>NC_140356.1:6641118-11702939 GCF_963514085.1 Chelon labrosus
GTGGTTTGCAGTCACGTGATTCCGATGACATGCAAAGATCAGATGGGGGGCAGGAAGTGGAGAACAGTAATTAGAAATGATGTAAAGTCGAGTATGCAAAAGCTGTGGTTGAGCCTGTACGTCGCAGGTATTATGAAAAAGTAGAAAAATATGTAGGATATGACCCATACACACTATGCAAAGGTGATTTTTTGTACCTGTTGGACTTACTTCGCATCGAGGCCATCAATGTCACAAATTACCTCATCCTCCAGACCTCCTAGTACACCGCTAACCAAATGAAGGCATACAAGTGGTTGGGTCAGCAGCCTCGGATCCAAAGCAGCACTGAATGATTCCTGTCTTATTTATGCCCAGGTGAGTAAATGTAATTCACTCTCTTTCAACTCCAATGTAACGTTACATGAATGCACCACTGGCATCAGGCTACAAGCTAGCTGGTTAACTGTAGCTACACTGATTTCTATCTAATGTTGCTAGGTCAACCATTCTCAGAGGTCTAACGAGACCGTTGAAAACGTGGGTCATGGCTAAGGACAACGGAGAAGTTGTTACAGCACATTGCAATTGTATTAGCTGGGTAAGTCATAATAAATGAATACCATATCAACATGTAAACATTCAAAATTAGGTGACCTTTACCCCTGCTTTAGTTGTTTGAACATGACAATGTGACAACAGAGCTATTGTGAGAATACTATAGTTTGTTTCCAGTGAGATATTAGCTTATATTGACTTTAGTTTCTGTGGTAAACTGGCAATGTGTGATATATCGTATCATAGAGCACTGTCTGGTGTTTAAGAGTAAGTTCAGAAAGCAGAGAAGCACATCTTATGTAAAATTAGGTTCTCAGCGACGTAAACAAAGCAGTCTGTCAGTTGTTTGTGTAACTTAATAGTATCACTGTGCATGTCACTGTGAAAGACAGATCTTATCTGTAAATGCATAATTCATTTTCTCTGTCCTTTTTACCAACAGATTATCAGAATCCTGCTCACATGTTGGAGCAGTTCTGTTTGTCATTGAAGCTGGTGTTAAAATGAAAGAGTGAATCTTGTACTATGGAAAAGTGCAAGTGAATATCTAACTTTATCACATCCAAAATGAATCAAATGTTTGTATGTTCTCATGTCTATACATGTATGTCCATGTGACAACAACAGGTCAAAATCTTATCTATCCCAAAAAATTTGAGTTTCTTAAATAAAGGCCACTTTGGGATGTCAATTGAAATAACCGTTATGAATTAAGTATGGCAGGGTGATTTATTGTTTATTTATTAACTGTTAATCTATAAGTATTTGTTGTTTTAAGTGGCCATATATAATATTTTTATTGGCCAATACTACTGTATATTAAATAAATTATCATTAATTCGACACAACATCCTAATCCACACATCTCAAACTGAAGGACCATAACTGTATCAGGCTAGATAATATTTTATATCTATCAGAACTGACCCGCAGGAATTTTGCGTGCGTCAGATAGGTACGTCAATAGGCTTATGTCTCACTTCCTGCTTCCGGAACGCGGAGTAGGGAAATAGAACTTCCGGTCGTTGCTAGTAACGCTACTGTAACGATAACAACAATGGCAGCCTCCACCCGCAGTTGTTCTTGTAGTGTAATAATAATAATAATTCTCAACTAACTCAACTAACAACTAACGAAACAACTTCACATAGTGACCTGGAGCTTCTCTGACATGCTAGCGACATTTACATGTACAGCTGCTACCTAACTATGCTACCAATCTTGGGGCTCGTCAGGCAAGGTTTCGGAGCCACTGAGAAACTAAATATGTATTCCCACCAATGATTGTAAATAAAACAAAATTCGATTAATTAAAAAGGATGTTTTATCTGACACATGTATTACACTTATCTCTGCTATATAAATACACTTGACTTTGACATTCAAGCTAGCTAACGTTAACGAAGGTGAGTCAGCGGAATTGAAAATGAATTTCTCCCAGAAGAACTTGTATCCCTTCCTAAGTTTGGACGTTTCTACTTGAGAGTGTTCATTTACAATCCGAACCACGTCGTCGTAGGTGACTTCAGGCAAGTTACGGAGAGACTTGGTCCAGTGGTATTTATCGGCCTCCGCCATTGTAAAAAGCTAACCGGAAGTGTCGTCTCCCCACTCAGAGACGTTCTTCGATATTCAATTGTTGCGTGACATAGGCCTATTAGCTCCTTCCCCCAACTTTATTGACAAACGGTACGGCAGCGCGGCGCTCTGCTACAAGCATTAGAGCAGTGGATTTCAAAGTGGGGGCCGCGGCCCTCTGGGGGGCCGCCAGGGGGGCCTCAGACAATTGGAGGGAAGATAAGAAAAAAAATAGAAAAGTGAAAAAAATATAATTGATTTATTTTTAACCATTATTATTAAACATAATCTAATTATTTATTAATCATTATATAAAATATAATGTAATTATTTTATTATTCATTATTATAAAATATAATCAAATTATTTTTTTAAACATTATCATAAAACATAATTACAGGGCTGCCAAGTTTTGGATAATTACAAGAGTGAGACTTTTGGTGTTGTGACGCCTTCGGCCGCTGCCGGCAGCGAAAAACATTTGGCCTTTGACATTGATTTGGCCCATTTTACGTCGATTCATACCTTAAGACTGTTGTCCTCACCTCCATGCCAGCGGCTCTCCCTACTCTGTGGCCTCCTAATGCTAGTCTTAATTAACCAGAAATTAGAAATGAGAAATGTAACAAAAATTTTGGCAAAAGACATTTATTTGTCAATATTTAATTTCAACCAACTCTCCATCATTTAACCAGAGACATATTTGATGTTGTAGGTGTTGGTTGCAGATTTAGATGCCTTGACGGTCTCTTCCTCTTACCTAACATCTTTTCAAAAACTTAAGATAGCCAACATGGTACTGCTTGATTGAATACCGTTTAAACTTTTACATTGGTTCTAAAAATGGATTCAAGGTACTCTGGTTTCTTTTAGGGAAACGTGGCGTGGAATTTTTTTGATGCTATTTTACATATAATTATGCATTTTAATGGTATTTTTGACTATCATTACCATTACCAATGGGGCATCATTTTGACAGAGGGGAGATCAACTATTATTGAATAAGAACAGCTTTATAAATGTTTGACTGGATTGATTATTTAACTAATATAGCAGTAAAATGTAAAAATCCAGAGTTTTCTTGAGCTAACATGGTGAGAAAAGTGAGCTAGCTTATAGACCACAGACAGGGAGAAAGTTAATATTCCAGAACTTTCCACCACAACTAACAAACCCACCTTTTTTTAAAAAAAAAATACTGGGTGACATATTGTCGACCCTTCAACTCCTTCTCCTCTCTTAATTTCTTTTCTTTTCTTTTTTGGCTGCCTGATTTTTGAGGCATACTGCCGTCTCCTCCTCATTGCCCGCTGTGGCGCTGCGTGACAAACCGCCGGTGCGCTACCTGCAGCTGATCCAGTCGGACTGAACCATTTTACATAAATAGAGGGGGGCCCTGCAGGCGTTGATGTTTCCAAAACAAATAAAGTTATTGTTACCAGGACATTGAAAATAAAACATTTGTGATTATATGTTAGTTAATAACTTAGTGTCTTTATCTTTTCTGTATTATAATTTCATCATCATTAGGGGCCTCTCTGGGCCCCCCTCAATCATGGGCCCCTAGAATCCGTCTCCTTTACCCCCCCTTTTCGGCGCCCCAGCCTACCGTCCCGTCTTCCAGCAAGCAGTAGAAGAATGTCGGTCCGGTATTCTAATGTCGGCGCTGTTGTGTGTGAAAGGACGCTCTAGTGAAAGCTGGAGACGCCAAGGTCCGCCTTACGTTGCTTCTGACATTGCGTGGTGCCTTCCCGTAGTTGGTTAGATTTAGGCAGAAAGGACTGATTGATTGGTCTGGGATTGGTTATCTCGGTCAGTCAATCAGAGTCACTCGGACTACAGCAAGGCGAGGACCAAAGTTTATTAAAATGAAAAACAAATAGAGAGAGTATTGATAAGCGTGAGAAATGTCAAGTATGGCGTGTGGTGTGAGAATGCGTCAAATTGCGTGACTGTCACGCTCAAAGCGTGAGACTTGGCAGCCCTGTAATTATTAATAATATATCATATCGAAATCTTATTTGCCATGCTCATCTTTCTGATTCCGTGCCTGTTAAAACATCGTTCATGACCTGATATTCCGTGTAGACTTGGCGGTTTGCACCATTTATCCATAGATATATATACTGACTATATGTCGCCTTGACTACTGCTTCTCATTGGAACGAATGCGTCAATAGAGACGCCATCTTGCCGCGGGGATCCAACCCCCTTTAATGCATTAGCGTCAATCTAGGCAGAAATTAAATCATCATAAATCGTCCAAATCTCAAATGATTTTTTAGTTTTTTGGTTTGTTCCAACTGACAGACACGTATTTATGATCGAGTCCAGAGAAAATTGAAGCTTTTGATATTAATCTACTTCAAAAGGTGTAAGTTTATTATTCTTCCACTTCAGTGAACTTAAAATTAACTATCGTTACTTACCTTAGCCTACTGCACACAAAATGGCTACAATGGTGTGATATCCATACTTAAAAATACATGTTAATTACAACATTTAAATTGTAGCTACTGGTTTATTTTGTACATCAGCAAGCCTGCAATACAATGACCCAGCCTAAAATGGTTACATAACACAAAACAAACATAACGTGCGTACGTAGTGTGAAAACATCTTCCAGTATTTACTACAGCTTATTAAATGATTAGGCTACAGTATATAACATATATAACATCCATATGGAGCACAAAAGTCCGGCATCTTTACAGTTGATCTGAATGCGGAAAACTAATTTGGCGCTTCAGATCCCCGCTTCAAGATGGCGGCGGTGTTGACGTATGCTTCGATGCCCAAGGCGACATCTATATATCTATGCCATTTATCAAGCTGCTTAGCTCCTCAAGCTAACATGTAGCTAGCACAAAATGGACAGGTTTTTGACAAGAAAGAAACCGAAGGAACAGACCAACAGCCCTGTCGTGGAGGACACTGCTGCTGCAAAAAAACTAAGAACTCCTGGCCAACTAAAATCAGAAAATATGAGGCAGCACTTATGCCAAACAAATGTAATAGTTATTGAATAGTGAATAAAAGTAAGAAAAAACATTCTAAAAGATGACGTTTCTTTACATATTTTATAGCATTGTCTATGGGTTTGCAAAGGGCGTCCCCGGCCAGAAGCTAATGCTGTTTGGGGGGCCTTGGCATGGAAAAGTTTGGGAACCCCTGCATTAGAGCACTAAATACTAAAATATGTTAACGGAGATCCTGACACAGAGACGCAGTAACGATGTACCAGTTAGCAGCGTTACTACTACGTACCAGTTACCAGACTGTTTGCACACACGGCAAACAGAAAACTTACTATAAGTGCCAACACCACTGCAGCTAAACACCAGTCTGTTAACATTACATGCTAACATACAGACACACTGAAAGTGTCTGTTAGCCAAATAACAGCAGCACGTTTAACACAATATTAGCATCAGCATGCTAACTTAGCCACGTGGTTAGCTCCGCTGATTGAGTTTGACCATGAACTGACATCTTCTGGCAAAATCATTGACCATTATTGTTAGATTTAGTGTTGATGTGTGCGTGACAGACATGTGTTTTGGACATTTATGGAAATACGGAACAAATCGCGGGACGCAACATTTATTTGCCAATTAAGGGACGATTCCGTATTTTACAGGACGGGTGGCAACCCTACCACATCACATGCACCTGCACAGACACACAAACATACTCCATTCAGCATCATTGATAGCAACATGGCCTAATGCCAGGTACCAAAAAGATGAAACTGAGCAACACTTATAAAAGGTTTGCAGTATAATCTAGACAAACATCTAAGCAAATGAGCAACCACAACAATTTATAACCTGCACAAGCTATAAATACAGCACTTTCTTACCTTTTTAGAAGCGCTTTCGTCTGGTCTTCTTTGAAGAAAAGGCCCTAATTATGTCCTTACAATCCAAATCACGAAGGATAAAGATGCTGTCGGCGACACGTCAGCGCGCACTTTAGAGTCAATATTGTTTCCCCAGCGGCCCGGGTCACTGTTATATGGGTCATCTGATCGTATCCCCCCAACTGGTTTGCAGCCTGGTCCTCTCTCTGGGGCTCTTGTGCTCCCCCCTCCTCCTCCTCCCCTGAACTGCTGCTTGAGGTTCCCTGCTCCTCTCCAGCTACATCCACCTGCGCGGCCTGCGCCTCCTTCGCTCCCTCCGGTGTGTGGGTTAGCGTCGCTAACGTCCTCCGGTGCTGGGTCCATCTTCAGCAGCAGCTGGTTTAAAAAATCCGGTGAGCTTTGGGATGCTCTTTAGGAGCTCCTTTTCGCGCAACTCCTTCTTAATAGGTGTTTTTCTTTTCTGGGCACCGCTCTCAAACGTCCTCCCCGACATTTTCCACTTAATGTCACTCAATCACAGAGGGACACACCCCAAAACTAAGCCCACGGGCCATAGGCTATGGGGCCACGTGGGTCACTCCTAATTTGGGTCAATCAGCAGCCACATAACTTGCGATTAGAGTGATTGACAGAAAACCTGACAAGTTACAAAACAATATGACCTTCTGGCTCATCATGAACCTGAACTTGGGAGGCCCCTGGGCTTCAGCCTAGGTAAGCCTGTGCATTAAAGTCAGTCAAGCAAGGCAAGACCCGGACTGTGTCAACCCCTGGGTCCTGAGGACTTGCGCTTCACAGCTGTCTGACATCCTGCCCTTGATTTTAGGGCTGTATGCTGAGCCCCTTCCTGTTCACCCTGCTCACATACGACTGCTCAGTGACACATCCCTCCTCTCCTGCACATCGGAGGGACAATGATGGAAGTGGTTTCCAGCTACAGGTACCTGGGCGTCCACATCACTGACGACCTCACCTGGAGCACCAACACTCCCTGCCTGATTAGGAAGGCACACCAGCACCTCTATTTTCTCAGTTGGTTGAGGCGCGCCGGACTTGGGAGCTCAGTCCTGGCATCATTCTACAGATGTGTGGTGTTCCTGCATCACTGAATGGCACGGCAGCTGCTCTGCAGCAGAGAAGAAGGCTCTGCAGAGGGTGGTGAAACCTGCACAGAAGACTGTGGGACACAGTCTATCCACTACCATGGACATTTACACCTCCAGATGCAGGAAAAGGGCCACCTGCATCATGAAAGACCCCACCCACACACAGATTTTCTATATTTATATTACTTACTTAGCATTTTGCGTATTCTATCTTGCTATTTTGTACTTATACTTAGTAAGCTAATTTTATTCTATTTTTATACTTTTTACCGTCTCTACTATTAGCTTGCACCGGTACCAGAGTAACTAATACTGAGTAAACTCCTTGAACCTGAGTCTGAAGCTGGAAAGGATACCGGTGCTATGGAAAACATCCTGCGTAGTGCCGATGCCCAAGAAGCCCATCCCATCTGGCCTCAGCGACTTCAGACCGGTTGCACTGATGTCACATGTCATGAAGGTCCTGGAGAGACTTGTCCTGGTGGTCCCTGTCTTGGACCCTCTTGAGTTCGCGTATCAGCCTCATGTTGGTGTGGATGATGCTGTCATCTACATGCTGCACCGTGCTCACTCTCATCTGGATGGTACATTTGTTCATATGCTAATTTGTACATTTTTGCTTATACTATTTTTATTTTATTTTACTAGATTTTCTTTTAATTATTTTCATTTTATTTTATTTAATCTTTCTTTTATAAAGATAAAGAGAGAAGAGCCTTTATTTGTCATTATACAAGTATCATATAACAAGAGATTGCATGGTCAGACGTGGAGGGTAGGTCCTGAGCCGCTGCACTCGCGCGCGCCACCACTGTGGGCCAACCTGACCGGTGCCTAACACCTAGCATGTTTTGATGATGGGAGGAAACCGGAGTGCCCGGAGAAAACCCACGCAGACACGGGGAGAACATGCAAACTCCACACAGAAAGTTGTTTTAAGAGTGTTTGGTCTGTTGTCCTCTATCTACCACAATGCCAAGACCCACTGGCTAATAGTACACTGTTGCCCATAAAGTTGGAATAATTTGGTCTTTGGACACATTCCTCTTGGCCAAGTGGGCCATCTACTGGCAGGGTGATATGCAGTTATCAGCAAAGTTTCAGGAAGTTGAGAGGGATATAGGCAGGCATGTGCTCTGGAAGAGAATTCTGAACTATTCCACTAAAGACACTGCTCCCTTGAGTGGAATAAATGGAAAATGACTATTTATTTATTGATGATAAGAGACAAACGTCACACACACCAAATCATGCTTCCCCCACTCACTGGGACCCTGGAACCTTCAATAAATATTTTAAGTAATCCTTGTCAGCACCTCCATTCTCAGACGACAGCTCATCTAATGATAATGCATTATAAGATTTATGGTAAACCTAAATGAACAACAGACTGTGTAACTTTAACATTGTAATTCTGTCCAACCTGGCATATCCATTTGATATGACATATTGGTCTATGAATAAGATCTTCATTCTGGAACAACCAGAAAACAATGTTCTGTTATAAAAACAGCCAATTTTAAATGAACTTAAATTCACCATCATTTGGTAGTGTTAGGCTGCATGTTCTCTTTGTGAAACATTCATTGTGCAAATACACGTTGCACATCACTTTTTGAGGTATCACATCTCTCTCTGACTCATTTCTCTTTCTTGACTGCACTCCGTATGAATGAGCACATTTGCAGCACTTTGTTTCAAGTCACCTCTTTTATTTTTGTTCATATTAACATATTAATTTGTGACATTTTTGAACAAATCATGAACTTTGTCCCATGTCCGTACAAACTACCAGTAATGTGGACTTAGCATGGAAGCTATGTCATGTACTGAACTGAAGTGTCTCTCCACGTTGTGTCGCTTTGCTGTTGCCACTTCTTCCCACTCACTGTGAATTCCCTCACTCACTGTGATAATAGTATGTTTTCTTTCGCTTTTCTTCCATTTTTTCCCTGCAGGTGACTTATGTGATTGCTGTGGGCGACCAGGTACCCACGGGCACTGTGTCGGTGACCCCTGATTTAGTGTGTCCTCTGGCTGTAAATCAGTCCACAGAATCCCCTCCATCAGCTCTCCTCCACAGAACCTGCCGATCAGAGAAAACACCGTCGTTAATGCAGCACCGCGCAGGTTTCAAACTGAATAATATCTGCAGTTCGCTCACCTGCTTCATCTCCATGGTGACAGCTGATAATAAAATAGGACATAAAATTACACCGCTGCAGCAGAACTGACACAAGTGCGATGAAGAGCTTCTTTTTATCATCATGGTGCTTTTCTGACTAACCTGCCCAGTGAGGAGAGGGTAATATCAGAGGTCCATCGACAGACACGCCATGCAGCAGCTCAGCCAGCCAGGACACCTCGGCCGGGTCGTCGACAAAAACCTCCTCTGATTCGTCCAGCAACAGCTCAGCCTCTGTCATCGACATAAATACACAACCCCTCTTCATTTAGAGCAAAAAGAACACAAACTGAAATGTGGAAGTGACTGAACTTATTTTTCATTCGTCCAATTAACCAATGCAGCAGCTGTAGTTGTATTTTTATTTTAAACTTTTTGTTTCCAGGAAACTTCTAGTTGAACTTAATATTTGTTCTGTTTATGCAAGCTGCAGTCTGACAACATCTGCACCATCTAGACGCACTTTTCCTCCTTTCAGCAGACCTGATGGAGAGACTTCTTCTTCCTCCTCTTCTTCCTCTTTGGACCAGGCTGCGGCTGTTTCTGCTGCAACGCTGCACTCAGACATGGTGGACGTGAGGTTGCTGCAGCGGAGCCTCTGTCTTAGCCGCGCTGTGTCACAGATGTAGGCCTCTTTGTAGAACTGACAGGCTGAAGAGAGACAGAGACTCATGGACACGTTCCAGCAAACGACAAAAGCGCATCAAGGTACTGTAACTGACCCTGCATGTCCTCCAGCTCTTGGATGTAGCTGACTGCATCTCTGGTGTTGATGTGGAACCGGTGACTGTCGCTGAGGTGCCTGAGGATGTGTTTAGAGTGGAAGGCTGACGGAGTGTAATACACCAGCTTAGGGAGGCACAGAGATCCCACTGCAGCAATTTCAAACCTGCGGCCCTGAAGAGTGACAGACAGGAAGATTTGGAGTTAAATAAGTGGCAACAGGCAAGTGAATGTGTGAATATATGCCGTGCAAGTCTGCAAAGAACAACCTGGATAGTGAAGCGGTCGACATCGGTCCAGGACAAATCATACAGCAAACACTGCTTCCCTTCTACTTCCTTTAAGAAAAATCACATCAGTAATCTAGGCAGACTCGGAATTAAACTGAATATAAATATTTATGCAGATCTACAAGTCAAACATGCAAAAAGTAAATTCCCAAAACTTTGGAGGAGCCACCTGGTAAATATGGATTCCTTTCACCGCCACACCAAGAAGGATGACACTTCTCAGCTCTTTTTTCTCCTGCAGAGAAAAGCTTACTGAGATCCTGTTTCTCTTTATTTTATATTAATTTAGATCTTCCATGTTCACATTTTACACACTATTAGGCCACAAATGTGTCAAATGGTTTCACAAAAATATAGTCTGTGTTTGACAAACACTTCCACTTTCTGTAAAATTCAGGTTTGTTGGTATTTTAGTATGAATTGAAGGACTCAGTCTGACCTGTCTCATCCTGTAGAAGGTGACCGCTCCGTCCTGCAGCCTGCTGGCTTCTTTTATAAATTGCAGCATGGCTTGGCTGCGTGTTACCCCACTCAGCTCACCATGCAACACTGGACCGTGCTGAAGCAGGAAATCTCTCCCTCTGTGTCTTATAAGCTGCAGGACACAAACACACACTTGTATATGAATACTGTACATTTTAGTGCCAAGGTGAGGAAGCAAAATTTTTCTCATTTTTACCCAAGAAGGGAAGTAATCTTCAGGAAGAAAGTAAGGCCTGTATTTTTGTTTCTTCTCTCCTTCACTCCCTTCTATCTGCTCCCAATCTCCGACCTCAGCTTGGAGAGCGGACGCTGCCAGCTGGAAGAACAAAGCTTCCTGGTGGCGGCTCTGTGAACGCAGCACCGTCTGCCTCAGCTCTGTGTAGTAGAGCTGCTGCACTTTGCTGCTCCTGAAAGAACCAGAGATGACATCAGATCACAGAGGGTTCTCATGGGAGTTTGATGCAGGATCCTAAAGAGTGTCAGGCTGACTCAGGTGGACGAGGAACAAACTTACAATATTAGCAGCCCACTCTCCACGTAATACTGCACTCTCAGAAATAAAATGAATGGCACCTGGAAATGTGGGATAAACATTTAATTGAGGAATCATCAAAAAAAAATAAACCTGATTTACAGTAAAATGTAAAATAATATGTTGGGTCCTGAATAATTTTGCGAGATTTGTTCTGAATGGGTTCAATTCAACACAAAAACTTCAGAGAAAAACAGCAACTGACCATTAAGGATCGCCTGTTCCATCTTTTGCCAAAGTACTTGCTCAGCTTTTGCTCCAAATCCAGAAAGAGATATTCATTATCTTAGAAAGAAATACAAACATGTGCATTAAATCAACAAAAGGAAAACCGAGTGAAATTAAATCCTGTGACATTTATCAACTGTCTAACCTCACGGCCTGATAAGAGACAAGAGTTTCAGTTTCCTTTTTGTCACAGCGAGTTCATTCGTGACCCGGATCCTCCCTAAATCTCAGCATTCCACGGTGTATGAAGTCAAAACACTTCCTCCTGAACTCCCCCAGCACAGAAAAACAGAACTGACCTCTGAGAACAGCCAGACCAAACACTTGGAGATCACTGACGCCGAGCTGCTTCAGCACACTGTTCAACACCTCCTGGCCTCTGGCAGTCACCTAGAAAACACAGGACAAACACAGAAAAACGTAGAAAAAAAGCATAGAACCCTTGTACAGGACTTAGACATTCAGACACTTACTTGGTCTAAATAAAATTAAATAAAAAAAGTAGAAGAATTTTGTTGTTATAATTAGTCCTACTGCTGTTACAGTTTTTTTCCTGTGCTGATTAGAAAATATCTTAAAATAATTAATAATCCACATGTAATATTTTATACATACTTCTTATATATTACTACTACTACTACTTATATATTCAATTTCCCACAGGATAAGTTAAGTGTATCTATCTAAGTATCTATCCATCTATCGTGCATCTATGCCCTGTTAAATTTGATTCAAGTCAAGATTCAAGTTGTGGTTATATTACTTCCACAACATGTTAATGAAAACATCCTACCGTAACTGCTACTACTGCTGAACTGCTCTATCTACTCCACTACAACATGTTACGACACAGAATACTTAAAGATTTTCTAAACTATACAGAAACTACAAGTGGAACTCTAAACTCCACAGTGAACGTACACTGCCACTGATGTATGCAACTGTACACTGTGTATAAAAACTGATTTGGTTTCTCACCGTTACAGTACAGTCCATGTGCTGCTTGTTGGGTAGAAGGATGCACACGTGTCGCCTCCGTTTCCTCATTGTCGCTAAAGGTTTCACTTAGTCTCTGTCTTTAATATGTCCTTCTCATCCTCCTCTCCTCCCATGGGCCAACTAAAACAAAGCACCTCCTACATGAGACATAATGACGTCTGTGCAGTTTTAGAGAACAGAGAAAAGCATCGAAACCTGACAGTGATGCAGGAGCTGCAGTCAGAGAGCATGTGGACTTCTTTTTAATAGTTACAGATTAATTATCTGTGTATTCATATCTTTTAGACAGAGCAAAGGCCATGATGTGAGAAACTAATAAGACAGAATAAGAGGGAGCCAGTGAGGATGTGTTCTGGATGAACGCTATGGCAAAACATGGCGATAATCTAGCAGAAATACATTTTTTTACACATGATTTCAATGAATTAATTCCATTTTTTATTTGGCCATTTTTCTGTTTCAAGGAACAATGACAAAAGAAACTTACTCCATTTCAGCATCACTTGCCGTGACCCGGATTCGAACCGGGGTTGCTGCGGCCACAACGCAGAGTACTAACCTCTATACGATCACGGCTGCTTGATGGACAAGAGCTGAGCTGGTGTCGCTGTATGACCTCTGGATATCAACCTTATGATCAAGAGAGGAAGAGAGAAATCAGGATGAGGCAACGATGTGAGGAGAAGAGAAGAAGAAAAATGTAAAGGAAAAAGAAGAAGAGATCAAAAGGGAAATATGAAGGGAAAGGCCATGCTCCAAAACCTTCTCATTCAAAATGGTTAACAGCCTGTATATTTGTTTTGTGTAAAATTTCTGAGAATAATCAGTTGTTTTTCTGTTGCAGAAGAAATTGAATTGTATCCCCTTATTTGCCTTTTATCTTTTAGAAAGAAGAGAAATTTAGAAACAATGACATGAGAGAAGACAAAACAAAGAAGAAAAAGAAAAAGAAGGAGCCAATGTGGACATATGATGGTCCAGCAGCATCCAAAGATGCAGCACCTGAATGTAAACTACCATAAACGATTTTTAGTTTTTAAGGCTCGTGTCAAAAACAATAGTACTTTGTGTTGGGGGAATTTCGAACCATATATATGAATTGTAACTTACTTAACTGTTGCGTATAAATTTTGTATCATTTTCAAGAACACTCAGGTGCTTAGTTTATTTCCATTTTGTGGTTAATTTAGCAGTTAATCTTCTGTAAAACTGAAATTGCCTTTTGCAAAAAGGATTAGAAAGTGTAACTTAAAGCTTAACATATTTAGTGTAACCTCCACTGCAGATCCAGATTTCTGTTTAACTGGATGGCGAGTCAAATGATGACACGTGGTGGAGGAGGATCTGAACACATACATTTCTAAAGCTGGATTACCACCTTCACCATTCCGTGTCTCCTTTTGTCCAGACTTCCTTTTACTTTGTTCAGTTTAAGTATTTTTCATACTGTGTTGTTTACAATTCATTGTTTTATATTTGTAATACATTTATTCATGAAATTTATCTTGTTGCTTAGTCTCTTCACTGTTATTCAGAACTCTCAGCTCCTGCTTAGTTTCTCTGATACCGGTTCAAGCTAGACTGGATTTCATGTGTGTGAGCAGGGGATACAGTTTGTGAACTTCATATACTTTCATATTATGTATATTTTTATTCATGTTAATTTTTGTCAGGATCAATAAATACGTAGCTTATGATATTGTGTATGTTTAGTTTTAGATCAGAGATTTTAATAAACAAAATCAAGTGGAGTTAGTCTTTATTTCAATGTGAATTAAATATACAGAGTGTATATGGAGGAGGAAAAGGAAGAGGAGGAGGTTGTGAGTTGCTGGAGGAGGACTGAGGTGGGAGTTTTTGCCCCTTTTGCCAGAATCAGCAGGATCCGAGGAAGTGTTGGCTTGCAGAGGTTGATTGTGTGAAGAGATGAGGTTGTGGCTGAGATTCACCGTTTACAGTATTTGCAATAGTTACAGGTGCTGCTCTGTTCACTTTGACTTTCTGGGTCTTTTCTTCAGTAGACGAGCAGGCTGAGTGGTTCTGTACTGTCACAGGAACGTCAGACTGATAATTGGTGGTGCAGAGCTGCTGGGGACTAGGAGGCACGTTAGAGACCACAGGCAGGTCAGCAGGAGAGATGGGATGCTGACGCTTCCGGACCAGAGTCACCTTCTCTGGAGGTTCAACAGAAGAACTGGAAGGACGGGAACCAGAACTTCTCTTCCTCTTCTCGGGAAGGCAGGCCAGTGGACGAGTAGGCTTTGGTTCTTCTGAAGTGTCAACTTCATACATGGGAGGACACTCTCCAAATCCATATGACACTTCAGCGTGCACAAGTCCGTCCTCATTGGCTGACGTTGTGATCATGGGTCGATCCAGTCTTTCCCAAAGCTTCTGCTTGATAAGACGTCCCAGATTTAAAGTGTATGGACGCAGCCGACCGTTCTTGAACCTGCGAGAAACAAAAGTTACTGAAAAACTGAGGGATAAATTCTAAATTGATTTGACGATGTGACACAAACATACTTCAGCATATCATCTACCACTTCATGGTAGATTTGCTGGTACTCTTCTACTGAGTGGTTGTGTATTGTCACAGGGCTGTCAGGCTGGTCATTGGAGGTGCAGAGCTTCTGGGGACTGGGAGGCACGTTAGAGACCACAGGCAGGTCAGCAGGAGAGATGGGATGCCGACGCATCCGGACCAAAGTCACCTTCTCTGGGGGTTCAACAGAAGAACTGGAAGGACGGGAACTGGAGCTCCTCTTCCTCTTCTGGGGAAGGTTGGTGGTAGAAGCAGACGGCTGGGACCTTGAGGTTAAATTTGACCCCTGGAGATGGTGATCAACATATGAAAGGATGTCAGACTCATGCAAGTTTTTTAGCTTATGGTCAAAACATTGAAATAGACTTCAAGTACATATGACGTGAACATAACCTGTGTTGAACAAAGAAATCGTATCTGGTCGTTCTTGCCACGTGAGCGTGGTCTGCAAGCTTCACGCTGCACTGCACCATCGGCCTGTTGTGTAGAGACTCTGATGTAAGTTTGGTCTCTCAGGTGGATGGGCACATCACGCTGCTGCAAATAACCAAGATACGGTTAGGCTCTAAACATTCAGTAAATTAATATAATCACAGGAAATAATGAAGAATACATTTCAACGTTGAGTTGTAAAAAAAATACTGGAAACTCAACATGAATTTCATATTTCTGAAAGTTTATTTTGAATTTAAACTTATCGATCTTTGTTGTTTTGTTACATTTCCCCATAAACATGCTAAATTAAGCTACTAGGAGTAGCTAGCTCCTGAGATTCTGGGCCTCTCCTGTACCTCACCTTTACTTCAGAGCCTTCAGACTTCATTAAATATTATATTAACTCTTCTACATATCAACACCATTTATCAGGATAGTGATTGAAATTCTGCATTTACTGCAGGTTTGCATATTCCTCTGGTTATTTTCCACATTTTATCTATCAGCTACAGTAAATACAAGTGTGCCATGTTGCAGAATGTGTGTTTCATTCCCCTCTTGGTGTGTGCTGGTTATTAGCAGGTCAGTTTAGTGTGCAGAGAGGCCATTAAAATAAAAACACTCAATTTCCTGGGGTGTTACGTTAATCTGTGTTAGTGGTGAAGTGTCTGCTATGAAGGAAGGAAAGACTATAGTCACCCAGATGTAACTTCTTATTAAGAGCTCGTATTGTATTAGGTCTCTGCACTGCTGGGAGTCGTAGGAGACAGTCTCAGCTACAATACCGACTGTAACTCTATTCTTGGGCTTTTTTTTGTCCTGTGTTATGCTATCATTCCATGTTGCATAAGACTTGTTGCGGTAAATAAGTCCGAAAGACCCCTGCTCTTTGCTAATCTACTTTGTTTTTGGTCTTCACATACCCTAATAACACTATTTTTTTTGTAATTTTATTTTTTTCCAATTACGTTACAAACTATTATTTATTTATACAAGTATGCAGCTTATTATTTATTCGTATAATGTTTTGTATTATGTGCAATTTCAATATTTATTTATGCCTTAATCTATCGATTCTATTTTAAGCTTTAATGTATTCACTTAATGAAAAATAAATGTTTTTGTTTATTTGATGAGTTGTGTCGGAATAAACATTAACTTCTACGTTAATATGTTCTCATAAACCTCAGTGCGTTTTAAAGTGGTGATATTTATCGTATATTTATTTATTAATTTATTTTATTTACTGTGCGTCGACTGATTGGTCAGTGTCCTCCGATGAGGGGCGCGTGGTGACTTAAGCTAGAGGCGGTGCTTAGCAACGGTCCTATTAGTGTTGCTAATGTTTGAGCACGTGAAGCAGAGAACAGCAGAACCTCGAGACTCACTTCGCTCATCTTCTCCTTCTCTATTTCATCTGGAGTTTACCGTGATTTGGAGAAAAGAAAAAAGAAAAACAGTGGGCTGAAGCTGAACGCCACTTCTGAACAATGTTTGACCTGAAGAAGAGGAACAGTTTGACTCTGAAAAGCGGCCGGGAGACGGACGAGTTCAGACGAGCGGCGGTCAGGCGGAAAGTTAAAGGTGCTGAGTGCTACACTGCAGGTGAGGTAGCCACCTGTCACTTAGGAAAAGATTTCGCTCCGAAGCTTTAGTCGCCATTTTGTTTAATATTTATTCTCTCACATTATCCATGCATTCGTGTGCTACAGTTATATAGCTATTTAGGATAATTTGTATTTCATTTTGGAAGAAAAAAACAAAACATTACAAATATATTCTGACACTGAGCTATCTAAACCATGCTGTTATCATACATACTGAACGCTAAGGCACTATCTGTGTAGCCCATAAGCTAAGAACCAATAACATTTAGTAGGTCTATATCAGTTCTAATGTGTTAACTTAGAAGCAACCTATTATACAAAATGAGCAGTAATCGATATATTTTGATGTAGTGACCCCTATTGCCTTCCCCTAGCTGCTATACTAGTGATTAAGTTTTAGTTTTCTACTGTTGACAATTTATTAGCCAACACTAATCCAGTTTAACTTTAATGACATCTGTACATTTTTATTGATTTTTTTCTTTAGCAATGTAGATACATTTACAAGTCAGTGGTGCTGTAATGTAATGTGTTTCTAACATTTTTCTTCCCCTTGAAACTTTTTTGGCTCAGACTGCTCCGTAAGAGGGTGACCAGGGCAGTGGCGTCTTTGGTACTATTTTGGTTCCCTTCCCATTTGAATGCATTTGAATTTGTTTTAGGTACCCTTGGTGCCTCAGCTTGGATTACTGCTGTGTAATCTCTTTCCCCTGATTCAGCCTGGACTTTGCCTGTGTTTGTGTGTGTGTCTTAAGATGAGTTTGTCAATACCTCCCTCTCTTTAACTCATACACACACACACACACACAAAGTCTTACTGTTCCCCTGCTGAAGCAGAGCTGTCTGTTTAGATTGGTGAAGTGTGTTTGCTCCAATGGTACTGTCAGATGCAGGATTCAACAGTACCATCCTTTCTGTTTAATCTAAATCTGTTTGCTCAATATGAAGCCACAGCCAGGACATTATTAGTTTTGCTAATCATAAGGATTAGAAACGGTGATAAGAGCTTGCCTCTCTCTAGTAAAATTACAAAACACCTCATAAACTCACTAGTTGACATGTTATATTTTGTTAATTTAAATATAAATTTCAAGTCCCGTGTTCCTGCGTTACTGGTGCAATGTGGGGTCCATTCCCATATAAAAACATTAAAAACCTGAAGTTAGCACTGAAACTCATCGGCTGTACATTTTTCATGTTATTGAGGGCTCACAATTACAACTGCTGGTATAGCTGAAGAAATAACTATACGTAACAACTGGTGAAAAGACGAATCATTTGTCAGTTTGTCAATGTTACTACAGTTGCTAATACTAACTGTCTGACTAACTGACTATTAAGTTTTTAATGTTTTTCCAATGGAAATGGACCCCCGCATGGCTGTTTTTTCAAACATGGCAACTGTAACATAGGAAGTCATGACTAGACAAAGGGTAGGAGTCCTCTGGTTTGTGGTGAGAAGACCAGTCAGAATGTCAACAAAGGGTCAGATTTTTCCTGGGCTTTCTCTACAAAAGTATAACCTTTTTAAACTTGGTATATTTGTTTAAAATATGAAAATATTTGGTTATGGACATAGGCCGTGTAAACACCCCAAACAAGTACACATGCTTTTGAAGATGAATAGTTAATTAAAAAAACACAACTTTTGTTTGCGCTTGAAATGTGTAGAAGTTGTTTTTTGTAATGATGGCACTCATCGCTTTAGACAAACATTGAATGTTGCCTTGCAGATGCTGACATAACTTGTAAGTCAGGAAAAGGTTAGACTCTATGGAGAAAGAAACGGAAGCGAGAAAGCAGAAGTATTCCACTAAGAAAGTAGGCTTTGGCTTTCTCCACATGACAAACAAATCTGTCACACTTCAGCAAAGCCAGGAGTGAACAGGAAAGCTTTACTCTCTCGTTCAAGTAGCGGATAATCTTGGTTAAGTTTGGATGTCAGCTGCAGGTGAGAACACAACTGGTTACACAATTTGAAAGCGGCAAGTTGCTATCGTGGGGTCAGAATGTTAGTCATTATGGTCTGTGTGCAGATTTCTAACGGCGGTCAACTTTTGTGTATTGTCTTGTGACGATCATCATTGCTAAAACGCTAAACTGTTGGGAAACATTTGTTGTCATGGCTGATACCAGTGATTAACATTATCAGTCAAAAGGGAAATTGATTGAAACAACTCTGACATGAAAGATGTAGCGCCAGTGACCACGTACGTGATGTCACATCAGGCAACCAGAAAAAAACTCTGAATGTCAATAAACATGGCTAATTATTCAGCAACAACCCACAGAATTCATACAAGTGGACACAAGTACACATATTACTGATATTGAGTGCAGAAGAAGCAAAGTTCAACCAAGAGATTAGTGACACCGTAATAAGGTCACAAGATGTGTATGCAACACATTGTTCATGGTTCAAAGCAGATGTCCGAACACATGCTCAAAATGTACTTTTTAGAAATGTATGTAGTTTGCTTAAACTCAGGAAAATAGGTTCTCCGTATGTCTGTGAGATAATTCCTACAAAAGCATGGTGTGTACCAGAAGAAACCAGTTGGATAAGACTTTGCTTTTAAAGCAAAAGAAAAATAAAAGAGTTTGTGTGTAAACCTTTCAGCGTGCCCAGAACTGATCAAATCAGTAGAGCATGGAAGACGTGCATTATGCAGAAACCGCTGCCTCACAGTGTGTCAGGGTGTAACCTTGTGTTTCTCTTCAGATGGGAGCAGTGGAGTGTGTGGCTCCTACACCTGTGGCCGTGCTTGTGACAGAGTCTGCGGATCAGAACCAAACTCTGAACCTGCGACAGAGGAGGATGATAAAAGAAGCCCAGGAAAGAGATCACCTTTTAAACCAAAAGGTAGGCTGAAATCTATCCATACACAAGAAAAATAAACACATCCCATGCTCTATTGTGTAGTGCAAGTAATCAGTTCTCATTCTTTAAGATCACAGCATGTCTTTAGAGAGTTGTGTATCTGTACTTTATACTGTAATGATATATTGGACAACCGCACTGTTTATTTCCTTGCAGTGCCTCCTAAACCAGCTCACCTTCCGAGCCCTTTGAGAGGGGAACAAGATCAAGCCGGCAGCTTGACTCCAGGAAAACTTCTGTCTCCACTACTTGATAACACAGATCCAGGCCCGAGTCCTAACAGAGGCAGTGGAGTTTCCATTTCATGTGTCAGCCCAGCACAGACTAGTCAAGGCTCCCCGAGTCCAATCAAAGGTGGGGGAAGCCATTTTTTGAATGTATCTGGAGCACATATCAGCCCTGCCAGACATTATCTGGGGATTTCAAGCATTACAAGCAGCCCAGTTTTAGGATCTCCAAGTCCAGGCAAAAGCTTCATTCAGAACTGTAGCCCATTGAGGGAAGGAGGCTACAGCCCTGCTAAGCTGTCCCCAAGAAACTGTAGCCCTCTCATGGGAAGACTGCGGACCCCAAGTCCTGTTCAGGGGAGGATGGGCAGCTATAGCCCTGCCAAGAACTCAAAGTCCTGGCTAGGACTGCACAAAATCTCAAGCGACAAGACAGAAAGGCCGGAGAAAAGAGGGAAATCTTTGAGTGTGCCTGATCTCATTGTTTACTTGGATGAGAGCAGGTAGGATTTTGTAAGCAGGAGCTTGTCATTTCTGCACTTTGACTTTATTATTGTTGCATAATGTGTGTAAAATAGTGTCTATTCAATAATTTGTGATTTTAGTGGAATTTTCAGTGACAAATACTTTCAGTGACTTTGTTTCTCCAGGATTCCTAGTGAAAAGGTTGAACGCTCTCCTTTGAAACCACTGCTATCCCCTAACTGCAATGGGCCTGCCATCACCATCAAAGCACCAGCTAACCAAAGACTCTATCATACCTCAAGTGAAAGCCATTTACCAAGCAGTGGTAAAGAGCATTCAGCAGGACAAATGAATGGTAGAGTGCAGGTGAAAGAATGGCCTGTAGTAAATGGGAAGGCAATACATGACAAAATGGAAGAAGGCAAGACTCCCATAGAGCTTTGCTCCAAGTTTTCATGTGAGTGGACTAAGGCAGGTTCAGGAGATGGGAGCGTTCACGAAGAGTCTAGAGGTGAACACAATGAAGAAGAGAAGTGGGAGGAGAGGAGAGGAGGAGAGCCAAAAGATGAAGAGAACACGGAGCAGAAATTGTACAAGATAGCCAGTGAACTCATGCAGACGGAGAGGGCATATGTGGCTCGTCTCCACCTGTTGGACCAGGTGAGTGTGGTTATCTGTCATGGCTCTTTCCCCCAAAACACAGTCTATATGATGCTGAAGAAGACAAAAAATACAATTTAACACTTTTTTGTGTTGAAAATAGTTTTTCCTAAAGCAAGTGAATTCGTTTCCCCTGTGACAGTGATGGAAGATCAATACCTTCTGTACTTCTCTGATTTCCCACCTCAGGTGTTCTGTTCCCGTCTAACAGAAGAGGCAGGTTTAGGCTCTTTTCCTCCTGAAGTGATAAGAAATATCTTCTCGAACATTTCTTCCATCTACTCCTTCCACAGCAAGTTTGTGCTACCTGACCTGGAAAGCTGCATTTGCCACTGGTAGGTGCTTCATACAGGCATGTAGTGCTCAACATGAAAATCAGTTTACTAGTTGGTAATTTGAGGTGTTGTTTTACTGTTCTACAAGTCAGAATTACTCTTCAAGGTGTACTATATAGAAAATAAATTATATTATCAAATAAATTATAACATTGTGTGTCGTGTTTTGTTAAAAAAAAAAAAAAGCAACTTTCTGACCATTGACCAAGCTGCTCCCTTTTCACCAAACTTAGGAGTGAGAGTCCAGGCCTGGGTAAAGTTCTTGTGCAACACGCACCGTTCCTGAGGATGTATGCCGATTACATCAGCAACTTTGACCAGGCCATGGAGCTAGTAAGAACCTGGACTGAACGCTCTTCTGCTTTCAGAAACATCCTCCAGGACATACAGGTAAATATTACTCACAATACACGTCATCATTTATTTCTATCCAGCTGCAGGGTCTGGTCATGACATTCTGTATGCATTGTCCTGGTTTAGAGTCAGGAGGTATGTGGCAACCTCACTCTGCAGCATCACATGTTGGAGCCAGTCCAGAGGGTTCCACGTTATGAGATGCTGCTAAAGGATTACCTGAACAAGCTGCCTCAGGAAAACCCAGACTATGAGCTTGCTCAGAGTAAGTTCCCTGCCTTTATGCCATCTGTTGATCTCTTGTGCATTCAAAAGTGCTACTTGATCAGTCCACCAGTATCAGTGGTCCAAAGGTATTTCTCTTTCAAAGGTATTTCTCTTTCATCCGTCTCAGAGCTCATTCTTTTTGCCTCCTCCCACAGAATCTTTGCAGACTATTTCCATGGCAGCCACACACTCAAACAGCGCCATCCACAAAGCAGTACGTTACCATAACACATAATTTATCTACACATTTACTGTCATTTATTTGAACCATTCTGCCATTTTATCGAGGCATATTCCCTGAATTCCCAGTTGTGGAAACAAAAATTGCCTTACATAGCTACGACTGTATCCCTTCATATCTGTTTCAGTGCTTCTTTATTTTGCTATAGGAGAATCTCAGACGGCTAGTGGAGATCCATCAGATGGTAGGAGAGGAAGAAGTGGTCAACCCAACTAATGAGTTTCTGAGGGAAGGTCGTCTGCTCAAGCTTGCTGCCAGGAACACATCAGCCATGGAGAGACACCTGTTCCTGGTTAGAACATTGATTTTTTTTTTTTATACAGAAACAGATGCAGACACGCTACATCTGTGCCATAATTTCTTTTTAGGTTTCTAAACTGCATATTTTGGTCATTCCAGATAATGGAAATTTAAACAATATTTTTTCAATGGAATTTAAATCTTTTATGGATGCCAGCTAATTGGATTCACTTCTCTTCACAGTTCAACAACTTTCTGCTGTGCTGCTCTCCAAAGTTCAGCCTTGGTGGGCAGCGTTTTACTGTCCGTTGCAGGATTGGAATGTATGGCATGCAGGTGCAGCAGACCACCAATGAAGACCACCCATACACCTTCCAGGTCTCTGGAAAGGAGAAGACCCTTGAGCTGCAGGCCAGGTTCAGATTTTTTATTTTTTATTTTTATTTTTAAGATTTTCTGTTAATGAACAACAAATTTAGAGGATTAAAACTTAGAGGTTTACTTGGTAGTGATAGATTGTTTTACTCATTATACGTTAGTACATTTACAGTTAATTATATTACATGTGCCATCCAATATTTCACTGCAATTAGTTCTTTTGTTGTTTCTTTCAAGCTCTGAACAAGATCGAGACGAATGGATTAAGGTACTGGGTTATTTTTATTTAGTAGCAGCACATTAAATGTTACATAGGTTATGGAGAGATTCAGCTGTGTCAACCTCTAAAATGATTTAAACCTCCAGGTGATTCAGGAAGCCATTGATGTGTTTCAAAAGAAAAATGAAACCTTCAAATTGGCTTTTAAGGAGCTGAATGTGGAAGAGCCAGTAAGTTGGATCATATTTCTCCTCATCATGTAACCCTCAACTCTGAATGTAATTTTCAGAGTTGAGGGTTTTTTGAAAAAAAATCTCAGAAAATACAATATAAAATAATTTGTGAAATGCATATGTTTATTTTTTTTTTTTTAAACAGACAGAGGAACTTGGCCGAAGGGCACCTCGCTGGATCAGGGACAATGAGGTGACCACTTGTATGTCATGCCAGGATCCTTTTAACGCGCTCACCAGAAGAAGACATCACTGCAGAGCCTGCGGCTCTGTGAGTGAACACAATCAGCTGTAACTTTGTACCACACAAAACAGATCTTTTTCAAGGACAGTTTAGAGATAATGGTTTTTCTCCTCCCTCAGGTGGTGTGTTGGAAGTGTTCAGAAAATAAAGTGGCTTTAGAGTATGATGGTAACAAGCTGAACAAAGTGTGTAAATCCTGTTACTCCATCCTGACTGGTCAGGGAGGGGAGAGGATGGACAGAAAGAAGCGGAGATTATTGGAGGTGAGCCTGTGTGTCTTTGTAATGGTTAAAACTAATGTCTCTGGTTGTTTATCCTTCTATATAACCTTGCTTGAATACTGCCCATGATTCATAACTTGATTTATGGTACCCAGAGTCACCTTTTGTAGAGCTGATTTGGGAAGTTAAATTAAAATGTAGTGTTGATCATCGCCTTGTCTGGTGTGTTGTTCCAGTCTGAGGCGTCTCTCGGGTCCTGTGACGGTGTAGTGAGTAGTTTCCTGCATTACGGTGATGACCCCATGATATGGCAACGAGTCTGGTCCGTTATCACCAGGACTGAACCTCCAACCCTTCACCTGTATGCTGTTCCACAGGTAAGGATCCCTGTGACTGGAAAGCATTAACTGTTGAATATGTTGTCGTTAGCAAACTATTATTAATATTTGCCTAAAACAGTGGCTCTAAAGGCTGCCATGTTCTCAGACATTTACTCAACAGTCACTCCCCAAGTGCAACAAGACAGTCGAGATCTGTCATGTGCTCACACATAAAAAAAGGGAAATGCTGCTAAAACTGTCCTGAGGTGTTGTGCAATCACAACAGCTCATCAGTTTTAAATTGCTGAATGCTATAGAAGAGAGGAATACATATAAATATACCCACATACAACTAGAAGAGGTGGTTGTGAATATACAGGCCAATATAGTGTGCTATGATGAGGGACCATAGAAGCCTCATGAAATCCTTTCTTTTTCCTCTTGTATCTTTTAGAAAAATGTTTATTTTGCTGCTCCTTTCTTAAAGGTGTTTTATGCAAAAGGTGTCATCTCTGTTTATCCTTTTTATTAAGCAGAAAACCACACTTTTCTATTGCAGTCATAAACTGTGTAAAAGAAGTGGATGTGGTTTCGGCTCGAGGCTTCTAAACACAAAAAAAGGTTGTTACCAACCAGTGGATGACATCATGTTGGCTACATCTACTTCTTGCAGCCCTACTTTGGGACTTGTTGATTTTATAAGTATTTGTCCATATAAAATGCTGACAGCGACAGCTCCAACCTTTGCACCAACCTTCTTTCCCTTTTTAATTCACATTTATTCTACATTTCCAGGATGTGAAGCCTCTGTTCACCATACCTCTACTGGGCTGCACTGTAGAGGCTTCCCCCCAGGAACTCCAGGGTCAGACCTGTTTCTGTCTGAACCAGTCCAAAACCACCCACATTTTCTTCTGTGACGGTCTGGACCTCAGACAGAGCTGGCTGAATGCTCTCAAAGTTGCTGCGACGGGCCAGTTGCCAGCAGGCTCACTGACCATCTCTGAGAACAACAACGGATCAAGATCTAGTGTAAATATTGATGATGGAAGTATAGGTGAGACACTTGTAATCAATGGTAACAAAGAAAATCATTGCTAAATATTTAACGTATTGTGGAAAGTACTCAAATACAACAACAATTGAGACAAATCCACTTATTTTAAATGAATGAAATCTAGCGGGGAAATTCGGGGATATAAAGGTTAATAATAGACAAATATTCAGACTGAGAACTGTGTTTTCCTTACAAGTGGCTGTGCACTTTATTTCTGAAATGGTTTACAGTAAAATAAATAAAGTGAAGGTGTTTTATCATGAGTCAAGACTATCTCTTCAACTACAAAGATGTTTGCTTCAGCTCTGTACAGCTCGCCTAAGGTGCCATGTGATGTGATGTGAAAATGTGATCAAGGTTATCTTCTTACAGCTGAGGGCTTCAGTGATACACAGAGGCTCTGTGGGATCATAATTGTCTTAGAAAACACATTCACCTGATCCCATCTTCACGTACAGTAATACAGCAAATGAATATTTACACAAAACGGTTTACATCTAAACAAGATAAACAATGGAAACAGAATAATCACTGTAAAAAGACTGAATAATCAACTTTAGTTTACATCTTGTGATGTATGCAGCACATAGAGTGACCAAAGCACCAGGTTAGCAGTCTATATTACAGGTTTCTATCATGATTGACTGAGATGTTTAATAATAATAATAATAATTTATATAAAATAAATACCAGCACATGTATTTCCATGTCGTGATGGTTATCTTAAAGTAAATTCTCAAACACTGACCTTATCGTTTCACAGCAAATGTACTGACCTACAGAGGTATGAAAGTCAAATTGAAACCGTCTCTTAAAGCCGCAGTAGTACATTGTGTGGGATGTTTCCTGCATGGTTTAATCTCACTTCTCACGTCAACCATTTATCCAGGATCAAGAACTTTTAACAGAAAAGTGCCTATAGACCAACTGTGATATACAAATTGAGCACAAAGCCGCAGAGCTATAAAGCTGGGAGCTGTTTGCTGGTGGATGAAGTCAAAAATCTAACACCTAAAGACTGATAAATTTGGCTCAGAAATGGGTGAAGATCCAAAGCAGAGCTAAAAGAAAAGGCAGAGGGAACAGCTACACAAAAGCTTCTTCGTGTCTGCTGGATGTACAATTATGAAAGTTGTTCTCTGATGCATTATGGGGACTCGTGAAATCAAATTCAGTGCCAAAAATGGTTTTATGATTTGTTTTATATGTCAACTATAGGTGCAACATTGACAAGAAAAGTAGTTTTGTTGGTATCTTAATGGTATTTAGGAGTTGGAGTATGTCCTTCCCTCCCATCTCTAGCTCATCAGTAGCACTGTCAACTTTGGCTCAAACATGTAAGGGCAGTGCCTGCCCGGACTATTGGAGCTGACCAATCAGACACTTTCCTGTCTTTCCGCTAACACTTTCACGGGGACTGTAATACCAGCTGCAGTGAATCTGTCATTCTTACATAATGCTGCAAGGGTCAGCTTCACAACTATACAAAGCTTAAGGTATATATTGTGTCTAAACCTGATCAAAGTCTTCTTTTATAGACATTAGCTGTTAAAAAAAACTAACTTATATGTACAAATGTATGGACGACAACAACAACAACAAAAAAAAGACTAAACAGTGCTTGGGTGCAAATAAGCCACATCAACAGGCTTTTTTCAGCAGGATATAAATAGAATTACTGGGCAACATCCATCATTTGTTGCATTAAATGCCGCTTAAACTGTGACGTGGCTCTTGGAGGCAAAGGCAGTTTGACCCGTTAGTAAGGATACAAGAAAGGTGGCCCTGATCTTGACGTTGAGGCTTAAATATTGGATGTTAATATCCAGCACTTGATACAAGGAGAGCAACGGTGGCAGAGATTCGGACCACATATCACACATAAGCTGACACACAAAACGTAAATGAAAAGTCTGGATTATTTACAGGAACTCTGCCTCTCTTTCACTTCCATACATACATTTTCAGGACATTTAATTCATTGGTTTTGTCTTTCGATTTGGTCAACTTCTTTCATTCATCCATCCGGTGTTTGGAGAAGTCATCCATGGTATTCGAACAGGGCTCCGTACTGAAATATTGCAGCTGAATCCAAACCAGAGAACCACTGTCGCTGGCTGAGTTTGAGAAGACCACCATGAGGGAGTTTATCTTCTATCCAGAAGAACTGACCACACTCTTGTTCAAAACCCAAGATAACTGACTCATTTTTGCTCTTGCCATCAGGTTGTGGAGAAGCAGGACCACGGTGAACAAAAGAAGCACGTGGAGATATACAACAAAATGACTCTAGAGAAGTTTCTAGAGGTTCAAACAGTCCTGAAGACTCCAAGAAGCCAAAAGTGCAGCACTCAGAGTTGGTTCAAGGCAAATCGGCCCCTTTTTAAACCAGCAGTGAGGACGGGCAGGAAGGCCAGCCCACCAATCTGTCGTCTCTCAGCTGCAGCAAAGCTGCTCTGACACCAGAAGGGTGTCATAGCCGTAGATCTCCAGCAGATGGAGAAGGAAGAGCCTGTCTCCGTGTGGATCCAGACCCATGGCCCTCACACTCTCCTGGGTTATGGTGGGGTCAGGGCTCCCTGCCACCTCACTCAGCGTCTGGAAGATCCTGTTGTTCTGCTCCAGGAAAAACCTTGGGAAGTCAAGTATGAGAAGGCAGGCAAGTTCATTTTTTAACTATTTAAATTGCAATTAAAGTAGCTTAGCACAAAGCCGCTCTTTGTGAGATGTAATAACTGCCGTGAGAGGAAGAGAAAGGTCAGGGGATTTTAATCGGGCTCATTAACTTTTGGATTTGGATTCTAGGCTGTCACTGTGCAGACTAGTCTTTCCTCACCCTCATGAAATCACGAAGTTGTGCCGTCTCTGGGCACATTGGCAGATACTGTTCCAGAGACTGATTAAATTAATCCCACTGTACTTACAGAATAAAGAGATCCTCTTCGCTGGATACACAGTCTCCATTCTCCTCCTGGGAGTACAGCAACATCTGTCTACACACACACACACACACACACACACACACACACACACAGATACACATCTAATGTCTAGATGTTACGTATACTTGCTTTGCACCTATGTATTTGTTTAGTTACACTATACCTGAATGTATATGGGCACAGTAGTGCCTTGAGGTAAATGCTAATGTGATGTCTAACATCCTAAATTAGCAGCAGTTACCATAGTAACCCCTTTATGGTTTTTTTTTCCTCATGACATAAGTGGTGGACAGATGAACAAACTGGATACTAACATAAACTGTTGTACCCAAAATGACTATCTCTGCTGTGAATCAAATTCTGCAGCACGTTGCACAACTCTAATTGCAATCCAACTAAACATCAACTTATTGTGTAAAAAAAAAAAGAAAAAACAACACACATCTGAAGAAGGGTAAGTGACATACTGATGACTGATGATCTACTGACAGCGTGCCAAATTATTTCTGGTCGCATATCATTTGCACTTCCTGTCTTTTTTTTTGGGAGACAGTAAACGTCTCATTGATTTTGCAGCTTAGTTTTTAATTTCATGTATCTAGATCCTAAATCGAAGGATTGTTTTAGAGTACAGATTGCCTTCTTTACAAAACAGGTTCTTTAATTTGCAGTGTACTTTAGTAGACTGCATGTATTGTTAAGAAAATTAATATTTTTCTCAGTTTCTTGGCACAAACACAAGTTTTATTAGCTAAAATGCTGCCTGGATAATTTAGTTATTGTCAAATGTCACTTTCTCTGATGGAAATAATGCTGAGGACTAGTTTTAGCTGTAGATTAATACACATGTTAAGTATTTACAGCAGCAAGGCCTTATAGCTACATAGTGAGTGTCTTCTAGTTGAATAAATGCAATGATAAGTTATATTTTTTCCCCTTTTCTTTAAGAAAATATAAAAAAATAACACTGGCGTTAGTGTTTAAGTCCCATCCTGCTAATTATTATGCAGTGAAAGCAGTAACCTACCTCTGTTCAGTGAGTTTGCGATACTTCTCCCTGTCAGCAGTGCTGAGGCGGAGCAGAGGTTTCAGACCCTCTCTATAGGTCTTTACATTCTGATTATCCACATACACGTCGTACAGATCCTTCTTCTCCTCAAAGATCTTCTCAGTAGTACCTAAACATACAGACACGCAGGACACAGAAGGCGCTAGTCATACCTGCAAAACGTGCACATCACACTGAACAGCCTCGGCCCTTTTACAAGGTGCCAGAACGAGCATCCGCTTACACGCTACGTAGGAGAGCTCGTTCTCCAGGGCGCTGATGTCGGCAACATTAACGTAGAAGAAGGGACGGAACTCGGGCACAGCCACGCCGACCCCGGGGATGGAGATGTTTGCCAGGCAGCAGCAGCAGTACACTGAAATTGAAATTGGGGGCGAGGGAGGGGTGAAATCAGAAAAATGATGCGTGAGTGTGGGAGAGAAAGAGAGGGACACAGCAGGTGATGTGTGGGCTGTCCAACACTGACACAGCTGGAAGAAGATGAAATAAAAACATTGAAATAATTGTTTTATTATAAAGCGACAATCTGGAAGATTTAACTGGTAAAACACAAGCAGATTTTTATTAGTGAATGTAAACAGGATGCAACGTTTGCTTTTCTCATTTTTGACGGCAGGTCCGTTCGAAGCAGTTCAGGGAGTAACGGAACGAGGAGAAGCAGCCAGTGTGAGCTGTTAGATGAAGAGCTACACGCGGCAGGCTGGTCACCTCCAACTTCACAGAGAGGTAACCAACTCCTTTCACTGTGCCCTGCTGTCCAGACACAATTACCTACCTCTCTTATCCTATTATTATGACTTACTAAAGAATTGAACATCAACAAATTCACTATACGTAGAATAAAATGAGAATATTGAAAGAGTTAATAATATGAGCTTTACAATCTTGTCATCTATTGGAAAAGAAAGCAAAAGAGCTTTCTTTCTTTATTTAAACCCTTGTGAATATTTCCAGATGCTTCTCACCTCTGTAGCAGACCACGCCAACAGGCGGAGGAGAGAAGATGAGGATGCGTCTGCGGAGGAGAGCTAGTTTCCACAGTACCATGATCTGCTCTCCAAAGAAGCGGATGAACTGGGACATACAGCCTGCCGGGTGGGTGATCTGGATCCAAACACAGAGGCGTGTAACACTATTAAACGCGGTGCAGAGGCAGGAAATGTACATGTGCCCCGGAAACAACAAATGAGCTCGGCAAACACATCACCACAACAAAATGTAATCGTTAGAGAGCATCTCTAACCTTCATCTCAGGGTGCATGCTGTGGTTGATAGCAGCTCCCCATGCGTTGGATGGTAATGCAGTAACAACACCGTCTCCACTAGGGGGCAGAAGTGCTCTCTTGTCCTCGTAAAAGGCCTCTAGGGGAGAGTAATGGCCTGGGGACTGAAGCTGGAGCCTGGAGACGGGAGAGAATGACATCCAAAGATGGCAAAAGAGACAATAAACCCAGAATTAGATTGTAAAATAAAGAAGAAGAGCAATAAAATACAAATCCTATCAAAGGCCTTGCAGAATTACTCCAGCCAAATCAGTCAAGACAACAGCTGTTAGCGTTCTAAAATGAATGAATACTTTGCACACGTTATCTGCACACTGCTAGTATTTCGTGTCACACGCTTGCATTTAACACATGTAAATAAATGAATAATCTGATCATTGTCTGGACAGATGGTGCTCAGTGCAGCGGCATTTTGATATACTCTAAACGCACCCAACTCCTCGATTTCTCCCAAAAACAAGCGACGAGTAAAGCTCCATCACAGAGAGCCATTGTGGAACACGTGGGGTCAACGGTCACTAATGAGTGCAGATACAGTGCAGTGACAATCAGCTGCGGCGCTTTGCTTAGCAAATGAATTGGTCTGTGGCCTGGAAGCCGACACTTGGTAACAACAGACCGGGCTAAACTTCCACCAACACGCAGGAAGTCAAGGCCAAAGAAAAAAACAGCAGAGAAACATGACTAGCCCCAGAATATGGTTACAGAATGTGACTCTAACTTATTCTTACTAAAGCTATAAAGTGAAGCCTTTACATGGACAGGAATGTCACATGTTACATTCAAGCATTTGCCAAATGAGTTCACACAATGTTCCCTGCATTTCACAGTATACCGGAGCTTCTTTTAATCTGACGCCTGTGGACACGGGCATAGCTGAAGAGGGAAGCATCTGTAGCAGCGGAGACGGAGTACTATAAAGCAACTTAAAAGTACGACCGAGCCTATGGTGGAAAAATGTAAGTGTTATGAATGTAACTTGGGTTCTATGAATTCACACACTCTGTGGCAGACAGGAAGAAGGAAACAGAACTTAGGAAGTGTCAAGAAAACACAAAATATATATTCATATAATATGAACTGAGGGATTGTGTACAGAATACACCGATCAGCCACAACATTATGACCACTGACAAGTAAAGTGAATAGCTGTCAGTGGGTGGAATATACTAGGCAGCAAGTGAACAATTTGTCCTCAGTGTTGATGGTAGAAGGTGGTGAAACGGAAAGATCTGAGCTACTTTGACAAGGGCCAAATTGGTGACGACCAGATGACTAGGTCAGAACATCGCCCACACTGCTGCTCTTGTAGGGTGTTCCAGGCCTGCAGAGGTCAGCACCTATCACAGTTGGTCCAAGGAAGTAAAAGCAGTGAAATGATAACTGTGTCAAGAGTCTTGCCCAATATATGTACTTACGTGGGCGAAAACTGGCAGAGTAATGCTTTGTGCAATGTTCTGCTAAGGTCTTGCCATTTCAGTAGATGCTACTTTGACACAAAGCACCTACACAAGCATTACTGCAGACCTGGAACACCGTTTCATGGAAACAGATAGCTGTGGCCTCTTTCAGCAGGATAATGCTCCCTGCCACAAAGCAGAATTAGTTCAGGAGTGGTTTGAGGAACGCAACAACAAGTTCAAGGTGGTGACTTGGCCTCCAAATCCCCCAGATATCAAGAGTCCCCAGAGTCAAGCATCTTCGAGACATGGACTTGAGTCCAGGGTTGTTTTGGCGGCATACATAAATTAAATTAATTGATAAAGCATGCTACTGTGAATTTAATTTTTGTGTGTTGTGGAACTGATTTGTTGTTTTAGCAACAAATCTTATCATGAGCCTCAAAGGATAAATTCATAAAGCAGGTTATATACTACAATCAAACACTTGGAGGTCTTTACATGGAATGTGTTTCTTCTTGAGTACTTAAGCCAACTAAAGATTATTTCCATTTGCTCTTGGTAGGCTTTGCAGGCTTTTACTAAGTGATAAGACATACATTTATCATGTTTAAGTTTCTTATGTCACCCTTTCTGTTGTGCTGCGTACTGGTTACCATACTTAGGCTTCAAGCGATTCTACGCCAAGACACATGTCTATTTATCATTCCTTCCTATAATTAGAACTTCCCTGCAAAACTGATGAGTTCCGCAAGGACCAGGAGAAAGCAAATGATACACAGAGTCAGGAAAGAGAGAGAGCAAGAGAAACGGAGAAAGCATCCATAAAATCCTAAACATCTTAATCACCTTGTGACCAACAGCGAGCCCTTTATGCAAGAAACAGACGGCTACCATAGCAGTCGGCAGATGGGGAATCTGGAGCGAGCTACGTGGGGAATGGTGAGTAAGGAGCATGACCGGTGCATGACTGGAGGCCAGGAGAGGACAGAGTGTGGGAAGTGTGGAAGTGGGGGCAGGGAGAGAGGATGGTGGGGGGAAAGCGGGGGAGAAAGAGGGGCTGAATATAGAAAGAGCTGTGTTCAAAGAGCTGCCGATGAGGAGGTGTGACGGGACGGGTGTGACACGGCTTGGGATGAGCTCCGCACTGGCAAAATTATTAATGGTGACTTAAGAAGATGGAAATGTGGAGGGGAGTCGGAGAAAATAGGGGTCAGAGGAAATAAGGGATTGATCTACTTCTTTGCTCGGGACTCTTCTCCATATAATCCCACGGCAGACATCCATGCCTTGCTTAGGATGAACTTGAGTGATTTTGGTGATCTGCTCACACATTTGTATAGCATCAGTAACAATCCAATTTGTGTCAAGAACCCAAACTCATAGACTCATTTCGTAGCGAGGCTGTTTGGTCCTTCATTTCAGATATAAACACGCTGCATCTGAACATTTTAAAACAGTGGGACCTTAAGTTTAGAAAAGTGACCAAGGCTCCAGTTTGGTCACTGCACTTGCAAGATAAATGTAGTAGGGAAAAGTCAAATGGCGGCAATTAGTCCTCCTTTATTACCACCACAAGAGACAGTTCAGTGTCTATGAAGAGGTTTTATTTGAAGTACTTATCGCAGGTTAGAGAAGCCAAGCAATAATCTGCTGTGGATGCGGGGTCAGCAGCAAAACGACCTTTAGCCGCCTAAAACAAGGCCCAACTAAAAAGAAAAATCAATATTAGTGTAAGCGGACGCTATCTTCAGAATATTATCACAGTTTTGCTTTGCTATCAGAAAACCTCTTCTTAGCATGGGACTTCTATGGCTATTGATCCATGCTCTCAAAGCCACCAGACTCCATTTACAAAAACAATAATTTTACCTTGCAGAACACAGGAGTCGCCAAAGTCACAGCGGTAGACCAGCCACTTCTGTGTTCTGTGAGGTAAAATTACAGTTTTTGACGATGTATTCAGGAAGCACTGTAGAGAGCGGAATAACAGCTTCAGTTCACCATCTGGAGAAGTCAGTTTGACAGAAAGGTAAAATGACTAATATTTGAAATATAGCGTACATATACACCAATCAGGAATAACATTATGACCACCTTTCCTAATATTGTGTAGGTCTCCCTTGTGCCTAAACGGTTGTGACTCATCAGAGAATGGACATGGGCCTTCTGAGGGTGTCCTGTGGTGTCTGGCAACATAATGTTGTTAGTGTGGGCCTTTGGGTCCTATGGGTTGAGGGGAGGGGCCTCTGTGGATCATCCCACAGATACTTGATCAGTTTGGGATCTAGTGAATTTGGAGGCCAGGTCAACACCTTGTGCTGTTCTTTTGAGTTTTTTTTTAGTTGTTCCTAAACCGTTTTTGTGTGTGTGCCTGTGTCAGGCTGCATTCTGCTGGGGATGGCTGCTGCCATCAATGAGTGTCATTGCTATGGGGTGGTTGTGCCTGGTCTGGTCTAGGTGGGTGGTACATGTCTAAGTAATGCCAGGTCAATGTTATTTACTTCTCCTCATAATGTTGTGGCTCATCAATGTATATATTTATTTCTGAATAACTTTTTTCAGTCTCACTATGCAGGAGATAGCGAGGCTTGTCTACAGCAGCGTCCTGCACATCCTCCAGAGCGATCCCCAGTCGCTCCTAGGTCAGCTGGGAAATATAATCCTGGGTCGGCCTCGGGGCCTCCGCCCAGCTGGCCATGCCTGAGACACCTCTAAAGGCAGGCCCCCTTGTGGACATCCTTATCAGGTGCCTTGCTCTTCTCATTGTGAAGGAGCAGTCAGTCACCGTTAAGGTACGGTAAAGCGACTGTACCTCTGCAGAAGCTGCACATAGGTCAATCTGGGTCAATTTCACGACCCCCTTTTTCCATGACTCTCGTGAACAAGACCCAAACATAGCTAAACTCCTACACCTATCCTTCTGGCTTTGCAAACTGATATTTTTAGGTGCTGATCCACTTTTGCGCTGTGTAACAAACCCTTCAAGTGACATTGCTCGCGTTCCATCTTAACTTTCAAGCCGACGCTGACGGCGGGGAACCTAGAGGAAGATAGTGTGAAAAGCTACAAAACACACCTTGTGCTGCCATTATTTTTGTCAGCTTTAACGCCGTGTCTGTCGTTCGGTGACAGTTACAGCTCCCGCTGTGCGCACGTGTTACGCGCCAGCCGTGTAAGCGGGCGGCTCTGTTGTGCAGTCTCCTTACCTGACCTGATGTTCCAGGAAGCTCATGTAGCGGTAGAGCAGGGTGTAGGAGGGAGACAGGATCCCCACCGACTTCATCCTCGCCCCCCTCTCCACCGCGCTCTCCACTGCCATGTTGGCAAAGCAGGCGAGGCCAAAGTAGGAGCCCTTACGGAAGTATCTGCGGAAGGAGGGGAAAGGGAGACAGATGAGGGCATGAGTCATGAAAAGCAAAGGCAGTGCCAGATGGCTGAGCTTTTTTTTTTTTTCTTCTTCACCAGGCAACACTTTCCTTCTCTATGTCCTGCCAGCCTGCAAGGGGAGATGGGGACGCATCCTAATACTTAATATTTCTTTCTTCACTTCAACTGATCCTGAAATCACGCACTTACATGAAGTCTGTGGTGACACGGTGGGAGCCGCTGGCGATGGCCTTGAACTCCACTCCTTCCAGGTCCATGTCTTTGGGCAGACACCACTCCAGCATGTTTCCTATCATGCCCCAACAACAAAGAGACAATGATATAAAACACACAGACAGCAGACACTGACACGGGGACAGACAAGCACACATGATATCACCATTGTTTTTGTTTTTTTTGAAACAACAGTGACACAGCCCAAATGAATTTCTTGGAATCCATTATGCCGGTTGACGCTAGAGTGGCAGCTGAGCAAATACGGTCCGATAGGAGCAGGAAAACAGAGGAGGTGACTCAGCCAGTGTGGTTTACGGGCTTATCATTAGATACATGTTTCAGTCAATGGAGTTTTTCTGCAGATATATGAGCCGATGTGATTACAGTGAGGCAACAGGTCCGGGATATCCACCGAGATTATGAGACACCTGCAGCGGAACATCAGAGATGCTTTGTTGCCACTTTGACAGCTGTTACTGACTCTAAGTATTTCAACTCAAGACACATGCAGCGCCAAGTGCCTTTGAAAGGGTTTTCCGCACAGGCAGAGCATTATTAAAGGGTCCCTAATGGGTAAAAAACAACTTATATTATTTTTTTATTATTATAATCAGGATGCTTTGTTTGGATTTGTGATGTATTATGTACTTATTGATGCTTCAATAGAGTCTGTGAGGAATTATCCTATCAGCACTTTTTTTTCAAACATGTAGCCTGTTATTTGTTAATTATGATAGACTTTTAAAGGTTTAAACTTTGGAAAACTGTCCAGTGTCTCTACTTCCCATTCAGCTACGGGCCTTTGTTACGTGCTTTTTCTTACTGGCTATACTTCCTATGAAAAAGATTTTAAAAACATATTTCGACAAAAGATTTAAACGAGGATAACGAGGAGACTGCAAAATACAGTAGAAACACAACAGATTATTTCCTTTAGATTAACTGAAATGAGGTTTACTGTGTATAATACATGCATCTGCACCAAAGCAGAGCCAAAAGGGAGAGTTACTGAACTTAAACTTAACACAAGAATGCCTCTAAATGAAAGATAATGCTGAATAGCAGTCGGATGTGCAAAAAAGAATCTATTGTTTGCTGACAAGTTTGACATATTAACTTCATTAGGGAGATAATATGTGTGTATATTGTGATTCGCTGAGCATCCATGGCAACAGAAGTGACTGTGCAGACCAGACATTGATCCAGCTGATCAACCTGGGGTTTTATTTGTTCCCTCCAGATCAGGGCCTCTGTTACATAGTGGCAGCAAGTGATGACCAGTTTGCTGAAGAGAAAAATATACGGTGTATATCTATACAGTTCACTAGCCTATTCTCCTGGTTTCGTGTCAGTCTGACATGCTGCAAAATCACAAAGTGACGGGCTCCACCCTGTAGAGAATCTCCCGCACTGCATTCAACGCATCATCTTCCAACCTTAAATGAAATGCTTCTTAACCTGATTAGGCCTCTAGGTAAGTGACCTGATGGTCACTATCTCACAGGGGCTCACCCTGTCTGCAACAAGCCCCTCATTAAAAATGCATGTGCCAGCTCTGCAGAAACCAGCAGCTGATTGATTGCTATCAGATAAATCATCCTGACATTTAGTCATGTTATGAGATTACGCAGAGGCTTTCAGTGGTGAATCTTAACTTATGGTCGGGTCGGTAAAAGCCACACCTGTGGGAGAAGGTTCTGCAGGTTTTCATTCTGGGCGTCAGACACATCAATGGACTGAATCAGGCGACAGGCTTAAATTATTTCTTGTCTATCTATAAACATGATGTAATCCCCATTTTCTTCAAATGTTCCGTTTAATGTGGTAGTGGTAATTCTATATTACACATTTTATGTCCCACCTGATCTGGTGTTGAATGTAACCACAAAGACCGACACAATCTGGTCCTTTTCCTCCCATTTCACCATCCTGTCTTCCAGCGACACCTCCCTCGGTCCTGAATCCGAGGGATGCTCCTCGCTGTCCGGAGGCAGCGCTTCATCTGTGCCCGCCGGAGAGCTGGAGGTCGTGGGTGGGGCGCTGCAGCCGTCTGCGTTGGAGACAGACCTACTGGGAGCGGGACCCCCCGGTCCGCTGCTCCACCCAAACCCCGGCGCGGAGCATCCTGGTAAGGCACGGCTGTTGGAGGGGCTCAGTCTTTCCTTAGCGTGAGCCGGAGCTGGTGCAGCACCGCCGGGCTTCTCCGCGGATGGAACCTCCTCCCAGTCCAGCAGAGGAGCTCGGTCCGACCGCTCCACCATCCTGTCGGCGGTCCCGCCTCGTCAGTCTCACCGCGGATCGTAAATGATGTCTCAGCCGACGGGCACCAGGTCCATCCGTAGATAATTACAACTCAGGGCAATCCCCGCATATTAAAGTTATTCTGAAGTATTCAGAACGGATGCATTTTGCTTGTAATTATTTGTACGTGCAGCAGCTTTCACGCCTAGCTTTAAAATCTTTCTAGTGTCTGGTGGAGATCATAAATTTGATGCTGTTGAGAGAGGGCAACTCCTTCGTCTAATGTGAGTTGCATTCAAGACTGTTCACCGTTTATTGTAACAGTACCCGCACTGAGTACAGCTATTGAACACTTGTGAACGCGGGTCGGTTTTGGCTTCTTGAATGTACCCTACCACTCAGCGCCGGAAGTAATCTCCTATTTAGGAGCCGCACTTTCGCTCAGAAGATTTACGTTTTTATAAACTAGTGTACCCACAATTTATGTGTGAAGAATTTAAAAATATATTAATGTGTTAAGTGTGTTGCTTAATTTGTTTTAATTTGTCATGCCAACCGATACTAATTTATTTTGCGGTTAATGATGCCATTTGTGTGCGACGAATGTTGCGAACCAAAATCCAAGCGGCAGTTGATGACATCATCCAGCGACACGTCAGCCAGACGGAAGTCTAACCAGGCTGCAACTACATTGGTAAAATTGGGACCCTAGTCGTGTCGAAATGGGTGAGTTTTTAATTATTGGTCGATATAATACGTATTTATCCTTTACTTAAATATACGCTCGTTGTGTATGGATACTTATATACTGGTATATAATGTTTTCGTGTCTGTCTGCTTCATTTAACGCGCAGTGCGACGGTGGCAAGCTAGTATGCTAGCTGACGTTGACTATTTGCATTGCTTACCGTGTGCTTTCATCCATGCTGTTTTTCCTCCAACCTCTCCAGCTTTGCCGTTTTATTCTACAAACACATTGGCATCAAGTACATGAGCGATAAAATACCCCAGCATTATGTCTTCAGTTAACACCATCATCCCTTGACGACAATTATTGTGGCTAAGCTAACTTCAGCTAGCTAGCGCATTGATAGTGACAGTGAATTAGGTCACTGTTGTGGAAATCAGGAAGAGTGATAGATTTTAATAGCTTTAGTAGAAAAGCAGAAAAAATATTCTTTATGTTCTATATCTCTCTATATTTCTGTGCATCCAGGACTTAGTCATGGATTCGCTTTATGATTTTTTTTTAAATTATTTTCTCATCAACGCTGCAACTTTATGAATTGCAGGCCATAGGTTTCCACAGACCCATGTCATGACCCAACAAAGCCAGTCGATAAATGAAAGCTGTTTTTTCAAATCCATAGGAATTAAATGCAACTTTTTCCTGGCATTAATTCCTTCCCTTTGTGTCTGGTCTTCAGGTGGTTTCTTCTCCAGTCTCTTCTCTGGCCTCTTCGGCACCAGGGAGATGAGGATTTTGATCCTGGGTTTGGACGGCGCAGGAAAAACCACCATTCTGTACAGGCTTCAAGTGGGCGAGGTGGTCACCACAATCCCCAGTATGTAGTAGTTTCTTCTCTACTTCGATCAGCTAAACTCTGCTAATCAGATGTGTTATTTTTAACTGAGTGATATGAGACCAATTTATGTATAGTAACTGGAATAGAATAACCCAGTAAACCTGTTGACAAATACTGTCGTAGTCTTGACATAGACTACTGCTCTCGACACTCCTCTTTCACACACAGAGAAGTAAAGCTGGTGGGACAGAAACAAGTTCCTCCAGCTCTAATAGAGCAGGTTTTTCAGTGCAAATTGAGTGTGTACTGATGTCAGTTGGCACATGAGCAGCATCCTCTTCACCACCAGCTCCTTAGCAAACCACCCACTGACTGATGTCAACAAGCACAGCTGTGGTATCAGGAGAAGATGAACATATTTTTTTTTTTTAATTTAGTAATATATTCAGAATATATACATATACTGGCCAGTTTGAATTACGTAAACACAGAAACTGAGGATTAAGTCGACAAATGCTTTTAAACAGGCCTGATCAAAACCTTGCTTATCAAATGATGTTCACCTGTGCGCAGTTGATAAGATAATTTACTGATTAACTTATGAGTTGTTGTGTTATTGGTTAGAACCAAAGCTGTATAAGTCCTCCTAGCTACGGCCTTGTCAAACCAATTTTGTTCTAATTATGTTACTTCTAAATTTTACAGTATGTACAGTGGACTCCTTGTCTATAGTTTTGTCAGTATGTTTTTTAGCACTGGCAGTACAAATTTCTACCACATTCATGTTGTATCACCCCTGACTTCTGAGGCGTGTTTTCTGGCATGCATTCAACATTTATTCTTGACTCGCCACGTGTAGGGACTGCAACAAGGAGGATAGTTTATGTAACATAATTAGTGTGAATTAACTCGATCTTGTTCTCTGCGCTCATTTGGATTTTTTTTTTTTTTCTCTCTGCAGCGATCGGCTTCAACGTTGAAACAGTCACGTACAAGAACCTGAAGTTCCAGGTGTGGGATCTGGGCGGACAGACGAGCATCAGGTAAGTGCAAATAGCAGATGGTGGGTGTCCTGTGCTGCTCCCAGGTGTAAATAAGTGGTGATGAAAGCATGTGGAACAAGAGCACAGAAACCCTGAGACGGATGAGAATGTGTCAGATTTGAGATTTACATGTTTTAACTTTACATAACCACAATTAGTTCATCTCTGGTTAAATCCTGTAAGTCTTCTCTTTGTCTTTAATTTTTGTCATATTATATTATCCCACCCTCACCTAAACTTGAAAAGATTTGAACTTTTTGCTCATCTGTAATCTTGTGTCTTTCCATAGTTCAAGCCCGTCTCACATCCCACCCTCCTCTCTCTCTCTCCCCAGTATCCGCTAACCTTTCTATTTGTCTTTCTGCCCTGCAGGCCTTACTGGCGGTGTTACTACTCAAACACAGACGCAGTCATCTACGTTGTCGACAGCAGTGATCGTGACAGGATGGGCATCTCGAAGTCTGAGCTGGTCGCCATGTTGGAGGTAGGTTGTCACAGCTATTATTAGTTTCCGTACCATTGATACACAGAACTGCTCAGCTTTACTGATTGGCTGTTTGGAAAGTAGACCTCAAAATGTTGCATGTTCATGATGTGATTCTGTCATGCCGTGTGTCGTCCAGGAGGAAGAGCTGAAGAAGGCGATCCTCGTGGTGTTTGCAAACAAACAGGACATGGACCAGGCCATGACGCCGACCGAGGTAGCCAACGCTCTGGGCCTTCCTGCCCTCAAAGACAGAAAGTGGCAGATCTTCAAGACCTCAGCCACCAAGGGCACAGGCCTGGACGAGGCTATGGAGTGGTAGGCTATACTATACTTACCATAAATAGAAATAATAGAATGGAAAAGGATAAAATGAAGGCCTTGTGTAGAAGCTCTGAGAGTACCGGCTTCAGTATTAGTTCATATTTATTGCGCAACGTGTGTCCTTTGTGTTTACTGACCTGTATTTACTCTGTGCTCATAGGTTGGTGGACTCCCTGAAGAGTCGGCAGTAAAGGACACCACCCATTCTGTATATACCCCTGACGTTTCATCCTCCTGTATGAAGACTTGTGACTGACCCCTCCCTCCTTTTTCTTTGGACCAGTGATTGCACTCCTACCCTCCTCTGTCCTCTCCCCCAACATCACATCCAACTGAAGCCTTGGCTATGTCCCCCCCCCTCGCCTTTTTAAGCCTGGGACTGAAGGCTGCAGTAACATCTGGACTGGACACGAACACATAAAGGTTTTGCGAGACTGCAGTGACGGATGAGCAACAGTTTGATTGAGGTACAGTTTGGTATGTTCTGGAAAAGCACCCAAGTGTCGGATGATGAGTATTTGAAAAGGCACTAATGTCTTTGAAAAAGTGCCATGAAGATCCAGCAGGAGGCAGCGTCTCTCCATAAAGGACACTGAAATTTGACGTATGAATCTCAGTCCTGTTTCCCACCTGATCTCCAAGAGACAAATCCACAGTGGTTGCTACCTTACACTACTGGACTGTCATAAAACACTGATTCTCAGTGCAGTGCTGCAAATAGAAAAGCATCTCTTATGACTTGTATAAAATGTTCTAATAATACAACTTTAAACTGAATCTATTGTCCTCCAGCCAAGTGTTACTGCAGCCTGGGCTGTTTTTTTTGTATTATAGAGTCTGGCAGATGCAATGTAATGGGTTTCTATTTTTCTCCTTCCTGATGATTTGTGTTGTGTTAAATAATTTAGTGGTAAAAGCCTTTTTCCATTGAAATCGCTGGAGCTTTGGCATATCGGTCATTTAGTTACTGAACACTAACTGTGTGCTCAAAGTTCTATGGTGGCATATTTATATCTGATATCTGCTTGTACAGTGAAACCGGTTCTCAGTAAAAATCAGTGATTGTACCAGTGGTATTTGAATTTAATATCTCGGGTAGTGACTGGGCTCTGATGGATGGTCAGTACACGCGTTTTAATTACAAAAACTTGTACATTTAACTGCACAGGATAGAAATCTGAGTCAGCTGACAGCAGGAGAATAAAAAACATTTCAGGTTTGATCTGAAATTCACGTCATCAGGGATACAGTCCACCTGCTGTAATGTCTTATTTCTAAACACACAAGGATGCTGGAGCTGTGAAATAGATAGTAATTAACATTTTGTGTGGATTCTTCACACATCAGAAGGAAGCATCAAGTAATGTAACATCCTGGGGTGGGCCTCATGGAATTCTTCATTTCATTCCCACCTAGTGTCCTTGACAAAGAGACGTAGCTCACTGCACCATGGCCAGGTCTTTGAGCGCGTGGCTGCGGTGCTTCTTGGCTTTATACCCGGGCCGCAGGAACTCGATCTTCCTCTTTTTGGCTTCAATCTTGTTCTTGTGCTTCTTGAGCTTCTTCTTGGCGGCAATGTCCGGGTTAGCCACCGCCTGCGAGGGGAGAGGACAAATGTAAAGGGCACTGACGGGAAGGTGATTCTTTTTGCGTCGGCGCTTTGTACTGAGGACGTACCTGCATGGCTCTATGCTGCTTGCGTGCCGCTCGCCTCTTTGAAAACTCCCTCTGGACGGCGGAGAAGGCCAGGGAGAATTTCTCCAGTCCCACTCGTTTCTTCATCAGCTCGATCAGCTCCTGTGCCAGGTTCTTCAGCGTGGGATCTGTACAAAGAGAGAAAGAGATTATCAAGCTGTGTTTTTTTTTTTCTCCAAAGATTTTTAAACTTCGTAAGACACATTAAAAGAGCTTACCTTGATCTGCGTATGTGCTGTCCAGCTCTCTGTACAGGGGAGTGATGATGGTGGTCAGATAGGGGCCGAGCCGATCCTTCCCCAGGTCCATGGCGATGGCACCCAAGAACTTAAACACACACGTTCTCTGGAAGGAACATTAAAGAACAAATATATAACAACCTGGACACTGGAAAGACATCAGCAGGTTAAAAAAATAAATAAAAGTGTATGTACCTTGAGGGGAACTTTGGGAGTGTACGCTGCCTCTCTCTTCGCCATCAGGGAAAGCTTCTTCATCAACCACAGAAGCGACGGAGGCCGGTCGTCCTTGTCGCCTTCGTTCTCTTCTTCCTCTTCCTCTTCTTCCTTTACTTGCTCCTCTTCTTCATCCCCATCTCCATTCTCTCTCTGCTCCTCCTCATCCTTCGCTTCCTCCTGAGGGGTAGCGACCTGAGACTCGGGGGAAATGACGTAGATCACCTTGCCAACGAACAGCAGGTTCTTGATCACCTGCTCTCCTGACGCTGTGTCTAGGAACTTGGACTGCAGCTGATGGCAGAACGACAACGCCAGCTCTCTTATCTAGAGGTGGGAAAGAAGAAAGAAGTGGCTTTACCTTTTTATGCTTTTATTTTGGAGGAGTAAAACAGGAAGCGAGAACAACAGCCTCAGTTTATCCGGCACCTGTTCAACCAGGTGAGCCTTCAGGCCACCCCGCGGCTTTACCTTCTTGTCCAGGTTGTTGGTGATGAAGTCGGTGGCCGCTGACTGAGATGAAGCGCCTCCCTCCCCTCTCCAAACGGCGACCAGCTGCTCCGCCTGATGAGCTGCAAAGAGCTGACCAAAAAGCTGCGAGGCGGTGAGCCACACCCAGCAGTGAGGGTACCGCAGGTGCGCTTCAATGTGACCTAAATGTGTGGAAGAGAAAAAAATTAAGTGAGTGGGATGTGGGTGTACATGAAAGTAAAAAGAAGGAATGCGTGTTGGTTCGTTACCCCAGATTCGACTAAGTGTGTCGTGAGGCTGGCTGAGCTCCAGGAGGCCGCAGTGTTTGCTCAGTTTGGTGATGAGAGTCAGGTGGCTGAAGAGCAGCCTGTCAGCTCCTCTCTCTTCCTGCTCCTCCTCAATCTGAGAGAGAAAGTACAATTTAATAATAATAAAAAAAAAAGAAGCTCCTTCTTAATCCGGCAGACTTCGACCCAAGACAGCTGACTCACATCTTCATAGTTGTCGGGGTTGATCTCTTTCTCCAGCAGAGGCAGCAGGTCGTCCAGTCGACGGGCAAACTCCTCCTCCTCCACCTCCACGAAAAGGCCACAGATCTGAGACCCGAGACGCCGCAGGCTGGCCTGGGAAAGAGAGGAACATCAACATTTTAAATGAGATGAACACAAAAAGTCACCATGGTTACCAAAAGGGAGATATAAAAGCAAACAAAAATGTACGTTAAGTCACTTTCTGTCAAGAAAGGAGGTAACAAACAGTAATTGAGCTCATGAACCACTGATTACTAATTATAAAACGGTCCTTGCATTTACAAATATTATATTTGGTGTCTGTGGAGACGTTCCAATGCAAACACACTTGCAGTTACCACTTGTTGCCACAGGGGGTGCCAAAGAGAACAAAACACACATCTCCCATATTGACAGTCCAAGTTGTAATTTAGCTCAGTTTTCTGCTAGAGTTCTAGTTTACCTTTTCTGAATTGAGCCAGGTGTTGACGAGGGAGAAGAGTGTGTTCTGGTGGTTCAAGTCCAGCTGACCAAGCAGGGCCTTGATTGCCATGGCGGCCATTTTTTTACAGCGTGCGGAGTCATCGTTGACCACAACGAGAGCCAGCGGGGCGAAGAAAAGACCATTGTACTGCAACAGCAGTTTCTGAATGACAAAAAAAAATCAAATAGTTAATAATCATCAGTTCTTACGTGTGTTGCTTTTAAAAGTAAAGGCTAGTTGGAGTAAACAATATGTAGCGCTGGTGAAGGGAAATTAGCTCACCTGAGGGAAAGTCTGGAAAATGTACGCCAGCATCTCCAGCACAGACTCCCTGCCTGTGTCGTGCTCATAGTGCAGCTGAGCCACCACAAAGTCCAGGTGGTCTTTCAGCTTCCTCCCCAGTGGGTAGTCCAGCAGGTATTTCAGATAGATCTGCACCACGCAAAGCAATGTCCTTTAATATTTTGCAAGTCAAGATTTTTACGCAAGTGTGCAGCAAAGAGGAAAAAACGTGTCGGTACCTGTCGACAGTGTATTCTGATCATAGCGTTGCTGCCCGTAACGGACAGCTTCGCCACTTTCTTCAATACCTCCTCCATCTCTGGAACAACGAGCTTCCTGGACAGAATGGCCTGAAGCACAGGTACGTGTTCATTAAACACACAGCTCACCAGGTGGAAAGACGCGTCACTATATTTCGACTCGAGCTCCACCAGTTACCTTGAGCAGGCCAAAGGCGGTGGCCTGGCGCGACTGGTCATAGATGTCCTCCTCGGCGTATCCCAGCAGCACTTGCAGCTGGGCCTCAGAGATCTTGTTGCTTTTGACGTTCTTCACCAGAATAGTGATGGCCTTTACCGACAGAAAGAGATATAGGTCAGTGTGGTTTATTTAGGGAGGTATCTTTTTCAGAATTTTACATATTTGAAGATGTTTACACAGCCTACATATCTAATTGCGCCTTTTACTTTTAAAAACTACATGGATGAAATGAAAGAAGGAGCTTTCTGAGGACTTGAGAGAAAGTTTTTGTTGCTTCTCAGACTTGAAAAAGTCATAAAACCACTACCTTAAAGCAGTTTTGGACCAGTTGGTAGTTCTCCCCGCGTGCAGCTCCAGCCTTGGAGTAATCCTTCAGCAGGACAAAGAGCTGCTTGGTCAGCTGGCCGGCGTTCTGCTCCACTGCCGGCAGAGGGGCCCTCAACAGCAAGGTGAAGGCCACCAAAGCCTCTGTGATCACCTGAGAGGGAGGAGGCAGACACAAGAAGAAAAGGACTAAGGAGAATTCGACTGTTTTGAGATGAGAATGGATTTGATCAATGAGGCCTGATGAAATAAAAAGGCAGACATATAAATGCTGGTACCTTGACGTGCATGGAGTCGATGCAGTCGAGCAGCAGCAGTATGAAAGGATCCAGCATCTCCAGATCTGACGCCTCAGACGATGACACTTTGGATCTCTTCAGACTCAGGTGGAGCAGCTAAAGGTTAACAGACACACACATTAAACGTTTTGGGACAATCCAATCCTCCTTACCCCCTAACCAAAGCACAGGTTAGTGTGTATGAATGTTCACCTTGAGCCCAGCGTCCACCAGGATGTGCATGTTGGTTCGGCTGCTGACAGGAGCCCTCTGACCTCCTCTCTTCGGGGTCGGAGGCAGGAGAAGGCAGCTCGGAGGGGGAAGCCTTGGATCTGGAGGAGGCTTCGCCGATTTTTTCTCTCTGCAAATACACATACATCATGAGAAGAAAAACAAAGAAATGAGCATCAAAGTGATTTATTTTATTTTAGTTTGAGGTTTGTACCGATCTCTCTTGGTGAGCAGCGGGAGGCTCTGGCTGACCAGGCCGTGGCTCAGCAGCAGGATGTCTTGAGAGGCCATGCCGGTGTTGACAAGAAGACCCAGGACCAGGCGGCGCAGTACAGCAGTCACCCGGTTACACTGCTTCAAACTGCATGAAGTCTCCAGGATCTGGAAAGACATGTTTGATTTGAAATTAAAATGTCTGTGTCTAATGTGATTGAAGCTGCAGGCTAAAATGTTAAACTATCAATGAATTTCTGATTAGAGTCAAAATAAAACTAATCAAGGACAACAGCATTTTCCTACAAATTGAGAAATTAGCTACTGTTGAGCCGCTATTATCCTCTAAATCTGACTCCATGTGGATTATTCTCTTCTTTAAACATCTTCGGTTTCCTAAATCCACTCAGATCCCTCCTCACCTCCTTCAGTGGCAGTATGAGCTTGGTGATGCTCTCCTTGCTGCAGAACTCGGCCAGCAGCTCGTAGGAGTCCATGCTCTTGCTGTGTCGCGCCTCCATCAGCTTGGAGACGATGCCCTTCACTTCCTTCTCCTCAGCCACGGCCCCGAACAGCTCGTTGTTAAAGATCTGGGGTAAAAAGATGAATGAATAAAAACTGAAGTATGTAAAAAAAAATAAAATAAATGAGGTTTTCAGTGACAAGTTCTCACATCAATGAGCATGTTCATGCAGGGGTCCAAGTCACCGCTCTTGAGGGTCGGTTTGAGGACTGACAACAGCTGGTACACTGTGAAGGTCAGCACATGGACCTGCAGAAACAGAGATGAAGATGATCAGACCTTATTTACACAAACTCTCTCTGTCAACTGACTCTGTAACTGTTTGCATGTTTGTGTGGGCTCCTACCTGGTAGCCTTTGACCAGAACAGCGTGCATCTCCTTGAGCAGGTACTGCAGATACCTGCAGCCTAAAGTCTCGATGATCTTCACCAGAGTGCCCCTCGCCACGTCGCGGATCTCCTGGAAACGGTTCCTCAGCAACACACAAACCTTGATCAGGATCCTGGATGACACGCAGAAACAGAGAAGACGCATTTAAACAATCAGTCAGACGTTCTTACCAAAACAATGCTCCATCTAAACTGTCCCGATTTTTGAGATTTACAATACATTCATCATAAGGAGTGTCCAACTATCCTAGCTTTTTTGACAAGATTAAATACACTGACAAGACATGCACACAGAGCTATATACCCTGGCAGGTTGGCCTCCATGATGTGTGGAGGCAGAGTCTGCATTAGTTTGACCATAGCGAAAGCCAACGGTATCCGCACCACCTCCTCCTCCTTCACTTCCTTCGACTTCACAGCCTTGTGCTCCTCGTCACGTTTCACCTAAAAGAAACACACACTTTCACTACCATGCTGCAGTTTGAAGTTTTAGAGCAGATCCTCGTGTGTGTGTGTGTGCGCGTCGTACCTTTGCAGTGAGACACTTGTGCAGGCGGGGCAGCACGCTGTCATTAACGGTCTGGTGGATGCCTTTGATCAGAGACTCCAGCCCCTCACTGGTCTGTGGAAGTCCGCTGACCGCGGCGGCTGACGCGGGTGCCGCCCGCACCTTGGCTTTAGAGGCGGCCGCTCCCCCTGAGGTGCCAGCCTTTTCTCCGTCAGCGGTCTCCGTTTCCATGGGGACACCAGAGGAAGCAGCTTTACCGTCAATCTCCATTTCTTCCTCATCATCGCTCGCGTCCAATTCTACGCGTTCAGCTTCGACTTCGTCATCCTCGTCGATTGTGAGGCCTCCGCCTGGACAAAGACATATTATTGTTTGTCTCTATTGCTCAATGCATGCATCAGAATTTAAACTTTTTAACACATCCAGACACAAAAAATGCTCCTCACTTTCTCTGGCTTTGGCAGCTTCGATTTCTCTGCTCAGGGTCTGATGGTCAAAATGGAAAGCTTCCAAGGCTGTGACCAGCAAACTGGAATAAAGGAAGCAAAGAAACGGCAGAAAAGAAGAAGGGGAGACCAAAAAAAGGTTCAATTATCAATAAGAGTGTCATAAATTGAAGGAAAAGAACACAAGGCATTATCAAATGTAGACACAGCACCAAGTAAGCGTTCTGTAAGAGCACATAAACATCATTAAAAACCCAACCTGACAGCCAGTTTCTGCTCAGTCTGTCCCGTCTGCAGGATGTGGACGAAGTGTTTCAGGTAGTAGAGGTACTTGGACCAGGTCAGCTTGCGACACACCGCGCCCACCACCTCCACCGACGCCGACGTCATGTTCTCGTGCTGCGGCGTGGGAAGGAGGGGAGGGGTTAGACATAAATAAACAAAGGAACCAAACGCGTCCCACACTTCAGGGTCCCAAGCACCTTGAGCATCGTTTCGTCCAGCAGGGCGGTCATGGCGTACGGCATGATGTAGTTCTGGAGGGAGCGGGGCGTCAGCACCACCGTGCCCTCCGTCAGCTGTTTGGCCAGCTTTCTCAGGGCACGGCCCCGACGGTGGATCTAAACCAACAAAGAGAATGCACATGTGTCAGATAAAGAAGTAGGAGGTAGACAGAGGTGCTGGTGTTGCTCTCTGTTACCTGGATGTGCTTCATGTGCTCAAAGAAGTCAGACTCAGGGTCGTTGTAGTCGGTGAGCTGCACCAAGTCCCTGAACTCTTTCTTGGCGGGAAAGGTCTTCACCAGGCAGGCCAGTATGGTGGTGTATTCATGCTGCACGCTCTGGTAGAGGGAGGAAGGGGAACAAGTTTAGTGGCTTCATAATAAACAGCATCAAGAGACTAGAGTTTTAATAAAAAAGTGCGTATTTGTACATCAGTCTTGCTGCGGAGCCCTTTGAGTACAGCGTCGAGGATGGTGTGTTGCACTACGTCCCTGTAGATCTGCTCTCCGGGCCCGACCGCTGCCAGCTGTGTGATGACTGCAGACAGGCACAAGGTGGCGTTGTCTGCCAGCGACATGTCTCCGATCTGCGCGAGGTAAGGGAGATAGGAAAGTAATTGATCAAACAGGCAATAAAAAATCTTTTTTGAGACAGAATTGAACTGTACGTCTACTCACCTCATATGTGTGGAAACAGTTGTGCATGATGGTGCTGATGTAGTCTAGGTCCAGAGTCTGCATGTCTCGGACTCGCCTCGTGGCATCTTGGAAAGCTGTTAGCCGAACGTCGAAGTAGATCTCATCCAAGTGTCGACTGTCGAACGCGTTAAGCTGGAAAGATTGAGCAGAGAGCGGCGTGTTTGATGGAGCAGTTTGTAATGTTGGTGTCACGGATGAGTCTGAATCTGACGCCACAGGTTACTGTAAGAGTTTCACAGTAATAATGATCCCCATAAAACAGCCATTCATTCATTCATTCATTCAGTCCAGTCTGCTCTGATTGGTCAGCTCCAATGGTCTGAGCAGGCACCAGCCATGAATGTTCAAGAAGGAGGCAGAAAGATGGAAGGAAGGCCTTGTGAATATGAGACATTTAGTTTGACACAAAATTAGTGCCCGCCCCCCAGTGCAGGATGAGTCATCAATTTCCAGGAAATGACTAGCCCGGCGTAGCCAGACTCAATACTTGTCAGAATGCAAGTCTGGTACTATTTGGATTTTATCAAAGGGGCACATTTCAACCAATCGGAGCCAAATAATTTGATTGGCCAGGCAGATCATAATCAGTTCCTAACGGAGCATTTCCACACTGACTTTCTGCCACAAAAAAAAAAATGGAGGAAGGGAAGCTTGTCTGGCTTTCAGACTAGAAAATGACAGTCTAAAAACACCTACAACTTTTTTGTCGTTGTTGTGATAGATATGGTATACAAGTGACAAAGCGCAAGACATATAATAAAACATGGTATTTGATTTTATGGAGACTTTAATTTCTCATGAATGTAATTTTTAATATGAAAGGACTAAATGAGCTCTTACCTTTGCTGCTAAATCAGTGATATATGTGAGCGAAGGATCCAGATCTGACAGAGTCTGAAAACAGAGTAGCACAGACAGAAATATCATTTAAAAAGGAGCACTCAGACTTCTCTATATTGTGGGTCAAGTCATCGACACAGGCCGGGTGAAAAAAAAACAATTATTTATTATGTTATTTATGTGCCCATATACTGATGCATGTAGTGTGAATCAACAAATGAACATGTGTGGTTTCTATTGTGTAAAATGATAAAGGGTTTTGTACTAAAATATAACCTATTCCACTTATCAAACAGATTTTAAATAGGGCTGTCCCTAATCAAATAAAGGCCTCTTACATTCTACAGCTGGAAAATAAAGGCCCTGGTCGCTATTTCTGGAAATGTATCACCGGTTAACTCTGACTGTACCTGGAAGACGTTGGTGAGAGCCTGCCTGGGCAGCTTGTTGTGAATGACGGAGAAAAGTTTGTTGAGCGGCCGCAGGAAGGCTGACGGCTGCACGCACTGCCGCAGGAGGTTCTGTATGGTGGCCAGGATGTCGATTTCCGTCTCCTGAAACAAAAGCGGTTTTCCTTGAGTTGAGCCTCCACGTCAAACACCAGAATTAAAGGACCAAACTCCCTGACCTGCTTACGTCCTTAAAAGCCAAATAGCCCTTTGTATTATCAAGACAGTTTTCTAAATCTTACTTGAGGGTTGTGGCCTTTCTGGAGATACGGAAGCAGCAGGCTGATGAGCACCGAGCTTTGCTCCTTGTCGGTCACGAATCGACTGACCCTGGCAGAGAAAGAGGATAGAGACACATGCACACATTAGTTTGATTAAACGGTACATAACAACGACAACCTTGGAGGCAGGAAAAAATCTAAATGAATGTCAAATATAATGCATATCCTTAAGTCTAAACAGTCAGCTGACAGGAAACTCACTTGGAGAGGATGTTGAGCTCTCTGGCCACCTGTGCCCTGAACTTCTTCTTCCTCAATCTCTCCGTGTTGCGAACAACTCCGCTCAGGTAGTGCAGAAGGGTGGAGATGTGAGGCAGTAGCAGTCTGGAGCCTTGAGTTAATGAGTCTGGAGACAATACAACAAAGAACACATTTAACACACCGTAAACCTGAAATTAGAGTTGGGGGATAAAATAAAAAAAATAAAAAAAACATAAATCAAACCTGCAGTGGTGACAGCGCCCTCTTCGGGCTGCGGGAACACACAGCCGTTCACGCTGACCTCTGTCTCGGCCTCCGACGCAACAAAGTCCTCGGCCGTTGCTAGAGACTCGGCTATGTCCATCACCATGGCGATGGTAGCTGGGGACGCGTTCTTGGCTGAGAGGAGGGCGAAGACGTTCAGGAGGATGTCGCACTCCAGGTGGCCGGGCCTCTGCTTGGCTAGCAGGGGGAAGAACCTGAGACAGACAAGGAGAAAATCTCATACCTGATGGTGGCTGATGGGAAGGAAACAAACAAACAAACGTGATGGAAGTAGGTGACTGATGCTGACCTGGTGTTTTTGCACCACATGTGGATGAGTTTCAGCAGAGGGGTGGGGGAGTAGGTGCTCTCTGTGGGGAGACGACACACCTGCACATAAAAGAATTGAAAACCTTTAGGTTAACTGGAACTGTGTGGGCAGAAACAAACAGAATTAAGCTTCAAAGTTGTTCGCAACATGTACCTGAGGCCAGACCACACCATGGAACACACCATCAATCTCATCTGGGGTGAAGCTGTACGAGTCAAAGCCATCAAAAAAGTCCTGGATCCTCAAGATGCCAAGCCTCCTCAGGTTCTTCAGAGGACTAATACAGCCTGCTTTAAGCTGTACAGAAAGGAAGGATGAATTAAACCTTTAAAAGAAACAACGTCAGTTAAATCAGTCCTTTTCAATCCTGATTACCTGGTCCCTGCTGTTCAAGATAGTGGACACAGAGGACGTGACACACAGCAGGATCTGCAGCACTTTGGGCAGGTAGATGTGGATGAGGTGGCCCAGCTTATGGATCACCACGTTGATGATGTTCAGCAGGCTGTGCTGGCGGCCCAGCGGCAGGACGGCGCCCAAGTCCGTCTCTGCAACCGCCTTCTCCACTGCAGCCAGACAGGAGCCTAAGGACACAGAGGACCAGGTGAAATAAGGATCTTTATATTTCTCAGTCTCGGGGGAGGAGTAGCTCAAGACACATTGCTTTATTGTATAAATAGTTTATAACTGCTGTGTAAAAGCCCTTTAGATGCACTTTATCAACAAGTGCAGATAAAAAAAAATATATGTCTGACCTTGGCTGTGATGGGAGACGGGCTCCAGAAGCAGGTCGATGAACATTCCCAGCTCCTCAGCCTGGCAACCCGCCAGGAAGCGCAGGATGATGGAGGACCGGGTGGCGGCGGTCGCCTTCCCCTGGAACCTGCTGCCGGCTTTAGTGCGCAGGCGGCCGAACAGGATCCTGCGTCACACACGGCAAACAAAGGGGCTAGTGACTCAGAGAATAAAACCTTGAGTACAACTTATCATTATCTGGAAATTTCTTGTTTAAACTATTGATAACTACAGTCAATTTTAAGGTTTTTAAAGGAGATTAAAGTGTTGGTATGCGGCAGCCAGCAGCAAACGTCAAGGCTAGATGAATAAAACGTACGAATATTCATTAAAAAAACAATTAAAGTGTACTATGTAGGCTTGCCGGGGACATGGACAAACATGTACGGTACCTCATGAGCAGTGGGATGAGTCTGCCTCTGTGGGAAGCGTCAACCACTCCTGTCTCCTCAGAAATGTTGAAGTGGACAATCTCATCTTTGAAGTGTTTGTCGTCCAGAAGCCTCTCGAGATTCTCCCTGAACACAAACACACAGTCAAATAATAGCAGCAACTCTTTGGCTTGTATTGACAGAGTCTTCAGTGGGATGCTTGCTTAAACTCAGGTCACCATTTTCTGCCTATGTCGCCTTAGAAATGTGAACAAAAAGGCCAAGTTGTGTGTCTTAACCCGCAGGCATCAGTTTAAGTTACTACCCTCTTGAGACATTAACGTCCAAGAATGTCCAAGTCCAAAAAACGGCTATAAAAACTTAACTGATTAACATTTTTGTCTGCTTTTTTCTGCATAAATCTCTTAAACTACTTCAGCACTTTACAAAACTACCAAAAAAAAACAATCATTTTGAGGATTTTAACCCTTTAAATGCCAGTTTGATTACTTAAAGTCACTGTTGTTTTTTATGAAAAAATTAGTTATTCTCCATAAAACTAATGTTGGGGGGTTGGGGCATTTTTTTTTTCCAAATCAGTCTTGGATATGACCAAGATGATCTAAAATATTGACTTGATTGCATTATTTTTGTCTTTGTGTAACATCAGATTTAACATTTACTATCCTCTTGAGACCTTAGCAGACAAAAATGTCCCACTGACTCCCATATAACCACATTTTTTAATCTCTGAGCCATGACACAACATAATCCTTCATTCTGCAATATTGGGGGTTCATTTATGAGAAAAAAGGTCAAATTTGTCATTTTTAGTGATCAGCATTAAAATCAGGTGGTACAATGAGGCGCGTTGAGCATTGAGGAAGTACCTTGTATGTGTACATACTAAATATACATAGCCATTAAAGCTGCTTTACATTTTACATCCTCAACAAACAAAGCCCCACACATACATCCAACTGTAGTGCAGAACATCCCCTGAACAGCTCATCTTTCTGCAGGTTGGACTCAGTGTGTAGTGAACTGATACTTGATAACACTGGACGCCCTAATGTCAGACAGAGTCATCACTGAGGTGGAAGTCAGCATTCCTCCATGTGTAACTGTAGAGGACCGATGACGAGAGTCGCTACTTTATCAAAGAAGCTCACAGTGAGCCCACTGAAGGAAAAGAGAACTGCAGTCTGCTGCTGCCAAAGAGATATTACTGTATATCTGATCTCTCCGTCTCTTACTTGTACGGCACTATGTTTGGGTCTTTGTACGTGAGGACACACTCCAACGCCACTTTCTGAATCTGCTGGTCCTGGTGGCACAGAAGCTGAAAACAGAGAGGAAAAGAAATATATCATGCTTATTTGATAAATTAGAAAACACCCAAACATAAAACAGATAATCTCCCCTTCTTTTATTAGACAGTTATGTAGCAGTATGTAGCAACTCGGGGTGCACGTGTTAAGTATGAGTACCTGGTTATAGAGCTCACGGAGGCTGCTCTCCAAATAGAGAGAGCGAGGGTTGGTGAATTTGGCGAACACCTTCAGATGGGCGATAAGATGCCTGTGAGAGGAAAAAACAAAATCAATGAAAGACAGTGTGGTAAAACAAGAGATTCTTCCAGTTACTGCACAATGAACACCTGGAGTCTCAATACTGACTCAATACTGAGTCACAGGTGTTCATTGTACCTGTAACAACACAGAGACAAATGCATCCAAATACATACAGAAATACACCATTACAGAACATATCTCAATATTTTGTAGGCCATACTGTATCAATACCAGGATGATATGTTGATGTTTTATAACATAAACTGCAAATTTAAATTAGAATTTTAAAAGCATTTCCTCTTTCCGTCCACTAGGTGGAGGTGTTTCTCCGTTTGCAGTCGATTAATTCGGACTACAGTAAAATGCAATACAGTGATACAGAATAGATTGTCAGCCCATGCCTCATTTAGGATAACAGATAAGCCATTATTGAGCCAATATTAAGATTAAAAGTGCTACTCCTGAAACAAGTGCCAAATATTCATTCAATTAACAGAAGGCAGACCACATGCAACCATAAAATGTCGATAAATAATATAAAAGATGTCAATAAGTAATGTGACATGAATAAAATAGCGTAGTAAAATTTTTAAATATTTCGCTGAGACAACAGAAGTGGTTTTTAAGTTAACAACCTGATGGTGAGTGCTTACAGGCTTCTGTGTAATTACCATTTGAAAGAAGTTACTACGCAGAATACTGCAAGATGTTTAAAGCTGCAGTAATGACATATTGTGATTTGCATGAATAATACTTATGGTTCTGGAGCGTAGCAATATTGTAATATCATAAAGATAAATAAGCATAACTACATAGTAGTGTCATCTAGAGTCTGCAACAAAAAGCCAGGAAGTGAATGTTCTTGAACTCATACTAGGATCAGGTCTTACTTGGCAGCGACTCTCCTCGGCAGTGTCTTCCTCTGCTGTTTGCTTCCCTCCTCTGGCTCCTGCTCCTCTTCCTCGTCTTCCTCCACCTCCACAGTCATCCCCGACTCCTCCAAAGCAGCATCGCTTCTCTTCCTCAGGTTCTGAGTAGGTGCCACCAACAGGTCGGTGGGATAAAACTCATTCCTGCCAAGAGGACAACCATCAAGATCTGATACTTGCACAAAACGGTCTATCAGCTCAGCTTTCCTTTAAATACTAACCTCATAAACCTAAGCAGCAGGGGGCTCAGTTCCCGGCTACGTGGCTCCACCCTTTCTGGAAACTGGGCCATGGCACGCCACAGCAGGCTGCGAAAGTTGGGGAAGTCCGTCCTGTCGTTCGGGTCAGAGGTCGACTTTAGCTCATCCAGGAACAGCACCCCAACGTCCCCACTTTCAATGACATCACAGCCCGGCTCGCTGGGTAGACCAGACTCCCCTTCATCGCTTTCATCGTCCTCTTCCAGTTCCTTCTCTATGACGCGGAGAAAGGAAAATGCATTCAATGCTAAATAAAGATCGCCAAAATGTGTTGATGTTGTGACAACAAACCTGTGGGGATACTACAGAAATAACTAACAGCATAGACATACACCCAAGCAGCCTTACCAGCTATCCCTGCCACTGTCTCCAGTTGTTCATGGTACACCCTCCAGAATTCCTTATTGTCCATCCCTTTGGCATGGCTCCTGTTAAAGGGAAATAAACACATTTAAGCTGAATTTATTCAGCAGCTGCCATATTCTCAAAGGTAGTTCAGACAAATGGCTGCATCATGCCAACAGGGCCTGTTAGTAATGTTAGGTTTCCTCATTTAAAATATGTTTAAAGATTCAGTAAAACGCTAACAGTCATCGTCCTGTGCAAGTTAACATACGGCCACGTGAAAAGTGGATGAATTACAGAAAGCAAATGACCCAGTACATCAAAACATCAGAAACGTGTACATTTCTTCGCACTCACACAAGGAGTTCAATGACTGCGTCCCACAGAGGCCTGAAGTTGACGAACAGCATTGCCATGAGATACCGCAGGGGCACCTGAGGTAGGACAGGGGGAACATGGTGTGTTATGTCGCCAAACAATAAACTACTTAAAAGGGTTTCAACACATAAACCATCAGTATCAATTCATACATTAATGTTTTGTATTATCTGATATTCACTCCCCACCAAATAACATTGGAGGGTTTGTTTGGAGACGGTGCCTGAACTACACTGCAACTACACCCATAATTATGCATAACTTTAGGAAAACAGTATTGTTGAATGGTCTGCACTTAGCGATTTTCTTCTTTTGCGGTACTCAAAGAGCTTAACAGTGTTTCTTATTCATGCATTTGCACAGGACACCTGAAGGGACAGTCGGCCAAGCTTTTGTCATAAATGTGAAAACTAGTTCGAGAGATTAAACTGTTTTTCTAGCAGACTATAAACATGTTTATTTCTAATGTAAAGTTGGGCATTTTTACACGAGGAGTCTAAACTGACTCACTTTTGGAGCCTGCTTCAAGTGGTCATATTAGGAATTCTTCTGCATTGGCTTGATTTCTCATTGGTGATGTCATGGCTCAGCTCTCCCAGCAGAAAAGCAAATCTAGAAGCTTCACCAACTCTTAAACAGTAGCATCCTAAAAGTAGCCCCTGTATTTGTTGGTGAAAATGAGGTAGCAGACCCTAATAAAATTAGCAGAGCTCCTCTGGGTACCTGCTGGAAGGTTCCTGGAGGCCCCTGAGGCAGGCTGCGTGGCACCAGGTCGTGTCTCAGCTTGCGGAGGTGAAGCAGCTTCTCTCTGTAGTCCTGCACTGAAGCCGGCACCAGCTCTGCCTGGAGGCAAATGGCAAACACCGGCTGCACGTCCACGCTGTCCTCACCCTGGACAAAACACAGACGAAAAATAAGTACACAAGCCTTCTCTTACTAATGATCATCTCATTAGGAGTTTCGTGAGAACTTGTGGGGTGGACTACCTCGGTCTGATGAGGGAGCTCTGCCTCAAACTGGGAGAAGATCCTCAGAGTCAGCAGGCGGATCTGAGCGGGAGAATAATTGATGAAATTAGTGCTTAAAATTGTAATTCATCAAGATGTGTTCCTGTGAGTGGAGACAAACCTTAGAAATATTAGAGGAGAGGTTAGTGTGCAGCATCTGGTAGAGCTCCAGCAATGCATTGTGGGACAGGTGCTCTGAAACGCCGTTGAGCGACAGGCGGGTGTAGTACAAGTCAGCTAGCAGCAGAGCCGACGGGTCTGTGGGAAACTTCCTGTAGCAGTAAAGACAGAAGTTAAAACCTCTAGAGGAAGCATAAAGGAAGGAACAGCTGTAAAGATGAGACACAGACACACTTCTTACCGCAGGATGGAGTTGACTTTGTCTACAGTGACCAGCGAGAGGAGCTGGGCAGAGCTGTCCAGAGAGAGGAGGCAGCTCAGGGCCTGTCTGGCTACGAACAGAGCAGCTGGAGGGTTGAGAGAAGAGAATGAGGAAATAATCAGGAATAAAATCACTGACAGACTCAGAACTTTATCTTAACAACTATAAAAGTAGCAGAGATGTCAGAATCAGGAATAATGTCAGTAAATTGATTACCACAACTACTACTGAGGTTTCTGACTTTTTGTTCACTGCGAAAAAACAAGCAAAGCACAAAGAAATGACAAACCTCTGCCCAGTTTCTCTGTCTCAATCTCACACAGGAGGTGGATTAATAAAGACGTCACAGCAGGAACCACGCTAGCTGGAGCCAGAGGTCTGGAAAAAAATTAAATAAAACATTACATTGATCAAAATCAGAGAACCTTTGATAAAAGAAACTTCAACTAGCGGGATTATACACATAAATACGCTCATTATGTGTGTGGTTTTACCTGAGGTGCGGCAGCAGCACCAGGGCAGCCCAGGGCAGTGACAGGTCGGTGATGGACTGGTTCTCCTCCTCAGGCAGTCTGATCAGCGACAGCACCTGCTCTGGCACTGCAGGTTGCTCGCTGCTCGCCTGACCCGCCTCTTTACTGCTGAACACTCTGCTCAAGGGGAAATCACAATCGGAAATTAGGAAACTACAGCGCACGAGCCAGTTTCAACTACATTCAAATACGCTGAAACTCAAAACGGCACGGCGCAATTTAAGCAACATCGACGCATCCTGCAGTCTCTCACCCTGTGGTTTGTCCGGTGAAGAGCAGTGGGTAGGTTTCAAAGGCCATGGAGCCATCTGTAGGGGGCGGGGCTTTGGCGAGGATCAGACTGACCAGCGCGTCCAGGCCGCGGTGGCGAGAAATGGCATCGCCGCAGCCGAACAACCCGGCGGTGAAGCGCAGCAGGCTGGGGAGGAAGAGCTGGAGGAGAGGAGAGGAGAAAGAGGTGAGACCAGGAGACACGTCAAAACACTATATGTACTGTACTTCTCTAATGTGAACTCACCTGTTCAAACTGTTTCATAGTGAACATCTCCTTGGTGAACTCCAGTATCAGATCATGCTCTGTTGTGCTGCCAAACACCTGATAAAAAAACAGAGGGAGTCAGCACACACGCAGCAGGCTACTTAGTCTTCCTTTAAACACACTGCTTTAATAAATACAGTACAATAATAAATAGAGTTTTCTCAGAATTTTCTCCATCTTGACACCTTTTGCACGGTCTCCTGGATGAGAGCTTTGGGCATGCTGATGTTCTCCCCAAGGAGCAGAGAGGAGAGGATCTGGAGGAGCAGACGGGAGCAGGGAGCCGACAGAGATGAGCTCTTGATCAGCCGCAACACCGTCTGCAGGTACGAGAACAGACACTGTGACGCAAACAACGAGTTTTCAAATGTGATAAAATGTAATCAAGAAAAGGTTCTCTTACCTGGCAGACAGCTTCTGGCTTGGTGACCTTGGCTCCGTCCTTGTAGGACGTCAGGGTGTGGATAATGAACAGCAGCCTCTCCAGCTGCTCTGCCGCCAAGGCCGCATTTTCTCCCTTGGCCTCCATGACCACCAGGACCTCCTCCACACCGACCTGTACACACCACCATCAGACAGAAGGCTGTCAAAATAAGGCTCCGGATGTGGAGACACCGATGAGAAAGAAGGTCACCTCCTTCAATGTGCCTCCAGCCTTACCTGGAGGGACTCCCACAAAACCAGGAAGTGCTCTCTCTCAATGTGATTGGCTGCAGCCTGGGCCATGTGATCCAGAGCATCCCTGACAGAGTTCCACGGTAGAGACGTGCCGGGGTTAGTCGTGGGACCGAGCTTGCGCAAAGCCACAGGGAAAGCCTGGTAAGATGCAGAGCAGAGGAACATTTAGATCATTCAGAAATTAAGTTCAACGCTCCACAGAGATGTAATCCTCAGTATTGTCTTGCCGTCGACCATGCAACTTCGGTCTCGGGTCAAAACTGACTGTCTGACTATTTGTAAAGCCGCATTTATATCAAATGATGTGATTTCACATTTGACCTGGAAGACAATACGAGGGTTAGGTTGGAATCAGAGTGATCTCCAAAAAAGATAAACTGTATGTATCTGTTTCATCTACATTTATTACAGCGTGTTCCTCTCTGTGGATGAGCTACTCACTGTTCCAGCACAGGAATGGAACATGTGTCTGACTCCCTTGCACATTTCAAACAGCAGCTGACCCGTTCCCTCCACTTTGTCGGGGTGCTGCTCCAGATCTGAGAACACATGCGTCAGCAGGGCATCGAGATCTGGAACCTGTGGGACAAAATGAGACGTTAGAAAGAAAACACTGCAGTGTGGTAGTTAATCAAACATGCAGATGATAATCACAGATATCTTCATATCTGAGCACAGTCACCGACCTTTCTCATCAAGAAAGAGAAGCTCTCTGCTGCAAACTTGCGGATGTGCTCCTTCTTGTGCTCCAACAGTGTGCTGTACAAACTGTGGGGTGGAGAGACATATTAGGTCTAACTTATTTAACGTTTACTGAACATTTATCTTTATTAAGTTGGTATTTTGGCACTATATAGCTGCTGCCTTTCCTATACAATATTCTTACCACCTCACTTTGTGTTTCTTTTTTTTTCAACAAAGTAACCCAATCTGTACATCACCTTTCTAACTGAATGTTACACCTCACCTGTAGATGTTGGTCATGTCCTTCACCATGAGTCTCCACAGGTACTTGTAGAGGTAGGAGAGGCAGGTGAACACCCACTCTAGGACCTCCGTGTCCTTGGTGTCCAGCAGCAAGCTGATCAGGATGAAGAAGTCGGGGAAGTGCGGGTAGAAGTCAGTCTGCAGGTCTCTGGCCAGCTGCACCACCAGGCTGGAGGAAGAAGGAGACGAGTGACTGAGCAAATAATTCTACGCGAAGTTTCAAGAAACAGAGAAGTGGCAGATGATCTTCTTGGCAACCACACAACAGCTGATTCTCCTGACAAAGCCACTGGTTCCACGCAAAAAGACTTACTTCAGCAGGGGTTGGTAGGCCATACTGTTCTTGACAGCCAGGTGTTTTTTCAGAGTTTCCACGATGGACTTCTGATGGAACACCAGCATGTTGAATGACTGGCTCTTGTTGGACACTTCTTTCAAAAAAGTGGCTGTGAATGAACAGAATCAGAGTCAACGTGAGCACAAATCTCTCCTCAGGTTCTACCTCAGCGGACTTACTGCCTGCTGACGATACAGCAAATGATGTGGCAGTTATTTATTATACATACTGAAATGTTCTGTCAAGTTGAGGTCTCTCCATTTTGTCAGTCCTTCTGAGAAGTATGTTTCTACTTCCTGCAAACACAGAGGAACTCACCAGTCAGAGGCAGACAATATTTACACTACAAACTACAGAAATGATTATAGTTAGTGTCCGTACAGACCTCAGCGTAAGATCCAGTCCTGTCGATACGATGGATGACATCAATGTTGACATTGGCAAGTCTCTCAGCAAATGTGAGAAACTGGAAAATAAAAACTGGCAACTTTAAAAAGTGCTACACTTGCTATATACACACGGTTATATACATAACCCAACTTAAATGTTGCATATGCGCTAAGTATTAACAGGTTTAAATGTTAAAAAATGTCAGAAAATGGTTTAAATCGTTTATATTTCCACTGTATCCCTGCTTGTCTGTTAGCATCATGCTGCATTTGTTTCTAGACTCTCACCCTGTAGGTGTTCTCAGACTTGTGATACGAAGACTTGGATTTGATCTTCATCTTGGCCTCGTTGTTCGATAAGAGAAGAAGAATATCCCGAAAGCCGACATGCGATTTAAATGGTTCATGAAAACAGTTTCTTCTCTCAGCTAATGTTACAACTGTTTACACACACGCCGACAGCAGGGAGCAGCCATGTTGAATAGAGCATCATGGGAAGTTTTTTTTTTTCTTCTCCGCGTGGTGGACGAAGAGAAGCGGGAGGCGGGGCAAGCGGCAACGTCCGCCGATGCGGAAGTGCAAAAAACTGTAGTTCATCGAGTGGCTGCTTGAGGCTGGCCCTACAAGGCAGCAAATCAATTTTGTGTCAAAAAGTTGAAAGAATACTTTTAAAACAGCAAGCAAAAAATTACAACTCAAAATACCAAATAAAAAAAATCAAACAAAAAAATTAAATTCAATTAAAAAATACAAGATTGCAATGAAATAATTTTAGTAATCGTGTAAAATATTTGTCTTTGCTTCTTTCTCAGTTTTGTTTGATGCCGTTTTCTTTGATTACGATTCCAGCCTTCTCGTTTGCGCTCCCTGATTTTTTGGTTGCGGTTTTGACACAAATGTGACTGGTGGGTGGGATTTCCACGGGTGCATTGCCATTGGCCATTTATGTTTGACGGACAGCTAAGCAAGCGTATGAAGCGTATGCCGTACTCTGCTTCTGATTGGTTCTAACAACGTCATCACCTGCGCGACACAGTTCTGACCAAAATACCGCCAAACAGAAGAAGAAGAAGTAACCATTCCAGCAAAGAAAATGTACGGTAAGTAAATTGCTGTTGTTAAGTAGTGCCGTTGATTAACACTATATTATTAAAACCCAGATGGCCAAACTCTCTCTTGGCGGTTCTGAATGTGACTCCCCCCTTCTTCTTTTAAGGGAAGACCTACGACAGAGAGGTTTTTACAAAGTAGAGGAACTTTGCCTACGATCTCTTGCAGAATGCAGTCCGAGGTAAGACAGGACATGCATACACTTTATGATTCAGTTAATTTCGGCAAATTATGAATAATTCTATGAATCAATTCTATAAGTGTTCTGTAGACCTGCGTGCAATGTTTTAATTTACTCACTAAATTAAGAGAATAAAATCAAGATGTGGTTAGCTTACGTCTGTCTGGGAAATGAGCTGCTGTGCAATAGGTCCATAGGGTGTTGTGCAAGTCAGGTAACTGTTTAGATTATTGTTGTGATGTGAAACGTTTTTCACAGTTGTAATGTCTGCATGGCTAATTTCACTCTCCAGCAGGGTTCTGCCCCCTCTAGTGCAGCTGCCACAGCAGCTGTGCAGAATATACTGAATATTCTTACTAGTTCATTGGGGACACAACCCAGAAACAGCACACAGACAGATGTCAGGCCAGGGGACCAGCATGGACTCTGAAATGCGAAGGTGTGACATTTGAAAGCTGGTTTGGCTTAACCTGTTAATATGATGTCAACATAGTAGTCCACAAGGCAGAGGAGATATTTTGGGACATGTCTCATGAACATTAAGATATATCTGACAGTCCTTTACACCATTGTGCGTGACATCTTTTCTAAAAGCAAGGTTTTAATACATAGTGCTCAAAACATTTCTGACATTTCTACATATATATTCACTACAATTGATTCTATCACCCACTCTCCACCCCAAACTGTAGTGCTTTGAAAACTATATTGACTTATTCTTACATTGCACTGACATCTTTTCTCTGTTGCAGGTCTTTTCCAGGATACTACAGACGGAGGCCTAGCCGAAGTGCTGTGGCTTTTAAGTCGCCAAAATTGGCTAATATCTGGAAGCCATTTAACTTTTCGATTTTTCTGTTGCATAACAACTGTACTACAACCCCTTCAGCTGCAGAAGACCTGCTGCATATGCAGGCAGGTCTTGGAAAGAGGACGTTGACCATGGATCTTGACATGTCTCACTCAGAGGTAAAATTCATATTTCTTCACCTGACAGTCCTTGTCTGTCACACAGACAGAAGAACCAGAAGAGTACTTAAACCTTTTATTGAACTTTTTAGGTCTCCAGTTTGTTTGAAGGAGCCTTCCCAAAACTGAAAAGTATAACAGGAGGATGTCGCCCTCCACCTTACCTGCATTACCTGTTAGGTGTTAATATGTTCTCAACATTTTGAAATGTCAAGAAATACGGCATGCAGTGTTTTTCTAAATAAAGATATGAAGACTTCTAGTAGTTTTGTGTTGTTTATTGTACCACAAGCTGAACGTCCAATGGGTTTTTTTATTTGTTATGGCCAGTCAGACATCAGACATATTTGGCAGCATAAATTTTGGAAATAAACTAAAAGTACTAAAACTACACAAATTCAGACACACTTCTAGGTGTGAACAAGAACTAGGTACAAGTGAGATATACTTACATATTACAGAGTTTTGTACATTTCATTTTATTTTAGGACAGGCTGCGAACAAGATGCCGTGTTTGTCTGTACAGGTCCTTATGGCATAGTGGTGAGATGGTGGGATTTATTGCCTCTTGCAGGATGACAAAGTTCCTCTCTGACAGGGGGCAGGGAATCTCTGTCACCACCACTCCATCCTCAGGGTCACCACTCTCTGGGATGTTCTCTGGGGGCTGGAAGAAACAGTAGGGTTAGATAACACTAACATTTCAGCATCCTTATTTACACACCAATGTACTGATCTTTTCAATACATAGGTAATTTTAAGTACAGATATATTAAGTGTGAAAATGTGAGAATAAACAGCCACTGCAGGTAGAACTGCTTTTACAAGGTCTACTTGTAGCCACAGCTGGTTTGGGGACAGGTTTCCTTCAGTTCTTAGAGGATGATTGTTCCAACTGTTCAAGAAGCCTTTCAGATCAGACCTCAGTCGTGGCAGAATTGCATAATGCACACAGAAGAGGTCAACCACATCTGACAGGTCAAGCAGCCCCTCTTCCTCCAGTGAGTGTAGGTGTTCATAATACGTGCATGTGACTCCTGACCACACGTCACGCCACAGCCGCTCCACTCTGGATATTGGAGTGAAAAGGTAAAAAAAAAAAAAAACATTTGTGCACTGTATACTAATCAACAACATTATTGTTCCATTGCCTAGTGTCATTTACAACTGGTGTTTGTATTCCCGAGAATTTAAATAAAGGTTTCCATTCCATTTACCTCTGATTGTGAACACTTTTCCCAGCTATGAAACTTCCACGTCCAGTTCCTCGCACTGAGAACATGCATTGGGCAATGTCCACATTCTCAACCCCTTGGTCACCACGTACTCTATGGAGAATATAAAATATGTTAAATCTACCAGACCCTTTGTTTCTCGCTAGTGTAGTGGCCGCAGAGACAGGATAGGTGAGGTACAGAACTGTCAGTGATTCCTACCTTGACGGCCATCCATGTTTGCATACACCATCCAAAAAGAAAGAAAAAGCGGTGGAGGCTTTGTTGTTTGCAGCCGCATCAAGGTATAAGATCTGTGTAAAAACAAGGTTGAACAAAAAGGGAAATACTCTGTTACAGTAATAAGAGAAATATAGTTGTTACTTCATTTTGTGAAACTGGTAATTGTACATACCCTCCTTGAAAAGCCATCGATCCCACTGAATATGACCATGTTAAATCTGAAAAATTCAACATTACATTGTCACACTAAATTGACATTCAATGTGCTTAATCTGTTTGAACTGCTGCCATCCAGCAGTAGATACAGATCCATAAAAACAGACTGAAAAACAGCTTTTATCCAACAGCCATTACTACACTAAATTATGTTACCAAAGTATAGTTTTATACAGTATGAATGTGGATGTGTATGGCTGTGATATGTGTGGGTGGGTGTGTGAGATTTGAGATTTATATGTACTTGGGTGTATGTATGTGTGTGGTTGGGATGCATGGATGTGTGGGTGTGTGAGGGTTTTGAGTACTTTTCTGATCTCTTTTATCTTAATTATTTATAGCTTCACTGAACAAAGACTGCTCAATTTTGTTGTACTTGTTACAATGACAAATAAAAAGATATTCTGTATTCTATAAATGTCATAGGCATGCACTAGAGATCCCATACTGACCTGATTAGTTTATGGTTAGTGTCCACATGAACCAAGGACAGAGGTGCAGGAACACTGTACGTTCTACGAGCTACAAATCCAACCTGTATCATTCTGGCCAAAACCCCAGCTCCATCCACACGCTGCACACTGCTCCACACTCTACGCCATGTCACGCGATGGCCTCTAGCTAACAGCTCACCCTTTACCAGTCGGTATCCAGCGTGGGGCATTCTTGTCTTTATAGACCTCACAACAATATCCAGTTCATCATCAGACATGCTGGAATAGCAACCACGGACAGATAGATCATGTTCCTGCATTCTCCTGTAAAACGTACTTCTTGACACACCATACAGGTTTGCTAGATGTTCTACAGGCAGTCCATTAGAAAGAAGACTTTCAATATCACCCCCTGTGATGTCTAGACGGGGCCGTCCCAGCCTACCCACAGTAACAGTCACAATATCGGACACATTAACGCATGCTTGCTGAGCATGAGTTACCGACAAGCTAATGGTGTTGATCAGCTCCTGTAGGCCGTTGATAAGTTCTGGTGGGAGATGTAGGTGTTGTGATGCTGCTACTGCTAAAGACAGCTCCTGCTGGGCAACATCTAATAGATATTCGAGGTCTGGTGTTCCATTTCTCAATATTAAGAGGAATCTTGCTTGCATTCTTTGTAAGAACTCAGTTCGTACTTGCTCCTGTAAACAATAATGTACAATCAGTAATAGTTATAACTGTTAATAATTTGTCGAAATTAACTGAATCATAAAGTGTATGCATGTCCTGTCTTACCTCGGACTGCATTCTGCAAGAGATCGTAGGCAAAGTTCCTCTACTTTGTAAAAACCTCTCTGTCGTAGGTCTTCCCTTAAAAGAAGAAGGGGGGAGTCACATTCAGAACCGCCAAGAGAGAGTTTGGCCATCTGGGTTTTAATAATATAGTGTTAATCAACGGCACTACTTAACAACAGCAATTTACTTACCGTACATTTTCTTTGCTGGAATGGTTACTTCTTCTTCTTCTGTTTGGCGGTATTTTGGTCAGAACTGTGTCGCGCAGGTGATGACGTTGTTAGAACCAATCAGAAGCAGAGTACGGCATACGCTTCATACGCTTGCTTAGCTGTCCGTCAAACATAAATGGCCAATGGCAATGCACCCGTGGAAATCCCACCCACCAGTCACATTTGTGTCAAAACCGCAACCAAAAAATCAGGGAGCGCAAACGAGAAGGCTGGAATCGTAATCAAAGAAAACGGCATCAAACAAAACTGAGAAAGAAGCAAAGACAAATATTTTACACGATTACTAAAATTATTTCATTGCAATCTTGTATTTTTTAATTGAATTTAATTTTTTTGTTTGATTTTTTTTATTTGGTATTTTGAGTTGTAATTTTTTGCTTGCTGTTTTAAAAGTATTCTTTCAACTTTTTGACACAAAATTGATTCCATACAGAGCTGCCTGAGGTCGCTAGCTGAGGCAACATGCAGAGCAGAGAAAGCTGCTCTGTTTTAATATACTAATTTTATGTGCTTAGTGATTTTTAAACAATCATTTAAATATTGCTTGGTGATCAATAACATTTTTCTGTGGTGTGACAAATTCAAATTTATTAATGCCTTACAAACTTTAAAGGAGCCATTGTACTCTTAGAGTATAACAAGTGACAAAATTAATGATGAAGGAAAGCACATATACCCTAGAAATCCCATGACACCTGACTCCACCTGAAAAATTATTTTATTATCGAATCTTTCCACTTTGAATTTGAATTATATTTCTGTTGTTCCCAGGTCAGTATTATAATGATTAATAAATACCTCACAGAAGGTGAACCACTGCAAATCCTGAGAAAAGTAAAGAGATCAGTCATTGTTCACTCTGGTGGGCTGTGGTTCAGCTGGAAGCTCTGCAGACATTTACACACCTGAGTACGGGACGAGTCATGAGTCAAATGTTTTTAAGAAAATAACAAATCCTGAATTACCATTTGGAGTCCCCTTGATACAACTTTTGTTGTCATTTTTACAGGCGTATAGGTGACATTTAGTGCAAGACAGACACTGATAGCCAGTCCAGTATACTGTACCTTGTGACACTGCATTACATGTGGATGTTGTATTTTCCTACAGCCCTGCCTATCCTCTCAGAACCAATGTAAATGGCCAGTCTACCTACATCAGTATCTGACATATGTTGGTGCACACACTCATTTTAGATGCCACAAGTTCAATTTAGTTCCACAGACCTTTATGAGTTGATTTTCAAAACCTGCATTTTTTCAGTAAAACTCATTTTACTTTTAGAGGAAAATTTACTTTTACTCACCAAATAATTAAATTAGTTGCTTTTACTGTATATTCCGACAATGATTTACAACATGAACAAAAATGGAAAGGAAAACAAAACTGATCATGGAGAGTATATAAATCAAGGTAAGATAAGATCATCTGTTACTGACATTTTTACATGACATGTTGGTAAAACCTATCTACAGTTAAATGCAGTAAAAGGTGTGCATTCATGGACATTTATTCAATGACAATTATGAACCAAAGTCAAATGCCATCATGATCTGCGGGTGTGGTCAGATTTTGGAATCCTTGATGTCACTGATTCAGAGGATTCCATCATGGAGTCCCTCTGTCATGTCATGTCATTCTAGAACATCAAGCACCTAAAAACTCCAGCTAGGAACACTTTCACCAGTTTGCTCCCAGATTTCTAACCAGTAACACGTCTTCTGAAGACTTCTCACATCCCGACAAGAGTTAAACTAGACCGACGAAAGCGAAGAACAAAGACTTCCATCATGAGAAACGTGAGATTTGAACAATTTCACCTGTGTTTTCTGTATATTTTGATCCTCAGAGGTCACTGATGTATTGTCAACAGGATCTTATATGAGGTTTCATGGTACAGATAATATTATTATGTGGAAGTAGGTAAACTGTATGAAAACAAGCAGCTAATTAGACCTATGGATGTGTGCATTGACTACAAGTTAGCAGCAGATCATTAGTTTACTGTTGTAATGAACTCTGTCAGTACTAGACTGGATCTAATTTATGTATTCTGAAAAGCTAAGACATTACCAGTATCAGTAGATATGTGATGTGATTCAGATTTTGAGTAATTTAACATTTGTTTGGGGATGCTGTGAACAGTACTAACTGACAAGATAAGGGCCTTTATGTGGGGCCATCTTTATTTCCTGACTCTGAAGGTCCTGAAGTGAAGGTGAGGTACGGGAGAGACCCAGAAACTCAGGAGCTAGCTACTCCTAGTAGCTTAACATGTTTAACATGTTTATGCAGAAACGTACAATAATAAAATAAACCTTCAGAAATATGAAATTCATGTTGAGTTTCAAGTATATTTTTTACTAGTAAACAGTGAAATAAATTCTTCATTATTTCCTGTAATTAGATTATTTTCCTGAATGTTTAGAGCCTAACTGTATCTTGGTTGTTTGCAGCAGTGTGATGTGCCCATCCACCTGAGAGACCATACTTACATCAGAGTCTCTACACAACAGGCCGATGGTGCAGTGCAGCGTGAAGCTTGCAGACCACGCTCACGTGGCAAGAATGACCAGGTTAGATATTCATTCCATTCATGTAATTCGTTCTTGCAAAGTATCTCAATGTTTTCACTGTAAATTAAAAAGAAAACTTGCATGAGTCTGACATCCTTTCATATGTTGATGACCTTCTCCAGGGGTCAGATTTAACCTCAAGGTCCCAGCCGTCTGCTTCCAACACCAACCTTCCCCAGAAGAGGAAGAGGAGCTCCAGTTCCCGTCCTTCCAGTTCTTCTGTTGAACCCCCAGAGAAGGTGACTTTCGTCCGGAAGCGTCGGCATCCCATCTCTCCTGCTGACCTGCCTGTGGTCTCTAACGTGCCTCCCAGTCCCCAGAAGCTCTGCCCCACCAATGACCAGCCTGACAGCCCTGTGACAATACACAACCGCTCAGTGGAAGAGTACCAGCAAATCTACCATGAAGTGGTAGATGATATGCTGAAGTATGTTTGTGTCACATTGTCAAATCAATTTAGAATTTATCCCTCAGTTTTTCAGTAACTTCTGTTTCTCGCAGGTTCAAGAACGGTCGGCTGCGTCCATACACTTTAAATCTGGGACGTCTTATCAAGCAGAAGCTTTGGGAAAGACTGGATCGGCCCACGATCACAACGTCAGCCAATGAGGACGGACTTGTGCATGCTGAAGTGTCATACGGATTTGGAGAGTGTCCACCCATGTATGAAGTTGACATTTCAGAAGAACCAAAGCCTACTCGTCCACTGGCCAACCTTCCCCAGAAGAGGAAGAGAAGCTCCAGTTCCCGTCCTTCCAGTTCTCCTGTTGAACCCCCAGAGAAGGTGACTTTGGTCCGGAAGCATCGGCATCCCATCTCTCCTGCTGACCTGCCTGTGGTCTCTAACGTGCCTCCCAGTCCCCAGAGGCTCTGCACGACCAGTGACCAGCCTGACGGCCCTGTGACAATACACAACTGGTCAGTATAAGAGTACCAGCAAATCTACCATGAAGTGGTAGATGATATGCTGAAGTATGTTTGTGTCACATTGCCAAAACAATTTAAAATGTATCGCTTAGTTCTTCAGTAACTTTTGTTTCTCACAGGTCCAAGAATGGTCCATGTATTTTAAATCTGGGACGTCTCATCAAGCAAAAGCTTGGTGAAGGATTGGATTGGCCCAAGATCACAACATCAGCCAATCAGGATGGACTTGTGAACACTGAAGTGTCATACGGTTTTGGAGAGTGTCCTCCCATGTATGAAGTTGACACTTCAGAAGAACTAAAGCCTGCTCGTCCACTGAAGAAAAGACTCAGAAAGTCAAAGTGAACAGAGCAGCACCTGTAACTATTGTAAATACTGTAAATAGTGAATCTCAGCCACAACCTCGTCTCATCGCACAATCAACCTCTGCAAGCAAATGTGTTCCATCCTCCACCTTCAGCCTCCTCCAACAACCTCTACTCAGCCACTCCATTTGCTGATACTTTCCAACAACAACTGAAACATCTCCAGCTCCATCTCCAGCCTCTGCCAGCATCCTGCACTTCTTCCACCTGCAGATTCTGGCAAAATGTCCACCTCAGTCCTCCTCCAACTACCTGCGACCTCCACCTCCATATGAAGGTTCTGGATGAAAGTTGAAGCTGAAACTCCACCTACAGCCTCCTCCATCCACTTCATCCAACCTGTACCACCCAATTGCAGCCTTCACCTGCTGCTCCACCTGCTCTACCACCAGCTTGTCCAGTTCCATCTACAGCCTCTGCATCTCTTTCCACAGCCAGCATCATGCACTTCTCTGTATTTGCATATTCTGGCAACTTCGATATAAACTTTGACACCCAAGTCAAGCCTTTCTCCTATTGCTCTACCTGCTCCAACCTCCACCTCTCTGCTTGGAGCCTGAGCCAATAAGCTACAAAACTGCAAAGTGCTGTCAATATCTCTGTGTATTTTATACATATTGAAATAAAAGTCTGATAAAATAAATAAAAAAATAAAAGTTTCCATTTGATTTTGTTTGTGTTCATTAAGACCCTTTTAGATCCCAAGAAATAAAACTTCCTTTTACGTCATAACCAACATATTAGATTGCTGCTATACACATAATTTGTAAAATTGCACTAACAAATGCAATGAAGTTTACTGGTATACAGGGGATGAAGGGAAGGGATGAGAGGGGTGGAATGCATAGATGGATGCTGGTAGAGGAACCCAGGTGAGATAGATTTGGGGTGGGGGCACGTCTCGGGAATTTTTGGCTCCTTATCCACCTGGTTCCAATGAGCTGGAAGCGGGGATTCTGCTCATCTCATTGGTCGAGGTAATGTTGCTTGCGAAGATGATACCGGAAGACAACAAAGCAACAACTTTTCCTCACACACTCTGTTTGCAGTTTTCTTGTTGCACTACTACAAGAGGAATGTTCTGCTTTCTATAGTTTTATATTAATGTATACAGTTTTAAGTTAAGCAGGACAGGTTTCTATTTAAGAAAGTCATTTATTTTATTCTGTTAATTTTGTTATTTTGTATTAAAAATAAATTGCTGAATAATAATTTGTTTTCCATGTGTTCATATCACTAAAAAATATGCATCTGATTCAATTCAGGTTCCAGTGAAATAGTTAAACAATCGTTTCACATACACAAAAAAGGGCTAAAAAAAAAAAAATCACCTCACTGGGAAGGGTGAAGGTAATCGGGTCGGCCGGGCCTGCCAATGAGGTGTCCCTTATTTATTTTTCAGGGAGTTGGTAACCCTATTCATACATTATCTTTTATCCATCAGACTGGCAGACATAGATCTCCATATGTGACACATATAACACACAGATTCAAGATTCAGGTTGTGTTTATTGTTACTTTCACAATATGTCAATGAAAACTGTTTCTCCTAGTCCCACTGTGCTACATATGCGCTGACATGACACAGACAATAACTACTTGTACCCCCACTCCAACTACACAGAGTTTTTACTATTCAAACTACTTCTATTACAATACACAATAGATTATGTAATAAAAAATGACACACAAGTGGAATTTATAAGAGGAAAATATACAACTGTACAGAAAAAGTACAAAATGTAATTATACAATGAATGAACATTGTTATTGACATATACAACTTTGCAACTACTGCATATGATAACTGTGAGAACAAGATGTAACTGTACAGTGAATAAACATGACTGATATGTACAATTCAAAATGTGACAATGTGACGAGTGAGCAGCCAGAGAAACAGTTTTAACACATGCTGTGCAAAATTAAATACCACTATTAAAGATGACTTGTTGATGTTAGTAAGACAGAATTAAACTATTCCAAATTTTACAGCTGTTTCCTGAAGTAGGCTTATTTCACTAGCTATTTAAAACTAGGATTCTTAATTCAATAATAGATGCATCTGTGCTCAGTGAAATGAAGGCTTAAAAAAAAAATGTATTAGTTACAACTGTGTTTCACTGCAATAACAATAAAATGTCTTGTGACATTTGATTCTACCTCATGTATTTTGCAAGACTTAAAAACACACTCTACTCTAATTACAAAATTTGGAATAGAAATATTTAAATCACAGAGTGTTGACATGATATTTGCAAATGTCTTTTGCAAAAACTGAGCACTTATGGAGGTCACTCCATTCCAAACAGTGGTAGAAGTTATGGAATTAATTGAATTAACCAAGCCCTGCGATGGACTGGCGACCTGTCCAGGGTGTACCCCTGCCTCTCGCCCGATGACAGCTGGGATAGTCTCCAGCAGACCCCCGTGACCCTTAACAGGACTAAACGGGTATAGAAGATGAATGAATGAATGAATGAATGAATTAACCAAAGGATTAATTGACCAGTCAGATAATAAACAATAGATTTGTCAACAATTTGCAAAAACAGCTGACAAATTAATCAACTGGAGGAATATTTGTTACTTGCATGACAAGTCAGTCATGGTGATAAACTCATCTTGTGGACACTTCCATGTCAAAATGTTTTTACTGGTTCAACATGGAATCTGTGCAACACAAAAGATCATTCACAGTTTTATCCTGTAGCTAAATTTGACTCCTATAATGTCTCCCAGCAGTGGTATACAGGTGTACAAGTTATAACATTACAACAGTACAGAGACTTTACCTTTGTTAACCACATACAGTACGATACAAGTTCACAATATTAAGTGACATCTGTTTGACTACAGTCTTTCCTCCCTTGACTGCAGACACAGTCTTTTGTACTTTTATGAGATTAAAGCTTTCACTCTTTCACTCAGGAAAGAGTGTTTTATTTTAATGTCCTCTTTGCCACCCAACTGACCTGCTAATAACCAGCACACACTAAGTGGAGCATGAAACTCACATCTTGCAAAATAGTCCACGTGTATTTACTGTAGCTGATAAAAAAAGTGAAGAGATAATATAATATTTAATGAAGTCAAAAGCCTCTGACACATGATTATAATGTGCATGTAAGATAGTGTCACCTAGGGGTCTTTAAGGAAGTAGGAGTCAGACTCAGAATGCTTGGTCGAAGGTCCCGTTAGTGGGCATTTTATTTACAGTGCTTCCAGGAAATGTGCAAAAACCACAACAAAAATAAATAAATAAACTAAACTAAGTATGAACATAAGTAACTGAGGCTCAATCAACTAATAAGAACTCCCAAATAATTGCAAAAGCCCTGGTAGCTGCTGTGCTCACTCCCTTCTCTCCCTGGCCTCTCAAAGACCACTGAATATATCCCTACCTGTCTCTCAGTAGGGTGCCTTAGGACCTTACCATCCTCCACTACAGGGGTCAACAAATTAAACAATTCAACTCTTCAACATAACAGACACACATTTATTAGTCCACTTTGTCACAGTGCACATGAACTAGTGAGTGTTGGACAGGTATTACTGATCCTTCTGCTGAGTGATCACATGACTACAAGTATTAAGGTATACTTATATTAATGAGACATTATTGGTCATTTTATTCAGTAATAAATGATGGACCAAAGTCAAGTGCCACCATGTCCTGTGGGTGTGGTCAGATATGTGATGTTATATTTTCAAATTCAGATTTTGAGTAATTAAATATTTGTTTGGGGATGCTGTGAACGGTACTAACTGACAAGATAAGAGCTTTTATGTGGGCCCATCTTTATTTCCTGACTCTGAAGGCCCTGAAGTAAAGGTGAGGTACAGGAGAGACCCAGAAACTCAGGAGCTAGATACTCCTAGTAGCTTAATTTAAGAAAAGTAATATAATAAAATAAAATGAAACAACAAAGAATGTTTCATTTCAAAATAAACCTCCAGAAATATGAAATTCATGTTGAGTTTCAAGCATATTTTTTACTAGTAAACAGTGAAATAAATTCTTCATTATTTCCTGTAATTAGATTATTTTACTGAATGTTTAGAGCCTAACCATATCTTGGTTGTTTGCAGCAGCGTGATGTGCCCATCCACCTGAGAGACCAAACTTACACCAGAGTCTCTACACAACAGGCCGATGGTGCAGTGCAATGTGAAGCTTGCAAACCATGCTCACGTGGCAAGAACGACCAGGTTAGATATTCATTCCATTCATGTAATTTGTTCTTGCAAAGTATCTCAATGTCTTCACTGTAAATTAAAAAAAATAAAAAACTTACATCCTTTCACATGTTGATGACCTTTTCCAGGAGTCAAATTTAACCTCGAGGTCCCAGCTGTCTGCTTCTACCACCAACCTTCCCCTGAAGAGGAAGAGGAGCTCCAGTTCCCGTCCTTCCAGTTCTTCTGTTGAACCCCCAGAGAAGGTGACTTTGGTCCGGAAGCATCGGCATCCCATCTCTCCTGCTGACCTGCCTGTGGTCTCTAACGTGCCTCCCAGTCCTGAACAGCTCTGCACCACCAGTGACCAGCCTGACAGCCCTGTGACAATACACAACCGCTCAGTATAAGAGCTCCAGCAAATCTACCATGAAGTGGTAGATGATATGCTGAAGTATGTTTGTGTCACATTGTCAAATCAATTTAAAATGTATCAGTCAGTTTTTCAGTAACATTTGTTTCTCGCAGGTCCAAGAACGGTCGGCTGCGTCCAAATATTTTAAATCTGGGACATCTTATCAAGCAGAAGCTTTCGGAAAGACTGGATCGGCCCAAGATCACAACGTCAGCCAATGAGGATGGATTTGTGAACACTGAAGTGTCATATGGATTTGGAGAGTGTCCTCTCATGTATGAAGATGACACTTCAGAATCAGAAGAACCAAAGCCTGCTCTTCCACTGAAGAAAAGACCCAGAAAGTCAAAGTGAACAGAGCAGCACCTGTAACTATTGTAAATACTGTAAATAGTGAATCTCAGCCACAACCTCGTCTCATCGCACAATCAACCTCTGCAAGCCAACGTGTTCCATCCTCCACCTCCAGTCTCCTCCAACAACCTCTACTCAGCCACTCCATCTGCTGATACTTTCCAACAACAACTGAAACATCTCCAGCTCCATCTCCAGCCTCTGCCAGCATCCTGCACTTCCTCCACCTGCAGATTCTGGCAAAATTTCCACCTCAGTCTTCCTCCAACCACCTGCAACCTCCACCTCCATATGAAGGTTCTGGATGAAAGTTGAAGCTGAAACTCTACCTACAGCCTCCTCCATCCTCTTCATATGACCTGTACCACCCAACTGCAGCCTTCACCTGCTGCTCCACCTGCTCTATCATCAGCTTTTCCATTTCCATCAGTAGCCTCTCCATCCCCTTTCCCCCTTTTCCTCCAGCAGCCTGCGACCTCTGCCTCCACATGCAGGTTCTGGATGGAAGTGGAAGGTTAAACCTCTACCTGCTGCTGCCACTATCCACTTGATATAAACTTTGACACCCAACTCAAGCCTTCCTCCTATTGCTCTACTAGCTCCAACCTCCACCCAAAGCTACTCCACCCATCTGCCTAGAGCCTCAGCCAACAAGCTACAAAACTACAACTGTTGATTGAGGGTGGAATGCATAGATGGATGCTGGTAGAGGAGCCCAGGTGAGATAGATCTGGGGTGGGGGCACCTCTCAGGAATTTTTGGCTACTTATCTACCTGGTTCCTGTAATGAAAGGTGAGGAAACAGAGGAAACAGAATGACAATGATCTTGTTCCAAAACTTAAGTTAAAATAATCGTCTATTTGTCTCAGAAAGTAACAATGAGTCACTAAAGTTGACTTGAATCCACCACAAAGTTCTTAGATATATCCAAGAGTCCAGTTGCCACCAAAGCCTCGTCCCAGTAGTGTTTATTTTATGGAAACCTTTCGTGTTTTTCGTACAAGATAATGAAATATTTTAAATCATTAGACTGGCATGTAAAGGGTTAAATTACTGATATTGATGTATGAGGATTTTATGGCTGTTTCTTTGTGCGTGTAAAAAAGGATTCCACAATGTTAGCATATTTAGAAATATTTTACATGGCCAGTTAGTCTTTATTCGCAGACGACGTTAAACACAATGTTGATATTTACAGCACAAATTTAACATCCGGGATGTTAGCAATGATTCTGCGCCTGCGCAGTTTGTACGACAGTGGTGGAAAACTACTTCCGGAAATCTACCTTCTTAAGGAAGTCTCGGTCGAGTTGGAATCAAGATTATCAGAGCCAGACTATCAACATGCCCCGTAAACAGGTTAGTCTTTTCCCTTTACAATGACAACTCAACTTAGGTACAGTACAAGGAAACAAATTTTCTGGATTTTTGTTTTGCACGTGCTCGAAATTACCTACAGTGCTGCTTGTGCTAGCGGCCGACACGTGCTCGGTCATGAAAGGATGATGGAATGAAAAATTATGGCTATTAGGCTATTAGGTCTGCGAATTTCCTGTTCCACTGCACCATGGCCTGTTGTGTAGAGACTGTGGTGTAAATATCGTCTCTCAGGTGGATGGGTTAACATATCAAAACGGTACTGTACAGTAAGCAGGTACACATATGGCATTTTTTTTGTTAATCAGAATAAATTAGTAAACTCTTGCATTCATGGCGGCATTAGCTGTCTTCTGTTGGTATAAATATGATCAGAGAAGACATCGCTGGAAGATTTATTTCTTCATCTAGTTCTGACATGTACAGGGCTGGCTCTCAAGTTTTGAACCTAGCTTGCAGTGAGATATTTTTTTTGACTGGGGCGAGGGTAAAGTGTGTTTGAAGATAATGTATTAGGACGAATTCCTTTAAACCAAATAAATTGTTTTATTTACAACTTTAAGGACAAAAAAGACAACTAGAAAAAAGACATTTGGCCTAAAGGGGCCCCTTGAACAGCACTGGTCATTGGCAGCATTCATTAGCTCCTGTGTTTCTAGGAGGGTCAGACTGAACATGCAGACAGCATACGTTCATGGCAAGATGGCAAGTTCACTAGAGTTACCAGCCTCAGAAATTAATAGCACCCTAGATTAGAGCCCACATAAATGCTTCACTGAGTTTAAATGGCACATCATTCTGAGGAGGACTTCATGGTCGAATGGCTGCAAAAGAGCCAAGAGCTTGGGGAAGAACCACAAGGAATGGACATTAGACCAGTGGAAACCAGTGGAAGTGATGAGACTTTTGTTTCCACTCGCCAATCCTGCTTCTAATTGGTTCTGACCCAGATGGCAACGAGTACTAGCCAATCAGAGGCAGAGCAGGGCAATCTGTTTATTTATTTTTTTTCTGGTTAGGAAAAAGTCAGTGAGTGACGTTTAAATAAAAGTACGCGCGACTGATGGTGGACTGTAGGAGAACAAATGCCTGGGGCAAAGTGGGCTACTTGAAGCAACTTGAAAGATAAGGGTGGTGTCATTCTTCATATATATGAGGCTAAAGTGTCATGAGTCTTAAAAAAAAAGTTTTAGACCAAGCCTCATCCTCACCTGTTCAAATGGTTTTGACTGGAATGGTTTTCCCACCAGTTTAGTTTATTTAAGTCTTTTCTAACTCACTCATTTGTTTGTCAGAGCAGGAGCCACTGTATCGCTGCACACTGAGATTATCTGTAATTTCTCCTGTTTCTGGGTTGTAGTTATTTAAAAATGGTATCTTCTGCAGTCCATGCAATAATTAATAAAATTTGTTAATTCAGGATTATATTTATTTCTGTGTGCAAATTTTAATAATCAGAAGTTTACTGTGTATATAATGTACTTGGTACATCAGCCTGTATCTGTTTTCTAATGTTAAATAATGTTAAAAGGTGTTTTAACTCCCTCTTGTGGTCATTGTGCTGAAGCTCAGGGGTGAGAAAAAAAACTGCGCACAGTTTAACAATCTGTCCACATGGATGTAAATTGACAATCTGTACCCACAGTTTAATATACGTCTCCACGGACTGTAAAACCGTGCACGCAGTTTATTTATTTTTCTCTCCCCGGAACCTAGGAGGGCTCCGCAGAAAAATTCGCTTGTTTTAGGCTAGTTTTTACAGGCCTGGTTGCTTATTTGTCTCGCGAGATCTGGCAACACTGCATTGAATGAGAAGGTGTCCCACACTTTAAACTGGTAGTGTATTTCTAGTGATAAAATAAATAAATAAAATGCCATATGTATACTTGCTTACAGTATACTGTGGGGTTTGATACGTTTTTTATAGTAGGCTAATAGGCTACATTCAAGGAGCAAAAAATATGCAAGTATTAACCTGGGTGGTTGGATCGAAATTCCGACCAACAGTCGTTATGCTCAAAGCCACGGTATATATCAGTAACACAGGTATGCCATCAGCCAGGATCTCTGGCGTTACTTACCTACCGTGTGGATTGCAAACACCTAAAGTATAATGAACACTATGAATTCACTTACCGAAAAACTGGAGTTCAAGTGGGACCAACCGTGCAGCAAGACATTTGTCCAGTATTATTATGTAGCCTACTGCATATCCGCATTTTAAACCAGGCACACCCAAGAGCTTAGATAAAATAAGTGTGTGTGTGGTACTTATCGTGCCCTCCACTGGATAACATCGACATAACAACAACTGCATTTCAGATCGTTGGGGCGGTCTTCAAAGCCCAAACTAAAAAAGCGCACCTAACCATGGATAGGTTACTACAAATGACTCGTATGTGTGTCTAGATAGTGCCGTCCTTTCCTCTCCTTTCCCCCGCAATTTCTGACATTCCCTTTCAAAACTCTCCTTGCCTATTCCTCTGAACTTTTATGCTGACTTTGCTGTGGAGTCTGCAATTTAATTTCCCTCAGTCCCAGCATCTGAATCTGAACAAATCATCACTTAGTTTGGTCTGTTATCGTCTGTCCACCATAAGAGATTGTTAACAAATCTGAAGGCTAATAAAGGCAATTAATTAACTAATAAATAACAAATTAAATTGACTCTAAGATGTTTTTCACATGCTCCAGTAAGTAAAATTTGTCACTCTTGAACATTAAGCATCTTAAACCTTTAGCAAGGAAGTCTACTGAATTCTTCTAATGTCCTAACAAGAGCTAAACTACAGAAAGAAGCAACGAAGACTTCGTTCGTGTAAAAAGTGAGATCTGAACACTGTGTATTTCACTGACTTCCATATGAGGTTTCATGATACAGATAATAATTTCAAGTGGAAGTAGGTAAACTGCTGGTTAGACCTGGACGTCTGTGAGAAAAACACAAGGTAGCAGCATCTCATTAATTTACTGTAATGATGAACTCTGTTAGTACTGGACCTATATATTCAAAAATATATCAGTATAGTCTTTTTTCATTTTGTTGGGAGAAGTTTTTTAATTCCCACTAAACGGTGAAATGTATTCTTCATTATTTTCTGTCATTAGATTATTTTATTAAATGTTTAGAGCCTAACTGTATCTTGGTTGTTTGCAGAAGTTGCCTCTCCACCTGAGAGACCCTTACGCCAGAGACCCTGGACCACAGGCCGATGGTGCAGTGCAGAATGAAGCTCGCAGACCGCGCTCACGTGGCGACCAGGTTAGATATCTGGATTTAAAACATAAAATCAAGCTGTTCACTCATCCACTATTTAAGATTTCTGTGTTCAACATAGTTTATGTCCACATTATATGTTCAAGTTAGCAACAGCTTCTTAATTTACTGTAATGATGAACTCTGTTAGTACTGGACCTATATATTCAAAAATATATCAGTATAGTCTTTTTTCATTTTGTTGGGAAAAGTTGTTTAATTCCAGCTAAACTGTGAAATTAATTCTTCATTATTTCCTGTCATTAGATTATTTTACTGAATGTTTAGAGCCTAACTGTATCTTGGTTGTTTGCAGCATGATGGGCACACCCATCTGGGAGACCATACTTATGCCAGAGTCCCTGCACAACAGGCCAATGGTGCAGTGCAACATGAAGCTCGCAGACCACGCTCACGTAGCGACCAGGTTAGACATCTGGATTAAAAACATGAAATCAAGCTGTTCACTCATCCACTGTTTAAGACTTCTGTGTTCAACATAGTTTATGTTCACGTCATATGTTCAAGTTAGCAGCAGCTTCTTAATTTACTGTAATGATGAAATCTGTTAGTGCTGGACCTATATATTCAAAAATATATCAGTATAGTCTTTTTTCATTTTGTTGGGAAAAGTTGTTTAATTCCCACTAAACGGTGAAATGTATTCTTCATTATTTCCTGTGATTAGATTATTTTACTGAATGTTTAGAGCCTAACTCTATCTTGGTTGTTTGCAGCAGCGTGATGGGCACATCCATCTGGGAGACCATACTTACGCTAGAGTCTCTGGACAAGAGGCCAATGGTGCAGTGCAACGTGAAGCTCGCAGACCACGCTCACGTGGCGACCAGGTTAGACATCTGGATTAAAATCCTGAAATCAAACTGTTCACTCATCCACTGTTTAAGATTTCTGTGTTCAACAGAGTTTATGTTCACATTGTATGTTCAAGTTAGCAGCAGCTTCTTAATTTACTGTAATGATGAAATCTGTTAGTGCTGGACCTATATTTTCAAAAATATATCAGTATGGTCTTTTTTCATTTTGTTGGGAAAAGTTGTTTAATTCCCACTAAACGGTGAAATGTATTCTTCATTATTTCCTGTTATTAGATTATTTTACTGAATGTTTAGAGCCTAACTGTATCTTGGTTGTTTGCAGCAGCGTGATGGGCACATCCATCTGGGAGACCATACTTACGCTAGAGTCTCTGGACAAGAGGCCAATGGTTCAGTGCAGCGTAAAGCTCGCAGACCACGCTCACGTGGCGACCAGGTTAGACATCTGGATTAAAATAATGAAATCAAACTGTTATCTCATTCACTGTTTAAGATTTCTGTGTTCAACATAGTTTATGTCCACATTATATGTTCAAGTTAGCAGCAGCTTCTTAATTTACTGTAATGATGAAATCTGTCAGTGCTGGACCTATATATTCAAAAATATATCAGTATAGTCTTTTTTCATTTTGTTGAGAACAGTTGTTTAATTCCCACTAAACGGTGAAATGTATTCTTCATTATTTCCTGTGATTAGATTATTTTACTGAATGTTTAGAGCCTAACTGTATCTTGGTTGTTTGCAGCAGCGTGATGGGCACATCCATCTGGGAGACCATACTTACGCTAGAGTCTCTGGACAAGAGGCCAATGGTGCAGTGCAGCGTAAAGCTCGCAGACCACGCTCACGTGGCGACCAGGTTAGACATCTGGATTAAAATCCTGAAATCAAGCTGTTCACTCATCCACTGTTTAAGACTTCTGTGTTCAACATAGTTCATGTCCACATTGTATGTTCAAGTTAGCAGCAGCTTCTTAATTTACTGTAATGATGAAATCTGTTAGTGCTGGACCTATATATTCAAAAATATATTTGTATGGTCTCATAAAAACTTTTTTCTCTTTGTTGTGGGGAGTTGTTTAATTCCCACTAAACGGTGAAATGAATTCTTCATTATTTCCTGTCATTAGATTATTTTACTGAATGTTTAGAGCCTAACTGTATCTTGGTTGTTTGTAGATCCGTGATGGGCCCATCCATCTGAGAGACCATACTTACACCAGAGTCTCTACACAACAGGCCAATGGTTCAGTGCAGCGTAAAGCTCGCAGACCACGCTCACGTGGCGACCAGGTTAGACATCTGGATTAAAATCATGAAATCAAACTGTTCACTCATTCACTGTTTAAGATTTCTGTGTTCAACATAGTTTATGTCCACATTATATGTTCAAGTTAGCAGCAGCTTCTTAATTTACTGTAATGATGAAATCTGTTAGTGCTGGACCTATATATTCAAAAATATATCAGTATGGTCTTTTTTCATTTTGTTGGGAAAAGTTGTTTAATTCCCACTAAATGGTGAAATGTATTCTTCATTATTTCCTGTTATTAGATTATTTTACTGAATGTTTAGAGCCTTACTGTATCTTGGTTGTTTGCAGCATGATGGGCACATCCATCTGGGAGACCATACTTATGCCAGAGTCCCTGCACAACAGGCCAATGGTGCAGTGCAACGTAAAGCTCGCAGACCACGCTCACGTGGCGACCAGGTTAGACATCTGGATTAAAAACATGAAATCAAACTGTTCACTCATCCACTGTTTAAGACTTCTGTGTTCAACATAGTTTATGTTCACATTATATGTTCGCGTTAGCAGCAGCTTCTTAATTTACTGTAATGATGAAATCTGTTAGTGCTGGACCTATATATTCAAAAATATATTTGTATGGTCTCATAAAAACTTTTTTCTCTTTGTTGTGGGGAGTTGTTTAATTTCAGCTAAACGGTGAAATGAATTCTTCATTATTTCCTGTCATTATATTATTTTACTGAATGTTTAGAGCCTAACTGTATCTTGGTTGTTTGTAGATCCGTGATGGGCCCATCCATCTGAGAGACCATACTTACACCAGAGTCTCTACACAACAGGCCAATGGTTCAGTGCAGCGTAAAGCTCGCAGACCACGCTCACGTGGCGACCAGGTTAGACATCTGGATTAAAATAATGAAATCAAACTGTTATCTCATTCACTGTTTAAGATTTCTGTGTTCAACATAGTTTATGTCCACATTATATGTTCAAGTTAGCAGCAGCTTCTTAATTTACTGTCATGATGAAATCTGTTAGTGCTGGACCTATATATTCAAAAATATATCAGTATAGTCTTTTTTCATTTTGTTGAGAACAGTTGTTTAATTCCTACTAAACGGTGAAATGTATTCTTCATTATTTCCTGTGATTAGATTATTTTACTGAATGTTTAGAGCCTAACTGTATCTTGGTTGTTTGCAGCAGCGTGATGGGCACATCCATCTGGGAGACCATACTTACGCTAGAGTCTCTGGACAAGAGGCCAATGGTGCAGTGCAGCGTAAAGCTCGCAGACCACGCTCACGTGGCGACCAGGTTAGACATCTGGATTAAAATCCTGAAATCAAGCTGTTCACTCATCCACTGTTTAAGACTTCTGTGTTCAACATAGTTCATGTCCACATTATATGTTCAAGTTAGCAGCAGCTTCTTAATTTACTGTAATGATGAAATCTGTTAGTGCTGGACCTATATATTCAAAAATATATTTGTATGGTCTCATAAAAACTTTTTTCTCTTTGTTGTGGGGAGTTGTTTAATTTCAGCTAAACGGTGAAATGAATTCTTCATTATTTCCTGTCATTAGATTATTTTACTGAATGTATAGAGCCTAACTGTATCTTGGTTGTTTGCAGCAGCGTGATGGGCACATCCATCTGAGAGACCATACTTACACCAGAGTCTCTACACAACAGGCAGATGGTGCAGTGAAGCGTAAAGCTCGCAGACCACGCTCACGTGGCAAGAACGACCAGGTTAGACATCTGGATTACAAACATGAAAACTGTTCACTCATCCACTGTTTAAGAACACCGTTCATGTCATTTGTTCTTGCAAAGTATCTCAATGTTTTCACCGTAAATTAAAAAAAAACTTGCACGAGTCTGACATCCTTTCACATGTTGATGACCTTCTCCAGGGGTCAAATTTAACCTCGAGGTCCCAGCTGTCTGCTTCTACCACCAACCTTCCCCAGAAGAGGAAGAGGAGCTCCAGTTCCCGTCCTTCCAGTTCTTCTGTTGAACCCCCAGAGAAGGCGACTTTGGTCCGGAAGCGTCTGCATCCCATCTCTCCTGCTGACCTGCCTGTGGTCTCTAACGTGCCTCCCAGTCCCCAGAAGCTCTGCCCCACCAATGACCAGCCTGACGGCCCTGTGACAATACACAACCACTCAGTGGAAGAGTACCAGCAAATCTACCATGAAGTAGTAGATGATATGATGAGGTATGTTTGTGTCACATTGTCAAATCAATTTAGAATTTATTCCTCAGTTTTTCAGTTACTTTTGTGTCTCACAGGTTCAAGAACGGTCGGCTTCGTCCATACACTTTAAATCTGGGACGTGACATCAAGCAGAGGCTTCGGGAAAGACTGAATTGGCCCACGATCACAACATCAGCCAATGAGGACGAACTTGTGCGTGTTGAAGAGTCATATGGAGAAAAACCAGAAGAACCGAAGTCTACTCGTCCACTGAAGAAAAGATCCAAAAAGACAATCTAAAAGAGAGCTAGAATGAAAGCTCAGACAAAATGTGTTTCTGTTCATTGAAAGTATTTTTAGTCATATACATCATATCAATGTATTTGATTTTGATAATTTATTATAAAACTGATAAAGACAATGGAAAAAATGTAATAAAAAATCATCCCAATGAGATGTATACCGTAAAGAGCACATGACACTTGACTCCACCCATGTGTTAATAAATGCAAAGAAAAATTATTTTATTATGCAATCTTTGAATTTGAATTATATGTAAGTCATATTAGTTAACTGCAGATTTCTGTTGTTCCCAGGTCAGTATTAAAATGATTAATAAATACCTCACCAAAGGTGAACCACCGCAAATCCTGAGAAAAGGTAAAGAGATCAGTCATTGTTCACTCTGGTGAGCTGTGGTTCAGCTGGAAGCTCTGCAGACATTTACGCACCTGAGTACAGGATGAGACATCAGTGTCTGAAAAATGTTTTCAAGAAAATAACAAACTCTAAATTACCATTTGGAGTCCATTTAATACAACTTCTGTTGTCATTTTTACAGCTGTATAGGTGACATTTAGTGCAAGACAGACACTGACAGCCAATCCAGTATACTGTACCTAATACTTGTTGTGACATTGCATAGATGAGATCATCATTACCAATGGATGTTGTATTTTCATACAGCGCCGCCTATCCTCACAGAACCCACCTGGTCAATGTAAAGGGCCAGTCTACCTACATCAGTATCATATGTCATATGTTGGTACACTTTAAGTTTATTCTTTTAGAGTTTTTAATAATACTCAGTACACAAGGTACACTAGTGAAAATTAATGCAATCCATTATAACAGTCCTGCACTAACTTGACATGGTTTGTGGGCACTAAAAAGAAACATACACACTAATTTTAGATGCCAGAAGTTCAGTTTACATGTTTATAGGGAATTAAATTAGTTGCTTTTACTGTATATTCTGAGGCTTGTGAATTTTAGAAAGTTCAACTGGTGCTATGAATCCGTGTGCCGACAATGATTTACAACATGAACAAAAATGGAAAGGAAAACAAAACTGATCATGAAGAGTATATAAATCAAGGTAAGATAAGATCATCTATCACTGACATTTTTACATGACATGTTGATAAAACCTATCTACAGTCAAATGCAGTAAAAGATGTGCATTCATGGACATTAAATTCAATGATAATTATTTGAACCAAAGTCAAATGCCATCATGATCTGCGGGTGTGGTCAGATTTTGGAATCCGTGATGTCACTGATTCAGAGGATTCCATCATGGAGTCCCTCTGTCATGTCATGTCATTCTAGAACATCAAACACCTTAAAACTCCAGCTAGGAACACTTTCACCAGTTTGCTCCCAGATTTCTAACCAGTAACACGTCTTCTGAAGACTTCTCACATCCCGACAAGAGTTAAACTAGACCGACGAAAGCGAAGAACAAAGACTTCCATCATGAGAAACGTGAGATTTGAACAATTTCACCTGTGTTTTCTGTATATTTTGATCCTCAGAGGTCACTGATGTATTGTCAACAGGATTTTATGTGATGTTTCATGGTACAGATAATATTATTATGTGGAAGTAAGTAAACTGTATGAAAACAAACAGCTAATTAGACCTATGGATGTGTGCATTGACTACAAGTTAGCAGCAGATCATTAGTTTATTATAGTAATGAACTCTGTCAGTACTAGACTGGATCTAAGTTATATATATGGAAAAGCTAAGACATTACCAGTATCAGTAGATATGTGATGTTATATTTTCAAATTCAGATTTTGAGTAATTAAACATTTGTTTGCTGATGCTGTGAACAGTACTAACTGACAAGATAAGGGCCTTTATGTGGGGCCATCTTTATTTCCTGACTCTGAAGGCCCTGAAGTAAAGGTGAGGTACAAGAGCGGCCCAGCAACTCAGGAGCTAGCTACTCCTAGTAGCTTAACATGTTTAACATTTTTATGCAGAGGCGTACTATACTAAAATAAACCTTCAGAAATATAAAATTCATGTTGAGTTTCAAGTATATTTTTTACTAGTAAACAGTGAAATAAATTCTTCATTATTTCCTGTGATTAGATTATTTTCCTGAATGTTTAGAGCCTAACTGTATCTTGGTTGTTTGCAGCAGCGTGATGTGCCCATCCACCTGAGAGACCATTCTTACATCAGAGTCTCTACACAACAGGCCGATGGTGCAGTGCAGCGTGAAGCTTGCAGACCACGCTCACGTGGCAAGAATGACCAGGTTAGATATCCATTCCATTCATGTAACTTGCAAAGTATCTCAATGTTTTCACCGTAAATTAAAAAGAAAACTTGCATGAGTCTGACATCCTTTCATATGTTGATGACCTTCTCCAGGGGTCAGACTTAACCTCGAGGTCCCAGCCGTCTGCTTCCAACACCAACCTTCCCCAGAAGAGGAAGAGGAGCTCCAGTTCCCGTCCTTCCAGTTCTTCTGTTGAACCCCCAGAGAAGGTGACTTTCGTCCGGAAGCGTCGGCATCCCATCTCTCCTGCTGACCTGCCTGTGGTCTCTAACGTGCCTCCCAGTCCCCAGAAGCTCTGCCCCACCAATGACCAGCCTGACAGCCCTGTGACAATACACAACCGCTCAGTGGAAGAGTACCAGCAAATCTACCATGAAGTGGTAGATGATATGCTGAAGTATGTTTGTGTCACATCGTCAAATCAATTTAAAATGTATCAGTCAGTTTTTGAGTAACATTTGTTTCTCGCAGGTTCAAGAACGGTCGACTGCGTCCATACACTTTAAATCTGGGACGTCTTATCAAGCAGAAGCTTTGGGAAAGACTGGATCGGCCCACGATCACAACATCAGCCAATGAGGACGGACTTGTGCACGCTGAAGTGTCATACGGATTTGGAGAGTGTCCTCCCATGTATGAAGTTGACATTTCAGAAGAACCAAAGCCTACTCGTCCACTGGCCAACCTTCCCCAGAAGAGGAAGAGGAGCTCCAGTTCCCGTCCTTCCAGTTCTCCTGTTGAACCCCCAGAGAAGGTGACTTTGGTCCGGAAGCGTCGGCATCCCATCTCTCCTGCTGACCTGCCTGTGGTCTCTAACGTGTCTCCCAGTCCCCAGAGGCTCTGCACGACCAGTGACCAGTCTGACGGCCCCGTGACAATACACAACAGGTCAGTATAAGAGTGCCAGTAAATCTACTATGAATTGGTAGATGATATGCTGAAGTATGTTTGTATCACATTGCAAAAATAATTTAAAATGTATCAGTCAGTTTTTCAGTAACATTTGTTTCTCGCAGGTCCAAGAATGGTCCAATCATTTTAAATCTGGGACGTCTCATCAAGCAAAAGCTTGGTGAAGGATTGGATTGGCCCAAGATCACAACATCAGCCAATCAGGATGGACTTGTGAACACTGAAGTGTCATACGGATTTGGAGAGTGTCCTCCCATGTATGAAGTTGACACTTCAGAAGAACTAAAGCCTGCTCTTCCACTGAAAAAAAGACTCAGAAAGTCAAAGTGAACAGAGCAGCACCTGTAACTATTGTAAATACTGTAAATAGTGAATCTCAGCCACAACCTCGTCTCATCGCACAATCAACCTCTGCAAGCCAACGTGTTCCATCCTCCACCTTCAGCCTCCTCCAACAACCTCTACTCAGCCACTCCATCTGCTGATACTTTCCAACAACAACTGAAACATCTCCAGCTCCATCTCCAGCCTCTGCCAGCATCCTGCACTTCCTCCACCTGCAGATTCTGGCAAAATGTCCACCTCAGTCCTCCTCCAACTACCTGCAACCTCCACCTCCATATGAAGGTTCTGGATGAAAGTGGAAGCTGAAACTCCACCGACAGCCTCCTCCATCCTCTTCATATGACTTGTACCACCCAACGGCAGCCTTCACCTGCTGCTCCACCTGCTCTACCACCAGCTTGTCCAGTTCCATCTACAGTCTCTGCATCTCCTTCCACAGCCAGCGTCATGCACTTCTCCGTATTTGCATATTCTGGCAACCTCAATATAAACGTTGACACCCAAGTCAAGCTTTCCTCCTATTGCTCTACCTGCTCCAACCTCTACCTCTCTGCCTGGAGCCTGAGCCAATAAGCTACAAAACTGCAAAGTGCTGTCAATATCTCTGTGTATTTTATACATAATGAAATAAACGTTTGATAAAAATGTAGAAGTTTCCATTTGATTTTGTTTGTGTTCATTAAAACCCTTTTAGATCCCAAGAAATAAAACTTCCATTTACCTCATAACCAACATAATAGACTGCTGCTACACACACATAATTTGTAAAATTGCACTAACAAATGCAATGAAGTTTACTGGTAGACAGGGGCCGAAGAGAAGGGATGAGAGGGGTGAAATGCGTAGATGGATGCTGGTAGAGGAACCCAGGTGAGATAGATTTGGGGGCACGTCTTGGGGATTTTTGGCTACTTATCCACCTGGTTCCTGTAATGAAGGGTGGAAAAGGGAGTACAGATAAGGGAGGGATGGGGAGGGTTTGGGTTGAGAGCTGGGACAAACAGAGAGGTAGATTTTAAGACACACCTTTGTCGGTAAGCGGGGGAAATAGAATGAAATGGGGCATGGTCTTGTTCCCGAACTTGAGTTGTAATAACTTCATTATCTGTAACAATGACGACAAGCAGCAGAGGTTTACTTGAATCCATGACAAAGTTTTGAATTCACTAAGGTTTAAGCTATGAGCTATAACAAAGCCTTATCATCATAGACATACTAATGTGAATGTGTGAAAAATCGAAATTCTTCAAATACAAACAAAAGCTTCATAAAAATATTTAAACTGCGGTTAAAGGCTAGGAGCTGATATCACAAATATTTCTTGACCGGTAAACCTCACATACAGCACCTTCCTGGAATTCTCTCTCTCTCTCTCACACACACACACACACACACGCACACACACATAAAAGGCTTCAGCTCCTACTTCTTTCAGCTCAGCGTTGAGTGAGAGGTTGATGTGCCAGGACTCCCTTTTAACCACAGAGGACTGTCTGTTTCTGAGTAGAAGACACATGGGACACTTTGAATAACGTGCTTTGGTCCAACTTCTTCTAAAATGTCAGGCGGCTCTGTGGTAGCTGGCTCCTTCGTGGCAGCTGACTATGTGGTGTTTGCTGTCATGCTGATGGTGTCCGCCGCCGTCGGGGTCTACTACGCCTGGGCGGACAGGAGCCAGAGAAGCTCCGGAGACTTTTTAATGGGGGGCCGCAGGCTGACGGCCCTGCCCGTCTCCTTGTCCCTGTCCGCCAGCTTCATGTCAGCCATCACAGTGCTGTCCAACCCAGCAGAGGTGAAGTAACAGCAGAAAGTCTCAAAAGTTTTTTAGATATCGTATCCGCAATCTTGAAAACATTACCTCAGGCATTCACAAGTTTACTATATAGGTTTACCGCTACGGAGCCAACATTGGATTTTATGGACTCTCCTATGGAGTGACAATGCTGGTCACATCTGAGATCTTTCTCCCAGTCTTCTACAAGCTGGCCATCACCAGCACCTATGAGGTGAGTGTGGTTTGGTTTTCAGGTCAGTGATGGAGTGATAAGTGGGTTGGATTCTCTTGTGGCAGCAGTGCTTGATTATTTAAAAGTGGTGCAGGAGTAAACGTGGACAGCGGTGAATGATAGTAACAGATGTCAGATGTGTAGTTTGAGGATCAAGAACTGCTCCCTAAGAAACTCATCGAACCAAAGTGAGAGGGAGTAAAATTAGTTGTTTAATTAATGACAATAGAACATGCCAACTTCATGCCACAAAAAACAATTTGGCAAGAATGTATCTGTCCGATTCCTCGTCTCATATCGTCTGTCTTTATCCATTCAAGTATCTGGAGTTGCGTTTCAGCAGAGCGACCCGTCTGCTGGGAACAGTGCTCTTCATTGCTCAGACTGTGAGTAAGGAGTCAGTCAACACATAATTACATGGCTTTGACTTCAGCGGTCATAACCATAAATCTACCACAAGGCTGGTTTTGTTTTTGTATTAATTCTTTTTTTTTTTTGTGTCATCCTAGATCCTCTACACTGGCATCGTCATTTATGCTCCAGCTCTTGCTTTAAACCAAGGTATGTTGGTCTCAGTCCACAGCGGCCACACTCATGACACATTCCTGCATGATGGCACTCAAACCTACTCAGCTTTGTTCAGTTGAGTGACCGCTGTTTGAAACCTCTCTCTCTCTGCAGTGACTGGAATGGATCTGTGGGGTGCAGTCATTTCAACAGGCGTGGTCTGTACCTTTTACTGCACAGTGGTACGTGACAAAATAAGCTCTGGACAAAATGAAAATGTAATACTTGAATCATTTTCAAAGGCAAGCTTTGCTCAAAATGTTTGCGGTCTACATTGTTGCAGGGAGGTCTAAAGGCAGTGGTTTGGACGGACGTGTTTCAGGTAGGGGTGAAGAAATTCCAGTGACGACACTGTACAAAGGTGTTACATTTACAGCAAGTGTAGGCCTCCTCAGCATGGTACTTGTACAAATCAATGGCAAATTAACTAAACTTTAGACACATGTAATTGAGAAAAAACAACAACATCTTTGGTTTGGAATGAACCATCTAACACGGTGTTATTATCACAGCAGAGTAAGTTGGATGAGAAACCTAAATTCATCTAAATTTCCCCCATCAGCTTGGTGTCATGCTCGCAGGCTTCCTGTCTGTCATAATCAGGTCTGTGGTCTTACAAGGTGGAGTCCTGAGGATCATTTCAGATTCCCAGGACGGAGGGAGACTCAACTTTTTGGAGTGAGTATCTGTGAAAATATTCAGCTGAATGCAACAAGTGAAACAACACAATTGGTTTGAAGTTGAACAAATCAGCTGTTATAAAGCAGGCTAGAACACAAGAAGTACAGATACAGGACATTTTGTAACGACAGCAATCACAAACTGTCCTTTCTGCAACAGGCTTATTGTGGGTTGATACTATAATAATATAAAGTAATACTATTCAGCTCTAAGAAGCAGTTTTCTGGACTTATGGTTCTGCAACATTCAGCTCTTGTCTGTAAAAAGTTTAACCCCAAAGTTTCCTAAAGTAAAATAATTCCTGTCATCAAAATAAAAGATACTTTTACCTTGCCAAGAAATTCAGGCTTTTTTCTCTTTTATCAGCTTTGACACCAACCCTCTGAGGAGGCACACATTTTGGACTATAACCATCGGAGGGACATTTGTTTGGATCAGTATCTATGGGATCAACCAGGCTCAGGTTCAGAGATACATCGCCTGCAAGAGCATCACTCAAGCCAGACTGTGAGCCCTGTTTTGCTACTGGATCTATTTGCCAGGACAGATGGGATGTGGGAAAAGCTAAATAACAACAACTCCTTTCCATTTTTTTTTTGTCTCTGTCTTTCTTTCTTTCCTTTTCCAGTTCCTTGTACATCAACCTGTTGGGCCTGTGGTCCATCTTGCTGAGCTCAGTGTTTGCAGGAATGTGCCTCTACTCAGTCTATAAGAGCTGTGACCCGTGGACCACTGGACTGGTCTCTGCCCCAGATCAGGTACTACCAAGACATGTACAGCATGACTTATACCGTAAGAACAAGCATAGCTGTTCATGGAAAAAAAGATCTGTTAATCCATTGTCACTGTTCCTCTGTAGCTGATGCCATATTTGGTGATGGAAATCTTGGGAGACTATCCAGGCCTTCCTGGACTGTTTGTTGCAGCAGCATATAGCGGATCACTAAGGTTAATATTAAAGTTATTATTCCAGCCCACACACAGAGACTGATCTTTTTTTTTTTTTGTTTGTTTGTTTTTTTAAATCAGTTGCTGTGGTTGTTCTATGTATACAGGGTAGTTTGATGACTGAATGTGTTGTTGGTTTGCTGTCATTTCAGCACAGTGTCTTCCAGCATCAATGCACTGGCTGCAGTGACAGTGGAGGACCTCATCAAACCTCACACCAACCTGTCTGAGAAACACCTGTCCTGGATCTCGAAAGGAATGAGTATGCGAGACACGTAAAGTACTTCAGCCGACTGAGTTGTCTGTTTGGTAGCAGTGAGGATTGATTCTTTACAAATGTTGTTGGCAGGTTTCCTATACGGGGTTTTGTGCATCGGGATGGCGGGACTGGCATCACTCATGGGAGGGATCTTGCAGGTAGAGTGGATCTGGTCACTGTAGTTGTTGAAGTTGTCGTTTTTGAAGAGCCTATTTAAATGCATATCATTACTTTTTTATTTTCTTAAATCTAACAAAACTGCACAGTGTCAGTCCCTCCAGGAAACACATGGCACTGTGGCCCTTCAATTCCAGATAGATACATGACAATGTACAAAATAACTCCAGTGGAACCAATATAGTAAAATATAACCATTAAATTGAAACTTTAAGAGTAAAAAACTTAGGAAAAAAGTAAAAAAAAAAAAAAAAGACACCAACCCTAGTCTGCCCGATTAGGGTCCTGTGTTTGACCCATTCATCCACCCCAGCCTCCTCCATATGCAGATCTTACTACCTCACCTGACTTCCAAAGTCTTTTGGTGGGAAGCCCGTGTGCTAAACTGGTGAAACAAGGAGAAAAATATGTATTGTCAAAGGTTTATGACGTATTTGTGTCTCTACAAACAGGCAGCCATCTCTATATTTGGAGTCATTGGAGGTCCTTTACTTGGCCTGTTCACATTGGGCATCCTCTGTCCATCTGCCAACTCCAAAGTAAGTCAGTTGTTTAACTGTAGATTTCCTGTAACCCATGGTAATATTACTTTCCTCTAGAAAGTACATTTTATCTTTTCCCTGATGTCTTGTAGGGAGCTTTGTCAGGTCTCCTGTCAGGGCTGGTTGTGTCTCTGTGGGTGGGCATCGGGGCTCAGATATACCCTCCATCTCCTGAGCTGAGTCGGCCTCTGTCTCTCACCACCGAGGGTTGTAACTTCACCGCGACAGAGTGCTTTAACTTGTCCTCCACCGTCTTCCCAACGCGACCGGGCTCCACCAGTACAGCCCAAGTACACATTGACAACAGGTACGCTGATGCAGAAGAAATAAACTAAGATATATTAAGGTGCTGTGAGCATTTAGGAAAATACTAAAAAACATGTCATACCAACCAAACCCCTAACAACCCTCTTTAGTTAGCTTTTAACTTGTTAGCTTTTAGAGGGGTCTTTTCACGCTTTTTTTTTTTCCTTTGGACAGTATCACTTGCAAGTTAGCTTCAATCTTTGTGTGCTAGCCCAATCACTCAGCTTGATTTTTAACACAAAAAAGAGCTATCTGGAATGTATCACTGTAGTATCTGTTTTCTTATCTGGTTTCTAAAAGTAACATCCTGACCTTTACTCGGTTTTAACAAAATGTGTACTTACTGCGTTTTGGCTTGGTGGTGCAGAAAGAGTGAGATTTCTCTCACAAAGAGTGCAAAACTTCAGTTATATTCTAGACACACATTCATTGTCATAGGAATCCTATCCATAATGTTATCAAACTAGTTTGCTTAGTGGCAAAAGTTTGACAGTTGGATTACTCTCTCTCAACACTGGATCGATTCCAAACATTTTTATCCACATTAGACATCCAGGCCAAAAACAATGAGGAAATGGAGCCCAGCTTGCCAAATACCTGTCCTGAATTATCCTTTAAAATGTATCCTTCTCTTCTATCAGCAGGCATGTGCTGGCAGACTGGTACTCGCTGTCCTACCTTTACTTCAGCCCAATTGGAACCATAATAGTTATCAGTGTGGGACTGATAGTCAGCATGTTTACTGGTAAACACATTTTTTTCTTTTGTTGTAAGATTCACATCATGCTGACCTGCTGTTTTCTAATCAGAGTCAAGTCTTTTGATGCTCTCTTATTTGTGTTTCTAATGTACTTTGAAGGAGGCTGCAAGCCGAAAGCGGAACCAAAGCTTATGTTAACTAAAGAAGACACAACTCTTTATTACTTATTCAAGTTTTTCAAAGACAGAGTAAGTACCGCAGCAGTGATCAAAAATCAAATATAACACACTTGCAACAGCTCCTGACTTTGGCTTTATGTTGTCCCCTGTTCAGATCATGAGCCGAAGAGGAAAGCTCGACCTGGAAAAGGACAGAGAGAAGACATTTGGCAACACAAATCCTGCTTTCTGTGATGTTGAGCTGGATTAACAAAAAACAATGTCCTCTCATGAACAGCAGCACACATTTTTGTATGTTTTATGTTTCTCTTATATGAGAAATTAAAAGGAGTGGAATCATTTAGGGGCGGCAAAGCGGCATGGTGGTTAGCGCTGATGCCTCACAGCAAGAAGGTTTGAATCCAGGCCGACTGGGCCTTTCTGTTTGGAGTTTGCATGTTCTCCCTGTGTCTGCGTGGGTTCTCTCCGGGTACTCCGGCTTCCTCCCACCATCCAAAGATATGCTCGCTATAGGTTCATTGGTGATTCTGAATTGGCCGTAGTTGTGAGTGTGAATGGTTGTCTGTCTCTCTGAGCCTATCCCAGTGACAGCTGGGATAGGCTCCAGCCCCCCGTGACCCTTCACAGGACAAGTGGTTACGGAAGAAGAAGGAATCATTTAGGGACTTGTTGTAATTTGTTAAACTGTCACTGCTTTTAATGTATGTCTGGACAATGTTGCTTCACAGAAAATAAGATTGAAGATTTAAATCTGTCTGTTCTTTGCTTGGCACTACTTTAGTGATGCTGTGTGACTTTCCTCCACCACATTACATTATAAGCCATTCAAGATATTTGAAGATATGTTTATGAATACATGCTCTGCTAGGATGGATTTGTGAACCCTTATCTAATCTTTGAAACTGAGAAAAAAAACATAAAACTACATTCTGTACTAAAAATGTTGCTACTTCCAGTACATTTTAATTTCTTAAATAACAACAGAACAAGGTGTTACAGTATGTTCTAGATAATTAACGTATTTTGTGTGTGTGTGAAATGGGTGCCTTGCCTCTGCACACTGGTTTCATGTACATGTCCGGAATGCTGAGGAAACACACTCACATGCACACACACTCATTCTTCTATCTCAGGAAGGATTTTCCATTCACATGTTGCGTTCCCCAGCTCCTAACACGAACCACCTCCAAGTAAACCTCAGACTCCCCACCAGTCCCCTAGAACTGAAGAAGCTACTCGGATGAGTGGTGAAACGTCTTCTCATAAAACTCTACAAGTCCAGTTGCCTTTTTTGAACCTTTATTGGATATACCATGACCTGGATGACTGAGAACCTTCACAGACACCTCAAGTAGGTGTCCAGCCCTAATCCTTATTCTAATCATAACTGTAACCTCATTGCAAACTGAGTCTTAACACCTTTAATGCTCAAAACTCTGTGTCCTGCCCCCATAATAGTATCCAGCAAGAGTTTGGCCCCGTAACTTAATAAAAACAAGACATCACGCACACTTACACTTCTCGTCATTTGTCACATTGCTGTCCAAGCTATGTGAGGTAAGGTGACAGTCCACTTCCTTTTATACTGATAGTCAAGTTATCCCTCCACTGCTGGTTTCATTCGTTTCCTGTAACTTAATATTCTTTTAGAATGCGGATTTCCGGATTTATGACAAAACCAGAGCTATGCTCACAATTATGTGCTGCACACCTAAAACAATAAAACAGAATTACAGTAAGAAATTTATGCGGCATGTCTTTGTTTTTTGAACAAAAATTAGTTACACTGAAGTCATTCGAACATTTATTTCCAAATACAGACAGAAATACTGTATGATTGTTCTGACATTTTTATTAAGACGGGCTTTCCTCTACTTCTAAATGACTCTGCATAGTTTTACAGTCTGGATAATTGGTATCTAATGTGTGTGGTTGGAGTTCTGTAACCAGGACAATGAATACTCTTTGTTCACCTCATGCACCTGCACTGGAGGCTGAAACAAGGAAATAGTCTGTACTTATATAAGTACTACCTTTCCATCCGCACACACACACTCACCGATGGCAGTAGAAATCCCATGCAAGGCGCATCTGGAGCAATATCAGGTTCAGCGTCTTACCTAAGTTCACTTCAGCATGTGGACGGGCCTATGATCGGACTGCCAACCCTGTGATCAGTGCATAACCTGCTCTAGAACCTAAACCAAAGCCACTCACTTAACATCCAGATGCACACATCAGAAGAAATCTACCACAGAACAGAAGAGTAACGGCAAGAAGATGTGCATGTTTGACTCTTAAAATGACGAGTGTGAAGTTAATAAGCAAACATCCTGATTCTGCAGGTTTATTTTTATAGTATTTATTATGGCACAGGATGCCACTGTTTGAAAAAAAAATATCACAGTCATGTACATTCACCTTTCAAGATATATGACCATGTATTTACAAATATATACAGTGAAATACATTTCATAACTCAAGACATTTCATTGTACATGATTCAGTCCGTCTGATGAGGCTGTCTGCTTCTGTGTCAGCTCTGATTGAGAATCACTATCTGACCAGTTTAAAGCAGACACTGGATTAACTGAGCAGATGATCTGTGGGCCAAACCGGGTTTAACCTAACTGTCCGGGGAGAAAACCTACGAAATTAGCATTTGGAATTTAAAACAACAGTATTAAAGTACACCGTTTATATAAAAATACTAAGCAGATTCTGTAACTATTAATAAATTATCATCACCGCATTTTTTTAACTTGGAGATGAAGTTTCCCTTTCAGGTTTTTGTTTTATAAAAAGATCTCTGCAGTGCATATTGGACCCAGTGGGTGTCAACTGGAAGGACTGACCTGATCACTTTAATACTGTAGACACATGTGATTCACTTCAGGAAGGCATCAGTGTGTTATTATTTGTCGGGTTCATAGTATCTCTTCTTCATCGCCCGATATTTCCTGAGGAAATACAGAGCCTCCAGCTCCTTGATGACAAAGTCTCCCCGGGCCACCAGCTGTCTGATCTTCTCGGGGTCCGTCACATCTTTGTTTTTCATGAAGGCGGACTTCAGGCGCTCTCTGAAATAAGCAGATCCCTTGGGGTACTCACGGCCAAGGTACAGCAGCTTATTACAAAGGAGAGACACATTAAAATCATTGCAGCACGTACAAGGCTTCTAAAGAACTTTGTGCGTGTTTTTATTTTTATTTTCAAACTTACATTTTTGTACAGTTTCATAACCTCACCCCTTAAAGGGTTGGCCATGTCAGAATCGAAGGTACCTTTCACACTTCTGAGGGAAACAGGAGGGAGCAGACAACAACACAAATAACGTCAGCTAGCTACGGCTAAATACCTAGCTTGAGAGTTAGCATGTAACCTCATATATTTATCACAGATTCTACAAACAACTAAAATAAAAAGTGTGTTCATATTTACAAGTGTTTTGTATGTGAAGGTTCACTCGGGACGCAATGCAGAGAAGTGAAGTCCCCTTTTCACTTCGTCCTTCCCTTGAATACAGGGCATATCGCACGTCTACACGCTGCCGTATGCCGCTTCGTGGTGTCGCAAACCAAAACAAAAATGTACGCATGCGCGAGGGTTTCTATGGTTACCGGGACGCTTGAAAGTTCTTGTAAGCTTCAACATGGTGCGTTTTTACTATTTTCTTCCAATAAACCGTCTTAAATCTTATCATGTCCAACAGTTTAAAGAACAGGGGTTTAAGTTAATTACATATAATAGTTTTAAAGCACAAGATATAAGGTTCCTTTGTATATTACAGGATAATAGTTGATACAAACCTGCAGCTAGCTTGTTAAGCTATCGAGTTACTAGGAGGAACTTTTAATGCTCTTTTTTTTTCTTCAGTGTCTATTTTCTTATCTTTCAAAGCATGTAATTATTTGTCCTTCTGTCTGTGTTTTCTCTGTCTGTGAGTGATAGCCACCCAAGAAAGAAAAGGTATGAGCAAAAGACAGTCAGCACTTTCTCTCCATTGTAATTATACTTGAGCATACAGATAGGAAAGCTACAGGATGCAGAAAAGCAAACGACATAGGATCCGTTACTATAATTGCCTCTACCGTAGAGGAGCGTACAGGCCCACCATTTCCTTAGCAATGAATGAATTTTCCAAGTAACAACAGATTGAGTTGTCACTGTTAACACTCGCTTGTGATGTTTTGATGGGTTGAAGTCCTCCAAAAAAAAGGGTAAGCTGACTAAGGCTCAAAAGGCGAAGCAGGAGCAAGAGGACGAAGAGAGGCGGCTGCGAGAGGAAGGTAATCAAGATATCTGCCTCACTTAAATCTAAACTGGGGCAAACTTAAATGGAAATGCCGGCGATTGAGTAATGTAGGAGGTTAATGTGGGGTATACTTAATCTGTTTCGAGCTTCTGAGTCATAGTTTAGGAATAAAACAGGTCATTGTTTTTTTATATGTGCTGAAATGGTTTGAATACACTTTTTGCTTTGTAGAAGAAGCCCAGCTGCGGGCAGAAAGAGAAGAACAGGAGAGACTGGAAAGGGAGAGAAAGGAGAAGGAGGTAGAAAGGCTAGAGCTAAAGGTAAGTCCCAGCAGAATGACTGAAGACTCTCAGTCATCCAGGTCATGATATTTAAAACAAGACAGCTGAACTTCTTGAAGACGTTTCCACTCTCAACCAAAAGGCTATTTAACTTCTAAACAAACTGGTGTGAGTTCCATGCTTCTGAACCTCTCATGGGTTACAGTCATAGTCTACATTTACATGAACAATATTTCTTCAACCCAATTGAAATCATTCTGATCAGAGATTCCAATGTCACCGTTTACATGGACGGTATATCAAATGATATGATAAAAATGATAATTTACTGGAATATAACAGAAGGAAAAAAAGACATTTTTTTCCAAACTTAATATACAATAGAATTCATACCAACAGAAAAATATGGCCAAGATAGACCAAGGTCAAGGCAGACCAATTATCAGAAGTTTACCTTCTCATTCCGATTGAAAATACCTTCTGATCAGGTCGGTCTGTTCTGATCGGGGCGGCTACATTAGCCACTTATTCTGATTGGGCTATCATTCTGATTATTAGTGGAACACTAGTGTACATGTAGACGCAGCAACTGAGTTTGTTTAACCTGTTGTTGATAACAGCACTAGGGTCGTTAACCCCTTGTCCTTCATTTGAGTTTGTATGAGTTTCACCAGGGTTGACCAGGTGTTTATAGTCAGGACAGTCAAACCAAGTAATTGTCTGGGGCCCCTTGATAAAAATGACAAAAGGGGCCCCAGATGGCTACCCTTTGGCATATTTTGCAATGACAACTACTGTATAAACCTGCGAAGGCCTTGCAGTGCATCAACAATACTCCACAAACCCCTCCATTCGGGCTACATTCTATCCACAGCATTTTGCACATTTAGATTGGGGAGATGGCGTCGGTACGTCTTTGTCTCGAGTCCACCAGAACCATTGTTTTTAATACTTTCTGAGTGGAATGCCATACGATAAACCATGATGATTAAAAACCAAAGTGTACATACTGTACTCAGTGAAGTTCACTGTTGTTTTGCTCATGTGCATGCTGTGTTTGCCGTGTTCATGGGTGTCTCTTGCTGACAGGACCAAGAGCGCAGAGAGGATGAGCTGAACGAACTGCGCCATCTACTGGAGGAGAATCATACTGCAGTAAACAAATGGAAAAGGGAAACTATGACGACAGCCAAGGTGTGTGTTCCTGCATTTGTTAGTGTTAACAGCTAAAGCCCGGGTGTCTCACACATGTATAGTTACTTCTTCCTGGGACAACAAGGCAGTAATGATTATTATGCAATACAGTTTTAGTCAAACTCAAGTAAACACCTGCATGGGAAAATGATCATAAGTGTAAATAAAAAAACAAAAAAAACAACTGTTTCTGGTATGCTTTGTGTCCAGTGGGAGAGATACATGCGTTGCGATGGCGTGCCAGACCCAGCAGTACAGCAGGATATCAACACATATATCAGCTTGTGGAGAGACGACCCAGAGGTCAACATCACACTAGTGCTCAAGCAATGTGACCTCGCCCTACAGGTGTGAATGTTATAAATATATGTGTATATTAATATGTCCAAGTGAGAGTCAGTGAAAACATATAACACCATTGCGTCTATAGGAGAGACCTGTTAAAATATGGTAAAACTAGGACTATGAACGAGGAAGGTATGTAACAAAAATCTAAGAGCAAAGATGTTTTTTATTGTAGTTGGTCGAAGAGCTGGATGGCCTTCTTAGGGACGTTGTCGATCCGCAAGAGGGCCAGAAGTACCAGGAATCTCTCATAAACTTGCAGGAGCTAATCCACTCTAAACACCACCTCACCACTGAGGAGATCCTTAAGGTACAAGAGACACAACTATACTTGTGTTTACATGTTGTAAACCACTTTGCAGCCATAAAGATCAAAAGATGTGCAGTGCTTGTGTGTTTTTTGAGTGGGTGTGTGTGTGTGATGTGTGGTCCTGGTTACAGAAAGCCAGCGCAAACATCGACACCGAGACGGGCAACATGCAGACCGTGATCAAAGATGACAAGATTACGCTGTGTCTCTGGGCCAACCTCAAGAAGAATCCAAGGTTTGTGTGCATTGCTGCCATTTGACCCAAAAATCACACCACTTAGAAATGCTCAAGGTAGTGTTTTTCTCTTCCATCCAGGTTTAAAGGGTTGAACTTTGAGGAGACAGGCCTGGGCTTTGAGCTTCCCAAGCAGCTGGCTGTGAGCAACATCGCTGTGCGGATTCTCCACACACGCTATGACCACCTGTCTCTGCTGGCTAGGATGACCCACCTGAGAATAAACACGCCAAGCTGCAGGTCTGAGAGCGTTTTCTTACTACTGCTAACACAACTTTTAGAATTTTACAGTCTTTGTACTCTAATTTGTGTTTTCGGTCTCAGATCCCTAGCAGGGGGTGATGAAGTTCTGGAGGACTTACCTGAGCAGGAGGAGACACAAGAAAAGAAGGAAGAAGACGGTGAGGCACAGCCGCAGAAAACGGATGAGGACGTGCAGTCCATCCAAGGGTCAGAAGGAAGGAAGGTAGGATTGAAGAATTGGCTCCTGGTCTGGGTTCCTGCATTCAGTGCAATATTGTCACTCTTTCTACTGTATGCATTAACTCACAGAGTGCAGTCAGTCTACAGTCGAGGAAAAGCAGCCCACAGCCTTCAGAGGACCAAGGGAGCCAGATACAGACACAGATGGACACACTTGACGGTAAGATGCCCAGCTTGACAGTACTATATGACAACTACTGTAAATCTACCTGGATATATATCGTCAGAAAAGGAATTCACACAAGTTTTCATTAGTGTGTAACAAATTCAGAATAATATATACATATATTTTTGTTAGCTTAGAATGAACCCTTGGTTTCGACAGAGGAAGCCGATCCTCTTCCATTGAATCTGGCATATTATCTTTCTACAGTAGCCCAGAACAGACAATACAAACACTGACTCTTAAGAGTGCTTTTTGTGTTTTTAGTGGCTACTGTAGGTTGTCCTGCATTCTTGGAAAGGGAGTAATCTCACGTTAAGGCTTGTTTATGTCAAAAAAAATAAATATACTCCTAATTTTACAATCAAAAGGTTTTTTCTCTCCTCAGCTGAGGGAGACCTGATCTGCCCCCCAGTGCAGCTTACACCAACGAACGTCGGCCCTCAGGTGGTAGATTTAAGGCAGTACATACCTCTGGGTGGGGTCTTCTTCTGTGATGTGTTTCACCTCCCTCCTCAAGCTCATCAGATCAATGGTTGGGAAATCCAACAGGTGAAGAGAAAATAGATTCAGTATTTATTTATTTATTGCTTATATCAGCACCAGCGGGTAAAGCAAATCACACAACTCTCCTCTATGCCTTCTTTTTCTAGCTGTTGGACACAGGGCTACAGGTGTTCCACTACCCCACAGAGAAGTCTAACTTAGACGGTGATGAGGACCTGGTCTGTCCCCCTGTTGGGGTGTCTGTGACACTGCCTGACTCTGTTGTCTTCTTGGAAGCTCCTCAAGTGGCTCGCTGGGATGCTGCAGGTTACACACACTTTATATAATGCTGTCAAACATGCGTTCATTCTAACCTCTAGAGTCTGGAGGGAGCATATATCAGCTGTCACTGGCCGAGACGCGGGTACACCCTGGACAGGTCGCCAGTCCATCGCAGGGCTAACACAGAAAGACAGACAACCATTCACACTCACATGCACACCTACAGACAATTTAGAATCACCAGTTAAACTAAGAAGCCCGTATTTGGGCTGTGGGAGGCACATGCAGAACATTCAAACTCCACACAGAAAGGCCCCAGATGGCGGGTCTAAAGCCAGAACTTTCTCGTCGGTGTTAACCACTACACCACTGTGCCGCCTGCTGTCAAACATAACACATTAAAACAGTAAGCCTCTAAATCTGAAACTGGTTTCTCCTACAGATAAGCAGTGGAGGATGGATGGTATCACCGACGTCTCTTATGAGGAGGCTGAAGCCAGGGTCTCCTTCAAGATGGACGCCTTCCAGCCCTGCGTGCTGATGCAGCAAACTCACGCCAACCTTCCCTTCCAGAGGTGGGAGCTCCGGCCGCTGAGCCAGGACTCTGCTCTTTTCACCGTGAACGGGGCGCTCATCGACCTCAGCATCACTATTCAGGTAAGAGACTGGGGAGAGACCAGAGCGAACCAGAAGATGCAGCCTGACTGGTAACATGTTTGTCTATTTGAATAATAGGATGATCGGTGTATGCTGCAGTCAGAGCAAGAGAGAGGTCTCTCTCACCTCTTGGGGAAGTGGATGAGTGGCCCCTCCTTACAGAGAGCCATGCTGAACGCAGGGATCAACATCTTTGTGAATGAGTACGCGGACAAATACGTCAGCAGCTATGGCAAGGTCTGAGTCTTTTACTTGTTCAGTGTTTGAACAGAAGAACAACAAGGTTCTGGCTTTGTTTGGTTATCCAGGTCAAGTCTAATGTTATGTTAGATAACATGTTTTTTTTTTATTTAGGCTGGTAGCAGACTGCACAACATTTGAACAGTTATTTTAAATATCTGAGCACACTAAGTCACATGTAAAGTGAATAACACAGATTGTCTTGTTACCGTGGCAGCCATAAAAGGGTGATAAATATTAGGCAGCAAGACAAATATTCTGAGTGACAAAGGTCAAATCATGATGGCTAGAAGACTGGTTTGGAGTATGAGGGGAATTTTGTCCTGATAACGGCTTTAGTTCCGTCAGCAATATCAGTACTTAGAAGTAATGCTACTGTGAAAACCAACAATACTGAATGTACTTGTGAACAGATTATATATTTATAACTTGTCCACTAGTTCATTCTACAGAATCTATTCCATACTTCTGATTGACTGTGTTTACTTGTGCACTGTTTGTCTTCCATCTTCTCCAGGACCCACTGACAGAACATGCTGCCTATGAACAGATGGCCCTCTTCGCCTCTGCGTGTGCCTTCTCGTGGAGCAAGTGGAACGCTAAATGTGGAGCTGAACGTGTGGTCATGCAGGTATTGTCACTCACGCATAGATGCAGCTTTATTGATGTTCTTACTGCGTGATGGCCTGCAGTGGTATTCTAGCTGTTGCCTTCATCTTTTGGTGTATGCAGACATAAATCTTCTCCTGCACACACTGTGGAGGTTTACTCTAACCACTTCCGTGGTGGCACGGTAACAGTAAGGGGGTTGTCAGAGTGGCAGTAAAGGCTGCACCACACCTGGAAGGTTACTGTGCCACGTGGGTAGTTTTAACAGAAGTAGGCTTGACATTAACATATCTACAGTCCTGGCCAGGCAGAGATATGAGCTAAAAGAGTAACATTTTGTTGTTGAATACCTGTTCTCTCTAGAAGATCAGGAAAACACAGACCTGACATAAAAAAAAAAAAAAAAAACTAAAACTACTTTGAATGTCTCTGTTGTTCTTCCTACTCTTCTGCCAGGCGTGTGAGCACCTTGGCGCCACCCCTGTGCCCAAGAGCTCCTGGAGTCTGTACCTGCTGGGTGCTCAGAGGAGTCAAAAACTGGAGATCACAGAAAACAGCGAAGCTTTTTCTGCAGACCACTCTCCTGGCAGTGAATTTCACTCCACCTTCATCCACATGCTCCAGGACAACATGAGCCCTGAGGGGGTAGAAAGGACCAGAAAATCCCATTATCTGTTTGTGGACACAGTACAGAGTCTGCTCTGTGCCACCAGACCTCTGATGTATTCATAGATGCAATGTAAAAACAGTTCAGTCCTAATTAAAGACATTTTGAAGACTCCAACCTGAAATGTACATGCATGTAAGAACGCACATCTTCTCATTTAGAATTGGCTACTTTATTTGTGCAAATATCCACGCATCTTCTTTGGAACATACAAAAGTGTATGAAGTTGAAAACGGTGACAACCACAGCAAGAACAAAGGAAAAAAACTTTGGTGTTAAGACTGTAACAATGCAGAATTATAACTTAACAAAAAATAAACCAATATTCACATCTTCCCACTCAAATCTAACAAACTCATAAATATAGATTTTATAAACACTTTAAAACACTTCAAATAAAAGTTTTATTACCAGTGTTAACAGACTTAAAAGTTATAAAATGTCCTCTGCAACCAATGAGGAAATAAATGTAAAATTCCATTAAAAAGGCTGACAGTTTTCCCTGTATGACCAGATACATGAAATGTGTTTAAAAAGCTATGTGGCACAGTTTGAATGTACTACTGAAAGACCCATCAGGACTATGATTACTATACACCGGTGACATGATTAGTCAATGTTGCGCCAGCTCTGAGGGCTGATATGACAGACTGTGTTGGGCCCAACGTAATCAGCAGCACTAACCATAAACTGTCATGGATGTTAAGCAGCCCACTGGGAAGGACATAGGCTGCAACACCTCTAACTGCTTCCTCTCAGAAACACAGACACATGCATACACACACTGATTAACTCATTTAGCAAACGTGACGTTATGCATACACATCCTCCAAAGGGTTAACTATCCCCTCAGGCCTGGCCTGTGCAAGTCTTGTTTTAGGAATCTTCAGGCACCGGTAAACATCCCAACAGCCTCCACTCAGGAGTGGTACAGTGTTCTTTTTTCATCACCACCCCAGGGCACAGAAAATCTCTGCAGAGGACCGATGGGTGGTAGCACCATCCACCTCCAGGACTAGAACCTAGACGGGGGGCTGTCCATTGTGCCGGAGTCCTGTGTAGGGCCACAGCAGCTGCTGGATGGTCATCCAGGAGTCCCCGGTTCCCACGGGGGCTGCATCTACTGCTGGCTGCATCACCAGGCTGGCCAGCAGCGCCAGGAGACCTATGCATACGAAATGAAGGGATGTAACTATCCCTTGTGTTGACTAATGAAAACCTCAAGCCTTATAACAACAACAACAACAAGTACCTGCTAGTACCACCACCATGGCCAACCAAAGCCAGAGCCCTCTGCTTCCTCTGGCTACTGCTGCTGCCGTTGCCCGTGAGCTCGTCAGGCTATGGGACAGAGACTGCGCTGTGCCTGGATCTGCAGATGTAGGGCTGGATGAAGGGCTTGGACTGAAGGAGAGAGAATACATAGTTACCACGGGAAGAGCCAATTAATGACACATGAGGCACGGATGGAGAATGAGAAAAAAATATTAACCAGATAAGCAGGAGAGTTAAGTTACCACAAATGATTAGTGATATGATTTAAGTCATTACAGGACAGTGTCTTGAAAAATTCAGTGGGTCATTTGTGGTAACTTGTTTAATGGATGCAAGGCAGTTAATTAAATACTGCTTAGCTGAAATCTAAAGATGGCTCCAGGTATACGCATTTCACCAATGGTTTTAAACAGCATGGAAAAAGCACAAAACGTCTTTGCATCATCTTCATCAGCACAATTAAAAAGCTGTCAGCAGATGTTAATAGCAGTTGGATTAGAGCAATGATTTGGCAAAGGCAACAGACAATTTTGGCCTGAAATCTGTCAACAGTAGGAGTGTTGCTTCAAATCACCTTACAGTCCTTATGAGAGGCAGTGCAAGGTTGCAAGTGGCTTTTGACTTGCACTCCTACTTGACAAATACAGGCCTTTTGCATGCATTTCTTAGTTTTTCTTTGTACAGAGAAAAGAAATCCACAATCATGTCCCATGTGATGTACACGTCCCTCCTCTCCACACACTTACAGCATTACAAAGAGCTCATCCTGACTCCTGAGCCATGTGAAAGGAGGAAAAGAGGAAAGAATAGTTCAGAAAAACACTTGATCTGCTGGATCACAATATTCAATTGCCCCACAAAAATGAAGAAACAAGCCAAAAAAAAAAAAAAAAAAAAAAAAGAGTAGAACACATCGTTATGCACATGAAAGGTGGTTGAACATGTTAGTAAATGACAGAGGAGTAAGCTCGATAAAGATGAACTGGTCATCAGTTCAGAACTTGAGATCCATGCATGAAAGTTTCCAAAATCATTTGTCACAGTTTATTGACACGCATTGATCTCAAGGCAGTGAAGCTAAAGGAAATAGTTTATTTCTAGCCTTCCCAGTTAAACCATTCAGTTAACATGAATGAAAACCACTGAGCCCTTGGAGCAAAGAAGCTTGTCCAGCACAAACCCATATAATGAAAGAGTTTCATCACATAGAAGGTTCCACAGGTTCACCCAACTTTTAAAACAAAAGGAGATAAAACAAAATTTGATAATTCTGTATTAATTACAAATGTATGAGTTGCTGCACACAATTATGACCAAATTACAGAACTAAAATTCAATGCTGCTAATTATCCTGCTAATTATTTTTGTGACATATGCTGGGGTTTTAAAAAAAAAAAAAAAAAAAAAAAAAGTCACACCAATAAGAGGAGGAACCTATAAATTTCTATCTAGTGTGTGAGTGTGTGTATCATGCGAGCGTGTTCTTTGCATTTCTTGACAACGTTTTCTCCAGTCAGCACAAGCACCAACAAATAGGTGGTGGAGGACTTCCAGGGGGAGCTCAAACGCCAGACCTCTGATGGTCCAGGGAATCTGAGACCGATGGGAATGCAGACTCCGCTGAAGAAATATGAGGTGCTGCGAGATTTATTCTATGGCAGCACTGGAACCAACAAACAGGGGCCCGACCCAGTCAGAGGCTGTACCACCCCACCTTCAGGTTGGGGACATCTGGGATGCCCTTTGCTGATTTAGTCAACCAGACCACCCCAAGAGTACCACATACCATGTCTGACAGAAGAAAGGGATGTGTCTAAAGTTTGAGAACCACAGTTACTTGAACCAGCAAAAAGTTACTGTGATGGAGAAACAACCTGAATCAGAAAACTGCCAAAACTTTCTAAGAGGTGAGAAAAAAACAAAGACACAGATTATACTTTGTCCACGGTGGATTCGGTGGAGAATCTGACTGAGTCCACAGACGCAAAGAAAAGCCATGAGGAGCTCTTGAAAAGCAGAGGGCCGATACTCTCAAGAAGGAGCTAAAAATAATCACAAATAACTAAGACGGAGTAGTAAGTAGAATGTGACTGTGATGAGATGAAGGGCTTGCAAAAGCAGCTGGAAAAGCAGAACAGGTCCAGCCTCAATCTGTCTTAAATTAAAGCAGAACAGGAGGCAAGTCAAGCTCTACAAAAGAAGGTGACTGAGCTCACTGTGGAAACTGTCGATCACAAGCCTGAAGCCATCGCAGAGGTCACTGCGACTGTCAACATGACGACACATGACAACACAGGATCCCCTGCATCAGCCTTCACAACGGAGGTGTTTCGAGAAATACGTATATCACACCAAAACACAAGAAGAAGCCACAGAAGCAAAATCAGGAGTTTGAACAAACACCTGCTTGTACATCCATCTTATATCATCACTAACACAGCCTGTGTGTTCTTGTTAACCTGTAACAGGCCACTGGGTAGCGCAGAGGTTCATTATTTAGTCGTTCTCCGTCAGGACTATATAAAGAACTATGTATTTACATCCCCACCCACCCATGTCTGCGTGGGTTTATCCCGGGTACAGCGGTTTCCTCCCACAAAACAAAACATGCAAAGAAACGTGGACAGTGTCAAATTAGAGTGTGGCGATTACAGAGCAGCTAACTTCAACAAAATATAGATAACATATATTTAAAAATATGAATGTTCTGCATATTCTGAATCATCTCAGCACATACGATATAACTGCAGTGCCCCTCAATTCCAGCCAGTGATGTGTGTTGCATCAAAAGTTACATTAACATACAAGTTAAATGTCACTAGCTGTGCCATCTCTGAAATGTGGAGCAAAAACTACTAAAATAAAAACCTATAATAAATATAAAATAAAATGAAAATACTCAATATGTCACATATAAACTCTGATATCAGGAAGCGTTCAGGTTACTACTACTGGAACCTCAGTTTAGCTATGTGACCAACTCTTTCACTATACAACCTGCCTCTTAGGTTTGCTGGCAGACAGTGGTGCTGTAGAAGGCTAGTGGTAGGCATTTGGAAGGACTAACGTCTTAGGGGGCAGAATGAAGGAGGTGAGTTTGTTGCCCAGCTCACTGAGACTGGACCTCCTCTTTGACACTGACTCCTCCTTTTGCTCGTCCTCCGACTGGCAGTCTGTGGTGTTGTTGTAGGCCGTCCTGTGGGCATGCACGGGTCAGGCATTCACATACAAGCATGGCTGCAAAGTCACCACAATTTTGTGTGCACATGCACACATTTACATTTCATGCATATAAAGGCAGCAAAAGCAGGCAGATGAGGACACCCCTGAAGAAGTCATTCAATTGTATTACCTGCTGAACTCAAAGAAAACTTCATATATAAAATACATTTTTTGCAACACAAGAATACATTCCCAGGAATGCAACCACCATGCTCAGATATTATAGCATGAAGCCACAAAGCAATTTCACAACCTTTCAGATATTTGGAGAGCATTAAACTTGTTTGTTTTTTTTGTTTTTTTATCTAAGCTTCAATTTTGGCTTAGCTTGTCAAAAAGGGCAAATTCTACTATCTTTGTCCAAACATGTGAAAGCATATAGTATTGGGGGAAAAAAAGTCCACAGCACCTCTTTCTTCACATTTTCAAGACAGAAATATATGTGACAGATTTGGAAAACGTACGCTTCTGAACAACCCATGCAGAGGTGGATGGACCAGATGCATGAAAGTTGGCTGCAGTTTGATGTCATCATCATTTGTTTTCAAGTTTGTTAGTGAACTAACTTAACCCTTTCCTTATATTGATAATTTCCACCCAGTAACTCAGCAACAACGCTGCATTACTGTCAATCATCTGACACTCACTGGAATAAAAACAAAACTGACAATTATTTTTATGCATCCAGTTTACTGTAAGCTTCATAGATCACAGTATTTTTCAGTGGACATTAATTAAACAGTGATGATGACCTGAAAGCTACCATCTTTATGCATGAGGGTCCGCGGTGAAAGGGCTTGTGTATTGCAGCCACCATGGTATCCTTCTCCTTGGCATATCTTACCCCTTCATCACGAGAGAGGGTTCTTCAGTGTCAACCCACGCCGCAGAGCTAACAAAGCGTTTTAGTGGGGGACGCGCCATGCTCTTTCCTGCCACATTCCTGGAAACCACCATTATCACATAGGGGCATAACAACAACAACCCTCAAGTCATGGTACAACAAGACTTGGTGGCTTGAAAAAAAAAAAAAAAACAACCACAGCCCTCACATCAGAAGCAAGTCAGTCAAACAGTCCAATTGCTTTTAATTTGACAGTGCTGGCCTTTATATTTTGATTAAATTGTTCTTCACTTGATATATTACAATCCAGGAATAAGCAAACCTAACACACAAACAGATACCTACCATGGGGATCGCCTGGTCAGTCTCTCCGTTTCAGTCTCTGATCCATCTAGTGTTCTGGCCTGTGTTGGGAAACAAGCAATTTGAGTATGATCAGGTAGACAAGAATACTCATTTGCACATCTTTCAATAGAACTACATCAGTTTTTTAGACCATCTAACACCATGCTCAACCAGAATCTCTACTTGTCAGGCTGCATAACAAGCTCTGCGAGCTCTTAAACCTGCCTTGTGTTTTCCATATCAAGGATCACTATGGGTTGAAATTAATTTTCTGGTCTAACCACAATCTGACTGCTAAACAACCAACAGAGGCTACATTGATTCTGCAACATAATAAGTGATATCAACAGTTGGAAATATACAAACAGTTGGAAGTATACTGTCAAAGTAAACTGTAAGCTAGTGCAAAAGAAATCTTCATCTGTGTGATCTATATCTGTAAAATGCATGACCATTACTTAATGGGATCAGTGCAGACACATTGGTAGAGAATATTTTTCTCCTCCCAAAATAGCTTAGTAGTTGTATTCTAACTGCCGCTAAGTGCTCAAAGTCAATCATTTTCAAAATCTGTCTTGAAATGTAACATATGAGAATCCTCAATGTAACGCTGTAATTTAATGAATTGATAAAATGATCCTCACCATGTCAAAGTGCATGCTGCCTCCACCAGATCGGGGGATCGCTGCTATGCTGACCCGCCGGGCTGAGGACTATGAGTATGAGCATGTGCATGGGGGAAATTTTTTTTTAAGTAAATGAGAAACATTAATACATGAAGTCAATGCAAATCATGGCTAGTGGAGCATGATGAAATCATATGCAACCCACCTTGTAGTACTGTGAGGATGACTGCTTTTTGCCACGGAAATCATCTGGTAGGAGGAACACATTGGTTAGGGGTAGGTGGTTTGTGTGTGTGCATGTATGTGCACTACATTACACCCTATATCTATCTATCTGTCTATCTATATATATATAGACATACATATATAGAGAGAGATAGATATATATACATATATATATATATATATATGGAGAGAGAGAGAGAGAGAGAGAGAGAGAGAGAGAGAGAGAGACAGCAAACACATGCAGCAAGTAGAGGTAAATGATAAGAGTTATTGAGTCTGTATTTTATTTTACTAGATTTCTGTCCAACATTAATTTATATGTCCTTGGGATTACAGTGACAAAAACACGAATTACGTAATCATGAGTATTTGGTATTTGATATTACTGTCTAATTTAAAATGATTGACTATCAGTGCAAAATAAAACTAATAACTAGAATTTAAAGACTCATCCTCTATCTAGTGTGTGACAGTGTGAGTCTCTGGAACCGATGCTGCAGACCTCTTTCTGTTTGTGATCCAAACGACCTCTCATTCTGCATAAGTGTCTCTCTCAGCTCTAGCAGCTCAGCATGCTCCTTGGTGTACATCCTTCTCAGGTTCTCGACATGCTGGATCATCACCTCCACAGCTTTACCAATACGACTTTCCTGTTGGTTCCAAACACAAGTATCCATGAATGATCACATTTGAAATCACATAACTATGATGTCGCTCTGTGGGAAAAAAAAGTTCAGTTTCTGTATTTAGACAGCACAGACCTGGTGAATCGCTCCTAGCATCTCAGAGCGACTGGACACCCTGGTCATGGACTGGATGAGAATATCCAGGTTTTTCTGGAGCCTCTGGATGATCTCCATAGACTGGTTGTCATCTTCACACAGTGGAGTCAGAGCCTAAGGGAAAAAGACAAAGAGCAATGAAGGTATATACACAAGAAACAAAATTAATTAATTCACAGTAAAGGGTTTGCACACCATTCTCTCTACTACGCTATGTGACTTTCAAAAACTGTGAAACCACGCTTAATTACACAATATATTGTCTGATGCAACTTCAGGCGGTCTAGGTTTGTGCTACACATTGCGCAACAAAACCTTTAGTAAATTTGCTGTGGTATCATCTCTGTATAAGATCTAAATCATTTATCACGCAAAGATGGCTGAAGCATGAGATTCTCACCACATCAGTTAAGTATTTATACAAATGCTGAATGTCTACAGAAACTGTACTATTAAAAAAAAAAAAAAAAAAAAAGGTGCATAAAAGTACTATAACTGAAACATTCACATTTCTAAGACTGGGGGAAAGAAAATATGTGAGCAACTCAGCAACATCTCCATCCATACAAAGCTGGACAGCTGCACACAGACCTGCAGTAATCCCTTGCAGCTGGACACTTCCCTGCGGACGTTCTCTTCAGCTAGGTCACGTGACCTCTCCTCCAGCCGGAGCCTCTTTTCCAGGGTGAACATGTCACACTTGAACCCCAGTGCCAGACGCTGGAATTCTGCCTGAAAAAACGAAAGAGAGACTTTAGTATCTTTTGGGATGTTCTGTTTTGGCCCTCGCTGCATGCACCACATTCTTCTGGTTGCAGACATGATGTATAGTATGATGTCTTTATTTGATAAAGTCAGGCTTTCTGTTATCAAAAACACCATCTCTGTGCTAGTAGTTACACTGGTTACATTCTGAATCATCTACACTTCACAGCTTTAAAGAGGGTTAACAAATAAATTAATTATTTAAATGAGTAAAAGTAATATGTCAAATATATCAAAACCACTCTCACATACACATAATCCCTCGCATGGAAGCCAGATGGAAGTTCCCACACCCATACATTTACCCATACGCCCAGCAAAGATCTGTCCGGCTGCTTTGGTCAATTTTTATGCGGTGATAGACAGAAGAGAGACAGCAGCATAATAATAAGTGCTGTTGGGTTGATTTTGTCTATAACACAATGGCTCTGATTGGTTGTAGCACTATCCAATTGCATACAGAGGTATGTTTTTTCTGTACAGGTTGAAACACGACCCATAATGAAATCAAATAGCATGTTATTAGACTCAAATTCAGGTAAGCCACTGAGTTGGGCTATGCCAGACTAAAAGGATTCCCCAAATCTGTGCCTTTTTACATCTAAAACATCTAAAACTGTAAACCAGTTGGTTTACAAAGCTCACTGCAGAATATTTGGTATCAGGTAGTACACATACCTCAATCTCCTTGTCACTTGGTAACAGGCTGTAAATGAAACAATAATTAGGAACATGTGTAAAAAACCTTCCTGAATACACACATGAACAATTGCGGGTTAAAGCTGCTACGATAATCAATTGCTGTCTTACTTGTTCTTGTCCTCTTTAACGTTGTCATGAGTGTCAGAGTTGATTGATGTCTCAGCTAGAGGGGAATGCAGAGAGTAAATCACAAAACAACAAGTATATGTCCAAAATAAACAATTTAGTTTTAGTAAAAGTAAAAAAGGAAAAGTAGAAGCAGTCATTTAAAAAGAAACAGTGCATATTTACACATACACTCCTTCTCATTTGCCATGCTGGTCTCACTTGGGTCCTCCCGAACCTTGCGCTCCTCAACGGCCCCCATGCTGCGCGAGAACTCCTGCAAGGTCCGCACAAACATTAAGGCTTCTTCCACCTCCTCCTGCTCTGCTTTTGAGTCTGATTTCTCCATTCTCATAGTCCCCTCATGATCCATATTGCTCCTTCACTACTCTCCCTTCTCCTTCACTAGCCTACATGATGAAGGGAGAATGAGGATTCAAAGCAGCTGGCAGTGTACTTGGATCTTGATTCTGAATGATCTGATCCTGAGTGAAGCTGTAATCAAAATATGCACTCTCTCTTCCTCCCTCTCTCTCCTTATAGGCACACTAACGCTCACATGGTCACACACTCACATAGCTGGAAAGACAACATTTCTTGCACCAATGGCCACAGACTTATCACAGACAAAGAAATGTAACTTGATCCTGGCGTCATATCTAATGTGGTGAAGCCATTTTAAGACAGCTTTTTTTTTTTTTTTTATTTCTTTTTTTAAATTCAACAAAATGCCAACACAAAAACATTATGATCCATTCCAGCAATATTCAGGTAAGTAGGTCGGTAAGACTTTAAATTCTTATTGGTATAATATTACTTAAGCAGTTGCTGAAAAAGTGGGCGTAGAGCAGGTCTTACCAGTTCCCTCTTATGTTTGCCACGGAGGATGGCGTCCTTTTTGGCGTCACTAACCTTCGAATGGCTGGGGTCAGAGGTCATGCTGCCCATGCCGTTCCCCGATTGGTTGGCGTGTGTGAAGGAGGATCCTGATTGCGGAGAGCTGCTGTCAGAGAATGTGGTAGGCGCACTGCTGGTCAGGCGGTCTGTTCCTGGAATAGGGAGTTGGTGTGTGGGTGGTCAAAGTTACACATAGATGTAAGAAGGCGTAAACAACCGGCCTGCTCTGACATTTGTTTGTCGCTTTCTCTACTTCATGCAAAACAGATTTTCCTCCTACCTGCCATGCTGACTGCAACAGCTGGAGCCTCAGTTGCACTGTCCTGCACGCTCTCCTCTTCTTCCACCAGCACAGGTAACAGGCTCGTGCTGGATAGATATACATATACAACACTAGAGCATTTGTAGATAACAAACCTTAATATCGCTATCAAACAACACAAATAAGTTTTAAGCAAGTGTCATGAGCTAATGTAGAGTTCAGTGAACAACTCACCTGTCCTCAGCTGCTGATCTGTCTGCCAACTGGTCCTGGCTCTGCCTCTAAGATTGAGAAGAGTAAAGGCAAAAAAAGCAAGGGGTGAGAAAAAGACACGGGCCTTGTAGCACGTTTTCTGTTCCGAATTAAAAGAAATGGTTAATGATTAAAAAAAAAAAACAACGCATGCACACATACGTTTGCATACATGTAGCGTACCTGTCCCATGGCAGTGAAATGCTATCTAAGCTGTACAGAGAGTGGAAGAGAAAGATTGGGCTGATTCCTTATATAATGTGGAGTTACATGGAGAGCTTTGCAGCTCTACTAACATGTGTGTGTGTGTGTGTAGCTGAGAAGGGCGCTCAGTTAACACTGGCATAGTGCTAAGTAGTGGAGGCGGACTGCGTGCACACACTGTCGTAGAGCAAGGTGAGAGCTCCCAGCAATGTAATGGGATATTGTGTAATGAATGTACATAATATCTGTTCTGACATGGCTCAAAATAGGAGAGCTGCCTTATTTCACCGAATTTACAACTTAAGCCTTTCATGACATTTTATACTCAAAAAATAAAACTGGCTGCTGTTATTCCAAATGTTTTTTCTAAAATGTTTTTGTCAAGCTTTTGTCTATTACTAATCTATGGTGTTAATAGTCATGATAAGCATTTATCTTCTCTTTGTAAATGGCAGCGGCAAAATGAATGTTAAGTCAAAACTTAAGAACATGACTGGAAGTCAACTTAATGGTCCAGTGTGCAGGATTTAGTGGTAGCTAGTGGTGAGGCTGCAGATTCCAAAAACAACCTTTCTTTTTCAAGCGTGTAGGAGAACATAAAGTGGCTAAATGACATGATGAGGTGGTGAATAATATAAAATCCTTTCTAGGACCAGTATTTAGATTCTGTTCTGGGTTACAGTACAAACGTGGTGGGGCAAGATGGCATGCCCCTTGTCAGAGGACCTCCTCCTTATGAAGATTGTACACATACCACTTCTGCTACCAGATAACAAAGCAAATGTTAATAATGTAGGGATACACAATGGTTCAATTTGTCTATAAGATGTGGACAATGAAAATGTCTTAATTTACAAGTAAAACAACAATTTGAATATATCCAAATAATCTTGTCCATATGTAACGCCACTCCAGATTTACGCCAGGACTTGCTTTTGAAATATCAGAACCACCTTGATTTGGCTAAAAGTCATGTTTGACCTGGCTTCTCAGAGTGTTTGAACAGACTGATAGCATCGGAGACCTTTTCTTTGCTCCCCTCTGATTATCTCTCAGTAGGGTCCAGCATACGACCAGCAGGTGTAAGAGCACACAAAACAAGCTGATGGATCTGACAACAAGATGTAAACCTGTCTGTACTGAAGGAGCATCACAATATACGTTAACCAGGAAAAACACCTCCTGGTTCAAACATGAATATACTGCCAGTCCATCTTACATAATTATCATGACAAAAAAAAAAAACCTCATTCTGTAGACATGTGTCAAAGCAGTTCATTCTAAAGACGTACTGATTCAGACACAGAAAACACAGTGGTGCTCAAACAATCAATGGACACAAAACTCTTGATAATAAGTAGCGTAAATAATCAATCAAGTAAAAATGCTAAACATTTGGTGCTTTGAGCTTCTGACATTGAATCTCTTCGGTGTGTCGATTAAATCAAATGATCGGCATAAAAATTTTATCAATTAATAAAAACAAAATGCAGTCACTTTCTCTTAACCAATATGCTTTGCATTAAGCATTATGTCAAACGGTAAGAAAACCTGAAGCAACTTAAAGTAAACTTTGCAATATCACTGAGCAATATCAAGTATATAGTACTTGCCTACTTTGGCAAAAGTTCAGTGAAGCGGATCATATTACTCCCTATATCAGTGACTTGAACCGTGATGAGAAACACAGTCACATTCAGATTTTTCCTTTAATTTTACAATCCCTGCTTTCTCCTCCTTGGCCAGGATGAGGATTTCCCTTCACTGCCTTTCTAAAGAAAAGAAAGCCTAAGTCCAGCCCACTGAACATCCACCTACCTTTAAAACACGCCCACATATACCCTACCAAGGCACACACAAAAAAAACAAAAAAAAAACAAATGGTGGGCCAAAAAGAGGAAGGGGAAGCTGGGGGTAGTAGGTACTGAAGAGAATAGAGGAAACTGTATACCTCTATGTACTGAAACACTTCCTCTCTGCAACTGACCTTAGTACGACTCATGTCTCCTGTAGCCGAGTCTGTCTTGCCTTCTTTCTCTTCTTCTCCGCTGTGGTCCTCACTGGTCGGCTGGGTGCTAAGCACAATTGAAAGGTCAAAAGTCAATTGTCAAGCACTATCCATTTTCAGAGTCTTGATTTCTACACATTGGACACATACTAGTCTTCTAATTAGACGCGGACGTTAAAGTATGAGTCGAAGAGAGATGAGGAACAGCCTCCATCTCTTCGGGAGGCGGACCGTCTATGCAAAGCATGGCCAGAGAGATTCTAATTAGCCTCGGTAGTCCTCCCACAGCAAGGAAAACACCCATTTGATTAACAAATGTGGCCCACGTCATAGGGAAATGAGGAAACTCAGAAAAATGATGACTTCAGTTGTGACTACTGTGGCTATTGATAAGACCTATCAACTTCAAATTTAGCAGGGGTAGTTTATACTGCTATGAAAATTAGCCATGCTGTCTATGGAGGCTTATGTATTGTATGTGACAAATGAGATTTGCCAGTTCAAACAGAAGCTGAACAGATGCGTCTGTGGACAGTATTCCTTTCTAGTTGTTTTGGAGAAAAGACTTTTAAAGTTTGTGACTGTATACGCTCCTTCCCTCATCTACATCTGCCCAGTGACGCCTCTGTATTAATTAAGCAGTAATGCACTAAGCTGACACACCATGCAATGTGTTACAAGGATACAAAGTCATCCTTGGAAACCGTTTGAAAGGAGCAAGCAATTAAAAATACTAGGCAGGTACTGTATGAACCCTCAGCCTGTCATGTGCTCTCTTCAGTCAGTCTGATCAACAAACCTATTATGAAGTAACAGGGCGTCTAAGAGGAAATAGAACCAGCTGCAGTTCTGGTGTGCTTTGGAAGCTAGCCAGGTAGTTGAGTATGTCTGTAGAATGTTGCTAGATGATATCACAAAGCAGGTTAAAGAACGTGCACACAAGATTGCGTCTGGTACACACCTTCATGAAATTATCCAGTGCACTGAAACATGGCTTTAATGTTATCTATAAGTGTAGTCTTAATGTTTTCAAAGTAATGATTATATATAATTTCATCATTAAACACATTTAAGACAAACTGAAACAGATAAGTCTCAACATTTTTAAACAGACACATGAACCAGCTTATTATCAGTGACGAGTTAATTTCCTGCCTTTTTTCTTTCCATCCATTACAGTGTATTTATTTTGGGCAATCCTGTTTCAGACAGACAGACATTATTATCTCAGATGTGTCATGGGAAAAGAATGCATCAGAGGTCATATTCAGATAGATCAGTATAACGTGCTGTGACATGGCACCATGGCTCTCGCTCTGTCTCTGTCTCTGTCTCTGTCCGTCTCTCTGCCAAATTAAAAATAGCTTTGATCAAAAAACATTTTCCTTCACTGAATACAATAAATTAGTTTTGCTATTCACTCTAAACCTTAACACATGTCTTTACCTTTAAAATATTTCAAGATTTAGATCATTAAACATTTTAAAAATTCCCTACTTTGGCACCCCCTAGTGGTAGTTCCAAAAAAGGACGCTTCATTTATTTATTTATTTTTTTATTTTTTTTTAACACCATGGTTTCTTCGGTTACCTCTCACTGTGGGTGATGGTTTCATCAGGTCCAGGTGATGTGCAGTTGGGAAAAACCATATCAGTTGATGTAGGAGGAGTATTGGTTTGGTCCTGTTCAGGCTGGTTGCTCAGAGTTTGAGCAGGGCCACAAGAGTTAGACTCTACAGTGTCACAAACCTTTGTGCCTGCCAAGACAAAATTAAAATGATTTAATCTAATAAATAAACCTTCAGTGTTATCACGTGGACAGCTGGGATAGGCTCCAGCAGACCCTCGCGACCCTTAACAGGAATAAGCGGGTACAGAAAAGTAATGAATGAATGTTATCACGTGTCGTAATTCACTCTTATACGACACAATATCAAATGCTCAGTGTAACTTGGATATAAATTACACGAACATCAGCTGTAATTTTAATTTTATAAAATCTAACTAAGCGTAATGAAAGTTACTAAACACAAAGGATATTAATAACTGATATATCCAGTTAACTAAATATATTTATCATCATATGACAGAAACAGTTTCACAGAACCACAAAACAAAAATGGTGCTCATTCTGTGCCATTTAGAAGAGTTTGACCTTCAAGATTTAGTCATGTCTTCTCTAAACAAACAGAATACCAAGTGAGTCAGGAAATGACTCACTCTTTGGTTAAGTAAGTAAAGACAATACAGCTGTAGTCTACATGACAGCAGGGGGCGAAAAGTGAAACAAAAGGATTATGAGTGATCCATATAAGTGAATTATGGAGAGAGAGAGAGAAAGTCTTACTGTTGTTCTCTGAGTGGGACAGATCAGGGAAAGCATCCGCCTCTGGGTGTCTAATGCTGGCAGCTTGTATGTGGGCGGTCAATGGTACCGCTGCCTCTTCCTGAAAACACATGCACACAGAAAGTGTATGATAAATATTCAAAAAAGGACATGGGTGAAAAGATCAAATAAGCAACACACATTAACCATGCACAGCAGCAGGCACACAATCAGTCAATAGAAACCAACATGGAATGAGAAGACGTTGCATAACAAAATCTTACATCTGACAGTGAAGACAAAGAGCCTGTCCCCATGTGTGACGGATTGTTGGAAAGACCCTCAATTACTGTCATCTTTATAGGATTTCAAAAGCAAACCTTACTTTCATTCTGCTGGCAGCACTGATGGAGTGTTTAATTTAGTTTTATAAACCTTACAGGCATGGGAATTAATTAAACACTGAGCAGAATGTATAACATTCAAGACACTGAGATTATAGTTACTTCTCTTCCTTTACCCGCAGTGTGATGTTATGGTTTCATCACTGCCACTCTTTATAAGGAAGCAGACAGCTTAAGTACAAACATGCAGACTGCTGCCTGTGAGCAGAGGCTGTGATAATGACACATGAAGAGCCATTTGATAGGCAAATGGCAGATGGAGAAAAAGAAAGGGAGAGAGTGCAAGCATCAAGAGAGGACTGTGAGAGGAAGGGAGAAGTGGTAAAGAAATATTTCTGTAAATTTATATCTTCCTGGCAGTCATTGGATCATATTCACTTAAGAACAGTAAAAACATGACAGGAACAGGAACTGTTGCTGTGTGCAAGGTCATTCTACCTAGCTCTTATCTGAAACTGAAAGCTTAGAAATTTAATATGTCAAAGAACCCTTGAATGCACTAGTAGGAAGAGTGTGCGAGTGCCCTTGTCTGCAACTGTGACAAAAACGTGTGAGGAGTGTGGGGGGAATTAAATGCAAAACCAGACTAAATGTGCACTGAGACGAAGTACCCACATCCTGCAAGTGTCAAACTAATTTTCATATAGTACTGAAGTTTATAACTTTAAACTTCACCATCAATACCTGTTGAAGTTGTTAACCATGACACTGAAAGATTAAGAACTTCCTACTTCCTTACTGCAACTGCAGAGGAAATGTTTACTCATATTCCCAGCAACAACAGCTGACTTTTGTATGAATGTATGAAAACTTGACTGGCGAGAAAACCTAAAGTCATCTACTCTCAGTCGAGTTGCAGTACTTGTTCAGTCAGCAGACCAATCTGCTTTCACAACCAAAATTTTTTAGGTTCAGAGGTTTGCTGAAAGCCAATTGTAATACGTTCAGTTTGGTTATAAAAAATAATAGTTTCAAGGAAGTATCGTATCATCTTAAGTCTGGTACCAAGTTACACTGTCAAGAGTTGTGTGTACATATATATATATATATATATACACACAACTAGACTGCAACATCCCTCAGGGAAGAAGACTTATTTGATAAGACATTACCTTTACAACTGAGATTCTGATATGTTTCATCTACCAGCTGAAAGGGTTGTTTACTGATTTAGAGAGTATAGTATAGTTCAATGTATTAACAAACAGAATAAAATCTTTAATTTATAAATCATACTTTAAAAGGTATTTTAAAAAGAGTGCTACCAATGCAGAAATCCACACATGGTGAGAAGCTCATCTGAGCACATTTCAAAATTTTATTTACCTGGAAAGGTTGACAATTCACCTCCTGCTCTGACTCAGTGCCAGCTGCAGAGCCTATAACAGACAGAGCAGAAAAGATGAGAAAATACCATTAAATTCAGGAAGTAATAAAAGGAGGATATAGCAGGCCGAAAAAGGACAAAGCAAAGAAGCTTATTAAGAACCAAGAACCTTGTCCAATTCATCCATGGGCTAATGGCCGTCAAAAAAAAGCAGCCGCACCTTTACCATAAAAGGTCAGACTGTCTATTATGCAAGAAATAGAGCTGAAGGAGAGGCAGATGGGTTAAAATACCATGCATGGCTTCTAAGGGGTCATTAATGACCACATTTGCACTTTGTTTTCTGTTTCTCTGCCTGCCAGCTGCTCATGCAGGCAGAGGAATGGGGATTACTGAGTTCACTTCATGGTCTCAGACCAGTCCTACACCTGGCCATAGAAGGACCTTGAAGAAAAGAAGATTTCCCATCCTGTGTTGAGACACACTCACTCTCTCACACAACCTTTAGAAGCACAGGGCCACAACAGCCATAGAAGGCAGGGGTCTGCTTCCAAGGGCCTCAGAGTGTGTGTATCCTTACAGTGAGTGTGTACTAAACTAATGCTTTAAAGGGGGCTCGGCGCCCTGTGACTGAAGAGGGGAATAATCCACTCTATCACACACACAAGAGTCAACACTCGGAGATAATAAGAATGGGTAAGCCCTTGTTCACCTACAGATCATCCTGTGACGCACTGTGTGAAACCTACAAATCATCATCACATCTACTACAACACCCACACATCTATAGTTAAACAGGTTTATCTAAAATAACATTTGTGCTAATTTGAAAGTTTTAAATACAGGATTTTCAAGCGTGCTTATTTATATTAACAATTAAATTTGGAAACTGAAATTCTCTTAATTTGCAGGATGTATTAGCTCACATTGTTCTTAGCCCAAGGCTCATTTTACTGTTAAACCAAGAAGAAGAGTGAGCAGAGGGTTCACGGCAGGGTCAGAAAAATGTTAAACTATATTTAGTTCCATTTAACTTGGCTTTAAATTGGTATTACAGGATCAAAGATGACTCTTCAAATTTCTCTACTTTCCCTTTGATAACTCAGAACATCTTATCTGCTGAAAGGCAGTTATAAATGAATAGCTACACTGGCACATTCAGACATTTTTACACATAGTCTCAACAAAAAGTGGACACGTAGGTGTCTGCCACTTACCTTGACTGTCTCTCACTGATCCCAGCACAGCCTGGGCCTCAACAGAGAGGACAGACATAGGAGTAGACACATCCCTCACGTGTCCATCTCCTGCTGTATCCACCACCATCCACCTCTCCTCCCCGTCCTCTTTTTCACCTCTGTCTGTTATTTTTTCTGGAGTTTCTACAAGTCTCCCGGCTCTTTGCCCGTCCTGAGTCCGGGAATTCCTCTCCGTTAGATCGTTCTTCAGGAAGTCTTGGAAAGCAAACTCCTCATCCCAGTCCAAGTCATCTCCAGGCTAAAAAGAAAAGGAAGTTAATGCTAAGGTGAAATACACCAAATACCAAATGTTGAAAAATCCCACTGAAGGTAAATGGACATTCCTACTCAAGACTACTATCCAATTACAGTATTAAAAAAAAAGCTGCCATCATGAAACAAAAATATTAATTCAATAATGTACATCACAGATTCCAAAAAATCTGTCAGAAATACTGAAAAAAACTTTCTGGAAAATACAGAGTTAATCCTGAGTTATATTTAATATCTTTCAAACTTAGAACTGCATTATTTGGCAGCTTGGATTCTGTATGTAATTAATCAACCTCAGAACCAGGCTCAGCAAAAACAATGGTGTTGTAATGGAAATGTTCAAAATTGCATCAGTGCATTTGCGTTGGGAGCAAAGCGTAGGTGTGTGGTTGCTTTTGATTCTGTGTGCGTGTGCACATGTCCACTTCAGCCGCCAACTCACACTCTGCTCTTTTCTACCAGATACTCCATCTGTCTGAATACAGCATGAGCTCTGTTATTGCTCTCCAAGCAAACCATCTGATGTGCCCCAACTCATTAATAGATACAAAACAAATATATATATTAAAATGTATCATATTCCATAAATATTCTGAAAATTGCATACAGATTAAGATTCAAATGTTACTTTTGATAGTGGTGGAAATAAGTAGCTGCTGCTGTTTATTGCATTTGGCATAATAAATGACAGCATGATCAAGCCTTCTACTCTGACCTCCTCTTCTGGTGAAGGTGTCTGGCATGAGGCCTCTCTGCTGTCCTGAGGTGTCTTTAGCTGCTCGAGCTCATCACACAGCTGCCGCTTCTGGTTCTCCTGCTCCTGCACCCTGCATGCAGTTAGAAAAAGCCCCATTAATAACAGCTCAATGATTATTAGTATTTCAATCAAGATCTGGAAAAAAACATGCAAAGTATCGAAGCATTCTTAACAGCCCTAGGAGACAGTACAGTGGACATACTGTACCCAATCCGCAGGCCCATGCAGTGTCCCATTCTGTTGCCCAGGGTGACCAGCGCCAGTTCTCTGACTGGCCCACTAATAGCTCCTTCTCTTCAAATTTCTAGTTCTTACGCTTAAATCTCAGACTGCACACATACCCTAAAATGTATCCTACAACAAACCCATGATCCCAGCACTTTCCAGGCTTTCTTTGAACAGCCTCCAGTATTACAGAAGGTAGAACTACACCTACATTAAACCCTCTTCAGTTCCTAAGATCACCCTGGCAACTGAACACCAGTAAATCCCAACTGGATAGCCTGTCCAGCTCTCCCTCTCTGGTCTGACACTACACCAGTCTAGCCCTATTATATATCTGAAGGGGAGGCCGTCTCCATGAACACACATACAAACAGACACACGTGCAGCAAGGCAATGCAAATCCATCCACTCACAGTCAGACTAAAATCCAGAAATGGCTCAGACCCAAACCTAGTGAGGCGGGCCCCTTTGAGGTCAATGAGATTAGGATGATTAACAGGTCTTTCTCCCATTCAGTGCAACTGACTGGCCAACTGATACAGAGGACTGGCTAGCAGGGACACCCATGTCAGAAACATTTGCAGGGGTCTGACATTGAGAAATGTGTGTAATGTTATTTATGTAGATTTTAAATTTTTTTTTTTAAAAATGCTATTTTAAAAAGCGATTTAAATCTTGGAAGTGCTGCAAGAACCGTAACAAGCTTACACAGACAGCTAAAGGACTGTATGGACATGGAAAATTAACTTAGCTAACCAGCTGATAGCTTATAATGTCCATACTGCATATTTATCAGTACACTGCTACACTTAATCAGCTCAATTACTAATGTCCCATTCACTGCTGTCAGTACAACTCTACTCTGACAGAAATGTTGTTTTTTTTAGCTCCGCCTACTAGGATTTAATTCAACCAATGAGACCACTGCTACGCAAGAGCAACTCCGCCTCAGCGAAATACTGTCCTGCCTTAAAATCAAGTTTTCTATAATTAGTCACCACAAGATTCACTGCTTTTCTACTCTTTTCCATCTTCCCCTAATATCCGTCTTTCATCCACCTCTGCTCTTATACCAGATTCTCAAACAAAATAACTCCGTGTTCAGCTGCTTTCTAACAGCCCACTAATCTTCACATACACAGACACAAATGAACTGGCAGTGGAGACAACAAAAATGTACTCACCTGACTGAAAGGTGGAGCATCTCCGTGCGAGACCTCCTCATGTTACTGGCCATTTTGATCAGCTCCTTTTCTAATGAGTCTGCGTACTGGGCCAGCTGGTCCAGGCTGAGGACCCAGTCTGCCCTCCTTGTGTCCAGCTCGACCTGTACTTTCTGTGGGAACAAAAGGCCCAGAGGTTGGTCACTCGCCCAGCTGAAAGGCCGCTGGCTGCTCCATAATCTGAGTAAGTGGGTGTCTTTTGCGCTTCCAAAAAGTGATAACAACTAACTGCCACAAAGTACTTCCATGTCAGCTAGCACAGCGGAGAACTAACAGAAAAGAGACTGTCACAGCTCAGTTCCACTAATGATTTCTGTCTCATTTGGTATGTTTACTGCTGTATGGCAGTACGTGGCTAATGAATGCAGAGTGGCAACAATGCAGGAGGAGGGGGAAAGAGAGAGACAGAGAGATACAGAAAGTCAGAGAGAGGGAGGAGGGGAGTGGGCTGTGTTCACGTACAACACACTCACTAAACAGCACTGCTTGGATGGGGCCTGTTGAAGAGTTACATAAGTGAACACTCTCTGGAGAAATAGTGGGTGGTAAGGAGAGAAAAGCAGATAGCAGAGAGAGAGAGAAAAAAGATTGCAACAGGTGAAGGGAGAGGGAGATAGGTCCGTTATATAACTTTATGATTAATATAAAAATGTACTGAGATGGTAAGCAAAAACACAGGAATTCACATTAACACCAATGGCACAGTACACTGAAACTTCACTTTTTTCTTAGGCTTATCACTTTTGTAGGCTGAAGAATAAATTCAAATGTGTATAAAAGTGTATCTGACCTGAAGACTGGCTTCCATGTTGACCCCAGGCTGTGTATGGTCATCCAACAAGCTTCTAACTGTACATAAGACAGAGGCCATTTCTTCTCTGAAATCCATTTTCTGAGAAACAAGTATACAAACAAAACATAAAGAATGGTTTCCGGGGGCAAGCTAAAAGTTGACAGAAAAGTGCTTTCATAAACCAAACATGATACCTTATATGTTCTGATGTGCAAAGAGACCCTAAGCAATTACTGTCTCAAAGTTCAACATCACAATCATTTCTCTGTATATCTATAAAAGGGACGTATTGTTCTCAGGTGGATATTTTTATTCTGGGACACCACTAGAGTAGTTCTGTATGATTCACATTTCAAGAAAATCCCTATTTATCTCATGCTGCCTATTATGAAGCCATAAAGTTGAGCCTCTGCATGACAACAAAACATGAGCAAAAATATGAGCTCAGAGCTCTTTGCAAATCCTGGCAATCAGAACAAGGTTGGACGGGGGCTTTAAAGGCCTTTACTTGTGAGCAACCCCTCTGGGCTGTTGTGGAGGTTTCCCAATGCAAACCTGTTAGGTAATATAATTTCTCATTCTTAATTGGAAGTAGCAGCTTCTCAAAGCCATTCATACGTGTTTACGTCTGAGTAATGCCTGGTATAAGTATAAAAAGTATTGTGTAAGCAAAATGTTCTTTCAAATTCTGGTTTAGTTTTTAGTATGCTGCACCTGCAGTTACAAACCATTTGCAAATCAGTCAACATGAAATAGAAAATATTATATATAAGAATGCTGGGATCACTTCGGAGAAGTGCAAGTCTGGGTTTCACACATAATCACAATCAACTGATTACCAGTTTGTTTAAGAGGCTCTTGAACTCCAGGGCCATGTGCTCAGGGCTGAATCCCTGCAGCAACATCAGCACCTCTCTGTCCAGTGTCTCATCCAGTGGGGAGGCAATGCTCATATTAGTGGGCAAATGTTCAACTCCATGAGGTGCCTGTAGACAAAGACAATAGCTTGAGGTATTCTAAACCAGTCTAATCAGTCAGAAAGCTGCAGAGAGGCCAGAGTGAGCCATGTGAAGAACTGCATTAGTTGTTAAGATAATGGTCTTTATTGTGTGCTGAATGCGAGGGTAACAGAAAGAAAAATCCTCAGATTAATCACCTGCCCATAGGCAAAAAAACTTCTCAGAACAAAGGATGGGATCAGGGGCACTATAAACAGATTACACAACCCAACTAACACTAGATGTATAACTAATACAAGATTTAACAGCCATTAATTCTCCGTCAGGAATCATAAAACAAGACTGAGAAATGGGGATAAGATATTGACAAAATGAGAGAAAAGGGACCAAGCAGGCAAAAGACAACAGAATGGGAAAACTAGAGGGCATAGAAGAAAAGGTATGCAAATAAGACAAACAGCAGGGGAGCGCTGACCTCCAGTGGTGACTGCGCCAGAGCCAGTTCTGTTTGTAGGGATCCTGAGCTGCTCTGATTCAACCTGTAAGCCACCGACAAAGAGAGACTAGCCCTGTAAGAGACAGGAGAATAGAAATAAAAGGGTGGTGTGCAAACAAATTGAACTGGATATATTTCCCCACACGGTGTGCAGGATTTAGGTGCTTCTATTTATCTTACCCAGCCAGGTCTGGAAGAATCATCTGCATCTGGTTCTCTAGCTTGTTCTTGTCCACCCTCAGCAGCTGGAGTCAACAACAGATAACACAACCATGACTCAATACATCACACAGATATTTATAGGTCAGTTATGCTGCCTTCCTTTTCTCTACTACAACAAACTCGTTGGCTATATGCCTTGTGTGTTGAAAGACAGCAGGTGGCTTTATTCCCACAGCTGAACAACCAAGCTGCAAGTGATAAGCTTGTTGCACACAGGACATAGAGGACTATCTGTACAGTAAAAATACAAAAATGTATATTTTGTCTGTATCAAATACCAATCATATTTAAGGTAAAAGATAAGCTCAAGTAATCAATTTTCCAGAAACCCACTACTTTGGTGTGGCCCATTTGGGCACAGAAATCAGGAAAATATGTACAAGCTGAAATAATTATAAAATGTGAAGTTCAAGACCTCTGTGATGGAAGAGTATTCCTCTACTGCTGCCTTCAGCTCTTCTATCTGTCTGCTCTTCTGTAGGAGATAAGTGACAAAAGACAGAGTAAGACAGAGTCAGCCTGATATATCTTTTTAGTTTATTCGAGTAGCTCAAGCAATTACAAATGGTGAATGTATACAAGCAATATTTTATACAAAATGACCAGATATCTTTCCATCACAGTAAAATGGATTGTTAAACAGGATACAATGCTTACCTCTAGTATCACAGCTTCCTTTTCGCTAATGACCGCATCAAAAGAGTGGATTTGCACCTGAGGACAAGGAAGGAACTGTTACATAACAACATAATAAGGGCACAAGTACAATGGCATGGCGATTGACAAAGAAAGGAAGACACAGTATAAAAAGGCCCGAGGACATGGGAGAAAAAATAAGGGAAGGACACCGTGCAAGAGGAGCACATAGAGATAAAAAACAGAGCTGTAATAACCCAGAGCAAACTATGGAAAATTATTCTGGAAGGACAGGTAAAGGTACCTGAAGGTCAGTGTTAATGTCATACAGCTCCGTTATTCTCCTCTGAAGCTCGTCTGTCTCCATGGTGACCTTGAAGTTCTGAGGACGATCAGAGGGGAGTTAGAGCAGCTGGTCACATCCCTTCATGAACAAACTTGTGACAACATACTCCCTGTAAACAGTCTATGAATGGGTGAGTATTACTGATGTCTGTGAAGTCAGGTCATTGATCTCACAGTCAGCTATACTGACAAATGTCAGTGCAGTACCTCTTCCTGAAGAGATGCGATCTTGGCGATGAGACTCTGGTTTTCTCTCTCCTGAAGGGAAGAAAATCATCAAAGCATACTTATTTTCTATTCTGTTACATTCTATTACATTATTCAACATTTAAAATACAAGCTACAAAACCCCTAAGGTGCAGTAGTAATTTGACGGTTTTATTTAGGAGGTTGGTTCCACCTAGACAAGGATTTCAGTTTAGATTAAAAAAATAATGCACTGCATCTAATGAGTCTCTATCTGAACATTTACTATAAACTATTTGAAAAAGTGCAGGCACAAAATACTCAACAGGTGATTGAATTAACCATGTGTCAGTCATGGGCTCAAAAAAATCAGATTAATGAATGGTAGCTAGCTGTGTGTCTGGTATGTTGGTAGATACTTTTTACTTCCCTTTTAAGGAATATTTGCTCATTTGCTCAAGGAAAACATACAGTTGAATTTTGTTGCCATCACACCTACAACAGACCTGTTCTGTCAGAAGTGTATAGCTTTAAACCTTATTAAATAGATCATGTCTTAATCATGTCATGAGAATCCATCAGCCTCACATGGTAAACAATCATCTAAATGTGTCAAATCATTATCACTTGTCTGAAAGTCCACTTCAGCACAAGACAAAAGAAAAAATGGCTGGATTTTTGACTGACCACATGTTTGCTGTGGGCAGAGGCACGAGCTCTGCCTTCCTCTGTACAACTCAGAGTGGCCTTCATCTCCTCCACTTCCTCCGTCAGAATCTTCTCCTTCTGTGCCAGTTGCTGGTGACTGTGCATGAGGACAAACAGACACGAACGTTATCAAAACACTGTGTGCTGTTGCAATACATTTGGCCCATAAAGAATATTTGCATGCAGGTTAGAGCATCTTACGCTTTGGCCTGATTGCGTAGCTCCTCGTTCTCCTCTGCAAGCTTCTGGTTGCTCTCCTCCATGCCCTCCACCACCTGCTTCATCTTTTTCACTTCCTCCTGGAGCTTTTGGTTGCTCATCTGGAGGTCAGCAACACAGTTTACCAGCTCTGATGTTTCACTGAGGAGGAAAACACACAAACACACATGCAGGCATAATGCCGCTTACCTTTATAGAGCAAGGCCATGTGTGGGTGGTCACGGTCAGGTGAAAACAACACTATGGCACCTTTATACAGATATGAACAAACAGTATTGCAAACATAACTTACAATTCTGCTCTGGATACCTCCCCTCCAAAAGCCTCCAAGCTCCCAGAGGTCATATTGAGCAGCATAGACCTCTTGGCTGAGAAACACAGATGTAAAACACACAAAATTAATTAAAAAGCGTGTTCAATACAAGGGAATGAAAGGCAAACATATGGGTAATTATATGAACATTCACCAGACAGGCTGTCTCTGAGTTTTACTGAGTCCTGGGTGATGTCATCTGTTTGGTCTTCCCTAAGATAAAACAAGAGAAACCACATTTTTTTTTTTTTTAAATGTAGACAATAAATTGCTTTGATGATGATTTGCTGAAATGCTTAATTTTTGATGGCAGGGATGTTCAGCACTAGAATCTGCAGCACTCAATTTAATCTAAAGCTCATCCTCTATGATGTATAAACATACTCGGGCGGCACAGACAGCTCTCTGGTCAGTGCACGGAGAATGACCCATCTAAAAGACTTTCAAGGGTGCGACCAGTTGCATACAGGTAAGTATAACCATGTCTTCACCAACTGTTTGGTCTACCCAGAAATAAGACACGGTCACAAAAACTGGATCAGTAGGCAGGCAATATAGCTAAAAGTAGAGCTTACACATCAGGCTAAGATGCATCATCTCTCACAGGTTTGTCAACATTTGATGTACATGTGTGTAGTATTAATTCTATCTAATATACTGAACCTGTATATTTTTAAAAGCTGCTAAGTTCAGAATAAACAGAGAATCACCTGTCAAGTAGACCCAAGAGAGACAAAATATTATACTGAGAGGAGATACACACGGCTTGAACTAAAAATTATCACCAGTTATCTCTCATCTGATGCATAACCTGCCTACACAACATCTAGTTGCATAACTCAAACTGACTTTATTCTCTGTAAGGCTAAAAAGAAACATCAGGTCTCATAAACATGTCGCACCATGTCCTCAATTTTTGTGTTAATGAGGTGAAAACTCCACAACAACAAATATGTTTAGAAAAACACAGAGCTGATTTATATAACCACTTAGTCACAATGTAGCTGAGAAATAAAATGTGAGCCAACATAAAAAAAATAAAGAAACTGTAGAAAAACACTACAAATCCAAGTGAAATTTGGTCCCGAGTTTTAAACTGTAAAACAAGTGGCTTTATTAGTCATACTGTTTAAAGTCTACAGTCCAACCTAAAGCCTCAGTGGGAAGTTTCTAAATTACATCTTCCACTGTGACGCCTACAATTTAAAATAAAAGTGAAACAAAAGTAGCCCGCGAGATTTTCTGAGTGGAAGATACTCAGAACCTTTGGGGACATGTTCAAAAGAGAATATTTTGGAGTAAAGCAGCTGTCTGGCATTACCTGTTGTTGCGGCAGTCATCGATCCACTCCCTCATGACGGCATGGTAGGTGTCCAGATCTATAGAGACATCTTTGTGTTCTGGGTCCAGCATGTTGCAAAGTTCCTCCAGCCCACTGTCTTCTGTGCTGCGGCTGGTGGTGTGCCGCAGGTAGTCCACTATATGAGACACATACACTTTACCTAGAAGATGAGAGCATGAAACTTTAGTTACGTTCCCTTGTAAAACATACAGGATAGTGTAATGTTCAATACATTTTAATAATTTGTTTTGTGACCTCCTCAGGGTATGTACTTGCAATGTTCTTGTACATTTCAATGATTGACGTGTATTTACCACCACCAGAAGCGTCATGACAAATTGTGGTTATAGGTGTAGCCAGCAAACTGGAAACCATAGTGACAGAGTTACAGTTAACTTGTCTGGTAGATGGTTTCACACATTTCTCAGAACTGACTTCCCTCATCGGCCTCTACAGTTTTCAGCACAGTAGTCTAAACATTGGGCCACATGTCTGCTACCATGCAAATTACATTGAGCGAGTTTAACTTTCATAAACCAAAAGCATGTTTCACACTAGAAATCAATGTGGGAAACTCCAAATAGTGAATCTAATGCTTTCACTATGTTTACAAATGCAATACTCTTCTTCAAACTGTTCCATTTCACATACAACAAAGCACAGTGTAGCTCCTCAGTTTTGTGTCATATTTAATATTTACGTAAACCGAAAAAGAGGACAATCACCTGAATAGGATAAGTAAAAGAAGCAACTGGAGCTTAGGATGTAATAAGATCCAGAGGTAACAGTGAAAACAGGGTAAACTTCTTCAGAAATGGTAAAACAACCCTAGGAATGAGCCAAAGATCCTACTTCTGTAACGATTCCATGTCCTGTACTTCAGCTGCACAATATAGTTGACGCAGGAAAAGCATTAAAAATGACACCTCAGTAGAGATGAGAAAAATAAAAAAAAAAGACTTCTGTTGCCAGTGACCACAGCTACAAGAGGAAGGCAGAAAAGACTAACAATGTGTGACTGTTTTAAGATGAGAGGATGTCTCCTGCCTTCGACACAAGAAACGCATGTGAGAATGTGTGGGCGTACCTCTGCGCTGAGTATCACACGCATGAAAGATAGTATCCAGCAGATTCTCTTCACAGATGAGACTTATTTCTGCCATATTCTCCTTCCTGTTTTCAGAGGCAATCGAGGGTCCTGAAGGAGCATGAATATGCAACACACACAAAACACACAGACAGTATTGAATTGTAGCAAAGGAAGCACATGATACATTTTCCTTCAGGCAACTGTAACAGTATGACAGCCAGTCATGTTATCCATTACAAAGTTACATAAGACAATCCAGTTAGGGCCTCTAATAATCTTTTATTTAAATTGATTAATTGATAAATTACATTGGATTTTTTCCTCATAAGCCTTGAATTTATAATTAAATCAAATATAGAAAAGAAAAAAAAAATGTCTGGGAGCAAAACTCAGCAAAAGCCAATTTGTTGTAAAAACTAGCTCACGGCTGGAAAAAACTCAACATGAGCTGCTGCGGAGCGATCAGTTCTGTTTACTCATTCCTCACTCTTTTATTAACGAGTACTTTTTTTTTTAAATCCTGGAATAACACCTTTTCTTTGATTCAAATGTGGTAATATTTACCGATTATAAATCTTAGAAGAAAGGGTTATGTATAAAGAGTTCTCTGAAATCATGATACATGGCAAAGCTTAGCAAAAAAAGAAACAAAAAACAAAACGCGAGGATACTGTAATAATGCATTACATAAAGTATAAATTGACTGAATATCAACAGGGAATCTTCCAGTTGTTTTAGTAAACAGTCCTCTTTGCTTTACTCTTTCTCTGCTGTGGCTTAAGAAGGAAAAACTGCCCATGAAGACATGAGGGGAATTTTGAAACATAAACAATGCAGCTTTGAAAGATACCATTTTGACTTGCGTAACACAGTCTGCTGTAGCCTGAGATGACCTGAAGCTGAATGTTAGGACACTCATTTTCATAGATAAAGGACTGCTTTGGTCTGCCATCACTTTAGAAATTGATCTAATTGTGGCTAATATAATACAGGCAAATAATCACAGTGGCTGTAAACCTTTTACGTTTAACATATGGGATGCAATCGTTTTATTATTTTAAATTTTATGGCATTAAGCAGTTGTCCCAACTTTCTTAGTTTTGAAAGAAAACAATGTATTAGACAATTTCATTTAGATTGCTTTCTTCTTGCTTTAATATAAATCACAAGATGGAATTTGACAGCAACAGCTTAATAATTAGTGGACTGATGAATAAAACAATTTCCTTTTATATAAAGATGCAAATCTTTCTAACAATTTGAAATAAACTTAATGGACATGATCAAATTCAAGGACATCTTGCTAATGCACCAAGCCACTGCCTCTGACATTATTTTCTTTCCCCCACGTCTCACCGTTTAACTCAGTGAATGTGGCAAAAACCAAATCCTGCGTTCAAAGCCCAGGAAAAACTATTAAATGAACTGTGGGGTGAAATTTTTGCCTACTACAGTTTCAAAGGTTACCAAATACTTTTTGTGTTGGGTGCACTGACTTCGAACCTACCTCCATCTCCCATGGACAGTCTTTTCACAACCAGAGCTGGGTAGGTCAGCTCACCCTCAGTCAAGTTCGCTGTGTCCGCAGAGCAGAAGTTGAGGTTGCAGGAGAATGTGCTTTGACTTGGAGTAAAGGTACGGGACAAAGGTGGACTCCTGCTCGGCCTCTCGCACTCGGGTTGTTCTGACTGAGGTCCTCGTGTGAATGTAAAGTAGGGGGAGTCCTTGGGCTGGCCTGTGGGTGTCGAGCAATACCTCTGCCATGTCCTCACCTGTCTTAAATCACTGCCATCAGCACCTCTTCTTTCTCCCAGGGTGCTGGTGATAGTATATGTGATATTAGCTGGCGTGGATGGATTCCGTGCAGGGGTGGACGGAGTGTACAGAGGGGCGGAGGGACCCTGACTGTTCTTCTGGGAAGCTGCAGAGCTCGGCATCCCCATCCCTCTTCCCTTGTCCTTCACCCTCTCCCCCTCGGCTCTGTGGAGGGCCCCTTTCTTCAGGATGGCTTCCAGGTTGTGCCTGAGGCCGCACTGGGGGCTGTCGTAGCTGTTAGAGGAGAGCTTGGGAATCTGGAAGGGCGAATTGGGTTCTCGGTCACCGCGCCACTGGATGGTCTGCAGTTTGCGGCAGATGCTGTCCACGGGGTTGTGACGACGCGAAGGCTGAGGCGTGAAATAATCCATGCTGATGAGGCTGCAGTGCTGGCTTCCTGGCTAGAGGAAAGGCTGGATTCTGAGGCGAGAGAGGGGAAAAAAACTATTTGAAAGTGAAACACTGATGGAGGTGCAGCATAACGCCCACATGGTCCATCCATATCCATCATGATGGATAAATTGTAACTTCAGTTTGCGTATAACTGTTCTGTTTGGTTAAACTAACCGCAAGGTTGGAAAGTTAACGAGAAAGCCAGAATATGTAGAAATATGTAGAAAGAATAATAAGAATATCTTGGACCAATGTGGAGTGGGCAAATTTGAAACATAACAGCCATGGGATTAATAAAGCCACCTAATGCCAGAGAGTTATTATTATTATCATTTCCAACATTTAAGGGTTAGATCAAGGACAGGCAACGATAAAAATCATAAAACAAGCAGGAATAAACAACGTACTGAAGAGGACTAGTGCACTTCGGCCATGAAATTATAACCTTTCCAACAACTTAATGAGAGAGATTAGAAGTTACAACAGCAGACCAGTCTGAAGGCTTTCATATTTTAAAACCCTTGTATCTCAGTTCGGAAAAATTAAAGCAAATGTGCAAATGTAAGCAGGTGTGCAACCAAGCTAATCAATCCAAGCTATTAACGCAACAGCATTTATTTCACCAAATAACGCTTTAATATCACCTACCTACACGGAAAAATAAAAACTAAACATTAAATATGTAGAATAAGCATGTTAATTCTTTAAAATATAAAATATTAAGCAAATACATGTAGTGTGTGCGGCTAAATTGCAGGAACGTTTACATTTTTCGTCAAGTACAAATGTAACATATGACCACCAAGTTAAGGAAAATAATACTACTACATTTAACAAACAAACAAACAAACAAACAAACAAAAACACCTTCTGTGTTATAGGCTACTCGCTGTAATAGTCTCTGTTCAGCAGCCGGATATTTGTGCATTTTTCGGTATATATTTCGTTACCTTGTTAATGTTGAAAGAGAAAATGCCCGCGACGAAATGTTTGGCTAACTGTCCAAACGCGCGACGAAAGCACGCGCTCAGGTAAGCAGCACGACACTGAGCTCTCCAGAGGGAAAGGGTTAAAAAGCTCAGTGGGTGTACCTGACTGTGAGGGTGAGTCAGCAGCGCCTCCCCGCGGCAGGAAGGTGGCAGTGCACCAAATATTACAAGTAAACGGTTTTAACTCATTTTATTACTATTATCCTATTATTATTTTACTATGACGTCGACAGCTCATTAAAAAAATCATTTCAGTTCAATTCAATTCAGTTCCATTGAGACTGGGACACATGATAATGTTTGATTATTTTGTTCATTTGATGCTTGGCGTCAGTGCAACAAGAATAACCGGATCCAACCTGACCTGGCAGTAAGCTGTTTAAGCAGGCAACTTGAAGGCACGCAGGCAGTTTCACCACAGCGTCCCCAGTTCAGATGTCTATCCTGCTCTGAAGGCAACCTGCCCTACTGGGATACATATTGGTGACACAGGTTGGGTCTTAATCTGGTAGTAAGTACCCAATACTATTAGCTTGTACTAAAAGAACTAAATTAATGACACATCTTTTGTTTGTTCCTAAAACCATGTATAGGACAATGATCCAAGGCTAACTTTTGTTTGACGTTTAAAGGATCAAAATATGTTCATGTAAGACTGCAGTGTAGATGTTGTGGGAAAATATTCCGAAGACTCATGCACCTTAATGAATAATGTCTGGTTTATTGCACGCGCTGACAAAAGCAGGTTCTGCCACTAGATATTTAACTACATGGTGCTAAACACTTCCTGATACTTGTAAGCAGCTATTTCTTTGTAGGTTTGGTTCTGAGAGCACATTTTTTGCATTTCGAGTCAATTTCCTCTTGTATCGATCAGATTGTTGACATTGTTTTCAGGGAAGCAGCGACTCATCCAGGCTGACCCCAATGGCTGATAACAACAGTATTCCAAGCTTCAGGGTAATGAAAGAGTTTATTTGAATGTGTTGAGCTGTAGTTTGCAAAGCAGAGTTTGGTCCGAGTCGCTCTAACTTACCATAATTAGCTGCTGCAGGTGTGGCAAATTCATGATTCCTTGACTTCCTGATGCTTAAAAATCCGCCCTGTTGCTCCACGTTGAAGATACTACAACACAGCCGCTTATCCTCACGCTGACAAGAGCGGCGCCGAAAGGCCTTGAGGGCCACAGTCATTAAACGGTGTCCTGCAAATCTAATCCCAATAAATCCCAGCATGTGAAGAAGTCCAGCTGTAGTCAGCTTCCCCTTTTATTAGGCATTTGATACTTCATCTCAAGTCCGTGCTTTTGCCATTTTGTTTTTGGAGATGGATCCGGTGCCCACCCGTCTTTGTCTTCCTCCTGTGCAGCCTGTTCAGCAGAATCCACTTTCCCAGCTCACGCTAAGTACCTGGAGATTTGCATGTTTTCTGACCCTGAGCGGTAGATTGCAGGCTCAGGTAGAGATTAAGATGGGCATGTGCAGACACACACACACACTCAAGGAAGTGCAGGCTGCAGTTTGGAGATGTGAGCCAATGTTTGCTTCCCTGTAAGTGTCTCAGCCACAAACCAGGCACAAACCTGTCTCATGTCAGTCAAACTGGTAGTGTAAAAGATATGGAATGTCCTGCACTTGTCCTCTCATCATTCTCTTACACAGTGCAGCTACTCGGCCATATTTATAGCCACTTAATCACTGGCTGGACAGTGAGTGAACTCAGAGATGCAGGTAACAGTGAAGACGGATTACAGCTCATTCTAAGGACAGAGCACTCAGTCACTGCCAGAACTGTGCGGCTTAATTATTTCATGAGAGGTCAGAGCGTCCACCCAAAGGTGTCAGAGGAAGAAACTGATGTTTTTTGTCTTCTACTGGGGATATGGACGGAAACAGTAGCAGAAAAGTTTGAATGAAAAAGAGTGAAACACTGACTGTAATCATATTCAGATACACTGAGAAGACTAATCAAAGGCTACACAACTGTGAAAAAATAAAGCATAGTAGAAAAATATATACTGTGTTTAGTTCACCACTTCACAGCGCTGTAATCTGGGATTATGGTACAAGCAACCTCCTGCAGCAGGATAAAGAGCGAGTATAATCCCAGCATGTTTGTATAGATAAGTAACTGCTGGTTGGGAAGAGGTGTCTCTTTGAAATAGGAATAACATAAATCAGTCTGACAGGACAGCAGGAAAAGACAGCACTATTAACCGTCTTTTTTTTCTTCTCCTCCTCGCGGTTCTTGATAAATCTTACACCTCTCTCCCGGCCTGCTGTCACTGTAGCACGACAGAGGTATCTTGCAGACATAATGGACTCAAACACTGGATGACTCAGATTCGAGGCTTCAGTGCTAGTGCAATGCTGTTCTCTGTTCTCTCTAGTTGAATGACAGCTGCAATACGCAGAAAGTGTTGCTCTGTTTTTTTTTTGTTCGAACGCTTCTTTTCTATATGTCCTAGTGTCACTGATTTGGTTTTTGCAGCAGTATTACTAGAGGCAAACTACCTCGTCACACTGTTGATGTTACAGCAGTCATGATCACATCTCACAGCTGTTTCCGGGGACTTCCAAAGACCATGGATGGGTCTTTGCAGAGATTCTGTCTGTTGAGCAGGGAAAGAATTTGGTGATAGTTTTTACAACCTGGACCTTATTTCTGGTATAAAATATGATCATTTACTCACCCATATAACTTTGGTGTCATTAGGAGTCGTTCGAAAGATATTTAGATCCAGCGGAGTGCTGCGTATATCCATATAGTGGGAGTGACTGGGGCACCGAAACCCAGCCTCTAAATAACACATTATCTGCTGCGAAACTCGTTCATTTCACCAGTATTTTGTCATGATACGTTTGTTTTATTCCCCATTGAGTCTGGAGACAACTGGAAATTACACCAAAGGAAAACGTTGTTACCAAACTGTTGTAACTAATGAAATTAGGGTTTTAGTCATTTTTTATTGCTGCATAATGGGATTGTGAAGCTGAAAGACTGACCAATCAAAACAGCCATTGAAACCCGTCATAGATGCTGCATGCACCTGACAAACTGAACTATCTGCATTACTGTCAAATCCAATTTTACCGAACGCAAATTATCGAACAGCAACATCTTGTGGAAACAAAAAGCAAGTGATTTTAGTGGTCTTGTACCAGAAGGGTTCGAATCTTATGTGTGTACGTATGTGTACTGATACAATATTGCGCTTTGCCAAGCAAAATATTGCTGTACCTGTGATTTTTAACCAGGCTGCCGACTTGGTTATCCAGCTGACCTCTGCTCCAAAGACCAAACCGGATGTGGTTGACTTTGGGACGGTCTTCACTGACCACATGCTGACCATAGAGTGGAGTGAGGCCGAGGGCTGGCAGGCTCCGCTCATAATGCCCTTTGGGAACCTGTCACTCCACCCGGCCTGTTCATCACTACACTATGGCATTCAGGTGTAGTACCGCACATTGAATGGACTGCAGTTAAACCTCCCTTCATTTTATTTACTATATTCATTTTCATTTTTACAGTGATTAAGACATACAGTACAGAAAATTTTCAAATCTGTATCATTATACTGGAAGAACGCAGCACATGTACTGTGAAAGTAAGATTTTATAGCTAAAATAAATATGTTTTTTTTTCTTTATTTTTTTGATTTCTGAAATAAACAGCTCTCAGGATTAGTTTTAGTAATTTTCTCTTTTCACACCAGCTTTTCGAAGGCTTGAAGGTTTATCGCGGGGATGACAACCAACTGCGCCTCTTCAGACCGATGCTCAACATGGACCGCATGGCTAACTCCGCTAAGAGAGCTTGTCTACCTGTGAGATGGGCATGAAGAAAGAGAATATTGCTTAATGGAATAATGCATGAATGAATGGATAGGCTGATGAAAGACCAGGATTAATGCCATCTCTATCTTCCTTTTGTCTCCCTCCTCCAGGCCTTTGATCAGTCAGAGTTGCTGGAGTGTATCAGGAGGCTGGTAGAGACTGACCTGGATTGGGTTCCTCGCTCAGTCTCAGACAGTCTCTACATCAGACCGACGTTCATCAGCACTGAGGTGCGGACGATTGTAAAATGCTGAACTCACCTGAGAATGTGGTAGCTTTCTAAAACTGACACATCTCTCTCATTATGTGTCCACGGTAGCCATCTCTGGGTGTAAAGAAGCCTGCCCGTGCTTTGCTGTATGTGATTTTGTGTCAAGCTGGCTCTTACTTCAAGAACCAAGCAGAGGCGATATCTCTTTGGGCCGACCCAAAGTACACACGGGCCTGGAAAGGAGGGACCGGAGACTGCAAGATGGGAGGGTGTGTAAGCTCACGGTCACCTTGAACATACAACATTACAGTAGAGTGTAACTATTTAAGTAAAGTTAGTAAAGTAATAGCAGCTGTTGGCTTGGGTTTCTGCAGGAACTACGGGTGTTCTCTGTTCGCCCAGTACGAAGCAGTGGATTATGGATGTCAGCAGGTTCTGTGGCTGTATGGGGAGGACCACCAGATCACTGAGGCAGGGACCATGAACATTTTCCTGCACTGGATTAATGAGGATGGAGGTGAGTCCTTTATAATGCTAAAAAATCTGAGCATCTTTGGATTCAGATGACTGGGCATAAAACCTTGTGCAAGTCTGACCTCTACTGGCAGAATGGCTTCATTACAGCTTGTAACTCAAATTTGTCTTATGAAATAATATATTGCTGTCAACAGAGGAGGAGCTTGCAACTCCACCTCTGGACGGTATCATTCTCCCAGGCGTTACCAGACAGAGCATTCTGGAACTAACCGGGAAATGGGTAAGAAACTCACACACACACACAAAGATGCATATGTGTTTAAAAAAGTTTGACAAGGTCAAAGGTCAACATGCGTAAATAGATTTGTTTTTCAGGGTGAATTTAAAGTGACTGAGCGTTACCTCACCATGGGCCAGCTGTGCTCTGCTCTTGAACAGCAGCGGGTCAAAGAGATGTTTGGCTCCGGTACTGCCTGCATGATTTGCCCTATAGGACACATTGTCTACCAGGGAGAGGTAAGAAAGTGGAGCAGACTAACATTTTCTGCCCACTAACATATATATATATATATATATAAAATTTAGATTAAACATAATCAATCGTAAAGGAGTAAATAAAATGTGGATGTCAAAATGCAGTGTAACTGTTATGTGAAGCAAAGCAGGATTTATCGGAACCCACTGAAAATCTTGCAGACTTCTAGCAGTTCTAACTTATCTGCAGTCCAGTACCTGAGAATTAGTAAAATTAAATGATCAGATGTTACAGGATGAAAATAACCCTTTTTTGCTTTGATTAAAGGGGAATTACCGTCTTTTACAACCTGGACCTTATTTCTGGCATAAAATACGATCGTTTACTCATTTGGAGTCATTCGGACGATATTTAGATCCAGCGGAACACCACGTATATCCATATAGTGGGAGTGACTGGGGCACCGAAACGCAGCTTCTAAATAAGGCATTATCTGCCGCGAAACTCGTTCATTTCACCAATATTTTGTTATGATACGCTAGTGCTATTCCCCGTGCAGTCTGGAGTTACCCGTTATCTTACAATTGGTTGTTCTTTGGCCAGCTGTTCCTCTCTCTGCCTCCGCATCCTCCTTTCAGCGAGCTCCTCATCCGTATACTCTGGCTCAAAACGGTAACGACATCCATCATAAACAAAGTTGTCGGCCACAACCTCAGAATCGGAAAAAATATTCAGCCATGTTGCAAAAAACTAACAATAGCAACTTACGGGTAAACAAACCGACCGTCACGGGTGCACGCGGTGGTCAGAGATGACATCATCCAGTCAGAAGTTAGTAGGTCAATCTACAGACCCCGGATAATGATAACAGGTAACTCCGGACTCAATGGGGAATAGCACTAGCGTATCATAACAAAATATTGGTGAAATGAACGAGTTTCGCGGCAGATAATGCGTTATTTAGAGGCTGCGTTTCGGTGCCCCAGTCACTCCCACTATATGGATATACACGGTGCTCCACTGGATCTAAATATCTTCTGAACGACTCCAAATGACACCAAAGTTATATGGGTGAGTAAACGATCGTATTTTATACCAGAAATAAGGTCCAGGTTGTAAAAAACGGTAATTCCCCTTTTATGCGGCACAAAGTCTCATGTGACCACATGAACAGTTTCTTAAAGATCGTCACAACCCTGCGGCTTCTTATTTTAACTCCATTATGGGTTTACTTAATATTCACCATGTTCTCATAACTTATTTTTATAAGAAGTTGACTCACAGACACGGTTAAATTGTTAAAACTGTGTGTTTTAGAACTTTCACATGCCCTGTCAGGATAAACCCTCGCAGCTGACTTCCCGGCTCGCTAAAGAAATCACAGATATTCAGGTTGGTGGACGCACCTCCTCACACACACACACCCAAACAGATGTTTTTTTCTAGCTCAGTAACAGCTGGTTGAACATCTGTGTTCCTTACACACCCGTCACCCTCAGCAGGACTCTCCTTTCATGTATTAATAGGTTCCCTTGAATAAAGCCTTCAGCGACGTGAACAATTTGGATGAACAGCATCCTACAAAATAAGAGCTGTGAGTGCAAGTCGCGCCTACTGGGCTAAATGACACGAACGCCAAAAACGTGTAGAATTCATCATTTGTTCGTACGCACATATGGTAGGAAACCATAAAGAGATTTCACTGGAAAAAAAGGGACAAATAAATGGAAGTATCACTAAATTGAATAACAAATACGGTGGATGAAAGGCAAGATCTGTGAAAAACAAATATCCCCTCCGCATATTAACTTATCTCCATCTCCATAATTGCATTACCTCACTGTTATCTGAGTGGTTATTATGTAACTCAATGAGATCAAATTATCATTATTTTGAACAAATGCCCAATGGTCCTTGTTTATCACACGACCACTATGTGCGTTATTCTTTTCCCCCTGTAAGAACATAATAAGTGAAATCTCTTATTAGGTAAATGACTCTGTAATATTGTTCATGGCCTACAAACTTGTCACGTTTACATTCTGCTGCTCAGCAGTGGAGGTTTAAACAGATTCATAATGTTCTTAGCTGAGGGCTTGGTTTTGCGTTAATGAGTGTGTTGTGTGTTGCTGACTTTCTGTTATTGTGTTGTGCAATGAGACTATTAGTATAAATGTGATCCTTGTTTTTTTTTTTTTTTTCACTTATCCTGGGAAAGGCCCTCATAGGGGTGAGATTAGACAATAAAATGGTTCTTGAAATTCTACATTCAGCTTTGGATTAGATTCATATTTAAGAAGATTTTTATCAACTTTTCAGTCCTGACTGATTTTTGCCTGGAAGCAAGACTAACTTTCCATGCTTTTTTTCGGCAGAAAGTTGGTCTGCTGGTTATGCTCCAGCAAAGATCTTCATCTTTTTTTTTTTTGGGGGGGGGGCTTTATGCAGTATTCTACTGAAGGGTCACAGTGACATTGTCATCCAAGTCATCTGAGCACTATGGCGTGGAGTTGGTTCATTACAAACTAACTCTGACTGGCTATAGGACTATCCAGTTGCCCCATAAGGGCAGGAAATGTTGCAATGCAACAACATAAACAAGCGTGCAAAATAATTCTGTATATCATTCACCCATCTTCTGTAACCGCTCGTCCTGTGAAGGGTAGCAGGGGGCTGGAGCCTATTCCAGCTGTCATCTGGCGAGAGGCGGGGTACAACCTGGACAGGTCTCCAGTCTGTCACAGGGCTATAATTCTGTATGTGACAAGTAAAATTAGAATTTGTCATACTGCACATTTTATTCATTTCGACTGTTGATCTTTGGGAACAAAGCACGAGTCCGAATGAAAACAAAGCATGTGAAATGAATGTTTGCTGAAACCACATAGCAGATCAATTCGAATGCACTGCAAGAACCTACCTTGCTTATGATAGTTTTGCTTACAAATCAACACGTGAGTATCGTATACTCTCCGTTGTTCATATATGTTGCCTGTTAAGCTAGAAAAGTCAATTCTTTAAAATGAAACCCTGTTTGTTTAATTCTTGCCTTGGGGAAAACAGTCTTTAGACATCAGGCCTATTTAAACTGCTGGACGTAACTTTAAAATGCCTTCAGAATCGTTCATTTTGACAGGGTTTGCACTGAACACCATGACAGGCTCCTATGCACAGACTCTCTAAAGGTTATATGAGCTGACAGTGGCTGGTGTGTTTAATTTTCTGTCTTCTTGACCTCCTAAATGTCCTCTAAACACTTTGATCAGTTTATCTCTTCGATAAGTCCTTTCTTTTGCTCTGTCTCTCTCTTCGCCCCTCTACTTTCAGCCTGGGTCAGGCCATTAGCATATCTACTCCATCCATCAACCCGGCCTCGTGTGCATGCGTGACATGTGCCACGAATGTGTTTATTTCTTCACGGGCGATAACGTCCTCCTTCGTCGACACCGCTTCCGAGGGGGAGCGGCATAGGCAGCCGAGGCGTCGGGCCTAACGGCTGAGCAGAGTTGGTAGATAGGGGCAAGACAAACTCCCGGGTTCTCTCATTAAGCTTGTTGTAATTGCACAAACCCAATTATTGCCTCAGCCTTTTGTGATCTTCAAAGCCAAGATGCTGCAAATGAAGCCTTGAACAAGTGGGAGAGGAGGAGGAGGAGGAGGAGGAGGAGGAGGAAGATTTGGAGGGAGGCAGCGAAGCTTAATGAACAATAAAATCGACAAAACGCTGAAAAACGCTCCGCTCCTTCCGCGGCGCTCTTAAATCTGTTGACATTTCATTTGGAGGGAAGCGGTACAGTGTTTCCCCCCCACACTCACGCGCCCTCCTCCTCCCGCCCCTCTCGAAGACAACATTGTGCAACAAACAAACGAGTGGTCTGAGGCAGCAGATGAAAGATGGGTTTACTAAGTCGCCCTGCTGTTCCTCTTTCAAGTTAATTAGAAATCACATTCTTTTGTTTCCCCTTCGCAGGCGTTTATTTACTTTCTCACTTCGACCATTAGAACAAATTTGCAACATGAGACACAAATAATTGGATTTGTCTCCGCGGCTGTCACGGATTGGGGAACATTTTGTTTTGATTTTTTTATTATAGTTCCTTCCTCTCTGTTGTGTCGTGTTGTGTCGAGTCGGCGGCTGAGTTCGCAGATTTGCTCACGGATATTTGAGTTCATTTTTTGATTTGTGTTTTGCTCGCAATTAAGCAGGCGAGAGAAGTTTAGTGCTTAGCGGCATGAGTTTATTTTTTTTTCTGCTTGGGAGCCACAGGACTAAAGACTGTCAAGTAAACTTTTCTCGACCTCTGCTCTCTTGCAGTATGGCCGCACACCGAGCGACTGGACTGTCCTGGTGTAACGGTGGTGGAAGGAGCCTGGACTGGCAAGAGCAAAAGGAACGGCATAACGCACCAACCGAAGACGTACTGTGCATGTTGTTTCAGAAGAAAGCATACGTAATATTTGGAGTCTAGCTGCAATATGCTGGAGAAACCAAAGCTGTGGACAAAATGCGCTTTCTTCTGCGGCAGTGTCACACCCACAACTTGGATTAATGACAAACACGCAAAGTAATTAACAAAAGTAGGCTAATGTCTCATGCAATGCTGCACAACAACTTACACTATCACGGCCACTCTGAATCTGGGAAAGTGCTGCAACTTTGGTTCAACGCGAGAATAAAAATTGTGAGTTACAAATTATGTTTCATATTGCTTATGTTAGAATTACAAGGCAGCCAGGAAGGGGCTTGAATGAGAAGAGGAATTAGGTTAACTTTCAGTAACAATAGTTATATATACCGATAAGACATAACATTATGACCACTGACAGGAGAAATAAATAACACTCACCATATTGTGACAATCCAATGTTCTGCTGGGAAACTTTTGGACCTGGTATTCATGTGGATGTTACTTAGACATTTACCACCCACCTAGACCAGACCAGGCACCCCCACCCCATAGCAATGACACTCCTTGATGGCAGCAGCCATCCCCAGCAGGATGCACAAGGTGATGACCTGGCCTCCAAATTGACTAGATCCCAAACTGATCAAGTATCTGTGGAATGACTCCTCGCCCCCACTAAGAACATTCTGTTGCCAGACACCACAGGACACCCTCAGAAGGCCCATGTCCATTCTCTGATGAGTCGCAACTGTTTTGGAGGCACAAGAGAGACCTACACAATGTTAGGAAGGTGGTCATAATCTTATGCCTGATCGGTATATATTTACATCCAGAAAAGCAAGCTGAAACAAGAGCAACCTGACTTGTAGAGTTTCTTGAAGATGTTGCACCACTCATCCAAGCAGCTTCTGGAGGAGAGTTGGTGTTTAAACAGGAGCATCTGCATGTAAATCTGAATTTACCAGCATTTTCTTCTTATAGTTATTTTTAAATGGAGTGATAAACAGTGAAATATAAGCAAAACTATACAGTAAACACACCTTTAGACTTTGTCTCCATCTCCATCCATTTAGATTTGTTTTTCTTGTTAATTCTTAATTGGAGAATTAATACATGTACTCTGGGCCAGATCCTTTCACTGTAAAGTAAAAGTATTTGGACCGGCCGTCGGTTTCATTGAAGATATTGAGAGAAATGGAACAGAAGAAGATGTTAGGAAGGAGAAAGCAGAGATGTGCAAATTAAGCCACAAATTAAGCCACAGAGCGAGAAGATGAGGACTGCCTTGGTGACAAGTCTCCAGAAAGTCATTTCTCCTCGGCAAAATATTTTTAATCTCTACTAAAACTCCCACAAAATTGTAAGTCATTGTTTTAACTCTTCACTTTGCATAAGTCGAACAAACAAGCTGTCGCCATGCTAACTGGTGATCTTTAAACATGCAGACAGACCTGTGAAAGATCCATGCTGACTCTTCCACCTGTCTCCGGTCGTTGTACTAAGCTCAGCAAACTGCTAGGTGTGTTCATATTAAACATTCTATGTTGACACATGCTGTGTGTTCTGTATCTTACTGTGTATCGAGAAATGTTACCTCTGTCTGCTAATTTGCACAAAATATTACAAAATGTTCATTTCGGCGTGTTGCTTTAGTGGATGTGTGGCATGCAAACAGAGTATATGAAGGAAATGTCTACTGGAACTTATTTCTTTATATCCACCATGAGCACTGAGAGGATACAGTAGCCAGTATAAGATGATAAATCTCTACAAGCACCTTAAGTTTCAAGCATTAAGTGGAAAAAGAGATGTCTTTACTTAACATTTGTTCTTTGCGTCACTGAATGTGTGCCTCTGGCTGCACATTTTGCATTTATTATCATACTGCAGAATAAATTGGAGACTAATCAGACACCTTCCTGACGGTGCTGCAAAGTTTTATTCACCGCAAACTGGGTTTAAGTTGATTACCCTGCAAATAGCCTGTGATATTTTGTGTTTGTTGTTTTATTTTTTCTGTCTCACGAATTGCATTATTTCCCCGTGGCCCGGTGCTGGGTGCATGGCCCAAAAGTTGGAGCTCAAATGTATTTGCAACAAAGAGTAAAACTGCATTTTTTCTTTGTGAGAAAAATGACAATTAAAGGTATACCGGTAAACGTAAGCAGCAAACCTCCCACTGTTATCCTTCTGGGGTTTGGTAGACGATATAGTGAGTGGAAGTCAAGTGGGCTTCTGGACAGGAAGTCCAGACGCCTCTCAGGAGTCAGAGCCAGGCTCTGCAGAGGCGCTTCCACAATCCTTAATGATTCTGTGGAGTGCAAGTGTTTTCCTGTCATCCTACACGCTCACAGCGAAACTGGAACCGAACCAAAGCCATCAGCATAATGGAGTCATAACAGAGAGCCATCAAGCTGTAGAGCACTTGGCTGCTTTTGTGCGCTCACACTCAGCGCAAGTTTAAAAATGAAAGCTCAGAAGGTAAGTAGCATCCACTTCTAAATCCGAGCCTCGTCCGTCTCGACTGTACGTCTGCGGATGCTGTAGGTGTGTGTTTGTGTGTGAGGGGATGCCCAGTGGTGTGCTGGATGATTTTTGGCTCTCTGTGAAGACAGCTTACTTTGGCGGCAGCTTCTTCCTTGTGTGCAAGCAGGCACAGCTGGTGTAGAGCGCGCGCACACACACACACAACACCCGCCACGCACAATGCCAAACACCATCCGGCCTGCTCAATCTAGGCCACCGGTGGAATTGCCACAGCACGATTCTCGCCGCCTTGTTGTGGATTGCTTTCCTTTCCTTTCTGTAATTAAATGCTCGCAACAATGTGTTCCATAATCATTAGGTATAAATTAGCCCTGCGCTCTACTACACGCCCAGAGAGATCATTAAAATCACATCCAATCTAATGTAAGTATCACGTAGGCAGGTGAGGACACGCTGCGTGATTGTTTCGGGGCATGTTGGCTTTAATCTCAGGATGTCTTGAGTTGTTATTTCACTGATATTTACTTTGAGCTGACAAGTGTTGATTGGAGACTTGCATGTCAGAGAGATGTGATGATGCTCTGAGGCCATAACTGTTAAGTAGGGACTCACTGATACCACTTTTTCTCTGACAAGTACAAGTACTTGCATTTGGGTACTTGCCAAAGCGAAGAGAGCTAAATAATAACAGTACAGTTTTAATAGTGCCTTTCAAAATCAGTATTTTCTTATTAGATGTAAAAACCTGAGAAAAAAAACAACACTTATAACTCCATTTAATCTGGTAACAGACAAGATAGTTTGAGAAAGGCTGTAAATTCAGCGTTCATGCAAAATAAAATTTTTATGTTGGCATTAACTCTCAAGCATCTTACACTTTACCTGTAGTTGTGCATTTGCATTACAGTAGACTAGGTTTGAGTCACGGACCAGGTCTGAGAGTGGGCAAAAAAAACAACACCCGATACAGTTGTCATGAATTGAATGGAGAAATTAGGTTTTAGGTTTTATTTCTTTAATTAAGTTGTGTACCTGTTACCTGTTGTCTATTCGCGGACGTGCAGTGGTTTGTTGTTCTTAGGCCAGCTGTTCCTCTCTCTGCCTCCGCATCCTCCTTTCAACAAGCTCCTCATCCGTATACTCTGGTTCAAAACGGTAAGGATGTCCATCATAAACGAAGTCGTCGCCCACAAAATATTCAGCCATGTTGCAAAAAACTAGCAGTAGCAAATTACAGGTAAACAAGTCGCGCGAGTGTGCGCGGCGCTCAGAGATGACATCATCCAGGTCGGAGGTTAGTGGGTCAATCTACAGGGTCCAGATGATGATAACAGGTAACTCTGAACTCAATGGGGAATAGCACTAGAGTATCATAGCAAAATATTGGTGAAATGAACGAGTTTCGTGGCAGATAATGTGTTATTTAGAGGCTGCGTTTCGGTGCCCCAGTCACTTCCACTATATGGATATACACGGATCTAAATATCGACTCCAACAACTCGGTGAGTAAACGTATTTTATGGTAAAAATAAGGTCCAGGTTGTAAAAAACAGTAATTCCCCTTTAACATGGAGATCTTTTAGAGCCTCAACTGGCCATTTGAGGAACTGCAGTTTTAGCTACTAGTCACTGTCCTGTCAGCATCGTTTAGCAGCTGCAACTAAGGTTGACTTCATTGTTGGAGCCATTGAAGACACGTTCCACGTCTGTTTACTTGTTTAAAAGAGTTAATATATCTGGTCAACTCTTTGAAAAGCCATAAACCGATAAATAATCTTCTCAGAGCCCACTTCAGCTTGATGAGAGACTATAGCGCCGTTCTACATGCTAGTGGCATGTAACACGGCGCTATAGTCTCTCACCAATCCAGCAGGTCGGCAAGTCTTGCAGGGACCTTTTTATAGACAGGTTGAGATGCACATTTACGTCTTCCAGATCGGAGTGGGCTGATGCAGAAGGTTTTAAATGTCCAACAAGTTGAAGTCCGACTCGCACGAAATAGGCAAGACTTCACAGAGACAAAAGACTCTCATTAACAGCCAGATAAGTTCAGCCTGGCATTGCCTACCTGCAAAGCGAGAGAGTAAAGATACATTGCCATAGATTGCTGTCAGTGAGTACATCACAGCAATACTAACATACATATGAAGTATATAGGTGCATACCTAATTGTAAGTATGTGTTTTGATGGCGTGAATGACTGAAACCATTCAGACCCCACTGGCCCATTTACCAAAAGATCTCATAAAATAACCATGAACTAAAGTTAAAAATGTCTCCATGAATGGACACCTTCATTTGATTTCTCTGCAGTAGCTCTACAATTAAACTGTGATTTAAGATGGTTTCAGTGTGTACCATATCAATTGCAAACACACATCCAGTCCATACAAACATGTATCAATCTCCTCAGTTCAGTTCATTGAGCTGCATTGGCATTGAGAGTTCAGACTTGTTGCCAAAGTATCTCTCTCCGCTCTTAGTGTTTTCCCCTCCAGCTCCTCCCTTTCTTCTCTCTCTCTCCCTTGCACTCTCCTTCCTTCCCTCCCTCACCAGGGAGACCAGGGACCCCGGCAGGCCGCTTCCCGTTCAGCCTGGAGACCACGATGATGTTTTAATTGTCACTTCTTGTTAAGGCGGCCGTGACATTCACGCGGGGACAGAGGGGAGGCGGTCGGCTTAATCAGAGGAAATGGAGAGAAAGAGAGAGGGAGGGAGAAGGCTAGAGAGAGAGAGAGAGAGAGAGAGAGATAGAGAGAGATATGGCACCCATTCAGCTACTAAGAGTGGTGTTTGGCTCTGAGCAGTATGCCTCCTTCTCTCTCTTCCCTCTCTCTCACCCCGCCGGGGCATGATCTGATTTGACAAGCGCAGCGCTGTCATCTTGAGTTTGTCCAATTTGAAATTCTAATTAATGAACTCGGCGCCACTTTGTGTTTTTGTCGTTGTTGTCGTGCCCCTCGTCTTCCTCTCCTTCCTCTTCTCAGGCCAGTTTGTCTTCTATTTGTCTTTTCCTTAACCTTCCTCCCCCCCGGTCCTCCTCAGACTGGGCGGTGTGGCTTCACCGCCGGTCGCTCTGGGTGAGATTGTGGTCTCACACCACAGCAGATGATATCAGTGGCTTTGGGTCACCCAATTAGAATCAAACTGCGTGTATGTGTCAGTATTTGTGCGTCTATTCTCTCAGAATCCTAATGAGGAAGCGGGACGAGGAGCAATGGCTGCGGATCGCTGATGCTGAAGGGCAGAAGAGTGGTCAGCCCCGCTTTCCAGAACTTCACACGTTCACTGTATGCTTAGGATGGAGGAGAAATCCATTTATGTGGTCATTTAAGTGTGCATACATACTTCCGGCACAGCTAGAACCTCTTGGTGAACATCAAAAGCCATCTTCTGGTTTTGACGGTGCCAAAAAAAATCAAAGGCTTCTGTCTAGATATTCAAGCTAATGTTTACCCATTACACAAGGACATTCATTAAAGACGCTAATGTAATCAAACCACATACTCTAGGCCCGTTGTCAGTCGTACGCGATATACAATGCAGTCACCACAGGGTGCCGTCTGTGAAGTTGGACAGGATCCCACTGAGATGTCAGAGTGAGACAATATCCATCAGTGATCCATAGCTTTGCTCCTTTTTTTGTGGATTCAGATGGGAAACATTTAGTCTTAAATGTCAGGTCATGTCAAGGCTCTAAAGCCAACACTCTCTCCTTTGAGTTATGCGGCAAATGTAAACAGAAAATAGGTTTTCAATAAGCTAAATGTTGCCGTAAGGGTTGCGCGTGACACATTCCTTGGTAAAGATCACACCGCGGCAAGATGTGTTTGCCAGAAAAGCTCGATCTCTGCCTTAAAGGGGAATTACCGTTTTTTACAACCTGGACCTTATTTCTGGCATAAAATACGATTGTTTACTCGCCCACATAACTTTGGTGTCATTTGGAGTCGTTCAGACGATATTTCGATCCACGTATATCCATATAGTGGGAGTGACTGGGGCACCGAAACGCAGAGAGAGGAACAGATGGCAGAACAAATCGCAAATAGATGACAGGTAACTCCGGACTCAACGGGGAATAGCAGTAGCGTATCATAACAAAATATTGGTGAAGTTAACGAGTTTCGTGGCAGATAATCCGTTATTTAGGGTCTGCGTTTCGGTGCCCCAGTCACTCCCACTATATGGATACACGCGGATCTAAATATCGTCCGAACGACTCCAAATGATATATGGGTGAGTAAATGATCGTATTTTATGCCAGAAATAAGGGCCAGGTTGTAAAAAAACGGTAATTCCCTTTTAACTCTCAAACCTAAATACCACTCCTGCATCTAATTTGAGCGCCAGACTTCTGTCTGGTAGAGGAACAAAGCTGCTCCTTGACTGGAGGGAGGCTGTCGGTGAACATTAACCAGGTAGCAGGTACATAAAAAAAATTTAAAAAAAAGTTTCCAGATCAGTTTCTGTTCACCTTTGCAGGCGTTCTGCAAAAGTCTTTCAAAAAAGTACCCCCCCCATTTGATCTTTAGATGCTCTTGGTGGATGCTACTGATGCATCTAGATTCTGTATGTTTTCTGCTCATTCGTTCAGGCTTTCATTTGTGATTCATCATTGAAAGTAGATCATGTGTTTCAAATAGCAGATGGATGTCTAATCTGAATGATCGCTGCAGTGCTCTCTGAGATCTGCCCACCCCCCTTCCTCCCAAACCGCTGCTCTCAGTTTGAAGTGGATGTGCAGCAGCGAAGGAGAGAACAATGCCCCGTCCTTCCTCGCCAGCTGGTGGTGCTCTCAGCCTGCAAAACCTCAACACCTTGCTTCGCATGGGAGGAAACGGAGAAGGAGAGCGAGGGAGAGGGGAAAAAAAGGGAGAGGGAGTGAGTTTTTGGAGGCCTGCCAATCATGATGAAAAACCACTGCAGAACTAATCTATTTCCATGCCCATCTTAATCCACGAACACAACGATGGCATCATTTAATCACAAAATCATCGCCACCACTATCACCATCATCCTCCTCCTCTGCATTAATAAAAAAAAGAAGCACTTTTTTTTCTTTTTTTTTTGGTAAATAAGAGCTCGTGATTAAGAGCAGATTAACGCGCCTTCAAACGGACAGACAGGCCGTGATGGGTTTTGTTAACACGGGAGTAACACTGGGTGTCAGTTGTGCGCTCCTGACATTACATCAGCGTTATCCTCCCGCCGCTCATGTTATCGCTCTTGGCTTAGAGTTTTAGGGGACTTTTTAACAGCAGCGCTGCTTAAGAGCTTAGAGTAAATGGATGGATGGGTAGATGGATGGACGGAGATCAGGCACGCACACACACATGCACAGAGAGATCAGTGTCACTCACACAGCTTCGGCTCCAAAGCCTGATTTGCTTTGTGGTAAAAAAAAAAAAAAAAAAAGCTGTTTTATTTCTCACCAGCGTTGTAATGGAGATGCTGTACTGTCACGCAGCGCTTGCACTGAACAAGAGAGGCCATCTTGCTGCTGCTCAGGTGTGTTTTGCTTCATTATCTGTAGCTTCTCTTCTGTTCACATGAGTTGAAGATGTACGCTGCTACTGAAGTTTTTAGCCACTAAGTCTCAAATTAATTCTGCAGCATGACGGACAGGCAGACAGACAGAGAGAGAGAGAGAGAGAGAAGCGGCTGGCAGCACAGATCCATAGAAGAACTATGTTTTCCAAAATGCTTGGATGCTGCCAGATACCTTGCAGAATCTGAGAATTTAACACCAAATGCCAATTTAGTTTTTATTTTCTTCTGGTTTTTGCACTTTGTATGACTGATAAAACACAAACTACCCTCCATATTATTTATAAAGCCTTCCCACTTCATTTTGGTGCATAAAAAACTGAGGAGTTGTATCACTTTTATCCTTTGAATCATCTTTTTACTTATCGCAAAGGGGATGTTGGAAGCTGAATGTTTTGTCCTCGGATGACGTTCCTAAAAAAAAGATTTCCCCTCCTTCTAAACCCTGCAAGTTCCATTTGCACACTTTAGGGGCCGTACCAAAATGATTAGGGGGTAGGAGGTTTATAAAAAGGGGAAGAATATGTATCATGGAGGGACGGGAGTTTGCATTTTGGGTGAGAAATATAATAAAATGGTGTTAAACAAACTAAAACAAGCCCATTTTATTACATCTGTTACATCTTGACAATTACAAATTCCCTTCATATTATTATTATTATCCTCTTGCGGTTAAAATCAGCACCCTCTTCTTATTTGATGCCATTGTTTTTGCAAAATTGTCCATGCAACTTATTTGTCGTAATTGAAATTGCTTGTTAAAATTAAAATGATAGTGATTTATGTTAAATGCAACCTTGCAAAGCAAAGTAAAAATCCCTCCACGCTTTTTTTTTACTCCTCCTCAGCCAGTCTCCGTGGGTGAAGCATGCTCCCCACTCGCAGGTGGGCACATTCTTTTTATTTTTTTTGCCTCGGAACGCAGGACACCTACTTATTATTCAGCCGAATATCTGTGCATGTATTTATGTGTGTGCATCAAATGGAGACGTCGGTCCTGATGGTGAGTAATGTTCTCCGGGCCTGGCGGCTGGCACTGCTCTCTCTCCCTGCAGGTGGAAGTGAGTCACACACACACACACACACACACACACAAACACGCGCGCTCTTACGCACACCGACACGCATATGCAGCGCCACCCATTTCATGCTGACCACCTCGCCGTGCCAGCCCAGCAACCGTGGCAGCCAACTGGCCGGCGAACAACTGTCTGACTGTCTGTCTGTGTGTCTGCGCGTCCGCGGAGCAACAGCACATACCACCACAGCAGCTATAGAGTGAGCTTCTGTCTCTCTCTCACACGCACACACACACTGTCATTCTCTCTCATTACTCACACAAGTCTGACACATCCCTGTCAAATGCCAACTCATATTAAGGTGGAGAGAAGGTACCTTTCTCTCCTCCTCTGTTTATTCCGCCTGTCTCTTTTTCTCTCAGAGACCACGTTTGAGCCGCTTTACTGTAAGAAGTATAAAAGTGAGCAGCGTTAATTCGGTGCAACGTTGGGCGAAGGCAGTAATAAATGCATACATTTATATATTTGTTTAATTTTAAAACCTGGATGCAGAATCCCAGATCATCCACTTAGACTTTTTATTCTGTCGCTACATTATTTATTGTCTCTTGTCACATTTTCTTGCATTTCTATGGTATTTTATAAAGCTTTTACATGTAATAATCATTAAATGTGCATTCATTTTGTTGTCCTCTCATGCTGTCTTTCTCCATAATAAAGATGAGTACAGTTGAAGCCTCGCGTGTAGCAGTGTACATCGTCCCGTGCTAGCTTCCTCTTCGCAGGCATCACTAATCACCATATTAAATGATCATAACACTTAACTGATGGGTCTATCCATCAGCTGTAAGTCATGGTGTGCGTGCAGAGTGTGTGCCTGCCTGTGTGCGTATGTGCGACGCCCCTTTTCCATCATTTGCTAATCAGATATCATAATTTGCTCCAGCAGAATATTGAAATGTGTCTGCCGGTATTTGTATCACTCCATCACGGTTGAGTAAATGACGATGTGACAGGCATGAATAACCCACCAGACGTGATGTGAGTGTGTGTGTGTGCGCGGGCCACCGGTGTGCACGCATTTAAGTGCGCTTAAATGATGTTCTGTGGGATCCGTGGATGTATGGTCGCCTCTGAGCGCGGATAAAACAGTTAAACACAGTAATTGCCGTTTACTCTCAGCTGCGCTCGTGTTCCCTTGGGAGAGCACGGCACTCAACGGGCACCGCACACACCGACTCACACACACATTTATCTTACTTCTGTTCTATAATCACATAGCACCTTTTTTGCCTTGCTTTTGCATGGCATCCTGGACCTAATGTAAGTGCTGCTGCTGCTGCCGCGCGCGGGCACATGGAGGTTTCTGCGTTTGGCTTCTCACTCTGCTCAAAATGAGGACGGATGTGTTCACTCATTAGTTTTCCCAAAACCCATTTTTTAAATATTCACATTACGGACTTTTTGTTGTGTATGGAAAGAAAAATGTTCCGACTTAAACAATGAGCGTGCGAGTGTGCATGCATGTGAGAGAAAGAGGTGTGTTTCCTGACGTATAAATTAAGAGCTCATAACTTCTCCTGCAGGTCACTGAAACAACAGAGCCGTCACCCGCCTGCCAAGTATGAATGTGGGGTGCAGAGAGGGACATAAATGACCCATTGTTAATGTGTGTGTGTGTGTGTGTATGTGTGCGTGTGTGTGTTTCTAAACGTGCACACAAATATATGATCATTTTCATGCGTCTATACAGACGTGTGTGCATGTGGATGAACAATTGTATTTTTGTATTTAGGTTCGTGCACATATGTGTGTGTGTGATTGTGTGTGTGGTGAGGCTGGGGCTTCTCAGCGTGTGTGATTAGGTGATCACTGCTATATATTCCCCACAGAGGAATAAAAGGAGTATTTCCCTTGAAAAAACAACAGCGCACAAAGGCTCCTTTGACGAGGCAGTGTGTGTATGTGCGTATGTGTGTGCGCGTGTGTGTGTTGGGGCAAAGGGGGGTTGGCAGCGCAGGTCTTGGACCCTCTGAACTCCCCTCAGCTGTGACCCACTACAAGCGAGGCATGACAATGCCTTGTATGTGCGTGTAAAGACAACATTAGCTTTGGCCCGAGTCAAAAGCTAAAGGCAGGACTCTTATTTTCACACTGGCGTGCATTCAGTGACATATTTACAATGCTGTCTGCAAGTTCAGTGTGTCTGTGTTTTCCTTTTGTTGCCTTCAGTGAGTCACATATTTTTGGAAAAGTGTTCAGGGGACTTTTCTCTCTTGTCGTCAGTGTTGTTTCCAGGTACAGCAGGCAGCAGTTTTCCGAGTGCTACAGTAAAACTTAGCAACTAGCTGGTGAGCATAGTGGAGTGCTGACCAAAATGGAGCCAAAAGCAGACTCAGCACTGGATAAAACTTATCAAATGCGTCACAAATACAAGTCTGTTTGAATGGTAATGGGGCTCTGCAGCATAAGAATGTACATTGCCAACTGTTTAGTCATACGGTCAGCTTTATGAGGTGATAGTATGGTAGTGTTGTCAAAAAGACGACTACAGATAATTACAAGCTGAGCTAATGGTATAAAATGGTATGCACTTCCTGCTTCTTAAGTGGCTGCTCTTCATAAGAGTTGTCAATGTTGTATGGATGGATGAAAGTAGATTAGGTTGAGCTTCATATGATTTAACTGGTAAAGGTTAATGGGTTTACAAGTAAATGTCAGGATTATATATGTTTCGAAATTAAATTTGCACAATGTTTAACAGTTTTTTTTTTTGCTTGCGTTAAATGCAATTTACACAGCTAACGGCCATATTTAGCATTTAGCATACAAATGTATTCTTTTCCTTTTAGCTATGCCTTTTGAGTTTGCTAATAAGACAGAGCCAGGTCTCAGGAATTACTGTTTTTTACAACCTGGACCTTATTTCTGCCATAAAATGTGATTGCTTACTCACCCATATAACTTTGGTGTCAACTGGAGTTGTTTGGACGATATTTAGATCCTTGTATATCCATATAGTGGGAGTGACTGGGGCACCGAAGCGCAGCTTCTAAATAACGCATTATCTGCCGCGAAACTTGTTCATTTCACCAATATTCCTTGTTTAATCCGGAGTTACCTGTTATCTATTTGCGGACATGCAGCGGTTTGTTGTTCTTTGGCCAGCTGTTCCTCTCTCTGCCTCAGTATCCTCCTTTCAACAAGCTCCCCATCCGTATACTCTGGCTCACAACGGTAAGGACGTCCATCATGAACAAAGTCGTCGTCCACAACCTCAGAATCAGAAAAATATTCATCCATGTTGCAAAAAACTAGCAGTAGCAAATTACAGGTAAACAAGCTGCGCGGGGTGCGCGTGCCGATCAGAGGTGACATCATCCAGGTCAGAGGTTAGTAGGTCAATCTACAGACCCCGGATGATAATAACAGGTAACTCCGGACTCAACGGGGAATAGCACTAGCGTATCATAACAAAATATTGGTGAAATGAACGAGGCTGCGTTTCGGTGCCCCAGTCACTCCCACTATATGGACATATGCGGATCTAAATATTGTTCGAACGACTCCAAATGACACCAAAGTTGTATGGGTGAGTAAATGATCGTATATTATGCCAGAAATAAGGTCCAGGTTGTAAAAAACGGTAATTCCCCTTTAACGTCAGAATGTTACATGTGCCTACGAAAAATGGGTACAGGATTTAGTTTGGTGACTATTGGGTGAAATAATTGGTTCAAACGTTTCTCTAAGTGGAAGGGGCCATGGAAAAACCCATTTGTCACAAATACGTGAAATGACTGACCCCTAGTGGCCAAAAAGACTTTGCTAGCTCAATTTTTTTTAAAGTGTAATAATGAGATAAAACACTCCCATAAACCCAAATTAGCTCATCTTGGTGGCGTAGTATTTTAAATATTTTCATCCCTGATCACTTTCTCTACATAAACTGTGAGACTGTTTTCTACTTTGTAGAACAACTTATATCTCTAGTGTCATTTGTTCCAGACGTTAAATGCCTTCTGGAACCTTGGCATTTATTACAATGGGTTTATTTTTACATCATGTATTCACTAATGCGGGTTTAAATGTCTGGATGACGTCTAGTTCTCATGTAGACACCCCTTTTCATCTCTTCTTTTATAATTTCTTTCGCTCGCTCCCCTTCCCTATCCTTGCTGTCAGGGGATAATACCATGTTGCACCAGTGTCACCAAGTGTTAATACCTTAGCTGTCATCACAAAATCCCACGTCTCCTGCCCCTTCCCCTCTCCGCCCCTATTCACATCAAAGGTTACTGCACCTCTACCCCTCCACCCCCTTTGATAAAGACAACTATTAGTAAAAGGCAGCCAGACAGACTGACAAACAGACAGTTATATAGATAGATGCTTTCCATTTTCCCCGGAGATCAGCGCTGTACCACACACAGACAGGCACACAGGGGGATTATTTGGGAAAATTCCAGGGCATTTGTTCCAGAGTGGCACCGCGGGCCTCTGAACACCGGCGATTCAGCTAATGTCACTGTGTGAAAGCATCAATCTGTCAACAAAACCCTACTTTGTGGGTCAAAAGGCTTTCAGCATTGCAGCGAAAGACAGGAGGAAAAAAAAAAAAAAAACAAGGGCTCCACATTTCACCAATGAGTAAGAGAAAGAGGCCTCGAGTGAGTCTGAAAAGAGAAAATTGTTACCATTACCTTGGAAAAGGCAAAGAAAGTACAGAGCAGAAGAAAAAAAAAATCTCCATGAGAAGGAATAATCAAGATGGTTATTTTTTTTTACCGGATACCGCTGCTCCCTTGCATTATCAAAATTGATCGTGCCTATAATTTTACACGGGGAGACACTGAGGAAGAAAGAGGTGCGGAAGGCCCTATTGTTGGGCCGGCACATATCAAACACAGAGATATTGTAGCAGTTAAGTGGCAATTTTGTTGGGTGCAAGCAGATTTTTCTTTTTTTCCACCATCAGAGTGATGCAGTTCTTTGCTTTTTTTTAGTGACTGTAACTGGTGGAGGGGACTCAAAGACCTAATCACACTCACATAACCCTCTTTTTTGTTTGTCTGCTGCCTGTTTCATACTGATTTTGGAGTTCACGTGCATCCGTATTGATCTTGTTCACACTGTACATTAACCTATTGCTAAATGTAAATACCTTTTTCTTTTCGGTGTTATGCCGGGGCATGTAAAGCAAGGTAAGATGGAAGGTCCTTGAAAAAAATAACGGAAGGGGCTTCATTTTGCAGAGGAGGAGGAGACAAAGCAAGAGAGGTGACATCAACTAAAGAAACAAAGATATAATTGTGAGCGACACGCACATGAACCCGCCTGCAGACACACACCTCTCTGCCCTCCAGGGGTACACTATCTGCAGCAGGAAGTCCCACGCAGACACTTCCTGTCGGTCCCAGGAACAATGGCTATTGTCACGGGCCGAGCCACTCCGATATGCCGTGACCTCACCTCCACGTCTACGCGGCCGACAATAAATCCTCCACCTTTAAATGGAACAGGCGATGACAGATTAACAAGGTAACGGCGCCGAAACCATGAAAACAAAAACAAAAAACAGCACCTAGGTTAAATAGGAACACTGCAAAAAAGACGTTTGTTTCGTGTATTTTTCACTTTTCATATACTTTCTCAGCCAAAAAGTGAAACGTTCATCCAGTCTTTACTGTCTCCTTTTATGGTGAGACCAGAGTTTGGGTTCTTGCCATAGCCTTCAACACTTTCCACTTTGTATGGACATAACAGCCACAAGACTTTTCACAAATTGCCTATAAACACGGACGAACACCCCACGAGGGCACCAAAAGGTTTGCTTACGAGCGGTTTTGAAGCTCAGTGTGGTGGTCCGGGCTGTCGCCATCTTGACGGTGCCTCAATCCACCTAACTCCCGGCGGAGGTGGAGCGTGAGGTGGGCAGGTGAAGCCTAGGCAAAACAGCTAGTGTCCTATGATGGGGCACCCACTACTTTTTAAAGCAGCCACTGCCTGAATTATGCATAACTTTAAGCCTAGATATAATTTTAGTGGTTGAGTTACACAAAGAATCATTCTGGTAAAATTGTCATGAATAGGAAAATTAGCTTTGGAGGTGGAAACCACTTTCTGTAGCAGACTCTAAGGTTGTTTTTCTTTCTGCTTAACCCGTAGGGATCTGAGCCTATTTTGTCCGTTTTTTGAATGCTTTTGATTTTTCATTTATATACCACATAAAACAATGTTAGGTATCTTTTGTTCAGCATTTTCGAGTGAAGTTGACAACAGCGCTCCAAGTGACCTAGTTTTCAAAACGTCACACAATCTGGTCGCCGGCGCTGGTGGGATCACAGACAAGCAAAGGTTAAAGTTGTCATCTTTCACATGCAGCTCTGTGGGTTTGCAACTGCTTTGCTGAGACAGCCTCAAGCGGCCATTCCAAGAACGGCCGTGCTGGCAACCCAGTGGGGGTCCGTTTACCGGCTGCTTTTGCATTTTTGTGTGCGTGCTGCAGCAATGACACCTTGCACAGATATAAAATGATAAATAAAAGAGTCCTATCGTGTCTCTACTGACCCTTCCTTTTATGTACATATTGCATTTTGTGGGCTCATAGCATTTCTGAGGATGAGCAGAATGAACCTTCCGAATAGAAGGTGTAAAGGTGAGGCAGCCATCCAATTGTGAACTCCAAGCTGTAGTTGAAAATGTGTCTAATACATCTCTGGCATTAGCTGTATTCAACAGAACTGAATAAACTTTCCCAAACTTTAACTGTATACCTACTGTCATGGGCGTGGTAGTGGGGGGAAAAGGGGACCTGACTACCCATGAAAATTTTTTTTTGCTCGCACGCCTCGTGCACTGGCATGGATAGGGGCCCACTGACATCAAGAGTGTACAGGGCCCAGAATTTGGTGCTACAGCCCTGGCTACTGTTCCACAACCTTACTGTTTCCGTAACATCATTCACAAACCAAACTGATGTTAAGGAATTAAATAATATAAACTGTCACTGAAGGATTTTTGTATATTTCATGCAACATATTAAATGTCAGTTATAATAAAAATACTGCCATCTCCAGTTTAGATTGACCATGCTGTCTCGTCCACAATGTCATTTTCTTATGTTTTCCTCTCATTTCATTTTGGAGATTGTTTAATCTTACAACAAGCATGATGTCCAAAGGCATCCAAATGTTTTCAGTTTACAACTTAGAGCTGCACAGTACGCTCGCTGCGCGCAATGTGATCATGATGAAGTGAGTTCATATGGAGCTTGCATACTTGCACAGAAGGGATGAACCAGACATAACACACACCAGACAACCCGGGGATTCAAACTTCTGTGCCGTGGTGTGGAATGGATAGAGAAACTCCAGATAACATATTGAGGGAGAGACAGAGAGAAAGAAAGAGCATTGTGTTCATTAATCAGCTGTTGACACTGCTCCAGTGGCCTTTGTGGAGTGGGAAATAATGGAACACAACCAAGCTCCCTTACCTTATGTTTAGCATGATCCTCGAGGGTGTTAGAAAAAGGGTTCCAACATTCGACAGTGTGTGTTTTTTGTGTGTGTGCGACACTGCGCAAGTGTGTGCGTGTGTGTTTCAGCATCTCTTCGTCCCCATCTGTACAGAGCAGCTGCTGTCAGGATGCTTCTGGGGATTAAACGCCTCTCTCAAACACAGTCTGCCCCCCCTCCACCACCACCCATTCACATCTTCTTCACCTTTCCACCTTCTTCCATCTCTCCTTCTTTCATTATTTCATCTCATTGCCAGGGCCGACTCCCCCATTTGTCTCCACCCTCATACTTTAAAGTCTCAATGCGCAATTGTTGTTCAGCACCATGCCTGCCTGGATGTCAGAATCCATTCAGCCTGCATCCCTTACACCAAGGGTTGCATGTAATAACGGAAGTTTTGAGCTTTAGAGCTTGCACTAATCAATAACATTTTTTGGAAATAATGGGTGAAATAGTCATGTGAAATATAAAAGATGTCTATTGTTGTGACCACAGAGCAGTGAATCACACAGAATCCACCTTCAGCTCATTGTTTTGATTTCATGGTCCACTGTTTTGGCTCAGTCATAGTCGTCTCATCAACCAAGTTCCTGGACGCAGCAAGCGGGTATCCAAGGAAAGCTCTAATACACATACCAAAACTCTGCTTGTCCAGCAGTGGCCAAATCCAACTCCTTTACAATCATTTTGTAACGTTAAACAAGCGGTTACAGAAGAGGAATGAGATAAAAAGTTCCTCCAGATAAAAAGTTCCTCCAGACTGTCTGCATGCCCACTGCAGCCTGAAGGCAAGTAAAGATTAGTCAGCAAACTGGTCTGCTGATGAATGAAATAGTGAGGGCTGTTTGTTAATTTTTTCCTGTAGGTCCAAAAATCTGAAAGAGCTTGTAAAATCCCTTTGCGGAGCTTATCCGTGAGATAAAACAATGCGAGAACTCGAAGTTCTGCAAGCTCCATCACCAAAGTTCCTGTACTTCTGCAAAGTGTAAGTACCAGAGCTTTTTGGGAGGGTAAAAAAGTTACCCCTGAACCTAATTTAGAGACCGGTCCACGCGGTGGAACTTCACCTTCAAAGGTTCCTTGTTCCTGGGGAGAGTTCCTGTGGTGGAAATGTGTCTTTAGGTAATGGAAAGTTAAAACATGGAGTTGATTCTAATGTATTTATATGCACCATATAGAGCAGTATGTATCAAGCCAATCTGCTCCCTGCCTTATGATCACTAGCTCCATATACAGTGACACAGATTTAAGTTATAGCTGCCTCTGTGTTTTCTAAGGATGAGCTTAAATAAAACACAGCCACTGTGAAGGATCTAAAGGTTTAGCGCGTGGACAGTTGCATGTTTGTGACAAAAACTGCGCTTGACAGAAAAAGAAGTAAATTCTGCATGTGTGTAGTGTGTGCGTGAGCATGGCTGGAGGGGTGAGTGAGTTTTATCCTACTGTCAGAGGGAATGTGTCAGATTTCTACTCCTTTGTTCCTTGTCGCCCGAGCCTTGTCGTTATGTCTATCCGCCTGTGTGTGTGTTTGCCTGCCATCCCTGTCGGCTTTAGTTATTAGTCACTGGCTCTGTCGAGAGGCGCCTTTTTCTCCCCCCTCCCTCCTCCCCAAATAGTTTGGAAGTCATAAATCCATAAGCAGACAGATGTAAGCTGGCGACCAAATACAGACATATATTAGGCATTCCCCTGGATCCAGCAAGCTGCTTGATGGGACATAAATGCAATCATATCCTTTCTCCCAAATCCCTCAGAGCTTTCACATTCTCCCTTCACCACCGCTGATAGACTATTAAGATACAGATGCTACTGTGTATACACTACACTACGTCTGTGGAGATAATTCTCATGTATACCATATGTCTTCTCTTAAATTTCGATACACTGCATCTCCTCTGAAGTGCTGATAAGACATTTGAGCGGAATACAGAGAGCACTGTGGCGACGTGTGGGCTGCAAAGCGCTGGAACGGCTGCAAAGAAAAAAGCAGAATGGAGCAGAGAAACTGAGTGAGCACATTTGGAAATAGCTTATTCAGAGGAGCACGTAACAATCAAAATGGAAACTGAGGTGATTTTTCTCTTTAGGTAATCTGTCGCCGCATGAGAACGAGAACAAGAGCGCTCGCATCCTGCCCGCCACCCAAACTGCAAACCCTTTGAAGTCATTACACCCCCTATTACTGTAATTGAGTTTGAGAATAATACCAAATGCTTCAATAACACCAGATTATGAATTCATTATGATATGCTACAATAATGCCGGCCAGATGCTGTGGTTTTTTTTTTTGTCCGGCCCGGCGAATGTAATCCAAACTGGACATCTGACAATGGCGGTTCTCATAACCCTTGTATGACTTTGAACAGGTTTTGGATTTGATTCATTTGCAAAAAAATATTAATTAAACCGAAAATGAAAAGGAATCAAAGCAGGCTGCAGTTTGATGACTGCAGGTGGACAAAAAAAATTGAAATTTTAAAAGTCTGGTTATTTTGATCACTTTGGAACTCTATCTTGTGTTATATTCCCTTTATGAAATCTGGACGTTTGTCACTTAAGCCTTTTGAAAGTCCATATTTTCATGCGTAAAAATATGAAACACCTGGCTGAAAGCTTAGGTCACCAACTCGTGCATCGTAGTAGATGCACAGTAAAGCAATTCACTGAGATAGTTGTATTGTATTGTGCAATCGTGATGTACTGTACCTAAAACAGTGTCCAGTTAGACACCAATATTAGCTTTTTTCTATCAAATTAAATGACATTCGTGACTAAGTAAGACCTCCTGAAGCACAAAGACATTTTTAGTCCATTTATAACCAATCAGGAGCACAACTGAACAGAAAAGAGGAAATCATATATTTAAAAAACACCCTAAAAAGAAGTCTAACTGATTTTGTTTCATTAAAAAAAAAGAATTTTTTTTTTAATAGTTCTCGGCTCCTACATTCTTGTGCAAGCGTGCGCCTACTTCCTCAAACTGCGCCGTGTTTTTCTCCTCAGATGAGGTAAACACGCAGAGGCAGCAGCTTTTCGAGCATCTGCTAATAATACTAATAGGAGAAGTTCAGTTCCACTGTGTCACGGCTGCCTGGTGTCTGCTCGCAGGCACACAGAGGTGGTGCTGGAACAGGAAGCGCCGCCTTGACCCCTGCTTCCTCCATTGCGCCTTGTTTATGTTCCAACGACTTCCTGCATTTCTCTGTCATTTCTCAGGCTTGGAATAGCCCGGCCCGGCGGATGGACATATCATGATATATTTGCCTTGCAGAGCGCATTTGGGCAGGGACACCAGCGCACGCTGAAAGGAGAGCCACTTCCTAATAAGAGTAGAGTGCTGCGGCGTAATTGTAATGTTAGTTTTCAGTCACTAGAGGGTGGTTAAGCCTGAGCTATGTGAGCGAGAATCAACGGCAGGGACATTCTACATGACAGGAGGTAAGATTAATGACTTGTTTCACTAAATTATCTCCCCTCTGTGAGAAATGCTCTTGGAATTCAAGCTAAACGGGAAATGCATATGCAGTGACACAGACATGTGAGGGAATTTAGTGTTTTAATGTAATAATGAGAAATTATTTTATTTGTTTTTGCAGTTTTCACTAAAATCCTACTAAAAGTCAATTCAGGCGCTGTAGTTTTTAGCCAACAGAGGATTCGCTTGTGCTTACAAATACTGCCTAGTGTCTTTGGTTTAGGTTGGTCTTCAAAAAACAGGAAAAAAATGGCTGCTTTTTTGGAGTGGCCCCGTGGCGCAGGACTGCGGGGTGAAGACCCATCCGTGTTGCCCCAGCAGGGTGTCATTTGGCGAGGCTCTTAAGCTCCAGCCCCCAGGGGTCTGGCACAAGCTGCCAAATCCTGAGAAGGTAGCCGCGCTACAAGCGACTCAAAGCGGTTCCAGGCAAAGAGTAATACATGTTCAGTGTGTGCGCCTCTTGCTCTCTGTAATAACATAAAAGACTCGTTGCCAAGCTATTTTTAGGTCGAATATTTGAGAAAATCAGGAATCAAACCATAACATTGAATTTTACAACATTTTATGTGCAATTTCATTTCTCTGTGAGGATTCCGGGACACATTGTTGCGCCCTGAAAATTTTGATGGGTGATAAAAGCATGCCATCATAAAAACCTTGGGAAACGGCCCGAGAGGTCAAAGCCAGTTTTGTGTCTTCGAGAAAAGAGAGGAAATTGACAATAAGAGCATCAAATTGAGCATTAAAAGTTGTGCTGGTACAGAGGCCCAAGCTTCCTGATTCCCATCCCTCCCACTCGCCTGCGTGCACGCACAAACACACGGCAACATGCATCAAATTATGTGAGGAAGGGGAGGGACGGGGAGAGGCCTTCACATGATCTTGATTGAGAGCAGCTTTAAACAAATTAGGGCGAAAGACCAACAATAATTTTGGAAAAATTCCCAAACAAACCCAAATATATGGCATATTAGCCGGATGGCTTTGTGCTTGTATTAGAGATCGAGGCTGTGGTCGGGATCTCAGAAATGCTGGGATCATGAGTTCACAGCACTCACAGGCACCAAGTTCTACCACAAATCCAAACCCTAAAAACAAATAAATCCATTAAATAATAATAATAAAAAATAATAATTCATTTAGCCCTTCAGTTACAATTTATAGATTCTTTCTGTAAGTGTATTTCTAGCTTCCCTAATATAAGTACCCCATCACATCTGACATTTCTGGAGAACATTAAAACAAGACCTGTAAAATGGCACTTATCCCGTTATTCCTAAAGTTTTAATGCCAATTTAAAGTCCTTTGGCAGTAAAATTATGCTCACAAAATACAAATTGTATGCTCTTTATTACTTGGCCTACAAGTATAAGTCAAAACAATACAGAGGACATGACGTTATTGTCCTTGGGGGAAAGGTCCTGCAAACAGACCAACAGCTCTGGTCTGCTGGGAATTGTAACGTGAATTTTAACAGCATTAACCATCTTTTTGATTCGAAATGTATTGGGAACACATGATGGTTCATTATATAAACATGCAAGCAGCATTTAAACAATGTGTCTGATTGAGGTAGAGCTCAAATATATACTGACAGGTGGCTTATTGTAATTTACTATTTAACAATTAATCCTATATCCTAGGCCTCATTTCATCATGATGAGGTTTTAAAGGCTTAATCTGCTCTGTAGTATGAGATAAATGTAGGGTAATAAATGGTACAATAAACGTCCAGTACTGCAAGATTTAAGGTCCAAAAATTCTTACAAAATACAAAGAGTTAATAGTCAGATCAGACTGGCGACCTGTCCAGGTTGTACCCCGCCTCTCACCCGATGACAGCTGAGATAGGCTCCAGCTCCCCGGCGAACCTCCAGAGGACAAGCTGTTACAGAAGATGAATAAATAGTCAGATCTAGAAGTTACAGTTCAGGGAAAACTTCTAAGATCCAAGTAATCACTGAATAAACCAGCAGTTTTGTTATTTTATCAGCCTTCCGTCAGCACATGTAGCTGAACTGAACTGAACTGAATTGGTAAAAAAAAGTATGAAGTTAACTCAAGCATATGTAGAAATGCAAAGACAGAGAGACTGTTCCCTGAGCTACCCAGCTGCTAAACAGTAAAAAGAGGAGAATGAATTTGGATTGACATTCCAGTTATTGCTCTTGACATTCGAGCATCGTCCAGGCGCATATGTGCAGTAAAAGCCGCACCTAGGGGAGGTTGTGCACGTGTGTGTGTGTGCGCTTGTGTGTTCTGATGAGCTAAGCGCAGCTGAGGACAGACAGTGAATGAATAATAAAGTGTGTCAAACCTGACCTATGCGGTCACTCTATTTAGACTTTCCCTTGTTTGACCGCCCAGCCTCCTCTCCCGTAGCACACACGCACAAAGACAAAGCCTCTTGTGTGAGCTAACTTTAGAGTAAGGAGACGCCAGTGAGTGCCTTTGTTTTTCCAGCTTTAACATATAGCAACTATTGAACTGTGAAAGTGAGTTGGACAGGGATCAACCATATAATATAGTTTTGACAGCCTCTGAAGCGCATCCGCTTTGCCCCTGCGCTTTAGCTGATTGCCCCTGAGCCCTTTTTCTCCTCTGCACAGGCATGCTGTGGCATTTACAAGGTACAGTGGGCAGCAAAACACACATTAGAAACAAGTAAGCATACATGGATGGGTAGAGAGAGCGAGAGGTACAGTGAATGAGGCATAGGGTGAATCATTTTATAAGGTTGACTGAAACCATTATGCAGTAGTAGCCTGAATAAAATGTTTGGTAAACTACGATTTGTAGCTGGTGACCATCATAAGTCAAAAACAAATGTAGACCTGTATACAGATAATGAACTGAACACTGGCATAAAGTTATATTTTAATTTTATGCTTTTAACAATCTGTTCCTAATTCAAGACAATGATAGTAAAACATAAAATGTCAAGGATGGTCTGAAATAACATCCACAACAGCTTAATGATCTTACAAATGGTGTGGTGGGCAATAAATAAAATTTATTATACACAATCTACAGTCACAAATTTAAATCTGGATCAAAAATATGTAAGACTTGCTTTTGATTTGACAATTGATATTTGCTGCCAGCTGCTAGAACAATTAAAGAACTCTACATTTCAGATTTCAAAATAAGAGCAGTGGGAACACATCTAGCCGTCCCCTGATTCAGATTCTTGTTGAGCTGAATTCCCCCTTTCTTTTTTTATTTTATTAGATTTTTTTTATTTATTTTTTACTGAAAAGTTACTAAGACAAAATAACTGTTTATTATCAATGGTAGGTTACGAGCAATATCCATTGTTTTTATCTTGAGTAAACGTGTAAAAATTTATTAATTTCAAATTTCTGATCAGGTGTGTCGACATGGTGAGTGACGTTAGGTTCAGCCAATGAGCGAGCGAGTAGAGAACGATACTGACCAATAGAGAAGCGAGGGAGCGGGGCAATTCGATGTGCGCTAATCAGGCACGCGACGAACAGGTTTGGAGCACAGACCTTGCTAGTTGGCTATTGCTACGTGGTTGCTAGTTGCTAGTTTTGAACACGGTTTTGAAACGGCTATGCTGAAAGGGGGGTGAGTCCTCAAAAGATTTAGCAAACTTTTAACATACAGGTAAATGTGCGTGTCTACACCGAGCAGGTGTGAGTTAAAATGCCCACTGTCCACTTTTATGACATTCGTGCTCACAATAAGTTTAGCCCCCAAACGACGCTAGATAATTATCATATTATTATTAGAGGTTGTAGCTAGGTGTTAGCTAGTGCGAGATGGGTGCTAACACTTTTTACTGGGTGTTTGGTGCAGAGCAAGTAACGTACGTTGAAAATGGTGGTTGATGAGAGCCGTGAGAATCAACCAAACTGTAAAGTTGTGGGCTGTAAATTCAAGAACGAGTTTACTGAAAGAAGCTACGCATATACACTATAAAACAGTGACTCTGAGGTTTCTTTCCAAAAAATAAAAACAACATAACACATATTCCAGAAGCAGCTGTAATACTTGCCTTCAAATGTATTTAAGACGTGAGAAATAATTTTACGCAAAATGCTTGCTGTTCAAGTGGTAATGCTAGCCTTAGGTCATGAGAGAACCACTGCTGGGCAACCGTTAGTGCCTAGGCTAACGATTCAGCAAGTTGATGGGTATCAACGCTTTCCTTTGACACATACACAAAATACAAAGACACACTCTATGATAGTATATTACCATTTATCCACAGAAGAAGGAACTTCCTTTTTGGAAAACGTCGGCAAGCATGACACAACTTGAGCACATGTCCACTTTAAAGTTTTGAAATAGTCAAGAGGGGGCCATTTTTATGGCCTTTTATTACAAACACGGAAACGCTACTCCGTTTGATGTCAGCAAAAGGCCTTTGGAATAGCTGGCTAGTAGGTAGCAACCCGTCAGTGTAGCTAGCAGAAACTTGGCCTGAGCAGCGCTGTTAAATGGATAATAAATCTTTGTGTGGAGTTGACATGCGTAACAACTTCAGATACATTAAAAGTTATTCCTCTTGACAGTCTACAGCTGCATCTTGCTTCAGGGCATAGCCCGCCCACTATGTTTTCAATCCCCTTTGCAGAATTAAGTCTGACCAATATGGCTGTATCTTAATAACCAGAGAATATCCACTGTTCATATTTAATTCTTGGGATGCATCACAAAGAAAATGTGCTTATGCGATTTACCTATTGCTATAATGTGTGTTAGAAGTTGACAAATGTTCAGAGGTTTTGGGTAGACTGTACTGTGTCCTCCCCTTGGTGCCTCGGCTTTGTGTAATTTGCCCAAATCTTGATGTGTTTCTGTGTGCGTCTCTCTGTGTATGTGTGCATGCATGTGTGTGTAATGTGAAGTGAAGTGAAGAGAGAGAGTGGGACCGAGGTGGAGTGGCGAGAGGGAGACAGAGAAGTGACACAAATCAATGTGAGCACCCAAACCACCATCACCAGCAGCAGCAGACTCCCCGACCTCCATCACCTCTCTGCCTTCCCTGGGAGAGACCAGCAGACACAGAGTCACAGGAATGACAGACTCCTCAACAATGCAGCATCCGGTAAGTCATTACAGAGACAGAAATACCTCCCACCGTACACAAGTTGCGGAAGCGATGGCAACAAGGATGGGTTGGCAGTGTGACTTCGCTCTCCAAGGCACAGAGCGCACAGAGCAGGCTAGACAGTCGTGGCTGAGTGCCTTTTTCTGCTTTTTGCTGTGCACCATCTCCTCTCCGCTGCTTCTGTCACCGCTGCTCCTCCTGCAGCTGCAGCTGGTGCACAGGGAAAATAAAATTCAGAGTAGGGCAGCGCGAGAGCCGCTGCAGGTCCTCCTCCATTCATATATTTTAAAGCCCGTTGGTGATTACGGATTGGATTGAGGGAGGCTTTTTGTCCTCCAATCACCACCCTGCCTCTCGAAAAGCAGGGGAGCGATGGTGGATGAGCTGAGGAGAGAGAGGGAAATATAGAGAGTTAGTTAAGATGTAGTCCTCTGTGAGACATGACATGAATGCTTTAATATTTATATAGAGAGTTATCTCCTGTCTGTGGCATTCATGTTCTAGTGTGGCTCTTTGGTATCCATTAGATGGTTTTTGAAAAACTTTTTTAAAAGGAACACATTGGTGTTTTTGTTGGTTTCAGAGAATTATACTATACATTTGCATCTCCCCTTTTCAACACTTTTGTAAGTAGTATTCTGAATTTGCAAAAAATGAACTACAGTAGAGTTGAAGATGGTTTTGTTCATTATATATTATTGCCATCATTTTTATTCTCTTCACCCACGTGGCCATGGTTTCCCATTTTTTATACTATAAAATTGTTGTTGGTTGGTTGGTTTTGCTGTCATCTAAGTCTAAAGTTTCTGTCCAGTGCAGATTTAGTTCTTGAATCTGGTTTTGATTAGTACATTAGTTGCTTGGCAATATTGGACACAATATTGGACTTCTTTGATGTTGGAAAAAAGGAATCAATGGCAAGGACAAATGTGGAATACCTTTGGTGTGGCTTCTTAACCCTCGTGCTATCCTCTTGCATAATCTCTCTCTGTCTGTCCATTCACTTGGGGTCCCAGAGACCCCAAAGGTAGCACGAGGGTTAAGGAGCTGCGGACTGTAGGCATATGTCACACGCATGTGTCAGCAGTATTTGTTGACTCTAAGCTAAATCTGGTTTGTCACTCTGGCTTGGCTATACCATTGTTTATCTGCTACTTTTTGGCAATTTCATAGAGCTGAAATGTACCAATTACACTTGTTGTTTATTATTACACTTCACATTTGTTCTGTGTGGTGTTCCTAGTCATTTTCTATTGCACTGTGAACTGGGCTGAACCCCTACCAAGTGTTTCTTTTGTGTGGTTATTCTAGCATCATAGATGTGGGGATAGCAATGCCAGTCTATCAACTTTGAACTTTGGACATTATTTGTATTGAATTAACACTCGTAAAAACAGGTTAATTCTAGACGTGTCTTTTCTTCACATATGTTCCTAAAACGCGACCTTCTAATGAGCAGCTCGTCCAGCTCACACTTCTCGTATCCTTTTCCCTCCTAACAAGCCTTACAGGCCTCGGCATCCTGCCAGCTAATGCCTGGCTTTATGGCTTGAGCGCGGAGCGTGTGTGTGTATGTGTGCGACTTTAAGTTCAGCAGCTTCCTTGAGCTTTGTGTCTTGTTCATTAAGAGTTTAGAGACAAACTTTCCTCCCCTTGCTCATTGATGATTTAAGGAATCAGAGGAGACTGCTGCCGTAAAAGTCGAAGCTGTTAAATTCTGAAGAGACTCCGCCATAAAACTGTGTCCTGTTAGTTCAGGGACTTTGCTTCTCTGTGATTGATCTCTGGTGGTTTTTCAGAGCTAAAGCAAACTGCGGAACCATTCCTTTTATTGAACAGTATTGTCTCAGACCATTAGTATTGACTGAACCAACCTACAGAACCTCACTCAGGTAAACTCACATTTTTCTCCATCAGAGAGATCTAATTTTATCTTATAAAACATAGGGCAGATGAAGTAACTTGCATAATTGAATACAATATAGTTGTGGACTTCATAGACTATTCTTTTCTGTTCTCAAATTTTTTTTTACACCATCTGTGCCCGTTTTATTTGAAGACCAATGGTAGTCCTTTGCTGAGTGATACTGTATCTGCACTGAATGTGAAGTGTGCCTGCTATTTACAGTCACACAGTATCAGTTTCTGCTGCCTCTCGTTTGTTATTGTGGGAGCTTGGATACCGTTATCGGCTCTTAGCATCAGGGATTGGTTTCCGCTCCGTTTTAGAATGTGATGAAAACACAAGCGCATACTGGACGCAGAAATACACACAAAAGCGCAGGGTTTGTTTGTTGCATTGTTGTGCGAGTCTGTGTGTGTGGCAGCGATTGTATGCGTGTCCCGGGGCCCGCAGAGCGCAGACACATTGTTAGATGCAGGTAAAAGTCAGACGAAGAGAGACATCTGTCAGTCTCTGAATGGTGTTTTCTCAATGCGACTGATGAGGTGCACTCTCTCCCGCTCACTCTTTCTCGCTCCGTGGCTTTCACATGCACACACACATATAAATACAGTACATATACATATGCATACACACCAAATTTGGGGAAGGCCCAGGTGAGTAAGCTGCGTGTTTGAATGTCGGTGCTTTAATGGGGTGTTGATCTCACACAAGACAGGAAACTGTAAACAAATCCCCAACATGTGGCGGCTTGCTGGAGCATAGCTATGAGGGGCCGTTAGGGACATTATTCAGAATTAGCCTCTCACATACACACGTCAAACGCAAAACTCTTACACACACACGTCAAACGCTCTCACATGCACACGTCAAACGCTCTCACATACACACGTCAAATGCAAAACACTCACATACACACGTCAAATGCTCTCACATTAACACGTCAAACGCCCTCACATTTATATGTCAAATGCTCTCGCATATACACGTCAAAATGCTCTGACATATACATGTCAAAATGCTCTCACATTAACACGTCAAATGCTCTCACATTAACACGTCAAACGCCCTCACATTTATATGTCAAATGCTCTCACATATACACGTCAAAATGCTCTCACATATACATGTCAAAATGCTCTCACATTAACACGTCAAATGCTCTCACATTAACACGTCAAAATGCTCTCACATATACATGTCAAAATGCTCTCACATTAACACGTCAAATGCTCTCACATTAACACGTCAAAATGCTCTCACATTTATATGTCAAATGCTCTCACATTAACATGTCAAAATGCTCTCACATTAACATGTCAAAATGCTCTCACATATACACGTCAAAATGCTCTCACATTAACATGTCAAAATTGAATAAAAACGGAAGGCGTTTGAGTAGGAAAGGAAGGCGTTTGAGTAGAAAAGGAAGGTGTTCGAGTAAACTGAAACTGTATTGGTGGTTTGCAGTCACGTGATTCCAATGACGCGCAAATTTCAGATGGGGGGGCAGGAAGTTTCTTGCAGGCAGGATACCGGCAGGACAACGGCAGGAAAATGTTCAAGTTTTGTGTAGTATATGGCTGTACTAACCGGGGAAAACAAAAAAAGTGTCTTTAGAATTCCCAAAGTGGTAACCCACAAAGGGGATCAATTTAAAAAAATGACCAAAAACGGCGATGGACGTGACTGAAAAACTTCTTCGGTCCACGTCTTCGGTCAGAGAGAGCGGAGTCCGACAACGCCTGTGTCTGCAGTGACCACTTCGTGAAAGGTAAGGCTACAGTGATTAAGCTACTTACAGAGCTGGCTAAAACTGTCAAAAATACAGAGCAGGGTATTATAATATTACAACATAGCTATACATTTCTGATAACCCTCTGGAGTTCTAACGTTAAGCTATGTGGCGATCTCCAGTGTCTTTGTTTTTAGCATTTCTAGCTAACGTTAGCTATCGCAACCAGTTGTTCTCAAATTGATGACATTGTCTATCTCTGTACAGTGTACAGAGATAGATTGAGATTGAGATGGCCCTATAGACTTAATATGAAAACGGTGGAGAATTATTTCATAGACTAATAACATGATGTAAACTGCAGTTCTCCCTCCTTACTCTCAGTGCATGGTGTTAATCACATTTATTTTATCTAGGCTGCCCAAGTGCTGTCACAGATGTACGGTTCATCCTGGCTACCAGAGAGGTAAACCAGTGACAGAGGCATCACGTCAACATGAAAGATTGAGGGCCAGAAAAGCTGATCTGACCAACACTGATGCAGAAGCGACGTGCACCGACACCACAGATGCATTGCTCCACCTCCGTGAAATACAGAATAATGCATGGAGGTTGCATGTAGCCATGTTACATTAACTGTTTTGATAACTATGTATCATACCCATGTATTTGTTTACCTCAGAATTCATCCTAAACAATTACCACCACCTTGATGAATACAATTTGTAAATTATACAACTAACCTATCTTACTCCCTCTCATCCTCTTGCCAAATATATTCTATATATGAAACTCCTAAAATGTTTTAATGCTATTACTTGAGTAAATTAATTTGAATCAATTGAGTTACCTTTGTGAGGCTGTTTTTACACAAGTATCTGTTCTTCCAATTGAGTAAAGATGTGTACTTTGGGCTCCTCTGTATATTTAACGTGTTTTTATATTTGTTTTCTTACAGATAGGTATTAAAAATATTTCATACTTTGTCTAGAAACTGTGTCATAATATCCCAAAATCATCCTGATGTACTTACTTCCAGCTAAAGATGATAGACAATATTGAGTTATCACCCTGCCATACTTAATTCATAAAAGTCATTTAAATTGACATCACAAAGTGGCCTTGGCATATTTCGGAAACTCATTTATTTTTTTAGTGATAGATAAGATTTTGACCCATTATGGTCACATTCTATGAAAACCTATGGACATACATGTATAGACATGAGAACATATAAACATTTGATTCATTTTGACAGTGTTGGAGAGTGGGTGATAATAGTTAGATATCCACTTGCACTTTTCCATAGTACAAGATTCACTCTTTCATTTTAACACCAGCTTCAATGGCACATAGAACTGCTCCAACATGTGAGCAGGATTCTGACAATCTGTTGGTAAAAGGGACAGAGAAAAGGAATTATGCATTTACAGATCAAATCTGTTTTTCACAGTGACATGCACAGTGATAAGTAACAAACAACTAACAGACTGCTTTGTTTACGTTGCTGAGAACCTAATTTAGTTGTGCTTCTCTGCTTTCTGAACTTACTCTTAAACACCAGACAGTCCTCTATGATATGATGCTGTCACATTGTCATGTTCAAACAACTGGACAAATTACTAAAGCAGGAATAAAGGTGGTCTAATTTTGACTGTTTACATGTTGATTTGGTGTTCATTTATTATGACGTACCCAACCACTACAATTGCAATGTGCTGTAACAACTTCTCCGTTGTCCTTAGCCACGACCCACGTTTTCAACGGTGTCTCAGTAGACCTCTGACAATGGTTGACCTAGAAACATTAGGTAGAAACCAGTTAGCTACAGGTAGCCAGTTAGCTTGTAGCCTGGTGCCAGTGGTGCATTCATGTAACGTTACATTAAAGTTGAAACAGCAATGTAAAGAGAGTGAATTACATTTACTCACCCGGGCAAAAATATGACAGGAGTCATTCAGTGCTGCTTTGGATCCGAGGCCGCTGACCCAATCACTTGTATGCCTTCATTTGGCTAGCGGTGTAGGAGGTCGGGAGGATGAATAATTTGTGATGTCGATGGCCTCCAAACGAGGCAAGTCCGACAACAGGTACGAAAAATCACCTTTACTTAGTGTGTATGGGTCATATCCTACATATTTTTCTACTTCTTAATAATACCTGCTACGTGCAGGCTCACCCTACTCGAGTTTCCATCATTTCTAATTACCGTTCTCCACTTCCTGCCCCCATCATTTCCGCGTCATTGGAATCACGTGACTGCAAACCACCAGTACAGTTTCAGTTAGTTAAGCCGTTTTGCGCATGCGTCTGTTCTTTTTTCGCCTCTTTCAACAACTTCCTTTCCTACTCAAATGCCTTCCGTTTTTATTCAATTTTGACATGTTAATGTGAGAGCATTTTGACATGTTAATGTGAGAGCATTTTGACATGTTAATGTGAGAGCATTTTGACGTATATATGTGAGAGCATTTTGACATGTTAATGTGAGAGCATTTTGACATGTTAATGTGAGAGCATTTTGACGTATATATGTGAGAGCATTTTGACATGTTAATGTGAGAGCATTTTGACATGTTAATGTGAGAGCATTTTGACGTGTATATGTGAGAGCATTTTGACGTGTATATGTGAGAGCATTTGACGTATAAATGTGAGAGCATTTGACATGTTAATGTGAGAGCGTTTGACGTGTATATGTGAGAGCATTTTGACATGTATATGTGAGAGCATTTTGACGTGTATATGCGAGAGCATTTGACATATAAATGTGAGGGCGTTTGACGTGTTAATGTGAGAGCATTTGACGTGTGTATGTGAGTGTTTTGCATTTGACGTGTGTATGTGAGAGCGTTTGACGTGTGCATGTGAGAGCGTTTGACGTGTGTGTGTAAGAGTTTTGCGTTTGACGTGTGTATGTGAGAGGCTAATTCTGAATAATGTCCCTAACGGCCCCTCATACATAGCTCTCCTCTCTCTCTATCAAAGTATGCTCGTGTGACGTTTGGAGTAATGAGAAATAACAGCTCAGTGGAAATTGGAACAGTCCTCCTGTCTTTTAGTACAGATGAAATTTAGTGTGTTTATAGAAGCGGTGGAACAAACAGCTGTGAACACTACACTGAAATGTACAGTAAGTACATTGTTTATGAATAAATGTCCACGCTGCACATTGTAGGTTAGCTACGGCACGCTGTGATGATGTGATCATATCGTGTTCCGGTCTCTAGGCAAATTGTAATGAAAAAAACTGACTGCCATACTGAATTCTTAGATAAAGAAATGTCTTTGCATGCAGCTGGACAGTTCTGAAACCAACCTGAGCGTGTGTGCTTCTGGGCAAATGCCTTAATAGCTCAGGTGAGGTGTGTGAATACGTAGGTAGAGAGGGTTTTTCACGAACCAGAGGACACGCCGAAGCGTCCCTGAACAAGACCCTGAACCTCAAGTTGAGTTTTTGTGTGCTTTTGTGTGAGTAGGTAGATGTGTCATTATGACTGTAAATCACTTTGAGTACCAATACCTAGAAAAGTGTTACCTATATATATGTGTGTGTGTGTGTGTATATATATATATGTGCACATAAATACAAGACCATTTACCACTGCATGAAGTGATTTTACTGACACAATGAGTTATGAATTAAAAATTACATTTCTTTCCAAATGCAGAATTCAGACAAACTGTGAAAAACCTCCAAACGCACAAACACATTTATGAATTTTAATGAATTCTCTTGAATCTTTTTTTTGAATTCGCTTTCAGTCCATTAAGGAGTATCTGACTTAATAATATTTTAATTTTGATCGTGAATTGCAGCACTTCATAAACTTGGTTTCCATCTTAGCTGTACGCGGCAGTCACTCATCATCTTTCTGACGTTTAATAATGCTGACTGGGGTACTACTGTACCGCGATGATGATGATTTACAGTTACATGCAATGAATTAGTGATACAGGCTCTATAAATTTCCACGGCCTTGCGTACTGTGCAAATGCACTTGAAGCATCATAGGTTCTAATAATCCTTTTAGGTGGTAGCTTAAAGGTGCTTTAAGGAGTTCTTCTATTAACAAAATGATCCTCTCCATTCATAGATTACCATCAAAACATAGTGCAACATGTATTTTGAAACATCACAGTCTTCTTCTCTGCCTCACCGTACCCCTTTTCTTACGACTAATGGCCATTTTTAGTCAATTAGTCACAAGCAAATTGATGGAAGCACTCAGTACAATAGAAGAAATATCTGTTTTATTTAAAATACCAGAAATGTCTCTGTGATATATCCCTGATATGGAGTTGCAGCCCCTTTGGTTGATCCACCTCGATTGTTTTTGATTGTCTTAACTTCAGAGTTTTATTCTGATTTAGCTCATAACTGTACATCATAAGAGCTTGAGTGAATAATTCAGCACGCTGAACCTCCTTGTCTTTGTCTCTCTTTAGTTTGTGTTCTTGTTTTATTCTGCATGCTCTCTGTGCCTCTCTGTAGGCTTTGGATCAGACAGAGGAGTGTGCTGCCAAGATAGATGAATTATTAGAGTAATGGGCTTAAGTGTCTTGTCCTAACATCATCTCAGGCTCAGTCCAGCACATTATCATACAAATGCTTTAAAAAAATATCCAGAATAAAAAATAAATAAATAAATCAGGAGGAAACCATAATACCCCCCTCCCCAACCTGTCTCTTGTTTTTTTTTTTAAAAGTTCAGAATTATAATTAATCAGAAGGAGCCGTTAACTATTCCCTCTCCCTTATCGTCTCCTCTCCCTCACCTCCTCCCGTGTCTCCTCTGTTTTGTTAGCGCGGGATGATCCATTGTTATTAAATTGAGAGATGTGCTGTGTGCTTTCATTCCCCCGTGGAGGCTTTTAGTAAGTGAGCCATTACAATATTTGACTTTAAAAGATTGCAGATCTCCATTAAAAATAGAGGCTGACACTCGGACAGCTGATCCGCTGTATTTGTTCCGAGATGAAAGGACGCCGGCTGGAACAAATAGCAGAAGGAGAGAAGGAGAGAAGGAGAGAGGAGTCAAGAGACTTGTGTGTAAAGTGTCACACTCCATGAGCTTAGGATGAGCTTTGGTCTGGATGGCACTTGTGGATTGCGTGTCTGTGTGTGTGTATATATGTGTGTGTGTGCTGGTGAAGGTTCCCTACTGTTCCACGACAACTCTGTGATGCAAGAGACCAGAAAACCAATTACATTTCATTTCATCTTTCCGTTGTGGCCTTGGAGCGTCAATTCCAATTTAATCTTAAACATTGTCTTGACGTAATTATAACAAAGATTTTTAATGTTCTGTAGCCTAAACAAAGAGGAGAAACTACAGGGTTATTGATAAGCGTGAGGATTATGATTGACTTCTTAGTCACGTGCAGAGTTTTCTGCATAACATTTAAAGTGACTATCTATAGTGAGCCGAGCCAACACAATAAGCTTATGACTTACTGATGAAAGCACTGTAATATTTTATGCTGTATCTTTGCATTATTACAAACCGGGTGTCTTTGGAGACATCCCCAAGAACAAAATGCTGTGCAGTCAGTAAAGTTCCTGCCAATGTGTTCTCTATAAACAGATGACCGTTTCAGCTACACGGGCCAAATGTAAGCTGACATGTGAGAGTGTTTCTGCATTAATTTATGCATAATTACGATGGTGGAAATGTAGCTTGTGCACCCGTTTCCACACTGTCTGAAGATCTTAAAACGGAATCCGGCGTGTGTGTAAAAAAAAAGTGTGCATGTGGATTTTAGTCTGCATGGTGCAGCACTAGTTAGTGTTTAAAAGACACTCAAATAAAGAAAAGATAGCAAAGTGTGACGAATGAACAGATGCTCACTTCCTGCCCTCACTACAGTCAAACAAGTGGTCTGTCTAGTAATCACTTTTCAAAAGCTAGATACTTATTTATACTTAAAGTGGAATAATCACTATAGAAAACTTACTGATGTTAGACTATAGCCTATGAACTACTGATGAAAGTATTATATTCTTTGCATATTTGCGTTTTTATTAACTAGGTGTCTCTAGTGACATTCTTTCTGAATGTGTGGCAGCAGGGGTCTGGCAGTGTGTAGTTTCTGGTGTGCCTTCTCTTTTTTGTATTTCCCATACAGGCTGGAAATAAAAATCGGCGTGTCAATCAAACGTCCGTAGGTGTAAATCAGGAACACTTCCAGGATGGGGAACGATGTGAGTCTTTGTGATCTGTCTCTGGGACGGTCATTATCTTTTTAAACTTCACCAGTTTGTCCACATATGCGTAGATCGTACTCATCACGGTATCCATTGTGCCCCATCCTGATAAACTACATAACATTTGGGCAAATTGATCAGATGATGTTTAAAAAAGGTTTACATCTTCTCTAACCACATTATAATGTGCTATAAATAAGTGTTTACAAAAATTGGTGGACTTCAAATGTTTGCAGGTCATTTTTTTCCACGTTCTGTTAATTAAGCTAATCACAATGTGAAATATACCTGTTTCAGTTTAGTAAATAAAACCACTTTTAACCATCGTACATTTTTACACAGCCACAATACATCACAATTGAGCCCACATGAGTAATACTGTGTGTTTAGCTCGCCTTGACAACAACAGTCAGTGTGCCATAAATAAATCCATTGTTAAGTGAATGAATTGTTTACTTAGTGTGACTAACTATTCACTGGCTTATCCTGTCTGTAATGTGGAACACTGTTGTAAAACTTCCACTTTGCACATTTAGATTTCCAGAGAAAGATCATCCATCATCCATACTTATGTTTTTATATGATATGTTTCAAATATTCTCCATCGCAGTCATGCTGCCTCATTGTTTCTCAGTCTAAATAGGCATCAGTATGTTACAGGCTAAGTCATTTTACTCCTTTATTCAAACTATTAAGAGTCCCTGCACGTAACAAACTAGCGTCTGCATGTGTATTTACTCACACTATAACATAGTATTCAATCAGTGGGTCAAGCAGCTCTCACCCCTTGAAAATATAAGAAAAGATCCCCTCCAAAAAAAAAAAAAGAACAACAAAATAACAAAACAAGAACTGACAAAAAAAAGAACAGCCCTTGAGGCTTTCCTAATGAACCGAAGTCCAAGTCGGACAGAGGCCGCCTATTTCCAAACTTTTTTTTTCCCCCTCCTGTTCCTTTGTGCATCAAACTCTTCAAAAAAACATAACAAGCTTCTTTCATGGATCAAACGAGAGCTGCAGTGCTCATTGTGCCAAAGCAGGATAAAAAAAAAAGGAGACTGAGAGAGAGAGAGAGGGAGAGAGAGGGAGAGAGAGATACCTTATTATTGTTATCAAAGTAAAGCCAGCTCCTCTCCTGCTGTTCTTATGGGACCTCTCTCACTCTCTGTGCTCATAAACCCAAGGGGAATCTAAACATGACCCGCATACACACCCCTCCTCCTCCTCCTGGAACACACACACACGTGGGTCTGTCTTGGTGCGCGTCGTTTCATTTGTGAAATTAGTCCATTCTCTCTGACCCTGTCTTTTCATCAGACGCGTCGGTGCATATTTTAGTCCCTTTCCTGCGCTTGTTTTACTAATTGGTGGCTATACTTTGCCCAACACTGATATCCTTTGATCATCTCAGATCATTACGTTTACCTCATTAATTTGCTCAATGTGATTTTTTCTCCCCCCAAAAAATTTAAGGGTCCATGCGAAATTGGATTAATAATAGATCATATGGGCTAAGAGAAAGTGTTATTCCTATGTGATTTCTCTTGCTCTTTTTTTCCCCCTCTTTCTTTTCTGATTATTCGTTGTCTTGTGGCACACGGGGCCAGCTTGATTGGAAAAGGTCAATGTTTCGGGGAATATGCTGCGATGAACAGATCTGCAGTGTTGGGACATCATCAGCAAAGTTAAGCGAAGCATGGGAGGATTAACACATCCTAGGGTAATGTATGTTCTTTGTCTAATACAGATGATGATAATAATGGCTTGACCTAACAGAAGCTGAATATAGGGAACAAACAAGAGAAAAGACAACTGATGGAGCATCTCAGACACCTCACGATGTCCCGACATCACTGTTTAATGACTTCTGGGACTTGCTGTTTGGCGTTTGCCCATTGTATTTAATTTTCTTCTTTCAAGTCTTTCATTATCAGCCTCGGGAAAGGGTATCACAACAAAGTACGCCTTCTTCTGTTCCCCACCCACACCCTCACACGTCTTCGTCTAGACGAAGACACCTAGGTTTGTTTTTCATTTATAAATCTGTGACCCCACGTCTCTCCCTTTCAGTCACCATCTGCCTCACAGGAGTTGTGAAGAGACAAGAGATACATATTGACGGCTGCAAAATTTGCATGATATGTTAGTAAGATGTTGTGTGATACAGCCCGGTAGTCTGGTAACATGCCATTTCATTATGAAATCCAATTGTCGTTCAACCAGTACAGAAAAAAGAAATGCCTATTCATGCAACTGGAAAGTCCTTCAGCCAATCAGAGCCTTGTTTTGTTGTAAACAAATTCAAATCAATGGCTCTCGGATGACGTGTACGACTACGTCACTGTTACTCAACTGTCCATTGCTGCATAAATCCCGCCCAAACGATTCGACTAGCTTGGCAGAACTTTGCCGGCACATAATCAGTAAGCCTCAGAGGGGTTCCAGACCTAAGTCCAAAATTTGTGGGCGGGGATGTTTGTCTGGGATTCAGGCAAAAAATAAATGTATCCTCATTTTTGTGTTAAAAACCCAGAGATATTTAATCAACTATATAACGAAACGTATTAAACCCTCATGTTTTCCATTGATCAGCTAATTGAATAACCAACTAATTGTTGTAGACTTAAGGTCCAACTACAGAGAACCATCGTCAAGGAACTAGCAGTAATGAAGGCTGACTGTGCGATGCCTCACATGGCTTGTGTCTGGGCCAAAGATTTTCACTTGGACATGCCACGATGTCTTCACCCAGCGGCCAGTTAGCACACAATTAGAAATCTGAAGGGCTGGAATGAGCTAGGGAAGTGTGAGGGGTTGTCATAAAGAGCTGGCCTCTACTGAATCATGTTAATCAGTTGGTCTGCAGTTCATTAATTCTGGATAATCATATCATTGTGAATATATTTGTGTATTGGAAGGTTCAGATCAGATGAGGACAATAAACCTTTGATTTTATTATTCAGTTTCTATTCTCATGCACTGGCGACCTTCTCCACTGCTGATTTAACATGCTCAATTGGCTGAAAAGCCACCAAAAAGGGGTTTGACTTGTGCCAAACACACTACGAAAACTATTTTCACAGACCTTTACCGGCCATCTTCTTGGTGTGGCACATCCCGTAGATGTTGGGGAAACTCTGCTAAGCTAAACATGTCATTACATTATCTCGCTTTTCAACAAGGCAGGGTATAAACACACCTCCCAGAATGGCTTCCCAGAACCTGCTTGCTCACACAAACATTAAATCCCACACAAACATAAAAACCCACACAAAGCAGGTGCAAACATCCATTTTTACACTGTTTTACCACGTTTGCTTCACATAGAGTAGGAACCATTTGTTCAGACATACATTGAACGTCAGAGAGAAACATTGTCATTTATCCAAAGTGTGTGAAGTCTACAATCATACTCCACTTACGTTCACAAGCTGCAATTGTTAAGGCTGTCAGTACTTCCTGTATCACATGGTTTCCTGTATTTCATCCCTTATCCAGCATCAATATCTCCTGCAAAGATACCCTCCCTAACAATAGGCTGTTGTCTGCGCTTCTTTTCTTGACAGCTCTATTGTCAATCCATCCAACTCCGAATTGTGTCGCGTATAGAGACGCGTGTCTCCCTCTTCTTTTCTCTTTTCCCCTCACTCTTGTTCAGAGCAGATTACATCTGAGATGACTCCGTCTGGAGGCGCCGCTCCGCATTGTGCCGCGCTTCTTCTCTTGTTGTCACGTCGAGTTCTGCGCCCTCCTATTATCATATAGATAAGTGAATGTTTGTGTTACGGCAAGACGGGCAACGCGCTGCTCTAATGTAGCGTATTGTGCGCTCTGTTAAAATTGGCCCCCGTTGTCGCCGCCATCCAAACATCTCGCTCCCCTGTTATAGTTGTAAACACAATTGTGGAATTGTGTGAATATTTTTGTGGGTCGCGTGTGAAGAAAAGACAATGTGTGTTTTCTCAGTTACTCGTTCTTTTGTGACGTCAAGCTGGCTGTTTTGCGCGAGTTTGTGTGCAGAGTGTGTGTTTGTCTTCGCATAACTGCATATGTCTGAAGTGTGCGCGGTAACACTGCATTCAGTCATTTCAAGGCAGAGATAAAGGAAAGCATATGTATTATTTTAAGCACTTTATGGGTAAATCTGTACATTTGCACAGTCATTGTTGTCAATCAGGTGTCAAAAAGTGTGTGTTTTTGTGAAGAGGAGAGAAGATAGAATAGATTTAGGCAAGAGGAATATCTCCTTCAGCCTGGTAGAGTCTGTGAGAAAGAGGTAATCAGAAGAACACACCACTTCACTCTAGTTATGTCCAAATCCTGCCGTTTTGATCTGTGTTGGGGCTGGTCCAGGCATTTTAGTTATGTGCCCAAAAGTTCTGACATCGTTTTATGTCGAGCAACTTACCGAGACAGAGCCATTCAGCTGTCCACATTAGACTGACTGACACAATAAATCAGGACTGGGACCAGCTGATTCTCCATATTAAAATCACCAGTTAAACTGGTGCCCGCTCCACACTGAGGTAGTTCCGACTCCTCCTCCTCTGCCAGCCAGCCTTGTCTCGGCTAAGTTCAGGCAGTTTTAGCAGAACACTGTGAACTCATCCAGGAGCTTCAGGGAAAGATGTGATGACTCAGAGATGGAAGGAGACAATCTGTTCCTTGTTCAGCCCCAGGTGTGTGAGTGTGTACGGGCGCTCACATGCGCAGTGTGTGTTTTTATGCAGATTCTCCTCAAGGATTTGATGCACCGTGATGTTGACAAACAAATGCTAGGATTTATTCATATTTTTAATATTACTAGCTTTATCTTAACCTGCATTTACACTATCTTCAAATATTTCATGAAGTAAAAATGAAATATTAATACGTACAGTACCTTGAAGAAGTATTCACTCCATTGAATGTTTTCTCCTTTTATTTCTTTTATAAATGGAATCATAGTCAATATTCATTCATTCATTCATTCATTCATCTTCTGTAACCACTTGTTCCTGTGAAGGGTTGGGGGGGGCTATCCCAGCTGTCATCGGGTGAGAGGCAGGGTACACACTGGACAGGTCGCCAGTCTATCGCAGGGCTCACGGTCAATATACAGATGTTTGTTAGGTCACGTATAATAATCAGTTTTAGATATAGGTATGTGGAATTCTGGCTTTGTGTAGGAATGAGTAAAACTTTGTAATTTTTTTTCCCCCAAGTATTTAAAGCAGTGACTAGTAGGGGAACTCAAACAATATGCAGTTGACTATAGCTACAGTTGCTTTCTTCCAGCCTAAGTGTTAAGGTGTCATGGCGGAGGAAGTTGCACTCTTCTTTTCAAAGTGTAGCTGGATGGTGTGGCCTAAAAACAAAACCTCCATTTACACTTTTAATAGTTTTTCTTTTGGACAAAGAATGCTGGTATGTGCCGCTAAGTCCCAAAGATTGAAAGCTTTAGTGTGAGGTCTGCAAAAACAAACCAGTTCCAAACTACTGATGAGACTTTGTCTTTTTTTCGGAAAAAAACAATTTTCATAAAAAAAAAAATCCCCAACTACAAATTTGCAGCCTTGAAGCCAGCCCAAACTTCTCCCGCACCACTTTTTTTTTTTTTTTTCACGCCTACAGTATAAAACCTGAAAATTAAAGAGCATTGAAAGCCATCCGTCTGCCCTCTGTTTTTGAAGGCAAAAAGGCTTATATACTCAAAAGCTGATATGACATTGTCTTCTCTATAAAGAGAGAATAAAGGCCCAGTTGGGGGCTGTTTAACTCCACCATATGTTCAACATAACAGCAGTTTTCTTTGAAATTCTGTCCCCGTGTGAATTTGCGTCTGTGTGTGTGTTCTTGGTCGTCATCTCCACCTGTTATCTCCCTCTAGCTTCTCGCTGTATGTTCAGGGAATCCCTGATAGTGGGTCACAGTAATAAAATGTGTGTGCGCGCTGCCTCGTTGACGTGTGTGCGTGCTGAGGCGGTGCATGTGCCAGGCTGAGCCAAGCCTCCCTCTGATCCAACACCACCTCACGCACAGGCACACTTCCTCCCTCCTCCGTGCGTTCTTCCACTTTCAACATCCTTCCCTTTCTTATGGAAAAGAGCCAATTAGACTTGTGTCTGTTTGTTTTAAACAAAATGGCTTTTAATTAGCGCGATCAAAAAGGCTCCTTTCTGCGGGCCCCAGGATCCACTTTGTAGTTCCCCCTCCAGATCGCGCGGCGGTTTGATGCCACCTGATAGGACGCCAAGACAATCTGAACACTTTCATAATGAATACACACATATGCACGAACGCACTTTATCACGTTGTCTCTATCTAACGCTTGCTCTCTCAAAGTCTTTTGGTCGTTTGTTGTATTGTTGTTACAGCCCTTGCTTTCTGTTGCCCACATCCTCTTATTTCTTCCTGTGTTGCTCCTTTCTTCTCCTTTGTCCTTTCTGTCTCTGATCTCCGTTGTTGTAATGTTGCAACGTTCGTGTCCAGCGACGAGCCGCGCTGGACACGAGCTGTGGTTCCGGCGCTTCCTCTTTTAGTGCATTCCCTTTCCAAACTGCTTCTCCATTTTATTTCACTTACTATTATCGCTGTTGTCACTACTTCTTTCTTGTTCTTTCTTGCTGCTTGCTAACACTCCTGGCCGACAACATGACTCGGCACGCACAGTTTCACACAACCCCGTTAACAATAGCTGATGTGGCGACACTGGTAAAATTTAGGAAGTGTTGCTCTTGTGACTCTTGTGAATGGTTTACTAATCTCATTTTTGCTTGCAAATTTGGATAGCGACAAAAAGTGCAACTTTTCCGACATGCCCTAGCAGCAGTGCTGTATGATTGGCAGTGAGCTGGTTGGTCTGTTGGTCCTCCCTTTTAGATAGCCATCAAATGTAGTGTGTTTAAGATCCCCCGAGGATGGGGCCTAATGATTTTAGTGACCCCTGTAATTCCATATAGGCCCTGTTCAGACTTTATTTTAAAATAAATCCTGAATGATTTAACCAACACACAACACCTGTGTTCAGACCTGGCATTAAAATGCGTTACCAAATGTGTCTCAATTTCTGATCACATTTGCACACTCTGTACTAAAATAAACATAGACATCATCATTTGGGATGCAGTAGAATATTCTAACACCTGCCGTCTACCGCTGTATGCCTGTTCGCCCTGACTCGGGGACACACGGGTTCAAACTTTGGAACAAGTTGTAGAGTCTCTCTCAGTTTTTGGGTGCACACACACATGTTATTATGTATTCACTGATCTCAGTCGTAGTGTTAGTTATTTCCACAAAACTCAGATTATTACTGAACCCAGGAGGAGCTTACAGCCGTGACAGGAAAATCTGTGGTGATAAAGTTAAATAAAAAGGTCATACTGAGGAAAAATGCACAACTTCCCACATTCCTCCTCTGCGTATATCAATATAATCACACTGCTAATTAACCACATGCTTTCTTTTATGATTATATTACAAACAGCTGACTCATTCAATAGTTTTACTGGTGAACTCTTGTTTAGATTGATTTACTATTTAGTTATTTTCTGGCTACAAGGACAAACTATACAGATATCACTTCTTTTCAGGAAATCACTTATAGTAGAGGTTGTATTGTTTATTCCTGAATAATAATGACCGAGTTGAGTCTGCGTCCCTTAATGCCACCCAGGATGCGTTGTGTGCTGACTCTGCTGACAGAACGTGGTCGCCAGCAGCCCAGACCACCTCCAAATGGTGTGAGCTGAGTAACGGGCTCTCAAATGCTTCCTCAAAGCGCCCTGGCCATTTTTCGCGCCTGTGCTTTGCGGTGGCCACTTGTCAACGGCTCATTTGGGATGCATTCAAATATCTAGGTCTGAACAGATGAAAGTTTGAACTAATAGGTTTGCCTGCCAATCTCGTGCCATTCTTATCAGTTTAACAATGTTTGCATTTGTTCTTGGCAAGGAAAAGTTGACAGCGTTTTAGCACGTTGACGTGACATGTAGATATTTATCTCAAAGCACTGCTATGCCTAAGGCCAGTCTCACTGAGCTACTGGTACGAGCGAAGAGTCTTTATTTACTCAAGGTGGATTTATTACCAAATCCTACAGCATTGTAAACTTGTCACCCTACAGCTCAAACAAGTGGGATTTGTGATAAAATGTGTTTGTCTATCTGATTGCATGTGTGTGTGTGTGTGAGTGTGTGTGTTTGTTTACGAGCTCTGCACCTGTAGTAATATATGCTTTGTCTATTTTTCCAGATACTCCCCCAGTCCTGACAGCATACTACCTAGCCTGTGTGTGTGGTTCATCTGTGTGTGTGTGCTGCACGTCTGCGTGTGTGTTCCGTGTCTGTGTGTCAGGTGATGTCCCCTGTATTGTTGGTCTGTTGCTGACAGTGGCTGCAGGGAGTAAACATGTGACCCAATCATCTCACTCCCGCTCAGCTCACCATGGCCCGTAATTGACGTGTGTGTATATGTGTGTGCGTCTGAATGCATTTGTGTGTATCGGAGCTGAAATAGGTTCAACTGACAGCTGTCAGATTACTTGACTCAATCACGATCTTCTCTGTCTTGTTTTCTTTCACACATTCTGACATGCACACACCAAAATGATGCCGATGCAGGATCCAGTGATGTGGAGACATTTTTGCTAAAACTTTACGCACACTACTGTATAAAATAGATTATGGAATAGTATTGTTAGCTTCTTCCAAGCATAACATTCATTAATGTGTCAGTAGTCACTTTGTTCTCTTTGAGTAGAAGCAGTATTTCACTCTAGTTCATAGTTTCAAATTTAACCACACCATGTCATAATTACATCAACACTGATGTCCCAGTGTACTGACACACTCTGGAGTAGACTTCTACATCACTGTGAAGAGATAAACTCTGGAGGTCAGCAAATACAAGAGCTTTTCTCTCTTTAAATTCAAACTTGTTTGACAAAGACGGGAACAAAACATAACAGCGACTGCTAAAGTCCTCAAGAACAGCTTAAATAGTTCTCAGAGTTATTTGGTAGCTCTTGGCTGCGATTAAGTACCGCAAAGCTTGTCACATAAAGACAGATTCTAGACATGCTGCGTTTGGGAGGAAGGGTCACTTTTGGATTGTTTTCACTGTGGAGAAAAGGAAAGATGACACTAGGGCTGCAAGGGTTATTTTGTAGATCGATTAATCTATAGATTAATTGATTAGTTGATTAATCTACTAATTTTTAAAAAAATTTTTTAGATTGATCTATCAACTGTTTTCTGATTACTTGATAATCCGCTTACTCTTGCATACAGAACATCTCCTATTAAACTTTTAAACCTTTATTTAACTCTAATTATGACACATTTTGACATGGTCTCTAGGAATGAAGGACTCACTTTAAACAATTTTAACTTTTACCTAATGATTCATTTTTAACAGGAATTTTGATTACCTCAGTGTAGACTTAATTAGCAATTGTGTCCAGTGTGTACAGTTACTATATTCTGTAACTAATTAGCATAAATAGTATTGATTTAACTTCAGTGACTTGTGCTGACTGTAATAGGAAATGCAGCCATATCATCATGTATGGAGTCACCATTTACACTTCCATGCATACATACCTACGGCCAATTTTGAATCACCAATTAATCTCAAATACCTGTTTTTTTGATGAGAAAAGAAACCCACGCAGGCACAGGGTGAACATGTAAACTCGACACAGAGCGTCAGGTACGAACCCACAACCTTCATGCTGTAGACACATGGTGCTAACCACTGATTGCTTACGCGTGCTTAGACGCAGCTGCATTATTTACCTGCAAAAGGTTGCTTACCCCCACTTAGCGTGTAACTTTAATGTGAATCTACTTTGTGTAAACAAACAATCTGCTTACAATTGCTAATGCACAGGAAGGCAGCCCTGGCATGCTAGTCATGACCATCTACTTTAGAGAGTCATGACTTTTTGTCTAAAAAAAAAACCCAAACAGGATGCAGATGAGGATGCAATGAGTATTACCAGGCATTGTTTACCTAACAAGAATGAAAACTCACTGTACTGGTGCCAGTACTGACTCTGCTGTCTGTCACGTTGTTTTGAGGTCAGGAAGCGGATGAATCGTGTCTATTGAGGTGCTGGTGCATCGTGGCTGTGCTATAGAAGTGGCCTTCATTTTTACTTCAAGTTTCTGTTTAATGAATTTCTGCATTTGTGACATTCGAGTCCAGGCTTTCTTTGGTTATCTTCGGCACTCCTGCCACCAGAAACCGACTAATCGGGGATGAACATAAACGCTGCAAAATGAGCCGTTAAAACCTAAGATGTCACCCGTGGGATTCCTGAAGAGCCGGTTTGAAGCTCGGTGTGGTGGCTCCGGACGGTGCCATCTTGGCAGAGCTTGACTAATAAATCCTAGTGTAATTTAGAAATCCTGCCTGTGACTGAAAGTGGGCCTGACTTTAATTAGCCATAAATTTAATTTAATAATTTAAATTGTACAGTCCCCAAACAGTAGTCATGAATGGGTAAATCAGAAAATATATTTTTCTTGTAAAGTTGTCCATTTTAACATTTTGAGGCTTAACATACAACATAAGCATCTCACTTAAACAGTCATGTTTAAGTGCTTTGTGAATGTTCACTATACTTACATGTACAGTATTTTTTTTTAGCACAGTATGTTAATATGAACCTTTCCTCAGCATAGTCGTTATCCATTGTCTTAAACTCAGTGATTTTAGCAAAAGCAAGACAAAGCTTCACCCTTGATTTAAGGTTTATTTCAAACAAGTGCCGCTTTGTGAATCAACTTCCAAATAATGCACCGTGGAAGCTTGGAAAGAACCTAACGCATGTTTGTGTTCCATCTTTGCCAATAAGGAAGCAACAGCAACTACGAATTTTTTCCTGGCACTGTGACATGATATCCCTCCAACATTGCAGTATGTATGATTGTGCACCGACTCCCGAAGTGAACAGTGAGAAGAGGGAGCTGTGACAGTGCGGTATGAATAGGCGTTCGAAGCTGAGCAGCCACAGTTTATGGATGAATCCCTAGACAAATGCCTGGCCCGTACCCTTGCTTTAATGGATGCCCAAGCTTGATATATTATACGAGTTAACCCTGACCCTAGTCTGCAGCACCACCTTCACCACTGCACACACAAGCACAAGATTACAACTGGATGCGTGTGTCAGATGCTGATAAATGGACAGAAACAAATGCGGCCAATAACAATACAATACAGATGATGTGTAAGCTTATGTTAGAGATATTGCAGTGATGCACAGTCTCTTCTCCTATTACAGTTACAGCCTTATTGTTGATGTGACTAGCACTTAACGTAGACCCCATTTACCTTGGTGTAGACCTTCCCTCTCTTTACTTTCCTACTGCTCTCCTCCCTCTGTCACAGTGAGTAGTCACCTTTGTGCAAGTATATGTGTGTGTGCGTGTGTGTTCACACACTTAGCATAGGGCCCCTGGTTTCCCTTCATTTCCATATAATTAGATTGTGTGTGAAAGGCTACTTCCAGTGCATTGATTAAGTGTCAGAGGAGAGGGGAGAATAGGAGAGGAGACAAGCATCTCTTGGCAGAGGAAGGACAGGAGGGGGGCATGGCACTACAACAACCTGTCACACACACATACACACAGTAAGCACCTCCTGTCACAATTATCAAGAGTGACGTTCCAAACTACTGAAAACGACCCCAACAAAAGGATCTAAAAGTGTGTTTGTAATAATGACCCATATTGTGTACAATACGACTTTGCCCGTTTGCTCTCTTTCTCTTTTTGTTTTGCGTGACAGAATGGGAGCAGGCGGTCTTATCCTTTTGTTTTCTCGAACTAGCCCTCGTTGTCTCTGTCTTAATTTATGTCGTGCCGTGGCTTAGTCTGACTTGGGTGTTATACGACCCTCGGCTAGCCTGCCCTATATAAGGACAAAACTAGCAGACCGCTCTGAGCTGCGCTGCGCTTTGCTAATGGATTGCAGTCTTTTCCACCACCAAATATCTACTGTACCTCAAGCCGAACTACATACCAGAGGACTAGTGAGAATACCCTTCCTAAATCTCTTGCTTGATCATAGCTCTGTTTTTCTTTTCCCTGCATTTCTTCCTTATGTGATCATTTTGGGTTGCGCCAGTATTGTCACGCTGCTTCGGACTGCTCTCCACAAAACTTTGGATTAATTCAGGAATTTAAGGTTATTGCACAGACTTGAATAGTAAGGAGCACCCAATGTGGACCTGTTTCCAGTTGCTTTCACAGAGAATTCGATTTTTCTTCAGTGGTGGATTTCTGCAAAGACAGGAGGCTGAGGTCTCAGCATGAAGTTACTTTTGAATGAAACTCAGAAGAACTTAGTTCATTTGATCTTTTAGACACAACAAAAACAGACTTTTGTTGTTTTTGTGTAAATATGGGACTGTCTGTGCCAGAAACTTTTATCTTTTGAAATAATTGGAGTTATTTTTTATTGTCAGATGCACAGGGAATTATTTCGTCTGCGCTATAGGAAAGGTTAGATATTACCAAAAGCAGCTTCTAAATCAGATCACTTGCTTCAGTCAAGCTTAACTTGATCCTCAGGTGTTTTGCAATTAGCTGACCTCCAAAACAAATATTGGTATTGGATGTTTAGCTGCTGGAATAAGCCACAAGGAATCATTGGCTTAGATTCTTGGAGACTGTCCTCCGAGAGCAGAACCTTTTTCTTTTGAGTAACCGTGTGCTATAGAAAATGAGTTCCCTTTCTTTGTGTATTTAATACCTTTATCAGTTATCCAAAAGTAATGATAAAACAAAGACAAGTGGACATGTTCTGGTTTCTTGAAGGTGTTTCGCCACTCATCCAAGTGGCTTCTTGATTTCTAAATGACTAGTGGGGAGTACAGGTTTTTATAAGGAGCATTTGCGGGTGGTGCACACTTGAAACTCACCTGTACATGAAGGAATTTTGCTTTGAGCCTTTTTATTTTCTTCCAATGAGTGATACTCTAATGAAACTCCAGACTAAATGTGTATTCATTTGTTAGCTGAAAAGAAATAATAGGAAATCAAGGGTTAGGGATGACAGGCATAAAAATCCACATGGCAGACATAATACATTTGATTTAATTTAGAATCTAACTTTTTTTTTTTTAAAACAGTTTTTCAATTTGTCATTGACCAAAATGTGGGTTACTGACCAGGCAGTGGTAGTGCATGATCCATCACTCATTTAGACAAAGCTGGTGCACGAATCAGTATAATAAATTATCACGACGCACAGTTCTGGACCAAAGTGTGACCTAAAAATAACATAAAAACTTTTTAAAGATAATTCATATGTAGCTGACAGTGACTCATATTTGCAGTTGTTTGCCTCTCTCTGAGTGTTGGCTGCAGGTTCGTTCTGCCTCCTCTCGTGACGCTGCCACCCTGCTTTGCGACGCCGGGTTTGGTGGAGAGCGAACAGGATTGGACTTGGCAAGTCAAGTGGGGCTGCTTAAAGCCCCAGCTGAGTTTGGATAACAATCCCACCCGTGCACACAACTGCGCCGTAGCTGCTCTCTGTGCTAAGTGCTAATTAGCAGAACAAAGCATCTGTTGTTCTTTTAAACACACGACAGTTAAATATTTCATCTCTCCGCCTGTCTCCGCCGATTCTCAGCCGCGCTGGATTATTCAGAGGAATAAAGTTGACAGCGCGCGCTACACGCATTCGCTGCGATTGTGCGCATAAATGCACACAAACGTATGTAGGAGCCAGCGTACACGGGAAAAGACATGCTGAGACACACACACACACACACACCGCCTGCGCTCTCATGTGAGCTGACAGCAGCATCAGCGTAATGTACCATATTAAAGTGAACAGGAGCTTTACTATAAACACCATTCCCCCTCAGAGAGAGCCAGAGGCAGAGAGCAGGAGGTTTGGTCTGAGAGAGACTGGGCCAGTGGCTAAGTGCTTATTACCCTGCCTCCCCTGACACTTACAAATATACACTTTGTTCTTCCACTGTCTGAGGTAGAGAAGAGGGGGCGATGTAGAGGAAGAGAGAAAGATCACAACCTGGTGAGAAAGGAGAGGTTAAGTGAGTTGAATGATTTCAGATAGGAAAAAGACATATCTGATGCTCTGTCTGTCTCTTCCCCATCCTTGTCTTTTTCCTCTCCCCTCCTCTTCCTCCCTCCATCTCTGTCTCTTGTGGCTTGACGGAGGAGTGTGGGGGCAGAGCGCTCTCGTCTTGTTAAACGGCTGGCAGATGACAGAAAAATTAGAGGCATTTCGCTCTTGACAGGTTGTTGTGTGTGCACGTTTTCTCCCCCCCCACCCCCCTTTTTTCTGCTTCAAATGTTTTTTGTCAGTTTGTTTTCAGTCAAGCTGTCTCGGCAGCACAATAAGTGCAACCGGTGCGTGCACACACACACACACACACCCCCGCACATACTGAGAAACACACACAAAAACACATGTGCAGGTTTTTTTTTGTGTTCTCGTAGGAGACGGATCTGATTTTGTGTTCTCAGATTGGTGGCAATGGGAGGAGGGAGAGGATCTGTTTGCTCACAAAGACGTCTTCCCCTTCGCTAATTATCAAGACAGGCTTTGATTGCCTGTTTGGAAACAGTTTTTCAAACAGCTGTAATGACGATGATTAGGCGGCGCTGCGAATTCTGTGCAGGCAGGGGGAGGAGTGCGCAGTCGGTCCGTTCAAACATCTCGCCACCTTGTGTTTACCGGAAGGTTTGTGTATTTTTTATTTTTCTCATTCGTATTCGCATGCCATTTTGTAAAATTATTTTTACATTACGGCGCGGGCTTCTTCGTTGCGCCTTTCTCCTCGCCTGCTTTGTAAGACATCGCGCAAGTTGACAAAGGTGCCTTTGGGATCTAACTACCACCTTTTGAAACAGTGGATGTGGTGAAATTGTTATTTTTGTGCTTTTTAGGATAAGTGTGTGTTGCACTCCTTTACTGGTGGCCTCTAACTACCGGGTATGCTTTCATGCTGCTCTCGAAAACAAACAAATAAAAGAGAAAAGCATCCGAGAATAAGGATATTAATTTTCTAATCATTTAAATCATACTCCTGGTTTTTAGGCACTAAATTGACACACAAACTAAATCTAACAGTGAAAATGAAGAGGAAAACAAGACAATAAATGGCTTTGACATATCAAAAAAATAAAATAAAAAGCCTTTTGTGTTTAATGTTGGAGAATTTTTTTTTGTTTGGAAAGAAGAGCACAGAAAACAACACAATATAATGCTTGCCTTATGAATAGTGGAATGAGGCAAAACAAAGATAATGCCAAAAATTAAGAACTGGGGTCTTTAAACATGTGTACTGTTATGATTTATTGATGCTTCAAATTGCTCTTATTCCAGCTCATTCCAAAAATTAAAATTAAATAACGTTTATTTGCACAGCGGCTCTCCCGGAGGAACCAAAGTTGTCTTGTTCCTCAAAACTGCGGGGAAGCATTTGACGCGAGCACCAAGCAACCTCCCAGAGCGGCAGATAACTTCCCATTAGAGATGGAGAAAGAAAGCAGAGAGATTCTTGATTTGATTATTTCTGCCTGCACAATAACAATGAAGCTCCAGTGATGAGAAATCCCATTTGTTTGGTAGATGTGTGTGTGTGTGTTTTCGTGTGTATGTGTTAGTCTCATAGATGAGCTGATGAAGACAGAGGCCACTCGTGTTAAGTGGTCTCCAGAGAATTTGTGTCTGCAAGAGAGACGGCGCGGGAGAGTTACGTGACCGGCGCTTACGTGTAAATGTAAGAACCTGAGTAAGCATCTGTTAGTGTGCGTCTTAAAGAGTGATTGTTTTCTGGAGATTAAAGTACACATGCATCTGGCCTGATGGTGTGCCAGATGTGTGTAGTTTTCCAGTGAATCTTTTATCTATGAGATGTTTCTTCTTTTTTTTTCTGATTTCTGATTTGAGTACCATGTTTCACCAGATCATTTGAACTGGCAAGCTATAATAAGCAAGATGTTCACAAAGAAACACGCCATGGGGATATATATATATACAGTATATATATAAATCTAACAATATTTCAGGTCTTTTCCAACCCTACTGACAAGTAGCCAATGTGGACTCCAAAAGTTATAAAGCTTTGAACTACAGGTTCTTCACTTTTTGGGTCTCCAGTGAACATTGCTATTGTCTTTTTTAGTGGTCAGTATAGAGCTCTGGATGTCGCGTGACTTTTTTTGTTGACACCGCCGTATTGGCAGGAAAAATGAATGGTGCCAGTGCTGATTTCAGGCTGTCAGAGTTTACAGTGCACTTTAAACAGATTGAAATTGGCCAGTACAAGGCAAAACTCAACAGACCCTTATGTCCCAGGTGTTCTTTTTTCAAGCATTGAAACAGTCGGCGCGGACAATATTCCTGACCTGGAGTATCCGGATATATATAACTACCTCATTAACTTTCCTTGGTCCTACTCACTGAAAACATACAAGAGCCTAGAGGGGTACAAATGGACGCAAAAGTTACAAAAATAAATGTTTAATCCCAACTTTCTTTCTCATTGTGAGTAGTTTTAGTGCTGAATGAGCAACACCCCTTTCTAATCCACATTATAAACATTAGCCTAACTTGTCTTTATGAAAAGAAATCTGTTGGACATGCTAACAGACATTCCACTTGGAAAACGCTGGATTCTGTACCTGATATAAAGTGATCGCTACACAAGCGACATCCGTTTCTTGAGGGATCCCACCGCTCCGTTTTCCCGTGCCTGCTTCTTGAGTGTTTTATTGCAGTTATCCACATCTGCCGTCTTGCAGGGTCTTTGGGAATCCTACAAAATGATTTCCCCTTTGCTTGTCCCCGACTATTCTGGCATCCTGGGGCACAACAGCTGTCGACCATTTTTGGATGTAACGGGTACAAGGACAGTTGTCAACCGAATAGGAATTTGAAAAGCGCGCTTTCCTGGCAACATAGTGGTGTTGTGATTGCTGGTGCAGGGTAACATCAGCTACCGGAGCTCCATTTGCAGTGCACGTGTTGTTAAATTGTTAAAGATGTTTTCTTAATTTGCTCGCGGTTTGTCTGTTTAGATGTGTTTTCTGATTATTTCTTTTTGTGTTGACCTCTCTTGGCCGGCATAAATAAGTGTATATAAGCTAAGCCAATGCTTCAAGTGACTGAAATGCTACCACACCGGTACTCTACTTTGTCAGAACATAATCTGCAACACAATAGGTAGTTGAAGAGTCCATTTATTATCCGTCAGACTTCAGTCTTCATGCACCTGGAACATAATTACACGCGGAACTCCTGCAGCTAAATGCTGCTTCAGTGGTCAAAAACAGTTTACCTTCTGGGTGGAACACCTGACCCTGTAAAGATTGGTTACTATTTATAGACTCACCCCTCAATTAGACTAACACTCTCCTACAAAGGGTTTATACATTGTAACTTATGGCTTTATCAAAGTTTGATAAATGATAATACAGTTATAGGCGAGTCACAATAATAAGGTTTTAGTTGAAAGGAAGTTAGAAATCTAACAAAAATAAACTGTTTTGTCGAAATGGGTTGCAGAGGTTGGAAATATGTTCATAACAGCTCAGCATTATTATTATTTTATTATTATTTTATTGTAAAGTGGCACCCAGGTTTCCTGATCATTTTACAACAAAACTATTTTGAAACCAGAGGCTGGAGGTCAATAAACACCTTTCTTCTTCATGAACTAATGTTTGATTTATTAGAGAAGGTGACGCAAAAACTAAGCCCATATTGTTTACGTGTACCTACTTAAAAGGAAGACTAATTTAATTGTTTTATCAGTGTAAAGTCATCATTCCTTCTTAAAGGCTCTTTGGTCATTTTCTTCTTACTTCTTCTTAGTGATCACCTGTCAATCAAACATAGCCAACTCCTTTTACTCTCTGTACACTAAGTGGTCAGTAATGCTAACTGCTGTGGCTCATACCAGCGGCTCATGCAGCATGTTTCTGTGTGACGCTGCACGTTTAGAGCAGCAAATCTAAGCTCTTTCCTGAACTGGATATGTCAGTCATTGACAAAGAGTAGTAAAACTGACATGAGTGTTAGGGGTGTAAGGGAGAAGCTGGCGGGTACAGCTGATGTTTTAGCCTACAGGAAGGTATCGGCATCCACACAAAGGCGTAAATGGCAGATGAAGCATGCACGCACGCATGCTTGTGTTTTGAACATGTTTCATACCTGGGATTAGCTAGATGTTTGTGAGATCAAATGTTGTCCACCAACCCCCATCCTACTTCCTGTTATCTCTAATGTGGAGAATAATCCTCTTGTGGAATTAATCTCCTTTAAATAGCATTTGTTACCACGCTGAGATAGAATTAAAGCTCTTGTTCCACTTCTGCATGTGACGTATACGTGTGTTTATAGTCTGTATGTGTGTCAAAGAAACCCTGTATACAAACAGCTGAAGAATTTAAAAATTTAAGAACAAAAAAAAAAAAACAATAAAAAATGGGTATTTAGTGATTAAAGCAGATGACAAGTTTGGTCTCTTTTCTTTAGTGCCTACTGTTAAATTGTAGACATCTGTTTGTGTTTGGATCTGTGTGCTTCATTTAATCTTTACTAGGTTGATCTGTTCATCTGAGTTTGACCCAACGCTTTGATTCCCAGCTTGAGCCTGATTGGACACAACAGGTCCAGTTAGCTCAGGCTTTTATTTCTCTTAATTACCCTTGGCTTTAATCAGATCTGGTTTGACTTGATTCGCTTCATTTCTTGTTTTTTTCCACGCCAGACGACATGAAACAATACGGCTCTATAAAGGCGAGCCATCATCAGTTCTGATACAGAAGTAAGTAAGATTGAAAAAACTGTCAAGCGCATGTAGCATAACTTCTACAGGCAGCGGAATTTATTAAAATTAACTTCTGCTCTGTGAGTCTAAATTAAGAAATTTGCTGCTGACACAAAGCTCCTGCCTGTAAGTGCGGAGCAGGAAGAAAGAAAAAAACATGACAGGTCACTGTTACCCAGTAGGTCAGACAGAGTACACTTAAAGCATCTTCTATCCACTGTGCTGTGGTGGCTCTAGAGGTGGCAGTGTTGGCTTGTCTGTTCTGGACTTGACTACCACTACAGCCATTGGGGAAATGGAAATGAAATATAGTTCAGATACTCATGGTCCCCATAGGACCTGAGTTTGATGGCTCTCTGCCTTTCATTTTGCAGCAGTGTGAGGTTGTCACTTGTAGTGGTGAATAAAAAGTCAACTATTAAATGCATTGTAGTGCAATTTGGTAAAGCATGGTTTGTGGTCCCTTTCAAAAGAAATTCTTGTAATTGTGTTTAACCATTATTTGTTTATCAGAGATGTCGTGAGAGACAAACCTTTTAAAGAGTCTCAATTATAAATCTATAGAGAAAACCCCCTTACCCCAATGAAGGTGGTTGTATGACACATGTAACAGCTGAACCAGGAAACATATTAATAATAATAATAATAATACATTTTATTTCTATTTATTAAACCAACTGATGCTATGTTGTTGCACTGACACAAGCCCACAGTTGAGGTTCAATGCAGTTTCAAGTGCGTGGTGGCAGGAGCAGGTACTGACACTTAAAAAATTAAGAGTACCTATTCTTTATCTTGGCTTAAGAGTATTATCGTGAAATTTATTCAAGTTATATATGGTTGGATGAGTCGGAGGCATTGGTGTAAATGAAGTTGGTGTTAGTTTGCTGGATAGGACTAGGCGTTGATGATGATGATTCAGAAGAGTACTTACCTTGAGTGGGTTGGAGAAGTCTTCCCAAAAGATTGGGGCGTAATCGTCTTGAAGATTTCATAGCCAGAGAATGAGGGGACAGTACGCTACGTAATGATGGATTCTGCTGACATGCGTAGCTAAACCCTGCTACCCATGTCCTTAAGGGTTTATAAACCTTATTTTTAGACTAAGTCATTAAACTTTTCATTGTTTTTCAGATTTCACGAGTGTTTCTGTAAAAAAAATTAATAAATAAAAGTACATCTGGTGCGACTTCACACGCTACCAGGGAGGAGTAAAAGAAACTGTAGAAAGGTCAAGACTCCAGCAACACTTGTAGTATATAGACCAACGAGTTTTTGCTCGTGGTCTTCATTAGCGTCACAATTATGGGTGATTCTGTTCAAGCAGTTTATATGTTTCGGTAATGAATTAAATTGCACTTATGGCTCCTTCCACATTAATTAAGCTGGGAGTCAGGTCCATTTAGCCCAAAAATAACTGTCCAGGAATGTAACCAGCATGGCTGCCTGGTGGTGAGATTTTTCCTCCGAGGACTTGCACAACCTCACAAAGTTGTTAGCATGCCTGTGGGCTCTTGGTCTTGTCTGTGTTTATTCATTACAAACACGAGGGCAACAATGCTGAGCCAAAAATACATAAACAATTGATTACATTAGACATGGTTTTTCGCATTTATTGTGTTGTCTGGTGCCATAAGTATGCGCGTCACTTCTCAACATGTTCTTCCCCTAATGACAAAATGAAATGTCTTCATTATATTTGGCATAGAATATTAAATTGTTGCTGCTTCGGTTAATTTGTTTGGCTGACAGTCAGGTGCGTTGTGATTGTCCACATTGATAAGTTGAATGGAGCCAGCAGAACCAAAAGACAAACCTCCTCTGTCTTCAGAAAGGCAGATCAGGACACTGGCTCACATAACCCCTCACAAATGATATTTCTCTCCCTAATGCGGTCGGTTCGCTTGGAACATGTAATCACATTAAGACATTAAGCAGCACATCTGGTACGTACGTCTGCTCAGACTACTTCGGACACCGGTTTTGTGTTAGAGCGACAACGGGCCCAATGTGTCTTTGTCACTGTCTGTCTCTCAGGCGGAGGTGAGGGAGACAAGGAGAGAGGAAAAGAGAGATAGACAGGAAGAAGGAGAGCTGTAATTTAGCCGGCTGACAGAGGAAGTGAGATCTCTCGGGGGTGTGTGAGTGTGACAGTCTAAATGAATAGAGACATCAGCGAGTGTGCGTGTTTGTGTGGACATGAGGAAGGATCTGTGCTTGGTGTGTTTTACTCACCCTGTCAAGTCCAAGACAGCCTTAAGTGTTTTTATCAACCTTCCTCCTCCTCTCTTTCTTTCTGTCAAAGCTCAGCAAGGAAGAGTGTGTGTGTCCGTGAGTGTGATGTGACTGCCAAAAGGGAAATGTGCAACAGGTAGGTGGTAGGACCATAGCGTGCATGGGGATGCATTTTGGCCTTGTTTACATCATTACATCATATTCTTCTTCTCTGGGGTTGACAGATCTCAAAAAGACAAACACGCTGAATCCATCCATGCAAAATCATTCCCCCTCCGCCATTTTGGAAGATTTCTCTGTTGCTTAAATTCACCTTGAGGAGACAAGAGAACGAGAAGAAAGGTGGGTTCTGGAGGAGCTTATAGCAAGAAAGAGCAGGCTTATCCTATGGTGACTGAAACTTAGCAGGAGTTCAGTCAGGACAGCTGTCTTTATCCTCACTCATTGACTATTCCTCTCGAAAGCATCTCTCACTCTCTTCCCTCCCCAAACCACACACACCGGCCGCTCACTTGCTCTGTTCTGAATTTAACCTGACGGAGAAAATGACAACATACGGGACTCGCGTAGCATGTGACGCTATTTGTGGTGTTCACTAATAAAATTCAACGTAACCGCCACTTTTTAAAACCCAATGTTTTATGCTCTTGATTTTTTAAACCATAGAGATTTAAATTTGTTTTAAGAGACTCGGTCAAAACTTGAAGGAAGCTATTCCAGTAGTAACATGAGCTAGCTTAACTTTAGAGCTTGCTAGTACAGTTAAATTCGCTAATACTTTAATCTTACAGTACATTTGTCCATAGAAAGCCACGCCTCAAGAGCGTTATGTTTAGTATTCATGTGTATATACTGCACAGGCTACTGCTAATTGTCGCTAAATCATTAAATTACCGTAATGACGCTAATATTGGATTTAGCATCATTGCGGTAATTTAATGATGGAAAAACTCATGATCTTATTCTACGTGCACACGTTTCATGTACTGTATGAATTATTAAAATCTTGTGGGAAACACTTGGGAAACACTGCTTGGCAAGAAAATACTGTTCACAGTGCCGTCACTCCATCCCGCTATCAGCATGGGGAATTTGGTGGTAGAAACCAAAGTCATGGACGGTGTGGCCTTGTGGTAAACGACTGGGGAAATTCTGTGTTTGTGTCATATGTCAACCAACTGTTTCAGCAAGATCCTTTTGTCATTGCCCTACTTCGCATCATTAAAGGTTTTTTTTTTTTGCCTGTCATCGCTACAAACCCCTGAACGTTAACATTCAGTGGTTTCTTGTTGTTACACTGCTGCTTATCACTTCCTGTGGGTACACCCCCGGAGATAGAGAGGTTCCAGTGGCATAGAAGAGACATAGTGGCAGGAGATGATGAGTTAACAGGCTGGATGGCCTGTGAAAGAGCAGAAAGAGGCACAAAAAAATCTAATCATTTCATTCAGTTCCATTTAAAGATTCAAAGCCTGACTATTATTCCTTCTCTCTTTGTTTGTTTAGTCTGTAGCTGGTTCAATCTGTTTGGATCTGTTTGGTGCACAACCCATACAAGCACTTTTATAAAGTAAGTAGCTTAGCAACCAAGTACTTGCAACCGAGGTCACTTTATGGTTGTTTCTGTGGCTTTTGTGGTCTTTTAATAGGCTCATAAGAAGGAAGTAATCTGTGTATCACAGCTGAGCAACGGTGCTTTCAGTGACCAGTGAGTGGTGCTCCACTGCTGCAAGCCACTGATCCAGTTAGTGATTCTCTATAGTCAGGTGAATATTTTGTCCTGGGCACTAAGTCAAGAAAGTCATTGAAATCCTCATTGATTGTCAGCTAGAGTACACTGAAGTCCACTCTGAACTAAAAAGAACAATTTCAGCTATCAATTTTAAGTACCTTCCAAATTATCTGGTTCCAAAAAGCAAAGGTTTATACATCAATTTCACACTCAGAGCCTGCTATTTCTGCCCATAGATGAAACTTCTACGTTGATGGTAGTACAGTAAGAAAGCTTCAAAGATAAACAAATATTTGGATTCATCCTCTGGGGGCCACACTGTCCAAATCTGAGATACGTTGGCAATTAGTTTGTTTGTTGTCCTGAAAGTCTTGGGCCAAAGGACATTTTGACTGGAGTGTTTATGTAGAATGAGTGTCTGGATGTCCCCCTTCCACTTAAATCCTAAAGCAAAAGTTAATTCCTGAAGCAGAATTGGAAGACGTTGTCCAGAATTATAACTTTTACTAAAAGGAGAAACTTACAAAGGACCCCGTTCTCTGTAGCCCGTAGTTTTCTCACTGAACCTTGTAATAAACATGTGTGTGTCAACCTACCCTTGTCAAAGGCTAACTCAGACACAAACAGTAAAGTCTAGCAACAAGTGCTTCCCACAACCAACCTCCTCCACAGTGACTGTGTAGTTCATATCAAAGACAGACTGCAGCTGGAGTGCTGACTCTTCTGGAAAATTGATTGCACCACACTTCAGCCGTTAAATGGACATGTCATAAGGTTCTGTGTCGCATTTACCGTGCAGATTCCTTTGAAACTGACTGGCTCGCAATTATGTTTGTGTTTAACTTTTTGCATAGACATATATATCAGCTGTTAAGTTGAATAAACACTAGAAAGCATTATATTGTCATTTTCTACGTTTCTTACAGCTACAGTTTACATTGTATGCCGCTGGAAATTTTCAGTTGTTTGATGGTAGAGAGATGATTCCTTGTCTATTCAAGTTCAGCTTCACTGTTGCTTCATTAACATGACTGCAAAAGTGCTTGGTTCAGATTTCTTACAAGAACATCTGGGAACTGCTTAATTGAATTCAGTTCTGAAATTTAAAGGTGTTTTACTTTCAAACATTGTCCCAAATTCAGATTTACTGCCCGAAAAGAAGAAAGACTTTATTTGTGTCATGCTTTGAGGTCTGCGTGCGCGTCGGAAGAAAGTGTCACAAGACCGCTGGTGTGAATGTGACTTTTGTCTTTATTTCTCTGACTTTCTGTGTAATTTCTGAGAAGCATAACTTTAGCAAAATTACATTTTCATGTCTTGTCTTCAATTCCTTCCTCTTCTTGTCAAGGCTTTTCTTTGTGACATGTGCCTTTTTGCTTCCCTTTTCTTCTGAAAGAAGCGTCTCATTCTTAACATATTTTATTTTGGGACAGCAGGGCAACGTGGTAACAGGGTGGTGGGGAGTGTGACACACATACATATATATATTTTTACTGCTTTTACATTGTTCTAATAAGTGACCACGTTTTTACCAATATGTCAATGCCCCAGACCCACTCAGTGGCACATACACTATTAACTACATTCTCAAACATGTGAATACTTTGAAAATATTTTCAGTTGAACCTTATTCTGACAAGTAAAGATTAAATGTCAGCATAGTGGACCAGCCGTTTATAGATTAAATTATTCAATCCTTGTGTCACATGTCTCTTGACTTTCCTCAATAAATCCCCTTAATTTATCTCCCGCTTTTATTTACAGATTGAGTAAATATAAGTGACAATTATACAAGAGCCTTTTTGTGCGATGACTTTCATACATTTATGACTCAACATCTCCTGTGTAATGTAGAGATTTTCTGCTCCTCGTGTCTTAGATAAAAGTGCATTCTGCATTTCACTTGTGACCGTGTTAACCATGCGATGTGCTTTCTTCATCTCCTGGGAAAAACTTGTGGTTTGGAGCTTTTTCCTCCACAAAGCCGTTTGTTTGGTCTGGCTATGGAGAGGTTTACAGTAGGGTTTCATCACACATAATAGAAAAATAAACCATGTTTTTGATGGTTGGTGGTGGTGCCTTTGTGCAGACATATCAGACATGAGTTCCAAAAAGCAGAACTATTAATTGAGATATTGTTTAAAATTAAATATTAATTAAGCTGGACTTCCTTAAAATGCATAGTGTTGCAGAGGTTATTTTGGGGTCAATTGGGGAAGTGTTTATCATTCATATGAAACGACATCGTATTAATCTAAAGTTAGTACACATTAGTTATCATGTGAGAAAAGGTCCAAAATGCCTGAAAGCACTGAAACGAACAAAAGTCCATTTAATCGCCAGTGTCACTTTGTTCTCAGTTACATAGATTTGTCTCAGCTAATGTAGCACTGGACTGAACAGATAGCAGTAAAGACGGCCACAGATTGATGGCATTTAAAGAAACAACATAATTAGACAATATGTGCTACACAATGTTTCTGCAGTAAACGGGAGCAGTACACATTAGCTTTCACATAAACAAGGTTTCCTTTCTATAATGTTGATTTCAGTCATCTAAGAATTGTTTAACCTTATCACCAGACAATGATAAGGATAATTTTACAAGACAATTGAACAAGATTTTGTAGTAGAGATGGAACAACAGAGTTAACCCACGGTTCATTACGGACCTCAGTTTCTTGGTAATGGTTTTCGGTTCAGTTCTGACGCCCTATGCCGTCTGAGTATTCTTTCAGTATTCCATTTAGTTACTTCCCTGTCTAAAATGGACTGCTGTGGTGCTTTCATGGAAAAAAGGGACTATTTTTATTTTTACCTTCCTCCTTGAAGGAAGGACAGGCTGTTGGTTGACACTGCTTTCTTGTCTTTTGTACAGAGGGCGGGTTTGGAACACCGTGCTCCTCATTTCCCAGTCTGACATATAGTAAACCATCACTGTGAGGATAGGCGCGGGGCCAATTTGTTTTCAGTCCATGTTGTTGGAAGAGGGTTCGTTTCAGTAGGCGACACATGTAAAATGATGCTTGCAGGCAGTCATTTTTTGTTTACCCTTTTGTCTTCATCCCAGGGCGTAGGCACACGCTAATCAAGGCGAGCAATATAAATCATGGAAATTATTATTAATATTATTATTTATAACTGAAAATATAGTAATTCCTAAGTGCATATTAAAACATGGATGCTGTGCAAATAAGAATTGTGACATCCCTAATGTGAAGTTATGTGTTAGAAAAAGACCTTTGTTTAATTTAGTACCCATACAGGTTTGAGGTTAGACTACCAGAAAAATAGTTGAATGTAGTTATGTGAAGATTATAGTAATAATACTTTAAAATTGCATAAATTTAAATTAAATTAAACTTAAGATTCCAAGCTTAAGCAACATTACAGCTCAAAACAGACCAAACTGGATGACAAATTGCAAAGGCAAATGCACTTGAAGTCTTTTTTTTGGCAGATTTTGCCCAACAAAATCTTGTTTCTTACAGAAACGATTTCATGTTGTCTGTAAGTTTCAGAAAGTGACAATCCAGCATTCATGGCCACTTCATGAATCTATTGACCGGGTAAGAGGAGGTGAAAATGTAAGCAGAGTTTGAACTTCCCGTGTAAGCTCTATTAGTTTTCATTCTATACACAACTGCCTCACTACTTCAATGCCGTGTTCGCATTGATTCCTGCATTGACACTGAAGTCTGGCACTTGATGAAAATCTTGAGGAGCGAAATTGGCCTTTGTGGAGGTAATTCTTTGCATACTGGGCTGGAAATGTCCAACAACAGATTATATCTAATGCAGGAAATCAGCGTTTGCAGCGTCTACATCAGTCACCTCCTTTGCAGGGTTTGTGGAAAGTGCCAGTTCTAATAGGGTGTAAAGTCATTGACTACTCTTGTAATAGTGAATTGCTCTTTGGGAAATAAAAGTCACTGGCTGTAGTCATTTCTTACATACTTCAGCTAGAGTTGACCATACAATGGAGTATCACAGAATGTCGCTGAATATCTGAATATGTTATTAACTTTCCTTAATGCCCTCAAACAACCACTGTAAGAATGCACTAAAAAGCGAAGTGACCTTGGCTGTCTAAACGCTTTATACTGCACTGATACTTGTGATGTATCATGTTCCCTTTTATGTCCAGTTGCTTCTGGCACATTTAGTCCGCAGTGGCGCTAAGAAACATTTCTGAAGTGTGTACGCTTTGCAGTGAAGGAGTCAATCACACTGTCTTTTGTGTGTATGGCCATGTTTAAGGTTCTTTTCAGAGTTGCGATAATGCAAAAAAAAAAAACCCAACAAACAGTAAAATTAAAGAGGAACTACTGGTTTTTACAACGTGGACCTTATTTCTTGGCATAAAATACGATTGTTTGCTCACCCATATAACTTTTGTGTAATTTGTAGTCGTTTGGGAGATATTTAGATCTGCGTATATCCATATAGTGGGAGTGACTGGGGCACCGAAACGCAGCCTCTAAATAACGCATTATCGGAGGCGAAACTCGTTCATTTCACCAATATTTTCTTATTGTACGCTAGTGCTATTCCCCGTTGAGTTACCAATCATCATCATGATGATGTCTTCTGACCTGGATAATGTCATCTCTGAGCACCGCGCACACCCACGACGGTTGGCTTGTTTACCTGTAATTTCCTGAAGATTGACCTACAGACCCCGGATGATGATAACAGGTAACTCCGGACTCAACGGGGAATAGCACTATCGTACGATAACAAAATATTGGTGAAATGAATGAGTTTCGCAGCATATAATGCGTTATTTAGAGTCTGTGTTTCGGTGCCCCAGTCACTCCCACTATACAGATATACGCAGATCTAAATATCTCCCTAACGACTACAAATTACACAAAAGTTATATGGTTTGAGTAAACGATCGTATTTTATGCCAGAAATGAGGTCCAGGTTGTAAAAAAACAGTAGTTGCCCTTTAACACCTCCTTCTCTGCTTGCTCCCCCTTTCAAAAATAAAGCCTCAAAATGAGGCTGTGGAGCACCGGTTCATTCATCCAGAGTGCTTTCATTACCAGATGACGCAGACAGTTGGGATGAATCAGCCATTCAACGGGCAGATCTGATCTCAGACTGGTTATCAACCCTCCCACATGTGGTGCACATGAATCTGTGTGACAAAGGCTGATCCCAGATCCGAGAGGTTGGAGTACTCCTAATCAGGAAGTGGATGAGATCAAACGCACCAATCAGATTGTGGTGTGGGGAGACTAAACATCATCACCCCACAGGAAGGAAGTAGCTATGTCTGAATTACACAGACTGCATGACTGTGTGTCTGTGTGTGTGTTTCTATGTGTGTGTTTGTGTCTGATTTACACAGGCCAGTGTTTACATCCTACAGCCAAATATTTACCTCAGCACAACTGCCACCCTCTAACAAAAAGCTATGATTTAGGCAGAGGGGAGTGTGTATAATGTGTGTTTGTCTGATGATCTACAAGCTGTGTGTGAATGTACTGTATATGCATGTATATGTCTCTGTCTGCGTATGTGTGTGTGTTTGTTAAAGGGTAGGATCGGAGGTCCTGCAGGGACCACCTTGGTGAACAATGGTCCTTTTATTCCACCCGAACGTTTGACTGGACTCTGTGTCTCAACAGCTACACACACACACAGCCAGAGAGGAAACACACACACACACAGAAGGCTTCACACAAACATGCACGCATTCATCCGCAAAATCCTTGGGGGTATCCAGTGGGGGTCAGTTTTCACTTATACTAGACACGTGTGTGTGTGGTGTATAGTTAGTCAGGTAATTTGGCCCACAGCTTCAGACAGCGTGGAATGTGGTGGCGGTGGTTGGTTCCACTTCTGGTTTGACGGGGGTAGGGTGAAGGAAATGAAACCTGGGGAACCTCTGTAGTAGCCAAAAAAAACCCAGAATCCTTATCTGGTTCACAATATGTTATGGCAGCTTTCAAATATTAGATATTAGATGCAGTATTAGACGTGACTGCAATGACGTATCATCACACATTTATTCATAATGAAACATAATAAGCAATCACTCTAGATATAAGGGGGAAATTAAGAGTTTTTTAGATTTGGAGAAGATAAGAGGAATTCTCAAAGCCTTCTCCTTTACTCTAATAATTTAAGGATAATGCTGTTGTTGGCTTAATTTCTTATTGCAGATAAGAAAATAGAAAAGTATATATAACAGTTGTCAGTGAAGAACAACACTATCTATGGCCAAATACATGATACTATTTATATTTGTGGACCATCATCTAAAATCCACTTGCAAAGACAGCAATGTTGGCATTTGTTTCCTTTGTGTGCATAAACAAAAATATCACCTAGAGGGGGGAGAGAAGCTCAATCTTGGACAGCAGGTGTACTTCTTGGTCTAGTGTTAGGATCAAATAGGAACAAATTCTGCCTTCAAATGGAACGTGTAAACTTGTGGTTACAATATGGGAGGTCATGTACTCGAACGATTGGCATTAAAATAGTAACATCAACCGTAAGTTGTGATAAGATCACGATTAGGCAACTATTGATATCTAGAAGCCACTGAAACTAATAGTTAGCAAGATAATGACTGGGTAACTCAGTGTAGGAAATGTTGATGCATAACAAAAGGGTGATGGTACTGGGAATATCAGTATCGGACATGTTACAAACTAAATCGCAATATATTAACTTGCCTTTCATTTTCGTCATGAAACTGTTGGCAAAAATGTCACATCTCATGAACTTGGACAAATTTCACTTACCGCGAGAGTGGACCATTCAAAATTTTGATTTCAGAGATACGCAAGGTTCTACGTAGACCTTCTTCAACAGTTTGATGTATCTGCGCGGACATTACAAGATGACAAATGACATGTACGTGCATGTATGTGTTGGAAATTGATGAATTTGAAAGTTGTGTGAGGACGTCCATCACAGCATGCGTCTATACATCTCTAAAGAAAACGTAAAAAATGCTAACTTGTGGAGGGAAGCTGACCAGATTTGGGGAAAGAAGGACATGTGTTTTGGCCGGAATTGAAGGAAGGAAAACGTCTTGATGCATTTATAAATATATGTTTGTATCTTCTAGTATCTTCCAAGTGGATCAGAAACAATTGTTTAATTCTCGTCTGTGAAGGTTCTCAGTCATTCAGGTTGTGGTATATCCAAGAACAAGCTGTGACAAGGACAACTGGACTTGTGGGATTTCTTAAATTTAATACTTATTACCTCTAATAGGTCTGTGGTGTCCACAATTGTCCATGTGTGGATCTCTATGGGAGTGTAATCCCAGGCTTGGTGAAGAGTTCTCTTTTAGTTCTACAACACAACTACAATTGTTCTACACTTTGGCCACTCTACCAAAAAGAGGCGCATACTGTTTATAGTCGGAAACATTACAAAGAAAACCAAATTAATATGGCTGTTTTTGTCCGTTTATGTCTTAGAAAAGTGCTTTCAGTGGTTGAACCCATATTAATTCTTCCTTTAGCTCCAACGCGTTCCCACAGTGTGAGCTCATAGTTACTGACGCGGTGTGGCATGTGAACCTGTGTGTTGTGCACATCCCTCTGTCAAACAGATAATGACTACAGGTTCGCCATCTGCAACTGTCCCAATCCCTCTTCTTGATTGCGCCGAGGCCCAAATGACCAGATGTTTCATCACTATTATGGCATTAGAGCTGAGCTCAATAGGCAGATGTGTGTCTCTCTTGACTGATTGTTGTCATGATAGAGTGTAGTCTGATTACCTCCTCTGATTAGGCCAATGGGCCGCTAATCCTCCCACAGCCGCTACAGATCCAGCGTGTCAGCTCTGCCCTGCACCTCTGAGAATGGGAGCGGGTTACACAACTCGCACACACACATGCACACACACAGAGGTACGCGCAACAAGGGACAAACATGTAAGATGATAGAAGTAAGGGTAAAATTTAAAATTCCATACATAGAATATAGATACAGGTAAATGTGTACTGCTCGCCCTGATTAACAGGACTGGACACACACACACGCTCACCCACACACACACACACACACACACACACACACCATAGTAGACAGGGTTCTGATGTCAGGGTTTATAACATGAGCCTGGCCGCTCATCCCAAATGTCATGTTTATCTGATCCGTATTAAAGACCCTGTGACAATGGAACAGATGGGGCGGCCTTTTGTCCTGTGAGTGCTCATAGGACACACATACATACACACGCACACACAAGCACACACGGCCACACACATACATTCATACATACACATATATATATATATATATATATATATATATATATACCCATGTAGGCTCCCTCTCTCTCTCTCGCTCTTCCTCAGTGGGCCATGTGAGTAGGGTTGAGGTTGTGTGATTGTGTTTAGCCAAGCAGAGTGATTATGCTCTACGGGGGAGCCAGCCTGCTCTCACCACGCCAGACGGGCAACATGACACACACACATATGCGGACGGACACACGCACACAAAGCCGCTGCAACTCCTGCAATTTTTTTCAGTGTCCCTTGCTGGTTTTTGTTGTCCTCAAAGCTCAGCTGAGGTCACATGTAGTTATTATATTCACGCTTTTACACCACATTTGAATGTTTTGCGTCTCACAATAACGGCTACAAAAATATGTACTACCTGCCATGAAAGTAAAATTCCGATCAATACGAATGCCAGATGTTCCGTAGATGCCTTAGCTCAGGCAAGATATTGCAGTCATCCAGGTCATAGTATATTCGGAAAAAAAAGCTGAAACAAAGGCACCTCTACAAGTCCAGTTGCCCTTTTTTCTTTCCTATTTTAAGGTTTTCAGTTTGTAAGGCATGACAGGTGTGTGCTTTGGAATTTTAGATAGTCATATTGCACTTTAACAGAACGAGGCTTTTGTGAAACTTTGCACTGGCAAATAAATTAGATTAGATCTGGTTCAAGTTTATTGTCATTGCATGGCATGTACTGCTACAAACACAACAAAATTCAAGTTGGCATTTAACCTGAAGTGCAGATACTCATATACAGCTGCTCAGTAGTGTTCTATCGGTTCTGTCATGAAGTTGTAGGGTTGTGACGCACCAATCTGATGGCTGTTTGTGGCTCTAGTTTTGGCCTATTGGTGTATCCTGCACCATTGACGTTAATGACCTCTGTCGTTGGCTTTTCAGCCAACTCAGCATGTTGAACGAGTTAAGCTTGTACTCTGCGAGAAGCAAGAAATTTGTTCTCACTCCCACGGTTGCAAGAACATGAAAAAAGTTTGTTTTGGCCAAGTAATTTATATCTCAAATGAAACTCGAGTGCCGAACTATGGGGAAGTATTTTCGGATGTCGACCCATCATTTTGACGACCATGTCAGTCGGATCACGCCGTTCATTCAGGGTACACCCACACACGGTATGCCGATTTCTACCCAGGAGAGACTAGCAGTCACACTGTGAATATTAGCACCTGGGAGCTCACAGAGTGGCCGCTAGTATTTCAGCTTTTCCGCATTCACCTCGCATACTTCCAATTTCTGACCAATCACAGAATAGTAACTGGACACCAGACGAGAAAAAAGTTCTGACCAGTTGATGTGTTGAGAACAAGCTGCGAGAACTCCCAAACGAGGGCTCAGAGAACAAAATGACGCCATCAAACATCTCGCGTCTCGTAGAGTACGTAACAACCTTTAGTTGGAGATCACTCTGATTGGTTCAGCTTAGTGAACCAGCGCACAAGAAGAGACAAAACAAAAGTGGCTAAAGTAAACAAAACGACACCGCACCCAGAAGGCATTTTCACATTTTCCAACTTTTCGGTCCATATTCAGGCCATGTCAAACTTTTTCCGAAGCCGTTTGAACCAAACTCAGCTCATCTAAATCAGAGGTAAACCTTGTCAAAGCTTATTACATTCAAACTTCTCACCATCACATCTAAGTTGCATTTTGGAAGAAAATAATAGTGTCAACTTTTAAAATGTGTCTTTGTGTAAATTGAACAGGTCAATCCTATATTTAATACATTTAATCTTGTTTTACACTGTATCATACAACTACGTGAGACAGCAGAAGCCTGTTCTTGGTCCTCCTTTGCTCCGCTTGGTGTATGAGTGTACAGTAATGGATGCATTGTTTCCAGGTGGGAGGAAGGGAGTAGACTTTAAGCCCGTTGTTGTGCCATCACTCCCTGAGGCCTGCCTCTGTTCTTTAGAGTGTATGCCTACCCCTGTGTGTTCACATGCAAATGTGCTGAAGTAATATTTAAATTGTAGCTAGCTGTAATATTCTGTGTTTATTGTGCAGACACTGATTTTGTAAATGCCTACCTGTGTGTGTCTTCCATATTTGGGTGTACTGTTTGCTTGTGTGTGTGTGTGTGTGTGGTTGTGTCCGTTTTTTTTTTTGTGCATTTTCCACTGGTGTCTGCCTAAGTGGCTATTGTGCAGACACAGTGAAGGAGAGGGAGACCAGCTAGCAGCATAAAGCCACCAGTCCAGCTCAGCGGCTCCACCAGCAGCCAGCCAGTCCCACTCGGCATGCACCTGGCGTCCCCTCACACACACCACCATTATTAATTGCTAATACATATTTATGTGGCACAAATTTGCCATTTGTTTATGCATAAAATTATCAATAGCGTGGGGCGCTTAGCCAGAGAAAACGGTGACCTTTTTAAAGAGTAATAAATGGAATTGTATGTGTGCGTGTGTGCGTGCCCGCGCGTGTGTGTTTATCTAATGGCTGATGTTTGAGAGGGAGGTGTTGGGTTGGAACAAGGGGAGGAGGGTGGCGGTTTTTGAGACTGGACGTGGCAGAAAGGCAGCTGAGGCCTGCCAAGAGGAGATCCACTGATCTGGATGTTTACCCACAGTTTGTTTTTCACACAGGCAACGAGCTGTCTTTGTCCTCGGCTTCATTAGCTGTGTCCCCGTTCTCAGCGGCTGCACTGAGTGTGCTTTGAGGGTGTGTGATGATGAATTTGTGCATATTAGTGGATCGGTAAGCATGTATTTTCCATCTACAAATGTGCAGAGGTGTGTGCGAGTGTGCAGTTGTGAGAACTTTGCAGCCTCTTCAGGTGAACCGCTCTGGTCACACCCACTAATATTACACGACTAATGCATTAGAGACTCACTCCACTCACTTGATATCAAGTGGTACGTATTGCCAAGACTGGCTAGTTTTGAGGAGAACTGAATAAGACAGGTTTGGATTGAGACTAGGGCTAGGTATCACTGCTGATTTCCTCAATCGGTTGATTCCAATTCAAAAGGTCCCCATTTGATTTGAAACCAATAGTGTAGGAGGTTTCCACAGTAGTTTTACTTCTAGTTGCATATGGCATTGCTTTTGTTTAGCTCTTTTCCGTCGTCATACTTTGTAAATTCAAAATGCTGCGATACATGCGCTTTCAGTTCTTATGGTGCTCTCAGAATTGAAGCTTCTGCCATGTTTTGAAATTCCATCGCTTGTCGACTAATCTCAACTCTACTTAGGACTGATTAGAACAGACTAGGATGGAATTGGACACACTGGACTAGACTAGATTAATCGTAGACTCTAGACTAAATAGACTGGACTGCACTGAAGATAGTGGTTAACCAATACTGCTTTCATGTCTGTAAATATAGAGACACAGCCAGCAGCTGGTCAGTTAGCTTAGCACAGAGACTGGAAGGAGCTAGCTTGGCTCTGTCTGAGGGAAGCAAAATCCAAATTTGTGGTTTTATAAAGGGTTATGACTATTTTATGGCTGTGTACTACTTGGTTGCCTGACACGATCTCAAGATCGTGTCAGGCAACCAAGTAGAGACAACATGATTCCCTCTGACACTTTCAGGCTAGCTGTTTCTTCCTGCGTACTGAGCGAGGCTAACTCTCTTCCGGCTGTTGGCAAGAATATCAATGAATGCATTTATTTTTTTTCTTTTCCAAAAATGTCAAACTGAAAAAAACAACACTTGAGACAAGGTGCTGCAAACCAGCCCGAAAGAAAAGACGAGGGTGCAAGCGTTTTTCTGCAATGTCATATTTTATTAATAAGTGCAGCTTCATTTTCTGCAGAACAAATGCTGCGGCTGCTTTTGTTCTCAGCTTTAATTAACGAAACAATGAGGAACAAGGAGGAAACAAATGGCAACATTAAGCAGCATTATTTCTAAAAATCGGAGGTCAAGTGCTTTAAACAGCCTCCTTGAAAGTTCTGGTGTTGAACACATTCACTGGAGAAAGGAGATGTTTTGTTCAGCTTGCTTTGATAGAATAGAATTTACGTAAGACAGAATTTTTGTTTAACAGTCTATTCACTTATTCACAGTGCTAAGTTACTGACCCACACTTTGACACTTTAATTTTATATCTAGATCTTCCTCTTTGTAGTTCTGCCTTCTTTACTTGTAGTTCCTTTTCTTTTTATTCCTTCTCCTCGTCAACTCTCTTTTTCTCTTTGTCTCCTCTTATAGTTTTCTTAGTGCTTCACTCATATTCAGTCTCTAATGTATTATATTTCTCCTCTCTTCACTGCAGTGTTTCTTATGTAGTTTTTCTTTTTATCTGTGTGTGTTTGTGTGTTACTGTCAACCGTCCTCTGAATGCGAAATGCAGCTAAAACTCTCTCTGTTTCTCTTTACCAGGTTTGGCCGTCTCTCTGATGGGTATTCCCTCCGCAGCAGAGCCACCTCTCTGGGGACGCTTGTAGGTCAGCTTCTATTTTCATGCCCCACACACAAACACACACTGACTCGCTGTATTCAAGTGCGTAAGTGAACAAGATGCTGCTTTCAGAGTGAGGCAAACAACCGCACTCTCTCTCTCTCTCTCTCTCGTCTGTCCCTCTCTCTGTAACCCAGCTTTCATGCGGCCTTCACGAGGTCACACACAGGGCTCAAGTCAGTTTCCATGACTACGCAGTCAGCATCCAGCCAATCGGCATTTTCAGCTGGCCCCTATGGGCTACCAGTGGTCAGCCAGTTAGCATCGTATCTGTACATCTGACATGGAGGCTACAGGGGAGAAGAAGTGTGTGTCTTATTTGGCATATTAACAACAGTGTTTCTTCTGAGCTCTGAAGTAGATGGAAGTATATAAAGTCATGTTATGCAACATCTTTCCAATTCATACTTGTGAGCATCAATGAGGAAGCCGGAAGAACTGCTATGAGGTAAGGTTTAGTCTGTGAGCGAGGAATATGAGGAAGAAGAACTTCCAGACTGATACTCCCCTCCATATATTCAAACTACAAGCGGACATTATGCAAACAATGCCAGGAAGTTCTCAGTTTCTTGTGAAATAGGAGTCGCAGAAACATTGTTAGAAATTCCAGGAACTGCGACTAACCACCTAAATATATATATGTATAAAAGTATAAAAAAGGCACCGAAAGCTCTCCTTGGACAGTTTCTGTGTCAGTTTTCTGTCTTGGCAAGCTAAATGAATGCATCTGGGGGTGTACATTTTTTAAACTTTAAGTTAGGGAAATTGTCATGGGGGCACACGTCACATGTTTCACTGGTACTTAGAGAAATGGAGAAAAGGTTGCATTGATAAGAATTCTCTTTTCCTCTGATAAATCACAGAGAAACTTGCATAGGATAAGTGCAAGAGTATATATCATCCCCACTGTCTTCTTTTCAGCCTATATTTATCCCAATATAGACATTTCTCTTTGTCTTTTCGAGCTTCATTTCATCACCATCAGCTGCTGCTGCCTTTATTCAAGTGTATTTGATCAGTAAAGCTTAGACATGCAGACGCCTATGAGCAAACAGCAATGACTTTCAGAGAACTATTACTCACCACTATCCGTTGAAGAAAAAGAGACCCATCTCTTGATTTATTAATTTGATTATTTCAGTCATGCTGCCTCTGTGTAGGCCTTACCATCTGTTGCCATAAACTGTCGTGCAGGCTGGATATATGTTGGACAAACCTGTATCAGCTTCAGGCCTGAGTGAAATGAGATGGCAGGCAAAATAGGGTTTGTTCAATCAAATAATTAGTTTTTCATACAACAGGTTTGAAGCTAAACTTTCCCATATCATTATATGCTTTCTGTTTTCTTAATACAGGTAGTCTAGTTTAGAGGCCATGAGACACCAGTCCGAAGCCCGGTCCTTTGAAAGTTTCCGGCTGATGGTGAGCGTCTGTGACCCACGTTTTTTGTGGTGTGTTCGGCCTTGTGGCATTAGTCGGACACCTGTCAGCAGCACATTCAGCATGTTAAACCCTAGCCTCCCATCAAATAGCAGCTCCTCTGGTTTCACATTTTGAATATGGACCACTGCTACCTTCTGGTAGGAAGTTATTCCCTTTCACACAGGTGTAGAACATCTGTGCCAGCTGGCTGTTGGTTGTAGGAATTGTGGTGTCAACTGCTAGTTTTTGGTGTATCCATATATTACACATTGAATTAACAGTAGCCAACTGACTTTTGCACCGTATTCTTGTGTAGCTTCTTTCTCCAAATAGAGGCTCTACCAATATAATGGGATCTTTGCTCATAAATATGTCTGAACATGAATATCAATCAAGCAGAACTGGCCTCAAAGTAGAGCCCTGTTACGTGGCCTGTGTTGAGCTAAACTGGGACTCAGGGATCTGGAGAGGTGAGGGGGCCTGAAAGGTAAACGGACAGGGGGAGAAACAGCACATGGAGCGTAGGGACAGAGGGATTGTTTGTTTGGGAAATGAAAGCCGAGGGAGAGGCGGAAAGGAAAGGACAGCTGAGACAAAAGAGACATATGGAGCTTTAACTCACGTAACACCAACCCTATTTTGCGAGGAAAATACCCCTGTGGTTAAATTGTCCCTCCATGCCATATTACAAACAAGAAAATTAAGCAAGGAAATGTATGAATGTCTTTGTGCTTGCAGTGAAATACTGAGGTGAAAAAATTGCAGGGAGTAGTCAGGCAGACAGGTAGGTGTCCTGACAGACTGCTGGACAGATAGACAGCGAGGTATGAGTTGGGTCAGTTTAGTTGGGGCATATGGCACATGCTAGCCCAGAGACTCAGTATTGAGGGACCATGAGGACAGAATAGAAGAGGAAAAACCAACATGCCATCTGGACAAGGGACAAAGAGCAGGAAGTAGTTTGAGTAGTGTGTGTGTGTGTGTGTATGTGTGACAGAGAAAGAGTGAGGGCAAGTATGTCCCAGTAACAATGCCAGGCCAGTTGAGAGCACTGACCTCACTCCCTGCTGAGATAGATCTACCCAACACACATAAAAGGAGTGATGCAGACATACGGTCAAAGTATTAAATTCACCTCACAGTTCTTACAGGACACACACACACAGCCACTTTTGACCGAAACAGACTCTATGTCATTGCTTTCTCTTCATCTGCCAGAGCGGCCATCCAGAAAGCCCTGTCCTCAAATCAGACTGTGTGTGTTGTGTGTGTGTGTGTGCTCCTTTCCTCTTCCCTGTCAGATACCACTGGAGTGGCATGCTTCACAGGGCATTATATTGTCTGACATATGGGTTTTGCTCCTCTGCTCTGTCCAGGAAACAAGGCCAAGCGGGCAGCCTCAGAATGGAGTCCTTGGGTTTGATCCAGTTTCCATCAAGTCCACTTGTCTTTAATGTTCGCCGAGTGAAATTGGGGTACTTGTGAGGCTCTGCTAACGGGGTCACCGGCCCCAGCGCTGGGTCACTTTGTTGTGTGTTGGTTTCCCGCGCAACTTCTGGGTCAGCGGCGGAGGTTGGGAGAGCAGGTTGTCACCATGAGTCAATGTGACAGACACACTTTCTGTGAATAGATCACCTACATGCTGTTGCTCCTACACTGCAGCCTTTTAGTTTACTTAGTTTCTGCTCATAAATCTACAAAGACCTGAAATTTTCTTGAGATAGATACTCCATAATAATGCAATTCATTATACCTTTATTTTTCTGATCAGTCACAGTCTGTTTTAGTGGTGCACTCAAGGAAACTCCAATATCCAGGACTTATCCAGTAAATCATTGTTTAAGCAGGTAAAATTGACTGAAGTAGGGATTCCTCTTGGATGAGGCATGGTGTTGACTGACATTTCTTTAAGGAAACAAACACACAAAATGATTAGAATCATCAAAAATCTTGTGATAAAATATCAAACTAAATGAATACAATGAGCAAAAACTACAGCAGCATTAGAGGAAACTATTCAAGTAAGTTCCACTAAATTGAGGTCAGTTTAACACACTTTATTTAACCCTAACTTGAGGTCAGTGAAGTTGCATACAAACATGTAATTCACATGCCTAAAAAGAATGTAAAAACACAAAATATGATCGTATTAAAGGGAAATTACCGTCTTTTACAACCTGGACCTTATTTCTGGCATAAAATATGATCGTTTACTCACCCATATAACTTTGGTGTCATATCCATATAGTGGGAGTGACTGGGGCACCGAAACGCAGCCTCTAAATAACACATTATCTGCTGCGAAACTCCTTCCTTTCACCAATATTTTGTTATGATACGCTAGTGCTATTCCCCGTTGAGTCCGGAGTTACCTGTTGTCATCATCTGGGGTCTGTAGATTGACCTGCTAACCTCTGACCTAGATGATGTCATCTCTGAGCGCCACGCTTGCGACGGTTGGCTTGTTTACTGCTACTGCTAGTTTTTTGCAACATGGCTGAATAATTATCCGATTCTGAGGTTGTTGATGACTTCTTTGTTTATAATGGACATCCTTACCGTTTTGAACCAGAGTATTTGGATGATAACAGGTAACTCTGGACTCAACGGGGAATAGTACTATCGTATCATAACAAAATATTGGTGAAATGAACAAGTTTCGCAGCAGGTAATGCGTTATTTAGAGGCTGCGTTTCGGTGCCCCATTCACTCACACTATATGGATATATGTGGCGCTCCGGTGGATTTAAATATCTTCCGAACGACTCCAAATGACACCAAAGTTATATGGGTGAGTAAATGCCAGAAATAAGGTCCAGGTTGTAAAAAAAAAATGGTAATTCCCCTTTAAGTTTTAACAAGAAACATAGTATAGTTTCTGCTTCAGCACACATAGCTACTCTGTAAATTAAAATCACTTTTTAGTTCTGCGTTAATTTGATGTATTGTTGTTCTCCGTCTGCTTTGACAGAGACTTCATCTCAAGACAGTCAATCAGATCTTGAATAAGCAGTAATGTCAGCCATCACATAAATGCATAGTAAAGTAAACGAGAAACAAAGAGAGCGTCCCGCTACACATCATAAGCACCACAGACTTTGAATAACCCATATTCGCTTTCCTGCTATAGTCTCTTGCAAACATGATCATACATCCTGCATCTCAGCTTGCTGAACGTTACTCTGCAGGCTGGATTTCAAATTAACTGCTCAGCTGCAGTAAATTGCGTGTATCCGTGTGATCCTCATTCTTCAAGATCACTGCTAACACGTCACTGTGCAAGTTTGTCTACTTGGTCTTTTGTTCTCTAACACCAACATTGTGGTATCGCGCAGTTGCTTGTCAATCAAACACAGACTTTTATACGCCACTCCAGCTTGCTCGTTTGGTAGATTTTTTCCTTCCTTTTAATAACACAGGATTTATGTTCATATACTGCCCCGACAACAAAAACTGAAAGGTTGTATTTACACTAAGCATAGTTGCTTTGTGTCGTGCCCAAACATGACTGTCCCTCTCTCGCATAGCACAATAAAGTTCACGATTCCCTTTACCTACTGGCTAATTAGTGTTTGGCTTCTGTGCTTGCATGTTTAGTGATCACACCAGATGCCTGAGGCCAGATTCGTGGTCAGCTTCAATTCTATGCCATAGCCTGCCGCGCGCTTCCCCAGAAATGTAACTGAGCGGCACGGCGTTGTGGACCGCAACAGCTGTGATTGGTCCAAAATGCATTTCCTTGTTCGCGTCTCTCAGCGGCCAAACAAGCACAGAAAATTCTCCCTCCTTCTGCCTCCTACAAACCATCTGCTCAGACATCTTCTCTATTTTCTGTGTTGCAGTGATTTCAGTAAAAGTAACTCCAACATGAACCACTCGGTTCCAGTTGCCATTATGTGTACAGTACACAGAGAAACTCAACACAACTGACTAGTCGCCTGCTAGCGTTTTAAAGGCGACATTACACAGCAATGCTTACCTTGGCGTAACCTACTGCAGGAATATAGACCAAGCTTTAGTCCAACTGAACCACAGTTGGTTTGACCTCTTCTAGCGGGCTAGGGCCTAGTACGCTGAACTGTGTCTGAGGTATAATTTAAGAAATCTTCTAAAAATGTAACTATTAATGGCATCAGATGTAAATTCTTGGTATACACATATGTACTGCACAAACTTTTACCAGGACTTATTAGTTTTAAAGATGTGGGTCACTGGCCCCCAGTCTGGTTGGTTACTTTTTTTAATGCATGCGTGTGTGTGTGACACAGGCTGGGTGGGTTGGTGTGTTTACAGCCGTGTGGGTGCTGAAGACCTGATGGCATAAACAGATAAAGCTGTGATGGAGGATGTATGCGCTTTTGTTTGAGTTGAAGAGACAAACGGTTGTCCGAAATACGCACACAACCGTGGACGCACACGTAAAAACACACGCCACCCTCACTCTGCCATGTGTATACACCACACGTCAGATCTTAAGTGCTTGGTAACAAAGCGTGAGTTTATCCCTGGGTCTCACTGTAAATATAGCGGTGAGTTATACTAAGAAGACTGGCCTCAGAGATAGTCGATGAAAATGCGTGATCGCATGGGTGGGAGGATGTAATGGGTTTTTATAAGGATTTTCTAGCCTCTGGTCTGCTTTTAAGGGGGTTTGAGTAGCCTTTTGGGTTTCTCAAAATTAAAACCACATTTCCCATAAAGTTGTTGGCCTTCCTCTCCCTGGCGTCACTCCGTGTTAAGTTGTTTTAGGGGAAAACAGGAGGAAGAGTGGGGATTTGGGATTGATAACAGATTTTCCAAGGCACTTCCAGTGTCTAACGTAACTCTGAAACTGAAATTAAAGTTATTTCTCAAAAAAGTACGTTCCTCTATTGTCTGGTAAAATAAGCCAGAAATTTCCTGTGCAGTGTAGCCCACTGGAGCTCATTACTTTGCTAAGATCATTCTTAAATGTTTCCTGTATGATTTTATTAGGAAATACAGTCTTAAAATATTAAAAATAAAACAAATACCAAATAAAATGCTGGGTTTGAGTGTTGCAAACAGGTGTTTAAGTTCAAATCAAAAAATTTTTACGGGCTTCTAAGGAAATGTTCCAATTCAGGCACCAGTTGATTTACATTTAACCTTTGTTCGATTGCCGTTCAAAGGGCAATCTGGAGAAAGTTCTGACATGTCTTCACCACTAAGTGCTTGCAGATAGTTTTGTTGTGCGGGATATTGGGATTTCAGGAAATAATCTAATCAAAAATTGAGCATCAGCAGCTGTGCTGTGGTTTATATACCAGCGTTCTGTAAATAGACAACATGTTCAGTTTGATCGAGCATGAGAAGGCACACTGCTGCTGCTTCCAGACTCCTCCGAAGTAGAAGACGTGCTCTGGAGGCGTGTAACGACCTATTCACCTGAAAGTTTCTCTTCCAAATATGCATCAGGTGATTATAAGAGTAATCATATCGGTCATTTCTTCACACAATTGCCAGTGGGCTGAGACGGCCCTCTCTTACCAGCCGGTTGATCTGTTCCATGAGGAATAGCTGTTGCTGTCATACCAGCACAAACAGACCAACACGGTGGGGAATCGCTTCCAGTTTAGGAACACCGATCTGGTGTGAAAACACCCACCCAGTTTCAGCAGGGCAGGCTGTCAAACATGTCCCATCGATTTTTGTTTTGATTTTAGAAACGATCATAGCAGCAATCATACAAAGCAGACTTATACTTGAAATATTATTTTCATTTAGCGTGTACGTCCATATTTGCAAGTGTTTTTCACATCGATCTATCCACGCGTGTTGATAAAATCAAATCTACTGCTTGTAAAACATTGTGGTGGTTAAAAATTCCACAGGTTACCTTCAAATGTACTCGGACTCCGTTAACACGTAATTTGGGTTTCTTTATGGGAGGTGTTTCAAACAATACATAGAGTACTGCAACCAATCCATTTTGATGTAAACAAATTCAACTCAAAGCCTGTTGGTCTTCTGTCCGTCACTGCTTAAGCCCCGCCCAGATGATTGGATTGGCCCAGCAGATCTTTGCTGGAGCGTAATCAGTTCCCAACTGCAGACCAACTTTCCCCCGCACAAATCTTGTGGTTCCAGGCTACACTGTATACAACCAGCACAGTTCCCTCTTCTTTGTAGTGCTTTAAGGACATCCCAAAACAAGTCACAGCATCTTCCGTCCACAGTGTAATGATGTGTGCTGGAGGATACTTCAACAGTGTGCAAGCATGTTGACACAGAACAGGGACGATCTCTGCAATCCTTTTAGCTGAAAACTCTGACAACATGGCTGGAATAAAGCTATTGTTATTGTGACAAACTGACTCCATACGGTCAAACCCCCCCACCCCACTCCCCCCACCCCACTCCAAACACGCACACATGTATGCTTACATACACAAAGCTCAGCAGTGGGAGCACATCATCTGTCACCCAGGGCCCAGGCAGAGGGGCGACAGATTGTCCTCGCGGTGTTCCTTCAGGTCCCATTGCTCCAAACACACACACTTGCAGACACACACACACACTCATAAAAACAATCTGCCCACTGACATACTGTTCTCTCAGTATTCCCTCAGAGCACAGTAAGGCCAGTTTGGCTGCCTTTATCTCAGAGGAGCATTAACACAACCCATTCACTTCTACATGGGGGCACAGAGGTGTTTCACTGTAGTGCTGTGTGTTTTACATGTGTAAAACCAGAACACACAATACTCATTTTACACAAATTTAGGAGTGGTTTAGTTCCGTGAAAAGTACAATTAGGTGCTGATGAGCGGGACACAAATACAGAGGCAGAGTGAAAGATGTTCCAGTTAAACATTAACCACGTGCGTACAGATCAAATAGGCGAGAACGACTAGCGCCGCACAACAAATGATTCTCACATCAATGGCTTTTCTGCGGCTATATGATATGGCATAGTGGAGAGATCAAAACTCCAGCGTGACATATTGAACCGTCACAAAACAGCCACATCAATTAAACATCAAGAGCACACATTCTATAGCCTGACCCGGTGATAATCAAGGGTCTTTTTAGTATCAAAGTGCTGCTCGCTAAACGCCAAGCCTTTAAAGATCATCATCCATAAACATTACCTGGCTTTGTTCTTTGCTCTCCGGGAAACCGCACAGACGTCCGCGCCTTCCTTTCTCTTTTTCCTAGCGCTCTTTCTTTTGCCCTACAAGTTCATGCCCCCTTTCTTCTCCACCTCTTTCCCCAACTGTTACCTGTGTAAGTGTGCTTGTGTGTGTGTGTATGTGCAAAGAGCAACGGACTCGTGCTACTGATTGTCTGAGCTCACACTCTTCCCTAAATGCACCTTCTGTTCCTCTGTGGAGTTCTCTCTCCTTGAAGAGGGAGTGAAATCGAGAACAGAGGCAAAGGAGAGCGAGGTAAAGCAGGTAGTTTCATTACCCCCACCCTCCTCTCCTGGGTTATGGCCAATTAGGCCTATTAGCAACAACAAAACACAAGAAAAACACAACAAAACCCGGTCGGCAGGCAGGCAGGTAGTTAACGGTGGGAGGAATTGTTATCTCTCCCACCGACAGGAACAAAGAAAACGCTCTCCAGAGTGCCAGAGAAAGAATTTATACCTCCCGGTGTTCTCAATTCTACAATTAAACTCTTTACTGCAATTTCCCGTTGGCTGGAGTCTCCAGAGGGACTTTACAATGCACCGCAGTGATTTTTACACCTGCAAAGTGGTGTGTTATGTAATTAACCAAGTTTGAGACAATTGCTCAGACGTGCAGAAAAGACCCAGCTTTTAAACAAGACTCCATTGAATCCTGTGATGCATGTAGTGATGTCATATTAACCTGATTAATTAACAGCCTATCTTTCTGGCTCGCTGCTGCTTTCATGGCTTCTGTGGACAGCATTAGGCCGAAGTGGAACAGGAATTTCCTGGCTAGGTTTCACAGAGAAAAAAGAAAACCTAATTTAAAATCTTGTTTCTATTTATAATAGTGGAAAGCCCAGCAGCAAAACATCGCTTAAAGTGGCACTGCAGTAATTTTACAGATAAAGTTTAATTTGATTGCCGTAAGAACTAAAGAAAAAACAGAGTTTGAAAGAAGGGGTTTTAGTAGGCGAAGGACAGCTACAGAATGATTTTACGAAGTTGCTTTATGGGTAATGTAGTCTTTTGATTCCCTCAAAAAAATGAAGATATTATAAAATGATAAGAGAAGTGAACTACTGCCTCATTGGTGGACCAACATTGACCTTATATTGAAAAGTGTGGAAGTCAATGGTGAGAAACCATTGATTATTAAACAGTCATTCATTCATTCATTTATTCATTCTTTTCCTGTAACCACTCGTCTTCTGGAGGGTGTCTGGAGGGTGCCAGTCTATCGTAGGGCTGTCACAGAGACAGCCAACCATTGACACTCACAACTACGGCCAATTTAAAATCACCAATGAACTTAATGAGCATGTCTCTGGATGGCGGGAGGAAGCCGGAGTACCCGGAGAGAGCCCACGCAGACACAGGGAGAACATGCGAACTCCACACAGAGTTTGCACAAAAGTTCACAAAAATTGAAATAATATGTCATTATCTTTACAACAAACCATAACGTTCTCGACTCTGAAAGTCTGCATTAAAGTGTCAAGTGGATACAGAATTCTTGGCACACTTCAACCAGGATCAAAAAGTCTGATCTCTACCCACTGACTGCTATATATTCATTCATTCATCTTCTGTCATTTTATGTGAAATATGTCCACCGGACAGCGTGTGACTTCTCTCTCTGCATACCTTTAAAAGTGAAAATTTCTAGCTTTTACATATAATTTTCTTGAGCACATGGATAAACCTGTGTTCTGTTATCTCAGTCATATGATGATTAGATGAAATCATTTCAGAAGGGTAGTTTATTTAAACATCAGATGGGATTTGACAACTGGGTGTGATACAACTTATTTTCCATGAAGAGCAGACCATGTGTTTGTCCACCTATGACGTGGAATAGCTGGACATCTTAAATCCCAGTGATTTATACTCTTCATGTCATGTTGTCTTCTCAGTCTCTCTCCTTCCCCGCATTTCCTCGTTCCTCGCGCTGTGTCGCTCTTTTTGCCAGTCTCCTAAGACCCCCTCGCTCCACACTCCGATTAAACGCTCCACGCTCTGTATAAAATCCATTAACTCAACATGCCGATACACTACCATCACCCAGATGGGAGCTGAGCGTGTACCGCGCGCGCGTCATGTCGGGGCGTTTTGAGAGACGCTATCAAATGGAGATGTGCAGAGCAAAACGGCGGAGGGATGGAAGGAGGGAGCGCAGGATAAAGGGGGGAGGGATGTGGGAAGTAGGCAGGGAGGTAAACTAAATGTGACATCTCATATTTGACTTTTCACTTCCCATTTAGCTGACGCGTCCAAGATAAGTGGAGGAAAGATTACTGGTGTCATTCTGTTAGACAAATGCGTCTATGTGTGTGAGTGCATTTGTTGTTGCAGTCATTTAAATTTTGCATTTCAGGCCCTTTGGTTCATTCTACTTTGTGAGTTTAAATGAACAGGTCAGAGGTCAGTGTGTGTGAGAGACGTGATTAATTTTCTGTATACCGATTTATGTCGTTCTTTAACTAAAAATTCTTAAGTTCATTTCGGGGGGGGGGGACTTATAATCCTTATAATGTTGGCCTTGTTTGCATGGTTCTGCCAATCACGGCTTCAGTAATAACACTTTACTCAAGTTGTGAAAAAAAGCTTGGCTGGTTTTTGAATCTCAATACAATTTTGGACATAGTACGTCCAATTTGTCAGCAGCAGAGAAGTAAAAACGGTCAAGTACTAAAATTGGCATCAATTTAGGTTGGATTTTCTTATCTTTTGCCTAGATTTAATTTCATTTAGGGAAACTTGTTATTCCGCTGCTTATTTGGGAAAAAGATTAAATGTTTGAGACTTTTGCCTTAATTTGTCAATTAAACGGTCTAAATGGTGTGCACTTAAGATGTATGATTTCTACCTTATTGGTACTCAAAGCACTTTGCGCACAATGTGTCTCATTCACCCGTTCACACACACACACACTCACATACCGATGGCAGTGTGAAATTGGGAGTAGTTACGGATTCAGTTGCGCTGGACAGTTGCAAGGGCCAGGGGTCTACCAACACTTTTATAGAAACTTATATATCTTTAGCTAGAAAAGCTGAGGTTGATCTTTAGATAACTCACCTATTTAAATTACACCGAGGCTCAAAGTTACGCATAGTTAACCGTGCTCCACTCACGCGTCACCTCTTTGCCCATTTTTGAATTAATCAGGTGTTATTGTATGTCATGTTACCTTACAATGGGGTCATGACATCATTCTCATGTTCATGAGAAGAGTCCATGTGAACAGAGATCTCTTGGAGTATTCACAGCCTTGTCTGAAAACTCTTGATAAGCTCAGAATTCCCAAATTGTGACGTGTTGCTGACATTTTCAGAAATGAATCGTTGATTTATTGCAATTTAGCTTTAATGGTTTCTTTGTAGTTTTATATTATGTGTGAGTATAATACTGATATTCTCAATGCCCTCATCTTTTTGTCATGCTTTACATTTCCTATGCTAATTTACCTGTTAGCTAGCTTGCTAATATATTGCTTCTGTGGCTTTCAAACATGCTCTCAGGACTTACAGCTGATTTTACAATTTGTGTGACAAGAATTTTGTGTACATGACTTATATGTTGGAACTACAAGCTAACAAGTTCCTTTTGACGGCAGCATAAGGCGGAACCGGGTGTTGCAAAGATGGCGGCGGCCAGAGCCACCGCACTGAGCTTCAAAACAGTCATGGAGGGATTGTTTACCTTTATATACAGTCAGTGTTACATAAACGATAACCAGGCATAGACATTGCTAAAAAGAAATACCTGACATACAACAGTCAGACTATCAGAGAGGGTGGAAGGAAGCTCTCTGTTTAGCCAAAGTTATGAAAAAGAAATGAAGGTGCTAAAATGTGACTCAAATCTTGTTATAACCTGACTTCCTGGTTCAGCTTTGTCCTCCTTGTCCATACTTGCTGTAGTTGTATTTTTATAGGCTTAACTTCTGACACATTAGATGGCCTCACCTTTTTTTTTTTTTTTAATAGTTTGTCACACTGGATGTCACAAAATTACTTCAACGTTTGTGATTTATTTAAAATTCACAGAAAAGTCTGTTTTAAGAGTAGTTTTCTGTTCTGAATTGTATTTGATTCATAGCTATTAGTTGTAGTTCAACAGCCATTACTATCTCCTTTGTCAACCGTAAAACATATATATTTATATTTCATTATTTTTGCAGTACCTTATGTCCATTCATTGTAGACAGTGAGTGGGAATCATTTGTGTTCATGGATTCCATATCTTTCAGCTACTACAGGACAAATAAACATGGTGGATCATACAACACTGTTTACCTATAGAATAGCATTGCTCATGTCTCGTCTCGTCTTCTCCCGCTTATCCGGGTCCGGGTCGCGGGGGCAGCAGCTTCAGCAGGGAAACCCAGACAGCCCTCTCCCCAGCCACTTCAGCCAGCTCCTCCGGAGGAACCCCCAGGCGTTCCCAGGCCAGACGAGAGATATAATCCCTCCATCGTGTCCTAGGTCGGCCCCGAGGTCTCCTTCCGGTGGGACATGCCCGAAACACCTCTCCAGGGAGGCGTCCGGGAGGCATCCTTACCAGATGCCCTAGCCATCTCAACTGGCTCCTCTCGACGTGGAGGAGCAGCGGCTCTACTCTGAGCTCCTCCCGTATGTCCGAGCTCCTTACCCTATCTCTAAGGCTGAGCCCGGCCACCCTGCGAAGGAAACTCATTTCGGCCGCTTGTATTCGCGATCTTATTCTTTCGGTCATTACCCAAAGTTCATGACCATAGGTGAGGATTGGGACGTAGATCGACCGGTAAATTGAGAGCTTCGCCTTTCGGCTTAGCTCTCTCTTCACCACGACAGACCGGTTAAGCATCCGCATCACTGCAGATGCCGCCCCGATCCGCCTGTCAATCTCCCGCTCCCTCCTACCCTCACTCGTGAACAAGACCCCGAGATACTTGAACTCCTCCACTTGAGGCAGGACCTCCTCCCCGACCCGGAGTAGGCAGTCCACCCTTTTCCGACTGAGGACCATGGCCTCAGACTTGGAGGTGCTGATTTTCATCCCAGCCGCTTCACACTCGGCTGCGAACTGCCCCAGCAAGAGCTGAAGGTCGCTGTTCGATGAAGCTAAGAGGACCACGTCATCTGCAAACAGCAGAGACGAGATTCTCCGCCCACCGAACCCGATACCCTCCCCCACCCGGCTACGCCTAGAAATTCTGTCCATAAAAACTATGAACAGAACCGGTGACAAAGGGCAGCCCTGGCGGAGTCCAACCCTCACTGGGAACAGGTCCGACTTACTACCGGCTACACGGACCAAACTCACACTCCTTTGGTACAGGGACTGAATGGCCCTTAGTAAGGAGCCATCCACCCCATACTCCCGGAGCACCCCCCACAGGATGCTCCTGGGGACACGGTCGTAAGCCTTCTCCAGATCCACAAAACACATGTGGACTGGTTGGGCAAACTCCCATCTCCCCTCCAGCACCCTAGTGAGGGTGAAGAGCTGGTCCATGGTTCCACGTCCGGGACGAAAACCGCATTGTTCCTCCTCGATCTGAGGTTCAACAATCGACCGGACCCTCTTTTCCAGCACCCTGGCGTAGACTTTGCCGGGGAGGCTGAGGAGTGTGATCCCCCTATAGTTGGAACACATCCTCTGGTCCCCCTTTTTAAAAATGGGGACCACCACCCCGGCCTGCCACTCCATTGCTCATGTGAAAGGACTCATACTGAGGAGAGTGTGTTTGTGTGTGGCTGCTACAACGCGGGTGCCCACTCAAGCGAACAAGAGAGGTTGCAGTTATCTTCACCTCCAATTACACACTGGGAACACCTCTGCTGTGTGTGTACGTGTGCGTACGCAGTCACACATTTTGGTAACCTTCGCGTATGACTGTTTGACTGTGTTTGCGTGTGTGCACATACTGTATTTGTGTGCGTGTGTGTATCCCCCCACAAGGCCCTGGGGTTACAGGCAGCTTGGTGACGGTGCAGATGGGATAACATATGACATGTGAGTGACTGAGTGAGTGTGCGCAAGCGTGTGTGTGTACGCGAGTGTTTGTGTGTGCGCGTCTCAGTCCATCTGGGCTCCCCTCTGATCGACCGGGGCTCCCTCTGCTCTCGGTGGCCCACTGGGGAGCCGGCGGGACGAGGGAAAGACAGAGCAGCAGAGCCTGCCTACCTCCGGTCTCCTCCACCTCCAGCTACTCCTTTACCTCAGTATCAAACAGATATTGATATGATTACTAATATACTTAGTTAATTTTGTCCTTTATAATACAAAAAATATACTAAACAAAATATATAATAACTTAAAAAGCTGAATGTAGTTCATAGAACTGCAAAGCCATGCCCAAAATAAAATAGATTAAATATTTTTCTCTGTCTTACCAAGTAGCTGTAGTAAACTAAGAAGATCAAGACATGAAATGGTAGTAATATATTCGTGTTTATAGGTATGAAATATGTGTGTATCTGTGTATTATTGCTAGTAATACTACTAAAGCAAATTTGAGAAACCAAAAAGATTACCATTTTATCTTTTAATGTCCAATTCTTATATTGTTAGACATCTTTTTTATTTTAAAAAATTGTGATTTGTAGAAATATTTATTCTTTAAAGTACTGTGTCTACATAAGCGCCATTTTTCCGGGGACAAAAACAGATGTTGTATCAACTCTAGTGTGGAAATTTTAATAATAACCAGACCAAGAAAGAAATAAGTTGACAGCCCAGCCAAAATTAAGAAAAAAATGTCAAATGATGATGGAAATTTAAAAATCACGTTGCTGAGCTTCTACTGGAATTTCACTAAGACACAGTTTAGCCTCTGGATAGCACTGATAACATTACAGGATCACTATTTCCCTATGAGTGTGAGTAAATTTGACTGACATAAAAAAAACAAAAAACAACGTTCCTTCATTGAGCAGGCTGTTCAGAAATGTTCAGATTCTTGCTTGTGTGAAAATAACTTTACCTGCTTCTTAGTTGGGTGAAAGCAACTGTAGCGGTCACTTGAGATCACAGAAGAAAACATTCAGTGGGCATTTTAATTTTGTGCTTCATAGGTTAAAGGGGAACTACTGTTTTTTGCAACCTGGACCTTATTTCTGGCATAAAATATGATCGTTTACTCACCCATATAATTTTGGTGTTATTTTCTCAACGGGGAATAGCACTAGCGTATCCTAACAAAATATTGGTGAAATGAACAAGTTTCGCTGCAGATTATTTATTATTTAGAGGCTGCGTTTCGGTGCCCCAGTCACTCCCACTATATGGATATACGTAGATCTAAATATCTGATGAACAACTCCAAATGACACCAAAGTTATATGGGTGAGTAAACGATCGTATTTTATGCCAGAAATAAGGTCCAGGTTGTAAAAAACAGTAATTCCCTTTTAAGTAATATAAATTATACTGGACTGTCATGTATAGTTTCATGGTTAAACATTTTTACCAATAATTCGTGTGTTTTTGAAATACAACAGCAAGTACTGTATGATCTGAAAGAAGAGTAGTGTTCACCCAAATGACAGAATTAACAATGAGCTACTAATAAATGTGTCTGTAACATATTTCCAGTCCATGTATTTCATGTGTTTTACCTACAATATCCACTCAAGTTCAAAGCACTTGACGTGGGTTTTGGTTAGCATGAGACAGGACATGTTTACTTTTGGTGTCTTTTTGCTGGAAGGGGAACTTCACCGGTTTTTCACATCAAAGTCGCTTCACAGGTTTTGAGGTGTTCTACTGCACACATGAAAAGTTGTATTCAGCTCTGTTTTGTGTGGCTCCAAAGGGAGTGGGGTAATCCTTTAGTCTGTGCCCCACGGCCGTTGTCTGTCATTTCTTTGCGTTGTGGGGTGAGGTGTGAGCCAGGCTTTGACAAGGAAGAGGAATACGTGCTATTCAGAATGACAAAGATGAGGGTGTTGCTAAATTAGTGGAGTACTCTTTTAACCTGAACCAAAGTGTTTCAGTAGCCTAAATCTAAAGAGTGCCCAAAATGTGAATTTTAAGGAATGCTTCACTTTTTGGCCCAACATCTACCCCAACCACCTCCCTAAAACAAATACACCTATATTGAATTAATATGAGAGATGGTTGAGTGAGAATATGTGTGTATTACTCTAATAAATTATGTGATGAGAGGAGATTTTAAAATGAATAATTGGGCTGTTTTTGGTGTACAACATAAGTATACATGTGATTACACGCTGTTTTTACTGTATCTGTTTTGAAGTGTAATTGGGCCATTTTTTTGTGTCTTTTCCAAATTTTTCTTTAGCTGGCATCAGCTTTCTGCCGCTGAGCCAATGGCATCAGATTTTCACCGCCGCAAAAGCAAAGCGCCGAATGTACAGGACACCGTGTGCATCTGACATTGTGCATTGTGTCCCCCGAGAGACATGTCACACTCTGTTGTTTCATGGGATCCAGGTCCATGGCTATTTTGTGGGGCTGGCCAGGGCCGTGCGGCGTTGAGGGGAAAGGCTGCGGGACTTGGACTGACGCGGGCATTGGAGGGATGGTGTGTGTAGTTGGGATGAGAGGGAGGCAGCAGGGAGCTGGGCGGTCGGTTTGTTCCTGTTCCATCTGCGGGCTGGAGGCCAGGGCCTGGACAGAGGGGACGAGTTATGATGGGGAGGAAGGGATGATGGAGAGCAAGGGAGCAGAAGTCAGGAAAGAGAGCATGGATGCGAGCAGAAAGAAGTGGGGGTGTTAGAGGAGACACATGAGGCCTTCGTGACCGGGGCAGATAGGGGTTAGAGGAAAAGAAGATGGAGAGAATAAGCAGTAAAACAATGCTAGCAGTGGGGGTTGTTCATGTCTGGTCAGAACAACACTGAGATGCTAAAGAGGACTTAATGACACTTGACAAGTGCAATTAATAATTAAAGCAGGGGTCGACTGTAATGCAGCTAGCCTGTGACAATAACTGTGGTTACACTCCCCTGATAAGTCCATCCACCTCCTTTTCTCTTTAGTCACAATTTTATCATCTTTACACTTCCCTGTCCTCTTATCACTCTCTTCTTTTGTCGCTCCCTCCCCTCTTTCCCTGTCTGTCTGTAATTTTGGCACTTATGTTAGTACCACACCCCTGCACCAACCTTGCCCTCCGACGCCTTCTCCATCACCCATCCGCTCTTTCTTTCCTCACTCAATCTCTTTTGCTCTCTCGCCCCTCCCGTCAGCCTTGAGCAGTTGTCGCAAAACTGCGTCCGTCACTATCAGGTGTTGACGAGTTGCCCTACTTGATATTCATGGGTGAGATTATTTGGAAGTGCGTGCGTCGGTGGCGGGAGGGGATCGTAGGAGGGAGAGGGGGTGATGGGACGGGTGTGTGTGCCGGTTAGGGATGGGGGTTGGAGGGTGTACAGGGTGTACATGAAGAATCATTACCATATCAAAGACATGCTAGGCTTTTCTGTCCTAATGGTAATTACACTGCCCACAATTGGCGCTCACCGCTCGGATCACAACAACAAGAAAAAAAAAAAAATCAAAAAAATGGATAGAGGGATGAGGAGGAGGGATATTAAAGGGAAGTGGAGGGGGTGGGGGGGTTACAATTGGCTTGGGCTTTCAGGTTATGTTAATACCGCTCATCTATTTAATTAGTGGCTGGCGTTGGGCTTTGTTTACATCTGACGTGCCCCTTCTAGAGGAGAAAGAGGAGAGAAAGAGAATGGCGAGGATGAGTGGGTATGAACGCGTATCAGAAAAGGGAAAGAGAAGATGGTTCCCGGAGCTGGGTGGTGGGATGGCTGGGTGGCGGGACTGATGGAGTGGAGTGTGACTGCGCCTCTTGAACCTGTAATGAGGCCTGTTGTAGACGGACATTTTAAAGGCCTTCTGGCCAAAACGGACAATTCAACAGTGACACCCACTTCACTCAGTGACTACCTGGTTGTGAATAAAATTAGTAGGGTTTCAACTGAACCACTGACTGGACAAATCTGAACATAGCACATTTACTAAAGCTGGGCTCAGACCATAGGAGTTTTATAATCCTATCAGATTTTTAAATCAGGCTGCATCACACACTTAAGGAGAATCTTAACAAATCTTCTACTCTTTAATCTCAAACGTGCATACACTACATGTTTGAAAATAATAGTGCAACACATTAAATGCATGTGATCTCACCAGAAAGTAACTTTATTATGAAAGCTCTGACGTAATCGTTAAGAGTTAAAATCCTAAAGTATGTGAGAGTCGCCTCGATGAGTCTGTGAGCAGTTTCGGATGTTCAGGAGTGCCCGTATTTATCAGATAAGCTTGGCTGTACCTCGGTACCCAGTGAGGTTCAGAAGGAATTGTCAGGAGGGAGGAAAAAGTGGGATTTTTAATCATTAGACAAAAAGCAGGGGTAAGAGCATGTACTTGCAAATTTTAAGTGCATATCATATGGCTTGTCAGATGTCTTTTTTTCAGATTGCCTGAACTGATAACCCCCTAGCCCTTTTCTCATAATTACTGCATCAAGATATTGTAAGTTTAGGATCTTTTCTCATAATTGTGAGATTATTCTTTCTCTAAAATTATCTTGTAATTAAACATTATGATATTGCCAGTGTGTACACGATCCCAGCCCTAATATAAATACTCAGTTTCAAAGTCAGCTACCAGGGCTCAGTTGCTGGCTGCGCCCAGGTCTGTTCCTGCGAAGTCTTTTACGTTTGTCATTGTGATGATTATTAAATAGAAATATATTAGAACCTATGAATGTAATTATACTGAGCAGTATCTCACTACAGCTTTGGTTACTACTTGCTTGACAAACCTTAGATTTGCTGTGTGGACCCAGATTTAGATTTTTGATGGTAAAGGTATGTTGTAACATTGCTTCATAAGTCTGAGTCCGGCTGTCCAACTAAGAGAATAGATAACTGGTAGACTGAAGGCTGTACTGACAGCAGCTGCTCCTCTCTGCCTGTGTGTGTGTCTCTGCTAGTTTCATGCCATGTTTGCTTTGAAGACACGATCTTTGGGACTGACTTTTTTTTTTGCGTGCAATTTGCCTATGCATATCAGTTTTTCCACCCGAACGCACGCGTTTCTGCCGAGTCTTTGTAATGTGAATGTTTTTGCTCCTGAATACCTGTGTGCGCATCTGTATCCACTTTTTAAAAAGGGGCTTGTGATGGGTATTGTAATAGAACCGTTTTTACAGCACTCTCTGGGGAAAGTGAACAGGGAGATGAGAGGGAAATGAGGGGGAAATGAGGATTTTTGCCTCCGTTAAAATAAGCCATCACATCTCCTCTGCAGATCGTTGATGACTGCTGCACTTGTTTCCCAGGTACGAGTCAGTCAAGACCTCTGCCAGCTTTTGATTATATATCGTATCAGGGACTCAACAAACAGAAACAAAAGTGATCAACGTACAGCTAGTAATCTTTATCATACATGTTTTTAAAAAATGTGTATGTTCCCGTGAGTGCAAGTACATTTTTAACACTGCATGTGGAATGTAAGCTGCATAAAAATTCAGCGTGACATTTTCAAAAGCTTCAAAACAGACATTTTTTTTTTTAACACCTTCCACTTCAAAGGACACGCAGGACAAAAAAGCCTTTGCTTGCCATTTCACCTAGTAGCGCTGAATGACGGGAAGCATTTTTTTTGTCCGCACAGTTTACTTGAAAACCTTGAGAATTGTTGCCATCTTCTTCAAGGACCTCCAAGAGAGCGTCTTTGAAAAACACTTGTCTCCCATTTGGGGGTGGGTGGGTGGTAGGTGCTCGAGTCAGCTGAAGACTACTCACAATGAGGCTGATTTTTTATTTATTTTTTTTGTCGAGAGGAGATCTTTGGGAGACTACGGAAGATTTTTAGACTAAAAAATGACAAGGAAAGGAGAGGAGGCGACAATAGAAGAGAGTACAGTAGAAAAACAGTGCAGGAAATGTATGGCTGAGGAAGAGAGGGCTTCTGAGACCGCTTGGTAAAATACAGACTGCACATTTGCTGCGTTGAAGCTTCCTCACTGGTAAACACAAGGGAAAGAAAGGAGAAACAGAAGACTGCAGTAGTTCTATTACTGAAAAGAGGGCAAGAGAGGAGTGATAGATCGTGCTCAAGGAGAGAAAAGAGAGAGAAGAAACAGGGAGAGGAGAGGGAACAGCCCACATGCTATCACACTGTTTTTAATAACAGTGTAGCGGCGACCCGAGGCCTCCACGTCCACGCAACGGCTGTGCAATGTCTGCTCGGCGTCTGTGCCACACACAAAAGGGCTCCGATCCAAAAGTCAAGCCATTCTGCTCTGTCTGTCAGCTACAGGCAGAGGCAGTCAAAGACCTCTGCCTCTTAACTCGCGTATATTGGACCGATCGGTGATCTCTCAGGAGATCATTCGTCTCTCCTCATCTGTAAAAGGCCGCTGGGCGCTCTCAGGCCATAATGACTAATGACGGCGGATTTGAAAGGCTGTTTATACGTTTAAAGTATACTCAAGCTTTTTCATTGTCGTCGTCAACTGACACCCCAGAACATCATCGTTGGTGTTGCTGGTCGGTGTATTGTTGTGGTTTGTCATCAACGCAGATGCTCCAAAACGAGACAAAAACGCTTAAGCACAACACGGTGTTGTTTTTCTCAAGGTAAACCCTGACGGAAGAAATGCGTCGCCACTTATTTTTCTCTCCAGAAATAAGACCAAAGCAGAGTCAAATGCAGGCGTTAAAAATGCCTGTTCAATACATTGTTCACCCGCATATATAAGTAAACAAGAATATGAAAGAGGGATGAAGGTACAAATGAATTAATCAGTGTTTTATCGCAAAGTTGTTAATGACTCGCATGCATCTGTGGAATCACATGCTGTAGCCTCCGCTGTCAAAACCCATCTGTTGTTCAGAAGTTGATTTAACCACTTGACCTTTTAACTATTGTTAATTAGAAGCATTCAGTAATGTTATTTCTCTGTCAGTAATCTTCTTGCATAAACAAGCTACAAAGCAGACAGAGGAAGCATAAAAAGCTAAGATGATGTAACATTGTCAAGCGATATGGATATAATGCAGTTATCTTTTGCTATCAAACAGGGTGTCGAGAATTATTAATGGCACTTCAACTAAATCGTTCTTTAGATTTTTATAAAATAAACACTTCGGCCATAGGGAGCTTGCATACCAAGAGCATCGTCCAACATTGGGCGTACAAAGACCTCATGTTGTACTAGCCATGTTTACACATCAACATTTTCTCCACCATTAAGGTTGTTGGAACAGACGCTATCAACTCAGACAATGAACAGTATTTTAGTGAACAAGTTAGCATATCCAGCTCCTGAATTACTTTCTCGTCTGCAGCCAAGGCAACAGGTAGCTAATGCTAATGCTAGGTGTCCTCATGCTTTCATCAGGTGAGCAGCAATGGCTAAAGGGAACTCGCGCACCAAGTCTGTATGGTACCATCCAACCACCATTACAGAATGGTTCAAATAAACAGATTAGGCATGCTAGCTTGATTTACACTTGAGTCAGTTTATGCTATTACTGCAGGATAAGGTGGCATGGACATTGTGTGAATAAGGAAAACCACGCCTTTCCACTAAACCTTTAGACGACAGCAACTTCCAGAACCATTGCAAACATACACAACAAATATGACGGCAGCTGTAGAAAATGCTAAGAAGATGGAAAGCAGATGTAGTGTGTAGATTTTTTTTGTTGACTAAACAAAGTAAAAGTCAAATGACTGAAAAGAAATGAACGAAAATTCGACTTATCATACACATTCAGCAGTCTAGGATCTAAATCGAAGTCAGGTGACAAATCTAACAGCAGTGCAATACAGCAACTTCACTTGAGATCAACTGTAAGTCACCAGTTGTCCTTGTACACAATGTAAGACCAGTCTCACAAATACATCCACTTTGTGTTGAGTGTTTTCAAAAAAAAAAAAAAAAAAAAAAATGTCATCAGTCAAAATGGCTGCTTAAATGCTGATGGTAGTCCAGATTGGGGAGAAAAACATTTAAGTGCTTTAAGGTGTCATTACGCTCAAACCGCATCTGAAGGCGAAAGCGTTTATGGCTGCTCCAAACCAACATACTCTAACGTGAAAAAGCCTTTTGTCACAGGAGGAGTGAGATGTGACTGTCATTTGAAAGCATTCACAGTGGACTATATGACTGGTCATTTTGAAAAGTCTGTGAATTAAAGAGGCTCAATTGCCAGATAGTTGGTTTTGGAAAATCACAGAAAAGTGTGTGGGGAGTGATTAGAGTAGGTAGTGTCATCTAGAACCTTGAATTGTGCTCATTATATGTTTCTCCCCAGCCCATCTAGGAAGTAAAGTAAATTAAAGCTAAAAAATATTACATAATCAGAGCTAGGGCTGATTGGATTCATTCATTTGTATGCCTTTATGGTCTATGGTAATATTACCAAATATAGGTTGATCGATTATCTATTACTTTGGTAATATGGAAATGATTGTATTTTTGCACTGTCTGACGTGGAATAAAACTGCTGTGCTATGTAAAGTTTGCAAAAACTTTATAAAAACTAGCAAGTAGCAGCTTGACAGACCTATTCCAGCGCCTGAAAAGACAAAAGCATGGGATGAATGCGAGCAGTGTGGCGCACCTCTGCTCTTCTGCTGCTCGCTCCCGACCCAGCTGCACAACCACAAAGGAAAAGCAGCAAACTTTAGCTTCCTAGAGTCACTCTGTTTGACAAGACAGGCCACTAATGGAAGGAAATTACAAAGGAGCCGGCGTTTCACATCGGGAAAGACACGGCACTCGTTGACGCAGTCGGAAATACTGAGTTTGTAGAGATGTTGGAAACAATCTGTCCCGAGTGTGAAGCGCAGATGTTTCTCGGGGAGGCAGCTTTGCCCAGTTTGGACATCAAAACACGAGAGAAGATTGTGGTGCGGCTGAGAAGGACATTGTTTGACTCAGCAACAACTACAACAGACCTACGGACCAGTAGACCCATGAAGGACTGGAACAAGGACTGGAAGTGATCCTATATTGTTATAAAATGATGCATTGCTACATAACCCAACACTATAACCCATTGCCATAGCAGTGGCATTTTTTATTTCATTTAAAATATTTGCATTTTTTTAATTTATCCAGGTTTTGAAGTTGTTTTAAACAGAAGTTAATCCTCGCGATTACTCACTATTTCTTCTTAATCCAGTGTGAACCACATGGCTCATTGATGACTAAAGTGAGGTCCAGTAGGAGGCGTACTCGGAGCAAGCAGCTCAGTCCCGGCCTCCCCCGTCCTCCCTCCCACCCTCCCTCTGGAAGTCTCTCCCTGCACTCCTTTCCCTCACTTCTTCTTCCTCCTCTCCTCACAGTGTATCAAGTGCATCATCCTCTCACACCTCGCTTTGCCCTCGAGAACAGCGCCCCGCTCGCACACAAACACTCGGCGCACATGCACGGCATCACCTCGTAAGCGAGATAAGGAACTCGCGACACCAAAGGGTCCGGCTTCTGTCACCCTGCTACCTCGCCTGGACCACATGGCCTCGGGTGCAGAGAGGAGCGAGAGAACGCAGAGTGGGAACAAGAGTAGGAGGGGAGAAAAAGAGCGCTCAGGAGGGAGAAAAAAGAAAAGAGAAACGGGAAATATGATAAAGATGCAGAAGATGAAGAGATGAAAGAGGAAGAGAGACAGATGGGGCCAGGGAGAGGGAGAGAAAAAGGCAGAGGGAGACAGAGAGATTTAAAAAAATAAAAAAAGCAGTGAGCAAGAGGCAGCAGTGCCAGCAGAGAGGGACTGTTGTTGTCGGTGCATGTTGTTGGTTGGCTTGCCACCAGTTTAGCATGAGGCAGATGCAACGGGGAGCGCTCAGTAATTATTGCGGTGAACCTCCCTCAGAGCACATGTGCTTTCCGCTTGCTAATCTTCACAAAGATTCAACGTAGCCAGTCTGGTTTTCAACATTTCACCCCTTTCAAAACGCACAGAAAAGGGAAAAGAACAGCAGCGCCGAGTGTGTCGAGACTGCGGCCGAGGCTCCTCCGTGCGTTTCCTCAGAGCAAAGAAACACATTTTAGATGAGAACTTTTGCCATCTTTTCTTCTTTTTTTTTTGTCTCTCTTTTGTTTGTTTACCAGCAGCATCTCTGTGAGCATTTCAACTCTGCAGTTGTGACTGGTGCGCTCTGCCGTTGTCTCTCTTATCGTGTCGACTTCAGCAGCTCCGGCGCTCCTTTTCAACAGGTGTTTGTGGATCCCACCCGTTGGAGAGCCGGCTCCTGCAAACTCCTGATAAGCCTCCGGTACGCATGACTCAGTCGGTCGCCGATAGAATCTGCATATACCTGCAATCGTACGCTCCGGCCAAGTGACAGAAGTATTCCCTCACCGACTGGCACAGATGAGTTATCTCCATCAGCTGTGCCTCCCTGCACTTTGAACATAGTAGTCAGATACACTTGGACTCACTTTACACAAACTGCAGCCACAGTCACATCAGTCAAACTTGCACTTAATGTGCTTAAGTACCCTAACAGCGTATTTAAGTTTGAACTTTACAAGCCTTGTTGGGGAGTTATCAGGTTAGCTTGTCCAAATGTTAGAATTAACGGTGCCTGCTGCAACAGATTAACATGTGAATTACATGCCATAGAGTCTCGACAATGTATCTATTAACGTAATATGGTGAGGCATATGATCAGACAAGGAGTGCAGCATAACCATAAAAGCCCGGGGACATTTTTAGATGCTAGGAATTTTTCTTGGTCAAAGCTGCTGCGGGACACGTGCTGCAGCGTGTTGTTCCGTCACATGCCCTTCTAACTGCTGCACACAATCCCTATTGACAAAGTAACACCCCCACCCCAAACTTAAAAAAAATGAGAAAAAAAAAAAAAAAAAACAAGAAAATACTACAGCTGGGCGACCAGTCATCCGAAGATGTGTGATCTGCTGTCTTACGGTTTTAAACAAGCTTTTTGAAGCAGCTAGATCAGGGCCCTTATTAAATGAAAAGAGGTTGTTTTAGCCATTTTGATAAAGGCTTGATAATGAAGGAACACCTGCTGATCCCTACCTGATGGGCTGTGTTTGTCTTTGCTTTTACCCCTTTCTTTTAAACTTTTCTGGAGCTCTGAAGCGACGGTGTCTCGCCTCATGTAGGAGGTCGGTGATGGGCTGCTGGGCTTTATTTACCGGGTTTTACCGATGACCACTTGGCAGTAGCTGTTTTCACCCGATTGAACCAATGCTTCTTAACAGCCAGGAGTTGGGTTAGTTGTGGCTAAATGAGCAAAAAGAAGTCAAATGAAAGCAAAGGAATGAGTGCAAGATACTAATATGTTTTAAGAAGAAAGCATGCATTAGTTTCACGGCTTGTTAGTGAAACACAAAAGAAGAGTCTGATCAGGGCACCAAGAGACAACACCCGACCTTATTCACGTTTCCATTAATTCATGGATGAGTCCTGATTGTATAGTTGAAGAGAAGAGATGATGAGTATCATTCAGAGAGTGTTCACAAACCCCCCCAAAACGACTTGTTATATATACAACCACAGTGCACACTAGTTATGCTGTGTTAAAATTAAAATGAATTTCCTCATTTAGGTGTGACTGTTCTGTTGTGCGAAAATGTGTGTCTCTGCACAAAGGAAAATAAAAGAACTACTATTTATTTCTTACTATCTAAGGTAGTTACTGTGGTCGTCCCTGTGAATGTTTCCCTCTTGTAGTATCCACAGCCTTATAGGTGGACGTTTTCTTCATAATTTTATAATAGGTACTCAGGGGACTCACGGGCACAAAGTTTTCATCCCTTCTCATGTGTTTGGTTTTCTCTGGTAAATAAATCTCAAAGCTAACAGCCTGGTGAATCTTTAAAGCTGCATTAATCCCAAAAACCCTTATAAGAAAGAGTTGTTCAAAGTGATAAACACAGTTTTTACAAAACATACTGAGGAAAATATTGACATGGCCTAATGGCTTTATCCTTTCATTTGACCTTTGCTTTTCCTACATTAAGTTACCCAGTTGTTAGCTTGCTAAACTGTTAGCCTCAGCGGCTTCTAGACGCCAACAGTTGCCTATTGAAAGAGTAGAAGTATAAAGAATTCCTTCTTGGTACTTTTGAGTAAAATTGGGCACATTCCAAAAGTCCTTTTCTTTGTGTTATGCCTTTACATTTCTTACATCGAGTAGCCTTGTTGTTAGCTTGCCAAACTGTTAGCCTCAATGGCTTCTGGACACCGGCAGTTGCCTAGCAGCAGCATTCTCCTGAACTATAAACATACTGTGTCCACTTTTTCCCCGGTCATAACCGCAAGCTCACCGTTTGAATGCAGCATATTTTAATCTGTGGCCACTACATTTTTATGCTAGCCCCCGCCAAGCAGCGTGTTACTGTGCGGACATTTTAAACTAGATCTTCATCCATCACTCAGTAGCGTCAGTATTTGCTTTGTAATTTTGTTAACTAGACTATAAATAAGTTTATTAGTCCGTGCTTGTCCTCTTTGCGATTTTGCTGTTGCCTTTTATCACAAGCATGCACCAAAAATACTTAAAGCATGGGTTTAACATTTAAAATTTTATTTGTTGAAAGAATAAGTTACTCACTAATAACAGTTTGGCACAAGGACATTCGTCATGCTTCTTCTGTTATATTGGGAATAAACTGTGAAAAAAGGAAAATGCAATAAAGTGAAAATCAAAGAAAATGCCAGATTCAACTCTGCTGATCAGGTAAAAGTCACCACTTGGCACCAGTTTAATGCCTCTCACACATGAATCTACGCTAACGCTATCAAGGTTTGAGATTATATGAGTAAGAAAAGTATGCTGGTTATATTTTCAAATACCCAAAACTAATTCAGGGCAGAACTTGTAACAGCGAGCTAGGATTTGCTTCTTCTGTGATTACACAGAATCTTTGCGACTGGTATATTTTAAATGAAATCCCACAAAGCTGCGCTTACGAGAATACGTTTCTGGCTAGTTCGCTTTGTATTTAAAGTAGATATCAGATTTCGACAACTGCTAGTGACTGTACGTTGGCAAGCCGTTATCCAAATGTGACATGTCATGGTAACAAGCAGAACTACTGTACGCTCTCTTTAGCACTCACATGCTCACACACAGAGTCCCAGTAATAGAATAGCTGTGAAGACAAACTACTATCTCCTCTTGTACCAGCTTCCTCTCCTGCTCTACACCCCCCTCCTTCCTCCCTCACCTCCTATTTTCTTCCCCCATGCACTCTCTCTCTCTCTCTGGAGCCTGACCTCCTGTAAGTACCATGTAATCTTTGCTGTTGGACTAATACTCTAGTCTTTTCCTACGCGGGTCACCAGTGGCTTTCCATCTCAAACACGTCTGCTGAGATAGTTGGTGTCCCTTCCAATCCTCTCCTCCTCTTCCTCCTCTCCCCGCACACACACAGCTCAGCACGGGTGGTTAATGTTGAGCACAGCGAGCCTTGTTGCGCTTGAAAACAAATCACTGCAGCGTGGCTTAATAATGTAATGAGTCTTTTAAGCCGCGCCGACAAGTTGATCCGCTCCGGTACAAATATGGGAACTTATTTCATTACACCCCTCGTCCTCCTCCACCTCCTCCTCCTCCTCCACCTCCTCCTCAAAGTGTTGTTTTTGTTGTCTTATCAGAGCAGTAATTTCTAAATAGGTCAATCCAGAGAAGAGGCTTCGTAGTTGCAGCGATCTGAAGTGAAGCACAGGAGCGCAACACAAGAAACAGAAGGAGGAGGCACGAGAATCTCTCTTAAGACCCGCTGTTTACTTAAGAGACGAGAAACAATCCAGCTGAACACTTTTTCGTATTCCGAAGTCATCTGTCGTGGCGGTCAGGTACAAATGACGCTGAATCTCTAGATTTGACACAAGACTACCTTTGAGTAACCATATATGAAACATATATGTATTCATACACCATGCATTTGCCATGCATGGTTCAACTCTGAAATAGAAGCAGTAATTTTCTGCAGATAAATACCCAGTCCTTCTTCACTTTCCCCCCTACTCAGTCCTTTTCATTCCACCTCTTTTATTCAGTTATTTCTCCAATCATTATTTATTTTTTTATTTTTTTTAAGACAAAAGAAAAAGGAATATCTGCCGCTGCGTCAGTTTTGGTCATGGCTGCGGACTCGTTTTGCGTTAGAGGCTGAAAAGAATCCTGGGGGGGATAATGGTGCAGATCGCGGGGGTCATTGCCTGCCTGCGTTTCATCGCATAAAGAAGGCTTGTGTAAGAGATACAGCATTGTCCGTTGTGCGGCATATGGCAGAGGTCAATCTCAATCAGCCTCTTTTGTCAGGGGTCTCAGCGCTGATATCCGAAGCGTCATTCCTCCTTTTATTTTTCATTTTGAAATGTCCCTCCTCAGAGCTCGCCGTGTCTGAGTTGCAGTTGTATTTCACAAGGGACAAACCTCCCTGCAGCCATTTGCTACCTGAACAATTGCCAGTTTGGACATTGTGAAACGGAGACAGCTTTGACCGTGGCACCCTACCAGTGATTGAGTTCCTTTGCCAGTCATGCGCGGGGTCAGTTTCCCTTGCAGATATGGATGCCGGGAGGAGGGGGACATGGGACCATTGAAATCCAGAAAACCGGCTCCATTGTGGAGGCTCTGTTTGGGAGAGGCAGGGACCACAGTGTGCAAGGCCTGCGTGACTGATAATAGACTAGCAGTGCTGTCATTATCTGTCCAAGGACTCCAGAACAGAGCTTTTAGAGCAGATGCTCCCCCCAACTCAAGGTCCATACGCACAGGAAGTCAGAAAGAGAAAGACACGGAGCTGCCTGAAGCATAAAGAACTACCTGAAAACTGTTCTGCCTCGTGGATCTCCCCTCATGGCCATTTCTCTCCCTTCATCCATCTCTCTGTTTTTTTTTTTCCCACCTACTCCTTTAGTCTCCTCAAAACTCTTACTCCATTCCCCTCACTGTACTCCTCTAATCATGATTTCCTCTCATTGCCGCGCTCACTTTGCATGGCCGGCTTCTCTTTCCTCTGCCGACTTGTTCGGTAATGATCCTCGCTCTCTGTGACGACTGGAATCCTTTTGTGCCGTCTGACACGTTTTATGTTTGAAAGGGAACAGAGGGCGTTTTTACAATGGCCTTTTATGCCCTGTGAGAAATATATGAGTCTTTTGGCGCGGCTAATGAAGGCGCTTTCATGTCCCCCACCAGTAGGAGTGTATAGAGATGGATTGTCTAGGGCCCACACAGGCCCCAGTGTAGCCTGCAGCACATTGTGTCGGCCCCCAGTCTCTGAGTATTGATCTAACGTGGCGGCGGCGGTGGTAGTGGTGGTGGTGGTGGGGAGGGGAGTAGTGAATGAAAAGAGAAAAGAAAATAAGAGAAAAGAAAAGAACAATCTCTGGCTTTAGTCTTTGCGAGTTTCCGCTCTTACTGTGGTGCTGGGACAGGGGAGCAAGCGGGGTGAGCGCGCTCTGACAGGTCCGCGCTCCGCCTCCGCCCGCTCCCGCCGCTTCACCAACACGACCATCATCATTATCAAGGTGACCATTACTCCCCCTTGTTCCAAAGACGGTCATTACGGCTCCTAAGAACAGAGGCAGGGCCAGGGAGAAAGATAAGCGGAGACAGAAAATAAGGAGGGGCGGACAGATGAGGGAAGAGCGGAGAGGAAGACGAGGAGGAGGAAGGGGTGTGATGAAGAATTATGATGAGGGGGGAAAAAGTGTGATTGGGATAGGGAGAGAGGTGGAGGGAGAGAGCGAGTACGTGTGGGAATAAGTGAAATAATTATGAGAGCACTTCACCAAGGGCATGTTGTACCGTGCAGGAAGTAGCTTTAAGTACACACACACTGCGCAAGATGCACTCATGTCAGCCATTGTCAGCTCTCGTCAGCTCTCAGTTGACGGCGGCGTTAGCTTGTAAAGGGTCTCGCTACAGTGCCGGGGGGGTGATGGGATATGAAGTCTCAACGTGGTTTTAATTGTCTCTTTATAATCAGATTAATTAGCAGACTTATGCTTGGCAGGGACAGTCTCCGACTCACACGTACACACACATACGCGCCGCCGACAACAACACCTACCCTTCGCTGTGTCTCCCTCGTTGTGTCTCGGTGCACTCAGATGCCCTTCGTGTGCTCACACCGGACTCCACGAGGGCAAAAGAAAATTGTGTTGGCGTGAGTGCGCTTCTTTTGAAGTAGCCTACACACAATAAACATACATGTCTCTCTCTTCAAGTGTCCAGGCTTTTCCGTTGTGCCTGCCTTGTGCAGGAAAGCCGGTTTCAGACGTGTTCGCCAACCGCGGGGAACAGAATTATTCCGAGTGTTTAACATCTAAGGCCTCAGAACAAGGCGTGTGTGTAATACAAGGGCCGTGAGTTCAATGGTAAAACAAGAAAAGGTTCTTTCCTTTTTTTTTTTTTCTTCAAGAGTACAAGAGGGAGCGGGGTAAATAATTCATTTCCTTTGGCTCAGGGCACGTCCTATTGTCACTGCCTAACAAGCACAAGGACAGGCGGCCGGCGGGCCTCTTATTGCTTGTGAACGGCAGAGAGAGAGAGAGAGAGAGGGGAAAAGAGGCAGAGGGAGACAGAGCGAGAGGAAGAGGGGAGGCATGGTAATGCGCTCTTTGATCCTCCCTCGTTAGCCCTTGGTGAGCTTCCTATGCTCACCGCCGCCCTGAGAGATGGTCAGATCGTGCCCCCGGCTCTAGCAGAGCTTGTGTGTTCATGTGTTTGTGTGTGTGTGTGTGTGTGCGCCCTGGAAAAAGGACAGTAAAGACATTTCCTCTCTCTAATACAGGCCAGGTGGAGGTGCTTGCTCCGAGGCAGCCAAGAATCCAAACGCACACACTCGAGTATGTAAGATTATGCAAGAATGGAAATGCAAACTCACATATGGCCAAGGTATGTGGAAAAGTACATGTCAAAGCCAATGTTAGATTACACCAGGTCTGCACCACTGGCTTAATCTGACAATTGTACAAATGTAAGTGGTGTAACTTTTACTTTATTTTCAATACAGGAACCAATTGGACAATGACTAAATCCTTTTTTAATTTTAACAAATTGCTCATCACAACTAGGGATGTCCCAAATTTCTTCTCCTGGTGATTCATAAAGGCTTTTTCTTATCTTGTACTCCCTTAGAGAGCATTGTGCAGCTGTGTTAGGTAACTTTAAAATCAATCCAGAGTTGACCCACACGCTTGACAGCTGCACAGAAAAAAAAATACCTGTCTCCAAGCTATTCCTTCTTTGTTGTAAAGATTGACTCTTATCACACAAAAACACTTAGAGCTAGATGGCTTTAACAAAATCAATAACCAGCTAACAAACTTAAATCTTTATAAATAGCTCTGCGGTTTTACTTGAGCGTTCACACTGTCACAACCAATACGAAATCACAATTCTGAAAAAGTGAATTATAACGGCTGTTTCACCAATTGAGCTGTGCGAGGGCAATTCTCATTCTGGCACGCGGTTTTACGATATGCAAACCTTTCTGACCCGCAGACAACGACTGCACCATGCGGACAGAAAGCCGTCCTCTGATCCGTGCAGCCATATGTCACTGTTAGTTTGTTACTGTTTTACGAAAGCTAATTTTTTTTAATGTCCACTCTGAAGTGGCTGTCACGGGATTTCAGATTTATCCAGAAAGCTGCATTTTTGAGTGTGGGCATGTGGACTCTGAATCGGTCAATCTTTCTATTTATAGGTCGTACTGTGTGTGTGTGTGGAAATGGCATTCTTCTTTGTCTGTGGGGATTTCACACTTCTATAACAGTCCTCGTGGTCATTATTATACTTTGTCTCTCTCTTTCTGTGTCATTGTTTTGGGGGCGGGGGTACAGGGGGACGTCCAGGCCTGCGAGGGGACAAGGCCCAGGCTAATGGCAGGAAGTCTTTAAAGTTTGCTGCCGCCGCATTTCATCTAAGCACAGAGGGGGCCCCGTGGCCACAGACCCCTGCTTTGATCCCCCCTCTCTCTCTCTCTCTCTCTCTCTGTCTCTCTATTGGCCTCTGTCTCTCACCACCAGCACCAGTGCAGAGCTGTTGCTTAATTAACAGATCTCTTATTGCAGAGTAAAGGCATGTACAGTGCAGCGCGTTCAGACACAAACAAGCACACATTCGGAGGGGTGCTTTAACGGGGACGCACACACAGTAGCGGCTAACAAGGCGGCTCCGAGAGAAAACAGTGTGTGCGCTCAGAGACACAAACACACATCGTGCCTCCTCTGTTTGACTCTAACCAATTTCACTTATCTTTATCTTATTCTGGCACAAATCATCTCCTTGGCAATGTAGTCAATGTGATACCAATCTGCTCAATTAGATGCATGCTGCAGGTGGATTTTATTTGATTTCATGTCGTGCTGCGGTCGAGTTAAGTGAAATTTAGTTGAAATCTGTGCCAAATAATGTGTGCGTGTGTGCCAAAGATTTTTGACTATGCGAATTAATTATTTTATTTCTCAGCAACTCTGATCTCTTAACACGGCAGCTCGCGGTAAAGGTCAAACCCTGCTAAGTGAAAAGAAAATCACACCTACCTACTTTCCACACTTTTGTTATTTATATTAAACCAAAGTTTTATTTGCACCCTGACATCTTTCTTTTTGTCAGCTTTCGAGGTTAGAAACAAATGAAGCACTCACCTTCAGAGTGAGAATAGAGATAAATACTCTAAGCTTAGCACTGTTAGGTTTTATGAACTCCTAAATTTACAAAATGAGTCATGTAGATCGGCACTTGGCTGCCAGACTCGTGCCAATGACTGTAAACTCATAATTTAACAGCTTCGGACACTCATATTGACCCTGATAGTTGAAATAAGGTAGGCAGGGCTAGGCTTTGATTGGAGTGGAGCAAACACGTACTGTATATGTGCAAGCTAACTAATGCTTGATGTCCCTTTCCCTTATGTGATGTTACAACGGGCTTGGAGAAGTGTAGCCCCCTCTTTATAATCATCAATCATGTCAAGCCTTACTTTTACACATGGACAGCATGGTGTCAAATAAAAGCACTGCGTTCGAGTTAAGAGTCAAGGAATGAGGAGAAATTGTTGCTATCCTCAAGCTACCTGCCGAGGAAAATGACAGTGTTTTTCACAGATCAATATCACCTAGATGATGGTCAACGTACACAACTGTGTTAACATTACTGTATTGTGCTCTGTACTGTCTAACATCAACTCCTCTAAAGTGAACACTTAACACAATGTAAAGTAAGTAGCCAGTCGCATATAGGCACCATTCAGACCTCGCATTGACATGCGAACACAAGTGGCCAGCGTGAAGTACCTGTGGACACACCTGGCATTTAAATGCGTCGCCAGCCAGCACTTGAGACCTGATCTCAGTTCATATATAACATCTGCTGTCTCTAATACATCTCTGCTGCGGTATCAGAGCTACTAAGAGATGTTTGTTATGTAGGCGTCATGACATGATACATATTTTGGAACAAGCTGTCAAGTCTTACAGCAGTAGTTATTATTTATTTACTGACTTTTGTCCTGATATTAGTTACTATAGAGACCTGCACTAAGCTCAGATTATAACTCGAACCCTTGATACTGCCGTTCATTTTTAGATTTATTTATTTAGCTAGGCTAACGGACAGCTTACAGAGAGAGATCTTTTGAGGGGCCTTTTTGGTGGTGTTAATTTAGCTTATGTTTAGCATGCTAGTCATTGCAGATACAGATAGAAATAGGGAACAAAACCCTTGCTGTTAATATTCTTGATCCACTACAGGTGAACATTTTGGTCCTCTATGCACCTTGAGAATGCATGTGATGTGTATGTTCTGTTGAAGAAGGTGAGAGCTGCACAGGTCTCTCCTGATTTTCTAGACATTGTTTTTAGAAGTAAATAAAAAGTGAAGGTAAAGGTAGAAAAATGTACTTCTTAAATGTAATGTATTTCTGTATTTCTTAGGAAACTTGCAGATGTTGAAGGGAGACACCGCCGCCGCAGTAATAGTGACTTGTTTACCTCTGGAACTTCCCTGGATTGAGTATAGGTACCTTTATGTGACATATACAGTGTATGACACTTAACCCAGGCATATTTGTGACGCAGATTAAAGTGGTGTTCAAGAGGTAGGCATGGTGGGAGTGTAGATTTTCTAGATGTTGCACCAAATTGTGATACAATTAAACAGCCATCAGTAGCCATTTGTATCAGCATTCTTCAACTAACAACTCTTTAATATCTCATTCAATAAAAAGCCAGCTCTCTTAGCCATCCAGAGAGCTACATTTGATCTAAGAGAGGGCACTGCAGCTGACCCTGTCGCCTCGTCTCTCCTCTCTCTCTCTCTCTCTCGCGCTGTGTACGTGCATCTGTGTGTCTGTGTGTGTGTCGTACTCGTGGAGAGGTATTAGCCTAATGGCAGTTGCATTCAAACACTTTTATTAGCTTTTCACATGCCTCTGCTGGGTTCCAGCCACTGTTTCAGAGCCACTCGCTTTAGCGCGACACACACACGCGCACAGTCTCTCTCTTGCTCTACCTCTGTCAAGCACCCACACCCTCCAACACACACACTAGCACAGTCACAGGTCTCTAAGTGAGACAGGGCCCTGGGTAATTTGCTGTAGTGGAGCAGAGTGGCACTAAAAGCCTGCTGGGTAATTGAGAGGCTAGGGGACGGAGTGAAGCCGACTGCCCTCTGCGTTTGTGTGTGCACGTAGAAGTGTGTGTGTGTGTGTGTAAGCGAAGGCCCCTGCTCTCTCTCATTATGCTGTGGCTCCTGCCTGCCTGTCATTGTCTGGACGCAGCGCCCACTGAAAGCAACAGTAATGCGCAGTGACACACGGCGTGTGTGTTTGCTCGACTGTGTGTGCGTGACGTGCAATGAGACATCATGTCCTCTGAAAAATAACAGTATCCTCACCGTGCCCTCCCGTCCCCTACACATGGGCATGCATGCAAACACGCATAAACACACACATTCATCGTTCCACTAGTGGTATCTGGTCGGAAGTCAGATGGCAAGCAGTCTTATCCTCCCCAGCGTCACCCCCTTTACCCCCTCCTCAATTGTTAGCTCCCTTTTCATTTGACTGGGTGTACAGTGTGTATACAACGCCAGCTGTGTTATGACTAAACACAACCGACCATAGGAAGTGTTTTATGTACATATATTTTCTTAATGTCCTACACTTTTTTTTTCTCAATGGGTTGAACTACGCATAGGGTCTGACTTCAGTAAAAGTTACGTGTTCACCCTGCTTCTGAGTGGGCCAGATGATGATGATGATTGTATTGGGTAGATGGGTATTGCTGAGGTTTCATTGATACGATGGAATTTCATGCAGTTTTCACAAAAATAGTGGAACATTGTTCCTAAATAGTGGCATAGCTGTTTAATTTCTTAAATACACATTTTTAATGCCATGGGCATCGCAAAAGAAAGAAAATGAACCTCTTTTGGATTGGGTGGAGGGAAGTATCAGCAATCTTAGACATCTCCAGACAACCTTCAGCTGGAACCGGTGTGACCATTTAAGCTATAACAGTCTTTAGGTTGTGTAAAAGACTAACCAGTACTTAAGTTGCGGCTGTTGCGGGGATATCCACAAGGTGCCCTTTGACGTCAGTGCAACTGCCTCCATTGTTTACCAACCAGAGGCGAGATTTGACGCCTGGAGACTGTAGCCAAATCATCTGTGCTGCTCTTGTCAATGTTGCTCCTTTTCAAACCTTCTGTTGTAACCCAAAACCTAGATTTTCCTCAAATGTTAACAACTAATAAAGTTGTTTTGATGCCAAGAGCTAACCAAGTATCTCTGGTGCTTACACAGAGCGAAGTAGTGTTGGTGCTTACGCCTTACAAAGTTGTTCTGGCGTCTAAATGTAGCCAAGTAGGTTTGGTGCCTAAACCGGACCTAACAGTAAGTGAAAGCAAACCAACGATAAAGTAAAAGTCACTGAAAACATAATGGTCCCCCACTTAGGACATCTTTGAAAGCCTTTTGACTCATACCTCCAGCACCCCTCCAACTTCCCCCTAAGGCCTTTGTTGCAGTTTCAAAGTTGAAACGCTCTTATGTTATCAGAGCATTTTAGTCTGTGTCTAATATTTCTGCAGGTAGCTTAACTCTGGAGGCCATTGCAAACCTGTTGTGCCGTGGCACGAACGCCAAAGGACACTCGGTTCGCCTCTCTGAAACGACGGAGACTTTAACAAAATGAATAAGAGAGCGCTGAATATACAGTATGTTTTGAATTCAGGTAGAACTGTTTCATCATGCGTTATTTATTCATCCACGCTTTCCTTTCTTCCTTCACCTCTCCTCCTCTGCCTCTGCTGCTGTAGGGGAGATCAATACAGTGTCTTCTTTCCTCAATACCTGTCACTCACAATTTCTTCAGGCAGACCTTTTGTTATGCATGCATGATATGCTCCCATACTGCTGGCTGGTTTGGGAGAAGCCTTATATAAGACAGCAGTATGTGGACTTCTGTAGGGTCCATGGGCAAACAAACAACATCACGGATTTAAAGACCTCGACAAGATCTTTTTCAATACGTTGAATAGCTTGAGTCACCGCGCTCCACAGGTTGTTAGATTTGTTTGATTTAACAAAGGACCTCAGTAATGCACCATAGAAAGTTTAAATTTTCCATGACGAACGTATAAAACCTGACAAATAATCATCTCTGGCAACTTTCTGGGTGATTCAGGGTTTGCTGCGTCATGAGGTCTGAAGTCTTGATAATTCACTTGGCTTGAGGTCAATTTTGAGCTGAGGTCTAAACTCTCTTAAACAACCATGAAAGGGTGTATTTACTGGACAGAAACAGAGCAGACCATTTTATTCAAAGCCCGTTTTTCTTTTTTGTACTCTATGACCATCAATCAAACTGACTTCTGGAACATTCTTCACAGCATTTGTTAATACGTACAAACGCCTAAAAATACTACAGAGGAAAAAGCATCGGGACTTTGTCTTTCTTTGGCTTTTGACTTCCTGTATTCTGTGAGATTTTGAAACATCGCTGAGGTGCCAAGGAGTGAAAAGTATGTACTTACCGTGCTCTTTAAGGGCCGTAAAGAAAATCAGCCCTTTACCATTCTCTGTCATGTGCATTGCCACTAGCAGTGAAAAGCTCTCACGGTAGACTGTGGACTCATAAAAAGTTGTATTTTCTGTTCTCACAATCACATGAACACTTCTGTGGACTGAATATCTCGATGCGCTGTACATTTTTGTCATTAGCCTACCTCTGAATTTTTCCACCTTGTCTTCTCCATTAGCCATACCTATGTGATGCCAGCCCCTCACTTTCAATCTCTTCCCTCTCTCCTCTCTCTCGCTGTGCTGCTCCTCTCCTCTCCTCCCTCTAATTGACACTGACATCAGATCAATAATTTCACTTTTTTTTTTGTCCTTTTGTCTGTTTGTGGTTTCTTGCTCCGGTGGCATTGGCAAGGTGAGGGAGATCCAGGAAAACGGATGCACTCTCCCTTGTTACCGAGAGCGCGGGGAGGAAGAGTGAGAAAAGCAGCGGGGAATAAAAATAGGAAGATGGTCTGAGATGAAGAGGAGAAAAGTAACCTAAGAAAAGAGCAGAGAAGGGTCCCGGCTGCATTGTCTGTAGTGTTCGCGCGAATGCGGCGGCCTCCACACCGAGTACAAACACACACTTTGTCTACAGACTGCACTCACGCACAATGGCGCAGACCTTTATACTCAAGCATTTTTTTTTTTTATATGTTTGTGTATCAAGGCTGGCTCGCCGCTCTCTACCATGTTTTGACCTCCCTTTTATGTCTTCATGTACTGTTCTGCTGCAATGTGATCAGCTAAAGCGTGTTAGGTGAGCCATGTCGGAGCAGAAGGCTGGAAAAGAGGCTTTTCCCCTCCTTCTTCCCCCTCGTCCGTCGCTCTGTCTCATTCTTTGGATTTGCTGAATTTACAGTATTACTGATTTAAAATGGCAGAATGGAGTCTCTCAGATGGGAAGCTCAAAAACGTAACTGAACATTTTCTTAACTTTAAAATGTTATTTTAGTATTAGCCGGTCCTCTTACCTGGAGTAATTTAGTAACGCATGAGCAGTGTAACACGTCACATTATTCACTATAGTGCCAAAAAAACTGATGGAATGAAATAAGACATAAAGGTTAAATGAGATTTGTTATGTTCAGGGTCAGAAGTGTTGTAGATCTTGGCCTCACAAACACACAGTCACTTCCAGGTTCGGTAGGTACTCCAGTGAAAACGAATACACTCTCATACAACAGCCCTGCACTAAATCCAAAACCAAAGCCGAAACAATGCTGCATTTCTGTTGTAGCTGACGACTGAAAATCCTCACAGAACTGTCATGTAACATCTCTCTTTTCTGTCTCTACGCGGCTGGCCTTAGGCAGATGGGTCCATTCATATGAGGTGGGTTCTGCTCAAGGTTTCTTCCTGTTAAAAAGGGAGTTTTTCCTTGCCACCGTCGCCTTCAGGCTTGCTCTGGGGGTTCCAGGCCGGGTTTCAGACCGGATGTTGTAAAGCATCTTGAGACAATTTGAATTGTTATTGACGCTGTATAAATAAAAGAGAATTGCAATTGAATCACAGACAGATTTGATCATGATTTTCCTAAAACAAAACAGAAAAACATAATGCTTGCATTTCTATATCTTCGTATTGTATTTTACCCTATACTGGGACATAATACATACAGAGACACGTTGATGTGTCGCCTTTTCAAATGATACCAAAGCGCTAACAGATTGTGAACTTCACAAGCTCATATACTATGTTCTGGCACATCGTTTAGTTAGACATGCAGTTCAGACCCAATCCCTCCTAATGCAAACTCTGACACAATGACTCAGGCGTCTGCTGATATCATCGCGGCTTCCCACAAAGGGAGTTGGTGTTAAAAGTGTGAGGGTTACCAGACTTTTTCTATAAAACGGAACCAAATGGAAAGTTTAAATTGTTGCAAGCTGTCCAGTTGGCAGCGGCAAGCCAAATTGTTGCTTTGTTCTTCTTAATTTCTGTTCAGATTTCCTGTCTGTGCTATGTGCCATTTAACTAGGGATTCACCGATTTATCAGTCGTACATGAACATGACTGGCATGGCGCGCAGTGAGGGAAGTTTCTCTGTTGTTTCACATCAGTTTTGCACTGGCTAAATGATGCGTTGCTTACTCGTGCGGCCTTATTTATGTTCGTATTTTTTAGCTATTAATGACGCATCTTTTATTGCTTTTCTGATCACTATTCACTTTCCGATCATTTCATCTTTCAAAAATGCTTTTTGTTGGTTTTTGTGTGCGCTGAAAATTTCTTCTTTGTGCAGCAGGATAAAAAGGCTTTTGAGACGGTTATTCTTCACGAAAAGAATCTTTCTCATGCGAAAGGAGGCTATTTTAATGATGTTTTACAGCTTTGCGTGATTGAATTTGTGCTCATTCAAAGACGGCGTGACGAAGGACTGATAGACTTTGAAACATTTCAGTTAGCAGATTTCTTTCCCTGGCACAAAAAGAAGAATAAATAACGACAAAAACAAAAGAAACAAATAATAGAGCCGTCAGTATTGGCAAATAATGAATTGTTATTTTGATTATGAGCACAGAATTTCATTGGTTCATCCCTATTTCCTTTAATCCCTATCTCTAAGTGCACCTTATTAGGAAACAAGCAAACCAGAACATAAGGTGGACCATCCTGGGCACAGAATTTACCGTAATCAGTTTTTCAAATCAGTAACTAAATGAAAATTTTAGCTTAACATTTAGCTCACCCTGCTGATTTTCACTTCAAGTGTCTCGGCTTTTAAAGATAACTTTGCCATCACACTTTGAAAAGTCTCTTCCCTTTAACCATCACCCTCGGCTGTAAAACAGTAACTCATAATGACATTGTGGCATTATCTGCTCACTTCTCTGACACCAAATGGGGAAGCTTCGTCGACAAAGGACACGTAGCAGCTTCTGTCTCAAACACACGACAGAAATGGGCCGATGCGGGCAGGCGTGCACGTACAGACACATAAAGGCACAGAGAAGCGAGACGACCGCACATTAAAGGAAGTCAGAATGCAAGATGTGCTTAACAAATGTATACATGGGGAAGTCACACGTTTTATCAGTTTGTATATGAGGAATGTATTTACTCGCTGAGTGACACAAAAGAAAAACGGGCAGCGTGGGACATAGAAAAAAATGCAGAGGGAAGTAAAGGCTTGAGGTCACGGCAGTGACAGCTTTATAGATTTTTCTTTCTGCTTCAGTGACCTAAGTTCAGTTCCCAACTCATGAAAATGTTTTTATACCGCGTGACCTTTTCATTGTTATTTTCCTTCTCTACTTTCTATTACTTTGCCATAACTCACACCTCACTTTCTTTTGTCTGAAAACGAAAATGGAAGCTGCTCAATCCTACATGTGCGTCACAAGCGCTCATCCCGTTCTCTCGTTTGAATCTGCCACAGTGTATTTATCATTTTCTTCCTCACCTTGCTGAAGGTGGGTTTAGTGCACACGTCTGTTAAAGCTCCTGATCATTCAGTTGAACATGTGGTGGTTTAAGAACTTTACCCGTGTTTTTAAAGATTTTAATATATTTGTCATCAACGAGCCAAGGCTCTAGGTCCTAGAGTCTAGGATGAGGGTCATACATTTCTTTACAGTTCCTGAAACCTCTGCTTGAATACTCTCAATGCCGAATGTCCTGCCAGCCAATCCAGACTGTGCACACGGTCAATGTTTTGCCCTTGGATCACTTAAGCATTAAGCATTGGTTTAAGTATATAACATTGACTCACTTCTTTGCTTTTGTTCGTTGCCATGAATAAGACTGGAATGGAAATATAAGTGATGGTAGCAGAGGTGTTTTAGAAAATTCTCTTGTATTACTTTGTTAAAAGTAATCGCAGGTCGCTTCTCTGTAAATGTGATGTGTCCAAACAGGAACACGCGTCAGGAAATTGAAGTACATGTTCTCATGTTCATCATGTTGGCACAAACACCTCTAAAATATCATCTATGAACCAGTTCAGGTAGGTGTCACATGGGTGGAAATCTTGGCATCCCTGGTTCAAGTGCATGTCCGTTCCTGGACTTGCAAAACCCTCATGTTAGCGAATAATCTGGGCCAAACCTTGGTCACCGTGGACAGCCCAGACTTTATTTCTCTTCCGGTTCTGGAGTGGAATGTTTCGGACGACGCACTCAAAACTTCAGGGCCTAAAAAGGTTGGCATAAAAAGCAGTGGCACACTCTCATCTTCGATATCCCCACACGTGAATGTAATTACTACAATTGAATTGAGCAAGTACAAGTGGTTTCACTCCCTGACAACTGTAAGTATAGTCCACTGTGCGTTTCCTGCTGGACTAGAGTTGATTAAGGCCCAAGATTGTTAACTTAGTGATGGAGAAGACTTGTTAAGTTGTGTTGATTGGCTTTGGCTGAGATAAGGAAGAAGAAAAAGGGCCTTTAAGCCTAATCACTAGACAAAGAGTGTTGTTTTTTTTTATTTGTCGGCAAGCGAGGTGTAGCTCATCAAAGGTTGCTCACCACACGGAGACCATTCATGGGCTCTCTGTGAGTGAAATCACTCAAAGTTTTCTGGTTTTAAAGTGGTCTCCACGGAGTCTACAGAGATTTTGTTGGTGTAGAGCTCAGGATTACTGGATTTTTTTTTTGTGGACAGGAACTAGGGTCAGTATTGTTATGGATGTCTGTACAACTAAAACCAAACTTAAAGTTACTCTCTTAATGGGAGATACTGGGAGGACTGATGTGAATCTTTGTCAAGTAGATAGAAACATTGCGTGTTACCTTTTCTCACAATCGTTTGATCAACCTCATTTGCAGATTTTTGCTAGTTCTGCTCTTGCAAATGTAGGATCAAACCCACAACTAAAGGAACAAGTTATGTGTTGTTTATTTTTTGGCTTTGAGTCTGTGGGATTGTGGGAAATATGGGATATACCATGCCGATGCTGAAGTGTGGAGGCAAAGTGGCAACCAATAAAAAAAATTAAGAAAACAGCCACTTACTGCTGTTTTCACCGCATTAACTCGCACACAACAAAACGTAACACCCATAATGAAAGGAACAAATTCCAACATGGCAAACACAATAGCCCCTGATTAAGATCTAATGTGATTTCACACTACTTGGCTTGGCGCAGAGATTTAATTTATTGCCGCTGGACTTAGAGCAATATCTGTGCTGACTCTGGGGGGGGACAGCGGTGCAAAAAAGGGGTGGAGAGAGTGGGAGGAGGAAGAGGGTGAGTGGGTGTTATACTGAGATCAGATTTGGGGGTGGCGGCGGCGGCGGTGGTGGTGGTGGTGGTGGATGTAGATTGTTGGAGCTGAGGGGAGCCCTGTCAAGAACGGTATCAGCGCAAGTGTTGGGGCCTGTGTTTATGCTGTCGCTCTGTCTGGAGGAATTAGTCACGTCCCGTTCTGGAGACTGAGACGCAACGAGACGGAGGGAGAGAAGAGAGAGTTGTGTGTCTGGATGTGTGTGGGTGTGAGTCCTCTCTATACTTAGCACGGCCTCCTCCGTGGACCGAGCGACACAAGATGAAGAAATTCAATTGCTCTGTCTTTTCATGTGCTGTCGAGGTCAGGCACGCACACGCTGTACATGCATATGTGAGCAAACACACACACACCTATAGATACAGTATATGCTCTCACACACACAGATACACAAACACAAGACGTACTCACGAGCCAGAGAACAGCCAGTGGGAATTTTCTGCCCAGTGAAATCAATATAAATGTACACAGCCACAGACACTTGGGACAGGAGTAGTGCGCGGTTGTGTGTGTGGATCTCTGCACGCTCGCGCACTACTGGTTGATCCGGGGAAAATGGCTTTTGTTGAGTCCCCTGTGCTATGTAACATTACAGAGTAATTACAGAGTGTGTGCTTTGTTTAGGGGATGTCTAATTATGCTGTTTGGGTTGCGCAGGGCCCTGGGGTGTCACCGTGCGCGCGCGTGCGTGCGTGTATCTGTGTATAGTCGGTGAGAAGACGCTAATTGTGGAGGCGGTGTTTGTGGTGCGGCAACTGTCATAGAGGGAGAAAGAGAAAGGTGGAGGGAGAGATTGAGAAAAACAAGCTCGATCCGACGCACTTTGGCCTTTCTCCTGATCTTTCGCTACCTCTCGGCCCAGCAGGACTTCACCTGCTGTATCGCATAATGCCACAGCTTACGCCATTCACTCAAATCCCTTTTCATGGATTCTGTAATGTCACTTGGTTTGTACGTGTTAAATTAATAGCTTTTTGGCTGTCACTAATGCTCCGTGATTACTCCTTTCAAGAGAGATAAGATAAGATAATCCTTTATTTAGCCAACAGTAGGGAAAGTGACGAGTGACTAGTCACTAGTCTAGTCTTACGATTGGTCTACATACAGAACATTATCCAGAATTTAATAAGCTTTATTCTGAATTTGACAGTTTATTTTCTGAAAACTGGCTATGGACAAAGTGGATTGCTAGAGAAACTTGCATAATGCCTGTGCAGATGGGGCACAGACATGAAAATCTATGTTGCCTTCAAAAATGAGTCTCACAGTTCAGTGTTTACCTTGGCAAAAAAACACCTGACATGCTAATCTCCCCTCTCTAGAGTGTTTGAACTGGTATTGGAAAAAATGTGAATATCAGACACTAAAGGTGTCAGAGAGAGAGCTCCCTAGAAGCCTCACATGTCTTTTCAACGTACAATCTTTCCAGCGCTTTGTGTTAATATCACGAATAGCGCAACTGGAGGCTTGGTGCAGAGCAAACCATCTCTGGATCAGTGTGAAGAAGGCAGCCAAACTGATGGTGAACTAAGGACGTTTAGTAGGAGCCCCCTTTAAAACTGTTTAGTTTTTATTGATCTTTGTTAAATGTATTATTTAACACGTTTTGGAATGACAATAGAAACTCTGAAATCTGAAAACCCTACAATGAAACGCTTCTTTGTCTCCTGGCCAGATTGTAACTATGGGGCAAGTAGACAAGTTGAACAACAAATTCTAAATTTGCGTTTTCACACTGACGGTAAATTTCAGTAACATTTCAGTCATCAAAATATTGCACCTCACACCTCTACACGACACCATAGTCAGGCAGAGAAGCTTGTTCAGTGACAGGCTGCTGTCTCTGTCCTGCTCTATGGACAGGTTGAGAAGGGCGTTTGTCCCTCAGGCCATAAGACTATACAACTATACAATGTTCTACCAAACTCATTTAACATCAACCAAGAATTGGACTAAATGTACTGTAATGGTCTAACTACTGACTAAAAAGCAGGCGAATCCTCTCTATTGAGCTGCTTATGCATAGCGGTAGTGCTGCTGTTGTAGGCGGTTTAATCTTTACAAAGCGTGCGTCTTAGTGGTCCTCCGTTTAAATAATTACCACACTGCCGACCATTGAGATTGGGCTATTATGGATGAAGACTCTCTTTTTCTGCTTTCCTGGTTAAACATTGCAACGCGCCAACGCATTCAAAGCAAATTGACCTTCTACATTGGTCATCGGCATATCATCGCAACCCCGTTTGTTAATTTGTGGTTTGTCTGGATGCAGAAACACGGTGAAGAACAGCCCATGCTGACTGATCTGCAATACATTCATAAAGGAGAAGGTTTAACTCTTATGTACTGAGTGAGTACAAGAAACGTAGGAGGACCGTCTCCATGCGTGCATTGCATTGCATTGGTTGTGTATTCCAGTTTAAGGGTGTCCTATTCGCTGTAGATGCTACCTGAACTTCATCATTTAGAGAACTCGACAGACAAGACACTCGTATGGATGTTTGTTTTGAGAGCCGGAACTAATGGCGGTGCGCTGCTCGTCCAATGAATTTGCCTCTGTGAAATGTTTGTATGTTTGTTTCAAGGTCTGCGCAAGGTCTCAAAGCTCTGCATTTGGTGTTCCTATTGACATCCATCAGAAATGCAACCTACCTATTCTGCCTCACAAAGGCGGCACAGAAAAGGTCTCATTCTTCCTTGTTTATAGAATTCTAATTACCCGGGTTGATTTAGACTTGGCAAAGAAAAGTAGTGATGCTGTATTTCAAAAGGAACCGTCGGTTTGAATAGCTATTGGCCAGCTCTGAGAAGGGGTCAAGGTACTGAGATGCGTCCTTGTCCATGCAACAATACAATACCCTGATGTCACCGACGCATAATTGCTAAGCGCATTTGTTCCAATAAGTTGTGTTTCTGGATGACATCTTTGGACCCAATGGTACATTGTCTGAATCATATTAGACCAGCCTTCATTTCATATAATGTGCTCCGGGGCATTAATTTGCCCATGGAATATAATAAAGTGCATTTTATTATTGTTAACATTATCATTTGCCGAACGCAGCATTATGGCCGTAATCCATTTTAAATGAATGACGGAATAAATGAAATTGCAGAGGCAATGTTGTTTTTCCAATGGACTGAATTGCGGATAGAGTAGTGTATAGCACAATGCAAGTCTTTCACTGTTGACATATTTGAATAGTGAATTGTGCCTTTAAGAAATAATTAGAGAAAAGTAACTTAATTTCAATATGCATTTATAGGCTTGTATAATGGTCTGTATTATGCTCCCTTTTCGCCGCAACAAAAAAATAAATTCTGCTAATGAAATCTTTCCTGTTTGACCTTTCCCCTCGCATATACATACATTCATGTCCCTACCTGCAGAGAATAAGTGAAGTGTTTTACATATGTGGAGGCTGTAAGGTGTGTGTCAACAGTTTGAGGTGGTGTTTCAGAGTTGCTGTTTGTCCGCGTGTGCTCGTCGTGCTGCGGCGGGCCGTGAATAACGCGATTAAGCGGCGAAGATGCGGTGCAGCCGCGTGTGTGTGTGCACGGAGGCATGCTGAGAAGGCAGCCATTAATTTGATAAAACAAGACTGGACTTCAACATTGTGACCCTCACAGATGCTGCAACTGCTGCTGCCCACACACACACACACACACTCTCGCTGTTTATGCAGACTGCATCGCTAGCCTCTCTGGTGTTAGTCTTTAGGTTACAGGCCTTCAGAGGGTCAGTGTTTTCTAATCTCTGAAGACATTTTAAATTGTATTTCTCAAAGAAATTGTGTCGTGGCCACTGACACAAACCTTGCCTACCTCAGGTGTAAAAGAAACTGCCAAAGAAATTTTCCCCTTGAAAACTAAGACCATCTGTTTTGCTAGGGATGTGGTGAAGTATGTTATGTGAACTCAAAAGTTGCCATTCATTTGGGACCTTTAGTAGATCCACTAATTCCTTAACCAGAAAATAACGCAGTGCTTCCAACAATTTATTGGTGTTTGTTCGCTCGCCTGCGGTCTCTCATCCAGTAGTGTCTTTGACCCTGGTGACACAACAGGGATGTGGGGTTACAGACCAAAACCTCCCTATCTGTCTCCATTGTATCCTGTCTATAATTCAATCTAGTCACTCACATCTTGTCCAGTCAGATGCTTTGAGTCACCCAGCTATGGAGGTCACTGTCTGTGTTTGCGCATTAACTTATTTTCATTCCGAGTCTCCTCATGCCACGGCTACTGTCTTCCATGAGGCTGCTAATGTTAATGTGAGTGTGCGTGTGTGCATGCGTTCGCCTCCTCTCCCCGAGGTTTATTAGTTGTGTGTGACAGTGCCTTTTCAGATTGCATGCAGATGGTTGAAGACAAATGCATGTACTGTGTAATCTAATGCAAGTAGCTGTCAGTGGTCTGCATGTGTTGCATTAGAATTTTTTTTTATTTAAAACCAGCACAAATGGTCACTGAAGAAAGTCTTGGTGGACGCAAATCTTGCCTTCTCCTCAACCTGTCGATTGATTTCAGGGGAGAAAAGAAAAATCTATCTGCACGTTATCTTTAGATTAACTAAATTGGCACTGAGTGCACTCTACCTGGTAGCCTTATTAGCCTCAATGAATCTGAAATAAACATAAAAGCTAGTATTTACAAGGTATTAAATCATTTTAACCTAATTAGTTTATACCTAAATGATTACAGGCTTAGTGCCAGCATGCACCTGTCCGTTGGCCTATTCATATAGATCTATACTAACTGGTGAAGCAAACACAAGAGCTATTGAGGAAAATATAAAATAACTCTTAGATATTGTCTTGTTCCATAATAACAGTAATATTAATAATAATAAAACCTGCACTCCTTGAAGATAAAACCACGTGAATGTGATATAAAACACACAAAAAGCCTACCAAGTTGAAGCTTTAACTATAAAAGGCAGCTGCATTTTAATACAAAGATTGCTCAAAGCCTCAAGCTTTTATGAAAGTTGATGGATGTAGATATACAGTATGTACATACAGTATATACATGATACGCTCTGGTTCTGGTTTTGTCTGAAGCTGTCGACAGTCAGTATTTAAAACCTTAACGGGGTCTTGAACGTACCCAATTGTAGTTAAAGGGGAACTACTGTTTTTTACAACCTGGACCTTATTTCGGTCGTTTACTCACCCATATAACTTTTGAGTAATTTGTATTCTTTCGGGAGATATTTAGATCAGCGTATATCCATGTAGTGGAAGTGACTGGGGCACCGAAACGCAGCCTCTAAATAACGCATTATCTGCCGCGAAACTCATTCATTTCGCTATTTTGTTATCATACGCTCGTGCTATTCCTCGTGAATCCAGAGTTAGTTGTTATCATCATCCGGGGTCTATAGATTGACCTAGTAGCTACTGTGGTTTGTCCACAACCTCAGAATCGGAAAAATATTCAGCCATGTTGCAAAAAAACTAGCAGTAGCAAATTACAGGTAAACAAACCAACTGTCGCGGGTGCGTGCGACAACATCATCCAGGTCTGAAGACATCATCCAGGGTCTGTAGAGTGAACTACAGACCCTGTGGGATGATGGTAACAACTAAGTCCAGACTCAACGGGGAATAGCACTAGGGTATCATAACAAAATTTGGTGAAATGAACGAGTTTCGCGGCAGATAATGTGTTATTTAGAGGCTGTGTTTCGGTGCCCCAGTCACTCCTACTACATGGATATACACAGATCTAATTATCTCCCGAAGGAATACAAATTACACAAAAGTTATATGGGTGAGTAAACGACCGTATGCCAGAAATAAGGTCCAGGTTGTAAAAAAACGTAGTTCCCCTTTAAGAAGATCTTGGCCCTGACTAGAAGCTAGTAGGCCAAGTAGTTGGCCCCTGGGATGGCCCTGTGGTGGCTTCCCGTGGCTTCCGGCCTTTATCTTCTGTGACATGGCTGCCCATTGGCTCTGTCAGGTCGGTTGGCAGCTGGTTCAACTTTCCCAGGAAAAAAAATAAAACAACATGTCTGAGAAATTTAAAAGGGAGGATGACTCATTTAAAAAAGTAAAGCTATATTTTAAATTACTTTAACTGGTTTTATTGAAGAACCTGACTGGACTTGGCCAGAATGTATCATTTGTGGCAAGAGCATAGCTAATGTGGAGAGACACTCTTGATGACTTTGTGTGCTCGCTGGAGCACAGATTTGTGTGTGGTTATCTGACATTCACCGTTCTGAAGACAATGAGCTTGTCTATAAAAGCTTGTTACAAAACCATCAAACAGTCCTGTGATCTACCCACAATCATATTGCTGTGTAACACTTGTATTTGTTTTTAGAACAGACCTACTGTAGGAAGCTAATGTAGAACTACTGTAAATTATACACGTGTCTATGTTTGAGGTCACTGGCTTTTGAATGTGTTCACATCTTTGTGCGTTTGTGTGTTTGTGTGTTTGTGTGAGGCAGCCCTTGGCGGGACGGTCCTGTGGTGGCTTCCCTCTCCATCCACTCTGTTAGCGGCCTTTATCTTCCCCAACAATCGGGCTTTATCCCTGGACACTCCTGCTCCCACGGTAACCCTGAGAGCAGCAATCCCAGCGCTCCTCTTTAAACCAACCACATTTCCTGACACATGTTCGCTGGTGTGACCCAGCTCTGGAGCACTTGTTGGATAATGGGAAGATTCTGCCTTTATTTCACGAACACATTTTGGTGCAGGGGCCTTCATCAGAGTGTGCACCAAAACAGGGTGATAAAATAAAGATGGTTTTTGAGATATTGAGCTAGTGTTGAGTTGCTTTCAAGCATTCATTTGGCTTTTCAGTCCTTTTGCACCTAGTAGAATGAAGATGTGGCGACAGCAGAAGTGTTGCATGTCAATGTAAGTAGTTTTCACTAACCATAGGAGACCTCACTAAGAGGCCCCCAAGTCTGCACACTAAATCCCGTTATTTGTCAGGTGCATGACTCTTGCTAAGTGTCACAACAGCATCCTGTTGGAAATGAAAATAAATTATCCTCCTGGAAAAAACAAGAAGGGTTGCAGGGGGGCTGGAGCCTATCCCAGCTGTCATCGGGCAAGAGGCGGGGTACACCCTGGACAGGTCGCCAGAGACATTTAAATAAAATAACTTTCACCGACCATCACATTATTTCACACATAAACATGTCATAGGGTTCAGAAGTCCGTACAAACATGTATCTTTGGATGTGAAATTGTGGAGGCAGCTGTGTTCTCCCAGATTTAATTAATTGTCAATAATCAGTTAAATAATTAGTTTCTACATTGTGTTTTCAACAATGCAATAGAAGTTAAAGGGAGAGCGGATACGGGAGCGGTCTCACCAGATATTAAGTCAGTTTTTTTTAACAAAAACACAACAACCGACTCCAAAAATAAATAAGACTTTTCCATCCGACAGAGCAAACATAATAAAAAACGTCCATCAAAAATATCATCCTTTATTGCGGCTGAATGCAACGTGAATGAACAGCAACACCCGACTACAAAAGCAGCACTGTGTTAGCATCAGTATCAGAAGTTGCAGAACATGATGTGTTGTTTGATCACAAGAAGCTTTTGGCACTGCGAGATACTGTGCACAGAGAGGAAAACTGAGAGCATTGATTTCATTGTAGAGGAGCAAGGACTGTGTGTGATTTGGCAAGTGTGTGTGTGTGCGTGTGTGTGTGTGTGAACTGTCTGGAACATAAAACTATAGAGGCCCATTCAGACCTTCTTTTCTCTCTCCTTCCATCAGGAGATAGCAGGGACATTGAACTGCGGCAACAAAAGCAGATTTCCATCAGACAGAGTTTCTGAGAGAGAAAGGCATTGTGTTGAAAGGGGCTTAATGGAAGCTCAGCTTAGAGCTTTATTCACACAAACTGTACTCTCGGGTCGGCAGAAGCACATATGTGTACACACACAGGGACACGCACACTCACTTTTCCCATATACCAAACACTCCTTGTTCTCTCTTCACTAAAATTGGTGGTCTCATTTTATAATGATTTATAAATGGTGGAGAAGAGGTTTGTGACCATTTAGTTGCTCTGGAGCAAGGCACTTAAAACACTTTGTGCTGATCTGCGGCTAAAATCACATGTATGACGGGGAAATCATTTTCTCACATGCAGTTAGTGCAAGATAAAAGTTTTTCTTTAAAGAAAAAACCTTTCTGACACTGTACTGAAAACACACAAACAAACAGAAAGATAACAGATTCTCATTCTGAAATAGACACATGTAGATATTTTCTAATGTGTGTCTGCTATAGTAAACTTTTGTTTGAGTTTATGCAAGTAGAACTACTTGATTAATCAAGATCACCTCCTCAGACTCAGTTCTTATCAGACTATGAGTTTCGTAACATGCTCTGTGGATCATTATGGGGCGTGTTTCAACTGATAATGAGAAAATATACCTCTGCAAGCAATCAGAGCCATAATGTTGTAAACAAATTCAACTCCACGGTGCTCAGAAGACATGTATTACTACGTTACTGTTACTCTTCTGTCCATCACATCATTACGCCTGTCCAAACGATGCGATTGACCTGGAATATCTTCACCAAGACATAATCAGTTCCCAGTGGAGCGACTCCACACCAACATTTTGCTGCATAAATTCTGTTGACAGCGGAAGTTGTTCTGTCTTCCACACTAATATATATAGATAAGATACTTATTCTTTTAACATCAGTCAGTTTGTGATAAAGGTGCAACAAATTTGCGTGACTCTTTTCTGAAGAGTTACTTATTGAGCTCTACCACACAAATATTGAACAGTGTCACATAATTCAAGGAAGGCTTCCTTTCCTCTGGCACCTTAACAGTGTCACACTGCTTCCATCTTTGCTGCTGAAGGCGGACAGAATGCCGTTTAAAGAAACCATCGTCACTTGTCCAGAGAGGACGGCTTTAAGCTTTATAATGCTTCAACTTAAATCACTTGCTAGAAGATAAAAGCGTCCAAACCACCTTTTCGAGACAGATGCTTCATTTTTGGTACTCCCATAGTGTAACTACATCCACGAGTAACATGTGGAATTTCCGTGTTGATAGTTAAGACTGCCATTTGCTGTCATTCTCCCTGTCTAATTAAAGCCACTTATAGCATGTATTTGTTTACGAGTTAGCAAAACTCTTAAGGGGCTTACACAGTCATGTGGCGACATGAAACCATGGAATTTTAATGAAATTCAGCTGAGTTGTACTGATGGTATAGAAAGAAACCTAATCAAAGTTGGCAGGCACTAATCAACACCAACTTTCCCAAATATTTACTACAAAGAAACACCATCTACAACTTCCTAGAACTAAAACTTAGGGTAAACCAATATGGAGTTGCGGCCGCATTGGCACTATTTTCTTTTCAAATACAGCGCGGTGACATCAAGAAGACCTAGCTCCATCCATTTACTGGAAATATTTTTGTGTTCTGCTTGATTCACTTTGAAACATTTGGGGTGTGAACACATACAAGAGGTTTACCTAGACAGAAGAGACTAACGTTCACTAGCGACCAATTGTCAGGTATAAAGAGATGGGCGAGGGGCAAATCACTTTATTGTTGCTAGTTCTTCTTCTGCAACTTTGGATAAGAAATTTTGGCATCTATACAAGAAAGATTACAAGCAGTTTTGGTGAAGCGTAAATTAGGGTTAGGCACCGAAATGAAAATTCTTGGCGGAAACTGAAAACCAAAAATGAGGACCCACACCTCTTGGTAATTTCAGCATTATACGTTTTGCAAATCACTATCAGTGGGTCTATATATAATATTTATATAATACTTGAAATACGTCCACACGGCAGACATGCCCGTGCTGGCTGCGGTTGTTGGTTGCGTCATCACAACATCATGTTTCGGCCGTGTTGTTTCGGTGATAAAAGTATTCCATTCTCGCCCGACATTTTTTGGTGGCCGAATATTCGGTGCATCCCTAGCGTAAATGTTTATTTAGTCTTATATGGATATTATTTGGATATAACACACTTAGAATGATTAACTGGGCCAAAGACATTGTTAATGGATGTCCTTATGTCTGCTGCGTCTTGCCTAACATTTTTTAAAGTTTCCTGTCTTGCTTCGGGCCACCACACACACTCATACAAAGAAGCATTTACTCACAGAACTGAACCCACACACACTGACACATCCAAGCACATCAGCAGCCAATAACATTTATTTGAATTTGAATATTTAGGATCTACTTTTAGGACCGGAGACAATAGACAAGACATGTAGGTGGACGTGAAGAGTTGCTCACGTTGGAATAACAGTTCGGTGCTATGAATCATCTGCATTTGAAACCCTGCCTGCTTCTCCTGACTAAATACCTCACCCTCTCTCCCTCTCTCTCTCTCTTCCTCAGATCAGACTTGTCCTCCTCTGTAGTACATGTAAACTAGGGATGAGCGAGCAGGGCCTCCCGTGGATTAACTGCCGCCTGACTCCAAAAGTTGAAGGCGCGCTTCCTTATTACGAGACGCGTAAAATCTTCACGACACACACGCAGACGCAAAAAAAAAAAAAAAAAAAGTGCGCACAGTCCCACAAACTAAGTGCGTGTAAGTTGTCCCCAAATCACTTTTCTCAATATTCCCCCGGAAAAGACTACACAACGGCTGCTCCCAAATCTGATTGGTGTTATTTGTAAGTCAGCCTAAATCTCGGAGAAGCTACACACACAAATGGAACAGGGCTTACTAATCCATTTGTAAGGCAATAGGCAGGCAAACAGGCAGGGGAGAGCTTGCCAAGTGTTGTAATCACAACTAAAGATGATGAGCCCACTCCCTTCCTCTACACTCTACAGTACTGTGTGTGTTTACGTGCGCATTTGTGTGTTTGTCCTACATCGCCTCCTTTACAAAACTGTGACAAGAGAGGGAGAAAATGAATCAGTATCAAGTGGATAATCTACAAAAGTACACTAGGAGCTTTTCCACCTTATGCAAGTCCCCCCCTCTCATTCATTTGCGGATACCACGCAATCTCTCCCCGAGAACAACAACAAGCCGGCAATATGAGTTTTGAAAAGGCAGTAATTGTAAGCAGGTTGGGGAATAAATTAGAATGATGACAAAATACAGAGATAAATCCAGCTTAAGAGAGATGTACGCCACTGTTTATTTGATTTCAGCTTTTCTCTCTCTATCCCGCTCTTTCTCCCTCCCTCATTCCTGATCTTTTTTAGTGGGGTGGAAAAATGGATTTTTGTCAGTGATTTGGCCCTGAAATAGCTTATTGTCTAAGGCAGCCGCTGTGCGGGTACGACGTCAACATCACATGTGTGTGCGAACGCGCTCGCCTGTTTCCATGGGGAGTAATGGCCGTGGAAGTGTGTATTGGCTCTGCTGGCACAATACGCCACTGTGCTCATTGGTTTAGACTGGTGTGTGTGTGTGTGTGTGTTTACAGTATGTGTGTATGTAGTTCTATAGACTCTCTTGTTGGTATTTATAGATGGAAGAATTCTGGTATGAAGGGGGTGAGGGTGGGAGGAATGAAGGGAGTAAGGGGGGGAGGGTCGGGGAGAGGAAAGGAGGAAGGATGTGAGGAAAGGTTCTGTGAGCAAGAATTAGCAGCTCCGCCACCTTCAGCGCTTTGTCCCCAACTTTCTGTACTTCTTACTTTTTTTTCTCAATTTTCTCTGAATTCTTTTTCCATTCTATCAAAAATACTTTTTAAGCAATCAGTGTGTTCCTACTATACACCGATACACACTGATTAGTATTACCATGCATGTGTATATAAATACAATAAACACTTCTTCTGCCTGAGAGGTTAACTAAAGTTCAGTAAAAAGAAAAAAAGTTGAGATTAGAAGAACTTTTTATAGTACCTCAAATTCTTTTGTGTCCACTGCAGGAACTTACGATGATTGTAGATGTTAGAATACTGTTTTAAGTGTGTGTTTTAGCTCCTTCTTCAAGGTTCTGCTCAAGGTTTCTTGCTGTTATAAGGGAGTTTTTCCTTGCCGTCGCCTTCATGCTTGCTCTGGGGGTTTCAGGCCGTGTTTCAGACCGGATTTTGTAAAGGGTCTTGAGACAATTTGAATTATTAATTCTCCGAAGTTCTACCGTGTATGTAATGTTGTTGCATTTTGTTGTAAGTTGCGTAAAAAGTGGTCAAACCTTGATGGTACGTAATTCTCAGGGGACTTCCTCAATGAGCAGTAGTCTCCAGAACTGTTTGCACCTTTTGATGTGTGTAACACCACATCCATACTCACACTAGATGACATAACTATAAAATTGCACTATTAATGAACTGTCTATTGTTCTTCTTTGCTTCCAGGAGTGAAGAGTTTCCGTGGACAAAGCAGCTGATTACTTCTGGACATACTTCTCTTCAGGGAGTTCATCGTTCAAGTGGTAAGATCTTCCGTCTGTTTCCGCGTTACTGCCTATGTACACAGGCAGTTTCATAATCGGATCTCACATGCAGTTACGTGGCCTGGCTCAGTAACCTAGTAACCTGGTAATATGTGCAGTGTCTGAAATCAACAACTCAACAGGAGTGAGCGGCCGTTACTTTCCATGTCATTAATGAAATAATTAAGACCAGACTGTGCCTGCAATTATGCTGAATACAGCTGGTGGCTAAGCCTTTGTTGCATTTGCTGTCATCGTACAGTGCTAAATTTCATATATCACGGTAGAAGCAAAGGTACCTGTAACACCAGTACCATTACTTCTGAGCCTCACTCAGATTTATTGATGTTCTCTTGGGCTGCTGCCAAACGCTGGGGGATCACTAAGTAACAATGAAGCCCTCCAACTAGATACGGAAAAGTGGTCATATGAAAGAAAGTTTTGTATTGTCAACCTAAAATGTAAAATGTACTAAGCAGGTACAGGTATTAGACCAACATCAGAGCCACAATTTAAATGTGATAATTACAGGAATTATCAAAACCTCTATTGTTAATCAAGAATCAAGACCTTAAAGATTCATCTTGAGCAGTTTGCAGTTTAAAAGGTGCATTATACCTAAGACCAGTTCTGTCCAGGTTATCGTGGACATAATATACAGCAACTGGATTGCGTACTGTAGTTATATGACTTTAATGGGAGAAACCATGGGGTATAGTTTGATTACAGAATGGCATTTTCTTTTAAATAGAGCGTTTCCAGAATTTGTTCTGCCGTCATATGTTTCTATCTTGGGAACTTTGACTGCTAGTCTTAAAACTTTTGCTAAGAAATTAACTTGACTGGTGAATTTCTATAAATGTCGTGGGACATCCGTGAATAATTGTTGCGTGCCATGCTCGGCTGTGCCGCGGATGGTGCCGCACAGAGCACAGGGCCCGGAGTCAGAGGAGAGCAGCGATAACAAAACTAGATATGAGACAAATGACCATGAAATAGAGTGACAGCGTCCGCTCGCTCTTTGTGTGTATGCTTGCGTCCGTGTGTGTTTACGTGCGCGAAGAGGTCCAGACAGCGCGTGTCAAGGCAGTGTCATGATCACAGATTGCGGCCGCGTCGCTGCTCTGCCGAGGAGATTTAGCTGGCACTGGTTGTGCTGACCGTGGCCTGTGTGTGTGTGTGTGTGTGCGTGCCCGCGCTAGAGTTTTTGTGTACGAGTGTTTGTCACAGCCTTGTCAGATCAGCCATGACTCTGCCCACTGCGTGTGTGTCGACCAGGGGTGACCTTTTTCTGTGTGTGTCCCTGAGAATGTGTGTGTGTGTCCTGTGCTGCAGGCGGGGAAAGTCCCTGTCTTCGCTGTGCCAGGGAGTTGCAGGAGACACCTCGTTCATCTGGGTTTGTGTGTCTGTATGGGAGTTCCCCGTCAGAGTTAGAGGGGGCTAGTGTGCTGTTTCAATCTGATTTCCCTCTTCTAGCGTTCTACTATTTCGTAAGCATCAAACAATGTTAGTATTGACTAATCAAGAAGGCTGAACAATCACAACATTTGTCTTTCCTTGAACGCACCATCCACTCTCTGAGTTTCTGTTGAAGTCTTCCAAAACATGTCAAATTGTCATGAAGGAAGGCTCAAACCATCCCTATATACAGTAGCTGCCTCACACTAATAGAAGAGACGGTTGCTTTAGAGCGTTTTAGCCACGTATCTTACAATTATGTAATAATTCCTTGAAATTACCAACGACAAAGGCCCTGTTCAGTGCTGGTACGGTGATTTGATCACAAGTGGCCAGCTCTTGGTATGCGTGATCACGCTATGCGTTCAAATGCAAGTGTGTCTCAGATCACCACTTGTGATCAGATCATAGCTGAGCGCTCTCTTTGAAAATAGCAAGCAGCCTACATTATTTGGGGAGCAGCAGAATGTTGCCGTGCTACGTGCAGTGTCAGAGCTACGAAAAGCATCAGAAATTGTGGAGCGTAATCTTAATTTAGTTGTTTTTATTTAGTTGTCGCACCGAGCTCAGCTCATAACTCAATCCCTGGTGATAAAACTAAACAAAGTCAACGTCATATTGAGGACATCGACTTGATATGTGTTTTTATGATGGAATTACCCATAGCCTTCTCATATTCAGTCATTTTGCTTGTTAATTCCTATTTGTCTAACAGCTACAACTATTTTGTGTATAATCCACACTGATGGTGCTTTTGCCTTTTTCTGGCGTTCACTCATAATAGTGGCTAATGTTGTGTTTTTTTTTTCCTGAATGAATGAGGCAAAGCTCTACTTACGCAAAGGACATCAGATCCCTCTGATCTCCTTCAACCACACGTCCCATTAAGGTCACTCAGGTCTGCGGACCATTGTCTTCTGGTTGTCCCAAGAACGAGGCTGAAACACAGGGGAGATCGCGCTTTCTCAGCTGCAGCCCCCAAACTCTGAAACAGTCTGTCCCTTCATATTCGGCTGGCCCAGACACTAAGACACAATCTAACACTTTGTTTTTACCGCTTCCTCCTCAGTGTCTTTGTTTTTCTGTTGAATGTGTGTCTATATGTTTAATATATTTTTTACATGCCTTGAGTAGTAAGTAGGGGTGTAACGGTATGTGTATTCGTCCCGCGATACGGACGTCACGGTTCGGTGCACGCACCCCTACTAGTCGGTACACCACTTTGGTTAACATTCATTGTTTTTAAATGTGCTTTATAATTAAGTTGGCGTTGGCATCAGTTTGAGTAGGCAGTCCATCATTGTGGCCAGGACGCATTGCATGTTCACACTGCTGAAGGAACGTGGCTGTAAGTGGCCCTGGCTGCGTCTAAATGGGGTCTCAAATGCAACCCTTAATACATCTTGGGTGTGTTCCCACCGGTTCTTAAAGCTGACCACTTGTGATCGGCTCACGCAGGATGCATGTTAATACCAGGTCTAAACAGGTATGTAAACAAAAAAAGCACAAAATATAAGCAGTAACCATGTCTTTTAGCCCGCTTTATTTGAGTATAATAATAATAATATAATTGAATTTCTTCTTTTTGGAAAGCCATTTCCACTTTAGTCATAAATGCTTCCTTTACAGATATCGAAACCGATATTATCCTCGATGAGAAGACACACTTCCCCTCTGAGTACTTCCCTGCAGGAAATATGCTTTTCTCCATACGTGCTTGTTAATTAGCTCTCTTCCATATCTTGCTGTGTATTTCTTATGCCAAACAGATCCCCTGTCCTCTCTCTCCCAGCACTGTCCAGAGCTGGATGAGAGCTAATTGGCAGCCCGCTTGCCTGCCGCGACGGTGATCATGCAAATGTATTGGTGCTTACCAATAGCCGGGGCCCATCAAAACATTACGACGGCCATTACCCAGAGCTGGGTCTGGCCTAACGAACATATGCTCCCCCACCCGACAACCTCCCCCCAATTCCTAAACTCTTATTTATGTGTTTAATTTAATGTGCGAGGGAAGAATTTCTGAAATTAAATTTGGTTTTTCGTCGGTGCCTCAAGAGAGTGGCGGTGTTATAATAACATGGTAATTTTTTACACGTCTTTATGAGAAATGAGAAAATTAATTCTTTCTGACAAGCTGTAATTATTGGGCTTGGAACAGTTGCAGCTGAACAGTTTGGGCTGTGGTAGCCTGGCAGTGAGCTGAAAGGGGGAGAAAAGGGGGGGGTGGGTGGGTGGGATGTAGGAGAAAGAGCGAGAGAATGCAAAGACAGTGAGACGGAGAGAGGGAGTTTAGCAGAGCGGCCCGGATCGCGAACGTGACAAAGGAGCGAAAGAGAATGGGAGGAGGATGACAATAATAATAGACAAGGGCGGAGGAGAGGACAAGGGGTGGTGGGAGGAGGAAGGAGACTTGAGGTGTGAGCTAACAAAGTTGGATGAGAGAAAGAGATATGAAGAAAGTTTCATAGAGAAGAGAAGGAGAATTGAGGAGAAGGGAAAATGAAAGAAGGAAAAAAAGAAGAGAGGTTGATATAAGCGCCGTAAGGGTACATGACAGCTAAGGAGACGAGGTTAAATTAGAGGAAAGAAAGGTAAGAGTAGGAAGGGGAGGAGAGGCGAGAAGCGATGGGAGGTTGACTGAAAGGAGAAGAAGGAAATGAAGGTGGAGAAAAATTGAAGAAAGAGGTTAGGACGAGAGTGGTGGAAGAAAAAGAAGCAAGGAGATATGTGGAGGTATGGTTAGATTACATAAAAAGATGAATGGAATAAAAGCGATGGAGAGGGGAGGGGAGGGGAGGGAGAAGATGTTATGGAAATTGATCAGTATTGGTGGCGGAAATGAAGCTAGAAACGAAGAAAGAGATAAGTGAAAGAGCTGGTGGGAGAATAGAAGAGGAGGTGAAAGGTGAGGACGATGATAGGAGAAAAAAGATAGGAGAGATCGTGGAAGACACAAGTTGTTAGGAGACAGAAAAGGGAGATGAAATAAAGGAGAAATGAAGGGATGGGCAGAGGGGCAGGAGGGGTGAGGGCTCAAGGTCAGGAAAGGAGGACGGTGGCGAGAAAGATTCAAGCCGAGAGGTGTGCAGAGGAGAAAAGAAGAGGAGGACGGATTTGGTGCAAAAGAGGCGAGAAGATGGAAGGTGAGGGAGGTAGTGGACAAAGACTGACGAAAGGAAATGAGAGAGGGGACGGAGAACGGGTGGAGGGTGCGTGCGAGGAGGCGAGGGACAAAAGAAGAAGAAGGAAAGTAAGTATCTGGAGAGGAAACGTGGAGGGAAGCACACAAGGAAGGATGGTGGAGACGGACGCCGCAGGTGAGGGCACAAATGGAGGTGGAGGAGAAGGATGCACGAGGATGGGATGAGAGGAGGAGGGTGTGTGCTACGTTCAGAGGAGGGAAAGGAAACGGTTAGGGTAATAGAAAGAGGAGAGGAGTCACGCCTCAGTTTGTTCATCAGGTAGGAGTCCCTGTCTTCCTGTCTGATGTCATGAGAGGAGGCTCCTCTCCAGCACCAGCAGCTCCTCCTGTGTCAAGGTTACAACGTATTAATATTCACAGTCTACAGCCGCCTGGCCTCACTCCAGGCCCTCTTAGCTCTCTCTCTCTCTCTCTCTCTCTCTCTCTCTCTCTCTCTCTCTCTCTCTCTCTCTCTCTCTCTCTCTCTCTCTCTCTCTCTCTCTCACACACACACACACTCAAAGCACCGGCATCTGCTCACACTTACAGAGCTTCTTCCTCTTTGCTCCATCAAGCACTGGCACACATTCACACACGCGTCCACACACACACACGCGCGAGCTAACACACACACACGCTCGCGCAGCTTCGTCTTCTTTGTCCCGTCACGCGCCGAATACGGAGAACGGCACCGATACAATGCTGCCATATTCTTGTTTCTCCGCAGATATTCACCCGGGCCGCCGGTGAAGCACTCCCGCGGCCGTCCCGTGACTCATTCGACGGCCCGCTACCGGCATGCGTGCGCCTGTACATGTGCAGCCAAGTGGCCATTTGTTTTCGCTAAGTGTCGCCGCCTTAAAAGGAGAACCAGTTTCTGTCTGCTCTTCCCCTGCACACGTGTGCGCCTGGGTTCGTGACGGTGCGAGCGTGCGTGCAGCAGTTTGGAGGTCATGACTGATGATGGTAAAAAAAAAAAAAATAAATAAAAAATGTTGCAACGGGACAAAATGTACACTTTGTGTGATTGAAATGTAAGTTAAAATATTTTCTTACAATGGTTCCTCTAGAAATTTTGATTGGGTTGAGGAAATGTGGACATTTTGGAATGGGTATGGTATGTGTGTGTTTCAAGGCAATCCGGTGTGTAAGTGTGTGTGTGTATGCGACTGCTTTGTGTGTGTTCTTCCAGAAACCTTTCCTGTTTATTCACTGAGCATGTTCCATTTTGTCCTGTGCTGTTAAATGTTTCATCCCAGCAATGGCATGATGGGACCCCCTAGGGACGAGGCATCTGCCCACCCGGCCACACGCTGAATTATACATGACAGCACAGGACAAAGTGTGTGACGGTGCGTGTGTGTGTGTGTGTGAGCATTTGTAGGTGTCACCGAGTGAAGTGTCCACTTTGTAGCGTGACTCTGTTCTATTTCCGATCTATGCTGAGCTGTCTTCGCTTGTATATTGTCTGGGTTGCCTTCTTTGTGTTTGTATTACTCCTAAATCAAACATTTTCTGGTACACTGAGGGACAGTTTAGTGTTCCCAGAATATCAACACTTTCCAGTGCCAGAGCCAAACCTGCGAGAGCAGATTCTGGTGAAGGTAAAAAAGAAAACTGTTTGTTCTGGCTTGTTTGTTTCATGGGGTGTTCACTGGAATAGTTTCTGCTAAATGGTGCCGGGAGATGTTCTGGAAGAACGTTTTGCACATGGCTAAGTAAGCCGTAGCCAAAACCGTCTCCAAGAATCGTTTAAATGTTCTGCTCTTGTACACTTAGTTTGCTATTGTGTTGTGAAAAAGTGAAGTCCAAAGGGGATTCGAGTGCCGGCTTGTGCGTGCCGCATGTTTAACAGACAATACACACTGATGACAGATGTATCCAAAATATCAAGGTTTCCACCAAAATACTGTAAGCCAGGCAGTCCCATAGACCTAAGCTGATCTCCTGATGTTCTCTGAACTACAGTTACAGTGGGGCAGCTCAGTTGGAAACAGATTAAATAGGTTGAAAGCTCACCGGCTACATTTTCTTTTTTATTTAAACATGAATGCACAACAGGAAAACAGATCTGGGATGGGCTCAGTTGGTGGAGCAGGTTGTCCATGAACCAGAGGGTTCGCTAGTAAGTGGTGTGTTAATTTGCGCTTTTAGTACCAGTCGGTAGAAAAGCCCATGTTCAATACTGGATGTTTTTCAACTTTCACAAGCCTAGCAGCCTTAGCTAGCCAATCAGTCAGTTACAAAGAAGAGACATTTACTGCTCCGTCATTAGCCCAAAGGTTTAGCAAAACACAACACGACTACAGGATCCTACGTTAGTTTTGCCACCAGTCCATAGCTGGTCAGCACTGGCCCCACTTCCATCGCCACTTGGGCCGGTGGGCAGTCTCATCTGTGGGATACCATGCCGTCAAATAATGTTTTGTTTCTGTGCGCTGTTCTCAAATGTTCTCATTTGAGAACGTGCTGCATGGTTTCACTTCCTTTTACTGATCCCAGTAGTTGGTACTAAACATACTGCGCATGCCGGTCTTATCGCTTCATTGTCAGCCATCAAGTATTCAGAGAAGCAGCTTTTCAGCCTTTTTTAGTGTTGCTATGCTGATAGTGGCACCTTTTAGAAGAAGCTGTGGAAAGTTATCTAGCTCCACATTTCTGAGGTAAAGGGTACAAGATGAGCCAAGCTCGGCAAACGCTGAGCCAGGTTGATTTCCTTTTTGCCGTATGATTAAGGAGGATGTGTTACTTGATACAGACTTGAAACAACACCGCCACGTGACCAAAATAGACTGCTTAATTAGAGCATAAACCCTCTCCTTATCAGAGATTACAGGCTAATGTCTGAGAGGCATACTCCACCATTGTTTTGGGCTTTTGGACAGAAACTGTCATTCTTAGCACTGGCTAAAACTTTTCTATTCTTTTGGTTATATAAGGAATGACAGAGCTTAGCGTTTCGAAGGACAGCTTTTTCATTTGTTGCTTCTGAGGTGAACTATACTCGCAAAAATGTCTTTCAGTGTCCTTCTCAAACCACCAAAGTTTCTGGCGACGCTCTTCTTCACTTTATAATACCATCTTATCACTGTTGTCTGGCTGCCAACTTGCAGTCTTCAAACTCTAAAATCTGTTTTTTATTATATGTTGCCCTGATGAAAGTATCATCATGCTGTCCTATGACCAGCGTGATGATACTTTTACAGCCGCACACAGACACTAAAAGTTAAATAATTTACCCCAGCCACGTGGGTGTGTGTGTTTAGTGTGTCGTGTGCGCGGTCACATGTGCAGGTATGTGTGTTCTGCACCTGAGGTCGTGCTACTGTAGCTAATGAAAGCCCCATCTCCTCATGCAAATGAGGCTGCTGTTAACCCCAATCAGAGAGGTCGCTGAGTGCGCATCAATCCCAAATCTCCCTGAGTGCCACGCCAGCAGCACACAATGGTCCGCACCCCTCCATAGGCCCACAGGTAATTACTGGGAACCAGAAAGGGAGAGGGCCAGGGGAGTCAGGGTCTACAGGTAGGTGTACTTGTCATCTCTGCTTTTTTTCCATGTCATTTATGGGAAACACAGGGTTGGGTTGCATGTAGGGTCAAGTGCAAGTGCTGTCTCCCGCCACACCCCTTCCTCCAAAACACACACGGATACACACCGGCTCACAGTGTGACAGGTAATTACAGCATGAGAGTGGCTGTGCCGTGTGTAAGATTGGAGGGTCAGGCCTGCTGTCTGCTCCCGGCGGGCCGCTGAGCGTCACCTCTCTGACTACATCCACAATCACTTCCATTAGTACCATGTCTGCCTGACCACCTGTTGTGTCCTGTCAGTTAACAGCTTCATGTTTGGCCTGTTTCCTGTCTGAGTCTTAAATTGTGTGAGCTCTTCAACCAGCAATGCAAAATGGCTGTTTCATGGTAGTGAAATAACCGTTTACTGTCAAGTTGACTTCAGAGGAGTACGCATGAATTTTCTTAATTTGTTATGTTTCCATTAGAAAAAACTCTCATTGGGATGATTGTGACCTTTGCTGGTAACGTTACCCTGTGTTTAAAGGGGGAATTATCCAGCAGTGATTTTCTCCCAAGGTTTGCTCTCACTACCAAAACTCTGACAGTTATTGATTCATTCAGTAAATTACTAGGGTATTGAAGAATGACTAGTTTGGACAAGGGTTTCTGTGATGATTGTGTTTGTGTGTGCGTAGATGTAGGTCCTTGCACGGATGGGTCATCCAAAACAATGCTAAAACAAAGGCATCTGGAAGTTTTTTTAAGGCGTTTCACCACTCATCCAACTGGATTATTTAGCTTTGGCTGACTGGTAGGGAGCCTTGGTCACGTGAGTTTCAGATGGGCACCACCATGTGCAGATGTTTCGGTAGAAGACCCTAAACTCCCCACGGTTCAGTTAGAATTGATGAAGAAATTACAATTAGAAAAGTTCATTTATATGGTGTGGCTCCGTTCCAACCGAAACCATCATTTTCTTGAGGTCCCATGACATTATTGGTTGGTGGCTCCTCCCTTCGACTACATAGCCACGATTGCAAACATTGGAGATGTCCATATTGCACACTCAACTTTTTAACCATTCTTCACAGCACATTACGTTGTTGGACTTTCTGAGTGTCCCAATGTCTTGTCCTGGGCTCAGACTACACAACATTTGGTTTTTAACCCCTGATTCACCCTTTCTTAAAGTCGGAGGATAATCTGTTCTATACCTCGCATGATACTGAGGATTGGCCAAGATTTGGAAATGAAAGGGTTTATAGATCCTTTACACTGCTGACAGACTAATCAGGGCTGCCTTGATTCACCCATGGTTGATATTTAGGATTTACATATGTGCTTTGACAGTAACCAATGCGAAAAAAACAAGTCTACAGAGCAACTGATGATAGTCGACATGCGCTTGTAGACGTTCCATTCATTGATGCTAACGTTAGCTAGCCTACTGCTGACAAATTATTCAAACCATTTTCTCGTCACAACCGTTTAGTCAATTAGTTTTTTTTTAATCTCACTGCAAAGTATTATAATATTACAGCAAGTTATTTTTTAGATTGGCACCTACCTATTTTAGCAAGATGTTTTTGTTTACAACTGCCTTCCAATGAGGTCGTGCTAGGTGGTGCATTCGGAGAGAATTCTATATCTGTGTGTGATCAGGTATAAAACTCTTGCAGTCTGAGCCCATAACAGAATAAATACTGATCATTGGGTGAAGGCTTCACAGAATACAATTTTTGATGCCAAGACTGAACTAAAGATCAATCAATTATACATGCACATTTTAAATCCCTTTTGAGGCAAATCCGTGCTGTGATATTGAGCTATTTAAAACTGTCTGATAAAATCTGATAACACACTGTAGTAGGTGTAGTTGTAATATATGCTATGGTATGTAAGATATGCATGATTCTGAGCGTTCGCTCCCTTGTGACTTTACTGTAAATAAAAATCCATTTTCAGTTCAATCGCTCTGGGTGTTGAAGAGTAATAGATAACCAGTAAGGCGGGACCTTTAACCTCAGCTGTGTGATGTGGTGCAGACTCACATCTTATTAATATTCACTGTCAGCACTCTGTGACCTAACTACTGTATTTTCTCTTGCACAAATAATTTGTCTCCCCTTGACTTCAGGCAAAATATGTGCCTGAGAGTTAAGGAGCACATACACATCCGAAGGTTCCCACTTATATTTGTGTGTGTGAGTGCATATGAAACTATAATGTCAGTCTAAACCGTTGTTTGTGTATATGATGGGAATTTGACTCCTTTCCCACTAAAGAGCACTTGACCATCAAAACAGGATCAGTGCAATCTTTTCCAGTGGGACAATAATGGTCACCTTAACACCATCACGCGCTCAACCCTGCGGGCAATTGAGGTCCTTCTGCTTAAATGCGATTGAAAGACAACATTTTTTCCTGTGGTTTGTGTAACAATGCCAATCCCTGTTTTCCCCCTTGTCTCGCGATAAACTGGTTAAAGGCCTCCAATAGATTCTGTATTCGATCAATTTTGAACGATTAGGTTTGCCAAGCCAAATTAGGTTTGAGGATCATCAGCCTTTGTGACCCGTGTTGCCCGAAGGTGCTTTTGCCCTCTTCACTTGTTAACTTGTGTCTGTGCGGAGGCATTCTCGGATTTTTGTCCGCATGTGAAACCGTGAATTCCACAAATCCATTCATGGGCATAAAGGGAACATTTTCCATAGGATGCTGTGTTTAATTGTGTGAATGGGACATTTGTGCATCCAGGGCGAGCTGCGGCTTTCCTCGATCACAGGTCGTCTTAATGTGTTTGGTCAGGATGCAAAGCTGACATGTTCTGGAAGCAAATTCATGCATTTGACATGAAGTGAATGTACAGCGTAGTCTGGATATAAGTAGACAGATATAAATGCAAGAAAATAAATATCACTCGTTGACTGACTGACTGACTTACTTGTGATGGTTTTAGATACATTTTAAAATTATTAGATAGGAGCTTAACAGTTCGCCTCTGTTAAGCCTATTCATCCTAAAACCATTCGACATACATTTGGTTTTGTCTTTTTTAGCCTTATGTTGTAATGCTTAAACATTAAAAATGGTCATTCAAAAGTGATTTAGAGCCATCTGTTCCTTTACAAAGATCAACTGTGTCTGTTAAATTTGTAATTTAATTGGAACTTGGAAGCTTGCGAGCTAGGCTAGCTGTTTTCGTTCAGCTGTGCCAAAGCTTGTTAGCTTTCTCTCAGAAAGTGGAAGTAGCTTGCAACTTGTTACCTCCAGATCCTGAACAGGTAGTTGTCTCATCTTTATCAGGTCCTGTTGTGGGGATGTTATAAGTCAGAACTCTGTTATAGTTGAGGAGAAATGTGGGGAGGGCTGAATTTGGATGGGATCGGCAGCTAACAGTGGAGAACATACAGTTCTTCAGATGCCTCAGACTGTATATATCCTGCAATAAGACATTAAGGAGGATGCTAAACAATCCAAAAAAAGATATAGGAGATTCTAATCCAAAATTAAACCACCTCCAATTGAACTATACATTCTCCCTCCAAAACAAATGCGGTGGGCGTAGCTGTTGCAGAGGCGTCGAACAGAGAAGATGAGAAGGTGCCGGTTTACAAGAGTGAGAGAGCTCCTCTCCTCTGAAACGGGCCCCAGATCGGCCTGGGTGAGCCGGGGTTTCATTATCCCCCATCCCTCTGTGATGAGGAGAAGAAAGGCGGACGTGAGAGAAAGAAAGAGAAAGAACAGAACAGAGGAGGGGAAGAAGAAAAGAAAGAGGCGTTTGATAGAGCTGTGTGGAGACCGTGTGTGAATGAGCCAGTGAAGGGCAGCCATTGTCTTGCCGCGACCTCAATTTGGTACTGTACGCTCCTCTTTTTACTGCACTGTCTCGAGCCACAATGCCTCCTTTCTCCTCCTCTCTACTCCCTCTCTCTCTTAAAGAAATAGGGGGATTAGGGCCCACTGAGGGGAACTGCGTGTCCAGATTGCCAACTATCATGACTCCTCACCATGTGACGAGAAGGCGACAAGATACTCGAAAAGATGTTTACTTGCTTTTGCCTCCTCTTTTTTTTCCCCCCCACACACTATTAACTTTTGCGCATTGTCATATTGTGTCAGATCCGTAAATGTGATTGTGTTCTAATGTGAATGCAGTGTATTTTTGGACGGAGCGAGGAGGGAGGTGCGGGAGGTGAAAGAAGAGAGTCACAGGGACAGAGACGGGGAGCGCAGCTGTACTTCCTGTTTACCCAGGCCTTGTTTGAGACAGTGGGAAGGAACAGGGGTTGCATTCATCTCTTCTTCTCCACCTCCACTGACCCCCTCCCTCCTCCCTGCGCCTCCTCCTGCTCTATTCTCCCTTAATTCCTTATTTTCTCTCTTTCCTCGCAGCCCTCTCCCCCTCCTCCCCTTCTCTCTTGCTGATAAACTGTATTGAACTCAGGAGGATGAGCTAGATTAGACAGTGTGTAGCGCTATTTGGTAGGCATGGGAAGCAGATGATTTGGAAGCAGAAATGATTATTACATGTTCAGCCCTGCTGCTGGTATTATAGATATGGACAGCAGATGTGACGAGGAGAGAGATAAATAGAAAAATAGATGAAGAGGAAACAAAGTAAAGAAGAGAGAGGGATAGATAGATAGATGTTTAACTTTCTCCTGCTGCAGTTCAGTTGTTAGGAAGTTATAAAAACCCCCGTCACTCATTTTCCTCTCCAGCAAAACATGGAGCGTGCACACACATAACTCTATTAGAGAACTTAGAAGTTGGGGTTGGCTTTGATGGGGAGTAAACTAACTGTATCTGTACGCCAAAGCGGACCTTGAAGCCAATGAGAGAAAGGGAGGGTTAAAGGCAGAGAGGGCGAGTTAGAGGACGAGAGACGGCGCATCCCAGTTGTTTGTTCCACCCACCCAAGCCGAGCCCTCCCTGACCTTTCTTTGTGCAGTCGGACATCAGACTGAGATGCCTAGATTAAAAGGACCCGTTTCTGTCTGTCGCTGCTATAGCCGCCATTGTGCAGAGGGGGTGTCTATAGACGAGCCCGCAGTCAATTCATCACATGTGTATTTATGCACAAACACACACACCCACTCGTGGACCCAAACCGGCTGGCTTATGCATGCGCAGATATGGTGTCAAAATGTCGGCGCGACACGGCGGGACCCCTTTCATCTGCATGTGCCGTTTGTTGCACTGACAGTCCGTCTATTTGCACTCAATCATTAGGCAACCGTGGACGACTGGCTGAATGTCAGTGAAAGAAAAATATAGGAACGCAGAGGGAATGCGACTGGACGGCGAATTTGACCAATTTTCCTCTTATGCGCTTAACTTGCAAAAAGCGGCGGTATTTGTTGTCCGCTTGCATTTATAATCAATCGAATGCAGCCGCTTGCTGCGCCCAAAGTTAACTTTCTTTTTGTGGCTTCTTTGTGGCTCTGTGCGCATTACAGACTATAGTTGTGGGGAAAAAAAAGTGTAACATGTAGCAAGAAAATCATTTTTGTCTGTGACAAAGAAAAGAAACTGTATTCTCCGAATCCTTCACCCTGTGATTGGTATTTATTCTGTTATTTAGATTTTCTTTCCCTTTCACTCTCTGTGACACCAGATGACCTTTGGCACTCATCCTAAATGTAAGTGCGACATGCGTGTTTACAGTGCGCTTTAACATTGAATTCAAATGATTCATTCGGATGCTTTGAGAGCAACAGGATGTAGGAGCGAGCGAGGACTCCGCCCTTGAACTGAAGGAACCATCTCGTCAAGTGTCCTCTCTGCTGGAGTGTCCTTGAGCAAGACACTGAATCCCTGTCAGCGGAGTGGTGCACTTGAGCTGACCCTGTGTTATGACCTCCCCGTGGGGATGAATAACCGAGGCTGCATGTATCTGCCTTTTTTTTTTTCTTTCTTTTTTTTTTTTTTCTCGCCGAATTGATCACCCAAAGGAAGAACGTTGTGTTCGCTAGCCGCTCGCCACTGGGAGGTCAGCGCGCGGGGTCAGCTTCAGAACAGCGCCTCTGGAAACCGATAGGGGTTCATCGGTTTGCTCGAGGACTCTCCATCCGCCCAAAGAGAAAGAATCGAACCTGCGCCACTTGAAAACCCAATTTTTGCTTTTTACACAGGAGGAGAACCTTCTTGCAGTGTGGAGGTTATAGGTCACCACACGTACCAGCGCTTAAACCTTGGCCATGTTTTCTCGAACCAGTCCTGAACCTTTAGGGGAAAATGTAAATGGCTCCTGTTTTTGGACAACTTTCTGTCTCCTGAAAAAAAAAAAAAACAACTTTGTCCAAGTTAACAAAGTATCACTTTTCACACTCATTTTTCTTTATTCTTTTGAAATAACTTTTAAAAGGGTTTCCAGGGCTCTAAGGTCACATGAACAGGATAAAATCCATAAGCGAAAGCAAAATCACAGAAGTAATACTCATGCGCATTTCACGATTGTTTGTCTAATTTCTTTTTGGTTAAACTGCAGTCACATGCTTTGAATTCCTAACAAACACGTTCAAAAAGAGTTACCTTCAAATTTTTAAACAATTTTATTCAGGCTCTAGGCTGTGCCTTCCCAACCCCTCCTTTGGATTTTCAATTACAATTCATTTTGATTAAACATGCAAATACAGCATCCTTGATGCCGTCCTTTGTTAGCGTGGCCTTCTTTTGGCTAAAAACTATGCTCTCTTGAGTGTCCCTCATGTAATGAAGATTGAAGATTAAACAACAGGAAGGAGCCATTATTTTTGTCAGGGAATTAAAGTACCATCAATCTCACTTAATCACCTTCCTAATATCTCCTCAGACGCCAGCAGTAAGCTGTTTCACAGCTCAAGGTTAACACGCTTTGTTTTGTGGAAGCAAAGGGAGAGAGGAGAGAGATGGAGACAGAATAGACGTATGACACTTGTCTCACATGGTTTCGGTCCCTCTGTCCGCCTAGCGGACACAGATTACAGTAAACTGTGTTGTGTTGGTGGGAGGCCAAGGCCAGGAGGTTGGAGCAGAAAGAAATGACAGCTATTGTTTGGTCTGTAATTATCTCTGTCTGCTTATTCGCCCGCTCATTTCCTGTAGAAACAGAGAGAGGGACCGAGGTTAAGAGGGCCAGTGGTTTGCCGCTGTAGCTTTGTAACAGGTGGTGCGGTTTGTCCTTGGTAACCAACAAAAGTTGTTCTCCCACTGGGAGTAATTGTGCGTGGTTGGGTGCATTATTGCAAACAATGACCAACTCACGTATGCATATGCCTTTGTATGTAACATCCCCTAAACATCTTGCTTGCATCTGCATATTTAGCGTGTGTCTGCGTAGCTAGTCCCTCTTTGCCTTTTAACATGGCACACACATTGAAGCAAAGGTCAGAGTTTCATTCGTTTCTTTTTCTCAACTAAAAAAACTCAATTTTAGACATTAGATCTGATTCTCCAAGCTCACTTACCTTCTGTGATTCGATTGAAATTTTTTGAGCTAACATTTTTCTATTAGCCCTGCTGTAATGCCCAGAAGACAAGTGACTGTGTATTCCTAAACTTAAACATTTGCTGGATTCAAAATACACTAAATGATCCTACGTTTGCTTCATTCTTTCAATAATCAGTGCTAAATTTCAACAGGGATTCAAGAACCAGTGGGTTAACGTGAAGCTGGATTTCTTCTGTGTAAGAATAACACTAGTTTTGATATAGCAGGAGCTAGGTTACCCCTTGCTGCATAATATGTCACAATATTTACCACAGTAATTGGTTTGAATGACAGAGGTGATGGTGCCGATAATTTAGCTGCTCCGAGACACAATTACCCACAGAAGGTATCACTTGAGCGCTTGACGGACACCTGTGGCACAACACTGGTACAGATAGCAGAGTTTGGAAGGTCTGAGTCAGTCACACACACCATAATCAACTCTGATGGTGCCTACACGAGACAGCGATGTTCCGACTGAAACCTGTGATTCTCCAGCTAAAGAACCACTTCCCCTCTGCTGAGGGAGCTCACGTAACCACGGAAACCATCTGTAAAGCCACACAAAAGAATCAACTGAAAACGGATGGGGATCGAACACTCCAGTTGACTACCATTGATTTACTGTTCCAGGGAGAGGGAGGGCGATGCGGGCAGCGCATCGAGTTTTTCTGGGCTCAGTTCATCGTCACTGACCGAACTCAGACTTTCGTTCTCTCGGAAACACAGCGCACACACACATTGATTTGTGGGCTAAGACACAAGTAAGGGGTCTTTATGCTAGTACACTAAACTTCTGCTGTTTGTTCGCACTGTCTGCTGTAGCACTGTTGACGTAACTACTGCTGTCTACACCATTTGGACAGTTTTCACCACATTACCCTCAACATTACGTCATGAAATCAGTTAGATTAAGTCAGTGAGAAATTACAAAAGGTTCAGGCCTGCATCTTATATTTCTATTCAAATTTCACAAACCTGCAATTCCTACATTCCGTGCCATGTCTTGTAGCGCCCTATAAAGATTTTAATTTTCACTGGGCAGTGTTGATAGTAGCCAGTGAACAGGAAAAGAGGGGAGTTAGAGAGAGATTGGAAATGCGACAAAGATCCCTGCTCCAGACACAATACAGGAAGTTGCGGTTCACGCTTGGTGCCTCTAAGGATGCGCTTGTGCCCCGACCTTTTTGCTGCCCAGCCCAAACCGTATCTTAATTATTGTAAAATATGTCTGTATAGGAAATTAACATTTTTCCGTCGCAGGTTGTCTTAATGTGTTTGGTCAGAATGCAAATCTGACATGTTCCAGAATATTCATGTATTTCTGTTTCAGTTGCATCCATGGATTTACTGTCTCTGAATACTTTTTTCCCGAAGAAAACACAACAAAATCTCAAAAGATGAATTATTATTTCTAGCCAGATAGATAGAAAGTGCAAGTCTTTGTTCACATTTGAGTCTTAACTTAGAAGAAGTTTGATTTTTGACAGTAATTGCAGCAGTCAGGGCTACGAGGGGTTTTAAAGCATGTCAGTCACGAGCATTATTCCCTCGACTGCAGTTCCAGCTGCTGACCGCGTGGGCACAGATCAACAGTCCCAACCACAATGACTAAACGTCCTGTTGTTTTAGTATATCAGCACTCACCTATCCTTTTCTTCTTACACAGTATATTCCCTCCACTTCTCTTCCTCTATGCGCCATCTGTGCAGCTCCCTCGCAGCCCCCTCATGGTATGTAAAACCATTGACGTTACAGGTTCGCAAGACGTGTCCTACGTCTGTCCCCGCGCAACGTATGCCAGCATAACAGGACCTAGGCATTGACCCGTGTCGTCATATTCTCACTATAATCCATTTAGCTAGTTGAATAAGACTTTGCAAAATGTGTTATGAACAAATGAGCTAATATAGTTAGGTGAAAACTGCGGCTCCTTGATTATGCGTGACCAAACAAAATCAAATTTCCCGGTAGTCCTAGACACATTTGGTACGCTATGATCTTCATTGGTCTTTGTGTCATATTCCTACTTTTATTTACTATTAATTTGTTTGGGGACAGTGCTATTGGGGGTTTACTTCATTAATTACCTTCTGTTATTGTGTTCTCTTGTGTTGCTCTCTATTTAAAAATGACCTTGTATTTGAAGGAGCTGACTGAACGTCTTGAAGACTCCATGACCTTACCGTGCCTTGCGATGCGCACCACCGACGCAGGACACAGACCTGCGCCGTGTCTGGAACGTTGACCGAACACTGTTGTGGTTATCTCCTTTTCGCAAAAAACGGAAGGACTCAAACGACCTCAGTTCTTGTTTGTGCAATCGCTTATGCAATACTAATTATACACATCTGACCAGTAACACGTGATTTGGGGGAAGAATTGGCATCAAATTTCCCCAATAAAGCCTTTTATTAACGCAGACAGACGGCCTTTTCTTTGCTGTTTATTAGGTTTGTATTTTTCTGCCTGTGTCTTCTGGGGTGAACAGTTTGCAAAGCAGGAATAATAAGGGATGGTACTGTCACAGGAACCCATCTGATTTGGCGCTTGCTCGTACACCATCTAACACACACCAGACATCACGCACAGACATGGGCACACATGCCTGAGGACACGGTTGCAAGCTCTCGCCATTCTTTTTTTTTTTTTTTTTTTTTTTGTCTGCCACCATGTGTAGTTTTAAGTGTGTTGGAAATCCTGTGTTGGGCCATCAAAGCAGTGGCCTAACCGTTAATGGCTTTACAGCTTGTTAGTTAGTTTAAGGCTGCTCAGGAGGAGGCTGTGTGTGTGTGTGTGTGTGTGTATGCATGCCTTTGTGTGTGTTAAAAGAAGGTGTCGTCTGGGCTGAAGAATAAGGAGGACAGTGTTGAGGAGTGTGTCAGCGGGAATTTACATGCATGCAAATGCCTCAAATCGCATTTGTGGATAATTGGCACGCGCGCATACATCTAAGCAGGAGGCAAATGTGCTGTATATAGTGCAGATTGACTCATATACACAAACACACACAAATAGTAAACCAGCATGTCGATAGTCATCTCTCTTTCTGCCTCTCTCTCTGGGAGTCCGGTGAGGCCTGGCCTAATTGAGCTGGCCTCAGGAAGCCCATCATTAGCCCTGCTGCTCCGGTCACACATGGCCACCAGATGTGAGTCCAGCCACAATGGAACGCAGAGTGCCACTCTTTCTCTGTCTTCCTCCTCCTCCTCCTCCTCCTCTCACTCACTCACACACTCAGTCTATTTCTCTGTCACTCTTCAGCCTAATAAACTGTCTTTTGTCTCTGTGTGGCCATTGTCCATTAAGCCTACCACTGCCCGCCATAAGAGAAAGTCATTGGGGCCTGAATGTGATGCTTTGTGCTGACAATAGACAGAAATAGGAGAGGAAGAGAGGGATGGTGAGGGAAGGGGGAGGCAGGGTGGGGGGGGGGGGGGGTAACTAGAGAGGTTTTCAATGAACTCTCTGGAATTTTTACGGCTTGTTTTTGCAGTTTCCGAATTCAGCGTTGTGGGGCCATGAAATATACATTACACCTTTCTCACCCCACTCTGTTACCTGTCTGTCCACTCCACACTATGTTAATGTCGCTGGATGATCGCGTGTGCATATGTATGTTGCTGTTCTGTATTTCTCTGAGGGCCAAACAATGCTCAGTGGACATAGTTTCCCGTTTAGTTTGATCTGTTAAGGACACAGGGCTCAGGTTTAAATTGATGGTTAAGTTTGTTTTTGGTTTCAGGTTACTTTAAATACTTTCCTTCCATAAGCATCCATCACTCACACTATATAAAGAAGGACGTTCCCTCTGTGATATCACTTATAGGATTCCTGAGAGGTGTTTTTGAAGCTCAGCATGGTGTCTTTAGCCGTTGCCATCTTGGCAGTGCCTGACTCCACCTAACGTCTGGCTGATTCAAAAATTGCCAAAGCATAGCTGAGGTGGAAGGGTGTCATCTAGGAAGGCAACCTATGAGGGCACTCACCTTTCATTTAAATTAACCCATGCATAACCTTTATAGAATTTAAATAGCCATTTTAACATGGGGAACTATGGGAACTGACTTGCTTTTGCAACCAGCCTCAAGTGGGCAGTTGGGGAACTGCAGGTTTTGGCATTTTCGCGTTGGCTTAAAGGGGAACTACTGTTTTTTACAACCTCGACCTTATTTCCGGCATAAATAGTAATTTGGGGTCTATAGATCAATCTACAGACCCCGGATGATGATAACAGGTAACTCCGGACTCAACGAGGAATAGCACTAGCGCATCATAACAAAAAATTGGTGAAATGAACGAGTTTCGCGGCAGATTATGTGTTATTTAGAGGCTGCGTTTCGGTGCCCCACTCACTCCCACTACATGTATACGCTCTCCCGAAGGAATACAAATTACACAAAAGTTATATGGGTGAGTAAACGACCATATTTTATGCCAGAAATAAGGTCCAGGCTGTAAAAAAACGGTAGTTCCCCTTTAAGTTTCCTCCAAGTTTCTTCGACAGCTGTCACTCTCCTGAGAAGACTTTCTATTCTAGACCCTGACCCTAACCTTGAATGAGCACTGTGTGCATATTGGTCACATTGTGGTTGTAGTCTGCCTCAGCAGTGCCTAGGCTGTGGTTGTATTGTCCTTTTTAAAAGACATATTGAATATAAAGATAGGCTGCAGATGCTTCAGTCATGGAGCCAGTGGACATCTCTACGCGGGCTAAAATGCCATCTCTGGCAACAGAGCCAGAGTGCTGCACACTAGCCAATAAATCTGGGAGGTTGGGGCCAATCCATTACTTTATGTCCTTGTTATATGCATGGCAAAAAAATATTACTGTTGACAAGAGAAATGGCTTCTCCAAACTGTTGCCATCAGTAGGAAGCACCCTATTGTCTCACATATCTCTGCATGTTGTACGACTATTTCCCTTAATGTGGACTATGGGCGTCATCCAAACCAAATAAAGCAACCTGAAATTTCAGTTTTTCCCTCTGAGTATCATTTCTCAGCCACTTAGGAGCAGTGTGGAAGTGTTTGTGTGTGCGCGCGCACAAGCCTGTGGGTTAAACTGTGGACGCATGGCAATACATGATACATTTCGACGGCTGCCCTCATTTGAGACAAATGTAATTATCTCGCGCGGCTGAGTTTTTTCTTATTATTGAAAAGTTAAGTCACTAATCTGTGAAGTTGTTCCTCGGCTGAATTAATTTAATTATCTGGCAGCATGAGTAGATATCAAGGTTTGACGTTCGTGTCTGCGTGCCCGTTTCTGTGTGCGGTTGTATAATGTGAATATGTGGGTGCATGTGTTTTTATATCAGCGCGTATTAATGCTCGCATGTTTCTGACATGCCGTACTGTACGGGCATGTGCACAGATCTATTAGTGTGTGTTGCTGTGTGTGCAAATGTGTGACAATAGACGCAATGTTTTTCAACTCCCACTGGATCAAGGCCTTTTATAATCCACTGAGCCGACATAATTCCACCTCACTTACAATGGATTTGTCTCTGCTTTGTCTCCTCATTATTGTTCTCATTCACATGATAAGCCGCTTCATGATTCCATTAGCTTTCGCTCCTAGCCACCATGCTATACACACCGACATTTCAACTTTTACTGCTGTGAAATTAAAACTTCTTGCTCGGTTCATTCCGGCCTGAGCAGTTGAAGGACAGCTGTTAAAAACGATTGTTGCTGCACACAATGACCGTCTCAGACAGTTTTTATGCTCTTGTCTTACATAATAACCAGGAGATATCTGTGCATGTAGGGTGCATTCATTCCGTGCTTCAACGGAAAGTGTTACAGTTACATCATTTGTTTTCATAATTCAGACATTGACAATACATTCACGGCTGCACTTATCAATATTGTGATATGCAGACTAGATGACATTATCTGAAAAGTAATACTCTGCAGACCCTTCAGACTTTACTAAGCCTCTGACGATTTTTTATCTTTTTACATTGCTTTAATGGGCCACAACTTTACTGTTTGGGTGTACTTTCATTGACCTGGCAGCTCTGCAGACAAATTCAACAGCCAGCTAGTGAACTTAGAGCAATATTTTGCTGCCAGTGAGCTGAATATGTTACTGAAGATGTTGGTGGAGACCAAAATGGAGATAATACAGTGATATGAATGCTAGCATTGCCCCTGTCTCCAGTATGTTTACCTAGGGAACTGGTTATGAACATACACTATATGCCTTAAAAAATAATTTTAGAAGTTGTGAACACTAGATCTGGCTGTTGCTGTGATTTCCTGAATCGATTTGATTCCGATTTACAAGATCCCGGTTTGTTTGGATTTGTATAGATATTTCAGTTTCTAAACTATTTTGCTTCAGCCTGAAAGCCACACCAACTTCCTGGCCCACAGTTGTTTGTTTTTTTTGGTAGTGCAAAGTTGATCTATGACCCCTCCACTGGGAACTGATTATGCTCCGGCAAAGATCTGGCTTTATGTGATGGTGGGCAGTAACTTAGTCATACATGTCATCTGAGTGCCGTGGAGTTGGATTTGTTTACAACAAAATGTCTCTGAATGGTTGTGGGACTGTCTAATCACATCAGAATCATTCAAAATTGAAACTGAAATCCAAATGGTGTGTTAGCAGTCTTGTATTCTAATAGGAACTGAGTCTGGATACACCAAGCCTTAGGCTGCCAGACTTTAGCTTTCAGTCCTGACGGTGCTCCTAGAGTTGGAGCTTCTGTCATGAGTTGGATGTCCGTCACACGTTTACTAGTTTTATTGATGCTTTATTGGTTAGTAGTTTTAATTTAGTAAGAGCACTCTTTGGGTAACTGTTCACGAAACTGGATCAAGTCAGTATTTAAAATTGACTTTGTTGCTGTCGTACAAGTGGCATACACTTTAATAATTGTAGCCGTTGGGTCAATCTTGAGCGTTATTTGCTCTTCACCTCTTGCTACAAAGAACTCAAATTGTATATTTAATTGTTAAGTAAACTTAAGAGTTATGCATGCCATTGCAAAGACCATAATCACTGAAAACAGTAAGCTATGTCAGCGTAAACATTACAAATACACGGCTAAAATACGTATTCAATCACCTTGGTAATTTTGTTAAACCTCCACGTGACTGCATTATAGACAAATGAAGCACAATCAGCACAGAAGATAGTTCGACACCATCCCTTTTGCTGGAATTCATCAGTTTAGACTTACACAACATTTAAAATGTTTATTAGCACTATTTAGGACAAGCTTGCTGATGTTTTTGAAGAACCTGTCACTCCGGCCAAAGGTCTGCAGCTGCAGTAAACATATTTTTCTTGACTATCTTTCTTTCTGTCTGTCTCTCTGTCAGACATGCTAATGCTATTGATCCTCGGTGGAAACAGGACAGAACCATCTACAGATAAGAAGACAATGCTTGCAGCAGCCCATAGATTTCTTCCTGGTGCTCTGAGAGGTGTGTTGCAGGCTGTATTGGAGTTCACGGGGTTCTCACAATCTGTTGTCTTACGGATTGTATTGACTGTCTCCTCTGGGCTCGGCCTAACAGCTCTGTTTTTATCAAAGAGGGTGGCAGATTGGAGTGTATGAGGTTAGTGTAGGGATGTGTATCAGTGAGGTTTTGTGTTTGCACGTACGAATGTCATTGTTTTTACTGCTTATACGTTCATTTTTGAATTCTCAGATTCAGATTTGTGCTTTCTGTTTCTATGGGTTGCAATGTTTTTCTGTTTGCGACAAAGGTTGCATAGTTTATTTATCTAATGTCAGGGTCCCAGACAATGCCACTCCAGTGTCAAGGTTGGCAGTGATGGTTGCTATGGTGACGCTGGCAAACAGATCTCGCGGATCTGGGCTCTCTTTCTCCTCTCCAAGAGGAAGGGAGGCTTTTGGAGACTGAAGAGCAGAGAAGCATCTTTGTTTTTTTCCCTTTTTTTTTCCGCCGGTAGAGTGGTGGATATTGATCAAGAATCGAACCCATGTCGCTCAGTAGAGAGGCCTAATGCACTTTCGACCCACACTAGAAAGAGATGGAAAAAGCGTGAAGAAAAAAAACGGTGACCAGCTACAGTGTATCACATTAGAAGAAAAAAAAGAGAGTAGAGCAACTGAGACCAGAAGACAAAGAGAAGGAATACAGAGTGAGCATGTTTTTAAGAGCAAATCAATTAAGTCTTTGCAGTTTGCTTTATGCACATGTATTTATATATATGTAGAGCTGATCGTGCTTGCAGCCTGTTACAGTCCCTCCTGCTCATCTTCTCTCTAATCTTTCATCTTTCTTTGTTGTCACGTTTGTTTGAGTTGTTGCTGTTGACTCTTTTCGAGCCACGCCATCTTTGGACCCGCTGGTCGGAAGACTTGTGCTCAATGTTTTTTTTACACCCTGTTGTTTCATTTAACAACGCTACTGTTGCCCGGCAACTTCACGCAGAAGATGCAGAGGAGGAAAGAAGGGATGAGGGAGAAGATCTTGGTCCAGTCCCTTCCATCAACATGCGCAACATGCGATCGCTGGACAATAAGATGGACGAGCTAGCGGTCCCAGTAAATAATTGAGGGGACTTCTGTGAGCAGAGTGTTGTGTAATTTACAGAGACGTGTGCTGCCTTTGAATGGAACTTGTGAGCTCATGGTTACGACATGTGAAATACTTGGCGTTCAAGTAACATCGGCTTTAAGTCGGAAGATCACCACTGCTTAGCAGCTGACTAACACCACCAGTCAGTCTGTTGGGAGTATCAGCATTTTCGTCAGACATATAAACTGTACAATTACAAAGAACACCCTGTAGGACTGGATTATAATTTCTAAACTTGCCACTGTAATTTCTGCAAATGTCAGCAAACCTGCTGCAACTCATGAACTTGGAACTTACCAAAGTTTACAGTAAACATAACCCCATTTGAATGCACCAATAGCTCCAAGAAAATACTTACAATACTATTTTATCGTTACCATCAAGGGCTTTCAGATGGTTCCGTCGTAAAGGACTATATACGAGAGTCAAAGGAGCCAGAGGGCTTGCCAGTGTTATAAACGACAAATGGTGTCCCCTGGTCGCCTTAGAGTGTGGGACTGTTTCTTCAAGCCAGACCATAGCAGTCGGGCTGAATCTGTACATACCGAAGGAGTTCTGCAGATTCTGCAATGTGTTCTTCACAATCTCTGGAAACTTCAGTCATGTGGCACTGGACAAGACTCTGCTCTTCATAATTCATTGTATAATTTTACAACCTTTATAATCCTGAGCAACTGTGACAAAGCCAAAAAAAAATAAAAAAAACCCTGTATGTGCAATAAAGCAGCCGAATACACACATTCAGTACATGCACATATTGTAGGTGGTTGCACGTGCACACGCAGTCAGTGTGTGAGCCCCTACCTGCTCTGTCTGTCATGCAGGAGGGAAAGTAGTTAAGTGAAACGTGTTGAGCCCTCTCAGGTAATTACATCTCCATGCTAATGTCTAATTAGACAGCTCAGAGGGGACTCATCTGTACTGCATTAATTAATGCAGTCAATCCAGGACCTACCCACACACACACAGTGGCAAATAAACAACAGCACGTTTGCACACATAGCCAATCTATCGACCCACCTTACGCAGCAGGTGGCAATGTACTACGGGTTTTAGTTTGAAGGAAATCAATCGGGCCTTTGCGCTACTGTGTGTTTGATTGTTCATGTGTGTGGTCGGGGCACTAGCATAGGCCTGAGCTCATACACTTATCAGATGTATGTTGTATTCACATTATGTGATAATGGCGGTGACGTTACCTGAAATAAGGATAATTTGTGTGCTAATGCTGTGAGTTATGGCTATGTCAATATTTGGGAGTAAGTTATGCTTAAAGGAAAATGGGTAGACATGTCGGATTAAATGAAAATAAAGCATCTACTTCTGGTTTTTAGCAGGTCCTATAGGAATCTGAGGATCAAGACCTTTCAGTGGGATCACAGTATTGATTGAAAAGACAATTCATGACACGGAGTGAAAAAAAAAAAAAGATTCTACTACATATTTATTAGAGTTGGCATGATTAGCTGATCACGGAAGTGGTTTGTCAATGAAGCGGCAGAGATTTTCACAGTCCTTTTAAGTCATTTTCTGATCAGAAGGTGTTGTATGCTGATGGCATATATCTGCCACCGTGACAAAACACTCACACTTTCTTATTGTTCCAATTTTTTGTTTCATTATAACGACTAACAAGATATTGTTCTGACCTGTCAAGATCTCTAGAAGAAAGACTTACTGATTTAAAAGTCGCCTTATCATTGGTTTAGAACTGTTTGCACAAAAATCATTATTAAATCAAGAATCAGACGTCAAGTTTTTAGAACAGTTTAGATTATTTATTCACCTCCAATGAAATACACATTTATTTTTATAGTAGACACACAAACAAGTTTCTCCCTGATGAGAGAATCCATAATGACTGACCAGGAGGTGTCCTCTCTGCTTCAAGCACAAGCAAATTTGATGAATGAGCCAGCGTGAAAAGACACACAAAAGACTTATTAGCTTGCTGAGCCATCAGGATTCTCCCAGTCTCCAGATGATGCTGTTCGGCACATTGTTGAGGGAGCTGGTTTGGCACAGAGATTTATTTTGACCCTCGTTTCACCCCGCGTCACCCTGGAAGCTGCTAAAATTGCCTGACGGCGCCCCCGTGTTTTGTGTGTTTGCATGTGTCTGTACAGTATGCGTGTAGTAATCTACTGACCCTGGGGTGTACAGTAGTGATGAGAGGTAACTGCACTGATTCACTGTCCTGCTGTGAACGTCTGCTGTAATTAAGGCCAACTTGTCAGACGGGTTGTGTCTCTGTGTTGCCTGCTCACCCTTGTTTTCTCACCCTATCAGCTTTAAGCACGTGTTCATTTAGAAGGTGTGTGTTTGTTTTGAGGAATCATTCAGTTTCACATTGTGTGTGTGTGTGTGCGCATGTGTGTGTGGACTGACTCCCAAACACACATATTCTCGAAGCACAGCAAAGTCAGCATGCCTAAAAAGTTGCCGGCTCAGAGAGCTGTCTTAAAATGTACCAACCGCAGTGTTGGACAGCTCCGTTAGACAACCCATGGACGATTGGCAATGACATCTCAGTAGGAACCTTGGCTGTCTGGTCCGTGTATTGTATTGTCAGCATTGTATTCTGAGCTTTAACTTTACAAAACGTATTACTTCCCAATGTAGTTTGGGATGTTATCTTTAGTACCTGTTAGCCGTCCTGCCGTTAAGTTTTTCACTGCGCTTTTTGTGTCGAAGCAAGCAGCTACTAAAAATCTAGTTGTCATTGCCTTATTTAGAAATGGCTAACCCGATTTGCATGTGCTATATTTCTCAGGCTATTGTGCCAATGAAAGCTGCCAAATGCAAGTTCAAGCCAGCCACTGTCTGAATTTCGTTGCACCTGTAAGGATGACCTTTGAGTGAGGCCAAGCTTTAGCAATGCTAAACACAACTGTAGCTTATTTTATAGTCGCGTGCCACTTCTGCGCCATAACTAGCGGCTGTGATTGTTCCCAAATGCATTTTTTTCTTCACGTGTCTCTGCGGACAGACCAGCCCAGAAACTTCTCCCTTCTTCAGTCTACAACACACCATCTTCTCACTTATGTTCTGTGCTGCAGTGAAGGTAAGTTATGAATGCTTTCACCGGAGAAGCCCCCTACGGCGTAGGCTCCGTGTAGACTGGTTGCAAGGGTATAAAACAAGCTTATGTCATGTATCGCTCAGGAAGCAAGGACGCGCAGTGTCAAGTGTGAACAAGCTTTTTGAACGGCACAGAATCACAGAACACGACCCTGGAAGTGTTTGGAAAGCTGCCAAGACATAGAAAGACCATGAGATGCACTGCCCAGCTCGGTCAGACAGAAGTGGAAACTGCAATCCAAGCTAACACGTCAACATGTCATTACTTGTTATCGTCATTTGCGGGCATCAAACTTGCTGGCACTTTGCAAATTTATCCTGTAGGCCAGAGGGGTTTGACACCCCTGGTTTAGACCTTTTAGATCAGAGGTGGATGTGTGGTGTCTATCATATGTGTAGTTATTGCTGCTATTCAGACTTGTAGACTGTAGTATTCAAGAAGAAATAAGTGCTTTATATGCTTTTTACAATCATATATTTATGTTTCACTCCAGCTGTCCAAATATGTGTGAAGACAGAAATGTGTGTGCTTGTGTGTAATCTTTGGTAATCTTTGACGTACTGTACAGTGCATGGGAATCTCCTCTCCAGCTTCTTCCTCGCTGCAGCGTATCTCCATCAGACCACAACACGCAGAAATCTGCTCGCTAATTACAGCCATATAAATCAGCAGTCGTAATTATGCTAATTAGACCGCTAACTTCCTCTCAGAAGCCTACACCAACAAAGGCGACGGTATCGGATGATGCGGCGTGTTAACGAGCTTGTCAACTTATCTGACACAAGCTAATTACTCCACGGGACTCCTCTTGCGTTCGGGAGGGGGGAGAGGTGGCGGGGCTGGCGGTTTGAAAGGTTGCAGCACCTCCGCCTCTGACCCCCTTCACCCTCCAGATTAATACCGCTAGTTATCAATGGGATTACGTTTAGGTTGTTAGCTGCATCACTAACTGCTAATTGTTTAATTATTCCTGCTGCCTGAAAGAGAGCTGCTGAATCCTTATGCAGGTGTCTCATGTTTTAAATTAAAGAACATTTAGAATGAAAAGTTGATCTAGTTCCTAGCTCTAAGTGTCCAACTCCATTCCTACATCTGGTTGTTAGACTGTAAACAACATCCAGCGCACAGACCAAGAGGAAGTTTTGGCCCAGAAATCCTTTATCTGAAGCTTTGGCCATTGTCCCAAAGGCTAAGTCATTAGACGATAGAGGATTGGTCTTAGACTGGACATGGTGTTAGGCTTAGGGTTAACGCAAACTTAAAAACTGAAAGCAGCGTCCAAGATCATCATACAACCTACCATTACTGAAAATAAACTACGCTGGACACTTATTAACATTTAACTCTATTATGAGGAATCAGGAGTTTTTTTTTGTATGAGTTCTGTTTGTTCACATTGGTGTTTGTATATGAGAGGGCAAAGGTGATAGTATTGTAGTCGCAATGTAACAACTTAAAACCAGCATTAATTCTTTAATTTAATCAAGGATATTTCCAATTTTTATTTCCTGCCGTCCAACATGCACCTAACACCCGAACATTAGTGCATGGATTCACCCACGCTCTCTCAGCAACTCCCAAATGCTCTCTTTGTCAGCCCCTCTCCTGGATATTGACCTTTGCCTTTCGGTCCGTCTGCCTGTCTGTCCGCCCATATGCGTGTTGTCTCTCTGTCTGTCTGCATGTTTGTCTGCCTATCTGTCTGTCAATATGTCCGTCTGGCTGCGTGCTCGGGGTGTCAGATATGCTGCAATGGCGCAACTTGAAGCTGATGAAAGTTTATGAGTATGTTTGTTATTTGCTAAAGTAGTAGTGATAGAGGAAAAACTTGGTGTAGCATCACTTTCTGCCTCTACATAGAATCAGAAAATGGTGAGACGGTCTGAACAGAACTGCCTCATGTAACCACCTCAGTTGGAACAGACTCTCCTGATTGGAAAGATTTTTCACTCAGATCAATAGGGAACTCTTAACCCCAAATAACCATGTAAACCATGATCAGATCATTTCTTTCCAGTTGGGCTAAATGCATTCTTTCTGCTCACATTTGGCCCCACGTGGAGTAAACTTCAAGTAAAACGACATGAATCATAGAGGTAACATTTTCTTCTTTTGAATGAATTCAATGTTGTCATTAAAGTTGGGGAAGAAACCTCTTCATCCTCTTCTGTTTCCAGTCACTAGATCCCAAACTGATCAAGTATCTGTGGGATGATCCACAGAGGCCCCTCCCCTCAACCCATAGGACCCAAAGCCCCCCCACTAACAACATTCTGTTGGCAAACACCACAAGACACCCTCAGAAGGCCCATGTTCATTCTCTGATGAGTTACAACTGTTTTGGAGGCACAAAGGGAGACCTACACAATATTAGGAAGGTGGTCATAATGTTATGCCTGAACATTTTGGAATCTGTAATCAGAATCATTTCAGTCAGAAATGTTGCCCATGTGTCTGTAGCCATGGGGATGAATGAAAAGAGTGAACAAAGTTAGCAGTGAGCCTTCCTCAGCGTGGCCGGTCTGAACGTGATTGACAGTTAAAGGGTCACCTGATCTGATCGGCTGCTGAGCCAAGAGCCAACTCCAGACATTAAAGACTATGCTCGAGAGACCGTATCTTGTATGTATGGATGGATTTCTCGAGGCTCTCGTTTGTGATGAATAGGAGGGAAATCTGGAAGGGGTTCTTGTGACAGGCAGACACAACTCAGCCAAATGTATTTTTGACGTAACGTATAGAAAGGCAGATGGTGAACATAGCGACCGCTTTCTCCGTCCGTCCTCACGGAACTTCCGTCGGAAAAGTAACTCCCAGTCCCCCGTTGCCAATCAGAGTTGCTAAAAATGTTGCTCTGTGCATGACTACCACCTGCTGTCTACCTCCGTCTCCTCCCTCCCTCCCTCCCTCGCTCCCTCTCCCCTCTCTCCCTCTTCCTCCCCATCTCCGGCTGCCTCGCTCTCGCTCTCAGTCGCGTTTGATTTCATGAAGTCGTGCCTCCTTGTGCTCTGACGAGTTTTTAATGTGATCTAACAAGACGAGATGACAACGACCGTGTAGCGGCAGCCGTCCGTCGCGCTTATCCCCACTTCTTTTTTTGCCTTCTCATTTTAAAGACCTCCGGATATTAGGTGATATGGCCCTGTACCTACCTTGTCGTATTTATTTTACCCTGGCCGTATGATTAGCTCCTCTCCTCTCCTCTCCTCTCCTCTCCTCTCCTCTCCCCTTTCTCCCTCAATCTGTCTCTGTGTTCAGTATGCAGTGCTGAGAGGGCATCATTACGGAGCCCGTATTTGAGTCATTTTGATTTAAGCAGCCAGACAATGGCCTGTTGATTGAAGCAACCAGAAGGCAGACAATAGGGTTCTATGCCACATAATGCGCCACCATTTTTTCTGAGCTCCCCGCTTTCAGAAAAGGGCCCCGGCTCTCCATTGTGCCTCTCCCGGAGGGAAAAAAAATGGTGCTTGGGGAGGAGGAATATTTTCCCGTGGTATGTCATTATTTTGCAAATTTCTATTATCTCATCATGTTGTCTTCATTGTAATTGCAGCTAATTAGGAGGCTAGTTAGGAGCCCGGGCTTTGAGGCTGGCTCGGCTGCTGAAAGGAGCCCACCGATTATGGCCCCGACAAGAGAGGAAGCAGGAGAAAAGGGGAGATTAATGCTGTTACCCAGGAGACACTGGCTTCCATCTGCGGGGAACAATGCAGTTTTGTTTTCTCCGGGATCCTGCTCAGATCAACAGAATGGGCTAGCTCGAGCTCTGCTCTGCTTGGCGACAATGCCCAATTCTGTCTTACCGGGGCTCAGGCAGACCCCCCCCACACCCCCTCCCCTCCCCCCTCCTCCCTCCTTGTCCTCTCCTCACCTACCCTACCCCCCTCTCCTCACCAACCCCAGTCACTTTACCTTCCCTCCCTCCTCCCCTCTCCCTCCCCTCCGTCATTCTTGCCACCTTTCCCCCGTTCAGCGGGCCCTGACTAAAAAGCTTAGCGCCCTCAGCGAGCCAGCCAGCGCCAGTGACTGAGAGCTCTCACACACCCCCAGTATCAGATGAAAGCGCCGCAGTGTGTGGATAGAGTTCCCAGGTTGCGGGAGGTCGTGCCCTTGTCACACATGGAGCTGCGAGGTTTTCCTCCCCGATCCCCGCCGAGCTCCAAAGCACTTAATGAAATAATATACTCTGTCGATTTTGCTCTTTCTTCTTCCCCTCGTTCTCTCGCTCACCACACGGGCCCTTCCCACCCCTGCCACCTCCTTCACTGAGCTGAGGCAGGCCCCTTGTCTCAGAGCAGGGGCCCCGGCGGCCCCTAGACACCTTCTTTGCAAAGAGAGGGAGGGAGCACAATGAGAGAGGGAGCCTAGTTTGGTACAGTACAAACACACGGAGGACAAGCAAGCTAAGAGAAATGAAAGGCCTTTGTCTGCCTTTGTCGGGGGGGGGGGGGTGGACACTGAGACAGAGGGAGAACGAGCGCTTATGTTTAGAAAGAGAAAGACACCGAGAGAGGAAGGAAATAGCAGGCTGGATCACATGACAGAGAGCATTGTGATCCTGAGCGAGAAAGGTTTGGAGCGGAGCATCTCTCCATCTGGTCAAGGCAAAGAAAAAAAAAAAAAAAACGACAGAGAGAGAGACAGATAGAAAAACAGACACGGAGATGAAGAAAGAGGGAGCGACGCAGCAAGGGAGCAAGCGGAGACGGAATGAGAGAAAGTATTGAGTAAGTGCCAGTGACATCTGCTCCCGTGGGCACAACAATAAAACTCTCTCTAGATCAGCCTCACACTATATATGCTCACACAATGCATCGGCCTCAAAGGCACAAATAAATATGTGTGTGCGCGCTTGTGCGAAAAAAAAAAAAGAACGCTCTTATGTTCGTGAAGTATGCCCACAAATCTGTTTAACATTCACCTACACAAAATCTAAATTAGCTCAGTAAAAAAAAAACAGATCATGTTGGATCTTTAACTTCACGGTGAATCATTTTTTAGGTGCGTTTTTAAAAGAAATCTACACCTTTTTAAGGTTCGGGGAATTACATTTTCCTACTGAAACTTGACTGCATTGACAAATTCATTACGCCACTTCGTAGATCTCCACAGAAGATCACTTCTTCTAAGCGACTCACCGCACATACCGTATTTATCGTACGCCGGCTTCTACTTGGGACTCCAGATGCTTATTTAAACCTTCAGCGCGCTCTCATTTTGTTACCGTTGTAGCCGCTATTCGCATATTTCATGCAATCTGCACGCTTTTTCATAAAGCTTTAGTCTAAAGTGTTGCGTGGTGTTGCAAGAAACAGCCTACTTAAACATCTTGTTTGTTATTAATTACTGCGCAACTTGTCTCGTTGATTCGACCCCTGTGAAATCCATAGCATAATGAGAAGTAAATAGCAGTTGTTTTTTAGTGAAGAATAAGTAAACCGTATGGCTCTGATATGTTGCCATATGAGCCTGAGCAGACATATAAGATCTGAACATGGCAGCCACACATCCTGTGATAATGAGCCAAAGAAACGCTGTTGGTACAATTAAACATCTTCTCTTACACATAGTGTACAATGAAAGAAATCCTGTGTAGATAGTCGCCGTTTATTCTGTCAGATAGTTTGCCTTTTGTACTCAACAAGAGCTTCATATGTATTTTTTCTGTTAAGTGTTTTTGGCCTAGAACCTGTTTTTGATTGGCTAAGGGATGATTGAAGAGAAAAAAGCTGATTTTATGTTATTTTTTCCAGTTGGGCTTTTGAAAAGTTGGAAGTGAATAGTTGGAAAGTTACATGTACCTGCATAAGAAAGAAAAAGCAACAAAACTTTAATCAAACGGCTTGAAATCCTAACAGATTCTGAAAGCGAGCAGACAAGGTAATTTGTGTTGTTTAGGGACCGCGGCGCACCCCTGCGCCATTTATCTTTGTGGGGGGAAAAAAATTTCTCCCTGTTGCGTTTAATGTGTAGTCAAAGTGGAGAGGGCGAAACGCTACTCTCTAATTTTGCATGTCATCTCTCTCCAAATCACTTCAAACACGAGGCCCTTGCCAAAGATTTCCTCCCTTTTTCTCCTTGCCTTTTTCCTTTTCTCTCGCCTCTTTCTTTTTGCGCCTTTGCTTGTTCCCCGAGTTGCCGTTGTCACCGCCGCTTGGCGCCAGGAAATCGCGGGCATCTAAACAGCAGCACACAATGTCGTAAAAAAAAGAGGCTCTAGAGTTTTACTTTCAGATGTCACTCCAATAGCACACATCTGCTACGTGCCGTGCATCTGCTAGGCTCTCCCATCTCAGAGAGCTGGGAGCGCTGATTGAACTGAAGACAGAAAACATCCTCATTATCGCGGGCAATGAGCGAGCTGGGCTCCCCAACAGCCCCTTTTAATGCATTCACTCACTTAACTGCAGCCCGGTATTGTGCTTACATGCATGCAGATACATGCGTGCACGTACACATGTTGACACGGGAGAACTGTGTGCACGCGCAAGTACACGTTGGCACATGCTGCTTCAGTGCCAAATGCCGCTGTGTCATAAACAATAGCATTAAACAGCCATTGTGTCTGTGTCTTATTGAGAGGGATCTGCTCTCCAGTCGGTCTGTTCTGTAGCAGCAATGGATCAGACTGAATCCTTTGCACTAGAGGACAGATTTGATAAAAAAAATAGTCCCCTTAACCATCATTTTTCGTTTGATATGATATACATATGTGCATTTTGAACCATAAAGATCTAGTAAAGTGTTTTTTAAGTAAAGTGCTTAAAAACACTGTCGCTCACCAATGGAACAACCTCTACGTGTTTGTCTACAACTGGAAATATACACGGGTCAGGCATAACATTATGACCACTGTTGTTACTGGTGGCCTTTGGGTCCTATGGGTTGAGGGGAGGGGCCTCTGTGGATCATCCCACAAATACTTGAACAGTTTGGGATCTAGTGAATTTGGAGGCCAGGTCAACACCTTGTGCATCCTGTTGGTGATGGCTGCTGCCATCAAGGAGTGTCATTGCTATGGGCTGGGGGTGCTTGGTCTGGTCTAGGTGGGTGCTACATGTTTAAGTAACATCCACACTAATGCCAGGTCCAGACATTTCCCATCAGAACATTGAATTGTCACAAAAAGGTCAATGTTATTCACTTCTCCGGTCAGTGGTTTGAAATTTGTGGTTGATTGGTGTACAGTATAAAGTAACACTAAAGGAGCAGTTTATCCCCCAACTTAGCCATCCTGACAGTTGGAGGAGAAACTTTCTTTGTACCAGTTTGGCGCAGATTAACGTGTAATGTGAAAGGTTTATCGACCTGATCTTGAACCTGCCAAACCGCCAATTCATCTCTAATCACATGATCAGTTGTTGACGGTGTTGATTTAAGCCCTTGAAGCTAACGTTAGCTAGCGTAGTGCTGTTGACAGATACTAAAACTGACAGTTAAACTTTCACCTCCGATTCTCAATGAAGATCAGACGGTGTAGAACGCAGAGTATTATGAAGTTACTGCAAGAGGTTGCTCCAAAATGTCCATTTTGTTTGCATCAACTCCCCCGTGAGATCACGGTGCATTCAGTGCTCCCTGATCCTTTAGTTATTTTCATATCTGTAAAGATTCTCCTCAAGTGTGTGATGCAACCTGATTCAAAATCAGTTAGGATTTTTAAAACTTCGTCTTCAAGGTTCCTCATCAAGCTCTCAAACTGTCTTGCTCCACTGGATCGTGCAGACTGCTCCTTTAAATCTGAGGTAATACACTGAAAGAACCTCAAACCAGTGACTGATTGTACATTTTAGAATTTGTATCTCAGATATTTAGCTGGCCTTTTTGTTGGAGCGATCTACTAAAATACTGCTTCACAGAACTAAACTAAAAAACAAACGCTGACCAAAGTCTTCTCTGTAGGATGTTGTATTCTGGTCTCTTCAATTGAAAGAGGCAGAACTATTTGTTTTGAGTTTTCTAGCTGTTCTCTTTGCCTGTAGCAAACAGGGTAAATAAAGAAGTGTCTGTTTGTGGTACAGATGCTCTTCTCTGGTATATGGTAGATCTGCGTCAAGATTTAAATTGATCCAACAAAAACACAGTATTTTCTGTCAAGAAGACAAACCGCACCACTTTAAACACATTGGTCTCTTTGAGGTGATGTCAGCTTCTGAATGCAAGCTGAGCAATCTGTGACAGCCGAGGAAATTTGGACTGGCACGGAGGGTGGCCAATCAGATGTCACTGAACGACTTCCTCTCCAGTCGTTCTCCTGGCTCCGCCTCAGCGTTTGTTAAATCCTGTCAGCGCCTTTTATCATCAGGAATCCGTTCCAGCTCAGTCCATCGCGGCGCAGTGCTTCACAGTTGACCGGAGCCTTGGCTTCTCACCCTCACCTACTGACGCAGTGGTGATAAGTGGTAACTGTGGCAACCGTCGCTAGTGTCAGACTTTAATAGCCACATTTCTGAGCCTGTTGTCAGTTTCAAACAAAACCTTTCCTCGTCCTCTGCTAATAGCAGCCCCTTGTCTGACTCAGTGTCACTACCCGGCGCTGTCCCTTCACTTGCACCAGTGTCTGCTGATCTGGTGGTGTATCCCTTTTGTTCGGGAGCTCTAAAATAAGCATGCTGTTGTTCAAATTCAAATGCTTAGTTGTTAAGTTGTTTACGTAACTTTAATACCCTGTATTCTTTGTAAAAACATGATCTTAATGCTGTCTTGCCTTTGGAGACATAGCCGTTCTTTCTGTGCTTGAATGCAGAACTCTACCGACAGTTTTGCTATTCCCTCCTCACAAAAATATAAGAAAGACACACTTCCAGATTAGGTAGGATTTATAAATCAGAGGTGAGGGACGGCAGTAGTGAGCGGGGAGGTGTGCCAATACAGCCGGCTGAATTCGAGTGCGTGTAAGCTGTATTAGCCGGCGGAGGTCAGCAGGGGTGAGGCCGTTCACCAGGTTAATAGCTACAGAATGAACTGAGGACGCGGTAATAGAGTGATAACAGGCCTGGCGTTGAATAGAGGAGGGAGGGAGGAAAAGAGAAAGGACTGAGTTGAGAAGAGGGTTGGATTAGGGAAGGACTGAACAAAGGAGAATATGGAGGAGAGGGCAAGGAGGACGAATTTTACACACGATGTAAGGCGCGATAAGGGGTCACAGAAAGAATGGCTTCGCTATGAATGGTCGCCAGCCAGAGATCAAAATTAAAAGGAGGAAGACGATGTAGGCTTGTGGGTATCTGTGTGTCCATGTAGCTGTCGGACACACACCTACGACATTTTTGAGTTCAGAACATGACAGAAGAGAGGGATATTGATTTACAAATGTGTCCAAATACTCACAGCACAGACTGGATTAGAACTATTGTAAGCCACAGTGTCTTCAAATGTCCCCAACACAACATAATAAAGAAATCACATCCACTGTTACATTTGTGTTATTATTAAGCAGCCACTGAATGCCGCAAAATAGACTTATCAATATGCTTTTGTCCACATTTTGAATTGTCCACGCCCGGCCATTAAAAGTTAACGTTATCGAGCACTTTCTGTGACATCCGCTGCAAACAAAGGCGGCCGTATGCGCCTCGCCGCCGAATGCACACTGTTTATCCTCACTTTTAAAAAGTAGGTGCATTTGAATGTTTGGATTTTTCTCCCTCATTACAGTGCGAGATTGATGGCAGAATAACTTATGCATACAAGACAAACAGTGCAACGAGCAAATTAGGCCTCACCTTATTGCCTTAAAGAGCAGCGAGATGCATTCCACATCAAGAAGAGCGATTTTTAATGATAAATTCAAATGTTTTTATGTAAATATCGCTCTATTTACATTACAAGTGAGTGGAACGAGTCCCCCGGTAGACAACTCATAACATAAGGTGAAGACAGATGAGAATCAGAACCTCTGGACGGGTTAAATGATTAGATTCCTGCTCAGACGGAGCTGTGTGTGTTTGTGTGTGTGTGTGTCCGTGTCCGTGGTCTAATGACTGCGCTGTCTGCAGAGAGTGGAACACAGGAGGGAATTAGTCGTCATTGCATATCAAAGGCTTAGCCATTAGAGACACAGGGTAGGGTCTTCCTAATGAGAGGGGTACCGGTGTGTGTGCTGGTGTGTGTGTGTGTGTAGTATTTGGTTGGGTCACAGTATATTCATACTTACACCGATCACACATAACATTATGACCACCTTCCTAATATTCTGTAGGTCTCCCTTGTGCCTCCAAAACAGTTGTTACTCATCAGAGAATGGACATGGGTCTTCTGAGGGTGTCCTGTGGTGTCTGGGAACAGAATGTTGTTAGTGGGGGCCTTTGGGTTCTATGGGTTGAGTGGAGGGGCCTCTGTGGATCATCCCACAGATACTTGATCAGTTTGGGATCTAGTGAATTTGGAGGCCAGGTCAACACCTTGTGCTGTTCTTCATGTTTTTTGAGTTGTTCCTAAACCGTTTTTGTGTCTGTGTCAGGCTGCATCCTGCTGGGGATGGCTGCTGCCATCAAGGAGTGTCAATGCTATGAGGTGGGGGTGCCTGGTCTGGTCTAAGTGGGTGCTACATGTCTCGGTAACATCCACATGAATGCCAGGATCAAAGGTTTCCCAGCAGAACATTGTATTGTCACAAGATGGTCAATGTTATTCACTTCTCTTGTCAGTGGTTTTAATGTTGTGGTTGATCGGTGTATACGCACACCTTCCAAAGTAGCATGCTATAAATATATATATATCATACATTGTTACACATGTTTAGAGATTCCCGTCACGGTGCGTTTATGTACCTCAAAGACATGTTCTCAAATTCAGACCAAGTCAGAGATGCGCTGCCTTGCCAGCCCCTCTGGCAGGCCTCGCCGTGCCTCTCAGTGTGGCACGGCGTGGGCAGAGGTGCCAGCGAGATGCCAGGGCTTTGTGTGCTACATCAACGCCAGCCATCGCACGTACACGGCACACAACGAGCCCGGGGACGCGGGGCTCAGGCGCCCACCTACACATCCATCTATACATACATCCGCGTCCTTCCAGCTCTCTCCCATATCTGTTTACCTTGCGCTCTGCCCCCTTTTATTTCTCCGTGTAGATGTGTGTGTGTGTGCGCGTACAGCCTGATTGGCGATGCCCTCTGTGCCATCTGCAGCAACCCCCTACCCCCACACACACACACACACACACCCATCCCACTCATCACAAGGGTGGGCTTAACCATCTGTGTGCCAGTGTGTTCCCACAGTGAGAATAGGGAGATTTAAGGGGGTTGTAGTGGTGGTGGGGGTTGCCACAGCAGACACACACACGTAAAGATGTAAAAACATCAGAGTATGCTGAAGAATTGACGTGTGACATGTTGTGTCATGTGCATCTTTCAGTGTAATTTACTTGAATCCGAACAAATGTGGGAGCATGCTGTGCAGAGGGTGTACCGCTGGAGTGTCGCTTTTATAATTTAGCTGCGGCTTTGAAGCAGCTGCAGACCAGAGGGAGTTAAGGAGAGCACCAGTGAGATAAGTGGCAACAATTCCACAAGCACCAACATTATAAGAAACCAATGGTAAGGGTCAAAGGTCAGAGCAGGGAAAAGATGGGAAACGATAAATCATGCATGGAAGTGCTAAGAATAGCGTTGAAGCATGGGTGGTAATTAGCTTTACCCAGCAAATAAACACATGATGGACAGCACAGGGGCGCATGGTATGGATGTGGTTAAAATAGCTTGCGTGTCCACGTTACTGGTGCGTTTAGTGTTGCGGTAGGTTTGGTGCAGCCTTTTTAGTTCGGTTAATTGGAGCTGGTGTGAAAGCTGTCGATAAAACTTTGGGACAGGCTAACCAGCTGGGCCAAGACCGCCTGACGGCAACAGCCTGCTTCTAAGCAAACACTTGTGGTTGTCTTGTGACGAGTAGTCAGAACTAAGAAACCAGAATATATGATGTTAGTAGATAAGTGGTTTTAGCATGAATTCAAATCAAATCACTATTAAATCTAGTTTCTGGCCATGAGACGGTAAAACAGCAGTCTCCTTAAGAAACAGATCAAATGCACAGTGGATCGATGCTGATTTCCAGCTGCAAAATCTTCCGCTCCATTATTATTTAACATGAGTGGGGCCAAGTTAAACATTTTATTTTGAATTTTATTTAATTTTATGTTGTGCATTGTTGGAATGTGCTAAATAAATATTTTCATAATTTTGTAATTGATTTATTCTTTGAAACATTAATATTAATTTATGCAATTGCAATGCATTGATTTTAGTGAGGGTAGTACACAGTCATAGCCATAAATGCAATGGTACTAATAATTGTCATAATAATTTCTTTCGGTGTTTCGGCTTTCGGCCTTGGGTTCTTCATTTTCGGTTTTCGGTTTCAGCCAAGAATTTTCATTTCGGTGCATCCCTACCGTTTTCGTCAATTATAAAAGAATTTGACATGGAAATTTGATAAAGTCCGTGATTAGTTCATTTGCACCGTCACCACATCTCTGATATCAAACGTGTGATTCCAGAGAATACAAGTCACAGTAAAGAGAGGTCTTTCTTGCCTGTCAGTCACCAGAGTTTGATTTCACCGCATGGGTCCGTGGAACAGCGCTTGGTGATGCGGGGATGGAAGTTGCCACAAGTTTCTAATCAATGAGTCACCTCTCAGCGTGAGCGACTTAATGCTTCCAGCTCTGGGTGCGTTGGCAAAAGGCCAGACCATAACTAGAAAGCAACAGTAGCTGTGTTTCCATATAACCATCGGATGAATTTGAAGGCAGCTTGTGAAGCGAAAATGTATGTGTCATAAACTTATATATGGCTGTGAAAAGGAAAGTACAAGAGGTGGAGGATGTGAACCCAAAACAAAACAAAAGTTGTTTGCCAACTGCTGAAAAACTTTGAAAAACTAAAACTGTAGCTTAACGATTTTTTGAAATATGGGCAAGTATTGGTAATGTTTCTTGTTGTAAAAGTAATGCAGTGGTTCTAATGCACACAACAACAGCCACAAGACAGCAATGAGAGCTATACACTCAGTAGAGACGGCCCCTTCAGCTTCTTTTCTTCTTCCTCTTCTCTTGTAGAAACTGAAACAGGCAAAACTTCCTCAAGCAAATATAAAACAAATTGTCATTTTGGTCAACCTTTTCTCGTGCAATACTTCAGAATGCGTATCAAAATACATGCGCCGTTTCATCTTTTCTTTTGCCTTAAACTTGCACGTGTGAAAGTGGCCGTGTCCACACGCTAAGGTGTGAAAAGACTACTCCTGTTCTGGCTGGCTTCACATTCTAAATATTACTAATCCTCAAATCAGTGCACTCCAGTAAATAAACAATATAACATTTTCAGATGCCGTTTCTTAATGTGCCACATGCCTGTGGTCGACGTTTCACGGTGTTTGGTTGAACCCGGAGCACGCAGACGCCTGGCTGTCCATTTACTCACTCAAGGAATCTCATGTAAATGGCTTCTATAAAGAGTTGTGGTGCGGTAATGGCGGAGTGTGTGTGTGCGAGCATAGGCCTGCGCGCTCGTTCTCGGAGGCCGCTGGTTTGTTAGATGTTTAGGAAGCTCACCACAACTGGAGTGGCTGCGGGCCAGCTGGCTGGTGGCTTTAAACCTCAAACACCACTGCTCTTGTTCTCCCATTTCCTTTTCTCTGATTTCTCAACTAGTTCAATTTCCCCCCCCCCACCTTCATTTTCTTTGTCCCTGTCTTACTTTGGCATCTTGCTCAGCTTTCATGTCTTATCTCAATCCGTCCTCCTCCCACCATCAAACGGGCGCACGTATCGCTGAACGTGCACGGTTGCACAAGCACAAAAATACAGGCACGATGTCAACGCTTCTGTGCGTGTCCTCTTGCCCTACCTGCCCTTCTGTAAACTGCACACGCACACACACTGACACACTTCTGTCCTATTGTTCTTAATCACAGGCTTGATGATGAAAAAATGGAAAGAAAAACTCTTAAGCGTCAAACCTCACACCCAGTCTGTGATAAGATTAGATTCATTTCTCCTGCTGCAGCAAGAAAAAAAAATGGAAGTGGATTATTTAGTTAAAAAAAAAAAAAAGAAGAAGACAGAATTAAATTAAAACTAGTAGGCGTTATTGTTAAACGAGGAACATTGGAGGGCTTAAATATATAGGCTCAGCGTAGCCCTCAGGCAGTGGATAGCACAATCTCTTCTCCTCTTGTTCTCGCCAATGGACTTAAAAGGCACATATAAACAAGCCTTCCAGGATCACAAAGCCTGTGTAGAAAATCAGAAAATCATTTCCTCTTCACTTTCCTTATGCTCGCTCTCTCTCCCTTTTTTTTCTTCTGTTCTCTCCGTCGTCCCCCTTCTCCCTTAGAGCAAGTACACAGGGGGCTGCCAGGCCGCATCAATCCAGGGCTGAGCTTGTGCCTTGACGTGGGGAAACACAAAGTGCAGAGATTTGGTGCATAAACATGTGCTCTTAAAAAAAAAAAAAAAGGAAACGGCTGCAGCGAGCGAGGAGAGGGGAACGCTGCCAAATCCCCCCATTCAGCATCAGACCCAAGGAGGCAACATCCTGACAGCTTTTGAGGTGGGGGAGAAAGTGTTCGAGGGTGGGAGGGGGGATAGGATGGAAAAGAAGGGGAAGAATGAAGACGAGTGAGGGAGATAGCAAACGGAGCGAGAGATTGTGATGGAGGAGGAGGGAGATGAAGAGGTTGAGAGAGAGAGAACATCCGCTCTTGGGGATAAAAACAAAGCTCAGGGAGTCTATAAGTGATAATCTGCTGTATTTCCATATTTAAATCGTTCGCTGTTCCCTATCTCTGTGATAGAATGAGACCAGGGATCAACTCTTAGTTTGACCAGTTACATCTGTCACAGTGATTCATCTCTGGGCCCTGTGGCAGACAGATCAAACACTTTTCACTTTTTAAAGTCCTTCTCCTACTCTATCCACACTTGCATTCACAAAATAACTTCATTACTATCAATATCTCCATTGATGTAATGGTTGGTGATTTTCCTTAAGGTGAAGCTGCTCTGGTGGGTGATAGAGGTGCCACAGAACTGCAGATTTTTTTTTCTTCTTCTGGGTACCCAAAGTACTTATTTTTTAACTCAATAGTTTGAGGTTAATTTCAATATTGTTCCGGTTTATTCCAAGATGTATTTTTTTTGTTTTCATCTGAAGTTACTCAAAGATCAACAGGTATTGTTTATGATTAAATCATAGCAAAAAGTCAAAAAACTACTACTATTTAGATAGCAAGCCTCAGAATTAACATTATTACTAGGGGTCTTTAATGCTATTAATTCTGGGACCAGAAGGTGTAATTGTAATTATCCCTTATTTAGCGTTATCAACTGCAAGAACCTTTCTGAGATCACATTTTTAATTTCAAGGTGCACAATCGCCACATGAGGCTTTATCAAGATCTCCAGTTGCTTGTTATCCATGTAGCGTTGTGAATCAGTATTATGCCAACCCAATATTTGCCCTGTAGGTAGCATGTTTATTGTAAATGATAGAGAAACCAATCCAAACCCCTGAGGGACCCCGCAAAAGAGGCATGTCCTAGCATAAGAGAAAAGGTCCTTTTGGACGCTTAAGAATTTAACTGACCTATTGCCAAATATTTGGGTCAGTCCATGTAAATGCAGCTAAGCCACAGTGTCAATATCAAGACACGGAGCCTCACATTGCTCCCATTGAGCAGGCCAACACTTTGGTGTGTGTGTGTGTGTGTTTGTGAACATCCGTACGTGGGCGAATCTGATGCATTGTGAAGCTTTAGGTTGAAAAGTGGAATGTAAGTAGGTACAGTCTTTTTACCTTAGCATTTAAGTCATGTAACTACACTGCCTGACACCAAGTAGCATGACTTTTGACCTTTAAAGGAAACACAAAAGGAGAATGAAAGAAAAAAAAAAAAACGAACGTTGTAGCATGCATGCTACAGGCAATTGTGATGATCATTTCTATATTTCTGCCATTCATTCAAGCACTAAAAGCCACAGCCTTGATGCTCACCCACTTCTTAGAACCAACAGACCCCCACCCCAGGTAGTTCATTCTTTGCAGTCTATTCTCTCAGCACATGGATTTTAGTCTGCCAAAGCCTTTAGTGTGCTTTTAATTGAAGAGAGAGAAGTGTTCAAGGAAAAGTTTCCATTGTCTGTGCTGCGGTGAGGTAACTGGACAATTGCAGCGTGTGCACTCATGGATAAACACTTTTTGTGTGCGTGTACACACACAGATGTGTGTTTTTGCAAGATGTCCGGTCATTTCTTCTTTTTTTTTTTTTTGTAAATCATTCACTTTTTATTTATCTTCCCAGGCTAGTGTTTCATTAACCCTGCTGTTTCACAGACTCCCTTTCATTCATTTCTTGCATTGTCTGCTCCAGCCGCTCGCTGTCTCACAGTACCGAAGATTACTAATAAATAAGTGACACCAGAAACGGCGTATTTTCCCTCAGCCATAATTAACTGACTTGATGTTTTCAAGGAGAGGAGCTAATTAGGAATGAGTTAAGATTCGCACAAAGAGTACAGATCGTTAATTAATTTTCCACACAGCCATTGTCGGTGAAGAAAACAGCTTTGTTTACAGTGCAACGTTTGCCACAGCGGTTAGAGCACCGCGCTCAGTCCGGGGGCACGGCAGGGAAAGGTCTCTAGCTAGCACGTTGCATGTGCATTGCATGTCCAGTAACCTTGAGCAGAAGTAAAGAAAAACTCTAGCTGTCAAGACTGTCAGAAAGTTGGACAAATTATGAACTGTGGTGTCAGTCAAGGAAGCTGACCAATTGGTAAATATGTTACACAGTCTGTGTGCTCCTTAAAATGCACTTAGATTGGAGTTTTCTGAATTCACAGCTGCACTCAATACAGTTGTATAAGTAAAAACAGAATTGTTTTGTCATTTGAAGTGTAAAACTTTGTTTATTCCACATAGCTTCACAGAGAGGCACCATCTCTTTTGTAATCACCTCTAGAGTAAACATTAGAAACTGCCCAGAACAAGCACAGTCAAACCTGCCGCTGAGCAGCTACAGTGGAGTAATTGTGGTTGAGGCTGGTTTTAACAGCACAGACAGAGTTCCTCTGTTGTCTGGGAGGAAAGCAGACATTTAAAGGCCCATGTCTGTGAAGGAGGATACCTTGACACCATCCAGGTCATGGCATATCCAAAAAAATAAAGCTGAAACAAGGGCGACTTGACTTATCCAAGTAGCTTCTACAGTTACAAACAACTGGTGGAGAGTTGGAGGAGACTGGACGTTCTGACCATTACGAATTACAGTAACATTCATCGGGGCATTGATGCAGGATCAAAACAAGATACTTGCCAATTACAGGTAAGTATCTGGTATTTACAGACCGTAGTCATGTGAGTTGTAAGTGGACATCACACACAGATGTTCCCAATAAAAACTCCAACTCTAATTCCAGTTGCTCTTGTTTCACCTTTGTTTTTTGGTTTGACATTTCTGGCCAGTGCTTATTCACTTCTTGCTGACAGTCAGATGAGAAGCTTGATACCACATCAATGGGCTAATCTAGGAGTTGAAAGCAGAAGGTCATTAGCTTACTTTAACACAAAGCCACGGGGGAACACAACTGCTGCGGCTCTCTCCAAGGCTAAAACGTCCACCCACCGCTAACGCTTGCTAATTTGTTAAACTATAAAAATGTGACTTTCTTGAGTCTCTTGTGGTTCCCTGCCAAAATCGTGGTGGCAGCTGGGCCACAGGAAATAAGCTATTTTACCACAACAAGCATTCCTTTAAGGGGACAATTAGGTACTTTTAATTCTATCTGCGTTATCAGATACCATTGTGGTTCTTTATTTGGTTGAAGTGACTTCTGCTACTTCTGCTACTTCTACTATTAGTACAACACCTTTGTTGTAAAATGTTATCTCCGTAAACATCCCAAACGTTAATTCAGAATGGAATTTTTACTATCAGATGCAGGTGGGAAGGATTAAAACCCTTAGTCTAAATCAATTGGAAGAAAAGAAGAAATGTTCAGAAGGTTTTCAAGACATGGCCGAAAATCAGGTCTGGGCACAGCCTGGAGTTGTCCTTTCACACATGTAACAATCAAGGAGGAGATCCTCCATGTCACACACTCTCTCACTACTGGAAATACTGTACTTGGAGTGTGCAGGAGGCACGGCATGACACACATCAGCATCCACGCTCCCTCGCTGTGAGTTCTCCAGACAATCATCCGCCCTGTTCGCACATGGGCTCGATCGGACATTGCGCAGACTTCGTACTCTGGCAGGCTGAAGTAAGCTTAATGTCCGGTAAGGCCGATTCTCACATTTGCGTCGTCGCATACAGCTTAGGCGGATCACGTCTATAAAAGTTCAGGGCTATACGCACGCTGTGATTCAACCAGGAGCAAGTTAATGTTTCTTTTAGATAAACAAGAATCTGTATTTACTGTGTGTACTGTATTTACACTGCCATCATCAATGGACACCGACACAAGCAAGCATTTATTCCGTAAAGGAATGGTTTAAAAGCAAAACCCGAAATAGTGATACGATTTTAATTTCAATTTTATAACGGCAATAAGAGGCAAATTGAGGATGTTAAAGTAACCGGAAGTAAAACTGAAATTATGTCTTCCAAATTATGCATTATACTCATACCTGGATCTCCTAAAACAGTAAACCTGGAGTGCACTTACCTATCATTACTGACACCACTTTAGTTAGTTATTGGTGGTAAAAGTGAGGCAGCAGTGTGTTTGTCTCTCTTCTGGTCTCCACCTGTCTATATGTGTTTTCCTTGCCATGCAGGGATTGATGGGCTGGGACGGTAACATAGACACATACAGATAAAGAGAAAGAGTTGCTTGTAAGTGTAAATGAACACGCACATGTCGACATCTAAGTCACCTCATGTCGGTTCAAGTGCCGCAGGAGAAAAGGTGTGTGTATGTGTGAGTGTACATGGATGACAGCGGCCTGAGCCCCTGCCTGTATTAAGAGGGCCCTGGCAGCAAGAGATAGTGGCTCTATCTTAATGGCTTCTGCCGCCTGCCACTCAGCCTTCAGACGGAGTCCTCTGCCTGCACGTGTCTTCCCACGATAAAGCCACTTCACAGGGGCTTGCGCCTCAACACGCTGGCCTCTCCTCTCTCCTCCTCTCCCTGAGAATAGGAGCGAGAGAGAGAGAAGAAAAGATGGCACAGGTATTGATATATGAGCTCACCCTGAGACGGGCTATGAGAGAGAGACGGGCAGAGGGAGAAAGGTGGGCTCACACACTTGCAGGTCCTCATGCTCAAATCTCAATCTTCGATCTTATCGGAACATTTTTGAAATACTGTCCTAGAAGGTGCAACCTAGAACGTGATATCTGTTACAGCGATGTCAATAGCATATACTTGCAGACGTTATGACCAAACATGGTGCATTTGACTTAAAGTGTCTCTTCAGACGCAAGTCAGGTTTTCCTCCTGACTTTCTTTCCATTGTCGTGTTTCTATGCCAGCTACTGTGGCTGCCAAAGTTGTTACTGTCTGGTGAATGACCTGTGGTTTACTCAGTCCGCTGTTGTTCCACTGCAGGCTCATCCCGAGGGAAGAAACACAAATTGTTGGAACACCAGTAGGAGCAGTGAGATATCTAACCCTAAATATTCCTCCCCAGAGTCATTCTGAGCTGGTTAGACGTTGTTTGCATTATCGAATACTTATGAAATGCTACATGAGCACCAGCAGTACTTGCAAAACTGTCAGCGCAAGAGAGCAAAAAGTTCATGTCTGCTTAAATAAGCAGAGTAAATAAGTTATTGCAGTGTGTGCAGCTAAAATACATTGCAGTTAGTGTGGTGTGTCTGGGAGCACAACTTTTGTTGCTTGCCAAAGCTAACCCACAAGCTTTTTTTCATTCATTGCCTAAATGCAACCTGTGCAGTAAGAGTAGCAATTGGAAAATAAAAACTTGAAGCGAGTTAGACTATTGTGTAAAGGTAAAGACACCACTTCTGTATCAGCAAGCCTTCTCTTTCACCAGACAGAAAGGACTGCAGGAGGGTTGTTTGTCCGTACGTCCCTTCCCTGTGAATGTGATATCTCAGAATACTTTTGAGGAAATTTATTCGGATTTGGCACAAACAGCCACTTGGACTCAAGGATGAGCTGATTAGATTTTGGTTATCTGGAACTGCCGTGACCTTACGTCTGGCCCATTTGCATGATAACTCAAAAATGCCTTAACGGACTTTCTTCCAAATTGGCACAAATGGTCACACATCTTTTGCCGTACCTCGAGAATTTCTGTGCTAATCGCAGCAATATTTTGCAGCAGTGTCTTCTGACATTTCATATCCCAAAGGTCTTCTTTACGATGAATTATAAAGTTGTGCAAAAACACATTTATGAAACTCCTTCAAAGTCTTCACTACATATAATAGATGAATCTGTACAAACATAATGTAACTTGACTAGCTGATGTAGGTATACAGCTGTGTTGAGGTAATTCTAGTTTTCCCTATCTGGTGGTCAGTTCTGAGGTTAGTAATTTATTCTTGACCTTAGAAAAGGTAGGTGATGGACCTTGAAGTATCATAAGTGGAACATGAGTAGAGATTGTTTTGTCAATTGCTGTTTCAAGATACAATAGAATCAATTGTTTCTGTACCTGACAAGATATGTTGTTGTGTTCCAGTGGGGTGGATTGATGGGTCAATAAAGCAATGGACATTGATCATAATGATAATATTGTAACTATGATGACAAAGGCCTGCCTTCAAAGAGCAGTTACAGACAATAGTTTTGCAGCCTGAGGAGTCGGAACGAGATGCCTCCATGTGTTATTATTTAACTCATGAACCCCCAAACACATTAAGTAGCTTAATGTAAAGAACTTGCTTCCTGGTTCAAGACCCAACTTTATAGCCTACATGGATGACAAGTGCTAGAGGTCATGTTCTGATCAAGACCAGATGATACGTTCAGGAGCCCCAAAACAGAAAACAGTTTAGAAATTGTTTGCTCATATGTGGTTTCCAGGGTTAGAAATGACATGTCCAACAGTACTATTCCTTTTCACAACATCGGGCATGGCAACTATGACAGAGTTAAATGTAAGGGGAAAACTCTTTCAATTTCTGATCTGTAACCGGAGATAAATTGTGGCATACTCTCATCTATCACTCAGATCTTCACAGCAATAATGTCTGTAATGAAAGATTCAAGTCTTCCTTCATAGGGACGGAACATCACCACCAGACGTAAATTGTGCGTTGCAGAATAGTCTGGAGAACAATGGGGTACCGGTCTTAATGATCAATCATTGGTGTCAATCACTCATTTATAACTAAATCGCTTCCGTTATTCAGTGTGAATAGCTGTGATTGAAAATAAAAAAAAAATAAAAAAATGTTGCCAAATTTTGGACTACCCTGTCCTAGAACTTTGATTCACAGCGACGCATCTCAGCAATATTCAACAAGCCCCACTCCTGCTCATTTCGCTCCGATTTAAATGCAAACTATGTCATTTCTGAGATGCGATCTTGCTCTTCCACAGAAAAACCCTCTTAGGTCCATAACTACTGATTTGCCACATTGTGTCCGATGTGTGTGTCGGCGCATTTACATAATACGGTGTGTGAATGTTTGTGAAAAACGTGTGGGTGATGTGTGTGACTATTTGTGTGTGTGTGTGTATGTGTCTTCAGGCTTCGGGATTGTTTACTGCCGGTCTCTCCCTGCCCTTGCTCATGGTCGGCCCCTAATGCACTACAGCTGTTAGGGTCCCGACACAGGGGCCTCCCATCAACGCTTTCATTGTAATGGACTGTGTGTGTGTGTGTGTGTGTGTGTGTGTTGTGTGTAGATGCTTGCTTCTCTGTGTGTTTTTTCCTGTTTGTGAATGATTGTGTGTGTTTTTTGAACATGAAGTTGCAGCATTGTGAAGACTTGCTGTTCCTCCTGGGTGTTTTTTTTTTTTTTTTTTTGGTCTCTCTGCGATTGTATATTTGGTTCAGTGATTGTGCTCTCTATATCCTGTCTTCATACAAAAAGCTTTGTGATACTTTCTGTATTTCTCCGACACAAAAACAGAATTCAGATTATGGACTCATGAATCACTCAAAAAGCCTCTTTTGGATCAGCCCAGGTGAAACGCTCTCTTTTCATTTACTTGCCTCTATTCTCTCAGTGAACACAATATGTTGCGGTGGCCTTGTTCAGTCGTATTCCTCAGTATGTTAACTGCCAGTTTAGGCTTACACTTGGGAGGCTGGTTATTCTTGAAAAACCCTGCAATGCCGCACTTTTTTATATTTCTTTCCTTTAACCATAGAAGAATTAGTTCACCCCTGGTCAAAATGGCCTTACTTTTACCAAGGTCCCATACGTTTATTCACTTGTTAGGCCTATGGCTTGTTCATAGAAGCTTGATGTATAGTGTGACTTCCCAAGCCTTGTCATAACAATCAGCAGCTTCCAAGAACTGTGAAGATTAAAATATCTGATGCCCAAACCAAAGAATCTTTCTGAGAACTAGTCATGAAACTGCTAGAAAGAATACATCAAGCCGTCCATTTGACTACAACATACCCTCGGGAAGATTTAGCGGAATTGGTGGTGCACCAAGGCCTGCGCTAATATGACCTTCATGGAAAAATCTGAAGAAAGCCTTTTGTGTCTTAAACACAAAATTTAGTTTACTTGCAAAAGAACATCTAAACAAGCCTGATGCATTTTGGACGCAAGTCTTGCGGTACCCAGATTTTTGCATGCCACTATTTATGTCTTAAAAGATGCTTTATATGCAGCATGGCTTCTTTAGAAACCCTGACCTCAGGCTGATTGATACAAACTGCAGAAGAAACGTTTCTATGCATAGGGCTTGAGCAATAGGAACATTGATTGTTGCGCATTTGCATTATCTTCTACATCATGTGTGTCTACTATAAAATCCATTGTCCAAGTCAGAATTAATCATGGCTAAGTTCATGGCAAGTAAACTCCCAAAGGCACTATCCATTGTGTGAATGGTAATGTCTTGAATATCTTTTCAAAATATGACAAACACAAGACTCGTCCCCATTTTCCCAGCTGTCTGTAAGGAGGGGAGGGGTGTGCCCAGGTCAGCGCTGTTCAGTTATGTTGACCGATTGCTGCCGACTGAGCCGCATAATGGAGAAATTAAGTTTCTGTAATGCACAAATGAGGTTATCATTGGTTTTGCAGCTGTTTACAGGGTCAAGGAGAGATGCCGTTTTCAATCGGGGCTCAGTGTAGCCGGGAATGCGATTAGATTTAGCCCTTTCAGTGTATTCTCTCCATTTGACCATGGATTAAATTAGGTAAATAGAAAACAAATGCCACTGATTGTTGTTGACGTTGACATGTTCATATTGCAGTGTTACAGAGAGAAGGAGAGGAGTGTGGGCATGGATGTGTGCTTTGTCTGTGTATGGGCAAAGTTACATAGAATTCATATGTATATTGTAGTGACATAGAATCTAGCTTTATTTACTTTATTTACAAAGCCTATTCAGTAGCTGTGTGTGGATGTATTTTCTGTGTTGGGTGTGTGAGAAAGAGGGACGGAGAGTATATGAGAGAATGAAAAAAGTCAGAGCAGGCTGATATGTAATGATACTCAGAGCTACTTTTCTTTTCAAAATTTTCATTTAACATCTGGCTCAAATGAATATCAGTCTTACATAAAGAGCCTTGTTACATTGGCTTATAACCGTACGTCCACCAAGCCATGGACTTGCATAGGTCAGCAAAAAAAAACAAAAAAAAACCTGGATGATAAATTATTCCATTATGTGCCATTTCGGCAGGAATTGCACTAAACTTGTCACGGCCTCAAGGGGGAGCTCATTGGCCTGGGTCTTTGAACCGCTACACCACTCTCTTTCAGAGAAGAAGTCACAAGTCCATGTCAGCGTGAGAAGAAGGGCAATTCCTCAAGCTTGCATATGACAGTGTATATATGTGTTCATGTCAGAAAATATTATAAATTAATGTAATTCAATTACAAATTATAAATAAAATAGAAATATTATTGATTTTTTTATATATATATATATGAATGAGTGACAGCTAATCAGGATGCAAGCTGTGAACAAGGTCAGAATTGAACTTTCAGTCAGATTTTAAGGTAGTACATGGACAAATAAAATGCTGAGAAAAACTTGGATTTGAATGTACCTCCATGGCACTTGGTTAAACCCCATCTCCCTAGGAAGCTTAGTTAATACAATCAAAAGCTGGCAAGTCATGGTTGCTAGCTAAATGTACGTTGTGGTCAAACAGTAATTTTTTTCAGCTGTCAGTCTTACATCCAAGAAGCTTCTGGTTTCACATATTTGTGAAACCAGAAGTACTGCACTTTACACAATGGTGAGTGGAATTGAGCGGCTCATGTAGGAGTTGAAGTTAATAAATGTGGCTCAACAGCTGAGAAGGACATCTGAGGGATGGACATGTTGGAGGTTGAACAATGGGTAACTTTCGGTGCTGGTCCGGCCACTGAGATACATGAACATGGAAATTCAGGTTAGGCTGTAGGCTGCAACGTAGGGTCCGGAGCCGTGGAAGTGACACGCAACTATAAACTTAGGGGTTAGGCTTAGTCACTTAGTTTAGATAGTTAGGGTTGGAGTAAGGGGCTAGGAATGCATTGTGTCAATGGAGGGTCCTCACAAAGATAGAAACATTGTGAAGACTGTGTGATTGTACAGTAGGTGTCTGCTTTTCTACACTAGGTACAGTGACAGGGCTGCCCCCCCCCCCCCCCCCCCCCCCTCCTCCTCTGTGTGTGTGTGTGTGTCAGTGTCTGGGCGTGTGTGTTAAAGTATCACAGAAGTGGCAGTCTGTCAGCTCCGCTTTTCTGTGCGCTCTCCAGAACAATAGCTGGATTGGCCGTGTGTGTGACACGTAGACCACACACTCTTAATAGTGACTGACAGCACTAAGGGCTGAAAGCAGCATGCACCGCTGACAAACACACGCATGCACGCCCTCCCGTACAGTACACACACCTGAGGACACAATAGGTGTGGTGGATCAGTGAGGGTTTCAGTCGAGTTGCGTGTGTGTGTTGCGTGTGTTTGTGCGTGCGCTCGCTCGCTCGCTGAAGCATGGGAGCTCCAGCATATGTTCTGTTGAAAGTGCTCAGCTGTCTTCTTGTAACAAAACTGTTCTACGTCGCGGAATCAAACGTCTGCCTCCCGCCGCATCAAAGCTAAAAGAAAAGGGAAAGGAAGTATAAATCACTTGAAGCTTTTACTGCATCTCATCTGTTGTATCTCCACGTTGAAAGGCTAGCTCCGATCAGCTGGAGGATTAGCATTATCCACAAATATCATATTAACTCTCATTCTATTTACCTAATGCTGCAAAGCTTAGCATAACAAGGTTTAAACAAATAAGGGGAAACGAAGAGGATATAAATGGATGGAGATTGTTGTCTCAAATAAGCTGACATTACAGTTTTACACTTGTTGGAGTAATCAAATAACATTTATCTCAACATTGACAAAGTGGACATGAATTCAGGTTCATTAGATTAGATATTTGGCAAGTGGCCTTGGGGTCCAAATTTCTTTACGGAGACATTAATGTCAAAAAAAAATGTAATAACATTCAAAGGACAACTAATAAGGTTGTGTTTAATACATTAGACGGTGATTTTGGTGGCCTAATAGTTGAGGTACATACCGCATGGCTTCCACGGTTAGACTCCCAAGCGGATGTTATACTTTCTCCACACATTTCAGGTCTGTAATGCCTTTCACTAACAAAAAGAAAAAAAAAAAAAAAACAGCAACGTGATTAACCTTTTCAGACAGTCCTCTCTCTGGGGAACTCGACAGTCCCTGAGAGAATATAAACGCCTCAACCTTGGGACACCTTATATTAATCTTGTTTCAAGGTTTGTTTTACATGCGCTGCTCTGTTGCTTTATTCTGTTAGCATAGCCAATCATGTGAAAAGCATGATGTGTATCAAAGTTGAGCACAAAACGGCCTCACTTTGCTAACAGGGTGGAACCAAAGGGACAGTGAAAGAGGCTGGAACAACACAACTTAACCAATTAAGCACGGATGAGTCCAAGGCTTTACTAGGGCTAATATGAAACCTTAGACCTTGCACACATTGAGAGCATTAGAGATGTGCTTATGCTGAGCCGTCTGTGAAGTTTTGTAGACGATGTGCACGGGAGCTGTGTTTCATATGCTGACCTTGTTGTGTTAAATAAGCCAAATAATTCAGGCACCTCACTGTGGTGGATTTTAGGGATGCACCGAAAATTTTCAGCCGAAAACCGAAAATGCACTTTCGGGCCATTTTCGGCCGAAAATTGCTGCGGTTGTTGCTTGCATCATCACAACATCCTGTTTCGGCTGTGTTGTTTTGGCTGTGTTGTTTCGGCGATAAATTTTCTTCCGAAAACGGCCCGAAAGTGCATTTTCGTTTTTTCGGCCGAAATTTTTTGGACTTTTATTGCCGAAACAACACGTGCAAGCAACAACCGCAGCAAATTTCGGCCGAAAATGGCCCGAAAGTGCATTTTCGGTGCATCCCCAGTAGATTTGTTACTTTCATCTCTTATATATATATATATGTTTGTTTTTTTTAAATATCTTGTATTTCAAATGACATTTCTAACAAAGCCATCCCATCGTAGCTGCAGCAGAAGAGAAAACTAATCAGAATCATGTAAAGAAGTCGAACATTTCATCTTTGATTGGTTTAATCTGAAGTATTCGTCTCACGACTTAATGCACAGGAATTTCTATTTTTGGTAGGAGACGGCATGACCTCACAATCGCCTCCTTTTACTCTTGGAAAATTAGATTTTTTTACAGTTACCGTCTCATTTAGACAACTTTTGTGTGCAGTAGAGATAGTGTGGTCCGCCGTGTGTCATGCAGTTCGGCATGGTTCAGTCATTAATTCGTAATTGTTGCATAATAGAGTGCGTGAGGTAGTGGTCTCGTCGCTCAGGAGTGTGTCTGTGGCCGGTGTCTGGTCTGAGTGTGTGAAAAACCAAGTGTGTGTATGTGAGAGAGAGTGAGACAGAGAGAGAGAGAAAGAGAGAGAGAGAGAGAGAGAGAGAGAGAGAGAGACGGACTTGGGGAAGGGGGCAGCACTGCTGTGCATTTACACCGAGGGAGTGATGAGCCCTCTGGTCAAATAGCCCCTCCCCTCTCTGCGCACACACAAACACACACACACAACGCCGAGCGAAAGAGAGGGAGGCTCTGCTGCTGGCCCTTTAAGAGCTGAGCCTAGATCTCACAGCTTACAGCGAGGGAGGGAGAAGAGGAGGGACGGAGGCAGAGAGAGAGAGAGAGAGAGAGAGAGAGAGAGAGAGAGAGAGAGAGAGAGGGAGGGTGTGAGGCTGGAAGTGTGTGAGTAGAGAGAGAGAGAGAGAGAGAGAGAGAGAGAGAGAGAATCAGCAGTGTGTGTGAGAGGTTGAAGGATCACTTCTATCCCGTCTTGTTTTGGGAGACTAACCTTGTTCATCTGAGCATTGTGGGACTGTTTTATGTTGTTGTTGTCGAGAGAGACGGACCCTTACTCCAGCATGCTCACTGAGCCTGAGCTACCTCAGGAGTGTAACAGGTACGTGACGCTTTCTCACACACACGCACGCACTCTCACACACACATTACAGATGACAGAGGACAGGACAGGGCAGCGCAGCGCGGGACACAGATTAAGAGAGGAAGGCTGCACGGAGGACAGGGGGGTATAAAGTGGAAAGGTGTTACGAATCGGGGACTCGGTCTGCGCGTGTGTTCAGCAACTGTCTGAGCGAGTCGGCTGAGTTTGAGTCTGGGGAGAGAGTGTGTGTGTGTGTGTGAGACAGAGATGGTGAGAGAGAGTTGATGATTGACTCCGAGCTTTAGGTAAGAGATATGATATGCAAAGCCGGAGCAAATCGGGCAACATATGTGCGTTTGTGTAAGCGTTTGTCGGAGCGCGTTTGTCCCGGCAGCGACAGAAGCGACACCCCCCCCCTCCCCTTCACCACCCCCACAAGTCCTTCCTGAAGTTGCGCTCATTTCAGTTCGATACCTCCACAGACAAGCTGACATAAACATGGTTGGTGTGTGTGTGTTTGTGACAGAAAGAGAGAGAGAGAAAAAAAAAAAAAGAAGAGAGACACGCAGCAGGGAGAAGTGTGTATCAGAACGTGTGATCCTCTCCTCATCATCTCATCTCCTCTGCTCACCACAACTTTATTTACTTCTGCTTTCTCTGGCGGCTTTTTATGAGTCCCCTGCTCTAACGGCGTATTAAAATGATATCAACAAGTCTGAAATACAAAGGAAATGTGTTCATTTTTAAACATTTGAAAGTGTAAAAACTAACCAATCTGAATTTGAAGTGTTTCCACCCTCCTCTCCTCTCTCCCGCGCCGCTCTCTGTTAAACGATATTTATTTGCGTTTTATTTTCTAATCCAAATCCAATACATGCAAACCCTTTGTAATCCTGTTGTCAAGCGGCATGGTGTTGTTGTTATTTCTCTCCTTTCCTTTCCTTGCCTTATGCTAATGTTAATCTCACTGTACTCCTCTGTTGTTTGTGCGGGCCCCGCTTCATTTAGAGGTGCGAACCCTCTAACCTTGCCCTTTTGCGACGCTGTCAACACAAGTGGCTTTCGCATGTGGAATAATGGCTGTTTGATGCTAATGCGGCGAGAGACAGATTATGCTATAATACCCCGACGTTTTAATACTAACACACACACACTAGACGCGCGCTCCCTTCCCTCTTCCCCTCTCCCCTTCGCCCGCTTGACTTTTATTGCATTAAAGTAGCGCTCTGTTTTGCCCCGATGAAACTAATCTTTTGTTCCGAGATAAACTGGGGTCGGCGGGGTGGGTTGAGGAGGAGGAGGAGGAGGAGTGGTGGTGGGGAGGAGGATTTCGGGGGCCCCCTTGAATTAAGAACACATTTAGATGTGGCTAAAAAAAAAAATGTGTTTTTAATAAACCGTTCAATCCGGCAAAGTGGTTGAGTAGAGGAGGAAAAAAAAAAAAGATAACAACAGCTAGGAGGAATTAAAAATTTAAAGGATTACACCGAAAAGCAGAATGTATGGAGATAAATGCAGGGATTACAATGACTTAGGAGGAGAGCGCTTAAAACTCTTGCTTTCCAGTAATGCACTCCATCACTGTGGCCGGGGTGTGTGCGAGAGCATGTGTGCGGGCGAGAAAGGGGTATCTTCCAGTCAGTGGCGTGTCTGTGTGTGTGTGTTTGTGTGTGTGTGTGTTTTTCGTGTGTGTGTTTGTTGAGCGCCGGTGTTTCGGCGGAGCGGAGTGTGCGCGAGCTGCCAGTGTGTTTGTGTGCGCTCCAGCCTCGGTGGTTACGATGCTCTCAGTTCCTGCGTCTATGTAAGTGTCCGCTCGCCTCCTTCGCCCATGCTTCTTCTTCTTCTTCTTCATCTTCTCACCACTTCCTCTTCTTACACTTTCCTGCACTTCTTCCTCTTCTTCTAAAATTGTACAGTTGTTAAAATTAACTTCTGGTCACTTGTTAGTAGGCGATGAAAAAGAGTTGGACAGGAAGGGGAGAAATCTTTACTAGTCTTTGCATTAGTTAACACGAGTATTTAAATCTAATTTTATCAAAGCCAAGAATCTCTTCTTTTTGCCGGCCTGCCTTGACAAAGCCTTAATATTTTCAGATTTCCAACATTTTCTATTCTAAATCTGTTGTTTTCTTTATTGATTTAATTCCTTTTCGGGCTTTCGGAGCGTTCTGCTCTGCAACAGAATTTCCAGTCGAGGCTGAATATAGTGGAAACAGACTGCCTCCACTAGCACGGCCTCATGTGTTTGCGCAAACAGAAACAGAAATATACACATAGAACGAAACAGGAGAAAGCCAAAGCAACCAAAACACAGAAGGAAAAAAAAAAAAGAGAGAGAGCAAGAGAGAGAGGGAGAAAAATAGACATTTGAAGAAGATGGTTCTGCTTCTGCTGCTGGTCGTGGATGGAAAGATGAGGGGAAAGAAACGATGTGGTCAAACTGACACATTCCTCGCCGCCAGACAGGAGAAAGTAGGAGAAGAAGGTTTGCGGAAAAGTGCCAGAGATGAAGGTGAAGGGGTGGTTTGGAGGGTGGTGGGGGGTGAAGGAGGTGGAGGAGAGGACAGAGGAAGAGGTCTCTGTCGATGTGGTGTTAAGGCAGTGGTGGATTTTCACACCCCTCCATTTGTCCCCTTTGTAGGGGTGTTTGCGTGCGTGTCAGCGCGGTTGGAGGGGGGGGGGGGAGACAGCCGACAGTGTCAACACTTTGAGCGGGGCACGCTCGGATGCGGTCCGACAGTAGTTGCGTGGCACGGCAAGCGGGGACGGCGTCAGAAGCCTGGAGGACTTGACAGAATTTCACTGGCACAGACTGTTTGATTCATTTGTAATTAAAATATACCTTCAGAGGTAGACGCTTACTTACTTTTTTTTAAGTTGCTTTGACAGCTGTAGTGAACGGTTATCACTTCATAAAATGTGATGCATTATTAATCAAGTGCAACAGTAAAATGCTGCTTTCACATTAATGCATCCATACTAATAATCTGGATTAAAAATTACCCTTTTGTTTTACGACTACTTTTATTTTTCAAACTTCTTCTCACACTTGTGATACTTTTTTTTTTATTCCATAAATCCGTTTTTTTTTCCTCCACTGTGGCTGCTGCTCCTTCTGCTAAATCACAATAAGTCCCGTGCCACTGTTCATTCCTGTTTGTTGGAGTATTTACCGGCTTTTATTCCGTGATTATAGACGAATGTGTAGCTTTTAAGGACGTTACTCTTGCGGCGGGCGATAACAACTTGTCTCCAATTGAAGTGAGCAGTGCTGCTTCCAGTGTAAGTGTCGCTGTACTTCATTTAAAAGGGCGAGATTAAAGTGGTGTGTGTGTGTGTGTGTGTTTGACGGAAGAGAGAGAATGTGTGCGTCTGAAGGAGAGAGAGTCGAGTAATTGAGTAGAATGTCCGTGCTCTGCAAACTAATGCGCCATTCTGCCCCTCTCTTCCCCTGTGGCCCTGTCCCGGCCTCTCTCTCTCTCACTCTCTCTCACTCACTCTCTCTCTCGCTCGCTCTCCGCCCCCTCCCTCCACCGCTGCCACCGCCACCACCTTGGACTGGAGGCCATTGTCTGGGCCATATTGTCTGTCCCCAGAGAGCCTTGATAACCGTGTCTCCATCCACGGAGCGAGAAGGAGGGGGCAAAAAAAAAAAAGAAAGAAAGAAAGAAAAGGAAAGAAAGAACGACAGACAGAAAAATACCAGAGGAGAATGCTAAAGCCGCCCCCCCGTCCCCCGCCTCCCCTTCCTCCCCACTTCCTCCCCTTTTCTCAGCACACTCCCACCCACCCCTTCACCCCTCCGGCTCTCTCCCACCGCGACCTCCCACCCCGGTGTGATCAGCTGACCCTCTCCGGTAGCCAATGGAACAGAGAGAGGGGGAATATTAGGCCGCATTTGTTCTTGTTGTTGTGGTTGTTTGTGGATGGGGGGAGGAGGAGGAGGGAGGAGGAGGGGTCAGGGATAAAGGAAAGATGGAGTGATGAGGAGTTCTTTGGAGTGTTGGAACTGACTGGGGAAGAGGGAGAAAGTGTGTGCGAAACACAGGGAGACAGAAGGAGGTGGCTAACTAGAGTCTGGTCAGATGACATAAGGTCACGGGGTTGGGGTCAAGGGTCAGGTGGAGGTATTCCATTGTCAACAGAGTAGGGGAACTTCAGCGGCGTGCACGTACGATGAGGACGGCGCTCTTCACACATCCCCGTTTCTCTTCTTCTCTACCCCTTCTTCTTCCATCTCTTCAGCCATCCATCACTCCAGGCAGCTTGTCTTACACCAATCCCACTATGCTGCTCTCTCTCTCGCACACACACACACACACACACACACAGAAACACACACGCACCCGCTTACCATCCTACCAATCTACAATAGGAGACAGTGTCAGGAGCTGGGAGCTCACTCCCAGAGCGCTACAATGCAACCTCTGTCTTTCCAGGTAGCGCGGGAGGGAGAGAGGGATGATAGAGAGTGGGGGAGAGATAGAGTGAGAGAGAGAGAGAGGGGGGAGGTCAGAGGAAAAAGGAGGAGACCATTTGGACCCGAGGTGGGAGAGTTTCAAAGTGCGGGACGAAAGAAAGAGGCCAGCTGGGACTCACAGTGTGCGAGTGTATTTGTGTGTGTGTGTGTGTGTGTGTGTTGTCATTTATGTGAGAGAATGAGCTCGCGTTTGTGTGTGTGTGTGTCTGGTTTACAGGGGCAGGCCAAGTCGCTGACAGTGAGACAAATGTTGGGACTCCTTTATGGATTGCTTAACAAATGCAGCACAAATAGTGGCCCCGGCACAACAATGGAAAAACACTGTCCCTCGCTCAATAAACATTATGCAGCGTCTCCCCCTCGCAAAACACCAGGGGAGCGGGGCCGCCGTCCACCGGATGCACTTTTCCTCTCTCCGTCTGTCTCCGTTCACCCCCCACTTCTCCCCCGAATGTGTCTTCCTGACTCTCGCCGTCCTTTTCTCTACAGCAACACTCGCAAGATTTTTCCCACGAGCTCAGACAGACAGATAGAGTTCCTTTTTCCCTTTCCTCCACCGTGCTAAAAAGCCAGTAACGATCACGTCGTCCAGTGACTCAGTGTTAAGAATTAAATGAGGTCTTAAAGAGGAAACATGACAGGGGAAATTTGTGGAGTGATGCCTCCCTGGTGACTAAATCTTTGGGCGGATGAGTGGATGAGGGAGGTAGACTGGCAGAAAAGGAGAGAGAGGTAGTCCCAGAGGCCGCATGAGTTAGCCCACGTCTTCAGCTTCCACCCCCTTTGCTCTCTCTCCCTCTCTCTTTCTCTCTCTCTCTCCCTCCCTCCCTCCCTCCCTCCCCACACACACACACACACACACAAAACACATGACTTTTCCTCCAAGCGTGTGTGTGTGATTAACAGCGGTGACATTAGGTTGTGTGTTATTGCCTTTTGTGGTTAAGCTGGACAGGAAACACGGCTCGGGCTGCCGGCCGCCGATTTAGGGCACCTCACAGAGGATGCTTTGTGTTTGCGAGGCTGAGTGTGCGCGCGTAAGGGTGTGTCTTGTGCGTGTCTGCGTGTGAGCACATACAGGCAGGACCTGTGTTCACATTTTCTCCCCGTTACGCACTGTTTACTCCAACTGAGAAAGTGATCAGGGAAAATCCAGCAGGCCATTTTTTACAGCGTTTTGCTTTAATTCAGGGAGAAAATTCGTAACTTTACGACGTTACGGTGCAGTTACTCTCCGCTGAAGCAACTCTGCAAACTCTTTAATTTGGTTTTCCTCTGGATTCTGGAAATTTTTTTTTTTCTGGGAAGCTTCGAGATACAGTTATTATTTATATAAAGATGCAAAAAAGTCTACCTGAAGCTTGGCAGTAATATTTAAAAGTAACAAAGCCGCACAGAGGAAAAGGGGAATATCGCTGACCTCCTCCAGGTCCTCCCTCCCTTAATCTTTATCCCTCCATCTCGGCTTTTCCTCTCTGTTGCTGCCCCACTCTTCCCACTGTTCAAAAGGACAGTCTATAAATAGATATTAGGCAATATCCTTAAGAGTCTGCTCGGAGAAGAAGGGAGAGAAGGAGAGAGAGAGAGAGAGAGTGGAGGGATGTAGCGACATTCTTACAAACAGCTGATTGTGTAAAGAGGGAACAGCGAGTAAGACAACACCGGGGGTTGAGGGAAAGAGAGAGAGAGAGAGGCAGCGGCAGGACAGGAGATGTTAAAAAAAAAAAAAAAGTTCAATAGTCTGTGACAGAGAGACAGAAGTAGAAAGAGATGGAGAAGTAGTTTCGAAAGCCGAGACGTAGAAAGGCAGGGGAAAACGATAGGCAATAAAGCGAGTGATAGCGCGACACGGGGGAAACATTTGTTTAAATTCCTGCCTGAGGTGTCATACGGATGTAAATGTTGCGGTCGGCTCCTCGGGAGGCGAAAACGCCCTGGGCGCCTTATCTAAAAGGCGCATTCCGCTCAACTATTTTGATATGCCCTTCCATTCCCTCAGAGAGCAATTTCAAAGATAGCTCGCATTTCCACGCAAATAGACCCGCACCTGAGTGACAGGCGGGCACTTCTTAGCACTCTTAAGGTGGATGGAGGGAAAAAAAACTGAAGGGAGAAAAAAAAAAAGAAAAGCCCACAAATGTCACTTTGACTCTTGACAGCACTGTGGAATTAGCCTCTGCGCTTATTTTTACTGTAGACGACGGATTCGACCGGCTGTGTGGTTGAAATAATGGGCTGCGATTTAAAGCGAGGCAGTGCGCGCGGGCACACACACGCGTGCGGACGCGGGAGCGCACACACTTTACTGTGGAATTCTCCAGAGGAGGCTCCCACGCTCCCTGAAAGCTTGTTCTGAGTAGAGGAGTTAACAAGAGCAGTTAGCACCATGATTATGTTAGCAGCCAGACACACAGAGCGAAGGAGCCAGGCGTGTGTGTGTGTGTGTGTGTGTGTGTGTGTGATAGTCTGTGACATTTCTGTGATGGCTGCTTTGTCTTTCCCCTCACTCTTCACCGAAGCTTAAACAAATCTTTGTCCCCGTTTTGCTTAATTTATTTGAAAAGTGTGCGCGTGTGTTTTGCTCGCGTGTTCATAAGCCCGCTGTATTTAAAGATGTTGTGTGTGTGTGGGTAAGCTTGCTGCTGCTGACGTGCCAACATGAAATGGACTCGTTGATTACACTAAGCGATGGCCAGGAGACAGTTAACCACCGCTGATGGCGATTATTCGGCCGGTTAATGGACGTCCGTCGCTGTCCGATTAGTGACTTAGCAGCAGTGGACATATGTGATATGAGAGGGACTTAGTTGAGGAGCCACTAATCGTCAAAAAGCCAAGGGGAAGTGGCGCTCTAATCTCAGTTTAGCACTCTCACCGTGTGTTGTGTGTGTTTGTGTGTTGGGGGGGTTCTGCAGAAGAGTTTCGGAGAACGATTACCTTACTGATTTGTAGATCAAAAATACGCAATATGTGTAATGCTCGATTCTGAGATGTCATCTGTGCTGCTTTGTAGGAAGCGCTCGCAGGAAAGGAAAGGGCATGATTATGCTAATGTTCGCTAATTAAGACCTGCACGACCCCGCCAATTTAGCAACTTAATAAAACCTCGCCTTCTTTAAGTCCTCGCGTGGTTCCGCGCTCCCAGACAGCTTCCTCGGGGTCTCCACCGGCGCGGCGGCGCTGCCAAAACTTTAAATGAAGTAGCCGGCGTAACCTGCACACCCGCTGTGCACCAATTGTGTAGTAATTCGACTTCAAAGGCGAACGGGGAGGGGAGCAGAGAGGGGTTTTATAGCCGGAGAGGAGCTGCGAACGGCCTCCCCTATTCATGGACACCCACCTCTGAGGAAGTGGAGGCAGAGTTGGGGATGCGGGGGGGAGTGGGCAAATGGGAAGTGGAGAAAAAGAAGAGGGGCCAAAAGCTGAAAGAATGATGACACGAAATGTTTGCCACAGAGAGTGAAGTCCTCTCTGTAGAGTTTTTGGATACCTCTGTTGTTTTCCGTGTTAATGTGTAACTGTTCTTGTCTGTGGTTTGCCAAGTCTATCAAGATACTGCATGTCAATGTGGCTACTGTGGTTAAATGACGCATAATAAAAATTTAAAAACCAAATTAAATTCCTCCCTCGCTTTCGGAGATGTTTCCGCAGCAGAGCCGATGTATAACATTAGTGACTCGGGAGGAGTCAGAACTGACCCCAGGTCTGTGTTTGGGGTTACGGCTAGACAGAGGTGTGCACAGGATACAAGGGGAGGTGTGTGTGTGTGTGTGTGTCTCAGACAAAAGGCCTTAGTGTGAGAGAGTGAAAGGAGGTAAAGTAAACAGGCAGCGACGAGGACAGACCTGCAGTGTTCAGGCCTCTGTTCTATGTATGCTCACATGTGTGTGTATATGTGTGTGTGTGTGCGCGCCGCGTGGCTCAAAAGCCCTGCAGTTTGTACAGCTGGGCCTGCCGCTTGCATTGGATGGTGTGTGAAACAACACAGGCGCAAGCGCACACACACACACACACACACACACACACACACTCATGCAGCGTTCTGCTCAGTCATTAAAACGTAAGAATCATAAACCTTATCCCAAGCCAGTTCCAATTATTATATCAGCTGGAGTGCAGCGAGAGCAGTGCCTTATCTCTCTTTTGTCATCGAAACAAATACAAAATCTTTAGCCGTCATTTACGGCCTCATTTTTTTGCTGAACAAGACAGGGCGCCCAGGAGGAAGAGATAAAGAAGTCAGCTGCAGGTACACATTCCTGTTGATTCCTAGAACTTGCGCGTGCACGTGTGTGTGTTCGTCTCTGTACACACTGTGCCCCATAAAAAGCGCATGCACTAAAGCAACATTATTATAACAGCTAGTGAGTGGAACCGTGATTAAAGCCGTCGAAGAAGCCTTTAAAACAGAGAGACTGGAGAACTTTTTGATTTATTGCAGTGATGACTTTTTTTGCTTCAACTTAAAGCGAAGTATTACATGTGCAACTCATAAGTGGATGAAATGGTTCTGGTACAACCTTTGGTAGCGCCACAGAACTCGCCGAAACTCAAAACCGCATGCAAGGAGAACCGTTTGCTTTTTTGGGTTCCTTAAAACATTTTAGACGCGACTGATTCTCAGCTGCACGGCAATTATAATACTAATTTGTAAAGTGGCTTAAATCATTAGATTATCTATGAGATCTGCAAATGTTACAGGCAAAATCTTCCTAAAACAATTAAAGGTGATTAAATTATATCACTAAGACGGAGAGTTGTTTTTTTTTTTATATATATATATATTTAGTTTTTGTTTTTGGAGTGTTACTGCGGGAGGGCTTTATTTAATTTCCACCGCAACCTTCCGCGCTGCGTGTCGTAGCGTGCTGCTTTCCTCATCGCCTCCAGCGAGCGGCACTCAATATTGTTTGCCTTTCCACTGTCATAAGGTAAATAAGCAATGAATTAGCGGCAGGGCTGCTCCAAGGAACAATGCCAGATGTACAGTCCAGAGGAAATCCAATAGAGTCAAGAGTGTAATCAGTTTACCGGAGACAAGCCGGGGGAAAGAGAGAGAGAGAAAGAGAGAGGGGAGGAATTTTTTGAAGGGAGGAGAAGGGCCGAGGAGGAGGAGGACGGAGCGCATCAGAGACGGGCGCGGGTGAAGATACGATGATACGCGTAGGGGAGAATGTGCAGAAGTGTATAAAACGGCTTGTTAAATCAAAGGCGGGGGAACTAATTAGAGGAAGTACATGCCTGTTGCTTGCTTCTTGCTTTTCTCCCCCTCCCCCCCAGAGTCTTCACAGTCCCTCCATCCCTCCATCCACACCTCCATCCCTCCATCCCTGTCATGTGTTGCCTCTGTGCGACTGAGCGTTAGCAGCCTATTACCCAGGGTCATAGTTGCAGTGGCTTCAAGGCTGACAAGTGCATCTGAAAGCACTCAGGCGACGCTGAGAACCACATTAAATTCTATTATTGCCGCGTAGTCGCTGCATCCCTATTCAGCTGAAGTACAGGGAGGCAAATTTACCTTGTGAGAGACAGAGTTCACCTAATAGATGTGGCTTTATATCCCTTCCTTCTTTTCAAGGGAACAAAGCCACAGTAACAAATTCAAACAGCAGGGCCGTCTTGCTGCTGGCTTTTTTCCCTCCAGTTTCTCTATTGTCCAGAGGTTTTCATAAACACATGTTATTGTCACCGCGCATACTGCTCTCACTCTCTGCTCCTTTCTCTTTTTTTTTTGTTGCCTTTCTCCCCTCGCCAATCTGCGTTTTTTTTTTCCCCCCCCTGAAAAGCCCATTGTCAAGACATGGTCATTTCCTCCACAATGCCAGTGCAAGCGGGCTCCATTTGCGGTAATGGCCCCGTCTTTTGGAGACGCGGACGCTGAATGGCCCCCATGGTAAACATACTGTAAGACCTTAGAGTGTGTTTGAAGGTCTGCCAAGAAGCTGGGTGCTCAAAAAAAAAAAAAAAAAACGACTGAAGGGGATATTGTGAGGAGATGCACTCCGAGAGCTCTGTCGTCTGCGCGAGCAGAGTGTGCGACAAAAACAGAAACTTGTCCAAAGAAAACAGAAGAGGGAGAATTGGTGCAGGTTGATGAGATGAATGGGATTTGGTGAACGCCTGTTGGGGGGGCTTAAATATATCTTTATGCCATCATGTTGCAGTAAACAGACAGCAAAGTGGGTAAAAATTTAAAGTTGGATCCGGACATCTGTGTGTGTTCGGGGGCCTAATTTTATCCCCAGGAACCTCCACACTTTCCTCTCGCCACCATCATATAACTCCAGTTGTCATCCTATTATATCATCTTTTGAATATTGCTCACTCTTCCTCCTGTTTTTTCCCTCCTCTCTCTCTCTCTCTCTCTTGTCTTTCTATCTCCTATTTCTTTTTCCAGGATGTCTTCCAAGCGACCAGCCTCTCCATATGGGGGGACAGATGGAGAGGTAACCATGGCAACCAGCAGACAGCGAATGGAGGATGAGGAGAGCGAGGGACTGGGCGGTGTCATCCACCTCCCCCTGGCCTCCTATTGCGGCAAGGTGTCCCCTCGCTCGCCCCCCAACCGCAACTTGGACAGCCCCCCCAACACGGTAAGAGCTGCTGTCGGGATCGCGTTCGGTCCGGCTCTGGGCGAAAGCACCCACCCATGGGCGATGGCGGCCTTGGGAGCCGTCTCGGGGTTACGCTTTCACCCAGGTGTACCAATAAAGATTTTTTTTGATATTAGAATAGTCACATTTGAGAAACTCTTTATAAAAGGTTGTTTTCGTCCAAAAAGAAAATAGCTAAAAAATTTATAAAATTGTGAATCGAAACCCGAAGACTCATCTGAACACATACACTTGCCAAGTCATTAGGTACACTAGTGAATATAAATGTCTTGCACTAAATCTTAGCTTCATGAAGGTTGTAGTGTTCAGGATTTGTTTAAAAAAAAGCTGAGACAGCTGTTGATTCCACCATGTTTTCATTTGCTTGTGGTTTGCAGCGCTGTTGAATTGCATTGTGTTGCACTGACATGTGTTCCTAGGCCAGGCAAAATAACAGAAACACTTTAGTGTTTAATTCAATCCACTTTAACAGCACCACAAACTACATCCTCCAAAACGAGACGGTTGAATTACAGCCTTTCTGAGGCACTTTCAGCATCCAACTGCACGTTATAAAAGTCATGAGAATAAATAAATAAATAAATACAGTCATGAAGACGTATTGAGCGCGAGGCTGTTACATTAGACTGCATTTATTTTACTGGCGTATCTAATGAACTGCCAAAGTGTATTTTTACATTACACATGACTTTTTATCTGATGTCACTCACAATCAATTAGCAGTTAATCTGTTTAGAAATGATGAATGCTTCTTATAACTCATTTGAAATTATCATTTCGCTGAGGGTATCCAAGTAATGTAGCTTATGCTTGATGGTGATTTAGTTTCCTAAAAACATAAAAACATATATAGGCAAATTAAACAAACTGTGGGAAGCAGATGATACGTAGTTCCAAAGCTACAATACCAGAGGCCGAATCTAAAAATCTAAACCTGTGGACACACGTAGAAATTGACTTGGTGTTCCATTTCATCCAGAAGTGAACAGTATAGGGAATACCTGGCTAAGTTACCTGCCCTCATCACTGGCCCGTCCCTCAGTTCTTGATCTCCATTGGCTTCCTGCCCCTGGCATTACTTCCTACAAGTATGTCTGAGAGACCCGGGGTAGAAAGTGACCCCAAAGGGCACAGACCACTGATTAGAGTATAATCACAGTAATCCCAACCTCCAGCCGTATAAAGGGTAAGTTCTGTCCTGAATACAGGCTCCTTAAAGTGAGCTGGACAGTGTGACAGCACATTACAGCCCTTGCTTGGATACATTTTTGTAGCAGACATTAACTCCCTCGAACTTGTGTGTGTATTTGCCATCTCCTGAATCAAACGCATCTTTGTGGAATGAAACAAAATAATTAGCGCTGCGTCGCTTTCGCAGAATTCCTTGTCATTTCTCTTCAAGCAAACAGATTTTCATTCGTCCGCACATTGAATGAACGCGCACACGGCCTGCATCTTGAACTTCGGTATGCTGTTTACTTTTGGTGACGGAGACATTAAAAAAAAAATAAAAAATACCGCGCATATCTCCACAACAAGGAACCAAAATATGTGGATAGTCGCTCGGTGATTGACGGGAGACATGAAAAGAGACGGAATCCTTAAAAAGGCAGAAATTGACTTTCTCTGCCGGTGAAAAACAGTTTGGCGCTCGGAGCTTCTTCTTTTTTTTTTCTTTTTTTTTTTCCCCATGAAGAAAAAAAAAAAGAAAAAAAGAAGGTTCAAGGCTACCGTTTGGGTGCACACGTGTTTTCGCTTTTAATGCGTGCGCCACCAGCCGTCGCCTTGAGCCCATTTGATGCACAGTTGCGTGACTGCAAAATGTGAGCCGTTGGAGTGAGTCACTTTCTTGGGGATGGAGTGTGACATTGTGTGTGGCGGCGCTGGATGTATGGCCCTGTATTTGTATTTGTGCGGTCTGGCTGCATCTCCCGTGGGATTCGCGTTAAATATTTGGATAGGTCGGCGCTGCGTTGGTTGACATGAGAGCGCACGCGGCTAAATTTTTTTTTAAGGTGACTCTGTTTTCCTGTGACTCATTACACATTCTACACATGTGGTGTGACTTACAGGGCATGTTCTGTGCCGTGACTGCGCAGGGTGTGATTACGTGACTGCGCAGGGTGTGACGTGTCGCTGGCGTGCATTATTTATTATCTAGTCCACGCAACAAAATCACGATGGGCGCCGCTTTACCTTCTCCCGGGCTCTCACCTTGATACACGCCTTGACGCAGCAGTTTTCAGATAGCCACCGCTGACCTTTCCCCCGTGCTGACAATAAACCGCTGTAAAACAATGAAATGACGCTTAGCTGCCGTAATGGAAAGCTAATTCCGTAATTAGCCCGCTGATTAGCCCGCGGGCCGCTCCCACGGTGGACTCTGCGTGTGTGGCAGGTGCCGACTGTAAACCAAAGTCCTGGGACCACGGGGGAACACTACACACACACACACAAACAAACGCTCGTTTGCCCTGTACGGGTTATCTGTTCGCTGATGAGGACACTGATTTTGAATACGCAAATAAAAAACACTGCTATTATCTTCCTTAAGATTTTATATGGAGCAGGTTGTTGGCGTTGTGAGGGGACATAGCGTAATAGATGATGTGGATTATTAAATCCGCATTTCTCTGTGTCTGACAGAGGAGAATTGGGGTTTATGTGACTATGTGCTTGTTGTAAGATGTACGTGGAGGTTTATTTGGGAAGGGGGGTTAACAGTGCCAATCCCTTCACCGCTGGCTGTCAGGAAAGAGTGGATGAAGAGTGAAGAGAAGGGAGATTTAGAACGAGGTGGGGGAGTTTTCAGGGAGCGGGATGGGGGCGAGGGGGCCGGTCTCCGTCTCGGGGCCGTTGTCGTAAAGTGATGGGGCAAGTAAATGGCTCGTCTGCAACTGGTTGACTTGGAAGTGAGGCAGCAGGGGACGGCGAGAGGAGAGGGGAGGGAGGGAGGGAGGGAGATTACAGCTTTATCCTGTCATAGTAAATTAACACGGTGGCGGAGAAGCGCTCGGCTACACACTGACCTCTTCATTCCGCCTGCCTGTTCGGCTTTGGCTCGGCCGCTTTACCTGCCCACTCCAGCTGCACAGAATGAAAACAGTACTTTACAAAAGCCTGTAAGGTGTTTTCATTATTTTTATTTATTTTTTTATTATTATTGCACAAACCCAGGCACAGGAACATCGCCGCTCATAATGGTTTGCAAATGAATGTAGTTTAGCTAAAAGGCCGTTCCGCTGAAGTTCTCGCCGAGCGGCCGGGCCCTGATTGGCTGGGACGGGCTCGGGCCACGAAGTTGTAAAGAGGCCGCTGTTTATTTGGCGGGTATCAAAATTTCGCGGGGGAAAACGGCGAATTGTCACTTTCAAGTCCGCATCTTTTTGATATCTCGCTTTCGTCTTGATCTTTTAATATTTATATTTGCAGAGCCGCAACAAAAAAATAAAAATAAAATGTTTACACATCAAGCAGAGGCAAGCATCTTCTCTCGTCAATGTGTTAATGGGCAAACACTAATTATTTCATTAACAGGCGGGATGCGCGCTCACGCGATCTAAAACTAAGACGTCTCGTCCACTCCGCGTTCAACCCCCTCCACGGGCCGCCCCCCTTCCCTCCCTCCCTCCTTTTTTTTTTATTTTTTATTTTTTTTGTGCAATTTGTATGTGTGATTATTCGCGTGTGTGTTCATGTGAATTTGACAGATTTAACACAGCCACTGAGCAGTCTTGAGACGCAGTGGTCACACTTAATTTCCCATGCCAGTGATGCACTAATGAATCAACACACGGTTGCCTGTCAACAGTGAGGGGTCGTGGTAAAATTTACTGGCGTGTGCATCTTAAACAAACTGCTATTTAGAATACGGAAAATACAGCTGCGTGTTTTCAGATAAGGAAAGGGCAAGTGTGTAATTCCTTGGACAATAAGCGAAATAGACAATTTGGGGACACTTAAATTTGGGATTCGCCGGCGGAGCGGTTATCTCGGCGCAAATGTTTTTTGTTCTAATTTCGGGGTCAATTGTACAGTTCGAGAATGTTGTCGGAACACAAGGAGGGAAAGTGTGTTTGCGTCGCTTGTCCCAGCCTGAGGGACCCCCAAAGTAAAAACTGACAGCGCCTGTGTTTAGCCATGGCATGTAAAGGGATTTGCTTCGTGTGTGTGTGTGTGTGTATGTGTTTAGCAGTGCGTCGGAGGCGTATATATTTTGGAGATTGGCAGCTCTGGCGTAAAAGTCGAAACCCCCCGCCCCACCGCCACCCCTCCCGTAGCCACGTTCTCTCGGTGTGTGTGCGTGTTTTCGTTGAGCAGCTGTTTCCAGTTCTTGCCGCTGCCACATCGTCCACGCCTTGATCCGCAGCGACGCGCCAGGCACCGAATATTGTTTTCCGCGCATGCACCTTGCTCACCTCGAGACACGTCAAGTCCTGGAAGGAGGAGGGAGAGAGAGTTTCTTCTGTCGGGCAACGGAGAAGGAGTAAAGAAAAAAAAAGAATATGAACAGCAGCATCTGTGCTGGCTGTAGGAAAAAAATAGCAGTTGGATTTCCCCCCCCCCTTCTTTTTTTTTTTTTTTTTATATTTGGCAAGAGTTAAGTGTTTTTAAACCAACCTCCCCTCACAGATGAGCTTAAGAAGACAAAAGTTGTTTAATTCGGTTCCATTGCAGAGGCAGTAAAAGGATAAAGAGAGTGAGGCGCAATTTTTACTTTGTTCCAGTCATTTGGAAGAGAATTGACATCTGCAAACTAAAGGCAGAACCGCCCACACTGCCAGCCTGCCACATCCAGCGCGTATAAATACATATATGCAGACACTCACACATTAGCACACACACCTACAGGCTATGTGCACTCGCGGTGTCACACATATATGCACAGAAATGGCAAAAGAAAAACCTGCTCGCACACATGCACCGAGACCGAGAGGAGGGCATGAACGTTTACAGTAGCCAGAATTTCTGTTTGTACTCATGAATAAATGCATGTTGATGAGAAAAAGTTTTGCAACCTGAGCCGCTCACGGGGAGGAAAGGAGCGTGTCGCCGGCGCGCACGTCCGCCGAGCGACACGCGTGTACGTTTTTTTTTTGATCCCCCTGTTTTGGACTTTGCGGCTCAAATCGCCAGCGAGGCCTGTAGAAGGAGGGTAGAGCCGTTTAAGTTGGGACGGGGCTGTCTGCGCGAGTTCACACGTAAATAATGTCGCGGGCCCTAACGTACGGGGGGGCCTTTGAAGAAGCCACGGCTCCCTGCTAATTCCCTTTGATTGGGAAATGACCTTCATTGTTGGACGCAGCAAGATGACATCTCCCTGGCAGCTTTTCCACCAAGCGAGGAGATCCGACAACCCCTCACCCCACCGGCTCCATCCCTCCTCTCACCCCCCCCCCGCACCCTCGCTTCCATCTCCCTCCCATATTCTTGTTCTGTTTGTTTTGTTTGCGCGACATCTTTCTCGAAAGAAAGAGTGCGGCTGTTTTAAGTAGGCGCTGGATTAGATAAATGGGATGTGACAGGTGTGACCGCTGCCTTCAAGATGCCTGCCTTCCTCTTGCTCTCTCTTTCCCCTCATATCTCTCTGTCAACTCTCTCTCTCTCTCTCCCTCATTTCCTCTAATAACGCCGCCTCTCTCTCTTTCTTGTTTTCGGATTCCGCTCTTTCTCTCTTTCTTTGACTTTTACACGCTCGCGCTCCTTCTCTCCCCCCCCCCCCCCCCCCTTGTCTCGTTGCATTTGCATGTCGTTTGTCGGCGCTGACGCAACCCGCAGCCGCAAATCCGCTCATTTGAAGTCTGAATTTCCCTAATCTGGAGAACAGGAGAGAAAGCGAGGGGAGAAGGGACGGAAGGCAACAAAGAAGCAGCAACTTGGTCAGGTGGTGAGAGGAGAAGAGTGAAGCCTTTTAGGGCTTTGAGATCACAAGACGCTCTGTGAGCACTGCGCAGCCCTCAGAGCCGCAGAGTTAGCAGCCTCAACGGCCGCAGCCGACCTGAGCCTCATCACCTCGTCTTATGTATACGACTGCTCCGGCCTTATCATTGCTGTCACAATCTGTCCCTGTGTTACAATGCATGTGCAAGAATGCCGAGGAGAGAATTAGTGAATTATTGAGCGTGCTGACTTATTCAGAGCTGCAGAGAGAAGGGAGAGAAAGTCAGTGAGGGGTTGAAAATGCCAAGTGATAATGGTCTGCTGTACCTCTCATATAGTGTTTGGCCACTGACGAGGAAAGCAACGTCAATAGTGAAAGCCTATACCTGGACTTACCTATACTTTTTATAGACTTAGACCTTTATTTATTTCTTTTTTAATCTGTAGATTAGAGAGGAATCTGGACTCATCTAGACCTGGATGACTTCATCATGGACTGTGATCTCAGGATGAAGTTCCACTTCCACCACCAGCCTGCGAGTTAATGATTAGGAAAAAAAACAATCCCCTCCTTAATACGGCATCATTAATGCAGCTGCAGCGTGCACTCCCACCCACACACGGGCCAACCCTTCACCGTGCATATATATATGTGTGCCGCTGTCCCAGGTGGCGTGCCCCATACTGTAGTGAGATTAGCCAAAGATTAACCCCGTGGACCATTGACCCTCGTGTTTACAAAGAGCTGAGCTGACAGACCTGTTGGCTGATTGACTCACTGACTCATTTCTTTCTGTAATTAAACAGCGAGCCTCGTGCCTCGGCGCACCTGAGCGCAAGTTCAGGTGGGAGCGCGGCGCGTGTGCCTGCGTTCCTGTCGGCGCGTTGTACGGCGTCCGTACGCTCGGCAGTGTGCGAGGAAGAGGAGGCGTTTGCGCGCTCTCGCTCTCGGTGTCACTGTTAATTGGGCTGAGCCAGCTTAAAGCCGGCCGCACAAGCAAACACAGGTTTTACTGGGTCACAGATTAAGATGCTGAAAGTTACTTACCGCTCAGCCGACCCCGTGAGGTCTGTTGTTGCTGCTCATTCATCCAAAGTTGCAGAAGTTACCATTTTACAAGAGACGATTTTGGATGCATTCTAATAAAACAGTCCTGCTCTAATTACCCCTTGACTGCTATATTGTTCAGGTATAATAGTTTAAGAAAGGTGGTAATTCAGCTGATCTTTGTGGAGGATGTAGTTTGTGGTTTGTGCTGTTGAACCTGATTGAATTAAATACAAAGGCGTTTCTGTTATTTAGCGTCGCCCTCAGACTAAAATAGGGTTTTCGGAATAATAGAAACTCGTGTCGATACAACACAATACAATTCGATAGTACTAAAAAATGGAAACACGGCTGAATTGTCGATTCAAGTGTGTTCCTCAGTACTCTCTTAGTTATTGTCGACAAAGGCTGAATACTCCAACCTTCGTGAAGCTAAGATTTTGAGCACAACTGTTATGTCAGAATGTATTTGTTTTCACTGGTGTACCTAATGAACTGGCAAGTGAGTTTGACAACATTCCTAATATTCAGAAGTCATTAAACTAAACTCATAAAAACCTTAGAGGCAAGACTGCAGGATAATTATTCATTAAGACCGGCTGCCATAATGAGCTTTACTTTAAACCGTACACGTTATATTTTGTTGCCATCTTTCTGATTGTTGTGCGTTTTTTTTTTTTTTTTTTTTTATCCGCCCAGCCCTTCCATAAGTTTATGGAAATGATTTGACACAGCTCCAGAGCTTTGTTATTTCAAAAGGAATGCATTTTTTCAGATTTGGCCGTTTGATGGAGTTGCATCCTCAGCATTAATTGTCACGAATCTTCGGGACAAAAGTGAAAGCGGCGCCGAAACTTGGGCCTCGGATTCGGGGCTCTGGCGTTGGACGTCCCTCAAAGGGAGCTACGGGACGCTTTGTAATGAAGAGTTAGCGTGACACTTAAGAGTGTGTGCGGAGTCCTTTTATTGTTGTTTCATGTGTTCACTCTGTCAAGTACCTCCAAGTCAGTCAAATGCAGATGCCAGAGGATGTGAGAGAGGGAAAGAAGATGTATGCCCTAAGTTGAGATAACTGGCTGGGGATGAAAGTTGTTGCGTTGGGGTATAAGAAGGGGAGATGGAGAGAATAAAGGAGGAAATAAGGATGGAGATAATGAGTGGGTTTATGCCAGCTCTCCTCAGTCTCCTCCTTTATGTCTTAAAGTTTAGGTAATTTCTGAAACTAATAGTTCATTTTCTTTCTCTACCTTCTGTTTTTCTCCACTCCATCCAGGAGCACGATGGCACTAAGGGGAGCTCATTGAGTCCTTACCCCCAGCACAATGCTACCTCACCGGGCAAAGAGGAGGGCGGAGGCGGGGGTCGCCCCTGCAGCGACGGGGGCTCGGCCGCGGGCACCCTGGGAACCCCCGAGAGGCGCAAGGGCAGCCTGGCAGACGTGGTGGACACACTGAAGCAACGCAAGATGGAGGAGCTGATCAAAAACGAGCCAGAAGGTCAGTGATGAAAGGAGACGCTGGTGCGGCCAGATGTGTGATCTCCAAGTCCTCTCCGTCTCCCTGGCCCCACGCCGCACTTTTATCACACTCTGTTGTCCTTTCCCTCTCCTTCTTTCTTTCTTTCTTTCTTTCTTTCCGTCTGTCTCGTAGTCTCCGCGTCTCTCTCTCACTCTTTCCCCTCTGTTATGAACCCACTCACATTCAGATGAGAGGCGAGCCTTTGTTTTTCCAGCATACAGACAGACAGCATCAGCTGCTTGGGTCTATTGTCCACCATGCTTTGCATATTTATCACAACCTGACAAATAAGATGTGTGCGTGTGTGCGTGCTTGAGCGTGTGAAAGGCCTGCAATCACTCTTGGATCTCGTAACAGCTCTCCAAATGTATTCCCAGCTTTAATTTCGAGGAACGCTAACGTTGAAAAAGCTAAGAAAAATAATCAGTGAGGGTTAAACGCCTCTCTCCCTTTCCTGCTAATTTTGTAACCTCTAGGCTAAGCCCTCAGATAAAGATTTCACACACTGTTGAGGAAGCTAAACTAGAGTCTTGCCCAGGGCCTGCATAACACGGCTCGATTAGCCCCCACATGTCATTCTCAAATTTAGCCTGGGGCTAACAGTTGGAGTCGAGAAAAGAGATAAAATTAGCCCGTGGCCAACGCTAATTTCCACTGGGCAGATAAATGGCAGCTTAAGTCGCTATGAAATGCATGTAATAGTGATAATGTGATACGGATGTCACTAACAGGTGTCCATCTCCTTTAGGAGGATGGGGTGGTATAAATAACACGGGTCATTGCTGTGCTGCAGAGGGATGTTGATGTCCCTGGAGCTAGTTGGGGTATCCTGACCTGCTCTAGAGCACTTAAGCAAAGCAGATAAAAGGTCTTCGAATGGAAAATGTTGGGCCCGGTCCAAAACGGACCCACGGTAAACACTCCCAGACATGCAGGGCATGCATTTACCCAAAGGATGAACTATATAAATTGTGTTAGAGAGGGGAGTTTTGGCAGCAGGATGCAAACTTTGCTCACATCTGCGTGCTCTTAGCCCAGTAAAATAAGACCCTAGCAAACTACACAAGATCAGACTTACCTCAACCACATCTTCTTATACACCTCCAAACTTTTTCTTTTGCCTTCCGGCTTCAGTGCAGCGCATAAACATTTATATTCAATCATCTCCGAACATGCAGACTCGATCCCATGCGACACCAGGCCCGAAAGGTGAAAGAACAGCGCGGCAGGGCGGTGTGTATTTGCCTTTAAGTGAAGGTGCGCGGTGCGTGTTTGTGTTCCCTCAGCACATCAACAGGCTTTCATTTCAAGCAGCGATGTGCTAAACTTATTTTCCAGGCTTTTCTGTAAGGTTTTCAAAGCGGTGGAGACTGCTGGTCAGCTCTCACCGTCTGGTTGTTTTTATTCCAGTCGATAGAGAGGCCTGTTGTGGCACATTTTACACACACAAAAAAAAAAAAAAGAAAAAAAAAAGAAAAAGCTGGACTGTTTGTCGAGCCGAGCTGTAATTGAGGTGTGTTTTGGGTTGTTCGCTGCTTCACTGGACCTCATGAACCGGCTGCACAGGAAAAAAACAACAATAATGGATCTTTATGAGTCAGCCAGCGCCGAGTGAGAGGGAGGGGAGGGAGGGAGGGAGGAAAGAGTGAGGAGGAAAAGACAGGAGGTGAAGGAAAGGAAAGTGGAGGAGAGAAAGAGCAGTGTCTTCACAGACCCCATTAGCACAGTGCCACGGTGGTGCGGCATCCAAACCAACCCGAAGCATTATCTGGCCCTACGTTTAAATGAAACGCGCTAACAAAAGGCCCCAGCGCCTCCAGACCCGGCACATACACACACACACACACACACAAAAAAAAAAAGAAAAAAACCCAGGCCAAGCAAAAGAGAAAGGAAGAAAGAAAAGAGAGTAAAAGAAGAAAAGAGAAGCTGAGAAAAGATGAAGAGAGGCAGAGGGAAATGGAGAGAGAGGGGAGGGGGGGGGGAGAGAGGAGAAACGATGAGGGGCGGTATTGAACGCGAGATAGAAATCCCTTTTCTGTGCCCGGCTAGCTATTGTTTGGCTGTGTGGCTCACAAAGGCCATTAGCAGCAAACAGCAGGTTGGGATGAAAATTTAATGAAGGCTTTAATCATTATGAAAGGCCCGGAATATTACTGCTCTCTCTGTCTCCCTCTCTCTCTCTCCCTCTCTCTTAGACACTCATGCGCTGCTTCCAGCTGGATCAATGATACGCACACACATTCAGAGTGTAAGAACATTAACACCGGGAGGGATGTGAACAAGGGGCCAAAGACACAAAATGGGTCAGAAAACGATAAACATCTCGAAACAGAAAGAGAAGCTTGACGTATCGAAGGCAGGCCCTGAGCTAGGCGTCACACACACACACACACACGCGCGGTCACACACACTGAGCACGCCTTAACTTTGAAAGATTTAGTTTTGTGTCTGTGGCTAGTGTTGCTCTACTTAGGCTAGATGAATGGAGAGTGGTAGATACTGGGTCAGTGTGCGTGCTGTTAAAGCCTTTTGGGAGCATGTATACTTGTGTATTTGCATATGTATTTGAGACGGAACGTGCGTTGCGTGTGTGTGTGTGTGTGTTAGGGGAAGGGTTGTGTTTTGAGCGCATGTGTGTAAGGTGCGGTGTTTGTGTGCTGGCCTCTAATAAATGACTAGCCAGGTTGTCCCCCATGGCCCGGCCCAACCGTGCTCCACCGCTCTCCTGCTCTCTCCATTCATCTCCCGTCTCTCTCCACCGGCCACCTGCTACCCGGGAGATCCTCTCCGATACATGTATGTACGGGAAACACACACACACACGTGGAGCGTCAGTTGCTGTCTTTAATAAATTCTTCAGGAGCAGCAGATAAGAATGCCGTGACACCGCCTGCGTACGTTCGCGTGCGTGCCGGCGTGTGTGTGTGTCGTTCGTCGGGATTCGGCGCGGGAGGCCGCCGGGCGAGGGGCACGTGCTGGAGTGTGCGCGCGTGTCATTACGTGGAATAATGAGAGCAGAGAGCGGGGCGTCACGGGAGGCGCGGGGTCGAGAGGAGAGTCGAGGCTAAAACCCAGGAGAGATGGCTGCACAAGTGCACACACAAACGCACCTGGATGGCTGAAGAGACACACACACACCTGGACAGTTGGCTTGGACTCGCCATTTAACCCCTCGTGACCCCTGTGGCACAGAGCAAGGCCCGGTGATAATCTATTAGCTCAGCTGTGGGAAAACTTCTGAGAGATAGATAGATAGATAGATAGATAGATAGATGCTGTGAAATAAGGAGGGAAAATGAAGGAAATTAAAAGGAAAGGAAACATCACTAAATGGGGCACAGATGTTCCTCTCGGCCCCTGGAGTGGCGCCTCCACTGCCCTGGACTTTCACCAGACACTCTGCCTCATTCCTCCTCTCTCCTCTCTTCTCCTCTCCCCTCTCCTCTCTCTCTCCTCGTCTCACTGCATGGCAGCTTTGACTGTAAGTGGCTCACACATTAAGTGCCAGCTGAGCTCCGTCTCTGGACCCGTCTGTTGACCCTCTGCTACCCAGCCACAGCTACCCGTCACCAGGGCTCCGCCGCCTCTGGGACGTTTTATGGTTTCTTCTATTTAGCGTAGCCTCAGCTGTAACCCTGGAATAAACAAAGGTTCTCTGGAAGAAATCTGAGTGAAGCTGCTGTACATATTTTTAACTGAGCAAACCTTTATATTACATTAGGCTTTAAAGAAATATGTAAGTTTTAAAGAATCCATCACTCAATGTATAAGCCTGGCAGTGGCTGTAGAAATGTTAGGACTTCAGAAAAACAAGAAAATCTGATTTTATAAATTAAATCCTTAGCTAACAGCAGTTTTTTCAATTTTCTTCTAGTTCTATGTATTCTGAAAAAACTAAATTTGTCCTTTGGGTCAAATGTGACCCTTCTTTAAAAGTTTTTACATCACATAATTTTATGTAAATGTGGTTTACTGCCCATGAATTCTGCAAAAATAGTGTCCAATATATATTAATTAGTTAAAAGAAGTTGGTTAACAATGTGTAACACCAAATTAGGAGATTTTATTTTAGCCTTTATAAATAGTCAAACGGTCCGGAGTGAGTGAGTTTTGGTCCGGGAGGACAAAAGTTGCATGATCGACGGGAAGACAATACGAGGGTAAAAACATCCCGTGGTTCCTGAATTAATAAGGTCAGATGCAGACCTCCCTGGTGTGTTAATTGATTGATTTTGACCTCCGGCTGGTAACTAAACAGAAATCAGAAACCGAAGAGAAAACGTCCAACGAACAAAGTGATTGCCGTGAATCACAGTTCAAGCAATAACTCTGCTCCTGATTGCGTGCCTTCGGTGGTCACCTCCCTTTACTGGCAGTCACATCATTGGGGTCAACAAACGGCAATATTGTTGTTGTTTCGCTGAGCTCTGGGGTCAGACCCTTTGCCGCTGCACTTTATAGCTTTTATCCGGACGCACGTGCAGGGAAACAAGAGACGGACTCGTTGCATATAGGGGCTGACGCCCACACGCGCTGGCGGACAGCGCGCAGGTTTACAGCCGTGCGTGCAACCTCGGGGTCAACCAAAATGCTGTTTTACGGCTGAAAGTACTCGCCGCTCCGGGGCACTGGTTTTCATACTGAAAATGCCAACTCAGTGACAGATGTCACACAACATACACACACACACGCACACGGACACATTCTCGCACATGCACACACACGGCACTTCATCTATCTTCAAGGCATGGAGGGAACCCAGGGGTTGCTTTTAGAGAGCATTGAGGCATTTTATAGGACAGCACTTAGGCGAGGCCATTGTGCCACACAAGCACACGGTGGCCGGAGCTCCCTCACGCCTCTGTACACTCCAATGGGTGACAATGGGAAGGGCGGATACATTCTGCCAAGAAGAAGGAGAGAGAGTATGAAAGGGATAAAAAAAAAAAGCGCTGGAGAAGTGGAGGGATCGAGGCAGTCTCTCGTTCATCCGTCCATCAGCCCTCCTCCAACCCCCCTCCTCCTCTTCACTTTGCTTAATCCTTCTTCTTCTTCTCTGCTATCTGGGGGGCTACGTCAAACACACACACACACATATATATGCACACACACTATAAACATCAACAATGACATATACAGCCCTCGCAAGTCATCACATGGACCTCCGATTTTTAAGCACAGATCCCTGAGGGGAATTTGCGGACTGCACACACACACACAAACGCTCACACATGCACACAGCAGCAGGTTCACAGCCCTAGCGTGGGAGCGGGCGAATGTCTTTATGTGATTTCCACCCTTTGTTGGTAATTAGTTAGTTGTATAAATTAACATGAAGTGCAGCAGGACTCTCACAGCCATTGTTTGCCGCGATTATTCTTCTCACACTGGGAAAAGGAAGGCGAGTGAAATGAAACAGAAGGGGAGGTTGAAAGAGAGAATTGTTTTTTTTTTTTTTTTCTTCTCCGCTATTTTATTCACTAAAAGCAAATAGATAAAGCTTGGGCAAGCGAGAAAAAGGAAGATTTTGTCCTCCTGTTCGCCAATTAAAGAGCTCGAAGTACGCGGTCAGTATTCACTGAAGAAAACTTTCCATCGCCCTCATGAGGATAACTCTGCCTTGAACCCTTTGCTAAGAACTACGATTTGAACTTGAGGTGTTGTTTTTTTATGATTCACCGCCGATTCCGTGACCCGGTAGAGAAAGAGAAAGCCTTCAGTGGTCAGATTCAGAACATTCTTTGCTTGGAAAGATCACATTATTGAAAAAGAAGTGGTATCCTTACGCTCGAGTGAAACTCGCTTTGAATCAGGCGAGGAGCTCGTGCTTCGCGTTGCTTATCTAAGAAAACCAATTCCTCTTTATTTATCGTTCTTCCCAGTTATCCGGGTGTCATTGTGTCAGTTAAATTCACAGCGTTTGTTGTGGAGGTGAGGGGAGAAAAAAATAAATAAAAATCATCATGGACGTGACTCACAATTCAAATCGAGTCAATTCGGACTTTTTTTTTTTTTTTTTCTTTTGTGGCATGAGAATCGGGCAACGTCATGGGGCGAACCTGAGGCCTATTGTGGCCCGGGCCATTGTTGGCTTGATGAAAGGCGCATTCAAGTCACTTTTCTTATTGAATTGTTTTGCGTCCGCTTTTCAACGTGGCATTCTCTCCCCAGCCTTGCACGAGACAATCGGTGGGGATGAAACTCCTTTCGGCCATTCTTCCCGGTCCAGATGAGCGATATTAAGGAGATGAATGGTGTGTGTGTGTGTGCGCGCGCTCGCCTGTGTGTGTCTGTGCGTTTGTGTTTTTTTGGGGGGAAAAGCAGTGCCCCAGCTTTTGTCCAATACATGAGCATAAAGGGGCTTAGGCAGAAGAGAGAGGGGTCCTGTGGTTTTTCTGAAGGTGTGTGTGCGTGTGTGTCCGTGTGTGTTATTGGCCCCCCGGCGTCGCATTAAGTTAAGGACAAAGACTTGAGGTTCATGAATCAGCCAGAGCTTCCATAGCTTAGCTGGCTACTCACAGTTTGACTGTCTTACAGTACAGAGTGTGTTTGTTGTGTACGTGTGTTGCTACCTGGTGATCAGGTGTGTAAAGCAGAATGTTTATGTGTGTTTCATTGCGTCAGGAATACATTTGTGTGTTTCATACGAATATGTTTGTGTTTCTGTGTGTGTGTTGGTGTGAGTCAGACTGTCCCGCATAAAGGCCTCCTGTCACCGACTCCCAAATATTAGACAGGCCCCAGTGTCTTGGCATCCGCCCATTCACTTCCATTCAGCATCATGTCCCATGACCAAATCAGTGGAATCCATGATTTATCTATTCAGCTTTCTCATAAACTCTCTTCATTTGCACAGCCCGGTTGTTGTTTTCTTCCCTTTTCTGTTATGTTCCTTTCTTGGTCTTTTCTCCCATTCCCATGGAGCGTCGGAGGAATGTTTTTATGCTGCAAAATGGTTGCAAGATTAATGAGTTTTGTGCAGAGTGCGCTGACTTCCATTTGTCCCTCGATTGCTTTATCAAAGGGATATGAAATGCAGAGAAAAATCTCAAAACTTTTCATTGAGGTACTTAAGCAACAAAAACACTCTGAGAAACATTGTGGAGAAATAAAAAGCAATTGCTGTTTGGACTTCGACCAGTTTTCAAAAGGCCAGATGACGGCACCCTCCAACATTTATTTAATTTTTTTTATTTACTTCGCAAGAAGAATTGTCAAGTTAGCCAATAACTCCAGCAGCAATCTTCCATTAAGTAGTTTACTGACATACCAGCAGTTACTTTGTGAGTAGGTGGATGTTGCGTTTTGGAATGAAATGCTTGATTTCTCATCTTGACACCGTGCCACGGCGAAATATGAAAAGGTGTCGCTTTGCTGCGAGGTTTCCAGACGTTTCCGCCAACATGCAGATTTCATAGCCGCGTGCGCGCGAAGGCGTTTCGGAGTTAACTTTAAATCATTGGCGGAATGGGTGGAAGTTGTTCAAGGGGGGTGCATTCATGGCCTTTAATGACACTTATGCTTTGTGTGTTTATGACTTGAAATGTGCAGTATATGAGTTTTATTTTCTGTGTTTTGTATTCCTGATATTCCTGATAATATATAATATTATGGACCTGTAAATCTGAACACAGTTTTATTCACACAGAGGAAACCAATACAAAAATAAAAATAAAAATCTGGGTGTAACAAGATGCTTTCCAAATCATACAAATCAGCCAGGCTAAACACCAGGCATGGCAAGACGAGCTAATTTCCTGGCACCTCCGCTTTAAACTGAGATTGATTCCACCCGTTTTATGAAGCATGCATCTGCGGTAATCTTCGCTCATGCACATGCTTGAACTCGCTTATGTTGTTTGCGTGTGACCCACATAGAGGTCCTTTACTGCAGGTGCACGTCTACGCCCTCATGGCACCTTTCATGGCAGCACGTAAGCTGACTGCCGGCTATATAATGTACTTTAAATAGCCTGCAAGTAAGCTGTGTGATAGGGCTTATTAGCTGCGACTGTTTTTGCAAGAGAGTACTTACAGCGTATACTATTTTTATATACTATACACACATACACACATATATTTATATATTGGCCTGCCTGGAATTCCACATGCCTCGTGTTAATATATATATATGTGTACGAGGAAGAGACTGCACTCCTCTGTATAATCCATGTAAGCTTGTGTACAAAGTAGCTCAATCTTCTTAGTGCAATTTCACATCTCGGCTTCAACACATGTGAAAACATCAGAGCTGTAGTCCCACATCACCCATGTCAGCAGCGTCCAGTGCAGGATTTAAGGCCTGACATGGATGTTAGAGGGCTTTAACAGAGCTGAGCTCTTGCTAGATTGTGAATAAAAACATATAGGGTGCAGCAGCGGGGTGACACCATACGTGTGGTGACAAACGCACCCACTCTGTCTGACCTGATCGAGGAGTCACGGCTTCCCGTGATGCATCTGGGGTAGCGAATGGACACGTGCCAGCGATCCACGTAATCGCCACCCGCCCCCGCCGTTTCTGCTCCTTCCTATATGACAGATATTAAGGTGGTGTGCGCGCTGGGTAGCTTTAGCGCTTGAGTCATCCAGAGAGCAACAAGTCAGTCAGTCAGTCATTCAGTGGTCGACAAAGCTCGTCGTGCAGTAATCAGCGAGCCACGCAGTGAAGCACTCTGCTGGTACGACTTCCATTCAGCCGGCCAGGGAGCCAGTCAGTCATCTGGTCCGTCAGCCAGTCAGTGTGTCAGTCTTTGAAGCCACAGGGTCTTTATTAATTAACCCCTGGCTGCCTGGGCAGAGGGCGGGCCTTACAGATGAAGTGGTGGTGTCTGTGTTGTCAGCCTCAGGGTTCACGACCCGAGCCCACAGCGCGACCCAGCCTTATTTGAGCCAGATGTTGGGAGACAGGCGTCTCCAGCGCTCCCCTCCCGTCTCCCCCGCCCTTCCTCAGCTGCATTCTTTTCCTCCGCTGCTGCTCGGCCGGCCGAGCGGTCATCACCGGCCGCTCACATCGGAGCCCCAATGCTCGCCGCCGCTCTCCTCTGTCTGCTTCTCCTCTTTTGTCACCCCCTTTTTTTTCTCCATCCTTCTCTCTCTCTCTCTCTATTACCCAGTGGGATCCATCCATTCACCTCTCCCCTCCCCTCCCTCTGTTTTCACCCCTCCCTCCTTGTTTGGCCCACTGCCCCTTTCCGCTTCGCTCAAGGGAAAGAGTGCCGTGTGTGTGTTGCCTGGCAGCGTGCCCGCTCTCATCGTCTTCTCCCCATCCACTCAGTTTTTTTTTCTTTTCTCCCTCTCATCCCTTGCTTTCCATCCTTGCCCCATCCTCTATTTTCCTCTCTGCCACCTCCGTCTTACCTCTCTCTTTCTACCTCCACCATTGTCCCCATCACTCTCTCCACCTGCTTCTAATCACTCCCTATCCACCCTGCCTCCATTCATACTTCTCACTCTCTCTCTCTCTCTCTCTCTCTCTCATCTCCCCTCCCTCTCCATCCTCCCTCCCTCGTCTCTTCCTCGGCTGGGCTCAGGAGCAGTGAACAGGTGTTGTCTCCTTTTGATTTGGGTGCGTTCGGATTAATGCTGTCAGCTCAGCTGTTAAAACAACTGCCACCGCCAGATGCCAGTCAGTTTGGGGCTGGAGTTGTCACCTACACACAAACTCACACACATGCACACACACATTCGAACATCCAGACGTAGGCACGCTCGGATGCGAGCGTGCGCACACACACGGGGTAACGCACAAACACTTGGCCCTCCTGGCTCATTGTAATACTGACAAAGCAAATCAGCTGTTGTATGCCTCTCTTGTCTATAACCCAGGTGTGTGTTTCTGTGGGCTTTCCAGAACATCAGAGAGTGTATGACATGTTACTACAATGATCATTAATACAGTCAGAGTTGCTGAAGACTTATTTAAAGCTTTGATTTGATTTTTATAACAAATTGTTATTGGTTTTTATCGATTTCCATATAAAGATCTACTACTCACCCTTTAAAACAAGTATGAAAGTAATCCTGATGATGTTACCAGGATTAAAGAACTATGAAATATTCCACTGAAACTCTGCATCTTAAACTGGGAGCTTGGAATTTGTGTGATGAGGACATTTAGTGGACAGAAAATACTGATTCTTTGCAGCCCCCTAACTTTACTATCACTAAATGATTGCTAGAATTCTTCCAATTTGCATTACTTTGAAGTGAAAGGTGTCCACCAGGTTAAATAGTTTTGTTTGTCACTCAGGGTTAAGCATTCAGATTCTTTTGAGGACTGACTAATTCACTAAATACTTAAGTAGCTATTTGTAAAAATAAAATAAAAAAACATTACGAAAAGCACTATTCATAGATGTCAAACTGAAGTTCCCAATCTGTGACTTTTGATAAACACATTCACTTTGAGATGTTTTGAAGCTCGTTGCCAATCAAATATTTAACAGATATTCCACAAATTTCAAATACGACGCTTGTAAAATCCAATTTACGGCACATTTTTAATAGACGACAATGGGTTTAGTTTAGTATTTATTGAGTAAACCTCCAGTGAGGCTGGCTTTATTAGCCTGGGCTGCAACTGTGTTTGCAAAACTCTCCATTCCTAAGGCGACGCATTATTCCTACATCTCCGCCCTCCCTCACCCTGACGCACTCACTTGTTCCTTTCTTTTCTCCAAATCATCCATCCTGCGATGACTCCACAGGCGAATGCTTTTCATACTCATCCCTACCTGCTTTATTTTGAAACGGTTACCGTAAAACTTGCAAGAGCTGTGTGTGTTTGGTGTCTGCGTGCGTCACCATTTTTCTGGCACTGGACCCCCCCTCCCTCTTCCTACGCTCACAGCCCTTTCCCGCCTGACAGTCGCTTAAATTTAGAAAGTGGTTCCTTGTTGAAATTTGCGAGTAAAATGATGATTAACTATGAATATCAATGATCAGCAGTGTACAAGTGGTGTGTAACAGTGCTATTTAAGGCTACTTCAGATGTGGGTAGAGTTTGCCGGCTTACTGTCTGTGTGTGTGTCAGATGGCGGGTAGTGGGCTTGGGAGTGACGATGCTGGCGTCTCAAGTCATTTCAAACACACATTCACAAATGCAAAGCTTCAGAGGAAGCGTTCCACTCTCCATCTTTTCATTCTGGCAAATCCTTTCGTCTATCTTTATCTCCCTCATTCTCTCTGTCGGTCCTCTTTCTCTCTCTCTTCCTAACACACGTTTTCTTCCTCCCTCTTTCAAATTGAACTCATGTTTGTTCGCGAGCCTCACACTACAGAGTCTTGTGATTGTAGTTCAAGGAGTCGTCCCTAAGACACTGGACACTTGTTTGTTAGGTCGTGCCGGTTCGCCTGACACACTCTTGCGCCCGAAAGAGAGCACACGCCCAGCGCGCTTTTTTAACATTGAGCCCTCTGTGTGCGCCCCCGCCAGCCTCCCAACCCCACCGACGTATCGGTTTACTCTGTGAAAACACAGGCCAACGCAGGATTTGCAGCCTCTCTGTAACCCGCCGACCGAACCATATTTCACTGCGGATCCCGCCCTCCATTTTGTTGGTTTGTTGAATTACCCTAATAAGGTTATTTCCAAGGTTATCATACCCCACTGTAGTCTCCAGTCTCCGCCGAGCCAAACGTAGTTAAGACAATTAGCCCTCTCAAAGAGTCATGGGTGTCCTGTCGGAGGGATGGTGGGAGGAGGAGGAGGAAGAAGAAGAAGGGGTCAAACGCAGAAAGGAATGTTTTATAGACGCCGGGAACTCTACAAAGGGTTGCAATAAAAAGGATATTTACCAGTAAAGTTAATCCAAATTCACATGTTCTGATAAAGGCTCGAATGATCAGATTAACACAGGCTTGATTTAATGAAAGACCGACCAGAATATGTTAACAGAGGAGCAAGCCCGATTTGATAAACATCCTAAATCATTCATTAGTTACTCTAATTATTAATTATTTGCAGCGGATAGCTTAATCTGTGTTTTGCCAGATATGCCAGTCAGTTTTAAGCTGAGAACAGTTTCAATTTGAAAGCACTGAGTGCAGGTTTCAGCCGTTCCGAGATCCATTTGGCACTTTGCAAGTGACTTAAAGCTAACATTATTTCTGAAAGGGATAATTTAGTGTATCAAAAGTATCAAAATGAAAGATCAAAACAAGGACCTGATTGAAACTTTGGCCCTTAGTCAAAGTTTCAATCAGTAAGTCCCAAATGTTTTCATTAGTGAAATTATTTTAAGAAATCACAGATTAGAATTTAGCCATCAAAATCAATCAGCTTTCTCCTACGATTCCCAAAATGCAACTCTTCATCGTCTTTCTGTCTGCCTTCCAAACCCCACACTTGCAATTTGTAACACTGTAAAGCCCCGTCATTATATATATATATATATATATATATAGCGTTTCTCTCCTCGCCAGTCGCTTCTCAGTTGGTTGTTAGTGGATGTTCCAAACTCTGGTTGCCTAGGTAACCCTCTTGTATATTTCCCACCCCCAGTATTTCCCAGTAAAAAAAAAATCTGATCATAAAATTATTACTGGTGAACAGACAGTTGGTATCGCACTCTGTTCAGAAAGAAAATACCGTTGGCGACAAGAGCGGTCTGAACTCGATGGTAGGATCTCGTTGCGATAAAGCATTCGCAACTATTGAACTACAACTCACCACTTCGCTGCTATTCTCTTCCTTTGTGTGTGTCACTTTAGTCTCAAGATAACCTTGATTAAATTATGACATTTATTGTTTTATATGTTGGAAAGCCCCGTTGCGTAACACTCCTCATGCTGAAGTGCCGCTAGCATTTCCAACAAATAGTGATTTAGCTTTTACACAGCGCTCTAATACAGGAGCTCCACTTTGACTTTTGGACAATTGGACCTTTATTGCATCTCATTAGCTTTCTCTTATTCCATTTAATCTGTGTCTCAACACTGTGAACCATCAGTTAAAGGCAAAAATGACAAACTCTGATATTGTCATTTAATCTGAGTGAGTTCCCCTGTTCCTGCTTGTCAGCCACAGATGGCTGAGTGATCTAAACGTGACCTAACCAGCAGCATCAGGCGCTATTGACGGGGCATTCCTCATCAACCAGTCGAACGTTTTTTCCTCGCCTAAAAAAACGACGTGACCTTGCCAGGAAAACTCGGGAGTAGGAAAAGATTTACAAGGAGAGACACTGAGTGAATAATTGGAGCACAGTGACTCGTAAGGCTTCAACAGGTCAGCCGCGCAAACACTCGCCGGCGCGCGCACTCAAATCCAAACGCACACATGCTAGTCAGCAGAACATTCCAGTGTTGTTTGGACTGTTGTTGCCATTGGTCTAATGGTTCTCACATGTCTGTCGCCCTATCTTTGAGCAGCACACAGGACAATGTGGGCTATTCTTAAGACTTTACAACGCGCTCTGTCTCAAGCTGATCGACGCACAGATGGAACAAACATTCACACATCGAGAGGAAAGACAAAAAGAGACGGATATCAAGACTCCGGCAGACACATAAACAGAGGGAGAAGTGTGCGTGCGCGCGCGTCTGTTTGCGCTTGTCAACACAGTTAGCGTTAACTGGATTGGGCGGGCCCTTCCTCCGCCGTCCGGCAAAGCGAGGCCGCTCTAAAGCCGAGCCAACTGTCAATCAAGCAGGCAACACCGGGCCAAAACTATGATAGCATCAGAAATAACAGTCTTCACCCATCAGCCTTTCATGCACAAACACACACACGCGCGCACACAAACACAGAGGAGGTTAAAGTCGCGGCTCAGCGCTGTTTGAATAGGCTTCCAACATGCAAAACAGCATTAGTGTGTCAGGAGTGTCTTGCTGTTCTGTCTGTCTCTCTGTCATTGCTTTGACAGGCAGACGAAAAATGTCATGACTGGCAAGAGAAAACGCCGCTGTGTGTGTGTGTGCGTGCTCGCCGTCTGTCTCTCGCGTAGTTAGTGCGTGGGTCCATTCCCCCCTTCTACACACGGCAGGCCCCGACGCACAATGTCTTCTTTTGTTGTCACGTTAAAGTGATGCAATAAAGCTGTGCAGTGACAAGGACGGCCCGGGGGCTGCTGCAGTGACAGAGACGTTGAGTGTGCGCGCGTGCACGAGTGCGATGCGTGGAGTGGAGACAAGAGCACTGAAGAGGGGTTATTGCCACGAGACAGATTGCAAGTGTCATTTTCCATTACAGCAGCCTGAGCCACTGTGTACGACACACACACATACACACACACACACACACACACACCGGTACACATGCCTTGGCCCACTTTAACAGGATGCTTTTGACAGGGAGAGATGTGCATTAAAAGAGCGCTGGCCCCGACTGTTTAACCATCTCCTCCTCCCAGGTTGCAACAAAACGCACACAGCAGACTCAGCTTTATTTATTTATATATATATATATATATTCTATTGATTTATTCGCCTTATCTGATTGGGCGAGCCACGGGTCGTTGAAACGAATCCGTTCACACCGCTCGCAAGTCCCGTAAATTGCATTTGGGTTTGCAAGAAAGCAAATTGTTGCTGAAAACCTAATTTTAGGTGATTTACACGGTTTAGTTGAAAGATTCTGATCTTTCGTTGACCTCTTGGGCGTATGAAGCGGTCTCAAGGCATATTGGATTATTTAAGAATTCACTCGAGCTGAAAACAAAAGAAAAAAAAATAAATCTACGAGTTTAAAGGGAGGGCTTCTTTGACACCATGAGAAAAAACGTGCCTCGGTATATTTGTCGGAGCAGCTGTTCCAAGCATCCTCGGTGAATACGTTTTAGATACAGCGTGACCTATTGTTGCATGTGGACCTCTATTATCTATTCAAAAGTCTCTCATGAGGCTGTGTTTGTTAACCAGGCAATTAGCAGGCAGTATTTGGTGGTTATCAGCACCGCAGTTGACACTGGGTCTCTTCAGCCTGTAAAGTATGAGGCAGTAAAATGAAAATGGGATCCGTGTTCGGTCCCATAGCTTGTCCCTAATAAGGTGCGGTGGCAGCGGCTATCAGGGGCCCGGGCTGAATTGGTCCGCAGCGGATTCAAATGTCTAGATGCTATCAAACGGCATTTAATGATAATGGAGGTCACCGAGGCAATTGGGAAAATGCTGTGTGCGTATGTGTCCGTGCGTGTGTGTGTGTTTCTCCGTCTCCCGCAAAAACAAAAAAACAAAAAAAAAAACCACACCGCGTTAAGATAGCATCGCTAATTTCACCAGCTCGGCTCAAAAACAACATGCAGAGGAGGGGCGAGAAGGAAAAAGAATTAAAAAAAAAAACCCAAAACAAAACGCACGCACACAACGACAACACACGAGCGAGACAACAAGGAAAGTTTCTCTGCGACTTTCTCGAATGTCGCTCCAGATTTTGCCCTTCATCGTTCTTTCACAATGTCGCGCCCTCTCCGCTGCTATTTCTGACTGCCAGTGTGTGGATCTGGCTCGCTGAGATTTCATGCCAGTGTAAAAATTGGCTGAGGGTTTGGTTCAAATCAAATTGGACATAAGCACCCACAACACCATCTGTTATGGAAAGGCAGTGGAGTGAAGGGCAGAACTCTGTATTCAGATAAATGGATTTTCAATTTATTAAATTGTTGACTGACACCCTTGTAAATGTTCGCTTTATGTGCAGCGGCCTATTCTTAGAGCGGCAGATTTAATGGAAACATGTTGCCATACGTCCATACTATCCCTAATATTAGAAGGAGGGAAGGAGGAAAAAAAAGATCCCGGTGCATCTGTTGTTTGGTGTGAGTTGTATCTCTGCTTTTTATGTTTTTGACAGCACGGCCGCCTCACATTAAGACGGGTGGGGGGGCTAATTTCTCCTCTTCTTTTTCTTTCCTTTTTACTAAAACTTTAAGTAGACTAAAATAAAACCTCCTCCTCCTCCTCCCCAGTCTGACTTCAGGTGTTTTTGGCAAGTCATATTGCGTGCGAGTGTTTTCTGTTAACAGGTGTGTCGCCCTAAAATGCGTTTGGAGCCTCGGCTGTGATTGTCACAGCTCTTTAGGGGAGGACCATATGTCCCCCGTTGCTACCCCCAAAAACTTACTTTTACAAGGTGAATAGCGGTCTCTTTTAGAAGTTGATGTTGCTCAGTGTGTGTGCGAGTGTCTGCCAGACACTTTGAGTTGTGTGTGTGATGGTGTCCCCCTAGCCTGCCTAGTGGTCTGGGTGTTTATTAATAACTAAAGTTGGAGCAGCTTCTGAATGAAAAGTCACCACGGACGCTGCGGCCGACCGGGGACGGCCTGCGCGCATTCTTCCTCCCCGTTCTGTGTCTTGCTCGCCGCGGTCCTCTGCTTCGGTGGGAGGCAGGGAGCACTGGGAGGGGGTTAGAAAGTAAGGAGGAGGAGTACGAGGAGGAGGAGAGGGATTTTAGTGTTTACACAGAGGCCCGGCCACCGCGGCAACTGTTGCCAAGCGCCGTTCTCCCCAACAACAAGCCAGTAATTGGTACTTTTAGCAGCTAACCTTGCGGAGGTGGCGGTGTGAGGTGGGCTTGGACAAAAAGCTTTTTGATACATCTCCCTCTCCATCTCTTTCTCCGCTCTCGAGCCGCCGTATAGCCGTGTAGTGCCCCTTCTTTTTTCCTCTTTTATTTATTTTTCTTATTTTCTCCCCATAATCTTGGCACGGCCCTCGACGCTTTGGAACGATTGGACTGTCTTTAGAAGGAATCGATGAAAATGTGTCCAGACACATGGCCCAGCTCAACCAGACATGAATTGATCATCAAAATATCAACATCATCATTTCGTAATGGAGCATGTTGGCGCCGCCGGCGTGGGGGGAGTAGCCAGACTGAAAAGCGAAAGCTGCGGTATCAAGAGGGTGTAAATAAGTGAGGAGTTGTATTCCAAATTCTGCTTCTCTGAAGTTTCTTTGAACGTCTCCATAATGCAGAAGATCCAGTGCGTTAAAGTTGTATCATTTTACATCTGAAAGACTCAGTTTGCTCGTTTTATTAAATAGTAACTCTACCTTTTCCCTTCTTTTATTAAATAAAACACTTCAGCGTGCATCTGCAAGAAGTATTCATCACAACAACATTTCTTGATGTTTTAGGTGAATTATTAAGACGGGTAATTTGTATGAAATAGTCCACAGCACAGCTTGAACATTTCCTTTTTTAAGCCTGAGTCTTGTGCAGGTGTGCTTCTCCAACTGGCGCCCATTTGTCTTTCTTTTGCAGTGCACAACCCAGATTACGAGGTCAACGTTCTGGCGTTTTCTTTTACGTGACTCCGACTAACCGCGGTCGACACGATGCGTTTGACGGTCGCGTTAATGTGCGGAAACTTTCAGAGGTTTTGTGTGAGAATCGATTCTAATATTAAGGCAATAAATCCACAGCGATTCAGATCTTTTCCCGTTAATCCACTTAAGATAACCTTGTTAAGGTGTTTGTATGACTGCTGCAGTGATTTATATTAATGTGGTTATAGTCTAATCTGTAGATCACATGTAAACATGCGATCTCTGTCTCTGTCGTAGCCACCAGCTCATGGGTTTTTAACCACAGAGGTCGCCGCACATTTCACCTCCCCTCTCTCTCTCTTTCTCTCTCCCTCCCTCTTTCTCTCTGTTTCTCCTTCCTGCCATCTCAATACTTCAGTGTTCAGGGTGGCAGTCTTAGACAAACTCCACCAGTGCTTGTATAATTGCTTATTCAATGCTGACCCCTGCTCAGTTTGGGAGGGAGGGAGGAGAATGAAGACGGGAAAGAGAGGAGGGGGGCGAGTAGCTGGAGCCTCCCTATGGCTGCCAAGGCCTGAGTCAATGTGGAGCCTGTTTTTCGGGATATAAGCGCCGGCCACGGGTCCCAAGCCAGGGCCCTTTCCTGTGGGCCCTCCTCCTCCTCCTCCTCCTTGTCTTCGTTCTCCTCCTTCATCCTCCACCCTCCTCTGAGCCCGGCTGGGCCTGGCGCTGGCACAGAGGCCCCTTTGTTGTGTACCCAAGGGCCCGGGCTCTCTGTCTCTCATACTCTCTCTTTCTCTCTCTCTCTCTCTCTCTTTCCACACCCCCACTCCTCCTCCACCACCTCCACCTCACCACCCCGCACTCCCTTTTCCTCTAAAAAGTCTCCAGTCTTCACAAATATGAGATAATAGGAAAAATAGCGCTGGCTGCTTGTGGTGACTCAGGGCGAAACGTCTGAGTGAAAAATAGAAAGTGAGAGAGAGAGTTGGTATTGTTTGTGAGGCTGGTCAGAGTCTCCTCCCATCTCTCTCTCGTTCCCTCTCTCTTTCTCTCTCTTTCTCTCTCCCCTTCTCTCTCCAGCAGCTTCTAAACCAAAAGCTTACTGTGGATCCAAAAGCCGGATGGGGGCTTGCTGTAACGCACACACAAGCACACACACACACACACACACACACACACACACACAGTTTCCCCTCTCGGCAGGTGGACGGGGTTGTTTTGGCTCGGCTGCAGGGCAGCAGCTTGACTCCGTTTGAGCCAATGAGCCAAAATAATAGCCGACGATTCCAGGGTTATTGTCAGCGTTTTCCCCCCTCTGCTTTTCCCAGAATCCCTCTCAGCCACGCGGGATCCGAATCAGAACATCACCCTCAGATGAATTTGTGCGCTTACGCATGAAAATACGCAGCGGCGGGGTTTACAGTCGCGCGTACCGTACGGTCAAAGCCAGACGGTCAAAACAAGGCGGTGTGGATTTTATAGTTGCTTCATCTTCCCTGATCAGTTGCAGGGCCAAAATGTCTCGAAGATGACTAATAGGAATATAAAAATGACTGAGTAAACATCATTCAGCTTTAATAAGGAGGTGAAACAAGTTCACAACGTATACGTGACACCTTTAGGCAGCGTGAAATCTTTACATCCTCAAAGAAAAAGGTGTCTTGAGAGTTTAAACGTGGACATATTTGCCTAGTCTCAGATCCCCGTGCAGCTGAGCACTCCCTCTCTCCCTTCTTTTTGTTGAGGGGTAGACGGGTATCCTCCCTCGCCCTCAGCTCACGGCACCCCACCCTGCAAATATGCAGCCCACGCCCCTGCGTAGGCAGCGGCCTCCACCCGCTTACCTCACACAACGCTAACGCACACTTGCACGCACGCATTCGGCGTCCCGTACGTCAGAAGAACAAGGAGCAGCGTCTCAGTGTTTCATGGAAAGTGTTGTGCCGTCCTCCTTTTATTATGTGGTTTCTGGCCCTAATTAGTTAATAGTAGCAGTAGTAGATGTTTCCAGCTGCTCAGAAGTCAGTTTTATAAATAAATAAAGAACGCTTGAAATATCGCAGAGCACCAAGTGTGAATCAGGTGCATTTCCATCTGCTGAGCTGAAGGAATTGGATCCTTGGATCGGAGGCGTCAGGAATCGGTGGCAATGTTTAATATTTTTGAATAAGGATGGAAACGCTCGGGGGTTGGCGGCGTTTGAATGCGCCAAACACCCATGCTGAGAAGCTAATGCACGGGAGAATGATGTTTTTGATAAGATGTCCAAACACACCTTTTAACTGATTCACAGGGTTGTGAATCAGTGTGTGTGCGGGTTGGTGACCTGTATTTCTGTGGAAAATATGTGTGTTTGTATTTTATCATGGGTGACAGCGGAGGGGTTCATTTCTCGCGGTGTTCACCACATCAGTCAACGTCTCTCTTCTCTTCTCTTCTCTTCTCTTTTCTTCCTCCTCTCCTCTTCTAAGCCCCTCCTGCCCATTTCCTCGCGTTTTGCCATCCACCGCACAATGAAAGAGCCTCTTGGCTTTTATTAATAGTTAAAGTGGCCCCGGCCTGTCACTGGGGACAATGGCTGCAGCCCTGTTAATAAATAAAAATAATAACTAGGAGATGGAGACAGAGAGGGAGTGCAATGGAAAGAGAACAGGCGACACTGCCATTTGTTGTTCCCTCTCACTTGTCAAAGCTCTTTGGCTTAAAAGCCTCTGTCATTGTTGAGGGAGAGGGGGCTGAGGGGGGCGAGAGACAGAGAGAAAGAGGCAGAGAGAGGGAGTGCCAGGGGCTAATAGCACCTGTTGGGGTGATGGTGAGACAGCTGTCACGAGGGGGGAAAAAAACACAGGAGTACACTCTTTCTTCTGCTCCTTCTACGCATGTTTTCTTTCACTCCTCCCTGTTTTTGCAAAAGAATCTCCATCTATCCCAGTTCTCTTCTACTCCTCCTCCTCCTCCTCCTTCTTCTCCCTATCCTCATACCTTCATCCCACCGCTAACCAATTCCCTGAAGACTACGGTGGCTCCTGACAGAAAGCACTAGGGCGCATCAGGGACGCTGACTTGCCGGCTAAGTGGCAGGGGTGCAAGGACAGACCAGGCCAAGGACAGCGAGAAGAGAAACAGGAAAAAAAATAAAAAAATAAGTGAGACTTGGACTGGCTTGAAGTTCAGCATTGATCTTTTCGCTAAGAGTGTGAATGTGTCCCTATTGTGATCAGCGGGGCGTGAATGCTCTCGTCTTGAAGCCAGAGGAAAGGACCTGATTCAGGCCTCAGGGGAGGCTGGAGGCGCGCGCGCGCACACACGCACACACACAAACCGAGGTACAGTATGTAGGACACGCCGCAGTGCTTTGTGTGTGTGTGTGTGTGTGTGTGTGTGTGCGTGTGCGTGTGTGTGTGAAGCAAGCTTGTGCGTCTCGACTCTCCTGCGCGCCTCTTTGTGTGTTATCATGTGTCGTTTTAAATCCTGAAAATCTCCAGCTGGTTTCTCGTCCTGCACATCCACTCCACCGCAGACGGAGAAAAAATAGAGGGATGAAGAGGGAAGAAAGAAGTTTAGGCTTTTTTGTGTGTGCGCGTGTGTTCGGATGACAAGCAAAAGTACTTAAGATTTGTTGTTGAGTGCGGCAGATACGGTATGTGTGCACGTTCATGTCTCTTTTAGAAGCAAAGTAGAAGCATTAAGCGGTTCAACTTAACACACCGGACATCTCTCTCTCTCTTTCATTCTCTCTCTCTCTCTCTCTGTGGAAAGCATTAAAACATGTGTGTGTGCATGTAGACTACGTGTGTGTTTGTTTGTGCGAGCAAGCTGTCTCCAACCAGAAAGATTAAGACTTTTTTTTTTCTCCTTAAATCAGTTTTGTCGTTACGGAAAGAAGAAAAATAATCCGGCGGGGACGAACAAACTTTTTGCCTGCTGTCAGCAAGTCACAGTGTGTCTGCATGTGTGTGTGCGCGCGTGCGACTACGCGTGTGAGCTCGCCCACGTGTGTGTGTCCTGCATGCACGGGTGTTTTGCTGGTGTTTGTGCATTCAAGTGTGTGTGTGTGTGTGTGTGTGTGTTTGCGTTGGCTGATAGGGTTAATCTCCCCACTCAAAGTGTAAAACCCCTTTCCTTAGCTAGGCCTCGCATCCCCAAGTGCAGATGGCTCCCGGTAAATAAAGTACTCTCTCTCTCTCTCTCTTTCTCTCCATCTCTTCATCTCTTCCCTTGCTTCCCACTTTCTTTGTCTGATCATTTCAACTCTTCCCCTTTGTTCATGTCAATAACAGTCAACAGGGGTGACGCCTGTAGGCTGATGGCAGCGTCTCTGTGTATGTTCATGCGCCTGGGTGCGCTTCCATCAGTCCATATATGTGCACACATCTAGGATCGCTCCATGTGTACGCTCGCCTGCGTGACATTTCCATTTCCCCCACTGTGTGTGTGCATGTGTGTGTGTCTGCATCTGTGTGCGAGTGTGACCATAGTTAGGATAGTAATTAGCGAGTGTGTGCGCACATGTGCAGGGGCTCTGCGTGCGTGTGTGTGCGCGTGTGAGGCTCTGTGGTGAGTGTGTGTTGAAAACAAAGCGGCTAGCTGATAATGTGTCCATTGTGGCGGGTGCATTAAGGCCCTCTTTGTCTCAGGGCCCACAGGGCTAATGATTCTCTAGCAGCAGGTGAGAGGGAAAAAAGCCTCTCTCTTTCTGTCTCCCTCTCTCCTCCACTTGTCTCCCTCTTTATCTTGCGTCGCCTCTCTCGCTCTCTTCCCTTTTGCTCACTTGTTTTTGTTTTTCAGATTTCCTCTCTTTTCGATTATCAGCTTCTCTCTTTCCGCCTTTCTCTCCCCTCGCTCTGCCTCTCTCTCCTGCTGATGCGGCCATTAGGCTGAGCTGCCGCTGCCTTTATTACAGCAAATGGACTTTAAATGAGCTTTATTGTCATGTTGGCCAGCCAACTGAATCCCTCTCTCTCTCCCTCTCCTCTGCACCCACCCCTCCTCCCCTCCTCCCCCCCCTAAACAGAGGCCCCCAGCATTGAGAGGCTGTTGTCAAAGGACTGGAAGGATAAACTTTTGGCCATGGGCTCAGGGCACATCGGAGAAATTAAAGGTATGGTACAATAAATAATGCCAGAACCAAACTTAAGTCAGCTTTTAAAAAAATCATTAACCCTTTAACAATAAGTTATGCATCACCGATGTCCACTGAGGGGTAAAACATCTATTAAAAATCATTTCAGCTTAATCTTCCAGTTACTGGTTAACTGTACAAATTACATTTCTTATTCTCAAAATAACAGTATATAGTTTCTAGGTGAGAATATGCCAGAAGCCTGTATGTAAAGAAATCTAATGGAGGACCGCCTTGATTAAAGTTCAAGTGAAATAAACTAAAACTGAGTGAAATCAGTTGAATTGGATGTAAGTGAACCGAGCTGCCCTGAACTGCACCGAGTTGCCCTCCTCGTCTTGCGCGTTTGACCGACATGTCAGAAAGTTAATGACGTCTCCGCCGGTCCATCGGCTCCGCGTTAATCTCAATGTTAATCACCCATTTTACCCACTCCGGCCCTTCCGAACACCCTAGGGCGAGGCGGACCCTACGGAGAAGGGCAGGGGGCGAAGAGCGGCACAAAGAGCGAACAAGAGAGCCGCGCCGCGAACATGCAGGGGCAAGAATCAACCGGAGGGAAAGAAAGAGAAAAAAAAAAAGATGTGAGAGCAGCAGAGAGAGGGAGAAAGTAGAAGAGAGTGGCTATTATTCCCTGTAACTCCGGGGCAAAGCCGTCGTTCTCCTCCAGTAATTGAGCTTCATTAGGAAGCAAAGCAATATGTAATCAAAGAGCCTCGCGGAGCGGCGTGGCCATCGAGAGGGGGGCTCCATTGATCAAACCCCCTTTTTCCCAGCACCCCGCCGCGCTGACATTTCTGTGTAGGGGCGTCCCGCTTGGCGCACCACGCACCAGCAGCTGGGGAGCAGTATATGTGTAGAGGAAGTGCGTGAATGTACGCTCGCGTCTGTGGAGCCCATGTTTGTGTGTTACATAACGGTGTATGTGTAAATGCGCGGACTGTAAGGAAAAAGAAATAACACTAGAAATATACAGAAAGCGTTTGCACACCGGTTTGAGTGTCTCAAATGTGTAGGTGTGTGCGCACTCTCACACTGTCAGCGCATCCCTTCCTTTTTTTTTTTTTTCTTCTCCCCCCATCGAATTCCATTGAAGAGCTTTTTGCGGGGAACAAAGTGATTCCGAGCCACCGCCTCCTGCTCCGTTGGCCTTATTGAGAAGAAACGCTGGTAAAAGGCCCCATGCGGCTCGCGTCGCGGAACACACACACAATTACAGAACTCGCAGCACTAGAACAAATATCCCCACGGTGTAGTGTCATTAACATCGGATGTGCCGCACTGGAACGTGGAGAGTGGCAGGAAAGACGGTTAATCTCTTGAACTCCCGGTTTTACCTTCAATCTACCTCCCCGCACTTCCTTACACACACCGCATGACATTTTTACATATACAGTATCAGCTTGTTAACCACTTCATTAAAGCCCTGTTGTGTTAACGCCTCATAAATATTAATAGACAGGATCGTTTTCAATTAATCCTCTGAAACTTCTCCTCGGAATTTGTTTAATTCTACAATACATTTCGAAACAAAGTTTTGTGAGTCGTGTACCAGTTGTTGATTCCACATTTGGAGGCTGTGGTTTGTAGTCCTATTAAATTGTACTGTGTTGTACTGACATAATCCCAGGTCGGCAAAATAAAAGAAACACTTTAGCGCTTAATTCAATCCACTTTAACAGCACCACAAATTACATCCCCGAACGATGATCACACAGCCGAATTACCTCCTCTCTGACGCCGTTTCAACATAAACTGAACACTTTAACGGTCTTGACGCTTAGATTTAGAATTAGATTAGAGTGCATCCATTTTCAGTGTCGTTTAGTGTACCTCATAAACTGGCAAGGGAGATTCCCCAGTTCACAGATCTCGCAGTGTGCTCGCACAGCCTCTTGCGCACAGTTTGAACGGCAAAGGCAGCTCCTGGAGGAAAGTTGTTTGGCCAGGTGCCACTGCTTAGTGGAAGAAAAAAGACAGAAAGAACAAAAGGAAGAGAAGAAAGTCAGTGCAAATTGTAGAAAAACATACAATAGTGTAGACTCAGTTATAACCTAAAATTAAGTTTAAGACAGCTCACTGTAGAGGCCTTATTCTTCCATTATTGTACCGCTGAACTCGACTAAACTAAGACCTGTGGTGTATTGTTGTGTTTCGCGGCGGAACAAAAACACATTTGGGGGCGACAAATGGACAAAATAACGCGACGCCCTCAGAAGCGGTAGTAAGTTATTTTCTGTTGGGTTACAAATCATGTAGCCAAACAAATCAAGTAGAGTTCAGTTATGGGAAGAATGAGGTTACTACAAACCAAGCATGTACTTTAATGAAACCTTAATTCTGTTACCTTAATGCTGACTTGATTATATTAACTAACGCGATTATTTAATCAGGTTATCGTGTCCATGTAGATATACTTATTAACATTGCCCTACATTCCATGCAGCTTTTCTTTCTTTTTTCCCCATGTCTTCTCCTTCCTCTCATTCTTCTTCTCTTTGCTCCCATATCGTCCCTTCATCCTCTTCCGTCCTCGTCTGCCTGTTAGCTCCTCTCTCCTTCCCTCGCGTCTTAGCTATCTCATCCCCTCTCCTTTCTCCTGGAGTTATCAGCGCAGCCGTGGTCATTAATTAGCACAGCCGACACAATGACAAGTATTACATTGTTACAAATTGGTTAATTACCCCGCGTGTGTGTGTGTGTATATGTGTGTGTGTGTAGAGAGAGAGAGAAAGGAGAGAGCCTGTGTTTGTTCGTCGGGGTTTGCAGGTAAGCACGGGCCGCAGCAATCTGCCTAAGGAGGAATGTGTGTAAACCGATGGAGGAAACCAGTTATCGATCCACCTGCCTGCCTCGCAGCAGCTGAGGAAACAAGCCGACGCGGCCTGATTTATGGGGCCGCCACAGAAATTCTGAAAGTCTGGTTCGTAGGGGGAGAAAGAGAGAGAGAGGCGAGACACGGCGCACGGGAGATTCTAAATCTCAGTTAGGAGTAGTGTCGTTTTCTTGCTTTGGTTGACTGATAAAAGATCAACAGCTGAGAGGGGGTTGTGAACAGCTTGTAGTAAAGGCAAGGCCGACTATCCCGGCCTCTGGCTGAAGGAATGTCCCTCCACCTCAGTGCACACATACACGCTGTTTGGTTGGCGGCGCTCAGTTTTACTGTGTTTGCGTTTGTGCGTGGATGTGAGTGTGTGTGTGTGAAGGGAGGGTTAACTCCAACAAGAAACCCCTACAAAAAAAGACTCCTTTGATCCACCGTTTCACCTTTGCAACCCCCCCTTTGCCTTTTTTTTTTTTTTTGCCCCTTTCCTCCACTCCCCCTCCTCCTGCCATTTGAACGGGCTAACGTTTTTAACACAAGGCTCTTTCTTGTCTTGGTCAGCTTTGGCTATAGACGCACACACACACACTCTCTTTCTGGCTCTACAAAGGTGGGTCTGTGAGTTAGGACAGCGGCGTGTTTATTTTTCCAGCGGCCAGTGCTCCCGACAGTTGCCTTTATTGTTCATTGTTGGCGGATGGATGGAGTGCGGAGGGAAGTGAGGGAGGAGGAGAAGGCGGGGTGAGGGTGGTCGGTGGGCAGCAGCGGAGGTGGGCTGGCGGGGGCTGGGGCGGGTGAAGCGGCAGCTACCAACAGAGAGGACAAATGGATGGCTCTCACCTTCTTGAGCGGTCAAAGGGCAGGTCACTCCCTCCTTCTCTTCTTCTTCTTCTTCTTCTTCATCTTCTTCTTCTGACTTTCATCCCCTGTTGTGTTTCTCTTTCTCTTCTTCCCGACTTCCTTCTCTCTCTCCCTCTTTTCTACTCTTCCTCATCTGGTTTGACTGGCGCAGGAATGCGGCCCTGTTAAAGGTAGCAGCTGAAGAACAATGGGGGATTGTGCGACTCCACACACGCATACACACGCGCGCGCACACACACACACACACACACAACAAAGGCATGTGGGCAAACATCGGTACATATGACCAGACATGAGCGCACACACTCACGCTGATTGTGCCTCGGTGTGCCTCTCTCTAACTACATCCTGTTGAATGATTTAGGCCTTGTGTGGAAGCGTGCGTATGTGTATACGTGGATGTGTGTGTGTGTGTCTGTGTGTAATGGAGCTGGTATGTCAGGATCTAAGGAGTCAAAGGTCGGGCCATGCTAAATGTGAGCAGGAGGTCTGCTGACTGCAGGGTAAACACAGACCAGACACACTCTCCTTCTCGCTCTCTCTTTTTTTTTTTTCCCTCTTCTCTCCTTCCTCACAAGCTGCGCACACACACAAACGCAGCTCTGTGTCTGACGGGGCAGTCTCCAGATTCACCCAGAATCCAGCACAAATCTTATGAATTTTAAGGTTTAGTTTTCAAATCTTGCTGATAGCGCTCGTTTCTTTTCAATCCCGTGAATCCGGCTCAGATGTAACGTTTTGTTTTCCACTACTTCCCTCTTCATTTTCCCCCCGCTTACAACGCTCCCCCCCGAGCCAGATTTATTTTCTTCGTTTCAATAAGGCAGTAAAAGCAATGATGGATGTGGCTTGATTAATCACTTCTGGCCCTTTGTGACCAGGAAAATGAGTCAACATCTGGTTTTACAACTCCGCGGCGCGCAAACACTCTTTACCCGAACGCATCTTCCGCTGACATGCCCCCTCCTGCCGTTCAAAGCCCCTGACCGGCCGTATATTAAGTCGGCCAACAAGCCATGGATAGCTTCACTCTGTTTTATTGTTCTTTCCGCCTTCGGTTCTCTCCTTCATGCCTCTGACCTCTGACTTCACCCCCACAATCCTCAGTGGCCTTTGCCTGTTGCATTAACGTCTTTTCAGCATGCATCATTGTCGTAAAATCTGGTTGTAGTTTGGCCAGCATTGTACTTTAAACGGAACAACAAAGTAATTATTTTAATCATATGAAATCTGTTTTTCAGTTTATAAACTGGAACTGGAATTTGAAATCTCAACTTTTCCCTTCAAGTGGTGGAAAAGTTTCATAGCGAAACCTTAGCTGAGCCTTGCGGTCTTCTTTAAAGTACTACCACATAACCTCTGACCTCTCTCCCTCCCCTCCCTCACACTCTTGCCCTTTAGGTACCCCAGACAGCCTGGCGGAGAAAGAGCGCCAGCTCATGGGCATGATTGGCCAGTTGAGCAGCCTGAGGGAGCAGCTCCTGGCGGCCCACGAGGAGCAGAAGAAGCTGGCCGCCTCGCAGATGGAGAAGCAGAGGCAGCAGATGGAGCTGGCCAAGCAGCAGCAGGACCAGGTACGGGAGCACACCGCATGCGAGGGGCCTCATTTGGAAACGCTGTACTCTCCGTGCAGGTTCTGCAAAAAGTCCATCCTAATGAGTTATTGAGTCCGGTTTTAGTTGACAAAATCATGAAAAAAATCATGAATTACATCCGTTAATGTCTTGATTCTCTTCAAAGGTCAATACTGTTTAAAATACGTGTAATATTTTGCAGTAGCACGACCAGAAATCCAGAAAATGAACTGTATGTCGTCAGTAAACAGTAATCAAAGGCACGTGGTGGAAGGCAGATTTGAAAATTATACACACAAGCATCACAAACGGTCATCTTAAATCCTCACCCAGATTTCTCAGCTTTACAACAGGAGGTGGGCTTGAAAAGCAACAAATCACAAAGGATTTTCCTGTCCTCTAACCCCTTTGTTACACAAACACACATCTCACATAACGTTCAAGCAGCCAGAGACATGCGCCTTTGGCAGCCTGAACACAGCTACTCCGCAAAGGAATCAGCTGAGGGTATGTAGTGCTGGAGCGGATGTAGCAGAGACATACACACGCGCTTACACTTTTTACCCGCACACACACTCCTAGCTCCCAAGGCGAGAGTCAGCCAGGTATTTGCATACAGAAGGGTTTCCCTTTTTGTTGTGCTTTTTTTTTTTCTTTCTCCCCTCGCTCCTGGAAAGCTTGGGTTTACACAGAGAGGGACGTACACACACTGACTCTCAGGAATACAGCTGCAAGGACAAATCACCTGTGACAAACACAATGGCTTACAGTGCCCCCGGCTGTGTCCCACAGCAGTGCTGGGTGAATGAGTCACTATGAGAAGGTATTGCATGTGAATGCTGTACAGGTCTGTGTCTCCGTTCCACCCGATGAGCCGCTGTTTCTGTTCAGTTTCTGTTCAGCAATGGTTGATGGACTTGCAGGACAATACAAATTATTTTAATTCAGTCACGTTAGTCAAATGGAATATATTATGTACAGTATATTATCCCTTTAATGTCACATTTTAACACATATTTCAAAGAATAATTTGTTCAGTCAGTCAAAAACCAGCCACAAGATGCATAGACTTTACTTTAACGAGCTAAAAAAAAGCATCTTATGTTGGTAACTGAGAAAAGTGAATAGCATACAGTTTCTATATCAACATCACAGACAGTTTTCTTCATGCAGTTCATTCAGAGGCTCGTGTGTAAGTGTGTCGGTGTGCCTCTGTTGAGTCCAGATGAGATGAGCTTTTTAATATTTCATACCGGGGCATCGACCCTCTGTCGTGCAACTGGGGCCTCAGAGACCTGCAGATGTGCCGCATCTCCCACCGGGCCGGCGTGCGCACACCGCAAACACACGCACAGACGCACGCGCACACACTCACACTGTATGTTCATTCTAAAATGCGCGTTGTGTGCTCTGTCCCCAGATTGCCCGGCAACAGCAGCAGCTTCTGCAGCAGCAACACAAAATCAACCTCCTGCAGCAACAAATCCAGGTGAGGCCGGATTGTGTGTGTACGTGTGTGTGTTCTTCTGAGTGTCTGTGTGTGTGTCTGCATGGTCCACAAAAGCAATTTTTTGATTGTTGCAGCTTTTCTTTACTCAGTCATCAGCATTTGGGGTCTAAATCAACGCTGACTTCTAATAGTGGTCCCTCCTCTAACACGCAAACACACACACATACGCCACCTGTGTAATCATTTCAAATTGGTCAGTCTGCTTGGAAAAATCAGAAGTACCATGTCTGCAAGTACAGCATGTGCGTTTTGAGCCTTTATTACATAAATCAAACTTTGCACATCAATCCCTCAGTTAAGGACACTTGTGAGGTTTATTCCATTGTGCCTGTGAGTGATTGTTAAGGTGTTGTTTTTTACAGACAGAGCAGAAGATTGGATCGCTTCAGCCACAGCAAATTCAGACTAGGCAACTCAGTCAGGGAAGTGGCTGGGGAAGAAGCTCAAAAAGCTGGAACTGGTTAATCAAAGACATTCTTGGAAGCAGCTAGACTTATAGATGCATATCTCATAATCTTAGAAGTGGTTCCTACCTGATTTAATTTCATATGGATTCAACCTGAGTCACTTGTCAATATGGTTCATCAGTCACCAGGAACCTAGCAGACACATGAACACCTAACACAAATGCTCTCACTTGGCACATTTTACTGTTGTTAAGCACCTAAAGACGCAAACATGCCTCTTGAGTTAAGTCTAATGGTTACCCTGGGACTTTGGTTGCCTCTCGTCTGCGTCTTTTTAATCAAGAAATAACCGAAGTAGCCGTGTGCTACAATGACCTGCTGTGGCGGCACACATCGTACAAGATGCTTGTGTTCTCCTTTCAGAACGACCATTATTTTTTTCACTCTGCTTTTAGTCAGTTGTCTTACATCCAGGATAAACTTTTTCCAGCGCATAATACTAGGAACTTCAGTGCGTCTTTGTTGTAAATCAATATCATTGTGTGGAATGTAAAAGGGATCTTTAAATAAAGCGAAATAAAGCAGCTAAAAATGTGCCCTTCAGCGTGAATCTGCGTCTTTAGCTTGAGAAAATGAGCGCGTCTATACTGCTATGTATCACTTAAAAATGGAGGGTATTGTACTTTTGGGTGCTCACACTGGAGCCTCTATTTTGGCCCAGGTGGCTTGGAACGAATAGCCCAGGCCTTTGTAAAGGCAGATGACACTGAGTTTTAAGCTGAGAAAGCCGGCCTTTGTATCATAAAGAGACACCCTGTCCAAGAAAGAACACACACACATTCGCTTTCCCCCCCGAGAGTTTAGCCATGCTCAGTTTGTGTGATAAGAGACCTTGTGATAGCATGTGTGTGGGACGTGTGTATATGTGTGTCCACAATTCCTTGCAAAGCAGCTGTGTTTGTTTGCTTTGTGCGAGTAAAATTCGGAATTGTTCGCGTTTTGTCCCTTTGACAAAAAAAAAAGAAGAAAAAAAAAGAGAGAGAGCACATGTTTGTGTCTGAGGATTTCTCTGTGCCTTCTCGATGCGTTACGTTCTTCCACCCGTGTGTGCGCGCGCGCGAGCGTGTGTGCGTCCGCCACAGCTGTGTGTGTTAAGCTATAAACACGTCCGCTCATGATTCACTCCCTCACGACCCCGCCGAGACAAAGCTCTCTTTTCCCATGACTTTGCAACCTTTTCCCAAACAAGCGTCTCTCCATTGAACGGGCCCCAACAATAGTTTCTCACAAGCAGGGGCAGCTGTAGGCAAGCCTCGTTAAGAGAGGGACACAATCAACAGGGGCTCATCGCGGGAGCACAAAACGCATTCATTCACGTATGTATCGCACACATCAAAGTGCGCGCAAACACGGGGAGAGAGAGGGAGGAAAAAAAAATAAACATACAAAAATATACGCCTTCAGTGGGCCGTGCGCACGTACCGCGAGCAGTCACAGAGAGCGCTGCACACTCGCCTGATGATCAAACACACACTCATCATCAAAGACTTGGTCGAGAAATACACTGCTTAATCATTCATGAAGAGATTGTCCGCACAATCCCACAATACAATGGCCTGCCAGAGAGAGGGCACCAGGTTGTGTGTGTCGGGGTGTGTGTGTGTGTGTGTGCGTGTCCGTGTGTTTTGTGTCTGTATGATAAGCCCCTTGTGATTGCATTTCCCCCTAACGAGGCTGAGTTCAGCTGTCCACTCGTTTGTGTGTGTGTGATTTTGTGCGTGTGTGTGTGCGTCTGCGTCCTTGGCTTTGTTAGACCCAAACCCCCAAAGGCCTGTGAAGAATGCTTTCAACCGTCCACTTGGAAGAGGTGATGAAATGAAACGAATAATCAAGCTCATGAAAAAGAGAGGAGAGTGACACACATCCTTCATGAAAGGAGGACAAATTATTTATTGTCCTCGTGTCCGGTTTCCTATTTTTTTTTTTTCTTTTTCTCGCCCCGAAACCCCAATCAGGCTAGCAAACATGCGTGTTCGCGTCGGCTATTTAGGCCAACGGCACCCTCCGAACGCGGCGAAGGAAAGTTCATTCGCGGAGACGGGCGTTAAGAGCGGCACAAGCTAATGATATGCAGCATGATCGACGCACACATGACTGCACCTTCATTGTGTAGACGCTCATTAGTGCTCAGAAGTCAGTGGTTTGCTATGTTCCCGCTCTGACTAATTGATTCTACCTGAAATGATCCGTGATTTAGCTTCAATTAGGATCCATTAATCTTAAACCCCCACCACAGCGTACATGTAGTTACACACAATTCTGTTTTTTTTACTTTTTTAAGATTTTATTTCACAACTCCTGATCCTATCTTAACACACTCAGTGTTTTCTTTCCTCTTAAGTCCTGAATTTACCTTCACCCTGACTAAAATCGCTAAGATTAACTTTTAATCTGACCTTAAATTATCCTCAAAATTAACCCTAACAAACCTAATCCAGATTTTAATCTTTCACGTAAACCCAAATTGTGACTGAACTCATCCCACCATGTAAAGTTAGGACCATTAAAAATGACCCGTACTTCACAAAACTTTGTGTTTCTTCCGAGGGCATAACCCAGCTTGCTCTCCCTAGAATTCCCAAACAGGAACATGCGTGCCCATAAAGACATGCAGACACACACGCACACAACCACACACTTACCCCCTGCTAGGGGCCTTCTTGTTAAGCTCGAAGGGGTGAGCACATTTTCTCAAACTTCCCTTTACTCTCCCTCTCGTCTTGTCTCGTTCTAATTAAACGACTTGTCTCCGAGGCTCCCCCCGGTGTTGCCGGGGACGACTGTTGCTGCCGCGCGGGGAAGCGCGACAGGGATGAAAGGAGCTCACCTGCCGAGCGGCTCAGGGCTTACCTTGAGAAGACGCACACATTTTCAGAGAACGGCAGCAAGAAACGCACACACACACACACGCGCGCGCAAGCGAGCACAATGTATATTGAAACAGAGGGATGAGGGAGCGCGAGTGTGTCCTGCCTAATGAATCAAAACTCACTCAACCAAACGCTCTCAAGTGTGTCTGCCCCTGTAGCGCTACCTCCGTGTGCCGTCTTTCATCTCATCAAGAATCGCAGCCGCTATAGGTCAGAGCCGGCAAACGGCGGACGGAGAATGAGGAAAAAGGACGAAAATCAGAAAATGACTAAAGCCACCTGATGCTGTGACCGGTTTAAAAGGGGGGGCCACGGTCGGCGTTGACTAACAAGCTCTCTATTAAGGCCATCCTACGCCGGTAACTCAATCACACGGACGCACAAGTGTTCAGCAGTCACAAGCACAAGGCCTCTGTCTGTGTTTTTATTCTGTCAGAAAGAGGGAAAGTAAAAACACACCTTTTCACACACACTCCGTACGCCAGATACGCGCACATAACACACCTCTGTATTCTTTGCATATGAGCAGCTAACCCAATTGCCTGTGTAATTGTTTAATCACCCCCATTACACCGCAGCCAGTCTAATTTGTGTTTTCTTTATACACACACACACACACATTCTCTCATAAGCTGGACCACAACCAACCTTCCCCTCAGAGACCCACCCTCTCTCCCACGCCTTCTAACACACAGGCGTACCTGTGTGTGCGCGCGTTTCCATTCTCCTGCAACCCACTGCAGCGTCACCGCCACCTCATCCTTGCCCCCTAGCCCTGCCCCCTACCCCTGCAGCAGACCGGCCTAATAGCCCCTGTCCACGGAAAGTTAATGGACGTAATATTAAAAGAGCTATTTCCCTCCTTCTCTCTCCCTCGCTCAAATTAATTATTGGTTCTATCGCTCGCACGTCCCCTCTTCAGCAATAGGTCATCCAGGTCTTGCATTAATTGCCGGAGCATATGGTCGCCAACAGATTTTTAGCTGTGGGACTCGCACTTTAGCGGGGGCTATTTTTTCGCGCGCTCAGATGCGAGCCATATTGTGCGGCGCTGGCAGCTATTGTTCGGCGCATTAACTTCATAGAGCTAATTACTCCCCAATAATAACTTTACCTTGGAGTTTTTAGCGCGACGCGTGCCAACCAACCTGTTTCGCACCCCATATGTTAATTAGCGGCCACATCTTCATTATGCCGCAGCGGCGCTTTAAGTTCAAGCTGTGCCGCCTGGCGCGTGGTGAACGCAGCCTCGACTCGCTGCCAATTATCCAACTCTTGCTCCCCTCGCCGTCTCTCTTGCCGCTCCTTCTCCCTCCCTGGTTCGTTCTCTTCTGTCTGTTTGCTGTTTATTTCCAGAGAAGTTGTCACGCCGGTGTCAACTGTCAACTTCCCTCTTTCTTCCTGACCTCTTTAACCCCGAGAAAGTTTTCCAGAAAAAGTTTTGCGCTCGTTCGTCATATACGTGTGGTTCTTATACCGCTCAGAGTATTTCTCTTTGTTTTGCGTTCAGTTATCACTGATTAGAGGAGTTTCTTTTTCAGACGAGTTCCACTTTTGTGTGCTTCAGGTTTCTTTTTTGGAAGTGGGGGGGGAGGAGGGGTCTGCGGATAAAAAGCGGAGCCTCTTATTCTCCACGTCAGCAGCCTACAGTAGCGGCAGTGTGATGTTTTGTCTGAGCATATCGTAGGTTTTCATGTTCGCTTTGGGCCTGATGTGAAAGAGAAGCTGAGGAGTGCATTATTCCCCAAAGCGCCGGCTGTTTCAGATGTGCCTATTTCCTTTATGTGGGATCTGGAGTTTGTCTGATAGATCTGGCCTCGCTCTCCCTTTCTTTTTCTGGCTCTCTCGTCCTTACTTTCTCTGGCTGGCTGTTCTTTCCCTTCTGTCAATTCATCTCTTTGTCTCTGATTCTTAGTCTCTCTCTCTCTCTCTCTCTCTCCTTTCTTCTTCTTGCTTTTCAAAGTTTACATTATGATCACAAGGCTGACACACAGAGCGCCTGATTCACTTTGGGGTATTGCATTATTGTATATTCAATATTAAGAGAAATATTAGATTAAGCCATTTTGTACATGTAAAGGATCGTAAACAGGATGGAATGCGCAGATCAAGGAGACTGATCTGCTCCACCATCACATGACCTCCTAGCCCCCCGCACACACAAACACACACAAACACACACACACAAACAGGCATGTTTCTGGACTCTCTCATTTCCCATGTTATCCTGAACTCGTCCTGACCCGCGTTTTCTGCCTTTTATGTGCGCCTCACCTTTTGGAGGTCAGCGTGTGTGTGTGTGTGCCAGCGATCATGCTAGGCTAGCCGCGCTGCTCATCAGCCCAGCAGCTGTTACGCACGCATCTAGCCTGGCTACTGTAGCGGCAGCATATGGGAGGGAATGATGATTCTCCGTAAAGCGGCCTCACTCATTCTTTGTCTGTGGTCTTGTCCGTTTTAATATTTTTTCTGAGCTTTTATTTGTTAGGAAACAGGGAGGCAGAGATGGAGAGGAGAGGACTTGGTTGGTGTGATGAGATATTTCCATTTGCAAAGAAAGACAAAGTCATGTGCACACACTGACGTCATGCATTATACTGTATGTGCCAGTGTATCTGTGTACAGTATGTACGTACTTCAGCTGCCACAAACTTATCTCTCTCCTCTTTTCTCCTCTCCTCTCCTCTCGTCTCCTCCCTCCGGTACATTACAGTGTAGCGAGCCAGCTCTAGTCCAGCATATGTCCAATTAGGCCTGAAAGGCAAAGCAGAACTGTTCTGTCTGTGATTCGTCCCCGCGGGGGTCCTGTCCGAGCATAGCGCTGGAACGCCTTCCCCTTCTGATCGCGCGGCGCAGGCGGCGCGACGGTTTATGGTTAACCAAAATGGTGGGGTAATTATTGTTTTTGGTGCAAGGGGGGAAACAGGAGCCGCTTGAAGAGAGCGCTATTCCCCTGCGCTGTGATAGTTTGATTACAGTGCTGCTGGCTGCCTGCATGCCGACACACAGGAGCAGGAGGAGGAGGAGGAGGAGGAGGAGGAGGAGGAGGAAGAGGGGGCGGGTAGGTGAGGAGGAGGCTCACTCGCAGAAACACACACATAGGTATTTACAGTACGCTATAAAAGCGCTGTTAGCACTGAGTGACAGCGACTCTCTCTCTTTTCTCTATTTACCTGTCTCGAGCACTAACCACTTCAAGTGCCCGCGTCGCTGAGATATTACCTGATTGTACCGTGGCACCGCCGCCATCCTTATGATTGTGCAGCCATTTCCAGCCATTTCCGTCCTTCCAGATCAATTTTCCACATCAGACGGCTTTTACCTGCCCATTATCCTATTCAGCCATTACCTCTCTGGCCTCCTGGCAAAATAAGAGCGACAGAAGAAGAGGGAGAAAGACGAGCCACGGAGAGGAATCAGAGTGCTTCGTGGCCAGACGAGTACAGGTCAAAGACCTAAAGACCCTATCAGGGATTTAAAGGGGCACTCTGCCAATTTGACACAGAAAGTTGAGTAAACTTGTCTTTTTTTTAAATCTGGTTCCGGTATAAAAAAAAAATTAATAAAATGAAAGGACACTGAAAGTATGCTCAAAGAAAAGCAAGAGAATGGAAGCAGATTGGTTAAGTAAGTGATCTCATTGCAGGGCCTGCTTTTTTGACTTCTCATTTTATTCCAGCACAGTGTAGGCGCAGCATTGTTGTATTGTTGCCATCCCCAAAGACTCAAAGGCAGAAATGGTGGCCAATGAAAACACCACAGTGTGTCTTTCTAGAAAAACAAGTTAAATAATGAAAAGAACAAAGAGGACGTGACGTGCTTGAGGAGTGAACGAGTCCCTATAGAATATCGTCACACCTGCGTTACTATACAAGTAAACTAAGTGATTTATTTTATTCAAAGTTTTAGGAAAATTGTTAGCCATCCTGACACAGTTTTGCTCCTTCACTGCCTCCTCAGCTTTCACTGAGATAAGATCCATATTTTCCTCCTTCTCTCACCTTTTTCCACTCTCCCTCTCTTCCTCACTTCCTCTCCTCATCTTCTCCTGTCTTTCCTCTCAAACTGTCAGTCAGTCCATCACACACACAAGTCTTTGTGTGTTGTTTTTGGCAGAACGCTGTTTAGTGCAACCATCTGTCTCCTACTTCTCTCTCTCTCTCCCTCCCTCTCTTCTTCTCTCTCTCCTTCTCTCTCTCTCCCTCTCCTTCGCTCTCCTGTCGTCCCTGCCAAAGTCACCCATCGGAGGAGCTTTTTTCCGCGTCTCCTTTTAAAATCCTGGAAACCTTATGAAGTCGTATGGCTCTCTGCCGACAGGCGCGCGCACAGGGTTGTGCCTGTGTGTGTGTTTGCGCGGCGGCGTGTTGGTGGGAGGTTTGATGCGGGGAGAAGGGAGAGAACATTATCTTCCAAATACAAGGAAAAGGCCAGCTGTTGCTGGAGTTTCGTGAACTGTCCACATGACTTATTTTTCTTTTTGAAATTACAAAATGCTGTGTTTAGAGTCAGTACGTGTGTGTGTGTGGCTTTAGTGTCTCGGCAGACTGATGTCAAAAGTGTGTTCCATGTATATGAGCCTTAATGTATACGATTGTGATCTGTATGCACTTTAGTTTTTAGCAGGTACCCAGTGTAAAGGTACTAATGTTTCTATCTTTTGTCATTCCTCCCATGCATCCCTCCTTTTCCCCCTTCCCAACTTTATCCCCTCCTCCCCCCGTCCCCTCCCTCCTTCATCAGCAGGTCCAGGGCCAACTCCCTCCGCTGATGATTCCCGTCTTTCCTCCAGACCAGCGGACGCTGGCGGCGGCTGCAGCCCAGCAGGGCTTCCTAATGCCCCCTGGCTTCAACTACAAGCCTGGCTGCAGTGAGTGACGTCCACACACACACACACGCACTCATGCGTTCATAAATAGGTGCAACTCTCAGAGTAAAAGTAGCTTTTATGTGTGATGTTTCACATGTTTTTCACCAAGCAAGGTAGAGTCTGACCGTTTTCCCACACAAGGAGCCTGGTTGTTTCCCAAAAGACGAGCTCGCCCCTACAACAACATGTCCCTCTTAATAGAAAAACCAGTCCAAATACACCCTTCCTGTTTACACTCTTAATCTCTCTCTCTCTGTATCTCTCTCTCCCTCTCTCTCGCTCAGTCCTTTTGGCTCCTTCCTTTTGTCTTGTCTATTTTTTGATGTATAAAAGCAACAAAATGAAGGCGTCCTGCAGGACATGTTTTTTTTTTTTTTTTTTTGGCGATCACGCTCCGGCTGTGTGGCAATGTGTTGTTTACCATGATAGAGAGAGATAGAGACACAGAGAAAGAGAGAGAGAGAGAAAGGGAGGTTGGTGCTTGCCAGGGGATGCTGGGAATAAATGCACCGTGGGGGGGTTAGCAGAAGGGGGGGATGGAGGGTGGTAATGTGACCTGCCCCAGGTTCTCCTCACATTAACACGGGACGCAGCCAGAACATGCTTCCAACACAGCCCACACACACTCATACACACACACACAGAACCGTCCAGACAGCCAGAGATTGCTTTGTGATATCGCAAACACAAAAAAACACAAAAAAAAAACTCAAATATGTAAGCGTGTGCACAAACGCAGGCTCGTGCACGCTCAGCCCACCCCCCGCCACCCCCACCTCCCCACTTAGAGTTTCACAGCTTCCCAAACAAGTCCATTCCATTTTAATTAGTGCCATCTTCACCCACGCCCACTGCCCACGTAAATACCCTGTCAAGTAGTGGGCTTGTCTTTTCACTGCCTCAGCCAACTCCAACCGGACTGGCACACTGCAGCAGGCCAAGCCGCCCCTGAGAAAACTCTCTGGCAACTTTCAAAGTTGTTGTGCGCTGATGCAGTTTGGTGCTGCGGCTCTAAATAGGACATGTGTAGCATTGTGCTCTGACATATTCTCACGACACTTCGTAGCATTGAAGATATGAATAGATTTTATCTGGACAGTATGGACCTCTGTGCGCACAGTGGCCGTCTTGTTTTCGGCGCTTTGAACGGTAACACAATTTAATATTGACACGCCATGCCACAACTTAAGATACAGACATGGTTGTAATTTTCTGAAAAAGCAGATTTTGGAAACAGATTTTTTTTTTCATCTGTTTGCAAAGCCTATAAATAAAGTAAGGGCAGGCATGAAACCGATGTGTAACTCATGTCTCAGTTACTCAAGACAAGGTTTCAGTACAACTGATGCTGTCCTAAATGCATCAGTGCTTAAATTTGTCACTTATGTCTTATTTAGTAAATGAGGCTAAAATGAATTTACAGAGGCATTCCAGAGATCCTGCCTTGCACTTGCAAAGTTGCGTGACTCCTAAGACATAAATCGACTAATTTTACGGCTTTGGTTGTTTAAATTGGCGGAGTGTCCCTTTAAGAATTTTAAAAATGTGCACAAAATTACACCAAAGCGACACTGATGGCGTTTTTTTTTTTTTTTTTGCTCCTCGCTCGCCTCAGTCCGTCCCCCTCTCTTTCGTCTGTTTGTCAGTGAGAAATCTCAGCCTCGTCCGCCGAGGTCGCTGTCCCCAAGCCAAGAGCAACATGTTTGCTTTTCTCTGTCCTTCTCCCTTTTGTTACGGCGACCCTCAGGAGGAGCATAAATATCCACTGGGCTCATGTTTGTCTAGGGAGCAAGGAGAAAAGACCAATCTCCTAGAATACACAGTCCTGAAATAATTCTTTAATCCCTCCTGCCCTCCCTCCCCACTGGAGAGAAGAATGTCTCAGCTTTGCTTTCAGTTGCTTTTTTTTTTTTTTTTAAAAGCCGAGTTATATGGGAAAATATGTTGGGAGGAAAGTCTGGCTTATGCCAAGCAAGGACGCATGCACGCACAAATTTGCATGGGCACATACACACAATAGGAGGTTGTGATGCAGCCAAGAGGCAAAGTTCAGGTCAGAAATGCAAGGTCAAGCCCTGAGAACATTCTCGAGTTTTCTCCGCGAGGAGGAAAGAAGTTTCCTGGTTTAAATATCAGCGTGAAAGCAAGACCTGCCTCGTGTGCTGGACTTTGGTTAGTGGCCTTGTTCAAATGCAAATCAGCGCTGTCAAGCAGCATGTTTATGCAATGTGATCATAATTAAACACGGTGTCCTCCCCCCTCCACTCCTATTCTATCCTCTTCTCCCCTCTAGTCTCTCTGACCTCCCTCACCCTCAGTCTCCTCCTTCCCCTCATCCTTGACATTTCTGTCCCTTCTTTTCTCTCACTGTCTCTGAGTAATTACAGCACAGCCTATCTGCACCTACTAACTAATAATCCGAACTCCTCCTTTTCTCCCGTGTTTTGTCCAACTCCCTCTCCCCGCACTTCTGTCGTCCCCTCCGCCCCCGTTCGTCCAACAATCTCTTGAATTATCATCCCTGACAGAGGGGTGAGAGAGGGATGGACAGAAGGAAAAGACAAGAGGGAGAGGTGGAGAGCAACTTTTAAAGACAGAAAGAAAAAAGTGGGAGAAAATGGGAGCACTGAAAGCAGCACTCTCCCCACAAAGCAGGAGAACAGACAGATGCGAGGGGGGGGGGGCAAAAAGGAGAGGAGAGAGCAGCAATCGGCAGTCGCGGCTCTTAATTACGGCGCTGGGGCCGGCTTTATCAGAATCCCTTCACCTCGCTGCTCTTTGTCAGGGGGTATTAAGGAGGAGGACACACAATCAGGCTTTTCATTAGGGCCCTACCGGCAGCGCACACAAAGGACGGCTTTAACAGCTGCAGAAAGGGACTCAGGTGGTGGTGGTGGTGGTGGTGGGGGTGGGAGGAGGGGGCTGATGCGGGTGAGGCGAGAGAGGGAGCAAGGGATGAAGGTGGGATGAGAGGGGAGAGGAAAAACAAGAGGATGAGGGGAAAGGGAGGGGGGGACTGAGACAGAGAGATTGAGGATGAAGAGGAGGAAGGGGAGATGGGGACATGGGTAGAGGAAGGGGCACTAAAGGGCAAAAAAGGATTAAAAAGAGAAAGAAAACAGGGAGATAAGAAAATAGTGGAGGAGGGGAGAGCGTGCATATTACAGACTCGGATTAAGTGCCACCAGCCACTTTTATTTTTTGATTTTATGTTAACATAATGTCTGGTTTCTTCAGGTGACCCCTACCCTCTCCAGCTCATCCCCACAACAATGGCCGCTGCTGCTGCTGCCACACCAGGCCTGGGACAGCTCCAGCTCCAGGTAAGGCCGCAGCACCTACAAGTGATCGCTCACAAGTGGAAAAGCATCCTTGACAGCGTTCACACCACATACAGCTGCCCACTGAGCGAAAACAAGACCACAAACACAGCCACGGGGGGGAAAGCACAGCTGTCACTTCCAGCCCATCGTGGACACTGAATTGATCCCTCGGAAACGTGAACTTCAGGATCAGAGCTCAAAAATCACACGGAGCTGACAAATGTAAACTTAGCCCTCGGCTTGGCCCTGCGATGGGATGCAAATGGCTCGATGCTCTTCTGTAGTGCTGCTGATGTGGGAGAGAGCGCGCAGGAGAGAGGTCAGACATGTTCAGATTGACTGTCGGAAGACACGTCGGTCTCCTTTAACAGCGGAGAGGCGTAGTGTAGATTGAAATTTTAGATGATCAAAGTTTTGCCAATGTTTTCGCAAGCCCCTGAACGCACCAAGAAGGAAACATTTGTATTCTGACAAACAGGTGTGGATAAATTAACTGAGTTATGCCTCTCAAATATAATTTGTACTGAGTGTACTCACTGCAAACACGTGGAGAAACACATTAGTGATGATAAAATAATAAAGAAAACTTAAAATTAGGTTAAGGCATTCAGAAGTTTCAAACATGAATTAAAAAAAAATATGTAGTTTGGTGGGGAATAGACGAAAAGTTAAATAACACTTGTGGTTTCCAGTGCTAGTGCATGATGTGTCTGAGCAATCGAAATGGAAGCCTTGCTCACGTTTACATGCATGCACTCGTGCATTCGATAAACTGGTCTCCTGTGTGCTCTGCTGCCGTGTCATAAATCTAGAGGCCAAACAGTGAAGAAGTAAGAAAGCAGAGCAGAGATGACAGTGAGAGAGAAACAGGAGGATTAAAAAAAAAAGGAGGTACCATCTGTTATCTCAGTTATAAGGAGGATGGGTTTTGTTCTTTTCCTGTCTGCATATGTACAACAAGTGGCCTCTCATTTGGCTATCCCGATCACTGCCTCTTACACACACACAGTAAAACGCACGACGACTAAATCACACATACCTCCACTCAGATCCACGTGGGCTTTGGGGCCCCCTCTCCCGGGGGTTAAGAGCCTGCGCGGGCGTCCTCCTCTCAGTTGCCGGCCTGATACACATTAAGCTCCTGTGTTGGGCTCGACCTCCGTTCAAGCTGCGCCCCGGCCACCTCTGCCTCCTTGACATGAATTATCATAAAACATAACACGCTCGCGCACAGATGTCTACATCTGGGCGAAACAGCTGCGTTGACACACATGTCTTCATGTATTTAAAAGACATTTTCACTCTAGGAGAGTGATGGGAAAATATGGGTTAAAGGTTAGGCAGAGTGTGTGTAATACATTTGCACCTGTCAGCCAAACGTGCTGCCCCATATGCTAGACACTACGGGGAAGACAGAATAGCTGTGTAACTCTGTCATGGAGAACAGACCCCGCTGTCGTCACTGATTTCATTATTACTCACATGTGTGTACGTGTGTGTTTAGCCCCAGAATAATGTTCTCTGTCTGCTATCGCTGCTTCAGTCTTACTGTCCATATGTTCGGCTGTGTTCAGACTCACTCAAAATCTCCAGTTGAACAGCTTTGTCCACCTTGCAATTGGATTTTTTAGCAGCAGGGAGGGGTGAATGAACATAAGTGCAAAAAAAAAAAAAAAAACATCTCACTAGCAGATTTCTTTCTTTCAATCCTCCCTGAAAAATACACACCCGCGTGCACGCTCGCACAAACACAGCCGCGGCGCCGAGATTAAGGCTTTGTCGGAAAGAAACGGATTTGCCCCGGCTAACACGAGTACAGATGTCTCAATGTGGATGGATTTCCTTTGGGATCGTCTCCGCGCCCTCATTTGATAAGGAGGTGTTTCTGTCGCCGAGACAAGGCATGACAGTTAGCCCGGGCCTCAGGTCGCCACGGCAACACAGAGGTTTCGCGGGGAGGACACGAGTGAACCCACTTAGTTGAGACACACACAAATAGAGGCAGAAAATGAAAGATTTTCAGATACAGTGAACAATGCACCCAGCTGCACTGAAGAGAACAATGAAACGTGCTCCCGTATGCGTTATTTCAATATGTAAAACACACACACACACGGTGGTTACAGTTTAAAGTGTAATTATTTGAGGACGCACTAGGTTTGGCATAAATGTTTCCTTGTTGCTCTTATATGCCACATCATGCATGTCCTCCCATACACCTAGGACCATCAGGTTGACATTTCAAGAAGTATAAGATGCTGTAAGTCAAGAATGAGTTCAAGACACACACACACGTCGCCGTGGGTTTTTCATCTCAGGATGTGCCAGAGGTTATTTTAATCAGGTCGTGACCTTTGGTGCCTCACTCCTTAAAATGAGCTTCAATAGAGAGACTCATTTGGGAAACTGGTACAAAGGCACTAATGTGCACTGCCTTTGGACACCTTTACATGTTTGTAATATGTCCTCATCCTTCTGTTAAAGAAGTACCAACACTTCCTACTAAAAGATTAAAGGACATCTACACTGATTAACATATGTATTAAAGATGTTCAAAGGAATTGTCAAGCTTCAGTGCCTGAGACATGCTGACTTTCTGTCTCAGCTGAGAAGTCCAACTCCAAAAAACTAAATCCCACATTGCCTTAATGCAAAACTCAACACCTTCATGACTAATACATTACTGTGTCTCTACACTGCCATACCCCCAATTGATGACAAAGGCTGCCTAATGGCACAAGCCATAATAGCTCAAATTACAAAACCACGCTAATTGTAATTTAAGGCACAATTAAACTGAACTTGATGTGTCAAATTGGTGATCTAGATGTGAAACAGATATAGATTCACAAACCATGATATGAGCTAATAAGACAAGTTTTGATAAAGTACATTTATGCTCTGGATTTGTAACTTATTAGAGGATCTTGATTATATGCCATAATGCGTTAAGAATCCACATCTCCGTCCTTTTCTGTCTCTTCATTTGAAAGTGACTTCCTCCTCTATGTGATCTGTGGACATAAAGCAAGTTTGGAATAATGTATTTTGCCCCGGTTACCCTGCATAAAAACTGTATACATGGAAAGAAAGGAGACGGAGAAAAAGCTCTCAAAAGCACAGCTTTGAGTTGAGTGCTGTTCTTAGGAAAGAAAATGTATTAATCTCAATGATTTAAAGCTTTTTCTATGTCTGAAACATCCTCCATAGAAATAAATCAACAGAGTAGCTCTTATAGTCAATGGGAGCTTAACACAGAATCCTCTACAGAAGGTTTTCAAGGCAATGGAGGCTTTGGAGTGTACAAGGTTGGCATTTAGCATCTTAATCTGTGGGATGAGTGTGACATTGTGCATTAGAGCATTTTAATCTGGCTCCCTATTGACCCTTGATATCATTGATACCATCCACATCACACAAATGGACTGAGAAGGACAGACAGAGAGCTGAAAAATGGAAAGAAAAATCCACTTATCCAGGCAAGAGAGAGAGAGAGAGAGAGAGAGATTGGCGATAACGATGAAAAGGCAGAAGTACCAGAGGATGATCAGTTAAAAGGATAAACAGGGAGAAAAGGAGAGCTAGGGAGGGGAGGGAGGGGGGGCGGAGGTAAGTAGAGGAGAAAGAAGTGTGGATGTGTGACAGAGAATAAAAAAAGCGTGTGTGCGGCGTGGTATAAAGAGGGTCAATGGCGTGGGTCAGGCATCATATGGAGAGGCAGATGTTGGAACATATTGTCCTGGATTACCACACTGTACACCGGAGACATAGATGGACGAACAACGGACACGCGGACGGAGGGAGGGGGGAGAGGGGAACAGATGAGGGGAGGTAAACGAGAAATCAATTGAGAAACTCGTTTCTCCACAAAAAGCTTATCTGGGAGGGAGAAAGATAGCAGCAAAGCATTTTCTGAGACTTGAGAATTGCCTCAGCGTTGGTATCTCCTTCTCGGCCTTATAGGCCTCTCAGAGAAAATATTTGCGATAGCAGCGCAAGATCAATGTGAGATCAATAGGCAGCACAGATAGGTGCCTTACCACTTCTGAACACTAATGAGTAAAGGAAAAGACATTTTTAATGTAACTCCATATAGTCATTGTTGTAAAATGTAGGGTTTTTACTTCATATTTACTCCATTGAGTCAGTCCATGAAATTCCAAAATAAAGTTTAGAGATATTGTGGAAGTACTAGCTTTTCTCTTGAAAGCTAATTCCTTTTTTTACCGTTCTTTTCAAGACTTAAGAAGTGCAAAGACAAAATAACCCAAATACTCGATATGTTTGCTGTCAAAAATCTATTGTACTCGCACAACTAAGGTTCAAAAGCAGGGGTAGATAAGATGTCTCAGACTCCCAATCAGTTTTCTTTTTTGTCTTTAAGCACCCAAACTCCCTACCAGTGGAAAAAAACATGGTCAGACAGACGGATAGAGAAAAATCCATTAAGATCCATACAATGGCCCTTGTGTCCGTGAAAACAATAGAGCTCAGGCTGCTCTGAAGCGCCGCTAACTCCAACAACAAAGATCAGGCGAGCTCATAATCTGACTAAAGCTGCAGATTATTGACCAAGATCCACACACACAGATCCCCGCTGACTCAGATGACAGGAAAAAACCAGCACAACAAGAGAATGGACGCAGCTTATTGTGTGTCGGTGAACACACACATACGCGCGCAGTGTCAATAGTGCTAATACCAAACAATCACCCCACGTCTTCAGCCGGAGAACACCAATAGCCGCGCATCACCTTTTCACCTCGTCAATAGAGATCAGGCCGCTTGCACACAAACACCCATGGTGGTGGAGGGTCATGTGACTCACGCTGACCACTAGACGTGCTCACGTGCGCACACACAAACATATGTAGATATTGCTGGTCTCACATTAGGGGATTAGGAACAGAAGGAGTGAAGAGCAGGTCTTAGCGGATCCACACACACACGGACACACGGCTCAGCAGTATGCCTGGCTAGTGAGTGACATTTCAAATTCCTTCGTCTCATCCTGCAACTACGATTGTGTTTCCCCCCCCCCCCCCCCCCCCCACTCACTCTGTGTGTGTGTGGCTACGCCTGTGTGTGTGTTCGCTCCTCCAGTCACCCCAGGGGGCTTTGCGCTGTCACTTCCTGTTTGTTGACATGCATGTCGTTGTGGCGACGCTCTGGGCGCGCACCACAGTGCCTCTGCCCTCTGCGCCGCATATGTGTGTGCGTGTCTGTGTGTGTGTCGGTGCTCGCCGGCCCATTGAGCGGGCTTTGAGTGACGGGAGCTGGCCTTGTAATGGAACTCAATTCACTCCGCAAATAAAGAGGCCTTTGAACCACTGGTCCGAATATGGCAGAGCGCACACACACTCACACTCACATGCACATGCACGCACTGCCTGTGGTCCACTCGCTGGGGGGGGGTTTGGCTAGTGCAGAGGGGAGGTGGATGGTGGGGGGGGCTGAGGGTCGTTCATGCTCGGCTGCACCTCCTCCCCACCCCTCCTTTCCAGGAGCCACAGTGAAGCTAATTGAAGAGAAATGAGGGAGCAGCGGCTGATCTGATCTGCATCCTTGTAACTCATGGCTGATCTCCCGCTGACATCCGCAGCGGCAGCAGCACACCCAGCATACTGTACGCACCTCAATCATCAGCCCTCCCCTTGGCGTTTATTCTGCAACAGATGCTGGCACTCTGGGCTTAAACAAATTAAACTGCACCGAAAGATGTGATGAATCTGTACTTATTTATTGCAGAACAAATGTTCACTTTAATATTTTTGAAACTTTGGAGTGGATTATTATAGTTATGATAAAACAATAAGGTGGAAGACACTGGTAAGAAATCAACTATAGAAAAAAACAGTATCACAACTCACTATTACTTAATTATAAAGTGCATCCAGTCGTTTATCAAGGACGTCGTTACCGACCAGACTATGAGTCGTATTCACTTTCTTCGAAGAGAGTGAAAAGTTGCTAATTCAATAAAAACAAAAGAACTACATCGAACACTCTTTTGTCCAACATTGCAGTTGCATTGTTGGACAATGAATATTGTTGCTGCCACGTGTGAGTGACAGTCAGAGATGATTCCACATTCAGATTCTTCCACAAAGTGTGTCTTTGTAGCCAGTCTGAATGTCTGATTTTTCGCAAAAAAGAGATAAATGTCTTTATTTAAGATCGCGGAGGAGAGCAGGAGCTAATGTGGCTGCCGAGAGAGAGATAGAGAGAGGTACAAACAGACAGCGAGAGAGATGGAGAGAGAAATAGCAGTGACAGCATCTCTTCCTTGTCCATTTGCATAAACCAGCCTTTGTTTGACGCCGGTGGCCGGCAGCCAAGCGCCAACAGAAGGACGGAAGTTAAACTCAAAAAAGAAAAAAAAAAGGATGGTCTCCTTCCAGAAAAATATTCCACCAGAAATAAATAATAACAATTATAACTATTCAGAAAACAACACATCAGTTGCTCCTCGCAAAAACAACCACTCGGCTTCTCATCAGAGGACGGAATAACAATTCGGAGACGCACAAAACAAGCGTCTTGGAGATTTGTATTAGCCGACATGAAAGTAAGTGAGCTATGCAGGATGATTTTGAGGAGGATGATAGAGCGGCAGAAAGAAGCATTTATGAATATTGAAGCCGCTTCCAAGTTGTGAATATTATGCTGTGTCTGTTGCTGTGGAAATACCAGCCAGAGACTGTTTTGTGTGATACAATGGTATTGCATAAATATCCCAGAGTATGTTCACACCATAGCAGCTCACACCATAATGCTTTTATTTAATTGGAAATTAATTAAATACATAAATAAGAATAGGGAAAACAGTTTTTTGTTTCCCACAGCAGTTATTGAATCAGTTTATCTTTATTTTAGCCCAGTTTTATAGCGTTTGCGTACGCTTTTGCGTCTTATTATCGATGCGCTAAAAACATCACAGGGCCACAAGACACTTCTGGCATGTCCCATCTGGCATGTGGCTTCACAAATTTCTCTCTCTCAGTTTCTCTCCCTCTCTCCTTCCTCCTCCATCGTCACTTTTTTTTCACCTTGAGCAAGAGCCGGGCTCTCCGGCGTGACCTCGATAGCCAGAATGTTTGCCTTTTTCTCCCACGATGCACCTGGAGGGGACATGGCCATCTCTGGGCCTGTCAGAGAGGCTGTTAGCGCTTCTCCCAAGGGGTGAGGGAGGGGGGTTGACAGTGGAGATGTCCCTCTCTATCTCTCTCTGTCACACAAACAGAGGCCGGGCCACTAATGGCCTCTTCTTCCAGAGCTTTTTAGCCGGGTTCTCCTTTTTTTTTTTTGTTCGCTCTTGTGTATTCATTTATTCATGTCAACCCTTTCTTCTCCTTCTTTTCCTCCTCCCCTCTCCTTTCACCCTCTCTCCTGTCCCTTTCTTACTGTCCCTACCTACCCCCCAACCCAACTCTTGCCTGTCTCTCCACCTGTCTGTCTGACTGTGCAGCAGTTGTACGCAGCTCAGCTGGCGGCCATGCAGGTTTCACCGGGGGCCAAGCAGCACGGAGGCAGCCTCCCACCCCAAGGCAACCTGGGCACACACTCCCCACCCACCAACACACACTCACAGAGTGAAAAGGGCCGCAGCTCCCCCCAAACAAACAAGACCAAGGTAAGGGAGAAATGTTCTGTGTGTGTGTGCATGTTTGTGTGTTGGGGTTTGAGAGCCTGCTAACAAAGCTGCTTGATTAATATTACCAATTTCAAATTCAAAAAAATTTATTTTCTTAAACTATATAAGAAATATGCCCACAGAATATTTAAAAATTATACATTTGCAAGGCAACTTCCTCTTTAATCCAAAAAATACTGTTTTTGGACTCAATTGTTACCTGATATTACTTTTGCAGCTTAATTATTGTGAAACAGTACACTTTTTAATGCTACCACAGACTTACAGAGTGAAATGTTTCCTGCACGAGACTGTGTATTGCATGAGCGGAAAACGTGTTTGAGCCTTGCATCGCATCCCGATTGTGTTCAGTCAAACATGTGTCCTGAGCAGTGATCACCTCGGTACAACTTCGCTCCCGACAAAACTCACGGTCGCCTCACCTCCTCAAATCAAACAGCCCGACTTTATCGCAAAACTCCAGCTGGTGTCGGGATGTATTGGTGTTTCTGTCGTTTTCTCGGCTGGCTGCCCAATAGGGGTGAAGAGAAGCCTGGTGTCCATCCATGTGGAACTCTATGAATAACTGGTCGGCCGTTGGGGCCCACCCATATGTATACACACACACACAAACACACACCTAACCCCATGCCTCCTGCCATCCTCTGTCCACCCTATGGCCCCCTACAAATGTAGTGGTCAATCACAAATAAACACACAGGATCAGGTTTGTCCAATAATAGGACACTATCAAAATCCCATAGAGTTTGACAATATGAATTCAGATTTGAAAGTTTTTTTTTAGCACATAAATCAAAGTTTCCCAACTTTCCTTCCTTTTCTTTATTTTTTTTTCTTTCCTTCTTGTTCATCCTTCTTCGTCCCTCTTTTCCCCATATTGTTGATGGGCTAATGTCACAGATTAAAGCTTGAGGTTGACCCCAAATCTTGCACCCATGCTTCTTGTCCATCAGCCCCTCCCCATATGTCCATCTTACTCACACTCACACACACACCCACTGCTGACACATCCCTATGTCACACACATCTTATTACCATATATATGGAGTTGGGCTGACAGGCAAGTGCTGTGGCCTGTGGTGGAAGGAAAGTGGGAAGTCGTAATGGCCTCCCCAGTTCAGCGGGAGTGGCTGACTGGGGAGTGGACCAACACGGACCCCAACCGTCCCAGTGGAGGCGAAATGACAGATTGACCACAGAGATGTTGACAAACATAAAGTTTCTTTCTTTCTTTCCGTCTTTCTTTCCGTTTTGATTTCTCTCATCCAGCCTGACCACTGAGATGCCCTCGCTCATCCTTCCCAGCACTGTTTCCTTTCCCGTCCCCGTCTCTGGCTCCCTCTCCGGCCGAGCGACATGTATATTTCAGAGGTGTGCTCCCCCCGTGGGCTCTATCTCAGGTCTCTAGTCATTTAGAGGCCCGCAGCCTGCGTCTGCTCACAGCTGTTTGGACTCAGGCACACACCGCTTAAGTGCTTTACCCTCGGGTGAGACATGGACGCACACATTCAAAAAACACACACACAGTCAGGTGTAGAACAAGGCACCACCCACCCCTCTCACACATGCACAAATCACTGCGGCTTACATGCAGCTTTCTCATATGCAAGAGCGGATCCTCGGACGTAGGCAGGCAGGCAGGCATGCATACAGCGTTTCAGATGATGCACCATATGTAGCCCATGCGCTGACATGCATAATATACACGCAGTGGTCAGAAGTAACATAAAGTACATTTAGCTAAGTGCTGTACTTAATGAGAAATCATGTAGTTGCCTCATTGTTACTTTGCAAATGAGGATCTCATGTAAATCAGCTGATTTTTCCTTATGGGTTAATCACATGTTGATTGCACATTAATTGATAAGAAATAATAATCAAAGTATTTAAATAAAAATGTGTTTTAATGCGTTCGTATCATTTATCAAGAGACATCTAGAGTTGACAAGCGTTAGTGCAGTAAATCTTCTTCCAGTATGACAGATAGTATTGAGACGTCAGGCCTGTTCCGATTAAGGAAGGCGAAAAGCAAACAATGGTGACTGTTCCCTCCAAACACAAATGATTTGAAAGTGTGAAGCGCGTTTTTCATCTTTGAGGAGTTAGGTTGAATCTGTGCCACATAAGAGACGGTGTCATATCTGCCTACTCTGTGTCGGCTGCTGTCTAATAGAATTCGATATGACAGTATAATTACATAGCGAACAGTCACTTATAGCTGCAAGGAAACGAGAAGACGGATGAGGAGGGGGAGGCCCGTTTAAAGGTCCTGACATGGCCACAGTAGCACACACACAGCTACACACAAACGCGCGGGAACCTGACCGGGATGAACGGCAGCGTCGCACGCACACACTAGTCCTGTTAATTGAACCGTCAGCTCCCGTGATAAGATGCAGAACCCTGATGTTGCGTTCGCATGTCGGCGTCCGCAGAAGAGGAATACAGCCCACACACACACACACTCGCACACACACAAGCATTATCTCTCCCCTTCTGCTTCCTCTCCATCTCTCCGTGTCCCTCTGGCTCTCGCTGTCACTCTGCATGTTTTCTGTCTCAAAGCTGGAGACTGTTTCATCAGCCAAGAGAGACACAAAAGCAATTGTATTAATTCAAGATTCCAAGCCTTTGAGAGGCTTTAGAGGCCTCACACACACACGCACTCACACACACGCACGCACACACGCTGTCATGAGATTTAGAGCTTGTTGAACAATGTCTCGCAATGACACACACACACACACACACACACATAAACAAGTCGGTCCAAGCCTCTCAGCTCCACTGTCTAAACTAATTCCTCCACACTGGCATAATGCAGGTTGGCCACCTTCCCACCGCAGGATTTGGCTTGGCGCGGAGAGGAAACTCCCCCATCCACTGTACAAGAGGCGGAGGCATTATCTATTTGTAATAAATATTCAAACGTGTTCCCAGCCAAAGCCCACCATAATATGGGTCAGGATTGAGAAGATCCCGCTCAGTTTTCTCCTTTCTCTCCTCTTCTTCTCCGGCCCATTGTCTCACTGAAGGCATCTTTGGGGGTCCTCCATCTATTTAGAAAGACCCCCCTAATGAAGGACAATCCGGTTAGGCCTCATCACGCACGCACGCAGACTGGTGATCACACACATACACACGCGCATCGGGCGCGTACGCATGCAGGGGCTTAATTGGAAGGGCTTAATTGAGTTGTGAGGGGCTCATAAGGCTTAGTACGACTCAAGGAGTGGGAATCAGGGAAAGTCGGCCTTAATGAGTGAATATGCCACACACACACACAATACTTTCTCTCTTTTTGGATCCCACTGTATACCAGTTTCCACTCTGCCTAAGCAGCAATTAGACTAATGACCAGAAAATAAAGGCAAATAATGTCTCTGTTCTGTCGTAAGGTCTGTAATAGATCCCTACCTGGAAAGCTGAAAGTTAACTTCTGTTCAGTTTTAGAATAAACACATAATCTAAAATAATCAAAAACAAACCTCATTTCGACACCATTGTTGTGTGTCTTTAACTGGCCGTCCCGTCGCGCCGTCCCTTGCCCCGTGTTGTGTCTGGCTTTTAATTGTGCCGTTTTAATTACACAGAGTAGTCTGTGTACATCTGGCCTCTCTGCGATCTAATTCCTCCCTTCCTGTCATGTGACCCTCTGAGGTTCCCCTTGATTGGATTAGGTCACCGGCAGGGGTGATGTTGCCATGACAGTTAACGTGATAACAGCCGCCGGAATCATGCGGCGGGTCCACATGCCGATTCACTTAACGGCTGCCGACTGTCGCGTTGAGGTTGCAGCTGCGTGCAGGCCAGTAAGGTGATGCAGACGAATGAGTGAATTTAAAATAGCACCTACGTGAATAGAGAAATTCAGATGGAATCAACAATTCGCAGGGTCTGTGAGTGTGTGCTGCTCTCTCCACACACTGGCATATTCACAGCCATGAAGGTCCCCTGTTTCTAATGGACCAAATACACATTGAAGTGACAGACAGTCCACTGTTCTGTTTGATACATTGAGACGTCGCAGTGTCTTTAGACTCTCACAGCTCTGAAGACCGTCTGAAGGAGGTGTTGTTCTCCGTGAGAGGCAGAGGGAGGTGTCTACTGTAGTTTTGAGAATGATTTCTAGGTGTCTCTCCTCCTCGTGTGCTGTTGGTCTCGTCACTGGCCTTGTTTGAAGCATGTTGAGGAAGCGGCATTACAGTGCATGTTTACAGGAGCCTGCATGTGGCGTGTGCACGAGCATGTGCCCTGTCTGAAGGGCTTTTACTGAAAGTCCGTTGTTTTGCATTTTGCATGTGAATGTCAGTGGTTTTAGCCAAAAGACGTCAATATATATATATATATTTTTGTATGTGCTGTTAGTTTGTTTGCTTATCACGAGCTGTTTGAAGACGGGCAGTGGCATGCACCTTGTCGTCCGTCCCGCCAGGCTTGCCTCAGATTGCTGTGCATGGTCTCCCGTTTGATTGACGCCTCCGCTGCGTGTGGACTCGTTGAGGGAGGGCGAGGGGGTCCTCCCCGCGCCTCCCGTCTCCAAATTCCTACGGTGGTCACAGCAGGCGAAACTGTGCTGTTTTGGTTTTTGCAGGACAGTGAGGGTGCACAGCCACTGAACCTGTCGGCCAAGCCTAAGGCATCCGAGAGCAAGTCACCCAACTCCCCCCCAACTTCCCCACAGGTTCCTGCTGCTGCTGCCGCGAACAAGCTGGGTCCCGCCGGCTCCATGAAGCACAGCATTGCCCCCTCCAGCATTGGAGGACCACCGACCAGAGTCAGCTCAATAGGTAAGTGGATTTGACGTCCATCACACACTCACACCACAGTTTAAAGGATAACAGAAGTGTTGTGATTACTGACGGATATTTCCCCTGACGGGAGAGACATTTAACATAGGGTTTTGTACAGAACTAAGAACCTCTGCAGTCCAATCCTATGCAGTGCCAGCTAGCCTCTTAGGTTGTTGCACAGTGACGTATTCCTGTAATAGACTCTTATTCGGAAGCAAAACCAAACGTGTGCACGCTTATAACTCAAGTTCTTTAACCCAGAGGTTTGTTTCAAAGCTGATGGGTAATTATTTGGTGATATAAACGATGGCTAACACTGCAGGAATAAGACCAAAGTTGACCATACTATAAACCACAATATTTCACACACACACGCCTACGACAATAACGCGCGGAGCGGAAAAAAAACATGGGAGTGCGTGCTTATTAAATAGCAGACGCGCACTCGTATGAAAAGCCTTCGCAAATTGTTCCATAATGACAATGAGCATCTCTAAAGAAAGCAGTAATAACTCCGTTAGTAGTGGCGAAGACAAAAATAGTGCTTTTCCTCGCAGTGGTGCCATTGTTCCTAGTGCCAGTGCCATAATCATACCCGGCCATATGCACCCGTACATAAAATATGACATAAATGAATCACTATTTTGTACTCTTAATCCATTTTTCACGCAACACTGATAGTTCAAATATTACACATATGTAACAGGCTATAATTAGTGTGTTTGTTTTTTTTTTTCCTGCGTGACGCTATTTGCCCACAGGCTGCTTTATTGTTATGTGTTTATTAGTGACTGAAAGAGACAGAGAGACATAGGAGTGAGGGTGAAGGAGGGAAGGGGAGAGAGAGAGAGAGAAAGAGAGGGGGAGATGGGGATTAGCACTTTTTTTTTTTTTTTCTTTCCCGTGCACTGAAGCGGGGGAATAATAAAGAGAGGAGTGCATGACAGACAGGAGGTATCGCCAATGAGATTAGACAAGCCTCTTACATGAGCCAGGACAGCGCAAACACCCAGCATTAATGACACAGTGACAGCACACTCTCAAACCCTCACTCAGACGCACACAAAGACTTACACACAAACACAACCCCACCTCCTCCTCCTCTTCCTATGCAAAAGGCAGTTAGTCATTTTTTTCCGACTTCCTGGCTAATCTCACTGTTTTTCAACAAATCGGCGGATTTAATATCAGATTAGTGGATTTTCGGTCCCAGATGTTTTTTGTTCGGAAAAATGGATTACAGTGTTTAAAGTTTGTGTGTGATCCCCCCGCTGAATGATTTGTGTGTGGAGTTGTGTCGTGGCTCACGGTCCCATCTGTTGCCGCCGTGTTTAGCCGATCACCGGCGCATTTGTTATTTCAGTTCGTAGTCCTATTAGGATTCCTGTTAGAAGTTCATGCGGGGTGGAAGGGGCAGACGGGCGGGAAAAGAGGAGCGGTGGAGGTGGTTTTGATGTGGGGAGGCGCAGGCGGGTGGTGCAGATGATGATTATTTGAATGTACGTGTAGTCGAAAGTAAAAAAGTTGCAGAAGTCCATCAGCGTACATAGAATTATATTCTAGATAAACACTTTTTTACACCTTAAGTAAAATAAAATTGGGACTTGTCAACTGTTTCCTACTTCACATATTCTTAAATAATCAGCAAGACTTGAGCTGTTTTCATTCTTTTTCCACATCTTGGTGGGAAACTGACAGATTCATAAAATTACAATGCTTTTCCTGAAACTGTATTTATTAGTTTTAACATTCAATAAAAAGGAACGCAAATTATAACACATAACCCGCAATAGTAATTGTGGCATGTAGACAGGCTGATGGAGATTTCAGAGTCAGTTTCTCTGTAATTTCATGTTCCTAGAACTGAACGGAGAATTTAATTTTGCCTAACTCCAGGTATTTCATCGCCGCACTCATTAGGTTTCAGTTCGTTGGTGCCGTTTTCTGTGAACAGTTAAGTTCCACACTGTTTCATGTTATATTCTGTAACTCCCAGAACTGCATCAAAAGCATCTAAATCAGTGGGTCTGTGCAAAATTTCTGACGAAGCCGGAAAAATACTCCGTCAATAATCTGATATCCTCTCACAGCTACAGAACACGAGACCTAATGCAACAATCACATGAATGATTTTTATCTGGAAGTATTTTTCAGTGCAGACGATGTACTACCGTTAAAGGCTGCGTCTCACTCTGACTGAAGAGCTATGGATCTGTTTCTCCTGTAATCTTTATCCCATACCTCATATATCATGCATTTTCATCAATTAAACCATCCAACTCAACCAATGCTTGCATAATAATAATAACCCAGATTTGAGGACATGGGCGTGATTATTCAGATTCACTATGGCTGAATATGCATCCTAGTGAAAGTTGTTTGTCTGCTAACTTTTCCACATCGCACCTTCCTCTCCTTTTTGACACCTATCGACCTTAAAGGAATGTTTCTCCCACTTCATCTGCCCATCCATCTACTCATCCCGAACCAAAGTGAAGGGCTGTCAACGTCTGTAACTTCCACCACCATCACACATTTGTGTGTGTCCCTGTCATAAACTACTGCAGCTCCCCCTGACCTCCCTGCCGGAGTGTTTTTTTTTTTTTTTTTTTTCTGTGGTCAGAAATGTATTGCGCCTGTCTCTAGAGATTTGGTGTTCAGAAAAAACTTGTGTGATTAGAGAGAGAGAGGGAGAGAAAGAGATACCCCCACCACACACACACACCCACCCCCCCTTTCTATCTGGGTCACATTCACTTCTGTCTGGATGGTTGGCATTGCTGTCAGTTTAAGCGACACACACAATCATGTGTGCAAGAATATCTATCTGTCCCCTCCCTCGCTTTTGACTCCAGATTAAAATTGACTGCCACCCGATTCCATCGCCCTCTCTCTCTCTTTTTCTCTCCCTCCCTCTCTCTTTTCTCGCTCTTCTGTCCTCCCTCAACCCCCCCCGACCCCCACCGCCCACTGCCGCACACCCACACCCTCCTTTTTTGGCCCCGCTCGCATCCAGATTTTCCGGTTATGACTTCTGAAAGAGTTCACGGCTCTGTCATTACCAATCTGAAGCTGGTAATCTGGCCTGAGATGGCATTAGCGGTGCGGATTAGCGCAGATAAAGGCCTCATAAGCCAGCCGCGGCTCTTTGTTAAGAACTAACCCGACTGATAGAGAGAGGCGATAGCGGTGCACACTCCCTCGCTCGTACGCACACACACACACACACACACACACACACACACACACACACACACACACACAGAGAGAGAGAGCCAGATGCCTCATCGGCGACTAAGCTGCAGAAATAATACAAATAATAGGCGGTGAGGAGGAGGGAGGAGATCTGATCTTTGGTTGTCAGCAGAGCAGATGTTCTCAACTGGGGAAATTAGCAAGACTTTTTATCCGTAATAAGAGTCATCTGGTCACCTCTCTTCAGAGTAGAACTGTAAGAGCTGGGACGGGCTGTCGGATGTGTGCGTATTAATGTGACTTAAAGAAAATGTTGAGTGTTGGCGTGACTGCGGTGCTGGTATTTTGAATGTGTGTGTGTGTTTAAAGGCTGATGGCAGGTGGGGAGGCGGTGGGCAGCAAGGCTGGCCAGCGGCACACTCTGACTCACATTCCCCTGCTCAACAGTCAAGTGGTCAGTGTGTTTGTGTGTGTGTGTGTGTGTGTCTCAGAGAGAGTGACACACAGTCATGCACATGGCAGACTCCCTTTATCAAGTGTATGTTAATGTCTTTACCTCATGGTTCAGGAGAAGATTTATTCTGCATGAAAACCTCCTGCCAGCATCCCAAAAATAAACGCACACACGTATTAATGCTCATCCAAGCTCGGCTGAAAAGGCAAATTGATATACTAAATTCCCCTTTAATATTAATATTCTTTCATTTTTCTCTATTTGTGTTTGACAAAGACACACAACGTGACGTTTTCGCTCTCTGCTACCCAAATTAACTGCCCCCCCCTCCCCCCTGTCCGTGTCTCTCCCCCTCTTCTCTCCCGTGTTTCGTCTGCGCCTCAGCAGACTTGCTGTCGTCGCTGTCTTCAACGGCCTACCTGAACGACCACGAGGCGGTGACCAAGGCCTTCGCCGAGGCCCGGCAGATGAAGGAGCAGCTGAAGAGGGAGCAGCAGGTCCTGGACGCCAAGGTGGCCGCCGTCAGCAACCTCAGCCTCAACAACGGCCGCTCGGACAAGGTAAGCGAGCTGAAACTCACTGATTCCAAACTCACGGTTCATTTCACTGCGTCCGTTTACAACAAACGGCGTCTTCTTCAAATCTGTGACCTCGCTCTGAGACCGCGCCACAAGCGAACACTGTCTCGCTTTCAGAAGATATTATTGTCACCACCCGAGCCTCAATTATAATGACACAAGTTCACACTTTAAACAAAATAAATTTGTATTCCAGCTATATTATTTATTTAAATTAACACTTGCCAGAACAAACAGTGTTTCAAAATACATCTTTTAAATTGCTGCATCTGCTAAACTGTTAATTGTGTGTATTTTTGTGACAAAGGATTCCCACTCAGAAGCCTAAACATATGCAGCCTCTTATAAATAAATACAAATTAGTGCATTTGATCTCAGGCGAAAAAAAAATTAAGTGATTCTAAATTCTTGGGACCAAATGCACAAATCCTCCCAAAGTCATCACAGGCTGTACCGTCTCATTGTCGGCGTGTAATAATTTGTCTTGCCATATGCCATCCCTGCCGCACTATGTAGGAGGTAAATCGGCGCACAATGCGCTCGCTGAAATGTGCTGAAGCTAAACAGGGCCAGATAAGGTAAAACCAGAGGCATCTCGGAGGTAATGAGTGTGTCTGTGAGGCGCGCCGCGGGGCCGCGTGCGCGCGCGTTAGTGTGTGTGTTTTTTTTGTGGCAGAGCCGAGTGTCAAGGAGACGGTAATGTGAAATGACGGCGCCGGCTCCTCGGCAGCGTGGCTAAATTGTGGTTATTTGTTAAACACACTGGGAGTCAGCTGGTGCACACACACACACACATAAATAAATACACGCTTACACGCAGGGGAACAGTGTTCTTGGAGCATCTGCACCGCTGACATTCAACAGCTCTATCTGTCTCTTCAGTCAAACCCACACTGATCTCTGTATTCAACCCAGGTTTACTGAACACACTGAGACTGACAGTGCTACTGTATTATTCATATTATACAAAGATGCACAAATATACAGTATTTATATAAATGTGTTTATATATATTAAATAGCAAAAGAGATTCCCACCAGGGAAGGCTGATCAATTCTGTGGAAAATCGTGGAAATGTACTTTTATTTATTTTCTAGTTTTAGCAGAAGCATTCAGATTGTTTACTGCACTGCAGATGATACTAAAATACAAGATAGATGTAATTTTATTAGATTATTTTCATAATTTCTTGTTAAATCAGTGAATGTAATCTTATAAGAATTCTGTAAAATGAGGTGAGAAAGTCATTTTATTGTGATTTTTATTTTCATCACCAATTATAAAGATGGAAATAAAGGAAATGAGGAGTTATTCACTTTATTTTTTATATTTTCTAGGAAAATATTTCCCATTTTTTCAGGTAAAACTAACAGTGTGACTAGATGTTTTCTAATTCGGGTGTGCTCTGTCCGTATGATAAAGATTTTTTTTAATAATAATAAGTCCAAAAATATTAGTTTATTTAAAAAGACTCCTTCTCCTCTTCCTCCTCCCTCGCGCTGACTCCCGCTCCCTCGGCCCTTTGGCTTTGTGCTCCGCGACTGCGACGCCGGCGAGCTCTTTACAACGGTGTCATCCCCGACACACTCGGAGGATTAGTTTTGTCGCTACTTTGTGTCTTGGCTCCGGTGTCAGCCATTCAATCCACTTTTCTCATGTACTGTACCGGGGCTTAATGTCAGACTAGGCTGTCATTCTGTTCATCTCTGCCTCAGACGCACACACGCGCGCTGCACAACAGCACATTTAATCTAAAAATCTGAAAGTGCGAGGCACATTTTGTGCTCTCTTTTTTTCCCGTGAACGAGGTCTCAAAGAAGCATTCACGTCTCTAAAATGAGGAAAATTCCTAAAATATTTTTCATTTATAAACAAAATGACTAAATAATTCTAATTATTTGGAACACCTTTATGAACACACAAGAAATTAAAAATATATTTTTATAAATGGCTTGGAAAACAAAGAAATGGAAACATTTATTCCGCTGCGTGCCTGTGGCTTTTATTCCCTCACCGTCTATTTATTCCAATCTGGGGGGAAATTATCTCTAACAATTAAACTCTATTGGTCTAAAAACAGAAAAAATGCATTTCATTATCATTCTCCCCTCCCTCCATGCAGACAGCCAGCGCGCCAGGGTCACATGTAAATGGAGAGGGACACTTTTTGGAAGGTTGTTTGAGAAGACGGCAGTGTTTTGGGTAGCTAATCGTATAATTAAACTGTAAAACGTTGGCGCTGGAGCACTGCACCGCCGCGCGTGTGTGTGCGCGAGCGCCCGTCCGCAGTCAAGTTCCAGCGCCGAGTGCGCCGGCTGCTTGCATTAAGCATGTAAATGCTCAGTAAATCAGCCTTTTATTGGTTGTAATAAATACCCAGGGGGCCGCGCGGCGTGGCCTCGCTCTCGTCCGCGCTGCACTCTCTCGTTCTCTCTCTCTCTAATGCGTCGACCCTCGGGGGCCTCTGCAAGAGAGAGGCAAGCCGCGGCACTCCACTCTCGCAGGTGGCTGCCAGGAGTCGCCACACACACACACACACACACACACACAGAATATGCAGCATACACACAAAGCGGTAAACATTCAAATAGGACTAAATGTAATCAGCATCCTCGCACATCCAAACGTACACACAGATGTGTGCTCAAGCATGCAGGCTTACAGCACTCAAACAATTTGATGCTGACATTAACATTTCCACAAACTGACACTGAAATGATGCTGATCTACTGAAATCACCACTGTTATTTGTCTCCCTGCTGCTATTCACTGAGAGACTGATTCGTTTCAAATCAAATGTGGCTGAGATTCCTTCATTCACTTGTTACAGTTTGTCATTACCTCCTGCACAGATTAGCCTTTAGCCGATTGAACATCCAAATCAATTTATTTTTTTTGTCAGAACATATCTGTGATGTTTAACGTTCATTGATTCACTGCACGCCGAGAAAATAAGCTGAAATTAACAACGGATCTGGGCGGAAAAGGAAATAGTTTGGAATCACTACGGGCTCCATCCATCCATCCATTCATTCATTCAGTCGCGTATCTCACGGTCGCTGACTCAGTCACTGACCGACTGCAACTGTGAACTGTTTGTGTTGTTTAGGACAAGGCTGCCTTGGAGAGTCTGAGTCAACAGCTGAAGCAGCAGGCGGAGGACAAGTTCAGCCACGCCATGCTGGACTTCACCATGAGCGGAGACTCTGACGGTAGGGAAACACACACACACGCACTGTCACACACACACACTGGGCACGGAGGCATTAAGGAGACAGAAAGTGTGTGTTTATTTTATGGAAGAAGACCAAATATATTATTTTAGGAGCTGATTTTTAACGTTTCAATCTGTTAATGTTTCCATGTATGGGCCACAAACACAATTTGCCTTTTGCCTGCCTTCCTCCTAACGCTCTTAATCCCACGTCTACGTCCTCAGGTTCCCCCAGCGTGTCAGACTCCAGGATATTCCGAGAGGCCCGGGGTCGGGCCACCGCCGAGCCGCACATCAAGCGGCCGATGAACGCCTTCATGGTCTGGGCCAAGGACGAGAGGCGGAAGATCCTCCAGGCCTTCCCCGACATGCACAACTCCAACATCAGCAAGATCCTCGGTAAGACACGCACACTGAGAGAAAAAAAAAAACCAACAGTGACAAGAGCCTCCCCCCTCAGACCTCATCACCGCGTCTAACCGCGGCGAGAGGAAGACGTTCCGTGGATTGTGTTTCTCACTTTTCTCAAACACACACTGGTGATGGTGATTTCCTTACAAGCGGTGGTATTGTGTAAGCGGCTGTTAATGAACGGCTGGGGAGAGCACGGCTCCGACAAATGATGATATAATTCATTATGCATTAAACAAGCAGCGCGAGGCCGCCTGACATTTCCCCCGGACCGCCGGGATCGGCCCTGACATTTTAAAGAGCTCCTAAGCGTTTTATAACACAGGGAAATCTGGTTTTAATAAGCTCCCCTCTCTCTCTCTCTTTCTCTCTCTCTCGGTCTCGATTGCTAACAGATCGCAGAACACAGAGAAAGACACAGAGAGAGAAAGAGAACGGCCAAGTGCTGACAGCTTTTACCCATTAAACATACAGTAGTCAAGTGCAAATTCAGACCAGATATGAAACACACAGGGGAAGACGCGCTCAAGATTACACCCACACACACACATGCAGGGGACTGATACTACAAATCCAGGAGCCGATACTGAGCCCAGAGATGACAGCAGGTTATGTGAAGTCCTCATTAGTCCAGATGAGTACCTGTCGTCCCCACTGCTCTCCTCATTAACCTCCTTTTGCTCTTTCCGGGTGCAGCGCGCAGCATTAGGTCCGTGTCTTTGCGGATGCGGGAGTGTGACATGTTCCTTAAACGTGGTCACGTGTCGGCGTACATGTGTGGTGCTGAGTCGCCGGGCACGCTACGCAGTCGTCCCTCAGTATTACCCTCACTATCACTAGTCCTTGTTCCTATAGAGTCAGTTTTAATAGTCTAGCTTTTTATTTCAAATTCCAAAGTGAAACCGTTCAGTCTCCGTTACCGTTAAGAATGCATCTTCCTCTTCTTTCCAGGCTCACGCTGGAAAGCCATGACCAACCTGGAGAAGCAGCCGTACTACGAGGAGCAGGCTCGCCTCAGCAAGCAGCACCTGGAGAAATACCCCGACTACAAGTACAAGCCGCGGCCCAAACGCACCTGCCTGGTGGACGGCAAGAAGCTGCGCATCGGCGAGTACAAGGCCATCATGAGATCCCGCAGACAGGAAATGAGACAGTACTTCAGTGTGGGGTGAGCACAGCATGTGCTGAGATAAGAAAGGATTGATTGACTGAAGAGGGACATTCATATTTTGACTCTAAAAGAGACTAAAAGTATTTAAAAATCACTCTGTATTTAGGGGTCATAAGAAAATATTGTTTTATTTTAAAAGAATAATTCAACAGCTTGGGTTCCCAGTCTTTATGCTAAACTAAGCTAAGCTAAGCTAAGCTAAACAAGAACATGAGTAAGCGTATTTCCCAAAATGTGGAATTATTCCCTTCAGGGCTTGAAGTGTCACATGACCGTGTCACATGACCGTGTCACCAGACCTCCATGTTCTCACAGACCTCTTCCTCTGTGCCCACAGGCAGCAGGGCCAGATGCCCTTGTCCTCCGCGGGCGTCGTTTACCCAGGAGCCCTGTCCATGGCGGGGATGCCCTCGCCCCAGATGCCCTCGGAGCACTCCAGCATGTCCAGCAGCCCCGAGCCCAACGCCAACCACCACCAGAACCCCCACATGCCCGGACTGAAGGGCGACGAGCCACGGATCAAGGAGGAGGAGCTGCGGTTAGACGACAGCAACGGCGACGTGTACGACGACTTCGACTACGAGGACGAGGAGCCGGATTACGCCAGCGACAACGACAACCATATCACCCAATAGGACGGCCGCCGCTGCTGCCGCCGCCGCCGCCGCCGCCACCTGCTTCGAAGCCAATCACCGCTGGTACATCTCACAAAACCCCAAACCCACCGATCAGGAAGAAAACTCTCTCTTTTGCCAATCACCCTAAAGAACCAATCTCACAAAAAACCCCTCCACCCATCCTCCTCCTCCTCCTCCCCCTCCTCCTGACTAACATGGACTCTTCTTACAGAGCCAGACCCCTCCCACTGGAGTCCTGATACCAGCATCTGATCAATCAACTGAAGCACAGGACCTGTCACTCACACTGACTGTTACACAAACTGGAGTCTGGGAGGAAGAGACGACCAAGCCAGTTCTGAAGCTTGCTGAGGAATATTCAAGTACTACTGCAAGAGTCTGAGTGAAACGCCACGACTGAGGAGAACTGAAAAAAAAAAAGAATCCCTCTCAGAGCGCTACCTTTTAGTCCTGTTTGTAGGAGAGGAGACATTTTAAAATGAACCCTGAAACAGTGGACCTGTCAGAGGCCAACAGACGACACTTTAAGACGGCGGACCTGTTTATTATCAAGAGACACTTTTAAACAAACAGCTTTTTTTGTTCTTTGGTTCTATAATATTCTCACTCAGGTACACGGTGCCAATAAGTGGCTTGTGAATGTGATTTGTTGTTTTTGTGCTACAAGTTTGAATAATAATAGAAAAAAGAGACATTTCTTTTTTCCCCTTTTGTTGTAAAGCACCTGAAGGACATCAGACGTTTATTTTTAACTAAAAGATATCTTTTCTCCAACCTCGCAGCGTGCTGTCAGCGGTTCCCACCCCCTTTTTTTGTTTTTTCTTTCTTTTCCCCTCCTCTGTGTTTTTGTGACTGCCCTCTGCCCCCGCCCCAACCCCTGTCCAGAATCCAATGGGACAGTCTGGCCGGGACTGACCAGCGCAGCTTGGGCCGTCCCGCTTTGAGTGGATTTTTCAGGGGGGGAGGGCGGGCGCGGGGGTGGGCGAAAAGCGGGAGTCTCTAATAGGAGCAGAAATGAAAGCACTGTGTCACGAGACAATCCAGCAGCAGCTCTCATCTCGCTCCGTCCCCCTATCTCCATCTCATCCAGGGCAAAACATCCTGTCAGCTCGGTGTGAGTGTGTGTCGGCGTGTGTGTGCGTGTGTGTGTGCGTGTGTGTGCTCGTTTATTTTCTTCTTTTTACGTACAAGCTAAAAAAAAAAAAAAAAATGGAAAAAAAAGTCTTGCGTACAGAAAGACAGGCAACTGATGCTGCTGCTGTTATCCACCGTGCCGCACACACTCACACTCACGACCGTCGTTCTGTCCTTCAGTGTCCCCCCCCCCACCCCCCGCTCCCTCCAATCAACGTCGTCCTGCTGTACGCCAGTGGGCGGAGCCGAGGTGAAGTCAGCCAGTCAGTGTTTCCGTTTGTATTTGAATACTGTATTTTATTATTTCTCTTCAAACTGCCTCTAGTCTAATAATATTATTAACAATAATTATAAGGATGGTCAGCGTTTCCTAAGTTTTAGTAAGTTATGTACAGTATAATTTATTTTTCTCCTCTTTATTGGGTTTTTATGACCATATGAAACTATGACAGTCAATGAAGCATTATTCTATTTAGCTGGTAGGTATTTAGATCTAAACAAAAGTTGTCATTTTACCTTGCTTTGCTTCTTTTTGTTTCATTTTTTTTTTTTTCGGTTCCCCCCTCCCTTTCTCGTTTTGTATTAATCCGCGTGGGCGACAGCGAGCTGGACCGACAGCCTCGACGCCAGGACCCTTCTTCTTCTTCTTCTTCTTCTTTTTTTTTTTTCCCCCACGTCCGAACCCATTTCTAAGAAGCACTCAGACTCTGTGCAGTCAGAGAAGAAGAAGAACATGATTTTATTTCTTTTTTTATTATTATTATTATTATATTATAATTTTATTTGTAATAATTATCATAAATGTATAATGTGAAGTTCCCTCTCTTTTATTATTTTTTATTTTTGGATATCAGTTTTCTGTGAACAAAGAGACCCGTCCCCGTTTACTAGTTTGGCCGCCTCACCGAGACGCGGTGGAACATCTCTGGCGTGGATCCACACACACAAAAACACACACACACACGTATATATATATATGTACACATGCACAAACACAATCACACATTTGAAACGAAGAGATTATCATGACAACCAAACAAATCCTATGCTGTCCTTTTTTTTTTTTTCTGTTCTATGAAATCTAGGATTCTAGATTTAAAATCCTGTACATATGTTTTTGTGATAGCAGTGATTTTCTTAATTTTTGATTTTGAAATCATAGGAAAGCAGTGTTTACCGTGATCCACCGAGAATGTTCCACTGTGGGCGTGGGTGTGGGATGACCAGACGTATCTACAGTATCTTTAACATCAGGAGCCCTTTGCTTTGTTTGAGCTCCACGCGATGCAAACAGGAGCCATGACTACTCTTCAGGTGTCACATAGTGATCCCCCCTTCAATCATTCTCGCTATAGATGTTTGCCACATAATGAGCTTCTGGGTCTTAATTTTGCTGTATAGTCACCCCTGTTACCACACAATTGTTTAACCCGATGCTGGAGAAAGGGGACTAAGTGGATCAATCCATTTTTATCAGGGGGGTGGGTGGGGCATTAAGATATCAATCATCCCTGCTGGCAAGGTCTGTCCCCGTATCAAGACAATGAAAATGATGATGATGATGATGATGATGATATTATTTAAGACAATCAAAAGTCACGAGTGGAGCTCAAAACAAAGTAAGAATTATTACAAGTTAACGAAAAAAAAAAATATCTTACCATCTCAACTTGAAAAATCAAGAAAGATAATTATGTAAATATAACATAGAGTTATAGATTTATATTTTGTTCATAACACAGTGTAATATAAGTTGTATATTTCTTTTTTTTTCCTCTCCCTACTGTCTCTTTTATTGATGTTATCCATGCCACAAGAAAAAGCAAGAGTCGCAGCGCTCTCACAAAAAAATAAAGAAAAATATCAAAGAAATAAAAGAAAAACAGGAAAAAAAAAAAAAATAAGCCGTGGGCTGCCACCACCATCTGTTCTAAGTTCACTTTTTTTCAGTATTACTGCCAGACAAGGCTCTAATAAAGACAGCAATGTGTTCAGTAAAAACTTGTGCTGGTCCTGGTCACTGCTTTATTTTTTTCTCTCTTCCCTCCTCGCACACACATCCGCGCAACACGTTCACACAAAACATACTAATATACGTCCTTGTTTTCTAGACGACGGTGGAGCCGTTCACACGGTGGAATGTGAAAGGATGAATGAGTGGAGAGAAGGAGCTGACCGTGAAGACGTGAATACACCTGCGTTTTATTTTCAAATTTAACATTTCTGACCTCTGTGACTCTACGGCGGCGGCGAACATGCCACCGAGCGGTTCAGTCGTCTCCACGACGACGTGTTAATTATGCTAAGTCCACCTTCTTGCCCCTCCAATCAGAGGGCCAGCTGGGAGGCGTGGAGAAGAATCATGGCCCGTTAGCAACCTGATAACCTAATTAAGCACAACAAGGGGACATGGGGAGAGAAGATGAAGAGGAGGAGGAGGAGGGAGGCGAGTGATGAAATGTGCACATGTGCAGTCACAAAAATAAGAAATAAAAAAAAGAAGAAGAAGAAGCAAAGGCTGTGTACTCTGTCTCCCCGAGCCCCCGTCAAAGAGCCTGGGTGCTAGCTGCTGTCGCCAGTTTAAAAGCAAATCTTTAATTGATGCAGGGCTTAAGGATGTCGAGGACGTCCGTGCCTCCACTTTCAAGGGTTAAAAAAAAAAAAAAAAACACAAAACCCCACTCAGCGCGCCCATTAAAACGCTGTCCCCATCTGTGTCCATATGTTCCGCAATCAACCCCCACCGCCCCGGTCCGACGCTCTGCGCATAAACACAGCTAAATGCACTCCGAGGAGATGGCTTTACGTGCTCCGCTAATTACCATAGCTTCACACCAAAAAAAAAAAAGGCTTTTGATGCAATAAAGAGGCAGGGGGGGCAGAGCCGCCAACTCCTGCAGTAAGTGAAGGACTTGGTTGTTCTGGGGGCATTGTGAATTTTTCAGAAGCAGCCAGGAGGTAAAAACCTGAGAAAAGGTTTATGTGTGAATAGTTGAGGAGCAGAAAGGGGATTCAGATCTTTCTCCTCCTTTCTTTTTTTCTTTATTGTCAGCAGTTACACGAGACGCTGGGGGAAGCAAACAGTGGCTCGTAGATGAAATCACACACACGCACCCTAAGGTGTACCGTAGGAGTCAGCTCAGCTTAAACCACGTTCATCCGGCGGCTATTTCCATCATAAGAGACGACACCGACGAGGGAAAACTACTACAATGGGCACATATTTACATTTGAATGCTTGTTAATATGATTTCATTTGCTCTAACTTTTTTATTTATATTTTTTCCTCAGCTTTGCAGCCTGTAGATCAGTCAAAAACTTCAACACAAGCCCGGTTGGGATGAGAGTGCGGCCCTCTCCCTCTCGCGCCGGCTCGGTGGAATGTGCGGTTTTCGACCGTGGGTGTTTGGAAATTGAGTGAAAACGATGTCACATTAATGATTTAAAGTCGGTAATAGGATGTGCTGTGACGCTGAGCCGCCAGCTAAGCTGAGTTTAAGGCTCCGGCGTTAATGTATTCATGAGGAGGAGGATTATACAGAGACAAGAGCAGCTAGAGAGCTGAGTGCAGCACGGCAGCCAGGGCCAACAGGCCTGCTAGATATTATATAGAACTGCATTTATACCGCGCTAGTACACATCTCTGAATGAACAAGGACTACATACACACGGTAAAAATGCCAAAGGTGAATGATGCTAGAATTAGATTGGACTAGTTTAAATGTTATGAAAAGCTTTGCAGTTTAAGGAGGACGTGAAGCTGCAGACAACAATGATGATTCAACGGCACGCACATAAACCTTTATTAATTACTCCACAAGGTGTGATCTGCTAAAATCCAAAGAAAACAGTTTAAATTCAGTTTATGCACAAATAAAATAAAACTATATTTTTTTTATTTTTTGTTGAGACAATATTATCCAGCTGATTCTAGCTGCAAACACTGTTTCAAAAACACTCCTGCTCTATATTAATTGTAGCCCCAGACCCAGATATTAGTACACATTCATCTGCTAGCACTGATTCTTCCTCTTCTTCTTCTTTCATCTTTGATTCTGGCAGCCCCGCTAATCCCCGGTCTAACATACTAATGTTACGCACAAACTGCAGCATCATTAACCCCCCACCCCCCTCGCAAAAAAAATTAAAAATTAAAAATTACAGCAATCATGAAAGTATCATAAAAACTGATTTTTAGTGAGTCAAGTACTTAAGCCGCAGTATTTTCTTCCAAATATTTCATCAGTCCTCTGGTTTTCTACAAATAAAAAAGTGAAATAAGAGACGAGGCCGTGCGCCTGGCTGTTAATATCAGGTGGCTGATGCATTAAGAGTCCATAAAATAATCCCGTATCAGAAAGTGCCTGCACTCAAACCATAAAAATAAAGCGATGTGATGCTGAGATGCAAAATAAAATATAGATATGCAAGCATATGGTGTATTAAATATAATTTTTTTTATATCATTTTGGCAGATGGCCACGCAGTTACTTTATTTGCCGTGATTTGAGCGCGAGGAGTTTTGCAGCAGCATTAATGTGTGACATTTCACATGAGGAACATATCGTAGCATCACACGACAGCCCCGCTCACTGTCTCTAGATGCAAACATGACAAATTATCTTCTATCAGTCGCATCAGGCATCTGTTGTTTCTGGAGGGGAGAAGGGTTGAGTCAACACTAGTGGAGCCTCAACTCGACTGGGAGGCTCGAAAGGGAGCGTGGCCGGTGACCAGGCGGGTATTAGCCGCAATCAGCGCCGTGGCCTCGGCGCAACTTCACCCACTTCCTTCAGTCAGGTCTCAATGAGCGGGGTAATCAGCGTGACGCGAGGCAAACAAAAACAAAGCGGCGTCGGCGTTTGAGCGACGGCCCTAATGTGACAGATCTGAGAGCGGCGGCGTGTGAGGGACAGGCGTGGCGCGCGGCGGAACAGCGAGGCCCGCGGGCTGATCCCCAATCGGGGCTGGGGAGCTGGCTCGACGCCCCACGACACGTCGCCCCTCTGCTCAGCCGCCACTCTCTCATGAAACACCGGCTCCGTCGGCGGCAGCAGCTGGCCTACTTTCACCTCTCTCTCCCTGCCTGTCTCCATCAAAATGTTTGTTTCCCTTCATCTATCTGCCTCTTCCTGCCGTGCTGCTGTGTTGTCTGAGGCTTTCTCAATAATTTGTGCCCATTTCTCCTTTCATTCATAAGACTTCCTGTCTGTTCAGACCCAGCTTACGTCCCTGTTGTTCACCTTTGACCTCAGTGATCAGAGTTTTTCTCACTGAAGGATTATCATGAGCTAAAACTTGACATTTCATGTTACTTCTTCTTATTTTCTATATTTTCTGCAACACTATCTGATAGAAATACTGACATTTATGTAACAGTTTGTTCTGATATAAGGACAATAATAATAGAAAATGAAATGATGGAGTGATCGTCAGATGTTAACGTGTAGGAGGACCAATCACAACACCAGCCTCGAAACTTTTCACATTAAAGTTGCAAACATGACGTTCACAGAGCAGCAATATCAAAGCGAGATAAAGAAGCCTGTGGGCGCTTTAACGTCATTCAACGAAATATATATATATTATTTGCGACATGGGAGAAGAAAAAAAAAAAAATCCTGTAAAACTGTTATTTTCTCTCCCCATCAACACCCTAATGCACACATGCAAATATTATGCTAATGGTATGTTAATTGGTGGAGTAGCTGCAAAGCAGCCCTGCTGTTCAAATGACTGGTGAGAAAATAGGTGGGGTCAGTCGCAAGCTGTAAAAGCAGCTCCAACACAAATAAACAAAACCCTCGGGGATTAACAGAACAAGGGCCAGTGATAAACGGATGAGACGAGAGACAGGGAATACAACAGGCGGTGAGAGAGGGGACAAGGGAATCAGCTCAGGGTATGGAAATACCACGGAGAAGAGGGACAAGAAGGGGAAGGGGGACGGGGTACGGGGTGAGAGGGGTTTATGGAGAAGATACGGGGATTAAAGGGGACAAATAAGAACAGAGCAAGAACAGTTTAAACATGTCAGCATGAAGGAAAAGTTGACCATGACAAGTTTTCACAAGTGAAAGGAACCAGAAAGAGACATTCATTTTGTCAACGCGCTAACGAAAACATTTTAATTTATGCAAAGCCTGCAGTCAGTTAAGTAAAGTAGTGGTTAGCACTGACGCCTCAGACTCTATTTTCTCCAGGTGCTCTGGTTGTGATTGACTGGCGACCTGTTCAGGCTGCACCCTGCGTCTGGAAGAGCCTCCAGCAGCGTTAGCCAACTGAACAGTATTAGCTATCAAAATGCAAAAAGCATTTCCAGATAACTTTAGTCAGACTGCACCATATTCCTGATAATCATGTTCCTGTAGTCCTGCTGTGAGTTGGCTCAAACACTCGGAGAACTCCACGTTGGCTCTTGACTAATCATTGCTTTGCTTGACTAACATGGTGCACACACACACACAGACACACACACACAGACACACAGAGGTGATCTGGCCCCAGTTCCCCCAATCAGCCCGACATCCGCAACACGACAAATGCTAGTAACGCGGCTTTCTGACTGAAGGTGAACAGGAATCATTCATGGTTTCTGTGCAGCTAACGTGGCCTTCCTCTTTTTTTTCCCTTCCCTCCTCAGATGGTAAAGTGAAGTGAGGGTGAGTGCGTGGGAGTGCAGCGTACATAGTGTACGCGCTCAGAGGGTGACACTGCGCTCATAGGTGTGATTAATTAAGTGTAATGCTCTTGACCCGACGTAAAGCACAGTAAAATTGTTCATTTAACTTATCACTTCATTATGCAAATGAACTGCACTCACAGCATATAGGGCTTCCCTGCCATAGCGCGCTAAATCATAAAGCTGGAATGTGCCGCCCGGTCACACACACTGAGGATGACAGAGCTGCTGTGCGGGTTCTCAGGTTTGCTCTGAAAGGTCCAATTTGTAGGATTAAGGGTGATCTATTAGCGGGAATAGCGTCTTAATTCTTACTTGTGTTTTTATTAGTGCATGAACAACTGAAACTACTGGTCCTTGAGTTTTTGGTTCGCTTAGAATGAGAACTTCATGTCTGCACAGTCTCTCAGTCTCTCAGTCCGCCATGTCTCTACAGTAGTCCAGAATGGACAAACCAAACTCTGGTTTGTTGGAGCCTATCCCAGCTGTTATCGGGCGAGAGGCGGGGTACACCCTGGACAGGTCGCCATCGCGGGGCACTTGTAACCAGGTAAAAAAAAAAAAAAACATATTCTGTGGAACGTCATCCTAGAACTATGTAAAGACTCAAAGACTCTCAATCATAATCATGGAAAAGACTACGGCTATGTCCTGTTTGAGAATTTTCCTGACGCCGCTCCCTCTCTTCATTCACTTTAGCCTGCTCGATGACCTGAGCCAGGGAGAAGGGGTTGTGCAACGGCAACTGACAATTGCTACTTAGTACACCTTTAAGGGTTGCAAAAGAGTTCAAAAGTATAAATAAATTAATAAATAAATAACGCCAGCATTCAGGAAGTCTGTTCTTTACATGGAAACACTCCCCGTTCCCCCTGTTGCAACGTGTAATTGTTTGGTGTATTGAGACTTGTGAAACATTACAGTACACACACCCTAAATGATTAAGGCACCCTGTCGTTTCCTTATGAATCTGTCAGGGGCTTTATAGCGCCAGGCCTCCAGTGCCTCTGGTCTTTTCCTGTGTGTAGTGTAATGTGTAAGAGCTCAGCGGGCCCTGGCAGGAACAACACTATTTGGAAACTGTCAGTGTCCGCTCCATGCCAACCAGCCACAAGATACCCCCCACCCCCCTTCTCTCTTTTCTGAAAAACATCCCCTCTGGAGCCCCAATGGCTGCCAGTTTCTCAGACAGCCCACCGCTGACCCCTTCAGGCCAGGAAACTGTTGTCAAGCCAAGGAGCCAAAGGGCCCAGGGGCCTCGATTTCCCCCTCCAGACTCTAAGATGGCCGTGTTGGCTGCTCACTCGGGCCGGGGAAAGAAAAGGCAGAGAGACGCAGAAAGAGAGCGAAGGAGGGAGAAAGAGAGAGAGAGAGCTCAAGCTTGCATTTTTAATTCGATCGCCCCGTCACTTCACTTTGCTCCAAGATTAAAAAGCCCACTTATTCCCCCTCACTTATTTTTTGTTTTTTTTTCATCGTGACAAGGATTCCCCAGCACGCACGCTCTCCAGACGGCAACGCGGACGCCACAAGCCATGCAGCAGACAGCCATGTGTCCTGACAGTTGACTTTGAATCACAGTTGAGAACAACTTGATTTTGCCAGCTTTGTAGGCTCTGTTTATTTTTTTGTTTTTTAGAAGGGGTTGAACAAGGTTGCGTGGGAAAAAAAACAACAACAACAACTGCCCTCTTGATTGTCGTCACGTATTTGTCCTCCTCTGTTTTCTGCGTCCCCTCTGATTGCAACCAAATATGACCGGTTGGCTCCGTCTCTCCGCCTCTGGGCCCTGTGCGGAATTGTTAAGACTTTTCGTTTGGGACAAATCCAGGACAAATCCAGCCACAGTATGTTTGAGAGAGAGAGGGAGGACAACACAGCGAGAAAGAAAAAAAAAGACAGGAGGAGACAGCGGAGGGATCGGGGGTTTAAAGTTTCAACTTCGGACAGCTGTTGTATCGCGGGGGTCAGAGGGATTTCCTGGATGGAGGTGTTCTAATGGCTTGGTGTTAATATGAATTCATAGATGACCCATTAGCGCCCTTGGCTAACCCGCCTCCCTCCTCTTCCTCTGTCCCACCATAATGGCCCTGGCTCTGGTCTCTAGTCTGCATGTAGCGGATATAGCCTGGATTTATTCCGATGTTCCCAGGGATTACACCCTCAGTGAGCTCTGTATTATGAGTAGATTTAGACCCATAACTCCTGAAGATAAGGGCGGATTGGGGCGATTGTTTAAACGGCTTGAGTTAGCCATCGTCACATGTGTGTGTGCGCGACCGTGAGTATGTGTGTGTGCAAGTACGTGTGAGAGGAAGAGAAAGATTCAGGACAATAAAATGTGCGGAGCACTGACGTTCATTGAAATTCCAATCCAATCTCATTCACAATACGAAGCCCTATTCTGAAAACGCTTTAAATGAATTCAGACGAATGCTTTATGCAACCGAAATGCTTTTTGGATAATGAAAAGCTTTTGGTTGCATTAATCAAAAGGGAAAATTCCAACGATTATGCACGATTGCAGCAATTTATTTTCACATCATCAGTTTGGTTCCAACTATTTTACAGAAGAAAACTGATTACAAGATAATAGAGAGTACAATGAGAGCAAATTATGTTTCTAATAGATGAGAAATAGATGTTTGAAATATTAATAATGTTGTCTGTGTGGTTTCGGGAAAGGTGTGTGACAACTTTGAGTCAAACTCAGTCTGGGGTAAAGCAAATCGTAAATCGTCCCACGTAACTAAAACAACTGAGAGCCCCGCAGCCTTCCTGATGTCCCGTCGCGTCCCAGACATAAATCCGAGGCTCCGACATGCTGCTGCTGCTCGACACATGTGTGAGTTCTGGTGGCGCGGTCGGGGCCGGGCTGCGGCGGAGCGGCCCCCCGAGGCGAGGATCTTTACAGGGCCTCGGGGACGAGCGAGAGACCACACCGACCACAAAACACAGCTCCGTAAACAGAGGGCCGAGCGCTGGAGGTCTGTGGGATAACCTCGCTGTCAGGGATGAAGTCCCAGACGGACACAGCACAGGCAGTCTGATATTAGCACCTAAGACAAGTCCAAAATTGTAATTCTCACCTTAGACAGAAAGTTATGATTCAAAACTTCTCTCCTTAACAACCGTGAGTGAGTGAGCTGTTAGAGAAATCACTTTGAGCTTGTCTGAAATAACCTAATAACCTACATCAAATACAGAATATGTATTTTTGGTAATCTGAAAACGGACCTAAAGCATCCCCCATCAATGTCACTTTAGAGGTTGTTTGGTTTATGTTTTTTCTTTGCAGGTTCAAGGTTTAATCGTGCAGAAAATAAACACCGCGACGCCCATTTAAATACCTCAGAGCCACTTTTCATCTCTGCAGCAACAACATGGACATCTCCTAAAGGAAGTTTTCCATTTAAACACAATGCTCACACATGATAATAAAGATCACAACTGTGTCCAAACTCCAAAAATGCGACACATACAGATATTAACATTTCGGAGCTCTTTTTTATAATCTGACATGGCTGAGAACCTAGTAGGTCCATTGCATATATTGAAAAAGCACTGAAATAGGATTACATTTATGACGTAATGCGAGCGTCCTCCACCTTAATTTATCTGTCTAAAAGATGGTGACGTCTTCCTCTTTCAGTTTTTGCGGTTTAAGCGTAAGTTGGCGTCTGAAAATCATTTGGTTCGGCGCATATCCTCCGTGCTTTGCCAGGCTTGAGAAAGCAGTGTTTCATTTGGACAGAATAAAGATGCTTTAAATCAGGCAAAACAGGGCTGAAGTATTTAAAAAAAAAAAAAACAATAGAAGATGAGTGCAATCAATTTAAATGGAGTAAAATTAAATATATATAAAAAATAAGTAGAGTTTCAGTGCAGTAATAAATGTAACACCAAGCCAGGTGTTGCATAAAATGTCTCCAAGTTACAACTCAAGGCTCTCTAAAGGTAAAAGAAATCAATTATCCATGTCTTCACTTTGTTTGTGCACGCCACGCCGCTTTTTAATTTTAAATAAAAGCTCCCGTACATAAAATAAACTCTTTGCCTTCCTAACAGGCGTCTTATTGGAAGTATTAACTGTTCTCCTGCTGGAGTAAAATATCGGTATCAGTACAGTAACAGTCCGAACCAGCGGGCCATTTGTCTTCCTCCATCCTTGCCAATCAATCAGTCTTGAAACGAAGCAGCGGTCCAGTGAGCTTCTCCCTCCAGTATTGTGCCAAGCTGTCAATTTACAGACAGAAGTACGTCGGCTCTAAAATGTTCCAATAAATAAACATTACTGTGCAAGAGGACAGCTCTTTCTGCCTGTGTGTGTGTGTGCACGCGCGCTCGTAAAGTGTGTGTTGCCAGATCCGCAGCCTACATTCAGACAGCGACAGACAGACATTATGTAGCCGTGTCACACACAGAGAGAGGGAGAGAAGAACATCTCTGCTTGTTATTCAGCTTATGGATTATGTTCTGTTTAAATGACATCTCTTCAGCTCTGCGAAAACAACTTTAAAGCCCCCCCTCCCTCCCTAGCCTTATTTTTTTTTTTTTATCATGAAACATATTTCATCAAAGTTCTTCCAAAAATAAATGCGGCCACAATGAGCAGAGGCCGTGCAGATATTGAGCTTGACCAGCGGACAGGAAGTCCACTAATCCTCTCCAGCCAGAGGTCAGAGGTTAACCTTGGTGCTTTTGACGCTGAAAAGAAAATCTTGACAGACAAAAAATATTATTTTGTTTTAGCGTTTTCATGTAACAATTGTTAGCTTTAAACTTTTTTTTTTCTCTTTTCTCTCTCTCTCTCTCCTTTCAGATCCTCGCTGAAATGCCCCAGACGGGTGTAATTGGTGCGTAGGGACGGCTCTCACAAATAACTGTAATTACCAGAAATGACTTGTTGCATGAAAACAGTCACGCGTGTCATTTTCTGTTTGAATGCGGCGGTCAGATGTCAGTGGAACTTTGAGTAACGGCACTTTGCAACTCATTTTTAACACATTAAAGCTCATTGTTTTTCAGCCGTTTACCGCCGTTCCCGCTGAACTCTTCACACGCCGGCGCGAAATGAACTTCTGAGTGTTTCGCGGCGCTGCGGCGGCGAAAAGAGGGGTCAGCAGCCCCCTTTTCGATAATGATAATGCACGGCGCGCGCAGAGTGTGCGGACTCACATGGCGGGCGGGCACGCATGCACCGGCACTCGTCGACGGAGAGGCGTAAACGCACATGAAGCTCGCTCATCGTTTCATTTGTGCCCTTTGAAATCCTCAAATATCGTGAAGCATTTACAATCTAATTACGTGCATTTCTCTTTTCTCTCTCTCTCTCTGTGTGTGTGTTCTCCCCCCCTTCCCTCCCAGCTGTGAATTGAGGGAAAAAAACAAACACAACAACCAGGAACGCGTAAAAACCGCGAAGATGAGACCGCACGGAGAGAAACAAACACAGAGATGGAGGCAGAGGAGGATGTGTGCTGACAGTTGGTATGTCCGCCTCTCTTAGGGTCATTAACAAAGACATACCCTCGCTGCCCAAAGTTGATCTCCGAGCTGCAGGGGACCTTGAACCAGGACCAAGACTCATCAACTACTCCAGCCCTGTTCGACAAACCCCACCCCCGGGGTGAGGACGAGCTGGGATACTGCCCCCTCCGGACTCCCCCCCTCCTCCGTTGAACCTCCACCGAGACGCCCGTAGGTGTTTTAATTCGACCGTGTGAATTTATGTGCAAATAAAAAAAAAAAAAAAGCAACCCCGGGCTGCGAGGGCCTCTCCAACCATGCCTGTCTTCTTGTTAAATAAATCTAAAAGTGTCTTTTCACCGAGAGCCATAAAGAAGCATTAAATCAAAGACAAACTCTCACTCGGAGGGAACAAATGAGTAAAAGGCAATCTGGGGAACAAGCTGTAAGTGTTGTGTGTGTGTGTTAGGACAACTGCTCCTGTGTGCGAACGCGCGTGTCTGCTGTCGCTGCTCAAACAGTTCGAAGTGATACAGTTTTATTTGGTATGTGTGTGTGTCAGGGTAACAAGAACATAATCTATAGGAGGGTGCAAGGTGTGTGTCTGTGTATGTGGGCGGGCGACGGCTTGTGCCTTCGAGTTTGCGTGTGTGTGTTTTATTTTTTTTTTTCTCCTGTGAATGCTAAGAAGGGAAAGAAAATACACTTAAAGAATGCGTGTGTGTGTGCACAGAGGAGTATCATGTGACGTGTCCCCATTTCTGCACGGTGCTCCTTCCTTCCCCTGCTCCCACCCTCCACAAATCTTCGGCGGTGGCGGTGGCGGTGTGGCGGCGGCGGCGGCGGCGGCGGTGACATTTGGGAGCAATTTTGAAGTGCGCCCGCAAAGGTTGTCAAGGGATTAATCTCATCTCACGCTGGGGCGCAGAAAAAAACGGCTTCCTCCAAGAATTAAACACAATTTACCCATCAAGACAAGTCTTTCAGGATGGGAGACAAGCATAAATAATATCTCCTCGGTCCAGATTCGCTAATTTACAAGCTTAGCATCTCCAAATGTTATTAGCGGGAATGACGAGGTTACCAGAAGGCGCTGTAGGGAATGATTTGTTATCCGGGCAAGCAGCAGCTGCAGCAAAAAGGCGCATGCTGGAGTGCTCGGATAGAAAGAGAGACATACCTGACACCCACTGCCTCACCCCTCCTTCCCTTCTCCTCCCCCTCCGCTGCCACTACGACACCCGGGACTGCACACACCTCAGGCTGGCAGATAGTAAACTTGGCATCTCTCAAGCTAATGTTCTTTTCCACTCCTCTCATTCTCATTTGCTTTCAGTCTCCCCTTTCTCCCTCTCTCTTATTGCCGTTTATTTTCTCTGTTTTCCCTCGGTTTCTCTCCCTCTGTATCACTCTTTCTCTCCCACTTGCTCTTGAGGCTCGAAACATCAAATAGAACATTTGGGCAACCGTTGTCATCTTGGCAAGTGTTGAAGTAGCTCTCTCGTCTGCAACGGTGAAAAAAAATAAAAAATAAATTAAAAAAAAAAAGAGGGAGAGATATAGAGGAGGAAGTTAGTTTTTTTAGATATTCAGCCGCTCTCGACGTATCAGTCAAAGCGAATACAGATGTCTCTATGCCTCATCCAAAAATATGTTCGCCTCCTCTAAAGATCTATATCAGCATCGCCGCTCGGTCACCGTCAATCACGAGCAGCCCGAGTTCTCTGGCCAAGTTTAGCAGAATTTTCCACGATTAACTTTGTAAATAACCAGGTGCCTCCTGAATTTGGATGCTGCACCTTGTCTAAGCTGACAAGGAGCTAACACCCTCAATCTGACGCCGCCGTTGTTTGAGATGGATCATTCGGCGTGTGTGTGCCTTTGTGTACACGTGTAGGTGTGCGTGTACGAGTGTGTGTGCGCGCGTTTTAAGGGAGAGTATTTTGATCTGTGCTGGCTGTTTATCTTGCTGAAACAGGAGTCTCCCGTCACTCCAGACCCTTTCTGATCCTGACAGATGAGTTCAACCCCAGCCCGCAGCCTCTGAGGGGAGAGAGAGAGAGAGAGAGAAAAGCGAAGGAGGAGGTGGGGGGGGGGCGCGAGAAAGAAACAGATGGATATAGGAAAACAGAAATAGGAGAGAAAGTGAGCGCAAAGAAAGAAACGCACACAGAGGTGGAGAAAGAGGAGAAGACAGACAGAAAGGGAGAGGAGTGGAGGAGAACAGAGAGGGCGCTTAGCTTCACCTGCCAGTCTGTGTTAGTGAGGATGAGCCAGAGTTCCCTGCTTCTGGAAGCTTAGTGTCAAAGGTGGGACTGCAGGGCTCGGTCTGACATGGGTGTGTGTGCGTGTGTGTGTGTGTGGGCATGCGTCTTTGTGCCCAGTAGGGGTTCCCCTGCACGTCCCCACTTCTCGCCTCTCCACTACCACTCCTCACATCACTTCTCCCTCTTTGCCATCACTCAGAGGTTGGGGAGTTGAGGGATGGGTGTGTGTGTGTGTGTGTGTGTGTGTGTGTGTGTGTGTGGTGGTATGGATGTTAACATGGGAGGCTCAGACAAACCAAAGCAGAGGACTCTGATCTCTGCCAGACTAATTGGGTGATACATCTGTGCCTTGTTTTTTGACACTATTCTTATTTTTATATTTTTTTTGTACATTTTCTAATTATTTTCTGGGTCAGACTGGTGACCTATTTTAGGAGTTGAGCTGGTCTAAAATTCAAAGAATTACTACACAATCATTTGAAGAAAAAGAGTGAGTTTGTACCCAAGATGAGTGGTTTAGCTAAACCAGTAGAGTCTACATTTTGAAATCTTAATGCTTAATGCTGACTCATATTTATTATCATTGTAACTAATATCTTATAGACATTTCAGAAAAGAAAAACAAGCTATATCTTATAACCTTGTGAATTAGATTACACAGGTCACCTGGTTGCTGAAATAAGATAGATAAGACACAGGTAATAGCACTAGTGTATCATAACAAAATATTGGTGAAATGAACGAGTTTCGCGGCAGAAAATGCGTTATTTTGAGGCTGCGTCTCGGTGCCCCATTCACTCCCACTATATGGATACACGGCGCTCCGCTGGATCTAAATATCTTCCGAACGACTCCAAATGACACCAAAGTTGTATGGGTGAGTAAACGATCGTATTTTATGCCAGAAATCAGGTCCAAGTTGTAAAAAGCGGTAATTCCCCTTTAACAAACATGACATATTGCATTAGATTACACAGAATTATGGTTAAGCGTCAGATCTACGCTGTAGGTAGAATGTACCCTACCCTACCCTACGTATTGTGGTGATTCAGACCAACACAACAGGTGTGACTGGTCTAAAATGCATTTCCTCGTTCACGTCTCTCAGTGGTTGGACAACCACAGGATACCTCCCCTCCCTCTGCAGCTTACAACCCATCTATTCAGACATCTTCTCTATTTTCATAAGCAGCTACTCAACATTATCAGCTCCAACTCAGACATGAGTCGCTCAGTTCGTCGCCGTTGTCGCCAGCTAGTGTTGAAGTGGTGTAATTGCAGAACGATGCAGACCCACCAACACACAAGCAGCACTGCTTTCAAGCTGATTTATTTTATTTTTTTTTGTGAACAGTTGCCCATTTATACAGCCAGGAGATGCAGAACAACATTTGAATATATGATGGCCACACAATAGTTGCTCTCCTTTTAGCTCTGATTTTGGTCCCCTCCAACTCTAGAGGGAGATGGCAGACTCTTGAGGAGCTAAATGCTCCAATGTGATTACATGCTAGCTGCTAAATTTTCCTGTGTGCCTCTGTTGGTGCTAAGAAGGTAGATACACTGAGTTTTTATTGTCTTGTAGCTGTAAACGGCTGCCTGCTGCATCTGGAAGCAATTCTGATGAGAGTGGTGACGGTGACAAGTAAAGCCCGGTGGAAAACCAAAGCTGAAAGTCACGTAGAGTCTGATTATAATCCTGTTTATACCGTTAATGTTGTCTCTTCAGCTGATCCCTTTCAATCGTATGATCCATTAGTGACATGGTATTTTACGTTTAAAATCAAGTTACAATCATAAATCGTGAAGTATCTTTCCAGTCAGCGATGGCAGTGGCGAGAAACGTGACATTTAATATGTTATTACAGTGACATGTGGATTATTCATGTCTTCCTCCCTGCTTTTGACTGGCCTCGGCTTCCACAGAAACTGAAGTGTGGGACTTGTGAGTCAGCCGGTGGGTTTATAGCCAGAGAGACAAAAAAGACAAAAACATGGCCTTTAATTGGCGTCTTTTCACATTTGCAGCATACAACAGCCCTATTATAGTCACCTTATTATTTTAACTACAGTATTATCCACCACTCTCATCTTAGACGCATTCAGTTGGTCACTCTTCTTTTTACATCTTTTTTTAATCAGCTGTCTTTTGTACCTCTACCTTATTACGGTATCATGCTATAGTCTGATATTTATTGTAAGGTTTTGTGGAACCACACTTTGTTTAAAGAGCTGATCTTGGCGATACTCTAAATCCTGTTCCATGAGCTTTTCCAGCCTATTGCAAGCATTATTCATATTGATTCATTTAGTTGGTACCACTGAGAACAGTAGAATTTCTGGCTGATGAACTAAACTGAAACTCAGAGATGTAGTTAAAACTTTAGTAGCTTGCAAATCGAGAAAAGGCTCAAGTCCACTAACAAATGGTGAGAGTTTATGAGATTCAGCAAGAGACTCAACAGGATTCAGATTTAATAAGTGGGATGTGAATTTGATGAAATTATAACAAACTCCAACCACTTTTCCGTCTTCCCCTTCCTTCAATTGCTCTCAACCTCCTCCAAAAATAAAACCTGTAAGTCAACTGGTGGTTTGTAATGAGGAAGTGACTCACCTGGAAACAATAGGGCCTGGAAAATCCAGCTGTACTACTATTTAAGTAAGCTGGCCGTACCCCAAATTAAAGGGCCTATTATTTCTATTGAAAAAAAAAAAGTACATTTAATTAGTGTCTTTTCACTTTCAGCAGGCAACTAGACCTCTATTATTGCAGCATTATTATTTTGCCCATTATCCACCACTCTCACCTCATACGCGTTGCATTCAGTGAGCCCAGAAAGGCTGAACGAATCACTGCTGGAGGACAAAAAAATCAAACAATCACACCTCTTAGACCCTGGTGTGCCCGTTCCTGCCTATATAGCCTTCAAGGCTCAGGCTGAGGCCTGTTCTTCTCTTTCAAACCATATACTTCTTTCAGAGTGTACCTCTTCCTTATTTCCTTTTTATGAGTGGTCATTTATGCCTCTGCTTTGTCACAGTTTCATGCTATAGTCTAATATCTATCGTCTGGTAGTCTTGTTCGTGGTACAAAAGGTGATACAGGGAGTTGATGACATCTCCTGTGATCTGTCAGTCAGGTCATTTTACCAAGAGTTACACAATGACTAGGCCTTTCATAAATCTATGTCATCACAAGTGTAAGGCTGGTTTCCACAAAGCTTTTGTTGGCGACTACCAACCATAACTCAGTATAATACTCATACTATTCCCCCCTTGTGTTCAGCCCGAGGTCATACAGATGGATTTCAGTGCAGCCATAGAAGTGAGGCTAGTGCCTCCAAGTGTTACTACCTGTTGAGAACAAGACCTGAAACACAGACAAGAAGTTGCTCATACTTACTAAGTACTAGCTACCTGTCTGGCAAGCTGTTTCACTTAATGACAAGACGTGATAACTGTAATGTTGCGTGTTGGTACAATGTGTTTAGCATTAGTATACAGTGGGCACACCAGCTAAACTAGTCTCTTTTTCAATATCCATCTGCCAATTCTGCCATTTTACTGCCGACATAGTCAGGCCACAGAATAGATTCTCAGCTAATCTGTTTTTCAAACTTTCCACTGGAAAAGTTTTGGATTGCATTACACTGAAGATCTCAATGCTTCCCATTTGAGGGCATGGACTTTTAAAATGCCACATCTTCACAGTAATACCAATTAAAGAGAAAATAGAAATAACATATACCGACCGTATATGTTCATTTAGTAGTTAGCTGGTTGGATACAAACGGTTCATCAACAATCCTTGTGACGAGACCAAACATCTTCAGTTTCATACTTCACAAAGAGTATGGCAAGCTTGTAGCAGTGGTTTTGAGCTTGTGGTAAATGGTGCCGGTAAAGCCTGCTAAGCAAGGTATATGAACAAAAAAATAATAATTTAAAAAGTTGAAGTAAAATATTTGTACGTGTTCGTTTTAGCTTTGTTTTAGACACACCACATACTGTTCAGCAAACAAAACTGCCATTTAATGAGAATTTTCTATATTTCTGTAACTTTATGGAATTTCTTATCATCCATATTCGGTGGCATATATACAGTAGACGTGTTCTGTATCTACAGATGCCAATTCAAATTCGGTTTTTCTATTTGTAAGGAAACTTCTAAATCTTCACATTGTACAAAAGCTGCAGTTTGAAGGTGAAATACTTCAATTGTGTCTGTACAGTTTGGTGTTTACTTCAGCCCTTCCCTCTACTGACTTTTTTATATTTTATTTGACAAAAAAGTGACTCAACTTTTGCTTTTGTACGCCGCCACACGGCTCCCTCACCTTCCTCATTGTTGCCAGACCTCCAGCCGAACCCCGCCACCCCTCCACCACCTCCTCATCAACCCCCACCTGCCCCTCTGACTGACGCCGTTCCCCTTTGACAACCCCCATCACCACCTCTCCAAATCATTTCATACCTCTGCCGGTACCCTCCCACGCAGACTTCTTCCTCGCTCTCTTCCCTCCGCCAAGTCACGGGGGGGGCCCCCGCCGGTGCCCGAGGCTTCCGCGGTGCGCTATCTCCCTCGTGCACACACACACGAGCGCCCCGGCCGTCGCCACCTCGGCAGCACTGGGCCATCTGTAGAGCCTCGGTGTGCTGGTGCTGCGAGCCAAGTCACCTTGCAGTCGCACAACTACTTTTACCTTCCACAGGCTCCGCACACACACACACACACACACACCTTCAATTAGCTACACAGTCAGCAACAATGTGTGGCTTTGTATGGAGGTAGGAGGCTTTTTCTGCGTGTGTAGGTGTGAAAGTGTGTTCTGAAGGAGACACTGTAGCAGGAGTGCACAAACACGGGGGGCCAATGTGATTTCAGCCTGTCTATTGAACTGGTGTAATTGGGAGCATGACCAACAGTGTATCTACTGGAATGCTATATGTCAGACTAACTGCTTTTAGTGGCTTCTCTCTTTCCCTTTCTCTCCCGTTCACGCACACACACGCACTCTTTCATCGCTCCCCCATCGCTTTACATTGCTCGGTATCACCTCCCGCCCCTGCATCCACGTGTGCCTCCTGAATGGCGATGGAAGCTCATTCTTTTATTTATTTTATTTTTTTCCACCGCCGAGCACCCTCGCCGAGACTGGAGAGAATGCACCGCAGAGGGTCAGGCCCCTGACCTCGAACCGACCTGCCCCGCAGCGAGAAAAAAACAGGTCTTTGTGTTGGCTTGTAAGCGGGATCTGAAGTTTCTCCCACTCAGCGCTGCGGAGAGACCTTGACTCTGGCCTCTTGTTGTCTCGTGCATCAACCTAAACGGGACCCGAAAATGCAGAATAGTTTTCATTGAAAAGAATGCCGAGCCGAACGGTGTTGATCGCCAAATAGGCCAAATTGTCTGAAAACACCCCTCCTACAAGGTGTTTGTTCGCATTCTGTTATTTTATTAGAGAGCTTGCTTCTTGAAAAATGCTACAGGCTTGTAAAAATTAGACCTTTCGGAGAGGTAGCTCAGAAAAGCTTACCACCTAATCCACTTAGAAACCCTGCCCTCGAGTCTTTACTACCTTTTTCTTCTTTCTTGTTTACCTTAACCACCTCTCTTTCTCTCTCCCTTCCTTCTCAAACTCAAATCTGTCTCAGTTTTGGTGTTTTTTGTTTTTTTTACCCCTTCCTCTCTTCCTGTTTCTCCCTCTCAGATCTGCGACAGATAGAACGACGACTACAGGGCCACGGAGCGGAGGCTGTGAAAATCTCGCCACACTTTTAATGACTTTTAATGAGATTCATAAAACATGCAGAAACTTGCAGAAAAAGGGAGAGCGTGAGAGAGAGAGAGAGAGAGAGGGAGAGAAGGAAACAGAGGGAGAGAGCGAGAGCGAGAGACGGAGAGAAGGCAGCACCGCCCGCCACCAAGCTGACAGCGAGCAGGCTTGACATTTGGCCTCTCGTAATTAGGGAAGTGCCAGATTCCGTCCCACTAAATCTCAGCTCAAAATCATTATTCGCGACGGTGTTGACTCCGCAATGTCCGACCCGCTTAAGCCCTCCTCGGTGCTTTTTTGTCCTCCCCCCACCACACCCCCCCTCTCCCTTCCTCCTTTCTCCCCCGTAAATATCGCAGCCAAAATTACATTACAGTTTTGCGCTTTCCTCCCCCTTAATTGCTTGCCCTCCAAACACAATCTGCTTTGGCAATACATAAGATGGTATGTGAGTTAACAGCGACAGTGAGTTGGCAGCGAGGCAGCTGAGCGGCGGTCTGTGAAAAAAGGGAGCACTAAGACGAGGAGATAAAGTGTGGAGGAGAGCTGGAGAGGAGCTGATCACACACAGACAAGCTGGGGAGCAGCAGACAGATGCCACGAGAGCACGGCTGTCATCCGCACAGCTAGGATGGAGGGAGGAGAGGCAGAGCAGAGGGAGGGGGAGGCCGGGATGGAGAGAGACGGAGGAATGGAGAGGCGGAGGAGGAAGGGAAAGGGGTGAGGTAAAAGGGAGAAGAGAAGGATGCTGTTAAGGATGGGAATGAGTCAAAGCAGATCAGGAAACAATGAGAAAGAAAAACTTCAAGTACGGGAAAGCAGAGGGTACCCGGCACTATGTAACTGCTCAAGTGTGAAGTGAGTCATTTTCTCTTTCTGTTTCCAATTGTCTAAAAATGCACTCTTGCAAACATGATACAACAACCAAGTCTTTTGAGAAACAGGCTTTTACTTATCCAGAGCACTGTATGTGTGCGGCATTAGTATAGTGGCTTACTTTTAAACATTTTATCTTAAAAAGAAAAGAATAAAGTAGGCTGGTGCCTAATGTGAGGAGAGAAGGGTTGGAAAATATTCTTATTTACAAGTCTATAAACATCCAGAGGTCAGTAAATTGGTTTATGATTTTCCATGTTTCATTCCATGTACCAAAGTTTTTACCTCAATATTTTTACTCCTCGCTGTCCGTTCTCTCTCCATATATCAAGGTACAATTGTGCATGCAAAAAGGCGTTTAGATCCACATCCCAGGGTTACCAATTCAATCTGCAGCATTCGACAACAACCTTAAAGTGATAAAGAAATATCTTTAGCGACAAGAAGAACACTGGAGTCCTGCAACAGAGTCCTGATCTCAACACCACTGGGCCGGTCTGAGCTGACGTGAAGAGACGGAAGCTCTGAAGGACACACGAGGCAACGGACTACCTTTAAAAGCGAGGAACTGGAGCCAATTTAAAGACATAACTTGGTTTTACCTCGGCTTTAAGGTAAACTTTTACAGTCAGAATGCTGTTTGCTATCAATTAAATCACCCTGTTATAATCAAATAGCAGCCAATAACAACAATGCAAACTTTTACTAAATGATCAGTTAAACAAACAGAACCATGTGCATTAACTTTAAGCTGGAAAAAGTCTTCTTAAGACAACGTTTACGTGCTCTTTGACTTCTCGATAACCAGCGTGTTCCTGAGGAGATCATAACTGACGCTAAATCTTAATTAGATACAGTTAACTGTGCATCTGCTGTGGTGAAAAATCTGCTCCTCACTTCATCTCCTATGTACTTTTTTTTTTTACTTCTCACCCAGGGATTCAGTAATCACCCTTTCTGCCATCTTAATATGTAGAAAATATGTTAACAAATGAGAACAAGTAAGCAGGTCAGAACAAGATACCATAGTATAACAGTAATCGTATGTCTTTTGTCCTAAATGTATATATTTCAATCAGGCACATTTGAGGAAGATTAAAGTGACAGTGCAGCTGCCACTGACCCCAGCTTTTATTTTGAAATGTTAAACCGCGTCAAGATTGTTTCAGTTCATCATTCAGCGTCTTTTGAATCCAGAGGATCCAGGGAATGTCAGCTAAAAAAATAAATAAAACAGTAGCATGATTTGTTTTAAGCCTTAGCAGTCAATCATTTTGCAGCAGAATTAAAAGAAAACACACTCCTCAGATGTACATTAAGCACAGGCTAATACCACCCAACACTCATCATCTTATCACGCACAAAAAAAAAAAAGCACTGCCACAAGCTCCTCTCCCCCCCACACTTTTAAGAGAAGTTTAGACAAAGTTCTCTCCTTTTCCTTGCGCTCGGAGGCTTGTGTCTTGCAGAGCGGGCCCATCACAAAGCGTCAGCTAATCTGGGAGATGGCAGAGAGGGGACATGGGTTTGACAGGGGCTCGCTTACTCCATAAGCCTGCCATTAACGCTAATCCCTATGGGTGACGAGCAGAGGAGGGGCAGCGGCGAACAGGGAGGGACGCGACAGGCTGTAAATATCAATAATAAATAGCAGACGTGGCGGTATTAGCCCCCTCCGCCCAGTTTCTCCGCCACCACACCCTGATCCCAGCCCAGTTTGGCCCCCGCATCTTTCTCTTTTATCTTGCAGGGATTGAGCTGAAGTTAATCTCGCTAGCCGTTATGACAGTCAATTAGCGGAGAAGAATGCGGCTGGACTCGAGACGCAGGAAAGCGACTGTATGGGGGTTCACGGGGTGCGTTTGTGTGTGTGGGTATGTGTCGGTGAGTTTGGTACCGAAGGGGTGTGTGTGTGTGTGTGTGTGTCTGCAGAGAGATGTTCCACAATGACAACTATCTCTCTGTCCGCCCCCCTGGAGAGCAGATGGGATATGAGCCTGCCAATGAGACAAGAAGAAAGAGTGGTGTGTGTGTGTAAGTGTGTGTGTGTCAGTCATGCATATGCACGCACACATGCATGGTGGCACTTGTGTGTGTGGCTGTTTTTTTTTCTGTGCATTAAGTGCAACAGTGTCTTCCCATAGTTCCACAGTTATATGGATCTTCCAGAGACAGTCTGGTGAGTTGATGAGCTCAAACGCCTGCCTTGTTATAATGTGTAGCCTATAGACAATACTCAAAAGAGCTAAAAACGTGGGCATTACGAATGTTAGTAATTAGTTTTTGACTTTAAAAGTTTGGATATTTGTTCAGAAGACATAAACCCATTGTTAAATCTGTTTAAAACCCCATTAGATTACTTATTATTTGAACTACAGCTCCACTCATCTGACTAATCCAGCTCTATGTTCAATCTCGGCCATATTATATTTAAGAAATCCTTCCTACACGGCTTCATTTGCAGGTAATTTAGCTCAATGCTGCACGCCAAACTGGAAAAGAGACTCAACAAGCGTCTTCTCGAATTTACTAGCACTGGCTGTGAATTTAAAATATGTTGCAATGGTGCTCCGGGGCTGCCGCGATTTTGTTTGTTTCCCACACTTTTGAGGTAATCTAGTGATCAATAGCAGCCGAGTGAATGATCTAACAGCAACAGATGGGTGGTTTTGGTGTCTGTGTTTCTCATTATTTCGCGGAGAAGTTTGCCAACAGGGAAAAAAATCTTTACAGTGGAGATGTGAGAACAAAAGAGAGGTATGTGACGACCTAACGGTTGCTTTTGCTGATTAATCAATCGTTTGTTTTAAAATGTGAGAGGAAAAAGAGAGAAAAGGCCAATTATCATGTTCTGCATGCCTTAGTGTCATCTTTAGTTTTGTTTTGTACATTTTCAGTTTACTAATTGATAAGGTAAAGCTACAAATTGTCACATTTTAAACATTAAAATCACTGATTCAGCATTTTTGCTTTAAGTTAATTAAATAATTATTAATAAAATAGTTAAGTGGCTAGTCATTCCAGGGCTGATTAGACTAGAAAACTTTAAAAGAGCAGTAACAGTTGGATGTAACCCAGTTCACATCTCATTTGAGGAATTAAAGTGACATTGACATCCATCAAATCTCTCATCATATCGTAAAAAAAAGAGCTACAAGCATCATTATGAGCTTGTTTACCTTTTAGGACGCTAGTGAAACAAACAGCCATAAGCAGAGCTCGACTCTGCCCAGACCTCAAGGGAAAGATCAGGGCAGTCACCCAGGTGCCCTGAACCAGAATGAGAGGCTAAACTGGGCCCCTGGATGCTCTCCCCCCCGGTCCCTTGAATGCCTCTCCCAGGGTAGAGCAGTTCCGGAGGCCAGCCCGGCACGGTCCAAAACCGAGCCCGAGTCAGCCCAGGGGACCAGGACAATAGCCAAGAATGTGTTCACATGGTAATGCGATCAACATCACGTCTAACGAGAACAGATTCGAGGTCTTTTTGTTTATTTATGGTGCTTTTCTAAAGTTATGAAGGCGCACGTACTCTCATGCCCATAAACCCTGCTGAACTGTGCGTGAACACACACACAGGAGCAGCAGCAGTAGTAGCAGCTGCACAAGTCTTTGGGTGAGTGCACATCTGTTAGACTGGCTTAGTACAGTGAAACTGGCTGCTGACAGCAAATGTTTTCACTCAAGCCCACATTGTGAGCTATCATATATGGAGGCTGCTGTGCAGGGAAGAGGACATATTCATTTATGCTCTCTCTCTCTCTCTCTCTCTCTCTCTCTCTCTCTCTGTCATGTAAACTCCTTTAGCCTGTTTCTGGTTTTCCTTTCATCCCCCACCCATTGGAGGGGCACTGACCAGCAAGTTAAATCAATGCTTACCTCTAGCAGTTGAAATATTTGCGGCCATTTGAAATAAATGCTTTGCCCAGGTTTCTCTTTAAAACCCACCTATTTCCAGAGGGGAGAGGGGAGGTCGAGGCCACATACCTCTATCATCTGCCACCAAAGCGCCAGCCGTAATAGCCTCTCTTCTCCTCTAATATCCAAGTGAATGGCTGCTATAATAGAAAGACATGTTTTGATGTAGCAACGATGTGGATTGATGTGACCGTATGAAGGATTTGAAACAGAGCTCTTCCGTTGGAGTCAGAGATTGTTTGTGTAGGCAGCAGATGAAAAATAGATGCAATGATTGGAACAACATGATCTGACCCCTCCACCTTTCAGTCCTTTCATGCTTGTGTCTATTCAGGGGAAGCTTTCAGTGCGGTGGCATCCAATGGTATGATTACTCAGAAAGCAGGATGGCGCGCGTGTGTTGAGGGATGCGGGTGTGGTTGCCCAATGGTAGGTGTGGACGCTTAATGTGCACACCTGTAGGCGACTAGTTGGTGGGTGACAAACAGGTCTTTAGATTGAGGTTGAGCGAGCAGCAGAGTCACACACACACACACACACACACACATACGCGGGCAAACACCCACGTGGCTGCCAAGTCCAAGCCAGACCCAAGCCAAGACTCTGTGTTTAGAACAAGAAAAACACTTTGTTTATGCTTTAGGGCCCTTCACTGCTCAACCAGCGAAAGAGGGAAATCAACTCATCTCTGGTTCCCTAGCCACTGCCGCGTCGTCAACAGATGAAGTCAGCATCTCACACCCAACAGATGGGGTGCGGGGAACAGCAGCCTACTTTACCAAATGGACCTTTCTTTTCCCTGTTTCCCAATCTACTAATCAATGCTCGTCGTCTGCAGAGAAAGCCCCCGGAGCAGTTAAGTTGAAGGTGAGGCAAGTTGCTGGCTATCTGAGGCGAGCGCTCTTTGCAGATCTGTGGATCGGTGGCATCAAAACAAAAATATATCATTTATTGCTCAAAAGGAAATGTGTTTTCTTTTAAATAATCCCGCGGGGCTTGGTGGAAGTGCATCTGTGGCAGGAGACGTTTAATATCAGATGCTGCTTATTGGAAACTGTCTTGCCTTGGCGAGATCAGAGCATCCAGATGATAAGGACACGCCCACCTAAACGCCCTCAATTCAGATGAACAAACAACTCTGGCTCTGGAGGAAAAGCGCACACACACACACACATGCACACACACAATCTATTTATTTATTTTTTATCATTTATCCTTTAAGTCGTCTGTTTTTTTGTCCATATAATTCCTTTATTCTTCACACCCAAATCAAGTGCCTCTGTGCGCAGCAGATAAATAGGAATTCCAAACTCCAATGGTTCATTTGTCATGGTGTGAATTCCAAGAGTGGAATCTAGAAATAGCTCGAGTGTTCAAGCGCGGTTGTTGCCTGGGGCTCGGTGGCATGTAGGAGGCTTTGGTGATATTTGCTTTTTGCATATTTTCTACTAGGGGGCTTTTTTGGAAGGGAGATATGCACTTTTCCCATTGCAAACATTGCAAAATAAAAAAATAAAAAAAACACAGAGAAAAGATTTTTTTTGTGTGTGTGTTCTGAGCTGCACGTTGTAGGAGGCTATGCCCATTATTTTGGTATGACATTACAGTTTTAATTGAATTGAATACAATTTATTCTTAAGAAAACTTTTAATTAAGTGCCATATGGACAGATTGTGGAGTAGTGGCCTCCATGATATTCCCTTGGGGACATTTGCTGCATAATTAAGAATATGAACTGTAATGACATGGTGAGATTTAATGGAAACTTGGAGTCTAAATAGGCGACGTTGGAAAGCCATTATTACCCAGTCACAGAGGGCTTCCTAGTGTTCTCAAGGGACAGTGAGTTCCCCTGAGTGGAACCCTGGGAAACATAAAACCCAAGAGAATGAGTAAGGAGGAAAGGAAGTGGAAAAGGAAGAAAGGAAGGACAGTACTTCCTCTATTATACTTAGTTTAAGGGTGAGTTCAGAATATTTGTCACAAGATAATCACGAGTCTAAACATGGTCAATCACTAGGTCACAGAAAGGAAGCAGCTTTGCCTTCTCACACATTTTGCCTCAGCTTTGAATGCTCAATTTGACTCATTACATCTCAGGTAACTATACTACATATTCGTTAACTTTACGAACGGTCATAGCTGTGTCTGATCTTGACATTCATTTGTATGATTAGGATGTGCAGTAAAACAGTCACAGCCTCATTTTGTGCCTTCTTAGGTGAAGTCATAGGCCTACTGTAGGCATTCATGTCCAACATTTCTTTGTCTCAATATTCGTGCCACATCTTCTACCTTCCCACCCAGTCTGAGCTTGAAGATTTCTGCTGACTTCAAGTGGAACTCGTGATCTCGTGGCCTACCACTGACTTCCATCATTTCTGAAAATGTCACAACTCTTGAGATCCGACCTTTATGAAAATTTCCACCTACAAGGTCATGAATATCACAAGAGGGGGCTGTTTACATGGACTTTACTTAGCCTCTGAGGCTAACAGTATAGCAAGCAAAAAGAACTAGAAAGTTGTGTATACAAAGTGCTTGGCGTTCAAGGGGTAACATCAGCTGTAGGTCGATAAAACGCTGCTGCTAGGCAACCGTTGGCATCTGACAGTTAAACAAGCCACTGGAGGTTAGCTTAATGTAGGAAATGCAAAGGCATAATAAAAGGATGAGACCATTGGAAGTATCAACATTTTCCTCAGACATATAAAATTATGAAGTTAACTTTACGCGGTTAAATTACAGTGAATTGGCTTACCTTTCACTTCTGCCATTTCTGGAAACATCAGCAAACACGTGTTAACTCGCACTTCTCCAATGGTTTTCATTACTGAAGATGATGATGAAAAATATTCGTGAACATTTTGCCTGTGACTAAGATGAGAAGTTAATGTGCCAAAACTACAATTTGATGATAAGGTGTGCTGTTTTTCATTAACAAGACGAGATGAGATTAAAATGTTATTTGATATGATGTTATCTGAATATTGGACATTCAAAATACATGATTCGTTAAATTGGATGTTTGCCTATCTGAGCTCCAGCAGTACTTCTTCTTGGATTTTTGGCAGTTTTAACACGCTGGGCGTATTACTGCCCTCCACAGGTCATGGTTATCTTAGGCAGTTGACAGTAGCCTACCAAGACTAGAATACTGCCCCAAGCTCTGTGACTACCATAGACTACATAAAGATTAGGTGGGAAGAACACAGCATTGCAAGGCGCACCCTGCTATTTACGTAGCCTCCATCATAACAAGCAAGCTAACCATAAGGTTAAATACGTTTCATCTAAGTGCTTTTCAAGTTGCTGTTTTGCACTACATGAAGTTATTGCTTTCTGACTTTTTACTGACACATATTTAAACAGTGTACAGCAGAGTGTATAATGGATTAGCATTTAGCAAACTAAAATTGTCCATAAATTAATAGTTCCTAGAATAAATCCTTCTTGTTTATAAGACCAAATACAAAGTAACCCAGTATACCATTCAACTTGCAAGCCTGCAATTTGTTTTTTTAAGATTTGAAATGTTACTTTGCTTCAAATTGTCTACACCCGTAATGGTTTTACCTCATTATGTTTGTTCTTGAATTACCATAACAGTAGTTGGGAGTACTGTCCTCTTAAATGCACCGGCAGACAAGTTTCTCAGCAATATGTGTTTATTGCACTTTAAAGGTTTTAGAAAATACATTTCCTATTTTACTGAAGGTTGCTATATAAAATGGCTGCCAAAAAATGAGTGTTAGTTGCAGTTTCACTAAATGTAGTAATTAAAAGTTGACAAAAATTCAGTTACTTTTTGTTGTTTTTATGAAACTAGACTAAAAGATAGAAAATGACTAAAATGTAATTAATGACGAATAAGCATTTTCATCTGAAGACTAAGACTAAATCAAAAAGGTTTGTCAAAATGAACACTGCATTGAAGGCAGTGTACATATCAGTTAAGAAGAGTGCTATCCATTTTAGCTTGCAAAGTGCCTAGCTAGCTTTGCAAGAAGATTAGTTTCCAAACCCTCTTCATGGCAACTAGTTTTATTGGTCAACAATTTTTCCAACAAGGGAGACAGCTGTCAGTGAACACAACGCAAACGTATTCGAATAACTCAGAGGTCCGGAACTAAACAATGACACAGGTCTTGAGAACACCACTGCTTAGCAACCGTTAGCTTCTAGAAACCACTGAGGCTAACAGCTTAGCAGGCAACAGCCGGTTAGCTTAATGTAGAAAAGGCAAAGGCAAACTATGAAGAAAGTTTTACACAGTTAAATTATTATAATACATTAGCTTATCTTTCACTTCCACCATTTCTGAAAATGTCAGCAGTTAGCTACGAGACCACGAATGCCACAATAACTTGTAGTAGTTGAAGGCATTAGTAATTCTTGGGTCACAATATTATTATGCATTATGCAATATTATACAGGTTGCTAGGCCTAAACTTGGCTTTTAGCTTTTTTGACGAACACTGTACACAGCTAGTTCTGCGTGAACCAAACTTTAATGTCCACAATAGCTCAGAGCTCAATTCAACAGTGTTTTGTGGGGGATCTTCAATTGTTCTGGCGCACTAATAACAGAGGAGAATGCTGCAGGATGAGGCAGCTGCAGTCAAGGTAAACTATTCGCTGTGAACAACGCAGAGCAAAATAAGAGAATTCCTCCATTGTCAGCGCTTAGTGAGCAAACAAAGCAAAGAAGGGGAACGAGTAAAGCAAAGATGTAAAAAGCCTGCCGCGCCGAAGAATGTGGAACTGAGAGAAGAGAGACGGAGAAAAGAAAGACCGAGAAGGAAGAAAGTGAAAGAGGGCATCGGGGGAGCCAAGGAGAGGGTAAATATGGAGGCCAGATAACACAAAAACAAAGGCAAAGAGAAGAAAATCAAAAAAACTGTGTGTGTGTAAAAAGGAGAGAGAAATGAAAGGAAGGAAAGACACAGTTAGCCGCCCGCAGAACAGAACAAACTCATTTACAGAGCAGTGCCAGACTTGAAAACAATTATCTGCCATCTCCGTTGCCTCTGTAGAAGAGTAGCCTGTTTTGTGGGGCTCTTTGTTTTTCTCAAGGACATATTCATTATTTCAGATGAGACCCATTTGAGTCTAAATAAAGACTTTCTCTCCTCTCTGTCAGATTCACTGGTGCTGTGATGTTGCATCTGAGGGGATGTGAAAACACGTTTGAAAAGGAGTCTGATGAAAGCACTTCTATGCCAGTAATGCATGTTCATTAACTTTAAATTCTCTTTTATTATTTCCACCTCCTCTTCACATTTTGGTGCTAATATTTGTGTTTTTGTGTTTTGCTGTGTTTTCACAGTGCACAAGTTATCTAAAAAAAAAAATAAAAATCTCAAGCAAGCAGTGACATCTTTTTCTTTCGTTCTGAGCGCGCTTCAACAGTTTTGTCCAAACGGGCCCTTAGAAAGCGGGCCGCATCTACTTCTGCGCATGTGAGGGACAGGAAGAGGCTGGCACTAATCACATCCAGACAAAAGACACCTCCGACAAACAGTAAACAAGGAGCCAGAAGCCTTTCATGACTCACAGCGGACACACATTTGCAGAAAGTGTTATCCCTCTCCGGATGAGAAGTTTTCTACATTGCAAGAAATAATCCGCTGTTGTGTTTGCAGCCTCCTTGTTTCCACCTGAGGTCACGACGCCAAACACAGATGGAATCAAACTGACACGGAAAAATAACCGAGCCAGCTCCAGGTCCCATCTTACCTGCTCGGGAGGTTGTCTCGTCTCCGCCGAAGGACGTCTGTGTGTGGAAATGAAAGAGGAGGTTAAGGAGACAAACAAACACGCAAGCACACATGCAAACACAACACACTTCAAATGGCCTTCAAGAGTCCCGCATTCCACATTTAATTGGAAGCAAAAGAAAGTCCACCAAACAGGCACCCTCCAAAGTAAACTTCTCACTGCAGTGAGCCAGCCAATCACGCGGAGAGGCCAGGTCTCAGGGGCCCCGCCCTCCAGAAATAGGCACAGATAACCTATTGTTGGTGCTTAAACATTTGTCCAACACACACACATAAATGACCTCATGCACAAAAACACATATTCAGAGCAAGTATTACATGTGAAAGCAGCTGTAAACATGTTTTGTAAAAAAAAAAAAAAAAAAAAAAAAACCTAGACCTGAGTGAGCAGCAGGTACTGCGAGTGTTTTCACAGCTTTTTAATCCCAAATATTGTTATGTGCATTGAGAAACTAATGGAAACTAATGGATCAGAGTAAAAAGCAGAGCAGAGAAAGACGGTGAGAAAGGGGCATTCGGGCTGTAAGAGGGTTAAAAAAAAATAAAGGTATCCTTGGCAACTAGTTAAACAAATGCAATGTCACATCACAGGGATGTATTTTCTCGCCCCGTACACACTTTTAGGGTGCAAGGGAGACTATTGAGAGATAAATTTGCTTTTTTTCATTCACACGCGTTAATGCGAGCTGACGTTTGCACTGTAACATCAAAATGACAGCCGGTCCGCGAGCCCATGTGGGAAATTTGACGGCTTTGATCTGAGCTTGTCTGACTGCAGTCCGTGTCAAGATGAGGACAAAGGGCAGGCAACTAAAAAGAGGGGGGCTGAATTTTGATTTCCACTGCAGTTGCATTAAATTTGCGGATGAAATTAAACAGTAAACATTTCTTCAGCACCAACAGACAAAATCACAGTTGTTGCTATTTAAGTCCCCCCCCCCCCCATATTTCACATAATTTAGGGCATTTGTTTTTGTTGCGGCACTCCGTATTTAATGTTTTAAAGCATGATTTAAACTCTCACGCTCTGAAATAAATAAATGTGTCTGAATCCAATCTGGATTAAAACATTATAATTGTGAGCATTTATCCCCGAAAATCCACAGCTGAATTTTTAAGAGGATGTGAGCACTAGTTTTTATTTAACGCAAACACACACAGGGGGGACATCTGTGCTGAACGCTGACCAAATCCGCGGCGACTTTGCTCACAATACAATTTTGTTGGAAGTGTTAGAATTTGTTTCAAGTTGATGGCACAGCCTCCATTTTGAGTTGACTTTGATATCATTCTGCGAACAGTGAAATGTCTGGATAAGTGTTGCGTTTAGGCCAGCCATCTGTACCATCTCCAACTCCAAAGCCGTTAGATGCAGAGCACCCTCGAATTAGAGGGGGAAGAGACATGGCGGCGTTTTAAGTGGTTCACTGCTGGCATCTACTGGAGGAACGGAGAAATCCAGGGGCCAACGCAACCCGACGGACCCTCACTCTGCAACTCATAGAGGTTTTTTCCTCCCTTCTCCCTGCTTTTCCCTTCCAAAACAGATGAGTAACTCCACAGATGAGGCATCACCTCCCAATTCCGGCATCATACATACCATGAATAGCACACATTATGTGGCTTGGCAAACAAATGAACTGCATTAAATGAAATATATATGATTAAATGCTTTATGATGGAGACCGGAGTCAGCTAGAAAGTAAAAAAAAAAAAAAAAAGTGGTTGATGAATCATAGTGTGCATTACATAAGGGACATTTGTCTGACTCTGAAAAAGCAGCTGAAATATGCAGTGATTTTTAACACTTTTCTAAAATGTCCTTCATCTTTATATCACCACTTACGCCCCATCAGCCTCAAACTATAACTGATAAACATGGATTTATTAAGAGAAAGCAACTCAGGGAAGATGGTTTTCTTTGCACTACGAATTCAGTTTAAGATGTAAATGCTACATTTCAGCCTGAATTTCAGCTTAAGATACATAGGGTTACTTCTATTTGCTTAAAAGTGTAAGGATTCCTTTTTTTAATAGTAAATGTCAACATTTCTTTAATCAAGTTGGGTATAAAATGTTCAATCTGGATGCTTTCAGGTATTTCCCTTAATTCTCATTCTTCCGTTCAAATATGATCGAAGGCGGGGATGGTGAATATGTGCAAATGAGAAGGAAAATTTGAAAAATAAAAATGTATATTTGGAATAACAAGATTAAAACAATTGGAGTTACAAAATTAAATGTATACTGTATACTTTAAACTATAAACTGTGTTCACTGGCTGTAGTGCGGCCACTCAAATTCAGATTTTAGAGTTCTCTTTGGAAAATAATACGCACAAAATAATTAAAATGCATGTACATGCATGAGGTTTCCACACTGCGTGTATTTTGTGTGTGTTTACAGCGGCCGCAAATGCTTCTCTTTCACAAGTCTGACGAGTATGTTGCTTGTGGAGGCATGACAGAGAAATAAAAGTTATACTAAACATATTAAAAGACCGTAATAATAATATGACAAAGCCTTATTTCAAGATAAACTGTCAGGTAAGTCAACTGTCCGTGCACCGTGCAGCCATGCCAGCTAAGGAATATATCAACTTGAGAGTCACAGAGTTAGGTGGAAAATGCAGAATTAGATTACTATTGTCTCTCTTTCTTCATTTTTATGTGCATGTGTGTTTGCATATGCTCATGTGTGACTTGGGAAATCACTTCTCGCCGAGGAAAGGCGAAAAATAATCATCGCGGGGAGAGCGGCGACGCCAAAAAGATCTCCTGTGTGAGCGAATTACTGTCATTTTTCGCCGAGAACAATCCTCATCTAATTCTTGTAATTGTTGCCTCATAATGTGACACATTCATATCAGCGAGCGCATTCAGCTCCGGTCTGCTTAGGATGCTGCGGATTGAGTTAGAGAGTTCATCCATTACAATAAAGAACAAAGCGATCCCCTATCTGTTTCAGACATTTCGCTCTTTATGATGCCGAGTATGGCTCTGAGGTTGTCAGAGAATTCAGACACACAATGTATCGCTTTGAGATACATCAAGAGCTCCACAATAAGATCCTGTGTTGTTGATCACTTTGAAAGGGAGGGAGAGGGAGGCAGAAGCAAACTCCAGACAAAAGGGATTGTCTTGATTATTTGTCCGCCAGCGATGTTGGGAGCATATTATGAACGGCGATGGCTTCGAGGATAACAGTGATTGAGATTAGGCCCCGCTGAGAAAGAGAAAGAGGGGGCGAGGAAGAGAAGGGAAGAAGAGTGGAGAATAGATGTGACTAGACTAGAAGAGAGCCCTATGATAACTGCCAGCCAACAGCCTGTTTGATCCTGAGGGATGGCAGAGGGATGTAAGGCGTTTGAAGCTGACAATCCCTTTGTGATGATAACACATGTTTTTCAGTGCGCGCGCTGATCCTCCCTCTCCTATTGTATTATGGGCAGCAGACGGCAGCTGCCTGGGCATTGTAGCTCTGCCGCTAATCTGAAACAATATCTTTAGGCCCAGCGTGGTTATGAGCAGCTGTCGGCATTGTGGGAAGCGCCGTTAATCTGCTTCAGTATCTTTAGCCCCTCGTTTAGCTCTTTGATCCTCTCCCATTATGCCTCCCTTTCCATCACAACGAGTGACTGAGCTTGGCAAAGCTGTGCTGGAATGTTGGATAGAGAGCAGAAAAGCGAGAGACAGAGAGAGAGAGAGAGTAAAAGGAGAAAAAACACACAGTGCTCCCATCAGAAGCTTGTCTGTTAACAGATGTTTCTTACTGTTTTTCCATGTGTGTCTCTTTCTGCGCCTTTACACCTGTCACAGCTAGTCAGAGACACAGGAGGAGATAGACAGTCAAGACAGAGAGACACAGGTCCTTTAAAACACCACTGGAAGAGGAAACGAAATCACACGTCTCTCCCATTAAACCTCGCAAACCCTTCATTTGTTCTCCATCGTGCCATTCGGGCTTTCACCCAAAGGCTGTGGTTAGGAGGACGCTTTTGATTCCTCCACACACTCTCAGCAGTTAAACGTCACTTCACCTCCTGGTTTAAAGCCCAATCTCTTCCTCCTCCTACGGTTCAAAGACATGTAAGGTACGTGGATGACACACAGGAGCTTGTCGGGGTGAATCAGTGGTGCTTGGTGCAAACTACAGTCATAGTTTGCGAGTCATAGTCGGATTGACTTTTGGGTCAAACGGGAGCAGCTATACATTCCATCAAAAGCCGTCTGCTCTGTGGTAAATCACACCAGAACTTGTTAGATCACCGAAGGAAAGTCCTGCGGCAGAAATTACACAACTACATTTGTTATATATTGTAAGGTACTGAAAAGAAGTACCTTTTTCTATCTAAGTCTATCTTGTCATGGAATCACGATTTGTATATTGTAGGACAATTCCACAAAAGGAACTTTCTCGGGGGAACTTTCAACGGATGCCAACTATGACATTAACTCTCGTTTCCGATATCTTGAAAAAATATTTGCACTTAAACACGCCGAAAGACAGACAGGTATGGCAGATATGCTCTACGTCTGTGTGAAACGGAATAACCCTTTCAGGAAACCAGAAGACTAGGAGGACTAGGAGCGGTGCTCTTCTTAGGCATGCTGATCAGTTGGTCTACAGTTTTGCCGTGACAATATTTGTGTATACGAATGTTCAGGTTAGATAAATATGTGTGCCCTTTGAACTTTTTCATTTTGTCTATTTTGTAAACGCACTTTTTTTGGCCGATTCAACATGCTGAACACGGCAACAGGAACGCAACTAGTGCCAGTGGTGACACCAGAGAACGTCAGATCGTTGGCTTGGTGTGTCACATCCCTCATGATCACACATCTCTGGAACCCACTCTTGCAAGGTACCAAAAAAAGTGCCTATCTTCTTGTGGAATCATGCTTTGTGTATTGTTGGGCAATTCTGCAACAGGGGCTTTCTCAGGGACAAAAAGCCTTTTGAGGCACTATCCAAGAAGTCCCTGCTCAGAGTTGTTTCGTAATTGTCCAGGGACTTTGGCCAAGTACACTACGGTTTACTGTAGCATTTTATAAGCACCCTATCTAAAAACACCCTGCTGCAATCGGAAATAATCAGAATAGCATTTCATAAAATTTTACAAGCGATGACAGAGTTCAGAAAACAAAGTTGTCATGGCATAGATCCTGGACTTTAACTTCCCATGAGGGCTACTGGTGACTCATCAAGTCAAAGATATAAGTCACTACTTTCAAAAGTTAAATTGCTCCTTTTTCGTTTCTTCTTCTCTTGTTGTTAAAATGCATACAAACTGAGGCTATGACAACCTAAGTTTGAAATAATAAAACACTTTTCTATTCTAAAAGTCAATAATCCCTAAGACATCATTGGACGATCACTGGGGGCAACACCGGTACTTCAAACGTCTCCGGCATTGCTTCGTCCTTACAGATTCACATCGTATTGTACTTCTCCTTCCTCTTAAGTGTTGTTAAGACCACAATGGGTCGGGTCATCAAAACACCCATAACAAGAAGTAGAAGGTGCGAAATTAAGGGTTTCCCTTGCTTCAGCTGTAAGAACCGTAGTGGGCTAATTACGACTGAGAGACGAATCAGGTATGAGACAAATTACAGTCTTTTAACAGCTCTGACTGCTTGAGGAAGACAGTAAGTAGTAATGAGAATGTAATGAGATGAGGTAGGTGTAGTGGAGGTGTGTCTGTGGGCATATCATTGTGCGTGTCAGTTGGGGGTGCAAGCGTGCCGGAGCAAGCTGAGAGGATACAAGCTGCACACAATTAACAGAAACATAAATATCTTGCCGTGCTTAAGCAAGCCATTAATCAGATATAAATAGAGCGACGGAGCCCTTTGTGATTAACGAGGTGAGACTCGCTGCTAATTACTGTTTCCCTCTCCTCTGGTAATTAGGTTGCCGCCTTGAATGGGGATGACTAAGACTGCCCTGACCCCACCCCCCCCAACACCCTGCCATTGTTCCATTTCTCTCTCTCTGCTCTTCTCTGTGACTAGTAGAATACACTTATGCATGATTGTGTGCGTCTGCGTCCTTTTCGCTTTCCCCCTGTGGTGAATTGTGTTTTGGGAATCTTCAATAGAGCGGCTAAGGTGAAACACAGACGTCCGTCTTCTTTTCATGTGCACATAATGCACTTTTAGTTCACAGGGCTGTGGTCCTAATCTTATCATAGACAGCTATGTCCTGGCCACTTTTTGTCAGACCAAGTACAGGTACTTGTACTTGGGTAGCCGTCGATATGGAGTATTAATAAGAGTACTTCATAATAACATTACATGTAACAACCATAGACTGCATAAACAATCTTATACATAGAGTCTATGGTAATAACATTGCACTTATGTACTTGTAATTGTACTCATACTCTTACTGCATCATGTCTTAAAGCCATCAAAGAACTATTTACAACAAAGGCGGGCTGTGATGTGTCATGAGGTGTCAGGTTTCCTGTGTGTTGACCAACAATTTGCACTTGAATTTGTCCTTGTAAAAGGACACAACCCTTTCGGGAAACCAGAACAGCCACTATTAGTCGGGAGACTAGCAAGCTAGGAAGGTCTACAAACCATCATCAAACCATCAGCTGATCTACACTTTTCACAATATTTGAGTATATTAATGTTCAGATTAGATAAAGATGTAAAATGGGGGCGGCGAGGTGGTTAGCACTGATGACTCACAGCGAGAAGGTCCCCGGGTTTGAATCCATGGGCCGACTGGGCCTTTCTGTGTGGAGTTTGTATGGTCTCCCTGTGTCTGCATGGGTTCTCTCCGGGTACTCCGGCTTCCTCCCACCGTCCAATTTAGGTTAACTGGTGATTCTAAATTGGCCGTAGGTGTGAGTGTGAGTGAGAATGGTTGTCAGTCTCTCTGTGTTAGCCCTACTATAGACTGGAGACCTGTCCAGGGTGTACCCCACCTCTCGCCAGCTGGGACAGGCTCCAGCAGACCCCGCGACCCTTAACAGGAATAAGCGGTTACAGAAGATGAATGAATGTACAATGTTAACCTGCTCTTTGCCCTTTGAACTTCTGTCATTTTGCCACTTTTGTTACATCAGTTATTCTTCTCATGCCCTGGTCCTCTAAGCTGAATAGCCAGACCAATAAGACCCTGGTTAACAGCTAGCTAACCAGCCTAACCAGTTTGGATGTGCAGTAGGGGACAGTTTATGACCCCGCATTCTACCATAAAGTGGTATCAAACAGAGCTGTTGCATTCATGATCAGAAGGTGTACAAGTCCATGAGCACAGTATCAGACCCAGTACATTTATCAATAAATTAATGAAAGCTTTACAAATTCTAACATATTATCTTTCTTTGAATATTATTATAATTTACCATGTCAAACCTATCTTTATAAAATTAGTATTTTTCAGATGAATTTCGCACAATTTGTCACTTCAAATGGGGTCAGGATAATTAAACAAGGACAAAGGAGGGGGACAGAGGATGGGGTAGGTGATAAGTAACATCTGAAATTAAACTGTCAGTGTTGTGACACTCAGGTTCGGGTAAACTCAATTTATATAGAGTTTAAAAGTGATGTTTTTGTATATACTGCTTTCTGTTAAACCAACTGTTTTTCTGGTGGTGGAGTTAGAGGTTTGCACGTTAAAGCATGTGTGGGCAACGGGTCAGAGTGGTCCTGGGCCCGGCAGAATCCGAGAGTACTTGACACGCTCAGGGTGCTGCATGATGTGGAAAGCAATAAGGCCCTGCAGCTGTTTTTCAGTCAGTTTCAGAATCAGTTCAACAAACAATTAACACAGCTCCATAAATGTATGTCTGCTTTGCTAAGCTATTCCTATGGCACACACTAAGAGCACAGCCAGATTAAGAGTAGCTTCTTAATGTCTTGTCTCTGTAACAGGACTCATTGCTTTTAACCCAAAAGGAAATTTGAAGAAAGAAACCAGATTCTCTCATTTGAGGTGTAACAAAAAAGTGTCTGTCCTGCCTGAAACGTTTGTTGCTAAAAGTCGACTCCGCCGAGATTTCACATGATGGGTTTTGGTGAACCGACACCTCTGATGGATGTGCTTCAGAGCTGTGTCAGCACTGCTCTTCTCCCGGGCCGTAGCCTCTCTGACGACCAACGGGCTTGCTTCACGGCTCCCTGTCGCACACTCCGGGCCCCGGTGATATACAAGTGTAATCCATTACTACACACTTACACTAATTGTCTTCACTTGGAAGTGGCTGCTATGACCTTTTTATGGGAAATGAAAATAAGTGGAGGCGCAGAACAGGCGATATTGGATTCTGTTGTTAATTAATGTGTGTATTATCTGGGTGGATGAAGCCAGGGGGAGGAAGTTAATTGAATTACAGTCAGCGAGTTGGATAATGCACTGTTGTAATTGTTCGACTGTATAAGACAGTGCTCACATTAGGGAGACGAAAGGCAGGCCTGATTTGCTTCTCGAGAATGGTAAGAAATTACTCGTTTGGTTTTAGGGTGTTGAGGCATGAATGGGTTTCTAATTTAACCCTTTGGTTACTGTAAATATTTGAACTACTAAAGCAAGTCAGTTTATACACTCCTTATTTACCCGTTTTCAGAGACTAACAAATCTACACAACACCATATTTGGTCAAATAGTCGCATTTTGAATTCAAATCATATCACCAAGTTTATGTTTTCTTTTTGTTGTTGTTGTTTTTTTTTTTTTTTTTACAAATAATCAAATGTGGGTGTATAACCAAATCTGGTTTTCCACAAAGGAAAACTGGCCCAGAGCTCATCAACCTAAGCCTATTTCCATGCGGTGTTTTCTTCAAATATTCGGTATTTTCTTTGAATATTCAAATACAAGGCATATTAATGAGCAGCTTTTATTTTAAATATAGAAATCTATGTTAATAAGCGTTAATATCACACATAATAAATGCTGAATAGGATTATTTTTGTTCCCTGTGGTGAGATCTCTGCCAGGTTTGGGGACCTATGAGAGTATTAATATCTTTCTGTGGGTTGTGTCTCCATCTTGTGGTCATCTCTGGTACAGGCTCTCTTACAGAAATACCGTGTTTCTCTGTCCCATGTCAGCTTATTCTGATGGGAATATTATAGAGGTGGTGATCTCTTAAGACACAAAGCAACTTAACGGTAATATTCTGGTGCCTTTAAATATGAGAACAATTGGTTTGATGGATTGCCATTTAGTGGGCCTTCTGACCCCATTTAAACCACAGTGCTGGCTGCAGCAGTGGAGTGATTCTGAATAATGCCAAATTATGCAGGTCATATATGAAAAAAAGTAGCACATCTCATCATTTTACCTACCGACAATTTGAGACTTGTAATGTTATATTCTGTTGGAAAATATTTTGTAAAATAAATGTGTATATTATTCATGACTTACATGTTTCATAGGTATTTTCTTAGCATACAAAACATGCGTATGCAGGTGATCACACTCGGTACTAAAACAAACACTAAAACTATCAAAAAGTATCAATGCATGTATATAATACACAGTTTACACAATTTGTGCAAGTTTCTTGAGGCCTAGTGTACTTATCAAGCTTTCAAACAACAACTATGAACTCTCTGCACAGGCTAACTCACAACTCGCCCATAAACAGGCGACTGAACATCAGCAAAAGGCTCATTATCCGAAATCTGCCTATGTGGCCAGCACTTGATTTATGTCAGTTCATCTAAGATACATTATTCAACCTCCATAAGACCCAAAACAGCACAGAGTTACTCACAACCTTGGTGGCATTGAAAATGTAAAGAAACCGTCTAACAAGAGACGTGAAGAGGGACTCACATGTTCATACTTTAGAGCCAGTCTTCTTTCTTTCATGTAGTATCCACGTCATATAGTTGTGTCCCACTGTCTTTAGTGATTGTCTTGATGCTTGTTGACACAATGGAGCTCTCCTGTCTCCATTGTTGCGAGCTAGATCATCTACCAATCAGCTGATACCGTATCCTTTTTTTCCAATTCTGGAAAACAAACTAACTCTACGTGTTGTTTTACTTTAATTGTGTTGCTAATCTTCTATTGTTTGTTGACTGTGAGGCCATGAAGAACTTGTGTCACGGTTCCAGAGACCCCTACACTCAGTTTTAAAATGAGGCGGCCATCTTTGATTTCAGTCGTTTCCATTTGGCCACACCTACTAGTTTATGTCTACACGCTGTTAGCCCTAAAGTGACATGGTTTCATTTAAAGTAAACAAAAAAGGGTAAGCAAGATTTTTTAAGTTAGTTATCATAATATTGTAGTAAGTTTAGCAAATATTGTCGGGCGCTGTTTCACTTAACTAAACTAAACCTAAAATGGGGAAGTTTTAGTTTTAATTTACTTAGGTCAATGATATACAACAACAATACCACGCAGATGTTATACATATAACTTGAGAAAGGATTAGACACACATAAGCGTAAATAAACTTTATTTTCCAAAGCATATTCACATTTTTTTTTTTCAGTTTCACCTCTTACACCAGGCAATAACTCACTTTAATGCAACTTTTAGAAAACGAAAAAAAAAATAAAGGAACTCCCTCTATGTACATTAATTCACAGATGAGAACAAGCAAAGATATTATTACAATTGTTTACTGTACATATAAACATATGCTACAGTGGCCAGAGATTTATGGACAGACAGTTCTTTAAAACAATCTTAAATACCAAAATATTTCAGTAATGGAGCGGTGGTTTATGATAGAAGCAGTGCTAGGGTGACCGTTGATGAACAGTGAAAATGTACAAATGTGTTCAAGGTGTATGGTTAATAAAACCTCAAATATTGTACCAGAATATTTATTTTTTTTCCACATTTTAATTAATTTAGAAGACTAGTCATAAGTGGAAGTCAAACTGATTTGTTGTGTGTAAACGTGGTCCGACAGTCTACCAACTGTGTACAGAACAAAAAGACAATCTCCCACACTACTCAAATCTGCAATTTAATAAAAACCACTTCCATGTTTATATAAGATTTTCACAGGCCAATAATTCAAGTCCCGCTTCCCTCTCTCTTTACCAACATGAAACTCGCAACACTAAATTATAGACATGAGGAGTAATAAGCCTTACTTCCAAACTTTACTTCTTCACACTACTCTTGCCAGTATGGTTCTCTTTGCAAAAAAAATGAAAACGCGTTCATTTTTTTTGTAGTAAACAAGAAGAAAATTTGTTGTACCACATTTTACATGTGATGCTTAAATTTCTCAGGAAGGTGAAACATAAGTCCTCTTCCTGCACTTTACAGTATTCAACAAACATCCTCACGCTCTCAAAGACCTCAGCCTTAACATTTCCATTTAAATAAGTATAAAAATGCTTACTTTTTATAAGCCTATATAATTGCTATACGGATTCTCTTTGTGCTACAAAATAATACAGTGTGCACAATGTACAAGGAAAAAAAAAAACATAAGTCAGCACTTTGGTGTTACATAACAAAGAGATGTTTTAGTTTTTAAAAAGGCTTCCCAAGGCTCCTTTTTAAAGCATTTATACTTAACATCAAAATGATGTACATGAAGAGCAATTACTGTGAGAAATCATTGTTTTTCTCCAACAAATGTTACTCTTCTCCTCAGGTCCCACTAACAGCTGACTATCATTAGATGTTTAACATAGCGCTGTCTAACTTAACTTTTGTTCTTTTCACTTTTCTACAGACCCTTGTTTCTGTGCTTAAAAAGATGACTGCCAGAAGTAGCTCATCAGTCTGAGAGTCAACAAGGCCATATCGCACTTTATAACACATTTGTGAATGAAAACTGGTCTACACGCATCGAAAACAGTCAGTCCTTAGTTCGTCAGGGCTGAACAGCAGTGTTTTGTGATATTAAAGAAGATTCTGAAACTTTTCCAAACATGAATCAGACGATATAATGGTTTGGTCTCGTCTAGAACAGCAAGGTTTACAGGCGACGTCACAGTGAAAGAAATCCCTAAAACTGACTTACAATGTGAGATGAAACTAATTTCCTGCCTAGCGTTATGAACATGGAATGCTCAGATTACAGTGAGATTCATGTTTGTCCCCAGTTATGACAATATTATCGGACAACTTACATTACAGAGAATATTATCCTTGAATGAAATGGTTTTTCAGTGATAATCAACCATGTCATTCAAGGGAGAGGATGTGAAGTAAACAGCATCTTCCTTAACCAAATATGCAGCAAAAACGCCTACATGGCTATTCTGGTACACCACTGGTGCATGTGTGGCGAAACTAACTGTGAAAACAAAACAGTCACAAGACAAGCCACAAGTGTGGCGCGGGGTGGCTTGTATCGCATGAGATTACGGGACAGCACTGGCCTATCCACGTTGGAGTTTGCTTCTTTTATTCCCCGTCTTGGTTCCTAAGTAAACAAAGCAGGCTTTGTATTGCTTTGATGTAAATTTGGTCTTTAACTGGGGCGGCTCTCAAATGTTTGCCCCATAAATGTGCATATGAGGAAGGTGTCTCCAGGCAATCGGATTAGTGTTCGGGCCACCAGACATGGTGGTGGTTGCTATGTATTCACTGTGAATGAAATGACATTCCACCTCTGTATTAAAGTGATCTGAGCTACTGGAAGAGCTGCTTAGAAATACAGAATGCTAATATCATGCGGACATCGAAGCAGATATTAGAATAACAGAAATGACCATGATAAATTAGGCCATGTGGACTTCACATTAACAGGTCTTGAATCTGTCCTTCGCACACGGCCATACCACAGATTTGGGCTACATCCTGGTTTTACACATGTGTCTACAGATGATGGATAGGATTGTGGTCCATTCAGTGCTTTGGACATTAGAGGGGACCCGTGGGAACTGAACAGGACTCTCAGTTTGGCTCTTCTCTACACAGACCTCTAGAGGGCGCTCTGCAGTCATCGTGTGAGGTGCAGAGCAGGTTGGATGAGAGAAAGAGCAGGAGGAAGAGAAGATGAGGAGGTGGGGGTTTTACTCGGGTAAGTTCAGTGCACTCGCCTCCGGTTTCATCTTGAAGTACTGGTTGAAGCGCAGCACAGCATATCTGAGAGCAGAGACACACAGAGCAGCTACGTCAGCGATAAGATTAAAATGTACGTGACATGGAAATTAGATGGATGCCAGTCCAGAAATATCAGACTGTTTGTATTACAGATATTACCTATCTGGATGCTTAACATTCTGTTCTTAAACATATGATTAAATTACTGAAATCTGCTGAGAATAGCAAAATACAATAGCTCATAGTGAAGTGTGCTCCAAGTTTATTTCAAGATAGCAATATACCCCAAGAAGTCAAAGTCGATGGTGGAGAATTTGGCCTGAATCAGAGCCCAGAGACCCCAGAAGAAATGAGATGCCTAGAAAACAGAGGGAGAAAGGATTAGCATCTACTCTAGAAGTAAATGTCATTTCTAATTATCCAAACACAGTACTCTCAAGCACACACAAAGCCAGCAGCCGCCCTATGGCAACAACAACAAATAGCTGACACAGAAACACAATTGCCCCACTTGCCCATCCTCCACACTGCCCTCTTTTTTCCTCTTGACGGTAAACAAAGCAGACTCAGGGGAAAGCGCAGAGTCTCACTGAGGTTGCAGGTCGTCATTAAGTGTGCCTCCCATATGGTGGCTGCATGAGTGAGCAAACACCTCTCTGTCATATTCAGAGCAGGCAGCGTGGTTTATGGCCCATATCACCCTGTTTTCTGTTTAACATACGTCACTCATCACCTGTGTTTGCTGACACAGAAACAGGCAGCATGGAAAATCAACTCAGAGGAACTTTATTGAATTCTGTAAGTGTTTAATATCAATAGATTTTACTGCTATTTTTGCCCTTGACGACAGGCCACGGCCTAATCATGTCTTGGCCAACATTTCAGAGTTATTATGTTTATTAATTACCTTTAAAACCATGAAGGAAATGTTAATAGGATATGTTGTGCTTTGTTCAGCGTCTATCAGATGTAGTGACTACTCTGTTTTGCCCACTGTTTCCTATCAGCCTTCACTAGCCTTTAAGAAGTGTTTAGTCAAAGAAAACAAATATGGGTGACCATGAGTGACTGTTGAATTCCTATCTTTAACAAATACTTACTAATCAGTAGCAATCAAGCAGACTGGTGATATGGTAGCATATCATCATTCAAAAAAGTGAAGTTTATTTAAAATATTAATAATGTATATTTGGTGAGTATTAGGACTCTGAACCTACCGTCTTATAATAAGAAACATATGATAAAAACATCTATCTGAAACAGTAACCATTTTGTTCTGATAAATTTTCAGACGGGCCCATAAACAGCATCCAGGTCCAGACAGGCTTCACCATAAATTAATTATAGTTCATAATTTAGCTTCAATGCAAATACTTACCAGGGCAAACTGGTTGACTTGGACATACAGAATCTCCACCTCTCTATCAGTGACTGCGCTGTCCTGGCCTTTGTGCTCCTTATAGGCTTCCAGGTAGGAGCGGAGCCACTGAAGCTGAAAGGACCGCTCTGGGTAGTGGCTATAGTCCACTTCATTCAGACCTAAAACACAACAAACACTGAGCATGTACACTGTAACAGAGCTATAAATGCATAAAAACAAACCGTTATTGTCAACAATTTAATATGCCAGTTCAAGTGGCGGTTTATTAGGTACAATAGTGAAACCAAATGTATTTTATTATAACAGTCCTGCACTAACTCTTAGCTTCATGACGGTTCTTATGTTGAAACAACATCAGAGAAGTGGTATGATCATTGTGGTGGATGACATTTATGATGCTTTTAAACTGGACTGAATTAAACACAAAAGTGTTTCTGTTATCAAGCCTAGCCCATTGATTAACATGGGGTTGTCAAATTAATAGAAACATGTGTCGGTAATACACAATACAATTAAATATCACCACAAACCACAGCCTCCAAAATGGATGCAGTGGAATCACAGCTCTCCGTTATTTGAAACTAATTCTGAACACCATGACTTCATGAAGCATTGACTTGATGCAGGATTGTTATATTAGAATACATTAGTTTTCACTAGTGAGTGAATGTATGTCAAGCAGTTATACATACCAGCGAACTCATTGAAGTGGTTCCCAATGTCGTAGGCTTGGTAATTGTACCCAGCATACTCGTAGTCAATGAACTTTACGTTATCTGGAAATAGAAGCAGAATTGTTTAGACAAGAGACAAAGGAAGCATACGTAAAATGATTATGTTGTGTTTCCCTTTGATAACTCTTTTAATTTCATACCCTAACTTTCTTTATGTCTGACTGGACTGGAATGGATTATTTAACCAGATATGGGGGCAAGGAGTAAGAGTTTGCATTTTGAGGGAAACAGAGTGGAACAGAAGACAGACAAATTATATAAAGTAGAGAAAATTAAGACGTGCACATTTAGAGATATCCTGTTATTTAGTAGACAAACCGGAGTTAATGAGTGGAAGGTCTGTACTTTTAATGAGATATAGCTAAGAACTACAAGGGTAGTGATAGAAAGGAGAAGAGGCAAATGGCTTGCACACCTTCATGGAGAAAACTAAGAGTTAGTTATCAGTTGTAAAACATGAGTTATCAGTATTTTTTTCAAGAAATCAGCAAACATACGCCTAGGATTCATTCGCAGAGATGAAAATGTGCGAGAATGATGCAACAGAGGGAACACGTACAGACGTCCAGAGGAAAAGGGGGAGCCGAGCTGGCTTTGAGGGAATGTTTGCTTTGGATACATGCACAGAAAAAAGGAAAAATGGCCCCGTCAGAGTTATGTTTTGAAGACATGGGGGGAAAAAAAGAAAAGGAAACAAAGGTAGTGGTGTAATGGGAGGAGCTGCAAATGCACAGAAACACAATCACACAATCTTAGGACTTTGTTGACTTTCAGAAAACAATGCACCTGATGATGCACTGAAGTAAACCTTCTTGACATACTAATTTTAGAAGGTCTCGTAGTCTTGAGTGGCTTACATCGTCAGCGCCTGAATGTACATTTGCAAAATGATTATCTGGTTGTTAATTTTAAATGTGTTGTCAGTATCTTAAAATGTGTTGCTGTCCCAGTGCATTTATAGGCTGCTAATATGAGGCATCAGCATTAACAATGAGCAAAGAGGGAAGCATTCAGTCAAGAAGTGGTCGGTCTCAAAATACAAACCCTTACTTTCACGAGCCCGGTTACACTGACAAAAAAGAAGAATTTTGAAGAAAAGTTCATTCAATTAAATTTTTTTGTGACCTTGGCTAATTTCTTTGCCCTAGCATATGGAACAATAGTTCTTGAGGTGGTGCTGGACTACAGAGAAAGACACTTTGAGGTGGGTTACCAGCCGGCGTGTAGGTCCTAGCGGGACACAACTGAACACCTCCAGGCAGTGGCTATAGCCCCCCTGTGCAGCAGATGAAAAGGTTGGGGCAAACATCTTTCACACATGCTCGCTCTCTCACGGACACATTTGTCTTTTATCCACTTTTTCCCGCACGCACAGTGCCGAAACATCAGACTCTGCTGCCAAACTCCCACTCCCCTCCTGACAACACACCCCTCCAATGCTCCCTTCCTATTGGCCAGCTGTGAATCCAATAGCGTGACAGTTCTGCTGCTTCTGCAAATGACAGAATCTTTAGGAGCCTTCCTGTAGGCTGCTGAGACATGCATTTCTGGCCCTTGGGACCAAGTAAAATGCTTTTTTTTTCTTTGTAAATACCAAAGTAAAGCGAGAGGGGCAGGGAAACTAAACCAGCTTGTTATTGAGGCTGAGACAAAGGAAAGAGAGACAAAAAGAAAGAAGTAATACAGATCTCGCTGAAAGTGCATTTTAAACTTTCAAAAAATGTACACACAAAAAAAAAAAAAATGCTTCCTCCTCTTCTGTTTATGGTTTTATCAATACAGGAAGTGGTGGCGTCTCACACTGGCAGACTGGTGGTTTCAACTCAGTAACTACAGTTAAACAGCAGAGACAGGAAGCAGCGTGGAAGCTATTCAGTTTCTTTTCATGCCAATTCAACAAAAGGGTGTTAAGTGTAGTGCAAGAGAGCAACTGAGTTCACTACAACGATGGTTTAGACAGCCTGAGCGAGCATAGTCAGAAATACAATAATTATTACTAGCAGCTATAGTGCCATAGACTCCATTGTGGAGTCCATACCATTGTGATTGTGACTTGTAGGTGCAATTTGATTATGTTTGCATGGTTAAGACATAAGTGATTACAATAGAAGTAAGGGATAAGGTCCTACCTATTGTAGGTTTTAATCTGATTTAATTCTTCCAAGCATAAGGACTGATAACGTCAGGCTCTTACACCTTGCTAGCTGCAGCCTGAAACGTGATTGTGCAAGTTTGCAGAGAACGCTTCTTTGATATGCAGAACCACATATTCAAATAAGATTCTGCAGGTGGAGACACCGACTCCACAGTGAGTTCTTGAAAACTCTGGCAAAATGCTCTCCCTTTGACTGCTTTACTGGATAAGATTTGACAGTATCTTGTATAATCAGAGTCAATTATATACCCATTAAAAACAAGTTAGACAGTCACTTAATACTTTCAAACTTTCCCATGCTCCTCAGCACATAACTAATTCATTCCTTCAAAGGAAGAAGAATAATAATAAAAAGTGTGACAAGTGTATTCTTTTATTAAAACTACAAACAGCCGAGCGTTGCACTTGTAAACTGAGGATATGTTTTATTGTTGGCTGTGGATTAACACACGTTTGGTGCACTAGTGCAATGACTCCTGGACAACAATGGAGCTCTATGGCACAGATCAATAGACTGATTCGTTGAATCAATTCAGTGTTGGTTTTGATGAGTAAATGAACATATATTTTCATTTTCACAGTCTTCCTGGTGATTATTATTGTTTCTATGAAATTAAGAACTGTAGGATAGAGAGAAGAAAGGGGAGGGGCACCTTTACATTTCAATATATGGCTGGTGTTCAAGGTCACATAGCCTAAGGGCAAATGTAAAACCAGTTATGTAATAACCAGTTCGGTAAGTAACCTAGCAGTAACATGTCAGATAGACAATTGATGACTGAGTAGCACTGGAGGGGGGGTAGGTAGGTACGTGGCTCCTACTGCTGACATGAACACATCCCGTTTAGCCTGAGCAGTGGGCAGACTACGCGAGGGCCCTCAGAGCCGACTGTGCGTGAGGTTTGTCTCTCTCCATTGCCTCCCCAGGGCAGGGTGGCGCAGGGCAGCCACAGCCTCAGCTGTCCTTCCTAGGGGAGAAAGGCTAGACACAAGGAGCTGTGAGAAGGGCCTCGCCCCTCGTCACAAACTGACGAGGGGGCTGACAGCTCTTAAACCCGCCCTTAAACACCCCCACCCACCTCCCACATACATTAAAACCCTTGTAGTAGCCTATTTTCCCCATTTGTAATTCTTTTATATGTTTGTAATAGCATTCAACTGCTACAAAGACAATCACTAGAGTTTCACTGACTAGCCTCCTGGGCCAGTATAGTTACAGCTGGTCAGTGCAAGTAAGCCCTGAGGAAAGGCTGCTTGACATTCATACCATCAAAAATGGCAACATTGCTACAGCACCAATACAACTGACTTTGTATGTGATATGATGTAATGGCATTGTTTGTTCTAGCTGATAACATTTACATTGTTAGTTCTTAGCACAGAATTAGAACGACAGATCAGACGAATTTTAGGGAAAAAAGAAACCCAAATTAGTTAAGGCTTCACTCGTTCATGAACAAGACAATAGCCAGGATTTAAATTTCTGCTGCATCAAAATCTGTGAGTGTGTTTAACTATCTAAATCTGTACTACTGTTGAATAAGGATTCAATTGAGAGCGTTAGCAGAAAATCCAAACAACTGGATTGTCTTGTCTGACCGTTCTAATTCTACACCTGCAGCCCAATGCAAACACAATGAGTGAAGCATGTGACTAGGGTTGAGGAAGTCCAGGCAATGCAATCCTACCTGAGTGCGGGGACCAATGCAGATCACACTACAACACAATTCAGTCACACGGTAATGTCAGGGACTGCACTTTTGCAGTTCATACTCACCTCCCTTCGGGTTATAAATGATGTTTTTGCACAGGAGGTCGTTGTGGCAGAGAACTACGGGGGAGCCCAGCAATGACAAGTTCTGCTGGAGCCACACCAGTTCTTCTCGGAGGCACCGTGGGCTGGGAACCTCCATAATCAACCTGGAGGGGGCAGCGAGTTAAAGAGTGAGTGTACAGAGAGGGAATTAGAGTATAAAGCGTATTAATGTATTGGCAGATGGAGGTGGGTAAGTCAGTGAGGGAAACCTGAAAGCATCAGAAATGGTGGCAACACTTAAAACAGGAACAGAAAATATGAAGCTTTAGAAGAGAAGGAAACAAATAGCAAGTACTCGTAATTTTCAGACAAACAATATTATCGGGGTATATATACTTACATATTTATGTAATCTTTGTTACTATGCAATCTCAATTTAACTGCAAATACACCACAGCTATAAAAAAAATTATACAAGTAGTATTTATATAGACAGGTTTCTATTCTTTATTTCCTCTGTCGAATAAATAGATGTTATATTTTAGTCCACTTCATTATGAAGGATCCCGTTGCTCAATAATAGTTATTCCTTCATTTCTAAATAGTGCTTTCTCGAAAATGCCAGGATTATACTTGTGAATGTATTAAATTAAAGCAACCATGCCAACTGCCATGACACCCGGCTTGTAACTGACTACTGGTTTTCATTTGAGGAAATACAATAAAAGGAGTTTTCTGTTCTGTCTGTAAGTAACAACAACTACTACTTTAATATGTGTTAGATTACACTGTACTGTTACAGTAGCTGGAACACACCCAGGTTTAATCCATTTTCATTTTCTACTATACATATTTATTTAAAAGGCCTAGTAAGCAAACTGCCATCCTCTCTCTGCTTCGTTCAGTTAACTTATTTTATTTTATTTATTTTTTTGTCATTTGCAGGATGAGATCAGATATAAAAACTGTACAACACAAAGCGAAAACAGTCACTCCATGTGGTCGCACACCCACCCGTTTGTTTGTTTGATGTTGACTTCAATACACGTGAGATACACCCATGAGATGCTGTGGGTTTCGCAATGTTTTGCGAAGTATTTATCAGTGGTTCTCTTTCAGTGTTAGTATTTGGGTGACCTCCATTCAAATCAACGGCCTACAAAGTCAGTGTTTGTTTTGGATTCATCTGGTTGCCAATATACACAAAGGTTGCGGGTATTGCCACAGCAATTTTCGAACAATCCACTTAATAGAGTGAGCAACGATAATCATGAACTCAGTCTGAGTGTGATGCAGTGCACCTGTTATTTTTAAGGTACAAACTACTTTTTACCCTTACAGGGTGTGGCTCCTTTACGTTTCACAGGTTAAAGACACAGACTTCAAACTTTGTTATGTCATCTCTTAGGAATGTATCAGCCTTGAAGTAAGCCTACAAAGGTCACATAACTCCTCAGACATGCGGCACAAGTGCAAGAGATAATAAATACTCATGTTGTGCCATCCCACATGTGGCTGTTTGGATCGATTACAACTCAGTGATAAGATGAGTATGAGGTCATATAATCCATGTGGCTTAGATATTTTTAAGAAAAATTAATCAAATCCAGTCTACTTTTTTCAGGTTGACTGAAATACTTTCATGGTGTTCTGAACTTATTATATATTTTCAGTCTGTACCCTCTTGTTTCTAGAGGTATTGCTTTTGTGTGTGGTGAATGCAAGAATAGTTGGAAGTTATTTATACTATTTTTACTGGTATAATAACTGCTTATTAAAATACGCAGGTAATTACTAGACAAGCCATGTTTAAAGAGTCAACATTGCCATAATCCTCTTTGACATCTGAACAGCTTGTTCTGAACTTTTTACTCTTACAGGCTGTGAAACTGAAACTAAACTGAGCTTTGAGGCACTGAATGGCATTTAAATGGTGTTCAGAGACATTTACGCAGTTCACCAGAAATTCACACTAGAAATTTCTGATCATCTTCTGGCAGACTTCTGTAACGCTGAGCTACTATGGCCTCACCTGGCATTCTGCTCAGGGTCCTCAAAGTACTTGGGGATGAGAGCAAAATACTTGCCCATCTTCAGCCACAGGTCAGACTGGGGTACCCAGCCATTATGGGCATGGATGGCATGGTACTTGGCCAGTTGCCTGGCAATGAGCCTGCAAGATAGAGGCAGGGAATGAGCTCAGCAAACAGTAATATGCAAAAGAGCTGCAGTTAACAATCCAGGTGTAGATAAACCTATTAATCATAAATTAGAATACATCTTCTTGTCAGAAACCAAAACTTCAACAAGTCAGACTATAAACATTATGTTTAGCCTTATTTTACAAAATTATTTGTCAGTTTCAAAATCTCAGACTTTTAAAACATTTTCCACTAATTCTGTTTTTACCTGAAAATAGGCTGGCTGCGAATGTGCTCTGGCTCCAGGGCAGTTCCTTGCAGAAATTCATAGCACAGGCCGTTGTTGAAGGTGCAGTAAAGGCGCGGGGCACAGCGGTGCGCTTGTAGTACTCGGAAACTTTTCACTTCATTTTCCCGGTCGACCAACAGTTCCGTCTTGTTGCCGTAAATACGGACCAGGACCACGTCCTGCATGACCGCACCCACATAGCAGCCAAGTAGCTTATTGGTGATTCCATCTGTGAAAAACTGCAAGAGACGGAGAAAAGAGCGGAGAACAGGTGAATCTGGGAGAAATCTAAATTTGCCTTGTAGTTCAAAGATCTAACTCAACGCCTACAGTTAGTGGGACCATCCACATGATGCTATTTAAGTACTGAATAACTACATTGTATTGAGCATGACGTAATTTCTGAGAGGAGCCACTTTTTGGAAAACTAGAGGGAAAACAAGGGCGGAAGAATGAATCTAGCAATGACAATGTTGGCTTTGGCCGTTTAGCTGATTTAAGGTGGACTGTCTCTGGTGAGTGGTGTCTGTGTTGGGTGGGGGGGGGGGGGGGTGTGGGCAGTTTCCAACATACCAGTCCTAATTGTTCACTTTGTCTGGGATTGACTGAGAATGGCAGGACTGCGAGGAATTTTATTTTGCAGGAGGAGGCAATGTCTGGCATTCGCTGAGTTCCCACTTTGCTCTTATTCACGAATATATAGGCATGGCAGAGCATGTGACTACCCTTCATCCCCTCTTGTGTTTACCTGGCAGGGCCACGCCCCCGGTTACAGCTACAGGAAAATAAAACCTCATGTACAGAGTGTGCATGTCTCACTGTACAGTTTATATAGGTTAATGTAAAGACACTAGACCTGTTTGACTTTGGCAAATCAGTCAGCACTCACAGGATCAGTACAAGTCAATTATGCAAACTGCAAGAAGTCACGCTCTATTTGGCATCTGTGTTTCTTCTGGACGTTTACAAGAACAGTCTGAATCTCCAGATTATACTTTACAAAGAGTATCTTCTGATCGTCCCTGACAAAAAATCTAAAATTCATGATGGATTCCAGTTTGGCCTACTGAGCCACCGAGGCGACAAAGCCCCCACATTACATAACCACTTCTAAAGGTTTTTTTTTTTTTTTTCGTCCATGCCACTGAAAAAGGGAGTCAGGTGACATAGAAGAGTATGTTTGAGTAGGTTAGCAGGGTGCGCAAAAAAGAAACGAGAGACTCCCACAGCTTGGTCACGGCCGGAGCTGACGCATGAGCAGACGCAAAACATTAACGCAGATAAAATAGCGCAGTATCTCCTGGACTGTAATTTAGCGCCTAACCAGCAAGTCTTTGATTGTCAGCATCAATTTTATAGTGACATAAACACAATTAATGTCCTTTTCGCTGCCTGCAGTCTCACTATAATAGCCAGTCGCGTGAGACATTAGCACTATGAATCAATTTACGTTGACTGCGGCTAGCTTGAGTTTTTATGCGGGAACACCTTGCTAGCTAAGTTTTAGCATTTCAAAAGACACGACGAGAACAACGTACCGGGTAAATGTGTGATATAAAGCGAACGGACGGTAAAATGTTAAATTTAAAAATAAAATGGCACCTTCACTTTGACCTCGGACGGCTTCCAGTTTGGTCTCAGCTCCTTCATCAGCTTCAGTGCACCGGTTCTGTAGTCGCTCTCGTCAACGGTCACGTCTATTTTGGGCACAGCGGGAGCCTCGTCGGGTACGTGAATGTAGTTGGCCATAGCTAAGACTTTATTTCTTCAAACGTTTCGCACTCTGGAAATTGAACTAGCGTTCTCTGCAGCAAAATGCGCAATGTATGAAAATGCGTGGAGGGCTGCGGGTATATAATCGTGCTAGAGTCTGTGTGAGGCAACGCCTCTCAAAAAGCCCCACCCACTTGGAAAAAAAAATTCCCCCCGATGCATGCTGGTAGACGGGTGACTCATGAGAGGCGCGTATTCAAAATGTCAGCGCGCACCGGAGGTGGAGCTTAATCGCTTAAAAATGTCTCTCTGCGCATATACATCTGAACGACTACTGTTAATTAAACGTTTGACTCAAGAATAACAAACTGCACAAGAATTATAAGGCACAATTGTACACGAACCAAATTCAGTACTCAGATTTCTCTGTATAATACTCAGTATGGATTTAAGTCGGCGTGCTTAGGCGACTACAGTCAAACGTACACGTACGTGCAGACGTCACATCCGCAACCTACTTGAATGAAATTAGATTTGTGTCACGTCTGAGCGCTTTAAATGTCAGTGCTGCGACACTGATAGAGTAAATCCACCTTAACTACATTAGTCCCCGCGTTTTAATTAACTTCACACTGGTAAACTTATAGGAGAACGTAAAAGCCTATGCTTTCGTGAATACAAAATGTATTTATTATTTTAATTGTGGTTTGCCATTAACATGAGTCCCTCCTAATTTAAGTGGCAAAAGCCATAAACTTACATAGGTTCTGGCTGCATTACATAAACTCAGTGGTAGCAACATTGAAATGAAATGTTGAATTTGAACATAATCTTTTCTGATTCAGGAAGTGCAAGAGGAAGCCAGAGAAAACCCATACAGGCAGAAAGGCCTCAGCTGGCTGACAGATTCAAACCAAGAACCTTCTTGCTGTGCTGTGTCAGTGCAAACTACTACACAACTGTGCCTCTAGGAGATTATACTTTATACTTATATCATAAAAGTGTTAAGGTGTCAACCATATAAACTGTATGTATAGGTTTGAACTTCGAACTGTGTGTGGACTGTTATTGCAGAGCAATTGAGAGCTATTACAAATCTGTTCCCATTCAGAGTATGAAGCAATGTCAATTCAAGTCAAACTGATTTTATCAGGTCATTATCATGACCACTGGATCTTGGTTTCCCTTATCTCTAACATGCAACTGGCATACTCTCATTATGACTGCTTGAGTCTACCCTCACAGCAGTCAATGAACTCTTATACACAGATATGTTTTAGATCAGTGGTATCGCACAAGGAATATTTCCATCTTGGTATTAAGAGGCGTTGGTGTTTTCTTCCACGCTGCCATTCGTATAATGCCAGATCTGGTTTGTTTGATTTCTTGGTAACGCACAACAGTACCTGGGATTGCACCAACTGTCCAACCCTCGACACTAACCGGTCTCCATATAAACAAGGATTTCAATTATATCTCGATGCAGGGGCCCACTCTGGGAAGTGTTGACTCACCCTGTAAACAATGCCCTGCTCTCCACCCACACAGGTAAACATATACACCTGGGAGCGCTGCCCAGTTGCCAGTCGTTGCACTGGTCAGCTCTCCCAGGTGTTATGGATGCTGGTATACATGAGGAAAAAGATGGGGAACATGCAGGGGAAACGCCTACTGCAAAGTTTGTGTTCCCTTGTACGCATGTTTTTAGTCATTTTCCAAAAAGCCAAGCGAGTACAAATCCGTTTTTCTCAGCCGATAGAGCCACCTAAATCAGATGCCGTTAGTGAGCCACTGACCCAAAAAGCACAAGCCTACAGGCGACCACACAAGTTGAAATGGATAGTTTGCCTATTGAAATAACTCCGTCTAATGTTTCTTGTCAAAAGCTCATTCTGTAGTACGTGCACCTTTGCAGCAACCAGGGAGCACTTTTGGGGGTTAGGCGCTTGCTCATGGGGGGATGCACATCCTTGCGTGTCTGGACTAGTACCATTAACATAAATACATGAGGTTCCACCGAGATTTGAACTCGGATCACTGGATTCAAAGTCCAGAGTGCTAACCATTACACCATGGAACCCACATAGTCTTAGCTCCGTATAATAATGCTGACTTTAGCCAAAGCACAAGCGGAGCTACAGTTGCTGTTAAGGCTGAAATCTGATCGAGCGTTACTACAACAAAAGGATTTTCCTTTTCTCTGTCAAGTGTTGCTGAACATATTCCATTGTTGTGAGTGCTTGCCTATTAAAACAGTGGGTCAAGCGGGTGTTACTGCACTTCATGTGCTTCTATCTCAGGGAGTTTTAACCTTGGTGATGGATATAAATTACCACTACAAGAGAGAAGCAGAGAAAGAGAGCAGTTTAGTGGTTCTGAAAATAATTTAATTTTACATGAAAAATAAATCTGCATCAATAAGAACCAAGAGAATCTCTGCTTTACACATGTAGATGACAGAACGCATGGTTCCTTCTCATGCCTCTAGACAGCCTTCAGGTATGGTTTCTTCATTAAACTCTTCTACCTGGCGTTAACCTTCAGTCTGCAGTGACCGCCATGCGGCACTGGCGCTCAATCAAAGTAGTCTTCTATGTCGATGTTGGGGTTGAGCAGCTCCTCTCCGTATGGCGTCAGATCCATCTGGTTGAGGGTCAGGTTCTCAAAAGTCTCTTCCAGGTCAGTTTCACCAATCAGCACCGCTCCCACCATCCTCCCTCCGCTGAGAACCACCTGCAACAAAAACAGGAATAACCTGTTAAAATACTTCTGCGAAGAACTGTCGACCTTGTCTCTAGTTGTGTGAACAAGGGCCGTGACACGTCGAGCCTAGGGTCGGCCGTTTTCTTGTGCCAGGCCGTCAGCGAATGTTTGTTTTTCCAGTGTGTCCAGTATCGTTAGGACTAGCCAGACCACTGTCCCGGGCTATGCAACCAATTCATCGTGTTAAATTGGTCATCATGTTAAATATTTTCTCAATGACATGATCCTCTAGAATGAATAAACTGTAGACCAAGGGATCAGATCCATTCAGGAGAGGCCAGATCTGTATGACAGTCTGTAGCTCTTCCTAGATTCTCAGATACTAGGTATTGTTTCCCTAAAGAAGATACTTCCTTTCACACAGGGGAGGAACCTATTTACCAACTAGGAGTTGGTTGTGGTTTGTTCAAGGGCAACTTTTTGATCCAGATCCAACCAATGCGAGGATACGTCACAGTCTGCCTTTCATTGTCGGCAGGTATTTGATGTGTCCGTACTGTTAGGAATGCAGTGGGAACAACAAAGTTCTTTCTTGTTTTCTTATCAAAAACATTCTCTGTGTTTGTGGAATTGAGGTTCAGTTGTTCTTCCAGGAACCAGTGACGTCACTGGTTCAGAATTTCAAGGTGTTCATTAATGGAATTCTAATCTACGCACATGGGAACCTGGGGTATGATTTACTTGGAAGAAGGTGTTCCCAAAGTCTTCAATATTTTCAAAATAGTTTGGAAAAGACATCCAAGACCAGAAGGATCAAGAGGACGGATGTCAGTTTAAAGAGCAATGCTGCGTTTGATCAACATAATAATGGCTACAAGCTTGGGGGTCGATTTGTGATTTGACCTATTTGGAGTGCAGATGCAGTGGTAAATCATTTAATGTTTTTTTTTTTTTCTTTTTTTCATATGCCTTTTTTTAGCCGGACGGCACACCACACTCACCTCCACAAGTTGGTGAGCTTACGTGCATGCAAAGCAGTTTCAACAAGCTGATCACGTGTCTACATTTGATGCCAGCTCAGACTCGGCATTCAAATATAAAAGGAGACTGAAGAAAACACAAGATGCACAATCACAAGACAGCATTATGGCGTGCTTGCTCCCTTTCGTGTCACCTTGACATACTCCCGGCCTTTGGTGCAGCGTAGCAGCAGCTCATGGTCAGGCCCCAAACCCTGCCCGTTAAACTTTCCCAGCAGGACCACCTGTGGAACGAGCAGAGGAGAGGAAGTTGTTTGAACAGACAAACAAAGACGCGACTGAGCCTTGAGGCAGAGAAAAGAGAGCGCTGGGAAACGACCTTGACAGGATTTTCAACATTACAGAAAACAACATGAATCACGTAGTGGATGATTAACGTTCTAGTTATTGTTCCAAAAAAAAAAAAACATTGCTGCAGTAAAATGTTCTTCACCTTGTAGTTGAAGAATCTGGTAATATGTGAGAAGAGCTCGAAGCAGAAGTCCAGCTCTATTGGTTCGGAGAGGGCATGTGCCGCCATGCAGCGGCCTGCGTACCAGCCCATCTGACGGGCCTGTGTCCACAAACGCATCTGTATATAGCACACACAGGAAACACAATATCAAATATATAAAACAGAGGACTTAGAACGCTGTTTTCAAGCTTTTCTCACTCCAGGAGTAAAGGAGAAAGAAAAAGTTTGAAATGTAAAGTTAGCTCTGGTTACAGTTTATATCTACAGTACAAACATCTGTCCAGACACATGACTAATGTAGTGAGGACTTTAAGGAATTGAATCCATTTCTTTTGCTGAATATTGCAATGTTATTACTTAATTATTCATTTTATCCTATTGATCATGCATTTGGATTTGGCCTCAAATAAATACTTCTGGTTTTAGCCCAAAATTACGACATTATCATAACCATCAGGACTTAAAGATATGGGAACTGAGCGTATCTAGAATAAAACATTTAGATTTGGATGAAGTGATTGTGGACAGAATATAATTTGCGGATTGCCAACAATAAAGAAGTTATAAAAAAGGAAAAAAATACTACAAACTCTGATTTTGTCAATTAGTTTACCTGTTGCCAAAGTGGGCTGTGTTCCCAGCACGCGGTGCACACGTCTCCTGCGGCATACACATCCGGCTCCGACGTCATCATGTGATCGTCTACTCTCAGGCCGCCATCATCTGCCAAAGCAAACTAAACACATGAAACAAAAAGTAACAACCGGTCTCATTATGAAGGGTACTTTTCGGTTGACATGAAAAGTCTGTGTAGAATGTACGCTAATTTTGATACAATGACTCTTTTCTAGAACAATAAGAAAAAACTTTATTTGTCCCGCAATGGGGAAATTGTAACACTAACTTTTTACGGGCAAAAATTAAGAAAACCCTTAAGTGCCCGAAAACTGCAGTTCCTCAAATGGCCAGTTGAGGCTAGCTCCAAAACGGAATCAATCCCCATCGACCTACATGTTAAAATGGCTAACTTTACAGCAGCAACGAACATCCTGGTGGAAACAAATTATTGGCCTTCAGAGATAATTTCCCCACTTTCGACAGCTGTACAGTAGGCAAATTTCTAGGTAATTCCCTTGTAAATTCCTCTGGTCACTTTCCTGCCTCACCTCTACTCACGCTCCAACTCTTTTATCTGTTTATCTGCCTACATTATATCTGTCAGCCAGGAGTTAGGCGGAATCTGATACTGCCAAGATGTCAATTTGCACTATATTAGGGTTGGGAGAAAAAAATAGTTACAGCAATATTTTGTGTGACATGTATTTAATATAAATAGCAAATATGAATTAAACTTTTTGATACTTCAATAATAAAATCAATTGTCTTTTCAGTCCACTAGACGGTGCTGTTGAGTTTTTTCTTGATGACACCAACATAGTTGCCGGTCAGCGAGTTAGTTGGTTGAAGAAAGATAGATGCATCGGAAAGTTTGAGGACGTAATTGGCAAATAAACATAAGTGAGGAATCAAAATATACTGTATGTTATCACACTAATATCATGACTAAAGTATTGTGGTAATGTCATAATACTGTAATGTGCTGCCTCCAACTCCAAGTTAAATTGGCTTAATGTGCTTAAAGTTGAAATATTCATATCTTATGTTACATGTTAGGAACAAACAGTGTGCAACTCCTGATGTTTAACCCAGTCTTGAGGCAAGAAAGCCAATCTCCAATTTTTGCTGAGACCTGACACGGCACAGCCACGTTTTGATAACAGCTGGTTAGACAGGCGACCTTTTGATGAGTCACTAAAAGCAGGAATGTATTTAATGCTAATTGAGAACAACAATGCTCCCAAGGCTTGAAGATCCCCACAGCACTGGCAGATTCACTAATAAATTCTGCTTTGCATATGGATGAGTTTCCTTACAGTGTTTCCATGGAGAAAAGGCTCAGTGTTTGGCACAACACCGGTGGCACTGACAACCAAATCGCAGCCAAATGTTTTTCCACTGGTCAGCTGGACGTAGACTGGCCAGGACCCTGCTGAGACAGAAGAAAAGCTTGAGGAATGAAAAAGTGGGGGAAAAAAAGGGAAGCAAAAGGAACAGTTAGAGGACGACGAATCTAGTTCTCACCGCTCTCATGACTTAGTGTTTGCTGTGGGGAATTGAGGAGCTCCTCAGAGGTGAGGATCTTTTCCACTTCACACTGGTATTCCACTGAAACTTTGCGGGACACCTGAGCACACACAGGCAGAGTGGAGGTCAAAACATATTATTTGCATCTGATATTTCCCCGAGAAATAGCCTGCTCAACTTAAAGGCCATGCACATGGTAACAAACATGTTAATACACGGTCACATGGCCGCTAGTGTTCCTCTAATAATCAGCATAATAACCCAATAAGGCAAAACAGTGCCTCATGTAGCCGACACGCACAGAGCAGACTGGCCTCTTGATATTGATTAATCCTCTAAATAGGAAAATAGTAGCAGCTGATAACTATATCATCATATCACATGCTCGATCCAAATGCTTCTCTTTGGTTGGGATGAATAAGTTCTTTCTGCGCATGTTTGTCCCCACGGAGGGTAAACATCAGGTGATAAGACGAGATGGAACAGAGACGTACCAAACTGGTTTGTGCCTGACATCATTTTTTTTTTATTGTTGGAGACATTAAAAGAATTAAGGGATGTTTAGCAATAGACAAAAAGTTGGGGGGAAATATGTGTGTGTATATACACCGATCAGGCATAACATTATGACCTAATATTATGTAGGTCTTCCCTTGCAATTCAGGGTATAGGGTGAGGGCCTGAAGATCAGCGGTTCGAACGCCGGCTGAGAAGTAGTGGACTAAAGGGAGGGTCCTCTGTGGATCATCCCACAGATACTTGATCAGCTTGGGATCTAGTGAATTTGGAGGCCAGGTCAACACCTTGTGCCGTTTTTCACATTTTTTTTTTTAGTTGTTCCTAAACCGTTTTTGTGCATGTGTCTGTGTCAGGCTGCATCCTTCTGGGGATGGCTGCTGTCATTAAGAAGTGTCATGGGGTGGGGCTGCCTGGTCTGGTCTAAGTGGGTGGTACATGTCTAAGTAACCTCCACATGAATGCCAGGTCCAAAAGTTTCCCAGCAGAACACTGAATTGTCACAAGATAGTCAGTGTTATTTACTTCACCTCTAAGTGGTTTTAATGTTGTGGCTGATTGGTACATCTTATCAGAATCATTTGAAGAAACCTGATTGACCCATGTCTCACCTGCTCGGCTCCTCGCAGAACTATCCCATCATGCCAGTCTGGGCCGAGAGCACTACCAGACTCTGTAGGGCCGTGCCCGCGTGGATTTCTATCTGAGAATGGACAAACATGCATCAAAGTGCCATCTGTGCAGAAGGGAGTGAGAGAATGCTGCAGAGTAAAACGTGGAAGTGAAACTCCTCATCAGATAAAGACCTGCTGTGAAGGTTTGCACCTCTCCGGCTGCTGGTTCCTCTGTGGTGTAGCGAGGCCTCTTACAGGGGGCAGCTACCTCTGGTTTGCCAGCCTCGAGCGACGGGATGAGGAACTGAGCCGCTCCGGCGTCGAAGAAGGTGTTCCCTATGGCCTTGTCCTTCACGGCCCAGATCACCTCACAGCCCTCCACCTCGTACCTAATCAGTAAATGTTCATTAATAGCAAACAGATTAACTGGACGTCTGAATAAATAATCACTAGGCGACGGCTGGGAGTCAGGAAAACATAAACATATTCTTTGTTATGGCATTTCCGCATTTTGGTCACGGTAGACTCACACTAATTCCAAGGCAATCCCGCCGTTTCCGACAACGACGATTCTCTTCGCGCTGCATAATCGCTTCTGAAACTCCTGAAACGCGAAGAGACAACATACTGGTGAGCATCAACATGTTTTGTAACCTGCAGCCGTGTTTTTAGTGCAAATGTTTTGACTGTCTATTTATAGATTAACAAGAAGTTTCAATCATCCACACAGATCCAGATATGCCGTGCTAGTTGTGCAAAATACATCCATATTATAATTCCTAGACTCGTAACAAAAGATCCAGACATTGCCGACGAGTAGTTTTACCTGGGCACTGTCCGTATCCCGTATTCCCAGAACGTAAGGGTTGTCCCGGGTTAGGAGCTTGGGTCTGGCACCGCTGCAGATACACAGCTTCTCATAACCAAAAACACGGCCGTCCGAAGTTTCCACAGACTGAGTGGGAGAAAAGAATTTGTTTTAACTGTTGATTCTTACTTGGGGAAGTGATGCTTCTCCCTAAATTACACTCGTACTTGACAGTTTAATGTGGTTTAATGCAGGACTGTTATAATGGAAGACATTCACTTTTACTAGTGTACCTAATGAACTGGCAAGTGAGTATATATTTGGTGCTCGTATCAGTCCTGCTACACTGAACTTTGTACACCTGCTATATCCACTTGTCCACAAGGTGGCGACAGTAGACAGGTAATAGTCAAAACTCGATCTATTGGTAATAAGAAATCTGAGCATGTATGTTTTTGGTGTTAGATATATATTCTACACTGATCCAAATTACCAAACCTCTTTGGTATAAAGGATTGTCATTCTATAGACACAGCACTATATACAATCCATACAGTCCTGTTTCACAAACAGTTCCTTACATGTGACTGTGTGTGGAGTGATTTCACGGCAGAGTGGATGACAGTCAGGTTGGGAAATTTCTCCTCCAGTACACTGGACGGTCTCTCCTCCACGTCAAACTCTTCCAGCGTCTGGGACACCTTTCCGAAGAGGACAGTGGAAGATTACAAACTGCCCGCCACCCCAGTATGCTGGTCAAACAGTCTGGTGATTGTGAAGGACATGGCGTATGTACACGAATGCTGACAGTGCTCCCACTGACCTACCACAACCATCATAAATTATCTTTCTGACCTGTTTATAGTTGGTCACTGCCTTGATGTGCGGACCTGCTGTAATCAGAGCCACGTCTGCTGACGGAATCTGGGATGACAGCTGGCAATAAAGAGAAACATTTAGGTTGCAATATAACAATCATCGTGGCAGTCTGTGCTATTAGCGGCTTTCTATTTATGTTACACATGCACGGAGCTAACTCGTAACTTATCAGCAATTCACTTTCACCTGCTCAACACATGTCACACCCGCAATGCCACCTCCCACGATCACAAACTTAAACGTTTTCTCTTTTTTATCTGCCATTCTTCTCGAAGGCTAAGCTAACGCACCACGGCTAAAAAAACGCTAGCATTTTTAAGAATATGGGTTGAATGGTTCTCAGACTCTCATTTTCCCCTCAGCGTAAAGACAGTTACACACATTAAAGACCTAAATAATTAATGGTTTCAACAGTTAAAACTCTTTTAAGTATTTTTCGCGGTAGTTCGCCGTGTTTCTCTCACACACGAGAGCAAGGCTCGACGCAGCGTAACTTCCGTGTTTACAATTAGCTACGGCAAGCAGCAGGAGGAAAATATAACACCAAAACGCGCTTAATAATAGAGTCATTAAATAGTGTGTGTGACACCTCATCGAAACTAGAATATCTCACAGCATCAGTAAAGTGTGCCCACGAGGCTTGTAGTTATTTAATATTTGTACTTGTCTCACTGGAGTACAGTACATACAGCATACTTTTATAATGGGTTGTTATGCATGAAAAGATAAAGAAATATCTCAGCCCTGCAGGATCAGTGAGACTATCAGTCATGTTGGCAGTGGTCGAATTTGACTAAGTACATTCCCTCAAGTACTTTACATTCTAATAAGATAATAACAATTTCCATGTACTGTATTTGTACTTTCATTTCTGTGTCAAGTGACTTTCTTCTTCTTCTCCGCTATAATAAGTGGAGTACATAAGTAGAAGATAATAAGTAGCCATTTGTTTTAAAACATTATTCGCTTCATATTTTCTGTATTTAGATTTCACATAACATATATACAGTACTATAAACGAGTTATAATGGTGTAAAATCAGAATCAGAATCAGCTTTAATGGCCAAGTATGTACACATACAAGGAATTTGATTCTGGCAACTTTTCTCTCTAGTACAGAAGCAGCTTAAATAAGTGAAATAAAATAAAATAAAATAAAATAAGATAAAAATAAAATAAATCTGAATCTGTACACATAAAATATAGGATAATATATACACCAAACCAGGGTTATTGTACAGTGAGTATACACAACAGTGCAGAGTTATTGTTTAATGTTCATGTGGATGGTCTCACACTCTGTGACTGCTCAGAGTTCAACAGAGCGACAGCCCAGGGGAAGAAACTGTCCTTGTGACGGGTGGTCTCACGGGTGGTGAGGGGAGGAGTCTAGACAGGTTGTGACCAGGGTGTGAGGGGTCTGTAGTGATTTTCCTGGCCCGCTTCCCGACCCGGGACCGGTACAGGTCCTGGATGGAGGGAAGGTCAGTACCGATGATCCTCTCTGCAGACCTGACTGTTCTCTGCAGTCTGTCCCTGTCATGTCTGGTGGTGGATCCAAACCAGACAGTGATGGACGTGGTCAGGACAGACTGGACTATTGCAGTGTAGAAGATGATCAGCAGCTCCTGAGGCAGGTTGAACTTCCTGAGCTGACGCAGAAAGTACAGCCTCTGCTGGGCCTTAGAGTGTCTATGTGGGAGGTCCACTTCAGGTCCCGTGAAATTGTGGACCCGAGGAACCTGAATGAGTCTACTGCTGGGACTGTCCTGTTGAGTATGGTGAGAGGAGATGTTGATGGGGGTCTCTTCCTGAAGTCCACTGTCATCTCCACAGTTTTGAGCGGATTTAGCTCCAGGTGGTTCTGACCGCACCAGAGGACCAGCTGTTCTACTTCCCTTCTGTATGCAGACTCGTCGCCGTCCCGGATGAGTCCAATGACGGTGGTGTCGTCTGCAAACTTCAGGAGTTTCACAGAAGGGTCCCTTGAGGTGCAGTCAGTGGTGTAAAGGGAAAAAAAACGGTATTCAACTAATAAATAATGCCATATCATTAATCTAAGATACCCAGCAGTGCATTTTAAATATTAAAATCAGCTGTGTGTTATGAAGACAATAATAGATTCATTAATATAATTCCATATTGTAGACAGTATCATTCTGCAATAGTCCAAGAGTTTTACTTTAGGTACTTTATGTATATTTTCAATGGGATTTTGAATGCAGGACTTTATCAGAGTATTTTTACTTTTTCCCAAATATAGAATCGAAATACTTCTTCCACCACTGAGTACCAGTTAAGTAAGTGTAAGAGTAAGATAATAAAACTAAATTATCCAAGTAACTTCTCTATACTTTGACAGTGAAAAAAAACAACAACAACCTTTTGGCCTTAATTCAGCTAATCATACTTTAATTATAATATATCTTCTCACATAGCAGCATCTGTGGTGAGATGATGTTGATACAACCTTGCAAAAGTGGTTTTTCTTTAATCAGAAAAAAACACCCAATTGCATGTTTTTCTTGTAAATTGACCAAATTTCTTGTTGTTATAAATGTATGACATTAATTTAGAAAATTCCTCTCAGTTTTTTCCTCTGAGGATTGCCTCCACATTGGTGGTAGTCAAAAATGGAAGTCTTATACTTTTGGTCTGTACGTCCCGTGACCTATTCTTCTGCACTCAGCGATGGACTTATTCGATTTTTGGCCCTAAATCAACTTGTGAACGCGATGTCTCAATTAATCCTTTATGGAATATCTTCAAATTTGGTACAAGGATGACATGATGTGATTATAATTTGATTATCAAAGGTCATTATGGCCCCATAAAGAAAACTTTTTGCAAACTTTTACACAAATGATGACATTTTATATGAACAAAAGTCAACTTCCCTGTAACATCATAGTGTTCTTTCAAAGTCTTCCCAACATTATTATTATATCAGACTGGATAGGTGTGCTGTAGATGTAAAGTGCAACTGTAAGCTGAGGCATGCAAAGATGAGGAAGTCATTTTAGTTCTGGTTGTGCTATTCAAGCATGGAAACAGTGTCCACAACAATGGTTGTGTTTCCATGGACGTTAATCTTTCACTAATAATCAGAATAATAAAAAGGCCTCATGTGACCTCTTGAATCTGAACAGAAAGGCCTGCTCCAGATAGGAAAATATCAGTCCCCGATACTCATATATTATTATTTAGCAGTTTCAAAAAGTTGAAATCTCTAATCAGAATGATTTCAATCGATGTAAATGTGGTCAATATTAAAAAATAAAAAATAAAAAATAATCTATATTGTTAATAAGTTTTCTATGGGTCCATGTACCATGAGTAACACTGACATTTAAGAAATTCACTTTCAGCACCAGAAAATCTAAATAATTTTAGTTTATCTATTTGTCTAAAATGCTTCCTGTGTTACTGTGAAAGGCGTCTAAATGAATTTAGTTGAAGAGCAGGTTAAAAACCTCCTGAATTATTTTATTTTGTGGCAGAACAACCTTCTTGTTTTTGTCTGAATCACAGCTGCACCTTAAACGTCAGAGATTAATGTGGTCGCCGGGTCACGAATCAGATCACCAAATTCCATCAGCGCATTCATCAGCCACCGTCGCTCCAGTGATAAACAACTCCCCACCTGACGGCAGCTCAAGTGCGGCGCCATTTGTGGTTTTACATGAAGCAATCGGCCGATCTTGACACCGTCCCCGCTCCCCCGTCAGAGCGTTTGGCGGATAATGGCCGCATTTGCTTTTGGATTCGTCAGCAAAAGCTGGCACTTGTTCTATTTTTGAAAAAGCTTTTATGCAGGTGCTAGCCGTGCATGGGAGTACTGATGTCAGTGTCTGAGATGATTGGGTCACTGGTAATCAAACACGGGTTAATGCTGTGCGTCATGCTTCCCCTCTTGATTTTCATTATGTCACCCTGGACGACCCCTGTAGGAAGACAACACATGACTATATGGAATACAGTGTTGTGATCACAGTGCTGCCACTAAAGGGAACATATGTAAACTGTTATTATGATGTTTTATCGATTTAATGAATCTTTTTTTTTTTAAACCAAACCTAGAAGGGATTTCGGTAATATTTCATCTGCATTACATTTTTAAAAGTAAAACATTGCTTTTATCAGTTCATAAAACTGATCATTTGATTATTATAGGACATCAAAGCGGAGATTATGGGTATTTATATATAATAACACTGTAGAAATGGTGCAAATACATGATTTTATGCAGCAATCAGGAATCAGCAGTTGGCACTGTGAAAAGTAAAGAGGAAGAGTGATTTTTTAAAATAATTTTACAGTCCTGTGCAGTGCACAGGCAGCAGCAGCACAAACACTTTAAACAAACCAGTTTAAATTAATAATGCTTTGCTGAAGAGTTCTAGTTGTCGGCTTCGCAAACAATGAACCCCCGAAACGCTGAGCCTTTGTCTGTTGACACATTTGGCAGCGACAGAGAGTGCGCTGGCAGAGAAGAGCCCAGTAATGAGGGCTCTGCCGGTCCGCTCATTTGATAGTATGTAAAACAAGTCTCTTGTGTGACTTCATCCGGTACTTCACCCTGTGAGCTTAACTTAGCTTACAGGAGCACTTGCATTCATTTAATATCAACCCCTGTAGTGTAATGTAAACAGAACAGATGCTTGTCAGCCACAGCACACACTGCAAGAGCGGAGCAGTGGCACTCAGCCTGCGTGGTTCATGTATTGTAACCTACATTGTGTTTAGTAGTGGCATGTTGTTTCTTTGTATTGGTTTGGGCCATGTGGAGATAGGAATCCTAAAGAGCAGTTTTGAAGCTCATTGTGGTGGCTCTGGTCGTCGCCATCTTGGCAGCACCTTAATCCTCCTAACTCTGGGCCAATTCAAAAATGAGTGTGAGCGCAGTCGAGGTGGGCGGGTGATGCAGCCACAGTTAGCAACCTGAGTTGACCACCACCTGTCGCTCAAAGCAGCCCCGCCCTTAATGATGCTAAGTCCTTCCATCTTCCTTTCTCGCTGACATCAGAAAAACCTCAACAGCACCATATAATGGACTGAAAAGACGACTTGTTTTATTATTCCAGTACCAAAAACTTCACTTCATATTTGGAGTGTATGTCAAAAAATACCTATACTTGATAGGTGTTTGAGTGTCAATAAGTACTACCTCATGAAATAATGGCGTAGCTGCTTTTTCTGTCACCCCTAACATAAATCTCTGCACTGCCTGACACCACGTAACTCAGGGCTAGTTCAAAAATAGGCGAAGTGGTGGAGTGTGAGGATAGTAGCCAAGGTGGACGAGGGACACCTAGGCAGACAGCTAGCACCCTAATCATGCATGACTTAAAGTCTTGATGTAATTGAAACTGTTCTCATGACTCAAGGAATTACCTATAGAGACAAAAAAACAAACAAACTGCATACTATGCTGTAGACATATGCGTTTCTGCTATAAAGTTGAGCATTTCAACATGTAGCTGGAGCCAGCCTCTAGTGGTTATTTGAGGAAGTGCAGTTTTTCGGCAATCCCGGGTTGGTTTAATTTTTCTGCCCCGGAAGGTGCCACTTGGTCTGGGTTCAGGCTTCTAAAATACAAATATTTCATTTATTGTCTCATTGAAACTATATTCAAAACACTTCTGTCAGCCCTCATTCAGGAGACAGGAAGCGAATACCATTTTTTTTTTTTATGCTTAACTTCTGGCTCCCGCTACGCTGTCCTTTGATTGTGATCAGCACAAGACTGTCTGCGCGTCTTTAAAGTCTCCATGTTGCCAGGCAAAGGTTCAGCCCTGCAGTAGTGTTTAGGTGACATCAAAATACCTACGACTAGGCGATAAGGAATTCCTCTTTGGTTACCAATGGCAACTCCCTCAACATGGCATAAGAACATACCTCCATTGTTAGAGGCTTGACCTGCAGAGACACTCTATGTAGCTGAGTCTCCAACACAATGAGTTTATTTAAAAGCTGAATGTGTGTGCAGGACAGGGGCCAATTACTAATAGCTGATTACTAAAGTATTATACTTGCATTCGTTTTAACGGACGTCTCCTGAAGAAACAAGTTTGGTGTAACCCATATGACATAGCCGTTGCGTGCAGCTGGCATGATATGCAATAATGTGGCTTAAAACGCATGAAGATTTAAAAATAAATATATTTTTTTTACAATTTTATTATCAAAACAACAGATAACATTTAGTTTATATACTTATTATGGCTTTACATTTGTTTTCACCTTTTTTTTATTGTGTTATTAATGACTTTTATATCGTTTTATTATTTTTTTTTTCCATTCCCATCATGCCATTGTGGAACAGCATCAACAGAGCCACGACACAAACAGAAAGCATACACGTGACTTTTAAATTAAAGGCACCGTTAAAGTTTGTAAAACGAATGAGAGAAAAGGATGATCTTCGGCGTCTTCGCTATCAGTGTCACTGTCGTAATCATTGTTACATAAGATGGTTGGTTGTCAGAGCACCGAGGCTGCTGGTGCAGGTTCCTCAGGCGGTACTAGAGAGGCAGGAATCTGGGAGGCTGCAGTAGGTCCCTCTTTCCGTAGGTGGAGGATCCCACGTCGGTCGGTGCGTAGACGGTGCCGATGGTGTTACTGGAGCGGACCAGGAAGTCTGCTAGCCTCTGGGTGACGCAGGTGGCTGTGTTGCACTTTCTCTTCTGTATGTGGTGGCTGGATCGACGAAAGACAAGCACAGACAGACAATGCTTTTTTATTTTTTTAGCGTAATGAGGAGATAACACACCGCCGACTTGTGCAAACGTCCTCACCTGTTCGTCGCCGTGAGCCCCCTCGGCGGCCGCGCACCCATGAGGCCGAGGAACGGGTTGGAGATCAGCTCGGGGAGTAACCAGCCTTCACTGTCAGGGAGAGCACTCTCCTGCTCGCTGGATGAGCTGGGACTGAAGTACCTGAATCACAGAGGGGAAAAGGGGCCAAACCGATTCACACTGATGATCCCCTCCTTCAAAACAATCCAAAGAGCAAGAAGAGAAAGTGGCCACTTAGCAACCCATCCCTGAAGATGCACCGTGAAGCACTTTCCCACAATTGGCTTCCACCTCCAGAGTTATAAATCCGCGCCCGGCTGCCCCTCACACACAGACTGACAGCTCTTCTTATTCTGCACTTTCCATGATATTCAGCTGCTCGTCTGCTACAATGATCTTAAACTATTAGACTGTATTCCAAGATGTATTAATGCTGGCATCTGATCTGATACACTCCACATTTGAGCTAAGTGAAAACTCAATTTCTTGCTTCTTGTTAAGGTTTTGCAGCTCTTACCTGTAGCTTGGGGCCGCGGCGACGCAGCGCAGCAACACAAGTAGCATGAGGAGAAGCACCGGCACCCTCAGGTGATACATAGTGTAGGGCGATTCCCTGGATAAACACAGTGATTACACAGAAGGAAAGGAAAGTCTGAATGTGCAGATGCACCATTGTGAGGAAAATAAATAAATGTGGCATCAAATGTGCATAATAAATGATTCACCAACGTCTGATATAAAGCTGCGCTCTATATTTTGTTCGCTGTATCCTGTCTCTATTGCATCTGCAGCTTACAAACTATTCTTTTAAATGTCCTGATCAGTGGCTTAAACGGTTCAACTGAGACCGCAGTTTACAGTTATTTTTATTGTCAGTTAATCAACAATCAATCAAAAATTTATATTGAAGCTTTTAGTCTAGTAAAATCCTTTTCCACTTCCACATAATAGTCCTAATGATTTAAAGAATTTAGAATTTAGATTATGTACATTTAAAGACGACCACATCCTCAAATCTAAAGAAAGAAAATCCCAGAGTTCTTCTGTCACGCATAGTTGCTTGCGATCCGATCAGTCTGGCTGCCTTTGGAAACCTCTGGATGCTGCTTTTAAAATGCACAGCAGTTCTTTTTATTTGTGTAGCACGCCTGTGTCTTTAAAGACCTAAAGGAAAACCTAAAAGGGGCTGGAGATTTGGCAAAACCTGCAATAATCATGCAAATTATCAACACAGTCCATTTCTTGGATCACACCGTTTGCATACAGTATATAAAAGAGGAAAGATTACTCACTTTCTGTTGTGTTAGCCAGATCCCAGCGTCTCACTGGAGCAGTCCAAGGTTTGTCAGGCTGTCACACAAGCCGACTCCAACAGTTATAGGCTCTCTGCTCAAACCACTTGTGACATCAGCTCTCTCCAAATATAGGCTTGGGTTTTCATTTAGAAAGGGGTGGGGGGATAAAGTGGGTCTTCATACGTTACATCACACTCAGCTCCAAGTTAACGTACACACCTCAGCGTTCACACATTTCTTCCACAAACATTAACAGTGCACGCATGCAAACACGTCACCACCCTCATCATCACCTCCGTCACCGCTGTCATCAGCTGCCAAGGCGGGACTGACCCGCCACAAACCCACGCCGGGGAGAAGAGCGCGCTCAAAGTGGAGAGCTGTCTTCATGTTTACCTTGAGACGCGTGACGAAGTTTTAGGTGACCAAACTCTGGTCACCTTAGTGCCTCCCTTTGGCCTTCAGCCACCATGAATAATGGATGTGAAGATGAACGATCATTAAAAATGAATGGCGCCTCATTAGCTTGACGGGACATGTCACAAACACCAAAGTGCTAATTAATGAAGTGATGGTAAAATGTTAAAGTAACAACTTAAAGGCACGTGACCTGGGAATATGATGAGCTGACAAGTGGATTACATCTTTACAACTTTCCCTGAAAGCCTACTTCCAAATATCAAGTTGTTTTTATATATTAACAAAATATCAATGTGTACATTCTAATATCCATACTGCTATACTATTTAGTATACCAGAGAAGGAATAATTATTTTTTTTAATACACAGTATGTCAGATACAGTATGCAGTATGCTACCGATGTAAATCTGGAGTCATTTTGCAGCACGCAAATCAAGTATGTGTCTCTGGTTATTGTAACCCACAATTCAGGAGGTACATGCTGCCAAAAGAGACACGACGACAGCAAAAATATTGCCATTTTGTTAAAAGCGTACCATCAAACCTTTCGTCATGTATTTCGCAATGATGCCATAGACTGCAAAGGATGTGGCCAAAAGGGTCGAAGTTCAAGGCTCTTGAAGGTCTTGCCGAATTTCTCATTTGTATACATAGACCATGAGAGCATCTTCAGTACGTACTTACAGTGGGAAGTACGTGATTCAGAACGTAGCTTTTGAGTCAGTTGTGTTGCTCTCAGGTTATTGTTCAGGTTTCCTTCCAAGTGACCAAAAAACGAATTATTGTAGTTTTAAGTATTAATGGCTGAAGCAATGCCACAACAGTGATCTCGAACCTCAATAAAAGGGCGCAACTGGGCATCGGGATTGAACACAGTGTCTTACTATGAGGCAACGGTAATAAAAAATGCACCAACACGCCGCTGGAATGGCATGCTAGTTCTGTTTTGGACTCCATCTTTAAAAAAAGCCTGGACATGCCAGTCCATGATCAAAGAACAACCTGCGACTAAAACTCACTGTGACGTCGTCTCATGGCGCTTGTGTCTGGACAAAAATGCAATTGAATGCAATGAATGAAAGACTACAGTCAACAGACAACTGGCGCTAATTACCTTCTGCACCTGTGTGAAAAGAAATAACTCAACTTCATACCAGCGGTTGGCAGTAGACTGGATTCATCAGTCAAAAAGGGAAACCGGAAGAGCAACTATTAACCGAAACAGCAAGTGGCAGCAGTTGGTAGTCAGAATCCAACAGAGAAACCAGAAGAGCTAGGATTAGCTTGGAAGCTAGGAAGATCGACCAACCTTCGTACAGAGTTGGCCTCTCCTGAATCACGCCGATCAGTTGGTCTGCAGTTTATTCTTTCCAGATGATCATGTCACTAGGCCGATGGATGCTCACTGACAACTTGGCGTGTCAGTGCCTTGAAAATGTAATTGGCAAAACAGACTCTCTGGGACTTAAACTCGCTTTCAGGTTAATCTTCACGTGGACAAAATGATCTGCAGAAACAAGGCTCTGATTGCGTCTAAAATGTATAAAATGGCATATTCTGTACAATCAGTAGTTAGCACCAAGTAGGAAAACACATTAAAAGGTGGTCATCATCAGAGAATTACACAATTAAACATACCGCATTGAATCTGAATTGATTTGATCGCTTTCACAACAACACAGTGCAAGGTTCTTAATGTCGTAGAGATCGTCCCAATGTATTGCTAGGGAGACGTCTGCGCGGCTGCAGGCTGACGGTAAGTGCTGGTGGTATTCACCGCAGCTCTGAGCTAACAGAGGTACAGCGTGGTCCTAATGGATACGTAACACCCCAGTACCCTCTGTGGACCAATGAACACCTCCCTGAGTTTCCTGTAAGCTGCACAAGACTGAAGACAGTAACCACAGACAAAGGCAGAGTGACAGGATAGTTTTCCTGTACTTTTACATGGATTATGTAGTTTGCATGTGCAATATTGGCTCTATCTGGAGTCAGTGCTATGACTTCATTTATGCCACCCTTCCCTGACAATGATTTCTGCATATTAAGACAAAAACTATTGCCCAGTTTGGCCTTTTACAGCAAATTTCCGCAACAATCCCGGGAAACATGTCATCTTGCTCCTTGAATTACTTTGGTAATTCAAGCTTGATTGATTTCCTGTTAACGCCGCGGAAAAAAAAGCCACTCGTGCCACAAACCCACTAAACATCCATTGTCTTCAGAGGTAACAGAAGACATCTTTTAGCATTCTCCGAATCAGCAGTTCATACATGTTTCAGGGATTCGGTTTGAGGCTCCGACTCATGTGTGGTCGGTTAGTATTCCTGTCGCACTGAACATGAGTGGGATCAAATGTCGCCAGGGAATGATTAGTAGCTGGTGGCAGCAGAGGTAATGGTGCTCCGGCGTCTGGTAATGACTGCTCAGGTTGAGAGCATCCACACCTGGAGTTTTGCATTTGCAGTTAACTACAGGGGCGCGTTCACTTTTGCGTGATGCATTGCCTAGGTGCAATCGGAAGAAGCCGAGGCCACGTGGTTGTATAAGCCTGTTTATTCGAGATACGGCACGTATTTGCTCGTGTGACCCGTTTGTATCATCCCTTTCTAGGCCATGATTCATCCACAGTCACAAATACAGTTAACGTCACCAACCTGTACTTTTTTTTTTTAATTAACTGCATGCAAATTAGTAACTGCTTGTTTTGTGTGAATATTATTTCGTGAATAACATTATTTCCATGATGCATATCTCTCCTACATACTGTACAACCAGGCCTTAGCTGGGTGCTTGCATTCCTCCTTTGAAAGCTTATACAGGTGGTTCACTGGTGCCTGCGGCATTTAGACGTTTGAAGGAAATCATTCATAGAGAAACGGATCAAAGTGATCAAAATGAAATGCAATGCGTACTTGTGTCTACATAAACAAATTCTTTTACCTAAATTTAAAGCTGCAATAAGATATTTTATATTGGCAATGAATCCAAAGACCTTTTGTAATGTGAAAGGGTCATTCTCAGTGACGAAGCCACTGAGAAATCTCAGCTAACCCTGTAAACTGTATCTCTTGTACAGAACTTTAATCCATATATTACTTTTTTTTTTTTTTTTTTAATTTGCAGTGTGGAATGTTTGTCACCCCATTCTGGCAGTGTTAATAATTACACAAACACAACGTTAGAGTATCGTGTCCTGACTTAGTGAAAAAAAAAAATACAGAGTACAGAGCATTCCACATTTCCAAAACAATAATCCATTGTTTAGCTAAGATAAATGTATAACGTAAGCTACATAGTCTGCTCCAAATATTTTACAAATACTAACCTTTGCATAGGACTGGCGACCTGGGATAGGCTCCAGCAGACCCACGCCACCCTTAACAGGACTAAGCGGGTATAGAAGATGAATGAATGAATGAATAACCTTTGCATAGCCTAGCCTTGAGTCTGCTAAGGCTTTCATTATCATGTTTCAGCCGATTCACAGATAAAAATATCTCTGCATGTATTTGGATAGACCAGGGCATAGTATTATGTGCCATATGCTTCCTGACAAATGTCTTAATTGCTGTTAAGTGTTGGTCCTTTATAGTTATTTAACTTTCAATATCTTTTACAACAGATGCGATAGTGGAATCTAAACAACAGTCATATTGTTGTAAACCAAATCGACTCAATGGTGCTCAGGTGAAGTGTATGACGACGTTGCTGTTACTCTTCTGTCAGTCAATTTTATTGGCTTGGCAGATCTGATCCCCAATAAAATATTGTGTGAACGAACCATCAGTAAGGCACTATCCGTGTTCTGTTCTGTCTTCTTTGTGAATCAAGCAATGCAAACAAAAATCAATGCAAAGTTGCTGTAGCCTACTGTTTCCTTAAGGGTTGCTACCTCCTTCAGCTTTGACAAACCAATTATTACTGGCTACTGGTGCGACAATCATGGTGCACAAACGTCTCCACATACATTAGAATGTGTTTGGCAAGGGCTTGAACGTAATGAACGCTCACTGATACGTAAAAGCTACGCACTCCTACTTTAGCTAACTGCTTTCACAAGCTACTGCTTTACTGTTTTGGTTGAATCTTTCAGCTCTCATGTGCATTGTTTGCACATCCATGCTTTTTAAAATCAATCAGACATGCAAAGTTTGCAACTCCGTGGTGAAAACAACCATGCATTTGGCAGCTAAAGAACCAAATATTTTCCTCGTGGATCTTGGCGCTTCACTGCACAGCCTGATGAATGTGTACACTACAACATAAGCTGTTTTCAAATTCTCCGTCTCTAGATGCTAATTCTACTCCAATGGGCAACAAATTGGATGTTGAAGCTGTATGTGCATGTATTGCACACCGAGAATGGGGTTTCATTGCTTCAGCTTTTGAAGTAATAAATATTTGCGTGTTCACTGATTATGGATTTTTAGATGTCATATCAAACATGAATTAGAACTTAACATAGAGCATTTGCAAGTCAGTTGGAACTTGTTCATCAGGTGTTCAGAAATACAACTCCTGATGAATGCTATTGCTGGTTCCGATCTGCTTAAGGTAGGAAGTTTTTGCTAGCTCACTTGTATTGTGTTGACAGTGATATACATTTTAAAATTGTGATTTTGTCGACTGTGTACAGATCAGCTCTGCGAAATGAATGTGGCAATGATATCATTCATTTATTGGCACAAAAAAAAACATTGATTGTGTCCAGGAAATTTACTCTACAATGTTGGTGGAGGTCTGCAGAGTTGTAGTGTAATCATATGAGTACATGACTAAAATCATTTGAATTGTTGATCAGTGTGTCCACATTTGCACCAGTTACTGTACTATGTTCCCAGATCTTTGGAAACAGGACTACAAGTAGAGTTGTTCCTCCTCAGGACTTAGTGTAAAATAATAGTTTTCTCTCATAATGAAGTGAAGGAAAATATTATTAGCATAGACCATGCTTTAGTCCAAATGCAAAAGCATTTGCTCTTGACGAGTAGACGTGACTTCTGGCCAGACTTAGTAATCAGACAGGTTCCAGTTGGCCCAGTTCGATTCTGCATTTGAGACCACTTTAGTGGACGTCATCAGCTTCTTTGCTGACTTTCTTTCTCTAACGTCTTCTTGTCATTTGTGCAAGAGTCCATCTCCTCTTTTTCTACTTGAGCAGTTGTTTCCGTACAGGCCATCTCTATGTTCGCCCCATCAGAAGAAAGACTATTGACTTCAACTGTGATTTCTGTCAGGGATTTAGGTTCCTCTGCGTCTTTTGCGGAGATGAGTCCGTCATCTTGAGAGAGCTGCTCTACTCTGTGAATCTCCCCTCCTTCTTTCAAATCTGTCGCAGTCCTCACCCAGACTGGGGTGTGAGTCAGCTTGGGAGCTTTGGGACTAACACTAGTGCCCTCAGTTGGTTTCGCTGGTGTCTGAAGTTGAATTTCCTTCAAGGCTTGTGGTTTCTGCATCTGCTGCTTTTCCTGACCTGGCTTCCGAAACTGTCGCCTGAGGAGGACGATGACGGCGATGATGAAGAAATAGGAAGTACCACTGAGACAAGTGATCAGACCCAAGAAAATGATCCTGGAAATAAAGAAAGTGACATTAAGCCAGTCAGTAGTTTTGAGGAAATTCATGGAAGCAGTCACAGCCTGAGCACAACTGCATTCATTTGCCATACCTGTACATATCAGCGTCGTAAATGCGACAGGCCCCTCTGCCCCCGCACTTCTTGATCGACCACTTTAGACAAGTTGAATCAATAAGGGCTCCAAAATACACGGGTGCAGGAATTCCACCTAGAACCACACAGGTATGAACTGTTATAGTGTTGCAACGGAGAGACATTTCCCTTACCTGCATTATTTTTACTGTGACATATCAAATAAGATATGTAAAATCATTTTTAACAGACTATTTGGCTACTCTACATTTTTCCATGAAGAGGAAACTTAAAGAAGTTACGGTATTCATTTATCATTTGAAATTATCGCAAGTGTTCAGGACACCGTTGGTTTCCTGCATTTGTCTCCCATCCATCTGAAGGCTTTTTGACCATTCAGAGCCTCATATCATTCAAAATGACAGTTTTCCCCCATTTTTTGCTTTCCCTCATAATTTTCAGAAAACTGGTGGTCTTCCTTTCAAATGAAAGCGGACCAACAACATCCTGAAACAGACCTGGAAACGACAAGGACAATTCAGCAGGTTAAACTCTGCTTGCCCTCGACGTCTTCTCAGGACTGGATGAACCCGATATTTTCAACTTCTTCTTTCATGAAAGATGAAAAACATAGGACCACAAAATCATGCTTGGCTATTCCATTTTGTCTGTAAAATCTCACAGCGAAAGGAATGACAAAAGTTTTCTGCGACAGCTAAAAGTGGGATAAATAAGGACTTGGTGTGCAAACGTCATTTGTTATGGGACTGGTCTGAAGCTGTACTGGCAACAACCAAAAGCAAAACAGTCCTAAGATGAACAGATTAAGCCTAAATGAAGCTTAAACCTAATGAAGCTTACCAAGAGTCCTAGTTACTAATGCCTGGATACCCAAAGCAAGGGATTTGAGCTCTGGTGAGATGCATCTGCAATCACAAAACAAGAAAATAATGAATGTACGTTAATTTCCTTGGTGGAAGTCATGTGACGCAAGCTGGTCCTGACGATGCACAGTATATTAATATTGTTGTAAAACATGCATAATTCAAGCTTGAAAATATTTTTTGGCTCAAATCCTGAAATGCAGCTTTAAGTTTTTCTTGACACAATCTCCAGGCTTTCTGCCTGCTTCCAGTCTTTATGCTAAGCTCTCTCAGACCTCTTGACTTTGTAATTAAGGCACAGCCATGAGAGTTGCTCCAGTCTTCTCCAATAACTCTTGGCAGGAAAGTGATTAATTGTTCAAAATGTCAATTATTCCATAGAAAGCCTTCTGCGGTGACGTCAATCTCATTACCTTGATCACTGCCCCTAGTTCTAGTAAATATATTCGCACAATACACCTCGTTTGAAAGTTCCTTTATGACTTTGTTGTGTTGTATCACAGCAGCTAGTGCTTCATTTTATTCATCCAATCCGTCACCCCTTGGAATGATTTACAGTGAGCTTGCACAGACCGTATGATGACCATGTATCCAGGCGTGGCTCCCAGAGAGTTGATAAAGGAGCTGAGGACAGATACAGCCATGTAGGATGTGAAGCTGCGGCTGCAGTCCTTGCTATGCGGGCACTGGCCCAGCCTCACCGACGCGCTGCTGCCTGCTGGATAGGACACGGACACGCAGCTGCAGTTGTGAAACACCTGAAAGAAAGAGAGAAGATTAAGCACTATACTCTTTACAAGAAAGGAGTTGTGTCCTATATAGTACACTCGGCATGTATGAATGACTTATTATATACATATTACTTATAATATACATATTTAGCATGCAGTGGATAAAAGGCTGAAAATCAACTGAAAAAGTTAAGTGACAAATATAATAATCTACAGTCAATGCAATAATTTGAATGATCTGAATGAGGTGTAAAGTTTATAAAAAATGGGAGAGAGAGCTGACCACTTCTAACACAGAGGTTGCTAATGTAAGTTTTCATCACTGAATGATCTCCTTCAGTCAGATTCTCAGTCATTTCTCCCAGCACATTCTTTCCATCCGTCTGCTGAGAAGTGTTTCTTTGGAATGAGGGTTGCGGACAGCATGGTACTGTTGATAAACACGTGCAATCAGTTCGTGTGGGAGCAGTTTTTAAAGGGGAATACATAATAAATTATATGGAGTACAAGTGTTTGCAAAGACACCCTTGATCCAAATCTCCAAAAACCAGCTCCCAGGTTAGCGGGTTTACTTTGAATGCTGTGCTTTCACGTGTGTGGCCCTACTGTGCTCTTGCCGTGTCCACTGGAGCCGAGGCAGCCGGCCAAACATGGCGAGGTGTAAGTGATGCCGCTGTCCGAGCAGACTGGGTCCCACTCCTCTGCCGAGCACGAGCAGTCTCTGTTGCACTCGGAGAAGACCATCTCTCCGTCGTATGATACACTCTGTGTCCTGCAGGTTAATTTACATTTTGCAAAAGTAGTTAAACCGGACTATATCTTCCTTCCAAAAATTGCTGGTAACTGTTTCGGCACTCACCCGTTGTATGAGACGGTGAGCCCAGCTATGGGTAAGTTCTCACACTTAGTACCAAACTGCAGCAGCATCAGTAGGTACGCCATAAAGGATGTGGCAAAGGAGAGCTGAGCTCCCGACACCACACTGAGCTTATACCTCTTCATCAGCAGTCCTCCCAGGAAGATCCCTACAGCCACTGCCGGCAGGTTTAGAACACCTACAAGAAAAACAAGAGTGGGTCTGGGAAATGGGAGACCGATCTTACATGAAGGCATAATGTTTCTAGACACCCCGATCGAGAAGTATATCGCAAAGTTTTACCTATGAGAAAGTTAGCTCTGGATGCAGACTGTCCAAACTGCTGCTCCATGTATTTGGCTTTGAAGGTTAATAGGCCGATGAAGGAGTTGAACTTTAGGATACTCCCACAAATAAGCAGGAAGTAAGAAGGAGTTCCCAGCAGGCGCTTCAAGGACGGAAGGAACCCTGTTGAAGAACACCCAGTAAAAATTCATTAATTCATTCATTTTCTGTAACCTCTGGAGGACCGTGGGAGGGCTGGAGCCTATCCCAGCTGTCACTGGGCGAGAGGCGGAGTACACCCTGGACAGGTCGCCAGTCCATCGCAGGGCTAACACAGAGAGACAGACAACCACACTCACACCTACAGCTAAATTAGAATCACCAATTAACCTAATGAGCATGTCTTTGGTCCAGTGAAGTCCATACACTTGCGCATATACACAAGAAGTCTCTTCTCTAGTGTACCTTTTGCAATTTCAGTCAGCTTAAGGTTATGGTTGTTACTGAATGCGTCCTCTGTCCCTTCCAGTGTCTCACTGGCAGGACCTGGCTTGACCGCTTCACCCTCCTGCTTGGGCAGAGAACGGGGCAGGAACCAGAAGGGAATGCTGGAGACGATCAGGAGGGCTGAGGACACCATGAAACCCAACCACCAGGCACCCACCCAGCGGGCATCTTTTGGAGTGATGGTCACACTTTCTGCAAGGAGGAAAAGGCCAAGTGAGTGCAAGTAAGTGCCCAAAACTTTTCTTTGGTTTTCTTTAACTGGTTCTTTATGTGAAGTGACCATAAGAGACAAGTGCACTGCCTGTTTTTATAGTAGCTAGTCAGATATTTGCTCTTTGAGTCAATTTGACAACTACAGCGTCAGCCCAGGCCCTATGCAGACCCGAATGCTATAGCCTGAAATGTAACTACGAGTCATGGCGACGCAGACCACAAGAGCAGTGATAGGACCACTTGGTAGTAGCGTATTTCCGCTTTACTATTACGTCAGCTTCTCCAGCTCTGCAAGTTTTGAAGATACAAACATTAGTATGCGAAATTTTGGCAAAAAAGACACAGCACCGGCTAGCGTTTTTACAGATCAAGCTAGAAGTGTAAACAGCTTGCACTGGCATAGGCCATTAGATTACGCCGTCAATGTCCAGCAGAACCCTACATGTGCCTTAAATCTAAATAAAGGCTAGACCAAAGCTCCAGCCAGGCTACCACTTGTCTGTCAGAAATGTAAGGTTCTATCCAAAAAGCATGCTCTGGTTTAAGTTAAGAGTAGCCAAATAGTCTGTTAACTGTTAATCCACCAACCCAACGTCTTCACCCTGCACATATGCCATCTATATCGATAACTGCATTTGATTTACTTAAAAATGAGCTTCAATTCTGTGAAATAATGGTGCTTAGGCTTTTAAGGTGAGTCCTCACCATGATTCATGATACATCCTGCTCAAAACAAATGCATTACACTTACCCATATCAACATATCCAATGTCAACATATAGCCTGGCACAATAGGAGCCCAGGAGGAATCCAAACATGGGGCCCAGGAGAGTAATAGTCTGAAGACAAGCTGCCAATCAAAAAATAATCAGATAATTAACAATTTAAACAAGCTGCTCCACAGGAGAAGAGGTACATCGAGAAACAGGAAGGTTTAACCCATTAAGGGTATTTGACATCTTGATGTGTGAAAAATCTCACTCTAAACCCAGAATGAGCAATATTACCGTACCTATATAGAAGGGAGAGTTTTCAGCTTTAGCAAAGTCATCGATGTAGGAGATGCCCAGAGGCGTGAGTGGGGTTTCGCCAATGCCCCGCAAAGCGTTCCCCAGGAACACATAGATCCACATGTGGGAACTAGATTCTCTCACACATGCTGCATAACAGGACACAAACAGGATAATAATTATTATCATCATTACACTGATTTTGTACAGTGAATAAGTCATTTTTTAAGATTCTTCAGTCATCACAAAATCAAACCAAAAAAAATTAAAAAAAAATAAAAACTAGTTTAATGTTACCATGTTTAAAGTGGAAATCACTAACATCTCAGTCGAAGTCATTTTGCTGACACTTGTAGTGACTGGCAGTAACAGCGAATAGGGTTTAGTACCGGTTTTAATACTTAACAGTCACAGAATTACGGGTTCAGCAGAACAAATAACTGACTTAATAATGAAGCCATGGAACAGTCGGCCTTTTGTTGATTCAGTGTAATCTAACAGGATGTGGTTTTAAGCTAGCATACAAACACCTTGTTTGCGACTTCCGTATTGTATACATCTCAACAGAATAGCCGAACTGGACCGATACAATGCATTTTGGAGGTGTATTACAAGTTTTTTTGTGAGAGGAGGAATCAATTACGGCTCAACAATGGAGGTACTGAAGCAACATTTCGGCAACACTGAAAAACACACACATCCAGACTGGATTTATTCCCATAAATATTACAGATGTCTGCTTTCTTCTGATGTTGTGAGACCTTATGGTCACACTTGTTATTCTGCCTCTTTTCTCGTTTCTTTTTCGGCTCTTGTTGGCTCACTCTGCAGCCCATATCCAGGCCTATTGTCAGCACCGCTGAGTCTGTGTTTAGCTCCAGTGAAAGGGATGAAGGGATTTGTCTCTGCCCTGACCTACTCTAGCTCAGGGGCTCTGCACGTGTTGGGCGGTATGTATACTGCACAGGAGGTGAGTGACTTTGAAGGTCAGACAGGATCTATACACTCGAGGTATGGTTGGGGGGAAAAGTCACTAACCACAGCTAAGCCTTTGGTCTAGTATGTCCTCCCCGCAGGTTGTTGAGTTCAGCTTCATGGGGAAGAGGTTGTTGGAAGTTGCTGCACGAATCTTTTGTTCAGGCTAAACCGCTGACACTGACAGTGCACTGACCAACAGTCCGACATTGCCATCCATAGAGATGAGACTGTTCCCTTGAACCTAAAGGCCGTGACACCAAGCCAACAGTCGGCCCTTAGATAGTTTTGGGTCACCAGTGAGTGTTTGCCGGCCCAGTTGAGTGTGTTCAATCAGTGGCCTATCAGTGCGAGACAGCAGAGCAGTGCACACAAAGGCAAGTAAAAGGTTCTCAACGACACAATCATCTGGAATGAAAAACTCCTCGACCAGAGGCGTCCAAACAGTCAAGTTTAAGTTCGATGTGTGGACCATGTTCCGCTGGGGGCCTGTAGTTTGGACACGACAGCTGTAGACCAACTGATCAGCATGAATCAAGAGAAGCCAGCTCTGTACAATGATTTGTCACTTGCCACTTGTGATTTGTAGAGCTACAAATCTCTAACCCTAACCCTAACCCTAACCCTAGTTCAAGCTCTTCTGCTTTCTCTTTTAGATAATGACTACAGACTGATGTCACCTACTGTTACAGAGATTTACTTCCTCTCACACAGGTGCAGAATGTATACAGTGGACAGTAGCTAGACGGCTGTTGGTTCAGTAGTCTTTGTGGTGCTGACACAAGCTACATGCATCAACACCACAGTCGGTTTTCTTTGGTTCGTAGAGTGGTCCATTGATGACAGTTTGATATGATAGGGTATTAGCTACAGATTCACAAGGTTTAATCATTTTCATGTTGTCATAAATGTAAAGTGCACACATTTGATCCCAGCATTTAGTCCACAGTCTTACCTTTGTTATCTTCCACAGAAGGCTCTATATGGATTTCTGACACATCTAGTGTTTTCAGAGGATCCGCACAGGCAGCAATGCTCACACTTTCATTCTGAAATGCCTGAATGACTGTGTCATACTTGTAGCTGTGAAAACAAGAGAAATTATATCATACAGTTATTTTTATTTTTTTTGTTTCTATACTCTGACATTTGTAGACATTTACCGTCCCATGAAGAAGTGCGTCAGGCCGGTAAGGAAGGCCCCTACAGCCATGAGGAAACAACCCACAGCGATGAGCCTGGGCCGATGCAGCTTAGCCCCGAAATGGCTCACCACGGCCAGAAACAACAAGTTGCCTGGCTCCAAGAAGGGGAAACAGAGAGAAAGCAGCAGAAGAAAACAGTGAGATTAAACGCTGACAGTGGCACCAGATTGGTGACAGTTGTTGGTAAAAATCAAATCACGGTACCCATTTCAAAGCTGCCATCTATGAGGCCAATGTGCGTGCTGGAGAGGTCAAAACGTCGCTCGATCTGAGTGATAGAGCTCTTCATGTAGGTCCCTGTCAGAACCTTGGAGAAGTAGGCGAAGGAAAGCGCCACAATAAACAACTAGAAAACACAAAGCAAAAGGTAGATTAGCAATTGTGTCATCCAGCCAAAGTTATGCACTAGAAATCTGTATACATATATAAATAAAGAAACATGCGGATTTCAGTGTATGATTACTGTTCTAAACTCTGTATAAGAACTGTCTGACTACATGCCTTAACAAATATAATCACCTAAACTAGAGACCGATTCTGCCTCCTCCTGTGCAGCCTCCACGTGTTTTCCCTCTGTGTGTGGGCATCCTAGAGTTTTTATTACTTGAGTTAATTCCCTTCAGGAATTTTGCAATTCCCCTGCATGTTTTGTTGAGTAACAGCCTTTCCAGTGGATTAAGAACTTATTATTTCTCTCGAACATTTAAATCAGTGCACAAAATGATAAAAAGCGTGCATCCCTAACCCTAATTTGATCCTAGAAGGATAGCAAATGGAAGGCGAATCCATCGAGTGCTCAGGGTTTAATTGGCTTTGGTAGGTTTTAACTCTTATTTTAGGATTAGGAATGAGGCTGAGTTGAGTAAGTGGTCCGTATTTTTGAGATGCATGAATGTGAAAGAGAAAAAAACGACCCGATAACAAAGTAGCCTGAGAACGTGCTGTGCATACTGTACGTGCTGTAGCTCAGGACTGATACATTAGTGTCTGATAAAAGCTGACATGCTCACAAGGAGAGATTGGCGAGATTTTCGAAAAATGACACAAGATGAGGTCTTGGCTCGATTTGACATACTTTGGGGCAAAGCGTGTGTCTTAAAATTGACCAAAAACACGTGTCATCAGACATTTGAAGCATTTATCCACCCATCATCTGCACCAGTTTAGTTTCTGCAGGGTCAATTCCCCCCTCTTTGCTAGGGAGTAGCCATGTTAGGTTACCAGGCTAGCAGAGGGCTAGCCTGGACACGTGCACAGAAAACCATGCACACTTATGGGCAATTTAGAGTCAGCGATTAACCTAAACCTGCACATTCTTTGGAGAAAACCTGTAAGACAACCAGAGTTGGCCGCTGTGTCGGCTGGATAAGAGTTTGAACCCCACAACCGTGACAATGCTAACAACTCCACCACGCTGACTTTTAGCCTTTTAACTGGTGCCATCATGTGGTGCAATTTCCACTGAGTGCATCAACTGAATGAACTACAAAAAGAGAATTACAAGCAACCTGCAGAGGAGTTTTGATTACAGTGGATTTAGTACTTTGAGAGTGGATATGCCGGCGCATTTTCTGGTCTTCTGATCGGGGGCGTCGCACAGAGCCTGCTGGCTGGTCATCTTGTCCGGTGCAGCCTCTTCCATCCCGTACTCGCTTTGTCTATCTGTAATGCTAAAATAGGAATGAATCCACTTGTGTTAACTTATTCATGAGGAACAACAGGTTATCTTTCAGTGAAATGAGGAGCAAGTTGACTTAAAAGAAAGGTTCCGGAAGAACTAAAGGAGAAGACTGAGTCCACCATACAAAGTGGGAGGTAAACATGTATCTGCAGCTCACGAGTTAGCACATTGTTGCCAGCCATTAAGCTAAGCCAAGTTAACCAATTGCACCTGAACACGCTGATTTACAAATATAAAGTAGCCTGCAGGCATTAGCACTCTCATGTTGCTCCCTGCAAGAAAGTTTCTATGAGAATTTGCCACCTTTCCTTCCCTAGTTTGACTGCAATATTTATTTATATTTTATAGTAGACATCTGAAATGGCATCAAATTTGTGTTATTTTCTTGCAAGAACTGCTTTCTTAATCATTAGCCTCACACATTATAAAGCTCTGCATTCATTTCTCACTTTCCCAAGAGTTAATTACATATCAAACCTTCAAGTGTCTGCGTGAAATTGTCAGTAATCAGCAAGAAAATTAGTTTAAACGAGTCCAAGAATGTTCGTTCAATCTGAAAAAAGCCACCGCTCATTAGGAGAGATGTAAAATCAGATGGTACCTGTGCAAAAATCCACAAGCTTCCTCTCCTCCGGGTCAGTCAGTGTCAGGTGCAGCAGGCTCAGTCCATATTGGGGGGAAAAATGCCTGCTACAAAAATAATGTGGAACCCTGATAGCATGTTTTTCTCTTCCTAACTCCAGTAATCCCCCTCCGAATTAGACTCGTTAATACCCCGCTAACTGGTCTGTAACTTCTGATTCATTCTTGACCGGCGAGAAGCCCCTGGCCTTGCTGTGAGGAATTTAGAGCAAAATCACTGTAAAGCAGACAATTTTTGGAAGTTTGATAAAATACCTAATGTATCTCCAGCTCTCTTCTCCTTCTTCTGCGCCTCTTTAAACACCCATGTGCCTCTCCTCTTGCTCCCCAAGCTCCTATTCTCCCGTCTGAGGGCAGTGTTGTTACATGGAACAAGCGGACAAAAGGCCCCACACATTTTTATTCTGCACACATGCCAGCCAGGCCAGGAGGGGGACAGCAACAAGAGAGAGGCGGGGGGAGGTGTTTGGGCTCGGCGGTGGCGGTGAAGGGGGGGACAGATTAGTAACTTCAAACCAATGCCTTTGGATTTTTTTTTCTCACAAGGTAAAATGTCAGGTGCTTAGTGCTATTGAACTGGATTAAAAGTAGGTGTATACGTGCGTTTGTTCAAAAAAGTTCACGAATTATACGGAAAGGTTAAGGCATCCGCGGATACCAAGCCGAGCGGCCTTGACCTCAAAGGTGGAACGGCGAGCCTCGATATTAAAATATTGTCGGGAATGTTTTATTTGGCCAGTCACCGCTGCGCCGGGTCAGTCAGCGCCACAGCGGGTCACACAATCAGCTTTGTCCCCTCGCAAATTCCAAGGATTATGATTTAGAGCGCTCACATTCTTGCACAGCAACAGCGAGGGAAGTGTTTACCACTTTCTGGAAAAAGAAAAAAAAAAATTGACTGTAAGGCTTTGCTCCCTGTCTTTTGACACTGTATCTAGTTTCAGGTGCACTCAGATAGGAATGTAGTTTCCCACTGCATCACTCCAACTTAGGACAATGCCAACTGTACCTGCAAGTAGATACTATAATTTTATAAGCATGACCAAAAAAATTACTTTTTTTTTTTCTGATCTGCTTTGGTTTGTACAAATCAAAGCAGCTAGATGTGCTTTGCAATGGATATTTTGTTGTGTAGAGCGCAGCCTGCTGGTGAACCAAGATATTGAGGAAATTAAAAGTGCTTTAAGCGACACCATATCATTTCCACTTAAACCTGTAAACTGATGCTTTATCTACACAAAAGCAGTATCATACTCACTGGTCATGACAGTTACATTACATAACGTGGATCGAGCTCAAACATGGCTCCGGTTCAATTAAAGAAAGCACAACGCTATTTGGCAAACACAAACTAAACACAGGAGAGTCCATGTTTGAGCGAACCAGGTTATGTAATAACAACCTTCAACTTTAAGCAAGCTGGGCCAGTGTTGATGCACATCTACCAAGAAAAAAGATAAGTTGCTTAAAAAAAAAAGTAAGAAATCATAAGGGTTGATGCTTATCATGAACCACATAGTGAGGTTATGTGCAGGACTGCAACACTGGACCATCCATGTCCTGTCATTAATAGCGAGTGGTGCACCGTCAGCACAGTCAAACAAATTTCTGTGAAAAAAAAATGAGAAAGCAGGCACCCACATGTCTACCTGCATTGATGATACTCCACAACCCCTCCCTAGGGCCCCCTGACAGATTTGTCTAGTTTGGACTGAGCACACATACATTCTCCTTTATTTTTTAAGTTTATTCATCACATATCTATCTACGTGTCAAATGTGGTGCCTCTTGCAAAGAATATTATTTTGTTATAGTACAATTCAACACTCACTTACCAGTCTGTTAAGTACACTTCAAAGGCATTTTAACCCTTTATGGGGAAAGCAACAATGTATGGTAACTTCAGCACACATTTTTAATTGCATCCTCTGTACCTCTCAGTGAGGTTTGTGAGCATGCGCTGAAACAGCATCTGAAAGTTGGTTATTCAGCTGGATGATCAATTTGGAGGATGTAGTTTGAGGTGATGTTAAACTGTATTGAATTAAACACTAATGTGTTTGTTATTTAGCCTAGCCCACTGACTACAGTTAGGTGGTCAAAATAAAAGAAACATGTGTTGCTACAACTACAAAATGAAAAGGCAGGCAAATCAACAGCTCTCACAGTTGTTTTAAACTAATGCTGGATACCATTTAGTGTAGGCCTGTTATGTAAGGTTGCATTCAATTTCACTAGTGTACCTAATGGACTGGAAAGTGAGTTAACGCCGCTTTAAGGAAATATTGACCAAAAACTTCATGCTCCACAATGCACCGCGATTTGTGTTACCTACGCAATGACCGCACCCAACCACTAGATGGCGGTTTGTCAGCATGACAGGTTCACTGTCACTGTGAGGAGGCTGTAAACAAGAATGAATTGTCATAAAATGTCCAAAACAGGTTGATTCTGAGGAACGGCCATGTCATGATACATCTGAAAGAAGACTGATTTTTTAGAACTTTGTTTGATTATTATTGTTAAGGCCGTGTCACGTGATCCACGAGTCTCCATATGATCTTGCTGATCTGATTCAAGCAGGAAATTAGAAGTCCTTTAAATGGCAGCATATCGCTTCCGCTATTAAGCTGCCAAATGTCTTATCTACAATGAAGTTTTAAAATGGATTTATGGTCAACAAATATTGTACACCCTGGTCAGGACAGTTACATTACATAACGTGGCTCAAGTTCAATTAAAGAAAGCACAACACTATTTGGCAAACACAAACCAAACACAGGAGAGTCCATGTTTGAGCAAAGCAGGTTATGTAATGACAACCTTCAACTTTAAGCAAGCCAGACAGATGTTGATGCACATCTACCAAGAATTAAACTAAAGATTTTTCCTCTGATAGTGACGAGGAGACAAAATAAAAGTAGCTCGGAAAAAGGAAGAAATCATATGGGTTAAAACTACAATACATTAGTCACATGATGGGGTGGTTGTCCATTTCATGTGCTTATTATTAGGTTTTTGACAGACTTTAAAAGAATGATTAAATGTTCTAAATGAAAGACTAGGTTATTTTTATTTCAGGAGATCAGCTGATGCACCACCAGAGTAAATATGGCGCCACTGGAGTCTGGAGGCCGTTAGCCGTTAGCCTCCAGACTCCAGTGGCGCCATATTTACTCTGATCATGCGGCAAGTGTTGTCAGTGCTGCGGTATTTTCTCTCTTTTGTTCTTCAAGGAATCATACGGTTTCTTTAGTTTTGACCTTTTGTCAGCAGATTTTAAGCCAGCGGCAAGCAGTGCCTTAACATAGCTGCATGTTTACGCGACCATTGTGAGCTAGTTAGCATAACAGTACTACTAGCATTCAGATGGCAGCCATGCACAGGCTGGAGCTGACCTGCGTCGGTCCCTTCAAAATAAAATTATGAATGCCTGCGAATTTGTGCCTGACGTGAATATTAACCACAGCATTATAAAGAAGCAACAGTTGTCCAAAATACAGCACAGGGAGAGTATTAACTGCATCATAACCCAAGATTTATTATTTTTTTCTGTGTTTTCAACCTCCATAAATTCCTGTAAATTATCATGTTTTGCTCTTAATATCATAGATGTTTCAGCCAGTTAACCACCTCAGGTGTCATCAGCTGCCTGATGTTATACCTACATTTAAAGCACCTTGGAAGATTCATATCTATACACTGAGCATTGTGGTGTGGGGTAACTGTCTTTAATGCTTATATACATGCTTGAAGGACAAAGAACTGAATTGTAAAAAAAAAAAAAAAAAAAAAAATGAAGAAGAAAAATGCTAATAAACACAATATATGGACAAAATAGAAATACAATAACTCAATATATAACCTTTCATTATTAACAGTAATTATGCATATGTATTAATCAATGATACATTTAACCAGCAAGATACAGCGTGTAAAGAGAGTAAATCAAAGTCAAATCTGACACTTGACTCACTCACTTTTAGTCCACTGTCCAAACCATAGTGAACTTTGCCGGACAAACACTGGCGAGGGTTGTGTGAACGCTCATGACCTGTGGGGTTTGTGTAAAACGGTGTGACTGTGATGTAACAAGGGAATGCAATTTGAGACAGCAGGGCATACCCAGACATGTCAAATGTTGCTGGGGCACACTGCTAATCGTCAAAATAAAAGTTACGAATCATTTAAGTTTTACAGCACTGTCTCAGATTCCGTGGCCTGCACCTTTCCCTTTCCCCTACATGCAGTTAAAAAAAAGTGTGTCAGAGGAACTAGTTTATGAGATAATAAAGTGACTGATACGTTCTTCTAGACCCTCTGTGACGGTTGCAAGTAACTCTTTCCATTCTGTTTGAGTGACACAGGTAGTTTAAAGCCTCTCAAATACGTATATAAAGCACTTCGGCAAGGATATAAGGCACAATCAGTTCACATTTTTAAAGATACAAAATCATTTTTGGTATGTTTATTGGATAAAATACTGTTTCTGACTCAACGACTACAATAACATAGTACATTCAAACTTAGGTTGTTATATTGTCCAACATTTTTGTCCAAAATTGATTAAAATGCCATAAAGGAATAGTTTCACATTTTGGGAAATATGCTTATTTGCTTTTTTACCTATCAACTGACCTCACATCAACATGGCCTTCCTTTCTCAATGCAAACTCGCAATTTTTACAGTCCACAGCAACAGGCAACTTTGAATTAGGGGTGCTCCAGCTGAATAAAACTTTAGATTATGTAGCACTGGCTGCACAACCTCATTCAATCTCACGTACTTTACTGTGTGGACCATAAGAAGCAGAGGGTTAAGAAAGTGTAGAAGAAGAAATGATTTGTCTTTCCTTCAGATCGTCCAGAGCATACAGTTTCAACTGTCAGGGGTTTGGGAGGTTCAAGAGTAAATCTGTAAACCCGTCACACATCAACAGATAACACCAACCTTGGTACTGAGTGAGGTCTGGACTGGCTTTCTACTCTATTGCCAGGCGGGTTGAACAGGGAACTTGGTCCAAAAGCTCTGCCATGGTGTCTGCAATGAGAACTGTCTTCTTTGTTCCATTTTAAGGCAACCAAGTACAATCTAGCTTCTTCGCACAGATGGTTCAGACACTCGGTCGGTGGTGTGTGACGTGTTGTAAAGCATTATGTACTTCTTGTAGGTTATCATACCCACTCAACACAAGCGCCATTCTGGTTATCACAAGTCAATGTACCATTAAAAAGATTCTGAAGATGTTATTTTAAGGTAAAACAGTCGCATCATATTGCTTTAATCTGTCACTGTTGCTTGTTGTCAGACAACTTCACGGCCATGACAAGATTAGTAATAGATTAATAGAAGTCATTGCAGTGTATTTTGATAAATGACCCCCCATAGCATAATTTTGTATCACATGAATAGATAGCCTGTTATCAAGTGGGATTTAGACGTGTTAGTAGGTGGATTTCGCTATATTCGACAAAACCAAGTTAGCTGTTTCCCCCCTGTTGCTATCCTTTGTGCTACGATAAGTTAAGTTGCTTTTACGAACCCGTCATCTCTCCGCAAAAATGCAAATAAGCATACTCCCCAAAACTATTCCTTTAGTTTACTCACATGTGTAAGCACAAAATAATCCCTGAAGCTCCTCAATAGTGAAAAAAAAAAAACATAAAGAATACTCAGCCTTACTTAGCAGTGCTACGGCATTTTAGGCAACAAACACTTGTCGTCTTCTACTTGTATTTAAAAAAGTACATATACTGTATAGATGATTGCCAAATACTTATGGCACATAAATCACTTTCAATATAAAGCTGTAGGGTGAGACATTACTAAGTTTACCTGACCTAATGCTATTCAAGTATAAATGGTGGAGACAAGACGAGCGTTCTCCAGATATCTGAAACACATATTCCTCTCCCAACATCATCATGGGTAAACTGCACAGTGTCTTTCTGCCCAGCTGAGTTGTTGACACTGACTCTCATACGTTGACTGATGTTGACTATAATACTATTTCACGTTGTTGGGTTGTCATTCATTTTACAGCTAAGCTCTAGTTGGGATCTTCGACCTTTGTGAAGTGAACAAAACAGCAGGTACTGCCTCTGACACACTATCTGTCTTTAAAAAAAAAAAGCAGTCTTTGCTCGAAGACCAAAGACTGCAGACACTGTACCATTACCACGTTTGGTCAGGTATGGATGCAGCACCCTATGCAGGAGCTGCATTACACAATGGTGTGGCCTTCCTGAACACCTCAAATAGTGCTCTCCTTGTCTCCGTCTTCTTTGTTTGTGGCAATGTTGATGTTGGCGTGTCCGTTGCCCACTCCGTTACCCTCTGGTCCAGCTTCTTTTTCCTGATTCCTCAGTGCTAACTTCTTCTGTCTCTTGACAATTTTGAGGTAAAGGCCTCCCCACATCATGTTGGCTAGGAGGTAGAGTCCGGTAATGAGCCCCATGAATGTAATTCTGAAAGCAGAGTACAATGGAGTAGGTCAAACATAACATTATTTGAGATCAGTAGGTTTACTCTTTACAATTATACTGATTCTTACTTTTACTGCTTGCATAGGTTAAACAACGTCATATAGTAACATATTAGGTAACATATTTAAGCATGATGATAAAACCTTGGTTCTACGGTACCTAAATGCATTAGCGTCATAGATTCTACATGCTCCACGGCCTCCACATTGCTTGGTACCCCACTTCAAACAGGTTTGGTCAATCAGCGCTCCGAAATATATAGGGGGAGGGATCCCGCCTGGAAACACACAGTAACGCATGCATGAAGAAGTAATATCATTAATGCTGTCATGAAAAGCTTGATATCCTTGTGTTTTCAATATGAACAGTTTAAGTACTCACCTAGAGTTCTTACTATCAGTGTCTGCATACCCAAAGCCAGTGACTTCAGGTCTGGCTGTATGGACCTGAGTTAATGACCAAAAGTTACAATATTAGATGTTTATGCAAAAATTTGACATAGCTTAAAGACGCATAGATCAGCATTGATAGTCAGTCACATTTAGAGTATAAAACTCTCAGAACACACCTCTTAGAGCTAATTCCTCAACTAAAAGTTTATATACACCAATCAGGCATAACATGACCACCTTCCTAATATTGTGTAGGTCTTCCAAAACACTTGTGACTCATCAGAGAATGGACATGGGCCTTCTGAGGGTGTCCTGTGGTGTCTGGCAACAGGATGTTGTTAGTGGGGGCCTTTGGGTCCTATGGGTTGAGGGGAGGGGCCGCTGTGGATCATCCCACAGATATTTGATCAGTTTGGGATCTAGGGAATTTGGAGGCCAGGTCAACACCTTGTGCTGTTCTTCATGTCTTTTGAGTTGTTCCTAAACCGTTTTTGTGTGTGTGCCTGCTGGGGATGGCTGCTGAGTGTCATTGCTATGGGGTGGGGGTGCCTGGTCTGGTCTAGGTAGGTGGTACATGTCTAAGTAACATTTACACGAATGCCAGCTGGAAAAGTTTCCCAGCAGAACATTGTATTGTCACAAGATGGTCAATATTATTTAATTCTCCTGTCAGTGGTTTTAATGTAGTGGCTGATCAATGTATGTATATAATTGTCACACAACATACTAATTTTAAAGCGTTTGATCTGAGCTAGCTTTGGCGTCTCTGACCTGAGCAATACGATGTATCCCGGCGTGCCCCCGCAGGCAGAAATAAAGGACCCCACTACAGACAAAGCCATGTAGAGTTTGAATTTCCTGTCGCAGTCGCTTTTCCTGGGGCACTGGCCCAGGACTGTAGACATGTTGGCGGCTGGGGTCGTCATCTCCCCAATGCAGGTGCAGTTATGAAACGTCTGAAGGACAAGACAGAAATGTGAGTGATCACGTTTAACCGCTGGTGGTTTGTTTTTTGCAGTTGCTGCTTTGTAGAAAAGCTTTGGGCTCTAAAATGTAAAATACTGTTTATCTGTTTAGGCTCGTCTTATATGCGCTTATGAGTGGATTCATGATTGGAGCTCCCAAGACTGTCCCATAGGAAGAATGCCTAATTGTGTTTGTGACAATCAAATATTGAATTTATGAGCTAAATAAAGGATTTCCAAATGCAACACCGCAATCTGTTATAATGAAACAACTGTTTTGGTAGAAACTGATATCTTTAAATTGGTCTTTTCACCACTATCTTTTCCTGTTAACCGCAAAATGGCAAGTCGGGCACATGAACTCTGAGGGTCCGTAGGTCGCTCACCATCTCCCTGCCGCTGCCGGTGGAAGTCTGGCAGCCAGCCAGGCAGGGTGAGGCGTACGTCATGCCATTGTAGGCACAAACCGGGTCCCAGTGCTTCATTGAGCAGGAGCAGCCCATGTTGCACTGCGACAGCAAGGTCTGTGGGTTGTAGGACAGTTCAGGAGCCCTGGTGAACACACAGAAAAGAGACACTGGGCTAGTGAGACACTGGCCCCAATTTAGAATTTCTCACACAGGCAACACGGCCTAACCCACTCACCCTTGGTATGAGATGGTGAGGCCGGCCACCTCCGCGTTTTCACATTGGATGAAAGCCTGAATGGCAAGCAAGCAAAAGGACCCGATAGAGGCAGTGATGGACACCCTGGCAGCTCCGATGACACTCAGCTTGAAACGCTTCAGCACGAAACCACCAGTGATGATGCCCAGAGCTACAGCTGGCAGGTTCAGTATACCTGAATGGAAGAATGAATGCGTGAATACACTGGCTAGTTTTATTCTGAAATAAAGGAAGGGGCGGGACCTTGCCTCTCTAAGAGATGGTACACTTACTGTGTGTGCTACTAAGAACACACCAAAATCTGTTTGCATCAAAATGTTTCTGTTCTGCAGCCAGTTCATGTTGTTCTACTGTTTGGTGACTGTAGAACAATTCAGTATGCACACAATACTGTTGGCTAGCCAGTCATGTAAACAGTCATTAAGTGCTAGTCGCAGTTACCTGACTTGACAAACACACACACACAAAAGGAGAGCCCACAGGGAGCTATTTAGTGCTAACATTTCAAGACGCAATTATCGCTCACAATCACACTTCCTTTCAATAACAGTGTCGTTTCCACCGCCTTGAACAACAAGGTGCAGCCAATGGAAAAGTGTATGGGGGGCCAGTTGCCGTGCCGTACCTATGAGGAAAATGGCCTTGGAGGCCGACTGGCCGTAGATTTGCTCCATGTACTTTGGCTTGAAGGTGATCATGCCGATGAAGCCATTGACAGACACCAGGTAGGTGAGGATCATCATGGAGAAGATGCTGTTCTTGAACAGCCTCTTCAGCGATGGAATGAAATCTGTTGAAGAAAGAGCAATTAGACCAAAAGTAGTCTTAATAAGATAAACCAATACACCAATCCACCAATTTCCTATTTCATGCATATTTATCTCCATTAGTTCCTTTTTTATTTCTTCTTTTAGTCTGAAAAATGTGATTACACATTAGTTACTTAGTTACTAGTGACACATTCAATGGTATTTAAGATCTAGGAGTGCATGCCCTTCGTTGTTACACATTAAGCATTTTTATGAGACTTTCTTTGAGTTTTATGGTACGTTAAAGGCTAAATTGACCTCACGTGGTTTATCTAAACAGTCTGTTACCCTTAGCCAGCTCCTGGAATGAGACTGGCTTCTCCTGCTCCTTCTCCTTCTCCTTCTCCTCATGGTCTTGGGTTTCTTCCGGCAGAAAATTCTCCTGCTCTGCCACCACGGCAAGCTCCGTGCTTTTACTCTGTTTTTGCTCTTCGCCCTGCTTGGGCAGAGACTTGGGCAGAAACCAGAACGGGATACTCGACAGTAGAGCCACTGTGCCAGTCGCTATGAAGCCCAGCCACCAGGCTCCCACCCAGCGGGAGTCCTTGTGGGTGATGGTGACGGTGTCTGGGAGATGGACAAAATGATGATAGCGGGTATTGTTGGATATTACGTTTGTAGGACTCAACCTTTCAGGATCAACCTTTAACCCTCTCTGTCGTAATAGCTTAGCCATTAGCAAGAGGATGAGAGCAATCAGTCCTCATGGTCAGAGGCTGCCAACAGCTCTAATCCATGTAATAAACAGTGAGATACTCCTACTGTGTCAACAAGGAGAATTGTAGGGAAATCCTCTTGCCTTGTTATTGCTGAATGCCAAATGGTTTTGCTCTTTCAGTATGACCTTTCCATGTAGGTTCAAAGGGAAGAAAGGTTAACTAGTTTAAATAAGGGCTCTTTGAGGGCGCGATTTTGACAAACCAGAGGATAAACTATGTGCTCATCAAGTCAAAAAGACCAGAGTCCCTATCTCTAGTAATCAGGGTATCACTTACTGAATAACTACAGTCGCCATGTTGTGCAGTTAGTGTTGCACCACTGCGTAAACCACTTTTTTTGCCCTGAAAATGGGAAGTTCCATACCTAAATCCACAAATCCAATGTCCACGTAGATCTTGGCTAGGAAGGACCCAAGCATGAACCCAAACATCGGTCCTAAGATTCCCACCGTATGGATACAAGCTGGCAGATGGGAAAAACACAAAGAGTAAAAAGCAGAGAAAGACGAAAGACATCTAAATGTTACAAGATACTCATACAGTAAAGCAACAGCAATAATATGACACTAGAGTCTATCTGATTAAAGGGTAAAGGGTATTTCAATAAGATAGACAATAACGTAGCAAAGCTCCAAAGACGCTGACAGAAAAGTGTGTCAAAAGCCATAGAAAGGAAAGATGACAAACTGTAAAAAACAACTGACCCAAATAGAAGGGAGTGTTTTCTTCTCTGGAGAAATCATCCAGATAGGACACCCCCAGGGGCATGATGGGAGTCTCTCCAATTCCACGCAGCATGTTTCCCAAGAACACATATATCCACATGGACGAGCCGGCAGCCTTTTCACAAGCTGTGGGGAGGAACAGCGGACTTAAAACTGCACGACTGAAATGTATTGATTTTAAAAACAAAAAACAAACAAACAAACAAAAAAATGCAGATTTCAGACCTAGATCTAACAGATGCAGTGAACGCATTAGCCTAATACCTGTTTGGGTCACTAAATCAGGTGTCTTGTCTGCCTCCATCATGCTCTGATTGGACAGACAGGGCAAGGCGCTCTCGGTGCTGTTGACCTGTGTGTTGTGAGACATACTGGTCTCATATTTATACCTGGAAATTAAGGAGAATCATAACGAAAATGTTAGCTTTTCTCAAAGTGACCATGCACCCCAAAAACGTTCAATTCAAATAAAAGTCTGACTGGTTATTTATAACATGCGGTGTGCAAACACTATAAAAACAGACATATTTATTATTCAAACTAAGGCTGCAAGACATAGTCTAACTATAGTTAGGAAAATGTATGTTGCAAGCTCCTTGACAACAAGAACACAGCAAGGTGCCTGTTCAAGTCTGGTTAACTGGCCGGACTTTTACATAGCAGTTCTACCTACAAGAACCATTTTATTATGTCATTCCATTTAATTATATCCTTACTGCTCGATAAACCTTTACAATGTCATAGTGAAGAAGTAGGAAGCTGTATACTAACAATCCCTGGAAGAAGTGTGGCAGGGCTATAAGGTAAGATCCAGCAGCCATAATCACACAGCCAATGGCTATCAACCTGGGACGGTGGAGCTTAGCACCGAAGTAGCTCACAAACGCGATTACCAACAGGTTGCCTGAGGAGGAGAAGATTTAAACAATAACTTTATGAATGCATGGAAGAATTAAGTAATTATTGGCTTAATCAATAGTTATATTATTAGCAGTCATATGAAGACAAGAGTTGAACTAGTTTTCTTGTCTATCTTCTGTCAATAAATCCCAAGAAGAAAGGTTAGTGCTTTCTGGTAGATAAATGCAATATTTTTTTCTGTCTGTATTTTCCTTTTTTAAAATGCATTCACGCAGCTAAAAAGCACAACTTCACCATCTTTTGTGTAGATCAAAATTTTGCATACCCATTTCAAAGCTGCCATCTATAACCCCAATCAGGGAACTGGGGATATCAAAGCGCCTTTCAATCTGGGTGATGGAGCTCTTCAGGTAGGCTCCACCAAAGGCTTTGGCAAAATATACAAATGCCATAGAGGCCAGGAAGAGCTGAAAAACACAGACAAAAAGTCGTTAGATTGAGCGATTCAGGCTGGGGGAGTGTTGATTGGATTACATTAGTGAAAAGAGTTGGCAGATGGATCCTCAGAATATCCTTGAGAGGTGGATATGTCTTGTATGTTGTAGCCTGAGATGATTGCTTCATTACTAATCTCTTTTCAAAGACACAGAGTGAGAGGATTGCAATGAAAGTTTCTGAATTGTGTTTATTTAAATGACAAAAGGATGTAATTGTATCTTGTACACATGTTAAGGGAAAAGTATTATCACATAGGCGTGTCCCATGATAGATTAGACTCACACACAACGCTTAGCACACATTTGAAGACCAACAGCTGGTTTTAACTTTGAGTAGATTTAAATTCATTTACATTTGATGGGATTTGAGTCTTTATAATAAGTCTGAATGAAACTAGATTTAACTGAATTAAATTTCTCAAAGCCTCTGGCACATGTTTCTTGGATGTGCTGATGTCAGCTCATCATGCAAGTTAAAGAAAATGTTCAGAACTGCCAGAAACCTACCCTTGAGTCACATTTAATATGAGCATTAGACTCATGTAACTTTATATGTAATATTAAATGCCGTGATATGTGTTATTATTTTTACATTTAACCTTTTTTACTTCAGTGTTTTCTATGACAGGACATAAGAAAAGCATCATATTGCCCTCAATCTCGACTGTCCACAGTTGTACCCAAGCACATACCTAGGCATGATAGGTATAGAATAGATTTGGACTGACTGATAGAAATAGTCGTTTCCTAGCATTTTCCAAACCGGAGCTAAAACTGACAGGAATGGACAAAACTATGTGTTCATTGGCTTCAAAATAAGCTCAATAGTTACTACTATAGTTACCACATACTACTCATAGTAGTGTTACTTCCAACGCCAGCATAGATGGAAACGATAATACACTCCAACAAACCCAGTCAGTCAGATTAATTATTCCTCATTTTTAAACCTTTTTGTCTTGTACTGTTCAAATTTAGAATATTGCTGGAAAACATGAAAACGTATGTAAGACAATATACAATATACAATATAATTCCATATTTTCTCTGTCTTACAGGAATCATGAGCTAGCTAAGGTGCAAACCTTTTGCAGGGAAAGTGCAGCCTGAATGTCTTTACTAAATTTAACTGAATTGAACTTGTAATGAAATGTAGTATCATTATACGTCTGTCAGTATTTTTAGGAACAATTTTTCAGTATTCTTCATTTAGAACAACTCATCTAGGCAGTGTTTATAAGAGATGATGCTAAAGCTAGCTTTCAAGCTAGCTAACTGGCTAGCTAGCTACAGTTGTAAGCCACAAATGACTAGAAACTTGACTCTGTCTCAAATCAAGGGGATGAAAATGAATGACAATTTCAAAATGTAAACTGGCCATCTCACTGTTGTCAAACTGAAATAGCATTTAGTTGAATCCTCACCAGTTTTTCTGGACCTTATTTGTGTTCCAGTACAAATCGTACTAGCGTGGAGCCACATCCTTGACACTAAGATCGTTAATGATTGAAAGGGATTCCGACTGGGTTTTAGGTCACAGATTATTCTGCGAATACACAGATAAGTGCGACCACTTGCCAAACAGTTAAAAGTCTGCAAGTAAACATTTCCTCCAGATTTCAACATGTTTGTACTTTTTAACCCGCAGGGAGGTTTTATATGACCGGGCCGTTATCATGTTATCTGTCATATAAGCATTTCATAAACTTAGTCACACTGTTGATAGTGAATCAGCAGCTCTTTGCATGGTAGGAATACAGGTCACAGCAAATAAAATGCTGTTTATGTGCCCCAAAATTCACTTGAATGATAGATTTTAACACTTCTTTACAATAAAACTTTTATCTTCCCTCTCCACAAGGAAGATAAAAGTCCCAATGGTGGCCTCAAAGTTTGGCAATTAAAAAAAATAGTCTTTTCCTATTAAAGTTGTGGTTTTCACTGCCTAATCAGGTGGTATTTGAAGGACACAGGTAATACTAACATAGAATGTCATATATGCTTACCAGTGAGATTTAACAGCTTGGCGTTAACATAGCTAATTAACATGGCTTCTGGGTCTTTAATTGTATATAAAAAAAAATAAAAAATAAAAATCATGACAGTGCACAAGGCATGGGCGTCTCCCTATGCATTTGTTAATACAGACAAAAGTTAACATTTCACTGACCTTCAGCTTGGAGCAACATGCCTCACGTGTTTTTTTGGACTCTACACTCATGATGCTGGGTGTACTCAATAAATGCCAGAAAGCATAAAACACAGCACTGAAAAAAAAACTGCAAAGAAACAAGCAGATTAGATTCATAAAATTAGTTTTCTGTTTAAAAAATAATTTGTCAATAAATCTTGTAATAATAGTATAATAGTTGTGTGTTTGGCAGTGTAACCTAATATAAGTAATAAGAACATCATCCTAACCTGCACTGATTTCTGTTAAACACACTTTTTTGGAGATGTTTAAAATATAATGTTTCCAAATTGTGTAACTCATTTCTATCTGATTGCAATATGGAGAACATAAAAGCACAAATCATAAAATCAGATCAGTTTAGAAACAGATTTTCTTATTGCATCCTAAAGAAAAGCTAACAAAATCAGAAGTAGTAAAGAACCAGAAAGAGAATTTACCTGAGAGGCAGCAGTGGTCCTAAGAGGGATGGCAGCTGAAGGCGTGTTGTACCTGCTAGGACTTTCTGCTTAAAGCAAGAGTCTTATCACAAACAAATTATAACATCACCTGTAATCAGTAACTCAGTCACTCGTGCACTTGTTGATCGTGTCAATAAAAGGCCATCCAACCCTGCATCCCTACCTTTAGGCAGGCATACATGCACGTGCACAAACGTGACCACAGTGCCTGTCTGACCAGCGTTGAAAGGTTCGGGGGTTCACTGAATGCAAACACACACACGGACATTCACAGTCTGGCACATCCTTCTCTGTGAACATCATAAGCTTATCCATCCAGAGTATCCATCCCTTTTGGAAAGCACAACAAACAACAGCAGCAGCGTGACCAAAGCTTATTGTCGTACGAGCCTGCTGTTTCTGTTAGTTTTCTAGTTTCAAAGAAGTGCTTTCCTCTCCCCGAGAAACTCAGCTTTTGTAAGGCTGGGTGTTTCCAAGGACGGATCAAAGTCTTCCTGTCCTATTGATAGCCCCTAACAATGGTTCTCTCTATGTGTCTCTGTGAGTACTGCACATCACCTTTTCATTCTTCTTAAACAGTATATCAGTTATTCCTTATAAAAGCTGAAAAATTTCATCTGTTTGGAGAACATTTGCCCATTGTATTTGCATTGAATCTCGCATTATGCCGTCCAGGATCTGGTAATCCATTTTACGTTGGTTGTTGTGTAGATCTTTCAAAGCATGTTTGGATTGGATCCCCCTTAATCACATCCAGAAACATGTGAACCTTACAAAATCCAGATTAACGGCATTCTAAATGGCACTGCATACACCAATCAACCATATCATTATGCAGAGTTGTCATGGCACCTATCAATGGTTCGGATTATATGAGGCAGTGACTGAATATTTTGTCTAGAAGCAGGAAAAATGGGTAAGTGGAATGATATGAGGGACTTTGGCGATCGCCAAATTGTGATGGCTAGGTGACTGGGGGCTGTTCCTAGTCTCCATTGGTCAGTATCTGTCTGAAGTGGCCCAAGGCGGGAAAGGCGTTTCTGCTTCCTGCACAGATTCTGAACAAAATAATAAAGAACACCCTGCGATAGACTGGCGACCTGTCCAGGGTGTACCCCCGCCTCTCGCCCAATGACAGCTGGGATAGGCTCCAGCAGACCCCCCCCCCCCCCCCCCCCCCCGACCCTTAACAGGAATAAGCAGGTACAGAAGATGAATGAATGAATGAATAATATAGAACATGGTACAACAAGTAAGTCATTAAAGCTAAATTTATCTTATTCACATGCCTCATATAAACAGGAGCAGCCTGTTTAATTGTATTTTATGGTTGAGACAGTTATATCATGTCATGTCAGAGTAGTTTGCTTGCTTGCCCGTGTTTGATTAACTTTATGTCTAATAATGTAAATGACCCGGTGCAACCAACAACCCCCCTCCCTGTTTCAGATTGATGCTGTCTGCTGGCTCCCTGACTCCTCCTTTGATCCGCCTCCGCCTTCCCTGCATTGGTCAGGTGTTGGAGCGTCTCCTGCCGATCGGACCGCTGCAGCCATTGGAACACACGTTCAAAGGCTCATCCAAAGCGCCACTCAAGGGCGACTGTGTCCTGTGATGAACAGCTCGGCTTTGAGCCACTCAGTTTGTGAAAGTCAGGTTGCCTGTGGTGTGGTGGAAAGTGTGTCTCAGCTGGAGTGTTTGAACGTGCATTGCGAAAGCTAGTTTCGATCTGTAGCTGAGCCACTTTGTGATCGAGGCCAGGGCCACGTCGTACTTGTTTACTGTTTCTGTCATACACCTATCTATATTCACACATAGAAACTTGCTATAGTCCTCTTTTATGTTTAGTTCATCTGTAATCTGTAAGGAAGTCAGGTCTAATCCCACCATTGGCTGATTCCAATCTGCTCTCTTTCAAATAATTTATCAATCTTTTAAAGAACTCTTGTCCATCTCGTTCATCTTTATGGCGTAAATAAAATCTTCATTGTTCACTCACAATAAAGTCTCTCTTAATTGAAATGTTTTGTTTCATCAGCATTTTGTTGCTGCTTCACACTAAACTTTTCGTTGTCTCACTCATGCAACAAAGCTATTTCTGCTGGGTTGTATAAGCACCACATGGTGAAACTTGGACACATCTTCAGGGATGAACACAGGGTCACAGGATATTTTGGGCCTTTGATCATTAGACACCCTCTCCTGGTGGACCCAGTCGGTGGTGATCGGCCCCCGCATTGTAGCTACACAGCCTTGGATCGCCACTCGTGGTTCCCAGCCACCTTGATGCTTTTCCAGCCGCATTCAGGATGTTTTTGGTTTTCTCCTGAAACCCTCTTGACTCCAAGGTGGCTGAGTCTCCAGTGCAAATACTGCAGTGCAAAGCCACTGCAGCCAACCTTGACAGCTCACAGTGGGCCTTCCACACACTAAGTTTCTTAAATTCCTTTAACTTGGCTGGTTGGTGGGGGCATTCATTCATTTATTCATTCATCATCCGGAACCGCTTGTCCTCTGGAAGGTCACCAGAAGTAATTTTGTTTATTGGAATTTAATGTAATGATTCTTATCATAGTTACCTGCAAACTAAGCTTTCCAAACAAATTGCGCCCAAATGCCTGTGCCTCAACGTAATTGTAATTCAAAACTGTTCTTGTTAGAAAGGATTTCATGCCACTGTACACATGACCACACTGTTCTTGGTATATTATGTAATGGTTGATTTTTCCATCACATTTCTTTAAAAAAGGAAAGACCAACAAGCTTTTTCCTGGCTAAAATTAGCTTTCACATGTCTGAACTACATTAACTCTTAACTTGTATTAACTGAGTAACATTAACTTGCTTCTATATGTAATTGTAAGGTGATTTTACAGAAGTCAGAACTCGTGCTCCATTCTTTCCAACGCGGTTTAACACTCGTGCACGGACACAGCGAAGTAGAAACAGGAAATGACGCTATGCTGTCGGGTTCTGTCCAATCAGAAACAAGAAGTGTTGTCCCTACACTTTCCATAATCTGAAATGTCGTTGTGTTTTGTGAAATGTCGTATTGTTTTGACCTTCAAGGCCACCATACCGTTTCCTTTAATATTTTCTATCAATGTCTTTTTTTAAAAAAATCTGTTTTTGCTTCCTAGAGCCAGACCTGCAAAAGCCCAGACAGGTCTCCTCATCGGAGTCTGGATGGTTTCGGTGAAGGACAACCGGATCAGCCTGTGCAAGCTGCAAAGAAACCACACTGCTGTGACGTGTGTGGGAACAGATTCAGGACGTCCCATCAGCGGTTCATCAGGTTCATCAGCGTACACTGGAGAAAAGCCTTTTGTCTGTGACCAGTGTGGAATGTGTGTCACTCAGTTGGGGAATTTGAATTGTCATAAGAAAATCCATGTTGTGAAAAGCCGCTACCCTAATTTCATCTGTCAACTTCAAGGTTCATATACATAATCCAGTTTCGAATACATATTTGAATTCTGTAAACAAGTGGCTAAAATGACATGTTCTGTGAAGCGATCTCAATAATATTCATATGCATGAAACTTAACGTGTAAGCCATTGTTCTTCTTTCCTGCAGCACATACACTCCAGTGGAACTAGTTCCAGAGGAGCATGAAAGTTCAAGACTCCCATTCTACTTTTTAAAACTAGAGAAATTCCAAGTAACCAGCACTTTTAGAGCAAAATGTTCTTTTGGGGAAATATTGTACAATGAGGTAATTAAGATATAATGGAGCTTGGCCTTCAAGGGCCTTGTATGTAAGGAGAAGGATTTAAGCCTCTATTTTTTGATTCCACAAGGTCCCAATGAAGAGAAGCTGAAATTGGAGAAACATGATCCCCTCTGGAGTCTTTTTAGAGAGCTGTCTGGACAACCGGATCATAAGCACAAGTGAAAGAAGGCAGTCCTGGTCACTTGTCTTATGTGTGACTTATTATTGACGTGTTGTATCTGTAAATGTCATTTTATTTCTAATAGACTATATCAAAAGATTTAGAGGCATCTGAGACATGGAGATCAAGGCTTGAATGGCACAAAAGGGTACTGATGACTGACATTTTGGATGACCACTAGAGGGCCCACTGTGGGTCTCCACCATACTATGGTCTCCACAGGACTCACACTTGTTTGTACTTGGAATACATAGAGCAGTCATCACTTAGATATAAATTGCCAATCCTGAATTCCAGATAGAATAGAAATGAACCTTTACTATGTCAGGACAGATTTGTGTTTGTACTGATCCTGACTGGAGGCATTACAATTGATTTTATAGAAAGTATATCCACACATGCTTTTAACATGTTTCCCACCTTACATTTTACATGAGCAAAAAACCTGTGGTCGCAATACATTTTTCCACGCGTGAACGAATCTGTAAGGGTGCTGGCAATATGGGCTTATGTACAGTATATAGGTATCTTGTGAGGTCACAGCAATGCATTGTCCTCTCAGAGATCTCTCCTGCTCCACCTGCCTGCGGGTCACCGTATAACACCACCCTGCTGCAGGGTGAGGAGGCGCAGACAGGAAGAGAGCACACGTTTGTGAGGGGATTCAGCACCCAGACTGGGTTTTATTTCTGTAAAGCTAGTGTCACTTTTTGAAGGTGACAGCAGTGGTACATCTATCGTATGATAACTTTTAAAAATGATTGTTGACAGTCAGTGAATGACGTCAACAGTGTCAGCACAGTCACAGAGGTGATGTTTTTCTAAAAGCTTGAGATCTTTGTGGGGCTGAATTGCCAGCGAGTTGGCAAAAGAAGGCAGAACGTGGCTTCAGAGTGTGAACCAAAGGAAGTGAATTCAATTGTTTAGGAAGTCTTTTGATCAAAGCTCTGGCATAAGTGGCTAAAAGAGCAGGAATGAATTGTCAAGTTAATGCAAGAGGCAGATGTTGCTTCTCAGTATCAGAGGCAGCCCTCTCATCTTTGTGACAGACCTTTTAACGCTTCATGGGCAGACGCATGAGGCCATAGTGTACGTGTGCAATCATAAGGCTTAAATTACATTTTTTACTTTATTTTTCTCTACTGGGAATTAAATGCGGTCAGCAAATTTCCTAGAAATGAAAGAGTAATTGTGTTGATTTGGCTGGCGCTAGATCCAAGTTCACATGGACGCCAACATTTTAGCACTGGCGCTAATGTCTCTTGCTACTAGTGAGGCTTTAAAACAGCTGAAGCCAGAAGGTTAATTTCCCTATAAGAAACATTTTAGGTTTTCCCTATGAGGGCATTTACACAACGGTGTGCATCTGTAGGAATTCTGACCTGTTACTGTCATTCTTCTCTAATGGTCCCATCGTGGGCCATTATCAGCCCATACATTCATTAATTTTTGTTTTTGTATGTCCACATATTGATCCCCTTACTTACACACGTGAATGCCTTTCCAGCCATGCCTCTTCTGCAACCTGCAGCCGTGCAGCATTTAAGCTCAATCAATAATAAAGGCGGCGATTGTCATTGTCCTTTCATGATAATTAACTGAATGTGTTTGGGCTTAGGGCATTTTTATTTTTATTTTTTTTGGACAATACAAGTGATCTGGACAAATTGTCATTGGTGTTTTTTACTCTCCAAACCATTAATTGATTGCTCCGGTTTGGACATAAGTGTGTGTGTGACTTCCTCCCCTGACTGTGATTATGTGCCCAGTTATTCCACATGTTCTACAGAGACATGGACCTGCAATACTAGAGTCAGTCCTGTAGGGGGAAGTCATTTGTCACTGTTTTCATAAAGGATATGTGCACTATTATCAGTAAGCAGCAGCCATGCACATCTTGATAAAGCTAGAACTTGATACAGATATTTATTTACGGAGTTTGTTAATGTTTAGTGTTCTCTCAATACTCCTTTAAATCATGCCAATGCAGCTCCACAGCACACTGTTTGTCTTCTGGAGATGGGATGCATGGACAGCCACAAATGAAGAGTAAGGAAAAAAAAATGTTTCCTGAGATTTGAACATAAGAAGAAGAAGATAGTTAGTGAGCAAATGATATCAGCCTTTCTCAATAAACACATGAAATGAAGATTTCAGCTGTGGCAGCTACACATCATCATTTCCACAACAAGCTGTGATTGCTAATATGGAGAGGAAACTAATCAGCTGGGTTACATTATACGTTACATTATACGTGGCTGCCATCTTTCCCATACAGTGATCTTCATTAACCAAGCATGCCTGAGCCAGAAGCCTCTGACAGAAAATGAAACACATTATGGCACCACAATTATCCACTGGAGACGCTAATAAAGCAATGATTTTCATGGAAGTGAAATTATTCTGGTCTGAGTTAATCACCTGCACTTTAACATCACTGCTCAGTAAAGCCAGTTGCTCAGCATTTCTGAGCTGAACTCACCAAAAAGGTCACGGGAGGTGTTTGTCAAATCAGGAAAGGCCATACAACACCATGTCCTGCCTCCTTGTACTTCTACACATGAGCCTGAGGTAGGTGCGCTCCTGACTGCTTATTGTTGAGCTGACCTTTTATCTGAGAACAGTGACTGTTGTGCGATATGAGCTTGCTAGTTGGAGCAGACGGACAGTATCGAACCAGACTGTCAGGGCTGACAAGGATTTATTGGCAACTCCGGTCAAATTAAGCGGTTTCCAGGATATTTGTTGAAAAATGTTTCTGTGTTAAAGGCGAAAAACATGTTTAAGCCCCTCTGGATGTGTGATCATCTTGCTAGAAGCGTAATAATTTCAGTCAGCATTTCCTACACTATCCTGAACTCGTTACACTGACACCTAAGCGAGTGAAGGTCTTGCAACAATCTACAAAGCAAAGGTCATGTGACTGCCATGGTTAACTGAGCTACCACTAGTGCTAGCAGGCCACCCTTTATCTTGTTTACTGTTCATACTATTGTTATATTTCTGGCTTTAGTAGATAGAATTTAGAAGGAATTGATATGAATATTATTTTTTCTTTGTTTAAAACACATTGTGTCCTCTTTAAGAAGAGGCAATTCTGTACTGAAGCTAATATGGCAACCAAAATTTAGCTTACTGACAGTTTTGTTCATCTGCTTTTCAGTAGAACTGGAGATCATGGCATGAGAAGTAAAGTACACCAAATGTTTGCCATTCAAGTGAAAACATAGCCATAAGTTGCGAGAAGATTGCTACTAGGCAACAGCTGCTAGCCTAAGCACCTGGATGCTGCTCAGGCTAACCGTTTAGTAAGCTAACAAGCAGCTAAAGGAATTAATTACTAAAAAATTAGGACTCTGCTAAAACTAACTTCTCCTTAAAAATATATGTAAAATTATGGTGAAAACTGACTGAAATTACCATATTTGGCATTCAAGTGGTAATATTAATGGTATTATTTTATTGTAAGTCGTGAGAACACTGCTGCTACTCAACGATTAGCATCTTGAAGGCTAAGAATTTAGCAAGCAAACGAGAGTTATGTAGGAAGTGAAAAGGCATAACAAAAAAATAAGTCGTTGGGAATACAATACCAACATGTTCCTCTAAGATATTATACAATTACAAAGAAAAACTATGTATGAAATATTCAATCGTGAACTTCACTGGACTCATGAATGCTGAATTGTCAGAAAACTTTCAACCAGTAACCTACACTCTTTCTGCAGATGGAACGACCTGTCTCAAGGACATCAACATAAAATAAAACAGATGACAAAATTAGAAAAAAATTCTGTTATGTTTAACTTTGTATTTTTATTTGTATTTATTTGGTGTTTTGCCTTTTTTATCTCGTGTACACTGTCTTTTGGACTGTGTGCTGCTGCAACACTGCATATTTACCCACTGTGGGATAAATGAAGCATTATCTTATCTTAAAAAAAAAGATACACCTGCCATTTATTGCACTGAAAAGCAACAGGTGAGACTTTGCACCTTCTGCAGCTAGTGAGAGCAGCTTCTTCTTCAGACCTCTCCAGCCATGCCTTTTATCCACACCACCACAGGTGTGGCTGGTTAAGCACAAACCCAGTCTGGGTGCTGGTCAAACCCATGCATCAGCCAATTACACCTGAACTGCCAATGGAGGGTCAGTGGGATGTAACAGCAGATGTGACTGGTCTCTCAAGAGTCTCCTCATAAACCAACTAGTCCTTTGTGCAATCGCACTATGGAAACATTCACTTGCAACAGTTTTTTTTAAGGACATAAAATACTTATCTCCACAGAAATCTGCTTGGATGCCCATTCATTCATTTATTCATTCATTGTCTGTTTTCGCTTATCCTCAGAATGTCACTGAATTCTGCATTTTAATTAAAAGAATTTGAAAGCCTGGCTCTTGGTCCAGACATAACACTGAGACCTAATAGCTTAGCCATTACAAAGATGGTGGGGGCATTTGGTCTTCCTGTTTGAGGACTGTCAACTGCTCTAATCCATGTAGTATATGCGTCAACAGGACAATTGAAACCCTTTGAGCTCTGGAAGACCCTGTGCCCGCTCAGTGATTAATGGTTTTGCTCTTTTAGTACAACCTCGCAGAGTAAGTTTGAAGAGGAGAAAGGTTTGCTTCTCCTGAGTAGCAGTTTCTCTTGAGAAATCCTGTAAATATCCACAAATCCAAACTCCATGTAGATTTTTTCCGTATTTTTTTTCTTTCTACGCACATTGTTAGCAGTGCACCATGCGGATACAGGCTGCCAAATGCCATAGCTAATAATACAAAAGCAGCCATGATCAGACAGGTCTGTAACAATGGATGAAGCAAATGTGCTGCAAAGTAGGTCTGAGGTTCCCGAAGAAGGAGTGCAATTAAAACTAACTTAATGAATGCATGCAATTACTGGGTTAAAAGAGTAGTAAGGCATTTAGTGCAATACACTTATTCCCTTTCTGATTAAGAGTTAGATGCACAATTGCATGCTCAGTGTGCAGCTACTTCCAGCAGGTGGAAACTGGTTTGACCACACTGGATATAGTGTTTCAGTTTGCATTACAGGTGGTGTTTTTGCTGTTTGTTGACTCTCAGGAGAGCGTGGCTAGATGTTTTTTTCTGTGTTTTCTGATCTTTAGAGCTTTAAACTGAGCTAAGTTGCTGTTACTCTTCTGTCCAACTCTGCATAAAGCCAGACGATTTGACTGGCATGATGAATTCAGAGTGGCACAAATCGGCTGAAAATTGCCGCACTAATGTTTGTGGGCCCGAACTTCTAGCCATACGACAGTTTGGAATGAGTCTAAAGCCCACATTACTGTAAGAGGGTGATTTGTCAGTGCACTGAAATGATTACAACACAGCATAACTTGGTGATTAAAAAGATTCACTTTATTTGACAGAAACAGACTTGATTTAATAATCACTTAAATTTGATCACAAGAGATTTGACAAATCTACTGGACTCAATGCAAAGTTCCTTACTCCTGGCTTTGGTGTGTGCTGTCATGTCACATGTCAGCGCCATATACCACAAGTTCTACACTCACACCTGGTGATATGCTGGTAGAAGTATTGTCTGGTGGTGAGGTCAGAACACTGCAGGGTCACCGCTCTCGCCTCTGAGCCCCGCTCCTGACAGCACCTGCTCTCCTGCTGCACCCGCAGGTCCCCGTTCAACACCACCCTGTTGCAGCGAGATGGGAGGAGAGGAGAGTGGGAGTGAGTGGAAGAGGTAAAGAAGAAGACGGATAAAGATGGATGAATTGGGACCTTAAACTCACATATGATTGATAGAATAATAAACACACTGCTGGTTTTGAGTCCTGTGACTCAAGAATGTGACAGCTAGATCGCCTCTCACCTGGTGTGAGACCCACACTGGCCCTGGCACACTGGCATCTGCGCGACGGCGGTACAGTTGTCTACAGTGATGTTGATGCTGGACACCCTGGGTGCACAGCTCTGGTTACCTGGGATTGGAGGCGACGTCATACAGGAAGCAGTGAGTGATGAGTGTGAGCAAAGAACCCGGAAGTTTAAATCTTTTACATTCATGGCTTTTAATTAATACGTGCAACAAAAGCAATTTTTTTTTTTTCGTACAGTGGCTGCACTCAGCAGACTTTGAATTGCAAGGTCAAAATTCTAAAAGCTGAGAAGGAAATGAGTTTCCTTCTTCTTACTTGACTCACATGTAAAGTAGCAGTGTTGGTCGTCCCAGATTCTGTCCTCCTGGAGAGCAAAACACTTCATGGTCAGCTGTTTTTCAGAGCTCTTATTTAAACATCAGTATCCTGCAGTAGTAAACTTACTTTTATATCTCTTATCTCATAATAAGACACTTTTCAAAATTTTTAATTTAGATAGAGGTGCGCATGAAATTTCAGTCCAATCGTGCAGGTTTTTGTGCACCACTTAAAATATATTGTATTTTTAGACAATTTTATCTGGGGTCAAATGCAGCAAAATGCATTGAGTAGCGTTCAGAATGCAAATAAGACGTTACAGTTGTTAGTTTAATCATCATACAGGTCAGAAGTTAGTAGGTCAATCTACAGACCCTGGATGATGATAACAGTAACTCAACGGGGAATAGCACTAGTGTATCATAACAAAATATTGGTGAAATGAATGAGTTTCGCGGCAGATAATGCGTTATTTAGAGGCTGTGTTTCGGTGCCCCAGTCACTCCCACTATATGGATATACGCGGATCTAAATATCTGCCGAAGTACTACAAATGACACCAAAGTTATATGAGTGAGTAAATAAATATTTCATACCAGAAATAAGGTCTAGGTTGTAAAAAACTATAGTTCCCCTTTAAAAACCAGTAAGCATTTCATACAGTTTCTACAGCAAAATCAGACAACCAATAGTCCAAGCTTCTGCATAACCCCTCCCATTCACTGTTTGCTACTTCTGCTATCTCAAAGGAGTGGACAAAGAAAGAAGAAAACTATTCATGTACTCCCAACATCAAAGAAACTGACATCCTATATAGTTACCTTGATTTTTGATTACAGTGTCCGTACCACAACAGGAAAACCCATATATGTACTTGTAGTTATGTACTTGTTTTTAAACATTGCATGCATGTAGTTTTAGCATGTTGCAGGGCTAAAATGGCTAACCTCAACCTTTACCGTCTGCGCACAGGTCAGGGTAATGTTGAAATCGTGATGCACAAAAGGGACAATCAGAAATTTTGGAGGCCATTAGACAAGGAATTAGTTGCCCTTTGTGCTACGGTGCTACCTAGACTCACCTGGTTTGTGTCACCCCTTTACACTTTCTCTTTCACACACATTTTCCTACAGTACATTATATTCTAATCCAGCCAAATTCCCAATAAAGCTTTTCTCATCGCAGACATCAGACACCGCACATATAAAATATTGAATGAAACAAGCCCATTAGGACTACACATCAACCAGCAGGCACCATTTCTAAGCAGCTAGTCTGCTCAAATCTGGATTTAACTGCTACGTCATCTGTTAAAGACCACGGCTGTGCTGTGACTGTGGCCACATTTACATGTAAAATTCTAGGATCATGTGAGACTCACATTAACTTGTTCTAAAGGGGTATGACAGAGGATGTTTAAGAAACATTGTGGGGTGTTTCCGTACCTCTGGGCAGCTCTCTTTTTGACAGACTTTAGTCTCAGTCTGAATGCCATCTCTGCTGCAGCTGAATGACATGCAGGGACGGGCAGCATCTGTCCATTTGTCTCCCAACTACACAAAGACAGATATGACAGTGAGGCAGTGGTCACGTCCAAAATGGAATTATGTTCAATAGGAGACAAAATGCTTCTTGAGATTAGGCACTGCATACCCTGTATGTCTCTCCCTGATAACTGCAGGTCTTCTCAACTGAAACATCCAATTAGTGAGAGGCAAAGCAAAACAGTTAAACATACTTTGAGACCTTCAGAAAGCTCATGTACAGACTGCAGTTAAATCTAATATTCTAGGAACAAAAATGCATGCTAATGCATATAAACTACATACAGAGTAGTTTATACCATGCACTTGATGTTAGAAAAGGAATTTCAGAGTCAAAGTTGCGGAAACTAGATTTAATGAAATCGAAAAGTGCCAGTTCTTACCACAAGCTTGATCACCACAGCAGGAGGTGTTTACCAAAACAGCGTAAGGGCCGCAGATAGGAGCCGGCTGAGGAGGCTTTGGAGAACACTCCTCGGTCAGAGTCTGGTTGTTACACCTACAAATTTGGCAATTGGAATGCCACACCTCACCAGGCTGGAAGACAGGTATAGAAATATATTTTAAGACCTACAGACATATATTATATTCAAATGTATTGCATTTTTAAGAGATTAGGATTTTGGCGAGAAAGAATAAATAAAGGAATCCTTCTGCATTCCAATGGTGGATGACAGTACTTACATTTAGGGGCAAAAAATATTCAGATTTCGTTCGCCCTACTAAGTTAACCGTACAAACAGAGCATATTTCTTCCATTCCTTCAAAAACCTTTTAGGAAATGTTGCTGATATTTTGGCATATCTAAAAACCCATTTCCAAGAAGGTATGTTATATATAACATGACAAATTTGGTTTGAATATGCATGTTTTTACTGTACACTGATGGGTAAAATATATTTACTAGTTTGGGCTCTCCACTTGGTCCTTTGCAATCTGTGGAGAAGAAAAAAAAAGAGAGAAACTCACTCATTTCCCTGTGTGAGATTTCAAACAAAAATCCGAGAGACATTGTCACTGTTATAGATCATGTTACTCACAGTTACAGTGAGGCATGCAGATGTTTGAATGGTTTCCTGCCCTAATTAGATCATGAGGACAGAAACAGCCTGTGCTGCTCTTCTCCAGGGAGGCCCCCGTGTAACGCGCTCTGATCACCCAAAACAGACGAGAAACAGAAATGATGAAAATCTTTACAACCCACCAGCTTTCACTGGATTGAGTAACATGAGGAAGAAATATGTGAGGACATAATTTGATAAAAGTCTCCAGACCCTCCGTAGCAGAAGTCGTCCAGCTTGTTACGACATTCTCTGTAAACCAGTCCTTCTGCACACGGCACATCTGAAACATCAAACTCAAGTTAAGGAAAAGTATATAATTGACATTTTCAACCAAAACCAACTCAAATTACAGTCTGTTCGTGAAAAGGGTGACAGAAAAGGTACAAAGGTACAAATATGCACAGAAAAGGGTGCATATTTGTTAAGACAATAATTAAAGCTGGAGTAAGCCATTCCCGAGAAAGAGCCAAACAAACACTTCTCTTTTGTCAGCGCTCCTTCAAAAGCACCACCATCCCCCAAATTCATGCCAAATTTCAAAGGCAACAACAAAAGACAGAATAAATCACAACAAAGCAAGTCATGTAACATTAGCGTGGTAGGTGGTTAGCCAATCTGGGAACCCATCCATTATCGTCTGATGACTTAATCTCTGGGGGCAGCAGCCATTGTTTCTGAGTTGTGTAACCAGTGGAAATTCCAGATTACAGATAACAAACTTGCGTGCCAAGACTTCCTATTCCGTGTTTACAATCCAACTAGCAACTAAAGTGAAGAGAATTAGGTTGGAGTTTAAATCATCACAACATCTATGACTTTAGCTTGACAAATGAGACATGCTAGCTTGCTTACTGAGAGAGTATAGCAGGGTGTGTGATCTCTTTTTGTCTCTGTTCCGACCGTGAAATGTGATTTGTCAATACTACTCTAAATGCAAACGTTAACTGGAAACATTTCAGTCACAAAATCTCAAAATGTGAAAATGTGTATTAGGCTAGAATGGCTAACGTCACCAACCTCACCATCTCTGGTTTTATTGGCTTTGTTGTACCAGTGTAACACAAGAAAATAATGGGGACGTACCACAACTTCCATTGGTTAGTTTTCTCCAGTCAATGCAGAAACCCGCCTCTTTACATTCCTGAGCAGCTTGCTCCAGAGAAGAGCAAGAGCCATTTGGGTTCCGACATGAGTCAAACTCACAGTTCTTCTTTTTAAGATTTAGATCCACATGCTGGCTGCAATTTCCAAAGACTCTGAGAAGACAGAGTGGATTCAATCTTTAGTCAACAGTTTCAGATATAAACAATACAATATACTAAAACTGTATATAATACACATGCAGAGAAAGTCAAAGTTACACATGAGAAAATTTCATGTTAAGTAAAGAATTTACCAAAGCCTTTACTTGGATGTGCAATTATTACCACTTCTACCACTAATTCTCACACTAGTTCCCTGACCCCGAGTGTATGTCAGTGTGTAGAGCTTACGAGGGGTGTAGCAGTTCACATAGTGGGCTTTGGAGGCAGGGGGGAGGAGGGATCACAGTGGGTACTGTAATTGTTGTTGTTGGATGACAAGGTACATCCCTTGGTGCAGAAACACAGGCTGGCTTCAGAGGGTCAGCGTACACCCAGTCATAGGCCGTCTTATCACAGCAACTGTCATCCTCGATCTTCCCTCCCTTACGAATACATGATGCACCGCCACATACACCTGAAGGGAGGATGGAGAACTGAGTTCAGAAAAAAAAAACGTGGCTTCTCATATGTCATATGAGCTACATGAGCCATGCACCGGCAGTCTGAATAAAAGCTTGACAGCCACATTAAATAATTAGGATGTGATGAGGTTTTGTGTGGTCAGAGAGAGAAACTGTCCGTATCTGATATCCTGTATTCAATCACACCAGCAGACCATTACTCTATATCCAATACCCACCACATTGTCCCTGGGTGTTGTTGACGAAGTGCTCCATGGCCAGATTGACCACCAGGGTATAAGAAGGAGTGAGGGAGACAAAGGAACGGATCTCTGGAAGATGAATTGAGACCTCGTACCCCGTAGTCTCAAACTTTAATCCATGCTGTTCATATGGCGGCTGTATGGTGACATTGTTCAGAGTAGCCTGAAGCAGATAAGATCAGTATCTCAGTTTTTACAGCAGAATATGGTGGTACTCCCAAAATATTTAGAAGCAAGTTTTGAAATAAACATATCCTATATCACAGGAGGTGGATCCAAGGTGTTAAACACAAGATAGTTGTATTATATCCCACCTGTACTGCAAACAAATCTGGGACGATACTGAGTGTAACTATATTGTTCTGATATTTCAGGATGATGCCTTTAGCACAGGAGCCCTGAAGGCCTGGTATACAGAAAAAGTTGTCCACAGCAATGGTTAGATTATGACGCGGAGACTGCTCCTCCACCAGGATATAGGTACATTCGTCCAGAAAATCAAAGGTTACTCCTTGGAATGAGATGTAGTGTGGGTCCCCGTACAGCTCACATTGACCTGGGGTGGGTACGCAATAGAATATTTTTAGTAGAAAACGAGAAACGTTGGGTTGACATTACCATGAAATTAACTTCCACGGGATCATTTTTAATATCCTTGGATATTTTTTAACCTTTCTTCTAGCACAATCATCTTATCAAACAATAAATTGTCCAACGCTGTACAACTTAATAGAGTTACTAGATTTGCAGTCCTGCTGTAAGGACATCTACAAGCACGTCATTTTGGACTGATTCAGTGAATGGGAGCAAGTTTGTTCTATGAAGCACCAGTTTATACTATTAAAATGAATATAGTCAAATGTGAATAAATGTGAAAACATTATAGTAAGCACAAAACAAGAACAGTGACTTACAGTTACACTTAGGAGTGTCATAGCATCCATCTGAGACATATGTGAAAAGACCTCTAGGACAGGTGGGTACCGTGATCTCTGGTGGAGGCACTGAGGTCAACTCTATCTTCCCTGCTGTACAGCTCTTATAGAAGCAGTCCTCAGTCCATGTATCACCACAATCCCACGTTTCATTGCCCTTCACATCTGAACACTGACAGGGTGGTTGTGTGGTAGACTCTGGGACAAACACTGTGAACATGGAAAACAGACCCAAAAATTATTTGGGGCAAAAAAATAAAAATAAAAACATTACATAGAACTATAAACTAGAATAAACTCACCTTCGTGTGTAGAGTGTAGTGTTGTGGTCTGTGGTGGTCCTGTTACAATTACAGGTGTGGTGGACACTAAAGTTGAAGCTGGTGTGCTGAGTGAGCTGGTAGTGACTGCTGTTGTGTTAGGTTCTATAGGTGTAACTGAGGTTACAGTTGTAGATGAGGTAGTCATTGGTGTAGTGGTAGTTGAAAGAACAGTTGACCAATTTTCAGTGGTAGTTGAGGCACTGGTAATGGTTGTTATTAGCGTTGAGGTGGTGGTGGGCACTGTTGACCATGTTTCAGTATTAGCTGTTGTGGAAACAGTTGTAGTTGTTGGTGTTGAGGTGGTGGTTTGCTCCGTAGTCCATGTTTCAGTGGTAGCTGAAGTAGATATTGGTGTGGAGTTGGTGGGAGGCTGAGTGGTCCATGTTTCAGTGGTAGCTGAAGTAGATGTTGGTGTTGAGGTGGTGGTAAGCTCAGTGGTAGCTAGAGTAGATGTTGGTGTTGTGGTGGTGGTATGCTCAGTGGTCCATGTTTCAGTGGTAGCTGAAGTAGATGTTGGTGTTGTGGTGGTGGTATGCTCAGTGGTCCATGTTTCAGTGGTAGCTGAAGTAGATGTTGGTGTTGAGGTGGTGGTATGCTCAGTGGTCCATGTTTCAGTGGTAGCTGAAGTAGATGTTGGTGTTGTGGTGGTGGTATGCTCAGTGGTAGGTAGAGTAGATGTTGGTGTTGTGGTGGTGGTATGCTCAGTGGTCCATGTTTCAGTGGCAGCTGAAGTAGATGTTGGTGTTGTGGTGGTGGTATGCTCAGTGGTAGCTGGAGTAGATGTTGGTGTTGAGGTGGTGGTAAGCTCAGTGGTAGCTGGAGTAGATGTTGGTGTTGAGGTGGTGGTAAGCTCAGTGGTAGCTAGAGTAGATGTTGGTGTTGTGGTGGTGGTATGCTCAGTGGTAGGTAGAGTAGATGTTGGTGTTGTGGTGGTGGTATGCTCAGTGGTCCATGTTTCAGTGGCAGCTGAAGTAGATGTTGGTGTTGTGGTGGTGGTATGCTCAGTGGTCCATGTTTCAGTGGTAGCTGAAGTAGATGTTGGTGTTGAGGTGGTGGTATGCTCAGTGGTCCATGTTTCAGTGGTAGCTGAAGTAGATGTTGGTGTTGTGGTGGTGGTATGCTCAGTGGTCCATGTTTCAGTGGTAGCTGAAGTAGATGTTGGTGTTGAGGTGGTGGTAAGATCAGTGGTAGCTGGAGTAGATGTTGGTGTTGAGGTGGTGGTAAGCTCAGTGGTAGCTAGAGTAGATGTTGGTGTTGAGGTGGTGGTAAGCTCAGTGGTAGCTAGAGTAGATGTTGGTGTTGTGGTGGTGGTATGCTCAGTGGTAGGTAGAGTAGATGTTGGTGTTGTGGCTGTGGTATGCTCAGTGGTCCATGTTTCAGTGGTAGCTGAAGTAGATGTTGGTGTTGAGGTGGTGGTAAACTCAGTGGTAGCTAGAGTAGATGTTGGTGTTGAAGTGGTGGTAAGCTCAGTGGTAGGTAGAGTAGGTATTGGTGTTGTGGTGGTGGTATGCTCAGTGGTCCATGTTTCAGTGGTAGCTGAAGTAGATGTTGGTGTTGTAGCGGTGGTAAGCTCAGTGGTCCATGTTTCAGTGGTAGCTAGAGTAGATGTTGGTGTTGAGGTGGTGGGCTTAGTGGTCCATGTTTCAGCTGTAGTTGAGACATTAGTAGTGGTAATCAATGTCGTAACAGCAGTAGAAGTTGTTTCACTGGTAGTTGAAGCAGTTGTACTGAGAGTACTTGTTGTAGGGGTGGCGGCAGGAGTAGTTGTGGGTGGAGGTGCTGTTGGAGAACAAATGGTATACAAAATGATCTTTATGGTCCATCTACCTAAAATTCTTATAATGTTTGTATATTTTCTCAGACACATTTAGTGGCAAATATAGTTGCAAGTACTGATATATATTTCATACTTACGGCAATTAATTATTCCATCTTCACAGGGGCTAATGTAAGAGACATGAAATATCCAGAAATCAGTAAATTTTGCAAATATATGTATATATGTCATACATTTTATAAATGGGTCAACTTACCAAGCCATAGAGTTTATCATCACCACTTTTCCAGAATGAACAAAAGTGCCATTGAAATAACAGGTGCAGTTCCTCAATGTGGTGCAATTACCAGTATTCTCATCATAAAATGGCGCCTCCTTTGGACATCTGGGGTAGCAGCCTTTCCAGAGAATAAATATAATTTGGAACCATTAATAAGACCAACACTGATACTGAAATAAGTCTTTCAATAGCTGTATAAATTATAAAGATATTTTCATTTTAATTCTAATTTAAATTATCAAGATATTTTTAATTTCATTTAAATGATACTGAGAAAGTTCGGTTACCTTCCAGCTTGTGAGTGAAGTAGTTGCCACAGGATAGCGTCCTACCACAGGCATCATAGTGCCAGCTACACTGGCCCTGTTCGTTGTAGTAGTCACAGTAGACCGCTGAGGTGTAAATTATCACAAGTTTTGTCAATTTTCAGTAATATTTAATATAATTAACTATATGGATTGTCAGAAGCATTGACTGATTCTTACAATTAAGTGTGAAAATTCAGTAGAATGTCAAAAAAATTAATTAAGAATAAAATGGAATTGAACATAACAGTTTAAAGTATGTAAAATACTGAGTAAAATAAATAATTTAAATAACAGGCGGTGCATATTTAGCATTCTTAAGCATAGCCCGTAGGAAAAGCAAAAGCCCTGACAAGACCACACCCTGGTGTGAACTGGTGTTCAGAACGTATAAACTCAGTATTGCAGATGTAATAGTTATTTTATTTACAGAATCATTTAAATCATTTATTTTTAATTAAAATGTCTCATCATTTTGCCATTTTTGACTGTGAATTAGTTTAGTTAGTTAACCAACTCCTTTCACTGTGTCCTACTCTTTATACTCATGTCAGGAGCAATATAAAATTAAATAATATTTGTGCACATAATGATGGAAAAGGCCAATTATTGTCAGACTTCTTTATTCAAACTAAAATAATTTGTTTTGCTGCCTCCCAAATTCAGTGACCTGTAGCCTTGAACTGTATTTGCTGTTGTCACAAGCGAGTAAACCAGAGCTGAAATGTTTGAGATTGTTGGAGTATCAACTTACGGCACAAATCAGGTGTCCTCCAATTTATGCAGACGTCCTGATCACTGCAGGCCTCTGCATAAGCTGCCACTGCTGTGCAGAAGCCCAGGAACTTCCCTTCAAACTCACAGGAGCAAGACTCCTGGACGCATGCATGGTAGTAGGGCTCTGGATCCACCTAAGGGTTGGTAAACATCCAACAGAATTCAGTCAGAACTTTAGTGCTGGTTGTTAGCTTGTATGACTGATTGACACATTAATGGACCTTCCCACTTGTGCATTTACTCTCCCTTCCTATGAAATTTGTATTGGGCCTTGGAGCCAAGTAAAATACATACTGCACCTTAAAGTGGCAATCCTTGAAGCTGTCTCCCCTGAGGATCATACAGCGCCGCTGGGCCCAGGCTGAGCAATAGGAGTTGCGTTCACATGGAAATATCTCAGTGGTCACGTCAGAGCAAGGAGGAGTGGAGACCTTCCAGCTGTTTCCAAAGTCCAAGGGACTGGCCAACACTGAAAACACAGGGTTCGTTTTATATTGACCATCACGATTAAAGTATGACTGCAACTAAAACAACAAGAAAACCCATTCACCAGCTGAGCCACGCGTCTCCAGGTCATTCATTTCATTGGAGTCAAAGTTCCCACAGAGGCCACATACTTTGTTCTACAGGAAAGATGGATGAAAAAAAAAGGTTTTACGTCTACCTTACTTCTGCAAGTCTCATTTTGACAGAATATACAGTGACATAAATGACCCCAAAATATTCATCACTTACCCTCCAGTTTGCATGCAGTTCTATCGTGATCCGGGTGTGTTTGTCCCAAATGAGGGTTATGCCTCTGCTTGGCACTGAGATTATGATATACAGCCCCACTGTGTGTGTGGTGTAAAGTAAATCTTGCTCCACAGTCCAGCCATTTTGGATTTGTTTAGTCACCCTCATGTCACTCAGTGTCAGAGTGACTTTGTTCTAGGTGGGAAAATCATGATGTACCAGTTAGTGTATTGCTTTTCTGGAATATGACAATCATCCGTGGCAAACTATTCCACTTTGAATCAGCAATGGAGGAAGTGAACATACAACTTATTAACTGAAAGATTAGTAGAAATGTAAAAATTCCTAAAGGACAGCAGAAAGAGACATCTACCTGCAGGTCCAGGACGATGGACCGAGAGCAGGTGAGCGCCTCATCACAGCAGGGTACACTCTCCACTCTGACTGAGAAGGTGCCATTTGTGTTTCCACAGTAATCCTGAAGTTAAAAGGCAGTGTTAAAGACTTGTTGTTGTGGAAAATGTGACAAACTATAGACAATATTTAAAAAATGCAACGCAATAAGTTGCACATCAGGCAGCTGGTTTATGGACCATGTCCACTGATGGAATTATACAAGAGGTCTACGAAACCTGCGCAAGAAAGCAGTGGGTCAGTAACCATGCATTATTAAATCAAGTGTTCTTTTCAAGATTTAGATCATTAACAATGAGTGTAATAAATTCCTATAGTGCTTTGAAATACCAATTGATCATATAAACTGAAAAATTAGGCTAATCAAGTGACAAAAACTGCAGTTCCACCAGTGGCCACTTGAGGCTGGCTCCTAAAGGTGAGTCAGTTCCCATAGATATAAATGTTAAAATGCCCAACTTTATAGTGGAAATAGGCATGTTTAGATGTTTACGGTCTGGTGCAAACCAAAAAAAATGTATGAAAACTATATGAGGACTGCTTTTATTTTCTAATATTTCCTACTTTCATCGTGTTTAGGCTTAAATGTTTGCATAATAATGGGAGTGGCCCAAACTGCACTGTGACAGGTGGATGCCGTCACAGTTTTCTAGATGTCTGCCTAGGCATCACATGCCCACCTAAACTGCTCATGCTTCACCTATTCACCCATCTTCGCATTCAACAGGAGTTGGGCGGAATTAGCCACTGCCAAAATGGCGAAAGCCAGAGCCGCGATACTGCACATCAAAATGGCTCTTTAGGAATCCTATGGATGACATCATTTTGTCCACTGCTATATACAGTCAATATGTGGTCTCACCTCCACAAGCGTGTACTGACAATGTCCGTCAAAGCGATACCATTTAGTGTCAAAGGTCTGATAATGCCCGTTTCCATAAACTTGGCACGTCCCAGGACACGGTTCATCTTTGCAGTGCCACTGACCCTGTCCACAGACGCTGTAAGATAGAGTCATGTAATTACATTACTATGTGGACGAATACGATATTTTGAATTATCTTAGAAAACAGAACTAATAAGTGCGTTACCATGTTTTACACTTTGTTTTGACATGGTCTCCTGCTTCGAATACTTTGCCACTGTACATGCACGTACAGTTGTCCACAGAAACACAGTTTCCATGGTGATCCTCATACTGGTCATATGGGCAGTAGCAGCCGCTCACACAGGTCGTGTTGGTACCCTGGAAATTACACCAAAAGAAAATGTTTTAATTGGTGTAAAGGCTGCAACTCAACACTACATTACCACAGAAAGTATATTCACTTAGTGCAAAAATAAAATACCTATAGAATATAAGAGATATAAGAATATAAGAATATAAGAAAACAACATAACAACATGAATAACAACATATGACAAAGGGCAACCATGTATACAGCCATGGATATAAATATATAATACACTGACTTACCAGTGGTTTGCTGAGACTGTCACAAGTCTTCTGAGCCGTGTTAACGGGGTACTCTGAGCAGTGAACGCAAACCTTTCCATTCATGCAGCCTGACACGACACATAAAATTATTAATTATATTTCAGTTAGTTTGCCATTTGATGTTATGAGAGAGCAACAAAAAAAAAAAAAATTCTAATACACTTACTGACAAGTAAATTGCATTGCATTATTATGGTTAAAGGCATTATAGACAGGATTTAAAGTTTGTTAAAAACCTTTGCATTTAATTTTATTGTATTATATCAGTCAGTAGAAATATGCATCAAATTTTATGAAGAAATATGATAATTTACTTACCACAATCCTTGGAACAGTGCAGTTCTCCATTCTCACAGTGGCTTTAGAAAAAAACAAAACAAAAAAAACAATACTGGGTCTTTTGATGTTCCAACAAAATTTTATTGACTATTTTAAATGTCACAAAACATTTCAGTTGTCAACTCACCACTGTCGTCCGTCAATAACAACCGAACCCGGCAGTGTCGTGCCACCATTGTAGTGACATACACAATCTGCCTTAGGGGTGCAGACGTGTCCTACATTCAGGTGGGTTCCTTCCGGGCAGCCACAGCCCTCCACAGGAGCATCTTCCAGCCCACAGCGAGGGTCCAGCCCGGACAGTGAGAGGCAGGTGCGGTTGCAGGCCAGTACATCGTAAGAGAACTCTTGGTTCTTTTGACATTTCAGAGCTGTAACATTCAGATATTTTATTTTTTTGGTAAAAGACATGTAGTTTTCAACATGGGTGAGATTGAAATTTAATTTAATTGCTTTAAATTTGCTTTATGGTGACTGAAAATGCTTACAGAGTCCAGTGATAGAATACAGAAAAGAAAACAAAGGCCGCCTAATTATTAGTTAATCTTGTATTTCAACTGTTTTTGGACAAACCTTTTGCAAAATTATATTTCAAACTGACAGACATCCTACGTACTTCACGTACTCACAACATTATTTGTCTCTCATCTTTTTTTCCTAAATAAAATCCCACGGTGAACTGAACTCACTGCAGTTGGTAGCCTTCCTCCAGTCACCAACTTCAATCCCCAAACCGGCGCAGGCCTTAGCATAGCTGCTCAGAGCGACACACCAGCACTGCAGCAGATTGCTGCCACAGTTGCACGTTCTTTGGATGCAAGCCTGGAAGTAACAATCAGTGTGATCTTAAAAAGAATCTGCCATTGATGCGTCAACATCAGTTAACTAATGAAAATGCATCAAGAACTACTTTGATTTGTCTGCTGTTTAAAGGTTTTCTTACTGTATGGTACGGATCAGTTGGGATATGGCCGTGGCACTGAGCAAATATCCCAGTTGGGCTGTTCAACACAGCACACTTTTCATCAGCAAATATTTCTGCAAAAACACAAAACGAGCTCAAATCATGAAATATGCAAATGGAATAAGATTAATGAGCAGCAGTAGAAAACAACTTGCCCTCTAACACTGAAGGAATTTTTATAATGTCTGTGGCTAGTCAAAATCCAAGATGGTGGACACAGTGTGGAGTAGAGGTAGTAAAGAAAGCAGATAAATTCCATATCTTCTGGGAATGTTCTAACATCACGCCCCACATTGGCAAGAGATAAAGACATTAGAGGGTGGAAGTTCCTTTTTCACAATTGCGGTATTATACTTTGGGCAAAATATAATCACATTGTATGTTTAGGATGTCAGTTGCAAGAAAAAAAAGAGTTATTGCTGGATGATGGCTGGAGACAGAAGTACCAAATGTGGAGTACTGGGTTTATGTAATGAAAAGTAATTGGAGTAGTTAAATTTCTCCCAGAGACTGGAAAAAGATTGCAAACTTTGTAATACCTGGATTGAATTTGTTGTGCAAATCAATTTGGACAGAATGGGACTGGGTTTGCAGCTTGAGGTTCAAAGCTGAGTTTGAGAGGTTTGAGTCAAATTTTGCTTGGGAGATTTGTTCATGGATGTTTTTGTATTTTATTTTTTTTTTGCAGTTAACTGATACCATTGTCAGTGTTGATGCACATTGGGGGTATGTTAATAGCACAGCTGCCCACACTCCAGGACAGAGCGAAAGGTTGAGCCGAGTTCTCGATGATCCCGCTGCTGGTGGTGAAGTCATCTGTGGTGTCATTGTTGCTGTTGCCACAGAGACCTGAAAGACATCTCTGCATATCAGAACAAATCCAACCAGCTCATGCCACAGTGGACATAGAAAGCATGTTGTTGTACCTATCTCTATATATTCTTTTGGCCTCAGAGTTCATAAAAAAAAACTAACCTGAAATCATGCCACTGTAGTTTCTAGGCGGCGTGATGTACAGCTGGATTTCTGGAGACATCTGGACTTGGATCTTCATATCAAATGATGTGTGGACTTGAACATACATTGAGGACTGCCAGAAAACCAGGGCATGATCTGACAGGTGAGAGGTGACAGGTAGTCTGTAAGTAACCAAAGCATCCAGTATGTATTACAAAGATTAGTTCTTCTTCTTCTTACCAGACTGATGAAGTTCAATAATTTCTTGCTCTCCAAACTTAACCATGTTCTGTGTGAACGTGTATATTTCCTGCAAATTCAAAAAGACCGATATCAACAGTTACACTTCTCTTGCTCGGTACTGATAGTGTTTGACAGAATACAGCATAAGGTTTGGAAGTCAACGATTCAAATCTGCTTCTACCTGGAAAAGCTGCAGAACAACCGTTTTCAGAGATGCTTCTTTTTCAGAAAACTCGACTGTTATTGTCCAGTTGAGACCCTGCGCACCGTCGTAAAAAATCCGTAGTTAGTATCGGTAACCATCGGCATTGGATTCATGTCATGTGATGCCGTTGTGGGGAAAATTTACCTGTGAGGCCACGTATGTACATTTACCAGGAACTACGTATTGTTTGCCATCAAAGGTTGTCACAAACTGTCCTTCAATGAGACATCTGGTTGGGCAGAAGTTATCAGAGCAAAGCCACTTCCCACCATTACACAGGCTGAGGACACATATGGGCATGGAATTGGAATTGAATTGATCGTCAATGTAAATTTTTATTTATGTATTTTTTTTAACCTGCTAACCATGATTGACATTTGGTGCTTCGTATGTCTCCGGTTGCATAGCTCCTGCCGGCGAACACACAGGAGCAGCTGGACTCATCGACACAGTGGAAGCCATCCGAGTGATCATTGAGCACCTTACCTGCAACACAAATGTAATTAGGGTCGCGTAGGCAAAACAAGAAACGGATCCACAGCGTAGCGAAGAGCTAAATTGCACAGTTGGACAGTCCTTACCATTTGGGCAGACACAGGAACTGGTGAGATCCTGGTTGGTCAACCTTAGGTTTGGATTGGAGCAGCTAGGAACAAAAGCTGGACCCTGCTCTACATAAACCAGGTCTCCAGGACAAGTCGGCGGATCTATATTCGAAGGCAAAAATCAAAAGATGGTATGAGAGTAGAGACATAAATTAAAATAAAGTGGATTTGAGACAACCTTGAGGGTATATTAACAAAAGCTCATTTACCACATTGCGTTACGGCTCTCCACATGTTCCAAACATAGCTGCTGTTCCCACAGTGCAAGACAATCTCTTTGAAGAAGGCACAGTTGATGGATTTGCTGTTTTCATAGCTGTAACTGTTCTTCCCACAGAGTCCAATATAATGAGGCGTTTTAGCTTGCAGGCAATCCAAGGTGTAGGAAAAGAAATGACTGCATACCTACAAATATCAGAGGAACCATTTAAACATCTGGGGCTAAGACATATTATAGATCGTGTTTGAGGCCACTTTACTTGAGAGCTGGAAGGACTGGTTCCCAAAATATACACTACAAAAACAAATTAAACATGACATTTATGGAAAAATAATTCCAGTCTACACAATATCCTTTTCAGTCTCTTCACAGTGCCTCAAAAAACAACAAGCAACAAATATACCTAACACGAAGCAAACTGAACAGCAGGAAGGGAAACCATATTGTAATTTCTTTGGTTGTGTTGTAAACTGAAACAGTGATGGCAACATTCAACTTACTGGATTACTGGCAGCAACGGGATCTCGGGTTTGACATGTGTCGTCAGTGAGCACGCTCTCTGTGATCAACTGCTGTTCGTTGGCTGATTTCATAAAAACACAGATAAATGTCAAAAAAATAGCTGAAAAAGGTTTACATTCCTACGAAATGTGACTTTCTGTAAGAAATAGTCTTTTTATGTCAAATGTTATACTTTATCCAAATCTAGCACCACATACAGTTAAGGAAATCCTTGCCAGTTTCATGTCTCAGTTATAATATGTAATTGGTACTCAGTTAATTATACTACTACAGTCAATACTTTTACAATACAATTTATATGACTATTGATACTGTTGCTTATATTATTGTACGAATAATCTATTAATTTGACTTTTACACTTACCAATTACATATACTGTATTACTCAGTTATGGTCTATAATAGCTTCTGTTTAAAGTTATCTGTAGTACTTAGTATGCAACAGTTTCTTGAAGAAGTTATTATGTATTAAGTTCAGGAACAAGACCACAACTCCTGAACTTAATACCTACCTTTTCCCTCTTGAGAGAACCAAGGGAGAGAGACAAGTGCGCCAAGGCATCCTTCAACCGTCATCCATCTCCTCAATCGGCCTCACCCATCCCTTCCCTTCAACTTTTCTCATCCCTCCATCTGTTTCCCTTAAGTCCTGTCATCCCATAAACTTCCTTGCATCAACTGAAGGCATGGCTTTTGGTGGCAAAATCCCTAGCACTACTACAGCTAGTGCTACAGAGGTCCAGAGATGCCAAAATTACAAATGGAAATAAATATAAAAATAAATAAAATTTGGGCACTTTCCTCCCTCCATATACTTTTTTTGTTTCTCCACTGCAGTGAGGGCTATACCCTCAGTTTACTGTTGTGCCCGCTCAACTAGGTGAGGTCGCACCAACGGCATCACCATTGTTTCCCGTTTGTTTGTTCGTCAAGAAGCCGTCGTACCTGGGACGCTGTGTTTCCCACACAATCCAGTCATGTCGGTGCTCAGCTCCTGGTCCAGTTCCACCTTAATAAGAAATCATACAGATGTTTCAGGGCTGCATAGTGATTTCCACTGTATGCATCAGCTGACCTTTGTTAAGGCTCTCCTCACCCGCAGAGTGTCAATCCCTTCAGCTGCATTGTGCCAGGTGACCGACAGAGGAAGCAAGGTGCTCCTCAGTCTAGTGTAGATGCCATAGTGAAAAATGTGCTGGTAGGTGTGGTCATAAGGTAGGGAAACACTTTGAAAAAATAAACACACAGAGGCATCTGTTAAAACTAAAAATTAATAAGTGAAAATGCTAGTAAAACATTATACTGTCCAAGTGTAAGTCACCTTGCAGACCGTGACAACCTTCATTTCACTCAACTGAAACTGTCATTTCATTCAACTGCAGAAACAATTTATAATCACAGTCAAAGCTAATTATCAACTGGTGAGTGATTAGCGTCAGGTAAAAGCATAAACCACCTATGAATGAACTTAAGGGAAATACTCTTTCCTGCTGCCTCACACTTTTTAGTTGGGGGTTTCAGTTAAGATCAAAAACTAATAAAGACCCAGAGGATCATCAAACTCTGCCTGAGACACTAATTGACCTCTTCTTACAATGCAGTTTCGGTTAACAAACCTCTTCATCTCCACCAGTATGCTTCCATTGCGCAGAACAGTCCTGACTTTGTTGATGATGATCTCGACCTGGACCAGCAGCCCGCCGTCCCCTCGCTGTACGGTGATGTCACATTCAACCCGGTTGTGGGTGAAGCGGGTGAGGGTGAACGGGCAGTTGGAGCGCACGTAGAAGCTTGAACCATTGAAAGGCTGGACGACGCCACTGCCGAACGTCCTGCAAGTGTCTGATCACAGCAAAGTTCAGTCAGTAACAATCCAAACTGTCTCAAGAAGCTTTGCAGTACTCAGAGCCTGGGTATATACATGAAGAGTACATGATACCAGATGATGCATGATGCAAGGAGGATTCTGGATAAAGCCAACATTCAGAGTAAAACCAAACGCAGACAGAAAACTAAGTCAGTGATGATAGTTGTCATATTACAACTAAATGGGATGACAGAATGTATTTATGAGATATCAGAAGCAGATTAAGGATTAGATTAAGACGGGAATGGATAATAATCAATTAATTTCACAAATCAACTTATACTCACATTTCTGAGTGTTTGTTGTTGTCACAGATTCACTTGTTCCAAAGACTAGGAGACAAATACAATGAAAGTAAACATTAATACAACAAAAAACTGCAATTAACAGTAAAGAACAAAAATCCAAATTTGGGTGCAGAGCAAATATTACTGTTACACTTGATATATTAAATACAGATACAGCGCTGTATCTGTACTGATAAAAGTAAAGGCACGGTTCCAGTGCCATGGATTTTGCGGTCTTCTTAAATGTTTTGGGTTTTATAATTAAGAATGGAAACCAGCAGCGAATGGCAAATAAAATTATGTGGTGCTTCTCAACTGTAATGTAGCACAGATACTGTATAAATATGCATAAAATGAAATACTCAAGCAGCTAAAAAATACCTTGATCTCAAATTATTTTTGATTGTCACCAAGAACTGGTGTAAATAACCATGAAACCAAGATTATTTTTTATAAAATATTGCAAATTAGCCTTTTTTCGCAAAGGGTAATTAAATCATGCAAAATACTTGTTTCACTTTTTCTTCTTGTAATGCATAAAGTAAATAAAATAATAATAGTAATAATTAAAAATTGCATAAAAGAATGACTGCATGGTACCTGAGGCCAATGAGAAGCAGAGAGCCAGTATCCATCGCTGTGAGGCCATGCCGCCCTGCGCTCCCTCGCTGCAGGAGACCAGGTGAAACTGGGAGAAACTGCACAAACAGCCCACCACGGGGCTATATATGCAGCGTCCATCTGTATACACATGCACACACACTGCCTGAATCGTCCCACAGACGTGTGCGCTCACACGCACTTCCTTCAACAAAGCTACCAGGAAACAAAAAAAGCAAATCAGATTAAACATTCTACTAAGCAGCAATTAAGAAACATGGAGATCACGACACAGTGCTGGTAAACAGCTTACCTTAAAGGATATGCTGCTTATCATGTTGCATTTACAAGTGAATAAATCTGTTCTATGGTATTCCACTGACACATACTCCCGTGAGAAATTGCGAGTGTGTGTGAAAGAGAGATCTGTGTGTACACATAAAGAAACGTCACACAAATGGATGCACAAACACAGTGTTTGAAAACTGAGCCTTTAAATCTCATGTTTCCTTGTGTAGCTGTTACCAGAATACTCGTTAATTATTGTGAACAAGGAATTTCCTTTAAATCATCTTTCATTATGCCATTCCTTCCACTGGCCACTGAGTAAAAGGAGTGTAAGCAGCAAAAACAGGCAATATGTCAATGTCACTAATATCCCCCCTAATAGGTGAAATATTAAGTCTTGCTTTAAAGAGGGATGCTTACTTTTCGCAAACATAGGTGAGCCAGACAAGGCCTTGCAGGTTAACAGAGGCCAAACAGGAGGGGGGGGACGAGAAATAAAGCTAAGCAAATGAATTGGTGCATGAACCAGGATGTAGTTAATTATTTTTCAGAGATGGAGCTGAGGGAAAGCACCAGATACTGCAATGCTCATATTAAGAAGCGAAAACTCTGTGTTAAAAAAAGTACATGAGTGAAGGTGAAACCAGGGAGGTGGTAAAAGGATTAGATGGATTAAAGAACACACAAGCAGACTTCATTAAACTTGAGATCTTTCGCTCCAACCCGCCTCCTCTAGGGAGTTTTTCCTTGCCACCGTTGCCTTCAGGCTTGCTCTGGGGGTTTCAGGCCGGGTTTTTGTAAAGCATCTTGAGACGATTTGTATTGTTATTGACGCTATATAAATAAAATTGAAAATTGAATTGAATTGTTCTTTGAGATAATACAACTCAGTTCCACATAAACATTCCTGCCCGCACTCTTAGGTCATCCTCATCCATCCTCAATTCATCCTCCCACCTGCTCGCTTGACCATCATGTGGTCCAGAGCCTTCTGCCATTCAGCCCCCAGCCTCTGGGATGCCCTCCTGGAACACTTAAAAAATTCAGACTCTGTCACCACCTTCAAATCTCAGCTTAAAACTTATTTATTCAGGCAGGCCTACTCTATTCCATAGTCTCACTTTTATCTGCTGTCATTTTTATGTAACTATATATATGTTTGTGGATATTTTAATTGTGTTTTATTTTAACAATTTTGTGTATTTTAATTGTGTTTTATTTCAACAATTTTGTACAGTGACCTCGATTTTTCCTGAAAGGCGCCTATAAATAAAATGTATTATTATTATCATTACAATGTAGTATTTTCACTGCATATAAGATACATTAAAATTAAATGGGGTTTTAGGGAGTTGATTATGGTTGTAAATCAATCAAAATACTCCATATGTGGCCAAGGGTCTACTGTCAGTACCAGCAAAACCAAGCAATTGTGGGAGGCCCCATGAAAACAATGAGAAAGGAGGCCCCCCCAGATTGCTACCTTTTGGCATATTTTGGAATGACAACCTTGAACTGCCATAAACCTATGAAGACTTTATAGCACATCGATGATGAACACACATGGAGTATGATTTTATCCATATTTTACCAGGGGCTGGATCTCACAATGGTTGCTTAATGTGCAGAAGCCACATGTAAAAGAAAAGGACACAGAAAATATAAGTTAGTTGAAACTACTTTCCATGCGTTGATATAAAATGCTGTGGCTAAAACTCAATATTAAAAAGTTCTTGATATCACAGATTTAAGAAGTTTATTTGGTCATTTCTAGCCTAGTTAGCAAGTCAGTGAGCAGCCATTTTGGACTGACGTCCCTGCCTACGCCACCTTTAGCTACTATGACAGTGAAACTTTCTGGAAACACGTTCAAATACTCATTTGTAAATGAGTTAAGATGAAATTAAGAGGCATCTCAAGCCAGCTGTAGGTCCAGTAACCAACATGAACATTAAATTGACCAAGAGAGTCTACTTCCTCAAACATAAGGCTAGTGTGGCGATTTAGTGAGTTTAGTAAAGCTTCCCATCCATCTCTACCACTTTTGAGCAGCAAACTCTTTAACTGAATTAGTTTTCTAATTTCTTTTTTTTTTTTTACTTATGCTTTTACATCTAAGATGCATTCGTTAGCTTCAGTACTGTTACCTAGCAGCACACTTTGCATGTGTTGCTGTTAACGAACATTAAGCGTTTATGACTTCCTATGTAACCATGAGGTCCATTTGAAGACTGTGTGGATATGCTCTCGACTTAACTTAAAAGGACTATGGTGATAATGTATGAGCAAATAACTTTCAGCAAACAGTTTATAGCCTAAAGCTAACATGTAGCAGTTAGCAGCCATATGCTAGCAAGTCACGTATCTAACCACATGAAAGTGTTACTATTCAGTCATCCTTTCACTAGTTTGGTCACATTCCTTTAGCTGCTAGCAGTCACATGTTTCACTTGCTGCCAAGTAGTTAATTGGTCTGTTTGGTCATGGACACTAAGTGGAAGGAGTATTTTTTTCCCCATCTCAAAACAGCTACCTGTTGCTGCTGGAACACCAGAATTAGATGAAATGTTTATTGAGCTGTTAGCATTCCTTCAAATGCTAGCTGCTAATTTTTTCATTCAACCATTTTTCAGACACTAGCTAGTTTGCTTTGTTAAGTGTTATTATAAGTTACGAGTTAATGAGGATTCTTTATGAGTCAGGTACGAGTGACACTTTTCATGACAAACGATTTTCACAGCACATTGTAATGAGACCAGGTGATTACCTTATATTGTACAATCTTACTTCATGGACGATTGGTACAGAGCACCATAGTCATTAAGAGTATTCACATGTGAATTAATTTGTTTTATTGAGTTAAATACACATTTTGGAGCATTCCGGTAAAATGACTGCGAAATATGGTGATCGAGGAAGCAAAGGGGGATTGGCCATCCTGCTTGTGTGAAAAGAAGAAGTTAATCAGTAATGTTTGACAAATTATCACCAGTTAATTCTTTGCTAGCTTAAAATTAGTTTCAATTAGTTATTAGTTTCATGAAGGTTTTATAGCAGTCCCTGCTCACCTCAACCTGTTTGTCTCCTCGGCATGTGCCAAGAGAGTGGTAGGAGTGCAGTGGCCTGTATAAGAGCCCCTGAAGCAAACCATTGTGATAAGGCAGGGGGGATGCACGAAACAAAACCAGTGCTAACTGTGTGTAATTTTGTTGAGTATTTTCTTTATTGGTGTATTTGTATGACTCTGCATACTACATAAATATATGTTTGTGTTTTGTTTTATATGGTGTTGAGTTTATGCAAATATTTAGTGTTTAATGTGACATTGTTCCCTTCTACATATAGGCTGTTCCAGCTACTCACCTGTAGCAGCATGGGTTAAAAAGGCAGCTAGTCAGTTGGGTCCGTAATTCTGTAAGACCTGTTGCACTGCCTTGCGATGGCGTTTGTGCTTGCGACGTGAGAAGTTGTGCACAAGGAAATTTTGCAGGGTCATTCGTATGGAGTTTACTCGTGAAAACGGTAAACATGATAACATTTACAGGCAGCATTGGTTGGTGTCTCAAGATGTCTCGCTTGCTGTTAATATACCGCAGGTTGTCCATGGGAATTTACCTCAGTCTTCCATGTCTCTTCGAGAAATGCATAGCCACATGTGATTTGTAGCCTGTTATGAGTTTAGAACAGACTAAATGTGTTGTTTTTGTTACAGAATACAAGGTCTGTAGGGTTCAAGTTGACAATGTTCAGCACTGCGGTCACGTGATCCGTCGTTCGCAGAAAGCGAGTAAAGCCAGGCGCAGTCGGATTTCTCTTGCGCGTCACATGACCGCAGCACACTACATTAATTCTTCTCATGTAGTTTGCTTTTTGAAACGGAAGAGCTTTGCTTAGCACTTTGTTCCTGTAAAGTTCTACTTCAGCTGGCCTGACAAGTGTAAAGCTACACTTACTGATGTTAAAACTGTGAAATACACTTCACTGTCATCAAATTGCAACTTTCTTGGCTAGCAAAAGAATTATAACAATTAACAAACCATATATCTAATTAAGGGTCTTTCCCTCCCTATACTCTCCCACTGAAAACTTATCCCATGAAATCTTAAGTCAAATTTTGATGTAATTTGAGGTCCTTAAATAAGTAACATGCCCCATAGAGCTATAATTTTGAGGTGTGACTGGATTGATTGGCCGCGCTTGGGTTTCATGGTTTCCAGTCATATCCACCCCGCGATCCACCCCGGCTCCTCCCTGTTTGAGGCAATTCAGAACAAACTAACTTGTTGGAGCCATTATATAGTTTGAATTTGTCGTTTGTTTGAGTCACTGCGGTCATGTGTTTGCGTGCAGTTCCCCCACCTGTAACTTGACTATATCCCCACCCATACTGGTGCTCCCCCTAGGTAAAACCCCGGAACTGCATGCAAACACATGAAAACAGTGACCCAAACCCACAAGAAATACAAAATATATAATGGCTCCAACATAACTGATGGTATGGGCTCATACACAGTGTAGCCTCTAAAATTAAATTCATGCTTCGTAGACGGGTGTATATATGAAGTGTGTGCCGTCCCCACTTTTTAGATAGGTCGTACCACAATAATTATATCTCCTTAGAAATGAAATATAATGTGTCCAGCAAATGTCCAAGCAATGAAATATAATGAGAAATCCTGTGACCTTAAAAGGTGGCATTTTCTTCGTGCTATTAGAAGCATGAAGAAAATGAATGAAATTTTATGGGAATATGATTTTTTTGTTTGATATTATGAGATTTTTTGTTTGATATTTCCTGTGTCGGCAAGAACAACAGACTTGCTAACCTTGCTACTAATGAGACTAAACAAGCTGGAGTCAGAAGATTAATTTCCCTCGAGGCTTTATAGGTTTTCATCACAAAATCATCAGCAGCCATGTGTATTCACAGGGATCCTGACCCACCATAACCCCTCTTCTCTAATGGGCTCAGTCACGGGCCATTATCAACCCGTGCGCTCATTCATTTTTCACTTTGCGTGAAATCACCGTCTACATATTGATCTGCCACCACACATGGATGCATTTCCAGTCATGTCCCCTTCTGTGAGCTGCAGCCGTGCAGCATGTCCTCACAAATTACTTTTGCTCTTCTTTCAGCTCAATCAATAATGGAAACACTAGACAATGATGAAGCAGTGTGCAAAGAAGGGAAACCGCTTTCACGGGGACGTTGATGCAGTGTTTTGCATCGGATGGAGAGGTAAGTGTTAGCTTACCCTTATAGATCGAGCCAGACAATTAACAAACTGATCAGTCATTTGAAGCTATTCTTGAGCTAAGAAACATTTTGATTTGTTATGCTTTTATTTGCCAGTGAACTCAATATCTGCAAGTTGTGGATTATTTTTTGCATAAACGAAGCAACACAAAGACGTTAGCTCTCAAGAGGTTTTGATGAATATTTCCCAGTTGACTTTTTTGTTTGTTTGGCATCGTGGCAACAAAACTGGTATCAACTGATGTCTCAATCCTATGCAGAGCTGATTAATAGAGAAAAATATGTTGTTGTTTTTTTGTTAATCTGTTAATAATTTGAGCATTTTTTAACACACAATCTTTGATTAAAACATGAGACCTTTTCACCATATGGTGCCACAAAGAATCCATTTACCCACCTGTTCATATTTGCTATTACACCACTTTGCCAGATGGGGGCAGGCATGGATAGTTTTCTGAACGTTAGAACGCTCATCTAACAATGCCTTTTTGCCACAAAGTCTTCAGTGTTAATTGTAATAGAGATGCAATAGAGGCCCGGCCGTAAACCTGTTATCAGTGTGACGGCCGCCTGCTGTCGTACGACCCGTTCTGTGTGTTCACCCCTTGTTTTGTTGCTTGTCTGTTTTCTGCAGGTACCTTAGTGGGCAGGACTCAATTTGGGAAACCGCGAGCACCTGACTTTATCATTTAAATAAATTTGTTAACCTTTATGTTTAACCTGTGTCTCCCCATTTTTTGTTCAGGCCAGTTTACGATGGGAACTGGAAACTTTAGGAGAGTAACAAAGGCATTGAATATTTATGGTAAAGTCTGAGTGTGAAAGTATGGCATAACACCACCAAACATTACATGTGGAGGCCCACTTACAGATAAGACTTGTGATAGGATTGTGTCCGTAGCCCGGTTTCATGCACACTTGACCGCACATAACAACATGGCGTCCTTGACGGAGCAACCACGCATTTGGCCTCAGTCTAAACCAAGTGGTCCTTAACCAGCTTTACCCCGAAGATACTGACTTGAATAAAAAGAAGCAAATTGTAAGTTCATTAACTCAAAGAAATGGGTCCAAGTATGAACAGAAATTGTTGTTCATTCTATACTATTTTTATTTTTTTACTAGATTTTATTTTACTTATTTTTATTTTATTTAATCTTTCTTTTATTTGTGGTTCTTAAGAGTGTTTTTATGTACAACTAAGCTACTGTGACCAAGCAATTTCCCTTGTGGATGAATAAAGTTTATCTAAGTCTAAGTTTAAGTGTACCGCATGTGGTTAGAAACTTCTTAATGTATAAAACTTTCAGAAATAAACTTTTGGGGGATGCTTTTCATATGTTTAATTGGCATGGGCAGAAAATATATCAGACAGTCAGAAAATAATATGCAGGAAATGATAAGACAGAGCAAGAGTCAACCAGATGTAGAAAAAAATCAAGACATGCTCTCGCTACGGTGTTGCTCAAAAACAATTTTGTACCGCTGATTTGTTGAGGTGTTTGTACGTTATGTTCAATATTGCAAAAGTCAAAACATAAAGGACAAACTTTGAACAACATTATTTTAGTTTTTGTTTTTTTTATTTATTTTTTTGTTTTGTTTTGTTATGCTGTGTTTATGTCTGTGTGTGTGTCGGTCTGTGTGTGAGTGTCAGTCTGTGTCTGTCAGTCTGTGTGTGTGTCTTGTCAGTCTGTCGGTCTGTGTGTGTGTCTGTCGGTCTGTCTGTGAAGGTAATGGTATATCCAAAAAAAGGTTCCAAAAAAGGCAACGAGAAACGTAGAGTATTTTTGAGAAGATGTTTCACCGCTCATCCGAGTAGCTTCTTCAGTTGTAGGGGACTGGTGGGAAGTTTGAGGTTTAAATAGGAACTCCTTCCATTAAGGGTTGCATACTTACCTGTCGTTGAGGGGGCGGGGGGCTGTTTTTGTCCCTGTCCTCTTCCCTGTGAATGGTGCTCTAACGACCCTTGTCTGTCAGAGGCTCCAGTGTCAAGGTGTGAATGAGGCTGAAACTTTTTGGGACAGAAGTTAAAACTGTACATGTAAACAGATGGCAGATTAAATCTCAGTCCACCTCCTCTGTTTAGTGAAGGTTTTTCCAGTCTGACATAGATGGCTTCCTTTACTCCTCTTTCAAACCACCGGCCTTCTCTGGCTAAGATTTGGATGTTGTTATCTTCAAAGGAGTGCCCTTTGTCCATCAGGTGTAGGTGGACCGCTGAATCGTTTTCTGATGAGCCAGCTCTCCTGTGTTGGTACATGCGTTTATGGATGGGTTGTTTGGTTTCCCCAATGTATACATCTGTACCCTCCTCACTGCACTGAACAGCATACACCACTTTACTCTGTTTGTACCTGGGTGTTTTGTCTTTAGGGTGGACCAGTCTTTGCCTAAGTGTATTCCCTGGTTTGAAATAAACTGGAATGTGGTGATTTCTGAAAATTGTCCTGAGTTTTTCAGATACCCCAGCCACGTAGGGGATGACGATGTTCTTCCTTTTGTTGCTCTCCTCCTTTCTGTCCTGTCTGGGATGTCTTTTTGAGCCTTCGACAAAGGCCCAGTTGGGATATCCACTTGAGTGTCCGTTTGATGTGTTTCTGTTCCTTCTCCTTACCATCCAGTCTTGTGGGTACAGTCCACTGTGCTGAAGAGTTCTGATGACCCCTAGTTTGAGTTTGAGAGGGTGGTGGGGATCAAAAAATAACTACTGATCAGTGTGAGTAGAAAACCCACTCACACTGATTAGCACTTATTATTTGATTCCCACCACCCTCTGGAACACAAACTAGGGATCATCAGAACTCTTCAGCACAGACCATACCCACAACACTGGATGGAGAAGAGAAGGAACAGAAACACATCAAATGAAGACATGTGGATATCCCAACTGGGCCATTGTCAAAGGCTCAAAAAGATATCCCAAAAAAGACAAGAGAGGAGGAGAGCAAGAAAAGGAAGAACATCGTCATCCCCTACGTGGCTGGGGTATCCGAAAAACTCAGGAGAATTTTCAGGAAATACCGCTTTCCAATTTATTTCAAACCATTCAATACACATAAACAAAGGCTGGTCCACCCTAAAGACAAAACACCCTGGCAAAAACAGAGTAAAGTGATGTATGCTGTTCAGTGCAGTGAGGAGGGTACAGACGTATACATTGGGGAAACCAAACAACCCATCCATAAACGCATGTACCAACACAGGAGAGCCGGCTCATCAGGAAACGATTCAGTGGTCCACCTACACCTGAAGGACAAAGGGCACTCCTTTGAAGATAACAACGTCCAAATCTTAGCCAGAGAAAACAGATGGTTTGAAAGAGAACAGGAAAGAGAACAGGGACAAAAACAGTCCCTCCTCAACGACAGTAAGTACCTAACCGTTAATGGAAATTAGCTGCACCTGTTTCTGGTTGCTAACACAACAAGCAAGTTTCAGTAGGAGTTCCTATTTAAACCTCGAACTTCCCACCAGTCCCCTAGAACTGAAGAAGCTGCTTGGATGAGCGGTGAAACGTCTTCTCAAAACCTCTACAAATACAGTTGCCCTTTTTGAAACCGTTTTTTTTTTGGATATACCATGACCTGGATGACTGAGAACCTTCACAGACATGTGTCTCTGTGTCTTTGTGTGTGTGTGTGTCTTTGTATGTCTGTGTGCGTCTCTGTTTGCGTGTGAGTCTGTGTGTTGTGAGGTGGTATTTGGGGGTCGAAGGGAGGGGGATAATGGTGAAAGGGTCTCAAATCTGTCTCAAGATGTTTTATATAACCCAGAGTCTGAAATCCCCAGAGCAAGCACTAAGGCGACGGTGGCAAGGAAAAACTTCCTTTTCATGGGAAGAAACCTTGAGCAGACCCAAGCTCTATATGGGGCGCAGTCTGCTTGAGGCTGGCTGGGTAGTGAGACAGAAAATGGGTTGGGGCTAATGGGTCTGGGCAGTGTGAGGAGTAGGGGTTGATGAATCAACTGGTTGACTAGAGGATGGCTCAGGTCTGGTCCCTCCAGTTCTTCTGAAGAATTGAAGGAATCTTTTCCAGAATGACTTCCTTTTGGGTTTCCTTTGTGCCTCTGATATCTGCTCTTCTAAATTGTGAACTCTGTTCATCAACTCATCAGTGGATCTTTGTCTCTCTTCGGTTTGTTCCTGTAAGGAGTTCATCAAGTTATCTATTGATTTCAGGAAGTCAGACTTTTCTCTTTGCCTGTGATCTTTTTCCTGAATCAGTTCCTCCTGTGCCTGCTTTAGAGAGGCAGTCAACTTGGATGTTGTCTCCAAGTGCTCTGCCAGGAGTAGGGATCTGGTTTCTTCCCACTGGTTTCTTTCATGGTCTAGCTGGTTGTGCACTTGAACCAGCTCAGCCTTCATTTTGGTGTTGTCCTCTATCTGAAGTGCCAGACAAGTCTCGGTCTCCTTCATCTTGTTCTGGTCAACCCTGAGGTCTGCTTCCAGGTGAGCAATTCTTATGGAAAAACTTGTTTGCAGTTTATCCTTTTCTTGAAGTTCTGCGGAAAGGACGTTCACCTCCTGTTTTGTAATGTCTCTTTCATTAGTGAGCAGTTTGTTCAAGTCCTCTGCCTGTCCTTGTTTATAAAGGGATTGTTCTTTCTCCCTGTCTTGCTCATGCATGACTTCCACTAGGTTCTCAACAGACTGTAGGAGTTGGGTCTTTTCCAGTTGCCACTCTTGTCTTTCCCTGTCATAATTAGCATTGATCTCATCCATAAGACGTAACTTGTCCACTTCATGGTGGCATCGCTCATCCATTAGTTGGACTTGATTTCGAACTAGTACAGCCTTAACTCTTCTGTTTTCTTCTGTCAGCGCTGCCAGACAAGTCTCGGCCTCTTTTGTATTGGTTTGCTCCCGTATTACCTCAAATCTGTGAGTAGCGAGCTGAACATTCAACTGATGCACATATCCTCTTAAACCTGCCATTTCATTTTCCAGTGTGGCTATTTTGTGATCTTTCTCATCCAAAGTTTGGAACCGTTCCAATTCAGAGATCTGAATTAGACCATCTGTGGTCCGATCATGGTCGTTGCTGATGGCAGCACCGGTGTATTTGGGCTGTATAGCAATCTTCAATTCCTCGGCTATACTTTCACATAGCCACTGCTTGTTCTCCTGTTGTGTGGTGTGTGGAAGTATGGGAGGTTTCTGTTCAAGCCATGCACCATGCGGCATGGCTGGAAATGTAGAGGTTGTTGCAACAGACATTTCAGGAGTTGTAACAAGTATTGTGGGAGCAGAGGGCACTTCCTTAGTATTGGGAGCAGATGTAAGATCTACGATAGTACGTGCTGGGGGAGCTGTTGAAGTTGAGGGCATTTCCTTAGCGTATTCAGCTATTTCAGCAGCTGTAAGTCCTACGATAGTACGTGCTGGGGGAGCTGTTGAAGTTGAGGGCACTTCCTTGGCGTATTCAGCTATTTCAGCAGCTGTAAGTCCTACAGTAGGACGTGCTGCGGGAGCTGTTGAAGTTGAGGGCACTTCCTTAGCGTATTCAGCTATTTCAGCAGCTGTAAGTCCTACGGTAGGACGTGCTGGGGGAGCTGTTGAAGTTGAGGGCACTTCCTTAGCGTATTCAGCTATTTCAGCAGCTGTAAGTCCTACGGTAGGACGTGCTGGGGGAGCTGTTGAAGTTGTGGGCACTTCCTTAGCGTATTCAGCTATTTCAGCAGCTGTAAGTCCTACGGTAGGACGTGCTGCGGGAGCTGTTGAAGTTGAGGGCACTTCCTTAGCGTATTCAGCTATTTCAGCAGCTGTAAGTCCTACGGTAGGACGTGCTGTGGGAGCTGTTGAAGTTGAAGGCACTTCCTTAGCGTATTCAGCTATTTCAGCAGCTGTAAGTCCTACGGTAGGACGTGCTGTGGGAGCTGTTGAAGTTGAAGGCACTTCCTTAGCGTATTCAGCTATTTCAGCAGCTGTTAGTCCTACGGTAGGACGTGCTGCGGGAGCTGTTGAAGTTGAAGGCACTTCCTTAGCGTATTCAGCTATTTCAGCAGCTGTAAGTCCTACAGTAGGACGTGCTGTGGGAGCTGTAGAAGGGACTTCCTTAGTATTGGGAGCTACGTCAGGATCTGTGGCAGGTGCTATGGGGGCGGCTACATTGATTTCCTTTGTCTGGTCAACGGCTTCGTCCCTTTGTCCCTGCAGTGTCAGTGTGTTATCCAGCTGTAAACTGGAGCCTTGGTCATACTCCTCCTGGATGTGTGATTGAATGTTCCGTGGGTTGACCGGCGGAGGCAACAAAATATTTAGTTCCTCGTCTCTTCTTTGGAGGGCTGCCGTCTTGTCCTTCCACCGTAGTTGTCTCTTTTGGGTGTGTTTTGCAGTGCTGGGCTGCATTGAAAAGGATCTGTCTTTTCTTTGGGCCATCACTCTGTTGTGTGGCCGGTTAAATGTCATGAATGATGTGTTTCTCGGCATTTTAAAATCTGGTCGCTATTTATGGAAAAAGTCTAGTTGACTTTCTTTACCGCTTTTGGATATCTATGGACTGCAAATACCTAATGGAATATTTGGTTTGCTCACGTTGTCTCTTACTGGACTGATGTGGGTTTGGATAAGCAGAGGTGGGATCTCTATATATATGTTTAGAGATCAAAGGATGATGACGTCAGAGCAACGTAAGCGCCACATCAAAGGGAATCATAGGAAAAACGCGATGACGTCATCCACGACGTGACATGCGACATACGTCGCACTCCTGTTGCCAACGCAACGTGACTATTAAAAAATAATCCAATAATTAAAAAAAAAAAAGAAAGAAAAAATCATGTAACGAAAAAAAAATGCTTATTTTTTTCAAACGGGCGAGTTTTTCTCAGAGTGAACTCCGTGAAGAGGAAGCTCTGCACCGTGGGAAATCAACACGTTAGCTGCGGCAGGTACCACTACCTTGAAAAAATAATTCCGTCTAAGTTAATCAGTCACACAAGCTTATTGATAAACTACAGACTGAATTGTATCTTGTATTTGACACTTGCACCAGACTGTTTTTTTTTTTTTAAATCTTTTGTAACTTATTTAGTCATTAATGCAGATAACTTTTATTAGCCTATGATTCATTATTGGAATGAAGTAGCTTTTTACAAAATATAAACCAACTGATTATTTCCCTCAGTATTGTTAACTGAATATTTTAGTATTTATATTAAACTTGCTTTTATCTGTATTCAACAAATTGAATACAGATTATGTCTATCTGTGTTTGCCAGTAATTATTCTTAGGAGGCGTTCATTAAAGTCATGTGCACATTATTTAATATGAGACTAATTTGGGAGAATGTTTTAGCATGCTGATAAAATATAAAATCAAATCTGTAAGACATGAGGTCAATGTGGAAACACTGGCACAGAGTAACCTCAGGATTTATATATATGTTACACAGGCTACTGTATATTACATAAGAATATCCATATAAAGTGATTTGTAGTCTTTATTTTTCCCGAAATCATCAAGTGCAAGTCAAGTTTGAAAAGAAATTAGTTAAAAATTGAAATCACCTCACCTCTGTGGCGTTTTGACACATCTATCTTGTTTGGGGAATGACATACAGAGAGACATTTACAATCCAGAGTAATATTATTTTTAAATTTAATTTGAAGAGCTTTCCAACTTTATTTAGAGTACGATCAGGACTTTGGCATACTGCAACACTGAAGATAAAAACTATTAAGGAGAAAACGTGTCTGTGCCACATTCACAAAAATAACGCACTAACAAATTGGCTTATGTAGACATTAAAGATAATAAAGATAATGGGCAATGACACGTTGACAGTCATACACAATAAAAAAACAAAAAACAAAGCAAAGGATCATTTGTGACCAACACTACATGCTACAAATCACCACAATGATTAAACACTAAAGTAAGAAAACAAAATCAACAGAGACAGTGTTTGATCTTTGAGAAAGTATGTCATGAATAAGTTTCTCTTTTACATACTGGAGCTTAATTTCTGCCCAGCTGATCCCGTGGAGGACACTGATGGAAGAGTTTAGGGTCAGCTACATGAAAACACATGTTTTTCTTTTAATTTAAGGATTCAGTTGAACAGAGGTGACTAAAGCACAGCTACACAGGTTGTTTAGATATGGTGATGTTGTGAGACATTGATAGAGGTCTTGGACGATGATTGCTCAGATGTCTTATAATCATCATCTTTCTGTCTTCATGTCAGAGCTTGGATGTAATCATGAATCCTGTGTGTCAGTGCAGGAAGACTGATACAAATACCTGAAATCAAGGGAGACTCATACAAGGTAAGACATGTAGCTACAACAATAAATGAATGCAAAAAATATGGCCCAAGTAAATGATTTTTTTAGTTTCATTCTCATTGGAATAGAAACATCTTTCATAAAAAGTTATAAAATAAATAAACACTCTTTCCCTTTGAGTTTTCAGTAGAAAAAAAGTTGCACAGCGTGCAGGCCCAAGAGGAGACAAAGCAATAAGATTTAATTAATGATGTTATTTTTCTGCCCTCTTCTCCTCCTCTTTGGCCTTGGTGGTCAGAAACACACACACATTCTGGTGATTCAGTGTGACCCACGTAGAGAGAACAGTGGAAGCACTGGTTCAGGTCCTCAATACACCCAGTTGACCGGGACCCACTGGGGTTCATTGCACAGTTTGTCCACAGCAGTTTGTAAGTTTCTCCAGGTTGTCATTGACAATGGTCAGGTCAAAGTAGTGGCTGTAAGCTCTCTAGATACGGGCACTCTCATCCACTGTCTTCCTCAGGTCCACATCCTGTCAAAACACAAAGGGCAAGTCAGTGCTGGAAACATACATAGATCATAGGCATAACATTATGGCCACCTTCCTACTATTGTGTAGGTCTCTGGGTTCTCTGAGTCATCAGAGAATGGACATGGATCTTCTGAGGGTGTCCTTTGGTGTCTGGCAACAGAATACTGTTAGTGGGGGGCCTTTGGTTCCTATGTATTGAGGGGAAGGAACAAAGGCAATATACATATTTGGACAAGACTTCACAGTGTTATCAGATCATCGTGACGAAAGGTACACACAGAGTTTTGGGGCAGTTAACTACAGGACGTCAAGCTTTTTTGTCCGAGCTGAAAACATCCCGTGTGTTAGTTACTTTATGTGTGCCTTTTGTTGGATTTCTCTTTCTTCTCCATCTGCCCCAGCTTTGGGTTGTGCGTATGGGCGTGGTAGTGGGAGGTAAAGGAGACCTGACTACCCAGACCCCTGACTACCTGGGAGAGGGCCCTTTTTTTGGGGGGGCGGCTCCACTTAATTGGTGTCATAATGTATTTCAAAAATATCGATAACATCAACTGAGAGAATGGACTTTGTGTCACAGCCCTCCCAACATATTGGACATTCTGGGGGCCCCCTCTTGGAGACGCAAAATGGTTTAATCTGCCCATAGACAGCAGCCGGCAACGAGTACGTCAGTGAGCCCAGATTGAATGACCCGGAGGCTAACTGTCCTAAGCTGTCCAAAAAACACAAATCGGGGTACCTGAAAAAGAAAGAGTGTAAAGAAAAAAAAAATAAGGCAGAATGAGGGGAAGCAACTGTTAACTGCTTTCTTTCTGAAAGGTGAACCGAGTTTACTTGTTGTGTAACTGCATCCAATTAACGTCAATGTTCTCATAGTCCAGACAGCATGCAGTTTGTCAGTTGCCAATGTTTGTATGCTAAAGTTTGCCAACCAGGTTGCTTGCTGTCACAAGTAAAGACGATTATGAGCCAGCTAACGTTAGTTGTCAACATTAACCACTTTCGGAAATAAACAGTGGCGCTGTGTACAGTTGTTGGCTCCTATTCAAGAATAAATGTTTTTAAATCAAAATGTGTCAAGGATCAAAATGTTCGTACACAAATCAGATGTAGCCTAATGTTTATAGGTGTTTGGGCATAAGTAGGGTAAATGCATCAATTCAGGTGGTGAATGAAAGAACCAGTCATCAATATAATCTGATCTGATTTTATTTTAAAATCCTATTTATGCTTGTTTATTTATAAATAAATGCCCCCAAATAGTTTTTTTGCATGTGCACTCTTCGTGCACTGGCATGGATAGGGGCCCACTGACATTAAGAGTGTACAGGGCCCAGAATTTGGTGCTACGCCCCTGTTGTGATACATTTTTCAGCCATATCGCCCAGCCCTAATGTCTTCTATATGAAGCAGGTAGGTCAATACAACCAATTTGAAAATATGAGCTTGGTATTTTGTAATTTCAGAGGAGATTAGGTGAGACATTTAACAACTTTGACCAACAAGAGCATGCGATGGCATCACTGAAAGCCAAGGCCATAACAACAAACAGAACACCCTCGACTAGTAAGGAAATATTTAACTAAATTACTCTAAGGGGAAAAGAAAAGTTAACAAACCCACAGCAGGTGAACAAATTGGCAGCTCTTCCCTACAAGCTACTACATGCAGACTATGCGTCGCACGCAAAATAAAGAGACACTTGGGTAGTTAGCGGTCTTGAACCACAACATGGAATGACCTACACCTTAAGGTCAAGCCAGAAGGAAAACATCACTGAGTGTGTGCAACAAATCACAAAATGGCCAGGAGGTCCAGAAAGAGCAGCTCCCCTACCCCTTTATGCTCCACGGGAGAGCCCTGATTGGTTGAAGCAGACCAGGCAGCATCAATCACTGAAAATTACCATTGGGTAAGGATCCGGAGCAATGAGGAGCAATGAAGAGCAATGAAGGATAAAGCTCATGTGTTAAAAGCCATATTCGCAGCTCTTGTGGGGTGTTCCTGGTCCGCATTGGTCAAGTCGACCAAGGATGGAAAAGTGCTCAATCTGTGACAGGGTTATGTGCGGCCAAGGCTCACTGATGTGCTTGGGTAGAGGACTGACCGGTGTGGTCCGATCCGACAGACGAGCAACTGTAGCTGAAAAAAGTACTGAAAAAGCTTGTGCTGGTTCTGATAGAAAGATGTGAGAGCACACAGTTGGATTGCAGTTTGTTGTGTAGTGGTCAGCGTAGTTGCGGGCCAGTTGTCAATTCCAAAATACCCACATCTCAATACAACTGAGTCTCAATCCAGAGTGTGCTGGACTAAGAAGTCAAATCCATGGAGGCCCTGCCACGCAACTTGCAGGACTTAAAGGATGTGCTGCTAACATATTGGTGCTTCATGCCTCTGCATACCTTCAGGTATCTAGTGTAGCCCATGCCTTGATGTTGTCAGGGCTGTTTGTCTGCAGCTGTGTAAGGCAGTTGGTCATAATGTTATGTCTAATGTAGGGGTCAGTTTTTGTTCTAGTGTTGAGGAGTGTTAAAACAAGTTATGAGTTGATTTAAGGGTAAAGGTTGCGGTTAAGTGGCTAAGGAATGCACTGTATTTCACTGAGAAGTACTTTCAAAGACTGAAACAAGAGTTTGTGTTTGTGTGAACCATTCCACGTGCTCCTCAGAAACATAGACTTGTAATAGCACAGTCCGTCCTGTAGGGGGAAGCCGTTCCTCAGTTTTACAAGGAGCAGCCTGTTGTGCTCTGGCAAGTGTCTGTTTGAATATTACTAACATTAAATTCTTTAAGTAGATTTTGCTTGGCTCCAGGAGTGTAATATCACGTTTTCACGAGGTCTGTTTATGGCTGCTGGTTACTGATAGGTGATTTTATCTATCTATAAATCCATATTTTCACAAGATTTTTTTTTTTTTTTGTATTGTATTGATTTTATTCACCCGTGGTGTTTGCATTTGCACAATACTGTCTTCACGATTTAACTAAGATGCAGCTCAGACTAAATCCTCACCATAGATGATCCCCTCTCTCTACTCCACGCTTCCAAAACAACATTTCTTTGCGTCATGCCGACGCTGGTGGTGACGAGCTGCTCCACTACACTCCTCCTATCTCACCTTTCCTCCACACTCTTCCCCCAACTCTCCCATCAGGACCACGGGGACGCGATGCGCTGACCAGCACAAGGCTGCAGGGCAACTTCTCTCAGCGGTTGTGCGAAAGCGCTCTCGGACACGCTGCGTGGCTTTGACTCCAGGGGCTGAGGGAGGGGGGTGAATTAGTTGCGCGGGGAGTGAGTGTGTTTTTTTGTTTTCTTCTTGGAAGCGTCAAATACAACTCAGCAGCCCCTGTCCTGTGTTGTGGTTCCCATATGTCGCGAAAGCAGGTCGACCATGACTACAACCTCCGTAGTATGAGCAACCTGATGGGCGAGCGGTGGAAAAAAGTGAACGACGGAGGGGAGCGGAGTCTCATCAAGGCTCCGTCCAGCGCCAGCATCAGCAGCCAGGGCGCCTCCTCCGGAGCTTCCGCACCAGGGGCTGGAGCTGGTGCTGGAGCTGCAGCCTCCTCATCCTCCACCTCCTCCAACACCACCACCACCACCAACACCGGGGACTTGGAGAGGGCTGCCCGCAAGCAGTTCCAGCAGGATGTCACGCCCGGCTTCGTCTACGTCCTGGCCGCCTTCTCCGCCCTGGGGGGCTTCCTGTTCGGCTACGACACCGGGGTGATCTCCGGGGCGATGCTCCTGCTGAAGAGGGAGCTGGACCTGAGCGCACTGTGGCAGGAGGTGCTCATATCAAGTACTGTGGCCGCGGCCGCCCTCTCAGCCCTGCTGGGCGGCTTCCTCAACGGGCTCTTCGGGCGCAGGGTGTGCATACTGCTGGCCAGCTTCTTCTTCACCGTCGGGGGAATCGTCCTGAGCACCGCGCCCGGGAAAGAGGTGCTCCTGGCGGGGAGGCTCATCGTTGGAGTGGGGCTTGGTAAGACGTGTCCAACATCCTGTCCATAACCACACAATCATGTTTCAACCCTAAAGATTTCCTAAAAGAAAACAGGAAAAAAAAACAACTATTCATATTAGTTGTAGATTGCTTTTCATAAAGACACGTGTTGCTCTTAATGTGAAGCCAGACCTCTTCACCTCACCCATCCCTAATGATCATGTATTGATTTTTGCATTAACATTTCCCCTCTGTGACTCTCAACCAGAGAGTTCAAAGGTCACAGTGAGCTTTAGTGCCCCCTGAGGTCACGGATCATAAAAGCTTTTTTATGGTTTCCTTCGCCTTGCTCTCCTCTCCCCTTCCTCCTCCCAGGCCCTGATGTTTGCACTCATCCACAGCTTCTAATTACACAGCATGGTCCTCTGCCTGCTCAAGCTGTTAGACAACTTGCTGCCTTTATTATCATCATCATCATTATGATTATTAGATTTGGCTGCGTACCATTAAGCGAACACTCATTCAAGAATAACAGAAGCCACGATCCACCTACGGAGCACACAGGAGACTTTTTTTTAATGTCTTCATTAGACACCGAGTTGCATTTGTCTGATTGGCCCGCCCCGCCTTTTGCACAGTCCCTTTCCACTACTTCCTTCCTTCCTCCCATGAATCATCCCTCTCTCTGCACATCCCTCCCGCCGCTCTGTGCACGCCTTCACACGCAAACGCGCCTTTTGATAAGAATTCAATGCGCCCCACGTTATTTATAGCGGGCTGGTGTTGCTCGCGAGTCGCATCCTCCAGGAGGTAAGGGCCGCTGAAGCTGGCTTTCAAGGCTCAGCGCTCGTCCGCCGCCTCTTTTGAGAGCAGCAAGCGCTCTTCTTGGGAATTGCAGACCAACTTCTCTCCTTAGGCAACCACTGTTTTGTAGTTCTTTTATGCCTACTCAAGGTGAAGGCCTTGGTGTTTACTTCCTTTACAAACTAATCATAATCTGTATGTGTTGATTTAAAGGAATATACCGGGAAGACTTCTGTGAGTGTCTGGTTTGCTTTCCGCATGTGTTTTGCAGTTTATTTGGAGCTTTCTTTTGTCTCTAAAAGTCACCCAAGTTGACAAAACCAGACAGTGACTGTTGTTAGTCACTGTGATGGACTATACAGCTTGTTTCAGTTCCCAGTCTCCAAGGATGAAGCAAATCAGTGATTGACAAAGCCTGTACAGGGTGGTTTTTAATATATTCAGTTGCACTGTGTGCAAGAAAGCTTTGAAAAAAAAAGCTCGTAAAGGTTTTTATTATTCTTTGCTTTATACAGGACTTTCTCTGGAGTTTATGTTAGACCAGAGAGAACGAGCTTGGTAGAGAAAGGGTTCAGCTAATGACGGCACATGGCTGCAACTGTGTCTGATTCGAATAAATTAAACGCGTAATTTTGAGTCGTTAACATCGTCAATTACACAGATGCTTCTGATGGTCTAATTATACTAATTTTCCCAAACCGGAACGCGTATTGATAAAACTCTCCGTCCCAAATTAAAACCTGCACCGCACTCCTCCTCAGTCCCATTCACCGCGCCCTCTTGCACTCTTCCATCCTCCTCATTTTGAAAAATGTGCCTGGAGCACCTATTCACCTGCGAAAACTTTCCGAAGTCTGAGACAAATTACTTGCTCATTACTTGCAAATTACTAATTGGTTTGGGCTTGGAGAGTTTCAACACAAAGCCCATTTCAGAGAGAGTCTAATTAAGAGGCATGTGTCGGCAAGCTGTGAGATCCACCTGTTGAATGTGTACGCAATTAGGAAAAAAAAAGAAAGGAAGTGAGAATGAAAATGCTGTTCATCCTAAGAGGCTTGAAACTACTAAAGATGATGCTTGATCAAGTCATCGCAGAAAATTCACCATCCACAATTTAGATAATTGATTAGACCTTCAAGTGATTAAAATGCTGAATGCTTTATTACTTTTCTGTTTTATGCCTGTGTCAGTTAAACATAGCCGAGCTCTATTAGTTGTTGGGTAACACTAGTCAGGTTTAAGGTTCGAGCTAACTTGGCTCTGAATATCTGGATCAGAGCTTTTCAGAGCTTTGAACATAAAAAAAGAACATGGTTAGTGAGCAGATGATATCGGCCTTTCACAATAATAAGATTTCAACTGTGGCAGCTACACACCATCATTTCCGCAACAAGCTGTGATTGCTAATATGGAGAGGAAACTAATCAGCTGGGTTACATTATACGTGGCTGTTTCATTAGAAGTGTCCCCTCCCCCTTCTGCCATCACAACATTTTCTTTCCCATACAGTGATCTTCATTAACCAAGCATGCCTGAGCCAGGCTCTGACAGAAAATGAAACACATTATGGCACCACAATTATCCACTGGAGACGCTAATAAAGCAACAATTTTCATGGCGGTGAAATTACTCTGGTCCGAGCTAATCACCTGCACTTTAACGTCCCTGCTCGGTAAAGCCAGCTGCTCAGCATTTCTGAGCTGAACTCACCAAAAAGGTCGCGGGAGATGTTTGTCAAATCAGGAAAGGCCATACACCACCATGTCCTGCCTCCTTGTACTTCTACACACGAGCCTGAGGTTTGTGCGCTCCTGACTGCTTATTGTTGAGCTGACCTTTTATCTGAGAACAGTGACTATTGTGCGATGTGGGCTGTTGCTTGCCCGTGCAGACGGACAGTAATGAATCAGGAGATTGATAAGAAATATTGGCAGTTTCAATCAAATTAACTTTTCAGGTTTGTAGGAAGATGTTTCAATCTTGGAGGATGGGGCCTTGCTTTTTTAGCAACCCTGAATGTGTGATTGTGTATAGAAGTATAGTACTTTGCTCAAATTAAACTTTTCTGCACACATGTTGGTTAGTCAAAACCAAAGCAAGGGAAATCACAGCAACTAGCTGAACTAGTGATATCACTAGCGAGCCAGTTTTACTGGCTCTGCAAGCTGTAGCCTGGACTAACTTTGTTTTTTGTTTTTTTATATATATTTATTGTAAATTTTAAACTTTATACATTTTCAGGGACAGCTTAGTAGACACACAAACTGGATTTCTGCAAAATTTTGCAAAACTGTCTAGGGCAGTTGAGTAGACACACTTGTATGGCAATAAAAAGAATAACCAACTGGAAACTGTTCATCCTTCACAAGTCCAGAAATACACTTGGACTTGTTAGAATTCATTTGTAGTTGTCTTTCTGGTTACCTCTAGGACGAGTTGGAGTCAAATAAAGAGTCATATTTTGGCTCAGTTTTGGTCTCCACCAGTTCCAGTAAGATACAAGGAAAATATTCACATCTGTAGCTGCTAAGCGCTACGTTCACCAGCAAATCACCGGCTATGCCTGTCTGCTGTTTAGCGCTAGGCAGTTAGCATAATATTGGGGCTTTGAGCTCAATGTTTTGTTTTTTACAGCCCCCAACTTAACCGTTTGGTATTGTTTGGAGTCCCAAAAGATTTTATAAAGCTCCATAAAGCTAGGAGGAACTGTACGGTGATCATTATCTTTGACTTTAATACATAAGTACAAATTTGATGCATTGTAAATACAATAATGCGTTAAGACATTTTGACATTTCTGAAGAGTTTTGCAAAATTTTGCAGTTTAAACTACAATTTGTGCCCTCAGCAATAACAACAAATAACAAAAATACTACTTTTTTGGCTAAGCAAAGCTTTCTAAAGAGTCTTCCCAAATTTTCAAAGATAGTTGAACTCATACAGCAACCAAAGAAATCACCTACTTGAAAACTTTCCACCTGTAATTGCTCTGCAGATCTTCCTGGCCACAGAAGAGTCTCTCCCTAATGCAGTGTGTTCTTGTGTGCTCTCATTATGGTCAGACTTAAATGGTTAAAACTTTCCACAAATGTTTTGTGACCCCCCCACACCCCTTATTTAGTCATAATCCGTTCCCTCACACACAGACAAAAAAAAAAAAATGCACACACACACAGAGAGCAAGCAGTCACCCTCACTGTGAGTGCATAATCATGTTTTCTGGATAAATTATCCAGCAGTTGCAAATGTTCAATTCTTTTGTCCTCGGAAACTGTAGATGGGTTCACATTAAAATAGTGTTGGTAATTACACTGTGATAACGTTTAATTATAACCTGGAGGCTTGCTAATTAATTGGTTGGTTTATATAATTAAGTGACAATTCTCATCCTAACTGGGCATAAGCGAAGTGCAGACTTAATGAGGAGCTTGTTTATGTGCAGATTTTTCTCCAACATGGAAATCTCTTCAGTAAAATGTCAAGTTTACAGATAATGAGTTGTTTTCGGTTTGACATTTGTGCCTTTTGAGTTTTCAGGATGAATTTATAAGAACACAAATCATAGTTTGGTATAACAAATGGCTGATGTGAAGGTACGTGATAAACCTGTCCTGCTTTTACCATTGAATTTAAACGCCATTCACCAATTTTAAAAGTCAATAACAGCTTTGTCTTGGGGAGTTTTCTCTTTTCCTCACACTGCATTTTCAAGGATCCTCCATTAGCTGCTAATTATCTTCCTCCATCACAACCAGCTACTTGGAACCAGAAAATGTCCTGTCTGTCTGTTTAGTGCATCACAGCGATGGAGGGTCAAGTGAAGTGTCTCCCACGTTCTCTGATCTAGTGAGTCAGTGCTGAGCTTTGTACTGCGTGCCTAGAGGCTGCGTTCACAAGACCAGACAAATCCTTTGTTTAAGTGCACTGTGCTGCTTTGAGGCTGAGCCTGGCCAGATGACGACTTTAGACTGTGTTTGTGTTTTGACTTGGGAGCTGTCCTTGGTGCTGAATAGAGAGCTCATTAACAAGAAAGGGAGCACAGTGGACTGTGTTGGTCAGGCATCTACATTCAAGTGGAGAAATGTAGCCAGAGAATTAAGTCAGCTTGCTTGTTTTCAACGCGGTCTCAGCTCCAGTGGAGAAGATCACAGGAATACGAATGCTTGACATTGCTCCACATGTTCAGGTCATCGACCAAAAGTTACAATATTAGAAGTTTATGTGGCTTATGTCTTAAAGATGCATACACATGCATAGATCAGCATTGATGGCACTTTAGTCACTAATCAGAATGCACCTATTAGAGCTGATTCCTCGATCATATATTTGTATACACCGATCAGGCATAACATTATGACCCCCTGCCTAATATCGTGTAGGTCTCTCTTGTGCCTCCAAAGCAGTTGTGACTCATTAGAGAATGGACATGGGCCTTCTGAGGGTGTCCTGTGGTGTTTGGCAACAGAATGTTGTTAGTGTGGGCCTTTGGGTCCCATGGGTTGAGGGGAGGGGCCTCTGTGGATCATCCCACAGATACCTGATCAGTTTAGGATCTAGTGAATTTGGAGGCCAGGTCAATACCTTGTGCTGTATTTCATGTTTTTTGTAGTTGTTCCTAAACCGTTTTTGTATGTTTCTGTGTCAGGCTGCATCCTGCTGGGGATGGCTGCTGCCATCAAGGAGTGTCATTGCTATGGGGTGGGAGTGTCTGGTTTGGTTTAGGTGGCTGGTACATATCTAAATAACATCCACATGAATGCCACGTCCAAAGGTTTCCCAGCAGAACATTGTATTGTCACAAGATGGTTAATGTTATTCACTTTTCCCGTCAGTAGTTTTAATGTTGTGGCTGATCAGTGTATATCCCAACATACAGAAGTCACAAATGTAGTGTCTCTGTCCGCACGTGCAGTACATTTTACATCTACCAGCAATGATGTTTTGCAAGCTCTAAATAAAAAAGCAACATTGCTAACGGGCACAGAGTAGTGTACAGTAACTGGAAGTACAGTATGTTATGGATGTAACTACAGTTCTATGAATTAGTTTCTCTTGCGGAAGCATCCTGGAAATATTTCTGATGCTCCAGATAAAAAAATAAACCCTGCATTCAGAGGTAGGACTACAGTAAAAAAAATAAAAATAAATAAATTGCTGCCAGTGACAAAGATTACCAAAATTTGGCAGATTACCAAAATTCTGACGATGGGTCAAGCTAACGAAGCACCACTTAACACATATATTGTCTTTTGAGATTCAGAATATGCCAGCCTCATAAGGCTTTTTAAATGTTTACATTTCATGTTCTAATACTTCTCAGTGACACAGAAAGTACTCTCCCAGTATTAGCTAACGTAGCTAACAGGTTATACAAACTTTGCATTCAGAGCCTTGGTTGTAGATATTTGGGAAACATAACTCTGACAAAACTGCCAGATTTCAAGTACACTTCACACAGACACTTAAAACACTTAAACCTAAACACTTACATATACTAGTATTGGATTTCAACTAAACACAGACCCCCTCAATTAGCAGTTAGCTGGCTAATCAAGCTAACTGTTTGGCTAGCCAGGTGTCACAATGCTGAAAGAAAACACAGAAGATTTGAGACATAAATTAAAAGTGTAAAATCCACTTAATCTAAAGTGACTGAAGCTGGATTCTTCATTTTAGATTTATGTCGAAAAACTGAAGCAGAACTGTAACCATATTTAACATTTTTACTGGCCTGTCACATAATCACTTTAGCGGGCTCTGACATATTTTCCCTGTCACCACCTACAGAAGGATGTGAGATGGAAATTATCTATTACTCATTAAATGCTTCAACATTGGCTGTGGTTTCTCAACAGCAGGCATATGGCTATTCGTGGCAGCAGGCGGGACCTCGATGGAGATAAGCGAGTGATACTTAAATCTGTGCTAAAATAGATAAAACGGGGGAACAAGGAGTAAAAACTAGCAGCATGAAGTGGTAGAAAGACGAGATCTGGCTGCATGAGGTGAATACAGATAGAGGCATTAGTGCAGATCTTGAGGATTTTGTGTTAATTTTTCAGGAATCTGTGTATATGCCATTGTGTGTGAGTGTGTGTGTGCATCTCTATAATACCAAAGCATACAAACATATCGGGGAAACACACACAGTCACATTTAGGCTGTTAGATAATTACGAGTGAAAACAGATTTCACGGCTTTTGATGTTTGCTGTCTCCAGTAATGAGCTGATCTGAGGGTCGGCACGTAAAGAGCCTCTGTTGGCCATAACCATGCACTTTGGTTTTGATCATGTGTAACTCTCTGACAAATTGTGTTGTCTTGTAGTTCAGTCTGGCGGACGGCTCCAAATACTACAAAACCCATGATCCTCTGCAGCAGTTGCTATAAAGGATTGTTTTATTAAGGATCTTGATGTGAACTGTTGTAATGCGCTGCATGTTTCATCAGGTTAATGGATAACCTAGTACTGTTAGAGGTGTATAGGCAGATTTTACATTCACAATGAACAAGCTCATGCTTTTTGACTTTTTATCAAAGAAAGAAACAGATATCAGCAAACATACCTTTTGCACTGATGATTTATTGAGTTTCATATCCATTTAATCCTGGAAGGTTTCCAGCAGACAGTTATCTACTCTAATATTATGGGAAAAATGAATAGGACTTTTATTTTAAAAACCCTGGATACCAACACTAACCCATTTAGACTGATATTCATAAATTTTTTTGTTAGTATGCCTCTTTTTTTTTTTTTTTTACTTCAACTCTGTACGTGTTTGAAAGTTGCAGAACATTTTATAGCCAACACTATCCTTGTTGTAACAACTGGACTGTTTTAATATCAATAGCATATTAAAGGCAATTAAAAACAGAACATGCAATGTCGTGTACTGTTTAATTAGTAGAGATTGTCAGTGGCTGTATGGCGGTTATTAATAGAGGTGCAAACAGTAGCTTTGCTCAATACAAGTGCAGAGTGATACAAAGTATAAATATAAAGGCTTCGGCTGAGCAGCAGCTGAATGTGCCGCTAATGTATCTGAAGTACAGAGCGGGCAGCGGCCACCGCAGCTGAATGCTGGCGGCAGAGGGAAAGTGTCTCAAAGTGCAACTCATCCACAAAGTGGCCACAAGATGTTTTCTCCAGAAACCACTCTTCGGTATGGGTGGTGTCACGGATGCTAAATGTCATGAGACCGTTGTGCATTACGGAACAGTACACTGAAATCATTTCTTTTTCCAAGTCCTAACTTTAACCCAAGGTAAGAAGCTTAGGCTATTCTATGTCTTCCAGCAGCATTTCTCATAAGCTGATGAATGGATCTCTATCAAACTGGCCTGAGCAGACGGGCTTTGTGCCAAAGAGCGGTTGATTAGATTTCAGCAGTGATCAGGATCTCCGATTTCCGCCATCAGATGTTAATCCTTTTTCAGCCATGACAAAGGTGAAGGCTTGACTCTGAATCCTTTAGGGTATCGTCTCACAGTCAGGGAACTCCTTTGAACAAAAATGGAGGAGACAGAAATGATGTAACTGTGTGTTTGGCAGATGCTTTTGTTCTCTGAGTGTCTTTCTTTGATCAGTCACGCTGAACGCTGCGCAGAAACTTGCCACAGGGCTTTGAACCGTGACTTTTCAGTTGTTGTGCTTTAGTTAATGTTGTAATGTTTTGATGTACTCCTTGATGAAACTCTTTGTAACTGCGCTTTAGTGAATGCTGCTGGTGCTGACTTCTTCCGAGGAAGTCTTGTGAAAAAGAGAACGTGTGTCCCGTCCCCTCTCTGGGTGATCGATTTGTCTTCCCAGAGCTGCCACAGTGTGGTGCCCGCTTGGAGACAGCACGGCTGGTTTCGCAGCAAGTGGTTTCCATAGCGACGAGTAGCCACGTAGTCATGGCGGCCGTTTAGGGCAGGGTGGTGGCAGAAGGGAGGAGATGTGGGGAGAGTGTAGGGGGTGGGAGGGGGTTGTATAGAAGGCAGACTATTAATAGAGCTTATCAGGAGCCAGCTGCAGAAAGCTTCAGTGTCATGGCACCTTGTCACAGACATCCAGGGCAAACACAGACTGTTTGGATTGTGTTTGGAGTGTGCATGTGACTGTATGTGTGTTTCATTGTGTGTTAACAAGCATTTGAGTGTGTGTGTGTGAGACTGGATGTTTTCCAAATCGGTGTAGGACAGAGCCCATTACTGAGAGGAACTAACGTATTTAGTTGCGTCTCTTGGGTTCACAGACACATGACATCACAGATGTTGTCAAATAAGGTCACAGGTCTTTTTAATGAAGTTATTTGTCACAGGCATTATTCAAATAAATAATTGTAATAAGTACACTATGTATATGAGTATACATGTCTATGAGTCTGAAAAATAGAGTCAGTTCTAAAGTTCCTGAAACCTACATACTATTTAATGGCCAGTATGCAAAAAGGAAATATTTTTAATTTAATTAGTATTAAAGCAGCATTTGTAGATTTTGTTGCCACTAGGGGGCAGCAGAACTGCAAATTGTATGAAGTTGGTAGAATTACTTGGCTTTTTAGTTGCAATGCTCGTCTTTGTTCAACAGCTAGTCTCTAGCTTTGTCTGTTTTCTATTTGGTGCAAGAGGAGAAGCATGTTATAAGCATCTCCACATGCGTCCCTAGCCAGTACTTGAGATCCATTTCAGTTTAAAAACCGACATCATTTGGGGCGTGCCGTCTCCAATCAGACACATGAACAAGGGTTTGCTGTGACCGCATATTTCGGAACAAGTGACAAGTCTCTCTCAGCAAAAGCACGCACATTATTTATTATTTATCTACGCTCTGAAGTTGGTTATCTTAGAAACCTGCACAAAGCTCAGGTTACGACTCAAACCCCTAAACTCTGTACTGTAAATTCACCAGTGTGCTGTCAGAAGCAGTGACAGAAATTTCTCCGTCAATGAAGGTGGAGAAAGGTAACTTGACTCCATGTGTCTCTTCATACATCAGCAAGATTGCATCATTAGCTAAATAATTAATTAATGCCGATTAGTTTTGACAATAATGACAATCACACGCAGTTTACTCATACTGAATAAATTAATTTGTCAATCTTTAGATGCATTTTTTATTTATTATATAACAGCTACAGTAAACAGATATCAGTTAAGGTGCTTTTTCTTTTAGAATCACCAAGAACGAAAAGTGGCATATGATGGTAAGCCATATGCCACTTTTCATTGTCAACGCCTACATCATCCTTTTCAGGCAATCACTTATAATACTAGTAATGTGTTCTTTTTCCGGAAGGAATGAGGCGAAACTCTCCTCACCCCTACTGAGTAGGTGGTCTTCAGTGTGACCCAGGACACATGGCAGTAAGCAACTGTTCCCTCTTTCTCCCTCTCCCCCTCTGTGTAGGTATTGCCTCTATGACAGTGCCCGTGTACATCGCCGAGGCCTCTCCGTCCCACCTCAGGGGTCAGCTCGTGACCGTTAACACCCTCTTCATCACCGGGGGACAGTTCACTGCCAGCCTCATCGACGGCGCCTTCAGCTACCTGCAGCGCGACGGGTGGAGGTCAGACGGTCACACATACACCTTACACTAAATGTGACAAAAAGCACCTTTAACTCTGTTTTACAGGTGCAGCAACAAACGCTGCTCGGGTGGTAAAAGACATCAACAGAAGTAACAGCACTTTTCAAAGGCTGCAGGGATCTCTCTTTATGATGGTCACATATTAAAGTAGTGTCTTTTCTTTGGCTTCTTCTCATATCAAATGCCAGAAAAAGTCGTTCTGTCTCAGACCTTTATTGAAAATGTCAACACATGCACGGGTCAACCTCTAACATTTACACAGAGCAGCCGTACTGTACATTCGAAAGATATTATACGCTTCTTTCTGTGTCCTTCTGTTCTCTGCTCTCTGTTCTCTTTTCCATGCTCTTCTCCGTCTGTTTACGTGCTTTCCTGTTTTCGCGCAGGTTTGCGCTGGCCTCCCGAGCGTTTGAACGCCGAGCCCTGCGATACCGTAGATAAGAGTTGTCCTTTCTGAAAGGATTTGCCGCAACGGCCGGTCTGATGGACGTGGCGGAGATTGTTCAGAAAGTCCTATATTGGTGGTGTGATTCATACACGATAATGGCTTTTTGGAGACACTTATTGAGTTTAGACGGGGGAATGTTCTCCGATTGACGTAGGTCCCTGCGCCACAGAAGGAAAGCAGTATACGTATGTCAGGTTGTTTGCTTCAGCCTCTAACAGTTGATCATTACTATAGTCTTTTCTTTCTTCATTTACCTTTCTTATTCACTCTTATTTTTTACCATCTGGGCACACAAAGCTTTGCATTTGCAGGATAAAACCTTTACAGAATGTGTTATGCCCTGACTGTGTATATGAGGTTATACAAAGAGGCAGTTTTCTATTCAAAATAAATCCATCAGTGGTTTTTCTTTCTTTATATTTTTTTCCATTGATTAAATCCATGTAACAGCCTTATTTGAAGGTTGTAAATGCCATCAAAATCTTCCTTAAGCTGTATACGACTCCTTATAAGTGGTGTGTCTGTTTGTAAATCCACTTCTTATTTTCAGGTCTAAAGTCAAATGCTAAATATAAACGCTGCGGTTATTTTAAGCGGAATCTGAATAAAGATTTGACATTTTCTCCAGTGTTTAATTTTAATGAAGTAAGCCACCCAATGCTTGCTGGCTCAGGGGGAGATCTCTTTATGTTGGAAGTAAAATTAGCGTGGCACCGAACCTTTCCGAAGCTTCTAAAAACAACCACAACAAAACCCCCCGGTTAGGTCACTCCTGTGATCCTAATTGGAGTCTCCCTCTGCGCTCCCTCTCTTCAGGTACATGTTGGGTCTGTCTGTGGTTCCCGCCGTGCTTCAGTTCATGGGATTCCTCTTCCTGCCGGAGAGTCCTCGCTGGCTGATCCAGCGCGGGCTGACCCAGAAGGCCCGCCGCGTGCTCAGCCAGATCCGAGGCAACCAGAACATAGACGAGGAGTACGACAGCATCAAAAACAGCATTGAGGAAGAGGAGAAGGACAGCGGAGGAGGTGAGGGGAGCGGGTTTGGTAGGGAGGGGGCTTAGCACGCCGACAAGCTACACAGCTTGTCTTATGCTGCGTTCACATTTTGCTCAAATAGACTCAATTCCCCAGTTGGTAAGTTGTTTTCTGGTGTGTTAATGCTTTTTTAAAGTCAGAATGTGGAATAAACATGGACTCTGGATACATATACAATTAGAGATTTTTGTTTATCGAGCGAGGATGTTACATGTACCACCCACCTAGTCCAGACCAGACACCCCCACCCCACAGCAATGACACTCCTTGATGGCAGCAGCCATCCCCAGCAGGATGCAGCCTGACACAGACACACACACAAAAACGATTTAGGAACAACTAAAAAAAACATGAAGAACAGCACAAGGTGTTGACCTGGCCTCCAAATTCACTAGATCCCAAATTGATCAAGTATCTGTGGGATGATCCACAGAGGCCCCTCCCCTCAACCCATAGGACCCAAAAGCCCCCACTAACAACATTCTGTAGCCAGACACCAGAGGACACCCTCAGAAGGCTCATGTCCATTCTCTGATGAGTCACAACTGGTGACTCTGGTGGCACAATATTAGGGAGATGGTCATAATCTTATGCCCGATCCGTGTATATTAGCCCTATCCATATTGGGGTTTTATTATGTGGGGACCTCTAGTAATCTGTGATAATTGCAGAGGTCGTCCGTAACAGCCATGTCCGTAATTTAAAAGAAAATTACTGTACCTCTCAAATTGCGTAGCATATTTCTCCAAACACAGAGATCCTTTGATATCTCAGTCTAGTGCAAATCGACATCTCTTTGATTTGTATTGTATTTTTATATTTTTTCTTTTGTTCGTGGCTTCTCCTCTGCCTCTTCTTGCTCAGAAATGATTAAGCCCGTGTCAGCAATCATTGATGAAAGTAGCACACCTTTTTGGGTGCAAATTCAGGAGGATGTTGCTCACAGCACTTTCACAGACTCACAGAGAAAACTAGCTCAAAGCCATCAGGAGAGTGAAATGGGAGAGGATGAAGAGATAGGCTACATGCACGGCAGCACATTTTGGTGTATTGGATTTTATTTATTGATGTATTCATGCATTCGTCACACCGGTAAAGTGGGAGCTGATTTACATACTGTCGGGTAGTTTGTGAACTCTCCCCTGGGAACAGTACAGCATTATTTATTTAAAATAAATGTTTTAATTTTTTATTATTAACTGGAATCCGCAAAATAACTAAAACTGTCAAAAAGCAGTTTGGAGTGGAAGCAGAAAATGGACAAATCTTGACATCTGAGTAAAACTGCACCACATGCAACACAGAGGTTGGGGTGTAATTTTGAAACTTGCGTACAGTCTTCCAACAGACGACAGCAGAAGAGAAGAGATAGAGAGAAGCGGACAATAAAAGAAGACAGGCAATGGTTACAAATTAAAAACACGATTTCAACCTTCTTCTTCTTCTTCTCTGGAGTACGTGCGAAGCTAAAAGACCAATAAACCAACTGTTAGACCCCTGAGTTGTTGGGACAGCAACACCACAACCAATACTTCAAAAGAGTCACATGAAGTATCGAATACAGGCTTTTATTGCAACAGTTCAAATATAAATTAACAGCTTTACAAAAACTGTGGGGACAGGAGGATAAGCGGTCGTGCCAAAATAACACAAAAGTACAACAAAACTAGGCATAACTGGCAGCTACGCACTATGTAAAAATCAACAAAGGAAACTCACTCACTTCTCGAACAAAACAGCTTAAATAAAAATACAACCAACTACCGTAGTGTTTCTAGACAACAAGGAACTATGTGTAGGAAAGTGCATAGGTCCCCCCAGACTTAAGTCCACAACCTTCCACCACAGATTTGTAACCAAATGTAAGACAAAAGACCGACCAGCAAGGCCGACAAAAAGATGACCAGTCTGAGCGTCGAGAGAGCAAGCGATAGCTTCTTAAGGACTGCTTCTCTTATGGCAGGCCCAGAACAGAGATTGGCCAACTTTGGCCAATAAGCAGCCCAACATGAACACACAGGTCAACCCAGTATATAAGTCCTTTTTGTTTGACACTTCCACCAAGTGGCAGTGGACGACTACAACAGGTGTCTTCAAGAATCTAAGTGGTACCGACACAGTACCATGCTGGAGCTCATACAGAGCTCTGGAAATCGGCTTAATAAAGACCGGCTAATTCCCTGGCTCATAATATTAAGATTTCACATCTGACAGCTTCACGACCCCGGGCCTCGAAGGCAGCCGTCACATTGATGTCCTTCTCAGGGAGGCCGATTAGGCTGTTTGTGCTCTCCTCCTCATGTACAATGAAGGCCTTCCTACTGAGCAAACAATATGTCTTTCAGCTGCTCTGTTGCATTTTGTTGACTGCTAGGGCGACAGAGGTGACCCGTCAATCATCGGCATTATTCATCTGACGTTACTGTTGAAAGGAACTTGAGTTTCTCTCGGCTCATCTATGGCTACTTTTAATATTCAAGATAACTTATATATTGTACAAGCTTCTGTAAGGTGAAGGTTGAATCCATTTCGCGTCAGCCATCCACTGAAAATGTCACAGATTACTACTTTGAGTTGAAATAGTTACTGCTCTGAGACCCAGTCCTTTACACTCAGATTGCTGTAATCCACATTGCATCGTTCTGGCTTTTCAGCACTTCAAATAGAGATCTCTGGTTGAAAGGTAGCCGCAGGGAAAGTAGAGAAAGATAATGTGACGCAGCGGGTAGAAAATACTTCCTTCTTCACGGTCAATTATCGTGTGATCTGACCTTTTGCTCAGTCACATGGATTCTGCTGTTTGTTTTGAGCCTGTGTCAGCGTGAGCGGACAGTATTGAACTAGGTTTTCAGAATGATTGCCATTTGAGCTTTATTAACTAATATTGTGACAATCAAGAAATTTCTTCAATAGTTATATATGTATGGCAAGCTCTCTAATCCTGCAAACCTTCACTCAGAATCTAATCTCTTTTCAACCCTGCCTTCAAACAGTCTAAAAACACAGTCTTTTAACATATGACAAATTGCATGCAAGCACACAAATAGACCCGTATTCTCTCAATTTATCATGGTCTTTATCCATCATTCATTTTTTGGTGTGTGCTAGAGAGATTAAAAGTAAACCCAAAAATAGATGTGCACATGAACATGTTGTAATTTCAGAGAGGATTTAAATACAGTGCCTAGGACCTGGCAAGTCCTCCTAAGCAGACGGCAGAATTCCCTCCTCCAGGTCCAGGGTCAGTCCAGGTTGATTTCCAGCGGCACCCAAAAAATGACAGACAGTATATTACTGTTTGCGGAAATGGCATGCATCAGAGGCTGCAAATTCTCAGGCAGTCTAGGTAGTTTCAAAAAGCGTTGCGAGGTGGCATGGAGGACATGGTCGATGGCACTGATGACGTTCATTACATAAATACTTTGATGTGCATGTAATACATCAACACATTATTGCAGTGTTTACTTCCATTCTCAATTATGGCAGCTCCTGCCGACAGGAATGAACGAATGACGAATTCTCCAGAACCCTAATGTCATAAGTGTGGGAAGTCTTTAAACAGAGACCCAGAAAGTTGGACGCCAAAATAAAAATGAAAGCGAGTACCTCAACAGAAAAGGTCCCCTGACTTTCCGACCTCAAAACAACGAGACAGCCGTCTATTGCGGCATTTCTAGATGGCGTAAATCAGTCCTAAGACTCTCATTCTGGATTCTGGGATGTACCACCCTCAAAATCAATCGCTTTTTGGTTCCTTCAGGAAACCGAGCAAGCCTTTGTTTTAATCTGGTTTTCTTCCGCCGATCAACGGTACTCCAACAACCATTAATGGCCAAAGACTCCAGTCCAGTCAAGCGAAAGAAAACAGGATCAAAACTGATTCCTCCAATTACAGGTGATTATCTGGTCACTACAGACCCTAGTCATGTGAGTTTAAGGTAGGCACGACCCACAGATGTTCCAAATAAAACCCCAACTCCCAACCCGTCATAGAGAACTGAAGAAGCTACTTGGACGAGCGGTGAAACTCTTCAAGAAACCAAGTCCAGTCTTTTTTTATGATATACTTTGACCTGGATGACTGAGGGCCTTCACAGACATATGACAGCTTGTGTTGTTGTTCTTCTAAAACATTTTCAGATATTTAAGGTTGGAAACGATTTGTTGGACCATACCTGAGTACTAATCTAGTTACTAGATATTAGAAGCACTATAGGCCACCGATATACCATGATCCGCTTTACCAGTGATTGCTATATCATGAACCTCTTATTGGCAGTGACTTATAGGGTGTCTTAAAGGACAGTCCATTGACACAGGAGAGAACAAGTGGGCAAAAGACTGAAGGGGCTGTGAAGAGAAGAAGCAGAAAACGAGGAAAAAAGAGGAGGAGCTGAAGGAGACAAGAGAGGAGAGGAAATTGGATACATCATGCAACTTATCAACCCTGACAACAGAGAACACAGTGTGTCTGGAAGGAGTGGCATCCATAGATCCCCTGGGCCCATAGAGCATGCAGTGAAGTAGAGTTTTTTTATCAAACGCGCGCTCGCAAATAATCACACACTGGTGTGTAAAAGCAGACACTCACACAGGCAGCAGAATGTCCCTCTTGTGGGACTCGGTGTGTGTCCGCCAGTTTCATTTTCATTTCAGCGTGTCTCCTCCCCTTCACTGTAACTCAGCTGGGCAGTCATCGTCAGTACGAGCACAGGCTCAGCATGCAGGCGCCTCACACTGCCTGCTTGTTATCTTCCAGCCAGTGCTTAGTATTTGGAGTCAATGTGAAATGTGAGTCATGGACTAAATGTCCAGACTTGTAGGAACGTTGTTGTTTTGCTCGAGTTTGTTTCAATCTTTGGCTTCTGCGTAATTCCAATTAGCATGGCTTATAATTGAATGTCTTTTTTTGCAGAGAAACTGCCATTATTGTGCAGGCAGTGTCTTTATTTTGGTTTTGGTAAGACTGGTGGAGATGGGGCTGGAAGATTGAACTGGCAGCATGCCCGTGGCACATTAAATGGAGACATAATGATTAATATACTCCAGAATGACAGTTGCTTTCCACTAAACTAACTTACTATCTCAAGCTACTTTCCAAACATGCTGCACTTTATACTGAAACTTCAATTTCAGGGTCATGAAGGTCTTAAACTAACCCAAATTAAATTTGACAAGTGCAGCATTGGCAACAAGGCTTAACGGGACATACCACTTTACTAACAGCTGGAAAACACTTAGAAAAAAATGGACAAAATCAAACCAGAGAAATAGTATCTAATCTGAAGCATGTTTATGCATAAATTTCTGATCATTTCTGATGATTATAATAAGTCTAATCCCTTTTAATTACTGTTACTGTTGTATTCTTGCCCATTCTATTGTATTCTGTATTGTATTCTAACTCCTAGTTAAGGAGTTTTTACAGTGAGGAAAATTCTTATTTACATTTAAATCGATGAAATTTGAATGTAGTGCATCAAAGATTGTCATATCTTCAACCTTTATTTGGAAATTAGAAATGTAAAACTGCCTCCTGTACTGCATTGTTGTACTAACACAGTATAACCGATCAGTTCAAGGAAATAATCAAACTACAGTATGTCAAATTTACTTTAAATCCTAAATGTGTAGCTTAATGGGTTTGAGCTACGTAAAACAGTAGCTCACTCTGCAAAAATCTTAAGCATGTTTTAAGGCAGACTGAATGTATCTAAGTTCAGGAGGATTTAAGCATGAAGGGCAAACTCTACATGACACAGCGTAACCTTTTTAATCTACTTCAACCTTTCGGCACAACTAAAATAAAACTTTGCTCCCTGCTTGTTCTCTCTTCCAAATCCATTGTAGTTCTTTTCTTTTGACTTTTACAGAACACACAGGGCCAAACAGTTTTTCCTTTGCAGCATCGTTGTGGCACTGTGAAGTGACAAACAGCTGTATTCGTCTTGAGGTCGCTCACTACTAAATCCAAACTGAAGAGCCTTTTAATGTGCGACCACCATCTGTGCCTCATCATTTCATGGCCGTGCCGTTATTACATTTGCAATTTACATGCAGGGGCCGACATATGACCTGTATACCAGCGGTCGCCTAGCAACAAGACGGATGAACACCACAGAGAGAGATTGGTACAGACGGAGAATTAAAAACGACAACAAAAAAGAAAAGTCTGGCTCAGTTATGGGCTCGGTCATGATCAAGAGTTGCTGACTGATTCAGGAACAGGAAGCTTGTTGTGGGCAGGTGATATGAGATCGAGTCTATGAGCCGTAGCAAAAGGAGATGAGGCTCTAAGCCCATCTCGCACCTATTGTAAATGTACAAAGGTTTTATATTTTTTCAAGCAGGAAACCTTTAGATTCACAGATGGTGTCAGTTTTCTCGACAAAGTTTCATCAGCCTTTGCAGGAGCATTCGAGAGACACAAGTCATCCAAACAGCTGACAGCCTGGCTTCTAAGAAGACCACTCAGTCGATCTGCCATCGACCCACGGAGAACAGTCTCATCATTTATAGAAACATGTGACACATGAGTGCAAGTTGTTTGCAGTGTGAATCCACAGTAACAGGTGGTAATTTGGTCATTTACAGGTGGCTCAGACGGCCGTAGAAATACATTTGATACCTGCCAGTTTGTCTGAAGGTAATGTTTTTATTGATTACGAGCCTTTCACATTTTCAGAAATCACTGCTAGTACTCTAGCAGCTGATAGAAGCTAACATCCATGCTCGCCCTCCAAAACAATGTGAAACACAACAGTGCGGTTACTTCGTTACAAATCAGAAAATCAGCAAATCAAATCTAACTATATTTTGGAAGCTCTTTAGCGTCAATAACGATGCAAATTGTCTCAAGACGCTTTACAGAACCCAGAGCCTAAAACCCCCAGGCAACAGTGGCGAGAAAAAAATATTTTTTTAACAGGAAGGAACTTTGAGCAGAACCCAACCCATATGGGGGGACTAATTTTTTTGAGGCCAGCATGTATTCATTGTTCTGTTTCTGCTGAAAAATGAATACATGCAGCGTATAAACATGATACAAACAAGAACACAAGATATAGGCGACATGTGTTACATGAGAGAGTGACATTGAATAAAAAATAATGGACTGAGCTAGCATTCAAAGTATTCATTGTAGAAATACATAGTGAGCAAACAGTGTGCACATAAAGTTACTGTTATAGGAATAAATGAGCATGGGGCATAAAATGGTCAATGACAAAAAGAAATTGTAAAAAATAAAGTCTTTTTACCTTTTATTTTATAAAAATCTAAAATGCAACATTAAGCAGTAATTTAAAACAGATTTTAGGACTTCTTAATTCAATACTTGTCACGAAGCAACAAATGGCAAAGCTTGTTCTCTTATTCTCAGGAAACCTGTTCTGTATACACTGTAAAAAAAAAAAAAATGAAATTCAAGAAAATTAAAAATATCTCAATTTAGAATTTTAGATTTTCTTCTTTTCTCATTTAAGGTGAATAATCTCGCCAAGCACTGAATGCACAAGGATATTCACATTCACTGCAACTGGTCTTGATTTGTCCGAGTAAGGTATTTTGTCTATTTCTTTTAGCTAGTCATAGCATTTGCATGTAAGGTGCAGAGAGAGATAATTTGAAGCATATTTTACTTGAATTTCCCATCATATATTCAAAAAAAAGTCATTTTTGCTACTTTAAGTGTCTAGATTTCTTTCTAGCCAAGTTAAGGATTTTTTTTTACAGTGAAGAGAATTCTTAATGTATGAGACTTGAGGGCAGCTAGTCTTAGATTTTTTGTTTCTTCAACCTTCATTTGGAAGTCATAATTGCCTTTCCCCTGTCCTTTTTGCAGTATGAACACGTAGTAACTGGATTGGTTTAACAAAATAATGTCAAGTTGGATGCTACTCTTATAGGGATAAACAAAAGGGCGGGGTCATAAAACTGTCAGTATTTGCTTTACAGATGAGTTGGGTGGCATAAAGTATGAATATATCAGGAACCATAAGCAGGCTGGAGCATTATACACGGTATTCAGGTAGAAATGGTTAACTACAAGCACTGAACATTGGGCAGGTTGACGAGGCCAGGACCACAAATGAGAAGAATGCAGCTCCGGGCCGGGGACACTGCAAAGTGTATATGTGTGCACTTATAGAGGATATTTTTTCACTAAAGAGAATGTCACCCTGTCTTGCTGAGCGAATAGGAGTGAAACTGTAGAAATAGTCGCGCATTTGCTGTTTGAATAATAATAACGATCCGGCCGACAGATTGTCAGAAAATTTGTCTGATCCATTGTCTGATTTCCTACATGGTGGCTGTCAACAGACGTGATTTAATACAAATTTAGCTTTAGCAGCTGTGTGATATGCAGAAGTAATGGACATGTCGTACATTCATATTCCTCCACAGCCATCTTATCTCTTTGGAACGTGCTCTCATTAATTCTTATTTTTCTCCAGTGAACACCTCCAGTAATGTTAAATACTTTGTGAAGAGTTTGTGAAGTTTCTGTGTCATCCAAGGTATAACCATGAAAACAAAGCTGTAACAAAGGCAGCTGCACTTGTTGCTTCTTTGGTTTTCAATGACCATGTCCAAAGGGGTTCAGTTAAGATCAGAGGCTACCATTTTTGGGAAGTTAAACGTATGTCTCCATGCATTTACATCAAGACAGAGGACATACGCAGAATATTCGAAGCCATAAAGTAAACTGTTTACATATACGGACATATCTATCTGATTAGAGAGTCCAATGTCACTGCATATAAAATGATCTGATAAGATACTATGTATACATGATGCATGTTAATCAGAATTGGACATTTTTGACATGTCCAAAGCAGTTCTTCCTGATGTAGTGTTGAATCTATCAAAAACATTTTTTTTCCCAACAACTTTATTGACATTGACATTCAATAGAAGAAGATGACTTTTTCAGTGGCGCTGCCCCATAGATTTTAAAAAGTTGGACTACAGAACAGCTCCTCAAAAGTGAAGCCAAAGCAAGTAGAGCTCCCCCTGGTGACTGGTTGCAGTATAGGTCATAAGCTCCACCTCCTCCATGTTAGTGGATGGGACTTGGGCCAAATTAAAACACTAAAATATACGTCAATTAATTTTTCAAGGATGGTTTCTGTCATTTTTTGTATTAATATAATGCTGATGCATACTCAAGTGTGAATTCTTCTGATAAGTTTCGTTTTTAGTTATTTGACACCATAGAAACAGGATGTGACATCATGATGACCATCCGTTGCCAACCGCTTGGGTCAGCGCCACTGAAAACGTCAGCGTCACTGAAAACGTCACGTTCTTCTATTGAATGTCAGATGCTACCTGTATCTCCAGGAAAATAGTGTCAGTTTGGCCAGTGCAAGGAAGTGGTGACGCATTGTCCATATTTATATACAGTCTATGCCCTGCCCATATTAATTCTGAATTCATTCATCTTTTCATGTTGTTTGAACAATTTGTTTGCTACTATAATTTTTCTGTCAATGTCAGAAACTCGTCACACCACTTGATGTTTACCCCCTGAAAGAATTTATTTGTTCCAGCCAGAGAGTAAAGCGTCCAGATCCAGCGTTATTAGGGGTTAATATTTCCCTATTGAACTGATTATCAAAGATTTACACCAAACCTCTCAGTCCAATTTAAAATCTCTTCTGATCTGGACAGTGTGTTCTGTTGGAAGTTGTTACATGAGGCATTTCTTTTTTTGTGGTTATTACTGGAATACAAGTGTCCTTGTAGCCATCAATTGATATTTCAGTCAGTTAGGTCCAGTTTATCCAAATTAAGGTTTAAATGAGCTTTTCTTTTCTATTTAGAACAGGAGGCTCCATGTAAACATGCCTAATTTGTCATTTTGCCCTTTAGCACTTATTAAGTCAGTCACTGCTACCGGTTATTCCCACAAGAGAAACCTGGATCAGTCTTCAAACCCCATAATTAACCTTTCTCCGCTGTAACCGTCCCCCGGTCCTTCTAACCAGTGGTCAGTGGCTTTGCTCGTGACTCCTGCAAAGATGATGTTTACCTGTAGCCTTGATGTGTGTGTGTGTGCACGTACATGTGAGTTGTCACCTGGAAAAACAAAGGCACGCAGGTTGCCATGGAAACAACACTTCTCACATCCCTTTTTCTTCTCACCTCAGACATAAGTGATAATAGTGCATGTAACCCTTGCATACTCTCTGTCTCTCCCTCTCTCTCTCTCTCTCTCTCTCTCTCTCTCACACACACGTATACATACTGTATGCACACATAAAACATGATGAATTTTTTGCAGTGCAAAAGGGCCAGTGGTCAAAAAACTGATAATGACACTGGGATTATTATAGAAACTCATCACCATACCAAGGTATATTTCATATGCAATGCAATTTTCAAGGTATTTCTGACATAAATACAGCCACAAACTAAAAGTTTAACCTTTCTTATTCGAACGTCTGGCTTTTTTCTTCCATGCCATGATCAAATAACATTTTTTTCCCCCAGTGTTACTGTCTGGGATTGATTTATTTACAAAATTTTTTGTATTTTTGCTCCACCAAAGATCCAAAGTCCCAAGACGTGATGACGATGCATTCACAGTCGCAAGTCAATGAGCTGTGATTACTGTTTTTGGCCGAGAGGTGGGGTGTGATGGGGTGGGGAGGGGGTGGTGAAAAGAGAGGAGTCGAGGAGAGGCCGGGGGGAAAGAGAAAGTCAAGTGGAAAATGAGGTGTTGGGGCAGCAATTATGATTGAGAAGCAATATTGTGGCAATATTGCAGGCCAGCTCTGTCAGCCATTATATTGCCATTCTTCATGAGCAGTTTTATCGTGGTCTGTATTGAACACATCGATTTCTCTGGAAAGCTTGTTCATAACATTTCTTGTTCCAAGCAACAGCGAATCGACTGAGATGTAACCTTACAAATACAAAGGGCATGAGGGATGGAGGCAACGTTGGACTTTCAATGACTTTATCTATAGCTGCCTGACATTTCTTTTTTTTATTCTAAAGCTGTGAGGGTTAAAGTTGAACCCAGTAAAGTCATTTATAAGTAAGTTTGGGGTAAGTTTAAGGAGTGATTTAGCATTCAGTCAGGAAAATCTTTTCACTCTGTGGTTAGTCACCCCGATAACTGTCTGGAATATGAAACACTTACCCCCTTTGGGTTTCAGAAATAGTTTTGGAGCTTCTTAATGGAGAATGAAGGTTGTGGTGCAGATTGAATGGCCAAATAGTAAACAGTAAGCTCTCTGTCCTCAAAGCAAGCATTATTTTCCTTAGTCTGTTGAACACATTGCCAACTCATTGGTCTGGTCAGCTGTGTTGAGAAATTCAGTGAGTTTTACATATTGACACATGTACGATCATATCAAGTTAGTGAAAATGTCATTTAACAGTTCCATGTGAACACGACCAACATCATCCTTCATTTCTAGTTGCGTTTCTGTCCACCTAGAGGATATACTCTTTATAAATCCAGCATCTATTCTCCTTTTAGCTCTGTTTTTGGTCTCCACCAATCCCTGACAAAAAATAAATATATGTATTTAGCAGCATTAAAGCACGGCAATGGTCCACAACTTCATATTTTTCTGTTTGTTGCTGGACAATGGGTGGATTGTGGGTGGAATAACCAACACAATCTCACGGCAGTTCGTGAAATAGGAAAATTGTAATAATCAAGTCATTCTGAGGACTTTCACTGGAGAGATTGGGATTCCCATTTTGGATAATTTGTTTTTTAGTTTTGTTTTTACTTGCAAAACAAAACAAAAAGTCTTTCTTTGGTTTGGCTTAAAATGCACCCTTTCAAATGCATACACAGTTTTCAAAATTGTCCTCTAACTCACAGAAAATAAGGGAAAATTTGCATCCAAGGACATGAAGTAGTTCAATTTTGTGACTGTTTCAAAAACAGCCCATGAGACTGGGCTGGGAAAACGGCTAGCTGCGAGAGCGAGTGAATCAAAATAATAGAGTTGCAGGTCATAAAACCAAAATGTTGAGCTAATAGATGCTAAAATTCGCCACAGAAATGAAGGAAACGATATACTCCACAGTGGGTTTATCACTATAAACGATCTGTTTTATACTGTATCACATTAGAGCAGCTTTAAAGATCAATGCACAGATTTTGAATGTCCCTTCAAACAGAGCTTGTGTTCAGTCAGAGAAAGCCAAATGGAAAAAAAAAAAAATGTTTTGATTTGAATAGGAGAGAAGAAAGACATCTCTCAATGTCGAGCACTTTTGACATCAATTTTCAGCACTGCAATCACTGCATTACGTAAGATAGCTTGGTAGGCAAACAGCAGCCTTTAATCTAGATGAATGGGGATATTGTTTAAAGAATGAATACAGCTTCATTTAAAAAGCTATAAAAACATACAGAGACTGAAGTAGAGACTCTGCACCATTACATACATAATCACATCAGTCGATTTGTGTCGGGAATTGAAATGGTGTTAAATTGCCTACTTTTATATTTATTTATTCATATCAGATTGAAAACAATTGCTTTTCTCTGTATTTATTTGCAGCCCAAAGCAATCTCCTCTTTAGCCCGGTGTTCTGCCGGACTCGTTTCAACTGTCGCTTTCCATGTAATTTGTCAACACTGCGTTTGACAATAGGGCCGGCTGTACTCGCCGTGTGATTCTGAACGCTTCATTTTATGCCATTATAATCACTGCTTATTCGTTTAGCATGCAGGCAGCAACATGACGCACCTGTTGGATTTCTAGGAAGGTTTACCTTCATTGCATTCCTCCTCCTCCTCCCCTCTCTCATCTTTAATAATTCAGGACACTTTATGAAACTTTACGGCTACTATGTGTCTGTTTAAATCCATGAGGAAGCCACTTAACAACATCCTCTTCAGTGCCTCGAAATTTCTGTATTACTTATTTAACAAAATAAAAGGTTTCAATTATCTTGTCCGGTGAGTTCATTTGAATATAAGTTGCAGTCAGCTCACGTCCAACCGCCACTTTTCATTAATGTACCGTGCTCAGATAAGACTTAATCGAATCTACAAATGCTACAGACATTGTCTTCTCTGTTATTCTACACTATAAGACTGTATAAAGATGGATGGCAGAACAGCCACTTAAAAGTGAAGTCAAAAAGCAAGTAGAGCTCCCCCTGGTGGCTGGATGCAGTATAGGTCATAAGCTCCACCCCCTCATGCTAGTAAATGGGACTTGGCCCAAATTAAAACATGAAAGTACACGTCAAATAAAATGGCGTCAGTTTAGCAAATGCAAGGAAGTGGGGACGCATTGTCCATATTTATATACAGTCTATGTTCTAAATATGCTTTCCATTTTTATTCCGACTTCTACTTCTATGGGATTCCTCCCGTATGTGTTGACATGAACACATATTTTGCGACTAGAAGTGACACCTTTCTGCCCTTGTTGCCATCAGCTGTGAACCACAATGAGCTGATGGTGGGCTTAACAGTGTGGAGGGAAATGAAAAGTAAGTAAGTAAGTAAGTAAATTTAATTTATAAAGCACATTTAAACACAGCATAAACTGACCAAAGTGCTGTACAGGGGATAACAAGGATTAAAACAAATAATACAGAAAACACATTAGACCATTAGTCATAAAAACATAATTAAAAGGAACCACAGAAAATAAGCAGGAGTACAGGATTAGGGAACAAGGAAGGCCAGGGAGTAGAAGTGAGTTTTTAGCCTGGATTTGAAGGCAGAAATGGAGGGGGCAGATCTAATATCCAGGGGGAGCTGGTTCCACAAACGTGGAGCAGCAACTTCAAAAGCCCTATCACCCCTTTGTTTGAGCCGAGAACGCGGCGCATGGAGAAGCCCTTTACCTGAGGATCTCAGGGACCTTTGCACTGAGTAGGGCTGTACAAGATTGGTGATGTAGGTTGGGGCCTGCCCATTTAGTGCCTTAAAAACAAATAATAGAACTTTAAACTGAATCCTAAAAACAACCGGGAGCCAGTGCAAGGAGGCCAAAATGGGAATTTATTAACAGAGGCTGCATTAGTAGAGGATGCAAAGCAAGGCAAGCTGCTGCCGGTGAAAGCAAACAGTGATTAGGGAATTATCTTTCTCTCTCTTCTTCACTAATTGCTTTCCGTCCACTTTGTCCAAAAACAAGTATGAATACATACAACTCCATATTCGCTATTCTGTTAAAATTTTACAACCTGGCTGATCTCATTGATCTTCAGAGAGTATTAGCTGGCACTTAAAGGTGTTCACCGTGTTCATTACTTTTTGTTGAATAGTCAATACGCTTAATGCACAGTGAGATGCTTGGGGATTGCTTGTTTTCTCAGCAGAATGAAAAAAAAAACAGGTAAGCTAAAAAGTTCAGAGCTAGAGTTTGAGAAATGTTAAGCAGCTTACAGGCCTGGGAGGAGTTGCTGAGAGAATGGATAGCACAGTAATGGCGTGTTTCACAGAAAAAATGAATTAATTTCCTGTTTAAGCCATTGAAGCAACAAACAGCTTGGAATTTAAACCGTATTGCATTACAAAGATTTATACTGCGGCCATGTTTGTCCATTGAATACGAAGCACGAGCGAGGAAATGGCTTAGCTTAAAAACTGTAAACAAGGGTAAAGCAAAGACTTCTTGCCATCTTTGTCTTCTAATCTGTGGCTGCACGACTACCAGATGCTACTGGAAGTTTTGTCTTCAACAAATTGCTTTCTGCATTTTTTGTTTTTGTGTGGATTGAATTGAATTTGTGACCATGAACGTCTTGGAGGATGGATAGTACAAAAAGATTCTACCTCACGTCTCAGGCCTCGCTACGGTGCCATGCTATTCACCTCGATATCAAGTGGGTATTTGAAACCGTAACGAACGCTTTGAGAAAACTGAACAACAGGACCCTTTAGAAGGATTTAGAATTGTCTGCATCTGAGACTTCGAAGAGGTGTGTTTTCTGTGTTCTGCAGTTTTTCAGCCGTGTTATCATCACTCAGCTCACAATGGAAGAACAACAAAAGAAGATTTTTAACGGCACTGCTGGAGCTTTTCACCTACACAAATCACAGAGCACAGTTTTCTTGAAACTTGAGGCTGGTGGGACATGTGGCAACCTTGCTACAAAGATGCCGTTTACGGGCCCCGGTTTTTCACATGCTGTGACAGCAGTGAAGCTGTGACTCATCCAGAGATGCCTCATTCAATTAAAACGGGCGTGTTGAATTGTTTTGGTTGCAGTGGCCCCGGTGAGCTCTAAGTGGAATTAACAAGCGCAGTAATGGTTATGACTCAAATGTTCCATCCACATGTGGGTTTATTAGGTCAGTAAATTACGTCTGACAAAATTATTATCCGAATAGGTTTTAATGGGAAACGGAGAAATGAGAAATTCCAATGATGTATGTAATGGTGCCTGTGTTTCCTGTTTCCCTCAAGCCCCTCTGACTCTTTCTGTCTTATTTATGTATGTGCCTCGGTGTGTGTGTGTGTTTGTGTCCCTAAGGAAGACCCTTGTCATTTGCATTAGGGCAGGTGTGCAGCTGGGAACTCATGAATCTTAATATCTCATTAGATTGATTGCCAGCATACTTAAAAATGGCTCCAGAGATTTTAGTCTTGGCCAAAACATTAGCAAGTCATTAATAAATGGATACTTTCCATCTCAAATACTATGCAACATATAGCACGTAAATAGCAGAACTGTAGGCTAAAGATTACATGATTCTGGCAACAATGGCTGTGTTGTATTAAAGTCCTCACAAAATCAAATTTGATGTTGTCATGGAAAAAAATCGGCAAGAGAGGGTTGTTGAGAAGCTAGTAATGATTCAGACTCTTGATCACTTTTGCTGGTTTATTGCAATTATTCTGCGCAGACGGCGACATACACACAGTGTCACCTCAAGTGTAAAGATACAGCAGGCTTTATATACGTTGGCTCCGTGCTTGTACACGTGGAACCAATGGACAAGCACCAGTGGTGTTTGCCCAATAAAAGCTAGCGAGAAGGTTAGGAAGCAACGGTTAGCGCATGGTGTGCTGAACAGGAAATGTCAGCAGTTTGCTCCTAGCAAGCTCTGCTCAGGGACCCACTTTAAAATAAATTTTCTGTGAACTTATGCTGACTTAGGAACTCATGACGGCAAAGAGGTCACGTAAGCAAATACAGACAGCATATATAAGTGAAATAAAAATGTAATTTTCCATTACACGTGTAAGTGTGCAGTACTCTATATTGACAAAAAAATGTTTTGTAGGTAATCTTAATTGTGTTTGTACTTTCCTGAAAAACCCTTGTAGATGACTCATCCTGCACTTGGGGGCGTATGGTAGTTTTTAAAGATTTTCAACTCCCTGTGCCTCCTTCACCAGCAGCACGGTTGGCTTTGACTCTAGACTTGAACATGACCAAAAAGAGCAAACTTGGCTTTTCCCTGATTCATATGTCCAACTGGATTTATTTCCATAGCAATGACAGCTGATTCTAACGAGTTAACCCATTCTCTGAAAAACAAAGTTTAAATACAGAAAACATGGGATTGCTACCTGAGAGTACCTCATCTTCAACTCCCAACTCCACTGAGCAAAGCTACACAGCAACATTTGCCAATACAACAAGTGAGACATGTCCACTACCACCCACCGACCCACCCATGGATGTTGTCTTGACTGCATTTTCGTCGTTGTGTGTACCCTCAGTCATAGACGTACACATCTGACGTCAGGCCTGCTTCCATTAAGCAGGCCTTAATCTACCTTTGACCGTCACAACTAGATTCCAAACTCCAGCTTTAACCCTAACCTAAACCCTACTCTAGCATTCGCCACACATCCTTACATGAAAACAAGCTGGACAAAGAGCAACTGGACTTGTAGGGTTTCTTGAAAATATTACGCTACTCATCTAAGTAGCTTCTTCTTGAGTGGCGTAACGCCTTCAAGAAACCTTACAAATCCAGTTCTCTTGTGTCGTCTTTGTTCTTTGGATACACCATGACCGGGATGACTGAGAACCTTCACAGACATACGTCCTCACGTGACCTCAAACCAAACTTTATGCACACAATCAAGAGAAGACATGTGGGCACATACAGCACATGTTTCTCTAACTTTATCACCTAGACTGTAGGAGGAGAGTCAGCGCTAATTGAGGTTTTCATCAGAGCAGCACAATTTTCTGGTTGCCTTCAGGAGACAATTCTCTTCCACTCACATTTGTTTCTCTCTCCCACATTTAAATGCCTTTGGTGCTCTCACATCACTGAGCAACCATTATAAAAGGTATGATAAGAAGTTCCAAAGGAGTATTTCACTCCTGGCTCTATCTCGCTGTTACAGCTTGCATCCCTCCCCTTGAAACAAACTTTCTATTATTCTCCTTGAATCTTAAGACAGTTTTTTGGTACTAATCTGTAACTTTCTCTTTCGCTTTCTGCTCATTGTTCAGAATATTATCTCTGCTTGAATGGATCAATCAGACATCGATTTGTTTACTTAATATTCTTCAAGAGGCTTTGTTTTGCGCAAATCTCTCTCGGTACATCGTGAACTACTTGCCTCTCCGGCATGTGGTTCAATTGTTCGATATGAGCGTCACCTAAGACCCACTCACTTGTCTCAAGGCTGCTCAGGCAAGAGGTGCAAGTGACTCATGCGGAGAGGAGGAGTTGAAAAAGAGTTTGACGAGATCAAATGTGAGAAGTTTGTTGCCACTTAACTCCTATTGCCTCCCGGTGAGCAGTTTGAAGCAGACAAGAGATTCATCTAAATTTGTGACTGCAGCAGTGTCGATGTAGTGGATTCTCATACTCAAACTTCTCCTCAGTTGCTTGTTTTTCCTGCATATGAGGAAGATCAAGTTTTTCAAGAGCGATATTACTTTTTGTTACCTGGAGTTATTGTGGATGCCAATTTAGATGTTCCCTGACGTGTGCTATTTCTGCAGTCAAACAGTGTATTCATCTGTAGATGGTATCTCACTTATTTGAAATATCTAAAGCAGCATATGAAGGTGGTATGGTGGTGAAAGCACCAGCAGATTTAATATGAATGTCAGCTACTCGACATCTGTTTCCAATGACAACAGATCACTTTTTCCCTTGTGTCTCTCCTCTCACCTCTTCTTAACTGAGCGTTTCTGTCCCTTCCCCCTTTGAAAACCTTTCATCAACCTTTTCATTTCCGTTCATCAAGCTTTTCCTTTCCGTTCATTGTCTTTTCTTTGCCACTGTCTATCTTTCTTTCATTTGCTTTCCTTTGTTGTTTCCTTTCCTTTTCCTCCTTTCTCTTCCATTCCTCTTGTTATTTTTTCCTATGTCCTGCACTTTTCTTTCCTTTCTTTCCTTTAATCTACCTATTCTTTTTCCCTAACTTTCCTTTTTTTCTACATTGTCCTTTCCTTTCTTGTCTTTCTTTTCTTTCTTCGTTCTGCCATTGCTTTTCCTTTACTTTCCCATCATCTACCTGCTCCTTTCCTTTCCTTTCCTTTCCTTTGCTTTCCTTTACCTTTCTGTCTTTGCCGTCCTTTCTTTCGTTTGCATCCCTCTTCCTTGTCATTTCTTTTCCGTCGTCCTGCCATTTCTTTTTCTTTTCTGTCATGTACCTGTTCTTTTGAACTAATTTTCATCGTTTGCTTTTCCTTTCCCTTTCTACCCTCCATGTTTCCTTCACCTGTGGCCTTTCTTGCCCTTTCCTTTGTCTTATTTTCTTGTCTTCCAATTTCCTTCACTTTCTTTTCAGGCCCTTCCCATTAACATTCTTTCCTCTCCCCTGTTTTCCTTTCTTTGTCTTTACCTTTTCTTCCCCTTTCTCCCCCTCTATTTTAATCTAAGCTCTTTAGACACATAGTTCACCAATTAAACTCTGTGTAGGAGATCACATTCAGATCACATGTCACCTAGCAGGTACGGAGGTCACCGCTGCTCCTTTTGGAATGCAGGTCTCACTTTGCCGCCCAACAGGCTCTTGACCAATTAGTCTTGGATGTCGCCGATGGCCCTGCTTTTGTGAGTCATGTTTGCCGTTACCCGTCTTCCACACAGATTGGTGCACAGATTGAGCCCACTGCCTGCATTTAAAATACGTGCCATCTGTCTAGAGAGTGACTCTTGACTTGAGTGGAATGAAACTGAGCAATCATGTCATACTTCGTAGAAGCGACCACGAAGAAGCTCCGGAAGCATTTGCTTTCACCTTTTCTAGGTGGTGGGCCTTTTACACAGCAGTTCAGTGCTACAGCTACAGTACAGGTTGGCGGTTGGTTGCACCAGCTGGATGAAAAACAAGTTTGGTGTTAATGCTATGTCAGGCCTTGTGGTAGATATTTATACTGGTTGCACCATCTAAAACTGTGACTAGGTGCACATCCATACTGACACATTCTAGTGCAGTGGCAGTTTCCGCAGCTGTCAAGTTACTATCGTTACTTATCTTAACTTACAGTTGCGCCAAGAAATGGGTTAAAAATGACCACAGAGCCAAAGAAACAGAAATAAATTTACTCAGATTGTGAAACAAGAAAAACGATGGAGCTCTGCAGTAAGGGTATGGACTTTCGCCAACCATTACACCCCACCCATTACACCCCACTCACACACTCTTGCCACCTAGCTCACCCTCATGTTGTGTGGGTACCATGGGGCCAACACATCAGTTAAGGCTGTTACATATTCCGCGAGAAGTTCGTTCTCTTAGCTAGGGCTGCGAAAACAAAATTACATAATTTTGTTCTCGCAGCCTGTTCTCGACACATCGACCGGGCAGAACTTTTTTCTCATGTGGTGTCAGGTAACTGTTCTGTGATTGGTCAGAAATTGGAAGTGGCCGCAGTTTATCCGGAAAAGCGGAAATGCTTGCAGCTCCCAGATGCTAATGTTCGCAGTGTGACCGCTAATCTCTTCTGGGTAGAGCTCGGCATACTGTGTGTCGATGCATGCTGAATGACGTATGCTGCAGTGGGAGGGCCCTATGAGGACTTCCACAGACTTCGGCTCTTGAGTTTCTCGTAAAGTATAAATTACCTGGACAGAACAAACTGTGTTCTTGTTCTCGCAGTCCTACGAGTGATAACAAATTTCTCGCTTCTCACGTAGTATGTAACAAGCTTTAGTTTCATGCCTGTAATGCACACAACCTGAACCCTTGCTGAAACTCTCTGTAAGTTCAGTTTAGCGTCTTAATGTAAAGACTTTTCAGTTTGCACTTACTTCTGACTTGGCCTCTGACTTGGCTCTGATTTAGTCTTAGACACAGTGCTACGTTCAGATGGTAATTCTAAGCAGGAATTAAAGTGCTTTTTTGAGTCCATCCTACTCTTCCAACCAGGTCTACGTCCAGCTGGTGCAACTGACCACAGCTGATTGCGCTGAGGGACAGCAGTACATTTAGATTTTTTTCTGGTTTGGGGACAAAACATTCAGTGTAGTTAAATGAACACTTGAAAATCCACTCATGGCTTTTCTAAAATAACAGGTAGAATCTCACAACAGGAATGAGACTTAAATGAGATTTTCTTTTGTTTGCTGTTACATAAGATGGAGAGTCCAAGTCCAATAGAGGAATTTAGGACTCCAAGTCTTGGCAGCCATTCGGGTTTACTCTGCAGCTGAGTGACAATGGATGATGATCAGTGCAAGATAACTAGAAACCTGGATAGGGCTGTTTTTATGTACTATATTAAAGGAAATTACTAGGTTTGTCTATGCTCCAGTTTACCATTATAAAATCCAAAGGCTCCTAGGCTCCTAGAATGGTGATTAATAGGGAATATGCCTACCTCCACCTATGTGTGTATTTAGAGACTAGTTTGACATTTTGAGACTGAAGCAGTTTCAGATCTGACTGGAGAATCAGGTCAGAACACCACATCCCTTTCACACATTACAGCACACAACAGGAGATTGTCCGTGTCAGACGTGTTCTCGTCTACTGGGAATGATCTGTCTGGTTTAGGCAAGGTGCTGTGCTTGGCTAGAGTCAGTGGGAAGCAACACATGAGGCAACAACACGCAACCGGTTCATACTTTTCTCATGAGCAGCCAAGTCTCTGGCCGTTCCTTGAATTTGTCTGACGATTTCGGTATCAACCGAGACGCCAACGAAAGTGTTGGCGCTGCTTCGAGACGCCAACGAAAATGTTGGCGTCTTAGTGTAAATGTCCTTCTCCTCCCTTGGAACCTAGTATTGCGGCACTTGCATGATAGAAATGTTTTTAACGTGCTCACTCAAAGTGAATTCCACCAACAATTACCTGCTCAGCTCACACATGGGCTCAATCAGACATTTCACAGACATTTTTATACCGTGGTGCTGGCTGAATTAAATTCATGTAATGTACCGTCTGACTGCATTCTCACGTATAGCTCCTCTGGGTGATGTCAAGTTGGTTCTGGGCTATAGCACATGTGTGAAAACAGCTTTATTATTCCTAATTGAGTTTCACTTAGTGCATGCAGAGACTTAAAAACTGCATCCATTAGTCTCTTTAAATCTTACTGGTTCAAGCTGTGCCATTTAAGCGCGAGAAAATCTAAGAAATTATTATTATTTTTGGGCTCGCTGCTTCTCACAACACATGTCAACACAATGCTGGAGACTTTGCGCAGTTCACTGTGCAGCAGAATAAGCAGCGAGGAAAAACATTGACAAATAGCGAAACAAAAGAGCTCCTTTTTCCAAGCCCCTCCACTGCTCCGTTCCCCCTGTAGGTTTTAAGCAGCTTATTAATAATTGAGCGAGGAGAGTTGTGCGATGGCAGATCTATCATGATTCCCCCTCTGCTCCTGTCACAGACCATGCACGGATAGATGGGTATTGAACCAAACTCTTTTCCACTCCTTAACACGGTATTTTTTTTGGGAGGGGAGGGGGCACAGGCATTTAAAAATGCGATAACGACATTCTGCCGGCGCACATGCTCTGATAAGATAGGATGTGTGAAAGAAGAAGATGAATACAGAATTTGGAATTTGGATGTGTCTAGTTCAGAAATACATATCTGTGTGTGTGTGTGCATGTGTAAAAACACTGTCCAGCTCTACTGCAGAATAATAACCTATGAAATGGAAAGTGCGTGTGTGTGTTCGTTATTTTGTGTGTTTCTACCCGTTACCCCTCAGGCAATCAAGATCCCTTACATGTTTCCCTCTCTCTGTCTCACACACACGTTCACCCACACATCTTGCCTTTTCTCTCATCCCTCAGGACTACCTACCCACCAGTCAAACTGGCAATAGCTGCTGATTCTTGCTGTTATAACATGCAACTGGTGCTGGATGGGTGGGGTTTGCCCATTAAGCTGTCATCTGTAGAGGCAGAAAATTACTTCTGTTCGCGAAATGAATAATAGCAGTATACTTTTTTTTTCTAATGATGGGCAGCGCGTTGGCTGGGAAAGCAGTCTGACCGCTGAATAATACAAATCTCAGTTGGAATCAGATGGACTTTAAAAATGCATACGCCTCTGTGTCGTGTCCTCGTCTCAACTTCAGGTAGCGCTGTGCCCCCGCTGGTGTGAGCCGATATTTGGTTACATAAGGCGGCTCGCTCTTTAACAGTTTTACGACCAAAGTGGGGAAAAGTTATGGTCTGGATTGAATTTGATCTCTTTTACTGCCTTTTCCTCTGTCTTTCATAACATCTCAGTGTAGCAACAGGTTAGAGAAATTGACAGAAACATGAGCGACCGAGAGGAAATCCTGAAAGCAGCCTCTTGCGCTCTATTGATTCTTTGATGCGATTAGTTTCAAATTGGAGAGATGGGGGTTTGTTGACTCTCGCAGCAAGTCTCTGAAGCTTTCCGAAAAACATGGTGAGCTTAAGCTGTGACGGCAGCTCCCGTCGGTTGAAAGTTTTCTGTTTGCAATATTCACTGTGGCTCACCGCCTTTCAGTGTTAAAGCAGCAGTCGCCAAGATTTTCATTTAAATAATACAAAGACCCTGTGGCCCAATCAAGAAGGTATTGTGACGAAAAGAAAATGCTGTATTAAGATACTATTAATGTAATAACTATAAACAGATATCTGGATATGAATGCAGAATGATCAACGATGGCTCTTCTTAAACGTAATGAAACAAGAAGGAGCAGCCTCAGTGAGTTGTTAGATGAGGAGCTGTACACCTCCAACTTTATAGGGCCAACTCCTAAACTCCTTTTACTGCCCTGTTGACTCATGCAGCATCAAATCAGATCGCAGTTGCTCCAAGAATTGTGAGAAAAGGTCAGCTATTACCCGACTGCTTTACTAAAGTTTAGTTTGTTTTGCTCCATTCAGAACTCGGCGACCTTTAGCGTTATGCCACATTTGCTGTTACCACCACTAAGGAGTAGAGAGATCAGCCAGGACTAAAATGTTCAAGAGTTCCACTTCAAAAAACGAAAATTGGAACCATTCAACCCGGTCAAGTGGAAAATGTTCAGTGAACCTGTTCAGTCATCATTTGTTTGGTTATGCAGTAAATAGTGGAAATGAGAAGGGCATCTTCAAATTCAGCTTTTGAGCGGCCGACAGTTCTGATGGAAGGAGGTTGGAGTGAAATAAAGCGGTTTAATTTTAGAGTGAACACAGACGAGGGAATAGGACGAGTCATAAATTTCACTCTAGAAGGAAGAAGCAGATGGCGGTTTAGCTGGTGTGCAAACAAGCACTTGTCAACATATTCGTAATAGAGGTCCCTATTTCTGTGGAAGAGCTGCTTGTCTTTAGCTGTAGCTATAAACTCATTTTTTTGTGTAAAAGTCTTATTTTCAAGTGTTCAGGGATATTGTGTCACATTTAAAAAATGCTTGTAGACAGTTTTTGTGGTTGTGCAGGGTGCTGGGTGAAGTCTGACCGAGAAATGTCTTAAGAATCAGCATCAGTTAGGGTGGAGAATTTACACGCCTAAATCTACAACTGAGGTTGCAAGTAATGCTGTGGATCTGGTTTTTACACAGAAGAAGAAAAAGCACAATTAAATAGAGATGATAGAAACATTTTCTTGATCGGTACTCTCCTTTATAAGTCTGGCACTTCTTACCGAAGTGAAACACTCCCTAGAATACAGGTGAAGTTACTTGTATTTGCAAAAGCATTTATCCTCCGTCAGTCTCGTATTAAATTAGAAATAGGCAGATTTTTTCAAACACTGAATGCGTGAAAGACAAACTCAAATTTTATCAGGTCATGATTAGAATGGTTTGGATGGTACTTGGATGGATGCTTTGGGGTTTGCACCTGTTTATTTGTGTCTAAATAATTTGTAGCAATTCTGCTATGCTACTATAATGCTGATAAGATACAGTATATTAATGTTGAATTAGCGCAAGCTACTTTGCCACTGTTGTGTTTTTTTCCTGTGTCCGTTCCTGTGTGTGTGTGTGTCTGTGTGTGTGTGTGTGTGACTTCATTTATCCATCCATCTCTCCATCCATCTGTCCGTCTGGTGCTCGGCTCCTGGCAACCGCTGGCCCCTCAGTGCCCTTAGATAAACACAGCTGCTACCCTGCGTCTGCAGACATGAGTCTAGGCTACTGACTAGATTTGATCAGCTCCACTTAAAATGCTGTCCCTTCCTAACGCTGCTGCACCTGAGTGATTCGCAATTACCCAGGAAAGGGCCAATCAAGGCTGTTGCTTTCCAAAAAACATTATTTTTAGATCCTGAGAGTCTGCTGGATGAGGATGCGTTTCCACCTATCGCCTGTAGCTTTTACATGGTATTATCAAAACAATAGGCATGCATGCCAGTGATTCCTATTGCTGGGCATCGCTACTGATTTCCTGAATCGATTAAAGATTAAAAAGCTTCTGTCACATTTCAGATCTCCCTCACACGTGGATTAATCTTGTTGCGTGGTCTTGCCAGACAAGTCATGGGAATCCAGTTTTGCAAGACTGAAGCGAGAGGTCTAAAGAGAGGATGCAGGAAATGGCATCGTTCAAGTGAAGATGGATTTCAGTCAGATCTGTTTTTGTTTTGTTTTTTTAAACCCAGCCCTAGTGATTCCCAACCTGTTTTCCTTGGAGCCCATGTAGACTGAAGAGCACTGGCATTCCACACACACACAAATCTCGATTCCCATTTATGCATATGGACATCAAGACAGTCTTTGCACAGCATGATGTTCATAAAATGCTCAGACCCTAAGGAAAACGAGGGCAAGCCAGGATGATCTTGTCAGTTAGCTTCCCTGACTTCCCTGAGATGGCAACAAGTTACTCAACCCCAAATGAACTGATGCAATGAGTAGCCTCTCTGCTTCTCAACCATGTCGAAAGACACATCCCATGGTGGTGGAAAAGATGTTAGCCTGTTTGAGAAGGGTCAAATCATTGGCATGCATCAAGCAGAGAAAACATCTAAGGAGAATGTAGAAACTACTAAAATTGGGATAAGAAATGTCCAACGTATTATGAAAAACTGGAAGGATAGTGGGGAACCATCATTCTCAAGGAAGAAATGTGTTCGGAAAAAAATCGTGATTGATTGTGATCGGCCATCACTTAAACGTTAAACCACTAACTTGCTAGGAAGCATAAAAATTGGACTCCGGTGCGATGGAAGAAGGTCATGTGGTCTGATGAGTCCAGATTTACCCTATTCCAGAGTGATGGGGGCATCAGAGTAAGAAGATGAGCCAGATGAAGTGATGCACCCATCATGCCTAGTGTCTACTGTACAAGCCTGTGGGGGCAGTGCTATGATCTGGGGTTGCTGCAGTTGGTCAGGTCTAGGTTCAGCAACATTATGTGTCCAAAGAATGAGGTCAGCTGACTACCTGAATATACTGAATGACCAGATTATTCCATCAATGCAAGAGTGGTTCAGGGAGGACATCATCATGGGACATTAGTTTTTGGAATGAAGGCTTTGCTCAGTGGTCAGACTCTCCCATCATCAATACGAGATCTTGGTGAAAAATGAATGCAACACTGGATGGAAATAAATCTTGTGACATTGCAGAAGCTTATTGAAACAATGCCACAGCGAATGCGTACTGTGTATTAGAGTGTGTGACCTTTATTTTTTTTTTGATGGCGGCTTGTTTTTGGCCAGGCAGTGTATATGTGGGTGTGTGGTGTTTATTGGCGCCTCCTTTAGGGATGGCTTGTACCCCAGTTTGGAAACCATGTGAACAAGAACTATCTCTCGTACATGCTTACAATAGCAGCAACTTTTTTTTTTCCTTCTCCTCCTCCACTTCTGAACGTACCATGTCTTCACTTGGTGGTTATAATTGTGGGTTGCTAAAGAAACAAAGAGAACATAAATAAATCCTTCCTCAAGTGCTCCAGTGCTGGAACAATAAACGGCAGTAAGCCTCCTTATCTCACAGACTATTTATAAAGAGCTTGAGGACAACCCTCGTTTTGGTTCATTAAAACAAGATTTAAAAGGCACAGAAGTCTCTACTGGAACAGAAACTACTGTTGAGTCTATGAAAATTACTTAAGTGACCAATTCAAACAAGGATCTTGATTAGAGCTTATAATTGGGTAACTCGCCGTGCCTACACTCATTCATACAATACACTACATTCCCATTCAGATTTGCACACCACTTATGTTCATGCACTATTCACTGCGTATAGAAATGTGCATAAAAATACCACAGACTTTGCACAATTCCTAGCATGTGTTGTGTTTCATATTGTGTATTATGTTTCTATTGCTATTTTAGAATACCTTTAATTTATTAATGTGTTTAAGGGATGTTCTGTTGTGACACTTATGAATTCCCCTATGGGGATCAATAGCGGTGAATCTTGGTATATCATATCATATTATATCGTGTTGTATCATATCGTATGATCTTGGTACTGCACCGCATCGTATCGTGTCGTGTCGTATCGTATCGTATCGTGTCGTGTCTTGTCATGTCGTATCGTATCGTATTAACGTAATGTAATGTAACGTAACGTAACGTAACGTATCGTATCGTGTGATGTTGTACACATCTTTATCATGTTTTGTATCCTCTTGAAGTCGCATACCAATATGTTCTTAATGTACATTTGCAACTGAGACTATAACAGCCTACAAAGTCACTATTCAAAAATTTGATCTTGCTGAAAAATAAGACCCATGCAGCTACAGAAAAAACTTCACATAATTTAAGTGAAACTGTTCATCTTGATTGACACACAGATTGCTGCGCAGTGGTTCCACAAACAGCTTTTGCGATGAGAGATTTAATTCCCAGTCTCTATCAGTCCTAACCTTCTGTTCTTGACTGAGTGGAGTGTGACATGTCATGATCCTACTCTGACGAGGGAGCGGGGGAGAGGTGAGAATGAAGAGTAGAAGTATGTCGGGGGAAATAATTAGAAGGAGGAGGGCTGCAGATTGCCTTACCCAGACCTCATTCCTTGATTGCGGCCCTCTCCGTTACATAAGCCTCTTTCCTGCCACTTTCTTCCCCAGGACACGGTGATTGGATTGGATACAAAAAGCTATTCCTGTCCACCTTAAAAGCAAGGCCGCTCCTCTTTAAAACCCGACTTCTATCTTTATCATTTCTCCTGTGCCTGCATCGATCGCCTCTCGGGGCCTCTTTGTTTTCTTGATTGGCCATTGTTCAATAGGAGCTTTTCCCCTTTCTGATACTATTGACCTTGTATTGACACATGGATAGAAATATATTCCACTGATTTACTGAGGATTTACAAGTCAGCCCTGTGAATGGACGCCTGCCAATGTGCCTGGAAAGCGAGCTGCAGTCTGACTCTTTGTTCCGCTTCTCCTACTTTAGCTCCCAGCAAACCCCACCGCGTGTTTGAAATGCGAATAAAAAGAAACATCTGACAAGACTAACGGTGCTAAACGGACACTTTAATTGGCAGTGGGGGTCATTATGCGGGGAGGCTGAGGTCTTTCCCCAAAGCAGGTAGCCAAAGAAAAGAGCTAATTGGAGATTCCTTCAGTGGATATCAAAGAGGAGGAGATGAAGTCGAGGGAGACGTTCCTGGTTCTCATTAAAATCACATCCCGAGCTTTTCTGGTTCACTAAACAAACAAAATCGCATTACGCCCTTAGAGCGACGCTATTAGTATTTGCTGGATTGAAATCAGATAAGATATCAGAGGAGATCTGTGCAGGTTGAGATGGTGGACAAGTCATCACAGAGCCTGTGTGGGTAGACTGACATGAGAAAGGACTTTGTAGCAGGTTTTGTGCTGTTTTACATTCGGTGCTCATTTCTCATAGGATCTATTATATCACATTACATATTTATGGCTTGTGTTGTTTCTACATTCAGGCGTGATCTACACTTAAATGGGGCATTTTTCAGCCGGAGTTGTTTGGGTAATTTAGGCTGAAGTGTTGGTGATGGTGGAATCGCAGTATAGACCAGATTCAAGTGAAGCAGATGCAACTGGAAAGGTTGAATGTGGGAAAAGTAACGTGCAATTACTGCAGTGCTATGAGACTTAATCACTGTGCTTGTGGCTTACTGATAGCCCGCTGGCTTGTTTTTCATTGCCATGCCTCTTTTTCAATATCTCATCTGATTAAATTACAGCAGGGTGGTGTTCAACTGAGGAAATGAAGCTTTGCGTTTCGTGAGTTTGTGTGTCTGCACATGTGAGTGGATTTCACAGTCCATTTGTGTGCACAAATGTATTTTTAAGCCCCTTACTTATACTGTTTGTTCGATCTTGTGCGAGTCTGTGTGCAAAGAGACACATAGACCAAGAAGAAAAAGGAATATGTGTGCTTGTATGATTGATTGCATGTGCGTGCGTGTTTGGTCAGATGGATTTAGCTGTTCAGCCATCAGCTCTGAACTCTCCTGATAGCTGACTTGGGTCCATGAATCCTGATTTCCCTGCCGGCTAATCAGATAAGAGTCCTCTGGTCTGGTCTCTGGGGATCAACCAATCACACTCCACCAGGTTAGCGCCATGGAGATGGCTCATGAACGCATCGCTTCCTCTTCGTTGTCTGAGGAGAGATCTGCTTCATATTAAACAGCGAACTGAAAAGAAAAAACTGACTTAGTTGGAACCAAACTTTGAAAACAACAAAATATGTGTAAGTAAGGTTGGCTAAAGGATGTAGATTACCTTACCAAGGCACAGTCATTTTACAACAAACTGCAACTTTCTTGACTTGCATTGTCATTTTTTATATTTAATACTGTATGTGGGGTTCGAATGGGTTAAAAAAATAATTTGTATTTCACAATTGACTACAAAGGATCCATGTTGGTCAACGAGATAGAAATGAGATATAAATCAAGATCCAAAAATGCCGGATTCTTCATTTCTCATTATACATCAGGGAGAATTCATCAAGACGGAGCAGTCGGTCTGATGAATGCTCATATCTTTCAGTCTCTTGCTCCGAGTTTGTAAGACAGGATTTTGGCCTCAGATCTAAGCGGAGATAATTTCGGAAAGCTCGCTTCAGAGCCACAGAAGATATTATACAATTGTTTTATCAGGCTGTGTAGCACTCCGCGCGATGAGTAATCTCAGCTTCATGTGTAAAATCGCCCAGTGCCCTTTAAAAGCCCGTGTTTTGACAATGTGCTGCAATTACACAATTATAATTGACTTGGCCGATGGAGTACATTAATAATTTATGATGTTTACGGTGTTGAACTCTCACCTTTGCATTAGCACCTGTTGAGATGAATTCTCATCTCGGCTTCCGCATAACACTAAGAAAAGAAAAATGGATCTAAATTTATCTCTAACCTTATCTGTGAACTGTTTTGTTCAGTGGATCAGAGTGCGGAACTGAAACAGTGCTGATTTTAAATGACTTTATATTAAGCGCCTTGAACTAGAGGTGTAATTATTCAGTATAGCTCCTGCTACACAAATGTGTGGAGTGGGTGGACGGTAACATGTAGCCTTTAATAGTAAATATAGTAATATTGTAGTGTTTGGTCTCAGATTGGTGACTATATAATTACAAATACCTAGTGGGCAGCCGCACAAACGTTGATTCTCATTCTTGTTTTCAGATTTTGAGATGTGTACTCTTTGTGGGATATCATTAGACAAATTTATCATAGTTTTCACATTTGACAGGGTATCCCTTGCTGGGAGATCCTCTATCTAAAGACTGACCTATGATTTCCTATGGTTTCCTGGATTACGTCTGCACATAGCTGGAAAGAGTTTGGCAAGCCGACTGTTATGCAAGTGGATCCCATGGATTAATATAAACTGTAGCAATCCTCATCTGATACGTATTGATGGCATAATCGACTAAACCAGCATCTCTCCGCCAGGTTGCTTCAGATACCTCTGAGTCCAGTTCCAGCTCCCACTGATGTTTTATAGAAGGAGTGGCTTCTTCATAGATTATCTCACATATGACAAGGATGCAACTTATCCAGCTTATTACTATTATCTCTTTTGACAAATCCATATTCCTGCAAGAACTCAGAAAAGCCCAATTCTGCCTGTAATTGCTGAAAAGACAAAACTAAAACTAACAAAAGATTTATCCCAGAACTCTCAGCTTTTCTGGGGCAAAGCTGGGAGTCAATAAAAGATGGAGGAAACAGCTGTGGGGTGGCCTAGTCTGCATTTAAAATGAATGATAAACCGTTCCTGCATCTTAAATCAAGGCGTATGCTTCTGCGTTGTAGGTTCATACGTTGTCACTTTGTGAAAGGACATAAAACTAAAAACTAAATCCCAGAAAAAATTCGACCCAGAACTCTCACTTAACGGTGTCACGTCTCATTGCAGCGATGCACACCACAACAAGCGGGATTGGTCTGAATTGCATTTCCTCATCCACAACTCTCCGTGACTCCCTCCTCATTCTGCCACAGTCGTACTCACCATTTCCTCCGTCTCTCAGTAAAAGTAACAGTTGTTCAATATTTGTTATATCCAAGCCCCAACTAATTTGCTCAGTTACAAGTCGTTGTTGTCTGAAGTACAAGAAACTCAATGCAGTGGTATAGAAATCGCGCTGTTGACTGGTGCTTTGGCAGCGAACTTGCAGAGCTGACATTGACACAGTGTTCACAATAGTGTGTGCCATTTGTGTAAGGCTCTTTATGGATACAGGACATCTCTGTATAAACCGGGTTTAAATGTCGACTGTGTCACTGGATGGTTTGGAAAAAGTCACTTACGTTGTGGTTGTGGTAGCAGATTAGATAATTCAGTGTCAGTTAATAGACAACAATACACATGTCCCAAAATATTCTTACTAAGGCGAACCTAATCAATCTAAATAATGCATGTTTTTTAATGTCTAGCAGACTAACATAAACCCTTAGAAAATTATGAAAATGAATGTGGGACACTTCTGGAGAGGATGTCAGTGTTAAATTGAGGCTTAATGTGAGATTTTATGAAAATTACTAGTCACAAAAAGTTTTCGCCTGCTTCACAGTATGCTGCGAAAATTGCCTTTAAACAAGACAAGAAACGGCATCTTCCATGAAAATGTCAGGTTAAAAAGCATCTTTCTGCATTTCGCATTCAAACGGAGTCAAAGTTGATGATAATGTCTCTCTGAGAAGTCTGACAGGCGGCCATCAAAGGGAAGGCTTAAGTGTGTTTGTGTGTCAGCAGGGGCCTCCTTTACAAAGTCTGCTCTGCTTGTTAAACGGCTAAAGGAGATGTTCGGTGGTTCGGAGTCCTCCCACACACAGCTGCTCCCAAATAGTGTGTGTGTGCGCGTGGTATCTCGTATGTGCAGGTTCATGCATCTTTCTTTATGATATGTGCTTATGTTTGTACAGTCGCTTGTGTATCCCGACATCACCTGTGTGTTCAGGGTTATTTGTGTGTTCTGTTCCCCCCGTGCATCTCCCTCTTCGTCCCCGAGCTCCATGCCTGTCCGGCCGCTCTCTCATCCTATTAAGACGTCTCCTCCCAGAGGAACCGCTTCTCTGTGTGTGCTGGAGATCACAGTCTGGCTCTGTTGCTGTGCCAAGTGGGACTCCACGAGGCCAAAGCCAAATTCAAATATTTGCTTCATCCCACACTGAGATATCTACCATTTGAAATAGAAAAGAAGAAAGACGGCCACTGTGCTGTGCTGATCCTCCAGAGACACATTTTCTTTTCATCTTGCATAAGAAAACTGTCACAGAGACTTTGGCCTTGGTCCTCAAAAATGAGGCCGGTGTGACTCACTGACACAAACTCGACTCTCAAATCATAATCACATTATGAGTGTTGGACTTTATCAACTAACACTGACAGAAACAGGAAATTCTCTGTGTCTTCTTTGGAAACCTGAAAATATATTTTGGAGATTTGTGATGATTCCATCAAATTAAGTGGGCCATGTGTTTTAACCGTGTTATAGCAGTAGTTCGACGTTTTGAAAAATATTGCTTGTTGAGATTTTGTGCTATTGTCATTTCAGTGAGGTAAATATTAAAATTCTACCATTAGCCAGTTAGCTTAGCGTAGCTTAGCCACAGAGTGGAAATATGACAGAAACTGCTAGACAGGTTCTGTCCGAAGGAAATAAAATACATCTACTAACATCTATTACATGCTTAATTTAACTTTATGAACTTTGTTTGTGTAATGCATTTTCTTGGCAACCCAAAGGTTTGCTAAGTCAAGCTAACATGCCAAGCTAGGCTAACCAACAGTTGAAAGTATAGGATACTGCCTTCAGATGATGTGGTATTTACAGCATTCACAAGTCCATGTAAACGGCACCTTCTTGTGATGGTAGCTCCCTTAGCTGTTAGCTGATTTCAGAAATGGTGGAAGTGTATACTAAGTAAATATGTTGTAATTTAGACTTTTTTTTTCTAATTTTATAATATGTCAAAAGAAAATGTTAATATTTCTTCCTTCTTTAAGTTACCCGGGCGTTAGCTAGTCACTAACTGTTAGCTAACTGTTAGCCTAGGTGGCATTTAGATGCCACAGTTCCTTGACAGCGGCATTCTCATGACTCAAAGCAGATGTTACAAATTTGACGACAAATATTTTGTGTACACCACTTCTCATGTTGTAACCACAACTTCACAAGTTTCATTTTAAGGCACCAGTAGCTTCTTATGTGCCATATGGATGCTTTGTTGCAAGAAATCAGTTTTTACAGTCACATAGCAGCCAGGGGTTTGATTTGTTATGGTTAGTTGCATATTTTGGAATGAGCTAAGAGTATGATATGTAGAGAAGTCATGCCGAGTGCGAAATTAATTTCTGCTGTGCCTTTGCTTGTGTCTCCAGATGGCCCAGTGATCTGGCGGATGCTGACCTACCCCCCAACTCGACGCGCCCTCGTGGTTGGATGTGGTCTTCAAATGTTCCAGCAGCTTTCAGGAATCAACACGGTCATGTGAGTGTACATGTCTTACTACTTTTAACTCTATTTATCCAGCACCGATCAGAAATATTCAGAATATAAAGAGTCTGCGGTGGTCAGAGGAAATCAGGCAAAACAGTCAAAGGATAGGCTTCAAGAATTTATGACACCAGGTCTCCTCACAGAATTGTAATTCGTGTTGACCTGTACGGCTCACTCAAATCAGTTTTACACTGAACACGTTGTCAGGATTCTAGTCTTTTAGATTTAAAGAGATTATTAGTTAGTTGTCAATATGTCTGTTATTTACAGTCCTGCAGAGAGCAAGTAGCTTGAATTTATAAGGATGTTAGTTGATACTGTCAGCCTATGGTAAAAGGAGATAAGTTATCCAGCTTTCGTTACATACAGAGAGTTCATATCCTTTGTGGAATGTCTGTTTCGGGTAATTGAAACTGACTGTAATTGACTGTTGGCCGTTGTGCAGTCATCTGCTACTTAGGTCTCAAGGGCTTACACTTTACGGACATTCACAACAACATGGTCCAACGCGACTTTTACAAAGAAGGGATCTGTATTTTCATAAACAACTGGACGTACACACAGGAAGAGATATGGCGACAAGAATACAGACGCATGTTGATAAAATCAGCAAATTGTAGCGATGACAGGCTAAAAACTTCTGGCTGTGCAAAGTGGGCGTGTGCCAAGTTGAACCGATCTCATCTTTGAGGGGATGTGGTTGGGGTAATGACCAATGGGAGCACCTGATACAATTGATTGACATATGACACAAACAGCTTTTTTGACCCAGAGTAACAGCGGCTCATCACTCATTCTGTAAGGCTGACTCCAGCCACCCTACGGAGGAACCACATTTCAGCCGCTTGTATCTGCGATACCATTCTCTTGGGTTCTACCCAAAGTGAACAACCATAGGTGAGGGAGTCAGTTGAGGTAGTTCGGGCATCTGGTGAGGATGCCTCCTGGACATCTCCCTTTGGAGACCTACCAGGCACACGCAGCTAGGAGGACACCCCAATGTAGACCCAGAATTTTCTGGAGGGATTATACATCTCCAACCCAATCTCGGATAAGTGGAAGAGAATGGACGGACAGATTGATGGATAATGGATGGAAGGACAAACACGGAGTTCCCCATATATTTACCACAAGGAAAAACCATCCACGATGATGATAGTTGGCCATGATGCAGTGTTGCTGTTCTCAAGAGAGTGCTGATTGGGAGAAGACTTACCTTTCCCATAACCTACCAACAGATCTACATTCTGGTTGTCTCTTATTTGGTGTGGGAAATATACGAGTCCACTAGCTCCCAATGTCAGCTATATGGCTTTCAGTTGAACTTATGGAAACAAGACTAAAGTGTTTAAATGTATGACTATGAAGAAAAATAAAATATTTTCTAAAACTGATTCCTTCAAGGCACATTCAAACTACCGGCTACACATTGTCACTCGATGATGTGAAGCTACAAACTGACACCAGACCCCTGCGTAACTCATCATTCACCATTAATCTACTGTAACACATTTTATTTTATTATGCATGTCTTTCCCTAATACTAACTAATGACTTAATGGTCCCATCATTTGTAGAATTGGGAGAAATTAATCCATAGCACCAGAGGAAATGTCAATTTCCTTTTCACAAGACTGAGCCGGGGAGCCTTTATTGCCGCTACATCATGTTGTCACTGAAAATGAAAGTTCAAGTGTGTTTTTATCTCTTTCATCCTCCGGATTAATGAAAACAATGATGATACATGACAGTGCATCTGTGTGTCACACGTTCAACCCTTCAGATCTAGACAGATGTATGCAGTTCACCAACATAGTATTAAATCACACAACATTTCTTCATCTTTCATACCTCATCATACACTGGGGACCTCATCGCATTACTGCCCACTTGCCCGTGAATGGACGGCCCAACCTTTCGTCTTTTATTCTTTTTATCTTTCCATCTGAGGAGATTGTGTCATCCATCTCTGCCTCACCTCCCCTTTGAGATGAACTACATTACAAGGCCCTGTAAACAATCTGTGGATGTGTGCTGTTGCCTGGCAACCGTCGGAGGTGAGAGCAGTAGGATAAGTGTCCGCTTGTACGGGTGTGTCTGCACGCATGTGTGACTTAATGTGCAAAATGTGACACTACGGAGGGTCTACGCATGTGCGCCAGCACGACGTGTGGATGTGTGTGCACATCTGTAGATAGGTATGGCAATTTGCATTTGTGCACTCGAGATGTGAATGCACAGAAAGAGGAGGGGAGAGACGAGAGCGATGAAATATTCTGGTGTGGTGAATCTCTGGGTCCGTTACTAATCTGCCTCTCTCACTGAATGCCTGTCTATTGACTGTCTTATACTGTATATTTGTCTTCATCTTCAACACTAAGGAGAGCACAGGGGACAAACTTCATCTGTCTGTCCCTATCCATCTTTCTCTCTCTCTCTCTCTCTCTCTCTCTCTGACAATCTTCTAGTCCTCCTGAAAAGGTCCGCCTGCAGTTTATTTGTGTCAGAAGTGACCTATTTACACCCAGTAATAATGTGCCTTGGATCACGACGACGCAGAGATTGTGTTATGTTTACATCTGGCATTAAAAGGAGTCTCCGGTCTACAAACTGAAATCTGATTGCCCTTTCATTTGCAAAAATAAGCACTGTGGCGTACTGGGGTGATAATTACATCCTTCAAAACTGGCATTAAGGACCTCACACGGCTGACAATCAATTTTTGACAATAATTTCTCTGTTTGCTTTGTGTCAGATTTGCGCGGTTTCCTGATTGGAATAGTTTTATCTAACTCATGCAAATCTACTAGCAACATATCAGGAGGCCACTTTGGTGGTAAAGTTATTGCGACCAATCAGATCTCAGGTCAGGTTGAAACCTATATGAAGTCGCCAAAGTTGATAAATATTGCACCAATACATACGACTGAAACTAGACAAATTGCCCTGTCTTGCCAGGTGTAACATAATTAACAGGCAAGTGAGGAAAATGTCAAACAGTTTCTGCACACCCACGCACTACTGATGCTTCATGTCATATCAGTTGTTGCGAGTTTCTGACTTGTGAACATCTTTCACACCGTCTTCCAAATCATAATTATCACTGGCAAATTTCCTGGGAGATCCCATAGTAGCTTTAATAGAAGTGTCTTAACCAGGCAAACATTAATTTGGTGCATATAGCATTAATGTGCGTTGTTCTCTGCTCTCACATGAAACACGACTAAGCTCACGTGGCTTGTGACATGAATACTGGCAAGTCGTAACACTGAAGATCTTTCCTGTTCATGAAACGTGACAAGGATGTTGCTCAATTAGAAGTCTGTACTGTACGTATAAGCCCATAATCAATACAGGCTGCGAGAAACAACAGATAACTAAGGGACAAAAGGGCAAATGCAGACAACTTGTAGAGCCAAGGTATTAACAAGTGACAGGGTGCGGCTGTGGATTCAGGCAGCAGGTCAGGGCTAATGAAGGCTGAACTACAGGTGTTAATGAGAGTTCCTCTTGAAGGTTCCCTTCAAGCAAAAAGCAAATGAAAAAGCAGATACTGAGTGGGTCATTATTTTACTCTTAGTGTACTCAGTGAGTCTGGTAACGCGCCATTTGGATTTCATTACGGAGCATGTTTCAGCTGAAACAGAGAAAAAAAAAATACCTCTACACATAGTTGGATGGCCCTACAACCAATCAGAACCATTTTATTGTAAATAAATTCAACTCCACAGTGCTCAGATGACATGTTACTCTTCGGTCCATCACCGCTTAAAAACCCACTCAAATGATTTGATTGGCCTGGCAGATCTTTGCCGAAGCATAATCAGTATTCAGTGGAACAGCTCAGGGCCAACCTTCAACCACAAAAAGATTTTTGAGCGGGGAAGTCGGTCTGATTTCCAGGGAAAATACCAAATTTAATAGCATTTCTTCTTTTAATAAAAACCCTATTATGCATGCTAACCAGAACTTAGCAAAGCTTTTGAAGGACAATATAGAGCACCATGTAGGAATTGGAGGATAATTGCAAGGAAATAAAATAAATGAAGAGCAGTGATTCAGTGGAATCTAAAAGGCAAAAACAGTACTCAGTACTCTTGTCGTGGTGTTGGAACATTTAGTGATAATCGTGTCCCGGCAATAGACATACAAAATTCACATTGCTGTATTCAAAATAGCTTACAGTTGTTGGTCATTAACTTGAGAGCTACCACCATACACTAATGTGGTCGCGTTTAAAGAGGTTATGTGGTTCATGGTTTTCAGCAAAGTAGAAATTTTCTTAATGCTCCAAGTTGTGACGTGTTTGGAGAGGCCGTGAAAGTTACATTTTCAGTGGTTATACAATAATTTATTTATTCTTTGTCTTTGTCTGCATTTTCTACATAAAGTTAGCCCAGCCGCTAGCTTGCTAAACCGCTAGCTGTGATGGCTTCTAGACGTGTCCGTTGCCTGGCAACAATTTACAGTGAATGTTACTGCAAGAACGCAAGAATATCATCTCAAATTAGAAGTTCACAAGTTACATGTGAAGGTAGCAAATGGATAAAAAGGTACATTTGGATGATAGAAATGAGGACTTTTTGCATTTAGTAAAAAATCAAAGTGAATTGTTTTGGACTGTGGCTGGTTGACAGGTGAGGAAAGACCCGGTCAATAAATCACAGAAAGAGAACAGCTGTTACCATGACAATAGTCACCCCCTTTGAGTGATATATTGTGAAGATGTATAATGAATAGCTCATCTGTATTCCAGTATGCCGGGTATACTTTCAACATATATTTATGTCTGTACTGTATGTTTTCTCATTACAGACACCTGCCTGTTTTTTATTCTAGCATTGATATCACTCACCCTGTGTTCTTCATCCCTCTGTATGCTTTACCACCCTGCCTGTCCACCACCTGCCTGTGTGTTCCCATACGAAGCTGCCAGGCTGGCCCTATTAGCCGCTGAGATATAAAGGAGGTCTGAGTAGCCAGTAAATCAGCCGGGCTTAGAGACAAGCTCCTCTCTCTCTGTCCCCAGCTGCTTTTCCTGATTAAACCACCATCCTGGCTCGCAGAAAGAAGGAAAAGGGCAGCTAGAGGAGCTAGCAAGAGTGGGGGGGGAAAAAAGTAAAAAATGCAAAATAGGCCAGAAAAGCACATATTGGCTGTCATTCTGCTCTAACAGTTCGCTCTCTGGGAACTTGACAGGAACGGATTGACAGAGTTCACAGATTTTTTTTTTCTTCTAAGTAAAATATGTTCTCACAAAGGGTACATTTGAGTTTCTGTTAGCACATTGGGCCACTTGAACTCTTCCTTTCCCTTCCCAAAGACAAGAGTGAGCCTAACTTAAGTCGCCATTGAACAGTCAGTTCAACCAATAACACCTTGACAAACTAAGAATCCTTTTGAAATAGTCAGTTAACATATTTCCCACAGATCTGCCCTGTCAGATCTGACTCGCAACAGGAGATACCGCAGGAATTTGTTCAGTCCAGTATTATTCAATCAAAGCAGCAGTGAGCCCACAGTCAGACCTCTGTGTGCGTCATTAACTGTCTTTACTCTCCATCTTACCCCTGTCTGGAGATCTTTTTAATTGGGTTGCTCAGGTGCACAGCAAGAAAGAGAGAGTATAAAGAGATTGGCAGACTGTCAGACGCAGAAAATTGTGAAGGAGTGGCTGTGAAGTAGAGCAGTGGTGCTATGGAGTGCTGTGAATGCAGTGGTCACTCATTGGTGGGTACCCCACGGAGATCCTTCTCTTTGTTCCCTTCACTCACACTCAGCGTGACTGACACACAGCTCATGAGACCTGCAGTGTTCTAAAAAAAATATAAATAAATAAACTTTTAACCACATATATACAGCAGCTCAGTCACTCTGAGGTATTGTTTGGATGGTCAGTGCCAACACAATACACTCTGTGCAGGTCTGTATTCTGTAGTCAGAGGCAAATTGGTTTTCTCAGCGATGGCAATGTGCTGCCTAATGGCGTGCATTTATGCAAGCCAGCTTAGGTGAACTTCATCCAAACTCTTGGCTGAGCAGTGATATCCCAGTGAAATTCAGTCTGAACACACAGAGCCGCACTGAGACACCTGATATTATTATTATTGCTTGAACTTTTTACACATATTAATGCTGTATTTATCAGACATAATTGACATGTGCGTAAAATTACTTTGTGCATCATTAAGACCATCAGAGGTTCTCATTTCCAAGTAACACAAATGACAGATTGGCGTTACTTGACAACTTCAACTGTCATTCTGTAATTGGAACGGCAGTGCACATGATGATGTCTACGAAATGCATTCTGGGATACCTGGCTGTCCTAAGTCCACACAAGTAACCTCTCGTGTGTCTTAAAACGTTCAGGAGTGTATTTTCTCAGATGCATATTTCGAATTGGAGTACAGTGAGCGATGATGTTTCTAGTCCACAAGAACAGAAATACAAACAAGAATGTGTACTAGAAAACGCTCAATGTACCCACATAGCAAAGATTTATGCTCCATTCACAATATGTCAAGCATGGCCAACTACATTGTCACCGAATGCCCCTTGACGTTTTGGTCAAGCCCTGGTTGCTGTTGGTATATACCAAGCTTCTACCAAGGAAGTGGAACTGGTGAAACAAAGACATTTGATTGGTTGATGCTTTATTGCGTCAATGAAGCTCTGAAAAAAAGTTGAAGCTGGCTCAATTTTGTAGTGCGTTACACATTAACAAGGGTCAGTCTTCACTTTGTAGTTCATATCACGGATTTCCCTTGACAATGACTTGTAAGCAGTTGCTTTTGAAACCTACCCTACAGACACAAATGCACTACAATCCTATCTTGGTGTTGGTTGTGAGAACTCTACTCAGAATGTGTTTGCAGAACTCCTACAGCCAGCAAAAGCACTTGTGACATGATACGCCAATAAGCAATTGTACAGTGTGCTCCTTGTGAAAAGGCAACAGGTGTCACTCATGTCAGTTGAGTAACATCTGTTGCCTTTTCACAAGTAGCACAGTTTTTTGAGTTTTGTTGCTGACCACGTCCATACCAAAGCGTGCCCATTTTCTAATCTACTTTCAGCAGGATGTGTTCTCAGCTGAATGTAACATTGAGTTCCTTGCACTGAAATAGCGACGTAACAGAACAAAACAGAACACTTTTTGAGATGCGATGGAAAATGCAAGCCACAAATCTGCCGCAACTGTGTGTTGCTATCGTGTCAATTTGGACCAAAACATCTGAGCAATTTGAGAAGTCTGACAAGTTTTCAGTCTCTTGTTAAAAAATCTTTGGCGTATTGAGGCAGTTTTAAAGACAAGCATGGGTCTAACCTTGTTCTAGCAAGGTGCACCTAATGGATGTGGATAATAAGTGTTGAAAACGATGGAATACGTTGCGTGACCACTTTACAAGTACACGCACAAGGTCACACTCTGAACTCTATTTTTACAGCAGGTTGATGTGAACTCATGTGTCAGGTTCGTCGTCTCTGGAGTCTGTTTGATATATGAATAACCTTCTTGCCGTCATACACACGCTTGTGGCCTGTCAGACAAAGTTATGTGATGAGAAATGAGTGTGTCAATAATACATCGCTCTGGATAAAGAAGCTGCCAGGTGTCTGCTAGTGTTCATGACAGATGGAGGGATGGATGGGTGTATGGATTACACGAAAAGGTTACATGGGATACATCCTGCACTTAGGCGTCTTTTTCTAACTTGTTCTTCTTTTTATATATCCGGCCATCTCTGTTGTCATAAATGCAGGACAGTGTGATACGGCAGTGGGCCAAATTAGATGTCATCCCTCCTCATTAGCCACAGGATCATTTTGATTCAATTAGCCACATAATCTTGCATGTAAAGGTCACAGTGGACTGGTGGGGACTGCTGTGTGTGTGTGTCTGCATCTTGTCGGGGCAGGTCAGAGTGTGTTGACAGAGCAGGGGGGGAAAGAAGACGGAGAGAGATGAATTGAGCCGGAGAGTAGAGGGGAAAAAAGAGGCAGGACGGAGGACAGCAGGTGACGGCAGAGGGAGAGCAGACAGTGATTGTGATAAGGTGGGGGGAAGCGTGGAGGCGATGAAGTCAGGTGACAAGAGAGGGAGCGCAAGATGGATTTATAGAGAAAGACGGAGACAAAGGGACAAGAAATATTGAGCTGCACAAAAAAAACCACCATGTTCCTCTATTTGTCGTTTCCCTGGTAGAGTTTGTAGCGAACCATTTCAAAAAGTTTCTTTTTGTCTTGAGACCTCTCCTTTCAAGAAATCAAGAAGTAGTATCAATAACCCAAAGCCAAGATAAGCCAGTGCCAACAGCTTATCAGATGCAGAAGCAGAGAGCAATTTATTACATATCCAAAAGCTGACAAAGTGACATGATTAGCTAGTTGGTTGGCATCCACAAGGCATCCAAGGACATTAGATTAACTGTGTACAACGCATTCAAAATGAGATGTTTTCCTGTCATGTTTTATTCCTGTCCAACTTCCTGTCGTCTGCTTTCACTTGTAAGATCACACTCATGGTGTGATTTGCCATTAAACCAGGTAACAAGAAAGGTATTAGAGGCAAGTCCAGGTGTGGCAAAAATATTAATGGATTGTTGCCACATTTGCCGCATTTCCTTCACTCAGCTTGAGCGGAAATCTTGCCCTTAGCAGGAAGCAGGTTTCTGATCAGAAAATAACCCAAAGTAGAACAGGGGCATGTTAAGAAGTACACCGGTAAACCTTTTCTTGCTATTTTGGCTTTGCGCCTGCAAGCAAATGCAGTTGTGTCACTGAAGATGATATTTTTAGGAAACGCCTTCCAGGGTGGATATTCAGAATTGCTTGCAGTTGTTATGTTTTACAACTGACTTCCAACAAGCCAAACGCTTTGACCAAAAAAAAAAGGAAGTAATTAAGAAAGGCTGTGTCTTCTCTCTGCTTTTATGCTTTCTCCCTTGATGAGTGTCAAGTGTCCTTAATCACCTGCTGCAGCATGGAGGAACGGCAGCACCTGAAAGCACACAGTAGAGAAAAGACACACATAAGAAATACTTAAAAGCAGTGTTAATGTGTTGACAGGAGAAGCTGGCATAAATAGTCCTGGTGATAGGCTTGCCACCAGGTATTTTTACATGTTTACACATAAATGTAGAGTTACACTTCCACTGTACTGAGGAACAGGCATTCAAGAAGGCGCTATAGAGGTCACAGCTACAAAGACCAACACTGCTGCCATTGTTGGTAGCCCGCTGGAACCGGTATAGCTTTTGTGAGGCTTCTTATTGCCCAACATGGTTTTAGGGTTATGACTATTGGGCCCTTCAAATTGGGTCTTGTTTACTGCGTTCACAAGAAAAGTCCATAAATGACTCCCTCTTTTGGTATTCACAACCTTGTGGCAATTTTCTTTAAGGTCCGAGTTCACAAGTTGTGTGCATGACTTCCATTTAGAGATTTAGAGGCAGCATACAATGTATCGCAGCTCGTTGGCCCGACGTGTTCAATTGGGGTTTCACGTTTTTTGAGAACCAAGTCTTAAAACATACCCGTGATCATGTGGTCTAGGCATTTAACACAAACTATTTGGTCAAACAGTCACAGAATGCTGAAAAAGATATGACCAATGAAAGATAAAATAGCTTGGGATTGCAGTGAAGACAATATCTTCTTCTTGTGGCACCATCAAATGGAAGACCAGTAAAGGCATGACACCGGTAGTTATCGCCTTTAAGTAGTGAACAGATCTTATTTACCACCTAGGTACAGTAAGTTCGTTAAGCTTTTTTGCCTATTTTTGGAAGCTGTTGGACGTAGCTCTTGGATCTTTCTCATCTCATAAACCAAAAATTTTGTTGTATACTTATCTAGTATGTTCTTAAGCAGTCCTCGAGTCATCTGGTATGCTGTTCATTGAAATATGATCTGAAAGACACACAAATGTGGTGTGAAAGTGAGTTATTATGTGACTACAAACAATATGAGTGTGTGTTCAGTGGCCGGTTATTAATTTTTGTTATTGACACAGTCCAGTTGGCCCCGCAGATGGTCCCACAGACAAATGTCATGTTGGAAATGTCACAAAAAGCCACTTTTACACGGTCGCTCTGCTGGCAGGCCCACGAGGAGCTGGCAGAGCCCACTGGGTTGTGAGTGCACTAAAACCAAACCAAACGTGTTGTTGTTGTTTTTTTTCCCCCTGTGTCTGCTTCAGTGTGTTTTTATATTTTCAAGCGTTCAGAAGCAGCTTAATCATGCCAACTTATTCCACCGTCTCCAGCCGAGTCACAGCCAGACCTCTTTAATGAGAAATATTCTAATTTTCCCTCTAATCAAATGCACACAGAAACACATCACGCTCGCAGACTCCTCACAGCAAGACGTCATACACGGAGCATGCTCATGCTGCCGATGGAGCGACGTTCACAATGTGAATAATACAAACAGAAGTCTTATGCAGAAAGCCATAACTCAATGCCATAATTTGCCAGACTGAAGGACTAATGCTTTCACAGTTATTCTCGTAGACAGATGTTTTCACTTACATTTCCTGATCAAATGTCCTCTCATGACTCTGGGTGTTTGTAGACCGTACTTGACTGACATCTCCGTCAGTCTGTTGATAGTTTTATTTGCACATTTTCAATGAGTAAGGGCACTGACACCAGTTTCCATGTGCAGGGCCTGTAATTAGTTTCACAAGTGGCAGCTTGGTAGAAGGTTTGCCAACATCTCAGAAATCCCCAAATATGTAAAATGTAAACACTACTTTTGAAAAAAGCAGTTCAGTTTTAGTCTTATTCTGACATAACATAAAAAGTACACCACAGAGATGTTGTCAGTTATTTTTGCTGATCACCTGTAACTTGTACGAAATAATAACCCAGTCACACTACTACACCAGGGTTCATTTAGGGTTTGTTCGGATCTATCCCTCAGATCACATTGTTAAAATAGACTAGTCACACTGTTAGTTCCAAATGATCAGACTGGGTTTATGTGTCCGGACGTCACCAACCTATCCACACTCTGCTACAGCATAGCCGCGCCGGTGACGCAACCTCCTCAGAAGCGAATGCAAGCCTCCCCTCAAAGTGCCAGCATTTATGCCGACATCTGTCCCTAGACCGTTGCCCTCCGTAGGGATCTTCGAGTAGCAGCACGAATTCTGCTGACCACTTCCGTCTGTCTGGATATGACATTGCTTGTCGCTTTGAAAAGACATTTTGCAATCGGATCTGATGAGTGGCAAGAGCATTTGAGAAAATCTGATTTAAAGGACATCTTAAACCAGCTTTAAATGTAGTTTGGATCAATGCAAATGCCATCGTGACATGTCAGAAAAACTAATAGTAGTATGAACAACACCTCTGAGGACTGGGTGTCAATAGTTGCATGTGCATGGACACTAGTATTCTACTAATAATCACAATGATAGCCCAATCAGAATACTTTAATCAGGACAGACTGGATCCGATTGAGAGGGGTGGTGTCAGTTAGCCTGTTAGCTTGGCCACTAACAGACCCATAGATTTTTATAGTCATAAGGGTTTAGGTTGGGGTTAGGGGTTGTGTAACTGACTCAACTCTCTCATAACATGCCACCAACTGTTCGATTTCCTGTGAGGGTTAATGCTCCAGTTGAAAAGAGTTAAATGAAAGTGGAGGTCAGAACACTGCTAATCAGCAGTCTGGACACTCTGGTCACCCAAAGGTCAGCACTGTCAACACACTGCTAGTGAACAAAGCTGTGATTTGTTACACCTGTTAAGGTAACATTAGTGTGAGGGGAGAAATCTTTCAAACAGTCCTTGTAGAGCTCCTTTACAACCAGCGAAAAGGTGTGATTTTTTTTCATATTGTAAATCTCCTCTTGCATGATTGTGCCACATGTTGACTGGTTGATTGATTTTATTAATGTGTCTATTTGTTGTAACGTTGTAGGGTCATGTTTTCCTTGCAGGGCCATTTTTCTGGTCCCCAGGACTTTTTGAGAGTTGAAAGCATAGGCTGTATATAAATATGCACAGCGCATCCCCACTTCCTTGCATTGGCCAAACTGACGCTATTTTCCCGGGGATACAGGCGGCACCATCTTGCGACCTTGGAGCCAGAATCTGCACAGTAAAGTACAGACAATTTTTGAGGGAATACCGGGGACATTATGACGTTGTGTTCCCCACAAATGTTTTAGGGTTAAAACGTGTTGTGGTTTTAAGGTAAAGGCTACAATTAGGTTTCGATTAGGGTAAGGGGCTATGCATAATGTCAACAAAAGGTCCTCCCAAAGATAGAAGGACGTGTTTGTTTACACATCTTGGAACGGGAACAACCAATCTGCAGAGTACCTATTCGCGCTGAGTGTTTTTATTCCAGAGCATGAATGTGACGCCACTCTGTGTTCGTATGCATTCATTTGAAAAATAGGCCAGTTCCCAAGAGAATCTCTCTCTCTCTCTCTCTCTCATCTATGTGTCCTACTGTTTTCACACCCGCATCCATCCCTTTTCCATTTTCTCCATCCATTCATTCTTCATCTCACCTCTCAATTTTTTTCTCACTTCCTTCTTACTCTCCTTCTCTCTCTATACATCCCTCCTTCTGTTTTCTCCGCTCCAACACCTCGTCTCTTACTCAGTGAGTCGGTCACTCACACACGCACTCATCTCTGGCTCGTTCATTTGCACCCACTCACTTGCTGCTTGGCCACGCGCACACACACTTGTATCCTCGCTCCATCTTTCTGTCTCATTGCTGCCTTACAGTAGATCCTTCTCCCTGTCTTCAGCTGCCTCTGAATCCATACTATTAAGTTACATGATTAGATCAGGGCTCTGTCAATAAGTAAGCACTCTGTTAGAGCGCTCCTGCCTATGGCCGAGGGAAGCCTCTTTGCTTCTCTTTCACACCCTCACACACATATTGCTAGCACGCGAGGGATTTTTGCCGTTAAAAATATTGATATATTATTTTCATACCAAACTCATCACTTACCGTCCGGTTTTGATTATCTGACAATTGCTCCTCACCAATAAACAAAAGACCTTCTGAAAAGATCTACACAATTCCTCCCGCGAGGAATTGTCGCCCTTGCGGGATTTGCTTGCAGAATCTTAGTGTTGAACTTTGAATTTGCACCGTCGAGGAACCACAGTCTGTCTTAATCGTCCTTTGGCTATTGACCTTTTTAGTAATAGAAAGAACTGAAGAGGCCCAAAAATCAGAAGCTGTTAAATCTGGTCATTTACAACCATAAGTATTCACTTCTCTTGTCTGCTGTACATTGCACTGAGATCTTTTAAATTATAATTAATTATAATGAACACTTTCCATCTGCACATTTGGTGTATGGACTCCAGTGCGTTGCCGTTCAGGTTGCCGAATCAGAGTCTCTTCTTTGGCATGGATGTTTGTCTACACTTTTCACTGTGACCTGATCTGTAGCTTGTTTACTGCAGCCTTAACTAGGTCAGTGTTTTGATGCCTTTTCCAAGTGGAAACTTTTACTGTCGGAAAAGCAGTAGAAGTGCCAAAAATTGCAGTTTTCTAGCATTTCCAGTCATTTCATGTCTCTCTCTGTTGCCATCTACTGCAATGGAGACATTTTTTTGTGGGCCCCGCAGCATTTTAGAGGGTTAAAACTTGTTAAGACTTGGTTATAGTTAGGTTTAGGGTTATGCACCTACTTTAAGTGGTTGGGGGTTAAAGGTTATGCTTAAAGTTAATCATAATTAAGGATTTGGCTGGTTTGAGTGACAGATGGTTGCATCCCAGGTTGCTAGTTGTTTGCTGAGGAAACGGGGGGAAACAGCTCACCGTCTGTTCTGTTTGCAACTATCTATAGAGCTCATAGAATTACATGATATACCTCTTTTGTTTTTATCTTTTCAATTGATCAGCACAAAATCCAACGTGTGTGGCCCATAACCCCACATTCAACCGCAACTGGGTTTTACCAAGACACAACTGCCACGACAGAAAAGAAGTTAACGCAGAAGTGCCAAAAACTGCAGTTCTTCGGCTGACCACTTGAGGCTGTTTCCATGGACCTCCAAGTTAAAATGATCAACTTAACTGTATGGTTGCATTGATAGTTGTGACAGACGGTTGCTCCACTCATTCTCCACCATTGTCCCCCATTTCTGGACAATGCTAAGATGAAAACTACTCGATGCGGCACACCGAGCTTCAAAACTGCTCACCGGGTGAGGCCATGGAGGTTTCGTCCATCTTTATACAAAGTAAGAAAATAAGTAAGACACTCTTCTATATCACGTATGGCTGAGGCTTCACCTGTGCAGGAACTTGGCCAGGATCAGAAATCAGGATAAGATGTTTACATGCAATCATATTGGGATTTTGTTTTACAGTTTTTTCCTAGTACTCCAGCTAGTACGATAAGGGTTAATCAAAACCAGGTTACTCAAGTCCATTCACTGTGAATTCCATTCATTATCGAGCCACCAACATGCTTTGAGATGATCTGTTTTGCACCAAACAGCCTTAGAAAAGTGTAACTTTTTGTTTCTATTTTGCAATTAGCAGAAATAGCCACAAACAACGTGCATAACCAAGAATTACTGATATGCTGTGCAACTTTATGGTTGAAGTTTCAACAACGATATAACAGTTTAATGAAATTTTAGAGAATGTCCTTTGTTTTCTCAACCACAAGAATTCATTTTCAATATAAATGTTAATATGAAGTCATTTCAAGCGGCTGAGGAGATTGCCTATGCTATCAGTGGTAATATGGTAACTCCGTATAATGACAGAAAGCCAACATTTCCATATTGCTCTAGAATTTGAACGTAATCTGAAAAGGTTTTGCAGGTGTACGCGGTTTTTAACGAACGGGCTAAGAAGTGCGAAGCCATCAATGCGATCCTTTAAGCCCGCGTGTTGTGTACTCCCGAGTGTCATCCAAGACAATCCTGTAACGTGTCACTAAATGTCAGCCATGAGTCAGCGGCGTCCTCTCACCACCGCCCATGTGTGTCGGGCTAAGAACAGTGGGGAGCGGACAAATGTAAGAGGGAGATAGAGTCGACTAAAAGCATGTGTTATCTGCTGTCCTCTTAGATGAGCTAAATGCTTGTGAATCTCCAGCCCAGATCTGCCAACCAAATCTAAAACGCAGCAGTATTTTTCTAGCGGTATTGGGTTTATTCCACTTTGAGCTGTTGATGGGTGCAAATGACTGCCTGACAAGGTGGCGGTGTGTGATACAGGGACTAAAACGGATTCATACCTGTGAAAGGTGTTTGTGTGTGTGCATATTTTCTCTTCCACTCGACAGACTCTTCACCGTCTCTCTCTCTCTCTCCCCTTCCCGTGTCTTACTACGTCTGTTCTCTCTTTTCCCGACCACATCTGTCTTTCTCCACGTGTGTTGTCGCTCCCCTTTAACGTGTCGAATGAGAAGATTGGAACTGAAGCATGACAGGAGGGTGGGTACGTGCTTCCATTTTCAGACTGGGGTCAGGGCCAGATCACACCTTTTTCTTGTTTGCTTTGCACCGTCGGCTCTCTGGTGTAAAAGACGATGGATGTGGTTTTGCACGCGTTTGTGTTGTTATCTCGGTAAAATGACTTAAACGTAACATGGTCATTATAGATCATTACCAGAGGTGTCCTTGTGTACATTACTGAGATATCAAAGCACATTATTCCACCTGTAGAAGATGCCAGACAGTAGTTGAGATATCTCCTTTTTGGGAGTTAAGATTTATGCTTCTGCATCAGAGCTACGTCTCACCTACCGTGTGCATGTAGCATAGATCAAACACAGAAGGAACATAGACCTGAATTCCCAAATGTATGCAGAAATGTAACCAGAGGCAGACCACAACAACTGATGTTGGTCCAAAATGCATTTCCCTACACTTCTACTGTTGTGAAGATCACCTCTTAAAGTTGTTTCCTAGCTCTGTCTGCCATTAACATGAACCCTTTCCCAGTCTTTGTTCTAAGCAAATCAATTTCTGACAGCAGCCTCATATATAGTCAGACAAAAACTCATATATAGACTTTTTTTTTTTTTTTTTTTTTTTAAATCTGCATAGTTTCCTCCATTTCCACCCTCTCGGTGCATTTCATGTAATTATTGGGGGACAGCTGCAGATGCGTTCGGGTCCTGACTCACCTCTGACCCCCAGCTGACAGCCTTTTGCCGAAACCAGTTTCCTCCGGGAACAAAACTGTGATGATTCGAAGACTTTTCTTCTTCTTTTTTTTTTTTTTATCTCGCAGAACTTTCTTTTCCAAAGAGAACTCAGATTGTTAGAAGATGAAACGCAAAAAGATCAGTATGCAGCTCTTTTTCATTCGGTTCCCGCTCGGAGGATTTCCTGTCGGCCTGTGATTTTAAGACTGAAAGGTGACGCCTGCTATCAGGAGTGACAGCTAAAATATAATGGATATCACTAATATTATGAATAATAAGGTCTACAAATTACAGATGAGGCAAGATGTTACATTTATTGTCCCTGTCACTACAAATAAAGCAGATTTCTGATGCAAAACACTTATGCCAGTCAAGTTGTAATGAATAACACATTGTTCGCTCATCTCTTGCACAAAAATGTCTGTGTTTCTATATTTTTTTTATTCACAGTTGCCCTGAGAAAACCATAAAACCACACTTTTACGTAAAGGTGTTGCTGCAAGGATACACTGTGCTTTACTGAAGCAACGTGCTATACCTTTCTGAACGGTTTCTCCTTTTCTAACAGCCCTCCAAGTCCAGGCTTCATTAACTGCCTGCAACTGTTACTAGAACAACAACTTAACACTTTTCCCACGAGTGCACAAGGGTTCAGAGGACGGATGAGCACAGCTATCAGGATCTACACGGATCTCGTTTGCCACTTGATGATTCGTTTTAAAGTGTGAGAGGCTGTTTCGGAGACGCTTTTAACATTTATGTTATTTTTAACACCGCGGTTTGAAAAAAAAATAAAAAAAATCATAATTTCGTATCTCCGGGCTGTTTTTCCACAGTGGTTTTTAAGTGTAGTTTATGTGCGTGTGACTGTGTGTGTTCCAATCAGCGAGATGCAGGGCTGGAGATGGAGCACAGCAGGCTGGACTGCTGAGAACAGGGATAGTGCTTTTACTCCCGCTGCTGCTCCCAAACCAGCTATTTTTCGTGTGTGTGCGTGTATCAAGTGTGTGTGCGTCCACCCTGACCTGCACATGCGTTTGCCGTTTTATAACAAAGTCTGCCAATAACTGACAAGGCCATCTATACCTTTCATCCGCTCATAGACCTTAACCAAGCGTAGGCCAAGCTTCCGCACCATCTCATTTCTCTTTCTGTTCTCGTTCTGTATGACTGGGTATGACATGGCACAAAAGTAAAGTGTTATTATGCAAATCCCTCAATTGGATGTCTTTGTTTTGGGAAAGAGAGGGAGAGAGAAGAGCGGGAGAGAGAGAACATGAGAGAGATAACGATGCTTTTGAAGAGATGGAAAGCAGAATGCTAATTCTACGTTGCCTGCAGAGACGCGGAGAGGCAGACAAAGCTGGAGACGCTTTGTTTTGGCTTTTCCTTTAACGAGCATCACCTTCTTTGTTCTTGTTGTTGGAGTCCCTCGGGGCTTTTGCGTCTCTGTCTACTGTATGTGTTTATACACACTCTGCGCGTGTGGACATTGCGGCTGGAAATGTGTTTTCCCCTCCATCAAGGGCGTCATTTCTGTGATCACGCCCTATATAGACTCCTCGCAGGTGCATGTGTTTGCGTGGTCATCGTCCACACGCTCGCCCGCGCTTTTGTTCCCTCTGTCTGAGTGACACAAAGAGGAACCGAAGTGGGAAATGGACCCCATGCAGGTGTCTGTATTGTTGACCGCAGCATGTTAAGAGCCTTGTTGATGATGATTGGAGGTAATCTGCCTACATGGAGCAACACGGAGCCAAGAGGTGCAGGTTTAATTATGCCGTATGAGAGAGGAAGAGCCGCCGAAAGAGGTTATTTATAGCTGATCGCTGACTGTCTCATGAGTACTCAAGGTACTCAAGAGAGGCCGTGATTGGTGGACGAGTGGTTGGCTCTCAAGAAGAGAAGGGGTGGCTGGTTTGCTGGCTTGTCCTGGTAAATTTCTGTGAACATATTTTCCCAATGCAGTTGTTATACTAATACCAATATGTTGTACATTTGTTCTGCGATGGACTGGCGACCTGTCCAGGGTGTACCCCTGCCTCTCGCCCGATGACAGCTGGGATAGGCTCCAGCAGACCCCCGTGACTCTTAACAGGAATAACCGGGTATAGAAGATGAATGAATGAATTTGTCAACATTTGTTGACTGTTGTTGTTAGCTTAATTTAGCTTAGCTTAGCACAGAATATGGAAGGTGAGGGGAACAGCTAGCCTAGCTCTAAATCTGCCTACCAGCACTTGTACATTAGTTGATATTATTATATTATTAACCATTAAAGAATCAGGATGGCATTATTCGTTCTCATTCAAGTCGAGAATAAGAATCAAACGTTGAAATTATGTCAAACTAATTGCAAACTAAATAACTACAATGCGAAACTACATAAACTCTGTCAACACTTGCCCATACTTACAGCACTGGAGTCCTTTCTCTTATTTCAGCTACCTCAGTGGTAACCCATTGTTCTCTTTTAGACTGTGATCCCCCCTCTGATACAGATTTCTTTTTATTTGGAGCATGTTTGTATGTAATGCCTCTGTAGTGGTCGCCCAGAATTCATAGAACCACAGTTACATTCGTAACTTTTCCACAGACTCTTCCACACTCCTAGATGCAATCAACATCAGATTTTAAAAACTCTGGTATACTGTACTGATTTGTCAAGGGCTTGAAGTTCTGCTTAGCTTTAAATAATCTGGCTTAACTTTTAAACTTAGTTGGTGTGTCTCATTAGTGAGTTCCAATTGGAAACCATTGCCAAAAAGCATAAATAAAGACCAAGCTGTAATATATTTGTCAATATTTTGGTTGTTGGCCTCACTTTCCATTTTTAGACTCTTGCCTTTGTGTGTCATATAGGTACTACAGCGCCACCATCCTGCAGATGTCTGGAGTGCGGGACGACAGGCTGGCGATCTGGTTGGCCGGACTCACCACCCTCAGCAACTTCCTGTTTACACTGCTGGGAGTTTGGCTGGTGGAGAGAGTGGGGCGCAGGAAGCTCACCTTGGGCAGCATCATAGGTAAAACATTAGGATACCCACATCAACATGCCCACACCAGGGGAAGACACTGATAGTCACTTCTTTATGTATTGTGTGCTACTTTCCGACAGGTACATGTTTGAGTTTGAGCCTGTTAGCCGTTGGTTTTCTGATGGCTGCCCAGCACAGTCCTCCTGTCACTTTCCACCCGTTAGACCCGGCCATGGCCAACTCTACTTGCTCCAAGTACCAGTGAGTAAAAACACACAAAAGAGAAATCTGGCTCCTCTGCTGCAAAACAAGAGCCACTGATCATCCCAAAAACAAAAATACAAAGCAGTTAGCGCACAATTATCCCGCATATCCTTAAGTTAAGATCTAAATGAAGGCTGTTACAAACTGCTCAATCGGATGCGGAAGGTAGGCGTGAGTGGAGATCTTTGTTTGAGCCCTGAAATTACTCCCACTGTTAATTGCCATCACAAAGAAATGAGGGGAAATAGAGTTTACCACTGTTTAGATGGAGTGATTCAGTGTTCAGGATTTGCAAATGAAGCATAAGTAACAATGGAAAATTGAATAAAATAAAAAAAATCATGGGTGTTAGAATGAGAAAGCTATTGTGCACCTTAGAGCACTTCTGTTCTTTGTAAAAGCACTCTGTATTTTCCAGTGTCAGAGTATTACTTTAGAGTGCAGCAGAACGCGCTCTGTGGTGGAGAGGATAAAACTCTCCTAAAAGGAGATTTGTGCTGAAGTTCTTGCAGGTTTTCTCACAGATATTAACACGGATCTCATAATATTTCATTTTAAACATATTGAAAATCTGTTGTATTTAAAGGTCCAGTGTTTAGGATTTAGTGGACTCTATTAGTAGAATTGGAATACAGTATTAATAATTATAAGATAGTCCTTTATTTATCCCACAGTTTCCATTAGTGTAACGACAAATGAATCTACATCTACAGAGCGATTCCTCTTGCACTGAGTCCACCTGACTCAACCTCAACACTTTGCATTTTTACATTGTAGTCACTATAAATTCTCCTGCACACGTGGAACGCACAACAGTCTCGTCTTTATGCTGAACGCGTAAACCCTCCAACACCAGACGAGCTAACGTGTAGCGCATCCAAACTAGTATCACTTCCTCAAGCGTCAACTCTGACTAACTGCAGTGCAATTATTGAATTTAAACTTGTAATCCCTACACAACTCATATATACAGTACTAAATAATACATTACTGCCCAACACTGGTCAGACTTCACTCTATATGCAGAGTGTGGTTGAAGGTTGGATTTGTGCCCTTTATCCACCTGGAGTCTTATTATTCACAAAACAGGCAGTGCTGTGTACCTTGGTCTGTGACTGATTTATTATGTTGACTGTTGATGTATGACTGAATAAAGCAAAGGGTTGCCATGGAAATGTATGGAAATGAGTGTAAATATTATTATTTCATGCCTGTATGACTTATCATCCCTATCCAAAACCAGCTGCAATTCACTTCATTGTCTCCATTAGCAACAAAGGGCAAACGCACTCACACACAGTGAGTGTCTTTTCATACAGATGCCTCCATGTCCCAGTTTACTCTCACTCTCACGGACACGAGATGAAGCTCATGGGTAACAATGGTCTTTCACAACAAAACAACACCTAATGGACTCACTAACCCAGCTCCCACATACTCTAACCAGCGCGTAGACACAAACACTGGGGTAATTTGAAGACATGAGTGCTTTTACCTCACTCGTATGGATTTACACGAGCCCACACATCTCTTTACCGACCACAGCTGCTTCCAGAGAGCACCAGAACCAACACTGACCTCTTGTGCTTATTGTGGATGGGACGTCCCATTTAAGGGTGTATTATAAGGTCTTCTACCTGGGGTTTTACTGTGGACAGCCAGCATGAACTGTTGAGTTCTGTTCCTGCCATTCAAAATCCATTAGTGTGGAATAAAGGAAAGTCTGCAAAATCATGAGTTCGGCTGTATACAGTATAGGTTAATTGAATCAGAAATGGCAAATTTACTTTTGCAATTTGTGGAAAACACAGTCTTCAGCTGTTTTTAATGTTTTCAATAGGAATGACAATAGATTCAAATATTTAATCCAGATTAATCACATAAAATTCCATAGTTAGCGTGCATCAATACAGTAAATCGCATTTTTAAAGACTGTAAGCAAGTTTTCTTTCCACAGCATTGTTGCCGCTCTGATCACTTCCTGATTTCCCAAACTACAGGACGGAGAAAGGTCACAATAACATAACATCCCTGTGTTAATCGCGTGATAGGGAATTTGCGTTAACATGTTATTAATGCGCTAAGTGTGAGAGCCCTAGTTTTCAACTTAAATAAATAAATATGACTGCAAATAAATGCAACTGCTGAAGCTTTGGTGTAGCTACACCAAAAAAAAAAACTGCCACATCACCAGATAAGAATGCATGCAGATGTTGGAAGAGGCAGCATTGTCCTTGTGTCGTGCTGCTAAAATATAAAGATGGGTTCCTGAAGAGTGGTTTTGAAGCTCAGTGGGGTGGCTCCAGCTAACTCCCAGCAAATTAAAAAAATAGTTTGAGGTGGAACGTGAATGTAGCTGAGGTGAGTGGGCGATGCCGAGGTAGACCGCTAGCAACCTTTGAGGATGTCATTTAAAGCAGCCATGCCTTTAATTATGCATATTTAAGCTATAATTTAAACAAGTTAGTTACATGAAAATTCACCCCCTAAAGTTGTCACAGAGTTGTCCATTTAAGGAACTGCAGTTTTTGACACCATTGGTTTTTTAAAAAAACAATTCGCTGGAGTAGGAACAGATTTTTATCGCAGGTGTTGCACACTTTTTATGTAACCACAATCGAGACAGATCATGTGGTAGCTTTGCAAATACTTTAGAACATATAAGTTATGTTTGTATTGCAGATATTTTGGCACCGTCCCCACCATCCCACGTTATTTTCTTTTGCTCCCAGTCAGGTACAAGCACATGGTGTTATTTTAGTCCTTGACCTCAGTGTGTAATTACAGGAAGGTGCCTTGCACACTGAGAAGCTGCAGACTGCAGAAAACAGGCTCCTGAAACAAAACGCATATTCCATTTGGCTTCATCAGGCACTACGAGATTAAACCTGATGAATCTGGACTGAAAATATAAAGTGCCCTATTGAAGTTAGTTTTTGCACGTCACCATTTAAATCCTTCCTACATGTGAACTCATATAACTGATTACAGAACATGAGGGGATGTACTTCTAATTAGCAAAGATTTAACAGAGGGACAAGCTAGGAAAGAGATGCATAATAGTGAATCCCACATCATTTGTATTTACTGTTATTGTTGATTGATTACTTCCAGTACATGGCAACATTTCAAACATTAATTTAATTTGGCTAATGAGGCAAGTCTCAATTAGAGGGTTGAAAATCTGTGTTGTGTATTGTGTTGTACAGTAGCTAATTCGGGTTATGTAGTAAACAGTTAGTTCATCCCTGACTCAATGCTAAGCTTAAAAGGAGTTTGTCTGTATTCTACACCAAAAGAAAAATATGAAAAATGAAAAAGTGGCATGCTGCGATTGATTGTAACCATAGAAATTACAGCTAATGTGCGTTGTGTCTGCTGTTTGGCGTGCAGGCTGTGCGAGCCGTGCATGCTGGACCCTGGATGTGGCTTCTGTTATCGGGAGAACGCCTCGGCCCTCCTCACCTCCTCCTGCGTGCCAGTCAATAAGGCCTCCACCGAGCACGCAGCATGGGGCAGGTGAGTCACAGGATGCACAGTGAGTTTGTGCATGTGTTTAGGATGCCGCTTTGACACCAGCATTGTTAGAATGTGAACCGCTGCATCCCACTTCCAAGAGTGATTTATAAAAGCCAGTGGATGTGCCTTCCTCCTCCAGATGCTCCAACTCCACCCTGACGAGAGATCAGACCTACTGGGCCTACAACTACTGTCCCACCTCGTACTCCTGGCTGGTTTTACTAGGCCTGGTGCTCTACCTGGCCGCTTTTGCTCCAGGTAACCTCAGTTGGCTGCTTTTGAACATAGCGTGAATATGCACTTTGGTACAATGTCAGCTAGGTCATCACCGAGGCAGTATGTGCTTAATGATATGAGTCTATCTGTGTTGGACTTGTGGCCACAGATGTGTTAGTCCTTACTGTAATCAGATCTGGTTCTCCACCTTTTGTTGTGGAATCCGTTCTGAGTTCGCATTGCAGCTCTGATGAAGGAATTTCCCAAGCTGTTGTTCAGACTGGTTGGTCAAGTATTTCAAAGGGTTCGCCTTTTAGACATCCCAAGCTTTTCTCAGTATTTGGTATTCTAAAAATCATCTTCTACATCATATATAGACACAACCACAAACAAGTTTTGGAAGCCACAATAATTCAGGTTGAATGCAGTTTTATTTCTCCATCGGTCTTCTTGTTTATGACATCTCTTATATCTCCTGATAAAAAGATCCACAAAGGCTCAGCTCTCATTTCTGTCTCTCTCAGGCCTGGGTCCAATGCCATGGACCATCAACTCTGAGATCTATCCTCTTTGGGCGAGGAGCACAGGGAACGCCTGCGCCGCCGGAGTCAACTGGACCTTCAACATCCTTGTGTCTCTCACCTTCCTCCACCTGGCCCAGTACTTCACCTACTATGGTCAGTTTCAGCTGTAAAATTCTAAGCAAGCCAATTACCTTGAGTTCCGTCTATCCTGATTCTCGTCACCAAGCGGATCTATTCATCTTTACCTTACGTCAAGACCAGCAAGGAGTCGATAACTAAACGAAACCCTGAAGAGTTGTTCTTTTCCAGCCCTCTTCCATACGTCCTCAGTCAGTGTGTCTCAACAGCAGGATTCTCCTCAGACAGGAAGGAACTGACCTTTTGTGGAGCTGACAATCGATCCATTAGGGGTGATTGTGGAGGCATCCTGAGATGCAGCGGGTTAATTATCGATTTGAGTCATTCTCCCATTCATCTGGTTCATGGCAGTCATTCACCAAGAACTTAATGCCGTGTCAGAACTGGAATAACAGAATAATGTTGTCATAGAAATATTATTTAGCTTAATGCACACTTGGTTGTAACTTTAAAATTCCGTTCTGCTTTGACAGGGAGAAAATGGAGATCAGCATAGCCAGGAAATCTCATTAAGCCTCTGTCACTCTCTTAGAATTCTTATTTCTTGGTGTGTTTGTTTTGTTATGTAGTTATTTTATTCCCGTCAGCCCTTCTGTAATGCCACTTTGACAGGGGACTCATCTCTGTTCAAGAGTGTGGGCAGCGAACATCCAATACTAGCTACCCGCAGGATCCGTTGTCACCGTTGGCGATTCTTTCTCTGGCAGTGAATGAGAACAAGCCAACTATAAAAAGCGAGTCACGAAAGTTGTGGCATTGTCTTTGTGGGTGGCTATCCTCAGTGACAGTGTTCTTTGTCTTCCCAGGAGCTTTCTTCCTCTACTCCAGCATGGCCTTGTTGGGTTTTGTCTTCACCTACGGCTGCCTGCCGGAAACCAAAGCTCGCCGTCTGGAGGAGATCGAGGCATTGTTTGAAAACCAGCTGTGTTCGTGTGGCGCTTCGGATTCAGACGAGGGGCGGCAGGTCGAGTACATCCGGGTCAAAGGTTCAAACTACCATCTATCGGACAACGATGCATCAGACGTTGATTAGGGAGAGCTTTGGCATGGATGATCTCACTCTAGATGTTTTGTTGTTACTGAAACATGCAGAGTGGTCAGGTCTGTAATATATTTCCTTAATTTGTGATCTGGGGAGCCACTGGTTAGCCTCACTGTGAGGTTAAGAATTACATTTAAAAGCTTCTGTCGGTAACATGATTTAGCTCACTTTCAAATCAGTCAATGCAGGAAACCAAGATGAAACGTAATGCTTTAGCAAGAGTGCGAATGTTTTGATTAACCATGATTAACCATGTCCACAAATATATCTACAGAAGTCAACAACTTCAGCTTGGTCGCACGCAGGTGTAACATAAATCCAAGAAAGACAGTGTCTTTTTTGGGGGAGACTTGGACAGGAAGCGTGACTGTTTAAAACACTGAATATACAAAATATAAGGGACTCGCCCTCTCTCACAAAGTCAGGAAAATGTCCCTACATTTTGTACATTTGTAGTCTAAATAACATCCACGGCATATGTGATGTTGTTCATAAAATATCGAAAGTATTCAAGAGACATTTCCACTTAGAACTCTGTTTGAAAAAGGTGCCGTACATGTGGTTCGTGCGTCCGCGAAACTTTTGTTGACCTGACAGTAACTTGTTGTTGCTCTATAGTACCATCATGCCTTTCTGTATGAGACGCGTCTGAGTTAAATGTCGTTTCGGCTTGTAGCATAGCACACCAGTGTCAGTTCCCTTATGATGGCAGTCTTCGGTTTGTGCTCGGTCTTGATATATTTTTATGAAAAAGCAATCACCTGAGATGCACAGTGTATTGTTACAGTTGAACTTGTATTGTCAGTGGGTGCCTAATAAAACCACTTACCACTGTAGTAGCACTGAAAGGACTCTAAGTTCCCTTGCTGTGGTTTGAATATTTATTTATTTATTTATTAAAAATTTTGATTGGATCTAAATTTCTTTAGCATAGTTGAATTTTTCATTTCACGTGTTGCTTAGTTGCCTCTACGAAAATGCAGTCAGCATAATAGTAACTACAATGACAGTCAAACGTCACAATGTTTGCCAAAACCTACACTATGAAGCAATGTGTTATTTCTGGATATACTGTTCATGAAGTGTAATATCCAGCGAGGACAACCACTCTGTTCTATCTGTAGCAGTATAAAGTTTTAAGTATTTAATTCTATCTTATATTCTAATATTAGTGCCTGTGTATTGTGAAGGTGCCTAAAGGCCATTTTTTTCAGTCACATTCCCCGTAGGTCTGCATAGCATATTTACATTTCACCTGTGATGAAATGTGGCGTTTTTTTTTTTTTTAAACATAATTTTATGCATTTTTTTTGTCTTCCTCCATAGCCTTATGTACAAATAGCAGAGCATATCATTTATGTGGTTCTCGTGTCAACCGTTGAGGAGTAGGATTTAGCGTAATTTGGCTATGTTGTTTTGTAAAAACTGTGAGGTTAAAACTTGTTAGTTAAACACAAGTAGGATTCTGTGTAGCGAAAACTGTTTAAAAGTGTACAACAAAATGACTTTTTGTGCGACAAAACAGGTAAATACAACAGGCTGCTACAGTGCTCAGTGAACGGGTTTCTTGTGGCGGATCGAGGATAACCTACGGGTGTCGATGAATTGATAGGGTTTAATACTGCTTTTTACTAAAGTTTTCAAATAAGAAGCTGCCCTTCAGTTGCCACGGTGCAATATAGTGAGTCTGCAGGGATACACTAAAATTTAAAGATTTTTGGATAAAGTATTGTTGTGATTTTGGTATTTTCTAGTTGTCGCAATGGCTACGTTTACATGGACGATAATTCAACCCGACTGAAATCATTCTGATTAGAGATCGATTCCTGCTTTATTCATCTTTTGGAAAACAGTTTAAGACATAAGACATTGTTTATTTACCCCACGCATGTTAAATTTCCTTGTTTCGAACAGTTTGTTGTTTTCGGACCGTCATGTTTTGGGGCCAACATGCACAAAAAGAATGTATTTATTCCAAGAACAAAGAAACAGCCACATCAAGCATTTACTTGGTTATTATGTGCGAATATTTTCCTATTGAATGGATTATAAAAGGTCTACCGCAGTCCTTTCAGTCCACAAATTCCTCCCAATCAGGACAGTCTGTTTGCGGCAGTTACATGAGGCAGTTCTATTCTGATTCGGCCGTTATTCATATTATACAAGTGTCCATGTAAACGTGGCTTATGACAAGTGAGTATAAAAGGAGATAGTACCATAGCACTCTCATAAATGACAATGACGCAGTGTAGCAGACTAGCACCCTCATGTGGAAAACCTACAACTGTTGATGCACGCGCTGATTTAAAAAAATAATAGCCTTAAAAGGCCACATTCAACCCTTTATTTACAAATCATTCTGTTTTCTAAATGCTGATCATTTTCCAAATCTTGGCATACATTTAATTGACTAAACTTCCTTGAAATGATTTCAAACAATACATGGCACAAAAGCACCGAAAAGTCAACTCTCTTTGATTTTGAAAATGATCACCAGTAACTCTGTAAAGCACCTGTGATTTGTAGCTACGGGTCTGAAACATCCAGGAGGTTGGCATAATGTTCGGGAATGGTGAGAAACATCCTGGAAAGTTGATGAACCCGTATTTCTACATTGTGAGGTGTAGTCCAGCGTTAGTCCATCCCTAAAATGAGCTGATCTGAGGGAGACCGGACTGAAAGGAGGAGTAAAATAACCAACCGTAATTCGAAATGTGAACTTTTCTTTTGTTTTACTTGCTTCCGGATGAGATGTCTTAAACCCACGCGAAGTAGTTTTGTACTTAAAAGTATTATTACACATGAACACGCGCACAGATTAAGCTGTCCACCGACTGTGTAATTAAAACTTGTGTCGACCAAATATTTAACGTGATTGTTTTCAGGCAGCGCCTTGTCAAGGATAACGTGGTGTTCAGCCCTTAACGTTGACTCGTGCTAGCGCCGTCCTCTACCACGGTGGGTGTGGGGGTGTGGGGAGTGGGGGGGGGGGGGCATTTAATGTGTGTTTGTGGTGAAATGGTTGCAATTCTTTTGTATGTGAACCAATTACGTGTGTTTACAAGGAACAACAACAAAAATAAAAATGAAAAAAAGAGTGCTGTATAGTATATTTGATTATTGTTCAAGCTGTAAATGTTTTGCTAGAGTTTATATTATATAAAGATAAATATCTTCATGAACTCTTATGTATATGAGGAAACAAATAAACTTATGAATCAATTAAATAAGGCTTTGGCGCTTTATTTTGATACATTAAGAACGAGCACTGCGGCTTGTGTGGTATTAAAATGAACTGCTACTCTGAATTAAAACAGGAAATAAAATGAAACGGCTTGTTTAATTCCTGTTTCACTCATCCGTCTACCTTCTTTCCTTCCCTCCATCATCCTTCCTTCTTCCTCTGCTTCAGCTGGAGCAAAATGTCGGCTATTTCTTGTAACGTCTCTGCCTCCTCTGAGAGTCCGTTAACTCTGGTGGCAGATGGGTCTTTCATCAGAGGGCCGCTCTCACTTTGCCCTCGCTCATCTTGGCTCTCTCCATTCTCATTACCTAAATTAGAAACGGGAGAGCAGGAAAAGGGCTATTTAACAAAGCAGCTTCTCTAATGCAGACATGAAGTGTAGCAGAGTGTTTCCCTTCCATGTGATACCTCTGCTAATAGTCTTGCTCAGGACATCTAGAAAGGGGTTTGTGGGTCGCTGCAGGATCACTCTGCCAGCGTTAGCAGCTGTGAATTTGTTGCCACCCGACAGGGAACCAGGCTTCAATATCTTCTTGCTCCCTTCACTCCTCGACTCTTCTGTGAGTGCGTCTGGCTCTGTGGCAGCATCAATCTGCCTCCCTGTGGCTAGATGCTGCTCTGGCATGTCAACATTTGGTAGATAAAAGCTGAACCCAGGAGCTCTGGTCCCGCTCTCCGAAACAAAGCCGCACTGAGTCGAAGCATCACACGTCTCGGCTGCGGGGCTGTGTGCTGTCTGAGTTCCCGCGTCTTGAGTTTCAGTGGATGTTTTCTTGCAGTTGCACAGCTTTGAGCTCGGAGTATGAGGGGATAAGAACGGAGCTGTGCTGCTTTTATCATCTTGGCCTTTACTTTCACAGACTCTATGCGGGCTGGACATGTTCTCCAAAACTTTTTGGTCATCTTTGAAGTTCATTTTGGATTTTATTAGTGGGCTGAGAGGCCTGGATTGAGTTTGTTTCAGATTCCCCTGGGAGACATTGTTTGTGTTTAGAGTGTCTGCACTACAGGCACAATCCCTGCGAGAAGCAGAAGCCTGGAGACATGGCTGACAGCATTCTTCCTCCTAATACACAGTTAAAAGAGGAAAAAACAGCAAAGTTTATGTTCGGTTGTTAAAGAGCATTTCTTCCACGTGTAACAATCTGTTTCATCTGTTTCTTAGTATTGTATACACTGATCAGCCATAACATTACGACTGACAGGTGATAATCACTGTTGATCTCGTTCTCATGGCACCTGTCAGGGGGGATATATTAGGCAGCAAGTGAACATTTTGTCCTCAAAGCTGATGTGTTAGAAGGAAAAACTGACAAGCTGAAGGATCTGAGTGACTTTGACATGGGCCAAATTGTGATGGTCAGACGACTTAGAGCATCTCCAAAAGTGCAGGCCTTGTGGGACGTTCTTGGTCTGCAGAGGTCAGTACCTTTCAAATGGTTCAAGGAAAGAAAAGTGGTGAATCTGTGACATGGTCGTGGGCTTCACTCCAAGACTGGCCAGTGTGGTCCGATCCAACGGACGAGTTAATGTCGCCTAAATTGCTGAAAAACTTAATGCTGTTTCTGATATAAAGGAGTCAGAACACTCGGTGTATTGCATTTATTTTGTAAGGAGCTGCATAGCCGCAAACCAGTCGAAGTACTCCTGCTGACCTTTATCCACTCCCAAAAGCATCTGCAATGGGCATGCACGCATCAGAACTGGACCAAGGAGTGAAGGAAGAAGGTGGTCTGGCCTGATGAATCTCATCTTCTTTCACATCATGTGGAGGCCAGGTGCCTATGCATCACTTAGCAAGGGAACATAGGACCATTGCCATTGGGTTGTGCCTGGTCTGCAGCAATGTTCAGGTGGTGGTACGTATCAAAGTAACATTCACATAAATCCCAGGACCCAGGTTTCCCACAAGAACATTACATCGTAATGAGATCACTTTGCTAGTTGATGGTTTCAATGTTGTGACTGACCAGTGTATGCACTTCCCGATTTAACTTAACTTACATCATTTGAGTCTGAACTAAGGTAACCTCCACTACACGGGTAACTAGGCGAATAGTCACAGCCATTCCTGGGCCCAGAATTGTGTCCAAGGCATGCTGCGGGATTAAAGACATCTGTTCAATTATCTTGTTCTTCCTCCAACATATACACAAGAAGAAACAGGAAGATCGAGGTTTAAGAAACTTACAAAAGTTCATGTCAGCGCAGTTGGAGAGCTGTGAATAAAACAGATTATACATCTAACCAGCAGCTGCAACCGTGTATATGCTCCCATCAGGACAAAAACGGTTTAAAGCTTTGTGTAACAGCTCATGATGATTGGAGAGCCTGGTTCTCACACGTCTACTCAGTTGCTCATTGTTTTTGTCAGTTCAAGTGCAGTTACAAATTCCACCACGTGGTGGCAATACCAGACCAACATTTGTAGCTTACCTCAATTCCCATGCAATCTGAGTCAGGCACAGTTCTGATAATAGAGAAAACCCAACATGAAGGCAAATTCAAATCATATTATGTAATAGTTTGATTACACAGTAAGTATACTTACTGTGGTGTTGAAGATTTGATTGATGTTTTGTCTGTGAGATATATTTTTGATTCTGCACTCCCAAAGTGACAAGCTGAAATTAAATATACCGTTAACTGGAAGAGCAAAAAAAGCATTTGTGTGAACATTTTAAGCAGTCGTCACCTTCTCTTTCATAGTCTTCATGGCTAAATCCGCTGAAGACGTCCTCCTGAAACTGCTCTTTAGCTTCAGACTGGTTGAACGTGAAGTCCATCAGAGCTTCCTTGTCTTCTGGTTGGCTGAGACCGAAGGTGGCTGCATGTCTTGCAGGCTCTCTTTCCTCTGGTTTACTGTGATAAACGCACATGAGCGGTTAAATCAAGAATTGAAAATAACCTGTCTAAATTTCACTCTTATATTACTCTTGTCCTGGACTTCCAAAGAGGACTGGCGCTGCTGTCGGGGTCTCCAGTTGGAAGAAGGGTGTGTTTGATCCGCAGGACCAAGGGGCAGTGTCTGTCATGCCTCTTGGCCGGGAGAAAGGCTGAAACTAAAGAAAGTCAGATATTAGAAAAGCACCTAATTTGAAATTAGAGTGTAATCCCGAAATTTTATAATTATCTCCTAGCAACAGTAGATGTTGCTCAGTGTCCACAAACTACTAAAATTCATAATTTTAATGAACATGACTAAAAGTACACAGGACAAAATCTTCCATCTGGTGACATTTGCAGTACATGAGGTGTGCATACCCATAACATATTTTAACCTGATCACAATCTCACTCTGATATCAACAGGATTCTGGTTGGTTGAATGATGTTTTGCCATAAACAACATCTTTATTAACACCGGCAACTTAGCAAAACGTGTTTGTGTAATAAATGCACTTCTCTTTCACTACCTTAGTCTGCTGTAGAAGTGAGGTGTCCCAGGCTGCAGGGGAGTAGTGCGGTGGAGGCTGTAACTGAGCCTGGCTTTGCTTCTGTAAATCCAGCTGTAGGGGGAACATCCCTGAGGAAACCAAATTTATTTGGTCATTCTATAAGATATGTTCAGGTAAAATAATAAGACACATTGTGATACTAATTTAGTAGAGTTTATTTTGCAAAACTACTCTCAACCTTGGCCTGAAGAGGCTGATGCGGTGGAGGAGAAGGGGCTGGCAGGGTCAGTTATGGGTTGGCGGTAGTCAGATCCACTGTCTGAGAAACCTGACTCCAGCACTGGTGACAGCTTAGAGGAAAACAGGTGATTTATTTTCTTTATTGAGAGTCTTATTTGTTCATTTTCGGTAAGCCCTAAGAATAAAAGTGATGAATGGATAGACTTACCTGCCGACACTTGAACCATTGTGGAATAACAGTCTTTCTTTTTCTGATCCCCTGAACACTAGATAATATCATAGGGAAAAAAACAATGAATGTTGGATAACTTTTTCACTTAAAATATCACAACAGCATTGGGTGGATTGAGATCAAACCACGCTCCAGCTTTACCTGTAGTGAGGCTGACTCTCAACAAGACTCAGTTGTGATGGGGAACAGGGGCTCATCGGGAGGACTATGGGCTCATTTCTCTTATGCTTGGATCCTCCTTCACAGTTGCCAAGAACTGCTACTTTAGGAGGATCTGAAAACACAAGCACCAGCATCATTTGGGTCACGAATGGATCGGTACACAGTGACACATATATACACTATAAATGAAGACTGTGATGCAGATTTGACGGTATTCATATTAGCAAGATCACAAATATTTGATGTTTTGCCATTTGAAAATGCTTTAATTTAGTCATGTACTCTAGATCTGATTGGTTCTGCAACTAAACATTATTCCAATAGACTGATGTATACGTCTCACCTTTACTTGCTTTCTTAGCTGCAATCTGATTGACGATAAATAAATTCATCAGGTCCATACTACCAGAACCACTGTCTACAGCGGAAGGCGAAGGCAGACTTATCCCCAGGTTCTTCAGCTTCTGTTGCATTTTTCTCTTTTCAAAAAACTCCTAGGTCAAAAAGACACACAGTAATATTTAACTAGGTAAGAGGAGTGATACATTCCTGTGAAGTTTCATGTGGCTGCCTCACCCTTTGTTTTTTCGCATCATTCCTCATCACTAAACGGTTCCTGCAATGTAAGTAGTTACATATTTATCAAGTTAGCTTAAACTTTTTAAGCTAACATCAACATTAGCACGACAGCTAATTGCCAAAATATGACCTTACCTAGAACCACCGACCCAATTCATTTCAAACGGCTGATGTTAACAAATAAAATATAACATCTAACAGCAGTGTGTGAAAACAACAACGCTATTGTTCGTGTATATTAGAGTATACTACTAGCTTAATGTTTTAGCTAAGTAGCTAACGTTAACTAATGCAAGGATGCGCGAGGACCAACTACTAAAATATGTCACGCGCCACTATAGCAATAGTTATAAACGTGTATAAATGCCTTTTAACCGTTTGTTCAAAGGGTGTCAGTGGACAATATTGCTAACAGCAACAATTAATTATGAGTAGGAAAATGTTGCGTGACACTATTTGCGTATAAGGAGAAATATATCTCAAAATACAGCAGATACAGTAGCGTATAATTTGTTTACGCTTGTCACGCAACCAATCGCATTTTGCCGGGGGCGCGACCAATGAAAACAGCCCCTGTACAAGGACTGGGCGGAAATAAGTAGCGTTAAGACAACGGAGATTACTACAGTGAACCCGGAAGTTAGGTATGTTAGATTCACAAATTAAAAGCAAACACATCCATTTCTGGCATAGTATTTCTATGCATTTCCGGTGGGAGGTAATGTCTGTTTCTTCCCCCAGAGAAGAGGTGTTCGGCAGGGTTGCAACCTAAATCCGACGTTATTTAATCTGTATATAAATGAACTGGCTGCTGAGTTGGATAAATGTGCTGCTCCGGGCCTCTCCCTCCTAGATAGAGAGGTGAAGTCTCTGTTCTATGCTGATGACCTTGTTCTACTGTCTCCTACTGAACAAGGACTACAGCTACAGCTGGACGTAGTAGAAAAGTACTGTCAGAACTGGGCCCTGGCAGTAAACATGAAGAAAACAAATGTCATGATTTTTCAAAAACGCCCCAGGTGTCATGAGAACAAACACCAATTTACCATCAATAATCATGTCATTGAACACAGCATGAGTTATACCTACCTTGGTATAACCATAACAGCATCAGGGAGTTTCAACATGGCAGTGAATGCACTAAAAGAAAAAGCTCGAAGAGCTCTATATGCAATTAAGAGAAAATTTTATAATGTCCATATTCCAATAAAAATCTGGCTTAAAATATTTGATAGTGTCATCCAGCCCATTGCGCTGTACGGTAGTGAAGTATGGGGTCCACTCAGTCATCAGAGCTTTATCCGTTGGGACAAACATCCAACAGAATCTCTACATGCAGAATTCTGCAGATACATTTTACACGTACACAGAAACACACCAACAAATGCATGTAGAGCAGAATTAGGCAGATACCCACTGATAATCAACATTCAGAAGAGAACGCTCAACTTCTTTAACCACCTGAAATCCAGCCCCAGAGACACCCTCCACTCCAAAGCCCTCCAAACCCAAGAGCTGAGCCCAGAGAAGAGTCCCCTATGTCAGTTGGTACTGAGGCTAACTGCCCCCTCTCAGACACAGTCTGACCAGCCTCACAACAACACTGCTCTACAAAAAGTAATCAGGGTAAATCAAATTATAGCACAATGTAAAGAAAGCTATCTGGACCATTGGGAAGAAACAACTAAAAGCCAAAGTAGATTGGAATGTTATCTTGCCCTTAAAAGAGATTATGAATTAGCAGAATATCTCTCTACTGTCAGAGATAGAAAGCAGAGACAGATCCTAACCAAGTACAGGCTCAGTGACCACAAACTGGCAATCCAAACAGGAAGACACAAAAAATCATGGCAACCAAAAGAAAACAGAAAATGTGGTCACTGTTCGACAGGTGAGGTTGAGACGGAGATGCACTTTCTCCTACAATGTACAAAATTAAATGACACTAGAAAAATTTATTGGAACAAGTTCAGCTCTTTGGTTCCAGGTTTCAAAGAGCTGGACGACCTCTCCAAATTAAAAATACTCCTCGGAGAAGGAGAGCGGGCACACCTTGCTGCCCAGTATGTGTTAACATGCCACACCCTGAGGGACAGTGAGTGATCGAGGCACACACACACACACACACACTGTATATAACTAATAGAATGTTCATAATGTATATATCTTTGATTTATTGTATTGTACTTTAATGCTCTGCTTTGGCAATATTGTTTTTTTTTTAAGAAACTTTCATGCCAATAAAGCCCATTTTGAATTTTGAATTTTGAATTTTTGATAAGCTTGAGTTTTATTTTGGCAACGATAACCGGAAGTGCAGCTCTCGTAAATGTTTTTGCTTGACACTGGCACAAAAAAGAGCAGGATGTAGCGGTACATGTATCGGGCTCGCTTCACATCAATCCAGCCATCAGAAGTCCCTCTCTCCTTTATTTATGTCGACGCAGTGAGCCTTGTCTGGGGGATGGGTGCTGAAAGGACCGTTAGCAGAGACGACTAAGGTTTGAGAAAATGTCCAACATCCTCGATGCGGCGTCCAGAGTGAAATGGGACCGCACGACTGCGGCGAAGCGAGCCGTGCTTCTTGCGGCTGCTGCCTACGGTGTCAGGACGCTGTACCCCATCATCTGCAGGCAGCTCTGCAAAAACAAGGATCCCCAGAGCGACCGACGGGGTTCAAAGGCCGAGAATGGCTCCACCTGCTCGGGGAAGACTCCCATCGATGCCGTGGTCCATCAGAAGGTGTCCCCTGGCGTAAATGCTGAATTTTTCAAACAGATCCTTGAACTTGGTAAAATCCTCTTTCCCAAGCTTGTCTCCAAAGAGCTCGGTTTGCTCTCCTTGCACTCAGTGGCGCTGATATCTAGGACGTTTTTGTCTATTTACGTGGCCAGCTTGGATGGAAAGATCGTCAAGACGATCGTGGAGAAAAAACCCAAGCGCTTCATCCTCCAGCTGATCAAATGGCTCCTCATTGCTATCCCGGCCACGTTCGTCAACAGCGCCATCCGGTACCTGGAGTGCAAACTGGCTCTGGCCTTCCGCACCCGGCTGGTGAACCATGCCTACAGGACCTATTTCACCGACCAGACCTACTACAAAGTCAGCAACATGGACGGGAGGCTGGCCAACCCGGACCAGTCTCTCACAGAGGACGTGATGATGTTTTCCCAGTCGGTGGCCCATCTCTATTCGAACCTCACCAAGCCCATACTGGACGTGGTGCTGACCTCCTACACGCTGATTCAGACCGCCAGGTCCAGGGGAGCCAACGCCACCGGGCCGACCCTGCTGGCCGGGCTTGTGGTCTTTGCCACGGCTAAGGTCCTGCGTGCGTGCTCGCCCAAATTTGGGAAGCTGGTAGCCGAGGAGGCTCATAGGAAGGGCTACCTACGCTATGTGCACTCCAGGATCATTGCTAATGCTGAGGAAATAGCTTTCTACAGAGGGCACAAGGTATGCAGAGGGGATGTAGGCATCTTTAGAATAGAGATTGCATTTACTGTGGCTGTAATTACAGTGCAAGGTAGTTTTATTCAATTAAGCTACATTAATAAACCATTAAAGGCCCATCAGCCATGTACCTGACAGTAGCACATTGGCTGGATGTTCATTATTACACTGGAATAATATTGTTTACTGTCCTGAAATGTGCCCACAGTAACCACAGTAACCCTGTAGTGTCACAATATCTAACAGTTATTACCCCACAAACAGGCCCAAACAGTGGTCCCTCACAAGAACAATCTGAAAATGACAGTGGTGTTGAAATACTGTGCCACGCACTGTAACCTCCCGTGCGCTGCAGGTGGAGATGTGTCAGCTCCAGAAGTGCTACCGAGCCCTGGCGGACCAGATGAACCTGATCCTGTCCAAGCGCCTCTGGTACATCATGATCGAGCAGTTCCTCATGAAGTACGTGTGGAGCAGCAGCGGGCTCGTCATGGTGGCCGTGCCCATCATCACAGCCACGGGCTTCGCCGACAACGGTAGGAGGGCCTTTTCGGGCCTTCTTTCACTTGTTTGTGTCGGCGTATAGTCGTTCCCGTGGTGTGAGAACGTTTTACGGTGAATGTGGGGGTCAGTAGTTGCAGCTTCCCCTTCAGTGGGAGCTCATTAGCAAGTGTTAAAACAGTAGCTGCCACCCACACCTTCCTGGCGGCTCTTCAGCATCAGAAATAAAACTAGAATTGAGTCCTAATGTTTCAGTAGAAGTGCCAATATTTAAATAGCTTCTTTCAGAGGCATCCTCATGCTCGCAGACACAAGTGTGAATGATAACGCGGCCCTCACGGCACACACTTTTACTTACAGCATAAAACAGTGTTAACATATTATCTCCCGGTTGCCTTCCTCTCTGACCTGTCCGTTTGTCTGTGTCTCCCTCCTCCAGAAACGGCAGATGGGCAGACACAGGTGTTGGTGAGCGAGAGGACGGAGGCGTTCACCACCGCCCGCAACCTCCTGGCCTCGGGGGCCGATGCCATCGAGAGGATCATGTCCTCCTACAAAGAGGTATGTGCCCTGTACACTGGTGTGGTGAAGTTCGCATCTGAAAAGATACAAAAGCCCGCCCTCTTGGTATGGGTCAGCCACGTGCCTTCATTCACAACTGTACTGCACACTTGTTGGGGAAAAAACAGTTTGTCTATTAATAGGTTCATGTAATGGAAATAAATCGGCAACTACTTTGACAATAGCTTTGTTGTTTTTAAGCGGAAATGTCAGACATTAGTTGGTTCCAAACAACTAAATTGAATTAAAATTTGAATTGTGATCTGCTGAGTAGCATTTTGAAATGTGCTGGGCTCTGGGGTATTGCATTTAAAACCCACTTATCATTAGTTGCAGCTTCTATAGTAGTTGCCAAGTTAAAAAAATAGCGTAATTCACTGTTTATAATGTCATTTTATGAACATAGCCTGTTTGATTCAAAGTAGGAAGTATGTTTGTTAGAGCTGCAGCTCAGTTGAAGTTTCATATTAGAAGAGGTCTTCTGTTCTTATGTGAACTTAAGTAACCTTTGCCAGAAATTCTGCAGTTTATTTGTGTCCTCAGGAAGTAGAGCACCATTTTCAAGCGGAGGCTCGTCAGATTCATGGCAAAGAAAATGAAAGAAGTTTGTGGGTCTGTGCTAGTAGCTGGCACTTCGGCATTTCCTGATCAAAGGCTACGCGGCGAGTGCTGCGCTTCCTGCATGGCACGCATGTTGTCTCGACGTTCTGTGTTCCTTCTAAAGAAATAAACTAGTAGTTTGGAGGAGGGACACGTGGCCAAACAGATGGGCGCACGGGATGGATCAGTGCACATTCTGAAGGATTGGTAGATAAATATAGTATATCCAGCTCTCTCCTTCCAGTTGTGTTACTGGCCGTTCCTGAGCAGGGATCCCGGCTTGAAAAAGCAAAGAAAGAAATCAGTGAATAAAAGGCCTTGTTCATTGACGGCCAAATCCCCGATCTCTCGTTGCATTTTAATCCAAAAAAGAAAAAAAAAAAAAGCAAGACCCATTCATGCATTCTCCCTCTCAGGCTGCATTTTGAGGTCTATAAGAGGATTTGACTGCAGCGCATTTGCTCGTTTGCGCTGGTCTACTTTTGATCACATGCCACCCTGTGTTTTGAAATGCATTTTTCCAAGCTCCTGGTAATTCCCTTTGTGAAACGTGTGATATTCGAGCATTGGTGTGGTGAGTTCGCAGCATGTCTACCAGTGAGCAAGCTCGGGCAGTCTGTGCCTGTGTTGCAGTGGAGGAATTGAAACTCTTCTAAAAACGCTAGCGGGTTGGTGTCTGTTTCCTTAACTGTGTCACCTCCTCTCAGAAACTTCCTGTTGTACTGTACCCGAATGTGAGCGCGAAAAAAAGCTTGATGTACAAAATCCACAGAAGGCTTAGGCTTATAATACACAAGGCAGTCGTGAGAGAATCGGTTTATTTCATTTTTATAGCACGGCAGTATGTCAGGACCATCATTTTATTGTGCAAAACACTTCCCCGAAGGATACGAGTTTTAGCCTGCTCGCAGCTCTGTTCTGAGTGTGTGCCAAGTTCAGATGTAGAGCAGCAAGCCCCTGCATGCAGCGCCAAGAGATGTGTGCAATTTAAGATGCAGCAGAGATGGTGCACATTCCTGAGGTGGTTTTCCCAACTCCCGCCTCCAGACCCTCTGCCTGTTAAATCTGACAGCGTACAGCTTCTATATTTGTTTGTTGTGTGTGTGGTCAGATGGGCCTGTAACATGTCCCAGCTCATGGTTGCGTGTTACTCGTCTTTGTATTTTTTCTTAGAAAGCCTGTTCCATTCCTGTCTACAGATAGGCTGTTAGTTGTTCTCTCTCTCAAATATTTTCTGAGAACAGAATCGCAAAGTGGGTCCAATGAAATTGGTGTCCTCGTTATTTTTTTAGCTTTCCACAAAACTTGCTAATGACCTGTGTGGCGTATATTGGTGTTAAAGTATAATCCTCTGGGGGCTCATTTGAAAGATTAACAGCCGAAGCTCAGGTGGTAGAGCTGGTTGTCCACTAATTGCACGGTTGGTGGTTCAATCCCTGGCCAGCCGAAGGCCCAGAGAAATGTCTTTTGGCAAGACACTGAACCCAAAGTTGCTCCTAATGGCAGGCAAGCACCTTACAGGGCAAATTTCTGCCATTGGTTTCTAAATGTTTGAGTGAACAGGGCCGCACTATAAGGACAGGCAAACCAAGCAATTGTTTGAGGCCCAAAAAAAGGAAAAAGAGGCCCCCAGATTGCTACAATGAAAAAATCCCATAAACCTATGAAGGCCCTACAGTGTATTGACAATACTTCACAACCCTCCCCCCTGGCAGCCACCTTCTATCTGCCCTATGACAGATATTGGTAGTTTGAACTGGGAGGGATAGCACACATATGTCTTTGTCTGGGGCCCGATAGAACCTAAGATTGCCATTGTGTGTAAATGGTTTGAGAAACACTACGGTGGAAAAGCAGTTCATGGCCAGACCAACATCTGCTGCAAAGATAGCTTAAATTGGAGGAAGACATCAAACCATGATGTCAAGGATTTGTCCAATCTTCACAAACAATACTTTTATTCAAAGCTTAATAAATCACATCAGGTTCCAGTTTGTGTCAACTCGGTCGATTGTTCTCTTGACTGCATTAAATGTATCTATAGGAACAGGACTGAACAGAAAGTGTTAATAGGAGTTGATTCCTGAAGCTGGAATCTGCTGCCACTCTTATGTCACTGTAGGTCAGCCAGCAGTGAATCGTGGTGTGTGTTCAGAGCTCCTTCTCTCAGGGCTTAGCCTAGCTGTGAATAATCCTCCATCTGTTGATCTTTCAGCCCTGCACTTCTGCATCTCTTATCACTTTCTCTCTCTCTCTCTCTCTCTCTCTCTCTCTCTCTCTCTCTCTCTCTCCCTCTCTCTTGGTCTCTGACTCTTTCTCTCTGTCTCACAGTTTTTATTTGAACACGATTACGATGAATTAGAAAGGATGTACTGGCCTCCACCAATGCACTTACTCAGTGAAAGAAGAACCCCACAATGCACCTGATCAGCACCTGCCTGTTTCGTGCAACACAATGCTGTTTATACCTGCTGAAGAGCTTGTTTGCATTTTTTTGTTTCTGTGCAGTGAGCAGTAGCATTACACGGAAGTGGATCATTTCAAAGTGGACAGTCAAGTCTCATTCTGTATGCGGACACCATTTGGTAGCGATGCTGATGGGCCTTCTGCTGTACATAGCTCTGCAAGCTTTACTTGAACTTACTGGGATATTACCAACCACATGGTGTCCATGAGTTCTCAGAAGTGGTACTTGTTGTTTAATATAATCAAGCTGTGTCAACAGCCTGCATTGTCTCGCTGCGGGGTGCTCCACTAACAGCCAAAGCAACAACCTCCAGATGCCTGGAAACACATTTTTGCTCCTTTTACAATCAGGCGATTAATGGTTTCTGTGCTTGTCTTATTTTCCAAATGTTTTCAAGTTGTATCTTTATTTTTTATCATGAGGTACACCGATCAGCCACAGCATGAAACCACTGACAGGAGAAGTAAATATTATCGACCATCTTGTGACAATCCAGTGTTCTGCTGGGAAACTTTTGGACCTGGCATTGGTGTGGATGTTACTTAGACATGTAGCACCCACCTAGACCAGACCAGACACCCCCACCCCATAGCTATGACGCTCCTTGATGGCAGCAGCCATCACCAGCGGGATCCAGCCTGACACAGACACACACACAAAAACGGTTTAGGAACAACTAAAAAAACATAAAAAAAAATAGTACAAGGTGTTGACCTGGCCTCCAAATTCCCTAGATCCCAAACTGATCAAGTATCTGTGGGATGACCCACAGAGGTCCCTCCCCTCAAAGGCCCCCACTAACAACATTCTGTTGCCAGACATCACAGGACACCCTCAGAAGGTCCATGTCCATTCTCTGATGAGTCACAACTGTTTTGAAAGCCCAAGGGAGACCTACACAATATTAGGAAGGTGGTCATAATGTTATGCCTGATCGGTGTATATCTTAATTAATATACTTTAATATTTCTCATTATATGTTATGTACAGCAGCTGTGTGTTTATGAGGGCATGAATGTGTGCACTTGAATAGCTAGAAGCGGTTTGAGTTGAGTTAAACCAAAAAAAATACATTTTGGTCGGTTCTTACTTTCTCACATCCTTTCAAAGCGTTGTATACAATTTAAGATATGGTTTTAAGATTTGGATTAGGTACTGGATGAGCAGGTAGGAGTACATTATGTCATGGAATGGAATATTAAGAGGTTTTTGTCATTGTGGAGCCCTAGTTGAGATGGTTAGGGTAAGGGACTAGGGAATACAACGTGTCAATGGATGGAAACAGTACTGCTCCAACACCAGCTAAGAATTTATCCATTCATTTTGCATACTTTTTGTGCTCTCTCAGTCATAACGGATAAGGATGGGTTCAAGCAACCCTGCTATAAAATCACTGCTCTATCTCATTCGCACACGCAGTTCCAGTTTTATCAGCACACGGCCATGACACTGACCTACATGACAATCTGTGCACCCGTGGATTGCGCTAACCCTAACGTTTCTCCAACATCTACCAGAAAAAGTGACCTTCGCCCCCTGTGTGTGTGTTTGTCGTGGCAGGTCACAGAGCTGGCAGGCTACACCGCAAGGGTCCACAACATGTTTGTGGTGTTCGAGGACGTCCAGAGGGGGGTTTACAAGCGCTCTTCCCTGTCGGCCACGACGGGGACGGAGAAGAAGAGCAAGCCTGAGATGCACATAGATGGACCACTGGAGATTAAGGGTAGGCCCGTCCTCGTATAAAAAAAATAAAAAATGTAAAGAGAAGAAGAAATAGGCATCAGCATAACATCAGCATAACAACCCCATGTTTGGACAGGTCTTACCACATCTGGTGTGTGGAACACTGATCAAGTTTAAGAGGTTTGGTGCCAATGAACAACCCTAGCTCAGGTTAAACAGCCCAAAGCTCATTGACAACCGCTCTGCCCACATTTTCTCTTTAGATTATCTAAATTAGCAAACATCAGCAATGAGTTCATAGATAAGACGGAAGTTTGGTTAAAATACAGTTAAATCCTCGAAGCATGTTGGCTACGCCATCGTGGCTTAGTTTTAACAGGGGAAATGAGCTTCTGTTGCACACTGACCACAGATAACAAGTTTCAATTTCACACTTGTAGTCTGGTTTTCTCAGCCGCCACTAAAGCGAAAACGTCCTGGTCCACCCGGCAGCCACGCTGCCATTTTTAACTCCGAAAAAACGAAACAAAAGTCATGCGTATTAAGTCACAACCTAATTGGACACCTTGTGTATTTCGTATTTTGTGACAGAGTTTCCAAAACTACGAGGAGGACAGGTTGGTTTCGGTTTGCGCACCAAAGTTTCTTCTAACAGAGCAATCGCACCAGACGCAGTTTGACTCAAACCTTCCATTTGTGTGCACCCTGAGTTGCACTGCCTGAACAAACTCTTATCTGTGGCAACATCCGGACCATTAACGTACTGTACATTACAAGCAGTCAGCAGGCCGAAGGTTGATTCGCTGCATAAATATCCGTGCGTAAACATCCATTTGACCCTTGAATGCATCTCATGTTACAGAGAACTGTTAAGCTAAGAGATAAATGAGGTACGTGGCTACGAGGGATTTTTATTTTTAACCCCATAATTCCCGCAGCGTAGGTATTAACCCAGTCGATATCCGTGCTTATGCCTCAGCAGAGTCTAATCCTTTATTACTGGTCTAATACACAATCACCGACCCTTCTCCTCTCCGTGTTTCTCTCTTTTGTCTCTGCAGGTGAAGTGATCGATGTGGAAAATGGCATTGTGTGCGAGAACGTCCCAATTATCACACCCAACGGAGACGTCGTAGTGTCTTGCTTGAACTTTAAGGTGAAATGCTCATACCTATTTTTCTTCTGATCTATAGTAGACTACTTAAACCAAAAGTTCAGGCCCCGTGAATTTTCAGCTGTTCATCCTACGTCACCACTGAACTCCCCTGGTCCATGTGGCATTTATTACTGTTAAAGAATAATCCCCTGTGGTCTCATTAAGAAGAAGATACACCCTCTGGGTGTCGACGTGTTGATGTCGTTTACTGCAATGAGCTGATGAGGTCCTTTGTGTTGCCTCAAATCACACTTCAGTGCTGACGGAGTCAGATGACACTATCCCAGCCATCCACATTCAAATGTGTCTTCCTATTTGCATAACATGTCGTGTGTGCCAAGCCCTGTCTCTTCTGAAGAGCTAGTATAAATATACACTCACTTGCCAGTTCATTAGGTACACTAAAGAGACTGAAAGTCAGCTGATCTCAGGACCGTGTCCTTTATTTGTGGATAACTGAGTTAGCTTGATAATTTGGCAGAGGCCTAACAAAATCAGCTGTTGCAAGTTAGCACACAAGCTAGGGGCGATTTTATCTGGCCAATATGAGGGCCGTGGTGAAGCCATGCCCCCCTGGTGACGCAAGTGTCTGTCTAACTACGTGTATAATCAAGGCTGAAGCTTCAGCGGAAGACAAAACCTCCTTGGTGCAGATTAAAAAAAGAAACATACGCGATAGTATCTTATCGCTTTCAAACCCCGCTAGCAGCTCGTGCCAACAGGCCTCTGTGCAGACTGCGGTCAATACCCCAGAGTACCATGCTGACTTAGAGCTCATAGATAGCAGGAAAAAACTGTTGACACTGTGCTTATAGCCTTGAGGTAAAGACTTCATGTAAATATTAGATAGGGATAATAATTCATGCACAGACAGAGAGTCACTGACCAGAGGGCAAAAATATAGTTATTTTTGTTTTTCTCTCCAGAAAAGATCTTGTTTTTAATATCCCTTTTCGCTTTTATTGGATTGGACCACAGGTGTCAAACATATGGCCCGCAGGCCAAAAGTAGCCCCGCAGAGGGTCTAATCTGGCCCGCAGCATGAATTTGCAGTGTGAAAATTACGTAGAAGACTGCAATTTCACAATGAAAATAACTGCTATGCCCCCGAACTAAAATGAGTTTGACACCCCTGATTTAGACTCAGACTGTAGCTTCAGACAGTTGGCTAAAGATTTATGAGAACATTTATTTGCCTTATTTGAAATATATCGTACCAAATACAAATTTCATGCTCATCTTAAGCACCTTGAAGTTGACTTTGGAAGCCGTTTGTAAACAGGCAGGCACTTTGAAAGAAACTATTCACATGATTGAACAAAGCATCTACCACAGGCTAGCTTCCAACCAATCAGATCCCTCCTCTCACTATCGATCGATGTCAGGCCTAAAACATGCCCATATCCACCAGTAGTCCTTCACAAGGTCCGAGGCAAATTTTATGCAGGTATTAGGTGTTTTTTTTTTGGAAGAGCTTCATCATTCTACATCGGTCTAGATTTTTTTGTAATTTTTGTTGAATGTACCCAGTACGTCATACAGTAAGTCATACCCAGTACCTTTACTGTACTTTTAAAAGCCACAAAGTAATGTATGCTGTGATGCTACTATGTTCCCCTGATTGCTGCAAGAGAATATGATCTGGTTTCCAGCTGTGTCTCACTGTGGTTTAATTTCAGACAGAGAACAAACACCTACAATTGTTAAAAAGCAATGATCTCTTGGGATAACATTTCCACTCGTCTTGCGTCGTCTTGTGCTGCACATGAAAATCTGCACGCCCACTCATGCTTTCTGTCAGCTTTCTGTCCCAATGATGCATTGTTGCTACAATGACTCACTCCTCTTCAAGCGGATTAACACAGTTTCTTTCCCCTTTTCAGGTGGAAGAGGGCATGCACCTGCTGATCACGGGGCCTAATGGCTGTGGAAAGAGCTCTCTGTTCAGGATCCTCAGCGGCCTGTGGCCTGTCTACGGCGGGCGGCTGTACAAACCCTCTCCTCAGCATATGTTCTACATCCCTCAGAGGTACGCAAACGCACGGCTCACCCCCCTAATCCAGTAGATCGCTGCAGAGAAGTGTGCTGAAACAATTGCAGGGTTTGATCATAGCACCGGTGAACCCTACCAGTAATCCAATCCATTGTAACGGGACCTGTTTGTGTCCAGTTTACAGAGAAACCAGAGCTGTGGACACAGTGAAATATTTACCATCCAGATTAGGCTTGACATCTGAGTGATAAAGATGACAATTTATTTGTCATTATCTAAAAATAAATCAGCCATGTGTTCCCACAGCAAAGAGTTTGCTCCAGTGAGCTGTGCTAATGCTCTCAGAGGTGCATAGGATTATCCAAAGTATAACCTTAGGACACTGTAGAATTCTATAAAAATGAATGCATGTTTATTTTATTAATTGTGAATTGTGTTGTTAATATTCCCCCACCATCTCCACTTTTCATTGAAACCACTCGGCCGGCAGAAAATTACAGTTTTTTTTGAGTAACATGTCAAGAAACTGTGGCAAACATTTGATACTTTCTGTTGTGTGGATTTTCTGCATTGGCTTCTACAGTTTAATGCTGAATATCTTCTGATGTTAGCTGGACTAAACAATCTATTTCAACATTGCCGCCTTCAAATGGAAGTTGTGAACTCACAATTACGACACGGGAAGTTGTGTACGTGAATGCTTGGTGTTCAAGTGATAACTTCAGATTCACGTCTTGAGAACACTGCTGCTGGGGATCTGTTGGTGAATTTGTGAGCTTGTGCCTGTCGGAAAATATCCACTAATGAGCTAATGAGTGGAAAATATCCACTAATGAGCGCATATATAGACATAGAAACATTGAAGAGACATTGAAGGCAGCATATATCACCTTGGGCTCTGGAAAATTTGTATGGTCATATTCACTATACTTTTATGTATACTGTATGGACATTAATTGATAAAACTAATGGTTAGTTGCAGCTATCAATGTGGTTCACACATAGGAAGTAGTTAGCATGTAGCATTGTAGTCAAACATCTGTTGGCCATTTGTGGTCCTCCAAAAGCACAAGAGGACTGCAATCCTTTAACTGAAGTGACCTGACCTAGTCTAAGACAAACCTTCAAATGTAATCGTATCCTGGGCTGCTTAAAATTGTAGACTCAGCCGACTCCCTCCTGCAGAGCATTGAATATTTTATACACAGGATGAGACGGCCACCTGGCAGCTGTAACAGAATCCAACGCATTATCTAATATAAGACGCGACTTTTCTTTTAGCATTTGTTCTTTAAGTCTACGTGTGTTTCTCCAGGCCATACATGTCGATGGGTACGCTGCGGGACCAGGTCATCTACCCAGACTCGGTGGAGGACATGGCTGCCAGAGGCATGAGTGACAAGGACCTGGATGCCATCTTGGACATAGTGAACCTCAATCACATTGTCACCAGAGAGGGAGGTAAGGGAGTCCAGAAGAAGATTTCATTTATTGCTGTAAAAGGCAGTTGAATGCAGCAGATCAACACCCAGGTTCAAGTAAAACTATACAACGGAGGACTGAAAAAGAGTAAAATGGCTAAAATACCTCTGATAACATTTACAGACGATTAAAACCTGCGTCACAACTAGACAAGGAAGCTATCAGACAAACCCAGACAAAAAAAACTATCATAACACAACCAGCAACAGACGGAACTACACTTAGAAACCTTGACAAACTCGACAAAAATACCACAATAAACAATGTAACTTGGCAGAAGAATAATAAGAATAATATTAAGAATAAGAAAACCTTTATTTTCTATTACATAGTACAAGTTGCTGTTGTTTAAGACCAACGGTTATGTAGTATGATCTTGCGTATTACTTGTGTTGCCTAAACTTGGGTCTGTGGCTAATTGGCAGCCACTCTCTCTCCTCTGACTGCCAAACAAACAGGGCTATTGTTGTGAACCAACTACTCTACCAAGCTTAGTGCCGCAATAGGGTTTAATGGATGAATGGCTGCACTGTGTAAACGTTGGGAAAGGTCTTGATCGCACGCGCAAATTACCTCACGCGTCCATTGTCAGTCATTGATGTGGACGCAAAACCCCAATGCCATGTAGCTGTGAAGGATTTTCTTCTTATTCCTTGAAAATGTCACACACACAGAAGAAACCAGTCTGTTTCACACGGTACATAAACTGGAAAATCCTTTTAGCTAACAACGACATACCGAGCATGCCGTTCAGAGGTTTTATGATTGCCATTGATCCTAATAGCTTCGTAAAATTTTACCTGTGCACTAAGTTGCTTTTAATGCATTTTTGATGAACTCTTTATGACACACAGTTTCCAATTTCCCTTTCATAGAATTCACTTTTGTGTCCCATGAATATCACATGCTTTAAATACCGTTCTCTGGTCTGATATAGATTACACCAAAACATATTAGCACTCAGCCTCTGTCATACTAAAATATCAACATCTTCTGTGTCTTCTTTTTTTTGTTTGCACCAGGCTGGAATGCTGAGTTGGACTGGAAGGACGTGCTGTCAGGAGGCGAGAAGCAGAGGATGGGCATGGCTCGCATGTTCTACCATATGTAAGAAGAGGCAGCCTCATTGTTTGCCTGCCATTACTCTGAGATCCCCCTTTGCCATCTGAAGTGTTGCTTCTTAAATTCCCTTTAAACAGCCATTCGAGTGCTATTTGCTTCCACATATTTACTTATGTACCTCAAAAATAGAAGGTAGAGAGGCCAACCCCATTTCTCAAAAATCCCGCCTGCTTTTATTTGTCAGCTCCAGTGGCCTGAGCAGGCCATTTTTGCCCCATGTCCTTCTGATGTTTTGTCATGGGGGAGGGACTTAAACATTTTGTACACGCCCCTGAGTGCAGGGTGAGTCATTGTCCATGAAATGACAAACTCTAAAATACTATTCGGAATAATTACAATACCATCAGATACAAGAATATATTTGACATGTAGTGCAGAACACAAATAAAAATATGTAAATATCAAGTTGGATTTCATGGGGAATTTAGGTACAGAAATGTATGTAATATATGGTAGTTTTTTTAATTCATTTTACCTAATATTTTGTGTGCAGCTAACAACCTTTCTTTGCCGTACTTTAGTGCTAATTAGCAAATGTTAGCACGTGTAAGCATGATAACACCGTAAACTAAGAAGGGAAACACTACCCACTGGACATCTGCATATTAGCGCTGCCACTGTGAGCATGTCTCCATGCTGTTGTACCTCCAGCGAATGATGTGCCCATGTATAGCCTCACAGAACTGTTAGCAGATGTTATATAATCGTCTTTTCATCAGCCACCTTTCAGTATTAAGTCCTCTGAACTTTTACTTACTTGCTATGCAAATTGCAGGTTTTTCTGCTGCCTTTGACGTCAGACTGTGTTGTGTGTACCAACCAGAAGCTTGGTCGCATTTTGTGTTTAATGCTACGTAGCATATGTTAGCATGCTAACACACAAAACTAAGAGTTTAGCGAACATGCTACATTCCGTTTATGATGGATATTTTAGCACTGTCAATGTGAGCATGTTGTCATGCTAGCCTTAAAATTTAGCATCACTCGTGAATGGGTTCACAGAGTTGTTAGCAACTCAAGGTCGTAAACTCTTGACAAGCACTGCGCCAACACGTAATAGTTAGCCTCGTCACCAAATTGATACCAAATAAGTGTAACTGAAGGTTATCTGGGGCTTCCACTGATTGGCCAAATAGTGTGAATGAATGGCACTCATATCTAGGCCTCCATCTTCTAGTTTGCAGACTGGATAGATATTTTTTTTTAATAATAATTTGTCCCTTTACATCATATCAGTTCACCTGAGGTAACAGTTTGACCTCACATACATAACTAGTAACCAGTCTCATGAGAGGATGCATAGAAATGATTAAAGTATCTCCCCCGTGTTCTTCAGGCCTAAATATGCCCTGCTGGATGAGTGCACCAGCGCTGTGAGCATTGACGTGGAGGGAAAGATTTTCCAGGCCGCCAAGGATGCCGGCATCTCCCTGCTCTCCATCACACACAGACCATCCCTGTGGTAAGACACGTCACGCTATGGAAATATTCTATTCTTGTCCGTGAATTTAGCCTGCTCTAGTTCACGAATAAGTTGCCCAGTGAGCTAGAGTAAACTAATTCTGCTGAACGACACCCGCTTTTCCCCTCTCCCGCTTTAAATCGCTCCTCTCCGCCTCCAGGAAGTACCACACCCACCTGCTGCAGTTCGACGGAGAGGGAGGCTGGCGCTTTGAGCAGCTGGACACGGCAACGCGGCTCTCCCTCACCGAGGAGAAGCAGCGGCTGGAGACCCAGCTGGCTGGCATTCCCGAGATGCAGCACCGCCTCAACGAGCTCTGCAAGATCCTGGGAGACGACTCTGTCCTGAAAACAGCTGAGGAGTGAGAGAGAGAGAGAGAAGGGGGAGGGGGGGAGGGAAGAGGCCCAGAGCGGGGGACAAGAAGAGAAGAAGCGGGGGGAGGATGAGAAGAGAGTGTGGAACACAGAGAGGCGATGAGAGAAAAAGAAATCTAGAGGCTGTTTTTTAGTATTTTTTCCTTTTTTTTCCTTTTACTCCAAGCCCCTCTTGTTAAAGCAGGAGAGCTCTTAATGCCAGTCAGTCTTTGAGTTCCCCTTTCTCTCTCTCCTTCCTCTTTCTATTCAATCTTTTACCCAGTCTGAGAAGTGGAGAGGAGAGGGTGAAGTTCTTTCACTAGTATTACTCCCCCCCTTGTAACGCACACTGACTGCATATTCAGTTGTAGATTTTTAACGTTTGATTTTAACGTACGTATTTGTTAGGATCAATGTGCCACTGTTCAAAGTGGCAGAAGTAATGAAACCCAAGTTAACCTAGCTCATGAATTTGTTTGGCAGTTTTATAGCACTTTACTTTTGCTCTTAGATGGCTGTTTCTGATTGTTGCCGTAGTGAAATAGCTGCGTTTAGCTGGAAACCTTTTTAATACAGAACCACTGTCGTGTCCAAAGCAGTATTCCAGGCCCGGTCCGCTGGGCTGCGCAGGATTTGTTTTTACCTCCATGATTTAACAATAGAGTTTAGTTTTTACTCTACCTAATGTGACCTCTTAGGTTTGAGAGGTCAAAAGAGAGACTATTTTTCATAATGTCAGAATATGCCTTTTGTTTAGTTTGTGTACATAGCCACAGTGGAACCCCTTCCCTTATCTTGGTCTTTGTTAGGTCACTGCAGACCCTTGAAACACAAATGCAGACTCGGATGCAGACTCTGTCAGGGTCTATTATTAGAACAATTAGTGACGCGGGTCTGACTCCAAAACCATTGGTTTCTGGTTTATTGCACAAATACAAAGAGCTAAAGAGGTCCTCTTCAAAGGGGTTTGAGGAGCAAGCTGACGCTGGTAGTCTGTCAGCCAGTAAACACACATGTAAAACCTTTTCATGGACTAACAGGTAGCCATCCAGACAATGTACAGTGACTGTCAGATTCATGTGCACACGCTGGCCACCTGTCCAACATCTATCCCATGTTGACACAAAATACACTTGTGTGTCTGCCGGGGCTCTGCTTTGTCAGCAGTGCTGCTCGTGCTCTCGATGATATCTCACCGGACAATGAGCTAAGCCCGTCAATGAAAGGAGCCTTCATATGAATTTGATGATGCCATGAATATTGCTCTGAGTCTTTAATTCTCCTTACACAGATATTATTTTCCAGTATCACATTGTTATGTCATAATATATGTGACCTTATACCTTATTTGGATTTCATTATAGGGCATAAACACATTATCCTGAGGGCCAGACCAACGTCCCTGCCGGCAATTGTTTTGTGGCGGAGAGTTGGTCTGGAGTCACTCCATTGGCACTGACGATGCTCCAGCAAAGATCTGCAGGGCCAATCAAATCGTTTGGGCAGGCTTAATGCAGTCATCTGAGCGCCATGGAGTTTAATTTGTTGACAACAAAATGGATGCTGTTGGAGAAGCGAGCTCTTTAGAGTCATCTGTTGAAAAAGATAATGACAGTGAAGTAACTAAGGCCAAACAGTTAACAATTAAGGTATTTGTTGAGAATGCCTTCTTGTAATGGTTGAAACGTCCCATGATGAAATAACAGAGTGTTACTAGATTCTGATAAGAACGGAGTCAGGCTACACCTGGCTATATACACAGTAGGGGTTGTACAGACTAGTCGACTAGTCAGTTTGTGGACTTCACTGCTGTGCCGTGACGCTTTAAACGTCGTGCCGCCTAGTCACTGATCACGTGATAATAAAAACACCGGTGAGCACTGTTCAGCATCTGAACAGGAAACCGCTAACACTAAAGATCCAAATCTTCTCTCAATTAACTTCACCAAACGCCCTGTGGTAACAGAGAGAAAGAAGCTGTAAATCAACATTTTGCTGGTGAATTTCATTTTCAGAGTAATTAAACCTTTAGCTGCAGTACACGGAGAAGGCTTCAGAGAAATGCAGCCTTTTTTCCCCAGCTACATTATTCTATTTTACAACGTGCTGTGAAGTACTATTAAATGCTAGTGATGGTGCTGAGTTGCTGCCTGTTTTTGTACAGGCTATGCATATCTGCAGCACAGAGTATGTAGTGCATGAGCTGTCTGTTCTCAGCATATGTATTCAAGTCAAGAATCTAGATTGTTTCAAAGGATTACTTTCTACTGTGTTTTTATTAGTGACTTCATCAGCGACTAGTCAGTGACTTTCTTATGAAACATAACAGTCGACTTTAAAAAAATCTGAAGTCGTGCAACCCCTAATACACAGCAGCAGAAAGGTTGTAATTCTGACTTGTTCATATATTGCAGGCTTTGGGCCTGGTAGAGGATTAATTTCAAATTCACTTGAGCCTATTGACTAATGGCTGACATAAGGTACATGTGCTTTTCCAGCTGTTTTCAAGGATGGGTTGTGTTTCCTCGGTGAGCCTCCGAATTTGTCACCAGCGACTCCCGAAGCTGCTGGTGACAAATGTCGGCAGTTGTGATACTGTGAAATAAGTGGTTTGTTGCATTGCTTTGAAAAATTCATAAATGCTGTGTCGTTCCGTGACGGCTGTGAGCTGTGCTCGAGACTGCTTAAGGTATTTTAACGGTCTTTTGTTTGTGTGGTTCAAACCTGTGGAGAACCACGTAAACGTGCAGGAACAGTAAAGTAGGCTGAGTTAACATGTCATATTGTGCTGACATTCTTAAGGCCCGGATACACCAAACTGACATCAAATAACAACTGTGTCAGGTCACATTGCTTGCATCTGGACCAAAAAGTTATACTTCAACACACTGCAACGCCAGTCAAAGTAGAGGTAATATGTCTTCATACCAGCAGGTGGCAGTATTCTGTATTCTTCATTCAAATGGGGAAACTAGAAGAGCAAGGAAGATCGAAATAATATTTCCTGAATCAGTTTATTCACTCTAGATGACAATGTCGTGAAAATATTTGCGAATTTGAATGTGTTCAGATGAGATATGCCCCCTTTTGACTCTTCTTTACTCTCATTAGTTACGTTTCTCTTTCCTGTTTTGCTAAGCTGAACAGCCGATCAGAGTGATCGCGAACTGTTGATTCAATATTATTTACCAGGCAAAAAGTCACCGACAGGGGATCCGACTCATGCCAACGTTGCGCACCACAAGACCAGAGACACTCACCGTCTGCCCATCACCGGCAGCGGGCGACTGTTAGCTTGGCGTGTCACGGCCTTGAGATTCCAGCCAAGCACATAGATATCAGTGCTGGGTGACACTAAATATCTTCCATAGTTCACCTATAATTTAATGTTTCCTCTGTATAATTAATTTGCATGTGTGGCACCGTGTTAGAAACAAGACTGTTGTGAAATATAGAAAAGGAAGGATAGGAAAACATAGGGCTTCTCTGTGCCACTTCCAAGTTAAGGTGACTAGCACAGTTAAATAACACCAAGTCCCTTATGCAATCACTATTTTGTTAAAGTGTTTCTGTTTGGTTTAAACTCCACTGTGTCAGTACTGGCTTCTTGTCGTAGAGAATGGACAATCAGGTGCGCTGCTGTATTTCAAACTGCACATCAGCTTGTTCTAATCATCAAGGAAAAATTTGTTCAGATTTTAGGCGAACAAGTACACAAGCATTATTTAATTTGTTATGAAACTGATTATGAATGCTGCATCTGCATGTCAAGGTTTAGCCTGATACGCTGACTGGATCCAGAATGTCTTGGATGCAGTTTTGAAACAAAGGACTTTTTAGGCATTTGAATGCTAACCGTGCTCTGCTCAGGTTAGTAAAAGACACAGTTTTTTTTTTGGTTTTTTTCCCAAAATGTGACTCGAGAACTAAACTGACGACATAAACTTTAAAAATATGTATTCGTTTAATATTGAAAGGAATATCAGCTCTGTGGTGATCTTATATCGTGTCTCCTCTGTGCTGTCAGTCAGACTCTGTTGACAGGAGGCCACGCGAGCCGCTGAATGACACAGAGTCTGCCAGTCGTCTCAAAACAGTGCCTGATATTCACAGGCAATGGCATCAGTACATACAGTAAGTCCGAAAAGAAACTTTCAGCTACGATGTGATAAGAAATGATGAGATGCCCTGTTAATGTGACTGTGCTTCAGATTAGTTATTTTTTATCTGTCAAAGTCGTGTAGGTTTGTCAATATGCTTTTGGTTTTTAGCTGGTTTGGGCTTCTCTATCCTCTAATCAGACTACTAAACTGAGCGTAACAAAGGCTACACCTATACTGTTAATTGTTCTCTGTTGAGTGACGTTACCCATCGATGGTGTAAGGACTAGTACATATGAAGAAAGAAGTGGGAATTAAATATTGGCCTATGTATCAGTGGATATTTGGACATTTGAAACCACGCTGCAGCTGTAACAACTAAAAAGGTGCTCATCTATCAGTGTTGTTTCTGCTGCCCCCAAGCGTCCTTAAATAGTTATAACAGGCTTTTAATATTTCCTGACTTTTTTCAGTTTCTGTCAAATATACCACTGTGAATCTGCACTCATGCTGCATTAAGGGGCAACTGGGAATTCAGAATTTCCAAACAAACAATCTTATATTTCTTTTGTTAATTGCTTGCTCATTATAGTAAAGCAATAAAGCCAACTGGGAAGCAGCCATGGGTTGTTCATGACTACTACATTGAATGGTCCATTCAACAGTGGTCCAATATGTGTTTCAATATCCCACTTATGATGTATATTGAATGCAGCGTTAACCATGCATCTGTCCTAGCTGGTGTTAGTCCTGGGTCAATCTGAGAACCCATCAGCTATAATCTCGTGATCTCTGGGGGCCAACGTTTGGGGGTTTCCGTAGTAGCCAGTAGATATTTGGATAACAGAGCCAAGACTTCCTGTTCTGTGCAGAGTCAGACTAGCAACCTAAGAATAGTGAGAATGGAGATGGAGTTGAACCAGACAGTTTACACACAGTTAACATTTTAAAACCACTACAGCAACGTTGTTTATGGCATTTTCTTGACAAACGCAACATGTTAGTTTGATTGCTGATTGCCGACAGGGTATGACGGTGCGTTCTGCCTATTTTGCCTGTCGATATGAACTGTTTGCCTGCATGCAACCAAAGCCCACTCCGCTGCTATTGGTCAATACAACTGATACGACAAACTGAAACCAGAAAGCTTCTGGCACCAAGCTCTTGTTCCTTCCCTTCACCTTCTCTGTATTCTCTTTGATAGAGATTAATCCTGGGGGAAATTATTTCTACATCGACTCTTTGGCTTTTTTTTTTTTTAAAAAAAGGGGTCTCATCAGTTTTTATCACCGCATAGAAAACACTGAAGTCAGGCCTGCGCAGTGGCTTCTACGACCCCGATACTGTAATAACATCCTTACTAACAAAACTTTGATACTGAAACTTTCTCATTCAATCATCCTAGCTGTAATTAAGAGGTTGAATGTATCCATCATGTACGATGAAAACACATCCTAAGGTTCATACATTGTTGGGTTTTTAGTTTTTTAAATCATTTCTGTTCATAGTGCATGTTATTTTTCTAGAGCCACAGTGTGGTGTAGGTTTGCCGTACATGTGGTGTGTGAACTGGGATTTACGGGAAAGGAAAATGCTCATCAGCTAGAAATCTCACATTACTCCTGTGGTATCAGATATTTAAATCAATATTTATGACATAAATGAAAGAATGAGTGATTTGGCATCTGCTTTTTTGGAGATATTGATTTGGCTGTCTTGTACCACGGCCCAGCATGCATTGATTCCCCCTTAAAGCCAGGGATTACTACAGTTTGGACTATATTTTGAATTCCTGTAACAGTAGCTCAGACTTCTTTTACGGGGATCTTCTTGCGTACTTGTAGGAATCTGTGTTATTCTTTAACATCAAGAGAGGTACATCGACCGAAAAGACATCTGTTCAATAATCACACGCTAAGGTCACTTTATGTTGAAAGATGAAGATGTATTTTCTTGTAAATAAAACAATACAGTGCGACCTCGGAAAAATGAGTCATGTCGTGTTTCTCATTTGCCATACTTTTGCTAATAAAGGTGTGTGGATTAACCATGGATAAATTAATGCCATGTTCTGTTGCACGTGTAGGTGGCTGACTTGTTTTTTTAGTGTGATCCTGTTATCACAAACAGAAGCTTTGTGGTGCTGACATTAAAATAAACCTGTCTCAGCAAGCAAAAGGTCATCACCAGCGCTTCGCTGTGGGAAGCTTAGGCCTAGAGACGAACTCACAGACACTATCAGGATGGAGACGAACTCACAGACACTATCACATCATATATTAAGTTTTGTGAGGACCACGTGTCTGAAACAAAGACTGTGAAGATATTCCCAAATAATAAATCCTGGGTCTCTAAAGAACTGAAAACCTGTCTTAATGAGAAGAAAGCTGCTTTCTGTTCTGGCAACATGGAATTAATGCAGGACAAAAGGAGACAATTGAGAGGGAATATATTAAAGGCAAAAATTGAATATAGGAAGAAAATAGAGTGCAAATTTTTCAACGGCAACTTAAAACAAGCCTGGGAGGGTCTAAACACCTTAATGGGCAAAACAAGTAAAAGAGGAGATAATTCTTTGAACAACAGTCAAGGTTTTGTTGATGAATTGAATCGGTTCTTCTGTAGATTTGATACTGAGGATGACAAGCCTGAATGTGACAGGATCTGTAAAAACCTTCCCTCAGGATCACCAACAGTCATCACCGTTGATGCTTTTAGATCCACTCCAGTTTGCTTACAAAAGCAATAGAGGTACGGATGATGCTGTCCTGACTCTGTTAGATTCAGTCTCAAAGCAGCTTACAATTCCTAAAGGATATGCAAGGGTTTTGTTCGTAGATTTTAGTGCAGCTTTTAACTCTATGAAGGTGCATATCCTTCTGAAAAGGCTCGTCGATCTAAATGTCGATAAGGGCCTGATTCTTTGGATCAGAGACTTTCTCTCCTGTCGCCCTCAAAGGGTGTGTGTTAATGATACTCTTTCAGGAGAGGCTGTCATAAGCACAGGCTGCCCACAAGGTAGTGTTCTTTCACCTTTGCTTTTCTCCCTATTTACAAATGAATTTGCACTTAATGATCATAACTACAAGCTGATTAAATATGCAGATGACATGGCCTTAGTGGGCTTGTTACTGAAAACGGACACTTCTGGTGAGATATCCTATTTTGCTCACATTAAGGCTTTTGAAGCATGGTGCATAGATAGCAAGCTGGAAATCAATGTTTCTAAAACAAAGGAGTTGGTTGTCTGCACGAAAAAAGATCTGACAGTAGTGCCAGTTTCACTTGATGGACAACTTGTTGAAACTGTGGAAACTTTTAAATACCTTGGCACAGTTCTGGATTGCCAGATTACCTTCTCGGAAAACACAGACTTTGTTTTTAAGAAATGTTCACAGCGGCTTCACCTTCTTAGAAGACTGAGCTGTCTTGGGGTCAGTCCAGTAATTCTGGAACTTGTATATACTGCACACATAGAGAGTGTACTTACATTTCATCTCTCTGCTTGGTTGGGACACTTAAGCAGTAAGTGCAAGAATAAGCTAAACAGGATTGTGGCAATTGCAAGCAAAATTGTGGGAAAACCCCAAAAGTCTTTGACCCACATCTACACTGAGAGGACGGGGAGGAAAGCTGAGCGAATCCTGGCAGATAGCTCCCACCCTCTTTTTAATCAGTTCGAACTTTTGAAATCCGGGAGGCGCTATAGAGCCCCTCTGGCCAAGGGGGTTTTTAAAAAGTCTTTTATCCCTAATGCCATCGGCATTCTTAACACAACCAAGTGACCAATCCACATGTAGTGACTTGAACTGCCATCTACTGTTTTATTGTATTTATTATTATGTCAATGTGATGTTGTTTGTCTGTATTTGTCAACTTTGGCATTTTAGTATTGTTCTTTGTGTTGGTGAGCCGAAGCCAAATTTCCACCTCGGTGGACAATAAAGTTTTATTCTATTCTATTCTATTCTATTCTATTCTACTCTACCAGGTCTACACATGAAACACATCAGCTTCTAGACATTGTTTCTAGATATTTTTAAGGGTAATTCTAACATTGGATTTACAGTATGTAGGGAAACCATCTGTGTTTAAATGTGTGATATAAATATAAACCTAAAGATAAATAAATATGATATAATTAATTATCTATAATAACTGTTGCCATACTCCCAGTGCTACACATTGATGATGTGGCTGAAAACAGTCATAGATGGTGGAACAACTGTGGACAGTGGCGAGACAGATCCAGGAGTTATGGTCGCTCAAAAAGGTCATAAATAAAATAAAATAAATAAATAGTATAAATAATCTTTTCACTGAGGGTGGCCATTTTTGTTGTGAGCCTGACTGACCAGCCAATAAGATGACCCCATAACAATGTCATAATAAAGCAGAAATGCATAAAGGGATGTAAAAACGTTTGGGAAAATAAATATGGGGAAAATACAAAGGGAAGGCAATGCAGAAATAATACACTAATAAATAACTTAATTTATTGATATGACTATATAAACCTCTAAAATATATTAAAAATCTAATTTATTATTATCTCATTTATCAAATGTTATATCAATTGAAATTTCAGTTCTAGTTTGTTTGTATTAATCCCCATTTTTGAATTTATTTAAGACGTTTTCGTTCCTCCATACAGGAGCAGCTAGCCAAGAGCAAAAACGCAGCAGAAACAGAGCGTAAGACGACATCTGCTGGCTATCAGCTGTAATTACATTTATTACATTTCAGGTGTGCAGTGATATAAATAGACCGCTAGATGGCAGCATAGCCAAGCATCCAGGATTTATATTTTATGAGTACATTGTGTTTAACTTGTGAATCCATTCTAATCAACGTTTGGCTTATTTTGTGTTTAGTTTATTTGCACCTTTAAATGTTTGAAATGTAGCATTTTGCACCCTTAGTTTGGCCATTCTTAATCCAGGTTATTATATATTTTATATTGTTATTGAGTCTTCCATCCTATTTGGTGATATTTTCTAACCTAAATTAGACATGGTAACTCTACAGATTATTATTATAATTATTATTATTATTATTATTATTATTATTAGAGGCCGTACCGTGTTCTGGATTGGTAGAGCTCGGGAGGAGGAGTTTGGTTACGTCCTCCGTCTTGGGGCAATCACACGTCAAGCGGATCCTGGCTCTTCCACACACACGCCGCACTCCACCCGGACAGGAGGCTGTGACAATGCCTCTGGAGAGGTGACCGCCTCCTGATCCCGAAGCACATTTTCTGCGGCAATGGGAAACAATTAAATCCACGTTCATGTTCAGCTGCTTTGCTGAAATAAATAAATGTGCGTCTCGTTTCCAGGAGGGCGACGAGGAGGCGAGAGCGGCGGCGGTGGGAGCTCAGGATAGAAGCGCTTTAGTGAGAGGTGTGGGGAGGCTCTCTCTTTCTCGTCTTCTAAGCGGATAAAGAGAAAGGGAAATCGGGCTATTTTTAAGCGGACACATTGGACCGAGCCTCCGCTGACAACATGACCAGCTCGCCGGATGAGAGCTCGGTGCGCGTCGCCCTGAGGTAAGGATGCAGCAGCGGAGGACCCTCCTCTGCAAAGATGCTCCTGTGTCACACCTGCCGGCCCCATGCACATGCTTTTATCCCCACCTCAGCACCCATCAGTGTAAACAGACAGACTATTTCAGTGCCTCCACTCTTTTGTATCCTCAAATCCTTCCAGACCAAAACCCCCTCCTTCTTTATTTTGAAGATATTTTGTCTCTGTACTCATGCTGGAGCTGCAGTGAAATGATTATTGCCTGATTTACTCGGCAGACATAGACCAGTGGCTCCCGATTACATGAGCTTCTTTTGTTAATACCTGCTCTGCACGTAGGTGCTTGGTAGTGGATTTATGAATGAAGATCTAGGTGCTAAGGGATTAGGACAAGGAAAAGCTTACTCTTCTCTTACCGGCTGCCTCCTGAACAACTCACAAAGGATGTTGTTATAATTATGAAGGCAGATGTCCTCTTTGTTTTTCAGTCTGACACATTGATCCCCTTGTTTTCAGACATTTGTACCTACTAAGCTTCAGGGAGCATGCATTTGCTGATCTGACCCTTGTCCCAGAGGCCGGTCCGTGCTGTCACACACAGACAAGCTGCGATAGCCACTGTCAAAAAAGCTGTATACCACATAACAAATCAATAAAGAGCTCAATAGAATGCCATGATAGGGCGGCAGCTGAAAGTGCTCGTCTGTAAATGAGCGTTTGTATTGAAAGGACGACCTGAAATGTCATGCGAGCTCAGTGGAAGGGAGAGGACAAAAGCTCGTTCCCCTCTCATGTTTCTCCTCTGCCCCGTCTCACCGCCTTGCTTGTTATTGTGCATTCAGACTTTGACCCAGAACTCTGTTTACTGAGCCAACTCAGTTTACGAGCCCGTCTCTCTACTTCATAGATAATAAATAATCTCCCAGCATATCCAGTCAAGGAGTCCTCAGTGGTCTTATTAACTGGATCACATTCATATTGTGAGATTACACATGTCTGAGTAGTGTGCGTCTCTTACCTGCTCGTGTACTCTTTAGAAAGCTTCATGTATTATTTGGAGAGCGCTTCTATTGTTGGTTGGGTTTCTTTGTTGGTGGTCAGGCTAATAGGCAAATCGCCTATTCATGGATTTATTTTTTCCTTTATGAGGTCGTTCATTGATTTGTTTGACTTTTCTTTCTCTCACTTGTGCCCTTGGGTCACCTGAAAAATGCTTTGTCACTAATCTCTCTTTCTTCTGCACACTCACGAGATCATCCACTTCCTGTCACCCTGACCTCACCTATAAGCTGACATAGTGCATTCGTTTTCCTGTGTCAAACGTGGCAGCTGTCCTAAATACAAAGTTAAATGTGCATTATTTGATTAAATGTACAGTTTAAAGCCTATAAAGGTGGAAATAATAAAATAATAGTCATAGTAATGGCTTGCATTGTGAACCATACAGGACTCTTGGAAGTGGCAAGGATGAAGGCAGGAGTGGTCCTTTTTTATGTCATAAAAAAAACAACTATTTAGGAGAAAGAAAGGATATAACAATGAAATCCAACTTTGAACTTAAAGCTGCGCTAACCAATATTGTTATACGTGTAAACAAAGGATTTGTTGACTGTGTGCAGTCTGAAAGGTGTTGTTTGTTGTGGCAAACCCACAGTGAATTATCCCCCTGACAATGTAGCTTCCTCAGCTTTATGAAGCATTTTAGCATCTTTCAGCTCATTGTTTTGGTTTTATTCCCCTCTGCTTTTAAGTTTTATTCATCTTAACTTTTTGTGTTTGCATTGTATCCTTGTGCAGCAGGCAGTTGCTTTCAGTAAATATTCTCAGGAAACCCTGCTTGTCATGCAACAAACTGCAGGTCGACAATATTAGCAGCCAGCTAGCTAGAATGAACAATGAACCGAACTACATCAAGAGGACAGACACTTGGCTTTAAATTAACTCTAAATCCACTTTTCTATTTACTGAAGTCTACTTTACATCGAACTAGCTAGTGGGTGTTTTAACATGCACATTATGAGATGATACTGAGTAATGATATATATACAGTTTTTAGCTCGGCCCTCAAGTAGCACAATCAGTTAGTGCAGTTTTAACTTAAAACTTATAGATTCTATAATTGTCTATATTAGTATTATACTATTTAAAACAAGGAGTTGATTTTAGCAGCAGTTGTATTAATTCCAACATCCCCTGACAATGCAGTTTCTTCAGCTTCACAAAGCATTTTAGCATCTTTGAGCTCATTGTTTTGGTTTAATTTCCCTCAGCCTTTAAGTTTTATTCACTCTAGTTTCTCCTGTTAGCATTGTGTCCTAGCACAGAAGACAGTGTCAGTAAATATACTCCAATAAACTCGACCTGTCCGGCAGCAAACAGCAGGCCGAGAACGTTAGCAGCTAACCAGCTAGATAACACAGTGGAGCATTTAACTAGTAGCGGAAATTGTTGCTAGGAGGTTGGTGGAGACCAAAACGAGAACTGAGGGAGTGAGGGCAGACACGTGGCTTTGATTGAACTCTAAATCCACTTTTCTATTTACACTAAAGTCTACTAACTAGCTAGTGTTAGTGCTAACATGTTAGCATAAACTACATGAGAGGATACTGAGTATGTGTATATATGCATGCAGTTTTTGGTTCTGCTCACAAGGACAAGCAGAATCACCAGTTAATGCAGCTTTAACGTAAAACGAATAGATTATATAATTTTCTATAGTAGTAGTATGATCGTGAGAAGAAATAATTTGATATCTGACAGCAGCTGTATTGATTTCCACAATGAATTATCACCTGACAATGCAGTTTCTTCAGTTTCATGAAGCATTTTATCTTCTTTCAATGCATCGTTGTGGTATTGTTTCCTAGTTTTATTTGCCCACAAGTAGCCAAAACAATTAGTTAATGCATCTTTAATTCATTTCATATTGAACAACAGCAATAACAGCTGGATTCATTCCCACAGTCTAAAGCTTTCCTTAGTAATAATATTATTCTCATCTTTGTGTCTCATCACTAACTGTAAAATCATGAGGATGAGACAGAAATGCTATATTTTTCTCAAGGTGTTGTAGAGTTTTTTGCTGACGGAGATGAAACCTTAAGAAAACATGTCACCATTAACTGATAATAGGATTTATTTTCACTGATAATCTCTGTTAGTCACACCTTTTCATTTACCTTTAAATCTCCCACCTTATGCCTTTGTACTTGTAACCACAGCTCTATCTTGGTGTTTTCTGCTTGATTAATCTCCGTGGCAACAGTCTAATTATTTTGGAGAGGTATGATTTTTAGAGTTTCTTTCTGTCAGCTTTGTAATAATTTAGTTAGCCTTGTGTGTGTGTGTGTGTGTGTGTGTGGGGGTTTTTTCAGTAATCAGCAACCAGGTTGCCAGCCAGTACCTGCCTCAGCCTGCGAGGCTAATGCTGTCTGTTAGCAGGCTCCTAATCCCCCATCCCATCAGGTCCACAGTGATGAAATGCTCCTCTATCAACTCTCTTAACAAGTCTGGAGCCTGAACAGAGAGAAGGCATTGCAGGAAATTTTTGTGCCTTTCTGATTTATTACTGGAAACACGATGTAACGTAAAACCCTATTTGCTCTTTGAAAGAGAACTCCCCTCTTTGATATGTTTGCTGTGCTGTCATCTGTAGTCACGATGATGTTTTCCATACCTGACAGCACTCAGATGGGCCACTTCAGCAGTACATTGATTCAGCAAACACTCTGCTGGGTTGTCCCTCGTGCAAATGCGTCTGTTTGTTCCAGATCTCTTTTCTTATGTAACATCCCATTTGTGTGTGTGCGTTTCCACACAGCCACTCATACACTATATTACCAAAAGTATTCGCTCACCTGCCTTTACTCATTCTATGAACTGAAGTGCCATCCCATTCCTAACTCATAGAATTCAATATGATGTCGGTCCACCTTTTGCAGCTATTAAAGCTTCAACTCTTCTGGGAAGACTGTCCACAAGGTTGAGGAGAGTGTTTATAGGAATTTTTGACCATTCTTCCAAAAGCGCATTGGTGAGGTCACACACTGATGTTGGTCGAGAAGGCCTGGCTCTCAGTCTCCGCTCTAATTCATCCCAAAGGTGTTCTATCGGGTTCAGGTCAGGACTCTGTGCAGGCCAGTCAAGTTCATCCACACCAGACTCTGTCATCCACGTCTTTATGGACCTTGCTTTGTGCACTGGTGCACAGTCATGTTGGAAGAGGAAGGGGCCCGCTCCAAACTGTTCCCACAAGGTTGGGAGCATGGAATTGTCCAAAATGTTTTGGTATCCTGAAGCATTCAATGTTCCTTTCACTGGAACTAAGGGGCCAAGCCCAGCTCCTGAAAAACAACCCCATACCATAATTCCTCCTCCACCAAATTTCACAGTTGGCACAATGCAATCTGAAATGTACCGTTCTCCTGGCAACCTCCAAACCCAGACTCGTCCATCAGATTGCCAGATGGAAAAGCGTGATTCATCACTCCAGAGAACGCGTCTCCACTGCTCTAGAGGCCAGTGGCGGCGTGCTTTACACCATTGCATCCGACGCCTTGCATTGCACTTGGTGATGTGTGGCTTGGCTGCAGCTGCTCGGCCATGGAAACCCATTCCATGAAGCTCTCTGCGTACTGTACTTGGGCTAATCTGAAGGTCACATGAAGTTTGTAGCTCTGTAGCAATTGACTGTGCAGAAAGTCGGCGACCTCTTTGCACTATGCGCTTCAGCATCCGCTGACCCCTCTCCGTCACTTTACGTGGCCTACCACTTCGTGGCTGAGTTGCTGTTTTTCCCAAACGCTTCCATTTTGTTATAATAGAGCTGACAGTTGACTGTGGAATATTTAGGAGCGAGGAAATTTCACGACTGGATTTGTTGCACAAGTGGCATCCTATGACAGTTCCACGCTGGAATTCACTGAGCTCCTGAGAGCGGCCCATTCTTTCACAAATGTCTTGTTTCACAGTCTGCATGCCTGAGTGCTTGAATTTATACACCTGGGGCCAGGCCAAGTGATTAGAACACCTGATTCTGATCATTTGAATGGGTGAGCGAATACTTTTGGTAATATAGTGTATGTCTTTCTTGACCTCCACTGGATGAAAAAGCAACACAAGAAGTTAACGATTTATCCGATGAGTAAGTCATGTCGCAGACTTTGCCTGAAGGAGTCAGTCAAGTGATCTTTGTCATTATCCTTGAAGTGCAGCTTTAATAATTCAAGGCTTACAGCCGGAATTAGCTGGCAGCAAGGATTCAGGTTTCGGACTTACTTTTGAATTCACAGCAGATTGCTTTTGCTCTTTCATTAGATGGATTACAGCGAGTGTTTTTAAAAATGGAAGACTCCAATGTTATTTTTTAAATCTCCATTTAAATGATTGAAGAAGATGTGCACCATAGTACACGGTATTGGCTGGGGCAGATAAGCAGATTTGTAACATTTGTAATAAAAGTGTGTGGTATTTTAAATATAAAATATAATTATACCACATTTGACAACATTTTGGGAAAATATGGTAAATCTAGGGCGGCACAGTGGCGAGGTGGTTAGCACTGATGCCTCACAGCAAGAAGGTCCCGGTTCTCTCCGGGTACTCCGGCTTCCTCCCACCATCCAAAGACATGCTGGTTAGGTTAATTGGTGATTCTAAATTGGCCGTGGATGGTTGTTTGTCTCTCTGTGTTAGCCCTGCGATGGACTGGCGACCTGTCCAGGGTGTACCCCGCCTATCGCCCGATGACAGCTGGGATGGGCTTCAGCACCCCCTGCGACCCTACACAGGAACAAGCGGTTACAGAAGATGAATGAATGAATGATAAATCTAGACATTCCTTCCTCACACTGATGCAAAAAATGTTTTTTAAAAAAGCTGAGTACGGCATTATTTTTCGGTTGTGGGCCTTTTCAGTTATTTTATCCTGTTTTGTTATACTTTATGTTGTTTAGTTCGTGTTTTACTTTGAAAGGACTGCTCACCTTGTTGTCAGGGTTATTTTTACTTCCTGCTTTTTCCCGCCAAAATGATTTCTGATTATTTTCACCTGAGTCTCGTGACCCTTTCCTTCTAGGTGTACGTATGCTTCCATCAACTAGGTTTGTGTTTACTGTGTTCTCTAGAACAATCAGTATGTATGAATGGACCTCCTTGTGGTTTTCACATCCTCAAAAATGGAAATTTAAAGGTCAGAGTTCACGGGTAGTGATGCGTTTGCTGACAGTTTGAGATGGTGAGTTAATATCTTGTAATTACAAAGTCTTGCCTTGTCATTATGGCTTTGTGTTTCTGACATTAGGTTTACACGCATTAAACCACTCGTTAGCTTGCTAAACTGTTAGCCTCAGTTTCATCTAGACGGCAACTGTTAGTCTAGTAGCGCTGTTATCGCGACTTATGGCTGATGTTACCACTTTAACAACTAGCGTTTCCTATGTACAGCTTACCATGTCGTAATCTATACAGTCAATGGTCATAAACATGAACATAAACAAGTTTACGAGTTCCATTCCAAGGTAGCGTTAGCCCGTGTGCTCTGCCACTTGATTGTCAATTTGACTGCGGAAGTCCTCCATTGTGATCCATACTACAAGTTTTTACTCTGTTTAGTCTTATGATTGGATTTTGGGTTTCTCCTTATGACTTTTCCATTGTTTTGGGGTGGCTCTAGTTTGGTTTATAAGCCTATTAAAGCTCCCTTTTTTGTTTTTTAAACCTTTCTCCTATGTCTTCTATTTGGGTCTTTCTCCTGTTTGAGTTGAAACCTAAAATACTGATTTGCAAATTAACTCGAATAGTCTCGTATGCAGTTATGTTATTTTACTGCCAGGAGTGCACAAGACGTAGTCAGGTTAACCTAAAACTCATTGAAGCTGACATATGAGCTCAGCAACAGTACATCAGTTTCTGCGCATACGTCAGCATGCATAGATGCGAAAATGCAATTCTATCCGATATCATTTCAAACAGTGCCACCGTTCACCTTATCAAAAAATGCACTTGATGTTGGGTCAGTCAATAATGAATCTATAACAGCCACAAAAATAATCGGTTATTTTGTCAAAACGTCTTTCAAAAAATGTTACAGCATACAAACTACATTGCAAAACTCATTAGGAACTGCAAACTAGATCACCACCCGTTTACCCCTTCATTAATATTCAGATTGTCTATCTCCTATTGGCTCCTCTGACTTTCCGTCTGGCACAAGCCCTTCCCCTTTGACCTTTTCCAATTGTGTTTGAGGGCGAAGGCCCGTGCGCCTGCTGCCGTGATACAAAAGCATTGTGTGTGCGCATATGTTTTGTGTGTGCGTGCATGCTTAAACCTGTGTCCGTCCAGGCGTGTTCATGATAAATATTCATAAACCATCCCGAGTGAACTGAGACGCGAGGCGAAGCATGCTGCAGGCCATCTGCCAGCTGCTGCCATGTGATCTTACAGAGATATTCAATAAGTTCTGTCTAACTAGCTGCTGGCTAAGGTGATAAATATAAGCTCTAACACTTCTACTACCATAAAACATAAATTTCTTTGTTTTTTTACAGCTTTCCCCTTGAATTTCCCCTTTACTCTCATGTGTGCTATGACTGGACTGTCCTTGTCAAAAAAGAATGTTTCCATTAAGCCGGTGTCAGTGCCTGGGGCCGCTATTGTGTTATCCTCTTATGCCAAGGTTGATAACCTCCATCCTCTCCCTCCGTCCTGCCCAGTGACCTTTGACCCAGGAAGCAGTCAGAACTTTGATCAGTGACCCAGTCAGAAATTTCCTGTGGCAGCCCATTTGGACCCTTGTTAGCTGTCACCATGGCGACCGTGGTTCCTTTCAAGGCTCGATGGGGGGATTGCGGCGGTGGCCTTGTGAATGGACGGTCGTCATACGAAGGACAGCAGTTGGGGGAAACTAATATGCTGAGTCAGCAGAACACCCTCCCTGTCTGTTTTCCCGCTCCGCCTCTCTTGTGCCCTCTCCATTGTCCAGCGATTCCCAAATGTGACATCTGTTTTTGCATCAAAAAGGCAGGTTGTTGTCAGTAATCATGCAGTACTTATTTATCAGCCTCGGCAGAGTGAGCTAAAGTTTTCTTACCAACTTCAGAATGGCAAGGCTGTATCCTTCACGGAGAATGAATAGAAACTTCCAAGGCCACATTTTTTGAGGATAAAACAGTGTGGCCTCAAAATAACTTACTGTTTTTTTTTTTGTTTTTACTATCATCCAAGTAAATGAATAGTCAACCCGCTATTCTAGATATGATCATCTATTTTTTTTTTTTACAACTTATGATGACCCCCAAACCCTTAAAGGGGCCGTATGCACAAACAGAGAAAGGCTTTCCCATGATTGTGTGTAGAATGTACACCATCTCCCAGAATTATTTCCCTAGGGAGACAATTTTTAATAAATTTACCAACGAAATTGTTATATAGTAATTTCATGTTTATTTACCAGCTTTATTTAACTGATTGTTCACATAATACATAAAAATCAGTAACAATTTCATGGAGTCCTGGAGGATATAATCCGATGTCTTGTTTTGCTTGACCAGCAGTCCGACACTATTCAAAATTCAAGCATATTTAATTTAGTATTAAGTAAAATAAAAATAAATCATGGAAACATATGGAGCAGATTTATTTTGTGTCATTAATCTTTTCTTAATTACAGATCATAAACAGAGTTTAGTTAAATTAGTCAAATTCTTTATACACTTTTAAAGTAATGAGCTTAAAGTAACTGAACCAATAATTTAGATTAATTTTATTTCTGTTATACTTTCTGTACAGATGACTTCCGACATACTGCTGTGCTGTATAGCCCTCTTTTCAATTATCTGCTTGAAGCACGTCGGGTAGAGCGAACCAATGAATTGCCTCTTGATGTCAAGAGCAGCTGCTACACAATAGAAGCTGTTACTAAAAACAGTCCTGTTTTGTGTGCGGTGAGCTGTTCATAAGATCCACTCGATCTCTTCTAATCTACATCCTTCCATCGTTTTCTGTTTCTTCTTAGTCCTCTTCTTGCTCGGGGCGGCCATTAGACCACGGTCAGCAGTAACATCACGCAGGCTGGTCCACGTGCAAAAAAAACACAAGTGCACCTGCTGGCTAAACAAGACGCGCATTATGCATTTGTACATACTGTTATATAAGGAACACATTCTGCTGTACCTTCATTTGAAAGGATGTGAGTTAGCGCAGCAGTTTGATGATATCTCCCATATCTAGTATTTACACTTCAACAGAGGCCTTTGACGAAAAGAGAGAATAGTGTGTCGCTGAATTCGGAACGTTTTTAGTTCTCTCGTACAGCTCTTGTGGCTGTACATGAGTCGGTGGGCACCTCTGAGTTATGTGTGCATAGAAGCATGTGCGGTCTACAGTATAGTCCCTCATTAACCTCTGTTGGATAGCATCACCGTCTCCAGTCCACAGTAAAGGCACCTCGGAGTCCCACAGTCCACTCACATCTTCATCAAAACGGTCACAGACATTCTTTGGCGTCTTAGCCTCTGTTGCTGTTGAGGCTTGTTATTAAGCTGTCCAGTACAAGTTGTTTGTCACTTTTAGAGCAGTCAGTTCACAGGTAAATGCCAAAGTACTTTAGTTACCCAGCTATCCCTTTTATACGTAGAAGTAGAATAATGCAAGGAGATGTTGCATATATGTTGTCTGTCAGAAATCCTTTGATAACTGCCAACGTTTCTGGGCTTCCAGTGTGGTCAGCGTCTAGATAACAGATATTTAATATCTGGTCCAAGACTTCCTGTTCCATGTGCTGATCATTTTTACAGTCCATCTAGCAACTTGACTTTCACGAATCTACTCAGAGTTGAGAGACGACATCTTTGACCGGTGAGTTTACGCAAGTTTAAGATTAAAATCACTTCAAAATCTATACAACACACCTTGTTACCCTGCTTGTCGACAGTGTATTATTACTGGCTGCACAAAAAAACGCTGACGAACCCTGCGTGATGTCACCCATAGGATTCCTGAAGATCAGAGACTGTTTTTGAAGCTCGGTGTGTGGCATCGGCCCCCGCCATCTTGGCAGTGCCTGACTCCGCCTTACTTATGACTCAGCTTACGACTAAGGCAAAAAAGTGGGAAGGAGTTGAGCTGAGGCAGGTGACTGACGCCTTGGCCTGGACAGCTAGTGAACTTTGCGCACACATGACACTCAAAGTAGCCACACCTTAAGTTAACTATAACTTTAAGCCTTGATAGAATTAAAGCGGGTGAATTTTATGATAATTTACCACCGCACAGGTATCATAAATGAGGAAATTAGCAAAAGAGGCTAACTGTTTTGTGCCAGACTGTGTCCATGTGACATTTCTAATTTCAACATAGACGTCCATGATAGAAAAACTAGGCAAAAAATAAGCAAATGATAATGTTACATGTAACTGAGAGACTAATTCCACATTTTACAAGCAAGATGATATTAGTTCATCAACAGCAACATCAAATGTACATATTCTGGGTATTTCCCTGCTGAATAACAATCTCTTCGAAACATTTCAAGGTCTAAAAATATGTGTCCCTGCGAGATTATATCAGGTGATGATGAGTCTCCTGGTAGCAGTGTGAAATGCAGAGAACGGAGTCTTGTTTGCTGCTGCCTTTGGGGCTCAGCTGTGCTTTCCTCTGTCTGTTGAGTCACCCGGAGGACTCAGCTGTCTGACCACAAAACTAAACCAAAAATTAGATTAAGTGGACAGGAATCAGACGTCGCGCTTGCTTGTGAATGTTGTTGTCAGCGACTGTGCGCAAGGGTCGGACGCGTCTCTGGGGAGCGTATTGATAGGCGGATTGTCAGAGGTAGTGATGTCAGCACGAGATTTGATTGGCTGTGTTTCAGGGAGGATGAGATCAGCAGCACAGTGGCGATGGGCTGACTCATCTCGCTTTTTTATCAGCATCTCATCATTTCTTGTTGCTTCCCATTTCCCTGATCATTACTTGATGATTCATCTCTTGATTTGATTACTTGAAAATCTGAGTGCGTGGGCGTCTTTGTTTGTTTGGCCTCACTTGTTCACTTAAATCATTTGTGTCAGAGCTTTGATCAGCTTTTATTAAATGTCTGCGTCATTGAGCTTTAAAGCTCCAAAGTCAAGGTAAAGACTTGATGTGTGTGTGAGTGCGGAGCTCACTGTGTCTCAGACAGTCACTGTAATCGCAGTAATGAGACTGAGAGTCGAACAGGACTTGTCACATGGGGAGAGGCTGACAAAGCCCCTGATTGTGTGTCTGTCTGTAATATAATGTGTGTGTGCTTAAATAGGTGTACGTATGTTTAGGCTATACAACCTGTATCCCTTTCATCTTTGAGAGGGTCTGTCTACACTGATCAGCCACAACATTAAAACCACTGACAGGAGAAGTAAATAACATTGACCATCTTGTGACAATATGATGTTCTGCTGGGAAACGTTTGGACCTGGTATTCATTTGTGTGGATGTTACTTAGACATGTAGCACCCACCTAGACTAGACCAGACACCCCCACCCCATAGCAGTGACACTCCTTGATGGTAGCAGCCATCCCCAGCAGGATGCAGCCTGACACAGGCACACACACACAAAAAGGTGTTGACCTGGCATCCAAATTCACTGGATCCCAAACTGATCAAGTATCTGTGGGATGATCCACAGAGGCCCCTCCCCTCAACCCATAGGACCCAAAGGCCCCCACTAACAACATTCTGTTCCCAGACACCACAGGACACCCTCAGAAGGACCATGTCCATTCTCTGATGAGTCACAACTTTTTTGGAGGCTTAACGGAGACCTACACGATATTAGGAAGGTGGTCATAATGTTATGCCTGATCTGTGTATTTGCATGTTATATTCAGAAGACAGAGTTGCATCAATCTCAACATTAGGTCTTTGAAAGGAAAGGCTTAATTTTTCCTTTATGTAACCTGCCACAACTGGGACTTAGTCTAGTAATAAGGGAATTTTCTGCTCCAGTTCATTTTGAACTAATAGATACCTTCTGCACACCTCGGTCTATAATCCTTAATCGTGCACTATAGACCGTATTTATTTAACATCATCACATTCATTGTGTGTGTCAGTAAAGCTGCGTCAGGTTACAAGTACTCCAAACATCGCTATGTAAATGTATGTAATCTGATCTAATCCTTCCTTCTGCTGATCTTCTTAGTATCTGTCTTCTTAGTATTCCTTCCAACAGGCTCAAACTGCCATAACAGATCAATGTGTTGAGCGGTTATTATGCAAAGGGTTAGATATGGGCCCCTACTCTGTGTGTGTGTGTGTGTGTGTGTGTAAGTTTGGATGGGGGTGAAATTTAGTATGAAGTTAAAGAGTTTAGCATGAATGGTCCCCCGCACTATGAAAATAGCTTTTTCTCAACAAACTACGTAATATGCAAAACATGTTACAAAGCATTTAACATAAATAACTGCACTTAATACAGGAAAACTATATGCATAAGACTAGGAAAGTGTTAAGTATGTGCGCACAAGTGCTTGAACCTGAACATTAAGCTAGCGGTGGAGTTAAATTTCCCGGAGAAACGGCCCGTGTGTCACTCTAGAAGGCGGATTAGCGCTGTGAGTCTCGGCAGCACTGAAGGGCAACCCTTATTCAGAAAACAGTGTTTTGGGTTGAACCACAGAGTGAAACCTGCCAGATGATAATCACAGCTGAAGTCAGTCAGTCAGTCACACTAATAATACACCAGCAGGAAGTGCTTCACACCTAGCTTAGCTCTCGCCTGTTCATGTTTATTTGGGACTTTTTGAAGCCGGGACTTGTATTGAATGAATGAATGAATGAACACTCAAAATAGGGGTGCACATCCGGAATGTAATGGCATCTAATGGAGCATAGCAGGGATAAAGTACTGAAGTGGTGGTTTTGCTACAAATGCAATACATTTTAAAAGCAAATTTCCTGGCTTTTAATTATTAGCGTTTATTTACTTTAATACACTCAACATCTTTCCATAATACGATACTGCTGCTCTTGGTGTCCAGTACAAAATACCTGTACTAGTGAAGGAGGTAGCCTGTCACTTTATATGAACTAAACCAACTGTTTAAGCTGTTTTCAGAAATCATTCAACATTTTCTCTGATATACTTCTGGTCTAGGTTCTAGGCAGGTGAAAAGATCAATACTCTTGTATGAGTTGGTTAAAAATGAGCCTAACACCCCAGAGATGCTAGCTTAGCATTAAGACCCAAAGCGGGAAGTCAGTGTTATATGGTCAATTGGTAAATCAAATTTACATGTTGTATCTTGTTTATATATATTTAAAAAAACAAAAAACATTTTTTTTTAAATTCTTAATAGCATGAATATGCTAACACTCTCAAGGCAGGGTAGAAACCATGTACATTATAGCATATTAGCATGTTGGCCCGTTAGCATGTTGATGTTACGCTGCCTTCAAATGGGGCTGCAGTTACAAAAAAGCTCCATATGAACGGCGCCCTCTTGTGGTATTTACAACCTCTTAATTGGAAATTTTCATGAGTTGTGGCGTGTTAAAATTGACTTTGACGGTAAATGGTCGTCGAACGAAAATGTTGACATTCAACATGAAGTTTTTGTCGTCATCTTGCTAAACTGTTAGCCTAGATAGCAAAAGTTGACTTACGGCCGATGTTACCACAAGGACAGCTTCCATTTGACAACAGCATTTAGCTGAAACTGTTCATAAATAGGGTGCCAGTGCCTTTTAAAGACCCCACTTACCAGTCCCAGAAATAATAATAGTAGTTGAAGAAATAATGAAATCATCGTCGTAGTTAATTTGACAATGGTACACATGTTATCTCTGCGCTTTATATAAAACAAGCAAACAAAACAATAAAACAGGGAATAGAGAGTCAAGTTCAGTGCAATGTTCTTGTTTTATGATGACATATGATCGGTTGGTGACTGGACTGACTGTGGCTCCGTCCTAATGGGGAGATTATCAGCAGTGTTTTGTCTGGCCCATTATGTCTGCTGTCTTTCTCTGTCCTTTTCTCAGACATTTATTGTCTTCCTTAACCCGCACTTGGGCCCCATATAAATAGAGGACCGTGGGGATGTCGCAGAAAATGAACACAATTACTGTAGATAGACTGAGCATTTATTCTGACTGTGACCGCAGTTATACAGGCTAGTCTCCTACGTCTCCTTGGAGAAACCACTGAATGATACCACTTTACATCACTAAATTTGACATTTTCTAAACATGCCTCGTGTTTCGCTACATTTTTCACAACCACTCCAAGCGAACAATAACCCGGTGACTTGATGCCCTCACTGTAAGCAGCAATGAGGGCCTCTGTTGTTACACTGGATTACAGCTCTCTGTCAAGTTTTGGGACGGCAGCCAAAAGGATTAACGCAGATTCACTCCTGTAATGCTCTAAACCGTCCTACCATTAAGTCACAGTGTGCTCAGATGACCTATACCCTCAGACTACAACAGTTACATCAGTTTCACCTGGAGCAACTTCTGTTATGTGCAGTTTAATGATTGCTTTTAGAAAACTTAAAGCTGCACTAAGCATTATTTTCCTATCAACAGTGGGTCAAGTCACTATGTTTAGTGCAATAGGACTGTCGCATGATATTAAACCCACCGGTGAACAAGCACAGACCCCCCCACCCCACCCTTTCCACTCAGCAGTCGTGGGCCTTTTATCACCTTTGGGTTAGTTTTGGTTTTGCAGCCTTGCAGTTTTAAGGAAGCTGTCTTTTCTCTACTGGTACTTTAAAGTGGAACTTATTATTTTATATTAGTATATCTTATAGTATTATAGTCAATCCATGTATGTGATACTATGATATTCAGAGAATAAGTACTGAAAAATATGATTGATTTTCTGTTGCACACTCCACGTGCCCACAGGGGACCGTTTTTAAATTCATATATGAAAAGGCCTGTCTGAAAAGGTTGAAATACGATCTAATTTATTGCTTTCTTTTCTTTCTTTTCTCGTTCTTTTTTGACCAGAGGAGGTATTTCCTACTCTGGGTCTGGGTTTATTTATAAAAATGTAAGAGTTTTTGCAAAGTAATAAATCTGTCATTTCAAAATAAAGGCATAGCGGGTAGTGTCACACAATCCCTCTCGCAGTTTGCATGTGGTTTTCCAGGATAACACCTGCTTAAATGTGGCTTTCACTGCACACATATTTGATATTCTGAACACAATCCGTAAAGATCACAAAGCAGAATGACCTTAAATCCACAATTTGACTAGTTTCACCTGTCTAATAATGAAAGGCACTGCAGACATAATATATCATTCTCTGCGCAAACTGTAGTTCCTGATGAATCGGGCTGCACAGAGCTGACAGTTTAAATGTTCTCCAGGTGTACAGTTACTGCTGTAGGTCCGTGTGTCTCCTCCAGTCTGCATCCGTCATTCGCTCCTCGGCACTGTCATGTTTTCATCAGTGCTGTAATCCCAGAGAGGGTCCGCTAAATGGCCGGGATCTGATGTCACACACACACAATGACACCTCTGTGGATCTTTGCTACTGTGCTAATGTAGCTTCGCTTGCTTCTGCCTTCTTTTCTTCTCTATCCTTTGGGTTGTCTTGCTTGCTTTTCCATCTCTCGTCTTTCTTTTTGTCTCTCGTACACACACACTCACGCACACTGCCCGTCCTTTCAGGCCATTCACGACTTCTATGGGCTCTTGCTGTGATGAATGTGAGTCTTTTTTTAATGCGCAAGTCGGGCGCACAGAATGCAAACTTCATGCAAAGTGCCACATCCTCACTCACTCACACTGAGAGTTAATGTCTGCAAGTAGAGAGCAACAATAGAAACCATTTATAACAATACTGTTCTCAGAGTCTCAGGTGTCTGGATTCAGCAGTGTTATTTGTTACTATTAGTATGAAAATATTAAAGATATTATACAGACATCCAGGCACTGCTGTAGACAATCTTACAATGTGTTTAAATATTCCACTTCTTCTTCAGGTGGACTGTAACTCCAGCGATGAATCCGGGAGGAGGAAATGATTTATAAAGGAAGTGTGTTTATTTGTACGAAAGCAAACGGAGCAGTTCCCTTAATGAAATCCAGGGCGGGACTGTTTACCCAGAGCTCTCTTGGTCTCCCTCGCTCCTGAACAGTCAGGGCACTGTGCTGCGCATGGGGAGTGTGCTGGCACTGCGTGGTTTTTTTCACGTACATAAACAAGCACGCACTGCACAGTGGCAACACTCATCTGTTGCAGCTCAGGGGGAAAATGTGATCCTCCTCGGCTTTGTTGCACTTTTACCCTCAAACCTGTACTTTTATTCCAGTCCGTATAGACAGTTCAGGTCTGCTTTTCCCTTAAAAACACATTGACATGGCCTTAAAGTTAGAGTTATTGTGGCTGCATAATCATTTTTTATAATATAAATTTTGAGAGATTTCTGGACAGGGCTTGATTTTTAGTCTTGTTGTCCATGTAGCTGTACAGATGCCAATGTCAGTACGTTGGCTATTCTCAGTATCTATTATTCAGATGGCCACATGCAGCCCAGTTTGATCTGAAGGGGGTCGGACCAGTAACATAACAGCATAATAACCAATAAATAACTAAATTGTTTTAGTGCGAAGAGGAACATTCAGACAATGTTTACTTTTAATTAACAATCCTTTTACAAAACATTTTATTAACAACTTCAAATTTCTTAAGAAAAATACGTTTCGACGCATCGCTGCCATCTACAGGCTAGTTCTCAATTTCGTGTTATGTCAATTTTTACCAAAACAGTACAACCCCTAGTGGTCAGATTGGGAATAGCAGTTACTTTTATTGAAAAATTGGACCCTTTGGCGGGTCGGTTTTGGCCCCAGGGCCATATGTTTGACACCTCTGCTATAAATGTTTGTGCATACATTAATGTTTTCCACAGAAACTAATGACATTCGCATCAACCACAAATGTATTTTGTGTTAAGCGCTCATTGTTAGCATGCTAACGCATTTTCTTGGAAAAATCTATCCTTGTGTTAAAACCTTTCTCTGTCTTTATGCCTTTGCGTCTACCAGGATCCGTCCTCAGCTGGCGAAAGAGAAGATCGAGGGCTGTCACATCTGTACGTACGTGATGCCTGGAGAGCCGCAAGTGGTCCTGGGAAAGGATAAGGCCTTCACCTATGACCATGTCTTCGACATGGACAGCATGCAGGAAGCCATCTACACCCAGTGCACCGAGAGACTCATCGAGGGTTGTTTTGAGGGCTACAACGCAACCATCTTCGCTTACGGACAGGTTGGTCAGCAGGCCCTTGCAGGTTAAGCATGTCGGTGCGCATTTAAAAATGTAGCCTGGCATGTATTTGCATTTTTTCACAGCAGTTGCATGAATACAAATACACACAAACACTCACACATCCACATTCGCTGACGTCTCAGGTTTTCACCGCTCAAGGGAACAGATCTGCCTCCAGACTCCCCAGATTTATGGCAGCATGTGATATGAGGTTGATTTCATTATTTCATATCATAAGACAAGTAATAAGGGCGTGAACAGGCCTCACCATCCCTGTCAATGCAGCTGACATGTTCCAACCCGCTCTTAACACTGCAGCTTCATAGGCTCCGATAGATCGGCCTCCGAGGGATAGATAGGAAAGGGAGTTTTTTACTCAATCAAAGTGAGAGTAGCCCTCATACCAGAGCGAGAAAGTAAACCATACAGTCAAAACATATTACACAAACACAACTCCTTGTCAGCTCCACGATTTACAAGCAGAGTTTGACATATTGGGAAATACCCTCATTCGCTTTCGTGCAAGTTAGAGGAAAATATTGATATCACTTTCATGTGTGTGTGGTAAATATACAAGTTATTGCAACAGCTTAGCTTAGCTTAGCACGGAGAATTGGGGGGGGGGGGGGGGAGGCAACCGCTGGCCTGAACCTGGAGCAAATCTAGGCCAAGAAATGGTGCAGCTTCAGAGGTGTTTGTAGTCAATCTTATGCTAAGCTAAATTAGCTAACTGCTGGCTGTCGCTTCATATTTAAATGTACAATCACAGTCCGTTTGAATCTTATTTAACTCTCTGCAACAAAGTGAAAAAGCATATTTCCCCAAATTTCAAACAACTTTTAATGATCTTTTCAAAGGAGAGTAGTCTAATTTGTACACGTTTAGCACCATGCCATGCCAACGTACGTTGTTTCTATCGGGCTCTACAGTTGTTGCTTTGGGTATATTTGCCATTTCTTTCAAAGAAAGTGTGATAAGATGGCATGAAAACATTTGCAATGCAAACCATTTAATCTCTCCGAAATAGAAGATGTAAATATAATACCTCTAATAACTGGAAATGCTGGTCACACCATAACGTAATGCAGCCGTGAGACAGGGCTAAGATTTCTGAGGAGCAGTTTTGAAGCTTAGCGTCATGGCTAAGCCCACCGCCATCTTGGCTGTGACTTGCTCCGCCCAAATTCAAAAATAGTCAGAGAATTAGAGCTGAGGCGGGCAGGTTGCAGCCAGTCGCTGAAAATGTTTTGGGTTTTTTGTTTTTTCTGCGTTGGCTCATTTCAGTACCAAAGGTTGGTAGGTCCTCATTTATGCTTGAACCACAGACATCACATTCTAGCCTAGACATCTTCCGTGTTCGTTTTCGTTATGTGGTCTGGAGGCCTGCAACAAAAGAAGCGTCGCCAGGTGCAAATATGCAAATTAAAACTGAATTGTGTAAAAAGAGCTAGGTGTGAATATGCTCTCTGAGATAAAGCAGGGAGAAAGGAAGAGACGGTTTCCAGACACCGCGGTTAAACTTCCCTCTTGTCCGTCTTCCTCTGCGCTCCCCTTCTTTCTCTTCATTATTCTCTCCTCACATTGTGCCCCTTATATTCCCGTCAAAGAGCCTTTCACAGGGGCGCGCTGGACGCCATGCACGCTCACTGACGCGCACGCACACAAAGGAGCGAGTGCACAAACACGGCGATCTCACAGGTGTGGTCTCGCGGAATAAAACCGACAAACACACACACACTGTCTCTCTCGTACGCACACTCCCTCATCCATCAGCACAGACACACACTCCTGTCAGCGTCTCTTTCATGCACTGCGGCGGGGAGGAGAGGGGTGACCGGGGGTGACGTGTGAATTTGAACCCAATGTTGCATTCCTCTTTTTGTCACCATAGAGACCACCCCATCCCCTCTGACCCCCCCCCCTCAAACTGCTGCGCCCCATTCCCTTTTCCAACCTCACAAACTTAACATCAAGGCTCTTCTCCCAATATGGTGACAGTTTAACGCAAAAACACATAAATAAATTAAATGTATTTAAAAATCACACTATTTAAAATGATCAGGAAGAGAATAAATAGACTTTCTGCTGGTGAAATAACACCCATGTCTTGTCCACTGTGACCAGACGGGTTCGGGGAAGACATACACTATGGGAACCGGCTTCGACGTCAACATCGGAGAAGAGGAGCTGGGCATCATTCCCCGGGCCGTCTACCACCTGTTCAGAGGGATCGAGGAGCGCAGACAGGCTGCCACCGAGCAGGGCCGACCTGTTCCCGAGTTCAAGATCAACGCACAGTTCCTGGAGGTAACGCTAGCAAACACACACACACACAGAGGCAAACCAAGAATTTAAACCCAGAAATTATCACGTGTTTCTACCTCAAATTAAGATACAAATAATTTAGCACTCAATCTAAACTCTGAGCACGCTTAAAGCCCATTAGTTAGACATAGCCAGAACGTGCAGACAGCAAGAGGTCAAAGGTCAGCAAAGGGTGTACGGGTTGAGGTTGTTAAAGTGTCCAGTTGACCCATCTGCCATTAAACTGTCATTAGCTTGTCTCCGAGGTCAGCTCCTGGCTTTATTTTTAACTGCCAATAAGTGGCTGCTAACAGCTGGTGAGGAAGCAGCTGAGGGGAGAAGATGAGGCTGGGGAATGCAAACGGACAGTACTGACGATGAAGCCATCATTAAATAAATAAATAGATAAGTAAATACTTTGTGTTTCATCCACCCCAGCTGTACAATGAAGAGGTGCTGGACCTGTTCGACTCGACCCGAGACCTGGAGGCCAGGAAGCAGAAGTCCAACATCAAGATCCACGAGGACGCCAACGGAGGCATCTACACCGTGGGGGTCACCACCCGCACCGTCACCTCCGCAGCCGAGGTCAGCTTTAGTGCAGCGCATTCTGAGAGCAGAGGACATGAACAAAGCTCATACTTTAGCTAGCACGCTCACTGACTGGACTTTACAGCTTTTAATGATCTCATTACAATCATTGTTGTTTTAATAAGAACACAACTCTTATTCCGATTGCAATTTCCATACCAGAGCTCAGTAGGTGGAGTGAGTTGTCCGTAAACTAGAAGGTTAGTGGTGCAATCCCCACTACCTCATGTTGACCATATGCCAAGTGTCCGTGAGCAAGACATTAAACCCCAAATTGCTCCCAGTGCTTGACACTGCTCTTTGAGTATGAACCATAGACTGTATAAAGATGGGCTGCTCCTCAATGATGAAGCCAAAGCAAGTAGAGCTCCCCCTGGTGACTGGCTGCAGTATAGGCCATAAGCTCCGCCTCCTCCATATTAGTGGATGGGACTTGGGCCAAACCGAAACACTAAAATACACGTCAAATAATTCAATGTTAGGTAATTAATATAATGTTGGTGCAGGTTCAAGTGTTATATTTGGATAAGTTCCGTTTTAGTAAGTTATTTGACGTTATGGAAACAGGATGTGACATAATGGTGACCGCCAGTTGCCATGCCAACCGCTCCGTAAAGCGGTCCCATGGGGCCGTGCGAGTTGTAAAAAAATAAATAAATAATAAAAAAACAAGTACAATGTATAATCCAACGTTTCCTTCCTAGTTGGTGGAGGTAGAGCAGAGCGCAGTATTAATTAAACAAAAACGCGAGTCAGTCTGGTGGAAGTGTGATTGGATCATCGACATCGCGGCTCCACGTGACTCCACTCTTGGACCGTACTGCGCACACTCTGGTTCCAATGTCGCAAAATGGCACTGCCCGTATCCTCGGGAAAATAGAGTCAGTTTGGCCAGTGCAAGGAAGTGGATACACATTGTCCATATTTATATACAGTCTATGGTTTGAATAGGTAGAACAGATGGACAGCTACAATACCATCTATAAAATGAAAGAGCCATTTCTCCCATCACACATTTACAGTATTCATTTTATATTCTATTTTTTCTTTTTTCAGTTAATTATTTTATTGTTCTATGAAACCCTGATGCATTGTGTTCTTCATAAAGTATGAATTTAATTTCTAGCCATGCAGCTAGCCATTTGTTCAAAAATTTGAGACCACTGTCTGTGTTTTGGAGGTAACCTTATTTGTTTATTTGATTAGGCGAGTTTTATTTCATTTGTTCACAGCACTGAAAAATGTCTTTTCAAAGCGGCATTGTTTTTTTCTCTCCATTTCGTCCTACCGTGTCTCTGAACACTGGGTGTAATTAAGAAAATCTAGTCAAACTGCTCCCTATTAGAAACTGTTACATATAACTATGTAGAGCCAGTCTACATTAAAAGGATCCTCGTGCATTGCTTCTCTCAGAGATCCCTGTGATGTGAGAATAGGCACCTTCTTGTTGCCACTCATCCTCCGTCTCACTTCTAACAGATGATACAGTGTCTGAAGCTGGGCGCCCTGTCTCGTACCACCGCCAGCACCCAGATGAACGCCCAGAGTTCGCGCTCTCACGCCATCTTCACCATCCACCTGTGCCAAGTGCGAGTCTGCTCTCCTGATAACAATGTACGTACTGTAACACAAGACGGCAACTCTCTGCTGCTAAGGAGTGTGATACAGATGTTTTAGTAGGCTGAGATTATTACACACTGAATAATACGAATGTAAGCCGTACAAAACTGTAGAAAAACTAGTATTTTTTAATCTCTTCCAGGATAATGTAACAGATAACCGACTGGCTAATAGCTCACAGATTGATGAGTTTGAGACGCTGACGGCCAAGTTCCACTTTGTGGACCTGGCTGGTTCTGAGAGACTGAAGAGAACCGGAGCTACAGGAGACAGAGCTAAAGAGGGCATCTCCATCAACTGTGGGCTGGTGAGGAAGCTGAGATCATGTCTGATTCTGTGCTGAGAATTTTATACATTACCGGGTGGGTGAGGTTTTTGTGGAGCAAGACAGGCCCCTGCTGGCCAAAATAGGAAATGCACTTAATTTCAGTCGCTAGCATCGTGATTGGTATTTTTCCCCATCTACAACCCTGTCATTTTGTAAATCTATTTTTGTTGACTTATGTAATGTATTATAACACTTCCTCTGTGCCTGTCCTGTCTCAGCTTGCCCTGGGAAATGTCATCAGTGCTCTGGGAGACAGGAGTAAGCGCTCCACTCACGTGCCTTACAGAGACTCCAAACTGACCCGGCTGTTGCAGGACTCACTTGGTGGCAACAGGTTTGTGTGGCTCAATCTTAAAATTATATATTAACATACAAATATGGGCGTGTAGTTTGCTAAGGAAGGACAGATCAAGTATTTTGGTGCTGCAATAGCTTCCTTTGAAATCAGTGACCGTTGCTGGATGCAGATGTACCGTGAACGTTTCAGCCAGTGATGAGCTGAATTTCGTTCTAATATTTAATCTACTGTTTAGCCAGAATTTAAAAAAGGATTATTGCACGGAAATCTGTGTGCAAGTACGTCAGAGATGGTAGTCCATTAGATGTTTTCAGACGTGTGTAAATATCCATAACATCACTGACCTTTATTCTGTTTTGTTTTTGTTTTTTTTGCGTTCTCCAGTCAAACTGTGATGATCGCCTGTATCAGCCCATCGGACCGGGACTTCATGGAGACTCTCAACACCCTGAAGTACGCCAACCGCGCCCGGAACATCAAGAACAAGGTGATGGTGAACCAGGACAAAGCCAGCCAGCAGATCAGCGCCTTGAGGACAGAGATGGCACGGCTGCAGATGGAACTGATGGAGTACAAGACGGTAAGGCAGAAAAGAGGGTGGCGGCATATCCTCCGGTGGATGAAGATCAAATAAAAATACCGGGAAAGGTATGAGCGGATAAATATTTACTGATATTAACTGACCTCCGTGGTGCTCAGGGAAAGCGTATGGTGGGTGAAGACGGCATGGAGGGCATCAACGACTTGGTCCATGAGAACTCCATGTTGCAGACGGAGAACAACAACCTGCGGGTGAGAGTGAAGGCCATGCAGGAGACCATCGACGCCCAGAGAGTCAGACTCACACAGATCCTCAGTGACCAGGCCAACCAGGCTCTGGCCAAAGCAGGTAGGTCTGCTTCTAGACGATTTCTTGTTGCCCACTGCATTGGCCTCTGAAGTCCCGTAGTAATTTATTGCATGTAGCAAAGTTTCTGTTAACAGCAATCAGGCTGCTTCCAGGCTGTTCTTCGTTTTCTGCACAAAGACCGGCCCGTAATGGAAATTGCAGAGAGCAGACAATCCTGTGTTTGCATGCCTTTAGTCATCAGAACTGCACTCACGCAGAGGTCTCCCAATATGACAGTGGATAATGTCATATTATATAGCGTCAGTTTGGCCAATGCAAGGAAGTGGGGACGCATTGTCCATATTTATATACAGTCCATGGTCAAGACATTTTTATTTTTACTAAACTTGGACTTTTTCGCTAAGGGTCAGTTTATCTCTAATACTTATGACCATAAATAACAAAACTAAACTTGAAACAAATATACTTTTCTGATTGTGGCACCGTGTTTCAGCATAAAACTGTTTCTTTATTTGGTTTGGTTTACTTTGTTAATTTTGTCGGTACATAAAATGTAAAAGTGATATTTGCCAACACTGCTCATGTTACGTCACTGCTCTATAAGCTCATTTAAAAGCTGAAACCTCTGCCTGCAGGTGAGGGTAGCGAGGAAATCGGGAACATGATTCAGAACTACATCAAAGAAATCGAGGAGCTCAGGTATGTATGGATATCACATTTATTAGATCTCCTTTTACTCATTCCAGCCAGTCCAAGTAATTTATAAGTCATCTATAACCACTGACTCATTTTTTTTAAATAACTGCGCACATTAACATTCAACTTCATATAAAGATCACTATGGATCTTTGTCAGTTGCTATGTGTATGTTGTATTTTTCAGAGCTAAACTTCTGGAGAGTGAGGCCGTGAACGAGAACCTCAGGAAGAGCCTGTCCCGGGTCTCGACTCGCTCCTCGCTGTACGCCGGCCCCGGCTCCTTCTCCCCTGCCCTCCTGGCCCCCGAGAAGGAGGCCAGCGACGTCATCGAGATGGCCAAGAAGGACCTGGAGAAACTCAAGAAGAAGGAGAGGAAGAAGAAAAAGAGGTGTGGAATGGAACTTTTTTTTATTATCTTTCATTGACTGACACACCTCTGCAATACTTATTATGATATGAAGTTCATTGCACTTCATATTGTTCATAAACCATTATTACTGCAAAAAATTTGATATCAGTAGTGATGATCTTTATGTTTGCCTGTTGCCATGGCGTTTGTCCTGGTGTGTTGTGGGTAATTATCTCCTGATCCCCTGCATTAGCAGTTTACACCCTGGTGTTTCTTTAATGGAGTGTGTGCTGGATTTAGACGAGTTGACAGTGACATCTACTAATGATGATGGTTCTCCAACAAGCTGTGGCACGCTCTTATCATTTATCACTTGGCTGTACATGTGCCAGCTTTACATCTGCACATTAAAAGACTTGGTAACTGTTTTTGTTAGGATCTGCCTTCTACGTTTCCATAAGTATGACTCATTTGTCACAAAAGTCTCTGCACTCACTTCCTTGCTGCTCTGTCTCACTCTCTCTCTCTCTTTCTTATAAACTTCCCTCACTCGCCCCACGCTCTGTGGCCTGTCCGCTCCCTTTACCTCCTCCGCGCCTCACCATCCTCACCCTCCTCACCCTCCCATCCCCACTCTTCTCTCTGAAGACTGAGGCGATACGAGGAGAATCACCAACAAGAGGTTGAGCACGCCAGGTTTGCCACTTCCCCTCCAGAAATGGGGCGAATATACAGTAGAATCTGAAACTGATTCATTGATCAGCAATGCAGTTTGTGTCCCTTTGTGTTCAGATGCACCAAGTAATTGAAATGATTTCAGTTGACTGTTCCAAAAGTAACAAATACTAACTTTTTCTGAACCTGCAGGTGGTTTACACTCCTGGAGGGAAACAGATATCTTAACCTCTTAACCCTCTGTTCTAGCTGTGTTTCCTCCTTACTGCACACTGCAAGATGTTGATCAGATCATTAGAAGTAAAAACTAAAGTTGTAATTGAGAAATGAGCAAAAAAAATATCGTCCATGACAATAATCTGCAGTATTTTGATCATAGACTGCATATAAATATGGACAATGCATCCCCACTTCCTTGCATTAGCCAAACGGATGCTCTTTTCCCGCGGATACAAGCAGTGCCATCTTGCAACTTTGGAGACAGAATGGTCCGAGAGTGGAGCCACGTGGAGCCGCGATATTGATGATCCGCCCACACTTCCTCTAGACTCACTCGCGTTTTTGTTTAATTAATACTACGGGTTTGTCGGTTTATCAACTATAATTTTTTTAAACATTAACATGCATCAATATTGTATCAACTACCTAAAATGACAGAAACCATCCTTGAAAAAAATGATTTGATGTGTATTTCAGTGTTTTAGTTTGGCCCAAGTCCCATCCACTAACATGGAGGGGGTGGAGCTTATCACATATACTGCAGCCAGCCACCAGGGGGAGCTCTACTTGCTTTGGCTTCACCTTTGAGGATCAGTTCCGCCATCCATCTTTATACTGTCTATGATTTTGACCATCAGATCTTAGCAGTGTGTGGTAGCCCTTCTTACAGTGACAGTGTGTTTGTGGTGTGACTGGTAATAACCGTCAATCATGATCATTTAACCGTGCTATCTCTCCCGCTGTGTCATTCATGTGTCCCTCTCCTGAGCGATCACACTGAAATCATTCATTAATCAGCACTGATTCCACGTCTGCTCATGATCCGATGAAGTGTACGATCATTTGCATGAGACCTTTATCTGTCATTATCCTAATTTGAAATTCTAATCTGAACCAGGAAGATTGCAGTTTTTGTGATGTTGCTAACACACTTTTCCTCCTTCAGTGTTGTCAAAGAGGAATTCCCAGACAACGATCAGGAAAGAGGCCCCGACGAGGCAGAAGTGGTAGGTGGAGAATCACAAGAACAAACTGTGAGATTACGATGTGAAGATGTGTTTATCACACTGTTCGTCATCTTCTCCTTGTGTGTGCTTCCGCCAAGGAGGGGAGCGACCACGAAGAGGCCGAGGACGCTGACGGAGAAGAGGAGGACTTTGACGGGGCGGGAGAAGAGACGTCGGAGGAGTCCGACTCTGAGGAGCTGGATGAAAAAGGTAAAACTATGCACAGCCTTTTTTTTTTTGCCAGATAATTACATATCAAAATGAACCTGAAGTCACAGTTGTCCGGCGCATGTTTGTGTGCAGAAAACTTCCAGGCCGACCTGGCCAACATCACCTGCGAGATCGCCATCAAGCAGAAGCTGATAGATGAGTTGGAGAACAGCCAGCGGCGTCTGCACACGCTCAAACAGCAGTACGAACAGAAGCTGATGATGCTGCAGAATAAAATCAAAGACACACAGCTGGAGAGGGACAAAGTTCTGCACAATATGGGTAGGACACACTCACAAAATCAATCATTTACTGGTTGTCAAAAAACTTTCAACAAATATGCGGATAAGTTTGAACCTGTATCCATGTTCTAATAAAAGCTCAAAACAAAGCTTCACCCTCCCTTTCTACCTCTCCAGGTTCGGTGGAGTCCGGTACGGAGGAGAAGGCTAAAAAGATCAAAGTGGAGTACGAGAAGAAGCTGAGCTCCATGAACAAAGAGCTGCAGAAGCTCCAGTCGGCTCAGAAGGAGCACGCCCGCCTCCTGAAGAACCAGTCGCAGTACGAGAAGCAGCTCAAGAAGCTCCAGCAGGATGTGACTGAGATGAAGAAGACCAAAGTAAAGCTTATTTGTGTCCTCTTTTTTTAGTCTTGTGTTGTACCAGAGCTCATTTGAACTCCTGCTGTGTTGCATCTGGTCCACTAGGTGGCACTGATGCGTCAGATGAAGGAGCAGCAGGAGAGGAACAGGGCCACGGAGTGCAAGAGGAACAGAGAGATCGCCTCTCTGAAGAAAGACCAGCGCAGGGCGGAGGTAAGAGTTATAGAAACACTCAAAGCTATTGGTTTTAATGAGTTTAATTTTTCTTTGTATGATTGGTTTAGCTGAATATAGCCACCTAAAGACTAACTTGCACCCGTCTCCTCTCATAGCACCAGCTGAAGCAGATGGAAGCCCAGAAGAGACAACAGGAGCTGATCCTTCGCAGGAAGAATGAAGAGGTTAAATACACTGTCACACAGTGGAGTAAATGGTGACAACAGCAGTGGGATTTTTTGTTATACCTCCTTTTTCCACTCTGCTTTGTATCAGGTGACAGCTCTGAGGCGCCAGGTGAGGCCCGTGTCTGGGAAGGCAAGCAAGAAGGTGAGCTTACCTGAACCCCCCCAGGAGCCGTCACACAGAGCGATCCCGGGAAGGCTGCAGTCCTCGGGCCCGAGCCATTCCAATGGAGCCAGGTGCACCATCTAAGCTTATTCACAACATGTGTGAGTGTGTTACACAGCTGAGTGCCTGTCTTAACAGTTCTGAAATCATCCTCCTCAGGAGTTCCCCAGCACGGATGGGAAGCACCTACCTCAGCAGGACAGCAAGGGCTAAATGGCAATCACTGGAGAGACGAGTCAGTGATATTATCATGCAGAGGATGACCATCTCTAACATGGAGACGGATATGAACCGACTACTGAAGGTAACCTGTAACCAAGTTGGATGCGAATACATGCAATAGTGCAGATTAAAATTAAAATCTATGCAAGACAACTACTGTTTTGCAAAATTGGTTGCCAGTTTAAATTGACCATGTACTTTGTCCTTCATTTTTCCATCTTCAGCAACGGGAGGAGCTGACAAGGCGGAGGGAGCGGGTGACCAGGAAGAGAGAAAAGATGGCGGTGGATGGCGCAGACGCCGACCGCTCCCTGGCTTCCCTCAATGAGGAGCTGGAATCTCTGAGCGCCAACATCGACTACATCAACGACAGCATCGCCGACTGCCAGGCCAACATCATGCAGATGGAGGAGGCCAAGGTGAGAGAATGCCCGGATTATCTAGCCAGAATATATATGTGAGTAAATGTCAGTGTACAAAGCGTGCTTATGCCAAAGTGATAGATTTTACACACTGAATACATATTAACACACTCAAATAATTACAGTGCAGACATCACTACCTCATTAGCAAGTATAAGCCTGCATTAGGCTGTAACCCTCAGGCAAGCAATTTGGGAAGTAATTGCAGAGTTCGGCACCACTGAAAATCCCAGCGCATTTTGGGTGCCACTTTGACAAACAAGCATCAGGCGCTTATTTGTTGGAAAAAAACAGTGACTCAATAACGCAACAACCACTGGCTGTGCAGCCCATTAATACAGCCAAGGCACAGCAGCCTAATGATCTAAACTGAACATTAGTGTGTAAATGTGATATTTCAGGAACATCTTCTCTTCACAGGTTTATATCATACAATCACTGTCAATCTTTCACGTAATCATTATAAAGTTTTAAGAGTGGGACAGAAGGGATGAGATATGACAGAAAGTTCTTGTAGCTGCTTGTATCTGACGCCTGTTTGTCGGCGTGGTTTCCAAACTCCTGAGTGCTGTCAGTGGAGCTAAACTGTGCAATTATTTTTCAGTTGTAAGCCTGCAGTCACTAATGATGCAGCGCTGGGAGCTCTGCTAAGTAATGTTATGAAAGTTGATCTGTGCGTTGTTGAACACGGAGCCAGAAACCTAATCCACAAGATTTACAAAAACTGTACGATCAATAACTCTCAAAAATACATTTTAGAAAGCCAAACAATATTTACAACTTTATCAACAGTCTTATAAATGCATATATGATTGTGCATAGGCCTTGTGGTAGAAATAAGTATAAGTATCAGATTTTGCATTACATGCTGAGCTAATGGTATTAAAATTAATATGCTTCCTCTTTCCTAAGTGAGTGCTATAGGAAGTATTGTGAACAATGTGTGGATGCATCAAAGATTTTCATTATCTTTTGACTAACATTAGATATTCATCAAACTAACAGCCATAGTTAGCACAAAGATTTGTGGGCTAGGCCGCTAGTTGACGTTAGCATAAAATTTAAACTCTTACGTAACATTAATGCTAAACTAGTAACTCCTGGTATGTGTGAAATGAATAACACTAGTCCAAAGTATGTTTAGAGAAACAACAGAAACACATTTAATACAGATTAGACGCTGACCACTTATGTAAACCTGACACCATTATTTTTGTTGTTGTTGTTGTTGTTGTTGTTGTTGTTTTTGCATTTTATTAATTACAACACATAAGGGTATTTTCCAGTGATGTCAAATACATCACATGACCAATATTACTCTTAAATCGGAGTATGTTAGCAAGCTTCATTAGCTAGTTTAGTCAGCTAACAGAGCTAGTTAAGATCTGTTAGCTTTGTGGTAGCTAAACTTGGTGGAATCTAGCAGGTTCCTTGGATGTTAGCATAAAATTTGAACATAGTCTGGCTAATGTTAACGCTAAACCAATAACACCATTTGTTTTTTTTAAACAAGCACGTGTGTGTGTGAAATAAATAACATTAGTCAAAAGAATTGGTCCAATATTTAATCTAGGTAACTATAACAAGCTAACATTAGCTAGTTTAGTCAGTTAATTAGCTCCGTTAGCTCTACGGTAGCTATTTAGCTGGAAGTCTTTATGTTAATCTAATCTGTTCCTGGTTACATTTTACTGTAAAAACAACTAATTGTTTGCAATACTGCATTTCCGTAGTAATTACTTCAAGGTGGTGTTTAAATAAATTGTTCTATGACTGAGGCAGGTACAATGCCACTTTATTGAATGTGCTGATACTTTTGGCTACAGGAGGAAGGAGACACTGTGGATATTGTGGCTGCGATCAGCTCTTGTAACCTATCAGAGGCCCGCTTCCTCCTGGACCATTTCGTGACTATGGCCATCAATAAGGTACTTACCTCTTCCCTTCCTGCTTTACTGTGTCTTTGTTTGCATACATCAGATCAGGTTGACTCAGGTCACTCATACACCGCCCACCCTACATTTAAAATACATGCGCTATACATAAATTTGGTTGCATTGCTGGTAAATATTGTTGGTTTTTATGGCAGCCTTGTCTGTTCATCTTGAGCATGCTTTCTTCATAGCCATCCCTCCTTTATAAATTCAGTTAGATTTTAAATGGAACAACCTGATTAAATTAAGCTTTCATTAGATTAGATGAGATTAGATTTGATGATCTAATTGGTCCAGTGAGGAGATGCATTCAACCCAGGAGCATAAACAAGAACCATATTATAAGTTGAAGTAATTATAACTTAGAGACTGAGGCTTTATTATGTTTGCCTGTTTTAAAACGCTCTTCTTGTGCTGAATAAATTTTTAGTTACAAACAAAGATTTATACAAGAATCTGTCTACGGTGTGGACGTTGTCAGGGTCTCCAAGCAGCTCAGAAGGACTCCCAGCTGAAGGTGATGGAGGGCAGGCTGAAGCAGACCGAGATAAACAATGCCACCCAGAACCAGCTGCTGTTCCACATGCTGAAGGAGAAAGCTGAGATCAACCCGGAGCTTGATGCCCTGCTGGGCAGCGCTCTGCAAGGTGGGGGACCCCGACAGATCGATAACCGCTCTGAGCATGACGAGCACAATCACCTTCTCAATCATCTTCTCTTTAACCGTGTGGCTACGATTTATATTACAGGCTTCACTTTCCTCAGCTTGTCCTCAAAGAAAATTTCTGCTTTCTTGTACTAGAGATAATATTTTCAAATATTCTTTTTTTAATCAAAGAAGAAACAAAAATGAAGCCTGCAAAATAAAGAGTAGCCATTTTCTCATCTTCGGGTTTGATTTTTGATTTGATTTCTGTTTGTTTTCTCTGTTGTGTGGTGTGAACTCAGAGTTAGGTTACCTGTCACCAGGTGAGTAAAAGATGCATAGAAATGTGACTGTGTTTGAGAAACCAAGGCACATGCACTCTACATGATTTCTCTCAAACGAGTTCCTCGATCAATGGAAATAAAATATTTTGCGTGCAAGGTGTATTGTCATATGGCGTCCTTTCAATGTATGCTCACTTGCCACATCATTGGGTACACTAGTGAAATCGAATGCATTCTAATGTGACAGTCCTGCACTAAATTTTAGCTTCAGGGCTGTTATGATATTAAGTTTATGTCGAAAACACAGTTAAATTAACAGACCTCTGTTATTTTAACACCATAACCTTCATATAGCTAAGGTCTTATAGCTGTGTATATATTTCCAATTTTTGGTGAATTTACACATTGCATTTACAAATTTCCCTGCGATGGACTGGCGACCTGTCCAGGGTGTACCCCCGCCTCTCGCCCGATGACAGCTGGGATAGGCTCCAGCAGACCCCTGCGACCCTTAACAGGACTAAGCGGGTATAGAAAATGAATGAATGAATGAATTTACAAATTTAAAAAATAAAAATATGTCTCAGACTGTATTACAACATTAAAGCACTTTTCATATTGTTGTGCTTGTTCCACAGCAGACAAAGATTCATTTTGAGAAATAAGAAATCATGTAGTGTGCATCCCAGTACTTATACAAACTAACCCAGTTGAAGTAACTCTGCCTTGACGTGCATGACGTGGTCCCCCACCTGCTAGCCAGCCCCACTTCATCCGGACGGTGGTCACTAAACCTTAACCGCAGTAAAAACCCTGAGCTGATCACAACTCGGAGCTACAGTTTTTGTGTACACAGCAGTTTGTCCGCATTTCTGTGTTTGTATCGTTTTGTATCCTTCATGCTTTCTCCATTCATCCCCCGTTATTATCTATAACTAGACTTGATGACCTCTGACCTTGTTATTTGAGCCGCTGATCAACAGGGAATGTGCAATCAAGAAAAGGCACTGCTACGCAAATTTGTTGAGAAACCGGGTTTATTCGTGTGTGGGTTCTCCCTGCAGCAGAGAACGGAGACGACAGCAGCAGCGACGAGTCCGCGACCAGTCCAGCCGCGGAGGGCAGGTAAATAAACATTCACAGTTTTTGCCTTTTTTTAGGTTACCAATTGAACAGGACTCTATCCGCACAAATTGCTCCTAGAGTCAAGATTTTCTGTGTCATGTAAAGATTTCAAATAAGTAGGTGTTCTCCACGTCACAGCAGGAAAAGCACAGGTGGGATTAATAACGCCAACGCACCAGGTGGCGATGATACGTGTGTCTTCTGGCTCAGTGACCTGGCTCACTGTGACACTTTGAAACAAGCCATTGTCGGTGTTATTAGGGACACCTGTACTTTCCCTGCTGTGAAGGCTAAACGCACGCTGTGAAGAGGCAGACTCCAGTCGACACCTTTTAAAGGGTTTTTCAAGGTGTTCATGCAGACTCACTGATTAGATTCTGCTCAGGCTGAATTTGTGCAAACTTGTACGAAACCACAAATAAGAGGAGGGCAAAAGAAACTTACACATATGCTGAACACATGCGGGTATTTGGACCGTGCTTGGTCGGACGTGTTCTTGGGCAGCAACTGATGACATTTCACAAGTCCGCCTGGGTGGTGTCTTTGCACAGTTATTTGAATACCGCAAGAGGATAGGTGTGATCAGGCCAGGAAGTGAAAGCACCTGTCTGAATGCATTGTGGGTATTTAGGCACTTTTTAACCTGTTCTTTACACAAATGTCAACCGGACATGATGGACATTTTTAGCTCTGCTCTACCTCCAAAGAAATGTTGAATTATATATTGTACTTTTTTTTTTTTACAATATGCTTTACGGAGCGGTTGGCATTGCAGCTGGTGGTCGCCATTTCGTCACATCCTGTTTCTAAAGCGTCAAATAAGTAACTAAAACAAAACTCGTCCTAAAAATTGACACTTGAACATGCATCAACATTATATTCACTATCGAAAAATTACCACCATCCGTGAAAAAAAAATTATTTGACGTGTTTTAGTCAGATTTTAGTTTGGCCCAAGTCCCATCCACTAACATGGAGGGGGTGGAGCTTATGACCTATACTGCAGCCAGTCACCAGGGGGAGCTCTACTTGCTTTGGCTTCACTTTTGAGGAGCTATTCCCTGCTAGCTTTCAACAGCAACAACTCTCCTTCCAAGCGGATGCGTACACCAACACAGAAGGCATAACATAACACAGCGTGTAGACCAAACCACCAGTTATTATGTCCCTAGAGTCTGCTAAAGATACACTGTATAATTTGTCCAAACAGCCAAACAGCTTGTGCTATTGTTCAGAATACTCTGGGCTGCAAAATCACTATTATTGTTAAGTCAGGCACACATTTTTCCATTATCCTGTGGTCTCATTAATACATCAACAGGTCCAGTTTGCCAAAAAATGGCCACTGTTTTGTCAATACAGTTTTAATTAACAATAGTGGTAAACGCCAGCACCACTATTTTTATTTATTTAAATGAAAATCTTTGAGACCTCCATGACACGACAAAAAGAGAATTTTAGAATATTAATGTGTGTGCAGGTAGAAAAAGAACCCATGTAGCTCGAACAAGGACATAGCTATCATATACTGGACTGTTTTATTACATTTGACTGGATCTCTTTGTAGAACGGAAGTTGGAGACATCTTTGTGCTTTACATTTGGAGCTTTTTTTTCCAAAATTAACATCTGTCAGTTTGTGAGTCATCTGAATGTTTCAGCTAGAGGCACAGCTAGGTCCGCTGTGGTCCAAGATGTCAGTCCATCCATGCTCAGCTTTGGTTTGTGTGTACATTGCTAACACACTAAGCTAAGACAATAAACACTGTAACCATTATACTTGCTCAATATAGGCATGTTACGATGTAGTGGGCTGATTGTACGTCCTTTGTTTCAGCTCTCTGGCATCAGATTTAATGAAGTTATGTGGTGAATCCAGACCGAGAAGCAAGGTACTGTACCTATGTATAGAAATCTGAAAGAGTAAACTCATTTACTGTACTGCATTATGTTATATTATATGTTATATTTTGTATTTAGAATAGTTACTGACTGGTTCATTGATTTGTGAATCAGGTAATTATTCTTCCAAACTATTCTGGTCCCTCAGGCTCGAAGGCGGACCACCACCCAGATGGAGCTGCTGTATGCCGGTAGTGGGGATTTGTCCTGTGAATCCCCGACCGGAGACTTCTCTGCCCCTCTGCTGCCCCTAGCAGAGCGCCTGGAAGGGCCGGCAGACATGCAGGGTCATGCCGTTGGTCAAACCCCTGACCGTGAGCAAACTGTTTCCCCATCTGCTCTGTCTGCCCGGCCAGCTGGCATGTAAGATTTAAAAGCTTCTCCGTGGTAGAAAATAGTCCAGTACCGAAATGTTGAGTATTTATTTTGGTGTGGATGTTAATTAATGCACTGATGAACTAAATGACTCCTGACACTTTTCACAAATGTAGATCTGGATCCAGGTCACCTACGGGGACCGAGAGGAAGCTACCGGAGCGCTCACCGCTCAGCCGCAGGAAGATGCCGGACAGAGGGGCCACGGCGTCACACATCCCAGCACCCGTACACACACCTCCAGCTAGTACCGCGGAAACTAAAACTAAAGCCAGCGAACACAGATCAGTGTAAGTTACGAGTACCGCTGTTGGAGATGGGTTGTATCATTTTGCAAAACAATCCATGCTTCCCAAATGATGCCAAAATATTTGAAATAATTAAATTCACTGCCTCAGCTTTACTTTTTATTTACTGCTAATTAGCAAAATAAGCATTCTAACATTCTCATTTAGGTTCATTATTTAATCTCTTTTATTTTCAAAAGACTTCAGATATTAAGCGTCTTCATACCAGTATTATCTTACTAGCTAGTTTTCATCAGTAAATGGTGCTAAACATTAGCATGCTAGCATAACATTTATGTGCACGTTAGCATGGTAACTGATAGCATTTAGCACAAAATACCTTTGTAGATTGAATTATAAGCAGTAATTAAATAAATTAAATGTACGATTAAATGTATGATAATAATTAGTTTTATTTTTTCAGGTTGGAGGAATCACCTGTATTTGAAGGCCACAGGTAATACACAGCTCTCATTTTTATTCAATCTCTTCAAATACAAAGTAATCTCTATTGTCCTATTTTATATGTCACGCAAGCTGTAGTATAATTGTACCCTGATATAATGTCGGATTTCCTGAGTGGAAAAATTCAACATACCTGATGAATACCAGATCAAACCACAACAACAACTTGTAAAAGTCTGTTACTCAACTTGCTGAGTTGTCACCGTCATGTATGCAAAAAAAAAAAATGGCGAAACATGAGCTACCTTAACCCAAGCTTAGTTTTGTCACTTGCAAGTGCATATGACCATACTTTTGAGCTAATTTGTTCGCTTTTGAGTGTTTTTGTTAATCTTACGTCATACTGCCATGTTCTGAGAAAATAAAAATAAAACATATTGTTAGTAGTGTCCATGTTATACCCTCATTCTGACTTTAAACCACAATCCGACAACAGTTTACCTACTTGGGAAATGGGACCAATCGAGGAGCAAGTGAACGCACCGGTAGTCTACAGATCCAAACTCTCCATCATTGTTAAATGCTGTCATTGTGTCGTGTGAATTGTAGAGGCGTGATCAACCCTGTGACGGCTCCTAAGAACAGCCGGGGGGCCAAACTGCAGTGCGTTTATGTAGCCGAGGGCCACACCAAACCTGTTCTCTGCGTAGATGCCACCGACGACCTGCTCTTTACAGGCTCCAAAGGTAAAAACTGTGTCTCCTAAAATGACAATTCCTGTGATTTTGTTTGACGCTGTTTTGTCTAACCTGTGCTTGTACACTTGTACATTTATTTTCAGACCGTACGTGTAAAGTCTGGAACTTGGTGACAGGTCAGGAGATCATGTCCCTAGCAGATCATCCAAGCAGTGTTGTCTCAGTCAGGTATGCTTTAGAAAAGGCAGTATCTAGCACTAATATTGTTATTTGTATTAATGCTTATGATTCATCATTTGGTCCCTTGTTATATTTAGGTATACTTCCAGCCTCGTCTTCACCGTTTCCACAGCTTACATCAAAGTCTGGGACATCCGAGACTCTGCCAAGTGTATCCGCACGCTCACGTAAGTACACATGCTCCTACGCCCAGCATTTAATGTTGAGTTCAGTTCATTCATTTAGATCAATTATGCATTTTTGTGTACATCAGGTCGTCAGGCCAGGTGGGCTCAGGGGACACATGTTCCTCTGTCAGGAGTTTATCCATCCCACCAGGAGAGAGTCAGATCAACCAAATCGCTCTGAACCCCTCTGGCTCCTTCTTGTATGCTGCTGCTGGCAACGCCGTGCGCATGTGGGACCTCCGCAAGTACGTTACAGGAACAAAGATTAGAGTTTTAGTTGAGCTAATCAGTTCTCGGAGACAAAAGTGTTTGGTTAATTAAAATAATTGGATTGTTCTTTCTTTAGATTTGCATCCACAGGGAAGTTGACTGGCCATTTGGGACCTGTCATGTGCTTGACCGTTGAAAAGTTGGGCAACGGACAGGACATAGTGCTTACTGGCTCCAAAGACCGTCATATTAAAGTAGGAAAATGAACACACACCTACACGTATAGTAAAATATATGCAATATCGTGCATCTTTGTGAATATATGCACTTGTTTTTCCAGATGTTTGAAGTGACGGAGGGTGCTCAGGGCAGCATCAGCTCCTGTCACACGTTTGACCCCTCCCATCAGGACAGCGTGGAGTCCCTGTCTGTGCATGGAGACGTTTTCTACAGCAGCTCCAGAGATTGTTACGTTAAAAAGTGGGATTTGGCTAGTAAACAGCTGTTACAGGTAAGATGATAGTGTATTGCACATGTATTACATGTTCAGGGGGTGTCAAAGGTAGATGCCACTGTCCCATTTTCCCCCAGATTTCAACATTTATAAGCTAAGTAAACTTTGTTGGTTGTTGTTTCACCTAACAGTCGGCCAGCGCCCAGGCAGACTGGGTTAGCGCTCTGGGCGTGGTGCCAGGCTCCCCGGTGCTGCTCAGTGGGTGCAGAGGAGGGCTGCTGCGCCTTTGGCACACCGACTCACTAGCACCCCTCGGCGAGGTCCAGGGACACGACAGTCCCATAAACGGCCTGGCAACCAACAGCAGCCAACTGTTCACTGCATCTGAGTAAGTCACTAAACATATTCAGGATCGTAATATAGCATTAATAACTTGAGATAAAGTTCAGATAAATATTAGATTTGACTTTTATTGGCTGTTCTTGATGAACTTTTTCTTTCTATTGTCGATAGCGACCGGACAGTAAAGATCTGGGAAGCCAAAGGATCTCTGGAGGATGGAATTCACTGACTCTTCAGCTGATTTCTGACTCTTACAAAGCGGACACGAATATGAGGATTGACCGTTTGGCCTTCAGTGATTCATTGTGAATTATCTGAGCAGTTATGTGGATCCCAGGCCAAAAACAACCGTAACAGCACTGATCCCTCACTGATGCTCAGCAGGGATCGGTTTCAGGGAAATTAGATGCTGTCTGTCTTTCCAGCTGAATGCAGTTGGTAACGTTTTAGGTCAAAACAGATCACTATTGACTTAATAGTGTCTCTGTAGTCTCAGTTAGATCTACAAGGAAACAGATCACCTGTTATGAGCAGCACCTTCAATAACTGGAACAGATAATGAATAATATATGGATTTATTTATTCAGGAGTTTCTCCTGTGCATTCAACATTCCTCCACACGTTTCAGGGAAGACAACACAGATGTGTCTATGCATATAGTGAATTTTGCCTGAGATGCTGAGGGGGGGAAAAAAGGGTTTTGAGAATATTCATGCTCAAAACCAAGACTGCTCAAAGTGTCTGTTTTCCAAAGACATGGACATCTTCTGCTCCCCAGCAATAACTGTGAGTCCTTCCCTTGTGTTCACATGATGCGTGCTGTGCTGTGTCTTCCTTGCGTTGCTGTACAAGTCATTTCAGTTGTGTGTTACCAAGGACCAAACAACTACTGACACTGGATATGGTCTCACTATTCAGCTGTTACTGCCAAACTCACCGGATGAACGTAGAGGCCTCTAAAAAAAACAAAAAAAAAACATGCTGTGCTGTTTTTTTTCCTGAGTTTAAGTCAGTGTTATTTAAATTATCTTCAAACTGACAACAAAAAATGGGTATCACAGATGAACAGTACTATTCCTATAGTGCATACCGCCTTACCAAAGCAGAGAGCACTAACTTACAGAAACAGGTAAGTCAGAAAAAAAAAAGCTTGTAATGTGCCGCCCATTTGGTCCATCTTTACTTTAATCTGTAATTTAATGCATTAAACAATATGATGTAAAGCATAACCACATCAAATCATGTATATTCACCCGGTATAGAAGCTAAGACAGCTACTCCACTAAGCTAGGCTAATTAGCTTTTAGCAAGAGTCATTCACTTCTTTTTGTCCAATGACGATGACTGTAGTTACTGCTTTATTCTCCGTGAGAGAACTCTATTGCCAAGACACAGGGACGTCAAATCGGATTTTAATTAGAGGAAGCTGGAAGGAAATGTGCTAGCTAGCCTTGACTAGCTAGTGTTTTTTGCTTTTACCTCTGATAAACTTTTCACCCTAAGTTATAAAAAGCAGTGGAACAGTTTTCAGGCGACTCAGTTTTAGCTAACTGGTGACTGCTTTTTGATTTAATAGGGCGGCATAAAATGTTTTACACTTGTTTTTAAGGTCTGTGTGAAACAGCTAGCAGAGTGAGATTTGGTTGGGAAGCTATGGAGACTGTCCGCCACCTAGCTTAGCCTGCTCTGACTGGTCAGGTTCAATGGTTTGAGCAAACAGATGTTCTAGATGGTAACCAATGGCGACAGTGCTGCTGAGTAAGGAGAGTCGAAAGCGTTTCATTGGACACAAAAATCAGCACATGCCCACCAGTGCTCGATGAGTCGTCATCATCTTTAAACTATTTTCCAGACTCTAAAATACCATTTAGAATGACTACAGGACTTTCGTCACCGTTGGGCTAAATTCTGGTATATAGGTGACGCAAGACCTATTGTATAAAAACACTTACACATAAACTACTTCTGTTAAAAATTACAGGTTATAATACAGGCGTCTAAGTATTTCCCAAACTTGTAACTCACTATTTCAGACTGAGATAAACAGTGTTTTCATAGGAGATGTATTGTCAGCAGTCATCTGGCTTTCTGTGTTCTCCAGTTTCCTTAAAGCATCCGAGGCTTTAAGTGAGTGTTTTAGTTTCCTCTCCTTAAAAGTCTTCCTTTCCTGTCAGCAAACTCCCATCCGTTTTTTTTTTTTTTTCACCTGTGTCTCTTGGGAAAATGTTCTTGCTTCCAAGGTTTTGATTCTTCAAACTGAAAACGCTGCCCACCGAGTATTTCCCCTCTGTAAACCTTAGTAGCTGTTCGACACTCTCGGAACTGCAGTATGGCTCTGCCAGCGAGCGCTTTTAGGAAACTTTTACCGCACAGGATGTAGTTGAACATTTAAATTCGACAACGTGAACATAAATCATTCATGTTGATGGGCTGTAGCACCTTGTAATTCATGACTCATCAGATACACTGTGGGGTACACACTCTGTGAAAGCATCTGTTGTGAAATATGTGTCTGTGTGCTCCTCCAGCTAAATGAAGTTCTCATTCAGGTGTGCAGTTTAAACAGCATTCAATTTAAATGCATTATTATTTATTTTTTCTTTTTGGTTTTTGCGGTTGCGTCTTCTCTATCCGTGATAGATTCTGAAGTCATTCCATCTTAATGCCTCCATTATCTTAGTTTATTAGACGATGGACTGCACAGACTTTATGGGATGGATTTCTCCATAAGCAGAGGTGTGTTATCAGTGCCTGGGACTACTCCTAAACTGTATGCTGTGACCGTGTACTTGATAAATGAGGCGTGTCCCTCCTTTAAAGAGGTCAAACGATTTATCATTTATTTGGAAAAAACTTGCTGCTCAATATTGGAGGTAGGCCTTGTTATCAATGCTAGAGGGTCTTAAATGATTGCACTGAAAATGTACAATTTTGCAGATGTCTTACAGGATAGATCGATACTAAAACAGATTAGTTAGAGGAAGTGTTTTCTTAGTAGACGGAATAATTGACCCAGGAGCCACATGAATTGTTCGTATTCCCAATTCCTAATGAATCAGACAGGCTGCTTAAAACTTTTGTCCCTCTTCTAATTCTAGTTGTCTTTTATTTTTGAAACTGTAAATCTGCTGAAATGTAAATATGACCTCTTCTTCCTGCTGGTTCTCTTGTGCACAATTTCAAGTGATTTGAAATTTCCGATGCGGTGTGAAAATAAATTTTAATATAGAAAAGTGTCTTATTCATTTTAGACGTGTGTTAATGCATAATGACCACATGGTGGTAGTACTGTATAATGACACCTGATGGCATGACTGGGTAAGTCCAGCTGTTTAATCATTTCCGTTTTAATGACTGAAATTAAAGTCCAGGAAATACCCACAGCCCAACGTTTCAAATGAAAGACATATGAAATTGTGGAATAATTACCTGTCTTAATAATTATTACGTACTTTAATTTGTGGCATTTTGTTCCCAAGCCCCTCACCGCCCTTATGCACTATAATGTGAAGTATCTCATTTGGCTCACTTTGAAACCCGTCTGGCCTTTTATTCCTGTTTTACCTCTAACTCAAGGAAAAAACGCTGCTTCTTTATGATATACAGCAATGCCGCAGGTGGGCAGAGATAGAGGAAAGTGAAAAAAGAGTAGGAAACTCCCTCTGAAGACAAAAATGAATGTGAACAGTGATGGGAGGATCAATATTTAATGTTCAGCTGTACCGAGAGCAGCGCGGTGTTAATTGGCCTCGTGGGAGGAGAGCTGACTCGCTGCTGCCTGACACTGCCTTACGTGTGCTCTGCTGAACTTTCCTTCTATTCTGCTTTAATGCTGGCACTCCTAATAAACGCTCCCAGCTGACAAAACACGCCCACGCGGGGCATCTTTCAACCTGATTAACACAGCGTAACCTAGGTGTTTCATTTTAATGTTCTTATTTTGACAGGGGCTGATCTGGTTTCATTTGACAGGCGTGATTGATTTGTGCTCATGTCATAACACTGACAGCTTGCAAATCAGCTAAGCAGCGTGTCATCACCATGTATGATATGCACACTAGCCACCGCACACAGTACAACATAGATCCCCATTACTTATGTGCTATACATTGGTGCTCACTTGCACATTTGTACTTTTCATGGTGAATTCTGGGTAAACATTGCAAGCATAAAAGGGTTCCCAGCCACTCCACATTTCACATTACTCACACCTTTAGCAATGTCTCACTTGCATATCTCCAGAGTGTAATGGTCCATATGGGACTGTGACTTGTTCTATATTGTATTAAGATAAGATAAGATAAGATAAGACATGTTTATTGATCCCACGTATGGGAAATTAACTTGTCACAGTAGCACAGAATTTGTCAAAAATATATACAAAACAGTGACGAATAAAAAACACAAGTACTGATTGGAAAAATATATACAAAAAAATAACAACAAATATAAAGACATTCTGTATATACACTGTGGTGGTGGAATAAAAAAATTTACAAATAAATAGATTGCTAAAACTTTAGGAAAAACTATAAGTTGGTGACGTAGTGGTTTGTGCAAAAAAGGCAGTGCAAAAAGGCAGATTTATTTGTGCAAAATGACAGATATTATTGACTCAGGCTGGTGTTGTACAGCCTGATGGCAGTTGGAATGAATGACCTGCGGTAGCGTTCTTTCTTGCAGCGTGGATGCAGCAGTCTGCTTCTGAAGGAGCTGCTGAGGTCTGAAACAGTCTGATGCAGTGGGTGAGAGGGGCTGTCCATGATTGGACTCCTCTCACCCACCTCCTCGATGGAGTCCAGAGAGCAGTCCAGGACAGAGCCGGCCCGTCTGACCAGCTTGTTCAGTCTCTTCCTGTCCCTCTCTGAGCTTCCACTGCTCCAGCAGACCACTGCATATAGGATGGCAGAAGCCACCACAGAGTCATAAAAAGTCCTGAGCAGTGTCCTGCACACTCCAAAGGACCTCAGTCGTCTAAGCAGGTGGAGACGACTTTGGCCCTTCTTGTACAGGACGTTTGTGTTATGTGTCCAGTCCAGTTTATTGTTAAGGTGAACACCCAGGTACTTGTAATCCTCCACGACCTCGATGTCCAAGCCCTGGATGTTCACCGGTGCAGTCAGATGTGGTTTCCTGCTAAAGTCAATCACCACCTCCTTTGTCTTGCTGGCGTTGATGTGCAGGTGGTTCAGTGCACACCAGTCCACAAAGTTGGCGATGAATGTTATATAAATGTTTTACGTTACAACAACAAATGACAAAACTTTGACACCAAACATGTCACATCATAAATCATGGTATTTGTTCAAAAGTATGGTCATAAATGTTTGTTAGAGGTGGACATGAATATTTCAAGTGGCAAAAGTGTAATATTTGCCAAATTTGAGTTAGGATTAGCTGCACCTGCCATTTTTCTTCCATTTTCCCGCCATTTATAAATTGTCCAGTTGGTAAGCTTCTAATAGGTGGGGTCATTAATTAGAGGGGTTTTTTTCGCAGTTGGGGATTTATCTTTTCCAAATATTCAAACATCAAATGATTACACTCTAAAGCTAGAGCAAGTGATTGATTAGCGTTGCTCAGCACAAATACAGGAAGTGGTGGGAAACACCTAGCCTAGCTCTTTCTGATGATTAAAAAGTCCACTGGCAGCAGTGCTAGCTCACCTCCAAGTGTCATTTGTTTTTTTTATTTTTTTGGTTTTTGTTTGTTTTAATATTGTCAAATAAAAATGTAGTGACTTAAAGTAGTGGTTTTATAGGAGTGTATGGGGAGCGAGTAGTCAACTAGACCTGTAACAAAGACAGGAAGTGGTGGAAAACCAGTAGCCTAGCTCTGTCTAAAGTTAAATAATCCACCAACAACCACCTCTAGTTCACTTTCAGGTGAAATTTGGTGTCTTTTTTTTATTATTCCATCTTGTCAAAGACCAATGGAAAAACTAGCTTTATACCGCTGATAAAATAACTATTCCAGCATTTACCAAGCCATCTTTATGTTATGTTTTGTTTTTTAGAAATGCAAGCTAGCTAGCTAGCTAGCTTGCATTTCTAGCTTCATATTTAATAAATAGGACATTATAGAGGTAAAAATTCTCATCTAACAGCTTTAAGCATTCCACACACCATGAAGACTATGACAAACATTTTTTAATGACATAACTTGACGGGAAATGGAGCATCAGCATCAGACTACAATGTTCCCTCATGTCAAACTGTCAAACTTGATTTGTTGGTTGAGCTAATAGCACGGCAGGTTATTCGATTACAGGAGTGCATAAAAACAAGTTCTTGGAAAACACCTACATGTCCTCCTGTCATGGCTTTCATAGTCGCAACTCTTTTCTCCTAGCTTCTGCAGATATTTCCTGTACACAGGAACAGAATAGGAGCAAAGTTACCGGCAAACAGCGTTCAATCCTGACGATCAGGTTTCACTGGAAATCAATAACAACTCCTCAGACAGACTGCGTGGGCTCCACTTTCAGTTTAATTGCAGCGTAATGGCTGATGAGTTTGGATAATATATCCTCCTCTAATGTGTTCAGTGAATACATTGATTGGTGATGTGTGGGCCTAACTAGGTACTCTTGTTTCAGTTAAATCTGTCTGAATAATGGGATTAGTACTGTGACAGGTGCTTTGTATTTACCCAGGGATTAGAATCAATATAAGTTCATTTCTATGTGAAATAGTCTGGGATGTTATTTACTTGTCTCTGTGTCTCATTGCTCTTTTTAGCACAAAGACAATAAATGAATATACAGTTATATCCCTCTGTATATACCTTTGAATGAAATGACTATTGGCATCATTAGCACTAGGGATATTTTGTTTTCTGACAGTCTGTGGAAATAAATACCTCATTTGAATTTTATCCTTTTCAAAGCCACACGGAAACCCGAGGACAGAATCCGTGAGACACAGCTGACACAGAAACAAGGTAAAAGAGAAGAGATGTGTGGAAATCAGGCAGAAGCAGCCAAGTGGTAGTTAAAGGCGTTTTTTTTTTTTTTTTCCTGAGTGGCAATGAGGCTCAGGAGGACGAGGTCAATATTCACCACCCCGGCTCCCCATTTCTGAGCATCCACCGAGTGAATCCACCGGCTAAAAATACCAGCGCTGCCGCTTTATGACCAGAACTGATGAGCCGTGATACGGCTGCCTGCTCTCTTAATGCGACTACAGAAATCAACCTTGTCCCCTCTCAGCGGATTGCAGTTATCAAGCAAAACAGATTGGGAAGAACAACATTTTTAATATGCCTGTTAAAGCCTTTTAGCATGAAATTAGAGGGCAGGGCCTTGACAGAAATGACATCTGTGTTTCACTAGCTGAGTCACTTGAAGTTTCAACAAAGAGAGCAGCACGGAGAGGTGGGGATTAAGAAAACCTGCGGGGGAATGAGCAGGAGGAATGATAGTGTGCAGGTCAAGTGTGCGCTCTGGTCAATAGAATGGAGCTGAATTGAACTGAATCGTCTGCTCTGGATCGCGCCATGTAAGTGCAGAACAGTATTAATTGTGTAAGTGTCAGTGGCTATTAAATCTGGAGAGCTCTCCAGCTGAACCCTGTGCAGCGGAGAGTAAATTTATCATAGCACATCATAACCAGCCAAGACATTTAACACCAGGGCAACATTTAGGCACGGCTGAGCTGAAAGACTAACATGGATTTTAAGCAGTTTACTCGAAAACGTGATACACTAGTTCAAACCTGCCTCAATTTATTTTTCACTCCCACTGACTCGGGGGATCCCTGACTTGTCCCCCGGCAACACCGGCAGTTTATTTATTTTACTTGCAGTGAAATAGTTTCACATCTTCAATATGAACTGGCACAACATCTTAAGACGTCAGCATGTCACTATGTTAGAATGATAACATTAGCGTTTAGCACAAAATACTTCCTCACAGCACAACACATATTCTACCATGTTTGTAATGCCACATGTTTATATTAACATTATTATTATTATTATTATTTTGGAGCCATAAATGACCATATTTGGGCAACAGAGTCTAGCCTGAGAGGAACCCGCAGTCAATTAGCGTAGCTTAGCCATTTTGTGTTTGATTTTGTCATATAAAAATTCAACAACTTAAAACAGTAGTTGTATCGGGTTTATATGCTGGGAAATGTCCATATGAACGGCGCCCTCTTGTGGTATTCGCAATCCCGAAAGTGGAAATTGTCTGAATTCATAAGTTTTGACTCATATACTGACATTTCGAGATGTTTGCTAAGTAAGTTTTCAGAAACGGCGAAGGCGAATGGTAAGTTAATATATTGTAATTTAGCTGTGTGGAGTTTTCTACGCACAGCCAAATGATAAGCATGTTAGCCACGCCCAGTTAGCCAAACTCCAGTTCAATACTATGTCTGTAATACTATGTATGAAACCACGATTTAGTAAATGAACATTATGCTGTATTAGAGAGAAAATTAAGACCATAAAACTCGTGAAAAAAATGTTCTGACTTCGCCAAGGAAGCAGCCCCTCAAAAAGAAAGCCCAGTCTCAAGGCTCTGATTTGTCAGCTTTAGTGGTGAGAAGTCGCCCCCTGTTGGCTATTTGAAAGAATGCAGAGTTGATGTACTTCCATACAGGCTTCCCTTATCAGACCCCCAAACTACCGCTTTCTTTTAAATACAGTCTGTGACGTTCTTACCATCAACTGTTCTAACTTTTCACCTTAACACATTGCACATTAGCTAAACTGCAAAACAGAATGCTGAACCGAGATACACTTCTCAGCTTTTACCAGCAATCAGTGCACCAACATGTGATGTGTCTGACAGCTCCAGAAGAGCTTCTAATGGTGAGGTTATTTCCTTGACTAAAATACATTTTGTAAACACAGAATGAAATTAGCTGGATAACTCATTTGTTTTTGTTTTTTTGTTGGTAGAAGTTGTGATGCTCCCCTACATTCCATTACCAATCCATTAGAGATTACACCAGAGGTGGAATTTATGCAGACAAATATCCTAGAGGAAGAAATATTGTGTGTTTTAATAGAGATGCATAAGTGGTTAGTGTCATGGTTGTGTGTTTATAATCACTGTATACTGTGTGGCAATATATTCAGAACAAATAGCTTCACGTTTTATGCATATGTAGGGACTCAGGGTTTGAATTATGATTCATTTATTAATGGTCTCAACATTCTTGCAGCATGGGCTGAAAAGTTGTGTGTGTGTGTGTGTGTGTGTGACCTTGTGTGTGTGCGCTACAATATGCACCACTGAGTTGGTGTTGTTCGGTGTGGTGCTCAGACCGGTGCCGATGATGCGATGCTTGCTCACACAAATGGCTTCAGTGTTTCTTGTCTGCACTACCTGCACATGTGTCGGTCTCTGCGCGTCTATTCATTTTCACCGAGGCACCATCCGCCCCAGCCACCCACCCTCATGAACGCAGGGCCATGGCACGATGTTTGCCCAAAGGTGCTGTAGCGGTTTTCACCATCGCACCACACGTCGAAGTCAGGGTGTGTCAGCGCGTGTGTTTGTGTGTGTGTGTAAGACAGCTATATTTAGAGGCAAGCTTTGGCCAGTAAACACTCTGAGCAATGATGCGTCATTTTAAGATTCCATGACTCTATGGTCTAAACATGAAGCGTACACAAAACACACACAAACTGGTGCAACTAATATAAGTGTGCGTCTTATTTTTCCCTTGCAGGGCGGTTTGGGGTACCCAAAGCAAATTTGCAAAGGAAATGCAAGAAGAATTTGTTTGATTGCATCCTTGTTTACCTGCACATGTCAAAGAATACACTGTGAGCTGTGTATCTCTTGATGACACGTGTGTTTTCTGATAAGCTCTTACAAAGTTCAAAGTACTGTTGGCTTCTTTTGTAATCACTCACATTCACAACACAGTGTCCTCACAATGCGACTCTTCTCCTTATCCCTTCATATTCATCGTGCTGTCATTCTATTCTCTGCCGGCGGAGGGTCTCTTTCAGTTAATTAAATAAGATGCTTATCCTTGTGGCGTGGAGAGAGAGAAATAAAAGAGGGTGTTATTATTGTTCAATGTTCACCACAAACACCAATAATAATAATAACACTAATAATCTCCTCACAGACTTCTGATAATAGAAAAGTTTGGGAACTGAACGAAATGGGCGGCTATACTGTGTGGGTAAAAAAGGTTTAGGAACCTTAAAGTTCCCTTAAAATCAAATGTGATCATTATTTATTTTTGTAAATGACATGTCTTGCAATATACAGCACATGAGGTCACGCATACACCAGTATCTGACTCTATTTCAGAATTTGTCATTTCGTGGAAAACGCTAAAAAAAAAATGCTGATGACTCATCTTGCACTAGGGAGGGTACATTAGGTTTGTGACCAATCAAATGCTTGCTTGAACTTTTAAGTATTAGCCAAGCAAACAGCAATGGTTGAATGTCTGAGCAATGGTTGACGCTGACTCATCTGTGTCTGGACCAAAATGTCGCACTTGAACACACCACAAAGACTACAGACTACGGCTTGTTGCCACATAAAGTACGTTTGTCTGCGTGGAAGGATATAATGCTCCATACCAGCAAGTGGCAGTAATCTGTGTTTGTCATTGAAAAGGGGAAACCTGAAAAGCTGCCATTAGCTGGGAGGCTAACAAGAAGCTAGGAAGAGCTGTAAATTGCTGTACAGAGCTGGCCTCTCCTGAGTTGGTCTACATTCATTCTAGATGAACCGGTTGTTGTGAAAATATTTGTGTGTTTAAATATTCAGATTAGATGAACATGATAAACAAGAAGAGACTTTTGGTTCCTTTCTAACTCTGTCGCTCTGTTCTTTCATCACGTCAGTTTCGATAATCAGCCAATCAGAGTGCTCTCTCTGACAGACTCAGTCTGCTTCAGATTCATTGTGATGAATGAGCAGAAAGGCTAACCAGTAGCAACATTGGGGGCCAAAAGATGAGCCACAGATGCTCCACACTGTTGGGCTGCCAGCGTCCGAGGCAATTGGTGTCCCTGACCATTGGGTTGGTGTTGGGCCCTAGGTGTCTCACAGTGCTGGACCGCTTGGGTCTCTGCCTGCCAGTGTCCCTGGTAGATGGCTTGGTGTTGGGCTGCCGGTATCCTGCAACGTTGAGCCACTGATGTCTCTGGCTGCTAGTGTCTTTGTCTACCAGTGTCCCTGTCAGTTGGCTTGATGTTGGGCCACCAGTATCCCACAACTTTGGGCTACCTGTGTCCCAGCTTCTGGTGTCCCTGGCCACTGCTGTCCCTTATCTTTGGCCACCGATATGTCTGGCTGCTGGTGTCCCTGGCCACTGCTGTCCCTTGATGTTGGGCCACTGGTATTCCCGGCTGCTGGTATTCCTGGCTGTTAGTGTCCCTGACTGTTGGCTTGGTGTTGGGCTACCGGTGTCCCTGATCCTGTGTCCCCTCATTTAGCCTACATCAAACTGATGGTAGGCCATTGGTTTGGTTTGTCAGGGCCTTTATGCCTTTCCTCCACCAGCGGTGCTGTGGATCCCAGCTCGAACATGTATGCCCTGAGCCCAGAAACATTGTCATCATGGTCGCCTCCTTCCTCAGTTTCATTCCTCTCTAATCTATCAGTAAACTCCACAGCTCTAGGGGATGGTGGTGGTTGTGAGAAATCACTGAAAACAGAAAGCTATCTTTTCCTCACAGCTGTTCCCCATATGGACTCAGCCAGATTCCATGGCAGAGTTGATGAGGAACAGTGGACCATGACTCCGTTGACCACCAGTGCTGACCAATCAGAGCAGACTGGGCTTTCTTTTTGAAGGATTTTTTCCTTGGCTGACCCCACCTTTTTTTTTGCAGGAAATACATAACCAAATACTCTATTGGCTATCTCAGGAGGACTTTAAGAGTGCACACTAGTGATTTAGTATTGCCATAAAGTTTATTGGCTTGAATCAAGTGAAATATCCTGTAACACTAGAGACTATATTTCTCATTAGGCGATTTAGGATCGCCCAGGGCGTACCCAGCCTCTCGCCGGATGACAGCTGGGATAGGCTCCAGCCCCCCTGCGACCCTTCAGAGGACAAGCGGTTACAGAAGATGAATGAACGATTTAGGACCATCATCACCTAAACCACCTCACAGCTACTAAAAAAAATAGCTTTCCACCACAAAACATCACTGGAGGCTATACGGTTCTGCCACGTGGAAACTGTGGCGAGGGGCGCTTGGTGCCAGCAGCCCACATTGAACCCAACTGAATCAAACTCGACGTGAATACGAGCATTGAGGGCAGGGGGGAAATGCGTGAGCGGGCACAGAGGACACACTCTCACAGGAAAGACTTTTCACGACAAATTAATTCCGTCTGATTCGATCGGGTGATTGCATCATTGTCATCACTTCCATCCCAGTAAATGTGAAGCTGCCGAATTGAAACGAACCAATAAAAAAAGAAGTCAGCTGAACTGAGGGAGTGAGGGGTAGACAGTGAGAGGGGGGAAGTAGTGCATGGCAGAGGAAGCAAGGAGGAAAGAGAAACAGAGGAACAGTCACACAGAGGAGGGAGAGAAAGAGAGAGTGACATCACATCTCCCAGCCTCTCTCTCTCTCTCTCTTTCTCTCTCTCTCTCTCTTTCTCCCTCCCTCCCTCTCTCTCTCTCTCTCTCTCTCTCTGGCACCTTTGCTCCACTTCTCGCCGAGGAGGCGCACACACAGTTCGTCGCTATTCTCCTTCCTAGCTCGTAAAAAGGGGCTGGACCGCGGCGAGAGGGAAAACGGGAAAAGCCAAACAACAAAAAGAAATTTGACAGGATGAACAACAGTTTCCTAAACATGGCGTCGATAGGCGACTTCGACCCGCTCAACGCGTCTATCCCTGCCACCAAAGTTGAAATCACGGTGTCCTGCAGGTAGGGGAAATGTCTCTGTTTTAACCTGGTTTTTAGTCTAATGGGGTTATCGACGCGGAGGCAGCTGGAAGTCACCTGCACTTTAACTCCGAGCAAGTTTTGCGGCTTAGTTTCTGTACAAACCGACATAAAAACCCCCCAAAAAACGTCCGAGAGCAACGTGAAAAATGTCACGTTTGTAACCGCAGTGTTTGTAGCGCTGGGTAAATCACGCCAAACATGTGACACTTTAACTCCACTTAAAACGTCTTATTTTAAATCTGGAAATAATAATAGTAACACAAAAGCAACGCGGCTAAAGCTTAACTTAATATAATACGTGAACACTGGAAGGTGAAAACCCTAAGTGAGGTCAGCGACAACTCGTTTTGTAGAGACGCGTCAGCTTGTTTTGTTTTATTAGCCACATTTTTTTTTTTTTTTTTTTTTTACGCTTCATTGCCAGTTCACTAGGTACACGGGTAAACGTGAATGCACTCTAACTCACTCAGCAGTCCTGCACTAAAGCTTCATGAATGTTACACAGTTCTGTTTAAGTTTGTGGTGCTATTAAATTGTATTGAATTAAACAGAAAAATGTTTTTGTTATTTAGCCTAGCCCTAGACTAAAATTAGGTTGTGAAAATAACAGGAACATGTGCTGGTACAGCACATTTCAAGAGTACTATTACTACAAAAAAAGTTGAATCAGCGGCTCCCTCAGTTAATTTAATTTAATCTCATCTTCATACCTTCATAAAGTTAATATTTAATACAGGACTGTTACATTAGACTGCTTTCGTTTTCAACAAACTGGCAAGAGAGTGTGTTGAGCTGTTAAGAAGAATGCGTGATAAGCCTGGTGGATACAGTCACACTATATATCAGCACAATGTGGTGATACCGTAAAGAACACAGCACAGAAAGACAAAGTATGAACTTATTTTTTCATATCAACGATTGTGCAGCGGTTGTTTGAATTGATTTCCTGCTGAAAGTGTTAGTTATTGTGAATTGTTGAGACATTTTCTGTCGGTGTCACTGCTCCTCATGGCTGGCTTGAAGGCTGTCATTGCGGGTTTTCTACAGCTGACAGTCTCGCTGTTGTTTCTGGTTGGTTACCTGCCATCGGTTTGTCATATCCAATGCTTATAATACGTGTAAGAATTGTCTTTGTAATGCCATACAGTTATAGTGTGTGTGTGTGTGCCCGCATGTGAGTGCGCTGACTGATGTGATGGAAACAGACAGACAGGGGAAATCGGCGCACAGGGCTAGTGTTTATTTAACCTCCTTTGGACAGAGGGGTCTTTTTCATTCGGGGAGGATTTTCCTCTCTGCATTCAGGCAGCTAAGCAGAGAATGTGGTTTATTTCTGCCAGACTGGTGACCCACAGTAGGCTACAGGCTGCACGCTTCACAGGTCAGCGGAATGTTTTGGAGATCCCCCAATGAAGGAATCAGATGTGATGAAACAGGCATGCATTGTCGTCTGTATAATGCACCTGTAAATGATTACAATAGAGAGAAGAGAGCTGGCACAGAGTGGTTTTGCTCCTTTGAATTAAAAATCTGTTATTGCACTATTGCAGGTCTTTGATGGATGCTATAAGTGAATCAGCAGCATTGCATTGCTTGTGACTTTATTAAGCTGAGATACATAAATGTTGAATATTGGCGATGTGTAATGTGATGCAGTGTATGGCTGCTCCTCTGGATAAATGAAGGTTTTGTTGTTGACTGTATAATTTGAATATGTAGATACTGAATGTCATAGACCAGCAGAAATGCTGAACCTTTCCTGAGTTTTCAAAAACTGTTTCCTTCTCAGCCTTGGAAAATTAAATTGTTTTCTGTTGTTTTCCTTTTGGCAGATTTCCCACAATGTCACTGTATTGCTGTTCTGATTTAAATACTGCATTTTGGCTTATGACAACATTTGAATAGCTGATACTTTTTGCTTTAATGTCTCTGAGTCTGGGATTTATGTGATCTCTGTTTTGTTCTCTTTGGCGACACCTGTGGCCATAAGTGGTAATTGCAGGTGTGTTTATGAACCTCATTCCTACAGATCTAAACAAAGTTGTTAGTCAGTTGACCCAGAGCTCCAGCTGTATTCTCTAGGAGAAAGATAACTGCTAGGTGATGGATCACTTGTGTCTAATTGCACTGGCTTGTCATTTTGCGCAAGAATGTCCCCACATACGCTCAGATTCGAACGCTGCAGACTTTCATATAATTTCGTCAGCGTATCATGGACTCACATCACCAGTTTTTTTAATCTGAGTTGGTGACAAACGGTGATTAATTGACAGCCAAATATTTAAATGTTTTGCGATTGCCCCTCTAACTTGCAGTGTCCCTTACAAATTCCATAAAGGTTGTGATTAAATTATTTACAATGTTATCTACGTGGAATTGACATTATACACGATTGTAGTTCATCTGCCATTTGCAGGTATTTGCTTAACAAAACAAAGGTCAGTCAGTCTTTGGATTAAACTGACAGAGCACATTTTAGAACTATTTTACATAGCACAGAAACTCTCCTCAGTGATTAAACTTTATGTGATGTTAGTTGCTCTATATGTCTTAAGAGGCGTAGGCACGGGAAGAGACTAACAGTGATGTGGAGGCAAGACCATGGAATGTGTTCAGCGAGTTGGAGTGATGATTTAAAAAAAACTTTAAAAACCATGGCAATGTGAAGTGGGCTGGTAATCAGAACTTATCTTAACTTTGAGGTGATGGCATTGAGGTGACGATCAACAGGAGTGACTGTTATATTTGACTGAGCACAACCAAATGTTTACCACAAGGAAACTCTGTCCATGACTTCGGTCACCAAATCCACCATGCTGATAGGGTGCTTGAGAGTCAAGTGAATCCAGATGGAGTGGCGACGATATTGAAGGTATGAAAAGCTAGGAAAAGCTAGCTCCATCCATACACTGTCAATATATTTATGTTCTACTTGTTTCAGTCTCAAACATTTAGGGTTGGAAATATACAAGTAGGTTTATTTAGGTAATTAGACTCTTGTATGTCCACTAATGACCAGCTGTCAGCCGACAAGTCAGTCGGTATATATCTTGCCAGGGCTTTAGAGGCGGATCTGTTTTCTAAACTGCCTTTTGTCCCTTGCATACTGTAGTTACTGTATTTCCAGAAGGTCTCAGTACCATCTCCTTAGTAACAGAGAGATCATGTCATCTTCCAGAAGAATATATGAACATGTTTGCCAGAGTTGGCTAATGTCTGAGTCACCCGGCTCCTCGGCCGGGTGGGGAGCGCGCTATGGTGGCTGTCCTCCCACCTCCAACCTGAGGGAGAGCAGGACTGCCATGGTTACGGCCAGGTGCGAGCGTGTCCTCACGCGCTCGTGCGATCTTATATACGTTGTGTGTTTGGTTCATTGTTTTTGTAAGGGGACACAGTGGGCAGTGTAGATTATCACCATGGTTACTACTTTTTAAGTTTCCCTCTGTGTGTGTGTGTGTGTGTGTGTGTGTAGGGGGGGGTGTTAGAGTGAAAGATTTTTCAGAGGAGACAATGATTTCAGAGAGTACAACATGAATGAGTGGTCTTCATATCAGATTGATAGTTGATCGAGGATTAGAGAAAAAGAAGTTTTCATCTTTACAGCTTATTTAGCTGAGTCTTATGTTTGGTGTATCTAATGGTAATGAGTGCAAATATATCCAATTAGGGTAATTTAATATGGTTTATTTATTTCAGACTCTTGAAAAGCTTTAAATGCACCCTCTGGTGTAAAGACATTTCTTAAAAAACGGAAATAGGAAATCTCCCAGTGAGTAGCATAACAGTCTCTCATTTCGACACTCAGTGACTTCTTAACTTTGAGACCTCTGCAGCAAAGTAAAGCGAGAGACTTTGAGCTTGAAGTAGCTCGTGTAATTGTTGTATATTCAGTCATGACATAGCCATTGCTAAAATATTGACATCTTCTTTTGCACGCATCCCCAGCTAACATAACTCCAGATAATGCTCTTATTCCATGGAGACATGAAGTAAGAGCTTGGCCCAGACTCAGCAGTGAGCTGGAGACATTTTGCTGATCGATGGGAGAGCCAGAGGAATCGGCTGGGATCAATATGCTACCAGCTCCTCCTACTGCGTCGCACAAAAGCACACAGGCATAAAAGTCTGTTCACACACAATGTATACCGAGCCGCCCAAGAAGAATAAATTACTCCCTCATGCACTTTAGCATTTGCCACCTACACGTTGGAGCCAGTGAACAGCGGACCCACTCGTGAATGGCCTCTAGTCCAAATATTCCATTACAACCATTGATCGAGGCGACACACAGGTTGTTACTTGTTTCTTTCAAAAAGAAAAAAAAACAGTATTTCTCATATATTTCTTTTTTCAGTTTACTTTACTGACGAGCTGAAAACAAATGTTTATCTCAACTTTATATTGCAAAGGAATGCACAGTGCATCCTAGTTGTGTAACAGCTGTTTTTCATTTATTTTGAAAAAAATTAAAATATCCAAAAATGCCTAATGGGCCATGAAACTTACTATAATTGTTACCGGACAAAAGCAACATGGTGTTTGGTGTTTAAGTTCAGCTTGGTGATGATTGACTTGTATGATATGAGCATACAAGAAGTAATAGATTTTGGTGATGTAGGAAGGCAGATTAAACTCTGTATACATAGAGGGACAAAATCTATGTGACTATGCAAACTATTTTTTGTGAAGAGCGGTTTTGAAGCTTTTCAAAAATCATGCATTAATCTAAACCTTGATATAATTTAAAGGAGGGAGTTATATCAAATTTACTAACTGCAGTTGTCCTTCATGTCGAATGTAGCTATACGGACAAAAACCAGTTGGCTATTTTAGCATGGAAGTCAATGGGGACTTACTTTTGGAGCCGCCCTCAAGTGGGCATTTGAGGAACTACAATATTTGGTCATCCTGTTTTAGCTAGAATATGAGTCTGGCAACATTCCATTAGGATTGGGATTGGTTGTCTTTGAACTGGTGTGTTTCAAGAGGAAAAGAAATGTGTGAAAGCGGACTCTAAATTAAGGCAGCATTACATTTTTCGACTGATAAATAATTTACCAGATTGAGTTGCATGAAAATGTTCCTAACAAGTTTCTAGAGTCCAGTTTGATGTGACACTTAAGCCTACGAAATATCTTTTATTTTTCTGTTGATCACCTAATCAATAATAAACAAACTGCTTCATTGCTGATGAACGAGTATGATTTAGAGCTTCCAGCTCCAGAAGAATGACCCTGAGAGAGATTTAAATAAAACTTTATTTTCAAGTGTCGATCAAACTGCTTGACATGTCTTTCTTTTTCTGCCTCTTTCAATATTTCTTACGATACATCGCAGAACTGACAATAAACATTGTACCTCTTGACTGTAATAACTCTCAGATTCTCTCTGCTCATCTTCTGTCTGCCCTCTCTCCAGTGCTGAGCGATGGGAAGGATAAAAAGGATTTTCTGTAATCACTGTTGCCACAACATATTGGTTGCGGTGTAAACGATAACCTGAGACCGAGTACATACAACCTGCAGCCAGAAAACAGAGGAATGACCGCTGTGGCCGAGGGAAGTCAGTACAGATTGTTCCTGATTTTAGGAAGGGCTGTTTTGAAATATAAAAAGAGGCCAAATTTAAAAACAAGGTCATATTTGTGCAGGCCTGAAGGCTGGGACACGCGACTACTGTGATCCTAATGGATTCACTCCAAAAATGTGTCATCGCATCAGCTTCAAACCACAAGTAGTCCTGCGGCTTTTGGTATTTCTGTATGAGGGTTGCTCGGGCTAACCTCTTTGGATACCGTAATGTTTTTCCAGATGGCTTGTTTACGTTGATAGATGCACTCTGTATTAGAAATAATTGATGAAACTATAAAGTCTCCACTTAGATAATGATTAGGCAATGTCCACAGGGATCTGGAATGTGTTGATCGCTTAAGCGCTGCCTCAGGGAACTACAGGTGAGGTTCTCCTGACTGTTAGAGCTGACCAAACCCAGTGAAGCCAGATCACTGCACGCTGAATGGAGGCTACCCATAAAGAGTTCATGTAGCCCACTATTTGAATCACTTGGGCTGTGGATGTAATCATGTGCTCATCATGTTGCTGAAGAGGTCAATTGTATTCCGTCTCAGAGCGGAAAACCAGCCTGGACAGCGGCCAAATTCTCCTTCCCACAACATCTTAGTAGGGGTATTAGTGGGGTCTGGAGTCACTCTGGGCGAAGATCTTCTGGGCCAATCAAATTGTTTGTCATACATCATCATCTAAGGCCAATAATTCGATTTTGTTTACAACAAAACGGCTACTGTTGGAGAAGCGAGATGTTTAGACTCTGCTATCTCACTTGTTGTAAAAGACATTGACACCGAAACAACTGTAAAGGATACACTGTTGGCAGGGATTGGATCTCTTGGCAAGAAGTATATGTGACATAATTTGTTGATCTGATTGTTTGTAGGACTATCTAATTGCGTGCAGAGGTATTTTTCTGTGTATTGGTTGAAACTTGCCCCATACTTGCCTGACTTTGAATAGGCATCAGTGTGTTGGCATACCAACAGTGCTTAAAAAACACAGAGAACAAATTTCACCAGGAGTATCCAACAAAGGTTAAAAAAGGCAACTGGACTTGTAGAGTTTTTTCTCTACAAGTCCAGTTGCCTTTTTTAACCTTTGTTGGATATACCATGACCTGGATCACTGAGAACCTTCACAGACACTTCACCAGGAGTAGTACCATATTCCTTGTTCCCTCCTTTGTTTCTTTGTCTAAGCACTGCTGTTGTCAGAGGCTGGTGTTACATTAATAGTGAACTCAGCCTGACAACACCTGGATGAATCTGTTACAATATTTACATATGATTTCCTGCTGCCACCTGCATTAGTTCCTCCAAATCCTTATTAATATGCCTGATGGAGAATTCATTATGATGAAAAATTGGCTTTGAAAACCAAGCTAGAACTGGTGTCTGGGGATGATTTAACCCTGTGACGTGAGGTGAATGCAGTTGCCCATGTATAAGGAAGGCTGACTCCGGCTCCAGACGCCAGAATTAGGTTAAAATAACTGTCTGCTGTAGGGAAACTCTGAAATGAAAATAGACAGACTGTAATTTTTTTTTTGGCTGCTGCTACTCTCGCAGCCTACTCCGTCTGCTAATCTGTCACTTTCCTGGCTTGGCTTAATTTATACCCAGAGTAAAATTTGTCTTCCTGTCAGTTAGGCCATCAGTCATTTAGTTGCCTACACAACCAGTTTGAAGAACTTCATCAGTTCGTATTTCTGTGCCTGTAGCTGTATGTGTTTGTGTGTTTGTCTGGTGTAAACACACCGTTGCCCTTTTCAAACTGCATTCTGTGTATTTTGGAGTTCACACTCTTGCTTGGTGTTTTTACAGTAATTCTAAAATATCTTTGTTTGCCGAAGGAGTTTGTTTGGATGACAGGCTCACCTCTCTACAGGCACAGTTGTACTTAAAGCATTATCAACACAAACAAGCCTGCCTGAGCCAAACACAATTGGTTTGTAAGGCTGATTTTATCCTAGAGGTGTGAAGACTTCTATTTAATTATGATTCACCTGTCAACTCAATCAACATTACGAATGCACAAAGATTCTCGATTACTGCACGTGGCCTCTTTTTCATCAAGCATAAAAGCCTCTTATTATGATGCTATCCCAACTTTTAAAAACTGTTTATATGGTATATGGTACATAGATCATGTGCTTTGTATCAGTCCGTCTTTAAATTACCGTATAACTGGGATATTGGATTAATAGCAGCAGTCTGTGCAGGTCATATACAGGAATACTAAACAAAATGCTTTTGAGACTTGGCATTCTATGGGCAAATGTATGTAAGATTAAATACAGTATCGGCAAATAAAAATAATTTATAATAAACAGTTGATTTTCAATCTAACGTTGCTAGCTAGTGCTTATAAAGTTAAGCTAGATCACTTTACGTCTGGAGTCGTTTTCTTCAGGTTTTGATCAACTCTCTTTTAAATAAGTGTAAATATACATGGTCTGAAAGTCAAGAGCACAAACATCTGGTTTTAAAAAGTGGTGGTAATGTAAATTTTTAGTAGTGAACAACACACAAAGCTTCTCATGCTACACAAGTTGTCCATGCCGTTTTCTCTGTCAGGTTAAGGACTTGGTGGAGTAAATTACACCCTGGTGGGCCACCATTGTATTAACATTGTATGGGAAACCCTGCTTCTACAGTGATTTTCAAAATTTTGGTAGCATCTCTGAGACAGGGCACTTGAACCTGCCAAATGTCTCAAACATGACCAAACATTGCTGTATATAAAGCTAGAATAAATCTCCATAACTTTTGAAGCTCAACGAGGGTTGCTCTGCATTCTGCCATCTTGGCAGTTCCTGACTCCTCCTACCTCTCAGCTAATTAAAAAAATGGCAAAAGTGGGGAAGCTTAAGCGGAGCTGTGGGGATCAAGTGAAGAAGAGCAGGTGACGTCTAGACAGCAGATTTGATTTAATATAAATAAAACTTCACAGGTTTGTTTCCGCTTTAAGTTTGGGAATGGAGTTTTATGGGGATAGACTTGCTTCTATTAACTGGCCTTTGGTTTTGCTGTGGATTTCAGATATCAATAACAGAAAAGACTGGAGAATGACTGATTTTCTTCCACCTTTCAGAAATGAGTGGCTAAGTTGACAGCGGCACCTTGATTGTTGACCAGTTAGCTCGGCAGGCTCAGGATGAAAACGGCAAACGTGTTTTCTGAAATGTGTTGTATTGCCGTGAGACATATTGTACACACAGCCTGCTTCTTGTCCTGCTCTTGCTTCCCAGTAAGTTCGTATCATTTGCCGCTGACCTTTGCCTCCCTCTAATCTGATGATTATGTTTAAATGTCACAATGTTGCTTTGCTGTCCACTTATGGCCAAAAAAATGCCCAATCACTGTTACTAGGCTATAATTTTGTGTAGGCTGCAAATTCCCAACTATGTTCTGGCACTATATAAATCTGTATCTGCATCAAACTGCATTTCAAATTCTCATACCTTTATGTAGTGAAGCTGCCTAAAAGTCAGTGCTTACTGTTGTTTAAATCTGGATTTTCACTCTAAATCATAAGAATGCATTGTTATCCACAGGATTATATTCTGATTCTGCGGGGAAGCTCTCTAAACAATATGTAAAGTGTAAGATATTAAAATCCTCTTAGGAAGCCTGTTAAGTTCTGTCATCTTCTCTTTACAAAACAGTTTAAATGGGTCTGAAAATATCACATTGTTTTACCGTGTGTTTTGGTGAAATAACACTTGGAACTGTCTGACTTTGTGTGATATGTGACATTTTTGGTTTATTTTTGACTCCTCATACCAAATACATTTCACATCACTTTCAGTGTTAGTGTTTAGAGATGCAGGTCTGACTATGCAGACTACTGAACCCTTACCATAGAACGCTGCATTGCAGTCCTTAATAAACTTTTCTCAAGTCGAGAGCAACTTTTATCGATTATACCATTAACTGCTATGCTGTTGTCCGTGTAACAATGTGCGTGTACGTCACTGTACATGAGGTAAGAAAGTGAAAGCACGAATGAAACAAGAAGAGGCTTTCAGGTGAAGACTGTGAATTGGCTCGCTCTGTTCGTGGGAAGCAGATAGAGGGAAGACTTTAGAAGTTATTGGGCCGCAGCCAAGAAAAGGATGAAAAGTAGGTTGGATAAATGTAGGTTGTGTAATGATGGATCGTACAGACAGAGAGTTTGTAAAGTTGAGTCAATATAATCTCTGGAAAAGGATTATTTCTAATCAGATTTTAAAGTTGCGTGCCTCTACGTGGCGTTTACCTGACAGTGATTTCTCATAGTCACTTATCGCAGTCTGCACGGTCCAGTGCTAGCTTCAAAGTATTTAGCGTCAGCGTATTTGTTGAGATAAAGTGGAGCTAATGTTGTTTTTACCTGGAGGATGTATCTCTTACTGAGGGTCACATGCTCTAGATTTCATTCCCCCTGCGGACTTCACACCATTGATTGTATTGAGCCGCAGCAAACCTTTTGACTTGTCATAGCAGGACAAGCAGTGCTGAAACCCATTCTGTTATCATGGCTCAGTTCGCATTGCCAATCAGCCAGCATGCCCAATAACAATAAGAAGAATAATACAGTTAAACTAGAATGCATTTTTACTGTTATCAGTCGAACTAGTGCCTTTCCTGCGATTGCAAGCCAAAGTTCTGACTCTCTTGCAAACACTTCCTCCAGACAGCCTCATATTTTGTGTCAGGAGTGAACCACTTACCTTGCAAATCCCACCCTTTAACATCACAAGTCACGACCGGCCAGCTATCTATTTTCAGGTTGCTCACTCCCACTCCGTCTATGAGAAGTGATTGCGTTGACCTTTATGGCCCCATAGAGCTCACATAATAGTTTCTCTCATTGAAGACGCTGCTGACAACCGTCACTTTGAAGGGAAGACTGAGTTGCCTGCTGCGCGCTCGTTCAACGCCGGCGAAAAAGAAAAAGAAAAACACACAAAAGGGAATGCGCGCAATGACGCTGCAGCCAATAACTTTTCTCCCCCCCTCACCCTCGTCTGTTTACATGTGGTTCTCAACAGCGGGGAGCGCAAATGATTTTGGATGAGAGCACAGTGGTGCTGGCAATCACTGAGACAAAGCTGCATTGAGGAACCCCTTTCTGAGCTGGCATGAATTGATGCTATTGTCTTGCCTGTCTTACCCTAGCTCGGTTTCAGAGGGTGTTTGAGGCAGCTTTAAGAGTGCATTACTGTGGATCTGTGAGTGTTTTTTTCCATAGTCTCTTCTGTAATCAGGTTTGGGCTTTTTCTAGTCAAGTCAGTAAAGATTCATGCGCTCTGAGGAAATTACTATCGACCCCGGCCCTTCTGTTGTTCGCTCACCGTGGGTGGTTTTCTCCATAAGTCACCAGACGGTATGCGCACTGTGTCACAACATGCGCATGTCTCTGTTCGTCTAATCGCACTGTACGCCTCATGCGTTCTGAGGAACGCACGCGCAGACCTACACACTAACACAATGCCTCCACTCCATCCATCAAGCTGTACGGCTGCAGTGAGAAACTGGAGTGATAAAAAATCAGACACAGAGAGAAGGAGAGAGAAGTCACAGATAAAGGTCAAGGCCTACACACACAATCAGAAGGTAGTTGTGTACCGCTCTACTACTACACGCAGAAGTAATAAGTGGAAGGGTAATGACGGCCTTACCCTCAAGGTTGGACAGCTGTGGTGTTATTTTAAAATGCAGGTGATAAAACGTGGCCTCAAGGACACGGAAACCTTTAACATCTGAAAAGCAAGCTAACTGTAACATTACGTCATTTGTTCCTTAGTCACTGATAGTCGTGGAAAGTCACTTTGGAGTTTTTGAGAAAATACACACTCAGCACTTTTTTGTGACTGCTCTGTGTCTGTGTGGAATGAGATGTTCTCGTTGATTTCACTTGACAGGAATTGAATTTATACTGTGCTAGGCTCAGGCGACAGGACAGGAGTTTCAAGATGTTGATGTTTTATCTAGATAGGCACCGCTCCAGACAATCTGCAGAGCAATCTGTAATGTGAGAGGTTTAGAGATCTGGGCCCGTATTCCTAAAAATTCTTAGCGCAAAGCGTTGCTCCTGGTGGCCAAATTCTAAGAAAATTCTTAGAATCATGATGTTTTCTAAGAATCTCCTCTCAAAGTTAAGAGTAGATCCTAGTAAAGATAAAAGGTATTCCTAAAGAATCTTAGCCCTTAAGAGTGCTCCTAAGGTCAGATCTGTTAAGAGCAGGGAGGAGGACTTTTAGGAGCCTTAGGAATTTCTTAAGCAGAGGAGAAAATGGCTGAAAGAAGAGGCAGGAGAGATATTCTCCAAACGCTGAATGACAATTGAGCTTGTTACAATCGCAATATCACCGGAAATGAAAGTCATCACAACACTGAGGTATTTAGCAACAGGAAAAAATGCAAAAATGCAACAATGCAGCAGTGATGACTTGGGGCTAAATCTACATCTCAAAACACTTTTATTCTCATTGACCAGTTCAGTCAGAAGCAAACACTGTTCCTCTGTCCAGTTGGGTTTCCTCCTTCATTTCTTCTCCATTGCTGTTTGGTTTGTGGAAATATTTGAACGGCAACCATCACTGCTTCTTCTAGGCCGGTTAGCAGTCACAGAAATTGATGAAAGCTGAGCCATTTTACCCTCGTTAATACCAAATGGATGAAAAATGACCAGCATGGTAAATGAAGCTTTTAGGATCAACCAATCACACCTTCTGAAATGATGACTCATACCTAGCAACGGGGTCAACCATACCTCCTCACTAAGATAAGAGTTTCTGTCCATTCCTTGCTCAGAGTTCTTTAAGAAATTTCTGGAATACTCCTAAGCTAAGACTCCTAACTAGGAATTTTTAGGCTAAGTTAGGAGCTCTCTGAGAGGATTGTCAGAATCTTTCGGAATACGGGCCCTGCTCTTTAACCAACCATTGTTTGCTATTTAGAGGAGGATTACGGCTCTTTAACAACAGCCAATGGGAGTCTGCAAGGAAATAAAGAAGCTGAATGAGTTGTCAAGCAGCGGGCTAACGTTAGCTAGCATGCTGCTTTAGACAAATACTACAATAGGTAGTTAAAATATCACCCCCATTTTTCTTTGAAGAATAGAACTGACTATGTCTACTCAATAACTTTCTTATGCACACATGTTTAGCCCCCTGTTTTGTTCGCAAAGTATCACAAGTCTCTTCTCCCTGTTTGTTTAGCAGTTAGCAAACTAGCTTAGAGGTGAATTACTGCAACCTACAGGAGTGTGGATGGGCTGATTTATAGCAAGTTGTTGCGCATGGATGTGATCATGTTGGGTCGTGCATTTATTGCTTCCCATGGCGTTATAGTCTAAATAATATCCTGCAGTGTGTGTGATGTGCTGTTATATTCAAATCTTGTAGTGTGTGCAAGTTCAGTGGAAGATAGAAGAATATCTCCTCCTTGTAGGATGCAACCTGATTTCAGGATTTTGAAGCTCCCGTAGCCTGAGCTCAGCTTGAGTGGAAGAGATGATTTCCACACACATGTCTAGTGGAGGTCCTTCAGAAGTATTTTTATGCATAAATGAGCAGTAGGACCTGTTGGCCTCTGGGTCAAAAAGGCGTTAAAAGCTCTTCTCAATGGGTCATCAGAGAGCGCATTGAAGTCCCAAGAGCAAATGAATTCATCGATAACTACCAGGATGTACAGCAGAGAGCCTGTGGGAGCAATTGAACTGAAGGACTGTGTAGGGATGACACCTAGATAATACACACTGTACGCGCATTTCATAGCATTTAAACCCTCATCCACACACACGCACACACACACACACTCTGTTCGTGCCGCTGTGCCTTCCATCAGTCAGACGACCGATGACATTTTCAGCACACACACACACAGAATACGGTCACATTTGACGCTCGTGACATTTTATTTCCACACTGATGTCGATTTCCTCCTGTGGGACATAAAGGTAAAACAAAACAAATCAAAACATCTCTGTAAATTTGGCCTGCCCAATTAGATATTTTGACATTTCAGGTGGAAAATGATCCATATCTGATTACGGATTGTTCCGTTACAACGCCACCGCCGCGCGCCTGGCTCTCAGATATCCACTGCGACACCGACTCGGACTATCTGACAAGTGAGATTGCTTGACATACAGTAAATCACCCTCACAGCCCTATTTACAGCTAGAAGAAGACGGAGACAGAAGGGAGAGCGAGAAACTGGCTGGCCTAATGAAGTCATCTCCATCCTGGTCACATAGCGCAGAGGCTGTTTGAATTCCTCCAGGGATGCCGCCTCCCTCTCTGTCTGTCTCGCTCTCCCTCTCATGTAGAAGCCCCTGGCCTCGGTCTGCACATCCAAGCATGTCTCTTTGTGTTTTTTACGTTTTTTCACACGCATAAAGACACACTTTGCCTCCTGTTGATTACGCTGAATGAGGACCCCGGCACACAAGTAATGGAGAAATAAAGGTAATAGAGGGGAGTTAGAGAAAGACAAATACCTCCATCCTCCATCCCCTGCGCTGTCTCCTAGTGCCCTCATCATAGCAGTTACGCATGCATGCTTGCAAGCTTACACACTCACGTCAGTCTGTAACACAGTTATTCATGCAGACGTGTGCAGACACAATCACAAACCACCCGGTCAGAGACGCACACAGTTTTTGCCGCTTAGCAAACAACATCTGATCATTTATCATGTGTTGACAGTGACATTGTATTACAAGAATATGCCATTATAAAAGCTACAGCAAATATTTCTTGTTTTGTGTGTAAGCATTTGACCTTTGTCCGTGCTAAGCAGTGACAGTCGTACGTATGCCGGTGACATGTGTGTGATGGAGGAAAGTAGGCGAGCTGGGCTAAACTGCACTGAAAGCGGTGACAAAGGCAATTAAGGTAAAATGCCACCGGCACAGATGCGTAGCCGTGCATGAGCGTCGTGTATTTTGTTTCCCGTGTTTGTGTGTGAACGGATAGCGGCGTGGCGTATTCCGGCGTATATATATGTGTGTGTGTGTGTGTGCTGAGATGTTCTCTTGGCTCTCCCAGCCCTTGTCAAGAAGAATTAGGGCAGCCCTCTTAGAGAAGCAGAGAGAGAATACAAGCTGCTGATGCTCCCCTTCAATACGTGTGTGTGTGTGTGTGTTAGTGTGTGAGAGAGATTGGGAGTGGTTTTGTGCGAGCTTTTCTCCAGGCTCTGGAACAAATTAACAAATTGGATTGATCGGTAAAAAATTAAGAGTGGTGGAAAAAAAAAGCTGGAGAATAGAACACGAAGGAGAAAACGAAGAGATGCAGGTACCTGTGGCATTGTGCTCAGCGACCTGTTGAGAACACCCGAGCATGCCCAGTTGTCTCCTCTCGCTCCACATGTTTCCAAGAATATGCCTGGTCTGTTGCTAAGCGTGGCCTCATACGCACATTCAAACTACAAGTCCTCTCAGAGTCAGGGAGATTAAGACGTGGCATGAATTTGACATGATTTTAAGATGTTTCAGTGTTGTCAGCGGAGAAAGGATTTGTTTTTAACAGACATTTAAAAGCCATAAGAAGAAAACAGCAAATCATTTCTGATAATTCCAGTCAGCCTTTGTAAATAATGTGAGTTAGCCTTTCGTTACAAGCCCTTAAAGCTCCATTAGGCATTATTTTCGCTGTTAACATTTAATGAGGCGAGTCCCAGTGAGGTGAAAGAGTTTCCTGCTCTGCCAGACCCCTGCAGCAATCTTTTAGTTTCCCTCAGCTCATTGTGCCTCTGGTTTTCGTTGGTATGTACCACAGAGGAAAAAGAATAATTGCCCCTTTGGAGTGCAGTAAATCTTTGCCAGTCCTGCTTCTGACCATCGAAATAAAACCCTGAATTTACGACTGATTTCATAAGTGACAGTTACTGCTAAATCTTATACACGAGCGGCGAATACTTATTGTAATCTGCAGTGGAAAGCAAAGTACTGTGATCTTTCATTTGAGCTGTCAATACACATATTGCGCCAGACTTTTTTTCATCTCAGAACTGTATTTAAAATCAAATCATTGCAGCATTTAGGCTTTTTACACAAAAAGAATTTGTATTCGCAATGGAACACCTTCGTTTCCAATATTTGAATAGATCATGCGGTTAGCAGTTTCAGAAAGTGCAGCTTCTTTGCAGCAACGTCCATATTTGAACCATTGTCTACTGTCCTGGCTACGATTTTGCATTCTATCAGATTCAAGTGGCAGCATCTGGTCGTGGAAAGTAAAGCCTCTGCAGAAGTGCAGTTCCTATGGCCACTTGAGGGTGGCTTCCAAAGCGAGTAGCCCCCCCATTGACCCAAATAGATCATATTATGAAAAAATAAACATGTTTACAGCCTGGTATGAAAACTGTTTTGGTCTTTATAGCTGGCGCTCGTATCCCCGGGAAAATAGCGTCAGTTTGGCTAATGCAAGGAAGTGGCGAGACATTGTCCACATTTATACAGTCCATGGTCTCTATAGCTAATTTCTCAATTTTTATATAACTCACAACTTGAAATGATTATAGTTGCATAATTAAGGGAAAGAACGTCGGTAATTGGGAGGGGTGAGGCACAGCCAAGATGGCAATTGCCGGAGATATCACACGGAGCTTCAAAATCAGCCTTCAGGAATCTAAAAAGGTACATAGTAGGAAGTTCATCATCTTTGTGTCCAATCAGTGGTCAGACTCAGCTTTATTGGCCAAACATGTTTAACCTGACTACATATCTACATATGTGTGTAACTGTATCTAGTTCAGTGAGATGGTGTAGTCTCCACAGAGCCGATTCAGGTCACGGTCAAACTGAGAGAGGGGGAGAGAGAGAGAGAGAGCGAGACGGAAGGAGAGAAGGAAAGAGTTGGGGAGAGAGGAAGAAGTAAAGCAGAAAACAGGAATGAATGCTCTGGGCTGTCACTGAGAAAACCCCTTCTCCCCCGAGAAGAGGACAGAACACGAGACAGGAGAGGACGAGGAAATAATGAAGACTCTAGCAATAAAGAACAGGAAGTACAAGGATGTAAAAGAACTGAAAGGATAATTCAAGACATGTGAAGACAGCACAGTTTCTTGCAGGTTGAACAAAGCGAACGGGTGCCAGATTACCAGCAAATAACAATAATGGGTGACTGTTATCTTTGACAGAAAAAATATCTATTATTAATGACTTATTTGAGCCAGTTCCAGGGATCCACTCCGTCGTTATATAATTAAATTTAATTACATTTGTGCTTTTCCTCTACGTCAAAATGTCTTCCGTGAAAAGTGACTGTTAAGTTGCATTTAGAGAGTTCAATATGTCACAGCCAACTGAACTCTATTTGTGAAGGTACGTTAGCCTAAGCAGCAACGAGCTATGGAAAAATTCTAATGCGTCATGATGTAATCGGATGTCAACCATTTTAATGATGTGGGCGTTGATTCAAAAGTATTCGTACACAAAGTTTAGGCCGTTTTGGGTCAGCTGCTTCCTCTCTCTTTTGGTGAGATTGTAGTTGTCAGGAATCCTTGGCCTGGAAGTTTCAAAGGTTATTTAGCTCAAAACTCAATATAAATACAGCTGAGGGGATGTACGCTGTATGGAGGAAAGACTCTTTTTGTAATCTACTTGAAACTGAAGGGGTTGAGGTGCGTTCAGTGGGAAATTAAAGAAGTTACTCTGTGAGGCAGCTGAATTCTTGTGGGATTCATGAGATCATAGACAGTCCATCCTGCAGGCGTTGAGCTATGTGCTTGTGGCTAGTCCTGAAGTGCGGACCAATCAGTGTTTCAGGTGTATCTGTCCTAAGATTGCCTTTCATGCAAGCGTGAAAAGGTCAGTGACGGAAAGGTATACTGACACGTTTGCTAGGTTTGAAAGCTCCTCACATTGGGTACTGTTGTATTTTTTCTTAAGTGCCTGTGACATCAGAGGAATCTCATTGGTTGAAATTAGCCCATGATGGTGATCGACAGATAGATCAGTCGCATGCAAGAAGTTTTTTTGAGATTGTCTTCCATTTCCAGAATGTTTCCAAGGAAGCTTACCCAGACTCTGACCATTTTTGGTGAACTCAAGAAAATGGCGAAAAAATACATTAAGAACAATTTTTTGTCTGAGATGGACTGGTGGTTTGGTGCATTACTGCAGTCGCTGTACAAACTGCCGTGGTGAAGAGGGAGCTGAGGCGCAAGGCAAAGCTTATGATTTGCCAGTCGAACCACGTTCCATCTCTCACCTATGGTCATGAATTTTGTATAGTGACCTAAAGAATGGCATCGTGATACAAGGGTGGCTGGGATCAGCCTCTGAGATAGGGTGGCGTGAGCTTGGACATCTGGAGGCAGCTCAGAGTAGAGCCGCTTCTCCTTTGTGTTGAAAGGGGTCAGCTGAGTTGGTCCGGGCAGCTCCCTTTGAGGGGAGGATACCCCAGGGTAAACCCAGAGTACGCTGGGGGAATCTGGACTTGCCTGGTGACGCCTTGAGATCCGTCAGAAAGAGCTGGAATGTTTTGTCTGGGAGAAAGAAATCTGGTATTCCTTGTGTACCCTGTTTCCGCCGTGACTCAACCTCTTCCTGTACATTTAGTGAAAGATAGAGTTCTCTGATTCTGAAAACTGCGTCATACATTTAAAAGCACCTCCTCATCATCATCATCAGCAGCAGCGGTGGCAACAATAACAAAACATTTACAGCCGAGAGAGTCGCCGACTTGAGCCACTGCCTCTACTCTCTGCACCTCCATGTTCTGTGGCTTTTAAACCCCCCCTCCTTTTTCACACTCTCCCTCTCAACTTTTCTCTCTGCCCGTGGTTAAGTCTGGACTCCAAATAGAGTCCAAACGACAGAAATAGAGCAGATCAAGACACAGTCTCAAACACACACTAAAGCTTCTCCTTGCTGCTCTCACGCAGTTTTTGGACAGCTAATTAGCCGACTAGCCGCTCTCTCTGTGCAACTCTTTCACTCAACACCTGTACAGTTTTTTATGTCTCTTGCAAGTGTCTCCTTTCCCAGTGAAGTGCTCATTTTGTCTTTCCTTTTTTCCCTCTATTTGTCTCAAAATTTCTTTTCCCCATTCTCCTCTCCTCTCCTATCTGCCCTCTTGCAGTGGGCTAAAAACCCAATTTATTTCTGTAGCGTAGGAGAGGGTGGTGAGGGTCCCCGGAGGGGGTTTGCTGTTGTGTCGTCAAGGTAACACACAGTCAGGGACATGGCCTCTCAAGCCAGTCCAAAAGGCACTGTGAATGTATTCATTAATTTAAAAATAGGAGGGGAGAAATGAAAGGAGAGGAGCGGAGCAGGAAAAGGGGAAGTGGAAAGGTGATCACCACAAATGCCTCAGCACTGATGGCATCCCCTGCTCGTCGAGCCGGGTGGAGAAACGACACACACACGTAGCAGCTGTCAGTCAAGTCAGTCAAGTGGCCCCAATTGGCTGTCAGCAGTTGCCATGGTAACTGTCCCCATACTCCTCTGTTATCATGCAGCGCACCCCCAACCCATGAGCAAATGCACAGAGGTGTGTCTCCAGTGTGTGTGTGGGAGACCAAGACGGATAGCTCCCCTTTTTGACCCCACATTGAAGCTCCGTCAGGCATTTCACATAATTAGAGGGTTGTCATATTAGCTGAAGATGCTGCCTCACCATCTCGCTGTCTGTGTGTGTTTTAAATTACCGCTCCTTGTCTGTCTTTTCTCCCTGTTTGTCATTTCTTTATTCCTTCCTGCTCCATTTTTTATTTATTTTTTACTCTCTCGGAGTGAGAAGCCAAAAAAGGAAATGTGCATGTAGGCTAGTATCATATTTCACTTCCTGTTGAAGTGATTGACAGCTGTCACAGGTGATGCATCAAGTAGGCATGGCCAGGATGGCAGGGGATTGTACGGGTATAGTTTGCCCCAAGGGAGGAGGAACCATAGTTTGACAGCGATCCGAGATCAGCACTGTCGTATTTGTCTGTGACTTTGTGTGTCAGTGATGCTAGCTGGGATTTTGGTGATGTATGTGTTGACGAGAGAAATAAGTTACACTTTTGAAGTGTGCAACTGAGCGGTAGAACACGGGGGGGAAAAGTTTGAGCTGCTTTGGGTGTGAAAATAGCATGCAAACATTGTTGAAAACAGTGTTTTCTCTCGGGCTGCTACTTTCATCCCTAGTTATGGCGCCTCCTGCTGCCTGGCATACTGAAAAACGCAGCTAAAGCCCAAACCTGCTTGTCAAAAGTGTGGGAATTCTTTAAACATAGTCTCAATAAGATGCATGCTTTAGCAGCTCAACCGCTACGCATGAGCATCTCAGCAAAGCAGATGCTCATAGTTAGCATGGCAGTGGTTCTTTCCAGTGTGTTAGCAAGTTGTAAGCAGTTTTCTTCTATCCACATATAGACTTATGAAACTAAAAACTGTAGGTTTCCATGAAAGTTACGCTCTTTGTGGGTGTAAGCAATCTTTAAGACAGAGGTCTTCAACAGGTGGTCCGCAACCCCTAGGGGGTCCGCGGAGGTACTGCAGGGGGTCGCGAATGTTTTGGTTGATTAGACATTTTTTTCCTCTAATTTAAATGTCTTTAAACACACATATACATAAGTAGGGGGTCCCCTCTCCATCTCTCCATCAGTTTGGGGGTCCTTGGCCTGGAAAACATTGAAGATCCCTGCTTTAAGTTATACAATAGAGCTGCATTTCCGTTTACAGTCTGCACAAGCCACTAAAGGTGAATCATACTCGGCACTAGCAAAGCTAATTAATAGCAGACTGTAGTACAAATTTCCTAATTAGGCCGTTTATAGATTTCATGTTATTATGAGAAAATATTTGTCAAAAGGTTAATGGTCATTGTTATGATTATTATTCAGTGCTAAGTTAACCAATAACCGATTTATGCACTACTCAGAAAATCATTGATATATCATTGAGTAAAAAACAAAAATCAATAAAGTAATTTAAAAAATAATTGATTGTGAAAATAATTGTTCCATTTTTAGTTTTCTTCTATTTATGAACTTGCTATTTTAAGCTAAGATACGCTAACACAACTGTATCAGTTGGTGTTCCTGTTGTTTTTGTAGATTAACTAGTTTATCCTTTAGTAAGTGGTCAATATTTTCCTAAAACCCTGATTGAGGACATGTCTTCTTTTATCAGACCAAAATGTCTAACCCCCAAACTGTTAACATATGAGATTGAATAATAATAATTAATCAACTTAATCCTTTTTGTTGGATTAATTCATACCAGTGATGATTTCTGGTTACCTACTTTAGTGATACAAAAGGCATTTTAAGTGGAATGTTAATGATACAGCTCACATTTTTAATTAAATATAGTGTTAATGAATGCATCAGCTCTCACATTAAAAACTGGTCTGCTGCAAACTAAACTACTGGGTTTGTGAGACAAAATAATTTTTTCACAGCTATTTTATCTGTTAGCTGCTGATTTCTGTTTTGCATTTATTTGTCCTGATTTGTTCTTGCAGGAAATGTAATCACACCACCTATAAATACACTTGTGTGTAGATTGTGTTAATATGATTATCACATTAATGTAACCTTAACGACAGTTGTATTTTTTTCTTAACTCAACCCATGGCTCGTCATTTCACACCACAAACCTGTCAGCTGCTAATGTGCTAACCGCTAGGTAAGAGGTAGGCGTTAATGTCTCTGAGGTTGTAATCAATGATTGGGGGCATTTGTGTCGCATGTGATCTCTGGTCTTTTGTGCTAATACTATGTAGGAGTCTGTCTGGGAAAAAATGCCCTGCAATGTGCCTTTCTTTGGCATCTGACATTTCTGTGACAGCTTTTCGTAGGTTGCCTGTGTGTTCATTGTGCAAGCTCTCCTTTGAAGGCAGCATTTTTCAGCCTTTATTTAATCCCATTAATCACAAATTTCTTTTTAAAAAGCTTATTTATGGCTGACTAAGTTACCCGAAGGGCCTTCACGTAGACATGTTTACCAAAGAATTAGTACATTTTCTAAATTTGAATAGGTTAAAATAAGTTAATTAGAGAAATAAAGGGTGTTTATGTGAATGAGCAACGCTAGAATGAATGAGAGGCAGTTTAAAGGTCAAAGGTGGATGAGAAAGAGAGAGAAAGGAGAAAATGATGCATGTGAACGCACCAAAGCTGTAAGCCTATGGGAAATATGTTGAAGAAATCAATATTTGAAAGGTTTGTCACCAGTGGCAGGCTTCCATTGCTTTATTTTGAGTGTCCCCTTTCCTTTTATTGACGTGACATATCATATGCTATAGTACAAAAAATGGCATCATATGAAGATTACATTTCACCCTCATGAGATTACAGTGTTTTGGAGAACTCTGATAATATACTAACACTGTTTCAGCCGGGTACCTTTATTCCTGCAGACCTCTCTGTGACTCGGATGGCAGCTTTTAGCTTTCCGCTGCCTGCCTCTGGATGAAAAGAGAGAAGGAGCAAGAGAAAAAGAGAGAGAAAGAGAGCCATGACTCATTCACATTATCCTCTGAAGTGGAAATCCTGAAAATGTGTCTTACTCACACATACAAACACACACACACACGCGCACCCTCGCACACATACAGCGACCAGCGCGCGGGGGGGAGCCCAGGAGCCCATTTGGAGTGGCACCATGTGTGATGTGCTTTGAGCAGCAGCCAGTCACAGGCTGTGGAGCCTCAAATTCTCTCCCGAATGGAGAAAGTGTATATTAACTAACTGTACCACCAACTCAGAGTGGGAAATTACTTCTAGCCACCAGACAAATAGTGGGACATGATGGCAGTGCTGTTAGTATAAAGCAGGGGTGTCAAACTCATTTTAGTTCAGGGGCCACATATAGCCTAATTTCATTTTAAGTGGGCCGACGTGTAACATAATACCATAATACCCTATAAATAACCACAACTCCAACTTTTTCCATTTTATGAACAACCTGAAATGTCTGCTATTTAGTTCTGGGTGTTGTGTTATGTCCGCTACTCTGACTAAAACAGTGGACAAATTTAGGAATAGCAGTTACTTTTGTATCTAACCGACCCCATTTTCTTACTTTACGGGGGGTAGGTAACCTGCCTCAAAACTATTTTGGGAAATCACTCTTTGCATTGGAGGTGAAAGGGTGCTGGGTCTACTAAAGTATTACATTTGGGATGTGTGTCAACTTAAACAAATAAGTATTAGCCAATACAGACTGACCATACCATTTACAAACACAAGTCAATGGTGCGTTCAGGAACCACGTTGAACACATGACGGGATACTTCTTGAACCTTCATGAATACTGGTAGTCTTCTATGTAATTTGCACTTTGTACTGTACTGTATATACTGCTTACTTTTAGTTTTCACGAGAAAACAAAAAGCTCCTTAGTAATCATTCCCTCAAACAGATGGACTTCTTAACCAACGTTGCGGGAACAGAGATAAAACAAAAGAGACAGACTGGCTGATAATTTAACTTAAGTCATTACAAGTACATACGCCAGTTAGTCTAGTAACTGTACATGTAATACTGATAAGCAGGAGCAGTTTTTCTGTGTTACATCTCCACTGTATCGGATGAATACAGTAACATTAATTTCCTTATTTTATTTTGTTGGCTGTTTAGCAATCAATTTATTGCGCCAGGTGTATTCAAAAGACCATTTTCATATGTATCTTCTGGATGGAGGTCGCCATGCACAGGTTGATGCAGTGAAAGAACACTTTAACATTTCGTTGACTTTTTAATGTGAAGTGTACTGTTTTAGTAAAAGTGGCAGTCACGTTCTCTTTGGCGACACCTATGGCAACAAGAGGTAATTGCGGGTGTTTTTTGTTTGTTTTTAACTTGGATTCCAAGAGATCATAACAGAGATTATTATATTATTAATATGATGACATTATTAATGATGATGGTATCTGGCTGCCCCATGTCCAAACAAGTTGCCTCCCAATGCATCGTCAATAATGTGCGTGGCTTGAACACATTTGGGCATTTGGACCGCTTTGAATTGGAACAGTATGTATCCAGCAGGTGATGACGTGTCACATGTTCACAAGAGCACAAGTACAGACAAGAACCCATATTGAGATAAGCCCAAAGTCACCTGTACATGATTGTAATCATTAGTGACAGACATTAGAGATAACTGGTGGGTGTGGCTTGTGATTCTGTGCTGGTATGTCTCCACAGACACCCAGTTCCAAATACGGTAAAGCAGAAATCCTTGCTTCAGTTCATTCATCATTTTCAGAGAGATTCAAGCTTGCAAGGAAGTTATCAGCAACTTAGAGCATAGTTCAATAGTTTAAAAAATATATATATATTTATTATGTTTATGTTAGGTCTAAGTATTTACAAAGACGGCCAGTTTACACATTTTTCATATTCTGTTACTCTGATAATTGATATGGACCAGTGCTCATTTACTGTTAAAAGTAAAATGCTCTTTGAGGAAACCACAACGCATCTGGTAGATTGTTCATATCAAACTGAGCTTGTGAGTTTCACGTCTATTTGTAATACAGTTATCTCCACAGCAAAAGGAGTGTCCTCAGTCAATAAACAGACATACTTTAGAGAATGTAAACAGGACTACGAATGGAAAGAGTTTTGCCTTGTAAACATCTTAGCATGCTTTATTGTTTCCATATCTCAATGGTCAGTGTGCACAGGGAAAAAAAGGCATTGAAGTCACAGGTTTAACCCACAACCAAATAGGCCAACATGAGTGTTTTTGTGTGTCTTTGGATAATGGGTGGAAACTCAAACACCAAACTGAGCTGAAACATGATGCCTGACGCTTGCATACTACAAATAACTGCACAACAAGTACAGCAAATCATTACGAATGCTTCGTGTCCCATATAGGTGACGCTGCCATGTTCAATTGAGTTAGTGAGCTGACAAGTGAGACAGCGAACAAGCAGGAAGGACTGAGTGGATACCAGAGGTGTTTTTAGTTAGAGAGCAAACACAAGAGAGTGAGACAGGGAGAAAAATGCCATAGGTGGTGTTGATGAGTTGGCAAGTTCACATAAGAGAAAGTAAGACAAGAACAGACAGAAATAGAGATGTAGACTCAACTGAAACTGAGCAAAAAGGAACACAACTGCTGCAGTTAGAGACTGAAAACCAGCTTTCCGTCTTGGGACTCTCCAGGCACTGATGGTTTTAGCTCTTTGTCTGAGAGCCTTTGAAAGTCCCTCTCAATCCCTGGGATTTAAAGGATGAAGGGATCCACATTTCAGTGTGCCTTCTGCACCCAAGACACTTCACAACGGCTTATTAAGATATAAAAAAAAGAGCAATTGGGAAGATTTTAATTCTTCTAGAGGTCAGTGCTTGCTAATTTAACCTCACTGACAAGTTAGCGATCTCCTTCCATTCTCCTTTTCTCTTCAGAGCACTAGGTCCTATCCTCATCACTGTTCTTCATCTCATTATTCCAAAATCAGAATTAATGATAAGCTCTCATGCCACTTTCATTATGGTCCATTTAATTTTCTCCATCGCTTCCCTTCCTCCTCCTTACTCTTTCGGGGGAATATAAATTCTTCACGATTGTAATTATGTCCATCTTGGCTGAAACTCACTGGTTTGCTACGACGAAGGGCTGCACTGTACACCACTGGTCACAGAGAATAGCGGCTTACACCTTGTGTTTTCCAAGCATGAAATGAGGAACCATAAAAAAATCTGAATCCTCATACATGAGTTCAAATTTAACTTGGAGCCACTCTTTGTTTAGCTGTATAACTTGATTTTGTCGGAGCTGTGGTTGTTGAAATGTGACATGGCTTAGTTTGATCTGCCCCAATCACACTGACTCCTACTTTTTAGCTGCATTAAAACAGGAGTGGTAGTTAAGTAGCCCATCTGTTGGAGACTATTTTTAGATGTGGATTAATACACATTTGTTGCCCTGGTGAATATTTATGGTAGCAGGATGCTGGGTTTGAGATATAAAAGGGGCTACTGGTTATCTACATGCTTACAACAATGAAAAGTGTGCGTCACTGGGCCAGTCAGAATGAAAATGCCCTTATGAAACCACCTTGGTTGGAACTGAATGACCTGATAAGAATGAATTTTCAATCTGATAGACAGGGGTGATGGGAAAGACACAAATATGGAAGTAGCAAAACGTTGAGGTGGACAAAACTGGAATCAACGTGGACAGTGCTGTTGTAAACTTGTACATCTTCTTCTTCTTCTGTTGAATTAATTCAAGCTAGTTAGCATCATCGTTTCCTCTGGGTTTTGTCCTACTCTCTTTACATAATTGTAGATCTCCATGGTCTAAATGTCTTGAGCACAAACATCAGGTTTTAAAAAGTGCCGGTAACGTACATTTTTAGTAGTGAACAACACAAATAGCTTTACATGCTATGTGAGTTGACCGAGCCGTTTTCTCCGTCAGGTTAAATTACCGAGCAGGTGAGCGACTGGTGTTTGTGGAGGGTCTGGGGGGAGGAGGCTTTGAGGAGGGGAGGGAGGGAGATATGCTTTCGGGAGCAATAGGGAAAACAACGCAACCACAATGTTATTTCAAACGTGCAAAAATGAGTTAAGAGACAATGGCGGAGTAAATTAGACCATGGCGGACCGCCATACTATTAACATTGTCTGGATAACCCTGTGTCAACACCATTGACTTAAACACATATAGGGTATGTGTTATCAGGTCATTTTATGTGGTTCATACAAACTGTTAAGTCAAAAGAGGAGTGATTTATTAACGAAAGGTTGTCCGTGTGAAGTGTTAGCCATTGAACTGTTTTCTTTAGAGAAGCGTAATCTAGGCTAGGTCAGGTTTAATTCACACAGTGGGATTCGTGGGATGTGTTCAAGTAACGTGTAAACATTTCCAAAGAAGCCGATCGTCTCAGTTTAACATGAAATATTAATCATGATCACCAGCTGCGCGTACGCCTCAGTATAGCGGCTAATGCTGTGGAGAATACAGGAAATTTTTTGTTTTTCTCCACCTCTTCAAAGAGGTTCACAGGAATACTGTAAACGCAGCGCGATGATTACATGCCCAGTCGCCCAGGCCAGTACATAAATAGTTAATGTGTTAAAAAGCATCCGTGCCTCCGTTTGAATTACAAATGTTTTCCCTTCTCACTGTGGTAATTGTCTATCTAAGCATTTTTGCCTTTTTTGTGTCTCCACAGAAACCTGCTGGACAGAGACACCTTCTCCAAATCAGACCCAAGTAAGAGCCACCGCCTCTTTGTATGTCTGTCACTCAGGGCGAACTAGTTTGTTTGTTTCAGTGTGTAATTGTTAATGAGGGGTTTTTGCTTCACTATAAGGAGAACAGAAAGCAAAAAAAAGAAGAAAAGGGGAATCTAATATGGCAAGAACAAGTATAAAAAGAGTGACATATGGGTAAAATAAGGGGAATACGTACGCCATAAGGCAGTGAGACATTAATTAGGGATTGAATGAAGGTCTTTTCTTCTGCTGTGTGCAGCCGTGAGTCAATCCTTATGTGTTTATTTTTCACTGAATGTGTTGGCTTGGTTCGAGGCAGTCTGACTAATGCATTAGGTCAGCTAAGAAGTTTGTCTCTGTAGATTCACAGAATCAGCGGCAGTTCTCTTCTCCTACTTTTAAAATCAGTATGATAATACTGTCAGTGCTAGAGCAGTAAGTTGGAAGAATAGTTCAGCATTATGGAAAATACACTTATTTGTTAGTCAGGGAGATCAATACCACTCTCTTCTTTCAGTCCGAACTGTATGCTTAAAACAGTACATTTAACTGATTTAAGACTTGACTGTCTGAGGAGTCTGACTCAATCTCGTTCAACTGCTAGAGTTGCTCTGTGCATCTCCAACCTTTATCAATGAATCTTCTTGGTGAACTGACTGTACTGAATCAGCTTTATCACCGACTGAATCAGTAGCTCTTAGCAGTTGCTTCACTTGTGACCGAGTGCATCATCGTCAGCTCATCTGTGATGCACAGTATGCTACTTTCCAGTGAAGTGATCGCCACAGAAAGACTTGTTTACTGATGGATAGCTTGTAAGTAATGGGCTGCTGAGGTCTTATCCGTATATGCAGTGCTTGTGTGGGCTGATATTGCATCGAACAAAGCAGCTTGGACTCGCAACAAATTCAAATGAAGGCAGTCTGAAACACTGACCTTGGTGCCTGATAAAACTGATGTGTACCCAATTTACATATGAAACTTAGCTTTGAGAAAAAAATTAACAAACTACAATCAGGGCTGGGTTTAAATATATATAATATCAATTCATAAAATCCCCTGAACAAGAATTTACCATTTCCTACATCTTTTTGTTGCAAATCTCGGCGTGGTCAGGCATAACAAATTTTACAAGACTCTTAAAATTAAAAAAGCAAAGCCTTATGCAAGACGGATATGTATGTTTGGTGTTGCCCTCACTAATTGCATCAGGACATAAATTGAACAAATCTACCATACTTGTACCTTGTTAATTAGGTTAAATGCTGTGTTTAGTAAGCTTTTAGCCTATTGGCTATAAGTTAAGCTATCCACCTTCTTCAGATTAAAGGCATTAATGTGTGTGGTGTTGATCTTTTTCTACCGGTGAGACGGGCAGCTGAGCTGATGAAGATGATAACTGCTAGTGGTACAAACAGTGTTACAGAAATAGTGAACAGGTAACTTGGACAACAGAACATTCATTTTGAGATAGAAAATACATAATTGATTAGTCACTTCTGCTCACCTAGCTAAGCCGTTAAATATGCCGAGATATGGAATCATGAAAATATCACCACACACAGTATCATTTTATCTTCAAATAATTTCTCACAATGCCAGATCAGTTTATTCTCCACATAGTTTTATACAACTACCAGGCTGCCACCACCACCTGCATATCATCTCCATTCTTTCTTTTGATGTATTGGTATCCACTGCAGTAACAAGTATCCAGGTCCGCTAGCAATCTATGACTTCTTCTACAGTCCAGCTATTACTGTATATGTACCAAATATATTGGTGAAATGTCAAGAAGTTATGAAGGTAAGAAACAAGAGACACCAATCAAGCCTAGTGTGTTTGTATGTAAAATGGATAAGATAAAATATGATATGATACGATAAAATATGATACAATAAGACAAGATACAATACAATACGATAAAATCCAATACGGTACAATATGGTAGAATACAATATGTTATGATACGATACAATAAGATACGATACAATAAGTTACGATATGATACAATATGTTATGATACGATACAATAAGGTACGTTACGATATGATAAGATAAAATATGATACAATAAGACAAGATACGATACAATACGTTAAGACACGATACAGTACGATATGATAAGATACGATGCCATAAGACAAGATACAATACAATACAATACTGGGAAATTTAGTTGTTACGGCGACATGGCAAGACACTGAAAAATTACAAGTTATTTTAAGGTTACAAAATATTTACAGTCACTGTACCAAGCGTACTAACTTCAGTTTGGTGGAAAACCAATTGTAGAGTTAAGTGGGGAAAAAAGTATTAGAGGCTGAATATACAAAATGGAGATTCATGAATATCATCAAACTCCAACTGGAGCATTGCTGTCAAGAAAACGAATATTGCACAGAGTAAAATAATAAATAAGTACATTTCCTGAGTTATATAGACAGATATTTTGTCCAGAGGATGTCCGTGTCCTTTACCTGTGAAGGAAACTCAGCAGCAGTGCTAACAAATGCTGATGTTGAAGAGTCTGACTGTGGTAGGGACAAAGGACCTCCGGAAGCCCTCCTTCTTGCACAGTGGTTGCAGCAGTCTCTGAATAAAGGAGCCACCTGAGGTCCCAAAGGTCTCAGGCGGAGGGTGAGAGGAGTTGTTCAGGATGTTTGACAGTTTGTTCAACATCCTTTTCTCACCTGCCAGCTGCCCTGAGTCTAGAGGACAGCCCGGGATGGAGCTGGCCTTCGTTATCACTTTGTCCAGTTTTTTCTTGTCTGTGTGCACATGGTTGTGTGTGTGTGTGTGTGCACGGGGAGTGAGGGTACAGTAGGATCAAGGTTAAGATTCATCTCTAAAATAAAACCGTTGTTGTTATCACAGCTCACATTTGTCATCTTGAGGTATGTGTGACAGTGGAGTCATGATATTGGGTGTTCTGTAATGACTCACCAACACACACTCGCGGTCTGCACAAACACAGTATGTCAGCACGTTGACGGTAGCATGGGATGAAAATGAGTCAGGGTAATGATGATGACAGTGATTAGGTGGAGGAGGAAGAAGCCTGGGCTTTAACCATACATTTGGGCTTGCTTTAATGCTGAGTAGCACTCGTGATTACGCTGAGCGCGGCGGCTTCGGTCTTCTGATCTGAACCAGCCTGACAGGAGAAAAGAGCAAGTAGGTAAAGGGGAGAGAAAAAAGAGAATATTGAAGTGGCTGGGAATATAGAGATACCTCGGATATGACACTTGGTGGTAAAAATACCTTTAAAATCTAAAGAGCAGTGAACCAAATAAGAAATCGGAGGCTCCCCGGCACAAGTAGAAAAAAGTCAAATCCAAGATTTTCTGTCTGTTATCGGTTTAACTCTATGTGCTCTCCAAAATATCACCTGCCTGTGCCTGTCGGACGCAAAAGCGGTATTTAATATGTCTGCGTCATGTGTTGACATATCCTTCTGTCACTTATCTGAAAGGAACATCAAAGGCCTCTAGAAACGAATTATATGAAGAGTGAGCGCAGTAAATTGCCTTTTAGAGATCGGTGTTGTTTCGGGAAATTGCATAATGCCCTGAAATGATTTCTTTCACCATCTGAAGACGGGAAATATAATACTTACATTTTGGCTTCATGAATAAAACTATTAGAGCGCTTTGATGTTGTTTTGTTACGTCTAATTCGTGTATTTATAGTTTATTAGTCACATTTGAATGGATCCACGAAATACCATGACATTTGAGTTGGTCTTTTATTTATTTGGCTGGTGTCTCGTGGAGCGAGGGTTCTCTGTTCCTCCCTTAGTTAGCTTACTCATCAAACAGTTCAAAAATGTGGTTCCAAGGACTAATTCTAATGAACAGTGGTTATCTTGTTGTTGCACTGGATACTTTGTACAAGTAGGAGCATGTGTAGTTAATTATTAATGATTTCAATGTGTCTCTGTTCTTCACAGTTTGTGTTCTCTACACACAAGGCATGGGCAACAAGGAGTGGAGAGAGGTGAGTGTGTGTGTTACAGAATGTGCATCACCTTAACGCCAATCAGTGTCATTTTAGCAACTGAGATATAGCTCCAAGATACTGTATATCTCCAGTTGGGACAAATCCACACGGATAAAAGAGGAATTACCATTTTTTTACAACCTGGACCTTATTTCTGGCATAAGATATGATCGTTTACTCATCCATATAACTTTGGTGTCATTTGGAGTCGTTCGGAAGATATTTAGATCCAGCGGAGCGGCGCGTATATCCATATAGTGGGAGTGAATGGGGCACCGAGACGCAGCCTCTAAATAACGCATTATCTGCCCTCGAAACTCGTTCATTTCGCCAATATTTGTTATGATACGCTAGTGCTATTCCCCGTTGAGTCCGGAGTTGCCTGTTATCATCATCCGGGGTTTGTAGATTGACCTACAGACCCTGGGTGATGTCTTCTGACCTGGGTGATGTCATCTCTGAGCGACGCGCGCACCTGCGACGGTCGGCTTGTTTACCTGTAATACTGCTAGTTTTTTTGCAACATGGCTGAATATTTTTCCCATTCTGAGGCTGTGGACGAACCATAGCAGTAGCAAATTACAGGTAAACAAGCCGACACTGGCACCAAACCACTACCACAATTATGTACTTCAGATTCAGAAAACTTTATTTGTCCCCGGGGGGCAATTTAAGGCACAGGTGAGCAGCTTAACGTGCAAGTACAGACATTTTAAGGTGCAAAAGAGACAGAAACAGAACAGGACACAAAATACAAAGTATATACAAGTTACCATGCCATAAATGTTATGACTGTCCAAAATATCCATGGAGAATGTAAACAGACTGTATAAGTAAAGAAAAAGAAGACTTTTTGTCTGTGTTGGTGACATTAGATGTACACAAGCAGGTTAAGGAAGTCTGCCTTAATTATGATATACCTCTACTCTTTAATTAAGAAGCCCTGCTTGGTTTGAATAGAAACAACTTTTCAAAAAGCACTCGCCTGTGACTGTACTGCCATCACTAGTGTGTTTCGCTACAATGAATATTCATGCATGCAAATGAGGGGGCAGATCTTACAGCCCCAATCATTCCCGTTTATTCATAGTTCTGAGTAGCCCATCGTCTGCATGCATTATTAACAGGCTAAGTTAAATGCCAAACCGGGACCTACGTGACCCCTATTGACTTGATACTTCATCTGCTCTGCATTCATTACTCTAAAGCTGTACATAATCTTCTGTAACCAGCCTCTCCCCTGATGTGTCTCCTGAGGAAAAACCTGCAGGTGGTTAGATATTTGCATGAGTCACCGCAACTTCGCGGAGGGCTTGTAAAAGCTGTGACTCGTGGAAGGTTAAAGCTTTAAAGTGCGACCGGTGAGTTGCAGAAGCACCGAAATAACAGATGAAAGGCCGTGCAGAGTCGGAGCGTCGAACATTATCCACCGAATGTGCTGCGGTTCAAAATGGCTTACCTTGAGTTTTCTCTAAACACTGTTCTTACTGGCGTCCTGTCTCGCTTCTTCTTTTTTTTTTTTTTGTCTAGTTTGGGAGAACGGAGGTGATTGACAACACGCTAAACCCAGACTTTGTGCGGAAATTCATGTTGGACTACTTCTTTGAAGAGCGGCAGAACCTCAGATTTGACTTGTAAGTAACATCTACACCTGTACTCTATGTCTCATGTTAATATTTTTCCTTTCAATCACGCAAGGTTGAAGGCCTCTTCTTCTGGAAAGTATCTCCGCCTTAAATATAAATTTGTCTTTCGTGACCCCTCTAAGAACGTTCAGATATCTCCTGCACAATGCGGAACTGTTAACACCAAGTAATTATGATATGTTCTGAAACTGTTTTATTTAATTGCTTTCACTTAGAATACACAAGTGTCTCCTGCTCTACGATTCTAATTTACTCCCAATTTACATAAGATGAGAGAAGGTTAAGTAGATTGTAGAATACAAGAGTCGCTTAATTAACATTCAGCCATACCACCTGGCAATTAACCTATTATAAAACATGCAAGAAGAAGAGCTTTGTTTCTTTCAAGCAGGATGAGAAGATTGGACCAAAAAAGAGACAAAATCTGTCACCAACTACACCATTTATACACGCGTGTGCTCCTTTTTTTAGTTTAATACAATCCTCTTGTCTCTGGACACACTTGTAATTTTTCTATATTTGCCAGGAGCCGCTTTCAAAACAGGCTTGGCATTGGTTGAGTTTTATTTTTGCTGCCGATCCTTTACGGCAGATTGCGGAATTGGCCCGTGTACCGCCAGTTACAAGTACATCCATCCATGCCTATACATGTTTTTTGTGTTTTTACTTGACGATGGCTACATCATCGTACGTTAGCGTGCAGGTGCTATAAACACGACTCATCCTTCGCATGGAGGCGTACGATTCTCTTCTACGAGCCAGCTGCTCCTTATTAAGCCAGCCCTCTAGGTGAGGGGATTCTTCTCCTCACTTCGCTCTCAGATCGCATTTCTCGTCGAATTAAGGAGGGATTTCAGTGGCTTTATTTTATTAGATGGAGATTAATTATATTATAATCTATGAACCAGGGAGCCACTGCGCCAACCCAGCTGGGATCTGAAAGTTAGACTCTGCAAAGAGGAGCTAGTGTGTCAGCGTGGATGTGTTTGTCTGTGGAGAAGGAGGGGGAAAGAACAAGGTGGAGAAAAAAATAGTTTATGTGTATGTATGTGTGTGTGGGCGGTTGCATTCCTATATTTGTGCACGGGGGCTTTGGTATCTCTATTTTAGATTTGCTCCAGGTCTGTTTGATGCTTCAGAGTATGTCTGTATATTAATGCGTCATAATCCCTGTTTCTAGGGAAATTAGAAGAGGTGTGCAATATGTTTAGTAAATAATAATGTTTCTCTTCTCACTGAGAAAAATTAGGTTCTTGTGTCGCTTTCCTGGCTGTCCTAGTTGAGATAATTTGTGGCTGGATTAAAGTATGCCGTCTCTTTTGGTACAGGTAGTATCCCAGTTTGTGCGCACGTGTTCTAGGGAGCGTTTCAGCATCTCAGCTGGTTACTGACAGTCACGGTACATACACGTACAGACAAGAGAAGTGTAACGGGGTCACGTGGCGGTCATGCCAAGACATGAGCGGAACTGATGTGTGCGTCTTGTGTCTGTGTTGCCACATACTGCGAGTGACCACGGCGACGCCGTGTTCCTGCGTGCCTGCGTTCGTGGCCGTGTGTGGGGTTTAACGGGTAGCCATAACAACCAGGGGTTCTGTCGGATGGTGGGTGGGATATAGGATTAGACAGATTTCCTTCAGGGAAAGAGAAGCATTTAACCTTTAATATCTACTCTGCCAGCTGCACTTGTGAACCGTGGCATGTTACGATCTGAGCAAAAATGAACGAGTAAAAAAAACAACAAATTTTAACGCACAAACAAGGAAAATGAATAAAATTGTGTTTTGGTTCAGTGACAGGTTCAGTGATTTAACTGTATTTCACTGAACTGAAATGACTTTTTCGCTTTTGTCTGTTGGTTTTTGTATGAATCACCTCCAGTGGCTGTTATGGTTATAAATAGCCCTTGTTTGGATGCCGACACTCAAGCATGCTTGACAATAAAAAGGGGTAAAAGCTTTTATGTAAAGCCGGAAACGCACAAGGTTGCACGCGCCTTCTACTTGACATCCTTTTTCGTTATGCTCAGGAAATGTAGGGACGTCTGTATTTGTGTGCGTTGCCTCTATGTCTTCTCACGGGATAAGGTGACTATAAATGAATGCATGCCTGACTCTGTGCTCCTTGAGTGGTTTTCTGAATGGAACTGAGGAACAAAGCAGCGCGCTGGCCTCTTTGTCCGTCTGTGAGTTTGTGTTGTTGTTGGTATCATTCAGCGTGTGCATCCGTGATACGCTGCGTGTGTCTTTCTCTGCGAATGTGTCTGCTCGTGTGTGCGTGCGTCTGTGTGGCCCTAGTTTGCTGTGCTTCTCATCAACAGCTGTAGACGGCTGGCGCTGCCGGCCCGCGGAGCATAACAGATGATAGCAGATGAAAAAATGTTTCCTCCCTCGGGCCGACGAAGCTGGGACCTGTATGAAAACAAAGCAGAAGTTATGAAATACTACAGTATGGCCTGGACTGTGTTTAATAGAGCTGTAAGCAAGTAGGGTTCTACAGTAATATCTGGGTTTAATTCTGCAGCTTATGCTAGCTCTACTACATTACAACGTGTCACTGCGGAAGATTACTTGTAGCATATGTATGGTTCATCAGATTTCGTAGCCACTTTTATTTATTATTTATAGACGTTTATTAAAAAAGTCACTTGGCCTTTATGGATCCTTCTTTCAGCAGCTGTGATCTGATTTAATGCTATACATGGCATGCGTTTCTGTATGGTACAGTGAGGAAGATGGACGTGTGCAGCTTGTCGCCTGCAGCTCTTCATCTAGTAGCTCACTGCGGCTGCTCCTTCACGTTCAGTCATTTATTACCAAGAGCAGTTGGTGATTAGATGCCAAGCTCACTGACAAAACTCACTGCATTTCCTGTGACGGCTTTTAATGTGAAGCTGCACCAGTAGGAAACATTTGGAAACCCTTTCGTCGCAGCATATTTCAGGGAATGTCGTCACAGGCGCCCAGTTCTCATTGATGCAAACATATAAATACTACAATTCTTTCAACAGTGGGCCTTATGGTGCCTTCAGATGCAGTTGCGTTTACCAGGTTTACAGGAAGAGACCTCCTTAGCGGCTCGTTCTTGTGGTGTTTGCAACTGCTTGAATGGAAATGTACACAAAGGTCAGAGCTCATGAGCTGTGACGTGTAGCCGATGGACGGTTCGTATAGAATTGTCGTCAAAAGTTGACATTTCCCACAGCCCCACACTCTCAGTATGCCTTTGCATTTCCTGCATAAAGTTATCCGGTCGTTAGCCTGATAAAACAGCATACAAGTTTAATTTGAAGGCAGCATTAAACTCATTGTCTTATTCATCTAGCGATGGGTAACTTAACATACTTTTAGTTAAAGTCAAACCTCTTCTACTGTTGATACTGAAGTGTTTCTATACTGGACTGAAATAAAAATGGATGGATGTAATTATCAGCAAGACTACAATATTGTGTTTTTCCCGGGCAGCTTCTGTTAGTTTGTTAATATTTGTTTTGTTGTTGACAACTTGTTAATAAAAATCTAAGTGAAAAAAAAAAAAAATGTCTCCGTTTAATCATTTTAAACGTTCGGCTGCGGTGTGGGTTCAGATTATTTTAGACATCCTAATACACCCAGGATGTGCTGCTGATCCCGAACGTTCTTGCAAAGCAACTAAATTGCCCCTCATTTCTCCCCCAAAGTGTTACCCAGCAAAGGGCAATCCATTTTTAGTGGTGGCTGAAATGACCTGAGCTGTGAAATGACCTCAAATTGCCGAGTGAATGGCTCGTCTGATTGCTTCTCATTCTTTAGAACCGGAGGGGTCACAGCTGAACAAATTCTTCACGCTGCAAATATTGTATATGTATGAGAGGCCTGCAGGTGAAACGGAGACATAAAAAAAACAACATGAGCAGACATAAAAACAAAAAGGAAGACGGGCTTATTTACTTACTCCCCGTTTGTCTCATTCCCACGGTCATATATGTGACTACCAATTAGTCGATTTAGCGTCAGTTTAACGGAGTAGGCCGGTGAACCCGTGATGCTGGGAAGTGAAATACCCAGAGCCTCTGGTGAGATCTTTGGTGACAAGCTGCTTGGCCCCATTACTGATTTACTCTCTGTGTAATCCCTGTTGTGTTCCCAGCTGAGCTCCTGCCACCCTCCATCACTCTCTAATGCACTCACTCTCCCGTTTTTCTTTAGGTACGACGTGGACTCCAAGAGCGCCAACCTGTCGAAACACGTGAGTGCTCCTCCTGTGTTTTTGTTTGAAGCCGATAGGTTCACGTCTCTCTTGCCGATCTCGTCACGCGAGTGTTTTGTGATTGTGATTGCTGTCCTCGCCATTACCTCCCATTAGCCTCGTGTCTGCCACATAACAGTAATTTGGCCATTACAATGAGTGTGTTTATCATCGGCTGTAACTGCGCATTCCCCGAACGTCCATTTAGACATTTAATACGTCCACCCTGCTTTTGTCCATTGAGAACAGTGATTACGGTAACGGTAATTACAAACAACAATGGGATAACTTGTTCCTTGTTGGCAGGCAATTATAGCTGTTACCTGCCTATTGCATCATGGGGATTGTAGTTCAAAGAGGCAGCTTTTACCCTGGTTTATTTAGCATGTGTATTTTATTTTTTTAAGACGTCGGTAAGTAAAATTATATTTAGAACAGTACATTAACTTGCAGTTTAAGGGTGTGGTTAGGAAATGCATGTTTAAGTTGTCAACTTTGATCCGTTCAGTGAGCTGCACCGCACACAGGTCTGACTGTTACCTTGTTTATACACACCTGTCTTCATGAAACCGGCTTTATGGTGATATCTGAGATGTGTTTGCCCAGGTGGTTTCTGTGGCAACGGCTAACACTCACCTGAACTGTCCCTGTCCACAGAAGCAATACAAAATGATAGAAGGCAACAGAAAACAATAGAAAAAAAAAAACCCATAGAAAACAAAGTGGATATCAGTTTTACACAGCTGCCTTTTCCATCCATCCTCTTATCTGGCTGTTATGTAGAAATTCACATTTATATGCAGCACCTGTGTACGCGTAATATAAATATGTGTATGTCTGTGAAGAAACTCATTTCAAGTCCCACTCACTTGACTTTTGTGTCCCAGTCTGCGTCAAAGCAGAGCTGCGGATTGCTGTTTCTTCGCCTCGAGGCAACGCGCTCCATGCCTCTTATCTGTGCTCATACATTTGTATCTGGCCCAACCAGTTTGGCCACATAAGTCATGACTAGACACACAAAAATGTGGCTTAAATGGAAGGAGGTGGAGATTGTTGGGAAGAACCAAAAAGATGAGAACAACGTAATTTAATGGGTCATAAAACCTACAGTGTTTTAAATCTGTTATTAATTTAAGGAATTTGCCTTTTCTTTCTTTATAGTTACACTACTGTTATTTAAAAATACCAAAATAGGCAAATGCTCGTTTAAAATATACTATGTTATTCTGCATTCATTGTTTACACTGTAAGTTTTAATGCTAATGCTTGCATTATTTTAGGTTCTGGTTCAGGTTCTGCCTGAGTCCCATGTTTTCCTGTTGTTGGACTGCAGTAGTAGTAATAGTTTGTATTTTTTCATTTTTAAATCCTATTATGACCTTAGGAAAATAAACTTAACAGCTGTAATCGGCAGACTCACAAAGGACCCGTGCACCTGTTGAAAGGAATGGAGAATGACAGGAAGTGACTTGTTTTTTGTTGTTTTTCTCAATTACAGAGAGAGTACAATTCAGTGCAAAAGAAATAGTAGTGTTTTATGTTCATAACTTTAGCTGTAACCCACATACAGTGTCCTTTAAATCAGTGCTCACTATTTTGCAAAGCATTATTTTAAAAACTGATGAAAGTACTTGGTCTGTTTACACCGATCAGCCACAGCATTATGATCAACAGGTCATAACCATCAGTCAGTAACACTGATTGATCTCATTGTGATGGCAACTGCCTGTGTATGGGATATACTGTATTAGGCAGCAAGTGACCAATTTGTCCCCAAATAACATTTTTTTAATTGTGGTTTTGTTGTTCTGAGGAAGGACAAGGTGATGGGCAGTAGCTTAAACTGTAGAAAAAGTTGTTGTTGGATCTGATGGAAAGGTGTCAGAAGTGTATGGCCGTTGATTTTGTAAGGGGTTTCTTAGCCTGCAGACCAGTCACGGTGCCTATAATGACCCCTGTGCAGTGCTGAAAGCACCTACAATGGACATGGAAAAATAAGAACTAGACCCGGGACAAATGGAAGAAGGTGGCATAGTCTGATGGATCACTGTTTATTTTCCATTGCGTGGTTGGGGAACACAAGGATGCAAGGAAAGCCCGCTTGCCATTGTCTTGTCGACGTGCTAATTCTGCAACAATGTTGAGGCGGTGGTACATATCAAAGTAACATCCACATAAATGTCAGGACCCATTGTTAGTATTCTGTAACTACCTCTGTGCAGTATCTTAGCTGTTCCTTGTAGGGGTTGTACAGTCTTGTCCACTAGTCGGTTTGTGTCACTGCACTCCTGTGATATGACGCTTTAAGCCTCACGTCAACTAGTCGCTGATCACATGACAACTGCAACACGGACCCCACCGAGAGGACAGACGAGGAGCCTTGTGGCTTGTCGGAGTGGTTCATCAAATATTTGGAAATGCTTCACTAAAAATGAAGGCCATTCCACCGTGACATGCTAAATATGTAAGTCGTGACTGACAACAAAAGTACTTCTGCAACTGAAGTTGAATTTCATTGTCAAAGTTATTAGACCTTTAGCTGCAGCACACAGGGAAAGGCTTCAGAGAAGTACCCCATTTATTTTTTTTGTATTCTTAACCCGGTTATATTATCCCATCTTACAACCTGTGGAGTACTGTTAAATGCTAGTGATTGTGCTGACTTGCAGCCTGTTTTTATACAGGCTATACATACAGTATCTGCAGCACACAGTGTAGCACATGAGCTGTCTGTTCTCAGCATATGAATTCAGGTCAAGAATCTAGACTTCATTGTTGCAAAGCATTACTTTCAAGTGTGTGTTATTATTGACGTCACCAGTGACTAGTCAGTGTCGACTTGACTTTCATCACATAACCGTTAAAAAGAGTCATGCAACTCCTAGTTCCTAGTACTGCACTCTTTGGACAGAGATTTGAAATGTTGTTCTTGGAATCTGCTCGAACCACTCCAGCAGCTCCAATCACCACAGAAAGCCCTTGGTAGTTTTTTATGTTCCTTCCTCCTGATGTTGTTATCATCTATCACAACCACCTTCTTCTGCTATTTGTCCACCATTACGATGTCCGGTTGGTTAGTCATCACCACTTTGTCGGTTCTTGGCTCGGCCATTCTCCACTACCTTCAGACTTTCACATTTTGACCATGGGACTTCCAGTCTGTACTCTACACAGATGTTTCTGTACACTATTCCAGCAACTTCATGGCGTTCATGTATGCACTGCCTCACTCTTGTCCATGAATGCCTGTGTTTTTCGCTCTCATCATCAATAATGAGGTAGGCAAATGTTAAGTAGTGCTGATGACGTTGCCGATGCTGGCACAGATTTCAGGAACAACATTTGAAATCTGTGTCTAGGAGAGTGCAGTCTTGGGAACAGAAGATACTGCACATGTAGAGGCCTGGAACAGGAGCCAAGCTTTTTATTATTATTTTTTTTAATATCATCATTTTTTAATATCCATCTGTTTTTATATTTGCATTTTTGGTGTATCAAATGAAAGCCATCAAATACACTGTTGGCATTTGATGGCTGAAGATAAGTACTACAATGAGAAACGTTCACTGTCTCTAAAACAGCAGTCTGTTCCTATTCCCCTTCAGGATATCTCCCTCCTTATTTTATGTCACTTTGATGTCTCTCTTGACGCAGTCCATTCTTCTTGTCCCGTCCTTATCTGTTTTTCTTGTCTTACCCCCTCAAGATGCTATTCTGTCACATTTTTTATCCTACTCCTTTGCCATACCCTTGTTCTCTCACCTTTCTCTCATCTCCCATTTCCCTCCCTCGCCGTGTATTTTTCTCTCCTTTGCCACTTGTTTGAAATCAATAATCTCATAAAAGAAGAGACACGGCTTGGAGGCTGCGTACTATCTCGGCGGCCTGGAAGCGGATCTCGGGGGGGGGGGGGTGAAGCCAGAGAGCCAACCCATTAGATGGTGTTTTAACATGGGAACGGCAGTCTGTGGGCCCCTGGGAACTGAGGGAACTGAGTGAGAACGAGTGTGCCATGTAGAAGGGAAGAGTGAGGGTGAGATAAAACACAGACTCGTCTCTGTCTTGTTTATGAGACATACTAATATGCATCGTGGTATGAAGATGAATAGGAAGCCTCTACTATATGTTTAAGTTTTGGGTTGCCATGTTGTGAAATATTCCTCTGGTAGACGTTCATTCTCCTGCAGGAAACTTTAAATTTTAGCTCTTTAATTCATTAGCAGGGCCATCTTAATGGACCCACTTACTTTTTGCAAAAGCCTCATTACAATGTAGAGCAATATCCATTTACCAGCAGCGAATTAACATGTATAATTAAAAAACCTTTATAACCTCTATAACCTTATTTTTTATTACAGAATAGTAAATATAAACACCAGTCAAAATGAATTATTTCTGAACTATAACTAAAGCAGTATGTTTTGGCTCATTATTTCCAAAATGCTTAGCGTACCTATCGTCATAGAAAACATTGCTACACAAGGCAGTCTACGCTAAACAGCTGTCAAAGAACAGCTGTGATTTTCCTAATGAGTGACCATAAATTGTCAGAATTGTGTGCAGTCACCTGTAGTGAGAAAGATACAATCACTGTAGCAAAGATATTTTCTTAAAAACGAGGAGCCATCCTGAGGACCCGGCTCTAAGAATGGATATGTTGGTTTTTCCGTTGGTCGGTCCTAGTGTATAACACTATAACATTAGTGAAAGTGTGTATAGGCGTTCATAGTACCCACAGGATGAATCCTTTTGAATTACGGTGATCTCTTTCATCCCTTTACTTTTCCCTCTCATGCCACAGGATTGGTAGTTGTGTTTTTGATTGAAATATAAACTATTGGATGTAGAAGATCAACATCAGATTTGGTAGTTTGGGTTCTTGCTTAACACACCTCAGCCTTGAAGATACAGGAGGATTGAACCTGTGACTTCATGGTCCCAAAGCTGCTTCTTTAACCAGATCTCTACCCCAGAATTAAATGTAATAACTGAGTGACCTGCCTCACAGCAAGAAGGTTCTAGGTTCAAATCCAGGCCTTTCTTTGTGGAGTTTGCATGTTCTCCCTGTGTCTGTGTGGGTCCGGGTACTCCGGCTTCCTCCCACCGTACAGAGACATGTGATAGACTAGAGACCTGTCCAGGGTGTACCCCGCCTCTCGCCCGATGACAGCTGGTATAGACTTCAGCCCCCCTACGACCCTCTAGAGGACAAGCGGTTGCAGAAGATGAATGAATGAATGAACTGGGTGACCTTTTACCTTGTGCAGACGTCACGTTGATGTTGCAGGTGTCCAATACTTTGATTTATGACAAAAGAACTGTAAGACTCACACAGCACTTAGCATGTCTTCTACTGGGATCCACATTGAACATAAGATGTGAATGGTGTGCTTTTGATGGATCAGGCATCAATAACTGTGAGTGGCTTCAGTTCCTAATAGATCTTTCGTGGCAATCAATGGGTCACAGGATTGAATCAGCTAAATGAGCTAGAGTACAAAAGACAGACTCAAAGCACAAAAAGCTCTTTCTGTGTGAATTGACCTTTAGCCTTTTGGTAGTGTAGCAGCAAATCTGTTCATAACAAAACTGGTTCAAGGTTCCAGATCTTCTACAAAGTAAACTTGTGCCTGTAAAAAGGCATTAGTGTGGCCATAATTTTGAACCATCTACATCACACTTCTCCTCCTCCTCTGCTTTGGATCTCCGTCTAATCTACCAAACAGTTAGTTTTTCGGTAACATTACTGAATGAAGTTACACCCACACAGCTGTATTTTTCACATGAAATCTTTTTCTATCCCATGCTGTTATATATTTAGCCATTAGTTGCACCCAGCCAATTTTCCGATGGACCTCATGCCGACAACATCCGCGGTTGCTAGGTGATTTGTGACTTTGCCGCACCGCCTCGACATCATAGCCGGGGAAAAATATCAACTAAACATTTCTAAATGTTATTTCAGAACATACTGAGGCCAAAACAAATAGTTTATGGCGTGAACGTCTGCATCTATTCAACTCTGATGAAGCTAGGCTGGCAGATACTAAGCCGGGTAGATTAGATGGAAGGGAAGACGTTAGAGTCAAAAGAGGCTAATCAATGGAGCAAAGAGAATCCATTATGTTAGTGCTGCTTAGAGATGCTCCAGTCAGATTTTAGACACAGTGTCCAATAATGACAAATGGTGTCACCCCGGCGACAGAAGAATGAAGACAAAATAATAGCTTCCATACATTTAGAGAAGAGGGGTCTGACACTGGTTGTGTGATTACAGACATGTTCTTGTTTTCTGAAGGCTAATATTTTACAGTATTTGATGAATTCCACATTGTCATGGAAACAAAGACATCTTTTCCAGGACCCGTGGATACATACCATACATATGTATTGTGCGGCTCCCTCCGTCTCTTTGCCTTTCTCTCAGCATCAGCTGTAAAGCTTCAATATGTGATGGCAGTTTAATTTGCCGGGAAAGTGAGCAAGGGAGCAGACTGGGGCAGGTGTGAGGGCTGGTGGGTGGAAGGCTCAGTCTGCTTGCTAATATTATCTCTCAATGGAGGTTTCATGGAGGTTATCAAAGGAGTCTGGGCCGGTAGGGATGTGCTGCGTAGGGATCAGGGAGCAGGCCAATTTTTGTTGCTTCATGATTGTGAATTGTGAAGAATTTTATGTTTCTGAATGACAACAATGTTTTTTTTTGTATATATATTTTTAACAGCTTCACTTCTCTCTCATTGACTCTGCAGGACTTTCTGGGCCAGGCTTACTGTACTCTCGGGGAGGTTGTTGGATCGCAGGGGAGTCGTTTGGAAAAAGCTCTTGGGTGAGTAGGCGTGCACATGGCTGTCAGAGGGAGATATTTTAATAATTATCTGACCAAAAGCGGTTGATGCTCACTTTAAACTAAATCAAGCCTCCCAGAGCTGTCAGTCGCGTTTTCCCTGCGGAGCACACTGAATAACCGAGGAATATCCTTAGGGAGTTACTGCTTCATCTTTTATGAAGACTCTCAATGAAAAACAGCCACTGAGGAAATTTCCCCCATGATCCTTTTTCTTATCATTCATATGAAGTTTGTTTTCATTCTCCAAGAAGTGTGGTGAGTGACAGACTGTCTCTCACCATCTGTACAGAGTGCCACTGTAAATCCAGCAGTCTTACTGTAAACTAAGGCAACTTGTCAGCAACTTGTGAAAGCCAGTATATCCACAAGAAAAACACCAAAAATCCTATGAGCCAATTAAGCTACAGTTACAGTTCAGGGGATGACAATGTTCTTAAATGTAAACGGTGTCAGACATTGAGATGTAGAGCTGTGAGATCCGTGTAGGTTTACACATGCCGCTCGGTAATTGGACTCGTGCGTTATCAAGGGCGCATTCCTGACTTCAGTGTCTCAGGAAACTAAGCTAAGGAACAGCGCAAGCCTGCGGTAGCTGCTAATGAACATCCACACAAATACGTGCATACATGCATGTTCTCAGACACTTAGCTAGGATTGTCATACAAACATACAAACACTAAGCCTCATTACACGGATGGTGTTCCACAGGCTTATTAGCCAGCATGTCCTCCGCCGCAACACAAGCTGTGCATGTGTGTGCTTGAACATTTCAAACGGAAAGGTATTAGCCTAATTATACTTTTATATTTCTGCAGTTGTTGTTGTGCAATTTTTCTGCGACAGATCAAATAGTGTTCCTCATGAATCTCATTGAGTTATAAGATAAGGAAGATAACTATTATGACAGGCTGAATGTCACATTTCTGTAGGGCAATGACGTCCTGGGAAGAAGGGGGTCGGGTGGATGGATGGGTCAACAAAACATCTGACTTAACTATGTGTTTGTGACAGTAACCATAACAACAAAGCTCCCCTTACCTGTAAAAAAGTGTTTTAACCTCACAACTAGGCCCAAACGATGAGACATATTTCTTCGTTCACATTGAACTACTTAGTAATAACTTAAACCATGTCATGCTCCTCTTAAGCTTTAATTTACCGTTGCTGAAGTGCATGAGAGCATATTGTTTAAGAATCATTGCTTTGATTAATGATGCTGTCTTCTTTATTACTCCTGTCACAGCTTAACAACCTTAAAACTTACAGAAGAATTAACTTATACCAAGTTCCATTATTATTATTATTATATTAAACTATTTATTATTATTATCAAGATCAGCAGCCAAAACAGCTTCTTAAAGATACATTGTTTATCTACTCTTTATCTATCATGCTTCTTCTTTGGCCTTTTCTCTCTCTCATATGAAGAAGCCCACTTGTCTCCCTTTCAATTGTGTCTTTTTAATCCAATTGGCTTGTTCATCCGAAGCCTCGATGAGCCTTGAGATTTAAAATGAGAGGTGTGTGTGGGGGGGGGTTGGGGTATAAGAGCGAAGCTGGCATATCGTCACTAAACGTTGTCAAGAACCTGGCAACCAGGCTCCGTGTGTCTTTTTAGTGCGTATGCACTCCAGTGTTCCTCTTCATTTCAAATCAACAGTCATCCTTCTGAGTAAGAATCGCCATGGTGATTGCAGTGGTAGGTTTCCCACTCAGAAGGAAGGAAAGACACGGAGCGGGAGAGAGAGAGAGAGCACCTGTCTGTGCATGTGTGTGACTCCACGTGCAACACGGACCTCTCCAAAGTGCAAAACTATGTTTTCTACCCTGAAAGCTTGACTCCAGAAACCCTTCCCTCCACATCACTCTTGATCTTCCCCACACACACACACACGTTCCAGAGGAGATTTTATTAAGGCTGCTTGTCAAAGCCGCAACTAAGGGGTGCACACAGATCCATGAGAATTAGATATTTAAAATGTAGGGATATAAATTCATAAAAATCATTGCATTTATAAGAGATCTTCTATGACAAGATGAGACTGAGCAGGGTTTAATTTTGTAATATCTGTTTTTTAATTAATGTATTCAGATGGTTTGCTCTGCATGTTCTCCATCAGCCACCACCTGCTACCTGAGATTTTCCCCGAAGTTAACGGGGTTCAGGAAGGAAACCAGTTTCACGTGATTGAGCTCAGTGGAACACAGATCATTGCATTTAACAAGTTGCTGTATTATATTTGAATACTGTTTAAAAGATTCAAATTCTAAATCAGTAATGTGTCAATAAATAAATAAATATGCCATTAACTGCACCAAAAATCATATAAGAACCAATGAAGGCGCTGTGTTATTATTTTGTATCTTTGTATTAATACCTAGATTGATTTCTCTCCCATTTAAATGTCAGTTTTATTCGTTAACTGACTTAATTTTAAATTTAGTTTTTGGTCAGCTGAATCCAAAGGTAAGACGGACATTGCTGCACATATAAAATATAGTCCATAGGAAGGTCCTGGGTTATAAAACAGCTGTTAGAATTTAAACACGTTTGTCATGTTTGTGCGGATCTCTTCTGGCTTTGTTTTGACCAAAGAAACATATTTTTTCTTTCCCCTCTCTCCGTGTGAGTGCCCAGTGCTCTGATAATACCTTTGGCTCTTCAAAAGCAGAGGACGATCTTCCTCAGAATGTCCAATAAAGTTGAAGGGGCGAATTTTGGCAGGCACAATTACGCCTGCAAAGAGAAGTAGAGTTAGATTTTTAGATGTCTTGTGATAATAACTGAGAGAGAAGGCTGTTTGATAGTTAAGGAAAATACAGACTGCATAATTATAGTGTAGGACTTGTGAAGACATTCACTTGTCATATGTTGTTCCATGTCACTGCAAATACATGTAGCTAAAAAAGAAATCAAGGCAGAGTGAAATGCATTTCTTAAAGTCAGCTATTCCTCAGATATCATATAGATCTTTTATAAGCAGCTATGAGTGATTTGGTTCAGAAATAGAAACGCTGTCAGCATTTATTAAAAACTAAGGTTCAGACGCCACAGCTGTTGCAGTTGTTCTCTTTCTGGGGCTGCGTGTGTTACTTTGTGTGTGTCTGTATGAATACGTGTGTGTTTGTCAGACACACACCTGCAGCCTGACATGACAGGGGATCACTTTAACAATTTTAATGAGTGCTAATTACAACTAATTACATTGTTCAATCAAACTCCAGTGGGCATTCGGGAGCGTGTGCCATGTGAGGAGAGAGACACTGTGAGCGACGAGGAGGAAAATGCACTGACAAGTCCTGCAAGGCGACGCTCCTTGCCGTCTAGCTGTTTGTGTGTTGTCAAATTTTTAGATTTGAGTTCTTGACTTCAGTTGCCTACGCAAGTTTTTTTTTGTATGATAAACAGATGTTTATGTGTGCAGGGGTAAATGTAGAAGTGTAGTCTTCATGTACTTCTTGCGGCGGCTGAAAACCTGCAAAAGTCAATGACGGTTCCTTTTTTACGGTTCTATAATTGAGTCCGTCCTCACCTCCTCCATCACCATGTGATACATGGCTAGAACTTCAAGGGCAGCGTGTCATCCGCTCTGCTGAGAGGGTGGTTGGCTGCAGCCTGCCGTCTCTCGAGTGCCCGCTCACCTCCAGGACACTGAGGCGAGCAGGAAAGATTATGGCCTTCCAACCTGGACATTAATGATTTTAAAACGCTCCCCTTCGGCAGGAGGCTGCCGTCTGTCATGACCAAAACCTCTCGACACGGGGGCGGTTTAGTCCTGACTGCAGCTGGCATCAGCGACGAGGCCAGGACCTCCTCTGACACAGACTCCATCCCTCCCGTGCTACACATTCTTGTCAATATGATTTATATTATTTTTTTAAACTCTGCATCCCCTCCATATTTAGAATACATTTTATAACCTTTATAGTAAAAATACTTTTTATTTATCCTTTAGACTTTTGTGGTAGTTTTAGTTTTTATTCTGACTTTGTTTCTTATTCTGAATCTGTTCCTAGTCTTTATGCTAAGCTAAGCTAAGCTAACCGACTCCTGCCAGTAGCTATTTATTTCCATCCGCTTATCTAACCTTCAGCAAACTGCTTCATCTTTCTCCATTTTTTATTATTTTTTTTGACTTTGTCTCTTTTGTTCCAACAAACAAGATGTCAGTGTTCATTTTAAGTGGGTGCAGGGTCAGAGAGAAGCCCCGGCGAACTATGTAAGAGCCAAGTGGGCTACAATTTTATGACGAAGACCAAACACACACACACACAGGATGATAGCTGTGAATACAATCCTGATTGTGAGCATTTGTACAGCGAGGACAAAGAAAGTCTTTATCTGCCTCTGGTGTGACATGGATTTGATGTCAATGTTCCCTTTGTGAGTTAGAATTATAGTTATGAGCTTCCTCGTCAGAGAAAGACGTGTTTGTGTGTGTGTGTTTTTTGCCTGTGACCGAGAATAGATGTGTTTTTATAATGACAGCTGATGTCTCATTCAGATATTCTACCTTCGTTGGGGAATATAATGAAAATGACATGCATGTGTGTACATGCAAGCGTGTTACAGCGCAGCCCAGAAGTGGCCCAGACTTTAATTAGCCGTCTCTCGCTAGACGCTGATTGCAGATCCATGTGTCTTGATTAGAGGATTCACAGTGTTTCCTCACACACACACACACACACACACATATTCAGGGTAGAAGCACAAATATTCCTGTCACGCTTCTCAACTTTGGAGTGTTTGACACTCTGAAGAAGGAGAGGAGAGCAATTTACCTGAGAGCGAGTATGAGCCTGGACCAAATTTCCCACCTTGTGTTTGTTGCACCCATTCACATCACTTAACAAATATAGAAAAATAACTATTAAAGACCTGATTTTTCACATGTTTTCTATAGTTATAAATAGTGTTGCCATAAATCAGTGCTTGATTTCAGCAAATAGCCTGAACTCTCAGTGATTTCAGCACAACAATACCTTTTCCCCAGACAGATTTGGCATACGAGCCGCAGGTTAGCTCAGTTTGTGAGGTTGCGCTTGTCTTCTTGTCTTGTGTACGCATGTGTAGGTAAATCAAAGACCGTGAGGTACAGTATTCATCTGTTAACTATGGAGTCCTTTCAGCCGCCACCCACATATCATTTTAAGCCAGATCTCTCTGCCAGAATAATGACCGCGGCTCTCTGAGAGATATTGGCACAAGAGCGATCTTTTGGGAAAATAACGAGCAGAGGAATCCCATTCGATATCCCGCCGCGGGGAGCCCAGCTCGGCGGAGTTGTCATAGCGACGTGAATTCTGGGCGCTCGTCTCGGGTGTGTGTATGCATGTGCGTCTTTAGCCATTTCCCCCTGCATATTGTTGCGGCGAGATGACATGATTGAGACTGAGAGGCAGAGAAACAACAGGGAAGAGACAGTGATGGAGAGGTTTGCAAAGTCTTTATGGGGGGGGTTGTAGAAAAGTTGTATTCCTCTCTTCTGCCATTGTGGCAACTGGGAACACAACTCAAGGTGGAAATAAATCCGGAAGAATTAATCTCAAAGTCAATTTGCCTTTGTGCTCAGGTGATAATAAAATTTCTCATTAGTTGCTGGATGTGTAAATCCTCATCTTCATTCATTAGCATCACTTTCTCCTTGCTTAGAGACCTACAGCAAACAAGGCGTGTCAAAGTGTAGTCTCTGTGCTGTTTACAAAAACTATTGGAAGGCTGCATTGAAGGTAATATCGCAGATTATAAGTGTTTTATTTTGAAAATGAACAGGACACTTTACGTTATTGCGAAGACGTGAGCCATATAACAGCGTTGGATTCATATCCCAGTAAAGGTTAAAATACCACAATGTCAAACTTTAACTCAACTGCATTAGGCCCTGCACAAAACAGGACACGCGGAGTGTAATATAATCACATTTACGCTAATATTATTTTATCCCGAGGGCAGGTTTTAGCTAAGCAAATTGTAACTACTTTATAGACTTAACCTGTTTTGCATTTAATTGTGTTTGCTTTATCTCCCTCTGAAATAATTGTATTCATAAAGTATAGTTCACTGTGATGGCTCTACTGTGAACCAATGATTTAAAATAATATGAAAATGTGCTCTGTCAGTGCTTTGTTTTTATATCTTATTAACATGCAGGCAGTATTTAAATGTTGTATCTGACTGAAGCAGAGCTGATTTTACCCATCCATATACTGCCAAGTGGTTAACATTTAACAATTTATCGTATTAGATGTCATTCATTACTAAATCTGATATAAAGTACAATAATTAGCGCTGACAGATAAATATAGTGGAGTTAAAAAGGTACAATATTTTCCTTTGAGACATAGTGGAATCGAAGTAGAAATGAGCATAAAATTAAAAGCTTGTAGCGGCAGAGTGGGTCTTTTACATATAAATGAACATCTGTTGCATTCAAGCCCAAGCAGGCTCACACTATGCTGATGAAGCTAATCAGAGCAAGGTGAATTTCTTCGTTTTCAGAGTTTTAAAGTTTCAAGTTTGGTGTCTCTGGTGACATTCCCAGGCTTGCATGTCTGAAGAGGGAAGAAATCCCTCACGAAGGAGACAGAGTAGCTTACAGCTACTGGGAATATGGAGGATAAATGAGGGTTACAAATGTAACCAAGGTTCTATGAATTCACCATCACTGTGAGTCAGGCAGAATGCACTAAGTTTCCACAAAAAAGGTGTTTGTAGTCCCAGATATATAACAAAAAAACAAACAAAACTTCATGTTTGAAGAAGAGCGGCTGCAGACTGTAGGTATTTTTCATGCGCAAACACAAATACGGTTAGGTTGTAGTGTGTAATTACTATCACTGCTAGCATGGCCAGACAGAAGTTCTGCACTGTAGCTTTGAGTAATGTATAAGTACTTAAGGACTGCGTCTGTGTACAGTACGTGTACTTGGTTACTTAACACCAATGACTTTATGCGTCCACCACTGAATCGTAGACTAAAGTATTATCACAGTATTTTGGGGAAGAAAAAAATAAACATTATGAAGCCGAATCAGTATTGGGATGAAGTACTCTACTACGTTTTGGACTCTCATTCATGTAGTCCATGTTTATGTGCTGAATTTTTGGTTTGTATTGAAAATACCCTCCATGTACAACTCTGCCTGGTTGTCATTGTACTCAATACAGGAGCTCAGTTTGCTCATTTAACAATACGTTGAGTGGTATCACAACAATGAGTGATATTACTGCTAATACATAAAATACAGAAGGTTCACTCAAGTTGAAAGCTTTGCTGGTGTTTCTCGTAGACCTATTTCTGTGACATGCCTGGGGACGTGATACACTGAACACCATAAACACCCCATCCTAGTGTATCAATAATATCTTCGAGAGGAAGTGCGTCAGTATTGCCTTATTGATTTTTCCATGTAATCCACCCTGATTGCTATGCTAAGGTAATTTGTCCTGAGAGCAATAATGTCGTATGGGAATTCTTGTGGTTGGGTTGTAGTGAAGTCATGTTTGGTGCTGTTTTAATCAAACTGGTGCCACTGTAGGTAACAGTGATATACAGCCTTAAACTAAAATCCCATGCTAAAAACCACAACTAGGATTTAACCCATTGAAGTGAATAGACAGAGACTGTCTTCCTGTTCAGTCACAGAAGGAAAAATGGATGTGGTGGATCTCTATAATGAAACTTTGCCATTTTAGATGAATAAATTCTTCCTTTCTATCACTCAGTCTGGCTGTTCTTCGTTATCTAACTCTTAATTGTCAGTCCTTATTCTGAATATCTTTCTTTCAAATTATCTGACCCCCACCTCCCTGTGCTGCCTGGAAATAATAAATTCAAAAGAGAAAAAAGAGAAGAATCCCTTTCCATATAGGCTATATTACCCTTTCTTCCCATCTTCAGATTTCTGAGAGAAGCATATTGCTTTTGCAAGTAAAAAGAAATAAAAAAGTAAAACATCTCCGCTCCTCTATGCAAACCATTAGTTCCAGGATCCTTTTCATTTTGAAAAATCTGCCATTTCAAAAGTGTTTTCCTCTTCATGCGCCGGGGTGAAAGGAGACTTGAATTATATTCACGCAGAGGTCCTTGACCCCAATTCTGGGTTGTCTAAATGACTGCCCGAGTCGATGTCTGCCAGGTGGGTCTCTGCTAGCGGAGCTCATCACAGTCTGTATGTCAGATTGCAGGACCTCTCAAAAGATGAGTCAAATTAAGCCATCCTGCTTCTACTCTCGTGTATGGGTTGCTTCCTTACACCACTATAAATGGTCTGGGGATTTTAGTGAGACTCAACAACTCGTATTTTTCTACGTAGAAGTTATGATGCAGAATCTCTTGCTCTCATCAGTACAGTGTATTTATTTACTTACATGCAGCAAGAGCTGATAACCCATTTCATTATTTGTTGCCTCACCCAATAATGCACCTAGTGGATATCCTACAAAACAAATGTTGCATACCAGAATCTGAGGTATATTTTAAAAGAAACATTCTGTGAAGTTAACCATTCATAGGATGAGGACCAAGGCAATGGATAAGGCAGTCAGTGTTTATGGTAGGGTTAAGAAATAGACGGTCCAACAGATTAAGAACAGAAGAAGAAGAAAAGATAAGGGATAGTTGAAGGACAAGCGGTCAAATGTCAAGTGTGGAAACGGCCAAATGTTTAGGTTAATGTTTGAAGACAGGAACCTTGGAGCTAGAAAATTAACTATTAAGCTGAGTTTAAAGGTATCTTTTCCATGAGTAAGGAATTCTGTATGTTTCCATATGGTGGAGCAATGACCTTATTATCTGATGTTACGCATTTAGACAAACATGTTGGGTATAAAAGGAGAGGACCGGAGGAGAACGGGAGAGTCTCAATAAGGCAGAAGGGCTCTCCAAGCAATCCTGGATGCTTGTACTTAGATGCTGAACTTCTTTGTAATAAACCTTTTTATATACAATGAAGACGGTGTCAGCGGAGATTTTTTCCTTCATCATCTTCACATCATCACCGACAAATAAACAACAAATCAAATCTCAGTTTCAGTGCCATGGGTAGCGCCATTCGGTGAGGTGTGCACCTATTTGTAGGCTAAACTTCAGTATTAAGAAAACTTATATTCAAAATGCAGAACTGACAAGGGACGTCCCAGGTGCCCCTAATCTGATCCAAGTCCCAATCCTATCCTGTATCAATCAGTACAATGTCAGCCTATGTGCTTCACAGATCAATAGCTCTGCAATACATCAAGAAGAAAATAGCTGCATCCAAGCTATTCCTTAAAGGTTTTCATATTATTTTCTACATAACAATATAGCCTTTTTCCTTGTGTAAAATAAATGACAGTAAAGAAACTAAAAGTGGAGCTCATAAGACTCTACTGTGGGTGTTTCTCTCTCCTACCACCTCGCAAAACATCCCCATTGAATAATTTACAGATTGTGGTCTGACTGCCTTCGTTTTCCACTTGTTACCTTCCCAGACTCGTGGCTCCGTAGGGGTACACCCTGTTCTAGTCTAGTTTTGCATCTGTACCTTGGCTTGTCACTAGTAACTAGTGTTTGGTCCAGACAGAACTCCACAGTGATGAGGACGAAGGAGGAAAGGCGACACCAGACACTAGTAACTAGTGTTTGGTCCAGACAGAACTCCACAGTGATGAGGACGAAGGAGGAAAGGCGACACCAGACAGGCTTTTTCGCACATAAATGGACCCTGTTTGCAGACAGCACTGTAGGTTCTGTGCTGCTGGTTTTAGTCACTTTCTAAGAACTACACTGTCACTTGTGTCACACACTCGTTACGCACAAGGTTGCTTCCTTTAAATCAGACAGCTTGGCGGGTAGCAAAGTGTTAAGTGCATCCACACAGCAGACATGTTCAAGGTTGGTGTAGGTTTAAGACAGCTGTTAAACAAATATGGCGACTTGCTCAGTCCTATAAGAACTTAAAAGAAAAGTCCTAATCATTACTTTGATCATCAAAATGTAAATGATTGAATCGAGACAGCCTAGGACTGTGGTGACAGTACCGTTCTTGTCTCTCCATTTAGAGTCAAGAGTGGTTTCATCAAGAGTTCTAGCTCTGTGTAGTGTTCACTTCAGAAGACGTTGGCTTGTAAACCTGGGTTGTTTCTCTTAATATTTGACTCAGCCTGGGAGTTCCCCCGTCCTCATAATTGCAGCTCTGGTAATTTCCCTTTCGGTTGGAATATTTCAAAAATTTCCTTGACAGTTCCTGGACAATGCGGCGACACACCGCCATTAATCCCTTTCATTTACCTGTCATTGTGCTGTGTTTTTACCAGTGACACATTCATTGAAATCATGATGGTGACTTCCAGTAAGTATGTGAAGTTGAATTGATTTTTGGAGGAGGAAGAGGAAGAGGAGGAGTAAATTATGTCATTAAGTTCACCTTCAACATCATGATGAGAAAGGGCTTTCACATAACACGCACGCCCATACATGCATTACATATTCCCACCTTCCCCACAACCTGGGAACACTGTACATCATGCACGCGCGCACACCCTCTTACCGGCAACACACCATTCATGCACACACCCACATATAAACAGACACACCTTTTCTCAACAGTGTTCCACTTGAATTTTGTTCAGAGGCAGTTGGACGTAGTAAAACTTTCCGTCCTGACCAGCGTTGGTCTTGAATGTGACATTTCAAGCGGGTAGTTATTTGCTTTCCCGTTTGAGATTGGGAACCTTTACTTGCTGTACCTTTCAGAAAAGAAAAATGCTGAGTTCAGGGGTCTTTGCTCCGATCAACACCTGAAATCGACCTCATCAGCAGTTGGAATTCTTTTTATAAGGATCAGCAACTTAGATGTCTATAAGTAAAGCAGAGAAATGTCATCTGAGGCCACATACTGTACTTAGGGAACGTTAAATGAGAATATCACATCACACAGAATGTGGGCGGCTGATAAATTTATACCTCGTCTTTACTGATTTCTGACTTCTGTTACCCAGTCACTGCTTATATCACCAATAAATAGTTATAGTGTGGCACAGTCTTAATCAACCAAAATAAATTAGATCATATAATCAAAGGATAAACACAGTTTATATATTATTATTCTGTGTATGTTTTTGTGGAAGTTTGTTGAAAACTAGAGCGTAACCAACTCCAGTTAGTGAATTTTACATACAGAAACTAGCTTGATTGTGTGTCATTGTGGGACAGGACTATGCAGGGTCCCATCCTGCTGTGAGAAGGTCACGGCTTAGCCTGGAAACTCATGCGGGATATCCACGAAACCAGTCCCGTTGTTACCAAACAAACATGTTGTTTACATTGAGTGCTCTACTAGTGCTTGGATGTCAACTCGGCCACTGACTCTCGAGCGCAGAGAACATCGGAGTCGTGGGAAGAGGGAGAGCGAACGGCGCGGTAAAGCTAAACACACCAACCATGCGATTGCGATCTCTTGACCTTGTGCTGTGTTTTGTGTTGTGTCGTCCGCAGAGGCATCCCGGGGAAGAAATGCGGGACCGTTATTGTGAAAGCTGAGGAGCTGAACAACTGCAGGGTGAGTGTCAGGAAATGGTGAAGGTGTGTTTTAAATTCACTACACCTATATTAACTACATGTACCTTCTCTGCATTTTTCACATTCATATATGGGCAAGTCTTTTGTATTGGAGGATTCAATTTGTGACAGCTTTTGGAGTTTAGGTCTGAATTTATAGCATAAACAGTGTTTTCAGAATTTGTTTGGTATTCTAATGTTTTCTAAAAATTTAAAGCTGTTAAGGTAAATATCACAATTTTGTTCTCTTTGGCGACACCTGTGTCCGTAAGTGGTAATTGCAGGTGTATTTTGGGATTTCACTCAGATACTAACAGTGAAACCAGTGTGACATTGGCAATGTTTACATGGGCAATATGTCTTCAATCAGACTGGAATCATTCAGATTCCAACTTCACTGTTTACATGGACGGTAAATAATCCAATCCAATAAACTAAATGTGTTTGTACTCCCCAAAATCAAATCAATCAGTCAATCACAATAGAACTTTTTGACATGCACAAAGTGGTTCTGCCTGCTAAAGAGTGTCAGATCTGCTAAAGAAAAGAAGAAAGAAAGAACATTTGAACACTCAAGCAAGACGGAACCCTTTTCTCAACCGTGCTGCCCACAGTGATTCTGGCTTTGTTCATCTTTCCAAACACTTGTGGTTTAATTATCACTGTGTATTTGTCCCACCCACAAACTTCTCACCTGATATTTACACCAAACACGCTCAGAAAGAAATGTGTTTATTCCAGCCAGAGAGAAACAGTTGGAGTCAGTTGCTGGGTTTTTGATTACGCGTCACTAACTGTGCTAGCTTAACGGACACACAGCTCTGAATACTGTAAATGCTAATAATTTCATATAATTTCATCAGTTGACCGGAGACTCATCTCACAAAATAAGTTTATTGGTTTATTTTGTATCTATCCACACAACTGATATCTACATTATTACTTTAGACTGTTATCATCAGAAGAAGGAATAAAAACCATTCTTCTTTTTATTATTATGGCTGGTTTCCTACACTTGCAGTTGGTTAGTAGACATAGTAGTAAATCTTTTCCCTAAAGACACACTTGGTCCCTCCTATGCCTGAGAGCGTAGCAGAAACCGAAGCCTCGCGAGTTATAAATATTTTAGGACAGCCTCTAGATTCAGTCTGTCATCAAAAACGATTTCCAGCTAATCTCTCACACTCACTTGGGGCAAAAACAAAGACTGAGTTCTCAATGAGCAGCTTCCTCGTTGGACCAGAAATGTCCAAAAGAACAAGGTTGAAGAGAAAACAAGGCTGACTAATAAATGGATGGAGGAGATCTATCTGTTTGCCTTTAGGGACCAATAGAGTTTTGTTGGAAAGCATAAAAATGTGGAAGGTATTTTATATCGTTTTGTGTCTCCACCCACTAGGAATCGGTGATGATGCAATTCTGTGGAAACAAGCTGGACAAAAAGGATTTCTTTGGCAAGTCCGACCCCTTCCTGGTCTTCTACAGGAGCAACGAGGATGGCACGTGAGTCTGCCTTCCCCTCCTCCCTCCACTCTCCTTCCATCAATCCTTCTCCCCTTTCATGTTTGGTTTAATCCTTCCCTGCATCCAAAGGAAATTGGTTTCATTGATTTGCCTCAGATCAAAAGCCGTGCTGCCTGTTTAAGCATGTGTGTGAGTAACGTGTGGAGATGGAAACGTGCGAACGCGCGTGTGTGTGTGTGTCTGGAAGCGGGAGGTATCGAACAAGTGCAGTGCAGTGGCATGTGTATAGATTTCTGTGTAAGTGTTGGTGTGTTTGTGTGTGTGTGTGAGATCCAGCTCTGTGGGCGCTCTCTTCCATCCTGCAGTGTGTTACAAGTCAGATAAGACCTTGTGCACTGAGAGTGGAAGATACCAGGTCCACCTGCTAGCCGAGAGCCTAATGAAATTACCTCTTTTCAGTGTGTGTCTGTGTGCGAGGCTGTGTACGTGTGTCACGGCTTCCACATCCTCCCACTTATGAGACAGAAAAGAGTAGAAAAGTCTCTTTAAGGAAGGAGATGCAGCGCTTCAGTCGTCTCTGGCCTCTGCGTTGCCCATTAGCTCCTGATAATAGACACCTTGAAGGGTATTATCCCGCTTACACCACAGTGACTTGCCAAAGACGAGAAGTGTGTTATTTTGACACGTTTCACTAAAATATGAACATTTCTCACAAGACGAAACTCAGTTTCTCTGGGAACACCCACGGGATTGACTAATACCTGGAACAATCATTACCAACCAATTTTTCTAGACCTCTCAGCTCGTAAACACTTACACTCGCAGATGGTACGCTGGCACGATTCAACACCAATAACACTGCATACGGTTCACAAAAAGGAAAGACAGTTGGATAGTGACATGAGCTTACTGTTCCATTTTCTTTAAAAATCAAAAAATTAGCCACTTGTCGACAAAAAGACAGAACCCGTTGGTGTTTGGGAGTCATTGGTGTGGCAGTCTCTGAAAAATGGATGTTGTAAAGTCAGCTCTGAGAGAAAGGTACTGTATGAGAAAGAACAGCGCCATTGAGAGGGAAATAGAGAACTTTCAAAATAAAGTTTTACCCTTTCAACGCCCCAAGTTTAAGGTTTCAGAGCTTTTTCAGAACAGTAAACTTCTTCTTTTCAGACTTTGATGACATTATGCAATCTTCCCAAAATTAGTTTCAACTTTTTTATTAGATTTCCAGCTTTCAAACAAATCTTCAGTTTCAGTGTCTCAAAACTTTTCAAATTATGCTACGATCCTAATCCCACGTACCGTCAGCAGCAGCCTTAAAGCAGTGAGCTGAATAGCGAACGGGCTGTGATATTACTTTTATGTAACTCAGACTCTCAGTAAGTTCAGGAGGGCGGTGTTTTCTTATTCTCGAAGCTCGTGTGTTTAAAGGACGAGCCAGTGAAGGATCAAGTGTTAGCTTGTTAACGTACTGCAGTGAATTGTAAAGGGAGGCTTTGACCGTGCCTCTGTTGCTATGGTAATTTAGAGCAGCGAGCGGTTTCGCTGGCATTACTTAGTAGGTGTTCTCCAACACGAATTAATGGACACCCTGCAGACAATCAGAATTTGCCCAGAACGTGGTATAATTGTGTTGCTTTTATTCCTATTCATGCCTGAATCTCAAGTCTTTTCCTCGTCTTATTAACTACACTTATTTTGCCCTCTACCCGCCTGCTTTCTTCTCACCCTCTCTGCTCCTTCTCCTCTTTTCAGGTTTACCATCTGCCACAAGACAGAGGTGGTGAAGAACACACTGAACCCCGTGTGGCAGGCCTTCAAAATCCCCGTTCGAGCTCTTTGCAACGGTGATTACGACAGGTAAGCCTCCTATTACTGCAGCTTCGGCACAATGCAGCGACCAAGACAACCCACCTGAATCATCCACCGGCGTTATTTTCAGCGCCAGACATATTGAAAATGTCGCGCTAGGTAATATGGGCCCCTCTGATGAAGTGATGAATGTTCCTGCAGTGACTAATGGCCTCTTCAGGCTGCTTAACACAAAACAGAACAAGAGGTTTGTCTCCGGGCGTCTGTTTATAAAAAGAAACTATATTACGTAGAGATGTTATTATTAATCAGGGTTCATTTTAAACCAGTAAAGCTGACGTCACAAAATATTTTTAGGATGTCTCAAGTAGATGAACAGAGATCTTTACAAAGGCGGTCATGGTGCATAACTGTGAAACTACCCGTACAAAAGTATATGCGCTAAATATGGCGTCAATATATAACATAAAATGAATGAATAAAGTATGACACAGTGTGTTATAGCAGCAGTTAAAATAGGATGACTGTGCTTTCACTATTTTGAAAGTCATGTTTTCTATAAACAGTATTTTGTCTTAGTCAGTATTTATACATTTACAAAGTGGTTTGATGTGTCTTCTTCTAAAAAAAAAGCCTATTACTGCTGCATTATCTAAATTATATGCTTCATAGTCTTTTTGGCAAAGACGTAAGGTTATTTTCTGCTGGGATACTTTATATTTAGTTCACTGAGGTCAGCACACAAGGAGCAGATTTCTGCTAATTGTCTTGCCCCTGCAGGCTAAGGTGGAAGCAAAGAGCAAATAAGACGCATATTTCTTTTATCATCACCGCGCAGCATTTATTTTGTCCTGCTGCGCCCCGACAAACACTTCCTTCATTCGCCATTAAACGTCTGCGATCATAATTGCCCTTTTTGTATGAATGCGGCGCGTGATGTTTGGGCTGTTCCGCGGATCATTTGGGAAGCGGGGAAATAAGCTGGAGATGAAACAGTTTTAAGACGAGCTAATTTGAACAGTTGGCAGCGATCTGTATTTGACTGGAGGCAAGAGTTTACGTGTCAGCTCGATCAAACATCTTCCAAATGCGAAGACATTTAGGAATGATGCTTCTCTGAATTTCACACGAGCAGCGGCAGCCTTCATAGGGAGCAATTTAGATTTTAAAGTTTGTGTCGATTAGCAGTCTGAAGGCTTATAGATCAAAACAAGGCTACAATGAACTGGCAACTGTACCCAGCTAATATAACAAGATGAACATAAGTCAGGAGATACGCATCCCTCTGTTCAGGAGCTCAGTCTGGATCAGTGGGACTTATCCTCGAACTGTCAGGGATGCAGAATCTGTTCCTCGTACTTCACAAATACTAATATACACCAATCAGCCACAACATTAAAACCATTGACAAGTAAATAACATTGACCATATTGTAACAATCCAATGTTCTGCTGGGAAACTTTTTGACCTGGCATTCATGTGGATGTTACTTAGACATGTAGCACCCACCTAGACCAGACCAGGCACCCCCACCCCATAGCAATGACACTCCTTGATGGCAGCAGCCATCCCCAGCAGGTTGCAGCCTGACACAGACACACACACAAAAATGCTTTAGGAACGACTCAAAAAACACGAAGAACAAGTTGTGTTGACCTGGCCTCCAAATTCACTAGATCCCAAACTGATCAAGTATCTGCGGGATGATCCACAGAGGCCCCTCCCCTCTACCCATAGGACCCAAAGGCCCCCACTAACAACATTCTGTTGCCAGACACCACAGGACACCCTCAGAAGGCCCATGTCCATTCTCTGATGACTCACAACTGTTTTGGAGGCACAAGGAAGACCTACACAATATTAGGAAGGTGGTCATAATGTAATGCTTTCTCAGTTCAAAATACCCCAGACCAAACTGTTTACCCACTGACTACTCTCAGGAGAACTACATATCTATTTCTGTTTGCTTTTATACCAGCAATAGAAATGGCAAAATGACGAAATAGCCGCCTGCCACTTGGTTAGACATTGTTCCTTAGATCAGCACAACATACAGCAACATACTGGCTTGATGTAGCCAGACTCAATTTTCATCAGAATGTGAGCCTTGTAACACTACATTTGGATTTCATTATGGGGTAAAGAGAAAACAAACCTCTGCATGCAATTGGATAGACCCCCAAACAATCAGATCCAGTGTGTTTTAATCAAAATCATCTCAGATGACATGGATGACTACGTCGCTGTTACTCCTCTGATCATCACCACATAAAGGCCGCCCAAACAATTTGATTGACACCTTAGATCATAGCCAGAGCATAATCAGTTCCCAACGGAGCGACTCCAGACCAACATTCCAACACAAACAATTGTTACCTAAGAAGTTCGTCAGGCTTCCAAGCTGACAATAAACAATGGTATTACATCAAGTCACTACTTTACTTCTCCATTCCTTGTTAAATTTTTTTAAAACTACCATTTTACAAGTGTTGACACAGGTTTTTTAAATTTACAATTGATAGTGCTGCATTCATACAAACATACAAAGTACCTACCATGAAGCAGGAACTAAAAATCTCTCAAAACCAAGTCTTAAGGACTGCCATTATCCTGCTATGACATCATCCTTAATTCATTTTATATGGAAAAAGTTTATTATACATTACACACACAGTTTGAATTGTATGCAGATAATAAATAATGATAATAAAAAAAATAATAATCACTGCGCTGAAAGCCTCCTCAGGTTACACCAGCAATTAAACGGTATTAAAAATTTTGAAGTGTATAAACTCAGCACAGCTCAGGTACCAGATAATGACTCAGTTAATCAAATCACACAAAACACCAAAGTCCAGAAAAACTAAAGAAAGTGCTTTGAGGTTACACACAGCACAGGCAGGGATTAAGCTAAAATGCAAAGTACAAAAACAGAATACAAATCCCAAAAACGAAAAGTTTATCACGCACAGAGGTCAACAGAACCAAAGTGAGGAACAATCTGAGGTCATACACAAGCAATCAACAAGGAAACTAGGGAGAAATACAAACACAATCTTGCAGTTATGTAAGTAGTTGTTCCACGTTCTTTGTTCCATTTTGAAGGCTAATCTTTTACCAACATTCCTAACCTTGAAGGCTGAGGGGGTGGTTTCAGACACATGTCTACACATAAAAACTCTGCCAATATTTTAGCGCTTGCCCTCTGGAGGGTCGTGGGAGGGGCTGGAGCCTATCCCAGCTGCCATTTGGCAAGAGGCGGGGTACACCCTGGACAGGTCGCCAGTCTATCGCAGGGGCCAATTTAGAATCACCAATTAACATAAGGAGCATGTCTTTGGACGGTGGTAGGAAGCTGGAGTACCTGGAGAGAACCCAAGCAGACACAAGGAGAACATGCAAACTCCACACAGAAAGTCCCTGGATGGAATTGAATCGATTTTTTTTTTCATAGGTTTTGTGGAAGAATATGTACTTTCAAAACTGTATTAGCTTGAGTTGTTGGTGTTAATTAATTGGAAGCCTACCAACTCTGTAGGACTATCTGGTTCAAGGAAATAACTAAATTAAAGGGATCACACAAAACACCGGTTCAGTGTCCATAGGCACGGGAGTCAGCGAAGCAAAGAGCGCAGACAGGGATGAGGCAGTCTTACAAAGAGGACAGTAAACTCAAAATCAGGAACAAGGAGAATAGAACAACTGGAAAAAAAATTACAAGAGTGCAATTAATTATATTTTACGTCGCTGCAGTTCCTCCGTCTTTTGCAGATCTCCTGGTTTATTGCACGTCTCAGTCAAAGTCTGAGTGAGGAAACAAATCAGGTGTGCCTCTTATGTCAGCCATGTGTGTCCAGCTCCTGTGTCGATAGCAGCTATGTGGAGAAAAAGGGCACAAAGAAGCACACAATAGGGTTTAACTTAGCTGAGCCAACAGATAAAAGCATTGATCTGAAGTTTGGTCCAATAAGCCTATTGGAGGAGTTGAGTATGTCTTATCAACGGGAGACTCAAGAAAACCCACTGTGGACTGCACACATGAAGTACGCAAACACACACACACACGCTCGCAGTCTGTGTCTCTGCAGTCTGGTAAAAAGAGATAAGGAGGAGCTCAAGCTGGCAAACAACGGAGAGATGTGTGTTTGTGCTCATAGGTGCTCTGGTGGGACGGCGTTCACACTCACACGCAGTGTAGCCATAAGATTACCAAGTGAAATCTCTGTTAGTTTCATGTCACATCATCAAAGCTCAGTGTGATGGGATGTTTCCCGCCGAGATGTGGCACAACACTGACTTAATAAGGCACCCGCTCGTAAACACATGAAACGGCTCTCCGCGCGCGCCGGTTTCTCTCGAGGAGAATGCGTTGCGCCAACCAGGAGACGCATTCATCCCCAGAGTGCCCATCAGTGTGAGCCAGCCCATTCCCGCTCCTCACCTTTACAGCTTCCTTCCCCCTAATGTGCATCTGGCTCTCTGAGCGGCTCCGAAGCCCATTAATGACGGTTTGTATTTCCACTCCTTCTCCTATTGAAAGATGAGGAGGAGGGAAAGAGCAGTTTTGGCTCTGATTTTTTAATTGGATACCGCTTTGACACTTTAGAAAGCGAAGTTCAGAGCAAATTCGCACAAACTTCCCGAAGTACTACTCTCTGGCTGCAAATTGTTACTTGGTAATACACGACACTTCCGCGTTTGATCCGTCTCCACTTTCTACTGACAAAATGACAAATGCAATCAACTGAGAGAGTATGAGCACTGCATAATTTTGTCACTCTGACCATTTTTTTTTACATTGTCTCCTCTTCTCCTTGCTTTCTCCCTCCTTCATTCTCTCCAGCAGAGTGCCTTGAGCTGTTTCTTTTTTAATTTGCGTCCTGTTCTATTATCCTTTCGCCTCACCCCTCTCATTCCCTCATGTATCGCTCTCTTGCTTTTGTCATAGAGAAATGACCCTTCTGTCGAGGGTATTGGTAGATGGAGCGATAGCACAGCACATCTCTTGCCGGCTATTCTGTTTTATTTATTTATTTTTTCCTTCCAATTTTATCGTAAGCTATAATAGGATGCAGAAATAGATGTATTTGGAGATGAGGAGAGTGTGTTACCCGAGGCAAATACAGTGTCAGACAGACAGTGTGTCGGAATAAAGATAAGCTGCAGAATGGATGTGCTGCTCCTGAAAGCTCCATGACAACGTTGACAAAAGAAATTTGCATTCTTGTGATCACGTGTCGTATGAAACATCTGTGCTCATTTTAACGACATCATGCAGCAAAGCGTTGGAATGCAATCCACGAATACAAAAACTGACTATACTTACTCATCCTGTTTGTCTCCCAACAGAACAATCAAGGTAGAGGTGTACGACTGGGACAGAGACGGCAGGTAAACCATTTTTTGTTTAATATTGTTGTTTTTGCAATTCAGGTGTCGTATAGAAGCCTTTTAAATCACACGCTGCAAAAACACAAGCGTAATTGCTTGTCAACCCAGCTAATGAGTAACTATTCCACAGCTGATGTGACGAATACAGTCTCCTACGGACTGTTTGCATTGATTTAGATGCATTCGAATAACACCACCTTTAGCTCACATGCAGTAAGATGAAATCTGGTAATTCTGCAGACAGATTTAGATCAGCGAGGTCACCTTTAGGATTCCTGTCCTGTTCCGGTCTTGAAGCTCAGTTTAGTGGCCTCATCGGTCACCATCTTGGCTGAGCCTACTCCGCCTAACCCAGGGCTTATTCAAAAAATGTGCAAAGAGATGGACGGGTGAATCCTAGTTTATACATCTTAAAGCTTTAAAACGCTTTATACTTTTGAGTCGTATCCAAATTCAGTGTTTACGGACATTGACTGTATTTTGGAGCCTGCCTCAAGTGGCCATTCGGTGAAGTGCAGTTTTTGTCAAGTCTGTGTTAGCTTATAGGCTCGGTTTAGATTTCTGCGCCAATTTGACACCGTAGCTACGGCGACAGCGCAGACCCTACGCATACCCTAGCGCCGTGTGCTGACGTGCACCTCCCCAGAAATGCTCCGCTGCGATGTAGACCGCGAGAGCTGTGATTGGTTCGCTTGGTAGGAGCGTGTTTCCGCTTTACTATTTCTGGCTGCTTCTCCATCTCCACAGTTTTCAAATTGATTGTTTTGGATCAATAAAGATGGAACACATCGAGGAAAGGTTAACTGAGGAGGTTCGGAGACGTGAACATTTGTATGACTCGTCATCGGAAAAACTTTGCCGAAAGTTTCATTCGCCATTGTTGAATAAAAGCAGAGAGTAGAGTCGTGCTTGACTCGAATATGTTTTTATTATTAATTGCAGCAGTGTGTCACGACTGACATTTTTTTACTGTTCTCTGTTCATTAATGAATCAGACACATTCAAAACACACTTGTTTTTAGTGATAGAATTTTTATGTTTTTCTGTTTATGTGGTGAGAAACAGACTTCGATTTAATGCATAGTCGTTTTATGATGTTTTCTTGTGTTGCCTTTTTGGTAACAGTCTCGTTGATGCAATTATAAGTAGTACTGACAAGATGAATACTTTAATATCAGCCTGTTTGTCTTTATGTTTTTGACGTGTCAAAGTTGCCGGTGCAAAGAAATGTTATCAGTCAAAAATAGCAGGTGTAATGGCTTGGTGTAATAGTTTAAAGAAAAATAATTGCGCTAACTTAAACACCACAGTAAATCTTTTTTCATTTCATTAACTGCTGCAAATGTTCATCATCATTAGCATCTGAAGAACCTTCAAAGTTTATGTTGCCCCTGATTAAGGAGAGACTATTTATAGTTGTCAACATCTCTTCTGCTTGAGTTTTTTTTTTTCAGCGTGGATGTCATGAGCACTTGTTGCACACTATTAATCTGATCTGCACTGATATAACGTTAGAGCCGAAAATGCATTTATTATAACTCTCCTCTCTTGATTGCATTAACATTCAACGCTTCCTGTGTGAAGCTAATTAACAGCAGTCCGTGTTTTCAGTCGGTAAGAAGATCATCATGGACCAACCGCTTAATGATGACTCTGGATTCTGGCTGCTGACATTTGTCATGGTGTAGTTTAACAGGGAGTTATTTCTCCATTCTTTATACTTTGCAATCTATTCAGTGTCTCTTATAATGTGAGGGAACATTTTGGTGTGGTGGTGTTTTTCAGTGGGAGCAAAATAACAGTTTTAACAAGCTGTTCGGGTGGTTTAGTGTGACACATTAAAATCTCCGGTGTCTTCTTCACCCACGTATTGCTGCTTTAAAACTCACTAACGACAAACCTCGTCATTGTTGTCCTCACCTTAAGTTACACAGGTTCAGGGGCACGGTTCATTTTGGTTTGCTTGAAGAAATTCACACCTGATCGTGTTTAAGGACACATGGTGGCGCGTTTTGAGTCTGTACTTCACATTTTGGGATCGTCACTACACTGTACCTGGATGGGATCTGTTCTTTATTTAACATTTCTTCTGTCTCTCTCTGTAGTCATGACTTTATCGGAGAGTTCAGCACCAGCTACAGAGAGCTATCCAGAGGACAGAGCCAGTTCAACGTCTATGAGGTGAGTTTTTGTGTACATCTAGGTGTGGACAGGTGTTACTGTATCCAATTGAAGGTTGAGTCTCCTGCCCAGATCCCTGTTCTGTACGGATTATGAGGTCGCACTCATATTAGCTGTACTACTAATTCAGATCCATTGTGTTTCTGTCAGGCTCTTTTTCAAGTTAAAATTATAGTAGAAACAGCAATTTCAACTCAGCTTTTGTCTGCTCGTCCTGTCTGGCAGGGGACATGATTACACAATCTAATATTGTTTCTTCAATAAAGATTTAAAGGATTTGAACTTAAAATAATACATCTTTTAAAAAGCAGATGATCATTTAATCATGCCAATTTCCATAATAACGAACACAAACCCAATGCTTGACTGTTCAGAGTGACGCTGTGTTATAGTATATACATCATGCTGCTACTGACGCTACTGACAACTAGTATCTATGCATACAGTCAACTCCATGACAACTCCAAAAATGCAGAAGAGAAACAATACGCAATGCTTTCAATAAACATGGAAACTGTAGAAGAAATGTATGTGCTTGCATACTTGGCTAAGGCCACCATTAACAGTTTTTTATATTTTTACACATGATTGCTTCAGCCCACATAAAAGTAAAAATGTCCATATGTCCACAACATTTTTTTTTCCCCAGACCCAGAAGGCTTCCATTGCAGCTCTCTCCTATCCTGTGTAATATAAATATCTCAGCAGCAAATATGTAAAAGCTCTGATACCACCAGGGATAATTTGGTGATTTAGTTTTTTTTAAATATCCTTTAAATGTGAGCCATGTTTTGCTTGTAAAAAATGAAAAACTAGGGAGAAAAAACTAGCTTTTTTTAAACATTTGGTAAATGTGCAAACACGTCTGGAATATCATCACAGTATAGTTTCAATTTAAAGTTGAAGTGGATGCTGCGGGTCGTCTGTAAGCTCACATTCACATCTATAGTTTTTGTGGTAAATATTGAATAGTGACACCGTATATAATATATGACAGGTTTAAAGTCAACTAAAATGCAAACAGCTTCGGTATCTCCTGCAGAAGAAGAATCGTCTCATGCACACACACACACACACACACACACACACACTGGCAGTCGGCTTATCTTCTCCCAGGAAAAGTCAACACTTCTTGATTAACGGAGTCCCACACAGAGAGAAAAGCACACAGGGGACTGTCATATTAAACAGCTGCTGTTTGCCTAATAGTCTTCAGATGTGCACACACAAAGACTCACACACACACATATGCACATTAAAAATAATTTTGCAATTTGCGGCCTTTTTCTTGACCTCAGTTTTTCCTCAACACGAACATGGCAGCTATAAAAAAAACACTTTGCATTGCTAAATAACCCACTTGGTTTGTGGTTTGCAGTGGAAACACATTTCAGTTTACCTCCACAGACAAGTGCGTCCTTGAGGGAACCTACGCAAAGTGAACCAAGGAGAAATGCGTAAATCCACACATACTGTATGTTGTTTCCCTGAGGTCCTCTCTCTTGGTTCAACCTTGCCGCGATTTAATTAGACCGTAAAACTCCGATTTAAAAGCCCAGGTACAGTGTTTGGAATTCAAAAGGAGTTTCAGGTCCGCCTCTGTCTGGTCGACGCATCACAGGAGCAGTTTTAGTGAGCTCGGGTTATAATAAATCGAGGGCCACAGCTGGAAAAGCGACTGTTTACAACAAGCAGTGGTGTCTCCAAACTCTTAAGTAAAGCTGATTCTGTGTCCTGTTACATATTCATAAAGTCTCACCACTCAGCTTAGATCGCTCAGAGGCATGCTCATGCTAGCTGCTGGTTTAGGGATGGACGTATTTCAGCATGGAGAGAGAATAGGAGGGACAAACTGTGCTATAAATGACTACGGCTTCCACACATTGTCCTCGCTACATGAACAGTACATGGTTAAAAAAACGGTTTAAATATGTTATTTAATAATCATGTTAACTTTCATATAAGAGGGCATCACAAAATGGGTATGTATAATGTAAGGCAAACTCAGTATAAATTAAAAATATATGTATATAATAAACATGGTTAGTGGTTGACACAAAATGCTGTCCTGAAAATGTAGCTTTTGAATAATGAATGAAATAATAAAATAAGCCCAAACCCCCTCGGAAGAACTCCAGTGTAATTACATTTGAAATCAATGTGCAGTTTACCCAAACTTCACTTCCAGCCTAATCGGCTTTAATCAGTATATTTATATGGGCTATGAATCACATGTTTGTGAAAGTGGTTCCTTGTATTGATGTAGGGGATTATCACCCACTGCAGTTCCCCTCGGCTCTCTGCAGCTTTATTGGGGTCATTTATGGCTGCAGCAGGGAGCTGTTTTCAGAAAAACGGCCATATTTAGAGACTAACTGGTGAACATCGTGGTGCATTTATTTAGCAGCTAAAGAGCTGGATATTTCCCACTTGGAAGGGACTGTAATAGACCTAAAAAGAGAGTGAATATTGGACTCATATTCATGAGTTATTAAGAAACAGTTCCAAGTGAATGCTAATATTTGTGTGTCTAAGTTTGCCAATAAAAGATGACATATCAGGTTTCAAAGACCAAATCTGATCTTTTTTTAGGTGGTAAATCCAAAGAAGAAAGGGAAGAAGAAAAAATACCTCAACTCTGGAACGGTAAGGTGTCACATCTGATCCACTATACTTCATGTTATGCCCTAACTACATTTGGTCCAGATATTTTCATACAGCTTAATATACATGAAGTGGTCATAATGTTCCTAATATCAGAAAGAATAACTGTATTAGTCCTGTCAGTGGTAATATTTTGACTGATTGTTGGCCTATCACTTACAGGTGACACTGCTTTCATTCCTGGTGGACATTGAAGTCACCTTCCTGGACTACATCAAAGGAGGGTAGGTCAATGACTACGCATTCATTGAACACGCACTAAGAGCCGGGAGTTGTAGTTTTTTAATGAGAACTGACATGCTGAGTGTGCTGGTCACTGTCTCAATAATAACCCCATCACGACTCAGTGTGAGTGAATCAGATGGAAAAGTGTGCATTTGCATGTGCGAGGAAGGAAGTGAAAGGTGTGGAGAGAGAGACTGACAGATGGGCTGACCTGCAGTCAAGTACATAGGACTCTGACTCAGAAGTGTGTGTGTGTAATCTTGTATTGTGTTTCAGCACTAGCCCAAGCTCTGTGCCGTTGTTTGTCATTGTATGTCCGTCCCGGCTGTATATGTGCTTGTGTACGTATGTTGCTGCAGCAGGCAGGGTTGACCGTGTGCACCCAGGCATGGCGCAAATGCTCGCCCACACACTCTGCCTTCATTAGACTCACAGAGGGGGAGACTGTCAAGGGAGAGAAAAAGTGTGTGTGTGTGTGTGTATGCATGGAAAAAATATGTCGTCTCTGTATTCCTCTGTTCTTGCCGCCCTTGTAACTTGGTTATGAAAAGTCCACTGGCTTTTAAAGTGGGAACCTGCTGGTTTATGAAAACTTTTAGGTTTGTTTTTCTGGTTTTAAGAAAAAATAGTTTTTCTCTCGCTTTGTCACAAACTCAAAAAAAAGAGAAAACAACACAATGTATTTTCCACCTCGATTTGGATGCTGTTGCTTGCTTCATTAGGATTTCAAAAGAGACACACACAGCAGTGGTGTGAAAGCCAAACAAAAATTGCTTGAGCTAATGAGAGTACATTCCAACAAGCAACTCACATAATCTAGCTTCTGCAGATAAATTTAAATAATTATTGTATTCTATTTTTCCCCCAGGCTTTTACAAGAGCACCAGACAGACGTACAATTAACAGATATACAGACTGACATTAAATTCAAGACATCAATAAATATTTGTCATATCAGGGGGGAATTAAAACGGGGGGAATTATGAATTAGTCAAAATATCGTCAGCCACAGGTGTGTCTCCAAGTCATTTTAAATTCATGTATGTGAGGTTTAATTTAATTAAAGGATAGTGGTTCATTAATTACAGTTCTTACATACTTTAAGTGAGATACAGACTCAATATCAGAGCCATGTAAAGTGGTAACAGTGAGAAGGTCCATTGACTTTGATTTTACATTCCTAACGAGTTTTAAATCACACAAGATACCTTGCATAATATTAAAAGTTAAATAAGCCTGATTTGTTGTAGTTACAAAGGAATATCTCAGTATCATCTGCATAGAGGCAGAAGTTTTCCTTAGATCAAGACTGTTGATATATAAAATGAATAGGAGTGGCCCTAGGAACAATCCCTGTGGCATGCCTCAGATACATGAAAAGTGACTGAGATCTGCCTTATAGAAAATTTTCAAACCATCAGACAGTTTTTTTCTAACTGTCCTTTACTGATCAATTTAATTATCACACTAGAATATCAAAAGCATTAGGCACAAGGGCTGCACTATGTTGCTTGTTGTGTAAAGATTCAACAAAGTAATTTACTTGAAGCTAATTAACTCAAAGTTCATGCAGTTAAGTCACATTTAATCATGGTGTGGGCAATTTGTGAGAAAGTTTAATTGACATGTTTTGACAATTAAACACATTTTAATTAACAATTAATCAAGCTGAAGCCGTTGCTAACTGTAAAGCAGCCATAGTCATTTTGTAACAGTGGATCATGCAATTTGCATTATTGCTAGATAGGTTTATTTTTTTTCTTAATTATTTATCAGACAACTCTATAATTACTGGAATGCACTGCAGTAGTGTTTGTCTGTTATTGGACTTTGTGTCTTTCTTACTGCTGAGGAGAGTACTTTGGGGTAATTGTCATGCTGCAGAAGGAATTCTGAACAGATAAGTCAATTAATGTAAACTTCTTAGGGGCCTAAAGGTTTTCAATGTAATGTATCTGTGAAATGTGGAAGTCTTTGTGAATATTAAGCCCTTAAAACTGTATTGCCTTTAAAAGTCAATACAACTTAATGAGAATAAAACAACAGCAATATAAACAGGAGTCCCACAACAGCAACAAACAGTAAATTCTTCTTTCTTTGTACCTTCGCCACAATATACCCTATAGCTCTAAAACCTATTTTGTACTTTGTAAAATAGAGGATAAAGACCATGTTTATTCCTCTCAGGTTGCTCTATTTGATTCACAGTTTTTATTATACCCTCTAGTAAGGAAGTGGACAAATCACTTTGTGTCCAACAGCCCTGATCAATAAAGTATTGACTGATGGGGCATTAGGAATGCACTTTGTGTAGGTTGGATTAAGATACTAGATGGAGAAGCTGCTTATGTTTGATTGGATTAAAATGAAGCAGTAGTATGACAGGCAGGCTTTTCATGTTTGTGTACCAGTCACACGTGTTATAGTTACATGTTCAAGTCGAACAATTTCCTTGAATGGGTGAAAGGTAGCAATGAAATTCACGCATGGCCTTTCACCACGTGTACTTACACATGTTTTCTTGTTTTGTCACTACCTGCTAATGGAGAAATCCCATCATCAAGTCTCTCTATGAAGGAGAGCGTGTTCCCAGCAGCACTGTAAGTCAGAGAGCACTTTGAAACTTTTAGGAAGAGGTTGTTTTTGATTCTTTTTTTGGCAGGGCTTTGGGAGTGTGAGCTGGATGCTCTTACATGCTTTTGTGGCTAAATTAAGTGCCTTGTGCTGTCTCACTGTTTGAAGCCTAAATGGACTGTAATGGTCCAGTTGCATAATGGGCAGACGGTGTGTTTGTGTGCAGACGCACAAATGTGTGCACTCACTTATAAAAATGTAAACACGCCCATGCGTGCGAGCACACGACACGCATCCCCTTCTACATACTTTTTCGTGCATTTCGCTGAAATCCCTTGTGTGCCTCACTGTGGCTGGACTGTCTGTGCAGGTATTTTGTAAGTTTGCCAGTCATCTCCTCTCAGTTCTTCATTCACCGTTCTCCTATCTTTTGATTGGCAGCTCTTTTTGCAGCTTCAACCCAATCAGCTAATTGTTCATTTGGACCTAATTAGGAACATGATCTGCTGCCAGGATTAGCATAAATGACTGATTTGAGAAGGCTCCATCTCACTTCAGAGCATTGCTGCTCTCGTTCTTTTCTCTCCCTCTGATAAAACATTAGTACCACCCATGGATTTCAACAAAGAGGCTTCTTTTCATGAAGCGTGAAGATAAAATTATGAATTGTTGGTTATATCTTTCATTTTGAGTTGTGTCTTTGAAGGCAACGCTGTCACTCATATTGACAGATATTGTCTCCCCTTATTTTGGTTCGTCAGTTGAGTATTGTAACCAGAATAGAAGCAGGAGGGAACTCTGCTTGTATTCTCATCATTCTGAGAGGCTATCATTACTGGAGGAGCAGACACTCAGAATCAAGACAAAGATTGGTAGAAAAAAGTCAGATTTTGGAAAGAAACCCAGACATTTGACTTTGGGAATATACCAAATAACAAACGAACAAGCACAATATGTCTGCTAATATCAGTGTTTAGACTAAAGTGACTTAATGCAGGGATGAGCTGCTCCTCTCTCCTCTCCTCTCCTCTCCTCTCCTCTCCTCTCCTCTAGCCAGATGGACACTGTCCAACCAGCAACATCTGTTTGCATATCATCAGGAGAAGTCACATCATGCGACCTCTGATGCTGTTTTTAGGCCACTCAGTGCACCCATGCATACACGGCTCCCACTGGCACTTGGGTAAAACAGGAAAGGACTCTTTTTGAAGACATTCTCAATTTTTTATATTGGAACATTCTCACTTATAATATGAAAACTTTCAGTAAGTGTTAGTGTGACTTTCCCCAGCTCTCTATTTTTTTCTTGGAGGAATTAATCAATATTAATCAGCAGTGACTACTGGCTTCGTAGCTGCCAGAATGTGCAGTTGAATGCTGACAACTGTTTTTGAGTCATGTGAAGTGTAGATCTCTGCATTACAGATTTATTACACTGCTGGAAATTCTTATTGGTCAGTTGTGGAGTGTTGCCCCATGTGAGAATTTTTGACTTTGGCGACCCCTAGTGGTTCCATCAAAAAAGACTGTTGCAAAAAGCAATGCACAAAATACTGTGAAGGATTGTGTGTTATTCTAAGGTCATATAAATGGAGTTTATATAAATATTAGCGATTTCTTGGTGAAATTTGCCGTTTTAGATCAAAATACATTGAGATTCATGCAGATTCATGGAAAAACTATTTGGGTTGGGGTGCTTGAAACTCCTGAAAGGATGATCTTAATTTGAAGGGATCTGCTTTTCAGAAAGGTGTTACGTGTAAGCATTTGGTTTTGAAAGTTACTGCTAACCTAGCCTGGAAGCCAGACAAACTTGGTCTGGAATCACTGTATTGAAAACTGATTATGCTCTGGCAAATACAGTGCAGTAGTAATATGTGGTTCATCTCCACCATGAAGTCTAAACTGCACCTCCAGACACTCACTGGAGAAGCTGCTTATGTGACATTAAGGACTGCCACAACCATGACCTGAAAGCCTCCAGGTAGGGAAACACAAGATTGGATGGGCTTGGCCAGTTAGTTAGCAGTGACTGAACTTTCTACCGTAAATAAAACACATATACGTTTACCGTACGGTCTGAACAGTCCAGTTAGAGTGGAAACAGCATACAGAGATTTGTCTGGCTTTTAGCTCTGAGCTCAAAAGTGCTTCTGCAGATCTAAAGCTTGAAAGAGGACCTTTAGTGGTGGTGGTCTAATGGTTCTAGTTTTGAGTGGGTTGACAAAAAGAAAAACGTGTGTGCCATCTTTTTCAAATTTTATTTTGATTTTTGTCAGTTGTTGCCACAAGGTTTAGAAGTGTGTTTATGGGAATTTTCGACCATTCTTCCAGAAGTGCATTTGTGAGGTAAGGCACTGGCCTGGCTCGCAGTCTTCACTCTAATTAATTCCAAAGGTGTTCTATAGGGGTTGAGGTCAGGACTCTGTGCAGGCCAGTCAAGTTCTTCCACACCAAGCCCACTCCAACTCATGTTGGAACAGGAAGGAGCCATCTCCAAACTGTTCCCACAAAGTTGGGAGCATGGAATTGTCCAAAATCTCTTGGTATGCTGCAGCATTCAGAGTTCTTTGCACTGAAACTAAGGGGCCAAGCCCACACCATATTCCCCCCTCCACCAAACTTCACACTTGGCACAATGCAGTCAGACAAGTACTGTTGTCCTGGCAACCGCCAAGCCCAGATTCGTCCATCACATTGCCAGATGGAGAAGTGTGATTCGAAGTTTGGAGGTCTGTAGCGATTGCAGAAAGTTGGCGACCTCTGTGCACCATGTGTCTCAGCATCCACTGACCCCGCTCTGTCATTTTACATGGCCTGCCAGTTCGTGACTGACTTGCTGTTGTTCCCATTCGCTTCTACTTTGTTATAATACCACTGACTGTTGACTGTAGAATATTTAGTAGCAAGGAAATTTCGCAACTGGACTTATTGCACAGGTGGCATCCTATCACAGTACCACGCTGGAATTCACTGAGCTCCTGAGAGCGACCCATTCTTTCACAAATGTTTGTAGAAGCAGTCTGCATGCCTGATTTGAGAAGGCTCCATCTCAGGGTGCTTGAGTTTATACACCTGTGGCCATGGAAGTGATTGGAACGCATGAATTCAATCATTTGGATGGGTATTATTTGGAGTGAATACTTTTGGCAATATATTGTATGCTGAGAAGACACTTCTGAAGGAGAAGATATGCTCTGGAGGCATACTCCGACCTATTCACCCAACCCTTCCTCATCCAATGATGCTTTAGGTTAACTGCTTGGTTATATAATTCTAAGCTTATAAATAGTAGGTCATATCAATCCATGGGAAATGTGTGTTCACACGGAAAACTAATGCTGCAGTCTCAGCTGAGTTGATTGTTGTGTTTGCAACAGCTCAGATGAACCCACCTGAGGGGCAAACGCTCCTGGTTTCAGAACAACGAACTAGATGTGAAAGCACCCTGAGTAAGTTGTAGGTAAAGTTGGACTAGTAGTGAAAGTTGTCTTGCTGCCGGAGCACCTCAGATTATTTTTTGAGAGTCCACATATGAGATGCTTTAATGATTTGGGAGAGACAGTAGCTTCAAGCTTGTTCAGTCTGCTGCAATGCTAATTTAAATCTTATACGCAACCCCCTAATCAGTCCCCCTGCTGTGCAGTATTTTGTCATATTGGTTCCCTAGCAGTGTCACTGTGGGCTTTAACAGCGGGGGAAGATCAATGACTGACAGAAAAATGAGGCATTCCCCTTTCATCCCAGTATACCTACTACACAGATGCTGCATGTATTTAAAAACAGCTACTGTCAAGAATATTCTGACAGAACATCTTGTCCACATAAAGCAAGCTTTATGAGAAATGTGTTGACACAGTCACATACAGTATGTACACAAATAAAACATTGTGGTATATAAGACACAGAGAAAGAACCAGTAAATAGATTACATTGAAGAATTAAAAAAAAAAAGTCTAAGGGAAAGTGAAGGTGAACAAGCATCATCTGTGTGCAATTAAAGCAAGGCACTGAGCCAACCATTACTCACTGGAATGACCCAGCAATCATGGTGATAAAGAGTGCGTCTCCTCACTGAAACCGGTTACGGTGCAAATATCACAAAGCCAGACGGAAGAAATACAACTGGCTATAAATCTGTGAAAACTGATTGTGTCTCTGCTCTGTTTTATCGTCTTCATTAAAACTGAAAATAAATAAATAATAATAATATGTCCAGCAATTAGATTTTGTAGAGTTTATGTATGTAGGAATATGTCTGCTACAGCCAGTGGTTTAGGTGAACTTGCCAAGAGGTATGCTGCAGCCATTTAGCACATACAAAAAAAAAATCATGACACAGTAACTGCCCTTAAAAGGTTTGGAGAAGTTTCCCTCTACCTTCAAGACACTGAACGATAAGGTTTTAGAGGCAGGTTAAGCTCACATCTCTCCTCCCCGAGCTGGAGCTCAGTGATGTGAGGTTGTGGTTTAAGACCGCTGCCCGTGGACATCTCTTATCAAACCCGCCAGAACGCTGTGCTGCCTTTTAGGGTTTAACCGCTTCTGTAGCCGTGCTCCGCTGCGGATCTCCTTTTGCTGTTTGTGTGTGTGTTAAATACAGGGATGTCTGAAAACCACAGCCCAGAAACATTCTAGTATGGCACCACTCATTTCTTTGAGTCACCGTCTGACGGTTTTTATCTGCACACAGCGATTAGTGGAGAACCTTTTCTGCTTTCATCGCAGTAATTCAAAGTCTTCATGTAGCTGAACGCTGAGCCCAAGTTGTTTGACAGGAGTGTTTTCATAAAGTGTTTGTCAGACAGAAATGTAACACTGTGCCAGGAAACATGGCGTGCAGATAAGTATGTTTAATATAAACACGTGAAGCATACATGAGAACCAATAAATTAACATTATAGTGTCAGTCTTAGAGAGTGTCCTATGTTCAGATCTGGATATTAACAGTCTCTCCTTTGAGTCAGATTTAAATGACGGAGACAAGCACTTTGTGAAGCCAGATCTCTGCCATTGACTTTATAGGTTTCCTGCTAATAATAATAATATGTTGGGGAGTTCCACAGCACAGGGTAATCACCATCAAACTGCCGAGAGTTGACAACATAGATCAATACCAGTGACTCAACAATTGCAGCTCTCTTGTGAAAAGTATTCAGCCAATATTTTGGAACCCCTTTTGTTGTTCCTGCTTTCTGTCATTATCGTCCTGACAGCTTTAAAATTGTACATCGCGGCGCTGACTCATCCGATGTAGCTCCGTCATTGTTGTTTTCTCATGCTGAAGTTTCACACAGTGAGTGTTTAATCAAGGACTGGTTTTCTCCTTTTCATCAATTCCCGTCTCGTCATGGCCGCTCTCCAATTCACCTTGTTTTTTTTCCAGCCGCCCATTTACTCCAACATAATTCAAGTTCCTCTCTCAAACTTTGTGTGTGTGACAGGGAGAGAGATGGAACGGGAGAGAAAAAGGACATGCATAATTTAGGCTGAAGCTTGTCTGTGCCAACATGGGGAACTGGACCAAAAATCATTCCAACTCCTTGTCCTTGTCCTTGTAGCTGTCCCCTGAAAAGCTCCATTAAGTGCATTTTCTTGATGATTTCATTATGTTGCTGTTACTAACATTTTGGGTGAAGCTCTTTTATCAGGGATTGTAACATTTTCTTCAATAATAGAGAAATTATATGTTCAGATTTGAAAATGAACAAAATGGAGATGTTATTTTTTGTATGAAACTTGTATGAAAAGTGTTAAAATTACAGAAAAATATGTAAATTCACTGCTTCTTGAAAACGTGACTAAAGCTTCATCAACACATACACTGGTATCTTTTTTCAAAGTTTATTTTTACAATGACTGATGTATAGTAACAGTAACCTATAAATAACTCCACAATTTTTCCTCTGTCTTAGTGCAAAGAGGAACAAGTACATTACGAAAAGGTTTACATTTAACAAAGCATTAATTTTATGAAAACTTCTTAAGAAAAATAAGTGCAGAAGGAAAAGCAGTTCCCAAATAGCAATGACCAAAACTGTCTTTGAAAAAATGTATTTGACGTGCATTTTAGTGTTTTAGTTTGTCCCAAATCACATTCACTAACATGGAGGGGGTGGAGCTTATTACCTATACTGCAGCCAGCCACCAGGGGGAGCTTGATTTGCTTTTGTCATTGTGTCTACTTTTTTTACAGTCTAGTGTCGAAATGACTAACAGAGAGCTGCAACCCCAGAGCCTTACGGCTTATTTTGAATAGCTCCTTCTGACGTGTACTGCCTTGTATGCAGCTCAAAATGACTTCCTATTGAGGACAGATTTACATTCACTGAAAAGATTTACAGTGTGTCACATTGCAGGCATGGCTACAGAGAAGAAAGCACCTTCCTGTCATATTTTAAGCTTTTTATTAGACATTTTATTTCGCTTTTTATCAGGTAAATTTTGTGTTTTTTGAAGGGTCCACAGGGATCATGTACATAATGTTACCGCACGTAGCCCCTGAAGTGATGTGTTTTATGAAAGGAGCTTTTTCATGTTATGAATACAGTAAACAAGACGATTTCAAATCTCAAAAGTGCAACAGAGGTAGTTTATGTTAATCAAGCATACTAGGCTTACAGAGTGATTTTGATCAACTCTTAGACTGCTCTTATGCTCTCTCATAATCCTAAAATGCTCAGACGTCACAGAGAGGTATTGACTGTCGGTCACTGTGAAGAACTGTGGCTAAGATGAACAGCCACTCACTTTGTTGAGATCGGAATGAACTTGGTATTGAGTCATTTGAGCATGAGTTTTCTCTTATCTTCTCCCACTGTCATTTGTCAACTCTACCAGAATGTTAACCTGACAGGGCAGCTCCACACCTTAGGCATTCTACCTGTATTCTGAAAACCCAGAAAACTTCACCCGTGTGGGCTGGTCATTAAAAGTGTCACAAACTTTTCCCTCTTCCTCTGTCCCCTCTGGACGGCACAGTGCCTGCACTTCAGATGGCCCGCTGAGGTGACAAGGATGATGATCTACTGGGCGTTTGACGCCAGAGACAGGGAGGCTTTTATGTGCGTGTTTGTGTGTGTGTGGCACCGGGCGAGGATTGGTGTGAAAAAGCTGTCACAGGCCTACGGAGTGCTTAACCACATCCTGCTCCTGCAGGTTAACAAGTTTGGAAATGTTTTGATGGAGAGAGACGTGCCGCTTTCTCATGCTGGGCACTGAGGTTTGTGTTGTTTGTCGCTGTCTTGTTCCATCGCTCTCCGATCTTGCTTCTTTTTCATTAGTTCTGTCTTTTTCTGTGTGTCTTTCCACACAGGAACTACAAATTGCACAAGGCAGAGCATAAGCGCTTAAAATCTGGAAGTTTGGTAGCAGATGTCCAGGTCTTACCAACTTAAAAACATCTTAATCTTTTAGCTGCAGCCTGAATTATTTAACCTGTTACCCACATTCTCTTAGATAATGAGTTTTTCTGCCACAACAACTTTAGCATGTTTTGTCATGTTTGTGGTCTCCAGATGACGATTCCTAATTACTTTGGTAATCCCCATTTTTTTGTTTTGTTTGAGTATTTTGAATGCTGAATGGATTGCCATAAACTTTGGTGAAAATCTTCATCTTCCTGACATTTTCAAACTACTGAAAAGCTGATTTTTGTCTCTCTGCTTTGTCTTAAAATGAATTTAGCGGTAGATTTGGTCGGCTAACATGCTAAGGTTTAGCAGATGACTTCAGGTTATTCTTTTCCAAATGGTGTTTATGTGCGAAAGTTTTAAAACGATACTTGTGTACTAGGTCTAAGATTCTGCAGCCATGCTAACAGACTCAACAGGCTTAACGCAATACTTAATGATTTTAGTCATACGTATGTATGAATGTGTATTGCACTGCCACAGACCTTATGAGGAACATAATTTGAGTCCTGTTTAGCTGGTTAATCTAGTTTGGCAAACATGCCGAGCATTAGCAAAAGATTTCTCTATCTTAGCTTAGCATGTTAGCATGGTAACAATTACTAATTAGCCCCAAGTGCAACTGAGGCAAATGGGAATGTCATTAGTCTGTTTATAATGTTTGTGGCTTGGTTCACTACAAACATTTGTGAAGTGGTTCATGGTGTCTAGAGGATAAATTCCAATTACCTAATCCATTGGCACGGCCACAGTAATTTAAAGGTTTGGCTAAACTATCCTATTGATGAACTGTAGCAGCTTGTGAGATCCCTTATTTTCTCATAAAGAATAATCTGGCCTGGCAGTTAGAAAATACTGAAAGAATGATTGTTAATTAATAAACTGTCTTTTTGTTTTTTTGTCTTTAAAGGACCCAGATTAACTTCACCGTGGCCATCGATTTCACAGCTTCCAATGGTGAGCCTTCTTCAAAGCACATTTTTAATGTGCACATTCACTCAGAGACCCGGTTTAAAGACACACAAAGTGAATGCCTAGGGAGCGTTTATTCAAATATATGCAGATAGGGGAATCAAGTGTTTCCTAATGGCCCACTCTATCACACCTGGCAGCTAAAGCTCAGTGCAGTAACATGCTATGATAGCCGTGATTAAGGACTTTGTTATCCTTCTACCCTTGAGCTCAGTCATAGTTGGACAGGCGGCGACGATTGAGACAAATCCTATTAAATCAAATGCGGGCTTTCAGGCAATGGATGTTAAATTGTGATCGAGGATGAGATGTACTTGATCTTGTCAGGCTATCACTAAAATCTCGATCATCCCTCGAGTGCTGCAGTTTATTAAAGACAGCAGTGATATGAGAAAGCAAATACAGGCAGATCAAGACAGGCTACACATTAATATTATATTACAGTCATTAGCAGCCAATTTAACGCCATCAGTGGAGCTATTTAGACCTGCTCAACTGTCAAAACACAAACAGTGAAAAACTGGAGACAGTTGTTTTTGGCAGTACTCACTGCTGTATTGAATTACAAAAAACACAGTATGGGTTCAACATCATTTAGAAGTTTAAGTGGCTCTTCACATGGTCATAATAGTTCCAATAAAGCACCATGAAGCCCACACAGCCTCTGACTTGCCATGGTGTTAAAAACACAGATTATATCTTTGTAATTGTAGTTACAAATATATCATATTTGACAATTTTCCACTTACGTAAAGATTTGTGTGTCTAATTATGAATATAGTCAATAAAATACCTTGTGCTTACCCTGCGATAAACAGGTAACCCAGCCCAGCCCACCTCACTCCACTACATGAGCCCCTACCAGCTGAATGCCTACGCCATGGCACTCAAGGCAGTTGGAGAGATCATTCAGGACTACGACAGCGATAAAATGTTCCCCGCGCTGGGCTTTGGAGCCAAACTGCCCCCTGATGGACGAGTATCCCATGAGTTTGCACTGGTAAGAACAAGAGTGAGATAAGGTTGGGGGGCAGGGATATATGCTCCCTGCGTTGGGCTTTTTAAAAAAGCCATTTGCAGCAAGGGGAGAGTCATACATGTGGTTGATCTATAATTTGTGTTGGTAAGAAAGAGAAAACAGGAAAAGAGAATAAAGCTGTATCCCTCAAACACTTACAAAACTTATATAACACATTTTAAACTTATACAACTGTCTTGTTTCTTTGTGTGCCTTAAATGTGTATTTTATTCATGTGGATGAAAGGTAAAATGAAGATGGACATGCCAGCAGAAGAGTTTTTGCAGCTAATTGGCAGGTTCAGGTTTTAATGTCAGTGAATCAGAATTGAAGAGCAATTTATAGCAACTCCTGTCAGTAAAACAAGAAAAACGCAGTGAGAAATTCTTCACTAACAGGAGCCCTAAATGGCCCCACTCAAATATAGCTGTACAGTAAGTCACGTTGCATTTGTGGAAAGAGCACATTTGCCCCACGGGTAAGTGGAAAGTAAATTCCACATTTGAATAAAATACATTTACGTTCCCCTCTGTGGGAATAATGCTGGCTGAGTTTACCTTTGAGGCAAACTATCCACATTGTATTTCAGTTGCCTTTTTGAAACTTTTGGTTTATTCATCATACAAAATATATATACAGAATATATATATTAGGGCTGTCAATATATTAAAATATTTCATGACAATTAATCGCTCAGAAAGCTCCCTACTCACTTCATAACAGTAAAAGCAGATAACTATGTTCTTCTGGCAGGGCTTTGAAGCTGTATAGTTAGTTAGTTCCAGCTTGTTTTGTTCTTCTGGGATTTTTGGCAGTTTATTACTGCCATTCATTCACAGGATAGAATTATTTACTACAGCTGCACTTCAAATTCTGCTTGCTTTCCATTAATATATCGAATGGGAAATTTGGTAAGCAGTGACAACAACACAACACAAATAATGTGGTGCAATTCATAAGCAAGTAGAGGTTCTAACATGACTATTAAATTATCTTAATTTTCTAATACAGCTCAGACGCCGCTGTTCCTTTTTGCATAATTTCTATATTTGCATCAAAGCACAATCTGTTTGATATATGTAGACTGTACAGCCTTCAAATTGATCATACAGTTGAATCAACTCATTATAATCTTCATTAAGGAGGGATTGATTGCAGGATTATCATATTAGACTGCATTATTTGAAGATAGCCCCCTGAATGAACTGAAAATTATCTTTATGAATACATAAATCCTAGCTGTGTCTATTTCTTCCATGTGTCTCTGTTGAATTCATCTCAGATTAATGATGGAAGGTAAACCCTCCTCTCCTTTCCTCTCCAGAACGGGAACCCTCAGAACCCATACTGTGCAGGTATTGACGGTGTAATGGAAGCCTACTACCAGAGTCTGAAGTCAGTACAACTCTACGGACCCACTAACTTTTCCCCTGTCATCAACCACGTGGCCAGGTAACACGTACACCAATGCTTCAAAGGATTTATTGTTTAAAAAGTGTTGATGATGACACTTTTTCATTACACCAAACGCACACTGTTTTACACTTGCGTGTTTGCTATCGCTGCTTATTTAATGAAATTCTAATCCTTTGAGTACACCTGAAAGAACACTGAGCTCGTTTCACTCCGCAGCTAACGCTCAACATGTGTTCTCGGGTTTTCTGTAATGAGCTTGATGAAGCAAGTGTTGGCAGGTAGCTAACAAGAGTTTGAGGGGAAAGGGAAAGTTCCTGACAGCTGATTGCATGTTTGTTTATGTCTGCTTTTGGATGAGATCATAATTTATGCAGCAGGGAATCCACGCAGGCCTGTGAAGTTCCCACTCAAAAAAACAAAAAGACATTAAGAAAGTATTCATGCAGGTATGTAATTAAAGAGATGGGCTCGAGTCTCTCATCAGGTTACTTCACACATTTGGAAGATAATTTGCTGAAATCTTAATTGCGCAGTTACACATGAAGAGGCAAAGCCGACCTGGAGCGAACTGGTGAAACAAGTCGCTGCATTCACTCAGACTGTAATTTCACCTCGATACGCTTCACATCCTTTTCTTGACTCATCTGTGTTTTATTTATTTATTTTTTCCATCAAACTAATCACTGATTTCTTTTAAAAGATGATTTCAATATTTTGTGAAATTCTTATTTACCTTTTTTAAGTGTTACATGAGAAGATTTGTCTTTCTGTTTAACAAGATATCAATAGCGACTAATTAGCCTAGCTTTGCATAAAACTGGAGGTCGGGGTAAACAGCAAACTTGGCTCTGAAGTCAATTATAAGTTAATTAACTGGTTATTTTGTTGGTTTGACACAAAAAAAAATCTGAAAATGTCAAGTTTCCTAGCTAACCACAGGAAGGCTTTTCATTTTCACACTTTGTTTTGAGTGGGTGATTGGGCAACGTTGATATCTGCACAGGATCTGCTTCCAGTCTTCATGCAAAGCTAAGCTAGCATTCTGGTTTCTGTAGCTTCATATTTAACAGACAGACTTGAGAGTCTTGTTTTTTCTCATTTTGTTTGATTCCCTTATTTTCTCCAGTGCGTGTTTTGACTAAACTAGAAACCCGAAATTCAAATATTAACCTAAGATTTTTATTCAGAATATAATTTGTCAGAAGTTTCTCTCGACCTTAGTTCAGATTGTTTCAGCTCAGCGTCTCCAAGTTTCAACTTGAATTTGTGCAGCTGAGTTGGATAAGTACTGGACTAATCAGCACACATTCTACAGCTTCCTCCTCCTCCTAAACCTCTACACATCACCTTCTCCTCCACTTCTCTGTTTATCAACCCCCACCATATTTCATCTACTACGACTTACTCCACTCCTACATGCAGCTTAGTAATTATTAACTTTACTTCTTCACCCCTGCTCTCTGTCTCACGGCCACTCTCTAGTTTTTATCTCGATCTTTCTCTCCAATGTTGGGATCACTCAAGTATCGGTTACCGCCAGAGGGAAGGAAACGCACATATGGCTAACTTCTCAGCGCGGAGAGGTGAAGCTTAGCAGAAACTGAAGCAGCTGAAATAATCTCAGTGTGTAAATATCAGTAACAAGTCAGTTCGCGGCTCACACGGGAGCGAAAGGTCACACTCAGCATCGCAGCAGAAATTGAAAGCCATACTGAGCCAAGGATAGACATAGGATTGAATAGAATTGACATATAGATCTACTGAAAGAAGTACAGAAGGATTAAAATACACTGGAGGGGGAGGAAAGTGACTTTTAGAAAAAAAATAAACTTTCAAAGTAATTCCTGATTTTTACATTTTTTACTTTGAGAACAAGTATTTAAAACTATACAGAAAAATATTTAATATGCTAATGTAATGAAGTATGATGCTAAACAAAAGGCAGAAGGTGAAATAACTGCAAATGTGTTTTTTGTCTGTGTACAGGTATGCAGCTTCTGTGAAAGATGGATCTCAGTACTTTGTGCTCCTCATCATCACAGATGGCGTCATCTCAGACATGGCGCAGACCAAGGAGTCTATTGTCAATGTAAGGACATATGCTCACAGTTTTGGGGGAAATGTTAACATTTGTTAATGTGTTAAATGGTAATAATGATAACTAGACTTACAAGCAAGTTTTATGGGAGCGAAACAGCCAACACAATTCAGACCTGAAGACTCATCTGTAGCAGCAATGAGGCACAGCTCTGAAAATATAATATTAGCAGTTACTGTGCATTAGCAGTAACATTAGCAATTACTGCAAGAAAAAAATAATCCATATAGAGTGATTGAATCGCAATTAATCGTATGGTTTTCGCAGTTAATACGCGATTAATTGCAAATTAATCACACTTTTTTATGTGCTCTGAATGTATCTTATAGGATTATTTTTCAAGCTCTTAATACTCTTACCAATATGTCAGTGAACATATTATGTAAATTCATTCATTCAAAAGTACTGCATGCCCAGGATATGCTTTGTCTGCATTGCGAGCTGTCCAGTAGGGCTTGACTTTGGCAAGAAGGCTGTGTGTTCTCTTTATGGGCTAGCGGGTGGTATTTGGGACTCCGGTGGTGGCTCGGTTCAAGTCGATATTAACACAGGTGGCTTTGTTTTTGTTGGTTGAGCCATCTGGGGGAGCTTTGGGGCTAAGCTTGCCATTTGGAATATCCTTATATTGTTTCCTTCGGAATTTTTCTTTTTCTTTTTTTTTTTTTTTGAGAACATAAATCAGTCTCAGAAAGAAAGCTGGAAAACAGCTGTGCAAATGTTTCCTAATTACACCGTCCAACTTGTTAATGTATGACAATAGAATTACGGCCTGGAGACAAAGCACAATACTTTTAATCTACAAGAACCAGAAGTCTCAGTATGTGTATGAAAATAAGGGCCTGGTAATTAAAAGAAAACTTCCATACATCTCTTTGTCGGTGTATACGCATCTCTTCGTCTTTGCATTGCTAATGGAAATATAATGTGACTGAGGAGCCTTTACTGCTGTTATGTTTTAGTGTTTTCTGTGCGGCTCTCACTTTTGACAGTGTGTTATTCACCCCTTTCTCCGTCCTCTCCATCACTGTCAAGTCATAGCAAGCTCCAGAGGAAAAGCCACGTAGAATGCAAACAAAATGAACAGTGAACGACAGCCATTTTTGTGAAGCCAGTGATCCATCTCATGCCCTGTGAGAGCCATGAAAAAAAAAACGAGGAGTAAAATGTTAACCGAAAAGGAGGGTGGCGGGAAATGGGGAAAAAAAAGAAAAACACATGAGCAGCGGGGGAATGGAGACCTGAAGAGGACCTTTACCGTGGGGAGCAAAAAATAAACTAGATGTTTTTGATAAGCTCATCTATCTCTCTGCAGCCTGAGGTCAAAGCATTACTCTTTCTAATGCATGATACCTGCACATGCCTGCGCACATACAGAGACACACACACATATACAAGCACATGTCATTTGTAAGCTGTCACTGAGTTCAGGCTGTGTTGTTGATTCTCTCATCTCTAATATTATTGACTGTGATGTCTCAACCCACGTAGCGCTCCAGGAGGTGCTGCAGAAAACACACACATCAAAGATTCACACGCATGCTTACACATTCTCTATGTATACTGCAAGACATGAACATGACTTCATTTGTCTCCCGCTGAAGAAAAGGCATACCAAATATGCTAAGGGGTTCATTTTCTTCTTCATGATCTTCATTGTTAGACGCGGTTTCTTTTTGGTATTTTTAAAATGTTGGAATTTTATAAAATATTTATTGTTCGTTCTCTTTTTCTCACACGTAGGCCTCCTGTCTGCCGATGTCAATTATCATTGTGGGTGTAGGGCCTGCAGAATTTGATGGTAAGTGACCAAGATTTTGATTTATGTGTGAAGAGTGTTGCACTAGTAAACTTTGTGTGTGATTCAAGAATGAAGTTGTGTTTAATGTCGCATCCACAGTATGTTAATGAAAACATAGAGAGGTGTAAAATACTGTTTGTCCCATGTCCCGCTGAGCTACATACATGCAGATACGTATGATACATAGTATAAATATGGACCACGGAACTGCTCCTCAAAAGTGAAGCCAAAGCAAGTAGAGCTCCCCCTGGTGACTGGCTGCAGTATAGGTCATAAGCTCCACCCCCTCCATGTTAGTGGATGGGACTTGGGCCGAACTAAAACTCTAAAATACATGTCAATTTATTGGATGGTTTCTATCATTTTAGATAGTTAATATAATGTTGATGAATGTTAAAGTATCATTTGTTTTGGATAAATTTTGTTTTAGTTAGTTATTTGACGCTATAGAAACAGGATGTGACATAATGGCGACTACCAATTGCCCTGCCAACTGCTCCGTAAAGTTGCCCTGTGGGACTGTGAGAGTTGTAAAAAAAAAACAAAAAAAACCTCTGGCTTCAAACTCTCAAGATGGCGCTGCCCGTATCCCCTGGAAAATAGCGTCAGTTTGGCTAATGCAAGGAAGTGGGGACACGTTGTCCATATCTATACAGTCTATGATAAGATAGAAGATATACAAGTGGAATCTGTAAGTGGAAAAGTATGTTAATAGAAATGGACGTGTGATTCTTGTGTGGAAGGTGTTCGCACATCTAATGGTGTTGAATTGGTAGACAAGGATGTAGACAAAGACACACAAAAAACAGCTCTGAATCCATTGCGTCCATACGCTCAGCCATCTTGGCCACACTGCCAAAGCAATCTTAGAGTTGTTGTCCTTCATTAACTAGACTTTTGGTCAACCAATATGATCTGATTTTTTTATTTTTTTGTTTCTGTTTATATTGACATAAAATGCAGTAAGAAATGCATTTTTGATTATTTTGCTCAATTTTTTTTTACCTCTTGTACTCTCCTGCAGCCATGGTTGAGCTGGATGGTGATGAAATCAGAATCTCATCCAGAGGAAGATACGCTGAGAGAGACATCGTTCAGGTACACACACTCCTTTCTTGCTCTTACCATTCCCCAATGCTGTTTTATTCTCATAGCTTGATTTTGACAGTAAAACAAAAAAATAATTAAAACTTCAAAAACCTTAAAACCTTCCTTGTCATGAATTTTTAAGCCTCTGCAACAAACGGTACTTGAGGGAATTTCTTGAAATTTGGCGCAAGCCGTCATTGGCCCCTAGGATGACGTGATTAGAATTTGTTGGTCAAAGGTAAAGGTCACCGTGACCTCACGTCCATCCCATTCTTGTGAATATGTCAGTTTGAGAAGAAGAGACTTCACCACACAAATATGAAATGACACGATTTACGAACACAATCCTTGTCGCAGACTCAGACTCCATGGACAGAATCTGGCAGAGCGCTTTGTAGGATGGCGTCTGAGTCTGCTCCAGCAATGAGCAGTGAGTGAATGAATCAATGTGTGGGAGGCAGGATAGAGGAGATGAAACTGGCTCAGTCACACTATTAAACTACTAGTAACCGTCCATCAACACCTGACACAAACATCCACTAGAAACAGTCAACTGATTAGAGTTTAATGGTCAAAGGTCGCTGTGACACATATTTGGCCTTAACTGAGGAATTTACATGTTAATTCTAACAATATTTCACCTTCACACTTCACCCAGTTCACTTTCTCCTTATACCAGGACAGGGGCCTCCTGATTCTCTGCTAGTCCACCAAGTTCATTGGCTTTGCTGATATTGTTCAGTTTCTTCAGGCTTCAGGTGTCTGTCATTGCACCATGTGCCAAAGCTCTCCATCAGTCATCTGCACGCCTCTGTAAAAATAGTCTCTAAATGAAGTGGAATGGAAATGACTGGAATGGTGCGTGTCAAACAGTGATAAATTCAGTTTCACGATAAAAAAAATTTCCATTAAAAATTGTAGATTGTTCCCTCCAGGTTGGAGTTCACATATCTTGTGTTGTTGTTCATGAGTGATGGTACAATGGTACAAGAGGTGAGCTGCCTCCTGGGTGCCTCTGTTTGGAGGTTGACCGGGTTTGGCCAGTTGGGAGTAGACCCCTTGGTAGACCCAGAATTCGCTGGAAGGATCATATGCAGTATCTCGTCTCACCTGTGAACGCCTTGGGATCCCCCAAGGAAGAACTGGAGTGTGTTGCTAAGGGAAAGGGAGATCTCTGCTTAGCCTGTTGCAACAGCACCCAATCTGGGATAAGGGGTAGAGAATGTATGGATGGAATACATTTAATAAAGTAGGAAATATAAAAACACTGAGACTCCAGTTGAGACTCCAGCGACATGAAGAAAAGCCACAAGGATCTCATGACGAACATTCAAGCCAAAAAGCTGAGAGCAGACGCTGTTAAGAAGGAGATGAACGCCATCAATCTTTAGCAAAAAGAGGCCAGTAAGGAGAATGTGTCTCTCAATGAGCTGCAGGAGAAATAGACCGGCTGCCAAACTTAAAATATAAGTGGCTGAGCTCATGGTGCAGCTGAAGCTGGCTGTGCAAGCTGGGGTTCCCTAGCCTGAAGCCATCACAGAGGTCCCTGCCATAGACATCACTGCAGCAGCTGTGACTCATGTGCATAAAAGTTGTGCTCCAGTAAAAGATGTCTGTCTCTGTTTACGCTGCTGTAAGGGATCACGTCATAATGACAAATAGTACTATTGCCACATCCTGGCATCAGGGAACAAAGAATACTAAGAAATGTAGAACACTCATAGTGAGAGTGTGACTGGGTGAAGTCACGTTTTTCTCCTCCATGGCCTTTTAACCGCCGCTTTCATAGCCTGCTCGCTCTCTCAGAGCCACGCGGGGGTTAGAGGGAGGCGCGCTCATTAGTTAGCGTTTTAACAACCTGTAGTACACACAGATGCTTCCATGCCAATAAGAGCTGGTGATGGTACAAACTAAGTTTCTGTACTGGAACATTACACCAGCTCAGCCACCACGCTCTCATTATGAGGAATCTAATAACCCCTGATGACATGGTGAGGCTTACCTTCCACAGCGAGGGTTTCCTGCGCAAATTGGCTCCTCACATGATCTTGTGATTGCAGGTGACAACAGCTCATTAAGCGAGCGGAACCATCTCGAATCTGTGCTCATTTGGCTCAGCGGCACGGCATGTGACATGTGCCTATCACATGGGAGATGTGGTTGCACTTACAGGTGTATTGGGATTGAGACGGAGGACACAATCATGAGATGTAAATAGAAAGCATCAACAACAACTTGTATCCAGGGATTCTATAATAATATAACCTCAGTTCGTCTTTTGAGGTTTCAGTGGCACTCATTCTGAAAACTGCTGGCTTCTAAGAGGCTAGGATGGATTATTTTAAATATATATACAGTATATCGGAGAGATTTTAAATGATTTTCACTCAGTTCACTTTATTACAGCTAACATTTACAGATTAACAAATCCACTGTGATTCAAACTAAATTTGAATGAGCAGACATAGAAGTCTGTCTTATTAACATCGCAACAGTGTTCATTTACTCGGTGTAATCATTCCTCCTCTGAGAAATCCCTTCCCGACACACGGTTCTTGTTCCTTAAAGATAAAGTCGAACAAACTCTCTGAGTATGAGTGGAGCAGTGGTGGGCCAAGGCAGACGACTAGCAAACTCTGATGCCATCTACCTGACACTTAAAGCATCCATGCTCTTAATTATGCATAACTTAAAGCCTTAATGCAGTTTAAACAGGTCCCATCCCACAGAAAGTTGTCATGAATAGAAAAACATGGGGTTTGACTGTATTTTGGAGAAAGCTTCAAGAGAACATTCAAGGAACTGCACCATCTGCACCTGTAGGTTATCCTTGCAGACTGCAGATTGACCAGAGTACATGCAAATTACATTAAAAATGTCTTTTGTCTCAAGTGACCAACAACGAAATAGATAGTATATTTTCAGATTTACACTTGAACCCAGTTATCCTGCATATGTAGTAGTAGTATGTAGCTACTGGCTCCAGACTTGCGCTATTATCTCTTTGTCTCAAAGTTTCAGACTCCTCAGTTGCACATACCAGCCCCACATGCTATCAGCAGACTTCACTACCTATAATGCTCAGTAAAAAAAAAAACACGACACTACTCATTTGCGCGTTTCGTGTTCTCTACATTCGCTGCTCAACTCAGTGACCTTAGGATCTGAATTTTCTTCTTTCTTTTTATCACTAACTTTCACATTCACCACCTCCTGTTCTCCAGAGACCAGAATTTCATTTCAGCAAATAGGGCAAATCTGCAGCGTCTTAATTAGGCTAGATTCTCTCCTGTTGTAGCAAAGCACCAATTTGTGTTGCAGACTGGTGAGATGGCTGTACTTTTATGAATATAATTAGTTAAAAGTTACACCTTCCACTTGAAACAAAAAGCAGATCAGCACTATTACAGTGTATAAGGTGAAGTCTTTCTTTGAAGTTGTTTCTTTTTTGTTCATTTTCGTCCCGTTTTTTTATTTTTTTTTTTGCTCTCGCTCATTTCACCTTCATTCTCCTCTTTTTTTTTTCTAATCCCTTTTCTTCTTCCTTCCACTTGATCTCTTTTCAACTTGCTCCAACTGTCTATCCTTTGATCATTTCCTGAAATCTACACCTTTTGTTCTTCTCTTAATTAGCCAGTCCTAACTCCACAAGTCGTTTTTGAAGGGACTGGTCAGACAGCGGAGGAAAAAAGCTGTAGATGAAGGCTTTACTCACACAAAATGTCACACTGAAATCAGTCATAATCGTGTTCAATTGTTTTGCTTATACGTGTCAAATATATGTGTCGGCAAAACAATCACACAGGGTTGTGTGTGATTGTGAGCTGCACTTTTCTAGAATAGAAAGTTTCTTGGAACTACTTGCCCGTCACCTCGGGTCACTTGTGTCTGAACCAAAAGGTTGTACCTGAACACATCGCAAAGACCACAGCCAATGGCCTTCTGGCACATACAGTATGTTCTGTGCCTGAGTGAAAGGAAATGACTCTAGCAGTGTGTTGTCTGTGTTTGTCATCCAAAAGACAAAAAACAGAAGATCCACTATTGGCTTGGAGGCTGAATCCGGCTATTGAGTTTGTCTGCAGCTAATTGATTCTAAATGATGACTGACCGACTCGTTCCACCACCGATTCAACATGCATGCATCAGGACTCCATTGGCCGACCATTGGCCGACCATTGGCTTGGCGTGTTACGGCCTTTAGGTGTGCTTAATCTGCCTTACCCTCACACACCGTGCAAGGTGCTCACTTGCCAAGGAGCCAGGGATTGAACCGCCAACTCTGTAACTGGTGAACTAACCTCCAATTGGTATTTTCAAAAAGTACTGTCCAATTGTGATGTTACAAGAGGATGATTAAACTAGAGGATTAAGTGATGAACGTGCGCAAAAACGTCAATTAAACACATTAATAACCACTTGAATAAAAATCAAAAATAGTCAAAACAGTAGTGTGGAATTGGGTTTCCATGACTACCTAACATTTAATACCAAATATGCCCAATATGTCCAACCAACAACTTCTAATCTATACCATGACAAAGTACTTGTACTTCATGTAGTGATGGTTGCCAATTTTAAGGATTCCATGTTTGGTCCAGTGTCCTCTTTCTTTTTTCAAAATGTCCTCTTGAACTCACATTTCTTCCCTCTCTTCCCTCTCAGTTTGTGCCATTCAGGGACTACATCGACCGAACAGGGAACCACATCCTGAGCATGGCCCGGCTCGCCAAAGACGTCTTGGCGGAGATCCCAGACCAGTTCCTTTCCTACATGCGGACCCGCGGGATAAAGCCTTCGCCAGCGCCGCCTCCCTACACACCACCGGGTCAACCCATCCAAACCCAGATATAAGCAGCGGGGGGAGGGAGTCGAGAAAGTTGTCGGAGTCAGGGGTTCGCTGAACTTTTACGCGCGAAATACTTCCATTTCCTTAAAGCCGCTTTCCATGCCTTGTTGCCGTGGATCACAGTGGTCTTTCACGTGTTCAGGAAGCTGCATGTCGGGCCAGGAAAAGCCAACGAGAGTCTGTTTACTTCCACTGTCAAGCATTCCTGTTATTGTCTGGATTTTTGTTTTCTGGGAAATCTGGAAAAGTCTGTGGAGAGAGAGTTCGGAGAGTCTCGTTTCAAGCTGAGAAGAAATGAAGGGAAGAGGTAATGAAGGACTGCTATGTGGAAACATTGTAAAGAGAATGTCTCCAGACAAAGGAATCACTTGATCTTCAATGAACTTCTGTAAATATCTGGACACACGTAACTTCTTTCTCTGTCTCTATTCTCTTTCTCTCTCCAACTCACTCATTGTTTACAGTAAACTCTAACAAGAATTTTTACTGTTGATACTTTTATATTCACATAGCTTGTTATACTCACTCTCTCTCTCTCTCTCTCTCTCTCTCTCTCTCTCTCTCTCTCTCTCTCTCTCTCTCTCTCTCTCCTGGCATGTGTGTCAGGTAGCAGCAGTGCAGGTCCTGGTAGCTCTTCTGTACCGTACCGTACCGTGCTGTACCGTACTGTACTGTATTCTAGTGTTTGTATTAACCTTTTGCATGAGTGTAGCCTCAGTCAAGTGCATGCATATAGTGGCCCTGCACTACCTCTTCTACCCATCTGTCTGTCTGTCTGTCTGTACGGGGTGAGTGTCTGTCTGTCTATACCTCCATTTGTCACATTTGTCACTTCACCCGGTCTGTCTCCCTGTTAAAACTTGTCTTCTCGTCTCGTCAGCTACCATCTCTTACCCTCTCTCTGCCTCTGTCACTTGCGTTAGCTGTGTTTCCATCCAACATTTTTTTGGAAGTTATAGTAGATGATTATGCTCATCAGGAAAAAAAGTGGTTTTATTGCGGAATATGATGAACAAAGGAATTTCCTTTGGTCCTCTAAATTTTATTAGTTCACAAATGATTCAGGATTACCACAAACCTATTTTTGGAATGTAAAATTTGTCACAACTTAGCAGAAATGCTATATCATCATATAAGGTATCCTTCATCTTCCACTGTCCAAATGCTAACGCACTTGTAGATTTCTAGTCATGCTAACTACGCGAGAGACGGTGCGGTTAATTTGTCCGTCTGTCTCTTTGGTACACACTGAAAAACCTCAAAATCTATTTTATTGATTTAGAAGATTAAAAAACTGACATCCTACACAGCATCAACCACATAGCGTAAGAGCTATTAGCATGCTAATAGCATACAGTATACCTGCTAACCATCAGTATGCTAGCATTTTTATCAGCGTGGAAGCATGCTAATGTTAGCATTAAGATCAAACATACTTCCTCGCTGCAGTTCAACCACACAAAGGTGCTAGAACACTGCTGTGGGCTCTTAAGGTGTTTGGTCACCGTATTTTTCCTCTTTTTAAACTACCACAAATTTTTATAAAAGTTGTTATGCGCAGAAAACTTGCTTACCGAGTCCAACTTTTTACTAGTGCAGTTTTGCACTATGAGACAAAATGTAGTTGCCAAGTAGTGAGGATGATTTTGGGGTCATCTCACCTTTTGAAAGTAAAGAGAAAAAAAAAAACTGTTCAACCAATCTTGAGACAATGTCAAGAGCTGATCTTTTCTAATTGCCAGATAATGAGCATTTAAAATCTTCACGTAAACTTTATTTGTTGAATGGGAACGTAGCTACTCTCTCTCGCTCTCTTTCTTTCTCTTTCTCTCTCTCTCTCTTCCAAACTGCCTTGGCAATAGGATGCCCATGTGCCCAGGGGTTTCATCTCATTGTGTCGTCACACCACAACCCTGCCCCATGTTTAAAATGACAGCAGCTGCTCTCAAACTAAATACTGTTTGAGCATAAAGAGCCCAGTGGTCAAAAATGCAGAGAAAAACACACTTTCCCTTATGTTTGCTTTCAGTTTCTTTCGTGTGCGTGAGTGAGTGTTTTTACGGCACCTTTAGCTTTGATACAGCTTTATATGTTGGTTTTTATGAAGCGTATTTATATGTGCCAGTCGTGCGTGGACGGATGATGTGTGCGAATTCTTCTTTCTCAACGACTTTCCAGTTTGACACTGATGTCTTCTATTTTTTTTTTGTCATGAATGTGGAGGGAGTGATCGGTGTTGTCATGAAGTGAGCCAATGGTGACGGACAGCGGTAAATGTGAATGAGACGTGTGTGCTGAATGAAAGAAAACGTTAGATTAGTAACACGTGATTGCATGTTTAAAAACGTTTACGGAAGGCGGGAACACAACATTTGAGCATTTATCGGACAGTGAACAAATAACAGAGCAGTGTCACAGACATCACGGGAACAAAATGTAAAATTTGACAAGCATTTCATTATAGTGACATTTCCAGATGTTACGCTTCTATACTGACACATAATGCTTAATATGAAATTCTTCCAACTTTTCTTGTGTACTAAACGGTCAGCTGACTACAGAGCTGGACGTTTTTGGCAGCACCAGACCAGTCACGACCGAAACCAGAGTGTATTGAGACAAAGATGAGACCGAGACTTTGAGTTTTTCGTAGAAGTGCTGGTGTGTTGCTCAGCCTACTTTCTGTTAAATCTCTAGCTTTCTAGAGTGAGGTAGTGGTTCTGTGGCATGTAGCGTACTGACTGCAATTAGCCAAAATCGATGCAGTGTAACTTAAGATACATTTACATACGTTTATGTAGCCCGCTTCTCAAAAACCTAGGAGCAATGGCTTGCCCTGTCCCCTTATTCTGTCACAAAGTTAAGATTGAACTTGGCATCCTGAAACATATATTTTATACAACACATTGGGAGACAATTGAAGAGTTTTCTGAAGGAGTTTGGTACAGAGAAACACTTATCTTACTTCTACTGTATAAGGTTGACGTTTTCCATCTCAGTAGGCGCTGCATTGCTGAATTTACCTTGAATCTGATTTATTTTGGATTGCAGACGAACTCTTTGTGGTTAGGATAGAAAGTTTTAATTCCTTTGGATATGGCTGAGAGAGTAGTCGTGATAGGTAGAGGGTGACAGTCATTATGGTAATAATATCTAGACATAGATATCACAGTGGTTGTAGTCTTGTTCAGTGTTGAAATAAAATCTCAACCGCGACAGAGATGAGACAGAGTAAAAATGTGGTCGATATCGAGACAAGGCCTTAGAGGACGCCCTCGCCACCTCAGTACTAGCGGCCAGGTTTCCTTTCTGTTTCTTTTATTTTCTACTTGTTCTCCAGCCACAGAGATGCCTGTGCTGTTGGCTGCTGGCAGGGCTCTAGGCTTCAGGGTAATCTATCACACAACGGGACGGCATTCTCATTTCGACTCACGCAGTCTTACGCTGACGTTTGACTTTCTCTGTTGAAATGTTGCCATCGTATGAAGCAATGTTAAAAGGGTAGATTTGGATTTCACGGAGTTTCAGACTCCAAACGTGACATCAGACCATGACAGGTGTCTTGTGCCATTACACAGTAGCATAGTGATAATACATGAATATTTGTAACTGATATTTTTTTACACAGTTGGGTGATCTTACATTGCTGCCTTGTCTTGGTGTTGCCTGACATTCCCATGTTTGTCTATCGTCAATTTTATGAAACCGTCGCGAAAGCAGAGTGCCAGTGTAGCTGGGCTAACCTTATGAATGTGTGTGTGAGTGTTGGCTCAGTGCTCTTGCAGCCACCTGCTGCGTTCAAAGCATAGCTGGACATATCATTAGGACTGCAGGTCAAAAGATGGAGCTCATTACTGCTGCAGATACACTGTAAAAAAAGACACACATCCACCAAACTGTTAACAGATCCAATACTGTGTGGGTCAGAGAGGGTTTATTAGAGCTTTTATTGATCGGAAGGGCAGAGAGCTTTGACCACCATAGGCTACTGGTCATACTGGAGCAAGAAGAGAGTTTGCTGAACTGAGCACAACTGTATTTTATTGCTTATAAATTCAGTTTCCACAACGTTTGAGGCTATTTTTAACATTTTTATCACATTTGTTTCACTTAATTGCCCAGCCAGAGTCGTACCCCATGGTGGGGTCATAGGGTTTGACTCTGGTTGGGCAATTAAGTGAAAAAAACAAACTACTACCTCCTGCAGTCACATGTTAATCAGTAAATTGTGGAAAAATACATCTCTGACTGGATTATTATTATTCACCAAATTTCATTTCCAGACTAGTGAAGGACCAAGTATGGAGGCAAAAAAGGACTTGAGTTGCTGAATAGGTAATCATGAAATCTAATCAGTCAATCTAATCACAAACTACTGAATATAGATCACTGAAATGATTTTGTGCGGTTTGAAATCCCATTTTTAAATTTCAAGTTGTGCAATTTGTTTATTATGTTTCACGCAATTATTGTTTACTAATTTAGGTCCAAATTAGGGCTGTGAAAGTAAATGCATTTATAAATCGTAACCATTTTATCACCACAAAGTTTTTCAACTCACATGTTTTGTCATTTAACGAAATTGGGAAGCACACAAGCAGAATCTAAAGTGCATAGTAAATCATTTTAACCTGCAGGGGGCGGTAATACAACCTGTATCATCGAAACTGTCAAAAATCCCACATTTTCCAGGTAAATGTTAAAAATCTAATAAAAAAAAAAAGTGATTAATTTGCGATAACGTTCATTAACTATGAAATTCATGCGATCTATTGACAGCTCTAGGCCGAATGAAAGCATTCCAGATTAATTGGTCATTTAAAGATTCAAATCTAGGTAAAAAAAATAATAAAATCCAATCTAACTGGACAACTTGAGATTCCACTGTGAGAATTTTATATAATTAGATTAAATGGGATTCAAATTCCAATATTTCAGTGATTTTAAATTCAGTTGCCAATAGCGATTTGATTTGATTATTTTAGACCTTCCTTTGCTTCCATATCCACACACAAACATACTCACACTAGTCCATATCAGTGGGTGCTGCCAGTTATTTCACGTTTGGAAGGAAAATAGTGCAACAGCTCACTAACTTTGCCAAGCCCCATGGCGTATGTGTGTGTTTGTGAGCGTGAGCGTATGCATGTGTTTGTATACTTTGCGTGATTGTGCGCGTGTGCCTGTGAGGCACCTTTCTAAGAGTGTTTTATTAGGTCATGTGAGGTGTTAACACACATAAGATCTTTGTTTACTAAAGATATCCAAATAATATATTGTATGCTCGTCATATCTTCTTAACAATGTGCACTATGTTTGCATGTACAGTTTTACAAAGGATGCACCAGTTCCTTTTGTTAAAAACTGAGTGTTTTGAAATATAAAAATCTATATGGAAATTAACTGTACAAAATGGCCTTAAATCTTTCACTGATTTTCTTGGAATTTGTGCGATGCCTTCTTCAGAAAAATGAATTGTTTAAAGGAATTGATCGGTATCTATTTTGTGTCAGTGTTTCTATTGCTTTCTAGTGTGTTTTCTTTGCACAAGTCCAATAATGGAGAAAAAAATAACCTATCGATCTTGTACTTTTTTGAAACCGTGATTAATCAGAGAAAGCATGGCTGAAGTACTGATTGTCTGATAATACATATAATAGATGACTATTTCTGTATCGAACTATGGATTTTTAAATAAATATTCATATTAAACTACATTTGCTGTGGAATGCCCTTTTCTTTTTATATCTTAAATTTACGTCATTTGTTGTCTGCTTTGTGTTTGTCTTTGTTCTTCTTTCTCCAGTCACAGCTTATTAGGACTAATATCTGGTTTGCTCCCTCTGACAGGATAATTATAGTCCAAGAAAGTCTACCCACACCAAAAGGCACTAAACGCTACAACAAAATATGGAAAACTTTTCAGAGCTATCGTCACTTGTTTCTCAGAGTAGCGTTTATTTCCAAGGTCTTATTGGCACCTGGCAATTAGTAAAAGTGTCACACTGAAATATCCAAATTTGTGGTGTTTATCTGCCGGGGGTTGATACGGTTCTTCATCAAGTCTCAGTGACTCAGCAGCGCTCCAACAGGTGCTGAGATCCCTGATTTTCAAAAGTCACGATGCAGCTTGTTGTTTTTTTGTCAGCGTTTTTAGGAAGTTCTCCGTAGCACAGGGAGTTTCCTAGTGGTTCTGAAGGAGTGATTGTCTTCCCACTGTTTGCAGAGATACTTTGATAAAAGTCATAAATTACTGTGAAAACTTTTTAGGAAAGATACCTATTTGCTTTGTTGCTGAGCAGGATGCTAATAGCCTAGCTTACTGTGTCTGAAACAAACGCTAGCTTGGCTAAAGGTTAAAAAACAGAACCACTAAAGCTCACTAGTTGAAGTAATGTTTCTGTCCGTTTAGAGTGGGTTCACACAAAACTAAATGGTATTTTACTAGACTTTGTTTCTCAATCTGTTTAACATAAATTAAAAAAAAAAAAAAAAAAGTCCTAGTAGTAGGCTTTAATAATTTATTCTATTAACTTTGGCAAAAACCAGGCTAGCTAGGCCTAATGCTAACAGCTAGCTAATAGCCTCCTAACAATAGCTCAAAATAGAGATGTCAGTATGCAGTAGTTTTTTGTTTTGTTTTTTTGACACTTGTCAAGAAAACAAATACTTTACACAGATATTTTCTTTTAAATGTACAACATGTAATCAAATTCTTTTTAGACATTTCTATTCCCTCAGTACGTTGAAACCGTATTAGCAACACGTGTACGTTGTCCTCCAGAGGTTGTGCAAGCATAGCAATATTAATAAGACGGCTACAATGGCGGGAAACAGTGTTGATAAAAATAAAAATAGGTTTTTTGTTGGGGTTTTTTGCAGATACACCACCAGTCAAAAGTTTGGACACGCCCTCTCATTTAATGGTTTTTCTTTATTTTCATTGTAGATTCTCACTGAAGGCTTCACAACTATAAATGAACACATATGGAATTATGTAGTAAACAAAAAAGTGTGAAATAACTCTGGTAGTGTAACTGGAGCATCGCTCTGCGGCTATCTGTAAAGTATTGAATAAAATGTATTTTTTACGTAGCTGGTTTTCTCATGATTTGTCTTGGCAACTTCATTGGCAGATTGGAACTGAACGCAGCTAAGCGTCCACACGTGACTCTGTATTCCACCTCAAACTTCCTCCGAAAGAATCACCATATGGTCGTTCCCTTTCATTACTGAGTTTACATGGTATCCATTAGTCTTAAGTGGTTTACGTCCCAATTAGCGTGACTCCTTCAAACTCCCACTCACTTTCTGGCTTGACAACAGGCATGTATCTGATCTGTCATGTTCTGTACGTTGGCTAGCTGTCACCACCAGATCCGTCGCTGTGGTAAAGAACGTGTTCTTGTAGAGGAAGATGGAACATCTGCAACATATGGATCCGCTGCTGATTATCTGCTTGAAGAGCAGCACGCAGGGAGTCAACAAACATGTTTCAAAGTTATAATCAGACTTAAGTAGCCATAGATAATATAGTGTTATATGGTACCTTCAAAAACACACCTATAGTTTAAATAGACTCATCATGGACCGACTACACCAATCAGGCATAACATTATAACCACCGTCCTAATATTGTGTAGGTCCCCAGTGTGCCTCCAAAACAGGGAAATTACAATTTCCACGTAGTTAGTGTGGACATGAACGCATCACCGACATTTCAGAATGGCTCTCGAATTAAAGTAAAACATCCGCTGTAAATGTGTCACCATTATGCTGATAATAAAGCTGGCGGACGGTGACAGATATAATCAAGCATGCACACAGTGTCTGTCCACAGGCACTCCAATCAATCACCATCAAACCCTCTCGTGTATATTGGATAGATGTCAGGTGTTGCCCCCCCCCATAAATGCACTCATAAATTTCGCGCGCGGACGAAATCGGCTGATGAATTTGCCTTATTACCGATCCACATTTGCATATATTTGCAAAACAAATTCACTCGGCGGGCGTCACATTTGACCCGCTAAAAATCGAGCCTGAAATCGTAGCCGCGCTGCCAAGAAGTGAAGTCAAATCACAGCTCTGATGAAGTTTGAATATGTATGCGTGAAATAGGGCCGCAGCAGAGGGAAGGGATTCCATTTTAGCACAAATTAAATCTCTGTTTATTATTTATTTAATGACAGGTTCAATTTGGAGAGACGGCAGTGGTGACGGAAAGAGCTCCCGGTAATATTGTGTCCACATATTGTACAAAAGAGACATTTCTTTTTGTCTTGATGTAAATTGCCCTAATTCATCAAATTATCAAATCTAAGTATTCTTGAAAGACCGGTGTTCATTATATCCATCTTTGTATTTCCATGACAGCCTTGACATTACTTTGTAGTCTGTTGGAAAAAGGTTTGAAAGTGCTATATAATTGGATTTCTCCTGAAAAACTACAGAACATAATATATTTGACGGCTGTCATGCTGTGGCAAAGCATTCTTTTTTTTTAACCATACTGAGGTAATAAAACAGCAAGAGTTCATATTTATCTCATATAAATCTCACTCTGTGTTTCTGGGACGTGCAGACTATTAGTTTGTGGGCGATTCAGGAGGTCGTTGGAGAAACTCAGCTCAGCTGGTCTCATCGCCTGCTGCTCTACTTAAACTGGTGGCAGTCACCCAGTAAACCAAACCCTCTGGTCACTGTCCTTGTCCTTCCTCAAGGAGAACTCTGCCAGAGTCCTCCTTTCACTAGGTTGAGTCATTTCTCATTTACATGCTGTTTGGCAGGTTTTATAAACCACTGAAAGTTCCCACATTGTGGCTGTGTGCAGCAGGACTCCCAGGAATTAAAGGCATTGTTGGGTATCTTTGAAGTGCTTATCCATAGTGGGTGTAGTAGAAGTGGCTGGCTCGTGGTAACAACATGGGAAGTTATATACACAAAATGCTTGGTGTTCAAGTGGGATCTGAAGCGAAGCTTGGATTATACTCCCACAATGGGTCTGTGTAGAACTTACACTGCTGGGGTGTCAGCATTTTTCTGTAAATGCCCTGCTACATTGCTGGTCTCCAATGGGTAGTTGGTCTGGAGTCGTCCATTGGGAACTGATTATGCTCTGGCAAAGATCTGCCAAATCATATGGTGATGGACAGAAGAGTAACAGCGACATAGTCATATATGTCATCTGAGCACCTTTAAATATCAATTTGTTTACAACAAAGTGGATTTGACTGGTTGTAGGACTATCCAGTTGCGTGATTAGTGTTTTTTTTCTCTGTATCAGTTGAAATCTGCCCCATAATGAAATTCAATTGGTGCGTTACCAGACTCATATTCTAATAAGAGTTTAGTCTAGCTAAACCAGGCTAGCGGTCAGAAGCTAGTCTTTGTACTTCAAATGGTGGCCAATGCAACTGAGCAGAGTTGGCATTGAAGCTACTAAATGTTGGACAATAGTTTTCACAGTTTTTTGTTTTTTTTTACTGTAATCTCTCCTACACAGAAAAAAATAAGAATACCAATTACAACTGTTGCAGACTGCACCAAGCTAGGGCGTCTAAAGCAGAAGTGTTAATCTAGCTTAATAGGCGGTTTATGCTTCTGCATCAATTTGACGCCGTAGCTATGGCCACGACCCAGACCCTACGCAGACCCTAGCGCCGTAGCCTGACGTGCACCTCCCCAGAAATGCAACTATGCGTCACCGCGTCGCAGACCACAAGAGCTGTGATTGGTCCACTTGGTAGTAGCGTGTTTCCTCTTCAGTATTTCCGGCTGCTTCTCCATCTCCGCAATTTTTGAACTGATTGTTTTGAACCAATAAAGATGGAACACATCGAGGAAAGGTTAACTGAGGAGGTTCGGAGATACTAACATTTGTATGACTCGTCTTCTGCGAATTTCGGCAAAAGTTTCAGTCGCCATTGTTGAAAGTGAAGCAGGAAGTAGAAACATAAATTAACCCGACTGCAAAAAAAGACACAGCACTGACTAGCGTTTGGGTGGCGTTGTTACAGAACGAGCCAGACTGACGAGCGCACAAGTACAAATGGCTCACATTGGTGTAGGCTACGTGTATACGTGTATATATACGGTGTCTATTTCCACAGTACTTTAAATGAGCCTTCAGTCCTAAAAACACCATTGCTAGGCAGCCGTTGGTATACAGTCATACTACCTTGCGATCCTACTTCTAAAAACATTGACAAACAAGTTACAGCTTGCGAACTCTGACTTTAACAAAAGTGTCCAGGCTCCTCAGCCAGTTTAATGCAGAGCTGTGGCCAGTGTGGAGCAGACTCAGTGTGGGTTACTTAGTGTCTCAGGGGGTGGCTCTCTGAGAAAGTTATGGACCCCAGTTGGTGCCTGAAAAGAAGAGAAAAATAGGAGGGAGAACAGGGGGCAGGGTGAATGGATGAGAGGAGGGAGACGAAGAGCACTGGCAGAGTTCACGAGGAGGGGTTGAGGTGTGGCCCTGCTCCCGGACTTTAGTCAACTAGTGAACTGTGAATAGCACAAGAAGGCGTCGGTAATATGAATTTTTCTCGTGAATGTTGTAAACATCATCCACTTTGTATAAGAGCTACTATGGGGGGGGGGGGGGGGGGGGGGGGGGGGCAACAGCAACAGTGTAGTCTACATTTAGAATATCATCGTTGCTTCAACCTGCCATCAGACAGCCTTTTCTGACTGAAGTCATCATATTGATCTCTTCAAAGCCTCACGGCTCTGTTGATTAAAACAGTCATTTTTATCTTACAGAACACAGGGGGTTGCTGGTCGACTGCTCTGGTGTTTTAACATGTTCTGAGGCACCACGTCAACACACCAAAGAAGATAAAACGACTGTGTTTGTCAGTGGAGTCTAGGGAGAGAGCATGGATCTATATAAGAACTGATATACACCCACTGTGTAACCTTGTAACAGGGTTATCCCTCATTGGACCAAGCTTCAAAGAAAACGAGCAACCTTTAACTGGTCTTCAGCCAGACTGATGGTCTCCAGCTCAAAAGCTACAAAAAAAACGCAAGTAATCACCAGATTGCTTAAGTTAGTGTAGCCCTTCATAAAAAATAATGCAGTCAAAGAATAGAGCAACAAAGTGGAGCAGCCAACCACCACAACAAGCAATCTGGTTGTCCACACCAAAGACTGTATAAATATGGACAAGACGTCGCCACTTCCTTGCACTGGCCAAACTGACACTATTCCCTTGAATACGGGCAGCGCCATCTTGCGACTTTGGAGGCAGAGTCTGTGCAGTACGGTCCGAGAGTGGAGCCACCCTTAGCAGCGATGACCCGACCAGACTTCCACCAGACTCACTCATGTTTTCATTTGATTAATACTGCGCTCTGCTCTACCTCCACCAGTTACAAGGAAATGTTGGATTATTCACTGTACATGTTTTTTTTTTTACAACTCTCACAGTCCTACGGGACCGCTTTATGGCACGGTTGGCGTGGCAATCGGTAGTCACCATTATGTCACATCCTGTTTCTATAGCGTGAAATAACTTACTAAAACGAAACTATTCCAAACAATTGACACTTGATGCATCAATATATTAACTACCTAAAATGACAGATATTGTCCTTGAAAAAAAAAAATTGACGTGTACTTTAGTGTTTTAATTTGGCCCAAGTCAGTCCCATCCACTAACATGGAGGGGGTGGAGCTTATGACCTATACTGCAGTCAGCCACCAGGGGGAGCTCTACTTGCTTTAGCTTCACTTTTGAGGAGCAGTTCCACCATCCATCTTTATACAGTCTATGGTCAAACACAGTTTGGTTTCAAATTTCAAAAACAGCATTAAAGGGTAATTTACCACCAAAATGATCCCACACCCAAATTTTGTAAGACTATTAGTTTATTTACAGTATCTAAGTCCATTAAGAATGATTGGGAAAAATACATAAACTGATGTCATCACAGTGATGCAGAGTGTGAGACGGCTTGTCTGGATCCACCGCTCCTGGTGAATGTATATTTAAGTTTTTTTGTTTTACGATTCTTTTCTTCATTCTTTATTTTCCTCTAATCGATTGAGCTGCTGCCTGTCTTGTCGGGGACGCTCCCGTATTTTTTTTCCCTACATTTTCCCTTTCCACTTCTGTAGCTAATGAGGAAGCGCGCTCCTCATTTGTTTCAATCTATTGTAGTGCACGTCTCACTTGTCATTCCTGTCACTGGGAATTCCGTGTAGCACGCCTGCAACGCAACAGAGGTTTTAAAGAAAGTGGAAGCAAACATATCACACAAAATGCAAATGTGTGCATTATTGCAGACTTTCTTTAAAAATCTCATTATCTGCCACATTTGTGTGCAGTTTAATTTGTCTTAATTTCTTTGCATTGCGGCCACCAGCTTGACTTCCATTCTGCTCTTTGCTCCGCACATCGACAGCAAACAGTGAGAGAAAGAGATTGACACATAAATCATTGCTCATATGAATTTAAAATCTAACTCAGACTCATTTGACAATAGCCTCGGAAGCTTCTTTTTTCTAATGCAGTCATCCGCCACGTGTATCATTTGTTGGAGTGAAAATACAGTTGAAATTCAGATTAATATGTCTGAATAGCGCCGGTGTGATTTCCTTTCATAATAAATAGGAGAGCCTTGTGCACGCCTCAGGTTGCTATAAATAGCTTTATTTTCCCAGCGTCCCTCTGGGTCAAAGAAAGGGATGGATGGATTGATTTGAGGGTTGAAGGGAGGCAGGGGGAAGAAAAGGTGCTAATATCGCTGTCAATCAAAGCAATGCCAGCCGAGAGAGGCGATGAGAGGCGACGTACGACGAACGCACACACATTGTAGAGGAATAACAGAGCTCATTAGCGGCAGAGGAGCAAAACATCACGACTGTAAAATCAGAACACGATACGCCAGGGAAAACCTCGCATTGGGGATAAATGTAATGTTCACTGTAATAAAATGTGTGGAAAAAAGTGTAAGAACTCCAGAAACCACACTCGAGCGCAACCCCCAAGCCTCCACACCAACACTGGAAACGGACTCCTTTGCTCCTTAATTGTTTAAACACTTATTCACCAAATGATTATGTGGTAATTAGTCGATAACAAAAGGTTGTGTCAGGTTTTTGTCCTTTAAAAAGACTTGATGTCTTAATGCTCGAGTAAGCCTAATGAACACTGTGGTCGATGTCTGTCAACCAGGGTCGTAATTATGTTCGCCTGTCACTTCCTGACACAGTCTGTAGCTTAGCAACCTGCCACGGAGACAGAGCTAAAGTTGGACCTCATTTGAATATTCTTCTGAAATTAAAAAAAAAAAAAAGTAGAAGAGAAGAGAGAGAAAAGAAAAAGAATCTCAGGTGGTTGGTGCAGCGTTGAGGTGCAGCCTGTAAACCTGAAGGTGGCATCAGGACACCCAGAGATCACCAGATCAGCTCCCACGCATCCCTCACAGGACATCAAACTTTTACAGACAAGCCGCCGTTTCGAATGTGGGCAGGTTGCATAATTGCCGTGTGCCGTTAATAAAGCAAAACACATGTTTAGGCCGCTCCGCCCCCCTGAACTCCCACCATTCTCATATAAATAGAACCTTTTCTTCGTGTGCTGTAATTGTTTTTGTCTTTAAAGGTGCTAAGAGACGGCACGCACAGTAGCTGGTGCCTTCAGGTTCATGCGATCCGCGTCTGTTACGTAAGTTTTAAAGAGCACTTGTGTTGGAAAACATTTTTCTTAGAGCATATGTCGTGCTGAAATTAGTTTCTGTTCTTGTTTCTGTTTTTGTTAAGGGCAGCAGTCAAATTTTTTTTCTTCCCACAATGCAACCCTGTGGCATGTTTGATTAGCTCTTACATGCTTCTTAAAACAGCACTCACTGTTGTCTAAGCCTTCATCTTTAGTGAGATGACTCAAAAACTACAAAACTATTTTCACTGTTCATATTTAGTACCCTTTAAATGTTGTTCTCACTCATTTCAGGAATTTACAGACAAAACTTGAAACTATCTAATACCACTACTACACCATTTACTTGTGCCTTTTAGTCAGACGTCTTTGGGTTCCCAGTTCCAACACATACACTGCCTGGCCAAAACAAAAGTTGCCACCTGGATTTAGCTAACCAAAGAGGTATGAGCCTCCTATTGGATAATTACTGCATGGGTGATTGTCTTTCAGCTGGCAATAAGTTATTTAACCCCAACTGATGCAATGAGTAGCTTCTCATTTCTTAAACAACCATGTCTGTTTGAGAAGGGTCAAATCATTGGCATGCATCAAGCAGAGAAAACATCCAAGGAGATTGTAGACACTACTAAAATTGGGATAAGAACTGTCCAACGCATTATTAAAAACTGGAAGGATAGTGGGGAACCATCGTCTTCGATGAAGAAATGTGATCGGAAAGAAATCCAGATTGATCGTGAACGGCGATCACTTAAACGTATAGTGAAATCAAATCAAAGAAAAACAACAGCAGAACTATGTTTAATGGTGAAAGTAAGAGCATTTCCACACGTGTTTCCCTTAGTTTCGTCTTGGTTTTTGTTCTCATGCGCTTTTGTGTTTGAGTCTTTGGATAACCCTGCCTCATGTGCAGCACCTTCAGTTACCTGTGGTTCTTTGCTAGTTTTCTGGAAAGCCATTTTGTTTAATACTTCTGCCTCGTCCCGCTGTTTTCTGCGCTTGGGTCCTACCTCACCTGAAACTGTGACAAGTTCCTTGTACTTCTCCCATTCCCTAATTTTCTTGCAGTGGATAATTGGTCTGGGATTACTCTGTTGGGAAATGATTACGCTCTGGCAAAGATCTTCTGGGCCAGTCAAGTCACTATAGAGTTGAATTTGTTTACAATAAAATTATTGGTTCTAGGACTATTCCATTGGGTCCTGAGGAATTTTTTCTCTGAATCTGTTTACACACGCACCATAATAAAATCTGAATGGCTTGTTGTCAGACTCAAATTGTGATAATAATTGAGTCTACCTACACCAGGCTAGCGGTGGGCCTTAAAGCATCAGTGTTCCTAATTCTACTAAGTATCAATACTCACATCAATAATATTGATTTTCACAAACAGCATACTTCTTTGGGGTTCGTTCGTTCGTTCGTTTCGTTTTATTTTACAAATCATTTTAAAATACAACATACAAATTCAAATTCACAATATACAGTAAACATGATCTTGTAAAAAAGGGTAACCCCAAAAGCTTCTGTAGTATATTATGACAATAACAATTCCTATTTCTAACAAACTAACCTAACCCTAACCATCTAAGGCAATTCCATCAGTACAAAAAGGTATGGTTCAACACAATAATGATACAAATATCAACACATCAGGCACCGGTAGATGAAACTAAAAACAGCAAGCTGAGCTTGATTTAGACATAATTTAGCAGCAGTTTTTGTTTTAATCTTTTTTTAAAAATAGACAGTGATGCAGACTCTTTAATCGTGCTCTCAACCTCATCCCAAGTCTGTGGTCCTTTAACAGTCACACTAAGACTTGTGCATTTTAGTTTCCGTCTCTTTCCCTTTATAAGTTGTTTTCCTCTCGTGTTGTATTCATGAGTGGGTAGAAAAATTGGGATGAGATGGCAGAGTCTGTCATTGAGTCTAAATGCTACATCATACATCACACAGGCATTATGGAAAGTGTTACATTCAGTGAGTTTCAAGAGTTTGTATCTGTAGAAAAGAGGATCAGAGTGTGCACACCCAAGCAGCAGCAGCTATAGCCTGAACTGAAGCCAGTACAGAAGTACGGAACGTGCAGTGCCATTGATGGGCACTAAGTACTGGCTTCTAGACTAGCATTAAATTCTCTGATGAAATCATAAGGCAATACATTTTTAATGATGTGATTATAGCCTGAGAACCACATGAATCGAACAGCCCATGTTTCATGGTGGTACACCTGTGGCCCATCCAGCCCTTTTTAACAGATTTCCTTCTGTCCTTTCCAGAGCCCATCCAGTCACAGCTGTTTCTTTACAACTGGGCGTGTCTGGTTTCATCAACATGTCTAGTACAGAGTGATTTACAAGATGTTTCAACACGGCAAATAGGAAAGGTCACTCACCAGTAAACTCTTTATTGTTTGAATTCATCTGTCACATAATGATTATGACACATGATTGCATCATGCTCTTTCTCTCATAATACAAAGGATTTGTTTTGCATTTCTAGGAATCACGTCAGTATTGCATCTTGTTTATTGTTGTACTATCACTTCTGCTCCTGTGCAATCATGTTCTTGTTGAAATACAGCAAGTTTCCTCGGCGTGCAAACCATTCAATAAAAAGACTTGTGTGGACTTGGTATGTGTTTCAGCAGGTGTTTGTGAAGGTGTAAAGGTTCTTAGACTTTGAACTACTTTTTGAGCACTGTACACATGTTTTTAGATTCAGTTTGAGTTACACTTTCGAGAATATCATTACCTCTGATGTATATTATAAAGAAACTTCCATGAATATGCTCAGAAATCGTAGAAAAACCATCACAGCCTGTCAGAGAATTATTACATTTTTTAGGTTTTCTTTAGTATCAATGTAATTTTGGGATAACTGTCACTACGTCCAATGTACATAGATTATCTAGTTATACAGTGGATACTCAATTTTCATTTTCCACAGTGTAACTCATGAATAGATTCAAAGCCCTGCACCTTCTCAGTTATACATATGGCATTTGTCAGTTTAACAGATACTGCAGCAAGTCAAGAGGGTATTGATCATTTACTTATTCTTGCTGCTTTATTGAAAGTAACAGAAATTGGCATGTTGTCATGAATAATCCCAGACTCTATGTAACTAAAATGGAGTGATGATGGTGCACATAATCTGCACAACATCAGCACGTTAGCGTTGTCATTCAAAGCATGTCAGCATGCTAATGTTAGCATTTGGCTTTCACGGCCGCTAGCAGATCAGTCTCGGATTCATCTGTAATTCACACGGGAACATTCTCCTCTACAGTTTCTACTGTGAGATGTATAACAAGGCCATTCTGATGCTCCTTCGTGCCATGGGAACATAGATCCATCTTTGTCTCTCTGTGTTTCTGCTCTTTGTTGAAGATTCAGGCACACACTTAACTGTGGTCATTTGCCTAATTAAATCATTATCTCAAGAAAAGTGTTTACTTTAAAACTGTGTCAACAATTTGCTTTGAATCCGTGATTGCAGAAAAGCAAGCGGCGATCATTACAAAACAAAGCTCAAGATTGTGGGGTAATGAAGTTGTGATCTCACAGCAGTGTGGGCCAAACAGAAATTATGTACCATGCACTGTTTATTACTGGGAGTTACGAATAAGTTTCTGCTTAATGAATCACATTACACTGAGAGAAAGAGCTCTAACGTCAACTATGTTTCTTCATTAGTCCACGTGCAGCAACACCAACAGAGCTAAGTGAGACAAAATACCTTTGTGGTCACTCAGTTTGCTGAGGTTAGCTTAGGTTTATACTGCCCTTGCTTGAAACTGTATATTAGGTAGATTGACTTTGTCTCAATTAGCGCTACATATGAGGCCACATGTTCTCCCAAACCTGGCTTGATGTATTATGCATCGCAACGAAGTGTTTCTGAGTGTGTAAGTGTGTAAGCACTTCCACCTTGGCTAGTAATGCATTATGCAGTGAGACACGAGGCAGATGCATGCGGTGCGAGGAGCCTCATTGCCTTTTAAGTGCATGTGTGTGTGTCTAAAGCTAATGGGCCCCCGGGGAATCTGGTGAATAACAGATGCATACTAAGAGTTTGTTGCTTTGTTTGTGTGTTTTCTATCCACTCGTGAAAGTGTATTCGTCTAACCACACATGGTGATGTGTGTGTGTGTGTGCTGGCACGTGGACGTCTGTGTGGGCAGCTGACTGATGCGCAGCGAAGGGGTCAAAGTTGTCGGAGGAGTTAGACAACCATCTGACAGCGATGGCATCCCTGACAGCTCTGCCGACTCCACACACTCCCCTAAACACACTCACACACACAGGCTCACATCTCAGCTAATATGACCCTAACCCTTACCCTTATCTTACTATAAACTATAAACTAATTGTAACCTTTGCCCTAAAACCAAGTCTTCACAGGCTCTAACCCTCCACAAAGTTGAGGGACCCAGAAAAATGGCCCCACAATGTCAGTATTCTACAAGAGTTTGGCCTTCACAATTTAATTAAAAAAGAACTCTCTCTCTTACACACACACACACACACACACACACACATCTAGCTTGGGTTCCCATTGATATAATGCATAACAACGATGATAATACCCCTATGGTGCGTTCACACTATATAAACCACAACTTGGTGATTGTTGCCATGGACATTGTCGCCTTTGGAGTATCACTGGTGACAAGAGCCGAAGTGTCAGATTACAGCTTGATTAAAAATGTGTTGTAGCTTGTCGATCTCTCTCACTGCTAGTGTGAACACACCGCCACCCTAAAACTAATTTTACGTTCACACATGTACTGAGAGATCTTCAAGTTACAAGTAACACATTTTCGAAGGTATCTGCCCGAAACAAAGCAACAGGTTGATGTCCGGCAAGTAATCATGTGTGTTTGCTTCACCGGTTGCCGTGTTTTATACGTACATATATAATTTTCTTTAATTTCTTTTCATTGTTTTTACTGTGTTCAACATTCCTTTGTGAGCTCAAGGAGACCATTATATTTTAGTACCACACTCTTGTTTAAGCATAGAGTCAGGATAGTGTCTGAATGTGCACACAACAAAAATTATTGTCCTGTCAGATGAACTGTCTTTAGTTTTAGGTCAAAACTCCACCAAACAGTGCTTAATTAATACATTTTTTGAGGAGCCTTAACATTAGTGTGCCAATTTGTCCGTTTGATTCTGAAACAAAAATTGAAGTAACTTAAAGCTGCACCAATCCATATCATACTGTGGAAAATACTACATGGAAGTAAAAGTGTCGCCCAGGATGACAATGCCACAGACAATTCACCTGATTCTCCAGTATCCCTAAAGCCTTGTAGCATTTTTAGTTTTTAGGAAATCCTATCACCAGTAGCAGCAAGACCAACGTTCAATAAACCCATTCTATGCTACTTATCTAGCTGAAAACAGACAAAGCTGGGAAACATTGTAGAGGATTTAGCAACAAACGAGGCAGAAATTTAACTCAGGTGCTGGTGGAGACCAAAACAGGGCAGAAATAAAGACTTTGTATGTTTAATGGTGTATTCACACTACATGCAAGGAAAAGCTACAGCTTGGTCAATGTTGCCGAAGACATTGTCACAGAGTAGCTGTTGGAGTTTCACTCAGGTGCTCGGTGATGTCATGGCAACATGTGAAGCAAGCGCATATGATTGGTTGATGCATCAGGGCGTCAGACGAGACAGTTCAGTTGGAAATGTTTCTCTCAGCAGCTGGTGGGGACCAAAACAGAGCAAAAATTAGACTTGAAAAGAGTTGAAAAGAGATGGTGCCTTTCCTGATTCTGTAATATCATTTCAGTCTTTCCTTTAAACAATATGCTTGATGTTGCTTAACACACAAACAGGAGATTCTGCCTCTAATTTTTTAAAACCAGTACGCTTATGTTGGGATCATGTTGGAATTATCAATTCAGTCTTGTTTCTGGGAAATCATGTTGTTGTTGTTTTTTTTTTTTTCAGTTTTGGTGAATGGGTCTAAATACTTCAACACCTGTCAGAGGAGCCATTTGGAATTGTAAGGACAATTTGTCACTCTTTGTCACTGCTGCTAAATAATAAAAAATCTATAAGGAGAGATACATTTATTCTGAGCTCAAACCCACAGAACCTCACCCCATGCTCCCAGCACAAGAAGAAGAGTGGAAAATGAAAAGGTCTCCGTTGTAACCACCCACTGTAAGGTTGATAATAATTATCAGAAATGGCAAGCGCCTCGCCTTGGAAATAATGTCAGTGACAGTGACAACTCTAATAAACTGAGAGAAACTACAGCAGATGCCTCAGCAACATTTTGATCTACAGAACTGTGGTGAACTGGTTACCAGGAGGCTTGTTAGTGCTCATTTTTGGATTGTGTTTCTTAAATATCTTATCATCATCTGACGTACATCTAATTTCAGTTTAACAAATGTAAATTCATGTGGAGACACTTAGCTTCCAATTCCAAGCATTTAAATATTCATCTTTTATTTTATTTTTTTTTTACACTAAGTGATCACACGATGCCAAGTACTTTAAGTAATCAGTCAAGTGGGAGGTTAGTCATTTGAAAATAACTGTGATTAAGTGTTTTAAGTGAACTAAAGACTTCAGGTGTACAAGTTTAATTCACGCTATAGTCTCGTTTACAATAGAAATGATAGCTTTGGGTATTTTGTTCTTGCATTCATATACCTTTTTATATACTTTAAAGTATTGCTACAATTTATCTTTATCATCTGCAATGTGTAATATACTGGACATGTGGACATACAGATTGGTCAATCAAGGAAAGGTAACAACTTGAAAAGCATATCTACAATATGTAGATGCAAAGACATGATAGACATAATAGTGAGGAATGGACTTTTATTTAACCCTTAACTTCAGTAATTAGTAACCAATTTGTAATGAGCTTCTTTCAGTCTTGACCTCCTGCTTATTCTCTCCTCCCCTCCATCATTTCTCGTCCTAATCATTTTCTGCTCTTGAAGCTTTTGTTTAACCTCTGCGAGAGATGAAATAACAAACTCTGATTGCGTCTGAATAAATGAATGTATCCCAGTATCTTCCTGTGTTGCCCTGTCTTTGCCTTTGACTGTCAAACAAGTGTCTTCAGGGTCTGCTTCTAATTGTTTGCTGATGCTACAGAAGCAAAAGTTAAAGTCGGAGATTATACTCTATACAGATATACGCAAGCATAATACAGACAAACCTAAAACTAATTCTAAACTATAATCTGTCAGAAAACATGAAGCTCATTTCTAGTAGATGATCTTGAATTGATTTTACAAATTTGCTTAATGACACTTTTGCCAGCCACTGATAGACCTGTGTGCTGTTAGAAGACTACATTTAAACTAATCACATTACTATATGTACATTTAGCTTATAGTACCTCTGAGCATATGAATATTTAATGTGGAGTCCCACAAGGCTCAATCTTGGGGCTTCTCAGTTTCTCATTAGTTTCTCATGTGACTTTTTTGTGTAAAATATTGTCATATTTTTCCTCAAATGATAATTCAATTAGTAAATTTGAATCAAAAAAACTTGATGAGATGATGTATGAAAAAACAGCTAGTAATATGTAAAGACTAAGCGTCCAACAATGTTTCTGTTTTGGAAAAGCGACGTATCTTGTAGGTTACAAGTCAGTTACATTCTGTACTGCTTACTTATTCTGGCAGACCTATAGCTAATTGCAGAGGTGCAGGGCAACACAAACCTACAGAAAAAAAGAGAAAGACTAATATGTGCTTCCATCATCCCCCAAAGTATCAACTTAAGCCAAAATACAAACAAGATTACGTTGCACAGCAAACAGCTCATGTGTAATCAAACTTATGTGTAATCATCCCAGCTGGATTTTATTAAATTCCCCTTTAAGCTGGCCCTGCACTACTTGGTCTAATATGAATCTAGAAATTATATATATTAGATGAACAGCGATCATTTAGACACTTGCTTTTTCTTTCATCTAAAACTGAGCTTTCATGTCTAAATTAATAACCTCTCCAAGTAACTGAATAACAAGGCAGTCGATAGGTTTTATTATTAGTATCATTACGTACTGTAGAATGTCAGGTTCTGCTGATAAGATTTGTTTGTCTCTGTTATTACTTGCCTGCCTTTGTCTCGCTGTAATTTCATTTTATTTGAAACCACTGGCACTGGAGTTGAAAAGTGCCTTTAGAATTTAAACAATAACAAAACTGCCTTCAAGGCTTACTCAACACTATTTATATTTAATGTCTGCTCTTACAAGAGCCTAAGAAGATTTTACAGTGTTACTCAGCTGTAAAAGCGGAGAGTTTGAATTTATAACCAGTTTGACTGATCTGCTTCATGTTAAATTATGTTATGTTGAAAGGAATATCCACCTTTGTGTTACAGCTCCGCCTAGTGGCTGAGTGGGAGCTGTTTAAACAGTAGTCAGTCCATTGTAATCAGTAGTTAAATACAATGAAGGGAATAAGACACATTGTTATCCAAGATGTTTATGTTGGAGTCCTCTTTAACAGCTGAAAAACAGTGATTCATCACCATGATTCTTCTATTCATGAGAATCTTGAATTTTGAGGACATTTCAGATTAAGTTTCTTGTGTCCAGCCGTGTAACATACTTTAATACAATGATTTTAATTAAATAACAATCCAAAAATGTAAATCTAAAATAAATTTTACTCTTCGTATTATCTGTAAGACTGATTAACTTAGACGGAATTATTTTTCCTGTTAGAACCACGTTTTAAATCCAGATGAATCAATATCAGTTATCAAATCTAATGTAGATTCGATGAGAGTTTAATATATATATTATATTATATTAATATATATCACAGGAACTTCTGTCTTTAGAAAAGAAGTAATGCTCTATATAAAATCACTTTCATCGACAACTCGACGCCTTTTGGAGCACAGCAATCTGCAGTACAGAGAAAAGTGTAAAGCTGCAGCTTGTAAAAAGTGCTTTCAGATTTGAAGTCTAATATACAATGGTCGACGTTTGAGTGCATTTCCATCATTACGGCAGGTTTTCCACAAACAATACAAAACAAAAAAAAACAATGGACATTTTCAAGATAGTGGTAGGCCTGCTTGCCGCAGCTAACGTGTTGTTTTCCCACGGTGCAGAGCTTCCTCTTCACGGAGTTCACTCTGAGAAAAACTCGCCCGTTTGAAAAAATTAAGCATTATTTTTTCGTTACATGATGTTTTATTTCTTTTCTTTTTTTTTTAATTATTGTATTATTTTTTAATAGTCACGTTGCCTTGGCAACAGGAGTGCGACGTATGTCGCATGTTACGTCGTGGATGACGTCATCGCGTTTTTCCTATGATTCCCTTTGATGTGGCGCTTACATTGCTTGGACGTCATCATCCTTTGATCTCTAAACATATATATAGAGGTCCCACTTTTGCTTATCCACACCCACATCAGTCCAGTAAGAGACAACGTGAGCGAACCAAATATTCCATTAGGTAGCCTTTGCAATCCATAGATATCCAAAAGCGGTAAAGAAAGTCAACTAGACTTTTTCCATAAATAGCGACCAGATTTTAAAATGCCGAGAAACACATCATTCATGACATTTAACCGGCCACACAACAGAGTGATGGCCCAAAGAAAAGACAGATCCTTTTCAATGCAGCCCAGCACTGCAAAACACACCCAAAAGAGACAACTACGGTGGAAGGACAAGACGGCAGCCCTCCAAAGAAGAGACGAGGAACTTAATATTTTGTTGCCTCCGCCGGTCAACCCACGGAACATTCAATCACACATCCAGGAGGAGTATGACCAAGGCTCCAGTTTACAGCTGGACAACACACTGACACTGCAGGGACAAAAGGACGAAGCCGTTGACCAGACAAAGGAAATCAATGTAGCCGTCCCCGTAGCACCTGCCACAGATCCTGAAGTAGCTCCCAATACTAAGGAAGTCCCCGCTACAGCTCCCACAGCACGTCCTACTGTAGGACTTACAGCTGCTGAAATAGCTGAATACGCGAAGGAAGTGCCTTCAACTTCAACAGCTCCCCCAGCACGTCGTACTGTAGGACTTACAGCTGCTGAAATAGCTGAATACGCTAAGGAAGTGCCTTCAACTTCAACAGCTCCCCCAGCACGTCGTACCGTAGGACTTACAGCTGCTGAAATAGCTGAATACGCTAAGGAAGTGCCTTCAACTTCAACAGCTCCTGCAGCACGCCCTACTGTAGGACTTACAGCTGCTGAAATAGCTGAATACGCTAAAGAAGTGCCTTCAACTTCAACAGCTCCCCCAGCACGTACTATCGTAGGACTTACAGCTGCTGAAATAGCTGAATACGCTAAGGAAGTGCCTTCAACTTCAACAGCTCCCCCAGCACGTCGTACTGTAGGACTTACAGCTGCTGAAATAGCTGAATACGCTAAGGAAGTGCCTTCAACTTCAACAGCTCCCCCAGCACGTCGTACTGTAGGACTTACAGCTGCTGAAATAGCTGAATACGCTAAGGAAGTGCCCTCAACTTCAACAGCTCCTGCAGCACGTCCTACTGTAGGACTTACAGCTGCTGAAATAGCTGAATACGCTAAGGAAGTGCCCTCAACTTCAACAGCTACAGCTCCCGCAGCACGTCCTACCGTAGGACTTACAGCTGCTGAAATAGCTGAATACGCTAAGGAAGTGCCTTCAACTTCAACAGCTACAGCTCCCGCAGCACGTCGTACTGTAGGACTTACAGCTGCTGAAATAGCTGAATACGCTAAGGAAGTGCCTTCAACTTCAACAGCTCCCCCAGCACGTCGTACTGTAGGACTTACAGCTGCTGAAATAGCTGAATACGCTAAGGAAGTGCCCTCAACTTCAACAGCTCCTGCAGCACGTCCTACTGTAGGACTTACAGCTGCTGAAATAGCTGAATACGCTAAGGAAGTGCCCTCAACTTCAACAGCTACAGCTCTCCCAGCACGTCATACCGTAGAACTTACAGCTGCTCCCAATACTAAGGAAGAACAGAAACCTCCCATACTTCCACACACCTCTTTCGTGCCTTTCATACCACAAAACCAGCCCATTCAGGCACCAGCAGCAGTGCCCCAACCTCAGCTGGCGCCATCTAAAAAACAGGAGAACAAACAGTGGCTATGTGAAAGTATAGCCGAGGAATTGAAGATTGCTATACAGCCCAAATACACCGGTGCTGCCATCAGCAACGACCATAATCAGACCACAGATGGTCTAATTCAGATCTCTGAATTGGAACGGTTCCAAACTTTGGGTGAGAAAGATCACAAAATAGCCACACTGGAAAATGAAATGGCAGGTTTAAGAGGATACGTGCATCAGTTGAATGTTCAGGTCGCTACTCACAGATTTGAGGTAATACGGGAGCAAACCAATACAAAAGAGGCCGAGACTTGTCTGGCAGCGCTGACAGAAGAAAACAGAAAAGTTAAGGCTGTACTAGTTCGAAATCAAGTCCAACTAATGGATGAGCGATGCCACCATGAAGTGGACAAGTTACGTCTTATGGAGGAGATCAATGCCAATTATGACAGGGAAAGACAAGAGTGGCAACTGGAAAAGACCCAACTCCTACAGTCTGTTGAGAACCTAGTGGAAGTCATGCATGAGCAAGACAGGGAGAAAGAACAATCCCTTTATAAACAAGGACAGGCAGAGGACTTGAACAAACTGCTCACTAATGAAAGAGACATTACAAAACAGGAGGTGAACGTCCTTTCCGCAGAACTTCAGGAAAAGGATAAACTGCAAACAAGTTCTTCCATAAGAATTGCTCAACTGGAAGCAGACCTCAGAGTCGAACAGAACAAGATGAAGGAGACCGAGACTTGTCTGGCACTTCAGATAGAGGACAACACCAAAATGAAGGCTGAGCTGGTTCAAGTACACAACCAGCTAGACCATGAAAGAAACCAGTGGGAAGAAACCAGATCCCTACTCCTGGCAGACCACTTGGAGACAACATCCAAGTTGACTGCCTCTCTAAAGCAGGCACAGGAGGAACTGATTCAGGAAAAAGATCACAGGCAAAGAGAAAAGTCTGACTTCCTGAAATCAATAGATAACTTGATGAACTCCTTACAGGAACAAACCGAAGAGAGACAAAGATCCACTGATGAGTTGATGAACAGAGTTCACAATTTAGAAGAAGAGATATCAGAGGCGCAAAGGAAACCCAAAAAGAAGTCGTTGTGGAAAAGATTCCTTCAATTCTTCAGAAGAACTGGAGGGACCAGACCTGAGCCATCCTCTAGTCAACCAGTTGATTCATCAACCCCTACTCCTCACACTGCCCAGACCCCTTAGCCCCAACCCATTTTCTGTCTCACTACCCAGCCGGCCTCAAGCAGACTGCCCCCCATATAGAGCTTGGATCTGCTCAAGGTTTCTTCCCATGAAAAGGAAGTTTTTCCTTGCCACCGTCGCCTTAGTGCTTGCTCTGGGGATTTCAGACTCTGGGTTATATAAAACATCTTGAGACAGATTTAAGACCCTTTCACCATTACCCCCCTCCGTTCGACCCCTAAATACCACCTCACGACACACAGACTCACACGCAAACAGAGACGCACACACACACACAAAGACACACACACACAAAGACACAGAGACACATGTCTGTGAAGCTTCTCAGTCATCCAGGTCATGGTATATCTAAAAAAAAAAAACAGTTTCAAAAAGGGCAACTGTATTTGTAGAGGTTTATGAGAAGACGTTTCACCTCTCATCCGAGTAGCTTCTTCAGTTCTAGGGGACTGTTGGGAAGTTCGAGGTTTAAACAGGAACTCCTGCTGAAACTTGCTTGTTGTGTTAGCAACCAGAAACAGGTGCAGCTAATTTCTATTAATGGTTAGGTACTTACTGTCGTTGAGGAGGGACTGTTTTTGTCCCCGTCCTCTTTCCTGTGAATGGTGCTCTAACGACCCTTGTCCGTCAGAGGCGCCAGTGTCAAGGTATGAATGAGGTTGAAACATTTTGGGGACAGAAGTTAAAACTGTATTGTAAATAGATGGCAGATTAAATCTCAGTCCCCCTCCTCTGTTCAGAGAAGGTTTTTTTCAGTCTGACATAGATGGCTTCCTTTACTCCTCTTTCAAACCATCTGTTTTCTCTGGCTAAGATTTGGACATTGTTATCTTCAAAGGAGTCCCCTTTGTCCATCAGGTGTAGGTGGACCACTGAATCGTTTCCTGATGAGCCAGCTCTCCTGTGTTGGTACATGCATTTATGGATGAGTTGTTTGGTTTCCCCAATGTATACGTCTGTACCCTCCTCACTGCACTGAACAGCATACATCACTTTACTCTGTTTTTGCCAGGGTGTTTTGTCTTTAGGGTGGACCAGTCTTTGTTTATGTGTATTGAATGGTTTGAAATAAATTGGAAAGAGGTGTGTCCTGACAATTCTCCTGAGTTTTTCAGATACCCCATTCAAGTAGGGGATGGCAATGTTCTTCCTTTTCTTGCTCTCCTCCTCTCTTGTCTTTTTTTGGGATATCTTGAGCCTTTCACAATGGCCCAGTTGGGATATCCACATGTCTTCGTTTGATGTGTTTCTGTTCCTTCTCTTCTCCATCCAGTGTTGTGGGTATAGTCTCTGCTGAAGAGTTCTGATGATCCCTAGTTTGTGTTCCAGAGGGTGGTGGGAATCAAATAATAAGTGCTTATCAGTGTGAGTGGGTTTTCTACTCACACTGATCAGTAGTTATTTTTTGATCTCCACCACCCTCTCGAACACAAACTGGGGGCCATCAGAACTGTTCAGCACAGTGGACTGTACCCACAAGACTGGATGGTAAGGAGAAGGAACAGAAACACATCAAATGGACACTCATGACATGTGGATATCCCAACTGGGCCTTTGTCGAAGGCTCAAAAAGACATCCCAGAAAGGACAGAGAGGAGAAGAGCAACAAAAGGAAGAACATTGTCATCCCCTACGTGGCTGGGGTATCTGAAAAACTCAGGAGAATTTTCAGAAATCACCGCATTCCAGTTTATATCAAACCAGGGAATACACTTAGGCAACGACTGGTCCACCCTAAAGACAAAACACCCTGGTACAAACAGAGTAAAGTGGTGTATGCTGTTCAGTGCAGTGAGGAGTGTACAGACGTATACATTGGAGAAACCAAACAACCCATCCATAAACGCATGTACCAACACAGGAGAGCTGGCTCATCAGGAAACGATTCAGCAGTCCACCTACACCTGATGGACAAAGGGCACTCTTCTGAAGACAACAACATCCAAATCTTAGCCAGAGAAGGCCGATGGTTTGAAAGAGGAGTAAAGGAAGCCATCTATGTCAGACTGGAAAAACCTTCACTAAACAGAGGAGGTGGACTGAGATTTAATCTGCCATCTGTTTACATGTACAGCTTTAACTTCTGTCCCAAAAAGTTTCAGCCTCATTCACACCTTGACACTGGAGCCTCTGACGGACAAGGGTCGCTAGAGCACCATTCACAGGGAAGAGAACGGGGACAAAAACAGCCGCCCCGCCCCCTCAACGACAGGTAAGTACGCAACTGTTAATGGAAATTAGCTGCATCTCTTTCTGGTTGGTGACACAACAAGCAAGTTTCAGTAGGAGTTCCTATTTAAACCTCGAACTTCCCACCAGTCCCCTAGGACTGAAGAAGCTACTCGGATGAGTGGTGAAACATCTTCTCAAAAATACTCTACGTTTCTCGTTGCCTTTTTTGGAACCTTTTTTTGGATATACCATGACCTTCACAGACAGACAGACAGACAGACAGACAGACAGACACACACACACACACACAAAGACCGACAGTCCCTGACCGACAGACACACACGCACACAGACCGACACACACACAGACATAAGCACAGCATCACAAAACAAAACAAAAAATAAATAAATAAATATAAAAAAAAACTAAAATAATGATGTTCAAACTTTGTCCTTTATAATGTTTTGACTTTTGCAATATTGAATATAGCGTACAAACACCTCAACAAATCAGCGGTACAAAATTGTTTTTGAGCAACACCGTAGCGAGAGCATGTCTTGATTTTTTTCTACATCTGGTTGACTCTTGCTCTGTCTTATTATTTCCTGCATATTATTTTCTGACTGTCTGATATATTTTCTGCCTATGCCGATTAAACATATGAAAAGCACCCCCCAAAAGTTTATTTCTGAAAGTTTTATACATTAAGAAGTTTCTAACCACATGCGGTACACTTAAACTTAGACTTAGATAAACTTTATTCATCCACAAGGGAAATTGCTTGGTCACAGTAGCTTAGCTGTACATAAAAAACACTCTTAAGAACCACAGATAAAAGAAAGATTAAATAAAATAAAAATAAGTAAAATAAAATCTAGTAAAAAAAATAAAAATAGTATAAGCAAAAATGTAATGTATGAACAAGAGTTTCTGTTCATACTTGGACATATTTCTTTGAGTTAATGAACTTACAATTTGCTTCTTTTTATTCAAGTCAGTATCTTTGGGGTAAAGCTGGTTAAGGACCACTTGGTTTAGACTGAGGTCAAATGCGTGGTTGCTCCGTCAAGGACGCCATGTTGTTGTGTGAATGAAACCGGGCTACGGACGCAATCCTGTCACAAGTCTTATCTGTAAGGGGGCCTCCACATGTAATGTTTGGTGGTGTTATGCCATACTTTCACACTCAGACTTTACCATAAATATTCAATGCCTTTGTTACTCTCCTAAAGTTTCCAGTTCCCATCGTAAACTGGCCTGGACAAAAAATGGGGAGACACAGGTCAAACATAAAGGTTAACAAATCTATTTAAATGATAAAGTCAGGTGCTCGCGGTTTCCCAAATTGAGTCCTGCCCACTAAGGTACCTGCAGAAAACAGACAAGCAACAAAACAAGGGGTGAACACACAGAACAGGTCCTATGGCAGCAGGCGCCCGTAACACTGATAACAGGTTTATGGCCGGGCCTCTATCGCATCTCTATTACAATTACCACTGAAGACTTTGTGGTAAAAAGGCAAAGTTAGACGAGCGTTGTAACGTTCAGAAAACTATGCATGCCTGCCCCCATCTGGCAAAGTGGTGTAATAGCAAATGGATTCTTTGTGGCACCATATGGTGAAAAGGTCTTATGTTTTATACTTTAGATTGTTCATAGTAGCCACATTAGCCTGTGCCTGTGCAGCATTTGTTAGCTCATCCCAAGCTATCTCAGTTGGGAGACTGTGGACACCAGGTAAATGGTGAATTGTTTTGTATTTCTGTAGCGCTTTGCTACCTATTGGTACTCAAATTGCTTTTCAATCACACATGACACATATTTATTCACACAGGTGCACACACATTCACACACCAAGTGCCAGCACTGGGAGCAACTTGGGATTCAGTGTTTTGGGACACTGGACAGTGTCCAGGGATCAAATTGCTAATTGTTTGGATTGGGAACAATCCGCTCTGCTTACGTACTGTGCTGCTGCTGCTGCTCGCGCTGATGACAGCTTTGCACGCGCTTTTCATGAGGTAGTCAGCTGGAATGATTTTCCAACAGTCTTGAAGGAACTCCAAGAGGTGTTGAGGACTGTTGTTGGCTGCTTTGCCTTCACTTTGTGGTCCAACTCATCTCCATAGGGTTTGGGTCAGGTGAACGTGGAGGCCAAGTCATCGGACAGAGCACTCCATCCTTCTCCTTCTTGGTCAAATAGTCCTGATCTTGTTAAAAAACAAATAAGGGTGCCTCCAAGCACAAAAACCAGATGGGACGGCATGTTCTTGCAGAATGCTGTGGGTGCCATGCTGGTTAAGTATGAAGTATTTATATAATTACGTGAATTTTGAATAAATCACCAACAGTGTCACCATCACACCTCCTCCTCTATGCTTTACAGTGGGAGTCACACATGTAAAAACTTACTGCTCACCTTTTCTACGTCTCACAAAGACATGGTGTGTGGAACCAAAAATCCCCAAAAAACACATTAAGGCGGCTACGAATTCTATACATTCTGCCTTGCATGGCATACCTGTTTATTGAAAACCCTTCCACTTAACTACTTCATGAAGCTGATTGAGAGAATAACCAGATATCAAAAATGCTATACTCAATCCAAAATCTGGCTACTTTAGAGAAAATATTCAACATATTCTGGTTTGTTTAACACTTTTCTAAAATACATGATAATAAAAGAAAAACACATGAATGAGATTTGTCCAAACCTTGGACTGGTACTGTATGTCCACCGTCATTAGCAGCACGGGTGCTTTTCCTACCGTGTTTGAATCACACAATGAGCTTCATGTAAGATGCACTCATATCAATACCTTGTGGCATGTAAATTGGCCACTTGAGTGATCCAGATATCCAGATGAGACACAATGCCTTAATCTGAATGAAACCTGAGAAATAAATAAATGAATTCAGGTTAAAAACACAATAATGTTCCAATGATTCACTCTGAGAATTAAACATCAAACTTTAAAATGACTAAAGAAATAATTCACGACACTGCAGCGAAAACCTTTTAAACACTTTTTATTAATTAACGCAACTTACAGTCAACCCAAAGAGTGTACTATATTAAAGGGGAACTCCGGCGCAAAATGAACCTGGGGTTAATAACACGTGTACCGAGTTCGACCGTTCTCTGGTATTTGTTTTCATGTATTTGTTTTGTTAGTCAAATGTGACCAGTTTTCTTGCAAACTGCTATTTAGCGTATAACGCTAGCCTTCGGGGCACACCTACACATAAAAAGAAATCGCTATTTCTATACCACTAACAAGGCTCACAATATCACCACACTTACACGGTAGCATAACTAGGGTCCCTACATGTAAACCGAAGCACTGAGAACTTTGCAAGTATACAGGCAGTTTATTAAAAAAGGAATACAGTACCGTTCGCGTCCGGCTCGCATATCCAGGCGGGCGCCATCTTGGGGAAACTGAACTGTCTGTTGCCGGAAGAAAGCACTGAGAGCACTGAACGAAGAGAGTTCAGTTTAGCGATTTCTTTTTATGTGTAGGTGTGCCCCGAAGGCTAGCGTTATACGCTAAATAGCGGTTTGCAAGAAAATTGGTCACATTTGACTAACAAAACAAATGCATGAAAACAAATACCAGAGAACGGTCGAACTCGGTACACATGTGTTATTAACCCCAGGTTCATTTTGCGCCGGAGTTCCCCTTTAACTAAGGAAACCGCGCGATTAATCGTGATTAGATATTTTAATCTATTGACAGCCCTGCAAAATGCAGTGCATTGTTTTTGAGTGTGTGCACACTGTTCACAATGCAATGCACAAACGTAATGGACGAGGTACTAACAGATGAAAATGTGGTAAAAGAATTAAATTTAAAAAAAAATGTGGCACTGCGATGTTTTAAGATACGATACGATATTTTGCAGCAGTGTTGCAGCGGCATACAGTGCACACAAAAGGTAAAAAAAAAACATTAAATAAACACAAAAATAATAAATTATATACAATACAACAATAGAAGTTGTAAGTATGGATATTGCACATGAGAGAATTAATGATAGGTAGGGACTTTCCAGACACCCCTTCACATATAGTGTTGTTATTTTTTTTCTTTAAAAACTGGATAGATAGAAAAATGTTTTTTAGTTTTTTTTAGAATATATCTTGTTGATTCTAACTGCTAAATAATAATAAGATGCAAACTCCAGAATTTCCAAAATCGCCAATTAACCTAACGAGCGCGTCTCTTGACGGTGGGACTAAAGCCACGCAGACACAGGGAGAAGATGCAAACTCCAGACACAAGTGCCCGCAGTGGGATTCGAACCCGGGCCTTCTTGCTTCCATCAGCGCCGACCAGCTTAACGATCGGACCAAAAGAAATGATGGAATGTTTTTTTTTAGATGAGCAAGGGTTAAAAAAGGCGTTTTATGTGAAGGTTACAAAAAGGAGGACTAGTGCGTCCGCTGCTCCTGCGCTACATGTCGTTGGCATTCACGGCTCCCCGGTGGACCCCAAATCGGGACAGTAGGAAGGCTCCAATCTTCCTACTGATGTATCACACCCATGAATGCCAAGGCCATAGTACACTGCAGCGCAGCATTGCTCTACCCCTCCACAAACACTCATTCTACTCGTCACGTATTTATACACCACTGATGAAAGTCTCGTCAGACTTATGGTGCACGCTTGACTTTTTGTCTCTGCTCATCTCCATGTCTCAGACTCGGATTATTAACTTACCAGACACTGTTTTAAGGTGTCCAATTGATTTGATTTGACCCGATTATTTGCTTGCAATGTGCTTCAAGTGCCGCTTGGAATTATGGGTAACTGCTCAAGGATACTGCGCAGGATTTTTAGAATTCGCATGTCACATCTGTAAAACATATTCCCATATGTCAGTTGGACTTTATTTACTTTTCTAATTTCCGGTGGAAATGTCCGTCCTGCGTATTGCCTGTTGTGTACCTCCCACGTTTCCGTAGCTCCTTCCGGTTTGCCGTCAGCCATCACTGTGGCTTGCCAACGGTAAGTGGTGTGGAAAGCTAGCTGCTGTGCTATTTAGGGATTTTCTCTGTAAATTCAGCCATTTTGTGTTATAAATTTGGATGTAAAGCGATTACGTGTACCTCCGTGGCCTTACCCAGTCGTTATGTGTTGTTTATGAGCACTGATATGAGTTTTCTGGAGGTTTGGAGCGCGATTTATGCTAGCGCGGTGTTTGTCACCTGGCTAAAGTAGCTAATGCTAATGCAAACTCGTAGGTACAGCAAGAACAATCTGAAGACCATGTATATCCCTGTGGCTTCTGCGGGTATGCGTTTTCCTTTGTTAAATGTTTAAAATTTTCGCTGTCTCCCTTTAGTTTTCCCACTCTATGCATTTCTGTTCGTGTTTTACTGATTTATTTATTTTTCCTGTAGCCACCAAGTGTCGCTGTTTTACCGTGGGTTTGAGATTTGTCACTAATTAGAATTAATAGGGTTCCCAGTCAGTTAAAAAGTGTACCTTGAGCTGAATATCCAATGTAATGTCAAACATGTATTTTTGTGCTACAGTATATATTTTTATTTAGAAGACAAATGATGAACTTAGAATGTGCTTTGAGGCTTTGCTAAGGGAGCAGGGGTACAGAAAGCGCAATTTTAAGACAACGTATGTGTCTGTGTCTTCTGCAGGCAAGTGCATGCTGGAGAACCTCCCTTTGGATGGCGTCTTTCTCTACACCCTCACCACATCCGCCAGACTGGTGCCGTGACCCTTTGGATCTTCAGATCAGCTCCATGCTGTCACCAGGGCTGTTGTGTCTACGTTTCAAAATGGCCACGTGCTCAGGTTTATCAAAGACGGTTTAGGAGGGTGCAGTGTTTCTGATTGTTTACCCTTAGCTAGCTGATGACTTTGGAGTCATTTTGTATCACTTGTTATTTTGACCTTCAGATTTGGCTTTTGTGCTCCATGTGATTCATTTAAAAACTACCGGCAAGTGTTTGTTAGTGGCAGAAAGAACAAGCTGAAGACAATGTATGTGTCCATGTCTTGTGCAGGCGAATAAATGCTGCAAAACCGCCCCTTGGATGGTGTCTTCCTCTGTGCCCTCAACACATCCGTTACACCATGTGCTAAATGACATTTCTTGTAATCTCAGATGCCGCCGCGCTCTTTGGTTTCAGTGTTAGCCGTTAACGTGAGCCATCGCGCTGTTTCATTTGATCATGTTTTGTTTTAACATCACGTCTCCTCACGTGGTATGGAGCCCTACCCACGCCGCCAAGGACGCTCAGCCACCAAAGGCAAACTACCTGCTCCAGGCTATTGGCCGAGGACCTGAAGATGGGCGCTTCCAACCGGCTGGGACAAAGGTGGAGAAACGCTTCAAAGGTTGAGCGGAAACTTCGTTCAGCCGAAACACCTGCAGAGCGCAACTCGGTGACGGTGTTGAAGAAGGCATACTACTGGTGCTGACTGCACGTAATCAATCTATCTTGTGTCTTTTAAGACGGAAGCATGAAAGAGTCCAGGAGATGTCAGTAAGCAGGCTTTTACACCGCTTTGTTGTCAGCAGTTATTTATTCAGACATATTTGCGCTGTCTGACTGTATAAACAAATAATACTAAAATTAATAATGAAGAAATGACAAGGACACCAGCTGCACTGCATCATACCATCGCATGTTGGTTCCTGCAGCCGCCGCATTTAAAATCACCAATTAACCAAACGAGCGCGTCTGTTGACGGTGGGAGGAAAGCCACGCAGACACAGGGAGAAGATGCAAACTCCAGACACAAATGCCCGCAGTGGGATTCGAACCCGGGCCTTCTTGCTTGCATCAGCGCCGACCAGCTTCACGATCGGACCAAAAGAAATGATGGAATGTTTTTGTTTGTTGAGCAAGGGTTAAAAAAGGCGTTGTATGTGAAGGTTATAAAAAGGAGGACTAGTGCGTCCGCTGCTCCTGCGCTACATGTCGTTGGCATTCACGGCTCCCCGGTGGACCCCAAATCGGGACAGTAGGAAGGCTCCAATCTTCCTACTGATGTATCACACCCATGAATGCCAAGGCCATAGTACACTGCAGCGCAGCATTGCTCTACCCCTCCACAAACACTCATTCTACTCGTCACGTATTTATACACCTCTGATTAAAGTCTCGTCAGACTTATGGTGCACACTTGACTTTTTGTCTCTGCTCATCTCCATGTCTCAGACTCGGATTCTTAACTTACCAGACACCGTTTGAAGGTGTCCAATTGATTTGATTTGACCCGATTATTAGCTTGCGGGGTGCTTCAGTTGCCGCTTGGAATTATGGGTAACTGCTCAAAGATACTGCGCGGGAGTGTTTTTATTTTAGAATTCGCATGTCACATCTGTAAAATATATTCCCATATGTCAGTTGGACTTTAGTTTTCTAATTTCCGCTGGAAATGTCCGCACTGCGTATTGCCTGTTGTGTACCTCCCACGTTTCCGTAGCTCCTTCCGGTTTGCCGTCAGCCATCATTGTGTCTAATAAGGGGAGAAGTTCCACTCTCAGTGATCTTCCGGCTTCTGAACTGTTCGTTACGATGGGACTTAATAGAGAGTGGCGAGGCTCTCCTACGAGTTTGCATTAGCATTAGCTGCTTTAGCCAGGTGACAAACACCGCGCTGGCATAAATCACGCTCCAAACCTCCAGAAAACTCATATCAGTGCTGATAAACAACACATAACGACTGGGTAAGGCCACGGAGGTACACGTAATCGCTTTACATCCAAATTTATAACACAAAATGGCTGAATTTACAGAGAAAATCCCTAAATAGCACAGCAGCTAACTTCCCACACCACTTACCGTTGGCAAGCCTCAAAGCCAAAGCACAGTGATGGCGGACAGCAAACCGGAAGGAGCTACGGAAACGTGGGAGGTACACAACAGGCAATACGCAGGACGGACATTTCCACCGGAAATTCGAAAAGTAAATAAAGTCCAACTGACATATGGGAATATGTTTTACAGATGTGACATGCGAATTCTAAAAATCCTGCGCAGTATCTTTGAGCAGTTACCCATAATTCCAAGCGGTACTCGAAGCATATTGCAAGCTAAAATCGGGTCAAATCAAATAAATTGGACACCTTAAAACAGTGTCTGGTAAATTAATAATCCAAGTCTGAGACATGGAGATGAGCAGAGACAAAAAGTCAAGCGTGCACCATAAGTCTGACGAGACTTTCATCAGAGGTGTATAAATACGTTTCGAGTAGATTGAGTGTTTGTGGAGGGGTAGAGCAATGCTGCGCTGCAGTGTACTATGGCCTTGGCATTCATGGGTGTGATACATCAGTAGGAAGATTGGAGCCTTCCTACTGTCCCGATTTGGGGTCCACCGGGGAGCCGTGAATGCCAACGACATGTAGCGCAGGAGCAGCGGACGCACTAGTCCTCCTTTTTGTAACCTTCACATAACACGCCTTTTTTAATCCTTGCTCATCTAAAAAAAAACATTCCATCATTTCTTTTGGTCCGATCGTTAAGCTGGTCGGCGCTGATGGAAGCAAGAAGGCCCGGGTTCGAATCCCACTGCGGGCACTTGTGTCTGGAGTTTGCATCTTATTATTATTTAGCAGTTAGAATCAACAAGATATATTCTAAAAAAAAAAAAAAAACTAAAAAACATCTTTCTATCTATCCAGTTTTTAAAGAAAAAAAAACTTAACACTATATGTGAAGGGGTGTCTGGAAAGTCCTTACCGATCATTAATTCTCTCATGTGCAATAGCCATACTTACAACTTCTATTGTTGTATTGTATATAATTTATTATTTTTGTGTTTATTTAATGTTTGTTTTACCTTTTGTGTGCACTGTATGCCGCTGCAACACTGCTGCAAAATATCGTATCGTATCTTAAAACATCGCAGTGCCACATTTTTTTTTAAATTCAATTCTTTTACCACATTTTCATCTGTTAGTACCTCGTCCATTACGTTTGTGCATTTTTTGAGTGTGCACACACTCAAAAAAAAAAAATGCACTGCATTTTGCAGGGCTGTCAATAGATTAAAATATCTAATCACGATTAATCGCGCGGTTCCCTTAGTTAAAGGTGCAGTAGGCAGGATTGCGAAGATCCAGGACTTAGCCAAAAAATTTGAACATCGACAACTTCTCAGGGGCACTTTACACGGAAACGATTGGAGGTGAAAAGCGCAAAACATTTTATCGGATGTCCTGTATCGTTTAGATGGTGACGCCGTTTTTGGGGGTTGAAAAAGCAAAAAAGTGAAACCACCCTCCAGAGTGGAAATCTTAAAAACGCTCCACCCTCGCGTCACCGTGCAAAGGGTGAATAACGCAAAACTGCGTTTCTCGTCGAATAGAAATGACGTGACAAGCATGCGACAGGACCGGAAAAACAAGTAAACAACATGTCGAGCTCCGCGATGGAGGTTCAACAGGCCCTAGCCGCAATAATTTGTATCCAAGTGGTTGTTTTGGTTAATGTATTTCGCGCGCTAAGCGTGGAAAAGTAGAAGAAAAGTAAATACCTCTATGCAGGCACTCTTGGGAGTGTTGCCACCTAGCCATCTGGCCGCGGTATACTGCATCTATGTGTATGAAATTTCACACACTTTTGCGTTTCCGTTTGAACACAGATTTGTTTCAGAAACGCTCGTCTAAATGCGGAGTTAAAAGTGAAAACGAAACGCCACTTTTGCGCTTTTGGTTCAGATAGTTTCCGTGTAAAGGTAGCCTTAGTCCCTCCCCACTTTCCGCTAAAGCCCAAAAAGGTCTCCCAAGCCCCTCCCCCCACAAGGGAGAGCTGTGCACGATAGAGCGCGTGCATATTGGCCCTGGAATACTGTGCACGAGCAGAGAACCGAGAGAGAGCGAGTAAACAAACTCGCGTGGAGCACACTGACGTAACAACAACAAAATAGTTTTTATAATACCCTTCGTTATTGCTAAATCATTTTAGGTCAAAATATTTAGCAATAGTCAACTTTAGGACAAAACCAAGGTTAAGATGTTTCTGAAAGTAGCCTACATCGGTGATGTTTGCTATCAATAACAGTTAGAAGCATTCATTGTGGCGTTTTATTCCACAGTTTAGATTTATCAATTTGCTATGTGGTAGATATATGACCGCTACCTGTTGATGTGGTTAGACGTTTGAGAGTGAAGCTGAGGCACAGGCCTCAGACGAGGATTACATCCCGGCTCCTTCTACACGCCCACGGACAAGTGGTGCGAGGTGGTGGAGGGAGGGGAGGGCGCTATGAAATGCGTGTCCATGAGCAGTGATTGACACTCTGTTAGATACACCCCTGGGCTTGATTGGTGCATCTGAATGTGGAGCGTTGGATGTCTTGCAAATCGCGCTACAGGCTCTAGGTGGGGCCAGAGGAGCCGAATTTTTTTTTTAAATGACCTGCTTCATGCAATTATACTTGAACGTAGGGTCAGTTTCAGCAAATATGACAGAAAGTTAGTTTTATAAAACTTGCCTACTGCACCTTTAAGTGATACGTATTCACATTATGTCCTAACAGGGTTTACAGCATGTCTTGTGTTCTGTTAAGTATAATTGTTACCAAAAATACAGAAATGTAAAATAGAAATCAAAGCTTACAACTTTAAAACAACCAGGAGCTTAGCAGTGCATGTGAACAAATTATTAATTCAGCAACATAAAGACCCTCACCAGAACAGGAATGACAGCAAATTCAGTTTTGGCATGTTGTGGTTTAAATAAAGGGAGGAAATAAGAAAACCTTTATTTGTCCCACAACGGGGAAATTGCAGTTTGTAACAGCATGCAGAAATGGCAGAGATAGAATAGATAAAAATAGCTATATTGCACAGACTGGTGTTATTATACCATAAGGTGTAATAATATTGCACATATTAGGAGTGCTTGTTGTGGAGCCTAACAGCAGCAGGAAGGAAATACCTTCTGTATCTTTCCTTCACACATCAAGGGTGAAGCAGTCTGTCACTGAAGCTGCTCCTCAGTCCTGTCAGGTCACCATGCAGGGGGTGGGACTCATTGTCCAGCATGGAGGACAGTTCAGCCAGAACTCTCCTGTCACCCACCTCCCTCACTGAGTCCAAGGGGCAGCCCAGGACAGATCTGGACTTCCTGATGATCTTATCCAGCTTCTTCCTCTCCCTCTCTGTGATGCCACTGTTCCAGCAGACCACTCTGTACAGGATGGCTGATGCCACTACAGAGTCATAGAAGGTCTTCAGGAGTGGCCCTTTCATTCCAAAAGAAGGTAGACCCTGCTCTGTCCTTTCCTGTAGTGTGCGTCCGTGTGGTGAGTCCAGTCCAGTTTTGTGTTGAGGTGAACACCCAGGTACTTACAAGAGTCCACTTGCTCAGTGTCCATTCCCTGGATGTTCACTGGTGAGGGGAGGGCAGAACGGCGTCTATACGAAAATCCACCACCATCTCCTTGGTTTTCCGTGTGTTGATAAGAAGGTGGTTTCGCTGACACCAGTTCCCCGTCAGTCCTCTGTGCTCTGCGTCGTCGTCATCTCTTATGAGGCCAACAATCGCAGAGTCGTCAGAGAACTTCAGCAGTACACAGCTGTCGGTGTTGTGTCTGAAGTCTGCTGTGTAGAGGGTGAAAAGAAAGGGGGCCAGGACAGTCCCCTGGGGGGCACCCCTGCTGCTGGTGAGCAGGTCAGACACACAGTTCCTGTTTCTCACAAAATGACAGACAGATTGCTTCACCCCTTTTTAATTTCACTGTATGTAAAGAATGCTCTTTTTTACAAAACATGTGACCAATAAACTTTTGAATTGAATTTGAACGATAGGCAAACTGTAGTGGGTCCATGGAGGGGCCCACCTCAGAGCGGAGATATCCCAGTATCAGTCTCTCCAGTGTCTTCATCAGGTGGGATGTTAGAGCCACCAGTCTGTAGCTGCTGAGGTCTTTAGGGTGCGATGTTTTGGGCGCCGGTACCACGCACGAGGTCTTCCAAATCTGTGGTACCACTCTCAGCTCAAGGCTCAGATGGAAGACATGCTCCATAACTCCACACAGTTCATCTGCTCAGGACTTAAGGGGCCTGGAGCCGATACCATCCAGTCCTGCTGCTTTCCTCGCTTTTATCTTCCTCAGGTCTTTTCTCACCTGGTCTGCTGTGAAGGACAGGGGTGGGGGATGAGTGGCTCCATCTTGGTGTGAAGATGTGAGCACATGGTCTGGTGAGCCAAAGGTTACAATGATTTGAATGCTGTATATCCTGCATCAGGGTATAGCTATTGAAGATAGAGTGAAAGTAGAATGGTGTCGTGTGATTGAATAGAGAGTAATGGTTATGTTTCCTGCACTCTATGTGTCAATTGGTTTATTTTCATTTTTGCTGGATTAGGAATTGATTCAGATTCAGAACCCGTGGAGGTTTCGGTGGCGAGCCAGGAAGAGGGAGCGACTCGGACGGAACAGAGCACAGTGTGGCCAGCTGTGGATCCACTCCGGAGAACCCCAGACGTCATTTCACTTCACTCACTGACACAGATAAGAGAATAACACAAAAATCTACCCGGGTAGTAGTAGTCATATGAACAGAACATTACACACACATCACAGAACGGAACTGAACTCTCAGTTTCTAATAAAGGAGAAGGGACGCTTTTATTTCATTTTTTTTTTTTTTTTTTTTAAAAGGAGCTGTTTTTTGTATTATTTAGTTTTCATACCCTATCAAAAATCAGCTTGTGTGAGGCAATAAATTGTCAACGTTCAACTTCGTGTTCTCTCATTTGACAGTAGTGTGTTTGTGCATGAGACATCAATTTCACACATGGATTGGCCACCACAGAGTCCAGACCTTAACCCCATTGAGAATCTTTGGGATGTGCTGGAGAAGGCTTTGCGCAGTGATCAGACTCTTCCCATCATCAATACAAGAACTTGGTGAAAAATGAATGCAACACTGGATGAAAATAAATCTTGTGACTTTGGAGAAGCTTATCGAAACAATGCCACTGAGAATGCGTGCTGTAATCAAAGCTAAAGGTGGTCCACGACTTGGCCAGGCAGTGTAGAAAATAATATAAACTTAGCCTTATCCTTTAGTTGAAGGATTGTAGGAACAAATCATACACGAGTGAACACTGGTCGTGACTCGTGTAATTATTACCTACCAGAAGGGGGAAACAGAAGTTCTGCACTGTAACTTTAATTTCCTGAATCTGCAGAGGAAAGTTATGTCGGCATTAATCCCTGTGTATCAGTGTTTAAGCATTTTGTACATAGTGTGTGAATGGAGAGTCTTCTGGGTGCCGTTTTTATGGCAACTATAGTCGTCACAAACACTCTATAGTCTTGATTTAAGACATTTTATTACAAGGCTGTATCAACATGTGAGCAGCATACAGTATGTACAGCTGGAAGGACAGTGTGAACGCAAGTACACATACGTGAACATAGAAAGCAACTGATGCAAGTCAGAGGTATTTGGATCACAAAGAAGAAAATCTGGAATGATAAATCACACTAAAAAAAAGATTCATTAACATTTGGCAGAATTTCATCAACTAAAGTCACAAACCAATGAAACTGGGATCAATTGGGGGAAAAAATAAATTATCCACAAACAAATAAAAGGAACCAACAACTGACAAAACATTGAGAAGGCCAGAAGAACAACACCCAGATAATAATAAAAAAATATACTGATCATAATCACATCTAAATTGACAATCAATGACACTTCTCAGTCAGCTCCAGTGGATCCTTATGGCTTGGTCAAAGTATATATCAATGTTAAACGTATCTCCAAATTTTTAATTACTATGAAGTCAGTGTCAAATATGTCCTTCATCGTTCTTCACTGGCAAAGTTCAAAAAAACATTTTTGGTTTCTTTAATCATATTTACAGCTTGTGTTAACAGTTAATTCTCCAAAATAAGACGTATAGTATGTCATTTTACATGTACAGTAAAAAGAAAGAAAATGCTGTATCACAGGCCGTCTTCATAATTCACACAAAAAGTCAAATTTCATTTTTCACCCTGTATAAAAATCAACAGTTTTCAGGTACAAACAACTTTTATATACAGACCACCAGAACGTATACCAGTACCAATGATTTTACAATACTGATACCATCAATACACTGAATTGTCATTTCCAGATTCACAAAAAAGAGACTTATTTCAGGGGTTGTAGCCTTTGCTATTGAAAACCAAACTCAACCTGTTTAACATCTAATATTTGTTAGAGTTCTTGGCTTTGTTTCATATTCTCAGTCTAAATGATAGAAGTTGTGTTCAGTAAATATAGGGATTTCTGAGTTGTCACATACACTGGTTCTGGGATATCCTGCAAAAATCCTCCTGTGAACCTTCCTCGTCTCTCGTCTTCACCACATGAACCTCTGCGTGGCTGTGCTGTCCGGCCAGTGGAAGGTCTTACTGATGAAGATGTAAATGGTGGCGGCGTTCACGGCCGTGTACAGGACGAACTCCACAATGAGTCTGGGAAGAGAGGGGAGAGGCATGTGCAGACGGTACATCAGGTACGGCACGATGAAGTACCTGAACTCCAGAAGCTTTTGGGGGACTGTGGCGGACAGGAGGCATGCCAGGAAGGCCAAGCTCCAGAAGAGCGAGCGCGACTTGAAGGAGTCCAGAAAGTTCCACCCGGCAAAGATGTAAGCGGGGATGAGGAGGAAACGCATCAGCTCGTGCCTCTGGAAGAGTTTTCTCCACACGTAGAAGGGGAAATGGCGGTTATCTGCCAGGAGGTACTTGTGGACAAAAGTGAACTTCCAAACGAGGAAGAAAGAGACGCCGGTGACGAAGAGGAAGAACAAAGGCTGTTTTTTTAGAGCTTGCAGGAAACGGAGGGCGCGGTGGTAACACAGCGAGACGGGGAGGGAGAAGAAGAGGGCGAAGGAGAAGAAGTAGAAGAGTTGGGGGAAGTTAAGGCAGGCCTCGTGGCTCGTCCTGTCGCCGACCACTATCCCCTCATTCATCACCACGAACACCAGGAACCCAACGCCGACCGCTGCGTAAGGCCAAGCCACCAGCAGCACCGCCTTCACGTGACTGGGTGACGTGAGGAACTCCACGGTGAAAAGCACTATTTTCTTAGCTCCACTAAAGGACAGTGGCACCTGAGAAGGTGGCGACTTCTCGTCCCTCTTTTTTGCGTGCTCCGTCCTCCAGGCCTCGTCCATTTTGGCGGCCACGAGGGTGCCGGCGCAGAAGGCCACCCAGATGATGTTGGTCTGGCGGAAGAGCACAGAGCAGACGCCGAGGAGCGCCGAGGCCTTGTGGCACCCGTAGAGCGTCATCAGGTAGGTGAAAAGGATGAAGAAGGTGGAGCCGGCGTCCGTGTAGTAGAGGAAGTTGAAGAAGTAGAGCACGGGGAAGGTGGATAGAGACACCGCAGACAGGATTCGCCGCCAGGTTGTCCGTGTCTAGAAGAGACGTAACGTCACACGAGAAGAAAAGGAAAGTGAGAAACTATGACATATGACTCATATTATGGTTTTCTTCTTCCTCTTACCTTCTCCTTGAGGTGCAGCTTGCAGATGAGCAGATAGATCAGGTACAGGTTGCCACAGTTGAAGAGCAGGTTGATGAATCGCAGCATGGCTGTGGAGCACACCACCTCGCCCCTCAGGTCAGCGAGCCACACCAGGGGCTTGATGACTCCCACGGAGACGAGGTAAAGGCCTGGGAGAGTGGTGATCATCGGGTCCCACTGCACAGATTAAAACCATCTTAGAGGGGCATTTAGTCCGTTTACATAGGTAGATTACTCGGCAGGTAAAAAGTCTTATGTGGATGTGAGAAAACAACCATGACAATGTAGGAGCAATATTTATTCTTCTATTCTATTCTATTATTGAGTTTAATGTATCACCCTGCCCAGCTGAATCATGGGAAGTTGAGGATCTCACATTTTTGTGGCCCTCAATACACTACTGGAGGGGCCCTTTAAGTATAAGTACAATAAACTATGAAACACTCGGATATTGTTATCATTATTATTAGTTTACTTAAATTAAATTACATTTACGGCAATTCATCTGCTTTTTGTCTTTTTTATTTTTTATTTTTTCTTACATTATTCAAGCTATACGTGCAAACAAACTGCATGGAAATAAAAAAAAGCTACATTTATGCAACTCCCACTAATGCTATATGTCCGCCGTGGAGATTAAAGCCCCCACAAGCAAACAACAAAAGCCTCGCTGTTAGCTAGCCTTAATCCGCCTAACAGTGATGGACTCACTTTCACGGCTACCGTGACACCAAGAGCTCCACTTTACCTCGTTGAATTTCCCATGGCAGTACTTCTGGGCTTGCGGGACATGAAAAATCTCGTCCATGTACGGCTCCCTCTGCTCCCGAGTAACTCTGGAGAACAGCAGGCATGATGAAAAGAAGTTTATGCTGCAGAGAGCAGTGAAAATGTAGCCTTCAAATTTCTCCATGTTGGATGAGGAAACGCGATGCAAAAGTGAATTTGGTCCAAAGTTAGCTGTAATACTTTTGTCTGTGCCGCATAGCGATTGGAATCGCGTATAAAAAAACACTGAACAACCTCAATTCAAAGCGAAACTGGTTGAAATGTGTACTGTATTGATAAACGGAAGAGTTATGATTTGTGACAGCTGTTGGTCCGCTTCCGAACCAAGCCCGGAACGGAAACAATCACATAACCATTCGTTCCTAGGTTGCGCGAAACCCTTTAGCGTTGTACTTTTATCAAATAATACTTACGATAAAAACACAAATAATTAATCTTAATAGACATTCTCATCAAATAATTTTTGTTTTATGTGTGTAACATTTTCTGAAAGGAGGAAACTTCCTTTCTAGCGGTGTCACCGTGTTATGGTTCCCGCCGTGTACAGACTTCACGTGAACCTCGGCGCTAACCGCCTGTAAATTGTAATTTTCTCATATCTTGGTCTACGCTTTTCAACATGCATCTAACACATGGGCTAGAGCTTTACCCCGACCACAGAGTAACTCAAATGCTTTTCAAAGAAGTCAAAAACGCGGCAGAGTTGAGAAAAAGTGCCATGGAGGGTAAAATCAACGGAGCCTTGATCAACCCCACAATGGTGAGGATTTCCCCCCGTCGTTTCTAACAGCTTGTCTCACAGTTTAATGTACTGTTTATTAGCTAACAATGGTAGTATTTTATTTACTGACAGACTTCCTGTTCATTTCCAGCTGGTGGACACTTTCCAAGTGCTGGTAGCTGCCAATAAAGCTGTACATTTACAGACAGTCGGAAAAATGAAGACGAGAAGTCTTTACTCAGAGATAATCTTCAACCTGTCACCTGCTAATAACGTAAGAAACAATGCATACATTTTCATTAATTGTGGACAATAACTCCCAGTTTCCTGTTGCTGATATTTTATTATCTGAAAACATTAATTTTCCCCTTTATCATATTAGTAGAACAGAAATATTTGACCCTTGCTGATTTGCCCAGCGTTAAATTGCACTACTGTTTATGTAGAAATCAAAGCTTATTATTTTATCCACACAACACATACGTCCCTGACTGCTTCTGGATAGCACCACCAGATAAGTGAACGTCTTGAAAACTTTTCATTTCCTTCACTAATCCAGATCTCAGAGGCCTTTAAAAGGTTTGGGATCTCGGATGGCGACGACTCTGTCATGGTGGTTTTGGTGCACAGTAAAGACGAGGAGCAGCTTCTGTCAGACATCACAGACCGCGTGGATGGACGGCAGGTTCCAGCGGAAGACGTGTCCTCATTGTCAGACCACGCAAAGATCAAAAAGGTTTGCCCACATGTGCTCTAATGAATTGGACTCATTCATTGCGCATCACTGTGTGTAACTTTACCAATGTAAATATACTTAATCTTTAGTAAAAGTACTGCATGCATGCATCTGATGTTCAGAAGTATTGGCTGCAGTTACAATATCGAACTGAAAGTACTGATTCGGGCCGTGTGTTTGATATATTATTATATATGATTAATTCAGATTATTAATATTCAGCATATAAGGAAAATGCTGCTGCTGTTGCAGCTAGCAGGTAATCTGAGGGGTTGTCACGTGGTTTGAGAAGCGAAAGAAGATACACAAGTTTGATAAACTTATCTTTCATTTTTGAAAAGAGCATTGGATCACATTCCATTAAATGTACCGTTAAATGTACCATGTCACACGGTATTCTTTTAAGTTCTAAATTACAACAAAATTACACATGTTGATTCTACATCTGTGTTGACACTTTTCAGTATTATATGATTGATTTCAGGAGCATTTTTATGAATCTTATTTTCTTATTTTATCTCCATTGCAGCTTTACAAAGTCACTCCTCAGGAGGAGAAATGTACGAGTCTGCTTGACGCGGTCGTTTGCAGAATGGCCACCAAGGATGTCATGTAGCTTCACCAGGATATGAGAGCAGAACTGTTCTAATAGAGAGGTTGTATTTTTGTTATATGAGATGTTAAAACACATTTTGTTGTCTATTATTTACTCAATACAAATTAAAATCTGAACCGAAACAGTCAGACTTTATGTACAGAGCAAAATAAATCCATTTTTCCAGAAGTCTTTGCATGAACTTGTCTTTTTCTACCTACTTATTTCATCCGTTATCCGTTACGATCAGACGGCGACACATGCGGACAAAGTTTGGAGGCAGTTATGGAAGTTCTTCTCCAAAGTTTTCACGCTTCCGGTTCCTTTGAACTTTTCCTGTGACAGTTATTTTTGGCTCCGAGAGCTGAAGGTGGGCTCCGAGTCCAGGACCGTGATGTAAAGCTGGTCTCCTGTCAGCGGTGCTGAATTATAAATCCAAAGCGCTGCGGGCAAAATATCAGATAGGTCTCTAGAGGATTAAAAAAAAAAAAAACTCACGCATCCACATCACTGACATGAAAGACCTAAAATCACTGTCAGCCAGAGAAGAAGAAGGCAAGAATAATAAATATACCGTGTCTAAAGCAATGTATTTGATCCAGCTTTGTTCTTTCAGTCACTTTAAATGACCTGTTCTTCATTCAAGTTTAATTAACTTCATTCATTTACATTTGCATACTTATATAATTAGATGTGTGTCTGACCACACTGGAGATAATAAAATTACAATGATATGTATTTTGCTATTGTAGTGATTTGAATGATTGGCAAGAGAGGTAACACATAGAGACACTTTCACAGAAGATACAATACAATAAGAAATAAAGTCACGTCTGCACACATTTGTAAGAAGTCATTTTACAGTCGAGTGAATTTGTCAGTTCGGCAAGTTGGAAAGCTCGTCTTTTCCGATGTTCCCTCCGCTGAGGATGCACACGACGTTCTTCCCCTCCAGCTCCGGTATCTTGTTGCTGACAATGGCAGCAAAGGCAGCGGAGCCCGATGGCTCCACCACGAGCCCAGATCTGTAGAGGGTGGACACGGCCGCCACGATCTCCTCATCGCTAACCAGGACGATCCCCTCGACGTAGCGCTGGCACAGCTCATAGGGCAGCCTGCCTGGGGAGCAAAGAAAAAGAAGGTTTTGTCGGTTTTCCGATTGATTTGTGGCAGAATATTATGATCGGAAACTGAAAGAAACCAAACAAGTCTAGAATTAGACAGTAAAACCTGAAGCGAGGCAGAAAAAAGAAATGGAGCAGTACCTGCAGAAGGTGGTGCGAGACCTGAGGCAATGCTTTTAGTGTCCATCCCCACTGCCTTCTTCTCCTTGAAGCTTTTGTACATCGTGCAGGCTGCGTTCAAACACACACACAAAGTCATAGTCTGCTGATTTTATAGATGACACTGAAACAAAAGATATATATATTTTTTTTACCTCCTTCTGGTTCTACGCCGTAGATCCTGGTTTTATCACAACCTGACAGTTTGATGGCAGCGGCTACTCCGGCCAGCAGCCCGCCTCCGCCACAGCACACCACCACCACGTCAGGCTCAGGCATCACCTCCAACAGCTCCATGCCTAGACTGCAAACACACAATTAATGTGAGTTTAAAAACAGCTTTTATAAATCTGATGTCGACTCTAAATGTACCTGGCGTGTCCTGCTATTAGATCCAGGTCATCATAGGAGTGCAGGAGGGTCATGTTGTCCTCCCGAACACAACGGTTCACCACGTTGATTAGACAGGGTGTAGGAACTTGCTCCACCTCCACCCCGAAACTCTGAGAATGGCAGAGTAGAGACAACGTAAACTACATCTAAAGGACTTTTAGATGTTCTTAGAAGGCTATAGATGACCTCTAACCTGTATGAGGATGGACCTGGACTCTGGGGCTGTTTCTGGCATCACCACCTTCCCCTTTGACCCATAGTGTTTTGTGGCGTACGCAAAAGACTTCCCGTAGTTCCCAGCAGACATGGTGACAAAACGACCACCCTTCGGTCTCCGGGCAAACTGATTGGCCACTCCTCTGATCTTAAAGGACCCTGTCAGTGAAAATAAACGTGGACACGTCACAAAAATGAGCCGTGTGAGACTGCCAGTCCTGAATTAAAGTGGGACGTCCCCAACCATTTCTCTGCATGTTTTCAAGTTTGATGTGGATGTTGCAGCTGATGCTGAGAGGCAGGGTGGTCTGGCACCAGGCGACCATGGGCGTGTTGATGACGCCTAGAGGGCTGCTCCTGACCGTCTCTCTGGCTTCTTTCAATAGATCCAGGGTGACGGCGTCTGCGGACACCTCACCCATCTGTTTCGGAAAGACATTAAATATATGCTTAAGTAACAACCACATGGTAAAAGTAACCTGAAAATGTTGCTTAAGGACTTAAGGACGTATAATCAGGAAAACATACTTAATGTATAACAAATATATATGCAGAAAAAAAAATCTCCTTCAACTGTTGTTAATTTGCAGATTATTTTCTACATTAATCAGTCAATATTGGTGTGTTAAAAAAAAAAGTGAAGTAACCAAATCTGTCGGATAAATGCAGGACTGTAAAACAATATTAAAATTTTTATTTGTACTTAAATGAGCAAATAAATACTGTTATATTCCACCGCTGCATTTTAGTCTCACAAAAAAGTACGCTTTTTAAAATGTAATGGTTTATATCAGAATAATTATGATTTTTTTTTCAGTTATTACAGGTGCTTTATTATATATACGAAAGCTGTTTGGCCGTTCACGTCTGAATGAACACTAGAAAAATATATATTCACATTTGTAATGGAAAAATAATAAAGAATAGTTCAAATAGCTAACAATTAGGTAACAAAACTTTAAAGTCTTTGGTTCATGCTGACACATAACATGTGACCGGTTCACGGATTGCATATTTATTCAAAAAAAACCAAGGCACGCGGAGTTACAAAAGCTACACTTCACAAATTCACACTTAATGTAAATAAAAGGGTATGTTTAGTTTGTTACGGATATTTTCCACTGACCTTATTTGATTCCTTTTTATTTTTCAGCTCCGTGATGTTTACGGTGTTACATTTTTTGCTGCTCCCGGCCTCCCCACGGTTCCGTTTTACGGCGTGCTTCGAGTCGGACGCTTTTGCCCGCCGGACTGCAAACATGGCGGCTTTTGAAAGAGTCAACGGAGAGAAGTGAGGCAAAATTAGTTAATTACACAAGCGAGAGGCTTCATTAATTGAAACGACTGTCGTTTGCAAACATGGGTCTGATAAGACACGTCGTGTGCGCCATGTCGGGCGGCGTTGACAGCTCTGTTACGGCGTTGTTGCTGAAGAGAAGAGGTGAGGCAACACAGACACACACACTTCAGGTTACTTAATATTAAAGGTTAGCTAAGCACCGTGCTTGAATACGAAAACTACAATAATGTTCACAAACAAAGCTGTACAATTTTTCCAACTGTAAAGTTCAGCACATATTCTACGTTTGTTTCCAAATGTGTTTAGCTGTATCATTTATCATTTTGTTGTCTGCTTAATGAAGGCTACAGTGTGACAGGAGTCTTCATGAAGAACTGGGACTCTCTGGATGAGAGTGGGGTCTGTACTTCAGAGAAGGACTGCGAGGACGCCTACAAAGTGTGCCAGATCTTGGACATCCCATTCCATCAAGTGTCCTATGTCAAAGAGTACTGGCATGAAGTTTTCAGGTATTGTGTCTGCCACGCTAACATCAGCCACCTCTTATTTCTACTTATTATTATTTTAACGTCACATCTGTCATCTTCTGCATGCAGCAATCTGTTGAAGGAGTATGAGAAGGGCAGGACGCCAAACCCAGACATACAGTGCAACAAACACATCAAATTCAACCATTTCCACAAGTACGCCATCAACACTCTGGGTACGGTGCCATATTCTGATTTATTTTGAATGTAAAGTGAAGTGCCAAACATTGTTTAAAAGCCTCGTTAAATAAGGCTTTTTGTTACTGTTGTGGCATTGTCGTTGTAGGTGCTGACGCCATGGCGACGGGCCACTACGCCAGGACGTCACAGGAGGACGACGAGGTTTTCCAGCAGGAGCGCAAAGCCCAGTCGACCACACTCTTCAGAGATCGGTTCGAGATCCGCAATCGTAAGCGTTTGATCCTCCTCGCCTTCTTTTGTGGCTGAGGCTAAATCTGCAGCTCACATCCTTGCTTCCTCTTGTCCCTTTACCAGCTGTGAGGTTGTACAAAGGGGCCGATCTCCTCAAGGACCAGACCTTCTTCCTCAGCCAGATCTCCCAAGATGCCTTGAGACAAACCATGTTCCCCCTCGCCGGACTCACCAAAGAGTTTGTGAAAAAGATCGCCGCCGAGGCAGGGTTTCACCACGTGCTGCAGAAGAAAGAGGTGCGCACAGAGCCCAAATATATAGTTAGGACCACAACATTTTTGGGCACAGACACAAAGTTATAGAATGAATATATATATTTAAGTGCAGACTCTCGGCTTTAATTTGAGGATACACACATCCAAATAGAAAGAATGGTTTAAAAAATACAGAGGCAAGCAGTAACTGGACAACTTCACGGACAGCTGTGAAATATTCCTTCACTATTTCTCTGTCAGTAAAGTGGGTAACAGGTCAAGGTCAAGAGAAAATAAAGAGGGTTCACTAAAAGGTGCAATAAATTAGATTAGACATTTCCAGAAACATCTTAGAAAGCCAGAGGAGTAATGGAACAGCATCTTTGGACAAATTAAACTCAGATCAAACTGTATCAGAATGATGGCAAGGAAAAAAGCTTGGGGAAGGGACCTGACTTTATAAAGATTGACATTAGGACAGCATGAAGAGGGATACATGATTTGATTTGATGCACAGTAAGCTGTCTTGGCTCTTGCAGAGTATGGGCATCTGCTTTATTGGAGAGAGAAGAAACTTTGAAAAGTTCATCTTGGAGGTGAGAAGCATAATTTCAAGTATTTCTTCCTTTGTTTTTATTTATTTTTTGGATTTGTAACAAGCTGTTTTTTTTTTCTCCTTTGTTAGTATCTAGAACCAAAACCAGGAAACTTTGTCTCCATCGAGGATGGGACTGTCATGGGGACACACAGAGGTAACTGTCATTTGACATTCTCTCACAGTGAATATATTAGTGTACAGACAGAATACAATGGCTCTGCTTGTGTTATAAGTTAGGGTCAAAACAACACAAACTTAATTCAGCTGTTTTTTGATGCTGTGTCTTCATTCTTAACCTCTAAGTTTGGGTCCTTAATAGCTTACGTTCACATTCTTTTCCTGTTTGCTTCTGTCTGTGTAGGTTGGTTCACCCTGACCCTGGGCCAGAGGGCGAGGATAGGAGGAACGAAAGACGCCTGGTTTGTGGTGGACAAAGACATTGTTACTGGAGATGTGCTTGTGGTGAGAAAATGTGTTTTTTTAAATTTTTTAATCGAAGCATATATCGTCTCAGATCTTTTTTTCCATGATGACTTTGACTGAGCATGATATTAAATGTTTTTCGTACGTACAACTTAATTCATTGTGCCTTTCGTGTCTCAGGCTCCGAACACCAACCACCCGTCTCTTTTCCGTGACACGGTGCGAACAGACCGCTTCCACTGGTTAGCCGTTGACCCGCCTCCTGAGCTCGTCAGGACCCAGATGATGGAGTGCCATTTCCGCTTCATCCACCAGATGCCGCTGGGTGAGCATACGAAGTGATCATTAAGAAGAACCGAAATTCAGATTAAACAATAAAGCTCTGCTTATGTTTTGTTTTCCAGTTCCCTGCACAGTAACTCTGAACATGGACGGCTCAGTGTGGATTTCACTCTCCCAGTCAGTCAGAGCTCTGACCCCCGGACAGGTGACTGCTAAGCTAATTGTTCTGGACTATGCCACTATCTAGTTCTTTTGTCTTGTTTTAGAGTTTTGCTTGTAAATTTGTGTTTTTCTGAGCTTTTCTTTTCATCCTTGCCCCAGTTCGCTGTGCTCTACAAAGGGGACGAGTGTCTGGGCAGCGGGAAGATCATCCAGCTGGGCCCCAGCGAGTACACGCTCCAGAAGGGCCGGGAGCGTATGGAAGCAGCCGCGCAGCACAAAGAGCAGCCGAGTCCTCAACCAGCCAGCTGAGATGACCTCACAGTCTGACTCTGGTACATTAAATAGAGCAACCACATGAAAATCAGCCCCCTCTTAGACGGGGCTTGGTGATCTAGTGCGTCTTTGTGGAGGCTGCAAAGGTGTTTTCAAACAGTATTTATTGCACAAGGAAAAGGAGTTTCTGAGCTGTATTTGGTCGTTTAACACAGTTCAGCTAGGTTCTTGGTTGAGACTCAATGATAATAAGAGGGTTTACTTAGAAAAAGTAACCTCATATTAAAAATAAATTAAGTATTTTACTTCTAACATAACAGGTCTGCACCAGCACCACAGCAATAGTTTTCAGGTATGATGGGTAATTGATAAATTTGTACTTATTAAGCTCTTCATACGTGCACATGCACTTCAGCTATTTGATCGATTAGGCAGAAAGTTTGAGCGAAACAAACATTGCCGTATTTCTGTTTTGAGTAAATGGAAATTCCGAGACATCACTGACCTGAAAATGGACAACATCTGCCTTAGTGCAGTCATCCGCTACCTCGGTCTCAAGGGCTTACCATCCAAAGAGGTTTCACGAAGGTGTGTTCGCTACACCAGGGGAGAAGAACGAGAAGCACAGTGGGAGTCTGTGTTTTCTGGAGGCCCGGACGCTGACTTGTACAAAGATGGGACTTCTGTGTTCCACTCCCATTGGAATAAGTGTGTAAATGTAGAAGGTGGCTACGCTGACAAGGAAATGCACCATTTAAAAAAAAAAATAATAATAATAATAATGGTTTTCCACACATGAGCCTTCCCTGGAATATCTGAAATCTGCTTGTGGTACACTCCTGGATGACATCAGTTTTGTATTGCTCATTCATCAAGGAAGACAGGCACTTTGGCATGCAGGAATAAAAAGCAAGCAGCTGTCGGATGATGATGTACTTGATGTGATATATGAGTTTATGAGGTGTACAGTGTGTCTTTTCGTGTAAAACATGCTGGAGCGTAACCACCAGTAATAGTGGAAGCAGAAACCAAAGCCAAGCGCACCTTGTTAACAAGCAGTCACCTTGCAGCCCGCCCTGCTTTGATACCGCCTGTGTTCTGTGTATTTTTTTTTAAGAAAAAGTGCACAGCTTTGTTTTGCTGTAATAAGAGAAAAGCTGACACTAACCAGGAGGAGGAGAGTTGTAAGATGTTCTGACGGGGTTGTCCATCAGCGTGGCTTCATTTTGGCCTAAATTATGGACGAGATTCAGGCCTCAGATTCATCTGTGAATCAGAATAACTCGTATTTATTCTTCTCTTGCTAAACATTATTAAAAAGCCTTTAATGAGGCCGTCGTGTAACTTTAAATGCTGCTCGTGTATCCACAGACATATTTGTTTTTTTATATTACTCTTGGTTGCGGTCATTTTTAAAAAGATTTAACTTAAAAATATCTTGATTTGTGGCTAGCACCAAATACAGAACTACTGTAGTAGAAATTTCTTTTCCAGATTTAGTTCAGAGTGTTTCCTTTGTAGAAATACTACAAAAAATATTTTTGAAGAGTGCCTTTTTGGAGGTCTGCGTGGTACACTCAGATTCTAAACTATAAACTGTTCATGAAAATTAAAAAAAATTAGTAAATAAATACTATGACTTATGTTTTGGTTTGTTTTTCATTTGCCTGTGTGCATCAACATTATGTCCAGAGGAGAAACATACCTCAAACTATAGCAGCTGAGCGTTTGTTGTCCTACAGTTATTGATCCACAGGGGGGCGCTGTTGGACAAGATTATCCTGCAGAGTGAACCTGTTATTGGGATTATTTTGCACAAACAACATACTGTATATGTGAGTGCATACTAATACAAGTCGTGGCATATCTTAGTCACATAAAAAATGGATTTCAGCAGTATTATCCATTATCATTTTTCTTTGACGTTAGTCACTTGTCTACCTAAACCCTTTATCAGAGGCGAAACGAATTTGATTAGAATACATTAGAGAGATCAGAGCTCTGTTTCCAAGAAATGCTTTCTATTAAGTATTGCTTACAGAACTTTCTAACATAAAATGATGAAAAGAGAGAAAAAAAAACGACTGGATCTTAAATAAAATGTTTAAAAATCAAATCCTACACAATTAATAGTAGTCTTTCAAACCTAATCCAGAAAAAATAGTGGTTCATTTTTGATTGATAACATGTTGTTCTACAATTACTCCAGTGTAATAACCATTCACAAGTCTCACCTCGTCCACCTTTTTTTTTTTAAAGAAATGAGTAGCAGCTGATTAAATTTGGGAAAGTGGCACAAAATGTAATTTCATTTTCTCAGACTGCGAACTTGAGGCCCTAGTTCAAACACTTTCAAGTCGTTTCACTGCTTACATCTACTCCAGCAGACAAAAGTTGAAGAGAGAGCGACACTCAAACGCGCATTAGGAATTTCACCCAACTCTCTCTCCTTATTGTAATAACAATGCACTTGTGCGCATTGCTCACCCGGTCAGTGGCACTTCCTAAATCTCCATGAGAAAAAAAAAAGCCCCCCCTCGAGAAAGCGTCCCAAAGGGAGAACACAGCAGGTTTATGGTAATAAGTCTGAGGAGGAGAAGGAGGAGGAGGAGGAGGCGGAGGAGAGCCACGGAGCCATTTTGTACTCATTTCAAACTCGGTGTGGGTTCACGCAGCCGCTGCGCGCCGTGGATACGCTGACACTATGGATACCGAGCGTCTTTTCCCACTTTAAAACTTCACAATGAGGGATAAAAGTAAAGCGCGCTGCTGGGAGAGGGAGAGTTAATGCTTCTGCGAAGGAGTTTCTGTGAAGTTGAATGGGATTCGGCAGGTTTACAAGCATGGAGCGACCGATGTGTTGGATTTGGGTTTGCCTCCTGTTCACTGTGCCGCTTGCGGGATGTCTGGAGATGCACCTTTCGGAGACTTTACAACCCGGGAGTCTTCTGGCGAACCTGTCCCTCGGACCTGGGTGGACTTACAAACTTGACAGGACTTTATCCCCCAGATTCATCCAGAGCTTTTTCCAAGTTGATAAGCACGACGGGGTGATCCGTCTGTCCCACAAAGTTGACTGTGCGCACGCACGGAGGAACCCGGCGCCTGCTTATTTCAGGACAGGTTCCTCGGCGTCCGGGGACGTTATTCTGACGCATTTTAATGTGTTTGTCCACGGCCAGGACTGTTTTATTAAGTACAAGAGAAAGAAAGCGTCGGGTAAGGCAGACATTCACATTAAACACCTTACCAAACTGGATACAACTTCCTGCCTACCCGCAGGTAAATTGCTTTTGAATGTATCAGAACTTTTGCCTGCCTTCACGCGGAATATTGCCTTTTTGGACACGGAATGTCTCGGGAAAGACCTTGTTGCAGTGTTCAGGCATGGGGATTTATTCCTGGCCAAACACTCGTGTCTCCAGCCGCACAGGGGACAGCCCGAGGTGACTCTGCGCTGCGCTCTGCACAGCTCTCCAGGCGGCCAGCTCTCTGTGCAGCTGAGTTTGACGCTGGTGAAAGTGCCTAAACACCACGAGTCCGTATCAGAAACCACCAAGGGAAACTCTGGCGCACTGATGCGCAGGGGGAAACGGCAGGTAAACACAGGCCCTCAGTTCCAGCTCCCCACCTACCAGGTGTCTGTGCCAGAGAACGAGCCTGCAGGAACGCGGGTTATCACCCTAAAAGCAACTGACCCAGATGATGGAGAGGCAGGGAGGCTGGAGTACAGCATGGAAGCCTTGTTTGACAGGAGATCTGATGACTTTTTCAGCATCGACTCTCAGACTGGGACCATAACGACTGTCCAGGCGCTAGACAGAGAAGTGAAAGACACCCATCTTTTCAAAGTCACTGTAACTGACAATGGCTCTCCGAAGAGATCTTCTGCTACTTACCTCACTGTCACTGTGAGCGACACCAACGACCACGGCCCGGTGTTTGAGCAAAACGAATACCGTGTTAGCATCCGGGAGAATGTCGAAGTGGGCTTTGAGGTGATGACAATCCGGGCCACTGATGGTGATGCTCCCTCCAATGCCAACATGATTTATAAAATCGTGAACGCCGAAGGTGTTAATACTGTGTTTGAGATCGACCCCCGGAATGGATTGGTGAGGATCAGAGAGCGGCCCGACAGGGAGACCCGGGCCCAGTACCAGCTCCTCGTTGAGGCCAACGATCAGGGCAAAGACCCGGGCCCCCGCAGCGCCACCGCCACTGTTAATATCTCTGTGGAGGATGAAAACGACAACTACCCGCAGTTCAGCAAAAAGAGGTACGTCGTTCGGGTCCCAGAAAACGTGGCGGTCAACACGAAAGTCATCCAGGTGGAAGCGACGGACAAAGATGAGGGAAACAATGCCAAAGTTCACTACAGCATCATCAGTGGCAATGTTAAAGGACAGTTCTACATTCACTCCCCCACTGGTGTGATTGATGTCATAAATCCGCTGGACTATGAAATGATCCGAGAGTATAATTTGCGAATTAAGGCTCAGGATGGTGGCAGACCTCCACTGATAAATGGCACGGGGATGGTGGTGGTTCAAGTGGTGGACGTCAATGACAACGCGCCCATGTTCGTCAGCACACCTTTCCAGGCCACCGTGTTAGAAAATGTAGCCATTGGTTACTCTGTGATTCACATTCAAGCCATTGATGGTGATTCAGGAGAAAACGCCCGTCTGGAATACCGACTTACTGGCACCACGCCTGGATTTCCATTTACCATCAACAATAGCACAGGCTGGATTACAGTGAGTGAGGAACTTGACAGAGAAACCACTGACTACTACACTTTTGGTGTGGAGGCAAGAGATCACGGAGTACCTGTGATGTCCTCCTCAGCCAGCGTCAGCATCACGGTGCTTGATGTGAACGACAACGTGCCCACGTTTACGGAGAAGACCTACTCGCTGAAGATCAATGAAGATGCTGTTGTGGGGACCAGCGTGCTGACCATCACGGCCGTGGATAGAGACATCAACAGCGTGGTGACATATCAGATCTCCAGTGGGAACACCAGGAACCGCTTTGCCATCACTAGCCAGAGCGGCGGCGGCCTCATCACTTTAGCCCTTCCCTTGGACTACAAGCAGGAACGCCAGTACGTGCTGACAGTTACTGCCAGTGATGGAACGCGCTACGACACGGCTCAGGTGTTCATCAACGTCACGGATGCCAACACCCACCGGCCCGTCATCCTAAACGCAAACCACCAGGTAATGCTAAGTGAGGAAAAACCAGTGGGCTCCGTTGTAGTGGTGATCACTGCGACGGACGAGGACACGGGGGAAAATGCTCGCATCACGTACATAATGGAGGACAATGTTCCTCAGTTTAAGATTGACCCAGATACAGGAGCCATCACAACACAAATGGAGATTGACTATGAAGACCAGGCCTCCTACACGTTAGCCATCATTGCCAGAGACAACGGCATCCCTCAGAAGTCTGATACCACTTATGTGGAGATTGTCATCGTGGACGCGAATGATAATGCTCCTCAGTTCCTCAGAGACATGTACCAGGGGACTGTATTTGAAGATGCACCTGTCTACACCAGCGTGCTCCAGATCTCCGCTTCAGACAGAGATTCTGGCTCCAATGGCAGGCTGAGCTACACATTTCAAGGTGGCGATGACGGCGATGGAGACTTCTATATAGAGCCATACTCCGGTATCATCAGAACTGCTCGCAAACTGGACCGGGAGAACGTCGCCGTTTATAATCTGAAGGCCTTTGCTGTGGATAAGGGGGTTCCACCTCTGAAAGCAGGTGTTTTTGTCCACGTTACAGTTCAGGACATAAATGACAACGCTCCAGTGTTTAAGGAGGATGAGCTTTATGTTGAGGTGTTGGAGAACAGCCAGGTGGGGTCTGTTGTCGCCCAGATCACTGCCACCGATCCCGATGAGGGCACCAACGCTCAGATCATGTACCAGATCGTGGAAGGGAATATTCCAGAGGTTTTCCAGCTGGACATTTTTAACGGCGACCTCACTGCACTCACGGACCTGGATTATGAAGCCAAATCCGAGTATATCATAGTGGTCCAAGCCACATCAGCTCCTCTAGTAAGCAGGGCCACAGTCCACATCCGCCTGAAAGACATGAATGACAACGAACCGGTGTTGCAGGACTTTGAGATTATTTTTAATAACTACATCACCAACAAGTCCAACAGTTTTCCTTCTGGAATAATAGGAAAGGTACCAGCTCACGACCCGGATGTTTCGGATAAGCTACGGTACAAGTTTGAATCTGGAAATGAGCTAAATCTCCTGCTGCTGAATGAAGACACTGGGGATTTGAGGCTGAGCAGGGACCTGGACAACGACAGGGCGCTGGAAGCACCCATGACCATTTCTGTCTCAGGTAATTAAATGTTTATTTCTCTTGCTCTTCCTTCTGTGTGAAAAACCTGCTTTGCGAGCTGATACAATGTGTTAACGGTGGAAATTTGAGTCGCCAGCATGTGGTGTAGCATCTCACTGAGTCGGTGCAGATTCTTTTTTTTTTTTATTGGGTACAGACGGAGGCAGGTTGCGGCTGCGGCGTTTGACTGTGTGATCAGTTAAGTGTTTGCTTTAGGCTCTGTGTAGGATCCGGTTGTGCGGCTTTTTGTGCCATTTGGCTGATAAATGTATTATGTGCAAGTGGTTGGTTGGGGTAGTAAAAAGCCGCTATTAGCAGGGCACCCACATAACTGAGCTGCTTTGTTGTTGCAGTTATGTGGGCTCCAGTCAAAAGTCAGAACACACGCATGCATGGAGGGCGACGCTAATGATTGCCCTCCCTCCGAGCTTATACAGGCTGCACTCTTTGAAGTGCGCAGGCTGAACATTTTTGTCCTTCTGTAGGTGTGCTGCAGGGGGGTGGATGAACATCTTGGGGCAAGATGTTTCCCACGATTTTTAAGGCAGCTCTTCTTGTTTCAGATACATTTTTTTTTTACAGTTTGTACGACACTGATTTGAATGAATGCGTTTTTGAGAGGTTTCTTTGCTTTTGAATTTGAACTGCATGGTCATGTAGAATGTACGGTTTCTTTTTTTTCCCAAGACGGAAGCAGACTTTTGCCTAAAGTTAAAGATTAGGCAAATGCAAACACATAGATATTTCAGATTCAGATTCAGATTCGGAAAACTTTACTTGTCCCCGGGGGGCAATTTGAGGAACCCCATCTGGCAGGACATGCACATACGCTTTGCAAGAAATCCCTTTGACATTAATGAGTCAGGTTAAATCTAATACCTTGATAGAATAACTACCCTGTGACATATTGACAGCTGGTTGCTCAACCTTGTCTGTCTTTCTTTCTCTTTTGTATCCCCCTCTCTTTCTCTCTTTTCTGTGTCCCAAAATAGTTTAAATCCTAAATTGGGCAAATAGCCCAACAGTGCAAGATCAGTCAGAGTCCCTCTCTTTTTTCGTGTCACCATATCATGTCTTCAAACTGAGGAGTGCCAGCATATCACCATTTCCACTCTATTAGTGTATTACTTGCGTGACTAGCCAGTGTGATACACCATGGTTCATCAAGCGGTGGAAGGTTTTCACCAGATGTCCCCTCATTTTTCTCTAACAGTATTTTTGCTGAAGGACTTGCGCCTTGTCTTTGTCTGGGACAAAAGGCAGACCGTCCTTTTTTTCTAAGTGCTTTACGGCCGCTGTAGACGTCCTGCTGAGCATCCGAGGGGCCAGCGTCTCATCACAATAGTTCCGGGACTTATAGCCCTCATTAGCTGCCTCAGCATCCATGCTTGTCAATAACAGCTGACGAGTCTAGGTGTATCCTTGACGACAGTGGCCTCGCGATGGTCCCAGTGGGGGCTGGACCTCTTCATTAGTTGCACCCCCGTGTGCACACAGACATATAACTATATACGAGCGTGTGTTTCATGCACACTTAAACATATGCGCACACTCTCGCTGCAGAATAGCTCCAAATCCCCCTTTTTTGATGGCTCCCCCCGGATGTCAAGTGTTAGGTAACCATTACAGCTGATGTCATGACCTTTCAACCTTGGGGTCTTGGGAGAGGAAGGCCTGAGGGGATTGGAAGGCTATCAACAAGCACTAAGAGACAAGAAACCGATTGTGCCTCCTTTGATTTTAGTTCCAAGCGGCTCACCTGAAGCCCTGTATTCCTTTATGGAGTATTTTGTTCGGTTGTTTTTTGGTTAATGTTTAAACGTCTTCTTCTATCTCTGTATGAAGAAGTCATATTGTTGGATTTATTTGCATCCTTTTCGGTTGAGCTTGAGGCCAGTTCAAATTGGATTTCTGATAATTATTATTTTTAAAGCTAACTTATGTGTTACATGTGACAACATCTAAATTGAGCTAAACATACTTTTGGTATGGGTTTCTCTTACAGCAGTAGCCTCACATGATTGTTATCAACTCATTATGTCTGCTTTCATCAGCACTGACATCCTCAGTCCCTGAGTGATGAGGCTAATCAGAATACATGAGCTCACATTAGCTGCCAGTCTTCTCCATTTACCTCATTTTTTTTTTAATCCCTGACCAACTGAACAAAAGACCATTGACTGGTGTATTAAAGGGAGTCCTAATTTTTGTTTTGAGAGGACCAACGGCAAAAAGAGATGAAGATGTGGCCGACTGTCACAGGGACTTTTTACCTTCTTTATCTTCCTAATCAGTTCTCGCCGTGCAGTGAATTCGCAGGTGCTTCCACTCTGGCAAACAGAAGGCCTGAGAATGTTTCTGGAGCCCTGTGTTGAAGCACAAAAACGCCCTGATAACTCTTCCGAGATACACTCGCTTAACTCACTCTTGTAGCCACAACACTGATCCATCTGTTCTCGCTCCTCGTGTGTGTACGAGGGTATCGCTCTGTGGTTCAATAGCTAAGGGCTATGTGTTCTCTTTGTAAGAGCTCTTATCTTAGTTTGTCAAATTTCACTAAAAACCTTTTGGGTTTTCTTTCTGTTTTCTATAAGATTTGTATCTAGCCGATTCTGACTGTCACAAAGGCAGAGTTGTATAGCATTTGAGTGTACTGAACCGTTATCATTTTCTCTGCATTGTCATGTATAACTCAATCAGATGTAAGAGCCCTATCCAGCCACTTACAAGCAAGTGAATCCTTACAACTTGAAGCAAACTTTGATTCATAAGAACAAGCTGGTTGATTGCCAGAACTGACTGCTATCTAAGCTTCATTGTCAGAAATCTTGATAGTAAGGGGTTTTCTAAGATGAGATGTAAAGGCTTGATTGAAATCACACCATAACGGACTCTTGACCTCGATAGAAATCTAAATTGGTCCCAAGAAACCAATTTGAGCTGATGTGGTTTGTTGCTACTACGCAAGCATTGTGTGCAATTGGCTTGTCCTACATCCAATCAGAGAGATTTTGTTGTAAACAAAGTCAACGCAACTGCACTCCGATGACTAGTATGACATCACAGAATAAAACCTGGCCTGATAATTTGATTGTTCTGGCAGATTGCATCATTAAGGGGACACAATCGGTTTCCAATGGAGCTACTCCAAACCAGCATCTTGTTTAGGCTAGCTTTCAGGCTAAGGAAGTCAATGTGAAACAGGCCTTTCTACCTCTTTCATTCAGTTTCTTTTGGAGGCGGAAAGAGCATTAATCACTAGTCTTACTTGAGTCATTGTTGGTAGCACCCACCCGGTTTTTGTCTTTACTTAAAGCAGATTTCTGAGATGTGAAAGACAGGAGTGTTTTTTTTTTTCATTCAAGGAAGTATCTGCCAGATAGGTGGGGTTCACAACTGCTAATGTTAAAGCTTGCATGAACAAGCTATAGGAGGAGTTGTGCTGAATTATTCACTGATGCGGCAGAGCAGATTGTTGCTTAAACGATTAGGAATGATTGATGCTAAATCGCCTTTTTCCACCCCGAGCTCTGATCTCATTTTCCTTACCTTTGGTGAGCCGGATGGCATGACGCTACATGCACTCGTACACCCCGCCCCTTCCTCCTAACTCCTAACCCCCCCCCCCGTGCTTTCACTCTTTTCCCCATGGGGCTGTTGCTTAGCATCCCTGCCTTGGGTTTGGCTCTTAATCCCGTTTGAGGAGTTGCATAGCTCAGCTTTTTTACATTGTTGTTCTCGTCCGCCTGCCCCCTCTAAGACGCACTTTCTCCCTCTCCATATACATAATTAGATTCATATTGTGACGCAAGAACTTTCGCTTTGGCCTTATTTTAAATCCAGGCCGAGAGAAAATACAATGTGTTGATTTGTTCACAGAGCTTCCACAGACAGGCCACTTAAAAAACATTCCTGTCAGAACCACAGCTTTATAATTTATAAGGACAGACAGTCGTAATTGTCCCTTTATTATAAGGCGGAGTTACAGTTGTGCAATTCACAACAGAGTATTGGATGTGATGTGTTGGTCTCTGTATGAAATGTGTGACTTGTCATTCATTCCCTTGAACCAGAACCAGATCATCCCATCCAGCAAGCACTCTTCCTTCTTTTTTCTCCATCGCTTGTTGTGGGCGTTCGTTTGCTTTCCAATCATTATCTGGCCCTGAAATATCGCTATGCGCATGTCGGACACGAGACCGCCTACTGGAGAAGACAAATTACTCCCCGTGTGAGTCAGGGGACTAACTTGAGCTTCCTGGCAGCCCTGTGCTCCTGCTCTTCCCTCTTTAGAGTAAAGTGTCTTGGATGTCTTGACAAGAAAAACGTGACTCCTCTCTGGAGCACAGGTGTGGCAGTCGTCCACAGACGCCGATGACCTTTCACCTGTGAGATCAAAGCAGGACATGGTTTGTTTGTTTTTTTACACAGGCACTCAGTGGCGAGAAATGACCCTGCACTGTTTTACACATGGCTTGTGACCTCAGGCTGATGGATGGGCCAGACGGAGGGGCGAGTCGTAGAGAAACAGAGCGTGTGTAGAAGAGGGAGACGTTGTCGGTGTGTTCTGATTTGTGTATATCAGTGGGAATCGTAGGCTAAAAGTGAATGTCTCTGATTTCGCTTGCCAAAAACCTCCAAAAAAGCTACTAGCTCCTTATTAAAAAGCCTGTTAGTATCAGAACGAGTAGCCTTACCAGCAAGGAATGTGCAGCCATTATCAACAAAGTGCCATATCTTGAATCGTAAGTCTACATAGATGGTGCCTGTGTGCTTTAGGCATGTCTGCAGCAGCTCATAAGTCTCCTTGCAGTGTATATATATGAGTGTGTGTGTGTGTGTCTCAGGCTTGGCATGCTCAGTAACTGATATTGGGAGATCCCATTCATTCCTAAGATATCGCACAGTCCTGGTTTGAAACTGCTCCCTTCTCCTTCTGTTTCATTGTCTTCCCTTGTGCGTCCTCGGCAAGCTCTCCCTCGTCTTGTACTTTCCTGACGAATATCCCCACTGCTTGACCGTGAGCCTGCGGAGTGTCGCTGTCCTGCCGCGTGGTGTTCCCGACCGGTTGTAGAGACTTATTAGATCACTGTCGACACTTCTCTATCTGTCTGGCATGCCTGTCTGACTCTGTGAGCCTCTATTGTCAGTCTGCCCATCCTTTCTTTTATGTCTGTGTTTGCGAACTTGGATGAACGTTCTCCGAGTGTCAAGAATGTTTTTTTAGTAGATCCTGGGCTGTGACAACGAGACAACTATTAAAAGCATTGCATAGAAATCTCAAGGTGAGTCCTTTGTTGTCAAGGACTGACCGTTGCGCCGAGGCTTCATTTACACTCGCTAGTGGGTGCGCACATGGACACAGAGGAACCTCGTGGACTTGTAGCTGTTCTTATTATGCTACTTTCTAATCCACTTGGAGGACCCTTGGGTAGTTGGTGCCACTGTAGCTTATCTTTGTGTCACAGTGTGTTTCAGGGTGCACAAATGCACAAAAGCCTCCTGCGTGCCTTCTGAAATCAGACCAGTATTTATCGTGCATTGGCTCTAGAACAGAAGATGAGTGCATTTTTGAATGATGCTGCGACACACTTTTGACTTTCTTGCTCAGAGTTAGATGAGTGGATCATTGCCACTCTCATTTATATCCACCCGTTGTAAAATTACAACTCTCTAGGTTAGGAAAACGAAATGCAGGACCACTTTATACGTTGTTAGTTCAATACAAACAAAAACCGAATTGTTAAACTGAATTTTCACCTTTGAACACAGCCCGGCTGCTTGTTCTGCTACTTGGCTCTTGGTTCATATTTACAGTAAATGCACAGGAGTGATATTAGTCTTCTCATCTAGTTCTGCAAGCGATAAAAATATTTTCAAGAGCCTAACACACTTTTGCCTCGCACAGAATGCGAAATACAAGTTTTGCAACTGATCCACATGTTCGGTGCACACTTTTTTTGAGCATCCTCTATGTCAGTGCTGAAAACATAACATGATGTCCCTGAGGGTAGCGGAAAAAACAGAGCAGGTGTAATAACAGTGTTCCCGTCTCCCCGTCTCTCTCTGTTTATGTGCTCAATGAGCGAGAAAGGAATCACATTCATGCTTAATCTCGTACATCCACGGAGAGCGTTGTTGTGTGTGTGCTTGTTAGGTCTGTGCGTGTGTGTGTGTGTGTGTTTCTATGTGGGTATGTGCGCCTCCAGGCTGTAGTCTAGAGTTTGAAGTGTAAATACCAGGGGATCAGGAGTGGTCACTGTTCCACTCCACTGATGTCTGAGCGCTCAATTACAGGGTACAGAGAGGAGGGACGTTTCAGGATCTGAGGCTGTGTGCTGATGCCGTCGCTGGCTGTGAGAAGCAATATGGCCACACACTGACTGTGGGATAAGTTAGATGTGACTCCCAAAAGTTTCCCAAGGGAAGAAGTCGCCTTTAATTTGTGTCAAATATGATTTAAAAACTCACTTTGTGAGATTTCACTTTATATTATACCCTTGGAAAGAATGCTGCATGCACTCCCTTTATATTTTAAATCTGTCATATCTGTCCGACTTTTGCTACTTGAGCCCTCTTGACTCCCACACTCCCCATCAAAGTCCGTCTTTCTGTAGACCGGAGTTTTGTTTCCTGCAGGAAATCTCTCTTAAGCAGAGTGCTGGTTTCTGTCGCTGGCTGGAGAGTGAGCTAGAATTTGAGGTGTCTTTCTATCAAGAAGGTGTGTTTGCTGTGCGGATCTCAAAGAGTGGCTGTTTGCTAGCAAACACCTACAGTATGCCTGGGGATCAGGTGAAACAGAGTGCATTCCCTCTCTGTCACAAACACACACACACACACACTCACACGGCAGGGTTATCTCTTATTTACATGCTGCAGGACGGTGATTTCACCACTCAAACTCCAACAGGTTTTTGGGTGGGGGGTTGCGGGGGTCGTCTTTGATTGTAACCGGACACACCTCTCTCACTCTCTCGTCCCTTTTCATTCTCCCTCACGCAGACAAACACAATGCTCTTCTTTGTCTCTCTCACCGGGGAGCCAGGGGGAAGCTTCGCAGCTCGCCAACGGCTCACGAGTGTGACATTACATGCGTCATGATGTGCGATGACCAGCTGCTGGAATGTTAAGTGGCGGCGGCGGCGGTGGTGGGGCGGGGGCCGAGGGGGTGGGTGTATATACAGTGTCTGGCTAGAGTGAGTGACAAGTGTGACAGTGAAGGAGAAGGGGGCAGAAAAACAGGAGAAGACGTGGAGACAGCTGGAGCCTCCCTTTGCTAGTTTTCTGCTGGGCAGCATCCACGCCGCAGGGCGTCTTGCTCAGTTACTAATTGTGGCTCATGTCTCATATTTGTGGGATGTATTTTTACGATGCTTGTAGGAACCTGCACGGCGAACTGACAGGGTATTCTAAAGGTGCAACAACAAAAGACATCACCTTTTTTTGCGAACTAAATTTCAGTTTCTCTGCTTTTGGCTTTGTCTTAGTTTCTGTATCATCTCCTCCTGCATGCAGACTCTGGCTCCCGGTTGGCAACAGTCTCATGTGAATGACATGACATTTAGACTCCATACCAGTCATGCGTAGGCTGCATACCAGGAGGTCAGATTTTCTGCTGATATACTACTACTACTACTATGATATACTGCTGACAAAACTCATGTGACCCCCTTCAGCTTTTGCTCTTTAAGACCAATTACAAAACATGCTAGAGTAAATTATAATCATATATACCAATCTACAAGTTTGGCCACTGTATTTATAGTTTGAATGAATGAATGGAGGTTACTTGAGTGGTTTAGCTTTTAGCTCCATATTTGGTCTTTTGACTCCAGACTTTACCCTGAGGTGTCCAGGCCGCTCCTCACTTTAAACTTAAGGCCAGAAGAAACCAATTTTTCCTCACCAGGGTCCTTACAATGATGGACAGCCTGCCTGAGGAGCTACTTAAGTGTAGCCAGCTTAAAACCACAATTTCCAGTACTTGAAGTGCCCCTTGGTCTGCAGTAGAAAGAAACAGTAGCTGTTATTAGAGTAATAATAAACCAGTTGGTTGGTTCGCATAACTAAAGGCCCATTTCAAGATTTCTTTTTTCAGGAACTGAAGAAACTGAATGACCTCAGAAGCTCTATTCAGGCTTGTTGGGTGTCTGTGTTTTTACTGCAGAGAACCACAAAGACGGTACAGACTGGTCTGGTGATGTATGAAAAAAAACAACAGCTGTGACAGACGGGTGTCATTATTTGTCTGGCACAACAACAAACGTGGAGAAAATTCAAACTATGCTGCTGTTGATTGTGAATTTCTCCTTTGAAAGTTAAAAGAGGAAAAGAGACAAAATATAGTGGACACTTGCACAGTGTCTGGCTAGACACTTCGGCAAAAAGTCCCTGTACTTTTGACAAGTACTACGCCACAAGCAGGGACTTTTTTTCTAAAAGTAGACCTTGGTTCCTGCCGTGGGAACCTACTGAGTACCTCCAAAGATTCCTCGGTCCTGCAGTGGAAACTCAGCTTAATGCCTGGTTTATGCTTCTGCGTCAATTTGACCGCTTGGCAGTAGCGTATTTCCGGCTGCTTTTCCATCTACGCAGTTTTCTAATTAATTGTTTTGGATTAGTAAAGATGGAACAGAAAGGTTAACTGAGGAGATTCAGAGATACAAACATTTGTATGACTCGTCTTTGGCAAAATTTGCCATTGTCGCCATTGTTGAAAGTGAAGCAGGAAGTAGAAGCCGATTAGCAATAAAGACACAGCGCCGACTACTAGCGCTTGGGTGGCGTATTTACAGCGTGAACCAGACTGACGAGTGCACAAGTATAAGTGGCTCGCACTGGTGTAAGCTACGTAATGTAGGTTACACCATCTATGTCCCGCAGAGGCATAAACCACGCTTAAGCTTGCTAATGTCACAACTAACCTCATGCCTTATCTATTTTTAGAAAGTATATGGAAAGTCTTAATACATTGAAATGGTGTTCTCGTCTGCCCTACACCTTTACATCTGTCGGTGTTACTTCAGATTAGTGTATCGCCGAGGAACATCTCTCGCTCCCTGTGTAATAGCCCTATTGGTGGCACTTTTGGCTGCACTCGTCACAGCTATTAAGACTTGGCATTGGCGCTGACAATGCTGGTATTAGGATGAAATGTCAAACAGCTTACATGGATTGAGTTCGCTGGCACAAACAGACCTAATATCTGTTCAAGTCCCATTTCTTAATCTGGCGCTAAACAAAACCATGCCCTTATGCAGCAATACAAACCCACAAGATAACCTAACTGACCAACACATCTCTCTACATACAAAAAACAACAATTAAAACTTTTGTTAGAAAGATAATTTAAGATGTTTGATGTAATAAACACCAGATTTAAATTAAAAAATCTCTTTTGCATCAGAGCTGGATGAAAACATTTTTCTCAACAGCTTTGCTGAAATCTGACACCTTTCTCATAATTGCCCTGTCATTGAAAAGCTGATTGGGGCTTTAGCGCTGATCCTCTGAGTGTTGATGTTGGACTGAACAGAAGGGCTCCATGCCAGATTGTGCTCACCGAGGTGTCAGCTGTAGTCATTTCCCCTTCAGCCAGAGAAGAAGCCCGGTGACGGTGACAGGTGTAATCTCGACAGTTAATGGCTTGTGTGTGAACTAGTTGATGCATGCTTGGATTTCAGGTTGTTGCTCCTTTTTTTGTCTCACCGTCTGTCAGACAGCATTTGATTTTCCTGAATCGTTGTGTTGGGATTAAAAGTTTTAGCTGGTGTTGACACATTTACACACTTGTTTAGTTTCTATTTGTACTAGTTGGCGGCATGATAGGCAGCCATGTTAGCAAATGGATTCCAAAGTCACAAGGCACATTCATGTCCCGGTCACAAAAACTGGAATGGCTAGGTTGCTAATTATCAGTTGTTTGCGTGCCAACACTAAAGTAGTGTACAGTGTAAGCACACCTGCTAAGTACTACCATGCTAGCATTATCAATTTGAGTATGTTAGCATGTAGCTGAAGATGGGAAGAGTTTTGCCAAACCTGATAAATTGTAGCCTTCAGTGAACTCTTGGGACATAATTCACTGTAATTGGTGGTTTGGTCTAAATTGTGTGTCTACAACCACAAAACGAGATATGAAATAGCTCCATTGTTGCAAGATTTGCACAGCTAAGGCAGGATTCTTGGTGTCTGAAGTAACCGACACCAACTCTTTAGATTTTGCTCACAGGCCCTTCGGTGGCCTGGGTGTTTACTGGCATGGGGGGATTTGAACCCTGACTCAGAGCGAAAGTCGATGCCTCGCCCCAGTGTGTCAGTCACAGCTGTCTTCGTTGGTGTCAGCTTACGACCTCCTGACAGCCTGTGCTATGCTCTGACGGTACCTGTCTGTTGTCAGGTTTGAGCAGAAAACCACATGTTCACACACACTGAAGGAGCTGAACGTAGGAACCAGATTCACATCTGAATCAAACTGATGGTTATTTTAATTTAGCGGAGTGTCACATCGGTTGTAGGCATGGTGTACCCTGGATCCTGCAGACGGGGCGGCTTCGGCCTCTGTTATCATTTCAAAGGAACATACTAAGACGTGCGGATTGAAGCTTTATACGTTCCTTCAGCCCTCCAGGCCTCGTCTTTTAACAGAGAGGGAGAAACACCAATCCAGATATGTAGACAGAGGGACCTCCGAGGTATATAGGGTTTGCTCTTCCTTTTGATAGGATGTCAAGGTGCTCCTTTGAACTGACACATCCTCCTGTTACCTTTTGGATAGGGTGACTCACGCACATACTCAATAACGCATCTTTAAACTGTACACAGGCATGCATCAGTGCTTGCGCGTACACACACACACATGGGTAGGGTCATATGCCCTCACGTCACGCACCATCCAGATCACACGTCACTCGTGGACTTTTCAGCATTTCAGCCAAGAGACCTCTTCCCCTGGAGTGTCGAGGCCAGATTTCACACAAAGATCCCTTCCACCTTTTATAATGGTTCACAAAAACTGCCTCGCCCTCCCAAATTGTCTTCAGTTACATGTGTATCAAAGTCAGAGCTGTTTTATCCTTCAGGAATGGCTTGCACAACGTAACTTTAACATTACTTTAGAAACGGCAAGTTAAAGCTGCAGGTGAATGTTCGTTTGGATGCACACATCCACATGTAATTTCCATCGTTTTTTTGCTGAATATATCGAGCTGTTGTTGCTGCGCCAATTGTCTCATGTCTGTTTTTATATTGTTTTATTTCTCTTCTAACTAGCGTATCCTTTGTCGTTTGCGTGCATGCTAAAAATATACTCAGAGATTCTCAGGTTAAAACTTTCTCCATTAAAGATTCAACAACTACACCACAACAAATAATCAAAGCAGTATGATTCCCTGCTATTATATATTATATTTTTTTACGGTAGAGTAAGTCAAGAAAGTCACAGGGTGTTGTAAGAACGTTGAAGAAAAGACCTGTTTAGGACTGCACACATTCCTAAATGGAATTCTACGATCTTCACTAAATAACAATTTTTTTTTTGCAAAGTCTTCTTTTAATTGGCAGATGTCACATGTGTAACTCTTGCCATTGTCTGCTGTACATATATATATATATTTTTAAATATAGCCTCACAGTGTCCAAAGGAAGGGCCAGGTGTTTGAAAATCCCTATAAAGTGCAGAACTCTTTAAATATAAAATGAAAGTGATGACTTCCATTTTTTTTAATCACAGTAACGTGTTTTAAAGGCACCCCTGACACTCATTCTCTATTCTTTTTTTTTCTTTTATTATAGGTGACTGTACAATGACAATAAAGGCTAGCTTATCTTATCCTATGACACCTATGTTTTGGAGCAGAACTAGAAACCACAATGCCTCTCTCTATCTCCCTGCATCCCATGTGATGTTTGAAAATAACATGCGTGCTGCTGTCTATCTTCTGCAGGCCCTTATCAAATTACATCTTGGCTTACTGTGAATAGCTGTTTATCTGCGAGTGTGTTCGTGTGTGTGTATAGCACTGTGGGTGATAACAGAAAATGCCCTTACATCAAGTTAATACCAATGATCAGCTCCCACTCCTTCCCTGGTGTCTCTTACGTGATAAGAACTGGAAGAAGGAAACACGTTGACGGTCCTTTGACGTCACCTCCCTTCCTTCCCTTCTGATCCCGCTGAGCGGAGCGTGATACCCTGCAACACAGTGGGAAGATAGCCGTCACTACCTCTGCTCTTACTACTGCATTTCCCTGGGCCTTTTGCCAACTCCTAACCCTCCCAGAGTGCTGTTGGAGACTGATGGCGGCACTCAGTGTCTGACCACAGACACTTATGGCAGTACACTGATAGGCTCCTTAGCACCCTACGCTCTGCTCTGTACCTTCTAAAATACTGTCAGGATTGATTTTCAAGTCTATAATGTAGCCAACATTTCTTAATAGACTCATTATGGAGCTTCAGTGCGTTTAGATGAGGTATTCTTACCTCTAATTGCAGCAGGGAGGGTAGACAAGCAGAAGTAGGTTTGAGAAAGAGATGTGAAGTTGTAGCTTGGTCTTTCAGGTTTGAGGTTATATGTAGCTCTCAGGGTGTTAAGGAACGATCATGTTTGTTTTGTAGGTCTCGATCTAGCTTAACCTCAGCTTTCTGTCAGGCCTGTGAGGCAGTGCAGGTCCAAAGTTCTTGACCTCTGGTTATGGTCATTTGGCCTTTGACCCCAAGAACAAAGTATAGGGCCTGGACTGTAGCAGCCGGGGGCTCGGTGGCTCTAAACTGTGCTTTTATCTAAAGTAAGCCCCCACTTACTGCGGGGTCATCTGGACTGTCTCTTTGCCTTACCTTCTGGTGCCCCAGATAATGTCAGCCTCTCTTGGGAAACATTGGAAAATGACAGAAGCCATTTGCAGATAAGGAATAAATGACATTGCTGGTTTCGTCTGTCTTTTAAATTTATGGCTTGTCACACACGGACTACTGTTTGTGTATGTGATTGATTCAGAGCTCCAGTGTGTAATGTCTTCCACTCGCGAGGCTTGTATTTCCCCATTCAAACAACACAGCCATTGATTCACCATATAACCATAATGTTGCGCAACACTTCCACTTAATTGTTTACTGCGCTGTTATATAAAACCACCACTTAATAGTCACATACTTAGTCATGATCTCTTATCACAAATATTTCCCTCGCTTGTTCCACATTTAAATTCATACTGCTCACAAAAACAGTTAACGATTTAAGCAAAACAATCATTTACACGTCAGAATAATGATTTACGGCCTTATGAGGAAATTCTGGTTTGCGGTTGTTTTCTTTTAACTCGGCAGACTGCAGCAGAAAAAGGTGGCGAAGCCAAACCAGGTGGAGAATTCACATTTCAGGCTGAGGTGACCACACCCAAGCGCTGAGACAAAACAAAAGTTCACAGAGCTGGCGTTCGGGAATCTGACCTGCATTTGCATTTTATCTGCCTGTACACAATCATCCTACTATCTCTCCGTGTGTGCCCTTGCTTAGTTTTGCCGTCCCACAAGTGGGGATGTGGATGTCTGTCTTTAAATGCTGATTGCCTCTCAACAGTGAGTCCAGGCCCCGGGAGCATTGTGTAGGAGGCGTGAAGTGATTGTCTCAACGTGTTGGGATTCACGCAGGTTATAATGGAGTCGCAGGACAGGGCATTTGAATGGGGACCTAAGAGATTCAATGGGAACCTTTCATGGCAGGGATCGGTGTTAGGTTGATTTGGGACACAGAAAGTTTCCCACGTGTTCCTTCGCTTAAGTCTTTGTGTAATCATCTGACTCCAACTGATAATAATTAACTAAATAGTAATTGTTATCATAGAATATTTTTTAATCAGTCTGTTTCTTGTTGTTGTGATCTACACAAACCTTGTGATTTTTGGACTTGATGCTGACGGTTTCTTCCATTTTTGAAAAGTTGCTGTTTAATGTTTGCGATGGGTCTCTGTCCTTAGCCATACATGTGTTACCTCATGACTGGAGGGGGGTAAAGCTGTGACACGCAGGGCCCCCCTTTGAGTTCAACCATGTGAGAGATGTGTGGAATGAGTTGGTTCAACTCCAGCGTCCTGTGCTTAGGGTTTCCTTGCTAAGAGATGGGGCTGACAGCTGTCTCCCCATGACTGGTATACTGCTTCTCACTGCTGCCCTCAGACACATTAATCACCAGAGCTTTTCACATATACATAGCTTATTGAGTAGAGGTCCACTTGACACGTTAGGCATCAAATTTTAGGCATGCGTAAAATGTATTTGCAGACAAATGAATTTTGCTTTTAACACAGGCCTCCTTAAACATGTACTCAGAGAGGTTGAACGGTAGAGGTCAACCACATTGGTCCATGGCCACATTCTGCATCGCCTTTCAAAAGCAGAACTTAGAAGAGCTAGGTCTAGCTAGAAGGAGCTACAAACGTGTTGGTCTACAGTTTATTCTTGACGTCCTTCTGAAGATATGTTATTATTTGAAGAGGAAAAATGAGAAGAGGCTTCGATGCATGCCTTCTTAACTTTGTCACTCGCTTACCTCCACGCATCCGGTTCTCTTCTTGGACAGTGGTTTGCTAATCAGAACATCCCAATAAGAGCGATCCCTCTCACTTATGTGCCCCGCCACAGATTCAACATGCTGATTTGGTTGAAAAGTTGCAGTTCGAGGTTCAACTAGTGACATCAGTGCAGAATGCACCACCAAAACTAGGCTCTCTAGGTGCATGTGGAACACCCCATGCCCCATGAAAAAGTTTGATGGCTTCTCAACTAGACTCTCCTTACTAGTAAAACTTAATCCTTGATTTAATCAAATAAACAATCTCATTTTAGCCTTCAAATAGCATATTTCCTATGTTCCCGTCATAGTTATCGACATTTCAGGTCAAACTGTTGTTCACTTACAGAGTCCGTAGTTGGGAAATCAGGTTGGCTGTCGATGAGTGATGACTACTGTGACTATTTTGCAGCCAAAGTAAAGTATACAACTAATCACACCGAGGTTTCGTGATTGTTCAGCTTTCCAGAAAATAAATGGATTTCCTGTGACTTGTGTTTGTGTTGCTCGCAGTGTGACCGCACTTTGTGCTCTTATTTACACTGCGAGCTGTGCTTGAAGGTCGAGGGAGGCGTGTTGAAACAAACTTAGCATTTCCTCCCATGCCTTGTTTCCCTTTGCACACCTTCCACACACATTCTGCACAAGAAAAAATAAAAAACGCCACACTCAAGGACCATCCGTGTGTTTGGGATGTGCCTCCCCTGAATGATGATGTATTCTCTGAGTGCTGAGGACGCACTGATATGTGTCAAGGCCTGCAAGTCTTGTGAGACGGTATCCATAAAATAAGAGAGGAAAGCTGTGGTTAGTTGCTGTGGTTTTGCTTCAGGGCGAAGGCGGTTTACAGCCGGTATGATCGTCATTTGCCACACACATATACATGTTGTACACGTACTGTACACACAACCTTGTATTTTCATCCATACCTGTTCTCTGTAGTCAGTCAGTCAGTGGGGTCCAGAAGGCTGCAGGGCTGATAAAGTGGAAATGGCCTATTATTACTAAAGCGATGACAGCAGCTGTGGGCAGGCATCACACACTGGCATACCTCTGGATGTGCGTAAGCAGAGCTGTTCTGTGTTGCACACTATTACTCTGTCTTTTTGACACTCTTTGTCCTCCATCCATATCTCTCTCTCTCTCTCTCTCTCTCTCTATGGCTATATTACATACCTTGTGAAATCTATAACCCATTCATGCCTTTGTTATGAGAATTGTGTGTGTCACTTTCTCTCAAACGTCCTCTAGATTGTTATTAATGCCCTATTACTCTTGTTGCGTGGGCCACGTTCCCCATAGAGATTGTAAACTGTAACTTAATCCAAAGTAGGCTTATTATTTGAAGCTCTGCCTGCTCAAAGACATCAGAAAAGAGTTTGAGAAACGTTAATATTATCCACTTCAATCCAGTTTAACAGCACCACAAACACCAGTCAATTATCACAGTCAGTTATGACTGGTGTCGCTAATGAATTAGCAAGTAACTGTAATAGCTAAATGAGCAAATCCAATGGAGACAATAGTGTCTCCAACTGCTCAAAGGCAGTATCATTCCTTCTTCTACTGTAGACCTCCCACCTGGTTTAAACCACATGGGGTTGATTGGCACAAACACACGTATGCACATTTGTCTTGCGTCTTTACAAGTCAGATTTTGGATGTCCCTCGCAGGCTGCGTAATTCATAACGCATTCCAGCCTCTACCGCAGGAATGACTTCACCTGAGAAACCCAGAAACATCCTCGTAATTTGGCTGCCTGTAAGTGTGTGCATGTGATATCATGCTCGTCTGCACCGTACGTGCGTTGATCTTTTGATGGAGGATGCTCAAATGAACGCCTGCGTTCCAAAAATTGCCCCGAAGAAATAACTGAGGCGCCTGATGCGACGTTCCCATCCTCACACACATACACACATGAAGAGAACAAGTAGATCCTCCTCAGTCTCATTACAGTGACCACACTCCTCTTCTCTTTTGCCTTAAACCCATTCCCCACTTTCCTTCTTCTTCTTTTCAAGCATCAGGACGTGTCACGGCGCAGCCCCCAAACTTCAATCACGTTCATTTCTTCAAGAGTGATGACATTTTGCGTTTGATCGAGGTGAGGCGCTGAGGTCGTAATTCACGGGACTGTTAAAATTTGTCTCTCTGGGGGTCGAGCGAATAGCTGTGTGATGCTGGGGCGTGTCCCTGCAGGTTGAGCCGGAGCAATAATTTACCGGTTCCCCACCCTAATAAATCCTCTTTAGATGAGAGGAGGGAGCGGGCTAGAGAATAATCGCAGGAAGATGGGGGGGGCAATAATTTAGGGTTACAGGGATCGAGTTGGGTCCAATGAGTGGTGTGTAAGATGTCATTTTGAAGATGCTGGATCACATTAATTGTGGTGTGGTCATTAATATGTTAGCAGTTATAGGCTTTTAGGATCAATGAAAGAAGGAGAAAGCAAACATAAGGAAATAAAAGCTTTTGTTTTGTAATGTTGGAACTGAAAACTTACGGCACAACAGGTGTGTAGTGGGTTGTTCTTTAGCAGTAGTAGCAGACGCCACTGAACTGGAGGATTAAACACTCAATAAAGTAATCAATGTAGCTTGTTACTTAATGGATTCCTCACTAGACTTGAGAGTTAGGGAGATTCTCAACTGCTGAGTTTGAAACTGATACGTCTCGCTGCCCTCCCTCCTTTTCTTTCGCGTAGCTGACTCATTATCACGCACCGTTCTTGTCATCCGTGTCACCCTGCACAATAACGTGACATTTAACTGACCCCGTGGAGGAGAAGGGGAGGGGGGAGGGGCGGTTGGAGAAGTAGACAGGAGAGAAAGAGGAGGACGACATGTACGCCGAGGGGACGGTGGTACTAGCCGTGGAAGGAACCGAAGTGAAGGAGGTGGATCTCAAGAGGAAGAGGAAGAAGGAGGTTATGAGGGAATAGCGAGGAGGGAAAAGGATATGGAGAGGATAGGGGGAGAAGGTTGGTGAGGGTACAATCCCCTTTTCTCCCCTCAAATTCCCTCCTTTTTTTATGACTTCAAAGTAACTCCCGGTGAGAAGGAATTATTCCTCTCCGCTCAACCGTGCCGTTCTCCACACTAATCTTCTACCTCTGCAACCCCCGTCGTGGACATTTATTACCACCTCCACAGAGTACACACTTGTAAATGTTAGGGGTGCCATTCAAGCGCTTTTATTCAGGCTTTGCTTTTATCGCTGATGCTACTTTATTTACTTTGTTTCTATTTGCTCTTTCTGGCAAAAGATTTCCACTGTTTCTTTCACTTTTGCTCTGGATTTTTGTCTTCCTCGCTTTACGAGGACGTTAGCATGACAAAGGCCTCGACCAGTAAAGCTCAAAGACGCATAGAAAGCACGTGGAGTGCAAACAGCCTTCATGAAATGCACCTGAGCTACTCGCAGCAAGCATGTTACAGATGTGGCTCGAAGCCGGCCCTGGATCACAGTCGGCACGGGGCCAGAGGAGGATAGAAACATCAAGAGTTCATCTGGCAGCCAGCAGCTCCAGGTGGGCTGGCTGAGTCCAAGCAGCGCTGAGACATCTGCGTCCGCATAGGCACTGTTTCATTCTGCTGGCTGGTCCGCTTGGTGACTAACCAATGGGCTGGATGCATGAATGAATCAATGAATTTGACTGCTCCAGTGACTGCACGGCTGACTTAAACACTGAGCTCATTCATGAATGACTCATTGAGCGAGTGTTTGGCCGGGTAACCAACTGGCCAACAGCATCTGAACAGCTGATACTCAACATATGTTTATGCCGCATGTCAATCAGGCCAATTAGCAAACGCTTGGAGTGCATTCTCCCAGAAAACTAAACGCTCACTAATGATGCGTGCAGTTATATTTGTGAGCAGGAGTATACTTGTTCAGCTTTATAAGAAAATGTTAGACTTTTAAAGACCACCCATGTTTGAAGGTGCCTCGTATGTTTGCTAATCTGACTGCTCAGCACTTGCAGCGCCATCCCCGGATAATTGTTAGCTTTCACTCTTCCTCTGACAACCTCAAAGTTCCGGCTAATACATTAACAATTTATAGGGTTTCTGTAGACTTCCTGAAGTCGACAGCAGTTCTGAAAGCAAGCCTTGAGGCCTCGAACTTTCGACAGGAGAACAGAGGTCGAGGCGGTCGGGGAGTTTTACCGTGGCTAATTAGGAATGAAAACTTAACAACTATAGCTGCCTGCTTTTGTGAAAGTCACTTTATTATTCCGGGTTTGATTTGCCCTTCCCTGCCTTCGTAGGTTGACAGCCGACATAAAGTGAGGAATGGCAGGTATTCTTTTTATGCTTGTAGCTAGAAAACCTGACACATGTTGTGGGTGTAGTTAACCAAAAAAAGGAGTGGATATGTCTTTTCCTCAGAATGGTTGCACCAGGACAAATAAGTACAGCATGAATCCAAATATCCCTGCACTGATTTTTTTCCGTATTACTAGTGAGATGTAATCTAAATAAGATGGACTTGCTTCTTTTAATCAGCTTAGAGCTTTAGCCCTACATAATTATATACTGAGTCTCTAAAAATTACATTTGATTAAGTGTTTTACTTATATCTGGCATACAAGGACAAAAAAAAATGTTTTGTTGGTGGAAATGTTTTAGAGTTTGTCACTTAGTCGAAGTAGCCAAGGGGTTAGAGTGTGTTGATGACTCATCCTGCACTTGGGGGTGTATACAAATTTTTTGTCCAGTGAAATCCCTCCCTCTCCTACACCAGCAGCTTCCGATTTTAGCTCTAACACGAAAGGCCCCGCTCCAGAAACAACTTTATCATGGTCGTCATCCTCAGTTTCATCCCTGTCTGATTCTTCTAAATCTGTGGTGTGGGCTTAGGAGGTGGCAAACTAAACAGTCGGACTAGTTCATAATTGTGTCGGGTCATGGCTACTGGTGTTGAAAAAAGAAATAGAAAGAAAGAGATTAGAATTTAAGTAATTATCAAAAGATATTGTCTCAGTATTTGACAAACTTAGATGAGTTTTAAGTTGAAGCAAGGCGTTTTAGACTTCTCAATTGAGGGAAGACAATGGCAGACTTCTGGATGAGATCATTTCTAGCCTAACAGTCCCTTCACTTCGGCAGACTGTTTCTTTGTGAGGGGGTGGAGTTTGGCAGAGGGCCGCTTTAATGCCAGCAGGGGTGGAGGCAGGATGGGGGTAAACAGCAGGCATTGAGCAGGTGTCGATGGGGGTATTCACGGGTGTCGGGAGGGGTCGGTGTCTCCCGAGTTTGCCCCTTGCACAGTGTTGAAACGTTCGCACATCCACACACTTGAACACACGCACAAAAGCGCCTAGAAGATTTGCCCGAGTCTGTTTAAATTGTCACAAGTTTCACGGTTTCCATGGGCGACCCCCCCCCCCCCCACACACACACTTGCCCCGCTCCCTTTTTTTTTCTCTTCTGCTCGTCTTTGTTGAAAAGAGCCAATCGTGCCCTGGCTGGTAACTAGGCACCCTATTTATCAGTAACCAGCACCAACAATAACTGTAACCTGACACCTCCTCTGAGAGAAAGACACGGAGAAGAGTAGAGTTGGAGACAAGAAAGAAAAGAATAGAAAGGGAAAGAGAAAGTCAGGAATTTTCTAAAAAAAGGAGGATATTCTACTAGAATTATCAGTTATGTTTAAAATATCTTTTTTTCATTTAGTTTTTTTAATGTCCTCTGATTTTAATAACATTTATTCCTCTTTAACTTGGCAGCACAAATCCTAATATTTTACAAAAATAGTTTCTGTAATGAAAATTGAAGGAGAAACTCAAAGAAAGAAAGCTGGGATGACTGAGGGAAGGCCGCAACCAACAACAACAGAGTGAGAGAGAAAGACAGGATCTCTAGTGTCAGTGTAATGGATACTTGGGTCCTATTAGGCCATTCATGGCTGGGTAGCTCTTAAGAGAGCCGTGCGGGTCGACCTGTGAGGAGGCTTTTGATCCGCGCGCAACCCCACCAGACCAACTATTTGTCCGCTGTTAGCTTATCAAACGGGATCAATGCTAGATAGCGCGGGAGAGGAGGAGCTTGGTGGGCATATAGATACAGGTTTTACGTTTAAGTGCAAATGCGAGTGTGTCTAATTTGCGTTTTCCGTGTTTGTTTGTGTGCATGCATATACATTTGTTTACATGGGCGGCCTGAAATGTGAGTGCATGTGTTTCTGTGCGAGGCTATCGTGTGTGCAGAGCATGACCAACTGTTGACTAGGGTGCACTGCCTTCAGACTGTGTATGTGTGTCAGTGCATTCCTGGTTATAGTTGAGTGACTCCCTCCTACGGAAAGGAGAAAGGCCCAGTTGACTCTTCACCTTTCAGTGATCTGTTGAATACGGACTTTAAGAAAGATCTAATACTGCTAATGCTAATTGGCAGCCACGCACAGGCTGAAAGGACTTTCACCACGGTGATACATGAGTACAAGCAAGCTATCGTAAGAGTACATATGCAACTATTTCTGTGGATGTGTATCTAAAAATCTACATACAGTATCTGAAAAGTAGTTCCACTCAGTCACTGGTTTTAAATAAGGTTTGGTCACTTCCCCCACTTGTAGTTGGGTTTATTAGGTCAGGACAACAAAAAAATTGACAGTTTTGGTGACGTCACATAGCATTCACAGTGAAAAAATCAAGTCATGTTGTGGTTTTATACTTATGATTGCATTTCTGTTCTGTGGTGTCACACATCGTTCTCAAAGAAATAATCGATTCACTGCTTGTCAGCATTATCAATCAAAAAAGTTGGACTTTTCTAACGGTAAGGCAAGTCTTTCGTATGTCCACACCAAACCAACATCAAAGAACTACTGACAAACAAAGCCGACTGCGACTTAGCATTTGTCAAGACCAAAACGTTGCACTTGAACACACCGCAAGCCAACGGCCAGCTGCCACATGCGTTCTGCGCCTGCGTAAAATGAAATAAGGGGGGGGGGGTCTAGTTTTATTCATTCAAAACAATCATGGTGATCTCTCTGACCGATTCGTTACCTCACCTATTCAGTCGGCTGAAAAGCTGCCGACGGGAGTCCCAACTGCCGCCAACGGTGCAGGACACTCAAAACAAGCTCACCAATAGCCCAACACCGGCAAACAGCCAGTCGTCGGCTTGGTACGTCACAGCCTTTGTGTTAATATTGCGTGAAAAGGAATTCTTCGATTCCTTTCTAGTTTGTAGCTGAGAGTGAAACCCACATTTGTAACCCAAGATCAGTCACCTTCACATTTAAGAGCGGCTGTTTGGAACTCTTTTGCCTTTAGATTTTGTGGAATTTCATAGCATAACCCGACTCATCTGATTCACTTTTTTTTATTATTATTCATGTAGATCAATTCAACATACAGTTAGTCTGCATGGAGGGGCAATTGTTTAGTACAAACAAGAGATTGATATATCAGACCAACATACCAGGGTTTCTTTGAACCAACTCAAACAGGTTAGGTATGAAAGCATCGATACTTAGCTTCTTTTTATGTCCTGTCTCTGACAGGCCTTAATGATACTCATTCTAGTTTTTACATGATGTCTAGAAATACCTACAGGAGGTAATTTAGACTACAAGCTTGGACCTGTCCTGCAAAAGTGCTGTACTGTGGTCTCACCTGCTGCTTCTCTTCAAATCTGGGACTTTGGTCAGTTACCTACAGTCATGAAACCGTAGACGGCGTGCAAAACAAATTGTGACACCCGATGCAAGTCCTCTGAGGACAACCGGATAACACTGCATGATAAATTAAAACTGACTGTTAAATTGCATTTTGTAATAGAAGCCTCCAATTAAACTGTCTCTCGGTTGTCAGTCTGAGACACAGAAGCAGTCCCTGGGTGATTTCTCTCTCTCCCACTGATTTACCTTCAGACTGTGTGGGGTAGAACGTCATTGCCTAAAGGGATTTTTTCATTCTTTTGCCATCATCTTGTGCAAATAGAGCCAGACGACACCTGGAAGCTGTGACCTTTGAACCTTTAATAAGAGGAAGTGGAGGGCTTTAACTTCATTAACTGGCTCGGGAGGGAAAGAGAGACGGGCATGGTAAGGGAGAAAGGGGGCTGACAGCCAAGTGGCCGAGGTGGCAGAGTGCTTGTGTGGAGCAACTAAGTGGATTTAACAGTGTTTCAAAATCCATTATGAAAGCAGTGCTGCATTGAGAGAGATATGATAGTGCTCGTGTTTGCCTACACTTTTAGACAGTTAATGGTCCTGATAATAGTGCGCACTCAGGCCTGTGTGTCCTCTAAGTGGGATGATGTGCAACACAACCGGTGTTATGCTCTGAAATCCTCTAATTGAGTGTGTGTGATCGAGGCAAAGATAGCACCACATGACACTAGGCCGATTCAGCAGATAAAGAATTTATTTCTCATTGATTTACAAAGGTTTGATAGCTTAATTCCTTTTCCGCTCTCTTTCGCTTCTCTACATTCCCATTTCTTCTTGTCTGTGTCCCCAGGGTGTCTTCTACAACTTGTTTGATTGTTTTGTACACTGCCAGCTGCTGATAGTATCGTCGGAAGCCTTGTCACAACAACAAACCGATGCCTTTTCTTCCTCCGTCTGTGCTTTCAATCTTGTGTCCACATCTGCACTTCACTGATCAAGGTCTCTCTGGTCTCCCCGTTGATTAATTACCATTTTTTCGGCACTAGTCGAGCAGGTGATGAGCTAACAAGTGCACTAATACCAGTCGACCCTCAGGCACCAAAACAAACCAGGCGTTCAGTTGGGCTTCTTTTTTGCGTTTGTCTGGCCTCCTCATCCGGACTCGTTTAGTATTGTCTGGGAAGGAACAGTGCTTCTATTCTTTTCACCGCTCTCTCCCAGGGATCCTAAATGGGACATAGATATTCTAGCCGGGTCGTTTCTTGGCCTGGCACTCGATGCCCCTGAGTGCTCTGCTTAAGTACAGCCACTAAGGACACTTGTGTGGGGCTTGTGAAAGTCCATTCTGCTTGAAGGTGAAGGTGGAGGAGAAGTTGATACGGCGGTGCAGGCTTCTGAACTCCCTCGTGTGCCAAGCCAAAGCCTTCAGATTGTTGCGTCACAGTGCGGGGAGGGTATCAAACCCCCAGTTTACACTTTACATATGTACACAAATGACCATTTTAGGCCTTAGGACACAGAGACTGTCCCAAGGTTTTAGCTTGTTTGTACAAGTAGTCTACCCTTGACAACATGAAAATGGGCAACTTGCAGTGGTGTCCTGAAGACATTATTCTTGTGTTTCTTCTGTATTCCTCTTTAGTTAAATACAACATGCAGCTCTTCTGCCAGGATTTAGCTTTGTCAGTAATATGGCAGCCTTTCTACAAAGTTGCCCTCCCCCTCCCCCCTCATACACAATAAAGTGGCAAAGCATTCTTTTCCTACGGTATTTGCATATTCAACATTTGAGGAAAATGCTAAGGCTAAAGCTAATGGCCAAAACAGAAAAACATACATATACGCAAATTTAAGTGGCTTGCTATGGGCCTATGGTGCGCACATGCTCTGAGATGGAGCTGTTGTTGCTGCCATTCATCATTTTACATTGTGTATCAGTGGTGTAAGAAGGTGTTTCAGACTGGAACAGCCCTACATTGGATGGCGCACTTGACATGTTTGAGCTCATCCAATAATAATGCTGTTTATATTAGTGGATGACATTTTGTGTAGTTGTGGGGGACATCAACTGAAAACTGAGACTGCTTGTCCAACCCATGAACAAATTCAGTAGAAAGCAACTTGTTCTCTAGAAGGAAAACCGCTTTCTAAACTAAATGTTCGATTCAGTCAGCGGGATGCCGTCCCACCTGTTGACGGTCCATTTGATTGGTTCAGTCACTGATCCCGGTTCAGTCAGCGTGCCTGCGTGTAATCCCACCTGTTCTCCGGCTGTGGTGCGGGGGGTTGTTATCCTTCTGACATTCCCAGCGCACACCCGCCCGGACCTCACCCCGCACTCATCTCCTCTTCCACCGCCACTCAGTCCTGGGGTGAAAGGAACCTTTTGTGTGCCTTCTGCCACTTCGTCTTCTGTGAAAGCTCAAAGAGAAATGGGGAAAAGAGAGCTAGTCGTACTGGTGTGGTCGGTACACTGAGAGAAGGGTGAAGAGGAGATGAGGAGAGGCTTGGTTCACCCCTGTCAGAGGTGCAGGTGTTGTGGGTAAATTAGCCTGCAACAGCTGAGTGCTTGAGTGTTGTATGTGTTAGCTTGATGATATATAATCACAAATGCACATGTAATTTGTGTCTTACCAGCACCGGTTATCAGCCTCTTACACTTTGCGTTCTCCCTCGAGTTCTTTATTGCTGTTTTCATTACCCCCACATCATACTCATGCTGCATATGAAATAACAGACCGTATATCTTTACCATCCTGTCGTTCTTTCCACCGTCTCTCTGTCCACTGCTTTCCTCCCTTCTCCAAAGATTTCACCCCTATCTGACTCCCGGCGTTTCCTGCGTGTCCATCACGTTTATCTCCGGGCGCCTGCGTGAGTGTTCAAAGCTTAACCCCACTGTCCGCGACACTTTGATCAGACGGGGTGATGGGCATACCTGAGGAAAATATGGCCCACAGCTTGTGGCAGGAGATGAGAGGAGCTTTCGCTGAGTGCTTCCAGATATGAGCGAAATGTGCTCGCAACCACACAAACACATGTGCAGGCAAGTGACCACAGATACCCGGTGCTGAGTGTAAGATGACAGAGGTTACAGTGAGTGCTGAAGAGCGGAACTGCGCCTCTTGTCAGTTCTCGTGTAAAGCTGGGATTGCGGCGATAGCGAGGTGTCCTTTGCAGGGATTGGAGTTTTGCGAAGTTTTGGGAGCGTTTTGTTAGATTGCTAGAACCGAAAATGTTTGTTTTTTTAGATGCCATGAAAGGACACACAGTAGAAGTCTGGTCTTAAAGGTTTCTTTCCTATAACCCATCAATCATTCTTTCTCTCTTTCTGTTGCTGTTAACCTGCTGCCCCTTGGCATTCCTGTGGTCAATCATCCACCCATGCTTAGCCCATGTTTGCCTCTGAAATCACCACTTGTCATGGTTAAAGCTAAACAAATAAACTTCCTTTAAGAGCTGAGTGTTTTTTACATCCAAAAAGATTAGTTTTTTCAAACCCCGCCAGTGCTAATCTAGTCATTTGCTGCATTTCCTGGAGTTCCTGGAACCTTTTTTTCCCACTGCCTTTTTTTTTTCCTGAGGAACTTAAAGGTTCCTGAGCCGTCAGAACAGACTATAGGTGTCCTGTGGTTTCAATGTGGCCTAAAAACCAGGAAAGATTCGGCACAAGTTCCTGTTTATAGAGTGAGAAATGTTTGTACACACCATTTTTGCATGCAGCTACACAACAACCTTCTCTGTTCCAATTCAGTGGATGCCAGTAATGCAAAATAAAACAATAACCCTGTATAAAAGCGGCGATGCTGCAATGACAGCAAGCAATGGAGGAGATCTGAGTAGCTGATTACGATTTGCTGCTTTGCAATTAGTCTGTTTTGGGAAAAAACATTAAGCAGAAGTGGATTCACGAAACCCCAAATGCTAGAATCTGTCAAATTAGGAAGACAACGCTGTGACAACTACCATGGAAGCAGCGATTTTGGGGGGTGATCAGATATTATCTCCAGACCTTAATCTAGATCCAGTTCCCTGCGGTGAAAGCATTACCATCAAAGGTTCCTGGTCCCCCGGGGAAAGGTCTGGCAGTGGAAATGTGGCGGCTACTGAGGTTAATTTCACTGACGGATTCATTTAGACATACGTTGAACTGCAGCAATACAGTTTGGGAACTAGAAGTCATCCCCGCGCTGCTCGTGTTTGCCCAAGAACTGTGAATGAATGACTACAGCCAGCAGCCAGTTAGCTTAGGTTAGATTAGCTTAGCATGACTCTTGCCCCTGGTGTAAACTATAGTTTTCAATCAGCACTTTTTGCACATTTTTTTTGGTGGTAATTTGTCAAATTTATATGGCCTGGCAGGTGGGTTTTTTTCCACTGGACAGAACTAGAGAAGTCCGCCCTCTTTCTCCTAACGCTAACAGATCTGTACTTTCATATGCAACTGGCAGATGTAGGAGGGGTATCTGTATCTTCATCTACTTCCAGCAAGAATGGCAAACACCTTCCCTGTGTGTTCCATATGTGCTTTCAGATAGGATGCGGAACAAAAATTTGTTGATGTCTCGCTATCTGATAGGGTAAATAAGCGATTGTGAAAAGCGTGACGCCGCGTAAGAGGATTTAAATGCAGCACCTGCCACAGCCGATCTTTCTTCTTGAATTTTTAAATGAAAGAACACTGAGGAAAATAGATAACAATATATTTGATGTAACAATAGATGCAAGAAAGGTTCCCATTATTGTGCAAATGCTTTATGAACACCGTACAACGTAGGTTATGATCAGTCATCTATCTGTTCTCATGTTAAAGGATGTCAATATTTTGACATTTTAGAAGCGTTCATGGTTCCAGTACCTCACTTTCTGCTCACACAAATCTCCTTTTTCCGTTCTTGTTTGATGTCTGTCGAGCTAGCTCTGCTTCTTTTGATTGACGCGCATGGATTGAGACAACTTCACTGCGATCTGCGTTTAGCGGGTCGCTTTGGGGCGTACAGGATGTCTCTCAGTGTGTCTGCAGGCTGCTGATACGCGATCTGATGTTGGCGCTTGCTGCCGTGAGAGAGAAAAGGAGATGAGGCCTGACGTTTTGTTGGAGCCCGAAACAAAACGGTTGCAGTTACTGTTGGGTGGCGCTGGGGGGGTGGGGGCAATGCTTCCTTTGAGGAAAACTAAAATGTTTTAATCCCAGCTCACAAAGAAGGATGAGAGCGATTACTGAACTGAGATCAGAGCAGATAAAAGTTATTATTCAGGGCAGTGTTTCCTATTATTGGGTCTGAAAAGGAGAAGAAACTAATAGAAAAGAAGGAATGTTGCCACAGTCTGTGTGTTAGATCTCCTCTGAAGTCAACCTTGGTGTTTGTCAGCCCCTCCTGAAAGGTGTTCAGGTGTGACCAAGTAGGAGGAGCTACCAGTTTAGCTTCTGCCCAGTGATTGGCCGGGAGCCTCTCAGGTTACAGGCTTTGTATAGATTCAAATATTTGAAACCTTTTCTGCTAAGGCAGGCAGAGGGGTGGGGAAAGAGATGAATGAAAGAAAAAAAAAAAAAGGAGAGTTTCCTGCTGCTCCCTGGGATTTAAAAGTACCTGACAGGCGTTTTCATTGGCAGCTCTCCTCTAAAACTTTTTAACTGGGCTGTAAAAAGGGTTGCGGGGTAAAATAAGTAGAATAAAGGGAATTTTCACAATGCCCCCGTCGCACAGGCTTCCTGCTCTCATAATAGCGGGCCTCCCTTGAGGTTGTAACGTTTTAAGCTCTCGGTCGCTGTTGTCTTTAGTCGTGATAAATGTCAGCAGGGTGGAATTAACATCACCAGCTGAGAATGCCTTAAGAAAGAAGATTATTTTCGAAATAAAAACTGGTGTCTTCTGTTAACCCCTTCAACAGAAGACAATGAACATTTTAGATATAAAATGAAAATAATGTTCTGTGATCTGAGAAGAATACGAAGTGTTGATTAAACCTTTCAGTGGGATTTTAGGGAAGCGGGAATTGCGTTTGAAAGGAGTAAAGTGTGTGTCTCTGTGGTGGGCTTGTCACCTCTCTGAAACCTGCCAGAGCTACAAATGTCTTGTTTGTTTTTGCTTGTTTTACTGACCATCCCTCTCACTAACTGACTAAACACTGGTGTTGATCTTACACTTCGGAGTTGGGGGGTGGGGAGGGGGGTTGGCCACCCGAGTAGAAACCGACTGCGCCTCTGCGCCACATGTATTTTCAGATTATAACCTCATTAGCGCTGCTATTCTTTGAAGAAAACTAAACCAAATGTCAAGCTATTGTAGTTCCGAGTGTCAAATTGCAGACCTTAGCCTTTGCTATCATGCGTACTTATCGATTAAGTGTGTGCATAGGCGTTTGCGTGTTGTTAGAAGCTGTGTGTGCTCGTCACTCACGGCGACAGCTGGTCCCAATGTGTGTGTCGAGGGCCTGGGCCGATTACGACCAGCGCAAACCGCAGACCCCTGTGAGAGAGTGGGAACTATGCGGTTAGGGAAGCGCCCTGTCAGTTGATCGACGCATTTATTACCTTTTTTGCGTGTCTGCATGTGTGCACAAGTGTGTGGTCACTTGTCCTCATGAACAAACACAAGTGCGGCTTGCTTCGCGGCTCATTAACTGCTCTTATCACCCCTGCAGCCTTCGACACCTGCAACGCAGCCCTCTGAATGTGTGGTCTGTTGGTTGTCGCCCTTTTCTTTGTCAATAATTAATACAACTGCAAATGACAAGAAACGGCCAGTTTGTCTTAGAATATCTTACTCTAAGCTAACTAATCCCTAGCCTGGAGGCCAGGCTGAAAGTTCCCATGCCCACGAGATGAAAAATTAGAGGGTGTTCATCATGAGTGGCAAAAATCTGTCGGGCCAATCAAAACACTTGGGCGGACATTATGCGGTGATAGAAGAGTAACAGCTACGTAGTCGTAAATCATACGGTACATCATCAAAATGGCTCTTGTGAGTGAAGTGATACGTCTAGATGCCATTATTGCATCAGTCGTAAAAGATATTGACAGAGAAATAACTTTAAAGGGCCAACAGTTATCAGCTCTTAAGGCATTTGTCAAGAGGCGTACGTCGCATAATTTGCTGCTGTGATTGGGTGTAGGACTATCCAATTACGTGCAGAGCTATTTTCCTTCTGTATTAGTTGAAACATGCCCCACAATGTAATCCCAATGATGTCTTACCAGGCTTATATTCTGATATTATATGAATCCGGTTACACCAGGCCAGCTAATTCCATTGAATATGTAAGTTGGCTTTGATGTTCCCAGTTTGCGTTTGCTTGGAGGATCAGCTATTCAAACGCTCTCTGTCGTAATAAGTCCTGTTAAACCCATATCTGTGTGTCGGTGCATATATATGTGTGTGTGTGGTGGCATACTCTCACACACACAGAATGTTGTTTTCCACGGCGTCTGCCCCCGACACACCCTTTCCAGAGTCCAGCCCATCCTCTTCATGTGTGTGTGATCCCATGCTAGCAGCTGGTGGCCTCTATAAATAGTGAGGGTTGGGATGCCCCTGGAAAGAGAAAGGAAGCAAACAAGTATCTCGGAAAAGTATGCGAAGTATCAATTCTTGGCGTTGGTTAGAAAGTCGTAATTTGAATTGTTGACAAGTCACACTGCGTAGATTATAATTGGCGCTGCATGATCGTGTGGATTTTCTGAACACGGCCTTTGTCCTTCTCCACCTCATAAATTCTGCTTCGTCTTTTTCTGCCAATGTCTGGGATTTTTGGATCCTCTGTCAGACATCAGCAGCTCTATTTGATGTCTCTAATTTTCTTGATTTTGTCCACTTCCATCTTGTGGCAATCAAACTATCCCAACAGTTCTGAACTCAGTAATCTGTGCTGCCGCCGTTAAAGTAGCTTACTGTGCATTTAGAGTTGAGAACAGGTGTTGAAGTCCCACGTCATCGATTGTTTAAAGGAGTTTTTGTGTTTCGGTGCAGAAGGAGAATGTGTAAATGTGAAATTAAGTGTGTTTGTGTGCGGCACAGGGCTGTGCTGTTGTGTTTAGCTCGGCCCAGCGCTAACAGATTGTGTCAGGACCTGCTCAGTTACACAGTCATCTGATGATGTGACTTTACACAGCTGGTGTAATGTTTTGACTCGGTGTTGAGTGTGCGCCCATATGTCTGTGTGAAGCATCCAAGTAGAATCGCGACCGTGTGCACTGAACGGTACACTTTCTCCGCCCTATTGTATGGAGTCCATGCAGGAAGTGTGTATCCAAGTGTGCCAGGTGATGGATCTCTACTGCCAAGTGGGATAACACACACACACAGTGAGGAACAGGTGTGAAGCGCTTTAGAGACATAAACACAGTAGCCGACAGATAGTCCTTCTGTTAGCGCTGTGTTGAATGAGCATCCATTCCACCACATTACAGCAGCTCAATATAGAACAGCTGCTGTTTAATGTCACTGTCGTGCAGAGTGACTAGTTGATATATGTCTGTACTTATGCTTTTTTCCAGTCCATACCTCCCATGTACTTTGATTTATGCCCCTATAGCCCTGAACTAGCAGTAGCTTGGCATCATGAAACTGACCCTCATGTTGCCTCCACTCATGAGGTATTTGTCCTAGTGAAGTTGGAGTTGACCTCAAGTCTGGTTAGCAGCTAGCCAGAGGCTAGCACCATGAACCGGCCTGTCCACACCCTGATCTGAATGACTGCCTGTGTTCAAGGAGACTTTACTGTCCTGAGGACTGACCTCATATTTGCTCTAGAGTGACAGGGCACCTGTGGCCGAACCTCACCGTGACCCCTTATGTGTGCCCCACACACAGTCGGGAGCACACATAAGACCAGCTCAGTATGGTGCGGCAAAGCTGTGCAATTGGACCCGTCTCCCTGCGTCTCTTCAACAGTATTACCCCCCCTCTGTGAATTTCATCTGGCCTCACCACCTGTTGTCAGCTGTATTTCACCCTGTCTGTGTCCTCTGCAGCCTGTAGCCTTCTGTTCCCCTCCATAGGCAGCAGAGCTTACAGTTGTGACAGAAGAAAGTATGAGACCACATCCAACACCCCTGGGGACAGAAATCCTAGACTGATCTAATTACTCCCAGTCCAAGCTTGAACAAGATCGAGTCCACACCGACCAGCTACTACTTAATTCAATCTAGCGACAAAAGTGTTGCGCCGTAAACAAGTCAAGCTGTCGAGCTGCACTGTACTGAACATACTTTTAACATTAACCCCTATTCAGGCTTGACACATCCACGGCGTTATAACATAAGACGCGACTGTTATCCTAGAAATGAAGGTTATTCCCTCTATTTAAGACAGAGTTTACATAAGTCTTAGGCAACATGATACTAGTCAGGATATAGATGAAGATAATTAACTACCTTTGACTGTTATTCTTTTGTAAACTGTTTTTACAGGAGTAGACATCTTTTATTTTGAAATGATGTTGGCCTTTTAGGGATTTTCGTTCATATGTATTCTTGGAAGCCTTAGAATTATCCTTGGTTTAGAAGTGTTTGTTGTGGTTGGCTAAATGTGACCTTCCTCTGCTTTGCTGATAAGCGCCATAACTCCGAAAAGCGCTCCTCTGGGTTTTTCTTGGCCTCGTGTCTAAAGATGGGAAGCGTCTCTTTGGTCTTTGTTGGCTAGGTTGCTCGTCTTTTGTGTTAATTTACCAGGTTTCTCACTATACCTGAGTGCAGTATTTTCTTTGTACCTCTGGCCTTGTTCTTTTACCTCTATATGAAGTGGAAAAAAGTGTATGACAGTCAAATACCTGCTTCCTTTCTTCCAGATGGTATCCACCGTGTCGTTGCCCTCTGCACTCTGCGCGTCACCATCATCACCGACGACATGCTGACCAACAGCATCACGGTGCGCCTGGAGAACATGTCCCAGGAGCGCTTCCTTTCCCCCCTGCTAAGTCTCTTCCTCGAGGGTGTGGCGGCCGTGCTCTCCACCAAGCGTGAAGCGGTGTTCGTGTTCAACATCCAAAATGACACGGACGTTCAAGGCTCCATCCTCAACGTGACCTTTTCGGCGATGCAACCCGGAGGTTCCCCCGGCAAAGGGACGTTCTTCCCCTCTGAGGATCTGCAGGAGCAGATCTACCTCAACAGGACTCTGCTCAGGCTCATATCCTCCCAGGAGGTAACACAAATTCTGCCAAAATCCTTGAATAATCATCGCATGTATGCTACTCATATAACTAAATATTCTTATCGTGTCCAGGTGTTGCCGTTTGACGATAACATCTGCCTGCGGGAGCCCTGTGAGAACTACATGAAGTGCGTGTCGGTGCTGAAGTTCGACAGCTCCCCTCCCTTCATCGCCTCCGACACGGTTCTGTTCCGGCCCATCCACCCCATCAATGGGCTGCGCTGCCGCTGTCCGATCGGTTTCACAGGGGACTACTGCGAGACTGAGATCGATCTCTGCTATTCGGGGCCGTGCAAGAACAACGGGAAGTGTCGCAGCCGGGAAGGAGGATACACCTGCGAGTGCCTGGAAGATTTCACGGGTAAGTGCAAGAATTTCTAAACTTTTTATAGCAGGATGGATTTTTTTTTGTTTGTTTTTGATCGTTAAAAGAACTCAAATTCCTTGTTTTGCCAAAACTATATTGTGTGTAACCCTACTTGCGCATACAAGATAATAGTGTGTGAGTATAAAAAAACCCACACGGAAGATATTTTACAAAGAACAGTAGTAAGTCTATTGTACGGATTAGCCAGGTCTCATATTCTGACAATGGTTTAGATGACTTGAACAAAACTCCCAAACCGCACTGACAGGTTGTAAAAGCAACCTATTGTTGTAGCTCGAGGTCGACCCCGGTGCAGAAAGCGCAAACACGCTTTGTAATGCTGCAGCTATAGCCACCTACACACACACACACACACACTCACTCATACAGTAGAGTTGATTTAAGATGTGCACGGAATGTCGGCGACACTGGTCAAACCTGATCCGTCTCAAATAACAGTTAACCCATTAACCAAAGCCACATAAGCTTTGATCAGCTTGGTTTTCGCACTTCCTTTTACTACTTCTGAAAGTGGTGCCTTTATCATTGTGTTGAGATCATTTAATTCAGTATGACACATAATTGACACTTAACAGATTCCTTTCTACCATACTTTAAAGCTGCTTTAATCAGACAATACAACACAATAATAGTCTTCCATCTTTGCTGTCTTCTTCACCATTAAGGACTATTTTTCCATTCAAGCTTATTTTGGTTTTCTGGCCCACCACTTTACGATACCGCACTGTTTACTCTCACTTCCATAACCATTGTGGTTTCCAGATGCAGCAGGAAGTTTTCAGCAAAAGCAAGACGGACAGAAAAAGTATCTAGCTTTCAAACAAATCTATGTATTTCCCTCATGAGTTGGTGGCGGAGACCTAAACGGATCTGAAAGTATTGCAAATATTGCTGACAATGGTACCGAATATAAATAGCAGTGTTTGTCCCTTAGGAGACCAAAAACAGATCTAAAAATATAGCGAATATTTGAGGCCAGAAAGAGGCAAGAAGCACAACTTTAAGTGATTGTCAACTTTGCAATTGTTTGCTGAGACATCTTCCTAACCACTTAATAATGTTATAAGGTTATGGGATAAACATTTGGTGGTAGTCATGTACCAGGAAGTTTAGCAGTACATAAACAGAAGTGGTTCACACTGATTTCTAAGAAACTTTCATCTTTGCCTGAAAGCTGCACAGCATTCATGTAGTAGATGAATTATGGGAAAGACTTGGAAGCTTCTCATCGTTCCCACTGAAATCACTTTGCAAAATATTTCCCGATGTCAGTGATCTTCCTCCCATATTTCCCCCTTGTACATCTGATACCTGACTGGCTGTCTCCGCTCCTAATAGCGTCTAGAGAGCCTCCGACAGCCCTCATCCCTCCTCTCCCTCCGTCTCTCCCAACACTCTGCCTCTCCTCTCTTTCTCTTCCTCTATCTTATCTGATGTAATTACCTGATTATACCTGCCTTTGTCAGTCACAGGGCTTCTCGCCTCCTTCTCCTGCCGCCCATGTCCATCTTCTCCATTCCCCCATCATATTCCCCTTACCTACATCTCAGTGTCCCCTCTTTGAAGGTCACAGTTCAACTCCAGATAGTCATGGCCCATCAGGGGCCATTATGAGGCTGATGAAAGCGGGGGCCTGCTCTGTCCTCCTTGGGTTTCCTACATTACAGGGAAACAGATCCTTATAATTCCCCCTCGGAAAAAAGGATTATGCTGCGGAGAGAAGGGCCATTAGCTGGTTCCAAGCTGTGGTGTTGGGGAGTCTGTGTGCGACCTGGACTGAGGGATCTTGTCTGGACAGCAGGTTGACACACAACACTGCCTGCGACGCACAGGCACCTATTGAAAATATTTTTATAGTCAGAAAAACAGTCTGTCCATCTCGTGCCAATTTTGGAAAAACCTAGATCCGCATGGTAATTTAGAAGGAATTTCCCATGTCGGTACCCATTTCTGTAACGAAACTAAATAAGATAATGTAATATGATAAATCTGATATAAACAGCCTCAGTTAGACACTTAGCAAGTGAAGGGCAAACCTGAGGCCACGTCCAGTCCACCTTGAAAATAGCTGCAGTCAGGGTACAAATAACTTTGTAACTAATGAGCTAGTCCAAAGTCTCCAGTTAGTCTGGTTAGTTATTTATTTAGTTTGCTGGAAGCTTTGACCCTACTTTAACCAACAGGTAGTCAGAGAAGAAACATATAGATCGAAGGACAGGATTACGGCATCAGATAAAACACGCCTTAGCAGTTCAAGCAGTTGATGCTGCTGGTTAGTCATTGGTGGACCTGTCCTTCATACTCTGGTGGATAATTGGCCAGACACAGTAGAGCCTTGATACAACCGTTGTGCACTACTAAATAAAAGGCAAGCATCTCAGTTCTTAAGAAACAAATTCTATTTGAGTTTCTGTGCATTTCCTATTTTAAACTTAGTGACGGTGCCATCACCATTGTAAACAGTGAGTTTGCTCCAGTAGTATTGTGGGAAATGCTGGACATGTTTAGTTAAAGTGGGCGTGGAGGTGCTGCAGGAATGCAGTGTATTCATTAAGGACAGATTTTTTCTGTAACTTCTTAAACCGCAAGCTTGAGTGATACTAAGAAGGATTTAACCAATCAGCTATTATCTGATCTTTGTACAGGTTAAAAGTGTCAGCATGAGGTCAGCCATGGATTACACTTAATGGAGGAATGTTTCAGTGGGTCTCAGCTCTGTCTTTATTTCTTTCTCTCTTTCCCCTTCGTAATTCCTTCTTTATGTTCCGTACTCCTCTTTATCGCCCATCTTCTCTCTTCTCTCCAAATATGGCCAAATTACCTTCAGGCTAAGACCTGTGCTTTCCAGAAGAGGCTTATAAACAGAGCCTTGTCAGTGATGCTAATGTTTGGCTGGAGACAGGCCTTTCTTGATTTAAAAGGGGACTTTAAAAACAGAAAGTTAATGCAGTGTTTGACCTGCAGACTCCATTGCAGAAGACACGAGTTAGCTGTATGAATGTGGTTGACTGATAATCAAAGGCATCTTGTTTAAACAACTGAATTCCAATGGGCTGTCTGTATTTCAGTCAACGATGGACGACATGCTTCACAGTGAAGATGAAACGATAACAAATTGATGAGATGATATGGCGCCAATGTAATTCATCTTTCACAATGCACTGAACTGGACTGATTCAGCTGTCATATATTGTACAGACATGGTTGGATGATGTCACCAATTTTTGTCTTGTAGGCGAGCACTGTGAGCTGAACGCATCATCAGGCCGCTGTGTACCCGGTGTGTGTAAGAATGGTGGCGAATGTGTCAACCGGCTGGCGGGCGGCTTCATGTGCCAGTGTCTACCAGGGGAGTTCGAGAAGCCCTACTGTGAGATGACCACCCGCAGCTTCCCTGGACAGTCCTTCATCACGTTCAGAGGCCTGCGGCAGAGGTTCCACTTCACTGTCTCCTTCATGTAAGTACTTTATTTGGTTCATGTCTTCTCTGCTTCTTTTTTTGCTAATTACCACTTACCAAAACACTCCCTTTTGTAATACCTATGTTTGGCGTTGACGATAAAGACAACTGACTTTGCCTATGTAGAGGTTTTCATTCTCACATTATATCGCACATTATACAATATACATTGAACTGAACAAAAGCATTTCTAACTGGCAACAGTCAATTTTCATGCTGAAGCTACAACTGCCAGATTTTAGCAGCGATAGCATGCTAACGAGAGCTAAAAGAGCTAATGTTAGCTCCAGTGTTGAAAACAGTCTCTGCATGGCACATATACAGTTTACCATGAATGAAAAAGAATAAAGTATGTGTACTTGATTTCAGTTTGAGCCAAACAAACAAACAAGAAGCTTTTCAAAAAGCCGGCAGTCATTTTGCAGACTAAAGCTGACAAATTTAAACTAAATAGGCTAATGTTTGCCCCAATGTTGGAAGCAGTATCTGCATGGCACATATAAAGCATATAAAGTTTACCATGAATTAAAAAATGCCTAATATGTTTTTTAAACAAGGTGTGTATTTTATTAATAGCTAAGCTAAAAAATATATTTCATAAAGGCAACAGTTGTTTTTCAGCCTCAAGCTATACAGTAACTAGCATATATTAGCTACTATGGCTTGCTAATTATGGCTTAATGAGCTGTGAAACAGTACATACATGACACATATTTCTAACATTTTTTAAACAATGTCTCCTTAATTTCTGGTTGGGCTAAAAAACACACAAAAAACAAAACAAAGCATTTTGAAAGGGCAGCAGGCATTTTTTATTAATTGCTTAAAGTAATAATTGCTTAAAAGTGCTAATGTTAGCTCCACTCTGCATGGCACAAATACAGTTTACCATTATTACAAAAAGAAACTTCCTGTTAGTCTTTCAAACAAACAGCATGTCCTAGATTTCAGGCTGAGCTAAAAACTAAAACATTTCAAAATGGTGTCGGGCTTCTCAGGCTAATTGGCAAATTTTAGCTACTATAGCATGCTAATTATAGCTAAATAGGCTAATGATAGCTCCAGTATTATGGTTGAAAACCGTCTCTGCGTGGCACATATACGCTTTACCGCGATTAAAATGACATATGATATAAACAAGTACGACTGAGGCTACAAATCTGAGTTAAGCTAGTTGAGAAAGGCTAAGAAAAAAAATGACATCACGTCATATTCTTAAAATAGAAAATATAGCTCTAAAAAAATGAATAGCTTGTGATCAGTTATAACTCATACAGTTTACATGGCCACATAATTCAAGTGATTAGATTAGATTTTTTAAATCCAATGCTAAAGACGCAGCGCAGCAACAACTGTGTGACTGCCATGCATGTAGCAGTGTCTCTAGTAAATGCTAATTAAAACACAGTTGAATTCAGCCAGCTAAAGTGTGTCAGCTGGGGCGTGCCGAGACAAGTACACACTTTTCCATTGTCTCTCAGTTCCCTCCTGTGAATACACACATTCAGACACACACACTGGAACCTAGAAGTCAGGACGAAACCAACGTGAATGTTCAACTTTATGAGGTGTGCTCCTCATGCTCTCAGACAAACTGAAACTGCTGAAGGACAAACAACCCCGGTTTGGCGAGTTTTTAACACTTGTTCTGTAAATATTACAAAGAGAAAAACATTTATCACTTGTTATGTTACCAGCGATAGGTAAGATGGATTTGATAATGTGAGTTCATCGACGGCGTGGCGGCGAGAAAGGTTTACAGTGCGGTGAAAACAGGAAAGGCTTTGTGATGAGTTTCCCTTATCAGTGTTTGCCTACGGCCATCCTGACTTCCTGCCCTCGTGGCCTCGCTGGCATCTGCCTCCTGACTCTTCTGCCCTCACCTTACGTTGCAAACACAGTCAGTCCCCCATGGAACACACACAGGAGTAGGTACCGGCTCATTTACCAGGTTTTTGTCCCGCTCCCATACATGAACACTCATGCATCATCTAAGGCAGGGGAACTGTTTCCTCTCTGCAACCCAACGGTGTTACACATCCTGCCTTTCCTTTCCAAGTGACTTTTCCTTAACAGCTCCTCAGTCCTTTCATCATAAAGCTTTCTGCAAGGTCTTCAATCCTTCAGGTCTGTTTGAGTTAGCAATGTAACAGGAAATATGTGCACAGAAAAACAGCTGGAATTCACTCAACCTTTTCTTTGACACAATCTGAACGCTCAGTGTTTTGTTATTTTGGATTGTCAAAATAAAATACCTAAGAAACCCATCTGTCTCTGCAGGTTTGCCACAAGAGAAAGAAACGCTCTGCTGCTCTACAATGGCAGGTTCAACGAGAAACATGACTTCATCGCCCTGGAGATCATCGATGAACAGATTCAGCTCACCTTCTCCGGAGGTAAGGCCCCGTGATGTGTGTTTGTCCGTGACCACTTAAAGTAATTGTTGCATATCAGATATCAGCTACATTGTAAGTACATTACCTCAAGTGTAAGTGCACTTTATCTAAAGTGACTTTCACGGCGATGGCTAAATAATTCTTATCAAAGAGCGCTTTCTTTTGACAAGGGCGTTTGTGCCTGCTTGTATTCAAATGTACTAGTCTTTGAAAGTGACTGTTTATGAGAAAGTAACTGAAATGGGTGTGTTTCAACGTTTTAAAAAGCAGCTGCCAGATTGATTCATAGTGGCCCAGACACCTGACTGGACTAAAAGCACACAGGCATAAACCAAAGATCAAAAACGTTTTTTTTTTCATGCATGTGATAATGTGCACACACACATCCATACTCGCCCAAATGCAGTCAAACCCACACACCCAACGAAACTGGTAACTGTTGGATTCTAGATCAAGCACATTTTCTTTGGCCTGGTGACTGTTGTTTTCAGAGTCAGTCTACTTTCCCATGGTACCATACAGTGGAGTTCACTGTGATTATGTTGGGTGAAGCCTGCTTTGGACAGTAGCCAAGTCCTGCTTCAAAACTGAAATCCGACTAAATGTTGAATGTATGAATCATCAAATTAAGATTGTGAGTCACGCTTAATGAGATAAGTCAGAGGGAAAGTGTTTCTATGTCAGTGCTTTTCTTGGTTGAACTAGGCCTCCCATAGTTACACACTGAACTTGTCGGTTGTGCCGTGGTGTTTACTGATTTCCAAAGCAGTCGAGTTGTGCCCGGGCTGCTCCTACCCTTGACAAACAGCGTAAAACCCTCTGTAAATCTGGAGCCATTGTGCTCTACAATCTTCTCACTGAGCCACCGATAGCGCAGACTAGTGCAGGCTTACCCAACGCTTGATTTATGATCTTTTTATGTGTTTGTGTAAGTCAAGATAGGACACAGTTAGCCTTTAATGGTAACTTTTAAATAAAGGTGTTTGATTACATTAGAGCAACTTTCACTTTTTAAAGACAATTCAACACTGTCTTGTTGTACATTAAACACACCTTTGTTCATTTAGTCATCATATTAGTTTGATGATTTAAGCTAATTTTACAAACGTGCCAATTTCAATGATTGTACGCCAAAACTAAGACAAACCGTGTTTTAATGTTCTAGCAGCCACTCTTATATAGAGCTACTCATTCTTGCTGTAAATTAATAGAATCAATTCAGTAGGCCATTTAACTGACTGATTTTTTTAACTTTTCCTTTCCTTTCGCATCTGAACCCCACCACTCTCCTCTTCTTTCCTCTCCTTTATTTGTCATCCAGGCGAGACGAAGACCACGGTGGCACCCTACATCCCAGGTGGGGTCAGCGATGGCCAGTGGCACGCCGTCCAGCTCCATTACTACAACAAGGTAAGGAACGTAATCGATCAAACGCCCGCCTGCTTTTCGTCGTCCGCTTTTTAGCATTTCTGTTTCAGCACTAGAACACGGAGTTTGGTTCAGAGAGTCGAAATCTTCCAGAAGGTACACCAACAAAATCGTATTGAGATCACACTGTAATTAGCTGTTGTTCAGGGTCGATGAGTTCAGGAGTTATATTATTGGAGTCAAGAGTATGAAATATGGGTTTCTTTGAAGCTACTAAGGCAGTTGACCTTGACTGCTGATTGTGGAGATTATATCAACAGTGCAGGTTTGACTAGTGACGTGAACTCTGAGACGGGTTAACCCCCTCTGCCTTAGTCTTTGACACTGAATTATAGTATAGCTTTTCTGCAAGAAACACCAGGGGCCTAGCTTCAGCTTCAAGGGTCAAGAGTTTCCCCTCTACATTCTCCCAACTGACAGCTGAAGTGTTGATTGCCTTCATATGCAACTATGGATAGCTACGTGATGGCGCGGTCTAAATTTACTTTTAATCACCGACGCCCAGAAGACATCTTAGTTTGTTCTATTCACAGTGTCTAAAGTCATTTTTCAAGACGTTCCCACGACGGTCTTCTTGCTCCATTACTAAATCAGAAAAGAAACAGCGATTATTTAACAGGCTAGCTCATGTAACCTCTTCAGCAGTAATATTATATTACATATTTGCAGTCAGTTGTTGGTGTTGTTTTCCGACAAATTTCCACGGCCTGAGGGCGTTGTTCTTTTTAACATTAAACCAGACAGGAAATAAGATAACACCGTCCTTCTGAGGATTTACAAGCTATTGTATGTTGTCTGATTGTTTGTTGTGGGATTCATTGGAACATTGAAATCTGCACGTGGGATTTAATGTGACAAATATCTGCATTATCTCCTGGCTATGAATGAATCCTATATAAAGTTGAAACAGGTTAATTTCCTTTATCTCGAAGCTAATGGTTTCCACTCTTATTTGCATGTGCTAGCTCTATCTCATAGCCTTTCAATGCTAATTTGCTAACAGATATGCATGTGCTCTGCTAAGCTGTTATAAAACATCTCTTTTGTTAGTCTTTTGTTATCTCTTTCCTTTACTTTCCGGCTCTTCCTTCATGTACGATGCTAAAAGCCGTAGCATCTCTGGTCTTAATCCAGACATACAGCGTCGTATTTCAGTAGCACCTGTGTTTTGCAGCTTGTTAAAGAGAGTACCCGGGTTCTTGGCCTAACACACGCCTACAATAAGCGCCGTCTCACATTTCACAGGTTGCTCGCCTCTTTCTTGTGTCTACCAGCTCTGGAGCCCATAGCATACTTGGTTGCCTTGACAGGGATGTATTCATCAAAGGTGATGAATCGGGCTGCCATACTTTACCATGTTAGCTGCAGGGTCACATCTGTATCCATTGTTTGAGACGTGTAAAGACTGTATGTCCCTGTCTTCAACTTCTAAACAGGATAATGATGCTATTGAGACAATGGCTCAAACCTGCCTTAATGCTGCTGCAAGGCTCTTGACTATGACAGGTATTGTTTGCAAGACGCAGTTTGTTGGCACCTTTGTTTTATTTGCCTACTGGGTTGTCGAGTGTTTATAAGAGCGTCACCCTGGAAACATGATTAATGTCCGCATCCACAAAGATTTCCTTCTTCGTTCTTCGTTCTCTAGCTCTTCACTGATCCCATAGGCTTCCTTTTTGCTGCTCTGACATGCAGATACAAGCAGTCAACACACAAACACACACACATGCCCTACAAGTGTGTTTTTGGTGTGTAAAGCTGGGGGTGGACATGTCCCACCAATGTCAGTCTTGATGCAGACCAGTGATTTGCAGAGCTGGTGACACATTCCGTTAAATTAGCCCGAGGCCGAGTATAGCGCCGACACAGGGTCAGCTTTTCTTCATGCGCTGAATGATCAGAAGTCTGATTGACTGATGGTAATTTAATCCCGCATCAGTTGCTGCAGGGATTAGCCGAAATGTATATGGCAGAAAGCTGTAATGTTCTCACAATAGATTAGGCGTGTTGACATGTGAATGTTTGGACGTGAATGAAGGCACACATGTGTTTGCCATGCATGAAAGAGCACTCATTCTTCACGCACGCACACATACGTGCATCAGTGTGTGTGTGGGTAGCGTTGCTTGCATACCCCAGAGAAGACAAGGGAAAAGATCAGAGTCCAGCTCTGAAGGTATGATGCTCTCCAGATTCATGTCGTGCAAACAGACACATAAATAACCTTAAGTTATCTTTCTGGGAGCTTTTTAACGGTTTAGCTGGGATTTCCAGCGAAGATGGCCACTGCTGATTGATGCACTGCTTAAAGAATTTAAAACGAGCAGACTGTTACACTAGCTAGCTTCAGACTTACGCTAGATTTATACTCATGCGTCAGATCTGTGCCGCACTCTACGCCATAGCCTTACTTGTACCTCCCCAGAAATGTAAGATCACAAAAAATGCGACTGGTCCAAAATTCATTTCCTCATCTCTCAGTGGCCAGACAAGCCCAGACACTTCACCCTCCTTCTGCCTCCTACACACCATCCACTCTGAGTTCTTTACTCTTCTCTGCCATGCGGTGATTTCAACATGTGTTAGCTCCAACTCCCAACATGAGTTGGAGCTAATAAATGTCAACATATTTGAAGTGCACAGACGTATTGCAGGTTTTAGTGGCGCAATTGCAGAATGATGGCGACACATCAAAAGTGTAAATGCATAGATCAGTGGAAGAAGTACAAACCACGCCTTACGGTGTTACCGTTTAAGAAGTGGAGATTTCTTTAACTTGTGTAGTGGAATGTGTTAGTATGATAGTCGATTAAAGTGCACTTAAATAATGGTCTAAACTAAGAGCGTTAGATTTGAAATTATATGTTTATAAGCCTGGATCAGTCTTAGCTGCATTATAATATGTCTGCATCTGAAATGTTCATCAGGTCACCCCAGCACAACTAGCTTTTTGTGTAGTTGTTGTGATATTGACTCTCACACGTACATTGATCAGGTATAACATTATGACCACCTTCCTAATATTGTGTAGGTCTCCCTTGTGCCTCCAAAACAGTTGTGACTCGTCAGAGAATGGACATGGGCCTTCTGAGGGTGTCCTGTGGTGTTGTTAGTGTGGGCCTTTGGATCCGAAGGGTTGAGGGGAGGGGCCTCTGTGGATCATCCCACAGATACTCGATCAGTTTGGGATCTAGTGAATTTGGAGGCCAGGTCAACGCCTTGTGCTGTTTTTCACGTTTTTAGAGTTGTTCTTAAAGCGTTTTTGTGTGTGTGTCTCTGTGTCAGCCTGCATCCTGCAGGGGATGGCTGCTGCTATTAAGGAGTGTCATTGCTCTGTGGTGGGATGTGCCTGGTTTGGTCTAGGTGGGTGGTACATATAACATCAACATGAATGCCAGCTCCAAAAGTTTCTCAGCAGAACATTGAATTGTCACAAGATGGTCAACGTTATTTACTTCTCCTGTCATTGGTTTTAATGTTATGGCTGATCGATGTATATGCTGCTTTGCCGATTGAGCTAGCCGATAGATTACTAACATGCCTAGTTGCATATAAAGTGGGGTGATTTTAAATTACATTTTACAAAAATGGCACCTTAGTTGCTAAACAATATCCCACTAACATTGTGTTTGCTAATTGGATATTTCACACTTGTTGTAATGAGTAGCCTAAGCCTTTATACTTAGACTGTTTTGTATGTTTACTAATACAGTAATACAGGGTCAGTTTTGCCTGTTGTGTCACAGCTTGAGATCCATTTCTCTTTGTGGTTGATTAAACAGTGCAACAGATGGTGCGACCTCATTTAGTAAATAACCACTTTAAAGCTAGCTACTATCTAGACCTACAGAAGGACTTTGCCCACAAATTTTGTAATAAATCCCCAAATAGTTGGTGCAACTTAATCCGGGGTAGCCCGCCCCACACGAGCCCCAGTTGTTATTCAACGGTCCCAACGGCACACTCGCACAATGTGATTTATTGGGTCGCATGATGAGGCCGGGGATGCCGTGCAGGGTCTTACGGGTGCCCCCTTTTTTTTTTTTTTTTTAAAGCCGCTGTTGCTGTCTTCAGAGGAATCAGGGTGCCTCTGCTAAAAAACAAGAGGTCGGAGGTCGGGGGAGGGTTGGCATGACAACAGACACGGATTTGCCATTGTTGAGATGTTCAGGGTCGGTTGGGAAGCTGTGTGTGCGTGTGGTTGCATCGGGGAGGGTGGGTGTGGGTGGAGTGGGTTGGGGGGGCAAACAAATCGAGAGTGCGTGTGTTTTCTTGAATGGGTGCATATGTCTGCACCGCTATTAGAGATGCTGCACAATGGAAGTGGAAGGACAAGGACATTTTTGAAATTCCACCGAGCGAAGTCCCAAGGACGGTTGGCCGCGTCAGCAAAGCAAGGCTAAACAGGATGCAGCGACACACACAAACACAGATTGCACGTGTAGAAGTGTATTCTCGGAGCAGCAGGAGGTTTTGTCTTGGGTTTTGATGCATGTTGACTTCAGGAAGTGATGTCTCGTGTTGCAGGAAATGATGTAATTTGGCTGGACACTGGACAGGACGTAAGTTGTGTCATGATTGTGTGTGCCAGGCCACCTGCATGGATGTTTCTACCGAATCTCGCCGTGACCACGACCATAATCACTCCGTAATAGTTTGATTTTAAAAAGTCACATTAGATGAGTTGCAAATACAAACATGCATGGGAATAAAACGTGTTACTGAATGATCAACTGTCAACTGTATAAATAAACTATAATTAACTTCTGTGTCTTTCATCCACACAGTTCCAAATTTAATTGTCACGCATGAGCAAACATAACAGTGTTTTTTATAAAGCTGCTTTTCAGGTTTGATGTCAAATGTGTCATTAAGTGCCGCACTTTCTAATATGGACTTTTATATTTGCCGCTAGGGTGTATAGCCAGCGTTCCCAGACAGGCTTAGCCGGCTCTTATCACCAGCGAGCACCAAAAGTTTTCTTCTCTCGGCCTCACCGCTGCTGTTTACGTGGCGGGGCCTTAATCATCAGAGTGCAAATTGCCTCACAGCGCAGTGTGAAGTGCTTTATTATATTTCACGTGTATAGTTTTGCATTCCACACCTGCTGGACTGAAACTGTAACCAAATCACATCAGCCGCATTTAGAAACCTATTACTCCAATGAGGACAGTCGCTGCTTTTAACATTTTCGGGGCTTAGCATTGGAAACCGGGATAGCACTGGAGCTCTCCTGCCTAAAATAACACGTTAAGAGAACACAAAACCCTCACGGATATTCACTCAACACTCACCTGATTGGTTCTGACTTAAGGTATTCAAGGAGTTAGAACTTTTTAAGGCGGCAAAGCGGGGATATGTGATGTGTTTTTTTTCATCACTTACAGATATCTTATCCAAGAGCTGGCAGGGACCAAAAAGTAAAGCAAAAAGTAAAATAGCTATCAGAAAATATAAGCAATTAATAAAACAGAAGCTACAGAAGATGTGTTGGCATGCTACGGTACACAATTGTGGGTTAATGAAATTATATTTGATGCACAAAGAGATGAATAAATGTAAAAAGCAGGCTCTTTTTGTAGATTAACCAGCAGCGTACACAGTGTATACAAATGCGTATGTTGCGTTGTCTCACTGGTCTTCTTTAGGAGGACCGTTCTGAACACTTATCTCAGTCTGAGCTGTAAAATAAGCAGACTGTTATCCCCCTCTTTGTATTACTTTGCGTCTCACTGTTGATGTTACAGGATTTACAGTGTTTTTTCAGGATGAGCTGATATGCAGTCTGTCGCACACAGCCAGGCACACAGCGGATAATTGTGGTTTCGAAGTTGCCATCCATCTCCTTTCATTGTAGTTTTATAGCTAACGCTCAAAGCCACACAAGGCTCTCCTGGATGGGCATAATGAGATAGAAGAACACATTCCTTATTAGGCGTTCGACTGTGCCTTGGTCACGTGGGCTCACTTCGTCGGCCGCGGACAGGGATACGTGCCAATATCAGTGCCGTGTCACGTGTTTCTGCACAGACCTGGGTGCAGGTTTGCGTATTTTCTCTGCTAAGTGCGTCTTACAAAGGTTAAGTGGTTCTTTTTGGAGGTGAAGCCCCAGACTCTGCATTCCCCGGCAGGGCGTGTTTTCAGAGGAAGAGGCCACGTTGGTCTTTGTTCTTCTTGACGTGTGTTTCCTCAGACCCCAAACAGTTAAGGTTATCATCGCACATAAACACACGCGGTGCATTACTATCCACTACTGTTTAGTTAATTATAACACAGGAAACAGTATTTGTGGCTGTTAAAACAATGCATGTACTAATAGAAGTAGCTTTAATCACTCATTGTAATGGTGACACAGTTTGTAACATGCTCTCATGCTCATCTTTTGTGTCGTTCAGCTGTCTTTGTTGACACGTAGAAGCTGGATTTGAGTCTTTCAAAATTGTTGTGACACTAGGAATGTTCCCTCTGTTTTTCCTGCTGTAAATTTCACCTGCATGGTATTTCACAGTGTGATATAGATCTGCCAGAGATACCTTTGTCCAGAGGCGGCAGTGCATGGGTTGTAGCCTATTGTGCGAGGTGGCGGGAGAGGTGTTTTTGAAGTGGGCAAGAAGGAACGGCGTTCTGCTTCTGGACGTCGTTATTGTTGGCAGACCGGCTGGAAGCAACTGCAGCCGCAGACACCTCAGCATGCATGCCTTCGTGCGCACAAACACATACAGTATGTGCACACAAAGATGTTTGTCTTCATACTTGGGTGGATGTACATTGATGGGTGCAAAGGCCGGAACGGATATACATGGAGACAAACCTCATGTTATAGTCAGTTTACTTTTGAATAAACCAAAAACACAATCTAGACTGGATCAATGGCGCGTAGAATACATATTTTTTAACACCCATCACACACACACATAGTGATAGTGATGTGGCTTGGTTGTGGGCTGCAGCTCTAACGCGGTGTCTTTCTCTCACGGTGTCTCTCTACCAGGAAGGGGGGAGTCTGATGGACTCCAGTGGGGCTCTGCGCCTCCCGCTCTATACCACCTGGCTGGAGCTCAATCAGAAGGAGGTAATCTTTGACCTCTAGTTTAGTCCCCACCTGGTGTCTCCACCCCCTCCTCCTGGGTTTCATGTAGTCCCTGCTCTTCTTCTAGTACAGTCTACTGGACTAACACTGGTGTGCATTCTTTTGTTAGATACACAAAGGGAACACGGCCTCTAACGCTAAGGTGTTGGCTTTTGTTTAGTCAGGCTGTTGTCTGTAGAAGATGCTGTTGTAGGTGGTGTGGTTTGGGATTGTCGTTGGCAGTAGAAACTGAACTTTGTTCCAGTGTGACCGGGTTGTCTTTTATCTTCTTTTTTTTTTTTCATTATAGCATAAGAGTTGTTTTTCATGGCTTCTTTTGGAAACACGTGATTACATTCAAAGTTTTTGAATATTGCACATAAAAATCATAAACTCACCATTGTACGTGTAATAAATGTACAAAACTCCACCGGCTTTTCCTGCCTCAGCCTGGCTTCTCGTTTTATTATTTTCTTAACAGTACTTTTAGCTTAAAGGGCATCTTTAAACATCCCAAAAAAAATCTGTCAAATTACAGAAGATTGATTAGGGTTTGAATTTGGGCGTCCAAATGTGAGCTGTGGAAACATATCGTGTATTTTTTCAGGGTCGTGAAACATCAACCCCCCTTACATGAATAAATATCACATTCCTCTTTATCTGCCCCATTTCATTTCTCTGCTTGGCTAGAGAAGCTACTCATGGCTAAGAATAAGGGTGTATGAGCAAAAAAGGACACAGTAACAACCTGGCTGCTCATCTGTCAGATCTTGTTGACTTCTTCCTTTGACATTTGTTCAGGTGAAATAAACGTGTCTGAGCGTTGGCAGGCAGACATGTAGGTAGACACACGGTGAGCAGCGATTGTTGTTTTTATTGGCGGCAGTGCTGAAATTCTGAGTCTGTCAGGTTGGATTAACGATGCTCGGAATTAGTCAGAGACGTTTCTTGTAACGAGTACAGACAGCTAATGCATCTCGGCTCCCATGCTTCTGTTTAGACTGTCTATAATTTTAAAGGATTTAATGTCACATCCTTAATCTTCTCATTGCATTCATTGGAGAATTAACTAAATAATGACTAAACATAACTTCTGAATTTTGGCAGATATCGCCCACTTCCTCCACAGCGGGATGTGTTGTATGCAGACATTTATATGTGTGTCTGCCTGGATGAGTTACCAGCAAGAAGGAACTGCAGATATGTACATTATTCTGTCATTGAGGAATGGAGATAAATCTTATCAATCTGTCACTACAGACCGCCTTCATACATGACTACCTGACTCACTACACCACACTGTCTCATGTCTTTTCTTCACCCTCCCCAATTTTCTTTGTGTGAAACAGTGTGTGTGCGCCGCTGAAAGGAATAAATTTCACACACCTCACCTAGCATGACCTAAACCTCTTATTAGAGACAACCAGAAAGTGGAATTTCAGGGGAGGAGGTTAAACGAAGAACGGTAAAAGTGCTGAGGATGTAGAAATGAAGTTGAGAGGAAGGAAACGTTCTTATAGTTTATAGCTGCTCTGTTCTCCTGGCAGTTAAGTGTCCTCCTCCTCCCTCGCGTCTCCCGATTCCTCACTCTTATCTTTTTCAGCTTATGTATTTCTTATCGCCCTTATCCCGATCGGGCCTGCTTTTTTATTGTGCCACTAGCTTTTAGTGCTACACATTAGCGTCTATCTTGATGATCCTTAATCGCTTGTTGTTACCTCTACAGAGCTGTTTAGATAATGTTAGATGGTCACTGCTGAAAGAAAGAGCTTTGATTCTTTGACTACCAGTTTGTAGTGCAACCTATGTGCTTTTGGTTGAAACCTGTAATAACAGAATCTAGAAGTAACGTGGAGGGGAGGCGGCTAGCATTAGCAACTGAGCTAATTCATTGGAAGAACTGTCTTTTGATCAGTTCAGTTTTTACGTGTGGTTATTTCCTCTTCTGTACCCACTAACATTTTCCATTTGAGTAATCAAAATTACGAATTTCAATGGTAACTAAGTCCACTGGTTTTCAACATTTTTCTATGCTAACGGACCCGTGCAGTGCTATAGTTTGTCTAACCTAGCAACAGTAACACAGGAAGTCGGGACTTAGCAAGTGGTAGGGCCTTTTTCTGTAGTCTTCTTTTTTTCTGGTATGGTTGCAGACCTGTGGATTACTCTATGTTAGCATGCTACAAGTGGTAGCAAAATTATCAGGTTTATCCAAAATCAGCAAATGACATGAAAAACTGTAAGGTATCTAAAAGAGCGGGAAAAATTAAGGAATGTAAGTCAAATAGACAAGACCTACGTTTAAAATAAGCTTTAACCAGCAGTGGAAAACTAACAATCCTACCGATTTCAGGATAAAAGCACATGGCCGCATTTGTCGAGTTTTAGAAGGAATTTTCTCAAGCCATTAAAACCAGGATACAGTTACTCTTACCTCAGTTTGTGTGTCACCCACACATTTGTTTTGCAGCATGAAAGCAACAAGCCAACAATGGTCGCTGTCCACCTGTTACTCTGAAAGGTAGAAGTGCGATGAGACGATGAAGACGGCAGTAACATATAGGCTTGAACATGGGACATCGTAGCCTTGTGGAAAGCCTCCGTAAACTTGATGTGTGTGTGTGTGTGTGTGTGTGTGTGTGTGTGTATGTGTTTTTGTGTGTGTCACACTTCTAGGTTTACATAGCCAGAGGGCAGGTGAGGTAATGTGGACATGACAGAGTCTGTTTTCTGCCAGAGGGAAGGTGGGACACACTAGCCTGGGCATGACAAGGCCAAAAATCAACTTCACACACACACACAAGAGGGTTTTGGTTTAATTCCCATCTTTATTTTGGCTCCAGTTTTCCTCCAGTTTATGTGGCTACACTAAAGCTATTCTCTTATGGGGACTTTATGATAATAAAATCATGTTGGGTCTTCTGTTGTGGTTTCCTCCGTTTAACAAAGGGAAACCACACGCACACACACACTTTAAAGCGTCAAGAGGCCGCGTTTCAAATATCCACCAAGTGTAATTTTCATCCAAGAGTCAGCAACAATGGCATTTCCTCGGGCGAACGCAAACAAATCAGAGACTGTGCGCCATTCTTCCTCTATGATCAAAATGAAGTGTGTGGCCGCTTGCAGCTCCGCTGGCCACTTCCTGCATCACACCCGCACACACGTACGAGCACGCCACCTGCTCACTCAGCACATAGGCTCAAGACATCCTTCCCCATGCTCCCCAGAGACACATACACAAGAAGATAATCACCACTTATGTACACACACGCACACACACATATTTCCTGGTCATTAGTTGCTCATTTTGACAGTGTTTGAGGTGTTTTCTGACTAAGCTGTCGAACTGTGTTTAGCATGTAACTCAATCTGTGCAGAGGGGCTCTTTATCCCGGCCGCAGGGCTGGTTAAGTTATCATGTCGGCTTTGACAGCCCCATGGTAATAGGGATGTCTGTATGTGTCTGTGTGTGTGTGCTTGGGTGCATCTTTTCCCTGTGTGTTCACAGTGTGTTTGTGTGGAGCGAAAGTGTGTGTGTTGACTGAACACGGCGGGACTTTCTGTGTTTAGGTGAACCAGCGAGAGTGTGTGTGGTTTGCGGCCAATCCGCTCGTGTCCTCTGCCCTCCTCGTCTTTGTGGCGAGCTGCGGGGATCAAGTGCGTTGCCATGGCTGCAGCAAGCCTATCGCCCCTGGAGACGACACCTTAGTGAGAGGGAATCTTCAACAGCCCCAGAGGAGGGCCGGGGGTAAATAAGAGACTCTCACGGGGCCCCCCTCAAAATGAGGGCCAAGTGCACTTTAAAACGAGGGGTCAGAAAAAAGCCTGAAACTCTGTACGATCGGCCGGCCATGTTCACCGCTTCTAGACTCCCTCAGCTTGAAAGTTTGGTGGCATCTTAGATTGGTTGGGTCTTCAACAATTTCTAAAATATTCCCAAACAATTATACCCACTTTCAGTAATTACTAGCCAGCTTAGTGTAGATGAGTTGCAGAGGCTTTTAATTCCTCTCTCTCGCTCTCCATGTGCAAAACAATGAATTTATGTCTGGAGAGATCGTCTATGAATGTCAGTCCTTCATTCCTTCAATGAAATTATAAAACTTTTTTTTTTTATCGCTCTGTGTGGTCATGATATGAGGCAGGATGCAACAATGGATGGCTACAGCAATCGGTGAAAGCTGCTGACCAAGCTTTGTAGACAGAATAGCATTTGTGTGGAATTATAATTCAGTGCAATTCAATATTTTCGCAATGATTAAGTTAGACGTTTGCGGCACTGTTTGAATCAGAGACACTGTTTCCACGTTCATCTAATAAGAGCGTCTAAATTAACATAGACAAATAAAAACCCTGATAATTTTTTGCACAGGAACTACTTTTAAATCACAAGCAGTCTTGTTTGTCAGAAGCTAATTTGTGTCTTACTGTATCTTACAATAGCCCTGTGATAAAGAGCTCATTTATTCATATATACACTGTAAATATGTTTATAGTTGTTTTAATGCTCCTTTATCCTCTACATGTTATATGTGTTTCACCCTTAAGAGCGGTTTATACCTCTGCGGTACGTAGACGCCGTAACCTTCACATGTAGCCTAAGTCAATACGAGTCTTTTATACTTGTGTGCTCGCCAGTCTGGCTCACTCTGTAAAAACGGCACCCAAACGCTAGTCGACGCTGTGTCTTTTTTGCCAGTCGGGTTCATTTTAGTTTCTACTTCCCGCTTCACTTTCAACCATGGCGACTGAAACCTCGGCTGAAAGTGGAAATAGCTACTGCCAAGCGGACCAAACACAGCTCTTGCGGTCTGCGGTCTACAATTCTGGGGAGGTGCGCGTTAGTTCCAGTATTAGCATCTGCGTAGGGTCTGCGCTGTCACCGTAGCTATGACGTCAAATTGACGCAGAAGCATAAACCGCGCATTACTCTAGATATACTGTATGTAGTTGAGCCTTTGCAGTATTCAGTGTGAATAGTGTCTGAACTATCAGTACATGTAACGGCTGTATCCCCAGACAATTTGAGTTTGCGGATTCACTACGTAAAACATCTGGGTATCTCTGTCCCTCTCTGGTTTTTCTTCTTGTCTTTATCTCGTCTTCGGCGCTTGACTGAGCTCAAAAGGGACATTGTGCTGTAATCAGAGTGACTGCAGATTCTTTAGTACCTTTTGTTACCCATCAAAGTTATTTATAGTCAGGCAAACTTTCAGGTTTTCTTCTTCACACTCGTCTGAAAAGTAATTGTAGTTTGTTTGACTTAAATTAGTCATTTGATATTTATATTCTTTCTCATGATAGTTGACAGCAAATAAAGGGAACTTCCTCAAATCTGGTCCTGACTAAGATCCTGAATGTTCTGTAGACGTTTGCAAGGACAGATGCCAAACAAAAGCAACATAAAGAAAGCTCACGAGTGGGATTTATTTTTATTTTGCCCCTTAATCTGATTTTACAGGAATTTGTTCATTAAATGGAGCAGTTTTAGTTCACTGCGTAATAATACCCTTATACAATAGTGTCCAATAAAACTGCACCACCTTTAACTTTCTTCCTACACGTGGACATTTTTTTTTCCTCTCTGCCCTCTTTTACTGTATTTTCTGTTCCCACTGTTGAGTTTCTTTGAACATTTGGGCTGTTTGTGTCATGATTGTCCTGAGTTCTTTCGCTGCCGGCTGCACAACGCCAACTTTCTCCACTGTTTCAGACTCCAGCTGCTTTCAGAACAAAACCACTATAACCATTTATTCACAGGCTGCCCACGGGGGACATTCAAGCACATCTTACAGCAAGATAATATATTAAAAGCAGTGCCTGTTGCAAGTCTGTTAAAGTAGAGCATCATGTTAGCTCGGGAAGTAGACTCTTTTAAAAAAGTTACTTTATAAACAAGGCGTCATTCGCTTCTCCTCTGAGTTACGCTTCTTTAGACAACAGTGGGAGGCGCCAACAATTGTTAACCGGTATCTGATGTCTGTGGTTACCGTGGTGACGGTAGGAGGTGGCGGTAGGCGCCTTTTACAGAGCGTTATGACAGGGGTGTGGTTTCTGACCGGCATGATTGTTATACAAGTCCAACATACAACGATCAGTGTATATTAATCACAAGCCTAAATTTAAATAATGTTATTAAAAATGGAGAAACAAGCAGATTCTTCCAAAATTTGCTGCTTTCTTGGCATTCACTGGACAAAGCAACACATCTATAGACATTTCATTGGACTGTGACGTAGTAATGGACGCAAAAATGAATCTAAAAACCAATGAAACACGGAAATTGTCATGAGTACAGCCGTAACTAACCTAAAAAAATTTGCTATTTCGCTTTTACTAATTACTTTTTACTATAGCAAAGCAGTCAATTTAAAAAAATGTGGATGAGTGACACAAAAATTATCATTAGATGTGTGGCTGGTTGTCTCTTTGTTCATGATTCATTCACTGTTATGCACCTGATATGCATTTTTCCTGCTGAATGCCTGAAAACAGCGGCGGTGTCATAGGGCCTGTACTTCCTGTATGTCTCATGGAAAGAGTTTTTGGTAGAATCCATGGAAACAGGACACGTTGGAGGGAGTGGCAGCGACAATCCGCGCTCAGACTCCCTGTGGGTTTCAAACTATGCCCGGTCCAGGAGCCACCTGAGCCAAAATAGAAGATAGCATACCCGTCTATTGCTCATTTTTGTTTGCCTTTTCTCCTTTATCTCTGGTTGTTTTTTTTGGTCAGTCCACTTACTTTTTTTTTTTGTCTGCCGTCCTTTCTTTTCTGTTTTTCGCCCTCCTTTTTTTCATCCTTTGTTCGCCTTGTCTCTGCCCCACCAGTATCTCATTACTCTAATCCTATTTACTAAGTAGGAGACAAACACATGCAGTCTTTCTGTCCCTGCCTCTATTCTCTCTTCTATTACATTTCTGTAAAATCCATGCAGTATTCCTGAAATAACCCGCTTTTAAACTTTTCATTTAGTTTCAAATGAAAAAATGGGAACGTGTTTTTGTCTTTTGTAACACGGAGCTGTAGCGACATGTCACCTTAGTGGTCTAGATGTCTCCCCTTCTATCGCTCAGCCTGTCAGCCTTTAAACAGCCTAATGTAAACACTGCAGTGGGATCAGATCTGGTGTCTGTGGTTACCCTAACCCCTCTCCATGGGGAAGCAGAAGTGTGAACTTATCATCTCATCTTCAGCGAGCGAGTCACATCTGGAGATTGAAATCCAAGCAGCCGTTTTACTGTAAACGTTGCTATCAGCTTTGGGCATCTTGAAGGAAAAGATGCGTCGTTCTGTAATTGGTGGAAACGCTTCTCGAATTAAACTACCGTTAACGACATGCTCCGCTGAACTTGGGTCTCAGGTTCCATATTAGAGACATCTAAAGCGATTTGGTGGCCTGATTTTTCTAAGCTGATCCACATTTTCTCAGATCAACATTTGTCGGCCACGGGCCTTGATGGGGGACTTAGCCTACTTTGGACTCATTAGGCGCGAGCTGAGACACAATGGGCTTTTTTGTCGCATTAAGCCAAAGGAGGCCTGTGTGCTTCGGCTCCAAGTCGCCTAAAGTCAGCTAGACATTGTTTATGTACCGCTGACCCGCGCCGATCGGGCTGCCGGCCCGGGCAACTCTCCCGGATTGTGTGAAAAGAAAACACAAAACAAAGAATGAAATCAAGCATTAAATATTTTAACTAAATTCAGTCGGTTATGGGAATTCACCAGAACAATAGACTGTAATATAGATCATTGTGAGACTCGGGCAGGCACAAAGAACCAATACATGTGTTGATATGACAGTTTATTTATAAAATGCTGATGAATCACTGGATGTCGTCTTATTTTTCAGCCTAACATCGGGCGACTAGGCATCCCTCACGGACCTTCTAGCGAAAAGGTGGCCGTGGTCGCCGTGGACGACTGTGACATCTCCATGGCGATTCGCTTCGGGAAGCAGATTGGCAACTACTCCTGTGCTGCACAGGGCACCCAGACAGGACAGAAGAAGTAAGGCCAGCAAAAAACTCTTTCACTTTTTCTTCTCGTGTCCCGGCGCCCTTTGTCTTGAAGCCATCCCACACACTCCACTGACTAATAGGCGAATATGTTGCACCCCGGGGGCTTCCGCAAATTGCCTTCATTACAGCAGATTACACAACTTTGATTCTGCTGTCCTCTCGCGTTATCTTTTAATCTCCGGGTTCATCCTCATGGCCTTACCGCTGTCAGACAACCAAAAGCTCATCTCAGCACGGGCTTTAAAGGATTTACTGTGTGTTTTTACCACACATACACACGCACACACTAATCAATTTTTGTTTTTATAGTGTGAGACATTTTTTTTCCAGAGCTTGCATGCTCAGACACATTTAGTATGTAGAGGGTGGAGACAGAAAGCTTCAAAGGGGAGTTAATGAGGTTACATTCTTTCAGGAACTTGTTGCACAGGTCGCAGACGCTGAGAGACGTTCAGAGGATGTTTTAACGCTGGGATATTCTATCATACATTACACCGGCGTGTCATGTGTTGCAAAACGGCAGAAGATTGAAAGGTTTCGGAAGCGTCTTGACATGATGGAGAGTGTGACTAAGGGGCAGAGCGAGACTTGCCAGGCAGTCGGTCTAGATAAAAATCTATAACTAGCATAGTATGAGTACAGCACGTACAACTACAGTCCTCTAGTACTGACGCTCTGCTGCATCTTTCTGCACAAATGTCCTTAAGATATATTTCTATTTCTATTTCTCTATCATGCTAAGTATCCATACATCCAAATTCTCTTCAGACAAGCCCTCTTTGATTGAGCTCTGCATTTTCCCAGCTAAGTAGCACTGCTTGTGCTAAATCAACGCAACTTATACATTTCCATGATTAGTGGGCTTTTGTGCCCCGTTGCGTCACGTTAAGCATCTTAAAGCCGTGTTGTGTTTGGAGTATTTTTGAATCCGTGGGTCTAAGCAGCTTCCTACATGACCAAGTATGTTAAACCTGACAGCTTTAAACTTTCACACAATGATCTCAGTTCGTAAATATCACTGAGGTTTACTGAATCACCCCGGTCACCCTTTCCGGGGTGACGCGAGGACACAAGCGACAAGCGCTCCGCAGGTTACATTTCACAAATTGGATGTTCTCATGTCTCTGATTATTGTGTAACGGCTTTGGACGCCGCTCAGCATTTCGGTTTCTTCTGCAGGTCTCTGGACTTGACGGGGCCGCTGTTGCTCGGCGGAGTTCCCAACCTGCCGGAAGACTTCCCGGTCAGGAACCGGGATTTTGTGGGCTGCATGAGAAACCTGAGCATCGACAGCAGACCCATCGACATGGCCAGCTACATCGCTAACAACGGCACCACAGCGGGTTAGATATTTACTCGGCAGAGTTTTACAGCAGAGGCAGAGACGCTGCTCATTTCTAGGACACACTGTTACTTGAAAAAGTTATTTTCTAACTTTTCAGGATGTTTAAGGACTCATAAATCATGAAATAGCCCAATTCAGTACTTAATAAGAAGCTTAAATAAGAGGAAAAAGTTTGCTGCTAATGTTAAATCACTGCCTTTTCCTGGTTTCTGCAGCTCATGCATGGAAACAAACACACAGGTGATCAATATATCTTTATGTGTTTAATGTTCAGGTTGTCCAGCAAAGAAAAACTTCTGCACGAATGATGTGTGCCAGAACGGAGGAGTGTGCGTCAGCAAGTGGAACACCTACAGCTGTGATTGTCCTACCGGTTACGGTGGCAAAAACTGCGAGCAAGGTAAGGAACGCGTGCGTGCAGCTGATCAAATGTACAGATTAAAAGTCGAGCGGAGTCAGCTCGATCGTGCGTTGACGCGCGTGCACATTCATGCGTTGCAGCCGTTTTCACATGCATCCGTGTACAGGGGTCTCTGGCCAAATGTGCACGTGTCGCGCGCGTGTTTACCCACAGCGTGTGTGTCTGAGGACTTCCAGGAAACCGTGTGTATTCGGGAGATCAAACTGGATAAGGAACACCTCGTTTGACTCAGCCTGACTCATGCGGCAGTCACAATGGAAAGTCACAGTGAAGCCTCTGATGAGACTCTAAACATTGCCTGAGGTTTGGAGTTTTGGAGGACAAAGAGCGAACCCTGGCTCTGACTCATTTCTTAAAACCTAGACTCAAAGGATCAAACAAAAGGCACTGATCCCATAGCTCTTTCTGCTGCCTCTGCAGCCGGTGTGATCAGCAGCTCATGTCACTTTGCAAACATATACTGTACATATACTATAAATAGCCTAACAGTGTACAGAGATAGATAAAAAGTCTGGAGGTATGAATTCGAGGGAACATAAAAGCATCTCAGCCAGCCACCAGTGTTGTTATTTACACCCCATAACTCGTCTCGTGTTCTTCTATGGAAAGGAGAGAACTTTGATTTCTTCCTCCAGGGCGAGCTTCCAAACAATGTGTAAAGGTGTGAATGCTCTCCCTGCCCTCTCTTCTATGAGGTAGCCGACCAGCCGGTGCCAGGCCCCAGTATCCAGTATCTGAACTGGGCCGGGATCACAGCGAGCCGGGAAGAGGTTTTGGCCGCTCTGCTGGTTGTTGACACATTTGGTTTGCGGCTTCGCACACTTCCTTGGCGCGGGAGAAACAAGAGAGTTGTTATTTTGCCCCGCCACCGTCATCCATACTGGACGGGCATAAAACAATTAGAACGCACTGGATGTCACCCACCTGGCTTATTTACCTTCTTGTTCTACGAGATCAGATTTTGATTGACAGACCATTCAAAACTAAGAATAATACAGGCATCTAATACACTGTGGTTCATTTGTAACTAGAGATTAAAAACAGTTCAGTACACAAAAAACGAATCTAATATGGGGCAGTTTTAATGTGATGACTATGTGGAGGTGCACTGTTAATGCACAACCAAGATGTTTAAAGGTATGTTTAAATCTGATTGGTTGTGGGTCTATATACATGCTTCCAGAGGCATCTGCGTCTATTGATGACAACTAAACAAGAGGCTAAAGTGCATTTTTGGCATTTGTCCAGCAGCGCTACGCTAGGATGTAGCTGGACTTGCAAACCGAATACTTTCTAAGACCTGGTTGCCGCTATGCCTTCTTTACCATCCACAGACTGTCATTTTTCCAGAGCCACTCTTACCCTTGCATAAACTCTAAAGGCTCTTTTAAGGTACTGCGGGACATAGAAGCCGTAACCTACGCACGCAGCCTACGCTACCTCACTGTGTTCCATCTTTATGGATCCAAAACAATCAATTTGAAACTTGCGGAGCTGGACAAGCATCCGGGAATAATAAAGTGGAAACAGGCTGCTACCAAGCGGACCAATCACAACTCTTTGCAGTCTGCACCACTGTGGCACGTAGTTACATTTCTGGGGAGGCGCACGTCAGGCTACGGCGTTAGCGTCTGCGTAGGGCCCGGGCCGACGCTGTAGCTGGGACGCCAACATTTAGCTTAAAGCTTAAAGCTTATTCCTAAGAACTGAGTCTTAATAATATTATTAATAACTGAGGAGTGGCTGTTTTTATGTATTCAAAGATTAATGTTTTTTTCACTTTATGGAGCAATAAGCTTTGGGAAAGAAGTCAGACAAAAACCGCTAAAGTTTTCTGCTACCAGGAACAAATATGTGCTTTGTCCTATAATTACAGCCTGTGTGTGAGTGTATTTGTGAATGCTTCAGCTGAAATATGCACCCTGGGGAGCAGAGTTTTTGGTGTGGATTATACAGGAGGAAACACTGATTGTACGCTCCACTGAAAGATTGACCCTCGTTTTGTGCGAGGAGGGCCGTGTTTGCTCTCTCAACGTCCACGGGAGCTTTTTACTCTGCCTGCCACGTCGTCAGGGTTCTCGGTGGATTTTCAGAAAGTCTCCAGACATTGGATGTTTGTTGAAGAATTATTATGTAGTAATCCTTTAGACGTGAAGTAGCAATTATATGATGTGGTGGAAAATGTGGTTCCAAACCATAGCAGGGAATCTCAACCCCTCTTCAGAACAGGAACCAAAGTATTAATACTGAAGACTGTAAATACACAATTAAAAAAAAAAATCCTTTTAACTCTTTACTTCTTCTTCCTGTCTCATTCCTTTTCCAGTGATGCCATCTCCTCAGTTCTTTGACGGCCAGGCGCGCGTGTCCTGGAGTGAGCCCGACATTACCGTCGCCGTACCCTGGTACATAGGCCTCATGTTCCGCACCAGGCAGCCCGCTGGGACTCTGATGCAGGCCAACGTCGGACCCTCCTCCACCATCAACCTCATGGTGCGATATCGACAAATTACTGTCAGAAAAGACGTCACCATCGTCAGCATACAGTGGCATTTTTCTTTAATATACTTCTTAAGGAAAAACAGAATGCGATATAGTTGAGGCTGCAGTCTTGTCATCAGATTTCTCCATCTTCTCACCAGGTCAGTGAACAACAGGTCCGTATGGAAGTGTTGCTGAGGCAGCAGCTGGTGGCGTCGCTGATCTTCCCCCAAGTTCGTGTCAACGACGGAGAGTGGCACCACTTGCTGGTGGAACTGAAAAGCATAAAGGATGGAAAGGACATCAAATACATGGCCTCCGTGTCCCTGGACTACGGCATGTACCAGGTACATGGCATGCTATACCACAAGTAGTTATGGCAGTACGAAAAAGTTCCACTTAATGTACGTCAAGTTCAGGTTTACTTCAGCGTTTTGCTCATTTTAAGCAGAAGTCGGTGGAGATCGGGAATAACCTCCCAGGTCTGAAGGTGAGGACTCTTCACGTTGGAGGTTTGCCTGGAGATGGAAACCGTGTCAGCAGAGGATTTGTTGGCTGCATACAGGTGCGCACGTAGAATTCTATTCACGTCCTGAAAAGCAAATCTTTCCCCTGTAAATTCTTGCTCCACATTCTTCTCTCTATTCTGTGCCCCCCCTCATTCTTGTGTGTCCTTCATCAGGGCATGCGCATGGGCGAGACGTCCACCAACGTGGCCAACCTGAACATGGGCCAGGGCATGAAGATCCGCGTGGAAAGCGGCTGCGACCTGGCCGACCCGTGCGACTTCAACATCTGCCCTGACAACAGCCACTGCAGCGACGACTGGAGCGCGCACACCTGCGTCTGTGACCCAGGTACGCAAACGTGCACGCATACAAATCTCATTAGCTATTTGCAGCGTATTATATCATTCTGCTCAGCAGGATTTGGGTGTCATTTCTTCTTCCCTGTCTGTCCCGTAGGTTTCTTTGGTAAGGAGTGTGTGGACGCTTGTCAGCTCAATCCTTGTGAGCACGTTTCCACATGTGTCCGCAAACCGAGCTCCTCCCACGGCTACACCTGTGAATGTGGACAAAACTACTACGGCCAGTACTGTGAAAACAAGTAAGCTTTCTTCCACTGTGCATATGTATGTGTCGACTTCCACTGCAGTTACCTACAGTCCATAATGTATTTTTGTTTGGTACTATCAACCGTTCTGTACTGATAAGCGTCCCTCAAATGTCAGGGGATTCATTTGTTCCACCTTCTGCCACATAGAGAATATTCGGAAGCATGTTTTGTGCCGTGGAGCTAAAGAGATTCTGCAAAATCTCTGTCTACACACAATGTCATTTTCAGCTAAGAGGTGCCCTCACCATGATCTTGCTTGCCTACAGCAATCAGAAAACATTTTCGGTAGTGATTTAGTGATGTTAAAATGCAAAATCGCGCACCTTTAACATCACAATCGCTTACATGTCCCTTTAGGACAGTTTTTTAATCAAAGCTCTCAGCATCTAGATGTTATAAATGAAATGGAAAAGCTCTTTAATCTTCTCTTTCTAAAGTTGGCAGTCTTTCCGTGCAGCTTTATTAGTTGGTAATCTGAGCTTGTGTGTGTGTGAGAGAGAGAGTGAGTTAGAAGGAGAGAGAGAACGAGACAGATCAGACATCAAAAAACAATTTGAGTGTCAGCCATCTGTTAGGGAATCCATCTCACAGCGGTGTGAGAGTTCACGCGAATTAGTCAGCCCCGATTGAGAACCAGTCATTTCCCCCTGAACTCTGACCCCCATGACACGCATCACTTCCTGCCTTAAGCAGGATGTGGGATTCCCCCTCCGTGCTTGACTGCTCCTCCATAGGTGTTTAGTCTTTGCTGGCCTCACACTGCCGCTTGTCCCCTATCAGATCACATTGCGGCGATGGAGATCGCATCTCGCGGAGAAAGAAAGTCTCTGTGTGTTGTTTCAGTCAGCCAAAGTGACTTGAACGTGGAGAGGAAGTTTATTGTAGATTTATTTTATTTGGAGATGATCTTAACAGATAATCAGGTGTTTGTTTGATCTCCATGAGCTGATAGCGTCTCAGTAACATGTCACAACCAGATCAACCATTGCTTTGCTTTGCATGATCCCAGGACACATGAAAGCTAAGCAGGTGCATTAGTCATTATGCTGACTGAAAAAACAATAACTTGGTTTATTCACCTTTGTCCTGTTTATATAACCTACAAAATGGAAATTGAAATTAAACTTGGTGTGGTAGGTGTCATATAACCTCTTAAAAAGGTATTGTGTTCCACAGTGTGTGTTTGCTTCGGTTTATTGAATGAATTTTCACATTTGTCTTCAATGACAGAGTGGAGAAGCCGTGTCCTCAGGGTTGGTGGGGCAGCCCCGTGTGCGGACCCTGTAACTGTGATACAAGCAGGGGATTTCATAAAGACTGCAACAAGACCACTGGAGAGTGCCGCTGCAAGGTAAACGCAGACATAACATGAGATTTTAGAAGAAGTCAATGGGGTATTCGCTTGGTTTCTATAAATATGTTTAAGGCTGCTCCAGAAAGGAAATTGAGAACTATTGCATTTTGGGTAATGTGTTCTGTCGTGCTTTTTTTACGCCATATTTAAGCATCTACTTTGATCGTTGAATACAAATTACATACGCGTCCTTTAAAAATGCGTGCAAAATTTATGTATCTCTTCCATATGTGTCTTCTTCCTGCAGGACAACCATTATCGACCTGAGGGTGAGGACACCTGCTACCCCTGCGAGTGTTTCTCTGTCGGCTCTGACTCTCGAACTTGCGACCCCGTTACCGGGCAATGCCCCTGCAAAGGAGGAGTCATTGGGCGTCAGTGCAATCGATGCGATAACCCCTTTGCTGAAGTTACACCCACAGGATGCGAGGGTATGTTAAGAATCTTTTTTTTTTATACAAATTTGCATGTCCATTTGTTTATATTGACAGTGATTAACAATTAATTAAAATGCATTATCTACCATAAAAGCGCATGAATAAAGTTTATGGAAAGTGACAACCGTAAAAATTCTGATGACTTTAAAAACCAAAGGGGACTTTAGTGAAAAAGATCATTTCAAACGCTGGCTGTTCGGGGCTGACAAAGGGAACCGGGACGAATCAATGAAGTGTCAAAAGGAGACAAATAGCGTCGCTCACGTCTGCTGGTGCTGTAGCTGAGCTAACTTCACATCTTTGTCGTCACCCAGTCAAGCAGAAGAGGCAAATCTGGCTAGCGGGCTAACTTGGCAGCGGGGCTGCACACACACAATACAGTAGAGATGAATAAAAGACAAAGCCACAGAGTCCCTAACAGAATTTGAATGTCAGCCTGCTTACTGTTTGACCCGATATGAAGCTCTTCGGTGTCTTAGGACGTGTTTGGACTTTTAATGGACGACAATGGTGACAACGGGGTCCCTTTCATTGAAACTAAGGCCTAAAAATTGCAGTTTTCATTTTTAATTATGTAGATTTAAGACATTTTGCAGAGTAATAATTCATGATAGAATGACTCAGTTGAGTTCTTTACTGATGCTGAAGCTCAGATTAAGAAGTAGCAGGTAAGAGTTAATGAAACACCGAGAGATTACAGGGAAATAAGAGCAGCTACAACAAGGCAACAAGACTGCAGGTCCCAGCCTGGTTTGTCCCGGACCCAGATTTGCTGAAATGAATCATGTATTACAGTTAGTGTAATGGCCCTGCAGGATTAACGTGGTTCAATGTCATTGTGCTGGTCTGACTAACTGTTTCATAAGGTAGTATCGTTGAGGTTAAACGGTTAAGATTTCACTTCTTTAATATGGCCCAAATGAAGCATCACAAAGGCAAACGTCCTCCAACAGAACAAACGAAAACCATGCTCTTCCCTCCACAGTGGTGTACGATGTCTGTCCCAAGGCGTTTGACGCAGGCATCTGGTGGCCAAAGACCAAATTTGGACGCCCTGCCGCCATGAACTGCCCCAAAGGATCCATCGGTGAGTACTTCCTCTAATGACATCTGCAAATTGTGGACTAATTATTTGTGACTCACTTCAAATACTAGACTGAGATGAGCTATCTCTTCCCTGTCTCCAGTCTTTATGCAGAGTTAAGCTAACTGGCAGGTAGCTTAACCGACCATTGTAATAGTGACATCATTTTTTTTGCGTCACTCTCTGCCCTAACCCAAAATGTTGCACTATGGCTTTAAATCGGCAGCTATTACATCCAGCAGGATCATGTTATTTCTTATTTCCAAAGGCACTTAGCCTTCTTTTTAAAAATAGAAAATACGTCAGTCTCTGCGCCAAAATATAAACCGCTGTTGTGTAACAGAAGTTTGGTTAAGCTACCGTAAGATAATGTATTGTAAGACGTATGAACCATCTCTTTGTCTCACCAAAGCTTGAACTCACAGTAGTAAGGCTCCCTGATTGGTTCGTTAATCCAACAGAGCTCCCCTATCATCAAGTCACACACGTATCTATAGAGACTCTTGGAAAAACACTAGATACATCAGGAACTAACGGAATAATCCTCCAGCTGTGTGTGTGTGTGTGAAAGAGAGGGAGAATCAAGGTAAACTCAAAAGCCGCGTTCACTGACCTGTTCCCAGTGCAGCACTGTGACTTTCCTGGCTACCCTCTTGGTAACTGCAGTCACCATGGCGACCCCTTTGTTGTCTCCCAAGACTCATTGGGGAATTTATTTGCGAGTATCGCTCTGTGCCCCTCGCTCAGCTCCAACTGGAAGGCGTTTCTTCCCACTGCAGACTTTGCATTCGTCTTCGGTCAAGCTGCACAAGCTGGTTTGTGTTGCTGGTGCAGCACAAACCAGTTTCACGTATTTATAGCGCCAAGACATGAAGGTTTTACTGTCGGCTCAGGACAGTTCTGATGAAATAGGGGTTTATTCTTCAAGCCCCTCAGAAAATCTTCATCTTAACTACTGTTTATACTGCATTCAGCAGATTTTTTCATGACAGTATTACAATATAAATTTAAAAGAAACATTCGCAATAATTGTAGTAATGCGCGACTGTTTTGTGTTCACATGGGTTGACATTTGTTCTGTCTCTGTGTTATTTCAGGTACTGCTATCCGCCACTGTAATGATGAGAAGGGCTGGTTGTCGCCTGAGCTCTTCAACTGCACCACCATCACCTTCTCTCATCTGAAGAAAATGGTGAAGACTTGATTAAAACTCTCCCACGCCAACACTAAGAGTAGATGAGTCATCTGCAGGGAAGCTGTACAAATCATGATGAATAGTTTTCTTACTTCAAACGAAGACTATGCATGGCAAAGGAGCAGTTATGTCTTCAGCACAGTGTAATCTGAGAACTAGTGTATAGGAGATTTAAGTACCGTCCCTATTGTGTTTCGAACCTGAACCTCATACTCGAGGCCCTGAACTTTCCAAAGTCTCGCTAATCCCTGGATTGACCAATTTCTATTACGTTTCATCACACCCACTGAGTCGCTCTTGCCCTGACCTGCCCGTTCTCCCTCCTCTTCTCATGCCTCAACCATCCCAGAACGAGGACCTGCGCCGCAACACTTCGCGGATGGACAGCGAGCGCTCCAAGGCCATCGTGCGCATGCTCCAGGGCGCCACCGGCAACACGCAGCACTACTACGGCAACGACGTGAAGACGGCCGCCCAGCTGCTGAACCACGTGCTGCAGTACGAGAGCCACCAGACGGGGTTCGATCTCACTGCCATGAAGGACGCAGAGTTCAATGAGGTATTTTTGTGGAGTTTAATGAAAGGTTTTAGAAGGCCACTTAAATTAATTATTGAGGAAAAGGTACGCTGAGACCTGGTTTGATGCACTGGGAGAACTCTGCACTCCATTGGTTGATACATAAAGGGCTTAACACACCAAACTAACATCCATGGCCCGAGCTTTGGCATTGTGTCCCACACCACTGGCACTAGTCAGAACCCCCTGCAGCTAATTCAGTATCTGCAGCGGAACTAGTCGGTCAGAGAGTCAGAGGTCACTCTTATTGGCTCACTTAGCGAACCATCAGTTTACGTTCATTACTGCGTGAAACAGAACAGTCGGCGTACGTTGCCGGTAGCTCTTTTATATCAGTTTGATGTATTCTTTCTGATTCTATGTGATTTACACGGCATCAACCTTTTTCTTTTTCTTTTAGAACTTGGTGAGAGCAGGCAGCGCCATACTGGATCCTGACACCAAGGATCACTGGGACCAAATCCAGAGGACAGAAGGCGGCACGGCACACCTGCTGCGCAACTTCGAGGACTACGCCAACACGCTGGCTCAGAACGTCAGGAAAACCTACTTGAAGCCCTTCACCATCGTCACTGAAAACATGAGTGAGTGGTTGGACCGTAATCAAACTGCATATCAGGTGTACGATAATAAGGTATTTGCACTCCACATGTCGTTCTCATCCTTTTCCTCTTTTCCTGTATTGCTATCCCATCAGTCTTAACCGTGGACTACTTGGACATGTCGGACCCAGAGAAGGCAACATTCCCTCGGTTCAAGGACATCCAGGAGACCTACCCAAAAGAGTTGGGGTCTTCTGTCCACTTCCCGCAGTTTAACTTACGCCCTCAGAGCCCAAAAGGTAGGGGCGCTGGCTGAATCACACTACGCTGGCTATTTTTGCCTTTACGCTGCCTGAGCTCCGTTTTCTTTCTGTCTTAACTCAGCGGAACCAACTCCTGCCCCTCCATCGCCGACCGATCCCCCTGTGGGGGAGGAGCACACGGTGTCTGACAGGAGACGGCGTCACCTCGAGCCTGCCCCCCCTCTGCCCGTTGCTGTGGTGATAGTGTACAAGTCGTTGGGGAAGCTCCTTCCGGAAAGATACGACCCTGACCGCAGGAGCCTGAGGTGAATTAAGGACATTCATAAAATAGTGTAATAGTGTAATCCAGCCACATATAGGTCCAGGTCCAGATGTTTAAGAGGCTGACAATGGGACACACACTCCAGCTGAACTTTTCAGTGTGTATATAGTCTGTAAACCTTTCAAGAAGCTGTAGCACACATAGAAATATTTCATCTTTAATTTAAATTCATAATATTTACTGTGAGGTGTACTTCAAGGAACCTTGTTATCACTGCCTGTATGCGCCTGAACTAAACATAGAGTCTCAGAGCTTTTTGTGGCATGCAGGAAAGATATAAAAATGTGTTTCTACCATGTTTTTTTTTTAATGTAAGCTTTTACAAAAAACTTTCAGATAAATTAAGACGCTTTGAAACCCATACGCATGCTCATGCATTGATTGCACTGTCTCTGCATGTCTTCAGGCTTCCCAACCGTCCAGTGATCAACACAGCCGTAGTCAGCGCCACAGTCCACAGCGAGGGTCCCCCTCTTCCTCCCATCCTGGACCCTCCCATCACCCTGGAGTACACCATGCTGGAGACGGAGGAGCGAACCAAGCCTGTCTGCGTGTTCTGGGACCACTCTATCGCGTAAGCTGGATAGGAATCTATTCAGAAGTTTTTCTTAGCTTTCTGTTTTAAAATACTGACTTGTGTTGTGTGTGTCTGCGTGTGTGTTGTGCTTTTAGAATTGGCGGCACTGGCGGCTGGTCCTCCAAAGGCTGCGAGGTGCTCAACAGAAACAACAGCCACATCAGCTGTCAGTGTAACCACATGACCAGCTTCGCCGTGCTGATGGACATTTCCAAGAGAGAGGTACTCTCTAAAAGATTCCACCTTCACATCCAGCTAAACCAGTAATTCTCTTTACTTTTCGCCTTGTTACTGATTCCTGACTCGATGTCTTTCTCTCCACAGCACGGCGACGTCCTCCCGCTGAAGATCGTCACATACACCACGGTGTCGGTCTCCCTGGTCCTCCTCCTCCTCACCTTCATCCTGTTGTGCCTCCTGCATCGACTCCGCTCCAACCTCCTCGCCATCCACAGGAACCTGGTGGCGGCGCTCTTCTTCTCTGAGCTCGTCTTCCTGCTTGGCATCAATCAGACCGACAACGTGGTTAGTGTATTTCCAACCCACGCAAACTAACGTGCAAGAAACGGTGTTTGAGTAAACAGTTGGCCATTTTTGTTCAAACACCTTAAAGGCTTAAACGTATTCCCTCACCATCACCCATCATGTTGCAAATGTGCTGGTTTGAACTTTAATCGGGATGCCATTTAACACTATTGATTATACCAAAGTGGCACACACGAAAAAAAAAAACAGTTTAGGAACAACCGAAAAAAAAAACAGCACAAGGTGTTGACCTGGCCTCCAAATTCACTAGATCCCAAACTAATCCAATATCTGTGGGATGATCCACAGAGGCCCCTCCCCTCAACCCGTAGGACCCAAAGCCCCCCCCCACTAACGACATTCTGTTACCAGACATCACAGGACACCCTCAGAAGGCCCATGTCCATTCTCTGTTGAGTCACAACTGTTTTGGAGGCACAAGGGCACAATATTAGGAAGGTGGTCATAATGTTATGCCTGATCGGTGTATACCTGTACTATATTTTATCCAAATCATACGTTTCCCTGGCAGCCGTAGAAGTAAGCCCTGTGGTGCCAGTACACCGCATGGTTTTACAGCTGTCAAATATGTTATCTGTCTTTGTTATCAAGCCAAACAACTTTTGCAGCTTGTTCTGCAAAAGACGCAAAAAGTCCTAACTGTTTTTAATGTTATCAAAGCCCGTCTGAATTAAGGCGAAAATAGAAGAGTAGCATTTCGAATATATTCTAATGACATCATACTATATATACTATATGCAATACCTTAGTTGAAGGACAACCAACCATGAAGTCACCTGCATGTGGTGTCTCGCTCTTGTGTTTGTTTGGCCTGCAGGCTGCCTTCTAACGCTGACTCTGCAAGGGCTTTACCAGACTTAATGGTTAGGCCTTTCTTTATTTGACAGATTATGTGTTTCGATGGCTGTTATAGATGGGCATGTGCTGGTTGCCAAGCTACTCTCCAAATATAACTCCCTATAAGTTAATTTCGATGAAGTGACAGCTGGATGAAATGAGAACTACAACGAGGTTATTCTTTTATGTTCATAACCTAATTTGGTGTTGGCTGGGTCACAGACATGGCCAGAAACATGCATGAGCGCACAGTAAATGGTGTGGGATATCTTTGAAGTCTAGTGACACAGACTCAAACACACACACACACACACACGCACACACACACACACACACACATCTCAGCGGGGCAGTAGAGGAGACATGCTGTGACTGGTACCTGTCTCCAGAAGCAAGCCTCAGGGTGGTAGTCCTTGGCAAAGGTTTCCCAAAACAACTTCTTAGTTTTTGCTCAGAGAAACTGTCTGTGGTGCCGAAAACACCATTAATCTCTTAATTTGCAAGCAGTCTTGCTGGGTGTTACTTGAGAAGAAGTGAGGTTAGAGATTCTAAAACATGAAGACAGATTTATTGGGATACTTTATTAGAATCACGTTTATTTGCTTTTCTCTGTATGGTAAATATATAGGTGTTGCGAGAAGCTAGTTAGCTGAGCATAAGGCCGTGAATCAGGGTGCATACCTAGCCGAGTCCTAAAGTAACAGAGACCGTCATCTGTTTCCTCTGAAGCTCCCCTTGCTGCCTGCATGTGTGAAAGCCTGAAAATACAATACATTTAAAACGAATGTGTCAGTGCTGACTAGTCCGGACGAACCAGATGTCTTCAGCCGTACGTGAAGACATGAACAGTTCATCAGATCCAACTGTCACTCCTGCGACGCCGTGGTGGGCCGTACCTGCCGACCTCCAGCCGTCAAACAGATGCACCGCTTGGCTCTCACAGCTAGAGCTAATGAAAGATGAAAGAGATGCATAGGGCTGGTTCATATGTAGTCTGTCAGCGGTCAGTCAGTGGTTTATTGGTTTATGTATGACTAGTTCACAAATGTCAAATCAATATTGAACGTTTGTGTCCCATAAATCTTCTCCAAGCGGCTTCGTCACATTGGGATAATACCCTAAAAAAAACCTAGTTTCTCATAGAATTAGTTTCAAGAGTTTATGACCAAATTAAATGTTCCTCCCTTGGTTTGACTCAACCAAACCAGCCTGAGTTTAGGAATTTGTGACTTACTCCAACGTTGGTTTGAAGTTTTAGGGCCCTTCTTTCAACTCTACCAAATATAAAGATCAGTGACCAGTGCAGGCAAATATATACCAGCATGAAAAGTTAGCAGCATGAAAGTTTACAGGCGCCAGATAAGTGGTGGGAGTTTTGTCTTTTTCTGAGTCACAGTGTTTTGACTGCGATGAGTTATCTGCACGGGGATGGAGTTTGGTTTATACTTGACTTACTGGAAGCTAAGTCTGCAAAGAGATCTTTAAGAAAGAAAAGAGTACAAGGCATGGGAGCTTTTTTTTTTTTTTTTTTGCATATCGCCAAATTTATTAATGCTGCAGACTTCAGAATCAGGTGTGTGTGTGTGTGTGTGTGTGTGAGAGAGAGAGAGAGGCTGTGGAATGCTGTCAGTGTGCGCCCAAGGCCATCTGCCGGGTGATTTATAACCCTGTCAGAGCAGTCTCCCTCTTTTCTCCTTCTCTGATCTCCACGGCATTACTAAAATACGCCATATCTCAAGCGCTGGGACATTCCCCGACACACCGCATTCTTCTATTATAGCAACAGGCATGGAAAATGTGAGGAGGGGAGATGAAGATACGCGGGGACAGGTTGAATCATTACTGCAGGACATAAATCTGCAAGGTTTGTCACGAAGCAGTTGGAGGTATATTACCATTAGGGCCGTGAACACAGTTAATCGGTTTATGAAATGTTGGGAAACAGTTCGCACTTTAAAATTGCGCGCTCAGTTTGCAAAGATATTCAGTCTGCAAGGAGAAAAACAGCAACGACTCTCACATTTAAAAGTCTGGAATCGATATCTTTCGGCTATAGTTTGCTATAAAACGTTTAATTGTATTAATTTAATATGTCTTTAGACGCACTGCATGGATGGACGCGGCTAAATTCCTCTTTCTCTCTTTCTTTTTTATCCATTCGTCTCTCTTGTCTCGCCCCATTTCCTCCCCAGTTCGTGTGCACGGTGATAGCCATCCTCCTCCACTACTTCTACATGTGCACCTTTGCCTGGATGTTCGTGGAGGGGCTGCACATCTACCGCATGCTGACGGAGATGCGAAACATCAACCACGGCCACATGAGGTTCTACTACGCCATGGGCTGGGGCATACCGGCTATCATTACCGGTGAGTCACACACAAGACTGGAACAAAAAGTCACACAAGCACAGAAGGAGAGTGACAGCGGATGGCAGACTGTCAATGAGAGTCGTGCCGTGGCTTGTCTCTTATGAAGAGGCCGAGATACTCGTGGGAAGATTATGGAATAGCACGGCGGAAGAAAGATGCATAATAAGGGACGCATATAAAGACATAGATATCGGATGTACACAGTCTAAATTAGGTAAAGTCATTAGCATAGGTTTAATATATACAGGAAGTTATCCAGTTGTGTGTATAAGAGTGTGTGTTTCTTGTCCTGTCACATCCTCCTAAATCATTTGTGGATTTATTTATTTCTATAACCATGTTTGTTTAATATATTTCTATATAACTGCAACATAACATTTAAACCTGGTTATTAGATAATAATAATAATGAGGTAACTGTTAAATAATGTGCGATGTACTGACATGACTTTGGCAGGGAGGGAAGCCGAGGTAGCTTACCTGATTGGAATTTGGATTGAGGCACAGTGTGAAGGAGAGATATAAATGTATAGAGTCAAACATATGGAGATCCAAAAGTGAAAAAATATTTTGGAGAATATGTAGAAGTCATAAAAATGTGAATGACAGATACTATTAGGAACCTTTAAACCCCAAGAGCAATTCGCCAATCGCTTCGTAGAGTTGGTCGCTAGTGGATGTTTCAGGCTCTGGTTGGCTAGGTAACTCTCTTATAGATTTTCCACCCAAAATGTCTCGGAGTGAAACATATGGGGTTATTATCTCGCTCCGTTTTAAAGGAAAATACCGTCAACAATTTTGCCTCTCCATCTGGGTTCTTGCACCAAGGCCACAATCAGAATTTAGTGAAGTCATGGACGGTACCTTCTTGTGGCGTCGCAATTGTGTCACTTCAGTGTTAACGTTACTTCAACCTGGTGCTGGCCCACTTTGCGTCACCAAAGGTTCCTTGCCTGTCATTGCTTCAACTTTCTGAATGTCTTTAACCCTCCATCGTCTGTTGTCACCAAATTGCTGCAAGTCTCTTTCTATGTGAGAAAGATTTAAAGTTACAGAGTCAAACATAGGGAGATCCAAAAGTGTAAAAGATCACCTCTGGAGAATTTGACCTTCAAATGGTTTGCAGTTATTATAGAGGAGAGAAGGAGAGTGCAAACAAAGATTAGAAGTTGTCATGAAAAGTTAAAGAAAGTACATTTTCCAGGTTGCCTAGAGTTGTAGCACCTATTATCTCTCCAACTCTCTGTATTTCCAGATCTCAGCGTCTATTGTCACCGCATTGTTTCTAGTCTCTTTCTGGATTTACTTTAAAACTCAGTTGTAATACCATTTATTTATTTTGTGTGTGTTTACAGGTTTGGCAGTAGGCCTTGATCCTCAGGGTTACGGAAACCCTGATTTCTGCTGGCTCTCTGTCCACGACACACTCATCTGGAGCTTCGCTGGACCCATCTTTGTAGTTGTCCTGGTATGTGCCTGCACTGATGTAGTCCAAAGTGTGTCTTAAAGTTTTACTTTTTTAGCAGCTGAGCACTCCACACATATGATTAGTTTGGTTGGTTCCATACATTTTGGGACTTGCACAATCAAGAAAAAAAAGGATAAAATTGTGTCTATGAATGAACATGTATGAACTCTCTCCATGTTTCTTTAAAGGTCAACATAGTGATCTTCATCCTAGCTGCGAAGGCTTCTTGTGGTCGCAGGCAGAAGGCTGTAGAGAAGTCAGGAGCTATGTAAGTTTCTCAGTCACATTAACGTTTCCACTTATTTTTTTTTTTTAACTTTGCAATTTTAACAAATGTGAACAAATTTGTGTTTCCCAACTCAGTCCTGCGCTACGTATGGCCTTCCTTCTCCTGCTACTCATCAGTGCCACCTGGCTCCTCGGCCTAATGGCGGTCAACAGCAACGTAATGACTTTCCACTACCTGTTTGCTGTGTTCAGCTGTCTGCAGGTAACTACAATGACACATCAAGCCATATATAGAAAATCCAGATACACTTTTATGATGTAGGAGGTCATTATTTACACACGTGCATTTGAGTTCAACTTTTCTTTTTGTTGTTTTCTCCACAGGGAGTCTTCATTTTCTTCTTCCATGTCATCTTCAACAAAGAGGTGAGGAAAAACCTCAAGAACGTCTTCTCAGGAAAGAAGAACATACAAGACGAATCCAGCACCACGAGAGCCTCTTTGCTCACAGTAAGCAAACAAACCGTTCACAATGTCCATTGTCCTTCATTTTACATGTTATGTTTGTCATTGCGTTTTAATTGGCACTGTAAAAACTGAGTTACATGCCCACCCTCCCCTTCCGTTCTGTCCATCCTCAGCGCTCTCTCAACTGCAACAACACGTACACAGAGGACGGCCCACTGTACCGCTCAGGCATCGGCGAGTCCACCGTCTCCCTGGACAGTACGCTCAGGTCAGCCAAGAGCCGCAGCAGCTACCTGGCTTACACACTCAGGTACAACACGTTCACTGACTGCATGGCTGCTTCTACTACTACTGCATGAATAGAGTGTGTACTGTTTGTGTACGCATCTGTTTGTCTGGACTTTTCTTTCTAATTTCTTCCTTTGTCCCCTCTTTCTGTATATCTGTATCTCTAACGCTTACTAACACACTCCACCCCCTAATTCAAGCACACACACTTTACAGTCACATACAGTCACTGTCCTCTTGCCCTTATTCTATGCATTATCCAAATCTTGTTTTATTCTCTACATATCCCAACATTTGGAGGGTGTTTCCTTTGTTTCTTCCCCACATGCATGCTGCCACATAAGGGCACCTGCATAGTACAGTCATTCTGCTTGCATGAATGACCATGCTGAGATTGGCTGGCGCATGGCCTGGCTGCAAAAACCATACATACATACATACATACATACAGGAAAATCCATATACAGTACACATACTGTATATATTGTATAACTCTTATTGAAACTCACCAAGGCAAAAGTACACAGTACCAATTCTATTCATCCATACTGTTGTGTTGTTGTTTTTGTGTGTAGTGATTCAACAGCTAACATAGTCTATGTGAAATGTGTTAACATTTGGTGTCTTCAAACGGAGCTTGTGAGCTTGAGGTTACTTCATGGCAAGTTGTGTACATGACTTGTGAACTTGGACCTTATAATACATGTCCACGAGGTTGTGAATACCACAAGGAGGAGCTGTTCATATGGAGTTTACACTCCATTTATTTATAGAACTGAGAGCAAATGAAAGTGAAACAGTGTGTATACGTTAGATACATTTAATTTCAATGTAATATTGATTCAAAGCACTGAAACATACAGATAACTGGTTTACAGTTCTAACAGAAACTGAACTTTATATCTGTCATCGAGTAGTCTTAGCTAGCTGCTAGCAAACGTATTTTTGCTAATATAGCAATGCAGTGGTCGGTGCTCACTGACGTATTTATCTGTAACCAGTTTTGCAGTATTCAAAAACTTTATAAATTGTGTTATATATATATTAAAGTAAATTTAATCAAGTTAATTAAATATACAATAGAAACTAAGGTCTAATGTGTGTTTAGCATGTTTAGCATGTTTAGTGTGTTTAGCGTGTATAGCATTGCGTCCACTGGCTCATGCTAGCTCTTTAGCTGGAGCATATGCTGCTAGCAATATCTCATAAAAATTGTGAATTCAAAGCAGTTCAGTAGAGACAAATCTTATTCACATTAGGTTAGCCACACTACAGAGGATGTAAGTTTAATGTTTTGTGTGTACATATATATATATATATATATATATGTATGTATATTAGCATATTTAGCATATTTGTTACTTGCATGAAATATACTGCATTTGATTATTGGTGTGATGCACACATTGCTTAAAATATGGCGGATTTAGCTAATGCTAAAATTGACTATACTACTATATTGTGGAAAATTGTGTTTAATTATAGGGAGATTATTACGGTCAAGGTAAATTTACAATCCTTGATTTGTACCTCCTTACTAGCTCCTGGCTGCTAGCAATATCCTTCTGGTCCTTGACTATTATGTATTAAGTGTGTTGCAAATTAACCTTTGAAAAGCTGACATTTTAAAAGGTGCATTTCCCAGAATTGGAGATGATTTTTATCTCATCATAATCTCACCAGCATATCTTGTACGGCCGCGTGTTTTGAGTGTATCGCAGACATGTTTTCACTGCAGTGGAGTGGGGTTACATATACCTGGTTTTAAAGAGTTTTACCGACTCAAGGTTAGTTCTGACTGTACGCCTCGGCTTGTAAAGCTGTCATATGGGTAACGCGAGCCGACACTAGGGTCAATGAGAGCAAAAACGCTGGGGGGGGAGAAGAGATGTGGCGTGCCGCCTGTGAAGAGGCAAAGTAAGAGGCAGATGTAGAAAGCGAGGGAGAGATGTGGAAAGAAAAGAGCGGGAGAGAGGGTAGATGGGATCGTACCTGTCGAGGTGGGAATGTAAAGCAGACATTCAAACCTGTTCCCTGCAGCTGTTGGCACATCTTCATCTGCTTCCACAAGCTTCTCTTAGATCAGACAGGTCAGAGTCTCCTGTAACATTTTACCCTCCAGCCAACTTCTGCAGGTAGAAAGGACAGGATTGAGAAAAAAATATGAGCAAATTTACTGATCCATCAGATAAAAGCAGGTTATAAATGGTGTAAGATGCTAAAGTATACTTACTTTTCTTTTTATCTGTTAATTAAAGATCTAAATTTGTGGTAGCTTGAAATAGTTTTACCATAAATGGTTTCGGATTCAGGTCTGCCAATGAATAACCCCCCCTTCCATCCTTTAGTGGTAGATGTTTTTTGTCTTGAACCTGAACCAAGCACACCAAAACCGCGTTTCCAGTTTTACCTTTGTTAGAGGCAATCAACAGAAGCAGATGTTTGATAATGAGAGATGTCTGGTGTTGAACATTAATCGTCTAAAACCGCGAGTCGGGGCTTGAATTAACTTCCAGTGACTCTGTACTTCCCCTCTCTGCCTCTCTAAATCTCCACTTCTGTGTTTCCAATCCCATTTCTGTCTTGCCTCCCCATCCTTTCCTCCCATCCTCCCTTCTGTATCTGTCTTCATCTTCGTAGGGAGGAGTCTGGTCAGAAGCCCAGTGTCTCTTCAGGGACAGCTAAAGGACACACAGATCTGGACGGACCCCTGTTCCACCGCAATGGCACCAAAGGAGATGGTGAGCTTTTCATGTTCATGCTCTTAATTAAATCCCCTCACTAATGTGCATGCTCATCATTTGTACATTTTAGTGTTCTTTTGATAATAGAGGTTCATTGGTCTGTATCTCCATCCTTCCCTCCTTGTCTCCATCAGACTCTGACTCAGACAGCGAGCTATCGGTGGATGAGCACAGCTCCTCCTATGCCTCCTCCCACTCCTCAGACAGCGAGGACGATGACATTGATGTCAAGCCGAAGTGGAACAACGAGAGGCCCCTTCACAGTACCCCCAAAGGTATGTGTTTAGTCCTGCTGAGCTGCTGAGTGTAAACAGTTTGGATTCCGACCACTGACTGTATATAAAGATGGGTAAAGCCTCCGTCACATCATCCATAGAACTCCCAATCTTGGCAGTCCCTGTCTTCATGTAACTCCAGGCAAATACAAAAAAGGTGTAAAAGGATGGAGTGTGAGTGGAGTTGAGGGGGGTTGTGATGTGTGGGCAGACAGCTATCGACCTATAGGTCAAATTATGCATAAATGTAAGCCTTGATATACTTTAAACAGATGACCAGGCTGTAAACATCTTTATTTCTGCTACATTTGAACATGCGGGGGTCTGCGGTCTTTTCATTGACTCCCTTCTGGAGCAAGCCTCAAGTGGGCATTTGAGGAACTGCAGTTTTTGATGCTTCCACACTGGCTTCATTTACCAGCCCTGGAGGTTGCTGCTTGCTTCTAATACGCCTACAGAATATCCACAATTCAAAGCATCTCAGGCAGGGAATCTTCTGCTAATTTCAATACATCTCATTCCCTTTTTACCAGGTGATTCAGTATCCAATCACGTGAAGCCTTACTGGCCGACAGACCCCACCACAGCCAGCGACAGCGAGGATCCGGGTGGGGCAGAGAGGCTTAGGGTGGAGACCAAGGTGAACGTGGAGCTGCACCCAGAGAATAAACTCAACCACATTGGTGAAAGAGAGAGGGAGGCTCCACAGGAGAGAGACAAACAGACACCTGGTAACGCTAAAGAGGCAGCACCTGCCAGTCAACCCAACAGCAACAGCAACCACCAACCAGAGCAGAGAAAAGGTGAGAGAGCAGATCTTTTTTTTTAATCTAAGCTGAATCAATCAATCAATCAATTTTATCTGGAGTGCACTAACATGAATCGCTCTTCTGACTCAGGTATCTTAAAGAACAAGATCAGCTACCCTCCCCCACTGAACGACAAGAACATGAAGAACCGTCTGAGGGAGAAGCTGAGCGACTACAACTCCCCCACCATCACCTCCCCTCCACCCAACAACAACAACACATCCTCTCCGCCTCCCCCCTCCGTCAACATCATGACCCCATCTTCCCGACATTCTTCGCTGGCCTCCAACGACGGAGGTCGCAACGGCACCCACGACAGCAGCTCCATCATCAAGCCGCCCGTCGCCCCGCGACCACAGATTCCTGCCGGGCCGCCACCAGCGGGCATCTACCGGGAGACCAACGGGGGAATGGCCATGCACTTGAAGTCAGGGACGGTCAATGGAGGCAACGAGTCTGACTCAGAGTAAGCAAAGATTGTTGGCATGCAGCAACAATGTCAATATTTAACATCGTTATCTGTGCTATTAAACACAACGGTAATAATACAATTTAATCAGTAGCAATCATGAAGTCATTGACTCATTCATTAAATCAATGAATGATGTTTTAAAGTGCTTGTCATTTAATTGTGCTATTTGGATCACTTTAAAAGAAATTCAAAAACTAGTTTAACAGAAACTCGATTAGCAAACATAAAACGTATTAATGGCTAAATGACAAGTAAGAACACGTTGACCACATTGTCAACAGGTGCAAGACTGCATATATTACAACAAGGTTAATAGGGAGACAAATAGTTTGACATTTTGGGAAATACGCTTGGCTTTCTTGAGAGTAAATTGAACAGATTGGTAGTACCTTAGTGTCAGTCTGTTAAAGGGCCAGTGTGTAGGGTATAGTGGCATCTAGTGGTGATGTTACAGATTGCAGCCAGCAGAATGCTACTCACTTTTCAAGTGTGTAGGAGAACTGCTCAACTTAAAAATGACAAAAGCCGTCAGTGTTTGGTTTGTCCATGCTGGGCTACTGTAAAAACATGGCGGATTCAGCGGAAGAGGGCCTGCTCTTAGAATGAAGGACTCACACTGGTCCTTTAAATATGATGACCGCTCAGCACTGAAAAAAAAGGAATGGAGAAAAGAGTTAGCCTGGTTTTAACATTTTTGCAGAGGTTAAACAAACACAATGTACTTCACTCACTGTATATTTAATTAATTCTTTAACTAAATATTTTATAACCTTTGCACAGACCCAGGCTAGCTGTTTCTCTTGTTTCCAGTCTTTGTGTAAACTAAATAGTAACGTATTTTGTGTTCTGATACAAAAATAGTTAGTGTTTTCAGTCTATTCTTGGAAAAAGATATATCATCATAATTCCCTAAATGTCAAACAGTTCCTTTAATAGCATGAATTAATATGACCCTCTGCATGATAACTTCCCGCGTCCCTGCATTTATTTTTACCTTGCACGTTCTCGTCTTCCTTTCCTTCTCCCTGCACCTTTCCCTCCTTCCTGCATCACCCCATTCCTCCCCACTTCTCCTCTCCCCCTACCCTGTCCTCAATTGACAGTGGCAGTAACGAGACTTCGATCTGACCTGTTAGGAAAACCCAGACCAGCCTGCCCCTGTGAGAGGAGGAGCCCAAGAACATGCCGGGGGGAGGAGGAAAGAAGGAGATCAAGAGCAGAGGAATAAAATGACCGAAAGTTGAAGATGGAGGGGCGCTAAAGATTAGGCGAGGAGGAGAACAACGCCTGATCTGTCCTCTCATGTTTCCTCTCTCTGGAGAGCAGTATTAATTGCAGACGTTAGGACTGCCTGGAAATAAGCAGAGATAATAGAAAGACATGAGAAGCTATAAAGGGAATGCTGTGTTGGACTGTGACATGAAATGATGCAGTGGAGCCATGTGTGCCAAAACCACTACAGGTAATAGAGTCAGAAGATGAAGAATGTCCCAGAATGCATTGCAAGCCTTACAATGATGCTCCTCGCTGGTGGTTCTGAATCCTGTGGGGGTTCATGATGTCGTATGTCACTTAGGAAAGCCTGGGCAGCTTCTCTCTCACAGAGCATGAACCTACTGTTAAGTCCGACAGGATTTCAAGGAGTACCTGTCCCAGAGGGCACAACCTGTCCTCAATGACTTTTGGACACTTCATCTGAACTGGACACCAAGTGCTCTTCTCCTCTTGTTTTATTAACTCAAAGAAAGGCTTGCTACAGCCTCTCAGTGCAGTGTATTTAGAGTGTAATTAACATGTAGATAATTCTAAAGACGACGAAGAAGAAGAAATGAGCTATTTTGTATTTCAGCTGTAGCAAGGACAAGTTCCTAAACTAAAAATAATTTGCCTGCCTGGAAACACAGTTGTGAAAATCACTCCACATGCTGGCTTAGTAGAGATCAATATTCTGCGTGCCTTCGTCCTGGGCCGAGGCCTTACACACTCAAACACACCTCCTGGGCTTTCACACTCTGTGACCGTATATGCTAATAAGACAGCTGTGTGTGAGTCCTCATAGAACATTATGGCCTAAATGAACATTGATTACATGGAACAGGGGAGGAATTCCACCTCTGTTCTTCTGTTGGAGCACTATGAACCCGAAGCCTTCTTTTCCAGTGTCCGTCCTGCCTGCGTGTGCAACACACCACCCTCCTGGTTACCAAAGTCACGACATACAGTAAATCAGCAGACGAGGATTGTGGTCAGTTCAGTTTAAATCTGTTATATAAACGTAAGTCATGAAGTCAAAATGAGACCAACTTTAATGTATTACAGCTAAGACAACCTTACAACATACAGTCCAGTTTACCAGTCACTGAATGCCTTTACATACTGCACACTCCCAGTGTTTTGCCCTTATATAATCAATGCTGTTCATAAATGTCCTTGTTTTTTTTTTTTGGTTTTTTTGTATGATCCGAGACACTGGAAATGTTTTGTAACATAATGTATATTTATTTTTTATGGTTTTAAGACACTGGAAAGAAAAGATGATTGTGACTGTAAAATAAAAAAAAATGATGAATTTTTAACCGCCTCTTGCCTTTACATGTCTGCTACGTGGAAGGAAGCGCGCCGAGTCGCAACAAGTACGACGCTCGAGAACGTTATGTAACGCTGACTTTTTGGGAATCCAGCAAATGATGAGCAAGACAAATGGTTAGACATCACTGGAATATACGTCATTATACAGTGCCTATATCTTTTGACAAGAATTTCCCTTAAAATAAGTCTTGTCTGGTCTTGTTGTCAAAGTGAAAACTAATTGCTATGAAATATTGTCAATTAATTAAATATATACAGTATATAGTACATGATTGTTTAAGTATTCAACACCCTTAAAGTGACAGCACTACTTTTATAGGCACAGTATGGAAAGTTTTGAAGCCACTTTATAAAAATAATTATAATAATCATAAAAAGCTATGGAAACCTTTTTTAATACAACATCTTACCACAGTGAAGTATCCAAGTTAGAAATGTTTTGACGATTTGAATTGTGAGATTTCATTATCCTTATATTTGCTCGTCTCCTAAAGTGGGCGGGGCTTGGCTGGAAGAAGGTGATGCTTGTACTTCCTGTGCACCAATCACAATTTGAATCAAATTTTGGTCAAACCACACAGAGCTGAAAAAGCAGAAGTGTTGATGAATTCAGAACTTGAAATGTGCTGCCTTTGTAATCATGAACAACTAATATTTAATATTGATAGCTGCTATTCACTGAATTGAAATTGAACTGAACTGAACTGAATTCAAACCAAAGAGCTCACTAAAGGTTTGTGTATGGTATAGAGCTAAAGTCCATCCAATGTAATGTGATCTGAAAATCTGTGTGTATATCTCTGACCACTTTATTAGCTACACCTTGCTAGTACCGGGTTGGACCCCCCTTTCATCTTTGGTTCTGCCTCAATTCTTCATGGAATATATTCAACAAGGTGCCAGGAACACTCCTCACGAAGTTTAGTCTATATCAACATGATAGCATCAGCAGTTGCTTCAGATTTGACGGCTGCACGTCCATGACGTTAATCTCCCGTTCCACCACATCTCCCTTGGATTGAGATCTGGCGACTGTGTTGGTTATTTGAGTTCAGACAGAGGACTGAATGCCATTCTCTACAAATTGGGTTTGAGATAATTTTTTTTTTTTTTTACTTTTGTGACATTGGGTGTTACCATTAACCATGCTGGAAGTAGCCATCAGAAGATGTGGTCATACAAGGACAAGCATGGTAAGTAAGTAATGCCAAATTCTGACCCTACCATCCAAATGTAGAAAATTGCGACTCTTTAGACTGGTAACGTTTTTCCAATCTTGTATTGTCCAATTTTGGTGATCCGTTGGAAACTGTAGTTTCCTCAGTGTCCTGTTCTTAGCTGTCAGGAGCGTACTCAGTGTGGCCTTCTGCTGAAGTAACCCATGTTCTTGTTGTGAGTTCAGAGATGTTCTTCTGCATACCTTGGGTACAACTGTTGCCTTTCTATCAGCTTGAACCAGTCAGTCCTCTGGCATCATCAGAAGTAAACTGCGCCTCACTGGATAGCTTCTCTTTTTGAAATACTCAGACCTTCACATCTTGCACCAATAACCATAGCACCTTTAAGATCACTTAAATCACCTTTCTTGATACTGGATTTTATTTCCAGTGGATTGCCATGATCATGTATACAAGCCTAAATGAGTTGCTGGAATGTGATTGGCTGATTAGATATTAGCGTTAATGAGCAGCTGAACAGGTGTTCCTGATAAGGTGGAGTGTAGTTGGTGCATTTGTTAGCTCATCATAGGCAAACATTCATTTATTTCACCAAGTATAACTTTTGGTGTGGATATTTTTAGACAATTTAAAGCGACTACTCCGTCTTTATGTGCAGTGTAGAGACTGTAACATAAATATTTAGCTACAGCCAGCAGTTCGTTAGCTTGGCTTAGCTTAGCTTGGTGTATATACCGGAACCAGAAGGAAACGGCTAGCCAGGTAAGCAGAATAAATTACTTGGATAAATATACTTATTTAAAACTGTTTTATGTAAAACCCATGTTAAAGAGTGAATGTAAGAGGATTTTTTTTTTTTACATTTTGAAAACGTCACGTAACTGTTTCCCCATATTTCTTTCTCTTTTTTAATATGCTGTTAAGCTAACCGGTTGCTAGCTGTAGATTTGTTTTAGCATAGATGTAGAGGCGTCCAATTACTCATCTAAATTTTGCTACTTAAGCAAAGGCGTGTGGTTGCATCAAATATTTTTAATTAAAAAGTATTATTTCTTAACATAATTTTGCTATAAGTAACACGCATCATTTCCATTGTCTCGACAGCTGAGCCCACTTAAAGACCTAGCTCTTTGCTCAGGCATTGCAAGGAAAGGCAGCTACAGTTTTTAATGTTTTCTGGAATTTGTTTTCAGCCGTATGTGCCTGATTAGGGGAGATGGATCAGATGGCCATGGATCAAAAGACTGGGTCAGACGGAACCATGAGGGATAGTTTTGGGAAGAGAGAAGTCAAGTGAATGAATCCCTCCCTTTTCTCTCCATGTCTTAGTATAGGTGGTCTAGGCTAACACAGATGTACCGGCTTTTCTTTTTTGGAGGGTCAGAGGCCACACCAGACCCAGGAAATGACATCTGCGCCAAGTCAAACACGTACACATAGGCTACAGGTGCTGCCACCGGGTCCTGCCAAGTAAATTACTGCGAGCAGGCAAAGTGAAAGATTAGACGGCAGCCTCGGGTTTCACAAAGCCCATCGGACGGTTAGTTCAGTTCAGTTGTTATGGCAACTGAAGCCGGTACTTCCCTCAGGTGACAAAGATAAAGTAAGAAGTTGGAGCAGAGGCGGCCTGTCAAAATATGACTTGTAGTGGGACTAGCTGTCACACTCATGAAACCTGTTTAGGTCTACAGCAGCTACACTCTATATCTATATATCTTCTTTATATATATCTTCTTACGGTAACATCCGTAGCAGAGATTACTCTGTCAAAACAAGTTTCATTTTGTCAGGTTACCTATATTTCACTTGGGAATAAAACCTTCATCTTGAAACCTGAGAAGCTGAGCACGCACAGGTAACTATTCTCGGAGGTGTATCAGACTGACCCTGCACCCTGCTCTTTATCTCTGTCCCATCACAGCCGTGCAAACTAAATAATTCAGACCCATGGGAGCTGCGCTTGGCACCCTGACGGAGCCACTGAGCAGAGCACCAACAGGTAGGATGAGGGAGGGTTGGTGACTGGTGCAACTCTGCCATCTACTGGTGGACACAGCAAAGTCACACGTATAGATGGTATGAGGAGAGAAATCCCCCTAAATGAGACAGTGAAACAAATACCTTGGCTCATGGTACCCAATGTTAGCTAATATGTAAGATCACTTAAATGCTTATGGTCACTTACTGGTTGCTTGATAAACCACAATGTGTTAGGGAGTGCACACATGATATGTGAAAACAAAACTTTGGCCACCACAGTGGGCAGGTTGCCAAACTGAAGTAATCTCAACTTTAAGGCCAAGCAATTAAGCAATTTTTGAAAACGAAAGCTACAACTCAGTCAGCATTGCCATCAACATTGTCTGCAACTCACTAAAGCACTTGGTGACACCGTCCATCTGGGGGTTTGACTGAATATACAACAGGTGGAGCAAATGCATACGATTGGTTGACACATCACTGCGTTAGAGGAGCATCAAAAAAACATGACTGCTAGTGTGAACACAGCCTAACCCTGACCAATCAGAGCGACAAATGATAGACATAAATCTCAAACACGGAGGTAGATATTTCCGATTGTCTTAACATTTCAGAGTCTTTTCTGCTTGTATTAATATAACAGTATGTTTCAATCATCTGTAACAAAAATCAAATAGCAGTGCTTTAAAAAGCCTCAAAAACTTCCAGACTTAATCATTTCTGTATAATATAAACTATTTCTGACTAAGTAATAAAGGAACTCACTTGCTCTCTAAAACACAGAGATGTGAATTTGAGATTAATGAAAAGAAAACGAGTGTTTGTGTCAAAAATCTGTTGTGCAGTTTATTGGGTAAAAATGCTTTTCAGGCGCTTTTAAAAACAAAAAACAAAAAAACACCTGTAGCTGCAAAGTGATTATATGCTAACGTCTGATAACATTTTAACAAAATACATTTTGAGTGAGTCTGAAATGCTTGATCCTGAGCTGGCTCACTGTAGCTCTCTGCGTGGGTTAACGTCCAACAGTGCTCTCCTTCTGGACACGCCCTAACTGGTGGAGCTGCAGATATAGTATTTTGACTTGCAAAGTGTCAAATGTGGCTGAAAATAATTCTGTATTTATTATATCCACACATCAGTTTCCAGTGTCAGTTTCCAACAACTGGACATGAATTTTGGTCAACGTTCAATTTTAAGCTTCAGTTCAAGACACTTGCAATTTGGAAACATGCAGGGATTAGCTCGGGTTTAAGCTGAACTTGGCTCAGTTGAATTAGATATTTTAATTACACTGAACGAGATACAGTTCTGAAATTGTATCGAATTTGTTGAAAAGAGACCAAAAGGAACACGTGTTTGTGTTTAATTGATCATTTTATCTCAATGTGTATAGCCTAGTCACCCGTCCTCCTCCCAACTGTTCTATAATTGACTCTGAATGCCCGGCCAGTTGCATAAGACACGCGTGGTTGTGCAACCCTTCAGAAAACGCTGGTTTGGGATTAAGCGGTTTATTACGGGGTTTCCAAATGAGCGCGGAGGGAGGATTTGGGAGATCTCAGCAGCAGTGCTTTTGCTAGAAGACATCTGAAGAGGATCACAGGCCGCAAACCCACCGTGCCTGTATGTTATTTTGTTAGAACGCGTGTGCTAAGCACGACTGAAGGGAATCCCATCTAAAAGCATTAGTCCGATTGTTTGCTGCATCTGTGATGACTGCAGCTCTGAGCCGCTTCCCACCGGAGATTACAGTATTTACAGAATGAATTTGGTAAGGTCGTTTTCAATGATACAGCAGTTGCAGGAAATAAGAGGCCTAAAGAGACACAGACAAGAGGACAGAGCTATGTTCAAGCAACAGACTGGTTCATGTTTGCGTACCAAATTATTACACAGTAGGGATTAATAAATAGGGATTATAATTAGTTCTGTTTTTAATCAAACATGCGTGTGATAAATTGGTTGCCTGGGGGAAAAAAATAAATCCCCCGCAATCTTAATTAAACTCACTGAACAGTACTTTCTTCGTCTTGTAATAGATGAACAGGTAGTCTGATGGAGACATTATGTAGGTTGCTTATGCTAATGTACAAAAGATTTATACATGACAGCTGGGATCACTGAGGGTGTTTGGGTGTTTCCAATGTACATATACGTTTTATAAAAAACATGTTTGGGTGCATCTGAAAGTGAATCAGAGCAGTAAAGCTGTGGCCTGAAAAACCAAAACACTTCAATGAAAGAAAAGAATGCTCCGTAGAACAGAGTGGGACCGCTTTGTGATTAAATGTCAGTAGGTTTGTCACTAAGTGATCTCTTTTCCATAAGAAATCATTATTGGTTCACTGAGGGTGTCTGGGACTGGCAAAATATCATTCAGTTTAACAACATGTACACCCTGAACACAACAATGAAGTTGAAACTCCTCTTTGACCCAATCTCACCTCAAAACATTTACATTATTGCACAGCTAATTTATCAAATAGCATCTGGTTTTACAGGCGAATCTTATGAAAAAGGCTAAACCAAAAAAATGTAAACTGAATTTACCAGTGAAATCCAAATTTGCAGTAACAGATTTCCAGCCACAAGGGTGCAGCATAAACAAGCTGCGAGCAAAACAGTGATGCCCCTTGTCATTATCATAAAATTTGACAGCAAAATAGTGGCAGACATTAACACATCCAGCGAATACGCAGCATTCATATGGGATTAGGTTTCTGTCCAGCGTTCGCTCTGTTTTTAACTCTGTTTTGGTCTGCACCAGCTCCAGACGAAAGAAACAATGGATATTAGGTGCCAACGAGCACTGCATCTGAAAAAAAAATAACAAGAATAACATTGAAGCCAAGGAAAGTGAACCAAAGCAGAAAAGTTGTGGACTGTAAAACTAAAACATTAAGTTGAAAGACACAACAAAGCTCTGTGGAGCAGAGTGGGACTGTTTGTAATCCTTTCTTAATCAAAATCCTTCTGTGATCAGCTGTTAATATAACACTGTGTCTGATTTCACCTGGAAAACACAACGCAGGTGTATTAGGTGCAGGTGACAAAGTGAAATCATACCTCAGTATTTTAATGAGTGGCAGCAAAGGACTACTGTTTTTCATATCGTCTGATCAGGTATGCAAAACACTATGGAAAACTTCAGAAATCTCTAAATAAAGTCTTTCATGTAAGGTCTGGATAAAATAGTCTGTTTATGGAAAAGCCTCTCTCTCAGTGCCACACACATTTGCTTACACAAATGTGAAGTTGATCTAAATATACACTATCGCTCCTCTGTCGTCGGTAGCAGCTGAAGCTGTACAAACATGCCTTCTCATCAGATGCTTCACTTGGAATACGGTAAGCCACATATGACTTTTTATGCTTTAAAGTGCCTTGGTTACTGTAGAGAAAATGCTGGTGACACTCTTTCAAGTGTTGAGTTCTTATGTAGGCTGCAATCAGACGGTGTGTCTGTGGTGTTTGCGAGAAGGTGGTAGCTAAGCAGGTGCAGGTCAACCAGGCCAAAGCTCTAGTCAAGACAGGACTATAGTGATCCTCACTGGGCTCATTGGTAGTCTGACAGCAGACGTAGAAGGTACTTGTGATTACTTCCCCGTAATCTACGTCCTCATCTAGGGGGTCAGGGGTCAGTCGACTCTCATTTCTCTCTCACTTTTTGTCTATTCCACTCTTCGCTCCTTCAAACCCCTTTTCTTTTTCGCTCATTTGAACTCAAGCAGCGTCAAGAAGATTGTCAGGGCAATCTGTTATCTCAGTACCACTTCAACGCTTAGAAACATAATCACCAAAGCGGTGGGAAACACCTCCTAACTTGGATTCTTGTTGCTTGCAGAAGACGAGGAGAATCTGACAGTCTGACATAGCAAACATGCAAAGGTTAGTGTATTTTCTTTTGAATCTAGATTCTTTTTTTTTAGCGATGTGTCTTATTTACAAGAGCCCAACTCTCCATTATTCATTTGAATGAACTCATTGACTCGTCTAACACATGAACCGAAATAGACTATACAGGAAGTTAAACACAGAAAAGCTAAAAGTTATCAAGGAGAGATGATCAAGGTGCCTACCTTGACACATTTTATCCATATTTTTTAGACTGACATGATTATTTTCAGGGGAAGGTTATAGACTATGAAGTTAACACCAAATAGTGGAAATGATGGATTATGTAACAAGCCTGTTTGAGCCAGGGCTAGAGGTAAAAGCAAACATGTTCCTTATTTTATTCCTGGAACTCCTGGGAGTTTGCAGCTTGAGTATATTCCACAGATAAAGACAGTTTAGCATATTTTGATCCAATATTTCCCCCCTGTAGCTTTCAATATTTCTTCACCTGAGTTATATTTCAGGCAGAGTGGATTTGAAACTGGGTTCATTTCCTTTGGCAAATAAGGTCTATCCTTAGAATTTCGTAGAAAGGAAAGACTGCTCCGTTTTGAAATAACAGAATGTGTTTTAGAATCATAATTGGCATTTTCACATTATCAAATACACTTACGAGACAGTTCATTGGGTACAACAGTGACATTGAATGAATTCTAATATAACAGTCTTGCACTAAATCTTAGCTTCATGAAAGGTATGGTATTTGGCATTTGTTCAAATAACAGACACCTGTTGAATCACCTGTGTTTGTTTCATTTTGAAGGCTGCGGTTTGTAGTGCTATTGAATTATTCCGACACACATTTCTGTCACTTGACAAACCAATTTTAGGTGGGCTTCAGTGGGCTAGGCTAAATAACAGAAACACTTTTGTGTTTAATTTAATCCAGTTTAACATCACCACAAACTACATCCTCCAAAATTATCATGCAGTTGAACAACCATCTTTTCGGGTGTTGCTTCAAGATAAACTGAACTGTTATAAGATGAATTTAGTGCAGGACTGTTATATTAAAATGTATTCATATTAATTTTCATTAGTGGGCTATGCATGCTTAATGTTTTGACAAGTGACTGTATGTTTGACTGGATAAGATAAAATAAACTGGACCACATTAACAGTAGGAATAATACTGCTGCAGTAATGTTAATATTACTCTTTTTGGTTGATTAACACTGTGTCAACCGACCATGTTTCTCATAATGTGTTGAGCCACCACACGACCCATCACCAATGGTTTCCGGGCAGGGGGCTGGTCCGCGGCCCGGTGTTTGGGGACCGTAACGCCTAATCACATTGTAATGAGGCCATTGTTTACCCAGGTGATTTATAATTCATGAAAACGTGACGGTGGCAGCCACAGGGCGGTGGTAAGGAGATGCGGCTGCGTTTCACGTCCTGCCTCTGAAGCACCGCTCACCACCAGCGGCTCCTTTAAGAAAGCAGCGCCGCACACTGACGAAATTTCCTCGGCCTCGGTATCTGGCCGTCACTGCGAAGTCAACAAGAGACGAGGCTGCTAGTATCTCTGCAAGCTCCGGGCCCTCACAGGGAGCTCTCTCCAGGGAGGAGGGGTGCGCAACTGGTATTTCTCTCGCAATTTGCGGGCTCCGTGTTTCCCAGGCTAACCGTTCACGGAGACGACGTTTATTCGGCGTTCAGAAAAAAAAAAAGCGGATATGGTTGCGATGGATGGACCAAGTGAGAGGCAGTTTTCGCCGTGAGACTGGCGCTAATTTGGACGGACTGAGCAGCAGCAACAGCAGCAGGTGTACTGAAGGATAAAGCGGACTAAAGGCAATCTCAGTGTTCATGAAACTTTGCTACGATTTACGTGCTGGGTAAGAACGCTCATTTTACCTCCCTACCCTACGACTCAATTCAAACGCCTGTTATTTAACAAAATCCTGTATTGTTTTATGTCTCTGAGGTGTCATCCAAAATGCGGATTATCTGGGGCTCATTTTGTGTCTCCTAACGTTGCGGGTAGAAAATAAACATATAGAACCGTTATAAGGTTATATAACTTCAGACTCCGGCGTTTAATTAAGTATAACGGACACATCAGTGTTCAACCAGTGGGGTTAGCCGAGCTAACGTCAAACTAACGGTCGTCCGCTTTCGATTCAGTTCAAAAACATCCATTGTCTCTTTTTAAAGGACAGTTTCCGTGTCTTTAATCCACAACCACCCCTTGCACTCCTATCTCTGAATAATGTGTTTAAATATTCTCACACTGGTAAAATAATTCAGCCCGCACTTTGTTTAATGTGCCGCTTAATGCGCCTAAATAAATGACTTGAAGGAAGCGCTGGTGTGTTCACTTGCGGTAGGAAGCTCTGACACCTCTCATTTGAGAGCTCCGTCAAACCTAAATATCAGCGGGGACAGGGTTCAGTTTCCTGCCCCCCCCAATAGATCGCCGCCTTGTTGACCTCAAACACAGTTGAAATTTGATTAGGTTTGATCCGACTGGCTGCTGCTGTGCCTCCAGTTTTATGAGGAGGGGGCAGATTGAGCCGTTGTTAGGGAAATATTGATTGTTTACATGCATGTTTATGTAACCGCATGGCGAAATGAGTAGGACTGGTGCTGAGTTCAAGGCTAACGAGAAGTCACGTACCAAAACATTAGGTACACTTGTGAAATCGAATAATACAGCAGTCCTGCACTAAATCCACCTTTGTGACTGTTATAATGTCCGGTTTATGTTTAAAACAGCATCGGAAAGGTGGTTATTCAACTGCATGATCATTATGGAGGATGTAGTTTGTGGTGATGTTAAACCGGAACTTGAACTGAACACAAAAGTGCTACTGTCATTTAGCCTAGCCCACTGACTAAAACTGGGTTGTCAAAATAATAGAAATAACATTCAATAGTACTACAAACCACAGTTGAATCAACGGCTGTCTCAGTTATTTCGAACATATGAATACAGTAACCCTCATGCAGCTAGGGTTTAATGCATGGCCGTTGCATCAGAATGCATTGGTTTTCTCTAGTATACTCAATGAATTGGCAGGTGTGTGTAATTGCCTCGGCGTCACAACCACAGTCAGCATGATGTTCTGTCATATTAATGTTTGTGAAACTGTAAATCTTAATAATTCATTGGCTAGTTCAAAGTGTTTGCTAATGAACTGCTTGTTCTTGTTCTTGTATATCTCACATGATGCCCGTGGTCGATCGTGTCACAAACTGACAAACTGTGTCATTCAGAAGCTGAGAAAAAATAGCCCAGATATGGTGTTGGCTTTAAAAAATACATGCCGTAATAACAGACTTTTGTTTTTGTTCACCCAGCTACACACCGTCTAGAGGAGTGCATTAGTGGGTTAGGTAAACGCTTGTGTATTCTTCTTGTTCCTACTATTATTCCTGTGTCAGAACATGATGGCCGAGGCTGTGCTTGTACATGTTTCTCTGTGCTTGAGACCTTTGATTAGCCTTAAACTAATAGGTCTTATTAAATGACTCTCCTCCATTCATGACTAGGGCAATAGCTTCTCATAGGCTGAATGGAAAATTGTAAGGCTTCTGTTCTCTTACAGTAGCACCTGGCAGCATACTTTGTTTCAGTTATTACACAACACGGCGGTAGCCTGATGTTTTTTGTCTCCTGACCATCTGTTGCCTCTCACTTCATTATGAATGCAGGAAAGTGAATGAAACTAAAGTTGCAGCTACCCGTCGGAACATTCTGGCTAAAGCTTGTCGTTTGGATATTTAAAGGTCATGCTAATCCCTCTCTCTGTCCCTCTGAGTGTCTTATGAAACTTGCAGAAGTTGAGAATAGCTCCATGGGCGAGTGCCTGTCTATACCCGGGCCCGTTTCTACAGAAGCTAAGCAGCATTTATGATAATGAAGACAGGATGTCCTTACATGGGTTTACGCAGCACATTCGAGTGAGAGAACCTGTAAAAAGGAAACTGGCTTCGCACCGTTCACCGGAGCGGAAACACAACAACACTGTGGCATTTTCATCTAACAAGCGGTTATTAGCAAACCTGACTGCCTAATGTTTCAGAAAATGAGCTTTCACAGAAAGTGGTCTACTTGTATGAGGGCGTGAGCTTGTTGTGCTCAGTGTGGGGCTCTTTGAGTGCGTCCACTTTCCTCCTTTTCTTTCATTGATAGACAACGTCATACCGGATGTGCTACTTCTACCTCATGGGGCTATAATATCCTCTTATAGATGTCAAGGGTGATGGTGAAGGATTACACCTAAAGTGCCTCTGTGTTCCTTGATGAACTCATAAGGCTGCTCAGCTTGAACGAGAGTTACTCTGCAGGGTGATCACACTCATTAAGCTGTTCATAGTGCTAACCCTATCTGGAACTATTGTTTTTGTTTTAATGGCATTAAACTACCAATATAATGGAATGGCAACTAGTGTCTTATGTTTACCACACAGACTTGTATTATACTAATAAACTAGTTGGCCTGTTGCAATAATAGAAATCACAGTTTTGGACAATTTTGCTGAAAATTACCAACTTGTTTTTGATAAATAGTTCATCCAGAGGCATCACAGAGAAGAGATTAGAAAAAAACAAACTCAAAAGCGTTTTTTTTATCAAGTTATTCTGTACATGTTAATATGTCCTGGAAACCATTGACGTCATACCCTTGGCTCCCTCAAAATTCTTTCGGATAAGGACCAGCATTGTTCTGACGTAAGTGCCTTCCAAGATGGCTGCCGAGTTGTGAGACTTTACAGTAATGAGCGTACGAGCCACAGTTACTGAAACATTGTGTTAACTGAGCATTTTTCATGTCAAGTGGCAGCAATTTGATGTTTGGTTTGCAGGCTAGCAGTAGCCTCATACACATCTTATTACAGTGTATAATGCAAAGAAAAGTTTACGTACAAAACTTGTACGTTGTTACCTATGAAGGAGATTTGAATCTAATGTAGGACTGACAGACCCCACCACAAATGCTGTGTGAACACTACAAGGGACAAGTGTTACAAAGCGGCAAAGCGTGTCCACCGATACCGCCGCCAAGTCATTTAAAAGCTGGTGAAAGAAGACGTTTGATTGGTTAATATGTCACTGTGTTATTGGAACGTCTAATACGGTTGATATGTAGCTTGTCGTATATAGCAACAAGCCTCATATCGTCAGCTTCCATTGTAAATCGTAGCTTGCTGCTTTTTTGCCGCTATTTTGAATGTAGCAAGAAAAATAATAAAGTGCCACTGAATGTAAAACCACCGTAATGGTATATTATATCCATAAATGTTGTAAAAATGGATTTATAAAATATTTGAAACGGAGAAAAATTTAAATCCTTACATCTGTGAAACATCGTGCACTCTGTAGTTGTATTTATTTGACTTGACGGGATAAATAGACCACTAGAGTAGCTGCTGAAATAACTCTGTTAGTCATCTAATCGTTTGCAGGAATTGCAACTGAGATACATGTATGTAGGCCAAAGTTCACTGGAGGGCAGCTACAGCCTGATTTCAGGGAGGGATTGGGATTGGCTGTTGCCGTAAGAGTGACCCGTGTGACCAGGAGTAACCTCCGGCTACTACAGTTCATTAGCAGAAGATTACTCGGACGCACGCGGGCATGCACACATACAGTGTATTGCACAGGGGGCTCACACCGAACTTGTAAAGCTCCTCACCCGTGACTAATGTATGCAGTAATAAACAAACACAGTCAGCCTTTCTGTCTTGTCATTTGGGTTCATGTGCATGTGTGCGTGCATATCTTTGGTGCTCTGGTGTTACATTTTATGGCTCCTCTACCTAGTGTGCTAGAAGGGACTTCTAGTTTAGGTAAAGATAGATGGAGGTGTGTTTGTGTTTGTACAGAACCGAGCAAATGACTCATGAAGGCTGTGTGTATATCTCCACAGTAAAAGCCACAGCGACCAGACCTTGAGCTGGAGCACCCTCCTCTACCCTCTCCCCCTGTCCTCTCTTTTCATCTTTTCATCCTCTTGTTTAAAATGTTGCGGTTGAAACTGCCTCTGGACCGGAGAGAGAAATCCTGAAACAGGACAGAAGACACGGCAGTGATAGGAAAACCTGGGAACGTGTAACGTGATCTTAAGGAGGAATGTTTTGGCCTTCTTTGGCACTCACTGAATACTTTGTAGTTTTTGAAAATGGCCGTTTGCATGCTGAGTTTGAACTGACCAGCGGGTGACTGGGCTTGTGCTCTGAGCGTGCTGGAAGTGGAGTCAGGTGCTTATCGTGAGAACAGATTTCTTTGTGACAGGTGTCTTGACAAGTGGAGGGACGTGTTTATTAACCTGCCACTTACCCCGTTTCCACTCACCCCTCAGGGGGCAAATATAAACCCGCCTGTCACGTCTGTAATTTCCACTTACATTTGGCCGTGTGGGTGGGTTGTGTGTGGAAAGGTGATATTTGTAAAACGTCAGGTTTGTGCACTAAAAATACCATTCAACGCCTCTGTGTATCTGTCTGACTGTTTCTGGGGTCACCTCAGTTTGCCATGATTGCAACCATTACCCTGACTTCAGACAGGAAGCCAAAGTGCAGCAAAGTGCTGTCTGTTCAGACTGGATGTGGTGTCGTTGGCTGCCGGCTACTTTCACCATCGGTTCTGTGATATAAATCATCAGATCACGGATCGTCATGCATGCCCCTCTCCCTGCTGTTGTCCTGGAGTTTCCATTCCCCCATTACAGTCGAATGTCCATCAGACAAGCCGTGTTTATACAGAGAAGTTACCGGTTGCAATAAATCGTAATTATTAAATTACTGGTCACCCATCATGAAGAGCTCTGGAATGCCCTTCATGATTGTTGACTAGATGGATTTCTGCCTCCTGCAGAGATCATACACCAGGATTGATCAGATCAGCATGCCTGTATTTACATGAAACAGAAGTGAGTGAGTCGATCACATTTCATTCATTCATACTAAGCCCCTAAATAATGCACAACCTTTGAGTAAAGCAGGCTGGTAGGTCCAGGCATTGTGGCAGCCTGATTGAGGTTTTTACACAGAAACCTAAGACTAACGGTCGGCTAAGTCTGACACCAAGCCAATCAGCTTATCAGTTAGACAGTCAGTCACAAGCAGCAACAGTCTGACGCCAACTCACTCAGATAACCATCATTTTGATGTGTGACAGTCATTCAGTCGAGCAGATTAGGTAATCTCCGAGGATTACATAAAGAACTGCTCTTAATCTTTTACCAAATCGCAGCAGTCAAAAAAAACAGCATGTCTGAGCATGCACATCGTGTAGCTCTGCGCTCAGGTGATGGAGAGAATGCTGGCCTGTCGTGACAGCTATTTGTGACTTAATGCGTTCGGTCAAATCATGTGCTGTGTACTACAGTGGGTTCACACAGTTTTTTTTATTTAGTCAGCATCTCAGATTCACAGAAACGGTGCTGCAAGCAAGAATACAATGCCGTCCACAAGCATGTTAGCAGTAGGGATGTCACAAAGATTTTTTGCCCCAGATCCAATCCTGATCATTTAATACTGAGTATCAGCCTATCTGAGTCCTGGTACAATTTTTTTTTAAATTATTTTTTACATGTTTAATAAATAAACTAAATCTCCCTCCCTGGTGATTCATAAAGGCTTTCATTTTATTATTGTATTCTCCTAGAACATGTGTGCACTGTGCAACTGTAGTACAGTAAACTTCAAAATCTATCCAGTATAGACGTATATGCTTGACAGTTCAATAACTCTGCAATGCATTATGAAAAAGAAAGATTTTCATTGTACTTTTACAACAGTGAAACCCTCTGCATTGTGCAAAATAAACAACATTAAAGAAACTAAAACTATACTGGATCTTATCACAAAAATAACACTTATACGCACAACCGAGCTGGTTGGTTTTGACAAAACAATTAATATTGTATAACTTGGACATTGACACTGTCACAGCAAATACTAAATCACAATTCTGCTTAGACAAGCATTACAAAACTATAAAACAGGAATCTCTCAGTTCTGTAAAGTAATACCACACAGAAAACGTGTTCAGTCACGTTCTTCAACGTGGTTTTCGGTTCACAGCAGATGTAAAGGAGATGCATAAAATTGGCCTTGGATCAGTTTGATCGGATCCAACCATTTGAAGAAATGCCCTGATCGGTCCGGATACCGATCGCGACATCGCAACTTATCACAGTGAAATATTGTGTATTCGGGTATTTGAATTTGAGACGAAGCGGAGACTGGCATTTTGCTTGTTTTTCTATTCATATGAAGAGACACTGGCTCTGTGTGATGACTCAAACAGCCAGCCTGCCATCATTGCATCTGGGTTTTTGACACCGAAACACAGCCATTAAGCCTTTCACAACATTTCTCAACAATGCCACCACTCCTGCCATGGAAATGAAATCAATAAATGAGGTTGCCAGATCTGCTGCTGTCAACTGGCAGTGGAGTTAAAGGATGTGGTTGCCTTATCTTCCTGTGTAGGGCAAAGGGGAGCGCAAAACCCAAATGCAAACGAGACATCTGTCGGCTGTGGCTTCAGTAGGTAGAGCGGGTTGTCCACGAACCAGAGAGTTAGCGGTTCGATCCCCTGGAATGTGCCACATGCCCAAGTGTCCTTGAGCAAGACACTGAACCCCCAGTTGCTCCCAGTGCATGGCACTGGTGTGTGAATGTGTGAGGGAATGGGTAGATCTGTTTGTGACTGTAAAGCGCTTTGAGTACCAATAGGTAGAAAAGCGCTATATAAAAGCAAGGCCATTTACATCGGTACCATTTAAAATTAGAGGTTGTCCTGTGTTATATCATCTTTGGGGACATTAGTGTTTGTACTGAGCAACACAAGATGAGTTTGTTGTCTTAAATCACAAGATAATATTGTTTTTAATCTAAGGCAATTGTGTGTTTAGTTGTTCCCCAAAGCTTAACGGTTTCTTTAAGCTTTTGAAGAAAGCTTAAGGTTACTTTATTTAGTTAGTATTGCTAATAAACATGATTTTGAACTGATATATATGTATGTTTAGGCAGTTACTGACTTTATTAATCAATCTACCAGTTATTTATAGATCAGAAGGGCCAGTCCAATAGTATATAGTCCAAACATATTAAATGTAGCCCTAAAACAAATGATTATTTTTGTCAATTAATAGTTTTGTAACTTGGCTATCAACCATGGACACCACGTAGTGGACGCCACCAATGACATCAATGAGTTGTTGTAGCCCTACTATTATATCATGACAAAGAAAAGCAGCAGAACATCCCATTAATGACTTTTTAGTCATAAGAAAGAATATACCCATTGCCTGTACCCATGGAAAACATAAATTATAAAAAATATTATTCTGTTGCTGTGCCAACCTTGCATTATGGTAGTTGTGTATTTCGTCACTTTTATTTAATTAGCCAGTTTGCGGCAAAGGAGAGGGCTTTCAGTTCAGCACTGTTGTACATACTGGATTTGAGTGAGGTTAGAGAAAGAAGAAAATACTTATATATGTTTTTGCCAGTATTAATATTATTCTTTCATAACCGAGTAGTCTCTAGGAAGAGCAAACAAAAAGGAAGTAGAACCAATGTTTACAAATTAGAAGGATTAATGAGTGTTCCCTGGAGGCAGTTTTCCGAGCCGCCACTTCATCATTCTGTCCTTTGTATCGTGCACCGCAGGGTTGCCGTCCGCCATGTTAAGGTAAAGCCCAGGTGTGCGGTGTTGACCATGCTAAAGCGCCTGGACAAGATCCGCTTCCGAGGCCCAAGGACGAGAGAGGACTTCCCGGATCTGGCCGAGTCGCCGCCCGCCTCCGACAACGAATGTAATGACGACATGCAGCTGAAGCCCAGAGCAGCTCTACGGGAGACAGAGGACGTCCTGCGAGACCCTGTGAGTGCTCATCAGGCACATAGTGCATATGTGTGTTGGGTTTCACAGAAAGGGATATGGTTTGCTGTTCTCCTCTCTTGAGCATTTTCTCTTTCTCTTTATCATCTTTATTTCTTTTTGTGTTCCTCGTCCACACCGAGTAAACAGTCATCTTTTTGTTTTTGTTTGTGTTAGCACAGACTGGCTGGGGCGAACACATATGGCGGCGTTTTTTTTTTATATACTCATGAATTATTCTATTTGAAAAAGATGCTCCGGCCTCAGAGTGATCTAGCACAACACGAAAACAGAGGGAGAGAACCATGCAGTAGCCGCTGTTTCACCTTTCTGATGTGGTTTTTGAACAGGAGAAGGACGCAGGAAAGGCTTGTAATGATGAAGAGAAATGAACGAGGTGACAGCGGTAAAGATTTTTCAACTCTGGACATGACACGGAGATGGCAATCAGGGGCTGCCAAGAGCGGAAATAGTGCTAGCGCTGGCGAGATGAACAGATATTGGAAAGCAGGAATGGAATGAAAAATGGGAGGAGAGAAAAGATTAAAGCAGGGAAAGCGATGAAGGAGGTAAGAGGACAGGAATGTAGCCTCAGACGGCTGGAGTCCGAGATGTCTCGAGGAGAGGACACGTGACATGTGATGAGATTGGGGAAAAGGGCAAACTTGCGCAATTGTAAAAAAAAAAAAAAAACATTTATTTTTTTTCCTCCCACGCTAGATGCTGTTCCCATTTCATGAAATTAGATGCTCCCCTTTGTCCTTGCTGTGACTGAAAACACCAACATTGTCGTCATGACTGTCATTGATTGGAAGATACCCAAATTAAACACGCTGGATTAGCGACTTGATTGTATCATTTCCTGAATGAAGGCCCAGGGGATCTTTGTCCTCCTTTGTTTCTCTTCAAATAGACAGTTGATGTAACTAAACCGGAGTCTGTTTGAAGATTGTAAAAGACTTTTCCTTGTAAACTGCATCAGGCCTGGTGGTAAATTAGCGATTTCAAGCAAATCAGTGACATAATAGTCTAGCTCTTTTATCATGTTCTCGACGCATCTGCAACACGTGTCAGTATTTGCATGCCCTTAGAATGCCACGTGTGCACCTGTGCGACTGTGAGCTGGTGTTTGTGCGTCTGCGTGTGCGCTGGGGTTGTCGTGTGTGAGCGCCAGCCCACTGGGGAGGCATCGCCCACATCAGAGCGCTGATGAGTCACACTCTGAAGCCCCAAAATAGACCAAGCTAGCTCTTATCCCTGCTGCGACACGTACACACACACATGAAAGAGGCATGCACTTTCACCCATGGAAGATGTTGTTTTATACATTTTATATATAAAGCCTGCCAGGGCTAGGCGGATGCTCATCTTCTCTGCCCTTTATGGTTCCCTACTGTCACACTGGAGCCCACCCAGACTGCAGCGACGTCTGCCTGTCTCCACCCTGCAGGATCAGATCACATGACCTAGGTCTAAACCTCACCTTGATTACCTCATCTGTTAAAAAGAGGACAGAGTGTGCCCTTGGGCTGCAGAATGAATACACTGATACTTTTTGACAAACTAACCTGTGTCATCCATATTAAATAGGCAGAATGTCATTGGACAGATGGTGTTTAGTCATTGCACAGACGACTGCACGTGACCTCATTGGCTTCTTACTTTTCCTGCTAGATCAAGCAGCTTCCTCATTGCATTTGTCTCTCTTTAATATCTGTTTCTTCTTTTAAGAATATATGGAATATTGTTCATTTGTTCAGGTAAAAAAAAAAAAAAAACTATTTAGACATTTTTTTCTGAACCAGGAAATAGTTAGTTAGAAAAGTTTACCTGTTATTAGGGGTTAAGATGGGAAGCCATGAAGAATAGCAGATGGGTTTGGGGTTTTATTCACATAAAAATGACTCCATAACTTGGCAGTAATGGATCAGTTTGGATAAAGGTGGTCATGGCAACCCAAACTGTTAAAGAATAAAAGAATGTGTGCATAAATAAAGGTGGGTTATGGGCATTTAAAGGAGCCAAGTGGCTACAGGTGCAGCAACCACACAAAAGATATGTTGACTCAGTAAGGCCTACGTTAAATTGAAGCACTTTTTTTTTTGATAATTTCCAATTGATTCCCCAGAATCACTGCTCAGAATAGTATTACCCTGAACAAATATCTTTAGTTGGGCCGAAATGATTATGTTATTCCACATTCAAGAATAACGAGCATTCCCACAAGAGATGATGTCAGTATGTTGAATATCTTAATAATATTTCTTCCTTCTGGATATGCACTGTTTATTGATGGATTTATTTTTTAAATGAGGTCTCAAAGATACAGTGTAAATACATTTCAAATAATAACGCTACGGAAATAAGCCTCTGTTATTACAGTTTTAGTAGCTGTCCCCTCAGTAGTCATGGATACATGGGCCTGTAATCTTACCCCTGGGATTGAAAATCAAGTCTCTTATCTCTCTCAGTTAAGGGCTAAGGATCAGCAATATAATGTCAGTAAAATCCAGAAACAATTCCTGGCTGTAATCAGTTTGGACTTGTTGTAATGTTAGCAGTAGCCACACTGAAAGTTGTCTTTCTATGGATCTGGATTTGTATTCACTGTAGAATACCAAATATGTAGGTTTAAGATTGCCAGGTAACTTAATGAAGAGATGCACAGTTATAGCTGACGCTGCTTTAGGGGGTTGTGGTCATATTTCCCAAGAAGACCACTGACTGCTGTCTAAATCACTGTAGTAGGTCAGATGTTTGTCTTGTAGCGTACCTGAGTATACCTCAAAGATTATTTTTTATTTTTAGGGATTTATATTATTTGTGTGTGCCATATACTGTAGTACTGTATATACTGGTATGAGAGGCCTCATGCCAGGAACAACTAAAGTACTTTTCATACAATTTTCAAAATCACTGTGTTGATTGAGCAGGAAATTGAGCAGGAAGGAGTGGTTTCACTGGCGGAGAAATAAAAGTGAAAGTAGAAATAGACAGCTGCATAGACAGTATACCCATGTGTGTCTGGTAGAGTTTGACTGCATTGCTGTTACACTGTCAGAGAAGATTTTTTGGAGAGCAGCTACCGTGCTCATTTAGTCTGGAGGTTGGAACAGCCTCACATTCACTGTCGTCTGTCAGCGTCCGTTGTTTTGTCTTTTTTGTGACAGAGCGGATCCGTTTGTTAATTGTTAAACATCAGACGTGGCAGAGCAAAAAAAATACCACCAGCAGCTTGTTTGACCGATAATCGGCCAAAACGCGGCAGAGGTCTCTCGTGACATGTGTTAATGAGCACAACAAGGCTGCGAAATCACGCCCTCTGTATTTCTCCTCCTACTGTGAGCCCCCTGAGAGAGTTGCAGGCTTAAAATGCACACAACAACAGGGAGGGAGTTGGGTGTTTAAAGCGTGCGAGATCCCAGGAGCTGCTCTACAGCGTAAACTAGGATATGTGTGTGTCAGTCCTGTGCTAAGGCAACAAGTATGAGAATGTTGATCTAGAGGCTGAACACAAGAAGACAAGAAGAAAAGAAAAAGGCCTTAAAGAGATGGGACTGCACACCAGGTATTGATTGTAGCAGCTGGATGCCAATAAGTGCTATGTCTGGCTATCAGCCTTCTGATAAATATTTATCTAAAACTATAGCTATATATAACTATATCTTGTTTGCATGAACCCTTGCTAAAAAACTAAATCTCTTGATACGTTCCCTTTTATATCCTTAAGACTGATGTGTCTGGATGCCATCTGATCAGGAAATCTGTACATTAGCTGCGCCATGGTATCAATGTTTTTATTTTTACTGTGAAGACTGGTCAAGATATTTACCTTTATGCCACTGACAAGGTGTGAGGTTTAGTCTCAGAAGTAGCGCTACACCTAGATGCTGCAACAAGTATTCATTCCATGTAGGGTTTAAAGCACATTTTACGCCCAGTCTACTCTTACAACCAGGCGTACGTGCAACATTACTTAATAGAAGACAAAAAATGACTTAAGATCTCGACTGGATCCACACAGAGTCTATCAAGTTCATGGAATAACTGGGAAATGGCCGACCCAAGGAGGAGAGGTGTAGAACTAGTCCCACAGTGAGGAAACTGATCTGAGATTTCTGGCTCGGTAGGCAGGACACTAGGCGGTTAAAAAAAAAAAAACACAGTGTGATGAGTTGAAGTGAATTAAATCTGGTCCCTGACACGGCCCACAAGCTCACACCCACACGTATCCAGTCAGAGTCAGGAGAAGTGTTAATCGTGGAGACTCTCAGAGAGCAGAGTGTCTTGAAACCCAGCTCAGAAAAACTGAACATAGATTTTGGATTTTGCCTTACACCACATCATAAAAGCGATGCAGTAAACGGCTTTGGCAACACGATTTCGTCTCTATTTTACACCAGATTGAGAAGATTAGTCTTATTTTTAGACTTGATTCGGCACTATGAGCAGAACTAACCGCTGACTGATTGGGGGCGTGGAGCAATTAATATCTACAACACTGATGTTTTAAGAATTGTATTTGATGGGTTTGCATTCATGCTATGATCATGTCTGGTCCGTGTTCCCTGCTACACATCACATTTAGCAGATGGTTTTGAGAGCAGGGTACAGTGAGATTCCTCAGCTCACATCAGCCGCAGTCATGACAGAGGGAGAGGGGGAACACAATAATTAATCAGACGATTATCGGCCGGGGGTGACGTCAGGACTTGACCTACTTTTGATAACCAGGAGGTTCTGACTCAGAACGGACGCCTGCATAAACCATGAAGATGCGTTTATGTTTGTAACATCCTTGGACCAACATGTTGACAGAGAGCCGACAAAATGCAAAGAGGATTGTGGCATTCATAATGCAGCAGAACTTCTTTTCATCTCCTTCTTGTCCCTCGTGCCTTTTCTTCCCCTTTTGCTTTCGTTCTCTCTTTTATCCCCCCTTCTCCATGTAATTCTCATACCCTCTTTCTCCTCTTTCAGTCCTTCTTGTCCTTCTTCTTCTTCTCCTTCTTCATGACACACTTCCTGAAGAGGCTGTTATGTGTTCTCTTTGAAGTGCTTCTTCATTCAGGGACGCTCTCTCCATCTCTGTGTCGCCGTCTCTCCACCCTTCTGTCTTGTTAGGCTTTGGCTCTTTCCCAAAGCACATCTTTTCAGGTCACTGTCAGTTCTGTGCTGTCTCTCTCCCTCTCTTTTTGCAGTTAGAGACATTGCAGTGTGTCTATGCAGGCACACACAAACCATGCTGGTTGCTGTCAGGGAGAAGCTGCTGCAGCGCTGTGTGTGTGTGTGTGTGTGTGTGTGGCAGGAGTCTCTTAAAGGACCCTTGCTGTAGTTGAGCAGCAATGCTCAACCTGCAGTGCTCATCATCCGCTAGCACAGCCGCCTCTCTCTCCTCCTCTCGCTCTCCCCTTTCCTCTTCCTCCATTACCCCGCTCACCCCTTTCTCCCTCACACTCTCTCCCTCTACCCACTCTTCTCTCATACGTTCGTCATCTCGCAATCGCCGTCATTCACTTCGTCCACCTCCACACGCGTTGTGTTGCTAGTTGTGTCTGTGTCAGGGTTAAAGCCCTTAGTCAGTGCTGTTTGAGTCATCAGTGTTGCTGTAGACAGAAGAGGGGGATTCTCCTCTCTTTCGCCTTCCTCCTCCTCCTCCTCCTCCTATCTCGCTCCTGCTGGACTTAAACCGGGAGGAAACATTAGTGTGAGTCATGCACCATGCTAATCTGTGTATGTGTTGGGACCTCTCCCTGGGATCTCCCGGCTTATGTTGCCTTGTATGCATATTGTGTCAAATCAGGAATTTTAAACGCTGATCTGTCTTTCTTTTGTTTTTTCTTTTGTTTGTTTGTGATATCTGTGTGTATGTGCTGTGTGAATGTGTGTGTGTACGGATGCACAGGCTGGTTCGGGGTCTCCCACTATGGCTGCGGCCATCCAGGACTTCCAGAGGTCGGAGTCAGACCGACTCAACGAAGTCAAAGGTCACTTGGAAATTGCCTTACTGGAGAAACATTTCCTACGTGAGTAAACACACAACATACGGTGTAGATTAGGGCTGTGTTACACGACCACTTTCCATTGAATTCCGATTCACATTGTCCCGATTCAATTCAATATTGATCCTCAAAAAGAAATTTCAGTTTTGAAGCAATTTTGTTTAGCTATGAAAGAGATTTTCCCAAGACTAACGTTGCAAGTTGTTCAAAAATAGAATTCTCTCCAGCTCTTCATGCTTTTTAAATGCTGCCACACATCAGCTACCAGGCCCCACAGTGCTCTTCTGTTATGTTTTGGATCTGTTATGTTTCCGTTATATTTTGGATTGTCACACGTGGGCTAACCTTGTCTGGTCAAGTGAGACTAGTCGTGCGAAACCGGTCACATGAGACCAAAGTGAGATTTCTAACAAGATGATGCAGGAAATGGCACATGTTTACAAAATCAGTCGAAAGGATTTTATGAAAGCATATTCAAAAACCATTTTGTGTAGGACACGGATCGTGTTTCTGGACACTGTTTTTTAGAACTTGCAACCCCTCTGCCAACACTAAGGGTTATGTGTATACTCATTTGTGTACAGTATGCGTAGGTGGAAAGGTTGTTTGAGCTAGTAAGCATTAGATTGAGATTAAGTGTGTTTCTTATCTACATTTCCTTCCATGCAGTGTCTGATTGTGTACCAGATGTAGCAGGAGGCTGCTACTATTTGATGAGAAGCTTTGTTGAGAAAGACTATTGTTGTGTTGTGTTTTTTGAAAGGGATGTACAACTCTTGGTGACATTTAGCTCCAACCTAAGTATGTCTTGTGATATTGCTGTGCTTTGTGGTCTCAGATGACAGTCAGGATTTGTTCACGTCTCTTGGTTGTGTTGTACAACTTTGGTCTAACACACGCGTATAATGGTAATGTGTTGCTCAACTTGTGTTGCTCAAATAAAACCACTGCAAGATTTCTCTTCTGTCTACTTCAGATTTTGCATATTTCAGCTAGTTCTGTAAAGGCAACGTAAATCTAGCTTCTCAAATCAACTCCAAAGCATGTAGGGGAGACAAATCGACACACAACATCAAATGAACTTGGCTAAATGTGCCATCTGATGGACAGTAACAATGACAGTAGCTTCCTGTTTTGGAAACTGTATGTTAGCAGCCATGAAATTACACTAGACTATAATGGAAGCAAGCAGCTGCTGAGATCATTTTAATCAATTCGCCACGCTACATCAGACTGTGAAATTAATTTTTGAATCAGCACTACAATTTCAGTAACATTTAAATAATATTTATTGCAAGAATCAAGTCAGATAAAAAACAGACAGGCATAACTGGAGAGCTTTAATGGTGGAGAGTACTTCCAGAACAACTCTGTGTTCAGGGCTAAATGTGCTTGTTGGATCTGTGGTGGTAGTTTTACCCGCTGTGAACTCACAAAGAGCTGATCAGATGTATAAGCTCTGTTCATGGAAGTGGTTCTGATCCCAGTTGACTTGATTCTAACCACGAAACATCAGTGTTAAGGACCCTTCTACTCAAAAGTAATCCCACGCCAATGTCAGACTAGGACAGACTGTTCTGAACCAGCAAGGACTCCGTGGCTGGGCTGTCTCAACATCTACCTGCAATCTTCAAGTCACAAGGACAGAGCACTCACCACAAACCATTCAGCACCTCTCTGTTAGTACAGCGGAAAAACAGGACCATCCGATGGAGGAAAACTGGAGTGGTGTATAAGTGGACCTTGAGTTAACATAGTTTTTCAAACTACTAGCTCTTAAGGTCAAGAGTGGACTCTCGCTTAAGTTCGACTGAGTCATGTATGAAAACATTTACTCCCACACGGCAAAATCACGTTCTTCACTGCAACTGAAATGAAGATGAAAATGCTTTGCAGCAGTCTCCACTGACAGTCTGTAATTGGAGGTTTGTGGATGTGATGGATTCATTCGTATACCAGATCCAGAAAATGTGACTAGGGGAGAAATTACAGGGTTTTGTGCAGAGGCAGAGGGAATGTGGCAAATAAGACTAATTTGAAACAAAGGACGGCGGAGGATGCTTATTGAGTCCCCTGCTCTCACGCATTTACGAGTGTGTCAAACCTGGTATCCAATAAGTGGTGCCACTGGTTGTCCTATGCTGTTGTAGCACGTTGTCAGTCATGTGGTGTATAATGGACTGAAGTCCCCCCCCCCCTCCTTTCCCTTTAGCCTGTGTATGTCTATTAGAGAGAAAGTGATAGACAGGGAGAGAGTGTGTGCGAAAGAGAATACTTCAGGCTATGTCCTCTCTCATAATGCCTGCGCCTGAGCTAAAAGGACAGGATTCATTACCACACTGTCAGGATGCTAGCTAGATGGGCTTTTCTTTCAGGGACTTCTTTTCCTTCCTGTTTTCCCTTTCCTTGCTCCCTTGTTTTTCTTCTTCCACCCACCCATGCTCTAAAAAAAAATCTTCTACAGCTCTTTTTGCCTTTTCCTCTCCTTTCCTTTCCACCGAGCTGCTCCTTCACATTCTACCCGGCGTTCACTTCTTTCCCATTTCTGCGTCACTCTCAGCTCTGCGTGTCTCTCTTTCAGACACAGCACTGTGACCTTCTCGTATTATTGTAAACTCTGGATTCACAGCACTGAAGCAGATAAAAACAGGCGTGAGAGCTTCATCGAGCCAAGAGAGTTAAGAAAAGACATGTTGCTGTGGCTGAGACGGCAGCCACTTGGCAATTTATGAGAGGCTCAGCCTTCACACGCGTTCTGTTGCTGACAGGGAAAGGGTAGCAGTACGTCTAGGTCATTTTTTTAGTACCACTCCCAAGTTCTTTGTTTTATTTTTCTACTGTATTCTGTCTCTCTCATTCTTCTCTCACTGTGGTTATCCATTTCTCTCGCGCCTGTCAATCTTTCATCCCATCTCTGACCAGCGTAACCGTACTTCAGAGAACTCTGAAGCATGACAATCCATTAGCACCTAATGGAGTCCTGAGCCCTCTGTGCTCTGTTCTGCTGTATTTCTACTGCTTTCTTTTGCCCTCTCCTCTGCTTTCCTCTGCTGTGATTGTGCAGTGAACAATGGACTGCTGAGTGTATGTTGCACAGTATAGCCTGCTATATAAGTGATTATTTGTCATTTTTAGAAAGACTTATATGCTTATATGCAGTTTGGTAAGCTAAGGGGATTAGCGCGGTGAAACAAAAGATTCCCTGTAGCGAGACATTATAGGTTTATGTGTTGTGTAATGGATTTTCTGGAACATAGCTAATTAAGACAAACAACATGCTATACTGTGAGAAAACTGGCCGTAGTTTGAACAGTGAAAGACTTTAGACACGTTAAGGTTAAACCTCAGCAAACACTTCAGCTTGTTGCCTGACGCTCTTCATCCAACAGCTCACTGTTGTAGGAAACCGATCAGCCTCTGTGGCAAAAAAATGCAGGAAATCACTACCTGTCTCACTTCTGAAAAAGTTGACCACATACCATGGTTAAGCAACTTCAATAGAATTGCTCAGTTTGCATAAGCAGCATGGTTTCCATTGAATCACTAGTACAGGAATGGTGAACTCTGTTACTAACAATGGAGACTTCTGTCTAGGGATGTTAATAGCTATTGTAGTAGGCGGCTGTGGCTCAGTAGGTAGAGCGGGTCGTCCACGAACCAGAGGAACGTGCCACATGCAGAAGTGTCCTTGAGCAAGACACTGAACCCCCAGTTGCTCCCCGTGCGTGGCACTGGTGTGTTAATGTGTGTGTGCTTGTGTGAGCGAACGGGTAGATGTGTCTTTGACCGTAAAGCGCTTTGAGTACCAATTGGTAGAAAAGAGCTATACAAAATCAAGGCCATTTACCATTTAGAATGACAACCCTAAATTAATGAAAATTAAATACTTTGGCAAAATCAGCGAGTTGCGGCAGATTGTAATACCCATTTTTCACCATTTCCAGACATTTCATTGACAGTTACAGACTTTTATTAATTGATCAATACACTCCGACTCAATACAGCCGACCAGTTGGCGCCTCACGTTTTATTGGCGCAATTAAAGAACAATACCAGCACACGGGTACAAATGCTTTCTCTGGTGTAGCCCCCTACACCGTAGGCTCTGCGTAGCCCGGTTGTATGAGTGTAAACCGAGCTTAAGGGTTCGTAAAAGGTCACCATTTACTAACAGCCAGCACATCGTGCTCATTAATTTTAAGTTACTATAGATGAGTTCATCAGCTAAACCTCTAAAATATGAATGAGCTCCATTTTTCTCGTCGCAGGCTTTTTAGCTCTACTTGTCTGCTGTGTTTAATTTCACTGTGCTGTTCACATTATGGTGTTGTTTCTTTCAGAGTGGATAAAGAAAGTGATTCGGCCTTTGCACACTAAAAACACTGCAGTTCCAGTGGGACCAGGCATTAGGGCTCTGTTAGGAAATGGGAGCAAAAGAAACTGACTCAGATCATTTTAAATCTTGAGTGTCCGTGTTGCATCAGGCTTTAACCCAAGAAATTATTTAGTCTTCTTGGATCTCTTTCATATCCAGAGTGAACTGAGTGTAGGCGTATTTTCTCTCTCTTTCTTTCTCTCTCTCTCTCTCTTTCTCTCTCTCTCACTCTGACGTCTTTCTCTCTGCTGCCTAAAATAAAGCCAAGGCCCACGCTGCATGCTAAAACAAACACACCGCTTAAGTGTATTGTCTCTTGCCTTCACAGGAGGCATGAGTTTCCATTCCAGATGGCATGTGTGTGATACTGTGACCCTTGTCTTTTCCCTCGGCATTTGTTGTGATTGATCCATGCTATTCTGAGGAGACTCAACTAGTTAATTTGTAGCTATGTTTCCGGGGCGTGAGATTACATAGAAGAAGGCAAACACACACACACACACACACACACACACACACACACACACACACACACATATGCAGCAGGGGTTGTGAAGGCATTCTGTTGCGTTGCAGCTTCCTTCAGTTTTCTTCCCCTTTGCTCTTGTCTCCTTTTTATGTTTGTGTTTATGCGCACACACCCACTCAACACACTAATCAGATTAGTTTAAAGGGCCAGCGCTCGCTCTTAATGTTATCATCATTGAATAAATACAATGTGCATTCACCTCATTCTGCCTTCACAGAGTGAAGTGCAGCAGTAGGCTCCATTGTCTGTTAAGTAAGAGAGCCACTTCACTCATTACATAAAAAAAAATGACCCACATACCCCTTCTGGTAATTAGCTGTGCTGATAACTGTAGTACTACTATAGTAACGGTAAATGTGGTTAAATAAAGACGTCTGGGATTAATTGGCCTTAATCTATAAGTCTTTGATCTGATGAGTCAGCAGGGCACAATGAAAGGGAGTTGGTCACCTGGTCAGATGGGGGTTGTGGAGCCTGTTGAATGCAGCTCTTCATCTAACAGCTCACTGTGGCTGCTTCTTCTTGTTCCATTACTCCTTTAAAATGTTCAAAATAATCCACTGATGATGCAAATATATAAATGTTACAATACTTTCATTGACGTAGTCTCAGTCACTATTGTGTTATTTCATCTGGCAATCGATGGCCCCATGTTAAAGCCAGCTAGCATGCTAAAGCCAGCTAGCATGTTAAATCCAGCTAGCATGTTAAAGCCAGCTAGCTATTCTTTTAACATCTCTCAGTATAATGCCATTGTGAGTAGTTCAGTGAATTGGGAGCTGCTGCTCTATTGTGTTGCTGGATTAGGAATCTGCCAGGTGAAAAGAAAAACCTTCCTGTCTGAATATTTAATGAATATTTAATGTGCACAGCCTTTCTCCACAGAGAAAATGTACTACATTACGATATACATCGATGTTATTACAGTATGGATTGTATGACTCAAAATTACATTTTGTAAAAGAAGATATCAATATTAATATATAGTGTTGCCAAGTGTTCAAATGCTATTGTTTATGTATTATTGTTTTAATGGTAAGTCAAAAGCAATCTTCAGCTGCTAACACACATTATGAAGTCCTTGGTAATTTAATAATTAGGTTAGGTTTCTTCATTATGTGCCGACTGGCTGGCTGCCTTGATCTTCTATTCTGCAGAGCTTTGTAAGGTTGGAGTTTTATAATAGAAACCACAGAGGACACAAACACAATGGAAGTGTAGATTATTATTAAGCAGTTCAGCAGTGTATCTGCACGTCATGTCTGCAGTGAATAATGCGGGCACGTGTGCATGCGAGTGTTCTGTCTGCACGTTACGTACACCAAGATTTACGATAAGCTCTCGGAGAACACAGTTTCCTTGAGTGATAACCCTGTGATGTATCTGTGATTATTATAGGGAAGGATGTAAAGGCAAAGGGATACATCATCTAGAAGTGTCCCATGGGAAACAGAGCTGAGCTGAATTGACCCTCTTGCTAGTGCTAATATGGAAGGGATGGTAGTGTGAGTGGCAATCTCCTCGTGTCATTATATGAGCAGGCTTAATTTGCTAAGCTTTTATGTCTTTCTCCTCTTGGTTCTCTCTTGCTATTATCCCTTATTCTATATCACTCATACCACAGTGTCTGTTTGCCCTCATCCTTTTTCTGTCTCCAAACCTAATTTGTACTTGGAGCTGAAACAATATTGGCAAACAAAAAAAAAAGCACAAATCACACAAAAGCACACAGTACATGCGCTGGGTATTTTTGTGTCGCCGTCTCTCCTGGCAGGCTGAAGTGTGTACATGTCGTAGAGCTCCTATAATCTCACATTGCACAGTGTAAAAGACAGGCCCTCCCTTGATTGGTGTTTATTGGTTTTACCACCACTGGAAACAACTTGATGTGTATTTGTGTGTGTGAGAGGGAGGCTATCCTGCGCGAGGTCGTGCATTGAAGGTCACTGCAGTGGAACAGGCCATGCTTGATGCTCCACAGTGACTGGCTGATCGATAGTGTCCTAGCGGCTGTCCTACTTCACACAGGGCACAGGAACACACACAGAAAGGCTGCACAGTGACAGCACATGTGAAAGCTAATGGCATCAGAGATGAACTGGGTCTGAAATGCAGTGCTTTCTCCGTAATGCCATATAATAATCATAAACACACCATGACTGGAACTGTTATTGGTGAGTACACCCCAGTTGCGTTCGTCAAATAGACGGTAGTGTGCAAATGTTTTATTTGCCACTGACGGAAATTAACACTTTAAGGATAGGACACATTCTTCTAGTACATTGGGTACATGCATGGTTGTTGAATTCTGACAGGGTAGTGTTGTTTCAAATTCAGCACGGCAAGTTCTGCGCTCCCTGGAAACGACAGTGGTGACACTTGTTACACTTGTGACTCGTATGGTCAGACCTTTCCTGTTCCGACTTCAAGAGCTGCAGCTTCCTCTGCCGTCACTTTCACAAGTTTGAAAGTTTTGACTGGCGGTGCTACTTGGGCGCCAACAATTTTGTGTACACAACTTTCCAAAATTGTTGTGGTTGGTCTGAAACCACTCTGTTGGGAACAGATTATGCCTCAGCAGACATCTGCCAGGCTAACCAAATCATTTGGGCGGGATTCAGGCGTGATGGACAAAAGAGTAAAAGCGACATAGTCATACAAATCATCTGAGCACTGTGGAGTTGAATTTGTGTACAGCAAAATGTCTCTGATTTCCCCTGAAGCTTTGAATTGGATTGAGTTTGGTTTTCAGTTTTTTACTTAGCAGTAAATCTGACTGCCTGTATACAGAGTGCTGTGTGTCCTCTAGGAATACGGGCAGCATTTTGTAATATAAATGCACCGTTTTGTTTGTGAAGACTTGTAATGCGTGTTGGTTGAAACCGCAGAAAGACGGTAGTGCAGTACATACCAACATTCCCTTAAATATTTTAGTGTCCATTGTATCCTCCTGCCACCCGGAGATTGTGACAGCCCTGAAAATAGCTGGATGTGATGCTGCTTCTTCATTATCTACAGTAAACTATAGCAAACCACAAAAACAGACTATAAATTCAAAGCTATGTTGCACATAGCTGTGTTTCTGAGTTGTTAGATGAGAATATATAGCATTAGGGTGACAGTGACTGAACGGAGCACAAAAATATATATATTTATTTCTGTAATTGGGCATATTGCAAATGTGGAGTGATGGAATGCAGAAGAAAATGCTTGTAACTGAAAACTCTTTGTATTCTTTGAGATAATTATGCAAGTGATTATTCTGAAGGAGTCTGCTTCATCGCTCATTGCTTGTACTGACACAATAATTCATTGTCTTCCTAAATAGGCAGCTGCAGTATAGGCTGCATGATAATGAAGACATCTTTCACAGAGCCTGTTAAGGAGATGCTCTTTTCTGTCAGAGGTGAGCTTTAGAGAAAATAAAGTAATTGATTCTCTTTGTACGCATACAACTGGTACAGATATCCCATTGTACATGAGCTACATTATTTCTCTTGCTGTACTCTTTTCTGTGTCACAGTTTTAACATTTGGATTGTGCTGTACTCTCATGAGGTTGGATCCAGTAGTGTTTACTCATCATTCTTGAGCTGTATTCAGGTCGGTGAGAATGCAACAGGTGGCCGTGTGGGCAGAGAGACGAAGTTCACCAAGTGGAAATGAACACCCAATTGTTTTGTCAATGCGGCATGCCCACTGCCAAGTACTGTATGTGACGTGTTGAACTGCGTATGGATAAAAGCAGTAAGCTAAATGACTAACACGAGGATGTACGGCCCTTCTGTGCCCTCCAATGAACTGCATGTCATCTTTCAAGAACCATTAATGGTACCCTGAACGCACTTGCTGAGAGGAGACTGCAGTCTCGACCAGATATCTGATGTAATGACATCTATTATGTGATTACCGCTCTCCAAACAAGCAGCTGGTGCCGTCCCTGCTGACAGAAGATTAGATTATAGAACATTGTTAATCTAGATTATTTATTACATGCCTACGTCTCCATAAATAAATATTTGAGGCTTCACACAAACACTCATTAACATTGCCGTCCACACAGAGACAAGGCAGACATACAGTAAAGCCCACACACGCTGCCTGTCAAGGAGTCTGGCTCAATGCTACATGAACAACAGGTCAGTAGACACAGCATGACACAAGATAGGAAGTGTTGTTGTTTTGATGTTGCGGGGAGGACAGTTGAAGATTTAGTCATGATGTCGACCTGATGTTGTAGAGGGGGGATAAAAGTGAAACCAAGTGAGTGAAATCTAGGGCATCCAAAGATATCAGGGCCAGAGTGGAAACAGGCCACTGAGAGAAAAGAGAATTTTAGATTAGGATAAAATAAGGAATATTTATTCTTTCTTCAGTCTAAGTACAACCTGATTGGCATTACAAGGAAGATGGGTCAAACTAGAGTATTGGAGAGAGAATTGTGAATGAATAAATCTTAGAGTAAATCATTAACTTGTGGTAATTTGAAGCTGTAATTCATGCAGAACCACTTTAAAAAAAGTGTCAAGTTCGTTGTTGTGAACTTGACACTTGCAGAATGAGGATGTGTAGTTAAAGTTTAAGTGTGATCTGTGCTTTATGTGCATTTCTAAGACAAGGGTAAAACTAAAAGAACATGTCTTAGAAAAAAAAAGGTGGACAAATGATGTGATGACCTGTGATGGGCTTACATTGTCTTCTCTACCCCAACATCCTGTTCACGTTTTCCTTGATCAGTGCATGGCGTATTAACGTCTGCATATCGGCCTCAAAGCTCAGCCTTCCTCTCTGTTCAAGTCAACAAGTGTTGTGGCAATCACTGTAGTGAATGGGAACAATGAGAGGCCAATGTGAAGCAGCTGATTCTCTCTCTCTCTCTCTCTCTTTCTAAACTCCCTGTGCCCCCACCTTCTTCAATGAAAGGAGCCATTGTCTCTGGCCTGGATTAAAAACCTCGCACAGTACTTTTCCTTTGAGGTCTTGAACAACTTTGCCTGCTTAGATGAAAAGCAGTTTGCTTTTCTTGCACAGTATGTCCATTCCTCATGTGCACTCGCCTGTCCTCACCCGCACACAAATATCAACTTGCACAAGCCAAACACACCACAAATCTGATAGGCACACACAAGCCTGCACTGACACATGAACATGCATAATGTGTGCGTGTCTGACAACTCCACTGCGTTCAGAAATCTCAGATTCCAGGCCCTCTTAACGCGCTGGCCACCCAGCAAAGCCCCACCTCTCCCTGCCTCGGCTGCCCTCCTTCTCTTTCTGCCCAGAGCCCAGCGCACTCAGACCAGCTCTGATCACTGACCATGCCTCTGTGTGTGGAGGCCTGTCACAATAGCTTGTTGTGTTGCTAGTTATAAATTAGCTCAGAGGAACCTGTCCATGATCTCTGCTTTGCCACTGGATTGGACATGGAGCATTTACCTGAACTCTGATGGGCTTCAAGGAGTTTTTAAATCATCACTTAGCAGTGGGGCCTAAACAAGCCGTGCCGGACTAAAGGAATCTGCAGCCATGGCTCGATTTCAGGAAAAAACCAAGTCGGCCACTCTTCCATCCCGTACCTGTGGGAGTGTCCCAGGGACTAGCCGATTGCAGAGACGAATGGCTGTGTGCAAGATGGAGGACTACACCTTTGACAGCTTTGAGCTTCTTTATAGTGGAGCCGTTGATAAAATCAAAAGCCATAAAAGTAACCTCAACCTCAGTAAGTTTGTCAGCTTCAAACTCAGGAATTTATTGGCTAATGTATATGTACATTGTAAGATTATGTAGCATTTGGGCATTAGCCAACATTGCAATCAGCTGAACAAGCCTGCGCAGGTAAACAAAGTTTAGCATTTGATAGCCTCATCTTTATTGCACCAGTTAGTGTTTATGCCAACTTCTGTCTCAGTGTTATAGATCAAATTTGCCCATTTGTCACCATACATGTGGTCATCTGATCATCTTTAACCAAGTCAACCACAGCAACTTTATCCAGCCTTGTCTCTGGTCAGCTGAAAATAGCAGTTCTCCTACAGTAATGGGCCATTACAATAAAAACGGCTATCCAGTCGTTAATGTTAACTTAATAATATGATAATTTAACTTTTTGGATTCTGTGTGGTGTTGATTATGAAAATCATAAATTGGGATTATACAGAAAGTGAAATGATGCTCCATGGTCGGTTGTTGCTGTCTTGTGACACCTCAACTGTACACGCTACAACATTATCTCCGATTTTGACTCTAATAACCAGATGACAGTGGGACTAGAATGTATCAGATATCCCACAAACAACCTTTCCGTTCAGAGCAGTCTGTTTCTACTTTTGCAAGAGAAGGTTTGTTCTTGCCTCTGGCCAAAGTTTGATAAAGCTGACATCACCATTATTGCCATCCTTATTAATTTATTAACTGCCTTCACCATCGCTGGGATTGCTGTTTTGAAAATCTTTATTAGACGATAATATGCACACAATCAATTGGAAGTTCTTTAGTTTTTATGTTTTGACAGAAATCAGTTCCACGGAAAGCCCACAGAAGAGAAAAGGTCAGCGCCATTAAATGTGAGCATTTAGCTAATCTCCTGTCTGTGTTACAGATAAATGATCTAGATACTAGCCTTCATATCGGCCAAAGAGACCCTGTGATATGGTAACCCAGGATGAAGATTTAAATATAGAAGACAGCGATCCAATTTTAGAAGCAGAACAGGCGTGTTGACAGTATTATTAATATGCTATCTAACGTGGAGGGCCTCTATGGAACAAGGAAGTGACTCTATTCTATATTTCGCTGTCTTACACACTAAGCATATTCTATACATTCTGTCCTGTACCACACACTTGTGGCCCCAATGCAGTTCACTGTTGAAATGAGGCATCTCTCTTTCTTGTGTTAGGAAGGATATGGCCAGTATGGAAGGAAGGAAACTACAGAGAGGAAATGTGTAAGGAGGATCTTAAACACATAGGAATAATAACACAAGTAAAAGGGAGGGACTGGCATTCAGTATAGAGTGAGGAAATGGGAGGGGTGGTGTAGTAAGACGGTAAAAGGTAAACAGGATTAGGACTTTGAAAGTATCAATGAGTGACGGCAACAGTGGCAGTAAAAGGACAAATAGGTCAGTTGCACATTAAGGATTGTTACTGACATTATGATATGATCTAATGCACTTTGAAACCATGAACTAAATGAACTCCTGCACCCTTTTTAGGGCGAGCAATCTTGAAATGAGTCATTCTTAATCAATAAAAAATAGAAGTGATTTCCGTGGAAGCCAGACTGACTTCCCCCGGCAATAAAATATTTGGTCTGGAGTTGTTCCGTTGGCAACTGATTTTGCTGCAGCAATGTCCGCTTTGCCAATCAAATTGTTTGGTTGGGCTTTTTGCTGAGCCAAAGAGTAACAGCAACAGTAATCCATGTTCCCCGAGCACCGTGGAGTTAATTTTGTTTACAACAAATCGGTTCAAACACGCCCATAGTGAAATCCAAATGGCGTGTTAGTAGACCCATGTTCTGATAAGAGTTAAGTGTGTCTGGTCTGGAACTGGTTTCCTTGCTAAGAAGTTGGGGGTGTACAGTCTGTTGCCTGCAACCCTTCATCTAACAGCTCACTGTGACCCTGAGTTCACGGCTGCTGTTTTGTTGTATAGACAGATAGTTTTGGTAAATGTTAGCAGTAAACACGTTCTATTTTGTGTGACTAAAACATAATGAGAATCATCTGTGTTGTTGTTGATGTTTTGCCAGTTAAATGCTTTTAATGTGAAGACGCAGCAGCAGGAAATGTTAAGTTTCCATTAGCATTAGCGTCGTCTGATGGCACATACTGGAGTTTCCTGCTTTAATATTAGACTTAATTTAACTAAGTGGACCAAATTAATGCTTGTGTTGCTTTTGTTCAGGTGGATGTGGAATAGGTAATTAATGTTCACCTGATTGCCACATCATCTTTGCGTCACTCAAAAGCTATTAAGACAGGTTTAAATTTGCCACCAAGTTAATCCTGGCTGCCCTGTCGTGTTCATTTTTAATCAGGAGTGAGTCTCGGTTTCCGCTGCCGTACAACGTTTAACAGGAAGAGCAAAGCATAATTGAGTCATTTTAAACTCATTCTCAGTGTCAAGCGTTGTTGTTGTTTAGTGTTGGGTATAGCATATCATAAACTACTGATCCTATTCTGCCTGCACCAACCATAGTGCACTGCTGCTACTGTTAGCCATTTGTCTTAATAGGTTTACTGCTGGCTGTAGATCTCCTGGCACAGAGAAGCCCAGCCAGCATTAAGCTGCTTAGCCCGTTGCAACCTTTGGCCGGCCTCTTGCTTACTCTTACGCACACATAAACGCACATGCCGTCATTCTATTTGTCCTGTTTAGATACACGAATGCTCCACTATAAACAGTTAAACTGTTAGCAGATGGGGTGAAGGATATAGGCAAACTGTGCTGGAGGGCTGAATGCATGAAAGGAGTCACGTTTCATGATGTAATAGAGGAAAGAATCATAGCTTATGTTCTCTTATGCGTCAGTGCAAGTGATTTTCAAAAGGACGTGGAGATACGGTATATGTCCTCTCTCTGGAAGAGCACCCAGGGTCCTCGTCCTCTCTCTGGAAGAGCACCCAGGGTGCTGATGCTTTAGCTGCAGGAGGTTCTGGTAATGAATGTTTTATTAGCGTTAATGGGAAGAGATAAAGGACGGGAGTGAGATATGAGATTGGGTGGTGAGAATGTGGCAGCAGAATTCTTGTAATACGAATCCGCTTCTGCCTGTGTGATGAAATGATCTCCGGAAGAGTAAAGGGAGTCAGGTGATATGTATTTCAATTAGCAGAGTTCGCAGCTCTGCTTTTATCACTGTCTTTACTGTTCGGACCGTTAGCATCTGTTACAACTGGTTCAGGTGACGTTTCTTGTGTTTTTTTGTGTCCATAGACGGACTCGATGAGTCTTGCTGTCCATCAGAAACCCTGTTTGGAGAACGGGATCTGTACTTTCCTCTTGTTTTCTAATCGACTTCATGCATGCTTTGCATCGATTCACCGTGACTTCTGCACACGTGCACACTTTCATTGCCTTCCCTCCTCCAATATTCATGTGTCCCTTTAGTCGGGGACAATAGAGTGAGAGGAAACACTGCTGATGTTGCACCCCGGGCTTTGAAAGACCAGATACCTGAAACCACTTGATGCTAAGAGCTGATTGACAAAGAGGAAGCATGGGGGACAGGTGAAGGTGAAGGATGCAGATGAAAGGAGAGATGAAATGAGAGATACACAAACAAAAGTTCTCCATTTAGAAATTCATTCCACCTTCAAAGCAAAAATGTTCCTTGCTTAAATCAGATTTTTTTAGATTTGATTGTGTGTTTTAGTGAAGTTGAAGTTGGAAATGATATGGTTGCTTATCTGAGACGCTGTAGAAAATTGTCCACATAAATTAAATTGGAAATACCTCCGCTCATACTTATCATGACCATGTGAGCAGAGCTCTTTGGATTTCATTGTTTTCATAACAGAGTTCAGAGTTGCTTATGTCCAATTTGGATGTTTTGTTTTCCAGAGGAGGAGCTGAGGAAGCTGCGGGAAGAGACCAATGTGGACTCCCTGCGGCAGGAGCTGGAGAGAGAGCGGAGCAAAAGGATAGACCTGGAGCAGAAGATGAACGAGGTGCTCAAAACCAGGTAAGACAGGAAGACATAAAGCAGAGTCAAGGGCGCAGCCTGGACGACAGGAGATGAAGACTGAATGTGCCAGATGGGAAGCAATAATGAGTGAAAGACAGGAAACGGTGACACTGCACTTTGTAACACTTAAGCTGGGCCGAGTTTATCATGGGTCAAGTCGGATGGTGTGCGTGTGTGCTAGTGCTTCCCAAGGTTTTCGTTATAAATAGTAGCCTTAGCAGCTTGGTAGGCGGGGAGTTCCACAAGGAGGTGTGTTTGTGGGTTTCAAGGGAGATGGAAAGAGCGAGAGGAAAAAACAGAGACGAGTCACGCGCCAGTCGGACTTGCCAAGCGGTGACACAGAAGCCATGCTGGTGTCAGGATAAACCTGCATCTCTTGGCAACCACAAGCCACATGTATGGCTCTGCATGTGCGCTTGTGTGCGATCAGATGATACTCCTCTGACTGCCAATGGGAAATTCCTCCAGTGATCTCCAAGTGATTAGCCTGAGGAATGTCGGAGACGGTTTAGGGGTTTGTAAGAGGTGAAGTAATGTACCATGACCTAGGAAGTTTTCCTCACTTAATCCCTTGTCTGCACTATCCAGCTGGAGAAATGCATGTGAGCGTAGCATAACTAATACCCACATACCCTTGAGCACAGCTGTGGAGTTGCTACTTGTAAATGATTAGGAACCTGTAAAACAAAACTAAATTAGTTCTCTTGAAAACCAAAAGTGGCAAATAATTACTTTGTTTTCCTTGGAGAGAAGATCAACGTAGTATTTTTAAGCTTTAATTTTTCGGTTATTTCCAACTAGAGACGCTTTCCAAAGCTAATAAACTCTGAGTGCTGTTTCATTCATTTCTGTGTACATTTATAACTTTTTAATTAATGAGATATGTGACAGTTGAACTAAGTTGCTTCTTGTCTCTATACGTGCCTCTGTGCGTCTTGTGACAGTTGTTGATTTATCCAGCTCAGCAGCTCTCCTCGTATTAACACGTGATCTTCCTGAGGACTTCCAGCAGCTCTGACAATACAGAAGTGAGACTGACACATGACAGACCCTCTTCTCTTTCCCCACTTCAGGCTAGAGGACTCTCCGCCGCAGCCTCCCCGAAAACAGCAGTCGCCCTCAAACAATGGAACAGGTGAGACCATTAGAGGACAAGAGAGAGAGAAAGAGAGAGAGAGCGAGAGAGAGTGGTGGGTGTGGGGGTGAGTGGGAGTTTGTGGAACTGACAGGAAATGAGTGGGGAAGGATGGCTGTGACGTCTTTAGAGTGTGGGAGTAAATCAAGAAGAGTGTTAGTGTGTGTGTGTGTGTGTGTGTGTGTGTGTGTGTGTGTGTGTGTGTGCGTGCATGGGAGGTGGGGATGTAGGGTGTGTGTGGCGGTGCTCAGTAAGGACAGACTGTGTCGGAAGTGTCCGTGGGTTATTGTAGGACATAAAGCAGCGCGTAGAGTGCGTGACTACACACACAGATACACACTAGCGAGGTGAAATCCAGTGTGCTGTATGGAGCAATGAAAAAATACAACAAACCGCATTAATGCGTCAAAAGTTATTGTACTGTGGAGGTTATTTGTTACCATTATGTCAGGTCTTCATAGTGTGGTTTTTATTTTAATCATTTAATTTTTTAAACGCGCCAGACAGAGGAGACGAGAGCTTACTACTGCAGCAAAAGTCTGACGTTGTTGATGTGTCTGAATTACAGTTTTCCGTACTTTGACTGGTAATGACCTACACCCTGTGTGTGTGTGTGTGTGTGTGTGTGGTCTCAGTAAAAGGGAATGGGAGGGAAAGACAGAGAGGCTAATTTCGGAAAATGGGTTATGATTGTAGATCACTTCATCTGGGGCAGACACGCCTGAGCTCCAGCTGGCATCGGAGGCGTGCGTCGGTGCCACTGTTGCGTCGAGATAGATTAGGAATGTGTGTGCTAGGACTTGTTTAGATACAGGAACAGAGAAAGGCATAATTAGTGAAAGGTGAAAGGCTGAACGGAGTAATTGGCGCGGATGGGACGTTAGGTACCTGTGCAAACTTCAAATTAAATGGACTTGTTACAGAATGTAGGCAGCAGAAAGAAAGTTTTCACTTTGGTTCACTTTTATTATTTTCGGGAGATTTGCCAGAGCACTCGGGCAGTTTGTCACCTGGAGCGGCTGCTCAGTTCAACCACGGGAAATAAATGTGAGGTTTCACCACAGCAGCTGAGGGGTCTGGTCTTTGCTCAGGGGCACTTCAGCATAAACAATTAGGCTAAGCTCCTCTCCTCTTAAGCTAAAAGGCCACATTCACCACGTGAAACTGTAAGGTTAGAAGCAACACTACATGCCTCTGATTTCATGGATGACTTCATGCAGCATATCATTCTTGAATATTAAGGTTAGATTAGGATCCTTATTAGTCATTATAACATAACCCATAACCTGTAAGTTGGTGACATTTTCCCCTTAGAAAAATGTATTACAGGACTCAAAGTAGTTAGCTGGCTATGCTAATAGCTGTATCTTACATGGCAGCAGATGCAAACTGTTACATCAGTTCCCTTCCTCTTTGCTCTCACGTTTTTGGTTTGGGGATAGCAATAAAAAGATACCACAGTCCAATTCTCTCTCTTACTTTGTTAATTTCTAAATTATTATGACCGCTCCATGCACACCAGAGCAGGTTTAATTGGTTCAGTCTGGACCCGATGACAATCCATGAGACAAATTCATTGATGAGTTAACCTAACTTGGATGTGTCTGCTCCCTTCAGCAGATAAACAGCAGAAGGAGGTCTGGAGTTCAAGGCTGCAGAAGTGGCTGTACGAGCGCTTCGGGGTTTACATCGAAGACTTCCGCTTCCAGCCGGAGGAAAACACTGTGGAGGCAGAGGAACCGCTAAGTGCTAAAAGGTGGGTGAAATCTGCTTTTCATCAGAACATGAAGTGTCTGTCCTCAGGTACGGGTTCTGCGGCTGTTGAAAGAGATGTGGAATAAGACATTCAGACAGCAGCAGGGGAGTACTAAAGGTTTATAGCCAAGCAGGAGTCGTCTTTTGATAATCAGAATGTGCTACACATACACTGTGGCTGACTCACTGTGTCATTGCGTTGGTTCCTAGATGATTATTTCATATCAGCTTTTTATTTTGCGCAGAGACACGACAGAGGAAGTTGGAAGCTTTTTTCACATTTGGTTTCTCTTCTGCGTCTTTCTCTGCTCCTCTATAAAGGAGAGTGAGTCATACCAAACCGGCGAAGGCCGAAGTGTCGCCACCTCCTCTCGCACATAAAGCAGAGTTTTCTTTTCAAGTGCTTGTACGTGAGCATCTACGTGTATCCTGACCTTCATTTCTTGTGTTTTCCATCCAGGTTGACAGAAAATATGAGACGCCTCAGTGAGTACTCAAACACACTCTTAACAGAAGCAGCTGTTAGAATATCACCTTTGCTTGTTAGCCACTGCATACATATACGTCATTCTATAACAATGTATACTACAGACCTGTACAGTAGGAATACATTATTTGGCATTCATCATTCAAACATGTTATTCAGTCTGGAATGGACTCAGATCCACTGTAAAAACATACCTTAACTTATATGGCTTTTCTTAAGGATACAACTTCTCCTTTTCAGAAGTACATATTAGGTACATCATAATTAATACAATGTACCCTCTCTTGCCATTTTATTAAGTACACTAGTTAACCAAACGTATTCTAATATAACAGTCCTGCATTAAATCATAGCTTTATGGAGGTTATGGTGTTCAGTTTTTGTTGAAACAGCGTTACAAAGGTTGTAATTGAACTGCATTATCATTTTGGAAGATGTTGTTTGTAATGCTGTTAAACTGGATTGAATAAAACAGAGATGTGCTGTCAAAATGCTGAATACCTTAACCTTCATGAAGATGAGATTAAGTCAAGGACTGTTATATTAGATAGTGTGTGTTTTCACCAGTGTACCTGATGAAATAGCAAGTGAGTGTATATCAATACAAGACACACAATGTTGTTCTGTTCCTTGTATTAGAATTAAACAACACTGAATATTTCCCTCTGCCCCTGTTGTTTCAGAGAGAGGAGCGAGACCTGTCACCAACTTCTTAAGGAACCTCTCCGCCTTATCTAATTGGCACTCCGTCTACACCTCAGCTATTGCCTTCATTGTGAGTGCACACCTTTTCTACTATTGCTACAAACCAATGTTTATTTCGGCTACAACCATGCCTGGAGGCTGGTTGTCTGCCCATTCGTACGTATGTTTATTATATTGATGAAACAGAATTTCTTCTCTTTATTATTTCTTGGTACAAACATTGATTCTGATAATCCAAGGTCATGTGATCTGACATCATAGCGTTCTACAAAGCACAGTTGTATTAATCAGTTTGGACAGGCTTGGATGTAAACTGCAACTTGACTAGTTGTCAGAGGCCTTTAACTACAGGGCCTTAATTCTTGTTGATGTCTAAGCTTAAATAGAAATGTGAGATCTATAGTGTCACTCTGACCCCATTTGGCCTCACGGCCTTGTTACATGACCAGGAAATTAAATGAAGTTATTTCTGCTTCACAGTGATGTGTTGCAGTGACTCTGCCAAAGACTGCAGAGCTCTAATCAGATCTGCATTAATGTCCACAGTCAGTGATTATGCTAAATCATCTTCAGCCCACCGACTGTGACCGTATCATGCCAAGACCATCTTGGTGTCTAGAGTTGACCCTGCTTTAGTGTAGACATGTGACTAATGGTACATCGCCCTCTGCCATTATATCACCCGAAATGAAATAAGTCAGATCAGGGTCAGACCAGGGCACCTCATTCTTTAATCTTATCATCGATATACTTAAAGCTGCACAGTTTCCTTGAGCTGCTTGTCAAATAAAACGTGGCGACTTTGAACCTTCTGCAGCCGCTGTTAACTGCTCAGTTAACCAATCACCAGAAACAAAATGCATATTGTACTACATAGTGTTAAACTGCATACATATTGTACTGTGTTTCCTCTTCCCTTCAGATTTACATGAATGCTGCTTGGCATGGCTGGGCCATTCCCATGTTCCTCTTCCTGGCTATCCTGCGCTTGTCCTTAAATTACCTCATCGCCAGGTAAAAACATGATTGAGTCAGTGGACAGTCCTGTATCAGAGGAACACCCATGGCACCAGTTCTTATTGGATTGTTTAGCTGAACCATGTATCGTGCATTCTGTGTGACAAAACTATATTGAAAGTTAAACACTGTGGCCACAGCTGTGCTGGTAGTGAACAGATTTGCACTGTGGGTGGCAAGCCTCATACCAAATGTTCTGGCTATGGTTAAAACATACACACATGTGTGTATTGTATTTCTTGTAATTCTAATTGTCACTGCAAAAGACCAACACATGATAGCAAACAAGGTAAGCCCCTGTTTATACACGCAGCTACTGAAGCTGTAAAACAATAAAATCCCTTTTAAAGTGGGCTATCTTAAGATCATTATGAAATGAGGGCACATTAGTACTTGTCAGACATTTGTCTGGACTCAGACTATCAAACTAGGACACTTGGTCACAATAAAAGTTCTTAAGAGTTTGGGGAGTAGTTTGTTGACCTGATTTCATCCAAACACTTTATATACTTCTGTAGAAAAGTATTATTACACCTTTTTCTTTTCCAGAGGTTGGAGGATCCAGTGGAGCATTGTGCCTGAGGTCTCTGAACCCATGGTAAGACAACTTCCTGTTTCCTGTTTGCATATTTCCACCACAGGTCAGCATGTAGTTTTTCTAATTTGTCTTTTTGTCGTACACAGGAGCCTCCGAAGGAAGACTTGACTGTGTCTGAGAAGTTCCAGCTTGTACTTGACGTTGCACAAAAAGCACAGGTGCAGCACAGGTTCATGTTTATTATCAAATCAGAGTGCAACAATAAGTCAGTTCTAGTGGTTCATGCACTGCTTCAACTTTCTTTACAGAACCTTTTTGGTAAGATGGCAGATGTTTTGGAGAAGATAAAGAAGTACGTTTAAAAAGTATTTTACTCTAACAATCAACCATCTAAGCAATCATTACGATGTAACTTAATCTGTTTTTCTCTTTCCCTCTGTGTGTGTGTCTGTACGTTTGTCTGTCAGCTTGTTTATGTGGGTGCAGCCAGAGAGCACCCGGAAACTTTACGTCTGCCTATGGGTGGCTTTCATCACCTCCTGCATCCTGCCATACAAACTAATGGGCTTCATGATGGGTGAGAGACGTACACAGAGCTGCTTTATCCATCGGACATGCTGCACATAGTACACGTGGGCCCTGGATGAATGCATTACTCAATCCAGTACACACAAACAAATGCATTCATACAGAACTTGCGTAACTTGGTTTTCGCTATGTTCTCTCAGAAAGCTTATGTGCTGTAAGACTTCTAGGGAATATTGAGGCGTTGAAATGATGTCATTTGAAGTTTTTCACATTGTTTTTGGCCATTATTCTTGGCATGGCTTACATCAGAAAAACACAACTTGACTTTATTTAGCTGCCAGACAGATATTAATATTAATTCAGTCAAAGTTTCTTTATGTAACATCAGCTAAGGGCATCCATGCAGTGTGAGCCACCTGCCTTGGGCCGGAACAGCCCCAGTCAGCCCTAGCTTTACCAGGATCATACGAGCACTGTTGTAGTTTCACTCTTAAGCACATCGAGTTAGCCTCTCCCAGCAGGACCTTTTCTAGTGGTGGCTTCTGTGTCCTCCAGCTATGTTGATACTCTGTCTGACAGAGAGGACAAGATCGAGCCGCCTCTCTCCGTTTTTTTTCCATTGCATAGAACTCTCATTTTTATTTTGGCATTCATTTGGATATCTTCCTCAATTTGACGTTAGGCTCTCCTCTGTTCCTAAGCTTTACTGAACAGAAAATCCAGTATTCTCTCCATCTGTCTGTTAAAGTTCAACTGCAGGCTATTTGCATGCTTATCTGATAATGTTTGTTACTACTTTTTCCTGTAAACAAGTGGGCTCACATTTCCTTACAAGAGGTTTACACAAAGGCTATGTTTATTCGGCCATACTTACAGTTGGCCCTGTGTCCTAAATGCACCCCCTTACTAGTGGAAATAAAAGAGACAAGACAACAAAAATCACTGTATGTTCAAGACCTACATTGTGCTAATAGGTAAATGTTACATTTGCAGTCTCACATCTGTGTTGTGGCCCAGCTCACTGTTTAACTTCATAGTGAAAGTGGGTAATGATCAGCCCGGGATGAAAGTGTCTTTTCTAATTAATGTGACGCTAATGGCTGACACGGTCCATGGTTCACATTTGCTCAATGATTTATACAAGATGGAGAAACAATGGACTAATCAGAGCGAGTGGACAGGATTAACAATGGGCACTTTATTCCGTCGTACAATAACTAGCTAACCACATCGCTACATTCATGAAAAATAGAACAGAAAATGGTGACAGGAGTGGATTAGAGCCATTGACGATGTGCAACGCAGATAATAATTCTGAAATCTGCATCAGTACTAAATAGAGCAGTGAGTGCTGGATGTACGCTTTAAATTAATTGGCATGGGACCTCCTTTCAAGGGACCCATCTGCTAGCATGAGCATAATGTCCCAACTCTATCTGAATATAGCTGTAACATGTGTTATAAAAATATTGAGTTGGGAAAGTTGCTGAATCATGTGAAACAATCAGAGTGAAGAATACAAAAGGCTATACCATGAGTAGCACTGATATTTGAAGAATGATTTGAAAGGAGTACCTTTGATACCCACTCCTTCCAAAGCAGCTTTTTTCACATCTGTGTCCATTTCTCCTCTCTTCAGGCCTGTATGCTGGTATCAAGTTCTTCATCATAGACTTCCTGTTCAAGAGCTGTCCGAAGCTTCGGGACAAATACGACACTCCCCACATCGTGTGGAACAGCCTTCCCACCGACCCCCAGCTCAAAGAGAGGACCAACGCCACTGTGTCGCGGCGGGTAAGGGAGCCACATTTCCCACCCCCTTCACTTCCTCCTCTCGAAGGGGCTTGTTTTCCTAAACAAACTGACGTGTAAACACAGATGACTGAGCATGGCGTGGGCTAAGCCTCTGAGATATATAGTTCAAATATGATACTTCTGCAGTGATGCGTTTGCCATCCACTGTAGATTTGAGTTATTTCTATAGACGTACCCAGTGAGCTACTCCAACACGGACGCTTGTCTTAATAATATTTAATAAAACTCGTGCTCATATCCAATCGACAAAATGTAGCTAATCCATCATCTGTCAGCCAGGGTCAGTCTTTGATACCCACCCACTAAAGTGCCAGTCCTCCTCCCACTTATTCTCCTGCGGTCGAGCAAAGAGAAGAGAGAGATCAATATCAAGTATCAAAATATCATCTCTCCTATCAATAATACATCACAACTCAGCCGCTCACTCTCTGTTCTCGCCGCGTGGCCCAGAACAGACGGCGGGTCGGCACACGCCACACAGATACCTGATGTCTCTTTACATGAATGTTTGAGTGTGTGGAATGTCTGCTGTGGCCTCAGTCACAGGTGTACTCTGTCGTTTCTCTCTCTCAGCTCTCTGTCATTGAGAAGGTAGGGACTCCAGTGTGTCTCCCTTTGGTTCCTCTACTGTGCCTGGATGTGCCGCCAGCTCACCTCAAAGCGTGTGTGGGTGTGTGTGATGTGTGATGTGTGGGTGTGTGCGATGTGTGACACACCTTGGAACTGGCTATCAGTGATTTTGAACAGAATGGATCAAAAAGTCATCGTAAAGAATAGTCCACAATTTCAAAAAAGCTTTAGAGTTTTCTCACTGTATGTTATTTAACATTACAGCGGATTGATTTCTATACATGTGCTGTTCAACATTTTCAAGACCGTTGACACTTTTGATCCATTTCTTTGTGAGAAGTAGCAGTATGTTTCCTGAGTAGTTCCACACAGAAAACCCTGACCAATGTCATTTCGTGTTAGCTCATTAAATCCTCCCTAGTCCTCAGTGAACATAGTAATTGATCCTAAAGTGTAGTTGCTGTTAGTTTTTATAAAGTCCGTTTATCACATAAAACTGTAAACTGTATATAACTTGGATGGACGAACAATCCATGACTTCGGAGCAGTTTCGTGGCTCCAGCAGTCGCCATCTTCATAGTTTATTCAGAAAGAGGTGGAGCGTGAAAGGCTGGGAGCTGAGGCCGACAGCTAGCCTCGCCTCCCAGCTTTGATAGCACTCACCTGTTACTTAAAGCAGCCACGGCATTAATTATGCTTTCAGACCTGATACTATCAAACAGTAGGAATGTTTGTTTCTGCTGTAAAGTTGATCATTTAAACACGGAAGTCGACAGGAATCGACTTACTTTCGAGGCCAGCCTCAAGTGGTCATTTGAGGAACTGCACATTGGCTTCATTTTTCAATCCCATTGGTTGACGCTTGTGTACGACCAATCACTCCAGCTATTTTTTTTTTGTATGCCACATTTGGCCGATTTTCTCCTGTGTTGGCTTCTTTTTTCAACCCCAGAGGTGGCTGCTTCGTAGTTCAAGAGTGTGTTTTTTTACTAAAAATGATTATTGTTTCTCACAAACTAACAAGTATTTTTTGTACTTTACAACTGTCTGTACTGCTGTACTGTACGGATGCTGAGTGAATGATAGCCTCACCCTCTGCTTTGCACGTCACACCTGAGCCTGCTGCAAAGAAGTGCACACGCAGCAAAGCACCTAATGCAGTATGAAAAGTTGAGGAGGCTGTTTTAAGTTTGGCCACTAGTGTTTATAGCACTGGGAAGCTGTCGTCCAGTCAAATGTGTACAGACTCTTACCGTTTCTCCCTCTCTATCCTTCTTCCCCTCCTCGTGTTTTTCATGTTTTCACATCCTCTTTTTATCTTCCATACATCCCTTTGCCTCGTCTTTTCCTCACTTCTGTCCTCCTTTCATCCTGTCCTCCTTTTTCTTCTCGTCTGTGCCCCATCCTCCATCGCTCATCAGGTTCAGCCTGTTGTTTCTCGGGGCAGCCTCGCCACCATCCCATGTGGGGTGAGCAGAGAGGAAGACACGGGTCGCTCTCACAGCACCAAGAAGGGGGCCTTTCATGAGATCTTCAACCTGCCGGAGTCTGAGCGCCCTCTGCCGGGTGAGGGGACTTACTACAGCTCCAAACTTTCATTGCTTCACAGTTTAAACAAATAGGCAGAGAAACTGTTCATTCTGTAGATTTTTCTCACAGTGGTTTAGAACCAGGTTGCACACATGTTTATTTACTTATTAATTTTTTTGCAACCTTTTATTTATTTATTGAAAAGGATTTTTTGTGCGTACATACATGCAGCGGTAGTAGACAGAAATAATTGTGCATCCAGACAGTGGAATGTCAATAACCCTCTTGTCCCTTCCCACCATGTGAACAAACCCCTTTCAGGCCAGAGCAAAACAGGGACATTAGACAAACAACATACCCGCTCATACAAAGGGGGGGGGGGGGGGGCTGCTGTTGTTGCTAAGGGAGAAAATAGCATTGGAAAGAGAAGCTTAGTCCGCCTCCAGGCCTGGAAAAGAGAGTTTGTTAAGAGAGTTTACCACGTCCAGACCTCCAGGCCTCCATGTCTCTTGGAATGTCTTAACTCAACCACTGAACTGAGTGAGAATCTAATTTTTTCAAGCTTTAAGTTATAGAGCTCTTTCTTGATCCAGTTATCATGTGTTAAGGTGCAGACAAGCCTCTATTTCGAACAAGTTCAGCCTCTGGGGTAGCAAGGTTGTAAAAGCCAAAGCTTGCTTTGTTGTCATGGGGAGGTTAGTTTCAGGAGGGGTGCCGGCCAATAATGGATTAGAGGAAGTGATTTGCCCATAAGCTCTGCCCAGGGTCTTAAAAACACTCTCCCAAAAAGCCGCCAACTTTGGGCAAGACTAAAACATGTGTGTTATTAGCTGGGGACTGTTTACATCTGGTTACATCATCATGGAAGCATAGATTCTGGCCAGTTCAGCATTTGTATAATGAATTTTATGAAGGGTCTTGTATCAGATTAAGCCTTGCAGAGCTCATACAGAAGAAGAGTGAACTAAATTTAAGGCAGTATACCATTGACTGTTAGTTTCACATTCAGCTTGTCCTCCCATGCTGTTCTTATCAACATTAAAGACCTCAAGGTGACCAGTAAAGAGAAATCGAGATGCATTTCCCTTGATTAGGGCCTACTGATAAGAGGGCATCTATCAAAGTGTCAGGAGGACAGTTTGGGAAGTTCTTTAACAAAATACCTCATATGAAAAAAGTGAAAGAGAAGAGAGTTTGGCAAGTGATATTTACATAACAATTCCGCAAAAGACAAAAAGATACCTGTGTTACATAACTGTCGTGTTTATTTTTTAACCAGAGTGTTCTCTCTATTGTCTGTTCTCAGTGTGTGAGAACGGCTGGAGGTGCTGCTTAATAAACAGAGACCGGAAGATGCCCACGGACTACATCAGGAATGGAATGCTTTACGTCTCAGAGAAGTAAGTCTGCCTCTCAGGAGAGCTTTTCTTTTCATCGGATCTCAGGCTGCGGGATAGAAGAAGTAGTTATTCTTACAGTGGAGGGAGGCGCAGGGAATCGAGAGTTTGTGGTTTCAAGTTGCACCGAATCTTTCTCCCTCCCTGTATCTGTCAATCAGAGGAGCATCAAGCTGGACAGCTGTCCTGCTGAGATTACACCTGACTGACAAGAAGACCGTTCACTTAGTTGCCTGTTTTGTTTTGTCACTCTGACAGTTACCTGTGCTTTGAGAGCTCCAGCTCCAGATCCAGCTCTTCCAAGAAGAATAAAGTCATCAAGCTGGTGGACATCACTGACATACAAAAGGTACATCTAGTCAAGAACATCCTAAAACATCTTATTTTTGTGTATTATAATGTGCAGCTACTCCAATAATGTCTTGTTTTGTCCTCTACAGTACAAAGTGTTGTCAGTCCTACCAGGAAGTGGGATGGGCATCTCTATAGCCACTCCTTCCACTCAGAAGGTACAGACTGTTTTATAGACACATACAGTAGACTGAAAAATTATGTTTAGATACATGTATAATATATTGATCACTTGTATAAAACCATTCAGGTTGAGCTAGATAGGCGTATGTAACAACTACAGGAAGTTTGTGACTTGTTCTTGAAGACCTTGAATTTATACTTACCTACAGTAGTTGGTAGCAGCAGACCAGTTTCCATGGGACTTTTTTTTATTGATAATGAAATTTATTCAACTGGTCATAGAGAAGTAAGGGGTACTGCAAAATGTATGCTGACACAATATTTTGATCATATTTTTAATCATCTTAAAAGTGGGATTGGGCAACTGTACACATTAGCAGCCCCAAGTGGCCAAATGTGGTAATTGCAGGACTATTATTAATCACTGGTTTAATCCATCACTCTAGTCCACACTGACCTCTTTGTTACTGTCAAATTTCTCTAATATCTCTAAGTTTTGTGTCATATTTCCACATATACAGAGTTATTAACAGTTCTCTCATGTGTTGAGAACATTCAGACACCCGTTAATGGAGGTGTGTCATTTAAAATCCACTGGATAATCTTAAAAATGCCCCGCCGCAGAGATGAAGACAGGTTAACAATTTAACTGCTACTGTTCAAACATGTATGCAACTGCTAAAGCGTCTCTGTCTCCTCCAGCCATTGGTGTTTGGTGCCATGATCCACAGAGATGAAGCTTTCGAGGCCATCTTCACCCAGTACATGAAGATCATGACCACCACCAAGCCGCCGTCCAGCTCAGAGCTGTAGATACCCTGCGGTCCAGCAGCATACCTCCATACCGGGGCTAAAATCTGAGGCAGAGAGCCTCCTGAGTTTCATCTGGAAGACACTTTCAACATCCACACTCCTCTGCTGTGTGTGTGTGTGTGAGCCTCCTCCTCCTCTGGTGACGGGCGTCGGCTTCCTCAACGATGGCTCGGCTTTGATTGCTGGATTTCCTGCTTCGGCCATGTTGTAGAGGATATGTGGGCGTAGCTGGTATTTAGTCACATGACACACTGGACAGAATTTGCTAACAGAGGAGGGAGGGTCAGTGTGGTTTCTATCAAATCAGCTGAAGGCTGGTGAGAGGGCTGGTTCTCCTCTCCCACCTCGCTGACCAGCTGACTACTTTCCTGACCTACTTGTTTCTATGTTTGCATGTGTGAGTGTGTGTGCGCGTGTTCTTAAATGTGTCAGTTTTTCTCTTTATTCCGCAGTCAGTGGAGTGCTGTCTACTGTGGTAGGAAGACTTCAACAAGTGCTCAACCTGGATGTAAAACAAATCCTAACAAAAAAAAAAAAAAAAAAAACTAGCAGAGAAAAAGTGGTTCTTAACTGCCAGACATGTATAGGAACAGCTATATAAGCTTTAGCTTTAAAAATCACAGCAAATCAATGTTCAACTATCTACACGTTAAACTGATCGGTGCCTCTTGGCATAGCCCAACAACATGGTAGGAGTGTATATGTGTGAGTGGTCAGTGACTGTATTTTTTTTAAATGTGTATTATTAGCTGTGAAGACGTCAGATCACCATTTGACTGACACAGAGCCTTTCTGTTAGTTTACATCACTGCTGTCTCATTATTATTTTGGTTCTTCATTTCAGCAGTAGTCGTCACTGTCGGTCTAACAAACAGAAAATGTACGCTTCGGTGTTTGTAAGTGTGCGTATGTAAAACGTGCAGTGAATAGTTTTTTTTTGTTTGTTTGTTTTTTTTAAATGCCTTTTTGGATGAGCAGCTTTTGGCCCTGGAGCTGCTGGTCGTGTCCAAGACGAGAGCACAACGCCGACTGCCATTCAGGAAGGTGGCGCAGTGAGAGAACATAGCCTCCCATGTCTAAACTTCTCTTTTCAAGGCACAATCTGTTCGTAGAACGAGAGAGATTTTCCATCACCGGTATTCTCCCCGCACTTTATTAGAACTAGTAACTGGAATTGTTGACACTTTTGAGTCTTCAAAGGCCCATTACTTCCACTGGTCAGTGTTAGCGATAGTTTCCAAGCTACCACTCAGTCCCTATGGTATTTCTGTTTTGTCTGACTCATTGAGTCAGCACCGGTCACACTCTGAAGAAGGTATTTTAACTTGAAACCACCAACAGATTCTTTTTACAAAGACTGTTCAGATATTATTTAAAGTGGCAATCTCAAACATGGAATATTTCAAACTGATCCGCTGTCAGAAAATATCACAAAAGTAGCCGCTGTCATTTTTTTAGGCACATTTCTAATCACAGATAGCAGTAAGCACTAAGTTCACTGACTAACCCATCGTATTTCCTGAGACTACTTCATAATATAGTCAATTAATATGGAGCGTTCATATCCAGATGCCTGTAAATAGAGATTACATTAGCAGGAATATCTTGATAATGCAGATATATAAATATGACCATAGTTTGATGAGTGGGCCACAGGCTCAGACACCATTGTGTTACCTTATCGAGTTAAATATACCGACATTTATTTACAAGAAAATCTTTGAGATTGCCACTTTAAGAATCCATCACAGATCCTCATTAAACACGTCTTTGCTGTTCAGGTTGTTTCAGGTTCCATGAGCAGTAATATGAATCAAATCCCAAAACCAGGATTATAATCTTTAAAAAAAAAAAAGAAAAAAGAAAAAAAATCATGATATTATTTTATATTCTTATCTTTTGCCTCTTTCTTGCACTTTTACGTAACGCCACAGTGAGTGCTCTTCCACGTCATCTCGGTGTAGTCTCTTTCTTTTCAACAGTAGTCAATGAAGCAGAGGAAGTTTCTAGACTGAGCGAGAATATTTCGGCGTCACTTTAGTTTAAGTCACCGTTCTGGAGAGTGAAGCTGGTCTTTGTTCTTGCGGAACAGCTCGATATGTAGAAATATAATGCCAAACTACATCAGACACTTTAGCGTGTTTTGTGAGATGAATGGGGACGGGATGCAGGAGTGGAGGCGAGGAGTTTAGTTGGAGAGAGACGGTAGCTATTCCGGTCACACTCCTGTTTAGTGAAGGCCCAGCAGCCCAGGCTTCACAAAACACAGTTTAAAGGGAGACCTTGACATTTGAATATTTACTTTAGTCATTGTTGCTCACGTTCTGTGTCACAGGCTTCTCTCTGCAAATCCTCTTGTTCATCATTGTTGATTCAAATCAGCTGAACTGGATATGAAGTTGCAAAAGACGCAATGGAACCAGTTATAGTCTAAATTAAAGGATTTTTTTTCATTTGTATGATTTAGCCTGTTATTAACGGGCTGCCTTCACAGACGTGGATTCCTATTTTTGTTTAGAGATGAATCTGATCCACGAACGGGTGAAATAGGTAGCAGTCTCACTGTGTGGTCGGACGGCTCGTCGTAGTCTTAAAGCTTTTACCTGAAGCCTTTTGTCATCTGTTAACTCTGAGGAGCAGCCCGGCGGGAAACTCCCAACGAGGCCGCTCTCAGTTGAAGCACAGAATGTATCACGTTCTAAATGTCTACCATTATTATTATTTTTTCTTTTGCCAAATCTTTGCGTTTCTGTCTGCCATATTCTGCCTACGCTCATGTTTACAGAAGGTTGTAAAAAAAAAAAAAATACGCTGTTTTCTTTTTTTTTATTTTGGTTTCACCCAGTTTGAATTCCTTTGACTCTGGAGTTATGAAGACTGGACTGCTGTTCTTGAATTGATGTCTCGTTGACTCTGCACCGCTCACATGGCCGTCTCTGCTCGCCACATAGCCAACACCGATCATAGTGACGACGAGAGCAGTATTTTGAACCTCACACAGCATGTAAATTGTCATATCCAACATCGCTGGAGTTGTAGCGTAGTGGAAGTTGCCGTAAACATCGGGCTTCGTACGGAGCAGAGACGGTCATGGTGGACTGAAATGGCAACATCAGTGTTTCTGACAGTTAGTCGTGACACCTTTTGAAGAGTTGTAGAGAAAGAGCTAAAGTTGGATTCCTTTTTTTTAAATAAAAGCAATGTGAACATGGCTCAAAAACGTTTTCCTTCTTACTGAGAGTTAGATGAGAAAACTGATTCTACTCCCTTACATATATCGTCGCTATAGTTACCTTCATACAGGCTGGAGCCATGCTAGCTCAGCTCTCTGCTAAGCTAATGGTTGCTAGCTGTAGCTGTTTACTTAGTGAGAACTGGGACATTTTGTTAATTTAAATGTTTTGGGGTGGGTTTTTTTTTTTTTTGAGTCACAGTCTATTTGAGTTTTTCTTAGTTCAGTATATACATCAGAAGTCCTGATTATTGCACTTGCTTTCTGTTCTGAAAACTGTGTGCTTTTACCAAACCCGCCTCGCTCGGTACAAACCTCTCAGAACGCTTTGAATCTCCCACGCAATCACGAGGGCATCGATTTTCTCATCTAACTTTTTAGAAAGGAAGTTGTCCAGTCAAAATGTTAACCATCTTCCTTTGAAGCCTCCAGCGACTGCAAAGGTCACAGACTCATCTGCGCTCGTTGTCAAAAACAGTGGTGTTGTCGTCTCCATTCGGGCTGGTGTCCTCACCGTTGTATTAAATGCGTATGTAGTTCCTCTAACTGTGTGTAAATGTTAATGATAAGTTTTCCAAACATCTCAACGTCTGAGTGACCCATACTGACTGCACAGTTGGTAACCCAACCAGGGGCTCCCGTCTATTTGGACGAATCGCAAACGAATAGTCTCAAGGCTCTAAAAACGGCCTCAATCTGAAATCGAGACTGAAGTGGATTAAAAATTCTAAAGGATGCATACTCGTGTTTTGTGGACTGAAGCGGCTCTCAGATTATCTGGTCCGTTAACTGCTAATTAAAGCCCGAGTGTTACTGGGAATCACTGCAGCCATTACAATGAGTAATTAATTTGTGGCTATAAATGGCTTCCTTTTTTTTTGTCAGAGAGGAATTTGTATACAAATTATTGTACAGTGAAGAAAACAAACCACTGAGTTTTTAAAAGACATGTCTATTGTAAAGGAAAATGTGATGTACATTTTTTAATTTAAGTAAATGAATTTAAGGTACAATTGTGCCTCTGTCTTTTTTTTCTACACTGCAGTACCTCTCTACCGCCACATGAGGTCACTGTGAGACCTCATGTCAGACTAGTCAGCCGGCAGAGTTTTCTCATTTCAACCTCCCCTCTCCACAGAGGAGGTCAGAGGTCAGGGTTAGCTTTCTAACCTTCTCACTCAAGGATATTTCAGTATTTTAGTCTCTACACAAGAATAAGAAAGTAGGTGGTTTGACATATTATACATGGCTGAAAAATCTCACTCCATTTCTATGGTGATTGCGCGGCCAGGGAATCGATAAAGAGGTGGAGGAAGGCCTGTTTGCACTTTCATCTTGCGTGTGCTGGTTTGACCTCGGCAACAAGATTTCAAGACCGTTTCTTTAGGTAAGAAGAAAAATATGTTTCAACATGTTGTATTTTTTTCCCCCATGGTTTAGTGTTACAAGCAGGCGTATGCAAATTTGGCATCAAAACACAATTAAATCTTGTAAAAACCTACACCAGTACTTCCTCTTGGTGTGTTTGTTCATTCCTCGTGCCTCTGAAATAAAAAGCCCCAACTTGATGGAGACACACAAAGTTCTACATCCAGCACAGTGCGGATTAAATGGCACCATTTCAGGTTTCTTTTCAGGTAATGGATCACACCTTCCCTTTGTGCCGAAGCAGAAATGAAGTCCATATTCAAGCGGTGAAAATGACAAGTCTGTCTGTGAGCTCTGATTGCAAGGTGACATCTGACTCCGAGCGGGTGGAGGACGTGATTGCGGCGGGGGGGGAAAAAAAAAGTTCCTCCTCAGACGCGGTACGTCTGCAGAGACCGTGATGAGGACCAAAGAGCTTGAATTAAAAATGAAAATAAGTCGAAAGTTTGAATGGAAGAAATGAAGATTAAAAAGGAGATTTGAAACAGAAAATCTTAAAAGTTAAAAATTCCAGTGACGGTCTTATAATTAGAAAAACCCGAAAGCTCAAACGCGTATCTCTAAATCAGAATTCTTTTTTTTTGTCATTGTGTTTAAAGAAGGTGGCTCCTTCACAAATCTGTACTGACGATATATCCTCCACGACAGCCTTACACTCACTTGCCAGTTCATTAGGTACTGCATGCATCCTAATATAACAATCCTGCATTAAATCTTAGTGCTATCGAATTGTGTTTTATTGACACGTTTCTATTATTTTGACATGCCTATTTTAGAAGGTGGGGTATGATAAATAACCACTTTAGCGTTTGATTTAATCCAGTTTAACTGCGCCACAAACTACATCCTCCACAATGATCATCCAGTTTAATTACAACCTTTCTCACACTGTTTCAACATAAACTGAACCGTTATGAAAGGAAAATTTAAAGAACACATTGAAAATACATCAGATCTCAATGGGAAACAAAATCATGTTGGATACTGATATGGACTGGGTAATGTGTTAGGGATGAGAGGATGCCACATCGTTTGATGGAGATAAAAACTATCAACCTACAGAGCAGCAACTTAAAATGCAACTCAGTAGTTTGCATGGCCCCCACGTGCTTGTATGCGTGCCAGTGCCAGTCGAGCTCCGCGGTGCCGGGCAGTGAGCGCAGGGCCCACTAGAGGACGTCGGGCCCTCAGGCCACCCTCATGAAGTCTGTTTCTGATTGTGTGGTCAGAAACATTCACACCAGTGGCCTGCTGGAGGTCATGTTGTAGTTGCTCTGGCAGCACTCATCCTGTTGTTCCTTCTTGCGCAAAGGAGCAGACACCGGTCCTGCTGACGGGTTGAAGAATCTCCTTCATGCTCTTGAGACCGCGCTGGAAGACACAGCAAACCTTTTGGCAATTTGGTGTGTGTACTGATGTGCCATCCTGGAGGAGCGGGACTAGTGAAAAACAGTCAGAAAATAAAAGGTGTGTGTGTGTGTGTGGGGGGGGGGGGGGGGGGGGGGGGGATATCGTGACCTCCACCTGTAAAACCATTCCTGTCTCAATGTTCCCCCTCTAGTGCACCTGTTGTTAATTTCACACTAAAGCAGCTGACATTGATTGACAACCCCCTCTGCTACTTAACTGACCACATCAATAACCCAGAAGTCTAACTGACTTGACGCTGTACTCTGATTAAAAACTGTTCCTTCAGTGTTTTTGAGCAGTGTATTAGAATGCATTCATTTTCACCAGTGTACCTAATGAACAGGCAAGTGAGAGTGAACGCTCCGTTTCAAGACAAGGCAAGAGAAGCAATGTCACGGACAGATTTCAGGGACACTGTTAATGACACCTCGGAGTCATTCAGAGGCTTCTGAGTATCCTGCTGCTTAGTTTGATGGATTCACTGTATTTTTAGTCTGCCCGTGAGAGAGCTGACAAACGTGGCATCATTTACCATTAGCATGCCATGACAAAATGGTGACATAGTTTTGACAGCTCAGCTCAGTCTCCTTGTCCACTCTGGGGCATGATGTGTGTACTTGCATTCATACGCGTCCGAGACCTCAGAACTGTATAAGTGCTTTAAGTGCTGACACAAATATTACAAAAGTGTAAGCTGCTCCAGAGCTCGCTAGCTGCAGATGCTAAATGTTCAAACTTAATTACAAAAGTAGTCAGCACTATATGCAACCACTGTCTGGATATAAAACGGCGTCACAACTCGGTTTCCTGAAGAGAGGTTTTGAAGCTCAGTGTGGGGTCTACGGCTGCGGCCATCTTGGCAGTGCCTGACGCTGCCTAAGTTCCTGCTAATTCATGATTTGAACAGCTGGATCAAAGGCGGGGGATACCTAGGCAGACAGCTAGCAACCTTTGAGGGCCCCCCACCTGTCATTCAAAATGACTACGGCCTTAAATATGCATAACTTCAAGCCTTGATACAGTTTAAACGGTAAGTTACATAAAGATACACCGACTTAAAGTAGTCTTAACTATATTCCACATAGTTCGACCAGAAACTTAGCTAACCTTTAGCTAAGCTCTAGCTAGCCTTGTAGTTAACAGCCTTCACATGAAGCTAACAGCTCCTATGCTATCTAAACTAGATATTGTAACCTTTACACCTGAAAAACATGTTTAATGAATACAAGGCCCAAAAGTAAAAGTTAATTAAGCCTGAGAGTGGTTCTAATCATTCTTTTAGATCAAGAATAGATGAAGGTCTTACACACCCTTGCCACTTAAAATTCATCATATAGTCTGCTTTAAGTTTGGACCAAAGGTGCCTACACTTATAGGTTTGTCAAACTCAGATGAACCTTGGCTCACCGGTGCTTTGAGCTAAAACTAATTTAGAAAAGTAGCATGATAATGTGGAAGTACTTATCAACCTCATTATTCATCCAGTGGTGAGCAGCAGTCTATACCAGACTTTATAGTTTAGTGGCATTACAAGCTACATTTTTAATACCTTGGTACATTTCTAGAACAGGGCATTCATTCACCTTCTTTCTCCTCTTCATACTCAACAGGAGCTCCTGTTTCCCACTTGTCAAATCATTATATGCTTCACCTGCACAGGTGTTTTCACTGATGTGGCCCGATGAGACCTTTTCTCTGTGAGCACGAAGGCTGTACTCTGGTGTCAGAGCTGTACGTTTTGGGGCACGTCAGCCCTTAACTTTGATTTTTCCTCTCTAAAAGTTTGTGGAGTTTGGTGACTTGGTTTAACTCCCAACGTAGCTGCAGTGAACCTGAGCGAAGCTCTGATCGGCCACCAGGACGGAGAACATCTGTGCCGCCGAAATCTGAACCACGGTGAGGTCAGAGATACGAGTTTCTTCATCTGAGTAAATAAGGCATGTTTGGAAATGTTTAAACAGAACATGGGGGCTTTGCCATGAAGGAAATTAATATATATATATATATATATATATATATATATATATATATAACCATAAAATGACCAAACGAAAAAATACACATTAAACAAAGGAAGGGCGTCTGAGGTAAATACATTTCTTCCACTTCCTCCAGATTTTAATCAAATTTAGTTTCATGAACAAAGTGATTCTGTCTGTTCTTAGTTAGGCTTTCCTGCACTGCTACACTCACTAAACCAAATTGTTATTTTGCTTTTATATTAATACTTTTTAAATTAAAAAAATTCAGTATACAGTTCCATCCAATTAAAAGTCATTTTTGTGCCTAATAGGATTTGACATTCTCTATGGTGCACTCTATGCTGTGCCAGAAAGAAATTATTAATGGCCACTTGAGAAATTACAGGAATGATTTTGCTGTTTTTGAACAGACACGTCCAGGACTGTGTGGTCTGTTTGTGTGTTAAGTGGACTGTCATTAGCTGAGGTGAGTTGAGGTGTGTGTGTTGGAGAAGAAAGGCTGCCTGCCCTGCGTTGAATGTTGAAATGATGCCACCCCTAAAGGGTAGCAGGCCACTGTGGCTATAACTCTCGCTTCTAGCAGCTGTCAGCACGTAGCATAATGACACACACACACACACACACACCCTAGCATGATACATGTGCTTCTCCTGCCATCATGGACGTTAATGATATTTATTACAAAATGTACTCAAATGACATCTGCAAAAAGACAAACAATAGAATTTTCACACAGAACTAGATATCGGCCGCTAAGTCAGATCCGATCAGAACACCAATCAGCGTTTGGTGAGCACACACGGTTCAATAACGCTCTTCTAATTGGATTCTCACCCAAAACAGCTCCGAGGAGCGGCTTCATCGGCAGCACCTCTTTGTCTCTACGGATGATGGCTCTTTTATGCAGATCCGGTTGTCAGCTTTACCCTCCCGGTGAACCTCTTGCTCATGACGCGACAAACACTACCAGAGGTAAACCCACGCTGAGAGGAAGCAGCCATTTGTGTCCGCGGGGCCGCGTTGCCTGCTAATTCACAAAACAAGCCACACACTGTTTTTACAGCAGCCAAATGAGGTATTTCAAACTGGGAAGGGGCTTCCAGAGAGCATGAGAGAGAAACAGCAGCCACAGAAAGACCATAAAAGCCTCTGGCTGGTGATAATGGCTGATAGCAGTGCTGTCCATAACTACTGGTAATTAGAAGTTAGTCAGCCTCGATCTCTCTCTCTGGCACAGGGCTGCCATTTTTGATATATGGAGGTCAAAGGAGGGGTGAAAGAGACATTGTGATTTGATAATAACATTATGTTAAAAAAAATAAAATGCAAAGAACTCCCTTAGCAGCCTTAGTTCATGGTTATTCCATGGAAACTAGCACAAATGTTTAGACACATCACCCCTTTACAAAAGGTTATGTATGGTTGTGTCCATAAAAAGTTTGTCAGGCTGAGTAATTTATCATTTTCCCCCCAAAAATCTAGCTAGCTAGCTACGTAACAACAGATTTATTGCGCTCTTTGCTAGCTAGCTAGCTATTATATCAGCATCCAGTTAGCCTTCAAAACTCTAACGTAACTTTATTTAGTTTCACAAATCTCTCAGAATATTGGTTGGTACAGTTTACTGAAGAGCACATAAAGCCCACCCAAATGATTTGACTGGCCTGGCAGATAATCAGTTCCCAACAAAATGACCACCTTTCCACCACCAAATGCTTTTGTGCGGGGGAAGCTGGGCTGGTTCCCAGGCAAATTCTGGTTAGCACTAGAAGAGAGGCGTAAGCAACTAGTAAACAGAACAAAATAATTAATCTGAACATTCAACTATCCTCCTGAGACCTAACAAAATTTTTGTCAGAATTTTTGTGATTTTTGACTATTTTTGTCTACTGGATGTCACAATATTTTTTCACCCAAAATATATATATATACTTCGTATTTTTTGATTCTAATCTGACCAAATGAGGTATTTCAAACTGGGAAGGGGGCTTCCAAAGCTTTAGATTCTTTAATGCAAGGATTTATTTACATCTGTAGAGTCATGTTTTTGAGTGGCAGTCCCAAAAACAGTGCTTTGCGTTTGTCTCACACAGAAAGATGTTATCTGTCCCAAAAGTAACCCACCTGTACTTTATCTGGTAATTTACTAACTAAAACATATCAAATATCCGCTTGAGAACAACCATAAACAACCCTTTCCAGACCATCCCTACCACGGCAAAAATGTTCATCCAGTCTCTAACAATAGAAAGACTAATATTAGCCGGTGAAGATTAACCACGAGCGGTGAATACGTATGAGAAAACATATCCTAAAATGGAAAATAAATATGTGCCATCAAATATTAAAACACGCAATATAAATTAGGCAGAACCATGATAAATGAAAGGCACTTGAGCTGCTTAGTGCCTGCGCCGTATCTCTGTGATATATTGAACATAAGTAGTTATGTTAATGTGGTCATTATTTAAGCTAATTCGCATTCATTAGCAAATAATTCTTTGTCAGCAGACTTGACGTAGTCGCATAATGGTTGGTATTAATGTAAGCTCTGCATCTTAACTGTATTAAGCAGTTTCAAAAAAAAAGAAGGAGAAAGATTTTTCTCTCCTCATTAATATCTATATTTATCCTGCGAGGTGTTTCAAGTCTGTTCAGATCATCAAGGATGAAGCCTCATCACTTTGAATTGTTCCAGCAGAATTAGCATAAAATGTGTGGTTAGACGAGAGATTGTGGCTTCTCCTTCGTCAGAAAATCATCACCTTATTGGATGTTTTCGATCTCCCAGGGGTCATTTCAGATTATCTACCAGTCACAGTATATATTTTTTTGTATATCCATTTTAATAAACTGATTTTGTATCCCCCCTCCCCCGGTCCTGTTTCCACGCTTATTGCCTGTAGCGCTGGGATGCTAAAAGTCACTCAGGGGTCGGCGGACTTATTCGCATTCATGCTCTGCTCCGTTTGTTGGGAACAGGGAGGTTTTTTTTTTTTGACGTAAAGGAGTGCCAGCTTGGTTCACGGAAACATTTGACATGCCGATGCCAATTACGTCCAAAACCTTCCCTCAGGACTCTCTCTCTCTCTCACACACACACACACCTAAAACTCTCGCAACCTTCCCCGAGGCCTCCAGCTGTTTGCTGTATAATGAAGGAGGAGGAGAAACCAGTGCTGTGCTGCTACCACCACCGCTGCCGCAGCTACCTGAAACCCAGCCATGGCTTACAGCATTTAATCTAACAGCGGTGCAATTGTAGCTTATGCAAGGAAAAATGTGTCCGGGATCAAATAAGTCAACCTCATGCTGTTGTGTCAAATAATAAACTCGTAATATTTGAGAAAGTTATGCCACGGTTTGTTTGCACTTTGGTACTCTGGCTGCGGCTCGTCTCTGAATTAGCTCTAATGAGGGACTTTTTGTTTGCTCTGCCTCGCTGTGCTGTTTAACCGTGTTTGGCTTTTGTCTGTTAAATCCAAAATCAACGGGCTGTGGGATCCTGACACACTATAATGGTTTTCTCTCGGCATATTTTTTAATGTTTTTTCTTGTTCTTGTTTCATTTCCATAGCCGCCTTTAGAAAAATTATCACTGCAGAAGGCTTTTCATACTTAAACTCAGTACATTTACATATGTGTATATTATATATTATATATATATATATATACACATAGTGTCTTCCATTTGTCAAATCTTTTATTAAAAAACAATGAAACACATGCATACAGTTCATGTTTATTGTATTCTGTATTTACATTGATAAAAAGCACAGATGATTCTGGTATGTATGGAGGCCATAGGTGGTCCAAAAAAGCTTTTGACAAATACAAAAAAAAACCCTGAACCTGATCTTTAATCATGGACAAAAGTTTACAAAATTTTAGAGTTGATGTGATTGATGCCAAATAAGGTCTTAAAAGATTATTTCAACATGCAAATGACAAATGCAGTCATTGCAAATTCAGTACACTCTGGGGGTTTCTCATCGTTATTAGTTTTAGTTTTGTTTTTAATTTGGACTTTTTGCTTTCTAGTTAGTTCCGATTCATTTTGAGAGCTTGGTTTATTTTTATTGGTTTCAGTAATTTTTTGATTAACCAAAACATATGCTCTTTCTTAAACTACCATTAGCTTAGTAGTAGTCTTGCTGCAGTCTTAGTTTTCTTCTGACCAGCAGCAGTTGTAGGTTGTATCAGGGATGGACAAAAGCAGGAGTACAATAATCTGGTGAACAACTTTGTCTCATGGTGCGGAGCGAACCACCTTCTCATCAATACAGCTAAAACCAAGGAGATGGTAGTGGATTTCCGGAGGTCTAGGCCCTACCTGCAGCCTGGAACCATCAACGGGGAGTGTGTAGAGGTGGTTCAGACCTATAAGTACCTGGGTCTACATCTGGATCACAAACTGGACTGGTCAGCTAACATAGATTCAGTAAACAAAAAAGGTCAGAGCTGTTTCCTCAGGAGGCTAAGGTCGTTTAATATCTGCCGGAAGCTGCTGGACATGTTCTACCAGACTATCGTCGCCAGTGCCCTCTTCTACGCTGTGGTGTGCTGGGGAGGCAGCACTAAGGAGAAGGGCACCTTGCGCCTGGACAAACTGATCCAGAAGGCGGGCTCTGTGGTAGGGGCAGAGCTGTAGTCCCTGACATCGGTGGCAGAGGCAAGGACCTTGAACAAACTCAGGTCCATCATGAACAATGTCCACCACCCTCTACATGACACCATAGTCAGGCAGAGAAGCTGGTTCAGTGACAGGCTGCTGTCTCTGTCCTGCTCCACGGACAAGTTGAGGAGGTCGTTTGTCCCTCAGGCTATGCGACTCTACAACACCTCCCTGTGAGGAACCAACTGGACTGTGGTCATTGCTGCCACTATTGTATTTTTTATTTTTTATTTTTTACACAGTATTATCTATCTATCCATCCATCCATCCATCAGCGGCAACAGCCACACGTGGCATGTGTGTTTTGAACAGTCTGTTGCACTTCCTTTGTTAGGCTCGCTGTTGTTTTTCCTCGGTTCCTACCACCCTGCCTCTTGCCGTCTTTGCCTCCTCTGACTGAACGTCTCTCTTTGTTTAGCAGTGTGCAGCTTCCGCCGTCCAACTGGGAAAAGTCACTCATAGCCAGGGGGCCACACTTCCTTTGTGTCAAGCCTTCTTTTCTTTCCCCAGGAGAGTTGCTAGCCGGTGGTCGACTTACAGGGAACCAATCAAAACCCTGGTTTTGTCAATATCCTGTAGACATTACATTGTGTAATCAACAGTTACTTCCACATCATAAATTGCTGCAAAAAGATGAACCAACAGCTATATGACCAGTCTTTGCCTTTAATCTTTATACTGACAAAAAGAACATGCTCTACCAGACACCTCCAAGACTTTTCAAAGCTTTCTGGAACATTTTTCAAACCATCAAATGTTGGTATTTCGACTCTTTTGTCACTTCTGCAAAAGGTTTTTCCAACCGCTGACCTCGACTAACCAGAGCTCTCCAGAGCCTCTCCTTCCGTTTTAGCTCACTCTGCTGTTTAAATGAGCTCGACCCGACTCAACCTGCTGCACCCCGCCGAGGAGGCCGCTCATGAATATTTTAACAGAAGTTTGCTTATTGCACAATGAACTGTGCTCCCCGCTGCTCGGAGCCACGTACGCGCAGGCGTCCATGCGTGAAGCAGGGTGAGTACACGCACACACATGCCTGGACATGTAAAGCTTAGCTTCTTCGCACTGTAGATACACATTCCTACACATATACAGAAGAGTCATCGCATCCTCTTTCTCTCACACACTGTAATTTGATGACTTTACATGCTAATGAGCTGTTGTGGTGTTTACCCGACACGCATGGTGGGTGTCGCATGGGGGCAACGCCGCCTGCTTTTAATGATGTTTATTTGGCACACGTCTGAAGAGGAGGGAACGCAGGTGGGAGGGGGGCGTTGAGCGGGGGAGGATGGGGGGTGGTTTGTGTGACTGACTGGCAGATGTTTAGGATGAAGGAGGGAACGCATCAAGCAGATATAACCCGCAGATTACCGAGAGTGTCACGACCCGGCGTTTGAAAAAGGAGGAACACGACCGGCGCTTTGTAGCGGCGCTGTTTGAGCTTTTAACTAGCTTGTTTTAATTGTGATTCTCTTGTCTCCCTGGCTGTCGAAGCATGCTTGCTTCTTTGAACAGAGGCAGATTTGTTAAGCCATCAAAGGCCGGGCTTCGGCTTGCATTAATGTTTCTGTGAACCACGCGCCGAGCAGAGAAAACCAACCCTGAAGATAATTAACAGCCTGGATTTTTGGATTTTCTTTAGACACAAATGAATCTTTCCACTGAATAAGAGATGTGTTTGCATGAGGTTGGGAGGTTGGTTGGGGAAGGGACTGTCCTAATAACTAATATGACCTTGCCAAAGATAGATAGGGAAAATATTTAATTTTGAATGGAAAGGCTCACAAGGTTACTCCAGTTAGTTCAGCCCTTGACAGCTTTAAAAGGGAAAACACACAGCCGACACAGACGTTGTAGGTATTGATTTGATAATAACTGGTTTCATCTCCAGTGGATATAAAAAGTCTAAACATTCCTGTTAAAACTGTAGGTGTTTGTGATGTATTGACAGGTATTAAGGAGGCCAGAGTGTGCCAAGAAAACCAGCAGCAGCTGCCTGATCCTCCGTCTGCAGCCTTAGCAGTAATAGATATTCTTCAAACCAGTCTTCTTCAGCTGTCCAAACTTCATGTTGTGTATTCTGAGATGCTTTCCCTCTCAGCGCAGTTGTAACGAGTGGTTAACTGAGTTTGCACAACCTTTCAATCTCCTCCAACCCGTTTGGTCATTCTCCTCTGACCTCAGCTCCACCGCTCAGAGGATGTCTTTTGTTTTTCGCACCATTTGGAGTAAACTCCAGAGACTATTGCTGTGAAAGTCCCACGAGATCAGCAGTTTCAGGAACAGTCAGACCAACGATCAATTGGTCAAAGTCACTGAGATCACATTTTAATGTTTAACTTCATCTAGACACTTCTATTCATTACACTGCTGCTACTCCACGTAACGGCTGAAGTACAGGTGTTCTAATGAAATGCTCGATGGGGGTTTACATCCGATGAGCTGGTAAAAGTCCAATTCATATTTCTGCCATTCACAAAGGCACAGCAAATGCCCTGGAGATAATAAATGAAGAACAGCATCTGTCTACACATTACATCTAAGGTCGTGGCTGTCTGACAGAGAGCCTCTATGTGTGTGTGTGTGTGTTTGTAATTCAGTGTGCTGCTGCTTCTGCTGCTGCTTGTCACCAGAAAAACACTGGAAAAGCTGCTGGTTGTCGGCGCCTCATTTTCTGCTGTCCTCCAGAAGGACGACTTGGAGTGGTGTGTTTGTGTGTGTTATTGAGTTCGTGCGCGGCTCTGACAGGATATAGATGGCTGATGTCGACACGTGTGACTGGGCTGAATGTTGGGCCCCTCGAGGTAATAAATAAACGTGGCCACATTCACTAAACCGCACAAGATTTTTATTCCAACAATAGTCACGTTTCCATCAACGTATCTTGATGCATGTTTTGTAATGTCACATTGGAAAAGCTTCACAGAAACGAATTTGAAAAAATAAACTGTGTTGGTAGAAGAGTTAAAGGATACGGATATACCTTCTCCAGGCAAATAAAACTGATATAGAATTTTTTTTATTCTACCTTTGCATGTCCTACATTAAGTTACCTGGTTGTTGGCTTGCTAGACTGAACCTTGGTAGTTTCTAGATGCCAGCAGTTGCCTGACAGTGGCATGGTCACAACTTAAAGCTGATGTTACCACCTGAACACCAAGAAATCTTTGTAGCCACAAGCTCACGAACTCTGTTGGAAGGAATCAACACTAGGGAATTTCTTGATCAAGTTTCTTCGCCCTCCGATCCGTTACTGATTGACTATCGGGCCAATTAGAGTCCCGATCCCATCTAAAATAAACAAAACGTCCTCCCCTGGTGATTCATAAAGGCTTTTCTTGTCTGTACTTGTATTCTCCTAGATCACGTGTGCCCTGGCAGCTGTATTAGTCCAATAAACAGAGCTGTCAAAGTTAATGTATTGTTGAGGCAGTAGCTCGTACCTTGGCTCCAGAAGCTCCAACAGACGGTGAAAACTTGTGATCTCTGCCACAGAAATGGGCTGGTCCAACGCCATGAACTCCATATCCCTCTATGTAAATATTTTTCATTTACATAGAGGGATATGGAGCTGCTTCTTTTAAACACAGCGTTCAGGGTTTGTTGTATTCCATTTTGGTGGGGTTTCAAGTTGGTCCTACCACGACGCCAAACATCCACATTGCATAATTTACAGATTGCCGCCTGGTTGACACATTTTCCAGAGTAAAGTACTTCCACAAAGCTGACATGTTTAGTCACGAGATTTTGATTCTTCTTCCTATTTTTTTTTTTTTATTTATTTTTTTTCAGCTTTGACGTTACTCATTAAAACATAGGAAGAAGGAGAAGACATTTTGACCCACCAGGGACATGGTTTTGGTTTATGAAACAAACAACTACCAAAGATCCGATCTAATCCGATCTGATCATTTTAAAAATGCTTGGATGAGCCCTGATACCAATCTCCCTACAAAGATCAAGACATCCCTCGAAAGGATTGAAGGTTTAATACTTCCTTCAAATGGAAACTGTGAGCTTGAAGTTACAACACAGAAAGTTGTAGACGCCACTCATGGATGTTATCCAAATATTCTACTTATGAAGTCATGAATCCCACAATAGGGGACATTTTACACATCAACACAGTAACCATAAATAGTAATGATGGCTGTGATGTGTATTCTGGTTTGGGGCTTACTAAAACTGTACCGTCATGAATACAACCTGCCTATCTTACTGCCACATGCGCCGTGAAATGGGTCTCTTACATGGAAGCACCGCTAATTTCTGAAATTACTGCATGCAGCATGAAAGGTGTCACTTGTGTTGACTAATTTACAGAGAATTATCACCAGGCTTTGTGGCTCTATGGAACAGTTTAGCGTCATGTTTTAGTTTCCCAGCCTGCAGCTTTACGTTTTAGTCGTCAGTGTTGTGTCCAGATGCGGCGAGCAGCTGTTTAAAGCTCACAGTTATGATAAATCCAACAGAACAGCACTCACCAGGGATGAAAATAGCAACATTTGAGTGACTGATCTCCTGAGTTAACACTAGCTGCCACATTTTGCGGCACTGATTCATTACTGGTTGCTAAATAAACACAACAAACACACTGAGCGCTTTTATCCTGCAGCAGCGTAAATAACATTTTTTCTGTCGCTAGCTTCATCTAGTTTATATTAAGTTGGTGTTTTGTTGTGATTAAATCTTAATGACTTTGGTAAATGTTAAATGTCTTTTTCACACTGGTGTGGTGGATCAGCTTGTCAACTTCACAGGTGAATCTGTTTTGCTGCTAATCATCTGAGAAAAAAGAAAAAAAGAGCTCGGTTCCTTGTTGTGTGTGCTTACACCAAGGCTTCACACCAAGATGCAGATTTGTCAGCTCATTAGCTCTACATAAAATCAAACTTAATCAAGGCAGAACAAGGCTTTATTATTCATACAAGAGACACAAATCACAAGGCAGTCCTTTTCAGAGCGGGAGAAGCGCCGCACCTGTTTCCTGTCAGGAGCCAATTCAGCATCTTTGTTTCTATTGGTCGGTTTGAAGCCATGTGATGAGGATAAAGGAACACCTGAGAAGGGTGGTCTGCTTCTCCTTTCTTTGTCACAACACTTGGCATGACTGCTCTTTTACCTCTAGCCACTTTCTACTTTTAATTGTGCTGACAAAACCAAAACAATTTGCCTTAGCGTCTCTTCAGTTGAGGGATGTTTTCTTTTAAGCTGTGCAACTCAGGTTTCAAGTTGATTTGGGGTTTTCAGATATTTGTTTTGCCCATTTTTATCCCAATCACATTTAATATTTACTGAAAACACATGTTTGTACACTTAAATCACAAGGTTGAAACTAATTTTTACCTGCCTTGGGTTACTTTTGGCCTCCGAGACTGAAAAATGAAGCTAATAACAGAAATTGAGCCTGTCTCCAAAGACGAGTCAGTCGCCAGAAAACCTATGTGATAAAATGGCATGACCTAAAACCGGTCAAATTCTATAACGGCTTAAAGTTATGAACAATTAAAGAAGCAGCTGGCTTGAGTAAGAGGAGGGTGCCCATGCTGCCAAGATGGCGACGTCCAGAGTTCCACACTGAGCTTCAAAACTCTTCAGATATTCTGAATGTATAATGAGGAATTTATTTTACGTTTCAACTTGACTCAGAAAAGTTGTTATCAATGAGACGGCCCTGAGCGGTTTGCAGACTCTGCATTATATGAGTTTTGGGTCCGTGAGTCAAATTAAAGCTACTCCCTCTGCCTTTTATCATAAAGGAGAGACACATCTTTAAGTTTCCGTTCCATACCGTCCGTCTTGGTTTTCTCTCTCAGTAATCAGACCAGATAACAGAGACTCCTCACACCCCGCCTCACTTCATCTTCTCCTAGCCGTCTCATTTTCTTCTTTTTCTTCTTTCTTCCGTCCTGACACTCCGAGTTATTTCCCAGGCTTTTTTTTTTTTTTTTTTTTTGGCCGTCTTGATTTTAATTACACAAAGTCTTTTGAGTGGGAGGGTTGTGGCGCATCACAGAGCTGGAGGTAATCATAGTGTGGTTATTCATGTCACATCCAAAGGAAGGAAGAAGGAGGGTGGAAGTAATTGAGTCCACGGCAGACACAAGCACCTCCGCTGCTGCCAGAGGGTAATGAGCTGAAGTGATGTGGCGTGTTTGCGTGGATGTTTGTCAGTCCGTCCATCCGTGTGTCTCGGAGTTTGCTTGTCCGTCGGTGTGATTGGAGAAGGCGTTAAGGCTTCTCTGCGCAGCGTTCTTCAAGCGATTCAATTAATTGTGATGGCTTGGAAAAAAAAGGATTCCACCGAGAATGTCATGTGTTTTTACAGTGCATTCACTAATTAAATTTCAGCCGTTAACAGTAACAGGCCGTTTCCATTTCTCATTAACATCCGTAAGAGCTACTTCCACAAACAGCTTTTTCTCCTGAGGCTCAGATCACAAGATTGTTAGGAAGCCATACAGCTGATGCTAGGTGTCACTTTTGGACAAGTTCACAAATAAACTCTGTGGACTCTGTGGAAAATTCAAATAAAGATGAAAATATCATGCAAGGAAGGCTTAAGACCTAAAAATACTCCTGGCTCTAACATGTGATCTGCATCTGGACATGTTATCTGGATAATGACACAGAACTGAAGGTCTCTGCATGTACACACCAGCACAATACCATCTTGTTATCTTGATTGTGCCTCCAATTTTATCTGATATCAGTATGCAAATTAGCTCCGACTGGGCTGATCAACTCGTTAGCATTCATGGTTGCTTCCAGTTCAGGGGAAGAAAGGCTTCTGTATGGGCTCCAATTTGTTCTTTCATTGTCAAGCTACTGAACTGGCCATGGAGTGGATGTAGAGGTGAGCAGACCCTCTGTGGTGTCGCCTATAGGATTCCTAAAGAGCCACTTTGAAGCTCAACATGTGTGACATTGCTCGTCGCCATCTTGGCAGTACCTGACTCCTTCTCCCAGCTCAGTCAGAAGTGGTCAAAGAGGTGGAGAGTGTGTGGAGCCCAGTGCACTGTCAATCAAAGAAGCCATTCATAATGAATTTTAAGCCTTGATTTAATTCAAAGAGTTGTATAAACATTTATTTCTGCTATAAAGAGGATCATTTTAACATGGAGGTCTATGGAGGTTGACTCGGTTTCGGAGTCAGCCTCAAGTGGCCATTTGAGGAACTGCAGTTTTTGGTACTTTATCTCAGCGATGCCAAAATGAAGTGTCTTTTTGAGAGGTTTCCCTGCAAGTTAACACACTTTTATCAAGCAAATACCTTAAAACAAAACCATTGTGGTTGCTTAAAACTGTTACGTTTAAGTGTGAACTGTTTGCTCAAGGGTCTCTCAACCAAACTCCTGGGTCTCAAGTTGCTTGTCAGTCTGTAAACTATGACTGGATAGTTGTTGTGTGTTATCCACTGGAACCCTTTAAAACACTGGCCTTTGCCCTCAAAGGTTAAATCGTCACATGATAGCCAATATGCTCCCACATTAGGATGGTTACCTTCACTTCCGAGAACAATTTGCCGTCTAGTTAGTCCACGAGCGCATTGTGCAAGCTGTTGAGATTTGATCCATCTCACTACACCAACAGTATGACAGTCGCAATATTACCTGCCTCGTCAGCAGGATCAGATTCTTCTATCGAGGCAGTTTTATTAGGTCTTTGTGACCTCCGGTGTGACCTTGCCTTTAAAACTGGTGGCCCATTTTTTTCCAGGAATCTGGAAACAGTCTCTGGGAAGTACTACCATTTCAAATCACTTCAAATGGTTTGGTTGTATGGAACTAGATGCAGTCGACGTGGTAGGGCCTCATTTATGCTCACAAGGTTAGTGCTGTTGTTTTTGGGCTGACGTTGCGCACAACTCAAGAGTTCAAAATGTTGGAGAAATGTTTGTTGGAGAGAGATACTGGTTGGACTCCATACCGAACTAGCACAAGAATCTTATGTCATTATTTCACACTGGCTCTGATGCATTGTTAAAGGCGTGACACTCTTTCCTGCTTACATCTCTCTTGCCAGTGTTTATGAGCGATAATGTTTACCATTAATCACACGGTGGAATCTTCTCAAAGCCTCTGTTTATTTAAACTACTGGATCCCAGTTATTCCAGCTGGCTCTGACGCAGGCATTTGATTGGTCCTCTAAGACACATGCATTCCCATCCTTGATGTAAACTGTCAGCAGTCCAATATACTGTCCCATTAATCAGTAGAAATCTTACCCTAGATCAGAGCTGGATGCTGTGACAGACTCTTAGGGATACTCTGTCATCAGTTCGGCTGGAGCCAGCGTTGCGAAAGTTTAGTGTACCCAGCTCCCCCCACGAGACCAGACTGCTATATTGAAATTCATAATGAATATTTGCTTTAACCACACGGTGTCACAGACTCTGTTGTTGCTGGATAATTCTGACAGCAGGAGGTCTGAAATAGGCCTCATACACACTTAATTATTAAATGTGGAGTTCAGGATTGTTGTAACACTGCAAGAAAATCCCTCACAGTGTTGTACCACATTTACCTTCTGAGGTCCGAGTCCTGGGCAAATTGTAGTCTGAAAATGAAATAAAAATAATCGAAACCCTTCCACACGTCCAATTTAAAACTCAAGTTCTTACTGTGGTTTCATTTTTCTAATAATTTCCGCCTCTCAGTCTTCTTGATGTCCCTTGATCCTCCACCAGTATGTGCTGTAGCCTTTCAGCTAAAAAGAGAAATAGGTATTGATCATTTTCAAAACAACGTCCCACCCCCATTTAAAAATTACCCGAGGATCTTTAACTTGAAGCTAGCCAAGTTTGCGCCAAGCAACCTTCAGAAACTTTAGTCTGGCGTCAGTTTGCCTCTGCCGTCCGCCGCTGCACGGACTTGTACACACTTCTACTGATTGAACAAGTCGCTTCAGATACGAGCCTCGAGTTTCGTCAACATACTTCCTGGTCATGGATCCTTTTACCATCTTTTCACTGCTTTTCTCTGCATTTGGCCCTCACCTACTCTCATTTGAAACTTTAGCTCCTTAAACTTTCACTGTCTGACTGTGGCTTGAATTCTTGCAGGTCTCTGCGGCCATGAAACAACTTTTACAGAGTAACTCAGACGCTAAGATTAAACTTGTAAATCACCTCTTTTTCTTTCTTTTTTTTTTTTTTATTGTGGAACCTTTACTCACCCATCCATCATGTCTATTTCCTCCCCTGCCTATTGTTACCCTACCACAGTGTATTTATTTCTAATGATCGGTGATCCCTCATCATGTTTCGTTGCTATAATCTCACCTTTTGTCAGTCCTTTGTCGCTTGATTGTGCGGTAACTTTCATTTTTAAGGCGCCCAGCAATGTCTCAAATTACACCCATAATGATTTATTGACGTTAAAACTGCCACGACCAGCACCTTTTTAAGCGGCGTTCCTGCTCTTTTGTGTCTCCTGCAAAGCCTTAGTCAGGAGTGGATTGCTCAGAGCGGTCAGCTATTTTCCACATCTCTCAGCAGCACAGCAGCACACACTGTACTGATGATGGTGATAAATGATCTAATCCAGAGAAGAGCAACATTTCACCGCTCCTCTGGGCAGCAGATGAGACAATCAGCTCCTCATATTTATGTCTGCATTGTGATTTAGCGAGGAGCGCGCCGCTCACTTAGAACTGCTTACCTTCATCATTACGGCCGTGTCAGCGTTTGTCTGTGCCAATGCAAATATGTATATTAGGATTTCACTGCTTGGGTTTTAGATTATAACTGCGCTTCGTACTTTCTGCCTCTTTACCGGCAAAATCCAGCCCCTCGCTCCACTCACCTCTCCTCCTTTTTCATGCTCACGTCGCCTCAAATTATTGAGCAGCGCACAACTGAATCAGCAGCAGTGAGGGTTTTGGGCTGAACATTTTTGCTTGTTTTGTTATTTTCTAAACAATCACAATTCAATGCAGAATATGAAGAGAGCCGCACCACCATTGCTGCTTATTGCCACTTGATGGCAGTCTCAGAACACAGCAGGGTTTGCTCAGCCTCGTTCATGCCAGCGTACAGAACATGTATGTGTGGACTGAAGCTCCTCACAGCTGCTTGTGATGTAGGGGATCTCGACATAGATTTACCTAGAAACGAATAATAAACTCCTAAACATGCTATTTTTGACCGTGCGCATTTGCTGCAGCATCACATACTGCTGCTTCATGGTTAGACTGAAATTTCATGTTTCCTCCAGCGTGGCACGCATTATGCAACTGTAATCAAGTTTCAGCTGTCGAAGAGATTCACCTTGGCCTGACCGTGTTCAGAAAATGTTTTTTTTTTCTGCAAAAGCAATGATTTTTTATCCAGAGGACATTGCTGTGCTGGCTGAGCCTTCTGAAATATTGAAATACTGAAAGAAGTTGAAGCGTCGATTTATGTCAGAGCATAAAAAAGTCATGTACTGAAAGGAGCTGAAATATCAGTTAAAGTGCAAGTGATATAAATGTTGTGAAAGCAATGGAAGCCATTGGAGTAAATCGTTTTTTTTTTTTTTTATGTTTAAGAGTTCGGCTAGAGAAAAGCTGAAAGTGTGTTCTTGTCATTGGTGTTGTCCAAAGTTGAAGACCTGAGACCTGAAAGGGTTTGAAGTGCAAAAGAAAAAGTACAAGGGAAGATGGTCAAGAAAGTTGCTAGAAGTTGGCTAATCCAATCACTTTGCTGTCTTACAGTGGTCTCAAGTGACAGAAGTAGGTGATTGGATAGCTACTGGCTCTTCTTGGGGAATATTTGGACAGAACGCCCCATACAACTGTAACTCCGACCACAACAACTTAAATTGTTGTGAAGACAGGATTATAGCACTGAAGAAAGTCAGAGTGTCACTGGTGAGTGAAGGTGAAGTGTGTGTGCTGAAACAAAAGTCCAAAACACACCGACCACTTCAAGTGAAATATCTCTGGTGAAGTATCGGATGAAAGCAGTTGAAGCAAGCCAGAAGAACTCCAAGTGTAAAACGAGGAGGAATATGAAAGCAATGAAACTGTCGGTGATTGATAGCGTTAAGCGTGCCAAAACAGCCCTGATCCGTCGAGGCATGGACTCCACTAGACCCCTGAAGGTGTGCTGTGGTATCTGGCACTAAGATGTTAGCAGATTGGACTGTTCAGCACATCCTACAGATACTCAGTTCGATTTGGGGAATTTGGAGGCCAAGTCAATACCTTGAACTGGTGCTCCTCAAACCATTCCTGAACCTTTATTTTGTTTTGTGGCAGAGCACATTAGCCTGCTGAAAGTGGCCATAACCATCAGGGGATACTGTTTCCATGAAAGGGTGTAGATTGCCTGCAACAATGCTTAGGTAGGTGGTACCTGTCAAAGTAGCATCCACATGGATGGCAGGACCCAAGGGTTCCCAGAGGAACATTGCCCAAAGCCTCCACCGGCTTGCCTTCTTCCCATAGTGTATCCCAGTGCCATTTGTTCCACAGATAAGCGACGCACATATGCACCTGGCTATCCACGGGATGTCAAAGAAAACATGATTCATCAGACCCAGCCACCTTCTTCCATTGCTCCATGGTCCAGTTCTAATACTCACAAGCCCGTTGTTGGTGCTTTTTGTGGTGGACAGGGGTCAGCATGGGCACCCTGACTGGTCTGTGGCTATGCAGCCCCATATACAACAAACTGCAATGCACTGTGTGTTCTGACTCCTTTATATCAGAGCCAGCATCAAGTTCTTCAGCAATTTGAGTGACAACAGCTCACCTGTTGGATCAGACCACATGATCCAGTCTTCGCTCCCCACATGCATCAATGACCCTTGGCCACCCATGACCCTGTTGCCAGTTCACCACTGTTCCTTTCTTGGACCTCTTTTGATAAATGCTGACCACTGCAAACAGGGAACATCACACAAGAACTGCAGTTTTGGAGATGCCCTGACCCAGTCATCTAGCCATCACAATTTGACTCTTGTCAAAGTCACTCAAATACTTACGCTTGCCCATTTTTCCTGCTTGCAACACATCAGCTTTGAGGACAAAATGTTCACTTACCGCCTATTATATCCCGCCCTCTAGCAGGTGCCGTGATGAAGAGATAATCAGTGTTAATGACTTCACCCGTCGGTGGTCATAATATTGTGCCTGATCGGTGTACACCTAACATGTGTCCGCCTCCGCCACTCTGGGCACCTGAGTTCTTACCGGGTTTCAGGTTACCATAGCGACATGACGTGGGTGAAAGAGTGAGTGAACCAGCAAGTGTTGAAGATGAAGATGAAAGGAGGTAGAAGGCTGTAATCAGATTGTCTCCTCCGGTCACGCCTTGGATCCATCTTCTCACCTCCACCGGTCCACGTCCCGCACAGCCGAACCCACCACCACATAAATCACAATCGGCCACAAGTCACCTCTCATTGCTGCGCCCAACCACAGATCCACCGATGGAGGGAGAGGGGAGAGAGAGCGAGAGAGAGGGAGATTTCCTTTAGACTTGGGCCATGCCCAGACTCAGGCTTGTGGGGGGATGTTTAGTGGCGCTAGCCCTCGCTCCACCCCATTTCCACAGTCAACTTCGAGAAGCTCTGTGACTTCTCTGCTGATATAGTTTCTTACAGCATGGTCAAATGAAGATGGATTGGGGGTTAATGGTGTAATGATTCTGTTTTACAGGCGGCTCGCTGCCACTTTTCTCAGTGGAAAGCCCTGCTGAGAAGACTGCAGCAGAGGGACGGCTGTTTCTCTCCGTCTCTATTCTCTGTCCTCTGCCCACTGTTTGTTGTTTTTCCTTTCCTTTTATACTTTCTCTCATTTCCGAATCCCTGTAGCGGTAGTTTTCTCAATGCTTTCTTCTTTAACCCCAACGTTCCTCCTCCTCTTCCTCCTTTCCCTTTTATCCCTTTCATCACAATCTTGCGAGCTGTAAAAGAAAATATAAATAAAATAAAAAAGTTTCAGTGGATCAGGCAGAACCACCGAAGTGCTTCATAATTAGAAAACGGCTCATAATTACAGCGTGGTCACAGGCTGTTAGCTCGCTCACTCGGTTGCCCTGCGTGGGATGGCGGCCTCCTGCGATGTGTGTGTGTTTGTGCGTGCTCGTGTGCATGTTTGTGTGTCAGCTTCCCTCAGAGAGGTCAGGCTGAAGTTGAGAAGGATAGCAGATGCGCTACCCCACACTGCCCATTCACCAGCTGGGTGCTCTGTCAAAATACTATTAGTCACAATCAAGGAAGCGAGAACATGTGCATTTCACAACGGAAAACAAATACTGATGACACTTCTGTTTGTGAGCGGTCCAGTGCTTAGGATCTCTCTCTCGGCGGGCCCACATTTTGTAGAAAGCAATATTGCCTAAAGGTCATCTTGATGGTTATTTGTCGCTGGGCAACGTTATTTTAATATGGTTTTAATAAACATTTTATGTAGGCGTTTTAAATATTCTTCTGGGACTAAAAGGAAACAATTCGAGCCTCTGAGAAATCAGTTCCAGGAAAATGAATGCTTCTCATATGACCCAGTTCCTGACCCTTATATTTCAGAGGATAAAAAGTACATTTTCAACAACAGACCACTTTAGATTTTGCCAGTTCTTAGGGCTGAATTAATAGTTCAAAACTGAGTTAAATATGCTTATTTGCCATCTCAGGAAGAGAAGACTAGGGTGAGATTAATAGCATTCCCATGTCTGTCCATTATGTAGAGGTATGCAGCTATAGCTAGTGGCTGGTTAGCTTAGCTTAGCTTAGCTTAGCTTGTCAGCTAAGCATGTGGCAGCAATTGTTTCTGATGGAAGACGCCCACAGATGTTCCTATTTAAACCCCAACTCTACCACTCCTTTAGAAGTGAAGAAGCTACTTGGATAAATTGTGAAACATCTCCAGGAAACTCTCCAAGTCCAGGTGCCCCTTCTTTCAGGTTGCTTTTTGGCTATCTCTTAAATATTCTTTTAAAGTAATCTACACCTAAGTGACGTAGACCTGTAACAGTGATTTAACATGGCCGTAAACTGAAAACCAACAAACAATGCTTTATCCAATGGTTCCTTGTAGTTTTTCAGATACTTTCCTCAGATCACACTTGAACTGAACCAACTGATTGAGTTTGACTCCCGTTTGGCCTTTTTAAATGTTGTGAAACAGTTCATGGGTTGCTGCCATATGAGGTGTTTACTTGGGTCGCCTGCCATCCGGATGCAGCCGGCGCTTTCTGGGTCTCCACGGCCAGGCCCCGACTACGCCGATTTCCGTGTCTGCCATTTGGCCTCCTTCCCCTCCCAGGGTACAGGAGCATGTTAGTGACAATGGCCACAGGAGTGGAAAGTGGACATCTGGTGCACCTGTCCAACACCACACACACTCTTGCACATCCTGAGCCCACTCTCTCTGAAGAGGGAGATGTGAGCATTGTGAAGTGTGTGTGTGTGTGTATGTGTGATGATTTGGCGGTCATGCGTGGTGAAGCTCAGGATCACTGAGACCTGACTACTGGCCCGCCAACCAACTGGCTGACCATATGGGTGGAAACTACAGCCCTACAACTCTGCTCTGCACTCCTTCACTTCCCCTCTTCAACCTCACCCGTCCTCCCTCTCAATACCCTCCCCACCTGCCCAAGTATCCCTCCTTGCCATAGCACTCCTGCTGACTTGCTCATTCTTTTTAATGAATCATTGGGTTCACCTGCACCAGAGTGGAAATTCCACCCTCGTCATCCCCCATGTGTCACACCGGGTTTTATTTCCTGCTCCTGGAGGAGATTTAGAGGGACAGGCCGGAGCATGATGCATGGAAACTATAAGATGAGATGAGATTTTAATCATTCCCCTGCTGTTGCATTAACAAATAGTAATATGGTGGAGAAACAGAGTCAAGGCATATTTTCAAAGCCTGTCAGAAAGTACATTGTGCTACAGCAGTTACTCTGCTAAAAGGTTTATATTCTTAGTCAAACAATTAAGTTGACAGCAGTTAAAAGCTGCAGCTCACACAAAACCTATAAACGGAGGCAACAAAAGTGGATACTGGCAAAAAGACATGAGGCATCAGCAGAAAGTTTGGAAAAACTGACTGTTAACCTAAGCTAGAGCATTTTGACAGTATGCCACTTATATTACTGTGTAATGTAGATAAATCTGAAATGCATAACTAGTATTAGCTGGTAGGCACTGAGAGGTGCTTTGATATCGCTGTATGCTCTCTATAGAGAAGTGAAGACTTGCCTTATTTGGTAAAAAAAAATAAAAAATAAAGTTATGTAAGGTTGTGAAAGGAAAGGGACAAATCACCTTTGGATCCTCTTTGAACTGAGTCATGAACATTGAGTGTATATAAGGATAAACAAATCTTCTATGATGTAAACCCCTAGGACTGAAGAACAATTTTGAAGCTCAGTATGGTGGCTCTGCTGGTTGCCATCTTGGCAGTGCCTGACTTGGCCTAAACTTCTGTATTATTCTAAAATAAAATATGCAAAACTCCTGTACCACATCATAATGACTCTTAGTCTATATAATTTAAGCAATGGAGATATATAAAAATTCACCCCTTTTAGAGTGGTCATGAAAGGACAAAAGAGCTATAAATACTTTGAGGATTGACATTTGGATCCAGCCTCAAATGGTCCGAAATGATCGATACATGTTTGTCCATTCAAAAGACAATTTTGCAAGTCAAACGAGTCTGTTTAAGAAAGGACTGAAGTACCAGAAATGCGAAGAGACAGAAGGAAAAGTGTGCCACGGTTAAGGCCACGTGTTGGTAATGGTAATGGTGGTAATGGTCAAACTGACTTCCTGACTGCTAAATGATCTTTTCAACTTACAGACATCGTACGGTATTCCCAATTCGTGACACAGTTCTGAAGGGATAGAGAAATTTTCATTGACTATAGTGTATATTCTTTTCTCCAAAATAAGGTCCCATGGCATTTACTTTCTCTGCAGCTTAGTAAAACTGTGGGCTGTACACTTTAAACAGCCTGCCAGAGCATAATCAGTTCGCAAAGGAGGGGTTCCAGACCAGCAAGTTTAAGCCAGCCAGTCTAACTTACACGCTACTAGACAAATTGTCTAGTAAGTGTCAGGTGAATTTCAGATCATCTTCAGAGAGTCCATGTGGGTTTGATATGACAAGTAATACTATATTAATAAGAAAACTGTGCAACAACAAAAGGTTTTAAACAGTTAACTACAGTAGAAAAGACTAAACCTTCTTGCTAGCTGCTAGCTTCTAGCAATTGTCCGCTTTTCTAAAAACTTTACATTATTTACATACTATAATGATTGAATGAGTGCTCTTTCAGTGCTGTTGGTTTTATTGTTTCACTAGTTTTAAGTTAACTAAACATCATTTACCATAACTTTTAGCATGAAACTACAGCTCCCATAGCATTAGCATCTGATTTTAGCCTGTACTTCTGTGCTGCCTCTCACAGAAAAAAAATCTCTATCTCATTGCTATAAATCTGTGTGGTGTATGCTTGGGTGAACCCAAATAAACCCAATATATAAATATCACAAAATGTGTTTTTCTTTTCCCAGACCAAAGGAGAACAAATGGTAGCAACACTTTTCTCCTCATCTGCCTGCAACTATACTCCCCCGACATAGTGCCTGCGTCTCCACATCCAGAGATTCCTCTGCCCTCTTTATGACAAAAGTAACAATTAGTGTGAGTCCCACAGCAGTGCTGGCTTCATACTTCACCATCACATCACCCTCAACCTATTCCCAGGCTACACACAGACTGCTTTGGCACAATGCTATTACTGAGGCCAGCCCATAGGAAATAGACTGAGAAGAGAGCTTATTGATTGTCTCTGTGTGAGAGCTGGTTGATTTTCTCTCTCACCTGTATCACCTCCCTCTCTTTCCCTCTCTTCCCCCCCTCTCTTCATGTCTGTTGCTTTCTGTCTTCTATCTCCCTGCTGCATTGCAATCCAAGGCTGCGTCTGAGGGAAGAAAAGAAGCCCACAATCATCCAGAAATACAAAAAAAAACCATACTTTCTGTCCATCTACAGCATCCTTCTTTTTTTTTCTGTCTGCTGCAGTAAATGTCACGGTACGGGCACTTGCAATGTGCGTGCACAGACATTGAAATTCATGTGCATCCTTTTTCTGGTGTGTGTGTGTGTGTGTGTGTGCAATTATGATATCAAACCAGCTCTGTAGCTCTGCTTGTTATCATCATTACCCCTCATTGAGAGAGAGTGTGTGTAGGAAAAAAGGGAAGCTTGAGAGAGAGAAAGGATAAAATCAAAGCCATTAGTCCTCTCTTAACACTTCAGCGTGTAGTACTCCGGCCGGGTCCTTCTGCACAGGGAGAAGCTTTTTGGCATTGGTCGTGAAAATAGTCAGTTTATTATTCTCCCTTCCGCAAGTAATTCTGTTTCAGTGCTCGCTAACGCACCACTATTTGATTTACAAGAAGCCATTTAGTATTCATGCGTGCCTTGGAGACATCAGACAAACTCTCGGGAGACAGGGGGAGAATTACTGGCTTTGTGTGCTCTTTCTGGTTTGTGCCTATTTAGTGAAAATGCAAACTTGTTTTAATCTCCCTCTGAAACCTTTCGCATTTTCTTTCGCACTTCAATCTCAGCTTTCCATCACCTTTCTCTGTTTGCTCTGTATCTTTCTTTTCCTTTCCGGCTATTTTTTTACTTCCAGCCTTTCCAGCTTTTCTGAGTAACAAATACAGAAACGTATTGGAGATGATGAGATGTGGTCCTTCGACATCTCCTGCAGGGCGTTGCACCATATGCCCTGACTTTTAATGACCCGCCCGCTCCTTTGGGGGGAGTGCAGAGGAAGAGATTAGAAACCCAAGAACATCCAATATTTCTGAATGTCATCAGCACTAAATAGCAAGGTCCTTTAAGAGCCCCGAAAGGAGTGTATGTCAACCCCAACACATGCAGCTGTGAATGCAAGATGTGGGTGAAGACGTGTGTGTGTGTGTGTGTGTGTGTGTGTGTGTGCGCGCTAGAATGACGTGTCCTTATCAGTATGTGTGTGCGTCAGAGCCACGTGTTTCTCCTCAATATGTATGCGTCTCAAAGGTGAGGCATGTTCTAGATTGGCTGGTGGTTTGCGGCCCAGATCCGGCACCTCTTGTTTGCGCTGGCACCAGACGTAACCTTTTCCATGACGGATCCTTATCCTCCCACCCGCGCGCACACATACAAACACACGCTTCCACACACGTGATTTACAGGGGACGCCAACTGTCGGCAACAAGAACTCATCTGCACCATCATCTGCACTCTCCCCTGGCGTTGTGCGCGCGCGTGTGTGCATGTGTGTGTATATCTATGAATCTGTCTGCATGTGTGCGTGAACATTTGTCTTTGACTCTTGGAGTGTGTGCGTGTGTGTGTGTGTGTGTGTGAATGCTGTCTGGCAGTGTAGAGGGGCTGAGGTGAGTGATTGCCTTGTTTCTGTGGGCGGCAAGCTGTGGCGGTTTGCTCTCACTGTAAATTTAGAGGAATTCTTAATGGAACTCCAGAGCTGTCAGACCTCAAAGTGTTGTACCTTTCTTTCTTTCTTTTTTTTTTTTCCCCAAGGATAAGAGTGATGCTTGCATCCTACATATACAGCCTGATTCTGGGTGTCATTAGAAGGAAGACGTCAATAGACGCATATGTGTTGTGACAATTGCGCAGTGCTTGTTATTTTACACGGGGTTATGATGGGAAAAGGCATGTCTGTATAGAATAAAACAGGTATGCATAATTAAAACAATATAGGAAGGAAGTATAACCCACAGTTTGAAGATATCATGTTCATTTTCAAAGGAATCTGTCCGTCCATCGTCTTTCATGAGTCCTGATACTTGTATTTTCTTGATACACGTGAGTAATTCTGATGTTGTTACCAGTAAAAATCTTCTTGTTTTTAGAAATTAGTAAAATAAAAGGAAGGAAGAGATAAAAATGTAGCACATAGCGTAATGCATTAAGCTATTAGGATTAGGTTTGATCTATTGTCCAGTGTCTGATTACTACCACTGATAGCACAGCTGCAATGTGAAATGCATCCATTGCATTAAGCTCAAAAGATACACTGATCAGTCACTATGCCACAAAGCCACATGTTCTGCTGGGAAACATTTGGACCAGGCATTCGTGTGGATGTTACTTAGATATGTAGCACCCACCTAGTCCAGACCAGACACCCCCACCCCATAGCAATGACACTCCTTGATGGCAGCAGCCATCCCCAGCAGGATGCAGCCTGACACAGAGACACACACACAAAAATGGTTTAGGAACAACTCAAAAAACATGAAGAACAGCACAAGGTGTTGACCTGGCCTCCAAATTCACTAGATCCCAAAGTGATCAAGGATCTGTGGGATGATCCACAGAGGCCCCTCCTCTCAACCCAATGGCCCCCACTACCAACATTCTGATGCCATACACCACAGGACACCCTCAGAAGGACCATGTCCATTCTCTGATGAGTCACAGCTGTTTTGGAGGCACAAGAAAGACCTACACAATATTAGGAAGGTGGTCATATTGTTATGCCTGATCGTTATGTGTTCCCATAAGTTGTTTCCCTTCTATGTTGCGGGCCTTCTGTCATGCAGTCCTCATCCTCTTTGTCTCCACCTTGTCCTTGTTGCCCAGGGCATCTCCACCAAAGTCTCCATCATCTCCACCATCTGCTCCACAACCTTCAGTATCTAGACTCTGTTGGTCCTGTTCCGATTTCCTACCTTCATCTGTGGCTTCATCCTATAATGCCAATTATTTTTGGAGTCTAACTTCCAAAATATTTAATCTTATAAGCTCTTGTTGCATCATTAAATGTTGCTCTTTACTTCCATATGATGTCTCCTTGTTGGAATTCCAATAGAAGGACAATTGGAAGGTTCACCCGCATTTTCCAGATCAGTGTGGCAAGCAGCAGTCTTACAACATCCACTGGCTTCAGGGTTGGCACAGCTGACCGCAGCTCTTACAAATCTCAAAGTTAAGTTTTCTTGGAAATTGATTGGAATCATTTTGCTACACAAAATGGCCAAACCTGCAAACTACTGCACAGTGTCAGCATTGACACGTTGCCTTAGTTGGCGTCGTTATGTCGTCATTATGTCTGCATTTTTTTAATGTCTAACAATGAAAAGATGAAACAAACACAAGAAACTTGGCTGGTGATTCACCACGTCACTGGAACCTTGAAAAAAGTTGAAATGTTGGGTTTCATACAGACATGGCTTGCCATTCACTGTTCCTTGGCATAATATCCATGACCACAATGAATCTAAAAGGGGTAAACAGACGGAGCATCTTCTATACTTTTTGACGACTGTGAAGGCCAAAGCGTATGATCCACATCATTTTCATGCTCATTTCATCAGTGACTTCTCAGGCTGTGTGAGGGAGCCTCTGGATTCACCGCTTCTCCTCTCATTTATGCATTTTTTTTTTTTTTCTGCGATTCCGTATCTTTGGACGATCATTTTGAGAGGGAAGGCGCAGGAATGACGAAGGACAGAGGGAACGGGGACATGACAGGCGATAAAAACGTGGCGGCAGATTCGTTTTTGATAGTGTGCGCGGAGCAGGAAGGCGACAGCCAAGATGGATATTTGATTGGCTAATGCGCCGAGGCGGGTTGCAACAGAGGGCATCCCGTTCTGGCCCTGCTCCCTCTTTCTCTCTTTTTCGCTCTCCCTCTCGTTTTCTCTCAGCCTTGACGGAACAAGACCACCCATTGGGGACATCTCTGATCAATGCAGTCATTATCCTTGCTGCACACACACACACAGACACACACACACACAGGCGTAGGGGACAAATGAGGGAGAGATGTGCTATGACTAGGTCAGAGCGGTAGCAAATGTAAATGTGTCCGGTGAAATATGCTGGTGAATGTCGCACCATTAGCCAGGCTGCAGAGCGAGCCGACTCTCTGGCCTCAGGTACAATAACAAGTGGAGATTTCGGTTTGTCTCTGCCTTTCTTGTGGCTTCCTGTCTTCCCCTTCTGTGTGTTTCTTTCTTTCTTTACCTTTCCTTTTTTCTTTGCTCTAGCACAAAGCAATTACAATCCCCACTTCCTGTGTGCACCTCCATGCATGCACTGACATATTACTGTTTTTTTTTCATGTGCCTATGCACCATATGTGATGTGTATTTGTGTATGCACATGTCTGTGCCTCTGTGGAACATGTGCAGGCTCTGTCCCGGCGGAACAGCAGCGATTTTAGCGGAGCGGTGTAATGATTCCTGTCTGTTAGCTCTGCACCACCTGTATGCACAAAAGTGTTTGCAGACCCAACATGTCTGTTTACCGTTTGGTAATGGCTTCACCCGAACAGCAATACTCCTGAGTTTAACGCCAAAAAATGGGGGAGGGGTGGACAGAAAAAGGAAATGCCAGTTTTATAGTGGAGAAGGAAGAAACAAATTAAATAAGCCTGAGATTTTGAAGATGAAAGACAAGCTGAGACGTGGACTAGCGGTGCAGAGAAGATCCTGATGGGGGCACTGGAGGACCTACTATGATCTAATTTCCCCGGAGTGCCCCGGCTGTTGGAAGCAGAGGACATGGCAGGGTCTCGCATGCGCAAAAAAAAAAAAAGAAGATCCATGTGCGAGAGGAGCATCGTGGGATGAGTGAGTTTACGGGAGAATACAAATTAAATCTAAAACTTGTTTCCTTACGTTCTGCGTGGCGGCAGGTTGCCGTCTTATTAACACCTGAGCGCAGCCAGGAGAGCGAAAGCGACGGGCCCTGCGTGGATGGCTCCCCCGAGACGGGCAATTTTGCTGTCAGAAATAATGACCACTTGCATGTCAAAGATGCTCGAGAAGGATGCGGTGAAAGGATAAACTCAGCAGATTAGAGGCCGTGTGCTCAAGTTGCATGATGTTTTCTCTGAGCGTAGGTGAAGCAAAAAAAGAAAAAAAAAAGAAAAACATTCATCACAATAAACATGTTTACCAAGCAAATGTCTGTGCACGGCTATTGTACTGCATCCACTGAGACAGCAAAGACACGCACAGATTGCTTCTACATGACTACGTACATTTTCTGTTTGTTCAAGAAGGGAAACAGAAACCGTGTGTCTTTTTTTTTGTAATAACTTGGTTATGATTCTTCTACTCTCCAACCACGGCTAGAACTGCATATGTTGTTCAGTGACCGCTGCCCTCGTCTTAACAGGATAGATGGTTGTGGTGTGACCATCATGATGGCAGGTCACTCACTAAGCCAATATAATACTCTTCAGGGGTGAAGCCTCTGCAATATTGCAACCGTAGTTCTAGGAGCACAGATGGAGACATTGAACGCGTCGCGCTGTCACAGCATTCATGGGAATAAGGGGTTGCTTCATCGTCAAGGTGTCTAAAATTGGCCTCATACTTTTGTGATACTGGCACCGGCGTTTTTGCAAGGTCTCACCGTGTCTTGCCTTTTACTCACACACAGTGCCCACACAAACGCAAGCCGAAGCACTTTTATTTATTTTTTTCCGGCGTTTTACATGCGAAGCTGCAGTGACTCTGTGAGCGCTCCTAAACAAGGGGCGACCTGCAGCTCGATACATTGTGCCTGACTGCCTCCGGCGTGTAGACAAACGGCGCGGGGGCTGCCGCTGCTCCGCTAATGTGCTCCTCGCGCTAGGCCTCCTGTGTAAATACGGCGCGAGTGTGTCACCGCTCGCAGGCCTATCGAGCCGCTTATTTGTCAGCACGTTTTAGGGTGATGAGCGACCTTTAATTGTCCACGGCAATTTACTGCGAGGCGGGAGTTTGATTGTACCTATAATTTTGGAGGCAAGGTGCGGTAGCATGCCATAATGAGCTTCCTTCCACTCTTTCTTTGCCGTATTTTTGATATTGCAGAATTTCTCTAAATGCTGCCTTCATGTGTATAATGTTGCAAATGAGACTTCATTTTCCTGCTGTTGGGAATCAGTTCTACATTGCATTTGAAACACTATTCACTGGCCTCCATTAAGCTTAAATGGACTCTGGTGTTACAGCTGAGAACGTTGTGCATATAGTATGTTTATGCAGTTATGAGAAGCCTGTTATAGACTGTGTTCCATGGGGTACTGCTGGAGAGCCTCTTTGGGGCTCAGACTCTCATATTAGGCAGAGAGTAGGTGCTGCGGAGTAGTGGTTAGACCGAAGAGTCACAGGTTTGCATCCCTAACCCCCAAACCTAACCCCTAAACTGCTCCCCATGCACTGTGCAGGTGGCAGCCTACCACTCCGAGTGTACACACTACCGCGTGAACGAACGGACAGGTCAAATGCAGAGAAAGGATTTCCCCATGTGAGATCATAGGCTGTAAATAAAGGTGGACGGCAGAACAGCTCCTCAAGATTGAAGCCCCAGCAAGCAGAGCTCTCCCTGAGCTCCTGCTGTCTGGCTGCAGTATAGGTCATAAGCTCCACCTCCTCCATGTTAGCGGATGAGACTAAGGCCAAACTAAAACACTACAACACACCTCAAATATTTTTTTTCAAGAATAGTTTCTCTCATTTTAGGTTGTTGAGTTGTTCTGATCCTCGTGGCTCCACTCTCAAACCGTACTGCACAGACTCTGGCTCCAAATTTGCAAGATGGCGCCATCCATATCCATGGGTACCGAGCATCAGTTTGGCCAGTGCAAGGGAATGGGGACACATTGTCCATATTTATACGGTCTGTGTGTGTGATCAATATAGTAAAGTTAATGTTTATTATTAGAATCCATTGCAGAATGGTTTCTGGAAGAGCTTGCACTAGATTTGTCACCATTTATTTTATTTTTTTTCAACCTCTGGGACAGCCAGTTAGCCAGTGATCAGTACATTCCTGCAAAATGTAATGCGTCCGGACATGCAAATGCACTGGCCAAATTTTCCGCAGAGAGGGAACAAGAAGGGAACATGCTTGATTTTAATGAGAGGGTCCTTGAACATTTTGCCGCTCCGAAAGAGTTCCAATGTGAGTGTGTAATGTAATTTAAATATTTAAATACCACTGAATAATAATCGCTTTAATTCATTGCACATTATCAACCCCAGTGCCGCTGCTCTTTAGTCGGGATTTCCCGCGTCTAAAATGAAAACGTGATTTAATGTCTGGTTAGCCTGCTGCTAATGTACCCGCTGAAGAGGTTGCAATCACTGCAACATTGCTCAACATTACCAGCATTGCCCTCTCAAGTGATTTACCCGGAGCCACTAGTGTATGCAGTTTAGAATGAGAGAATAAACTTGCAGAGATGCAAAAGTGTCTGAGAACCTTTGTTACAATATGTAACCACCTTATCTGCATGGGACAGGCAGGCATGTAGGTCATCCATCTAGGAACTTGGAGTTAAAGTATCGTCGTTACACGCTAAAGATAAATGTGTCCACCTGTCGTGTATTGTAAAATTTAGTGAAATGAACAGACTTGATCGTGGTGCCTGGAGTTAGCGGTTTTCACAGTCTGCCCACATTTTCTTTGGGAAGACTTTGACATAGTTTCTATTTGTTCAGTTATGGCAGCTTAGCTCCTCTCACTCTTACAGATGGACATGACGTGTTTCAATATTCTGAATGATGGCACTACATAATGCCTTTCCTTCCCTTCCCTTCCATGAAGTCCCACTCAGTTCCCATGTCTCGTGGAGCTGGACAGTGATGGCTGGTTGCACAGTAAAGTAGGACACCCCGTGGTCCTGTCACTGCGGGTAAATCAGAAGGTCTCAGTATCTGTTCTCACCCACAGCACATCTTTGCACCGACATATTGGCCTGTTTTTCTCCAAGACACCGCTGAGATAAGATGTCTTCCCCCAGGGAGAAGGCTGTGCGCGCACTCACACACACGCAGAAACGCACACTCGAGCGCTCGCACTCATCCGCCAGTGTCAGTTGAACCCTTCTTAGAAGGTGATGCTTTTTGTTTGTCCATGTCCTGCTGCGATCTCCCCCGGAGCAGAGCTGACACTGAGGCAACGTACCTCAATCATCCACAGTCATAAACAGAAAACAAGTCTGTGGCATCAAATGGATAAGGAAGAGGCAAGGAGGAAGGAGGAGAGGCATAGGCACAGGAGAAAATGACTTAAACAAAATATCCCTCAGGGGGTTTTGGAGGCTTGGGTTGGAAGGGTGAATGGAGGCTGCGGAGAGGAGGTATCAGTTAGAATTTTCTGGAGGGCAGACTGCCTTACAGCGGCAGTCAATTCCCTCGCACTGGCTGAGGCGCATTAATATTGGATTGCGCTCGATGCTTCCTCGACACGGAGAAGGAAGAGGCATTTCTTTTGTGTGATCCGAGAAGACAACAATGCGCCATGTTTAAGGAGAGCTTGCAGGTCGAGTAAAGAGAAGGTACAGGTGGCTTGGCACAAGTCTTCAGGTTGCCCATGAAAACTTTGTTTAAGACTGAAAATGTTACTTTTTGTGATTACAGAAAAACAACAACAAATAAATTATGTTATTTTAGTTAATTTATTAATGAAACACACATATAATTGTCTATGAGAAGCTAAACTGTTACACTGTTGGCATGCTATCATTTGCTAATACGTCAACATCAAAAATGTTTTGCAAGCGTTGGACAAATTCACATTTTGTAGCGTTATACAAAATATTACACTATATTGGTAAAAAATTAATTCAGTTCCCAAACCTCCATGATCATTTCTTTTGTGCAAATTAACAGAGAACAGTTGCAGCAGATTGCATCAGTGCTTGAATTTCTGAAACATTTTCGGTTGCTTTCGATCCCATTTACTCCGACGACTCGCGCAAGGACTCTTCAAAGCTATCGCTCACACACACACACATGCAGCGCGCGGACATCTAACGCACCGCGATGACTAATAATTTGTGTGTTTCTTCCCAGTGAGCAGCTACCCTTGTATGCTCAGTTAGGCTGTTGCTGAAGCGTGCCTCATATTCTTGTGCACAAGAAGAAGCAATTGCAGAAGCCTTCTGGCTAATGGAGTCGTTTAGGAGAGAATGGTGGATTGTGTACGGTACTTCTGAGCTTCCATGCTGAGGCTCGCTGGAGAGGACTAGACGGCAAGTAACATTACAGGGTGTAATTACTTCAAGCACCATTAGGAACGCAATAACGCCTGTGCATGGCAGAAAAAAAAGCACAGTCCAGCATGCGCCCTCGGTGTGTTTGTGCAGGCCCGCTTTATGTGTGTCTGCACAAACAGGTCCTCCTATTCAAGTGATTAGCAAGTAATGAGTAGATTGTTCCAGCAACAGATTCCCTGTTTGCTAACAAAGCGCCAGCAGAGGTAATGACTTGTCACTACAAAGCACTCTGCAGGAGCCCGCTGGCAGAGGCCAGAGTGCCATTGTGGATTCAGCAGGAGGGACACTGGCCTCACTTTGGTTCATAACCCAACCTCAAAGTGAGGGCAGTGACTCCAGTGGACTGGCCAGTCTTGAGGAAAGTTACTTTTAGAAGTGCTTACCAGGTATTCAGAGTAATTTTCACTGTCGGTCGTTACGACTGTACGTTCACATTTGCTGAAGGTAAATAAAAATTCGTGGATGAAATAAGATAATCCTTTATTTATTTATCCCACAGTGGGGAAATTTGCAGTGTTGCAGCAGTTGAACGCAAATTAAATACAATAAAAGTTTGACTGTGTACGGCCTCACAGCAACAAAAACATATTGACAAACATACATGTTTTACATTACATTGGATATTCAGGTCAAGGTACACTTTAAGAGCTATTTATGAATGACAAAATTGACTGGAAACCCCATTAATTCTAATTAGTGACAAATCTGAAACGCTCGGTAAAACAGCGACACCTGGTGGCAACAGGAAAAAAAATAAACAAATGCATGGAGTGGGAAAACTAAAGGGAGACAGCGAAAATTTAAACCATTTAACAATAGTGAAACGCATATCTGCAGAAGCCACAGGGATATACATGGTCTTCAGATTGTTCTTGCTGTACCTCTGCTCCTGAAATACAAAATACGAGTTTGCATTAGCATTAGCTACTTTAGCCAGGTGACAAACACCGCGCTACCATAAATCGCGCTGTGCTGAAAAAGTTAGACTCCAAACCTCCAGAAAACTCATGTCAGTGCTCATAAACAACACATAATGACTGGCTAATGCCACGGCGCTACACGTAATCGCTTTACATCCAAATTTCTAACATAAATGGCTGAATTTACAGAGAAAATCCCTAAATAGCTCAGCAGCTAACTTCCCACACCACTTACCGTTAAGCACAGTGATGGCTGACGGCAAACCGGAAGGAGCTACGGAAACGTGAGAGGTACAGAACAGGCAATACCCAGGACGGACATTTCCAGCGGAAATTAGAAAAGTAAATAAAGTCCAACTGACATATGGGAATATATTTTACAGATATGACATGCGAATTCTAAAAATCCTGCGCAGTATCTTTGAGCATTTACCCATAATTCCAAGCGGCAACTGAAGCACCCCGCAAGCTAATAATCGGGTCAAATCAAATCAATTGGACACCTTCAAACGGTGTCTGGTAAATTAATAATCCGAGTCTGAGACATGGAGATGAGAAGAGACAAAAAGTCAAGCGTGCACCATAAGTCTGACGAGGCTTTCATCAGTGGTGTATAAATACGTGACGAGTAGAATGAGTGTTTGTGGAGGGGTAGAGCAATGCTGCGCTGCAGCGTACCATGGCCTTGGCATTCATGGGTGTGATACATCAGTAGGAAGATTGGAGCCTTCCTACTGTCCCGATTTGGGGTCCACCGGGGAGCCGTGAATGCCAACGACATGTAGCGCAGGAGCAGCGGACGCACTAGTCCTCCTTTTTGTAACCTTCACATAAAACGCCTTTTTTAATCCTTGCTCATCTAAAAAAAAACATTCCATCATTTCTTTTGGTCCGATCGTCAAGCTGGTCGGCGCTGATGCAAGCAAGAAGGCCCGGGTTCGAATCCCACTGCGGGCCCTTGTGTCTGGAGTTTGCATCTTCTCCCTGTGTCTGCGTGGCTTTCCTCCCACCGTCAACAGACGCGCTCGTTTGGTTAATTGCTGATTTTAAATGCGGCGGCTGCAGGAACCAACATGCGATGGTATGATGCAGTGCACCTAGTGTCTTTGTCATTTATTAATTTTAGTATTATTTGTTTATATAGACAGACAGTGCAAATATGTTTGAATGAATAACTGCTGCATAAATAAGCAGTGTAAAAGCCTGCTTACTGACATCTCCTGGACTCTTTCATGCTTCTGTCTTAAAAGACACAAGATAGATTGATTACGTGCAGTCAGCACCAGTAGCATGCCTTCTTCAACACCTTTACCGAGTTGCGCTCTGCAGGTGCTTTGGCTGAACGAAGCTTCCGCTCAACCTTTGAAGCGCCTCTCCATCTTTGTCCCAGCCGGTTGGAAGCGCCGATCTTTGGGTCCTCGGCCAATAGCCTGGAGCAGGTAGTTTGCCTTTGGTGGCTGAGCGTCCTTGGCGGCGTGGGTAGGGCTCCATACCACGTGAGGAGACGTGATGTTGAAACAAAACATGATCAAATGAAACAGCGCGATGGCTCACGTTAACGGCTAACACTGAAACCAAAGAGCGCGGCGGCATCTGAGATTACAAGAAATGTAATTTAGCACATGGTGTAACGGATGTGGCGAGGGCACAGAGGAAGACACCATCCAAGGGGCGGTTTTGCAGCATTTATTCGCCTGCACAAGACATGGACACATACATCGTCTTCAGCTTGTTCTTTCTGCCACTAACAAACACTTGCCGGTAGTTTGTAAATGAATCACGTGGAGCACAAAAGCCAAATCTGAAGGTCAAAATGACAAGTGATACAAAATGACTCTAAAGTCATCAGCTAGCTAAGGGTAAACAATCGGAAACACTGCACCCTCCTAAACCGTCTTGGATAAACCTGAGCACGTGGCCATTTTGAAACGTAGACACAACAGCCCCGGTGACAGCATGGAGCTGATCTGAAGATCCAAAGGGTCACGGCACCAGTCTGGCGGATGTGGTGAGGGCGCAGAGAAAGACGCCATCCAAAGGGAGGTTCTCCAGCATGCACTTGCCTGCAGAAGACATAGACACATACATTGTCTTCAAATTGCTCTTTCTGTACCCCTGCTCCCTTAGCAAAGCCTCAAAGCACATTCTAAGTTCATCATTTGTCTTCTAAATAAAAATATATATTGTAGCACAAAAATACATTTGACATTACATTGGATATTCAGCTCAAGGAACCCTTGGCGAGCTATTTATGAATGACAAAACTGACTGGGAACCCCATTAATTCTAATTAGTGACAAATCTCAAACGCACGGTAAAACAGCGACACCTGGTGGCTACAGGAAAAATAAATCAATCAGTAAAACACGAACAGAAATGCATGGAGTGGGGAAAACTAAAGGGAGACAGCGGAAATTCAAACCATTTAACAAAGGAAAACGCATACCTGCAGAAGCCACAGGGATATACATGGTCTTCAGATTGTTCTTGCTGTACCTCTGCTCCTGAAATACAAAATACGAGTTTGCATTAGCATTAGCTACTTTAGCCAGGTGACATATCCTGCGCTAGCATAAATCGCGCTGTGCTGAAAAAGTTAGACTCCAAACCTCCAGAAAACTCATATCAGTGCTCATAAACAACACATAATGACTAGTGATGGCCGTCTGACACCCGAGGCTCCGACACATGCGCCGTAGCTCATGAAGCAATTGACCTTTGGCTAAGCCCCGCCCTAGAATGTAGATTGACCAATCAAAGCCAAGAGAGCTCCCACAGGGGTCCGACACTTTTTCCACAGCGCTCCATTGACTTCAACGCAGGCGTCTCATGTTTTCGGTCTCGGCAGGCTATACTGTCGGTATATATACAGCATCCAGGGTATGGATAAGCCCAATGATGTGCGCGCAAAACCCTGTGGAGCTAACCAAAACATCACCGTTACAGCTTAAGTTGCATAGTTGTTGATACGCTAGCACACGCTAAAGAAATACAACGTTATACGTGCGTAACGTTAGTCCGTTTGCTTCGTAATAACGATTATAGAAGTGAATAGAGACGTACCCAGCTTTGCATGAACAGTGTTGCTCCTTGATATTGATACCAGAGCCTTATAGATAACCAGAAAACCCGAGCCCAGAAGAGAATGTCGGACGTAGCAACAGTAACTAAGGGGGGCGGGGCTTAGCCAAAGGTCAATTGTATCGAACCACTGTGCCGAGGCGTGGTTCGGTCACGTGACTAGTGACGTTTGAAGCACTTGAGTGACGTTCGAAGCAGTTCAAGTGCTTCGAATGCTTCAGCGGCAAACGAATCACTGAGGGCTTTGGTTTGTCATGTGAATCACCTGGTGGGATCGAGTGTGTTTCGGGATATCTCGGATACCCTATCCCTATTTAGTGATGCTCATTTGAATGTTTCTTTGCAGAGTAGGTTGGTTCGTTGCTGTAGTTGGAGTTAGTTGCGTATATTGTGGAGATAGATCGTAAGATTCCGAGAGAAATAGATGAATTACATGATAACACTAGATTGATAGATAGACATAGTTACATAGATAGTCATAAATAGCGTTATATATAGATAAGACAGAGAGAGAGAGATACAGATAAGATACAGATATATAGTCAGAAGTATGTGTATAGTTTTGGTTGGGACAAATCACGTGTTTTGTGACGTATGAACCATTTCACTGCTTCATTCAGAAACCCTGACACTGGTTTGGTTGTCTCGGCTCTTCGGGAGAGATGAGATGAACAAATAATGAGTCAAGAAAGATTTGGTTTGACACTGTTGCATTCAGTACAACTATTCTCTAACACTACTAAACCCATGACACCAAGAGCAAAAGAAAATAGTTGATGTAAGCGCTGAAACATAAACATTAGTGCAAATTAGCGAAGGTTCATAGAGTGTAGTAGTGACGTAATCAAAATGGTCCAACGACAACAGAGCAGCACTAATAGGGTTAGTGGTACACTGTGAAATCACCGCCCTTTCGTTAACGAAGCAAGGGTTCGATTCCCATTTTTTCATTTTTTTATTTTATTTTTTATAGACATATAGTCATAAGTGCGTGTATAGTTTTGGTTCGGACAAATCACGTGTTTTGTGACGTATGAACCATTTCACTGCTTCATTCAGAAACCCTGTCACTGGTTTGGTTGTCTCGGTTCTTCGGGAGAGATGAGTCTTCGAAGCAAATAATGACTGAGTCAAGAGAGATTTGATTTGACAGTGTTGCATTCAGTACAAATATTCTCTAACACTACTAAACCATGATACCAAGAGCAAATGAAAATAGCTGACGTAAGCGCTGAAACATAAACATTAGTGTAAGTTAGCAAAGGTTCATAGAGTGTAGTAGTGACGTAATCAAGATGGTCCACTGACAATGGTGCTTCACTGATGAGGTTCGTGGTACACTGTGAAAGCACTGGTCTTTCGTTAGCAAAACAAGGGTTCGATTCCCATTTGTTCTTTATTATTTATTTTATTGTTATATATATATAATTTTATTATAATAAACTTTGAACCACATATCCATGTAATGTAGTCGAATAGGAATGTGCATGGCAAATCAAGTACCATACAAGCATGAAACAGTATGACACGTCTCCATTGCACTACATTTTATTGTCCACTAGATGTCCTAATAGAGCACTGTGTCATTGAAGCTTCGAGTAATGAACCTTTTTTTGAACCACGTGTCGAGGCTTCAACAAAGCCTCGACTGGCCATCACTAATAATGACTGGCTAATGCCACGGCGCTACACGTAATCGCTTTACATCCAAATTTATATCATAAATGGCTGAATTTACAGAGAAAATCCCTAAATAGCACAGCAGCTAGCTTTCCACACCACTTACCGTTGGCAAGCCTCAAAGCACAGTGCTGGCTGACGGCAAACCGGAAGGAGCTACGGAAACGTGAGAGGTACACAACAGGCAATACGCAGGACGGACATTTCTACCGGAAATTAGAAAAGTAAATAAAGTCCAGCTGACATATGGGAATATATTTTACAGATGTGACATGCGAATTCTAAAATAAAAACACTCCCGCGCAGTATCTTTGAGCAGTTACCCATAATTCCAAGCGACAACTGAAGCCCCCCCCCCCCCGCAAGATAATAATCGGGTCAAATAAAATCAATTGGACACCTTCAAACGGTGTCTGGTAAGTTAATAATCCGAGTCTGAGACATGGAGATGAGCAGAGACAAAAAGTCAAGCGTGCACCATAAGTCTGACGAGAATTTCATCAGTGGTGTATAAATACGTGACGAGTAGAATGAGTGTTTGTGGAGGGGTAGAGCAATGCTGCGCTGCAGTGTACTATGGCCTTGGCATTCATGGGTGCGACACATCAGTAGGAAGATTGGAGCCTTCCTACTGTCCCGATTTGGGGTCCACCGGGGAGCCGTGAATGCCAACGACATGTAGCGCAGGAGCAGCGGACGCACTAGTCCTCCTTCTTGTAACTTTCACATAAAACGCCTTTTTTAACCCTTGCTCTACAAACAAAAACATTCCATCATTTCTTTTGGTCTGATCGTGAAGCTGGTCGGCGCTGATGCAAGCAAGAAGGCCCGGGTTCGAATCCCACTGCGGGCATTTGCGTCTGGAGTTTGCATGTTCTTGAAGCGAATTATTCCAAGCTGATAACCCATCCACAGAACATACTACGCATTATTGCATTATTATTATTTAGCAGTTAGAATCAACAAGATATATTCTAAAAAAAAATCTTTCTATCTATCCAATTTTTAAAGAAAAAAATAACTTAACACTATATGTGAAGGGGTGTCTGGAAAGTCCCTACCTATCATTAATTCTCTCATGTGCAATATCCATACTTACAACTTCTATTGTTGTATTGTATATAATTTATTATTTTTGTGTTTATTTAATGTTTTTTTTACCTTTTGTGTGCACTGTATGCCGCTGCAACACTGCTGCAAAATATCGTATCGTATCTTAAAACATCGCAGTGCCACATTTTTTTTTAATTTAATTCTTTTACCACATTTTCATCTGTTAGTACCTCGTCCATTACGTTTGTGCATTGCATTGTGAACAGTGTGCACACACTCAAAAAAAATGCACTGCATTTTGCAGGGCTGTCAATAGATTAAAATATCTAATCACGATTAATCGCGCGGTTTCCTTAGTTAACTGCCATTAAAGCACAATTAACATAAATTAATCACAGTTTTTAAAACCTATTTTTTAAAAAACAACCTTAAAGAGATATTGTTCAAGTTTTTATTTTTTTATTACTATCATCATCATGATGGGCGAACAAATATACTTGCTTAATGCAACTGTGTGTTAAATACTATTGCAACAATCCAAAACAATGATGCCATCAGACTCAGAATCAGAATACTTTATTAACCCTTCAAGGAAATTGCCATCACTGTGGAAAGTCTGGAGCCTATCCCAGCTTTCATTGGGCGAGAGGTGGAGTACACTCTGGACACCTCACCTCTCTATCGCAGGCTCCAATCGCCGCATGAACCTCTAGAGGAGAAGCGGTTACAGATAATGAAAGAATGAACAATGAATGAATGTTGAAGGCCAGTCACTTGTCGAGTTCTTAAGATGCCTCTGTTGCAAAAAACAGCCCGGTTAACCTTTGGAGAAGGGGAGGAGGGCTCTCTCTTCTCAGCTGGGTGGTTGATCAGCAAGTTTTTCAGGAATGTAAAAGTTTGACCTGATGGTTTATATCTGGGTGGAATAAATAAATTCCTTTCAAGCTTTGTCGGTCTTTTAAACAATGTTCTTTATTGAAACTCAGTGTTGTCTATAAAGTTCGGGATACAGCTTCTTTTTTTCTTTTTCCTGTACATTTTACACTTTATTAGGGAGAACCACTTGGCCGCTGGCAGAACCACTTTGTCAAAAAAGTTTTGAGGGTCTGTAGATGCATATATCTTAGCAGATCATTTTATTTAAGTTGGTGATCAGAGCGATTTGAATCAAGCTGAAAAACTATTGTACATCTGAACGTGGTTATTAAGGAGCCGTCATCAACTCACCTGTTTCCCTACTGTAACAAATCAAACTGTCTGCTGTGAAAAAATGACCTAGCCTGTTTATCTAGCCGCGGATTTGTCACATTACATACAGTGAGTGATAAAACATGGAACTCAGGAAATCAAAGATTTTGACAGCTACAGCTTCATATTCATATTGATCCAATGAATCGTTTGGGAAGCTCCATCTATTACCCTGTAAATGTAGCACTCAATACGAAATACTTATACTGTCAACATGTTAATGTGCCTACTGGGGCCTCTTAGTGACTGGGAACATTCATCTATTTAACGGCACAGCGTTGATGTAGCACAACTGTGGCTCAATTCACAAATAATGCACAGAAAACCAGTGATACGTAAAAACCCAGCTTGGGCTTAGTACACATTAGGCTAAACTCTCTCAGAAATGAATGCAACGTGGAGGAAATTGCATATCAGCGTTGCTCTGAGACGATTATTACAATTTGCAGGATTAAGAAGATGCTGGGTGTGTAGCCTCGCTAATTGCCGTATAAATGCTGATTCAAGGGCCTCTCACTTTAAGTGTCGGCTTTTACTCCACATTAACATAATGAGGGAAAACGGTCCGCTGTAAAGGCAATAAAAGAATGACTTCACTTTTGAGCTTTCTCTCGCTGCAGCTCATGTCGCAAAAACGGCCGTGATGAATCGGCAATGAGGGCTTAAATAATACCTGAGCCCCGTCTAAACACGGTGGGCTGCGGGTCACATCTGCTTAATCGGCGGGAGGCCTCCCACTCCATCACTCGCCGCGTCATTTCGAAGCCTCGTTTTTAAAATCGGCGTAACCTGGAGATGGGTAAATAGAAAGAAAATGCACCAAGACGTTTCTCTCAACCTGGCAACCCCACAGTACTCATGGCTTAACTGCTGCTCTTTGTAAATGTTGTGCATAGAAGGTAATTCCTGACACACTTATTTGCTTGATCCAGAGATCTAAATGCAGAGTATTATTCACCAGCCCCTACACACCGATATGATATTAATTAACCAAACATTACCGGTTTCTGCTCTGACCTCCAGCAGGCGTGAGTGCATTAGTGGGTTGAAAGGTGTGAGCTCGAGAGAGATGCGGAGTGACAGATAAGAGGCCAGTAGTGGCTCCTGACTGAGAAGATGGACTGTTATGGCCCCATTGATCCGAATCTCTCACAGGGAGCCCATATCCGATCGATACCAAGAGAAGTGGGCAATGGCGCTCTCGGCTGCTCGGGCCGCCGCGCCAGCAATGATCTGCCCGCTTCTGCCTCTGCGTGTCTCTTGTTTCTCACTTTCAACACTTTCCTGCCACCCACCTGATTCCCCTCCGCTTCTCGCACAAGCAAATATTGTTACTTTTGCTCGGCTCTTGTTAACCTGCTGTGAGAAAACAACAATTTTCAACAATGTTTCGGGCGCTGTAATTATTGGTGGCGCTGCCTTCCACCGCAGCACCTTTACACCAAATCACCTTTCCTGTTTTGCCATGATTGCTGGACACTCTTTTTATAGACTGGGTGTTCTTGTTTGTGTGCAGGAGAAACAAGGCATGCTGGTAAGCTACAAAAACCTGTCATACTTCATCCCTGATTGGAAAAACTAATGGGAATTATCTTGACGAAGGTCCACAACACCCTTTATAAGGCGACCAAGCTTCCTGAGTGAGTGTGGGCACAAGGGAAGAAAATGTGAACGTGTGTTTTTCTGTTACATTTCGAGCGACTCTGAATAAGCGCGAAATCTTCGTGTGGGTGAGAGAGACAGACATGTTGATGCAAGTGTGTGTATGTGAAGTGAGGTGTGAATGAGAGTGTCCAGGGGACCTGCAACACCGTCATCTCCTCTCAGGAACCCCTTGTACGGGCGGAAGACGCTGCTGAATTGAGGATGGGCAGCCGTCTTTTGCTTGTGTGTGTGGCCGAGGATTTTTTATTTTTTTCACACCTTTTGTCTCAGGTGGGATGTGGGAATGAGATGGTGGCTCGCAGTCGGCCGCAGACAAGCAGATGGAGAACAAATCAATAAGAAAAAAAAAAAAGGAGCAAAGCAGGAAAATGAGGGGGCAAAGAAAGGATGGAAAACAATTTGGGTTGCTACCGCGGAGAAGCCAGTCTGGAAAATCCCTCCTGTCTTTGTGCCACACCAGCGCTCATATTAGAGTAATGTACAACCGTTTCGAGGACAGTCAGTCATACTGTGACACAGCAGATTACCTGATAGGGGCTTAGAAGAACAGCTTGGCTCGGTGATGTTTTGGCAGGAGCGGTAGCAGGAGATAACTTTTAAATCTTCGCAGATGAAGGGAACATCGGTGACATCGGTGACCTTTATTTTTCCCCCGTGGAAAGTAGACTGCCAAGACTACGCTACTCTTTAATCTCTGGATTTCTGCCCTTTCACTGGCGAATCAGTTGAGTTTTGAATGTAATCCTCAGGAATTAGTGTTAAGTTGTGAAACAGTCCACACAAACACAACAGACATTATTATAAAGTACTGTGGCAATTAATTATTAATACATTCCTCCAAAGTTGGATGTAGACAACTTTTGTACATGAATTTATTTAATATACTATTCTAATGGGGAATATCAACAATAAAATACTTGGAATGATGATGGGACACGTATATTATAGCTGGAGGTTTGCTTGAACGGTGTCGCTAAAGCTGGAGTGAGGCACTCAGTTATGCTCAAGATCTTGCTAAATGTGTTTGTACAGTGCTGTTATTTAAACATTAATTAATCAGCACCGGCTAAATTTCTCTCTTTTGCAATACAGTATACTGTACCGGACTCTGTGGTGACATTCCCACGCAGGTGCAAAGGTAGCGATGCACATTGCATAAACCCTCATTGATTGGTTGGCAGGAGGTGAACAGGGCAGCAAACCACTGCAAGAGAGTAAGCTACAGCAACTCAAAGTATAGCCAGGTTAGGAAGAATTTGTATTGCTCCAGATAAAAAGGAAACACAACAACACAGTATATGATGCAGCTCTGTAAATCTGAACTGAGGTTTGTCTTTTTGTTTGTCCAATTGGGGCATTAGTTGTTATAAAAAAGCTGAGCAACACAAGTCCAATAGTCACTCTGTTAGCTCTGTTTGGGTCTCCTCCAACTCCAAAACGGATTTGTTGATTGTTGCAGCTTTAATTTAAAGTGACCGCACACCAGTATGACGCATTAAGGTTAGTTTACTCATGTACGAGAAGGTACTCTTAACCCTGTTTTTTTTTATTTCCATACAGCCGGAGGACTCACAACAGACAGATACAGTGGTATTGCTAGATTATCCCTTTACACTTTCAATATAAGAATCTTTTGAAGTTGTGATTCATTATTTCTGTGTCTTGTTACCACTCATGCTGTCATGACCGATATCTTCATAATTGTTCACTCATGGTGGCCTGAGTGACCCCACATCACTGCCAAGGATATGGAGTCACTTGGGTGGTTTTGGAAGACGCTGTTAAAAGTACATGGTCTATAAAGTGCCGGTTTAGTATGACACCATGAAGTAATTTGTAGCTGACTAGGAGGTTTTCTGAGCATAGACATTACCAGAAAAAGACTCCTTGATGGTTTTGTTATGATATATTATGGCAATTAAATCAATTTAATTCATTTACTGATAAATGATGATTTTAATGTATTACCACTGTGTTTGGAAATTTTAAATGATTAGTTACCAAATTCTGATTTCCATACTTGAAACTTGTTGCCTTGCGGGATCAAGAAAGACACACGATCCGGATTGTGTTCGGAATGAGCACAGCTTGAAATACCACTCCATCTCGGCAGAGAACTTTTGATGTCTGATGTTCTTTAATGAAACATCTCGCTCACATCAGAGCAGCCTATTAAATTCCACCCATACTGGGAGACCGAGAACGTGCGAAAGAGAGAGATTAAGAAAGCCAGAGCAGGGGGACGCTGACCTTTGTGTGTGCGAGAAGGAGAAAAGGAAGGGATGAAACATCACTGACGTCAAGCTTACCATGAAGATCAAGAAAAGGACAGAAAAGGAATCTCAGCTCAAAGGCACTTTATTAAGGAATTTCATAAAAATAAATCAACTAACATCACAGCTTATTTATGTAGTGTTTACAGAAAGCACAACAACATCGGATAAAACCTGAAATTAAAATTTTCAATTTTCTTCAAATTAAATCCTTAGTGTTCAATAGGGGTGTGAATTTCAAGTGCCCACGCACACAGAGAGGTACAAAGTAAGGAGTTGGTGTGACAATCTGATAATTAGCCTTCACCTTACTGATAAAAGTAGAGGGCATGGAGAGAAGCTAGTTCTTCCTAGCTTATTAGGTAGGAACCATGCCAAATGACCTAATTAGTTTTAAAATGTTTGGTTCAATCATTGTGGTGCTTTTTACTTTTTCACAGTGGTTTTAGTTCTCACTTCTTAATCTTTTAGCACTCTGGCTGGCTAATGCTAATAGCTAGAAGCCATTGTTTTAATAATGTGGAGAATGTCTATAGTTGGCATAAGTGTTAGCAAGCTAAACTAGTTGCAACTAGCTTCTTTCAAGTAGAGGACGTGGTAAGAAGCTAGCTTTCCGAGCTTGCAAGCTTCTTACCCCCGAGCTTTAGAAACAAACCGAACTTTGCATTTTTGTTTCATTGACTGTAAAAGCAAGACTAAGTTGGGTTATAATCACACCAAAGGACCGAATCATTGTGTTGCTTTTATTTAGCTTATAGCAAACTAAATTAGCTGCAACTAGCTTCTTTCATATGTACACAGGGGGAAGCTAGTTTGCGTCACATGATATTGCAGCTGTTTGGAAGCTAACAAACATCTATTTTCTTTGGCAACACTTAAAGGAACTTGGACTCTGTAAAGAAACATCACACGTTGAAAAAAAAGTGAGTGCTGAAGAAGAAATGTAGACATCCAGAGTCCGTATTGTCAGTTCCAGAAGATGTAGAGAAGACAGCAAAATTTTGTGGTTCAACAGTTAAGGAGTGTGTGTGTTTATGTGAGGGCTTTTGAGGCAGGAAAACGCTGAGTGTGTGCTTTTCTTGGCTGGGAGAACATCTGCAAAATGACAGTCATGAGGTTAATTGTGATGCAGCTAAGACATTACACTGGCACCTTCACAAACTCTCCAATGACTGCGGAAAACACACGTTACCTCTGCACACATACACTCAAACCCACAATCAATGTGTTATTACTATGCCTGCAGTCTAATTTAGCATAATCACTGTAGGAGCACCACAAAGGATGGCAGCAAAAATAATGGCTGCTGTGTTCCTTGACCTTGCTCCAGTGACATCAAGACCAGCTTGACCTACTACTAAAAAGAGCTAAATGAGGCTAATTTCATAGCGGAGCAATAGTTTATCTCTAACAACGTTAACAATGCCTAATTCTGGCGAATCCCAAGTGATGTTTAAACTAACTGTTTTTTCTTTTTAGCCAGAGAGGAGCAGGGCTCAGAGCCACAGGTGCAGCACAGCAGTGCTGAGACGCACCAAATCACTTAGCAACCACTTTGCCTTATCACCCAGCAGCCACCAGGGTCCTGTTAGTGTATTAGCAGGGTATTCAGCTCTTTTTATTAGTGTCCCTGGCTCATATCTGCTTTCACCTGGGTCACAGATTAAATGATTTTTTCTCCTCCAAAATGTGAAGATCAGATTGCATGAGTTTTTTTTAAAAAAAGAGTATTTTAAAAAGTGTTTATCAGTGCACTTCACATTTTTTCTTCATTCTGGTAACACAGCTTCATCTCTCTGGCTGTCGCTCCGTGCTGCACAGGGAGAAATCCTATTTACGTAGCCCTTCATGGCGGTATAAATACCATTACTGATCGTTGGTGACTGAGTCCGGCAGTGTTTTATCTGGCTGTGTGGACTCCAAGGCTGCTTTAGATCCTCTGAGCTTAAACATCTCCATTTCCCAAAAAGTATACATGAAGAAACTGAATATGGGTTTGAATATGTGCTAGTAGCTGTTGCATATCATATCTCGGCTTACTTAAGCTCCACGAGGTAATTTTCGCACATAAGAACCCCAAATGGCAGAGAGGAGATAGCTGCAGTCTTCAGTCACAGATTTAAATGTTCCTCATTCTTAACGGTGGGCTGTGGCCGCTTCACGTCTTCATTCTGGGAATATTTTCATCATGCATTTGAGTATTATTCCATCACTTCTTGTGCATAGATAGGACGTCTAACTGTAAGCTTCATATAGGCAGACGCTAAGCAGGCACTGGGATGCCAAAGTTTGGGATTTAAACTGATATGATGATTGTATTTTTCCAGGAAAAGTTTGCCAAGTGCAACTGTATGTGTGTGCGTGTGTGTGTTTTTTTTTTTCTTCTTTTTTCTAGCAGCTAAATGTCTTTGCTCTCAGTCCACAGTCAAGCCAGCATTTGGCTCCAGGGCCCTTGGTGTACAAGGGTCTTCAAACGCACATTGCTCCTGCTCCTGCTGCTGCGGCTGCTGCTGCTGCTGCTGCTCCTCGATACCTCGGGCAAACAGCCTGATCAACTGGCACTGGACACTGCAGAGGGATAACACACACAGACACGCACAATGCATCATTTAGCCTGAATAACAAACCATCAACGTAATGACTATGCTCATTTCAGTGAGACTTTACTGTCCATGTGGCAGATGTAAACGCAGTAGAATGCCACCCCAGTGTGCAGAATTAGCATGTAGTCTTTGTGGGGTAAAAAGACCTTTGTGTATAGGCACCCTATAACAGATGTAATATTACAGATGGATAGATAATATGAACAGAAAGAAAAACAGTAAGATGGATATTATAAAGTATGGCCTAAATTGCTGCCTGTACACCACCTGTGTATTTACTGGAAAACCTATTGTTTACTTGTAGTAGTTTATGTAATTTATTTCCAGAATGCTTTTCGTACACTAAACAAAAATACCGAAAGTACAGAAGCTCCAAAATAAAGTATATTTGGGTTATAATCACACTTGTTCAGCTCTTTTGGTGCCTCGGGCTTACTTTGTCCAAAGGTGTAGTCCTCGGTTCTCACTCTTTCGTTTCGTTTCGCCTGGGCTATTGCCATTAATTATCCTAGTGGCACTCTGGCTGGCTCACTCCAAGAACGATTAGCGGCAAGGAGGAGGCAATAAAAGGACGGACTTCTGCTTTAATTAAAGGGGAGTAGCCTTTTAACATGGGGAGGGCCGTTAAATTAGCAACATTACAGCGCCATGCATCATTGGCTAAGTACAATGGAGCATGAAATAAATGATGCGTCAAGCAGTGCCACACCGGCAGCATAGAGATCTGATAGTGGGGAACGCTGAAGTGTGGACAGGGCCAGAATAATGAAGGGGGCTATTTCCAACGAGTTGCCAAGATTTTACAGCAGGGAACAGTGAAAGACTCTCCCGACTGGAGACTATTGGACACTAGCGGCTCTAATGGCACCGCTACTCTCATTTCTGTCTGGCCACACAGACAAACTTCTTTATTAGCAGCTAATGCCAAGCATAGAGATAACTTGATTTCCTTTATATTGATTCATATACTGACCAGTGTTGATCATTAAATCTTTTATCTTCATTTTACTATTTGCAAATTGCGCTGTCTCAGTTTAAGAGGAAGATAAATCTGTGGCAAAAACCGAAATGCATATTTGCATTTTGGACATGTTTGCATTATGTTGCAGTAGACTCAGGTGCTGTTATGTTACATGTCATACCTCTGGCTCCAAAATGCCAACATGCTAATAAGTTTGAACAAGCAAAGCCACCATAATGAAGGTGCTTCCTAACAGCAGCATTGCAGGAACCAGTACATTTCTTGTCAGGTTTGTTACCATGTTCATCATCTTAGCTAATTTGTGGTAATTAGCAAACATTAGCATGCTGGCATGACCAACTAAGGTTCATGGTGATGTCTTAACTTTGCGAAGACCACTGGCTAAAATCCAGGGATCACTAAAGCCGTTGGAGTTAATCCTCTGAGGGAAACGAACATCCGAACAGAACTTCATAGCAATCTATTCGATGATAAGTATGTTAAGATTTCAAAACCAGAACTGTCAATCAAAAGTTCACCAAGGTAGCTAGGCTTCATCCAATGGGGGCCGTGAATGTATGCATCAAATTTCATGGCCAATCCATTCAGGAGTTAACAGGATATTGCAGTCTGGATCAAAGTGATGGCTAAAAGTTGCACATATAAGTTTGACTTCAGTGCACAGTGAATACTGATATGTCTGGCATACAGAACATAATCTGTTCCTGCTTAGCTTAAATTGCTCCAAATGTTCCTGAGTATCGTGTCTTAAAGCCCAAGATTGAAGCTTAATACCCAAAAGGAAAGCCTTTACCATGAATATCCGACCGTGGTGATGCAATAGCTATGAGCTGTGCTAGTATTCCAATACTTCTTCCATTATACTGCTTCTGCAATATTACGTGCTTCAAATCAAAGCCATTTTCCCGTCCTCGTCTATGCTGAGTGAGATCTGATCTGTCTTTATCGGCACAAAATGTTCATTTTCAGTCACAGGCTTCATAAAACAGAAAAAAAAATGATTGAACCGTGGCCCTTTTCAGCAGACAAAAATGATTGTTTCCGTTTAAAAGCATTATGAAGTCATCTATATGGCCAACACATTCATCATAACTGCTAGATAACAGTGCATTTGATTTTTTTATTTCAGTGTTGGCTTGCCATGGTTGTGCATTTCATTTCCACCTCGACTTTTAGTTTTCAGTTGAGCAACTTCCTTTCTGTTTTTCTAACAAACCGTGGAAAAGCATGGGCTAACTTCCTTGAAATAACAGTTGGTGTTTGGAGTTCTTGTCCATGCAAAGGTGCCTCTGTTGGTTACCTGACTTGAATGGCAGTGTGAGGCAGGATCTCGCCGTCGCAGGTCCAGCTGCTGTGGGCGGTGCTGTAGTTGCAGGCTGTCTGGGCGGAGCATATCGTCCTGAAGCCTGACTTCTTTGGGGGCTCGCTAAGGTCTTCCAGCGAAGCCACCTCGTGGTGCCGCGGCTGAAAGCGAAACTTCTTCACCCGGTGGACCTCCACGAATGAGTGGTCAAACTGGGGACGGGAGGCAGAGGTGGATTAGCAATAGATGAAAGAGGAGGAGGAGGAGGAGGAGGAGAGATGGACGAGGGGGTGGATGAAGGAACAGATGTTCCCGCAGATGGAGCAGAGGGTTAAGATTCTACACTCCTGAATCACTTGAGTTTATTTTCAAAATGAGCAGCACGCTGAGAGGGGAACACAGGAGTTAATGATTGTTTTGTGCTCAACCTAGCAGTTTTTGGAAGAAAGTGCTCTTGTGCATTTGTGAATCTTTTTCAAGTATCTTTTTTTATGACTCCTCCATGGGTTACGCTAAACATACGTAATAAGTAATAAAATCACACACTGTATGCTGATGAATATAAGCTATGGTATGCTAAATGCTAAATGCTGTGACTTAACTGGGAACATTTCGATTTTTCCCAGTGTACTACCCAATAGAGTACTTTCCCATTCCTTTTTCATTTTAGGTCCATTTCAGGCTCCATTGCAAAGGCACATTATCTATTTTAGAGGTCACCCAGTACTTGGATTTGAACATCCTGAACATAAATTTGCAACCTATTTTCTCTTGTTCTGTGTGAGTACACTATTTCCCGTGTGCAGTTTGTTTTTAGCTCCTGGTGAGTCAGGTAAGAAAAAAAGTTAATTTTTCTTATTGTCTTTTTATGGAATCCTGCTGGTTTTTATAATGAAAACGAAAAACTCCATTTAGGGATATACCTCTTTCTCTCCATTTACACAAAAATACGAAGGCAACCGCAAACAGGAGCAGATGCAAAAGAGAAGGGAGGGGAGAAGGGGTCAGATAACACGGGGTTGAATAAAAATTGTGTGGAGTGAGGAGAAGAAGAGAGAGAGATGAAAAGAAATTATTTTGTCAAAATCCCCTTTCATCTCTCTCGGTGTCGCGGAAAGGTTCAGCTCTGTCCGCCACACTGTTTCCTTCAGCTTCACGGGGTGCCACTTTCTCTCTATTCTATTCTCTTTTCTTCTCATTTTTTTGTCCCTCTTCCTCTCTCTCCCTTCCTTTTCTCCCTTTCTCGCTCTTTTTCATGCTAAAAGTGGAGTGACAGCCATTTATTTCGCATCAGGCCCAGTTTATGAGTGCAGCCACTTTGCATTCATGCTGGACGGTCTGCCTAAAAGGCTTTCTGACAAGGCCATGAATACGCTTAGTGGCTTCTCACTCCTTGTTTCTCTCCGCTTGGCTGGACAGTGATGCTGATATTAACCGAACTCTGATGCAAAGTCCCCACTCGCCCTACTCATATGACTACTTGTCTACCTTTCCGTATTGCAAGTAAAGCAGCAAAGACAGCCTGAAGCTAGAGACGCTCCATGTCACGAATTTCCCCTGCAAATACGGCACCGAGATCTGTTACTAGTAGACAACAATATTAAATATCATCAGTTTTTCTCTGAGATGTCTGACGTTTGAGTATGAGTCACATTTTGTGTCATGCTAGCCTGTGAAGCTGTACTAGAGGATGCTAACTGCAAATGTTTGGCATGTATGGTTTAGTATATGTAGCATTCTACCCAGGAAAACAAGCTAAAGCAAGGGCAACTGCACTTGGATGAGTGGCGAATGAAATTCTTCATGAAGACGTTCCTTCTTCAGTTCTAAATGACTGGTGGAGAATTGGGATTTAAATAGGAAACTGTTTTGATCCTGTCAGTATTCCTTCCCCAAAGTATGGTATTGGTCATTAATGTACCTTAATCACACAAGTTTCTGAAGTGACTGAAGAAGCTATATGGATGAGTGGCGGAACATCTTCAAGAATATCTACAAGTCTAGCCGCCTTTGCTTCAGCTTGTCTTTTGGATAAACTATGACCTGGAAGACTGGGAGCCTTCACAGACATAGCATGCTAACGTTTTCAGCTGACACTGAAGCTCACAAGCATGCCATGTTGCATAAAAAGTGAGGGAACGCAACAAGAAAAGAGAGAAAGTGCTTGCTAATTCACCTTTTAGATACTGAACAGTAATGTATTTTATGTCTTGGTGTTACAAGTTAACCTTACAAAATGACCTATCATGGCTAGCTACACTGTTGGCGAGTTGCTGTTATAGTGTCACTTAAGTGCTCATTGGTGTAATTGGTGACGCTGTCCAATTAAAAATAAACAGGTTAAACAAGAGCATATGATTGATGGACGTGTCACTGAATTGTTGGAGCGCTGAAAAAAATGTTCAAGCTCAACTTTGATATGTAGCGTGTCAGAAGTCAATTTAACGCTTCATATCTCCTGTTGTTCGATTGGCGCTAATGTGAAAGCAGCAGGGTAAAGGCTAATAGAACTGATGTGTACTTGCTCACGTTGATGATGCTAACGAGCACAGGTATCATAGTAACTATTTTAACGTAATGTAGCATGTTAGCTTTCTATCATTCGTTAACTAATACTTAACACTAAGAAGACCTGTGGATGATACTAATGTCATTTGTTCCTGATAACAGCACTGCATTAAAATGAAAACAAAACAACAATCAGATTTTAAGCCACATTAGCAGTTCTATGTTGCTGTTCTTGGGCACAGCGATGCTTTCAACGTGCTAGCATGCTCAGAACAACAATGCTATCATGTTTAGCAGGACATTTAGCAGTCCAGCATCTGAAATTTCAGTTTAACATGCCAACTTTGGCTAATTATTACTAAATGCAAACTACACCCCCAGGGTAATGGGGACATTGTAGTAGGTGTTTGTCATAACAAAGCGAATTTTTCATTTTTTTTGTCAGTGTACTTCTGGGTCAGTTAGGCACCGTAGAAATATCAATCACAGTGGAAAGCACACCAGTCTCATACACCAGCACGCACCCGTGGGAGGTTTATAGAGTTTGATTTTGAGTTTGGCCACGAATATAAAGACATTAAATGTAAAAGTGCTTGGCAGTGGTCTAGGTTTACATATACGTGAGAGACATTTGAAGAGGCTACGAATTCATTAGCAACCATCTGCAGTACTCTGGGCAGCTTAACGGGTACTAATGGATGTAGGCTAAATGCAGAGAACATAGGCTGTGTTGGAGATGGAGAATTGCACAGGAATTAACAAAAGTACATCTTTATTTTTCATATCGTAATTTTATTTCTCTTTTAGTACCATGTATACATGTGTATCTGTACCTGTAACAAATTTCAACAGCATTGAAAAGGCCAATCCGCTAGTGGTGCTAAAGGAAATGTCAGATTATGAGCAGTATCCACAGGATTCACCCTCCCTTCATCTAGATAGCAACATGTCAGTCTGACCCAAAGAAGCAGACCAACCAACTGACCTCATTCAAATTTTTCAATTGTGTCTTTGATGGATACAGTCACATCGCTCTTCTGACTCTCAGCATTGGATTACAGTGTACTGGGGAAATCCTTGGCCTCTACGCTGTAGCATTCCCAGGGAAAAGTGGTCATTTGATTTAGCCTGTGCACATTACATTTAGAGTCAAGTAGAGCAGAAAATATTTCACTCCCCTTGTTAAATTTCACTGTAAAAGCAGCAGCTACTGTTTTAAATAATATCTTGTCCGTTTTTCATTTGCCTTTTTGTCACTGTGTGTTGTCAACTTTAAAGCTGCAAACACATATCGTCATCAAATCAAAGCTGTCGGTGCTGGCTACAGTTTGCTCTTTTGCACTTTCACCAAGGCAGCAACTGATGAAATTACTTACAAGATCCCTCCAAATGGGATAAACTTTCCAAGGTCCTTCCTGAGGTAATAATTACTAATCACCAGACTTCCCCCTGGTAATACGCGTGCTATCCTGTGAGGGCATTAGTCTGGTATCGGCCTGCGCTCCCAAACAGCATATATCCCTGATGCAGCGATTACTGGTGCGCCTCTGGACCAGGGTTGAGGTTATTTATGATACGTGGGAAGGCACAAGGGCTAAGGCATTTGAACTAAAGTGAACCACAGTTAGGAAATTGAGCAGAGTCAGCACAGGGAGGTGCTAGCACAGCAAGTGGGCAAACTCTCCTTCTGCTCCCTCGTTCACAGGCTTAACACGCTCTCATTTTATCACAGATGAGAAGCTCATGGTGTTGAACACCACAGTCTGCAGCAAAGTGATTGACAGAGACCTTTTTTGGTCGCTTCATTCTTGGAAGAGGAGGTTTCTTTTATCCCTGCTGGATCCAAATCACATCAATTTACCTCTCATTTCAATTCAGGAATATTTTGCACAGCTTGCCTCAAACACAACGTTTATTTACAATTTAGGAGTATGAGTATGAGGAAAAAGCATAAATTGCTGTATTCCCTCGGTTAATACAGAATACATCCAAACAGAAAGAGGAATAAATTTACACACAGAGCGGATAAATGTGTATACGCCTACCTGGTCGTCTTTGTTGGTGTGTCGAAGAAGGTGCCTGAAGAAGTCCAGGCGGGAACACTTCCTGACCAGGATCAGGTCTGTGGTACCGTCGGCGAGGTGGGCGGAGGGCGACAGGCCTTCCGGACTCCGGGGACACGCGCAGCTCATGCTGGCTGCATTGATTGCAATGAACTTTCCTTGGATCACATTCCAACTATCTGAAACACAAGAATATGACCACACCTGAAGGTTAATACAGATGACTCATTTAGGTTCACAATTAGATGACGTTAAACCAGAAAGTATCTCACAGCTTTTCACAGCGTTGGAAACAAAACACCATCTAAATCATCCCTTGAAACATTTGAGCATTCATAGCAAAGATATATTTGACTAAAATGGAATCCCAACCATTATATAACTTCCTATCCCTGCACATTTCAGACAATGATGCTGTTAACCCAATTTTTGACAGTAAAAAAACAAAACAAAAAAAAAGGCACTGTCTACAAAATTCTACATAGACTGTACTATTTTTAAAGTGTCAGTAAAAGTGAGCATCACTATCTGTCGTCAAATTAGGTAACAATGTTGTGATTTCAGCTAAGGTCCACCTATGAAATAATATGAAATTAACGATGTCCAGAAATGGGTGTCTGTGGAGACGCTGTTCGGGCCTGCAGTTACCACATAGTGCCACAGGGGTCACCAAGGAGAGCAAAACTAAGATCCTCGCCACTTTTAACACAGCGTACAGTACAGGAATTTATTAAACACTTCAGTTTCATATCTCACAGAAAAAATATGTATCAGGATAACAGAAAATGGATATGTGGACCAAGTATCTGCTCATTCTTTACAGTCTGGCTGGTTAGGAGAAATCCTCTACAACTGTTCACTTGCACTCAGCTAACAGTTTAAATCCACTACAAACAACTTTGTTTGTGGAGGGTGAGATGTTAGCTTGCATGCTGAAAAGTAATTCTGCTGTCCATATGAACTATTTGCCACTCAAACATGATTGGTCAATACTAGTCAGACAACAAAAGGAAATGAGAATGTTGGAAACAAAATCTGGATCCTTTTTCCAGCAGATTTTACATATTCATATGCAGATATCAGTTAATAGAGATTATCCTCTAACTCTAACCTTCCAGATGCCAGCATCTGTCTACTTAAATCAGTTTAAAACACCGTGCTTGACACCGTTTTCAGTATCTTCTCTGCGGTTGCCAACACTGAATCGCTTTGTAATCCACTGCACAAGTGAACCACACTAAAGAGCTGCAAGCTGGCACCACTGTATGCTCCAAATAACTAAAATCACTTTTATTCAAGTTCTCTCAACAACAGGATTAATGTTGACGCGGGGAAATGGTGACTTAGCAGCGAAAGTCAAGTGGAGCCGAACAGTGTTTTGCAAAGAAAAAAATCACTGCCCCGTTGCAGCCGTTCACCTGCAATCCTTCAAAAACACGAGCGGTTATCGATTACTCGCTTTAACGTGCATTTTGGAGCATTTCTGGTTTAGATGACTTCTTCCCCTTCCACTGCGGCATTTTAACAAACCTTGAGCTGCAGTAATGCTGTATTTAACAGCACATCTGATAAGCAAAGGGTTGCTGATTCCTTTCGGCCTGGAGTTTGGCTACTCCAGAAGTGCCGCCGTTAGAGTGAAACAAATAATCAGTGCATCAAAAGGAATGTGGTTTGGAAATTACACAGTGTATTTTGCAAGGGCTTTATGAATCCTGGGGTTAAGTTCCAAGCTTGTCGCACAACAGCAGTGATGCTGATGAGGGTCCATTAGGATCCAGATGTCTTGGCAGCCACACTCACTGCAGCTTTACCCTGGTGATAGAGCCAAGATAGACACTTTCACGCTGATAGTCGTGCACTAAAGCAGAATGTTTCTGAATGCAGTTAAGGAAGAGTTCATAACATCTAAGGAGGGAGATGTATAGATAGAAGGCTGACTGGGTTAACCTTAAGCATGCTTGTTATGATTAAACGCACGCGAGGCCTTCGAAACCCGAATGACAGATGCGTCGTTCGCGCCTCACAAATCACCACTCTGTTCCTCGGAGATTAGCGAGTGTTTACTCGTACGATGGCGTATCAAAGACCCGGCGCTATCTCCCACGGGACTTCCAGTCCCTGTCACCGTGGCGATAGTCATCGGAGTAAGCTGCAAAATGTTAAACAAAAAAAAAAATGATCACAGGCGTCCAAATTAGCATCACAAGCACCTCAGAGGGAAAATTATGTGATCCCGGAAAGCAAAACGATTCATTACCTTTCCCCTCCTCATTTCACAAAACAAACTTACAGAGGTGATAACGCGAACCAATGATAACAAGCCCGCCGAGGCCACGTTAAAAACAACAATATTCTAATTGGGAAGCAGTGATTAAAACTAAACTATATAAATAATTAAAAAATAAAATAAAATCAAAAAGCGACAACAAATCCAACTGTGGCTCTTCCAAATGAGGATTTGCAGGAGAGGCTGGCTCATTTGCAGAGAGCTAGTGTGTCATGCCTCATTGATCCAGCAGTTGTCTGAGATTTCCCCCACCAGAGAAGAAGACAAAAAAAAAGGAAAAAAGAAGCAAACTGCAGCAGCGGTGTGAGGCAAACCCCCTGTCAGAGCTGGCAGAGCAAAATTTCTTCCTGATTAGAGAGGAGTCTGCTGTCACGCGGCATCCACACACAAGCGGGTTACGCTCACTTTCACATTTGCGCGGGCAATAAAAACACACACACTCCACAGGAAGATAGCCAGGCCAGGATAGAAACTCCAGAATTTAACATCATGACACTAATTAGAGAGAGGGAGACAGAGGAAAACACGCAGAAATCATCTGCAGCTCAAAGTGCACGCACACAGGAGTCAGTATTTCATCTGCCTCATCCGCTGTGTCGGTTAGTTGAGAGGATTGTGGGTAATGCTGCGTTCAAACGGTCCGAGGCAGGAGATGGTTGTCCTTCTCGAGGCTGAGCGGACGAAAGGGACTCGAGCCCCGACAGGGAACATGTAATCTTATCAATCGGACGCAGGGTTGGCTGCTGGAAGATTTGGAGAATCGATAGTCAAAAAAATAAAAATAAAAAAAGGGCCCTGACGTGGCCACGGCGACGGGGAGTGGCGCAGTGTCACTAAAATCAGTTCCTATTTTCTCGTCAATAACTCATCAAGAATCTCATCAAGAATTTCGTCATGCTGCAGGAGGAAAAAAAATAAATAAATAAAAAAATCAGACAAGAAAATGGGGATTTGGGAGGGAGAAGAAAGCTAGAGACAGTGTTATTTACACGCAGTCCACCTCAAGAAATAAAGAGAAAAATGCAAATATCTAACAGTTTTTTTGTGTGCCACTTCAAGGGAAGAGACAGCCAGGAGGGATCGTCTCATCTCCTTTTGTTATTTTATTTCATTTTTTTTATTTTTTTTTGTCTGTATTATTCTCAAACCGCCAGCCTTTAACAATACTCATTTCCGCACATCTCAAAAGTCTGCCGGTGGTTTATAAACCGACAAACAAGCGGATAACGAGGCGGAGGGATGAGGAGTATGCATCTCGGCGTGATTGCGTTGGCACATTCCGAACAACAACAAAAAAGAAAAAAAAACTAAACCCAAATCTCGTACCTTTACCAGAGTCTTCCTTCTCCACCGACATCTTGATGTGCCGGTCCTTTGATGAAGGCTTGTGCTGACAGACGCGGCACCTGAAATATCAAACGTAACCTTGTTTCATTCTGTTACAGTCGAAACTTTAACAAGCTCCAGAGTTTCATTACACGGGGATGATTTCAGTCTGTCTTAAACTGTCTTGAATGTGTGTTTAGTTATTTAAATGTTAGTATTTCTTCTTGTAGGAAAGGCTCAAAGGCGTCTACAGGTGGAAGTGGCTTTTGCAGCACAGTCATATCACCTTTTACGGTGTCATTAAACAGAATAATGGCGTTCACTCTCAATGATGTCTACTCACGGCACATCAAAAACCAAAGCACTTAGACGAGAGCCTTTTGGACAAGACTGAAAGAGCTGTCTACAGTAAATTAGATGACAGACTAAACTACCACATCTGAGCTCCGGCGAGTGTCACAGACAAGTCCGAGAAGTTGGGACATTGTGAAATAAGTGTCGAGACGCAGCAGAAAGCTTTATTTACCCCGATCGGCACTGCAGCTTGTCCCTTGGGCTCCCCACGTCATCCTCTGCCGGGAGGAAAGACACGGTGCCTTCATAGTAGTTGTGGCTCAGAAAGGTTTTCAAGCCTGCGACAGAAACCCAGGGAGAGTTTTATTAGTTGAAATCACTTTCAACTTTAATCAACAATTTAATCAACTCGAATTACACCTAACGAGGCAGTTAATTGTTAAAAGGAGGGCCTCTGCATAATTATTTGGACCATTCGACACAGGGGCGTCGTTTATTGACGATCGATGCGCGCAAGTTTGTGTGTGCGCCGCGCTCCGTTCCGCAGAAGAATTAGCAGCTCACACGAATATAATCATTTGTAGAACCATTTCCATACCGAGTACATTTGTAAACTAGCCTCATTTTTCATTTAACACTGAAAACAAGCTTATTCTTTTCAGCGTCACATTACACGCTTGGCAAGGCACCGTCAAAGATTTTCATTTAAATAAATGTCTATTAAGTCCCTGTATTGCAGAATGTTGCCAGACTGGCAACAAAATACCTCTGCGAGCAATTGGATAGTCTTACCAGAGCAACAAAACACGAGACATTAAAGGGGAATTACCGTTTTTTACAACATGGACCTTATTTCTGGCATAAAATAAGATCACTTACTCACACATATAACTTTGGTGTCATTTGGAGTCGTTCGGACGATATTTAGATCTGTGCATATCCATATAGTGGAAGTGACTGGGGCACCAAAATGCAGCCTCTAAATAACGCATTATCTGCCCCGAAACTCTTTCATTTCACCAATATTTTGTTATGATATGCTAGTGCTATTCCTCGTTGAGTCAGGAGTTACCTGTTATCATCATCCGGGGTCTGTAGACCTACTAACCTCTGACCTGGATGATGTCTTCTCTGAGCGCCGTGTGCACCCCGTGCGGCTTGTTTATCTGTAATTTGCTACTGCTAGTTTTTTGAGCATGGCTGAATATTTTTCCGATTCCGAGGTTGTGGACGACGACTTTGTTTATGATGGACGTCCTTACCGTTTTGAGCCAGAGTATATGGATTAGGAGCTCGTTAAAAGGAGGATGGGGAGGCAGAGAGAGGAACAGCTGGCCAAAGAACAGCAAACTGCTCCACATCCGTGAATAAATAACGGGTAACTCCGGACTCAACAGGGAATAGCACTAGTGTATCATAACAAAATATTGGTGAAATGAATGAGTTTCACGGCATATGCTGCGTTATTTAGAGGCAGTGTTTCGGTGCCCCAGTCACTCCCACTATATATGCGGATCTAAATATTGTCCAAATGGCTCCAAATGACGCCAAAGTTATAAGGGCGAGTAAACGATTGGCCAGGCAGATCTTTGCTGCAGCGTAATCAACTCTCAACGGAGCAGTTCCAGACCAACTTTCAGCTACTAACAATTTGAAGGCCGCGGAGTTGGTGTGGCTTCCGGGCTATAATGAGGCAACACAGTGGCGACGGAGCCTATTATCCACTGATGAAAGTATTGCAGTATTTATATACTTTCACTGCTATGGATCGAGTGTCTGCAGTGGCATTCCCGGGAAAAAAAGATGCTGTGTTAAGTTATTGCTAATGATATCTGGATATGAATGGAGAACGTTAAATTCTCATCAGATGATAGCCTATGGGTTCGGAGAATATTAAAAGCATGAAATTTTGAACACACAAGCTGACTCGTGTTATGAAGCAATCACAGGGAAGGCATTGAGTTTTGTCAGAGCCCTTACCGCCACTGTTTATCAAAAATACATCTGCAAAACAAGATAACACACATTTTATGGGATTTTTGAAAGCGGATCGGTTTAAAATATTGCAGGGATGGAAGAAGTAGTGTGTCATGCTGTTCTCAGAATTCTGTGGTCTGTGGTATTAAAAGTATTCATCAAATCAACGAGGACTGAACTGGCTGTGACTCAGCAGGTAGAGCGCTTTGTCCACGGACCAGAGGGTTAGCGGTTTGATGAGGTCAACACCTTGTGCTGTTTTTAATGTTTTTTGAGCTGTTCCTGAATCGTTTTGGTGTGTGTGCCTGTGTCAGGCTGCATCCTGCTGGGGATGGCTGCTGCCATCAAGGAGTGTCATCGCTATGGGCTGGGGGTGCCCAGTCTGGTTTAGGTGGGTGGTACATGTCTAAGTAACGTCCACACAAATGAATGCCAGGTCCAAAAGTTTCCCAGCAGAACACTGTATTGCCACATGATGGTCAATGTTATTAACTTGTCCTGTCAGTGGTTTTTATGTTGTGGCTGATTGGTGTATGGCCTCTTGTGGGAACGAATGGTGTCAATGTGACTGTAAGGCGTTGTGAGTACCACCAGGTAGAAAAGAGCTATATAAATACTAGACCATTTACTAAATGTTCAGGTCGCCTCAAGTTGGTCTTTATTACCATGGCAACTGTGGCTAATAGCACTGTCATGTCAAATAAACCCCTTCTCACCTGTCTTCATGTATTTTTGAAATATCCATTTGACTAAGCTGAATGCCTGAATGCTACATGTCATCTTCTTGTCTATAGAAAGAGTGTGACATTACACAGTGTATTTAATGGGTAAAATAATGTTTGAATGAAGTCGGTTCTATGTCACGGCTAGCTTGAGTCATACGTGTTTTATTCAGATTTATGAATTCATCTCGTTCCCTCTGCTGCTCTCATCTCTTTTTCCGTATCTACCCGGCTGGCCTCCAGCAGATGGGTCCCCCACATATGAGCTATGTTCTCCTCCAGGTTTCTTCCTGTTGAAGGGGAGTTTTTCTTTGCCACATTCACCTTTAGTGCTTTCTCTGGGGGTTTCAGGCTTTGGGTTCTGTAAAGCGTCTTCTGCCAATAAAACTGAACTGAATGTACCTTGCATCACTTTTTTCAGTAGCAATGCTGGTCTGTACGCCATACAGACCACCGCCTCGTTTCAGACTGACTCAGAACCTTGGAACAGAATTGGTATGTGATGGTTGAGATATTTCAAAGATTAATTTTGGGTGCAATTCTGTCTGGGAGCTTTACGTGAACAAGCTGATGGATCTAGAACTGGTGAGCTTTACTATTGATCTCTGCATAAAAGTTTGATAAAGGCCAACTTTCCCGTTTATACGTGCATTTTTTTCCCAGCCACGTCTTTAGATGCTGAAAAATGCTTAGATAAAAGAGGTCCGTGTAAGAGACTTGTGAATTATTTTCCTCTGTTCAGCTGGCCCCAGTTTAATTTAGCCTGATGTCATATCTTGCATCATAAAGCGGACGCCTGTGTTTATGTTTAGCCCTGTTGGGAGGAGAAATCTTGGTGGTTTTACTCCTACAGATCTACACAAAACCCACTTATAACAGAGGGCCTGAGGCTGTGTGTTATATCTTTAATGCTCTGATGTAGCCAGATACTATCAGGATATGGGTCTGATAATACGTCATTGGGATTTTATTATGGGGCGTGTCCCAACCAACACAGAGATCTGCAGGCGATCGCGTGATTGCAATCATCAAATAAATCCCACCCAAACGATTTGATTGGCCTGGCAGATCTTTGCCCAGCATGGAGCGGCTCCAGGCCAACTTTCTCACGCAACAGTTTAGTTGGTGAGGGAAGTTTGGGTTGGCCTCTGAGCTACGACCTGCAACCTCTTGGATAAACTCCAGGTTATCTCACATGAAAACAAGCTAGCAGGAGCTCTGTAACCTTTAAAGACAATGAGCAACTGGTTAAAAAAGTAAAGGTTTCAGGGAGTAACTTCCAGAATGATGACCCACATACCCGACAGGTCATATCTGGCAGGACCAAGCCACCTCTTCTTCTCGCTGTCCGTCAGTACGTCTCCATAGAAACCGTAGCCAAGCAATGAAACGGAGTATCTGAGGAGGAGCTCATTGTGGTAGACTGAACAAACATCCATTGGCTGAGAATCACCTGTAGAGAATAAATTAATAACCTCTTGGTTACATAAGCGTGCAGTACGCCAACATGACCGGTCAAAGGTTCATCAACGACAGATAGAACTGAAAACAGGATGTAACGAGATAAAAGACACATGTTGTTCTTTGTCTTCCCGTGACTTCCACTCACCAACAATGATGTGTAAAGCAGAAGTAACTGGGTCGTTGGTTCCCACTGTCGCAAAGCAGATACAGTCAGTAGATCCTGTTGGACGGAGAAACAAAGGTGGTCAACCATTTGAGCGTTGGTACTGACACGCTAAAGAAAAAAATACTTTTTGCTTAAATTCACAGAACAAAAACAAAATTTTAAATGTAAAACTTTTTTAATTATGGCATCCATCACTGGTAGAAACAAAGGAAAAAAAGTTAAATCTGACCCAGAGACACTTAGAAAGACACGTACATACAAAGGACACAGAGATGTCCTTGTGGACTGTCTCATTTCTACCAAGAAAACTTAATAGAATACAAATCTGTGAAAATTCTGTGACGCCACAAATGGCATAAGACACTGGACATTTGCCATCATGATTGTAGTCCTTCCCCTTTCATTTAGATAGGGGTCCAGTCGTGTTAAATTACTGCCGAGGGTGTTATCAAGATGGCTGCCTATTGGCAAGGCTTTCCTATGAGAACTTTACTAATACTTCCTGGAAAACAGCATTTCCAAATATCTACTACAATAGTAACACGCATAGACTTCCATTCCATCACTACCCCACCTGCAATTACCACTTATTACCATAGAGGCCGCCAAAGAGCTAAATCAAGATCTTCGAGGATGCCACGTCAATCCAGTGACAATACCTCAACTACAATGAGCAGTTTGTCCTTTACGTGTTGCTGTCTAATCTAAAGGGACGATATAAAAATGTTAATGTGTGTAACTTCATAAATTAAATCAGTCATAAAAGGTCTGCTCATGAGCAGAGCTGCATGTCTTTCAATTCTGCAACCAAGTAAGGAAAATTTCCTTGAAAGACTTTATTAGGCGGAAGCAAAGAGACGTCGCAGTCATAAAGTTAACTAATCGAATGGCTCCAGGCCCCGGGCTATCATCAGCACTCTGCAGCCAACAAATGACGGATAAGAGGCTTCCCCTGCCTTGTGAGAAATGTTGAGTTTGACATTAAATTTTTCAACTTGAGAGGTAATAAAGGTCTATCTCTCTTTCTGCGCCACATGGCATAATTTCAGACCTATCTGCCCTACTTTGATCATCTTCAAGTGGTGAAATGGACCTACTGTCACTGATAAAAGACAGAGAGTGAGTGAGAGAAGAGAGTGAAATCTAACTAGTGATGTTTTGAGCCGGCTCACAGAAGCGTGACAGCGGAGATCAGGCCTGTCATTCAGCGGCGGACACGCAGATGAGTATGAAGATGAGCTCCCTCTCTCTCTCTCCCTCGCTTTTTTCCCCCGACTTTCTATGAATATCACTTATCTGGCCTTTGCTTCTTCTGCGCCGAGCCTCGTAATCACATCCGAACACTTTCCAATTGCTCCTGACAGCCCTGCGCTGCCTGCTATTTTGCCGAGCGCAAAAATGGTGACAGATGCCATTTGACTCTTCTAAAGATACTCAGCAAAAGCCAACTGACTTTGAATGGATCTCACTGGCGCACAGATGTTCTGTCCCCAGACGCTCAATGTTTTATTCCTCTTAAGTTACTCAACCACAATAGCCTGTTGGCATATGCATAGGAGAGAGAATAAACTGTCACAAGGCATATTCTCAGTAGAGAAGCTCCAGTTTTTATCTGCATTTCCCCTCAAACTGTCTCGCCAGTAAGATCATCTTGGCAGTTAGATCATCTTTATCTCTGGGACAACAATGGACTCTCGATGCTTTATTGCTGCCCCAAAAAGAATATTTTTGCTGTTTGAATCCTCAGTACATGAATGTATTCATGGCTGCGCTAGCGACAGTATCTTACAACGACAGCCCCAAACCCCTCTGTACCACGCGAGTTGTGATCAACAATATACTTGTTGTTTTTTTCTTCCACTTTCAATATGTCAGGGTTGACTGCCATTCCCTTTTAGACTACAATATCTCAAACCAGTGCAATGGCAATGTGTCAAAAAGAAAACTTGTATGAAATCTCGATGACAAACGAGTTCAGGACTCTTTAATTTGAACCTTGCCGCACGGGACTTTGATTCCTTATTAAGACATTCCCAAGACTGACAGCAGTATTGATCATTTTATTGATGAAATTATGAATTACACCCACGAATTACCCACTATAAAGATACAAACGGTTTCATAATCAAAGGAGATAAATGACTGACGGGTGTGATTAATAAAACAGAATGATGAGCAAGATAAAGATTAATCAAACATAATTAATCAGTGCAGGGAGAGAGGTAGAAGGGTAATGATAGGATGTATGCAGGGGCTGTACATTCTGTTTGCACACGTCTTTTTGGCAAGAAAATGTCTCTAGGTCTGATCTAGAATAAACCCTCAAAGGCTGGCGAGAGAACAGCAAAGTGAAAAGCCTTCATGAATTGCTCCCATATATAGACTTTAATCTAAAAAAGATGGACACTGTAGTTTTAAACAAACAGGTATAAATACAGCATTTGTTAAAAGCGGATTTACACACATTTGATGCTACAATATTTAATGTACTATTGCCAGAATGGTGTATCGGCGATTAACATACAAAAAACTACAAGGCCCAAAAGCATCATCATGAAGGAACATGTCATCAATAGAAACAGTGTGGCTCATGGTTGTGTTTTGAATTGTGTGTTGTTGTTTGTTTGTTTTTTGACATCATTAGACAATCAGAAAAAAAGAGAATCACCTCCTTAAAGCGTGCAGTCTGTAGGATTTAGGGGCATCTACTGGCTGAAATAGAATAGCAATGTATAACCACTTGAAAATAAGAATTGCAAAATTTTTATTAGCTTAGAGTTTGTTTACACTGAGTCCGCCATGTTGTGTTACCTATTTCTACAGTAGCCCACAATGGACAAACCAAACACTGGTTCTAGAGAGGGTATTTTTAGTAGTCACAATAGGCTTTCATAAAGGATTGCAAGGGGAGTGTGAGGTGAGTGGTACTCAGTTGAATGCAATTTCCAGCCTCACCTCTAGATGTAAAAGAGTCGGACACACATGCGGCCTTTAAGTGCACAATGTGTTAGATAAAATTGACATGAATCAGGAATATTGAAAAGGAGCTCTTACTTTTAAGTCATGGTCATCAGTATGTCTGTATATATAAAGGTTCTTGAACTGGTTAGAAAAAATGTTTTATTTTTTATTTAAACACACTGGGGAAAGGTTAGCCATTTCAAGACTTGTGTAACCCAAACCTAAAGCACATTTATTTTTTCTATAAATCTGTGAAGAGCCCTCCTATTAAAATGGCATGCCAGTGATTAAAAAAAATCCCTGGCACGCCAGAGCATTCATCTTGAAGTATATAAGCTGAAGTGCTGTGAGAAGTACAGGATACAAGCCCCTTATAAAGTCGCACCCAACATTTTCATTCATCTAGTTTTGTAAAAAGGCCAAAAGCGAGTCAACACATCCAAATCATGGCTGTAACAGGCCTAAAATTCATTTACCACATCCCCAGACGATTTTTAAACTCCTCTGCTATTACCATCAAGCTGTGCACAGGATAGTCTCATATTGGTCTTCATGTGCTGTATTTCTATCCTCATGAAAATTACAGTGATTTCAAAATGTCACTCAGCATGTTTCCATTTATGGCACTTGGAATGATTGACCCTCTGCAGGCCCCTATTGGGACCTCCTGCCCTGTTGCCATAGAGATTCTATTATGTAGCTTAGCAAAATTGGATCAGTGCATGAAGTTCTTCACAGTTAGAATGAGAAGAAACACTTCTGGTGGATGTTTATGTACTTATGTATATATTTTTAAGTCTATCACTTTTAGTACAATTCAGACAAAACATGCACCATCAGACTACAGTATGGCATCTTGACGCTGAATGAAAAAAAAGATTTTTGACTACTGTGAGCGGCCCTCTTTGAACCTGGTGGATTCAGTTGTAGGTTATATTACATGTGTAGCTTGAGACAGAACAAGAAATAGTGGAGCAAGACATTTTTCATTTCACAAAAAGAGGGAAATGCCAGGAAAGCATTACTTTGTTCTCTACAAAAGAGATAAGTGAGGTATATATTTTTTCCTCCGTTTTTCAACTGAACACCAAAGCTGTAAAGGTAAGAACTGACTTTCAGGAACTATCGGCAGCATAGATAACTGTGACACTGGTGCAGGGCACATTGGAAAAACTAAGGCCACAGATGGAAAACACTGAAAAAGGGATGACTGTCAGCTTTGTGTGTCACAGCATTAAAAAGAAGATATTTTATTCTGAATTCAATATTTGTCTCAATCTTGTCAGAGTTGTGCTAATAACTTCTAATTTTGTCAGTATTTGCCTTTATTCACATTATATTCTGTTTAACTTCGGTATTCTGCTAATTTCATTATATTTTCAGAATAGAAAAATGCTTAGTCGCATTCTTGCTGAGATTTTCTGAAAAGATCAATACCACTGCCGTGTTAAATGGCTAGCTATCTAAGCTTGCTGTGGCAAGTAGCTAGCATAGCTTTGGTTAGCTTAGAGGTGCTCTAGGCCAATAAATACACAAACCTAAACTGTCATAAAACCTCCGCTTATTTGACATTTATGTTTCGTATGGATTTAACCAATGAGTTATAAAGTGTTCACTAATGAGCTCTACAAATGCTGGGTGTTTTGTGACGCTGAGTCACACTAGCCATTTTCCAAGCTTTTTGATAAGCTAGGCTATCCAAAGCTGGCCTTATATTTAAGTATGGGAGGTGCTATCCTCTCATCCAAATTTCTTTATGTAATATGCCTTCCACAAGGTCAGCTTATTCCTTTAAAGCTTTTAATGAAATCAGAATAAAAGCCAAAAACCATTAATCACTGATTTTTACCACTATCGCCATCATTCTTAAGGTTGTCTCCAAATGATGGATATGTTTTTATATGATTTACAGCAACTGGCAAAGCCTACCTGCAGGAATGATTCCTATGCGTAGCTGACATGGCACCAACTCAGCATCTGGTTGATTCTGGTCCACGCCGTGGTCAGTTTGGGTCCTGGTAACCAGCCCATGTAGGATCTCACTAAACATACCATCTCCACCCACGCACACCACCCTAGAAAGAAAGATGACATCAATAACTTCTACATGAGTTTGACACGAAATTTCATTTTTACATTTAAAGAACTGTGAAAGATAGTTTTTTGTCAAGTCTAACATAATCATTCCATTATAGGTACACATGTCTGCAATAAAGCATGTATTTATGAGAAAATAACTACATAGCCAGAAACCTTGACAATAATGCAGCTGGGCAGCGAGTCCAACTGTGAAAGTGAATATGAATTTGTGAATGTCACACTTTGCCACCAGGCATTACAGCTTCTTAAGTAACTCAAAACCTTGCAGAAATGGGTCTATAAATTATATGAACTGCAGAGTAAAAGCATAATGGACTCTAACCCTGCTCTTGTGGACCGAAAATCTGATGAATAGAAGCTGGAAACGACAGGGCACTCAGCAGGAAAAAGGACAGCCATTTATGTTAGACTATTAGCTGCATTTTACCTTGGCATGGTCTTTTTACTCACAGACCTGAGCGACATCATGTACAATTTGAGCTGAAGGCATAACTTGTGCCGGTAATTTCTAGATTTAGGATTATTCAAAGTGTTTCGAGGGAACAGAATCAGCTCAATGCCTAAAATCAGGGTAAAGTATGGAAATTCCAATTCAGCTTCCTGGTGACATTGTTTAACTGGGTTAAATCATCACTGCACTGCATTTGGATAAAGCTGACCATTGTTTTTTTTTTTTGTTTTTTTTTTGAGCATTAAGTTGTCATTCGTATATCTAAAAGGACGTCTTGGGTTGCTAAAGGGATGTTTACATCTTCCTCTACGGATTACACCAATGGAGTACCACAAGGATCAGTCCTTGGGCCTTTACTATTCTCCAACTACATATGACATTTTGGTCATATATTTTAAAATAAAAAAATATTTTCATGCAGATGATTGTCAGATATACTTCACATTTGTTGTAAATAAGATGTAACCGAGCAAACAACAGGGTTTTTCCTCTCGCTCTGACTCTTTATTTAGTCACAAATGCTGACATTTTATATCCTTACAGGACTGCAGTAATATGGTGTCAAATTCAACATGAATTTTATACAGACATCTATATTGCCTAGTTTGTCCTACTGAACTTTGCCTTTCCCCTCTAGAGCCTCATTGAGGTTGACATTTGTAGTTTTACAACTGCTCAAATGAAATTTTGTGCGGACATTCTGACATTCCCTGAAGAAGAATTGCAGTCACTTTAGTTATCCATTAACTTTTGATCTAGTGCCATTATCAAGGCAATTTTTATAGCTTAGTGTTTTGGTTTGTGACCTGACCATGGCTATAGACATTGTTATTGGCTGTTTTTGCTGAACTTAATTTCCTTGTTATAAGTAATCCAAAGACCACACATGAGTTTGAAGAAAATGTCCTAACAAAAATAAAATATTCCAAAATACTACTCACAAATCACTCACCGGGTTATAACCAGCTCTATTCAAGGGAATGCAGGTCATTGTCAATCAGACCAACATGAGTTGTTATGTGTGAGAAACACTCAGGACTTTGTTTCAGTAATTACAGTTTGATACAACCCAGATCTCTGCACTTATTGAAAGACAGTTCAGTGCCGCGTCTCGCATCGACTTTATTAACATATGAACACAGAAGCGTCAACTCTGTGTCACAGTGAAGAACCAGTGTTCAAAGGCTGAAGGCAGCAGCTACCTTGCTCAAGTACTCACCCGTCATATTTATCTAGATTGGCCTCCGTTTTCAAGTGGTCCCTGGCATGATTGGCATGCTCCGTCACTATGGAAACAAATCAAATGGAAAGCACAAGTTCAATGAAAGGGATCGTCCAGACAAAAATCACATGACGTTTTTTTGCGGCTTGACTGGTCGAACAAGGCGTTTGGAAACACAAGGAAAATGCTGCAGTTTTGAAACATTTACTGGAAACCCTGGAGCAGATTAATGTCCAGAAAAAGCAAAGGCACAGTGGCACAAAGCAGCCTAATTCATCTATTGTATATTAGCCAGCGAAATGAGGCCTGAGCCCACAAAAACAATGCTTCAACAGCAAATCTGTTTACCAAGCACATAACACCGACACAAATACAGCCCTGCAATTCATAGCATGTGTTGGAAGCCTTGAGAATAGTATTCACTCCGATGGACCATCAATACCCAAGACTATGTGTAGATGTTGCAAACACTTACTGAATAATAGATGTGTTTGGATACCCAAGCTTATCAACTATCACAGCTTCCATTAAGGTGGTAGCATGATTAATGGCACTATACGCCAAATCATATCCTTGCAAGTCTCTTCAGTCCCCACGAGAGGCCACGGTGGCAGTGGAGATCTATAAGTCGGCCATCGAGGCTCATTTTTTATTTAAATGTAGAGGACTGCAACTGATGGGGGCTCACCAATCACATCGGTGGAGATACCGGCGCGGCGAAACATGGGAGCCACCTTCTGCTCGTAAATATGCTTCCCACGCCGCGTTCCTCCGAATGGATTGATGTACACCAGGAGGCTCTTTGGTCGGTTGGCTGCAAAGTGAGGGAGGGGTGTGAGATAGTCATTAAGATGCACAGTCTCTACCTTTTTTTTATTACAAATGCATAACTGACAACTGCTTGATGAAGTTTTCATTAACCACAGACCTTTTTCAAAATGCTCCGTCAACCTGACCGGTCCCCAAAACACACTGCTGGAAAAAATAAATGGTGTGTCTACCGACTATGGGAGGAGTGTGAAGCAATTCAGAGGCACTGCATCATTCGGTGATAAACCTACAAAGTGCTGCGATGGAGAATACTAAATGGCTTGTTTATGTTCTGTTGTGGAAGACTGCGTTTAGGACAACAAACTGAGATACAGCGGCTGCTCAAACCGAAAACGAATGGACTGGGATCAAGTGCTAAATGAGCACGAAGAAATATCGGGTGCCATATTGTTCGGCAATAAGACAAAAGTTCCATTAGATTACATAAATGGATTGTCAATGGGTGATGTAAAGGTGTACGGTGGGGGAGACTAACGCTATCGAACGCGCCAACGATTCAGCTTCACAATGAATGTGGTTAATTTTCTTGAATTGATTCGTCCTGCCAAGCAAAATGGGACCTGGAAGACCATTTCAGATGGTTTAATCCCACCTCACACACTTATTACCACATGCTGGATGCGCACTAACTCCTGCAGAGCCTAATCATGTGATCTCTTTGCTAGTGTATTAATGTCGGGGTGTAAAACAATCCATCCTGCACTCAGTTAGGTCAAAAAGGTAATAAAGCTAAATGTGCTGAGACTGATAGAGTTGTTTATGGACATTTAATATGTTAATCCATAATTGGAAAACACTTTAAGGGCCTATATGTTTTAACCCAAATCAGATTATATCTAATTTTGATGAAGGATGCGTTGTGATTTTGCTGATTGTGCAGATTCTTTAAAGCACATCTGGAGAATGAGCTGGACTTGAGACGTCCCTGTTGACGTAAATATATTTTATATACAGCATGACAGTCTTTCAGCGTTTGCGACGCTGTCATTTATAAGTTTTATCAGGCTGCTGTTGTTGTTGCTAGCATTTTTTATGTCTGTGCCTGTGAGGCGCTGTCTGAAAGAGAAATGGAGGAGGCTACCGCTGTTGTAGGTTTGCCCCTGGGCTGTCCTGAAGGTGTGGTGCAGAACGTAGCGTTGAAAAGAATGAACTGACTTTTCTGGTGTGCATATATATAGTCTACATGTTTCTTCCTGAAGAAGAGCCAATTTATACCTAATACCTTATACTTTATACTTTGTAGTAGTGAACTACATTTGCTGTTACCACCAGTAACTACAGGTGGCGCCAAATCAACCAGCGGCAAAATAGTCAAGATGCGGAGACACGTCTTTTTGATTCGGACACATATTTCTTTACTTTTTAACTTAACTACATTTGACCGACAGCTAGAGTTTGTAGTTACTTTGCAAATTTTAGATGCAAAAAGGTAATCGGCAAATAAATGACAACATGTTATTGTGAATTTGCTACCCAGCAGCTTATAAATGAGCCCAAATTTGACTTTATACACCATTAAAATAATGATCGCATGTGAATCAGTCTATGATTATTATCCAGTGCTATGCATTATTGGCTCATTAGTATTTTTAATTTTGGTACTTTGAGTATGTTTTGATGCCATAGTGTTCTTTACTGATGTAAACACAGTACTTTTAACTTTCTACACTGTGATTTGGGTACGTTTATCAAATTAAAAGCGTAAGCACTGAAATATGACGCTAATTAAACCTGACAGTTTCCCCTGTGATTCTAAATTGGCCATAGGCGTGCATGTGAGTGTGAATGGTGGTCCGTCTCTGTTTTTTGTCATACCATTAAGCAAAATATTGTCGTTCTGTAGAATTTATTCTGCCACCTCTACTGTTTGAAATAGGCTATTGAAATAAGAATTTCTACGAAGAAATCACGTAGAGTTGGCGTTGTACTTTTACTCTCTCATTGTACTTTAACATAGAAACATCAACACAGCGAGAAGAAATTGACCTTTAAAGTACTGTGTGAGAGTGTATCAGGCTGTTAGTAGGTTGTTCCTGCCAAGGGGAGTAATAAAGCAAACTGAATATACACTGAGGGCTGATTACTTAATCTTTGTTATTACTGTTTATTTTTTTAACAAAATGAATCCGTAAACAATTGTTTTACATTTATATTTCACTTTAGGTTGCCTCTATTGATGTAGAATCCTAGCATACAGCAGCAGCATTAGTCCTTGGGTGATTCAGTCACTTAGATGCTGTATGTTGGTGTCCGAGTGAGGTAATCTATAAACCACTCATAGAAAGGATTCAGTTGCATATCCCATGTGCACAATTCTTGTCAGGTGTTAGAATTGAATTAGTAATCAAAATGCCTAATCCCTACAGTATGCCCTGTTCCCCCCATGCAGAATATACTGTACGATACCTTTGATAGCAGCTTAATGATTGTGTGTACTTTGTTTTTGTTTTTTTATAAGTGTTTGGACGAACGCTCTCCCGGCCAGATTCCTCTTTTACAGCGCACAGTCAATAAATTCATTTAGCACAGAGTGCATGGCCGTATCTGACGCAGAGAACTTCATTACCGAGCAATGCCAGCTGCGCGTTCGTGACTCGGATCCACTGCTCGCACAGTCCCTCGCTGGCGCAGTGGAAGGTGACGTCGCTACACCTCCAGCGGTGCTGCCGTGTCCTCCTCACGTAGGAAACTGTTAGGGAACAAGACAGAACACTCCAAGGGCTTAGCAAGCAAACACTAACCGCATAGCTTTTAGACCTAGACTGGAAAAAAGGAGAGTCTATAGAAGAGAGATGCTATCAGGAGATGGCACCTTGTGTGCGTAATAAAGCCTCTGATAATGTCTTCTATTCATTTCATGTTGCTTTGCACAACACATTAGAGCACCTTTCCAGATGTGAGTCACTGATACGCCCGTTATAGCTTGTGACGTATGGTTCAGTGAGTATTTTTGGGCTCTATAGCAGGTCTGTCTGCACATTCATACTTTTCTGACTGAATGCTTTCGGTTTCTGTACCTGCCTGGCTTTACCACAGTGTAGCCTTGAGACTGAACCTGGTGCTTTGTCCTTACTAGCCACGTCAATCAGATACATGACTAAGTGAAGCAGACATGTGGGGGAATATAAGAAGATGATCCAGCTGAGTATAAACAGCACTCATCTGATAGTCAGACAAAAAGCAGGGAGTCTCATAATATCCTGCCAGGAACATTACTGAAATATTTACATTAAGGAGCAAAAACTTACTCGCTAAGCACTTTGACAGCAGATTCCCTCACTAAGCGTTTCAAAGCCAAATTATCGCACTAAGCATTTTTGTCATCAGATAGAAAAGTTAACTTTTCAGGCAAGTTCTTCAAATCATGCGCACAGTACCTCATAGTTACAGTGGGGTAGGCAGAGAGGGGTTCAGACCGGGCGTAAAATCATCCCTTAATAGGTTACACAATCAGGATGTCAGTGGCGGGACATGTCTTTGAAGCTTCCACAGATTGTGGGGATGCAGCCGTGTCAGACCCGACACACTCTAATGCCAGTAAGAGCTCACATTAGCGAGGTAATTTTTAACATTTGGCTGTGATCAAAAATGTAAATCCGATCTTGCTTGGATATAATCTAATGGCTCCGAATCGAGCATTAGCCTCAAAGTCACTGGAGTGCCGCCATCGCAGGGACCCAGTCAGCTAAGCTGTGAGGGCCTCTCTTGTTAATGCATTACTTTCTAACTATGGAGCTGTCTGCAGGCTTATTTCCAGTGTCAGATCACTTGTGATTGGTGGAGCTAAACGCAGCCTCTCGGCACATTTAACCCAAAATGGAACTGTGATGTTGTATTAACCTACTTCAGGAAAATGAAAGAGATAGTGATGTAAACTGGCTTCAGGCTCTATTGTGGGAAAGAATAAAAGACACTGAATCTATCTCTTAAAAGGGCACTTTAGTTATTTAGTACTGTACTACCATGGAGCTTGAAGAAATAGTTTCTTTAAAGAGCAATAACGATGGATCCTGTACTTCAGACTTGGCAAAGCTTCTTTAGAGCTACAGAAGATACAGCTACAACTTCATCACAAGCCGAGAAGTATCCTCTGTGACTTGTAAAGCAACTTTGATGTGTAAAAAATGGCGAAGAATCCCTTTAAGTATGTATATCAAAGTGAGTTTGTACCTGTGAATGAATAGGGATAGAGCGGGGAGTGCTGCTTCGTCTTTTCCTGACTCTTCCTGGCCTGTGTGTCATCTTGGTCTTCATCTTCTGTCTTGCGGACGGCCACTATTTCACACACCTGCACGGCATGGCTGAGAGCTGGAAAGACCACATCATGGTTACTCTTTTGCCTGAATACTAAAATCTCACATTTACAAAGACACTCTTTGAAAAGCAAAGAAACCACTGTTAACAAAAAGAACTCAATATGTTTCTTGTGACTATTAGATTTGCAATGATCAATATGTTTTGTATTAGCAATGAATCTCGCAAAGAACGACCACCCGACGCTGCAGCTTCCCTTATGAAGCATGTTTCAGAGTATTGTTTTAGTTTTATGGACCACAACTTTTACTGCTTATTGGTCTGGTTTTGCTGCCCCACTCAGACCCATTTCCAGATGTGATGAACAGCTGTTAGGTGTAAAAGCCCCGATAAACCCAGTGTAACTGCTCGGCGGCAAACAACTGACAAAGCTAGCAGGGAGCTAGTAGCGATTAGCAGACCACATTTACATCCGCGCAAGCTTTACAGTTAATCCGCAGGTTGGGAGGGGCGCATGGTAATGAATTTAAATTTTGATTAAGAGTGAACGGATTGTGGGTGGGGGAAATTATGGCCTGCATCAGGATTTTAATAAATAACGTTGTCTGAAAGGTGAATTTTTGCTAGTCATGAATTAGCAGACATTTGTAATGTTAGCTTAATGGGATAAAACATGTTAACTTCGGGTGAAAATACCTGTTGCCATTTCAGTAAATGATTATTTCTATTGACCTAGCTTACATCAGAGTGGTGTTACTCTATCATCAACCTTACATACACCGATCAGCCACAACATTAAAACCACTGACGGTTGAAGCAAATAAAACCATAATGTGACAATTATGCAGGGAAACTTTTGGACCTGGCATTCATGTGGATGTTACTTAGACATGTACCACCCACCGAGACCAGAGCAGGCACCCCCACCCCATAGTAATGACACTCCTTGATAGCTGCAGCCATCCCCATTAGGGGATAAACTGGAAAAAAAAAAGTAGAACATTTCATGGATAAAGAGTCGGACAATTCCCTCGGGAGGTGGCGGAGAGCAAAACGGACATGAAAGGACATAATAAGCAGCCAGGTGCACAACTCCAAATGAATGCTAATGTGCTGAGATATGTAAATAAGGATATGTTGGCTAACATGTTAGCCAATTAACATGTGGTCAAATGTCAGCGTGTTTACAGGTTGCTTCCTCTACCCCCAAGGGGCCAAAATCGGGTGAGCTTAGCTTTCCCTTTGATATCAAATAGGCTTCAGTCGCAAAGGTGTCATGAGTTGAAATGATTTCAGAATGGCAGCCCATAATTCCTTTCACGTGAGAGAATGAAATGAATGGGAGTAATGCGGCCATATCCCGAGAGAGTTTGCGAGTGTTTGGGAAGAAAACGTGTCCTCTTGTTCGTACTTCCCGGGGGACTGGAATTCAGGCTGCCAGACTGAACTGACTTGGGATGAAAGATATTTGGCAGGGTTTGAATGGTTCACAGAATTTGTACCGCCTGGCAGTGGTGAGACAGGCTGCTAAGTGACTTCAAAAAGTGGGTGCAATTCATTGTGTTGAAAGGGAAAGTAAGAGGAGATGTGTATCCAAAGAACAAACTGAACGAAGGGTAACTGGACTTGTAGGGTTTCTGGAAGATGCCTCGTCACTCATCCAAGTAGCTTCTTTAATTTTCAAACACTGGTGAGGTGATGGTGTTTTAAATGGAAATATCTGTGTATGCTGCTCATCAGAAATTTGAATGACTAGGCCAGGGGTTTAATTTTTTCAGTGGCACGCGGTCTACCCGCGCTACCTTCGCGATCTACCAGTCGACTGACGTATTGGGCACCCCTGGACTCTGACTAGGGTTAACAATCAGGTAATCAGGTTGGAGAAAAATTTTATCCTGTTTCCTTCCTCAATGAAGAGCACTCTAATGATTCATTATTGGCCAAAAACTTCAGTCCCAAAGTGTGGTGAAACTTCTTGGGTACAGATATTTAAACTGTGTTATAAATTGATGGTGGACTACACCTCAGTCCACCTCCCCTGTTCAGAGAGGGGTTTTCCAGTTCGACAGAAGTAGCTTCCTTTAGTCCTCGTTCAAACTATCTGTCTTCTCTGGCTGATATGTTGATGGTCTTGTCCTCAATTGAGTGTCTCTTGTCCTTCAACTGTAGGTAGACAGCTGAATTGTGGCCTGAAGAGCTGGTCTCCTGTGTTGAGCCATGCATTTGTGAATGGGTTGATTTTCTTTCCCCAGTGCACAAGTCTGTTCATTCCTCACTGCACTTAAAACTACCTAAACCACATTTCTCTGTTTTTTGCCGGCGTCTTTTGTCTTGTCTTGGTTTCTGCTTCAGTATGTTACTAGGTTTGACGTGAACGGGAATGCAGTGTTTTTTGAAAACTCTCTTGAGTTTCTCTGATACTCAAGACATGTAGGGATGCTGGGAGATGTTGGGAGGAGGAAGAAATGTTGGGAAATGTATTATTTTCACATTGTTACTGGTAAGAAGCCAAGTGGTCACAGATTTTAAAACGCACTTTTTTCAAAGGGTCAAGTCAATACAGTTTGGGCGATGCATAAATATTCTACACTAGGTCTCACAATATAAAGCAGCATCCCTTTAAACCATTTCTATCCAAATCCAGAGCATCCAATCACAGTAGACGGCTACAAATTGAACAAATTCAAAGGAGCACCTTTTTGTACTTATAGCAGTGACAATATTACTTGCAATGAGTTTAAATGACCTCTTCAACGGCGGCACACATAGGCATTCCAGTGTCTCCTACAAATTTATTCGGCTGATACGGTGAAATGGATGGGAGGGAGCCTTGACATATTATTTCTCTCCCGGGAGTTTGGGGGAATAGGATTTCATTCCTTTCTCAAATAAAGATGATACGGCGTACAGGCATGAATAACTTTATGGCCATCGATATTCACACTTTGACAAATAGGAAGAAGAGTTATGGTCATGCAGGCTTTATTTCAGGGTCGAGAAAAGAATCCCACAAGAATGAAGAGTTTCATCACAACTATTTGAAAAACGCCAACCAGTGTTCTGCTGCCAGGCTGATTGTTGGTGTTGAATTAAAATATGTAATAGAATTGTCTGTCCTGTCCAAGGTCACAAGGGGCTGACACTACTCCATCAAACATATAGACGAGAACATACAGTTACCATTTACAATTTTTGGCTATGGACAGAGAGAGGAAACCACAAAACTCATTCAGATGAGTACATGCCAGCACATTTGAATCTTTTTTTGTAGAGACAGTGCCGGAGTAGCAATTACCTTTCCCACTGAACGTTCTTTCATAAACTCAATTCAACAAAAACCCAACTGATATCCCCTTGCTGGCTTAATAGTGGCTAATGTTAGTTATTAACATGTAAAAAAGACAAGTTTGCAGATGCAAGGAGTGGAATTTCTTATATTTTAGCTGGACAGGTCCAATTCCAGTCAACTGACTGAAAGCTAACCAAACTGATCTCATCAGATATACTCTTGCAGAAACCATGTGACACTGAAATTTGAGAAGTCATCCTAAGAGGCAGAAGAAGGGAGAAGTTTCTGTACTTTTGTAGTACATGCATTCGAGACCAATGTCACCGCGAAGTATAGAACTTTTTTTGCTTTTCTGGGGTTCCAGCGCATTCCTGTGTCTATGGCACACCTATGGCGTAGAAGTGACCTGCGACTATAAATCAAGCATTATAGGTGGTTTATGCTTCTGCGTCAATTGACACTGCAGCTATGGCAACAGCCTGGACCCTATGCAGACCCTAACGCTGTAGCCTGATGTCCACCTCCCCAGAAATATAACTACATGCCACAGTGATGCATACCGCAAAAGCTATGACTGGTCTGCTTGGTAGTAGCGTATTTTCGCTTTAGCATTTCCAGCTGCATCTCCATTTTTGCAATTTTCGAACTGATTGTTTTGGATCGAAAAAGATGGAACACACTGAAGAAAGACTGACTGAGGAGGTTTGAAGGTACAAGCGTTTGTACGACTCGTTTCTGTCACAATTGTTGATTGCGAAGCAGGAAGTAGAAGCAAAAATGAACCCGAGACACAGCACAGTATAAATGGCTTGCACTGGCGTAGACAACGTGTGCAAGTTACAGTGTCTAGTCCGGTAGAGGCATAAACACTCTTATGTCCCACCTGCAGCCAAAGTGGTTACACAGGCACTCTTTAACACATTCTTTTCCCAGGTACTATGAGTCTTATCAGGAAAACCATAGTGGTTACTCATAACATTAGTGTGTCAGCTGTACTCACAGGTCCCGTTAAGCAATCGTGGCAAAGGCAGTGTGCAAGGCCTTGATCATGACGTAAATTGCGCACTTGGACGAGCAAAGGGACTTCCATGCGTGCATACATGTTAAAAAATAGTCCCTTTACCTCTCTTTCCAGAAACAACTGGGAATACAGAAACACAAGCACATCAGTGCAACGTGGCACTGCTACTGCCGTGCAAATCGACATACATCTGCTTAGACCTGAGCATCATAATAATTCAAAGTTCTAACTAAAATGCACAAGGGTTTTCAGTGTCCATCGTGTTAGCATGGATCGCAAACAGTTAGCTTTAGATTCCAGCCACGTATGTGAGAGTGACCTGATTGTATGCCGTCTGTCTTGAGGTATTGTTTGTGCTGTTGATTTAAGTGCACCATTTACGCACGTGCATGAGTCTCTGGAAGCCCAACCTTAAGACAGCCGTGACTCAAATCTACTTTTGCAGCTGTTTGTCTTGAGGTAGTCGGACTCATCATGAGATGTTCTGACGAAACGGAGAGAGAGGACGTGTCAAAAATGATTTCATGCAAGTGCACAGAGATAAGCAAAAGGATGTTATCTTCGGCAAAATGTTGCGCGTTGATAGTGACAACGACTGTGACAGGACTGGGGTATTTCATCATGAAATTTGTCTTGTTATTTCGTATCTGATCACGAAACGTGTGCCCGAGTTGTGCCCAAAACACTCGGCGGAATGCATTACAATATCTCATCTTGTATCTTCCACATTTACATGTTATCTTAAGCTCCCTGACATGCGCTGGAGAAATCCAAAAAATGAAAAATGTATGAAATCTTTTGGCAAGATCTACTTATGTCAAAGACAAAGGGGCAACTTTTCTGATTGAGCCAGTGTTGCTTTCTCCAGTGAGGGGGCTTCTTTGGACATCTTGGCCAAATTAACCCGAGGAACAAGCGCAAATCCAACATCCCAGTGAACTGTGTTGGGGGCAGGAAACAAAAGCTCACATTCCCACGTTCTAACACTGCTCCAGTAACCCTGCCACACACCCTCGCAGAGACATAAACACACACACGCACACGGTCACATATGCACACACAATAATCCCACCGCCACACACGCACACTGAACACATACCCACGCACAAATTCCCTACTTTTTAGCTCAGTGCAGTCCCTAAGCTACATGCTAAGCCCTCGGCCATACAAGGCAGATCCTCTCCGCTCTGCTCTGACATACTTTTCTTTGTGCTTGAAAAGAATCTTAGCGCTGGCAGGCAGCCAGCGTGTACTGCCTATTCACACCACAGGGCTCAGTGTGCTTCTGTGAGCCGGGGAGATTCTGTTTTCTGTATCAAAAAAATGCAAGCCTGCTTTCCAGGAACACTGGAAAGGGTAGAGGCCCTTATTTTCTAATGCCTGGAACTTGTTCCGCGCTTGGAGGAGGGCATTCAAATGTTTGTTATTGTTGCTACAAAGCTACGCTGACACCTGCAAACTGTGATAGGGAAGAACAGTGTCGTTTAAGGTAATATGGATGCGTAGCTTTCAGTTCCTGCAACCGTTTTGGAATGACTGGCATATGTGATTTGTTTTCATTACTTTAAACACCGAAGGTTTTCAGGGTATATGAATATGTGATATCCAAACTCTTCTGCAAAGAAATCAACCACAAATATGCATTTACTGGGCTCTAGTTTGCATGCAAGCCGGTTAACTAGACAGTCATAGTGTGGGAAATGCAATATGAAAAATACTGGGGAGTTATATCTGAAAATTGACAAAGCTTTCACGTCGCTATGCTAAAACGAAGGTATGCAAGTACATGGATTAACATAAAGGCTAAGTGAAAAGCAACAGCTACTGGGTGTTTGCAAAAAAAAAACTGAATCTGGCAACCAGGAAGTCACTGACTCAGTGAATAAAACATAAATCTGTCATTTTTATGCACAAACCAGATATTTAGCTCGTATCCGGGAGCTTGAGATTTTCTCAGCTTTCGACAGAACAGAGGAGAGATGTTTCCCCATTTTCAGAAAGAAAATCAGTGTGTGAACTATGGAGTAGTAGTGGTTGGGGATGCAGCTTTGGGATCATAGGATCACAGGTTTTCATCTCCCCCCCAACCCATGTCCATGGCTGAGGTGCCTTGAGCAAGCCCCTAACACTCCCTGGACACTATACTAGTCTATGCACACTGTTCTCTGTGTGAACCAACTGATAGGTTGTGAGCTGATGCAGGGAAAGAATTTCCCCACGAGGGATCAATAAAGTAAAATTATTATTATTAAAATGTCAAACTACACCTTTAACTTACAGCCCAGGCTGTACGTGTTTAGACATTTACACAGGTTTTATTCTTTGGGTTCTGTTCTTCAGCACATTGAATCTGAAGTAAACTCATGGATGGTGCATTAAAGTTCTAAGTCTCAGCACAATACCAATATGATTATTTTACTGATTGTGTTTACGGGTTTGTGTGTCTTGACTCAATACTGTCCATTTACTTTCGGCGATTAGGTGTTACAAGGGCTCAATCTCAAACAATTCGTCCTATATGGATGCAAACTCACTCAAGTTAAAGCTGAGGCTTGGTGCTTTATTTTAATATTCATCTGATGATTTGAAACTGAATGTTCTGAAGCACAGAGTCTGTCCAGATTCTCACAATTTTGGCTTCATGCACATATGGATCGAGATGCATCTATTACACAAAGCCAACACTGTAAGTATTTGGACAGGATCCGTGCTTCAGTACATTCAGTGTGAAATCATTCTCTGACTCTCAAAATACAGCACCGAGTCTTAATCTGAGTCACACAACCGGCTTCGGGTTTCCTCACACGTGAGCCTCGGGTAAGCTGCCAAGGGAATACGGCCAAGTTCAAAGAGAAAATCCCACGAGGAGAAAGACAGTTTCACTAACCCCGACATGTGTAACTCCGGACCTCATATTCTGGCAGTGGCAAGTGTGTTGCTTTGCCGTGAGCGTGACTGTAATCCCCGGCTCTGGCGCTGTTGGTGCCTTTCTCCTCTGAGCCAGAAGCGTACAAGTCCTCAGGGCCCAGAGTGCCACTGGTTTCCACTGTAACCACATGAGATGGATTAACACCTGTCGGACAAAGGCCACTTCAAAGGGCCAGGACCAAGTTGTACTACGCATGATTTATGCAGCAAAACCACAGGTTCCTCACATTTTTGACTCTTTATAATAGGCTTGTCACGTAAATCTTATGACTGCTTGTTCTAGACTCTCATGGATGGAATCCACTGCAACTATAGACACTGATAAGACTGTCAGTACTCTCTCTCAACATGTATGTCTTTGTTCAGCTAGTGAATGTTTCATTATTGTATAGGATTAGAGCCAGTCCCCAGTTTAAAGTCAGCGTAGTGGCCCTTTAACTACCTAGAGGGCAGGAAATTCAGCACTACTCGAAGAGGATCACGAGTCTCTGTAATATTTCCTGTAATAATGCAACAAAGGGGATCTTTATGTAAATGTAATGGAGCTTAGGAGGTCAACTAAATTCAGCTCTTTCGGTCGAAATACCATCCGCCCTGTAATTTAAGAGCGTTCTCCTGAAGAAGAGCCGTCGTTCATTCTTCCACACCCACAACTGGGAAAGGAGAATTGTTCCTTATGGAGCACAAAGGCTTCTAGCTTGGTGGGAATCCCGCGCAGTACAATGTGGCTTGATTTCTATTTGTGCCCCTGCCTTTTGCACTTCTCTGTTCTCCACGTGAGGTAAAGTGAAACTTGTTTGGCCTTTTCATTAGAGTTGGCGAGGCCAGTTTGCGTGCACGCTTCCCACGCCGATTTAAAGAGGACCAATTAAGCTTTTCCCTACTTTCTGTCATTTATAAGGAAAGTTACTGGAAGTTCAAAGTAAATGTAGGCCAAGTAATGAAGTAACTGCCCAGAAGACTGGCTTTCTACTTTCGTGCCAAGCTGATGGAAGCTTGTCAGAGATTGCTTTGCACGGTCATCAGCTCCAGGCACGGCACGCCTACGAAGACAAACTGTGGCCTTCTTGGTAAATAGTGTGTTCCCGCGAAACAGTTTAGTTGAGCATTATTATAAGCACTTCACGTATTCTACACAAATAGCTACTGTTAGGTTGCACAATAAGCAGGTAATGCTAGTAACCAAACAGAGACGTCCATTTCTGCCCATTATAAAAGCCATCTACTCTCATATTCCAGATTGGATTCTGGCTCTAAAATGTACAAATGGATCTGATAAGTTGCCTGTTCCATTCAGTGATGTTGCTTAATAGGTTTTACAATTTGCTTTTACAATTCCACATCAGCATTATGTATCTACTTGACTCTGTGTTGATCATCAGCTGAAAACCAAGGCTTCCGCAAAACCTACCAAGGTCCCTAAGAGACTAAAGACTCTAATGAGCCAGAAAAGGATAAATAAAAGCTACTCTAGTCAAGTCCTTGAATAAAAATATAGAGATGGAAATTAGCATAATAGTCTCCCTTGTCCACTCTAAAGCCTGGTCACTCTACAAATCCATCCAGGATCTTTGAGCAATGTGCTATTCTTGTAGATCTGTTGACACAGCAACAGGTTGGTGAACTGGTTAGGATCACGCGAACACAGGGAAGTGACTCAACAAGAGCAGCAACAACAACTGATGGAAGAAAATGTCAAACATTTGCTGGGTCCAGCATCTCAAAAGTGAGAGTTTGATAAGCCTTACATAATAAGAAACTGAACGCCTTTGGGCTTTGGACTGCTGTCCAGACAAAACATTTGCGGGAAATTACAACAGGCATTTTTCTCTAATGTCTGACATTTTACAGACAAAGTCATGAAACGGGGAAATAATGGGCAATTAATCGATGATGAAGATAATTGTTAGTTGCAGCCCTGCTCACAGCAAATAAGCTATGATAGCTTCCTCCATTTTGGAGTATCTGGGTCTCCGCTCCCTCAAAGGTCACCACTGTCAAGACTGCTTGTTATTGGTAAATGGCACAAATTTGCATGTCAAAGTTCACTGAAGTTGAACTTAACGAAAACCCCCCAGAGTTAAGACTTGCTGTTTTAAATTCCAGTGTGAAAGAAAGCCGCTGGACCTTTAATCTCAGACCCTGGGGGTGGAAGTCTTTTTTTTTCCCTATGACAATCACTCTAGTGACAGTGAAGCTGAAAAACAGACTGATTGTGATTGATCAACAAGCACCTGCGTCAAAATATGCCGATCCACGTTCCTGCTCATCCTGCCTCCCTAAAATAGGATGGCATCCCAACTGACGGGATTCCGCCACCTTCCCAAACGACGCACCACGCCAGCGATGCGGGCTGGGCATGACAAAGAATTTCTCATGATGTTTTGGACATGTGTAGTGGAGCCACCCAAACCCAGACATTCTCTCATCAGCGCTAGTGGAAAACGGTGCAAAAAAAAAACAAAACAAAGTGCCTGACAGGTTTGGAGATGACTGCACTGAATCTGATCCTAACTCGGTATACCTTGAGCGTTCATGCGTTTGCACAAGAGATTTTGTGTTTGTGTGTATTTCTGACAACACGGCACCTGGCCTCACCTTCTTTCAGTCCTTTGACAACAACAAGCTGTCATCATATTCATATGCTGCTGTTGTTCTCGGCACCCCTCCCTTTACACAGTGGATCAGCGTGTAATCCCTTTATTGTTGCTGCGGTTTGGCGCTGGCGATGTGTTAGAGGACAAGCCAGTGCAAGCTTAAGGAAATGCTTGCTTTCTTACGATTTCCCGCAATGTTTATGTTGTTCTTATGTCATTCCCGTTCCGCTTGTACACGCTGCCTTCCAGTTGACATGCAACACTTGTGAAAAAGACGATAAGACTTGGCCGAGGCTGTACAACTGATGAAAGTGATTATGTAGTTAACCCGGAATACAGAACAGACTGGTTTTCACCAACACGTCATCATGCAGGTTCATTAGGTTTAGGGATCCTGCTCTTTACCTCTGTTGACCCAAGTATCAGGTGAATGAACGCGTTCAGCGTAATGAAAAGATCCTGCTTTTGCAGCCGGTGATGCAGCATAAACCTGCACAGTTTACCCAATCTCCAGCTGTCGTTTTTTTTTTTTTTTTTTTTCTTCTCCGGCAGTGTTTATTTCCCCGTATCTCTCTCCCTTCCTCCCTCTGCAGCCGTCTCTCAATGTACAGACAGGGCTGTGCATTGAGCGCCCGCTTTAGATTACAAAGCACAGATCTGCCTGGGTACACATGGCAGCGAGCTGTCAAACAAGACATGTGGATTTCTCCCAGGCACAATGGGTTTGTTAAGCCAAAGCTAAGGCAAACAGATGGAGAAGAAAGGACTACCAAGGTGGAAGGTATAAGGGAGAACAGGAGGAGAGTCACTACGGATGCTGTGTTCATTACTATTCAGTACAGTTCTAGACAATACAAATCATTATTTTCAATGGTTCTGTACTGAAGTAGTATTTTTTTAAAGAAAAAAAATACTACTTCAACAGACACCCAGACAGCATGCTAACGACACCAGAAATAACAGTGTCGATCAGTGTGTCCACCTCCTTGTCCCAGGAGGAGTTATCTCAGCAACTGTTGGATGGATTGTCATAGAATTTCATGCGGATATTCATAATCCACAGAGGATGATGCCTCTGTGTTTCTGACTTCTTTTTCCCAGCATCTCCTGACAGGTCATTTAGTGCAACCAACAAGTCACCATCACCCCTCAACCCCACTTCCTCCGAATGAATTGATATTCAGGTGGACACCAGGGACACAATTCAGGAAAATCTGCAGTTCGGTATACATTCTGCAGTACCCCTTGCTGCTGTAAACTAGCACTGCTGTGTTGTTGTTGTGGTACCACTGTTGCCGCTCACTTGATGGCAGTTGTATGTTGTGTGGTGGAAGAGAGAAATGAGTGCTTTCCTGCAGTTTGCACAGTACCAGATTTTGTACACAGGTTCAGTGTTTCCAGAAGATGCACCCTGGTGAAATAACACTCCGGACGCCTTCGGATTTCCGTTGCATTTTTATTTATGTCCCAAACAGGATGGACTTAATCACTTACGTCAATTTTGGTAGCTTTATTACTTGCATAATCTAAATTGTAGCCTGCACCTAAATCATTCTCTTGTGCTATTTTTCCGTATTTCACAAACTTACTTTAGCTCTGAGTGACAAAATAATGTAGCTTTGTTTTGTTTATACTATCTATAACTTCATATATGTGGATTTCACTCCAGGCACTGAGGGAATTCTGTACTTCTGACATCTTATTTCAGCATGATTTCCAATACTTCTGGCATAGCTATAAGTGAAGCCTTCACCGCAACACTTTGGCTCTGCATCCAGCAGTGCCATACGGGAAAGTAAACATCTTAACCCCCCTGGCCAAAAGAGATATCCAGGCTTAGAGGGCCCGAGGAACTACTACTTGCTAAGCATAATGATTTGGAGGGAAGGGGAGATGCTGTGTAGAGCATGTGCTATGATTTTTTTTAAAAGAATTTTCTCCATACTGCGAGGTATCAAAGGAGCGACTCGGGCATTGTGTGGACATAGGATTTACTCTGGACTCAGAGGCCAGGCCATCTCAGAAACTGGCTTTTGTTTGTTTGTTTGTCTACTACACAAACAGCATTCCTGGCCTGGATAGCCTGTCTCGATCCCTTCTCAGCACATCTGACTGACGGATGCTCTGATCTGAGGAAATCCACCTACAATGTCAACCAGTGACATCCATGAAAGTTGTCCAAACCAAAATGCGAAACCCCGACTGATGTACGCCTCTCGGTATTTGTGTGTCAGTTTGATGTTAGGGAATATATACTTTGCAAAAATATGGAAAACACAAGCTGTCAAATTTGAGTCACACCGCACGATTTTAGCTGAGATTAACTTTTTCTGTCTCTCTGTGCCGCGGCAGATCCCTGGATTTTTGTTATCTTGTAAAATGCACTTTATAGAAGATGTTATATCTGTAAAATTTTCCATGACGCAAAATGCAAAGTGTAAAGCCTCTGAACCTGTGCCAGTGCAGGTAAGTTCAGAATAAGTATGTCAAGGACGAACAGCTGTGAATTGCACTGCTTTAAATGTTAAGTAAACACACACACGCGTGCGTGCACACACACACACACACACACAAACAAACTTGTGTTTCTATTTTATAAGGACTTTCCATAGCCGTTACCCTAACCCAACATGAGTTTAACATTTTTGGGGCCTAGGAAAATGACCCTTCGAAGACGACATGGCCTCACATCCACAAGAGTTTGGTGCTGCCAAATTAAAAGAAAAAACAAGATAACGTCTGAGAGGTCAACAACAAATAAAACATTTTGTGGTTTGGGAAAGTACAAAGTCGTTCGGAGGCCAACCCCCATCTTCTCTAAGCCGAAGTCACTGATTAACTGAACTATATTGACTCCTTAATATGACCTACATATCAGCCACCTATGCTTGGCTTGTACACACAGTTAAGATAAATTGATTTTCTCAGAAATGCGTGACCCTCTTTTTTCCTTCAACAGCAGTGTTCCAAGTTGAGCTTACTGGATATTTATCACAGGCAAAGCCTCTTTGTTTGATTCCTAACTCCTGAGTAAACTGACCTGCTCTTGTCACAATGATCACTGGGGGGGATGTTGATGTAGCCATGTTGAACGCTGACTCAATAAATGGAGTCTTTATGGCAGGTTATTATAGGGCGCTTGATACCACTTTGAGGAAGGTCAATGGGCAGGTTTCAACTCGAGTGTGCACTAGCAGCCGTAATCACTCCACTCGATATAGTACAGTAATTGCAGATGAGGGAACTCATCTAGATGAACAAACATTAGCCTCTGGAGGTTATAAGAATGTCCGGATTAAGTGGAACTTCTCTGAGTCAAACGACGGAGAGGGCCAAAATTTGGCCACTTGACGACCACAGTGATAGTAAAGAGAGCTTAATGCACAGAACATTAATTCAATGCAGGTTATGGGAGTTAACCTCCTGTGAACCTAAACTGGGATACAACAACTTTGCAAACACATCACTAGCAGGATTCAGATCAGTGATTTATAAAATGTGTTTGAACCATTAAAAGTTAAATGTCTTAGTTAGTGAAAATGTGAATGATATGTAAACTGGTAGTTAGGGAACATCTGTGGTGACATCCTGAGAATAGCAATGACCTGTGTAAACAGAGGGTCACAACAACAGAGAACAATCCATCCATCCATCCATCCATCCATTATCTATTGGTGCTCATCCTAGGGTCGTGGGTGGATGTGAGAGTGCTAACCACTGCACCACCATGGTGGAGAAAAAAAATCAGGAATGATAAATAACAACAACATACATATTCATACATGGAAGAATATGTTTGACGCAAACTGAATTCATGTTCATCTGAATGAGTGGGCAATTTCCGATTATGCTAACCTAACCATGTTAGCTTAATGTTTTCAAATTATAATTGTTATTTTTGTAAATTAAAAGTAATAAACGATCAGTCTTTGTCATGTCTATATTTTTATTCAATCTAAACAGGGATAATTTGGCAAACTAACATTGTTTTTGTCATTTAGCTTAGTCAGCTGTGCTATAGTTCACTTCGCAGCTAATGATAACTAACCTTAAATTTGGTTTGTTAGCGTAGCCTTATGCTTTGCAATGTTGTTTTATTTAGCTTACAAAAATGTATTCTGCAAAACATATCTAGTAAACACATCACAATCAAAGTATATCATCTTTTATTCTTCAATCAAAACAAACATACTTTAGCAACCTAACATTTGTTTTGTGATTTAGCTTCGTTAGCTGTGCTATTGTAACACTTGCAAGCTTGCAAGCTAGGTAAGAGAACAGCTAGTTCGCAAAATATCCAGTTAGAAGATGGCACCCCTTTGAATAACAGCTGCTTAGCGCATTCACAGTAACATTTTCCAGGTTTCTCCCATGAGGTACCCAGTTGCTCTGCTTTTAGCATTTAGCATAACTGACTTAAAGAGCTTGTGCACTTCATGACGGTTAGCCACGCAGCTTTTCTAGAGTTTCTAAATGTAATTTAAAGTGAACGGATCAAAATCTAATCATAAAATTAGTTGCAGACTATTTTAGGCAGTTTTGCTGTGGCCATTTTGTTTTGTTTGTTCACCTTCTTGGGCAAGAAGGTGGGCTGCCATACGTAACCACAATTTACAAAATTCACACCATATGCTACTGAATTCGACTTGACAGCAGTGTTTCATGAATCAAAAAAGAAAACGGCTTTATTTTGTTTTTCGTAATTTCAATAAAATTCGGCAACCAGAGAAGTCACCACCTGTTGGCCATGAGAAATAACGCAGGCACTTTCACATCAATTTTCAGAATTGAAAACTTAAAAAATTAAAAATCACCACACTGTCTAATGTTGTTCCTTAGGGCTTGGTCAGTGTGTGTTTAAATCTAGTTAACTAACTTACTGACATGTAAATCTCCACCACACAATGATAAGTTTGAGCTGGTGTAACAAAATCCTGATTTGGAGTGCAGGAACAAGTTGGATGCATGAATGAATCAATGTATGTATTGCAGAAATCCATACTAGTTATTAGTTAATGTCTCATAATATATTTTGTGTATGTGTACTTATGCCTTCAAACTTTCCTGTATAAACTGATCCAACAGTGACTTAGTGCTAATGTTTGTCTCTGTAAAAACTCATAATGTGGGGATTTCCAAACAGCTCACCGGGTCAGTAACTCCACTTCATGAATGAGTTAATGAACAGGCTCCTACCTGTCTGGGGGACACATTAAATGACAGCCAGCCCTGTAGGTTGCTTTGTAAGAAACAGAGGCTACTAATTACCTGTGACTGAAAACTCACCCGTGACCTGCTCTTGTCACTGAGCAGACCCCAGCTACAGTAGCTACATGACCTGACTGCTGCTCCCTCAGCATGTGCGTGATCCTGATAAGGAGTGCACAGTGGGGAGACAGCTGCTTCCCACTTTTTTGCATGTCTGACAATGCCTTCACTTGCGGAAGGCAAATTATGTGTGTGTGTTTAGTTGGCATATAGTTCTTGACAAATGCTTTTTTATGATTCCCCTCATTAAACGATCAGACTTACCTGTCTCTGAAACGCCAGCTCTTCCTTTACTGTTCTCAGTCCACTTCCACGCCAAAACACTTCGGTTTAGAACAACTTCTACCTGTCTGTGCTGCTGAAACAGCACCGATGACAGCAATGCAGGTTGTTTCTCCATGTTGCCGCTCAGACGTGTCCACTGATCCTCATCCTAACTTTGTAACCCGCGAGACAAGACGCTCTTTGAGTCCGTGGTGCGTCGAGACCGCTGGTGTGTGAGCGCCGGTCGGCCCCGGTTGACGGGAGGAGACTAAGATCGTGTATGAGGAAGAGGACTCACTCAGTCGCGAAAACCGAAACAGGTACACGTTGCTAGTGCTGTGCTCCACAACCTCCAAATTATGTAAACACGGGCTTATCTCATCTTGTATTCTCTTAAATGGCCTCATTCTAATTTCTATTTTGGTATATTACCTAATATAATCTGTTTACTGCTTATATACTGTCTGTTTTGTCGTGTAATTTCTGCGCAATATTTGTTTTCTTAAAAGCAATACTCCTATTGGTGTTGTCAGCAGTCATGATAGTTAACTATATGTATTCAACCCTATGAAATAAATGAAATCAAATAAAATAACCAAGTGCCGGAAAACGGCGACAGAGTGAGAGCTCTTGCCTTTCATCCCGGCTTCAGCAAATAAAAACAAACTGCACATATTAAATGTTGCCAAGTTCTTAAGAATCCATTTTGACAGACGTAAACAGATGAATGAGGCAAACACTATTTAGGAACATTTAAAAATGAAAAAAGTTGGGGTCGTCCTCCACTACAACCACATTTTTACTTTTAGCTCAGTGGTAACTGATTTTCAGATGAAGCCACTACTGTAGTAAAAAAATAAATAAACAAATAAAACATTTAATTTGATGTCACTCTAAAGGTTTTGCTTGTGCAGAATGCTCATGAATAAGTGGGACTATATAAATACTGCTTTGACTGAAATAAAGAGAGACCCACTTATTTAGTGTTGCCAGTGTTTCCTTACTTCCAGTCTAATTGTGTTTTCTAATTGTGCAATGCTGTTCCCATAAGGAAGCAACGTGATTGATTGATGAGCATTTCTGGTTATGTGCAAAGCATGAAAATCTGCAGTCAGTCATTATTACATCCACAAATCATCTTGTATAAATATTATATAAACATTTCTAAACTACAAAATAGTTACTGGCTATGAATGGAAATTGTAAATGGAGCCTTTTCTCTCCCCTCCTGGTCCTGATGCTGGTGGTCTCTTTTGATTGACACACAGTTTTCACTTTGTGTCAACAAAGACCACGGACCATGACGCCAGCAGCCTCCCGAGCCACCGAGCCGCAGATCTCACTTGTGATTGGCTCATAATGAGGAAGTGTCGCTCCAGCCAATCACGGCCGCGCTTACTCGCCGATTAGGCACTACCAACATGGCAGCTTTCTGAGTTTTGGAGGAGAGGACCTGGTGTAAATAAACACGAATTAAACAGTTTGCAAGTGACGACAGCGTTGGGGTGTTTGACTTTAGGACTGATTGGAGCGCAGGGGGAAAATGTCGAGTGACGGGAATAAAAAACAGTTCTGGAAAAGAAACGTAGCGAAGGTTCCTGGCAGGTAAGTGACGTGTTCCCTCTTGCTGGCTAGCCTAGCGCAGCTAGCTTCACCCAGCTGACGCCACTTTTGAGCTTCAGACGCAGCTTTCTCTTTCATTAACGGTGCTGAGTTATTGCACCAAGTTTTCAAGTATCAACTTCTATGAGAAACCGGGGTCTGCGCTGAATTAGCCTCGCTGACACAGTTTACACCTGGCTGCTGCTAGCTGGCTAAGCTGCGGTGCTAACTGTGGCTAACAGCAGTTTACTCACACCGTCACATAATTATAAGTAATAGCACAGTAACCATTACACGGCACGTAATGGCTATAGTCACACAGCAAATTACAGTAATTTGTGTCAATCTTCGTCGCTTTCCTGCACTTTAGCTGCAATTGTTTTGACTAGCTAAAGGCTAACACGGCTAGCTGGGCAACCAGTTATTGGTCAGTTCATTCATTTCTTTTTCTCTTTTCTTCACTTCCTCAGCATTCAGCATGTGTATGGCGCACAGCATCCACCCTTCGACCCTCTCCTACACGCCAAGTAAGTCAAATGTACTTCGTCACCGTAAGAAAATGCTTTGTGAGCTAGTTGGAGCGGTTTGGGCGGTCGCTTCAACTCTGCCTCTTTTTGTGTCTGTGTCAGAAGTGACCTGGACTTCAAACGCTGACTGAGGCTGATATCGATGGCCCCTTTTTTTCTTTGCCTCCAAGTTTCGTAAAATCTTACTGGCGTGAAGTATTTGTTTTTATGTGAAATATTAAATGAAACTGTCGTCCATCATAATGGAAGAGCTTGAGTCTGTCCATTAAGGTGGTGTATTGACAAACGAATGGGATCATCTGCGTGGATTATCCAACATACTACTACTACTACTTCTTCTAGATGGGCATGTCTGGCCTTTGTTGACGTGTTACGTCTGTAGTCGACAAAACACCACAACATCTTAGGGTTTATTTTTAACCACATCCCAGTCAGGAATGTGGTGGTGTTTGTCTTACGATCAGACAACTCGCGAAGACACCACCCGTGACATCATGTACTGGGATTGCAATGCTGCTGAGTTGGTGCAACGTCATGTATCGCCTGACGCGTTGTAATTCTGGTAATGTTTTGTTTGCGTTTCATGGCTCTTTCTGTCGGGCGGCGTCAAGAGGAAGTCACTCTACAAGAAAATCAAGTTATTAGATGGCGGCTCGAACAACTTAAGGGAAGTGAAGCCCGCGTTCAGCCCGTTCTATTTCAGCTCATTTGAAAAAGCTCGAAATCGTATCCAGCGGCGACAGAATGTGTCGCAAGAAGGGAAGTTGGACACGAAGTTGTACTATTTTAGGGCTAAAAGGGTTTGTGAAAATACACTGATCAACATTAAAATCCACTGACAGGAGAAGTAAATAACATTGACCATCTTCTGACAATACGATGTTCTGCTGGGAAACTTTTGGACCTGGCATTCACCCACCTAGACCAGACCAGGCACCCCCACCCCATAGCAATGACACTCCTTGATAGCAGCAGCCATCCCTAGCAGGATGCAGCCTGACACAGGCACACACACACAAACAGTTTAAGAACAACGAAAAAAAAAACATGAAAAACAACACAAAGTGTTGACCTGGCCTCCAAATTCACTAGATCCCAAACTGATCAAGTGTCTATGGGATGATCTACAGAGGCCCCTCCCCTCAACCCACAGGACCCAAAGGCCCCCACTAATGACATTCTGTTGCCAGACACCATAGGACACCCTCAGAAAGCCCATGTCCATTGTCTGATGAGTCACAACTGAGGCACAAGAGAGAAAGGGACACCTACTCAGTATTAGGAAGGTGGTCATAATGTTATGCCTGATCAGTGAATTAATTAAATATTGATCAAACGCAGCAGTCCAGTTAATTTATGAAGAAAACTGGAAGAAATATATTCTCTACTGAGATACCCAATTCTGAGCAGGCAATACTTTGGACTACTTTAAATTCATCAAACTTGGTCCTATTTTCTCTCATACACACACTTAAGGGAGAGAGAAATTGTCTATTATTTAGTAATAATCATTTTCTTTCTTCTGATTGATGTTTAATCACGTAGATTTCCTCAGAGGGTTGAATTTAATTTCTTTTTTTTTTCCCGTCTGCGTATTAGTTCAGACTTTTCTTTTCTTCCGCGTTATGATTGGAAGTAACATGAACACGTCTCTCTCTCTTTTCTTTATTATGGTAATCCTTGTTTTTCTAAGAAATCTAGTACCTTCTTCTCGGCTCCCCCCACGCCTCACCACTCCTGCCGCTTTCTTCGTCGCATGATAAAACGGGAAAGGTTGAGTTTAATAGAATTCTTTTTTTTTTTTCTTTTTTTTTTTTGGTTCCGACCCCGTTAAATTTCTTGTTGCCGCTGAATGAAAGTTTGTCCTTGTAGCAGAAAGCAAGCAGTGGAATTCTTTTTCTTTGAAAGTTGCCAGATTCGGTGTTGTTCTGCGTTATGAGACCTGCTATTGATTTGAAAAAAAAGTTTTAAGGAGACTGCAAGTGTCTGTAGAGGTGGTGACTCGCACACCTAGAGCTTACATTAAGACAACAGATTATATTTTATGTTGATTTTTGGAGTGATAAGAAATCTCTGTGGCACAAAAAAAACAACTTTTCTTCAAACATTAAGAATGCTTGGACTTGAAGGTCAGGAATTATTATAATCAGCTGACGATTCCTTACAAGCAGATCTGATAAATACTCTTGTAATCTTGTTGGAATACTCAACACCCATGAACTGCTCTTAGCAACTGGCTAAGGATCTGAAAGGAAGCACAGTAACGCCTTCAAAGCGACACTTGCAAAATACATGAAATCGCTACCAGCTAGCAATTTACACTGTCTGAAATGTTATTAAGAAAATGTGCTAATGGGGAGCTGGTAAACCATAAAACTTTCAGATAAAACTGCGTGTTCGTTGGCAGCAAATAAAAGCCACCCTCTATGTATTGCTGCAAAGGGTCTGCACAAGGGTTTAGCTGGCACAGCGGCGGCGGTGCACTGTTCCACTGTGCTGCGCCTCACGGAGGAGTCATCAAAAGTAAACCTATTTGCGAGTTCAAATTGAACTCTTTGGCCAAATTCACCGAAGGTATGTTTAGAGGAGGAAAAAAAAAAAAAAAAAAAGGAGCAGCCTTTGATGAATAGAACACCTTGCTAACGGTTCAGCACGGGGGTGGAAATATTTTGTGCGGCCGCCAGTGGCATTGAAACGTCGCATGAATAGAGAGAAGAATGGACTCCGCTAAAAATCTGCAAATTGTGGATGCAGATGTCACGCGCCCATTCAGGGAGGCTGGCCTCTACAGGAGGACGCTGTTCAAAAGAAAGACCTGAAAATACACCACAAGCTACTCCAAGGAACGGTGTTCGTCGAACACATGCTGCGGATGCAGCCTGAACATACAGCTCACTCGCTAAAACACAAGGTACACTTGTGCAGTCCTGCTCTAAATCCCCCTTCAGGACTTTCATAATGTTCAGTTTATGTTTAAAACAACCATCACACCATCAAATTAACATTTAATAGTCCTGCCATTAGCATGTAGTAGAGCTCTAATCTTGGCTGGTATGTTCCCCAAGAGCCTTTCACACTGTTGAGGGGTAATTTTGTCCCGCTCTTCTTGAATTACTGCTTTTAATTCTTCTAAATTCTTTCGTTTATGGTCTGAAACAGACCTTTTAATAATGCACCACATATTTTCAATGGCGCTCATATCTGGGGATTGACGTGGCCTCTCTAAGACCTGGATACTCCTCCAGCCAAGTTCTACCGGCCCTGGATGTGTGGCAAGGCGCATTATCTTGTTGAAACATCCAGCTTTTGACAGTTTGACGGAACAGTGCACGCGCAGAAGGGACCACGTTGGCTGCGAGAATGGCACAATACTTGGCAGAGTTCAGTGTGCCATCACAGACAGTGAGTTGACCAACGCCAGCGGCACTGTACATGCTGGAGATAATGCTCGGCCTGGCCTTCTGCGTAGCCTCACATTAGCAGGAGGAAGATAAAGATGGAAACTGGACTCCTTTGATCACAGAATCTTCTTCCATTTCCCGGCTGTCCAGTTCTTGTGTGCTTGGGCCTAACCTCTGTTTCTCATTGAGCAGGGGCTTCTTGACAGCCTTGTAGGACCTTAAGGCATGATCTAAAAGTCGGCCACGTACAGTGCTGGTGGAACACTGGACACCAGTTTGGTTTGACCACTGTTGCTGAAGCTCCTGTGATGTCATTTGATGGTTTTGGACTCTTGGACGCCCAGATCTTGATTTGTCGTCTGTATTTCTGCAGAGTGTATCCCACTGCTGAAAGACTGCATCTTCACTTCCTGGCTATCTGAGGGCAGCTGTACCCTTCCTGGCTGAGAATCTGTATCTTATCTTCAGGCGTGTTTCATACGTTAGGTTCCTTGTTTTAGCCATTTTTGTCTCTGTAGAACTTTCACATGTGCTGGCTTCATATAGACACAGAGGACGGCAACAAAAAATTATGTCTTTTAATAAAAAGCACGACCTTCATTAGTGGATCACCGGTACCAAAATGACCCAATACTCACAATTTCTCATGCACTTTTATGGAACCAATCAATCTTAAGTTTTTAATGGCTTTTTTAGGATTTGTTTAGTATTTTGGCTGTGACTGTACTAAAAGAAATTGCACTTGAAGATCTAAGAGTGAGTGTATCTCAGAACTTAAACAGAAATATTTGCATAAAAGGGGCTTTAAGTAGTTACGTAGTAGTCCAAGCCTTTGCATTTGCCACAGTGTTTTATTTCCCTTTATTTTCTTTAGAGCTGTACATTAATATTTAAAATAGCTAATGTTTATGTGGGTTTGCTGCAGGGGATTGTACTTCAGTATACTTCTAAAATCAACAGATCATGTATTCTTTTCCCAGGGCTGTCAATCTTTTTCAAGAGCTGTACGTGTTTCTGAATTGCACGTAATTCTTCAAAAAGCCAGCAAATGTGTGCTCAAGCCAAACAGTCAGGCTCATATCTTTCTGAAAGGTCTGGGCCGCTGTTCACCTCTGTACCTCTCCCACTTTATTGTCTTGTTGATTATTCACTTCTCACTCCCTCTCATTTTTTTTTTTTTTTTACTTCTTCTTGTTCTCCAGTCTAATCAAAGCGCACAAACCCCCACCGGCCACACCGGGCAAGCCCAAGAAGGCTACCACCTTCCAGGAGTTCGAGAGCATCACGAGCGATGCCTGGGACGTCGGCGACGACGACGACGAGCTGCTGGCCATGGCTGCGCAGAATCTCAACATCGAGGTGGTCATGGAGACGGCCAATAAAGTAAACAAACAGATGCGCTGGCTTGCTGTAAAACAATTAAGCCCGTTGCACGCTTCTTCCTGGAAAAACTAGTCTTGTCAGTCCTTGAAAAAGCATTTACATGAATGTTATCACCTTTTAAAGAGAAGCATATTTTTCTGACTGGTCATAAACTGTTGCCTAATTTGTTTTCTGTCTGTAATTATGTAAAAACAAATGCTCCAGATAGATGTTTTAAGCTGCTACACATCCCACAGTTTGTATTCATCATAAGGGAGTAGCTTCATTCTGCTACTGCTCACCAGCGAACACCGTCTCCTTCTGTCAACCACGCAGGTGATTGAGAATCACAGCAAGCAGCAGGAGAGACAGAAGCTGGATGACACGACAGAGCTGGATCAGAGAGAAGAGGACACAACGCAGGAGGAGGTGGCGGAGGACGAGGAGGAGGACGAGGAAGAGGAGGAGGACAGGGGGGACGAGGGAGACGTGACCAGCCCGGAGGTGTCGTTTGCATCCCAGAGCAGCCCTTACACTGATGGCCGCTTAGTGAAGTCCCACAGCGAAGCTCCCATCGGGTCACCTAAAGGTTAGTGAGAACCTTTTCTCAGCGCCCAGAAAGTTTTTTTTATTTATTTTTTTGGCTCATCTGCATACAGAAGGGATTTGTTTTAATGATTTAAATTTATAAAATCAGTGGTGAAACATTCACAGAGTTTCTCATCAGCTTTTATTTGCTTGTGTCTCACAGCTGCTTTGTGACACCACATTCAAACAAAGATGCATTCTAGCGCAGGGAAGTCTAAATAATAAAATAAAAAAAAATAAATAACTGGCAGATGTTTTCAGGGCAGTGCTGCTGACTGCTAATGTGTTATGAGCAGTGATGGGAATAACGGAGTTAAAATAAACGGCGTTATTTTTTTCAGTAACGAGTAATCTAATTAATTACTATTTTCTCCGTTACAATGCCGTTAACGTTACCGACACTGAAATGTGACGGAATAGTTACTTTTCCTGGTAACTAGTTACTTTTATTGTGGATTAATTCAGTTACTAACTCAGTTACCTTTTGGGAGAAGTAACTAATAATTAATTACTTTTTAAAAGTAACGTGCCCGACACTGGTAATGACTGGAATTGCTTGTGGTTGTACAGATTACTACTGCTACTACTTCACTGATTTCAGTTGAATTCCAATTAAAAGTTAAATGATTTATATAAAAAGAGCTTCGCCTGATTAGTGGTCTTTAACTTTGAGGTGAATCGAATGAACTGTGTTGAGTTTAATCGCTTAGACAGATTCAGTCATCCACAAGGGGAATTGCTTGGTCACAGTAGCTTAGTTGCACATAAAAAAACATTCTTGAAAACCACAAGTAAAGAGTAAAATAAAACTAAAATAAAATATAAGTATAAATCTAGTAAAATAAAATAAAATATTGTAAGCAAAAAATATTAAAAATTAAATCTGTTACAGAAAGGTGAGTTGTTGTCCAGCTGGATTGAGTCCTGTAGCGTTCACTGTGGGAGCAGAGCTGGATCAGTCTGTTGGACAATGAGCTCTGCTGTCCCTCTGTAGTCCGATGTAGTGGATGTGACAGATTGTCCACGATGGAGAGCAGTTTGTCCAGCGTCCTCCTGTCCCTCACCTCACTGACACAAATGTCTCCACCTCTCTGCCGATCACGCGTCCAGCCTTTCGGATCAGTTTGTCGACCCTACTGATGCCCTTTTTGCTGGTACTTCTCCACCAGCAACCACAGCAAAGTACAAGGAAGTTGCAACAACAGACTGGTGGAAAGTCTCCAGCAACTTGCTGCATGCATTAAAAGACCTGAGCATCCTCAGGCCCCTTGTACACAGCATCACATGTTGTCCCTCCAGTCCAGTCTGTTGTTCACATGGACTCCCAGGTGCTTGTAGTGGTCCACTACTTCCACCTCTGGTCCCTGGATGGTGACGGGCTCCACTGGTGTCCTCTTCCTCCTGAATTCAGTGACCAGCTCTTGTCCACATTCAGGAGTTGGTGGTTTGCCTGGGACCATTCGACAAAGTCAAATCAAAGCATTAAATTAAGCTTAGAAAATGCCCAATCAGCATTTTAGCAAACCTCTCAGTAGGGCTGCCATTAGTGATTATTTTTTCAATCGATTGGATACTACTTGATCTATCTATTGATTATTTTCTGATTAGTCGATTAATCTGTATCCTTGTTTACCACTAAATAATTACCATATCATCTACTATTAACCCTTTATTTAAACATTTTCTCTAAATAATACTTGTAACTTGAAATATAAGAAAGAAGAACCCATTTCAAACTTTTACCAAATGATAATATTCGAAATGTATTCAGTATAGACCTAATTAGGAAAGATGTTGTTTACTATATTCTGCCACTAATGAGGGTAGATAGTGTTGAATATGATTTAACTTTAATGGCTTGTGCTAATTTTAATTGAAAATGCAGCCGTGTTATTTATCCGCTTAAGGTCGCTCACCCCCACTTAGAGCGCAACGTCGTCGGAAACCTACGCCGTTTAGTTTTATGGGCCTAAATACGTGAAGACAAACTGCTTATAATGACTGTACTGGACAGCAGCGCTGCTAAAGAGCCAGCTGCTCCAGGGAGTCTTCTTTGAGTCCTTGTCTGAAAATCAATAGATGAGGACACAAAGAAGACGAGTCCGAGGCACAGAACAGCGACCAATAAACAGACTAAAACCAATGAAATAATCACCGGGACGCAGACGTCGGAAAGTCTGCGGGTCTTCTCTTTTGTGATGCTCGTGCGTGACGGATGCGCTGCTGTAGTAGATCATTTAATTTTTACAAAGTGTGCATCTTATTGGGCCTCTGTTTGAAGAATTCCCTCACTTATTAAAATATTATGTGGTGAAGCATTTTTTCGTAGTAACCCTTGGGGGTTTTATTGCTTTCCTCTCTTCACATCTCAGTAGCAGTAGAAAAGACACCTTCTCACCTCCTCTCTCAGCTCAGTTTGGGTTTGTGTCCTGTGAACATCCTGTCTTAGTGTCATAGTATGCAACAAATGTTAAAAAAAAAAATAAATAAATAAAATTAAGAGTGCACAGCAGCACTCTAAGGCACCCTGTATAACGTCAGCCCTGATGCTGATGCTGATGCTGTGAGTGTCTGGCTGGCTGTTGTCCTGTCCAGCAGGTCGTTTGCATGGCTGCCTGCTTTGCTGCCTGTTGCTCTGTTTAGCTACAGATAGCAGAAGCGGCCCATTGCCTTCAGGCAGTTCCTCTTATCTTCTTCAGAAAAGGCAACGCACAGGCTGACAACACATTGCCACGTCATCTATGAGACAGGGATATATTCTCTTCTCTTCTCTTCTCTTCTCTTCTCTTCTCTTCTCTTCTCTTCTCTTCTCTTCTCTTCTCTTCTCTTCTCTTCTCTTCTCTTCTCTTCATTTAGATAATGGCACACGGCAATGCTTTCATTACTCAGCTGGCGCTCTCTCTCTCTGTAGTCGCTGGCGTAATTTCAATTGTCTTCAAAAAATACATACTCTGCCGCTTTAATTGTCCGTGATGTTTGGGTAGACTCCTCTCTGTTTGTGCACTTTAGCACGCATGTATTTATCCCCCTCCCCTATTTGTAATAATTGGCTTTGCTCTTTCCTTTTAATAGCCTTTTAAAACTTAAGTTATTAAATGGACTATAAAAAGGGCTTATTGTTAAAGTGACACAAAAGGTTCTGGCGCGGAGAAGCTGCTGCCAGCTTTAATAATCTTTTTTAATTTTTGTAAGTGCAAATAAAGCACTTGAGAACAGATTTGTAGCTTTTTATTTGGTCTAGTAAAAACCGAAAAGGATATTAAAATCGGCAGCAATCCAGTTTTCTTAATTGCAATGGAGTGTTTGTGCGTTTGGGTGGTTCTGCTCCCGTGCTAAGAAATGTTGGCAGTGCTGTTGATGGGGCCCTTTTTATGAACTTTTTGTTTAGTGCTCAGCGTGACAGAAAGAGGAACCCAGTGCCGATCTCACCAGCTCGTTGTTGTATGTGTGGTGCCCGCGTTGTGCTTTTGTGTGCGTCTTAATTTTATTTAATTTATTTTTTTTAACACATCTGGGGGAACATGCCCTCAACAGACTGAATTAATGTGTTTGTTTACCCGATGTAGAGGCTCCACAGCTGAAACAGAAATATTGCGCCCAGCGCAACGGCTGCTTTCCCTGAGGCTCATTGCAAAACAAGCCACCAACAGTAACTACATCCATCGGCACCTGGAGAGATAAAGATATGTAAAATTAATGCTTTATCTGAAAGGCAGTAGTCACGTTGAGTTGGGTAAATTTAGGACTTTGTGACATGTTGGTGGTTCTCTTAAGTTGAAAATAACTTGACTGCTACCATCCGGTGGACGGCTCAGATCACTGAAGGCCAGTACTAATAGACTGAGGAATGGCTTCTATGCAAGAGTCATACAATACTATTCATAATGTGCAATACATCCGTGCAATAATTTCATGTTTCATATAATCTCAGTGTGCCAATGTGCAATATACTTTCTCACAAACAAGTGCAATAACTTCAAGTGATGTGCAATAACGTGACTTATTATGTGTGAATGGGGTTGTTATGTCATGTTAGCGTCTATAGTTTTGTTTTTTACTCTAGTTTTTTACATTTCTTTTACTTTTTATTTATTTTTTTATTGTAATACTTCTACGTCACCTAAGGGGGACCTCAGGTCACCGTAATTTTGTTGTACCTGTACAATGACAATAAAGATATTCTATTCTTTTCTATTCTAGTGTGAAAAAGAAAAAAGAAAGAATTTAAACCGAAAGAGTGGCACACTAGTTTAACAGTGATAACAAGTTATATAGCGGGCAAGATAACACATGAAGCTGCTGTGTATAGAGGTCACAACTAATCACTGACTGTCACATTATGTCATGTTGTTACAAGGACATTAGTAGTTCATTAATAATCATAATAGCCCTATCAGAAATCAGAGGCCTCTCTGACTGCTTCGACTCAGACTGGCCTCATCCAACCCGATCAGAGGAATTCTCTTATTATTTGATGACGTGTTCAGTCAGAAGATACTAGCACATAATAACCGTTTCTGTCTCATTTCCCATCTCATCTGTGTAATCGATTTGCACGGAATCCGTTGACGCGTCTCAGTGTTTTACGTTCAAACGCAGTTATGATGCCTCCCGCTGCCAGCCATGCTTTAAAAGAGACTTTATCAAAAAAAAAAAAAACAACAAAAACAGCCAGATCCTATCGGCGCAAATGCTATTCACGAGCACCTCAGCAGAGATGAGGCTTTCTGGCGTCAAAACAGCAAGGCAGCAGCAGTATTTGGACTGCTCTAGTTATTTTGGTCTGATTATTGCTTGTTGTGTCCTCATCTGTTGAGTTTCAGATAAGAACTCAGTAAAGACTCTCTATAGCAGATGCTAAAAGATACTATGGCAACACTTGGGCTTATAAAACTAAGCCGGGGAGACCTACCCTGAGCAGATAAAGGGGACAAATAAAGTTTTCTGAATGTGAATAAGTCATACTGGTGCATTTGCAATTACACTCCACGCAATCCAGTGAAATCAAGTTGTGTATCTGTCTTGGCCATCTTGCTCTATTGGAGGCATGTAATGATTTGGAGTTGTCAACAGTGGGGCAGAACCACTTTGTACAAAAACACATCATTTTTTAGCACCTATATGAGCAGTGAAATGCTAATCTGAGTTATTTCATTCAGTTGAAGTGATATTGTCCAAGTGAACGTAGTCAGAGATTTGTCGTGTTGATGTTTCTCTAAACCTTCTCTCGTTCTCTTTTCCACCGTTCCGCCAGATGCAGCAGGTGAGCACGCAGCCCTCCACAGACAGCGGTCGCTGCCCCACCGGCCGCCCGTCATCCCGCTCGTGGCTCGCATGGCCGACCAGAACACATCTGGCACCCCGGCGATGACCGAGAGGGAGGCGTCCCGTCTGGATAAGTTCAAACAGTTGCTGGCAGGGCCGAACACAGATCTGGGTAAGAGATACTCCTCCGGCAGTCGCCACTTATCTGTCAGCGTGCGCTACAGTATTTCTTACTTATTTCACCAGTCTCGGCACCGCTCTGTCTCGCTCTACATTTCTCTGTTCTTGTCGGGCTCTTTTCTTTTTGCTCTCTTGTTCGCTCTTTCACTTCTCGCTCTCACTCTGCCAGCTGTGCTGCGCTTTTAACGATGCTGTGAGGGGGAAAGTCATCCAGCCATCTGGACATGCAGATTACAGCGGGGAAAAAATACCATCAACAACAAAAGCAAATGACAGGTCTTTGTTCTAACCAAACGACAGGCCTTTATTGTTTATCCAACCCCAGAGACTTTGTTTGCTACTGCTGCTACCCTAGTGGCCATCAAATCCTTGTGGGCCTAACTCTTTAATGTTGACTTTTTGTCCTTTGCACAACTTACTTTTGTCTGCACATCGACTTATTTCATCAGTAACTTTCTTCCAAGTAGATAAACTATTCTAAAATAGTCATCAGATGAGTTGATAGTCCGAGTACACGTGAACAGGCCCTGGCCTCTACCCCTTGTCAAGCCTGGATTTCCTATGTTACTGTTGCTAGGTTAGACAAACTTTAGCAATGTAGGGGTCAGTTTACGTAGAAAACTCAAAACAGTCAGCCGTCAAGTGTTGGTACAGCATAGGAAATAACTACATATTAAAACTGAAAACTAATGAAAAAGCTCGTAATTTTTCCAGTGTCTGATAATGTTAGCATGGTTGCTAACGCTGTTTTGCCTCCACCTTACCTCCAGACGCGATTATAAGTTTTCAGTGTTTTTCTATAGGAATGAACTCCCAATCGAGTAACAGTAGCAGAGGACATAGGGACTTAACAAATGGTTGGGGCCCTCTGGTTGGTGGTCGGCAGACTGATCAAATATATATATTCTATATTTACAATCAGATTGCAGTCTTCTTGTGTCAGGGGATTTGCGCATGTTGTGAAAACGACCAAAGAAAAAAATATTGCAAGAAATGTTGTTCCTGGGACCTCAGTCAATTTTAGAGCACAAAGACTGACTGGGATTTGTATGGATTTATTGGAGGAGCGAGCACTTTTTAACTTGAATCGCTCTTAAAAGCCCCCATGCTTTCAGATCTGTGTTAAGATTAGGATGCGTACCTGGCTGTTTGTTGTGTATTTCTGGTGAACTGTGGTTGTTAGGTGGCCTTGACAGAAAGGGATGGAGTGCAGTGCTTACCTTCCCTAAGTACCTTCCCTTAACCATCTTGTGACAATGCACTGTTCTGCTGGGAAACCTTTGGACCTAGTATTCGTGTGGATGTTACTTAGATTGGATCAGACCAGACACCCCCACCCCGTAGCAATGCTGCTCCTTGATGGCAGCAGCCATCCCCAGCAGGATGCAGTGTGACACAGACACACACACAAAAACGGTTTCGGAACAACTAAAAAAAAACAAAACCTGAAGAACAGCACAAGGTGTTGACCTGGCCTCCAAATTCACTAGATCCCAAACTGATCAAGTATCTGTGGGATGATCCACAGAGGCCCCTCCCCTCACCATAGGACCCAAAGACCCCCACACCTGCCTGATCGGCGTATATGAGAGAGACTGTTGTTAGATAATTTTTTTTTTTTCAAACCTTTCCTCTTTTGTAAGTAAACTTTATGTCATATAATTAATATTAATATCTACACCGAAAGGCTTTTATTTTTGAAACATTTGAATTAAAATCCATCTGGTCATTTGTTTTTGACGCTGATAAAATTAATGGAAATGACAAAAATTGGATTACACAATCAGGATCTTTATCTCCGACTGTTAATTATTCACATGTTGATCAACTGCAAGAGCACAATCTAGCACCTAACAGCATGTGAATCTAAAGTTAACCTGATGTCCTTTTTGACAAAAACACATAGACATTTTGATGTGTTTTGTACTTGATTATAACTAGATTCCCTGGAAGGCTTTTTCTTGTGAAATATTAACAAGGTAACCTCACCGATAGTGGGCTTCTAAAACTGATAGATAGCGTTACAGGTAACAAACAAACAACAATTTTTGATAGTGATGCCTTTCATTCTAAAAAAAAAACAAACCTAAATGAGTATGTGGCTTTATTCAGAGTCAAATTCTCATAAAGCTTATGTAAATACCTGCAGAACTTTTGAAATGTCAACACTGAGTCCATATGTAGTATTAATAATTATTAAAAAGCAACAGATCTTGACCAGTGTGTTAACCTGCATCAACAGACGTTGCTGTTAATGTTGCAGTTTAAATAGAAGTGGTAAAGTTTGTATCCCCTTTCCTGTGCTTCCTACATGTCGATTACTTCAAGGTGCAGACACTGTGAGGATTGGCTAAAATGCAAATGCTGGATGTCCCTGTGTTTGAATAGCCCTCGGCGGCCGCTCCTCTTCACCGCCCCGCAAACTTGTTTTGAGCAGAACAAACTGGTTCACAAGTCGTCAGCGTTAGTCAACAGCGTTTGCGGCCGCGCAGCCAAAGTGTATCTCGCAAATCAGCAGAGTGTCTTGAGATGTCACCCCCCATTAGGGCCTGCCAGGCATCACATGCCGGCTGTCTAAATTTAGTTTAGTCTCTGCGCCGTGATTAGATAGCCCAGAACGGGCGAGCCATGCTGCCGGCTGCTGGCAGCATGAAAGATGAACTTCATTCACGGGACATAATTAAGTGAAGGATTGGAGGAGGAGAGGGGTGCAGAGAGGTGGTAGGGGGGTAGGAGAAGGATGGGGCAGATAAGATAAGATAAGATGAAACTTTAATGATCCCCATGGGGAAAATTGGGTCATTGCAGCACCGAAGAATGGGATATGGACGAGAACGCAAAAAGAAAAAATGAAATTGTCAACATCTGAAGGAATTTAAGCCTCGTGTAACAGAAAAGTAACTAATGCCACGGGAATTGCAGTGCTTACTCTACACATGAGTGGATTCCAGTGGCTTTCATTTAAAAGTAAGATGACCATTGGTAGAAGGGAAGGTCGTGGTGTCTGCTCTGCGCCTGTGACACATTTAGAAATTCGCACACATACCAGAAGACACTGTCAGCGGGGATGATGCCCCCTCGCGTAAAAGGGAAATTTGACCGACTGTCCTTGAGCTCAAAGGACAGGGGGTGGCTGGGATGATCCATTGGCTGGCTCCTCGCTGGAATGGTGTAATTAATTGCGGAGGCAGCCATTTTTTGGGCCAAGCCCCACGACATGTCAGGGCTGCCAGTCTCTGGAGTCCACATGTGTGTTTGTCCATGTCTGACTGTGTTGGTCAGTGCAGGGTTGTGTGTGACTTAGAAAAACAACCCGGCAGTGTCGGCCCCTTAAGCTCCCCGTTACAATTTAGCAAAGAGAAGTTTAAATGTACACTGTAAAACTTTGAGTGGCTAAGAAACCTACTTTACTTGGAACCCGCAGCCTGGCGTGACTTAAATTGGATTTCATTATGGAGCGCGTTCAAACCGATACGAAGACAAAAATACCTCAACCGGATGGTCCTACACCAATGACAGCAACAAATTATGTGACGCGTGCTTCTTGACAAATGCCTCAATAGCTGTGAACTGTTTGTCCATTTAAAGTTATTTTGCTGTCAATATCTTTAACAACAGACGTGATTACGGCCCCTAAACGGCTCACTTCTCTGTTGGCAGCCTCATTGTTGTAAACAAAATCAACTCAACAGTGCTCAGATGCCTCGTATGACTACTATGACTGACTGTGCTTTGACTGGACCGGCAGATCTCCACTGGAACAGAGCGACCCCAGACCGAAGTTACCCTGCTAATCTTTTGCGGGCAAGGGAACTCCGGGCTGGCCTCCAGGCTCAGAATTCAGAAGAAGTTTTTGAATATTTATAATTGGTAGGCACTGAAAAAAAGACCGCTCTTGCCATGCCCGTATCCCCTTTCATTTCTCACCTCTCAGTGCGTTCTTTCTCTTTCTTGATCACGTTAAATTACCCCAGCTTTCGTTCATGATCTCCCCGCGTTCGGAGCTTTACCATCCCTGTCAGTTATTTTTTTCCCCCCTCACTCTCTGTCTCTTTAACTCTCTCCCTCCATTAAGCCTTGCGACAGGTTGTGACAGGAGTCTGTTTAGCATGTAAGGTCGTGTAGAAGGTGATGACCTGTGTGTGTGTGTGTGAGAGCGCAGTGATTGATGTCAGGTTGATCTCAGCTAATTATTCCTCATGTCCTGAGGCGAGCCTGTCTGTTGAGTGAACCCGAACACAGCACCCACTGTACGCTCGGTGAGGAGGAAGCTATTTGAGCCGGGAAACTGAGGAAAAGGAAAAAAAATAAATAAATAAAAACTGACCGCTGTAGTCGGTCACATTTGGAGTTTCACTTCTTGTTATTGAAGTGTATTTACCACAGCTAGATTATGTATTGTTGGCTACAAACGTTTCTAGAGTAGAAGTTAAATGTTGGAAGAATGGGCAGCAGTATTTTGCAAGCTACTAGTTTCTCCTTTTATTTCAGATCGAGTAATTTTCATTGAAACGGTCACTAGGAATCTGGCTGTTTAATATATTTGTAATTGTCGTGATTAATTTAGTTGGAAATGTGACCACAGAATAATTGTGCGGTTTCCAAAATGTCAGCGAAGGCTAAGGTTGTAACAGTGCGCAAAATTAACACTGTGGTTTTCAAGGACGAAAAAAAATAAAAATAATTAAAAGTATTAAAAGTGCTTAATTGGCCACAATTCTTACAGTAACAATTAAGGCACTCAAGTGCTCCAGTCTCTCATAAAAAAAGGAACAAATAAATAAATAATTATCCATTAATTCAAGTGCAGCATATTCATAATTAAATTATAATTGGTAAGCAGTAAAAAAAAAAAGAAGAAAAAAAACTATTTTTTTGGAAATAGTCCCTGGAGAAAAACAACAAACTCAAACTCAGTGTCGAGTATGAGTTAACACGGGGTACATGTTAAAAGTGGCACAGTGTCTGCTCTGATTTCAAGGTTTATAGGTGGTTTAGGCTTCTGCGTCAATTTGATACCATAGCTACAGTGACAACCCAGACCCTGCGGAGTCCCCAGCACCATACCCTGATGTGCACCTTCCAAAGTGATTGGTCCACTTGGTTGTAGCGTGTTTCTGGTTTAGTATTTCCAGCTGCTTCTCCATCTCCGCAATATTCTAATTGATTGTTTTGGATCAGTAAAGATGGAACACACTGAGGAAAGGTTAACCGAGGATGATCAGAGGTACAAACATTTGTATGACTCGTTTCCGGTGAAATTTCAGCGAAAGTTTCAGACGCCATTGTTGAAAGTGAAACAGGAAGTAGAAACTAAATTAACCCACCCGACTGGCAAAAAAGACACAGCGCTGACTAGCGTTTGGGTGGCATTTGTACAGAGCGAGCCAGACTGACGAACGCACAAGTATGAATGGCTCGCACTGGCGTAGGCTACGTGCATAGGTTACGGCGTCTATGTCCCGCAGTACCCTAAAAGAATCTTTACCCTGCTAGCATCAAGTGTTCCTTGTTGGACTTCATGCTCAGACATAAAAACACTTCTGACAGTAATTGTTCGGCTCACATGGCATACCGAAATTAGGTAATTGTTCATGGTGAATACACGCACCGTTACACCCTTAGTTAATGATGAAAATGCCCATTAAGTACTCGGAGCCCACAGTGCCCAGTAGTCCAGAATCCAAAGATATTGGAGTTTGAAATGATCACATTGGAATTAGTAATTTGGCTTTGTGTTTTATGTTTTAAAAACCTTTTTCAAATGATAACACCATTAACAATATATTAGTATGGATTCTTTTTCTGTCGATTTACCGATGAATTGCTAAAGATTAAAAAATATATCATTACACTTACTATAAAGTCAGTTTTACATACTTAGAAGCTGTTAGCACCACAGGAACTTTAATAAGCAACCAAGAACTTTTTGGTAAGGACAGAAACTGAGCTTTTTTTCCCTATAAAACCTGGAGTCAGTCAGCCAGTTAATGTAACCTCCATGTTTTTGAATTCTGTAAGAAACCGCAGTATCCCCTAGAAAATTACAGCCATGGGCAGAATGTGCCAACTCTTGAATCAATCTGTGTTGTTCCTTCATAAAATCCTTGAATACGTAATGAGTTCCTTTTTATTGAGAAAGGGCCATTAGTTGTAATAACGATAATTATTAAAACGCCCATGACACTTCACGCTGTTTCAAATGAGGATAAACATCATGACAAATTACAAAGTACTGTGCGGTGCAGCATGTTTTCTAAATTATGTTGGGTTTTCACTTGTTTTTGTGTATTTCCACAGCCTGTTTCAAGCGTTGTGTACTCTCTGTAAGCAACTCGGTCTATGACATGTTATAAGGTACAATGTCAGATTCTAGTCTCTGCATATCTTTTTCTGTTTAATGGATTTTAAGCCTAAGAGCGGGCATCTGACATCAAGCAGTTATTGCTGCATGGCAGAAATCCTGCTGTTGCTATGGCAATGGTCCTTTCTTTCTCCTTTTTCTCTTTCCTTCAATTTACCCATTTTCACTTCCACATTTTCATCAGCTCCTTGTTTCACTCTCTTTCCCATTCTCTCTTTTCCATCTTTTTATTTGCTCTGACTCTGTTCATTATATGCCTCGCACATGTGCTCCCACACTATCTTCACAACCCCAATGCTGGACACGTGTGGGTCATTGGCAGCATAAATGACATACAAGAACATACACAACACTGAGACGCTGTTTTCATCAATCGCAGGAGAGGGAACGCAGTTCCTGCTGACGTTCATCCAGAAAGACACTTTCTTTCACTTTCTCTGCCTTGCTGCCTGTCTGTGCGTCTCTGCTCTCTGTTGGGGGTGCTGCAGCTCTTTCTTACGCTGCACTTCTTCCCGACTGCCATCACACTCATTGCAGCAACTACGTTCGGGAGGCCCTGCTACTTCCCGCCACGGTTTGCTCGCTCGGCACGATGCGGCGCCACAATCTGCAATCCTGTTACGCAGCAGTCACCACATGATCGGCTTACTATCATCAGCGCTGCTTGCAAAGTTAATGGACGCCATCAAAGTGTGAAGCGCCGACGTAATTCAATTTAACTCGGCCCTAGCGCCTCGCCTAAAAGCACTGTCCGCGCGCGGCAGTTTTTAGAGGTGCCACGGGTTGGGATGGTGCAGGAGAAGAGATAATGCGGCATCAGAGTGTCTAAGTAGGTAAACCAATCGAAAAATGGCAACTCTACAGAGAGAGGAGGGAATCAGTAGCACATTAGGGGATCTATTTGACAAACGGTATAGAGAAATAAGAGAAACTGCACCGTATGTAGTTTTCCATGGCCTATTCTTAGAAAGCGGATACTGTGGGAAATACTAAATCCTGAAGTCACAGCATTTTGTTATTTCCTTTCTTTTTTTTGTGCTTTAAAATGATATTCTGCGCGTTCCATGCGAACAGTCAGTGCGCATGAATGTTCATGTGTGTTGCCTCCTCGCATGTCTCCAGGTGCAACACCTGATTTAATAAGGTTTGTCCAACCACCAGCTGTCTCCTGTGTCGGTATCCTCCCAGGTTGTCTGGCTTAGTTTATTCATACGTTACGCCATGTGGTCTTCCGTGTAAAATTTTCATCCTTTCTTTTTTAAGAAGCTTGACTGAACAGACCTTAGCCCTTATACTCCACACCTGCACTCCTCTAACCACCGAGAACTGCTGCTTTATATGCAGGGGAGATATTTTGCGCATACAGCCAAGAGTTTTAGTGGAATCTTACAATTTATCATCTAAATGCTTGACTAAACATAACAAAATGTTTCTATTTATTAAATTTTGTCTATATGTTAATTATCTACCTATAGCTTAAATGATATAGAAAGTTCCTGCGTGATTAATTAAGCCATATTTCACAGGCTTTTTTTTTTTAATACCTCGAGGCGAACCGTGTGGTTAATAATTCGTAATAATTTTCTTTTTATACCTCTGCTGATTTATCCATCAATCAGGAAATTGGCCATGACCTTGGGTATCTCATATAAAAAGCATATGTATATTATGGTCTACATTCTCACACCGCTTCCAGGTTTAATTTCATGAATAAAAAGACTTTAAAGCAGCACGTCAGACAGATACCTGTTATTATTGCTGAAATTGTTTTTGCTTAATCATTTAGTTCACAATATCTCAGTGAATAAAAACAGCACAGTTTACCAGATTTAGATGGTATACGGCTTCTTTTATCTAACAGTCCAAATCCCAAAGGTTTTTGGTTTATTATAGTTTATTAATATATAAGTATAGTTCTTCTTGATTTCTTGATCAATTGTTGAGATGTAAATATGATACCTTTATTGAATATATTCTGTTTTTACATGGGGTTCCTACAGCAGGAACATTAAAAGGAGACCCAGAACCTTTTGAGGAGGACACTGAGTCACAGACGTGTGAGGCATTGATGCATGCTTTCACTCCTCTGGACAGTTTTGAGTCCCCAGTCAACCTAAACTACAAAAGCTCTGGAAGGTTTCCAGAAGACACCACTGCACCCTTAGAAAAATGAAAGGCATAAAGAGGCAAATATGAAAAGAAACCAGTTGTTTTTGTGTTCTTCCAGGCCAGTAAAGCCATTAGCTGACTTAGTCGCTAAACTGCTATTTAAAGTCTCTACATATTATCTCATAAGAAAGTCACCAGGTCAGATATTTTGGTAACGGTTTCATCTAAATCAGTTAAAGGCAAGGTAAGTCTCGGGGAATCGACTGTACAAGTCCTTGTTATTCATACAAAAGAACACACACACACACAGTCACACCTGTACGCTCGTCTATGCTCAGTATCCTCTCCCAGCCATCTGGGCCATCCATCAGGCCTCCTGAGCAGGTATAATCCAGGGAGGGAGTATCTTTTTACAAGAGTCCCATTAGTTTACGAGCCGTCTGCTCCCTGGCGCTATCACTTTGTCCTTTAGATGAGTTGGACCATTCAGGACTCTCTCACTGCATTCAAGGTTTATAGGAGGGGAGCTTAACTTTTTAATACACTGTATGATAAAGGTGTCTGTCCTGATTGTATTGTTTTTCTGACCTCAGTGGCAGAATAGCTTCAGATGACACTGGAGCAATGCCCTCAAGAAGGTATGGCGTTCACCTACTTTCCACCATAGCAATATAATCCAGGACAGATGCTCTGGGTTACAACACTGACACCCATTTAATAGTATGGACTGTACTTTCTCTTGACTTCTCTCTGGTCTTGACCTCTACCTGTTTCACATAATACGAGTAATGGTATTTCATATACCAAACAAAAAGATACAATGGAAGGTTGAGAGCTACATGCCTGCTTGTAGTTAAGCTTGAGGTTCTTTCACATGCCATAGTGCAGGAAGAAAAAGATAAAATTACTGTTTGTTGCGCCAGCTGTGTTGATCCTGGATTCGCTGAGGAAGCTCCTGTTGCGGAATACGAACCTTCGCCAGGTGTGTGTGGTCTTCACGTTCATAAATATGTGTGTTCCCGGGAACCTCGCGGTGTTTTGCCCCAGTGGTCGCGCTCCGTCTGAATGATGCCTGAATAGTGCATGGCTCCGGCCCGCCAACCGTCTTCCTCATGCTCCCATCAGCTCCTTGCTCAGCCAGGACTGACTGACAGCGCTTCCTCCCTTTCTCGCTCTCTTTTATTCTTCTTACTGGCCTTCACAGAACTGTGCACACAGGCAGGTAGACTGACTGACAGGCTGGCAGACAGGCAGACATGGAAGGGATGCAAGTACACACTGACATACACACTTGCAATCACACGTTTACACGTACTTTCTCGGTTACCACATTTGATTTATTTTTTTTTCATATTGCTTGGTTGTGTATAGTAAGAGCTTTCACTTGGCCAGCTGTGCTCCCACAACTCAACTCAGAAGCATGCAGTCTGTCATCAATGGATGCATTCATTCTAGTGGTTGTAGTTGACTATACACTTGCTTTTTGTGTATAGGGAAGCTTATAACCTCCAGCCCCAATGGAGAGCCACAGCGTTTGCGTCTTCTCACATTTCTTTCATCAGTGTCCTTTGGGTTTACTTTCCACATTCTAACATTGGGTTACTGTAGCAATTTTCATTTGAAGCTGACATTTGCCATGTACATCAATGTGACATATGCCCTAACCATGGCATTGTGCTGCCCAACTTTATCCTAACTTTAGCCACAATCGCCTAATTCACACATCTTTTGTCAAGGCATACTATGTAGCCAGTCTAGGGTCATATGAGAAATGTTTAGAAATGTTGATAAAGGGGAATAAGAACTTTCATATTAAATAAACAATGAAATGTGATTGCATTTATAAAAAGCTCTTATCAAGACAAATGGATTGAATCACTCCACATCCCGTAAAGTCCCCCAAATCAAATGGCAGAATATGTCATTTGTCCATGCCCTCTGGGGGGACATAAGTGCTTTGTGATCTCACACCCTTATGAGCAGGCAGACATCATTGTCCGTTGTGCCTTCATAAATCTTTAGAAATAACTGTTGAGAAAGAAATCATTTTATTATGGCACAAGCCATTGATTCTCTCCGGGTACTCCGACTTCCTCCTGCCGTCCAACGACATGGTCGTTGGGTTAATTGGTGATTTTAAATTTGTCATAGGTGTGAGTGTGAACGGTTGTCTGTCTCTCTGTGTTAGCCCTGCCATAGACTGGCGACCTGTCCAGGGTGTACCCCTCCTCTCGCCCAATGACAGCTAGGATAAGCGCCAGCCCCCCATGACCCTCCAGAGTACAAGCAGTTACAGAAAATGAATGAATGAACAACCTTTTGATTAAACGTTGCAGTTTGTGTGAAAACTACTCCTTTTTTGGGGTTACCTTCATTTCAAAGAGTGTTCTGGTGTTGAAGTCTGATGTTTTGTTGACTCGTCCATCTCAAGCTGCTCCATATGTGAGCTTGTTTCATCATCGCTTGAGTTTCTCTTTTGCCCAAACTGAAACGGTAAACCTGTGTGGATTGTTTATACAGAAACACACTAAGTTGCATGCTTACTAAAAATGGAACAGCTCACCACTGTGGCATAGCTGCTATTAACCATCTGCCAGCTTTTTCTACCTGCACTTATCCTCCACCTTTTGGACCAATCCCGATTGACTTTGATCTGCCGTCTCTCCAGTAGTTTAAATTTCGCCATTGAGTTAAAAAGAACTCTTACATGTTAAGAACTCTACGGACAATGTTGTTAATTGCTGGTTGAAATGCCTCTAACGCAAATAGACGAAGAGACTATTACGGGTGTTTTATACTTCTGCGTCCATTTGACGGTGTAGTTACGGCAACGCAGACCGCAAGAGCTGTGACTGGTCCGCTTGGTAGTAGTGTGTTTCCGCCTTACTATTTCTGGCTGCTCCTCTAATTGATTGTTTTGGATCAATAAAGATGGAACACATTGAGCAGAGGTTAACTGAGGATGTTTGGAGATGCAAACATTTGTATGACTCGTCTTCGGCGAAATATCGGCGAAGTTTCCATTGCCATTGTTGAAAGTGAAGCAGGAAGTAGAAATAAAGATTAACCTGAAAAAAGACAGCTCCGACTAGCATTTGGGTGACATTTTTAGAGAGTGAGCCGGACTGACAAGTGCACAAGTATAAATGGCTTCCACTGGCGTAGGCTATGTGCGTAGGTTATGCCGTCTATGTCCCACAGAGGTATAAACTGCACTTAAGCTGCTAGCAATATTGGCTAAACAAAGGGAGCTCATTGTCTGTGTGGCTACCAGGACAGTCTCGTAAGCCTATGTTCCTAGGCAGGCTTTTTTAGGGGTCATTTTGATTGAATTTGTATGGAGTAGAACCTCCTCTAGATTGGCCATTGCCTTTGAAAATGTGTTAGGTAGCCAAATGTTAAAGAACTGCTCCTGTGACCCACATGTAAGTGGCTAAATCCCCATATAGGTTGAGAGAATCTGGGCCAGAGAGGTGAATAAGACGCATTCTTTCCTCCTTCAGCAAGCACAGTTGAGGTGGCCTTTATCGAGGCACCCAACCCCGTGTGCTTCACTGGAGCCGCTGTCGGCAAAGGTACATGAGTGCCTGCACAGGGAAAATCCATGTTATGTTCATTTGACGTGACCTTTACCTTCCCTTGTAACTGCTCTCAGGTTGCTGTTAAATAATACTTTTGGTCATTTTTGGCTGGTTAAATAAGTTTTTAATGAAATACAAACATGGATATTTTGCCCTCTGAATGTTTCTAGAGTCACTGAGCGTTCATTCCTTCTGAGGGCCCCACATCGGAGCAGCTGTTATGTGTGTTCAACATAAAGTACATGGTGTCCTAATCACCCCCTGTGGTCCCCAGCTTAACTCCAGCCCAGACAAAGTGCACCTCTCCAACTTCATGCATAATGGAATACAGTAACCACAGAGAAAAGACTCGCAGCAGTCGTCCTTGAATTGCACATTGCTGATGTTACAGGTGTTTTTCCTGCCAGCAAGGAATATACCTTCCTCCAGGGTCGAGTCTATCTCTCCAGACTAGTCCCCTGAGGGCTGTGCCTGCCAGCATGATAAACATCCACAGTACTGATCGTGCTAATTTTAAACGATGTATATAATAATGTGATATTTTATTGGTCCCCTGGGGGAAATTTTGTTTCTTCTTGCGCTTATCTATGTATTCTTTGAAATAATTGCAGTTGAAGTGAATTGACTGTAAATTGAGTTTTCATTCTAATGAGTTTCCTTTGCCTCGTTTCTGCGTAGATCCCTTAAAAAGAATGTCTTCACGGTCTCAATTAGGAGCTTCTTTAGTACATATCTCTGTATAGAGAGGGGGACTTTGACTGCTGCAAATGGCTTGTTTGCATTGTTAACTTTGTTCACCGAAACTGACAGGGACAGCGAGTCCCTCGTCACCTCCGGGACAGTTGCAGAAAGTTTTTTTTCTTTGCCCACATTGTGACAAGTGCCCGCTGAGCAAAAACAACAGATTAATTTTCAAAATGTCACGAAATGCCTTTAATTTATTCCGGTGGAGCTCGGGCTCGGCTGTCTCATTCATAATGCACAAGAGATGCCCCAGAGAGTCAGATATGTTTTTTGAGAGATGAGCTAGCCCCTCGCTAATGAAACGACATCTGCAATTTAGCCTGTATGTCAACTATGCTCATGTCGCCCTCTCGGTCTCGGCCCATTGTGGGAAATTGAGTTTTATTCCTCAGAAATGATTTCCCAGGAATTGGAGATGAGTACGGCTATAAAGTAAACGTTTAGGAAAAAGGGGTTAGACATATTTCTTATGAGAGGGAATTTGCATTAGAATAATGCATCACATCAGAGTCTATTTCACAGATGGATTATGGATTATAGGTTTCCTTATGCAGAGCTCCTCTCAGAGAAGCCTTTTATCCCAGGACTAATTAAAATGTGTGAAACGGGAAGAATCTGACGAAAGATTCTGTCGAATTTACGATTGTCTTTCCGTGCACTGTACGTCGTGGTGTATCAGCAGTCTGAGAGTCAAACCGTGGGCCTGTAAGTCACCAGGGCTCATGTTGGGGTAAATGTGAATTGGATTTTGCAGTGGTGCGGATCTCTGCTGGGGAGTGCTTGGAAGACAGTGATTTTCTGTTTTCTCTATATGATATATGGGTCTAAGGGGCACATCTGCTTGTTCTGCTGGCCACACGGCGCAAGTAAATATTTGCCCCCTGCACGTTCTCCACACTAATACGTGGCCAGGCTGTCCACACAGCCTTTCTCCCTCGTGTTATTCCTACGTAACGTTTGACCAGAAGGGATGGGGCTTTCTGGAAATCACTGCAGCATCAGGATGTAAAGACCATTAGAGAACTTACGCCTCGCGCCCCTTCACCCCTCCTCTCTATACCCCCCTGTGGTGAGATTAATGCCAGGCAGGTGAAATATAACATAGTTTAATTAAGCCCGAGTCACCAAGATTCATGGACTCATTTCTTTGTCTGACAGTGCAAATGAAGGTTCAAAGGGTGCAAGGCAAGAGGAGAGACACCCTTGACTAGCTGTTCGGAGCATAATGAATGTGGAGGTACACAAAGGATAACAGTTTCACCCTTAAGGGCTGCTGCAGATGGTATCTGCACAACTTCACACCGGTGCCCCCCTCTGCTTTTCTTAAAGGAAGATGTTGGTGCAAGTAGCCTGATCAGAGATGATCACACATATGAACGGACACCAAAGCAAATCAGTCCTTTGACATGTAGTAGTGGCAGTTAATAACCATACCAGGACAAGGATGATTGAATGATCATGATTCCAGCAGAGACAGGGCTGCACTAGAAACTAACCTCCTATGGCATCCGTCTACATGTACACTAGTAGACCAGTGTTTTTCAGAACATGACAGTGATCCGGATTTGATACGACTGCGTATTGCATTTGGACATTCAAATATTAGCTTTTCTCTCCAATGTAGCTTTTTTTCCCTTTATCAGAAGTACCTTTTTATTCCCCCAGAATGGCTTTTTAAAAACTGCAAAAAAAGGAGGCTATAGTTGAACGCTCGGACAATCCTGCCACTGGTGAAAACGTTGAAGATAACCTTCATTTTTATTAGCCAAGCAGGAATATATATTTCTTTCTCAGTAAAGGTAAAAACTGAAATATTTCATGCACCTAGACCTTGGGATTATGTTATGCCATGTTACCGGCAGCATTGCATAATACGAGTCGTTCGGTGAATCAAAAAAATAGCAGTAGATAAATTGTTTAAAAGTATGTCCTACACCCAACTTAACACTGGACAGAGCACAACAATGTCAGGCTCAGAATGAACGTTGTAAAAAATTCCTAACACCAGAGATATTGTCTTTCTTTACCGCATGTATTCCACACCCAGTGCCTACATTATCCATAATACGGCCACAACCGCCGGCAGATCTGTCTGAAGTTCGGGTGCTCTCCTAGCCTCAGGCTGCTAGCCCCATGCAGAGATGAGAGGGCTACAGAGGGCTGCTCACTTCTTTCTAATCCCCATTTTTTTTCCCCCCTACATTTTAAAACTTGTAGTATCTAACTCAATCTGACACAAACTGGTCTTTTTTGCAGTAGTACGGTAAGAAGACGCTAATGTGTAGAATGAGTCAAATTCCTGTTTAAGTTCCTCATAGTTTTAATCCCAGAAAACTGTCCTGTTAAATCAATTTTTACATTACAAGCACATTTCTAACTACAAACCAAAGCTAGAAATTCAGGGGTCAAACCCTGTTATTAGACGGCACCGCAATTGTTAGCTGTGTATATACACTTCTGTTCGTCGCACACACAGATCCATGAAAAATCTCCAGCACCTTTGCAACCTTTATGATCTGTGTCATGTCTGGTTTTCTTTTCTTTTCTTTTTTAAATGATTGTCTTTAAGCGTGACCTGCCGCACAGGTAGCCTTGGGGTAATCGAATCCTTCCAACACCGCGAGCCTCTGACTGTCTCTGAACCAACAGAGCCTCACTGCGCACTAGATCACTGTATTGAATTTCTATACAATTAAAGTCACCGGGGACAAGGTGAGGGAGAAATTTTAAGTAGAAGATGCGCAGGAACCATAGTGAATAAATAGCTACTCCCATCAGCTGAACAAGCTCTAATGCGTTTCACTCAATTTAGCCAATGGACTTAGCCCATCGCTGTTTAGCTGATTGCTATTTCCTATTCTGCGATCTGTCACTGGCTCTCCGTTGCATTTGCCTTGAAGAACAGGCAAGGCAGAGTCATTTGGCAGCACTAATCAATACTGTTCACTCTGCGCTAAGGGCTTATCAATTTCCAAGCTACTGCCTTGAATAAGAGTGGAGGAGGAATTTGGCTTATTCATTAGGTACATTTGTTTCTTCTTTTTTTAAAAACTCAGAAAAGTATTTTAAGGCCATGCCATTTCATTTGCACGGAAATCAATTTCTGTTATTTCCTTCGCTATTGGAATGCAGGTAAAACTGTGGAAGCTGCAATTACAAGGGAAGAGACTTTCATTGCGTTTTTATGTTTGTCTCGGTTCGTCTGTGGCGGCTCGTCCCGCTGAATGCTAATGGGGGGTGGGGGGGGGTTTGCGGACCCGCGCGGCGGCCAGAGGGGAGACCTATCTGTGAATAATGGATGAGTTAATGTTGGCGAGAACTCATCCCGGGATCTCCTGCTCTTAAGACATACTGCTGAATAACGCATGTAATCATATATCCTTTGTATTCTAAACCGACTGATAATGGTAGGCGAGGTCGTTCAGTGATTTCACTTCCCTCCGGTTATTTGGCTTGAGAATATAAAGTGCTGTGGAAAAAAAGTTTAAGTCACTAAAAGTAAAGTGGAGAGCTTTCAGAACCAATGTCATGGTTTTTATGTATCGGAACAGAATAACACTTGAATCAAATACCCTTCTCCGAGGTGCATTTTGCCACAGTTTCTCAAGGTATCTAGTTGTTCCTTGCATCTTGGAGAACTTGGTGCGGCTCTTAGGGTTTCATCTGTGGTATTTGCTTCTTTTTATTAATGTGACCCTGACTCAAAGATGTTCAGAACAGGGCTCTGTGGGGGCCGTGCTATTTATTGCTCGACTCCTTCTTCTTCTTGTTAAAGGTGGTTCTTTATGACCTCAGGTTTAGACTTGTCATGCTGCATAGTGAATCTGGGACCAATTAGATGCCACTCTCTGATGACACTGTCATAATCAAAACATCCAAAGTGCCTGTAACCTTTTTATAGTCCTTCATTCTACTCTGCTGTTGTGAAGAAACTGCGTCACGGATCGAAATCCACTGAAGTGTTATATGAACCTCACAGCCAGAAAGAATGCTCAAGAACGAGATTGAGAAAAATGTGCTTCCCAGTGTGCTGTGTGGAGACCTTATGACATGAGGAAAGTTAAATTTGATCCCTGAACTAAAATTGTTACCAAAGTACTGCAACAACACAATAGCGTTACCTCAGTTTTTGAACATGGCCTCATTCGGTGCAGAGAAATTTGATCCCTCGCCTTTATTATAGTCTGATTCTCTGAAAACAGAATAAAAGAGAAGACAGAAGTCTTACTCTGGAGTCACTGTCGATCCCCCCCGCTCTCGCCCATCCTCTCCCACTGCCGTGTGTGTGTATTGGACGGGGAAGAGACACCTAGCATCGAGCCATATTTTCTGGGTCCTCATGGGGCCAAAGGGGCCCGCTCTCCACCAATTTAAAGTTCAATTTGCACCTCTCCATCAGATTTATTTTACATTATACCCCACAGGCTCTCCCTTCCAAGCTGGGGAAAATGTAGTTAATAATCCACTTCCAACCGATCCTATATTTACACGGAAAGAAAAGCCGGTCAGGTGGGGAAGTTTGGACAGAGAGGATTTGGTGGTTCAGCTGGTGATTCACCGCACCGTGACTCATTTGCTAGTAAATGCAAATTCATTTGTTTTATTTTCAGAGACAGAGACACAGATTATTGGAAAAGTGACACATTTTTGTTGAACAGAAATGTTCAAGACAAGGGCGAGAACCCGACCGACGATGGATTCTTGAGGCTGACGCAGAACATCAATATTTCACATCTTTAACAAACTCTACATCACACTGTAGTACAGTCTACAAACTCATTACCTGATACCTACAAGGAAAATCATCCTTTTCTACCATTTATCAGGCTTTCGCGCCCTGGAAAGTTTACGTGACGATTCGTTCTTGTAAAAATAATTGCGATTGATTCACCCTTCTCGGTCAAGCGCTCGTTTGTCTATTGTATTGGAGGGCTGCAATTCAGTGATTCAGCACTGTCCTTATATTAGAAGATGAGCACCTGGAGATCAGAGAAGAGTTGGTGGCACTGATTTTACCTTCAGGTGATGTTACACCAACAGAAGAAGGCGACGCAACAAGTTGACGTCATTAAACGTACGCCGGTCAAATGTCAGAATACCACGTGGAAAATATAAAAAGATTACCTTTCGTCAGTCTTTGATGGGTTAGCTATGATAAAAAGGGGCCTCTGTGGATCAGGCTTGTTCCAGTGCATCCCACAGATACTTGATCAGTTTGGGATCTAGTGAGTTTGGAGGCCAGGTCAACATCTTGTGCTGTTTTTCATATTTTTCTGAGTTGTTCCTAAACTGTTTTTATGTGTGTGTCTGTGTCAGACTGTCCATGCTAATATAAATGTGGCTAAACCGGTGGCTAATCCACAATGAACCCTGATGTATTTTTTATTATGTTTGTTTGCAGAGGAGCTACGGAAACTCAGCTGGTCTGGAATCCCGCGACAGGTCCGACCGATAGCGTGGAAGCTCCTCTCGGTAAGTTTCATCTCCACGTATACTCCGGAGACTAATAAACACGTTGAAAGAAACACTAATTTGTGTAAAACATACAAACACAATCAAAGGGTAAAAAACCTGCGCAACCTCATCCACAAACCCAGAAGGAAAGCACTGATTAATCAAATAAACACAGATAGAATCTCACAAATCATAAACGCATTATAGATGATCTCAGGCACACACAAACACACACAAAGTTGCTGTCATGTTCTTTCTCCCTACCCCCTCCCTTCTTTTGATTTATGAAGACTGGTAACAGTCCTGCTTTTTTTTTTTTTTCCAAACTTCAATAGGGAAAATTAATTGCGAGGCACACATAATTTATTCATGAGACGCGCGGCGTGTTTACTCATTAAGCCATTGTTGTGGTGTACAGCTCCCAGACTGCAGAGAGAAGACCGGCTTTTTGAACGCCATGACTCTCCCATTAATTACCGTACAATAGCTAATGTGCCGCAGAAAAGATGTCATTAAAGGTGTGTGCGTGCGTGTGTGTGCCTGTTTGCGTTCTTTGGTGGTGGGAGGTTACCAGCTGGGCGCTTTAACCATTAATGGCTGCTTTGTCTGGTACTCAACTGAAGTGGTGGCTCATAACCCTGTATGCAGTCGCAAAAGCACTGGCTGTGGAGTAGGCAGCGGGGGCACAGACAAGGGGAGGGGAGGGGAGGGGAGGGGCGCCTTGGTGCTTCAGCTGACTGTTTGTTTGTGTATGTGTGTATACGTCTGTCTGGGCGTTGGCTAATGTACCATAGATAAAACCCTATTAACGGTTTGTTCATAGTTGTGTTCAATTTCGCATCTTTGTCTGTCTGGATTAATTCAGTAAATGTGTACATGCTAGTGTGGGTAGCCACGGTTGCATATTTACATATACATATGTATGTGTACAGTGCATGCTTATGTAAAGTGACTTTAGGCTTGCAGCTGCCCTTTGGTCTATATAGACGATGGCCGGACTGCTTCTTCTTCCCCTGGGGGTAAAAAAGATGGAGGTAGCAGAGGTGGGGATTGTGTGAAGGGCAAAGAAGCGAAGGAAGCAAGAAGCCATTAAGGAAGGAAACCAGATTCAAGCCATTAATACAGAAAAGAGAGATGTTAAGTGGAAAAAAACAACTTTTTTTTGGATTCTGTTCAGCAAAACTGGTCATGTTCTTCTGCTTCTGTTATATAGCACTTAGCGTAAAAGCCATGACACACAAAGACGAGTTGGTTCTATGTCGATGGCCTTGATGTTGAGCCGTCGGTGGATGTAGTTTTTGCAATGTATCTCTCGCCATTGGTTCTAGCCGGAGCCCTGTCTGCAGCTTTTCGGCCAATGTCTTCATCTTATCTGATGTGATAGATCCCTGGCCTCCCAGCCAGTAGTTGCTGTTGTGGTTTTAACCCTTTTTAATGACAAATTGTAAGAAGAGTGCTATGGTTTCATGCAGGTGCATCTGGCCATTGACCGTAGAACAGGCAATGTGTTGAAGTACGACTTTTTGGTTGACCACCCTTGTTGCCGGTAGTTCTTGACGTTGGTACAGTTTGTCCTGGCCTGAAAGGGGATACTTTAACTGCAAATTGGCACCTTTAGTCAAATTGGGTAGTTTAATGTGACAGTGCAAACTTACAATGCATGTAGCTATTTCTTGATTACTTTTATACTGAAGAAACCTAAGAGGCTGATGCTTCTCAGGCCCCTGAAAATAGGAGATTGCGTATAAAACAGTTGTAATTTCCAAACCTTTCCTCCCATTTGGATGTGAATACCCTCAAACTAAAGCTGAAAGTCTGCCTTTTAACACCATAGTCACTGTATAATTATAAGATGTTTGGATAACCAGCTAAAATTTGAAAGTTCAGTAAATTATCGTCCGAGCATACTGCATAAGGGTGAAACTGTGTATTCTTCCTGTAGTGTCTAAAAATACGTGTATTATGTCTGCGTGTAGTTATAGGCCGAGTTATAACTTTGACAAAGGATATTGTTTTTATGCAAATTGCAGGAAGCCGCCACTGTGGGCTTTAATGTACTTTAATTGCGGGCTGTGTCATGCGACCTCTGCAGAAGCTCCGGGAGTGGGGCGCGGCGGAGGGCGGCCGAACCGAAATGACTGACTTCTCATTGTGTTTAGGGCACAGACATGTAGCTCACGCTGGATCTTTGTCTTACATCTCACCCCTTTGTACGCGCCCTTCCGGTTTACCCATGCCGCCATAAAAAACATTATAAATCCTGTAAAGCAGAGTTGAAAGCAGCCTTTACAGACAAATGAAATCTTGAAAGCTTTGGAAGGGGGTACTTCTTGGACAGTCTGGCTTGGGTTAAAAGTTGTACGCTCTTACCCTTCCCGGCACCCTGAAGGTTAAGGTTGGGTTTCTTGAAGACGTTTCACCTCTCATCCAAGTGGCCTTTTCAGTTCTAACTGGTGAGTAGGTTCCGTCTACAACCCAAGACTCCCTGCAATAGGATTCAGATAACTCTGGGTTGTGTCTTGTTTTTGACAATGAATGATACTCTAATAAATCCATTAATGGTCAGAAACTCCAGACTAAAGGTGTGAATGGTGGTGAAGCTTGCGTAGGAACAATATAATAAACTAATGTGCTCCCTAAGGTCATTTTCAGCTTTCTTTCTGGGTAAAAACCCAAATTAGCGCCTTTCTATACATCATCACCACATTAGAAATGTTTTAACATGTTTGTGAGAATGTGGTATAATAATAATAACACAGACTGTGTTTGCTGTGGAAGGTTTTCAAAAGTTTTCTACATGGTTCCGCGTGACTTGTCCCAGGGTTAAATCCAAGGCTCGGATTAAAGCGGAAAGTGGGCACAGTGTCGGAAGCACTCATATCTTCAGAAGTGTCATAACACTTGACCGCCTCCTCTGTCCTGCCCGTGGTATGATCCAGTAGAGAAACAGATAGGAGGGATCACGCTAAAAAAAAAAAAAAAATCCATTCTCTGTCTGGTGCGCACACACATTCAGCCTCACAGCCCACGCTGGATTCCATAAACTTGGCAGAGGCACCTAATAAAACTTCACTTCAGTGGCGTCCCTTGTGCCCTTCTCCTGCTCATCAGCGCGCACCGACTTATTTGATTTTTCTTTCTCCCCGCCTCCAGCAGGCCCGCTTGAGCCGCACTCTTCTTTACTCGACAAAGACGAGAAACAAGTTTCCCCACTGCGGCCAGAGCTCGGTAATGCTCCCCCGACGGCCTGCATTTACCAGCGCATCACAGTGATCGTCAATAACTGCCTTCGCTGTTATTAGCCGGCGTTGAAATGAAAAAGCAGGCAAACAAAATCTCGCCACCAGGCTACGAGGGAGAGAGCGATTTTTTTATCCATCGCCGGGTAACTCCCTCCACTGTTCGCTATTTGCAAGAGGCTCCACAGGTTGCCCGCGGCCGCCAGAAACGCATCCGGTTAAACTTCCCATTATTTCAGAAATAATACCGTCTTATTTCATTTGTTTAAAGAGCACTCGGTGTCCGAGCCTGAAGGGGAAACGAAAGAAATTAAATGGCTTTTCTGCTTTTGCAAAAGAATGTCAGCCTGTGGCAATATGTACATTGGCTAATGGAGTGCGGCTGTTAAATGTGAAGTGGTGGGAGAGGAGAAAACTAACTGGCTGTGGAAATATTGATAAGGCTAAAGGGTTATATGAGATATATCAGGGCGCAGCGGCAGCAGCGACAGATTTAGAGATTATTATGTTAAACTGTTACCTTGCTACAGTACACATAATTATATCGCCCAAAAGGAGAGAGCAATGCCATTTTTTTTCATTTGATGGAGACTTCCACGGCGCGCACAATCTTAGAGGCATCTCGCACCTCGCTAAAAAACATTTTGTTCCTTTTAAGTGTGTTGTCATTACTCATGAGAAGTACAGATCCATTATCAATATTTACTGCCTGAGCAAAATTGCCATCGTAAACAGATTCGGGGGCCAGGAAATTAAAGATGTTGCCTTTGTGCGGTTATGTTTTCAGTTTGTATATTTGTGTGGAAATAAATTCTATGCTCCATTTGCTAAAATTGTCAAAAGTTTAGTTGTCCATGAAATGCTCCTGCTTACAGTTACTCTACTGGATTACACCAATGGTTCATTGACTTGGTGCGTCAATTGTCTGAAGTTCTTTCTTTGAAATGTAGAAGACTGCAACCTTCTGTAAGAAAGTGTAAATTAAAGTCCACACACACTGAAGACATTATGATGCATGCTAGTATAGAGCTGCAACAGCTTTTTTCAATCGATGATTATTTCCTGAGTTGGTCAAATGAATTTTACGTAATGATACTATTCATCACAAAATTTAAGATGTATTTTGTGTAGACCTAATAAGGAAAACATGTTTGCTATATTCTCCTATTAATTAACAAAGATAGCGTTGGCTATGATTTAACTTCAAAGCCTAGTGCTTATTGTAATTGAAACAGCATCTGTATTATTGCTTACACCAGCTTGGAGCACAATGTTAATGGTAATATATGTTGGCTACTCTTACAGTTCTCTACAGTACGTGCATAAACAAACAGCTTGCAACTTTGCTAATGCACTGGAAAGCAGCGTTGCCACGTTAGCCAGCTTAGCTTAGCATCTGGTCCAAGGAGTGCTTGTTCAGCCCTTTTCTGAAATACAGTAGAGACTCCCAGACACTGATGAGGAGTTAGATTCAGTCATCCAGTCAATCTGTACGCTGCTGTCTCAACGTATTGAGGACCAAAAGCTGGTAGATCGTCATTCTTGAGATGCTCATTCGTCGCGGTTCTGCTTCTGTAATAAGCCTTTTATTCTAACAAAGCTTGCGGAGCACCATTTTTTGGATTCTCTGTTTAAAGACACACCTTTTAAGATCAAGATCGGACTTTTTTTTGGTTACAGTCTCATTTACAGCATGCCTAAAAGCAGGAGCTTCCCTAATTGAGCATGAATGTAAACAGTGTGAGGTGTCTTCTTATTATTACATCAACATATTTCAAATAATCAACACCCATTGCTTATGTTGATGAAATAGTAGGATTATGGTTATTATCAGGTATTTGACTGTCCCTGGTGTCTGTTGTTACTGATTTCACATGTAAATGCATGAATTTGAATACATCCTCCAATCTCAGTACGTCTATTGAGTGTGCACCGAGATAAGCTTTTAATATCTGAAAATACTGAATTACTAAACTTTTCATTAATATTTAAACCCTGCAGACGAAATGAATATTATATGGAAAAAGAAAAAAAAAATCAGGAAAGATTAAATTTGGATCACTGAAATGGCGAATCCCCGCTGATGGAAAGTTTTAACAGCTTTAGCTGAGAGGCACTGAGTCACTGTATGAAACTGATTCTCTTGTGGATGCCTTCAGCTTCCACAAATCACGCTTTGCCACTTGAGCTCACGAGATGTTAAAATGGACATGTAGAGACACAAAAGGCATTGAAACAAAGGAAATACAGTTTTGTTTGTCAAACTTCTGCAGTTCCCACAGTGGGACAGTTTGTTTCCTGTCTGCTCCCAGGACAATGCACCTCTGCTGAGTTAATTTAGTTAGAAGACTTACTAAAAAAAAAACTGTTTTATTTAAATTCCCTTAATGGATTCCCCAAGCATACTGTCCCTGTTTTTACTGAGAGTTTACTAAAATAGAGGATTCATGAGCGCTGGGGTAGATTGATGCAAGGACGAATAAAGATGAGGTGATTAACTGAGACAAGAGGAAGCACCGGGCGGCCACACTTTACACCACCGACAGGCCATGCCGAGCTGCCATGCATTTATGCTTCACTTTCAAGCCCCGACTTTTAAACCAGTGGACCGCAAATTAAGGCTCAAGCAAAAGCAAACTTTAATTTTCTGCAAACCTTTTCCTTAAAGAACTTATTCTTAAAACATGCGCAGTTATGTCGAAACAGTGATGCATATTTCATAGCCTGGATAACTGGAGACGCCAGAGCTCTTTGATACCACAAAATGTTTCGATTTGTGGATGAGAACAGCAACAAACAATTAAGTAATTAGTTATTTAAATTTCCACTAAATAAAACCCATGATTACATAATTAATCTTTCAACCTTTTACTAAAATATGTTCACATAGTGACATTTTAACATTAAATCTATGACTGAAAGAATCATATTGAACTTTAACTTTAGCCTAATGATAAATAAAAATTAAGATTTATGCGACGTAGACCTAATTAGGAAAGGTGGTGTTTACGGTATAATTAGCGTAGTGTTGAGTATTGAATTTTAATTGCAGTTGTAGTTCATAGGTCTGTATACGCAAAAAACACTCTGCTAACAACTTGCAAATGCACTGGAATGCTGTTTTGACACTCTAGCATTAGCATTAGCTGCAGGGAGTCTTTGTTGAGTTCTTATCTGACACGCTTCTAGGCGGTTTAGGCTTCTGTGTCAATTTGCCGCCTTTGAAATGTAACTATGTGCCGCGGCGATGTAGACCGCAAGAGCTGTGATTGGTCCGCTTGGTGATAGCGTGTTTCCGCATTAGTATTTTCGGCTGCTTCTCCATCTCCGCAATTTTCAAATCGATTGTTTTGACGATATTTCGTTGAAAGTTTCAGTCGCCATTGTTGAAAGTGAAGCAGGAAGTAGTAGTTTCCCCACTGGCCAAAAAGAAACAAACAGCGCAGACTAGTGTTTGGGTGGCGTTTCGACAGAGCGATCCAGACTGATGAGCGCACAAGTATAAATGGCTCACACCGGCGTAGGGTACGGGTGGAGGGTACGGGGGTAGGGTACGGAGGTAGGGTACGGGCGTAGGGTACGGGCGTAGGGTATGGGTGTAGGGTACGGCGTCTATGTCCCCCTAAAAGAGCCTTACCTGGCTACCGACCAAGAGTCACGCAAAGATTCACCGTCCACTGCTATCCTGTTGTTTTGAGGTCAGAGAGGTGGCGGATGCTTTCTGTTGGGTTGCTTGTGAATAGTGGTTGTGCTGCCATTTCATTTCTTTTAATCAGGTGTCTGCTTAAAGAAATCCCTCACTTTCCATGACCAGGATCTGACCCGTTCGGTATTCCTAGCAGCTGGGGGTATACCGAAACATTGCGCCAACGGCTTCCATACGAATCGGCCCATTCTTGTAACCGATAACTTTGACACATCGTTACAGGCAGCCCTACTGCGGATATCTCAGGATTAGCAATAAAGAGCACTTGCATTATTTTAAAATGAAATCACAGTGAAGTGACAGTGTTTGTGTCCTCTTTATAGTCTTCAAATCCCCTTGTGTGTGAGTGGGCCTCTGTCCTATTGAGCGGTAATGCAGCTGCAGTGTGATTGACCTCCACTAAGCTGTCCATTAACCTTCAACACACTCACATAAACACACAGACACGCTCCCCTCTCCCTCATTTGGCAGAGTGCACTTAACACCGGAGCCCACTATCCTTGTAGCTGGCCTGTTGTGTTGTGCATGTGTGTGTATATATATGCAAGTGTTGTTTGTGTTTGCACATGGAGCACTTTCAACATGTGGCGCGTGGAAACTTTGGCAGAGAATGACAGGGGTGGAAAAAAAAATAAATTAAAATTTCCCAGTTTGGAAGTGTGACTGTCTGGATGAGTGGCAGAAACAGTCGGGTGGATGAGTCGGGAGGTGAGGATGAGTAAGGAGCCTGCTTCCTTCGCAGTGTTTTGGTTGTGAAGCGGTTCACATTTCTGCTTTTTCAGGGTTAGTGAGTGAGATCAAGGGAATAGGGGAATTCTGGCATTGATGGATGTGCTGACAAGGAAGGAAAAATGTGAGATATGTGTGTGTTTTACGTCATAACAAACACATGAGTGAGATGAATCATACCGTTTGGATTTAGTATGTGTATTTATTTTTTTTTTAGTCTGCCTTCAGCTGTTATCCAGGTGTGTGTTGATGTGCCTGCTCGCAAAGTTGTTGTGTGCAGCGAATAATCCTCTAGACTCTTTACACTTCTCTTGGGTCAATGCCTGTGTAAAATATGAACTGTAAAAGAGATTTTGTTCATTTCCCTCTAGATAATTACCTGAAGTTGTGTTGCAGAAAGCCGACATCAAAAGACACTACACGGCAGAATTCTAACAAACATGCACAGTGAACAGCAGCCTTTTTAGGCCTGTTATGATTCTCCGAGTCTCAGTTGGTGCAGGTTGATCAGCTCATTTCGATGACAATACCGGTCCAAGCCACAGGCCACAGTGGCTCTCAGATGCGTCTGAACGGCAGCCAAATGAGTTGTCTGAAAAGCGCTCGGTTTTAGTTGAAAGTGATGACAAATACATGTAAGAGACAGAGGATGAATAATAAAGAGAGCATCTGTCTGCTAAAACATTTACCAGGAACTCCTCTTTGTACGATTCAAGCAGGGAGTTTTAGTCCAGACCTTGGGGAACAGCATAGGTAACAAAAGGAAGAAAAAAATCCACTCGCTAGATTTAGAAGCTTTCAGTCACTTCTGACGGTCCTCTTTAGTTTATTGTGCTGGTGTAGAGGCCCCAAGTGTGGGTAACAGGTTTTGTGATAACACCATGGACTGTATATAAAAAAGGATGAACCTCCCATGATGTACTATTCCTGAAGAATGCTTTTGAAGCTCAATGTGAAGGGCTCTGACCGTCGCCATCTTGGATTTGCCTGATGCTTCCTAACCCCTGGCTAATAGGCAAAAAGGTTAATTTTAAGCGGTTGATATGATTTCAATGGGTGTGTTATACAACAGTTGTCTAGCCCACACAAACTCAACGTTGACAAACGTTGTCTGGAACTGTTCTGCTGGGAACTGATTATGCCTCAGCAAAGATCTGCAGGCCAGGATCTGCAACAGTGACATGGACACACATGTCATCGTAGAGTTGATTCATTTTACAGTTACAATTTAAAATATCTCAGATTTGTTGTAGTTATTTTATTTTCTCTGTGTCAGTTGAAACACCCTATAATGAAACCTTAAAGGGGAATTACCGTTTTTTTACCGCGTATATCCATATAGTGGGAGTGACTGGGGCACCGAAACGCAGCCTCTAAATAACGCATTATCTGCCGCGAAACTAGCAGCCGTGGGGCTTGTTTACTTGTAATTTGCTACTTCTAGTTTTTTCCAACATGGCCGAATATTTTTCCAATTCTGAGGTTGTGGACTATGACTATGTTTATGATGAACGTCCTTACCGTTTTGAGCCAGAGTATACTGAAGAATAGCTCGTTGAAAGGAGGATGCGGAGGCAGAGAGAGGAACTGCTGGCCAAAGAACAACAAACCACTGCACGTCCACGAATAGATAACCGGTAACTCCGGACTCAACGGGGAATAGCACTAGCGTATCATAACAAAATATTGGTGAAATAAACGAGTTTCGCGACAGACAATGCGTTATTTAGAGGCTGTGTTTCGGTGCCCCAGTCACTCCCACTATATGGATATACGCTGATCTAAATATCGTCCGAACGACTCCAAATGACACCAAAGTTATATGGGTGAGTAAACGATCGTATTTTATGCCATAAATAAGGTCCAGGTTGTAAAAAAAACGGTAATTTTCCTTTAATGGCAAGTGATAAGAAATGTGACTGCCTCTAACAGTATTCATGAATGGGGAAAATCATTTCTTTGTTCGAGGTTGTTAATTTTTGCTGTAAAGTTGGTCTTTTAACATGGAGCAGTTCATTTTGGCACTTCCACGTCGGCTTCATTTTTTCAGCCTCGGAGTTTGCTACTTGGATAAAACACACAAAACCTAAGAGCTCAAGGTGTGCAGTCTGCTGTGTTTTTGCAGTTTCACCTGCATTGCACAGTCCTCGTTAGTGGATAGACTTTACTTTGTTGCTATGGCGATCGTTGTCAATCGAATGCACTTGCATTTACAAAAAGATCCTCGTTCAATGATCCATAGAGAAACAGGTGGCAAAAGCAGTGTCTTCACAGACGTCATGTTTTATTTGAAAACACAACTTTCTTTGGCATTTAACAACTAGACAAAGCGGGACAATCTTCCACGGCTGACAGTTGTGTTCAAGCTCAGTTTTGAAGATTTTAATTGAATATTTTAAACCCCTTCCTCCTGCTCTCGCTTTTAATAGGTATATTGTTTTTTCAGTCTGGAGTTGACTTTCTCCTCATTGCGTAAGCCTGACCGCACAATGAGGATACAATCTTTCACAAATGCGTGCACACATAAACTGTCTGACAAACCCAGTTCGCACACACCCTTACTCGCACTCTCTCCCGCGCCCAAGGAGGTAGTTCGCCCGACAGGCAGAAAGCATTTGGTCATGCAGCAGAAAGTTTTCTTTGCAAAGTGAAGCGTGTCATTTGCAGACAGCGCAATCCCTGGTGGTGGACGTTGGTTTGTGATTGTCTAACAAATCTAAAGCATGGTTTTAATACAACTTTCAAAATAAAGGCTCATTAAATAGTAGATACAAGTAGATAGTAAAGAGACATAACATAAAACACCTTGTGGTTTCAAACACCGAAAATGAGGATAGTTAATGAGTCCCACGTGGAACCCAAAGCACATCACTATATGTATGTTACTAAAAAACAGGTATGTTAATTTGGAGGCTTTCACCAGTAATCTTTTGCTTGGTAGTATAGTGTAAAGACATAGACCCAGAAGTGGGTAGATTAGCTTAAAATTGTAATAAAGTAAGAGTAGTGTTACTCCAATAGAATATTACTCAAGCAGAAGTAAAAAAGTCATCAATTTTTTTTTAGAAATGGTGTAGTCATATAAAATAATGTGCAAATTCTGGTATTTCCGAATATTAAAATAAATAAATGGGTAAAAATACATAACATCTTGACAAAATAACTGCATGGCTACGTCTGATTGTTGAAATGGAGTCATGTGGAAGATCCACTAGCGGCATCTAATGTGTAGAATAAATAGAGTAACAAATCAAGTGTAGCCCAGTGTAGCGGAGGAAGAGTAGCGTCTCATTGTGTATATTTGAGTGTGTAAATATTTATCATTGCTATTTTATTTTATTATTTTATTTGTGTTTTATTTCATTTATGCATACTTTTTGCAACAAACACCAAGGCAAATTCCTTGTGTGTACAAATATACTTGGCAATAAAGTCTTCTCCAGTAAAACTGTAAAGTATGGTGCAGTAAAACTCGTCTTAGAAGTATATTTTTCCACAGAAAGTTACTCAAGTGCATCCTACAGAGTAAATGTAACTCATTACTACCCACCTTTGCATAGGTCCAAGCAGTATCAACGCCACTGTTATGTCTGTTTGTTAAATTTAAGATAGAAAGTTGTAGCTCATAGTCAGAAAACTTAGCTTGGCATAGATGCTGGAAAGATCTTGCTATGTCCAAAGGTAAGAGGTGCCAGTGTTTGCCCTCTCCCTAATTTACATAGAAACTGATGTGTAAGAATTTTTTGCCAGCATGCATTTCACTCCAGGAAGTCACTGCACTCTGCCAAGAAAAAGTTTGTCCGCTTAAAAAAAACAAAGGTCATTTTAACAACTTAGTTGTGCGTCCAGCCAAAGTATCCAGAACTTTTTCCCAGGAACTTTTTTTGAGGTACTGAAGGGTTCCCTGTCGTTCCCTGTTGGTGGCTTTCATTTCCGCCACGGCCAAAAGAGACTCGAAGATTAGGAAAGCTGTTATACTGACGACTGACAAGACGTGGCTGTTGTCACACATGTTTTCAGTGCGACTACACAACTCTAAGTCTAGCTGGTTGCTGTACAACAATGACATCACCATAAATAGCGGCGGACAGACATCAGTGGGACGCTGCAACAACATTAAGAATGTAGAGGATGATAGGGATTTACTGCTTCGCTAAAAAAGTCTTTCAACGGAATACAAACACCAGTAGCAAAGTTCCTGTACATGAAGGGTACTACTACCTGGGCAGGAACCTTTTGGAGGTGAAATCATTTTCCCGTAACTCAATTTAGACTGTGGTCCTGTGGTGGAAACTTTCACACTTATCCACGGTGTTCATCTCCCCTGCTGCCACTTTTAAAACCAAGCTAAGATAACCAGCAGCTGGCTACCGCCTCCTCTTAAGTGGACGGACATCAAAGTACACATCTTTTCATGTTGTCTCTGAAAGAAAACAAATAAATATATCTTACAAAATGTCAAATTATTTCTTTAAAAACACTGAAAAATACTACTACTCTTTCACCGCTCCGGGTCAGACCTCCAACTTACACTGATAGTTCTTAAAGTCGATACGCAGAAAAAAAAAAAATATTCTGCACAACGTGGTTTAAAATACACTTGAAAAAAATAAAACAGGTTAAGTAGAGTTGCTTTTTGATCTCAAATTGAAAATCAGTTCTTTTCAGCTTCATTTTCTCACCCTGTTTGTGTCTCCATCTTTCCTCTCAACCTCTCTTAACAGGGTTACCTTCCCGCCAACGCAGAGAGGAGGGAGAGCGTCTTGCAGAGGAAAAGACAAGAATACTTCGGCTTCATCCAGCAATACTACGACTCCCGCAACGACGAACACCACCAGGACACGTACAGACAGGTACGCGCTCACACACACTTGCTGGACTGTGCAATAATGAAGCCTTGTAACACCTGTCTGAATCCCGCAACGTGAAAGACGCAATGAAGGACAGACTACAAAAGGCTCCCTTTCCAATTTCAAAAACAACCTCCTGTTGCTAATGTATTACCTCATGAAAAATCCAAGATGCAAAGGTGTGTATGATTGTGTGTGTGTGTGTGTAGCGAGATTGTTTTTTGACAGGGTCGGCAGTCAGGATTACTGGAACCAGTTATCTGGCATAAAGTGCTTTTTATTGTGTTCTTTCTTCTTCCTCCCTCATGTACTCATAGGACCGTTTGTCTGTCTGCCTGTGTCGACATAAGGGGAGTGTGGTCGAGTTTCTTGTCACAGGGTAGAGACAACCGGCTTCAGAGAGCTGCTTAAATGAACACTTCTCTTCTGCTTTGAAAATATCATCTACTTGTTCCCCCCCGTCTCTCTTTTTCTCCATCTCTCTCTCTCTCTTTCTCATGACGCACACTCTTTCATTTTAACTCTCGACTACCTCCCATTCATTTTCGAGCTGATAAGAAACATCAAAGTGGGATGTCGATAGCAAAAACACACATTCCCCATATTCTGTCCAATTTCCCATTGATCTCCTCTCCTCTCTGCCAGAAAGCTGGCATACTTTGTTTTGATGATTGTTTGGATCACGTCTTGAAGCCTCCTTTTCTGCCAGGTTCTGGAGTAAGCAGTGATTTCTAGTGATTTTCTTTTTTTGCTGCGTGCCTGATTATGTGTGTTTGTACGTATGTTGCTTTGGCGCTTAAATTGTATGTGACAGCGGGTTTGTTTTCTATTTCTGTATTTCTTTTTATTCTATGTTTAAATGGCTGTAGATGTGTTTACATACATGTGCCGTTCTGTCTTGCGTGTTTGTATCTGTCTGTTCATACTGGATGATCCATTATCCGTTCTGAATATCCGTCTGTCTCTATAATTTCTCTCTCCTCTTGTGTCTATCCATCTGTCTCTTTTATGTATTTCTTTATGCCATTGGTAAACTGCCTCAACAGCTTGTCTGTATGCGTGTATACATATACAGATGGATGTAGCCTCAGTTGATGTCCTTGCTTGCACTTTAAGCTTTTTGAAGTGCTGCTGCAGTTTCGTTCTTTCTCAAGAGAGACTGAAGTAGCTTTGGTCTTTTTTAAGCAATCACATGTGAGAGGGAAAGGTCTGACAGCTTATTGGCTGAAAGACACAGCAGCTGTGAGGTTGAAAGAACTAATATTCTGTTGCATTAAACATTTTGGCCACTAGGAGGCAAAAATACAGACCCATTGTTACTTTAAGGGCGCATACAAATTCTTGCAGATAACGTTTTGGTTGGCTGTAGCTATGATCAGATATATTTGGGGGTATTAACACTGATCAGCCACAACATTAAAACCCCTGACAGGAGGAGTAAGTAACATGGACAATCTTGTGACAATACAGTATTCTGCTGGGAAAATGTTGGACCTGGCATTCGTGTGGATGTTACTTAGACATGTACCACCCACCTAGACCAGACCAGGCACCCCCACCCCATAGCAATGACACTCCTTGATGGCAGCGGCCATTCCCAGAAGGATGCAGCCTGACTCACACACAAGAATGGTTTAGGAACAACTAAAATAAAAATGAAAAACTGCACATGTTTTTTCACCTGGCCTCCAAATTCACTAGATCCCAAACTGATCGAGTATCTGAAGGATGATCCTCAGAGGCCCCTCTTCCCAAACCTTTGCCTAATTGCCGCCCACATAAGTGTAATTACAGATTAATTGCGACCAGGATTAAACCCAGAAATGAATTCCTTGTTGTCTTGTCTGATGTAACTAATATTCTGGTTATTTGTTTTTGTCAGAATGGCCACAATCATAAGACTATGAAGCTGAAAACTGCCAGAAGTGTTCACCTAGTCCTAGAATATCTGAAGAGATCCTAACAAAAGGCTTATGAAATGCAGAATATTGAGAACATGTGCATGTACCTTTACATTGTAAACGTGTGTGTATGTGTGTTTGTGTGCGAGCGAGAGAGCGCGTGCGTCTAACACATTTCTCTCCCGTGTTGCTGTCAGATCCACATAGACATTCCTAGGATGAGCCCTGAATCTTTGGTGCTGCAGCCAAAGGTGACAGAGGTAAGGTGTGCAGAGCGGACCTCGACTGTGGATGCAGCTCAAACCCCAGTCCCGTCAGACACACACTCATACAAACAGCCCGGGCTATTTCAGTTGGCTTGGCTCCAGCTGCTGCCCTGCATCCGTCTGGCTCCCTTCTGACGAATCTGTCCGCCTGTCGTATCGTACGTCCGCGGGGTAGACAATCTGAAATGGTGTAAATGTGGTCTCGCACATGCTAAAAAAACACACACACACAGTACTCACAGGCGCATATTATCGCAGACACAACAACATGCATATACACTCATGTGCATAATTGCATCCAAGACCACAGCTGCTATCCATTTCAGACGAGCGAAACCCCAGCCTGACTTCAATCAAGGACACCAATCCACTAACTGTTGCTCCCGCTCTCCGTTCCTGTCACTGTCTGTGATGGCCAGATCTGTGCTAACCTGCCCGTTGCTTCAGTGTTTGTCTTTTTTTCTCTCTTTCTCTCTCTGCAGATTCACATTGACATACCGAGAACTAATCCTCTTATTCCTCTCTTTCAACAAGCTTCTGTCCAAGAGGTGAGACCCCCTCCAGCTGCACACACACCACCTCACACGGCAAGGTTTTCCCTTCTGATTTCAGGAAGATTTGGTAGCGTCACTGGGAGCTATATTGTGGGATATTGTGAGAAATTAAGCATTCATGACAAGTGATGATGGGTCCATATACGTATACTGGAGGAAAGGTGTAGGAATTACAGCCATCTTTATGCAAGGTGGGCCATTTTTAGGGCGTTAAGTGTAATTGGACTTCGCTTACAAGCCGTTTTATGGACAGATGTGGGATATTTTTTTATTATTCCTTCACCAGTTTAGCACATAAAAGGTCTGCAGTCGATTCGAAGTACGACATTTGCATTCGTCTCCGCGAGCCCACAACATGTGTTCGAAGGAGCTCGCGGCGATAGGACAACAAGGCATCTGTAGGGGGCAGAAACAAAACAGGTCTATCAGAGAGACGTCAGGAACATTAGGAAACGCCAGATAAACAGTTTGATCTGTTCTGAGCAACACTGATCACAAGAGCCCCTTCAGAACATCAAGCCAAGTGAAGAACACTCCCCAGGAGGTAGACATATCATTATCAACGTCTACTGTAAAGAGAAGACTTCATAAGAGCAGACACAGAAGGTTCATGACGAGGTTCCAACTAGTCATAAACCGTAAGAATAGAAAGGCCAGATTAGACAATGAAGGCTCCTCTGGAGCAGCATTCTTTGGACAGATAAAACTGATCAACCTGTACCAGAATGAAGGAAAGCTCCTCACCAGAAGCACATTGATGTAAAACCGTTCATGGCTTCCAATGGCACCTGGAAACTAATGTTTATTGATGATGTGACTGAAGACAAAAGCAGATGGATGAGTTCTGAAGTGTGTAGTCATACAGCGTCTGTTGAAATTCAGCCAAATGAAGCCAAGCTGATTAGCTTCATAATAAAGGCAGACAATGACCCAAAATCTACTCTAAAAGCAACCTAGTAGTTTTTGAAGGTGGAGTATTCCACAATGGCCTCTTCTGTCACCTGATCTCAACTTTATCGAGACATGCATTTCACTTAAAGACAAAACTAAAAGAAGACAAAACCCTTGAACGAACACCAAAAGAAGACAGCTGCAGTAAAGTTTTGGCAAAGCACCAGAGGAGTAAACCTTTAGTAATATCTATGGTTTCCAGACTTCAGGTAGTCAATCCCTGCAAATGATACTCGACAAAGTATTCCTAGGATTCCTGCACCTTTCCTCCAATTTGGATGTAAATATTCTCAAATGAAAATGATGCATTTCAAGACCATATATATTCTATAATTATGACTTGAATATATTAAATATCTAAAATAACCAAACATTGTGTTAGTATCCAGACGTATGAGGACCTTGCTGTAAGTGATATCCTACAATTGGTTCAAAAGTACTTCTAGTATGCGGTGTGTTAATGTTACCAAAACACGTTTTAGCTCAGCCCAAAATGTTAATTTTTCCTCTGGCAGGTTGAAAAGGGAAAACCTTTGCTTTCACACACTGCATGATTTTGCATAGTTGCAATCAAAACTAAAAAAAAAAAAAAAAAAAAAATCACATTTGAAAGAAGTGAATAATTCCTACGGTCATGCATGGATCAGATCCCCCTTAAATTCTCACTCTGCATGGTTGCCACTCTCGTATCCCTTTGTTCTGCTGTGTTTGTGCTGCTGAACAAAGCGTTCCTTGTTACAGCCGGGGTCTGTGTTGTTGGGGAAATAAGAAGTAATTACCTAAAAAATCGCCCGAGCACAATGTTTGATAAGACAATAACCATCAGCGGCAGTTTGGAACATTAACGCTGCATACGGCATATGACTGGAATCTGTTAACTCTTTGTAAATACACTACTTAAAACGTAAATGCTCTGTTTTCAGCCCTAATACAAATGCTTGAGCGTGTGCGTAAGAGGTTGCCTCAGCAGGTCTGAGCATCCCAGCGCAGCTTAACGCGGAAATTAACCCCATTCCGTTCATTTATGTGGGGTTAAGCTTATCTTATTACGGTGCTTCTGGGAGGCTCTGTCATGCGCGGAACCACCGGCCTGAGAAGCGGAGAACTGAAAACGGCCGTAATGAGGTGGAGGCTAATGAGGCGGCGAGGGCTACGGGCTGCTCTGTGCGTACACCTGCGCGAAGGTGCGAGCAGGCTCGCGCGTACAGTACACACTATGAAAAACGCAGCATAGCGTGAGGGAATATGGCTCACAAATGTATAATCGCTTAATTCATACATACAGTGCTCCAGGCGATGCCACCTCCAATTGCCCCCATTTTGTATAAGATACAACTCGAGGCTGTAACGAGAAATAGATATTATTCTCCTAGCTACAGAATGCTTTTTATATTTGTATTTTTCCTCCTAAAGTTTTTTAAATCTCTCGCCCCCCCCGTTACTGCTAAATAAAAGTCTTGAAATATTTAAACAGCGCGTTCCGCATATATTTCGGTGTGCAACTCACTCCACACACTTAAAAATAAAAACCTATGCTAGCTGCGGCGCCACCTGAAAATCTCCTCTGCTTCGTTTCATTCGCGTGTTTGTCTCCGGCCCCTCCCCCCCGTCTCTCCGGAGATGTCCTCAAGTTCGAGAGCAGTCAACAGCCTGCTCCGTTTCAGGCAGAAGAGAGGGACGTTGAGGCAGATCTGCAGTGATTTCCTAAGTGGTGTCTAAGAGTTTTTCTTGTTTGGGAGAACAATACGGTCTTCGGGAGATGTTGATGATCAGCAATTACTAGATCCGGTTGTTAAAAAGAAACTTTTCGCCTCCAGAGCGTGATTGCAGGCTTAAAGAGCAGTCAGACGACCTCCTTATAAAAGAAAATCTTTCACAGTCTTTGTGAAGTTGTTGAAGTTTGTGAAGTTGTTGATTCATTTATCGGTAGAGATTGAGCCCATGACCTTACGAAAGTGTGCTCATCCTTTAGTTTCTTTTTCTTTTTTTTCCCACCACAGACGTTAATGAAGTGTTCTCTGACTCGGCACTATTTCTCGTAACAATTTCCTTTCCACCTCTTGAGATTAGCCTTATCTGGGTCTTGCGGGTCTGGAGCTAATGGGATGGAGCCATAGCTTTTTGACACAGGAGACACGGGAAAGCCGATTTCCTGTCCTGGAGATGCTCCGTATTATTAGAGCAATCTGAAATGAGCGCGAGATTAGCGGAATTTGCAATAAGCGCATTTATTGTCTTTTCGGGGCCGAGTGAACTCCAGTTAAACCCGAAGAAAATATGATTAGAATTCGACTTCGCCGCGTCTTTATTTATTTATTTTTTCCCCCTGTTTCACACACACACACAACACGAACGTGCTGAGGCGGGACTCTCTGTCCCCAAAGCAAAACCAGTGGGGGCAGTGTGGCGTGCACGGGTTTTTACTCAAAGCGCTCCTCTGTGTAGTCGCCAAAGTGAAATATGCATGTCAGCTTTTGAGGTTGCATGAAAAGAAAGTCCCATTACCCACTCTCCCTGCTATCACCAGCACCTCTCCTCCTTTTGATGGATGCGGCTTTGACAGGGAAAGAGGAGGCGTGGAGGCAGGTAAAGGAAGGGTGGAGGAGAAAGCCGGCCAGCGTTCCATTTTACCAATCTCACCTTCTGCCTTAACATCGATGGTATTACTTTTAATAAAACAGCGAGGGTTTATGCGCACGCCTTCCAAAGAAACGGCATTACCATGGCCGTGTTATATTCCATAAAACAATGAGATATGAGGTTATTTAGAAAGCGACAGAAACATGACATATCCCCCAAAAACGAGAAGGCGCTTGATGGGTGCGGTGCGTCAGAGTCTGAGGGTGCGTCGCTGCGGTTTTGGGGGGGGGGGAATCCATTCGCGCCAGCAGAAAGACAAGCAGAAAATCAAGCCGCTTTTAATTCACCGCGGCTGGCGGCATTAAACAGCCACCCATAACGAAGATGGAGGCGTTTGCCGTGTAAAAGAGAAATGTTGAGGAGTAGGGGAGGAGGAGAGGGAGATGGAGGAGGAGACCGGCTCAGAGAGCAAGAGCAGGAGACAAACTCGGTGAGAAAAGAAGAGAGGAGGGAGGGAGGAGACGAACACCAAAGCAGAGAACAAAGTTCAAAGTCTGCCTTTTTTTTTCCCACAAAAAATTCAGCCGAGGAACTAAAGAGTGAGATGTTTTTTCTGTGATGACAGAGAGACAAAGAAACTTAAATTTAGACACCGCTCATAGTAATGGTGGCCTGTTTTTTCTATTAAGCAAACATTCATAACTAGAAAAATGACAAAAAAAGACACTTTCTGACTTGTGTCTTAATGTGTTACTATGAATAAATAAATAAATAAATGAATAGTGTCAAGATATGGTGTGGTACGATGTACTGTATTCTCTGAAACACAACTAGTGTTTTTTCAGAGCAAGGCAATTGTGGCTTTTTTATTTTTCAGAATACAGTAATTCAAAAAACATACTATTCATACCAGCCCGAATATGATGAATGTTCATCCAAATGACTCAACGCTGTGCCTACTTGGTTTCCCAGCCTTCATAGCAAAACATTAAGCCAACACCGAAGTGCGAAAAACTGCAATTCTTCAACTGGCCACTTGAGGCTAGCTCCCAAAGTGAGTCAACCCCCGTAGACCCCCACGTTAAAATGTCCAGCTTTACAGCAAAAGTAAACATGTTTACGGTCCAAAAGACAGTTTTTATGACTATAGATAATTTCTGAATTCATGACGCCTGTTCAGGCCTGTGCTCCACTCACTTTTAGCCTGGAACTTAGGCAGAGTTTGGCTATGCCAAGATGGCGGCGGCAGTAGCTACCACATTGAGCTTCAAAACTACAAAATCAGAAATCGGGGAAGCCACGCACCCAACGTGGCGTTACGATTATCGAAAAATGCCAACGACAGACTCTCAAACAGATTCCTTGCTTTATTTGTGAGATATATGCGTATCATAATTGTAGATTTTTCCGGTAAACAAACCAGAGTTCAGTGTATTATTCAGTGTTTCCCACCAAATTACTTATTGTTTACTCCAACCTTTTAACCCTTTTTTGTGTATTTCGTTCCTCATAAAACTTTTACAAAGTCAGTTATTTAAATAGTTTAAATATTTTATCATTTCAATCATACTTTGTAGACACACTCTTCACACTTTTGATGGGGCGCAACCTCATTAGGATAGCCAAGTGGATGTGCCACACCGTGCGCCTTCGCGAAATAAACTAAACAAGGCCTCGTTATCTAGACAAACAACAACCAGTGGTCAAAAACTCCTTAGACACAAAAAGAGGTGGGGTTAAACAGAGTACCATATACTGTGACAGTGTTGCAGCCGGTTTCCCATAGCACACACTGTGCTTATTCAACTGTCTCCTTCTTTTCTTAGCAGCTTAGCATGCCACGAATGGTTCTGACTCCTTCTTTTCCTCCTCAAACGTCTGCTTTTATGATTGAAACCTGCCTAATGTCTCCCATTTTGGCACTCGCCGGCATGACGTGCTGTCAGAGAATAACTGCTGAAGATGCCTCTAAAGACTGTGCTTCATTAATAGTGTATGGTAGTACATTGCCAGAGGGCTGCTTGTTAAAGACATTGTATCCTGAACAAGAAAAAAAAAAACCAAAGCTCTATTTAGAGTTTTCAGTTTCATGTTAGTGTAAACTGACTACATGTTTGCATTGCTAGATGTTCACTGTAACCGCTGCCTTTGTTTTGACACCGTGTCTTTGTATGTGTAAGATCTTTGAGCGGATCCTGTTCATCTGGGCCATCCGCCATCCGGCCAGCGGCTACGTGCAGGGCATCAACGACCTGGTCACGCCGTTCTTCGTCGTCTACGTCTTCGAGTACATCGGTGAGTGCCGCCCCTCGCTCCCTCTCCTCCTCTTTTCCCTCCCTCTTTTTCCACTTTAAATCTCCCTAATCTTTTGTGTGATATGCTTTTAAAGCGAGGGATCAGGCACCTCTCTTTGCCCGCCCCTCTACTGAGAGTGCCGCTCTCCACAGTGCAGAGTGGCACCTTTGTAGCTGGCTGTACTCCGGGCTTGCTTGCAGGAAATCAACCCTGGGACCCTTGTCTCTCTTCTCACAACCCCGTCCCCTCTCTCTTTTATTCCCTCTACCCATTCTGCTTCCATTTAGGCGCACACCTCACTGTCAGTTTGTGTTCTAACATACTTTTAAGCTCCCGTTATCGAAGCAATCCGGTTAACACTTGGCGAGGAGACCGCGTGTGCGTATGTGCAGCGAGAGCATGACTCGTGTGGGCGTGTGTTTGTGCGCGGCGCACTGTTTTCTCCCGGGCCCTCCCGCTGCGCGCGTTTATGTTGTGCCACGCTGACGCAGATGAATGTTTTATGTTACTCTCGCACTTAATTCTTCTGACAGTATCAACACAGGCCCTCAGATACAAAGCATGAACAGATTGGAAGCAGTTGGAGGAGGTTTGACGATTGACACCGGAACAGGGACGGGCATTTCATCGTGTTAGTCGTGCCCGAACCTCTTAAAAAATATGACATGCTAAAAATATTTGCCTCATAATTATTTATTTTTTGCTCCTATTAATGAGCTGACAGGAGAAAAAGGCACGACACAGAGTTCATACACATTTTAGTAACTTCCAGCTCGTGATGAATAAGGAAAAATATTTCCCATCTGTTTTCTAAAATACTAAATTCTAAAAAATCTTCTTCACACACAACCTTATTAGGTAAAATCTTTTAAATGCTTACTGTATATGTAAATCCTGTACAAATAAACAAATATGCTTGTCTGACCAGTTAAATAGTCGCATAGGTTGTTTCCATGGACACAGTGAATCAGTAAGGCTGCACAGATGCCTTTAAAATTAAACTATTTAACTTGCTTAACCCATTTTGGTTCTTATTTATAAAAGAGAAGAAAAATCCTAGAAGGGAACAGTAATGTAGTATTTATTTATTCAATATGCTAAAGAAAAATGATACATGGACACGTAGCAGTGGTTCTGTTGTTGCTTCCTGTTTTACCCTGCAACACAGTAGCACACATATACATGTCAGAATGTAACAGAGGTAATAACAGTGGCATTTTAAAACCATATATTCACTTAATAAACAGCTATTTGTACTGTTACGACCAGCTGAGGGGAAATTAGTACGTAGCATAAAAGATGTCTCCCCTCCATTTCCCTGCTCCCAGAAGAACTAGTGCCACAATAGACTTGCAGTCCAGACTAATGCTGAGTGTGGCCAAAACAACAAACAGAACAACGAACCAACACAGCTTCTAACTTACTTGTCAGACACAAACAAAACAGAGTACACCTTCCCTAGACTTCCTTAATAAAAATAGAAGAAACTATAATCAAAATATCTCAACTGCCTTACTCGGCTCAGCCATACACTGTATATAAATATGGACAACGTGCGCCTTGCATTGGCCAAACTGATGCTATTTTCCTGGTGATACGGGCTGCGCCATCTTGCGACTTTGGAGCCAGAGTCTGCGCAGTTCAGTCTGAGAGTGGAGTCACACAGAGGCGTGATATCGATGCCCCGCCCACACTTCCTCTAGACTCCGGTTTTGTTTAAAAGGACCACTTTACTGAGCGGTTTTCATTGCAACTGGTGGTCGCCATTATGTCACATCCTGTTTCTATAGCACAAACAACTAACTAAAACGAAACTTATCCAAAAGATTGACACTCGAAACATGTATTAACTAACATATTAACTACCTAAAATGACAGAAAGCATCCTTGAAAAAAATTAATTTGATGTATTTTTTAGTGTTTTAGTTTGGCCCATGCCCCATCCACTAACATGGAGGAGGCGGAGCTTATGACCTATACTGCAGCCAAACACCAGGGGGAGCTCTACTTGCTCTGGCTTCACTTTAAAGGAGCAATTCCGCCATCTATCTTTATACAGTCTGTGGACTGAACAGCTTCAGGTCAGTTACAGTTATGTGCAAACCGCATACCTATGCAAAGCACTAAAATGGCGGACCCTAGCGCCGTAGCCTGACGTGCACCTCCTCAGAATTGTAACTACGCGCAGACCGCAAGAGCTGTTGGTAGTAGCGTGTTTCCGCTTTAGCATTCCGCCTGCCTCTCCATCTCCACAGTTTTCGAACTGATTGTTTTGGATCAATAAAGCAAGTACCGGCAAGTATAAGTGACTCGCACCTAGGCTACGTGTGAAAGGTACGTTGTCTATGTCCCGCAGAGGTATAAACTGCGCTTAATGGATAGATATTTGTTCATTTATGCAAACATATAACGTATAACTGCTAAATAAATTTAATTTAATGGATTATTTCTGCTGTTTTCCATTTTTTTTTTAAAAAGCCTTCAAGTCCTTCACCACCTGCTGTGAGCTTTCTTTCTCTCACTGAAAGAACAATTTCATAGTCATCACAATGATTTTTGAAGCATCCAAGATTTGTTTCTAATCAACACCACACAGTAGTCCAAAGGAAACATGCACAAAGAGAAATTCTGACCTCATGCTGTTGCTACAACTCCACGGGGCGTTCCTGCATGCTTCTCCCGTAACGCTGGCTCGTCCATACGTCCCACTTGTGCTCGCTGTGTTCATGTCGCTGTGCTCTGTTTTGGCCCACCAAGCTCTTTTTGAAAGCTTTCAAAATAGAGCCGCTAAGTGGAAAACCTCAAGGCTCCGAGGGGTTTCTGCCACGCTCCCCGGACCCACTGTGGTCACACATGTACAGCTAAGATCCACAACTTAAGTGTCGGGACGCACGCAAGATCTCCTACACTGCTTTGGACACAGACCGCTTTGCTCGGAGCCAATGAGTGTTCGTTCTAAAGCATTTCCTCTACTTTTAGTCTAACTTACTGTAAACTTCTTTTAGTACAATGCAATACAGCTCTGCCGTTCTATAAGCTCTCCTTGTAAAACATTACAACCTTCATTAATAGAAGGTTTATTGCAGGCCTCTTCTATTAAACTGCAACTAGTGTGCATGAATTCCAAATTGAGATTAGCATAAATTGAAACCTGGCAGCTTCTTCTGACACATAAGCGACTAGTACTGAATCCAGCGAGGCCTGAAGACCTTCTGTTCCATCTTTTCCTTCTGTTTTTTTAACCAGGATGTTCTCCTGTGTCTTTCTTTCTCCACCTCACACCTTTACCTTCGTTTTCCACTGCTTCTTCTTCTTCACCTCCCCACCCAACCCCGCTCTTCACTCATTTCTCCCCTCTCTTCGGCTTTCTGTGTGGGCGAGTCACACTCTTGTCAGATCTTCAAAGCGTCACCCCGCGCTTTGTTCCTGTTTATCTCCGTGCGCTGATGAGCCTTGAATAACACACGCAGCCAACGAACCTTCAAACGTGCCTGGCTGGCATCTCGCGCGGTGGCTTGATGCGCCGTGCTGCTGCTGCTGCTGCTGCTGTTGTTAGGTGCTCCTGTTTTCTGATGCAGAGAGAGGTTTGGCTCTTTCATGAGGTGGGCCTAATTCTGCTCCTTCGTGGGAGGGGGTGGGAAGTGTGAGATAGCATCCTTCGTGCTTCCTGGCCGCCTGCCGCCTTCTCTCGCCATCTATTCGTTTTTCTTTTTAATGTTGCGTTACATCTTTCTCTCCCTTTCCCCTCGTCATTTGTTAATAAGCTCATGAATGCATTGTTAAAGCAGGGAGCTTAATCTCACTATTAACTTTTATTAAATTTTGTTGTTTTAAGTAAACAGCAGTTAACACACCCCTTGGGTCATGCATCTTAAACCTCAATACAGACTGTAGCCCTTACTGCAGCATTGGCGCAGGTTTGACTCTTTGACCTTTGCCTTTTGCTGCACATCGTCTTCACTCTCTCACCCCATTACTCCCTGTCTCTCTCTACTGCTACCTATCGGATACCAATGGAAAAGTCTGTATTTGTCACGAAAGGCTTTTGGACCACCCTGAGGCTTGGTACATGCAAAAGTGTTCATCCAGAATGCTTTTGAGAAACTGTGCGTCCCTACCTTTGACACCCTTCCAGTGGCCCTTCAGGATCAATTGGATCAGTGGTGATTGGTGGTCTTCATGTGTGCTTCCACTACTGCCTGTTTGTTAGGCCACCAGTGGTAACCCTTCCAGCGGCTGTTCACCATTGGACCACTGACATCATGAAATAGACTTGGAAACAATTGGGATAATTCCAGGAACCCCACTTGCTCTTAACGTCTTCCCAGCATTGGATAGACTTCATTTTCTTTTCTTGTGCTGCTAATAGTTGCAACTAATGGAACAATAGAACGTATCAGTCAGTATGCAAGGGTTAACAGATGATGGATTAAAAGACTGCATACAATATATACGGGCTTAATGTGGTGTTTAGTCATTGTGGCTAACGTTAAACCTGCAGCTTTTCTTCGGTCACTTTGGGGCATTTGTAAGATGCAAAGCTTTTTTAACGTTTAGTGCAACCACCTCCTGCATCTGAACTGTTTACGAGAGCGGCCACATTAAACAAAGCATTAAAACGACATGTCGTAAAAAAACCCGGACGCTAAGCCGAGAAGAGAACTGTACACTCGAGTGGTAATTGTCCGCGGGGTTGTCACTTTAAATGACCCCTCTGTTGCTCATAAAGAAATACAGCTATTGATTATAGGTGTTTTAAGAATAATAGTTTTGAGTTGTGGCGCGGTTGTAGAGTCAACACTTTCTAAATCCCAGTGGAGCAGTAGTGATGCTGCAAGGTTGCGTTTTGTCAAATTTAGACATATTGCTTGGCTCGGCCCTTCGTGCTTCTGATTGTATACGGGTTCCTAATCAGTACCCTTAAAACAAAATGAGGAGGGCTGTAAGTAAGGAAGTGGCAGCAACAGCAAGAAGTCAGTTCAGGCCTTCATTCTTCATTCTCCTATGTGTCTGTATACCTTATTTCTTTGAGATCCTTCATTCTCTGAGATCTTTTCCTGCCACGTCTAGTCTGTGTAGTATACCAAGCAAAAGCAAGAAGAGTTCCGATGGGTAAAGCTTTACTGCCCACAAAATGTTCCCCACATACGAGGATTTGATTCTCTTATTTTACTCCCTTTAGTTCTACTATTCTTACCCGGCTCTTAGTTAGTGTCTCTTTTCCTTTTAGCTCGACCGGCTTTGTTTCTCTTGCTTCTTTTTTTTGAGCCATGTAAAAGCCTTGGTCTAGCTCTGCAGTCCTTGTTCCGCTGCCATACACTCCATTTACCTTTTGATGATGCAATGCAACGCGATCGCTCGTCTCCTTAACCGCTCCGTCCTCGCCGTACTCCCCCCCCCTTTCTTCCTGTCACTGGCTTTCATTAACAGCCGACTGTTAATCCAAATTGAAAAGTTCCAAATGGTGGATTATCGATGGAAGCTAAGGGAAAAAATAACACCAAAGTTGTTGTGTATCCACTCGGACTGTTAAGCAATCTAGCCGGCCTCCCTCCGTTTCAAAGGAGAAATTGATCCGGGGAGTCTATCGTTTCTTCTTCTCCAGCTGTGAAGCATCACTTTGCTTTTGTCTTTACCTTTTCTTCCACGGTGAAGCGCCTCTACCATTAGCCGACAATAAAAGTCATCTAATTAAGGCCAGCATAGGCCGTGACAGGGCAAGGAGCGGGACCAGTCCCCTTTTAATGTGGAGAGGCTATTGATTGACCGGTGGATCCATAATGTAATCTGCATGCCAGTATCTGAGTATGGATCTGCTCTGAAGAGAGATGAGAACCAGGAGGCGTCTCGGAGAGACGGAGGAAAGAGAAGAGGCAGTGTATTTTAAAATCCAGAGAGGTGAGGGCTTGACAACCTGAACCAAAATGGAGACAAAGTAGTAGAAAATAACAGCAGCGAGAGTGTCTCTTGGCAGGCTTAAGAGTAGGAAAGAGTGAGGGCATGTGACTGGGAGATGACAGAGGGGGGACAAACAACAGGAAAACAAGATTTTCAAAAAGGGAAAAATGGCCGACTTAGAAAGTGCCCCCATGCTGTCAGGAAGCAGCCGAGCCAGGCAGTCCTTCTTCCTATCAACTAAGAGATGAATGGCCCGGTCTTCCCTATCACCATGCTTCGCTTTGAAGCTGTACGTGTCACAGAAGGCAGAAAGAGTCACAAAAGAAACTTAAAGCTGTTATAATCAGTACATCCATGCTAACAATGCATCAAAAGACTGTGTAATGTTTACATGGTCTTTTAAGTCATTCTTTCAGTCCCCCGGGCTTGCTTCCTTAATGCCCGCTTCAATCTCTGTGCTCTCATTAGCGTAGTTTACAGTGAATAAGCTCCAGGAACCCGGTGCACTACCTGGCCGGCGACAAAAGGCAAACAGAAGAGGTTAGCGACTACCGAGCGAACAAAGTGGAGAATTTATCGCATGAGATAGAGAACAATGGACTGGACTAAAAAAAAACAAGCTGAATATACATATACATGCAAACTATTTAGCCGGATGAAATGGCCAGAACTGGAAGCAGATTCATTTTGAAGTAAATTTAATTCCATTAGTTTTCCCAATGGCAAAATGAGACTGGTAATGGCCAGTAACGAATAGCAGACACAAAGGTAACTAGCCGGTGAACAAAGTAGAGCGTTTATCAGCTGAAGAACCACCTATCTTTTAAATGGTGGAGAGCAAAGCAAGGCAGCAAGGCAACTGTAATGGACTTAGATTGATCAGACGGACAATTTTAGGACGCCAGTAAAGCTTAAAATGAGTATTAGTGTAAAGATTTTTAAGCCTCGTCAACAAATATAGTGATTCACTCATCACCATGCGCTTTGTAGCTCACAATCTAGTGGACTGTCCAAGCTCTGGTTTCCTTGGTAACCTTCTATGTTTCAGAGTGAAACTAGCCCGATGCTCCAAGACCACTGTTAGCTTTGTGAATTTGGTTGTAGGAACCAAAGTTGTGGACGGGCTTCCCTTGTGGTAAACATTTGAGGAGCTCCAACTGGTCATCTCATCAAATTGCACCATCTCTAGGTTTACATTAGTTTGACTTAGAACCTGCCCACTTTTTTTCCGAAGTTTTTTTTCCCGAATATCCTTCCTACGACTCGGCAAATTTCATTAAAATCCCATGGTCTCGCCAATTTGCTGCTAGCGTCTTCCTGTGGGTACGCCGCTGTAGCCCTCTCAAACGCCCCACACTGGAGCCATGTCAAAGTTAATTCCATTAGTTTCCAAAGAGCAAAATGTTCTTTCAAGACTGTTTACTTGAATTTGCTCTTTAAGTGCAGTTTTAAGAAAGAAACCGCACTTTGGCCTCTAAAAATAATATTTTTAGCAGAAACTTTCTTCTTTCCTTAAAAAAAATAAAGAAAAAAGAAAAAGGATGCACTTTCATCATTTTGTAGACATATGTTTCTGCCCTTGTAAAAGTAGGATAATGTGCTCTGCGAATGGGGACCCTGGAGGACCTAGAATGTTCTAGGTTAAGCACATTTTAAAATGTGAATGTGTTTCATTGCAACAGAAGCAGAGGTTCCTCTCTAAATGGCAATATGAATTACTAAAAAGAAAAGAGGCTGAAAAGAAAACTTTAGACACTGAAAGGGACAAATAAGGTGTCTGGAGCCGCATATAAAATCACAAAGATTTCAGAGACGTGTACTTTGGGTCTTTGAGGGTCCGAGGGGGATGAGGAGGATGCACGATGAAGACTCTGATACAGCTGTGTGTGTTTTAACCAGCCTTTTAAAGACATCAAGACGCAGATCCCTGGGCACACGCTTTTTCTCAAAGAGCCACCGAAAGTGAAACGTGTCCCCTCCCTGCACGAGCCTGCAGAGCAACCGGTGTCTGTCAGTGGCCACATTTTTTTTGAATTATACACGCAATTTTCAGCCGGCTTTTAGGAAGTAAGAGCTTTACGTCGCCCGTTTTCTCTTTGACAGTTTACACTGTTTTAGAAAGTTTATCGTGGCCGCACAGCCGCGAGACATGCTTTACGACGTGAGGGGAAATTCTCTTAAAGTAATTGGATGGAGCGGGAGAGAGGGGAGAGATTAACTTGCAGCACGCCTGCTTTTCAAATTATGCATTTCGCCATTGTCCCAGCAAGAAGCGGATTTCGTCAGGCTAAAAAAAATCAGCAATGCACACTCAATTATTTAGGAACGCTCGGCGGACTGTCCTTTTGGGCTCCGAGGAAGAGCCAGACCATTAGATGGTGATCCTGGTGTGAGTTTGGTCAGTTAGGTAAATTATTTATAACCTAATTACTGCTTAAGTAGCACAGGTAGACTGTTAGAGAGTGTTTATTATGGCGATCATACTTTCACACAATGCTTGAGAACAGACAGAGAGAGCTCTGCCGGGTGTCTCTTAAGAAAGTCAATATGTGGCGGTGGACCAATTGCACATGTACACGCACACCCTCAGCCCCTGCATTGTCACTGCGTGCCGGCTGTGTGTGTGTGTGTACGTGTGTGTGTGTGTACGCGCAGCATTGCAGATAGACTGGCAAGGTGGAGCACCCAGGGACAAAGCCGAGAAGATGGAAACATACTGTCAGTCAGCTGTGATGAAATGCCCGCAGGGTTGCAACACCACGCACGCACACACAAACACACAGGGCACAGGCTGGTGAGGTGAGCTGCCACAAATGCAAACCCACACAGACTGAAGTCAATACCTTATATTTATATATATATATTTATATATGAAGTGAAGAGTTCGGTCTCGTTAGACTGAATGAAAACAAAATTGAATGACAGTGTCTGCAAATTAAGATTTTATTCTTTTCGGAAACTGACATCTGAACGTCACTGTTGTGCTCTGCCTCAATTTTAGAGTTGGCAGGTTATATATTTGGGCGGTATATCCTGCAGTAAGCAGCAGTTTGCTTTACTCAAAAAAGGAAGCTTTTAGACTTATTTCCAGCCTTGTATTTTTTTTATTCTGGGATTTCTCCAGTGTAGTTTGTGAAGGTTTACAGTTCACAAACTGTCTGTAATCCAGCCCCTCAGCTGAACCCGGAACAGGCCATTCTGGCTCGTGTCTTTTAAGGTCTCCTTCCCTAAAAGCTCACTTTACTCAGATTGGCAGGCTTTCAGAAACTCTTTGTCATGGAGCTCCTTTTTTTTTTACCATTTCCAAACTGTGAACCCACAAAGTACCTTTTATTTCCTGTCCTTATTAAGAAATTCTAATTTATCCCACTAATTTGCGCGTTTCAAACCTAAATCTGATTTCCAAATATGAGAATGTACAGCACGAACATCTGCAGCAGCAAAAATGAAAGCAGAATGTCTCTGTTTGGGAAATATTACTCTCATTACCAGCATATTGTGTGACATATCGGTGTTTACTTGAAGGCTGGAGTGTGTTAAATTCCCATAATACGACTCGATTAGGCTCTACAGCAAACGTACAGATATTTAGCAGACTTCATAGACATGCCGGGCCTGGAGATCCATGACGCATGTCCGATGTACCGATGTTGTAAAAATGTTGGGAATCTGTTGTTCAGAGATGTCTGAAGCCTGAGTTTTTGCATAAGGGTTTTCTTAAAGGCATTTCTCTTCTGGGATTTGTCCCCTGGCGTGGAGCTTCACCCATACTGTGTCAGTCATTACGTAAAAGCACACCTTTTATATAATGTGTGGCTCAGCAAGTGCTGTCAAAGAAACAAAAGGCCAGTTCTGGAGCACTGAGGTCCAGGACTGAATGTGATTCAGAGCTGCAGCTCTATCGGTCGATTGATGGCAAAATTCATTTGTACGTTTTTGACTTTAGCTTTACTGTTGTAGCCTGGAGGGAAGTGACACGTCGGTCATCTTTATAAAAGGTTTTGAGGTTTTTGAACTGTTGGTCTTAAACAAGAAATACACCAATCAGGCATAACATTATGACCACCTTCCTAATATTGTGTAGGTCTCCCTTGTGCCTCCAAAACAGTTGTGACTCATCAGAGAATTGACATGGGCCTTCTGAGGGTGTCCTGTGGTGTCTGGCAACAGGATGTTGTTAGTGGGGGCCTTTGGGTCCCATGGGTTGAGGGGAGGGGCCTCTGTGGATCATCCCACAGATACTTGATCAGTTTGGGATCTAGTGAATTTGGAGGCCAGGTCAACACCTTGTGCTGTTCTTCGTGTGTTTCTGAGTTGTTCCTAAACGGTTTTTGTGCCTGTGTCAGACTGCATCCTGCTGGGGATGGCTGCTGCCATCAAGGAGTGTCATTGCTATGGGGTGGGGGTGTCTGGTCTGGTCTACACGAATCCCAGGTCCAGAAGTTTCCCAGCAGAACATTGAATTGTCACAAGATGGTCAATGTTATTTACTTCTCAAGTCAGTGGTCATAATGTTATGCCTGATCAGTGTATATGGACTTTGATCTAGCGTGTCACATTTCTCATTCATGCATTTTTGCTCAGGAAATCCGAGGCTTTTATTGTGAAAGTGTTTCCTCGTCCGCTGAGAGTCGCGGTCGGTGTTGACGTTTCTCTCCTCTCCAGCTCTGCATCCATCTGCCTCTTTGTCTGTCTATAGATTGAGCAATCTGTGGAGTGGATCTTGGCCAGTAGGCGGTTAACTAATATCGGCTTCTTTCTCCCCGCGGTCTGGCCGCTGTTGGTCGAGTCTTCCATTCTAAGTCTCCCTCTGATTAACGTCTGTTATTAGCTCTAATGAGCTGCTTAGTGATTGCCCGAGCGCAGCTGCTGACATCCAGCGAGAACTCTGTCTTTTCAACTTTGTTCCTCATCTACTTTTGCTTTCTCTAATTTCTCCCGCTTTAATCACTCGGCCAGATTATTGACTCGGTGCGGGCGTTCCTTTCCTCCAGACAGTCTTGAGATTTGTTCTTCAATTTTCTGCGACGCCGTCTCTCCTTGTCTCCTTGTTGGCTTGAGCATTGCCTGAGAATCCATTTGGTTTAGAACGCAATCACCGTGATTCTGAGGTTAAGTAATAGCATTTGGACCGGCAGAAATTGAATCAACCGCGTGGTTTTGACCCTCCGTCTCTGCCTGTCTCCACCTTTCTCTGTATAAATGGCTCTCTTTCATTCCCCTGAAATGTGTTTCTTTTTCTTTTTTTTCCCTGATATTTGATGGTTGCCACTTTACATCTATTTTCTACTTCGCAGTATCCCATTCAGCAGCTTTTTAAGTATTCTTTGTGCGTTTTCTAAGGTCTTAAGCCCTTTGATTAACTGCCGACCAGTCCGGCACGTGTCCTTCATCTTGGCCAATATTAGCTATGATAAGCTCCAGCGCCCTGTAAGCTTCTAAAAATGATGGCGGGCGCAGCTAATGCATAGAATGATGGAGAAAAAGTACTTGGAAACTTAAGCAGGAGCTTAGATTGGTTATTTGATGAAAATTTGTTCTGCTACTTCTGTGATTCAAAAATGTCTCAGTGTACATAGTGTCTGGCCACAGTAAAAATGACCTCTATAATTTTGGGAGCAGATGGCGCCGCTTCTTCCTTCTGTGATTGCAGAACAAAGGACACAGAATTAAAAGAGTGCCAGTCAAACCTCAAACTGTAGCATTGTTGCTGTACACAGATTTGCTGTTTTTTCCTCTTTCTTTAAGCCACATGCTTCATTATGGCTTTTTCTTTCATCAGCTGATCAACTTTTTCACCAAGAATAAAAACAAAGATTATTGCTTTCCATGTGAGTTTCTAAGTCACAATCGACTTACACATAGATTGATCTAAATAAGATGATACTTTGCTAGAAGGGTCATGTGTAAACCAAACGGCAACTTCCTGGGCTAAAATAAATTGGGGAATAAACTGCAGTTCCTCAAATGACCACTTGAGGTCAACGCTTATAGACCTCCATGATAAAATGACCTGAAATAAACCTGGATCAGCCTAATACAAAACGTTTTTTTTTTTTTGTTTCTGTACCTAATCTCCCCTTTAATGACAGCTGTACAGGGATGACCCTTTTTGTTCAAAACTTTAAATTGTAGTAATTTATAGTCGAGAGTCACTTCTACGCAATAACTGCAGCGTAGCTCCGTACTATACGCCATACCCTACGTAGCTACGCCATAACTACGGCCCACGACTATTAAATTAAATAAAATTAAAGCTTTATTACTCTCGCCTCAGCCTGATGTGCACCTCCCCAGAAATGTAACTATGCATCATGGCGACGCAGACCTGTGATTGGTCATTTCCTTTTTCACGTGACACAGTAAAATCTCCCTTGTTTAGCCAACAACACAGCATCTACTCCAATATTTTCTCTACGTTCTGTGGGGCAGTGATTTCAGCAAAACCTATTGTTGATCCACATTCCTCAACAGTTCCGCTCGGCCGTCGTCTAACGTTTTTGCAGCGTGTATAGAGAACAAGGCCCAGACACACCAGAGCACAGGTATACATGCTTTTACCTGCGTAGCCTCTTATGGCGTAGGCTCCGCATAGAACAGCTACAGGAGTATAAACTGAGCTTAAGGGTTAAAGATATACATGATTAAGACAGTAGCAGGGGGGTGCCATCACAAGAAGTCAGGCTTTGTCAAGATGGCGACGTCCAGCCAGGTATAAAACTGGGCATACTCAAAGTCATTCCTGTGTGTGTGCTAAAAATCTGACTTGAGATATTCAGAATCTGTTATACTTTAACAAAACAGGTTTTAAAAAAATAAATAAATAAATAAATTTAATGAAATGGAAAGAGATGAGTGAATATTCTCAGCATTTTATTTTAAATGTCCTATGTGTATTATGAGTAATATGTGTTGGAGTAGAATTGATTCGGCACGGCCCTGTTTCCTGCCTTAATTTAACAAATAACAGCGTGTCACGTCCTGTCTAAATAGTTCCATTTCCTTTTTTGTGTCCCCGGGAACAGGTTTCATGTTGGATTCAATTTGCGTCCTTTTATTCCTTTTCTTTTCTTTTCTGAATGCGACGTACTCAGCTGAACGAGGATAAGGTTTCTACCCAGAGGCTGCAGAAACGGAGGAAGCATTTTAGCCATTTAAAACAAATTGCGCAATTGTCTCCCGCAACGTGTGACGGAGAACAGGGCAGAAATGTGGTAATTGTTTTCGAATGCTGAACAGGTAGAAACGGAAAATGTAATTACAAAAGCGTAATACGGTGGTAAATGGCGGTTATCCTGGAATTGCTCATTAAGCCGCGTGGTAGCCGCTTGCAAACGCTTGTTGTATTAATTGTATGTTGTGGAAATTGCATGTTTTGGCCTCCGGTGTGGAAACGACCAGCGCGCTCGTCGCTCGGCGCTAGGACGCACGCAGCTAAAAAATCAATAGCTGTGCTTTTATCTGCATCTGGCCTGATCTTATTTCCCCGCATTACCAGAGATTCTACTCATCGCTCCAGATAAAAAGCAATAGAGCTCCTAAATGATCCAGAGAAATAGTTCTGTCACAGGATGATTTATCTTCTGTGAATAATCGCAGGGGTTATTGAATATTTTTAGATTAACTTAATTACTTGACTATAAAAAGCCATAAATTGAAGCTCTCCTCGCCGAGGAGCTTCAGATCTCTCCGAGTCTCCATTTCTCGTGTCAGCCGTGTGATTGGAAAAGAAGAAGAAGTGGAGGGAAAAAAAAAATCTGTTTTATCATTCTGTCACCAGCGAGACGCGTTCCGCTTGACCTGATGCAATTGGAGGCAATTGAAACAGTCATCTTACCGTGCTGCCGCGCTGGTGGTGTGTAGTGTTTTGGGTTGCGTCATGACCACGCGTGTACACATGGAAACACACAGACAAACGCAAGCACGGATGCGTCGGCCGCTTTGAAACACGCACAGAGGATCTGGACACTGTCTGCGCGTGGATCTGTGAACACCTCGGCACAGGATTGCACTCCTTAGTTTTCTGGATTTATGTCTGCTGCTTGTGGGTTTGAATGCATCTGCTGTCATTCATAATGCCTCCTTGCTACTGCCCCCTTAATGTTTTATTTATTTTTTTCTTCTTCCCATAACTAAGCCTACAGATTACACACACTAATGACTTAATGGACTGATCCTTCGCTTACATCTCAGGAAACTTCCCCTCCGTTCCCAAATGCGTCTTACGCATTAGGCCGGCAGATTTACTGCGGCTCGAATGCACTGGACGTTTTACAACATCTTTAAATATGTTTGCAGAAGGAGGAAGTCTGTATAAAATAACCTATGAAATGGTCACATTTTTACCATACATACTACATTTTAGCCCCGTCATTTCAGGAAATCCATGTAGGATGTATAAGCGGCTTTTGCCGTGCTTATATAAAAACCCCGTGAAGCACTGATACGGTTCAGTTTTTGATAAAAGCACCTGGTCACAAAAGCCGAGTAGTTTCTGACCCACTGCTCCATTAAAGAGCACTTGGATCCCGGTGTTAGACATCACACGTGGCCTGTAACCTAGATACAAAACAAACACTTTAAAGACATGAATAGGATTAAATTAGCGTTTATTTTTATTTTCCAGCAAATGATACGGAGGCACTTTTCAGCGCATACAATTATGTTACTGTAATGAGACTGTACACATTTGGCTTTCAGTACACATCAACACAAACATACTGCGTGCCTTGATTGCAGGTATAGTAGATCGAATTGGAAAATCTTATCTGTTGGGTGCACTGTGTGTTTTGTTTGCTTGTACTATGGAGAATGCAGGAACCTTGGACGCTGTCTGACACGTTTTATTATTTTATTCATAGCAAAAATATGCAGTATGAAACAAAGTGATTCACCAAGCAGTGAGGATGATTCTCTGCTCCTCTGACTTCTTGTAAGACATCGAGAGCAAGGGGAGTTTCTCCTGGACCAATCACGATCTTGCGGTCTGCATCGCCGTGACGCGTAGTTACATTTCTGCGTAGTTACATATTTTTATGACTGAAGTCTGCTGAAACGTGCAGCAGTTTCTGACATTACATACAGGCTTGTTGTGCAAACTCCAGATTATCTCCGCATGTTGCTTGTTTTTTTCCGTATAACTAACAATCCCAAAAAGAGAGACATTTACACTTACAGTTTACAGCCATAATGAGACAGAACAGCTGGAAATACTTAAATTTGAAAAGTGGAACCTGAATTTAATGACTCAAAGAGGATTTTTGAGTTGCTCTTCAGTGGTGATTTTAGGAAAGTTGTCAGAAACAAATCAACAGAAGTATGGTGAGAATCAAAGCTGCAGATGCTGCCTTTTAGTTCCTGGATTGATTCAAAACCCTGCAACCTAAAAGCATCTATTAGATTCTGTCTGGCACTGAAATGACAACTTTTTGGAACTCCTGCAACAATTTGTAACGTAGGCTTTCTGATTATAAAATCATAAACATACCCTGGTGACATAATCAGAATTATTTTGTCAAAATTTGAAACCAAGTGGCACTGATGTATAGTGGTGCGGACGCCTGTAACTGAAATCAAAGAACTACCGGCGAAGAACGCCCCAAAAAGACGACAGCCAAGAGACAGCTGTAGTGAAATGGAAAGAACTCCTTACCACTAGGTGGCAGCAGTCTGAATTCGTCAGTCGAATGGGGAAACCGGAATAGTAACCACATTTAGCTGGGAGGCTAGGAAGATCTACAAGCTTTTATTCATGATGAATCTAGATGATCATGTCTTTGTGGAGGTAGTCCTTGTATTTTAATGTTTCACATTAGAAGAAGATGAAAAAAAACTCTGTCCGTGCTCTCGGAACTTTGTTGTTGTGCTTCTCTTCTTGTGCACTGGTTCACTAAGCTTGGGCTTAGTCAGTGATCTCTCTAACCGACTTGCTCCATGCCTGATTCAACATGTTTAATTGTAGGACGGGTATCCAAACGACCGACCCCTGGCTTGATGTGTCACAGCCTCGAAATTGGTAGAGTGTGCCTTTAAATGATCAGCGCTCTCATTTTACACTAAATGACTGATCATTAAACTTACTGTTTCACACTAGAGCAAAGATTTATACAATGGCAGAGCAATCCCATAAAGACTGTTTAAGGAGAAAAAATTGTGCCCCTTATTTCTCCACTCACCTTTTACAGTTTATAGATTTTGGAAAACCTGCCTTCGCTGTCCTTGCTGTATATACAGTGTGTATAAATAATGGGACTTATAAGAAACCACCTCGTCGTCCAGCTCCTGATTTGTAGCATTGATCTCCGGCGCCCTCTCCCCCCCCCTTCTTTATGTCATCACTGTGGAATCAGAACGCCGCGGAGAAAAACACAAACAAACCGAAAGCCAGTGTTGCATCTCCCTGGCATTGCCATGGTTACACGACTGTAGAGTATGTCACCAGCTGCGCACATGTTGACTCACGCTCTCGCGCACATCTGCGCTGTGCAAATGCCCCGCAGGCCGGCGTGAAGGGGGCTGCTGACGGGGAGGGCCCGTAGCGCGCGCTGAGATATCGGCAACCGTTAATGCGATGCAGTGGCCTTATTCAAAATTAAACACGTTAAGCTTCCTCATACAAGACACCATCTTACCTCGGGGCGAGTGGATCATTATGTGTCTGCGCATAGGCAGATATGGTATTAATAGCTGTACTCCATTTGATGTCAAAGACTTGGATTATCATGCCAACAGCTTTGGGGGCCTGCTGCTTGATGTATGGACACACGGCTTATGGTGCAGATAGTGTGAGATGAGAACATTGTTGGAGTGATTGTGTGGTTTTTATTGCCTAAAGCGCTCCTTATCATCGGCGGGGCTGAAGTTCAGTGCTTTTAGCGAGTGCGCTGAGTGGTTTACTTTGAAGAAAAACCTTGTAACTTCAAAGAACTATCAAATGAATTCTTAGCCTCATAAAACCATAAATTCGCAGAAACAAAGGGCTCACGTCAGGATTATTGAGCGATAATCGCCTCACGTCTCTTCTACCCTTTCTACCTCCTGAAGAGACGCGCGTTCCTGCTTCCTCCACCGCCAGCTGTGGATTTTCATATCGTCACATCTCGTGTCAAACACCACCTTCCTTCTATTGTCATCGCACCCTCATCTCCTGTGATTTTACCCGTTCGCGTGTGCGTCTGCTCGGCAGCATCAGCTTTGCCGGATTGACTCTCTTCTTAATTATCCAACAGTATCAACGCCACCTCTCTGGAAAAATGTTCTGTTCTCATTAACAACGGTGTTATCGCGCTAATTACGCCACCGAGAGGAAATCACCTTGTTTTTTGTTTTTTTTTGGTTGCCTCAGCCTAAGTGAGAGTTGGGGGAGGGGTGGTGGTGTCAGAGGTGCAGGGGCTTTGAAGTATTGCAGGTTTAGCTTTCAGCTAACGCGTGGTCTCTTTTTTAAGTGTCAGGCCTTCAGCTGTGTCGCTGGGGTGTCATTCTGAAGGTGAAAAGTGGATTGCGACATGTTTGGTTTCGGCACCCAAATTGTAAGTCATTAGATTCATTAGATTTAACCTCGACCGCCGCTGTAAATTGTAAGTAATGACTACGCCGCTTCATGTGATCTTGCGAGCTTTTGGGTGCCGAAATCCGGTTACAGCCGATCGGTGCCATCTCTCTTTGGTGGTCGGCGACTCGGGTTTGCGCGTGATTAATCTGAACCAACAGAAGGTTGTCAAACGGGGACTGTTTTTTATTGCCAGTTGCCGTCTGCACCGGCTCTCTCACGCACTCGGCGCGCGCACTTTATGATTACATCAGGCTAAACCAGCTCGTTTATCATCTTACATCACATTACCTTGTGGCCCGCAGTTGTAGAGGGCAGATGGCAGCGCCGGCGCGGGCGTGTGCGTGCGCGCGCCCGTGCATGTAGGTGCCCGATCTCGGTCTCTGGAGGTGTAACCCGGCTCCGCGTGCCAAGCTGTGCCAAGTGCTCACAGCTGGCAGCGACCAAGCAGTTGGTCTCGCTGGACAAGTTGCCCCCTGCGCCAGGACAAACAGGAAACGAGCCCCGGGGCCTGGCAGGAAGCTGGCTCTGTGGCCAATAGGAAGTGAGGTGAGGAAGAGAACAGCTAGAAGAGGGAGGGTGGCAACAGAGGAGTTGTCAAATGAGTGTATTATGAGAGCTGGAAGGAGACTACAGGAAGAAAGATGAGATAGAGAACGAAGGATTCAGTGGGAGAAACCAGACAAAACCTCAAATTTGAGTTCATCGAGCAAGTTTCGATTTCTGAATAAAACATTTCCTTCCCTTGTTTTCTTTTTTTTTTTTTGTGCACCGTTCAAACCAAGAGGCTCTGTAATTATTCCTCTTTTCATCTACTTCTCTGTAATCTGTTTTTTGTTGTGTTCGTTTGCCGCTGTGTGTGTGTGTGTGTGTGTGCACTCAGTCCTGTGTGCGTGCTCCTTGGCTAGGCCTCTAAAACCCGTGATCCTTGCGCGCCGCGCCGTTCTGCCAGTTTGATCACAAAATGCCACTTTTCAGAGACCTTCTCATCTGTGTACTCTGTGTCTGTGTCTCGCAGACTTGGCTGCGTCAAATAAGTTCTCCTCTCCTACCAAGGTGAATGTCAGACCTGCTCTTTTCACAGCCGACGCTCTTCCTCTGAAGAGCTCGAGAATGTTATTTGGCAAAAGATTATTATGGAGGCGCATCTCTCACTGAAGTGAAGCCGAAGAGACTCCCGTTCACTGATGTGAAGTTCGCTGAGGCCTGAACTTCCAGAAATTCCCCAGGTTCTTATTTGTGAAGCATTTCTTCAGAGACACGGATCATGTCCCAGACATGTATTGTCAGCTGGTCCTTAGTGCGGAGGCAGAGCTCCAAACGTAATCACCAAGAGACTTTCCACAAGGAATTTTCACTGAGGCATGCATCCTATGAAAGTAATTAGCAATTCCTTCCTTTCATAGCAGGTCAGCTGTTGCAAGAAGTCGGTTGACTGTTAAAGGTGGCCTAATGGTCCCTTTTTAGTGAGGGGGGGTGTTTTTTATGTTGCCAAAACTCTTGCTAGTATGTTGGCGGATCAAATGAGTCATCTACAGGTTGTTAAATCTTCAGACATTCAACACACGGCTTTGATTATTTAATTCTTTAAACAGAGAATAAAAAGCTGTGTGGACTGCCTGACCATGAAAATGACTAATGACCAGCGCGTGGACTGTTTTAAGACTTTCATCCGTCTAAAGGCTGCAGTTGTTGTGAGCTTCAATTCCACCAGCGACCACAGGGGGCAGTGTTGCCTTGGAATCCAAGCCGTCCTGAGTCTAGAAGACCATGCCACTACATGGCCTCTCCTCCTTTTAGCCCTTCCTCTTGTGTGTCCTTGTTATTCTGATGAGCTATGCCCAATTCCAGTGCAACCACTAGACTCTTGGAAGCCGTCCCTTCTAATCTGCTCCTGAGTCAAGGCCTGGGATTGGAACTCGGCCCGACAGCAAGGTCTCAGCCGCGGCAGAAGACTGATTTGAGACTTTGGGATACTCAGGGTCTCCCTAAACGCCAAAGCAGTGGCACTTTAACCACCTTGTTAATCAGCAACGACACCACGCGAATTGCCGGTCAGCCTGTTCACAATTAATCTTTTCAACTGCAGATTTAACGCCCTGGCCGGTGCTCAGAGCTGCTGCATCCCACAGAGAGGCCCGCATTCATGCGACGTCACTGTCCTCCGCATCACCACAGAGGAGCTATCAAATTAAATAGTGACTCTAAATTGATCAGATGGTGGCTGCTTTTGTTCCTGCGCTGCGATAACAGCTGCTCCAGCACTACATTTAGGTCTGGTTGATTGTAGTTGACTTCTTCCGTGGCCTCAATTTAAGCCGAGGAGAAATATTATGAGTTTTCATCCCATCAGCTGTCTCCGACTCGTAATATTTTCTTGGTGGGTGACCTCTTCCTCTCTGGATATGTTTACACTTCTCAATGCTAACTGATTTTTATTTTTTTAGATCTCATTCCAAAAATTGGATTTCGCGAGATTATATCTCCGTGTGTTTGCACAAATAATGGCTGTTGTGTGTGGCCTGCGGCTGTATTACATTTTTCTCTTTTTGTACTGCGGTTCGAGAATGAAGTATGCTGACATCTAATCACAATGCGCCTCCTGACCACCTCCGTATCTGGTATTAAAGATCTGGTAGCCATGCGAACAAAATTAGATTTTTCGTACGTCTGGACTCGTTGATCTGTCCTGGTGTGATGGGATGAAAGGGCCTCGCTGAAATGAAGGGATTGTAGCCTCTCTCTCTCCAGATTTTGTCCGTTCTTACGTGACTTTGAGCGGACGAGACAGTGACGAGGGCGCACACACAGACACAGACACACACACGCACACGCACACGAACATACAGCCTAGTTGTTAGTAGCTCCGTAGTCATGGCCCGCTGTCAGCTCCCTGTCCGTCTGTCTGTCAGGCCGAGCATGCTCATTACAACCTTGACAACATTCCACTGGGGTTGCCAAGGATACCAAGCAGAGCTGCCAGGTCCTGTATGTATGTGCGAGCGTTTATTGGGAACTCACACAAATGCATACACAATTTTTTTGGCAATATGACCACACCAGAGAAGCACACACACTTTATCTTTGCTCTTTTTCATCTCTGGCTCCGGCTCCCTCTCTTTCTCTCTCTCTCTCTCTCTCTCTCTCTCTCTCTTTCTCTAGATCATTGTTAATCAGTCTCGTCCCATCTCCTCTCCACTGGCTGTCAGTGGCTTGTCAGAAGCCTGTCAAGAGCCCCTGCAGTCCGTCACACACTGCTGCCGTTAATGACATCTGATGACACCCATCGTTGAAGTCACCCGCCGGAGATGACTGGGGGACTCGGTGTGCTCGCAGCTTGGAAATAGTTCCTTTTGTTCGGTCTGCAGTGTGTTTAAGGAGATGTCCAAACCTAATTCTGCTCTACGTCTTTGCAGGCTCTTTATCCTTCACCTCACTCTTCTCAGCTTCGTTGTACTTATTTTAATAGCAACTTACGAATCACATTAAAAGTCATATTGCATCGTATCGTATCGTTTCCTAGCGCATCGCATCGTATCGTTTCCTAGCTCATCGTATCGTTTCCTAGCGTATCGTTTCGTTTTCTAGCGTATCGTTTCCTAGCGCATCGCATCGTATCGTTTCCTAGCTCATCGTATCGTTTCCTAGCGTATCGTTTCGTTTTCTAGCGTATAGTTTCCTAGCGCATCGTATCGTATCGTTTCCTAGCTCATCGTATCGTTTCCTAGCGTATCGTTTCCTAGCTCATCGTATCGTTTCCTAGCGTATCGTATCGTATCGTATCGTATCATTTCTTAGCGTATCATATCGTTCCATTTCCCAGAGTATTGTCTGACAAACAAAGATATATGATCATATAAACAAGTATTAAAGTAAAAAGCTGTAATAGAAAAATGAAGGGAACTCTTAAAGTTGGGACATGATTTTTGACTAGTAACTTAACTCCACCTAGTTCAAACAGAGAACCAAAGTTGCACAATTTCTTTTATTTTTCCTTTGTCTGCGATACAAAAAGAACACGTTATGCTTCGTTTGGAAAGACTGTGACTTTTTCCACAATATAAAAGGTTGAAGTGCCGTTTTAAAAAGCTGATAATCATTTACTGTCTTCCCACGTGCTGCCACGCCGTCTTCACTGCTTCACCCTCCTCTTTATTATTCCTGCGCTCCAGTCTGTCAGCGTCTTCGTTCCTTTCCATACATCTCTTTCATAAGCCACCCCCTTACCTCTTCCCTTTCTCCCACTCTCCTCATTGAATGTGTCCTTCCCTTGCACTTGTGACTTTCTTGTTCCCCTCTCTGAATGGTGGGCTTATGACTCAGCCCCCTGCTGTGCTGGGAGCCTTGAATGGCTCTCTATATCGCTCTCCTCCATTCTCCTTTCTCTGCTGTCTTTACTTTTAAGCGGAACTGTTGTGTTTTTTTTAGCCAGACACAGAATATGTAATGTGACTGTAATGGATATTCATGGTACATGTTTTTAAATAACGAGGGACACATTTTTAAAAGTAATCCCTGTGAGACAAAAGCTCAGGCTTCGGGCTGATGTTTTCACTACTTTTGTAACACGCTGACGTCAGCACATCACCGATTTCTTTACATGTGCCGCAGACAAAGCACGCCTACAAAGTGAGGCAGTACAGCAGCTCCCAGCCCCTCGAAAGGTTGCCCGGAAGTTGGCCAGTCAGACGCAAGCTCACTTTTAGGGAGCAGGTCTTAAAGAGAAAAGAGCAAAAACTCCTTGTTTCTGATAGATGCAGAGTGGAGTCCCAGACTGAAAATACAGAGCTGGAAGTGACCTCAATATGTCCCCCTTTAACTCTAATTCCTATTTTCTTTCACCTGTCTCTCTCCTTTCCACCTACTGCGCTGGATATTCCTCACTCTCTGTCACTCTCATTTTCTCTTCTCTAGAGGAGGAAGTGGAGAACTTTGACGTGTCCAGTCTCCAGGAAGAGGCTCTGAGGAACATCGAGGCTGACAGCTTCTGGTGCATGAGCAAACTGCTGGACGGCATCCAGGTAAGCATGTCTGTGTTAACAAGACGCAGCTTGTCCGAGAGCAAACCGCAAGATTTGATTTGTCCAGAATCGGATCAATACACATATCCAGATTATATGAAAATAGGGGGAGACTTCGTCATCACTTTGAGCTGAGATGGAAAGGAAGTGAAAGCCTGTCTGCACTGTCGTGTTGACGAGACATCACACTAATGTACGGAGACAGCTGGCTAGCTTGGGTTGGCCTCCTGGCGGGGACAGGCTGAATAAATCAGAATCCACACGCTTCACACAACTTCCGCAGCTTCATAACTAGAAATCACAGAGCTCACATCAGTGTGAAGTCTCCGTTCACACTGATGAAAAACTCTGTTTTATAGTCTCATTCTTCTTTCTGGATATACTACAAGATTCTCAGTCATCCGAGTCATGCTTGATATGTCCAAAACAAACGAAGCTAAAGCAAAGGCATCTGGAGTCTTGAAGACATTTCACCAATATTAAAAGTGCCATCTTCAGTTCTTAATGACTGGCGGGGAGTTTAGGACTTTATAAGGATCATTTTTGGTTGGTGCCTACTTGAAATTCACATAACCAAGGTGTGTTAACAATGAAATACTCACTTTGTTCAAATTAACTTGGGTCTTGTCCTGTTTCTTTTGTACAATGAGTGGTTCTCTAACAACCGTTAGTGGCCAAACTCAAATTCTCACCTTACACTTGACAACATTGCTGAATATGGCTGATATAATCAGCTATCATCTGCATAGAACTACTTTTTTGGTTAGTTCCAAATTCCTGTTCTTTTAGATGGGGATCAATATGCACCTTTCAGCCAACCTACACATGAAAAATACCACAAGCAGCAGACTAGCAACAGAAACAAGTGTGCTAGAAAGCAAAGTACAAGCTCGGCTCCTCTGTCACATCCATATCGCTGGCTAATCACAGTGCGGAGTGTGTGTGGATGTTGGATTGTCTGTTTTGGAAAGGGACAGATAATGGACGACACAAGCGCCAGGTATCTGACGGTGGGAGGGTGTGGGGGGACGGGGTTTACGACGCTATCTGACCATCCGACATGCTGTTAGGACAGGCCATAAATCCCACTTAATAACCCTTGTTCTCAGTTTTCACTAGTTATAGACCACAACTTTCAAAATTAATTGTGTCTTTCCACCACAGAGGCCCACATTTATGCCATGACTCGCTCCAAATCCTCTTCAGTGTGTGCATGAAATAACAGATAACCAAGTTTTATGCGCAGCATTGAAGTGGTCTTACATCCCTGTATGTTACAAAGCCAGCAGGACCTCTTGTGTAAGCAATATGTATGCAACAGCTTTTCTACGCGGCTTTCAGAAATGTGATTGTCTTGCATATTCTAAAGCAGGCCCGAGCGTCTGGAGAGCAGATAATTGCATACAGGCCGCGAGACCAAACTTCATTTTGTTTCATCATTTCTTTCCCGAAGCCTTTTTGCCCACCAGCTCTCTTAATCGACCTCACTCTCAGCGGTCATGGTTGAGCCATCTGTCAATTCCAAACGTGCCTGCCCGGGCTTGTGGTGGATTTGCCCTCAACAGCACCGCTGTTACTTAGTGTCCTCGATTTTCTGCCTCTGTTCGTTCTGTGGTGGCATTACGTTCTGAGGCAGCAGTTTTTTAGCATTTGCAATTGTGGTGTCGAAAAAAAGTCATAAATGGCAACATGTTTGCCACATTGTAATTTTTCCTGAGATACGGATAATACCAAAGCTGGGTTTATTGCCTGGATGTAACAGGTTGTCTCTGTGGTCATGTTTTGCATGTTTTAGCACAGCTACTCTAGTCATTGCTTCCTGGCAGTGCTTAAGAAACACCTGCCAAGTCTCCCCAGTCGGGTCAATGACCTTAATCTAAAGTAACACTTAGGAGAATAGCCACCGCAGTTAGTCTTTAAATGTATCGATTAGCCAATATGGTTATTGTTGTATGGAAATGAGTGTTTTAAGGGTAAAAGAAACATCCGGAAGCTTGGTAGGGACAAAAGAGAGCAACATGGTTTCTCTACATTTATGTTCTTTAATAGATCAGCCACAACCAAAAAAACAAACACCACCTAGGGAAGTGACTAAGACTGATGATCTTCTAACAATGTAATGTCCTTCTGGAAAACCTGAAGATTGTCGCAGACCAATCACACCCCCATGGCAACAGGAAGATGGTGTTCCTTGCTTCCTGATCCCATGTGTTCCCAGGCTAAGTGACGGCACCCAGCCATCCAATTGTTGTGTCGTGGTCCAGTCCTGATTGTCGCACTTTCGGGAGCAGGCGGGGGTCTATACAGACGCCCTGACTGGTTTGCAGCTAAGCAGCCCAGTACAAAGCAGAACCAGCGTTTAAGCTACAGTAGCTCGTCCGTTGGATTGGACCACACTGGCCAGCTTTCGCTCCCCGTGTGCATCAATGAGCCTTGGCCGCCCACGACTGTTGCTCACATCCCATAAGAACTGCAGGTTAGGAGATACTCTGACCCAGTCCTCTGGCCATCAAAATATTGGCCTTTGTCAAAGTTGCTTAAATCCTTCAACCTACCCATTTTACCTTCTTCTAAGAGATCAACTTTGAGGGCAATATCTCTTCGTTTCAGCCTAAATACCTCACCCACTTAGAGGTGCTGTGATAACCAGATAATCAGCAGAGGTTATGACCAGGTCATCGTAATGTTATGTCTTTAAGAATGTACTTAATAGTGCCTAGCCGAACGTAGCCAAAGGTAGTTAGTAGCAAGGAGCATGTGTAAAACGTGAACACCCATAAATAACCATCAGTTGGTCGGCTGTTCATTCAGGAAATTAATAGACGCTGTGCCTTGTTGGCCCTGAGAGAGCAAGACAGAAAGAAAGGGGAGCCCAAGAGCAGAGGAAGTAAGAGAGAAGAATGGACTGTGTCTCTGCGCATGCTTTTGTATGTGTGTGGGTGTTGTTTTTTTTTGTTTTGTCTCCGTGCTTGTGTTTGTTTGTGACCTTGTCTCCAAACTAATTATGTGCAATGCACCAGGGAAACCCCTCCCACCCCCACCCCCACCCCACCACTGATGCTTTCTAAACAATCTGACGGAGGCTGAGTGCCTCGGCACCATAATTAGTTGGCGATCCTTGCTCTGACCTCGTCTCAAACCCTCTCACATCCACTATCCACTATTACACTCAACCGAGGGCGCGAGGAATGGGTGGCCGGGGGTTAGCGGTGGAAGTCGGGGTCTGTCTGCTGCGCAATTACATTTGTGCGTTGCCGTTTAAGCACCTTGCTGGCGTCCACTCTTTTTTGAAGCGGTGTAAAATATTTAAAGACTTAAACAATGCAGAACAAACTTTTAAGTAGGATGTCTGAAAGCCTCTAAATGGTTGGGAAATTCCATGAAGAGAAATTTACCTCCTCCCATCCATCCATGAACCACAGCTGGTGTGCTTTTCTTGCAGTTTTATATAATTACCTGGTGTACAGTGGGAAAAAAATAAAGTTTTTTCCTTATCTTTTAATACAGTAAATTGGCCATTAGCTCCTGTTTTAGTGCTTCGCCACTATACTTCTCTCTCACCTAAAAGTGTACGGGGCTGTTTTGGCTGTCAATTCGGTTAAGCCGCTCCCCTAATGAGCTGCTGCTTTAATTGGCACCGCCGCAGCCCCCTCCTCTGAAGAGCAAGCTGGGTTGAAAGATAGGTTAGAGAGATCCAGGCGGGTTCTAATATCTGTTGACAAAATCAGACTAACTGGGTGATTTATTTCGTGAGGAACATGACTTCTCTTGTTAGTCTTCACAGTCGTGGAGTGCTAAAATGTCCCCTTTAATGACCGGGGACTATAAAAGCAACGTGATTGCTGTGAGTGAAATTATAGCAAGGACTGCACACATGTTGCTTTAGGGGACGGTGAGTGACAGTCTCATTGGTGAATGAATGAAGATGGACATTCATCTGATCTGGCGTGACCTTTGAGACACTGTTAAATGGACAAGAGCTTGTGTACGTGCCGGTTTACAGCAAAATAACAGCGCACAGCCCTCCACAGTCCATTTACACATCAAACGAGCAGCTCACATTTGCTCCTTTTAGGTCTGAATGATCAAAAAACATGGCTGAAAAACCTGAGCTACTTGACTACACGGGCGCACATTAGTCATCTTCAAATGGGACAGTGTTTATGAAGGCTCATAGTTATTCAGGCATATGATCTATTAAACATCAGCCATCATAATTCTTCAGAAATGTAATATATTTCAGTGACGGTTTGATGAAAAATAAATGAACTTAAAAAAATAAATAAATGGGGTTCCTACAGATCAGTACATTTACCCATTTGAGTCACAACTCTGTTAAGTTGACCCCCATGTTGCCCTAGTCTCTGCAGCAACCAATTAGTCTTGTACTGTGCTAAATTGGACAGCGCCTCCGGCTAACTTTACTAATTTAACTTGTTAAAATGGTTCCACATCTGCCGTTCCAATGAATTTAAATGAAACTGTCATCTCTGCCCAAGATCGCGTTGTTGATTTAAACGCGTCTTGTTAATCCCTGACCATGATATATTATTAATGCCTGCAATAAAAACAGTCATTCAAAGCTTTAGTAATTTAATCTTTGTCACATTCGCCGCGATATAAACACCTCCGAGCTGTTGGGCTCGCTGTGCAGCGGCTATGTGCCTTCCGTTGCGCAGCCAGCGAGCTTACCTGCCGTGCCCAGGGAGGGAAATGAAGTCAAAAAGTTTGAAAAGTCCATTATTCCGCCAGCACGCCCCCGAGGGCTCTCAGTTTTAAAGGCAGCAGATGAAAACCTGCCTTATATGCTAATTCTGCAGATATGCTTTTTACAGCAGGGGCTCTTAAATGTATTTTTCCAGCCCAGGACCTAAGTTTGAGAAATTTAATTTTGCCTTGGGAGCTGAACTTATTATATTTCAACAGTGGTCTTGACAAATGGGGGCGCCAACATGAAAATGTCTGTGACCCTCTTTTGGTTACACTGTCATGGTTTGACTTACTACTTCGTGGCGTGATACAGACTTGTTAGGAAATGCTCAGTTTATTCATCAGCCGTAGGTTTGTTACGTTTAATTTGACATTAGAGTTACTCTGGTTTATAGAGTGGTGAAAGTTTCTTACATATTTTCACCAATGACCCAACAGGAATAACAAGTGCCAGCAGTTTCAGTACTATTTTATGTACTGAAATAGGTACAGCTTGTCAGGTACTCTTAGTGGCAGTCTTGAATTTTCTTTTCGTGAATGTCTGTTAAGCTGCTACCTGTCACCAAATAACATAACAAAATGGTGACTGAGCCTCTGATCCACTGAGGAAATTATAGGAAAGTCCTTCCAGTTACAATATTCAGAAGAGTGTGTCTGTGGAGACATTACCGCTCAAAATCACAGTCTGTGCGCAGTAAGTGACCATAATAAATCAGTCAGAAGTTATCTGTCTGCTGGTGACAGCTAAGTTTAACGGACTGACGATTTCACAAAGGGCGCTTCTCAATTTCACTTGTGAAGCATCATCACTCGTTGCCAAACTACTGCTCCAATTCAAAGTTCGCGTTTGACCAAATGCAGTCAGAATGCCTGGATGTGCTCTTGCTTCGTCCGTTTTGTGGAGGACCCGTCAGAAGGTAGCTTGGGACAGGTACGCTATAGTTCCAATTACAGAATGAGCGTACCGCATCCTCCTGTCTGTACTTCAGAGTTGAACTTGTCAGGACTGAACTACCAAACCGTCACATAGGTGCCACCAACCCCATATACGTGAACCTTCTGCAGCTAGGTAGCCAACAGAATCACCGAACAGCATTTAATTAATGTAAAATCCACAAAGATTACACGGTCAACAACTCCCTCTTTTGCCGCCGCACGTCTGAGCTACCTCCAGCCCCATCCTTGGAGCGTGAGCCAGTCTGAATCTGTCCACTCATTGTCAAGGCAACCATCTGTTTTTCGCGACGCCCGCCAAAGACGGGGTCTCCCTAGAGTGGGAACAGGGGTCCGAGGAACGACGTTTAGCAGACGGCAGCCAGACCAAACCAGACGCCATGTCCTGTTCCGGTTTCCCCAAGGGTCCCCCTACTGTCACCTCGGGCTGTCACTCAATCCGCTTCCCACGCGCACACAGAAGGAGTGATCCGCCAGCTGGTGTGTTCTGCGTGTGTGACGCTTGACAGTATGTTTGTATACGTGTTTGTACTGCCTGTGTTTTGTGTATTTAGCCAGTGTTGGGGAACAACTTTGACTTAACACCCACACTTCCATGTCTAACTGAAGTTATACATACTTATCCTGTGGATCCCTCATTCTACGGCAGGTTAAGCAGCATCATGTTTACTAAGATAGCTTACATGCAGGTCACTGAATATGGGGGCAGTAACAGCTGCTGGAGAAAAGAGGTGAGGATAAAGGCTGAGCCTGGAAAATCAGGCAGAGGAAGGATGGATGGATGGATACATTGATGGAATATGAATGGCAGAAAGAAATGAGTGTGTCCTGTTATGCTGGATAAGAACCTTGGCAGCAGGTCGGCAAGTGCTGTTGATTACATCGGTGGTCATGTAAGGCTGGTTAGGTTTCTTTATATAGCCCAGCTTCTGCACTGAGGCAGTCTCAAAGTATACTGAAGAGCCAAAACATTATGACCGAAGCCTCTGCAAATCTGACTTGATCGAGCACATCCCCCAACACCTTGTTACTGCTCCATAGGTCGACCCTTCTGCTGTTAGTAGATAGTCTCCACTGCTCAAAGAGAGCACTGCATGGACATGTGGTGTTATTAAGAAATAATAATCATTGTTCTCTTCATCAGTGAGTGATCATAACGTAGACTAGTCTCTGTACTTTTAGCTGACTGCACCTGTACTTCATGCAATAAGATGTTCCTTTATATTGAAAGCAATGTTCTGTTTCTGTGTTCAGCTCTGATCTAATTGTGCTAGAAACATGCACTTGGGTAGCAGTACATGCATTTACATTCACTTGAGTTGCCAGGTTACGGCTTGCTTTCTCCACTGACCTGATTTTTCAAATGGCGTATATATAAGAAGCACGTTCTTCGTAATTGGTTCAGGTAATTAGAGAAACCTAGTTTCTCCAGCTTGAGAATACAGGATGTCTTGGCGATGCGTATAGGTAATTAGGTTTCTAATAGGCTTCATCAGCCTCTCATCTCTTTCACCGTCACCCAGCCCCCAATGTATCTGTGTATCAGATATACATGTAGGGAAAACACATATAAACACCGATCAGGCATATTGTGTAGGTCTCCCTTGTGCCTCCAAAACAGTTGTGACTCATCACAGAATGGACATTGGCCTTCTGAGGGTGTCCTGTAGTGTTTTGACCAGTCTTCTATATTGTACTAGACCTTCTGTCCCAGTAATAAAACTGATACTTTACCTTTAGCAGTATGGTACTATAGAGAATTCTTTTTTCCCATATCAAAAAGAAGCATCCAAACTTGAAATGCAAGCAGTTGTACAAGAAGTCTTTTTTTTTTTTTTTCTCACTTCTCACTCTCAAGTGATTAGTAAAGCTGAGAAAGTGCCAGATTTTATTTATTTTTTTTGGTAGATGAGTCCAAAGACATGCTAGAGGCATGACTTCAAGGATGCCATGGTTGGCTGGTCAACCTGTCCTCCCAGACTTTCCTCTAGTGCCTCTAGTTATTTTTCTCCACCAAAATATCTTAACACTGTGCGGTTTGGATTAACATGCATTTCCATGTCATTTCGTACAGATACACACACAGCTTTGGTCTACTCGCATTACTCTCTAGTGTCACCAGAGGTTTTGCTCATGCTATAGCATATAATCTCAACATGGCTGGAATGGACTGGAACAATCTTTGGGAGAGACATTCATGTTTCCCAGACCTTTGTGATCCCTTGACATTTCCTCTAGTGCTGCCATAAAGTTGACAGTTTTGGTTGGTAGACAGCGTCTCAACAACTGTTTGACAAGATTGGCGTGGCATTTAGGACAGACATTCATAAGCTTGTCAGGAAGAACTTCCTTGTAAAGTTTCCCACTCCCTTTTCCTCTGCTACTCCTACTGCTACGCTATCGTTGGGCCAAACTTTAAAATGGTCAACTTTTTCCATTTAAATAATCAGCACGGTTTTCATTTAAACAGATATCCATATACAGTTTTAGAAAATGGTGATAGAGCCTCTGACCGACTATTGAAAGTACATAAAAGTCCTTGTAGTTAAAGAATTGCAAATTGGGGGCATTACCATGCAGAATCCCAAGTTGCTGACGCATGTTCCGTCAGACAGACTTTTCCAGAAAGGATAGGTGGATTTAATGCTGTAGACTTGCTGCTCAACCTACCTGTGTGTGAAATGATATACGCTCTGCTAGAGAGTAAAGGCTACTTTTATGGAGGTGGCCCAGGTGTCAACTGATGGACGATACTGTTTGGATCCCTGGGAAGTGAAGTCCAAAAGCACCTCCAGTTACCTCCTATTTCAATTCAATTCAATTTCTTTTACACAGCATCAATAACTATACAAATTGTCTTGAGACACCAGGCCTGGAACCAATTAGTGCCACCAAAGAGAACTAAACCCTCTCTACCACTTTAACTCAAAACTCCCCAGTGCGGTGTAGTCTCACCAAGCCGTTGGCATGACTGCATTTTCTCAGTCGTTTTTGATGGGCTGTGCTATGAACACATTTCAGCTGGTGCCAAAATATAATTTGAGTTTGATGCCGATCCATACCTCCCACAGATTATTACTTACTAGCCCTCACTTTAGTCTAGTTCCACCAGCTGGATGAATTGCACTGCTGTGCCTCAAATTTCTGCTCTCCCTACCTTTTTCTTGGAGCTGCCAATACAAATTTAGGTTTCCGGCCCTCACAATCAAGGCCATAGATGGTCCCGCAATCTCAAAGCGGAGGAATGAAATCTGGCCAATCCTCCTGTTGCTCTGAACAACTGTAATTGTTCACACCTTTTGTCGACACCTCGCCCCAACTTGTCATCTCTCTCATATAATCACTTTCTGCTTCTCTCAGCCTTTCTCTCTCACACGTACCAGTGAATGACAGATCACTGGCCCGTCCTTCAGTCCTTCTCTGCAACACTGTGTCCATTATTGTCTAGCCTTTATCTTGACCTGTCATCTCCCTCTCCCCCCTCTGTCCTCGTGTCTCTCTCTCCCTCACCCGTACTCACATATCTTTGCGGCGGCGTTGTGTCGGTTCTGTCCAACTCGCTGATAGACATCCGGTGCCACAAAAGGAGGCAATCTTAGTCCAGCGTGGAGCCATTGTTGTCTCTAATAGAATAGACTGAGAGGTGAAGAGGAGCTATTGATTCAGCTGACTGAGGGAGAAGAGAGAGGGAGAGAGAGAGATGGAGAGACGGGGGGAACAAAGGAGGAGAGAAATGGAGGCTGTTGACACCTGACTCAGAAAGAAAAGCAGACTTTATGTTGGCGTGATGTGTGTCCCCTCATTTAATGCGGGTGAGCCGGAGCAGTTCCACTTACTTACTCATTGGGTCAGATGTGGTGGATGGACAGATGGCGGGAGAAGAGGAGAATGTATGAATAATAAAGGAGTGAGAGTTGATTTCCCCCTGTTGCCTCAGCTGATCAAAGATCCGACTTATTGGATTTGACAAAGAGAGGAAGGGAGCGGAAGGGCGGCGGGAATAAAAAAAAAGGGGGAAAAAATTAGAAAATGCGACAAAAATGTAAATGAAAAAGAGGTAAGTGAAGAAGAGACGGCGAGAGTGGGAGGAGGAGGTGAGGCAGCAATCTGAGGGAAAAGGAGTGACTACGGGAAGGTTCAAAATGAGATGAAAGAATTGTGAATGCCGAATAAGCAATCTTGTCTTCATCACAAATGTGTCTTAAGGAAGAAAAAAAAAATAATAACAGATCTGACTAAATAACAATCAGTCACAACACAAAATGCACAACAGCGTGGAACAAAATAAAACACCAGGGAACAAACAAAGCAGAGGAGACGTAATGGCATGTTCAAAACACTTAGTCAAGTCTGGCCTCATTAGTATCACCAAAAGTAATGAAAATAGAAAATGGAGAACAGAAGGTGGGAGAAGAGATGGTATAGAAAGAGAAAGTATCTGTCACACTGAGGTGAGATGTCGTACTCCTTTTGGGGAGAAAGGAGTGTGCAGTCAGTTTTATTTTTATTTTATTGACATTTTAGTAACATTTCCTTCGTTCCTTTGTCCTTGCTTCCTTGCTTTTTTGCTTCTTGCTTCCTTGCTTCTTTGGTTTTTTCCTTCCTTCCTTCAAACCTTTATAGCAGAGTAGCGATGCCCCAACAACTACTTCCTTCTTTCTTCCCTTCCTTCCTTCCTTCATTCCTTGCTTCCTTGCTTCTTTCCTTCGTTTGTTCGTTCGTTTGTTTGTTTCTGCTTCTCTCTATCTGTCCTTCCTTCCAGAAGTATAGCAATGCCACAACAATTCCTTCTTTCCTTCATTCTTTCCTCACCTTCAAAAATTGACAACAGCATAGCAACGCCCCAACGATAGTGTGTGCATCTTTCCCTCCTTCCTTTCTTCCTACCATAACCTGACAGAAGCTTGGCAATGCTTCAGCAATTGCTCGTACCTCAATCCCTCTAAAATTTGCCTCCTTCTGCATATGTTTCCTTCCGTCCTTCCATCCCAACAATATCAGAAGTAGAAAACTACAAGCTAGCAAACATGGCCATAAACAAACCATGGTTTAAAATATTAAGAAATGCTCTTTGGGAAAGTTTTATGAGAGAGACAATGCATCCAGCACCTTTGTACTAGAATACCCCACACAGTGCCTTAAAAATGTAGTATATGAATTAAAAATGTCATCTTCCTTCAGGTTTGTTTGTTCAGCCTCTGTGGCTGTGGCTGTGGCTGCTCATACAAACTACCTGGTTCATCTTCTGCTCATTTTACACAGTCCGAACACGGGGCTGTTAACTTCGCCAGAAACTGAGATAAAATCTACAACTTCATGTATGGAGGCACATTTTTACTGGAAAACGTAAAAGAAAACAAAAACAATCAGGATATGTGAATCACCAGTGCACTAAAAAATGATGACTCGTACCTTTAACAGCAACGGAGTGTGTGCTCCATGCAAGCAATCATTTAGAGGTTGCTTGTGGCAGACGCGCTCAAAAATATGAGTGTCAGCCAGACAGAGCGATAAGAAAAAGACGAAAGAGACGGAGGGAAAATAAATGTGCAAATAGGAAGAAAAAAAACGAAAACTGACAAGATGTATGTGAGAATTCAAATACGAGGTATAAAACTAAAGAATGCAGTGGGGTAAATTTGAAAACGGATGCAGAGAGAAGAAGCTGGAGAGAGATAGAGTGAGTGAGTGTGGGACAGAGAGAAAGTGAGAAAGGCAGTTGATTAAAGCCAGCAGCTTCAATAATGCAAATGTAATTACTTGTACTGGCCCTCACACTTGCTTAGCACATAACCACATTAGCACTGGGGTGGTAGAAAAAGAGTGAGCCAGAGAGGCTCAGAAAAGAAAATGGAGACCATGAACAAATGCACATTAGCAAAAAAAAAAAAAGAAGTGAAAGGCGATTTAGATAAAAGGAAGACAAAAAGGACGGAAGGGTGAAAGAAATCTGAAAACATTTTAGGGAGGAAGAGGTGGAGATGACACGTGAAGCAAGAAATGACCTGAAAGGAAGTATGGAGCTGCGTGTTATGGGTGAAAATGCTAAGCAAACAAAATGTGGGCACTCGTTCCTTGTTGTTAATAAGAGAGGTCGTCCAAAATTGTAGCCCTGTTCAGACTCTGTATTACCATTTCCATCCCAAATGGGTAGCTTTAAGTACGTATGTCAAGATCTGATTGCTCAGACCACATTTAGACATGGCCTGGGCTGCTTCGGCACCGTTAACAACCATGTATCCTGGCCACATTAATGAACTACTCATGCCTCATTCATTTTTCCCTACAAAACACACAGGAATGATGTCGCCATGATACAAACAGCGCTGTTCATGGTTCTGAAACGACAGTGATACCGAGCCATTGTTTTGAGATAGCAGCCACTTGCCCAGTATTCTACTGTGCACCAAATTTTGTGTTTATTTGCATAAAGCACGCCAGCATGAATTTGCCATGATACAAACAGCGCTGTTCATGGTTCTGAAACGACAGTGATACCGAGCCATTGTTTTGAGATAGCAGCCACTTGCCCAATATTCTACTGTGCACCACATTGTGTGTTTATTTGCATAAAGCACGCCAGCATGATGTTGCCATGATACAAACAGCGCTCTTCATGGTTCTGAAACGACAGTGATACAGAGCCATTGTTTTGAGATAGCAGCCACTTGCCCAATATTTTGCTGTGCACCACATTGTGTGTTTATTTGCATAAAGCACGCCAGCATGATGTTGCCATGATACAAACAGCGCTCTTCATGGTTCTGAAACGACAGTGATACAGAGCCATTGTTTTGAGATAGCAGCCACTTGCCCAATATTTTGCTGTGCAACAAATTTTGTGTTTATTTACATAAGGCAAAGTTTTGGTCACTTCAGAGACATTTGGAGTCTGAGCACACTTACTTAGAGCTCCCCACCTGTGATCAGATCGCTTCATATTATTAGATTGTTAGATTTATTGGACTCTTCAAGAGCAGAAGTAAAGAACAGTGAAAGTTTTGGAACAACAGAGCGATAGAAAGATGGAGAGACGTTATAGATGGAGGAGGAGAGGAATGCAGTTTCTACCCCGCCAGCCACTGATGGACCCGGGAGGACACAAGTGCCTCAGTTCGGCTGTGCCTGAAGGACAACTGGAGCTGTTTATTGCTAAATGACTTCTCCTGCCCCTCTCCTTCTCCTTCCCTCTCTCTCCCTCTCTCCATCTGTGGGATAGTTTGCCACATCAGCTGTTCTCAAGCCACACTGAAATGACCCCTCAAGGAAATGTAATCCTTGTTGTGTGTGTGTTTAGGTGTGCACACACACACACACACACACACACACACACACAAAATGCTTATGTGCTGTTCTCACATGTATTGTATTCTGCAAGATCAACTGACACCGCCCACTCCTGGATTATAATCGGCTTCAGTTATCATCATATTCTTAAAAATAAAGAGTTCCAAAATATCTTCATTAAATAATTTTGTAGTGCATTTACAGCCTATAAAAAACAATTATTTAGTGCCTTTCTAAAATTAACTTAACTTTGTCACAATCGCACTTTGACAGCATTTACATTTTTCTCACACTGTTGTTGTGTACACTTCCAACACAGAATTTTTACGTAAAATAATGCATTAATTCTTTAAATAATACCTACTAAGTTATTTGACCTCAAAGATCAGAAAGAAGAACTTACGAGTAGAAGCGACTTATCCCATATATTCGTTAAAGTCCCAATAAAATCAGATTCTGAGTTTTATTATGTGTTTCACTACATGTCCCCCATTCACCAGTATCTGTCCCAAAAAGTACATACAAGTTGTTTTGTAGATATTTGTAATTGTATTTCAGAATTTGTAATTTTCCAGAAATTGACTAAAATAACGTTGATGACTCATCGTGCACTCGGGGGTGTGTCCTATACTGGGAGCTTACTCTCACCTCATTGACTGTGTTCCATAAAAAGTTAACAACTTGATAAATCAAAATTATCTTCATTCTAGTAAAAAAGTAAAAAAAATATAGCAATTGAGATCACGTAATGACTGGCATGAGTGAAACAAAAAGCTGTTATATGAGTCACAGTGTGTTTAATAAAAAAATAAATAAAAATGAAATAACATTCAAATGTCAAGCTTTTTGCATCTGTTGAAAGGTAGCAACTGAATACTTACTGTAAATGGCCACCTTTCATCATTTGGCCTTACTTACTGCTTTAGAAAAACACCTCCAACCATCTAATTTTCAAGTTGGCATTATCTTGTCACAATGAGGCACAGCAACTATTATCAGCCCTTACGAATATTTTATTAATCCACCACTTCACACCAAATCCATTCAAGGTTTTCGTGTTGCTTTCTCCGGGCCACATTCGCAACCACCCCTTGACATTGTCTTCAAGGCTAGAGCCGTGCATGTTTTGTCACGCCGGTGTTAGTTGGGAGGCCTATTTCTTTATTTACTGTTTTTGAATATGGCTCGGGTGAAATGGGCCCTGGCAAACACTTGAAATCTGTAATGGCTGCGGGGATTTTGTTTTTTATTTTTGGTGAAAACGTATTCTCAAAGCGAAAATGTGAAATTTCAGACCCTTTAAGTGTGATACACTGACTCTCGGGCCAAATGGCTGCGAAACATCAGTGTGAGACTAATCGTGTTGTTTTTCTACAATGGATCCATTTCACAGCTTGTCTAACAAATTACAGAGAAATATTCCTATTTTTCTTTTTTTTTTTTGTTGCTTTTTCTCTTTATATGACCACTCCAGGTTCACAGGAGTGTTAGGTTTTTACCTGTCTGACCTTCATACTCCATGTTGGTTGCTTATTGATTGAAACCTGCTATATCCCTGCATTTCTTCACTTTGGGAGCGGACATAAAGCTTTAAATACCAAAATAAAAATCTTACAGACCAACTATTTAAAGATATTTCACTGTGGTAGATGGAGCCCTGGTCTATATTGACTCCGTCTGATTTTTCTTCTCCCCAGGACAACTATACATTTGCTCAGCCAGGCATCCAGAGGAAAGTCAAGGCCCTGGAGGAGCTGGTCAGCAGGATTGATGGTGAGTCATCTGCCTTGCTTCCATCCATCCATCCTTCCACCCATCCATAAAGTACTTTCTATTCACCGCTCTGCCACTTTGACTCGATTTCCACTTACTTCTTCTTGTCTTTCCTGTTGCCGCTTCTCATTCCCTTACTTCTGTATGTCATCCATCTTTTTTTTCCCATTTTTTCAGTCTTCGGTCATATCGCACATTTATGCAAACCAGTGAAAACTGAGAGGAAAGTTTTTGTGGGCCGTGCCGATCACAAACAATGTATTGTTCTAATCTATGCACTTTTAATTTTGGCCTGGAGCCTATTTTGGTGTCTTTGCCCCTAGACACATGGTATTCCCTGCTGCCCACATTGAGTTTATTTTCCCTAAATACATGTTTAGCTCTTTATGCTGGTTGCAAAGGCTGATTACAGGTTCTGCCAAAAATGGGTAAGAAATAAAAAGTAATTCCTCAATGCGAATTTTGTTTGTTAACACTTAAACTAGAGAGACGTCTGCATGTACCATTCGTTTTCACGCCTCGGTTCTTCTGGGTTTTGTATCACTTCGTAGCGACATGACACTACAATCGTGCCTTACTAATTTACATTCCACTCTGCCGACTGGAAATATGTACTTGCTTGTGACTATTGAGACCTGGAAGTTAATGCATGCATGCATGCCGACTGTACTCATACATAGCTCAATGACATTTCACACATTCTCACAACTGGGAGTTAATTAGCAAACTTTTTTTCCCCTCTGTGGCCCCCGTTGTGTTTTCCATTTCATCCAAACAATACTTGGTTCGAATAGTTTCTCCCCATCCAAAGTTGGCCTCTTAAAGCGTGCGTGGCGTTTGCAGCAGCCCACGATGCGTTGTGCAAAACAAGGTCTCATCAAGGCGAGCTTTTGTACAGTGGTCATGTTCTCGGGTAACCTTGGTCCTGTCCGACTAGCCTGTCACCCGCTCTGTCAGCCAGAGGGAGGGGAGGACTCAGCCGCTGCATTCAAATGTACGAAGAGGGAGTGAATGTGTGTGTACGGGAGTGTGAATGTCAGAGAAAGTTAGTATACATAAACCTGTGCGACTGTGGCAAAAGAAACTTGCCAATAGAAAGAGTGTGCATGGGAGAGCAGTGGTGCATGTTGTTTGTAAAACAACAACAACAATGAAAAAAGTGTGTGTGCATTTTTGTGTGTTTAAAAATTGCATGGATTGGAGTGTGTGCGTGTGTGTTGTCTGTGTTTCTGTGTTTATATAAAGAGAAAAAGAAGCAAAAGCCAACTCATCTGGACTCCACCACCCTCTAGCATCTGTTTCATAAAAAATGACTCGACATTTTTACTGTATCTTATTCCATAAGTGCCCTGTCATCGCGGTTGGGCCCGAGACATTTTATATGTCGCTAGCTTAACATTACCAGCCCTAATGAGATCACAGATAGCTTTTATCTCGTGTTACGGGATTGTTTTTCGCCCAGCTGTCGACATAGCAACTGGTTTGGGAACAATGGCCTCTCGTCTGTTCCACAATTACCTATCAGCGTTTATCAGATGCAGGGTGATGGATATTTTCATAAAAGGTGGGGTCATGATTTGGCAGACAGGTAGAAGACGACCAAGACCGGTTTCTCACTCTTGACAAACTGTTGAGGAATAACATCTTTTATCAAATAATTTTTCACTCTATGTCAGTGTTTTTTTGTTTTTTTTTGTAATTCCTTTGAGATTTCAGTCCAAATTGTATTTAATTGTATTTAATCTTGAGGCTCATTAATTTGAGATTTGTTTGACAACTGACTGGGAATTAACGAACAAGGTGAGCACGTTTCTTTTGTCTATTTGGGAAAAGAAATGCCCTCACTTTCTGTTTCTATGGGAATGCAGCTTTTTATCAGTTGGATATTTAATATATTTGTAGTTGGTGGGACATTTGTTCAGACAACGGAAGGAGAGACATGGATGGCAGAAGAAAGTTGGTTGACCTCCAGTGATAGGACGCCACTGAATTGTCCCTCTCATATATTAATGCAAGTAACTCTCATTCAAAGTTCAAACCCAGCATCAGAATGGGGAAGAAAAATTGATTTTAGTGGCCTTGCACGCCGCTTGTTGGTGCCTGGCACAATATCTGCTATTTCAGATATTGCTGATCTACTGGTATTTTCACGTAAAGCCATCTCTAAGATTTACAGAGAAGCATCGGAAAAAGAGAAAATATCCGGTGAGAAGCAGTTCTTAGAAGACTGTTTGAGCTGATAGAAAGGCAACAGTTGCTCAAATAACCACTTGTTACAACTGTGGTATGGAGAAGAGCATCTCTGAACGCACAACAGGTCAAACATCGAAGAAGATGGGCTACAGCAGTAGAAGACCACGCCAAGTGCACTCCAACTACAATACGTTGCCTGGTCTGTTGAGTCTCAATGCTACTGTTAGATGGTAGGGCCAAAATTGTACCAATTGAGCATTGTTGCTAACCATGCCCATCCCTTTATGACCGCAGTGTGCCTATCTTTGGAGGACAACGCTTCATGCTACAGAGCTAATATCTTCTCAAACTGGAGCACGACCGTTAGCTCTGTGAACTTGAGTAGCCTCCACAGTCAGGAGATCTCAATCCTCAGAGAGGATCTCAGAGATGTGTTGAAACAGGAGATTTGCATCATGGATGTTCAGCCAATGAATCTACTACGTGATGCTACATTTGTAAATATGGACAACACTCTTTAAGAAATGTTTCCAGCATCTTGTTTAATCAAAGAATTTAGGCAAAGACAAAATGGGGTTCAACCCGGTACTGGCAAGGTGTAGCTAAAAAACAAATGGCCAGTGAGTTGTATATCTTTTAGCAAAGGTTCTGCATTTGTACAATTAACCCTCAGCCATCCTCGACCTCATCCTCATCTTACCTTGCCGCGTAACCTTCTGTGACAGTTCTGAAGAACTCTTCCAACCTCACAAAGTTTAAATAAATTATATTTCTTTATGCATGTGTAAATTACAAGCAGTTAGCCTAGCTGAGTTGAGTCTTTGAGAGTGTGTTCTCTTACGTTTTAAAAGCAACTACTACACCTTTATAGGCATCAATGCGAATGCAAAGGCAGCAGCATTAAAAACAGCAAGATTTTTTTCTAAAGAGAGTCTAAAGAGAGCAATAAATTCCAGGGTTATAATAGCTATAATGTCACTGCTTTATGTCCTGGAACTGAAAACACTCCCTCCTCCTCCTACTCAGGTAGCTAAATGAGTGTGAAGGCAAAGCTATGCACTAAAGAGCGTTCATGCTCAGTTAGGATTCCCAGTAAAATAAAACAACTTATGTATTAAATTTTCTTGTGAATCCAGTCCTACCACTCTAATTGATCTTGAAATAAGGAGGCCAGAAAAACTGCAGGCATTTGTTAATAATCAAAGACGTTTAGCTCTTTGATTCTTTTAGCTAGTGACATTACTGGAGGTCTTTTACTTTGAAATTTCTTCTCTTTCCCTCTGATTCCCCGTGCCTCAGACACCCAACCCCCGCACCCCACCCCCCCTCGCAATTATCCTACTTGTAATAAGTGACGCTAACTCCCATTAGCCTTGCTCGACGCCAGCACATGTACCTCCTCAAAGACAAGCCTCTATGCCGGCATGTAATGTTTCTGTGATCTCTTTATCTCTCCTTAATCTCTTTCTGTGTATTTGTTGCATGCGAGTGCATTAGCACAAGTTCATCAACATGCAAATTGCCTAAAGGTGAATTTATTTATGCAGATGAGAGGGCGCGTGTGCACTGAGCCTGAATTTGGCAAAAAGGCTGTTAGCTGGATTGTGAGCCTCCATTGCATAATGAGAGGCAGAAAAAAAAGGCTTCTGTGTGTTTTGAAGTAAAACCTCAAGACAATCTACATTTCTGCTTTTTGAAATGGCCGTGTGTTTTATGTGCATGGCATTTGGGCTGTGTACATTTTACTTACAGCTCCGGCAGAGTTGGTTTTGCTTCTCTGCGGGTTTTAAAGTTTGAAATGGAACCCGTTTACTTTATTTAAAGCTTCGCATTCATGCCCGCTCTGGCCTTAGGTCAGTTACACCTGCCTTCACACATAGTCCTCCGCAACCTCCAAACACCACGCTTTTGCAGATCCTTCCAGATCTTTTATCCAACTAAACCTTTAGGTAAGTGTGAACTTCCAATTTTACATTATGCTAATTTATTTATGAACCCACGCACATTTATAAACGGTTTTTATTGTGTTTACACGTATTATTCGCACGTTCTGGAAATGTGTTTTAGAAATGTCGCACCCTGTAAGTGCCTGTATAGAAATAACAAACGCCGCTCCGTATGCATCAAGTTCCACGCGAACGATGCCTCATTCCTCGTCTGCCTCACGTTGTGACCTTGTCGCGTGAGAGGAATAGTTAAGCATCACTTTGTGAACTGTTGTGCTTATTAGACCTCTTTTTTTTAAAAAAGCATTATACCTGCTTCCTGCTGAAAATTGTTTCTCTTTGTATGACAGCAGATATTTTTCTCATAGTATCAGAATTGAGAATGTATGTACACAAAGTGTGCACCTCTAACAAGCTTACAATAGAATTCTGTACGATATATTACACTTCACTGTTTTTGGTTTCATTCTTAATGCTTAAATCCATCCGTTTGACATTTACCGGTGCACTACTTTCTGTGCTCGGTTGGCAGATAGCACATCCAGTGTTTCCTGGACCCTGGTCCAGCTTTTTATTGGAGTGTACACTCCAGCAATCCTCGCCAATATTACCCAACAAAGAAACACATTAGCCTCAGCCTAAAAGCCCCCTTTTCTTGCCAAATTAACAGCGAAAACATTTAGTATCCAAGCTAAGCAACCTGAGAGGTTTATGTTAAAACTAGGGCTGTCAGAGGTAACATGTTTATAACGTGCGATTAATGCAACCCGTAGTTTGGGAAGTCAGGAAGTGGCGCAGAAGCAACTCTGTGGATGGCAGGTGGAAACTTTTAAACAAAAGGGCCCTCCGGATAGAAAGGTCAGCTCTAAAGACCAGGCAGATTGTTCTCCTAACAAGCAAAGCCACCACCATTGTTGATGTGAACTGAGCCACCAGCATTCAATAATAAAAAAAAAAAAAAAAAAAAGGTGTGATTAATTCACCATAAAATATTTTAATTGATTGACACTCCTAGTTAAAACCAGCAGTTTTCCATATCCACTTATAAAAAGGGCTGTCTAGCTTTGCACTGTCCTTGTATTTCACATGGATAATCTGCTGGTAAGAATGCTGACTTTAAGCTGTGGATATGCTGCTTCAGTTTTTTTTTTTTTAAGCCCCTTATGTGTTCCCATCAAGTGCATAGGTAAGACCCCTTCACAGAGTCCCAGTTTTAATAGAAAGGAAATCCTAATCACCAATAATGTTCAGTTGTTCAGAACTCATTTGATCAGATTCCAGCTGTCGGATTGGATCATATCTCTAACATGGGGTGTTCAAAAGGGACTCTGAAAGGTAATCCGGATCAAACCTTTAGCACGAGTTTAAAATGGATCCTGTGTGGTTTTCCAGAACAAAATGTTATAAAATGTATGAAACATATTGACACATTCTTTTGTATTTTCTTCCCTTGTTTTGTGTGACTATCACACAGTAGACATTGGACTACCTTTTGAGACTTTTAATACAGGAAAATGTATTTTGTCCCCATAAAATAATCCCTTAAGCACCTGTTGAAATCAGACAAAACTCATGTATCCCTGGATAGTGAAACAAAACTAAGATGCACTACCTGCTCCTTAGAAAGCTCTACCTAATCAGGATCATTCGTATCCTAATTACCTTTTGAACAGCTAGACCTTGGAAGTTGGGTTTTCAAGCAACGTTAGCTTAATTAGCTAGGTAGCGACAACGGATGACTGATGCTAGAAACTGTTTTCATTTTAGCCAGCATAATTACCAGTGTCTAACGAGAGACGAGCGGGCTGCCTTTGTGTCTGACATGAAACATCTATTGTTTTAAACATTACTGAGAATTTCAAGTGGCAGTTCTCGGCTTGTCTGGCACGGCAACAGTAACTGGGCGGCCTGGTTTACATCCAAAGACACAGAGCTCAGACTGCCACGAAACAATACACAGCGACGTCTGACTAAGTTAGATCATGGTTACAGAGAATCAAACACGGGGCCTGGTTTGTGTCTGTAAATACATCCGAGCGAAGGATGAGCAAAATCCGAGGAAAACAGCTGTTTGAGAACGGACTGACAGTGCGCAGTGTGCTGGGAGAAAAAGAGTGGGCGAAAACTGTAATTACATTTTTTTATCAAGGAGAGCGAGCAGATTTGGCTTCATCAGCAGAATCCTTGGAGCCTCTCACCAGTCGCTGTACAACCCCTGACCTCCTACTGTCCACCAGCCACGGGCTACGGTCCACAGTGGAGAGCAGACCGGCCGGCTCCGCGGCCTCGGCCCTAAACTTTAGCCGGCAGTGGGAAGAGAGGCGAGGCTCATCAGTCAATCAGTGTCTGGGAGACATGCGAACCTTAACCTCCCTCAGCCCTCATAACTCCCAGGAACGCTGAGCGCTCAGCAGCTCACGGCTAAAAAGTCAAGATTTTCTTCCCCTTTCTCTTCATTGTTTTACTTCTCCCCTCTCCTCTCCCCTCCCACCGCGATAACTCCGCGTGACAAACGACCGCTCCTTCCACCGCTCCCCCTCGCCGCGCACCTCTTCCTCCCCGTGTTTGGCGAAGTCGCTAATATTAGGCAGAGCAAGTTCATTAGTGTAATTTAACATTGTCTAAAGTTGTTCCCCTCTCGCCCCTCTCTCCCCTCCTCTGTTTGGCAGCTAGCTAAGATCTGTCACCATGATGCATTCGCCGTTAATGAGCTTGCCTTGTTTATGCTCTTACAGCAGCATGTGATAATTAAACTGCGGAGAGGAGTGTGAAATAATAGCTTTGTGTTTACTCTGCGCCCTGCTCATGTGCTGGAGTGCGTGCATAATTGTCAAGCGTCGTATGTGAGCAATGGAAGACAGGTGTCATTCAAGTGTTTGCTGAGTGCAGTAATGCATGCGTCCTCGGCCAGAAATGTCTTACATAACGTTTCGCCAATTAAAGCTTTATTAAAGCTGTATTTCCGCGCGCCCGTGTGTCTGTGTGTGCGCGTTCTTGTCAGTCAGCCGTGATTAAGGGGACCGAGTGTGTGAGAAGAGGACGCTATAGTTCCTCCCTTACTGGCTTTTCTCATAGATTCCCTGACAGCTCCGTAATTACAGCTCCATTATGAAGTGTGCGCGCGAGGAAGAGAATGAGTGTCATGAGTTTGACGACTATGAAATAGGGAGTCTCTGAATACTGAGTGGTATTTTTAATCTTTTGTTATGTAAAGAAGGATAAAACAAACATTTATCAAGAACAGAGGGAGGAACAAAGGCAGCCGCTCTCGGTGTCACAGCCCCATAGGCAGCGAGTTTTCAGATGATATCGCTGCTTCCCATCCGTTCTTCCCGGCGAGTGTTCGCGCCAGCATGCCTTGCCATGATACTGACTTTGACACTGACGTTTGAACCCCACGCTGAAACCGTATTGAGGCCTCGTGATGCAGCATATGGTCGTCACTGTGAGCGCTTCGTTTGGTGGTGGAGGCACAATTGGAAACTGTTTAGAAAAGTGAAAACGCAGCACATTTAATGGGTGTTCTCAGTTTGCAATGGAACCACAGAATTTAAATTACAATGATGTAGAAAATCATAATGCATCTTGCCTAAACATTTTCTTTCATTTGTCAAAAATCCCATGGAAAAGTTTAAAAACGGCAATTGTTCGAGGACTTAGTTGTGTTTCCCCACAAGATTTCACGAGACTCTGACGCTTGTTATGACATAGATCGTGCGTTTTTATCAGTCCGTGATTAAATTACCGTAATGATGCTAATATAATGGTGTTGAGAAGTAGCTTTCTATGGACAAATATATGTAAGATCTTATAAAGGCTAGTTCACGCTACGTATGGAATCATTTCCTCCAGGTTTTGACCGACTCTCTTCAAAAAATGTTTAAGTCTCTATGGTCTAAAAAAATCAAGCGCACAAATACTGGATTTTAAACGGTGGCGGTAACATCAATATTTATTTGTGACTAATACAAATAACTTCCCGTACTATGTGAGTCCCGTATGTTGTCCGTGCCGTTTTCTCCACCGTGTTAAATTGAGTACAGAGGAGGTCAGCAACCGGTTTGTGTGTGTGTGGTGAGCGGTTTAGGGGGAGGCAGCTTTGGGAAGGGGAGGGAGGGAGGGAAAAATGCTTTCAGGAGCAACAGCAAAAACACAACGCAAGCACAAAATAGTTTGAGACATGCGAAAATATTTCAATTCGAGACCATGGCGGAGTAAATTAGACCCCGGTGGGCCACCATAGTGTTAACACCCTGAACAGTGTATTACTTTCTAAAGCTTTCCAAAAAGTACTGAAAGCATTGGCTATATTTACACTGACACTACTCTACTGCTAAGAGTTAAAATAATAGGCCGATCAGAATAAAAGTGCCCCGTCTAACCACCTCAGCTGGAAGAGACTCACCCGGTTGGAAGGAACTTCCAATCGGATTTAGCCTGTAAAACCCAATGTCAACCCGTGGTCTAATTGTTTCTCTTTCAATTGGAGTTAATCCATTATTTCTGGGCATTGGGTGAACATCAGATGATCTGACGGGTTTCAGGGAGGGCCAGAAATATGGTGTTTGAAAGGATGGCAGAAGCTCAAATCAGTGTGGGCGGCACCGTGGGGAAAAAGTGTGTCTGTCAGTCACATTCTTCTGTGAATGAATTTCCCGTTTTTGATAAAGTCGAGGAGAAACGCTACTACCTTAGTTGTACTTCGAGGACATATAACACTCCACAATGGTCAGTTATTTTATGTCAAAAATTAGAAAGGAAACTGTGGAGGAAACTGTATTGTATTGAGAGATGGACAAACACTTTATTGGGCCTGTTTTACTTAACGGAATTTACAATACTCTGTCAGCCAAATGAGCAATCATAAGTCCTGCTCTACCCAATCTTGGAACCCATCGGTTGCCGTCTGATGACTTGGCCTCTGGGGGAAGAATGTTTTGGGGCTTCCAGTGCAGCCTGATATTGGTCCAACAGATACTGTATCTTTGCTTAGACAATATCTTCAGCCATTGTTCACAGTCTGACGAGAGAATGGAGTTGGAGCTGACGGACAGTATTTATGATCAGACCGTTCACACTGTGTAAACTGCTTTCACACCTATATCAATAAAATATTGTTACAATGTTGCAATTCAGGGCTTACGGACTGTAAAGTGATTAGTCATAATTTTGCAGAAATATTTGATTTCACATTTATTGCTGTTCCGTGGTTTGATACCAGCGTTCAGTTTACGATGGGAAGGCGCGCTGCTGCTTCTTCACTCCTCCTATTGCAGCAGTGCACACTCTTTCAAAGATGCGTCAGGTAAAGTTAGTAGCCTGTCTGGCTGACGCACACTGCTTCACACTCGACACTTTCTCTGCCACAGATGCATCAAGCTCTCGGTAGTAGAATTTCAATGGGTGGCGTATCGGCCCGTGTGTTCGCGCTGCAAACCAACCGCTCCGGGGAGCAGTAACAATGGGGCCGAGACCAGCCTCTCTAACTGGGCTCGGCTCGGTTCATTTGCGACTGTTGTGTTCACACCAGCCCGAACGAACTGACCTAAGGGGGAAACGCTCCCTGTTTAGGAAACAACCCCCTAGTGTTAAAGGCTCCCCCAGTTAACAGTTTAAAATGCTTTCACTACTCTGACTACAAACTGAAGATCTTTTCTCTTGCCCACAGATGTATAGTCACATTCATGAGCACACATCTGTTTAGACCTTGATGATTGGTAGTTTAAACCAATAAATCAAACATGCATTTACAGTACAAGGGCATGATTAGTGTTCCTGTTATGGGTAACTGTTAGCAGTGTTGTCAGCAGACAGCTTCCTATAGGTTGACCTTGTACAATAGGTTAGAAATGTATTTTCCTCAGATCCCACTAATGGTACAGAAACAATTAACACATTTTATGCATTGAATATACACGTGCCTCTTCTAATCACCTCTGGATGCCACTGACCTACTTCATATGAACTTCATTCCTCACTCAAGCTACATGCAATTGCCTTAGACCGTTGTTTAGCAATACACTTGGTTTGGTATATTGCTTTTCTGAGACAATTTTGATAGCTCTGTAATTACATCTCTACTATGAGAGAAAAGACTGTATGACATTACTGTTATTAACAGAGAAGGGTGTTATGAAAGGATCGGCCTACACACTTCTTACTGTCACCTTTGCCACGGCTGCGCCTGTTATTTTCACCACGGTCTTCACACCGACAGAAGGCTTCGATCTTTAATCTCCGTGTGTTGCCGTTTCATCTGATCTCGTATTGTTGCCATTTTGTGCAGAATCCGTGCACCGGCACATGCAGCAGTACGAGGTGGAGTACCTGCAGTTCGCCTTCCGCTGGATGAACAACCTCCTGATGAGGGAGCTGCCACTACGCTGCACCATCAGACTGTGGGACACCTACCAGGTACAAAAAAAACACACGCCTAAGCTTCCGCCATTGTGCTTTTTGTTATCTGTTCGTTTCTATCCGTCCCTCCCCGCGTGAGATACCAGAAGCGGGGATATTCTCTGATAATGACGTCTATGATTGCCTCAGAAGTGGCGCTTTTGTGTTTGCCACCATTATAGCCCATCCAACCCAGCAGCGTGATGCAACATAATACAGATATATATTTTTTTTATTAAGCTACTCAAACATTTCATCTCTCTCTATGATAATCTTAATTACACAGCGCCTGCTAGCCATGCTCTTCGGTTGTCAGTTTAACTGGGTTATTTTATTTGTTAAGTGTTGGCACGGCATCATATAAAAAATAAAAAGGTGTAGATAATAAACATTTGTGAAGATTTCTCTGCAATAGATTAGTTAATTTTGTTGTGAAACAAATAAGTCAGTATCCCCGTTAGAACAGGAGCTTTACCTGATTTAACTTATGGTTTCATTTTTATATTACAGCTGCAGTTCGTGTCAAAGCAAAGCCTATTACTGCCTTGACCTAGATGTTTATGTGTGCAAGAAAGTGCAGGAACCTAATCCCGTTCAAACAAATGTGGACTAGTTCATTCTGCTGCCCTATGACATTTAAACAGAGCTTAATAGGCAGCGCCTACAGTTAGGCCAGATTATTAACCTCAGTTGGCGTCGTCAGTAACACCTAATGTCTGCTATTGATTCAGCAGGGGTGTGTGTGTGTGTGTGTGTGTGTGTGTGTGTATAGGCCGGAATGAGTGTTGATAGTCCGAGGATTGAGCTGACTTCATATAATGGATTTTCCAGTTGATGCCGAGGTCGAAGGTGTAAGATATGTGATCACATCGGCGATTAGACAAGGAGAGATGATGACTGAAGAGTCGGGGCTAGGGTTTAAAATGAACCTCTCCGTTGGTGGCGCTTCCAGCTGTGCCAGGTGTTTGCACAAACACGTGTAGATATACATTCCGCTGTCACTTTCTCTGTAACATCTTCTGCCTTGTTTTCCTTTCCACTGTTTTCAGCATCCCTCAGTTTCTGTCCCAGTCTTCTCCTTCCATATTATTTTTACTTTTCATCCAATTGGTCTTGCATAGAATAAGCCTTTTTGTACATTATACATTCTATGGCTCATGTTGGTAATGCTCAAATGTGTGATATTTGAAAGACTCTGAAGTAATTCATATAAATATGACCAAGTCAAATCTAAAATTTGATCAAATAACAGTAATTATTGCGTATACAATAATTTTGTTGCAAGAGGAGGACGGGGAAAATAAAGAGTAGTTACCAATGAGAAGGGAAGGAGTCAGAGCCTACAGATAGATAAAGTATGTCTGTAGCAAGTCATAATGGAAGAGACATATGAAGGGTCTGAAATGTGACAACATTAACTGTGGACACGTTGCGGTTTATAGCTGGAGCGCACGGTCCACTGCCAACAAGCCGTAGCTTCAATTAATAAACAGCAAATGGACCTCGTCTTCATGAACTCCGACTGAACTGCGGGAAACATGACATATATCGCAACTGATGGGTAAAAGACACGTTTTGCCAATGAGTTAAAGCATCTTTAGGTTACTTCAAGTTCAGGGTAGAGAACATTTCCCCTATCCATTAAAAAAAAAAAAATTATGTAAATTTGATTAAAACATTCTAAATTTTTATCCTGAAAAGTCAGACATCTACCAGTGTTTATGATTCACAGTGCATTTTTTTTCTGCTTAGCTGAGAGCAGTTCAGGTCTGTCTTTCAAACACCTTGTCCCTCCCTGGTCGTTTAAGTTATTCTTGATGAATGGTTTAATGGGTGGCTTAAGTAAGGGAGGGTCATAAAATGTTTTATGTATATGCCCGGACACGCGTCCAGACAGTTATGACCTTTCCAATACTATCCTGAAAAATAGCTCAACATATTAAAAAAAGAATTAAACACAAGGTTGTTGTTGAGATATTCTAGCAAAACTAGCTCTGCCATACAATTATTTCTATTATATGTGACGTCTTGGTGTCCATAGTAACCCACTGTTATTTTCCATCACGCATCTTCAGTTAAGAGGTTAGTGACCTTTCGGTGGGTACAGAAAGTAGTGCTTTTAAAAATGAATATGAAGAATTATGAAGCATAATACCTTCTGACATTTAGTCACAATGCATGTTTCCTCATTTGCTGAACATAATTTACACCTTGATGTCCTCAGTTAAAGGCTTTGTGATTTAGAGTCACCTACTCAAGACATTACTGGAGTTATTTAACACATTCACCAAACACTATCTTAATAATGGACAGTTGTGCAAAATCACGCATTAAATATTAAATAAAAAGGATTGTTTCTGTAGTGTATTTCCAGCTGAAAGTACTAGTTTAAAAGGGTATTCCATTGATTTATCATTATCATATAAAAGACTTACGACTGGAGTTAGTATTTTCTTTTTTAAAAATGTACATGTACAGCCTTACATTTTTCCTATATTACCTACCATGCAAGTCAACCAACCACAGTTCAGTTTAAGACTCTGGAGTTCTACATTATTGGCAGCTAATACAGCTTTGAGCCACTGGCCTGAAGCAGAATTCTTTACCAGAGATTTCTGGCAATAGGCGGTTTCGCACCAAACGGTTCTGGAGACTCCCTTGGGGTGACTACTCACTGGGGAGCTCCCTCAATAACTATATACCTTCAAGAATTTATTTATTTTTTGCTGTTTGCATTTCCCAGTAGAAATGCTAGGGACGTAATTGCCAGCTGGAGGTTGTGTAGCAACTTTGCCCACAAGGCATTCTGAAGTCTAGGCTGTCCATTTATCTGTTTTGTTTAGTTTTTGAGACTAGCATTGTGTGTCCTTAATGTTTTACCAATATTTCACCAATATTTCCACTCAAGGTTCCTCTTGTGTTGAGAAAGTACCAGACCTGATTTAGGAGCCTAAATAGACACTAAAAACTGAGCTAAAAGAAATCTAAGAATTACAAACATTTTCTACCAGATTCAAAGGAGCTGTGGAGAAGTTCCTACGGTCCAAAAGCACCTATTGTCACCTCTTTATAACTTCACAATCACAGACTTTTGAAACTTTCAGAACTGAAATCTTCAGCCACACCTAGGGTCCGTTGCGGTAGGTCGGGCATGATTTGGATCCCGCAAATATCCTTGTGCAGCCTCCACCAGGATGTGTCAGAGCTCCAAATGATGCAAGGAAGAGCAGGATTACGTACCAGTAGCTAGACGGAGGCACGTACGGGCGAACTTGCTAAGCCTGCTGTTGCTGCCACGCACCACATGCTATCTGCAGTTTGAGTCTTGGGGAAATGGACCAGAGTTTGGACACGGTTGCAAACGTTGCAATTAGAGTAGCCTTTGACTTTGAAACTGACATTCCACGTATTTCTCTGAACGTCCTACACCAATGACCCTATGACCCTGAAATTAAATAATTGGATTTAGATGAGTAGATGGGGTGTATTGACATTACTTTAATTAACAATTACAATGTGAAAGGATAGGTTTTGTTAATTACCTTTATACCTTACAGCTCGATAACTACTCATACCAATACAGTTCACCTCAAGTAAAAAAAAAAACTAAAAAAACAAGGAATGAATGATTAAACAGTGTTGTTGCTTTGTCGTGACTTGACAGCGACAAAGGTACACATTGTACTTGTAATCCATCCTCTGAATATTTGATGTTTGACAATGTCGCTTGGATGGCAGCCTTAACACGCACTCCTCGCGACCTTTCACGCAGCACACCTACACATGTACACCGTTTTTGGCAGGCTCTGCCACAGTCCCTCACCTCCAGCCCTGACCCGGTGAGGGAATTAGACCATTCTCACTCATGAAACTTTCAACAGAGCGGACGGCAAAGCACAGAGCAGTTCTTGTCAGTTTCACTCCGCTCCCCTCCGTTGTCCTTTTTGAAAAAAATTTCACCTCACGACTGCTCTTTCGCACTCCCCATATCTCCTCGCCTCTCAACATTCTCTTCTCAGCTCATCTCAAAGTTACTCTTCCATTCTTCCTCTACATCTTGCTCTTCTCCGTTGTACTTAAGTGCGGTTTATACCTCTACGGAACATAGGCGCCGTAACCTGCGCACTCCGCCTACGTTGGTGCAAGCCATTCATACTTGTGCGCTCGTCAGTCTGGCTTGCTCTGTGAAAACGCCACCCAAACACTAGTCACTGCTGTGTCTTTTTTGCCAGTCGGGTTAATTTATGTTTTTACTTCCTGCTTCAAATTCAAAAAGGGCGACTTAAACCTTTGCCGGAACTTCGCCGAAGACGAGTTGTACAAATGCTTGTACCTTTGAACCTCGTCAGTCAGTCGTTCTTCGGTGTGTGACCAATCACGACTCTTGCAGTCTGCGTCGCCACAACGCATAGTTACATTTCTGGGAAGGTGCATGTCAGGCTACGGCGTCTCCGTAGGGTCTGCCTATGATCTGGACTGTTGACGTAGCTAAGGCGTCAAATTGACGCAGAAGCATAAACCGACAGGCCACATCCAGGTGGAAATTAGAGTTGCTCAAGTTGCGTTGTCTAGCCTTTCAGATTGTTTGTCAAATAAATGCTTTGCTGACCTTTGCTTTGAGGCAGTGCTCTTTTTCAGTTTGGTAGATGATTTGATTGGTTGGATAGTCCGCCTTTCCAATATGACCAAGTCCATTATTTATTAACGACTACATAAGACCGGTTTTACAAAGCAGACTTTTGACAAGTGTCCCTAACATACGTCCATCACCACACATATACAAGGGTGTCGGCCTTGTAGGGACAAAAAGCCCTGGAGTGTTCAGCTCTCTCTCGCTTGATAATAAACAGAAAGACCTTGCCCTTTGCCACTGCGTTTTCGTGTGTGTGTGTTTGTGTGTCTTCCAGGGGAGATTTTAACCTGAGCGTTGTAATGTCTCCGTTGTGGTCTTCTCTCTGCGGTGTGGCCATCTGTTCAGTTGCCTGATCCAGCACTTCCTCCTCTTCCTTTCGCTCTGTCTCCCGTCATCTCTCTTTCTATCATCAGACTCCTCTGGACATTTGTTCTTCACTTCCTTACCCCAATTTTTTTTCCCCCTGTTGTGCCGTCAGTGTACTTCTGCTCTTTCTTCTTTTTTTCCCCCCACTTTCTACAATTTGTCTTTATTGATCTCGAAAAGAGGAAGCGTTGGGGAGAAACAGACACAAGGAGGAATGATTTAGAGCACAACACACACACACACAGCTCTTTCCCAACAGTCAGACAGACAGACGAACAGACAGACAGACAGGGACCAAATTATCCCTGTTGCGTGGAGCATGAAATTAGCAAGTAGCTCAGTGTGGCAGCTTTAGCATGGCTGTTAAAGGGATACCGTGACATTTTCAGGTTCTGAAACATGGTCCTTTTCCATACGGACAGACGGAATTTACCAAGCAGGGAGCTGTTCAGCGTTGGGTAAGATGTGATCAAACGTATGGATTGCTGTTGGGAAAAATGTGGTAATTTGCTGCAACACGGCTCACAAAATTAGCTTAGACTGAGACTAAAGGCAGAGACATAATGAATCAAGAGCACACACCAGTAGCCCGATTCTATACATACAGAGTCTTGTATTCTGTGGTGTGCTTGCTCAGAAGCTCTTACTTTACTCAGTGTACTTTACTTTACTTGAATTTCCCTCGGGATTAATAAAGTATCTATCTATCTATCTATCTATCTATCTATCTATCTATCTATCTATCTATCAGTGGTGGAATCAACGTACAAGTGCTGTACTTGACTAGTGGCACAAATTTGAGGGATATTTAAATTTTGTGCTACTTTATCCTTTCATGCCACAACATTTGATATTGAAATGAAACTTTTTCGAGCTACCATGACCAGTGAAAACTGATCATAGAGTATGTATTTCTGATATACTTAAGGAATTTTCTTTGAATTACAGTTTGGATGCAGGATCTCTTCCCCCACCATCCAGAATTTAAAGTTTCGCACGTAACTCTTAATGAATACGAATCAAAGCTGTCAGTGAAGATCGGGTTGTGTGACCATCCCAGAGGGAGCTAACCCTCCTCACTTTTCCCGCCTCCCCGTCTCCTGTCTGTAGTAACGGCTGGCCCCGCAGTCACTCCAAACAATAAGACAGGCCTCTGTAGACAGGACCCCTGGTCGCACACAGTCTTGCTGACTTTTTACAAACGCACACGCTTACACACAAATCTCTCTCTTTCCCTCTCGTCTCACACTCGGTCATGAGCATTAATATTTCTCTTTTTTCTTAAGCAGCCGCTCTCTGACAGAATCTCAGCATGAAATGAGCATTTTAAGTTTCACAGAGGTACCATTAATCAGAGTTACTGAAGTGGGTAGCATGACGGTAAATTTTTAATTTTCATTGTTTGATATCTGTGCACGCATTTACATTGTCACATATATATATATATGGTATACATACCGCACGTATGTTCTCAACCACGTGCTGCATACACATGTGATTGCTTTTATTTTAATCCTTTATTATTTTTAATATTCATTGTTCACATGCAGAGAGTGAGGTTAAACAGAAACAGCAGGGATCCAAAAATTGACTGAATCCATTGCAAATGGGAATTCAGATTTTATAATTTTCCCCTCTGATTGACTCCAGCGCTTGGTAATTTAAAATGTTGCCTAAAGCAAGACACTGGGGGAGCATACATGGGGACAACAACTTAGCCAGAGTTGACTTGAAATGTATTCAATGCCAAACTCTACAAGCCTCCTCCAGAAGACTTGTTTTTTCTCTTTTAGAGTGCTTGTAATTCAAAATGTCTATTACTTTACTGTATCCTACCCCCAATACTTGTACATCTCGTAGCTGTTAATGCCAACTATTGCTATTTACTAATGCAGTCATGTTCCTACACAAATGGAAGGAGCTTTAAGACTACCAGCTGGATGTCAGCGTTTTGTCATATTCCATCTGTGTAATTGTTCCATCGCTTTAAATCTTCTCGTTGATGACTATCAGCGCCCCGCAGCACCGTCACCTTTTCACCTTGTCAGGGTATTGAGTTAGTCCCACATCAGGCCGCTTTGTTTTGGAGGGATGAGACTAGTCAGACAGCCAACGCAGCAGTTTAAAGATGCTGTGACATTGCAATCCTCCTCCTCCGTCTGCATTCCACATTCCCTCATTCTCCTCTGTTCACCCTTAGCCTCCTACCCTCTCCGTCTCTCGTACGCCTCCCTATCGACGCCGTAGCCCCCATCGGCCTTTCTCCCCCACTGCTCGCCTCCACCCGCCCACCTCCTCCCCCCACTTCCCGCGCGCTTTGATCAGCAGCGCTTGTCAGTCAGAGTCTCGCGTGTCTCCGCCAATATGGCTGCCCTGACACAAGGAGGGTGGAGGACCAGGCATAACAATGGAGGAGGAGAAGAGGTAGAGACAAGTTTGACGGAGTCACCTTGACTCCCACGACAAACTTTATTTGGCGAATCATAATGATGGGAATGCATTGAGCTGAAGCAGCGCATTGGATGGGTAGGGCTGGAGGGAGGGATGGAGTGTCGGAGAGAGAAATGGGTGGTAGAGTTGCTATCACCAAGACCAGAGACAGGAAAAACCCATCAAACATCAGACAAACATCTACCACCTCCTAAGCTGACCGATTAACAATATATAAGCAGTTTTTAGTTCACGCTAAAATAGAAATGGTTTTACGAAGAGCTATTTCTTGGCGTACATTGACGAGGCTAGCTGTTTCAACCCTCATTAAACTCCTTCAACAGAAGAAGGTGACCAAGATAATTAAATTGCAAACAATTTGTACGTTTGTGAAGGTTCTCAGCCATCCAGGTCATAGTATATCCAAAAAAACAAGCTGAATCAAGGGCAACTGGAGTTTCTTGAAGACGTTTCACCACTCATCCGAGTTTATATAGGAGCATACGTGGGTGTTGCTCATCAGAAACTACTGACCAGGCTCTGTTAATGACCAGATACTTGCCCGTATTTGGAGGAAGCTCTTCTTGTTTTCCTACCTCTACGAATGGTACTCTAACGACCCATTATCGGCCAGAGCTCCAGTCTCAAGGTGTGAGCGGGGGTGATACTTCTTGGGGACAGATGTTGAGACTGAGTTAGAAATTGATGGCAGATTATATCTTGGCACACCTCAACCTGTTCACAGATGGGTTTTTAGTTTTTTCCCCCCATCATCTTCTCATCCTTCCACCCCACCGTCTTTTCCTACTCTTCTTTTTCCTCCACCTCCTTCTTTCTCATTTTCATCTTCCTCCTTCTCCTTATTTTCTTCCCTTCACTCCTCCTTCCCCATCTGCTTCTCCTCATCCTCTTTTCTCTCTTCCTCCTTCCTTATTCCTTCCTTCTTCTTCTCTACCGTTATCTTATCTTCCTTCTTCTTATCCTGATCCTCATCCCCTTTCTCCTTCTTCTTCTCCTCTTCTTTTGCAAATTCATTCCGCTTGGGCCAGAGTTAGTTTTAGGCACTAATATTTTCTCATTGAGCAGATTATGAAAAGTTTACACCGCCATTCCTTCCAGTCTGGTCAGATCACACCAGTCTTTTCTGATTGAGGTGGTTACAAGACACATTTTTATTCCGATTATTAGCAGAATGCTGGTGCCTTGGTAAACATAACCCATGATATGAAAGTGGTCAGTCTGCTTACTTACCTCTCAGATAAGAAATAAAACACATCTGTCTCATACTGTGTCATATTTTAAAGAATTTACCCTGTTTTTCTGGCTTCATTTTTTATTTTTTGTCTTGGGTGCATCACAAACCTTGGTGCACTCATGGTACACCCTGCAACCCACTCAAGATTTAGTCTTAATCTTATCACGACAAGGTACATAATTACTGCTGTGGCTGTGTTATTAGTCACGCTGTCACTTATTTTAGTTTGATTAAGCCATCAGCCTTCAGTAATTGAAATGTCAACAGGTTTTATGTTATTGATGACTATAAAAAAATGCAAATATTCACATTTAAAAAGCTGGTGCTTAAAAATAGCCTGATTGACAGGATTTAATTGAGAATAAAAACTGCATCAGATATGAGAGGCTGGAGCTGGCAAATATTTGACATTTTTGCTTAAATGTCTTGTTTACGTACAACAAGCCAATTATCATAAATAAGCTGATGGTTTGTTTTTTTTGTCAGTCAGTTAAAAGCCGGCAATTTCAGCATTAATAAATTCAAAACACTGACCATAATCAGGACATAGAAATTCCTTAGAGTGCAGCCTGTCAGAGCTTTTTAGTGTCATTTTATCGCAAGAACAAAAGTCATACATACACCGATCAGCCACAATATTAAAACCACTGACAGGAGAAGTAAATAACATTGACCATCTTGTAACAATTCAGTGTTCTGCAAGGATACGTTTGGACCTGGCATTCATTTGTGTGGATGTTACTTGGACATGTACCACCCACCAAGACCAGACGAGGCACCCCCACCCCATAGCAATAACACTCCTTGATGGCAGCAGCCAGGATGCAGCCTGACACAGACGCACACACAAAAACAGTTTAGGAACATGAAGAACAGCACAAGGTGTTGACCTGGCCTCCAAATTCCCTAGATCCCAAACACAACAGATTCAGATTCAGATTCAGAAAACTTTATTTGTCCCCGGGGGGCAATTTAAGGACATCCTCAGAAGGCCCATGTCCATTTTGTGATGAGTCAAAACAGTTCTGGAGGCACAAGGGAGACCTACACAATATTAGGAAGGTGGTCATAATGTTATGCTTGATTGTTGTGAATATATTTATATATATTGTCACTGGTGGGCAACCATTCCTTCTGGAGGCAGTAGATTTCAAGTTAATGATGGATTACTTCTAGAAGTGATAGATGACATCAAAATATCAAGAATATTTGAAGTAAAAAAAATCACTCTAATTTCTGAAATGATCTTTTGTCATATTAATGATAAAGCGAGTGACGAGGGGGGTGCCAGACATTCGCTGAATGAGACTGAAGTAGGTGACAAATTGTGAGAGCAAAGGGGAGATGGAGGAGTGTCTGAGAGACAGAGGGAGAGAGAAATAGAGTGGAATTTGAAGTTTCACAGTCCCTAAGAGTTCACCAGTGCCATCAACCATGAACTCACACTCTCTCCTTCTCTCCCCCTCACACACACACAACCTCACAGAAGAAAGGAAATTAAAACTTCACGAATCTGCGGGGACTGATAAACATTGTGCTCCTGTATGCCACTCATACACTCACTCATCTGTGTTTGTGTGCGTGTGTGGGTATGAGAGCGTGTGTTTGCCCGCTATGTCGCTTGGATTGGATCTGCAAAGCTAGACCGACAAGCCGGTCACCTGCCAGTTTACAACTCGCATCACGTCACGCTTCACTGTTCACAAACACCCCTCTTTTTTTCTTTCACCTCTCTGTACACACTTTCTCGCCATATTGTGCACTTTAGCTGCTTTTCCACCACTGGAACTTTCCCCAGGAACTAGGAACCTTCAGAGGTACTTGCTACATTTCCATTGCAGAGACCAGGGTCTACATTAAGTTTTGAGGACATGTTTTACCTCTTAAACAAACAAACAAAAACGAACAAACAAACAAAAAAAACAAAACAGGAGGAAGTACTTTGTAAAATTACAGGAACTTTGAGGATAGGGCTTAAAATTGAAAATTTCGGATTGATCAAACGGGTTTTGCCTCACAGTCAGTCACTGTGATAGCTCTTTAGGGCTAAAATTTCTGGCATATTGAACATGCTTTCATGATACTTTTCATTACTGCCACCTATTGGACAGGAGTAGAGCAAGTTCTTGTTGTTGTATTTTTTGCACAAAAAACGAAAAAGGAAAATTGCTTTCAACGGACTAATTTGCCAAATTTGAACATTTCTATAGACCGCAATGGAAATTGCACATAATAACAGTCTGAAATAATAGTTCCTTGACAAAAGTTCTTGGGACTAAGTCCAGGGAACTTGTCTGTAAGTCCTCGGTACGTACTATATTAAAAAATGGCTTTATTCTATGCTTCTCTCGCTCATATAAACACACACACGCACAAAATTAGTTTAACTAAGCGGGAGGCAAAGTGATAAAGAACCCAAACAACAGGCATAGGGAGGATCAATCTGTCTAGAAAGACCGAACAACAGTTTGGTTAAAAAACAAAAAAACAAAAAAAAAAGAGCACAGTTTTATAACTCCACATCTCTGTTCATATCTCTGTATCTACTATTAATCTGTTTATTCCTTCCTTCCTGGAGGGAAATTCAGTTATCACAGTAGAAAGGCAGTTTCTGTTAATTCCTACAGAGTTATGGCTCACTGTTATACCGTACATAAATGGTGCTTAAAGAGCCGCACTTACAGTTGATTACAATGCTTAGACAAAGTGGAAATAAGTAATGCTGTGCTCCCTGAACTCTTGTAAAGTAGTAGTAAACTGTGATAAACATGGCTGAATAATTGGAACATATGTTCAGCCTTGGGAGTTTTAATAACTCAGCTGTGCCAAAGAGACTTGAAAGTATAATATCACATGATAGTATTTGTGTGTGAGACTGTTTCCTTACGTAAATAACACCATGATTGTAAACATTTTACTACATTCAAATGTTGCAGTGTTTTTTTTTTTTACTATCAAAAGTACACACATCAGAGAGCACACTAGAGTAATTTATGCATTTGTGTGATTAGTAACGGTGTGTTTGTCCTCTTCTCTTCTACATCTACACACTGGTGCAATTTCACAACTTGAATTAAACAAACTTGTCAGGTTATCATGTGGCCACATGCCAATCAAGCACCACATGTCCCCAAATTAAAAATGACTAATTTATTTAATTTTAATCTCGCATTCAGTTGTTAACATCTTAAATTATGATTCCCGAACCTCACAGTTCGTGTTGTTTACGTTGCTAGGCAGCATCTAGAGGAGTTCACAAGGCTTACCAGCCAGGAGTTTTTTTTAAAAAACCTGACAAGTTATAAAACATTGAGAAGGAAATTTTACAGATTTCAGTCAATCTCAAGAACAAAGAAAAGCAATGTGCTTTCCTACACAGTATTATTAAAACTGTCTGTCCAGAGGAGAAGGTTACATAGTGCCCTCTCACTCATATACCGACATCCTGTCGCTCACTCTCCGCGTCTTTATTTTCTGTTGGGCGTGTTTTCTTGTGGGGGTGGTTGCAACTGTCCCTCACACTCAGGTTATTTGGTTTATTTTATTTAGCGCCTCTCTACTTTTGGTTAATTTTGACTTCTGGATTCATGCAAATATGATCTTACTGCAATCTATTGAGAACTGGTTGGGAGTAACTCGCTGAAAATATTAGTGTTCACACCTGACATCGTAAATGCATCTCCAAATCCGACTTGAAATCTGGGGTGCGGCAGAATATTGTTTATAGATGCTTTCTAATGGATGATTTCCTACTGTCGTTTCAGAACCATGAACCTTTTTTGTGACACGATCAGTGGTGACAGTTTGTCAAAGGTTGTCAGTGTTATTAAACATACATACATTACATTGCTTGCAGGAGTTTTAATTTATAATAGCGCTTTTAAGGCAATCCTTAATATGACCCAGAATGCACTGTGCATTCACATGGCTGAAAGAATCTGGACACTACCAGCCTGATCTCGTCCAAATGTGGAGGTGTCCTTGATGTGTTCACACCTGCACTTAAAGCTGGTCACATGCAGTTGGATCACTCAGTCATTGTTGTCTTTACCTACAGTTTAATGCTCTCACTTTGTTTTAACGTTAATTTCAGTGACCTTGGTATGATATACCTTCACATATGTTATGTTAGATTGGATTCAGAAAAGCTCCCGTACTGAGATGCACTTTGGATATTGAGTCTCGCCTCTAAGGGGGCACACAGTCCTAAGTCACTTGCATTCAAAGGGCCTGTAATTATCCTCTCTGTGATGGAGCTCTGGAGGAAAATGAATAGAACAAGGAACATCTCATCCTTTGTCTTTCTCCCTTTTTAATTCCCCCCCGCTCACTGCAGAGTCATAAAAAAAAAAGTAAGCCGCCGAACGTAACGAGGGCCTGAAATAAAAAGCTGTGTGAAGGAAAGGGGATTTGTGTTTTTCTTTGTCACCCTGCAAATGTAAATTTCTGGATCATGGCAGATTTTATATTCCACTTTTTTTTCCATCTGTCCTCTCTCCTTTTGTATGTATGTCCAAACGCGTGATGTGAAAACGCTCCTAAATCTCCCTTAAAACGCAGCGTGTGCAGGAGCTGTTTGAGCTGAGCCGAGATGCTTTATAACGTAGCCGTGATGGATTTCGTTTGTTTTACGGCTGCGAGATGTTAAACTTGTAGTAAATCCACATTTTCCTCTCTCTGTCGCTAGGCTGAACCGGAGGGCTTCTCCCATTTCCACCTCTACGTGTGCGCTGCCTTCCTGGTGAGGTGGAGGAAGGAGATTCTAGAGGAGAGGGATTTTCAGGTAAGACACTTTTCTTTAGTGAGACAGGGGGAGCCGCAAACCTTTGCATTTCTGCTGAGAAGCATATGAATCCATACACACTGCATGTGTAACCCAAAGCTGATGTTGTTCTAGCATACATAGCTGTATATGTACATGGATTAATCTCCTGGTTGCGTACAAACCACATTAAAACCAGACTGTGGAGTCATTCATTGCCCTACATCCCTCTCCGTTACCTCCCTGGTCATTAACTGTAAGGTTTAAAAGTCGTCGTGAGTGCATTAGTAGATGACAGCAGACAGCTGCCAGAAGGTGACTTTGGTTGCCAGCTCACTTGGGGGAACCTGCCTTCTTAACAGTAGCAACACGGTCCAGCATCATCTCATACAAACACAATCTCGGCTCCTTGTTTTAGTTTCCACTGATCTATTCTCTATTTTCTTTCTTCTTTCTAACATTTCCCTCTACTTCCTTTGTTCTGTCCACATCTTTTCTCCTACCCGTCTTTGTTGTTTGTTGATGCTGGTCTATTCTCCGGTGTTTTGAGTCTTCTCACCTCTACTCAGTCAAATAAAAAAGAAAAAAAAAAAGAAAATGCACAGAAGAAGAACAAGAAAAATAGACGGAAAAGGTCACATTAGCAACTCACATGCAGGCTACCTCTGCTCACATTGAGTTTGGACTTGAAGTGATCCAACACATTATACCATCTTGAAAGATACCCACAACAGCGAACTGTTTGGGTTGGACATATGGAAAGTTTGACATGGTGAAGTGTCCCTTCAGTTGCGAGTTCCTCTTGTAACCCCTGGCTGAAGATAGAAATACTATTTCAAGTGTAAAATAGAATCTTCTTTGTACTTTCTGAGATAGAGTTCACTCTACAACTCCCTTTTTGGTTTAGGTGTTCCTTTTCTTTTCTTTGCTTTCCTGTGCATATCTAGGTATCTAGTCTTTGATTTTCCCTTGCATGCGCATTGTTAACTCCATTACAACCTTCAAAGGACAAATATTCATGCATACACACATCAGCTTTAATCCTAACTCTGTAGTTTTACCTACTTGCCGCTGCCTTGCCATACAGACTACCAAATGGTGCGCCAAGGGCAAGCAATCCATCCTCATAAAGATGAGCGGTAAAGATGAGGCGTAGAGGGAGGAGAGGCTCAGGGTGGCAATGAGGGTAGGAATAGATTAAACTTTAGAGCAATGGAGGGACAAAAAGAAGTTTGTTTTTGGTACTGAGACTTTTTATACTGTGCGGTACACTTTTGTGTGCAATGGTGTATCCCAAGGCTATTATTCCAAAACCACAATTTTATTCTATGCAGTGTTACAGATGATTAATTAAAGCTGACTATGCATTGGGCTGCCATGTGCACACTCTTGAGGCTACAACCACTTTTCAGAATGGATGCCACAAACAAAGGCTCTGGTTTCCATGTAAATGACTTAAGAAGCGACTCTCGGTGAGTGATTTTTCTTTAAACAACAGATATGTGAACTGAGTTATGATGTGGAAGGCTAGGCTCAGGGAACAGGAGTTTTAGGTCGATTTATCTGCAGATTCACCAATCTATACAATTGACAGACAAATCCTGTCAGGACCTCGCTCAGTACTGAGGTCCAACCCAGACTATCTGTTAACTTGAAGGGTTTATATATCTGCTCTTAAACCTTCCAAAACATTTGCAGACTCGTTGGGGCCTCCCAAATTAACATAAAACAAGTCTGAATTTTGGGATTCGAAATCTGAGTTATTGCACTTGTACTCTCCCAATAACCCCTTAGAAAAACAAGTCTGAAACATAGACTGTATAAAGACGGATGGTGGAACAGCTCCTCAAAAGTGAAGCCAAAGCAAGTAGAGCTCCCCCTGGTGTCTGGCTGCAGTATAGGTCATAAGCTCCACCTCCTCCATGTTAGTGGGTGGGACTTGGGCCAAATTAAAACACAAAAACACATGTCAAATATATATATATTTTTTCCAAGGATAGTTTCAGTCATTTTAGGCAGTTAATATAATACTGATGCATATTTAGGTGTTAAGTACAGTGTATAATCCAAGATGTCCTTCTAACTGGTGGAGGTACTCTGGCGTACAGTACTCTGGTGTCAGTTTGGCCAATGCAAGGAAGTGGGGACGCATTGCCTACATTTATACAGTCTATGTTCTGAAAGGACATAGAGCAGCTGAAGGCGTTTTCAACTGATGGTAAACATTCAAGTCATTTAAGCTAACCCTAGCTAGCATTCCACTGTATGCAAATATTAAACTGACAGTTAAAATATCTTTTCAAACCATTCCTGTAGCATTTGCACATCCACACTTCTTCTTCATCATCATCATCTTTTTGTTTGATTGGCATTTGACAAACCAGTTTGCAGTTGCATCACCGCCAGCTACCAAACGGGAGTGTAGATCAGTCTCCGTTTTCGGCTAGCTTTTTAAGTGCTTGTTGTTGTTTTAATACAACAAGTAGTTGAATCATATCATGCCAAATCTGAAAATAGCAGTCCCCACATTGCAAATAAAGAATGGAAGATGGAGGCCATTTTGATTAAAGATGATTCATCCTCTGAGCGAGACACTGGAGGCTGTCTGAGTTGAGGATGAGACGTCAGCCTACTCATCTGTTCTAACATTCATATTCTCTCTCTCCCGTTTCCCACTCTCTCTCTCGCTGAAGCTCAAATAATAGTAATACTTTCTTGCCGGAGTTCATTTCAGACTGAACTTAAGGTGGTTACAGGTTTTTCTAAATGGATTTCTGCAGCGTTTTGAACGGTGTGCACAGAAAAGCCTTGCTTACCTTTGTGTAGTTAGCGAGCCCGTTCGTGCTAAAAAAAAAAAAAGATCAATGTATTTATGGAAATTTGTATTATTTGAACAAGACTCTGCGAGCACACTGAAAGTAGACAGAGCCTGCAGGGAAGTCAAATAGTGGCAGACAAATTTTAGAATAATCTTTTCAAGTAGGGACGCCGTAAGGAACACATTTGTGCTTTAAAATGAATATTCTTAACAGCCATTGGACAAGCCATGAATTTTCATACCTACACCTTCACCATGGACCTTAAATAAAATTATCTGATGAAATATTTGCTTCTAAACATCCAAATGTATTGAACTTTTTTTTTAAATTGGCTAAATGGTTCTGCCTTGTGCAAAACATGTGAAATCTGCCAGAAACACATCAAAAGATAACCAAAACTAGCCTGAAAGCCAGACAACTTCCCTGCCCACTATTTTTTTGTAGACCAAAAACTGGTCTGGAGTCACTCCATTGGGTACTGATTATGCTCTGGCAAAAATCTGCCAGACGATTCAGGTTCAAATCGTCAAGTCGGTTGAAGCGTGCTCCAGAATCCCAATATTGTGTAGGTCAGTTGTGACTCACCAGAGAATGGACATGGTCCTTCTGAGGGTGTCCTGTGGTGTCTGGCAACAGAATGTTGTTAGTGGGGGGCTTTGGGTCCTATGGGTTGAGGGGAGGGGCCTCTGTGGATCAGGCTTGTTCCAGTGCATCCCACAGATGGCTGATCAGTTTGGGATCTAGGGAATTTGGAAGCCAGGTCACCACCTTGTGCTGTTTTTCCATGTTTTTTGAGTTGTTTCTAAACCATCGATGCCAATGTTGTGGCTGATAAGTGTATTTTCAACAGATGATCAGATGTTTACTCCACCGATCGCAGTCTGTTTGAACAGTCCTTCCCAGTCGTTCCTTATTGAGCTGCTAGCCTCTTGATCTTATAAAATATTTCCCTGCACTTGGATAAAGTTTAAATGATTGAACACCAGATCAGCAGTGGGTATCTTAGGAGTGTACTCGAGCATGCACTCCACAGTCCATTCTAATGTTTCAGCAGAAGTAGTTCTGTACACCAGACTAGATAAAGAAACATGGGAATAGTATACTCTTCACCACAAGAAACTTAAACACATATTCAACATTTCAAGTGAATCTAGAAGCTGTGGAGTTACTCTAGGGTCTGAACCAGTCACCCTAAACTTTAAACAGACTTGTAGTGGACTATATTCCTTATCTTCTGTATTTATTTGTATATTTTAAAGATATAGCAGTCATGCCATACAAGACACACACAAAAAAGCACACACATACTCATAAATAGACACAGCCAAATGTCATCCTGGCATTTTCCCCTGCCCGATATACAGCAAATGAGCTCTCATCGTTTGTTTGTTTATGTCTTCACGGGAAGTCTGTTGTCTGTGTTTAATGGAACACAGATGTCCTGTGTGTGTGTTGCATGGCTCGGTGTGTTTATGCTCCAGACTGGCTGGATATATATTTATATACATCTCCATATTCAGATTATAACTGTGCATTAGAGTTAATGTTACAGAAAGACATATAAATAATACTTTTAATTAACATGCACAAACCTGGACATACAAGCTGCCGCTTTGAGAAAAATGTGTTCACTTTTGCAAACGGATCCACCAAATATAATGCAATTTACTAAGTAGTTTTCTGACGCAGATTAGTGACGATGCGGAAAGCGAAGAGTAAAGATTTTGCCTTCTCCCGGCTTTAGTGCTTTAATTCAAAGCGATTTCTGCCTCTGATCCACTGAGCCTCAGAGTTTAAACGTGGGCCTGCCAGGTTCTTAAGGGCCTGTTGAACAGACCTTATCTCCACATGCTTTATCCAGCAGCCCTCACAGCACCCTCTCCTCTAAAGCCGGCCTTTCTTTCTGTCTTTTTACACATCTCAGTCGCTCTGTTTTTCTCTCTAATTCCGAACTGCTCTGTTTTTTGCCACTCCTCATTTGTCTGCTGCCTAGCTTCATCCTTTGTTTTCCTGTGCTGTCTCCTTCTGTCCCTTTATTTCAATCTGGCTTTCTTTCTTTTCACTGTGTATCTCTCTCTCATTCTTCCCTTTCTTCCTCTTATGGCACTTCATCCTTTACATCATGAGTAGAAGACGTGTGTTGGTCAGTTGTTCTGCTTCTTTTGTCCAGACTAAATATATCAGTGAAGCTGTATATAAGCTGGACAACAGTGAAATCCTGTACAGACATTTATCGTCCTAAGAGGATGAGTCCTAATGACTGTGGTGATCCTCTGATTTTCCTCCTAGCACCACTACAAAGTAGATCATTGTGGTTTGCCAGTGAAATAGCTCAACAGCTATTGGATGGATTATCTGGTGTACTTTTCCCTCAATCTTCATGATCCAGTCAAAATTCTCATGCAAATGGACTCACTTTTAGTTTTAATGCATGTAGACCTAATGAAATTCCACATTAGCCTCAGGTTTACTAAATCTCCAGTGCTAATTGGCAAACTATTGACATTAGGGAACAACTTGCCAAAGTTCATCTGCCAAAAAATGCTCAAAAGCCCCAACTGTGTGTTGTGTTCTGTTGTGTTTCAGAAATGAACTCAATAAAGACTCCCTAAAGCGGATGCTAATTGGCTAATTTGACAATGTTGCTCTCCAGTGTATTTGCAAGTTGTAAGCAGCTCATGATTTTGCGCGTATAGACCTTTAAAACTAAACTACATACATTTCAATTAATGTTTTGCTCTAAGCGGGCGAAAGCAACCATTGGCAGACAAATTATATAGCTGCATTTCCAATTAAAATCGGCCCACGTTAAATCATACTCAACACTATCGGAATTAATGGCAGAATATAGTAAACAACGTATTTGCCAATTAAGTTCACACTGAATGAATCTCATATAAACTTTTGTGTTATTTAGTGTTATTGGGTGAATGTCGGTTTGAAATGAAGTTCTTCATTCCCATCTTTTATGTTACAATATGTTATTATGAGAAAATGTTTGCATACGTTTTAATGGCAGAGGTTTATATAGTGGTTAACCCAAATTATATATTCATCAAAAAATAAATAAACAAACAAGACTTCATTGGCATTGTCACATGCTAGACTAAGTCGTATTCAGCCATTGTCCTATTTGCTTTAGTATTTAGCCCAAAACACCAGTGTAGAGCCTTGTGTTACAAAGGGAATTTTATATAGTGCTGCTTTAAAGGTTTTGGCCTTTGTCATGTTCACCATGGTTGTTCAGTGTTCCATCACAAACATTAACATTAACCAACGTGAGAGAGGCCTTTAGTTGTTTAGAAGGTATCCTGGGTTCCTTTGTGACCTCTCAGACTATTATGCGTCTTGCTTTTGGAGTGATCTTTGTTGGTCGGCCACTCCTGTGAAGGGTAAAGGCTCTTTTAGGGTACTGCGGGACATAGACGCCGTCTCCGCCGTGTCTTTTTTGCCAGTCAGACTCTACTTCCTGCTTCACTTTCCAATTCCTGCTTCACTTTCAACGATGGCGACTGAAACTTTCGCCGAAGACAAACAAATGTGTGTATCTCCGAACCTCCTCAGCTAACCTTTCCTTGATGTGTTCCGTCTTTATTTATCCAAAACAATCTATTTGTTTGATTGTGGATATGGAGAAACAGCCAGAAATGCTAAAGCAGAAACATGCTACTTGCAAGAGGACCAACTGTTTGCGGTATGCGTTGCCACAGCGCGTAGTTACATTTTTGGTGAAGTGCACGTCAGGGGTAGGGTCTGCGCTGTCGCCGTGGCGCAGAAGTCTAATCCGTCTCTAACAGTTGTCTAAATCCTTAATTTGTTCAGAATCCATCTGACTGTGGATTTGTAGAGATGGTTTTCTCAGAAAGCTCCTTCGTCTGTTCCATCATAAACTTTTACAAACTTGTGTTGTAAAGATCAGACTGTGACAAATCCCTGATTTCTTCTTAAACAAAACGGGGTACTGAGCAACACCCGAATGTCATTACACTGGTCGGAAACACTTCTGAACAGATGGGCTCTAATTTGGTCTTGATATTAATTTGTAATCCTCTGCAACTGCAGTAATATTGGCTCATTTTCCCGAATAAACAAGTGCAGTATAGAGTAAATATAGAACTATACGATTTTTGTTTCATTTATTTGATTAGGTTCTCTTGTGTAAATCTGCTGATGTTTGAGTCCCTTTAATGCAGAAATGTGGAAAATTGTGAAGGGCACAAAAACTTTCAAGCAGCACTGTATATCCTGCTGTCAAAAATAAAACCCACCTAAAGTTGGCCTTAGGGAAAGTTAACTTAATAATGTTTGCCTCATTTTAGCAGGTCTTACCATGACAGTGTAGTTATAACCTCATTATTTGTAGAGGAAAAGAAAAAAACAAGAGAAAAGACATCTTAAATACAAAAAAAGAAAGTATAACGTTATCAGTCAGTACGCGCATGCAGAAGTCAACCTTGTGTTTTCATGGTAGAATATGCACATGCACACAAATAACACAAGCTCCTAGCATTTTAATAAAGGCTGCTAACCAGTTCCCATCAATCTACTCATTATTACACTCCAGTTTCCCCAAGCCTGGAGGGCAGCTCGACTCGCATCAGCTAGTTAGCACAGTACAACGTTAACAGCTTGTCGTTTTGTTTCATAGCTGTAAATGATTGTTTTGATTGATTCGCGCTTCGGAGAGTTGGAAAACCGGTGCACTCCTGACACGCACTCGTAATACTTTGTCACAGATAAGAAGGTTTCTCAAAGCTGTGGAGATATTGGATTGAAAAGCTGAAAAGGTCAGACTCACAAATGTGGGAGTTGAAATGGTCCTTTTGAGATTACTCTGATATGCAGACCTTTCTGAATCTCCTCTGTCACTGTGGTGGCAGTCAGTCAGCGTGGAAAAATAAAGTGTGAGCTAATTGACTTGAATGTAAAATGCAGAACGCGAGGAGCAGCAGCTGCGTACGACAAACTACTGGCATGTTACATTCCCGTGGTCCTAAGAGGGAACCCGTACCACTGATTCACTTTAACGCTTTTAATTAAAAAACGCATGCAGAAAGTCATTTTAAAAGGATAATTCATGCATTGTTATCAAACATAGTGAGGCGGGTAGCTGTGAATCTCCCGTCCTGGTTGTGGGATTGGATTGGTTAAGCTGCGAAATGAAAAGCAGGAGGAGTATAGCACTCCCCAAGCAATCTGCCTTCCACCGTTCCACCTCAGCTGGCACACCGCTGCTAACTGCCGGCCTGAACTGCATGGATAAGTTTGCACACACACACACACACACGCGCGCATTTTCATGAATTTTCCCCCGTCACTCAGAGTCACACGCTCGTAGACACAACAGCATGAACATGCGCATAAACAGCTCTCTCTCACAAGTACTGTTTTATTCACGGATTCAGGTGCCTCCGAACACGCGCTCACAGTAATGGGCGAGCGGGGAGATATTATGCAGGTGCGTGTTTGCACCGCTGTTTTTCTGGAAAGGCCACAGTCAGCGCCATTCCCATTAGTCCGCGCTACCCTCAGAGAGCAGCAGGGCCACTGCAGAAACACCTCTGCCCTCTTGTTTGTAAGCCTGCATTTTTTTGTAGCTGTATCGACCCAGAAATTTGACATCGGACCTGTCTACAGTTGAAAACTACCTCAAGGTTCAGGAAGTTTGTTTCAGTTTTTTTGAGACATTTTGAAAACTAAGCAGTGGCCAGAAATTCAGCTAGATGAGAGATTATTTCACTGCAGTCCTAGTGGTGTCACTACTGCAGCGTGTTTGTGTGCATCTCTGATCTGTATTCGACAACTTCTATTAATTATGCATCAGGACACCTTTACAGACAGTGTATATAGCCCCGCTGATCATGGCCATCTAATACTGTTTCCCGACGATTTCATTAGTAAGCGCCGCTGAATAGCCTCCGTCGCGTGGATCCTCATTGCGATCGTTAATGCGAGGCCGAGCGTCTCTGTGAATACAAAGCTATTAGTCCTGTGTAAATGACTACAGTCTTTTTTTTTTTTCAGCAGGGCGCAGAGGAGAGCTGTAGCAAGGGAAGCAAGTGAGGGGCGGGAGAGTGAAAAAGATTTGTTCTCGCTTTAATTAATGGTGTGTGAAAAACTGTGGACCTTTGTAAATGTCAGCGGCTGTCCTCAGATCAGTTGCGTGTGGAGAACGCCTTGGGTTAGGCAGCCTCGGCAATAAAGGAGGGAAGGGTGCTCCAAAGTGGACCAGAGTGTTCTGGAAATGTCAGTCCTATTTCAGTCACAGTGACAGGGAGTGCGACTTTGTTTGGGATGAATTTTTGCGTTGCAGAGAAGATGATAGGCCTCCGCGGAAGTAATACATTAACACATATAGAGAGACAGCTAGGGAAGTGCACCTCTGTGTTGTGTTTAGCTTGAAAAATGTCAGGACAACATGGGGCGAGACATTCAATTAACATTTCCAGCATGGTGTCAGGAAAATATCCTCATGTTACGCACATAGTAGAAGTCTGAGCGCCAGTCTGCCTTCAAATAAACCTGTTGAGCCTTGTCAGTATCCACCATAATTCAGATGTAACCAATTTGTGGCCCAATGTGGACGCTTTTCCTCACACCGGTTTGTAGTTCGACATGCGTCTTTCGTCCTTCCATTTAGAGTCTTAATTCACCCCATCCGTCGTCCCGATGAAGCCATTATTGTGCTCTGTGACACAATCTCTTTAAAAAGTTTATTTCTGGAAAAGCGAAACTCAAAAATCCATCCAGTCTAATTATCAGAACAAAGTGCGTCTCTGTCAAGACGCCAGAACAAATGCTCGGAAAATTGGAACTCTCGCCGTTTAATCGGGACATCTGGTCACTCTAGATGTTTTCCTCTGCCAACACAAATGCTGCAGGGTATTGTAAACAGTGTAGTCCAGAGGGCCCTCTACTGGGGAAAAAAAAGACCAGTGTTTTACTGCAATGGATTCTATATGCAAATTTGTATTTCTGTTATTTTACGATGTGTGTTGAATAGGCATTAGTCAGCCCACAGAATTAAGCTTCCAGTGCCTTGATTAAGCCATTAAAGTACAAGATACAGTTCACTCTTTGCTCCAATAAAAGGTGTCTTTGGAGTTGCTGGATTCCATTTGGATGTCCAATGTCCAGACATCTTCTAGGGGGTTTGACATCTAATATTCATTGTTTAGTTTGCTGCTAATTTGAGTTTTTGCCCTCCACCTTCACCTACACGTCAGCTCCTGTGTTATTGTACCTCTCACAAGCTTCTTTTATTCTTTACCTCCAAGTCTGAGCCTGAGCAAAAGCAAGTCCCCTTTAAGCTCAACACCTTCCAATTCCCGTTAAAGAGGCCGGCCCCTCCTTTGATTAATTCCACACTTTTCACCCATTCATCACAGCGAGACCTCCTCATTTTCTCTCCCCGAACTTTCCTCCCAAAGTCGGGTCGCATCAAGGGGCTCGCGGCTTCTCTGATGGATGGCACAGTAGTCAATAGTGTTGAAAGTGAGACAAGGCCACCCCCGGTAAACAACTTTTAATAATCACCCTGTTGATTGAGTGCCGCGCCCGATGTGACATATGAATCTGTTGGTGCCAAAACAAGTGGAGAAGAGGGAAAAAAAATGAGTGGAAAACAGAGGGCTTAATATGGCGGAAGTAATTATGCAACCCCTCCACCCCATTCCTGCCTTTTATTCCGTGACATCCCTCTTTCATTGCTCTCCTTCCACCTACACCCTCTCCATCACTGACAACTAAAGTTCGCTTTCAGGCTAACTTGTGTGGGCTTCTGCGTTGAATTATGGCGCCGTACAATTTTGATGACCAAAGCTGTCTAGAAAGCCAGCGGTGATCAGTCATGGTATGGCGCTGGGTGTGTGCTTCTGCTCTAATATGTGCACAAACACAGCTGTGTGTTGGCTTTCTGACGGGGGTTGTGTCGTTGCTCTTTTGATCAGCCCTTACAAGAGCGAGTGCGCCTTTGCCAAGCATTTATCAGCTCAGAACAATGGTGAGTGATTAGCTTGCTGTCTGAGTGCCATTACCGACATTATCGTCGGCCGAGGTTTATCCTCCAGAGAGAGGAAAATAAAGATGGGAAGAGCTCGGAAGAGTTTCATGGCTTTCTTTTGCTAAAAGATAACAAAATAACAGGAGCTGCTCTGTCAGCTCATAAGCCAACTGCATGCCTCCCTTCTCGGCTCATTTAAGACACGAAAATGCCAAATAAACGGCCGTATCGACCCGCTTGTAAGGAATAAACAGACTGCAGCAGCAGCAGCAGCAGCAGCAGCAGCATGAGGAGAGAGACATTTTTAAGAATAAGAGAAGAAAGGAGTTTTGAGGAATGAGCCGGGGTCATGAACCGAGACATAAATATCGAATTTTAAATTCAAATGCCCGCATATGCAGTCAAAGCAGGAACTGAGGCGTTTATGCTGGAGTTTTTCGGGGATCTTGAACTCGTGATTTGCGGTGCATTAACCTTTCTGAACTTGGTGACGGTTGGAGTTAAACCGTTCAGGCAACAATGAGATTTTCTTTTGTGGAATTCAGTGTTGTGTTCATGCCAGATTTGCGTTGCAGTAGTCAGCGTAGTGCGCAGCTACAGAACTGTAGTGGATGCGTTCAGACATTTCAAGCATTTCAGAATGCGTGGAAACAAAAAACTCAAAACAGATTTTAGGTGGTAATGGTTGATGCAGAGGAAACGAATGGTTAAATATCGACTGCGTGTGAACTTTGAAGCTGCACATGTCGAAAAGTGAAACTAGTCAAGCCGAGTGAAAAATCACTCTAAATGCTCCGGTACACAGACGAAGCACACACAAGTCTTTTAATACTTAAATTGCTTCTGGCTGCATTATTCCAAAGGTTATGAACTTGTCACTGACCGGTGCAGGATGGGCGCGAAGCTAAAGCCTGCCGGAGAGCATAGAAATTTCCTTTTGTCGTGGCATCATACCCATTCACACTTATTTTTAGTTTTTATTCAAACCATTAAAAGGAATCATTTTATGGGTCTGGAGTATCAAAGTGATCTCAGCACGAACACCAACGTGTTGGGTTTTATGTATACTGAAAGCTTTCAGCTGATCTGTCAGCCATTATCAGGCCTTAATCTAATTCACACTCCCACAGTATTTAGATGACCAAAGGCTCTACCCACACGTCTACTCATCTTTTTGCTTTTATGAAGAAAGGCTTCAGAAATTAGTTTGGTTTCCACGAGGAGACACGTTGACCTAATTACATGAATGTCAATTAGTTTAGATTTTTATTACGAATTATCTTTTCTTCCCTACAGTATTTTTCAAGCCTGTGACCATGTAGATTGAATGAACTACTATAGACTTACTCAGCGTGATTCAGGTGTCTCCAGCTCTGTAGTGGTTTGTTGCTCCTCCTAGCCTCCAAGCTAATAGTAGGTTTTCCCATTTTAAGTGACAAATACAAATTACTGCCACCTGCTGGTATGGAGAGTTATATATGTTTTTTTGTTTCGTAAGCGCAGAAATATTTGCCAACTTAGTTGCAGATGACTGTAGTGTTTGCGATGTGGACTTAGTGTCCATACCTTTCAATTTGTTAGATGTTAATACAAAACCAAGTCATCAAGGAACTGTTTGACATGTTGGGAAGTATGCACATGGAAAGTTAGCTATGCACTTGTTGCTCAGTAACCAGTCTCACCAGTTCACAGGTGTTGGTCTGTAAGTAGGTCATAAACCTATTTCAGTAATGAAACAAATGAAAAACATCACATTTACTCATTTTATTTGGCAAGAATATGACGGTGTTAATCACCCAAAGTGTGGCTTTTTACCAGCCCACCTATCTACAAGGCAACTTGGCTGTGCCACACCATGCCAGCTCTTACTTCCACATGCTACAGTGCCCCGCTCCTACATTAGCACCCACTGTTTGCCAGAGTGCCCATTTTGTGTAATTATATGAACTACAGCAAGCTAATGGCCCCAACAGAGCAGTGCCTAGGCCCATTACACCTCGGGGTGCTCCAAAACACCATTACCACCACCGGCTACCTGGAGCGTTAGTGCACATAGGTGACAGTTTGTGTGTGCAACTGCGCCTCCGTTGTGCGTTCATGTAGATGCGTTGTTTGAAGGAGGTCGGAGGCGGATTGATGCGTGTCACAGAAGCACAACAGTTGCTGCAGACAATTGGCGTTTTTTTGCCGCAAACGCAGGTCTGTTGATATGGGTGTGAGCATTACACCTGTCATCTCTCCTCCATTAATTCCTCCAGAGCTTTAGCTGCCCGCTGCTGGAAGCTGTAGGTGACAGCAGAAAATACAGGAAGGCGAAATTTGGGCTCTCATTGTGCGCACTTCACTTAGCACCGTCTCATTCTGCCAGCAAATAGACTGTTTGGTTCACAGGACGAGTGGGCTTTAATTGTGTGTGTGTGCTTCCCACCTTTACTGCCAATGGATTCAGTCGCTGCGTTAATAGTGTCTGAAGTAATATTTCTTTCTGACTCCATTCGAGGTCTCAGCTCTTATAACCAATATCCATCTGTGACTCATGTGCATGCATAATGTAGTTTCATCCAACTTAAAGCTCAGAAATGTGACTTCAAGCTCTACAGTGTCGCGTCCTCGTGTCCTTCTACCCCTCTTCCACTCAGGCTACTGGGTAAATCCACAGTTCCCGCCATTCCCCAAGGTGGAAGATCCCCTCCCCCAACATTTGTGACTCTGTAAATGTGAAGCGGACATGAGGATAGGCTGTATTAAATCAGCTCTTCCCTGGTCAGGTGAAAACAATAACTGTACACACAGCGAGTAAATTCACTTGACAGCAGCTTCGGCTGCCTGTGCGACCATTACGCTGCTATCCCTTTCTCTTTTTTAAGAAAGAGCCTTAGCACTGGCTCTATTGACAATCTGCTTTCCCCTCAGTATCAATAGCCATTAACCACTTTAAGCCTTGCCAAGCGTAGGAGATGGAGAGCTAATTGGCTTTTTTTTTTTGTAGTGTACTGTATACAGTAATGGTGAATCAATGTCTTTGTTAGTATTGTGGGATAAATGGATATTCATGCCTGAATAACCGCAAACACCCACACACGAGGCTAGCAGCGCTAACACCGTACGTACCTACGCACGCATACAAATGTTTCTGTCTTGCCTGTACCTCCAATTTGTCATACCATCACAGATAGACTGAAACAAAAACTACCCTCAAACATACAGTAAACATACACAGAATTTCATGAACCCCCCCCCCCCCCCATCCCCCATGTAAACACACTCACAAGCTCACTCTCGCTAACACTCATGGCCTCTCAGCGTGGAGTGCTGCCACCTGCGTGGAGTGGAGTGAGAGCAACATTCCCCCCTGACAGCGAGATGTATGCAATTAAACCGTATTAAAGTCATTAGCCCAACAGAAGTGATAGCCAGCAGATGGTTACCATGCAGAAATACGCTCTTAATGAAGCTCCTCCGTCACTAGGCATGCATGAGTGCACTCATGTTGGCGTCGCGTGTGTGTACATTTGACTGTACAGCTCGAAGCAGTGCTTGATCAGGCGGCGGTCGGCCCTCTTGGCGCGTGGTAATTAGTGCCCATGGTTGATTCATGACGACCCGCTAACACATGGTACGTATCGTCCTTACTGTTATTTATTTCATCGGAGGCCAAGATAAGTTTCATGTGTCTGAGCTGATCGTGCAGATTCTTGAGTTGTTACTTTTCTGAGCTTCTGTTGACAAGAATCTGAAGTGTGGCGTTGCTAGGAGACGTGCTGCCAGCATCAGTGCTGTGCTGCTGATTGGAGCAAGTCATAGTCCCGAATGATGGTATAAGCTCTAAGAAAAACTTAAATTGTTGGAGGTCAAACCAGGTTACAAAGTTTTATACAGAGAAGCAAGCAACAGAACTAAACCCTTACTCTTATTACTGCTAGATTTTTAAATACAGGATATTTCAGTCAGCGCAGTTACTGGTTAAAGTAACATTGGACCGTGATTCTCTTCTAAATGAGTTTTTGATTTCTCAAGATAATTTCAGACCATTGATTGTACAAGGGGGTTCTGGGTTCAAATCCATTGGCCGACTGGGGGCCTTTCTGTGTGGAGTTTGCATGTTCTCCCTGTGTCTGTGTGGGTTCCCTCCGGGTACTCCGGCTTCCTTTCACAGTCCAAAGACAGTTAGGTTCATTGGTGATTCTAAATTGAGTGTGAATGGTTGTCTGTCTCTCGGTGTTAGCTCTCCGATAGACTGGCGACCTGTCTCTCGCCCAATGACAGTGAGTCGATTAGTCTATAGATTCTATTGGGATTATTCCATTGGCTTTTTTATAAGTACAGTAGTCAATGCATAATCCTAATTTATCCTAACATGATATCTATGGATGAAGAATCCATGTCAAACTTTTACCCAATGACACTTGTTAGGAAACATGTTGTTTACCATTTAGAGACATGAATTAGCAAAGACAGTGTTAGTATGATTTAACCTCAATGGCTTGTGTTGATTGTAATTGGAAGTGCTGCTGTGTTATCCGTCCATCCATTATCCATTACTGCCTACCCTGTAGAGCATCACCATTCGCACTCGCACGCACTCCCGTGGCCAATTTAGCATCCCTAATTAACCTAACATGCAATGAACAGCAGCGTTGCCGTGCTAGCCATTAGGGAGTCTTTGTTGAATTCTTGGCTGAAAAACAAGTCATGAAGAAGCAACAAAGACTCCCGGCCACTGACCACCAACCAACAATTGGACCGTTGTCCAAATACGAGCAGTGCCGTCTTGTTTTGTTGAGATGGAAAGCTGCTGAATCTCACGGCTATACTACAGTGGTGGGCTGTTTTAGTTTTAGTAGACATGTAACTTCCTGGGTCTCTGTTAAAATCTCTGTTTAAATTCCCACACCTCTAACCTTCCTGTTTGTGTAATCTTTGACATTCCTGGTGTCCGCCGTCATTGGCGATGGCTGTATATTAATCATTTACGACGTTGCCCTACTGTGTAACCTTCCACACAGTGAGCGTCAGACATCCAAGTGAAGATGAGGCTTCAAATAAAGCTTTTCATTTACATACCTATCATTGTTAATAATGCCATAACGGCCCAGACAGACTCTTAAAAGTGGTTAACGCTATATTTTTTCTGACAGCAGTCGCCAGGCTCCGTCTCTGGGCTCATCGTCCGTGACAGCTGCATTTCTCGGCTATTTGACAGTTTTTCTTGCTGCATTATTTCTTCTGTAGAGATGTTGGGATGCATGATGAACCAACTAATTTTCAGTCAAGAATTCATTTCCTCAACCGCGGTAGTTATTACTTGAGCCTCCGAGAACGTCTGCTGATTGAACTGGGATGGGGCGCGCTGGCTAGCCTTGCGACATTAAGGCTACGAACCACGCTTGAGTCACCGCTCTCTGCAAATGAATCATTACGCGTTTCATCTCGAGCTATAAATATAGTCTCATATTTTGACCAGTACTGTAATAAGCATCATTTACGTTTAAACTGACAACATCAGCATCATCTCAGTTATCTGGCTCTGGTTCACTGAGCGTAATGAATATAATGGAGTCAGGGTAGAGTGTTGTTACTCCGTGGGGAACTTTACTTTTTCTTGAAGAGCCTGGGGCGGCGAAATACAGTGGGGGAAGTACACGGTGTCTAGCCCCAGGCATCCAAGACTGCTGGGGGGACGCATAGAATACTTACACATGTTTACACTGCAGCGACACTAAATTAACTGTGGTATCAGTTCTCCTGCGTCTCTTTTTTCTCTTTTATTAATAATTCATTATCTCCTTTACTTGTTCCGTCTTTTGTTCTGTTTAAATTAAGTACCAGTTAAGAGCTTGGCAGATATTCTGGAGAGCAAATGCAGTTCAAACAATTAAATTTTATTTCTTTTAAGGATGCGATTGTTTTCATACGAGCAGACCGCGGCACACACGAGGCAGTCCGTTAGCTGTGAGCGAATTTCGGTGGACTTGGAAAGTGTGTGTGTGAAGGCGAGAGAGGGCGAGTGATGAAAAGGGAGAGCTGATAGTGACGCTCCATTGAATACAGATGAGAGAAAGGCAAGCTGAATTCTGATCAGGCTGCTTCCCACTCTTCCTTCCGCTCCCTCTTTCTCTCTCTCTCTGAGAGAAAATTCTTCAGAAGACTGCGCCTTTCTGAACCGATGGGGGAGGCCAGCAGGTCAGCCTTTCAATGTCAAAGTTCAGGTCATAAAAAAAAAAGCAGCTATTGTAGTGTTTCTTTTATATGAAGAAGTAACAAGCGCCTGATTTTGATGATGAATGCAATGCAGCGGTTCTTCAGAGGGGATCTGATTGTGAACTGAAACTCTTTGGAGGCTGAATTTGTTAGCATTTTTTATCCGTGCGCCCTCACAACCTGTGGTTTCATCGACTTCTTTAACACATTCCAAGGGCCTATGGATCATAGAAATCAATCCGTAAAGTAGTAACCAGCTCATGTCAAAGCCGATATTCTGCTATTCAACTTATAGGTGAATAAGTGATCGGGAAGGCTGGGGTTGAAGTGAAGCTGCAGTTTGATCTGAAAAGTCTGGCTAGCATGGCGCCTTCGTGCTTAATTAGCAGAAGAAAACGTGTACTTTTCCACCCTCACTCTGAATACAAATGCCTTTTGTTGAAAAGTCACCAGGGTCGCTTCACCGGCTCATTAAAAACGAGCAAGGAAGGGAAAAAAATCACGAAGCCAAACGCCTTCATTTTAATGCGTAGCACGGTAAACTAACACAAAGTGCCTCGCTGTCGTAAATATATCGACTTAAAGTTCCGCGTAGTTTGACTTTTGCAGCAAATTAGCATGAAGCGTGCATTAAAATGTAGAAGCACTTGACAATCTTGTAAAATAATAGTTAGAACCATAGGCGCTTTACAGTTTATTTAGTTATTATTTAGTAGAAATACTTGTTTGTAACGAGGTCCGCAAAAATAGCAGCAAACGGAGTCAGATGAGTGTAGACACCCCAGCCCCAACGTGATTTGTCCTTCGATGTGATTATCAACACCGTGATTGGTTGTAAACCCTGTTGTCACGGCAATGATTTCAGCCTTGATGATGAAAGCTCCCGGGACTCTGATCCACACCACACACACACACGATCAGTCTGTCTCACTGCTAACCAGTCCCATTCCCCTTTGAGAGAGAGGCATTAGCTGGCGAGATTGAACCGCCGCTTGTGTGTGTGAGCGCGTGTGTTGCTGTTGTTCTGTCTTCTTACTTACCAAGTAATGTACAGAACAGGAATCTGGGGGAAAGGCTCAAGCTCCACTGAATTGTACCTGACACTTTGTTCTTTCTGTCCTCACTTTTTTTCTCCCTATGCCATGAGAGAGACCTTCTGTCTCTCTCATGGCTGTTATTAAACCGCTTTGAGTTAATAACATCTGTGTCACGCTGAAACCCACAAGCAAAGGTCGAAATCAAGTGTAACTGCTGCTGTGTGCTACCATTACACTTTCATATACAACAGACCCCAAAGAATATACTTTAAGGGATGCTAAATGCATGAGCAGCCTCAAATATTATATATTTTAGTTGTATTTACATAGTTTGAGGTATTTAAAAAAAAAAAAATTATATATATTGGTCCCATTTATACCCTGTATTGGCATATGATTTGTGTTTGCATGTATAAAAAAATCTGATGTCGGGCCGTTGCACATGTTTTTATCACATGTCCTCTATTGTGTCCTTGTGTGATGTTCCCGGAGCAGATTAGGACAGCAACTACACAAACAAACTTAAAGAGTAGAAATGTGCACATCCCAGTTTGACTGTATAGACTGCCTAGTCAAAAAAAAGTCGCCTCAAAAAAAATGTCACACACTCTAATATTTCGTTGGACCGCCTTTAACTTTGATTACAGCACGCAATCGCCGTGGCATTGTTTCGATAAGCTTCTGCAGTGTCACAAGATTTATTTCCATCCAAGATCTTGTGTTGATAATGGGAGAGTCTGACCACTGCACAAAGCCTTCTCCAGCACATCCCAAAGATTCTCAGTGGGGTTAAGGTCTGGACTCTGTGGTGGCCAATCCATCTGTGAAAATGATGTCTCATGCTCCCTGAACCACTTTTTCACAATTTAAGCCCCATGAATCCTGGCATTGTCATCTTGGAATATGCCTGTTCCATCAAGGAAGAAAAACTCCATTGATGTAATAACCTGGTCATTCAGTATATCCAGGTAGTCAGCTGACCTCATTCTTTGGACACATAATGTTGCTGAACCTAGACCTGACCAACTGCAGCAACCCCAGATCATAGTACTGTCCCCACAGGCTTGTACAGTAGGCACTAGACATGATGGGTGCATCACTTCATCTGCCTCTCTTCTTACCCTGATGCCCCCATCACTCTGGAACAGGGTAAATCTGGACTGATCAGACCACATGACCTTCTTCCATTGCTCCAGAGTCCAATCTTTATGCTCTCTAGCAAACTGAAGCCTTTTTTTCCAGTTAGCCTCACCGATTAGTGGTTTTCTTAAGGCTACACAGCTGTTCAGTCCCAATCCCTTGAGGTCCCTTCACATTGTACGTGTGGAAATGCTCTTACTTTCACGATTAAACATAGCCCTGCGTTCTACTGTTGTTTTTCATGATCAACTGGGATTTTATTCCAACCATATTTCTTCCTGGAAGACGATGGTTCCCCACTATCCTTCCAGTGTTTAATAATGCGTTGGACAGTTCTTAACCCAATTTTAGCAGTTTCTTCAATCTCCTTAGATGTTTTCTCTGCTTGATGCATGCCAATGATTTGACCCTTCTCAAACAGACTAACATCTTTTCCACGAGATGTGTCTTTAGACATGGTTGTTTAAGAAATGAGAAGCTACTCATTGCATCAGTTGGGGTTAAATAACTTGTTGCCAGCTGAAAGATAATCACCCATGCAGTAATTATCCAATAGGAGGCTCCTGTCTATTTGCTTAGTTAAATCCAGGTGGCGACGTTGTTTTTGGCCAGGCAGTGTAAACATCACATGTTACAGCATCTGCAGTATATAACGTGTCCTAATAAGTACACCGACAATTAGTTTCCCCGCAGTAAACCTCATTGCATATTAATAAATATTCAAACCAACGAAAACACTGGAGCCAGCTTGTGATTCTAGCCAAATCTGAAACCTCACAATTGGTTTCAACAAACCTGGCACACTTGTCAACAAACACAGTGTGTACCAAGACAAGGCAAGTGATTCAGCTGTATTGGCTCTACTTGTTTTTCCCCTTGCCAACAAAGGGGTCATTTGTACCCTGCTTGAGATAGCAGGAAGAAACATAAATAGGTCACCTTTTCACCAGTTGGGTCGATTTTTATTCAAGACCACAGCGGAATTGGGACCCGCTGTATTTACAACTGACTGAGAGTTTATCAGATTGCAAACCAGACCTCGTCCACGTCATTGACTTTACATAAAGATGGGACAAACCTTCATTGCAGTTACCGTTAGTTGTACATTTTAGCATGATTCATCTAATGTTGCATTGCTGTAACTCACTGTAAATGAAAATCTTCTTGTCTTTGCAATCATTCATAAAAAAAACGTTTGAGACGCCAAAACGTGTCCTTTTTGAATATGATTCAATCATAATGGATCTGAATCTTTTGGAATTAAATGAAGCTGTATCTCCAGATTTCTAGGGGGCTCTACTCCCTCTTTGAGAATTGGTTCCCTGCCCATGCTCCAGCTCTGTGTTACATGTGACTGTCAGATTGACTTTCTTTCATTACACTTGAGTACTTAAAAAAACACACAACGCCTCAAACCAGGCGTACCCTGAATGTTCTTTGTCAGATCCAGAGGAGCCAGCGTAAGAGCCTGATCCTGATCCAACACCGTGCTGCTAAGTTGGAAAATAGTCTGGCTTTTCTGTAGACGTCAGAGTGTATAAAAATTCATCACCCGCTGCATACGGAGTGCTATTTCCCATTTTCTTTCCTAGCGTCCTTCTTTAACCTCTTTTAATATTGATCAGCCGCAGATTTGTCTTTGCCTTTCTTGTCTTCTTGCATCAATATTTTCCTTCCTCTTAAACTCTTTGTTCAGTATTTTCTGTTCCTTTTATCTTTTAAACCGTTATTATGTCTTCTGCTGTACTGTCTGTTTCCATTTAGCGCTTTATTGTCTTTGCTATAACAATCTTTTCTCTCTCTCTCTCTCTCTCTCTCTCTCACACCAGGGCCTGATGATCCTCTTACAGAACCTTCCCACAATGCACTGGGGCAACGAGGAAGTGAGCGTGCTGCTGGCCGAAGCCTACAGGTTGAAGTTTGCCTTTGCCGATGCGCCCAACCACTACAAGAGATGATGAGCGTGGCTCTCTGCGGCTGCTCCTTCTACTCTTCCTCCCCCCTCTGTTCCTCCTTTACCCCCCCACAGTCGTCCGCTGAACTTAGAGGCCTCTATTCCTACACGGAAGGACCTTCCTTTTCTTAACCTCCCTCTCCCATACTGCCCGACGGGCCTTTTCAGCTACTAAGAGATTTGAATCAACCAATGACAGAGAGGACGTGCGGTGTAGCATTCTAACATGTTGACGTGGAGCCTTTTTTTAAATTATTTTTTCTCTGATCAGCTCTGAAATGTGCACTCCTGCAGCCCGGTGCCGGACCCCTCTTTGAAGATCCCAACTTCTTGTTGGGCTGCCCAAGCTGACGCCTCAAAGAACAACCTCAAGCCTGGTGCAGGACCACGAGCTGTTGCTCAGCACCGCCTGGGGTTAGGTCTGCTCAGAAAAATATCCTTTTCTGCTTATTGTCATTTACAGTACCATGGCAATACTTGGTTTGCTTTTTTTTGCTCCCCGAGGCAAAAATGTGACCTTTTCTTCGGTTTGCAAAGACGAGGAACGATAGCAAAGGGCATTGTGCTAGATGTTTTACATATCTGAGCCCCGTCTCCCGGTCGCAACACAACCTGAAGGAACACGACCTCTCCTCATTTTGCTTTCATGCCAGCAGATTGTTGTCAAACACACTAGGACTTTACAGTAAGAGAGATTGTCCGTCCCCGTCTTCTTCCATAAACCACACTGACTCCTTTATCCCGTCCTCCCACCCACACCGCAACATCGCAGCCAAACGGTGGTAGGAGGCACGCACACTTCAACCAACATAATAAGCCAATAGGAGTAAGAAAGCTACTTAGTCATAGTTTGTTTGGCTTTGCGTAGACCTGCCAGAATACGACGGGCCGTGTCTTATCTATTAACTTAGGACTACCTCAGAACATTAACAAAACTGGAGATCCACCTAATATATGCCACATGTGTCACGTGCAAAAATAAAATGTTCGGTCGCACTCCAAAGCAGAAATTATCCTTAACTGAAGCAGAATTTGTCACGAATACAACACAAATTCAAAAAAACAGCCTAAACAGGGTTGCGAATTTACGATATTGCCTTATGATTAAAGTATGAAATGTTTTGTTTTTTTCTTCTCCTCTCGTCTTTTGGCTCCTGTTTCCATGGAGCCGTTACGGTATGAAGGTGTATGTGGTGTCTGCTAGCTTTGTGTCTACTGTATATGACGTGTAAGTGAGAGGGGTCTGTTTGATGTTTTACTGGGAATAGATTCCAACAGCAAGTAAAACTAGTCATAACAAGTCATCCTCTTTTTGTACTCGCTGGTTAATATTATTCTAGATGAACACATGAAAGCAGCAGGTGATATGTGTAGGAAGTGTTGCATTTTAAAAATGAAACCACACATGCTTGATCCATATTGGTTCTCCTACCTAATTGAATCATGTGTAACCAGCGACTGAGCTGCCGTCGATTTAAAATCTCTGCGTAACTTCCCGCTACGTGCGGCATGAATCATCAGAGACGTGGTCGTATAAATCAATAATAACGCTGTTCCTTCGCTCACAAGCAGCCGATCCATACCCCCGTTATGTCACTTTAAAATTACCCTGTAATCATGAATCAACACCTTCTACCTTCCAGAAGGTGCAGTAGTGTTATTTCATTTTCCGAATGCATTTTTAATCGCTGTAGGGCCAGAAACCGTAGCGGCGGTAAATAAAACATGACAGAACAGAGCGGGATGCCGTTAAATGTGTGGGTTTACATTTGACTTCGGTTGGACTGGAAATTAACTTTTAATGTCCCGGAGAAGTGAATCGGTGATATAAATTTGACAGGCGTAACACACCCTTTAATGTAAAACCTTGCGCGTATATATCGAGCGCCGCATAAATAACTCAGATACAACCTTGTTATCCTCGTGAACACAACCCCTCCACCTTACACTGACCTTTGCAGCTTTGGCGTTAGCAGGTGACTTTTTGTTTCCCGTCTTTGTTCATGCACATGAACACTTGGGGCGTCTTACCCAAAGCCAGTATCGTCATACTGGTGTCATGTTGGGAGGAGGAGGAGGTGGTGGTGGTGGAGGTGGTGGTGGGGTAATAAGACATTCATGACATAACGCAAAGCTGTTAACGTTTGGAGCCTCCTGTCGCGACTCCGCCAGGATCCATTATTGTCACCGGAGCCGGCAAAGACGGTGTGCGTAGGTGTGTGAAGGGGAGATGGAAGAAGAGAGGGAGGGAGGGTGTTGTGTTCCTTTGGAAGTTTCAGCGCTCTTTCAGTCAGACCTGTCAGTCTTTGATCACGCGGCGGGACTTTTTTTTTTTTTTTTTTTTTTTTGTTTCACAAGACCCTCGTGCTCTCTGAAAAGGAAAAACTGCACTTAATTTAAAAATCTATAGCCTTTCTTCCTACTTTCTTTCTTTCTTTTTTTGTATGAGATATATTCTTTCAATCAGCATTTTAAAGTTTTCTTTTCATTTTGGTTTTTATTTTTTTACGCTTACATATGTTTACATTTACGAGCCTGTTGAGTTGTGCCTGAATCTGGATACACGAGACATCTTTGTTGTGTTTTTGACCTTAAATGAAAAGTTTTAGTTTAGGACGTTTTGAATTAGCTACAACATCTTATCTGTTTAGTTATACTCTGGTCATTTACGCCATATAATTAAGTCAAACTTGGTCGGTTAAACTCTGCTAAACCCCTCCCACCTTTGAACACACCTGTCAAGCTTTACATTTGTCCACAACCTGAAACTGTTAGAGTTTATATCGGGAATCTATTAAACTGTCTATTTATCTGTTTAGACATAAAATATATTAATTATTCATGTCTGGCTTGCTAGATAAGGTCAACTCCAGGAAACTGAGCAGAAACAAAATGACAGTGCTAGTTATGAACATGGCATTTGATCATACTCCCCACTGTGTGGAAGTTGGTCATGGATGCTATCAGGACTTATGCTAATATGGGAGCGTTTTCACTCCAGCAACTCCAGCTAATGCTAGCCTGAATAGCGGTACTCTAGCTAAAAGCTGCAACTTGGTCGACGCTGCCAGCGATTTTATCTGGAAGTCGCCGTGATGTCATAGACAAGATGACATATGATTGGGTGACGCATCAGGGGAGCAAGAAAAAAAAATTGAAGCCAGCTCAACTTTCATCGCACGTCTCGTCCAACACGTAGCGACAGGTGACGAGAATCTTTTTGCTCCAAATCGGCGAGATGATATATGATATATTGAAAATCTCTCAGTGCTATTGTGAACGCTCCAAAAGTTTTTCTTTCTTTAAAATGAAAATGGTATTATAATGTTTAAAAATACAAAAAAAAGAGTTTAAGTCAAACAGCCAAGCTTCATTTCTGGGTTAGCGGTTAGCTGTTATGTCCACGTCTACATCCATCGTCAGCTAGTGAGGATTATGACTTTTTAGCGGGGCCGTGTAGCTTTAGCCTCAGAATTTAAGGAGAAAATCCCAAATCTGCCCATTTACATTAAGACTCTTTCGATTCTCATCCCTTAGAACCGTTTGAAAGCCAGCCAGAGGCCGTATTTAAAACCAATCCATTGGTAAAACATTAGCTTATTTGCTAGTTACGGCTGATTGCTATTGTCTGTTCAGCCAGAAAATGCATTGGCTGCAGGCTAGAGTCAAGAAGCTGCTTCTGTTAGAAATCCGTTGCTTCAAACTGAGTTCGAGTCTTAAATTTGCATCATCTCAACTTGTGCCATGAATGCAAAGCTTGACAGGTGTAGCAACAGTAACTAAGGAGGAGGAGGTTAGTGGACAGTCAATATTTAACTCATTTATTATCCAAAGCCCTTTTACTTACACAGTTAAGTTGCCTTATAGCTCTCATTCATAATGATATGAACACTGTGGAGGAAAAAGAGATGCCCAGAGACAACAACTAGTGTTGTAGATTGACAGCCATCACTATCTGTGAATCTGTTTTTTTTTTCTTTCCATTTTTGTGATATATGCAGTCATCTCCCTTTAAAAACAGTCACCTGCCTTTTCACACTTCTGTGAAACAAGGTGATTTCGGTCGCTGCCAATCCCAGCCCGCCTATAGCTCGCTGTCTCTCAGCACACACACACACACACACACACACACACACACACATCTCCATGGTGATGAAGGTCTCGGCAGCATCTGGCCGGAGCCCCTTCTTCCTTTAGCCCACGCACAGGCAAACTTCAAACATTCTTCGGAGCGTTTTCGGGAAGGTATCCTTTAGTAACACTTTCAGCTGCTTTCATTTCTTTCAGAGTAAAATATGTTCAGGAAACCAAACTGAAGAAGAGAGAAAAAAAAAAGCCCTCCCTCTTGTCTTTTGCCTCAGAGTACTCAGAAAAAAAAAAAAAGATCTAATAATACTAGAGCGCGTGGGTGACAGGAGTAGCGGTTCTTGAATTTAAAAATGTGTACAGAGAAGATTTTGAAACAAAAATGTGTAAATAGAAAGTGTAAATAAATCCTATATATGACAAAATTGTTTTGAATGTGGCTTCGTGTCGTTTTTTTTGTTTTCCCAGTGCACTCGAGAGAAATTCGCCCTGTCCCCGAATGCAACCTGTCCAATTGCAGTCACTTAAACTCAACGGATGCTGTGTTTCGGAGCAGTGTCTCCGGTGCCCAGGAAGCTTGAAGCAAAACACGTCTGCGTCAAAGTGATCCCCTCCCCCCAGTGAGCCTTGAATTCTTTTCTGTAATGAAAACCCCCCAAAAAAAAAATAATGCAGATGCTTTAAATCTGAAACCGCCGCCGCTGTTTGTTACACACGTGCTGGGGATGCAATTACCGCGCTTGTGTGTCTGCACATTGCATTAGCCGGCGTGGCGTGCGGGCCGCGGCTAACAGCTGTGCTAATGTGCCGCGTGTAGCTAATTGTATCAGTCGTATTCATGGGCCGTACTCGTACACACAGTCTAGCAGGTAAACACTTCTTGTCTGATCCCTCTGGAGGAAATGGCAGCAGCAGCTCGGTTAATGAGACTTTCTTTCTCTCTGCGTGTCTCTGTGTGTGTGTGTGTGCGTTTCGGGGAGGAAACGAGAAGACGGAAAATACATTCACTTGCAAATGCATACCTGTGTGTGTGTGTGTATTCGTGCAGCAGCAGCAGCAGCAGCAGCAGCCCACAGTAGAAGCTCCCTCTTGCTCTCGTTAGGCTGACTGATGTTCACACAGGCAGCCAATTATGGAGTGGCGGTCACCGAGGACTCCAGTCACTTCATGGGAAATTAAAAATACATTAAAACCAACAATGGTCGCAGGAAGGCGCCTGCTTGTGCACGCGCACATGGGCGCAGTCAAAGAATGAAGGATGGAGGAAGTGCCAACAAAGAAGCAGCTGGAGCTCACTCTGTAGCTAAAGAGATACACCACAATTATTAGCATAATCAGCTTTTGCTTTTCACCCTCATGCTCGCGCCCTTCTCTCCTTATCACGACTGTTTGCTTTTTATTGTACAGTACGCCACTTTTATTGTATCAGGCTTTGCTGTTTACCTCCCTGTGTCCCTTTAAACCCACTTTACAGGCCTGTAACCCAGTGTTTACCAGTCTGTGTCGTCTGGGGCTCACGCTGGCACATGTTGCGGCGTACTGGGATCACCGAGGCAGAAATGTCAACAGACTACTCTGTGTTTTTTATGGAATTTTTTTGCGCCCGCGTCGGAAATCAATTCCCCGATTCAATTTTTGAAGAGAGGACCCGAACGGCGGCGGCATTTAAATCACAAAGAGGGATAACGCACGGATTGAAGAGGTTCCTGGAGAGGGTTTTAGACGCACTTTTGAGGCCTCCAGCGCAAGCGGAGGGAATCAACTACGTCACGCTGTTAATGGAAAATCATCGCTGTCTGCTTAAGTGCGGTGAATGCGACGCTGAGTTAGAAAATATTTACAGCTCATCCCCTTTGTGCATCTTTTCTTACAGAATCTGTTAATCTGCCTCGATTTCCTCTGCAAACGTCATCAACAGAGCTTTGTACTGCTTCACTTGGTCAGCGCACAGAGCTTCATTCCTCTTTTTTTTTTTTTTTTCTTCTTGTAAATCACCTGCATGCCGCCTGTGATAATTCCTGAACTAAGAACCACGGCGGGCACAGCTAATCTTGGCTCAGAAACCGATTGTCATGGTCTCTGTGCAGGTGTAGTGGTTTGCGTCAAGCTGCTGCTGAGTGCTGGCTCTGACTGGTGAGTTTGATGTTTGGTCCGCGGTGGAACGCGTGCAATGACTCAACCCTTTTTGGCAATTTTAGACCAACTTAAAAAGTTCCTGGAACTCAATATTTTCAGAAATCGTGACCAGATGAAGGGCTGCCGTTCTGCGCTACCACTGGTAATAACATTGTAAGAAAGGAGACTTGGATTTTCAATACTTTAATACTTTAAGAGACGTGTTTTATTTTAGTCTGCTGAGAAAATACTAGAAGTATATAGGGATTTATCACCAACTGGCAACTTAGCATCTAGAGTTCCCTTCCCTGCTTACTAAGATGTAGAACAGTGTATTCTCCAGAGATTAAATTCAAAGGCTATTTAAAGACTGCACTTTACTTGAACTCTTGCAACAAAGTGCTGATCTGTCCTTCAGTTTCTTCAGTTATATTTCCAAATCTCAGCGTCTCATGACTGGAATCCAGAACGTGGCGCGCACATTATGCAGCATTACTGTCATGAACTCCGACATGGCATCTGTTTTACCTTTAGCGAGAGCGTCTCTCTGTCTGTGAGTAGGATTTACACAGGTGGTGAATATTTATACTCGACTTCACACAATCGCAGCCTGACTTGAAACTCCGGAGACTTTTTTTTCTTTTTTTCTCAGGGACGTATTTACTCGGCGAGAAATCTGAACTCTCCGAATTGACAATGACTTGCTTACTCATCGCATCAAGCTGAACTTCAGCAAGGCTGAGCCCCTATCAGATCTACTGTGCATCTTCTCATCACCGCTGACAGCGCGGTGGTGACTGGGATCGACGAGACTTTTTACGCGTGTCACTCTGAATCCGTCTCCAGATCATCTCCGCGCTAAGGTCGTGTTCAGACAGATATTAGCGCTGCATGAAAAAACATGGCCCTGCCATTCATTTCGTTCAGATCACTGTATTTATTGCATCCGACACACACTGCTCTGGCCCATTAACGGGCAAGCGAACATTTGCCTGGTCGATTACTTTGTGATGTGAACGGGGTAAGTATGCTTTTGCATTTATTGTATATTCTACACCTGCCATTTCTGGCCTTTGTCAGACTAGCAAGTTTCATAATGTGAAGTTTAATGTTTTATAGCAAACTATAAATGTGCCAATCTCTATCTCCAGTTGCCATGGCTGTGCGTAGTGCACAGACCACTTTATTTTTAATAGACTCTAAATTGCCACTGAAAGAACAACTGCGGTTCAAGTGTGGCTTACAAGTGCAATCCAAGAGATGACTCAGTGTAATAGACTGTCGCTTTTTCACACAATACAGATGTTCACTCTCAGTCTTGACAAATAGTTTTTGCCCCCCCCCCCCAAAAAAAAAAAAACAACGGCAGGAAGCACCAGCTTGGATTATTTGGTACACTGCTGAGATATCCTGCACTGGATCCTCAGCAGCCATAAGGCTCTGATGAGTTTTTTCTTAAAAATTCAGCGAGCACTAAACTGATGATGATGAGTCACGCCTTGATACCTTTGAAAGCTGCTGAGAAATAGGTCCAACCCATACTGTGTGCCACATCACGCCCTTTAATCTCTTCCAGTCTAATGTGCCATTTACAGGCTGCAAATGTATCTCACGGAGCAGACTGACAGTGACAGACACTGGCAGGTTTTCCACATTAACTGTGACCAAACGGAACATCATCTGTCTCGTTTGTTGAATACCGATATCATTAGCTTCTGCCTTTCCACAAGGATGTTTTACAGCTGTGATTGCCAACTTGTGCATTTGTGTGAAAACACAGCAGAGTACCTCAGACATTACAAATGATCAACATCTGAAGACCGAGTCAGTGGCGGCCCTTCAGCACAACCGTACATTTTTGGTGCCTGCCAAACATTCAAGTCGTGACTTGTTGACTGATGAAATGTATTTTTCAGTGGATGGTATGTTAATATAACTTTTTTCTTCATAATTTCATATGTATGTCATGAAACTTTTCATATTCCCAACAGCCTAAAATTTTCATTCCACCTTTCTGAAATGTTAATGCACATTTCTTACATTACTCGCTCATTATTTTGCCATGTCCTTTAGCCTTGATGGTTTCTTGACTTTGACTGTTGCCTACCAATGACGTTGACTTTAATGCATTTTGTGTACATGAATTTCCATGTCCTAAGCTTGAGCTCCTGAGTTCCATTTAAAGACTGCTTTCATGCCGAGAGTATGTGAAAAGCATTTAGCATGCAGAAATCTGACTTGTTCCAGTGGCTAGAAGCGATGAATGAGCTACAGTTGACCAAAAAGTCTGGTAAAAGTAATGAAAAAAGATGTTAAATTTAGACAATAAATTGCTAAAAACAAAAGAAAGCTAAAAGTTGAAATAGCTAGCTGCAAAGTCTTGGATAAATCGTTAAAACGCACAGCTCAAACTAATGAATATTAAAACTGCGAGATCAGCAGGGAAGAAAAACGTAACGGTGTAAAACATTGGTAAATCTGCAAGTAACAGATAACTGCTTGAAACGGTTAGCTACCTAAAAAGCAATGAAGAAATGGTTCAAATCGCTAGCTACAAATAATTAATTTATAGTTCAAATTGTTTGCTAAAAGGTAATTTATAAATGGTGTAAATTGCTAGCTAAACAGTTAAGACTCAATGGTTCAAATTGCTAGCTAAAAATAATGTACAAATAGCACAAACAGTAAGCTAACACAATTAAAAAATAGCTAATGTTTGAGGATAAGTATTTAAAAATAGTTAAACATGGATATATTACGTAATAAATAGTTACAACAGCATTTACAATTATATGAATGGCTAAATGTGGCTAACATGAATTAGCTCAAAGTAAGGATTAAAAGAGTTGAAGTAGCTACAAGTAATAGACATGTTTAACATACAGTAGTTGGATAAAGCTGAGTGTGTACAGTAAGTGGATACAGCTCAAACTTTTCAAATAGCATAAAGTAATTTATAAATGTTTTAAATGGATTTATGTAAGTCCTGTTGAAATTGCTAGCCAACAGTAACATTTAATAGAAACAGCTAGCTAAACTTGACAAATTTAAAGTTTAAAAATCCAGTTCCGTTGCCACTAGGTACTACACACCAACATAAACGCTAACACAATTCATAGCACGAAAACAGCATTATCCACCGCTACATCATTTATCGAGGTAAATCACATCCACTGTTTTAGTGAGGAATGAACAGAAGTTTTCAATCCTCCCCAGGCCTACTTTTAGCAGTGAAGCCCTTGAACTGGATAAGCTACCTAGATTTACAGCACCTCCAGTAAAAGTTGCTCTCATCCCTTCAATGCTGCCGTGGCTGTTTTCTTTTCTCTAGGTGATTGGGCAAGAGCTGAAAAAACGCAGCATTTCGGGCTCGAAATCAGTTTCAAAAGTGCAATACAAATGTCTTACCTCTCCTATGTTGTGTGTGTGTGTGTGTGTGTGTGTGTGTGTGTGTGTGTGTGGAAGTGTGTTCGTCCTCCATCACAGTTAGGCCACCAAGCTGCTGTGTTTGCTAAAATAGCAGCCGACCCCGCTGGCCTAAGCCTAAGTGACTCTGTACTGATAAAGACAGAATGGTTAGCAATGACACACTCAGGATATGTAATTAACTGGTGTGTGTGTGTGTGTGCTGCTTTTACTCCTGCTTTTCATTTGGCAGCTTAACCAATTCAATCCTGCCAACTGGACGCTAGATTCATTCACACACTAATAGGAGATACTCTCATTGGCCTTTTTTGAATTAATTTGAGGTTAAAAGGACATTTTATTCCTTTAACCTCACCACTGTGCCCCGGCGCTAAACCTATCTGGGTATCTAGCAGTGCATACACCCTATCGGTGCATCTGAATATTTGCCTGTCTTAGAGCCAGTCAGCGTGTGATTATTTGTGTGTCTGCGTCTGAGGGAGACAAATGAAGATCTTCCTCGGTTTGATCCAGCCTTGTCATTTCTGCGGTGAAATGACACTTTACGGAGCGCCATGCTGCATCGCCTTTAGCACGACAAAACGCCGTGCTGTGACAGCGTGCCACCTGGCAAGTTGCCATTGTGTGTGTTTGTGTGTGTGTGTGGCAGACAGACAAAGGCGGCGTTCAAGCTGAAGGCATGTTGTACTGTGATATATTTTGCTTCTTTCTTTTTTTTTTTTACTTAAAAATGATTCTGCTCTTATTGTATAACTATGCTAGTGAGCTAAAAGGCGCCAACGAAAAATACAGTCCTAGGGTAAAATAAGCTTACTTATAGTTCTGTTGAGAATAATGCTACATTTGAAACTCGTCATTTATTTCTTGTGCTCGGGGAAATTGAATGTTCACCATTACATCATACAATGAGGGAGGGTAAAGGCACAGATCTGGTCTAGCAGACCAAACCGACATGAAACACTGAGTCCTGGTCACCTGGGTCCGGATCAAAAAGTTGCCCTTGAACACACCGCAGAGACTGCGGCCAACAGCTGGTTGGCATGCACTTTCTGCACCTGTGTGAAAGGAAGTAACACTTCAGACAGGCGGGTGTCGGTAGTCTGTATTGGTCCAGGGGAAACTAGAGGAGCTGCTACCAGCTGTATGAATAGAAAGTAGGACTGGGTATCGCTGTAGATTTCTGTCACAAGGTCCTGATTTGATTCGATATCAATTCATTTTGAGATATATCAGCTTTCAAACTATTCCACCTAGCTATGACTAATGTCCTCACTGGTTCCAGAGATTTGTGGTATTTCCACTATATTTCAACTCTAGTCGCCACATCTTGCTTTGGCTTTGCTTTTGCGCAGCTCTTCCCTGTGATCATGCTTTTTAAACTCAGTCAGCTTTCAGGCTTGATGGTGTTTTCATGGTTGTAGGTACTGTCAAGTTTTGAAACTCCCTCTCACATGTGCTAATCTCTCGTGCTCTCCCGAGACCATGCAGGAAATGGCATGTATTGAAAAAAATCCATCGTCGGTCCAAGGATTTTATGAATCCATATTGGGTCTTAAACCAAGCCTAAATATGAAGCTGAAATGGCTGAAGAGTCGTGGACACATTTGGGCCACAGACGCTCATTGACCGGATGTCTGTCGAGTTGGTGCGTCGTGTTCTTTTCCCAGCGTTGCTCAAGCACTCCTTGGCCATGTCCGGCCATCAAAGGAGCCAGCGACGGACTGGTAATCTGTGCGTTCTGTCAAACTCCAGAACGGCCGTCCAGTTCACGGCCGATTTTTTTTTTTTTCGGTCGACTGGCCCTGTCAGTGTAATAGCAGTGTAACACAACGGCCTACCAGCAGATGGCGCTGTAGCGAACATTTGTCAATCAATCACACCGGTAGGCCTGTAATCTGTCAAAAGGACAACAAAGAAGACACTAATATTTCCCCAGAGTTTGGGATTGACTTTGGTTTTCCACTCTAGCCTACCGCTCGGGAAATGGCAGGCAGAAAACAGTGATCTTTTGAAGAAACTGCTACTCCCCCAGCACTAGCTAACTTGATTATCCAACATTCAGAAAGATTAATCAGTGTCATTGTTATTTTTTTTTATAACTTTTATTTTTTTGAAGAGAATAAAGAATGTGTGAGGGATTTTAATTTGAAAATTTTGAAAACGAATGATCATTGATACTTGATACTGTCCTCAATACATTCAAACAGTTCTTAAATAAACACTGAAAACAACTGTATGTGTGGGTTTTTAATTATTTTAAAACCATATACTAGAATTCTCTTGGCGCACCCCGGTCGGTGGGTGGGCCTATTTGGGGGAAAAAGTCCAGGGCCTTTTTTTGGTCCCAGTCCGTCCCTGAAAGGAGCACACATTATTGGCTGATGTGTGACCGTGACATTGGTGCATTGGAGAAGAGTTGAACCCATGTAAACTTTGATTCAGTCACACAGTCAGGTCATGTGTCAGATTGTAGCTTCTTGCTTGAGAATTGTCAATTTATAACATTTCCTCCTCTGAATTGTTCAGATTCATGTCCGTTCTCCAACCAAACCCGATACACTGCCATGAGTGAGCAGACGAAGCAGCCAGCAGGTCTGGACTCATTTGATCTGAGCTGTGTTTAGATGGTTGCTGCCGCTGTAGTTTTTTCACTGGCAGTGCATCACAAGGGTGTCGTCTGGCCCATACAGACCGGCAGTGTGTGACCGAGACGAGCACAAATACAAATCCAGCAACTGTCAAACACAAACATATTTAACTTGCTGTTTGACTGTTCTGTATTTCTATTCTCCTGTTTGTTTGTTTGTTTTATTTTTTTCTGCTTTTCTGACAGACTCGCTGAGAGTCAGAGAGCAGCAAGCTGCTTCAGGAGACAGTTTGTGGTAATCAGGTTAACACACTACCCTACTTCACCCACTCACATTTTCTCTCCCAGTACACCACTTTGAAGAACAGAGTAGACGAAAAGGGGACACAAGTCTACATTGGCCTCTAGTAGACTCTAGTAGGTTTGTGTACATTGTGAGGACGAAGAGCGTTTGCAGGCCACCTTAGCTTGAGCAACACAGCACCACAAGCAGCATGCACAAACTTAACTATCTTCATTATAAAAATATAGAAATGGGAAAACAGCAAGCAAGCACTTGCGCACACAGCTTACAAACGATTGTTTTGATGGCTCTAACAACTGGTAAATGTACTTTGGTGACTCTAACTGTGCTGGATAAAATTCAACATACAAGACAATTAACAACAGAGCATTTACTCTTTTTTTTTAGTCCTTAAAACTGCACACACAGAACCCCCTGAAAGCACTGAGTGCAAGCATCAGAGCAACAACACAGCTGAAGGATCGTGGAGAAACTTAATTGTTGTGACATCGCTATTTTGTCAGTTAAAAAATAAATAAATAAAAATAATAAAAACACTTAAAAGTAAGAAAATTTGTGTGGTTTATTTAGAGGTGTTAAGAAGTGGTTACATCTTAAGGAGTCTGAACAATTCAGGTTTGAACCTAAAAGTGAAAAGTAAACTTGTGTAGTTTGTTACTCAGTGGATGTTTTATTGACAATTTTAGCTCACAATTTAGGTGTCCTGGCCCGTAACCTTTCACGAACCTCACAGTGTTTTCGCTGATAGCTTTAGCCAAAAAGCTCTTTCTCCACACCAAAGAACTGACAGTTAGCAAATGCAGAACCTGATGAACGTAGTGGGATGCTGACAACCAACAGATATTCCCTTCAGGAGTTGGTAGAGACCAAAAACAGAGCAAAGTCACATGGCATTGCCAAATTATTCTAACTGACATCAATTTAAATGTTGTCCCCAAGTGGTATTGAAAGTTTTACTTAGTTTTTAGTTTGAGCAAAACTCCAAACATACTGTAATTTTGACAGAGCTTTAAAGAAAAGTGCAATTAACAATTTTTCAACTTTTTCCATTAGCATCTACTTCATTTTAAATCAAATAAAGTTGCCCTATTTTTTTTGTTTGTTATAGTCCTATCAGGACTCTAGTTAGGAATCGTAAGGGGGAAGAAAATAATATTTTCCTCATCAGAGTAGCTGCTGTACAGACATCTGGAGACATATAATTAGTGTTTTAGCAAACATCATCTTGTCTTTCATTTTATGACTTTTTTTTCGTGCGCAAAACATTCAATTAGAAAACACATATCTCTTCTTGCTGTATCACAGACTAATATATTGTCCCTCCACACAAAAAGATACAATAAACCTTGACCTGTTTGACCTACAGTGGCATTTCTGGGTCCCAATTATACACCTGTTCTGGAGATACCCAATACACACAATGCAGCAGTGACTTGGCCTGAAATGACATTGCTGAGTCCTACTATCTCTTCTCCGTCGACAGTTTCTCCCCTCTTTTCCTCCCTCTCACCCCCTCCTGAAGCGATGAATCACACCTACTTCGGAGGGCTTTTTTTGCTCAAGCTGCCTTGTTAGCAGTTCTGATTAATCTTCATTTCAAATTCAGAGGAGGGCTGAGCTGCTGCATTTCACGGAGGCGGTGGTTTTAGGGATCGGCGGGGATTTCAAGGTGTTCAGCCCGATGACACAGGGGGAGAGAAGGAGCCTCGTGCTTCCTGCGTCTGACAGAGATGATCTGAGCATTGTTGGATGGAGTAGAGGGGAAGAAAGTGGTAGAACTGACTTAACAGTAGCACGCAGTAGATTGTGAAAGAATAAAAAGATGCTCATCAGTAGGATTACCTATATTGATAATAGACTAGATGAGATAGAGTAGACCAACTGGATTTAGTTAAATTTTGTGTCTGGAACACATTAGAAGAAATAAACCAACCACATGACCATTATGTCACAGCTCTTGTTAGCCTCATAGCTCAGGTTCATGGAGTGTTTGTCCTTGCGCTGTTGTATACTCTGTTAAAGTGGCTGCCCACCTCCTTGTTAAAGTGGCTGCCCGATTCTCTGAACCAACATTAATGGATAATCTAGGACAACCTTAAGATTGTAAGTATGTGATTCATTCTGTACTGTTAAAATGAAGGAACTTAATTTAGACTTAAGTAGTATGTATTATATTTGACAATTCAAATCCAATAGTCTTTCTATGGTGGGCTGAAGGTATCATAATTTAAAAAAAATAAATAAATAAGTGCCATTTGATGTCCGGAAGGGAAGTAGCAAATTTTCAAGACCTCCTGCTTCGAATTGTCAGATTGACTGAAAGACAGGAATAAATATGGGTGAAAAATACAATGGAAAAGTAACTCATTAACAAATGCACGGATAAACTAATACACTATGAACAACCATGATGCAAAACTTAAAACGGAAATGCCGATTTATGGCACAGAATATAAATCAATTAATGCCTACATTTATTTTTAAAACGATTTTTAGTGCATTCAATGGCACAGAAATTCATTCACTGAAACAATTATTTATTTTTAGTAATGACAGTTTAGGTCCTCCATAGTTTTAAAGGATTGACTTTTCACATTTACAAATGAATGTGAAGTAAAGACATTTGTAGCTTGATTTGAGGTTATTTAACAGCTACCAGAGAGTAAATTAATTTCAAATTTGTTGTGTTTTAATGGATTCTTAATGTTCTTTTTTTCATTGTGCACCATCTCCTCCAAAATAAAAGCATTACAACTAATACAATTAATTTCGCAAATTAACAGAGAGCTTTTTGTTGTTTGTGTTTGTGCATTTAGGCAACATGACTGCTGCTATCAGTGGGGGTAGAAACTGGAAAAAAAAAAGGCCAACAAGTAATGTTAAATGTTCCCCTTCTTCTCATTTTTAATCAGACTCAGAATCAGACTCATGGGTAAAAGCAGGTTTGGTAAAAAATATCAGTCCGTAATTGCCTTCAACACTCAGACCACTCAGGTAATATATATTTTTCATTAGCTTCACTTCAGCTATTCATTTTCCGGCTGTATATGAATTTTCTACTTGGAAACTGACAAAATTAGTTTTCTTAATTTCAACAATGTATGATTTCAAGACTTTTATTTCAAAGCCTCACTCTTCAATGTTGGATCAAACCCCGAAGCAAAACAAAATCCGCCCTCCAGTGTGTTTACAGATGTATCACTGGAAATTTAAAATAGACTGCAAGGGGGCGCGCTCATTTCAAAGCGCAGCCACACTCATTTGGGTTGAAAAGGAGGCTGCAATGTCAAAATAAATCCTTTGAGCCCAGCTATTCGGTACAGTACGTCTCTTCCCCTTGATTACAATGGAGGCAGCTCCAGTCAGAAAACGAATCTGGCATCAGAGGATAGAAACTCAAGATCTGCAGCGAGTGTGAGGCAGATACTTGACTGCTGTGTAGTGCAATCATTTAGCGACCGCTGAGCTAATTGAAGCGACGCGTCTACCCTGACACTTGATTTCTCAACTGCCTTCATACATTTATGATGCTAATCTCTCGGCTCTCATTGTGAGAATGTTTTAACCCATCATTCACAGGGATGGTCCTCCATTTTGGTCCAAACTGTCACCACAGCATTAAAGGGGAATTACCGTTTTTTTTTTACAACCTGGACCTTATTTTCGGCATACAATACAATCGTTCACTCACCCATATAACTTTGGTGTCATTTGGAGTCGTTCGGACAATATTTAGATCCAGTGGAGCGCCTCGTATATCCATATAGGTTGTGGACGACGACTTTGTTTGGGATGGACGTCCTTACTGTTTTGAGCCAGAGTATACGGATGAGGAGCTCGTGGAAATGAGGATGCGGAGGCAGAGAGAGGAACAGCTGGCCAAAGAACAACAAACCGCTGCACGTCCGCGAATACATAACAGGTAACTCAACAGGGAATAGCACTAGTGTACGATAACAAAATATTGGTGAAATGAACGAGTTTCGCGGCAGATAATGCGTTATTTAGAGGCTGCGTTTCGGTGCCCCATTCACTCCCACTTTATGCCTGTACGCGGCGCTCCACTGGATCTAAATATAGTAATATCTAAATATAGACTCCAAATGACACCAAAGTTATATGGGTGAGTAAACAATTGTATTTTATGCCAGAAATAAGGTCCAGGTTGTGAAAAACGGCAATTCCCCTTTAAGGCCCCATCTCAGAATAAATTGTTTGGTCAGATTTGGCGTCTTGGTTGCACTTTTTCCATTAGCAAATGTTAGCAATCCAAAATGCTAAACTGAAAGAGTGAGCATAGTCGATAAAAGCAGGAACCTCCAAGTGCCATTAGCTGCAGTTCCATGAATGGCCACTTGAGGCTGACTCCCAAAGACGCCTTTCGTTCTTATACATACATGCTGTACGCTATATAGGAACAACTCCCACGAGTCAGTTAACAAGCAGCTGCTCAAGTTTGCAACCAACTGTGCATGTTTTTTTTTCGTTTGTTTTTTAAAGTAAGGAACTTAGTCAGCTGTGACAAAGGAGCACTAATTCAAATGTGTATTTTGTGTTGCAGTAATGATGTATGCTGTTCTGTAAATGAAATGAAACGAGAGTTTTATAGACTGAATTGATTCCTTTCTCAGCCGTAAAAAGCGTACCGTCATGTGTGGCTAATTAGGGAGGACTAAAGTGCTTTTCATGTTCCTCCCCGAGCTTCTCTGCTCGGCGCGTCACTGTTTAAATGAAACCTAAATGGAGTTCGGGTGGTTACATCTCGCTCCCACCTGGCTGTCGGTGGCGGAGACGACTGGGCAGCAGCTGGCAGAGTTATGTAAGATTAACCTGTGAAAGCACATCTGAGGACGGGGAGCACATGCGCAAACACACGACGGCAGCACATGTTGCGCACCAACACACATGGACCTTACGTAACTTACCTACACACTGTACTTTCGTCCTCACCTGTTGCCATGGAGCGCCGCCGATACCTCACTATAGGGATGGGATTTAAGCCTCAGCTGCTGCCTAGGCGACCATATTATCACATTAAATCTCATATTTTTGTGGTATGACCTGCCTCTCTCACCGAGGTGATACGTATCTCCTAGCAACCTCAATTAAATGCCATCAAGATGATTTGAACCTAAGCAGTATTCAAAACACTGGCTAAATATACGTGGACAACCATGAAAATTGTCATTTGAAGATAAATTATTGCTTGACACACTGTGGTCTCATAATCTACCACATACACTATATTACCAAAAGTATTCGCTCACCTGCCTTTACTCATTCTATGAACTGAAGTGCCATCCCATTCCTAACTCACAGAATTCAATATGATGTCGGTCCACCTTTTGCAGCTATTACAGCTTCAACTCTTCTGGGAAGACTGTCCACAAGGTTGAGGAGAGTGTTTATAGGAATTTTTGACCATTCTTCCAAAAGCGCATTGGTGAGGTCACACACTGATGTTGGTCGAGAAGGCCTGGCTCTCAGTCTCCGCTCTAATTCATCCCAAAGGTGTTCTATCGGGTTCAGGTCAGGACTCTGTGCAGGCCAGTCAAGTTCATCCACACCAGACTCTGTCATCCACGTCTTTATGGACCTTGCTTTGTGCACTGGTGCACAGTCATGTTGGAAGAGGAAGGGGCCCGCTCCAAACTGTTCCCACAAGGTTGGGAGCATGGAATTGTCCAAAATGTTTTGGTATCCTGAAGCATTCAATGTTCCTTTCACTGGAACTAAGGGGCCAAGCCCAGCTCCTGAAAAACAACCCCATACCATAATTCCTCCTCCACCAAATTTCACAGTTGGCACAATGCAATCTGAAATGTACCGTTCTCCTGGCAACCTCCAAACCCAGACTCGTCCATCAGATTGCCAGATGGTAAAGCGTGATTCATCACTCCAGAGAACGCGTCTCCACTGCTCTAGAGGCCAGTGGCGGCGTGCTTTACACCATTGCATCCGACGCCTTGCATTGCACTTGGTGATGTGTGGCTTGGCTGCAGCTGCTCGGCCATGGAAACCCATTCCATGAAGCTCTCTGCGTACTGTACTTGGGCTAATCTGAAGGTCACATGAAGTTTGTAGCTCTGTAGCAATTGACTGTGCAGAAAGTCGGCGACCTCTTTGCACTATGCGCTTCAGCATCTGCTGACCCCTCTCCGTCACTTTACGTGGCCTACCACTTCGTGGCTGAGTTGCTGTTTTTCCCAAACGCTTCCATTTTGTTATAATAGAGCTGACAGTTGACTGTGGAATATTTAGGAGCGAGGAAATTTCACGACTGGATTTGTTGCACAAGTGGCATCCTATGACAGTTCCACGCTGGAATTCACTGAGCTCCTGAGAGCGGCCCATTCTTTCACAAATGTCTTGTTTCACAGTCTGCATGCCTGAGTGCTTGAATTTATACACCTGGGGCCAGGCCAAGTGATTAGAACACCTGATTCTGATCATTTGAATGGGTGAGCGAATACTTTTGGTAATATAGTGTATGTCCTTAAAGGGAGTGACTGTTGACTTTGCAGAGGCCAACTTGGAGACTACTCACCAGTTTGTCGCATTCAAAGAACCTGCGTAACAAACTCCAGTACAACTACTACTTCCGTATTAAACCTCATAATGGCAAAGTATTAGATTCCAGATACGAGCAAGAACCCTTTAATTAAAAGATTAGGAACTGCAAACTGTGCTTTTCCCATAATCACAATGCAGTCATGTAATTTTAAAATGTAACTTTTATGGAAAAAGATATGTATCAAATATATTTGCAAAAAAAACTCAACAAAACTTTCTTTCCAGTCATTCTCCTTTATAAAAAGGAGACAGAATTGTTTTTTCAGATATCTTGACTCCTTCTCTTTATAAGCTGAGAAGTAATGTTTGGTTTTCTATTCAGAGACGCTGACCAACTTCCTCCAATTGCTGCACCAGCACCATATTCATCTCAACTTTGAGTCGGGCCTACTGCATGTGCTGCATATTGATTTTACTTATTAAAACCTAAGAATAAAGCGTCAGAAAAGTGTGACCCGACGCCCACCTCTTGCCATTTCTATGGATCCTCGAGCCTGGCCCACTCAACGCCGCGGCGTCTGTCATGTCCTTGACAACAGCACCCTCCTCAAGTAAAGTGCTGATGAAACAATGTTTTAATGTTCAAAACATACCTTTACAAGCAAATGTCGAGCCACACCGAAGCTAAACATTTGCAATAATGTAATTGCTGTAAATCGTATGTGAATAAGGAGTCACACACTTTACAAGTGTGTGAAGCAAACTGTTTAAAGTTACTCACAAAATGGAAAGACTATTTGTCAGCCGCTGTAAAAATTAATGCTTAAACTAAATACGATTGCAAGCTTTCTATCATTTTTACGTCACCAGGGACAAGTGTATGTTTGAGCAATGCAACAAATAATAAGGAGTGGGAGGCCCAGGGATCCCTAACAAAAGGAGTTACAACAAAAGTCAAAGCAGATCAGATTCAACAAAGAGAGATGCCGGAGAAAAAACCTTGAAAAAGCTAAGCCCTCTGCCATAATGAATATTCATATTTAAGGTTAAAAATAAATATCTGTTAATTGCCATCATTGAATCCAACTAGAGTGGAGTTTCGCCACCAGCCTTAACGGCACACTCCGCCAGCCTTGAATAGCTAATATTACCAATATTCAGAGCCATTTATTGCATTTTAATCCTCTGATATCTGCAATAATGCTCAAGATTTCAGAGGATTAAGTGCAGCGCTGCAGTGAGCTTTGCCAAGAACCAGTCGAGGCTTATTAGTGTACAACATCTACCACAGGTACTGAGCACATCAATATGGAAGGTAACTAAAATATATCCTTGCATTCTTTAAATAGTAAGAGAATTTAGGGTCTTTTAAACTGATGTACAAAAATGAAACACTGATTCTGATCTCTGAACTAAACCACTGATCATACGGGCACTAGTGAGCTTGGTTTGTGCTCCTGCAACTGGTCTACGCAGAGCCTACGCGTTTCTACCTGTACGCTGGCATGTCGGTATTGTTCTGTAATTGCGCCATTAGGCTTACTTGCTAGGCGGCGACTAGTCAGCTAGTGTTGAATATCACTCCTACTTCGCACAATGGTCAGTGGAACTGAGCGGCTCATGTTGGAGCAGAACTCAATAAATGTGGATTAACGGTCACTTTCACTGAAAGAACTGCAGCTGAGTAGATGGTGTGTAGGAGGCTGAACAACGGAGAACTTTCAGTGCTTTTCTGAGACACATGTACAGGGGAATGCATTTTTGTACCAATCATAGCCGTTATAGTCCTTGTTGCTGCGATGGTCTATGCGTAGTGGCATTTCTGGGGAGGTGCACGTTGGGTTACGCCATAGGCTGCGGTGACACGCAACTATAAATTCATCTTAAGTGTTGGAGATGTCTGGCAATCAACAGCGTGTTTGGCTTTAATGGCTTCTGCTTAGTCGTCCTCGGAGGCGTTTTCATGTCGAGGTCCCTGGGAGGAGGTTTGAACAGAGGTGTGATAAATGAATGCAAAACTCAGTACAAGTTGCATGAGGCTAGACTTCACATTTGCCTGTTGAGGAATCGCCTCAGGGTCCAAATGTAGGACAAGAGCTGTGTATAATATTAATTTGGACCGTTAGTCTGTGTGGAATTACTGGGATCATCATGCAAGAGGTGTGATTTGATGTGTTAAGTTGTGGATCACAGCCTTGATCAGTCTTGGCAACTGAGAGGGAAAGACTGAGACTATGAGTCTTCTCGAACCCTAAGCGCTAATCCTGATGTTAACCCTAAACAATTGTGTAGAAAGCATAAAAAACAAGTATTATATATTTATTGATGGATAGATTCACAACAGCAGTTTGGCACACGGACTCAATCAAGGTTTGTGCTCTTTAGGGAATGTCTGGTAGTGCCAACTGAGGTCGTCATCTGGAATAGTTGTCGAGAGATGAGACTCCTCAAGTGTTATTGAAATGCATTTAGAAAGTTCCCCAGTTGTTTTGTGCCAAGATATTATTCAACTACTTTGACCATTAACATTACTGGATGGCAAGAACCACTCATCTAAGTTAAGAGAAAAAGAAGTCTATCATTACTTTAAGGTCACTTAAAACTGCAAATTTAAGCAACTTTCAAAGTTTATCAAGTGCACTCACAAAGACCATCAAATGCTGAGAAACTGACTTGTATGATGAGAGTCTGAAATGTGTCAAAGAAGGTAAGTTCATCAGAGTCCGCTGCCTTAGAATTGCCAATACACTGCACCTGAGATTACAGCCTAAATCAATGCTTCTCAAGCAGCAGACACATCTGAACACCAACTGTTGAGATGAGAGATGACATTAATCGGGCCTTCAGGGTCAACACGCTGAAAAGAAACCGCTACTGAGACCAAGAGGAAGAAGAAGAAGCAGAGAGACAACTGCCAGGAACGAGACTCGCAAGGAATGCCCATAAGACCAAAGAAAATCTCGACTTTTGTCTCATTAGTCCAAATATTCAGAATCTTTGCTTCCAGCCGCTGTGTCTTTCTGAACAGATGGTATCTACACGTGGGGTTCCCGCTGTGAAGCACTGAAGAGGAGGTGTGACGGCGCGTGGGGACAAAAAACTAACTAACATGGCTACCACAACATCCTGCTGCGACACACCATCCCATCTGGTCCTCAGTGGGACCGTCATTCGTGTTTGATAAAATGGTAAAAGAAAATGCAATTTATGACCAGGTGTTCATTGTTCCATTTTCAAATATTTTGTTTTGGTTCTCAATTTTAAGTGAAATTATATATATTTTTTTCATTATTATTGTTAGTTTTACTGTCCCAGGTGGATATGTAATGATGGAATAACATTTCATTTTCTTGACACTTGTGTTCGTCTGTACGACAGATCAACATCAGAAGAAGGCATTTACTCATAGAACTGCAGTTACACAAGGTAACCACTCCACTATTTAGTCGCACTCATTTCTTGACTTTACTGCTTTTCATTTATTCTTTATGCGTCCTTGATTGAAAACGTCAATGAGTAGATTCTAAATGTCAGCCTGTCTTCAACAATTTTAGCTGTTTCTTGTTTGAACTAGCTGAAAGTACTACGCAAGCTTGGCTATTGTTCAAAAACACTTGAATTGAGCGTACCTGTGCTTTTCCTAAAATGACAAGACAAAATGTGAAAAAATACCTATTTCCAATAAAGGATAAAAGATAAAATGAAGCAATCATCCTCGCTGAATAGTCACTAGGCTCCACTGTTAAATACAGTCAGTGTTGGAGTTCCCTTAATCCTGCTTGGATAAAAGACAGCCACTAAAACCGAAGGTAGACTTTGAGTTAAGGAAGGATTGCTCTTTATAGAGACAACATTAAACAGTCCTTTGAATGTAATGCCGCTGATTGTTGGAAGATGAAGACATTTTGGTCAAAGCAGTAGTAAAAGAAGAACACTCGAAGTTTCGTGCCAAAAAAATGTTGGAGCATTAGAAGCAGTATCCTTTAGGGATTAATTGATTTCAATCAAAAAGAACCTTCTAGGTTTGGTTTTGAACTTTCGGCAGCCCTCATGAGTGGTTGCACCGCAATAAGGCAGTGTATTGTGTTGTTTTGGAAGGCAAAACACGAGGAAGTACCTAATATACAACATCCAGCCCTTGTAATTGTGAATCAGTCCCTTTAAGAGAAGATGTGAAGACAATCGACTTTCTCAAATGTCATAGCATGTCATAGCATTTTGTTACATTGCTCTGTCTTAAAAGTTCCCTGTGCCTTCTCTAAATCTTTATGATTGCTATTTCCACTGAGAGCGTGGCACTTCTTGCAGGAGTGCAACCTGCTGTTACTGTGAAGTAACTGCTGCGCAAGTCTTTAACGAGACATAGAGACACTCATCCCGCCATGTGTCTACACCGTTTTTTTGTCATAGAAATATTTCACATAAATAGATTTGAACAGACGTGAGTCTTGCTTGTGATGATGACTTTATGTATTATAAATCACTACCAATCGGGGCATATGGATGAACACGTGGACACGCATTGTTATTAGCGGGAGTCAATCTGCACCATAAAGAGTTGAACGCATTCTGTGAAATTACGTGGAAGCGCGCCGCCGTCTCCTCTGTTCCAAGTAGGGGGTCCCATGAATATTGAATGCAGAATCACATCTGCAAATTAACATTTCATTGCACCTTGTAAATTGTGGATGACGGCGGGGAGGAGAAGGTGGGAGAAAGGAGGGGACTGTGGGAGGAAGCCGGGCGGATTTCAAGCCTACCGGCAGCCTCCCGCCGAGACGCTGCCTGTTTCGTTTCAGGCTCTAAACACTTGAGCTGCAGAAAAACAAGCGGAGAGGAACGAGACTGAGTGAGACTCAGAAAGTGGGAGAAGTAAGACGAAGGGAAGGAGGTAGACCAGAGAAGGAGATAACGTCGAGCAGGGATGCAGGGAGGAGGCGGGTTACAGACAGAGCAAAGGGTAGCAAACAAGATTTCACAGTACGTTCTCTCCGCAAGTGTGCAGCACTCAGCCCACCAGATTAACACCATTCATTTGTACTGTAGATTTCCACACTTCAGAGGCCGATTTGTTCAGCCACCCCGCTGGGTCGCACAAGGTTTTGGCCGATCCATTTTCATATATTTAAAACTGCGGCTTCATCCACCGCCTCAGCTGACGTCCACTCACTTAAAACTACTCAAATGCGTCGTTCTACTTTTTAAGAAAAGCCCCCATATAGTGCTGAAGGCGTGTTTTTGGTGAGTCCGGTGAGTCTGTGTTTCAGGCATGTTTATATGAAGCTCACGTAAAGCCATGAAAGCGTGAGCCAGGCGTCGCTGGCTTCACACAGAATAGCAAATGACAACCTTAGCTCACTCGGGGGCAACTACATGTTTGAACATGAAAGAATCTATAGGTACTTTTACAAGAGGAAACAAGTTAATGGATATTTTTTATTCGAAGTGGAAAGATAATATTGTTACTGGAAATGCTGAAAGCAATTCAGATCTGGGGCCAGACCATGTAAAACCATGTGTAGCAGGCTGAAACGCACACAGCATACACATTCCTAGTGCATTTATAAAGCTGCTCTTACATCCTTTCTGTTTCACATGACTCGTTTTACAAAACAATTCAGCGCTTTTTATTGACGGCTGTGGAAACTTCCCGAAAGGTAATGAGTGATTTATAGAGCACGAACTTCACACAATACTTGACAATAAAAGACTAAATTGAAAGACACGGCACAATCAAATTAAATGATGCCTTCACTATAAAAGAAATTATAATTTAACTGACCCAGGGGAAAAAATAAAAAAATAAATCAATTGAGCCTCTCAATTTCAGGTTCTTATTATTCATCAATTCCAGTTTATGTGAGGGGAAATAATGGATGCATTATTTTTGCACAAGTGCGTTTATAAAATCAGATGCAGGCTCGTATGTGTTGTGTGATATTGTGCATACCACCTGAAATTCTGCTTTAGAGTAATAGAAGCTCAGACTCTGGAAGGAGAAATCATTTGTAGTTTACATTAATAATTTAGTAGTGTTTTAAAATGTGTTTTTTCTCATATAAAAGAGCTGTCTGTCCATGAAAACAAATGAACTGCCTTGCCCAAAGTCTTGTTTCAAAATATTCAATCAATTAACTTTGTTCCAGTTCACTCTAGGTCTACAGTCTTGTAAAAACCTATTCAAAAGGTTTTCCCCTTCCTTAATTTTTGAGTGAATCTCTTATTAAGCTGGGTAAGGTCTATAAACAAAATCCAACATAAAACAAAGACATCCGGAGTGAACACGATAAACTAAAGTTTTAAATGGTAATTCTGTTTATTGAAGCAAAAAAGTTGTGTAATACCTAAATTTGACCAGTAGGAAAAAGGAGGAATGTCATAGCCAGTCGAGCCTCCTCAGCGAAATATCTAATAACTGGAGCTAAGTCTAGACATAGACACATATAGACAGAGACCATGGAATGAAATTCAGGGAGTTGCAGCCTAATCTCAATTTTGGGCCGACGTGTTAGAGGCGACGACCAATGGGAGCACCTGATGCGTGATTAACATATGACGCAAACACATCTCCCAAACTTTTACCAAAAGTAAACACTGTCCACGACTTGGGTTTCTACCTCCAAATTCACCATGCTGATACTTGGCTTGGAGTGTCAGGTAAACCCAGATGGATGGAAATGATGGCAGCGTTGATGGCCTTTTTAAATAGTGAGCGGTGATACCAAGAAGACCCAGCTCCGTCTATGCACTAGCAATATTTGTATGTTCTGCTTGTTTCACTTGAAAACATTTGGAGTGGGGGTTACACAACAGGGTTAAATAGCGACCATCGGTCAGCTACAAAGCAATGGGTGACGAGACAGTGGCTTTATATGTGGGTGGAACTACTATGACGAAGCGACTTTGAAGGGCTGGCGTAGCCCGGAAGCCAGCCGAACTTTCGTTGCCCATAAACGTTGTGGGGGGGGGGGGGAGTTCCACCATTGAGAACTGATTATGCTAATTCGCAAAGATCTGCTGGGCTAATCAGATCGTTTGGGTGGGCTATATGTCATACATGTCATCTGAATCATGGAATTGAATTTGTTTACAACAAAATTGCCCTGACAGGTTGGATGACTATCCAGTACCCTGCTGAGGTATTTTTTTCTCAGTATCAGTTGAAACACAGCATGATGTATTACCAGAATCATCTTCTGATAAGAACTGAGTCTGGCTACATCAGGCTAGGGCTTGTGAGCATGAGCTGCTCTTTTCTTGTCCTGCTATGGCATTTCAATGGACTTCATGTCCTGACTTTGTCTCGAATTCAACTAAATTTAATGTTGTTTGTTTCTGAATTGGGAAGCACAGTGGTGAGGTGGTTAGCACTGATGCCTCACAGCGAGAAGGTCACGGGTTCGAATCCATGGGCCAACTGGGCCTTTCTGTGTGGAGTTTGCATGTTCTGCGTGGGTCCTCCCTGGGTTCTCTCTGGGTACTCCGGCTTCCTCCCACCATCCAAAGACATGCTAGTTAGGTTTATTGGTGATTCTAAATTGGCCGTAGATGTGAGTGTGAATGGTTGTCTGTCTCTCTGTGTTAGCCCTGCGATAGACTGGAGACCTGTCCAGGGTGTACCCCGCCTCTCGCCTGATGACAGCTGGGATAGGCTCAAGCAGACCCCCGCGACCCTTCACAGGAACAAGCGGTTACAGAAGATGAATGAATGTTTCTGAATTATTGCCATTCAGTGGGCTGATTCTTATGCTTGGGACTACTGTGTTGATTCGTGTTTATCCTCAAGGCTTAAACAGCTTTGTGACATCTCTTCATGTATTTGATTTTATTGTGGAGCGCTAATGGTGAGGCCTTTAAGTCGAGTCCATTTTTCAGAAAATGTTCTATAAGTCACGATTTCACTGAACAGGGCTGGTAGTAACCAGACCTGGGTGTCTAGTCCAGCTGACATACAATTATAATTTAGAACTGGTATTTTGTGATTGGTAGTTGAATATGAGATGCTGACAAAATCGGGAAGTAGTCGAACACCTTTTCAGGCAATTATTAAACCTAAATGAACAAAGTGTTAGAAAAAGTGTGTTCGTAACTAAGAATCCTCCCTTATGAAAGTCTTAAATCCGCTCATACAGGTTGTCTGACTATTGCCCTGCTGCTCAGAATACTTTCTTAGGAAATTTGACATTTACCGTAGTTTGAGATATTTCCTTTAGTCACTTAACCTTTCTCTAAACTCCATCTCTAATTGTGCGAGTGTTTTCTCTTGTCGGGCTTCAGAGGGACTGCAGCCGTTCTGCCCCCTCACTGAGAAAAGGCTCAGGAGTCGAACATAACAGCCGCTTGACCCTATCTGCAGCGCGTCGTTCTGCTTCTCTTGTGCCCCCCTCCCCCTTCCCTTTTTTAAATTTTTTTTTTATTTTTCTGCCAGGTTTCCGGCTCCCTGCCAAGTCCCAGAATCACCACTGAAATTGAAATTAGGCATTAAACTCCATTCCGGCTATGGACTCAGCTTTCTAAAATAAACTCACCTTTCATGCTCTCGTTCGCTTTTCTTTCCGTTGTACTTGTGCTCCCGGGCTGGTGGGACTCACGCTGAGCTGGTGGCTTGCGTGTATCCATGTGCGTCGGTGTGAGTGCACAAGGCTCCTGTGGTTTAATGTGTCCATTTGCACAATTTACTGTATAAGGGAAGTTGGCAAAGAAGAAAATGTATGGAGAGAAAAAACTCTTACATGAGGAAATGAAGGCAGCTCGGTGATGTAATGCCAGTTGCCATGGTAATAGAGCCATGCTGGTACTTAATTTTGATTCCAGTATAATAGATTGGCAGTAATATAGTGTTAGATAGAAATAGAAATGTCAGCACAAGGAAGAAAAGAAGGTGTCATGTAGAACTTTTAGCCTGGTGTTTGCAGAAGCCTTGTTGCTTGTCAGAGGACTGCAGTGTGCTGGACATCGGGTCTGTCTAAAAATATTAAGCCTCCACTGGTGTTGCTGTTGAGAACAGAGCAGGTATGTCTGAGTTGCATCTTTGTGACTCAGACACAAAAGCGTTGCACTGCGTTTCGTGTCTTCTGAAAAGAAAACGGGCTTACTGCGTCTGAGTACAGGAAGTAAAAGGAATAAAGTTTCAGAAAGGGCCCCATCCAACAGAAGGCTGTAACCTGCTTTCAGATTATTACACTTGCAGTTTTCTGAATTTAAAAAAAAAAAAAAAGCTGCATACTCCCACACTTTTCTGCTTTTTTTCACAGACGATGACCCTCATCGAGGCCAGTTAGCTTAACTGCCAGTGAGTTTGCTGCACACTGCACCCGAGTGAATGACTCTAATAGTGAATCCTTCTTTCTATTGATCGAGAAATACTGTACAATCGTCATTCATTTAAAGCGTCCTGAATATATTGTTAAAGATCTTGAGGTCCTTCACTGTATTTGCCAGAGCACAACAGCCCTCAGAGTTGGAATGTTACGAGTGCTGGTACTTCAGTAACAAGTCAATGCCAGCATTCTGCAAGTGTGGCAGCATTTCTTCTTCCTCTGTGCAGCTGTAGGAACAGAATTTGAGCAACAGAAGTTGGCCAAGCGTGGCCAGCTACACTGCCAGCGAGTCGCCATTTGCCATTTGAATGTAGTTCAAGAGCTCATTGACATTGCTTGTGACGTCATCCGTTTAAAAGTGAACTGGTGAAGTAAAGGCATTTGATTGGTCGACTTACCACCGCGTCATTGGAGCGTCTCAGAAAGTTGAAGCCAGCTCAGAATCGATAAGTAGTCTCCACTTCCTCTCGCTATACAAAAGTGAAGCTCAAATTTCTTAGATATGGGTGCTGCCATCGAGAGAGGGGCGAAGCTCTGACATTGAGATCCTTTACTTTAGAATAACCAATTAACCTGACGAGCATGTCTTTGGACACTGGGAGGAATTTAACAGATTTTTTTAAAACCAAATTTCTGGTATCCAATCTTGAGAGTTCACAAGGAATACTTGACATTGTCTTTTGAGATCTGTGTTGAAGCTGCGCGCTCCTTTTTATTTTGTCACCACACAAAATGAATGCTTGTATAGCTAAAGACGCCGTTTTTAAAAATTTGACAGCGACAACCAGACGCAGAGAGAAGAGACAGAAACACTTCCTTTGATTAAAAGGTCCTTCTCCAGTTACTTCTTTCATTGCAGTGAAGCATTCATTCGAGGATGTCAGCGACACAACTCTCTTTCTCATCTTGATTTACTGACTTATTTCACGTCTTCACAGTTTTATTTTTATTTTTTTGTCTTTTTCTACACCCAATCAAAACCAGACTCCTTCCATCCTTCTCACCTTCCATCACTCTCTTCTCTTGCGCGGCATCTGCACTGAGGCAACTTCATACACAAAGAGCTTGAAAAGGCATCTTGAAAAGGCTTGGCTTGGCAGGCTCGGACGGAAAACAAATTAGGAGTTCACAACTTCAAACGGAGCCTCACCAAGGCAACCCCTTCTCTTCTGCCAAAGGTTTGCCTCGCCTGGTCTTAGACAGCCCGTGAGAAGAGTTTTAATAAGCGCGAGCCGAAATAAAGGAGGATAGTATGGCTACATTAATAATCTCCCTTTCATTTGACTATGGATTTCTTGCCGTCCCTTGCCGGCACTGTGCTCCGAGTTCAGTCTAAGATGGTGTGCCAGGAATGAGAGCAGATTAAAGTTTTGTCACTTAAGTGCACCTTCGTCCAATTTGTATAGCACCATCGGACCAAAAAAAATGTTTCCAGACCCTTCTGGTGTGAAGCTGTGTAGCCAACAGAGAGAAGAAGATGTGCTCCAAGTTTCTCGCTTAAGTCTCCGCTGTATTCTGACGCCAAGAGCTTTACTGACTGCCGAAGAAATCTGCCTGAGAAATGTCAGCAATTACTCCTGTCGGCCGTCTTCCTATTCCCCTGTTTACCTAGGAGACTATACCTCGCCGTTATTGATCTGCGGTGCATAAAAGGTCACGGGATTGAAGATGACAGCAGCTGTAGTAACCATGGAGACTCCCTCTCGCTCTGTCTCCATGACCCAGCACAGTATCAGTCAGTGGTTAAAAACTTTGATGCCGGCTGCTTTGTTGCCTGGGTGTCTTTGGAGGTGAGCAGGTCGTAATCTCCCTGTTGTTAACGTGAACCGCTGGCCCTACGTTCAGTGCAAACATGTGCACGTAGGGCAAGAGATCATCCGCACAACCGGGCTTACATTTTAACCACACAATCCTAAAAGCGCCATTAAAGGATTGTATTAAGCCATTTAGAGACATTGATGTTTGTCTGGTGCTAGCGGGGAGGTTATTCTTTAGTCTCTCTGGTACTCCTGCATATTTCAAGTCCAGATGCAGTTCTATTAAATCCAAAGCAGCTAAAATATGAGTAATATGTTGCAAATAATGACTTGCTTAGGGTTAGGACAAAATAATACAAAAAAAAGGAAGAATACACCAATCTGCCAAAACATTAAAACCATTAACAAATAAAGTGAATAGCACTGATCATCTTATTACAATGCAACGTCTGCTAGAAAGGTTTTGGTCCTGGCATTGATGTGGATGGTACATTTGGTGGTACGTCTTGTCACATAGCACCCACCTAAACCGGACACCCCACACCATAACAAGAACACTCCTACAGCAGATGGCAGCAGGCAACCCCGTCACGCTACAAAAACTGCTTAGAAACAGCTCAAAAAACATGAAAAATAGCCCAGTGTGTTGATCCGGCCTTCAAATTCCCTAGATCCCAGACTGATTGAGAATCTGCGGGATGCACTGCAACAAGCCCAATCCACCGAGGCCCTTCCGGACCCAAACAACCCATATGACCAGGTCTTGGTAATAGACGCTACATGAGCCACTTGTGTCCAAGTGGCTTGCGTCCAAGTGTCCAAGTGACTTGTGTCCAAGTGGCTCATGTCCATTCCCTAAAGTCAGAACTGTTCTGGAAGCACATGGGAGACCTGCACAATATTAGACAGGGGTATTTAATGTTGTGGCTGATTGTGGCTGATTGGCTTTTAAAATGGAGGAGGAGAATAATAAGCACAAAGCATGTCCAGACTGAGTGAACTTGAACAGGTTAGAGAAAACCTAGGTTCTTTTCCTAAAGCTATGCAATTGCAAAAACATAATTGGCCATAATTGGCCAGCATATATCCAACACTTTTCATACGTCCTCTTTCCTCCCGTCACTTTACGAGAGGAATGTAGCTAGTTTCAGAGTAATTACAGCGCTACTCAAGATACTGATTACAGGGGACCATGCCAGTACTGTGTATTTCCACAGGCAGCACATTGTTGCACATGGAAAGAATCAAGATTACGTCTGCCTCTTAAGGAGAAATAAGCGAGAACGTTTCTCAAACCACACTGAGAATCAAGTGTGACAATTACAGAACGCGGTGCTTCAAAAACTGCTGATTTGAATCAAATTGATCAAAATTTCGCAATTGGATTTTTAATCCATCTTGTATAATTATTTGGTTGTGTTACATTTCTTAGATTCAAATGTTATCACAGGTGGAAAAATCACCACATCTTGACTTTTTTCATTACCACATGCTAAAGCATGTAATATGCATTAAAATATGCATTAAAATCAGCAAACCTCTGGAGCCGAAAAATCCATGTTAAAATGCACAAGTATAAAGCAGAAATACACATGTTTAAAGCCTATTTAAAAGCATTTAAAAAAAAAAACACACAGAACACCAAAATACGTATTTCCTGTTGTTTTTTATTTTTCTGTACATTCAGATTTTATATTTTTATACAGCTAATAATGGCACACATTAATGAAGCATCAACCTTGGGGCAAAAAGTGCTAAAAAACTGCAGTTCCTTGAATAACCACTTGAGGCAGACTTCAACAGCAAGCCAGTCCCCATAAACCTCCACTTTTAAGTGCGCTTCTTTACAGCACATGATTCGACACAAGTCTGGTTTCTATAGCTGATTTCCCCATAAAAAATTATGCATAAGAAGAGTTGCCACTTTGAGTGACAGGTGGGTCCGCTCATGCTCCACCTGTTAGGACTTAGCAAGGAGTTGGGCACAGTCAGGAATTGCCAAGATGGCAGCATCCAGAGCCACCACATTGAGCTTCAACACCGCTCTTCAGGAAATTATATTTTTATTTTAATACATTTCATGGCATAAAAGTCACTGCACCGGGTGGTCTGTTGCATTAATAGACTGCTTTATAGATTTCATTTTCTTTGCTTGTTGAAGATCAATTTCAAGCTGTTCAATTTCTTCATGAGTGAATATTCTCATTTTCCACATTAAATTTATTCAGTGTTTTTATGTTCTTTCTGTTGCCGTGTTCATTGCAAGTGGGCATAATCTTTTGCTGAGTGTGAAGTGCATGTATCCAGAGGCATCCGGCGGGAGCAAGTGCACCAGAAAGAGGCCTCTGCACTCTAGCCCACTCAGCATGAGCCCGACAGCTGGTAGTCCACCGCTGGGAGGTGTATCGAACAGAAACAGAATGGTTGTTTTCCTTCTGTATGTGCGAGGCAGAGTGCTGTAGAACATGTACCTGCACCGCACGCCTGCACTTCACCCCTGTTTTCTCCATTTCTGCCGCAGTCAGTACAGCAGACCTAATGGGAGTGATGTAAGACACAACCTTTAGAAACTCCTAGAATCTGTTGCGCTGGATATGCCAACATGGCTACACATTTGGTGAGTCACGCCATTTACCCTGTTTTCATTCAAGCTGCTGGGTGACTGGATTTTGAGTGAAGCACCATTTTGCCCTAATCACATTTCATTAGTAATAATCATCTCCTCTAATGGCTTGAGTTAAATGGGCCTCTTGCTGATTCAAGGTAAAGAGTATTATTTACTAGCCTGGAAGCCAACGCAACTTCTCCACCTGCAATTTTTTTGTGGTGGAAGGTTGGACTGGAAGCCCTCCGCTGGGAACTGATTACACCCTGGCAAAGATCTGCCGGGCAAATCAAATCGTTTGGATGGGCTGATGAACAGAAGAGCAACAGCTATGTAGTCATACATGTCATCTGAGCGCCATGGAGTCGTATTTGTTCACAGCAAAATGGTTCAGATTGGTTGTTGGACTATCAAATGACGTGCAAGCATCTAGCCATAGCCTAGTGGGACATAGCCAGGGTAGCTGTTTATAGCTTTTGTGCTAAGCTAGGCTGCTGGCTGTTAGCCTTAGCATACGGAGAGTGGTAGCAATCTCTTCATCAAACACTCAGCGAAAAAAAAAATGGTGAATAATTTTCCAAAATATCAAGTAAGTATATTTTGGTTTTCACAAACTTGGATACTTCATTTACTTAAATTTGGCTGTAAACTGCACAAACAACAACTACCATTACAGCCAACAAAATAACCATAACACTAACTCCACACGTGTAATGTATAGCTAATAATTAATATGTGTGAAGTGCTCATTTGCTCGTAAAAGGGGAAAATGGCATACACATCTCATAATGTGTCTACTTTTCGTTATTAGTGTTGCTGGCTAAATATTTTAGATATTCAATGTGAACAGTTTACATGGAAACATCAATTTGTTGTAAGTGTTGAGTTGATCTGATCAAACATTCATCAAACGATGCAATTCAGTTTTCCAGTTTTTTTTTTGCATAACCATTTTATGTAGTGTACACAAACATGAATATGATTTCATGTACATCTACATTTTCCATTGTTTCCACAATTCTATTTTTTACATATAAGCCGTTCGGAGAGTGACCGCAAATAGCACGGGCACCATTAAATGTCATAAATCCAACCATTAGTAAAGCCATATGTCTGTTTTGGAGCAATTTGTAGCTTCTCATTGCACCCTTTCATGCATAATGTAATGGTTTCAGTCTGGGTGATCAGAGCAGAGAAGGAGCGAGGGGGGAGATTGTGGCTAACAGCTCGTTAGGCCCCGCGTTCCAGTAGCTCATCAGCGAGCAGCCAGTCAGCCATTAAGTGTAATACGTTATTAAATATTTATTTGGTCCAAGGCCACTGCTGTGCTGCATTAGATGTACATGTTCGTCATTAGAGGACATCAGCAGCGTTATGAATGCTGGGTGTGTGAAGCTCGGAGGGCATGTTGGAGTTAAGGTCAGAAAGGGCAGCTAAAATCCAAACACCTGCTGGTTCACTCGCAGAAAGTTGTGTCTTCTTGAAGATGAATGATGAGGTTTTTCATACTATTTTCTCTTGTTGTGGCTAATTGGATGCTGTAGTTTGCCATGCCGGAGGTGCCATGGATTTGCATGACATTTTGTACATTTATTCGTGTTTCAGGAGGATGAATACAACAGACTTTGATGAAGAAATGTCTCCACAGCAACTGGGTGGATTGCCGTCTAATTTGGTAAACACATTATTGCTTCTGCAGAATGAATTGTCACAACTTAATGCCATCAGCAAGTCAAAATTAAATTTACCCAATTTACCCAACACTCGCAGTACTTAAGTGTTCTTTGAGTTGCACTTAAGATCAGCCTTTAGTCCAAATCAAATTTAGTCCAATGCAAGCGAAGCTGTAGGCTCTTTGAATTCACAATTTGTGTCTGTATTTATTTCACATGTTACAAGCCAAACTACAAATTAAACTGTTGGTCCTAATCTGTTAATCACGAGCCCCGGTGAAGTAAAGGATTTGTCGATTGCCAAAATGGAACGCAGTTCTTTCTGATATTCCTAATTAAACTTGTGCCTTTCCTGTCATGATATGGCAACTTTTCATTGAAGGCCGTCTGCATGTGGATGTCTTTGCTGTAAGGTTGCTTTGTTTAGTTGTTTGAACAAATCCTTGTGCGTGTGTGTTGAATTATGATTCAGCTGTAATGATGATTAGTGTGGGTAGCAGTGTTTTCTGCTGAGAGAATAATTCTAACTAACCCTGAAAGAGGCGAGCTGTTGGCTGGTTAATGTTAGATGAATTTAAATGAGAGCTTATTTATTGAGATCATTAGCACTGTTGTCTGTTTTTGCACTTAGCCCCACAGTTCTTTCTCGAAAGTGGTGTTGGTGCTGCCACATTTCACCCATAACTCAACCATTTAAATTGTGTTTAGGCTCAGAGTGCCGTCTCAGGTTGCCAGCGGTCTGCCTTAACGTACAGTCCAGGGTTGTGTCGTTGGACTTTGTCATCAGAAGACACAGGAGCATGACAGTTTCTTTGTGTTCTTGCCGGCCTCAAATAAGCCGGAGGTGGCGTCAGGTGCAATACGGCGTTTTCCGAAGCCACCACGCTGAGCTTCAAAACCACTTAGGAAGTAAGTGAGACACCATAGACGGCTCATCCAGTTTTACAGTAGAGGTGATGTAAAATTACCCACCAAAGGCAGCTGGCTGCTAGCAAGTTCCCAGACAGTTTGAAGGGAACGACCAGCAGGCCCCTCATTCTCCTGGAGGGCGCTTCCAAATTTCAGTGTGAATACGCCCTTTCGTTGACTTGCTGGGTGTCATCATTGGATGCTGCTTCCCCAACAAAAACACCAATAGTCATGTCATAATACATTTCATAATGACTGTGATGTAGGGTGCTTTTTTTGTTTGTTTGTCTTAAAGCATTTTCATTCCTCGATTCTGCTACCCTTAAAGGGGAATTACAGGTTTTTTTCAACCTGGACCTTATTTCTGGCATAAAATGCAATCATTTACTCACCCATATGACATTGGTGTCATTTGGAGTCGTTCAGACGATATTTAGATCAGCGTATATCCACATAGTGGGAGTGACTGGGGCACCGAAACGCAGCCTCTAAATAACGCATTATGTGCTGCGAAACTCGTTCATTTCACCAATATTTTGTTAGGATACGCTAGTGCTATTCCCCGTTGAGTCCCACCCACTATACGGATATATGCGGATCTAAATATCGGCCGAACGACTCCAAATGACACCAAAGTTATATGGGTGAGTAAACGATCGTATTTTATAACAGAAACAATGTTCAGATTGTAAAAAACGGTAATTATCCTTAAACACACTGGAGGTGAGGCAATATAACTCACCTGAGTGGCCCAGCCATTCATACGTTCTTCCGTGTGTGGCCATCAGTGAAAAACGTTTGGACACCCCTGGACTATATGATCAGTGGTCTTAACACTGTATTCCACTTCATCAGTAATGAAGTTTGTTGCACTGCACCTGCCGTCAGCATTTAACTACAGCCACACTAGAGCTCATTTCCATGTTACTGTTCTCAAAATTAGGCAATAAACCCCGTTTGTGAGATTTCCCAGGCTGCTTGAGCCATACCTATTATAAATCCAAATTCACACCTATAAAAAGCATTACTCCAAAAGCTCTGCAGCATTTCTTGTGTTTACTAGATAAGTGCATGGTGTGTTATTCTTCTTGTAGCTCCTAAAGTTTAGGTCCTGTTTTGCTTCAGGTTTCAGTTTTAAACCTGTTGACTGCGGCATTTATTATTTATGATCAATAATTAAAGTAGCGCTAATAGTGTTAGCCCCATGGTGCTCGAGCATTCATGGTAAAACATAGCTTAATACAGTAATTATATTTATTTAGTGCTGCATAACCTCCAGCAGTAAAAGCAGTGTTTTGTGAGCAGTAAAGTAAGAACAGTGCTTCTGAAATAATGAAGGCAGAACATGGTTTGCAGACACTGTAAGTGCATTTGTGTAGTTGCATTGCTGTTGTTGTTTGTATATGATTTTTATGGCCTCAGTGAGGCACAGGAGGAGTGCCAGAAAGTGGGCCCCTTACTATACAAACACACGCCACAGTGAGGTGCCACTATGCTGAGCAGTACTGGGTGACTCAACATGATTTATACCATACACCTCACTGCAGGACGCTTTTAGACACACACATACACACATATGTATACGGCAGGGTCCAGCCACAGCTCATTACTGCTGGTTGAAATGGAGCACAGCATCCACACTGAGATTAAATGGCTAAATAGCTCAAATAGAACAGTGTGAGCCGGCCTCTTTGTCACTGTTCTGTGAGTCGTGTGTCAATGTTGTCATCGTACGCATTGTGTGTCTTCACGGGACTGCTCAGAGACAGCACGAGACCAGTGATTACAGACTTGCACACACTCCTCTCGTTTCGCTGTTTGCGCATAAACCTCAGCCGCCCCGCGTGTCAGAGTCGGAGGTTGGATATCTATATCCAAGCGCAGAGCATCCCTCACACGCCACTGAGCGATAGCCGCATTATACAGTGCACAGAAATCCTGTTCCAGCTTTATCAATATCCGGCCCCGCAGCCAAAAAAAAAAACCCCACCACAGCCAACAGAAAAATATGACTGCAGGAGACAGAATATTCATCATCGCTGGGGAGGGAAGGTCGGCTCTGGGGGAAACGGCAGGTTGTTTGTTCATGCCAGACAATGTTGTGTTTGTTTATTGTTGAGGTTTCCAGCCAGCTGGCTTCCCCTTCATTGCCACAGGACAAGAATAATGGACAGCCAGGCACCAACTTTTCCTGGTGCTTTCTTCCCCTCCCAATATCGGTGTGTTCTTTCTCAGCATCCCCATGCAAAATGCTGTTACACACAGCTGTGAGCTGCCCCGTGCAACACTAGTCCTCTGCTGCTGGCCAGAGTGCTGCTCCACTGACGCTGCTGAGGGAGGATGTTGACTTTCCTCACCTTGATAAAAGCTGCTGAGAGACTGGAAGGAGGATGCTATTCATGTCTTCCCCTGCATTCAAGCCGGTGAAGCTTTTTCTTCACTTGGCCTCCTTCCTCGTTAGCCCCACAGCGTGCACTGAAGGGCAAGTTTGGAGTTTGGTGGTCAGAGCAACCATTCTCTAACTGGAAAGCAGAATAGCTGCCAGCGCTGTGGTAATTATCTGAACAAGAACTGGATATTTACTTTTTTCAATAGTTGGACCTGATTATCAGAGCTACATGTATATTATTGTACATGGACGCAAGAAGTAATGAATGGGTAATATTTGCATATCCTGTCACGTACAGTAGGTCTCTAGACTTAACATCAGTGGTAGGGATAGGTAATGATGGAGAAAACATGCAAGCTTTCAGGTAATGAAACAACTTAAATAGATAGCCGCCAGTCCAGAAAATTGAAAAAACAGCGGTTGACTGTGTAATTTGTCGTTTGCCTTGTAACAACGTGAATATTTAAACCAAACCGTGTTCTTTGTCTAAACCTTGCCAAGTAGTTGTAGTGTGTTGTCTGAGAAAGCGATTGAAAACACAAGTTAATAATTGTCCGACACAGAGCGTGAAGCATGTCCAAAATAAAAGGTGCACAAGGCTTATGGTGAGTTCACACTATGAGTGACAGGAGCTACAAGTCGGTCAGCGTTTAGAGACACACCTTTAGAGTGTCGGAGTAGGGACAAAAAAATGTTCAAGCCAGTCGAACGTTCATGTCGCACATGTAGTGTAACGATGGCGGGTGTAGTTGGAGAAGGCCATTAGCAGTGTCTCCGCGGTAGCTAGTTAGCGAGTCAGCAGACATCAGAAAGAAAGAGGATTCCAACTTGGTACAAAGCCTGGAATAGCCTGTAGGCTACACACAGAGCACAAAGTCTGTAGAGAACTCTACCCTCTGGTACATCAAGTAACATACAAAATCTGGTTGTTACAGTAGCAACATCAGTGTTGGACGTCAGCGTGTTGCTTCATATCGCTAGCTTCCATTGAAAATGTTTCGTAGCTTGTCGGTTTTTTACACCTAGCGTCAACACACCGTTAGGGTTCTGCTCTGACAGTTTGGATGAGGTACAAATCTTTGGTTTCCTCGTTGCAAATCCTGTGATTGATTTATATCACACTCTATCAATGCCCTCTGCCTCAGAACGTGGACTTTCTTTCCTTTTATACCACCTCCGATGCTCAGTCACTGGCGCATACACTGCAAACGCTAACATGCCTCATAATCACAATCCAACATAAACAGAATTTATCTTTAACTTGTTTCTGCAGCATTTCCTCTCTGGATAGCTGAAATCCCCTACATTAACAAGCCACCACTTTTTATTTTATATCTCCTAATTCAGCATATAATGCTTTTAACGGCTGACAAAAGCTGAAGTGAACCATTCATATTTACTTGCTGTTGCCAGCATTTGTACTTTGTAAGCATCAAGTGGGATACATTACCAAGAAGGATACTGGTAATTGGTTTACAGAGATGTGAGGGGTATAGATGAAAACGAGGTCAGGAATTGTATCATATCAACACGAAGAATTTATTTTGTGCTTAAAGCTAACAAATGGAAACTATAATCCGGGCAAAAATACTTACCTGTGTAATACTGATCAAATTCTGTTTGTTAGGAGTCCTCGTCTGGGCCACGAGCGCTCAGATCTCCCTTCGCATCAAATACCTAGCTATCAAGAAAACAACAGAAAACTTTTTCGTCTGATGTGATTAGATTTATTATGCAAAATCAAAGGGGCAAACAATAAATCAAGCCGGCCTCTGGAGCATCTGAAGCAATCTCTGCGAAATTATTGTTTACATAGTTATCACGTTCTCCTGCCGACGTGGAGCTTAATTCCTGTCCACTCCTTAGCCTTTAATCAAAGCTGTCTAGACACCATTAATTATCAGAGCTCTGCTTTTACAGTCTATGTTTGGACTCTTGTTATTTCTAACACTCATTAAGTGAAAGCGTAGCACTGTTACGTGTCAGGTTTCAGACCGCTTTAAGGTTGATTCTTCCCATGTGAGCAGTAAGCGATAAAGAATTAACCTGTTTCGGCTATAAAATAATAACTTAGTAAATATGATGATGAGCGTCATCAGTAAGAGTTTCCCACAAAGCTTTGCCCATTTCCTCTGTCTCCTCTGACATGCACCACCATTTGGACTATATCCAGCATCTCTACATGCTAATGTTATGACTCTGACAACCAGAGTGAGTGTGCCAGCAGGCAAACGGCATGCCAATGTTCATATGTTTATGCTAATGCTAATTATGTGATGGGCCCCCTGTGCTTTTAACCCTTGCTATGAGTTGATGCTTTTGGACATGCAGGTCATTTTGGCTCTACGTGACGTTGTGCATAGCCTCATTTAGCTTTATTAAAGCTATTAGCTGCTGTTTCTCCACTGAATATGTATCGTGTAAGCTAGGTAAGGCTGATGGATGACTATGAAATGTGGGGAGGTTTAAGTAAATGGATGAGTGCTGCATGCAAATTCACCTCCACTTAGTCATTGTATGGGTTTCTAACATGATGCTTAATTTCTAAATGGTGCAAGTGCCCATTTATATAAGCTATTAGGACATTGTGTAAACCAAGGTTGATTAAGAGTGTCCAACTATTCCTAGTAGAATAGTAGCATTACATATCGGGTAGCATTTATGTCCAAAATATTAAATCTTTCAGTGGTACAATGTTGTAATAAAAATAACTAAAATAAATTTACGATGAAAATGTGTGATCTGTGCCTCTGTTGGGGTACACCACAACGCTGCTGCTAGCAACAGCACATGAGGTGTGACTAAACTGAGAACGATCTCCTTGAAAAAGCAGGGAGGAAGCAGTCGAGTCCATGTGGACATCAGTGCCTTTGCTGGCACGTACGGCAAGACCGTGGCCTCTTCATGCTTCCCGTGTTCCCAAACTGACAGCGTCTGCTGCCCCGCCGGTGAACTCTTACATCTGCCATGTTTCCCTGCTTAGATACTCTGACTGTACCGTGGTCTAACATGATCCAGCAGTCTTTAATTGTATACTTGGAGACTGGAGAGGGACGTTCTCTCCTTCCGCTGTGTCTCATTATTTCTCTCTCTCTCAAGCCACTCAGAGGTAGTATCGCTAATTGCACAATGTTGTTTCCTTCTACTCTTATCTTATCACATGCCCAGTTGGGAAATCATACATTAGTTTTTGTCACTCAGATATATCTTATAACGTATCGACTTTAACTTTCACATCTTCATTGTTACATCTCACGCCTTTTAGCTAACTCATACCCATGTTCAGTCCAGTCACACATAAATTAAACATTCATTAATCAAGTTGGTATGTATGTACAGATATATAAATACAGTCAAATTTACTTTAGAGACACTTGCTTTGGAATAGTGTTGATATCTTGTGTAAGTAAATGGCTGTTAAATGTGATAATGTCAGAAACTTAAGCTTCGGCCATATATATAGCAATTCGATCGTTAGTAGTGGACGTGCCAGGCTCGTCTAGGTAGCGCTTTTGTATATTTCCGACTTCAGATGTTTCATAATGGTCTTTCATCAGCAGATGCCGCTGCTCCATTTTCACTTTCACAAGTCGCTCCAAGCTCTCAAATTTGGTTCTTACCTCCTTATTTTCATGGTGAATTTGGTGGCAGGAACTGGAGCTATCGTGATTTTGGCAGTAGGAACCGAAGTCAAGGTGAATTTGGTGGTAGGAAACGAAGTTGTCATGATTTTGGCAATAGGAACTGAAGTCATGGTGATGTTGATGGTAGGAACCAAAGTTGTGGATGGTATTTCCTTGCCGTAAACATTTAGGTAACTTGTTTGTCGCATCAAGAGTTTGCTTGAGACACTCTGGTTGGTTGTCACCATCACTGTGTCATCTTCAAGTGAGGATTAGTTCATATTGATAACTGCCCATTTCGAGTCTCTAAAGGTCTTCTCGCCTATTATTGCTAGAAATTGCTGTTTCATCTGGGTTTCACAAGTTGCTCCATGCTCTCCACCTCATTCACATGTTGACTTTTTTTTGGTAGGAACCAAAATCGGGGTGAATTTGGTGCTAGGAACCGTAACCGTTGTGATTTTGTTGGTCGGAACTGGAATCGTTGAGAATTTGATGGTAGGAACCGAAGTTGTAGTGAGTTTGGTGGTAGGAACCATCGTGAATGGCGTTTTCTTGTCACAAACATTTAGGGAACTGTCAATTGATTGCATCAGATGCTCTCTTTGGACGTCATTACCATTGTGTTTTCTCAAAATGGAAAGTTCAACTTGGCCTATGTCCACCTCGATTTTTTTCTCCCCTATGAGCCGTACAAGTTGCTTAATTTTACTATCGTTGCATTGTATCTTGTGACCAAAATGGCTGCTAGTCTCCCCTGGCATGCACACCCCCGACGGATTTCACATTGCAACAATCTTCTCTTCTGGCACAAAGTAAATTTCTGGTTATGAGGTAATGTTGCTTCACCCCTTCCTCTGTAGGTGTTTGTTTATTTATTTCCACCTGAAAATACATTCTCAGGGCTGTAGGCCAAAATCAACAGCCTTTCCACTAAATGTGCCACCCTCAGCAAAATGGCGGCAGGTTGCCTTTTTTAAATAGCAGATAAATCCTGGTATCTGAAGAGGGACCTCCAGGGTGGAAGGGGTTAAAGGGAGCTCATTATAAAGCTGCGGGACTGATGTCTGTTCAAAAGCTTAACAAGCCCATTACCAAACATGCAGATCAAGCCTAAAGTTTAGGAACTCTGTCATGCTGACTTGCAAAAAAAAAAAAAAAAAAGTAGAAGGACATGATAAAACTTTATAAAGTTTTTCAAACTCAAGGCAGATAAACATTATTTTTTGCCTGTTAGCGGCAGCTAAGCTGGATGGTGCTCTTTTCATTGTCGGTTATTTTTTTATTTTTTTATCAAAACTGCTGCCTGAAGTGGAGTGCATCACTTGCAGTGCTCTGTGGAGGCATGCCTGAAATGTAACTCACTGCATAAATTAAAGCACTGCTTTTTAATAAACTACGGTCCTTCACATGAAAAAACTCTTCATTAAACACATTATATACACAATATATATGGCTTTCTTTGAGCGTTTATGGGGCAGATCCTCCTCATTTGAAGCAATACTGGTCTATTTAGCGTCTATATGGTGCGCGGTCAGACCTGTGGGTCCTCTGTTCTGGCTGGTCAATAGAGCTTTGCAACCAGGGAGCAGGACCGACAGAGGAGAGTGGTTGATAATGAAAAGACCTTCACATATATTCTCACTCCTCTTTTGTGGGTCCCCGAGGTTACTGGTCATAAACGTGTGAGGCAGCGTTTATGCTGCTTACCAGTGGTGGCCACAAAGCTCATTGGGTTTAATATGATTTAAGGGATCGTTTTCTGACTTAAAACTTGTAATATATATTAAATGCATTTTTCAGTTTTATGCGAAATAGTGTAAATAGAGCTATGATTACATCTTAGAATCAAATGCCTTTGATTTTACACTCAAACCCTCAGAGCTCCTGGGGTGCTCGGCATGCTCAACGCAACTGGAATCATAAAAAATACATTTTATCTATGTTCATCTCAAATAGCTGCTACCAGTTTTTTTTTTTTTCTCTGTCTTGAATGTTGATCTTTTTGCAAATTAATGTTAAACTGGGAGTCAAATTGTGTCAAATGTGTATGATCTCTATCTTTCCTTGTCAGCTAAAAGCACAACCAGCTGAAGCTTATTGAGGCTTCAGAAGAACACAAGACCCCAGACTAAACATCTTTGACTCGGAATCAATAGTGATCCAGAGACTTGAAATGCAGAGGCGGAATCAATTCACCCCCTTCCAAAATCTGTTGGAATGGTAAGTGGAAATGTTGGAGATAAAACAAAGCTGAGGTGCATGGTCATAGACAGTATTAAGTAAGTACATTATTATGTTCCATAAATGTTATTCTGTGTTTTCAGGAGTGTTTGCAAAGATCAACAGCTACACGCTAGCAGCTCTTTGAGGCTGTATTTAGACACAGCTGTTGTTTGAGCTAATACTATCTCATAGGGTAACTTGCTCCAACTAATAATGCAAGTGTAATGATAATTTTTAGATATTTACGTTGTTAACAATCTCAGTTTAGCATATTATAATTATTTGGTTATTTGCTTATAAACCTTGTGCTTCCTGGGTTAGTAGCTCCCTCTCCTCGCCTCTCGCAAACACACGTGTGGAGAACAATGGAAGAGGAATGACTAGTTGTTATGACTAGAAACGTCCCGTGATATGTGACACGTACAGTGCTGTCATGGCAAAAAAGGTGTGGTGAGGTACGTCTCTAGAGCATGGGTCGTCCGGTGAGAACTCAAGTTCAACTGTGTCTGTGAAGGTTCTCGGCCGTTGAGGTCATGGCATATCACAAAAACTTGTGGAGTTTCTTGAAGGCATTCAGCGACACTTCCAAGTTGCTCCTTCTGTTCTAATTAGACAGATGGTGTCTGTTCTACAGTACTACTGACAAATTCCAAATTTTGCATGACAAGGTATTACGTTAACGTTTAAGAAACCATTCGTATCTAACCACACTTTAACGGCTCCCATGCATTCCGCCCCCTACACAATTCCCACATTGTTGCATTTCAACTCTTTTCTCTCGCACAAAGTCACACAAACCCACTGTCATATATGTACTCTAGAGGGGTATTAGCTGCAGCTCGGAGAGTGCACAGGCTGAGAGAGAAAGGGAGCTGCTTCATTATTGGTGCCATTTAGCAGGAGGACCCCTGCACCTTAGCCAAGACAAATGCCAGTGTGCAGCACACGGTACCTCTTATTATATACTGACATCTGTGGAAAGGTTAATACAGTCTTTCAGTGGAGGAAATACCCAGCTGCTTCGCATCCCTTTGGTTTTCTGCGTTCCCATTAGTCCATGTGGTCCAAAGGGTGGGGAAAGGGCATGTGCCGGGACAGCTGTGTTTATGATGCTGCCGTTTGTTTGTCTGTCTGTGTGTTAATGCTGTGTGACGGCATCCTCTGTGTATTAGTGTGTGCAGGTAAGATAAAGTATGAAGAGGAACCTTAATCTAATTGTGCAGTTGATTAAAAAAAAGAAAAGAAGAAGCTCCGTGGAACAAAACAAGAAAAATAGATGACAAGATAGCGCAGCCTAATGGGATACGAGATAATAAACTCAGCCAGGAATAACAGTGTCAACAGATAAGAAAATTAAATAGGAATAAAGTGCAAAACAAGATATATCTATATTTATTACCTCTGTGTAAAGTATGGGCTTCAATCAGAGATTCAAGTACAATATGAAAATGTGCATTATCAGTTCACTTTAATTGCATAACAACACCCTGCCACATTCTTTTCTATTGAATTACTAGCCTTTTTGTTCAGGGTCTAATGGATGCTACTTACTGCTTACACAGTAGAATGGAAAACAATATTATATTAGTTATACTTCCAATATTGCGTCCACTGTGAGGAAAGTGATATTAGTTGAACCCAGTTTTGGGTGCTAAGCTTTAAAGACGTGGTGTGACATTTGAAATTTAACATTAAAGAGGCTATGTGAGCTTTTTGACCACTATTAGTGCTGTAGAACAGTTTTTGTTATTATCGGTGGGTAGTTGTTTCGTTTGGTTCTATGCCTGTGAACAAATACACGTGTGCCTACTAATGCTACTAAGGCACATCCCTGCACTTGTAAAGGGGGCACTTGCGCTGCAAGATTCGTGGCAATGTTACCAGCAAGAAAACATGGATGTAAACAACTAAATAGGTAAAAAGAGATAAAAAATGACGTCCACAGAATATTTTCTACAAACGTAAAGAGAAGTGATGCCAACCTTATCAGTAAAATATCATATGACAGTGTATTTACATTGTTTTACAGGATGTTTAGGATGTTTTGATCCTTGCAATATCTTAGTTCAGGTATCCTCCTACAAAATGGATGGTATGTGTCAAAAACTGCAGTCCCTCTGCATATTTTATTTGGTTATTATGAATGTTGGGGAAAAAATAGGGCAAAGCTGAGACACCAAGGTTTATTAAGGGACCTGACAGGTCCAGTGACATCTTCACTGTTTGCATGGTAACATCCAGTGGTGTAGTCTAAACTACAAGCCAAACTAGCCATTTCCCCAAGCGGCAACCTCTGGGGCTGAAAAATTAAGCCAAAGTGTGAGAAACTGCAATTTTCATGACAACTAACAATCAGGGTGAATTTTCATATAAATCACCTGTTAAATTATGTCAAGGCTTAGAGTTGATAATCATTGGGGGCTATGGATGGTTTGAACTGCGGGTTGGTGCTGTCTCACATCACCAGCTGTATACCTACGTGTCACCCGTTCACCTCAGCTCCACTCATGTGCAGCCTCTTTGCTCATTTTTAAATAGCCGATATTAGGTGGAGTCAGGCTGTGCTTTTATACTGTAATATTGCTACTTTTGCTCCTACTCAGCAGCACTTTCTATCACCGTTTGATCTACAGTATGTCAGTTGTATCTCCACTGAAATCCATGTTATAAGATCAGATGCAGGTGAGCTACTCCCTGTAGTTTCACGTCAGCCATTTCCCAACTAATGATGTTATCTTGGACCAGTTCTCAACCGCATAAAATGTCAAATGCTAATTTTTCAAACCGGCATCTACAGTGTAATGAGTCGAACTACTGCACTGTGGGTCCAAAACTGTTTTATTATGCCGCGCGATCTGTTCTGAGACATCTGACATACATTTTAATGTGTTTTTTTGGCGTTCCGTGAATAAGCGTGGGCTTAAATGTGATTGAAAACACAACATTGGAGGAGGATGCTGCGTTTTATGATGATCTCAAACATTTGTCTTGGGGAATTTCTCTGAACTGATATTTGTGTAGCTATATGCTTGAATATGGAGCAAACCATTCCTTTTGAAAAATAGTACCACCCTCTTCCCCTGCCACCCCCCTGAGCTTCTTATGCTCCTGTGGCTCGGTGTCACTAGGAATCAGATTTAACAGTGCACCACGACATCTCTGGAGACATTTAAAAAAAGAAGAAGAAAGGAAGAAACAGAGAAAAACCTGTAGAAACATAGCAATGTCTGTTGTTTCTATGTCTCTTCAAACAAAAAAATTTATCTCTTGGTGTTCAGGGGCGCAGGAAATCAAAGAAAACATATCTGTAGGTAAAAGATTAAATTAGGGATTTCCAGTTTACTGCCTGAGGGTAAGGCAGCCTCAGGGGATAGTTTTGAAAAAAATAAATAAAAAATTGTCACAACTTTTGTTTTGAAATTTGGTTAGCTTTGAAGGGCTGCGTGTGGAACGAGAGTAATTAATAAAAGAGAGTAGTTAATATGTATGGAGCTGGTAATGAAAGAGGAAAAGAGAATTTTTAATACAGTGGAATATGAGTACTTAATGGTGTTAGAGCTGATCTTAACATCTCTGCGCGCAAACAGAGCTTTAAAGAATTCAATGATGTGTGTGGATATGGAGATCCGGCTCCAGTACCAGCAGCGGTGGGCCACAGCTTCATGTTAACAAGGGAATACTAATTAGTGATTGGCAACAATGTATTTAGTTAGGTCTGCATGATTAGACTTGAAACTGACAGGAAGAGGGAAAGCATAAATGTGTGCAGGAGAAAATGTAGCATTTCTAATTAAACATCAGTTGTTAAGAGAACGCCCAAAGGTAGTTTAAACTGCTCAAGCTAGTTCCAAAACTAAAATGGTGATTAGGAAATGGTGGTGATTATTAAAAGACTAGCTTAGCACACTGTCCCACGTGTCTATTAATGGTGAAGCCAGCAGTCAGTTAGTTTAGCACAAGGGGCATACATAAAGGGAAGAACAGTTTTGGTTCTGGTGGTTGGCCGTCTTGTTGGCTCCAGACTCCACCTGATTCCTGGCTAATTAAGACATTTGCAGAGAGTTGGAGGTGTGTGCTGAGGTGAGTATGTGAATGTGATGCCTACGTGTAGGAATTCACCTGTCACTCAAAGCGGTTATGCAAAAAAACTAGCAGTAGCAAATTACAGGTAAACAAACCGACCATCGCAGGTGTGTGCTACGCTCAGAGATGACATCATCCAGGTCAGAAGTTAGTAGGTCAATCTACAGACCCCGGATGATGATAATAGGTAACTCCAGACTCAACAGGGAATAGCCCTAGCGTATCATAACGAAATATTGGTGAAATGAACGAGTTTTGCAGCAGATAATGCGTTATTTAGAGGCTGCGTTTCGGTGCCCCATTCACTCCCACTGTATGGATATACACGGCGCTCCACTGGATCTAAATATCTTTCGAATGACTCGAAATGACACCAAAATTATATGGGTGAGTAAACCGTCATATTTTATGCCAGAAAAAAGGTCCAGGTTGTAGAAAACGGTAATTCCCCTTTAACATGGATGTCCATGGGGATTGACTTGCTTTTGGAGAGAGCCTCAAGTGGCCGTTTGAGGAACTGCAGTTTTCCACACTTCCATTTTGGCTTAATTTCTCAGCGACTTTCAATAACTTCCTCGAGTCTCGTCGTCATTATGAGGTTGCCAGGCAAACGGTGGAGACTCCAAGACGTCACTGGACCTGTCAGGTCCCGTAATAAACCTCAATTTGTCAGCTTTGCACTATAATATGCAAATTAGTAAGATTTGATGACTGTGGCTGCTCCCTTGTGTTCTTTTACTCCCTAAACATGTTTTGCCATTTAAATTTTTGTAAAATACTTTTAGCAACACTTTTGTTATCATGAGTACAAATTACATTGAGTGAATTACAAAGCAGTTTGTCTCTGTGTAAGGACTAAGCGAGCTAAATACTGTGACTCCTATAACTTCTCTTTATTTGCGTGACTGTAGTTTTTCTAAACATGTAAAAAATAACTATAACTGGTCTTAAAATGTTGGCCAAAATTGTGAGACTTTGCAATGTCTGCATGGAAACTGTTTATCTCACATAAAAACGTCCTCAGCTGCAGCATCCCAGAGTTTCCTTGAGGGGCTGATTAATGTTGGATGGAGTCATGTCTAACTTGTTTGTGTCAACGGGTCGGAAGACGTTAAAGTTGCATGATTCTGCTGTGATGTTTGAACGAGAGAGTCTGATTCAGCGTCTTAATCATGCGTCCTCGGGCAAAACCCCTCAATACAGAAATAACCATCCACTTCTCCGTGCCTTCTGTTGGTTCTCAGGTTGACGGTAACACAAACGGACACGCACACAAACATGGCTGCTGTAATGCGCCTACACACAAAGCATGCACACGGGTGGACAGACACAAAAGGCGGACACACAGGCTTCGGAGCACATCCACCAAGAGCGCCGCGCACCCTCCCTCGTTTTTTCTCTAAATGATTTATCTGCTCTGATTTGGGAGAAATGACTCTCTGTAATGAAACAGACAGAGAAGATGATTTTTTTATTCATCTCGGGACAAAGCAGGCCGTGGCCCTTCTCTTCATGGTAGACAGCTCGTATAAACACCGCCAATGAGTTTGGAGTTTTCCCATTACCCCCTCACACCCTCTCATCATCTCCACTCTGGAATCAGCACGCTCGGACAGACAGTCCGTCTAATGAAGGCCCGAAAATTCATCGCGCAGCGCCTCGGAGAACCTCGTGCTGGATCGTTCTGTCACCGTCCCCTCCTTAATCAATTTACAGGTCGTGAGCTGCGGGCTTAGCTAGACGATTATTGTTATGGCGAGGCGGCCGTGCTCATCGTCCGCTTGTCTAACCTCACTAACACCCCCAAGAGCAGGCGGCCAGATTGAACGATAAAGTCGTCCCTGCAAACCCATCCTGATTTAGAGCCCCTCGTAAAATTGATACTTATTTTTCTCTTCTCCGGTGCTCACTGAAGTGCGATATCATAAACTGCTCCTCCTCTCTCTTCTTTTCTTTTTTCTTTTTTTTTTTTTTTCTCATTTGGAGATTTAAGGCTCTGGGTCACAGGGGTCACTGAGCAGGGCTCTCTCAATGTCAGTGATCATCAAGCGACTGCCTCTGAAGTCTGGGATTCTATTCGACTGAGGGGAAGAAAAAATGACTGGCAATCCAGGTCTGAGTCACTGCTGGCGCTTAAAAAAAAACAAGAGAAAAAAAAAAAACAAAGGGATGCGCAAGGTGGGTTCTTTGAGTGCTTTGAACAATTTTCATTTTCATGAGACTTAAGTGGATATTCGGAGGCCCCGTGACCCCACCTTCCAATCTCTGTCTTCTTTTTTCTATCTCTTAGTCACTCAGCTCACACGCGGAGGGAGGCGTACTAACACACCGAAGATGGGTTTTGTGCTTCTCTGTTATTATCTCCCTGTTAGAATATGAGCTGCGATGCTGGAGTGGGTCAAAAGCTGTCATGCCTCTGCAGGGTGATTGACAGACAGAAACGTACACCCAGGAATGCGGAATTTTCCAGCCTTGGGATTGAACATTAAAGTTTGACAGACACATCTCATATGTAAAAATTAAGAAAGGCAGGCTAGCAAAAAAAAAAAAAAAAAAAAAAAAGAATAACGAAAATAAGCGCTATAGCAGCTGATTCTTCCGCATTATTCCCTGCACTGGCGTCCACACTCCCACTGGGCCGTTGTGTTTCAGTGTTACATTGAGGACGTGTGCATGTGTAATGCGGCGGAAGGGACGCGACCGGGGCTCGTACACTTTGCGATAAGGAAGGAAGTAGCCGGGGAATCTATTTTCTATCCAATGTGACCACTTCTGATTGCGTGGTCGCATCTTTACGGGTCGGGAGCCAGGCCCTTCCAGACAGGAACAGCCGAGTTGAGCAGGGGGTGACACCTGATGGAGAACATAGCTAATGTGTGCAGCATCATCAGTACAGTTAGCCAACGGGAAAGTCTCTTGGAAAATGTGTTAAATTGGGAACCATATTTATTTGCCGAAAATAAAGTGGATATCAGAATCCCTTGAGATTTTCAGAGCATGCGGAATTGAAAACAGTTTGTAATAAATAGTAGAACTGTCGGTGAAGACTTTATAGGCCCTAATTCCAACAAGCAATGACAAAATAAGTCACCAACCGAATCAGAACAATGTGCATGAGACTCAGCTTTGCTCGAAAGAACCTCCTTGCTTGCCAGGTCTAAATGGCTTGTCAATCACTCCACACCAGATATGTCAATCAAAGCAGTCCCACCCCTAAACATATCTCCCTGTAAAGGGGAACTACTGTTTTTTACAACCTGGACCTTATTTCTGGCATAAAATATGATCATTTACTCACCCATATAACTTTTGTATAATTTGTATTATTTCGGGAGATAACTATATCAGCGTACATCCATGTAGTGGGAGTGACTGGGGCCTCTAAATAACGCATGATGTGCCGCGAAACTTGTTCATTTCACCAATGTTTTGTTATCATACACCAATGCATTCCCTGTTGAGTCCAGAGTTAGCTGTTATCATCATCCGGATGATGTCTTCTGACCTGGATGATGTCGTCTCTGAGCGCCCGAGCACCCGTGATGGTTGGCTTAGCAGTAGCAAATTACAGGTAAACAAGCCGACCGTCACGGGTGAGCGCGGCTTGTTTACCTGTAATTTGCTAAACATATCAGGCGCTCGGAGACAACATCATCCAGGTCAGAAGAAATCATCTGTAGATTGACCCACAGACCCCGGATGATGATAACAGGTAACTCCAGACTCAATGGGGAATAGCATTAGCGTACGATAACAAAATATTCTCCCGAAGGAATACAAATTACACCAAAGTTGTATGGGTGAGTATACGATCATATTTTATGCCAGAAATAAGGTCCGGGTTGTAGAAAACGGTAATTCCCCTTTAACATGGCTGTCCATGGGGATTGACTTGCTTTTGGAAAGAGCCTCAAGTGGCCATTTGAGGAACTGCAGTTTTAATTATTGAATTATCTCCCAGCTAGCTTGACTGACTTGGTAATTCAAGAGAAACGCTGACATTTTTGGAATGGGAGCCTACAGCTGGAGGTTTTTTTGAGTCAACACCTACTGTCCATCAGTGGTACTGCACATTAAGCTAATTCCCTATTTGCTTCAATTTTTGGCTTTGTTTTTCCACTATATGACCAACCGAAACTAGACGTGTTTTCCTTTCGTGCACTTTAATTTGACACGTCAGTTCATCAGCTTGTGGAATTAGTTTAAGTTGCTCGGATATAACCTGACTTTCCACAGTTTTATTCTAAAATAAGTTAACTGGCTGCTTTGGTTCGCATTTATCATACAGATAAGAGAGCGGTTATCTAAATGTCTGCAGGAAAATGAATGAATGCATTTAATTTCTCCAAGTGTGTTGTTTGGTCAGAGGATAATTTCTTACAATGAGTTCATATCGAACCAAAGAAAACTTTGTGAGCTCCACATATTCTCCGTTTAGGTGTGACAGGCCCATGATGAAGCCTTGTCAATCATATTTTGCCCAGGCTCCTCTGAAGGATGCCTGCCCATCTGAAGCAGCTGTTGAAACGTTCTACCTCAGCGAGACAAAACAAAGACTTTGTGAGGTTTGAGGACTGATATCAGTAGCTGTCAGAGTCACTAAGAGGAGCTGTGTACTGTTTGTTGAAGGCCAGGCTGCAGGTTTGACGGTTATAAGTGCAAAAAGTGTCCTGTTTAGAGAGGAAAAAGATGTCAGTTTGGATTCTTTAAATATTTATGGAGGCAATGCAGTGAAAAAGAACTTCTGTAGCTACAACGTAGACACAGTCCGTAGAACATTTTGCTCGTTTTGCTCTTTTTTTTTTCCCATCTCTATGTCCTCATCTTTTTCGATCTCCTCTTTAAGATTCCCCTCATCTCTGTGTGTTCATTTCAATATTTAATTGCAGAGCTTTTACATAATTCAGCCAGTGCACAGGCAAGGTGTGTGTATCCTTGTGTCTCTATCCTTGTAAGGACCAAATAGAGTAACGGAGCTTCGGAGAGGTCACTTGTAGTATCATTTCATCACTGAGGGCACTCATGCAAATAAAAGTACAGGTGTGATTTCAGCTATTTCTCTCTATTTAGTGGTTTTGGCGTGCAGTTAATTTCAACCGTCTTTTTATTTTCTTTCTCACTTTTCCTGGTGCGTCTTCCACCTCTCTTTGGATCTCATCAGTTTGTCTGGGGCGGGTATGTTCAAAGCTCGCGCTGCAGTGAGACGAAAGGCCGATTTTGCCCCACTACAAAGCAGCGAGGGCTCTGCTGCTCTGTGAAATCTTGTGGGCTTACCGTGCGGCTTTGTGTTTGACAGGTAGGAGGAGCTGTGTTTTGCTAACGTGGGCCGATCTGGGCAGGCTGGTAGGTAGGAGAGACGTAGTGAACGGTTAGATTTGTTTTTGACATGGGTTTCTTATAGAGCATCTTTTACCCCTTTAAGCCATTTTTTTGAAAGCGAAAAGAATGTGATTAATGTATTTTAAACCTTGAAAGAGCATTTATCATCTGTAAAAGAAATGAATTGTGTGAATATGGTGTGATATTTTGGGAAGTTTGCTTCCTTGCAGACAGTTAGATGTGAAGATCAATACACTGTGTTCAATATTAAGCTGCCTCCAGGAGACACTAAGCTTCGCTGGGGAGAATGACTTCCTGGAGCCACTATTGAATGCAAGACTCCAGGAATTAGTCTTTTTACATTTGCACAAGTTAAAATAATGTTGTGTTTTTTCTTTCAAGACAGCAATAAAATGTTTTCGCATGAAATTTGGAACATTCGCATTTAAATCCAAAGCAGTACATTTAAAGTTGAGAGCAGAGCTGGCTCTAGAAATTTCGGTGCCCAAGGCGAAATTATGATTTGGCGTCCACTAGCTAGTACAATGAAAAGTCAAACAACATTTTGTTAGAAAACATGAATTATGTCTACACTGGGACCTCTTTTCCGCCTCATCTTTTCTCCACTTTCTGAAAGCCTCACCCGAGGGCTTGGACGGCCCTTTCATGATGACGGTATCCTTGTTGGCGTATATCAATAAGAAATCAAGCAAATCATTACTAATATTTATTTTATTTATTGTTTTCATTTTATTTATTTTGTGTCCCCTCCAGCAGGCTGTGCCCTTGGTGACTGCCTATATTGCCTATGCCTAGAGTCGACCCTGGTCGAGAGCTAAGACACGGACCTTCTAAAGTATGTCAACACTAAAGTGAATCACAGTGTTTTTTATTTTTAAATAAGAGTTGCAACTATTACTTTCAGTTTATAGCCCTCATGTGCACATACATTTTTGATTAATTACAGAAGTGGTTGTGTTGTGTTTCAGGTGTACAAAAGTAGGGCTCCCTGACACAACAGCCTAGTGTTTCTTTTAACATGGATTATTCACACAGGAAAGAGCAAGTGCCTTTTCTCCTTTTCATCTGTTTGAGATGCAGTTAGAGCCAGACGGCATGAACCAGCAAGAAAGCCAGACAACTGACTAAAACAGGAAGCTGGCCATAAGAAGAGAAAACAAAAACAGAAGACTTACAGAGGCTGGGCTGCAAGATGTGAATTTCTAATTAGCCTTTCCTGATCTGAAAGCTAAAACTGTGAAGAACGGAGGTGTCCATGATCCAAACCACTCCACCCGCGTCAGTGCAACATGAAAGAAGACTGGGTCATGGTCTGGCCTCACCTTTTTTTATTGATGATGAAACAGATGAGGACAATGGTCGGATATACAGGCATGTAGAAGTGTACAGATATAAAAAATGCAGCCACGTATAAAGGCATTTAATTTTATCCAGTTGTTGATTCCGCAGCAAAACCACAAGCTACCATACACAGTGCCTGTATATCCAATGGTTTGCCTGGTAGGTCTCAGACTGTGGAAGTCAGCCACCAGTTTTACAGTACGTCAATGGGCTGTAGACTCGGCTGTGCGACTAGATACCTTATTTGCTCAACTAGGGATCAGGACTTTATTTATCTCAACAGAGCCTTTTTTAGAGGTTTGGTCTTTTTTTCTGATCTTTATTATACTTAAATGTCTTATTTAAGTACATATCAGTACATAGCATCTGCGTTCAGAGCTGAAAAATGAAGCCAACGCAAAGGGCCCAAAACTCCAGTTCCTCCAAAAATTTGTCATGCTAGAAATAAACCTGGCCTTTGCACCTGGCTGGGTCTCCATGACAAGTCCATCTTCAAAAACTGTACAATCAATGGTTGCCTTGTCAAACTTTCTGCTGTTAACAAAAGTGCATCACTACCATGCACACATTTCAGTTTTAAGGACCCAGCATTTCAATATACTCGAACACTTTTCTTAACAATGCGTTTATTGTGAAACTTTTACAATAAAAGTTGCAACAACAGCTATAGGGGCTGAAAGGATGACAAAGTAAGCACACACTCACCTGCCGGTTCATGAGGTACATATAACAGACCTGCGTTAAATGCCCCTTCATGACTGTTACAATATAAAGTTTGTGTTGAAACAGGGTCAGGAAGCTTGTAATTCAACAGTATGATCATTATGGAGGTAGGGGTGTAGTTTGTGATGCTGGATTAAATTAAACACTAAAGTATTTCTGTTGTTTAGCCCAGCCCACTGATTAAAATGGGGTTATCAAAATAATAGAAACATGTGTTGGTACAACACAATAGTATTCAATGGTACTAGAAACCACAGACAAAATTAACAGTTATTTTAAACAAAGCCTGAATACCATAACCTTCATGAGATAAAATTTAATGCAGGACTGTTATATTAGAATGTATTTGTTTCCACTAGTGTGTCTAATGAACTGGCAACAGGAAATCACAGTAATAATATGTTAGATAAATATAACAACAAAACAAAACCAGGGACTTCTGTTTAGACCATTCTTCGAACAGGTTGGATCATGAAACAGAATGTATAAATACATATATACGTCTAACTCCGGTCATGAATACCAATCCACAGAAAGAAATTTCCTTATTTGCAAGCCCCGTCTCTGAGGCAAAGTAGCAAGAATACAGAATGCAATGCAGCGCTGACCCTGACGAGCCGTGGGGATGACCTGCTGGCAGAGGAAGAAGAAATCGATATAGAGGCGATGAAAACTGTATGCAAGAACAAAACAGCTAAAACCCTCCTCAGAAATAAGTCTAAATGTCTGTTGCATGTCTAAACTATAGAAACACAACATATGCACTATAAAATAGATAGAAACCAATAGAAAATTTTATTTTCTCTGAATATCTGCCACTGTAATTTTACGTGAAATGCTCCTCAACTCAAGTGATGCTAGATGCTTACAGTCAGTGAGGATAGAAAACATGTTTAGTGCAACACCAGCGGAGGGCTTATTGAGATCCCTGCACACCAAACAGAAACGAACGCTCTGAAATACTGATTTGCTCTTGACATGTTGAGCGTGCCAAGCAATTACAAACAACATTAAAAATGTAATGAAGCAGATTTGCTCCTGGGCCAAAAGCGAGCGAGAGAGAGTGAAATGAGTGAAAAGGATGGAGAGATGCGAAGAATGATACAGCAGATAAGAGGACTTGAAGCGTAAGGCGGCATTCTGAGAGAAAGTGTGATAAACTGAATCAAAGAGGTGTTGAGGAGCAAGAGAAATGGGGGGATGGGGGGGGTGGAAAGGTAGAGCGGTGACACGGACAAAAAGATGTGGAGATGTTTTGAGATTTCGTGCTCCTGAACGAGGCGGATGTTTATAGCGTGCACGCAATGAAAAGTCTCCTGTAACAGAGCAATAATAAAAGGCCTGTAGACACTCGGGGAAATTGAATTTTTATGGCAGCTCATCAAACATAATTAAAAGTTTGGGATATACAAAGGAGCACCACTAAGAGTTTATGCAGGGGATGTGGCTCTGTGAAAACCTTTGGCAATTAGAAAGTAACATATTACAATTATTGAGCCGACCAGGAATAGAATTCATTAGTCAGTGGATTTGCAGAGTTGTAATGCGTGCAGTCAATGAATATACTTTAAGAAAAGGATAATATAAGGTTTGACCAACATGCGTAGGTTGCAGTTAGTCTTCAGCACTGGCGAACATGCTGTAACATTGCCTATTAGATTCCTGAAGAGTGGTTTTGAAGATCAGAGTGGTAGCTTTTGCTGTCACCATCTTGGCAGTTCCTACGTTTGACTCCGCCTATTTTCTGGCAAGTCCAAAAATGGGCAAAAAGGTGGATCTGAGGCAGGCGGATGATGATGAGGCAGACAGCTAGCAAATTGTGATGACAACCACCTGCCACTTGACACAACCACCTTCTTAATTAGGCATAACTCTAAGCCATAATATATTTTAAAGGGGTACTTTTTTTTTTTTTTTTTTTTTAATTTAGAAAAACAAGCAAGGTGCTTACAAGACAAGGACAAAAACAGTGTAGAACATTGAACAAAATAAACTGTGCTAGCTGTACGTGTTGTGTTGTGTGGGTGGGTGGGTGAAGAGAAAAAATAAATAAATAAATAAATAAAATAAATAAATAAATAAAAAAAATAAAAAATAAAAAAAATATTTAAAAAAAACTGAAAAAAAACCCTAAATAAAAATAAATAAGTAAATAAATAAATAAATTGCAATACTAGTAAACAAAGAGTGGAGAGGGTGACAAGAATTCAGTGCTATCTGTTACATTATGTTTTGCTTAATTATAATAAGATGAATAATATCTTCCATGATAAGAATTATACAGAACCTTTATCTATTAAATAGAAAAAAAAAAGGAAAAAAAAAGGGGGAAATAAATTAATTAATTAAATTAATTAATCAATAAATAACAGTTTAGGAAAAAAAACACACAAAAAACAGAAGTAACAACAAACGGCTCAGTTATTCATATGTGGGGTGCTGGCGGGGTTTTGGGGAACATCCGGGACACTATAGACCCCTAAGCACATGTTTTGGAGTTGTGACCAGTATGTATAAAATGAGTCAGTCTGATTGTGTTTTATTGCTATTTGTTTTTCTGTTTCGATGTGGTCGGATAATAGGAGTAGCCACTGAGATATTGTGATTTTTGTTCTGTCCTTCCAGTTTAGGAGGATAGTCTTTTTAGCGACTGTTAAAGCGATCAATATTGGTTGTTCATACTTCAGTGGCGGTTCAACTACAGAAAGGTCTCCTAGCAGACATATAGTTGGGGAGGCTGGAATGCTGCGACCTATAGTTATTGAAAGTGTATTAATAACGTTTGTCCAAAGTTTCTGAATTGGTGGGCAGAGCCAGATGGCGTGAAAGTAATCATCTATAGTGTTTGTTGTACAGTGTAAACAGATGTTATTTTCTACCATTCCCATTTTGTATAATATATTTTGGGTGAAGTGTACTCTGTGCAAAATTTTGTATTGGATAAGTTGTAGTTTGGAATTTTGTGACATTGAGAAGGTGTTATTGTAAATGCGTATCCAGGTTGTGATATCGTTGGTGGTTCCAAGGTCCCTTTCCCAGTCTTTTATGGTTGGCGGGAGGTTATTGTCTATGTGTATTAGGTGTTTGTATATTTTTGAAAATGTTTTCTTCTGGGTGGATAATAATTTTATTTGATTTAACAATGGGGGTATTTGCAAAGTGTTGTTTATTATATTAGTTTTCTCTTTTAGGCAGCATTTTAGTTGTGAGTATTGAAAAAAACTGTTACTGCCAATGTTATAATGTTGTTTTAGTATATCATGGGGTATGAGTGTGTTGTGATCAAATATATGCTCCAAATGTGTTATTCCTGCGGTTATCCATGATTGAAAACGTAATGGCTTGTTTGTAATTTGAAAATGCGGATTGTGCCACAGTGGAGTGAGTTTATTGAGGGATATGGGATGTCCTAAAATTTGGTTGGATTTCCACCAAGCTGTCAGAGTCACTGCTATATATGGGTTTTTGAAACAGTTGTGTTTTTTGACTGATTGTGTAAGAAAGGGGAGATCTGATATTGATATTTCTTGACAGTCGTATTGTTCTATGTCTACCCAGGGTTGATGTGATAGCTGTGGATATTGTAACCATTTGGGTATATATTGTAGATGATTTGATAGGTGATATAATTTGAAATTTGGGGCAGCCAGTCCTCCATGGTCTCTTGGTTTCTGCAGAGTGGAGAGTTTGATTCGTGTTTTTTTGTGTTTCCAGTAGAATGTATTTATGACGGAGTATATTGCATTATTGAGATGTGGGTTGGACTGGGGTCATTGCAAACAGGTAGTTTATTTTAGGTAAAATGGACATTTTTACTGCTGCTATTCTTCCTATTAATGAGATGGGTAGATTGTTCCAGCGAGCAAGGTCTTCTTCTTAAGTTTTCTTCTGGGTGGATAGTAATTTTATTTGATTTAACAATGGGGGTATTTGCAAAGTGTTGTCTATTATATTAGTTTTCTCTTTTAGGCAGCATTTTAGTTGTGAGTATTGAAAAAAAGTGTTACTGCCAATGTTATAATGTTGTTTTAGTATGTCATGGGTTATGAGTGTGTTGTGATCAAATATATGCTCCCCTTAAAGGGGTACTTTGGATTAAAAAAAGAATCACTCACCATACAGTTATCACGAATGGAAAAATTAACTATACTGACCAAAAACGTTTTTATGCCAGGCTGTAAACAGGTTTATTTCTGCTGAAAAGTTGAGCATATTAACATGGAGGACTAGGGGGATTGGCTCACTTCTGAAGCCAGCCTCAAGTGGCCACTCAAGGAATTGCAGTTTTCAGCAACGCTGAATTTGCTTAATTTTTCAGTCCCAGAGATTGCCACTCGGCCTGCAGGACTGTCACCAGCTTTTGCACATCAATTCTTAAGAAAACAGACTCAAAAAATTGCAACCAACCCAAGTTGTTTTAAATTGGCTTAACAAAAGTATACTAACCCAAAAGAAATCCTCTTTATGTAAGTCTTCATCTGCTTAGAATAACAAGGCATTTTAAATTAACTGGTGCATACTTAACATGCTATAATTAGTAGATGGAATACATTCAAAGCTTGCTGTTGCTTTGGCAGCACCGCTTGTCTTTACCCACATTTTGACCTTAGATGGCTCATTTTTGTGCTGAAGATCAGAAAATGATTGTTTTACTGCCATTAGCCACTGCTGTTCACTATAAGATACCTAGGGACACATTACACATGTTTTACGGCACTGAAAAAAATGAAATAAATTGCGAACCTACACTTACTGTCAGTGAAACATGAATTCTAGGAGATGCAAACCCCAGTGGGAAGGAGAAGTGAACAGAATGGTCTGGTGTCATGTAGGAAATAAGAAAAAAGGAAATTGCTTGGATGTGAAATGGCAAGAGAGGAAGAGCTGTGTGAGAAAAAAAAATAGACTTCACAAAAAGCAAACATTACACAGACAAAAAGTGCAACTCAGACACAGTGGAAGAGAGCATGTGTCAAGGATCTAGAAGGAATAGAAGACATCCACCACTCCCCCCCATCGGATGACACTCGGATGTAATTCAGTCATTTGTCAGCCGCATAGGCAGTATGGCTGGCTAATGGACTGGGAAGGCATGAGAGACACTAGCTCAGGGAATCCCTCCGTTGTTATCTGCGGCAGACATTATCAGACATACTTACTGCGAGCTGGCTGACAACAGAGCTGACACCAGGAATGGCGCCGCAGCCAGAACTGATGGGGAACATGGCCAATAATTTGAGAGTTAGGGGGGGAAATAAAAGATTACTGTAATCTCATAACGGTTTATGTGATCTGATAACCAAAAATTGCATTGCCCTTCCTTGAATATAACGCTTAACCCAACTATTGCTCCGGCAGAACCGCTCGAGAGGCAGAAGTCTGCAGTTGTAATGGGTACGTATTATTTTCGAAAGTGCAAAACACATGTTTAATATAAACTGAACAAATGTAATAAATATTTAAATGAGTGATCAACACGAATAATGAGACGGGTCCAAAGCAAATTCTGTGCAAAAGAAGAAAACAACAGTATTCAGAAAAGAAATGTGACAGCTGTCAATACTTCGTGTGTAGGAGGACTAAGGAGGTGTGAATAAATGAACCTTAACACCCAGTCTCTAGAAATATGAAAGTTTTTGCAAGCTCCGAGGCGATGATGATGAGGATGATGGTTGAGGTTCATAAGCAACGTTTATAACTGTATATATATGTCTACACCAATAGCTATATACCAATATAGAGTGTCTGGCTTATGCAAAGAGATAACAGAAAAAAGGATCTGTGTGATACTCAAAAATTAGGAATATAGGAAATAACAATAGGGTTAGAAGCAAATACTACTTCTTATTGGCTCGTCTTGTTTGCTGCAGCAGTGTGCCGTAACAGGGCTACTTACATAAAACATAAAAATGGACTGCAAAAAACATCCACATAGTTTAGTTTAAAGAAATATTTTCTTTAGTGAGTGGCTGAAGACCAGATCACACTATTTCCAGTGCTACATGATTCAAAATTGCTCAATTAAGCACTTGGGGAAAAATCGTATACTTCCGTCTCAATTGTATCATCAAGGGAAAATATCTAATGCTAATCAGAGTTCACTCGAGACAGATAAAGACTTTAAAATAGCCTTAAATAAACGCTGATTCTGTGTTTGAAGGTGATTTGCAGTATAGGAGAGCGTGAACAATTTAATTGACACTGACACAGCCATTAAACCATTACGCCTTGTTCGGTCGGACTTCCACAGCGTTCTAGCGTTGCAGAACTGCTCCTCGGTTACACATACTTACACCGTAATCACAGCTAAGAACATCTTTCCTATCATTATTGTAATGTCTAGCGAGGGATAGTGCTGACAGGAAGACAGAATAATAATGTACTGAAGTTTAAAACTTTGGCTTTAATGACAAATGTATTATGTAAATCGCTGCCAAGACTGCTCCAGTGGATATGCTAAAGGCTACGATCCGAGTGAAAGCAATGTGGATTTATGGCACAGAAACAGCTCACCGCTGTGGGGATGATGTTGTTAAATTCAAAAACCTCAAGCCGTTTAAATCACTGCTGAATTCATGTCTGTGAAAACTGAATACCTTCCCCCACCCCCCCGTGGCACTGTTAGCAAGCATGAAAGGGAATGCGGAGTGCCACCACTGTAGGCTGCTGTTCTGAGAGCCAGTGATTGCTGAAGAGCAATGGGAGCTCTGTCTTACTCAAAACCAAACAGCCAACAGGGAATACTGAAGGCACTTGTGGGTTTATCATACCTTTGACTCAGCCACTTTTCTCTCTCCGGTGCCACTCATGGAGACTCAACAAGTGCTGATGGACAAAAGTCACGTTGAATCGTACTGCATATATTGAATGATGGCAGGCAAAACACAAGCAGGAGGAGAAGATTGCAGTTATCATTGCTTAGAGTGAATTGTACAGTGAAATAATATCCTCTGAGTGGTCATCTTAAAACTCTTGAGAGTGGTGCACGCATGCTTGACAAAGCTGTCTCGCGTTAGAAAATGTATTACACATTTAAATTTTTAGTGTCATGGCGTTTAATGTGTTTTGTGTGTATTATGTTCAAATATATGCATTATATGTTTTATTTAAGTCAAATTCCCCGTTTGAGGTGATACAGCTGAAGTTTACGGCACAAGTTCTCATTTAAACATGGTGGACAACTGGCCGGCATCAGCTAATCATAGATAGTGTAAATTAGTTGACGTGAATGTGTCTTGTTTTTTCAAAACAAGACATGTTCTGACTTCTAACAGTATTTTGTCTTTGATGATGTTTTAGGATTATGTTCTAGGATTATGATGACTTACAGAGAGTCCATTGTACTACCAGGGAAACCATGCAAAGTTTGATATGACTGAAGTGTGGGTGTGTGTAATCTCTGATGGCGTTTGAGAAAGGAAGTGTTTTTAATTGTCTGAACGAATGAATTGCTGAAACTGACTAAGCATGAAGTGGTTGTGTTTCACTGGCACAAACTCAAAAAAAAATAAACTTTTTGAAATACTTTCAACTACAATACAGCTCCCACTGTTCCATCCTGGTGGGTAGAGAGTGTAGCTTTGTTCCATTTACTTTGTACAACTGCTCAGTTTTCTCCAACGTCTTTCTCAAGTGTACGGTGATTCAGCTTTGGACCAACTGCCTGTACTGATGTTTGACCTCGTTCAGTTGTGACTCTTTCATGCTGTCATGTATGTGCTCCTTTGTGGTTTCATTGTGTGACATGTTTACAATCTCCTGTATCTGCTGTTGCCGAAGAGAATGAAGAAAAAGTACTGCTGATAGCCAGAATTCAGCAAGTAACACAACTTGCTGAAAGGTCCTTGAGTTAGGCACAGTGGTTTTCAGGAATCAAATGTGCCGACTTGTCCTGGATCTGAAACTTTACGAAGCAGCAAGAGGAAACACATCTGTCCCTCTGGTTTTACGGCATGTCCACAGGGGACGCTGTGCAGCACATCTGGACTGTTTGACCGCGGCCAAGGAGCTTCAAAGAACTTGGCATCCTTTGATGCTTAATTGCATTGCACATATTTGCCAAGAAACATCCTGGTTTTGGCATGATGTGCTACTTCAGACATGCCAGAAAAGACATTCAGAGCTGGGAGCATATGAGGGATGGTTACACAGGCAAGTCATTTTGGTTGCTAGCTAAAAGTGTTGCATTCTTACATGTAATTATTTTTGTAAATATTAGTATAGTATATGTTAGCATAAACCTAAGGCACTTCATGTCTTTGAATGGATTTTAGAGAGAAAATGCTTGGCATTCAAGTCATTTCTTTAGCCTTAAGTAATGAGAGCAGAGTTGCTAGTGAATTGCTAGCAAAGGCTAATAGTTTAGCTAGCTGACAAGTTGTAACATAAGGTAAGATATTCAAGAGCATACTTAAGAGGTATGGCTATTGGAAGTAACAGTTTTCCCTGACATGTTATAAAATGACAAAAAAAGGTGGTTCTGTGAAGGTTCTCAGTCATCCAGGTCATCGTATATCCAAAAACGCTGGAACAAGGGCAACTGGACTTAGAGATCCATGAAGACGTTTCGCCACTCATCCAATTAGCTTCTTCAGTTCTGAAAGACTGGTAGAGAGTTGGGGATTAAATAAGAATATCTGCGGGTGTTACTCATCAAAAGCTCTATGACTACTGCTAGTGTCCAGATTGTTAAATGTGGCTGTCGTTTGCGCTTCTTCAAGAGAGTTGACACAGACACTATTTGTACAGGCTTCTGATGAGCAACATCCACATATGTTGTTTATTTAAACTCCAACTCCTCACTAGTCTCTTAGAACTGAAGAAGCTACTTGAATGGGTGGTGAAGCATCTTCAAGAAACTCTGAAACTTCAGTTTTTCTGTATAGACAAAGGCAAACTACATGATAAAAATGAAAAGATTAGCAAACATCTAATTTTGTAAAGGCTTGCTTTCAATTTTCTAGGTCATTAACATGGTCACCTCTCGTGAACGTGGTAAACACGACCCCATTTGAAGCCACCGACCGTCCTCCCACTCTTGATTTATTTTTTGGGAACATTGTGTAGTGTTTTCTGGCTGATGAATGACTTTGCTTTCAAATCATCCCACAATAATTTCACGGTGCTACCTTTACTGACAGATGTGTTTAGACAAATGACATTTGGGAAATGAATGCAGACTGTCCTCTGAGCTGTAAATGGATGTGAAGCTCAAAAGAGTATGAATCATCTTGATTGTTATATTGATGTTTTATTGTTTGTTTTCAAAGAGCTGTGCTTTAATTCACCACAGGTACATGACCGTTGTTAATATTAAATCTTTTGCTGGATCAAATTTCACATCACTGGCAGCCTACGCGCCGACACATTTCCCTACATTTCCCAAGATTCCCTCCTTTCTACAGGTGTCATCATAAGGTGACCGGACTGAGAGTTCTGGTTCCCACTCTGGCATGGAAGGTGGCCGTAACCCACCATATCCCCGTTTATGCTCATGCTGACCTTAAAACAAGAGCAACAAGGAAACTACAGAAATCATGGTTTCAAATAAATTATGTCTGAAAATGGTATTTTTGAGGCCCAGCATATATGTAGCCAAGACACCTGAACTGTGGAGAAAGAGGAGGAAGAACACCTGCATGGCAGCCAGCAGAATGAGAGTAAAAGCAGGTAAGAGCAAAAGTAACTTAAACCTGTGTGTTTGCTTGTTGTTTTACATATGTGATACTGAAATGTTTGTCAGCTGTAGTTTAACGGTAGCGCAAGCAGAAGTCAACTGTCCTGTTCACAGCATTTTTGAGCTAATATTAGCTTTTGTTAGCCACTTCTGGACTTCAACTCCTGTTTTGATGTGGACTAATGAATTGTCAATGGATACATTTTATTCCTTGAATTTAGTCCATTTTCTGCATTAAAGAGTTACTTTTTAATTTAAAGGAATTTTCAGTATTACATATTTTATGATTGGGCTTGGGCATGGGCTAGGCTTGGCTACTAGCCCACTAGCCCTTGGGAAGAAAATACATTTGGGAAATTTCCAAAGAAGTCTTGAACATACACTGATCAGGCATAACATTATGACCACCTTCCTAATATTGTGTTGGTCTCCTTTGAGCCTCCAGTCTGGCAACAGAATGTTTTTTTTTGGTGGGGATCTATGGGTCCTATGGATTGAGGCAAGGGGCCTCTGTGGATCAGGCTTGTTCCAGTGCATCCCACAGATACTTGATCTGTTTGGGACCTAGTGAATTTTGGAGGCCAGGTCAACACCTTGTGCTGTTTTTCATGTTTTTTTGAGTTGTTCCTAAACCGTTTTTTGTGTGTGTGACTGTGTCAGGCTGAATCCCGCTGGGAATGGCTGCTGCCATCAAGGAGTGTCATTGCTATGGGGTGGGGGTGCCTGGTCTGGTCTAGGTGGGTGCTACATATCTAAGTAACATCCACACAAATGCCAGGTCCAGAATTGTCCCAGCAGAAGTAAGAGTCTGTGCAAACAAGAAGTAAAAGAAGTTGTAATACTAGAGTCTATTGTTAAATACATGCAACCTCAACAATGACAGACGGGGATCTTGGCGGCAGCTGCTGTCTTTGTCCATCATCTCTTTGGTTCTTTGTATGCTCTGCAGCAGCCCCAGTGTATGATGGGCTACTCTCATTTCGTTATGGTCAAGTGCATCTTTGAGAAGAGCATAATAATCTATTTTCTAGCTCTCTTATTCCCTTCTGTGTGTCTGTGTGTGTGTGTGTGTGTGTGTCGTTATGTACCGTTATGGATTGTAGTGGCAGGTATTCTATGAACCCCAGAGGAGCTCTGCCGCAGAGTGTTTCAGATGAATCACCTGGTAGGTGGCAGGGGGTTATTACAGAGAGAAAAACACAGAGATATAAAAAATCTAAAAGAGATAAAGAAGATTGATGCCTCTCCTGTGGGCACATGTGTTAAAACATGCCAATGACTCTATCACCTTTAGGTCCTCTCTCTTTCCCGCTTTATTTTTCCCCTCCCTCCACGCCTCCCAGTTCCACAGTCACCCCACTGCTTCCTCACTTCTTCGTGCCTCTCTTCACCTCTAGCATCTACACTAATAAATCCCATTTAAGCTCTCGTTGCGACCCCTCAATCATAGCCCCGTGGCCGGCTTAAAATAACACTGTGGGAACAGAGAGAATGGGGCTAGTGTGTAGGAGCCCCCATGCTGATGTTATTAATTGTTCAAGAGATGAATATCCCATTACAGTCCGACTAAGGAATGGAGATGGAGCGGGGGTTATACCGTGATTAATGCTAAGTTCATGCAATGCATGATTAATTCTGAAGTGCGAGTGGGTGTTTAATCAAGGCCACATGCGATATGATCAATTATAGGGTGAAGAAAAAGAGCTGGATGATTAGACTACCTTTCAGAGTGTGGAACATATGTCACCGGAGGTTTAGTGGGTGCAGTCGTAATGTAGGATTACACTGGTGTTAAAAATGAGGAATATAACCATGGAGGCTGGATTACACAGTTGCTTTTGAAAAGATGGGAGGGTTAGGGCTATACTGGGCTCAACCAAGTGTGAGCTGAAAGTGCTCACCACTGTTGGTGTCCAACAGGGAGAGGGAGAGGGAGAGGGAGCTGAATGGCTGCTCATGTGAGCAAACCAGTGGTATTGTATCAAGTCACCTCACCAGGAATTCGTTCTTATTCTGATGCCAAATCTTTCACTTTAAGGAATGATTGGCCACAAAAATTAACCACAAGGGAAATGTTGCTACATGCTGGTACGTTATTAGTAGTTGTTCAACACAATGAAATTTGCTTGCTTTCTGGGTTTTACATGGCCACTGTTGCTGTAATGCTTGCTCTGGGAGTTTTGGGCTTAGGATAGTGGGAAACATTTTTAGACCATATTGTTTTTGACACCTAATAAGTAAATCAATTTGAAGTTGATTGGTAGCACCGTCCTTCCACTCATCTACTCACTTAAAGGGGAATCAGTAAACAGTAGTTCCCCTTCAACCCTCTTAACATCTGCAACAAAACTTTATACTTTAATGTCCACTGATCTAGAGTGCGTGCAGTCTAAACCTGATGCAAGTAAACCTATGGTAAGTCCCGATTGGTGCTGGGGTAATTATATCAGTCCTGATCTTGGCATTTTTAAAATAATCACATCAGACTGATCATGTAGCCAAGCCTGATGTTTTGTGCTTGCTTTGAATCTGCCGTAAACCAAATCCAAACATCCAAGTACTTTAGAGAATAGAGAGGCAATTCCTGTCGTAGAGTTTCGTAATGTTCGTTTAAGCAGAACTGTGATTTAGCATTTATTGTGACGCTGTCAATGTTTCAGTTAAACTACATACACAACTGTGTGCGAGTTTGTTAGCTGGTTGTTCATCCATCTCCAAGTGTTATTTTTTGTGATGAGAGCTGATATACGTTTAGTTTCTTAGCTGTTATTTATTTTGCACGACGAGGAAGGCTGTACTGTAAATGAAAATCTTTAAGGAATAGCTTGGAGGCAATAGCTTTTTTTGTTGTTGTTGCAGAGCTATTCAGCTGTCAAGCATATCAGCCAACACTGGATTGCTTTTAAAGTTTGTTGTAGTTGTACTGCACAGTGCATAAAAAATCACCAGAGAGAAAATATCTTTTCTTTACAAAACTTACAAAAGAAATTCTATTTAAAATATCGGATCGGGACTCAGATTTGCCAATATTAAATGATCATGACATCCCTCGGCCCTAGTGTACCTAAACATATATATACAGACAGTTTGCAGAGGCTATCTTTGTCCAACTGTTAATACAAGCTGAGGAGAAAGGCAGCATATCAACCATGCTAGCTCACAGAATTAATTTCCATTAACTAGAACTGATTACATTTGCTCACTCAAGTTTTTATTTACTCCAATTATTGTGCCAGCAACTCTTTCAAATAGTGACCAAAAACCCATTCTCTCCACATGTTTCTTGTCCCTCTATACAAACTATTAAATGTTCTGGAGAGTTACATCTATTTGTAGTATTTAAAATAAAACCAGCACAAGTTTTTTATACGGATTCAGCCTTCAGTCAGGCAATGCACAAAAGAATCAAACTGACAATATGTGGCATGATACATTTCTCTTTGTATTGTGTCATGCGTTGTGGAGGAGTCAATATTGAATTTGATATCCGCGAAAAGAAGAATGGTGTTGTGTAAGGCAGGAGGCACAGCAGGATTTATTAGAACGAGACAGTTTTACCTTGCCGACCACTAGCTTTCTGCGGCCTGGCGCATTGGGAGAGCCGCCTCGCACAAGCCTGCCCTTAATCTGGCCTCTGTAAATGGTTCGGTTGTGCCGTGCCAGGTTTCATAAGAGAGCCAGAGACGCAGCAACACAGCCCAGAGCAGGACATCATAATTCAAGAGAATAATTGGGGCATTTAAACCGAACCTGGGACTCATCCATGCCAGACAGATACAGGTCAGAGCGGCCTGTCCACAAGGGAGGAAGGAACGGATGGATGGATGGAGAGAGAGCGCGGGAGGGGATGACAAGTGAAAAGATGGATGGTGGTGGGTGTGGAAAGTGGACAGACACAGAGAAAAGGATGAAAAATAAACAGCTGAGGTTGGGGGGAGGAGGGGATACAAACCCGAGGTGATAACACACATGTTAAAGGAAAGAAAGAAAGGGTAAAGGAGGGAAAATGAGAAGGAGCAAGGACTAACCAGGAAGTCGATAACAATTCTTGCCCTGCTTCGCGGGGCGCAACGTGATCCCTGGTTTTCTCCTTTCCACAACTTTACAAAAGAGTTGGATGCAGAATATAAATAAACCAACGGGGAATTATTTTCTTAGTTTGGAATTAAGCTTGATTGATTTTTTTTTTGTTTTAGAATCCGTTCCTTTTAGTTACAGTGCAAGAAGAAGAGGAAAACCTCAACATGACGGTAAATGATGGTCTAAAAGAATCTAGTCAAAGATCTGTTGCTAACAGGGATATGCAGTTAGCTTTTGTTTTTGCAAGTTGGTATAAAAAAACAACTGTTAGACTAGCAAGTTCATGTGGCTCTGTTTTCTCAGTGCCACCCCAGGTAATTCATGCGTTATTTTAAAACAAGGTCTGACAGTCGCATCTTATCGGAGCTTCCGTTCCAAGCTTGACGTGTCGCCTGAAAGAGAAGCATAACTGCGTCGAGTAAGTGACTTTGAACTTCAACTACTGTATCTAACCTTGCTTATCTCCTGGTTAGAGATGTGCGTTTCTGTGCATAATCGTAGAAGGCTGTCCAAAATTGTCTGAGTCCCGGCTCAGCTTCGTTCAGAGCACTAGAGGGAATTGGACGGGGCTTAGGAACAGTCAATCCAACATATTGTAAGTATGAACCGGCTTCCCTGCCGCCCCGCGGTGACAAAACCATGACGATATTCGCCACGTTAATAGAATCAATTACTCCGCAGCTCCGCCACCAACATCCTGCCCTCATTGTGTAGCTTCTCTATTATTTAGGCGGCGAGACGGCGAGAGCCTGTAACAGACAATGTGAATTTGCAGAAGACAAAAAACAACTCCACACGCGGGGATACTTACACGGGTTTGAGAGACGGCTGCCTTATGGACTGTGCCACGGCGGTCCCAGACCACAAACCACGGCCATCTGGCAAGTGAGGCAAGCTAAGGCAAACAGTCAAACCTTCAGTCTCGGCAGTGGAGCCTCGGCCCCCTCCGTTTCCGTCAAGCACGCTCGTCGAAATCGCATGCCACGCCACCCAGCATCACGCCACATCCTCGGGCTTTGTGCTTGCAACGCTTGCCGGTCTTTGCCCTATTCTTCCCTATTTTCTGCTCTCTAAACACAACATTTTAAGCCCAATGAGACTGTTCCTTCATAAGAAAAACACTTTAAAGTTGTCTTAGTGGATGCACTGTACCGACATCCTTCAACTTTCTTTTCTACATAGCTCTAAGTCGGAGCCATTTTCGAGACAGACTTGACACTTTTTCTCGCTTTGTAAAGATTTTTAACTCCTGCTGAGGCATTTCCACCTACGGCGTTTGAATGTTTTCCGCTGCCAAAGCATTTCCTCCACCCGGCTATAATTTGTCAAATATGTTTAGTTTCCAAATGAGCACAAAGGAAAAAGAAAATAACTAAGTAAGAAACTGTATTCTAATAAAGATTGTGTCAAGAACGATTAGGCGGGATTAAACTGTCCGCCCGGGTATCCTTTGCTTTCATGGTGTCACAGTTAGCCCATTATTGTCTGGGATCCTCTCAAAAAAAAAAAGCAGGTCATTCAGTTCAAAGGAAAACATAAAAGGGCTCGAGAGAAAGCAAGTCACTTGTAATAGCCATTGCTCCACTTTGAGCGCCGGTCAGTAAATTATTTTTACATGGCTACAGTAGAAGATTAAAAGCGTATTGCAATGTAATGTGCCTTTCCTGAAAAATGTAAGCGCACTTATAAGGGCTTTAAATCATAATCAGCTACTATTGCAATAGTAAGAAACAGGAAGATGAAGTGTTAAGAAATCAAACCCCTATGAAATTTCTACCTTCATTGCAAAGCTAGGGCTCGCCAAGATTGCCACTCCTCAGTGAATGAAAGATAATAAGGACATTGATTGCAGGGAATAGAAGAGAAGATAGCCAGTTAAGGGAGGTGGAGGTGATGAAAGCCTGACTTGCTATAGTTCTAGTGCTAATGTGGCGTGGCAGTAAGCATTTATTAATCAGGTTGGCACACTAACATCAACTGGTTTTCAGTAAACACAAAATCTGGTGTGAAGGTTTGGACTAATTAAAATTTTGACCTGATGATGGCGGTAGACGGAAAAGGCCGAAGCTGTTACAATTCATCACTTGCACAACATAGATGTAGGCAGAAAATTAAATGCGGTACTGTTTGCAGCAGTCTACGACCAAAATATTCATATTGCCAATAGCAGCCGGTTTTAAAGTCACTGCTATCCATCATCTGCAAACCGTACCAAATTCTGCACCGGTCCATCCAATAAATATTTCATAGGATGAAGGAAAACTTTGACGCGCTGGTGGCGCTGGAGGAAAAATTGTGATTCATCCTCTGGGCACAGTCGATATCTTTGCTAATGGTCGTGACAGTTCATTCAAGAGTTGTTGGGATTTCTTTTTTTTTTTTTTTTTTTTTGCCAGACTAGCAAAAAGCCATTCAATATTCAGCAGTAAAGGATGCTGCCATCTGCAGAGCAACACTGCGAGAACGTCTACAAATCTGCTCATACAGTCAAGACTTATCTTAAGTGCGGAAGCATCAACGTATAAAATATAGAATAACCGTGCAGTATCACCTCTCCTTGATCGACTTTCATTCATTACATGCTAATGCCTTTTTTTTCCAAACGTCATTGTGGTTGACCTTCTATCTTAAGTTGACGCTGGGTCATTAATACAGAACTTACTGTAAGTTCAATTAAGAGAATGCTTTAGTGTTAAAAGCACTGTCTTGAAATGTGTATCCTAAGGCCTCGCGGTCTGCTAATTGAAGCATCGGTGTGTGGTGGAACGGTCAAGACCCCTTTGCTTTGTCACATCTTCCCTCAAGGGGAGTCGCAGCCCATCTATGTCCATATGTGATTTCTTCATCAAGACCCTTCTCATTTTTAGCGACCTTTTCGCTGTCATTGCACAGTGAGTGATTATCGGGGCACTTATGGGTTATTTCCTGCATTTACAGACATGGATTGCCTATAGAATGTAATTATACAGGTGTGGTGCTGGGGTCAATGGTTTTTGTAGGCATTGTGCACGTGCAGGCGCGGCAGTCCGTCTATTAGACGGGGTAGCGTTCAACTGAAAATCTAGAGCGCTCTCCCCGAGGCCTGGCCTTAGGCGCCGGCTTATCATTAACCATTATCAGCAATTACACAACACAACGTCAGCTGTTCCCGAGCAAAAAGATCTTGACGGTGCTTATTTTCCCTAGCTGGGCCTAATAGGACGCCCTGCTACATTTAGATCGCCCTTGAGCAAAATGCATAACCTGCCACGCTGCTGCATTGGTTGTGGGCAGAGCTTTTAAGTGTGTTACTGAATGACGCATGAAAAAGGGGCACCCGTTTTTGCTACAGTCTTTTTATAGAATAGTGTAGACAAAGGTGCAGTGACGTGATAGCCATAGAGGGCCGCTCATTATATGAAGCAAGAAATATAATAGTATTCATCTTATGCCAATATTTTATTACATTTCCAGAGGTCTTTGGAAAGTAGACGTATTAGCCCGGTAAGAACAGGAATGCTCTATGCAACCACTTCAGAATGAACCGATGAAAAGGATGTAGAGAGGTGGTGCAAACCTTTTATATTTCATTCATTACTGAGATATTGGCGCCTTAGAACCATATTGACTTTTCATTTCATTGTTTCCCTCTGCGTGGAATAATTTCTTTGCATGTCTTTTTCTATTGAACAAATTCAGTGTTGCCAGTAGAGTTACATTCTCTTTTGGTTATATTTCCGGCGCATTCAACGGGTCCCAATATCCCAACAGGCAGGAATTCTTTGTGCAAGTCATCAAAGTTCTACTCTGCTTGATGCCTTTCGATGCACATATCTTAATAGATCTTTCTTATTATTATTTTTTAGTGTCCATGAATCATATGCTGAAACTGTTATAGGCAGGCCAGTCATGAATAGAATAACGTGAGAGTTGTTTTGGGACACTAGCGCTACAAGGAGCAATAATTCTTAAGTGGGTATTAAGGATCAGCAGCAATTGATTGATTGCTATAATAAGCTATCTTTGGCTTGAATATGGTTAATCCTGACTAAACATCATATAATGATTTATAGCCACGGTAGCTGGATGTCTCTAAGGATTTCAGTGTTTGTTGGCGGCGTGATTGACCACTTTGTTCCAGACTGAATTATACAAGTGTCTGACAGATTCATATTCTTAAGGGTACTAACCTATGCACGTCGTCAGTCTGGATCACTCTGTAAAAACGCCACCCAAACACTAGCAGGCGCTGTGTCTTTGTTGCCAGTCGGGTTAATATTTGTTTCTACTTCCTCCCTCATTTTCAACAATGGCGACTGAAACTTTTGCTGGAATTTTGCCGAGTCGCGCAAATGTTTCTGTCTCCGAACCTCCTCGGCTAACCTTTCCTCGATGCGTTCCATCTTTACTGATCCAATCACGGCTCTTGCGGTCTGCGTTACATTTATGGGGAGGTGCGCTTCAGCTACGACGTTGGGGTCGTACGCGTGTTCTCTGTGCTGTCGTCGTAGCTACGCAGAAGCCTAAACCGCCTATTACCATCATTGATGTTGCCTCTAAAGCCACCATAAGTTGATAGTTTTGTCTGTGAAGGTTCTCAGTCATCCAGGTCATGGTATATCCAAAAAGGTTCAAAAAAGGCAACTGGACTTGTAGAGTTTTTTGAGAAGACGGTTGGTACTTACTTACTTACTTGATAGTTTTGTACACATTTACACACTGATGGCAAAGTGCTGATCTGACCAGCTGAAGCAAATTGGGCTTCAGTGTCCAAGGACACTTTGACATGTCACAGTGTATTAGCATGGCTGTTGTGAGCATGTGCTGACGTTTGCATTTAGCCCAAAGCACCCTAAGTACAGTACAGCCACAAAGACCTGCTAACATGACTGTGGACTCTTTCTGCTTTCACTGCTTTCATTTCTAACCACTGCAAGATTACATCATTACTGTAAATAGTAACTATGTCAAATCTGAGTAAAAGTTTTATTTATTTATTTTATATATATATATATAAGGATAGAAAATGTGGAAAAGCAGCCGAAGAAAGTGGTCTAAGCAGTGTGCATGGAGGTAGAGCGCTGCAAGGGAAAGACTATAATGCATGAAAAGACAAATAGGAGTTGAGCTATGAGGGGATGTAAAAACTCTACCTCCCACCTCTTTGCAAAAAACTGTTGTGACACAAAGAAAGACTGAGCGACAGATTTATTTGGTCTCTGTCGGGGCACGGAGGCTCAGCAAAGACAATAAGAGCTGCAGTGTCAATATTTTGTGTGCTCCCATCGGTGCAGGCATCTGCAAAAAAAAACAAGTGAGCCCCCACCTATGAAACTGCTTAATTGTGTTTTCACTGGTATAATGGCCCTCTGAAGAAAGATAAATATATCTCTGCTTTGTAAAACCCAAATTCATGCCTGTATAAAGATGCAATATCAAGTGGCTCTGGTGCACTTTTATAACGCTTTACTTAGCATGCCGATTCAATTCAGCAGTGTTCACTGAAAGGAAGTGTTTTAGGTTCATTTCACACAGGGTATTTCTTTAAGTGGAACAGAGCGAAGACGCATCAAAAACTCATTTTGAGTGGATGACTCATCAAATTTGCCTGAAGTCATACTGTTACTCAGCTAAATGAACCAAAGGGGGAATTCACCAGGGCAGGCCAGTGCCTCTTTTCTACTATTACCATCAGCGGGTGAACAGAGTACTTCATGGTTACCCTACAGCAATTTGTGTCGGTCAAAGGTCAAGCCGTGTGAAATGGCTTCTCTAGAGACAAAAGATAAAAATGAGTAAAACATCAGAACAGGAATGTGTTGATATAAAAAGTATATTTTACCACACCTTATAATGCAGGGAAGGTTTAGCAGTGCCGACAACTGCGATTCCTTGAATGGCCACTTGGAGGCTAGCTCCATAAGCGAGTCAGTCCCATAGACTGTAAATAAATATGAAGAATGCGTCCCTACTTCCTCGTATTGGGAAACTGACGCTAGAATCTCAGGGATACGGGCGGTGCCATCTTCCGAGTTCGGAACCAGAGTCTGCGCAGTACGGACCCTCACACTCGCTCTACCTCCATCAGTTGCAAAGATATGTTGGATTACACACTGTACTTATACGTTTATTTATTTTTTTCCTACTCTCATAGTCCTACGAGACCGCTTTACGGAGCGGCTGGCGTGTTAACTGGTAGTCATCATAAGGTCAGATCCTGTTTCTATAGTGTGTTTAGTTTGGCCCAAGTCCCATCCACTAACATACAAGGGGTGGAGCTTATCACCTATACTGCAGCCAGTCACCAGGGGGAGCTCTACTTGCTTTGGCTTCACTTTTGAGGAGCTGTTCCCTCATTCATCTTTACATCTACTGAACAGTTTATGGTACTAAAAGAGGTACCGTGAGACTGCAAGTATGTTGTTTTCCAGTGTATTTATAACCACATATTTTAAGTGGAATAGTGTAGCTGAAAAATGTCAGTTTTTATAAAACTAAATGTCAAAATGACATTTACATTGAAATGGCGTCTTTGGTGAAACATGATTTTCTGAATAAACAAGTTTCTGGGTTAACTTTGAAACCGATTTTCTGTGGTAAATCATTGTTTTGGTTGCCGCTTTCATTCAACCCGCCCTGCTGTATGCGTTGCTCACTATCAATAACCCCCACCATACCTGAAGACGTTGCCCACAAACACACACGATTACCCACTTTACAAAAAGACCTGCGCCATGCTCTGAACCCGACGAATTGCTTCCATTTCGCACGCGGAGAATAATGGAATAATCTTGATGGAAATAGCTGCACATGCAAATGGTTTCTCTTGTTGTGCCCTCAGCTGTCTCGCCTGCTTTGTATTCCTTTTTAGCTTTGCAATAATAATGATTCTGACTTGCAAAACAACAACAGAGTACACGTGTTTGTTCCCTAGCTTACAGATAATGCACTCAAGTATGGAGCGCCAGCTGTTGCCTGCAGCACAGTATGCTAATTGCCATAGTTTTGAAAGAATAGCTGCGCATAAGAGCATACAGTACTGCCTCAGCCTGGAAGATGTAGTGCGAAGTGTGGAGTGCGTGCACAAGCCGCATTTAGGTAATGTCTTGAGTCATGCTGTCATTGTAATACGCGGTTTACATCTGTTTACGTTCGTGTCTTATTTGGAAATTGCCGGTCTTGCATAAAGTGTGACATATTTTACATTTAGTTTCAACAGCTGGTGCATTTAACTGTTAGCAAACAGTGTATTAATATCACTGGAAAGTAGGTTTGAGTTGAGCGGAACTACACAAAAGAGCCATCAGGTGTGTTGAGCTAGCATACTAAAATATACATCTATCTATAACAGCTACTTAACACTTCTACTCTACCATTTTGGAGGCATAAAAACTTACCAAGGGCTGTCAAGATTTGTGCTGTGTGATCTTGAATGCCCCTCCACCTCTCTAATAACAGTACTTTGCATCTGTGAGTAGGCTGGCGAGCAACACAGCAGCTGCTTGTCTCCGGACTAACATTAAATATTAAATAGACTGGGGTACGTTGGGGGGGGGGGGGGGGACATGAACTTTATACAATATCAATACAAAGTCCAGTGCAGTAAAACGGCGTATAGTATGTCACAAGCCTTGGCATCGGAAGTAACTACTGTTGAACCAACATCTCTCGCAAGACATCTGAATACCGAGTGTATTCCGCTGCCCCGTCTCAGAGCAGGACATTAATAATCCAAACCTATCTGCCTTCGAGGCATCTGAAGATATTGAGTTGATATTTTATGCCTTTTGATGCTTTAAATATGCCAGGGATTCGCTCTAATGCAGATCACGGGGATGTTCAGAAGTACAGTTGGCTAAATCGACCAAGCTCTGCGTATTCTGCTTTTTAGAGAAAAAAAAAACAAAAAAAAAACAAAACTCTTGATTAGACGAGCTGTCGGTTTAAATATTATGCCCCTAATGGATATGAATCTGTCTGTGAATGTGGTAGATATGGTAATAATGCAGTGTGTAGCATGAATATGTCTGCTCTATGTTTGCCCTGAACGCCTGACATTTGTTTAAAACACAGCAGCAACTGTCTGGGCACCCTATAGCTATAGTCCTCGTTGCAGTAGCACAGGTTTGATTCCAGCCTGTTTTATTTCCATTATGCATTTTGTCTCCTCTCTCTCACCTCAATACCTATGGTTTTTCCTCCACTACTACCCTTCATAGACTGATACGCTTGGGCTCGGCCTTAAAAACCCCATGAAAATATGATCAACCTTCACTTTAGGTGTTAACTTGCTGGTATATATGCCGATCAGGCATAACATTATGACCATTTTCCTAATATTGTGTAGGTCTCCCTTGTGCCTCCGAAACAGTCGTGGCTCATCAGAGAATGGACATGGGCCTTCTGAGGGTGTCCTGTGGTGTCTGGCAACAGAATGTTGTTCGTGGGGGCCTTTGGGTCCTATGGGTTGAGTGGAGGGGCCTCTGTGGATCAAACTTGTTCTAGTGCATCCCACAGATACTTGATCAGTTTGGGATCTAGTGAATTTGGAGGCAACTTTGTGCTGTTCTTCATGTTTTTGAGTTGTTCCTAAAGTGTTTTTGTGTGTGTGGCCGCATCCTGCTGGGGATGGTGCCATCAAGGAGTGTCATTGCGATGCAGTCGGGGTGTGTCTGGTCAAGGTGGATGTGCTACATGTCTAAGTAACATCCACATGAATGCCAGGTATATATGTATTGTCGCAAGATGGTCAATGTTATTCACTTCTCATGTCAGTAGTTTTAATGTGGTGGCTGATAGATGTGTATATGTGGAAGCATGTGACTGGTTGGCCTGAGGTCACATGACCAAGCCCAGTTTGCAGGTGCCCTATTGACTTATACTTATATGTGCATGTACATGATTCGCTGCGTCCATTTAAAATAACATTATTTTTTTATTTTTTTTTGTTTTATTTCATACTTTATTTAAAGTGATTGTTTGCAGCTTGTTTGTAGATGACTCTGATGAAGGCCATGAGCCGAAACGTGTTAGTCTAATAAACCTTGCACCTTGGTTGCAGGTGAAGTTGCACCAGAAATACAAATTTCTAGCCACCAGAAATACAAGCACAAACCCTTTATCATTTATTTTTAAGTTTTAAAATAAATGAATTTTTTTTTTTTTTAACATTACATTTTTAAAGGCCTGACTGATGAATTAGCCAGTTTCATCAATCATTTTTCTCTTGGAAAATGTGTCTCGCATAGTTTATCTAACAGGCAGCAGCAGGTCCATTTCAACTGTAAAATATATAAAAAATAAACTGTAAAAACAATAATAAAAATAGTGTAAATCTGTCAAGGAATATGTATTTATGCCAAATGTGAACATCATCCAATACATTGTTGGCTGTTTTTAACATTACTCTTACCTATCAGTGTTGATGCTGCCCTCAGAAATTCAGCAGGTATTCTTAATTTACATGTAATCTTTTTATATTTTCTATAGGAATGACCTATACATTAATATTAGGGAAATGTCTCTCTTAGTATCACAGCAAGGATGTTAGCATACAGTATGTTAGTAATAATGTAACTGTAATCTTACAGTTTACTGCCTTAATTCATAAAATTTTTCAAAACGGGCAAAATAAATCTCATTCAGTAAAGCACCTAAACTTTACATCGGCCTCCGGGCCTTTACTGCAGCATTTATTTAGCTCCGGCTCCCCAACAACCTCCTTGTTTGCACAATCTTCTCACCCAACACTTCACCTGCCCCTCTCTGTCAATGGATCCTGGGCTTGTGGGCAGATGGCACACAAAGCCGCACACACACACACACACACACACACACACACGCCACAAAATGCAGGACTATTGATTTGTTGAGCGCGGTGGTCGAGCAGCCCCGACTGCCCTCGCGCGCCCCTTGGGTGAGACACACAATCGGCAGCGGATGTGCCGCTCCTAAACTGTCCCCGGGCACCATTTTCAAATCCCCGCAGATTCATGATATCGATTCGAAAGCCATTTCTCCCTCCGCCGGCGTCTCCTCCACCTCCATCATGTCCCCCTTTCGCTTCTTTTTTATCCGACCTTTGTTGTTTTGTTTCTCATTCCCCGAGGAAATTCAGTGATAAATAAAAGACAGGGACCGGTTCTTCTTCTTTTTTTTTTTCTGCCTCCCTCTCTCCTTTTATATAAAGTGGGGGCCGGAAAATCATGACATGAGTCAAATATAGTTACCGTTGTTGCGGAGGAACGGCAGGGAAAAGCACTGTCATGCGAAGAGGACCAAAAAAAAATGACATGATTGTATGCAGCTATCTCTCTTGTAGCGAGGTGTCAAAGTGGATTCAATCACACCTGGATATGTGTTGAATATGAATATATTTTAAACAATAGGAAGAGAATCGTCTTCCGCGCAGGGAAGAAATTGCTTTCGTGTTTTACATTTACTTGACAGGTCACAGTTTTGCTGCAGAGTTCTTTCATTTATTGCTGAGTGAGACCTCTTTCCTTCCTCCTGTCAATGCTTCCATCCTCCCTCTTTCCATTCACTCTCTCTCTCTCTCTCGGCTTGTTCTAATTGTCAGAGTGTGTAATTGAGGTAATGCTGTTAATGATGTGTGAGTGGTCTCTCCTTTCCCTCTTAAACACACACACACACGCGCGCGCACACACACACAAAGCACTGATGGCAGCAGATAGGGCTATTTCATTAGAGCTGGCACGGCGGAGACGAGGCAGCGGTGGCTTACGGGCACAGACGACCTCGCCGTGGGGAAGCAGGAGCTTTAAACACTAATTAGGATGACTTTGGGAGACAAAGCCGGCACGGAGGGTGTAGATGAGCGGAGGTGTGGCTGGAGATTTGAAACAATGCGGGACGGAAGGGACAGCAGAGGTGAGGCGTTTGAGTGGAAATGACAGAGGGAGCTGGGAGACAAGGATGCGATTTGGACAGAAACAGTCAGACAAATGGACGGAGACAGCCACCGCGGAAGACGAGGGAGACTGAGGGGGGGAAAAGATCGGGGATAATTTAGACAGACAGAATGAAATTTAGAGAGGGAAATTGCCAGCTTTGCCGCAATCAGACAGGTCTTTCCGGTGAAAGGAGGCATATGAAGCTTCTAAAAATAACTGACTACCTTATGTGTCCAGATTGCTATTCCATGGAAGCTGCTCACATCCAGGGTGCTTGGTGACACCAGTCATTCATTACCCCTCTCTGATTTTGACCGAGTTACATAACCATTAGTACGCCCTAGGTTAGGGACAGGATGTTAATGACTGATGACATGACATGGAAAGAACAGAACATCGGGTCGACAAGAAGTACCTACTTGACACTCGTGGATAAAGAGCTCCAGTTTTCCAAAATTAGCAGGTAGGCAGGTACCTGCAGCACAGAATTTGCCTAGAGTCGGATATGTACTGACGCCACTGTCTCGTCCGCTGCAATAAATGTGAAGCTTCTGCCAACAATTGGTCAGTTTAGCTTAGCGCGAAGACTGGGAACAAGGTGACAACCTTGCCACACACAATGCCAACAAGACAGGACATGTTCAATACACTCAGACATAGTGATCCAGATCAAGATCCAATCCAAAACACGCTTCAGACATCCGTAAATGTTAAAGTCAGAAACAATACCGCATCACCCGCAAGCTTGCAAACTCTGAATAGTGGGTGTTGTAATGTCAGCTCTGGAAGGACAGTACAGTGTGAGTACAAATAAACAATTTCAAATGAAAGATTAAAATTAAAATTTAATTTTCAAGCAGTTGGCAACCACTGAGGTTGAAAAATGAACCCAATGCATTGGTGTCCAAAATTGCAGTTCTTTAAATGACCACTTGAGGCTCTCTCCACAAAGAGTTCATTGACCCCATGTTAAAGTGTCCAACTTTACAGCAGGAAGTAGACATTTACATGTTTGCAGTCTGGTATGAATAACTTTTTTGGTCTCCACAACTACTTTGTCCATTCATGACAACTGTCATCATCTAACAGCCGTGAAATTATACCACTTTTTTTTTTTTTTTTAAAGTTATACAGTTTTAAACAATTAAGACATCTGGTATCTTGCGTAACGGGTTTGTCAGGAGTTTGGCTGCCGACATTGTCACATCCCGACATTACGTAAGTATGTGAACCCTTATTTTCAGTATCTGATGTGAGCCCCTTGTCGGCAACTAAAACATCTCTGGTAATTTCTGATCAGTCGTCTACAGCGGCTTGGAGGAATTTTAGACCATTCCTCAGAACAAGAACTGCTTCAGTTCTGAGATGTTGGTAGGTTTCCTCAGGTCCTTCCACAACATTACTATTGGATTAAAGTCAGGACTTCGCTATTCCAAAGCATTCACTTTGTTCTTGAACCATTTTTTTGTAGAATGACGTGCGCTTGGGCTCGTTGTGTTGCTTCATGACCCACTTTATCCTAAGATTAAGCTCACGGACAGATGAATTCTTTTAGAATTCACAGAAATAATTCAGAATTCATTGGTCCCTAAATGATGACAAGCCGTCCTGGAACAAATACAGCAGACAAGCCCAAACAAGGTCCCCATTACCATCCCCCGTTTCACAGATGGGATGAGGTTCTGATGCTGGAGTGCAGTGTTGTGTTAATTTAAGCCAAATAATTCTACGTTGGTCTCATCTGTACACAAAACATTTTCCCAATAGTCATCTGGCTTGTCCATGTGATGTTTAGCAACCTGAGTCTGAGTACATTGATTGGAAACACTTCCGAACAGATGGATGCTACTTGACACGCTTACTTTTGCACCTGACACATGTGAAATATTGGCTCAGTTTACTAAAAAAAACAAATATCAAAGTGTAATATTTCTGTTTTAATTAGTTTAATTGCCTACTCTTGACTTGTATGAAAATCCAATGATGTTGTAAATAATTTAATGCAGCAATGTAGTGCGAAAAAGAGCTACGCATTCCTGGAAAAGAAAAATACAAATTGAAAACAATGTTTACAGAGACATGAGTGTTTCTTTTTTTTTTTTCAGCTTTGCAAACTGTGAAAACTAATTTTCAAGCTTGCGTGTCTTTGCAGAGTTAGTAAAATGTATGCTAGAAAGCATTTACATTGCATGGCGGTCACAAGCTGAAGGACTCCAGATAAAGGGTCTAATTTTCATTCAAAGGATGAATTAAAAGGTATACAGGTATCTAGTCAAGTCTGTAAACATGTAGACATTTGCCTGTCTCCTTCACTGTAAACACTGAATCAAAAAGAGAGTGCATGTGCCGCTGTGGTTGCTATGGTGCATGTACATACATGCATACTGACAAGGCAGCACTCTGCTATCTGTCAACTTGTACGAGATGTAAACAGGTGAACTGCTCTATGGTACAGCTCTGTGCCTTTTCCTGTTGTAATATTCGACAGCACTTTTCTCCGGGCTACCGCCGCTTCACTACTGTCAGCCCCGGGGCCAAAATATTGCGGGAACGTATGCGCGCACACACACAAACAGTCTTCTGCAGCATACACTATATGTAGATATGGGCAAATGCAAATGACTCCACATACACAAATGCATGCAGATTTCTTATGAAAACCACATATGCAAAACCATATGTGCAGGTCACATACACCCACATGGGTAAATGACCACAATTCATGACTCTTCGGCAGCAGACGTACACCGGTGCGCATGAGTGTGCACATACGCACGCTTTGCTTTGTCGCTGCTGTCATTTAAGCCAAATCGCTGCTGGAGCAGCTCATCGCTAAAGAACGTCATGGGCTGCTTCAGCCAGCAGAGGACAGATGTTGTGTAGGAGTGTGATTCTGCGTGTGTGTGTGTTTGAGTTGCAATTGCATGTGCCTGGGAGGTGTTATGCCAAGGAGTTCTCTCTCTCTCTCTCTCTCGCTCTCTCGCTCTCTCGCTCTCTCTCTCTCTCTCTCTCTCTCTCTCTCTCTCTCTCTCTCTCTGTGATTGTGTGTCTGAGGTAGGGAGCCTTCCTAGCAGAAGCAGAACGGACTAGTTTAGCTCATGGCCACTGCGGCACACACACGCGCATCCAAACACACACACACACACACACATACACATCTGCCAGCCTCTCAGCCCTCTCCTCTCGCTGCTCCACAGTGGCCTCCCTTCAGTAAATAACACCATTCATTATCTGCATGAAGCCCCGAAATCAACTCAATGGAATAGATTGGTGTGTTGGTGAATACAAACAGATTCCTTGTATCTGCCGAATCAGAACCATTTTCTGCCGTTGCGGGAAATGCTTGTAACTGTTGCCTTTAGTACTTTTTTTTTTTTTTAACTAAACTTGTTTTTTTTTTTTTAATACTATAATTAATTCTCTTATGTTCTCAGTGTGACGCTGCACAGTGTGTGCAAAGCAGAACAGCTTGTTGATAATGACAGTGGTTGATAAGGTGGGGCTCCTCCGTCTTCCGTCTATCAGTTTTTAAACAGCAGTGAAGTGATAACAAGTCAACAGCGGTGCTTTTAGGAAAAATCAACCTCATAGCGGTGCTGGAAGAAAAGTCAGGGGGAGTCTTTAGATGAGTTTCAGGCACTTCATTTCATGGCCGTCCATTCAGCAGTTGACGATGTATTACCGTCTGGAACAAAGGCACAAACTGACTGACAGAGTATTTAGGGTGGGGTGCCATTTCATATCAAAATAGACACATGCTGTATGCTACGTCGAGTCAGAACTCAGATATGATGAATGGCACTAGCAGTAGAACTATCTAAAGGTTTCCCTTCAGGTCCGACCGAAGCGAAACCTCTGAGAACATTTAATTTTCACTTGGTGTCTCATCAGAGAAGGATGGGAAACAAAGATTGGTCAGCGTGTGGTTTTAACCAAAAGGCAAATGGTTTGGTTTTGATAGAAGTAGTAGCTGACCTTGCTGGCCGGTTGCCCGTGGCCCCTCTGTGTGGAGTTTGCATGTTCTCCCTGTGTCTGCGTGGGCGCTCCAGCTTCCTCCCACAGTCTGCAGTCAAACATGCTTATTAGGTTAATTGGGGATTTTAAATTGGCCGTGGGTGTGCTTGCGAGTGTGAACGGTGGTTTGCCTTTCTGTGTTAGCCCTGTGATAGACTGGTGACCTGTCCAGGGTGTACCCCGCCTCTCGCCCAGTGGCGGCTAATGGATGAAGGATGAAAGTAGCTGGCGTAGTAGTATCTGAAGTAAGTATAATATTAAATAATGATTGGTTTGGCTTGCTTGATCTGTGGTAGAACTTAATTTTTCTTTGATTTGACTTGGTTTTGATAGTAATATCATTTATCTAATTAAAGGTTATCAAACTAACTAATGCTGGCCTCAGACTACAGGAATTTTGAGCCAATTAATCTGTTAATGTGTGCTAGGCACCTCCAGGACTATATCCGGTAATGTGGGGGGCTTACAGATCAAGTCTTAAACTTGCAGGCTTGTTCAATTTGGGATACGCCAATTTATATCAAACCGATCTGATTTAGGATTCTATGGTAAACCCTCTAACCTTGAGGCTAACGTTAGCTTGCAGGCTACAGTCTACCGATATTAAAAATAATTTGAAATCTTACCGGCAGTATTTGCTTGCCCCAAGCATCTTCCCGTCCACATTAGTGTGATTCAGGCATGAATTAAAACTCCTGTATCCTAAGCCCAATTTAACACAGTTGCCAATGTTAATAGCTTTGCTAAGTGTGCTTATTAGTTTAACTAAAAAATAAACTTGACTGTGGCAAGTAAAGAAAAGTGTAAGAAGAAAACTAGGAACAAAAAAAGAAGTGAGTTGTGCTGTGTTTTACTTTAACCAGGCTGTTGTGGCGCGAGCTGTACGAAATCTTTTATAACTTCACATATCAGGATCCACATTTAAAAGACAAAATACAAATAATTGGTGTCCTTGCATGTCCACATACTAGTCGAGTCCAACACCACCATTGAGGTGACATTTTAAAGCCTATTACAGGGATAGTTACCTCAGTTTAAACATTGCAGCAAATGCTCCACTCTCTCGCGGAATATGAAATCCAAAAACAAAAGATGGCAGGGGAATCACTAACACGGCAACTGCAACGCATAGAGCATCTGTGACCAGCTTTTTTTTTAATGCGTTGCTGAGACTCCCAACAAGATTCAAGTCTGAATTTCTTACACTCTTGCTATTTTACACTGAAGCTATCCACTGTTTATTTCGTTGGATGTTTATAGTACCGTAAACACAGTATGACGGTTGAATCAAAGCAATATCGCCAACATGAAATCTATTTCGCTTCCCTGTATCTGTCTCAGTATCCTTTGATCAAGTGAAAAGCCCCCCCGCCTCAGCCTGATTCTTCCACCTGCATGCATCACAGTAGGATGATGGTAGATGAATGATGAGCTGTGGCGTACCGGGGTTCTGTCAGACATAACACTGGCTGAAGGTCAATTTCTGTTTCATCAGACCACATATATTGTGTCATGCTCTCGGGGCTTTAACGTGATTTCTTTTTTCCGTTGACCCGATGCTCTCGGTCCCTGGTTGTCTACCTGACCAAGGTCCTTCACACCCGATTAGTGAACTTCTTGATGTAAGAAGAGTTGAGATACTTTTTATAGCCACAGAGTGTTCTTTTGGACTTGCTTGGTTTTTGCTGTCCATTCTGTCGGTATATTTCTTGGTCAGTTGGTTGATTGAACCCTACCTTTTGTACAGACTTTCAGTGTCTCAAGAGAACTAATCCCACGGGCTTCCTTGTGAAGGATACTATAACACCACTGAAAGACTGAGATTTTTGTTTTTATCTCGGCACCTGCGACATGGATTGTCACAAATTTTGTACTTGCATTCATGTTCCACAGATGTTTCTCCGCCGTCATTTCATCTAACGCCACCAACAGGTCAAAGTCCTTACTTATCCACTGAGATAACCTGACATCATTGAAAGATATCAGCACAAATCTTGCACGGGTATTCACGTTCCTCAAAGTATGGCTTACTTTTGCCGTAGTGCCACCAGCAAATTCAAAGTTATTATTTGTCCACTGAGATCTCCTGAGATTTTGGGATACATGTTGTACATCATACGATGTATCTAATGAAAGCACTCATCCCTTGACTTTTATTTAGCTGCCCACTTTTATTTAGCTGGCCAAAACTAAATTTTTTTAAACTACAAGTTTAAAAACAGGTAGTTTTGGTGAAAACTACTACTGGAATCGGAAGGATTGTTGTGTTTAAACTTTGTGTTTCACGCTAGTTAGCAAATATTAGCATGCTAACATGCTAAACCAGATGGTGAACTTAAAACTCCTAATTGCTGCGAAACAAACATCAGCATGTTAGCATCGCTACTGTGACATTGTTCACATTATGACATTAGCATTTTGCTAGTCACATTGCTAACCCCGATTGAAACAGTTCCTGAATCAGTTGCGGCGTCGTTTTGCGGCTTTCCACACAGGCGTGTTAGCTTCCGTTTCCATCTGATGGTTGTCTGACAGAGAGCAATTTTAATCTATACAGCTGTTTACACATGTTGCATAGCAGCTGGCATTTCACTTTACATACATGTAAACATCACCTTGTGCGTATTTTTCTTTGATTCTATTTTCGTTTGGAATGACAGTGATTGAGTACCGGGTTATGAGAGCTGTCAAAATGCGGAAGGTGTGTGCTGTGGATACAGATGGAGCACTGGTGCTGCAGATCTGTCTTTATATGTTCTATTTAAAAAGATGCGTCAAAGCCGTTAAATCAGCTTCACGTACAGTAAGGATGAGAGAAATCCAAAAATACTAAATGAACTCAAATTAAGTTATTCATTTAGTCTTTTTTTTTTATTGTTTTTTTTAGTATTCATAAAAGTTCAAATAATTCTTCACTTGCACAAATAACACCTGGAATTCAACCCTGTGAGACACACCAGGCTGTTGTCTTGATTTGTGTGCCGATCCCTAATAGACCGTTTTGCACACTCACCAAGGAGACGAGATTTTATTTGGGGGTGTGACTTTTGTGTGACTCTTTGCCCGTGCGGTCCCCTTTTACTCCCCTACAGCAAACATAATAGTTAACGGACAGATAAATATTTATGGGATCAAGCTGCTTTGGGAGTTTTGCCAGGGTACCCTATGAATTTTTCATTCGCTGCAAGACTCCAGGAGTACATTGGGAGCTGTTGAGACATCCCTGTGAACCTAATGTCAGGAGCCGGTGTCACGATGATACCACTCCGGTGATACTAATGCTACAATGCTGGGGCGGGGAACGCATGTCAGAGGGTTGGATTACATCCATATGAAAGAAGAGGGTTAACACTCACTTGCACCCATTGATGTGGTGCACAGGGCCCCTAATGTGATCTTTAAATGTGCGTAGGTGGAATGTTTTCACTTTGAATTTGTGCGTGTTTTCTGGGTGTCACTACTCCCAGCCTTTTCCACCGTTAAGGGTCAAAGGTGACGCCACAGGGTGAGAGATCAGACAGCCAGGAATGAGATATATATCGGCGGGAAGCGCAATTGGTCGATGTCTCTGAAAACAAAGAGGCCAAGCCAGAGGTCTTGTTCCGTGACAGAGGTTACAACCACACTCGACTTGCGGTTGCGTGTCTGTGTGTGTCCTGTTTACCGGGGGTCAGGCTCATTTGTAAGCTGTCAAAGGGAGATGCTCGGACAGAGATCAGAGCGGCTCACAGGGGCTAGTCCCGCTCTCCAGGGGAAATGGATTCTGTTTGATGTTCACTACAAGCAGGAGAGAATGATGGTGGCTGGCAGGGAGGGGAGAACGCATGAGTAAAACTCGGGGTATACGCAAGAAAAAATAAAAAATAAATAATAAAAATGGAGAAAAGAGTAGAAACAGTGTCAAAAATAGAGAATGAACTTGAAAGAAAAGAGAGAAAGAAAAAAGGCAAGAGAGCGTCTGTGAAGTTCGGCGGATTAAAGGTTGGAATCTCGAAAACAAGATCTTGAAATGTAGTGCGAAAACACAAGGGCGACTAATGGCTGCCAAGAAAATAAAACCTCTGAAAGAAAAGGGGAGGTGAAGAAGAAAGGAGGGAAATGCTTCTTTTCCGTCGACTGCTCATCTCGGTGCTAATGAATGCTCTTGTGTGCAGAGACAAGGCAAAGTTTCATTATCTCCAAAGCTCTGGAAACTAAACTGGGTGAGTGGACCACAAAGGGAATGAATTATAGAAGATCTGGGATAGTCACAAAGTCTCATTTCATTGTGGACAAAACATGATGCTACGTGAAGATGGAGTCGAGTATTATCGCTGCCTGGAGCGCAAGGACATTTTGCTTGTTGCCGACTTCAAACCCTGATTTAAAGCGTGATAATAGCGAGATGGATAAAAATTTAAGTTCAAATTTCTAACAAGATATTGACATTTATCGTGATGTGACACATTTTCTGCAAAATCCCCAGAGATATGATCAATAGAAAAACAACTAGATGGGTACGTCTGTTTTCGGCTATTCCTGCAAGGAGAGCCATCAAAGTACTTAGTGTGATATCGAAATCATAAAAATCAGCTGATGGTGTTATGTAATCATCCGTTTAAAAGTGAATTAGTGAAACAAACGCATATGATCTGGCTGAGCTGGTCTTGGTGCTACCACCCACCTAGACCAGACCAGACACCCCCACCCCATAGCAATGACACTCCTTGGTGGCAGCAGCCATCCCCAGCAGGATGCAGGTACACACACAAAAACGGTTTAGGAAAAACTTGAAGAACAGCACAAGGTGTTGACCTGGCTTCCAAATTCACTAGATCCCAAACTGATCAATGATCCACAGAGTCCCCTCCCCTCAACCCACAGGACCTAAAGGCCTCCACCAACAACATTCTGTTACCAGACACCACAGGACACCCTCAGAAGGCCCATGTCCATTCTCTGATGAGCCACAACTGTTTTGGAGGAATGAAGGAGACCTACACAATATTAGGTCATAATGTTATACCTGATGATTTGAGCAGGTGATAACTTTCGCTTGAAGATCAGATGATATTGTGATTTTGGAGTGGATGTGGCTCAGTAGGTAGAACATGCTGAGCAGACACCAGAGGGCGTTCCCTAGTACATTTACCATATGCCGAAGTATTCTTGAGCAAGACCTGAGATGCTCGCTGAATGTGTGCGCACCTGTGTGAACGAATGGTTAATGTGGCATTGTGATTGTGAAGCGCATGAGGTACCAACAGATAGAAAAGCACTCTACAAATACAAGACTGTTTACCTTTTGTTGTGTATCAGTTCCGTAACGCAGCAACAAGCGTAAGGCATCGGCTTGTTCTTCCATTCCTTTTATAGGATTAGTATCAAGCCATTTTTCAAAACTGCAAAAAAAATGTTTTGATATGTTGACTCAATTAAACAATGTTTTGAAAGGCTGAAAAAAAAAAAAAAAATCGTATCACTGTTTTTTTTTTTCCCAAAACATTTTCATGGCCTTTGATTGTGAATTTTAAAATGCAAAACTTATCTGTCGGCTCATAATCAAACATCAGCAGGTAGTTGATATGCTAAATTAAATAATGAAACTCGGTAATTCTCAGCTTTCAAAGGGTTCGGGGAGACGGTACGTTTTTTTTTGATTGGACTCAGCCAACCCAAACAGTGTGAAATATGGGTTTATTCAGTGGGTTTAGTTTGCATTGTCCCCGATGCAGCTGGAATATGAGGCATTTTGTTTAACATTTGCACAGAGGCTTGTGTACAAGTGCCATGTGCCATTTTTGTATACAGAAATTGAGTGGAAACTGTGCCAACCGGCCTGAATCTACACTGTGGTAATCATGTTTTAGAGTGCACCAGACATACACCACGGGCCACAAACTATTACGAAATGTGTTTTTTCTGATTGATATGCATTACGCATATCTGCCCTCGTGCGTAAATATAAGAGGTTTGTTTGTAGGCTCGTCATCTCTACAAAGGCCCAGCGTAGTTCCAGTAATGACAGATAATGGGACGCATTCCCATTACCTTGTCGCACTGTGATCAGATATAAAAATAACATGGCGTGGGTTGTTATTTATAATTCTTGCGGGGCTGGCAGTGCCGCCTTGGCATTGTATCATAAATATACCCAATCACAGAACATTCTGTATCTCCCCCATGGGAAAGGAGGCTTTTTTATGCAGCCACCATATGGCTCCGACAAGTTTCATTCAGAATAATGCATTTGCAATAAAGGCGTTAGACAAAAATATCAACTGCTGCAACGGTGAAATTAAATTTGTATTTAAATTCAACCAGCAGTGTAGTATGGGAAACTGTAAAATGTCATATAGTAGGTGATGCCGCATTTTATTTCACTGCAAGCTGTGAGGGTCCTAGAAATCACCGTTGTGTAATTATACTTTGAGCAGAGATAGAGTGAGACGTATAGAATCCTCCAGAAGGAAGAAGTGAGGAGGGCAGTGTCATATAGAGTGTCTAGACTGTCCTTCTGTCCATTATACCTAGTAACATCTCCACGTGTCTGTTCATCATCTCTTCTGTCAGCACCTCTCCTTCATCTCTACCCACATGCACACACACACACACACACACACACACACACACACACACTTTGCTTTTCATATCAAACTTTCTTCCCCACACTGTCTTACTTTCTGTATCCATCTCCCCATGCCTGTCTGAATCCCATTCCATCTCATTCTCACCTCTCAAACTCTTACCCTCCGCTATCCATCTCCTCCGCGGCCCCCCCATCTATCCTATTCTGCTTCTCTTGGCATGACTGATTGCAGGCGGCGCCGCAAGAGAGCGGGCCCAGCTTCGGCAAAGTATCCCTTACAACCACAACTATGTCAACCCCGCGCGCCGGGCCTCTCCGCACATTGATTACCCTACATTGCAAGGAGATAATCAGTGGGCGTGACCGGATTTAGAAGCATGATGGGTCCGTGCTTGTGTTTAAATGAAGCTGATCTTGCTGGTTTTTAATCAGAGTCGCAGAGGACGCTTAATCAGGCGGTGTTTTGATGGATTCACAGAATGGGAAACCCATTCATCAAGTCAATTACACATTAATCACGAGCTCACCCGCAGATTTGGGAGTGAGACACGAGGAGGGGCTCCACTTTGTTCTTGCAATGAATAGCGAGCTGCATTATGTAAAATCCTCTTATCCTTGGCAATGAGCCGGTGAATTGTTATATGATAAAACGTGACGTGTTGAAGGCTGTTGATCGGACGGCCATGTGTTTTCCAAAGGCAGATTCTTCGAGTGGCTCCATTTGATCAATCCCTGGTAAATTACACTGCCAGGGTAATTTAGTCTATACTTTTAACAGCAAAGTAATGATTAAAAAAGAAAAAAAGATTGATTGTATTGTCCACACAGTAATGCTAAATGTTGTAGAGCGTAGTGTGATTGATATTTAAATATCGATTATGATATCCCCTTTGGTGTGCACTGTTAGGGCCATTTCATTAGCATAACACCCAATGCCAGTTAGCGCTAAGGTCACAATAGGAGAACTAGTCCCGCTGACCCCTGGCACTTCGCATCAATAAATCATCCATGCTGACAAGCTCTGAAGCTGTCAGGAAATCAAGGATGAAATATGAATAAGCAAACTATTGCAGAGTAGCGCGTGTTTATTATAAAAACGCTTGTTGGCTTGGAACATAACGCATCTTGGCAGCAAGCGAGGTGAATAAATGCGAGAGCATGGGGGGGGTCATGGAATGGTATTTTTGTAAATTATGTACGTCTGTCTGTGGGCGCCACGTCTGCAAAGGAGCTGAAGTGAAAAATTACAGCTCGTACATATTCAAACAAAGATGCGAAAACCCTTTCCTTATGGATAAAGCAAAAGGCCTTTCCCGAGACATATAGTTACAGTTCAAAATAATAGCAGTGATTAAAAAAAAAACTATCTATTCTATTTTATTCTATTCCAAATCAAAACATAATAAATACGAAATTTTGTATTACTTTACAGAAAGTGAAGAAAAAGGAATATTAGGCTGTTCAAAATAATAGCAGTGCCAATCAATCAACTAATCAACCAATCAACCAATCAACCAACCAACCAACCAATCAAACTCATACATTTACTATATAAACCATACACTGCTTTAATATTTAGCTTTCCTGTGAATCACTGAACTAATATTTGGTTGTACGACCACTGTTTCTGAGAAACACTTCACATGTGTGTTGTGTGGAGTCGACCGACTTCTGGCACCTGTGAACGGGTATTCCATCCCAGGACAATTGGACTACTTTCCACAGTTCCTCCGCATTTCTTGGTTTTGCCTCAGAAACAGCATTTTTGATGTCACTCCACAAGTTTTCTACTGGATGAAGGTCCACGCATTGGGCTGGCCACTCTATAACATTTATCTTGTTGGTCTGGAACCAAGATGAAGGGCCCTTGCTGCTGTGTTTGGGGTCGTTGCATTGCTGAAACACCCGTTTCAAGGGCATTTCCTCTTTGGCATAAGGCAACATGACCTCTTTGAGTATTTTGATATATTCTGATCCATGATCCCTGGCATGTGATAAATAGGCCTGACACCATAGTAAAAGAAACACCTTCATATAATGACGCTTGCACCACCATGCTTCACTTTCTTCATGGTGTGCTGTGACTTGAATTCCGTGTTTGGGGGTCGTCTGACAAACTGGGCTCAAAAAGAACAATCTTGCTTTCATCTGTCTCAAAATGTTGCGCCATTTTTCTTTAGGCCAGTCGATGCCTCCTCTGGCAAACTGTAACCTCTTCAGCACATGTCGTTTTTGCAACAGTGGGACTTTGCGGGGGCTTCTTGCCAATAGCTTGACTTCATAAAGTTGTATTCTAATTGTTGCAGTACTCACAGGTAACTTTAGACCTTATTTGATCTCCCTGGAGCTGATCATTGGCTGAGTCTTCGCCATTTTGCTAATGCTTCATTCCAGTGGTAGGTTTCCGTTTTCTTCCACGTCTTTCTGATTTTGATTTTAAAGCATATGAGATCACTTAAGCTTAGCAGCCTATCATTTTCTACACTTCTTTATATGGTTTCCCCTCTTTGATCAACTTTTTAATCAAAGTGCGCTGTTCTTCTGATCAGTGTCTGGAATGATCCATTTTACTCAGACATTCAGAGAGACATGCAGTATAACCAGCATGTACAACATTTGCTGCCTACATCCTTGAATAAGAGCCACCTGTTTGACACCTGTTTTTTCACAGAATGAGTGTCCTCACTAATTGAACGGCACACTATTATTTTGAACACTTCAGTTAATGATTAAATTACACAGAATCAGCAGCATGCATGTCATGACTTTTGGATGTTTTGGTTTTCTATTGCTCTACTACGCCTACTAGTAGATTATTTGCCATGCAAAAATATCGTTTCTATGAAAAACAGCAATAGATCTGGTCAGCAATGTTGGACTGCTATTATTGTGAACACAACTGTATATGATATGTTTGAAAAGTATGTGTATCCGTCCCTCACATAAACTTTAACACATTTGGAGATATATAATTGTTACTCGATCATGATGATGCACTGTTGTAAGTTTCTAAATCAGATTAAAACCTTAAAGGGGAATTACTGAGGCTGCGTTGCAGTGCCCCAGTCACTCCCACTATATGGATACACACAGATCTAAATATCGTCCGAACGACTCTAAATGACACCAAAGTTATATGGGTGAGTAAACGATCGCATTTTATGCCAGAAATAAGGTCCAGGTTGTAAAAAACGATAATTCCCCTTTAAGATAGTTTTTCCTTATTTGTAAAATTATATTATTCAAATCGCAAATACAATCTTTTTCCATCTAGCAGTTAATCAAAAATGTCCAAAATTCATTAGAACGCTGATTACCCTTCACTGACTGACTGTCTTCTGATCATCGTGAACTCTCTTAGCACTTAGTTACCAAACACCGCCGGAGCTCGAACAAGATTTCAGAGGCTGTTAGACCTCCTCTGAATTTGACTTCATTTAAATCTGTGTTAAAAACTTCTGTTTCAAACTTTTAAAAAAAATCCATTAAGGGCCACCCTTTCCCTGCTTTTCCACATTTATATTCTTGTTCTAAACTTTTTATTTTTCTTTAAAAGTGCCTCTTTTAATTTGCTTTGTTTATCCGTTCCTTTTGTAAAGTTTTTCTGCCCTTATGCAAGACATAAAATACACTTCCCCAGCCTTGAAAATTTGTCCCAGAGGGGAAAATAAACAAACCAAACCAAAAAAAAAAAAAAAACTGCAGTAAAATTGGTGAAGGATATACAGGGTCAATTCTTGCCAGGCACCAAACTATAAACTGTTTCCAACTAAAATGTTTCCCACAGTCACTTACCTGGCCTCTTGTCTAGCTTAAAGCCTTTCTTTCAGCCAGAGGAGGTGGAAACCAGAACTCTTTTGATGTAGTCAGTGTAGTAGTGTTAACTTCTTCTGTTCACCTTCTTAAAGGGAACATATTATATACAGTACATGTGTTACAATGATCACTTTCAATATGTCCAAAGATTCATTTAAAGGTCCAAAGGTCATCATTGTTGCTGTGCTGAACACGTGCTGAGTAGACATCAGCTCATCAACTACGTCTTTAAAAGATAATTTCCTCTAGTCATAGCAATCAAAATACAGTCTTCTTGGTAAATATGTATAGTTTGTTGCAAAACAATCTACTTGCAAGACGTAGTGCTGAAATCTATGATGCTACGAATGTTTGCACTGTTCACTTCCATGTTACATATCAAATTAGGGCTCGAACTCTTACGGGTTGATTTTATGGGTTGTCATTTTCAGCCAAGAATTTTAAATTTTGTTACTTGGATTTTATTCAAAGCCTGCCAATCACCAGAGCTTTTAGGGAGGACAGCCTTAAAGATACAGGAGCAAATGTGACTTGTTTTCATGCAGAGGCTGAACTGAGGTAGCCACTCTCGACATTTGCCTTAACTGCTGTGAACAATCATCCTACAAAAGTATTTTGCTTCTCTGTTTCTTGCTTCTCGGACGGCAGCCATTTTGTTGTAAACCACTTTAACTCCACGGCGCTCAGATGGCATGGATGACTACGTTGCTGTTACTCTTTTGTCCATTGCCCTAACAATTTGATTGACCTTGCAAATCTTTGCCAGAGCATAGTCGTTTCAGAGCGGTCACAGGCCAATCTTGTTGGTGGAGAAACTGGTTGAGGTAGGTTGTGGAAACTACATGGAATGTGTTGATGATCTTATGGCTGTGTGGGGTTGTGTAAGGATACAAGCGATATCTCATGCTCTTTGATTTTCCTACACGCATCAGTTCGGGTAGGTCCACAGTTTTCCATACAATATTCATATGAGGCACATGAAGTCAGACTTCTGTCTGATGCAAGGTCAATCCTGTTCTAATACAAATATATTTAATTTAATAATTTAAAAAACTCTTACATTTGGTCAAAGTCATTATGAGGCTTCATCAAAATATATTTTGGGTAAAGTGGTCTACTAATACTTGACCACATCTCGGCAAGGAAACACTTGGTTCTAAATACAATGGAAGTTTTTGGGGGTATTATTTTTAATTGTTTAACCAAGACTTCTTAAGTATTATGATTACCTTTACTTGAACATTAGAATGCATTTTTGAGCAGAAATAGGACTGTGAATTTTGTCCCGTATCACAGGAATCCCTAGCAAATGGATCTCCTCACAGCCCGAACGGACAGGAGGAGCTACAACTGTTTCAATGTAAATAGGGTCATGTGGGTACTGTCTACAGATAGACGACTTTGGCTCAGTTGGCGGGTAGAGCAGTTTGTCCACAAACCAGAGGGTTAATGATTTGATCCCCGATGTATGGACCAAATGCAGAAGTACCCTTGGACAAGACACTTAACCCCATGTTGCTCCCAGGGAATGAGTGGGTAGATGTATCATTGTTACTGTAAAGCTCTTTGAGTACCAGTAGGTAGAAAGGAACTAACCAATTTACCATAGACTTAGGTCCCATTGACATCTCAAGCGATTCCCTCGTCGTTTGTTGCTTTGTAGCCGACAGCTTGTCACTAGTGGATATTCAAGGATCCGTTTGCCTGTGTATCCCTCTTGCATATTTCCTCCTCTCTGTCTAAGATTAAAATGCCATCTACACCACCACCCATTCATCTTGGTTGACCCTGTGCTCCAAGCCCAGTATCAGCAAGCTGTATTTGTTATATTTTGGACCAAAGATGACTCCTTATGTCTTTGGGTACAAAGAAAGAGCTTGATTTCAGGAATGACGACCACTCATTTCTTCCCTTTGGCAGTCACGGACCATCTTCTTGTAAATCCCACTTAAAATTAGGTGCTCTTGAGCAAACTTAATTTACAGCAGGCAGTCTGAAATTATGAATAATTAAAGCAAAGTATAAACCAAGTCAACACAAGGGTGCAGTCCAGACAGACTCCTACCTGTTATTGTCGACCTGCGGAACGTTCTAGGGCTCGTCAGATTTCTACTCGGAGATGCAACATTTTTATATCCAGGTTATGTGGTAGAAAGTTGAGAAGTATTGCAAGTCTCCCTCTGGTTGACTGAGCATTCTCAATCCACTTGACTGCAGACAACAACTCTCGCTTCTCTTTAAGAAATCAACGGTGCATGCTAACATACATTTGCGCATGACTGTGTGCACCACTGCAGACTAACTGCTGCAACCTGAGCCTGAAAAAGCAAAGAGGAAGTGGTGTTTTAAGGGCTCACGGCCCGCAGGATTGATGTATTTAAAAATGCTGCTAAATGGACTGGCTTGGTGAGCAGACATGTCTGGCAACCACATTTGTCAGAACCACTTTGGCATCACAAATGATTAGCGCAGCGATGGGGCATTATTTTTTAATCGCCGAAGACCAATTTATCTTCCTTAGATGCCCTTAATTTAACATGAGCGCAGTCAATCACGGCGGTCGCATTTTGGGGGGGAAAGTGGACGTTGACTTAAAAGCGTGTTTTGATAACTGCCTGATTTCCCACGGTGTGACAGATCCAAATGTACCGCTCGCGAGAACCAGTCAGTTCTGAATGCTTTTAAATGAACAGATATGGCAGTTTCTGTGTAAACACTATATTATTCAAAAAGAGGACTAACGGTAAAGCATGAACAGAGTGACTTGCAGAGTAACCCAAACATAGTCATCGGTTGTAATCGTATGCCCAAATGACAGCTTTCAAAAGGACTGCCAGTCAAATATCAGACTCAGCTTTTTTATTTTTTTTTAATATTTGGACCATACAAGGACTGTGACTCTAGTCTCTAGTGAGTGTTTCAGTGCTGGCAGCCATACAGTTATAACACTGTGCGTTATTATCCATATGAACATTATTGTACCAGATGGACTTGATCTAATTTAGTTCATTATTTCTTAGGGTTACTGAAGGCAGCAATAAATGTAAGTTTCTTTGAAGTGAAATATGGCAGCTCAGGGAATAATGAGGTATGGGAAAACGTACATAAAGAGTCAGCTCTGTGATCATCCGCTGTATAATGTTTACATGAGGTTTTCTCTCCCAAGCAGTGTGCCTGAGCAACATAATTAAGCTTGAAATATGTTGTTTTCGTTGCAGGTAATGGTTCAGTTTATGTTTTTGCACCTGATGTTCTGTGATTTATCTCGCTTACCTGCAAATAAATTAGTTATAGCCCAATTTTATCAAGTAAAATCTCCTTTATTATTACAGAAAGTCTAAGAACTGAATGTGTTATTACACAGTCTTTGTTTTGGCCTTCTGCTGGTTGGAATGCTGTCCAAATTTAGCTGGGCGATTTCACCCATCCCTAGGTTTCAAGCCACGAACCGTTGAGTGTTGTTGGCCAACCTCGGCCAGAACTCTCCCAGAACCCCGTTCTCCTCTGGCAGCCTCGGAGACCATATTTCTCCTGTCACTCCACATCCAGACCTGGAGTAAGCCAGCTGGCCTTTCTCAATCACTGTCCCCAGCCAGAAAGCCATAGGGCTCTCTATCCGCCGAGCGATTTCTGCCAGGAAAAGTCACACTTGCCTCGCCGTGCCAAAATAGCAAAGAGCCGTATGCACATTACGTTCTTGATGCATGGCAAAGCAACAAACGATAGCTTGAAACAAAAGGACCAGAAAACAGTTATTTCCAGCTTTGGTTTAATGTTTGTAAGTGGAGCTCTGGAGGGCCTGATCAAGCTTGAGCCGTGAAAACCAACTGGCTAAAACAGGAAGCGCTAATGCTTCAGCTCTCCGTGAAACTGCAACCACAGTTGGGAAGATTTATCTGTCTTTACATTCACTCTGCATCACTTTCCAATATCGACGTTGGCCTGCAAATCCTCATTGATGTGTATATCCCCACAGCTTCTGAAGCCAACAAAGATAGCCGCGGCAAAGTTAGATCATGAGACGGATAACGTGGCCCGAAGAAAAACACAAACAAAAACCCTCCCTGTCACATCTTCAACCTGAAAAATCTCATGACACATGACTAAAACATACTGGATTTGTTAAGTATTCACACTTCTCACATGTGGAAGTATACAATCTCTCAATTTGGAGCGTGATCTATTCTTCCGTCGGATGACCAGCCGGCTGAATGCTGCTGAGCTACACGCCCTGGATCGGGGTCTCTGGTCGCGGAACCTGACTTTGAATAATGGTCCCCTGTAGCTCCATGTAGATAAGACTGGCTGGAAACATACTGTAAGGATCTATCTGACCACTCAAATGAGACGTAGTAGTTTGCTCAGTCGCTGAGCTGCAGCCAGAAGAAAAATGTGTGTACCTCTGCGGCCACCACCAGAAATGATCTCCCACGGGGCGTCTCTGTTATGAAATCCTGCCTGTGTGGAAGTAGCGTTACGTCAGGACTTTTATCTAATGACTCCTCAAACTGATAAGATGGAGTCGAGCACAAACTTAATAATTCACATTTCGAATTTCAAATGTAAAAACTAAATTAAGGCCGAATTGCTGAATGCTTGTTTGTATGTCTTCTGCCAAATCTACTATATGATAAATGATAGAATCATTAATCGGGTTTATATGATTTCATTTGGGTAAATTTGTACGCCATGTGCCGTGCCTTAGAATAACAATTGGCTTAATTTTATTTGGCAAAAGTGCGATTTAGTTGCAAGTTCAAATGTTTTTCAGTTCCACTCGATTTGATGCCAAGTCCCCTCGCGCAGTCTCGATAAAGCACCCTGATTGGCAGGCAACAGCAGCTCCTCTAACTCTAAATGTAGCAAACCTGCTGAGAGGGGTTTTTCAGTCACTGTGTCAGTTCAGATGCTGCAAGCTGGCCTGCACACAGATACCGGTCCAAAATAGTTGTGCATATATTGGAAGCTGCTCACAGTCATTTTTTAAAAATTCACACACTGCTTGTATCTGGCATTTTTGTTCAATAGTCATTAAATAATGTTGTTTACAAGTCCACCGGCTGTGAGGCTTTTCCAGTTTATGATCGTAATTGGGGTACTCACATGGAATACAAACGAGTCCGGTTATTCATATTCCTGTATACATTATAAATGCTAGTAACCCGGTGACTGTTCGTGTAGGTTCTTGAATGAATGAAAAACTACTGTGGATATCACCTGTGCTAATGCTAGCTAAGATATTTACATGGCTTTGACGTACCTGTGAAGGTTGATGTCAACACCACATCTTCTGTAGCCCCTCAGAGACACTTTTTTGGTTTTGCTGTTTGGCCTCACAGTGGTATTTCTCTTCCACTGTGACCTGAACACCTGATTTTGTATGGCCTGATTACTACAGACTTAAATAGGGCTAGCATTTCAATGCTTTTCTGTTAACTGAGTTCTTTCTCAGTTTCTTCATTGCCCCAGAAGCTAGACACTTTCATTACCACTGTAGTTTGTCTTAAAGTTATGTAATTTATTTGAAGCCATGCTCGTCGCAGATGTTTACTTGCAATAGCATCTTGATTTCCTATATTTCTCTCTCAACGCTCCAGCTAGCATAGCCAGGTTTCTCAAAACCAGGATAGAGGCTAGTCCTGGTTTCTGTTCACATGCGCAAACTCAGAAAACAGGATTCCAAAATCCTGATTGTAACTGGGATACTCAAGTCCATACTCCTGATGGCATGCCGGATGTTAATCGTATTCACATGAGAAATAATGCATACAATCTAGTGTGATTTCATCTCACCGATAGTTTACTGTTCACGCTCTTCGTGATGATAATTCACTCTTATAATCACCGCCGTGAAACGTTGCCACTAATGCAAACGGAACACCTAAGTGCATGAGCGTTTCACATGGTGGTTACTACTAACTGCGGTCGTTTATCAGAAGTACATTAACAAGGCAATGGAAATGGCCACTGTTAGGTGGTTGGGGTGTTCTGCCTTTTGACAGTCAGCTTAAAATATTCTGTATGACATTATAATGGAACTAAAAAAAGGCGTGAGTCAGTAGGATTATGCCAAAACTTTTTTTCTCTTTGCTGTAAACATGTGTACATAACATGTCTTGGGCAGATATGTTGTAGCCAGTAATGTCAAGAGTCACCGAACCAGCCATAACTAAGAACGTAAAGAGCGCAGCTTTGAAAATTAAAAAGAAAATGTGTTGTTCGGCAACCGTATTTGTAATTAATTATTTTTTTAGTTCATTTTCTATGCAAACGCTAAAACCATAGCTCATTACAACTTCACCTATGTGATGATTCGATGCCATAGCAAATCGATGAGGTCTGATAGGATATAACAAGCAATCCACATTCATCACTGTCACTAGGGAATTGTAGCTGGCATTTTTTTCATAACATTTTTTGACAATTTATAGACAAAGCAACAAATTAAGATGCATTTCTTCCTCCTTAGTGCATTTTCATTAGGCAGAAATCTAATAAGTAGGCTTATGTATCACGCATGTTACAAATTCTATACAATCTCCAGAAAATACACCAACATTCAGCATATGTAAGGGAAAAGTTATACTGAAAACACTGCCACCATCCCTCTGTCTAAAGCCTGTTTGTTATATAAGAAATATGGCTTGGATTACTCATGAGTCACAGCCTAATAGCAAGGGCCACAGTGAGAGCAGCATACAGGGCTTCCACAGTGAAAGTCACCTTTTAAATTATAATAGTAACCACTCAGGGAGCAAGCACAAACAGTCGCATATATCACACAATGCCAGGTTACTTTAACTCTATCATTGTCCACGTCAGTGCCTGTCGGGTATTAACTAGAGATACAGAGGGGGCCACACAGATGTAATGTTTGGAAGGGCCCTGGAGGTCCAAAATGCCAGGGCAGATTAATTCACCTCCTGCCATGACGGCCGCCCGCTGTTTATATCCACAGCCCGACAGCTGTCCTCACTGGCTTTGATATGAGAGGGATGGGGATGCAGAGAAAGACAGGAGGGAGGAAGAAGGAAAGGATGGAAGGAACCAAAAAGCAATGGAGAGGCAGAGAGGAGGTGGATGACTGCCTTCTATAACCAAGGACACAGTCCAGATTGGAGGGGCGTGTTTATGATTGACAGTGCTTTGCTTTTGATCAGCCAGGGGAGAAATGGGATGGGACAAGTATGTGTGTGTGGGTGTGTATGTGTGTGTGTGTAGCTAGGAGACAGTCCCCATGGAGACAGCTAGACTAAGCATTCAGTCAAGAGAGGGGAAGTGAGAACAGAGGGCAGTGTGTGTGTGTGTGCCTGACTTGTGCTTTGCACAAATGTGACAGCGATGTGATGAGACTGATGTCCACTATTTGATCCTTTTGGATCTGGACTGTGTGAGCACGTTCCCGCTGTTAAGAGAAAGCCAGTGCTTCTCTGGGACTGTCAGGGGTTGCGGATGTACTCGCATGCTTATACAGTAAATAGCATAAACGAGAGCATACAGTGAAGACCGTGCATATGGTGACTGAGTGGCATATGGTCTCAACATGTGTCGTGCAGATCAGTTGTGCTAAATGCAGGTTTGCACAGCTTGAAAAAGCCCAAACATTCAGAGGCATAGCTAACAACCAACACAAATGACTCAAATTCTTAAAGAGCTCCACTCACACGACTAATGCAGAGAGATAATTACAATCAATCAGAGCAAATTAAATAGTTTAATAGAAATATACACACACAACTGGGGATGCCTTTACGTGACTAGTTCACTTATTTTAAACCCAGTCTTAACATGATATACACATGCCCATCAGTTCGGTAGAGATCTTTGGCAATGTCCTTCCTCCTGCTCATACTATCTGTTGAGAGATCTGGTTCCGGTGGAAAATAAACTTAAGCTGTGTCCATGTAGTGTTTTTCTCTGGCAGGACACTGAGGAGGGCTTCATCACTAAAGTGCTGCCTTTCTGCATGAGGGCTTTGTTTATAAGGCGAGAATATCATGACAATAGTCTGGAAGCCAGCCTGTTGGGGAAAGTTGGTCCGGAGTTAGGGTATTTGGAACTGATTATGCCCTGGCCTGCTTGGCCAAACAAATCATTTTGAGAGTGGGTTTATGCAGTGAGGGACAGAAGAGTTACGGCAACATAGTCATCCACGTCATCCGAAGGCCTTTGAGTTGGATTTGCTTGCAACAAAATGGTGCTCATTGGTTGTAGGGATTTCCAACTGCATGCAGAGGTATTCTTTTCTCTGTATTGGCAGAAACATGCCCCATGAAGAAATCCCGGTGCTATGTTGCCGGATTCATTCGATCATAAGAAGTGAGTCAGAGCCAGGCTATCATGACAACCCAACAACACTCATTGGCAACATCTTTGACCAGCCAGGGGAGATGGACACAGCCGCAACAAGCGTCCCCTCCATTCTCTTGGCTACCTTGACGAGTCTAACCCAGATGTTGCCCGCCTGAAAAAAAGCCACAGTGAAAACCTTTCAGTGGTTTTCAAACAGTGTACAGAGCTTGTTATGCTCGGCACTTTGGACACTCTTTCTCTACCTGGCCTTGACATATAACCCTGATGCTCAGACAAAAACTCTGTGTGGACACTTAGTTCTAAGTCTAAGTTATGACTATCAAGTGATTAAAAAGAAATCTGTCAAAATTTAAATATCCAAGTACAGAATTCCCTTCTAAGCAAGATGGAAAGTACTGTAAAGGAAGAATTTTATTCCGAAAATACTAAAACATACCAACTTGATGAAAATCCCATTCCCAAAGCCATCAATGACATTTGTACGAACTTTAGAATTTATAACTGCATAGAAATAGTAAAATGATATGTCGCCTTTGGCTCTTGTTCTGACATTTCGGTGGGAAAATACCATATCTGCTGCATGTTGTAGTAGTTGTAGTTGATGTCTTTGATCATTAGTTACACAAAACAAGCAATGTGACGTTGAACTGTAAGAAAGATTTTGAATACAAACAGCCATTCTGACAAAGGAAATCGTTAAGCTAATGTCGTAAGTCTGGATCTCTTATAGTCATACCTTATCTAATACAACCGATCAGTTCTTGTGTAATCAAACACTTTATGTACGGTCCTTAACTTCTAATCATTCTCCATTCCATTGTCTGTGCTGCTAACAGAACGGCCTGTTCCCTCAGTCGAGAGCAACAGAATTAAACTGGGTCATGGAAAAGGGCCAGTGGACAGCTGCACATGTACATGTAGTCCAAAGACTCTGATAACAGCAATCAACAGGTAGTGTGTCAGATACATGAATGTGCACCAATCAGTTAAGTCGGTGAAGTCTAATCAGTCCTTTTGATAAATAATAAAAGATACAACAGCAAGAAAAATCTCAATTAAACTCCAATTTGTGCTATAGACGATTGGAGTGATATATTATTTATTCTTAAGATATATTATTAATGCAGGTTATTGAATGAAACGGCTGGTGTACATTTTAAATGTTGAAATGGTTTTAGAAGTGTTAAGTTTCATTTGTTGTAATTTGTTCATGACAGCTTTCTTGACTCTACAGTATATTAATCTGAGTAAATAAACAGAGCAGCACTGATTCGAATTGATTTTTTTATTTATTTTTTTTTTAAATAAGGTCCGGAACTAATTTTTGACTCTACAAATGGACCCTGATCTCTACTCGTGTCATGCTGTTTGATTGATGTTGAGTAATGGCTATGGACTCATTTAGTACCATTGTTTGTGATGCCCTCATTTCAGGATTTTCTCCATAACCAAAGAAAGTTCTAGAAGAAATGAATCCTATTTTAGGTTTCAAGCAAAGTGTGGCAGCTAGCATGCAATGTTCTTCTAGGAAACTTTTGGACCCAACGTTGTGTGGATGTTACACCCACCAAGACCAGACCAGCTTTTCATTTCCTACATTAAAGTACATGTCGCTAGTTTGCTAACTGTTAGCTTCAGTGGCTTCTAGATGCCAGAAGTTGCCCAGCAGCAGTTTTCTGACAGCTTACAGTAGATGTTACCATTTGAACGCCAGAAATTCTGTACGCCACTCTCCATGTCGTAAACACAAGAGATCCATTTGAAAGAAGCGGTAAACCTCTTTCCTCTCTTTGTCGCTTTGTTTAACAAATTATTACTTCCACAGGAAGAAGGTGGAAACTGGGCTAAAGTTGCATTCAGTACTTGAATGATAATGCCAACTGCACTGCTAATAATGCTACTAATATTAATAAAATAGGAGTTGACTTATAGTTTGTCCAAGAGTAACCGGTATTTTTGTCATTAGAATCTTTACCTTTGTGACGTTGCTGTAAATTAACCACCCACTTGATTTAGGTGTGGTTGGCTCTAAATGTATATACAGTATATGGTCCAATTGAAGTGCTGCTGTCTACCGTGTTTCCCAGCCTTCTGTCCAATCCTCTGTTCAGTGCTTGCTGCATTCTGACCCAGCTCCCGCTGTGATCTTGAGCAGAAATAAATGGATAAAAATGATAAAAGAATACTGTGTCATATAACAGACTGTATTATACAACATGGAGTGACAGCTCTAGGAATTTGCATTAAACTAGAGAAGCTGTCAACAGTGAAAGCCACCATAAAATGAGTTGTAAAGTACACCTTTGAGGTAAAATGATGCTGTATTTTGTAGAATACTGAGGAACGGTCACAACTGACTGGGGTAGGAACCTTTGAAAGAGCTTCTGCACTGTCAGTGTAAGTATCTGGGCCTTTTCTGCCTGTTATACATATGCAAAACTCAAGCAAGGGTGCTTATGATATGGAAAGAAAAATACACAGAGCTGAATTTGCTTTAAAATGCTCTGTCAAAGTTTTCTCTCATAGCCTGTGAATGAAGAAAAGTCTGCAATGCATTTCTTTTGTGCTGTTATCGATGTAAGCCATTGGCCACGTGCAGCGTTGAGGAGAAACTATTGTGGTGTTCATTTTGTATATGGGAGTAACTTAGCTAAATTAGCCTAGCCTAATAACCTTAGTAGGTTGCATTAGTACTGGCTTGCACAAAGGGTAGTGACATGTTGCCCGCAAAGGTTCTCGTCATCCAGGTCATGGTTTACCAAAAACTTTAAGGAAAGGCAACTGGACTCATAGAGTTTCTTGAAGACCTTCCGTCACTCATCCAAGTAGCTTCTTCAGCTCTAAAGGACTGGTGGGGAGTTGGGGTTTAATTTCATCACGAAACTGTTGAGCGGTCCACCTACACCTGAAGGACAAATGACACTCATTTGAAGGTACCACCGACCAGGTCCACATTGTAGCAAGAAGAAGATGGGGGAAGTGGACTGAGATGTAATCTGCCATCAATTTACAATACAGTATTCTGTCCCCAGAGCGTATTAAAGCTTCACCCCCATTCACACCTTTGACTGATAATGGCCTGCTAGAGAACCATTCATTGGAGGAAGAGGACAGGGAACAGCAGTTTTGCAGGTTGGATGCCTTGCTCAAGGGCATTTCAGCCATGGATGAAGGGGGATTTTAACATCTTAAGTACAGTTCTCTAACCACAAGTCCCCCTCTCCCATTATAATTAGGAATTTTTAGTATTTAAAGCCAATATTGTTGATACAAAATGCATCTTAACCTAACCTAAAAACCTCTTTAATTTTTTTTACAAAGAGTAAGTTGCCTTAATTTGGAAATAAGATGGTTATAGAATAGATTTTCTCTCATTTTTAATTGCATAGAAAATTGATATTTTGTCTGATTTAGCCATTTCCTGAGCTTTAAAAAACGAAACAAAACAAAACAAAAAATCTTTTCTTTGACTATGACACTCTTTTTATATCAATTCAAAATACTTCTTTCCTCTCACTCCTGCTTGGCCCATCTCCTGCTTACTTGCTCTCTCACACACACAAATACACACACACAGCACACAATTTCACTACTCTTTGAGCATTACTAAACTCTCCTGTGAAAATAACCCAGTTGCGTTCTTTGTCAAAAATAAACTCTTAAACGCTTACTCCACAATTCACCAGCTGCCATTTAAAGGAAAAAGTTCCAACACAGTGAAAAAAAAAAAAAAAAAAAAAAGTAAAAGAGTATCAACACAACACCTGTCACCATTTGCAAACCCGCAACTTAAAATGGGAGGCAGTGTGGTAGAAAACGCTTGGCATACTGGCCCCAATTCCAATCATTTCTGCTTTAGGAGCTTAAGGGACAGATGCTGCATAACATCTTTAATTGCAACCTTCTGCTCGTTAATTTACAAGATATGTTTTCTAATGTAAATGAGAATTAGGCTTGTAGGAAGAGGGGCATGTGGGGAACAAAACACACCTCTGGGAATATCATGGTGGGTAAGTTGTTTATCGGATCAGCAATTTAGCCTTAAACCACCTCGCTGTGGGAGTTGCCAGACACCTGTGCTGTTAGTGTTTATTCTTTTTATTGCTCGTCGGTAAATATTCTTCTATGACATCGCTGAACTTGTCGCAGGCGTGTTGTGGCGCTCACACAAATCAAACCATCCTTCAAGCGAACCATCATTTTATAAAGGTAAAACAATATGTGCAGTTTCTTTCATTCTGCCTACGATCACTTAGTGAGGCTACGGCAATCTAATTGATTGTCATTTGTTAAAGTGAGCGTGGGTACATCAGACTAATTGCCGAAGCCCATAGAGGGCATTCCACAATAATAATAATAAAAAAAAGCGGTGAAACCATTACATAAAATACATATTATGTAGTTCTTATGTCTTTTCTATTGATAAAAACCACATTAAGTAAGACTGAATGATCTCATTTGTACAAAAGCTCTTCTGCAAGGGGGCTACAGTGAGTTTAAAAATGGTCACCGTGTTCACCAGCCACTCAGTCTTTGTTGAATGTGGTTTGATCAGTATGAATTGTACCTAAAAGCACTCACACAAGAAAGCTTTGGTTTGTCACAACAACTCAGTATGTTGATGCCAAAATGAGGTTGCAATGCTTGTCCACTACATTCTATAGTTGGCTTGGTGATGGACAAAAGCCATAGGTTGATGGTACGGGCAACAAAGAAAAAGAAATGTTTAGAAACTTAAGAATTTGGCAAAATGTGTAACTGTTGTACCACTTTATTTTGGACTACTGGTGTGCCCGAAGCTTTATAGGAAGAAACCAGGTAAGTAATCCTCTACGTGATATTTCAGTTGCAAGGAGCTTTATATGAAGCACATAACAAGAACTTTGGTTTATTTTTTGCATGGGGAAACGCATATGAACACTTATGCATAAATGAGGGCGTAGCTTGCTTCAAGTGACAGGTGGGTGTCGCTAGCTGTTTGCCTCAGCGTCACCTGCCTCGCCTCAGTTATACTGAAGTTCTGCCTCTTTGCGGCACCAAACTGAGCTTCAAAACCACTACATTTATTTAAGAAATAATAACATGCATACCTCCATCAACTATAGCTGCTTTTCCGGTAAGGTGTTGCGGGGTGGTGTCACTTGAGAGGCAGGAACAACATGGATAGGTCAGAAGTTGAAACATTTATAACAAAACCAAAGAACTCCAAAGAACAATACAATATTCTGCTTGAAATTAGTGACAATACAAAAATCAACTAATTGTTTACAGACATCTTAATTGCCTCTTAATTTTCAAGCTTCTTCTGCAGGTCATTTTCTTAATGTGATATAATTAGTGTATTTTGATGATTTGAGTCAAATAGTTAGTTGTGAATGGATGACCACTGCATATTTCTACAATAGACATTTTTCATCGCAGACATTTTGACTTTAATTAGTGATGCCTCATTTTGTGAAATCACCTCAGCTATTAGTGCTGTTACATTAGCCAGTAAACTTTTCCAGCGAGCCAGCATATATAATAGCTACGCTGATGAAGCCGTAATGGTGAAGGCAGTTTGAGATCTGGGGAAACATTTAGTGTCCAGAAATGGACGAACAGATTGAAATCAAAAATCGCATCAGTGACATTAGCTTAGCATAAAGACTTAAAGCAGTGGAGAACAGCTAGCTAGCTAGGCTGCATTTGAGTATGAACTTAGCTTGGAGATCAGACCAACTTCCCCATTTACAAACTTTTTGTGGCAGAAAGTTGGTCTGGAATCTCTCCTTTGGGAAGTGATTAGGCACTGACAAAGCTCTGCCCGGCCAATCAAATCATTTGGGTGGGCTTTATGTGGTGATGGACAGCAACAAAGGCATCCATGTTGTCTCAGTGCTGTGGAGCTAAATATGTTGGCTCTGACTGGTTGTAGGATCATCCAGTTACACGGAGAATTGGATGGGGAAGTTGGTCTGATCTCCAAGCTAAGTTAATATTCAGACACAGCCAAGCTAGCTGTTCTCCACTGCTTTAAGTCTTTATACTAAGCTAATGCAACTGATGTGATCTTTGATCTCAGTTTGTGCATCCATTTCTGGATATTTCCCAAAATCTCAAACTTCCTTCACCATCACGGCTTCATCAACGTATCTATTATATATGTTAGCTATTGTATACTGTATGTTAGCTATTATATATGCTGACGAGCTAACTGATCTCCTCTGCTTTAAGCCTTTATGCTAAGCTAATATGACTGATGTGATTATTTTTTTTCTTTGTCAACTGAAACGTGAAACACCATACTCATATTCTTAGCTGACTCTAACTACGCCAGGCTAGTCTTTACCTCTAAACTGCACAGATCTATATCTAAATCCAAAGGACGAATTAAAGTGTTATTTTCTTTGTTAAATCCATGCAGGAGCAGAATTGCAAAAATGTACCGCTGAGGTTAGCCTAGCCTATATCTGCTAAGCTCGGTGTTCCAAACGGTTTCTAGTCTTTATGCTAAGCTAGCTAACTCCCAGCTGTACCTCTTAATACACAGATGTCATATTGATTGTTGTCATTTCCCAAAAATGTTTGACTTTTTGTGTCACGTTGCCTTTGTTTTTCTGCAAAGTCATGTTAAAATTTCCTCTACAAAAGTGGCCTATTCTGCATAAAGGCATGCTGTATAATTCCGTTTAAATGCTTATTTATTTAAAGCCACATCTTAATCTAAATTGGATGCATATGTTATAGAAAACCCTGCCATATTGGTTCCTCCATTTGAACTTGCACCACCTTTTCTAGTCATAAAAAAAAAAAAGACTGCGCCTTTTCACCTCCCCTCTGGCAATATGTTTAGCACAAGGCCTCGGTGCCGACATATGGGCTCAGAGAGCTCCATTAAAATCAACAGATGGGGATAGGCCACAGCTTCTCCTCTCCCCGTGCACCTCAAAGCACATCTCCACATAAAGAGTCCCTTTAAAGGATTTTTGTCCAAGGTCAACCAATGCCTCTTTTCCTCAAAGGACAGAGTCATGTTTTCCAGCGACAGTGAAATTTGGTAGAAAAATCCAACATCCTCAAGCTTTGCTAAACAATGCCCATTAAAAGAACACTTAAAACTGCTTTAGAAAAAAAGAGGTATTGAATTTAGCTGGTGGGGGGAAAGAAGACAACAAACTGGGCAGCCATGCAGTATGAAAACTAATTTTAAGTAACAGACAGACATGTCCAACAGGAAGTTGTTGTTATATTTTCCCACAAACCTGCAGCATGCCTGGATCAGTCATAATGTATTTGTATTACTACACTAGTTAGTGTGTGTGTGTGTGTGTCTGTAAGCCAAAGCTCATCTCTTTAATGGGACCCATTCTTTGTCTATCACTGACAAGCATGGCTGCTGTCCCAATCCCCCTCAGTGTAGTTTCATGCATGGTTGGAGCTAATCATTTCATGTGGACACAGTGACAGTTTCACAGGAAAAGATGGAGGATACTGGAGTGGCATGAAAAGGGAGAGAGCCTGTCACTGATTTTTTTTTAAATAAGACATGAAGAATAGCTTTGATGGCAGACTCTTCCTACTTTTAAGATCCATTTTTGTGTCAGTTAATTTAGTATTGCTAGGAACGTAAGAGTCGCGTGTAAAAATATTACTGTACTACTGTAACAGTATTTTATTCTGGTGCTGCAATTATAGGCAAAAAAATGGCTCATGTCTCATGTCCAAAGATAGAAATAAATAGATAAAAGATTGCTGATCTGCAAGAGGAACACCATAAAGTATCTTAAACATAAACATATAATAATATATAGGCATAGCATGTTGGCAATTTTAATGACTTATTGTAATTTTTAATGCTTAGGATTACTTTTGACTGCGCCAACGTCGAATCTTTGCCAGTGCCCTCTGTATCTTTCCAGCGGAGGAAGCTTTTATCTCTGCTGTCCGCTGATGTATTCTGACATTAATGGGCGATTTTGGCTGAGATAGGTTTTGCTTTCTTCTCTTGGCACGCCCGGCGGTGTCACTACAGCTCGGTCCGCTTTGAGCCGAGAACCACAATTCAAAAAAGAACTTTCCCGCGGGACGTTATGAATAACCTCACATTTAAAAAAAAAAGAAAAGAAGAAAAAGCTGGGGCTGGGGCTGATGCTGATAGCGCTGCCATCTGGATAATGGCCAGCTGACACTGGCGGAGCGGCGAGCTGGACAATAAAGAGGGCTGATGGGAGCCAACAGGTAGGCTCGGCTGGTAATATTTATTTATGTTCCAGCTGGCCGCCGGTTTCAGAGGAAAGTGAGTCAAAACGGCGTTGAACTCTTCCTGGGCAGGCCGTACAGTCAGCTCCCCAGCTCTACCTCTACCTCTGGACTGTATATCTTCTTTACAGTTGCAATTATGGAGCTTCATGAGAAGGATACACATAGAGGTTTGATCCATTCCCACGTGTTCAATAGTAAAATCCTGTGTTTTGGAAGTGGTGGTGCTTTTTCAGGACATTGTCATTTTATCATTGAACTTTTAACCCGCATCATATTTACCCTGATTATAACACAGTTAATGGAACTTTCTTAAGATGTATGTTTAAAGTTGGCATTTTAAGAATTATCCACACTGTGCAATAACTCAAAATCACGACTTTGGAGGGACATTAATTTAACAATCGGGAACTTTTTACAGGAACATCTGTACCCATTGATTTAAACGTATACCTTTCGCCATAGCAATTGCATGTAATCTCAGTCTTTCTCAATTATTTACCATACTATCGTGCTATAGTTTTTGGCAAGAGCTATGCGAAGATACTTGACCTTGCATTTTAGGTTACTGGTTTGAGCTTCTCGTGTGTCCGCAAACTTGATTCACACCGGAAAGCTAAACGGCAGCAGGAAAGAGATGCCCCGAGACCAGTGGCGGCTGCAGTTCACGATAGCGGGGGAAATGATTGATGTGGCTGAGCCTGTTGTGAAGATTGCGTTTGACATAATAAGATAATTACTATAATATGGATGACTGCGTAAAGAGATAAAAACGCTAATGGAATTATCCTTTTCACTGGAACTAGACCACAATCACGGAGTGGTTGCTGAAAAAGCATTACGGTGTAAATGAGTTGTGTTTCCTCTTGAAGTATTAGAATCGAAAAGGAAATCGGTATATAATAAGACCATGAATATGTCCTTGAGTAATCATTTCAGAGCGGCCGTTCATTTCTTTTTCTTATCTTCTTCATTAGGGCTGATGGAACTTGTAAACTTCTTATAGAACACACACAAACACGCACCTCTGTAGATCATAACTAGGCATGGTACTGTAAGTACAATATTATCTTGATTACCTAATTAAACATACATGCCTGATGATGATGAATTATACTGTTAGTTAGCGTAAGATTTAATAAGCAATCGATGTTCAAACCCATCACCGCTCATCACCATGGATAGGTCAGAGGTTTGCGGAGGAAAGATGGTATTTGAACCTTCATTTCCGATTAATCCGTATACATATTTGACCCTTTTAATGGCATTCAGCTGCCTGTGAGCTCCATATTGTGCTAATGAATGTCTTTTCGCGGGGGTACATCTTAACTACACGGGTTCACGAATGCAAGAGGAGCGAGGGCACCATCATGGGCCGCTGGCTTCCCAAGATGCCCAATAAAGGCCGTTATCTGTTCAATTAAAATATGCTAAAAGAAAGCAGTTTTTCTCATCTTGGCATTTACTTAGCTTTAGGGTAAGCACTGCCAACCTTAAGAGAAACACCGTTTTGAATATGGGCGCCACGAAAAGCAGGCCATTCCACCCCTAATTGCACTAGACGAAGAAGACAGCGGTTGGATTTGGCATAGCTCAGATGTTTGTGTGGTTTGTTGTTCTCTTACAAACTCGCCTCTTTACTCGTCATTATTGATATTCCTGTGCTGTTAGTGTTTTTTTTTTTGTTTTGTTTTTTTTAATCCTTGTTTGGCTAAACTAAAAACAGTGAGCTGTCAGTTACAATCAAGTGTGAAATGGATAAAGTCTGAGCTCATGTTTGAAACGCTTTCGCTCAGGCCTGGCTGCATCCGACCTCGGCGGTTATGGAAAAGCGCAGGCGGTTCGGTCTTCATCATCCCTGCAAGCGTTCGGCTAAATCAGTTTCATTTGTGCTACTTTACCTTTTGACTTTCCTCTCAAGCCTCTCATTCTGCTTATTTCATATTTATGTTAGAACCTTTATCTGTTCTCAGTCGAATCATCTTGACACTTTAACTTTTTGCTCTACAGGTGTCGCACACGTGCAAGTGACTGTTGCGGCTTCGGTCCGAACTATCAGCGAGAAAAGAAACTTGGAAACCCTGCTCGCCTTCGCCTCCTACAGGTAGGGAATATAATGCTATGATATGGGTATCGCTGCTCATTGCCTGAATTGATTCAATTCTGACTCACAGGGTCCTGATTTGATTTAATTCAGTATCAGTTCGTGTATCGGTATTTCGGGAAATGGCGTCTATTTAACGAAAGCATCCATGGATTACCCGGATCTATATCAGAGCTTATCAATATGAAGCCATAAAAACCCATAGGTTCTTCTACACAGTTGGAAAGAGAGCGGTGCGCCAAGGGCTTCTTAGTTGGTTTTAAAGGGCAACTACTGTTTTTTTACAACCTGGACCTTCTTTCTAGCGTAAAATACGATCGTTTACTCACCCATATATCTTTTGTGTCATTTGCACTCGTTCAGGACATAATTAGATTAGCGTATAACCAAATAGCGTCTCGGTGCCCCAGTCACTCCCACTATATGGATAAACGCTGATCTAATTATCTCCTGAACAAGTGCAAAGATGCAAAAGTTATATGGGTGAGTAAACGATCATATTTTATGCTAGAAATAAGGTCCAGGTTGTAAAAAAACAGTAGTTCCCCTTTAGCTTCTAATCTCACCACTAATTCTTACTCTCTGGACCTTTAAGGTAGAGGCAGCCTGTTTCTGAGAACTGGCTATTGATGTCTGTCCTCAACACCTAAACAAACACGCTACCCCCCTTCAGTGTTTCCTCAGAAGCTTGCCCCCCTTCAAATGTGTCGCTTCACATTTCCAAAGTAATGAGGCAAAATTCTCGCTACAGTTGCTTTTGCAAAGCTAACGTGCAGAAAGGATGAGACGGCTTCCCCTGCTCTCCGTTCCGCACGCACAGAACAGGCATCTAGCGCGAGGACAGGTTCACTGAATTTGACAAAATGTGACAAAGATTTCGACAAGGACAGCTGATGGAGCTGGCATGCACACTGCCAACATGATGGGAAATCGGGAACATGCTAGTACTAGTCAGTGCCAACTTTCAGTTTATTTTTTTCTCCGTGTTGACTTTCCACTGGTATACTTTCTCAAGAGTGTGCATCCTTTAATTGAGATTTTTTGAGATAGGGGGACAACTCATTACGTCGTCCAGCTCTCTAAATGTCAGCAACTGTGGTTGTTAGCTTAACCACCAACTAAATAATAATTTCACACCGCTGACAAGACGCCTGTCTGATAACTGCCTGCAAACAATGCCTCGTTAGACTGGAATTCCTCGTGGATGGTGCAACACAGCCGATGAGCTAAGACAACTTCTTCTGTTTTGGGCTTCTGACTGTTTCATCCCAGTGTGATTGCTCTGTCAAGACTCCCTGCTATTGGTAATTAATGAAAATGTGTGTGTTTCACCTCAATGCAAAAGATTAATTTCATTCTCGAAAGCAAACCCGCCGATGGTGTTGATTCCACTGGAATTAACTTTCTGGGAAATCTACATTTTTAGTTTAGAGGTGAACTACTGTCTTTTAAAACCTGGACCTTATTTCTGGCATAAAATACGAGTGTTTACTCACCCATATAACTTTGGTGTTATTTGGACTTGTTCGTCAGATATTTAGATCCGCGTATATCCATATAGTGGGAGTGACTGGGGCACGGAAATGCAGCCTCTAAATGACACATTATCTGCCACGAAACTCGTTCATTTCACCAATATTTTGTTATGATACGCTAGTGCTATTCCCCGTTGAGTCCAACAGAAATAAGGTCCAGGTTTTAAAAAAAAACAGTAGTTCCCCTTTAATTGTCAGTGTAATGACAGAAGAAACACATGTAGTCTTTGTAACCTATTTTCTAGAACAGAACTAGTAACAGAGTTTAGGTAGATACAATGATCAGGGAAAACATTATGACCATCTACCTAATGTTGTGTAGGTCATCAGAGAATGGACATGGGCCTTCTGAGGGTGTCCTGAGTGTTGTTAGTCGGGCTTATGGGTCCTACGGTTTGAGGGGAGGGGCCTCTGTGGATCATCCCACAGATACTTGACCAATTTGGGATCTAGTGAATTTGGAGGCCAGGTCAACACCTTGTGCTGTTCTTCATGTTTTTTTTTTAGTTGTTCCTAAACCGTTTTTGTGTGTGTCTGTGTCAGGCTGCATCCTGCTGGGGATGGCTGCTGCCATCAAAGAGCGTCATTGCTATGGGGTGGGGGTGCCTGGTCTGGTCTAGATGGATGGTACATGTCTAAGTAACATCCACATGAATGCCAGGTCCAAACGTTTCCCAGCAGAACATTGAATTGTCACAACATGGTCAACGTTATTCACTTCATCTGTCAGTGGTTTTGACAGGAGAAGTGACAGGATCACCGTCGCTGATCGGTGTGTATGAATATATGAGTTGGGCTGTGTGGAAACATAGCCTGCTATGCAACTTCACGCTTTTGTGACAAATCAGTTTAGTAAATGTAGTTCCCAGTGAGTTTGTGAGTAGCTCTGTGTGCGCCGTTGTATCTCTGACCTCTTGCGTTTATATTACATGATCCCTCATGCTGACACAGATGACTCTTCTAGATCAGCACATAATGGCTGTCAAGAAAGGTTCCTTACAAGAAAGAAATGCACACACACGCACACACACACACACGTAGACCTTTTCTGCCCTATCTAAACATGCTTTTCAGACCATTGTAAACAACATATCTGAGGTTGGGCTTTGACCCGCTCTGCACTAATCCACTCAAAGCGCCCACACACACGCACACTATACTTTTGATTCAGACCGCATTCGTCCAATCTGACGCAGCAGACTCGGCGTGTTTGCAGAGCAGACAAAGAGGGTAAAAGAGACACAAGCCAATAAGTGCCTTGGATGTATTTGTATGGTCATCAGGCTCCCTTTGCTGCCTCGCTCATCAGCATGGAAAGTGAACTTACTTCGCCTCTGGAGCAGGTGCATGCGTTTGTGTGTGAGAGCCCAGAAAAGAAATCGAGGCTGAAAAAGAAGCAGAGGGAGAAATTGTTTTTGATGAAACTCTCCAAGTCATCCTACTTGATGATGAAAAACGAGACGTCCAACTACTAAGATCTAAGTGCCTCCGCCATTAGGAAAATGACCACTTTCTAATGACAATAACTGCTTGAGAGAGGCTTTTATTTGTGTGTACGTGTGTTTGTGTACCTTGTTGAGTTTGTGTACATCTCAATATTTTCTTTTGCTAATCACTGCACAGCATTTTGGAATTACGGGCAATGTTGTAATTGCTGGCTGGTAAAATGACAGATGATATATGCGTCTGTCTATTTCTAATTCTAATCATTCCATAATCATTTAGCCTGTGAGACAGCGCAGCCCTTAGCAATACAAAGAAATATGATGTTGCTGTCCTAATTGCAGATTTAGCTGTTGTTTGTTTCCATCACAGCCCATAGTTTTATTCTCGCTCTCGGACTCGGTCACGTTTGTGCATTTGTCTGTGCATTTGTAACGCAGACAAAATTCAGCACTTGGCTTTTTCAGGAATTTCATCCAGTGCCATAACACAGATATTTTTCAGTGATACATAAAAAAGTATTTTTTGGTTTTGATCGTATTGCGGACTAGATCTATACTTGACAGCGAGAGGGGGCAGACGGCTGCTCTCCATATGATGTATCGAATCCTGAAACAGACCCATTGACAGCCGCGTTCTTCAAAAATGGGCCGGTGGCCGCACCGAGCTCCTCTGCCTGCGATCCCTCGCACTAAAAGAAATGTCAGGGTAAACAAAGGCTACGGTACAACGCCTCTCGTGCAAATCTATTAGAATTAGTCAATTTTTCTCAAAGTTTTTCTGTTAAATTTATTTTATGACTGGAAAGGTTCCAGTTCAGAAGAAAACTATTTTTTATTTGGTATTATATGGGATTTTAAAGGGGAACAACTGTTTTTTACAACCTGGACCTTATTTCTGGCATAAAATACGGTCGTTTACTCACCCATATAACTTTTGTGTAATTTGTGTTCCTTCTGGAGATATTTAGATCTGCGTATATCCTTGTAGTGGTACTCTAAATAATGCATTATCTGCCGCGAAACTCGTTAGTTTCACCAATATTTTGTTATCGTAAGCTAATGCTATTCCCCGTTGAGTCCAGAGTTAGCTGTTATCATCATCTGGGGTCCGTAGATTGACCTACAGACCCCGGATGATGTCTTCTGACCTGGATGATGTTGTCTCTGAGCGCCCTGCACACCCGCGACGGTCAGCTTGTTTACCTGTAATTTGCTACTGCTGTTTTTTTTTTTGCAACATAGCTGAATATTTTTGCGATTCTGAGGTCGTGGACGAACCATAGCAGAAGCAAATTACAGGTAAACAAGCCGACGCTGACCTAATTATCTCCCGAAAGAATACAAATTACACAAAAGTTATATGGGTGAGTAAAACGACCGTATTTTATGCCAGAAATAAGGTCCAGGTTGTAAAAAACAGTAGTTCCCCTTTAATTCCAATTTATTTGAGAGTTGAACCACATTTGCTGGAATGTAGAACAAGTAACAACGATTATTTTCGTGACGTGGTATTTTACAAAGCTCATAAAGTCATAACACCAACATCTTAAGTTCCGTCTGTCATTTGACTTTCAACTCAAATCTTTTAAATGGAAACCAAAGTATGGCAGGTCAAAGGGGAATCAGAGGCAGCGGCAGGTGTAACAGTCTTAGACAAAGTGACTCAGCTGCCGTGGCTTGAACTGGATCCCATCTTTGGTTGGACCAAAGCTCGCTTTATTGTGCATCCAGTAGGATGGTTTTGAGGACATGAATAGGCACCTGGAGCTGACATCTCACGATGTAAGATGCGCGGATGCACAACCACGTGCGTGGGGGGCGGGATATGGGCCTTTGCATGGGTCAGAGGTGATTACCGTTGGCTGAGACGTGGCTCTAAACACAATGCATTTCAGTTGGTGTAATTGCAAGGCAGTGTAAGTGCAGTTAAGGTAGATGTAATGGGATTTCTTCCTGTAAAGTAGACGGAGGCACATTGTGCTGTGTGTGTGTGTGTTGGAGAAACTTCACATAGGCGGAGGAGGATTAAGTGCAGTGTGCCAACTTGTAAAAAGTCCTGCTATTTCACGATAAAGACAGGAACAACTTGCCTGAAACAGGTTGCATATCATCTATGGACATTCGCTGTTTTCAGAGATGCTTCAGGCTGCCTTTCAAGATGTTAAGAAGGCAGGCCTTGGTGCCAAATGGGTGGAATATGGCGCTAAATTCCAGGTTGAGTGATTTGCTTATAACTCTGAGTAGCCTTAGTATAAATAAATGCAGCAATTTCACTAAAGCTCTCCGCTAAAATTCATAGAACGGCACCTGAGAGGCACCGTCATATAGCAAGAAGATTGTTTATTCTTACGTTTTTGAAGAATGCCTGTGATTACCCACATTTTCAAGACGGATGTTTTAAAGTGGTTTGATTACATTATTACAGCGGGAGTTACTTTGGCCACAAGTGGAGGCTTTTAGCAAAATGTCAGGCGTCGCTAAAGATGCCTGATGCCTGTTTGTGTAATTGACATGCAGCTCTGCTTTTTGTGCACGTATGTGTTTATCTGGGAAAGCGTGTGTTTGCGGGTGTTTGCCCGCAAAGCCTGCGGGTCTGTTTTATAAAGAATGTCAACCTGGACCAAATCTGGTGTCGAGTCTCAACAGAGGTCAGTTGATTTGCTTAATGGGAAACTGCAAAGCTTGTCCTAAGGGTAAATACAAAGTGCAGATTTGTGGATGGGCAGTCAAATTATACACTGCCATCCTTTTTCGTAAATCTCTCCAAAATGTCTGAATGTTTTGCTGAAGCTGAGACATTGCCAGTGAACGCCGATGCATATTTGCCTACGCTCACTCCACCCAGAGTGAATTAGTATCTAATTTCCCATTGAATTTTGAGAAGATCCTTGTTTCAGGTATTTGCTTCTAAATGCGCTGAAAGTCTCTTGACCAGCCTACCTCTTGATGTATGAGTTAAGGAGACTCTTGATGAAGTCTTTGATGAACGTCTCGATCAAGAATGAAGATAGAAACTAGTTTGTGTTAACTCAACCCGCTTCTGAAAACGTCTCTCTCTCGGCAGGCTTCTTTTATACGCACGTCTTCAACTCTGCACGCCCTTGTCTGCAGCGCTCCACAAAGTGACGACAGCTTGTCACCTAAAATATTTACAGAGAAAGGCTTTATCTCGTAAGATTGGTGCCGTGTGTCCTTGGGATTGAGGTGCAGACATGGCGGCAGTGCTTTCTCTCTAGCTTGGCACCAGTACTGAGAGACATATGCATTTAGGTGCACGGTGATCCAAGTAAACTTTAAACTAAATAGCATGAACCTATGTGGTTAAGTAGCCCCAAGATACAAATGACAAGTCCGTCAATGCATCCATCCATCCATCATCATACGATTTATCCTTGGAGGAACGGGAACATCCATGGCAAGCCTTCCAATATTTGTGGACATATTTAAGTAGAACCACCCTTATAGTGTCAGTTATTTGCCATGGTTAGTGGCATGTATCCTCTTGACAACCCTTGTCAGTAGTTTTAGATATACTTTGAGCAACAGATGGATCAACACTGCCATCCCTAGAGCAGTGAGACTAGGAAGGATAGTAAAGACTTTTAAAAGTTGGAAGTTGTGACCTTAATATTGACTTTGAGGAGGCAAACAGCAGAATACTATCTCTGTCTGTCATGGCATTAATGTGTGTGCAAAGTAAGCTCCATTGGGTTTAATGTATTTAACATTGCGCGTGACTTCTGTTCCATCTATCTCCTGCCGTATTGTCATCGAAAAGACAATATGGCAGAGTAAAGTGTTTCCACGAAGCCGTCGGGGATCCGCGGCACTGCCGGTGCAACAGCCCGAGCCGGCCCCTGCAGATTCACCAGCTAGGTGTACGTACGCGCGACTTCACGCCGCTGCTACAGTACTGTATGTGAGCGCACGAGGCCAGTCACACACCCAGTGGTTTAGAAAATGACTCAGCCTGACCTTAGTCTCAGCTGACAGTGTGTAGGAGCTGCATGCCCTATAAACTGCACAATGGGCCCAAGCGGCTGGCAGGTAAACACAGACACACCAAGAAAGGTCATCCCATATAGCTCCTAACGAGATTAAAAATGATTCATGAGACCTCTGGGATGCGTGTCACCTTCCTACAGAGGATACTGCCTCGCTTCCCCAGTGGAGGAAACTAAATACTGTATATTTTTTTTAAACTTTTTGAAGAAATAACTATTAGCCTATAAAGCTGCAGCAGTGGCCTCCAAGTCGATCTTGAGAAGGACCTCATATCGCAGTGGTTTCACCTTGTGTAGTAGTTTTAAACCAGATGGCAGAAGCTGGTGCTTTCCTCCCACCACTGTGGTAGATTTACATCGAAGAGTTCAGATGAGGCAGGTCTGTGTGCTGGGCTGTGTCCCGGCGCCTGTGCACACGAGCCTCTGAAAATATTGTCCTTCCTCCTATCTGCATCTATTTGTGTGTGCATGTGTGCATACACAGCATTTGCATCTGTATGTATGAGTCCCGAGACTGTGGGCCATTTTATTATCTAAATGGGCCCAGGCAGCGCTGGGCTGGAACCAATCACACCAACCTGCTATGATAGGAATCCTAGGGGACGGCATCAACTAAATTCCTTCACTTTCCCATCGCAAATGTGAGTCTTCTTTACTTTATATGCACATGAATCAGCCAAATGCGACCGTTTAAGATAACAGCAGTCATCAAATTGTCAGACACAAGAACACCACCTGCATCTGCATCCACATAGCCAGTGCCAGCATGTTTTCAGTGTTATACATTTCCAAAATTGATAGCGAAGTACTTCTTCATACCTTGTAACTGGTGGCACTACTAGTGACTCAAATAATATTAATAATAACCCAGAGTACATCAAATGTGTCTTTTAGTGACCAAAATGTTATTTTATTTTTAGGTTTCATCATCAGGCTTGTCTGTAATTAGAATTTATGAACAGTTCATGTGTGCTGGTAGCTAAACTAAGCTAAGCCTCAAGTAGACATGAGGAGCATACTACAGAGTTTGTTCAGCGCACTTCTTTCTAACTCAAGACTTCCAGATGGTTTTCATTTTCGCATTTGCAGTGTCTATCCCCAATCAATACCAAACAAAGATGATTGTCGTGGGTAGTTTTGGAGCTCAGTACTGGGTCTTGGGTCTACAAAACGCAGAGAAGACTACTGTTCGTTTCCTGTTTCAAAAGTTTCAAACTTCTTGGGTCTTAATTTGTTTTTCTGCCTGAAGAAACGCCTTTAATTCCACACCTTGTGTTAAGTTCACATCAGTTACGGACATATAGATTGAGATCCAAATGTGTTCTGGGCCACATGTGACCACATTCCTTCAGTAATCCAATGGGTGTACTTAGTTGCGTACATCGGCTTGTTAGGACGTACATCGGTCTAATGTACATACCAGTTCGCGAATATTGGATTGCTAAGCCGATGTTCGCACTCATCCATGTATTCATTTATGTTCCAAAGGTGTCATGTGAAAGTATGACAACAGTCAACAACAACACATAGAACATAATCAGTACATCCTGTAAAGATGTATTACAAGTTTTATTTGAGCATGCTAAAAGGTAGAATTAACCGTGTCGTTATTATTTTCTTTTTTTTAATTTTCAGCAGCCTAGGCACTGGAAGTGGTAGTTGCCTTCAAAAATGCGTTTGGTCTTTGTAGATGAAAAGTATGCACGTTTATTTGCATACAGAATTGTGAGGGGAGGATCCAATCAGAGCTGGTGTATCCAGATCCACGTAGAGATACTTTCTAATGCCAGGTGTGAGCCGAAGTAATGAGCACTGCCTCTTTGTGATTAGATGCATGTTAATGTCGGGTGTGAGCGGGACCTGAATGTCATCCAGTTTGTAGGGCCTGTGCACCACATCTATTGGGAATTGGCCAAACTGTTGAAACATTTCACATCATACGACAAAAGTCAGTCCCATGGTGGTTTTATGAGAATCTCTTTTTTTGCAGTCGTTAACCCATTTCAGTCTGGAACATAGTATTGCCTCAACCAGCTGACGCTCCTAGACGCCGGTACGTGCCGGAAGTGTGACATGATGATATTCAGTATTCATAAGCCGTTCTTCAACGCCCAGAAATAACAAATTACCTTCCTCACAATCCTCAGCCTTTGTTTATTGCCTATTATGTGTAATTAAAAAAAATAGTGTGACTATGAAATACTGCAACCTTATTACTCCGTCCAATTTTAAAGTGGTTTGAAGGCATTAGAAGAATGAAAGCTGATTTCTAATCTCAATAAACACCTGCAAAGCTGCTACTTAGCTTCAAGGGATTTCCACATTATGCCATATTAGTAGTGCTGTCGTGACCACGGCTTTGTCTCCGGATATGATAGGATGAATCCGCGGAGGAGGTGATTCATGAATCATGTTTTATTTGCTTTACATCTCCACATCGATTAAGGTTGGAAACTGCGGCGAGCAGTTGCGCTGCTAAATTTTTCATACGGCATGAATTAAGAATGCGATCATCCCCAAGGAAAGACAAAAGGCTGGCGGGTAGTAGGAAGGAGAAACCATTATATATTCAGGGTGATTACTGATAGAGGTGCATATGAGTGTGTACGCGCTTGCTTGTAGGTTGTTTTCTTAGAAAGCCATAGGGCACAGATGCAGCTTCCATGTTCTGAGCAGTACTCAAGAGGCTCACACATATTCTTGCCCACACACAAACTAAGTTGAAGACGCGCACACTGAGTCAAAGTCCACTCAGGCATATCAGTAAAGCTGATGATCTCAAAGTGTAATCCATCCCTAACAGCCGCTTTGCTCGTATCTTCAAATCTATTTCGGAGCATGTGCTTCTCTTAAATTTATGCCGGCATCAAAATCCATTTAACCGTGTTTTGAAGCTCTTTAGTTCAAATCAATAACAAAAAGAAAAACCTTGCAAGATCTCCTAAGGCCATTCAAGACGGGGCGATACAAAGAGGTAGAGAGAAAATGAGATAGATGAGATGAGAATACTGCAACAAGTGACTGGATCAAAGTGCTTTCACAAACTCAAGCCCTGGCACATTTTTATCTACGGAAACCTCCGTGAATATCGAAGACATTTCCCTTTTATCCAACTCACTTAAACTAAAAACAAGTGTAAAAGACTCTCACCTATTAAATTCATGACTGTATGTTAGTAACATGATGATCAATGCAGTGGGCCTCCGACTACAAAATCAAGACTTCTATATATTCATTCATCTTCTGTGATCGCTTGTCCTGTGAAGGGTCGTAGGGAAGCCTATCCCAGCTGTCATCCAGCAAGAGGCAGGGTACACCCTGGACAGGTCGCCAGTCTATCGCAGGGCTAGCGCAGAGAGACAGACAACCATTCACACTCACCTACGTCCAATTTAGAATCACCAAACCCAAACCCTAACCGAATGAGCATGTCTTTGGACAGTGGGAGGAAGCCGGAGTACCCACACAGACACAGGGAGAACATGCAAACCTCCACACAGAAACCACCATGCCACTGTGCCGCCCAACTTCTACACAAGTTATGTTAAAAAAAATAAATAAAATACTGTCGCATGTTACCATTGTTTCCTAACCGTTTTAAATTGTATGCTTAAAGAAATATGAGAGTATGAACAACTGCTTGCCCTACTGCTGCTGGGTCTTTTCAGTTCACATCAGGATCGGGCATCAGCTTCCCACCTTCCTTGATTGAATTACCACTGGGCCAAGGAGAGAAAGTGTTCTTGAGCTAAGTGAGTGCTAAGAGAGAGAGACAGAGGATTGGGGCTCTCCGGGAAAGTGGGCTTTCTTTGAATTCAGTGAGGGAAATGAGTGTTGGCTGTAATTGGTTCAATGAGGAGTTTGCCAGCAGCCTGTGTGTTGGCACGACTGTTCAAATTGCCCCCTGTTTTTTTTTTTTTTTTTTTCTGTGAATCCCAGGGAGTTTCTTTTCATTGGGAAGGCAATTGAGCACACTTTGTACAGAGAAGACAATCAGGTGGCATGAACAGGTTTGCGGGGGTGAAGAAACAAACGGAAACATAACGGATATGCAAAGAATTAGTTGCGTGACTGAGTTAAAGTATGATGGAAGATGAAAAATATGCCTGGGGAAGATGGGCTCCACCTCTTACTGCACCTCTTTGACGCTCCCTGGCAGAGGTTGTTAAAGCCTCCAAAAGTCTGCAGAGATGGAACACCACTATTTATAAAGTCTTTCCCTAATTTGGTGTTGGTGGTGGAGAGTACTCTTTAAAGCCATGTTCTAAAGACTGTACGAACTGTAGGATTCCTGAAGAGTGGTTTTGAAGCTCAGCGTGGTTCCTCCATCCGTGGCCATCTCGCCAGTGCCTTACTCTGCCGAATTGGAAAGAATTCAAAAAATGGGTAAAGATGTGGAGTGCGAGCGGAGCTAAGGTTAGTGGGTTACGTCAAGATCTCACCCACCTGTCACTCAAAGTGGCCATTCCCTAAAGTCACATAACCTTTAAATGATTGAGTTTTATGACCATTCACACCCCACCCCCAAACCCAGCTTTGTCCTCAATGGGGAAACTATCTATTAAGCCCCATTTTTGTTCTTTGTACCAGGCTGAAAACATGTTTATTCCTGCTGTAAAGTTGGTCAGTTTAGCATATTGACTTGCTTTTGGAGCCAGCCTCAAGTGGCCTTTCAAGGTACTGCCGTTTTTTTTTTTGCAGTGGTTGGCATTTCCCCATTGGCTTCATTTTTCAGCCCCGGATGTAGGTGCTTGGCTCGCTGTCAAAAAAAAGTGAACCCCTCTCATTACTTTTCTTGAGACTATAGGCACAGTCCCTGCCAAAACCTTTTTAAAAAATAAAAACCACCAGACACCAGCCTGACTTGCTTTTATCCGTTGTCAGCCAACAACTAAATAAATTGTATCCGACAACTAAATACGTCAACACTCCTAATTCCTTGAACGTGAAAGGATATTGTTTTGTCACCATCAAGACAAAGGATGCATTTACTTTTCAGATTTTTCTCATCTGTTATCACTATACTAAAGGTTTGCTTACATTCAGGCTAATTTCAGGACGCTCAGGTTCATTGACTGTTGATTTTCCGTCTGATCTCTAAATGGCCTCTGGATGTGATGTCATTTTTGGCTGTATGAAACAATATATGCAAATTTCCTTTGTCTCTTTTAGACAAATACATAAAACTCACACAGAGTACTAATTGCGTGAACTTTGCTTTGTAAAGTACCCTGACTCGGTGCCCGCGACCAAGCATCTTTGCAAAGGGCAGGCAGAGTGAGCATAGTGACATTTTAAAGAACCTTGCAGTCATTCATTCATCCCCATCTCTCTCCTGCGCTCCCTCAGAGTCCCTCTGTAAGCCAATACTGATCTCAAGCAGCAGAGTGGCTGACTGAGTGCCTGTCTGGTAGACACACCGACTGTGCCCAGTGGTGGATTAATGTGGTTACTATTGAATCCCCGGGTTAGGAATCGATCTCTCCGTTCGTGGCATGAATGCGTAAGGAGGATGGGCTCAGTGCACGAGAGTTTCTTTTATTTGTTTTTTTGTGTGTGTCTGAGTGTGTGGATGCGCAGCTTTCTTTGTGTCTGCAAGTGTATGCGTACGCCGTTGCGTCCACGTGTGACCTTTGCGCTATATCATTAGCCCAGTTTTGATGTGCGTGCGTTACATTGATTTCAATACACTGCTCTCTTCAATTTTCTCCTGAAACGCAACGGGTTCCAATGGGGCTTCGGCTCTTCCGCGTCCTCCCCTTTGATTCTTGTTAATTGTATCTGTGGGTCATGTATTCGCTGATCACCTGTCTCCATTTGGACGATGGATGGACGGCTGATTTCATGATGGGTCTCTTCATTGCCTTATACAGCTCTATTAAATCTAGTCTAATTTCATTTTCCCTGGTGATTTGGCCACATGTCTCCTCCAGCACACGGGTCCCAATGAGGTCTAGATTGAATTGGATCGAGGCATATCAGCTTCAGAGCAGATCAGACCTACCTTTAGTTCCGTGGCAGCACGTGCGTAGGCTTGATTTGATTGCGGTAAGAGGGCTCTTTTGTATGTTCATGTACATTGCCGATGCCCGAAAGCAATACTTTTGTTATTGTTTTTTTCTTTTTATGAACCATCCAATCTCCACAGTTAATGATATAGTAAATTAAGAAGCATGCCTGTCAAAGCCTTTTTTTGTCGTAGAGATACACAGAAGGTGCCCTTGGGCAGTGGTGTCATGATGCACGCGGTTTGCAGTTGTCTGCAACGTTAGCCCACAGGCGGCATTATTAGACACCATGAAGCTGATAACCCTTTTTAGGCAACAAGAGTTTTTAATCTAAAATGTAACTTATTTAAAAAAATAATAACTAACCAAGTAGTTTTGGTCCCCAAGTCCTCACCAACATCCCTTTTTGAGATTTTTGTCGCTGTCTAGAAGTGGAAGCACCCGTGTATGTGGCCAGAGTGTTTGCTCTCTGCATCTGATATTGCCGCGGGTGCATTAACATCGGAGTCCGTTGCAAACCCTGCACGTCTCAGTCCTGACACCTAAGGCTACCCGGTGTATCTCTCTGAGGCGCCAACAGCTTTGACAAAACTGCAGTATTTGATGCCCTGGGAATGAGAACATGTAGCAGTATCTCAGTGTCTCGAGCCAGGCTTTAGAATAACATGTGCACAGTGAGAATGCTAACACGCGGATGTTTCGCGGACGTATTAGTTTTGCTTGACAGCGTTTGCTAATTAGCATTAAGCACATAATACAGAAGTGGATATAGGAATGGAATGCATCTACTGAGAGACAAATAAATTGACTGATTATGAGATTTCAGGCCAACATCAAAGTGGCTACAGTTCCTCTAATGAAAGGCATAAATGTGCGCACCAGATTTTGTGCCAATCCGCCGCCGCGCACCAGCTGTTTCCCTCAAAACCACAAATGTTAACATTGTAGTTGATGCCAGGGCAAAACCCGGGGGATCACTAAAGTCAGCTAGCTTTAAAACGTGTGTCAATATATAGATAGGTGTTGAGATATTTCACAGGATAAGTGGCAAATAGGAGCTTTAAGGATCGCCAAAGTCGTATGGACTCTCTGGAGACCATGAATGTCAGTGCGGGATTCGGCGGCAAGCCATCCTCCTACTTTGTGATATTGTTGATAAATTTATTTGATGTTCAAAACATTTCTTTTTCTTTCTTTTTTCCACCTAGCCACTTCTAGCTGTGTGGTATCTCCCTCTATTAACCGTCTTTATTATGATTCGGCGTCTTTCCTTATCAGGTGAAAACGGGTCACACTCCGCGGCAACGTTTAAATTTTAGCTTCCAAGATGAAATCGCTCCGAATTAAAGGATTTGTTTGAAACTTTAGAGAAAGGGAAGAAGAAAAGAGTCTCATCATTTCGGTTGAAGCAGCATAAAATATTTCCAGTTATTAAGGCGATTCTTTTCGTTTATTGTTCAAAAAAGAAAGGGGGTTCATTATTTCATTTAGATCCTTTGTAGCTTGGGCTCTCATGTCTGGCTTTCATTCATTTATTAGAGCCTTTATTCAGCAATCAGTGATGGTGAGAATAAGGCCCGCTTTGTGCTGGCATTAAGTCCTGCAAATAACTGAAACAGCACCAAATAACATATATAGTAATAATTAAAAAAAATAAAGAAATGTACACTTTAAATTTAAACACAAGTGCACCCACAGTTACGCCAGAGACACAAAACAAACACACACACCCCACAGTGATCGTGTGCACCACTTTTGGCAAAAATCTCCTTCCACCTTTGTCCTCCTCCCACTCGCCAGTTATCACCTCTGGTCTCTAAATCACTACCTTCCACTTGCTTCCTTCCAGTTGCTGCCTCTGCGTCTCCATGGGTGGGTCTCTTTGACTAAGACCACGCAGCAGCACGCAGCAGCTGGTGATGGATTGTCCCATTACTCTGCAACTTCCCTGCTGTTTGCCTGTGGTTGACCACACTGTGTTAGAGTGGACTGTGGAGCGTATGTGTATGCGGGCAATTTTGTACTTATATTGTTATGAGGTCCAAATGCCCCTCTTGGACATAATAATAGAAATATATATTTATATATTTCTTAATATTGGAGGAGTAGAGGTTGCAATTTAAACATATATTGTGGTGTTATATTAAAGCTGCTGGATTTATTTTTCTTTTAGTTCTTATAGCAGAGTTGAAAATGTATACGCTCTTCTGTGTTTTGCAACGTGAAAATTTTGAGAATCTGATATTCACTTGTCTTTTAGTTCAGTTTTAGTTTCAATCTCCACCTAAGGGCCATATCTGGGCCTTGAGCTGTGAAATGCTATGCTCCTGAGCAATCTTTCTCTGTGTGCCTTATAATGGATACTTCCAATAATACACTTCCATGTAATTACGTCCTCTACGTACTTAGCTGCCTTGTGCGCACATTTCGACGGGGTATTGTTGGTTCAAATGGAACTGGAAGGGAAACTCGTCACCAGAAATGACGATAGCAACATTCGACTGGCTGATCTTCACATCTAATGATAGCTGCTGCATTTTGTGCCAGCGAGTCATTACCGGCTGCTACGCAAAATAGCAAATTTAAGTACAGCAGAACACAATCTGAGACACTGTGTGTGTCTGGGGTTTGTTGCTACACAGGTAAACAGTTTATTAAAAGTTCTGTAGCGAGAAATGAGACAAATCTGCAGACTGAAAAATCAAAACAATGAGCTGAAAGACACCAACAAGATCCATGTCGAGCTGAAGAGTTGCCGATAATTCTCTATGGTTTTGATTCATTGCTGATACAAAAAAAAAGTGACGTTTTCAAATGATGGTTTTTATGCCAATGTGAGATTAGGTTTAAATTGGGGTGAAGCTTGGATTAGAGCAGCGGCTCCCAAACCTTTTTGGCTGCGCACCTCCTTCTATGTCCCAACCAAGTTGACGCGTATAAAAATAAAAATGACCAGAACACACATGTAACAAACTTATAACAATCACAACAATGCGCTCTCGCATTTGAATTAAACTGAAGCGCTGTAACATTTTCAATATAATCCAACAAAGTTACCACAAGCTTCCACTTTTAAGAGCAAATACGATGGATGACAGGCTTGGGCTCAGAAACGGGGGGAAATGTTGTAAAATTTTTAGCCGTGTTAAACAAAAATTGCAGCAACTTTAAATTACCGTGGAGGCCACAAGCTAAGCGCGCATATACAATGCGCAGAAGAAGAGAACGTCTTCTCCACCAATAGATTTTTCATCTCGCACACCTCCTAGAGGCAGCTCCACACTTTGGGAATTCCTGGATTAGAGTAAGATTTAGTAATAGGCTTATACTAGTGAGGGCAGTGGTGTTGGGAACCAATACAAAGTGATGGATTGCACAAGAGTGCAGCAACTCAAATGCATGCGCCTTAATATACATCCTACAAGTCAACATGAAAATACAGTACATTAAAAACAGGTGCGTGGATGGTGTTTGTGTCCTGCGGATCTGCTTACTCTACAAGATAGTGGAAGCTTTTGAATTCAGAGGGAAATCGGTGGACACAAACTGTGCTTGTGGTCTCTGAAATCACAAACACTTAGGCAGAATTCACACTGACACAGAAATTAAATCCCGCCTGAACCTGTCAGAACGTGCTGCACCGGAATATTGCCACTGCGGTAGCCCCCAAAAAGCAATCATAAACACAGTAAATGTAGCTGTTATTACATCGTTGGACATCCACAGAACAATCTCCTGCTCTGTTGTTTCCCTTTCCCGCTCAAAGACAGTTTCAGTCTGCAGGCTTTTGAAGGATGCGTCCCTCCTCTCATTTGATTTTTCAACATTACATCCCACGCTCAGGATGCTCTCCTGTGCCCACGTGCATCTACAACTAGTTCAACTGCCACCCTGCAAGAACAGTTCTCATTTCATGGCACAAAATTAATTTAGAGTCTTTATTGAAAAGCTCTTATTTGGCTCCTGTAAATTCTGTTAAAGTCTGCAGCTTTGGAGGAATAACTGCAGGTTCTGCAAACCTACCGGCCGACCCGCCACGGACATCACTATTCCAAGAAATTTTGTGATGTCTGAGATACACATGACCAAACAAGCCCATTCTTGTTGGATTATGGGCATTGTTGCCAGATATGACTGATGGTTTCAGCCCAAGAGATGTTCAAGAATTGCCAAAAAAGCCAGCCAAAATATTAGAGCGACATTTTGTTCAGTTCTTTAACCACCCAGATTTGCTTACACTAGTGTAGTGCATCATAAAAGGCATTGCAGTCAAAGCATAGAAATCAGACAACAAACATCAACAGCAGCCTACCACCATAACTACTTACATCTAGCTACTATGGGTTGTTGTACTATGAACCCAATTCTATGAACCCAGATCGCTTAAATGATTGTGACACTGACTGTGGTGCTGTGAGCAACTTACTCTTTTTGTTTCAAAGACTGGAATCATGTGACGTCACCTGCGTCTGGGCTGTAGACTGTATATAAATATATAAATATGGACAATGCGTCCCTGCTTCCTTGCATTGGCCAAACTGACACTATATTTCCGGGGATACAGGCATTGCCGTATTGCAAGTTTGGAGCCAGAGTATGCACAGTACAGTCCAAGAGTGTAGCCACGCGGATATTGATCCCCCGCCAACGCTTCCACCGGACTCTTTTCGTTACAAAGAAATGCTGGACTTTACACTGTGCTAAGCAGTGGTTCCCAAACTCATTTAACCATCCTTGAAAAAAATTATTATTTGACGTGTATTTTAGTGTTTTAGTTCAGCCCAAGTCCCATCCACTAACATGGAGGGGGTGGAGCTTATGTCCTATACTGCAGCCAGACACCAGGGGGAGCTCTACTTGCTTTGGCTTATTTTTGATGAGCTGTTCCACCATCCATCATTATACAATCTATGGTCTGGACCAAGACATCGCACTTGAACACACCGCAAAGAGGCAATGGGCCAGCTGGCAAGTACTTTCAGTATTACACAAAAGGCAATAACTCTCTATACCAGCAGATGGCAGTAGTCTATATTCGTCATTCAAAAGAGAAAACCGGAAATGCAACTATTAGCTAGGAGGCTAGGAAGAGCTACAAACTGTCATAAAAGCTGGCTTCTCCTGAATCATGCTGATCAGTTTATTCATTCTAGATGATCTTGTCATTTTATTTGAATGTTCAGATGGACTGAAGAGGGTTGAGCCTGTTCTGTGCCTCTTCAAATTCATTGTTTTGTCAACCTTTATTCCTTCCGTTTCTCTTTTGGATGCACTGGTTTCCTGATCAGGCAATCAGAATGATCTCTTTGACCATCTCGTTACGCCAATCTGGTGACTTGGCCGAAAAAGTGCCAGTTGAAGCCAAAGCGTCAAACCTAGAGTCGCAAGTGGTCCGACACTGGCCTTCGGCAAACTGTTGGCTTGGTGTGTCCCGGCCTTTACACTCTTTAACCCCTCTCAGCTTCCTGACTCAAATATTCCAAAAATGTTCGCTTCCCTTGTTAATATTCTATTAGCTCCATCCCAATTCATTCCACTTAATCTAGTAAGCCTAGAGCCACCACTGCTCTCACCTGCCCACACAACAACCAATCACTAGTCACCCTCTTCTTTATCAATGCAGAACACTTCTAGAACACTTCTTCCAGCTCCTGACACTGATTCAAACATCCAGCTGTGTTTGGATTCCTACTGCTACCTTTTCTCCCTACCTGCGGCACTTTGCCTGTACCGTTAAGTGCTTTTTGCTGTTCTGTCATCTTGCACGAAAGCCGATTAGTGAATCTCAAGGGGCGTCGCCTTCAACCTCCATGTAAACTCTCTGTTTCCAAATTCAACAAAGTTCCTTCTTCCACCTCAAAAAAAAAAAAAAAAGCTTGTTAAGAAAATTTGATTCTTTGCATCAGCCACCCTGCGACCCGCTGCTGTCGCCACCGCTGCTGGCGGAAAGGCAACAATTTAACACCAACGATGTTCATAATATCCAGTCTGATTTGAGCTTGCAACGCCTGCAACCCACAATCAATAATTTTTTAACTATTTAGAGAAAACATGTTCCTCCCTTGATTGCATAAAGCATGCCTCCTAATTTTAACTGCCCAAAATGTGTTTGTGAGCCACTGTAGCTGTCTCGTCGTGTGTGTATGTGCGCTTTCTAGATGCAGAGAGGGAAAACGGGCAAACCAAAAAACACTTATCTTAGGCGAAACCCCTGGGAATCTTTTTTTTTTTCTCATCCAACAAATTTTAACATAAGTACACCAGTGGATGGCAGAAGAAAATCAAACCGCAGCAGCAATTTAAGCTTAAATATTTTCACAAATATGCCAGAATACCTTAATCCTGTTTCTTGCACAACAGCTGTGGTGTCACTATATTCCATTACACAACATGTGATTAACTGATTCAGTCGAACAGAGGAAAGTGGGGGGAAAAATGTAGGGGGAGCATGAGAAGCTCATAGTTTTCCCTCCCCTTTTGGAGGAAATGATAGGCCGCAGTGGCAATAATTGAAAGGAAAAAAAAGCTGCAGTTTATTAGTGAGAGGAACGGGATGTTAAGAAACACCGGCGTTGGACTCGTATTAAGGTTGAGACTGTGACTGGTGAGCAGAATGAGAAGTGTGGCATGATGATTAGGGAGCTTTTTCTACTCATGCGCTCTGCCCAGGAGAGTTACGGCATTATAATGTAGCACTTTTTTCTTCCCGCTGTGAGTTGCTGGCTCAGAAAAGGCTTAACAAAGTAAGCTCCTCAAGTATTTGAACCTGGACACACTTTCTTATTATTTCAGATGTGAAATGACAGTGCGGCTGCTCACTGCCAGCTTTAATTTTGGGATATTTTTTCAAACATATTGGTTGAAAAGCACGGCCCGGGTCCTTATTTTAAAGTCAATCCTCATTACACTGAACTTGAGAGAATTCCAGCAGATTAGGATTGCAATGAATTATCTGGTCTCCTTTTTTTCATCCTTTCTTTTACTTGTCGGAACTTTTTCCTCAGCTATAGGACACAAAGCTGGAGAGGCAGCGCTTATTGCTGATTCAAGACGAGCAAGGTGTCATGAGGAGAAGGACAGAGATGTGGAGATAAAATTAGACAGGGTAGCAGTGAAGGGCGGAAAATGACTGATCGGCAAAAGGAGAAACTCCTGACAGCTCCAGCCCCTCGCTCCACTTTGCCGGCGTGAAGCTTTACACATCTGAAATATTTGCCCCCCAAACGGCTCCCTCTGTGGACTGTCAGCCGTGAGACTGTCCCTTTTCACACCCAGAAGCAATCCACAGTCTGACAGGCATGCCCAAAGCCAAGCTAACACACAGGCAGACACACACAGCCGCAGAAACACTCGTACACAAGTATGCTGTCAGGTATGCCCACTGTGTGCACCCATCAGCGCCTGGTATGCCAGTGTGTACACACACACACACACACACAAAGACCCACGCAAGACACACTCAGAAGGCCAAGCGAGGTGGAAGAAGAATCCTATCAACTGTCCACCTACAGACTGAGAAGAGCTGGAGCTCCTCAGCGACACACACACACACACACACACAGTTGTCACTTTGACTGTGCTAACCTGCTGAAGCTCGCATCTGATGGTGAAATGAAATATGGATGACAGTCTTCACCCCGAGTCCTCTGCATCAATATATAAACAAACAAGTGAGGTGAAGTAAGTGACAGAGCTGCATTGCCGTTAGCCAAGACAAAATCCTGCCTATGGGAATCTGTACTGTATTGCATCAGCTCACCCCCAAAAGAAGTACACTGTCTCTTCCTGCCTTTCAACTAATTGTCTAATAGGTGTAAAGGAACCGATCTTTGTAAAAGTGCGATACAGCCAGAGGCAACTTGAGGCTCCCTGACTGAAATACAGTAGTAGGTTAATTAAATTAATGACTAAACCTGCTGAACGAAGAAATCAGTCCGATTTTTACTCGGCTTTCTGACTTAAAGTTGGCAGTGTCGGACAAAAAACATCTTAATCAGTCTGAAAAAAGCATAAATAAATCTCAGTCTTAACCACAAACCCCTTTAAACCCTGTTATATCTCCGGCATCAAATGCTTTTACAGGTGTCACTGAAATAAAACACTGAATGAGCAGCAACTGTGATTGATTAGACGCACTTGTGAAATAAATAATGAACACCACACTAATAAAAGACAATATGTTTCACAGTTCAGCCAAATATTGTGACTCAGGCATAATTAATGCGATTATCTCTTCCAACGCACAGTTTGTGAATTAGCTTACTATCCCATCAGAAGATTTAAAATCTGTGCTGGAACAAATTCTTCATGCATGTCCATTTAAAAATGTTTACATCATATGAATAAATGAAGGACCCGACAAATTCGAGGAATCTAGAATTAGTAAACCAATCTGAAAGTAGAAGAAAGGATAGTTAAAATCATACATAAAAGCATATACAGTAACTGGGGAAACCTTGCCTACTGGTTACCCGGATCTTTAGGAGATACAAGCTGTTACTGTGATATTATTCACTGTGTGTAGAGGTGTGTTGAATAATTTCTTTTTAAATCCGTCATCCGATAAAAATAATTCCATAGAAAGACCATAGCAGGTTGTGCATAGCCTGGAAGCCAGACCAACTTCCCCTTCTACAAACTGTATCAGAAAGTTGGTCTGGAACATCTCCCTTGCGGACTGATTATGCTCCAGAAAAGATCTGCCGGGCCAATCAAACTTTGCTTCTCTGATAAGCCGTTGGTCTATTTAGTTGCATGTAGAGATATTTTTTTAGTCTGCATCGGATGAAACATACCCCATAGTGAAGTCCAAATATTACGTTACCAGACTCATATTTTGGTGCGCTAAGGTAGTTTGCACACAGACATATTTGCTTTGAAAATTCCTATCGCGCATTGTACAATTTTTGGACTTCTCACTTCTTGCAAATAGAACAATATTCGGTTCGTCCAACCCTTAATGGCTCTATATTGTACTGTTCTGTGTTAATATGATGTGTACCAAGTTACTCAAGGCACTTGAACAATTAAATAACCAGTGTCCCAACAAGCATGCTGTTTTTTTTTTTTTTTTTGCTAGCAATAGTGGCTTGAGTTTAGCTGTTTACCTGAGGAAGATTGTTTACATTGTTTGGTAGCTCAGGTTTTGCGCTAATTAGCTTAACATGTGGTTAGCTGGCTGTTGATATTACGGACAGATGCTAATCATTTTTCGCTAAGATAGAGGTGGCTGAGGAAGATTGTTTGGTGGCAGTGCATGCTTTTTAGCATAATCCACTCCTAATTTTCCGAGTTCACATAATTTATCTTTTTTGTTTGATCCCAATGCTGCGTTGACACTAGCTGTGACGGAGAAATAAGCTTTTTCAACGCTTATAACGGTGACAAGTCTGCCAGTCCCCCTTTTGAACTGAGGAGCATCGCCAGCGACAACAATGACCTCTGGAGCAACTGGGCGACAATGTAGCTCATCACACTGACCGTATTGTACCATTTTGTTACTTTTGAACAGAGCCAGGTTTGCGCTTCCCCACTGCTTCCAGTCGTTATGCTAAGCTAAGCTATTCGGCTTTTCGCCGTAGCTTTATATTGAGCTCAGAGATATAATATAGAATTAAATTTTAAGCAAGAAAGCAAATATATGTAAAATATTGCTTCTGGCTTAGTTAACTTCCATTACATTTTCATTTGGAATACAGTAATCTTTTGTAAGTGAAGGGGATTTTCACTTTTGTCTTGAGCTGAAGGTATAATTTAGACCTAGCAAACTGTGACTGGAGTATTGTTCTTGGACCTAACAGTGAAGCTCTCTCTTAGTAGTCGCAGTATGTTGACAAAAGAGAGCTAGAATGTGAGATTTCAGATTGTGCAGGCTGCCTCAAACGCATTTTCAACTCCTCATTATGGATAACATCAAAAGCCACTGCAGCTGAATGGATTCTGACTTATTTGGCTTTACATGAGTGACACTGGATAAATTAAAAGCTGGTAAGATTACATATGCACCTGTATAGGGTCTGAATGAGCTATGCATGCCGGCGAGTACGCACTGTGACTCACCCCAATACTCCGTTCAACCAGTTCTGCAGGAAGCAAACAGACTGTACTAGCAATGCAGAGACAAACAGTAACATCAGTCTGTTCCCACACTAAGATTAGCCCATTTAGCACACTGCTCCTCTATGTGCACGCACCAAGCTGTTATGCACAGCGCTTCCTCCCGTACGGAGTCATAAGGTCCTTATTATGACTGAAATTGCGAGTTCTGGACGGACACGGCATGAATGTCAATCATCCACGCATAATAAACGCCAGCAGCAGCTCAGGCAAACTTCACAGCTTCTGTAAGATCATCTCTCATGCTAGGAAAACTCCTGATAGCGGCCATTAATCATTCTAGTAATTACAAGACGGAGAATAAACACAGTGCAGCTCCTTTACTCTCTTATTTTCTCTCCGCTCTTCTGTTAATCTGTGTCACTGCTTTGTGTGTGTGAAATGCAAAGTTTTGACTTTGTGTGTCATTCTCACTTTAAGCATCATCTCCAAACACTTTCGCTCATTTATTCCCTCCATCACCCATTCTCTCTGCCTTGCCAGCGCATTGTGTGTGAGAAAAAGAAGCCATTTGGCAGGTAATTTGAGAGAAAACTGTGCCTCTGTTCCATGGTCTGATATGCCAACTGCGCTACTCACCAATTCAGGCTTCTCTAATTACTGCCCAGCCAGACGTAGACAGTCTATATTTACCTATATGCGTATTCCTGGGTGCATCTCCGTTGCATTGTTTGCACGTTGAGCATTTTTCACTGGAATGGGACTCTGTCTCCGGAGCTTGCTGGCTAGCGTTTGAGCCTGGGCAGTGAAACCCATTTGGGGGCATTACAGACTGAGCAAGAAAGGTACGGTGAATGGTGGACTAGATTATGGAGCTACTCCCCTGTGCTCTCCTCCGCCTCTTCGCATTACACAACTAATACACACACAGGCTCTGTGGCATCGCTTGTCCCTTGGATCAAAACCTGATTTTCATTTAGTCCGCGAGGAGCCGGCCAATTCACGGCGCGCTCCGCGGCGTGGGTGACCGCTTTGCCGCGCATTTACATTCGTTTCGCTGTCAGACAATTTTGGTATATAAGAAGAGGTTAGGCAAGGTTAGGTTTTCAATGGGAAATCACAAGGAAATGCTTACGCCGGCAAGCTTTCTCGCACTTTCCCAATCATGTACGCACATAAACAAGAAATCCCCACCATATCACCAATTCCTCCCGCGCATTTTTATCCCATGAGTTTACTGTATATTGCCATTCTAGCCGCCAGAGATTGTTAGATAGTGCAGACACATATCCCATATCCCTGGATCTCTTTCGGGTTTTTTTTTTTATATTTAGCCTTCTAGTGGCTGGTCTCGCATGGCTGCGCGAGCCTCTTGCTCAATGCTGTGCCGAGAATCCACAAAGCCGCCCTGAGGATTCAGGCCTGTCAATTTGTGTTTTTTTTTTTTTTGTTTTTTTTTCCCGAGAATACTGATTCCTGCCCTTCATGCTTCTCCTCTATTCCTCAGTCGAAGGGTTGAGGGCGGGGGGAAAAGAAGAGATAAAAAGAAAGAGAGAGAATGTGCAAAAGACCGGGCCAAGCCGAGTAGAGTAGAGTTGTAAAGAGGTCTGCAGTTTTGCTCGGACGCCAAGGTGGAATCTGGGCGAGAGAGGGGGGCCTGGGGTTTGACAGAAAAATATGAAAGGCTGTGTAGAGGAGAGCAGGAGGCTAGGGGCAGAGAGCAGACACTGAAGTGAGGATATTAAAATGCTGGAGGGCTACAAATGGAAGTGGTCTGAAGGGAATGTTTGCAGTGGAGTTGGGAGAGAAGGAGGGCATCAGGGTTGGAATAACAGCGCAGAAAGGGAGCAAAGGAATGACGTAGAATTGCGGTCAGGCATCTTAAACAAGTTAGCTAAGATCGGAGATGAAGGCGGGGGCAGAGAGAAAGAAGGGGAGGGTTAGAGCAGAGTTGTGACCGGAGGTAGGGGTTATGGAGAGATTAGACCTGCTGCCTGCCTGTCTGGGATTGATCTCATACACAACAAGGTGGCTGGTCCAGATCGACTATGGATGATGAGCACGCAGACTGCCAAGCAGCCCCGAAAGCGCGACAGAAAAATGAGACAGAAAAGAGCTTCCACGTGTTAATCTTTAGCCTTGTATTTGTTTATGAGCTAATTTCAAAAGTTCTTAACCCATTTAGAAATCAATCATGTTTTCAAAAGGGGATTTGTTTTCACCGAGACACAGTCTTATTATGGCAAAACAATACCCGTCGGTTAGGCTTCCGTGAAGAGACACACTTCCTCTTCTACAAATGGCCCCCTTTCAGGCTTTAGACTGAGCCTGGCAGATTTACACCAACGGGAAATTTACACACAATGGCTTTGATTAGAGCCCGGCTTCACGCTCACCTCCTATTCCCAGACTTCTGTTTCCAAGTATCTCGTGGCGTTGCTCCCGAAAAAAGCTCATATGGGATCATTTTCAGATTCCCAGAGAAACGTATTCATTACCATGCAAATTAGTTTGGGAGTCCTTGACTTAAAGCATTCTCCATACTTCATTTCAGAGTCTGTAAATGCAATTAATGAGACCTCGTTCACAAGAAAGAGAATTGCCTGCAGATAATTGTCATTGTGGGGATCCTATTAAAAAGTTCCCCCCTCCAGTAAAACATAGCATTGAGAGGGAGCGGTGGCCATTGCGTCACCGCGACATAGGCCCCATAATGGGATAATAAAACCCCTTTCATCTGCCATGAATGGAGCGATACTCGCAACAAAGCAACACAAAATGATTTCCGACATGATTTCTGAGAGCAACCCCATTCAATTACCATTCTTGAACAATCTATGCAAATCGGCTACCTGCGGCGGCCCAGCTGCGACAAATGCCACGCGAAATCCTACTTAGCAGGGATTGGGGAGGAGAGAAATGGACGGGCAGGGGGGGCAGGAGGAGGAACATATAAAGAGACTATATCCAAACAGAAGGATTCAAAGCGTGTACTGTACGTGGAAGTGAAGATCACTGGAGAAACGGCTGTTACTTTCATTTCCCGCGATGTGAATCTCGAGGGAGGGGGAGGGTGGAGGAGAAATCCAAAGAGGCGGCGTTTTTTTAAATCTGGGGCAGCCGGTCCGTCATTATTGTGATAACCTGTGATCCAGCGTGATAAGGGTCAGAGGCAGGTGACAGACAAACAGCCGGCGGCAAAACCGAGATGGAGTCGGCGGACGCATGCTGTGTACGCTCCAGCTCAGCAAATCTTCGCCTCGGAGGGGCAAATGGCACACGAGCCGAGCGGTTTTCGAAGCTAAAACTCCACTCCGCTGAATTAAACAGTTTATTTAGGTCACAAGATGTGACGCTCAGAGCAGCATTTATCAAAATAATCTCCCTTAATGCTGAATGTATCAATGCACGCTGCATTTAGCTTGGTGCACATTAACACTGCGGCTTTTTCCTTTTTTCCTGTCTAGGATTTCCTTTCATCGCGTTTTGTATCTAGTAGGGCTGAGAATGTAATCTTCTGTTGTAGGTTTACTATTGCAAACAAACAAAGAAGAAGAGAACCCAGCACAGAAGGCGCGACCAGACAATGTAATGGCTTTGTTGCAACTTTTTGTTTTCCCCCCTACCCATACACCAAGCTCTGTTACAAAGGAGCACCACGGATGCAGAAAATCATTGCCTTTGGTAGTTTAGAATTGATAGTTTGTGGCAAATTTGAATGATGCATCTGTTTTTTTTTTTTAAGTTAAGTTTTTTTTTTTTCCAATTACAAATGTGTTCCTCTTCTCTATTCAATTTTCTCCTGGCTTCGGGCAGGCTGCCAAACCAGGAGGCAGCACAAGCAAACGCACCTGTTATCTATTTGTAAATGACAGCAAAGAGATCCGTGTGCGGAACAGGTGGGTCACTCTGTTCCCGCCGCGTTGTTGTTTGCCCGGGATCCACGCTCACCCCTGCTGCTGGAAGGCATATCATCCCTCAGCTCCGTCTCCATTAGTCAGACGCCCGTGCTGAAATGTTAATTTTGTCGCTACAAGAGAGAACATTCGGGGAGGGGCTCACCAGCCGCTGCACTCCGGTTCAACTTCGCTCATGGAGCGGCGGCGAGAGGTCAAGACATTTATCCCGTGTGTGTAATCAGCGCCGGCGAGCATCATCGCCCGTACTGTCAGAATCGGATTACATGCCACAAGTGGGCGAGGAGACGCATGCAAAATCATCACACATGCTAGGTAGCCGTTCCCCTGTGGAATCTCAGGTAATCAGAGACGGAGCACGCTTTGATTGTAGCCACACATCTCCATTAGTGGAGAGAATAATTACACTGTATCATCTCATAGCTGTTTTTTTTTTCCTTCTGTCCCTACTGTTTAGGTTATTGCTAGCTGACAGAAAATGTTAACACAAGACGAGAGTGATTGAAATTATGTTTCAATTCCACATCATAAGCGGAGGTTTATTGCGTGACACACACCGAGAGGAACGCAAAAAAGAATTGCGTTTTGCCACACGTAGATTGGAGCAGGATATTGGCCCCGGATTTGAAAGTTAATTTGTAGCATCGGCCTCGTGAACTGTTTGCATGCCTCGCACAGCAACGCAGCAATAAATAATGCACGAGTAATTTTTCACACGTAGAGAGTGTATCAGCGGAGGAGGCAGGTTTGAAATACAGCACTGTAACGGGAGGGTTCATCAGTAATGTTTTCTCATCTCGTACATCAATATGGAGATAGACTAGGCTATAAAAAGATGACTGTTTTCTCAGGATATTGACGTGCACCATGGCGAGACGTGGAATTGTAGGGTGGACATCAGAGGCCTATATTTGCTTCTTAACTGTACGCTTACTAGCCTTCAAGTAAACAGTAATGTGGGGTGATAACTCCAGGGGTTCAGAAGCAATAGTAGCATACATTTACCGACACTGTAAAAGTGTAAAGCCTTTCCTCTGTGCTTGGTGCTAGTTAGCAAATATTAGCATGCTAAAATACCGGTCTAAGAACGAGAACATTGCAAGCAATAACCAGTGTTTACATAGACTCTAAATTGTGCAACTTTGCTCTTGGAAAGTGTTGGTGTGGCAAAATTAGCGCATGTCCAAGAACCTGTTTATATCCAAGCCTTTAACGTTGGTGTGCGTTTGCTTCCGAACAGATGTTGTTGTCTTCCGGCCTCTTAGCTACTATTAGGTAGCTGTAAGTGAAGAGAGACAGGAAATAATGGGGCAAGAGAGGGCGACCCTAAGCGGCAAATGGCATAGACTGGAATCGAACGGGTGCCACTGCGACAAGAGCTGTAGCCTCACCGTACGTTAGCTTCTCGGCTAATTTTGGGACGCAACCTATGAAGCTTGCCTTAAAGATGCTGTGAACAGCAGTGAAGAAAAAACAAACAAACAGAGACACATATACCGAATGGGTTACAGCTACATGAACAAAGAGTGTTCCTAAAGCTAAACTTATATCAACATATCCCACATGTCTTGATGTTTGAAATTTGAAAAAAACTTTTTTGGAGAAAGGAGTGGCTTCTTCCAATGAAATCCAACACTGAAGGTAGAAAATAGTAATTTAAAACCCACTGATGTTGTGTTTCTGGTTCCCCTAAAGGGTTGGTCTGAATGTATGAAATAAAATTGGCTAAGTTGGGCAACAATTAGCAGGCTAACCTGTGGCTAACCATCTTGACTTCCAAGTCAAAATAGCCTGGGATTTTCCTGCAACATTGCAAAAAATGCAACATGTCAGTATATAAGTCACTGCAAACATGCAAGCCTGGACCTTATTTCTGGCGATGATGTCATCTCTGAGCGCCTGCGCGAACCCGCGACAGTCGGCTCGTTTACCTGTAATTTGCTACTGCTAGCTTTTTGCAGCATTGCTGAATATTTTTCCGATTCTGAGGATTGTGGACGACGACTTTGTTTATGACGGACGTCCTTACCGTTTTGAGCCAGAGTATATGGATGAGGAGCTTGTTGAAAGGAGGATGCGGAGGCAGAGAGAGGAACAGCTGGCCAAAGAACAACAAACCGCTGCACGTAGATAACAGGTAACTCCGGACTCAACGGGGAATAGCACTAGCGTATCATAACAAAATATTGGTGAAATGAACGAGTTTCGCGGCAGATAATGCGTTATTTAGAGGCTGCGTTTCGGTGCCCCAGTCACTCCCACTATATGGATATACAGTACATGGCGCTTCGCTGGATCTTAGTATCTTCCAAATGACTCCAAATGACACCAAAGTTATATGGGTGAGTAAATGATCGTATGTTATGCCAGAAATAAGGTCCAGGTTGTAAAAAACGGTAATTCCCCTCTACCTCCAAGGGCTGCAATGCCTAAATGGGCCTTTCCAGGACTGTCAGTGTGGCTGCAGACAGTTAGAAGAGAGTAAAAAGGAGGTATTGGAGGATAGTGTCTTATTTGATAGGTTTGTTAATTTCACTTTTTTTCCCTATGAAGACAAACGCGTCAGCTGATTATCAAAAAAAGCCAGTGGCGTATTGTATTTATCTAGGCTCCAAAGCTTTCATGTCACACTGATATTGTTTCCACTGAAAGCAAAAGTGAGGGGGATATTGCAGCTGCTGAAGGCTACAATGGGAGATGTTACTGTTACGCTGACGTTTTATCAGCACAACAATTAACTGTCTGAAGCCGCTCGGCTCCAGCATTAATTCTGCGATCTCTTTCTTCCTTGCTCTCCGCGGCGAGCCACTGTCTCGCGGATGTTCCGACGGAGAGCTGGGAAGGGCTCCTCGGATTTCCTCGCTTTCTCTTAATCCACGACAGTAAGGGAGAGCCCGCTGCGGCACCAATAAGCAGACTTTGTTGGCTTAAATCGCTGAGTGGCAAGCTAAGTTCTAAGCCCTCCTTGGTGTAGCGGTGGAGAGGAAGTAGCTTGTGTCTGGACGGATCAAAGGGAAGGGGCGCAGAGAAAGGTCAGGTCTCAGACGATCCCACAGCGAGACGCTCAGTGCAGCGCTGGGAGAGGGAGACGCTCCCCGCCGGGTTTTCTATTAGTAACACAAGGACTGCTGCTAGGCTCATGCCAGGTGATATGTTATTTTCCATGTCAGGTTTAATTCATTGTTGTTAAAAGAAAAACAAAACAAAACAAAAGTCTAGCAGTGTCTTGGTTCCAAATGCATTTTTATGTAAAATATAAAGTTCCGTACAGGCCTTATGGGAACTACTACACCTTGATTGTTGCTTACTTCATGCTCATAGCTGCCCACGGTTTTAATTCAGAGAAATATGCTTTCGAAAGCAACATATTAGAAGTTCTCGTAATCAGTGGTCATCCTACTTTCTGGGGGCCCAAGGCAAAGACATACATGTGACAGTTAAATTGGTCATAGGGTAGATAGAAAGGGGGGCCACTCGTTCGGTATGCAGAGTATTGTTGATGCACTGTAGGGCCTTCATACATTTCATGGTTTTGATTGCAAAATATGCCTAAAGGTAGCCAACTGGGGGTCTCTTTTTCTCTCTCTCTCTCTCTCTCTCTCTCTCTCTCTCTCTCTCTCTCTACAGCGTAATTTAATCGCCAGTTATCTCCAGGCAACAATTGCTTGGTTTGCATGCTAATGATCTTATGATGTAACGTCACGAGGGCGGTTTTCTGCACCCAGATTATCCTTCCATGCCTTTTCCTTACATTCTGTATGCAGGACTTTAACTTAAAATGAATTTGAGAACATCCTAAAACAAGTTCTTTGACTTGGCCAGTAACTACAATCATGGCTGACATTGCAAAATGTGCCAAAAGGACCCCTTTCTCTTTTCTCTCATGGGATCCAAAGCAATTGCTTGGTTTGCCTGTCCTGATGGCTTCCCATAATGGCATGCCTTTGAGATTATGCCACTAATGTTTCAGTACCTGGGACACATCTTGTCATGCTGGTCACCATCCCACATACGGCGCATTGTCCCCCCATCAACTCATTCATAACCAGAACACTTGGCTCCACTTGCTTTTGCTACACCTGTGCAAGTATTTGTTCGGCTATGTATCATCAGATTCAAGTTAATTAGTTGCGAAGCCAGAAGATCAATCAGTTGACTTTGTGTTTCTGTTCCATAAAGTAACACTACACCGTGTAAAGTTCCCACTGCTACTCCTCTTTGCCCTATTAAGGTTTTATTGAGTTGTAAAATCCTTGGAAAATCAATGAAACATGGTGTTGACTACTGTCACTAATCAGGTACAGAACTACAGCAGGAGGCTTATTAATGAGGTTTGAGACTGTATGTTGATGTTATACTTTAATCATCAAAATGCTGAGGGTTGGAATAATTAATGAGACACTTCTAGATTAGAACAAGTGGATACAGAAGATGAATGAACTTCTAGATTAGTAATATGAATAAATGGTTTTAAAAATAAAAATATTTGAATGAAGGCTGAAAATTATTAAAAATGAAATGAATATTTAGTTGAACTGAACAATCTGATGTTACTTTTGAAAAAAAACAAAAAAAAAACACTTTTTAATGAACTTTACAATTCTATTTCCAAGGACACCTCCTTTATTTCACCACATGTGACACCTCAACACCACGGTATACCTCATTCTTGGAGCACCTTACAGAGCACTTGGATTACCGTGTCCGGTGTAGTGTGGGAAGCTCCCTCAGCCAGCGCATTATGTATATAGCGCATCTGGCACCTTGATCCCCACGAATTCTTCGTCTTTGGGGCCGCTCATGGAACAGATCACAGGGCTCACTGTAGTGTGGAAAGCATGCGCGATCAAGGCGCCACATTCGGCTTCTTCTCTTCGGCGCGTCGCAGGCCAGAGGGTACTTTGGTGTCGCGGTATCCAAAGCAGTTCGGAAAGCTCCTTGAGCCTGGCACTCTGTTGTGGCGTGGGTGCAGAAATCCCTCAGAAGATTAAATTTGAATTCATTGATTCTCCTGTAAGGTGGACCAAAAAAATGATCAGTGGGGGATCCTCCAGGTCAGCCATGCTGCCGGATAACCGAGTAGCAATAACAAGAAAAAACTTTGCCAGAGGCTATTGCAGCAGTGAAGTACATAAACAGTAGATATTAATTGGAGGATTAAACTGCAGTTGGTGTGGAAGAATTGTTTTGGCAGATGGTGGAAGAACAAGTTTAATCATAAGGTAAGGAAACACTGCTTTGAAGAGACCAAGACAGAAGGATGAAGGGGTCCAAGAAAAACTGAGAAGAGAAGAATGGATTCAGATTGAAAAATCCTAAATTAAATATTAAAAATATACAAAAAAAGAAAAACAAGTCCAATAAGAATAGATAAGATGATAGATAGTTTGTTATATGGAAAAACCTGTTAAACCAGTCGGAGCACTTCAGAGCTCCTTTTTTGTGAACCGAACAACAAGTCAGTAGAACTCTTGACCTCTCTCTTCAATGAATGAGGAGAAGGAAAAACTGGAGCAAACCCCTTCCAGGATGAGCTTCAGCACCGGGCTGGGTAATAATTTCCCTCTCTCTCTTTTCTATGTCTATTGTTCCACCCCCTCCTGTGTGAAGACAGAACCCTCACAGCAGGGGTCCATGGATTTCCTGCGTTCGGTGCCTTGTTGGAAACTGTAATTCGCCCCTTTCGCGTGTGAACTGTAAATTAACCGCTGATGAATTGGCTTCAACTTGTTTGTCGAGCGGTCCGGTGACGCACGTGCACCCTGCTTAAATAGTTCGTTTTTACATATTTAGGCAAGGAAACATTTGATCCTATTGACAGTGCCTATTATAGAGGTGGCATGCGAAGTAGTGACAGGTGAAATTGACGTGGTGTTGCCGTTTCCTCACTGAATAAATAAAAATGCTGATGAGTCACGTGGAAAATTAAATGACGACCCTACATTTATGGCACATTCAGAGTCATAGTGGCGATGATGGGACTTCAGCTATTGAAGTGTGCTGTTTAAGGCCTGCAGAAAACTGTGGTGGATGCCTTTGGGTCCGCCAGGATATTTAAAAAGATCACCTAATTATTTAAAATAGGTCGCTCAAGAGTAAGGAAGCTCTCACGCCGGCGGTGTGCATGTCAAACAGCGTCTAATTTCTAGAGGACTGGCTGTCCCATCAAATCCTGCAAAGAGCGGTTGGTGCAAAAAGAAACCCAAAGTGTCCTGCACAGGATCTGCAAGTGACTGTGGGTGTTAAAGTGTTGCATCTGCAATCACAAAGAGATTTCACAAATTTCTGAAATGACAAAATTTCACAAGATGCCAAAAAGAACATTAGTTTTCCTTCGAACAAACAAAGAAACACCAGGCCTCTAGGAACAATGGGCTCTGACTATATGGATCAAAATTAGAGGTGTTTGGAGGCTGAGCCTGGCGCAGGCAGCGTCACGGTTTGAGGCCCGCTCCTCTGCATCGGGGGCCCGGGCGCTTTGCCACCATTGTTTCGGCTTCAAACTCCGATATCAAAGAGCCCTCTCGCGTGTACCACGAGGCCATCTGCCCAAAACGTTAGTGCTGAAGCGTAAGCGGACCTTTTGAACTCGGTAACGATGCCGAGCGCGCCGACACATTCTCAGAGGAGCGGATCAAAAAGGAGAAATGGAGCGTTATTGAATAGCCTTGTCAGAAAGAAAGAAGAAAAACCGAGATTTGATCTGCGCTGAAATGTTGTGGACGATTCGAAACTGGCAGAACACGCTGAAGGAATTTCGCACTGGGCAGTCGGAGTCGGAGATGTCAGAGTCAGCTGGACAGTTAATCAAAACAGACAAGAAGTTGTTTCTGGTAAAAGAGGAAACCAAGCTTTTTCCACTGATCAAGCATAACATTATGACCACCTTCCTAATATTGGGTCTCCCTTGTGCCTCCAGAACAGTTGTGACTCATCAGAGAATGGACATGGGTCTTCTGAGGGTGTTCTGTGGTGTCTGGCAACAGAATGTTGTTAGTGGGGGCCTTTGGGTCTGGTCTAGGTGGGTGGTACATGTCTAAGTAACATCCACATGAATACCAGGTCCAAAGGTTTCCCAGCAGAACATATTGTATTGTCACAAGATGGTCAATGTTATTCACTTCTCCTGTCAATGGTTTTAATGCTGTGGCTGATCGGTTTAGATGGCGTTTTTATCGTCATTAAATATTTTACTGGTTTGTTGGACACATAAAGAAAATCCCGTCCCACTTCACTCACATCATTTGTGTCTCAGATACCAGACATATGTACCGTCTTATCTCCTGGCAGTATCCACCGGGGGGGAAGGCTGAGAGGCGGCGGTAACGGAGACACAATATAAAAACGCTGGATAGAACAAACTACACTGCGATGATTTAGCTCTTCTTACCGGAGTCTTACCAGAAAAGGTCACAAGGTCACCAAAGTCATTAGGACCGGCTCTCCTGGGAGCAGGAATATTGACGCCGTGGAGATTTACTCCTCTGTAACCAAGCGGCGGGGCGGGCCGACTGGCTTCATACCCGGCTGGAAATTGAGTCGTACGCGGACCCATCCAAGCTGACAAAGGGATGAAGGAATGCAACGGTGGAATCGATAAGGAGAGCGTTTGAAAAACAAGCTTGGGTATGCACACAGTGGCTGTTGTTTGTCTTGGCTTGCATAAAAACTCACTCATTAACGCGTTCTATCTCCCTTCTTTAATGGGTATGGTAACATTCATATTAAGCGGGAGATGCTCGTAGCCTGCTTTTAAAACTAAACGCTTAATGATGGAGTAAATAAATAAAAACAAATGCATAAAACACGAGCAAAAAGTCAGGAAACAAATGAAGGAAACACAGGTAAAGGAAGATCATTAAAGGAGAGGGTGCTGGAAAATAATTAAAGGTCACAGCGTAAAAGCATTTTCAGGGCAGAGAGTTTTAAGAAGATACTTAAAAAAAAAACGATTCATCTCACCGGCCTAAACTCCAAGGTCTTGGGACAAAAGCATTAATGGGAAAGGCTTCTTTTTTGTGTGTGTTGTTCTGGACTCGTGAGCAGCCATTGATTGTTACTCAGACTTTCCTTCCCTACTCTAGCTTATATTTTCCTCCCTATTAAGAGATCCAGGAAGAATTATTTATTTATTTTTTTAACCTAAATAAATGACATCTACTTACATTTGTCTGCATATATTTTTGGACACAGAGGTGTCATTGTTGTAGAGAAAAAAAAAACGTTGAGTGCTGAGGTCTGGCCTCTGTTGCCTGAACCAGGAATAATTCTTTTTTTCCTTATCTTAAATAAATGACATCTGCTTTTGTCAGCGTACATTTTCCTTCACTGGCTCAATTTTCCGTTATTTAGCTGTTTACCAAAACACTTTCATCGCTGCAGCCTTACAGTCTGACGAATATGGGCTTCAAGTGCAGACTTTCAGCCTCTGTCTCGGCTTTAATTTGAAGCTATCGGAGGAAAGTTGCGGGTTACGGCTCTTTAAAACACAGCCCAACCAAAGGAAACCAAAGGTAATTGGGCCATTAACTCAAAAGCCGTTTCATGGACAGCTGTGGGATATTCCTTCATCAATGAGACAGGTGAAAGATTTAAGTCCAAAAGAGGAAACCCGTGAGCTCCAGACTCCAGGCAAGTCCCTGCCTGCTAAGGATCCTTGACGAAGCATTCAAAATTAACTTTTTGATTTGTGATTTATGTTAATTGGTTCAACTGCATTTGAGATTTGGTTGCGTTGTTGTGTTCAAATGGCTTGGCAGCGCCTGGATTAAAGCAGGAGGCTAAAGCCACTGGGGACCGTTGGTGGCATGAGGTCTGAGCAGCAGCAGCAGCATAATCATCAATCATACTCCCAATGTGTACTGGCTCACTTTATATAGGCTGCCACTAATCAACCCACAAGCCCTACCTGTCCACAGGATGACTTCCTCACCAAATCCACAATACGCTCACAGGTAAATTACAAACACATACACTTCTCATCATTATCACATGCACCGCTGCATTCATAACTTCATTTAAACTATTACATGCACCACGTCCCTTGCTATCGATTCCTGTTTACTCCTGACCATGTGCCAACCCCCCCTCTTCAATCAAACACTTGGTTTCTCCCAGAACCTTTAAAAGCTTTGTTCGGGCCTCCTGGGGGACTCTTTTCAGCCCAAACACCTGAGAAAGACAACACAGCAGAGGTAAGAAGCACAAGATATTACATAATGTTTCCACACTACACCAGCCTGCATGTGTGCAACCTTTAAACCGCCAGGTAACTGGAGATTGCACCGTTCAAATATTTAAACATTTTCTTAAAATCAAACCTTCTCGGCCAGCACGCGGCAGCTGTTAAGAAAGCACACAAGCAAAAGCACGATAAAACAGTTTCCATCTGTGCGAAGTTGTTTCTTGTATCTCAAGTTCATTAATCACTAAATAAATATTAATGTGACGTGTTATAATAGACCATGGTAATGAAGGGGACCCTCATTACACAATGCCTGAATGTTTCACATGCTACATTTGTACAACCTCTTGAATTAGAGCTGAGAGTCTGCACTTTAGGCCAACTTTCATTACATAGCTAGAACTTTGAGTATGTTTTGGTTCACAGCTAAAAAGGCAAACATAGTTTCAGCGTCCAAATGTATATTAAGCTAACTGTATCTCCATCTCTGTCTCTCTAAGCCTTGCACTATTTAAAATCTGGATCTCAGGAAGCAAACAAGTGCCAGCGCGCGTGTGTGTGTGTGTTTGCGCATATATATATATATATATATATATATATATATATATAGATGGATGCATATATAACAAGTAATTCATCAATGCTACACTGTATTTTCCTGAGCCAATAACTCTTTGTCTCAGTGAGCAAAGGAACAGTCATTATCTGTCTAATTTATTTATTTATTTTTTTTACTTTTGAAATACTGACGTTTCAGTTTATTTTGTCACAGTCTGTTCTGAAACTTTTTTTTAATCTAATTTGGTGCAATTCAGAATTTTTTTTTTAAAAGCAGCTCCGACTTAATTTGAGCTTGATTGTTGCCTTTGAAAACCGTATCTCTGTAATTGAGCTTCAAGTAAACAAAGAAAGACAAGAGAGCTCTCTTTGTCGCTTAGCTGTCTGCCTTGTCCTGCTTTAGCGCTTTGGTTACAGGTACCGTTCTGTGGCGGAGCGCTCTCCGCTAAGTTGCCGGGAACTTCCACCAAAGTCGCAGCGTTTATCTGATTCTTTTTCCCCCAAAGCTGCTGTGCTGGGAGTCAGCGCGGGTGTGGTTCACATGAAACCCCAGTCTATATTTTAAAACGTTTAAACTCCCCTGATAGTTTAAGCTCCGGCACAGGCCAGACCCTGGCGCTAAGCACCAGTGAACACATCAGAACCGTTGTCCATTGATTCATATTGAGAGATAATATTTAATTACATTAAGTTAAAGAAGAAAAAAAATCAAGTCAACCAGATTTGTGAAGTGAGAGAGGAGGGATAATGTCCTCCAAAGTGGCAATATCCGAGTCCACGCTTTCATGCTTTGTTTGCTTCAGTCTGTTCAGAGTTTTAGAAATGTTCCAAAAAAGTCAAAAGAGAGATGGGCTGAATTTGGAAAAGGTCCTCTTTTCACATTATTATTATTATTAAGTTACTCAGCAGAGCAATTATGTAAAGATTTTTGGAGGTTTGCAAGGACTCAAAAGGACACACGCAGCAATTAAGTCCTTTATTACGGCCGGTGTGGTTTACAAGAGCTCCAGTCTAGTGCACTTTACTACAGCGAGGCTAAGCGGGGATACCTTGGATACTCTATAAAGGAACCCGTTGGAAGTGATGGCCCTGCTGACAGACCATCTCTATCAGCTCCAAAACAGAACAGCAAAAAAAAAGTTGGAGTAATTCATAGTGTGGCGTATTCGTTCTGTGAAGCCAGCGGGAGGCATGGTGTGGGCACGGAGTTAAGGATTAGTATGCATGGCTGGTTATGTTAAGGTGAGTGCGTATGGGCCTCCAGAGCATCGCTGCCTGCAGATGGAGTGGGCTGCAGCTTGACAGGAATGAGGTAGAGGGGAGCTCTGCTGCTGCTGGTGGTGGGGCTGGTGGTGGGGCTGGGGCTCTGGCGCAGGAGCTGTCCGTGGTGCTGCAAGTCTCCTTCGAGCTGGTGCCGGCGTATGAGCGTCGGCGGTTTGGCGCTGTCCGTGGTACCAGCGCTCCTCTAAGCTGGCAGAGAAGCTGGCGCTGTCCGTGGTGCTGAAACTCAAGCTTCCTCTGCTGCGCTGGCCATTGTACGGCGGTGGAGCTGTCCATGGTCCTGAAACTGTAAAGAACCAGCGGAAACATCATTTTCATGTAGCCCGTAATAAAAGTAGTTTTTTTTTTACTAGTAAAATACACTCACCTGCCAGTTCATTAGGTACACTAGTGAATACGAATGCTTATTCTTATCTTCATAAATGTTATGGTATTTAGCATTTGTTAAAATACAGCAGAGAGCTGTTGATTCAACTGTGTTTTCACTTTGTAGTGCTGATGCTTCTGTTATTTTGACAACCCTATTTAAGTCAGCGGGCTAGGCTCCTTCATCCAGTTTAACAGCACCACAACGGCGCATCCTTTAAAATGATCACACTGTTGAATCACCACCTTTCTGATGCTGTTTCAGCATAAACTGAGCATCAGAACAGCCATGAAGCTAAGAGTCAGTGCAGAACTGTTGCACTAGAATGCATTCGGTTGCTCTGGTGTACCTAATGAACTGGCAAGTGAGAGTAAATCTTAAATAAAAAGCGCTTGAATATTATTGTGGCGCTAAATGTCACAGGTTTAAGGACAAGGTAGCACATTATGAGGCACAGGCAGTGGTGTGAAACTGGTTTGTGTACGCGCGCGGCGCAAATGCCTCAAAACTGTGTGCAGTGCATGAGCAAATGTACTCTCAGCACTGTCACGGGGTCAGTCCGAGCCTAAGGTGTTCATCACCTGTGCAGAGAACCCACGAGCAGAGCATCGATCTGCTTGGGACAATAACTGCTTTACTGTGAAGTTGGATTGATCCGATTCAGCGGCACGATTGGGCTCGAGGTGCCCATTAAAACGATTCGGAATCGAAGTTGGAGTTCTGCTTTACGTATTTAAAACGTAAACGAGAAAAATAAAAAAATTGCACCCCAACACGGGCACTGCACTTCATCATAAACTGCCACAATCCCCTCCTGTGCGGACATATTGCAGAAATGGAAACGGAACTCCCCCTGATTGCAATGAAAAAATAACAGAAACGAACATCCAGTGAATAAATACGCACCGTCCACGCCGTGCCTGCGTGAACTGCGTCTCTTTTATTGAAGGGTGCACATTGCTCGTGGGGGGAAATATCACTCAGTCATTATTGACTGAAGGAAAAAAAAAAAAAAATCAAACGGGCGCAATATATAAAATCGATACGCTTGTACGCCGTGATTCACGCTGATCTCGAGATGTAAAACGATTTCTCCGCCCGCAACAGCGTCAAGCTTGTTGTCATATCTGGAAACCGCGACCTCGAGTGGCTCATTGCTGACGTAATATCGATTATTTGAATGTTTCACTTTGGAGAAGGGGAAGGAAAAAAAATAAAAAATCACTTGGAGTCGCACAGTGCGCACTTTTCCCTCTCTCTCCGTCTGTGCCCATCCATTCTCCACGCTCCGTTTTTTTTTTTTCTCCTGCGACCATGCTTGATCTCCTCCAAACCGCGGGATAGAAGGAGTTTTTCCCTCTTCCTCTTTCATCCATCCAGTCGTTTACTCGCTGGATTTTATATAATTTTCCTTTTTTTTACAGCCAGTCTTTGAGCTTTGCGCCGTCGTGGCTTCTGCTGCTGCTGGTGGTGGTGGTGCTTCTGCTGCTGGAGAGAATCGAGAGAACCTACCACAGGTGAAAAGAGCTTTTACGACGCTGCGGTACAGATGATTGAAACACTTTGAGCCTAAACTCAGCGCAGTCTGAAGGCAGCGCGCTTTTCCCCCCTTTTCCCCGAGATAAGAGGGAGACTTTCTGGGACCAACTTGCGTTTCTGAGTACAAAAAAAAAATAAACTGCCTTTATTTCTCAGCTGGGGTTTTTTTTTCCTAAGGATGTGACCTTTCTCTTTTGCGCACCGGCGACCAACCCCCCCGACTTCACCCGAGGAGCGCAATCGCTGCTTTTCTATCGCTCACTCAGTCTTGACATGCCTTTTTTGTGGAATTACAAGCGGAGACAGGCGCACTGAAAGAGGCCGAGGTGGATTGTGACATCGCTATCTTTGCGTGTTTTTTTTTTTTTTTTTTTTGTTTGTTTCTCTCCGCGAAGAGGGAAGCGCTCTGTTTCTCCGATGGCTTCAGCGTCGAGGTCGGCGAGACGCAGGGATGCCGGTCGCTGGCCGAGGATGTCGTCAACTTTCTGGGCTGTGGTGCTTCTGACAGCTCTGCTGGTTCTCTACTGCGGTAAGTCCTGCCGCTCTTTTTTTTTTTTTTTTTTTTCCCCCCTTCTTCTTCTTCTGACCACACACCACACATATTATATGGAGCGCCGGTGCGCAATTGATGTCATGTGGGGACGCTTTGACAACAAAATTACGCGAGTGATATTGGCAATTGCTCTTAGCGTATTGATCACAGTAGTTTTTTTTTTTTTTGCGTCTCAACAGTTATCGGAAAACGCTCATGGGACTCGCAGCTGTGCGCGCACTGCACACTCTCACTGAAACCCACGCACTCCTTCAATTCCCTTCTCCCTGCTCACACTCATGCAAAGACGCAGGGATGAGAGTGATACTGTCTGGTTGAACCCCCCCCCCAAAAAAACACTTCTTTCCTCGGCTAGGAGCGTGAACTCCTCAACTATGCCAGAGGCTTAATTAAGTCTCATGTGACTCCCCTTAATTCTCCCCCCCTCTCCCCGTCTCACGAGCATCTCTGTCCTGAGGGCTGTGTCACTGACAGACTGACTTACTGAGGTCAGACAGTCACGCATCTGTCATATTGTCTCTGCACCAAACCCGGCTTACATGTAAAGAGACTTCAGGTCGAAAGATATTTCTGAATAATCCCTGTTTAGTTGGACAAACATCCCTCCAGGCTGTGATTCGAGACAGCCTGAGGATAACCTTAATAGGCAAATGTATGCAAGCCCACACACAATCCGCCCTCCTCCCACAACCACCACCACCACCACCGCCACCACCACCTCTCCCTATCCCTGGCTTTCTCTGAGGCTACTTCTCTGGCCGTTCATTTCTTCTTCCCTGGCACCCTCACACCTTCTCTCCCTCTTGCTCCGTCTCAAACTGCCTCTGACTCACTTATGAGGAGAGATCCAGCTGGCACGCCGAGCTCCAGTCTGCTACGCGTGAAGAAAACGGAGGCAGTAGCCACGATAAACCCATTACAAAAAAAAAAAAAAACTGATTTCATTAGCTGCCCAGCTAATGATTAATATACGATCATTTTGTCTTCGAGCGCATCACCTGCGCCGCCGTTTTGTGTGCAGAAATGAGCAGATTCATCACAGTTTGAGGAAGCATCAGCTTCTTCCTCACCGCTGAAGCAAACCGGTTAATCAATGTTGGGTGGGTTTTTGGTTTATCAGAGCAAAAGGTTATGGATTCGGGGGTCTTTTTTTTGCTTCTTTTATGGGGCCTCGGGCCATGTCGATTGATCCCCTGCTTGTGTCCAATCAATGCCGCTTGGATGTTTGTTTCAGTCAGCAGTCTTTGAGTCTCCCCTCTGTGCGCAGACCTCGACCTCCCACCACTGCGCCCCTCCTGGAACTTGCACCAGTCGTTCCTTCGAATGGAGAAGGACGTTTAGCCCAGAATAATATCCTAACTTGGAGCTTTCATCTTCAGTACCACCAGTGCGCGCCCATTAGGCTGTAGCACCAGGGCCTTCTTTGTTCTATTGCCTCTCTCTGCGTTTTGTCTCGGCTTGTGGTCTTTTTGCCTGATGAATCTCCAAACATTTGAACTTGCAGCGCTCCCGCTCAATCATTGTTAGCTCCCCCTTTCTTCTCTTCCATTTCCATTTAGTTTGACCTTCCTTGTCCGTGCTGTATTTCTGTTTTATCCTTTTTTTTTTCTTTTTTAATATTTTTCTTACCCTCTAGATTGTTCATGTGTCCTTGGACATGCAGGGCACTCGTATTCCTGTGTATTTCTGTGTTTCATGTCTATCTTAGTCTCAGTTTTCATGCTCGGTTGTGTCTTATTTTCTGCAGAAATCGACATTTCGTCCATTTCCTTTCATTTCCTTTCGAGTTTATCGCCGCACATGCTGTGTGTTATGATGACTGAGTTGTGTGCTCTCTCAGCAGTTTTTCATCATCTCTTGTCCTCTCTCCTTCTCTTCTCTTCCGTTATCCTCTCTTCTTATTTACAACACAACAACACTGGAGATTAAACATTTTTGCAGTTGTCGAACAAATTGAATTTGGTGTTTTCCCACATTAGAAATTGTCCCAGGCAGTCAAATTCTATTTTTCCAATGTTTCCATATTTAAGGGCTCCAACTAATATTTATTATCTACTTCTATTTTCTATTGTGTTCCTGTGAAATGACTCTGTTAAGCACAATGTCAGCGAAAGATAAGTCTTCAATTTTGAGAAGCTGGAGCTCTCAAATATTTGACATCTTTCTTTGACAAATGGCTTTAGTTTATCAAACAATCGCTAATTAATCTTCTGGTGGTCACTTACCCATCATTCATAGTCTGTGGATTAAAGGAACCCATTTGCGTCAAACTAAGCACTGCATAAGCCTGTACGTGTGAAGGGTAGCTCTGTGATTATGGCTATGACTCATATGGTGCTTGTCACCTAGAATCAACATCCAACTTCACACGATCCGTCGTCTTAGCTCAGGCCTCTACTGGGAGGGAGAGAGGGGAGAGAAGAATAGGATGGAGGGAGGAAAGGGGAGGGGTAAGAGTGGAGGCAGTGAAAGAGGTGCGAGCGGGAGGCGGCTTGATATCCACACTAATGCCTTGATAAGAGAAGCGAGAGGTGCAGACAGAAACGAGGGAGGAGAGGGCGACTGATGAAAAGGGAGGGAGAAGGGAGAAGAGGTAAAGGAGAGCGAAGCCCTGCTGAGGGTGAAATAGGAGTCGTGGTGGAGAGAATGAAAGTGGCAAAGAAGTGAAAATAACCATCATGAAGACAACCGCAAGGCAGACGGGAAAAAGAGACGGCGATAAATGACAGCAACCCGACAATTTAACTGTTCGCGAGCTCGGTGTTCGGTAATCACACCAGAATGCTCCGCTGCCCTCTGATTACATTCCAAAAAAAAAATAAAAAAAATAACAACAACATTGTGTTCTGTGCGCTAGCTCCCTCCTCTGGAAGCTCTCGGCCGTGCATCCGTTTGCCGGCGGTGCAATTATGAATTCATGAGGCTGTGGCCCCGCATGCGAGCTCGGAGGAAGGTGGATGAGAGACAGCCCACGAGGGTGGCTAATCAGAATGCTAATCTTAGCCCGGGATAGCTGAGGAATGCAGCGCGGCCGCTTCCCCGGTCCGAGCCGCAAACGGGGAAGAGGACCAGGGAAGCCGGAGTAACAAGTGGAGAAAAGGGGGAGGGAGGGGAAGCGATACAGAGGAAGGAAGTGTGCGAGTCTTTTGTAATCTTCAGTGTTAGACAGCTTGCAAGTGCTGATTCATCCCGGGCCTCGGGTGTGGCGCCGTGCGCCCGGCGCATCCGAGCTCTGAGAGGCAAACGCGTACACCCGAGACATTAATGAACGCAGCATCAAAGCGGGCGCGTGAATGCAAATGCGCCAAAGTAGTTATTCAAGGTCATAAAAGAAAACAGCCGTGACCCACTTGCACATGCATGAACATCACACTGCGAGGGGTTTTTAAGAACGCCGAAAGGTCGGACACACACGCAGACACACACTGCTGTCAGGGACAAAAGCTCACCTCTGCCACTTAAAGCCGTTCCCATCAGATCACTCTGTCTCTCAGTGTGGTCTCTTGTGTTTCCCACCTGATTGTTTATGAGTTCCTGTAGCTCTGCGGCCAAATCAATAGGTTGTTGACTTCTATTGAGAACCGCAGCTCGGGGGCACCCGCCGAGAAAAGATGGTGCCTGGCGCCCAGGCATAAAAGCTCAAAACACACATTCACACGTTCTGTAGGTAGGTGATACGGCCATGCTAATGTCTGCATGTCTGCGCACACGCTCTCACACACACACACACACACACACACACACAGACAGTCTGTGTCTGAGATGTCTGAAAGCGACGCAGGGCTGATTCACCAGCCGAGAAAGCGGGACTCGACTGACCTCGAAAAACGCCAGAACTTGTAGGTGAACGCGCGCACGCATTTGAATATCTTATCCTATTTTCAGCGTAGCCCGGAGCCTCTTCCTCCGCAGGGAGGGAGACGGAGAGTGGAGCCACTGTCGGGAGAAGAGGCAGAAAGGGTCCGCCGATGGCCTGGGGGACGCGAATTCATAAAGGGAGTCAACATGTTGAGTTTTCCGCCGAGGAGGCAAAGAGCCACATTGTGGACCCCCCGGAAATGGGGCCAGAGATGGCGTGCATGTTTGAGCAGCTTTTTAAAAGGAGGCTTTGCAAAATTTAAAAACCATTATGGGCGTCACTTGAAGGGGGAGGAGGGGCGCTCGCCGCTATCACGTAATGACCAAACTAGAGATGGAAAGCGTCGAGTTTGGGAAGGCAAGCGGCTAATGTTTAGAATTTTGCGACTTGCAGCGTGAAATATTAAGCAGGAATAGGATCACTGTTTGTCCAGTAACCTTTTGACTATAAGTGGGAGATTGCAGCATTGCTACCGGCAATGTGTTCTTTTCTTTTTTTTCCTTCTTTCCAGCGCTTGTCTGTCAACTCACTGCCGCCTTCCGTTGTGTGGAAATGACACTACAGTTTAGACCTGGGGACTTGACAGGAATCTTTAGGCGCGCTGTTGATACTTTTGGCTCTCCCTTGTTGAGGCAATCCAACACCCCATATGTTTGTGCTGATGCTCACACGCTTTGGACTGTGAAAAAGCAACACAGAGGCCCCTCCTCTCAACCCATAGGACCCAAAGGCCCCCATTAACAACATTCTGTTCCCAGACACCACAGGACATCCTCAGAAGGAACCATGTCCATTCTGTGGCACAAGGGAGACCTGCAAAATTGAAGGAAGGTGGAAACCATTTGGAAACCATATTTATCATATGTGTTTTTAAAAATCCGTCATCCGATGGTTACACCCAGCACATATTATTGCTCTGAAATTCGTCCTCTCACTTTTTGAATCAGTCGATCCAGTGCCGGGAAGACGTTAAGGGAAGCTCAAAGGAAGCTTCACTTGTTGATAAAGAAGCTGCAGTATTAACCTGATCATTTCCAGGTCTTTTTTTATATGTCAGTGGTTTGATAAGCTGTTAGCAAAACTGAAACCATACATTTAAAGGAAGACCTTACAATTTCTGTGATATAATTTATCTTGAACAGTACGGCTAAGGCAGGGACTTTTAGAAACGCAAGCAGGGTGGCTCTGGGCGGACGAAAAAGGATTTTGACGGATTTGGGAGAAAAGTTTCGGAGCTTGGCTCGCAAACTAAAGTTGGGTTTTGGTCGAGGCTCAAGAGAAGCAGCATTCTCTGAAAAACTAAAAAAAGAGCGCTCGTGCTCTACAACGAAAAACAGAAGTCAAACAGAATTATTTAGAAATTACAGAAGCTCTGCTCTCGCGCCGAATCAATGAATGTTGGCCTTTTAGTTGACTGCTTAATACGCACAGCACTCGTGAACACAGTTACGCAGTGAAATGTAGCCTCAGTCCTTTGGTATTACCACCGTGTTTGTGCCTCTACTTCCTGTAGTTCAACACTCATGGATGTAACGCCGCTCACACACGGTATGCGCACGCTTGCACTGACTTGAGACTGGAATTATGCTGACTTGCCAGAGCAGCACACAGCCTGTTCCTCAACAGCTGCTGCACAGCCCCAGAAGCCACAACAGTTGATGCACTTGTTCACAGGGAGTTGCAGTAAAAGTTGCATCAAGGCTCGATTCTCCGCTTTTTTTTTTTCCCCCGATCGTCGTCTCTCTTCTTTCACCTGCACCTTTTGTAACCAGAGCCTCCTGCATAAAAAAAAAAATGAAAGCCGCAACATGGATGCAGTAATCGCATGCTAATATGCTGTGACATTTACTTAATGTGAAAACAAATTGCGAAGTGTTTGGAGTTTGCAGTTAGGGGAAGTATCACCCCAGCCGCCTCCATGGCTAATTGCACCTTAAATGCTCCGTGCCCCATCGTGAATTAATTCGGTGTCAATGTGACTTTAACTACCATTGAAACCGCATGTGTAATATTTACATATCATATTAGAAGTATGACTGCAGGGCTCAACAGGTCGCAGTCAAAGGAAACGGCTGGTTTGTGTAATAACTGGGAGCTTGTCTCTGCAGTGACGGTGTGAATAGGGATTTTCTTTTTATTATAGAAGCACAAAGACTGAATTTTAAGATTCAGGAGCCTCTTGCAGAGCTTTTGACAGCACAAATGTGATTAATGGTAAGTTTTTGAAACCAATCCCGTAAATTGCGCGAGGCAGCTTAATTGGGTCGAAATCCGGACAAAGGCTTGCGGTGTGCTCCCGCCTCGGGAGGATTCATGGATGTGCACTTGTGCTTGTTTTGCCTAGGGCCAGTAAGCCCATTCAGAGAGAGATGCTAAAGCTACTCCTCCTTTATTACTGCAAAAAGCAATTGCTCGGAAGAAAATGCCAGAATGGTGCTTTGAATTCCTGGAGGGGCCCATCACTGAGACGCAGCCCACGGAGCTGAGACAGCTAGCATCTGGAGCAAAGACATGGCGGTAAAGTGGAGGGAGTAAAAAAAGGGGGGAGGAGGAGTGCGGAGAGGGAAAGAGGGAGCGGGATGGCAAGGAGGCAATGAGAATGAAAGAGTAGGCGAGGGAAGAGAGACGGGCACAGAGCACAACGGAGACGGGGAGATGGTGAGCGCGAGGCAGACGGAGCAAGGGGTTGACAAGGGAGCAGTAGAAAGAGCTGGGGAGAGAAAGAAGTACCGCGCAGGCAATGAGACAAAAGACAGACAGACGAGAACACTCAGACGGTCCACCAATTGACAGCCGGTTGGGGAATAAAGTCCGCTAACACAATGAAGCAGTCAGCAGACAGACTTGCCGCAGAGTAGCCGAGAAGCCCTCAGAAGTAGAAACAAATATTACATTAGAAGAGACAGAAGCCATTTGTCACAGTGGGAGGCCTGAGAGGTAGTTAAGCTGCAGACTATAGGCACCCATGGCCTGGTTGATGCATGTCGCCACAAGGAGGTAATTGTGCTGAAGTCAGCTCCGTTCAATCAATTGTCTGGTGTCCTTCAATGACTCCCGCACTTAACAAGATAACGCCGACGCAAAGTTTTTTGCCAGCCCAACTCTTGAGAACTTGTTATGGAGCCTTGAGAGCCTTCCCCTCAATCCTTTTCCCCCTCCCCTCTTTCATCCGCCCTTCCCTCCCATTCTCGCCAGCTTGTCAGCCGCACCGCTTCCGCATCAAGGGCTCGGTGACATACATGCTGACAGCCACGATTCAATGTTAATGTATCTGGAAGATGAATCTGCTGGACATTTAATGCCTAAATGACAGCTGCACTCTGTCTGCACCCGCGTGTCGCCGACGGTTGAGATTCTGGAGCGGTTTCAAGGATTGTCAGTCAGTCAGTCGGCCACCTGGTCAGTCAGTCAGTCAGAGATTTGGCTCTCTGCCACGAGGTGCATTACTTTGCCCCCGGTCTGAAACGGCTTCATTAAATAATTGCCCAAGTATGTTCATCACAACAAAAGCTATCTATTTTCTTATTTTCCGCCTTTGCCTTTCTCTCCTTTGCTCTGTCTCTCCTTTCCCCCCTTCTCTCCATCTTGAGCCGCTGACACTCTCCATGATTGATATGGAAATTACAATGTGCTCGCCTTCATTTATCTTGCAGTGCTGCTTGTTGCTGCTCCAACAACCATTTTGGGATGCAGAAACGATGAACTGATTTGCAGCTGCTGTTGCAGAGAGCAAAAAGGATATACTGTAAAGATTTGATTTGAGACCCAGCATTGCCCGGCGGATGAGGAAGGTTTCCCATCTTAATGGAAGAAAAAAATAAAACACCGTGCTGCCTACAAACAAGGCTGTAACCTCAATATTTCCAGAGGCACATATGGAGTCCCAGAAGCAACAAATGCCACTAATCATATGAGCCTGAATACATAAATAAATAATACAGAGCATTTAAATAATGTAAATGTATGTATGGCTCTAAAATCTCCGCATTTACCGCCATTTCACCCGTGACAGTGAATTTCTATATTCCATCTCCTTACTTTGCCTTGTTTGTGGGTCATAGCATGCATTTAATCTGTGTATTTTGCAGACATGACATTTTCCCATTTTCCCCGCGGAATACAGTTGCTCCCAACATTTGGATCTAAATGTATCACAGCAATCCGGTCAAACGAGCAAGTAGCCCTTCATCAACACCTGTCGTGTTCTTTTAAAGAAGTATTAAACTGGGTATATGAACCGCTACACTTGCTCTTACCTGTTTCAGTCATTTTCCGTTTAGTTTTCGCTTCTCCAATGCAGTTAGCTGAATATTTCAATATTTAATTTCTCTGTTTGGACTTACTAACTAGTTTTCGTACTCTCCCAGTCACAATAATACATACTGTTCAGGGTTTACTCGAGTGGATGAGCTGATCCGCAGTCGTTTCCAAGTACTGTTTCTCCTGGAATACAAGCACCACCACTTGGGAATCACTGACGTACACACCGACAAATACCGCCTACCTCACCACTGTTGCGCACCGCGTTCAACCTTTCATGCCTTTAAATTCCCCATATCTCAATCCAGCCGTAGATTTGTGTTGGACAAACAAGTCCGATCCAAAGAGGCCCCACCTTGGATCTTGCAGGACTTGAAGGAAATAGTGCTAAACTCTCGGTGCCAGATACCGCAGCACACCTTATAGCGGAATAGTGGAGTCCATACCTTGAGAGGTCATGAAAAATTTGGGACTAGAGAACTGGGCTGGTGGTCATATTATTAAGGCTGATCTGTGTGTGTTATCCTTCCATTGGAGAATATGCTTCGTCAAGTTGCGTGATGCTAGTCAACTTGAGAGCGTCATGGAAGCTGTGTAAAGTTGCCTACCAGAGTTTCTTTCTTTGCTACGAGGATGTGGGGAAACAATTTAAGATTTAAAAACCTCAGAGTGGGTAAGCCTGATCTCACGCTGCAGCAGCAGAATGGACTAATGGTATGAAAGAGAACGCAGGAGGATGTTTCTGCCTGGAAAGAAATGAGGCAGTCAGATGAAATAAGTAGCCGAGCTGTCTTAAAGCTTCCTCTGAGCTTTAACACACTCTCACCACAAGATCTTCATTTGATATATGTACTTTTCTTAATGTAGTTGGTTGCGAGCGCATCATCTCCACCAACTACCGCTGTTTCTTGTTCAGCTTGTGTGCTTCCAGGAAATAGCCCCCCCCCCCTGAAACCTTGACTCGATCAAAAAAGAAAGATCTTCCTTCCTTTTGCCTGACCTTCTATGACATATTATATCTTAGTACTGGTGACCAATATGGAAGCAATCCAAGCCTTAACAGTGCCACAATCTGACTCAATCTTTCTTTAATCTGTTCTGGTTGCTGAACCCCAAACCTTATCTTGAACTAAATGATATCAGTTCCTGTACAAACTGAACCTGCTGCCCTTGACACTTCGAAAAGAATGATAAAGAGGGCCACATAGTGGGCTTAAGGCTCTTTCAGACAGTTGTTCAGTGCTTGTTAGCTTGTTTCTGCAGTCTGCAGAGTTTTACTAGACTCACTGCTGCCATTTGGTAGTGCTTGTTCAATTTTTAGCCGAACAAATGGCGTGGCCAGGGAGGGCAAAGTCAGTCAGATGGCCAGTCAGATTGAAATCCGCAAGTACTAGATGTTTTGCCATGAAAGTTTGTACAGAAATTCATGGTAATCCCCCAGACTTTTCTTTTACCACCAGTTCCCTCCAATTAGCTCTCTACTTCACAGCTTATCTTTTTCAAAACTTTGACTCACGACCAAATACCTGCATAACCAAAAGGCCTTGTATTGCCATCACACTCCGCTGTATTTTGTGTTTAGCAAGTGTTAGAATGCCAACAGGCTGAACTGAGATGGTGAAACCGGTAAATAATGGTGTTAGCTTTGTCAAAAAGTTAGCGAGGAGATATTAGCATTTAGCTCAACCTTGGCTTTAGACTTTCAGTGTTCCAGCAGAATGAAAGATCACACGTGTGCTGTTAAACACTCAGAAAGTAACCTACAACTAAATTGTTTTGTAGAAATACGGAACCTAAATTGTTTTTGTTTCCCCTTTTGTACAAATGCGTCCTTTTAGCACCATTGTCCTTAGCATGACCCCTGCCTCTCGCCCGATGACAGCTGGGCTGTTTTTAAAATGTGTTCTGTGCATTTCGTCAATTATTCTTTCATTGTTGTACTAGCACATCCCTTTAGCGCCTTTTGTCCTTAGCATGCACTCAGCACACGAACCCATAGAACTTGAACGTTTGATGGTCACAACAATCAAACTTCCCAGAACTAGCCAGCTCCAAATATATATTTACGCATAGTTTTTGGTAAAAACATGTAGTTTGTGCATTTCATCAATGGTCTTTTCAGTTTCTGCACAAGCACATCCTTTCAGCGCTTCAGTCCTTAGCCTGCACCTAACACACTAACCCACAGAGCTTGAACGTTTGATGGTGTGATCTATACCAAGGCAACATTACAATCAGACTGTCCTGAAGTAGCCGGCTCAAAATATATATATTTACGGTGGTTGTTGTCAATCATCAAATTTCTGAAGCAGAAATGAGCAAGATGCAGCAACAGAGACAGAGATGCAAGAGAAAAAAAAACAGAAGAAGAGAGTGAGAGGGAAACAGTAAGACATGTTGCCTGAACGTGCTCAGCTAGCTGCAGCAGTGTAATTCCAGCTGATACTCCCAGACATGTTGAAGCATGCCTCGGTTATGCATGCGTGGCGCGCTGGATTAGATTTTTTTTTTTATTTCTCTCAGTTTTTCCTTTTGTACAGTATTTCATCCTTCCCCGCTCTCCTCAATGCCTCCTGCTCACGCACTCTTCCCCTCAAGCCTTTGGCAGTGATAAACCCTTCCATTGTCACAGTGCGAGTTATGCCTGCCTCTTTAGGGTTGAAGAGCTCATTACGACTTTTCAGCAGGGGCCCCATAGGCAACAATACTGTCTGTGTAATGTGACACAATCGGTGAAATGCAAATGCTCCCCGCTATGAATTCTGCTGTTGAATATTATCTTCCGTGATATATACACTCACCGGCAAACCCTACACTTCATGCGTAAACGTGCAACCATCAACATTAATATTACTTCATTCAGATAAAAATGCAGAGCGCGGTTTCTTTTGATTTTATCCTTTTTTCTCTCCTGACAATTTATCTCCGGTTTCTATCCAAGCTAGGTGATATAAGTGGTTGATTGTGGTACCATTCGTGAAGACGGCACATTTTGACCGATAATTTAATACGAAATTGGACTGAAGACGGTGCTAACCAATCTCAGGCAAAAAAAAATAAAAAATCTGAATATTATCCATCATTATTTTCTGAAAAAGACGCAATCTGCATAATTTCTGCGCCATCTCTGACCAAATGGACTGTGCGAATATGACAGGAAGAAGATATGAGGTGACTGACTCATGCTCAGCCATTTATGAATGTGTCTTTTTTCACCACCCTTGCTCTGTGCAGAGGCTTACAGTTTAAGTGGACGGATTAAATAACATCAGCTACCTTTTGTGATATTTACCAACAATTGCTTACCTTTTTATTTTTTAAATATGTGATTTCTGCCCTCAGCCGAATAAATTAAAGATAAATGGAAGTTTCTTTCTGACAGTCTTCAACAGTGAAATTACTCTCTTATGACGAAATAGTCCCTCTTTACAGAACTTTTCGATGATCGTCTACACACTGGGACAATGAAATGAAACCATTTAAGCACCACAAACTAAATTCCGTTCACCTTCATTCTGGGAGCCAGCGGACTGAAGTGTAACTGGAAGTATAACTCAAATCTATCCATTGCTAGATTCTAGATTCAAATTCCAAATTTGTTTGGAGAACATTAGTTAAAATCGTAGGAAGTTTGTGGTTTTGGATAAATGTTGAGTTCAACAGAGATAATGTCTGGTAGCTACTACTAGAACTACCTTTTGGTGTTATGAATCAGTGCCCCATGATCTGTCATTAGTCTCTAATGGTATTCAAACTATTTTGATAAACCGTACAAACGAGTAAAGTCTGTCATATGGTAGATAAAAGGGTGCCCCCTAGGGGGTGCTGCGTTAGATGTAGCTTAGAAGCCAGACCAACTTTCTCGCCCACATTTTATTCATTTTTTGTGTCAGAAAGTCAAGTTGCTCTTGGATTATGCTCCGTCCAAGACCCGAGCCTATCAAATTTGTTTGGGAGACTTCATGTGGTGATGCACAGACAAGTAACAGCAACGTAGGCATACCCGTCATCTGAGCGCCATGCAGTTGAATTTGTTAACAAAACGGCTCTGATTGGTTGGAGGACTATCCATTTGCCAGCAGAGTAATTTTCTTTTCTCTATATCGTTTGAAACACACACCATAATGAAATCCCAGTGACATGTGACCAAAATTTGCCAAAGGGCAGGCCTTTTGGGGGCCCCCTTTCTCGTATTTTTCACAGTAATTGCAATTGACATTGTTTGAGCACTTGCAAGCACTTAAGTTAAAAAATAAAAAATAAAAATCAAGAGAATGTCCTTAAGCAAGTACTTTCAGCTGCCCGGTGTAACTAAAACCAGGCTTTTAATTAAACAAAGTGCATACATATGGCATTTGCATAAATATCCACTGTAAATGGTTTGCAGATGTGTTTCTGCCACGTGGTGTGCACATTTCGTATTAACATCTGAAAAATCAATGATGAGGTATTTCTACACATTTAGTATCATGTTGTACACACTAATTAACAAACAGCAACATCTTTCTTGTGACTCTCAAATAATGAATAACCGCTGTGAGGCTTACACCGACCTGTACATCATCGAGTCAGGGTTGTACTAAATTCCAGTCATAATATTGAGAGGCGATTTCATTTTGATAAAAAATGACATGTTATCACAAGAAGATGCATGTGTCACCGGCTCGCCAATTAAATCAGGAGCTTTTGGTAGCAAGCGCCGGCTGATGAATCAATCCTACACACTCACATAAATGTAATTACTTCATTTGTCAACGTCTGGGGGAGGCCACATCGAGCTCTGCGTACCCAAAGCTTACAGCCGCAGAATGGATAGAGAGATGTGCTCGCCATTTTGCCCTCCTGCTTCATCTCCCGTACAGTGTGTCCCATACAAACTTAATCACAGCTATAATCATTCTGGAAGAGCAGAAATGTATCAATTAATCAATTCCTTTAAGCCCATGGAGGACATTACAAGTGGGATACAAGTTTTACATCAAAGTACAAAGAATCCACTTTCGCACCCACCTACAAAAAAGTACATTGTTAGCAAGAACTTTCCCCAAGGGCCAGGAACTTAGGAGGGATTTCCACCACAGCAACCAGAGTCCAAATTTAAACTTGAGGGAAATCATTTTATCAAACAAAAAGGTCATTTCTAGAGGTGTAATTAATTTTTTAAACCAACAGGAACTTTGAGGATTTGCAGTGGCAAACATTTGCGATTGGAGGAGTACTCACAGCATATTGTGACTCGCGGTGAGAGTCCATCTCGGTCAATAATCTCTTCAAAAGCTTGTGAAATCTTATTTTGTGTGAGAAAACTGCTTTTTTGTACCCCAGCAAACTATCTTGCCAATCTTTACAAGGCTTTGAATGGCGGAGGAAACGCGGGAAGCAAAGGTCTGAAGGAACCTTTTAGTTCCTAGAGAAAAGATAGAGGGCCTAAAACAGAGATGTCAAACTCATTTTAGTTTAGGGGCCACATACAGCTCATCTGCTCTCTAGGGGGCCGGACCAGTAGCATAATAGCATAATAACCTGTAAAAAACAAGTACACTATGAACATCAACAATCATTTTACAAAACATTTTATGAGCAACCTGAAATGTCTTAATGGCGCACTGCTAGCATCTAGAGTGTAGTTCTGGGTCCCAGTATTGTTAAAAAAAAAAAAAAAATTAGTGAGTTACTTTTCTTAAAATAATTGCAATTAATTCATCACATGGGCCAGATTGGACTCTCAGGTGGCCCGGTTTTGGCCCCCGGCCGTATGTTTGACATCCCTGGCCTAAAAGTTCCGTTGGACTGTTAGACTGAATTCCACACGCGATTAAAAGCACGTATTAGTCGGCAACATTCTAACATCAGTTAAAGAAGGATCACATTTTAATAATCCATTTTCTTTTTTTGTTCTTTTTTTTTTACCGTCAGTTATGGAGGTGAGGGTGGAGGGTGGCTGACATCTGCTGCTGCTGCGGAGCGCTGTTGTGGAGGGGTGATGATCAGATGATGGGCGTTACTTTTTTTTTTTTTGTTGTTGTCTTCTAATCCCATCTTGCATTGAGAGGACAGATGTTGGCAAGCTAATTAACAAATCCTCGGGCGACGCTGAAGCACGTCTCCGCATTGAGGGGCTGCAGGAGGGATGGGAGATGCTTTGCCGCATCCCACACAGTCAGCATATCGATACACGGGCTCTCACATGCTACCAGTGTCAGTCTGTTTGTTCGCTCTCTCCCTCCGCTGCGAACCGCCGCCACCTAATCCCCTGCCTTTTGGAGTGACATGATTCTGAGTGCAAGTGAAAGCAAAGTGAGAGACGCGAGGCGGGGAGGAGGTGGGGTGGCTTGTTTTCTATTTCCTGTTGAGACGGCGTGTCATCACCAGCCATCAGCTGTTGCTATTTTATGCGCAACGAGACGGAGGCATAACGTTGCTGCTTTGATGAATCAGATCAACAGAATATGTCAACATTTTCTTTGCATCGGAGTGGAACGTAATAATTACGGATCCGTTTTCTCAGCAGTTGTTTTGGTTGGAAGATAATCAGTTTAATTAGAAGATAGGTTCAGTATCTTCTGTTGTTTGAGCTGATATTTTTAACCCATCTGTATCATTTATATATGTATCATGTTTTTCAAGTGCACACATTCGTATACAATATTTATAGCCAATTGGGGACAGTGAAGGCAAATAGCAGACTCAATGAAGAGCTCCTCATTTGCACAGCTGCACATTAATGCTAATGTTGCATTAGCACTACAGTTGATTCTCGAGCCATCAAGCTTTTTTTCTCTGCTTTTGGTCTCCACCTCCTAACCTGAGGGAGATGATGAGACGATAAATAAAATTCAAATTGATTTGAAATTTGTGAACAAATTTTTTTTTATTTTTTGCAGTGTAATGCTCAAGCGTTCATAAATTCTGCATCATTTCCAGACTTTAATGCGCTCTATTATAGTGCCTGTTCATGAATACTTAACTTAAAACACTTTCAATTATACAACTGCGCACAATTTGCCCGTTTAAAGTGTTTGCTGCCCCGCTCTTATCCTCCATCCCTGCATCTTCCCCGCGCTGTTGACTTGACTCACGGTGCCCTCTGGGCCGCTGGGCTGACATTCACTTTTAAGCCTGCGCTTCAGTTGACTCAGCTTTGAGCGTCTGATCAGAGGGGCAGAAAGTCCACTCACCCTTTTCCAGGATCTGGGCCTGCCCTTGTCACGGCGGCGAAGGCTCGCGGGAACTCAAAGCATTAAGGGTTCGGTTATTGCGTAGGGCGAGGGCTCATTGGGCAGTTTGGGGCCCGCAGCCATTCTCTTGAACACCCACAAACAAATGTTTACCGTATATCCGTACACTAATCGTTTACACCATCCAAAGCTTACTCTCCCTCGCCTATAGCTTGCCTATTCCTTTGGAGGCATTGTTTTAAATTACATCAATATGCTGGAGGGTTGCCTTAGCCTGAACCTCACCCCACTTTTAACCCCAGTCTTCGTCTTCATGCTCACAAGTACAGTCAAACACGACGCGCGCACACTCATTTTACATACGCAGGGTATGCAAATTCACAAGATAGAGGAGAGAGGGAACCAAATAATGAATCTTCTTCCTACTATTGCTGGGAGATGAATGGCCGGGAGGGTGGAAATAGAATTTCTCGATTTCATAACCCCGTTCTTTTGTTGTATTGTCATCCTCGGTAACGAGGTCACCTCAAACCGCTCCTCGCGCACTGGAAATCAGGGAACAGGAGTATGTTAAAAGAGAAGGGAGCAGAGGAAGAGGGTGGAATGTAATGTCAAACAATGTAGGGTTCTTAAGGGCCAATTTTAACCGTGCAGATTTAGCAGCAAATGTGTCCAGGCCTTTGAAAAGCCGTGTTTTAACCTATGGCGATGCGCTTGGAATGAGCGTGAATTGTGTGTCTGGCTGGAGTGTATGCGCGTGTGTGTGAAAGCAGTTTTTGTTAAGGCTTGCCGGTGAGCGCTCAAAGCATGCGGGCGCTTTGTGTGTCTGAAATGAATTATCAGAGGCTTAAGAGTGAACATATGCATGCAGATGCGCACACACACACACGCTTCCCACTGCATCTTTTAATCTTTGCCTCTGTCCCATTTGCAGACACACACACACACACACACACACCTCCTCCACGCTACACCTACAGCCATGGAAAGGGGGCAGTAAGTTCTCATCCTTTGGGAACCACCAAGAGAGATTAACGTGAAGTATTTCTCTCTCCGCGGTGGTTCAATTCTGTAGTGCTGCTAATCTAATGCACACATTATTCAGCCAGGCCCTGCATCTATTAATGGAGAGCACAGCCAGATTTATCGCCCAGGTTTAACTGTATGGTAAAATAGCGCATTAAGCAGATGATATCACGGCGTATATGAAATGATTATGCTGGCTCCAGGATAGAGGGGAAGAAAAAAAAAAAGAAAAGGTAGGAGGGACCCACTTAATTAAATGCAGGCTTCACTGGTATGCAGCACAGGTTTTCTTTTTAATGCAAACTGTTTTTCTCTTTGCTTCTCTTTTAGTAGTGTATATCCAATTTGAGTGTTTTTATCCCTTCGCCGCTTCAGTCTTGTCTCCGCTATGTCATCTAAAATTCCGCCTGCTCGCTGGATTTTCACAAAAACAAAACAAAAAAACAAGCCGATTGGTGTCCTCTGTGGCTCACTTCTGGAGCACTTGTAATCTCTTACTCGCCGCAACAGAATAGCGGTCCATTAATACTCGAAATCTTCTTTTTGACACTGTTGAATTAACAGTTTGAGATCAAAAGAGCTTCAACTGACGTTGTATTGACTAACCGGGAGTAACGAGCGCACTCACTGGAAAGCTGTGACCTTTGTGCGAGGACACGCCACTCCACCAACCCCAGCCAAATTCAGACTACCACCAATCCCCGCTCTCCGCTACAAGTATAGAGGCAGTTCGACAAGAAATCCCAACATGCCGAGTCACGCTTAACAATGTACCGCGCTCCTTGCAAAGCGCAGAGGCAGTTCCCTCACGGGCATGCAAAATTTAGGTCCTGTTTGGGAAGGACGGATTTGAGCGTGATGCGGCGGCCTCTAAATAAGCCATAGTTTCCTTCTCTGATCTTTTATCAGGGTAAGCACACAAATCCTGGGACAGTTCAGGCAGAATTGAAAGCTCAGTCTATTTTCCCCGTCCCGCTTCCGCGAGCTCCCCGAAGCTTCTGTATTGAATGGCCCTGAATGTTGTAAAAGGGAAAGTGGGAAGGGACCACCAGCGCTGACAAAAATGGAACGGTGGCTCCGGGGTAAAGCAGTCAAAGTATCAGTGTCTAATGTGTTTACATACTGCAAGTTTTATATTCAGTGTATCTATTATATGTGGATCCTTTGCGTGCTTCACAATAAAACAAACAGAGTTGTATTCCGGGCGCAACTTCACCCACTTCCAAGGTGCTTGGTGGAGGTTACGAGGTGGTCAAAACTTTGCGACTAGTAACCTTCACTGGGATTTTCAAGAAATCTAATGCAACAACTTTATTAGACCGAGGCGTATTGCTGTTGGCCCTGACAAGGGTCATCAAGAAACATACAGCAAACAATACTGAAAATGGTACATAACCAATCATATACATCTGAGCACAACGCTTGGTTTGGTCACGTGATAGTTTTGACCACACAAAAAGGAAAGCCACAAAGACATGATAGCTTGAAGGCACTTTTGGTGTGAAATGTGTTGCGTGTTTGACCAAAGGAACTGACACCACAAATCATTTAATGTTGTACTGTCGATGGTGGGTCTTAAGGCGTCGATGCACCAAGTCAGTGGTAGGCCATTTGCTGGTGTCGGGCTCCGGTACGGGTTTGTGTCCCAGGTTCGGGACCCCATTCAGCAGCGTTTCAGCCAATATCTAATCATTGACGCAATGACTTGGTGAGGGAGATATCTGAGATTGGCCGAACACCTTAGGAAACCAGTGTACTAAAAAAAGAAGCGGACATGACGGAAGTGACAAAAAATGGCGCATTTTCATTCCATACATTCCATTCAAATACAGAAATATTTGAATGAATAAAATGTAGACCAACTGATCAGCATGATCCACAAGAGGTCTACCAAACTGCCTCCCAGCTACAGTGATAGTGGCTCTTACTGTTTCCCCTTTGGAATGATGACTATAGACTACTGCCACCTGCTGGTGTGGAGGGTAATTTCCTTTCACATAGACGAAGAACGTATTCGTGGTGTGTTCAAGTGCCACGAGAATACCGTCACAGTCTGTTTGATGTCGCTTTTGTGCGTCTGTACCTTTAAATATCGAGTAGATACTCGTTTTCATTGCTCTTACTTTTACTGTACAAAACTGTTGCTTCAAAAAGCTGCGGTCTCTGTGATATTACTAAAACATGAGCCAAAATCTTTAACGGTTGCATCATAAAAAATAACTGTGGAAAAAAATGTTCTAAAGTAGACACCCCAGCTGCGAGGAGCCCTTTGAGTTAGCGGGAGACCTTGTGCTGGCTTGCTGTGCTCGTGCCAGGCGGCCCCTTGCGAGTGCTTAGCTGTTCTTTAAAAGCTCACTCACAGATGTGTATTAGGTTACCTCCACTGACAGCAGCCGGGAATACAGCCATACAGTGAGGTGGGCTCATCGTGATACACGCTGCAGAGAAAAGGAAGCAAAAGGGCGCACGGAGACACGATACGACCCCCACAACACAAACACTTAACTTTCAGCATGCGCACCTACCGTATGAGATCCAACTCCAGCAACGGCTGTTTGCATACACTCTTTGTTCCCTTCCAGAAACACATGCGCTTATAAATAAACATTACACTCACATGCAATGCGTTGCATTAAAAAATACATAAGTGTTCCCCTTGGGAGAGTGTAGGTGGAAAATATAGGGGCATTTCCAAAGCTCGAGGCGCACTAAGTCACTGCACTCTGAGGCAACAGACTCCTAATAGGCTTTTCCTTAACTCAGTGGGAGTAAACTGTAAAAAAAAAAAAAAAGAGTTACAGTGGAAAACAAATTCCCTTACAGCACCCAAGACAGTTTGTTGGTACGAGAATAAACATCCAGACTTTGGGAAATAAATAGTTTCATAGGTGCTGCCCCCCAAGGGCTTGGTCTATGTGAAAGTGAATAAAGCGGAGAAGCCTTTTGTTTTTGAAATACACAGAAAACTTGTTTAACCTACCTAATTTCCTATCCTCTGTCTTGTCTGTCGCCTCCCATCCATTACAGTATAGCTCCACGCAGCCATTTATTTTGGTCCTTTCTCTGGCACGCTTAGATTCCTTCTCCCTTTCCACTTCCTTTTCATTTGGTCCATGTCATTTCTCTCCCGCCGCCGAACTGGCTTCATCAGCAGAGTAATAAAGTGCTTTATTTTAAGGTGAGTCTTCTGGCCTTGACAATTTTACCTATCACGTAGTAAAAATCTCACAATGTCTCTGTCAAAAACACCTGCTTCTGTCAGAGCCAGCAATTCAGATGTGATTTAAAGGCCAATTATAGCAGACATTTTTTTCTTTTTTTCTTTTTTAAACTTACAAACCTCAGCCCTGCTCCCTTGGTGTCGTATTACTATATTTATCCCTTCATTCAAATCAGATGAGGGAAGAAGAGTGGACTAAGGAGAGGAAGGAAGGGAAAGTCGCCATATTTTTGCAGTGTTTTAAAGAGTCGAGCGCACCACATCAGGTTTGTTCCCTGATGGCTCATCAGTGGCCTTTTACTCCACATAGTCCCCTCGCTCTCACCCTGTTGTTTTCTGTCTCTTTCCACCACCACACATCAAAAGCATAAAAAGACAAAAATAACTTCTATGCTGAATCAGAGTAGTAGTTTTAATAGTGGAGTTAATTTTGCTGAAGGCTTGGTTCGGATCCCACAAAGTTGTTTTCCAGTTAAAATAAAAAAAAAAAAAAATGCCGGTTAATCTTGACCTCAATTTCAAACCCCGGTAACCCTGATCAGTGGAGCTTCTAAACATAACTTGGGACCAGACAACTCGCGTAGTGCTTCCACACATGTAATTTTTCTATGCTTAGACAGAATGAACCAGCTACACCACGGCAACTAGAAAATACACCTTAGAAAATACACCTTAGCTAAGCTACATTTGCTAGCAAAAATATCAATAAATATCAGTTGACTTCTATGCACCACGGTAGGCCCAGTTTTAAATTCCACATTTGGCACACGGCCATTGTCCACACACAGTTGAAAGCTTTGACATGTTGTCTTCACTTAAAGGGGAATTACCGTTTTTTTACAACCTGGACCTAATTTCTTGCATAAAATACGATTGTTTACTCACCCATATAACTTTGGTGTCATTTGGAGTCATTCAGATGACACGCTAGAATAGCACTAGCGTATCATAACAAAATATTGGTGAAATGAACGAGTTTCGCGGCAGATAATGCGTTATTTAGAGGCTGCGTTTCGGTGCCCCAGTCACTCCCACTATATGGATATACGCGGCGCTCCACTGGGTCTAAATATCGTCCGAACGACTCCAAATGACACCAAAGTTATATGGGTGAGTAAACGATCGTATTTTGTGCCAGAAATAAGGTCCAGGTTGTAAAAAAAAAACGATAGTTCCCCTTTAAATGGCTAAGGAAAATGAACTCACACATTTTGTTGCGGGGTAAAGTTGGTCTGGAGTTGCTCCGTTGGGAAGTGATTACACCCTGGCAATTGCTCTGCCAGTTATGTCTTGGTGGGTTTTATGTGGTGATGGGCGGGACAGGATCAGCAGCGTAGTCATACTTTGCACTGTTGAGTTGATTTTGTTCGCAACAAAATTACTCTGATGGGTTGGTGGACTGCCCAGTTGCATGTAGAGATGTTGTTTTACTCTGCTTTCTATGAAACATGCCCAATAGTGAAATCCAAATGGTTTGTTACCAAACAGAATCTAGCTACACCAGAATACAGGAGAGGCATATTCAGTACATATTGTTACAGTTTTTTTTCCAGTTTTCAGTTTTCCAGTTTACAGTTTTACAGTAACAGGACAGGAATACATTTCCTTTACACGTGTATGGGCTTTACATCTGCAAATAAAAATCTGCGTCTCAATAGGTAGAGCGTGTTGTCCATGAACCAGAGGGTTAGCAGTTCAATTCCTGGTAAATGGACCACACTCCGTAGTGTTCTCAAGCAAGACACCGAATCCCGAGTTGCTCCCAGCGCGTGGCCCTGCTGTGTGAATGTGTGAGCGCTTGTGTGAACAAATGGGTGGATGTGTCATTTTAACTGTGCTTTGAGTAGCAAAAGGTAGAAAAGCTATCATTTACTGCTCATCTTGGATCTGCTCATCTGCATATTTTGTAACACTGACAGTTGGTGCCTGTTTGTTCCGGTCATAAAAATATGACTTTTCTACTTCATGAAAACTGTTGCCTCTTTTACTGTTAACACCAACAGCCTTATTAAATAATAGTAATAAATACAGCAATCAACTGGAAAGATAAGGAGAACATAGATGGATTTATGAATATGTAAATATCAGACACGCCACTTTAAAAACTAAATTTAGCTCATTCAGACTGATTTGTCTGCCTGTTAAAAAAATCAAAAAATCAAAAAAAAACAACAACAAAATAAAAAAAGACACACACACAAAAAAACATTGAAGAACTGGGACATTGCTTTAATAATGGTCTTTCAGGAGCTGTCACGCAGCTCCTTGCCACGTGGCAGGAGCTGAGATAAAGGGCAGGGTGAGGGACAACAGGTCAGGACAGAGGGGGGACGGCACTCGGGAAGACGAGGAAATAGAAAAGACTTCATTTCATGGATTTTTGCCTTGAGAGTGTCCTTGTGTGTTTTGCATATTTATGACAGTGAGGGGACAGGTAGAAAATCAGAGACAGGATTTAGAGTAATTCCCAACTGACCCCTCTGGCGGTAAAATTGTAATAATCCAGAAGCCATCTGATATTCAAAGGTATATTAACTCACTGGGTTCAATGTCTCTCTTTTCCTTGGCTATGTGACTCGATTGACTGACTATGCCTGACTGTACTGTTGCTTATTTTATTTCATTTTATTTTATTTTTCTTTAAGCTTACAGTTGGATTTGTTTCCCAAAAACCGTACCGCTGTTCTCTCCGCCGAGGCTCCGACTGCAACCCTTACGTGACATTACTGGGTCATACTATTAATACACACCACAGGAGGCTTCGTTGCCTCATTGCGTTCGTCTCTTTAAATATTATAGTAATTCCAGGAATGCTTTCTTAGCGCCAGGTGCCAGAAGACGTGTTTGTCAAAAGCAGTCGGTCAAAGTGACACTCGGCTTCTTAATGGAGAAAAGGACGGCTCATTCCGCATTCCCGGCAAACGATGTTTTCTTTTCCTCAAACACATTTCTGTCCCAAAATCCGATAAAAGTGGCTGCAGGCGTAACAATGGATTCATTGTGTTTGGATGGTGGTTGACGAGCGACAACCAAAGCGAAAAGCCACGCGGTTATTTATTTATTTTTAGCTCCATAATGGTCTCGCACATTAACATCAACATCATTCCTCGACTTCATCAAAACCCTCTTCAAACTAAGTCCCTCAGCAGGAACCTGTCAAGTGAATCACCGAGGAGTACAAAGTGCATTGAAGAACCTCTTACCTGGTGCAGATCAATTTTCTTTGTGATCAGCCGAGCTTGATGAGATAAAAGTGTTTCAAAACGTTTTAAAGGCAGAGCTTTTTCCCCGACTGCCTAACCCAGCCGCAGCCTCTTTGAAGGCTTAAGGCTTTTTTCTCCCCTCTTTCTTCTCTTTTGTTGACTACTCTGATGGCGTTCAAGTGGGCTTCTCGTTTTGTGAGCACAGCGGGGAAGCGGCAAGAGGCCGCCATGCAAAATATCGTATCTAGCCCACGCTGGATAGTCGAATCAGACACATATCTGATATGCCTTATTCAAAACCGTGTTTGCTCTTCTTGTGCACAAGTTTCAGGTCTCGAATCAAAGTCCCTCCCGCAATATTATCCCCTCTAATTCTGATACGTTGGCTTGGGAAGAGCGGAGAGGCAGGATTGCGGGATCACAGCGTGGTTCAGGATTTAAACCTGCATGGGTGGTGGCAGCCTGTGCAAGCGCCAGGCTCTGGTGTTAGCCACCGCTCCTGCCAAGGCAGGCCCCGCCACATAAACAGGATTTCCCCTGTTGGCGGGCAGGCTGGCATGGCGGACCCTCACGGCCCTTTGAAGTGACAGGCCCCCTGAGTCCCCTGGGAGAGGCTTGGGATCTGATCCCTCTGCTCACACAAACACGAGCTTGCCAGGGCGCAGACACACACACATTCGCATATTCACATTCGTGCATCCGCAACGCATAATCTGCTCTCGCCCAATCAAGCACCCCAAAAAAATACGATCTACCCCCGTGTCCAGTAGATACACACACACACACAGGCAGAAACCCACATCTCTGTAGCCTGTCCTGATAAAGGGCAAGCAGGAAGCTCCCAGAGTGCACCTGGCTCTGTGTTGATAAAGGAGCAGGTCGCGGCTCCCAGCATGCAGCCAGGGACGGGCCAAGAAAAGAGGGATGATGCTGACTGACAGCAGAGGAGGGGGATAACAGCTAGAACAGCTAAAAAAACGTTTTTATTTTATCCATGTGTTTTTGTTACACATTATCATCACCTCCATCACTACCCCTCTACTCCATGCAGTGCACATTGTCAAATTCCAATTGACATATTCGCATTTAGTGAAAGTTTTTGTGAAGCACCCCAAAAGTATTTGGTGAGCATATCCGTCTTTCTAATTTGTGCTTCAACACAACTTAAATTATTTTCAGTTTTTCTACCGTATCTGTATTTTTCTTGTTCTTTTTTTGTGCGCAGTGTGCCTACATTAAGTACTGTATTTTTATAATCACGTGTAATGAGGAAGAGGTCACTCGCTTTCCCTTCCCTCAACTCTACAAAGAGTTTTACCCTCTTTTATATTTTTGTTTTGGTTGCTCTACAAGTTTACCGTTTTGGTTCACTCTGACCAAACAAAAACAGTTTTCAACACTATATATGCTACCTGCAAAACCTCAACAAGTGGCAAACAGATTAGGGACTACTTGATACTACTACTTTGATGAACAGCCAGGTATTTTTCTGAGCAGTTGGTAGAGACCATAGACTGTATAAAGATGGACAGGGGAACAACTGCTCAAAAGTGAAGCCAAAGCAAGTAGAGCTCCCCCTGGTGTGTGGCTGCTGTATAGGTCATAAGCTCCACCCCCTCCATGTTAGTTGAAGAGACTTGGGCAAAATTAAAACATGAAAGTACACGTCAAACAATTTTTTTTTCAAGAATGGTTTTGGTCATTTTAGGTAGTTAATATAATACTGATACATGTTCATTTTGAGACGCTGAGAAGTTTTGTTTTAGTTAGTTATTTGCCAACCGCTCCTGTAGCACCATGAGAGTAGGAAAAAATAAATAAATGAGTAAGTATAAGTAAGTGTGTAATCCAACGTTTTCTTGGAAGTGGTGGAGTTAGAGCAGAATGCATTATTAATTAAAGGCAAATGTGAGTGAATCTGGTGAAGTGTAGCCGGGTCATCGATGTCGCTGCTCCGCGTGGCTCCACTCTTGGACCATACTGCGCAGACTCGGGCTGTAGCGACAGTTTGGCCAATGCAAGGAATACTTTGTCCATACTTATATACAGTCTACGGTAGAGACCAAAAGCTAGCTTATAGTAGATCTTAGAGTGTTCAAAAACAACATTGGATGAATTACAATGTTAAACACACATCTATTAAAATAGCCAAATGTCTAATACAACAACAATCAAAGCCATGATGTTGTTTAACTTGACTTTAACACATAGGACTGAAGATGTGATCTCTAGTCTAAACCAACCAACTAAAACTAACAGTATCAGTTTTAACGCCTCTCTACTACTTCTGTTCAATGTACACTTCCTGGACTGTCAGTGAGCATACTCCAAACACTTCAAACACATTTTGTGAAATGCTGTTTGTAATATGTTGTAATGTATGTATTTAAGGTTCAGCCACATTAATTCACAGGCTTATCTCCTATTTAACTACCACGCACTAACCATCCTTTCAGCTAAAATGCAACAAATAAGTTGTTGAAATATTTTAATTAACTGGCCTCTCTCTGTTGAGTGTTTTAATACATGATTGAAATACTTCTCGGCTTCTGAATTTGCAAATTGACAATTATAATTACTGCATTCTGCCCAGAGGGGAGAAAGCTAATGATTTGAGCTCATTTTATTGGGATTAATTTAATTTATATTTTGCAGATTGTGTGTACTAATTGATTAGCTTTAACCTATCTAAGTGGACGTCGCTTTGCCCACGGCAGAGTCAATTATGTCCTGCTGCCGGGGTTTTGGTCTGGTTATTAGGCTGCCCACTTCCTCTGATTTTGTCGCATCACTTATCTTCCTACAAACCGATTGGTTGGCGGCGTACCGTTGTACGCATGGGCGGCAGGCACCGAGATTGATTACGCCGCAAACAATCGGAAAGATTAAGAGAAAAGGGAAGACAGAGGCATAAATAAAGACGGAGCTGGCGGGAGTGACAGTTCAAAAGTGCAGGAGAGTCGAAATGATAGAAAACGGGAAAGGAGAGAGGGGAGGTAAGAGTGAGAGAGAGAGGGACTGGAAATCAAAAGAGAATCAATGAGGAGAGAGAGGCTTTCAACTCGGGGCACGGCTTTGAAAGGGACTTCATCAAAAATTGGGTCTCCTTGGACCCTCCTTCCATTGCAGCCGCCCACCCCTCTTCCAGGTTGACTGTGGTGTGCTCCGTTAGCCACAGGCTCGGCATTAGCAATGGTAATACTGCAGGAGTTACAGATTATTGATCTCATGGCAGCCTTCCTTCATTCTTCTACCTGTCACTGGTAACTCTACGAGTGAGAGGACGCAGATTGGGTGAAAGAAATGCAGGGTTCGAATGGTAGACCTGCGAGTCTACCATAATACAAACAGAATGAGAAGGTAAAATATCGTGTTCTTCGTACGGAAGAACTCTGTCCCTTTTGTGCTCCACCCTCCATGATTCTTACAGGACACTGTTTATACAGTCTCTTATGAGATGTTTGTTAAAATAGCAGTGGTTAGGTTTGAAGCTCGTATAACAGATCCATTTCTGTTCCATTTCCTTGTCTCCACCCGCCTTGTCAAGTGACTGAGAGGCTTGATGCGAAGGAAAGAGTAAGGGGCGATAAACCCAAAGAATCAGGGTTTTAGCTTACTTCTACATCCCGCCGAGGCACAGAAGGGTGTGCTGATGAGGTTGGCAGGGAACTAGCGAGAATTGCTGAGGGCTCACAAATCCTCGCTCTTTTTTTTTTTTTTCCCCTCCCCGCCCTTTTTTTTTTTTTTTTTTAAAGCCCCTCCACCTGTAAGCGCATGTAAATAGTCGTGTCTTGTAAGCAGTCCGGATGACAGGCAGCAGATGTTTACCCCAGGGCTCGGTAAATCACAGGTTAGTTACTTCGGTTATGGACCCTCGTCAGTTCCCCAGGGGAATAACGTGACAGGCTTTAAGGAGAGAATTACAAATAACACAGTCACTGCTGTCGGCTACCGCTCTCCGACGGCCTTCCGAGGAGGTGTTTTCTTCAGAAACATATATAAGTAAAGGTATAAATAAAGATACAAATGCGACATAATACATGTCTCCAACAAAAAATTGCATTTGGACACTGCTCATTGAAATAGTTTCTGCAGCGAAAACTGATTTGGAGCATCATCTGCTTTAAGGGTAATCAATCCAGTAAGTGTAACATGCTCATTCGGCTGAAGTCAGAACCTAAATTTCTTAATCTAAGATCAATAACTTACAAATTGTGCAGTAATCCCATGAGTTAATACAGACTATTAACCGTAAAGGTAAAACAGTTTTCATCATGTTGTCTGTCAAGACAATCAAGCTTTATGATTGACTGTAACTACTGTCTGAATAACAGTCAACTGATTGCAGTAGCATAAAAAAAAACTGTAATAAAAAAAATAATAATAATAAAAAGAAAGATTTAATTCTTTAATTCTTCTTTCACAATGTCATAGCCATTAGTGGTTTTACAATGTGTTAATTAGCTTTAATTCAAATATGAATTAATTTAATAATATTGGTCACTTTGGACCTCCGTAAATGGGATGTATTGTTAAGGGTAAAGGGCGGGGGACTTAATATGGCTGCATAAGGACAGCTGTAGTTAAATACTTTTAAAAAGTGCCGCATATCCTGTATAATGCCTTGAATTACAGCTGATTTTTTCAAGATTTAGCCCATGATGTTACTGCCAGCAGCAGATAGAGAAAGAGATGCACTGGATACAAGCCTTTCCTCGTTATTACAATGCTTCCCATAAAGCATGCCAACGTGCTCGGAGTAATCTGAGCTCCAGCTGATGGGATTGCGACATTTTTTGCGCACATTTGTTCACAAACCAAAACTGAAACAAAAAATGAAAAATCTTGACCAGCTGGTGTTCTGTTCCACTTTGTAGTCGCATATTTGTAGTTATTTTGGATTAATGTGTGACTTTAGAGTATATCACTAAAGGATTAATCCTCTGGAAACCAAAATAAATATATATGCTAATGTAGATTTGTTGTGTGTTATTATCATTTTTACAAGACTGGATAATAGCATTTCTGTTAATATTAAGCCGATATGTACGTTGAACCGTTAAATTTGCCAAACTGTTTTTCACAAACTTGTTGTGTTTGACGTGAGACCAGCGTGAGAGTTTTCCCCATAAAAAAAAAAAAAAGCTTGAAACTCAATAGGCATCGGCGCATGAAGCCGGCGCAAGCTGCCGGTGAGCGCTGTGTGTGTGTGTGTCTGCATATGTGCTTGTGGCAGCCAAGCAGGCAGTCAGGAATCACGCGGCCACTGTATCAAACAAGAGCAGTGGATGCCAGCCACATTTCCGCTCCACACATGAAAGGAGGCAGGATGGAAATGTTAACGGTTCGGAGTGGGGGGGGGGGGGGGGGGGGTTGGTGGTGGTGGAGCAGTGGCGGTGGGGTTTGGTAGGGGTTGACGCGGGGATGGGCCGGATGGATGGCCGAGCGGCCCGAGGAGGCTGCCAGGCACCCAACTCCCCTGCACAGATGGAGCCTCCTCCTCCTCCTCCTCCTCCTCCTCCTTCTTTTCCACCTCCTTCTCCCAACGCTGCCCAGCACCAGCCAAGTAGTCCACAGACTACTGAATGTGTGTGAAAGATGCACGGGTTGGGAATTTGAATGTGTGCGGGCTTGCGAGGGTGCATGTGACCAATGGATTTTTAATTTGGAGCACCTTGCGGTGTTTTTAAGCGAGTCTAAACGCGCGTGGAGGCAAATAGGGAGGGGTTATGTGTACAGTGCTGCATCATATGAAGCGGCCGGGATGCAAATTCCCTTTCCAAAAGAGAAAACTCAGCTCATTTTCTTATGCATTTTTTTGTTTTTTATTATTTATTTTTTACGCTTAGCGCGCTTAAATCAATCAATAAATAAAGCAAACGTAAGGGAAGAAAAAAAAACTGAAAACAGGCAGAATATTGCGTGGGGATAAATATGTAAATGCCCTCTGAGCATTTTAGGCCTACTGCAAACACATGAGTGATCAGAGTCAGAGCTTTTCTTGATGGCGCTCTTCTCGAGCAAACCTCTATGACACACGCTCCCTTTCTTTCTTCTCCCCCTCTAATCAGTTCACCCCTCTCGCTTTCAATTAACCACCCTTCCCTCTCTGTGTGTGTTTACCTCTTTCGTACATTCATTTAACAAACCTCTCCGTTTCCTTCGGGCCTGCGGATTTTTGTCGCGCCAACAGTAAGGCGCCGTCATCACTCCCGCGGTTCATGTTAAAACCGCGCCTTCCTGCACGGATGTGTGTGTGTGTGTGCGCGCGCGCGCGCGCCATATCAGAGGAAACATTTGACTCCACCTTGACTCCTTCATGGATCAGTCCCTGCAGTAAAAGCAAGAACAGAAACCTGTGTCCTTGGCAGCTACAAAGGGAGATGATTATCGGGGATTGAGGTGTCGTGTTTGTGCGAGCGCGTCCATAAATACTGTACATGTGTGTGTGTTTGTGTGTGTGTGTGTGTGTGTGAGGAGAGATGTGATGATGAATACGTTAGGGGCTGTCTTTGACTCGCGCAGGATGCAACCTTGCACGCCGCTGTGCTTGTACATCTGGGCGGGAGCGGTGATATAAATTCTTGTGTGTGATAATTCTCTCCTTTTTTTTTTTTTCTCTCAGACTCTCTATCACACGCACACACATATATATATTTATATATATACAGAGAGAGAGAGAGAGAGATACAGGTTGGAGGGGAGGCAGGCCGACAAGCAAACATGCAGCACTTGCCAACTCCCCGCTAAAACTAATCTCATATCTTCTTTTGCTGCTGGGAGATTGTTTGTGTGACGACCCTAAGGAGAGCCGAGGAGGCAGAGAGGGGACGAAATCAAATCTAGCTCTTGTCACCAACTCAATTCTCCAAGTGATCCGTGCGTATGTGTGTTAGAGTGACACGAAACACATGTGGGACAGAACACGCGTTTGTGTGTGTGTGTGTGCACGCACTCCGCCGCTTCAACTCTCGCATTACTCCCCTGAAATACGTGTTTAAGGTATTCATTGGTATGCCAGAGTAACAGGAGACTGTGAATACGGCTGCTGCTCGAAATGAGTGTCATCCATTCTCCGCTCGAGCTCTATTTGCCCTTCAACTAAAAAGCCTCTCGAGCCTATGAGAATGGGTGAGCGTTTTTTTTATTTTTTTATTTTTTAAAGCTTCAATATACAGTGCAGGTGGTGCCATACCCTGTGCACCGTGGAATAAGAGATGAAGATGGAGCCGTTACATCTCTATAGCCGGGGATAATGGGATTCCAGGCCATATTTTCACGGTGTAAAGAGACAAAGCCTGGTTGGAATCAGGGTTGATCCTCTGTCTTTTTAGTGCCGTCAGAGGGAGTCTGAGCTGTGGAGAGGCCAGAGAAGAGGGTGTCGTTTTCCTCATCTGCTCTCACTTTATTCTGTTATTCCTTTCGCTGTTCATGTGTTTCTCTGTGCTCTCGTAAGCTTTCTGCTTTACCTCCGTGCTCCTCCCTGTCTTGACACGAACCTTTCATAGTTTTTAGATGGTCTTGTCAAAGAGGCGTCTGAAACATTCGTCAAAACGATCAAAAACGGTGTCTAAGGTCACGAAGGACTTGCGGATTATATATAGTTCATTACAATACAAAGTATGTGCAATTCATATTAATAGGCAAAAACCTGCAGAACCTTCATTAAATTAGTATTAAAGCTACTAATTATTACTTTCATATCACCAGTGGATCAGATGCCGATGTGCAATGGAAGAAGGCCACTTGATTCATCTGAATCTGTAGTTTAACCCTACTGTGTTTATTTTTATTTTTTTTTTTAAAAAAGAACCATCATTGTCTTTCATTGTTTAAAGAACCATCTGTGTCTCTGTTTTGGGACTTCACAGCTATCATTTGTTAAATCCAGCAAAGAGAGAGAGGGAAAAAAAAAGGTCTTAGAAACCAAACAAGATTTAGACTTGGTGGAGACCAAAACTGAGGGTAAAAAAGGTAGGAATATTGGACACAGTCAACAAGAGATTAGAAAAAAAGGTTTTGAAGTGGACTAACATTTGTATTTATATTGTGATGGAATATGTACACAACTCATTCCTATATGAAGAAACAAAGGGATGCATAGCCTCAAACCAGGACTGACTGGATTTTATAGACACGGTAGCATTTTTTCTTGTTTTTTGTTTTTGTTTTTGTTTTTTTTCAAATCTGCAATTCGGGTTTATGAAGTTTTGCTTTTAGTATCTTTCAGTTCATTGTTTAAAGAACCCTCCGTGTTATTCTTTTGGTCCTCTCATCTCTTAGTTGGGTTAAACCCAAATGCAGCAGAAGGACAGCAAAAATGATAAATATAAAACCTCTTATCAACCAAACAACGTTTAACATCTGCAGTGCCAGATGTTTCGGCATAGAGCTGGTGGAGACCAAAACGGAGATAAAACAGATGGGAATATTGGACTCAGATTCAAGTGGCTTGGAAAACATGAGCTTTGTGTTTTTTGTGTTGTCTTTTGGCCTCAAAAGGTCAATATGTTTAAATATTTAAATGTGTACACTACTCAAGCTTATTTGAAACAAAACTAAAGGAATGCCTAACCTGGATGCTAGCCCAGATTTCCCACGTCCACAAACATTTAGTGATGGATGTTCGATCTGGAGTGGTTGTATTTTGAATTTTTTATACACACATTGATCTGCTGGGCCAATATAATTTTAAAAGTAACAGCGACAATTTACACCAAATTGGCTCTGGTTGGTTGCAACACTATTCAGTGATATGCAGCGATATTTTTTCTCTGTATCTATAGAAATGTGCCTTATAAGGAAATCCAAATGCAGTATAACCAGACTCAAATCCTGATGAGAACTGAGTCTTGCTACACCAGGCTAAACGGTGCCTGGAATGCTAGAGAGAAACTTCCACATATCATATCTCTTTATGTATTTTTGCCTATCCTGAATCATGAAGATAATTGGTTTATGGAGCTATGAGTAAACATTATATTACATGCATAAAATCAGGCATAAAAAGCTTATGAATTTTCTTGCCACTGTTTAATATTGAATAGTAACGAGATAACTGAGCAGTCCCTCTGACTGTTAAACTGAAGGCCATGTGTCTACAGTGAAGAAGTGCAGCTGAGCAAAGAGGCGGTGTATGGATCCAATAATGTGTGTCCATCAGCAGCCTGTGGTGACAGGCAGACTGTGTTAGTGTCTGACTTTCTGCTGAAGCGCTGCTCCAAAATTGTGAATCATCTCGCCCTTCATGTCACTCCATATGCTTTACTCGCTGTCTTCCTCATGCCCCGAAAGACAAGAAATAGTCTTTCCATGTCTGACCCCCCCCTCCCACCCTTCCTTTATGCTTGCCCTGCTCCATTCTGAGTCCCTCTCTCTCTCTTTCAGCGTCTCTCTCTACATGCCGTCATCTAATAATCACATTTCTTTTTAAATGCCGTTCCCCTTTTCACTCGCAGATGAATGCAGGCATTCCAGGGTGATTCAAGGTTACGGCAATCTAGAGAGCAGACTGCTCTTATTTTTACCTAGTGCCAGACAATGCTGCTACCAAATATTATCGGCATGTACTGAATTTTAACAATTTTTTTTTTGTTTTGGCCGGAGCGTCTACTGCTTTACAGCTATTGCTGCTTTTCGCTTTCTGATGTATTGCTTTTCATCCCATAACGGGCGTACACGCAGCAAGCTGTGCACTGTTTATTTAGAATGGGCTTCTATGACAATTGGAAATACTTACAAGCGTGCAGTCATGACCTCAAAGTCAATAGAAATACATGTTTGACATGTGATTTTTCCACAACTACAGGATTTATGCTAGGTTGTTTGGTCTCACAGTTTAATAGTCAGGAACACCTATCATTATAGTTATTGTACAATAGCTCAAAAAGCTAAAAAAAATAAAATGTTAAGAGAGTATGAACAATTCAAACATCTAGTTAAATGTCTAGCAAGTCACTACACCTAGCAAGAATATTTTTACACTTTAACTTTAGATGTTCTGATTGACATACATTTTTACCGTTGGTTGGAGCCAGGCTAACTGTCTTCATGCTAAGCTAACTGCTTTAAAGTTCCCCCAAAGCCAACTTACAGTTTTAAGTGTTTTTATATGACATGTCTTGCATTTCTTTATCTATATACCAGTATCTGCTCCAGCAGTGGCAAACAGTAGCAGCAATAGATTTAAAAATGTTGATGACTCATCCTGCACTAGGGGGCGTGTGCTTATCTCAGATTGAATTGAATAGTTTCTCGGGTTTCAGCTCAGACGTGTATGGCTCTCTTCTCCCTCAGCCGCATCCATGTCCAGTTAGTTCAGCAAAATCTGGGGTTTTGTCAGGTCACATAAGTGATGGTAGCGAGCTTCCTTGGTTATAAAACCTCTGACAGAGGCTGCGCAAGGCATTGGAGCTAAGCAGTCTTTTTGAGGGACGGCGTCCCTAGCTTCCTTTTTTTTTTTTCCTTTAAGACAGACGTAACTATTTTCCGAAACGAATTGCATTGTCTCTTGAGGACTTTAATGAACAGATGTATGACACTGACCTTCCCCTCTAACTCTCTGCAGGAAATTGAATTGGTATGCCTCAAACTACACTGCATTTCAAAAGTTCAATACCCTTATGAACAAGGCTGCATATCAGTTGGAAGTACCTGGCACAGGACTCTTGTTGGGTTCCATAAAAGCACAAGAGCTGAATGTTTCATGACTGCCTTGTGTCCTTACTGCACATCTACTGTTTACACTGGAGCAAAGAGACATATTATAACCTCAATCTTTCCATATAGCATTAATGTTTCTGCTGGCTTTGTATGCACATATTGTAGTTTTGTCTGTCTGTGTAGTCCCAGATGAGCTCTTCTGCGAGCACAGAGCTCAAACATTCTTCAGTTTTTCTTTGTCTCCCTTCCTCGCCTCCCCGCCAGAGACTCTGTGATCCGTTCCTGAATGTGCCGACAGGATATTTCGACCACATTTAAAAAAAGAAAAAAACGGCGAGGATGTTCCACGCGTTGAAGATTGGTATGAAAATTGAGACTCAAGTCAATTAACTTTCTTTCGGTCGATCCAGAATAACACAGAAAGTGTGGTTCATTTAATGTTGATAGAATATTGATTTTTAATTACATCTTAACAGATTGAATATGACATCCTCATTACAAAAGTTGATCAATATTTAAATGATGGAGTCAGCTTTCCTCCCTGGTTGCTTGCGTTGAGAGTGAACTGAAGCCGGCCCCAGAGAGACTTGCATATTGACACTGGGATGCTACTTCTGGACTTATCAGCAGTTTATCAGCGATGGCAGATTTTAAAAACTAAATTAAAATAGTTAATAATAAACTTTGCACCGCAACTTTCCTTGTCGCCGCACTGGAATACAAGACATTATTTTTTATTTTCATTCCGCACTGCAATTTCAATTTAGTTTTCCATCTTGTGTTTATTTTGTGCCACGGTGTCAGCAGTGTTGTGTAAATTAGTGCAAATAAGTAAACAGTTGGTTTTTCAAAATAATTGAGTTAATTTAACAATTACTGCACGTAACTTGTGTCTGCTTCAATTTTCCTCTGAATGCATGACATCTCTGTTAGCTCCAGCATTTAAATGTGATAATAACAACCCAAAAGGATAACAGACAAATTAAAAATACTGAAAGAGCATATTTGGCATGCAATAAATAGTTTTATATGTGTGTTGTGCTGGTAATTTTACTTGTGTGAGCCATTACCTAGCATTCCCGCTCTACCATAAGAACAAATGCGAGCAGCATAAACTGCCACCCTCCTTTGCAACAGCAAAAACACTGAAAACACCTGTAGACTTTGACTTGTAACCGAGTATTTTTAAATTGTGGATTTGATGCAAAATACCTGGCAATCACTCTGTTTAAAGGGAAACTCCTGTTTTTTACAACCTGGACCTCATTTCCAGCATAAAATATGATTGTTTTGTGTAATTTGCACTCGTTCAGGAGATAATTAGATTTCCCGTCTGTGTTTACCTGTAATTTGCTACTGCTATGTTTCGTCCACAACCTCAGAATCGGAAAAATATTCAGCCATGTTGCAAAAAGCTAGCGGTAGCAAGTTACAGGTAAACAAGCCGACCGTTGCGGGTGCTCGCGCCGCTCAGAAACGACATCATCCAGGTCAGAAGACATCATGGTACACATGATACAGGTAACTCCGCACTCAACGGGGAATAGCACTACTGTATCATAACAAAATATTGGTGAAATGGACGAGTTTCGCGGCAGATAATGCGTTATTTAGAGGCTGTGTCTCGGTGTCCTGTCGCTCCCACTATATGGATATACACTGATCTAATTATCTCCTGAATGAGTGCAAATGACACAAACGTTATATGGGTGAGTAAACGATCGTATTTTATGTGAGAAATAAGGTCCAGGTTGTAAAAAACAGTAGTTCCCCTTTAATTCTGCTTGGCTAAGCAAACATGCAGACAAATCTTGAGCTAAATATCAAGCCTTGACTGTTTAGACTGGCTAGCTCCTTGGTTAGCGGTACTAGCAACGGTTTCTTTCACAATAGGCTTTGTAAAGGTGTGCTGCTGAAGATCAGAACTCTTTAACGTGGATAAAGTCTTCACTCTGACACGTAAGACCTCAGCACACCAGAATATTTTTGTCTTTCGTGTGGAGGCAGAGATGTCGGCAAGCTCACATTGTCAAAACCTTTGGCCTTTGTGCGGGCTACTGCTGTTTGATTAATTCACTCATGAAATGTTTTTACTGTCATGTCATGCCGTTATAAATAAAGCATATGTTGAGGATATGTGTAGATTAAAGACTTGTGTACCTCGGTACCCTGACCTCAGCATCTCATGTCCCTGCTAGTCCAGGGTTGGAGTCTCGATGCCCTGGTAGCCCAAGTGCCAGCGCACTTTGTGGCACGAGCTCAAGGCCTCCTCCCCCTGGTGGCCCTGGTGCCCCTGGTGCCCCAAGCGCAGCCCTGACCCTCAGGGTTAGCACACTTCTATCCCAGCCAAGCCGCTTCCCGTAAAAAAAACATGCGCCCTCACGCTGATTTCCCGAGTTCATGCTGCAATACGTGAGATTGAAATGGGAAGGAGTGCAACTCATGAAGCGTCCTCCAAATAACAAGACTTATTTTTCCAAAGATTGTAATCACAAAGGCAGTGATCTTTTACACACCCATACGCAGCAAATGCGAGTAATAGAGGCAGGAGTGCAGAAACGTGTCACTTGTACTTGCACTTGTACTACTTCCCTGTTTTAATAGCTTTTTAATGTGGTCTTGTGTCAGAGCAAATGTTATTTTAACACATTTAGTCATGCTCTATCCCCTGGGGATCACTGACAGAAGAACCACTGGCTGGATATAGTTGTGTACGTGTTGTTAAAGCTTTTGTTATGCATTTTAATATCAAGGCTGTTTTTTTTTTTGTTTGTTTGCCTTTGAGATTGAAGATACATAGGCAGTAACAGATTGGTGCACACCAAAAGATGATTTTCTTGTTAGCTGTCCATTTGGGACTTCATTTTATCTGCCTTTTTTGTCCTATACATAAAGTTTGTTTGCAAAACAACATGAAAAATGTATTTGAATCCTCTTTAAGGCAATTTTCTTCAAACTCAGTTTTCAAACTTTTGCTTTTCATTTGTGAAAATTTTCATCAATGCTTCCATATCTCATTGTAGTTTTATGTTTGTTGATACTGTGTATGTTCAAGAAAGTTCCAGTTATTATAAGGACCAAAGGATTTATACGAATCTTTGGTCTTTGCTACATCTTCACTGGTTTTAAATATGTTGATGTGTATTTTACCATCAGTAAGATTGGAGCTAAGCGTGCTTTCGCATAACTTTTAGCACTGCGCATTCACAGCTGCATGGGCCGGGGTCGCATCTGTAAATGTAGCCATGTTCACGATGAGGTGTCCAGAGGTCAGTAATAAACAAAGAATTAGCTGCACTTAAGAAATATACCTAGCCTGGCAGCAACACGTGTTTGGATTACCTTTTTTCGGGCCTTTCAGCCAGTACCGAGAAAAAATACCTTTACATAAAACTGGCTAGTCTTACAACCAATCAGAGCCATTTTGTTGTAAACAAATTTATCTCATTCACAGTACTGTCCATCACTGCATAAACCCCGGCCAAACAGTTTGATTGATCAGGCAGATCTTTGCCGGGGCATAGTCAACTCCCAACAGAGCAACTCCAGACCAACTTTTACCAATAAGCATTTTGTGGGCGAGGAAAGTGCGGGTTGGCTTCCAGGCTAATTTTAATTTTATTTCCTTTATTGATCCCTCATCGGAGGGATTCTTTCTCTGCATTTAACCCATCCATTTGTTCACACAGCAGTGTTTACAGTGTTTACATTCAAATTGGTGGGCCGCAACTTGTACGGTGCCCGGGAGGCATTTTGAGGGTTAGGTGCTTGCTCAAGGTACGTCAGCACTGGAGACAAGTGGATGCGAACTTGTGACCTTATGTTGCACAGCTGCTTCTCTAACCATTAGCCCACAACATCTCCAAAAGTATCCACATGGGAAGTTCTGTGATCTCGGATGCATTTTCAGGTGGGAAATTTGCCTCAAGTACTTTGAAAAATTGCAACTTTTGGAGCGGGTTTTGGAGATGTGTGCTAGGGAAGTTGAAAAAGGAATAGGCAACCAAGCCGATGGGCTACACATAGTCACGACAACAAAAATATTTGAAATTAAAGCAACTTGCAAACCAGAAAGACTGGTAACTTATCAAGTTTTTGGTCTTTATTTGTTGAGTAATTTCTGGTAGGTACAAGTCTAGCCTCTTTCCCATGGTTGCGGTGAAGTTTCCATCCAGCCGCAAAGAAATCCATAAACACTAAGGGAGGAACAGTCTGTATATCTTACAAAGAAAATGAATTGAAGCTGTTGATGTGGATACCTGACTACAGGAAATGTAAGAAGCTAACAAGCACCCGCGAGACAAAGGGAAGCAAAGATGGGTCCTCCTCACACTGCAGAGTCTATCTGTAGTGTTTGTTAGCTCGATATATCACATTTCCTGTAAGACTTAATTAAATGTGTGCTGTGTGTGCACAGTTAATAATGAATAATATAATAACTGTTGCTTAACGCGCCGTGGGCGACACGGCTTCAAATTAAAAAGAGCAGGATGTTTGAACATTTACGGTGTTTAGACCGAAATATATTTTTACGCAACAGCATATAGCAATACCCTTGTGGGCTGTACGTCCAGTGACGGTGGAGAAAAAGAGTGAAACCCTATCAAGCTCTTGTGTTACAAAGTGACTATGTCCAGAATCTACTGAGGAAAATGTAAGAGATGCGAAGGAAATTAAATCCTTGGAGAAGCAACATGCCTACACACGAGGAAATATGCAGCTGAATACCACACAGTTCTGTCAGGTCACTCATTTGTTGGCTGGAATGGATACAAACTGACAGAAACCTCTAAAAAAATGTGCACTTTCCATGAACCCTTTTTTCATTTAGGCTCAGTAAGGCCCTTATGTTCTCCAAGAATAGAACAGAATTAGAACAGAAAAAGTAATAAAAGTAATTGGTCTTTTATTTTAGGCTACTCATAAGCCCTTCATAGAAATAAATGAGCTATAAATGGCACTGATATGTACTTTATAGCTCACATATTTCTATCTTTAGATTTCCTCCCCTTGTTTGGTGCTGCCTAAATGAGTGGACGCCGACTTATTCACATAAAACACACCAACGTTACGGTGCGGGATATGCCTCCGCTAGCAAATGTTTCCCAAATACAAAGACGTGAATGTGACAGGCGTCTAAGATGATGTGGTTTTGATGGATTATTTCCTGGCAGACGCCTGGTTGCTTTCCCGTGGCTGTCAGGTGATTGACAATAAGAGAAGACAAACACAATGCCTCCCCTTCACTAATATGAAACCACTCAATCTGGGCCCAAGAAATCACTGATTACACAGACAGATTTAAAAAGACAATTTTGCCTTGCATTTACAGGGACAAATTTTATCACTTGGTTTGGTAACGTTTGGTTGATACTGAAAAGCGGACACTGAAAGGTCCCTGCTGACGGATGATTGATCCATGGTATAGAGGCGGGGAGCACATACTGCCAGGGATGATGTAAAGTACAACAGAAAACTTGATTTCTCTCAGGACAATCCATCTCAGCTACAGGAATGAGCCATGTAGCAGCTCTGTTGGACATCTGAATTGACTATATGCAACGTGCCTTTATTAGTTTGCAGTCTATCTTTAACCTTGGGTCCCTGTTGGTCAAATTTGTGTTGACATATCCAGTAGTTTGCTTAAACTGTAGTTATAGTTAGACAGCCATGAAAAGCTTGTTGGAAATAGGAACATTTATGTGGATAGCCCTGAACCAACCAACCAGCTAGTGAAATCTGCGGCGCATTTAGCAGCTAAATAGCTAGCTACTTCCCCTCTGGAGTGGGTGGTACTGGCAATCTGGTGAACTTAATTGCAAGGTTCAGAGTCTTCAAACTCCGTGTTTGGTCTCCACCCACTCCAGAGGGGAAGTAGCTAGCTGTTTAGCTGCTAAATGCGCCATAGATTTCACTAGCTAGTTGCTAGCTTTGTCTTTCTGCTGTTTGGTGGAGGTTAGGGGGCACAGAGAGTTGGTTTCAGGGCTATCTGCGTTAATGTTCCTATCTCCAACAAGCTTTTTGTATTGCCAGGAAAGGGGATTCAAACGAATTCTAACTTTGGACCATATCTGCAAAATGACTAAATAATCAGCTGTCAGCTTGCAAGTTTAAAAGGGGGTGATATTTCAGTGTTCACATCTTGTTCCCACTCAAGTCAAATTGCCAAAAGATATTGACTTATGGCAGGTTTTATTAAATAAAAAACTACTATGTAAGACACCTACATAGTGTAACCATGAGGAAACCAAACAATTACAAGACATTAAATAATAACACGACTAGCCTAGCTAGTGTTTGCAAGACTGCTGTGGAAGAAAGGACAATTTTCATCCATATATTCTATATTAACTAGTAATAATGGTCAAAACTGCTTAATGCTTGGCGATTAGAATAATATTTTTGTTATCCTTTTGGATCAGGTTGGACTCCTGCTTTAAATAATCTATTAGCTTTTCAAGTCCTGCTGTGGAACTTGGATTCCTCCCTGAGTAATTCATGGATTTTGAAATGTTTATTCAATTATCTGCCTATTAGGTTCTTAGGGGACTTTATTTAGAGTCGACCTTGTCTCAGAGGCCCAGAGGCAGCTTTGTTTCATGACAGCGGCGTTATGTTCATCTGCCTAAACCATAATGGCTCCACCTGTCAGAAGACAAAGTGGGTCACAGGGAAAGCCATATTGGTGCCTGCCACCACAACTTTTATCTCTGATTAAACTGTAAGAATCTTTGTGGCGTTGGACACCCTACTGGACACTGGCCTTATGTTCCAGCTTTTCCCTCTGATTAAGCCCTCTTTCAGATTTATTGGCCATGGGAAATAATGGGAAACACAGCGAATGTAGAAGTTTTAGGCCATTACTCATGGCTTTTATTGGCATGGGCTCTGTCTGGCACCCAGCCAGTGACCTGCACAGAGGACAAAGCAAGTAACGCCTCTCCTGGCTCCTGGCAAGGAAAAGCATATCAGTGAGGGGGTGGCGGTAAAGAGCAGGAGAAAGTGAGAGAGGAGACGTAGCAGCAGTGTAGGTGGACAATGTGAGGATGGAAGGGAAGGAAATTGTTCAATAATTTACAAAAGAGAAAAAAAAAATCAGTGCTGTAAAATGTATTTCTAAACATTTTGCCATCCCTGTCTAATACAGGAAAGAGAAATGTGGAATTTGTAATGGCATCTAGACAGAACTGGATGTCCACAAGTCACCTGTGACTATAACATTGGACATAGTTGGTGGAATTAAATCTTTATGGCAATTTACATATGTTTTCACCTTTATCAAATATACAATATATGTAATATCTAAAGTTGCACTCCACAAATATTACAAATGAAGTTCAGTTTACTGGGTCTGGAGGAGATTCTGAAAAAATAACACCAATGATGTCGAATAAAAAATGCTTTCGAGTCGAATTATGGAAAGTCTAGGATCCAGCGTTTTCTGGTGTTAAGAAGATTTCTCTGCTTCTGGTGCTTTGATTTTCACTATTCTTTTTTAAAAATCTGCATCTCTTAGGTTGGCCAACTTCGTGAAAGTGCAGTACTTTCTTTTATTACTGGAGAACCACTTTAAAGGAAAAAATAGATGGATTTTGCAGCTTGTGTTTTTACTATTGTCACGTGGGGTGGATGGACGGGTCAGCAAAACACTGGACTTTAATGGGCGTCGGACAAACTTTCTTTTGAACATGACTGGAATCTGAAGATTTTACTATTTCTAACCTAATCTAAAGTAGTCCTTTTAACTCAGATTTCGGTGCAACGTACCAACCAGGTTGTTTTAAACCTTAATCACTTCATACTTCTTCAAGAACTAGTATAACAGAAAAAGACATTTGTACTTTCCTGTTTATGTTGCTCTATTTTTACTGCAAATGTATGATGACGCGCAAAAGGAGCCGAATTCCAGCGACAGCCGCCCTATTTTTCCACACCGCTTGAGTTTGTGCTCTGTACGAGTGGATGCTCCGTTTTCAGAGGTTGCTCCATGCTGAGTAAAGCTCGAGGCTCGTCTGCTCGCTGCGGAGCATAGCGAACGTTGAGCCGTGCGTTTCTACTTCGGAAGCAACACAAAAGGCTAATTGCCGGTAGGTGTGGAAGCAGCAGACGCCGAATCGTTTTCACGTCGTATATTTACTCATTGTTGCACAAATGGCTGTTGCCACCTTAAATTGGTGGTTTCTGTGTTCTGTGTTGTGCGCATATGGTGCAAATGCTTTGGGACTGTTTTACAGGTTCAAGTGCGCGAGACGAGACGTCGAGGCCAGGTGCACAAAGATGGCAACCTTGTGAATAGTTGTAATTGGTTCCTCTGGCAGATCAAACTGTATCATTCTGTCTCAGTGTTTTCAACTGTTTCTTAATTAGGCTTTACGCACATGCACTGAGTTATATTTAGTTCCTGCGAGTATAGGCTCAGCAAATGATTATGTTAGACTTGCACACAGACAGAGTCCCAAGAATACAGTGCATACAGTCTGCCTAACCCAAATCTTTATAGAGGTCAAGCCTCTGTTAATTGCTTTCCATGTCGTGAAGATGGAAGGGTGGCAGCTTCAGAGGAAGAGCCGGGAGGTGCCAGGAAAGAAAAAAAAACGCACACATTCATACAAACTTAGTGACATGCAAACAAACGCGTAGTCATTTAGAGCGCTGCATACACACACAGTCTGGCACACACTCCAGCCAACAGAGACTGTTATCATCTAATTAGTCGTCATAGCTGCAGGGGCCAACCTTATTGACACATGCAGTGACAGTTTTCTGGTTTGAGTGGCACCGTCAGTCGTCCAAGCATGTCATTTCTGATTCAATTATAAATACACAGACGCAGGGATAAAACTCACAATTACCCCCGAGGAGGAAATGCAGCTCTCGGATGCTGTGATCATTTGAGCGTCCATATGGGTTATTGTGCGCAAACTGGGCAATCTCCTCCAAACGGCGGACCGGCTTCCGCTGGCTGGATAAATGAATGGCAGGATATTTCCATCTCTTGTCGCATCCCACGTGGAGTGAGCCTTCACCAGCGTACAAAAAAAAATACATAAAACAGGAACAATAGCCGTGCTTGACGCTAAGCGGGGAGGGTTAGGGTAGAGGATTACACATGCTATTGTTTTCTTATTCAATATTGGTCCTTCTCCAGTCAGATTGCTTGCACTCACAGGCTGCTGGTATCCTTTTAAACATCCAACTGTGAGCAGAGAAGAATGGGATTTTTACGTATTTACAGTGGCATCGGTTCTTTATGTTTATAATATGATGAAATTTTGGGCTACTTTTGTAATAGATTCCAGGGGGTGTTGGATAATCCTGAAGAAATGGCCTCAGGCCATCCAGAAGCCTATTGCTTGTACCAATAACCCAGAGGCACGGCTAATATGGAGGTGTAGAGTTTCCCCTGCACTCTGTTTAACATTTTTGCTGCATCCATGGATGACTTGCAGGGTATCCAACTAAAAAAAATTAGCCTTCAGCCAGAAAATGGCAGTGAAATGAAATTCAACAGAAAACATTCTATTTTGATTTAACTTGTGAATGTTCACCTGCAGCCCACGCTCACTGTTATTCAGAAGTGGAAGCACCCTTTTACAACAGCACTGTCTCATGCTTTGTAGCCGGAGGAGATTATTTGGAGGAGTTGTGACGTAACCTGGAGCTAAGCAGAGGGGGGAAAGAAGTCGATTTTGTACGAGGAGAACACACGCAAGGACATAAAGTGAGATGTGCCGACACTCTCGCCTGCAACTGTTTGGATCTTTATAGATTATCCGATAGGTGAATAAACCAGATAACCTGCGCTGCCGGGCCTTTGCTCTGTCTGCTGCCTTTAAAGAAAAAGTCTGGGGACGCTGTCGACCACGGTGATTCTTTGATTTTGGTGGGGGGAATGTTTCCAATAGGCTCGACGCGCAGAGCGCAGATGAAGGAGAACGCGGATTATCCAGGAGGTTGCCTGGTGTATGGAACTGGCTGTTCCCGTGCGTAAATGGTAAGAGTTGCATTGGACTGAATCGAGAGGGAAACGGAGAGGAGAGAGTGGCGGAGAGTGGGGAACCGCGACAGAGACAGAAAGAGAGAGAGGGGGGGGGAAAGTGGCGGAACGAGGGAGCAATATAGAGAAGAACCGGGAGAGAGAGAGAGACGGAGCGCGACAGAGAGAGGGAGGGAAAACGAGAGAGAGAGAGAGGGAGAGAGAGGGGGGCTGCGAGGCGACTTGGTTGGCAGTGTTTGCCTCTGCCTCTCCAGCAGTGGGAGAGATGTGCGTAACATGCAGCGGAGAGCGGTGATCATCATCTGCGCGCCGCATCGCCGTGGACCGCCGTGCGCACTCGAAGACGGAGACACGCCGAGAGGCGCAGCCCGATTCGCCGATTCCGTCGCGAGCGAGAGTCTCGAGAAGCCCACGAGAGATCCCTGAAGGAGGAAAAGAAAAGGAAAGGAAGAGAAGAAGTGCTGTGAGGAAAGATGCCAGCCCTTCAGACGGTGATTGGGGGTTAATAGCCCCTCTGTTTGGAGCCGCTCTGACGCACCGGCGGAGAAGCAAGCGCGCGCATATCTATATATTTTTGTTTTTGCTGTTTGACGGAATCCCAGCTCTTTTTTTTTTTTTTTTTTTTTGGTCACATCTTACCCGGACTATCAAGTGGGGATTTTGCCTGAAGTAGTGGATGAATGCTGAATTACATGGCCGGCAGAATATGAGTCAGTGCGTGTCTGTGAGCTGAGGTGGAGTGTCTCTCTCTCTCTCACACACACACACACACACTCTCTCTCTCTCTCTCTCTCTCTCTCCCGCTGCACGACTGATCTCGGTCCGCCACAGACCTTCCTACGCCAGGATGCAGCTGCTCAGAGTTGCGTGGGCACTGACCGGAGCGGCGATTTGCTGCTTTCTCATTCTCCTCATTCACTCCCGCCTGCTGAAAGAAGGTAATCACTCAGAACTCTCACCGATTTGCCTCTCACTCTTTATTTTTATTTTTTTTCCTCTTCTTCTGTTTCAATGCGCCACCGCCTTCCATGTAGTTCACCATGAAGTTTTCCGCAGCAACAACTCCAATGCGGGAATGCATCCATCTCAATCAAATATTTAATCATTCGTTTAGATCGACTAAAATTTAAGTCGATCTAAAATAAATAAATAAATAAATCCAGCCAGAACACACAAGCAGGCTCATCTGCATGAAGCAGATAGGCTCTGCTGGGATTTTTCTCACCTGTATTCCTCTTTGTCAACAAGCCACCCTCCTTCTGGGTGATCGATTAATCAATAGTCTATATAATCGAACAAAATGATCAGGCCTTCAAGGTGTGCGGGAATAATAATAATAAGAAAAAGTAGCACCGAAAGCAATCTGTTTGCACAGGGATCTCGATTTGTTGTAAACGTTCTCAATAGATGGCACTAGAGTCTAGCTTTAGGGTAACATTGAGGTCAAGCGGCTCTGATGTTGCTCCATTCACCTCCTATTGTGTTTTCTGACCCTCTTTATGTTGAGATAAATTCCAATCCCGATCACGGTTCACGCACCTCCCAGCGAGGATCAGCGTGCCCCAAATACTCTTGTTGTCCACAGTGCGTCTGTCACCGCTGCCACGCTGTCTGGCTCTGCACAGCCCGCGGACACGGCTGCACTGTGGCAACCGGTCCAGCTTTTGGGGATAATTAATCGAGTTTGCTGACATTCAGCTGTGAGTGGCGTGGGGTTTAATGAGTCACAACTTAACTGGTGTTTCGGCGTGGCACATTATCGCCCTGCAACCGGTCATTAATTCCACCTAGAATGCAGCCCGGTGCAAATCACATCTGTCTGCGGGGAGATCTTCATGCAGAGGTTGAGTACACTTACTGCTCAAACTCCTTATAAAAGTCAAATGGCGTAACCCGGGGAATTGCTGTGCTGTTTAAAGCTGGCACAAAAGAAACAGCACTTAATATTCCCTTTATTCATGTATGCCCCGGGGCGAGCAGAGTCTGTTTTGGCACTTAGGAAACGGTCATGGGTTTCCTTTGTGGCCATTTTTTTAAATTTTTTTGAAAGGCATGGCTTGGAATGGCTCGCCATCCCCTCTTTGCCTCAAGCCCTGGGCGGGTATTCAGGTCAAGCAGTGGCAGATATTCTCTTCTCTTCTCCTCCTGGCGAGTCCATGACTACTGCTGGGTGGAGGATGTCCAGCCATACTGAAGAGGGGGAGCAGGAGGAGGGGAAAAAAAAAAAAAAAGAAAATGGGTCTGTCAGCCAAAAAGCAAGACAAGGGGAGTTAAGGATTTTGTACTGGCGCATGTCCCGAAGCCTTCCTCTGGAGTTTTAATTTACTGTGGCATACTAGCCTTTTCCACAGAGGTCAAAAAGAGGATTGTGTAGCCACCTAACAGTACAAAAAAGTGCTGCTCGTGGCTGTGTCAATGCGAGCGGCTCTCATTAGATCCAGGCCATCAGCATTGTTGGGCTTGTTGACTGGCAAGGCAATATTTTTGACCTTCACCGCCGAGTTGTTTGTCTGTATCATGTTGTGCTTTTACACCGAGGTGCTTTTTTTTCCCCCTAAGCCTGCATTATTTGCTTTGCTTTCTAACTTGACACCGAACAGCTTTGAGTGGTGGGGTGGGGTGGGGGGGGAGGAGGAGAAGCCGCCGGTCAGATCGGAGGCAAGAAGACGCGATTTAGGTCCACGCTGAGGCTCTTATTAAAAAATCCGACGCGGAGAGGTGGCGTCGGCGTCGAGAACGTGCTCAATTTAGCCTCCCCCGAAAACGGCCAAGGTCAAAGCCGGCTGTGAGGCCTAATGGTACGAGCAGATAAAATGAATTCAAAGGACTGCATTAGTGGCAGTCTTTTGGGGATGGGGATAATGAAAGGCAGGCATGAGGGGCCTCTGACAGAACAGACCTCCTTTTTTAGTCTCGCCTCGCGCATCTTTTCATCGGGGTTGTCCGACACAATCACTTCCAGGTTGAATCAGATGGAGAGAGAGAAGGAGGGAAGGGAAGGAAATGTATTTTTAGTCGTCCCCTCGTGTCGTCACATCACGGATTGATCGCCTCTTTTGCATTTTCGTGCATGCGGGGGTGCAGGTGGCGTGTTAGCTGAGTATGTTTCTTACCAGTTAAGGTGGGAGTGTTATGGCTGGGGATGTGGTGATAATTGCCAAAGGGAATGTCACCAGCCTGTTGGACAAGTGTATTTTGGGGGGGGGCTGTACCTCATTGCGTCAGCCCCCTTGGATAATGTGACACAGAGAACCTAGCATGGGACGGCGGTGGAGGGGTGGTTGGACTGGGAATGAAAACGTGTTTAAAACATTATGCACTGGGGTCGAGGATGAATTTTGTGCCATAAATTTCTCACACTGTCCACTTCAATAATTCAAGCGATGGAGCGAATCCCATTTTGCTCTCCATTGGCCAAGATATTCGTCACATGGCAATAAGAGAGCCTGACAGATTCATGGAACGGTTCTGCAGGAAATCCGGGCGATGGAGTAAGGGAAGGAAAAAAAAGAAAAAAAGAAATGAAATCCAGGTAATGAGACAAGTTACCTGCTGTAATAAAACAATTTGTGGCTTTAAATTGAAGCAACCCGCGGGTTACGATTAAAAAACGGGAGCGTCTTTAAAACCTGTAATGGCCTGCAGTTCTCTCTTAATGCCGCGGCAACGGTGTGGTGTTAAAAGGCGAGATTCATCGCCGACATGTCAACGTGGCGGAATATTTCCCACTTAATGCGAAGATTATTTGGAGAAAAGTATCTTCTTAAGTGCTGCAAATAACGAGGAAATTTAGGTTCCGCGGCTACAGAAGAGACAAATTGGATAATCTCGAATGATTGATCCGCTATCTGCTCCTCCACGGCGCCATGGCTGAAGTGATCCAAGATAGCAGGGTCTGGACGTTTTGCCAGCACGCATTAGCCGTAAATCTTAATATATCGGATGAAAAACCCCGGGAGATGTTTGAGAAAATGGTCTTGAAAAGATGAACAGGGATCAGATGAGTTGTATCATTCATAAAACCTTGTGTCTGCGCATCCCAGGGGCGACCTCTGCATCCTCTACCTCCCCCAAGCAGACCCCCAGTCTGCCTAACGACAGTTGCAGTTATTGATTTTCAGGTAAAACCACAGGGTGAGCCGTGGCGGGCCGAAACGATTTGTGTGTGTGTATATATGTGTGTGTGTGTGTGTACACACTGGGCACGGCATCACGCAAACCAGTCAGTTTTCATTTACCAAAGATAGAAGCGCGGTCCCGGGGATCCACTTTAAGGAGAGGAGAGTGACAGTCGGTGGCGTGGAAGCTCTGCCCCGAGCGGCCCCAGGCAGATTTGGGTCAAGCGGTGGCAAACGCTCGGTGTCATGCACGTACTGTACGCGGCCCGTGGAGAAAGGGAAGCCCCTGTCACGTCTTAAGACACGAGTTTAAAAGGGAAAAGGGGGCCCTCGTGTCTGAGATTGTTTTTCCTTACTCAGAAGAAAAAAATAAGTGGGGAAAAAGAAAAAAGAAATCATGTAAAAAACTCAAAGGCACAACCGCAGGATGTCGCCAGCTTGTTTACGCCGAGCGGTCGGAATCGGCGAGGCAGCTTGCGCGGAGGAGGGGGGAACCGGCACGAGAGGTCATCAGGTACGCTTTCACTTTAAGAGGCCCTCGTGGAACAAAGCCTAATCAGGTCACCTTTACAAAAGCCCCCAGCTCAAAGCTCAGGTCACAGCAAGACGAAAAGGGCCGCCGCTTCCCGTAACGCGCCTCGAATGCAGAACGCCCTTGATTGCAACCTTTCCGAGTTTTGACCCCTCCGCCCGCCGGTGACCAAGAGACTCATCAAAAAAAAAAAAAAAAACTCGCGGCGCGGCTGCTTTCACGCTGCACAGTTGTCAAACACCAGATGATCGTGTAAGATACAGAAGATCCGACGGCAACTGTTGTTTATATTGACGGTTGTTACTGTTTCCCTTTTTTGTGCTACGCTGTTTAGTTGTTGTTGTTGTTTTTTTTCCCCCCACCTCGCTGCAGAGATTTCCGCGGAGCTATTCAATTTCACCGTGCCATCTGCGAGCGCTGTGTTTCACTTTTCCGTCTGAATATTAATTCGGTCGGTGCTACAGTTGCAGAATGCCGAATGCGGGCCCCGGGTTTCGGAGAAGGCGCAGTCGTTCGACGCCGTTTAGTCGTGAACCGCAGCTCCGGCTCGAATGCGGTTCGGGGATTCGGGGGGAGGTGCAGAGGTCATTAAGCGCTTCTCCCTTCTTTAAGCATCTATTATTAATCTGCAGAAAGGAGGGGTTTGAAGGGAGTTTAGCCCCGAAGCATGGTTTTAGGCTCAGCTGAGATAAAGACAATATGCGTGTGTTTAATGCTGCAGTAATACTCCTTTAGCATACAGAGGCGACGAGGTGTTTTATTTGTCGGATCCTCTGCGATTTCAAATCCAACCCCTGCAGCAAAGGGTGCACGCAGGTAAGCGGGACGTTCCCCCGAATGTAATCTGCGGTAAACGGCTTTAAATTGAAGGCAATTTATCTTTAATGGTCAGTATCAGCTGTAATCCATGAGGACGACGCGCATTAATCAATCGCTTAATTGATTCATTACTTAAAGGGTTTGTTAATTAAATCCCTTCGATGAATCCATCACAGGTGCTACAGGAAGCTGTGGTGGATTTTTCAAGGTAATCTAAGACCGGACTAAACAACCCCCCTGTGTCCCGTGTCCAGGGGCACTTCCCGTCTGTGATTGTGTTTGTGTGTGTGTGTGTGTGAGAAAGCTTCAATATTTGCTCATGGCACTGTTTTTCCCAGTTGCTATTGATCGCGGGACAGTAAAACGTGTGCACTGTTGCACCCAGTTTTCCTAAAGTCCTATTGATTGCATTTTGGCAGTGCTGTGGGACAATAAAAAAAAAGAAGAAGGAAGAGGAAAAAAAAAAAAAAAAAAAGAGCCAGCCTAATGAAATGCTGGCTGTGAGGATCCTCTCAGGGCTCCAGCATTTACTGGAGAGACTCACTGGCCTTTGGAAATGGTGATGTCAGAAAGACATCGCCCTTACACACTTCATTCCTGCCCTTCCACCCGTGAAGTGCCGCGTTAAAAAAAAGAAGAAAAAAAAAAACTCCCCAGAGAGTCCTGTGAGTCCAGGCTCGGAGGCGCCGACTCGAGCGGCCCGCTGGGAACGCAGAATCGGCGAGGACGCGCCACGCCGCGTCGTACGTCCTCAGGTGCGTTCGCCCAGATGCCGGCGATAAAATGCGTGTAGTAAATTGTGGAGCAGATTGCTAGATTGTGCTCCTCCCGGATGTAAGACGCGGGGAAGATTTTAGTAGCTGCGGCGGTATCTTTAATTAAAACCCCATCCGGTAGCCCGGGAACGTGTTCTGGTCACCGCGATCTGATAGAGCTCAGCTGTATGAATTAGTCATGTGGATGTGTGCACACTAGATTGAGTAAAGGAGGTGGGTGCGTTTGGAGGGAGACACACACACACACGCCGAGGAGAAGGAGGGCCGGTAGTTTAAGAGGTTAGAGACTGGCTGAGCCATTCGTCTGTCGGCTTGTCAGCTCGGCTCGGTGGGAGAAAGATCCTCTCAGATCAGCGTTTTCCCCCAAGGAAAGGGGCGGGTTCCTCCGGGCCAATTCTTGCAACACCGGCAACGCGTCCATCATGACCATCCCTCAAAGAGAAGCTCGTCCCTCCCCCTCGGAACGATCCGGCCCAGGACGCACAAGCTCAAAGAGTGCTGATTTAAGGGAACTGACCCTCCGTCCGTTTTATTCATAGGCTAACCCCTCCAGACCATCGATCGCCTGACCACCGGGGTGCTTGAGTGTGATCTGTCCGCACATTCTAGAGGAAATGATGGGTGTGAAGTGTGCTTACCCTTCTGCGGTTTCAATTTGTGTCTTCCCCGCTGTGTCAGAGGTAGCGATGAGGTCATCCCAACGTCCCGATCAATCGCCGCGTCTCTGTTCATCTGGCCGATCAATAGCTACTTAAGAAGTTTGATCTTCCGTGTTCATGAGATTGCAGTCATTTGAATGGATTGGGAATTTTTTTTTTCCCTGTCTTCACAAAAGCTCGGCCCCGGAGGCCACTGCGACACAAACGCGGCGTCTGTGATAACCGGCTCGGTCATGCTTTATGGATCCAGTGCGTTTTTTTTTTTTTTTTTCTCATTTCCATCTGACAGAAATGTAGGTTTAATCTGACATTAGTTTGGCTATAGCGCATTAGCTCTTCGTGTCAGAGGGGCAGAATATTACCGATGCCGCGCCGCTCCGCCGAAACAAATTGCATGTTACTCTTTAGAAAACTAATGGAGGCCTTATCGATTCCAACGAGGCCAGCCACTTGCTTTGTCTCGGCTGTCAGATTGTGTCTAAAGCAATTTCATAAAGATCATTATTTTCTTTCTCGGGATGTCTCGCAGCCAAACAAGATCCCCCGTCGTTCCGTTCCTGCCTTTTGTACTGCTCACGGCGGCGGCTCTTATGGTCCAATTGAAAAGGAATTAGAATAGAATGACACATAATGAAAATCACTAAAAAACATTGGCACGTCACATCCCCTTAGCTTGTTGCACCCTTGAATAGATTGCTTGTGGGGTTCCAATTCCTGCCCCCGATGTGACGGCGTAAAGAAGAAAACGGGCTTAGCTCACTGTAAAGGACAAGCCGTACCATTATGGGTCATAACAAGCGGCGCCACTCGTTTATCTTCTAATGCCATTAAAGCGTGCGGCGGGAAAGGTGCTGACATGGGTGTTAGTCATGCAACAAAGCGAGATAACTCATCGGGTTCGCCGCTCTTATGGTGATCATCATTGGCATAATTGATGTAGCTGGCAAGCGTCGCGCTGTCAAATTGTAATCCAACAGGTTGCTTGAATAACATTATTCAAATGATTGCATGTTTCGGCTTGTTTACTCATCGGCGGCCTCGTCGGTCTCGCGAAGTTGTACTTTGAATGCAGAAAAGGGCGCACGCTCGCTGCTCCCCAGACTGATTTGATGGGTTTGGCATTAAATTATTTCAGAGAGAAATATTTACAATTACGCTCAGCCGAAGAAAACAGGAAATAGACATTTTCAAGTTTTCAATTATACTTGAGATTATACCTTAGACATTCAAATTGCCTCTGCAGGGCGGAGTTCTCTGCATCTGTTAGCTCCCCTGTCTCCCTCTTTCTCCCCCCCCCCTTTCTCTCTCTCTCTCTCTCTCTCTCTCTCTCTCTCTCTCTCTCTCTCTCTTTCTCTGCCTTCGTTTATGGCTGTTTTTTACAGTTTACATCGTTGCAACATATAGTTTTATGCTTATGTTTACAGCTTTGTCGATACAACAGCAGCGAGGGGGGTAAAAAAAAAAAAAAAAAGAAAGAAAGAAAACCAGCCAGCAGTTCTGCTTCATCATAATCATTACGGTCCATTCCACATGGGGGAGAGGAACTTCATTATTGCACCTGCAGGGACTGTTAAAACCAAACTCATGAATACAGAAAGCTTTCTTCCGTGGTGTGTTGTTTCTTTACAGTGCTGCTGCTGCCGCTGCCGCCGCCGCTGCTGCTGGGGAATTTTTAAAGCCACATTCTTCACTTAAAAGTAATATGTATAGTACAGAGGCCGCGCGCGCAATCATTTACAAGCTGGGCGCTCACCAGTCACCTCGGCTCGCTACATGCGGCTGTCTGTTTGAGCTCAAATAGCAGCATGCATAAGGGAGCGTGAGGGTCACTGCTTTCTCAAACCTAGTGTTTCATCATCTGAGGAGTAATGCGCGTCTTTCTGTTTGGTATGCATTGATGTGCGTTGATGTGCCCGACTTTTTTATCCCCCCCACTCCCCCCTTTCATAACGTCGCTAGCCTCCTCGCGCAGCACGAGAAATCTGACAGTAAGAGCACGAATCAGCGGTACTCTAAGTTGCATCCCGCCGCACGGTGCGAAACAAAAAAAAATAAAAAAATGATGTTTTCATAATGATATGTTCAGCAAATGAAATATGCCAGGTTTGCACATTTGCCTTGCTGAACAGACAATAAATTATATCTTGTGCTCCGCCACATAAGCCCAAGGATAACACCACATCCAATGAGAAAGGAAATGGGGCTTGCGGGGAATGCGAGGAGAGGAAAAAAAAAATATGAAGAAAGAAAAAAAGAAAAACTAAAACGCCCTTGCCTAAATCAAACGGCGTCGGAGGGGAAGCATTGACACGTAGGTCCTGTTTGGCGCGATTTACCTCCTGCGTGCGCTCGCCGGCGTGCCTCGGAGCACAGCCGCGCGGTGAGGGTGGCATGTAAACACGCGGCATCTCCATTTCGGTGCAGATAAATGTCGAGGCCGCGGGCGTCTCCGCATGTTAAGTTAACGCGCAGGGGCGTGGGGAGAAATACAAAAGCAGGCGCACACACGAATACGCGCCGCCGTACGACGGACTGTGTCTTGTGTTTGTTTTGAGTGCATCGCAAGGCAAATTCCTGCAGCTCGGAGTCTAATTTATCAAACAGACTCTGGGTGTGTGTCTGCGTGGGGCACGGCGCGTTACATTGTACAGTCCGAACACACACCGCTCTCCGAGATAGTGAATAAATGCTGCGAGCGAGTGCAGATGAGCACACGCAGGCCCCAGTGGCAGCCGCGTATACATATGCAAACACTCCTACGATGGGTCACTTGCCCACACACACGCGCGCACACACACACACAGTGCGGCAGGTTGTTGGGGGACTCCAGAGAGGATGAAATATTGCTGCAGAGGCCACACACAGTCCACAGCGAAGCTCTCGCAGAAATAACAGCGCGCGCGCTCCGAGGGGATCGCCGGAGCGATCCTGTCGTTGATGGAGATGTTTGCAAACAGAAAAGTCATCCGCCTCTTCGTCTGCGCGCCGGCGGCCCGATAACCTGACACGTTACACGCGCGCATACGCGTCTGCAGGAGGTCGGCTTCATCCGTCACTCGGTTTCCGCACATTGACAGATAACATATATTCCGGTTATGATCTGCAGGCTTGACAGAACGTCTCATGCGCACACGTGCACTCACACTTATATGTGTATGCAATATGCAGCCCACTTGACACGCAGGCGGACGAGGAGGCAGAACTGACATCACGGAGGCAGGGCAGACGTAAAACCAGTGACATCCCAGCCCTAATGGTGTCTGATAGGTAAACAGAGCATAGCCACCCACCTGCCTTTTGGCCCAGGTGGAACCACTTGAGCAAATTGCCTCCTTAATTGATGGACTTGAACTGGTTGCTGTGTGCTAGCTTGTGCGTGTGTGAGATTGCTGGGGGGGTGGGGGGGTTCTGCCGGTGCCTGTGGCTTGGGGAGCAGTAATAGTGGAAAGAGAAATCTGTCAGCCGGTAATGAAATAATTGGCACAAACGGTTACACACGCGGGTGCTTGAGCGCGCGCACGCCCCGGCACGCTCGCGCTCTCCCGGATACATGTAAACACACACCAGACACGGTCGTCTCCTCACAGATAAGCGCTCGCACTCGACACACACACACACACGCAGCTCCAGCCATGAGTACAGATAACAGCCGAGTGAAGGAGCCTGATGCACCATTTCCTCTGGTTGTAGCTACAAATGAACTAAACCCAGTGGCTGCATATGGACAGGCTGTGAGAGCAAATGAGGCGGAAAGGGACAGGCAGATTAAACCTACAGATGGGGGAAGAAAGATAGAAAGACGGACGGACTGATAGAGTAAAAGAGGAGAGGGAGGATGCGGGAGGAAGAGCGGTTTGAGAGAATGAGACGGACAGAAAGAGAGAGTCACAGGTTGTTGCCGACGGGTTGCTTCCTGAAATAAATTCTTTTTGGGGGAGGGTTACCATGGCAACTCAGGTAACGGCAGACGGGGATTGGTTGTGCTAGTAACCTGCGCTAACGGAGACGGAAAGAGAGAGAATGAGAGAGAGAGAGGGGGGATATCATCCAAATTCTGTCTACAGTTCATCTCCGTCTAAGATTTGTGCAGGATTATCCACAAGCAACGCCAAAGAGATAATCACAGAAAACGTGCCACTAAGAGCTAATCGGCGTAAAAGATGTGTATCGCCGTGACGATTTGAAGAAGGCAGGGGTCAGAGGTTGCGTCGGAGCTTAGTGTGCTCAGTGTCAATATTTTTGCCAGCAGACAGAGAGAGAGGGAGGCAAAATCCGTACTCCAGATATCTTCGGCAGGGGAGTCGATGGCTGCAAAGTTTTAGCCGGAATGTTGGACTTAAATATAGAAAATTCTCCTTGGTTTACGGTGGCACCACGTAGGTGGATGTTTCCAGGCTTTTTCGCAAAAGTAGCAATGCAAGAGACACTTTAATAAAAGTACAGTATATAAGTAAGATGCTCTAATGATGTTAGTAAGATGTACTAAAAGTGAAACTTTTAGTAGATTTGTTGTGTTGATGAAAAAGTAGCCAGCTCTTCTCCACACAATGACAGCCTCACTTAAACAGATTGTATCGGCGTAACCCATCACTGTGTGTGCTGAACGTACTGTACACCGATCTGCCAATGAGGCTGAATTACGTCCCCAGAGTCCTATCCAAGGATATTGTTGCATCCTAAACTGTGCATCATATCTGCTAAGGGCATTATCCATATATTTTATATGTAACGTTTTAAAATGTGGTGTAATTAGCTTCTCAAATTTGCACTAAAAAGCACTACCCATGCAAGTTGCTTTTCAACTAATATGACTGCTACCGTAAGAATGCCAAGGAGGTGTTGGTGTCAGAGAGTGGTGCTGTATTTATGTTTCTGTGCTTGTTACTAACATTCAAATTGAATGTACAGTTTGGGAAAAAAGATGGACTCACTCACCAACCCCCCTTACCCATCCAACCATCGAACAAACCAAACCAACCACACCAACCCACCCATCCATCCATCCACCCATCAAACTAACCAATCCATCCATCCATCCATCCATCCATCCATCCATCCATCCATCCAATCAACCAACCAACCAACCAACCAACCAACTAACCAATCAAGCAAGCAAATAAGCAACTGAACCAACCAACTAACCCATCCGTCCATCCAATCAATCGACCAAACAACCAAATGACCAAACAATCATACCAACCAACCCATACACTCACCCGTCCAGCCATCCAATCAACCAACCAACCAACTAACCAATCAAGCAAGCAAGTAAGCAACCAAACCAACCAACCAACCGAACCAACCAACCAACCAACCAACCAACTAACCCATCCATCCATCCAATCAATCAACCAAACAACCAAATGACCAAACAATCATACCAACCAACCCATACACTCACCCATCCATCCATCCATCCAATCAACCAACCAACCAACCAACCAAATGACAAAACCAATCATACCAACCAACCCATACACTTACCCACCCATCCATCCATCCATCCATCCATCCATCCATCCATCCAATCAACCAACCAACCAACCAACCAAATGACAAAACCAATCATACCAACCAACCCATACACTCACCCACCCATCCATCCATCCATCCATCCATCCAATCAACCAACCAACCAACCAAATGACAAAACCAATCATACCAACCAACCCATACACTCACCCACCCATCCATCCATCCATCCATCCAACCAACCCACCTTCTCGCCAACCAACCAACCAACAAACCCGCCCACCCATCCACCGTCCAACCATCCCACCATCCCAACAACCAATGAAACAAACCAGCTCACCATGCCAATCAACCAACCCACCAACCAACTACTCAACCAACCCAATCCCCCTACCCACCAACCAACCAACTAGCTTCTCAAATTAGAAATCTCAGTCAACTCAGTCAAATGTTCACACCAAAGCACAATTCACTAGCTAACTGCAAAATAACTTCGCTTGAAATTTCAGCCTCACATACTGTATTATCTAATCTGAGAAAATATGATTTGATTTTCACGAATCTATAATGCCGTCTTGTATTGACCCTTTCTAGGTAATGAATCAAAGCCAGACAAATCCATTGTTTAGAATTCATTATCTGGACTGTTGAATATCCTTAGCCTCTGCTAAGGGTAGAAAATGTCTAATTGTGCCTGGGTCAAAGGTTAATGGTGCATTGCTCCTTGGTGCTCGTCTGAATTTTTATGAGGCTCTGCCACACTATTCAACATGCAAATGTAAGGTTTAAAACATTTTTAAAAACGGAACTTTACTTTTGACATAATATTTTTAGTTTCTGGTCGTATAGCTTGTGAGTGAGCCCTTCCGTTTCCTTATGCTGTAGTGTGCTCTGTTTAAAAAAAGCAACTTGCATATAAATAGTTGCCTTAATTAATTCTCATTTAAGCTACTGTCACATTGCAGGGATGCAGCACTTGGAGTCTGGGCGCACTTACTCAACGTCCCCAAAATAGACCCATAACGGTGCTGCTCAAGTACATGTGTCTTGTAGTGTAGCCCTCTGGACCCGAGAGGGGACGGAAGAGAGGACACAGAGTAGAGGGAGTGCATGAACGTGTGTGTGTGTGTGTGTGTAATAAATGCGGATGCAGATGTGGACAAGGTATGCCAGGCGTGGCTGCATGTCTGTGCGAGTGCGTTTGTACGTGCGGGCAGGTGTTCTTCTGAGCTTTCCCCGTGCGCTTGTGAGCCTACATGCAGTCGTGTCTGATTATAAACTCCAGTCAGTGTGTGCCTCGCTATCGAGTGTGTGTGTGTGTGTGTGTGTGCGCGCTTAGGAGCCCGCAACACAGCCAGTCAATAATTAGCACAGACAGCAGGGGGAGGACGATGAGAGGAAACAAGAGGAAAAACAACACACACACACACGCAAAAAGGAAATAAAAAATAATAAGAGCAGAGTGTAGCTGAATCCCCCACACCCACCAACACTGTGGTTACCGTGGAAATCCAGATAAGGATGTTTCCTCTCTTATTCTGCTAACAGGGCTCTGCATTGGCTCTGACAGAGCCTGAATACCAATTACGCTGCCCTGGCACCTCCTCCGCTGGAGATAGAGACAGAAATAAGGGTTGTGGGAGCAAGAAAGAGCGACGGTGGGGGACTGAGGGCGAGATGAATGCAAGGACAGAGGGTACAGCTGACCACATAAAACGGGAGTGGATCGAGAGGGGAAGCTGCACAGAGAGGATGCGTGTGTCTGGGAATGAGGAAAAACAAGTATGCGAGACTGCAGGGAGCCGTAAACGACCGTGTCTTAACTCTATCAACACTCCCTCCGCTACTTTTCATCCTCTAAGGTGATCAGCGCATAACAAGGTGCATCCTCTGACGCTCAGTGGAACTTTTTTATTTTATTTCCCCCATGTATCTCAAAGCAACAGCTGACCGTCGGCTGGTAATAATAGCAGAGGCCCGGTGATAGCGCTGGTGTTGTAGCCAATGAATAATTTATCATTTATGCAGAGCCGCAGCGAACACATAGTCTCCATTAAAGCACATTGACTGTCTGCGCCACCAGCTCTAGCCCCTGGCTTTATTACCAATGTGCAGACATGCGGTTGTGCGTGCGCACACAAAAGGAGAACCCCTTCTGCATACTTGACATGCTCCCATCTCTCCTCCTCTTTCCCGTTTGCCCATTTTCTCCCCCTTTGTCATGCAAAACGCCGTCACTATACTAGGAAGTGCTGTTTCTTGTGCAGGAGCAGAATGTGTTGCCAGATGAGGATTCAGGTTGTGATGAACTTAAAGAAGACGAAAAAACCTGGACGTCGATATGCTCAAGTCCTCCGAGACGAGCTACAATAAAAGAGGCAGTGCTCTCTTTAACTCCCAAAGCACCAGCAGAGTGCCACAACTTGCTGTGATATACAAAGCGTTATTTTTTTTTCCTTTCCCTTCCGCTATCTCTCTCACTTCCTCCTCTCAATGACAGCAGCAGTGTTTTTTTTTTTTCTTTTAAATAAATTTTTCACGGGAGTCAATTGCCAGGCGCTACCTTTGTGAGTGGCACAAAGACTTTGTTAGCTTTGTAAAAGGAGCAACTGTGCAAAGCCATCGTCTCCCGCTCACCCAGTTATTGCGGAGTGCTGCTCGTGCGAGGCTGCCGACCAAGTTATTGTCTTCCTCGCGTTTTGGCTCTTCGTGTTCCGTTGAGCAAAATGATGCGTTTTTATCAAGCGAGCAGGTTTACATGGCGACTTCATGTCAACTCGTGGGATTAAGTTGAGCTGCTAAATGGTTACACCATCACCCTCTGCTGAGGGATATTTGATAAGACTAACAATCTGTACGGCTGTGGCTGTAAAAAACGTCTTGATGGTTAAATGGAAAACATTTAGTGCTTAGTTTTAAATCTATCATACTTAGCATTGACAACACTGACAACAAGTTACAAAATTACGCTTATTAGACAGGATTCTTATTAGTTGATAATAAGTGGTCTGAGTGAAGACCTTTTAACTTTAACTGTGGCTGAAGACATAAAGACAGGTTCGTGATTTGCATCAGAGACAAGACCAGGGAGCTGTTGCTTCCACTCAAGTGAAAGTTTTGCCCTTCCCTGGCATCGTGGCTTTGGCCATAATCCTTGTTGCTTAGCTCTGTTTCCAGGTTTGTGTCTTTAATAATGTCCACTATTTTCAGCAGTAGTAAACTGGCGCAGTCTTCAAATGTATGAAAATGTGTTTTGGATGAAGCATTAGCCGCGCAGACATTCTTGAAGAAGGAGGTTGTGGCGCCATTAGCACACTTTAGCATGATCTTCTACAATAACCGGAACCAACTGTTTTTAGATTTTAAGTTAACTAATTTAATGGTTGCTGATGATAATGCCTTGATGTTTTTTTTTGTAATTGGAAAACCATCTGGTCCTTTTTTATTATTATTTATATTTTGTGAACGCGTAACCTCCGGAGCTGAAATATGAAGCCATAAAATGCAGTTCCTCTAATGGCCACTTGAGGCTCTCTCCAAAAATGTCAGTCTCCGTAGACCATCATGTTAAAATGCCCAACTTTAAACTTAACAAATAAACATCTCTTTAGATAATTTCCCCCTTCCATGGAAACTGTGTGTGAGGGAGTTTTCATATAACCTTTAATATTAACGTCAGGTGTCGCAGATCACCACCATGCTTCAGAACCGGCCTTCTGGAAACCTGTAGTTGACGTCAAGGAGGGTTCATCCATCGAACACCACGAAAATACTCGTGATATTTTTGCATTGCTGCCATTTTTGATCAGTCATCATTTTTTAAAGGGACTGGGGCGTTTTGTAAAAGTCAAATTTTAATTCCTTTGACATTTTTGAAGGGGGAGGGTCACATCAGTCTCTAACAAGGTTGCGTAAGCGAAGCAAAATAATTTCAGAGTGACTCACATGCATGAGAAATTTCTACTCGGCAATGGTAAAAGTTTAATTAGCTCTGTCACATACTTCACAGTCATTTTTAGTGGGGACCTATGGAGGGTATCCAAATGCATAACCTCAATATTTACCACAGTGGAAGTTAATATTAAGTTAACGGTGATTGTAGCGTGGCCATACAAATGCTTATAAAATTTGCATTACGTTTTTATTCGACTGACCCGCGCTGCTCAGTTGTGAGGCATTGGATCCGTTTGCCAATAGCTGCTGTGCTTTCAGTACCCCAAGAAAATTATAACCGTACACAATGAGACCTTCACTTTAAGCTGAAATTGTATCCCGGAGGGTCCAACATGGTGTCCATGCCAATCTCCTCCTCCTTCCTGCGGGGAATATCCCAAACTATTTCAGTATTTTTCTGTACGCCTCTCTTCTTCATCACCATCCCGGCGTGCCTGCACCTGAGGCTCCAGATTGCGATATCTCTCCAACCGATGGGCGTGCAGTACGGTGCGTTATCGCTGTTGACACACTTTAAGAGGGCGCGCACATGCACAAATGCCACGCACGTGCAGGTACTGCATTGCACAGATAAAAAAAGATTGGGACGCTCTCCTTCTCCTTCCATGTATCCTGGGGGCATTGGAGAAACAAACCTCACAGTCACACCCCGAAATGCCATTTCGTATTATTTCCAAATGACAGTTCCGCTCTGTTGGCTTTTGCATTTTTTAAATTTAAAGTTCCTCCATCATTTCATTATGACTCCAATAAGATACTTTCAGGCTCTTTTATAATTTTCTTTAAACTTTTACTTTGAGTTAACAGAAATCACATTTAGTTCTATATATGTAATAGTACACGGATGCTTTGTGTTTCTGTTTAGCTGCGTGCATACTGTTCCTCATAGCAGGAGCCAGGTTATCTCCTCCTTTATCATTATCTCCAACACTGGCTAATAAATCTGTGTGCTGATCGCGCAGCTCCGGCATCCTAATGCATATTCATAACCGCCACCCCCTAAATATTCATGAGCAAATGTCTGGCCAAACAGCTTCCCCCGCCAGAAAAGTGAAATATAAGACTCAGTTAGCCTTTTTTATGTGCTTGTTTTCGCTGCGGTTCGTAGCAATGGGTGGGAGGGTTTTTGAAGAGATGATGTATTTGCATGTCTGAAGGAGAATTATGGGTCCAGAAGTTTCCCCTCCCAACTATGGCAGAGGCCTTCACCGAGGGTAGTTCCCGCTTGATTTTTTTATTTTTTATTTTTTTTTGTTATTCGCTTCAAAAATTGTCCAGGGGCTCGTAGTTAGAAAATGAAAAATGAGCCGACTAACAACTTTTGATAGGTTTATTTTCCAGAGATGGCGCACATACATCACGGTTACAGAACAATAAATGACATATTACCATGCAAATTAGAGATGCGCGGCGGCCGCTCCTTTGCAGCCAAAACAAGACGGTAAACTCAAATGTGTTTTATCAGGCGGGATCAGGTGGCTCCGAGGTGCATTTTGCAGATTTTATTGGACAGTGTGTCGCAGTGAGTCAGATCTACTTCTCCGCCACTCTTGCGTATGTGCGTTCGAGATCACGTCGACATTTTTTTTTTTTGTGCTTTCAAAAATGGTGCAGTCAAAAGTATTCTCCATTCGCTCTGGTTCTTATCAAAGTACAACAAAGGGAAAGGCCATGTTCAGACAAGGCATTTGTTTTGTTTTTTTTAAAAAAAAAGGTGAAACTGTGTTTTTGTTTTTGTTCCTTTAATTTATTCACTTCAGTTATTCTCTGGATGGCTGGAGAGCTTTGGAGCAGACTGATGGCAGGTGCAGAGAACAGGAAGTGAGGGATGTTACAGAAAAGTCCGCCATGAATTTGGTCATTTAAATGGCATTTAAAACTAACATTCAGCAATAGTCCGCTTTTTAACCTTCATCTTCTCGTCTCTGTGTAATTTGGAGCGACGATCAATGGGCGACTGAAGGCGAAGCCAACCACGACTTCAAACCTACAATTACAATCGATTTGTTTTACCGTCCAGCTTTTCATTCCAGCATCCTTTTGGTCACAATGCAAGGGACGTTTGCATCCTGAATAAATGAGCTCCCCTTAGCAAACTTGGTGATTTGAGTTTAGCAAAACGTCTGAGCTTATAAGATTGGGGTAACTGCTAAGTAACACAAGATCTCTATTTCCTTCACCTTCATTGTACATCAGCCTTGAACACAAAGAAAGTCACGTGACAAACGGTAATTTACCATATTTCTGATTCATAGAGTATAATTACGTTACTGTGATACGTTTTTGAAGAAACACTAAACACCCTTTAAATGCACGGCAGCACTACAGGTAGCAGCTTCACGGAGACAAATATTCAGACTATTATTGGTTTAAATGTCAAGACAGCTCCACGTACGTAAACACCTCAATCAGAACAAACGTGCCAAAAACCAAAATTTCAGTCTGTACCGGAGGGATTTTGTAAACCTTTTCATGAGCCAATCAAAAGGGAAACCTTGTAAATGCTTCTTTCCGGCCACGTTCTTCCTTCACCCGCACCTCCATCTTGATACTAAAGTTTCGTGACGTACGTTCAACTACTTCTTAAGAACCATGACTTCTGAGAGTTCTTTGCAGATAGTTTGATTTTTATTCAAATGCTTGTAAAACTGAACCCCACAACTGCATCTGCACAAAGAGTAGGAAAGAAAGGGCATGCAAAAGAGATATGAATTCGTAGAGGCTGTATACATCACTTTTGCGCATCACGTAGACGTCCAGCTTGAATGTGTCGCTGCATATAAACATTAGAATCTATTAAATGGTGTCACAGGTAAGCAAGTGGCTGAAAATCTTCAGTTGTACTCATGTCAATCGATCGTCTTGAAAGAATGCGTGCATGTACCTTTGCAGGTTGTTAATACCGCTTAAATAACGTAGCAAGTGGTGTGTTGGAACATGAGCTGAATTTTTGTGAGATCTGACCAAAAGAAAAAGGTCTGGCTTGCAAGTTAGAGACTAAACATGTGAGTTATAAGTAATTGTTCCGCTCGTTTTGATGGTCGTTGAGTTTAACATACGCTGAGGGTGCTTGGTGAACCCTAAAGGCCACGACACATCAAGCCAATGGACGTTGGCGTTAGAAAAATGGCCGACCTTTGATCTCATCTGAACTTTGCAATATGCAAAGGTTTTCCCAATGACATGATCATCTGGAATGAGCAGCATGATTCAAGAGAAGCCAGCTTTGGTTTGTACGGTTTGTAGCTGTTCCTGTCTTCCTGGCCTGGCAGCTAATAGAGAAATAGACTACCGTCACCTGCTGGTATTAAGAGCTATTTCCCTTCACACAGGCACAGACCTTGCTTGTTAGTTTGCCAGTTGCTGTAGTCTCGGGGTGTTCAAGTGCTGCTTTTTAGCCCAGAAAAAGGCAGCAAGACGAGGTGTCAAAATTGGCTTTTGCTGCCCCTACTTCTTTGAAATCAGTTCGGTGTTTCCGGACCTTAAGGGCAAAACACACACAACGGAGGAGAGCACAATCATTAGGGGAAAAAACACTAAAAGAAAAATGTTACGAAAAAAAGAACTGCAGCACTCGAAGGGCTCTGGGATGCTAATGGGAGTGATGGACTTAAATCTGGATAAGCAGAGACATGGTAGATACTTTGCATGCTCATCAGGCTTAAACACTCATCAGGCTGTGGAGCCGCTAGGTCAGACTGAGCCAATCACTTACAAGAATATATCAAGTGTAGAGGGAAAATTACATGGTTGAATTTTGTCCTGAATTTTCCTCAAGGTGCAATTGTAATTTATTGTTCTTAAGGATCTGTAGGTACAATAATTGTTTGATTTCAGTGAGTACAGTAATTCATTTGGCCATAATATCTGTTCGTAGCGTCTACTTCAGTTTTTCTTTTCTATCCTTGGCTCATATTGAGAGAATCTAATCATCAGTGTGAAGGTAGGAGATCAGCAAGTACGCAGTAGCTGTGCCCAGGGTGAAACGTGACCTTCCTGTAGAGAAAGCGGCTTTAAAGTCCCTCCTACACCTTGTCCATGCAACCTCGTTTTGATATTGTACCTGCAGATATGCGGCACCACTGTCGGAATAAAGATATCGATGTTGTGCGACACTGACAAAATGACAGCCCGTCCCCGCGTCTGACAGCCTAACGTCCCTCACAGGGCACCAAATTATTCATCTGAAATAAAGAAAAAGTCGTCCTTCCTCTCCTTTACGTCTTTCCATCAGATGGCATCCCTGAGTATGTTTATTTCCAGCAAGCCGAAATTTGTCGCAGTCACTGACACACAGCTCTGGGGAAACATAATGTGTGTGTGCACATAAATGAAAGCCACCTTTAACAATGGTCCGACATGAGATGAGCTGCGCGCTTCATGTTCTGTGCGGTTGTCTCATTGTCAGTCAGTCAGTTGTCGGCGGCATTATTGTGATGATTAGGGAAAGGCCTTTTGTTCAGGCAAGGGGAATCATGTCTATTCAGCTCATCTGGTTGGGAGGGGAGTAGAGAGGAGAGGAGCGATAAATCTGACTGAATAACTTAGGTCATGGCACAAACCACTCGTTTTCTCTTCCTCTTTTGTCATTTTGCTCAACTTCTCGTTTTCATCTGCTGCATTTTTCTCTCCCGTCTCTCGCCTGCCTTCACTCTCTGTCCATCAACTCTCTATTTCTCCCGCTCTCCCAGTCCCAGGCAGGGAGACATCGACACACAGAAGCACAAATTGCGAACTTTGAAGTCTGAATGAAGTGACGGCTCCATACTTCCTCGCTGTCTGCTTGGCTTTTGTAGGCACCCCTAACATTGCATGATGGTAATTGGGTGAGCTGCTAATCAGGCGGACCACAGGGTTTATATTTAGGTACTATGACTTTTTTTCTGGTTTATACAGCAACCGAATACATCTCATATTCATCTCACATTGACCTGCGCCCCTTGATTCCCAATCATAACAGTGGTAGAGGTAGACAAAATTCTCATTTGTAGCCGGCAACCATCCATTTTGAGAGAAGGGATTATTGTCATCTTTTAATAGAAGAATCTTGTAAAAGGTCTTTTTTATACTTTATGGTTACATTGACCGAATGAGATTATAGAAGACATGGAAATAATAGGTGCCTCCACAGTTGCTGCTGTGTACTGTATTAATAGGTTTGAGTCTAAAATCCAGTACGATGTGAGTATGACAATCAGTTCCCTGGTCAATCCAGACTCCGATCCAAATCAGCTGGTTCGCAACAAGTGCAAAAGCTAGCTGACCTAAAATCGAGGGGGTGCTCCTTAACATTACTCGACAGTCAAACATGGCCACATCTTAAGAATCGTTCTGGTTTCACAATGAAACTATTTGGTTAGAGGAATGCTTTCAAAATCAAGTAGAAATAGTAGAGAAAAAAGAGAAAATGAAGAGAAGAGAAAAAAATACCCTTGCACACGATCAAACAGTCCTACAACCTATCAAAGCCATCTTGTTCAACTCCATGGCGCTCAGATAACGTGGATGATTACATCGCTGTTACTCTTCTGTCCATCGCCGCTTAAAGCTCACCCAAATAATTTGATTGGTCTGGCAGATTTTCCGGCGGTTCCTTAGCTTACCAACCCCAGACAAACTTTCCTGCGACAACATTTTGTGGAAGGGGAAAGTTCAGGCTCTCTGTTAGCGTCAGACGTTTGGTAAAGTTGTTAATTGACTGCTGTTGCAAGGATTTGGACCGTTCCTCTGCTAGCGTTAGCGGATGTCTTTTCAGATAAGTGCGCATTGCTGTAGTACTTCTGTTGTATTTCAGGACTGACTTACATATTCTGCATGTCACGGTAGAATGGGCTTCATCTTAAGTGAAGTACATCCACGCACAGGATGATCTGCTGCTAGTTTGTTGCAATGACCCACTCGGCTCCTCACCTGTCTTCTCGGAGGCGCCCGTGTTGTTGTTGTCACATGATCGTCGACTAGTCGACTTCCTGCTAAAAGCGTCATGGCTGAGCAGTAAAGTCGACTAGTCACTATGTCTGAAGTTCAGACATTTTTTACGCTGTGAACCTCTTAAGCATCAGTTTCACTTCTTGTGCAGGCCCACTGCTGGAATGGTTCACCTGAAAAGCAGCCAAAAGCCGAGGCCCATCAGCGAGAGTGGAGGCTCTGATGGGTTGCGTCTCTCTGTTTTCATCTCCTGTATCCCAAGTTGTGCTTACAGCCTCTTTTTTTTCCCCTCCGGGACACAAAATTATTAACTCTCGGGCTGATGCGGCTGCCAGCCTCCTGCACCTAACAGCGTACCCTGTCCATCACAGCGACTGCACTAGACAGGTCTCTCGTGGGTTCTGGCAGCATTAGCCAAAACAAGGAGGTTATTGTGTTATTGTTTATATGACCTAATAGTCTGTTTTAAATCTCTCTTCCTGAACCTGTAGAAGAGTTTTGTTTTGTTTTTGTTGTACCACACTGTAGAGCTATATTCTTGGAGACTGGGGTTATAGAGTACTAAATTAAAGAGGTCCTTGGATCCACATTGCACCTGGAGCTGTGGGGAAGAACTACGGAGTTGCCTCTTCATATATTGACTCTCTGCCTTTAAATAATTAAACACTCAAGAACAGTTATCCTCTCCCTCCGCTTGCTTGGGTCACCATCTTCAGCAAACTGAGCTTTTCGCATGCAGCCCTGTGCATCCCGAAAATACGCTGCGAGGAAAAAATAGCCGTCACTGCGGCATATGGACTATTATCCTTCAAGGGTTTGTGAACAATATTTTCCAAGACCTGCTGAACCAGTTATTTCTTTGCCTCGGCAATGCCTTTGTCGTTACCTGCAGAGAAATCGGTTCACTATACAAAAAGACCCTTCTGTCGGTCTATTCGTGAAACCTGAAAAGAAAAAAGAGGAAAGCCAGCTGTTTCATTTTGGAAATCCGCCATGTCAGTTACTTTCAGCTCAAATATACTGATATACACCGAACAGGCATAACATTATGACCACTGACCAGAGAAGTAAACAACACTGACTATCTTCAATGTTCTGCTGGGAAACTGTTGGACCTGGCATTCGTATGGATGTTACTTAGACATGTAGCACCCACCTAGACCAGACCAGGCACCCCCACCCCATAGCAATGACACTCCTTGATGGCAACAGCCATCAACAGCAGGATGCAGCCTGACACAGGCACACACAACATGAGAAACAGCACAAGGTGTTGACCTGGCCTTCAAACTCACTAGATCCTAAACTGATCAAGAACCTGTGGGATGCATTGGAACAAGCCTGATCCACAGAGGCCCCTCCCCTCGACCCGTAGGATCCAAAGGCCACTGGCGAAGAAAATTGATTCAAGGAGTGTGGATACGGCAACAAGATGATTGCAAAATCCTATAATGGAGGGCTTTATTGCTAAAGATAGCTGTAACTACAGCCTAACCCCTAAAACCCCATCAGCTTTTATATCATTTATTATAAGCGGTCTGCCGCGTTCCCCTTTGGCGAATAAAATAAAATGGATCGTGTTCTAAAATTAGCATGTTGACATGTACTAAAGCTGCATACCTTGAAGGTAAACGCCAACATTGCACTAAGGACTTCATGACAGTTTGGCGCCTGTGGAGTTCTACTTCAGGAGTAATTATTCCGCTGTATTGTTTTGCTTCCTGAATAGATATTCAGATTCATTTATGCTGCTATTAAAGAAAAACAAAAGATAATGAACAAAGAGAGACCTAAAGTATCAAAAAGTGGATGGAAATATGAAACGGCCAATCGGTGACCGACAAAGAGAGAGACTAGGGACACACCAGCTGAGGGACAGACAGATCAGAAGACAGATAGGACTGTGAGTGGCCTGGCAGACTCGGATATGTGTGTGTGTGTGTGTGGCCGTCTTTATGGCCCAGCTGAGCCTCAGCAGAGCAGCAACACAGAGGCCAAGTTAAATGGGGAGGGGAGATTAAAGGCAGTGCCGGGGCCTGCAGCCTCTGTATTCAATCACCGCTCTCCCCCACGCCTCACCCTGCATGCTGATCAAGCTGCAGTGAAAGGAGCCATGCACCCTGCCACTCCCATACACAATAAGTGCGCAGGCTGCGCAGTTTGTGCCGCCGCGAAGTCAGATTTTTCCGTGCGATTATGACAACAAATCAAATGAATGTCATCATGTTATTACTGCAGCAGTTCCAATTAATATTATATGAAAATTATCTATCGTACCATGGCTTTTAGTGCTCTGTAAATTTCATTAAGTGACTGAGAGGCACAATGTCTCTGGTGTATATAACTTAAAGCTGCAACGTAGCATCTGTAGTTTTAGCCAAAGTTGTGTTATTGTCGCATGGGATGTTTTAAATCTTAATACAGCCCGTAGCAGCTCCAAATTACTGAAATAATTTAGTGGTATACAGTAGCTGGATTCTGTAAGTAAATGTGCTTAATGTCTGAACAGGAATTAGAACTGACTTTATGTCTGTGAAAGTTCGCAGTCATCCAGGTCATGGTATATCCAAAAAGCAAGCTGGTACAAGGCCAACTGGACTTCGTGGAGTTTCCAAAGATGATTTGCCAATCATCCATGTAGCTTCTTCAGTTCTAAAAGACTGGTGGGGTGGGAAGTTGGGGTTTAAATAGGAACATCTGTGGGTGTTGCTCATCAGGATACAGAATTGACTTTATTCGGCAGGTGTGCTTGATCTTGTTGTTTGGTGCACAGCTTCACTGTTGAGGTGTTCCTATCACCCGGCTTGTAAATTCACCTTGCGGGGGAGCTGGTTTCTCTGGAAATGTGTGAGATCATAGAATCAGATGACAATTTAGCTTCCCAGGCTTTCAGCTTTTCGTTTGTGGCGGCTCTAAAGCGGTGCAGACCAGGGTATTTTAGTACTGTAGGTGTTTTGGGTGTGAAGAATCGAGCACACTTGGCGCCCTGAGGATTAACATGATCCAGGACCTTTTGTGTTCAAGATCTGTGATTGGTCCGCTTGGTAGTAGCATATTTCCATTTTACTATTTCCAGCTGCTTCTCCATTTCCGCAATTTTCAAATTGATTGTTTAACAATAACGATGATTCGGAGATACAAACTCTTGTACGACTCGTCTTGGGTGAAATTCAGGCGAAAGTTTCAGTCGCCATTGTTGAAAGTGAAGCAGGAAGTAGAAACAAAAATGAACCGGACTGGCAAAAAAGACACAGCACCGACTAGCGTTTGGGTGGCGTTTTTACAGAGCGAGCTAGACTGAAGAGCGCACAAGAATCAATGGCTCGCACCAGCGTAGGCTATTTGCGTAGGTTCCGCCGTCTATGTCCCGCAGGGGTATAAACCACACTTAACTGCTCTCTAGTTTTCAAATCTCCTCACACTGTTGTGTTTCCTCTTTGGTGCCTTCCATTGGTGGACATAGTTTATCCAATCACCTGCCAAATACTGTATTTTTGAAAGTGCCTGCCGTTTTCCCAACAGATGCCACGGACAACTTCAAAGATGTTTCTTCAACAAGCTATCTGGCATGTCAGGTCAGCTGTGGATGCCCCTGAAGTTAGAACTGACTTATTCACAACCGAGTTGTAGCACCACCACAGCAGCAGAGAGAATGGATGATTCGAGTAAATAACTAATATTTTGTGACGGTTAAAGCATTTAGTCGGTATGAGGAATTGAAGCATTATTTGCTGACATTTAGCGGTAACACCAGGGTGCTCTACACTCGGTTTTTGCTGCTTCTAGACAATCGGTCCTGTTCTGACCAGGTTGCCTGTTGAACAGATTGCTTGGTTTACATTTGCATTGTGTATTTAACTGGCATCCTTCATTTTAGCATGTCAAGTAATTAAAAGAAACCACCAGTGATGTATTTTCTCAGTTATATTAGTGCAATTACTACAATAAGGGTACAGCAGTTGAGTAGAAGCGTTAATTGGGTGTGATGTCTTTGTTTTAGTATATTTAGTATATGTGCACCAGCACACACAGACATGCCGAGGGAAACAGCCACTGAGAGCCACTGGAAATGAACTTGGGAGATGACAAAATACTGTCTAAATTTGTCTATCATTATGAAGAAAAACTGAAAATATCTCCGATTGTTTTCCTGCTCCATTTTTATCCCCTACGCACAATTTCTGCCTGCATGAGGAACGTGAAGGAGCCAGTAGGTCGCTCGGGCTGACCAGTCACACTCCTTCCAGTCTCTGTGTTAGTGCCTTTGTAGCCCCGAGCTGCTGTTACATTTCTGAATAGTTGCACCTCAACTCTGCAAGCACCTTCAGCAGACCTCAGAAAATCCCTGTGACAACTCCAATGCACAAACATGAATCCCGCGACCCTATCTATGCCGCTGACTTGGGAGGTTGGTTTTGTTTCCTCCTGGCCGTCACTGCGGCTGTACATTCTTCCTCACATCATGTTTGAAAAATATGTCAGTCCTTTCTTTTTACAGAATCCACACAATCCGCGTTACAGCGGGGGGAACTTTTGAGGTGCGGATAAAGGCTTTCTTCTTCCATAACAAAAAAAAAAAAAAAAAAAAAAGCTTTGTTCGACTGATATTTTCTTGGCGAAAAGCCAGAGAGGTTGTAAATTGTGATCGTCCCACCCTTTAGCAAGTGCCGATGTGTATGTGTCAGTGAGAGAGAGAAAAAAAAAATAGAAGAGCAGGACAGAATCATTTATGTGCAAAGTTAAAGTACAAACACAAAGAAACACATTCAAGCAAAATGTCAGCTTTCGTCCATCACTCCTACAGATCCATGTACAGCAACTTCTCCCCCAACCACACACTTACGGATGCTTAATCATAAATTTTCATACATTTATGCAGCCAGCCCTGATCAGGAGCACCAAACACTGTCTGACACACCATGCTTCTCTCCCCCAAGGGTCCAGAAAGAGAGAAATGATTGGACTTCCACTCGTTCACCCAGGGGTCTTTAGTCTGCGAAATCATAGCAACATTTAAGGGACTTCACCTTATCATCATTGCCCTGTTGTGATGTATCCTCAGGGGGAGGAAAATGTGCTTAATTGCAGTAGTGAAGTGGCGCTGGAACTGCATGTGTGTACGTGCGCGTAAAGCTTTCCTGTGTTACCAAGGGTTACGGAGGTCATTTGTTTTCCCTTTTCTCCCGCCGCTTTAATTGATGATCATTCATTGTTTCACGCCGACACCCAGTTATTAAGCAGAGTTCATTATTCTAAAACACTAACACTGGGGAAAAGAGGGCGTCTCACGGGAAAACACTTTTCTTTACGCGCTTTACACAAGGTCACAGGAGAGAAAAAAAAAGGGCCTTCGCTTCATTATGAAAGCCCCGTTAAGCTACGCGGGGACGAAATGAATTTATTTTAATCATAGGTCGAGGCAGTAGGAAAAAGCTGTGCCTCTGATTCTGCATGGAGCTTAACAAAAGTAGGGGCATCCTTGAAGCGATTCATTGATCAATCACGTGGTCTAGAACATATCCAATTTAATGTCTACAAATTGCTTGTTTTGTCAAGGACACACTCCATTGAACTTTTAAAATGACAGATTGTGCGTTTTAAATAAACAAGAATAAGCCTTTGTCTTATTCTAAGACAAGGTCTGTGTCTAAATTTTTAAATATCATCCATCTATCCAAACCATCATGTCAAATTTACACACTCTGGAGGCCATTTCAGAAAAGCCTGTTTTCAAGGAAGAAAAACATAATTTCTGGATGACTAGAGAGAGAAAGGGATATGTTTATGAATTTAACTGGCTTAATGTGGACATAGAACATCGAATGGTTAACAAAGACTAGCACTGTTTTAAATGCTAACATTAACATGCTAACATGGTTCTTACACTAAATGGTTTTTACACCACGCTAACAAGTTCCCGATTATATGCTAATGTCAGCATGCTATCATTGTACCCATGTATTCAATGTAATCATCAACACTGTAATACATCTGCGACTATCTGATAATGTCAGCATGCTGAGGTGCTTCCTATTCAGTGTTATCATCAGCATCGTAATACGCTTGTCGCTATCTGATAAGTCAGCATGCTATGGTGCTTTCTATGAAATGTTATCATCGGCATGGGAACACGCTTGCTGCTATCTGATAATGTTGGCATGCTAACATGCTTCCTATTAAATATTATCATCGACATGCTAACATACTAGCTACTATCTGATAATGACGGTATACTTACATGTTACTCATTAAATATTATCATTGGCATCCTAGCTATTTGCTAATGTCAGTATGCTAACACAATTTATCATTTCATTTATTTTAGTACCTCAACATTTAGCACTGCAAATGGCTAACAATTGCTAATTAGCTAATGGGTGCATCTGGTTATGGGGGATTGTTTGATTTATTTTTTTTTCTTTAAGGACAAATTAAATCAGGCTTATTCTTTAGCCTTATTGTTTCATACTAAAAGAAGACAATTTTCAGAACCTGCTAAAGGCAGAAAACTATAGAGTTGACTTTATGTCTGTTTTCCTTATCGACATGGAAACTGTTATACTGTATATATTTGTTCTGTGTGTATGAGATAAAAGGAGAGAGACAGAAGTCTATCTTGTGTTTATATCTGGCTTTAAATGCTGCATTTGTGTGTATTCTAGTGTTAATGTTTTTATAGTTTAGAGAGTGTGTGTGTGTGTGTGTGTTCAGTGTGTTAGTGCTTCAGTGTGACTACAGCTTGCCCAAGCATTTTAGGGAAAAACGCAGCAAAAGAAAATCAAATCACTTCTCCACAAAGCAAGTGAAGCACTCATACAAGCTCGCTTCACCCGAAATAGATCGGCCAGGCCCCGGTTCTCTCTGTCTCGTCATGATGAGAGAGTGCTCCCAATGAGAATTGTCTCCAGAACATTCTCTGACTCATGGCGGCAAAGCTGGGTATTAATAATTTCAAGGCTAACTTTATGATGAGGTTTTGGTCAGTCTGTCAGTGTGCAGGCGTGGGGAAATGAATGTCCGTTCAGTGGAGTCTGAAGCTAGTCCACTTCTTTTTAACCACAATCTAAAGCGTGATACAAAATGGTGGACCAGTATCTGCAGCTGTTTAGTTTCCATTCAGCCCAACTTTTGCTTACAGTTAATTAAAGAACCAGACCAAAAGTAAAGTTCAACTCATCTGTAGCCCGCAGGCAATAAGCAAGAGAGTTAAATGACAGGATAAAATCACTCCCGTATCTGTCTGTTCAATATGAAGCTGGAGGCAGCAGCTTAACGTAGCTTAAAACCCTGAAAACAGGGAAATGGCTAATGGTAGCAAAATCCTCTTTCCATCACCTCTAGAGTTTACTAATTAACATATTATATCTCTTTTATTTAAAGCATTTCTTGATGCCTGACTGGATGCAGTGACTTGCAGCCTTGTTGGCTTGTTATGCAACCGGCAACCAATAAAGCAACCAACCACAAACTATATGCATGAAATCAATGCGTAATATGTGGTGTGTTAATTAGCGAGCTTTTGGTTTATACTTCTGCAGCGGATCAACACAGTCTGAGCCAGAGCGAGTAGCCTGCACTGTTGTGAGCATTTACTGTATATTTGTGCAATGGTGTGTCGGCATCTTTCTGTACTTACGCTGCTATACCGCTAATTGCCGTTGTGATTTCTACGCCGCTGTAATGAGTCTCTCTGTGTACTTCAAACAATGGCAAATTGAACTGGGTGGCTCACATTGGAGTTGGAGCTAATAATTGTTGAACAGCTACTGTACTTCTACGGAAATCAGTGCAAGGGACGCCAACGTGGGTGGTGCGTATGACCACTGCACTGACTGAGGCAGAAGGAGTGTGTATTTCCATCGTTTTTCTACTTATGTCAGGTAACAAATGAAATCAACAAATGAAGTCATATTAACCGAACTCCTTTCGTTAAAAACATACACTGATGTTTCAAGGAAGCAGTATGAAACCGTCCTACCTCTCACTGAGAACCCTGCAAATTATAACCCTTCAGAGTATATCATCATCCCTTTTGGTCTTACTGCTCATTTGTTACACTTTCAAACATCAAGGACATACTGTATCCTCTTTAAACGCCTTTCAGTGATCGTCAAGGTCCAAACTCCATACGAATTACAGCCCACAGTAAGTGGCTGCTGCCGTTGTTCCTATACCTCTCTCCCTTGCTCAAGTGCACGCCGTCTCATGCGCATTTCATTCAGACCCTACATCATCCGCCCGCTCTTCTACCTAAAGCTGTAATTTCGTGCGCTCCGCTCTCCTTCCTGTTCCACCGCATGCTGTTGAGCTGGCTCTTCCAGCCTCTGATTAGGCTTGTTAAAAGGATTCATTTAAAAACTAGCCCGCCAGGCTTCAGGCTAGAGAGATGGCAACAAGGTTCCACTAATGCAGTGTTTGGATCCAAAATGGGATTTCAGTCTTGGCGCCGGACTCTCCTCTCTCATTCTGAACAGCTGTAGCACACTGGAGTGATAGAGTATTTTAGTCTGGCAATGTCTCCCATGTACACTCATACAAAATATGCACACACTCCGTCCTATCCAGCAGAACAGATATGATGCTAGTTTTTATCTACATAGAGCTGCCATGCAGTGTATCTAATTTAAGTGGTATATATGTGCAACATAATTCTTTTTGTTTACCCATTACATGCATCATTTTGATGCTTAGAAAAGAGCATGTCTGTGTTCTGGCATAGTGGTAATTCCTATTGCTTCACAGCCACACACACAGAAATACCGTAAGTCATTTGGCTCCTCTGAGACACCGTGACAACATTGTTTGCTTAATATACAAATCAATATGTTGGATTTCAGCATTTAAGGTTCCTCACCTTATGTCGCATATTTTTAGCCTTGCTGGTGAGATCACAGTGCTCTAAGGATGCCTTTGTTTTTCGCGCCACAGTGGTTTCATCCTAAGGGCTGCTAGTAGAGTTTTCAGGAGGCTTGAATTGTCCAATATGTGACAAATCTGTTAGGAATTACAATGTGGTAAAGCTCACCTTTACAAATAAGCTTTCCTACATAATTTCATAACCAACGCAAAAGGTGAATGAGCGTCAGTGCCTCTCAGATTCTGACATAACACTTATGCAACCCACCATGTAACGTGTACTTCAGCAAATGATTTGATAGTTTGTTTCTTTATCTGCAGCAACATTGGATCTTACTAAGACAGGGTGGCTATAGATCATGATTTATCATCATTGCCCTCCTAGGCTGGTAAGAGTAGTCAAGGTAATGCAGGGTTATGTCAACTGACCACAAGTACTGTATATAACACTGTCCCTGTTAAGACTTGGTCATTTGAATAAGTCCTGAGTGATCACAAGTAGCTTAAATGCATCTCCATTGTGGGATCCTATTACATTTTCTCACCAACATCATTTGGGTCGAATACATCGATCAGGCGTAATATGATGACAAGTGACAGGAAACTTAAATAGCACTGACCATCTTGTGACAATTCAATGTTCTGCTGGGAAACTTTAGGACCTGGAATTCGTGTAGATGCTATTTAGACATGTACAACCCACCTAGACCAGACCAGGCACCCCCAACCCATAGCAATGACACTCCTTGATGGCAGCAGCCACCCCCAGAAGGATGCAGCCTGACACAGACACACACACAAAAACGCTTTAGGAACAACTAAAAGAAAACATGAAGAACAGCACAAGGTGTTGGCCTGGCCTCCAAATTCACTAGATCCCAAATTGATTTGTGTATCTGTGGGGTGATCCTCAGAGGCCCTTCCCCTCAACCTATAGGACCCAAAGGCCCTATTCTGTTACAAGACACCACAGGACACCCTCAGAAGGTCCATCTCCATTCTCTGATGAGTCACAACTGTTTTGGAGGCACATGGGAGACCTACACAATATTAGGCATGTGGTTATAATGTTATGCCTGATCGGTGTATTGTGACAGTTTGTGTCTTTAATGGATCTCTACCTTCTGCTGTATCAGAACCATCAACCATCAGCTTATTGTTGCATATGCGTCCTGACCTGAAGACTTGTGGAAATGATACAAATTTTGGAACAAGCTGCAGTCTCCCTTACTCACCTGGCTTGACATCCGTTATATCAGAGATCTGCACAAAGCTCAGCCACAACTCGAACGCCGGAGTAATGTCACCGCTTACATAACCACATGTCAATAGCTTTTGGTCGGAATCGCACGCAGCCTTCTCGTATTCAGTAGTTTCATTTGTTAATTCCCCTTCAGATTTATTTTTTATTTTGTTGGTTAACAACAGCAAGGACAGAATATTCTTAGACGCTCTCACTACTAATGAAAAGACGTCAGTGACGGAGCTTTTCCCAAGGCGATCATTTCTAATAGCCTCAATTTCCTCAATGAATGAGGCAACACAAGAGCAGGCAGACCTTAATGTGACCCAGGGCACACTGTGCGTTCACAATGGTAAAATACATGTTTACTTCCAGAGGCATGCTAGGTCTGAGCTCTAATACAAGTGAAATCTAATTTATTTTATTTCTTAGAATCTATGTGCCATGGCTATTTCTTCTAAGCCTTTCTGCCACAAGTATTACTTGTTATTGCAGGCTAATTAAAAACTCATTCAGACTGTGCATATATATATATATATATATATATATATATATGTGTATACATATATATATATACGTATAGTGAATTTCATGTTACAGTGCTTTCTGCTGTTGGATTTAGGAGGACACTCAGAAATACTTCTGAAATAGCGGCTTCTTGTGTTGCACAGTATGCGACCCCAGCATGGTACCAGCACAATGTAGACATTCAAAGGACAAAAAAAACTTCTATACCTATGTCTCCTACCAAACATAAAGCACAGTTTTTATAAATATGTAAGCGTTTGATTCAGCAGAGTGGGGCTCTAAGAAGCGGCTTGTAGCTTCAATTGGATCTGGAGCAGCAAAAACAAGTATATTTAAAAAAAAAAAAAAAAAGAATGAAAGAGCTGTGTGGAATAAAAGACATGCTCTGTGATATCTAGACCAAAGATACAAGATACAAAAAAATGTCACGTCCCCCTGTGTTGCAGCCGTGCCGGACATTTGTCAAATGGCCCGAGTGTGGCAGAGCAATCGTAATGTGCTGAAGAGCGGGAGGAGAAATAATAAAGCATGGGAGCATGTCAATAACATTACGTTGTATTAAGCCATACGCTCTGCCGTATAAATCTATCTTCTGTCACAGTCGGAGCTTTCATTTCACTCTAGGGTGGCCACACATACATTTTAATCAGCCATTTGGCTGGCCAAGCTGACAACTGCTCAACAACAGAAGCCGATAAAGGTGATGATAAATCATAGCACTGCTGGTACAAGCTTTAGGTTAGTTTCTGAGGAACGCTGCCAATTTTTCCCGCTATTCATGAGGCTATTCCAGAAAAAAGGATTACTGTTTCTTCACTTCAAGGTCCAATTTCTTCACAGGGTGACTGTGCAGAGATTGGACCACATCTTGGATCTTTCCCCATATAAAAATGGTTAATCAATGATGCTATACTATTTTAATTCCGAGCAGAAATACAGAATCTGTGTTGCAGACTGAATGTGTACTCATGCTGTCTGGAAACATTATTGCGGCTGTGTATCCTGTAATATTTTCTAACCTTTTTTGTAGATCCCTCTGGGCCAATGGAGGGAAGAACACTTTCTCGGGTTGGGGAGATTTGGTTCAGTTTTTTCTTTTGTTTGTTTAGTTTTGCTGTGTTTCACAGTGGCAATGTACTCACTCTCCTTGGCACTTTGCTGCGGAGTCTGAGCCACGGGGACGCTTGGAGCAGTTTGTTTTAGAAAAGAAGCAATGAAGTCAACTCTTGTATTAGTGGGGTGGGTTGGTGGGGGGAGGAGGGGCAGCTTGTCCTCAAGTTTTCACACATAATATTTGGAATAAAATGCAAACATTTCGAACGCTTGCAGCTGTAACCGACTTGCTTAAAACTCTAATTCTCTTTGGCATTTCCCTGCAGACTGATTTCTCAAATCCTCGATATTTACACCCAAAATATTAAACATAGGAAGGGCACGATATGTTCTTTCTGCGTGTGAAGGTTGAATTGAGATAAACTAATTCCTCAGAAAAATAACACTGATATATTTAGAATTAGCTTTGCATTAGCATAGAAGGATGGCAAAATGAGTCCGTCGGTTGGCTTGCAGAGGAGCCTACTGCTGGTATCATCTAACAGCATACTTACATTTAGTGGTTCTGGGGTGTAATCTGAACAAAGGACCACCTTCACTGAGTCCTGTCCTTAGTCCTAACACTAATGTAGTTTCATGTGGCATTTTTACGTCATTAAATTACTTTCTAATATGTTGCCATGGCAAAAAGGCCTAAAGTGGCATCTAATTGACAATGGATCCCATGATCTCATGTAGGATTGGAGCAATTGCCTTAAAATCTAGATCATCAGAGAATGACTTCCGCAAACTTTGGTGTTCCTCTGACTCGTCCTCGCACCCCCATGAAGTGGACATTTTTAGTTTGTAGTGAAATGGATGACCTTTTGTTAAACGTCTTCACGGTCCCATTGTTTTGGTTTTGAGTCAGATGTTTCGGTGACAATTGGGTGGAATGTCATGAAATCTGGTGATGATAATCGACTGCTCTCAAGAAGAACTCGAGTGTCGCTTAAAAGCTTTTGCACCCTTCAGAATTTTCTACACTTCTGCATAAAAATGAAATGGTTGTTAAGTGTTCTCTTGATGGTGGATTCATAACCATTAACGTGAGAGTGGCCTTTAGTTGCGTAGAAGTTACCCTGGGTTCTTTTGTGACTATTCCAGTCACATTCTTCCAGACTATTATGCCTCTTGCTATTGGAGCGATCTTTGTTGGTCGACCACTCCTGTGGAGGGTAACAGTCATTTTATTTGTTCACTGTCTGTCTGACTGTGCATTTGTGGATTCCAAACTCTTCAATTATTTTGTTGCCTTTTCCAGCAAGATGAGCAGCAAGAACTTTTTTTCTGAGGTAATCAGAAAGCTCCTTTGTCCGTGCCATCTTTCACAAACATGTGCTGTGAAGATCAGACTGTGACAAATCCCAGATTTTTAAAACACGACAGGGCACTGATTGACATCTGAGTATCATTAAATTAACTGAAAACACTTCAGAACAGATGGGCTCTAATTTGGCCTTGAAATTGGATTGTAATCCCAAGAAAACGTATTTTTTGTTCATATGTTTGATTGGGTTCTCTTTGGCTACTTACAGGATTTATAAGAAAATCTGCTGATGTTTTGAGTAATTTTTTATGTAGAAACGTAGACAATTTGGAAGGGCGTAAAAACTTTTAGAGTGTCTAGCCGTGTTTAGTGCTAAATAGCTAACATGCTAAACTAAGAAAGGTATACCTGTCAAACATAATTCTTTCTAAACGTCAGTTTTATGTCCACGCTAGCCTGTGCACATTAACTTTCTTTGGACTATCTTAGTATAGTCTACTAGCATGGCAGCAGACTGTAGCATTGTTCAATTAAGCAAACCCTAAAATATGCAAGATAACCTAAAAAGACTGCACTATTTGAACTGGTTTAAAACTGAAATCATTGTTGTTAAATTATTTAAGCTATGAAACACTTTTTAACTACTATATGAACATTTTAATTTAAACAACTTACAACTTATTTCTACATTTTGAAGATACAGATAATGTATCTTAATGTGAAGAATTTTCCACACCATGCTCAATGCTGACACATATATATATTTATATATATATATATATATATATATATATATATATATATATACATACAGTACGCTTCAAAATGCCAACACAGAACAATTACTTTTTTATACTTGGTTTAAAATTAGAAGATTCTTTATCATCTCCATGAAAAGTCAGTGCAGCCGTATAGAAGATGGTATAACTTCACATAGCAAGACAACATCATAAAAAAGAAATTAATTCAGTCTCCTGGCAGCTATGACTGTTGCAGCAAAAGCAATGTCTGATGAAGTGTTTGATGAAGTCAATTAACGAGCTCCATCCACACTCAAGATGGAAGAAAAGCGCAGAATGGCTACGTCAAAGCAGCAACAGCCTTGTTAACTTCGCACGTGGTACCTCAGCGCCGCAGCAAATCACAAGGCTAGACTTCTAAACTGTCTGTCCAGCTACTTGCGATTTAAGAGTTCCAAAAGAGGAAGCAGGAAGAAGTCAGTGAAAGTGTCGGGTTGGCGAGGAATCATATATATAGATAGATAGATGCAGATACACATGCAGGAGCGACGTGACAAGTCATTATCCGGCATCACCCAGAGAAGACAGAAGAGTTGGAAAAGGGAGGAGGGAGTTAAGTGAAGGAGAAAAGACAAAAGGTTGTTGTTGGTTCTTAATCTCTCCAGTGCAAAAGACACGAGAGATTGAATTTTTTAGCAAAGGCATCTGGTGTTAAAGCATCTTCTGCACATGTCCAATCACTTCGTAGTAGTAGAGTTGTATTGACATATATGCACAAACTGTACACCACATACTGCTAAATAGTTGACATGGGAAAAAAAGACAGGTGGTCTTAATTGTTAATTGTTAATAACTGAAAAAGTTGAATACATTGGACGTATTCAGTCATTACGTTTCTTATTGTATATATATATATTTTTTTTCGTTTTAATTATTTTACTTTCACACTGAACTAAGATTTGTCTTTTAAGTCAATCCTAAAATATGTAAGTTGCGGTACATTCTGAAGCCTGTCCAGGTCTGGAGTTGCACCAATCTGCTGAGCCAACCAAATTTTCTGGGTGAGTTTTATGCAGTGATGGCCAAAACATGTAACAGCAACGTAATCATATGCATCATCTGAGCGCCATTGAGTGGATTTTGTTCACAACAAAACGGCTGCTGTCGGCGAAACCAGATGTTTAGATTCAGCTGTCGTATATCTTTTAAAGTTATTTCACTCTCAAAATCTTTTACAACTTACAATTAACAGCGATTAAGGTATTTATCGAGAAACCGTGCGTCATCGCGTGAGTATGGCTTGGCCGGGCTAGGTACGTTATTTAAGTGCAGCTGATTCTTCATTCTGTTTATTACTGCCCGTTGGACGCCATTGACGTTGGCTATTTTAACATGGGCGCTACTAACATGTAGCCTCTTCAACTGGAAAACGGACTAGCCTGATGTGACCCAATCAGAATGAATTTTCAGTTGGATTGAGAGGGTGGTGTTTATAAACTAAACCGTCGTTATCTCCGAAAACCATGTAAATGCTTGAGACAATTGTTACTTTCTGGGTGGAATGAATATATTCTTTCATACTAGTTTGTCCACTGTGAAGCACAAATGTATTCATTCTAGAAATGTTAAATCGCAGTTGAATACATGGGTCTGTCTTGGTCGAACTTCTTTTATTTAATAAATTCAGCGATGCAAACAAACTTAGTGAAAACTTCTTCTTCCATTTCTGTTATATTTCCAGAAGATTCTATGCTCCACATTCGAAATAACCACATCCAGTGTGTCAAAAATGTTTTATTCTGATTGATGTTTTGGCGCATGTAAACATATACGTCTTATTGCTATATTTGCACCCGTGTGAAGCGGTGGGAACTCTAAACAGAATTATGTAAATCCGGCTGTAGAAATATTGTCCATGGAAACTTGTGTGACAGAAGCAATACTTGGAAAATAATTTGGTCTCTTGTCAGTTTCTTCTGGTGGAGGTGTGCATGAAGTATGACGGTAGAGAACACATTTAATTGTATGTCTACAGCCTGCTGAAAAAGCAGATTAAAAACATTACAACAAGTGGAATGCATGCAGCCATTTTCTCTGTCTGCGACCATGGCCACCACAGGTACCTGTGTGTGGATGAATCCTGATAGATCCCCATTACCCCGGGTGTGACCCCTCGCAGCTCAGTTCATTAAGCTAGCCACCCAAGTGTTTGCGACTGAAGTCCAGATTTAATCACAACTTCCATCCTCTTGCCAATCACAATTAGCTCCTGATAAGCCTCTCCAGGATGGCACCCGAGGGCCCCCGCACACAGACAAAGGTTAATTTGCGAGCAGCAAGGGCCCAGCCACGAGGCCAAAGGTCACCTGATTGAATACATGGAAGGATGTGTGTGTGTGTAAGACAGTGGGGCTTGGCAGCAATTACAAAGTTCATCAGTATTCATGCGCTTCATTCACGGGTAATGGGTACATTACCTTCAAAGAGGTGCGCTCATTGGATGTGGCCCTTAATGGGAGACAGCTCGTGGGTAGTCTTTAGGTAGGTGAAATTTAGAAGTAATTTCTTCAGCATTGTCTTTAAAAGTCTCTTCACACATCTTCACACGGTCTCTTTGATCTGCTCGGTATCACAGCAGTGTTGCTCTGTTGGCTTCGAGATGTCTGGGGCGAGGAATCTCAGCCCTGTCAGAACTTAAGAACTCATGCAGCATACTGTAAAAGTGGAAAATGGTTTCCTCAATGCATATCTAACGTGGTTAAAGGCAGGCATTTGAAAGTAGTTCACAAAGAAAAAGGGGGATTACTTGTTTTTGGTACCTAGCATTTCACATCTGTGGTTGTTCAAGTGAGACTTTGACTCTTTTTCAAGAAATGTTGAACACATAAGCAATAAAACACAATTTCATGCCATCAGATTTTATGTACAAAGTCTTGCCATAGATAAATATGTGCACAAAAACATTGCATGCGCTTGCGTTCCAGTAAGACACAGCGCTTCCAACTTGCTAACATTAGCGCCGAGCACTGCCAATTGGGCTACAAAGGCTTTTGAAAAAAAAGAAAAATACCAAAGCCACACCACCGAACATGTCACAGAATACCAATTTAACAGAAGAGACAGGCTAGTTTATTTTGCTCTGTTTATGATTTCATCTCTCTGACCTCGCGTCCTGTGGTGCAATGTCATTTCCAGGCCAGCTGGCAGCGGGGACATGTGAGATTGTGACGCTGGACAGGGACAGCAGCCAACCGCGGCGGACCATCGCCAGGCAGACGGCCCGCTGCGCCTGTAAGAAGGGCCAGATCGCCGGAACTACAAGAGCCAGACCCGCCTGCGTGGACGGTAAGAGGAGGAAATCCAGGCTTAGCTTGCCGTCTTCTTTTTGTGAAAGCTACTCGGAACATGTTTTTTTCCTGGGGCACGCTTGACTTTTGCATCGAATCATGTTGGCCTTCAAGCGCAGACAAATTTAATGTAAAATTTAACGATACCAAAGTGGAGACTACATCGACAGACTCGGGGGCAGTCAGAGATTGGCTTTTTTTTTTCTTAAGTTAGGCTTTAAGGTGGATAAACCTACAATGTGGAGCAAAGTGGATCACAAGCCTTTCTTTATGTTAGTAAGACCTGCACCAAATCTGTTTACAGTTGAATCGTTCCAAAGAGCAGCTCCAGGGGGTTTCTAAATCCCCCACCAACATATGGGCTTATATTTCATGGAATACTGACACTATTTGTGTGTTTTCCAGCACAGTTAGAGTGCTTCATTAGTATTATCTTTCCTAAAGGGCGGAAACGGTTAGCTGATTAAGAAATTAAATGATCGACAAAAAGCTAATTGCAACTATTTTGACAAACAGTTATATATGACAACAAACAGTCACTTTTTCAAGCCCCCGATGTGAGTATTTCCTTGTTTTCTGAGACTTCCACGTCCATATCTTTGCCTTTTGGACGGTAAGTTGGACAAATGGTGCAATTTGAAATCATCACCCAGGGCTCCAGGAAATCGTGATGGACGTTGTTTCACTATTTTCTGTCATTTTTATGGCCGGGATTATGCGAAAATTCATATTATTTGCAGCTAATTTGCAGCTGAAGGCATGACAATTATGATTCTGACCAACATTTTCTAAATAATTTGGGAAAAAAAAAGAAGAGTGGATGATCTAGTTAATCAGTCATGCGAAAAACTGAGTACACAGAAGTGTTGGAGGGGGTTTGAGGCAGGCGGCGCATGTACTAAAACCCTGAAACGTTTGGCAAATGAAAAAAAAATGTTTATGGAAAAGTAGCCAAGAATTTCAGCAGTAACCCGGCAGAGATTGGAGGACAAGTGTGCAAAACATGTACATGGAGGGTAATACAAGCTTTTGAGCCAGGCAAGTACTTACTTTTCCACAGAAGAATGTAATTTATGTTAATGTTTTTGCCTGACAAATGATTAAAAAACTACAGTTTTTTCCAACCTGGACCTTATTTCTGGCATAAAATATGATCGTTCACTCACCCATCTAACTTTGGTGTCACCTTGTATATCTATATAGTGGGAGTGACTGGGGCACCAAAATGCAGCCTCTAAATAACGCATTATCTGCTGTGAAACTCGCTCATTTCACCAATATTTTGTTATGATACGCTAGTGCTATTCCCTGTTGAGTCCAGAGTTACCTGTTATCATCATCCGGGGTCTGTAGATTGACCTACTAACCTCTTACCTGGATGATGTCATCTCTGAGCGCCACACACACCCCGCGCGGCTTGTTTACCTGTAATTTGCTCCTGCTATTTTTTTGCAACATGGCAACATGAATATTTTTCCGATTCTGAGGTTGTGGACGACGACTTTGTTTATGATGGACATCCTTACTGTTTTGAGCCAGAGTATACGGATGAGGAGTTTGTTGAAAGGAGGATGCTGAGGCAGAGAGAGGAACTGCTGGCCAAAGAACAACAAACCGCTGCATGTCCGCAAATAGATAATAGGTAACTCTGAACTCAACGGGCAATAGCACTAGCGTATCATAACAAAATATTGGTGAAATGAACGAGTTTCGAGGCAGATAATGCGTTATTTAGGGGCTGCGTTTCGGTGCCCCAGTCACTCCCACTATATAGATATACGCGGCGCTCCACTGGAGCTAAATATCTTCCGAAGGACTAAAAATGACACCAAAGTTATATGGGTGAGTAAACGATCGTATTTTATGCCAGAAATAAGGTCCAGGTTGTAAAAAACAGTAGTTCCCCTTTAAAGAGAATCAAACGTTTGCTTGTTCAAATATCCCCCAAAAAAATTCAGAAACTGTGAATTTCATTGAGCGTCAGTGGCAATAGTTAATCATAGTAAATGGAAATAAATGCAAATTTTTAGCCAAGTGGAAAGTAATAACTGATATTTAGGTACTCTTACACATGTCTACTTTTTCTGTAAAAAAATTTAAATACCTCCACTTCAAGAACCCTATATCTCCAAAATGACAGTTCATGGACTTTAAAGGTTTTATTTAAAAATTTCTACAACTATAGTTGCATGGTTTTCATTGGACATGGATGAAATATGTAAGAGAGAAGTGAGAATTCACAAAAAAAAAAGAAAAGGTTGTTTATAGTGGAGACAAAGAGCCTCATTAGTTGTTGCCATGGCGCCCTCACATACGTCTATTTAATGAGGCGAAGATTTCGTCTTCTTGAGTCCTTTCTCTAATAAACCACTCTGGCTCCGTGACAGCTCAAAGACTTTTAAGAAAATCTTATAAAGATGAGAACACATCTCCGTCTGACATCTTCATCCCACTCCCTCTCGAGAGTGCCTGTCACTGCCTCTCATGAGTCTGTCTATCTCCCGTGACGTGGCCTCTACCCTTGGAGGGAGGGGAGGTCGCGTGCTCAGGTGTAGGCAGAATAAACGACTCTATTATCAAGGAAGACCCGCGGTGAACTGCAGCTCCCAACGTCTTGTTTTGCGGGTTATTCAACTGTGCCTTCACAGTTGTGCCTCTGATTGGAGGGGCTGGGTGTCCTCAGTGCGCTGTTTGACTGTTTTTACCTGCTGGTCGTATGAGGCAAAGGCTTCGCACTATGTTCAAACAGGCGAGGAGCTGGCAGTTTGTGAGGCAGGGAGTGTCAAACGTCATCTGACCTTTCCCCCCAAAATCAGATTTCTTCCTGTGGTCAAACCGCTCTGTTTCAGTTCTGTAATGTAAAATCAGATCTTGTAGACATGAACCACCTCCTCTCTGGAGTCTCTCCGCCGTCCCTACTCTTTTTGCCCGTGAGTAAGTGGTATGCGTATTTCATAAATCCACAGTAACTAGATAAAATCAGAAGGTATTTGTCACAATGGGCTCCATGGAGCACTGTGGCATTTTGTGTAGACTAGATACTCAGACATTTTGAAGAGAGCTTACGCTTATCAGCCCGCTTGAAGAGACCAGGTGGACGCCAGCCCCAAACACCTACTGATCCAAAGAAAAAAATGCAGAATGAAAAGAAAACAACTGTATGGTGTATAGTATATACATATGTAAGAAGTAATGGGGCACATTGCAGTATTGCTCTCAAGTGCTTCCTCAACATGCACAGCGGTTTTTTTTTGTTTGTTTTGTTTTGTTTTTTTATTACAAAATTATATAAATAATGTATAATCACTCATAAGCAATTGCTATTTTATGCATATGCAATAATTATTTTGGCACTTTGTAATATAGCCTGTTTTAAAAAAATAAATCCGAAAAAAAAATCAAAATTTACAAAAAATTTGCTTTAAGAAGCCAGATGGACGCTACCTACTGAACCAAAGAATATTTTGTAAATTAAAAGAAAACATGTATGTATATGGTATATACATATGTGATAATGAATTGGGCACATTGTAATATCGCTCTGAAGTACTTCCCAAAATACACAAATTAAAATTATAATTTTAATAAAATGTATATATATTTTTACAAAAAATTACAAAAAATACAAAATTAGAATTTGTAATAATGAATAATCAATGTAATATGTAATGCATATGTAATAGTTAATGGGGAACATTGTAATATAGTCTCAAACACTTCTCCAACATACACAGCCTTTAAAAAAAAAAAAAAAAAAGTTTTACAAAACAAATACTACTTTATTTTATTTTTTTTCTGCTATCTATAAGGAGCCATACATTTTTTGTACTGGCCCTACCTGTGCTGATATTGCCAAGTTATTCCTGAGTGTTCCTTTTAGCTTTTATTAATAGCTTACTGACACAGAATTAAATTAGAGACTATACAGTAGATCATGCTACTATACTTTAGGCAATATGAGCTGTGTTCTGCTCAAGATTTGTTCCTTTTAAAAGGGATTTTTTTTATTGTCACCATGGCCTTAGTGCTTGCTCTGGGGGGTTTCAAGCTCTGGCTTCTGTAAAGCATCTTGAGACCGTTTAGATTGTTATTGGTGCCATATGAATTGAATTGAACTGAAGTGGAAACTACTTTCTGTTTGTAGCCTGCTGCAGCCAGATTTAGTTCTCATCAGAATTTGAGTCTGAATATCACAGAGCGGAGTCCCCAGCTGAAGGTAGCAGATATGGAAACAACCAACAGGAGTGTAGATTGCAGATGGAGGAAGGTAGAGACTTCAGCTGAGGCGCCGTGGACAACCAGGACGAGTTGGAGGACTGTATGACTCAGGACTGACTGGCTCAGATAAGACGGGCAAGCAGGTCATTGGATGAGAAGAGGGATGCTCATAGAGGATATGGACCAAATGTGAGAACAGATCTTCCTTATCGAAACTGAAGCTTTGATACAGTTTTAGTTCTAAATTTATTCGATAAACTTAATGTTACCATACAAATATTGCAAAGATTTCACATCCAAAGCAGTTTTTGAGCATGCATGTACACAAAGGCACGTCTGTGTGTGCATATTTTTCTGACTGTAATTCGCTGCTTTTTTCCACATTGTCTCGTTTAAAAAGCAAAAAAAAAGGAATGAGTGACACATACAAACACACACTTTATTGCTGTTCATGTTACAAAGTCCCACAGCTTGATATTATTGCCATGCAAATCTGAGACCCCGGTCTCCGCAAATGCAATCTTATCTGTTTATTCAGACTCAGACTCTGCTCACTCGGGGGACATGGAAAAAGAGCGGGGTTAGGAGGGAAGTGGTGGGGGGAGCCGGTGATGAAAGAAAAAAAAAAGAAAAGACCTCAAATGCCACAAATGGGATTTCAATCAGCTTTAATCTGCCCGAGTCCTTGAGGTCCGCTCTCCGTTGTAATGTGCCTTTACCTTGGCTGACACGACGGGTGTCCTTCATGCTTCAGGCTCTGTTCGCATCGGTCAACCCGTGCATACGGCGTAATCCGCGCCTCCATCAGCGGCCTGCCGCGGCTTCCAGGACAGCACCTGGTAATGAAAACAGAGGGAGTGCCGCTGCGGCGTTGATCCCGAGGAGTCCTTCTCTGGCGTTGTGCATTTTCCGTCTACCGGTCCCTCCGTATGTGTTTATTGCTTTGAGGAGGTGAAAATGGGAGATAAGCCGTCAACATGATAAGCTTTCGGTTGCCGCGCTGTCTGGTGCGCGAATCCATAAGGGGACTGGCTTGGAGAAGAGAAAACAAAACCCTCCAGAATTGCATCTCGTTGCATGAAATGCCGTCTGACCCTTTCTCTTAATCCATGTCTTATTTCTTCCTCTCTGCTCCTGCTCTTTGCTATTTACCATGCTCTATCTCTTTGTCACACACAGTTTCACTCTTAGTTTTGCTCCCTCTCTCTCTCTCCCTCTCTTCAATGGCTTTACCCATTTGAGGCCTGCACCGCGCCCCGGTGCTGCATAAGTATACCCTCTAGTATCTGCAATTTCATGCTCTTGAGCCTTTTTACATCCGCGCTTGATGACTTCTAAGAGATATATTGATTCTTATTAGGAGGGTGAGGGGCTGAGAGACTATTAGAGAGAAACAGAGTTACCTACTCGTGCTGGCTGCAGGGGTGACGGAGCTACAGAAGCAGCCAGCTCCGGAGACTTAGAGGAGCTTGTTGCGGGTCAGTGTAGTCGTGGCAGCTCAGCGGGGAGCCGCCGCCTGAGGTGAATATGTTTGTGTTCGGTCTCCTTTTCGCTCAGATGCTGACATTGTCTCGCATGTGACCCATTTTGAGAGGCTCATAAGTGTATTAACATGCTCCTCGGATGCTCTCACTTCCCGAGTTGGGAAATGGCTTTTCAAGACTTTGGTGTGTTGACGTGCTTTCAAGTCAGGCTGTGGAATGCGGCGTGGATGCTACAAACAGTGATGGCTCTCTCCAGCATTTGTGGGACATCAAAGAACAAAATGAAGGGGAGCTGTAGCAGATAAATAATTTCAAACGTATCCACATCAACCATAAACATGCGTGGACATTTTTATATATGGTATTAGGCGCTTATATGGGATATACACTCATATAACAAGCGATAAAACTTTGTCAGGTTTGGATTAGGGTCATACGTGTTTCAGCATTTATGATATTAACAATTCAGCAAATTTTGTACTAAAATTTTAACTGATTTTCCAAGTTGTTTGGCCAACTGGGCAGGGATTTCATGTGAATGCTCTTCATCAGGAATTTAGTTTGCCAATTATTCAGACAATTCCCTAGATCCCAAACTGATCAAGTATCTGTGGGATGATCCATAGAGGCCCCTCTCCTCAACCCATAGGACCCAAAGGCCCCCCACTAACAACATTCTGTTGCCAGACACCACAGGACACCCTCAGAAGGCCCATGTCCATTCTCTGATGAGTCCGAATTGTTTTGGAGGACTGTTTTGGAGGCCTGTAGTGTTAGGAAGGTGGTCATAATGTTATGCCTGATTGGTGTATGATACTTCTTATTTTACTAACTATAACTTACTTTTAAGAATAAGAATTATCATACAAAACATATGATCTGTGTCTAAAATATATTATTCAGTGAACAAAATGTCCCCATAAAATCTTAGTTTATTACTGAAACCTTTGATTCTTCGATGTGTGTCACACTGGGGTCAGCAGAAACAAGAATAATCTTCATAGTAACTTGTTAGTGACAAACCTTTGCATATTATGACACAGTTAAGGAGCAACGTTGGCGTTTATTTAAAGTAATATTTCTGTCCACCTGGTGAAAGCCAGTTCAACAATCTCTCTTTTATCTCCGTTTCGGTCTCCTCCTTCAGGAAAAACCTGGCCTTTAACCACGCCACCACGAAAGAGGTGAGACGATTTGAAGGAGACCCTGTTAAACCCTGTTTTATATATAAAAATAATGCTCCGAATCTTTTTTTTTTTTTTCAATGCTGTTTCAGGTATTTCCATTTTTCATCTTGAGCGGCGACCTCCCTCAAAATACTGACTGCTCATTTTTTGTGCAGAGCTTCGCAGATTGATTAAACATAAAAACTGGTTGAATATGCAGTATCCCTCATACGCTGACTTTTTTTTTCTTTTCATTCGTCTTCAAGTCAGTTAATTATGTTCAGAACTGTCTCGATGCGATCGCTGATTAAACCACCCAACAGTAAATGTAATAATTACAATTTTCATGTACACTGTGTATAATACAACACAATTTTCACTGCACGGTGGCTACTTTTGCTACTACTACAACTACTTATAGTTACTTAAAGTCCTTCTTCCACCATTGCTACAATATACAGTAACTTGCATTGTCATTTTTCCAGAGCTGCGCTGTGAACAATAGGAATGACTCTCACTAGATGCACATCCCTGGGTAGCTTGCATATGAGGAATTGTTCCAGTGAATCAGGCAGTGATAGAGACAACAGTATGCGTCAGGCTCAGTCTCTGGGCTATTAGACAGTACCAGAGCTCCAATCATACTGCATCAGCCCGCTGGTTTGATTTGATCCTGGGAGGAAAGGAGGGGGCCGCAGCCTGTTGGGAAAACATGTCATGTCATCTCTGGTAGCCAGTTAGCTACCGCGGCGCTGTCCGGGGGGACCGAGACTGGAAAGGACGGTCCAGTGGTGAATCTGTAATGTCACCCCTTTTTTATATCCCCCCCCCTTTTTCTTGCCCTTTCCGTTTCACATACACACACAGACTGAAGACGGATGACCAGGGAGTGCGGCCTTGTCAAAGCAAAGGCGGGGGGGGGGGAGCAAGAGAGGACAGGCATATGGGGACAGCAGCCTGAGGTGGGACACTTCTCCTTGGGTGTGCTGGCTTAGAGGCTGTAGCCTCTAAACTGGAGCGAGACACAAATCACACGGTGCTTTTTATACACACCCAGGACAGGCAGCACCTCCTCTCTGTTTCTCTTTTGCGTCCAGTTTTATTTTCTTATTCACGCTGATTTACAAAACCCATATTCCATTGCATAAATCTCCAATTCATCATTCAGTGTTGCTAAAAAAAAAAATCCAATCTCGAATAACGACAGTATAATAACACATATATAAAATATATGAAATCCACAATCCCTCGTTTTGCTACCAAATTTTTTTCTTTTACTCTGTTTTCACAACATCAGCAATCATTTTATTGAAAAGAAATATGTTTTTCATCCCACGTTCAGTCTGTTGTATATTGAGCGACTTATACGATATGTGGTGTGAATCCATTGTGGAGCATCGATCAGCATCTTGTGACCTGTAATTCTAGGGAACTGTAGGGTAACGCATTTACCAAACAACTTCAATTGAAATAACAAAAAAAAAAAAAGAAATATGGAAATAACAAAACGCACAAATGGCCGACTGGCTTTCAGGGTTATAGTGAAGGCATAAATGCATCTGCTGCTGACAGTTTCGTCCGCTGCTCTGGCGGGACACTTTGACAGGAAACATTACTGCGCAGGGTTCCACAAAATCTATTTTATACATTTCCTTTGTGAATAAAATCAGAGAATAAAGTCTTGGAAATGAGATGAAGAAAAGTCTGGCCAACAGCGATACATAAAGATTTAATTTCTAGACTTTAGATTTTTAATCTAAACTTTCGAAAGAGCTGAGGTTTTGATGCATCATTTAAAGACCGAAGTTTTTTTTTTTTTTTCCAAGTCCATGAACACATCTCCTTAGCAAGATTGAAGTCAAACATCTCAAATTCTGTGGAAAAGAACCATCAAACCTCCACCGGCCACACACCCAATCCTGTTCAATTCTAACCGATTTGTGCTACACAACAGATCCAAGTTTTCCAGACTCTATTGAATGTGTCTGCATCTAGTCTGATGGAGAAAGTAAACTTATCTATCCCGTCAGTGCATTTGATTGTCATTACTTCAATCCAGTCCTCTAGTGATGGGAAGTCGGGGTCTCTTCAAAGATGCGGCTCTTTTGGCTCGGCTCCCTTAGAAGAGCCGGTTCTTATGGCTCCCAAACAGCTCTCAAATGGCTCTTCATTTAGTTTTACTTTCTAATTTTGCGATTGTGAATGTTTTTTGCGTCTGTTAGCAATTTTTCATAAAAGTTTTATTTTTATGCTTTTTGTCATTACAAAAAAAAATACAGTTACTATTGTGTAACATTTCAAACAAAGCTTCAAATGAACAACTGAACCACAGCAAACAAATCACATAAATACAGGCCAACGTCTTAACATTATGACACTTTAGATAAAAGTCTTTAGTGCTTTTTGGCATCCAGAAATACCAGATGCTTCAGCTTGGATGTCCAGTTTTGTCATTTGCCATTTTAACGCAATGTTATGATCCCAGTCAGTCCTCGCATGTGACTGGCAGCATGGGGTGCCCATCTTAATAAAGTACCGCCCCTCCCTGCATGGATTCATAAGAGCCACTGAAGCTTCGTCTCTCCCCAACTTGAATTGACTGTTTTTGTTCGTTACAAAGAATCGTCTCTTTGAAACGGCTCATTCGCGAGCGACACATCAGCTACCTCCACTTTAGCTACCTCTGTATCCATCCATTTTCTTGTAATGGCTGTTTTGTTATCCTCAACATGAATGCATCTCTGGTCCTAGATAAGTGATGTTCAATTGAGCAAAAGTATAATACCTCAATTGTAAAAGCGACTCCAGACCTCAATGTTTTCTCCATGGGTTTCTTTATCTCCGGCCTATAAGGGGAAATAAATAATACATAATAGAAACACATCCCCAGAAGACATGAGAATGTTTTATCTACTCCACGCTTTCTCGCTGTATCTTGATTTTACTTTTGTGCCGTTTTTTTAAATTGTCTCTTCAACAACAGGGGGCTAGCTGTTTCCCACTACTGCTCAATAATCTCTCGCCATTCGTCCCCTAATAGCACAACGTTAGCCTCTCTCTCCCGATTTCCTTTTAAATCTTCAGTGAAAATGTTTTCATTAATTTACAAAATCTGTTTCATCAGATACTTTTTATATTTTGTTCTTCAGCTCATTTCCAGTGCATAATTTGATTTTGGCACATTAAATGATAATTACGGTTGGTTTTTACTAATCTGTTGAGTTACATTAAATATTTCTGCAACGCTCCCTTGCAGAGTTGTTCCTGCTGTTTTGTTTTGGAGCTGCAGGAGCTCTGAGAAGCTAAAAAAAATAGCATTTGCACCTCAACCATTATTGAGGCAACTTGCTTCAAATGTCAAGCCATCGGTTTTACAGGGTGTGAGAGAATGATAAGGAAGGAGTCCCAAATGAGCATCATCTCTAAAAAAAAAAAAAAAAAAAAATAACTTTTCTCCTTATTATTTTTTGGGGGGCACTCAGAATTTTTGGAAAATATTACTTCGGAGCTCTCCCTCCAGAGCGACTTGCTATCAAAGCCGCTCCGTCGTTGAGTTTACACTCACACAAGTGCTGAACTGAACTGGTTTGTGTTTTGCGGCGTGACGTGCAGAAAAATAATACAAAGAACGCTTGTGTTTTCTCCCGCAGGGCGAAAAAAAACTGACAGGCTGCGCGCATTAGCATAAAAATAATGTATATAAGTGTCGCGCTCTGGCTTTCATTCATGTGGCAGAGTTACAGTAAGTTTTTCTATCCATTAACCTTGCATTATGTTGCTCCGTATCCTCTTCCTTGCTGGATTCCTCAATGAGGCAAATCCATTTTTCACTGTTACTTAAAAAACGGAACCGCTTTTCTTTATTTCTCCTTAAAAAAAAAAAAACTTGATTGGTCTTGGGTTACATGTGTTCGGCGATTCCCTTTCACACCACGACTGATAACCGAGTATTTCATCACATCTCCCTCCGATGCCCGTGATCATTTCTGCTAAACAGATTGACTGCCATATCTTTTTTTTTTTTTCTTCCCAGATGATGGATGTTAACTCGGGCGAACATGAATAAGTAGTCCGCCGGATGTGTGGGGCTGTGTGTGCGTGTGTGTGCTGGAGTAATTCCACATGCATACATTGACTGTAAATATTTAATACCCCAGATGATATAGCTCACACAGATGCCATAATGCATCCAGGCAAGCCATTACGTTCTCCCTTAATGAAGCTGCATTATCCATGTATACCTTCTGCCCAGAACACCCCCTCTCCACCACCACCCCTGCACTCGGCGTTCATAAATCTGCAGGCGCAATGTGATGAAGTGGACCCAGGTGTTCCAAGGTTCTGAGATGTTGATAACGTCAAGGGGTTATTGATACCCCATTGTTGTGCGTCTTGCTCTCTGTGTTTTATTATAATTAATCCGGCTTGAATGAGAAAGAGGCCACTGAAGTTCTCTCGGCGAGAGCTTCATAAGCGCATGTGAATATGATAAAAAGGTTTCAAAATGCGACATGTTTTCAATGAGGTTCTTGTGCTTTTATTCCGACGCTGGAATCAGATGTTATCCAAGCAAAAGTGAGTCACCAGCAGTTTTGTTCTAGACTGGCAGGGGGCAGAAATCTTTGTTGATTCAATGCCAAATCCTTCAGCTGAAGATCAACTCCGTACCAAGTGTTCATGAAGAGGGATGCTGGCTCGGTGGATTGCCTTTGTGTGCCGTGTGTCTGACTTTAAAATGAGCCATCAGGCTCTTGTGTTGAAGTTCTTTATAAAGCGAGATTCTTAGGCGAGGCCGGGGCACCAATCACTAGGCAAGCCCGTCGGAGTCAATCCCAACATCCTGGCCTTGTAAATCTGCAAGAGCTACATCCTAGCTTGTCTTTTACATCTTCCTAGAACGTAGGACGACTTATATGAGACGCCACAACCTATACGTTCACTTACTCTAAAAGCACACAGATTAAATAAATCAGCAGCTTCTAACCATCTACTCTAAGACTTTCTCATTATGTCTTCATCTCTGACACCTCCCCCGTCAGCAGCCGAGGGTGGCGAGGACACCGACGCTGCCTTTTTAGTGCCACGCACCGCGGCGCGCCTTCCTAAACGCCCGCCGCCTGTCCTCTGCGTCTCCCACAAGTGTGCTCACGGGCACTGTCGTGGTTGATGGTCCGTGCTTTCACAATCTCGCTGGTCTAATTGGAAGAGAATAGCCCCCGCCGCCGTGAACGCGTGTCCAAGGGGCTATGTCTGTTGTCGAGCCTACGGGCTACGAACAATTAATAAATAATTACTGCTTCTACAGAGCCCCTTGGGGGCCCAGGCCACGATTTAAAGCAGGAGGAGGGTGTCAATGAGTCTGTAGTCTCAACTACTGCTGTGACTGAATAATTAAAGATTGCTTTGTTAATTTGGTTGCATGTGCACTGATTGTTATCCAACACAGTATTTTGCCATGTGTGTTTAAAGAGACGGATCATCCCAAAATCAAATATACATGTTTTAACTCTGGGCTTTGGAGCTATTTATCAATCTGGACCGAATGTTCCAGAGTTTTGGAGATGCTGTCCTTAGGGATTTGCTGCCTTCGCTCAAATATAATGGCATTTGGCTTGTGCTGCCCCGAGTGCCAAAAACGAAATACTATCGGAAAAAAACTCCGCGTAAACTCTGTCTCATTTCAAAAATCACAATCCTGTTACTCAAGAAAACCCACAGACCTTGTTGAGAAAAGTTTCATGTAGGAACCACTCACAAGCTAACTACTCCAGACAACAACTATATATTACCGCGCACATTGAAGCGTGTATTGTTGTACTGTTATATTCAAGAAAAGGTAGAAATCTGTAGGGTAGTAGCAGTAAAATGATATAATAAAATACAGTTGAAGCCCACGTTATTAGAAATTCCAAAACATAAAGTATAGTGGAAATAACTGAATGACTGGAGGCCATCACCGTCTGCAAAAAAATCCATATATATCTTTTAAACCCATCAATATTAAAATTACATATTCAGTTTTTCTGCATATTTTAGAGTTTGCCAACCTCAAGTCCCACAGACCTTTGGTTTCCACGCACAGTGGACACAAATGAACTTAGAATTCAGCGCCACATTTGTGTATACCTGCACAGGTTTAGACAAAACAGAAGCCTTCACAAAGGAGAAAAACAATTTTGGAAACCTTATCTAGCAATTACGATGACTTCCTATCTCATAATTACCAGATTTGGATGTCATAAGTGAGAGAAAAGCTCTAATTATCACGAGATCCTGATAATTAAAAAAAAAAAAAGAAAAAAAAAAAGGCACGGATTGGAACAATTCAGAATTTTTAAAACGTGTGTAGTATCAAATCAACTCATTGATAGTTGCCACTGCTTCCAAATGTACACAGCAAGAAGGAACTGCTGGAGGATAATTTGGCATACTTAATTTCTACTAAGAACTGTGTAGTTTACTACTATTGTGTCAGCCACTTTTATTCAACAGTTCCACAGTATGATCATTTTACGTCTCCATTTGTCTTCATAGCCTACATCCATGTCTTTATATAACTGCATGTTCATTAGTACATCACGGCCAACAGCTGCATAATAATATTAATATCACTTCATATAAGGAGGTTGAAGATCACTAGGGCAATGTAAGACGTGAAGGCCATCCTAGTAGCTCAGTGTAACAGTGACAGTTTATCTGCAATAGTCACTTAACAAAGCATGATATGCTGTAGTGATGAATCCGTGGCTGGCACAAGGCCTGTCTAAGCTGCAATTGTCTTTTGGAGCTTGGCTCGGGACCTTTTGCGTGACTGTTTTCTTTCTTTCTCTAATGTCAAGAAAGCAAAGTCGGCACAAACATCCTCAATATATGCAGGAGAAAAAAAGCCTTTGCAGGCAATATAGTATGTTTTCGTACTTGTGTATGTTTTCCAATCATTTCCTTGAGGTCACCAAATCAAATTAAACCACTATGCCTTTTGCAAGCACTTAAGAAATCATCAGGGATTCCAGAAAAATGTCTTTGCAACATTAACAGATGTAATTTCTTTCCCCCTCTGGCAAGCTCAGATGCGATATGTAAAAAAACAAGACAGCTTGTTCTTCAGTAAATATTCAGCATTTGTCTACATGTCGGTCTGCGGCGACCTCTGTGAGGCGTGTTGGATTGCGAGGTCGCTTTCGCCGCCAGTTCTTGATGACAGACGAGGTGGGCCAATCATCTCTCGAACCCCCGGCCCCACCCCCGCCGTTTGATTTCTGCCGTTGACGGAGGGCGCTGCCAAGGAGGGCTGCAAGTTCCCTCACTCGTTCACTCGCTCACTCGCTCACAGCCCCAGTCCAGCACGCGCAGGAGCCCATCTGGCACCGAGAGAGAAAGCGCTTTTCCCTTTTTAACCCCCATTACTCACGAGGTGTTGATTCCATATGATGGGTGTCAGAGCCCTGCAGTGTACATCTCCTCCACTCTCCTGCACCCACTTATCTTCCTTTCATCTCAACCTTGTGATTGCAGCTACTTTACTTTCTACTTCTTTTTTTTTTATTCTTTGCTTTTTAAGAGCCAACGGGACTCAGATGGTTGGGGTCCCTGTTGAATATATGGATGGATGGATAGAATGATGGAGGGTAGGTTGGATGCAAGGGACACAATGTGATGGACCTGCAACATGACATTACAGCTCTGCCGGGAGTCAAGGATCTGTGCTAGCTTTGACTGCCAGGGACGTGAGGGGAAACTCAATAGAAGAGGGGAAAAAGGGGAGGTCATATGTACCAGTCTTTATTCCTACAGTGCCAAAACACAAGCAGCAGCAAAGTGAAAGCAATTACCCGCTGCTTTGTATCATTGCATCGAGCTGACGTTGGCTAATTTTCAGCACACATGAGCTTTAATGGCGAACAAAAACCCGATGAACTGAATTTGCTTTCATGCCTCTTTTTATGTAGTTGCTTAGAAATGAGGGCACTGTGCGACTATGTGGCCTTCACCTGATTGGATGTGCGCGCGTGTGATGCTGCGGCAGGAAGCAATTTGGTGGTCAGTGGATGTAAATATAACACGGTTGTGATTATTCTTTATCTTCCTCATTAAGGCAGCGGAGGAACAGCTGCACGAGTACACTGGCCAACTAAAGAAGGGAGGCACTCTATTGTGACTGAAATGATAAAATGCATAATTAGGTAGTCAATGTTGTGTTCCATCTCGCTCTCTCTTCCCTCTCATCCCGCTCGCTCTGTCTTGTGCTGATAGGTGCAACTCCGTGTTTCCTCTCCATTTTCAGAAATGATGTCGTTCATTAATGCGATGCAGTTACAGGCAGACACCTCTCTCTTCTTTGCCGCCGCGTTTTGTCTTTGGTAATTTACCTTTATTGGCTGGCTTAGCAATTTCATCTGAACACGGGTTCATTTAATAATGTATGCGCCTCGTTGTCGTGCGCCGTTCCAAAACCCACCTGTAATTGCTGTGCAGCTGGGTGCACTCGGCTGGATGGATGCACCAGCTGAATGCATGGAGTCAGTGAATAATACAAGAAAACAACAGCCCTGTATGCATTGTTGTTGTATTTTTAGGGCTGATTTGATTTAAAGAAATTATTGGATATTTTTGAAAATATGTGCAATCACTTCCTTACCTGAGAAGTTTTTTATCTGTATCTCTGTCTATAGATGTCAGTACAGTAAACATGTAGCTGTATCTAGCTGGCAGCTGTTAGCTTAGCTTAGCACAAAGACAGTAGAATGGGGAAAGGCAGTTGATTTTAAAGGCATTTAATTGATATTTTGGGAAATATTTGTATTGATTTCCTTATCAAGGGTTTGATAAGAAAAGCTATAACTCTGCCTGTAAGCATGTGGATATAGCTAGCAGCAGGTTAGCTTAGCTTAGTGGAAAGATTGGTGAAAAAATGGAACTGTGGTTGATTTAAAGACATCTAAAGCAATCATTTGATATTTTGGGAAAGGCATGTTAATACTTCCTTGCGAGAGTTCAGTACAATATGTAGCTGGATCTAGCTAGTAGCTATTAGCTTAGCTTAGCACAAAGACTTCGGAAAAGAGAAAGGCAGTTGAATATCTGATATTTTGATAAATGTGGAACGGCACTTTATTTAAAGACATTTAAAGGAATTGTTTGTCAATTAAGTGTCCAATAAAAAGATTCACACTTAATTTTACAGTATGCTTAATATTTAGCTGGATTTAGCTAGCAGCCAATGGGCTTAGCTGAGCACTTAAAGTGAATAAAAGCTATAGAAAAAAGGTAGAATAATCTTAAACGTTAACCTAACCCTCTTTACCAGTCTATATGCTAAGCTAAGCTTGCATAAATCAAATAAATGTCTTCTTTAATATATGTTTGTGTATCATGTGACTTCAGTTCTGTGTCTTTAACTGATGCCTCACGTTCTTGCATGCATGCGTGTGTGTGTACTGTCCTGAAACACAACTGCAGTCACCCTCCACTCTCATCTAATTGTTCTGCAAAGCCCCGCGAGGAGGATCGTGGTCACAGTTGTCTTTGTCCTTGGGTTGGAGCACCACTGGCTCACCTTGTTGGTTGGGAAGAAAAAAAAAAAAAAAAAGGCCTTCTGTTAAATGCATACGCACATAAAAAAATGTGTGTGTGTGTGTGTGTGTGTGTAGATGCCTAGATGTTAGTGTCCCTCAGAAGAAGGACAGACATCATTATCTCCACCCTTCACACCAGCCTATCCAGGGGAACCTTTTAATCTTCCTGTTAGAAAATAGTATAAAATCAGATGAATTAAGTAAAATAGAGCCTCTCTCTTTCTCCCTATGCATCACGCTCTGCTGTCACATGGGGGCAATTTTTATAAGAGCCAGTTATGGGACATCACATGGCCAAAATAATATTAGTATGGCAGTGACAGGCATGTGAGGGCAAGATGAATCTAGGATAAAAATAAAGGCAAATGAATACAAATGGTGTCTCCTTCACCTAGAGGGGGGAATAAATCATATGTGGACTAATGTGGTGTGCTCGCCCTCCCTCTCTCTTTGTCACTTTTTCGCCGCCTCACATAGACACCGCCCTCGTTCTCTTTTTCGTTGTCTTTCATTCCCTGCCTCACTTCATCTGATTAAGTTAGCTACAAAGTGTCCTTCTGTATTAATAGACTGCTCTGAGAGGTGAGCAGAGGTATTTACAGTATGTTGGTGTCAGAATGTCACTGTAGACAAACGCAGCAAGCTTTACCATCTCACTAAGTGGACCGCCTGCTGTATAGGTGACATGAAATGTGTATTACTCTCCACTTTTTGTTTACTTATGCGGTCCACTGGTGACTAAAGAGCACACAAATAAACTCCTCAACTCACCAGTGTCTGCTGAAGAGCTCTTTTGCTGTAGCCGTATGCTACATTTGTGGGAGTGAAATAGTGCTTTTCGTCAAAGCTGGTGTCCTGATTTGACATCTGTGCTTTGTTTTGACTCATACACTAGTGTGTATCCTTGAAATGATGGCTATATCAGAGGATGGACCTCCTGTTATTGCTTTCTGTCTAGTGTAAGACCAGCAATTATATTAGTAGTTCAAAGCCGTTCAAAGCTTCCACGGATTCCATTTGCTTTATTAACTTCATAAACGCTTTACACTAGTTGAAAGAACTGTCCTTCAATATTTTTTCACAATTGATTTTGTCAGTATACTCTTACAAAGCCATACAGGAAGCACCAAGCACCAAAATAGCAGGTGAAAGCTTGCTGCTAGCCTTGGCCAAAGTTAAAACTACACTTTAGATTTATGCAAGCTGTAATCTGTATTACTGTACTTAATGACCAACTATTTTAATATATATTCATTTTCTGTTTGTTTCACATACTTAAATTTGGTCTTTGCAGAATCCAATATGAAAACTGGTACTAAAGGTAATGTTAGCTTGTCTGAATAGCTAAAGCTAAAGCAACAACTATATTTGACATTTTCTCTAGGTGCTATCTGACTCACATATTATTCACTTTAGTGAACAAATATTTTGATATTTCCGTTCGTTTAACTGTTGCTACAGCCAACCATGATGAAAATTAATGCTAAAGGCAAAGTTAGTCTAACAAATTTCAGTAACAGTACTTCCATGAGGCTTATGATTCTTGAAAAGGTCATGTAAATTAAGTATTTTTAAATGGCTTATATTTATTAAACTGCTGGTTAATTTATTATTATTTTCAATGTATTGTAAAAGAAATGTCAAACTAGAAAAATAGAGATATTTGTACCCAGGTAAAAGTAGAAGTTAATCTACTTTCAACAATAAAAGACCTAGGCCCCTTCTAGTCTTTAAGAAGAAGTCTTTAAGAAGTTGAAGAAAAGGCTTTAAGACGTTGAAGGTTGTGATAGAAGAATGGGTAAAATACAAGGCATCCATGTGAGTCACCAGGGTTTGCATCTAAAATTCAACACCAACTTAGACGGCTTATTATTTCCTTTTTTTAAAGATTATTTTCAGTTTTTACATGCAACTTGGAGAAGTTTTTCGCATTGTAAAGTTAGTGTTAGAAATCCTGCCAGAAATCCTTTCTGCGGGCTGCAGATTGCATTGACATCTACAGCCACCTTGGGTGCCTATCTATGTAAACTGGGTGTAAATAGCCACATTAGCTATTCCATTGGTTCAAAAAGACAAGAAAGTTGAAAAAGACCATTTACTGTATATAGATGTCTATATTTTCCTCTGAAGATTGTCCAAAGCCGTTTTGAGAATCAAACAATCAAACATGGATTCTTTCTAGGTGTAATCAGACATAAGACAAAGGTAATACCTAAAAAACCTTTCAACACTCAATTTACCACACACCCTGCAAAATTAAAATCTAATTTCTTAGGTTCACTACTCCTGCTACCACTCTCTGCCTTTTTTAGGACAGTTTATGCAACACAACTTTATTTTGTAGGTGCACACTAGTGCACATGCTGGCCCATCTGAGGGTTCCCTTTTGGCACTCTAATCCATGCAGTAATCCACATGATTCCCCATGTCCATCTGCATGTGTTTGGTTAATTCCATTAATTCTTGTCAGTTGTCCGCACCGATGTTAGCGTGGATTAAAAATCTCCTGACACCATTTTAACACGCGAACGTGGAGCTAAGCCAGTGCACGCAGACTGGAGAGGAAACAGCTGTGAGGCCATCCAAGGACGGATTGACCACTTTGCCAACTGACGGGCAGAAGAGAGGCAACATTAGTGATGAGAGTCTGATGTGACATTTTCTGAATGGATGACTCATAGGGCAGAAGCGAGGGCAAGTATGTGCATCGTGACATCTGCCTGGACAAGGTAATGACGTGTAATGACTGGGACAACGAGGAGTATAAGTCAGGACAAGCTAATGGGCAATGCTGCATCTTGGGATATTTGGGGCCACCACGTCAGATGAACATGGATTACGGAAATTTGCTATGTTGTCTTTATTTTTACCTTGATATACCATCGAACCTAGGCTGCTAGCAATAAGGTCTGTATATTTAATGCACCATTTACGGTTGCACAAATTGACCATTTCAAGCACATCTCCAGTCGTTCCATGGACTATCAACTGGGTGTTCACATCACTTGCCCTGGAAAGTTATGATAATATAATTTTCACTGAAAAAAATAGTTAAATTGGTTGCTAAAGGCAAAGTTAACTAATGGTTGGAGTACACATTTAAATTTGTTATGACTTGAAAATAATTATCGCAACCAGGGTTGCAGACCGTAAACCCAAATTTCCTTTTCTGAGCACATAAAAACAGCAACTGCTACCCTTTTTCTACCCTGAAAAATGGATAAACCGAGTTGTAACGGGACCAGGCTGGACTGATTTGAGGGAGCAGAGGGCACGTCCCGATTGATAGATGGAAGAAGAAGAGGTAAAGCCTCGCGCCAGGTGATTGTGTGTTGCGTGCACGCCCGCAGGCAAGCAAATCTTGCTCCCCGCAAATCTCTCTGAGTCTAAACTGAGGCCAGAGGTTTGGTCCCAAGGGGAGCAACACTTTGTATGAGCACTTACCGTGGATATAGCACTTAAAAGGCCAGGGCAGCTGAAATGTGGTGTGTCCCAAAATGAGGTTTTGCCAAATAATGTTGGTTTAATGTTCTCTTGTGATCAACAGACAATTGTTGTGAAACTAATTTCGATGTCAAGTTTTACGCTTAAGTGGTCCTTTGAAGAGCGTAGTTTCTTTATAATAATGTGTTTTAATGGGGTTTGTAACAAATAATGAATGCATCATTTGTGATACCTTAGTATAATAACTGGAAATATATGACAATATGGTTTGGATTTTCTACTCATGAGCACATCAATTCAGCATCTCTACTCCCACCATGTTATTAGACAGAATGAGCTTTACTCAAGATAAGCAAATTGTTGAAAATTACCTATTTGCATACTTTTATATCAGCCATTCTTCGAAGTCTGAAAGGCGTTGCTTTGTTTTTGCTTGAAGTAAACCATGCACAGGCTGTCATGGTGGAATAAAACAATTTGCAACGAGGAACAGTCACCGAAAATTGCAGGCCCTGGGACACAGAGCCCTGCTGGTTTTAATTCCAGCCATCATTTCAGTGACTGTTTCACACCTGGGATGTCTACTATCATAGACTAGAAAAAACAGCAATGCTCTGCTTTGTGAAGGCCAGGACTGAAAGAAAAGACTGCCATAAAGAGAACAGATTCTCCTTGAAATTCTAGCTGGTGCCACTAAAGAAAATAAATAAATAAAAAATGGCAAGGGGTGTGTAATTATACCAGTTTATAAAAAGTTATGTGATAGTTATTGGTGCCGGCTATTAAAAATAAAGGTTAACAGAACAAATCACGGCAGAAAATGAAAATCCCTGTCACACTGTGAACAAGGCCAAATGTGTTTTGTTCCCGCTATCAGTTGAGCAAGCATACCTACGTGATAATTAACTTGGCTAGTTGTTGGATTGTGCTCTTGGCTCTTTGTAATTTTTCTTCAAATGATGGAATACCGAGCCTTAATTCTAATTCTGCTCTTTAAAAGTGGTCCAGTCTCACTAGGTTCTCAGTCTTGTATGTGCTACAAACCTGATCCTAGAAAACTGATTAATAACTCCAGCTTCTCATTTCAGAGCTATAAGCAGTATTACAGGTAGAGTGAAAAATCTGAACTCATACAAATAGATAGATTTATGTATTTCTATCCTCTATAGTGATCTTGATAGAATTAATAAAAAAAAAAAAGGGGGTCCCTGCAGTAGCATTTTTATCAAACCTTTAAATTCAACACCTACATTTAGTCTTTATTATATTTAGGTTACCACACATCCTTGCTCAACACCAAACATTAAAACTTTCTTAGCTATCAATGACTTGGTAGTCTGTTATGGTGCTAACATTCACTTGAAATCACAGCTCCTGAGTAAAGTGTCTCTTACAGTCAGTAACCCAAAGCAAAATGTCCTCAGCTAGTAAATCTGAAAATGTCTCTCACTGGAATACGAAGGGAAACACACTCGCCAACGGACCAAATGCTATGGGTAAACAGGTTTTATTTTATTATATGGAGTCCAGCTGTGTAAGACGGAGCTAATGAGCGTGCCAATAATCCAACCTCCTCATCATTGGCGCTAATTACATTCATTAATATTAATGCGCTCATTTGCATGGCGACAGAATGTATGTTGTTTATGAGCTCCGTGTCCGTGTTGGAGGTTTCAGAGAGGGACACGGAGAAAGGACAGCGAGATGAAAAACAAAATTTGCAAATGCATTTGTGTGTTACCACGCAGCTGCCACTCACGGTATGCATCCCTTTTTCATTTGATATTGCAAAACAAAATAAAGTTGACCTTTGAAAGCGTGGAGAACCAGAGAGTCCAAAATCCAACCCAAATTTGATATCATAGATTAGTACACCTCACTTTTATGCAAACCTTTTTTCTCAGAGTAAAATCTGTTTTGCAGAAAGTTATCTGTCATTCTGAATAAACTTTATAATTGTATGGTTTTGTTAGAGTCCTGACAATTGTGCTAACTGCATGTTGGCAAGCTTATTAACACAGAAAGCTTACATTTTTTTCTCTTCAATTTAACATGGTATCCATGGTAAATACATTTCAGGGAAAGGTAATTAAAACAGTTAATGGTTGGATATTAGCGCCGAGCTATGCTAACAAGTTTCCTAAGTGACCTTTAAACAGGTTGATAGTAGAATTTTTTTTTCCTCTCAAAAATTTTTGTCGAACTCTGCTAACGGTGTCCAATGGCGAACTAAATGTCAGGGAAAGATGAACAGAATAGCAGACAGGAACCTTTTTTCCCCATTAGCGACCAAGATTTGCTAACTGACTATTAAGGTATTTTATGGTAGATGGCCTTGAAGTTATATAGCACCTTTCTAACTATTAGTTCTCAAAGTGCTTCACATTCACAATGTATCTACTCAAACACTCAAACGCTCAAACATTCAACATGGTGTTCTTGACACCAAGAAGTTCAAGAAGTGCATTAGCTCAAAGCGCTTACATTCATAGCTCAGAGAAATTACATTTTATGTTTCAATTAAGTTTTTATTGGACATAGCTTAATGCGTAATAGTGTCTAATACTAAAATGTAAGGGAATTACTGTGTAACACTAACATGTAAGGGAAAGGTAAACAGAACAGTAGAGAGAAACCACATTTGCTGAGATATGCTAAAAAGTTGGCTAACTGACAGTTAGCAAGTTCATTTAGCTCAGAGAGCTTTACCTTTCTTCTGTAGAAGCCTAACAATTATTGAACATATTGGTTTGCAGTGCCGAACAAAATGGCAGGGAGAAGTAAGCGCAATAAAAGTTCCTATTAGCGAACAAGTTATGCTAACAACCGCAGTGCGGTCCAGAAACATCAGGAGGAAGTAGACGGAACAGTAGAGAGAAGCTGGGAGCTATTGTGACTGACAGTGACGCACTACCTCTGCAAGTAGTCACTCTGTCACACACGGCTTTCAAAATGACCACTGCATAAGGCTGTTGGCCCCGCTGATTAATGGTGACAACACCCAACTGTGATGCAGGGGTGGCCAGAAAGACTTTTGGCCTATGGAATCCAATGAAGCTTTGCTTCTCCTTCGAAATTGTATGGCCTTTACACTTTAATATTGTAATATGACTTCTTTATGGCAAAAGTGACTACCTTTTGGATGAATATACGCTTCTGTCTTGTGGTGTTTGGCTCATGGTAAGGGCGATGCTTGTTGACACATAAAAGTGTCTTCTCTTACTGTCGAGAATCTAATTTGTAGTGACTGCTTTACTTTGTATTCCATTATTAACTGTACAATCTGACTATCACTAGATTTTTTACAATACTGATATTTAAGAGTTTTACAAAAATCTTACACATACGCACAGATACGTTTATGTGCTTAATGTCAAAACCATAGGCGCACAATGGAAAACGATTACATTCTAATACAACAGTCCTGCACTAAATCCACAGGTGCCAGCTCACAATGGGCTAATAATATCCGCCTCATGTATCGGTGATGCAAATGCTGTAATATACAGGAAGGCGACTGTCAAATCCACTCAGAACTTACAGTTTCCACAGTGCAGGTGTGTCTCTTTTTGTGACATGTGCGAGGGGTGCACATGCATAGGAAGTGTGATTCCTCTGGGATACGAGATCATCTCCCGAGACAGGACAAAGTCAATATGGAGAGTTACGCAGAGCCCACAGGGAGCAAGCCACCAGAGGCCGGATTTATACCTACTGATAAAGATGGAGGGGGAAAGAGGAGAGTGTGTGTGTGTGTGTGTGTGAAAGAGAGAGGGGAGAAAAGCAAGGGCAAGAGAGAGAGGGGAAAAAAAGTAAAGGAGAGCAGGGCAGAAATTGTTTTGTTTACTGTGTATATCCGGTGCACACAGCTGTTGGTTCACATAAAACCCAGCACATGCACGGGTACGGGAGTGATAAATTGTCCTGTGGTGTTTGGATGTCGTGCATTTAATCAAACATTTGAAACTGTCTTTTCTAAAAACTTCTGTTACCCACTGGGAACTGACTTTTTGGAAGGATTCCATTGCAGTGTAGCGTACGCGTGCATGTGTGTATTAATAGCGAGGACCAGCAGCGGAGAACATGCAGCTAAGAGTCAAAGCACCAGTGTTTGAGTCCAGGTTTTGTTGTTTCGCGCCTCATAACCTTACGCAGTCTACGGTAATAACCTCTCTTAAATGCTTCCGCCAGAAATCAGCCAACAAAAAATTAAAGGAACTTTCCTTTCATTAAATTTAACATACAGTAGATCTGTAGCTTAATAAATTAAAACTCAGAGAGCTGCATTAGCACCTTCTCATTAATCGAGAGTTATTGAAAGTGTTATGTATAAGTTTGGCATTTAAAGTAAAAGCATTATTAAAATGTGGCATTTCATTTCTTAATTTTTTTTTATATTCATCTCATGATTTACATGCACTTAAAGCAACCTTTCTGCGGCTCGTTAAGGACAAGAAGATTCCATTTATGTGTGGCATTTTAATAGCAGTAATATAATAGTAACAGCTCTGATTAGTGAAGTCTTTTAGTTCCAATTGTATATCTTTTATTATGGAGTATGGGATTCTTTGTAACTGTGAATACGTTGCATTTATATTAAGCTGGTGCAAATATGTCAGTTATTATGTAAAGATTTTAGACTTCAGAACCTTGAATCAAACATTTGTTGACAGGAAATGCTGCAGTCTAATGCGGTGTGTATTACAGTAATGTAATACAATCTAATGCGTGGTGCATTTACTGTTAAAGTCCCTGGTATAATGTGTGCATCAGTGGGTTGTGAGTCATCTTCTTATTTTTCAGGCATTTTTACTTTGCTTTAAAAGCTTATCTCTGACCACCAACGTGCAATCCATTTCTCCTCCTGCTATAGGTGCATGCTGCATTTCAGAACCAAATTATTTCATACTTGGAGCGCTGAATAGTATTTTTTTTGAACAGGGTTTGTTATCATTTACCGTAGATATTTATAGGAATCATATATTTTCGTGGCCAACTCACATTAATGCTATAGTATGATCATTTTAAATGTTTCCACATTAACTAGAGTACATGTAGCTATATACACCTAATATATAATGTGGTTATTAAAGCTGAAGTAATACCGTAGAGTCACACTGCCCAACCTCATTTCCTCGGAGCCCCCTTACTTTCTTGAGCCCACACCAGCTTGCACGCATGCAAACAAAATCTGTTCCCCACTTTGTGCACGAAAGCATCCAGCTTCCAACTGGAAGACGTTCGATTCAGCGTTTCGATCCAGAACTGTCATTAGCTAGCTTCTTGCCAGAAATGACACATTTGGGCCAAGTCCGGTTAAAAAATGGATTTAAGGTAAAGCTTGATTTGCAGCCCTTCATTTATATTTTTGAAACTCGTGAGTCAGACATGTTGTTTCCTTTGTGAAACTGTGATATTCTGGCTGTAGGGCAAATTAGGATGAGTCGGGATAAGCTTTCCAGTTGTGTCACAGACACTGAGAGCACACGGAGGTGTGGCCCACTGGCATAGCCCACTTCGTTTTAGCTAGAACCAGAAAGCCTATATTTTAAAATATCTGTACACATATATTTCTGATGATCTAACAAGAAGAAAAGGCAAGAGGGAAGAGGGAAGAGAAAGACAGGCCGGAACCTCCATTGTACCTAGTTTCTCCCATGTTTTGTTAAACACTTGCATATCTAATTTTGACCACCTAAAATTTGAGAGTAGCTCCCGGCCCCCAGCTCAGACCCCCAGCCTGGCACACCATGGCTGTGGATTTGGCAAAACCTATGGTTACCATGGTAATAGCAAGCACATTCATTGAGAAGCTACTTTCTCAGAAATACAGCAGAGGAGCAGCTGGTGTAGCTATTTACAATAAAGTAATCATGTTTATAGTAAGTGAGTTAGACTGTGGCAGTTTGAATCCTGTAAATTGTGGACCCTGCCCCTAATCTGGTAAATGAATATACAGATATGTAATTATATAACGTAGAAAAATGGCTATTGCTGAAAAAATGTTGACCAAAGGACCGTTTTTAAGGCCTAGAGTGTGCCCTGTTTCACCTGATTCTAAAAACCTCACTTACAGTACATTACAGTAATGGTTTGATCTCACTACAGTGCTGTGCATTTTTGAGTATCTTTGGATTTTTGTCATGTTTAACACTTGATGAGCAGCACTCGCTTTGTCTGAAGAGCACACAGAGCGTCCCGGCTTATCTTTGCTCGTCGCTATCGTGCTTGCACGCCGCCACTTGATCCCGGCCCCCACAAGCTCTTGCGCGGACAGCCAAGCAGATGCTCGGAGCGGAGCGGGGAGTGGAATCTCATTTAGTTTTTACACACCGGGCAGGAGATAACATGTTGTGCGTGGAATTGGAGGATGTGAAAGTAAACCGGTTGGATGCTTGTATGTGGGCGGGAGAAAAGAAGGACCAGTGCAAAACTTGTAGTAAGAGTTGAATGGCCTTAGGAAAAGACGAAAAGGAAAGAGGGAGGGGAGAGAAAGACGGGCCGAAACCTCCATTGTACCTAGTTTCTCCCATGGTGCCTGGTTGTTGGGCTGCCTTTAAATTTGTCCAGGGACAAAGCAGCACAAGGTATAATCCACCTGCCAGTCCCGTTCAGCATCAGCAGCACTCTGGCAGGAACATTCTGCCCCCCACTTAAACACAAAATACCATCAGTGCGGAACAGTAGCACCCATTCTCCTCTTCTCCACTCTTTCTCCTCTTCACCTACTCCTCCTCCTCCCCCACCCTGGATTACAAATGCACCACGAGAAAGCATCGTGGGCGGCGGTGTGGAAGGACGGGAGAAACAGACACACTCGGAGAGAGGGAACAGACAGAAAGATACTTTAGAGGCTGAGCGAGCATTAGCGAGAGTGGAAAAGAGATGAGCAACGAAAGGAGATAAGACACGGGGAAAGGAATGAGTGAGAAAAGGAAGACGGAGTGGTTTTCCCGCTCCTTCCCCACCCTTCTTGCTGGCGGGGAGGCCCCAGGAGAGGGCCGAGATTGATTGGTTCATTTGGATTGGAAAAGTGGATCTCTTCCACCAAAAAAACTTGTTTCCTTCCAAACCAAATGACAAATGAGCTATCGATTTGTTGTTTACAACCCGGGGTGCGCAATGCCCCCTCAGCGAGCATGATGGACCTCATAATGGCCGGGTCTCCAAGGTTTACTGTCGCCGCTAACTAGCATCTCTCCTGGCCGCAGGACGCCCACTGCAGCGCTGCACATGCAACCACTCGGATGCTTTGCTCCATGTAAAATGATAAGTGATTCTGAGAAGACTTCTCCTTGTTCTTAAATCAATGTCATTTGAAAAAAAGCAGAGGACACGGCACAAACACTTGTTTCTCAAATCACAACAGTCTCCCCCTTCTCAGAAACCACAAGGACCTAGCTCGCGCCCTGTAAATGCCATTTTCAGGGAATGCAACAAAAATTTTTCAAAACGTCCTCAACGCGCATCGGTTGGTTGCCACCAAACAACACAGTCCTAGATCGATGCGCGGAGGATATACTGAAAAGGCATCAGGTGATCGACAGTGCAGCCACGGGCAGACTTCCTGTACAACAAGCCAGAGGTTATTGTTTCTTTGACCTTTGCTATTGATCCTCCCTGATCCTTGGAAATGTCAAGTTAAAAACTCCACAACCCTCAGCCACACTTACTAAATCCAGCGCCCACACACGAATATATATGATACACATACACGCTCATGCTGCTGGAATAAGAGGGAGGTTCTTTAACCTAATTTCATTGTGAAATATAATTATAAGACAACATTATTGTGTGCCGAGTGCATCTTATTGTGATAGTTACTGGTGTATTGTATGTCTGCCGCTTTGAAATAAATGCGCAGGCCTCGTAATCATCAGTCTATTCTTCCATCTCTTCATAAAGCTGTTCATTACTAGCAATGAGCTTTTGCAAAGGAGCTTACGTTATTGGCCATTTTACACAAGAATATCTTGTCGTGTGCTCCTACACACACTTATAACACTGGCTCATTAGCAAATGGGTCGGAGTGGTGTTCATTGCAATTGTGCGTTTTTAGTGGAGGATAATAGTCAAGTGTCCACCTATCTTTGATCCAAATATTAAGAAAAGATGGAATGGCCTTCTGTTTGGTGTGACATTTCAACTAAAGGAATGTAACTTCCACACATTGGTCCACACAGAATCAGTCAAAATGTTCTTACAGAGCACAATTCATACAGTTGAAGTAATTCAAATGGCTAGACGTACTACAGATTAATACAACACAGGAACATAATTCATCAATATCAATAGAAATCAAACAAGTAAATAGACGCTGAAGAAAGATACATTCAGAGATTAGCTGGGTGTTTGAGGACAAACAGGAATATATGGATATAAAATTTTGTTTGAGTGAGCTGGGTCTAAGCCATTCAAAGCCCTATAAAACCATTTCCCTTTGTGATTAAGGGCCTAGTATGAAAAACTCGGATTCATCAGAGATGTACAATTGTGTGTCATCAGCATACAGAAGTTGGTATTGTAATCTCTGATGACATAACCCAGAGGAAGTATGCACAATGTGAAGAGCAGTGGCCCCAATCAGCTACCTTGTGCAACACCCAAGGATATGAGTCAGCGTTATGAGACCGAGGTCAGTCCAACTTTCGAACCCACCAGCCATGTTTTTATTTTTTATCGACCATTTTATAAAAATGCCTTAAAACCTTTTAATATTTTTTATGTATGCATATACATTAACAAAGGGTGGGCAGAAACACACAGGCTTTTCATTCAGGAGACTGTGGGTTGAAATCCCCGTGTGCCATTAGTTCATTTTATTCGGTGTCATTTTCACTCCTGTTTCCTTTTGTTTTGGGTCGCTATGTGCTTTTGGTCAGGTTTCACAAGCAAAAATGATTGGATAGTTTTTGAGAAAGATCATGGTTTGATCAAATGGAGCCTTTCAAATAGAGCCTTTCAAATACTCGGTGTGGGCATGAAAGATGATGCCAACTGATATACACTATAATATTATTATAGGTTGTGCTTTGGGTCAGGGAAATGTAATTAAATTTCACGGTTATTTCTCCGATACTCCACGGAACTCCTATGAGACTGGGCTTTGTCACAAGAATACATCAGTGCGTAATCAAAGTCAAACTCTATTGTTGTATCCAGTGGTTTAGTTGATTCTCATAAATTTGAGTAAATGGACTTATATTCCACCACTGCAGATATGTCCTGTTTTTTTTTTTTCAGTGCCCAACCCGTACCACTCCAGTTATCACTTTCAACCTTGGCCCAAGACAATGACAGGGACCATGCGAGGAAAGAATGCATCAAAAATTGGAGTGGGAAAGTTCTGCTGTTAATCTAAACTTGGCAGTTTCATATAGAAAAAAAAGAAGAAGATAGAATCAAGAGTACAGGCACATTGGCCAGATTTTGATCTGTAACTCAGCACTTTTCTGGCAAGGAGCGATGGTGCGCGGGTGGAAGGATTGTGTAGGAGTGAGAGCTAGATTGCATCCTGATGCAGCTGCCGTGCCAGGTTGGGAGGAAATGACATCAGGCATCAGCAGAGAGAGAAGAGGAGCGGGGAACGGTTGAGAGGGAAGAGAGGAAAGGAGTGGAGGATGGATACAGGGCTCGGCCAAGCAGTACTCTAAATACATAACTAATGTTCCTTGCGGTGCAACTAGAGTCCCGGCTCATTTATTGTCTCAATAAAGCTTGTCTGACGGCCTCTGCATCGGTTATCAGTCACAGGACCGTCTTAACTGGGTCAAGACCGCTGGGGTAGGAGAGGAAAAAGCGGGGGGGGGGGGAATCAGTTCAACCTCACCCTCTCTTTCTCCCTCTCCACCTCTCTTCCTCTCTCTGTCTTTGGAGCAGCGGTGGCGGCAGAAAGCGCAGCTGGGGCCCCGTTATCACTCACACTTAATGGAGAGAGGTCCTGGAAATTCAGAGTACCAGGACAGATATATTTGGACCGTTTATCCTTTGAAATGCACACATGCGACCGAGTGAAGGGCACCTGGTGCATACCGGATGCGCTGGAGTCAGTGCCCTCCATCTGAGCTGCTGAGTCGTGTGACGTGGACTTCCAAAAATGCGTGATTGGATGTGTATTTTAATATTTAACACAATATTAGGAGGCTTTTATGTATATATATATTCAAAACCCATGTCAAGTGGCAGTTAGTTTGTATGGCAATGAAGAGAGTCTCCTAACAAGCCCTTAACCGCTCCCGATTCCCTTTTTTTTCTCAAATTTTTGTGCACGCTCCGTCTCGAAGCCCTCCTTTTTTTCACGGCCTTTTCCACGCTTACATTCTGTCAAAGGAAATTAATAACACAGACAGCCGTGTCAAGTGAAAACCTCTTCTGAAAGAGAGAGAAAGGAGGAGGATAAAAAGTTGCAATTTTGAAAGTAGGTAGGATAATGAAGCCTGATTAGTCTTTATTATTACAGGAAGAGAAGTGCCTTAAAAAAAAAAAAAAAAAAAAAAGAAATTATTAATCAGAACAAACGCGCAAAAAGTGCTCTCAGAGGCGGTATTAAATAAATCGAATAACAATAACAGCAGCTGGGAAACGCTGCGAGTAAAAAACTTCTCTCACGCGCGTCGAGCTTGGGAAAATGACGGTAATTTGCTGTCCTTTTAGACAACACAAAACGGAGTGTAGTTGTGCTCTTTAAGTATCAGCACATGCATTCAAAAGAGCATACGTTCAATAATGCGGCTGCAGAAAAGTAAATGTTGTGTACGTGGAAAAAAAAGGGCAACAATGGCTAAAAAAAAAAAAAAAAAAAAGCCTTGAAAGAACAACCTAATAAAGCCGCAACAATAGAATACATTTGCCTCCAAACTTTTTATTGTCTGCTCAATTACATTTGCTTCTCTGCTTCCCGCTTGGTCATTCTTATTTTCCTAAAAACATTTACATTCATTACTTCTCCAGTTATTTTTTATTTTTTTCCTAAATCAAAGCTTAAGGTTATTGCCCCAAACATTATGAGTTTCCTTTATCTAAAACGGGAACTGGCTCAAAAACATTGCATATTCCATCACTATTTCATTTTGTTTTCTCGCTCTAATTATTAAATTATCATTCACTGTAGAAGCTGAATAGTCAATGAGTTCTTAGCTGGTGGCAAAGAATTAAAAAAAAAAAAAAAAAAAAGAAAAGAAAAGAAAGAAAAACCTGAAGGCAGAGAAGTTTCTGGCTCGTTCCAGCTCCCACTGCCCGGCCTGCAGCCTGAATGAAAATGACTCCACGTGCTTCAGGCAGGCCGACGAGCTTTAAGGATTTTTGTACCGGGGTTATCTATAATAAACACTGTGTTCTATAAATATTTTATATGCCATTTTAGGCATTTAGCTGTCATTTTTAATGAGAGCAGTTTGGAATGAGTGAGCAGTCTTGGTCAGCGACACTTTTCTGCAGACTTTTTTTTTTTCTTTCTACATTAATATTTTAACCTCCACTGAGGTGATTAATTTCAGTGGCAATCTTGAAGATTTCCATTTAAATAAATGTCTCTTAAGTGACCGGAGTTAACACAATGATGGTGGAGACTATGTGCACATTTCCCAGGGGGAAAAAAATGCTGTATTAAGTTCCTGCTAATGTAATCTCTATAAATAGATATCTGGATATGAAAGCAGGATGATAAATTGTCAACACGAGATGGCCATTTCCTGCTAATGCAAATTGAACCTTTCCTACTGCTGGAACTTCATATGAACCACCAGTTTAATTATGAAGTAGTCACAGGAATGTGTTTTTGCACCCACTGCTATAATCATAGAAGATCATGTAAGACAGAAGAATCATGAGAATCATGTAAGACAGAAGATCAGTTTAAGCTATTGCAGGGAGTAATGGAACAGGAAGGAGCAGCCACAGTGAGCTGTTAGATGAAGAGCTGCAGGTAACAGGTGTCCACCCTTGACGAAGCAGTCAGGACCAAGTCCTGACGCGACCGCAACACGGCAAACCGTTTCACGATTGGTCATAATTTTGCAGAAAATTTAAATTAAAAGTAGAGCATAGGCAGTGAGTGTGGGCGCTGACATTTATTTCTCTTCTGTGGTTCATGCACCAGCGCTCTGCATACGAACAAGATGTTCAGTTTGATCAAACATCTAGGTTAACTGCAGAAAACAACGTTGATGAATATATGATGAGAAGAAGCTCTGCCGCCGCCAGACACATCTGAATGGCGCGCAGTAGTGGTGTGCACTCCTCCAAAGACGCATCACGTTAACTACTCGGTTGTATTAATACACGGTAGTTGTATTGGTTTCTGGGTAATGTGTGTTCACGCTGCAACCACATTGCAATTGGGCAGCCTCTCTAACCGGGCCTCGGGTCGGTCCTTTTGTTCCGGGACGGGGTGTGACTGCTGGTTGCGGAACAACGACCTAGTTGGCGAAAGCACCTTTACACCTAACTCCAAGTTTCTTACAATCCCTGAGATTTTCATGTAATAAAATCCCATTCAAGACCATTGATATCATCCTTTTCTGCAAAAACAACCTCTTTATATTGTGTAATTGCTCCTCTGTGCAGTCTTTTTCAGTGTTGTTGGTCCAATGCTGACGCCGTTCCCTTTCTGAATTCAGATTTCCCTTGGATTTGCAGGACTCTGTGCGTTCTGTGAAGCTGCTGCTTCACATTAAAAGTCCAGAGCCAAAGAGAAGCTTGCATTTCTTAGTTTATTTCTTTGTTCCTAATAAGATTTCTCAGACAATAAGCCACTGTTATATTTACATTACACAACTGTGCAATAAGATTTGCACTTAGACTCTCATCCATCTTGAACACTATCAAAGAAGGATTTAATTTGACCCCAAAATTCAGCGGCGTGACAACAACCCCGAGAGCAACGCGGTACTGTACAGAAGAAAGTGCAATATTTCCTTTTAAAAGCAGCATGTCCATACAACGTGCAGAAAGATGGACACACACACAAGTGTATTGTGACTGTTTTCATAAAATGCAAATGACCTAAAAAATAATAGGAAGCAGCCGTACACATAACAGCTATGATTATGCTTTTATCTGCTTTGGGGAGTGTACTAAGTTGAATTATCATTCATGCTGTATTGCTGTTTTGCTTAATTGGAATTTGTTTAGCGGCCTTTGTAAGGGAGCAAACAGGGAATAAACAGATTTATGGGGAGCTCTGCCAAGTAAAAGGTTATGCATAATTTAAGGCGGATTAGTTTGGATGTAGAGGTCAATAAGGCTAAATAGACAAGAATCATCAACATCCAGGAAGGAGAAGGGGCGTCTTGTGGGTCTGGCCTTCCACCAGCTGTATAAAGTCTTTATTAACAGACTCTGAGGTGTGCTCAAATGCATCCTGGAGCATGCACCGGCTCACATTAACACACTCATACCTTGCTCGTGCAGCGGCACGCGCACACACAAGCGAGCGGTTAACAGAAGGCATGCTATACGTGCGCAAACCAATTATATCGGTGTGTTTATTTCCGTTCTCCGGCCCCGAGCTATTGTTCTACTTTAGTTTAAGTATGTCACTGTGTCATTTATCATCAGCTTCAACGTAGTCACCTTCATTACCGCAGGCCACGTCGCGATCACAGCTGTCATCATAACCCATCATTACGGGGCTAGGCTGCAGCGCTGCCACGCGCGTCCATTTGTCACATTTCCAACGCTCCTCGCGTTGTTTACGACGCGTTCGCTCGGCTGCCGATAATGCCAGCAAAGGCAAACAGCAATTTATTTTTCACTTACCCCGAGTTGCCTCTCGTCGGACAGGAGTTGAGTCTTGGTGCATCACGCGAGTCCGGCGAGTCTCCAAAGTGAACACCAGGCGAGCGAGATAAGAGACGCTAATGATGCTAACGATAAGTTGATGTAACACCACGTTTTGACTTAAAACGTTCGTTGCACATTGATGAAAGCGCAACCTTGCGTCTCCAGCGGTTACACAACTCCCACCCTCCTCACCTTTTTGGTAGATCATGGCTCCATTTTCCAAAATTTTTTTAGCGCAAGTCAATGGCAACGTCCGTGTCTGGTGCGTATCTGTTGTGTAGGCGTAAGTGCGTGTGCGCGGACTCACGTTGTGGGCGCGCTGTTGCACGTGAAGAAGTGTGCAGCTTTCTGCTTCTCATTGCAGTTTCCACTTTCTAATTACTGAATGGGCCTCATGTGTGGCTGTCTTGCAAATTACCGAGACTTGCAGAAGTCGTCAAGGAAAGCGCTACCCAAGGTCATTTTGATCCCCGGATGAATTCTTTGAGGCATAAACATCTCGGTGTGTGTTTTGTGGGTTCCTCATTCTTTTTTTTATAACAAATATAATGGATATAATGGATGTTCAATCAATAACCGGGAGTTATGTGGCTTAAATCTAAAACGCAATGCAAATATTGTCTGTAGGGTATTGAATGGGTAGCTCTGTGTTCATGAGCTGCTTCCAGGTGTACATGTCAGGGGTTTACTGTTCACAGCTGATGTACTGGTGTCTCTCTAGACACTAGCGTTAAATGATCTCTTTCCTGCAGACTCCTGTTCACACTGACATTTCCTCCTCTGGCTCGCGGTGCCTTTGGGCTTTCCTTTGTTTATGTGTGTGTCTGCGTGTGTGTGCGGGCGCGTCCACAAATCTGGGGTTGCTGCTGCCGTTGAGCCGCGCAGAAATGTCAGAGCGCATCTGCGAAAGAACGATATCAGCTGTATACCTGGTGGCCAGTTTACACACAACACACACACATACACGCCCATACGCATTCATGCTCTCTGCACAAGCCCGGAGCAGTGGCACGGCACACAACCTGCCAGTTATGCACCACAATGGCGTCTGGCTGAATAGGATGCAGGGGAAGGAAGGATGTAGCTGGAAGCAGAGATGTGGCGACCGGACTTCAGTTCAGACATCTGGACATGAGGCAACAAAGAAAGTTGAACGGTACAATTTATTTCAAAAAGAAATATGTAATAAACAACAATAGCTGATGGTATAAACTGAAAGATTGAATGACATTTGAACTGGATGAAAAAAACAAGCTATGTTCATATTCAGAGAAATTTTTTAATATTTTTAGATATACCTACATATAATGTTGGTTCAGACGATACGCCTATCAGCCACAACATTAAAACCACTGACAGGAGAAGTAAATAGCATTGACCATCTTGTGACAATCCACTGTTCTGCCGGGAAACTTTTGGCATTATTGTGGATGTTACTTAGACATGTACCACCCACCTAGACCAGACCAGGCACCCCCACCCCATAGCAGTGACACTCCTTGATGGCAGCAGCCATCCCCAGCAGGATGTAGCCTGACACAGAGACACACACACAAAAACGGTTTAGGAACAACTAAAAGAAAACATGAAGAACAGCACGAGGTGTTGACCTGGCCTCCAAATTCATTAGATCCCAAACTGATCTAGTATCTGTGGGATGATCCACAGAGGTCCCTCCCCTCAACCCATAGGACTTGCTTGTAGGTAATCGCTTTGTAGCTGACAGTTGAAGGCTGGTTTCCCAGGGAACCCTCTTGTCCCACCCCAAGTGAAACAAGCAGAACATAAAAATATTCCTACTGTATTAAGAGAGCTAGCCCTTCATGTTATTAAATAAAAGTCCATTAAGTTAAATTAAGTTAAAAGAAAATACCATTAACGACTCCACTGTTCCATCTGGGTTCACCTGACCAGCCCAGCTAGCTATTAGCATGGGAGGAGCCAAAGTGGTGAACATTTGGGGAACTGAATCAAATGTCTCAATCGCATTGTCACAAAGTTGAGTTTAACTTGGTACCCTCCCACTTCGCCTTTAATCGCTACAACTGTACTTCAGCACTTCTAGTTACTTCCTGTGCGTACGCCCCGTAACAGTTTCCCATTCAACCAGTCTTTACGCTAAGCTACATCATTGGCCGCCTGTCGGCATAACTTTAAGGACATGAGACTTGTGTCACTCTTTGCAAGAAAACAACGCGCATTTTCCCCAAACAATCTATTTGTTTTTTCGACTAAACAAAATTTCTAAGGTAAAAGTTTTTTTTTTTAGTTTTTTTTATTATTATTATTTACGCCGTGGCTGCTTTTAGCCAAGATGAAAGCGGTAAATGAAATGAAAGGGAAAAAGATGAGAAAAAACGAACAATAATCTGTTGTTGTGGAATAAAGATAACTTTAATTTTAAAACTGAACATCCAGCCTGAATTTCGGCACATTGTGGTCTATTGGAGAACGGCCCAGTTGTAAGGCAACACTGTCTTTTCCCATTAGAACATCAATCGACTGAGAGGAAAAAAAATAAAAAATTGCACAGTGAATATCACATTAAAGCGCAAGTTTTTCTTTGTATTTTCAAAATGAAGAAGCCTGTTTGGTGTTGGCAAAAATCAAAGTTTAAAAGTAGCGTAATGGCGAAAAGGAGGCATGTTCCACGTGTTCTCTGGGATCAGTGCTGCAGGTGCTGTGTTCTTGGCGGCGAAAGTTTATTAGGGGACTCCATCTTATGCACACACGTTCACAAAAGAAGAAAAAAAAAAAAACTCCCAGACAAGCATACATGCATGCACACAGACACGGGGCTGAGGTCTGGAAATGTCAGTCAGCATGCTATCTCATTATTTCTGCCTCTTGAAGTTTCACGAGTGCAGAGGAGCTATTTGGGACACAAATTCACTTCACCCAAAAGAAGAGAGAGGAAAAAAAAATAATAACTCAGGCTTTTTAAAAAGGGGCTTGACAGCTTTTAGTGTGTAGATACTCATCAAGGCCGCCAAACGGGTGGAATAATCTTATGAAAATCAGGCAAGGCAGCCGACTGGAAAGGGCCAAGCATGAGGAGGAGAAAGAGGTGTCGGGAGAAAAACAGAGGAGGGGAGATGAGCCGAAAGGAGATCAGCTGTGAGAGGAGGAGAGGGGATAGAGAGATGGTGGCTAATTACAAAGAACAGGGATTTATTTCTTTGCATTGGGTTTTTCGCTCAGATTCCGCTGAGCCTCCTCCTAATTCCTGCTAGGCCCCATTCAGGTTCAAGGAAACGTCTGCCTACCGCGGCAGGTCAGATAGTACAGTTAATTATTCCGACACTTGATCCAATGTAAAAGGGGACATGGGAGAGGGATTTGCGCGATGAAAGCAAATCTCCGAGTGGCTCACTTAGACCTTTTCAGGCCGCGTCTTGTTTGACTTTGTTGCCTGACGTGTCGGCGGAGAGATTACCGCATGCGTGGGTGCGTTTGCGCGGCGTATGCCGCAGCAGCTGCATGCGCGTGTGTAATTCCCGCCGACTTAAATGAAGTGCAGGGCGGAGTGATCTTAAATTGCCAGATCTTGAACAATAAAAGAGGCTATAGGGAAATGTGCTCCTACAGCGTGGAGAGATGCACGGGGAGAACGTTCCGACGGATTCACAGCGCTCCTTTGTGAAACGAAGACACAGGAAATTTGCTTAAAAGGCTGTTTGGTTTGCTGTTGCTGTGCACGGCGGGGGACTGAGCTGCATGCCGATGCTTCGGGAGAGGCAAAGGTGGGCAGCGAATTGACAAAGAGCAGACAGGAAAATGTGCGTGAGGTCCATTTTGCAAACATCTCATGGTAGCGGATAAGGACACAATCCAATCCACAGCGCACCCATTATCTATAACCGCTTATCCGGTAGAGGTCGTCGGGGGCTGGAGCCTGTCCCAGATGGCACCTGGCGAGAGGCCTTGACAGGTCCATTAGAGGTCCGTAACATTTTTGTGCGTGTGGTCAGTGTTACTTCTACAATCAGGGTCACTGTTGTGAGGGTAATAGCAAAAGCGTTTAACCAAAGTTCTCAAAAAAGTCGCGGGCTAAGAGTTTTTAACTGCAGCTCTGATATCTTGCGTTTGACATCATAAACGTTTACTGCGGCCCATGAAAGGTGCAGAGGGTTTAGCCTGCAGTAGCAAAGGTAATTATATTTACACTCACGCCAAGGACTCTAGATGAACTTCGAAACAGTCGTTACGGGAAAAGTCAAATTATGCCAAGAGAAAGGAAAAAAAAAAAACAAGAGGCAAAGCAGATCGTGAACGCAGCTTGCTAGCAGTGTTTTAAAAAAAAAAATACCTCAAGATGTTCGCAAAGGATGTGGTTACTTTAGTATTTTGATCGGCTGTTCTGTTAAAAAGCTTTCTGACTGCACCGATTGCATCCTGCATCAAGGCCAGTCAACTCAAGCGGTTGTATAACAATATACTATATTTTCAGTTTTAATACTGAGGCTGCATTTTTTTTTACATACCTAGATTGTGCTTATGCCAGTACATTTTACTGTGCTACCCCTGCGTACTCGTTGGAAACTGTAATTCCTAGGCGACATCTTGTTCACTTGTCTTTTATTATGAAATGCGAGAATGCAGTAGTCCTTTCTCAGAAGGGCCCAGAGTAAGATTGCTTTGTCTTTGCCTCATTCTTACGGTGGACAAAGAAAAAAAAAAACACAATGGGAGTAATGTTCAAAAGCCTCTTCAAGGGCTGTAACAATGCACCGACACGATCGATGGCGATGATTGTTTATCGCGTGCGTGAGTATGCGGATACTTGCGGTATCTGCGCTCATCCCCGGTTATGGCGGCTCACGCTGCCGGGCATGCAGAAAATGAGCAATTAGGCCCCAACAATAGACCTGACAATCAAAGCTGTGTGAATTCTTTAAACAGAGACCCGATAAGGTGCGCACAAAGTCGGTATTTGGACCATTACGGCAAGGTTTGGCTGATAGTCGGTTTGCGGTCAGTGCCTGGGAGTTGTCATTTTGTGTCCTCATCTGTTGATTTCCAGGCAACAACTTATTCTCCCCATCGGGAACTGATTATGCTCTAGCAAGGCTTTGCCAGGGCAGTCGGATTATTTGGGCGGCCGTTGGTTGTAGGACTATCCAGTGGCGTTTTGTTAGTTTTTTCCCAATATATGGGTTGAAACGCGCTCCGTAATTAAATTCAAATGATGTGTTGCCAGATTCTGCAAAGAGTCAGACTGAACCTTAACATTGCATGCTTTCTCCATTCACAGATTTAATATTATTTGAAAGAAGTTAATACGTTAAACCAAATGATTAATACGAGCTAATCAGAAAAAATGACGGATAGATGAACTGATTGAAAAATAATCATTTGCCGCAGCTCTAGAAGCTTCACAGTGTGTTGAAAAAAAAAAAAGAGGGATGAGACAAGCTGAGATTGCAGGTGCGTGCCTAAATGCATAAGAACCTTGACATTCAGATTATCTGTATAAGCTGAATAAGTATGTATGTGCCGACTCAAGGGTGTGGAAGAGTGGAAGACTCATTCATGTGTTCGTGCGCCGCTTAGATTTTGCCGGCGGGCGCAATAACTTTACATTCCGTGCATGTTTTATTCACGTAAATGTCTCCGAGTATTTTGAAAATATCACATTTATATATATAAAAAAAAGAGGAAAAAAATGCAGACGTGCCATATCTGGGGTCCAACATCAGCAGCCCCTTGACACACTGCTGATTGTGCTACCTGCTCAGACCATATCTGATCTGTACAGCCTGTAATTATCTTAGCACATCTTCTTATCTTAGCCCCACATCTTGGAGAGTGCTGAGCTGCATTTATTATAGCTGATCTGATCCGTCTCCAGGTTCTTTCTCGTGTGTTTTCTTACTGTCTTTCTCGCTGTACTCCTCCTCCACCTCCTCTCATTCTTTCTGCCTTCCTCTCACAGACACACACACATATACAGTACGCTACATATACACACAAGACTATCTTTCTCCTGCCATCTCGGGCTTGGCATGGCATTAGACAGAATTTATTAGGCCAAGATGCTGGCTGTTGACATGAGGGTGATCTACCATTTGGTGGGAAGATAAGTGTCCCATGGAGGCTTTAATAATGTTCTCTCCCTCTCTACTCCTTATCTCCTGCTGATGAGACCACGGCCTCCCCTTACACATACATAGCTTCAAACCCCATGTGTGTGTGTGTGCTTATTTCTTCCCGCGCCGCCCTGTGCTGGGCTTACATGTGTGGGCTGTTTTTTTTATTTTTATTTCATATCATCCTCAAATCTAATAAGTTTCAACATAAGGCGCTGCCGTCACACCAGCCGCACGGTGGTGACACGGTCGAATGGGAAAAGATAGTGTAACTGTGAGCTGAGACGTTTGCTGGGAGATGAGTTTAGTTAGTGACGCGAGACCGAATGGGACGGATAAGGGTTGCGTCTTAACTTGTCTTTACGACTTTCTTTGACCTGGTTACATGATAAATCAGTCTTTATCATCACTGTAAGTAAAAGCATTGTCAGTCTTTACGGTTCTTTAAAATTGGAGATCTAACATATATGTTGAAGCATTTTCTATCAGACTGCTAGCTTAAACGTGGCAATCTTAAAGATCCAATTGGCGTCGTCTTTGGCGCCCTCTGTGGCAATATGTGGTAATTTCAGGTGAACTGTGCCACCTGTGTGGCATCACTGAATCTTAGCTTCATCTTTGCCTATAGCCGAAAAATAAGTGCGGGGTCATGGCTCTACCTGATCCATCTAACTGTGCTTGGCTTCTGATTTTGAGAGGGAGTGTCTCCACAGACACCCATATCCTACAACTTGGAGTATTTTCATATAATTTACTCAGTAGGCCATAGGCTCCTTTAGTTACCTCATTTGTTGAGGGATAGTGAGTTAACAGACATTTGTTTTGAATGAAAAAAATATTCACGTTTTCCACTTTAAAGTCCAAAGAAATATAAATAAATCTATCCTTCATTTGAAAGGCTTTGAAAGTTGGGTAGTTTGAATTGGTAGAGATACTATAGGTATAGTATTAAAGGGCTTTTCAAACCGTTTTCATTATTGTGAGTCAATTTTCTGGGCTATGTTGTGCAAAATTAGATTCAAGTACCATATCTAAGCTACATTTAGAGTATATTGACACATGTAATTTAGCTGCAGTAATGGTAAATAAGTGTACGGAACGAACTGAGCATAGACATGTACACAAAGAATAAATTTTCCTGCAGAAGTAGCTGAACAAGTTCCCTGGGATTCTGACACTTTTATTTTGCTGTGAATCTGGGTCACAGTTGGAATCCTTTGCCACAGCGGAGAATACAAGCTAACTACAGATGACACCCTCTTTCATGAGCTAACTTTAAAGCCTTGTGGGTTTTGATACCCCGAATGTGGGTTTCTGGCATTTCTTTTGAACTCAAGTAGTATTATGTTCTATAATCACATCTCTCAAGGTGCGCACCCTTGAGTGATTTAATATGCCCTTTAATCGCAGATTACATGAATTGGAACCTGTGTTATTTGATATTTTTGGCCACACATGGTTTTCCTATAAAGCTGCAATGTTAACATGTTCGATGGCGGAGTATAATAGGTGATACCAGTCACGTTGCAGATCCATTTAACCAACTGTAATATGAATATTTTAATTAGAGCATCAGTAAGCTGTAATGCCAGTTGTCATAACTCTACGGTGCCGGGGAGCAAATTTATTAAATATCAAAACATCCATCTGACACAACGGTGATGAATTCTGTCTCAACTGTCATCACTGATGGAGCCGTTTTATACCCTAATTCTTGCTGTCAAAAATGACATTTGTAAGGCACGCACATGCAGAGAAGCCGGCTCATGCACACACATAACAGCCCTCATTCCCTCATCACTGATATTTACCAGACATCGCTATACATCTTCATCAGCTGAGGGTCACCCCACTGGATGGTAATTCAGAAGCGAAACAAAACCTGTTAGTGAATTGTATAAATGACCTTGCTGACAACATTCATTAGATAAATTCACAGTAATTTATTAAATAACGAAAGAAGGGAAGGGAAAAAAAAAAAAGACTGCCAGACCTCGGGCTATTACGTCTGACAAGTTTTTTCCTTTCACCTCAGTGAATAGTGTTTTCAATATGTCCTCTAATTTTCTCTTCTGCTCTCCTGCTTCCCTTTGCAATTTACAAAAGCCTGCTTTACATCTCCTCCCTTACACTGCGCTTAGTACTATCGAGGCGGTCCTCACTTGTTGTGGATGCAAAACGATTTCCTGTCCTTTGGATTTGCATAAAATGGAGATTTATCCGTGCCACTGCATTCTCTATACACCAATCCACTAAATATTCAGTACAAATAAAAAGTGCATTTGTGATAAAACAGTCTTTTTTTTTTTCTTTTTTTTTAAAAAAAGGAAGAATGTGAGATTCAGTGCGGTCAGCGCATAGCAAGAACTTTGGCCTTAAAGTGCGCAATTGGGGCATGGCTACCACAAAGTCTAAAAACAGGAGCAGGCAGCTAATCTGGCTCTTTTTCACAAAACCTAATGAGGTCATCTGTTTCTTTAATCTGTGTAAAAACTACAATTTGCTTCAGTTTATTTGGTTGTTGTGTGACTTTTTTTTGGCTGGGAGTCGACAGAGCTAGGGTTTGTTTCTGGTCCGTCTGCTAAGGTAAGCTCGCCGTCTGCTGGATGTACTTTCAGATTTAACGGATTAAGTGGCATCAGTTCTCTCATTAAATTCTCTTTGGTCTAAGACGCAGTTGTGTGAACAGTGCACCCCCTTAAAATTGTTATATTTTTATGTATCTGGACAAGTAAATATTTGACTCTCTTTGAAATTTGACTGTAGATAAAAGGGATATGCTCCAAACAATGACACTTTATACATTTATCACATATTGAAATCCATAAAATTTGAATCAGGGGTTTTAGATTAGGTGCCAGTGATTAGAACCTCTTTAGAGAGTGACAGGTCTAATCTGTCTATCTAGGGTCTACTATTTACTATTGAAGTGTGTGGTGTCATCATGCCAAGATCCAAAGAGCTCTCTAAGGCTTTCATAAAAATAATAATTAAAAAATAAGGTTGGGGATGCCTCATGCCAACTGTGAAGCAAGGTGGTGTACGTGTTACGGCTTGCTATTGCTTTGCTGCCTCAGGGACTGAGCAGTCATTGATTTAAATATGGATTCTGCATCATATCAAAGAGTGCTTAAAGATAATTTCAGGCCATCTGTCTGAAAGTTGAAGCTGAACCAGAAGTGGAGCTTTGGAAAGGATAATGATCCTAAACACACATTCACCAAGACATGGGTTGTCGGGTTTAAGTATGGAATACTCCGTCCAAAGCCTATATTTGAATCTAATTGAAATGTTGTTGGGGCATTTGAAGTGGGCTGTTTGGAAGAATTGTCATAAATTTCAACGAGCAAATGTCAAAGACTGTAGGACAGTAATACCAAATTCCAACAAAGGTATGCTGAAGGTGTACTTACCTTTTCCACTGAAGAAAATTACATCTATTTCTTGAATAAATCTCTCAAAAAGCTGATCGCCCCATGAGCACTGACTACAGTCCCCATTGCAGTGGTTTTATTCCAGCCAGCAACCCTTTCAGCAACTTGTCTTGAGCAACTTTTAAAAAATTCTTTGGATGTAGTATTTTTTTTTTACACATGACTTTAGATGCCAGGGCTGTCAGTGTCCTAACACTGGGAAGCTGTGCTTGCCCCCCTCTGTCAACCCTTATAACATCATTAGGATACTACGTAATGGAGAAAACACTTCTATTACCATGCATGTCATTAGTGTTTATATATATAGAACAACAGAGGATGTAAAACACATCCCTGAGGAACACCCGCAGACAAAAGCTAGTCAGAGAAGACTTTGAGGCCAGGCTATTCTTCAAACTAACTAGTTTGTATGACGTGTTTGTCTAATTGTGCCCAATGGCAAATGTTTTTAGAGTTTTTGTTGTTTTTTTTTGAGGGGGAGAGAGTGTTTGTTCCACTGAAAGACAGATAGACGAGCAGAGATTCAGTAATTGCTCAAATGGGAATAAAAGAACAATAGCTTTCGACCAGCATTTATTTTTTTTTTTTGTTCAAATTTGAGAGTGTTTAAAACAGTATTTCAAATCCTGTTGTCACCTTTGCGCACCTGCTTGAAGTAGCACTGCTTTTGAGATCGTAGGAGCGTTTCCTGCATTTGTTCTTTGGCCATTTGAGAAATGTGCGGAGCGATGAGGTTTCAGACGCTTTAACAATATGACAGGCACTTCTTTTAAAGTACATCTAAATCCACTCAGGGATGCAAACTCAAGGGGGCTGTGCGGAGGACGAGAATAGGGCTAACTGATCAGAGAGCATTTCTGGAAGTCTAGAAATGGATAGCCAATGAACTGTCTAATGGGTAAACAGCTGCAATAAGTTTTGAAATGTATCTGCCAGAAAATGGCAGGGGAATGTGGTTATGTACGAATGCTGACAACTCTTAATAGTTTCAAATTGCCTTTTTCTTCCCCTTGTGTAACTTTGTCCCTGAAGTGAAAATATTCAAGTTAAACATGGTTTATATTGTTTGTGTGCAGCTAGCCTTGAGGCAAACTACAGGAGTGCCAAGTAATTCAACCTCAAGAAGCATGTCAGCAGAATGCACTCAACAATAATAATGCTCTGCATTGGTGTCAATTTCAAGCTCTTTTTACTGTGCTGACACAGTACTCATGGCACTTGCATTATAGTTCGCGACGAGGCGCACATATTTCATAAACTGATTGCCATATAGATATTGTTTATGGTGAACAGATATTAGCATCGAGTCCCGTGCTCGCTGATGATCTACACGCAAGGTTATGACAGCAACTGAAGGTGCCCTTAGAGCAAAATTTATAGATATGGAAGTGAGCACAATTCCCACATGTTTTATAAGAGAGCCAGTATGCTGTGAAAGAATATGATGTATGTACGCGCTATAATTCATTCTAGGTTTCAGTGTTATCCATTAAAGAATGCTATTTTCCATCCATAAATGCATACGAATATGAGCATAAATCCATGTACCCTTCTTCCGTTATCTTGCCCACATCCTGTAATGGTCAAGAGTGTTATCAAGACATGCTTGTCCCCTACTTTGTCTTCATCCCGTCTTCTTTTATCTTAGTTCTTCTCTTCGTCTATTCCGTCCTCCTGATTTACAGGTTAATTTAGACAAGTTTTTGCTTGGGTTTATGCTTGGATACTTTTTAAATACGGCCACAGCCTTCATTGCACAGACACAGGGCTGTGATTAGACAACTTATCATTTTGTGGGGCTTCTTATTATTCCAGATGCATCTCATTACCACTCATATAAAATGATCTTGAAATGCACATTTTTTGGCTCTGTCTTTTTTTCTGCAGCATCATTTCTTTTGATAAATCCTTGGGAGCATATATATATAACAATATATTACAGAGGTATTCTGTGGAGATATACTGTATATACACAAAACAAAATCTCCACAGGATGTCTTTTGACAATGCATACTGGTGATTCATTAGGCCTCTGCGCCTCTCACAGAAACGGTTAACTGCATATATCATGTCTGATTTGTCTGTCTAACTGATTGAGTGCTGATACCTTGGCGGGGGACTGTAAGATGAATGACTTACACCCGTAACCCCATCAAAAGAGCTCATGTACACCACCTGTCATTTTCTTGTGCAATATTATTTACCACTATTATTATAATTATGTAAAGGTGGGCACTGGCGCAGTATGTGGTTCACACAGCATGTAGTGATAGCAGAAATGATTTGCATTGCTGTTAATACCGATTCCAGGTGCAGAAGTTGGTGTTTTCAACCATATATCCCTCACGTTTAGCTTTCTGTTTTAACATCTTTTGCTCCGATTTGTACGGAAGCCAAGAACGGCCATGACAACTTTTTTTAATTGTTTTCTCTTGATCAAGTTTGGGTTGATTCAGCCAGTACGAGGACTCGCCGTGGAAATATCATTTGGAAATGAAGAAATCAGAACACTGATGTGTTTGTAAGGGACACACATAAAGTAATTCATAGATTTTATTTCACTCCTTCTAAGCTTCACAGGATGGGTCTATCTGAAGGATGATTTATGTTGGAAATGTCGGATAGAAACACAAACATTTTTACATGCAGTCTTTTGGTATAAAGTTGTAGAACATCTGAAGATGAGGCCCGGTATGACACTACCTAAATCACAGAGGCTTGGGCTTCCGGGAGATCAGCCGAATTTTACAAAATATGACCGTAGCCTTAATAAATATAGGGGCTGTCACTGCAGCTCGAGCGATCCTCAGATTCTGGAAAAGGACATGTCCTCCTGATTTGAAGAATTGGATTCATGAACATGACATGTTGGATAGAATCAAGAACTAAGGTGAAACCTTTAAGAGGTGATGGGCAGGCTTTTTGGTTTGCCTATGTCTGTCACATTGTATTCATTTCGTTGTTGGCGGTGCCGAGGTGGCTGCCATGTGGTGTCTTTCTTTATAATCCTCATGGTAGTGTCAAGAATGTGTAGTTACCAAGAGTTTTTGGTGTAAATTTGTGTCGTGGCTTGTCATTAAAGAGCCTGTGGAGGGTCCCGAAGCCAGACCAGTTGAGAAAGTCTGATCTCGAGGATGTCAGGTTTTCATGTTGTGCACAAAGTTCCGCGGTGAGGCAAAGATCTAGTGGTGCTGTGGGACAGGATAAAGCTCAGTGCGTAAACTCCTTGCCGTTATGTGAGAAGAGGTAGTCCAGATATGGCGGAGGATTCTGATTATGGTTTGCATCCTCCCGGCGCCAACAACGGATTCGACGTGAACAATAACTTTGGGACGTTTTGTGTCCCACTTTTTGCGTCCAACTTTCCGGGACACGAAAACATTAAACGCACACGAATGTAAAAGCAGGTGATCCGCCAGAAGCAGCCTACAAACATTAGCCGAAGTGACAGATTACACTGCAGCTTCCGCGTCGCTTTCTTTGAATTAGAAAAGAAAGTGTAGCGTCACTATACTTGTCACTATATTTATCAGCGTTGTCATTATGCCTCAGTGTGTAAGGGGAGTCTACGGCACACGTGAACGAAATAGGCTGGAGCCTGGGGCTTTTCCGGGAAATGTGGAAACTCACTAAGTGAAGTCTCTAGCTTCAATAAAACAAGACAGGTTGAGACAAACGGCGCTTCGAAAATGTACAAATTGCACCGTGTAGTTACCAAAAAAAGTCGCGCAGAACCCATTGAACGTCTCAGACTGTTCAAACTGTATTTGACATGCCAGAGTTTTTCTTTGGCAGAAGCTTATGTGCGGGCCTCATAAAGTTTTTTTTTGCTTGGAACGCTGCAGAAAGCTGTAAAACCTTCTAAATACCATTTGTGGTGTTTGATTTTATTTACCTGACTGATTACAGCTCCCTCCATTTCTCTCCATCTGTCTGGTTTCGCTCACCTTCCCCTCATCTCTCACTGTCACCCCCTGCTCTTGAACCTCTCCATTGTCTCTTTACTTCATTGCTCTTCATCTACCTGCATATCTCATCCCTCTTTCAACCCACCCCTCTGCATCTCTCCATCTTCCCTCACTCCATTTATATGTATTTGTACCCCCCCCCACCAACACCAACATCTCCCCTTTTCCATCATTTTTCAATCGTGTTACATCTTCGCCCATATCTGTCTCCCTCCATCTGTCATCCCCCAACCCACTCTCTCTATTTTAATCGTTACATCTCTGCATCCACTTCTCTCTATCATTTCTCTTCATCTATTTATTTCTTCTATTTTTTTTTTTATTTGTGTTTTTTTTTTTTTTTAACTCGCCTTTCCTAATCGTTCTTTCTCTCTCCTCCGTGTGTGTGTCACCTCTGCAGCGGGCATCGTTCGGAAAAAGCAGTGGTGCGAGATGGTGCCGTGTTTGGAGGACGAGGGCTGCGACCTGTTAGTCAATAAATCTGGCTGGACTTGTACACAACCCGGAGGCCGTGTCAAAACCACTACGGTGAGTTCGGGCTCCCTTTTAACCCAACAGGTGACGCACAACACCCACGAACCAGCAGGTGATGCACAGGCCTATAAAGGGCCTGTGAGCAGAAGAAGGGGATGCAAGGCAAGAGGACGTCACTAAAACGTCTTTGTGGGAAACATTAACGGAAAAATGACATTTCTTTTACATTCATTCTGTTGATTTCGCAATATAATCACAGTATATAATAATTCCGATCAGGCGATTTTGCAATAACTGTGACAGGCAACTTTATTAAAAAAATCTAAATCTAATGACACATTTTGAGTCATTTTATAATATTGTGCTGTGGTGACTGTAAAGTTTTGCTTGCCAAACGTTACTGCTAAAAGGGGGCCTTCTAACAAGCTTGGATAAAATGTTTTTTTGTTTTTTTTTAACGCTGGCTCCCGATACAAGCTCTGATCCAGAGGCAAATCTACACTATGAAAGGCATTTTCGGCTGCACTCACTCCGAGTGCAAAATACTCCCATTTTACTGATTATTTCATCATGAAAATACGTGTTTCCCTCTGTGCGAGATCAGTTCGGTGATGTACACAAGAGCGGAGTTAATACACAGCTGAGGGATGCACCCAGTTATTTGGGAACCATGTGCTTTGCTCGTCCCATGACTCTAATTACAGGGATCAATCACAGGTATGGATTAGTAGCCACGGTTGTAATTAGCAACTTTCAAAAGGTTCCAGACAGTCCTCATTGAAGTAGCATCTTAAGCTCAGTCCATTTGGTGCCATGGTGGAAGGTGGGATTTGGGTTTTTGCCCACATGGCAAATGTAACATAAGAGGTATGAAAGCAAAAGCAAAGCAAAAGTGGTGATCTATGGGAAGCAGCCTTCACATAGCTGAAGTGACAGATTAAATTACAGCTGCAACATTGTTGTTATTATGTCTCAGCCGTTAAGTGACATTTATTCTAAGTGTGAATGAAGTTGGCTCGAGCCTGGGAATTTACCAGGTAATGTAGAAACTCTCTAAGTGAAGTCTGGAACTTCAATAAAACTGAACACACCGAGAAAAACTTTTTTTTTTTTTATCTCCACCGATTCCTGAAAAGATTGTGGCTCCACAGCTGCTAAAATCCCAAAGCTACTATGTATATACGTATGTTAGGTTGTAATGTTTGTGCCACTCTCAAAGATTTTCATTTAAACTTACAGTTCAGACATTTAGATGATTAGAAATTGGGTTTCTGTGGCAACATTCCCACGCAGATTCTTGACCTTTGCACTACTAACTCATGTCAAATGTATAACACCGTTTTTGTTTTAGCTTTTCTGTTTTGGTCTCCACCAATCCCTACGAAAAATAAATGCTCTAACCTGCTAAGTGCCATTTCAGCCTAAGACCTACTGGTTAAATTACATATATAAGACATTTAGATGATCCCAAATTGGGTGTCTTCCCACTCAAATTCATGACCCATGAATCACTCACACTCATCAAATGTTTTATTTTACCTCCAATTTGGTCTCTACCAATAGTCTAGTAGGTGCTAATGTTCCTTGTCTGCCGTTGTAAAGTCCCAGTTTTGAAGATTTCCATTTGAGCCCAAGGACCTACATGTTAAGGTCAGGCCTTGCACTCGGAGGAATTCAAATTGGGTGTCTGCGGCGACATTCACACGCAAATTCATGAGCCACGAGTAGTTACTCACACATGACGGATTCTGGTTTCCACCAATCCCAAGGGCAAATGAATGCTCTTAACTGCTAAATGCATTCGTGTTTGTCTGGTAGATTCTAATGTTGGTTGTCTGCAGTTTTAAAAGGCCAATTTTGAAGATTTCTGTTTGAACTTTAGACCTAAGTAAAGTCAAGGTCAGGCCTTGCATTTGGAGGAATTCAAATTGGGCCACAAACTTTCTTTAAAACTTAGAACTATCGCAACAGAATCTCTTGTCAGTTTACCTAGCCTTGTCAAGCAGTGTTGCGTACACCTTTTTTCCCTCTGCTAGAGCTTAAAGTAAACATTACTATAGGAGAACGAACAAAAACGTAGATGACTATTATACGACTCCAGTGCTGCAGCCAAAAAGAACAAAGAAGACACTCCTTTTCACTTTTGCCCACTTGCGCTCTTCAACGCACCACCGAGCACCACCGTCTCCAGCTGTTGCCGTCCTGTACTTCGGGCCGGCTTGTACACCGTCGACCGCATGTACTACATTAATAACGGCAAGGAAAACCCAGTTAGTATTCTCTTCACATTCCCCTGAAAATGTTCGTCCCTCCCGCCCTCCTCATCTTCAGCTCATCTGCACAAACTGTACGTGCTTTGTTTACTTCCTCGTAGCCGGCAATTAGCTTGAATTAGGGACGCTCTTAATGTTAATGATGGCAGCAGATGGGGAGCCACCGCTCGGATCGGATAAGACGCCGCCCATTCATTCGGCCTCCCAAGGCCTCCACACCCTATAGCCAAGCCTCCTCCTCCTCCCCACTTCACCCGACCTTCCTCTCTCCTCTCTAGCCGAACACACACCATCCTCCCACCCGCTTTACAAGAGACCCGACCGCTCTTGTCTCCCCCGCCTGCGCGCGGCGGAGTCTATACCGTAGCAATTAAAAACAAGCCGAGGAACATGTTACGCAACACAGCTGCCCTATCTGTGAATGTCAATGGGTGAACACTGAGGACCAGTGGGGCATCATTAATGCATCTGTCATGATTTAGTCATCAGCTGACTAACTTGTTTATGCCCTCCTGCTGAAAGACAAACACACACACAAATGCATAAAATGAAAAAGGCAGAAACATGCGCCGTTCGCCGAGTGTGGCTGATACGGCTTTCCGTCAGTCGGCTTTCTGCCCCGTCGTCGTGAGTCACGAGCGGCTCTCAGTGACCTGACACAAACCGGAATATGAACCTGGTCGCGGAGACCGTGGTGACAGCCGTTACATGCACCACATACAATGTCATTTGTTATCTAGGCAGGCAGATTGCCCCCCCCCAAAAAACACACACACACAGGTAACACACACTGTACCTGGATCCATTTATTATATGTGACAAATATAAAACCAAGTGTTGAGTATGCATTCTGGCTAATAGATCCAATGCGTTCCTGCGTACATGTTAACTTACTGATTGTGTGCGTTTTTTACGCGTTTGCATATTTGCCTGTGCATGTCCCCGCTTTCCCGCAGAGAGAGTGGCCCTGTAAGCTCCGGCCTACATGCGCGTCTCACATCCTGCTTAGGATGTCAGTCAATGTAACTCTCATCGGCTCACGCTGACAATATGCAGGATGTGACAGGTATTTCTTGCGTGCTTCATTGGCTACTCTAAACTTGGTGACGGCTAGTCAAATGGCTGGACAGCTATGCGCACTCATCTGTACCAGGCCGTGTGTGTGTGTGTGTGTGTGTGTGTGTGTGTTTAAGCCGCTTTCACTGTCAGGGAGTCTAACAGCCGGCAACAAGCAGACCTGGGTCATTGTTTGAAATTCTGAAATATTAACGGATTTGGCTGCTGAGGTAACACGGGAGGATTTAGCCTAAAGTGGCCCAAATGCATCAAAGGTTAAGACCAATTCTCCCGAGCGAAAATTACGTAACCCTCTTGTTATCTTCGGACCCAAGGGAGAATCACCCGCAAAAAAATAAAACAAACAATTTACTCCCCGGCCTGCCTCCGGTGAACCCTGAACAAATGACCCTTTCCCCCGAGGCTTTTCAAGGTTAAACCCAAAACCCGCAGCCACCCCCAACGCTGCCTGAGGACGGCCGTACACAGTCCAGCGAGCATGTCCGACCTGTCTGTCAGGTGTCTGTGCGGAAAACATCAACGCGGACAAACATACGTACCCCTCTGGGCGCCCGACTAAGCCGAGTCAATCTGACTCTGACTCAGCCCCATAAAGGGCTATTTTGGACAAATGTCAGTGGGCAGTTTGTGCGTATTGGTCAAATGTTTGTTGTTTTCTCTGTCAAACAGAGCGAGATTGTTGTTCGGGATGACACCGCTGACCTCTTTTCTACCTTCGCTCGGGCTCCGAGCTGCGAGACAGATTAAGATGTGTCCCGCGCGTCCTCCCCCAACCTACAGAATGTCACTCATCCCGGCGGCCACCGTTTGATGTGCGTCTGTGTAAAAATAACTTCCTCGCGCACTTGTTTTCTCTCGTTTTCTCCTTGCTACTTTTTTTTTTTTTTTTAAACCGCATTTTCTCCCTCGCCTCTCGCTTCATCTCTCCTCCCTTTCTCCATCTCTCCGCGCATTTATCTTAGTCGCTGGAGAGTACCCGGCTGATCCTGTCAATAAGAAAAGTATGGATTTCTCCAAGGCCAGCTCCTGAAGTAGCATTTGAGGATTGATATGTACATTGCTCATTCTTGACAGTGACGTTTCGAGTGAGGTTACTTTTAGCCGCGGCGCACGACAACCCCGGCTGAAAAGGACACCTGTCAAGCGGAGGTAGACTTGTGAAGCTGGAGCGCATCATTTATTTCTGCATCAGGCGTCTCGCTGACACTCTGACAAGTTTCTCCTCTGAAGGACTGACCGAACTGAAGATGAAATCCCTCGAATTAACCGCATCAGGCTCGCCCGTCTGCAAATGAGGCCCAGAGGGATTTGCTTGACTGTATCAATGAAACAATGAAATCCGTAGGGACTCTGAGCAACATGTTCGTCACCACGCTCTTATCAAAGGATAATAGATTTGAGTGTTCTGTCAAATGACTGTTCACTAGGCCCCAACCATCAACAGCAATTGTCCAGTCAATGCTTAGCAATAATAACTAGGCTTGTCGAGCTCTGGATCGCTTCACCTGTTGATGTGTGTCTCCTGTAGTAGGAAAGGTACGTGCTAAGGCAAGTATTAAGAAGGCAGTGCTGTTTTTAGCCTAAAAAAACAAAAAAGAAAATGTGTAAAGACTGGAATAAAACAGTGTGTTTATTAACTGTAACCATCGGCAACCTACTGGGCTAAAAACAAAAATGACGTGCATGTGGATGTGCCAAAAATGTGCAGTTCCTCAAGTGGCCACTAGAGGCTGGCTCCAAAAGTGAGTCAATCCCAATAGACATCCGTGTTAGAACTCCCAACTTTACAGCAGAAACAAACGGACAAATCATTTCAGCATTTTGTTTATTTTTTTCCTAACAAATTTTTATTGCTGATTTGAAATTAAACCAAAGAGCATTTATTGTTTGTTGTTATTTGCTTGTTGCTAATGGATTCCTGCCCTTCGACTGTTGTTGTTTTTCTACACTAGCGTTAGCAATCTGGCTGGTCAAAGAACTAAACAAAATATCGATGGATGGTGGTTTTCGAACAGTTTTTGGGCTGGAAAACTATAAGCTGTTTTTGGCTACGCTGGCACAGTACGACAAGACTATTGCTAACTACATCCACCGGGTTTCCACAGTCTAAGACCAGTGCTACATGCACAGTCTAAGCAGTGCTGCACCTTTATTTCCAAGTGTTTCCCATGGATTGCTAGCTTGCAATGATGCAGACTTTTAATACATCTTGCAACCTCAGCTTCGATCTGTAGAGAATGTACTGTACGCAGCCATCACCACCCACGACAAAGTATTTGCAGGGGAAGATAAAATACAGCTTTGAATATATAAAGTATCCTTATTTCCTTTATTTAAGTTTCTTGCTTTTAACACTGTAAATGTGTTGCACTGCACTGTAAAGGTATATCAACAGTAACTTAGATGGGTTTAGCAAACTACCGACCATCACAGTGACCATCAATCATCTCAAAGAAATTGCTGCTTAGGCACAGCATCCTCGCGGTATTTTTTTCCCTGGCCTCTGGAAAGAATATTCTTAAAAATCACCAAATAAAGAAACACTTTTGTACAGCAGCAAGGGGTTAAATTTCCACTCCCACAGTACTTTCCGCCCTCCGTGATGCTAAATGATTTGAATATACATTTTATAACCATTGCCACAGTCAAATAGTGCATTTGCTGCCTTTTGCAAGGCGCTCGCTTTTGACAAAGCGATATGTAGTCTCGGCAGTCATCTCCCATACCCCCTTCTCTCGGTGAAAGGCTTGCTGCTGTCTCCCTCCAGAGAGGAGGATGCTCCTCGTCGTGCCCTCCACCATTTTAGACTGGCAGATGAAACGGCGAGAGGAGCTATCTCTCTCTGCGTGCGCCGACGCGGGGAGCTCGGCGAGGAAGAGGCAGAGCGGGCGCGCCGTTAGAGGAGAAAAGCGAAATCACCTCGGGTTATCTGGCGGCTTTTGTGACAGCCTGATAAGACGTACAATTCAAAACAGAGACGGAAAATAGAGAGGAGTGACTGAAAGACAGAGAGAGACAGAGAGGGATTTGAGCCAGTCAGATGTAAAAGCATCGCAAAAAATCAAGCAGTGGCTCTTGTTAAGTCCTTTAAGTCCCTGTTAAGTTCATAGAAAATGACATTCCTTTCAAATTTATAATATATAATGTCAAATCTGACAGAGACAAAAAAAGAGACCTGCAGTTTATATAGGAGCCATTAGTTTCACTAAAGACAGCGTGTGTTATCTTTAAGTGTAGCACAGAGTAGAGTGCATTTGACACGCAACAGTACAAAGCAGCATCATCAGGAAACAGGGGAAGACAGTTCTGAAACAAGGGGAATTGCAAAAAAAAAAGTCTCAGATGTCGACCTAGGTCTTAATCATATGTTCCATTAGGTCGATTCTGATTGGGGTATTTAGGCTGCGAGCGGAGTGCTATGAGCAGAAGTGGCACCTACTGAGAGAAAGACTGTGATTACTGTAATCAAGACTTTTTCACTGTGGAGAACGGAGAATACGGAGCAGGAAGGAGCACAGAAGAAGAGTCCATGGTGCAACCTCTGAAAGTGAGCACAAAATGTGATAATATTTGAAAATATGAGCTCAAGTGCATGCTTACGCATGTTTTCTAGACTTCGTAGGTGCTCTGCGTGCAGGATTCCATGTAATCTCGCGCGCATTCGAGGAGACGAGGGCGGTTTTCATCCTCACGTAAATATCTCTTCCTACAAAAGGGGCAGTTTACACTAGACAATCCCCGGGCCAGTCTGTCTCCGTCTCCCTCTAATCTTCCAGAGTATTTACGCAGTTACACTTCTGCCAGTGACAGCATGTGTTCGGCCGAGTATGAAAAAGCCTCTTTGATTGGGGTTTGTAAGCAAGTGCTGAGGGCCTCCCCCCACCAGTCCCTCATCCCCACTCCATCACTTCCTTTTCAGTTTCTTCCTCTCCGATTCTCTGTGGATCCAGCTCAGGCTGGGCCTGATGGGATCCCACAACGCACCCCCACCACCACCGCCACCCCCCTTGTGGTTCTGGGTCGGTACCGGCCTTGGTAATTGATCCCTCTGGGCCCTCTAGGCATATCCAACAGTGGGTTGAACAGAATCACCACTAAGAAGACAGCTGCTTGGCCACCCCAGACAGGCTGAGAGAAAGGGGAAAGGAGAAAGAAATCCTGTTGCTGCTAACCATTACCTCTGCCTGCCAGCTTCCTTCTGGAGGGAGCCAAGTCAGCACATTGCCTAAGCTTGGAAAATACTAAGCCCTCCATTTTGGGAAGCTGGGAAAGAAGCTGGGACTGTTAGCAGAGAGAGAGGCAAGGGGAACTGACATGAGGAATGGGAAAGTCAGTCTTTTTGAGTTCTTATCAGCAGCCTTGTGGGATTGATCCGCTAAGAGAGCAGTATTGCTTAAACCCAAAGCCTCTGCTAGCCAGCGAAAGAGTCCCCTGTCTGTATTTAGGCCTGAGTGTCAACACCGCTCAGTTCCAGAGCTTCAGCCATTTCCATGTGGCCGGCAAAGGTAATTGATTTCATAAAGCGGCGCCTGATAGCTGGCTTGTGTTTGCGCTGCCAGCAGCTCCAAGTTACAAGAGGTGCCGTTTTAATCCAACACGCAGGCAACAACAAATACACACATGCAAGGACAGAACACATACACACTGACAGCCGCCAGTACAGTATAATGTTCCTGTTTTTTTGAAAAACATGTTTCTGTAAAATGTCTGTTTGACTCAATGACGGACTACTAGCACACCACGACCAGGAACTGTGTTAACTTGGTTGCTATCTTTCGCATATTAACATGATAACTAGCTAATAAGTGCTAAACGAAAAAGTGAAGCAGTGGCTGGTGGAAATGCATCGGTTTTGCAACTTAAGACTCTTTTAGAGTACTGCGGGACATAGTAGCCATACGCACATAGCCTACGCTGGCCCATAGTTTCATTTCTGGGGAGGTGCACGTCAGCCACAGTGCTAGGGTCTGCGCAGGTTCTGCATATGCTCTGCACTGTCGCCATAGCTACAGCATCAAACTGACGCAGAAGTCTAAACAACCTATTAGTTCATACAAATCAAAAATCTTCCCTGATGATAGCTATGATAGATAACCACAATCAGCAGGCATCCTCCTCTGGAGACCATGAATTGTCTTTTCAGAATGTTGCCTTCATTCATAGGAAAAGTGAAATGTTTGACTTGCAGATGGTGTCTCATAAAAAAAAGCCAGGGGTTCACCCAAATTCAGTCGGCTACATTCTCTGGGGATCATGACTATATTCACCAAATTTTGTTCCAACCTGCCCAGTATGTTCTATTTCCCTTGAAAAGTGAAACATTTCCGTTGCTGGTGTGCTATAGGGAAGTGTCAAGGGTTCACCAAAGTCAGCAGTATCCGTCCTCTGGGGATGATGAATCGTCTTTTCAGGAATTTGTGTCAAACCACCCAGTGCTAAGAAAAGTGAAAGTTTGACTTGCTCATGGTGCCACAAAAAAAAAACAACTCAAGGGTTTACCCGGAGTCAGCGGGCTACATCCTCCGGGGATCATGAATGTATTTGCAAAATTGAGTACTAACCCGCCCTGTGTGATATTTCCACAGAAAAATGAAACATTTTACCTGCTGTTGGTGCTACAGAGAAAAGTAAGGGGTTCGTCAAAGTCAGCAGTATCAATCAATCCTCTGGGGACCATGAATGCTGCTACAAAATGTTGTGCCAAATCAACTGCTGACACATTTTCCTTGAATAGTGAAACATTTTACCTGCTGGTGGTGCCACAGGGAAAGGTCAGAGGTTCACCAAGTCAGCAATATCCATCCTCCGGCGACCACGAATGTCTGCACCAAATTTAATAAAGACCCTTATAGAACATGACACATAAGTGAGGATTATTATGATTAACAAATAATAGCCAAAGAATTTTAAGAATTATGACAGAATCTGTGATTTATGCTGTTTTCCTTTGAGGAGTCAGCGATGAATAACTCATGGCCTCCTACTATTTTGATTCCATGTGGGCTACTATTACGCAGAGTCAGACCCTGCTTCGTTTCCACACGTTTCCACAGTAACACTTTCCTTTTGACAAATGCATTTTTGACTAATCCAAACAGGAAGCGACACAAGCAGTTAAAGAGCACCAAGGGCCTCATGGAGGCAGCAAGGTTATCAAATGCATCTTAAGAAGATAAATTTGGTAACGTTGGTGGCGATGGTGGCGGTGGTGTGACTATGTCCAAATCGGGTAAAAAAGGGACAAATGAAAATAAAACTCTGCATGGGCTTCGGGCTTAATAACCATACCCCCTTCCCCTCTCCCTCTCTCCCCCCAGGCTCTATGACGCGACAAGGGTCCCCCTCGACACTCTTGCACTATGGAGAGCATTGATGACCCCTTGACAGACAGCCAAAATCCATCTACCAACAACACAGATACCAACACCACCACCACCATCACAACAGCTCCACCCATAACCCGGTCCCCGCAAAGGCAGGAAGCAACACAAGCAGCTAAAGAGCACCAAGGGCCTCATGGAGGCAGCAAGGTACAACAGAAAGCCCCTGAATCCGGATATACTTCCTTCAAGAAATCATTTGATGTGTGTCTACACTTCTTATAATGAAGCTAGTTTTGCGCAGTCCAGTCCAGTCTTGTGTATTAGTCACAACCATAATGTCTTTTAATCTGATGAGTATGGGTTCAGTAAAACACAAACACATCAACCCCCAGCTTTAGGGGTGAACGTGCGCAGGAAGCATTGGCTCACATGCACGCGTAAATCCAAATACAACTTAAACAACCGTCTGCTTGCTTGATATCTTTATTTAGCTCAGTCATCTTTCCATAAGCTCTCCGTTTCCCCGGCGTGCGTTCGAACCACAGAAAATCCATGGGGTGCAGCAAAGAAAGAGAAAAAAAAAAACAACAGTAAAAACCCATGGGTTTATTTTCAGCCTGCTTTATTGGCATTGTCTTTAAAGCACTGTGTCAGATGGCGTCTGTGCACTCAAATAAAACCAGGCGCCAGGCTGACTGGGATATTAATACATGTGATTGGGAAACAGAGAGTAGCCATGTAGTAAATTTAACGTACAGCGCAATAAAAGGGGGATGAGGCCAAAGTCGTAAAAAAAAAAAAAGCCCACTCTCTTGGAGTTTCTGAAAACCAGGCTCTTCTATCGGTCAATATTGTCAGCATTTATGACCCATGTTATAATTCGCTTTCGAGGAAAAATCTGATCCCGCTGCTTTTCCGTCCAGACAGCAAGTCTTCAGTAGATCTGAAACTATTAATAGAGTCAGGGTGGAACGCGTGTGATGAACTCATATCCCCTGCTCAGGACGTCAGATGGAAGATCACTGTCTGATAGCTCACAGAGAAGGCCATCGGAGATCGGATATAAACATTTGATCTTCAAATATATAGTGTAAAAGGAGACTCTACTGTATATTGCCTGCAATCATCTGATCTCATACAATGCCGTAGCAGTACAGTCGCTCACACTGTACGAGCCGATATAATCTATACGTCGCAGTGTACTTAGGGACGTGTAGGCAACATTTCAGCAATCAGTGCCATTTTGTTGTTCCTGTCTGATGCCACCGTGGATAAATCTGTCCTAATGTTCCCTCTTGAGCATTAAATTCTGATCGTATTGCAGGATGCAGATAGTGAACAGTGTTTGCTTTGATGTCCTTAAGAAATTCAGTATGAAAGGGCTGATAATGACATAACACCCCAGATAGCTTTGAACTCCCTCTTAATGTGGAATAGGACCTGGTGTCTGGAGGCCCCCGCGCATACATGTTCATGTATTTTGATGTCGGGCGTCTGCTTCAGGCGCTACCCGACTTCACAGCGCGTAATGAGCGATTTCCCGTCCCTTATTAACCTGTGGAAGATTCCTAACCTGCGAGCCCGCTTATGAATATTCATCCAGGTGGCTATTGTGAAGCTCGCGATCTTAAAGAGAGCGCGCAACATCAAACAGCGAGGGCGCAAACAATTATTGGGAGCGGGCAAAGTGAGGCGACGCGAAAAGCGGAGGCCCTTCAGGATGACGGATGAGCAAAAAGGCTTTATTCCGGTAGACGACACCGCAGCACCACCTTCAGCAGAGCACCAAATCATTTAATCATGTGTCAGTTAATCAGCTGCACACTCTTGAGAGTATCCACATTTATCAGCGCCCCGGCAAAGTCTGGAGAGCGCAGGCGGATCAATTTTCTTTCACGTGTGCCCGCTCACACGTTCACCCCGAGTCACGGCGCTGTGACATTTTGAAGGGAGTCAGCAAGAGTTCAAACAGGGAGGAAATGTCAAGCTGCGGCCATATGCTCGAGTGCATTCGCTCCTCTCACTCCCAGCTGGCGAGCCACTCCATATGCATTGTGGATGTAGTTTTCTTTAGCCTGAGCAGATGCGGCCGGGTGCGCACGTGAAAGCCGGCCTCGGCCGCCCGCGTTCAGCTCTCCTTTCCACATCAAAGCGCTCCCGGCTCGGCCCTGAGACGGGAAGCGCTGCCTAACCTCCCTGAAATCAAATGTTTTCCCTCGTCCTCCATCGAACGCTGCTGGGCACGCGTCGATACCTATCGAGTGGATCGCCTGCTTGCTCCGTAACAAGAGAAGCCTGCACAAATTATACATTAACGCAGATGGATTCTGTCCATGACACTCCCTTCTGTTGCTGTGACACCTCCTGCAGTTATCGGTCTCACTCGGCAGGCTAATTCTCCTTCCCGTTGGAGGTCTTGTTTGGACGGCTACGTCACTGCACTCAAAGCTTGTCCATGTCTTCAATGCCCAGATATTTCCTGCATTCCTCTGCCACAAAAAAAAAAGTAAATTATTAGCTTTCCGTTATAAGATATAAAATAGAGTAATACGGCCGTTTCCTGATAAACCCGAGGTAATAATCACCTAGGGCCTCTGAATTGTATTCATAGGGCAAATTCATCTCATATTCATCTGACATCCGTTCCTCTTTTTTAATGGAAGGCTTGCATTTCCCTGAGATGAGATTTGTGTGTGAGATTTATGGGGAGCCATTTGCCACAGTGTGGATGTGAGGGAGAAATAAAAAAAAAAGAGAAAAGAACCACGGTAGACTATGCAGCAGCCTGCATAAAATACGCCCGTGTCTATGCCTCGTGACGATTTAAATTCATTTGCATCGCATTTCTCTTCTACCACAACACTTTCTATGCGGCGTTTTCTGCCTTTTTTCCATTTTATCAGCATCTTCTTGATCATTCGGTGCCACTGTCGTCTCCGGGTGGCCACTAGGAGGCAACTGAGAGAGAGAAAGAGAGAGGGAGGGAAACTGTGCTCTCACTGCGGAAACAGACACCTGTTTGGGCATGTGGTCACGGTCAAGCAGTTTGCACAGTCACGGCCCTGCTTTAAGCCGTCACACCTCCGGGTCACTTGGTGCCCTGCTCCAAAAAAAACACCATGACATTATCTCGATTAAACCCCGAGCTCACTGAGATGTTTATTATTCCCGGAGACATTGTCATCTGTGATACATCCTACTACTCCGTTCAACACCTGCCCCTTTCATGGCAATTTGCACCCTGTGAAATCATCAGGAGTTCATTATTATGAATTAAGCTTCGGTGGCAGTGCAGCAGTCTTGGAAGGCGTCAGCACCTCTATCAAGTTGGCTGTGTGACTGGCGGGGGCCAGATGGTGAGGAGGCTTTCAGATTTGTCTTTCAGGGGTAAATTAATTGTTTCTCAGGCTCTGCACTGCGAGACTGGCTTTGTTATTGGGTTACACCCGCTGCAGAATTATAAATATTTGACTCTTAACGATGAGCGCTGTAATTAACAGCTTCATTTTGCTAAAGAGCCATGGATATGCATAATGATTTCAGCAATGATACTCCACAAGGAAAAAGCTTTTTTCTTTAAAGGAATGCTTTGACACTTTAACAAAGCAAAAGATTTGCTTTTTTGCTGAGAGTTTGATGAGATCAACCACTTTATTTTATATCCTTTTGTTTAATGTCAGGTTATTGCTAGCAGCTAGTGAGCTCTGTTTAGCATAATGACTGAGAGCAGGGCTGGGGATAAAGGTTGTACTTTATTTGTTGAAAGTGCTAAATATAAGGCTGCAGGCTTAACAGTCTGTTAGCTTTGCTTAGGTTAGCCTAGTTTAGCATAAACACTGAAATCTCTGTATGAATGGAACAAAACTTGCAATTCAAACCTTCTGATGGTGCGTTCACACGACTAGCGGCAAGAACAACAAGTTGCCGAGTCTCCTTTGGGGTGTCACTCAAACGCTAGCTGACACCAATGATGCAGGAGTTTCCATTACACATAACATGTCAACTAGTGAAGACGCTGCGTACTATTGGTTGACGTGGGCTACTATGACAACAGAAAAGTTGAAGCCAGCTCAACTTTCATGTCAAATTGCCCAAAACGTAGCGACAAGGGTCGACTATCAGGTTGTAGCGTGAACGTAGCATTAAGCTAAACTGGCCTTCAGCAAGACACCTAGCCGCTAAACTGAGTGAATGTTTTTATATTACACCAACGAATGCAACAGTTGTTCCGGGTGTTGTACTGTTGATCCAAAGACAGTAAAGGCATTCAAACTGCTACTCAAGTTCCCGTTATTGCTGTCCGTTGCTCCAAGTGGATGGGTTAAATGAAGGGGAACTACTTCCTTGTATGTGTATATCCAGTATGCTTAGTCAATAAGCTGACCTCAAGGCTTTTTGTCTATAAATCCCAAATTAAACTATAACACATTAATCAAGGGAGGTTTTGAGATGCTAGTACTTGGTTTGTTGCCTTTGGACAGAGACCACTGGACAGAAACAAATGTTTCATTCTACTTACCAAATTAGCCATTTCCTAGCTCTAGCTTCTCATATACCACATACACACCCAACAGTGGTATCAATTTTCTCGTGTAACCCTCGGCAAAAAATCAAAAAGAATCATTTCAGACTATAAGAGGAGAGGAAATGATATGTATGAGAAAGAGCAGGCGCACAATAGTGCAAAGAAAAAGTCAATGTCATTTAACACACAGGCAGTATCAAGATGATGCAAATAGGCTGAGTCATTAAAATGGTTTCTTGTACAAATACGCCTTCAGAAGTGTCTCCCAGGAGCTGAGGGTGATAATGACTGCGTGTTAAAACAGTTCGCTCATGTTCGCTTTGTTCTTGTTGATTCGCAGGTCTCTTAACACAGCCGGAGACGGGCAAACCAGGGAGTGACTGTTTGAGAGAGTGCGCTCTCCCCCGGACACCGGACAGACTCTTTATTTCCTGCGACTGGCCCCCTTCGGGTTTCCAACCACTCCCTCCTGCTATCTGTCGTTGGGTCAACATGTTGCGTCCACCTCCTCTCCACTGTATCTGCCTGCTCGGTGAAGTTAGCAGCACCTGCTCATGCCACGGAGGTTCGGACACCTTAAAATCCCATGAATGGTTTTCTGCCTCATCGGAAGTCCGCTGTCTGGAGCCGCTAACTGCATTAAACAAGGGATTTCCCACATCTCTCTCTCCTAGACCCTAGTGCAGGAGTTCCAGAGCATAGACGGGATCATTACAGACCACACCCTGTTGCTTCTCGGACCGTCTCGCGAGGCCGCAAAAAAAAAACTGAGAAACTGAGCGCTCTCTGCTGTGAATAGGCCTTCTGCTGGAGTGAACCTCCCATATTTTTATAGACCAAAGAACAATACAACGAATACGATCATTGTGACGGAGAGGAACATCTGACAAAGACAAACAGTCTTTGTGAACATGCTTCGTGCGTCGCCACCGACCAACGACTGCCCCTCCCCCACAGAAACACAAAGCGAACCTTTGCGACCGGTGGCATACGTACGCAATCGAAGGAGTACTTTTAAAACTTTCCAGACACTTTTTTTCTCAGACTAAGCCCACCACTGTATTTTGGAACTGGAGATATAGGTACTACATACGTATAACTGTGTATCAAAAAAAAAAAAAAAGAAATATCTGATTTGCATTTTTCAGTAGCTACGGTTGGGACAGCTTGCAGGAAGAATTGTCGGGTTGGTCACGGAGTGCAAATCATATCAGAGAAGTGATAAATATCTACAGAGAGTATAAATGCTGTTGAGTCTGAAAAGAGTGAAGAAATGTCATTAAATGTATTTTGAAAGGCCCTAAAAAGTTATATATTTAACAGTTTTATATGTTGTACCTTTGTAGAGAAGCTTATCGGACTTAAAATGTGGTCACAATGGCAGTTTAGTAGGATGTGAACAAGCGCTGTTGTTCTCATTACTGCTGGCTCGTAGTCCCAGGTTTTCTGTTCACACCTCAGTAGCCGCTTTCTTTTCATGGTCATCTCCAAGTCACTGTCTACCAGAACCATTAATGGATCTAAAAAAAAAAAAAAAAAAGGAAAAAAAAAACGGAAAGTGACGCAATTTATTGAGGACTGATCTGCAGCCAACTGAACATTGTAAATCTATGGTAGTCAGTGGAAGCCATTGAAATCTGCTAATTTGCTATGATATTGTATTGTACACGGTGTGGAATACTGACTCGTTTCCCTCTCTATGGGTTTTGATCTCTTAATTTATTTTTGTGCTTGTGTTCGTTCGCACAAATCCAGCCTCTCTCCGGTGGTGTGAGGAGAAAGAGAAAGAGAGAGAGAGAGAGACAGAGAGAGAGAGAGAGAGAGAGAGAGAAAGCAGAGGAAGCATCGCAGAAGTATTAGAGTCATTTACATACATTTTTTTATCATGAAATATTTTAAGAATAAATTAAATACATGAAAAGAAACGTCCCCTGCAAATCTAGACGGCGTTGGTGTTGAGGTCATGACGGGACATTCGACTGATCCTTTCCTTGTCGTTGCATCTAATGAATGTATGTGTTCTGGCACCAAAAAAGTGACTGAACATGAAAGTTTATGCTTTTTTCCCAAGGTACTCAAGTGGGGTTTTTTGACCCGAGGTCCTAAAGACATGAGGAGTGACGAAAGTGACGAAAAGGTCCGAGGTGAACTTTGTCTCTGGTGCGGCTAAGGAATACCTTCCACTACCAGATCAAATGTCAAGTGAAGGAACTTCCAATTTTATTTTTTTGAGGTGTCCATTTAAATCGAGAGTACACTTTCAATAACCAGGTTACAGTTGTCTCCATACATTAAAAGTAAAAGACAGATGCTCAAATATTATACTCAAGTTTCGAAATTTCGAAGTTTGGGCGCACCGCACCAAGAACTATGATTAGCCTTTTAAACTTCATTATGTGGGTTTGGATCTAGTACAGTTCAGTGCTCATTCACTTCCGAGTAAAGACAACTGATTTCTCAGCAAGACATTACGGCTTAAAATGTAGAGTACATCATTAAAGGGTTAGCCCGTCAGAGGCTGAATATTTCTTTTAAGTGTGTACGAAAGTACGAAAAGAGCTATCTCTATTAATATGCTAATGGCTTAGAGGAGTTCCATGCAATGAGAGGTCATAACAATGGCAGAAAATGTCAGCAATAGGAGGCATTAACCCGCAGCAGAATGCAGTTATAATTCCCTGAAACCCCTTTGTGCAGAGATGAATGCCGTCATGTGGTTTTCCTATACCGTATTCAAGTGGTATTGAGTCGGCTTCACAGGATGACACTTGCAGCAATAATGACCGGGTTCTATAGTCAACCACATGTCTCCAATATTAGATTTTTTTTAAAATGTGTTATTCAAGATAATAATTTGTTCTACTGCAGACTGTCCGGGAATGCTATGGTTATATAGATACACACAAGATTTTGCGACATAAATACAGAAGCCAATCACCGCTATCCACCTGAAACCTTCAAAAAAACTGTATGTGAAACCATTTCAGTTGTGTGTCTTTAGCATCAATAACAATCAAAACTGTCTCCAGACGCTTTGCAGAACCCAGACCCAGAAAGGTGACGGGAAAACATTCCCTTTCAACAGCCGGCCAGGCCTCATGCAGATGGATACATCCAGCATATTCACAGATCAGGCATAACATTATGACCACTTTCTTAATATTGTGTAGGTCTCCCTTGTGCCTCCAAAACAGTTGTGACTCCTCAGAGAATGGACATGGGCCTTCTGAGGGTGTCCTTGTGGTGCTTTTCAAGTTTTTTTTTTTAGTTGTTCCTAAACCGTTTTTGTGTGTGTGTCTGCTGCCTTCCATGAGTGTCATTGCTATGGGGTGGGGGTGCCTGGTCTGGTCTAGGTGGGTGGTACATGTCTAAGTAACATCCACATGAATGCCACGTCCAAAAGTTCCCCAGTAGAACATTGTATTGTCACAAAATGGCCAGTGTTATTTGCTTCTCCTGTCAGTGGTCATAATGTTATGCCTGATCGGTGTATACAGTGCAAGTAGTAAACAGGACTACATGACAGACCGGTAATGAATGATACAAGCCAGCACTCCATGTTGAATGGCGTTGACTATATATTTCGCAGCCCTTGACGTCCACCATTTAATGTGCCGGGACGCTAAAATAATGTCAAGAGTATAATGGGTTTCAAAGGAAAACAGCCGACCATAATGGTGCGTGAGTACTTACACATAAGAGGGTCTTCAGATGTAAGTATACACTCTGGGAGAGAAAAAAAAAAAGAGGTTGGATGGGGCTATAGGTGCATACTTCCAGGTATATGTAAGTATTTGTTCCAAGTATCTGTTGCATCCTCTATTCCTCCACTGGGAATATGTGTGAACCTCCTCAAACAAGAAATCCATTTGAATCTTTGCGCAGGAAACAAAGTCTTCTGATTCCAAGATAAACACGATGAAAGCCGAGGTCTTAACCCCGGCTTCAGTCGTTAAGTCCCGGGTTGAACCATTCTGCTCCCTGCCATACTTGACTTTTACTCTGAGAGCTGACAGTGATCTGGCCGGATCATCCTGTGCACCTCCCTCTGTGACTCGGCGTACAGAGGAATATCTGGAGCTGGAGATGAGACCTCAAAGAGGATCTTATTTTATTTTTTTAATTTTTTTTCTCCCCTCAACTGACTGGGGAGGAGGGGTTTAATTACACCAGATTGAATTCCAGTAATCTGCCCCACATCCTTGAGGTTTTTCTGACAGTGTTAGGAGTCATGCCTGTACATGTTTTAATTTGATTAGGACGGGACAATGTGGGGTTTCCTGGAGCTGCGACTATAAGGAGGTACAGTCACTAAGCAGCCCTGCAGAGTATGGAGACACAATCGGTGAGTCAGATATTACAGAATGAGTCGATTGGTGCCTTAGGTAGGTCCCCCCCTTTATTTAGCTTTCATGTATCTGCATTTTGCTCTTTTCTAGGGATGGATGGGAGAGCACGCCTCTGTGTTTGAATTCCTGCTGTATTTATTTGTCAGTCGATGCGTCTTTTCACTGAGCATCGCCTGCAGAGACGACGAGAAGAAGCAGGCAGGCTGCATGCCGCTCCACAGCCCGCAGTAAACCCTCAGGGTAAAAGATTCTCCCTCTCTATTTACGGCCCAGATAAATCTCTGAAATACCAATACTGCATCACGCAGCACAAAATATTATTATTTGCTTTGATGGATAACATTTACCTGCTAATTCAAATTTCATACTGTGAGTCTCTGTTTACAATATAAATCTAATTAAGTGCAGCCATCGCGGCACAGGGCCGATCGATACACAATATGGCCAACACAGCTGCTTACCTCACACGGATGCCTTTCCCTGCCAATATTTTCAACCTATAAAGCTGTTCAGGCCTTCTCAGCGCGGCCAATAATCTGTCAAGGTTAGGGCAATGAGAGACAAAACATTACCTCAGTGGGTCACACGTTTGCTGCATATGAAAGAAAAAAAATGAGAGTTGTGTAGTTATAATACAGGAGTTATACATAATCTCTTATCCTTTCATGGCTAGTTTATGGAGGTTTCAGTTTTTTATTATGTTAATAATTGAGAATGGTTGCTAATTTAACGGGTACAATCATTATTTTTAGTAACAGTGCAACAAATAACTCCAAGTGATGTGAAAGGGGTCACTCGCAGTGTCAGTCCCACAGAGAACTGTCATCTAAAGCCATTTTCTCATGACTGGAAACGCTCAATTAGGTTTTCGGAGATGAGTGGCGCCTGAGTCTCGCGCGCTAAATGCAGCATATGAAACTAAATGCACACCGCTTGGATCACGGTGTTTTGTTCAGAGACAAATAGCCGGTCCCTAATTCGATCTTAAACAAATGAGTCTCTCGCCGGTCCTTAAATTTGTCTGATGATTTCTGCAATTTTCTGCCTTTCCAACTGGAAAGTTAACAAACATCATTGTCTCCCCACTTTTTCGTCTCAACCTCGTCACTTAAAAGTTTTCACACCTTTCCGAATTTTCGACATTTCTGCATAAAAATGTTTCAAAATATCAGGGGATTTTCAAGCGAGTCCTGCAAACTAATGAACCAGAAATATTGCGTAATTGTTTATTCAAGAAAACGAGCCATTATTACATATCTGTGAGGTATGACCCCCCCCCCCCCCCCCCTTGTGCAGCAATCTGTCTCTTCAGTTCTGAGATGCTGGTGGGTTTCCTCACATGAACTGCTTGCTTCGGGTCCTTCCACAACTTTTCTACTGGATTAGGTTCAGGACCATTCCAAAACATTCATTTTTGTTCTTCTTTAGCCATTCTTTTGTAGAACAATTTGTGTGCTTTGGGTTGTTGTCTTGCTGCATGACCCAGTTTCTGTTAAGATTCAGCTCACGGACAGATGTCCTGACACTTTCTTTTAGAATTTGCTGGTATAATTCATAATTCATTGGTCCAGCAATGATGGCAAGCCGTCCGAGTTTTATTATATTGGAAATACTTCTGAAACAGATGTAGAGATATGTAATATTGGCTCATTTTCCCAAATAAACAAATACACGTATTAATGAAAATGAAAATCCTGAAGCGGCACTGTTGAGTCTTTGTGTACCCAGCCTATTTTTTCCTTCACCCTGCTAAAACCCACATCTACCTGTTCACTCCGACTTATTGGGTGATTCCCTGTTCTATTCACACCTCCGCTCAGCTGGGCATTACACAGATTTTGTAAGGTCCGGCTTATCCGGACATTTGCATTCTCACCTACTGCTCCTTCTGCCAATGTCAATAAAAGTTAAATCCCACTGTGCGTGTACAAACAGCTTAGTTCTCCAGTTCACTTAATCTGTGTAAAAGTCTTTGGCCTATTTGATTTTTTTTGTTTTGTTTTTACAACTAGTAAATTTTTTCTTTCACGTCCCTCTTCTCAGCTCCGTTTAAAAAACAAGCTCTGATAAAACCACGGCGTGCATTTCTGCACAGCACAAATGGTAGACAAGCAATGCTAGTGTCAAGCTGGTGAAAGTGGAGGTAAAAGAGGAGGTGCACAGCAGGAATGTGCAGCTGACAAATCTGCAGGAATGATGTGTTGCAATCATATCAACACAGACTAGAGTCTCACAGGAAGGTTGCCAGCATCTAGTGAAATCTAGACTTACTACTTATCGTAAAAAGCTTGTATCAAACATGACATTAAAAGCTTAAAACCAAGCCTGGCACCGGCATCAGATCCTTAATTATCTATCCAGCAGTAGTACTGTCTTCACCTTTCGCTGCATTGACCGCTTGGCCGTTGAGTAGAGTTTGACATGTGAAGTCTGAGGTTAAGCTCCGGAGCTTCGAGCCTGAGCTCTGCCTCCGCTCCCCCTGATCAACCTCCTCTCTGTGGTAGGTGGTTCATTGTCAGCTGGGTGTTCAAGCTCCATTTAACTCTACCTAACTGCCTTTAGTCATTATCACCGCTCATTAATGCTGCAGTGGTGCTGCTGAGCAGCTCTGAGAGCGACCGGGTGAGATGACTGCACCATGTACAGCCGTTAAGACCACGCAGGAGGTGTGTATTTGCTTTTCATAGTTTCATTGTTACTCAATTAAGGGCATAAACATAATCCTAATAGCGTGTTATATTGAGGTTCTTTGCTAATATAAACCCTCATTAAAATGCAGACACCTGTAATCATCTTAAGAGCTAATGTTTATTTTTGTCTAAATAGGATGTGAGCAAATCTTTGAATCCTCACAACAAAGTCCTGCATGCCAGTGCCTCCTGAACAGGAGCACCTGTACCTGAGGGGGTGTTTCTGCAGATGCAGTTTATTTAAGACCATGCTATGAAAAGCAAATACACACCTCCTGCAGGGTCTTAACAGCAGAGGTAAGGAGGAAAATAAACAACCAATTAGTATAATAAAATTACAGCTGCCCACAACTGTCAGTTATAACATATCAACACTAAATACTGAAAACAAGAAAAGAAGGTGAAATGATGGTTTAAACAGACAGTTAAAAGTAAAGGATATGGCTTTAAAGTTAATATATAGATTGTTGAACCTGCTAATCAAGCCTGCTTTCAAGCCTGCATGTCATTCCGTTTCAGGGAGTTATTGATACAATATCATTGCAATGTTGCATTTAACCTTAGCTCGTTTCTCGCTCACAGACAAAGCAACCCAGACAAACACCTGACAAGTCCTCAATACCACGTGCTTGCCAACGGTTTTGTGACAATGTCATAATTTTGTCCCGGAATAATCACATTGAAAATGTGTGAAAATGGAGTGTGAGCACCGACATTTATTGCTGTTCCGTGGTTCATGTCCCAGTGTTCTGTATATGAACAGCGTGTTCAGTTTGAACAAGCATCCAGGCAAGAGAAACCAACATTTTAATGTACAAGATATGCTGAGTCTGCTGGTGCAAGACACCTCCGAAGGAGAAGATGTGCTCTGGAGGCATACAACGACCTATTCACCCAACAGTTTCTCTTCCGGAGACGCAGCAGGTAAACTGCTTGGTTATATAATTCTAGGCTTATAAATAGTAGGTCATATTAGTCCATGGGTAACGTTTTTTCTCTTGGCAAATACTTCTGGGAGCAAGTGCAAGCTGTGTTCCGTGTTCACACCAGTCCAAACGAACCGACCTGGAGGGGAAACGCTCCCTGTTCGGAACAAAAAACAAGGTGTGAAAGCTCCCTTAGATAGCTTAAGGGCTAAATTGTTTTATATATATCTAAAGGTAATGGACAAATAGTCTAAAAGAGCTAAATGGAAATTAGTCATTAATAAATAGTTTGAAATAGCTAAAAACTAATAACGGGAATCAGAACAGCCTAATTTATAACCAGTTTAACAGTTTAATATTTGCTAATTGCTAACTGCTAATGGTAAACAATTTGAAATAATTAGCTTAAGGTTAATAACAGGAATTATTAATGCCTAACTAATTTATAGCAGTTTAAACATCACATTTAAAGTGATAAAAGGACAGTGTTTATAATAAAAAAATAAAATGTTTGAGCTAAACTATCAATGTACACTAGCTAGCTAATGATAATGAATAGACTGTTTGGAATAATTAGCTAAAGGCTAATACCAGGAATTAATACTGCCTAATATATAACAGCTTAAACATTTAATTTAATGAATGGACTGTCTATATAATTAGATAAAAGCAATCAAAAGTGAAGTTTAAATATTTGTGCTAAACTGACACTGTAGCTAGGTAACGGATAAATGGAGATTATGGAGTTAGGAAACAGGTGACATTAGTACTGAATACAAATTTGAATTATTTAGGTCAAGCTAATAGTTAGCTAAATGAAAATAGAAGAGTAATGAATAAATAATATGCTAAGATAAATCTAACTGATAAATAGTTTGAGATAGAAATCTACAGTACAGTACAAGTACAGTTAGCTAAAGGTAATGGATGAACCATTTGAAATAGCATGTAATAAAAACAGAATAGCTGTTTAATTGTTCAACAGTTAAAATTGGTAATACATTCAATTAAAATGCTTGCTCTTTAAGAATAATGTGCAAGCATCTATATAAATAATAGTTTGAGAGAACATGAGTTTTACTGTTTATGCTGTTAGGAAGTATTGTCCAAGGAATACTTGATTTAAACTGGCTGCAGGTACACTGTTACTACAAAAAAAGTTTACAAAGAAACCACAACTTTCTGCTTGGTACAGAACAAAGAGAAAGGCAAATTAAATAATGAATGACTGAGGGAAAAGACATAAAGTGTGAAGTGTGAAACCCACCTTATATAGCATTAGTAATCAAGGTTTGCTACTGTACGCTGAGTGCCCCTATGTATCCACGGTGAGGCAGTGATGCAGGATGACAGCTGGGGACCTAGCCAACACACTGGACCACTAAATGAGAAAAATGACCAGCCTTCACCAGCTCTTTTAAAAACTCATTTACATCCTGTCAGATCCCATTATGGCCGGGGACCTGTACCGGAGCTGCAGGAAAGGGCTGAGCCTGAGTGCACTGACCGTGCCGGCCAAGCTCCTATCAGCCTGACCCGGCTCACCGGTCCAATAGACGGCTGATTCTCCCGTGTCAAGGTTTTTTGGCTTTTTGCTACTTTTTTTTTTCTCTCTTTCTGCCCTGTCCATTTTCCACATTGCTGTTGGTGAGCTCTTGGCAACGAATAGGTGATTATCAGAGTGCTTGAAACGCCACTTTTACTCTTTTACACAATTACTGTACAGTATTTGCTCCTAAAAGCATCCAAAAAGAGGATTAGTCGTGCTAAATCCTAGGCATTGAATACATTATCTGCTAGGGGTAGCAGTAAAAGTAGCTAAGTTTAACTAATCACCATAGTATCAAACTGTGGGCAGCTAGTTTTATACTACAGGTCACAGAATTTTGGGGGCAGCAAAATTAACTGTTCTGGTTTTAATGAGGAACTCGTACAATAATTTAACATTTTCCATCATTCTGTGAACAGCCATGAACGGATTTTATGCTGTGCATGGCATTAGTCTGAAAACTGCACAGTGAAAGGAATTATTCACCTCACTTAGAAGGAGGTTGGAAAGCCTGTCGCCCCGCAGCTCTTCATCTAACAGCTCACTAAGGCTGCTCCTTCTCGTTCAATATGAAACATAAAAATGTGCTATCTCACTTACAAAATCTGCTGTCTTGTTTCATAGATACATTTTTGATGAACAATAGCCGTGACAGTTAGTAGTACTGCTGTGACTACTTCATAATAAAACTCAACTTGTGTTTCTCTCGGTTAAATGTTCTTAAATGCTTTTAATGTGAAGGTGGAACAGGAGTTTGCATTAGCATTCTGCAATATTATGTCAAATGGCCTGCACTTTTCTACCTTAGTGGTGCTCAAAGCACTTTACAATGTCACTCTCTCATTCTCACACACTCACGCACCAACACTCAGTCCATGTTAATGCAGATATATAGTGTAAATACTGCAGTACTTTAATCAGTGGGCCTTAGCCTCGGTCCTCATTGTGTTACCTCGTTTAGTGACAGATAGTGATTTAACAGACATTTATTTAAATGAAAATCTTTGAGTTTGCCACTTTAATAAATATGGTAATATACCGCATGGTTGAGCATGGAAGTTCATTCTCATTTAAATCCATTCATTGAAAAGTCCATTCATTCAAAATACAAGCCAATGAGGAAGCAGGTGAGATGTGGTTGAAAGCTTCAGGAAAAGCTACTAAATGGACATTGATATATTTTTCAGACTGTTCTTAAAGCCCAGTCAATCTCATCATTATTAATTAAACTGCTGTTTTTTCCACTCCCTTCTGTGCCCGCATTTCCCTGATTTATTTTCCACATAACTGCGCAAAGTCAGAAACACTGCACATTTAGCATTACTCTTGTAGAAGTGGTGATTATCTGTCATGTGCGCATGTTAACAATACATACAACGCAGCATGCCCAAACAGCAGTGAGTAAGTCAAACTGACATGCTATTCAAACATTCAACAAATGTTCTTGGGTGTAAGAGCTCTAACAGCAGTTAAACTCACAGGGGTCACAGTCTGTGGTCATGCGTTAAACCTCTCAGTTGTCTCATTCAAACTCCGAGCATGTCTGTAACACTGTGATCCGATGCATATACATCAAAGCCACGTAGAGTACCTCGGCGCTCACCGGGAGCTCCATCAATCCCCTCCGGCCTGCGGAAGCTGCCTTTTCCTACACAGTCGGCCATCAAGGGTGACATCCTTGAGGAAGCGATACAAACAGTGTCTAATGAATTTTTAACGACGAGCGTCGCAAGCAGCAAAGAGGAGGGGAGCGGGAAACAGAGACGGCGCCAGAGACCCCTGCTGAATGCATTACAGTGATTTGTGGGCTCACCTTTGAGCGAGGGTAAGAGGCCTCCCGCCTCAGATCATCGGGGTGTTAAGTGTGCTCGGTGGGGGAGCCTCTTGGCAGCGCATTGCGGGCCAAATGATGTTTGAAATGTTTTAATCAAATTCTGTCTGTTCATTAGACTAACAATAGGCTTCATGGGGTGAGTGCTCAGTGGTTTAGCTTCTCAGTGCCCCAAGGGGAACCCTCCTGATAGAGTAAGTTCCTTAACCTCCCGGCGACAAATCTCAAAATGACACCCCTCAATACATTTAAATGTCCCTTTATCGCTGGTGGTAAATTATCATGAAGTTTTGTTTAAACAAAAAAAAAATAAAAACCTTGGGTTCCAGTCTCAGTCTGTAACAGCAGCTATGTGAGATTATGTGTCAGACTAATGTTGTCTGGAATGTACCAGTGTATGATGAATTGATCAAGTGGGTGCAGATTTCAGGCAGCTTACAAATAGCAGCAAAGTCCGTCATCAGGTAGTCTGTTGGGTTTTCTGTCACAGAGGTTATTCAAATTAGTAATGCCGCAAAATGAACAGGCTAAAATCCTTATTTTATGTTTTCCAGAGGACAACTGCCGTCTTCAAATGGAGTCATGTTTGCCGCGTCCGCGAGAAAAGTCAATTTGAACAACCCCTTCTTGTGGAAATTTTGGGTAACCACAAGTTCACCATTTCTAACATGATCCACCACTGGTGGATGAGCAGTGGTGGATTGTACACTGCAATTTAGTCGTATAATTTTCTCTTCCTAATTTGGTAATAAGTGTGAATGGTTGTCAGTCTCTCTGTGTTGGCCCTGCGATAGACTGGCGACCTGTCCAGGGTGTACCCCGCCTCTCGCCCGTTGACAGCTGGGATAGGCTCCAGCACCCCACGTGACCCTTCACAGGACAAGCGGTTGAATGAATGAATGAATTACTGGTAATAAAGAATGGAAAATGAGGAGCTCTCCAAGTGTTACCCTTGGTGGCTTCTAGATGCCATCGGTTGTCTAGCAGCCATGTTCCAATGACTTATAAATATTGTTACCTCTTGATTGCCAAGCAATGTTGTATGGCTTCATTCTTTCATTGTCTTTGGATGTCCTACATTCAGTTACCTGGTTGTTAGCTTGCTAGGCTGTTAGCCTCAGTAGGTTCTAGACGCCAACAATTGCCAAGCAGCGATGATGTAGTCATTGATTACCTTTTACTGTACACAGTTTCACATGTTGTAACCACAAGCTCACAGATGACTCAACTTTTCCTTGGTGGCAAAGCAAAGGCAGGGTTATTTTGCTTTTTAGCTAAATTTCTGTGGCTTTATACTGATACCAAAAACACCTTTTGATGGGTAAGCCCCAATTTTTCATCCATAGAAACATCATCATCAAGCTGAATTTAAAATTAGTGCGTCAAATACCCAACAGTGGTTTGTGTTTAATGCTAAATATCAACACAATGGACCAAAGCAATATACCTGCCAAACATCAGCCATGACTTTGTTAGCGTGTTAGCATGGCGATGGCTGTTTTTATTTTTGCAAAAGTATTAGAATATTTGTTTGTTAATGCTATCGTTTTCCCATTTCTTTCAGGCAAACAGAAGGTTGTTTCCTTCACAAAACGTCTCAAATTTAATTGTAGATGCAATAGAAGGAGACAAGATTCCTTTTTATTCAATGTGTGCTTCAAACCCAAGTAATGGGTCAACAACTTTTGCTCCCATTAGAGTTGTTTGTTCAGAACTGGAGCCTCAGGTATTTTGGAGTACAAAACAAACATACCTTTGTCAAGGCTTCTATTGTCATCGTCTTCATGTAATGATGGAGCATATAGTTTCTCGTCAGACGCTGGCTGGCATTGGCTGGGATTGGAAGTCTGACTCTCAAAAGCACCAAGTTCATGTAAATTAGGAGGCAAAATGATACACTCGAGCAGTGGCTGCTCACTGTGGGCGCCAAACTTGCTTTTTTTGGAATACTTCTGTGCCCGAATGGAACAGTTCCATGCTTCATTTTTGAATGTCACACCAGATGGGGACTTGAGTGGTCCAAATGCCCCTATAGTTGGTCCAATTTTCCCTTTGATCATCCTGAGTGCCACTCTGGCGTGACCTTAGGGCAAAAACGCACTCTTAGCTATGAGCGTGCACAAAAAAAGAGGTGCTCCTTTAACATTACTGTGTACCTATATATCTAATTTAGTGTAAAAGAAGCACAGTTTACTTATTTTGGATTCCCACACCAATGAAACCCAAATAAATCCCATTTTTTAATCAAAGTGTGCTGGCATTAATCAGCAAAACTACAAATCATATGAAAGGAGCCTTTACAGATTTATTTATTAGTGCCCCCATAATAATGGTCCTCCAAAACACATTTGTAATGTTAATGTACCATGAGGCATGATGGAACACCTATTCTCTAAATGTATTTACAGTCAGCTGCTTTGGACAAATGGGGAAACATTACTTCCAAAACGTGTGGGCTCCCATTACTCTGCTTTTGTTGTGTCACATTGTTGGATAATTGCTTTGAGAAATTCATAGCTTTGTAGATCTTTCTTTTAATTCTTTGACTAATTGTCTCGAGCGACGTTGTGTGTTCTGTTCCTCAAAGTGTCTTATTTCACGGCAAAAGCACGCAGACAGTGTTTTACTCCTTCCTTCAGAGCACAATGCACCAGCCTTTAATCTGAAATGTGAAATGTCCCCACATTGCTCAGCCACTAAATCTACTTTATTGTGTTATTTCAACCTGTCAGACCTATCGATCAGTGGATTAAGACAAAGATGATGTTTTAAAGCTTTGACTGAGGGTTTCATAGCTGTCCTGAAATCCAATACCAATAGGGGTTCATAGATCCAGGCCAGGATTTAGTGCTATAGGCGGGATTGATGGCACAGAGCAGAGGCATAATAGTGGAGGTGCATCCTTCAACATAACTCAAGATAACAGTCTGCTTTTTATTTGGTTATTAGAGTCATTCAGTTGTCCGGTTATTTAAAACATCTAGTGTGGCACATTGCAGCACATCTCCATCGTAAATAATGTCGAGGCATCCTGCTCTTCTTCTGGGGAGAAGAGATTTGTCCCAAAACTTCTTCTTCTAAAATGCTTGAATTACTGATCACAGCAAAACTGCAGCCAATGTAAGCTGTATTACTCAAAGTCAGTGACATAATCACATTTGGGGTTGTTTCATAGGCTCAATAGAGCATTTGTCAGTGGCACCAGCCGAGGATTTATCACCACTTTAAACCTAGTACAATCACCTGCAGCGTTTCAATATACACAGGATTCAATTTCAGGATGAGTGTGGTCTTTATTTTGTGATCAATTGTCACTGTAAGATAGAAATGAAGGATTCATTAATGGCGCAACGTAGCAGAAAACCTATCGACTGACAATTTAACTTTTATAGGATAAAGCAAAGCAATATTGGACAGAAAAAAACAATAAAAAAAGAAAATGTTATATCTCTTGCAAAAAAAAGCCAGTGAGACTTTGATGCCAACACAATATGGATAACTCACACCCTAAACTCTTCTCAGTGTCGGGACAATGCAGCCATTGTGGCTCTTGGTTCGTTTCGTGCTTCTGGGGCAAAATGGAGCTGAAAAAGATGCACTGAGCATTATTTTTCTTTGACCCAAAGCGGCAACGGCAACTCTGCACAGAGTTAGTGTAGATAATATCTTCTGTGAAGCTGCTGGTGGCTTTTTATTTGAGCTATTTGTTAGTGCCGCTCAGCACTTTACTGCCTGGAAATGCTGTGGGATAGAGTAAGATGTAACAGCTTAAATGGAACTTCAGGTTGCTTTAATGGTCTGTAAAAAATAAAAATAAATAAATCTGAATTCCCCTTACTTGACAAAACAGGCAATTGTTGTTTCTGTGTAGCAGGCCTTGAATATGACAATGACTATACTCTTTTGCTGAGGGATATCCAGATGTTGTCCAACAATTTCCACTTAAATATTATTTTTCCACATGATTATATCTCGATTTTATATATTCTGGATGTATTTCTATGCTTATGTTGCAAAACTGAAAGGACTGGACTGGTGCGGTTTATACCTCTGCAGGACATAAATGGCGTAACCTACGCACGTAGCCTATGTCGATGCGAGCCATTTATACTTGTGTGTTCGTCAGTCTGGCTCGCTCTGCAAACCGCCACCCAAACAATGGTCGTCAGGCTACAGCGTTAGGGTCTGCGAAGGGTCTGGGCTGAAATTTTTGGAAAGTTTTATCCATCTCAACAAAGGACTTCAGTGAGATTGGGAGATCAGTAAAGTTTATTATACTTTCACCATACTACTGGATTCTGTTTGAGTATAATAGAATATTAAATTTCTTTATTATTTTTTGTTCATATGACTCATGTGATGTTTGCTACTTAAGTCTGAGCATCTGTTCTGCTTGATGTCTTCTTCTCCGTTAGAATTAAACAAGAGCTCATCAGCAGGCTAATCAGTTTTGTCATGAATTTGTAAATTGCACATGCAATGTATCCACTGACATAATTAGCTCTGTTTGAAATACACTATATTGCCACTATATTCGCTCATCTGTCCTTATACGCATATGACCTTAAGTGACGTCCCATTCTTAATCCACAGGGTTTAATATGACGTTAGCCCACCCTTTGCAGCTAAAGCAGCTTTAACTCTTCTGGGAAGGCTTTCCACAAGGTTTAGGAGTGTGTTTATGGGATTTTTTGACCATTCTTCCAGAAGCACATTTGTGAGGTCTGAAGTTGGACGATAAGGCCTGGCTCGCAGTTTTAGCTCCAATTCATCCCAAAGGTGTGCTATTGGGTTGAGGTCAGGACTCTGTGCAGGCCAGTCAGGTTCTTCCACACCAAACTCGCTCATCCATGTCTTTATGGACCTTCATGTTGGAATGTATTCAGAGTTCCCTCTACTGGAACTAAGGGGGCAAGCCCAGCTCCTGAAAAACAACCCCACACCATAATCCCCCCTCCACCAAACTTCACACTTGGCACAATGCAGTCAGACAAGTACTGTTCTCCTGGCAACTGTCAAGCCTAGATTCGGCCATCAGATTTCCAGATGGAGTAGCGTGATTCGTAACTCCAAGGAGCGCGTCTCCGCTGTTCTAGAGTCCAGTGCCGGCGTGCTTTACACCACTGTATCCGACACTTTGCATTGCACTTGGTGATGCATGGCTTGGATGCAGCTGCTCGGCCATGGAAACCCATTCCATGAAGCTCTCTACGCACTGCTCTGGAGCTAATCTGAAGGCCACATGAAGTTTGGAGGTCTGTAGCCACTGACTCTGCAGAAAGTTGGCGACCTCTGCCCACTATGCGCCTCAGCATCCGCTGACCCCCGCTCCGTCATTTTATGTGACCTACCACTTCGCGACTGAGTTGCTGTCATTCCCAATCGCTTCCACTTGTAATACTACTGACAGTTTACTGTGGAATATTTAGTAGTGAGTGAGTAGTGAGGAAATTTCATGCCTGGACTTGTTGGACAGGTGGCATCCTATCACAGTACCACGCTGGAATTCACTGAGTTCCTGAGAGCGGCCCATTATTTCACAAATGTTTGTAGAAGCAGTCTGCATGCCTAGGTGCTTGATTTTATACACCTGTGGCCATGGAAGTGATTGGAACACCTGCATTCAGTTATACTTTTGGCAATATAATGTACAACACTGCTGGCTGACTGTATCACTCTGAATTGGGTAGGTTCGTCCTCATGATCTATATTTTAAGTGTGATCACAAGAGTACGGTCATTTTGTGATGGTTGGTGCAAAGTAATGGGGTATATTTCATTATTGCTTCGCCTTGGCATTTACATTTTAAACAGGAATCTGCCCTTAAGACTTATAGTGTGGTGGCTCTGGCCATGACCTTTTTGGCGATGCCTGACTGCGATTAAAGCCCTATCCACGATTTGCTTATCGTCCATCTCGTTGTAGCTGATAGTTGGTCGCTAGTGGACTATCCTGGCTCTGGTTGTCTATGTAACCCTTTTATATATTTCCCACTCCAAGTGTTAACAAGCAGAACATAAAAATATACAACTCTGTCTGAGAAGAAAATACCGTCCCAGGTAACGAAGCTCCATCTGGGTTCACCCAAAAGTCTTTCCTTGTGGTAAAAGTGTGTTTCTTGTGTCATATGTCACTCAATCGTATGAGTCACTCCCATTCGGCGCCGCCTAAATCAGATGGTGTCAACGTTGAGATTAGTTCAACTTACTGGCTGCCCACTTTGCATCGCCAAAGGTTTTACCGCCAATGGTTTTGTTGACCCTGTCATGGTCGCCACATCGCTGCTCGTCTGTTCCCATTGTTGTTGTATCACCATTATCTTGTGTTTTGTTTATTTCTCTGTCTTTTTTCAGTCCCCGTATGTGAGATGGGTTCTGCCCAAGGTTTCTTCCGGTTAAAAGGGAGTTTTCACATGCCACCATCACCTTAGCAATTAATCTGGGGGTTTGGGGGCTCTGGGTTCCATAAAGCATCTGAAGACTTTTTGGTTATTTGAAGAGGACGATTCTACAGTCAGTGCTTGATGAATGCATTACTTTTATACATACTCTATATGAGAACATAATGCTGCAAATACTATAGGACCGCTACTTACAAAAAACATTATGAAGACACATGAATGGTAAGTGTATGTTGCTGGGATACAGCATACACAGAAAAAAAAGGCCTTTGTGCAATTTCAGCTTCGACGTTCACTCTGAAAATGTACAAGGATCCTATGTTACGGTTCATATTTACACAAAAGCTGAATTATCTTTGAAGCATTTCTTCAAATAGGATGTCACTGATGTTATCTATAGCGTATTATTTTCCATGAGAGGAGGAAGGGGAAAGTGTAGACAGAAAATGGGATATTTTCTGGTTCAAATGTTTTGTGCTACTGCATTTTGTCTTGGTTAAGAGGGAAATCCAATCTTTTGTTTTTCTTCCAGAGACAGGGCCATAGCTATTATGGCACACACTGGGGCCATTTCCTCTAGATATTTTAAGGGGATTTGGGGGGGTTTAACATCACGGTCTTCATTTTACACCAAACTTTTATTTATGGCACTACAAAGAAGGCTATTCAATGAAATGTGGTGAATATCATTTAAAATACATACTATTGTCTAAGAATAGCTAAATTCCTCTGAAGCTGATTACTTTGAAACAACCGCTGAAACATTTTATTTGACTCCCGTATAATGATATTGCGCGTAGTGGGAAGATGAGATGCTAAGATGTAATAAATTTGCAGGCACAGGCACAGTATGACATACACGACTGCACAGGCCTGTGCCCAACAACCTACGCACGTTTTTTTTTTGTTTTTTTTTTTCATTTTTTATAATTTCCACAAGAAGGCAACATGAAAGTGAAAATGAAAGGAGAAGCAGACCTGGAGCTACAGCGTGAGCTCTTAACTTCAATAGAAGTCTATAAATCCAAGCCTCCACCTCTGCCAATAGTCCCCATGAGCAAGGGCAAAGCGTTTTAAATCACATTGTCATCCGTCAGTGTTTCAAAGGGATTAAAGTTTGTTAAGAATTGTGAGGCCATAATGGGGTCGGGGCCTTGACAACTCCATTTCAGCATCGTCAAACCGCTATAATTACTTCAAAAGCACGTCCTCGAATCCTCTCGTCAGTTCCTCGCCGAGTCTCACTGTATGTCACAGCGCCGCAGTGAATCTCTGCGTTTTTGTCTTTAATGGCTTATGGAAAAGAACGGCCCATCAGCCCGGCTTAAATGGCTGTTTTCGAGTTTCTGCGAGACTGACAGGCAGTCCGCGTTCCTCCTCGCCTCAGCGGCCTCAGTAATTCCATATACGTTTCTTCGTCTTGTTTTTTTTTTTTTTTCCAGCAGGAAATTTGACTAGCGTTGTCTGAGTAAAGCCATGAGCTCCCCGCCCTCTGGACGTGCGGTACTGTAGTTAACCACTCATTCAGTGCCATATATGTTTTTCAGCTTAATTTGATAGTAGAAAGCCACGGGGTTCTGAGTGTTCATTTGACAAAATAGCAGTGCGCAGGGATCCAATATCATTATTATCACCATCATCTTCACCATCATCATATCTCTCTCTGCTGGAGACTGGCAGCAGTATAAGAAAACACAGGCCTATATGTAAAATGTTTTTTTTCTTCTCCATCCAGAAGTGTACTTTTGAGTCACTTTGACTCGTGATTGCTTTGTGCTTTTATGGTGAAACGGCTATTATTCCATTTGGCTAAAATGACAAAGCAGAGCTGGGTTGGGCCTGCGTGTTCTTTAAATGTCATTCACGGTATTTTCACATATGCAGTCGGAGGAACAGAATGCAGGAAAGTCAGCTTGGCCTTTTCATCTGAAGTGGCTGAATAAGAGCGTGAGTCTAAGCATCCCTGGAGTGCATTCAGTCCTCCTGTTCCAGTAACCCTTCCTCGCGTGGTTTCAGTGCATTGCCGGTTGGGTATTCAGTGCACAGCTGTAGTCCAGAGTTTACCTTGAAAGTTAATGTGAGGCTCCAGCAGCTTGAATAAGTCAAGAGTGCATTTCCTTAAGTTAGTCTTCTTAGAATTTGCTTTTGTGGATTTCCGTCAATAAGCTGCAGTGGAGGGAACATTTAATACACAGTGCATGCACATTGGGCTCTTTGACACATTTATAATATATATTTACATGCATTTTGATCTAATTATAGCATAAACCTAGAGCCACGCTAGTATCTCTGCTCAGAATGACAAAGCTAAGACTGATGCTTAGAAGGTTTAAGTGGGTGTAGCTTGTTAGCAGGCTAACTGTAGCTGAGTAACACTGAACACAAAGAACAACTTAGGCTCACTGCTATATCTTTATCAGCTTTGCGAGTATTTGACCAAATTAATTAATCAGACTCACAGTTCATGATGGGGCCGGTTAAAAAGTCAGGGGCTTGTCAAACAATTCGCAATGAGGGAGGTATATGTGCTAAATTCCATGTCAATATATCCAGTAGCTACCGAGTTATTTCCCTTCAATAGGTTTAGGGTTAGTAAGATCCAAGAGTAACTTTGAGAAACGTCCTCACACAGTTGTTGAGAGAATTTGGACTGGTCCCAAGCGATGCATGGAACAAAAAATGATGCTCTTCCTTTGTCTAACTGTATGTAACAGGTTCTGGAGCATCTGGGTCATGGTATCCTGTTCCTTCAGGGTTTGGTTTTCCATGTTTCCTGTTTTATCTTGAAAAGGTCCCTTACCCTGTGTCTTATGGTTTGCTCCTCCCTAATTGGTCTCTCCTGTGCCTTGTTTCCTCATTAGTTCTTGTGTACGTATAGTCCTGCCTCTGCTGTGGTCCTTGGTCAGTTTGTCTATGTTCTTCCCCGGATGGTTTCCCTCCATTTTTTTGTTTTTTCATTCCCATTCCTTGCCCGTGTTTTGGCCCTTTTGTTTTGGATTGCACTGCCTCACTCATCCGGCACTTTTGGTTGCCTTCATAGTAAGTCTAATTAAACTGAATTATTATTTTCTTTCTTTCTTGTGTGTGTCCGACATTTGGACAGTCCAGGCCAGAACAATCAGACTCAGCAACATCTACCCTCCCCAAGGACATTGGAATACTCTTGCCACACTACCTACTCCAAAGACTAACCGGTACAAACGCCGAAAACATAGCAGAAGCTGCTATCAGCTAAGTTAGACACTTGCACCATATAATGTTGCACAGCATTCTGTACAAATTTATAATTTATGCACTAAAGTCATCTGTGGCACCCTTGTGCAGCATTGTACAGCCATTGCACAACTTAGCATTTTTCTCTGCAGTTAAATTTTGTGCTTATAGTTAGCTTGTACAATTTCATATTTCAATATACAGTGTACCTTGTCTATACAGTTAAAAGCTGCACTCATAGATTCCACTTGTATATTTCCTGTTTGTGTTCTGTATTCTGTGTTGTAATATAATTCAATAGATGTAGGTAGTGTGGTAATAGTAGTAATAGTAAAACACGAAGAACATCACAAGGTGTTGACCTGGCCTCCAAAGTCACTAATACTGCCCATACTGATCAACTGATCACAGAGGCCCCTCCCTTCAATCCACAGAACCCATTGGAAGGCCCATGTCTATTCTCTGGCTGTTTTGGAGGCGCCAGAGAGACCCACGCAATATTAGGAAGGTGGTCATAATGTTATGTCTGATCGGTGTACGTTTGAATAGAAGGATCATTTTGTCCTTTTCCATTGAGAGCACATTGACTGGAAAAAACTGCGAACCTGTCCTTTTAGCACCTGCTAAGCAAACTGCCGCCGCATATTTAGTCCACTGAGACGAAGCAGAAACTATTACTCTTATCAAAATGGTTCTGGCAGTTAAAATGCGCAGCAGGGATGATTCAGCAAGTTGGTGTCTCTGTGTTGCGGCGGCCACGCCTCTTTTATACTTTCCTGCTGCCATCATCAGCTTATTCAAACGGTCCCCAAAAGACCAGGTGAGAAGTGAGGGACTGCACTTAACTAGAAGCACACTGCACCTTGATAATGGAGTGGGGCTGAAACGATTAGCACACTAACAGCTTCACGCAAGGAGGAGGGGAATTCTCTTTGGGAGGACGCTAAGAGACAAAAAAAAAAAAAAAAGAGAGAGAGAGGACGCAACCTGCCGGCAACGCAATTCACAGCACGGCTGCCGCTTGTGCGAGGCACCCTGACACCTTTTGAAGGACTCGGTGCCCTCAAACTAAAGGTGAAGGCGCATGTAAAAAGCCTTTCTGCGACAAAACTGGGTTTTAATCCAAATGTAAGAATTGGAGAGGTGGAATATGAACACATTACTCATCTCTTACCTTTTACAAAACAGCCAGGCCAACCACAGTGACACGGGACGGAAACAGCTTCACAAACGGAAAGAAATGGAGACAAATATAATTACGGCGCCATAAATTCAGGTAATGCGCCTTTTTAATCCCCGACATGTTCACCGTTTATGCGGCCGTGCGCTATTATTTTGCAGTTAGGCTCTCTGTAATTTAAAAAATCTTCCTCACGGGCGCATTATTTTGTTCGCTGCCTTTAATTTGTTTTATTTTAATGATTGCCGTTTTGCATCCAATTAACCATCCAGTTGCACAAGTACAATGCGTTTGCTGCAAAAAAGAGGTTTGTTTAAGCCAATCCCTTAAAGCCAATTCTGTTATTATTTTGAGACTTGAAATATAAGAGACAATTGCAGTAATGACTTTGCTCATGATCATGTCTTCTCAGCAGGGACAATGATTGCAGCTTCACGCTGGGTGAGGTAAGTGTGAGAACTTAAAGAAGTTTAAGGTCGGGCAGACATAAGTCTGTTGTAGCATCTTTAGATGGAAAGTGGATTCAGCCATATGTTCTATTTCTGAAAGTCTTTCATTAGACATTTGCATTCAAATTGAGGTTATATAAATCTTTATACGGGTATTATCTCCTTTAGAAAGCACAAGTTTTTTTTCCATAGCTGACTTTATGTACAGAATCCGTAGGTAAAAATATTTAGTTTACGAAAATGGAAAACTGCAAAGAAAAATCACCCCGTGAGTTTCTGTAGTGGTGACAGAGTTAAGAAGTGTACTGTTCCCAGTACTTATTAAACGGATTCTTCGACTGAAACTGCCGCGTGTAGCTTTTGATTAGCCCCGTGTCCTCAGTTCTGCGCCGCCCCGCTGACTCTAAACAAAGTAAAACACTGTACTGAAGCTCAAAGCCTGCTAACCTCTGAGACGGCTCTCCGGAGACGCCGTTAGCTAGCTGTTAATGTGCCATGCTAACCACCAGCCGGGCCCCATGTCGTCTTTGTCTGCAGTGTCTTTAGAATGGAATAAAAAGCAACACTGACAAAAGGAGGCGATTGTAGCATGTACCGTCAAAGGGCCTTTTTGATGGTTTCTTATCTTTGAGACGAAACAGAACAAAACTGTGAATAAAAGACGGACTTCATCGCATTGTAGATAGGAGTCCTTTATGTTGCGTGATTGTGATCTACAATCGCTGCCATCCACCTTGCTGTTGCGGATAGTCAGTGAGAACAAACTGTATCTACATTGTGACGTACATATTGTGGAGCCAAAGAGAGGCGTTTTATTGTGCCTCTCTCTCCTACCTCATCAGATATGTTTGTTCCATGTAATCACTTGGTAAGAAAATGCATATCTGGAGGTTATGGATGTAACCTATGTTCTCTGAGGGAGGGAAATGAGGTTCATCACATGATTAGGAAGTAATGCATTGTTGTTGTGGTTGACTGGCAGGAAACAGCAGCCTGTTCTCTGTAGTACAACCCAAATATTATGCAGAAAGGAAGTTATACTTCAATTTATAAGAAAGTAAAGCAGATTAATTTATTTAGTTGTCCACATAGGTGAAGCAAAACAAGCTGAGAACACCACATTTTCATTAATTACTGCCAGAAAACTAGCAAAAACTTTGTATTCATTCATTCATTCATTCATTCATCTTCTGTAACCGCTTGTCTTATGAAGGGTCGCAGGGGAGGCTGGAGCCTATCCCAGCTGTCATCGGGCAAGAGGCGTGGTACACCCTGGACAGGTCACCAGTCTATCGTAGGGCTAACACAGAGAGACAGACATCCATTCACACTCACATGCACACCTATGGCCACTTTAGAATCATATTAATAATGCAGCATTTACAAATATTATTTAGATCACTCAAACAGTTATCACTGAGACGTTTCTTGCTCACTCGGTAATTACTTTCCACACCCAAATCGACTATCTGACGGCACAGCTGAACATTAAAAACGCGCTGACCCTTTAGGGTTGCTACAATGACAATTTTTGTTTCATAACCCAGCGTGTTGATCAGATTAAAAGATTAAAATGATGACACACGCAGCGTGCTAATATGTGGAAACTAAGAGCCCCATTTATGAGCCATTCACACATTTCTGGATACTCATTGCACTTTGCTGGGAGACCCTTCCCAGTTGTGGCCACATTCCCATACTGTCTGAGTCTCTTTCATTTTCACTCTGCTCCTGTCATCCATGAATAATTGATAATCCAATGCGATCTTGGGCTTTAAGAGTTTGAGTGCTCTGTATCTGTCTCATAATGATTAGTGGAAAGGGTCACATAGCTCAAGGCCCGCGGCCGCCTGCATCCGCCCTTAATCCCCCTTAATCCTCAAAACAATGGGCTCCTCCATGCAGGGAACTGCGACAGATTTTTATCATCCTGCTCAGAGGGATCAGTGCGCCTTCACACTGCCAACACAACAATGATAGCGGTTTAGAACTGCCTGCCCTTACAAGTGCCAGGTCCAACGTTATACATGACAGACGTGTGGGCAGTGGAAATGCAGGCGAGCTTTGAAGTGTGTTCTACCTCCTACCTATGTGGGATTTGTGTTTTAGGTTTAACATGTTTACCCCTTTCGACCCCCTCTACGGCCAGACACCTCACATCATGTTTCATATGGAAGGATGAAGGCTGGTCTGCTGTGTACACAGCCAGGCTTTGGTGTTGGCTTTGGCTTCAGACTCAAGAGCTGAGGTGAGTCTGCGTGACCAAAATATCACCACAGGTGCACCAGTTGAGAGGGGTGCAGCATTAAGGCGCGTGTTCAGACTTACAATCGCTCAGCTGCAAATAATGCACGCATTCCCGGTACATTACTCAACCTGGGTTTACAGAGACTGTAAAAAAAAAAAAAAAGAACACACAAGAACCACAGAGCTCCTTGAGGCAAATTCGTGATTTGACTTGAAGTGCAAGCCCCCGATGACCTCCAATCACGAGACCGTACAGTCTCCGCTCATCCATATGTGGGCATTTCTGCTTCTAAAAATAAAATAAAAGCCTAACACTCAATTGGCAACAACCAGTTGATGCCTCGAGGCTCTGAAGCCTACGGGTGACGTCACTATGGCTGCATCCATTTTTTATACATGGTCTGCTGTATGGAAGCAACATCCAAAATGTGTTTTTGAGGAACTGGGACTGGATTTATTGATATCTTAAACCCTATTCGCACAGGACTAGTTTTAGCTGGGGACTAAAACTAGTCCTAGGAACCAGGACTAGGAACTAATGCACGGCTTTTTTGTTATATCGCTCAAGAACTATGATGGCTGTCTTCTAAATCAAAATTTGGACAGCTGTTAGGGCGCATAGTCAAGATGTCGCTACATAGCATGCAGACCCATACACAGAAAACTGATTCCATTCGAATAGTCAGAAAAGGTGGAGTACATAGCGCTGCACTATAGGAAGACACTCACAAATACTCTTGTCTCTTTGTATTCTTAACTGTAGTGCTGTGGTATGGCTTCTGATAAGCATTTAAAGCCATAGATGTTTTTGTCAAACTAGCATTTCCTGAACCTCATTTCATCACCTCGCTGTTAGGTGTACAAACAAAAACCAAAGCCAGCGGCTTTTTTTCTTATTTTCTAACTCCGTATTGCTGTTTTCAATCCGAACAACCCCTAATGATGCAACTGACCCAAGACTAACGGAGCCAGATGAGCTAGATGAAAATTAAATCAGCTCTCGGAAATGTAATCTGCGGCATTCGTACCATTCTCAACAATTATTCTGCCCCCGAAGATAATTCCCCAAATACGCAGTTCCTCGGACGTGTCAGCGGAAGCATTCGTGGCGAGTTTACGAAGTCATTACGATTACTTCCCGCATGCTTAAATTATACAGCACCTATTGCCAGACCTTTTGACCCACCTGAGGATATACTGTGAATACGCTAACGCCGCATTTTGGATTCAGAACAGCTCCCACCCTTGGGCATTATGATAATCTTCCCAACTAGACCGATCACTGAAAATTGTCTATCACACGCACAGAAAAAAAAAATAAAGAAATCACCCGTTATGTTTATATCTGAAAGTGCACATACAGCACGTGCGCAAATGGATGCACCCAGAAGGAAACGGCAGCACGGAGACGTACAATAACAGCCGTTATTACTTGGCATTTGGCAGTGACATCAATCAGAGCCAGCCATTCTAAGCACTGTGATGGTACATAACTGCTCAGCCAGAGAGCTGATTTAATAGAGCATGGTCTGATAAAGTCCCTGCAGAGATCACTTCATGGCCAATAGGTTGTTCAGGCAGCTAATTGGTCAAAAAATAAAACCTCTCTCAGGAATTGGATCCAATGTTATCACAGCGAGTCTGGCACACTATTAATGAGGTGCATTGGCTCCCTTTAGCCTCCTAACTAAATTTCTGCTCAGACTGTGCATGGGGACTTGTATTTGGGCATAATTATGGTGATGATGACCAAATGTTTACCTTATAAGCAGAGTCCGTACACAGGAGGATTTCTGCAGACTCCGTACAGTTGTAATAACAGGGAGAGTAATGAGGCAGGCACACGGGCTCAGCTGCTCGGGTATTTCACAGCAGACCATCTAACACTTTTATCGATCCTGCACCTATAGAGATATTAAAAATAAATCTAGGGGTGCAGAACTTTTTCATCTCTTTGATTTTCAGCTGAGCGGGGCGACTAATATCTCGTGTTTGCTGGACTCGGCGGTGTCAAGCGAATCAGAGTCCCAGCCCTGTCGATGCCACTTTGGCTGAAGTGGTGGAGCGTGATTTTGATATGCGCAGGCTGTACACGTGTGAACTGTGGCGGAGGGGAGACCCGATTAATGCTGCTCACAGTAAACAAGATAGATGCTGGTGGTCCGAACTCCAACCTGGCAACTTGCATGTAACATGTGGTTGGAAAGGCATTTTAGTTTGTAAGCTAATATACACTGATCAGGCATAACATTATGACCACCTTGCTAATATTTGTAGGTCTCCCTTGTGCCTCCAAAACAGTTGGGACTCATCAGAGAATGGACATGGGCCTTCTGAGGGTGTCCTGTGGTGTCTGGAAACAGAATTTTGTAGTGGGGGCCTTTGGGTCCTATGGGTTGAGGGGAGGGGCCTCTGTGGATCATCCCACAGATACTTGGTCATCTTGGGATATGGTGAATTTAGAGGCCAGGTGCTGCCATCAAGGAGTTTCATTGCTATGGGGTTGGGGTGTCTGGTCTGGTCTAGGTGGGTGCTACATGTCTAAGTAACATCCACATGAATGCCAGGTCCAAAAGTTTCCCAGCAGGGCGTTGTTTTGTCACAAGATGGTCAATGTTATTTACGTCTCCTGTCAGTGGTTTTAATGTTGTGGCTGATCTGTGTATTTTTATGACGTTTTTGCTGGCTTGGAGTATCCGTGCATGCTACATCTGCTGATCAGCAGAGACGTTGAATTGTCTGACATTTCGCCCACATCATCATCTTCATCTTCCCTCGCCCTTCAGCGCATCATCTCTCGCCCCTTCCGTCTCCACATCTCCATCACCCCCCCCTCCCGCCGACTCCCCTCGCCTTTTCCTCCTCCTCGTGGCCACCGCGGCGTGACAGGTGACTTACGACGCTAACAATGGTGGGTGCGGCCGGCCCCGCTCGGTCCGGCGCGCAGGCTGCATGATAAATTACCCTCATCAGTTTGTTTTGCCAGCAGCCCACGCGGGTCACCACCAAGGCCGGTCGTGACATTTTGTTGCGTACTGTATATGCAAATACCTGCCAATCAATTAGCACGCCGCTCCCCCCCACTCCCTCCTCCCGCTCCCCGCGCTGCCCATTGTGATTAAAATGAATTGATTGTGGGCTAAAATCAACACCAGCCAGCCTGCCAAACACCCAGGGGTCAGCGGGACACAACAGAGTAAATGGGGTGAAAAAAATAAAACTTATTTTAATGTAATGTTGCTGTTCCCTTACTCGTCCCCTCTCCCACTTCCTGTCACTTGCTTCTTTATCGCCAAGTCATAACTGCAAGCATAAAACACGGTGAAATTTGCTGAAAATGAGAAAACTGCAATGTAAACAGAGTTGGTAATAAATTTGAGGGAGGCCGGCGGGGCTTTCTGAAGATCAGGTTGATGTGTGACGGGAAAACGACGGCGGCAGCAATATTTTGATCGTCTCCAACCCTTTATCTAAGCAGACTCACGTGCGCGCTCTGTATGCATGAGTGCGTTTATTTTATTTTTATTTTTTTTTATTTTTCTTACATGCGTGCGACAGAGGACGTGCTCAGGGTTTTTAGTCAGCAGTGACTGATAGACAAAGAGCAAGAGCTTTGCAGGCGCCGGCGAGAGGGGAAAAAAAAAACAGCATTTGATTTAGTATCAAGGGCTTAAAAGGCGGCGTAAACAACTCACTGATGGTTTACGGAGAGGCTGATTAAAGGAAGAACTTATCATTCAAAACCATGCCTGCTTATATAAACAATGTTTGCACGGGGCGAGTCGAGAGCGAGGTAATAGAGGGCACAATTCTAAAACGAGGACTTCTTTTGAGACCTGTGAATTTGTAATGATTTCCCTTTCTTTCTTTTCTTTTTTTTTTTCCATGTAGGGATGTAAAGCGTTTAGCCAGTGCTCGAATTAACCCGCCACATCTAACGCACAGGGTAAACGGCGAAACAGTACCAGTGAGGGCCTCCCATAGAAGCGTGAAGGATAGATCAGCTGAGGTGTCTCACTGAAGAAACAACAAATGAGCATAATTACACAGTATGTTAACATCAAACAATATTTAAAGTGTAATATGAAAGTATGGATGCTCCACTCTGTATCCTAAGATCAGTCTTGCGGCTGATCCAGACGTTTTTAAAAAGATCGGATAGGATCTTTTGTAGTAATTTGTTTTAGGTCTGCCATAAACCAAAACCATGTCCCTGTAGGTTCAAAACTTCTTCTTCCCCTTCTGTTTTAATGGCGGTTGCCTCGCGTCAGAGCTGCCAAAAATCCCCCCAGAAAAGGAGGACTAAAATCCTGTGACTGAGGAAAACTCTGGAAGAATTTGTAGAACAATGTGCAATGTGGATGTTTCATGTTTCATTCAACGCTACCAGCATGATTTCGCACTCAGTACACTCAGGCACCGAAACAATTCGTTTATAAGAAGAGAAAAGTCTCCTCTGGACAGCATCAAGGTGAGAAATGTTACAGTAAAGGAGTTTATGCTGTTGGATGACCAGCCCATTTCCATAGTAGAGAACACAGGTTTTCACTGTTTGCTGGAGCTTCTATAGCAATGGTACGAGCTACCCCCTTGACACTATGTGGGGGCAGGAGTTTGGGTTAGGGCGTAATTATCGCATTACCTTTGACACCCCAGATCGGTACGTGGATCAGCCCGTCCTCAATATTAAAAGATCGGATAACAAAAACATCCCTATTTGAAGTCCCCTTGTTCTGTGATTGTGTTATGCAGTGTGACCAAACTTTAATCTGTTTCATTAAAACTTTATTCTGTTCGTCTGTTAGTTTTAGTTTTGGACAGTTTTTTTTTTTTTTGTACGTTCTTCCTGTTTTACTTTGAAAGTGCCTTCTCTGGTTCATGTTTTGCTCACTTCCTGTTTTACTGTGAAAAGTTCCCTACTCCTGTGTCTTTCTGCTAGCTTTGCTTCCCTTCCATTTTCACTCCTCTGGCTGCTTGCTCCGCCCCCATTAGCCACACCTGTGACTCATTTCCTGATTGGGGGTATATAAGGCCCTGCACCTGCCTTCCTTCTGTTTGCCTGTGCTCTTCCCTGTGCTTTTCCTGGGTTGTTACTTCCTTTTGGATTTCTGGATTACTTTTGTTGGACAACTTTGCGTCGACTGCAGCCCTTTTTGTCCTTACCAAAGTAAGTCTCAATAAAGTGAATTTTCTTATTTATTCCACCTTGCTTCTAGAGTGTCCTGCAGTTGGGTTAATCAAAAATGCTAATGCTAATGCTAATGCTAATGCTAATGCTATGTTAACTTTTCAAAGCAGCTATGCTACTCACACAAACTATGAGGCCTCCTGGTGAACCTAAAGTGCAGTAGTGTTATGTAATTTGCGGGTGGTTTATATGCACAATACTGTGAGTATCACTACTGTGCTATATAAGCATGGCACCTTTTTCACATTTGTTCGGTCCTTTGCTAAATGCTAAACTAATGACTACTAATGAAAGCTGGCAACACTGCTCCAGGGTCTCAGGGTCATTTCCAGCCCAGTGGTTCTCAAACTTTCGCATGGTTCAGAAGCCAAAACGTTTGCACAGCCACACCCTACAATTTTCATCCGTCATTAAAAATGATAGGCGAAGCAGGGAATGCAGAACTCAACAGTTCAACTTAGTTTCATGGCATATTGTTTCTCCCACACCCTGCACAGTAGCTCCAAGCTCTCCCTCCAGAGACCGAGCGTGCTTGCCTAATATGTAGCGCAACCCACGAACTGGAAGACGAGACAAAAATATGTGGCACATGATGGAATTAAAGTGGAAATATAAGGGAAGGTGAGGTAAAGCAGAGGAAATTAAACAGATTTCTTTTTTTTTTTTTTTTTTAATTTGTCCTCCCTGGGTCTAACCTTTTCTGTTTAATATGCAACCTAAGCAGCTCCTTTTTGAAGCTAATTGACTTACTTATGCACCCAAAAAAAATGGCTTTTCTATTATATATATTAGTTGACAGTGATTCTAGTGGTTTTAAAAACTGTATTAGAATTTTATGACTTAAACTGCTGGGGACTGTGTTCTTTTTATTTATGTAAACTAGTGTATTACACCTTTCACCGACAACTACAACCATAACTCTGTTTCTTCTAGGCAGACGCCAGAAACTCAGTCTTGGCTCCATGTATGCTTTAACCATCTCTTCTCCTCCCCATGCTCATACCTTGCCCTCCCCATCAGCTCCATCACTGACTTTGGCAGCGGTGCATGGTGCAGGTCGAGCGCATCCACCCCCCCGGCCTCACTTCAACACCGTCATCTACAGCAATGGAACATCAGGAGGAGACAGGGTGAGCAAAAATCAATTGCGTTCCCTTTCGATTCACTCATCGTGAAATAATAACTGCCATAATGTTACGTATTTTACCAGAAGCTAAAACACTGGTTATTAAAAGCCGTTAAGGTTTTAGTTACCACCAAAACATTTGTGGTCACCCCGGTTTCCGTGATTACCCCCAGTCCCTGAAAGATCATGGTTTCATTCAGTTTTGTCCATCAGTGGTGGGTTTTGGTGTTTAATCAAATCGGCCACTCGTTTTCTCATTTAAATCAATGCTGATCCATCCCTTTATGTGGTTTAAAGGACAAACATGCAATCATTTCTGTTCGGGTAACTCCAATAACCGCCACTTTTCTCTCCCCATTTATTGTTTGTAATTTGTGACCTCAAACGGTTATGGCTGCCGACGCCTTTACTTTGGATTTCACTCAAAGTATTCATTGCGGCTTCAGTCATGTCCACCATCTGTTGCGCGGCTCTAAATGTCATTAACAGGCAGACCTCCAGCCACATTAAAAATGATTCCTGCCATTTGCACGTAGCGCTCTTGCACAACCTTTCAGTTCAAAAATACTCCCAAATGTAAAAGAAATAAATCTTTGTGTAAGATGGGAATCAAATGGTAGGAGAAGGTTAATCATTTTTGTTCTCTTTACTAATCCTATCTCCTCCACGTGAACTTTGCAGTCTTGGAAAGCTACTTTATTTGATTTAAAAATATTCTATGGTGGATAATTGCATTCTCCAGCCAGAATTCAGCACTGTAGATGGACAGGTTTATAGCTATTATTCCCTGTATAACAGCAATCAATCTTGGTTAAGGTTATGTTCTACTTCCACATTATTTGATGTATATATTTTCTACTGTTATTTACCATTTTTGTTTGTCAAGCAGAATTGTCAGTCAACTGTAGAAAGACTGATTACGAAACTGTGACTCAAAGTGAGTGAGTGTACACTCGGCTATAACCTTGCCCTACCTCTGCAGTCCCAGTGACACCACCTGTGTGGTTTCTTCCGTCTAAGCAAAGTCTGAGTAGATGACTGCAGGGAGAATGAAGGTTTGCGTCATCAAATGGTGCAGAAAGTAAATTAAAAGTAAGGGTTCACAGTATGACTGAGCAGTTCCCGCGCTGCATGGAAAAACCCTGCGAGAGTGAAACCGAGACTCCTTTGATTGCAATTCTCAGGGCCAAAGCGTGTTTGTGCGGCAGCCTGTTTGGCTAATTTGAGTGCTCGTGCACTGGGCCTGTTCCTCGTGTTGGGATGAACAGGGGAAATTGGGGAGTGCGGCCGCGCTCGCAGTGCCACAGAGCATAGGCCTTGCATAATTCATAGCTCTGCATTGAGCCATAATCTTTGCTCTGTGCGCTAATGAAAGCTGCAGCGCTGCATTTTTTTACTGCATGCAAGTCGAGCTGACTAGATAATGTGGCAGGGGAGCGAACATTGCATCATGACTGGGTACGCTGACTGCTCCCGCCGTTGTTATTTTCTACCTCGGACACTTGCAGCGCCTTAAATCCTGCAGTCCATCAAATGTCACGAGAAGACAGATGGTACAACACACGAGGCTTTTTATGCTTTTCAAAGATATAAAAGGAGGCAGACAATACCTTTAACAAAAGAAAAAGGTGGGAGGATTGTGTATTGCCATGGAGAAAAGTGCAGTAATGCAGTGGCTGTTATAACAATGGCCTGATATAATGAACTGGCTCTAGCTGGTGGAAGGCGCTGTAGCTGACAGCCAGCAGAGGTCTTTTCCTTTCGCTAGACACCAACACCTTTAACACACAGGCCAACAATCTCTCCCCACTTCTATTTCCAAGAGTCTTGATGTCGACGTGACGGAATAATGCGCATTAGCGGGAGCGCCACATCATTCACACGCCTTCCCTCTCTCCTCCTCCGCTCCCGTTTCCCTCCCATTGCACATCAGTTCCACGGGTCTGGCTCACCGAGTGCAGCCGAGTGAGACGGTTGCGCATGGTCGCGCTCAATAGCACCACGCCGCTCAGCACGGGGATATTAGTGTACTCTGCCAGACGGTTTGGATACAGTCCTCTGACCTCACTTGTAAAGAATCAGTTTTCGATCTGTCAGAGCCTCTCCGCGTGTTTTTTGTGTCCCACGTCCAGAGGTGTCCACGCAGGTTACATCCGAGGGCTGTAAGTGGCTGATAAACGCTGACAGCAGAGAAGGAACAGAAATTATTGAGTTGAGAGAAAAGTGACAGTGAGGGACAGCTTCTATAGGACGGCTCATGCTGTAAACGTAAGATAGGGGAAATGAGCAAGAGGCTTGACAGCTTTTCTCTGTCACAGCTGCTCTCTATAAGGTCTAATATTCCACTGCTATGAGTAAGCTTTCTTAAAAAAATAAAAAATAAAAACTCAAAGGGGTTTTGTTGTGTTTAAGATTTTCAAGCATGATTTCTTTTAAAACCGATCAGCAATTCTTCCCCTCAGGAGGCTTGAATTTGAATAACTAGGAATAGCTCAAGGCAGAAGACAACTGTGAGTCTTGTAGGCGTACTGTTGCTTCCGCATTAGTCTCACTCCAGGCTTCATATGGCTGGCGTGATGTCTCTGAAGAAAAGTAGGCACGTGTTAGGTGTCATCAAAAACGGCAGCGCATTATAAAAATCTGCCAGAGCAAATAATCGTAGGATTTTCTCTGTGTCCTGGCCTAAACTAATGTGACTGTAGGAGATGGCCTCATTATTACAGGCGGCGGCTTTAAAGGCTCGCCTAACACCTCACCACCTGAGGTTCACTCTCGGGTGGTTCGTGTCAATCGCCTCGCCGTCTATAAGGCAGGCAGACTTCTGAGGCGGGAGCCTCCCATCCATCGCCCACGATGAACTCATGCATTATTCTGAGGCAAATTCCCTTTCTATTTGAAGAGAAGGTAGGAGGCCTGGAAACATGAAGAAGACAGTTCATGGACAGCCTGGTGGACTTTAAATGTTAGATGATGACTGACTGTTGAATTTCCCACTTTCCTCCCGATGTCTTGTGCTTTATTTCTCTGTACCTCCTCCTGCGTATTTTCTGTTTCTCCCTCTCAGCTTGACTTCTGTCTTCCTGTTAGAAAAGCTGAAATACAGTACACTCCTTTTCGGCTAATCATGTGTTCATCTGAACCTATGTCATGGCATGCTGCATTGACATCAGGGCTTGTTATGAAGCAAGAAGCTTAAAAATCCAAGGAAAGGTTTAGGAAGCTGTCAAAATACTCGAGCTTGGCTTGGAATTCAGTAACATCCTCTCATCTAAGAATATCTCCTCGGAGCACAAGAGAATACAGGTCGGAGTACACGCTGCAAAGGCATAACCTAAAAGGAGGACAGTGTTTTCTGTTTTGCAGAAATCTTTTGAAATTAGCCAAAAACATCCACGTCCACATGAGCCAAGTTCAGGCAAGTTATTCTGGAATATCTCAGAAAATGTCAGCGTTTCAGTCAGAAATATAGAACAAAAAATTACAGTATTTAGAGTATTGTATATCCTCTGTTAGAAAGACAGAAGGGCACAAGGCTGAATATACTACCGGCAACAAAGGCCAACTGTGACATCAGCCTTGTACTTGAAGACATCACAAACACTACAGTCCAGCAGTCTGCAGGCATATCAATGCTTTGCCTGTGTGAAAGGAAATGACACTCCATACCAGCAGGTGGCAGTAGTCTGACTTAATTCAAAAAGGGAAAAGAAAAGAGCGACTATTGGCTTCCAGCCAGCGTTACCAGTATTTCACGCCCAACTTTTGAATTTTATTTTGCAGAGAAAAATGGAATTGGGTGATGTTTGGGATTATTTTAAAGGACTTTGTAGTAGCGAATTGTTTGTAGTTGGGGTGGGTTGGCTGCTCCGGTTTGTTGCCGGATGATTTCTATGCTTCAAAAACAATCTGGATGGTCAAAGTACTATGTATTGATGTAATATTTTGTGTGGTACTGTATGGTTGTTGGTTGTTTTTGAACGGCTTTTGTGCTGGAAACCATCGCTATATCTGGCAACACTGCTGCAAGGCTAATAGTATAATAGTACAGCGGTGACCTCTCGGTTTTTTAAGCTGATTGGTCTCTGACTGATTTATTTTACTAATGATTCAACATGCTGCATTGGCTGAAAATCCGGCAACTGTCCCACTCACTACTTGTGGGACACCAGTGGACACACTGGGAAAAATGCTGAGCTTTGGCTTGATGTCTCATGGCCTTTAGCCTCATTTAGCATCTATCCAAGATGTTTTATTTAAAATAAGTGCACAAGGACACAAGCCTGCAATAAATTTGACATCTTTATCACCAGTATCATATTAAAATGCGAATAATTTTAAAAAATCGATGATTGCAGCAGGTAATAGACATTATGGGGAAACTGCCTATTCACTTTGCTTCATATCTGAGCTTGTATCTTATGACAGAGATGCATTTCCAAGCAGCGTTTACTATAATTTCTTCTTTGTTCAGTGTTTCCCTTCCTGGTGGTTTTCCACCAGCCATTTTAGGCCAAGTATTTTGAGCTGCACAGAGAGGGGGAGAGAGAGAGAGCACCTGACCTGATCACGGTGACCCGCTGGTTCCTCTGCTTCGGCAGCGCTTCGCGGGATACTCGGTCCCCGCAGCAGCTGTGTTCCAATTAGAGAGCCCTGACTTTTGTGGCCTGCATTAGCATTTCATTTAGGCTCTCCCGCTCCTCACCTGGCTCCCGCGGTGTGGCGGACCACCGCAAACTGTCACCGGCTCAGGCCACTTGGCCGAGACTGCCCACCAATCCCACTAATTGACTCTTGATCTTCCCACGGCGCGCAGGCGAGCCCACACCACATTAGCTCGGATTTAACGCCCAACGTGGAGTGGAATATCATCTCAGCTTCTCAGGTCCTCCCCTCTGTTGCTGGGATAAAAAAGACCAGGCGCGTGATAAATTTAAAAGGCTGCTTGTATGGCGCTATTTATCAAGTTAACCCGCGTAGCTTTTGATTATCATTCCTTATTTGTATCACCCCAGAGACACAGTGCCTTAATGGCAAGATTATGTTCATAATACTCCTCTAAAAGCAAAGGAGTTGTTGAAAATCCTATTTTAAAGCACGATACCATCGCCAACCATGAGTCCTTTGTACCTCGGTGTGAGCATTAAGGGTGTCACGCTGCTGGCTGTGACTGCAGAGGGGTGCCCTGCAGAGAATGAGAGATTCCTCTAATCACTGTTTGCCTGGGGTGAAGGCTGCAGAGAGCCAGGCACTGCAGTCTTATCTCTGAGAAACATGCCACCGTGAGTCACATAAGACACATGGGCGCACACGCAAGTGCATACATGCACACGTGCGTCCTAGGCGGTGCGCACACACACGGAAAACAGTGAGCCCCCTCGAGCGGCCGAGACATTCAAAGGGAGGCGGGTATGTGCAGGCAGCGCTCACCGTGCGCACTGAATTATCTCAAGTATTCAAATGTATGATACCTTTTTTATATGAAGCGAATCCCTCGGCGGCCATTGTTGAGAAGGTATTGAAAGAAGTTTATTCCCCGCGCCGCTGCCGGAAGATTCAAGCAGATCTTTTAAAAAAAAAAATAATATAAACTCACATAACAAGGCTTGACTTGATTTTCATTCCGGTTTACATAAGTTATTGAAAAATGTGTTAATAACAAAGGGGAAGTTCACAGCGGAGAGCCGCTGGGTATAAAGGCGGGGACTGTATTCTTCTCTCATTTAATTAGTGGGGTTTCAATTGAGAGAACAGTCATCTCGCTAAACTCTTGTTATTATTTTACAATGACTCTGCACCTTGTGGAATTACAGATGGCCTGTCACTTTGAAGTATTGCACAACCAAATATTAGACACTTTAAAACGTAGCGCTTTATCAATTCCAAATCCGCCAGTGTAAGGCGGTACATTTTAACGTCTTTTCAACAAAAAATAAATAATGAATACATTTTTAAATCTCGTTTTAATATCAAGCGTTTCTGCAAACATGAAAGGATAATGCAAGACTTTGCGCTAGAATGACAAAATCTAATTAGATCCTCGAAAATACTTAAAAGTAGCTCATTTTCATTTGAGTAACTTGTTTGAAAAAGTACACTTGAAAGGCAGCAAGCATAGAGAACACGGAGATCGTTGCACTGAAACCATCACACACACTTTACATCACACTGTGCAGGGCATGCTTTTGAGGCAGTTTTCACTATTGTTCCACGAGGCAGTTTGTTGAATTTCATATTGCGTAACACAAAATGGAAACCAAGTGGCGGCTGATTGAACGTATCACAGTCACCGCTGGGGTCGGCGTTACAGTTTGTCAAAGTCAAATCAATGTTGCATTATCGTTGCCGTTTATATGCAGCCTGAGTTGAAAAGTCGCCCAGCTCAAGCACGTTTAAAAGGAGTCCTTTTAAGAAAATCTGAGAAAGTGAACGGCTATGTAGGATGTTTTCAATCAGCAGTGTATATACATTACGGTCAAGGTCTGGCAACCAGAGCCAGACTCCAGTCCTTGTAAGGACAGAACTGGACTGGGTTATTATATATTTTATACACAATTTATATATCTTGTGTATTTTTATACATAGTCCTCATATACTTTTATATACCTATCTTTATATTAGACATATATTTACGTATAAACACAATATATCTTTCTATCTCTTTCTTTCTTTCTCTACCTCCTCTATTGTTTTATCCATCTCTTTATCTCACTATCTCTTATTCAATATGCTTGTATACTGTGTGTATACATTTCTACCTCATTATATTTTATTTTTAACTTTTTATACACTATATTCAATGCGGGATGATGATTTCTTATTCCTTCTGTCTCTGTGTGCTGATTCTACTGGATACTAAGTTCCCCATGGGATGAATAAGGTATCTCTCTATCTCTCTTTGTCTCTGTCTCCATCTTTCTCTGTCTCTATATTTCTCCCTCTTTATCTATCTCTTTATCTCTCTCTCTCTCTCTCTCTCTATTTATCTCTTTCTATATCTAACCATCTTTCTCTGGCTATCTCTTTCTCCATCTATTGCTTTATCTGTCTCTCTATATGTTTATCTCGCTATCTTTTTTCTGTCTCTCTTTCTCTATCTCTCTCCTTCTATCCATCTCTCTCTCTCTTTATCTATCTCGCTTTCTCTCTCTCTCTGACTAATATCTGCATTTTGCGCCTGTGTTTTTGCAAATATCTTCAAGTTTGAAATCTAACATATTGCAAAGCCATGGTAACCAGTATTAGCAGCCACAGCCGAGCCGATTAGATCAGTTCTCCTGCACATGAGGCAATATTAAAATAATTAACATGGTCATGGTGTGACTGATCACATCGTGTTGGTGTTTGGGATTTTCTATCGGCATTGCATAAGTTGTGTACTTTATACTTGGGCAAAAAGTTATTTTTATGGACTAGTTTCCATACCAACAAAGCAAAAACACCTGCCGGTTTGACCGCTTGTGCAAAGAATGCAATTATGTGCACTTAACCTCAATCACCGCACTCAGTAAAAGCATCGGTGCTTTTGAAAATGTTCATGACGGAAATATCGCGCCGTCGTTATTATACAAACTAGCAACTCGAGGGTAGCGCTGAACTGCACCACAAATCATCTTTTAAATGTGATGCCTGCTGCAGACGTGGACACATGACCCCTCATAATTGTGGCAGTGCTTTTCAACTCATTTAATAGACAATATGAAATGAAAAGGGCAAATGTTTGATTTGTGTTTACTACAGATGTGTTTCTTGCATCTAGCAATAGCATGGGAAAGTTACTATGAGATGAAAGCAAAAGGAAAATAATCAAAATTATGGAAAGGCTACATAATATGCCCTTAAGAGTTTGTTACATTGAACTATGGGAAGTCGTCCTTGGACACAGTTTAGGTTGGAATGAAAGCATTCAAATGGCAGTGGCAAAACGCCAAGTTGGACGAATACGTATTTGAAAGCGCTTCTGAAAACATGCACCCATCTTGGTTATCTTCTTTTTATTGAATGAATTCGGTGTTGTCAATTCAATTCTCCACAATCAGGCAGTGCCGTTTTCCACATGTCAAATAAGCTGCAAAACTTTAATCAGAACATAAATGCATGCGTCTCTTCAGATTATTTTGTTAAACATCAACAACTGAGCTGGAATCAAAAGGATTTCGGTCAGACTGAAGAAATATTGCTCATGTAAGCCGCTCTCTTTTACGGGCTAAATCAACCAGTCGGATCAACGAACCATGTGGTGTAGTAGGAGTGTGCCCAAGAGGAAACACAACAACAAGTTGCAGTCTGAAGTAACTTGCAAGCTAGCAAGCAGTCAGCGTAGTTAGCCATGTATTTACCATGTCGGTAGATGATTCTCGGCATCTTTGTAAGCACAATTTTCACATGATTGCACTTTTGGGAGTCATCGCACCTAAAACACACCCAGTGTAAGCTGCCAGGGGTTGCTCAAAGGACACTGGTTGGTCCACCACTATGTGGATCAGCCACAAATGGCCAGATGGATGGTGAGAATCAAGATGCCTCACACTGTAAGCCACATGCAATCAGAACCGTGCCTTTTAAAATAGTAATGATAAAGAAGCTTGCAAAATACCAGTCCTTTGATTGTCGGATTTATTGTTGTTAATATAAAACACTATTTTAATCAATTGAAATTATGTGAAACCTTGCAACATTGGATCTATAACAGTCATGGGATAACTTGAGAGATTGACCTCAGTCATTTAGAACCGTTTTAATGTGATGTTAATTAAAATGGTGTTAGCAGGGATGTTGCAAACTCGAGTGTTGTTCCTAAGCTTCAAAGCTCCCCAAACCACAGTACATATTTATCACCGGCTTAGTCTTACAACACTCCCCAAAGCTGCGGCTGTCCAAGTTTTTGTTGCCTCCGCGAGACACCCTGACAAGAAATGGATTGCTGTGCTTTCCCGCCCCAGTAAACAGGCTTCCTGCTTCTGAAGGTATAGATGGGTTTGATATAGGATGCTGTTTAACCCAGAAACGACGCCATGGCCCCCGGGACAGCCCATTCCTCACACTGCACATCCATCATGTAGGGCAATCGAATGAATGGGATACAGGGCTTCCCCCAGGGAGGATGAGGAGAAAAAGGAGAGAGGAGCTGTAGAGGGAGTGAGAGGAGAAGAGGGTGTCAGATTTCACCCAGGCATGTGGGTGGAGGTAACAATAGTGCCCGCCTACCACATTTCCCCACTTACGGCGTTCAATTTTTAACGGCCTCTTTTGTCATGCTCCATCATGTTGTGACTGCTAAACAGGGAGACAGAAGATCCGTAGGGAAGCCAGGTGAAGCACTGGGGAAATCTTCTGTTTAGGCTTGAAACACAGGATCTAGATTGGTGTAGTCGTGCCGGATTGGCGGTGGCTGTGAGGAATTTTCTGTGTTTACCAGCTCATTTTGATGTGCCAGACCTTGTAACGGCTTTTAGGTGCCACAAACCCCACCGGAACTATATTAAAAAACCACACAACAGCGCTTTGCCCATCATGGTGTGACAGCCACATAGTTATCAAGTCTGCATACCTAGTGCAGCGGAGCTGAGGCAGAGAATCATTAAAAAGTCACCTCTAAAATCTCTCCTTTCACACTGACTTGTAAAGTAAACCTGACATTGAAAGTCGTTTTCCCAAGGAAATGGCCACAAATAATGTTTTTGGGAAAGTTCTGCTCTGAAATCTGTGTAGGTAGGCTCTGAAATATTGATTTTCTTATTGTTAAATCTCCCAATATACAACAGTTCTGGCAACCCGTGTTTGAAGATCTGACTTCACCAGAATGTTGCACATTAGTTCATCCTTGTCATGCTGAGGTTACAATGTGTGAGCTTCTAAAGATTATTTTGGCGCAAGAAGAACAAGACCCCATTGTTACTCCAACTGTGGACAGATGCAGCACAAAAAAATGATTCCATACATGTTGAAATAAAGTGAATTGGCTTATAATGTTCCAGTTGTACTGCCCAGAAGAATTCATGGGCAAAGGTTCGTCATCTCTCCAAGTCACGTCTGTGGACATTTGCAACTCAGAATGACTGACCTGGACCGTCCACACTACAAGTGTTAGGAAGTATCTTCGATTGTACAATGTGTAGTATGCGTTTGTTGTCCCGTTTGCAGGTTCGCAGCAGTCCCTGTCCGTCCTGGTGTTTGATTAAGCTTGTAGCCTACTTCCAGAGTCTAGTATAAGCTCGGGCTGAAACGACTTGGCAGCCACCAAACTCCTAAAAAGAACAAGCTAAAACTTGCTAATACTTGACACCTGCTAAAACTGAACCTGCTCCCTACTGTAGCCAAACCGCAGAATGTTTTAACTGTCAGTTTAGTCTTATTGTCGGTTGGCGGTCAGTGTCTTGGGGTTGTCGTTGCCAGCATGCCAGCAATCCTGAATTCCAGTACATATAAACCTACAAAACTAAATGACATTGATTTATATGAACTTCGTGTTTACATGTTCTCGCTCAGACGTGCATGTTAATTGGTTATCCTAAACTCATAGGTGTGCAGGTGTGAGTGTGAATGGTGACAATAATAATCGAGTCGTTGAGGTTAAATCACATGCAACACTATGCATGCTCATTAATGACAGAATATAGTAACATCTTTCCTAATTACAATAAATAAATCTGAAAATTTGATCAAAGTTCAAGGTTAGAAATAGGTTTATTAATTTATAGACATTCAAATAGGTCAGGATTGTGTTTAAATAAAAAAAGCTGTGTAAATTATTTAGTAGTTAACTAAAGATTAATCGTTAGATTAATCGCACGAAGAAAGAATCGTTCGTTGCAGCACTAATCCACACAAATGTTTAATGTTCTGAAGTTAATCATAAGCTGAATATAGTGTTGAATCAGCGCTTGGTGTGCCTAAAATATTGTTAGTCTATGCTGGTCTATGACAGGCTCCAGTTAGTAGAGCAACATGGAAGGCGACACCGTCCCGGCTGGTCAGTCATGCAAAAATTATTCTATTCTGTTCTGTAAAGTGGTAAATTGTGTGCAGTGTATTTTCCCTGACACAAACTAGTAAGGAAAATCCAAATTTCTGTGTAAAGAGTAAAAGTTCCTTGTCATATTTTGTGCCTCTGCTGACTAATTTCATGTTGTAATTTGAGCACTTTACCTCATAATCTCTTTTTATCAGAGGATAATAAACATTTTATTGGACGGGTGACATCTCGCTCCAGGAGGGAGCGCCGGTAATAGCACATCTGATTGGCCGAGGCATTAATTATGCACTTGGCTTCCCTTGACCGTCTCTGTGTCCCCCTCGGTCCCGAATCTCCGCTGAGTGCTCATTAGCGAAATGGATTACTAATGGATTATTAATCTAAGAGGAGGGAGTCTGTGGCGACCCAGCTCCGAACACCTGGAAAGCAAACAGTAAATAGCGGTTTACACACAGGTACAAAAACACAGGGCATAAACACAAGCCTAACCTCATCAGCATATTCACACACACATGCGTCCATGCTGCCTGGGCGTTAGTTACAAGTCTTTTAGGACAAAAATAGCTTGACCATTTGATTTATTGTCGGCCCAGTAAATATAACGGATACATCTAATTAGCCGTAATTAATCGTTGCGCCGTCTCCGGGTTTTGGCCTCCAAATGTACGGCCTCTGCTACGTCCTCTGCTCCAATCCTTACCACCGGCAAACAAATGGCGCTGCACGCTGAACCGCACACAAGACACAACATATATCTTCCTCTGTTGCCGAGGCACCATTACGTTTGCTTTTGTCACCTAATTATTCCTCAGGAGAGGCAATTAGCCACCACGCAGCAGCTAAGGCTGCGTGATTTGAAACATACTGCACACATGCATGCATACACAGGTACACACAAGGCATTCCAGCACATGCGGGTGAGCACACTGTACGCGGCGTTTGCACGTGTTGCGAAGCTGTATCACGAGCTCACACCAGGAATAATCACTCAGGGAGCGCGGGTCCAGGGAGAGCACAGCACACTACACACATAAAAGAATCTCTGAAACAAACCAAGGGGTATATATTTAGACAGTTAATTTAATCAGATAAATGTTTTTGTTTTATTTTATATGCAGAGCAAACCATAAATTTAAATCTATGTACGTATTCTCCATATCAAAGACAGACTTCAAAAGAAAAGAAGGCTTAGCATGTCCGTTTGGGGTTTGTTCTTTTAAAAATCTACAGCCTAAGCAAGAGAATTGCAAAGAAACATAAAGTGCTTTATTGTGTAAGAGCTGCAGACTTATTACAGGAAGTTTCCCTGGCCAAAATGAGTTGCTTTCCGAGACTATGGACCAAAAGACCAATGGCACCCGATTTATGTTTTGCCCTAAATATGTCACGCGTCCGTCTGTTGACTCACAACTGGCCCAGGTTTCTCATAAACGCTCAGAGCTTATCAAATCTCCCCGCTCAGAGGCGGATTAAGAGTTACGAATGGAACCCAAACGGATCCAGGAAAAACTGACACGCTGGCACGTGAAGTCTAACTGTGTTCTTCATCAAAGATGAAGCAAACCCTGACAGCCTCATTTGTAATTAGCCCTAAAAACCCCTCTGGAGATTCAGCTTTCTACAATTCCACCGGTCCCAAGTAGCATTGTTTGTCCCATTTAAGCAACATTTCAATTATTTTATTGTGAATTTTGCACACATGACGTACATGACATTTATTCTCCTGAATGATCTTATTACTGAGAAATGGCACAATCTTCTGCTACTTCTTCTCCTCCGATTGTTACTGTCTTGGGAGCTGATTAATTCAGTTGGCTTCTACGTGTCTAGCAGAGATACAAGCTTAGGAAGATACAAGGGAGGTCTACAGCTCTCCATTTTCTCTGATTAGTTACAAAGGTCTCCCTCTCGCTGCCGCTACCCCGGCCAAGATGCGTGGCCAAGATAATTTGGCACTAACACGCAGCCGTGCACGCTGAGGCAGCGCGAGAGTACATGCCCACAGCCTCCTGGTACACTTAATGTGGGTTTACGCACACAAGCAAACACACACACACACACAGGTCCATCCACCCCCATACTCCACACACTGTGTTGATTATTAGGGCCCAGTGTTTTAGGGATGCAAGGGAGAGCAGATAAAGAATTTGAATTCCTGGCAGGACTATCAGTAAAGGTTATTAAGCTGTTGTTGATGCATCCATTTGTCGTGGCTGTATCCAGCAGCGTGACATTTATCAAGTATGTCCAGCTAAATGTCACAGAGAGAGGTAGCTCGCTGTCCTGTCCCTAATTAGGACCCTGAAAGTCACACTGAAAGTCCCTCTCATCCAGTCTTCTACTTCGGGACAACTTTGATCTCTTTCTCTTCCCCTCTCTCACTCTCGCCTCTATTTTCTGCACCCTCTCCACCCTCCCCCCGTTTTTTTTTTTTTTTCTTTCTCCACCGGCATAGCAGGTAGTGCATGTTAAGCAAACTTTAGGGTTTAACAATTGATTCCGAGATGGGGATAAAGCGCAGACAAATGGGGAGGGATGTAGGCCATCCGTCACGAACACAGGACTCATTGTTTGCAGATTTTAACCTATGGGAGAGCTCGGCTCTTCCCCAGTGGGCTCCACAAATCATAGGCAGGCAGGGGGAGCACGGCACAGTAGGCAGGCCTGGCCTGGGAATAGCCTGAAAGCAGGACGGAGACTCAGCTGTAGTGAACAAAATGCCTAGCTTGTACTACTTGCTCCTGCTCCCCGCTCGCCAGCCCCAGTTTTTTTTTACTGGCCAGAAATTGATTTTCGGGTGAGGAAATAAAAATGAGAGAGAAATCTTATAATTAAATCCTTAAAAATATATATTGAATTTACCATGTTCCACTTTTCAAGATAATCATTTATTTATGCACAAATCTAAAAGATTTGTTGAGTCAATTCAGCAAAGTAACTTATAAATATATTAATCTGAAAGTAGCACTGTGAGTGCCATGTTTAATGGAGTTATATTTTAATATGTCAATAAGTTTTTCAGTCCTGGTCAGGTAGTTTTATGGTGTGATCAATCCTCTGTAACATCATGTAAAGTTACCAAATAGTCAAAAAACACAGATTCATTCATTTTCAGACTGACCATACTGTAGCAAATACTTAAATCTATATCAGTCCTGTGAGATAGAGACTACAGCGTAAATTTGACCCCTTTAAAATCAGTATCTCTGTCTATATTTGTAAAATATACATCATCTCAACACTCTATGTCTCATACAACATCACAGCTCTTGCAGAAACAGAGAAGGGATAATTAATTCAAAAGTATCTGCTTGATGTAATGATATCTAACGATGTGCAGTCACATGCGTGAATACATTCTACATGGTTCTATTATTTTTTTTAACTTCATACACGTGCAAATCATTCACAGGCAGGTTTAAAATCATTCATCATTGCGCTTTAAAATCTCACTGAGAAATGTGGCTCGTGATTGACCAGTCCTCACCCGGTTAACAGTGGTATCATTTTTAACAATAGATTTTTATGGCGCTTTCAGCCCTTTCATTGCCTTCAACAGGACATGGAGTTGTCACGCATTAAGAAGCTGCTACTTCATAGCAACAGCGCATTAAATTAACACTTAAGTGCCTTTATATCAACATTACAGTGTTTTATAAACCATTTAATAGTTACTATAGACGGAAAGGCATGCAGTGCTGTATTTGAGGGCATTAAAGTGATACGTGTTTAGGTTGGTTCGCTCTGGAGGCTGTCTGTGTGAATAAGTTCATGTAAAATCTCCCAACCAGGGCGGGACTCATTACCACTAACTAAACTACTAACTAAATATAAAATACAATTAACAAGAGGGAATAACAAGTTAACTGTTCGATCTCACGTGTGAAAGTTCTCTGCTCGATTTACGCCCTCTGCTTTTTGCAAGTGTCACGTGCCGTTTTGGGTCTATCATTCATGATAAAAAAATCAGTCTATCATTCACGCATTAGGGCATGCTGCAAGTATGGGTTCACTATTACCTGAACACCCTAATTAACAATTTACTCACCAAACGGCTATTTTGCACAGGCCGTTCACACCAGGAACTTGTGAATTTTTAGTCATTAAGGTCATATGATGACTTGAGTAAATACACTAGAAAACACACTAAGAGACTCGGCAGCATGTCACCTGCATGAAAAATAGAACCATGTAGGATTAATTTACTTATTGACTGCATGAAGTGATATCAGAACTTTAAGTTCTGTTGGGGAAAAAGTTCAAAAACAAACATGAATGTCAGATTGTGTATATACTGATTGAGAAAGAAAGAAAGCAGGAAATAAGGTCTTAAATTCAGCGAGCTCTTGGAGATATTGGCCCTCGGGACAACAAACTTGACAAATCTGATCGTGGTCATAATTCAGACGCAGTTTAAAATATATATTTCCGAGAATTACCGGCAGCTGCTGAATCTGAAAACATAATATTACAGTCTTGACACATCACACACTATATGATTTTATCTGCTCACGTTCGACATCAAATGGCAAACTCTGGCAAAGTGTTAGTCTTCAAGCCCAGATCGTATTCATCAGCTCCGCTCTCCTTATGTGTGTCCTCTGCTTGACTGAATAGTTTAATTAAAACACTATAATATAATGTCTTAGTTTGACTTTTCTTCCAGATTGTTTCGAACATGATGGGGATCAAAGCAGATTCTAATTAGTCCTTGACAAGAATGAAATTCCTAATTAAATTAATTTAAATGAATAAATAAAACTCACAAGTACGAGCCAAAACTCAGATTGTGTGATTAAAGAAGAATAACTGAAATAACAAATAATAATTACATGAATAAAAGGGCATGACTTGTGACAAAATCACTTTAGTCAGTGACAGCAGTTGCATAAAGATTTAATCTGAGGTAAATCCTGTATTTGAAGGTTTGAACACACTGAAAGGTAAGTGCTGCAACTTTTCGCATTACACCGAAGCTTCGATATTATGCATTTCAAGTTGGAAAGAAGGTTACTGAGGCAGAAAAGTTTTTTAGTTGGACAGTAAAGTGCACCGAGGAAGGAGAATCTGATCTGGGAATAGTGTACCGAAAGCAGGACGAAGCCTCAGCTGTGGAGAACAAAGTGCCAAGCATGTACTACACCCTTTACTACTCACCGGCCCCATTTCCTCTGGACCCTGCTTTATTCTGAAGGTGAGGAAAAAGGGAAAGCACACACACACGCACACGGAGCTGTGCAAGCGAGTAGGAGAGCAGGCTTTGAATCGATGCGTTCCAGGGTTCAGGTGTTGGGGCTGGCAAACACCTGCCCTGCTGGAGTGCTTACCTCCTCCATGACCTTCCTGTGGAGGCTGGGCAGTGAAGAGGCTTTCACTGTGGGAATGAATTAATTTGCATTTAAATATTAAAAGTGTTACCATCCCTTTTCGCATGTTTCCCGCTAAATAAAAAGCTAGCATTAAAAGAATATTTCTCACATGAAAAGACACGTAGGGAAATACTTTGTAAGATTCTAAGTCACTGGTCAGATTTTTTGTCATCAGTGAAGGTAAACTGACATTTTGTTTGGTAATAGAGACGTGGGAAATAGCTTTTAACCTCTTGAAATTATATTGCAATCAATATTCGAAATGCTACTTAACTGAGATTGTGTTTTTTACAGGTATACAAAAGTAGCACTGCAGTGTAGAAATACTCTGTACCACATTCAGAATTATGTTTGAGTAAAAGTGAAGAAACTGTGCAGATGTTTTATCAGTAAAATATTAAAGTTTAAAAGTTAAAGCACTTGTTATGTATAATGGTCCATCAATTATGGAGGCTCTGAAATGCAGAAAAAGATTCTTTTATTTATTTCGTTTTAATATTTTTAAGAAGACTTGATTTCGTGCAACATGATTTAAAAAATAGCTTTGATTCCCCACTCGACATTCAATGGATTCTTATTCTTCTTATTATTATGATTATTAATGCAGAAATTCCTCAAATTCATGTTGCAGGATGAGTTTCAACTTTAAAATAATTCTTATTATCGTATTGTAACAAACAGCAGAACTCCTTGAAGAACTCCACCAGCCACAACTGAAACTTTTTTTTTGTTAGTTTTTTTGTTATAGAATAGGGTAGAAGTGAGCTCCCAGAGACAAGTTATGGAGTACTGTCGATGCACTGCAGGGCCTTCATAGGGTTTATGGTGGTCATTGTAAAATACACCAAGAGGTAGCCATCTGGGGGCTCCTTTTCTCTTTTTTTTTTTTTCTTTTTTTTTTTTCCACAGAGCCCGAACCTATTGTTTGGTTTCCCTGTCCTGATGATAAAAAACTGCATTCAATACACATATTATGACTCCATGCTGACATCTGTATTGATCTGTTTGTATTGATGTCTCTGTTTTGCACCATTGTGTTGTGCCACTAGTATTTCTACTTGTTTTGTTTGGAGGGGGGGGGGGGGGGTGACATGCAAATCAGGTGTTCACCGTTGTGAAAAATTTTTGGCCAACATCTCCCTCTGAAATGTGGTGGAATTCAATAATTGTACGTCCGTATGATCCTTGATTAAATCTCTTTAGTTACTTTCCACAACAGCTTTCACAAAGTGCATGTTCAATTTTTGCCGTATCACTGTGTTTCCACTTTTGCGTAAAGAATCTGTGGATGTGAAGCGTCGCTCATTTAGCCGTTTGATGGACTTGGCGCTGAGTCAAATTATTAAATAGTTTTTGTTTTGTTTTTTTCCCCCCAACATTTAATTACTTATAATTAATTTGGCACAATATAGGCTTCAATGTGTATCTCACCCAAACATTTGGTTGCCGCTTCGCAGGCTGATTTCACTCGCAACTGCACGCAAACAACGCAGGTCACCTTGTTATTTTCCTCAGTGGCGTGAAACGCAGAGCTTTTGGTTGAAACCCAACTAGGTTATCGCAGGCTTCTCTCGATTTTTTTGGATTTTTTTTGATGGGTACAACCCCCTTCCCCTTCCATCTGAATTCCTGATGTTTGTTGTCGGTTGTGAGAGCTTTGATGATGTAGGCCAGCGATGTAAAACCCCACGGAAAAGGAAACCCCTTGAAAAGTCCCCATGGGGGGTATCGGGATATTGAGCCTGGTCCCGGAATACGGAAGACGCTTCCACTGGCTTCTGAGTCAGTCTGCATTTAGATGAAAACACACTGTGGTCACAAACAATACATGTGATGTCTTATTCAAAGGGAAAAAAAGAAAAGGAAACAGTGACTCAAACAGTGATTCAACATCGGGTTGTTTTTTTCATATACAGTAGTTCTATAGGCAGAGGTTGGATTCAGTTTTATAGGAGGACTCTGTGGTGCTGAAAGAAGGGAAAAGAAGAATGCACAGGCTTCTTAATGGGGAAGTATGTTGCATTAATGTGTAGTGGGCTAACCCAGTGGTGAGTATCAGGAGACCTCCTACCTGCATGGAGACAGAGCCAAAAACAGAGCCATGGACTCGAGGGGGCAACGGCTCTGAAGCCTGAGATTGATGATAGTTGGGTCGCGCGTGTGCACGAATGTGTGCAGAATCCAGGAACTCGTTACTAAATGTATTCCGAGGTTCCTGCGCATTAGTTTGGGTGTGCATGTTTACAGAAAACATGCGTGAATCTGCGACCAATGCGTGTATTCCTGTGTGAATTCTTCTATGCGTGCGATATCGGTGGTAAATGCACGCAGACGCACACACGGCATTCAGCAAATCTGTGTATGAACACGCACTCTGTTCCCCTGATCCCGCGCCTCCTTCCTGGGGTTTTTTTGTCATTTAATTTCCCCTCGCTCGTTACCTCGGGATCCCCACTGATTCCCCCCCGGTTCCTCGGCCGGCCCCTGGCCTCCAGGTTCCCTAACTGAATCCTGTGCTGCTCAGTCTCGGAGCTGTCTAGGGGCCCGCCTGGTGTAACGTAAATAATTCATTGAATTCCTATGCTTTGGCAGAAAGGTGATAATGCCTTTCTGGGTCTGTCTCATCCCCCAGGAGCAACGCAGCCCGGCGCACAGTATCAAGCAACGGCGGCATGTGAGGGAAGTTTGCATAACCTTTTGTTAAGCTTCTTCAACAGTAAACACACACAAATGGATGTGTGGTCATACCTGTGCATACCTCCCTGTTATGCTGGGATTACTATGATCTCAGGAGAGAAGGCGAAAAGCACTAAAAAAATATATAATATGTTGATAAAAATGGAAAATGAATTCAAATTACAGCCAATAAAAGAAGACAAAATGACAAAGCAAATTAGTTAACACCTCACCCAGAGTTTTAACAGCCCTACAAAGGTATCTTAGTAACAGAGTGAGGTTCTTACTACTTGTATATAATTCTAGGCATTTAAGTTTGAGATCAGCACTCATAAATGAGATAAAATTGGCTTTTATTTCACACTATTTATGGGCAGAAATTATGTAAGTATGTATCGAAGACCAGATTTATTCCTATAACAGTGACTTACACTGCTGGACACTTCAAAATCACGGGATCAAAATGAGTATGACTTTGTATCCTATACATTCTTCATCCTGATCACCCACAGTCTCATTTCATTGTTGATGATTGACTTGTATTCATATGCATAATTCAAGGCCCAAGGGATCACCGGACTCCACCTCTCTGCGACTTCAGGATGATGCATGCTTGCTGTGTTAGTCTTGGACAATACAGCCTCAGTCACAGATGAAAAATATAACCGCAGAGGTCTGCTAACTCGACACCACCAGATTTGATTTATTTTCAAACTTGGAAGTCTACCAGCAATAGAGACTCCAGTCGTTTTTTTCGCATCTCTAACACCACAATAGGCTTTATACAACTTTATGTATTTATTTTCTCAAGCGCTCCCTAAGACCTTTAGAGACGAAACAAGTCACTAACACTGCTCAAAAAGCTGCAAACCAGCCTAATGTACCACTATTTATATTTAGCTCGAAGTTTAACTATAAACTTAATGCAAAATTCCTCTCATGGAGACTAAATAGAACTTGAGTGCTGGTGTTTCTGCAGCACTTTCACCTTATTATATTCCCACAGTAATCTGCACTTAATATAGTATCATCCTGCATCTCTATTTTAGTTTTTTGTCAACATGTATTTTGAGTTCCCAGTTGAATTAAGATGTCAAAGGCTTAGATAAATGGACGCGTTACTCTGCTGAATGTTCTTGCAGCAAAAACATAATGCCTGCAGAATGATTCCTGTTTAAAGGCCACTCTAAGTTCTACGGAGAAAGTAGTCACCTGCTTTGTTGACTGCACATCCTGTTTTGATGATTTTGCGTCAGTCTCTGATGTACTGGAGAGCACTGATTATGGTCAGTTCAAAGTGATTCACCGTATTATTAAATATACTGTAGTTTTATATGTGTACTGCAGAGCAGTAAAGAAAACATAAGCCTAAAGTGAAGCAGAGTAGCCACCTTTTGCTACGCACGCTCATCATTCTCTCAACTTAGCTTCATGGTGTCGTCTCTTGGAGCTTTTCCAACAGTCTTGAAGGAGCTCCAACATATGCAGAGTGCTTGTTGGCTGCTTTTCCTTCACTCTGCCGTCTAGCTCATCTTAAGGTTTAATTTGGGTGATTGTGGAGGTTTCGTTTCTTTGCTGCACTTCAACCTTGCAGGCCTGGTTCAAGATGTCTCCTACATCAGATCTGAGGCCCCGTCTTTGGTGCCATTAAAGTGTGATTTCTGAGTCTGCTAGCTCTGATAACCTTCTGCAGCTGAAGTAGCAACTATTTGACTGTGACCGAGGTTCAAAACAGACTTCTGCTGTATTTATTATGCAGTAAATCCAATTATGAAGACAGCAATTAACCTCTATTAATTTAACTGTAATTGAAGAAACTTTCAAACCTCTTGTTTTAGATTCGTTCACTTTCATTATTTAACTTAATATTGTACTGTAATTTCTCTTTACTTAGTTGAGTGATTCTTGTCATAATATGAGTTGCAATAGCAGCAATTACCAAGCAATTAACTAAAATAAAGTAGAACCCTTGAATGAATAGACGTGGCCAGACTTTTAAGTGGTACTTTGTGTAAAGGACGAAATTAAGACACGATGAGCAAGTAAATCAGCTACTTTAACCATTTAGCAGATTGCTGTACTCTGTCCTTTAACAGCAAAAGAAGTCCTAGCTTCAAAAAATCAAAGGGCAAAGCAAAAATGGAAGTTTTAGTCTGCAGTTATTAGAGCCCCACCTGACTGATTTATTTCCTTCGTCAGTAGCCACATTATTGGTTCACATTAGCATGCATTGTAGGTGTGGGGAACTTTAAACTCCACGCAGCCTCCACTAACATTAGCTAAGATAGCATTACTATCCCACAAAACAATATTTTTTGCTGATATTTGCTATATTTCCTATACGCCTGAATGTTTTGGTTTTTATTTTTATTTTTTTGTTACAAACAAGACAATTGAAGACAATTAAAGTGCAATACCACTGATGACCACTAGGTGCCGCCTCTATAATTACACCTTGTTGCAAGTACGTTGTGATAAAATTATTATATTTTTTTGTTTTTGTTAGAGAAGTTAGTTTATTTTGTGCAGTTTTTCTCTCCATCTCTTGTCTTAATCAGTTTACTGTAATGGTGGTTTGTTCTTTCTTATTCGTTTGCGTACTGATGCTACATGTTAGCTATGAACTTCAAGCAAGTTTTAGGTGTCGCTCACTCCACCCTGCTTGTCATGTTTGGTAGGTCAAGGCTCCAATCAGAAAAGGTGCCAGTGCCTTCAGTTTAGTTAGAATGCAAACCGAACTTCAAACTACAGCGGTAAGGGGCCCCCACCTGCCACAAATCTGCATGCTCAATCCCATTGCATTTTGTGTACATGACTCCTTAAAGTAGTTGAGTGTGACAAAGGAGTCCAATTCAAAATTACTAATAGTAATTGATGTGGGAGTGAACAAAAAAGAATGAAAAGAAAGCAGGACCATGGTAAGTGAAGCAGATAATGACATTAATACTGAATGCTCCTGGTCTGGCCTTAACTATGGGGGAGAAACATTTAAATAAATTAACTTCCACTGGAAGCATATTTAATTTGTTCTTTCTTTGATGACTAAACTGTGCGAGCAGACCAGTGTGTCCAGCTGTGTTGTCTGTGACCAGGACTGGAGTGGAGATTAGAGTTTGCCCACGACTCTAAAATCGCCTTTTCCAACAGGGACTGACAGTAGCAGACTTCAAAACTTGCCTACTTTTGCCTGCCTGTGTCCAAAATCAAAGATCGCTTGAATTAAGAAACTGTTATCCATGAACAGCCGTCCCAAATCTTTCAGAAGTTTTAGTTCTACAGCAAAATGACAATTTAAGGCAACAAGTCCGTGCGAAATAAAGAAAACGCTCAACTCTTTATCTGTCTGTCAGAGCGCTGAAAATCTGTTCCACGGAGCAGAACTTCTTTTCTCATCTCTGCTCGCATGAAAATAATTTCTGCATGCAAGCCAACTTCATAGTGATTCGACATCCTTTGTGGTTCCACAGGAATAAATGTGCACATGCTTACACGGCTGCACACGCACACAGCCAGACTGTCTTCATCAGTCGCCTGTGATGAATGAAGCGCGGCATCAGAGACGACAGAAGGTATAGCCCTACCAAAGCCTTTTTGTATTTTAACCTAATCAATGTTTTCCGGGCGTTTGATACTAAAGGGACATGCCTTTGTTTTGTTTTTTTTTTGTTTCCCCTGACGAGACATGAGAATCAGCAGGGAGCCCGTGTTAATAGAGCAAAAAGAAAGAAGCAGCAAGGGAAGAAGAGAGAAGGAGACAGAGATTGGTGTTGATATGAAAGGAACAAGATGCGACTCAACCCAAATAGCACTGATCAATTGGGTCACAGAGTGATGCATGCTGGGAACATGGCGGTGCGCTTGCTTGTGCCTCGTCCTTGCTTTACCGGGGTTCAATAGGTGGTGGAGAGCTCAGTCACAACTCCTCCTTGTCTCTTTTTCTTTTTTTTTGTCCTCAACAAGTCTTATCCTTTCTTTCCATCTGCTTTTTTTTTTTTTTTCCTCCTGTACACCAGAAGCTCCCTAATCCTCTCCTTGCAAATTTACCCTCCAGTATTTTCATTAGTTATTAAAAGCTGTCAGGCCGAGGTTGGCCTTCACTCCATCATCCCCAGGAGTTCCCACATTTGGTGCAGTCCTGAGGAGAGTAGGCATAACACACACCATCTATTAAAGCACAAAGTATGTGGGGGAATTCTGCGGAATATTCACTCAGTCTCACTCTGTGCCTTTTATAAATTATCATATTACTAAAGAGGCACATTTGCTATGTATGGTTTGTTGCCTGGGAGCGGGTTCTAATAGCCGTCTATAAAGCAGGAGGGGGGCTTTGGACTCTGATGTATGCCGGCCGGAGCCCACTGTCAGCGCCGGACCCCGCCATCATTTATCAGACTTTTTTTTTTTTTTTTTTTTTTTTTTTTTTTTAAAGAGATCTCCAGATGGGGAATATTAACAAGCATATCTGGTGCAGCTAAAGTCTATAAGAATCTTAGCGGCGTGCTTTGCTGACACTATACGGAGAGGCGGGAAAGAAGGTGGGAGCGAGAGGGTTGAGTGGAGGGATTTGGTATTCAAGATCTTGAGTGGATGAGTGGAGAAAATATCCACACAATATGCCTCAGTCAATTAGCGTGTGCCATGTTGCCGCGCTGCAGCCATACATCATCTGAGAGGGTTTAAATCGAAAAACTGACGTTGCCAAAGTGATGACATTTTCAAGCGGCTGGAAATGCATTCCCTCTTTGAATGGAATCCGCGGAATAAATCCTCTGCATTGTCAAGATATAAAGCAACTCCATTAATGTTTTATTCTTACCAGTGCTTTTGTAGTTTTATTTGTCCCGACAGTTATTTGCACCACGTACAGAACATAACATCACATTAAATCCTATCAAGTTTTACCGCTAAATGCCACGTACAGTGTGATAGACGCACTCAAAGCCATTACTCTCATAACAGTGTTCTGGATAATTAATCCTTTGCTATAAATCATATCCAGCAATTCCAAAGAAATCTCTTTATAACCAGTTGCATTCGCTAATAATGAAGGTTTAATTTCCAAAACACAATTTTTCATCCAGTGGACATGAATTTAAGCAGTGAGGCAGTAAATTTCAAACTGTTTTGTTTACCAGTGGCATTGTATTATTGTTGAATTGTTTTGGGGACTATTCTTGGTGATCCAGTTCAAAACAGACTCCTGCAGGATTTTTATGCAGCAAATCTAATTCATGAACAAAGATGCAAGGAAGTTTATTAATAGACACGATGTGAGGGAAATGGATGGCGGGATGAGGGGAGTCGAGGGGATGGTTGAAAGGGTCGAAGGGAAGGGATGAGAGGGGTCAGAAGGGGGGAATGTGGAGATGGATGGTGGTATTCAGATGTAGAGGAACCCAGGGAGTGTGACCCAGGGTGGGGGCAGGAAGCTTTGGTTCCTTGTCACCCTGGTTCCTGTAATGAAAGATAGAAGGAATAACACAGAGAGAGAGAGAGAAGAAGAGGGGTGGAATCACCTTTATTGTTAAGTGCAGGAAATGGAATGACATGAGGCGAAGTCTTGTTCCTGAACCTAATTTATCAAAACTTTAATCACTCCTATTCATTATGTCAACACCAAGTAGCAATGAAGCCAGTGAAGAAGTGCAGATTATCAAGTGACCGCCTGATGCCGGCTACAAGAGGTAGGCAATCCCTCTAAAGTGCCATGTTAAAACACAACAGAAAAACTAAACATGTCTGGTACAAAAAAAAAAAATTTTGTCTCAATTTTGCAATTTCGCCATTCAGAGCATGTTTGTGGTTTTGGAAATTTTCAGTTATACCTTGCTGCTTTGCTGCAACTACAGACAGCTGGCCTCGTAGCTGAAGTAGTAAACTAGCTAATTAGCCAGCTAATAAATTAGCTGTAGGTTAGCCTTCCAGGAAGATTCCGATTTGGGTAACAAAGCTAATGGGAGGCTAACGGGAGCTTGACACCTTTATTAAACTGAACTACGTAAAATAGAATTGTTCAAATCTTTTAAACAAAAAGCGTCTGTAAAAGTTTGGAAAACATTTGTCCACAAGCTAATGTGTATTAAGACTATAAATTAGCCAGCTGCTAGCACTTCGGATAGCCCTAGCTCAGTAGGCTGAGCTAACATGGTAGCGCAGCGCTAAGTGGACGTGTTAACAACCAGGATTCATTCAGTCAACAAGACCCCCATGCTCACTTGGCAACCGCTGTCCCCATCTACTTCATGCTGAAAACTTGCTCCTCAAAAATGAAATGGGGTGTGTTTGTCTGTCGTGGTTAACACGCGTATGAAACAGTAATAATAAATCTTCTACATTAACCTGGAGGACCAAAACAATCGCAGACACAATAGGAAGAATTAACATACAGTGATATTATTTATTTTCATGTTTGGTACATGACTGCGGTCCAGCTAGTCCTAATTCGGCTGAGGCTTCATCCATGCAGATCTGATTCTAACTGACTCCTACATGAACTCTGAGTGACTACGATGTGAGGCTCTACTTTGAGCCACTATTAAATAGTGATTTCTGTGGCTGGTAATGCTAATGAACTACTTCAGCAGGGGCAACTGTTTAGCAACTATTCAGCCGTGACCAAGGTTCAAAACAGACTCCTGCAGTATCTTTATGCAGTAAATCCAGTCATAAACACCCTCATTAATTTAATGACTATTCATGGAATAAAGAATATGAGGTTATGTTAACACACTTACGGAGCAATGTTAAAAATTGCCAATAAAGCTGGAGGACCAAAAAGATTACAAACTCAAACAAAAGGACAAAATACTGTGATTATATCTTTTCAAGATTTTTACTACTGAAACCTTTGAACTGAGGCTGAACTCCTACAGAAGAGGTGTCTCTTTAGCAAGCATTTAGCTGTGATCAAGGTTCAAAGAAGACTTCTGTATCTTTATGCAGTGAATCCAATTATAAAGGCAATTCACACCTGCTTTAATTTAATTCCCATTCATTGGAACAAGGTTACAACTTTACCATAAAGCTGAGGGACTAAAAAGATTACAGATGAGCAAAAAGAGAGGAAAGTCCATACTGTGATATTATTTCCCTTCATGCTCGGTCCATGAATATAATGTACTTATTTTCCTGGTTATTCTTTTGTGGTCAGACGTACTCATAAAAGTATATTAAATACATAAATATATTAGGCATGCAAACATACGCTGACTTGCCAGCCATTCAGTTCACCAGTGAAAGCGACTACATTCTAATATTATTATTATAATACATCCTAACAGTTCTGCACTACCTCTTATCTCCATGAAGGTTGCGGTATTCAGCATTTGTTTAAAAGATAAAAATATCTTTTTTCAATATCTGTTTTTAAAATATCTGAAAGAACTTTCATTTTGGAGGCTGTGGTTTGTGATGCCATTGAACGTATTATATTTCTGTTAATTTGGCAGACCCTTTTTAGACAGTGGGCTCGGCTAAATAAACCAGAAACAGCAACACAAACTACATCCTCATTCATTTTCTGTAACCGCTTGTCCTCCGGAGGGTCGCAGGGGGGGGGCTGGAGCCTATCCCAGCTGTCATTGGGCGAGACAGACAAACAACCATTCACACTCCAAAATTATTATACTGTTGAATTACTAACTTGCTGATGCTGTTTCAACATGAACTGAACATGACAGACATGCATGGGCGGCACGGTGGCGTGGTGATTAGCTCTGATGCCTCACAGCAAGAAGGTTCTGGGTTCGAATCCACTGGCTGATTTAGGTCCTTCTGGCTTCCTTCCACACGCTCGTCAGGTTAATTGGTGAAAAATTGGTCTAAATTGGCCGTAGGTGTGAGTGTCTGTCTCTCTGCATTAGACCTGTCCAGGGTGTACCCCGTCTCTCGCTCAGTGACAGCTGGGATAGGCTCCAGCCCCCCTGCGACCCTCCAGAGGACAAGCGGTTACAGAAAATTAATGAATGAATGAACTGTCATGAAGGGGGATTTACTAGAGGACTAATGTACCCAATGTTTTGGCAAGTTTGGAGTGCACATGCTAGGCTAACACAGGCACAAGCCACACAGATAAGAAATTAAAACAAAATCGAACATGAAATGTCCCATGACCTTCATATCTGCGACACAACAAAGAGATATTCTTTTCTTTCCAAGAACATTTCAAGATGTAAATGTTGTTATATGACCACAGGAACTAATCATTTGGATTTGTTGATTGCAATAACTGCTGCTTTTTTTTTTAAATTATTATTTCCAAAGGAACTACACAGTACAATGCAATCTTAATGGTGCTCACAGCACTGTTCGGATGCTGGCCCCAGCGTCACTGAACACGAATGTTTGGCAAGCCGAAGTATGCTCGGACGACAATCGGCTGAGCCCAAATTAAAAAGAGAACACCAGTGAGGGCCGCGTGTGACAGTCGCCGCGGCTCCCACAACTGTAGGAATCTGTTCTGGATTCAGTGGTTTCAATTTCACACCTCTTCTCTTTTAATGCCTGCTGTTTCGCTGCGCTCCTCCCCTCCTTGTGCGCGTTCCTCTCGGCTTCTCCTCTCCTCTCCAACCTGCCGCCAAGCTCCACCGTTTTCCCAAACTCTTCTCTCCTCTTGGTCCCGCTGGTTTCCGGCTCATTTTCTCCTCCTCAGCTGCTCTCCTCGCTGGTACCCGTCTCCCTCATGTCATTTCTTCTTTTTTACACTTAATGGTTTCCATGCTTTTTGTTTTTGTTTGTTTGTTGTTGACTCCCTTACCGAGTTTACCTGATTTGATCATGGTTAAAAAACAAAATCCATTAATACTTTCAAACTTTCTCATATGTTAAAACCTGAATCTGGGTCATCCAAATTAATACTAATGTGCCCACCTCCTATTTACTCTCCATGCCACTATTCCAATGTCAAACTACCACCTGTTTCAGCTGTGTGACTCCACCTTCTGTTTCAGTTAAATGTTCTAATGACACATTTTTTAAAACCGTAATTAAGAATTTCAGGCAGCAGATTTTTTTTTTCTTGTCACAGTTGTTCTCTTTTCTGTCTCCTCTCATCGCTGGGGCTTTTAGCTGCCCTTCCTCTGTAGCGGTGTCTGTCGTCCCACCGCAGAGGCAGAATGACCCGCAGGCTGTGAATTTAAACGAGGCTGAGAGCCGGGCAGGCCTGGGCCGCACCCGGCCATATGGCTCTGCCTGTGATAGAGAGGGATGAAGGTGGCCGGGAAGGAGGGACAGAGGAAAGGGGCAAAGATGAAGGGGTAGGACAGAGCTCGGGGATGGATGAGGAAAGCTTACTTAGCAGAATAAGGCAGAACAAAAGACGGGGCTACAACGGAAAGCAGAGCAACTCAGGTGGCTATAAAAAAAAATAACTTTCTCGGAGGAGGAGGTGCGCAGAGGTGCGCGGTGAGGAGCAAATTACCTGGCATTAATCTGGAGGAAACGGCAAGCAGGATGGAAGATGGAGGAGGAAGGGAAGGGGCGGTCGCAGGTGCGCACAAGGCACCGACTCACCTCCACAAGAGTGTGGCTTAGTTAAAGGAGAGCGGGATGAAAGGAGAAAGAGTAGAGATAGGGGTCAATGTCTGATCAGTTGTGTAAAATAATAATTAAAAAAAATAATAATAAAAAAATTATTGAACACAATGAGGCAAAGAGAAAGATCTTGACCAGCATCTGGCTTGCATTTATAAAACTGAGCTCTCGATTCACACTCATTAGTTTATGTTGAATCAACATAATTACAGCACATTAATCTACTGTTTCTTTGCTGATGTTGTGTACAGCGATCGCCACATTATTAATCACTGTGTGAAGACTCAGTCATCCAGGCAACTGGACATTTCACCCGTCCTTTTTTTAGTTTGTTTTTAACCTGTATAAGTAGACCATCCAAAAAGCACTTAAAAAGGCAATTTAAGAGATTCTGAGAAAACTCTACAACACATCTAACCACAGTTTTTGAAATCATCAGACCAAATTTTTAATAGCTGCCAAGAAACTCTTCAAGTCCAGCTGCCTTTTTTTAAATGCTTTTTGGATATACCATGACCTGGATGACTGAGAACCTTCACAGATATAAGTAGACTAGTGTCACTATTGTTAATGCTGTTTCTGGTAATAGTTGATTTCACATTGAAACTACTTTTTATGGTCACATTATTAATTCAATCCAATCAATATGACTTTTTAAAATGACAAATAATATTATTTGACAAGCCTAGAAATCTATTTTACCTGGGACTGGCAAGAGATTCAAATATTTAATCACGATTAATCGCATTATTTCCATGGTTAGTGGGCATTAACTCAAATGAATCATTATATATCTGTTTTAAATGTTCTTGGAAGGAGTATTTTTTTTAAGTTTGTATGACTCGTATCAACATATGAGCTTATGGTGACGATTAATACGGATAACTTGTCGAGAGACTCAACTGGCAGGACTTTGAAGGTCACTTTCTGCTTGCTCTTCTTGATCTTCTTTTGGGATTTTGGGGATTTGAAGCTACAGGACTTTTTACTGCCCTCTGCAGGGTAAAAGTATTTACTACAACTGCACTTCTGATTCTGCTTGCTTTCCATGGTGTTGCTGCTGCTTTTGATCACGGCTGATTTTCAAAATTACGGTGCAGGCTTTGGTCAAAATAACAAGTTGATCGTGGAAAAAATGACCACATTAACATTAACCACCCATCAGCATACACGACAAGCTGTGGCCTGCTAATTAAGGGTCCTGACAGTGGACAAAGAGTCAGAGTTTTTGCCCTCCACATCACTCAGAATCTAATCACATTCACCCTTAATAACTGGGGACAGGATGTAAAATACAGTTGCACCAGTGGCAGTGTAGCGTCACATAAAATCATAAGAATGCTCATGAGTCTGTTGGCGTGGTGCTTCATGGCGACCTAAAGATGCAAAAATCCTTAGTATTTCTTCCCCACCAAATAAGAAATAATACTAATAAAAATCTGGATTTAAAAAAGAATATATTGAATACATTATTTTATATAGTTCCAAAGCATTATATGAACAAGAATACTGATTGTCTGTTTGCAGAGGTGAAGGTCGGGAGCAATGGGGTGTTGAACGGGCAGTGGGACCTGATGTAGGTTCAACTACTGGACAGAGAGGGGGGAAAAAAAAGCAGAAAAAGTTATTTTTGAAAGAACAGCACAAAAACTGAAAGATGAATAACAATACTGGAGAGGAAAGGATATATAGAGTACAGAGGGCCAGATGGAAGGAGGGAGGGAGTGAGGGAGGAGAGACCAGAGAACATGAGAGAGGACGGGAAAGGAGGCGGGAGACAAGACATACTGGCCTGGTGCGGGGCCGGCTGCGGAGGCTGGGTGTCGGACTAGTCTCGGCGGGCCCAAGGGTACAGACGGACAGAGGGAGGGGAACGAGGAAACAGAGATCAATTCTGTCAGAACTGGGTTCACACCCCCGGGGCCACAGAACTGGGCTGGCCCACGGAGAGAGTCAGAAGAGGAAAGAGAGTGGGGTGGGGGAGTGCAGCGCTGCTATTTATATCATTTTAGTCTGGACTTCAATGTTAGAGAGAAAGAGGAAGGAGCAGAAGATGTTTGCTGGAACATCTGTGCATGTGGAAGTTGTGCATATGCATATTTGCGCTCATAAATCAGTCAATAAAGGGTTGTCGCCTCCAGAAGGACACACACTGAGAGCTAAGCATCCTTTTGTCATTGCAGAGGAGAGTCGCGCATCTGAGAGAGCAACAGAGGCGAGACGGAGACAAAGACGGAGAGAGAAAAGAGTGAGGTAACCCTGCCTTGTCCCCAGCACCGGGGGAAATCTCCAACTCCAAGGTTAATTAAGCACTGGAAATGAGATCAAGAAGCTTTCCCTTTCCGACTCATTAACCAATTACAACGCTTCTTCAAAACAGTTCAGCACTCGTCTCAGAGTGCAGAATAATTGTCTGTCAATGCAGATCAAAAGTCAAATCACGCGATAAAGCCAGCGCTAGCTTCTGCCGCAGCCGGGGGCGCGGCCGCCGACGTCCAAACAACAGGCCCAAGTTAGAGGACGCTGAAAACAATGATGAATTATCGTGGAAAGGACTGATGCGTAGGCACTAAATTGATCAAGTTGTATTATTTAACTCATTTAGTTAGATTAAAAGAGGTGACTACTCCGGTTTTAACAAAGCTTTCTAGCAAATCAAATTTGCTAGAAAGCTTTGGAAATTGCCTGAAAGGCTGCAAACCTTGAGAGAGTTGAGGGTTCACTGTCGTCCAAGGAATCCCAGTTCTCTTTGCTTTATTCCAATGCTCCACCAGAAAAAATTATTTAGTAAAAGAAAGACATTAACACACGCAAAAAAAAAATACAAAAGTCTGATTTTAAAATCGGCTAATAAAACCTTTTCATTTCAAATATTCCAATGCTAAAAGAGCAAGCCATTTTCTTATTAACAAATTACCTTTTGAACACAGTGACTTAATTATAATGAGTCTGAATTAAAATCCAAATTCCACGCAGATGTCTTGTCTAAGATTCAGACAAAGCCACTAGGAAACAAACTGAACTTTCCAAGGAATGACGGATTCCATGCCGTGATTCTCAAATCATTACCTAACATGAATTTGTCGACAGTAATTGAAGGTCCACTCTGGCAGGTTTCGACCCGAGATCAGCGGTAAAGTCAAATTCAGCTGTGGGGTGTTTTTTCAGCATACTATGCTGCTGACAAGGTCACTTCAAGATGTTCTTGTTTAGAGGATCAGAGATCAAAGTCTGAACATAGCTGCAGCATACCGGCACATTACACACTGAACACGGCGCACGTGGCAGTATGAAAAGAGAAAAGACGAGAGGATCGTTTAGAAGTGAGCTCAGCGCTTCATTGTGATTGGTGTTGAAACACCGCGAAAAGAAAGGGTTGCTGCGGGGAGACCTAAGGCAAGTGAAGTGCTCTGATTTACTATCGTACAAGCAAGGACATTATTAGCATAGCTGCAAGAAGGTATGGAAAATAAACACATATTTTTGTTTTTTCCTGCTTGAACTGTTTGTGATGTTTAGGGGCAAAGAAATAATGGACATAGACGACAAAACGTTACCTCCTGAATCAACCTTCTGAACACCATCTGTCATCACTGTATGAATACATTTAAACTGTAAGTTTACACTCGTATTTGTAGCATAGAGTCTGGCACCGCATTGCATTTAAGTGGTAACATCAGCCGTGCGTGTTGAGAACACCAATGCTAGGTAACTGTCGACGTCTAGATGTAGCCGAGGTGTAACAGATTAGCAAGCTAACGACCAGGTTATTTAATATAGGAAAGGTAAAGATATCGGGAATATCATGATTTACCTCAGTTTAGTTTCTAAATTAACATACTAACTTACTATCAACCCCTCCTTTTGCAAAAATTTCCACTTATGAGGTCGTGAATATCAAAAGAGGAAGCGTTCACATGGACTTTTCTTGTAAACACAACCTCATTTGAGGGCAGCGCACGTTCTAGCACTCGGAATAGCAAAAGTAGAATGTTCAAGCTTTCTAGAGAACCATTTCACACCCACTGACTTCCATTGTAGCCATTTATCTATGTACTGCTGTTTTAAACCTTAGTAAGTAATTTGAATTCATGATAGAGATGGATAGATACTTTATTTATCCTGTGGGAAATTCGGTATCCAGTAGCATCTGTATGTATGAGATATTACATATATAATACTGTGTCTTTTGCTTTTTGATTATTTCAACTCATGATTAATTACATTGACCAGTCTATGTGGACAGTTACTTTATTTTAGTGAACTGTTTCACCCTTTTACCATCTATTTCAATCACTTTTCCATTGCTTTCAACCACATTTCTGAGTTTAATTGGGACTTTTAACTAATTGTTCATAATTCCTATGTCTAAGTGACAAGTAACAGATTCCATGCGCTCTTAATTAAACATGTGAAACATGTAGCGTTCCAGTGGTACAGCTCAATAACATGCTTTATTCAATCAAATCGCGCTTTCTACTTCTGCAAATTAAATTGATCTTCTCCACAATCTTTCAAAAAGTCTGCAAAGGCACCCCCTGGGATGGAAGCACCGCTGGTCGCCCAAAGGATTCAATAATACATTCAATAACACTTCCTTTATACATGCAGGCAGCCCGGCCTTCAGTCGGTTGGAGTAGGTGGATATCTCATTTCTGGAACAAAACGGTGCTCGCTGAGATACTGCAGCATTTTGGCTCCATCCGTAAGAATCAGCGCTTAGAAGAAAAATCAATTCCTGCACTTTATCCCACTGTCAGAAATTACAAGGAATTGCTCGGTAACTACTCGGATAAGAGACAGAGTTTTTGTGCTAGAATAAACTAATTTTGTTTTGCCCCATGTAATACCTAAAAAAGAATCCCCTGCAGCATCGGCGTGTGACACGCGAAATAAATGGAAGAAGCGAGGATTTCACAATGACTTCTATTGTGTAACCTCGTTTAACAATGAGGTTTGCCATACATGATTTATAGATTCTAAATGTATGAGAACGGGCAGATGGAATGTGCTGCGCTCCATTTTGTTAGTCGGTTGAAAAAAAAGCTACGCATGAGTAAAACAGGATGTGGATTTAAATAATAATAAAGAAAAGAAAAAAAAAAAACCCTGCAAGGTAAAAGGGCAAAAGATGGACTAGATAAATCCACTGTCTTCTCCAGCACACACCTCTCTCCTGTTGTTCATTTGTCTCAATTAGTGTGTGTCCATTCTGCTTGTACAGTCTGTAAATTCATCCCACCCAGCCATACATTACCTCTACCTTTTTCAAGTTTTCCTCTCCTCGCGGCTCACTTTGTTTATTTTAATTTTCAAGTTAAATGTCGGGCATTTACTGATACACTCACTTGCCAAAACATTAGGCGCACTATTGAAAAAGAATGCGTTCTAATAACAGTTTTGAACCAAATATCCCTTCATGACTCTTATAATGTTCAGTTTGTGTTGGAACAGCTTAAAAAAAGGTGGTGATTCAACTGTATTATCATTTTGGAGGATGCAGTTTGAGGTGCTGTAATTTAGCCTAGCCCACTGACTAAAATGAGGTTGTCAAAATAATAGAAACATGCGTCTGTGCTCAATTTACATTGCAATTCAATAGTACTACAAAACCCAGCCTTGGCAATTAAAATGCAGTTCTGTTTTTTGAACAAATGCTGAAAAATATACCGAATGCAAGCTAAGTCAGCTTCATTTTTATGCCACCTTTTGACCAGTACGCAAGAAAGACCTCACTAAAGGCAAGAAAATGCATAATGCAGTTATACTAATTGACCAAACATGAAGGGAAATATAATCACAGTATGCTCATTTTGCTCGTGTGTAATCTTTTTAGTTGGTTGTAACCTTGTTCCAATGAATGGGAATTAAATTAAAGCAGGTTAGAACTCAGGTTAGAATTTCAGCAAATGCTGGATACAATAAACTTGATGAAGCTAAGATTTAATGCAGGACTTTTAAAATAAAATGCATTTGACAGTTTAAATGTAAAATACAATAAATGCAATGTAAGTCAGCTTTGTTTTCATGCCACCTTTTGTTCACAGACTGTTATATCAGAATGCAGTCTCTTTCATTAGTGTACCTATCGAACCGGCAGCTGAGTATATTCACAACAAAGGAATACACGATGATTAAATATAAATAAAGGTCAAAGCATCTGCTACATGTTCTGAGGTGAAACTTCCAGATCTCACTGCGGATGTGAATGAATTTACAGTAGGAGACGGCAGATGGCAAAAATGAGAATCAGCTTCATATTAATGTACGACCACTGCAGGAACTTTAGCACTGGTGCGAAAGCAAATCGACACCGTTCCCTGCGAATGGATTCGAAAGGGAACGGCACAGACTCTGCTCACACTGTGCTAAGGGAGGCAGCCTTTAATGTCCCACTGATATTTGCATTTCACCGTGAATTGTAACTGTAAAAAGTAATGGCTGGTCTGAGCGGCACGACGGCAGCCGTGGCTCGCGGGAAGTGACCATTAAAACGACAAACGAGTTACTCTTCGTGAATGGGCAGCGGGCCTTTTTTTTTGTTGTTATTTTTTATAAGATCTTTTGGGTGTTTGTGTGTGATGGGTTTAAAATGTTTGCCAGAGCGTACACAAACTCTCTCTCTCTCTCTCTCTCTCTCTCTCTCTCTCTCTCTCTCTCTCTCTCTCTCTCTCTCTCTCTCTCTTCTGCTCCTTTTCTCTGTAATGGAAAACAGAAGCAGCAGCAGCTGGGTGGTCAACTGTTGTCCTTCACATCCCAGTAACCAGCTCACACTGATCACCATGGATTACTTTATCAAAGCGTGAGGCAACACACACACCAACACTGTAATCTCCCATAGAGACAGAGAGAGGCCAAAAAAACAGAAGAAATATCACCTGCACAATATAACACAAATGCAGAGTAAATTGCCCAGACCACAACACTAATATTAGATGAATCGGCAAAACCTGGGATTATGATAATACCGTTTTATCTTTCCTCACATCCAAATGCCATTTTTTTTTGTTTTCTTTAAATCTCGTTTTCTGCAATGGCTACTGAAGAGGTGAGGGTGAAGAAAGGGTAAAAATTAGGGTAAAATAACACTTTCTTCTTCTCAGCATTAACTCAATCCACAGCTGGTTGATACACCGAGCAGGCATAACATTATGACCACCGACGGGTGAAGAGAACAACATTGACCATCTTGTGACAATACAATATGTTCTGCTGGGAAACCTTTGGACCTGTCATTCATTCATGTGGATGTTACTTAGACATGTACCACCCACCTAGACCAGACCAGACCCCCCCATCCCATAGCAATGACACTCCTTGATGGCAGCAGCCATCCCCAGCAGGATGCAGCCTGACACACACACAAAAACGGTTGAGGAACAACTAAAAAAAACATGAAAAACAGCACAAGTTGACCTGGCCTCCAAATTCACTAGATCCCAAACTGATCAAGTATCTGTGGGATGATCCACAGAGGACCCTCCCCTCAACCCATAGGACCATTGACTGTATAAATATGGACAGTTCACTCACGTTTTCATTTAATTAATACTACGCTCTGCTGTACCTCCACCAGATACAAAGAAATGTTGGATTATACACTGTACTTATTTATTTATTTATTTATTGACACAACTCTCTCGGTCCCACGGGGCTTCTTTGCGGATTCATTGACACAGCAACTGGTGGTCACCATTATGTCACATCCTGTTTCTATAGCGTCAAACAGCTAAAATGAAACTTATCCAAAAGATTGTCACTTGAACGTGCATCAACATTAAATTAACTACCTAAAATGACAGAAAGCATCCTTGAAAAAATGAATTATTTGACATGTATTTTAGTGTTTTGGTTCAGCCCAAGTCCCATCCACTAACATGGAGGGGGTGGAGCTTATGACCTATACCACAGCCGGTCACCAGGGGGAGCTCTACTCGCTTTGGCTTCACTTTTGAGGATCAGTTCCGCGGTCTATATTTATACAGTCTATGCATAGGACCCAAAGGCTATCACTAGCAACATTCTACAGGACACAGGACACCCTCAGAAGGCCCATGTCCATTCTCTGATGAGTCACAACTGTTTTGGAGGCACAAGGGAGACCTACGCAATATTAGGAAGGTGGTCATGAGGTTATGCCTGATCGATGGATATGTCCGTTCGTCTTTACATTTGGTTTTAATTGCCTCCAAATGGACAAAAAACATCTTGCAGGTTTAATACTGATGGTAAGGAAATGCTCTACTTGGTCATGATCAGGCAAAAAGTTTCCCAAACTTCATCATCCTTACTTTCTACCTAGTTACACCAAGGGCACACTTCTTTTCTGGAATGGTACAGGGTGGAAATCATAAGACTATCAGTGGGCAGAGAATTCAGGGTTACTTCTTTTCTGTCTGTGCTGGATTTTGTTCATGCAGTAAATAATAAAACAAGAGGCATGCCGGCCAACAGGAGAACAATCTCCTTTGTGTTCATTTCAGCACTGAATTCACACTTTTCACTTCCATAAAACTTTTATTTCTGTATGCCAACAAAAAACAAACGGGAAAAAAAATAAAAAATTTCCATATAAATGAAACTGAAAGAAACACATGAAAAGCAATGGGTGATTCCGAGTTTAAGGACAGTGCTCCTCTTCTTTTTCATGATGCAAAAGTATGAAAACAATTTGAAATGATCAACGTGTGACTTGATCCTGTGTAACAAATTTGAAGGTGTCCTCACATTTCGTTTTCCCAGGCATGTTATAGTTGTAAATGAGACAAACACAAGCGTCCCTCCAGGCCCACAGTGGAGTCGAATGTCTCTATTAGTGTCCTATGGGGAGAGGACTATGTTTATGTATTGGGGGTGGAGGGGGGTCTGTTTTCACCCCCTGCAGATTATTCACATTGTCCTCAGTGCAATTTTCCCCCTCGACACACTATTATATTCCCTCCAGCAAAGATCATTTTATTGTTTGTATGTGTGTAAAGGGTGATGTTGGTCATTAATATTTCATGCTCTCTGTCTGGGTGGTTCCCTACACGCGCACACACACACAAGGCTTTGCGAACGCTCGTGCGGGAAGGCCGTGTTTGTGGTGTGAAACCGATGCCTCGGTCGGTTGTCACACCCCTTGAGTTTCAACCTGACCTTTCATGTCTCCATTGGACAAAGCCCTCCGGGGATTAACCAATCAGGGAAGACCCCGCTGTGCAGAGATTAAATCAGGCTCCCCGAGCTGCCAAGTGGTCAGAGAGGATCCATCTTTCACCCAAACACACCAACACTGCCATCAGACCTATTGGATGTCTGTGTACGTGTGAATGTGGGAGCAAGCGGGGAGACAAAATAGCCCCGTAAAGGCAACAAGTCACATCCCCTACAGCGCGCACTGTGCAGTTGGTTGCTCTTCCTCTCAGCTCTCAGCTTTCAAAAATAATGCCATGCTGTATTCAGTAAAGAGAGAAAAAAAAACCTTAATCAGGACAAATATTTGATGTGACTAGTGTTTGCTTGAGTACGCTTGCACAGTTTTCAAGACACTTGGCAGGTTTGTTTCTTCCAAAACTTGCTACATTTCTTCTGTAGATTCGGGCGATCTCATTTACTTCTATCTCTTCGTGTAGTCTTGGATTCACTCAATAATCAGGGCTCAGTGAACACCACAGCAAACGTTAAGGCTCCTTAGTTCTGGTCACTGAAAATGGCTCTTTACGACTGCTGCTGGATGTTTGGGGTGAGTGCAATCCTGCAGAATGAGTTTCGGAATGATCTAATGTCCCCTTGGCGTTACGTGACGGATAACAAGGTATTGTAAGCATTTTAAGTCTTTCAAGGCCGCTTCCAACAAATGGTTTATTATGAACGTATTAGCAATCTGAGAAAAGTGGACTGAGAAATGCGCAGTACAAACGGAATCATTAACATATCGTACACAAAGCATGAGACGAATTTGCGCGATGAGGTGGCAGTAGCGCTGCTCGAATTACCACATGAAACGAACGAATGCCACGTCTCCGTCTCGTTACCTCATAGTTTTCCACTGAGGTTTGATTAAATCTCTTTTAATTACCTAAGTGCACCCTCTTTCTTCTTACTTTAACCTGATGAACCCGCTCTTAATATTCACATCAAGGCAGTGGACAGAAACATATGTTAATGTGCTGCTTCTACAGAAGTTTGGATGAAAACCAGACAGATTACTCAAACCCGGCTCCAAGGCTTAGTCGCTTTCTTTGTTATGTTTAATTATCCTGTGAGCAGATATTTCCTGATCTGTATTAGGAAACTTTTCTAGAATTAGTATTCCTTTATTGTCATTGTCAGACCTTCATAATGCAAACACAGTAAAGCAGCCGTTCAAACAGACAAAATCCTGGATGGGACGGGTCTTTCAGGGTGTTTCAGGGCTTTTTTGAGAGAGCTCCGACGATAATCTTCTTGGTGGTGGTGGCAACCCTCTTAGGCACTTTCCTCTTGCATCGGCAGAAGGCCCAAAGCAATCTTTCAGTCAGTTGGTTCTTCCTGAGGATGACCATGAAGTACATGTCTGTGGTGTCTGTAAGACACATAGTCATAATTGTATTTGGTAATGTGCATTGTATACTTGCTTTGGCTCAGATTTCTAAAGAGGAAAAAGCCTTGGCACAAAATGTTGCGCTTCGAGTTTTGTCCTTGAAATGGCTGGTATACATCATCGTCTAGGCCTGGATAGTTTTAAAACAAAGCTTTTTTTTATGCGTTTTAGCCTTTCCTCCGAATGAAATGGAACTTTTGGAACCTTGGGTGAAGAAATTCAGAAACCTTTTTGACATTCAGGAACTTTGAGTGTTTTGCTTGAGACATGAAAGTGTGGGAGCTGTTTCCATAAGGAAATTTTAGTGCTAACCTTGCTAAGTCAACTTGTTTGTCAGTTTTCAGCCCTCTGATTGGCCACCATGTTTGCTGGGTTGAGGTTATACCCCTGCCTATTGGTTTGTCGTTCTCGTGGCAGCATTTCATTTGCCTTTTTGGTTTTGCAAGCAAACCTTAGCGTTCTATTGGCACCGTCACAACAATGCTCGACCTTGCATTAATAAGATTGTGTTCATAATGTCACGATCAATGCAGTAAGACAAGATTTTGTTGTAAAGGTACACAAGATAAAATGAGCTTCAGGCTACCTCCTCTCCTGCTCATTTTGTTACTTTCCCTCTTTCTCTTCCTCTCCCGTCCTCCCAGTTCTAATCCCTGTTATCTATTTGATTGACCAAACCCTTTAATCACATAGCTATCTCGAGGATGGAAATGGCAGTGCCTAGATAATTAGCTGCTAGATAATGGATGCCTCTTTTTTTTCCCCCCACTGCCATCCTCTCCTCCCTCGTTCACCGGTCATTCCTGGAACAAGTTTACAGTTAATTGACTATTCATCACGCGCCATCTGATGTTTGCAGAGAGTTGCTTTCACCAACATTCTCCACTTTTACATCCCTGAATGCAGAAACACGAGCACTGCAAAGATAGGAATGAGCAGGAACACACACACAGCAAGTATTAATGCACAAATGCATGAGTACGTACAGAAACCAACACGTCGACCTGTATTGGCGTAAGCGCTCTTCTACGGGGCAGCTCATCCACATTCACACTGAAGGTAGCTACTAATTTAGTCAGTTTAAAGCTTGATTATGTTAAAGTGAGATGGAACAAAAACAAGAGAGGGCCGTGTGTGACCTCTGACAAGTATACAAAGCACACCTTGTGTCACCCTTGTTCATCTTAAGTGTTATTTTTGAGGTTCCTTGCAAACACAAGGTGGCAGTGCATATCAATCGCCTCGATTATATGGGTGGCTTGGTGTTGGTTTTGTGCTTATATGGTGGCATTTGTGTTTATTTGTGAAGGTATGCTTTGTTTTGTGCTTGTGTAGTTGGTCTGAGGGTGGGGGCTTTGTGGTAATATGGTTGGTTTTATGTTGGTACAGTTTTTTCTTGGTTTTAAGCCCATAAGACTGTGTTATTGTGTTATATATTGCTAGTAAATATGGTTTTGTGTCGGTGTTATGATTGCAGTGGCGGGCCGTGCATTTTCCACCCAGGCCTTCAATGACTTCCAACCTTATTCAAAACACCTCTTAACAGATCATTATAATGCCACTGCTATGGAAACCATTAACAACATACGGATGCAACATAAAACAGGATGTTTTGTCTCATAGCAAGATGAATGCCATTACTAAAGCAAGAAACTCACTTAGGACAATTCAGACAATCTCCTCTCACTCACTGCAGCCGTGCTCCAGCACCACATGCGTCAAATCCAGCAGAAGCGTCAATGTCGACCCAATAAAATGTCAAAAATATGCATAAAAGATGTAAATACAATTCATTTTACTCACCAGAACTTAAGGAACAATTTAGAGTTCTCCTCGGAGCCAGTTAACCAAGAGTAGCGCTCATAGGCACTGTCCTGAAAGTTTCCCTGGCTGGGTCAGGCTAGCTAGCTCCAGGATTAGACGGACTTTCCTCACAACATCCAGCTTTTCCTTCAAAGTTCGCCATGAAAATGTCTTTCTAAGAAGATCTCCAACCAAATTGATTGCCTCTTCTCCTTCCGCCGTCATCGCTTGTGCAGCAGATATGACATGAACCGCTAGCTTGGCTTAAATGGAACGGCTCTTTGACCCTCCAACGCAAAACATCTCAACTAACAGCTGAAGCCTGACCTTCACCGTAACCCCTAAACCCTTAACAATTTTTAACCATCAAAATTCTGTGGAGCCCAGCCAAAATGGCCCCAAAATGACAAAATATCTCCATTATATTAGTATTTGAGGAAACGTGACCACACAAGAACCCTGACACATGAGCCCCTCACCTGGACATACGTAAGTTTGGAAAATAAAAATGGGGCGATATTAGCCAAAAACACATTGAAAATACATAAACATATGCATTCAAAAAGAAACTATTAAATAAAATTGACAATTAAATGTAAAGTAAACATTTAGGATAACAAATATAAATGCAAAGTTTAGTTGATGTCTGCTTTTTTTGACCGATTTGTTGATTTCTGTTTGACTGTTTCAGTTTGCGTCTTAGATATATATGTATATAAAGGTTTTTGGCTTTTAATATTTCTTCTAATCTCAGCCACAATTCACAATAGTCAACACATATGCATTTAGAATAAAAAGATGTTTCTCCCTTCCTGCGGGTGGAGGGGGGCGAGGAGGAACCGTTCTGCTGCACGGCAGTATTCGCTGGCTCTCGGCACATGCACTTATCACATTTCTGGAGTGATTCGGGAGTCTATAACTTGGTCTTGAATTATAAATCAGCCGGAAAAGGGGAAATCAATTATTTAGGCATGTACCACAAATTTTAGCTGGGTAAAGCCCCCGAAAATAGGCCTGGCAATGCCACTGGGGTACAAGAAGGTTTTTTTTTTTTTCTCATCGCGGGGCCAAAGTGCTGGCCAGAGATCCTTCATCAAGAACCCGCAGTTTCTGCCATGAGGCAAAACAGAGTGACATTCACATTTTTCCCCCAATTAAAGAGTGACTCTGCGGAAAGCCACGGGATAAATTGCCTTCTAATCGGGCAGGTGGGCTGTGAGGACTCGGGGCATCAGAAGGCTTTAGATCATTCCATTTATTACCGAGTTGATTTAATCAGCACTGCCCGCTGATTTGATGAATTGCTCTAATAAGCCGCTTGGTGAATTGTTAATCTTTGGGGCAAGACACAGCATTCAAAAAGTCTTTTAATACTGCCAACCCGGATAAATAATTGTGAGCATTAAATGTGAAGGCGACATATGGAAATGGGGAAGCGGAAAAACAAGTCTGTGACGCATTTACTGGCTGGAAAGTACGTGAACAATCGTCGCAAAAGCTATTTTAAAAACAAGGGAAGCGCCGTTTAAGCTCTATCGAGAACAAACAGAGAGCGCATAAACTATGTATGTGTACTAGTCTCATTAAACTTCAATGATGTTGGTGTGATCGGAAACATACCAGGACAGCAGCTCGTTAACTTCACTCCATCATCCGGTTCATGACCACGGAACACAGCAAAGGACAGTATGTCCAAGGTTTTCTGCTCCAAATCCTCTTTTTTTCATGCCTAATTTACACATGCAGATGATTAATGAAACAGTAGTTGCTGTCACATGAGCTTGGGTGTGCGTGTGTGTGTGTGTGTGATTCTCTGGCACTAAAACAACCCACCGAATGTGGTGAGAACTCATGCAGAGAGAAAGTAGTGTGGGGTGCTGGAGGTCTGCCCCATCTGTTTCCCTCAAGAGCAACCACGGGCACACACACACACACACACACACACACACACACACACACACAAATCGTCATTTATCTGACAGGAAGCTTTGTTTCACAGTTAGCACCTGAATTTCTCTATTACCCAGTTTTTCTCTTAACCCAAACGCGACAGGTTGACAAAATTGATTTTCCATTTGATCTATCTTTTAGCGACTATAATTGGAGTCACAGCCTGTATTTACAGTAATTAATTATGCATGAGCCCTTCCTCTTTGAAACAATGCATTCTGTCCATGTTTGCTCACATGGGAACTGTTTAGATTTGCTATTTGTCCTTGTTAATCAGGGCTGACGCGAGCCTTCACTGGCTTGTTGTTGCTTTAAGCTAAACTGACATTGTGCGCGTGTGCATATACGTGCATGCTGTGTTGTTAAGAATATCTCAAAAATTGGGGAAACCATTGGTGTCTTGTCCAATCAGTGAAATATGTGTTGAATTAAAGCACGATGCCTGCAGGCCTCTACGAAAATTCTAATCTTGATGACCTGTGCTATCCGGTTTGATTGTGGTAATTTTAATGTTGATGGTCTTCTACGCTGAACCCCTTTCTTGAGTTGTAGGCCCCTGGGTGCCTCTTCCATGTGGTTCAAGCCAACTCTGGTCCGTTTAGTTATTTAGCGAAGGTTCATTATTGCTTTTAAGTCAAAACCGTGGAACCAAATTGTGTTTGAGTCTTCTTTTCTCTGCGCTCCCCTACCCAGTTTGAAGAGGACCAGGCTCAGTCAGACAAAAATGCGATGCCAAATACTTGTTTGCATCAGACAGTATTTATTTGAATCCAACTCTGATGACAGTTGGTGGGCTTGTTTGGTCACTGTCAGTCACATCTGATCAAACCCACATCCACACAGTCCTGCTGCTATCTGAGAAAGTTGATAATCGAGAACTGGCATTTTTCTTCATGAATGTTTAATGGATTAATATAAAAAATTAAGATTTTAAACCAAGCTTTTAAAGATGTTAGTTTGTGTGTACTCCTTTATTTTAATGTGTTGTTGATGTGCACTATTGCACTTCACAAACAAAACCGAGAGAAAGTTTTAGGAGCTCATTTTCTATGACTTTTGTTATTTTAATGGGTGTTGTATAGCTTGCATTCAGACTGTTCCATTCCTCTTTAATTGGACTTCTATGTCAACAGTGCGGCCTTGTTGTTCATAAAAAGCTGGAAAAGCAGACTCGAACAGTATTTCACAGTACAATGCACATGTTCCTTCATTCTAGCGACTGCTGCTGGGTTACTCACTTTGCATCTTTACACTGTGTAATCGCATCACAGTGGAAATGATTGTGTCATTGTTCCAAGTGCAAGTGAAAGTGACTTTGTCTTAAAATGCCGTGTAAAGATAACTGATATAAAGTGTGTTCTTTCCTTTCTTTTATTTTTTAAACGAGACCTGAACGGTTGTAATGAGTGGGCGATCGCAGCACGCTCTGTACCGACGCGTGGTGCAGATAATACTCCCTGTGTAACTGATTCTGCCTTTGTTCTTCAATAGAGGAAGCACAATCAAGGAAAAAAAAATTACATTCGTTATCATCGAGTCCCATTAATAATGAACCTCACGCTGGTTTAAACAGGGAAATGGGTTTTGATGCCATCTCGCCCACACGCTGCCATGAAACCGCTTTCACGTGACTGAAGCGATCTCCGGGTACAAAAAAAAGAAAAAAAAAAGGGTATTGGGTTTGAGCCAAGAGTGTTTGGGAGGAGGTTAAATGGGCCAAGTAGGGCTCTCTCAGGAGGGTCACTGTTCCATATAACAAACAATGCAATAACAGGTCTGTATTCAGTGGTGTTCATTTTGAATGAGAATGAGACGGCTTATGTTACGTACTGCCTAGCCAAAAGAAAAGTCACCACCTGGATTTAACTAAGCAAAAAGGTACAATAGGTATTGGATAATTACTGCATGGGGGATTATCTTTCAGCTGGCAACAAGTTATTTAACCCCAACTGATGCAATGGGTAGCTTCTCATTTCTTAAACAACCATGTCTAAAGACACATCCCGTGGTCGTGGAAAAGATGTTAGTCTGTTTAAGAAGGGTCAAATCATTGGCATGCATCAAGCAGAGAACACATCTAAGGAGATTGCAAATTGCTTTACGAACTGTCCAATGCATTATTAAAAACTGGAAGGATAGTGGGGAACCACCGTCTTCGAGGAAGAAATGTGGTCGGGGAAAAAAATCCTTGAACTGATCGTGATCGGCGATCACTTAAACGTTTGGTGAAATCAGATCAAAGAAAAACAACAGTAGAACTCTGGGCTATGTTTATTAGTGAAAGTAAGAGGATTTCCACACATACAATGTGAAGAGAATCAAAAATCAAGGGATTGGGACTGAACAGCTGTGCAGCCTTAAGAAAACCACTAATCAGTGAGGCTAACTGGACAAAAAGTCTTCAATTTGCTAGTGAGCATAAAGATTGGACTCTGGAGCAATGGAAGAAGGTCATGTGATCTGATGAGCCCAGATTTACCCTGTTCCAGAGTGAAGGGGGGCATCAGGGTAAGAAGAGAGGCAGATGAAGTGATGCACCCATCATGCCTAGTGTCTACTGTACAAGCCTGTGGGGGCAGTGCTATGATCTGGGGTTGCTGCAGTTGCTCCGGTCAAGGTTCAGCAACATTATGTGCCCAAAGAATGAGGTCAGCTGACTACCTGAATATACTGAATGACCAGTGGCCTCATGTACGAAGGTTGCGTGCGTACAAAAACGTTCTGTACGTACTTGCTCACGGAAAAGTTCAGATGTATCAAAAGTGAAATGTCTGGGAACTTGTACGTGCCTACGCCAACGCCATGTCTGGCGTACACTGGCTTCTCCAGATATTGGTCCTTTGGCGACACTTAGAGTTGATGCTGGGAAACTGTCATAAATGTGAAAACTATTACTCCGACCCTGAGCAGAGCCGTGCCGGTCGTGTGGGATGTAATTATCCGCATGTCAATCAGGTATATCAAATTCCCACAATGCATCTGAACAGGTCAACATTAAAGAGCAATTTGCAGCGAGAACCGGTTTTCTGAATGCAATCGGAGCTATCGACTGCACACACATTGCTATAAAAGCACTATCACATGATGAATTTGTAAATGTCAACAGGAAACATTTTCATTCGATCAATGTACAAATCATATGTGATGCACAAATGCAATTAACCAACATTGTGGCGTGTGGAGGATAGCTGCCAAAGAGGACATTGTTGCACATCTCCGTTCCAGTGAGTAGCGTCTCCAATTCTCTTTCTGTGAAGTTCTTCTTTTTTCCCGTCTTACTCATTCTTATGTTTTCATTTTCTGATCGTGCTGAGAGCGGAATCTCAGGTGCAGGGCAATTTAAATATAATTTGCATATTTAAAAGGGGCGTGGACAGGGAGGGGTCGGGTACGCTCGATTGGAATGTACAAAGGAAAAACGCCTCTAGATCTGAGCGTGCGCCACGTTTTAGAAGGAAATCCACGCAAGTCTTCGTACATGAGGCCCCTAGTTATTCCATCAATGGATTTTTTCTTCCCTGATGGCATGGGCAAGATGACAATGCCAGGATTCATTGGGCTCAAGTTGTGAAAGAGTGGTTCGGGGAGCATGAGACATCATTTTTACACACGGATTGGCCACCACAGAGTCCAGACTCTCCCATCATCAATACAAGATCTTGGTGAAACATAATGCAACACTGGATGGAAATAAATCTTGCGACATTGTGTAATAGCTACAGTACTGTGATTATGGTCATTATTCAAAACATTGTATTCAGCAGCAATGACTGCAATTTAGTTGTTAAGTATGTAAAAAATGATAACTGTTAGTAAGTAGATGTCTCACAGTTGTAGCTGTGAATATCATCTTAAATGATCGTGTTAAAAACTCTGTCTCTTTGTTGACAGTGATGAGCTAGAACTAGCCACTACTCAGTACACCATATCCAAAAAACGTAGTGTTTAAAAGTATTCAAAGGAATACGGTGCTGTGTCATTGTGTAGTTCATCCTCTATCACTGTGGCTTTTCAGGGATGCTGAAAATAAGAATTTATCCGAAAGAGACCAAACCCTATTATCAGTGGTTAAATGAAATTGCCCATAACCACTGTGCATGAGCGTCACAAGAGAAAACATATCAGTGCTTTCGGACCTCATAACGCCAAAACATTTCAAGTTCTCTCTCTCTCTCTGATTCTTGTTTGTCAGCCGGTATCTGGTCGTCGTTTTTCCATCCTTTTTCTGTTGTGTTTCAAGCAAGAACTCAGTGAAGACTCCCTACAACAGAAGCTAATAGCTAGAAGAAAGCACCACTGTCTAATGCATTTGTTGTGCGCAGTTGGTTTTGTGCCTATAAAACTAAATGGCGTAGGTTTGCTCCTATGTGGCGTACGCAACCTTTGCAGATACATTTGCATTACCAATTACCAATGGCAACAGCAACTGCAGCTGTGCTAACACAAGACACTATAGCTGTTGCACCCACTGTTCTGAGCCTGGAAAGAAATCCAGATTTAAGTTCCTACTGACCAATAACCACAAGTTTGACAAAATGAATGAATACGATACAAGTTTTTTCAAAGTCAAAGACACTACTTTGCAATTCATTGAGTTGACAGTGAATCAACAGTGGCTGTCCATAGCCATAATAAAGCTATGGACGGTCATAGTGAGCTACAGCTAACTATAATACAAAATGTAAAAATGAAGCTGCTAGCTTCCAGCTTTGATTCCGCTCTTGATTTCCTTTGGGCGTTGGAAGGTTGTAGTGACGGGACATTGGTGCAGTTGTGCACTCTGGAGCCTGTATGAGGCTTCCAATGTTGTCAAAAATCTATAAAAAAATATGAGTATGACTGTGACATCATGACCCTGTGGAATAAGTAAGCATCCTGTGAATGTAAATGTGTGACCTTGTCTTCTAGACATAAGCAGGAAGCAATGTCCTTTTTTTTTTTTTTTTTTTTTTGAAACTGTGGACCCAAAGCACTCAAGTGGTAACATCACAGATGTTGCTGACCTTGCTTGGACGCCGGGACATCCTCGCTCTTTCATAGCTGCATGTGGACGCATACAATTGTACCCCTGCATGCATATATGTCCACATGTCACACTTAGATTCACGTGTGGGCCATTATACTGCTGATTCAACCTCTCTTGCTTTCGCTGTTCAGTACAAAGCCTTGTGTCCCCTAAACTCTCCGAAGCATCTGAGTGACACTACACACACACAGATACACACACACTCAGGCGCATGAACACACTCCCACACTGTGAAATGACCCGAGTCACACAGAGAAGGCAGCACCAACATCAGAGGGTTGTGATGGGGGTTCTTGTCATGGAGTCTGTTCTCACATCTGTCTCAGTTTTGACCTCTCCCTATGCTCTGACCCCTCCATGGCCACGTGCGCAAAGTGCACACACACTTATACTTGCACACATATGCAGACGTGGACACAAACCATGCAGCTAGCTGGCAACTGAACCTATTAGAAATGACTGGACATGTCAGGACCAGTCATAGACCGCAGCCATGGCCGTGAGGCAATACGACCCGAACATGGACACCACCACACACACACTGTTCATCTTCTCTGGACGATTTCAAGAGCAATTAGTCCGTCCATGCCACCAGGGTTAGGCAGCAGATCTCAGCGTTGCTCAGAACCCGAGGAGAATCACTGGCAGCTAATGATGTGGAGCTGGGGGAAGGGTTGCCCATGACTTTGGTCAAGACTAACTTAACACGCTCTCTCTCTCTCCTTTTTATTCAAATACAGGCTGAAGGTTTGTATTCACACCTAATTGACTCAACTCTTCCTGCTGGCTGTGTTCTGTCCACTGTCATATTATGTGCAATGTACATTAAGAAAAATCTAACACTTTGTTTTACCACTGGCCTACCACGGTCTTCGCTCATTATTCTGAAAACAAGCAGTAAGACACATTCTTAGAACAAAAATAATAATGAGACAAAATGCTAATGCCCCAAAACATCTTGTACAAACACAGGCATGAAAGAACAAACAAAGAAATGTATTCTCAGGGACTCCTACAGATTCCATGATGTTACAGTTACTGGTTTACCTTATTAACTTGGCTGGTTGTCCATGTCCTCAACAGTAGACCGATCATTATAGCTTTTGAGACATGTGGCAGCAAAGCTACGCCTACATTGTTCAGCCTTATGTGTAAATTTTATATATTAGTTTATAATATAGAAGTACAGGACCATTACACTTGCACAGTCACAGTCCTAGTCAATGGATTGAATGATTGGGCCTGAAAGTAGACAAAGAGAAATTAATCGAACAAATGAAACAGAAATATTATACTTGCACATTTATTTATTCAAGACAGTTCTTGTAACCCCCTTGTGCAGCAAAAACCACAACTAAATGTTTCCGGCAACTGCTGATCAGTCGTCTAAGTGGAATTTTAGCCCGTTCCTCAGCACTTCAGTCCTGAGATCAGGTCCTTTTGCAACATTTCTATTGGATACATGAAGATCTGCTGATGTTTTCATGCAAAAACCTTTAAGCAGCGCTTTGTAGTTGGCCGATGAGAGTTTGAAGGCACCACAGAATGCATAAAGGACTTCAAATTCTAGATAAATCAAAAATCCTTCAAATCTGAACATCAGCTAGAGTTTTTAGAGGCGATGTCACCTTCAGAAGCAAACCATGCTGCCAACAGCTGGTCAGTCGAACAATACTGTGTAGGGTTAGGCCATACAGCACACATGTAGATGTGTCACTGGACATTCCTCATCAGATGGAAGCCACAGAGCTGTGTCAAAGTGACTGACGCCAATGGAAGTCCGGCCTGTTCTTCACATTCACATTTGTTTTTTTTCGCAGTCACTTCAAGCCGTTCTCAAGCTGCAGCTTTGAAATGCTCACATCCTGATTTTGTCTTAACATCGCTGCCATAAACACTAAGTACTTCACTGTGAATTTGACTTTGTTTTACGTGTGGAATGATCAATCGGAGAGAAAGTTAGCAGCAATGTGTTTTTTTCTCATTCTCTCTTACAGGGAACGCAGCCTCCATCGTCTGGTGGAAACAAGAAGTTGAAGAGGGGGCAGCACACCTCCGATGAGAGGTTAGTCATGTAGGGAAGTCCCAAGGAGTCAGCTCTGTGTCAGACCTGGCCTAGAAATGTTCGGGATGATTCCAAACCACAGATGGCATTGAGCAATTTTCAACCCATAAACGCGTTTTTACGTCAATATTAACACCAGCATTGAAGGAAAGTGCCGGAAGGGCGGCATCTCTTTCTGTATGTCCTTCTGCCGCAGCGGCATTAAAAATAAAATGTTTTTAAAATAATTAATAACTAATAATGACCTAAAATATTACTCAAACCATCAATTATAAATCTAATGAGTGTATATATACAATAGGTCTTAATATGATTGACATATGCAGCCATTGCTCCTTTAGCACCACCTGAGAAATCCCGCCAAGATAAAAACATGTTATTAAAAATTTACTTTACATACTAATTAAAGTGGCATGAAAGGGCTGACAGACACCTCAGCCCCTATTAGGGAAGTGAAGATTAAGACCACAGGAAGCAAGCAGCGGAAACTCTGCTCCTCCTCGCCCCCGTCGTTCAAGACCGACAGCTAGACTGGATACCGCTTGTCGCGCCACGCAACTAACACACCAGCTACACACGACAAAAACCTTGGTACACACAGGGCCGACGAGGACAAAAGGGAGGGGAAAAAAAGGCGTGAAGCCGAACACGTGGCGAGCTGAAAAATTATGAAGCGGGAGTCACAAAAGCGTGAACCCAGAGGAAGTTATGGGAGCGGCAGGCAGATCGGTGGCTTTCCCCCTGTGGCAGATTACACAGAATACACACAATGAGAGACAGGAATATGGCAGCGGCTCACTTTTTCTCCCCTAATTATCAGACGCCATATTGGCTCTCTTCAGGAAGAGAGGAGGTAATTTTGTTTCTGAGTCCTTTTGGGAAATTAATTCATTTTACTAAAGTGACTTGGTAATTACAGTGACATCAAGGTTAATTGCCAAATCTGTATTGCTTTGGCGCCGTCAACGTCAAAGAAATCTGTTCTCTAAACACTCACCAGTAGACAACAGACCACACAAGAAGAGCCGACACGGATGCGCACACACATGCCCCAGTTGGGTTGTGTGTCCTTTTTTTTTTTTTGTGTGTGGGTAAAAGCTTTCAGACGTCGGGCGAGCAGTCGCACACATACGCTCACAAGAAAATACCGCACTGTGAAGGTTTTAAAGACGCTTTATGGCTGAAAGAAAATAGTAAACACAAAGGTTAAAAGACTGAATAGCACCTTCTAATACCCATTTTTAAGCTTGCGATGGGCTACGTCTGTTGATTCGACTTAATGAAGTCTATTATCAGGCAGTGACAAGCCGCTCAGCGATGATGAGCCTTGTCCACAGCTCGCTGTTTGCCGAGGTCGGCCGTAAATTCCCTCAGAAAAGTTTATTAACAAAGCAAGGCAAAGTCATCAGGGCGAAACCTTGGTAATCATTATTACAATACAGAACCCATTTGTTCTCCGGGGACCAAATCAACAATAAAAGACATCGTCCTCATTAACAAACCCGAATAAGGTGCCAACTGCGGTTGTTATGAAACATGTTTATTGAAAGTTGTGTGGAAAGGCCCAACTCACGGCGCGCTCCACAAATATAAGTGCTGATTTGCAATCTCCTTCTTAGCCTTTTATCCTTGAATAATTTGAATTAAATTATTTTGCCTAATGTCGGTGCCCCTGCGCCGCCGCACTCTCGTCTCTGCGCACACTTTGATGTCTTCTTTAATGTGCGTGGGTTTTTTTACGGTTTGTTTCTCACGGGGCTGGTCGAGCGGTTTCCTCTAGACAATATTGCCAGTTCTGACATCAGCGCATAAATCAGAGGGGCAACAAAAGTAAGAAGAGAAACACTTATTTTTTTCTTTTTGTGCTTCAACACTTTCATGCCTGGGAAAAAAAAAAGCATCTGTATATTATGAAATGTCAAAAACATAGAGCACAATTATGGATAATTTAACAGTCGTCACAAAATAAGTGTGTAAACTGCCACGGCTGCATTTGAGAGTTTTTAAGGACTCGTGAAGGAACAGAACAGCAGCAGAGCACACAGCGAGTGCCAAGAAACAACTTCAACGTAAACAGTTTAATGGAACACCGGTGCATCCAAATGCTGGATCCCACAGCCAACTTCCGCCCCGTGTTACAGCGGCTCGTGTTCGTGCATATGCCTTCTCCATCCTGACAACAGGTGCAGCATCACCTAGACAGGATGTTCCTGGATGTTGCGGGAATCCCTTAGGCCTCGGTCTCCTGCTGCCTGTTACAGCTGCCAACGAGCAGACTTACAAAAGAATATATTGACCAGACAGTGACATACAAGGTTCCTCTGTGTTTATTTGCCAAGAAAAGCCAACAGCGCCAAAGTATATATGAGGATTCAGACAAAGAGGTAACTATTGTAACATTGTCATTTTGAACATTTCTGTTTGTGCAAATGGATTAAGCTGCTCTGGAAACGGATTGTAAAATCAATAAAGGGCATTTATGTCACAGATTAATTTGACGCTTTAAATCACTGCTAATCCTGCGCAAATATAGCCTAAGAGGATCAAACTTTGGGCTTGGTGTTATGATATGATATGAACGATATGAATTGTACATGTACTTTTAATGTACAAATGGCCACCTTCCTGCTATGTTACATATTTAGGCTTCAAAATAACCTCAGAATGGTTAACACTGTTCCTCATGAGCATATTAACTGGCGAAACTGGCTTCTAGTATTCACCTTAGAGAGAAGAAGTCGTCACAATAGCAACTATCCCCAATTATGAGCTCTCAGTTCTCCCAGTTCCACTCCATTTTGGCAAAATGGTGCCATTAATTACTGTGCTGAGTTAGCTATTAGCTGATCCTGTTTTTCATGCACCCATGGGCATACAAGCAGCTATCACCGCTTGATTGCCTCGACGCTGAAGAAAACTTGGAAGAATTGATGATTCTCAGGAAACTTCTCAACTTTCTTTATGATGTTTAAAGCAGTTTCAAAAACAAGAGTTATGGACATCATCAGAGGTAATGATCTCCTCAGAAACTGCAAAACCAACAGAATTTCGAAATTTTAGAAATATATGTATTATACCTGTGTGTTCAGGAGCATGAGTTGCAGCGTAAAGTCAAGTAATCGGGCACTGAAGGTTTTGAAGCACCTTAATTGCCTCCATGAGCCGTGTGTCACAGCCAGCACTGCTGCTGCAACTGTTGTCTCCGGTCTTAACTACAATAACGTATGCCAGGTTGAGCCTGCACTATATCTTCGTCCGACAGGATGGTCCCTGTGTCAGATTAGGTGATTGTAAAGTCAAATTCTTGTCGTGACTCGACTAAGACGTGGGAGACACTAAGCATCGAGGCTGTCTGTCCTTTGCGTGTTGTGTGCAGAAGAGTGCTTTTGGATCCATTTGGTCAAAAGATGCGTTATGGAAGTTGTCAGAAGACAAAAACAATCAGCTGAAGGTGCATGACAATCACTTGTTGTGCCTGGCTGTCGTTTTCTGTGCCGATGACCTCCCAGTCTTGCAGATTAGTCTATTTTGTGCAGCTACCATCCAAAAGTATGTCCCAAACAGACACACAATCTTTATGAGGCGCTCCCACTGACAAAATGCATCCGTTCACCTCTTGTCCTGATGGTGCGTTCACACTACAGGAGACATAAAGTGCTGGGAGGTATTTGGAACAGCCACTGACGGTAAATACAACAGAAAGGGTGTAGCAAATGCAGGTGATTGGTTGATGTGTCAGAGGGCAGACAAGAAAAGTTGAAGGCAATTCCATTTTCGTCAGTTCGTTCGCTTCATACACCCTAGAACCGAGTCTTAACGGGTTTTAGCCACTAAGCTACACACCAATCCACTAAAGTTGTGTATAATATGAATAAAATAATAAAAATATAACTTAAAAGTTTAAATGTGAAGTCATTTGATTCAGGTTCGTTGGTAGAATGCTGTAGACGTGCATTGAGTATATGTTTTATGACAACTTGACAAAGTTCTGCAACACTCGACAAAATCTACAGCTGTAATTTAATCAAGTTACTACATTTATTTGTTTATTTGTATGGTATAACTAAAATTAACACATAAATCATTATTTCGAGTGTTATATAGCTTCGGGTGAACTTACCTCAAGCAAGGTGAGCTGGGGTGCTGGGAAGACGGGCGAGGAAAAAGTGGGAGTTGGCCGCCTTGCCGTGTTAGCCGGCTGCTAGCACCTCGGATAGCGATTAGCCTAGCTTGGTAGCCTGAGCTAACACGGGAACAGAGAGTTGAGTGGGCGGGCTTCAACGACTAGGCTGCCTTAGGTCCGCCCCAACACGACGCCCATGCCCATATTTGGAGTATCTGAGTGTGGGCGGAGTAAAGAAAAAAACAATATGGCGACCGAAGGCTCCACCCACTACAGGCTTAAAGACATTATAGTGTTATTTTATTGAGTTTTCCGAACTGTTCTTAAAAATAATAGACATATCATGGTGTTGTGTAGATTCAGGATGAATGTTCTAAATAAATAATTAGCTGTGTCTAGCGTGCTTAACCCAGCAGTCCCCAGCTCTAGTGCAGCTCTTAACCAGTCGCAGAGCAGCTAAAGGCCAGTTGATCCTTGATCAATGATGGGTCTTGATTTGCTCATTAGGCCCAGATGTGAAGTCTAATTAGGCTCACCAGTCTCAATTGGTGTTGTATCAAAACACACACCCTCGAACACACAACACCCGGCCTCCCCCAGACAAACCCAGCTTCCTGAGTGATCAATGTCTCTGTCAGCCGGGGCTGCGTCCGGGGCGCCAGGCTGGGCCGGTGAGCCGCTGCGGCCAGGCTCGGGGCTGACATTAGCGGACACGGGGTGAGTGATGTCAGCCGGCTGCTCCCGGGGGGGGGGCGAGGCGAGCAGAGGCAGGGGATCTGGCTCGGCCCGAAGCAGCGGGCTCGGAGAAAGGTCACGGCTCAGCCTGGTGTGATTAATAAGACAAGAAGCTGAGTGTCCCCAATGCCATTATCAATATCCGTGGCCACCAGCCGGCCTAACTGCATATGCAGTAGGAGTCACACAGAACGAGGCTTAAAAATAAACAAAAACGCGGGTGCAGTGATTCGGATACACAAACACGGTTAAGTCTTAGTGGCGTGCCTCAGTTTTGGTCCCGTTTGCTCGTTAATGTGAGAGGTCAGCTATCAATTAGATCGTATTTATTCGCAACAACAGCTCTGACTCAACCTGATTCTGGTAATGACTCACAGTGAACCAATCTGAGAGGTGAAAGTCTGGGACTAAAATGTCAGCACAGCCTCGGCGACAAACATGACATTTAAACAGACATCTGTTTCGCTGTTCTGTTTCCCCCACCAACCCCAAAAAAAAAAAAAATATTTATCCCAACCACAGCCATCCCATGTAAATCAGGAGAAGAATGCATTCCCACTAGAGAGCGTTGAGAAAAGACTGCGAGCCATTAAAACTGCTCCGAATCCCCATTTCCATGCAACGCGCCGCGTCTCCCCGAGCTCGGGCAAAGTCGAAACAAACTGATTTGGACATCAAAGCGTGTGAAAGAAATCCAAAGTTTATGAAGGCAGCCGAAACTCCCCTCTGCCTCGTGAACACTCTATTTCACTGATATCCATCCATTTCTGGTCTCCATCCTCCTATATTAGCTTCTAGTTAAACCCATCAGCCCCAACAAGCAAATCCTGCTTCCTTAAATCAATTAGCGTCCGCATTTTGAGTGTAACTAATAGCCCTGCTGAATCCTAGATTAAATATGCTAGATACAAGCTGAGTATGAAGCGGGATAGTTAAGATAATTAAGAGTGATAAATCCTTGAGAGGGCGAGAGAGGAGGAGGAGGAGGCCGAGGGGAGAGGAGTGCGAATACGCCAAATGTGAGCAAGGAGAGGGGAGACAGCTTGAGAAAGACACAGGAGGTCAAGACGGGACGGTTTAATGGGATAAGAGGCCAAGAGAGCAAAAAAAAAAAAAAGAAAAAAGGGGGGATAAAAAAATAAAAATGATGTGTGAATGTGAGCCGGGGAGCCAGTGATGGAGCGGGAGTTGTTTTCAGCCTCGCCTCGAGCTGCCCAGATGGCAAGGGCTCGTCTCCGTCTAGCCCTCGGTGCATTTGGCAGCAGCTACTCTTCACTGCTGGCTACTGTACATATCTCCCTGTCTCCTCTCTCTCCCTCTCTCTTTCTCTCTCTCTTTCGTCGGAAAGTCGCATTAAGCACGGACCGTGAAAGATTACCCCACATTTTCACACTCGGCGCAGTCTTCCGTTTTAACGCCCTGACCCCTGTCTCATGCTTCTTCGGTGTCCAGATGTACAGCACGCCACGCTGCGCTGATGTCTTCTTCGGCGCTTCGCGTTCAACTGTGATGCAAATCAACCCTTCGAATTTACAGATGTGTGCATGTACAAACGGCATCTTTTAAACTACACAGCTGAAGCCCAATAATATGCCAACTATTTAATATGGGTATGTTATCACTTGATACACATTGCATTTTTCAAGACAATAAAAGTGAAATAAAACGATATTTTTGGCTTCTGGGTCCTATGGGTTGAGGGGGAGGGGCCTCTGTGGATCATCCCACAGATACTTGATCAGTTTGGGATCTAGGGAATTTGGAGGCCAGGTCAACACCTGTGTGCTGTTTTTCATGTTTTTTGAGTTGTTCCTAAACCGTTTGTGTGTGTGTTTCAGGCTGCATCCTGCTTGGTATGGCTGCTGCCATCAAGGAGTGTCATTGCTACAGGGTGGGGGTGCCTGGTCTAGGTGGGGGTGCCTGGTCTAGTCTAGGTGGGTGCTACATGTCCTAAGTAACATCCACATGAATGCCAGGTCCAAAAGTTTCCCAGCTGAACACTGAATTGTCATGTTCTTTGCGTCTCCTGTCATAATGTTGTGGCTTATCGGTGTATAGTGCTGAATACGAGTAAAACAGAGGCAGAAGTGTCATTAAGAGTGCAGTGGGATTTAACAAATGCAACGGGTATAGTTTATTCTTGCATACAATAATAATTAACAATGAATAAATATTCTCTTGGGATTAAAAGGAGCGGAGAGGTTTCCCATGGAAACCAACAACTGCCAGCTAACTAAAGCCTCCATTTTAATTAGGAATTGCATAATTCTCTACAATTAACTTCTTAGGAAATTGTGAGTTGATTAAAAATGGAGAGCTGCTGTTCAGCCAATTAAATGTGAGTCTGGACCACCGAGTACCATAACCTTGACGCAATAAAACCGCAGTTGACCATTAGCAAGCGTATCCGGGTGGCTAGCACAGGGCTGTCATGGGTCAGAGGAACGGGTTTGGGTATTAGTGGGCAAACGCTCGGCTTACATTTAATTAGGTGTGTGGTCTAATTTATCACTTTCTTCCACTTCCTCCACCTCTTCATGTAAAGATGTCAGGGAAGCAGGCGTAGGGAAAGGCTAACAGGCCTCTGCTAGCTTGTATTCATGCTAGCTAAATTCAGCAGTCGGTTGTCTTCAATCCTATGCAGTAAAAAACAAATGCCTGAATGGTTTTAAATTACTTTTAAATGATAAACTTCCTGCGTATTCAGTTTCACACATGAACAGTTGAACCGATTGAGCTAAAGATGTGCCAACAGCCACTTCACTGGGACTTAAAGTTAAAAGTATGCCGCCGCGTCTCAAAAATACATATCAGAATATGAAATCGTCGTTCATCTGAAGTAGTAATCAGTGTTAATAATTACTTGTCTGAAGTAGTTAATTGGCTTAAAAGCAAAGAGCGCCAGGAACAGATTGCATTACAGCTTCATGCACAGTTGGATTCATGCACCAGAACCCGGTGATGGCTGCCTGTTTTCCACCAAGCTAATAAAAACCTCGGGAGCTCTCCGTCAATGAAATGCTTTATGTTTTCCTCCGTCACCCCAGACAGAAGCAGGCCTCTGATTTAGAGCGAACCGCACAACAGTGACTTTTATTAGAGGGGTAAATATTAGTGTTGGGAGAGCTGGGATTCACAGCTGGGTCTGAGACGTGCTGCGCCGACTGTGTGTAGAGAGAAGTGGGATCATCAGAGGGGTGCTGAATTTCAATCTTAAGAGTCTAGTCAATTGTTTTCATCGATAGCTTTGTTCAGTTGGACCGCGTCCTCATTTTAATGAGGTAACAGGAAGTATACGCACTTTCTGACTTTTAGAACTTTTAAAAAACTTTGGAAGAAACGCCCACGCAGAACCCTTGAGATTAATCTGGGAAAATGTTAACCAATGCATGTCGTTACTGCGCAGAGGTGGACACACGTACGTGCTGATTGCTCATTACCGCCGCTGTGGCATTACAACAAAGCGGCCACGCAAATGTATGCACACATGGAGGCTTGCACAGCACGGTTTTGCCGGATCCTCTTGAAACAGCTCAGTGGTGCCTCTGAAGCAGGATGCCTGGTGCGAGCGACTTGGTGGCTAAGCGGCACATCATATTTTATAAGACATCTCCTCTCCTCCCATGGATTTCCCTGGCTCATGCCACAGCCATCAGCCGTCAGCTGGGAGAAGCCTGACAACCCAGACCACAGGAAAGACAAGCGAAGCCGGAGAGCGCTACAGTAAATTCAGAAAGATGAAAATGGCCTCGAGGCCTTCCCAAGCGCGATCTGACACGACATGTAAGCAAGACGCTTCTTTGGAGCAGGCTGAACAGCAGATAGGGATTAGCATTAATATCCATTCATCACACCTTGTCAGCAGCGACCACCCACCGTTTACGCTTGAGCGGCTCGTCGTCGAGAAGGTGAGGGGCTTTTCCAAATGACATCCTCAGGAGCGCCCTCCCACTCCATCCCACTCTGTCCCTCCTCCACAGCCAGCCGAACCAAATAAAGCGCCGTTTCCCTTTTTGTAATGGCTGCCGTGACGACTTTGAGATTAGCCCGAGAAAATATAAAGACAGGCAGTTTTACCCCATGGCTCATTGGTATGGCAGATGACAGTTATTACACGCTGCGGGTTAAGAGGAGAGATCTGTAGAAGGGGAGCAGGCAGAGACGGCAAAGGCAGATGGATGATAATGACACAGCAGATGTTTTTGTTTATTTATTTTTTCTTTAAAGGATGAATAGCAAACATTTGGTTAATGATTTTTGAGCAGATTTTTGAATAAAACTGCAATTTCCGCAGAAAACCATGTTAAGGAGGACGGTGAGGGGAAGGTGTAATTTCTGTCATCTCCCTTGTTAGGGAATTAAAATATTTCTGGATGCAGTCAGTGGTGCTCCTCATCTTTTTGTTATACAAATTAAAGACGGTGTAATAATGAAAGAGACGGAGCAAAGCTTCAGTGTATGAATGCAAACTATAATTTGCGATGACAATACGTAAGCACTTGGGACATTCTGTTTGAAATGAATGCTTTACTTTTACCTGCTTTGGATTGATGAGGACACAAACCTGCAGCCTGTGGTGCTTTGCAAAGTAACTCCGATTATCACTAGATACATTTCAGTCAGATAAGGTTAAGAGTACATAGAGCCAGACTCTGAGCTGAAAGGGGATGGAGTCAGGCTCCAGGATTGGCTGTTGGGCACTGGGGCTGTCTAGGGCTTTGGCTTGACGCATCCAGCAGGCTCCTTTTCCTGCCGCTGAGAATGTGCTCGCCACAATGTGTGCTTCCTTATGTCAAACATATCTGGCAGAGGGTATGCAGCCCTGGGAGATGCTATTGGTATGAAATGAAGACTTGTAAGCCTTCTCTGATCATGCTCTGTCAACCAGCTTAGAGACTTGTTCTTTGCGGTGGGTTCACTCAAAGACATGTTGGCAGGGAAGCGGCTACAGCCTTGGTGTTCTCATACTTGATAATTAACTCCTGAAGTGTCCCAATCAGGCTTCAGCGGAGTTAGGTGTGTCTTAGAGCTAACTCTATCCATTTCACAATACCCTTAGGATATGAGAAAGATAGTATTGCTGCTTTCAAATCTGTGTTGCTAGATCGGGCGGTTTGCACTCTCAATGAGCAGTTTCAAATTTTATTTTGAAGGTTAGAATAAAGAACAAAATTTGTGCTTGTTCATTTTGGGATTTTTACTAATTACTTTTTAATGCTGATTTGAAACAAAACCAAAGTGCATTTACTCCCTCCTGGGCCACTCAGACTGCTGCAGACAGCATCGCTTGTTCTGCAAAGGTACAATCTCACAGATTCTGCTATGTTTGTGTGCGTGTGTGCTTGAGCATACTGAATGTCTCTGCTTGTATAAAGAGGAAGTATACAATAAGAACAATTATTGTATTGTCTTCATATGAGAAGCAGTGTTTGGTACAGTGGTTTGAGATGCTACTTCCTAAAAAGTAAAGCAGTGCTCCTTCAGTGGACTACATGATGTCATCAGATGGCTTAATTTTTTGCTGTATGATTTTTATTCCAATATTTTGAGCAGGTTTGTGGGGGTTAGGGTTAGGGAAACCATCCGCTATATCTGTCAACACTGTATGAAATGGATCTCAGGAGCTCGAGATTACAGTGTGTAAAGTCATCTAAGTGAAAAGTTTGGGATTAAAGCGGTATCATCGCTCTAATTAAAGATTGGTGTGCAAACCATTGGTAATCACATAAATGGACTATGCAGGCAAAACAAAAGTAAATTGTAAAATATGTTTCTTGTATGTGGCATGCTTTTCATTAACCCCTAACATTTTTCCAGAATACCTGGAATACCTTTTAATATCTGGTAGTTATTTACAATTTACTACACGTTATAAGAGTGTAATACCAGTTTAAAATGAAGAGGGTTAGGGGCAAGTGAAATTACTGTGATGGCACCATATTGGCTGTAAACCACAGCGTCTCAGCTTTCAGAAACCATTGGAATTTTCAGATAGCGCCATCTGTGACGTAATTATGGTAATCCAAAGTGCGCCTGAAGTGCAACACACTCGGTTTTATAGGGTTAAAGTGGTAGCCAAGTGGCGAGTCGCGATAATACTGCCACCGCACAGCAGTGGTGTCTAGAGGTCACTGAGGCTAACAATTTAGCAAGCTAACACATGGATAACGTATAAGCGATGTTAAAAACATTAGGCTGCTGAGAATGGCCGAATTTTCATCTTACATATTATGAGATTACAAAAAAAACAAAGCAAATTACAATGTGTTAATTTACCATCCAATAAAAATTTGAATTTCATGGTAAATTGAAATGTAAAGTGGAAAATAAGGTTCTTGCCAAACATTATGCTACCTTCACACTACCAACCCAATGACCCAACCAACAACATCAATGAACACCTGAGAAACACTTAGCAAACAAGTAACTGGTTACGCTTGGTCATTTTGTAACTGTTTGCTAGTTAGGCTAACATAAAGACAGGGAGCTAGCATGGCTCCGTCCAGTGGATTAGTTAGCTTAAAAAGGGGTAGTAACTTTTTTACCTTTGGACTAAATTGACATTTTCCATCTTGGGTATGCTAGTCAGAATTAACAATCTGAGGTGAGCAAGCAGCTAATTCGCCAATTTAACATAAAACTGACAAAAGGTGGAAATAGCAAGTCAACAACTGAAATTTCTAAAAGGAAACATCTTTATTACATGCTACTTATTGAGCTACAGATGTGCTGGTAGATTTTTTTCATTTGGTGTACTTCTAAACAGAATCAGGCTAAAGACTTGAGGCTAAAGTAAGCTAACTGTCTACTTGCAATAAAATGTATCAATTTTTAGTACCCCATGAACCAGACAAATGGAACAGACGGCAAAAGCTGCTATAAAATAATCTGAATATTCCTCCAGACAGTCACTATAAATTAAGTAAAATACTATGTCAGGCAAATACTCAGGCATGGGCCTTTTGCTTCCTTAATAAATCACTTTTATTGGCAGGGAATAAAAACATTTCACGCATATGTCTGATGTGTACAGCGGGGCAGCGACTTCCAGGGAGAAGATCGACATGACAAGATGTTACTGCGCTCGTTTGACTTGTTCTAAGTGCAGGTCTGCTGTGAGTTTCTTGGCCTGTCCACGGGCAGTCTGCTCAAATACACCCTGAAAACAGAAGGCTTGTGTTGGCACCGCTGATTTTTCTAACAGTATGGACAGGACAGAACATGTGCTGCTGCTAGTAGCTGCCGGGTTTCAAAACCAGTCAATGATCCCTTCCTAGGATCCAAGCTTTTTGACACCAGAGCAGAACAGAAGAAATATTTTTAGGTTCAAAACACTCAGACACAACGCAAGATGTTATGCTTGGGTGCATTTGAAAGTGCAGACTTTCCACCTTTGTACTCGCAACCTTTTTATGTCAAACCTAACAAGATGTGTAAGAGGCTCCCTGCTCTGTGGCTGGTTTGCAGATAAGAGCTGACTGCAAATTATTTTTTATTGTTCAATTGAGATTCACATTTTTATTCAACTTTGTCAAAAAGCAAAACATACATATATTAAGATAGACCAACATAAATGTGTTCCACTTCCTCAAAGCCAGTTAGGAAAAGAGAAGAAAAAGCCAAACAAATATAAAAAAATGCATGTATTCAGAGACCAAAAAATAATTAAGTCATAACAGCACACAGTAATATCCATTTCTGGTTTCTGTTAAATAAATTCCAAAGTTATTTATACAAGGTAACCACGTTTCTTTCTCTTGACCCGAAAATATGAACAGCTTCCTCAAAGAAAAACCCTCTCAAGTGTATTAATTAAGGAAGAAAAGGGGGGAAAAAAAGAATCTTTTTTTAACTCTATCCAGCACCTCTGTGAAGGTTTCCTGAAAGCAGCATTAACAAACCACCATGTCAGGTTTTTTTCTCCATTTCCCAGCTTATTCGGTAAAGTAATTTGGGATAATGAGCCGTAATCCATTTAAAGCTTGAGCACACATGTTCAAAAATATGTACCACAATGCTGGCTTCATCCTCTTACAGGTATTACACAGGCTTGTAGGTTTTGGACACTGTACCAAAGAGATTTTAGATGCGTACAAATTGAGAATGATCGTTTTTGAAGAACGCCATGATTGAAACTGAAATTTTGTGAACGAAGACGTGTGTTGGAAAAGTAAACAGCCTCTAAACATTGTTTCGCATTGTATTCAGAGCAGGCTGTCATGCCACAGCTCCAGATCACTCATCCCTTCTACTGTATATTGATACATTGGCCTGGCATATTTCCCATCACCCCCTGCAAAGTGTTGCAAAGCTGCAAGTCTGTTCACTCAATGCAACAATCAGAAATGACCTTAATGTTGACAACAAGGACACCAGCAATGGATTACTTGTCAATTTGACTGCATAACAGAATCATGGAGTTGGAAGATGAATTACACTGCAAACCAGGCAAGACAAGTGGTGTGTGTGTTCATTTAAACCCGATTTATGTATTTAACGCCGTACGACGGGGCGTGCGTGACAGGGTGCCACCAGGCGCCTAATTCAGATGTATTACAGCCAATGCAGAGCACTTGTGACTGACAGGCAAAACATAACGATTGGAAACAATTATTCACGGGCCCCCGCAGAACTCCGTGATAGGTGACCGCTCGGTTTGATGATAAATGTTCGGTTTTTTGTCTCGAATTAATTCCTCCCATCAGCATCTATGAACGTCTGTTTGAGGACGAGAGCGGCGCTGGCGAGCCACGCTGGCCCTTTCCTTTGATAAGTGACCTCGGTGTTATCATCATTGTCGTCAACAATGCCGCCACTGTTGCTGATTTAATCACGGCCTGTCAATGTGTCCGCGCCGCTGGAAGCTTTGTGTTCCATGTTGATCATTAAGGTTTGCAGACCGTCTGCACAAAAGGAGGGCTACTCTTGATCAATATGTCAGCAGTGATGACAGGCTTGTCACTAAGAAATGTCCCCGGTCTTCTCACATTAATGCATGTGAGACATTTCCCTTTGCATTACCTTTGTGTGTGTGTTTCTCTGCTTTCCCCCCCATTCAAAAAATAAAGTTCTCAAAACCCGCCCCCATATGCAAATATGTCTTAACATGGGTACGCACATACAGATTCTGTCACATTTGTGTACCCATGTGGCTCTGGCTATTTTCCGCATGGCCACTTATCAGTTTAATATGCTCCACTCACCTCTTGATTCCGTCCCTGTGCTCCACCACGGCCTGTCACTTCATTCCCGGTGGTTGCAGCACAGAGCATGAGACGCCACGCACCGTGCCTCCACGCCGCCTTATTATCTGATATCTTTCTTCCTCTTTACGCCCCATCTTCTAGAACCCTCATCAATTGCGGAGGGAGAAAATGCACAAACAAAAACAACATCATTAAACCCAGAAATTCTTTCTTATTCATTTGAGCATTCAGGCTGCACGCATCACATCTATTTAGAGGAGGCAAATTGATTCAATTTGCCGTGTTTGCATCACGCTTAATTCGGCGGCCTCTCGGTGAGCTGTAAAACATGCAACGTCGGGGAGATGGTTTTATTCGACTTTTCTTTTTTTTTTTTTTAATGCACTTTAGCCGCAGATGTGTCGTCTTCTGAAATCTCATTTATTAATGTAACTGAACAGATGAAGGCGTCAGGGGGGAAAAAAACTCCTTGATGAAAAGCTGTAGATTAGGTTGTCAAATTGCCGCCGCACTGATTTATCTGATATTGTGATTGTTCAAGCTAAACTGCTGATTTATCTCTTAGAAAATTAACAACAGGCTTTAGAAACTGCTGTTAAATAAGTCCGATAAGGATATGGCATTTAAAAATATTTAGCTGTGAAAACAGAGCTGTAAGTTAACAGCCAGACTGCCAATTAGACAGACCCAGGGCAGAAGGGAAAAAGGCATTATTACAGAGCTATTTTTGTATTTTTTCTTTCTGTGCCATATTGTTTTCAAAACACCTTTTACAGTAGTGTCAGTTCCCTACAAAGCATACCGTCTTTTGGCTCATCCAGATACCCTAAATTAATAATTGAATACTTCTGCAAACACAGTTGCAATATGCAACATTAGTCTGCTCCCACACACCGCTGAAATGTCATTTCAAACCTATCTATCTCCAAATCTCCTGTTAACCTTACCGATTCTTTATTGACCCAAAACAATCAATTCGAAAATTGCGGAGATGGAGAAGCAGCCGGAAATACTAAAGCGGAAACACGCTACTATCAAGCGGACCAATCACAGCTCTCGCGCTCTGCGTTGCCACGGCATGTAGTTACATTTCTGGGAAGGTGCACCTCAGTTGCTAGAGTCCGCGAAGGCTCTGCGTGGGAGTCTGCATTGTCGCCTTAGCCTCTGCGTCAATTTAACGCAGAAGCCTATTGCATAGATCAAACCAGTCCATCAAAAGTTAAATCGTTCGTGGCAATGATCATTAGTTGCACAACACCCAGATTATTTTTCTTCTCTTGTATTGCAGTATTGTTGTGATCGTTTTGAGCTCTAACTCGGAGTCTGTCTGGTCTGTCATCTTCGCTCAAGGTGCTGTTTCCGTCGCAACTTTAGCCTGTGGCAGATTTTGAGACCATACACCATTCTCTGTGTATGAAATATGAAGTCACTGTACGCCAGTGGTAAAATCAGAATCATCAATCAGAATCAGAAAAAAACTGCAGTTCCTCAAATGACCACTTGAGGCTGGTTACAAAGGCGAGTCAATCATCGTAGACCTCCATCCAGTGTTGCCAGATCGGGCGTTTTCACGCCTAATTAGGCAGTTTCGAATATTGTTTACAAATAGGGGGGGGGTGAACTAAATCTGGGCTGGTTTGGGAAAACGGTTTCTAATTACTTTTTAATACTGATTTGAAATGAAACCAGTGTGCATCCATTTACTCCTCCCAAGAAAGAGTGTGCAGTGCTTGTGCTGCTTTCTAAAGAGTCTGTCAGCAGGCTACGTGACGTCATCAAATAGCGGCAATATCGTAGTAGCTGGACATGAGTAGTTGTGGCTGCAGCTTGTTGCTGGATGGTTTTTATGCTTCGAATGCATTGTTCTTTATAGTCGTGTAAGCAAAGTTAAATATCAATCGGTTTTGTGTGTCTGTTGGCAGCTTTTGAAGGACTTTTGGGCTGGAAACCATCAGCTGAATCCGGCAACATTACCTCCATGTAAAATGTCAACTTTAGAAATAGTCATGTTTAGAGCCTGGTGTGAAAAACAGTTTTGGTCTCTAGGGCGAATTTTACCCATTTATGACACCGGCTTCAGCTTTTTTGGTTTAGCGGGTCCAGCCGTCTTTATATACACTCAGTGACAAAGTAGTAGTCGTCATTTAAGAGTTTACAACAATACATTTGTAAATGTGCATCTTGTTCTGCTCCATATTATTTAGGTGCAACACTTTTTTCCTGCATTGTGAATCAATTCAGTCCACAAGTTAAGCACTTAAGTACTTTGAGTTTGTTTAGCTGCAAAACAAAGATAATGAACCATCCTTCTTTTGTCACATGACCCATCAAAAACTGGGTGGTGCACACAACTAATAATCCAAAAAGTCTCCTTTATTTTGGACTCTTCTTTCCTGCAAATGTTGGCACGCATTTACATATATAAATTTGTCTAAGTCGCGTTTAGCTGCAAGATTAGTACAGATTTACTCCACCCTGACGAATTAGTATGTTTTGTTGTAAGAAAGTTTATACAGACTTTAAATCTACAGTAAGTATTTACTCCTAAAGCCAGTTACAAAACAGTCTGCTTGTGCCCAACGTTCACTTTCCCCAGAAGAATCCGCCGTAGCACCTAAAGCAAGGCTAAATCAATAGCATGTACAGGTTAATAGCAGTCGTGTTTTTGTAAGCCGGCACATCAACTATTAATTAGCTGGTGATTAGAGTCAGCTGGAAAGAATGATTCACAGCCTGAGGAGGCTATCGTCCTTGTGCTCTGAAAGGATAAATCAGGCGGTATTAAAGAGAGAGAGAGAGAGAGAGTGAGAGAGAGGTTCCCCCTCAATATGCATCTTTGTGTCCTTTATGGAAGTACAATCACTAAACAACAGAACAAAAGACTATTTACAGCCCAGTACCGGCCTGTGCGTCTGACCTGACTAAAACACACGCTTGATGTTTCACAAACCGTAAAGACTTGATCACCGTGCTCGCATCCGGGAGAAGTTTGCTCTTTGCCAGGCAACCAGGGAAGAAATCTTTTACACAAGGACACAGGCCCAGACTTGGCATTGATTTCAACATCACCCGAAGAGACTGAGGCAGGAAGAAATATGGAAGACAAGGGAAAAGCAGAGGGTGGAAATATTGTTGAAGCCCGGTTTGATGAATGCACCGGAGGAGCTTGGACACAAACAAATGAGAGAACGAGATGTTTGCTAAATTTCCGAGGCCAATTCTTGTGTGAATTCCTTGCCACCCCGAGACAACAGGCACGCTTGATTGGTCCCTTTCCGTCCGCTGCTCTCCAATCCTTCGCTCAGATGTAGTCTAAATGAATCCCGTGGAGCTAAAAGACAAAGTCACCTTTTCTTTTTCTTTTTTTTTTACTCTGAATATTGTTTTCAGTCTTTGGCATTCATGTTTCAGCAAAGGATAATTGGAATGCACACCTCCATATTCAAGATCCAAAGTGGAGAAAAACAGAGAGGATATTGGATTGCAATTCAAGTGTTTATAGTGTCTGGTTGTGGTCTCTGTGTGGTTTACTGTTGTGATATGATTACAAAGAGTTTGTGTGCACTGCAGAACACGAGGCTGCTGTAAATCTACAGAAAGAAAGTACAAATAATATATTTTTACTAATATTTATTCTGTTAAGGTGAAATATGTTAAAAAGGATGTTAGTTACTTAATTTTTGTCAGATGAAAATGTGTTAAAAGATATATTCGTTGAAGCGTGTATATCAAATATGAAAGCCCCAGAAAAAATAATAATAATGCTGTCTTTTTAAATCAATCCGACTTCCCTGAGGGTCCAAACTCAAAAGCAACATCTATCTCAAATAAACATCATCACAAAGACTGCTCAGACATAAAAGAAGATGAAAAGAGGACATGTGTCAAATACAAATCATGTTTCCGGCTTTGGGAAGCGGCACGCAGTGTAAATGGATCAGGGACCCCTCAAAAGCAATTACCACTACGATTCCCACAGTGAAAAACAGGTGTCAAAAGATCCAAACCCCCGAGGTCAGATTTCATTTCTTATCCATTGTTTGACTCATAACCCATAAACCAAGTCGGAAATTGGTAAATGTTGACGAGGAGCGGGATGTTTTTGGTTTGGTTTTGTGGGAGATAATGTTAATATGAAAATGATTTGAGTTTGTGTCAAAACACGACATATGTTACTGAGTTTCGGCACTTTGACATCATGCTGTCATACCCTCACGATGAACACACACTGTTGTGTTGCTGTAATCCTTTGAATTCCACTGCACTTATTCCAATTACGTCTAATACAGTCATGTTTTTGTGAAAATTTGGCTCAATATTTAATAAGGATGATGGATTTTATAAAGCAATAGTCATGAAAACCGGGTCTTTTTATTTTCGAAGTTCATGTACTTCGGTGAATTTAGTGTGTTTATCTAGTCAGTTGTGTGACGTTAGGGCAATTCAGATAATGGTGATTGTTTATACCCTTTTTTATGTAACTCCAAGGTGAAATAATACAAGCAGAAAAAATGCAAACATCCTGCAGCAAGTGCACAGACATTAATAAATTCTAAATACAATGCAGCACGTGTAATTTGCTTTATAGTTTTCGGTTTCTGGGACTCTCTTGATAGCTAACTACGTCAGCTCGCACAATTTTTGGGTACAACACAGCTTCTTTTCTTAAATTCTAAAACTGTTCCTGCATTTGAACAGTACTTTTGTAAAATGGGACTAAAACATAGAGAAGAATGGGTGAGTTTATCTTACAGAATGGGAAGAAATTGTATACAGTGTATATGACGCTAGATTATAGACGTATATCAGTTGAAGTTAGCATGCTAAGCAGCTAGCGATGGCCCATTATGTCTTGTAATACCACTTTGTTCCACAAGATGGGGTAGGGAGTCAATGAATCGAGTCAGCCGTCAGTCGATCAGCAATGAAGAAGAAGTACAGCCTTTTCTTTCATACTGTTTATGATTCTAAACTTATGTTATGTTGGAGAACAGTGAATTAATGGTAAACACAAAATGACTAAAGCTAGGATTTGTTATTTAGCCTGGCAAGGATTCCTTACATTCTGCTTCTTTACACACAGCTTAACAGCGCCCCCTTCAGTATCTTAGGGATATTTAACGGAAACAACAGCGACCCCGTCTGGAGAAAGGTTTTTGAGGAACAGGTCCCAAATTTATATTAGTAATGACCCTCTTTCGTTCGCTCCTATGTTATCAGATTGTTTTAAGACTTTTTTTAAATTTCAGTTTATACTCTATTTGAACACTTTGAATATATCTGGGCTAAATTAAAACTAACTAACTAACACACAGGGACACAGGGTGGGACAGTTTTTCTAGAATTGTTGTCAGGACTAAAGGCAAATAAATAAGTTGTGTTTTCCCGTGAGGCGTGCTAATAAAGTAAAGCTGCCTCATGTAGACTGCCACTTGCTTCGTACCTGTATTTGAAGTAAACTGGAAAGGGGGGGCTGCTGCTTATCTTTGCCCATGGACCAACTAATAGGTTAATCCAGCCGTGTCTTTAGGAGCTCTTCTTGCTATATTGAGCTTCAATCATGCATGATCTTTCCCCACTTTCGTCGGAGTAATTGATGAGTCTTGTGAGTACGCACCTTTAAACAACTCCATTTGAATATGCATTACATACAGCTGCCGCATGAGTACAGATCAACTGCACAACATGACAGTTTATTTTTTTTCATGAGACCGATGAGATGGTTTTACACCTCTGATGGATGTGAGATCTGTGGCTTAGTTACCGGGCAGCCATAACCAAGAGTCAGCGCGCACTGTTCCAGGCCACAGCTTTTGATTCCCTGTACAATCCCTCAGCGCCATTACATTTCCCGTGTGCAGAAGTTGTATCAAGGTCGTTTCAAATCACCCCCGTCCCCATCAAAGCGACAAGTTCAAACCTGATGCATCCTGGCGCCGGTGAAGACGACATAAATAAGCTTGGTTGACGAGTGAATATAAAGCTTCTGAGTGGGTGGGAGAGGGGCCGGGGGCGGGAGAAGAAAATATTTTTTCACCCCTTAATGGAGCCGTCAACAATCACTTTCAGCGGAGAGATGGAGTCACGAGGCGGATGGCGGTTTTGTGGTCGAAGGCAGAGGGGGAACATCATTACCATAGAAAACATTACAGCGAGCGACGGACATCCTGGCCATCAAAGATGATCATCTCATAAATTCCGTGCACTGTATAATGGGCCTGTCACTCCAGAAGGCTGAGGCAAAAATAATGCCCATGCTTGATTTTTATCTTCCACAGTGCTTCTGCTGATTACTGCTAAATAGGCCTCGGCTTGTTTAGCTAATAGGCACCATAGATGCAAAACCGCAATGTGGCAGGCAGCTGCTTGATGGCCACTGTCCGAATCCATATGTCCCTTTCAATCTCCCATGTCTTATCATTAAGCCAATAATTTGATGAGCAATTAAAGCGAGGCTGTTGTAAACAACTACTCATCCAGCAAGTGGGGAAGACTGCGGCCCTCTTGCCGCTGCGTAAATGCCAGCGGTAGGTAATCAACCATCAGGAGAGACCCTAGATGGGTAATTGTGACAGTGGATGATATGCAAATACACACACCCCCGACACACACCGGAGAAGTTTAGGGCTTCACACACACCCACACTCGGCCACGTACGCATGCACGCATACACTCGCATGGGGCGAATAACAATAAGACGTTAATTTGGAACAGCGGCCGGCTAAATGAAAGACTAATGCCCTAGGTAGCGAACCCTCTCCTTGTCTTAAAGGTCACAAGTGATGTCTTTGTCTATGAAAACATGTAGTCTAGACAATGTTTTGGAGGGAATGTTGCGGGAGAGTAGCATTAGACAGCCAGTTTCCCCCCATTCTCGTTAATTACATGATTAAGCTCTGCTAAGGTTAAAGACCCATTCAAAGCCCCTGAATTACTAATTGGGACAAAAGTGATGCTGCTGTCCGGACTTCATCTCCTCTCCATATTCCTTACGCGCACACACACTAACAAATTTAATAGGTTGCATCATGCAAAGGCACAAGTCGTTTTACATCTTAATTTTGTGAGCCAAGAAACACCCTGTCGAGGCGCCACATTTAACACAAATAAGCATTTAGCTAATGCACTCACCCAGCAGTGAGTGCATCAGTACAATCATTTCTACGGCGAACCCCCAGTTACACGCAACTCCCGACAAAGAAACACAATATCCATTTTATTCAAATCCTAATGAGAGAATGTGGTTTTGGATTCACGTAGAGAATTTAAAAATCTGAGAAATGTGGCATACATGTGTGCATTAATGACGCATAAAACTTAATGTTCCCATGAGACCAGATTCATCATGATGGATATGCTGGACCACCAATAATGCAGGGCAATTAGTCAAAGCAATAGATGGCCAGTCCATGTTGTTAATGCCCATGGGAAGTTATTTGAAGCTAACAAGACCAGGCCTTCTAAACGAATAAGGAGCGAGCCAAAACTACTGTATAATTTCAATAGGCAAATACGCATTAAAAACTGCATGCACAACACTAACTTCATTCATCATCTTAATCCAGAAAGCCAGGACATGACCAGCATCTCTGGTTCATCCCACCAGGGCACTTGAACAAACGCCATGCTGATTAACCTTACGGATGCAGTAAGCCAAGAAAAAAACAATTACTGTACAAAGGCCATGGGTACTTTCTCCTGCAGTCATGCATCTGAAAGAGTTGCGATTCTCAGCTGTACGCTTGTGTCAGTGCAACAACTCGATCAGCTTGATATGTTTCCTGTTCTGGCTATTATAACGCAGAAGATTGTCCTTTTGTGTTCAAACAATCATGCATCTTTCCAAGACATACACACAAAAGGAGACTAAAGACCATGGAACATGACTGAAATTCATTGAGTTGTAGTGACGATACACGAAAAAAAACCTTTGGCAACACAAAGTGGACAGGTAGCAAGCTGAACTACTCTCACGTTTGAGGCAGTGACCAATGGAACCGACTGATACAGTTGATAGGCAGTTGGAGTTGATAGGCAGTTGATGGCAGTGAGTTGGAGACGTTAGTCTCAGTGAGGGACAGGAGGACACTGGACAAACTGCGCTTCATCATGGACTGTCCATCTCATCCAGTACTCCAGACAATAGAGGGGCAGCGGAGCTCGTTCTCCAACAAACTGATCCAGCTCCGCTCCCACAGTGAACGCTACAGGACTTCATTCATACCATTCTCAGTCCAGCTGCACAACAAGTCACCTTTCTATAACAGATGACTCTATGTTATTCATGTTAATGGACACTATTGCACCTTACTATCATTCCTATGTAGATGATATATATTTTTCCGTCTCTATTTCATGTACATTTGTTCATACGCTAATTCTGTACGTTTTATTTAATCTTTCTCAAGAGAGTTTTTTATGTGCAACTAAGCTACTCTGACCAAGCAATTTCCCTTGCGGATCAATAAACTTTATCAAAGTCTAAGTCCAGGCACGTGACACAAACACAGAGCTGTTTAAGCCTTTACTCCAAGGAGACATTCCCCACCCCCAAATTCACCATGCTGACAGCGGGCTTTAGTAGTAGTGATGACTAGAAGAGCTAACTCCATCCATACACAGGCAATATTTTTATGTGCTGCTTGTTACACTTCATATTTGGGTTGGAAAATATAAGAAAAAAGTTTACCTGGATTGTCTCCAAGTGACCAATCAATCGTGTATTTTTGGGCCAGAACCACAGTTGAGAGTGAATTGGTTTCTTAAGTTAATTCATTCTATGTTCTTTTTCTGTTATGTTGTTTTCTTATCATGCACAGAAACCTCTCCTAAATTGTTCTCATTTAAAGCTATCAATTCTTTGTCCATTTATTGGGGTCCTATCTCCAGGGTCAACAGTGTAAATGATACTCTACAAAGCAAAATTTTGACATTCAGGTGAAGGCATTTACCAGAAACCAATGCCATCCTGGAGTTTTGTTTCCAGGCAACTGTTCCAAGACATATTCTGTCAATATTTCTGGACTACCAACTCACCAGATACAAAAGATTTAATGCATTAATAATTCAGCTTAAGAAGTGCTGGTAATATTCTTACTTGTGGTTTTTCAGTAGCTCCAATATTAGCTGACTACTGGCTGTAGCTTCATATTTTTCATATTTCCCAGAGCGGTATTGATCTTCTAATTAAATGTATTTTTCAAAATGTCCAACATTTTCTTTAATTAATTGGCGCATCCACCTTTAGTCCGGAGGAAACTTCAGCATAACATATTTATAACACAAAATGTAAGCTACAACCTTGTTAGACTACTGCGTATGTAGCTGGTACATATTACGGGTGAAGAAGACAGCGGAGATGTTTCATGTAGTCTGGTTCTCACACATACTGCATACGGGTAGTTGTCAAGGCCACTTCTACCTTGGCAATTTTATATTTTCTTCTTCTTCTTTCACTCTCAGGGTGTCTTCAAAGTCATTGGGACGTCTGTCAACTCTTTACGATACTTTCGTTACAAAATGCTTTAGCTTGCACTGGTGTAGCGGTGCAGAAATTTCAAACACAGATGAATGGCTTCTGGGAGCCGGCGTACAACTGAGAGCTGGCCAGCTATACGGACTCTCCTAGGACTGAACTGTAATGAGCACCATGAAAGGCCCTTGTGGCCGGCAGACCTAGCATCTAGCTGAGCAGGGCAGAGAGAACCTCTGCGGTGCACGGCTACTTACGAGTTCTTCATTAAAACGGAGAAAACGAAAAGAAAGTCACGAGAGCTTTCGGTTAATGAGTAACGAACGCGGGCTTTAGATCACCCTCCTGCATCTGCCGCTTCGGCTGAGTCCCCGACAGAGACAGATAAACTTACTCGTGTAAATGGAGCAGAAAGCATTGAGATGGGGCACGCACTCGCACAGTTTGGGAATCCACTTTTATCCCTCACTGTATAGAAATAGCCCCCCTCGCTTTCCTCTCTCCCTCTTGCATTCCCTCTCTCGGGCGAACTGAGAGATGGTGATCTTTTCAAAGGTCATTTGAACCATTTGTCTTATCTCGGAGTTTCTTCACTGAGATGGCAAGCACAACAGAGAAACTTTGCCTCGGGCTCTGGCTTTGTACATTTCATAACCAGCCGGCGAGAGACAAAGCTGCGAAATTTCTCTCAGCAATAACGTCTTACTTTCCCGTTTATTAAATTATGATGCGCTAAATATGTCGCTATTGATTTTTTTTTTTTCCGACAAGCAATCAGCAAAAAGAAGGCTACAGACAATAAAGTAAAATACCTTGTAAATATTTAATGCAGACCCCTGATGCTTGACTACACTCATGTAACCGCCCCTGTACTTCGACCCGAGTTTGAATCGGGCTTTTGCTACGCTGCCATGACTTGCCCTTTTCATTTCTGCTGTATTTTTCTGCTGTCGGGTCTGTAAACACTAACAAGGCGCAGAGAACGACCTGTTCACTTAATAAAAATAAGTGAAAAATTGTTGTGGACCGCTGCTGCTGCCGGTGTCCTACTGAGAGGACTACTGCGGCCGTGCTTGAGTATTTACCTGCTATTATGACAAACGAGGGCTGATTATTACCCAGGGTGCACAAGGGACACCAGTCATTACTGCGACTTCCTGTTACTGCAGCAGTTAGCCGGTCGTCCTCCGTGTTAGTCACGAAACACCTGCGCTGGACGCCTCAGGCTTTGGCAAAGAAAGACGAGAAAATGAATATGTATGAAGAGGAGCAGCTTTAGACGTATCACCAGAACAAAATGAGCTACGTGCTGGAACAATCTGGAGGACGTAAAACAATTCCACAAATCTAATACAAATCTAATCTAATGTAGTAAAAAGTGTTACATCATCGAGTTTGATTCAATTATTCTAAATGCTGGGAGATTGGTCAAAGTGTCGTCTGGGATCACAGATCACAAAATAAAAACTGGAGTTTAAAAGAAATGGCACTTCTAATGACGGATTTTATCAGGCTCTCGCTCTCGACAACTGTCATTAGCCAATACCTAAATGGATTATAGACCCAAACACACTGACTGCGGCGCAATCACAGATACCCTTCTAATGATTTGTTCAGATTTCAGAGAAAAACAGACGCACTGCTTCATTTAAAAACATCCAGACGTCGTAACTGTGGAAGCTACTCATTGCAGGGTGTTAACTTGTTTGCTGTTAAATGCTTATGTAGAATGTCGGACAGCTGCTTGTAAGCTAAGTCAGATAATAACCCTGCTCATTTTAGGATTCCAGGTGGGCAAGTAGAGACTTCGCCTCCTTCAGTAGAAGAAGAAAACAGGAGTATACTGTGCACAGTGAAGGTCATATAAAGTAAAAATAAGCAAAAAAACACAAATGTGAGGGGGCTCTGCATGATTAATTCATCAATATTCTATAGCCTAAGTACTAATCTTGACATTGTCTGTATTCAGTGTGTTGTATTCCGACTGCATGATAAGAATAAGGGAAGGTGAGAGCAAATGCAAAATTTGTGCATTAGTGTGTCTGTGTGCGGTAAAAGGCGGGGGCACTGGGCTATCCAATCGGATTTTAGGACAAGTTAACCTCCCCCTCCTCCTCTCGTGAAATATCTCCGTGAAGCGGGCCATCACGACAAGACGCCTTCAATTAACCTGCTGCACTCTGGCCAATGACATTTAGGCTCGAGCGCGACCTGAATCACAAACTAGCCCCCCCTCCCCCCGAGTCCTCAGAAGTGTTTCACTTCGAAATTGCCACCTCAACGGTAACAGGAGCCTGAGAGCGAAAGGCGCGCGGGCACGCAAAGGGCGCCTTATCAGATGCAAAGCCGCGTTTCCTGCGTTTTTATGCACATGGCATGGCGCACATGTTTGCCTTCCTCTCTGTGCACCACACATGAGGTTACCCACAGTGTTTCTGGCAGACCTCACTGCTCTCACAGCAGCCCTAAAACTGAAATATTCATCTTTAATAAGATGTTTACAGCAGATGATTTATTTTGATAGTCCTAAGCCTGCTGTTAAGAGTATTCATATTCATGGCTGATGCTATGTTATGGAAACAGAATATTCATACAGCTCTATCTTTTACACCCAGACACATTGCCTTCTGTTTTCTCTCATTGATTTTGGCTGCTAGTGCCACCAAGTGGCTGGATTAAAGAGGATAAGAGCACTGCAGTCTCTCCTCTCTCCTTTTCCTCTCGACCGGCTCGGTCTATGTACTGGACTGATTCGCCATAAAGGGAGTCGATATGCCTTTTTAAATGTTCAAGGCAGCTCAGTGGCTGTCATCTACAATTCATCTATATCACAGGCCGGGGATACAAGTATGTGTGTGTCAGTTGGTTCAAAATTACTTTTAGGGCTGATGATAGATGTGTTGCTGATTGTTGAGTAGCTGCTAGATTGAAGAGCGGTCCGCCTGCATCACCCAGCACTCTTCCTCTCACTCTCTCCTCCGTCTCCTGGGATGGAGAGGTGGGCAAGAGCTGAGTGATATACGAGGCAGCCTGAGAGAGATGAGAAGGACCTGCCATTCCCTGTCAAGAGGGGACGTCGCAAGGCGAGGGGTTACACACATTGAAATGCCATTTCCTGCAGTTCACTACTTCACTCTCGCCGCTACCTCCGAGAGCGGGATGAGAAATGCGCCTTATGAAAAATGACTCCCATTACAGACTTGACCCCAGCTGATCTTTGCCATTGACCCCTACTTCTTATAAGCATGACCCCATTGCAGTGTCTCAACCTTTTCACCTTCCTCACATATACACCACGCTCAGGGCCAATCCACTCATTTCCTCTTGTGCGTGTGCCTTTAGATTAGTAATGACCATGGGGCTAGTTGCCAATAGGATCTACTGATAGCCCTTTTCTAAATCAGTGTTAATGGATCTGATTCACACCAAAGGACAAGAAATTAATCTAGCACTAATCACTAGCATGGACTACTTACTAGGTACGGTACATCAGCTGAACCCTGATCTATGCTGATGAATTAATTACATATTACCTCCAGAAATGCATGTTTACCAGTGCTGGGGAAAGTTGCCGTAAAAAGTAATTAGTAACAGTAATTTACTTTGCTTCACTGACTTTTTTTTTTTTGAAGAAGAAGTTGTTTGGTAAAGGTATCTAATGAGGTATTTACTGCAGTGATATAGCTTCTTCAGCACACTCATTCAAGACTACTGATGTTTTGAACACAAGAAGACCTATCAGACCCATTTTTTTGTCAGTATTTGTTCATGTTGACATCCAGATCACACCAAAGGCTCAAGAACTACTCAATGTTGTGATGGTCAAAACTTGCACCTTCTGATTCCAACATCTTCATGCAGTTATGCATTAAAGAATGCCTTAATGTTTTCCTGTTTGGTCTCTTACCATTAAAGAACCCAAGCCCAAAAGCTAAATGCAACAAAAAACCGTAAGAATCCACTTTAAGCTACACTAAATATGAGTGAATGTCTGTTACTTGCCAAACAAGTTCACACACAATGCTCGACAGCTTGACGTTCATCTCTCTGTCATTTTCACAATGTACAAGTTTTAAACTGGCTTTTTTTCCACGGAAACAATGCCCTCGTGCAATGTGGCAAAGTGTTTTACATCTTCCCAGGTGCAAGGGAAGCAAGTAGAACAACGGAGACAGAGTAACCTACAATAAGAGTATGGCAAAAATACAAATGTTACCTAGGTTCTATGAGTTCGGGAAAAAAAATATGTAGACTGTGTCCAAGAAAAGTTTCTGATGCTCCCGAGAAAAAAGAAACTGTATTCTTTATTTCCTATTCAGAGGATTGACTAACATAAAGGCTCAACCATGAGAACAAACATGAATTACCAGCGTATGTCTTATCCTACTTTGAGCATATAGACTGTAGGCGTAAGCCATACGCACTTGTCACTGGTGTTTGTGTAATTACTCTCAATGAGAAAAGTAAAAGACAAAAGTTTAGACTAAGATTTCTAGATTTGTTGTTAACCTTTTTAAATAGAAAAATGCTTTTGTCATTCTGTCTGTTAAAAATTAGTGAAATGAAAGTTAAAAACTGAAAGTGCTAGATGTAAAACAATGGTAAATTAATTTCAAAAAGTAATCAAGAATGGCCAATGGATTACCGTGATTTAGATAAATGAGAAAAAAAAATTATGTCTTTTTCAGCTTTTATATAACCACGGTATACAGTACAATTTTAGTGGCCATAAAATCCAATTTTACCGGTTCATTCATTTAGTCATGTCTTGAATATTAGAACACCAAAGCCCATGTCAAATTAAAATTAAATAAATGGTTTATTTATCATTTATGCTGTCTGGTCAATTTATTCAAAATGAAGCATTTGCATTTTGATTCATTTTCAGAGTAAAAAGAGAAAACAGAGTAATTGTTGACACAACTCTAATTTATTTTTCAGTGTCTGATTCTATTGTGCCTGTCAAAATAACTGTAAATATCTGTACAAGCCCGTTTCAGGGGTTTCTTATAAGCCTACGGCATTTGAATTAAAGATAAACATCTCATTAAGCGGACAAGAATTTCTCTATAATAATCAGTGAAGTGTTTTCCCATCTTGTCCTGACCTTAAAGTCATCCTCCTGCTAAACGAGCTTGCATCGCATCGCCCGCCTGTCTGCGTGCAGCAATATATGCTGCGCGTGGGATTTTTAACTTTTAACATGGAGAAAGTCCAGCTTTGAGTGAGCTGCTATAAGCTCTTTATGTTGTCCGCCCACTGAAAGAAAGATATATTCCTCCTTTCTGAAATTAAAGAAGCACAGTAACAACCGCCTGTTTCATTAACATATGAAAGATAAACTATGCTCATATCTGTGTTATAGGGGGTCAGCTTCTCTACTCTAGCCACAATTAACCATTTGCTAAGCTACGCTGCCTCTCAAAACACCATACAAGTGATTTTGCATGTTTAAATCAAATGCCAATTTTCCAATCCTTATCCAATGACCCCAAATAGACAGAAGAGAAACACTTTTTCCATTAAACATGATAGTTCTTGGTGATGTAAGTACACTGGATTTTAAGGACCAACAGTTAAAAAACTGTTGATTTTTCAGTCCTATATAATTTGATTCTTTTCTTACGTCTTCTGATCCAGTCGATAACTCATTGTAAAATACTTGTTTTAAACTAAACTACACTGCAGAACTTCTTTCTCCTCTTTCTGGCATTGGCTTTAATTACGCAAACATTGTCGACACATGTTTGCCATATGCCTAAAGTCTATAGTCCCTCGGTCACTTCTCTTCTTTCTGCGCTCTCCAACAAAGAAAAGCCAGAGCAATGGTGCAAAGAGCCCAAGGAGTTTAATTAACCTACCTCCTACCTTCCAATCTAATCAAGCATTCGTTGGGTGTACTGGAACAATCTGGTCTACCTCGCAATCCCCAGGACCCAAAGATCCCACAGCCAGTGTCCCAGTGCCAGCCACCATGGTCCAAATGTCCCGTGTCCATGCCCTGACGGGTCAGAGCTGTTTTAGAGGCACGAGGGGGAACTAACATCGTATTCTGCAGGTGGTTTTAATGTTGCAGTGCATGTCTTATTGTGCCAAAAGCTTAAGGCTAAAGCTGCCGGCAAAAAGTCTTTGCTAGTTGATTATCCACAGGGAAACAGAGTAACAGTATTCCTATTTTGTAGTGTAAAATCTAAGGCTTAACTCAGCCTGTTGTGTCTTTTTATTGACGCTATTATTGGACAATCACAGATTAACATTGCCATCCTAATTATTTTCCTGCCTCTTCCATCTCTCTTAAGAGAAGCACATGGGTTTACGCATTCAGACTTCCTCTCGGTTGCAATCAAGCACTAATCAAACTCCAAAGTACGTATGAATAAATGTGTGTGCAAACTGACTTCAAATGATTGCGTTAATCGATGCCATTTAGCGCATTATTATGCCACATGATGTGGGGTGAAGACATGCTCTGCGGAGAGAGTCAGCAAATAGAAGAGGAACTGTTTTACATATTTAACATATTAGTGGTTGTTTATGAGAGATGCGCCATTATTAGTGGAGATGGAGGCAGCATTCACACTGAGAAATCAAGGGTACAGCGTGGTTGTCACAAATTTATGCAAAACAAAACTGATCAGAAGTAACCTCCAGGCAATGATACAAAAGAGAATGTGTTGCGAGAGGAAGGCAAGCAAATATTTGATCAAAGTTACGAAGAACGCTTGTATGTCGTGCTTTTCATCTTCACCCGACATCCACCAATCGAATATATTCACATTTTTATGTACAGTAGCGCATTGTGTTTTGCTACAAATAGATGATAGATGTCATGATCACTGTGGTGGGGCGTAAGATCGCTGAAGAGGCGAGAGAAAATCATTTAACAGTGTGATTACAGTTGGACTGATGGACACCGCGGTGCTCATAAAACAACAGCATTAATTTGCCCAACTTTTTATTAGCAAATATGAAAACAAATTAAAAAGTGGGTAGCTTTTAAAACTAGTTTTTGCTGACTGTAAGCAGCTTGGTCACTGATAAAACAGAATCAGAGCAGAACTAGACATAAAAACCAGCTGATAGAATCCACAATCTACAAATTCAAAAGACACTTTTTTCCCACCAAAAATCTATCTTATACTCCCCTACATCTGGCTCGATAACCCAACCCAACTTGGATCATTAGATTTTACAATAGGAAAGTTATTAAAATTACCTTTTGCAATTCAAATTCACAATCTAGAACCCCAGAGAGATAATTCTATCATCTCCATATTCATCCACGGCATTGTCAACAACACTACTCTCCCCCATGGATGTTATTAAATACATTACTTCCCCATGCCAATCTTTAGACTAGCGCCGAGGGAAAACCCCCACAACTCCAAGACTTGACGGTTATAATGAGCGTCTGTTGTCACATTTCCCACATATTTCAACTGGAAGGATTATGTTTATTTTTTGCCATGCATTTGTATAAAGATCTTAGGGCTGATCAGGGTGAACCAGCCCGACTAGGTCTTTAAAACTAAGCCTTTGATGAAATTTTCTGCCTTAACCAGTAAATATCTAATGAGTCCCTTTTGATTATGAATGTGTTGGAAACATTTCTGAATCATTTACTTTTTTTTTAATGGCAATAGTTAATGGATAAAATTTTACTTTAAAGCTACACTGTGAAACGTCTGTCTCCCCCTTCTGGCAGTGAGAGTAATTTCACTGCTGACACATTTGTACGATATGTCGACAGTCCATTCTGTTCTTTCACTACTCTCGTCACCCATCCATTTTTCTTTAAGACTATAATCCTTCCTTTGAACAAAGAGTTGTTGAACAGTTCTTAGCTTCTATTTAATTCTTCCTGAGATCATAGAACCTTTGGTTCTCTGCCATAGCTGCAGCAGGAGTGACTAAATCGGCACTGTGTGAACATGTTTGGCAAGGACTTAACTGTAACAAATCTTCATTCATATGTGAAAGTCCTGCTCTACAGCTTTAATTTTATTAGACAAGATGGAAATGTATGTTTTGAGCAGAAGTAGAGGTACTCATTTTGGGCCAGATGAAAATTTTTGCCATTGATTTTTAATTTTTTTTTAAGAAAATCATTGTAGCTATTTTAAATCTGATTTTTTTTACCTGCCTTCCCTTTCTACATCTATTTCCAGTGTTGGGCTGTAAGCCATTAGGTCTCCTTGCTATCTTATCAGACACAGATTGATCTCAGTTTGGTGCGTTAGCTTGACCTAAGTGTCAGCATGTGGTTAGTTTTCACCAAGAAATGAAACAGATTAACTAGTAAGCTGGTAATTTGATGGGTGGTATCTGCCAGCTGCTAAGTTTGGCATTGTAATAGAAAACGTCAAACACAAAGTATTCTGCGTGGATATGGAGGATTTAAAGTTGCTTGGAGGCACCTTTAACGAAGTATATTTCTGAGATATGATATGAGTAATCAAGTGACCAATAAAGAAATTAAATTAGTTTTAAGTTTTGTGATTCAGCAGTGGAATTTAGTTTTGTGTGCCTCAGGCTCAGCACAACTGTGGGAATGCACTGAAAGCAAAGTGATAATATCTCACATATCAAAACTTAGACTTTTTTTTCTCCCTTTGCACACAGCTTGATTAAAATGTCCCTTCTTAATCCCCAGCCTCCAGGCGACTCGACCTGCAGCAAACACCCTTCTTGTCTCTTGCTGTTTCCTCGTTATCACAGCCAGCTTGCCCCCTTCCAAATGACCTTCCTCCACTTTGTGTGTTTTATTTATTTATTTTTTTTATACAACACCTGCTTTCAAATGCCCACCTTGCATATTATATACAGCTCGAGCATAAAAGCTTCACCTCCAGCCTCCGCTACAGAGTCGCCGTCACATTTTTGGGACTTATCCGCTGTGATTTAGTGACAGAAACATGAAAAGAAGAGGCCATGATCATGCAAATAACAAGCAATTAATGGTGACACCTGTGTGGGCTGGAATCTACATTATTCATAGTATAATATTAATGGTTTTAATGGTTTTAATTTGGCTGATAGAGATTACAGTATCAAATTAGTGCAATTCTAATTTTGCAATATAGGTTTGAATTAATCATCATATTTTGAGGACACCTGTGGAGTTTTTGGCTGTGGCAATATACAGAAGAGGGTTGGTGCAAGTACATGGATAATGTTATTCGGTTTTATGGATAACACAAAAAATGTGTCACTGTGTGAGAATATGGCTTTTTTGATAACAATTTGCAGCTTCAAATATAAAACCTTTAAAGTCCTCATTAAATCCTTTAAAGGTATTTATATGACATATACTATAGTATCTTCATCTACATAAACTACAGAGTCACTTTGTCTGGATTCTTAACGGTATCTGAAAGTTTATTTTATCTTGGAAAATGATTTTGAAATGGTGACGACTCATCCTGTACTTGTGGGCGTGTACTTATTTTGCGTCCAATAAAAAGCTTTCTTAAAATTCGATCCCTCCACCAACTGGCTTTGGGTTTTGGCTCAATGGGTACGTCAAGTGCCAACTCAGGACAGTGGAGCTGACCTATCAGAGTGTTTCTAAGGAATTTCTAGCTTCCTCGCTCTGTTTTTTAGCTTGCCATTTTATTTGGAACTTTAACCACAGCAGATCTTTATTTAGTCCTGGCATCAGCAAAAAACGGGTGTAAAGACAGCTTTTGTTTGTTTACCAGAAAGTTTCAAAGGATACCTTAAACTGCTGTATTCACATAAATAAAATACACTTTTGCATCTGAATGTAGATTAGTTCTGTCATAGCACCCATTAGAGCTTCGCTAAAATTTCTGTAATTAGTATCACTGTTGCGTTACTTTGCAAAAAAAAAAAAAAAACTTTCTTCAGTGTGTAATTTTCTTGGTTATGTGGCATGGACCTCAACCAGTACTCAACAGGACAAGGTTCTTTCACTTAAAAGCAATCACACTTAAGGTTTGCTGCAGTGTAACAACCTGTGTTTGCCTGTCATTTTTCTTCCGAGAAATCTGTTCATGGAAGCATAGCCTGCTGATTTTGAAGGCTGTTGCCATTTCCAAAAGCACCGCTTCGTCTCTATCATAATACTTGACAGAAGTCTGTCGGGAGGTTTAACGGGAGGATTATGCTTTATCAGCATTGATTTTCAATTAACTATAGATTTTTTCTTAATTGATTTAATCTCCCTGCTACTTTTCAATTAATCAACTAGTCGCTCTGTCTCCTAAATGGCATAAAATAGTGAAAAACATCTATTATAACATGTTATGCATCCAAGGTGAGATATGTCTAGATCAGATATATCTGCTTTTAGTTGACCAATGGTCCAAAATGTAATCATATTCGGCATTTGGCTTAATGGAAACACCAAGCAGGAACCCTTACTTAATAACTAAGACTGATGATTACACTGATTTCAAATATCTGCTAATTTACTCATCGGGTGATAGTTTCAGCTCCAGCCAGCTCTAAAATATATTTTGTAATATTAAAAAAAAAGGCAGTTTTAGCATTGAGAAGAGACACTTTCTTACTATAGGATGTAATTTTTCTCTTATTCTAGGTCATTCTCAAAAGGTGGAGGAGAGAAACAGAATCCCTCTCCTCCTACATCATCCATCCTTGGCCTTAGGTACATCATGCTGTTCATCTTCCTCCGCTTCCTCGCATTTTTCTTCATTTCACTTACAGGCGTGCGCCTGTCCACCGAGCAAACACGTTTTCCGAGGGCAGTAAAAAGGCCAAGAGATGTTTTTATTAGATTTTTAATAAGGCTGCGGCATTAATTGAGAAATACTTTCCGCTGTTTACTTTGTTTTCTTGCTCATTTTGGAGCACTCGTCTCTCCTGTGGTAATACTGATTGAAAACCCAAACTAGTCGCAAGTGGGCATTTTTTGAATATCATTCACTAGACCTCCCATTGTCTGAGTGGGATGAGACTCGGGAGCCATGCGACAAGACTCTGTCAACACTTCTGACAACTAAATCCGGTACGTGGGGGAAGGCCTGTTAATCTTTAGTCTAAATTTGGCGATATCTCAAGCTTGTTTTTCTAAGTGATTTTTGGGGCTTCTCATTCCTTCCTAATCATCTTTTTTATTTTTTCTTCCCTTTGCATTCATTGCCGATTCTCCCACAAACAAACGTCTCCTCTCTGGCAGATTTGTGACTCTGATCCAGGGGCGTAATCTGTGAACGGCTTTGTCAACATCACTGGCTGCCTGTTCACGTTACTGTTTATCGGTATGTTCCAGGAAGACGGAGAGCGAAGAAGAAAGTGGGAACTGAGATGGAGGTGAGAGGGAAGGACAGAGAGAACGGCAAATGAAAGGAGGAAGAGAAGTGGGGTAGAGCGGCGGGGAGTGGAGGGAGTCACTCAGTCGTTACTGCGGAGGGAAGGAGGTATGAATATTCCAATTTTACCCCGCTCATTAGAGACGGCTGCCTCTTCCTTTGGGGGAAAGCGCTGCTTGTGTTTGTTTCCAGCCTGATTATTTGCATGATGTATTCCTCAGCTTTATATTCAGTGATGGGAAAAAGATGACGTTTTGGCAGGCTGACAATGAGGCCTGAGGGGCGCTGAGGCAGACACAGTCAGCTTTATTCAATGCAAAGATCAAAGGCCACGCTTCTTTACCCCAAATTAGTCACCATTTCACAGTCACTAAAGCTCCCTTCCAACTACTCTACTGACTTGCACAGCTCCCAAACAAGCCTCTTTTCTGAAAGATTGGGCACACCGAGAGGAGATCACTGTTTTGGGACAACAGCCTATAACTAATCAACAATATACTGCCAAGAAACCGAGAATCTAGTTTATACAAAGCCATTTTGGATTATCAAGGAAAATTACATAACTTGTCGGTTCTGCAAAGGAACTGCACATCACATTTCAGCATCCAACCGTGCATTTGCATAGGAGTACATGTTATCCATCACCACAGTGCTGGAGCTACAAGTGTGTTTGAAACGGGCAAGCAGACAGTCAACTGCAACACTCTGGGTTTTTGTCATGTAGCGTGGAAAAAAAAAAAAAAAACGGTGATAAAAGTTGACTGAGATAACCACACGTGAAAATTAAATCACTGCCGTGGTTCTAACTAACAGCCCAGATAATGCTCAGTAATTGCCTTAACTATGACGGGAATGAAGACAGTAGTTGCAGTTACGCTAATAATCCAATTAATGACTAAAATTGGCTTATATAAGCACCTCAGTCTGAGCAGACTGGTCTGATCGGTAGGGATTTTCAATCGGATTGAGATTGAGATAAATAGGAAAATATTAGCCCCTAATCGCCATGTCAAACAAGCATTTGAAAGGCTGAACAAAGGCAGAATCGACTGGGCAGTGCTGTTCAAAACGTGTTTTCATCTTTCCCATCTTTTGCTATTAAATTATTCACCGTTGTCAATAAAGTTGGGAAGACAATTCAGGGCTTCACAGTGGAAAGAAAAACTTTGCACATGTCAAAAAGTTTTATTCTGACTGATGCTTTTGGGTCATTTGATTCAGTATCAGTATCAGTTAAGTGTTGAAGTCATTTTTCTAAGACACAACTTTAAACTGTTGTCATATCCCAGTTTCTCCAGTGTGATAAGGTGCTGCTATTCTTTTTATGATATCATTTACTAATGAATCAGGTTCAAAGTGTAGGTCAAATCAACTGTTAAACACATTTTATGGACCAAACAATTAATCAACCACAGACAATCCGTCTTGACAGCAGTCTACAGTCTTGAAGCACGGGATGTTGGGGAGTCAGTTTGCCATGTCTCCTTTTATTCCGTAGATTTCTCTGTTGACGAATGCCGTCCCTCTATTGCAGCAGTTTTTGCTGATGTTTGTGCCTCCCCCCTTCAACACCTTCCCCGCGCCATTTCATCAACTCCACTGGATACCTTTTAATGTACCGCGTAATGAAATGCAGCAATGAGCGTGCAACAGCTTTAATTTTAGATAAATACAAAATACACACTCGGGCTGCGCGTTGCGTCATCGTGAAGCAGATTGTGTCTGATTAGGCTTCACACATGAGTGTGATGCCTTCTCAGCATGACATCTACCTTCCCCCTCGCTCTCCCGGCCCTCCGCCTCTCCTCTCTCCGTTCGACTCCCTCGTTTGCAGGAGAGCCTGGAGTCACATTAGCTCAGAGCAATGACTTGAAACAGAGACACCCCTGTGGTACATCTGCTATCTATAGCATCGAGCAGATACACAAACTTACCCCTTTTGTCTCAGTTTGTGAGTGGGAGACATGCCTGTATTTCTGCATATGATCCCATGAATAAATGCACAGTTGTCATATGTGCATCAGCTGGTCATATCATAGTGTGGGTTCATTTAGTGGCTTGACAGGACATACAAAACGGACTATAAATCAATGGAGATGGTGAAAAGAGTGAGAGACGGGAATAAAAAGCAGTAGAGGACTATGGTAAAGGAAAGTGTGAATGTGACAGCAATTGAACAGAGCTATTTAAAGAAGAGAATGTACAGAAGCTTTATAGCAAGACCTCCAGTCTATCCTGATAATTGGCGCCCCATATTAACCTGTGCTGTGGTTGAACAATATGGCTCCGAGCAATAAACCTCCACTGATGTGCACTGCTGAGAACAAACCACCATGACTAAATGTGTTTGTTATGAATTACCATTTTCTTCTTAAGAGCACATAGTATGTGAGATGTCAGTGTTTCTGAAAGCTCCTGCTTAGAGCCTGTACAAACAACAAAGACCTCAGTTACATTACGGTCCTTAAAATTAACAATTAAAAAGCCCCTATGATCATATCATGCCGTGCAATACCACTCAAATAAAAAAACAGAGATATATGATATATAGCAAGAAAATTTGCTAGCAGACCAACAATATCTGTCTGTTATTTTAATTCTCTTTAACACTTTCGCTAGATTTATGTTTTTAGCGAAACCTATGCCGGAGCCTGATGTGCACCTCCTTAGAAAGAAATGTAACTGGATGTCGTCATGATGCAGACAACTGTGATTCATCCAAAGTTTATTTTCTGATCCTCATCTCTTAGTGGCTGCACTAACACAAATCCATCTACTCACTGTGGAGATTTCGGTAAAAGTAACTGCTGCTCAACATTTGTTAGCTCCGACTCCAACATGAGTTGCTCAGTACAGCAACCATTGTTTAATGTACAAACAGAAAGTCGCCGATCTGGGCCTGGAGACCTCCGTCTGTAGCTGGATATTTGACTTCCTGACTGGCAGGCCCAAGAAATGGTAAATATACCTCCTCTTCGCTTACCCTCAACAAAGGAGCACCACAGGGGTGTGTGCTCAGCCCCCTCCTGTTCTTTCTGTTTAACAACTTTTCTGATAATACAACCATCTTGGGCTTCATCACAAGACAATGGTGAGACTGCCAGAGAGCGCTGACCAGCTAGTGCCAAGGCAGCAACCTCTACCTGAATATCAGCAAAACTGAGAGGGGTCAACAGCTTTAAATTTCACAGAGGACTTGTCCTGGTCACTACACACTGATACTGCGGTCAGGAAAGCGCGGCAGATGCTTTATTTCCCAAGAAGACTGAGGAAGTTTGGCAAGAACACTTAAAATCCTCACAAATGTCTACAGGTCTTCCATCGAGAGCCTGCTGACGGGCTGCATCACAGCGTGGTACAGGAACAGTTCCAGTCAAATCCGTAAAGCGCTACAGAGGGTGGTGAAAACGGCTCATTATATCACTGGAAACAGTCTCCCACACATTCAGGACATCCACCAGAAACGGCGCCTGCGGAAGGCACACGGCATAATCAGGAACCACAGCCGCCACGCGCACAGACTGTTCTCCATGTTACTGTCTGGCAGACGGTACAGGAGCCTGGCTGCATGCACTAAAACACTGAAGGACAGTTTCTACCAGCAAGGCTATCAGACTCCTCAACTCACAATAGACTATTCTCTGGACACTGAACACACTACCTGTCAGCCAGTACACTACAGCGTGCAATGTGCCTGTCACTTCCACTTGTCAACTTTGTAAATGCTTCAAATCTTATTATTATACTGGTAAATAAACCGGAAAGTCATCACAGCACGTCAACTGGCTGTCAGCGAGCGCATTAATATAACTGCATATGCATAAGTAAAAACTCAGCTATGTATGTGAACAGTATAGTGAACACTATAAACATTCTACTTCGGCTGTACTTCAAAATACTAGCTTTGTTACTGTGAGCTGGTTAGTATTTAGCTGAAATACCAATACTATACCTATAAGTCTCACAGAGCTGCAAGCTGAAGATGGTGATAAATATTTTTTGGTCCATCTTTTTATTGATGTCCCTTATATGAATGAATTTGAGAGAAATATCTGTGATAGTAGAACTGGGAAAAAAAAAGTTTAGATAGATGTGTTTAGCTGGTTGTGTATCACCTGACAAACGTCTCACGGCCTGCAGCGGTCCCTCATGACTCTCTAAAGATGGCTTAGCAGCTCTGCACGTAAAGGTCTCCAAAATGTTGTAAACACCACTTAATGTGAAGTTAGGCTAAAGCTGTTCTAGGCAATGATGTACATTAAGTGCATCTGACATGCAGCTGTCAGCCTGACTCTCCATTATCCCACACCGAGCATCACACACACACTCAGAGTCTGGTGAACTCACCTGATCAAAGTCGCTCATTCATGTCTCTCTCTCTGTCCTACCCTCTGTCACTTACACTCCTGGGAATGCGACGGGGACACACACCTGCGGCTGTAGATGGCCTCACTAAACAGGCTATTAGGATGCATTCAGGGATGACAGGGACGACTTGTAATGCCTCTATAATCACGCAGGTCGCGCTTAGATCGACAGGCTGCTCAGGATGACTGCTTCTGCATTGCATACGAATCAAATTTTAAAAAAATACTGGCATGATTTTTAATTAAAAATTCTGAGAATATTAGTTGGGTTACAGGTGAATTTTAAACTAAAGCTTGCCTGATAGAGGCCATAAATCACTTTCAGCTCTAACTAAAACTGAGAGACGCCTTAATTTGAACTGTGCAGACCTGTTTGGTATTTCACTGTTGGAAAAAAAAATCAGTTCAGTAAGATGCTATGCCATCAGACGTAGGAGACAGCGACGTCTCGATCTAGGGGGCTCCTGTGGAGTCTAACTGAGCAAGGCAGATGACATGCCTAAAGACTCTGAAGAGTTACAGCCATGAAACCACATAACCCTCCCAGTATCAAATCCAAAATTGAATTTTCTGCTCTGTCGCATGTTGCTTGTCGAGATGGAGGCAGGGCGAGCCGGGAAAGGGAAGACGGGGAGCGTTCTTTGAATCTCTTAACCTTTACGGCTTGTTGCAGTATCAAGCCCTGCGGACAAGATCGGACGCTGACACGTTTGTCGAGGGATGACAAATTAGCTGTCCTTCCAGATGCCTGATTGCCTGACCTTTATTCACTAAGTGGTGGCGGTGGTGAAGAGGGCTGACAGCGGTAAATGGGGCCCGTGTCAATGAGGGGCCTGCACAGGAAATGCACATCTCGGCCTGTCTATTAGCCTTCCCAATGATGGAAATATAATTGAGAGTTGAGCGTCTGTGGTTTGGTAGTATTTGTGCTGGAAACATTTGCTAGTAATGATGTGATGAGTTCCCTGAGTCTGCATTGCGTTACCACCTTAACAGAAAGCCTTTAGGAACATCTCAGTTTTTGAAGTTTGTTATTCTCAAAAGGTTGCAGTGCCAGATCTTAAGGATGTCATTCATTTATAACAAAAATCTCGCCAAGGCTAGGTGCCTTGCTCACAGGCACCTCAGAGCATGGATGCTGAGTAGAAAGCATAGAAGGCATTAACTAAACCTTCGCAAATATCAGTTTCTCAAACCACTAGCCTGGTTCAACAACCAAACCGCACGCAACTTCCATACGACTTGTCCTATGACATCTAGTTTATTTGTGACTTTTTTACTATTTTTTCTTATGAAGGCCTATGAAGAGATTAAAAATATGTTTCACTGACAAATTCCGTAAAAAACAACAAATTCCCTATTTAAAAACTAAAGAAATAGGGTTTGGTAGCATTCTATTCATTGGTATCATTCTAAATCTGTTGTAGCTCATCTTTTAATTCTCCCCCTTTTTCTTTTTGTTTTACATTTGGCTGAGTTGCGTCTAACATTAGACATGAGCTGATATTTATCTGTGGCAGCGGCATTAATTAATTAATTAATTAATTAATCTAATTACATTAATAGTATAATATTATCTGTAATTATAATTATGATTAAGGGACAAATTACCTGACAGGTATGGCACTAAGAGAAAGTACAGTATCTGTATCAAAAACCAGGGCATGTAGAGAGAGGCACTAAGAGATTAACTCAGTAGAAAACTTAGGGCAGTAGGCAGCATTATTGTCAAGAAGTCTCTAGGTCCTTTCTGTGTGGAGTTTGCATGTTCTCCCTGTGCCTTTGTGGGTTTTCTTCCAAAGACATGCTTGTTAGATTAACTGGTGTTTCTAAATTGGCCGTAAGCGTACACGTCAGCGTGAATGGTTGTCTGTCTCTCTGTGTTAGCCCTGTGATAGACTGGTGACCTGTGCAGGGTGTACCCCAGGTCTTGCCCAGTGACAGCTGGGACAGCCCTCCTACGAATCTCTACAGCAGTGGCAAACTCGATGAGTCTGCCGAGCATTTATAAAATTGGCCATTTATAAAAACAGCATTCATTTTTCCATTATCCTGCAAAACCATGCGTTTCAGCTTTTTCCACTAGCTGGCGCACTCCGCTACTGGTCCGACCAATCTTTAAAGTTTTAAAACCCTGTGTGACCCTTGAGCCAAAACCTTTGCCTACCCCTGCTCTAGAGGATAAGCAGTTATGGATAATTAATTAATAAATGGAAAAATTGACTAAAATACTTCATAAGGGAGCCATTCCTCAAGTGGCACGACAGAAAGTTGCTTTACATAGTACGCACACTAAAGTACCAGCAAGATATGCGATGTTTGCGATCCCCTCCACTGACAATGTCACAAACACACACACAATACACAACAGCTTCTATCTAAGTCACACCGAGTGTTCTCCCTCGCCCAACCTCATCCAGTATGTTGATGTTGTCTCACCATGTGATGGAGTATGACTGACATGAATGCTCACTTGAAGCTGGATGAAGCACAAGACAACAAAACATCAGCTAGACACACACACACGCCAAGGCCTAGATCCAGAGCTTTTATGCATTTTACTTCCTCTATATTTGACATTTATTTAGGATGTCAAATTATAGCCTCTCTGAACGCCCAGGAGACAATTTAGCAGATGATTTGAAGACAAATTTTCCTTGCGAAAGAAGAAAACGGAACATTTGGTTCCAGGCATCAAGCTGGGATATTTTTATATTTCTATTGCTACTGACCGGGATCAAGTTCACTTCTGTTAGAGAATTATCGATTTTTATTTCATTTAATGACACTGTGAACCGAAGAAAATAATAATCTCCCAATTGGCGCTTGAGGGGAAGATGGACAGCTGCAGCGGAGGTGTTTGGTGGAGGAACACTGGTGAGGTGTCAGACTACATAATGATTTGGCCGGTTGCTTCAACGAAAGAAAATCTCTAAATTATATAAGCTGTGCGTGATTGAAAGCGAATGAGAAATGATCAGGGTACAGCAGGATATTGCTTATGTCACAGGGTTAGAATGCAGCAAAACAACACCATTTAGAAATAACTCTAATTAACCGCTCTAGGAAACATTACCAAATAAAATACTCAGAATAGTCTAATGTGATGTTTGTCATTATTTACTACTATCTATTATATCCTTTTAATGTAATCTAAATATTTTATACTTCGGCACATATTTGGATTTGGAGAAATATCAAGATGCTCCTACATTGTTATAATATTTTTAAAGGAGTCTATTTTAATTAAGAATAGTATAAATTGTGAGCTCGCTACAGGTCTGGAAGAGATGAGCGAGCAGTGGTTTACCTGAAGTGGCTCGTATTTGTTGTTGCCTCGCGGTGTTAAAATTAGTTGGATGTGACTCTAAATTGACCGTATGTTAAGATGGACGTTACCCTTTGGTTTCCTGAAGCTCAGTGTGGTGGCTGAGGCCATCGGCATCTTGGCAGTGCCTGGCTGTACCTATCTCGCAATTAATAAAGAATTGAGAAACGAGTTGGAATGTGAGTATTGCTGAGATGTGCGGGTGATGGCCAAAAACTACATATGAAGATACAAGCAGCTAATGAGCTAATGGTCAAATTAGCCTAGCAAAAAGAGACAATAATAGTAAGCTTTGCTCTGTTCATTGGTAAAAATATACCAGCAACTCTTAAGCTCTCTAAGTTACAAATGATACTGAAGTGTTAAAACACAGATGAGTTTCTGTTCAGATGTCATGTGTTACCTAGTTGTATTAGCTTGGCATTAACACCTGAACCTGGAGTGAATAGCTAGCATGACGGAACTAGCTAGCATCCGAACTCCCATGGTGATGGCGCCACACGTTTCCCTGGAATTCTAGTGTCAGTTTGACCAATGGGTGAAAGTGGAGACACTTCGTCCAGTTTTTCTACAGTCTATCGTGGTTACATCATGGAAAGCTGTAGACAAAAAGTTTGGCGTTCAGACGTATGTCGTGAAAACGCCACGGCTACCAAGGCAGTTTAGCAAACTAACATCATAGCATGCAACATCATGTAGGAAATGTAAAGATATAATGGAAGGATGAGGCCGGTATTTTCAACATTTTTCTTAGACATATATCCAAATTATAAAGAACAAACTACATGACTTATAACTAAATTGCGGCATTTAACTTAACATCTCGTGAACTTGGTCCTGACCAAAAGTTTCCCCTTCATGAGGCTGAGGACAAATAAGCACTGTCACAACACTGATCCTCGAAGGCAGTTGAATTGTGAATTTTGATAACGCCGTGAGATATCTGCCTGCAAATGAATCAAAGTGGATTTTAGACGCGGGTTAACATTTGAGCTCTGCTGCACCACATCATTAGCTGCAGCAAACATACAGTATAGATATTTTTAACTCCGTATTATATAAGTCCTATCTTGGGGTAGTTATTCAAGCAAAACTCTATTACTGTATATGTAGAAAAAGTTACAGTGAGCAGCCAAACTCGCTCTCATGGTCTTTTATTTATATGTATTTGTTCATGGATTTTAGTCAAAGTTGGTTCAATGTCTGAGTGAAGCCATGTTTTACCAGTGAGAACAAGGGAGTACAGTTTCCACTAGAATGCTGGATGAACATGTTTGACAAGTACTAGGCTAGTGTCAGCATTCAGAATACTTTGCAGTGTTTTAAGGTTCTGCCGCTCATCATGTCAACTTGTTTGAGAAGAAATGTTCCCACTTCCCTCTAGAGAAATGTGAGAAGAAAATCCAAAAAGACAGAATGTGTTTTATATAAAGGCTGACGTTATGCTTGCCTGTGAGTGGAGTGAGAACACATGAAGTTATCAATTTCTAACAAGCTTCTTCCCCGCAAAAGCGCAAGGTGGTACGGATCCGGGCTATCCTCAACCTTGACTTTTCTCCGTCCTTCGCCTGTAGAAGTGTAAAGGTTGCATGTTAAGCAGTTAAATCCACAGTAAACTTTACCAAAGTGCATCTTTTTCCACCTAATTGAGTTAGAGATGCCATCTCCTTTGAGAACAGGACATTAAGCTTCCCTCTCAGGGAACGGTGGGGGAAAGTAAATCACTTTTCATTAGAATAAACCTTAAGATTAGATCTGGCCTTTCCTTCCCAGTCATTTGCATAGCTCCTCTCAATATGATACGAGCGCCATTGGCTGATAAGTGGGATTTGGCAAAGAGAAGGAGAAGAAGAAGAGGGGTAGAAGCTGAAGCGTTCAACACGCAGTTTAAAAATGCCTGATCATTTTACAGTTTATTGCGGGGACGGACTTTATGAGTGTCACCAGATAGAACATCATTTTGTAATAATTAATTAAATTGGCACTGGAGACGCCGATGTTCTCATTTGGGATCTGGCAAAAACTGAAATGAGATTGAGTGTTTACCTCAAGTTTGCAGTTGGATATATTTGGTTTAATTTACACTGAATAAGTTTGTATGTACGTACATGTCTCAAACTAAAATTTAAGGTAAGGTCCATTTTCCCCTAGTGCCATTACTGCATAGCAAAGGTCAAACATCCAAATGTAGACATAATCTTCGATCACTTAGAAGCAAATTTATTAAATTTTTTAAAAAGAAAACTACTCAGACTTACACACACCCTCAACTGAGTGATAATTTGCTCACACTGAGCGCTCCTTTATAAATGCCTTCCACATGAACTACCTCACACTGTGAGGCGTTCTGTCACTCTCTGCTTCTCAAGTGACAGTGAGACGACTTAGCGTGTCACCTGCACAAACAAAGCCCGCCTCCTTTGTTTTCATAATTAAATGAAGAAAGCCAGTCAAGATATTTTTAGCTGAAAACGTCCCCTGAAAATGACTTTCTGCGTTTGAGCTTTGGGGACGCCTCAAACGGGCTTAGAGGTTTCGCGTCTGCATACGACAGTTGGCAGCTGCGTGGATTTGACCCGCAACCTTTCTGCTGTTAAGTCTGAAGAGATGAGAGGGGAAAGGAACAAATGAGCAGGAAGCAAGGTGGGGGGACATGAAGAGAGGAAACGGAGGAAGCGGCACGTGCAGAGCCGAGCAGAAAGGAAAGAAGGTGGTGGCTGAACCCCGCTGAGGGTGACGTGAGGGGAGGTGTCCCAATCTTCTCTCATTCAGAGGTGACAGTCCATCTGTCACCTGCGTGGAAGTCCGCAGGGGGATCAATGTCTGCTGAGGTGGCCAAACCAAAAGCTATCTGCATCCCCATTAGTATTCCTCAACGGTGGGGCCGGGGCCCGCCCGCTGCATCGGCCTGCTAGCGCGACCGGCAGCGCAGGTGCCACGTCGATAGATTGATAAGACAAGCAAGACGTGGCCCTGGAAAGCACATGACTGGACGAGTGATTTAACCCCCTCTGGGATAAACTTTTGAGATCTCGCACCGGCAGCGGACAAGCACTTCCCTACATATATTACAACATGCAAATGCGGCAGGCGTCACACGCGGGCGAGCACACGTACTATGCGCCCACGCGGCGAGCAGATACGGACACCTTACAAGGATGAATGGCCGCCCCGCGAAGGACGGCAGGACAGCGTAATAAAAGGCAGACGAGGCATTAATCCTCCTTGTGGGGTTCGCTGATGTTTGCAGCATTATGGCAGGCCACTAACATTTTTCACATCTCCAGTGTGTGTGTGTGATTGTGTGTGTGTGTGTGAAGGGGGAGGTGGACTCAATTTAGAGGGCCACCAGTAAGTGTAATGCTAAATCACTATGTGCCTGGCATGTTGTGTCATCGTTATTATATAGCAACTCTTAAAGTAGTGGGTGTTTGAATATAATACGCATAAAGCCAAAGACAGGAGATGGAGATCTTAGCTGAGCATAAAAACTGAAATGGCACGGGAAACTCGGCTATCTAGCGCTTCTAAAACGTTTTAAACTGTTTCTTCTTCTTTGTGCATATAAAAACTGAAGAATAGCAGCGATGGTTTGGGGGTCTGGGCTGGGGTTTGAACTAGTTTAAAGCAATGAACTAGGCCACAGAGTATCATCTGAAGGGCAATGTAGGTTACACTGAACGTTGGGAATTGAAGAAGAAGAAACCAAATCAGTCACTTTGGCCAATATGAGAAAAGATGGAAAGATCCTTAATTTTTTTTTTTTTTTTTTTTTTTTGGCAATTTGTAGTTTTTGTCTCTTATTAGGAGAGAAAGAGTCTCGTTCCTTTTACTTGAAACAGCTCATCAGACAGTTTTGCTACGTCAGAAAATGTTCAGAAAAGGTGCATCAACTCATTACCATTAACGTTTTCCTAATATAACACTTAAAACGTGCATTAAACTCCTGCAAAGTTCCGTGTTTGAATTACTGGGCCAAGTCCGTCACCCTGGTTAATAACTAGAAAGAAAGGGAAAACAAGTAAGCACTCCATTTTATGAGTGGGGATGACCTTTGCAGAGCTTCGGCAACACTGGGGGGATTTCAAGCCACCAATTAGCACTCTCAGGTGTGATCTCAGGTCTCCGAGAGCGACACACAGGAGCCCATCAACAACATCGGCATATAAAACACGCGGGCAGGACACGTACTGTACAACTTGGTCAACAACAAATGGATACAAAAGGGGTTCTTCGGGTAGAGGTCACGCCGCATTAAACTGCGTGGCAATGTTGGCTTTAGGTTGGATCGGATGGATAGATTGCATATTGTATCGCGGGCCGCTCTCTAGTGCTAATTTAAACTAAAATAATATTGTGCGTCGTGCAGAACCGTCTATGAAAAATAACACCGGCAACCAATGCACGCATGCACTTTGAAGATTATGCCCCAGTAAGCACACTAACAACATGGTCAAGGGCAAGCATAATAATGAATTGATTGTCCTCTGAGAGTGTCATAATGAATGTGAATCAGACTATGCAGTGTGCTTTTAACAATCAATATGACTATGAATTGCCACCACCATCCAAGTGATTGATTATATTCATTTATATTTAAGCATAATGCAGGGTTAGATCAATCATCAATTTCCTGTACGGTGCCATAAATAAACCAAGCATTGAAAAAGACTTTAAATAAAAAAATAAATAAAAATGTATTTTCTTTTTTTTTTTTCTTTTTTTTTTTTTAATATGGACACAAAGGGAAGAGGAGAAAAAAAAATTAATTTCCAAAGAGTTGTCAATATTCCTGAAGTGTGGCGCATGCAGCGCCTAGCCATGGTGCTGCATTAAGCTTTCATGAAAGTGAAAGTTAATTAGATATGATGACTGAACTCCCGGGATCGTAATTAGCCGAACTGCGTGACTGCTCTCCTGTAATTAAATGTCATTTTCCCTCAGTTCAGTGAGCCTGGAAAAAAAAGGAGGAGAAGAAGAGGAGGAAGGAGGAGAAGAAGAAGAAGTAGAAGAAGAAGACTACAGCAGAAAATGTCAGTTGCAACAAATTCACCTGTGCCCTGTGGCCCGATGCTGGACGTTTCTGGAACATGCGCGAGTCGGGATGACAAAAAGTGGTTTTAAGCCGGTTGTCAGTCGTTCACGCTAAACAAATGCTCAGTGGCCTCGCGGTTGGTCTAGTTTCGCGGCTCGCCTTGACATTTGGATTGCTTCTTTTCCGGGGGTTCGGCTGCAGCCTCCCAGAGGTCCCACGCGGGTGTAAACACTCAAGGTTAAAGTGTGAAGGTGGGAAAGGAGAAAAGGTCGGAGCCACAGGTGAGAATGAAATGTCAGGAATTCCATCTACGGCGCCGCCCTGGCAGGTGTCATGTGTGGATAACCCCATGACGAGAGAAAAGGGTGAGGAGAGAGAACGTGGGGAAGGCAGCCAGTCCTACGGAGTACACGGCAGGTCCCTTGTCATGTGTTAGAGGAGGAGAGTCGAACCCGCAGGTACCAAACTATTGATTGACACCAGAGGACACGCTGTAAGGACGATCACAACAACAACAGTGAGCACAAACCCTATAGGAGCGCTTGCCACTACTGTATACAGGTTCAATGGCGTACAAGTCTATTTTTGGATCATGTGTGCATTCACATTGAAATGGTCCAGACTAATGTTGCACAACCTTGTGCATTGTTTGAATACTTTAATATTCACTGGATCATTTCAATACTATTTATGTTCTGGATTTGCTTAAATATAGTCATTTAATGTGTCATTTAACTGTCGGTGTCTGATTTGACTCTCACCTACGTTTTGAGCCCCACATTACTAAGCTAGTTCAAACTTCAAACCATATGAGGAACATTTCCAAAATCCACACAGAGGCAATTTTACTTGCTTTTATTTAATCTCATTTGGAAAATTGTAATATCCTCTTCTCCGGGTTGAACAATAAGTCAATCGCACGACTCCAGACGGTCCGAAATTCAGCCGCCGCGCTTTTAACCGGAACCGGGAAAAGGGATCGCGTCGCTCTGTCTTTTGCATCTCTCCACTAGCTCGCGGTATGTTTTAGAATTGATTTCAACAGGCCAGCAGGTAGCTTGAGATCCTCGGGCAGAGGTCCACTGGCTGTTCCAGGGGCCCGGCTGGAAACGAAAGGTGACAGGGCGCTCGCTGTTAAGGCCCCGCGGCTGTGGAATGATCTGCCCGAGGAAATCAGGTCAGCTGACTCTGTGATCACCTTAAATTCTTTACTTAAAGCATACTTTTACCAGAGAGCCTTTCCTGGTTTTGACTTAGCTGTATTTCTGTATTTTTTATTGCTCAGTTTTGTATTCATTTTGTCTCACGCACCTGTTTATTAGAATTGCAGATTTTTATGTTAAGCACTTTGCAATGATAAGAAAAGATTATTGCAGGTTCACAGATGATGACACAGGCATGCGGTTTAATTCTTCACTAGGCTTCATGTGTGGATGCCCTAAGACTTCTTGAAAAATATGGTATTTTCATATTGAATTTCATTTTTTCTGCTAGATTTAGAAAGACACCAAAGGAATGCTTAAATATACATTTATCATAACATGGATAAACCAGTATAGAATAAGAGACACTAACGCTGAGATAGGACATGATCCCTCACTGACTTCTCAACCATGAACCCCTTGAACAGAACTTCACTCAAGGACCTATATACGTTAATGCTTTTAATGCAGGCTCTCAACTTAAATCATTTAAAGTGATCTTGCACATTTCAGTATAATAATGTAATTTTCCTCTGTCTATTTCTGAGCGCGCTGCATGCATCTCTGAGGACGCATTCATGAACACACGCATGAATGCATGGATGGCGGTTGTCATTGCCAAGAACACCCACAGGCTACGTTCCCTATAATAATCACTCATTTTGCCGCCTCTATATAGTGTTCTCCCCACTGATGAAATATCACTGACACTGGAAGAGACGGTGTGAGCAGTGAACCTAATTACCTCTGCCCGATGGACATAAAATGATCACTGCGAATGTAATAAGGCTTTAAGGTGTTTGCCTGAGAAAACGACTCGGGGCTCCCTGTCGAGTTTCAAATTAGAAAAGCGACAGGTTAAAAACCCACCTGTGTCTTCGGCTCAGTCGCTAATGTGGATTCACCGCGCTCCTCGCTGTTGCTACTGTTGCTATCAGTAAAATGATCTGCACTGGTCGTGAGCCTTGTTCTTGTCAAGGACCCCCCTGGAGCACTGGCTTCTCTTTGACCGAGTTTTGTCCACTTGGGCAACTTTTCAACTGGTCATACTCGAGGAAATATAACAGCGCTGGAAGATGATGAAGTTTCTAATCAACAAGTCTAACAACTACTAGTTAGAGTTCAATTAAATTAAATAAATACTGCTGGAACACCCTCAGGGCCCCATGGGAGTGTCCAGAAACCTAAATACTCCCAGAAATGTTCAAGTAGGTGCAAACAATACAACAGTTTCTTCACACCAGAGGGTAGCCTAATACCTCTTACAATTGCAATTGGGTTATACACTGATCAGGCATAACATTATGACCACCTTCCTAATATTGTGTAGGTCTCCCTTGTTCCTCCAAAGCAGTTGTGACTCATCAGAGAATAGACATGGGCCTTCTGAGGGTGTCCTGTGGTGTCTGGTAACAGGATGTTGTTAGTGGGGGCCTTTGGGTCCTATGGTTTGAGGGGAGGGGCCTCTGTGGATCATCCCACAGATACTGGATCTAGTGAATTTGGAGGCCAGGTCAACACCTTGCGCTGTTTTTTATTCGTTCACTCAAGCACACACACATTCACACACCAGTGCCAACACATTTTCAGTGTCTTTCTCAATAACACTTCGGCATGTGGTTCGTGTACCCGGGATCAAACCACCAACCCTAACCTATTTCGTGGACAACCCGCTCGATCTACTGAGCCAGAGATGTATTATGCTTTTATTGTGAAACCGTCGTGGGAAATGTGATCCTCCAGCACATTTGGCAGTCCTTTACCAGAAAATCTAAATCGGCTATTTTCAACATTATTTAACTGTAGCTCAGTTTTGAATATTACAGAAAGCAACGGGTCTGGGTTAACCACAGAGAACTCTTTGATGAGGGCCAAAGGAAACCTACTCCACTGTTCCCTGCTGTTGTACTGAAAATTACTCACACTGTGTAAAGCGTGAAATCAAATCAGGAGCTCATGGCATCATTGACTAAGCAATGGGAGCTTGTTTGGTCGCGTTGTAAACAGATAAATCAGTGGCTTTTGTGTTGTAGTGGTTGCTCGGGGCGCGTTTGCTCCTAATGTTAGTAACCTCGGATGTTTAACTATCATCCAGGACCGAAATCTCAAAGATCACAGCTTTAAGGGCTAGCTGTGAGTGGGCATGCTACTTTTTTAACATGTCAGGAAATGCATCTGTGGGAAGAACCTCAGAGCCTTAGTAGAAGTATTAAGACTGAATATTATTCCAAGGGGAGTCTTTTATGGATGCTTTAAATTGGCTGATTTTTATGACCGCAGCAGTCGATGTAATATAATCACATTAAACTTCGTAAAAGGAGCTCCTAAATTCTCCTGATGTTCACCAGATACATTTGCCCCTAAGCAGAAAAAAACTGCATGCGATTGCAGGAACAGGCGGAGGCACGCCGACGGAAAATTCGGGAAGCGTCACTAAAACAACTCAATATAGCGTCTATAATCGGCTGCTACTAAACGCCAGCTGCTTCTTGACCTTTTTCTTTCCACCACAACCTTTTATGACATCTTCTGTCCTCTAGCTATGCCGTAGCTCTACATCTTTGCCTATACTGGCTGCCTGAGGGCACTTAAGGTGTCTGCCGCTAATTCCACCTGAGCCCTTAATTACCTCATTAATTTAGACTGACAGGGTAGGTTAAAACCTCTCTGTGATCCCCAGGCACCGTGCACGGACATTAGCCACCAAATAGCAGGCCATCACCCCGGCCTCCCTTCTCGAGACCCTCGAGTGTTTAACACGGTTCGTGCCTATCGCACAGTTTTATCTTCCCGGATATTGGGTCGATTTCCAAACACAGAGTTGATTGGCTTACAGTTGAACCAATCTTAGTGCTCGGAAGTGATGGAAAAGTCTTGGCTGGAAGGGGGTTTTAAGGACATCAGACCCTAAAACTCTAAATGTGGAAGCCAAGCTAAAATAGCCTCCTCCCCTCCCCTTAAGAAACCATCAGTTGAGGATTTCCACTGTGGCTTTCGCTAAGCCATCTCCCCTCCGCATCCATTCTATAAAGACGGCCGGTGAAGGACAGAGAGCAGAGAGAAGTACAATGGCTTGGAGCCTCGTGGAGATCATATCTAGACAGAGGAGTAATAAGAACAGGGCTAAGAGGGGGGTTATATTGGTCGAGCCGGATGGCAAGGAGGAGGAAGAAGGGCCATCACACATGTCCAGCCTTGACTGAAGATGGGATTAAAGAGAGAAGAGGAGGGAGACAGACAGACAGAGATAGAGAGCAGACACAGTGGAAGTGATAGTGAAGGAATGGAAGAGAGGAAGATTGATGGCTGACTTGTCCTAGCTGGGTGAATTTTTTTTTTTTTTTTTTTTTTTTTTTATAAACCAGTCTCTCCAGACGGCCAGCGTCCATGAGCCTCTGCTTTTGACTGGAGAGAGACGGGCAGATGGTGATGGAGGAGAAGGCAGCGATAAAATCACAGGAGATAGAAAAAGGAATAGAGAGATAGCCTCTGATAATGGTTGGAGAGGAAGGGAACGGTTGAATACAGTTGAGGAGAAGGGGAAATAACAATTTTAAAAATAGGGTTTGCAACTGCACCCTATTTTTTTTTTCCCACTGAGAATGTTGATATTTTTTTTTTCCTTTCTGTTTTATCGACCCAAACACCGACACTGAAATTCACTCAAGCACGCTTAAAGTGAAATTCATTTGGCCGCAGCTGGGGGCCTTTGCCACATGTGCAGGACAGGGCAGCAAACTGGGTTAAATGGCACGATTCCATATGGTGTGTGTGCATTTTGTGCCGTACTTTTGCGGTGTTAGGGATAAAGTATGCTGCTAAACTACAAGAATATGACAGCTTCACCGCTGCTATTAGAGTCGGTAAGATGATGTGCGAGGGTTGAGCGATCGTCTTCATTCTGCTGCTGCACGATCTGATCGCCTCTGGGCGGATAGGGGGGCTGCCATCGCTCATCTTACAGCACAGCTGCTGTCATTAACCTGTATTTTGGTTCATTTTAACGTAAAAAAAAATATGTAAATGAGAACAGCTATAATGTGAATTTGCAATAGATCTCTGTATATGTAATGACAGTCAGCGGGGGCAAGGGGACCACGCCGCCCCCCCTTCCTCTTGAGTTCTCCGTCTCTATTAAGACACAAATCAAGTTCATGATGGTGCATATATGTTGAGAATGTAAGGCTGGCAAATCATTTGTCATTATTAGAGGGATCCATATACAGTGCAGTCACAAGAGAATTTCAGGCTTGGTGGAGACGAGAGTCAGACCAGGATAAACAAACCCGGGGCGTAAAGATAGCAGTGCGTGGAGAAGAGCTGGGGTCGCATGTGGCTCACAAACACAGTGAATGCACACACACACACACACAGGCTGGAGTCGAGCAGCAGCAGTGGATCGTGTCCAGCAGGCATGACAGAGCCAGAATGCAATGCTGTGGACAATGGTGTGCAGAGCGACGCTTTGGTGAGCAAGGCATAAGGAGAGTGAGGAAGCAGGGTTTTGTCAGCTTGCACAGCGCTCTTGTCAGACTTGCCAGACGAACATGGGATCACAAACAGGTCGCTTGAAATTAAGGAGCAGAGTGTTGTTTAATAATGATCAAACTTGATTGTTATGAATGTACTAAACACTCCATGAATTCATTCATCAACTGATAAGTTCTAGTACAATCGCTAAACTTTATACAGACCCGTTTTGCTGTACTAATTGCTCTTACGAAGGTCAAACGCATGAAGCAGTTGTTTTGAAATTATATCAGACTTGCAATATTAACTTTTGGACAAAAAGATGCAGAATTATGCTGCAGCTGCTGCACATAATTTCAGACACATTTCCTGCAAATGTATTCAGCCCTCTGAGAGCTTCAAAGAGACGTCTATAATGGAGGACATCGTAATGATGCATGGTCCACAAATGTTGTTATTATAACGTTTTCACGCTTTTTTCAAGTCCATATAGTGCTGTTTTTGTAATGTTAGAGGTCTAACCTTTGTCTCTATACAGCATCGATACAAACTGTATTTAAGTCATTTTAACTCAGGCTGGCAAAGCCTACTTTCACAAAGAGAAAGCATGTCTTTAAACTTCAAGGAGCAGCAACAAAAAGAAAGCCCTGCTGGTTGACTACCTGTGGTGACCAAGGACATATCAAGAACAGGATGACAGGATAGCACATTGCCAGCACTTCAACAAATGGATCAAATTCTGAAAGAGTTTTTTCAGGGGGAAAGCTATAGCTTTGAACTCTGTTCATAACTTTAGTAATTAAGCACATAACACTTAAGGATTTCTTCTAAATAATGTAAAGAAACTATTTGAGACAACTTAATATTTATGGGTATATAACTTAAAAACTATTGTTTAGGTTAGCAAATATTAAGCAGGTCATAATTAAAACTACTGTTGACTGTAGAAGAAAAGACAGTTCCCCTAATTTAATAGTCACCTCAGTGTTGATTAAATGTAATTTCATCAGAAGTTGTCAAAACTCAAAGAAGCTAATGGAAATTGGTGCATTGATTTTCCTAGAGTGTAGTACAATTTAAATGACGAGTTATATAAGAAGTTCCACCCTGTAAAATTGTCCTGAATTGGGAAATTAGCTGCAGAAACCAAAAATGTTTATTTCATGTGAGCTGGCTGTTTTAAAATGGGGATTGGTTCACTTTTGAAGTCAGCCTAAACTGGCCAGAGGAGCTGCAGATTTTTGCAATGCATTTCCAAGGTTTATGCTTGGTGGAAAAATCCATGGCTACTTCTCTGCAGATTGTGTATGGGGGGGAAATGTTATTTGGACACAAATTCACCTAAAAAGAAATCAGCTGTAAGAATAACTTTAGTGTTCCAAAACTAAGCATGTCAACAACTGCGGGTGTTGTGGATCAGAAACTTGCGTTGCTAGGGCCTTTTAATGACCATACTTACCTGTAGCTGGAGAAAACAGGATCAAACAGTTTCCTCCTGTTGCCCTTGCTTCAGCTTGTATTTGTTTTTGGGTTAGGATAAAATCAAAATATCGTCGGAATATAAACCATTTAGTCCAAAACCATTTACAAAGTCTTTGTCACTAATCACCCTCAGTATTTTTCCAGTATATTTCCTGCCAGCCACTCCCACCTCATCCTCTATAATCAGGCCAGCATTTATTTACCAGTTCCACACTCACTCCTTCTTCTCATCTTCTCCTTCTGCTCCGTCCGAGCAGTCTGCCTTTTCCTTCCTGGTTCCTGTTTGCCTTTGTTTTCCTACTTGTGGCTGCCTGATGAAACAGTTGAACTTCACACCTATCCTGTCCCTCTCTGGCCTGCAATTGGGTTCATAAACCAACCCTTTCAGGTCGCTGATGGTCTCAGCTAAACTGAAAAGAATGCTAACAAACATAGTGAGTGAGACCAAATAGGCAGAAGTGTGCTGAACATCTGAGAACCTCATAAAACTGCACTCTTATACCAATAAATACAAACAAAAAAAGCAAACACACTTCCTCTCTATCTCCTAACCTAATTGTTTCTGCTCCGAGAAATGTGCGTGCTGCATGCCTGGTTTGCTGGCTCCAAACGCAGCGTTTGTTACCACATCTTAGCGTGACCGCTGCTCACAAAGGCTGCAGTATGGATCTGCAAAGTCAATGCACCATGAGCCATGCGTGATGTATTGTGCGAGCCCTTTATTTTGTTCAGCACATGTGTACCCTCAGATAAAGCGAGTATTATATTTCCAGCACAAAGAACTGGGTATAGATTTCACTCTTTCCAATTATGTCAGATCATTTGACTTTGAATGAGAGTTTATTGATTTACAAGAATAGAGTTTTGCCACTTGAGCGACTCGAGTCAATTCATTTTATTGTGCATAGTTTAAAATCTGTTAATTATTGAAGAAGACGAAGCACATAATGTCCTTCTATGAAAATATCCCAGGCAAATGAGAGGCATTAACCGTCGCTATTTGCACATTCAGTTATTGAATCCCAGAAATGCACCATAAATGTCATTATGAAAGTGTTGCTGCAAATGCTCCACAGTGCTTAACATTAGGAAAATGTGGAGAACAAACTTTTCAAAACTTCAGACAAAGCGTCTCGTTACCAGACATGACATTAGCTGCAATTTCACAATAACATGACCCTAAAACTTTGTTTTAGAGACACTCTAAACACAAAACACCTCCAGGCGACAGGAAATGTAATAAATAGAGAGAGATGATAAGAGATATGAAAACTTTTCCCACGCCGACTTTGCTAAAGTGGGACAGAACTAACACCAAGCAATAAATCACAGCAATTTCCAACGAATAACTTGATAATAGTCAAGTCTACTGGATGAAAGTCGAGATGAAGCCCTGTGTGTCCTTCCCATAGCTGCAGGCTCCCTTCCCATCCTTTGAAAGACATTGAATAAACCATACTGGCAGCTTACAGGTCCATTAAATCAACTGGGATTGTGGCAGAGAGAGAGAGAGGAGGGGACAGGTATTACATTTGTGTTGTTGGTCAAATATCGCTGGCCTGTGAAGGAAAAGGGGTGATATCCAGCAGGGGCCGGGAGAATGGAGAAAGAGGGAGGAGGGGAGGAGGGGAGGAGGGGAGGAGGGGGAGATGTGTCACAGCTATGTTCTTTCTGATAAGTGAGTTTTCACTTGCCTTCAACCCCCCCCATCCCCCTCCCCGCTGTAATAAGAGCTGACACCTATTTGTGACATACGACTGTATCTCTGATTGCCTGGGGCGTGATAGCATTCTGATGCCCCGCTCAGCTTGTGATGGAGGGATAGCGAGAGGGAGCAATGGAGAAATAGAGGGGCTCAAATGCGCTGGTCGCAGTGATAGTATATCTGTGGGGGGATGCAGGCTGTTTGTGTGGGTGCTGCAGGGGGTTTTTTTCCCGTGGGGTGGAGGGAGGGTGGAATGTGTGCAGCTCATGTGTAGCTTGCTTGTAAACGTGTTGAATGGCATGTAGGGGTAAATGGATGGACGGAAAATCTCCGGGTACCTCAAGGTATCTATTTTTTCTCGCCTCCATTTGCCGCCGGTACAATCCAGTGTCGCCGGGCAGAGCAGACATTAGTCTGCAGGGCGACTCCCCCCAGCTGTGGGATTCCAAGTCAGACGTAAGGGATGTTATCCCTCCAGCACATTTTTTTTTTTTTTAACTCCTTTAAGTTGCAATGCCCTTAACATCTTTAGAGGTTCACCCACCAGGCTGTCAATCCCCCACCCACCTAGCCTGACAGTTGTCTGCACCTTACTACACCTTACTTGGTAAAACTCAAGCTGCAACCATACATTCCACTGTTTTGTTCATTTAGATTTTTATTCTGTATATGCCGTGAACATATAGGGAAATTAACAAGAAAGAAATCGTAAATCTTGAATGTCCAACAGGAGCACCAATGCAATCCATAAGCGCCTGCATGATGCTGTCATCATGCAAAAATTTGTGATCGCACAAACTACTCGCACTTGCAAGGGAAAATCTGTCCTATAACTACCTGCTTTGCTAAGGACAGGGAGACGGCAACAAACTCCAGTTGTAGGCCATCCCATAGCACCTGAGCAATAAATATCCTAGACTACATTTACATGAACAATGTTCAACTTGACTGGAATTGTTAAAAGATTCCAACTTAACTCCCTGCAGTAGTGGAGCATTGATTCTGATATGAAATATGAAAGGATTTTTCCCAACTTTATCAACAATGATGAAGTCAATCAGTAGAAGATGATGAGCAAGTTGGACCCACGTTTTCAACGGAATGGTCCATAACTACTCTGCGTTTTGAACAACTCGTTAAACGACCCTTGTAACCACTGAGGTGTCTAACAATCCTTTACTCCTTTAAGGTATTCACCTAAAAGGTTGTGTTGGCAACAGACTGTTGGGCAAGTTCGCATTAAACAAGAACTAGTTCAAAGTTCAGTTCGCAGATAAAAGTGAACTAGTTCAAGTTCATTGGTCTAAATTCACGTTCATTTTTCAATGAGCAATTTCGAGCTGTTCTTGTTTGATAGAATCTCTGACTGATCCGCCCATCCATCCCCAGCCCGTGATATTTTTTCCACCAGGATCTGTGCTGCTTTTTTGAATAACCATTGACTGTATACGCTATGAAATAACTCAGATGTTTGTGTGGATCAGCTGCTTCTGCGGTGGCGGAGGCGGCGTCTCTTTCAGCTGCACCAGCCGTGCTGTATGCCGTAAATCGCGACAGCTGTTGCAAAACTTTTCCTGAACGGGGGTGAACGTCGTTATTTCCCTCAAGATTGAGCGAAACTCACGTCTACACTCACAGTTGGAAAAATTATACGTTCAAGTCACATTTCACAAAAATATGAACGTTCACGCCCAACTTTCCAACAGACCAGTTCTATTTTGCAAGCGCCCTGTTTGTGTCCCTCCCACAAATTCACCATGTCACTCTTTATTCACTCATCAGTTTGGTTCTTTCCAGATGGAAGAGGAGTTGCATGGTTCAACAACCTTCTTGTGAAACTTTCTGCCCTATTTTGGGAACTAAACGTGGTACCGCTTGGCAGTAGTAATAGTGATGTGACATTAAAAAATTATTGTCTTAGGTCTCAAATACCTTTTCTCTCAGGTTTGCTTTGGCATCAAAGATGACTGGCCACGCAGCCGTTGTTTCTCTTAATGTCTTTTCGTTGACCAGGTTCTTTGTGGTCAGTTACTTCTGCTTCTCTCGCTCTTTTCCTCTCTTTTCCTCTCACCTTCTCTTTACTCTGTGGCATTACTTTGCAGCTAAATTTGAGACAGCTTTTTTTTTTTTGCCAAAATACCCTGGGTCTGAGTTAAAAGGCCTGAGTGCAACAGCTCGAAGCTACATCCATCCCATCTGGATGGAGCAAACCATTTATTCACATAGCTCTAGGCTTGGGGGGCCACAAATGTCAAGCTTAGACACTTCACATTCAAGAGTACATTGAAAGCCACAGGCTGTTCAGGCCCTACAGACAACATATGGGAGCACCAGTACGCGGAAATCAGAAACAAGACTGGAGACAGGGCATGATCTGACAAAGATACTCCACTAACTGGCATGGTAATAAAAATAATTCGGCGCTACACATTCCAGTGTGTACTCCCTCTTGTGCACAGTACACAAAACCAATTAACAAAGCATTATTTAAAAGTTTAGGACTGAAAAGTTTCCATTTGCTTGCAGGCTCCAAGTCAACTCGCATTGTTCACAGAGCAGAGCTGAGGTTTGACACTGTGGTTTCACAGATCAATGGCTTCTCCTCCGCAGTGTCTCTGGCATGATAAACCTCTCCTCACTCTGTATGCTCACTGAGTCCGGGCTACATCTACTGCGCCTTGCTCAGAAGGTCAGCAAGGTTATAAAAAAAATACAGATGTACACGTCTTTTCTTAAATAAAATCAATACATTCAGAACCTATATAAAATATATGCTTACAATCTGAATTGCATTGTTTGTTTTTCACCAAAACAAATCAGAGAATGGACATGGACCTTCTGAGGGTGTCCTGTGGTGTCTGGTAACAGAATGTTGTTAGTGGGGGCCTTTTGGGGGAAGGGCCTCTGTGGATCATCTCACAGATACTTGATCAGTTTGGGATCTAGTGAATTGGGTGCTGCCATCAAGGAGTGTCATTGCTATGGGGTGGGGGTGTCTGGTCTGGTCTGGGTGGGTGCTACATGTCTAAGGAAGGTCCAAATGTTTCCCAGCAGAACATTGCATTGTTACAAGATGGTCAATGTTATTTACTTTTCCTGTCAGTGGTTTTAATGTTGTGGCTGATCAATATATAACCCCTACCTGCAAGAAGGGGGTTCTAAAAATGTAAAAATAATAAATATACAAACATGTACTATACTGGAACATAAAAACCCATTTGTCAGTGGTACATCCTTTTCTCATAAGGTCTTTCAGTACTAGAATACCTTGAGGCAGTAAAAAAAACACTTTTCAAGTAACAACTTTACCTCATTCCTTTTCATTAGCCTCAACCTCTGATAAAAGCTCTAAAACCATTTGTTAATCCTTGCATTTGATGTTCTAGGGCTGAATAACATGAAGTCATTTGGATGAGAAGTCAATGCCGCTTCTTGACCTTAGAGCCTCTACTGAAATGCATATTCTGCCTAATGTGAAAAGGACTGCTACGAGTAAAAGAGGCTTTTATTTTCTTAAAGCTGCATTGAAGTGTTCAGCTGCAGCATATGCAGTGGATTTTATATATATATATTTTTTTTTATCATAGGAGAAAGGCGAGAAAAAGTACAGATCCTACTGGGGCCACTGGTGGTGTCAGACAGCAACAATTCTTGGCCACATTTTGGACTCCTCTTACAACACTGACCTTTATCAATATGAGACAGTGCAGAGAGTCTGTTTTTGTTGTTTTCCCAGAGGGTCTAAAATCGTGGGTTCGCTTTTTTTTTCTTTTTTTCTTTTTTTAAAGAATATCTGCAAAAGGAAATGTGAATCCATGCAAGTCACATGAATTCATTGAGAAAAATGAACAGATGCTGTGCCAGTGAGTCTCAACTTTGATTCTGTAAAACCATTTCAGAATACAATGCAAGAAAATGATGTCATTACAAGAACGATACGCTAAAGAGATGCGAAAAATGTGATAGAAAGGTGCAATTTCTGCTTGTTCTGTGTAGAATTCTGAGAAAAATCAGACTGTTTCACACTGATTGGACGTTTATTTTTTTTTCCTGCCACACTTTTACATCTTTTCACTTGACATTTAAGTCACATATCTCATGTACACCCTGATTAAACATGTTACATTTTGGTTCTAACAATACACCTGTTTTTCTACGTTGACTAAATGCAAAAAAAATGGTTCTTTCTGCATCTGTAGACAAAAGATAGAAAAGATAGCCACAGTGTCGTCAACCATTGTGGTCTACATGAGTCAGAAGTGGCCATATGATGAGAGAGAGGAGCTGGGGTGGAGCGAGGGGTGGATCTGACTAAGAACCATATGTCCATCGAGTCAGGCCTTCCCCAAAACATACTACTGTACTTAAGATAATCCTAAATTTATCCCACAGTGGGGAAATTTGCTAGTCTGGCTTTCGCCAGACTAAGTTCAATCTTTTAAGATTGAACATTAGTCTGGGGAGTCTGCCATGTAATTTCTACTGCACAAGAGGCGTGATCAACGGGCATAGTTCAAATGACTCTGTACACAACTGGATAGTCATTCACCAATCAGACCATCGATCCAGGTGACGTACTTTGCAGAGCGACTCCAGGCAGGAAACGTGTCAACAAACGTGGATGGTTTGTAGGATTGATCAGCGGTCTGCAGAAGCAGCAATGGCAGAGAACGATTTTTGCAGGTTGTGCAAAACAAATATGAACTTGCCTTTGAAATCTTTTAAAACAGCAGTGACAGCGGTGTCGACGGATAGCTGTGCTCTGGTGGCTGCCATGTTTCATGTAAACAACAAGCTGCTTGCCGACTTTACCGTCGCTTCTCTGACGTCATCGTTTTGAACCCACCAATAGCGCGCCAGGCGGATAAGCCCGTTTGTGATTGGCTCCAGAAAAAGTGGATCGGCTGCAGGAGAAGTGAATGTGTGGGTTTCCAGCCTGATCTACAGGGCGGAAAAGAAACCGCCGTCAGATCAGGCTGGCGAAAGCCAGACTAGAAATTTGCAGTAGCACACAGTTTTAAGGACAGTGCACAGAAGAGATGGAAAAGTAAACATTAAATAAATAAAAAAAAGAAATAGCAAATTAAATATATATGTGGTCTGCTGAGAGCAGGCTTGATTGTACAGCTTTGCAGCAGCAGGAAGGAAGGACCTGCGGTAACGCTCCTTTACACGGCGTGAGTGAATCAGTCGGCGGCTGAAGACGCTGCCCAGCGCTGTTATAGCGACGTGAAGTGAATTTAGCTAATGACTTGTGGAAAACATTCACTGACTTAAAATTTCATGACAGAAATTGATGAATTTTGAATGAGAGCCTATTGGAACCAGCACCTAGCGATGTAACGCTTCACTGGGTGATGGGTGCTCCAGTAGGCTCTCATTCACAGTCCCTTCTGTATAGGCTTCTCTTTTCGGTATTTGTAACTATGACCATCTTTTCTTAAAAAAAAAAAAAAAAACAGCACATTCAAACCAAAACCAACATCTTAATTTAGGCTGGGGGAGTGTGCTTCAGTCCACCTTGAGCCATAGTTAATAGTGAGTCAATGAGTGTTTGTGCCACAGCATTAAAACCTCTGTGGCAACTGTTCAGAATTCCGGTAATATGTCTCGAGGCTGTTGAAATCGTCAGTTCTGATCGAGATTCATCAAAGGCTTCTCAATTAGGAGACATCTCCGTTGACACTAGAGAGCTTTTCCATCTAATGAAGTACCTCACATTATTGCCCTGCTGGTAAATTATTCAACTAAACTCCTAACGGGGGGGTTGGATCGGAAGACAGAGAGAGGGGAGGGGGAAAAAAGGAAAATGAAAGAAGTCTTCTCATCATTTTCAATTCATCACCTTTCTTCCATATTGCCCTGCAGATCACAGAGAATATTCACCTAATCAGATTTATGATTTATCCCATTTAAATTCAGTCGACTTTCTCAAACGCTGAGAGATGGTGGGTGGAGGGAAAAAAGAGAGAGAGAGAGAGGTGCAATTTATAATCTACAGAAGAAAGACACCAGGGGTGGGTGACCTCTATTTGAATGAATAAAGATTGGCTCTTTATATGTCCCTCTATTGTGCCACTTCTAATGAGCATAAATTATTAAGAGTTAGTGTCTCAAACTCAAAAATCACAGGGTAGCTTCTCCTGATATGTATTATTACAAGCAAAATAATTCCAAATCAGTTATGTACAGAGACATGGCCATCAGACCATTATGTTACCATGCTACATTTTGCAACTTACGAGCATTTTACCAGAGTATGACCGCGCCATTTCGTGAAACGTGCCGGAGGACGACCTGAAGGAGTCTGGTTTTAGATGTATTACCTTCTCATTTATTGCGATTATACATGCGGTCGGAAGCGTGCGCAAAACCAAGAGGGACTCGAAAAGCAGCTCAAGTGAAACAATCCTTTAAGCAAATCGGGAAAAATAATTTGAACAGACTCTGATCTTTTTAAACAAAACTGCTCCGAGCTTGGTTTTTCAACGCAGAATAAAGAAAATTAGACACAGAAAAGAAGAAAAATGTAAAAACTTAATAAGCCAAAGACACGTCTGTTACTTTTGTACCCGGCGGCACTTGATTTATCCTTCTTGTGTTTACATTTCTTAATAGATTTGAAATATTTATACCCTTTAATCAGTATGTATATGAAATTCAATCATTTTTAAAGATCTCACCACCTGTGCCATAGTTGGTTAAGCCTGACTCCTTTAATGTGTTTTGTTTGATTAAATCCATATTCGTCATGATTATCTTCAAGCAGATTATATTCAGCTGTAGGTAAAAAGTATAGCTCAGGAACAAATGGAGACCCGATGACAAAAATACTGCTCCACAGCGCTCCTAGTGGTCAAAAAATCCACACTGTAACTTTAAACGCACTCCAGCAAGATTACTTTCACCACCAAAAAGAATAATACCACGCATATATTCCACTGAGGAAGTCTTTTTCTTTACACAGTCAAGATGGCTGAGCAGTCTCATTTATACTTCACAAGAAACTCAAGTGCCAAACTCCAGGGAAGTCCTCCCACTGCAGCATGAGTCACGTGTGCTAAACATTACGGGAGATGTGGGAAATGGTCGACGAGAGGCAGTTTTCTTATAATTTTCAGATGTTGGCCAGTTGTTTTGACAGCCGTGTCCGTCGGATTGCGTCTTTCATTCAGTATGCAGTGTGGCGATCTCCACCCAGGAGAGATTAACGGTCACACTACTAATATTAGCATCTGGGAGCTCACAGAATGGCCGTTGGCATTTGCGCTTTTCCGCATTAACCTTGCCCACTTTCAGTTTCTGACCAATCTGCTCCATTTTTCAACGCTAACATTAGGAGCTTTTGTGTCATCAGTTGATGCTGAGGCATTCACATGCCTAACTAATCAATGTACACTTTTGTCTGGACCGATCACCTTACACCATACACCATGAGGTTCCTCTTACTGTGGAAAATATGTAACCTGAAGTAGGACCAAAAAAAAAAAACACTAGAAAGTTTTAAGAACTACAACGGTTCTCAGTTTCTGAAGTGCAAACACACAAAAAAGGGGGGGGGAATTCCTCCAACGACTGTAGAAACAATGAAGTTCTGACAGCACCTTATGTAGCTATTGTGGTTCAGTCTGTTATGCTAACTTTTCAATATCCACCTCTGTTGTAGGGGTTCAGTGAAACAAGCCTACAAATATTGTCATGACGACAATGCATACGTTCCCAATAGCTTTCCAATAAGGTAGGATTTCTATATGAATTGTTTTTACCAAAAGTAAACACAGGACTCATCTGCCTAGGACAGACAATTGTATAACCACAGGGCTCTCCATTTGGGCATAGCCATGACTTCTGCCGGTTTGTAATTGGGTGGGTAAGAAATGTGGATCCCAGTGGATCCAGGAACAAGGACTTATTTTCTTGTGGGTGAATGGCCTATTAAAGTATTTTGCCCATGAAAAACGAAATCCAAAATGTTGTTTTACTACTTTTGTGTGTGTATAATAATACCACTAATGTCCAGTCGTGGTGTTCATTGACAGTTCCTACAATGATATCGTACTCCATCAGATTCATGTCTCTGAAATCATTAAATAGTAATATTTTCCTTAATTTCAATTATCAACAGCATGTATCAGCAACAGGTTTATTAAACCATACTGTTTTACTGAACTGTGAATTTAAGTAATCTCAATCTGAATACATCCCTGTGACTCATTTCATACAAAATACAGACCTTGAGTTTTTTGTTTCCACATCTTGGACATAGCAAATGAATCAATAAATAGTGCGTTTTTAGTATTCTGGCAATTGTAGCCACACACCAGGATGGTCTGATATGCATTAAGCAACAGATTATGATACTGCAACACAGAAAAAGATATTGACCAAATATTACCTTTTACTTATAAAACTGCTAAACCCATACATGTATTTTCCAAGAAGTTACTGCATGTTTAAATAAGATCATTGTACATCGCTTTCCAACTGCATATCGGGACCAAGTTGTTGAATGTCCCAGTGGAATAAAAGCCCCTATTTTTGATAGGACTTTCCATCCCAAGCTTCGTTAACATCTGCCAAAAATTCAACTAAGATTAACCAAAAAAGCCACCACTGAAGCATTGGCTTTCTTTTTAAAACCCCAGTTTGGAACAGTGTGTGTGTGTGTGTCCTCTGTGCTCAGCTTCAGTTGGTCCACATTAACTTCGTGGAATATGAGTCCATTTTCATCCGCACTTTCACCCTGGATTGCCGTTATAATATTCAGTCCTTAAAAGTTGGCATCCAACTTCCCCCTTTCTCAGTTGGCTCCTTATGTTTTGCTTCAATACCGTGTCTCCTATTTTGAAGTCTTGTGCTCTTTCACTTGCCCTGATTTTGATCTTGGTTGTGCCCCATGTCAGCATTAACATTGACAGCAGTTTCTTCTGTACCTCCAAACCCTGTGACAAGTCTTCGGGCCCCATGATGTCCTCCACAGTGTTGTCAAACTGCGTATAAAAATCATATTTTGCATGTTGGTTATTACTGTTCGTTTACAAATTAAAGGAAAAAAACATGAGAAAAACGTGAACACGATTCACATCATTCTTATATTATATTCTTATATCGCTGTCATTGTAGATTGATACTTTAATCGTAGGACGAAGGTGATTGCCCAGAACAACTTTATATCCCTCTAAGGGAATAAGTGGAGCCCATACCACATCAGCAAAATGCCCCACAGCTACTGGATCTCCTCACTGCAGAGGTTAAGGGTTCAATTTTAATTTGTCAGTATGTAGACTGACTGACTGACTAACTGACAGATATTATACCAACCGCATAATGTTCCAGGACTTCTGAGGGATAACGAGCCTCTCTGCCAAGCATCAGAGAATTGGGCGAGTACTTGGGTGTCACTTGCTTTTTGGTTCTTGGTCCACCTTACTTAGGGTTCTGAGAAGACACAGATAAAATCAATAAGACCTCAGAACCAGAATGAGAACTAAAACTCACTGATAACATATACACTTGCAAAATTTGAATTTAACACGCCAGCAACATGTAGACAGTTTCTGCCTAGGACCGAATTACTTACAGAACTGACAAATTCTTTTCCCTAGTCTGTGAATATCCTTTTTGCAGCTTCAAATTGATGGACAAATTTAATTACACATTGTGCCACTTCCTTTGCCGACTTCGTCTTCAGAGGATAAGACTGAAGCCATTTGGTGTAATAATCAATCATTACACATACGTACTGATGTCCACTGTTGGTTTCTGTCAGTTTTCCGATAAAGTCCATCCCCGCCAACTCAAATGGCTGAGAAACCTTATGTAAACAAAGATTTCCACATTAAAATGTGTTTTGTTTCATAGACTGCTTCAAGTTTTTAAGTTTTATGATGAACTAACCTTTATGGGAGTGTATTCAGTTGGCGTTTTGATGGAGCACTGACTGATGATACCCTGTGGTGCAAAAATGACAACTTATTCTTGGGCACACAGAAGTATATTAAATACAAGAAAGGTTATGAAAAATGGTTTCGAAAACTTGCCCACTTGTTGATGTCTACTGACATCCCTGGCCAGTAGAGCCTTTTCGATATGGCTTCCCTCGTTTTGGTTTGACCACCTTGTTGGGGTGGCGTGAAAGTCGTCAAATATAGCACTTGCCTCTTCAGCTCCACAAACCACTTTTGTCTCAACACTTCTCTCTGTTCCTTTACAGAAACAGTAATAAAGCTCTCCTCCTAAACAAAAGCCACAAACACAAACTTGAATACGCCTTAACCTGGTAATCATCATGATAAGCACTGGAATGCAACCGAGCACAATTACTCGAATGCTGTACTGTACAACTCCAATCTAATTTACTTAAGTATTTTCATTTTATCCTAATTACACTGTTAAATTTAAACTCCGCTATATTCCAGAGGGAAATATTATTTCATTTATCCAACATCTCTACTGTTACGTTATCATAATACACTATTTAATTGCTACTTGCCTGTTAATGCATCTATTATAATAACACAAGCTAATCCATCATGTTTCAACCGCATTAAAAAGACATAATTTACATTAGTTTGCAATTTAATCTAGATGTCACGAAACCAATCTATGCTGTAATACAATATCATACACTGAATGACAAATGAAACTGTTGGGATGTTGACAACACTTTTTTCTTCGAAGATACATTGAAAAGAAGTTACCGCGTTGCTTATCTTACCACGACATAAAGAGAAGGTTTCGTTGGTGAAAAGCGCTGTTTAATTGCTTTTGACTTTATATTGAAAAATCTGCTTGTATTCTCTCCATGTTTTTTGAGTATGGGGTTGACAGCTAGCAGAAAAAAAGGTTTGTGAATTAACCGCCATAGAATACCTGGACTGGCTCAATTTTTACCGTGACCTCACCTAATTAGCATTATTAATAAGAAAGGAATCGCGTGTCAAAAACGAGATTTACATTTTGAGAAATTTGGAGTTGTATGCCTGCTGAGAAATGTCGCATTCGTAATTTTTAACTTAATTTCAATATTCTGTATTACTACAACATCAATGCAATAATAAAATAGGAATTACGTGCAAATGCTAAAGTTCTATGACACGTGCAGGAGAATATGAGCATTTATTTTGATAGATAAGCCAACGAGGAAAGTGTATTCGGCAGGCAAAATAAATGCTGGAAAATCTCCGTTTGGATTGCAGACACACCCACGGCAAATTTAGTATCACCAATTAACCTGTCGAGCGTGTCTCTTGGCGGTGGGAATAAAGCCACGCAGACACAGGGAGAAGATGCAAACTCCAGACACAAGGCCCGCAGTGGGATTCGAACCCGGGCCATCTTGCTTCCATCAGCGCCGACCAGCTTAACGATCGGACCAAAAGAAATGATGGAATGTTTTTTTTTAGATGAGCAAGGGTTAAAAAAGGCGTGTTATGTGAAGGTTACAAAAAGGAGGACTAGTGCGTCCGCTGCTCCTGCGCTACATGTCGTTGGCATTCACGGCTCCCCGGTGGACCCCAAATCGGGACAGTAGGAAGGCTCCAATCTTCCTACTGATGTATCACACCCATGAATGCCAAGGCCATAGTACGCTGCAGCGCAGCATTGCTCTACCCCTCCACAAACACTCAATCTACTCGTCACGTATTTATACACCTCTGATGAAAGTCTCGTCAGACTTATGGTGCACGCTTGACTTTTTGTCTCTGCTCATCTCCATGTCTCAGACTCGGATTATTAATTTACCAGACACCGTTTGAAGGTGTCCAATTGATTTGATTTGACCCGATTATTAGCTTGCGGGGTGCTTCAGTTGCCGCTTGGAATTATGGGTAACTGCTCAAAGATACTGCGCGGGAGTGTTTTTATTTTAGAATTCGCATGTCACATCTGTAAAATATATTCCCATATGTCAGTTGGATTTTATTTACTTTGCTAATTTCCGCTGGAAATGTCCGTCCTGCGTATTGCCTGTTGTGTACCTCTCACGTTCCCGTAGCTCCTTCCGGTTTGCCGTCAGCCATCACTGTGCTTTGAGGCTTGCCAGAGAACGTCTAATATGGGGCTTGCCCTTGCCCATAGACATATGGGCTTGCCAACGGTAAGTGGTGTGGGAAGCTAGCTGCTGTGCTATTTAGGGATTTTCTCTGTAAATTCAGCCATTTATGTTAGAAGTTTGGATGTAAAGCGATTACGTGTACCTCCGTGGCCTTACCCAGTCGTTATGTGTTGTTTATCAGCACTGATATAAGTTTTCTGCTGGTTTGGAGCGTGATTTATGCTAGCGTGGTGTATGTCACCTGGCTAAAGTAGCTAATGCTAATGCAGACTCGTATTTTGTATTTCAGGAGCAGAGGTACAGCAAGAACAATCTGAAGACCATGTATATCCCTGTGGCTTCTGCAGGTATGCGTTTTCCTTTGTTAAATGCTTTCAATTTTCGCTGTCTCCCTTTAGTTTTCCCACTCCATGCATTTCTGTTCATGTTTTACTGATTTATTTATTTTTCCTGTAGCCACCAGGTGTCGCTGTTTTACCGTGCGTTTCAGATTTGTCACTAATTAGAATTAATGGGGTTTCCAGTCAATTTTATCATTCATAAATAGCTCGCCAAGGGTTCCTTGAGCTGAATATCCAATGTTATGTCAAACATGTATTTTTGTGCTACAGTATATATGTTTATTTAGAAGACAAATGATGAACTTAGAATGTGCTTTGAGGCTTTGCTAAGGGAGCAGGGGTACAGAAAGAGCAATTTGAAGACAATGTATGTGTCTATGTCTTCTGCAGGCAAGTGCATGCTGGAGAACCTCCCTTTGGATGGCGCCTTTCTCTGCGCCCTCACCACATCCGCCAGACTGGTGCCGTGACCCTTTGGATCTTCAGATCAGCTCCATGCTGTCACCGGGGCTGTTGTGTCTACGTTTCAAAACGGCCACATGCTCAGGTTTATCCAAGACGGTTTAGGAGGGTGCAGTGTTTCCGATTGTTTACCCTTAGCTAGCTGATGACTTTGGAGTCATTTTGTATCACTTGTTATTTTGACCTTCAGATTTGGCTTTTGTGCTCCAAGTGATTCATTTACAAACTACCGGCAAGTGTTTGTTAGTGGCAGAAAGAACAAGTTGAAGACGATGTATGTGTCCATGTCTTGTGCAGGCGAATAAATGCTGCAAAACCGCCCCTTGGATGGTGTCTTCCTCTGTGCCCTCAACACATCCGTTACACCATGTGCTAAATGACATTTCTTGTAATCTCAGATGCCGCCGCGCTCTTTGGTTTCAGTGTTAGCCGTTAACGTGAGCCATCGCGCTGTTTCATTTGATCATGTTTTGTTTCAACATCACGTCTCCTCACGTGGTATGGAGCCCTACCCACGCCGCCAAGGACGCTCAGCCACCAAAGGCAAACTACCTGCTCCAGGGTATTGGCCGAGGACCTGGAGATGGGCGCTTCCAACCGGCTGGGACAAAGATGGAGAAACGCTTCAAAGGTTGAGCGGAAGCTTCGTTCAGCCCAAACACCTGCAAAGCGCAACTCGGTGACGGTGTTGAAGAAGGCATGCTACTGGTGCTGACTGCACGTAATCAATATATCTTGTGTCTTTTAAGACAGAAGCATGAAAGAGTCCAGGAGATGTCAGTAAGCAGGCTTTTACACCGCTTTGTTGTCAGCAGTTATTCATTCAAACATACTTGCGCTGTCTGTCTATATAAACAAATAATACTAAAATTAATAATAAAGAAATGACAAGGACACCAGCTGCACTGCATCCTCTACCGTTGCATGTCGGTTCCTGCAGCCGCTGCATTTAAAATCACCAATTAACCAAACGAGCGCGTCTCTTGACGGTGGGAATAAAGCCACGCAGACGCAGGGAGAAGATGCAAACTCCAGACACAAAGGCCCGCAGTGGGATTCGAACCCGGGCCTTCTTGCTTCCATCAGCGCCGACCAGCTTCACAATCGGACCAAAAGAAATGATGGAATGTTTTTTTTTTAGATGAGCAAGGGTTAAAAAAGGCGTGTTACAAAAAGGAGGACTAGTGCGTCCGCTGCTCCTGCGCTACATGTCGTTGGCATTCACGGCTCCCCGGTGGACCCCAAATCGGGACAGTAGGAAGGCTCCAATCTTCCTACTGATGTATCACACCCATGAATGCCAAGGCCATAGTACACTGCAGCGCAGCATTGCTCTACCCCTCCACAAACACTCATTCTACTCGTCACGTATTTATAGACCACTGATGAAAGCCTCGTCAGACTTATGGTGCACGCTTGACTTTTTGTCTCTGCTCATCTCCATGTCTCAGACTTGGATTATTAACTTACCAGACACCGTTTTAAGGTGTCCAATTGATTTGATTTGACCCGATTATTAGCTTGCGGGGTGCTTCAGTTGCCGCTTGGAATTATGGGTAACTGCTCAAAGATACTGCGCGGGAGTGTTTTTATTTTAGAATTCGCATGTCACATCTGTAAAATATATTACCATATGTCAGTTGGACTTTATTTACTTTTCTAATTTCCGCTGGAAATGTCCATCCTGCGTATTGCCTGTTGTGTACCTCCCACGTTTCCGTAGCTCCTTCCGGTTTGCCGTCCGCCATCACTGTGCTTAACGGTAAGCGGTGTGGGAAGGTAGCTGCTGTGCTATTTAGGGATTTTCTCTGTAAATTCAGCCATTTATGTTAGAAGTTTGGATGTAAAGCGATTACGTGTACCTCCGTGGCCTTACCCAGTCGTTATGTGTTGTTTATCAGCACTGATATAAGTTTTCTGCTGGTTTGGAGCGTGATTTATGCTAGCGTGGTGTATGTCACCTGGCTAAAGTAGCTAATGCTAATGCAGACTCGTATTTTGTATTTCAGGAGCAGAGGTACAGCAAGAACAATCTGAAGACCATGTATATCCCTGTGGCTTCTGCAGGTATGCGTTTTCCTTTGTTAAATGCTTTCAATTTTCGCTGTCTCCCTTTAGTTTTCCCACTCCATGCATTTCTGTTCATGTTTTACTGATTTATTTATTTTCCCTGTAGCCACCAGGTGTCGCTGTTTTACCGTGCGTTTCAGATTTGTCACTAATTAGAATTAATGGGGTTTCCAGTCAATTTTGTCATTCATAAATAGCTCGCCAAGGGTTCCTTGAGCTGAATATCCAATGTTATGTCAAACATGTATTTTTGTGCTACAGTATATATGTTTATTTAGAAGACAAATGATGAACTTAGAATGTGCTTTGAGGCTTTGCTAAGGGAGCAGGGGTACAGAAAGAGCAATTTGAAGACAATGTATGTGTCTATGTCTTCTGCAGGCAAGTGCATGCTGGAGAACCTCCCTTTGGATGGCGCCTTTCTCTGCGCCCTCACCACATCCGCCAGACTGGTGCCGTGACCCTTTGGATCTTCAGATCAGCTCCATGCTGTCACCGGGGCTGTTGTGTCTACGTTTCAAAACGGCCACGTGCTCAGGTTTATCCAAGACGGTTTAGGAGGGTGCAGTGTTTCCGATTGTTTACCCTTAGCTAGCTGATGACTTTGGAGTCATTTTGTATCACTTGTTATTTTGACCTTCAGATTTGGCTTTTGTGCTCCAAGTGATTCATTTACAAACTACCGGCAAGTGTTTGTTAGTGGCAGAAAGAACAAGTTGAAGACGATGTATGTGTCCATGTCTTGTGCAGGCGAATAAATGCTGCAAAACCGCCCCTTGGATGGTGTCTACCTCTGTCCGTTACACCATGTGCTAAATTACATTTCTTGTAATCTCAGATGCCGCCGCGCTCTTTGGTTTCAGTGTTAGCCGTTAACGTGAGCCATCGCGCTGTTTCATTTGATCATGTTTTGTTTCAACATCACGTCTCCTCACGTGGTATGGAGCCCTACCCACGCCGCCAAGGACGCTCAGCCACCAAAGGCAAACTACCTGCTCCAGGCTATTGGCCGAGGACCTGGAAGTTTCGTTCAGCCACAACACCTGTCTGTCTATATAAACAAATAATACTAACCAAATAAAGAAATGACAAAGACACCAGGTGCACTGCATCATCTATCGTCACATGTTGGTCCCTGCCCAGCCGCCGCAGCAGCAGCCTTAAGACACCTTGTTCTTCCTGTCGACGCTCGTTGCTTCTCCCTGCTACTAGATGCTGCATTGACATCAAGCTACGTGATCCAATTATTACAAGGAACACTTGCTGCAGGAGCATACCTATAGCCAGGAAAAGCAGGAAGGTTTAGCCACGGGCTGAGCCCCTTTATGCAACATAAAGGTAAGTGTCACCATTATTCATTTTCTATAACCACTTGTTCTCTGGAGGGTTAACACAGAGAGAGAGAGAGAGACATGCACACCTACTACCAATTTAGAATCACCAATTCACTCCTGCAGATCACACCTATGAATGTCAAGGCCATGGTAGCGCAGTGCAGCATAGCACTAACCCTGCACACAAGTTAATTTCGTCTCATCATATTACTTCCAAATCTCACCATCCCATATTGAAGCTGGAAATATGTCATAAAGATGTCAATTACAAAATTTGACAATACAAACAGGACCTATTTAAAAACATTGTGTCCAACACACAGGTCACAAAATGAACGAGTGTAGTATTTTAAATTAGAGGAAGCAGAAAGTTGCATAGGAAAGTTCAGGCACACAACATTATTTAGTTAAAGCCATGTATGCAGGTAAGTGCTAGTGAGACTTTACCCCTTCAACTAAAGTACAATTGTGCACAAGCTGACGTCTCCTAAAATGTTCTGTCCTGCCTTGGTTGCAGATGTCTCATAGCCAAAGAATGATATGTTCTGTATGTTTCCCCCATCTTAGTATTGATTGGAACTGGAGCACACAAACGGTTAAACACACTCTCATTGCCTTTTGTTTCAAAGCTTCCACACATGCCGCGTACTTGACATCTAATTGTTGAAGCATGTTTTGTGCGCAGGCACTTTCATAAAAACACTATAAATACACAGGAACAACATCTAAATGGATGAACGCCTACATACAAGAACACTCCCCGTGTACAGTAACCGTTACGGCCTGCGAAGCCATCCTTTATGTGGAGGAGGAAAACCAATTTCATCACGTTAGATACTGCTTTCCATTGTGCCTACAGGCAACCTGTCACACAACACTCTTCCTTACGCAGATAAGGAATCCATGCATCACCCACAAACACGCATATCCATATCACACGGTTAAGAGAATGCAACGGTGACATTTAGCCTTTACGTATGTGTTCGCTTGTAAGAGATGTTTAACAACCATTTAAGTGATTGCGGTTTGACCTCTGCACGTTATTTTTACTCTTACCCAATGATCATGTCTAAGTTAATGAACCTAATTAACGTCATCTCGAGAAGTTAAGACAAAAAAATACATTTAGTTAAATAATTTGCCCCTTTTTCTACACTGAAAGTCGGGTAGGTGGGTACCAAACTTTTCAAACAAAGTTGCATCCTTTCTAGGAACACACAAAGCACTCCCTCAGACTAGTATATTTTCGCAGCGGCACTGCAAGACAGAAATCTGTTTCCCCTGTTCTAAATTGGATTAGAAGAATGTTCTCCCACTGAGTGTGGAGAGAGGTGCAGGCGTGTGGAAAATGTTCCTCGCTAAGAGGAATCTTCTGGGTGACACAAATCATGCTGAGAGGCATAGCTGCCTTTATTGTTGGCCACCGCGCCTGGATGACAAGCCTAAACACAGACACAAATGTTCACACAAAAAGACATACACGGGGACATATGTGGTGCGCGCAAAGAGGGACGGCGAAGACAGAAACGAGCATGTACACACTCAATTACCCACGAGCAACAAAACATATAACTCGGTGTGCGCGCGGCTGGGCTCCCGCACAATACAAAGGGTGTGAAATGAGTCCAGGGCGAGTTTGCACTGTGGGAAAGCTTTTAACACATGCCTGGACGCCGGCGAGCGGTCGCAGCCGCTCCGTGTGAGTTGGTCAATGCAGCTTGCGAGTGGCGGTTGAAAACAATTAGCTTCGTCGTCTCCTACTTAGAACTGAGTCTCACGGGAGCTCCAGTTCCGCTGGCTGAATCTCTTTGCTCAGCAGGGGGCTAAACTTTGCTTATCTTATATATTCACTTGCACTTTATGTATTAAGAACTGCTTATGCATGCGATTATCCAATTAGACAATTACCCTATGTGGCAGCAGTGCAATAGCACATAAGATCAGATACAGATCAGGAGCTTCAGTTAATGCCGATACCAAAGATCAGAATGGAGAAAAACACAAGATCTCAGTGACTGCAGCTTGATTGTTGGTTCCAGGTGGGCTGAAATGTGTCTGAAACTGAGGATTTCTTGCCACACTTGGGTCTATAGAGTTTGGTCAGAATGGTGTAAAAACATTATCATCAAGTGAGCGGCAATCCTGCGGATGGAAACGCCTTGTTGATGAGAGAGATCTGAAAGGTCACGGTACTATGGTAACGCAGCTAACCACTCTTTACAATTGGAGTGAGCAGAAAGGCGTGTTGCAGTGCTCTACGCACTTGACCTCGAGGTGGATGGGCACGGCTTCACCAAAGCAGTTCCAGATGCTTTGTTTTGTCAGTTTCGGGGTGGTCAAACCATGTTGAGCGAAAAGAGGCACAGACTTCTAGCACAGAAAATTGGTGGAAATGAACAGAAATATATAAATAATGCTTTTTACAGCAGTTATGTTGACAGTTTAACAGACTTTTTTGACGATATATGTCCAGGTGAACGTCGTATTGCTCCACTCTGGTTACGAGACTGGAGCAATACTCTAATTTGTAAAATGCCACAGTGAGGCAATGACAGCCATCACGCCCTCCACCCAAGCAAGATTTTATTAAAATCTAATCACTGCCATCCAAGATATCGCTGCTGACATTTAGATGGACAGACCAGGGTCGATCCAGAGTGGCTCTCCTGATTTCATTGTGGGGGGGACAATTATGAAGTTGATCTAATCTCATTTAATGTCTCGGCTTTCTGCGCGACTGCTCGGTTTATCAAATGCTAGGTGTCCTTGGGGATTTTTTTTTTCTTTATGTTTTTTCAGCATTTAGCTCTGGAACTCCCTAGAAAGTAGAATGGCAGCATCGACAAAGAAACTGCAAATTCACACATGCTCATCTTGCCTGAATACGCTCATGTGTGAAACCCGACACTCAGCAGACTGTTTTGAAGTTTAGACAAATGAGAGTCACCTTTGTTGTGTGAAGGTTATCTACTCGTCTTGAAGTGTGACTGTCTATTCTCTTACGCATTTGGCAGAAGTGTTGGATTGAACCGATGCAAAGGAGGATTCAAAACCAGCAAATAAAAAAGCAGCAAATTTTTCATTCAAAGCCCTTTAAACATTGACCTGTAAGGCTTGTAAGAGGGTATATAACTTAGTTCTATAAGCGTTTGTTTTCAGCTCCATTTGATTTAATATAATCGCTTAACATTTTATGATCGTGACTGAATTTTTCAAGTCCAAACTGTTGGGATGAGCGGCAGCTGAAAGCCAAAAGACTATTCTTTAAATGAGACTGTCAGCCAGTTAGCATAGATTATTAGCACAAAATGGCTAATGGTATCATTTAGATTTTACTCAGATTAAACAAGATAGATATAACGTTTTACTTAGTGTAGTTAGATGAATTTAGCTAGCTTGAAGTTTGCTAGCTTGAACTTGGAAAGAGCCTGGCTCTATTCAACTTCAAGGACTAAAATATGACACCTGCACCCTGCAAACAAAATGCTGCATCTCAAACGGCCACTTGAGGCTGGCACGGGTTAAATGTTAAAATGCCCAATTTTACGGCAGAAATAAACATGTTTACAGAAGTACACCTCTAGTTCAGGAGATGGTTTGAGTCTGTATGGCTAACCTTAATCCTAACCCTAATTTCTGCTTTTGTGACAACTGTACGGCAACATATTGCTGTCAACCTCACCTATTCAAACCCATTCAAATGCATGATTCAATGATTAAAAATGTGATTACCCCTAGGTGACAGATTAGTGCCATCACAGGTCGCTGGCTGTTTCCCTAGACGTTACTGGTCTCAACTAGTCTCACACTTCACCTCTTTGACCATGTTTGAGCCAAGATGGCGACATCCGAAAACACCACACTGAGCTTCACAATCTCTTTTAGGAATCCTATAGGTCCCACTAGCGAGGGTTAGTCCACTTCTAAATATGGGCCATGGCTGTTTCTAGTCTTTCCTTGGCTAAGCTAAGTGGCTGCTGGCTCATATCGGCCTTCCCATCTAACTCAAAAAATGAATAAGCACAATTTCCAAAACACCAAGCTGTTTATTTCTTGTTCTCCGTGCTGGGAAATACCACAAATGCAGCCGGCCACTAAAAGCACGTCATTTGCAAACAATATCAAACTCTCGCAGCTTTTCTCCATAGTCATCTGTTGACGTATGCGGTCGTGGATGCACTTGGTTGTAAAAGAACGGCGCGCGCATTTAGAGACGAAGGAGACAAGAGAAGCTGAAGGGCTTGAGTTAATAATCCACTCTGATTCACCACACTGCTCCTCAGAATTGGCGTGAAACAACTTTAACGGCTTCTCTTTCAGCTAAATAACTCTCGAAATGGATGCCTGTCCTGAAAAATGGAATATCTGGACGTAACGGCTCAAAAGCTAAACTCAGTAGGAGCTGTGACTCTAATTAGGCATCACAGTAAAAGGAACATATATACGGTTGTCTTGATAATGATTTTACATCTCATAATAAGGTTATATTAAGATCACCTCTGCCAGCATCAGGTCTTCAATGATCCGTGACTAGAAACAAATAACTCAAATAAAAGTTTTTCTTTTACAATTTCACGAAACAAAAATGAAAAGTCTACTTTACACATTAGGATTTGTTCTATTCATATCTGGATGTAATGAATGTGCAGAAGCCAACAATAAAAGTAGTTCATTTTCCTTTTATAATTGTTCTAATAAAGTGTTTCTATATTAATCCTACAGATGAAAAATAAATTGCATGTTTTTTTAGTTCACGCTCAAATAAATGCATGTTTTTTTTATTCGTTTCTGTACTTTTAAATTCTATTTATATTTAGAACTTGCACTTAAATATCCTTAAAGATCCGCCCCACTGTTCCAAGGGCTCTGTCTGCCTGAGTCTATTAAACTTCAGACTTAGCAGGGGCCTTTCTGACAGTGGAGGGCAGATGGATTTGAAACCTCTCTATAACCCTGTCAATGAAGCAGCTTCACTTCCCTGTGTGTGTACGCGTGCGTGTGTGTGCGTTTGTTCCCATGTGCCAAGCGTGTGAGTGCATGACTCACCTCCAGTGATGGTCTGGGATTGCAGAAAAAGAAAGACGAGGCTGGAGGTTAATCTGAGGTTGGTACAGTTCATCAGATTCCTGAAGCGGTGTGTGGCAGCTGCGGGAGCAGGCAGTCTGGAGAGCTGGATACAGAACTGCAGCATCGACAGGACCGACTAACAATATCCATCCTCGCTTTGCAAAGAGGTAAACAAAAACGTTTCTAACAGTTGGAGACATCATTAACGTTGTACCTGCTATTTAGTTTCCACTTAAAATGCCGAAAAACACACCTGTTAGCCACGTTTTCTCTGCTACCTCAGCCTTTTGCAAATAAATACATGGCAGGAGTACAGTAGTAATGATTTAACAATTTCTGCATACACGTGCTTTCAGTGAGAGTTTCCGATATATGGACTGTATTATGCAGCTACAGCATGTTTCTTTTTTACTCATTTGTGTGTTTTTCTGAGCAACTTTGGGTTTAAGAGATCAAGAAAAAGAGCAAGCTAAAGAGAGTTAAATGCAAATATGAATTCTCTTTAAAAATGTGATATGTTTTAACAGCTGCTTGCTTTTCTGTAGTGCCATGGAATTTTTTGTGTTAATAGTTTATATCAGCATTTTGATTTATGACTAAATAGCTGGAGAACAAAGGACGTTTCCACCAGCCTCATGTATACTTTGTGTTTAACAAAGGTTTAAGGCATGCTAACACACTGAGGACATGATAAACCTTTTACCTGCTCAACATCTGCATGTTGTTGTAATAGATCCAACGGGTACAAGGCAGGCAGAAAAGATGTAATTTGCTCGGTCTTCGGTCCTCTACCATTGAGCTGGCCATCAGGATTCCAACTCAACTTCAGGTAACTAAATTACCAGTGAAATATTTCACTTTACAGCCCTGCTCTACAAATACATGCTCGTTAGCACTGTGCTCTGAGAGGTGACCAAGCTAAGCCAGATCCCCGACAACCAACTGTTAAGGGACGTAAACAGAGGAAGCAACCAGCAGCAATGTAGTGACAAGAGACCATGGAATGATGCTGAAATTCAGTGAGTTGTTGTTGTTGTTGTCAGGTGTTGTCACAATGACAGGCCAAACAAAAATGTTAGCAACTCAAAGTGGCCCTGCACCGAGTTAAACCTATCTTGAATTTGAAAGGATGCGATTAAGACGACCCCCCAAACGAAGCCTCTGATGCAGTTCACTCACATATGACCCAAGCAGAGAGTTTCACAAACATTAATATTAACATGAATATTATCTGTCCACAAATAATATACATTCATATTAAATTTGTTAATAGTGTCGAGAAGACATCTAATTAATGCACTCTTCTCTGTCATCTGTCAGTAACTCAGTCCAAAGACAAAGGTATAGCATTTTTTGGATTTATTGTTGGTGCAACCAACTACACAGCAACTCTTCTGCAATGCTTATTTTAAATGGTGGTGTGTGTGTGTCACCTTTAAATGGTCAACAGCGAGCATGTTGGTTCTTAGATTTAACTCAAAGCGCTGCTATATCTAAGTACAGCCACGCGGGCCTGCTAGCGCTGCTGCTGCTGCAGACTCTTAATCGTGTTAGCTGAATTATTACTAACTAAACAACAAGAGGAAAAGTCTCTTATAAGCTTATAATACAAGCAGCAGACTTTGAGCAGAATACCTCTTGCAGCATTAACCTGCAGTCAAAAAGAAGCACTGGAATGTAGCTCAAACACTCTCAGCTTTGTGTGGCATTTTGTCGAGAGGGCGCGTGGCGCTGACAGTGACGGCAGAAAATGAGAAAATGCAAGAAGCCATTCAGATTAAGAATACTAAGCCTCCAGAGGCACAGCCTCTTCAGCCTCCATATGAAAGAGTGAGACCTGGCATACGCTCTGTTGGATTACAGGGAAAAATGACTTCCATCAAAAAAATGATTACAGCACCTCTTAGCCAATGTGCATGCAATGAGAAAGCTAAATGAATGAATAATTATGGTAAGCAGGAGCCGGAAGGAAGGTGAGGCAGAAAAAGAAAAAAGTGGGGAAGGTGCAGGCTGAAGGGGTGCTGGGTTTGACAAACAAGCATTTCATGAATAGTGAAGCGTTCATTAACAGCAAAGTTATATATGATTTTTTTTTCCTCAAAAATAATCCAGCAATCAGTTCATTTCTCCTTCATACACACCAAAAAGGGCCTTTGAAAAGTCTGAAAGGAAGAAGGAAGCTCGGTAAGTTTTACAACAACAATAACACTTCAGAAAAAAAATCTTTGGATCACAAAGAAGGCTCTATGAATACACCGCAGCCTATTTACAATGGGATCAATGGAGTGTTCAGATAATTGACAAAAAGCTTGTGAAACGAACAGATGAACAAGGCTCGTATTGAATTAAGATTTTTCTTCATTTCAATGTTTTGTTTACTTTCGGGTGGAACTGGTGCAATAAGGTGCCGCGTGTACAATGCAATTCAGTTTCCAAAGAGAGCTCGATTTTATTGATTTAATTTTGAGTGAAATGAATAGCGCCTCATAGCGCAGGTGCCGTTCACTTAATGTTTAATGTCGGAGTTGCTGCATAAATGTCTAACTTCAAGGCCAACTCCTGCAGTACATCGAGCGGCTAGATTAAGTTTAGCAGCACCTGGGAATATTCAATATAGAGGCTGACAAATACGACTCGAGAGAAGCGGCAAAGACGAGTAAATAAATCCTTGTGGGCAAACGACAGAATAGGTCCACTGACTCCCAAAACAACATATATGATTGTTGCAGAGGAACGTGTGTGGCCATGACAAATTTGGAGGCGGGCAGGGTTGAATTCAGAGCAGTTCAGTTCAGTTTCAGAGGAGGGGTGGTGGATAGTGGCGCAAATCAAGTGCTAGACATTCAGACAGGAGATTAACGTTTATGTCTTGAGTTGGACGGTTTTCATTTTTACCTTGGTTACTGCACCAAAAGTACTTGGTTAGGTTTAGAAAAAAGGTCATTGACAAGTCCTGTCCCAGATGGAGGACGATACATTGACCTATACTGCCTTTGAATGGGGTAGTATTAACAAAAACATCCAAATGAATGCTTCCATCTTGGAATACTGTCGACCTTGTAAATGGGAATTCTTAGTAAGGTCAGGAGTTGTGTGATATGTTTGCTGAAGTTTTCCTAAAAGGTGGAGGTAAATGGTACCTCCAAATTAATATCATACTTTATTGAACTTTAATTATTTGATAATAATTCAGAGGAAAATGTTCAAATTCCTAATGGTCGCATCTGTTTTTATATTTTATATTATTATGGCTTTGCATCTCCTACATTGTTGGCCTCAGCGGCCTCTCGATGCCAACAATTGCCTGGTATCGGTTCTCACGACTTACGCCTGCTGTTACCACTTGAGTGCAAAGCATTTTGTGTACACAACTCCCGTTACGTCATGACCACAAGCTCACGAGTTCCATTTGATGGAAGCATTATTCACAGAGAGGTTAAGGTACATACCATATGGGAGCATACCCCCTGAGCAGCAGATCCCAAGTTTGATTCTTGTCCGGCCGATTTCAATTTGCTTCCTGCTGCTCTATCTTGTAATTCCTACCTCTCATCATTGTCTCTCTCAAATAAAAGAGGAAAAAAAGGCACATTCAGTCTCAAGAGTCGTTTCAATAAGAACAGTCTTGACCAGTTCACGTAAGGTGAAAACTACGAGACGATCATTGGTGAACATTCCAAAAGATAACGTTCAGGTTTGGGATTAGGATTTATTTGCTCTCCAAATCATTGCCCACTAACTCGAAAAGTTATAACAAGCTCGGTTCCATTCAAATCATAGGAGTGTGTCAGTGGTACGTTAAAAGAATTACAAATAAATTTTAATGAATTAACAGGACTATATATTGCATAATCTTCCAAACACCAAAGATGCAAAATGCATCTTAATTGACAGGAAGCATGCTTCCAGGCTGCTTGATAAACACGCTCAACACCACATGCAGAAAGTGTGAAAAATGTATTTTAGGTGCTCAATAAATCTCTCCATGTGTGTTACATCAGCAAATACAGAAATTTAGAGCCTTGAGTATGCATTACATAATGCATCTATAGAGACAGCTATAACTTTAAAAAGATGAAAGACAAAGTTGAGGGCAATTTAGACATCAGTACCAAAGGGCAATCAATATCAGCAGCACAGATTTGAGCTGAGTCCACTGCTGTGTCTTGTCTCGAAACCTGCGTATAAGTCTAAATGAGTAATTGAGTTAGTTCAAGTGCTTTGGGTATGTGTGGTATATAAACCAAAAAAAAAGAAGCTTTTTGAACAGTCCACCCTCACCCGCTGGGGGTGGCATCTTCAAAAGAGTGTCAGCTCTGGGGCGCCACTCTGTGGGGCAAGAAAACACCAGAACATCTTACGCTCCAGACATCAAAATGCAACAAATGAAAGGCATGAAATTCTCTCTGAGAGTTGTGCCAGCGCTCAGGGACCGCACCATCAGGTGAGGGCGCAGCCAAGCTATCTATCACTGGTAAATACAGCCCCACTTCTCCTTCTGATCCAACTCTTTTCACCAAGACTCTCTTTCTATTTCTTTATATTAATTCCTCTCCGTGATGCACACCTCTTCCCCACAAACAATCTGCCACTTTTCTCACATTCACTCCTCCCTACATGTATCCCTCCTGTTTTCCCTTTTTTTTTTTTGTATCTATCTCACACTTCCTCCCCTCCTCTCACATGTGTTTCTCTCTCCCTTGCTTGCTACAGTGTTTTGCCGTGGCTCTTACCTTTTCCCCCTGTAGGGCTGTGTGTCTGCTGTAATGAATTGTACTTAATTGCCAACTGGGACCTGCAGCCTTAAATATAATTCTCAGGACACTTAACCCGGGTCAGTATGAATGATAAACACACCTTAATATAAATGGGTTTGAGCTCGGAGCAGAGAAGAAAACCATTTTCTTTTCAGGCCCCGCTGCAGCACAGGTTAGCAAACACAGAAAGCATTGTAGATGATCAGAGCAATCATTTGTGTTTGAAACTGAAGCGCAGCATCTCTCCCTGCGAGGGCACACAAGGTTAATGCTATCCTAGCGAAGCTTTATTATTGACCCGAAAGATGAAAAGAAAACCAATGAAATGATTCTTGCCAACCTTTTGCTAAAACTCTCCAGAAACCAGAGAGTTTTGGAGAGAGTTCAGTCATAGCTTAGCGAGGTCAGCATAGCAGGCTTCAAGATTTGCATGGACCTTTTTTCACAGCAGAAATTTTGATTAACATGACTCAGTTATACTGAAGCTTTTCTCATTTATGAGGCTCTAGTGTTTGTTATGAGAATTTGGAGTGTTCAGTATGTAAGGACTGTACTCTGAGGTACACTGCCATAGCCACTAGCATGATTCCTAGCTAACTAGCATACCATCTCCAATATTAATATAAACATACTTTCAAACATTGGCGTACCATACCTATTTACATCATATGAGGGTGTGCAGGTTAATTTAAAAGAATGCTGCGCTATTATTTCCCTTATTAGCCTTCAGCATTTTTTAATGAACTTCGGTGATGCTAAGTGGGGAAGCACCAACTTGCTAACCAGCTGAACCGTGACCAAACTTTGAGGCGACACTGAGACTGAGGTGATGACCAATGGGAGGTACTACTACTCCGCTAGCTCAGACCATACACTAGCAATATTTTTATATTCTTTTTGTTTCACTCAAAAACATATGTGGTGGGAAATATGTAAGGGGGTGGCCTGCGTGTCCAGAGCATGGAAGATCCGCTACAAAAATTTGAATCAAAGTATAAACATGGTTTCAAAAACGTTTTTAAGATTTTGATCAGATTGGAAATTACTATTCATTTTAATTTCAAATTCACTCTTGCAGTGCTGGTTATTTCCTTGCTGTGGTGGCGAACTTTTGCAAAACTGTTACATTCCTATAGCCACTTTTTGAAAAAGGAAATTTCAACCTTCTCACGGAGTTCAGTTCTCTCACGGTTGTTATTTCAGCCAGCGAAATTGAAGGTTGCCGACTTGCAATGAGAAGGCGGCTTTTGTCAAGCGCCGTCTGAAATCAAAGACCCATAGTTTTCCAAATTGCAGCGGATTTTGAGCTGTATATTTGCCACCGCTGCCATTATAAACCATGTAACTGCTACTATGGAAAGCTAAAAGACCGTGGCAACTGTATCCAAGGAGAGCATGTCAATCATGAACTTGTGGCATTCAAATACCCCAGGTTAAACTCTGTGCTTGTCGCTAATGTTAAAAGAGTCCAATGCTCAGTGCTGTGTGTCTTTCCTTTTTGTATATGAAATAACCTCTCTCACACAGGTGTCCACTTTGTGTCTGCAGCCAGCAAATTGACTGTAGTGGTTATGACACTCATGCATAATAGAAAGCACAAAGAGCCTAGAGAAACTGAGGAGCATAGAAGATTGGCTCAGGGGCAGCTATGCTGTCTGGCCAGTAGGATGACCTCCTACTCCCACTTCGCCTCCACCTCCGTTCTCTTTCCCTCCCACCTACTCCCTACCCTGCATCTCAATCTGACACACGCTGCACATGCAAAGCCAGATCAAAGTTAGTGTAGCCCTTATGAATAAAAGAGTGCGGCCCATCTGTGCAGCTGCAGAAAGAGAGAGGTCCTACAGTATGTCTGAAAAGAAAAAACAAGGCAAATCCACTCATAGGGTAGTGGTACTGTAAGGGCACTGTGTTGCTCTGGCCCTCCACTCTCATGGGGCCAAGCCCACAGACGCTGCTAGTTCTTCCTAGCAACCGGTGGCACAATCAATTGCTTGTGAGAACGTATGAAAGAGACCGTTCCGATTTAATGAAGAGATAATGATGATGACATTTAAAAGACAGGAGACAGGGAGGGAGAGAAATTCAGTGTGTGAGACGTGAAGAGTGAGTGGTGAAGTTCCACAGTTCGTGTAAAGGATCGGGCTTTTCCATCAGAGCCACATGGAGAGAGTGTTATGTTATCTGCTGCGTGGACCAATGGTCACATTCCCAAGAGAGCACTTCATTTTATATAGTGTACATAAAGGTCACAGCTAAATATAGTATGCAGTCATCAGTGGATTAAAACATAACAGAAAGTAGGATCACTGCAGTTCTTCTGCGTGTGACACTTGTCTTCTTTTGTATTCTCCATACCATTTCCATTTTCTTAACTCTACAGTCTGAAATCTACTTTGTAGGAACATGAGCATTTGCAGATGAACGCCGCGAGCCATTCTCCAGAGGCAATGCCTGCGAACACTTTGTCCAGTCATTGTTTCATAACCACAATATGAAAAAACACAGAAGCACACAAAGCTCACACCGGGCGACTTTCCTAAAAAGCACTGCAACGCAGCTCGACTAGCCTGATTCAGCCTTGGCAGGGAATTCTCAGGGCTGGCACAAACGTGTCGGCATCAAAGATGTATTATCGTTCCGCGCCAACTGCCGAGGACACAGCAAGCGCCGGGCTTGGGAAAGTTGTGCGAAGGAATAACTGGTGAGAATGAATAAAAGTGTTATCAGTAGGAGCAGAGTTACAGACTAAAGTTAAAGGATAAGGCTGGTTGTGTTTGATATTTCTCTTGCTGTGTGCAAATCTCGTGAAAAGATCAAAACCAGGGCAATGACAAGTATACTGTGTGCAGCCTGATGTGGCTTATCCCTCTGTTCAATTTAGTTTATTTTAAAATCAGTTCCACATACTGTACACAAACCCCTGCTGCCATCATTTCTAAAGCTGGAGTCCTCAACAATTTCTGCACCGCAAACCAGTTTAGCAACTAGCATCGTACCGCATATCCAAAAGAACTGGAACTCACTAATATCACTGGGCTTTACCGTGCCAAGTTCAGTGTAGTTCCAAATAGTCTGTAATTTTTTTATTATTCAGGGGGTTTTGCAGGATCATATAATCTTCTCATGGCCTGGTAGCGAATGCTTTGAGGCCTGTTACTGGTTGCGTTCTGGTATGTGGGTACCTATGTTCTAGAGGTCCAAAACATGATCAGTTTGGGATCTAGTGAATTTGGAGGCCAGGTCAACACCTTGTGCTGCTTTTCATGTTTTGTTTTAGTTGTTCTTAAACAGTTTTTGTGTGTGTGCCTGTGGTAGACTGCATCCTGCTCTGGATGGCTGCTGCCATCAAGGAGTGTCATTGCTATGGGGTGGGGATGCCTGGTCTGGTCTAGGTGGGTGGTACATGTCTAAGTATCATCCACACGAATGCCAGGTCCAAAAGATTCCCAGCAAAACATTATATTGTAAAAAGATTGCCAATGTTATTCACGTCTCCTGTCGGTGGTTTTAATGTTGTGGCTGATCAGTATATATCACTGTAGATATTGAGCGATGCCACTACTACCACGCAATATGCATGACTACAATGCTTTATATTGTTGTTCATCGACATAAATAAGCAGTAAAATGTTTGAAACGTGACGAGTTCCATCATTTTCACACATCCAAAGTTGGTTTTAGCGTCTACAGAGTAGGTGTTGAGCGAGCAGCAGCGTCTCCGGTTCTCCGTCTGCGTCTGCACAGTACGTATTCAGGCACAGCATGGAGCTGCAGGTCACCTACATTTTGGCAGCACTCTCAGTTCTATACGTAGTCGTTGTACTTGCATAAGTAAAGTGCGGGAAAATAGACTTGAAGCGAAATGATTACTGGTGAATCGCTCGAGTTAAACATGAGCCGTTGTGCCACTAGAGATCTGGCATCAGATATAACATCACCACAGGCATGTGTCAACTTAAAGTGCCAAATCTCGACAAGGGGTAGTGGGATGGGGGTCAAAGCTAGATTGAAATAGTTCATTATTAGCTTTCTGACAACCGAAATAATATAAACTTGTTAAATAGACCAGAAACACGGAGCAGAGTACTCCTCACAAAGTTACTATTTTTAATCTGGCATTGTCTGAAAGGTTCCTGTGGACAATTTTTGTACAATCTGAAAGCAGAGCACATTTTGTCATGTCTCCTCTAAAATATTCAATCTGTTAATCAGTTTGGTAACACCGGTTAATTAAAAAATAGGACAACAGTTTTAATGATTAGGGCTAAACAACCCTTGTGTCTTTAAGGTATCTTCTAATATGACAGGATTCATGGTAAACTTCAAAGTTATAGTCTTCAAAAGTAACATGCTTACACCTGTACAAACAAAACCATTTGTTCTTATTTCAGTGTTCCACCAAATGGTGCTTCCCGAGATAAACATCATTACGACGGCTTTATTCTCTTAGTTGTACCCTGAGGAAACAAGCTGAGCCAAGGAAATACTCTGTGATGTGATATGCCCAGTGCAGATGCGTTTACAGTGTGTTATTAATCACAGGAAGATCATTTGCTCCTCCGAGCCGCCCAGGAGCTTAATTTCATTTGTTCCCATCGATTTAACGGCCATTTCAGAAACAGGGGGGGTTGGTATGGGGAGTGTAGGCTCGATACAAGCTATTGATCAGAAACTAAATGACCTTGTGTACACAGTGACCGTGGAAACCGGCCGAGAGATGCCGAAGAAATTACATCATTCAAAGGTCTCGGAGGGTTTGCCGTGGTGATGTCGGGATGGGGGGGGGCGTGTTACACGTGGTCAAAAGGTCCGCCGTTTGTCGGTTAGTGCCAGAACACACACACACAAATGAGCGACTCGCTGCATATCCACCTGCCCAAGCACCGACCCTCTTCTGAGCGTAATTAATCGTTCTGTTCGTATTCAAGCGCCGCGCCGCTCCACCCCCACAGGAGCATCAGTCGTGACAGCCGATTCCACGCCGGCGAGTTCTTTTTCCGTGCTCCCGCTCCTGCGTGGCGCACGGAGTCAATTATGAACACCTTGCAACCTTTGGCCCCTTCGCGCATGAACTACTATTCCCAGGTATGCCGCCACCTTGCAGCTAACTAGAGCCTAGGGGGGGGCCCGTGCTCTCTTGGTGCGCAAACAAACATTGTTTACACGAATTACATGCTATAGGAAATGATTAACTACCCAGCTGAACCCAGGCCCCGCTTTGGCAGCATTCCCACAATACAATTTATGAGGTTTTGTGTGCATGTGTGTGTGTGTTTGTGGATGGGCGGGTTAATAGAATAATGAGACCGCTATGCTGTGAAGCCACCAAGCAAAAATAAGTGGCACTAAATGAACTGCTCTTTTGTTTGGGGCCATTTGATTACTTGTGTGGCGGCAGAGTGTGCGATTTCATTCACATTTCTAATCCTAATCTTGTTACGCTATAACCGTCCTTTCTGCAAATCCACCCTCGCACACCTAGAGGTGAGGGTGTGCGCGCTCGTGCTTGTGTGTGTGTGTGTGCGTTAAGTAGGTGAATGATGGATATATCTCGTTGCCTGGCTTACCTTATCAGCGGAAGGGCCAGTATGGGTTTCATCATGAGGTTGATGAAGCCGGAGATACAGGTGAGCCGGGCAGCTTTCGAGGAGGAGAACACACACACAAAACAAGATTGGCTTGTCTTCACAGCAAAATAAATGGTGTTGCTGAGGGCGAGATAGTCAAAGAAGAAAAGGAGCGAGCGCTTTAAGGTGCGGCCCACTTGATAAGGCTTCAGCTGTGATTAAAAAAGGTAAAAGGAAAAGGGAAATGCGGGGCTTAATGGAGTTCTCACTGATGGAAATCTGTCAAGAACTTTCCTAAGCTGTATGCTTGCTAACTGAATATGTCTAAAATAAGTTAATACTTGTGTGGAGATAGTGTGGTAAACATATAGCTACATGTATCACACAATAATATATTTGCCAAGAAAAAAATAAATATATTTTCTGGTTCAGCCTCTCCACTGTGAGAAATTATTGGTTATAGAATCACAGTGAATTAAATACCTTTGGGTTTTGGACTCTTGGCTCCTGGATACAATATCACACTCTACTGTATACTTATATATAAACTGGCTAAGCCAATAGTACGTGACTCATATGAGAATGCGGGATGAGACCACATTTAATGCTCCATGATGATATTTTGGGAGGAAGGATCTTTTTAAATTCCCCACTGTGGGATAAATTAATTAAAAAGGATTATCTTATCTTATCTATGCAGTGAGTAAGTGATGCAGTGAACAAAACTGACTAATATTTTTGGCAGGTGAAAGACGCTGGTGAAGAATCTTTCACAGCAAGATGCTTGGGAACACATTGATGGGAATTTAAACAACGACCCCATCATTTTCCCTTTTAAATATGACTCTAATATCTTACAGTTAACTCGTCCCTGACAACCATCAAGTCACTTCTCATCCTTGCCACCTACACCGATCAGGCATAACATTTTGAAAAACCTTCCTAATATTGTGTAGGTCTCCCTTGTGCCTCCAAAACAGCTGTGACTTATCAGAGAATGGACATGGGCCTTCTGAGGGTGTCCTGTTGTGTCTGGCAACAGAATGTTGTTAGTGGGGGTCTTTGGGTCCTATGGTGAGGGGAGGGGGCTCTGTGGATCATCCCACAGTTACTTGATCAGTTTGGGATCTAGTGAATTTGGAGGCCAGGTCAACACCTTGTGCTGTTCTTCATGTTTTTTGAGTTGTTCTTAAAGTGTTTTTGTGTGTGTGCCTGTGTCAGGCTGCATCCTGCTGGGGATGGCTGCTACCATCAAGGAGCGTCATTGCTATGGGGTGGGGGTGCCTGGTCTGGTCTAGGTGGGTGGTACATGTCTAAGCGTGTTCACACAAATGGCAAGTCCAAAAGTTTTCCAGCAGAACGTTGTATTGTCACAAGATGATCAATGGTATTTACTTCTTTTGATGTTGTGGCTGATCAGTGTGTGTTAACAAGGTAGTTTTGTCAGGATGCAGTACAGTTATGGCACAAAATGTTCGGGAAGGTTCATTCAAGAACAAGGCTGAAAAAGGAGCAACTGCACTTGTAGAGTTCTTGAAGATGCGTTGCCACTCATCCAAGTAGTTTCTTCAGTTCTAAAAGAGTGATGAAGAAAAAAAGTAACATCTGTGGTTGCTACTTGGATGAGTGGCGAAACGTCTTTGAGAAACTCTTCGAGTCCTGTTGCCCTTGTTTTCGGCTTTTTTTTTTTTTTTTTTTTTTGCATATTTCCATGACAAAGTTCAATAAGGAAGATCTGTTCCCACATTATCTGTCGCCATCCGTCTTTCTGCTTCGTCACTTTAGCTTCCTCATCCTGTCAAAATCGCTCCATTCTCAATTTCACTGTCACTGCTTTTGCCCAATTGTGTTTTTGCCCACGTCCTCCGAGCCAATGAGTCCCAAATCCATTATCTTAATCCCGCCACTCTGCTTTTCAGACTGTTTGCTTCCTCTCCCCTCTCCACGTCATCTTAGTCAGCCAAAGTGTTTAAACCAAAGCCCATCAGCCTATTTTTTTCCACCACCAGTGTCTTGACCTTCATCTCGGGCTTCTATGATGTTTCTTCTCACCGGTGTCTAACTGTCAAAGTGCTTGATCTCTACTCCAATGCATTTTGCTCTTTACTTCCAAATAAGTAATATTGGTTGACTGGTTCTTTACACCTTGGTATCGGTACAGTTCATCAAGTTTTGATTGTTGAGTTCATCACCATTCTGTCTACTGCCTTTCTCACCAGTCTAGTGACTCCAAACTGCTTTAAGTGCTTGTCAGAGCAGCTGAATCCGCACAACAACCGCTACCGTATTTCCATGAACGCTTTTGACAAGATACTACCCAAAGTTTGCACGCTTATACCCATTCGTATGACTCACACACATCAAGACTGCAAAAACATGCAAGGCGTATGGTCTGTGTGCACATAAAGCATTTCATTTGCATTTTTTCTGTTGTCTGCCTCTCACATGAGCGCTCCCAAATCACGGATGACCTGCAGCTGTGCCCGAATGCCACGTGTGTGCAGACACACAATACTAGAGCTGCTGCCGCTGCTCCGCTAACATGCTGCTCACGCTATGCCTCGTATGTAGACGCGGTTTACGAGGGCAGGCTTTATGCCCCGCTCGTAAGCGAGGACAAAGTTGCCTGCAGATATGGTCAGATGACGACATGCGACCTTGCGCTGTCTCCGTGGAAAAGTGCAGCGTGCTACACGATTATTTATATAATATCTTGAGTGTGTTGTTGCATGCAAAGGTCAGTGGGCTGCTGCTCTTTATTTAGCATCTGTTTTTATAACCACTCCGGATCGTACTTTGTCGGGATAATGCAGGATAACATGTACAGCATCTCTTCCTGAATCCTAAGTGACTTTTATCTCCCTGCATCATCTGAGGAAGCGCTCCACGAAGCCTACAAACACACACGTGCCACACAAAAGGTTGCCGCCTGACAACATCTAGGGCTGCCACAATCCAGACTTACCGCTGAAAGCCAAGGTGTAGACAGCGTGAAAGGGAAAGGCGAATGCACACCTCTGTGGGGTGCCCTGTGCTCTTCTGTGGCATGTCCTGAAACTGCGTCTTTGATGCAGACAAATGGCGGCTTATCAAAGAGATGGTCCACAGTCTGGGAAACCGGGCAGGTGTTGACCACCTGCTCTATTTCTGCGCCAGCCACTTCAGAGCTGCCATTCCAAGGACTGAAGAAAGGGCCGTGGATGAGAGAACGAAGGACAAAAGAGGAGAATGAAAGGATGAAACAGGAGAGGTGTGAAAGAGCAAATCAGTGAGCAGGGAGAAAAAAGAGACTGGCTGAGAGTCAAACGGAAGAAATGAGGCGTGAGTGAATGAGTGAGCGAGTGAGCGAGTGAGTCTGTCGCACTTGAGCTGACACGACGTCTCCTCATCTTGTCACAGGGATAGAAAGGCCTAGCCGGGGGAATTAGGACGAGTGGAAAATGCTGGATCCCGGGCCCACCGTGCCCATCACTGTCACTCATGTCTGGCAGTATAACACATTTGGGTGACATGCCGAGATCCCCAGAGTCTGAAAAGGGGCCCTCGGTTTCACACTACTTGCAGTCACCCTCTTCCGTTTTCCTCAAGTCCTTCTATTTCATCCCTCTTCCTCTGTTCTACTTCATTCATCCTCGTCTTATAAAGGGACAGAACATTTTGCCGCTGACCCCCGTCCGCAGCAGTTCATTGCTCGGCTTCTGTGCTGGTAATTATGTCTGCTTCTTCAAACTGGGGGCAGACTGACCGCCATCCATCCTAGGTAATACACTGACTATGGTAAGTGCCTCTACAGCTCCACTTCAAAGAACCCTCCCTTCGAGTATCTAGGCAGAGTAACCTTTTCAAAAGCGCCATTTGAGACCATTTCACCGTTATCAACATTATCCACAGGCTTGTCTGTGTAAGTTAAGCAAATCTGCGCCATCCTTTCACACAGAGGTAGACTTTGGTGAACACTAAAGTCAGAAATGTGGTAAGTAATAGAAGTCTATTGTATGTAAGTACAAAATTGTATGTATGTAGCACTTCTCAACCTTCCAAGAAAGTAGTATAACATGGTTTGCAGACAACTCTGCTCGAGCTGCACCAGTTGACTACGCTGTGATGAGTGAATCTAAATGACATTATGACTTTTGTAAGGGATTTGCACAAGTAAACACTGGCAACTTGTAGTAAAGTGAAAACACGTGCCTGGTAAGAAAAGTAAACTAGTGCAGTGTGTAAACTTGGTAGAGTAAAGATGCTTAGGGTAAAATTGGTAGAAGAGGCCTAAAGCAGCTAAGTCAAACCTAATAGAGTCTAGGATGAGGGCACACCATGGTTTCCGAAGCTAAAAAGGGACTGAATTAGGCCGCAAGCTCGGCCCAGGGGAAGGACTTTGTAGTGAAAATAGGGGATGGCATTTTTAAGCTAAAATCAACGGTTTTCCAGAAGCAACTTGGGTTTATGCTGTATACCTGCTACGCTCATTATCTGTCTGTTCTTCACGTCTAAACTGGACTGTTTTCGTCTTCTTTCTACAGAAGAAACTTCTCCAGACGAGCTGAAATCTTCACTGGTCTTGTTTCCTGAAGATTCTCAACATAACAAATGTCAGCTTGTCGCTTGTAAGTGACGAAGAGAAGACAAATTTTTCTGTTGCACAAAGAGAGAGTTGAAATGAATGGAGCCAGCGCTGATTTCAGGCCGTCAGAGTTTACTGCGCACTTTAAAGAGATAGAAATTGACCAGTACAAGGCAAAACTCGACGGATGAGATACCACGGACCCTTATCATCCCCCAGGTGTGATTTTTTTCGAGCACTGAAACAGCCGACGAGGGCAATGTTCCTGACCTGCAGTATCCGTATATAACTACCTCATTAACTTTCCTTCGTTCTACTCCGGAGAATCACTGAAAGCATACAAGAGCATGGAGGGGTAAATGGACGCAGTCAGGCTTCGTGATGCACATCCAGCTTTGGAGTTTGTCGGCTAAAAACTGTCATCATCACTGGAAGGGTAAGTGTCTCCTTGTCACAGATACGCTGTCATAACGGCAGCATAATGTAACTAGCTAATCACCGAAAAGAAATCTGTTGGACATCGTGTTAAAAACATGCTAAATAAATAAGACATTATACTTGGAAAACGCTGGATTCTGTACCTGATATAAAGTGATCGCTACACATCGCTGTTTCTTGAGGGATCCCACCGCTCCGTTTTCTCATGCCGGCTTCGCGTTTTATTGCAGTGATCCACATCTGCCGTCTTGCGGGATCTTTGGGAATCCTATAAGACGATTTCGCCTTTGCTTGTCCCCGACTATTCTGGCATCCTGGGGCACAACAGCTGTCGACCATTTTTGGATATAACTGGTACTAGGACACGTTAGTTGCTCGCAGTTGTCAACCGAATAGTCATTAGCGAAGCGCACTTTCCTGCCAGTATGGCGTGGCTGCGATTGCTGGTGCATGGTGATGTCAGCTACCGGAGCTCTATACAACATGGCAATGGGTGAAGCAAACACATATCAATCAAGAATCAAGAGTCTTTATTGTCATTATGAGAACATAACAAAATTTCGCAGAGACTCCGGACATTTAAAAAAACATAACAAATTTTAAATAAAACACTTGTGAAAAGTATAAAACACCCTTAAAAGAAGAAGAAATGCAAATAAAGTGCAGCTTAGTACAAGATGATTGCAGTATGATTGGTTGATCAGACAAGCGACAAAAAGAAGTTGATGCCAGTAAAATTTTCCTGTCAGGCATCTTGGCGGTCATTAAATGACAAGTGTCAGCTTGTTGCTTCATATGGACACCTTCCACTGAAAATGTGTTGCTTGTTGATCTCTCACTCCTAGTGAGAATGCGAAGATTTTTGCGCTTGCTGACACCATATCTCGTCTCCTCTGACTCAAATGCTATTTTTCCATTTTTTCTTATAGAAATTTTTCCTCCATTTTCTTCCTTTTTATGCAACTGCCCCAATGTCCAGTGGTTACTGTGTATTGTTTATATCTACCTCACCGTCACTGCATGGCTGATCCCTCATTACAAAGTAAAAAAACGGTGTTTGAATGATCTTAGACGCATAAAAACTATTCAAAAAAGGGGAATATCAGAAAAAGTGGCTGATCAATCTCTTCCCAACAAGATGCAATCCCACAAAATCACATATTATGTTAACACTGGATTTATAGTGAATTTTTAGGGGAATTTATTAGGCTATATAGAAGTCAAACTGACCATTTTGCTGTTTAATGGATTCTGGAACAAAACCAAACTTCCTTGTATTTGTTTTAAATGCAGACCATTTAAGGCGCACTCCTGATGACACACATTTAAAGTAATCTTAGAGGACATCATATTCTTGCATGCTTTTTTGAAGACTTGTTCAGTATTAGGCTGTGCTCGCCAGCTTCATGTTTTGCAGGCAATTTTACCCAGACATAGGGAAGTAAACCAGCAAATAGATGAAAACGATGAAAATAATGTCAGTGGCAGGAATAAAGATAAAAAGGAACAAACGTCGTCAATATTCCCTGCTCTGCTGCCTTTCCTTCTGCGTTACTTCCTTTTCTTGCCACATTATTTGTCTGTTTCTGATGGCTTTGCCACCCTTCCCTGGCTTGTCGTTTTTCTTCTCTTCGCAAATTTGGCATGCCAGACTTCCCTCCTTCCTCTCATTTTATTTGCCTTTGTGCCTTTCTATCTGCCAGCCCGATTGTTTTCTTGCCTGTATGCTGCTGCTGTACATCACTGTGCCATGATGGTGGTTGCAGCTTGATCCATCAAACTGCGGGCGCTTTGACAAGTTGAGCACGGCCTCACCAGCTTCTCTTGCCGTGTTCCCATCTCATACATGTATATGGAAATACATCCGCTCGCAAGCTTGCAGCAGCACTCCAACATCTATGAGCAGCCCACTTTAAACAACTGTGATGTTCATTCGGGTCGACCAGTGGCTCTAGCCTTATTAGAAAACCACAAGATTGAAGAACCCGGGCCTGACCCTTGAGAGCAGGAAAAGACGTGGAGAGCAGGTGGGAAGTGCAGCCGGAGTAAGACCAGAGCGAACAGCCACATTATCGCATTTCCTGACGCTATTTTCCAATTAGCTCGCTATCGATCAGCTCGCAGGCCTCTTGGCGCGCTGTGCCTCTCGCCGACTGGGCTTGAAGCCACTTTCTGTCCAAGTTGTGTCGAGATTTCACCACCACAGCGGAGGTGGACAAGCAAACTCGGCTGGGAAGCCGTCCAGGTATGCTGGGATGGTATGGAGAGAACTTGGCATCCATCCTTGGATGTCCTCACAGCGAAGGCTGGGCAAGCGAGTGAATTGTTTTGACGGATAACGTCACACGTGCTTCAAAGAAAAGAAAAAATACCTTAGAAGTATGTTGTCTGGAAATGGATAACAAGAACTCAATGTTTTCTCAAGGTTGTAGTGGCCATGAAAAGAAGTTATATATAAAGACACTACATTCGCAAGACAACAGAAAAAAAAACACATACTATTTGCAAGTTTTGCTTCTAAGGACTAGGTACGAAAATAATAATAATAATAATAAAAGAAGTCACCGTATATGACATATATTATACAATCACTCGTAGGACATTTGTGTGCAACATTTGTGAGTGAGTGCATGTCATGAGTGACAAGAGAAGAGAGATGTGAAGGTTAAACCCCAGGTGATTGGTGGAAAAAAAAGAAGTGCGATCGTGTCGATGACCCCGTCACACTATGGACTGTGGCTCTGCAAATGTCTCCATTTCGTTTGCCATGCAGTAGTTCTCTCTCTCTGCAATTGAAGCTGACATTTCTTCAGGAATCCTGTGGGGGACGGGATTTCTGTGGACTTCCAGATGAGTGGGAGTTAATTACACTTTTCATCACGTGATGGGAGAAACAAGTCAGAGGGAGCGGGCGTGACCGTGAATAACGGAGTCAGAAACGGGGTGTACAACTGCTGCAATGCAAAGTAAATGTCAAAAAGAAAAAAAAAAACATTCCGGGTAAGTTCAAAGTTTGTTCACCACTGACTCGTCAACCTCCCTACTTAAAAAATACACAACACGACAACAGGATGGGAGCCATTTTACCAGGGTTGGAACGGGACAGTATTTTTGTTGGAGAAGGAGGTAAGAGGAGTGAAAATTCACTCCTACGTCTAATTAGTAATCTAATCAGAATCCAACAGATAATGTACAGCTCAAAAAATCTGCTGTTGCTGAGTAACTTTATCTAGCATTAAGACTTAAAGCTGTATTACTTGATTCATTCTTGCCATCTTCCGACAGTGGAACAAGCTTTAACCCCCTCCCTCAAAATAGCATGCTATTATAAATAGCATACAGCATGTTAGCAGAAATTACTTTATTTGCAGATTAAAATGAGCAATGTTAGCTTTCATTTGAAGTTTCTGATATTTCTGGCCACTTGACAAAAGGTTGGCTTTTTAATTTGAGCTTTAATCACTATCAAATCTGTCATACTAGCATATTAGCGGCTAAATGCTAATCTAGCTTCGCCAGGCTTTCGCTAGTTGTGTCCGTCTGACATTTAGCATCAGGCATGTGGTGTGGTGTGGGTTTATCTGTAAACGGGGCTAATGAAAAATGGCGAGAGGGAACCAAAACATTAAAGCTGCACGCCGTGAAAACAAAACATTGGAAGACAATATAAAGCTTTATAGAGCTCAGAGTGATAGGAGATTTGGGTGATAATCCTCTGTAATGTCATGACTATTAACACCCCTCTTTGCGTCACACAGTTTTCTGGGGCATTATTGATATAAAAATATTTTTAAGTGCAGCTTTAAAAGCTTCAAACAAATATATTGGAGTTAAGGCTAAGTGGCTGTAAGTGACACTATGGTGAAAATAGATAGGTGTTATTTGAGTTTCAATACTAAAACTATTATTATTACAATTTTTAAATTAACTTCTAAAGTGAATTTAGTAAGGCTTGAGCTATAATTCTCATCCAGTTGCCAGCGGGTTTATTTCAAAGCAGAATTACTTGGAAAAAACACTCTTAACAGATCAATTTGCATTTGAAAGTAGTAAAATAAGACAACAGTCAACACTCAGGTGCTTCCATTGTTTTCCGATATATCAAATCAATAGTGTCTGCACTATTACTGTGATGGACAGACAAACAAAGGCATGAATGGAGTCCAATCAATGGCTCCCCAGGACACACACTCATACACACCATTTCGCCATTGAGGAGGGCATTTATCACACCACATTAGCAAGATTTTCTACGCTCCTTTCAGGCAATACAGGATCTGAGGAGCCAGTGCTCTAATAAACAAATGAATCAGATACTATCTTTCTGTTTCATGTATTGTACCTCTTTTTTTCACTGGTTGTCACCTAGAGAACCATAAAGCTCATGAGCATGGCAAACAAAAGCTCCTGTCAGTGAGGATCTGGCTGTGTGTCCTGAACGAGCTGCACCCTCTTATCTGAGCTCAGCAAAAGTTGCCATCGATCGGCCCCCTGATTGTGCGTCTGTCAGCCTACCTGTCCAGCCCTCCCTCCCATCTTCCCTCCCCCATTCTGCCTCCCCCCTACATCCATCCTCCCTCCTCTCTGCCCAAGGCCTCATTGATCAGCCGTGCCCTGGCTCCTGCCCGCTGATCAGTCAGCTTGATGTCTTTTGTGTCTGGGTGAAGTGAATAAACTATTGGGCCAATCGAACGGGAAGCGTGGGGCCAAGAGAGCCCTTGAATGTGATGTACAGAAGGACAGAGTGGATGAGAGAGGATGAAATTAAGGTATGGAAGTGTCAGAGGAGAGATGAAGCAGAAGGCTAGGGAGGCAAGGAGAAAGACGACGAGGGTAGCCAACTGGCTCCGTTCTCAAAGAGATCAGAGAAATGGCACACAAAAGGGTGGAAAATGAAGAAATATAGGATAAGAGATGAAGGGATGGAACAAGGCATCCCCACAGGGCCCAAGTTCACAAAGCTCAGCAGGCCTCTCCCACCAAGGTGAGGCCGGGACATCCATCTCCAATCCGCACACTGATGACAAGCTCCTCAGATAAACACTAGAAGCGGCATCCAATCCGTCTTGAGACTGTCAGTGTCCCTGCGGTTCTTCACGACTGTGGACATAGGGAATAATTGCATCCATGAGGCTGCATAAATTAGCCGGCAGTTGTGGCAAATCCATAGGAAAGAGGATGCGGCCTAAGCACGAGGATCAGCGCCTCTCAAATTTCTGAGCAGAGCTTCCAAGCCTTGGATTGGCCAGATTGATGGGAAGAGGGCAGGATAAACCATAATTTCCATTTCATCCCTGTCAATAAGCATTTGATAATGGGATATAAAACAAAGGGGGCGAGGGGGGGTTATTGTAATAAGTGGGGGTTTTATGATCATATCTTGCAGCAAGGTGACAGAAAATTGCACTGATGAATGCACAGATGGAGGATGAATTTGTGGAATAATGTGGAGAGTTGGTGGAAGGGACTATTGGAGGTTATCAAAATAGATGGTAACCTGCATGAATGTATTTATTCACATCCACCCAGCTCGATGGAAAGCCAAAGGAAAAAAAGAAGGAAGGCAGCAAGTATTTTTATTTTAATATCCCCAAATGTAAAAAATAGTGTAGTTAAAAAAAAAAAATATGAGCACAGAGGCCAGGTCATGTTTAAGTCAACTCATACCTGTGGCTTGCTGTGAGTGTGGATGCATTTCTAATCACTCTTATAAAAACTGAAGACATAAACAAACATTTATCTTGTTTGGAAGCCCCTAGTTTGCTTGGGGATTGGTGCATTTTCTTTCTGTCCTCCGTGTTTTCAGTCAATCGGTCCTTAGATAAAAAGAGCTTAGAAAGATTATCCCCCTGGCTTGCATGCCATTATCATTAATCAGTGTGTTATTGACTGCTCTGTCCTTTCCTGTTTCAAGTTCAGGCCTCCCTTAATCCACAGATTTTGCCCGGAAGACACACACACTCGACTCTGGGAGGCTCAGTGCAGCTTGAACCATGCCCACCCTTGCAGGCGTGAATCGATTATCAGTAGGCCCTCCGCCGCCTTCCAATCAAAATGCCCAAACATTGTGACTGGTGACGTAAATTCCCCCTTACAGTATCTAAAGACTCATTTTGAAAACCTGTTACAGAGGATAAGAGACTGTAAGCTCAAGATGAGTCATTATTAAAATATATTTTTGAATACAGCGGCAAAAGACTTAGATCAGGATTGTTTATCCAGTTAAAATTCTCTAAGCTCTAAGTCTATATATCACTCATAATTACAACTTTTTATTTTGAAATTCCTATCTGTTTGTGTTAAACATTAACCACTGGTAAAAAAGAATCAGATAAAAAAAAAATCAATAATGGAAAAAATAGAAAAAGGTACTTAAAATTTTAATTTGGAGCGCAAACACTTTTTCTGCCTACATGGAGGGGCTCTGGTGAATAATTAGCTGCTAATTTGTATTCCTTCCACAATTTTCTCTAAGGTTTGTATTACCAGAATATGTTATGCAGCATGTTTCACGCCCGCTTTAACCCACAGGTTACTTGTGCATGATGTTTAATAGTTAAGCTACTTTGGAAGATGGGACAAAATAAATCAGACTTTGATTAAAAATACATTTGACAAGGTTTAAGAGGAACGCAAAAAAGAGACAGGTCTCTGATAAATCATTTGGTTCCATGCATAAATCATAAAAAGTTACAGAACATTAAAATAGACTAAAGCTTAAAACTATTATTTAATAGTGCAAACATACACTTAATAGGCTAATGGCTGAATATCTATCAGCACTGAATAAATTGTTAAAATGGCAAGTTAAAAACAACAGATCAAAGGTGGACAATTAACTAACAGTAATGGATAAATGGTAAATGGTTGACATAGTTAGCTGACAATAATGGATAAAAGGTTGAAATAGTTATCATTCATTCATCTTCTTCTGTAACCGCTTGTCCTGTGAAGGGTTGCGGGGCGTCTGGAGCCTATCACAGCTGTCATTGGGTGAGAGGATGGCTACACCCTGGTGTGGTCGCCAGTCTATCGCAGGGCCAGTTAGCTATCAGTAATGGATAAATGGTTGAAACAGTTAGCTAACAGTCATGTATACATTTTGAAATAGTCAGCTAATGGTAATGGATAAATGGTTGAAACAGTTAGCTTATGTAATGGATAAATGGTTGAAACAGTTAGCTAATGGTAATGGATAAATGTTGAACAGTTAGCTTATGTAATGGATAAATATTTGAAATAATTAGCTGACAATAATGGATAAATGGTTAGAACCGTTAGCTAATGGTAATGGATACAAAAGGGTTGAAACAGTTAGCTAACCGTAATGGATACATATTTGAAACAGTTAGCTAACGGTAACGTATAAATATTTGAAATAATTAGCTAACGATAGCTGATAAATGATTGAAATGTTTAGCTAATGGTAATGGATACAAAGGAACTGAAACAGTTAGCTAACGGTAGGCTAATGGATAAATATTTGAAATAATTAGCTAACGATAATGGATAAAGGGTTGAAATGAGCACAAAAACATTTGCAAACCCCAGTACTGTGTCATATGTTACTGTGTGTTACTGTGTTACTACTGTGTCATACGAAAACCTCTTAAATAATAATCATTTTCAAGCGAAGGTGAGTTGTCGTGTCTACATAACTGTTACCTGAACTTGCAGAAAAGACATAAAAAGTACCAAGAGCTTATATCATACACATGAAAATGGATTACCACCACTAAACAAAGTGCTTTTGAGTGAGCCATCGAATTCTTAGCAGCTCAGCAGCTGCGTACTACTCTGCTGTTCATCCCAAAAATGTAGAATACATAGTCACAGGCATTCCCAGGCGTTTCTCAGTCATACCACGGGAATTGATGTTGCCAGGCATGTTTGTGCTAGAGTACAAATCACGCTGTCAGTTTCAGTGCGCCTGTCAAAGAAGCAAGACATCAACACAGCCAGACGGGGACGACGGGAAGCACACTGACATAGAGTCGATGGGGAGGGAAGTAGCCTTGAGCAACGACTGGAGAAGCGTGTTTGTATATTAAAGAGTGTGTGCATGCGGTCGTGTGGCTTCAACTGTGCCTGTGTGTGTGCTTGACTGATTGCAGCGTGTGTATGTTTATCTGTGTGTGGACACATATCACAGGATTGTATATCTGTCAGTAAATATGAGCAGAGCCTGATCAATAATCTCAAGCACAGAGAAGCTTAAGGCCCACACTTACTCTACACTGTCAAAATCCATTGTCCCCACACCTCCCCTGTGTTCCAGTGTGTGCGCTTGCTTTATGTGCACAAACATGTCTGTGTGAGGATGTGTGCAGGCGTGTTTGTTTACAGGCAAGGCATGTTAGCTTTGCCGTGTTTGTGTGCACCGCTGTTTACCTTGTTTAACATACGTTGGGTGAGTTTGTGCACGGTTTCGGGATTGCGTTCGCTTCTCGCTGTTGACTACAGCTATTTGCAAAACTGTGCTTTACTGACACATACAGCCTGGTCAAATAGATGGAGATAATCTATGCAAATGTAACACAGTGTTTTCTCAATCAAAAGCTATTTAGCTGCCTGTGTATCTTCCTGTATGTGTTCATTGAGACAGTTCCCAGAGGGCTTCCGGTGGAGCTGGTTTGGTGATATGAGACTGATTGAAAACATTACAAAGTGGTTTGTTTAGCTGCGAGAATGCAAGGCAAATTTGTATTCTTTTAATGCGCAATGAAGGTAATATCAGTGGGATGTCAGACGCTTCTTTCTTTATTTTTGTGTTGTTAGACATGGAATATGTGCCTGAAAAGAAAGGCTTTCAGGGAGGGGGGAGTGAAGTAAAGTAGCTGCAGTCGATATGTTTTGTATCAACAATTGAGATGACTACCTGTCAAGTAAAAAATATTGTTTGTAGTCGATTCTGTGCTTCACCAAAGCTTTTCGGAGCTTTTTATTTTCCTTATTTTCCTTACAGTGTTAGTTTGCTGAGCAGATCTGCTCTTTTGGAGAATCGCAGTGTTAACAGTTACAAAGAAAACTGGACCAAAATGGCAGAATCAGATGGCAAAGAGACTGAAATTAAAAAAAAAAAAAAAAAAAAAAGGTACCTGCTAAGTGAAAGAAAATGCAAGTGAGCAAAAAAAAAAATGCTATTGAGAATGGTTTAAAACTTGCAGGGAGTGTTGCTTTTCAGGCTGTCACATCACTCTCATGTTTGTTTCCAGTAGGCAGAAAAAAAGGCTCTGGTAAACCCACTACACACTCGAAGCCCAGCACAAAACAGCAAAGTCTGTGACCAGCTGGTGATCACTCGGACTGCAGACACTTTTTCATAGTTCTTGAAGTTCTTCTCCTTTTTGTCTTCTTCACTGCAGAAACTGAGAACACTACATAAGCGTACATTGATTGATTGAGCCCATGAATGCAGCAGCTATGGTTTAAAAATTACTCGAAACGTGCTAACACTGTAAAAGGTTAGCTGTGCAAACAATAGTTCTTAACATTAGCCTTAAAAATTGAGCATAACACAGAGAAATGGTCCACGATTTATGGAACCAATGTACAACACTGCTGCGTGTTATTGTATGTCATGCAGAAATAACAACTCTCCTGTACCAACCGCTAGTTAGCTATTATGTCACTTCAGCATTCCTATTGCCCTCAAAGAACCTGCACGTGTTTGGTTTCTAAGCACCTATCCTGGAGCCTTTAGCAACTAAAATGTCAAATATTATTTTTTCAGGATTGAGTTGAGACCAAATTGCTGCTAAAATTGTAGCTTTGTCACACCATCAGGAACACAACTACAAAAAGATGCTAATCGGCCACTTAACACGCCACAGTTTGGCTACACATTTGCTTTAAAAGCTTTAGAAGAGCTTTCAGTGTTGTATAGCACCTAGGTCGCCAAAAAATCCATTAATGCAGGTTTGAAGACCAGATTTTGTCTTAATGCATTGCTCATGAGCAATATACATTTTTAAAGAGATACATGTTGGTGTGATCAGTACACTTGTCCATGCTGGCCATGAACCAGCTATTCATTGAAACAAAATTTAGAGGACATACAGTTGATTTGGAAAACGTGGCCTTTACTTCATCTCTTACACTGGAGACATGTTAGAAAACTCTTTCACTGCACATGTGGCTTGTGAATATAGGTGGAGTAATGCTGAGAAAAGCACAACTTTAAATCGTTTATAGAGCCTTCCTTGCTTGATGTGCTGTACAACAGCGTTTGATTTATTCGACTGAAGTCAATGAATGGGATTTTGCTCGGTGTCACTTTGGTTTATTCTCAATACGACTTTGGCCATGATCGGCCCTTTACACCAAAAACTAGTTCTATTGTTGAGCAGTTTTCAAAAGCAGTGTCGTGATAAATGAAAAAAATTACTTGGGAGTTTCACTTTAGCTCGTGCTGTATTTCAATTTTTTTTTTTTTGAAATATTATTCACAGCATTTAACTGTTACATATTGCCTGAGGGTGTTTTCATTGATTTAGCAGAGGTTCCTTGTCTTGCTCAGGGGCACTTGGACAGCATTCGTCGCTGCTGATGGATACACGCTGGTTATGAGGGAATCAAAATGATCTCTAATGGTTCTTTAACTACTTTACCACATGTCCGTGTCCCATCACGCCTTCGCCACAGTCTCATCGCTATCTGAAACCCATCAACACCATTGTTTAGTGCGCGCCAGGAATCATTTGTGCCCGCCCTACTTCATATGCACATCCCCTCTCCTCAACACGGAGCCAAAAACCTGCCTTCCCCGAACACCCACACCTCCCCCTCCCCCTCCCCCTGCCCTGCCCAACCTCTCCTCTCCTCCTCCATCTCCCCGTCCGTCTCCTTGCCCTCTCCCTTCGCCTCCCCTCCTCTCCTGCTACAAACTCCAAAGTCTCCTAATTCCTGTCATGCTAATTGGAGCTGACAGACACAGCTAATTATGCGCAGATAATCTGCTGCATCTGACTAATTATAATTCCCATTAGCTGCCGATAATGCTCATTAGATTAACTTTCTCCAGGAGAAATTGGAAATAATAGGCCGGGCTCGACGCTGCATCGTTCTGGTAATCACGGGCAAGGGGGGGCGCGTTTGGCAGGGAGGGCCGGTGGTTTGTTTGGTGGCGAGGAGGCAGGCTGGTTGATCTCGATGGCCGCGGTGGAAATGGATACAGCGCCTGATCCAAATGATACCTGATACATCTTGACCGCTGGCAATGAAATTGAGCGAGACGGGGAGGACGCCGAAGGGGTAGAGAGTGAGTAGATGAGTAGAGATTCTAACTTATGCACCCAAAACATAAATCACCATGCAACATTTTTGGCTGTGGAGCATAAATTTTACTGGAACCGAAGAAGATTTTTTACAATAAAATGTGCGCTTACATGGTCATTTAAGCTCTAATATTTTACACCACCACTTTCAATCGGTTACACGATGCATTTTTGTTCTGCGTGGACTATTATTAGTGGAGTACTGGTCTCCAAGTAAACATGTAGGGGCTGAAAAGCAACACCTCTGGTAATACCACAGCACATGGTAATCGCACACATACAGTGAGGCATGCGTATCCATAACGAGCCCTCAGAGTTTGGGCAGGAAGCTCCGGCTGGCTGCAGTCCATTAGCCCACTCCGCGGCTCAACCGCCGCAAACCACCAATCACACGCACGCTCCCCACTGAACGGAGCAAACTATTTATTTTGTTGCCCACTCAGTCTACCGCCGCGCGATCCGCTCTCGCTTGTGCTGCGTGATACGACAATTCTGCTGCTGTGGTTCACCTGCCACCGGCAGTTACCACATGCTTAGATGTGCTTTTATGTACTGCGGAGATGGATATTATTTACCCTCTGATAGGTGTGTGGCGGCGTCAGCGGGGAGAACACAAAAGCAGGTCTATTCACCGCCATAACTTTAAAGTCGCACCGCCGTGTGATTTAACTCAGTCATTTCTTTAGACTGAGCTAAAGTACACCGAAGATGTAAAAACTGATCATAATCCTGTCATGCATTAGGTATGTGCACTGTATGAGCTCTCACATGGGTGCATTTAGTGAACTGCTTTGCTACATAAATCGATCAGGCATAACTTTATGACCACTTTCCTAATATTGTGTAGGTCTTCCTTGTGCCATAGACATGGGCCTTCTGAGGGTGTCCTGTGGTGTCTGGTAACAGAAAGATGTTAGTGGGGGCCTTTGGGTCCTATGAGTTGAGGGGAGGGCCCTCTGTGGATCATCCCACAGATACTTGATCAGTTTGGGATCTAGTGAATTTGGAGGCCGGGTCAACACCTTGTGCTGTTCTGCCTTGTCCGTTTTTTGAGTTGTTCCTGAACCGTTTTTGTGTGTGTCCCTGTGTCAGGCTGCATCCTGTTGCTGATGGCTGCTGCCATCAAGGAGTGACATTGCTATGTGGTGGGGGTGCCTTGTCTGATCTAGGTGGGTGCTACATGTCTAAGTTACATCCACACAAATGCCATGTTCATAAGTTTCCCAGCAGAACATTGAATTGTCACAACATGGTCAATGTTATTCACTTCACCTGTCAGTGGTTTTAATGTTGCGGCTGACCGCTGTATCTGACTTTTACAACTCCTGCAAGAAAGGGATGTTTGCATCAAATCATAACGACGGGTCGTCATCAAGCATTTATCAATCCCAATTGTGCACAAGTAAAAAAAGTCTGTTATGGTTACTAAAGCTTTGAGAACAATTGGACACAGAAACCCAAATGTAATTTATAAATGCAGTGCGGGACAGAGAAGCCCAAAGCCTGGGGAACACACAGGCCCTAAAACCCACAAATGGGATATTGATCTGTTTAAGGGGCGAGAAGAAGACGAAAAAAAAAAGTTGTATTTAACCATGATGTACTTACTTACTTTATCAAGTGGTTAACATTTTCTCTTTCTCTCAGCCTCACACACAGATACACTGCATTCAACAGTGCTGTGACATTCAACAACGTATGTTCCCATGACAACCCATCAAATCACCCACTGGGAGCAAGCCTGACAGCACCTCAGGGTGTTTAAATGAAAAGACTGTGATGTGAACTATAAGAGATTCTATAGCCAGTGCACTCTGTACTGTACTGTGATCCGTGATAGGACAAAAGGAAGAGCTCAGTATCCTTTGCTCCAAATGTGGTATTCATCTTTATATTCAGCCCCAGGGGCCAGTCCTTACCCACTGTGTGTATGTCTGGTGCACACGTGCCTGCTCGCCTCTGCACATGTGTACTCCCCGTCTGCAGTGTCCTGAATCTGATCATCTTTAACCAGCACGTCTCGCGAAAAGTAAGTACCAGACAGTGAGTAAAATAAAAGAACATCCGCTCCAGTCACAAGCAAGACATGTTGGCTAATTGTGAACAGAGGAGCTTCACCGCTTCACCGTTCGCTGGCGTGTATTTTAAAACGCAAGTCGGGGCTGAAACCATAGCAACGATGCTTTAGCAAAGAGGGGAAACAAAACCACGGTTATTGTCTGCATGAAAATGTTGCCTACCGAAACTCTGTTGTCTCCTTGTGCACGTCCAGCAAAAAAAATAAAAATAAATAAAAAGCCTCTAAACTGGGAAAACAATAGAAGTATGATTATAGGACCACTCAGTCACTGCTGGAAAAATACAAAGGGAGTTTGATTTGATTCTGCATTTCATATTTGGGTAGCTTCGGGCTTTCCAATTTTCTCTGGCGCAAAACAAAAACCGATCTTGAGTGTCTGCAGCAAAGGGAGGTAGAACATGTCTGAGCTGTTCCTCTTTGAAGTAAGGACAAAAAAACAAATTGAACTTTTCACCTTAAGGTCAAGGTCAGGTTTATTTATATAGCACCTTAAACCAATGTGCTTTACAATTAAAACAATCACAATTAGAACATCAGATAAAAACACAACAAAGTAAAATAAACATACAAGCATAAAATGTGGGAAACAATAAAAAACACTAAAACCAATAAAAACACAATAAAAACTATGATGATAAAACTTTCAGTCATGGGTTAAAAGCCAGGGAGAAGAGGTGGGTTTTTAGTAGAGATTTAAAATGTTCTAAATTTGGAGCTGTTCTAATAGAGAATGGTAAGTCATTCCAAAGTTTAGGAGCGGCGACCGCAAAGGCTCGATCGCCTCTTGTTTTTAGCCGTGTCTTTGGTATGCTGAACAGGAATTGGTCGGATGACCGTGATGTTCTGCACGGAGTGTAGGGAACAAGCAGGTCACCCAGATAGGAGGGAGCCAAGCCATTCATGGCCTTGAAGGTCAGCAATAAAATTTTAAAAGTTATCCTCTGGGAAACCGGAAGCCAGTGGAGAGACCTCAGCACTGGGGTTATGTGGTTGGTTTTCCTGGTACCTGTTAAAAGGCGAGCGGCCGCATTTTGGACCAGCTGGAGACGCTGGATGGAGGACTGTTCTAAGCCCACATACAGGGCATTGCAGTAGTCCAGCCGGTTTGTAATGAAGGCATGTATTACTTTCTCTAAGTCACCCGGGGGAATGTAGGCTTTTATTTTGCTAATTAGTCTCAGTTGAAAGAAGCTTGAGCTGACAACAGATGAAATTTGTTTTCTAAATTTAAAGGAATTGTCAAAGTGCACTCCCAGACTTTTCACAGAGCTGAGCATATTTGAGGAGATGGGCCCGAGGATGGATTCCTCGCCCAGTGACAGTGGGGGGCCAAACACAATAAATTCTGTCTTGCTCTCGTTTAGTTTCAGAAAGTTTGATGACAGCCACAACTTGACTTCATTTAGACAGTCAAGCAGAGGTTGCAGTGCACCTTTGCTTTTAATTTTTACAGGCATGTATATCTGCACATCATCAGCAAAGCAATGGAAGAAGACATTATGCTTTTTAAAAATAGAACCTAGGGGCAACATATATAATGAAAATAGGGTGGGGCCCAGAACAGAACCCTGGGGGACACCACATATGAGCGGGGCATGTCCAGATGAATAATCTCCCAGGCGGATTGAGAAAGTCCTGTCCGTCAGGTAGGAGTTAAACCATTTCAGAGCATTACCGCTGATCCCAACATAGCTCTCAAGGTGGGACAGGAGGATATTGTGGTCGACTGTATCAAAAGCAGCCGTTAGGTCGAGGAGAACAAGGACTGCCGAGTGACCAGAGTCAACTGACTAAGAGGTCATTTAGTCATGAAACTGTTATTTGGCTCACCAACAAACTGATGTGTGATACTGTCGTGTATCAAGACCAGCTTGTCTCTGTTTCTGTCTTTAAAGCTGCAACTAGGGCTGGACGATATGGCCCAAAAAAAATAAAGATTCTCAATGCGGTTAAGGTCTAGACTCTGTGGTGGCCAATCCATGTGTGAAAATGATGTCTCATGCTCCCTGAACCACTCTTTCACAATTTGAGTCCCATGAATCCTGGCATTGTCGTCTTGGAATATGCCCGTGCCATCAGGGAAGACAAAATCCACTGATGGAATAACCTGGTCATTCAGTATATTCAGGTAGTCAGCTGACCTCATTCTTTGGGCACATAATGATGCTGAACCTAGACCTGAGCAACTGCAGCAACCCTAGATCATAGCACTGCCCCCACAGACTTGTACAGTAGGCACTAGGCATGATGGGTGCATCACTTCATCTGCCTCTCTTCTTACCCTGATGCGATGGTTCCCCTCTATCATTCCAGCGTTTAATAATGCGTTGGACAGTTCTTAAATTTTAGTAGTTTCTTCAATCTCCTTAGATGTTTTCTCTGCTTGATGAATGCCAATGATTTGACCCTTCTCAAACAGACTAACATCTTTTCCACGACCACAGGATGTGTCTTTCAACATGGTTATTTAAGAAATGAGAAGTTACTCATTGCATCAGTTGGGGTTAAATAACTTGTTGCCAGCTGAAAGATAATCACCCATACTGTAATTATCCAATAGGAGGCTCCTACCTATTTGCTTAGTTAAATCCAGGTGGAGACTTTTTTTTGGCTAGGCAGTGTAATTGATGTGTTTATCTGTATTGTCATCATGAATTCAAGACGAAAGATTGTTATAAATGGCATTTGTGACATTCTATACCACAATTTTTGTTCATCAATTATATTATAGAACACTCTCCTACGAGTTTAAGTGAGTATACTTTGTCTATAATTAAGTGCCACCGCTGTGAAGAATAACCGCCGCCTAAGAACAGCATCCCTTACGTTCCTCGTCAGTAAAACGAAAAGTCAGGCTCGTTGTAGTGTGTGTGTGTGTTGCTGGTCCAGAGCAGTCTTTTCTCGCTTTTTGTTGTACCACCACGGCAATGCTACCTCCGCAAAATGTCTGCGGGTTAATTGTTTTCAATTTTTTAAGGCCACAGCTATGTTCAGAGAGGTCACAGTAAATACGTTTCAGGACCTTGGCCCTGGATCTCTGACCACAAAATTCTAAGCAGATCATGCTCAAGTGAGCGGTTGTGCCAAATGGAAGAAATTGTATTTGCAGCGTGACATCACCTACCAAGGTCAAGACTCCAGCAACAATTGTAGTATATGGAACTACTTTATTAGACCAGCGCGTTTTGGCTCGCGGCCTTCATCAGGATAATTGACGGAGCCACTTGTGGCAAATATGAAGAGATTCTCAGGGCTGTTTTCCAGCTCAGTGAGCGTATGTGGCTCTAGTTTATCCAGTGTGTCCTGGACCATTGACACTGCTCACACCTCTGTCCCCAACCTTTCAGCCAACGTATTGAACTGGGGGCTGAACGATTCAGTCAGAGGATCTCTCTGATTGACTTTTCAGCTTAGAGAGCAGTACATGGGGAGGGAAACGAAACTGATGAAAGTAAACGACAAGAAGTTCAAAGGGTTTACAGAGAAGGCTTTTCTCATTCTACTAATCTGAAGCAAAAATTTCTACAGTTACACGATCATCGAGAATGACCAACTGATCAGTATGATTCAAGAGAGGCTAGCTCTGTACGACAGGGTGTAGCTGTTCTCTCAGCATGTGTGTTTTTAGTGTAGTCACTGCTAGAGGTTTCAGTTCCATCCATTTTGACAGTTTTCAGTTTAAAGCAAGGGAAACTTTACATTGAAAGAAATAAGTCAGACTTCTCCTTTCTGCATGTTTAACAGAGCAAGCAGCTCATTTTCTGGTGTAAGTAGCCTCTACATTTAATGCTCCACCAATATCAAGTGTCTTAATAGAAGCCCTTAGAAGTTTATTCTTTTGATTTACCATATAATCCTCTGCTACATTTACACCGGCGAAAAGAGAAAGGACGCTTCCTATGATGAACAAATTAACTAATGTGAGTTCAGGATGTCTAAAATAAGGATTTGGACTTCAAAACTGAGGATTTGGCCCCAAGTATGTCTTGATGAGAAGAACGTCTAAATGCCTAAAATGTAAATCAATCGAAGGTGTTGAGTCACTGGAGCTACTTTATTGTGGCTTCGTACAGACACAAGAAAAATTGCATTTGTGCAAAAATCCATTGTTTTGTGTTTTGTTTCTCAGCAATACTCCTATGCAGACTGATAAGAGCGCAGGTGGAGGTGAGGCTTCGGTGTCTCACTCCAGGGCAATTTGACCGGACATGTGACACATTTGGTTGTTTGCTGTGAGTACCGCTAAACTCACCTGTGTATATGCAGTGGAGAGGGAGTGTGCTATGAGATTAGGGAGAAATTCCATTATTTTCTGATGCGTTGAAACAAAAACACTCAAATACAGCAATACCCGTCTGGTGATGGAGATAAACACTACGTTGAGTTTGTTTTCATCAGACCAGCTGGAAATGTGTATGAAGGTACTGAATTCCTGCAAAAAAAGAACAAACAGGAGCATGTGCTTCCTTCAGATTTTACTTTTCTAATATTTGACTGATGAAGTTGGCTGCATCATATTGGCTGCATTTTATGAAGCTGATAAGGGGGTTCTGTTTTTTGTTTAATGCCATAGACTTTATTTATAAAACACCATTATATAAATGCCAATACATATATACTTCCTAAACTTCCTAAATCCCAAAGTGACAGTTCAAAAGTAAAAGTAGGTCAAGTTACGCAATGGTGAGTGCATATCATATCACGGCAACCTCGCCTACCCTACATCTATTAGGAGAATGGCTTGCGCACATTCTCAGAAGTCATTGCTACGCATCTACGAGATGCAGTTCGGCAAATGTCCAGCAGGGGCAGAAAGTAAGTTCAAGTAAGTAGTTATTTATGTTGTCTTCTCAGCTTGCACAATATTGTCACCTCCCCTAGTGTTGCCGTGGTTCCTGTCCATGTTTGCGTGAAACCGGAAGTTCACAAAGAATTTATTAAATTTTCAGCCGATTAGATCGTAATCTGCCCCCTGGTGGATATCTACTGTAAGTACTCAGTATCTTAACAATGTAGCACGCATCCCAGCCATTGTCTTCCAGCTTATTAACTTGTCTCTATTACATTACTTATGTCAAACGTTGTGAACTTTTATACTCGCTTTTGTAAGATGGTGTGAGTTTTACGCTACTGCACGGAGTTTGAGTACTTTTTTGGAGAAAAGAGATGTTGGGCTGGAAATTGTTGAACCATCGAAGTGACTGAGGCAGATCGAAGGAGAATTTGCGCTGCTTGTACAGTCACTGAGAGACATGGTTGAAGAAATCACAATTGCCGTGGTGCGTGTGGGGTCGTGCTACGTAGTTGCGCTTCTGGGAAGATGCGCATCAGGCTACAGTGTAAGGAGATATTATGTTATTATGGGGTAGGTCCAGTGCAGAAGAATAAATCTTGCTTATCCCTGAAGAATGGGCTACCTACCTCAAGAGTGTGCTTACTGTTTGTTTGTTTGTTTGTTTGTTTTGTTCACTGGAGGAAATTTTATTTAAAAAATGGATCGCTGTGAGGACCGGAAATGATTTGCAAAACTGTGAAGAATGTAGTTTTACGAGTAAATGCACTGAAACATAAAAAAATCTGTCAAGTAGTGCAAAATACTGTGCACGATTAACTAACGCATTATAAGCAAAAGGGCACTGCAATGTCTAAAACTGCTAACAGATTCAATTGTGCAATAGTTTAAAGGAAATTGAAGTAGGTGTGAAGACGGACAGACAGATGAAAAAGGCAATGCCATTTGGTCAGCAGATCAGCAGACACATTTACGGCCTACTTATGCAGCATTTCTATTCCCATAATTGCCAGATTAGAGGCCTTTAACAACTGTGTATCTCATTGTGACTGCCGATAAAAGCTACACAGTAACACTTTAAAGTGCAGCTGTCATTTTTATGTGCCCTTATAGAGCCGAGCATGAATACGGTTTTTATGTGCGACACCGCGAGCCCTCATCATTGGTCATCGCAGGGGTGGGGATTGAGCTGGAGGCAGCGCTGGCGTTGCAGGGGGAGCTGTCTGTTTATCAGCCGGGAGGGCCCCGTGTATAGATGTCAGTTCACGCATGACTCCCACCTAATGATTATTGCTGTTCCTGCCGGGCTTTCGTCCGCAGCCGCTGCCCAATCGGCACGCCGTGCTGATGAGAAGCACAATAACCACCTTGAGAGGTGCTTAGTTGCTCAAACGATGAGGCTGAGAGAGTGCAGCAATAAGAGGAAAGGGAGCTAGCCGTGGGAGTGAAGGGCCCGAGCCATCAAAACCAAGTACACCCCTGACCCCTTTGTGTTTTGAAGAAGTTCATTTTCAGTCAAACATGCACACACGTGGACGCATGCAAACAAAGAAACACTCGGTGTCAAACTTGCACTCCATCATGAGGACCATTGTATTCAGTTCCACAGTCTGTTCTCTAGGATCAATTCACTTACCTCTTCCCCACACATTTATTATGAAGTGAAATGTGACAATAACCAACTTGGACTGTCCAGTAAAACTGCCTCTTTTCTCTTGTTCCTTTCCTCCTGGGTTCCTTTCCTTTCCCTCCAAGGGATCTCAGCTGAATGCTGCAGGATTTCTATAAGGGGAAATAAGACACGGGAATTTTCAAAAGGCAGCTCAACTGTCTAAAACGAGCTTCCAGCAAGAGAGAAAGGACTACAGTGTCCTATTTGCATGAGCAGACAGAAGGTTAATAACACAAGCCCTGCTGTGACAAAGGAGAAAAAGAACATAGAGTAGGTAGGAGGGATGGAAAATGCTGATCCTCCACTTCTGGCTCCTGAGAATCCATCTAAGACACAGGGGAGGAGCATGGAAGTAATTAGAGCCCCGGATATATGATGGGTTTCATGTGCGGCACAACCTCCCATTTTCTCTGCGGCACCTCATTTCCCAGAATGCACGTTGAGATGGGGCAACAACAACAACAGCAGCAGCAGCAGCCACAAATTTGAAGATAACTGTGAATCCCAAACAGGGGTGTTTGTACGGCAGGAGGTACATGGATAAGAGCTCAACCTTTGATATTTAAATTATACTCAGATTAAAATAAATAAATCTATAAAGCAGTCCTAGGGGCAAAATAAACACACAAATAGGTTTACAAATATAATTATTTTATAATTATTACTAAACCTGGTCAACATTTAATTTACTTTAAATGTCTTGTTCAGCTTTGGTCACAAAGCATACCACTTAATAATGATTTACAGAGGCACCTTGCCAGCCAAGTTGGTTAGCACTAGCTAGCTAGCCAAGTTGGTTAGCTAGCTAACAACTTTGCAATGCTCTTCTCTAGCTTCACTCTCTTGTGCAAATATTGCTCTGTTAAAACAAAAATAAATAAAAAGATGGTGGTGGCTGGGATGCTAAGCACAAGAGCTCAAAATGATAGTCCACAAACCAACGGGTAACCTCACAGTGACTACTCTTACACATGCTGTATGTATAACATTTTCTTAACATAGTGTGTTAAATCTTTTTTAATACGGTATGAAAATTAGTTTGGTTAGCAATTTGTAAAATGTTTAGTTCAGCTTTCGATTGTATATCAAGACACTCTTAGGAAGTATTTTATTAATAGCCTATTTTTTGCTAGCCAAAATCACCTTAAATTATGAAACAACATGAATTACAGAAGCAGCTCGCTAACCAAGTCAGTTAGCTAGCTTAAACATTACCTGATAACTTATTTATGATGTTCCTCTCCACCTCCACCCTCTTGGCCAGTGGTCACTTCTGGCTTCAAAAACCAAGATGGCGGCGTCCAAAACGTCAAACACAAGGTTAGTCCGCACCACTTTCATTTATATTTATCTATGTAACATGTTTGGAGCACAGTGGAGGTGGTGGATAAGGGATGTTTCACATAATATGTGTTGGAAACGACTGTTTTACACGAGGCGTCGGAAGCTGTTGAAGGTTGTCTGTGTTGGCTGGGAAATGAGTTTGTGTGACAGGGAGACAGTTGTGTGGGAAGCGGCTTCAAATCAAATTTCTTTCCTTTCTCTTGCGCTATTTGTTTTAGGCAGGGTACCAAATTACTTCCTGACAAAAAAGAATTTCTGAGCCCGAACAAACACGCAAGCAGTCGAACACCGTTGAAAGACGAGAAAAGAAACTAAAACCGGTTATCAGCCTGACGTGTTCGTGTAAAGCAAGCTGTGAACGCGGCTCGTTTGCAGGAGTTTATGGAGCTTCTTTTAGCTACCCTCTCTGTTCCTGCATCATGGCTGAAGAGTGCAGTTCAGAAGTCACCAAAGGGAATTGATTATCAGCGGGCAGGGGCTGGATCCTCCCCCTGTTCTTGCATAATGAAGCTCTCTATTTTGGGATTATCAGGTGTTTTTTTTTAGGCTTCCTGTCGCTATACCTTGCTTCTTCTCTTTATCTTCGGATCTCACCAGCCCAGATATGAGTGCACTGGGAATACAGCATGAATACTTTAAGTCTAATTCAAAGTTACAAAAGCTCTTCTTCTTTTTTTTTTTTTTTTCTGGCAAGAATGGGTTGCGACTAAATCCGCACTGCGATAGTGTGGCTATGACAGTATTTCAACTGCGTGATGGAAACAAACAAGACGGGGGAAAAAGCTCATATGCAAACGTATGCACAAGTTCCGACAATTAAACACACACACAAACGCAGGTGCGCGAGCAACAAACCCACACGAAGACACACAAACAGCCTATAAATAGCAGAGATCCATGGCAACCTGAGATTTGTTGTTTGCCGTCACATGCTGCTGAGAGCGAGAGAAGAGCAGGGACTTAAATAACACAGGGAGATTGGTTTGTGTGAGAGGCAAAGTCAAAACAAATTACGCCTTTTCTATCACTATGGGCCCGCCGGTAAAGCATCTGAAATAGCTTTGTGCCTGGGGACATTTTACCACTGAAAGAATATGGCGGCAATATCCTCGGAGGCCTTGCAAAACAAAAGGGATGAGGGAGGGAGGAGAGGACGGGGAATGAGAGGGTTTAGTTTAACTGCAGATCACAGGTGGCGACTTGACCACCTAACTAACTCTTTTCACTTTATCCTTTTCCCTCCCTTCGCCTGTCCGTTCCCATCTCGCCACAGTGCACCGCTGTCACGCTGAAGGTGTCCTCTGTTGAAAAATGAGAAATACCACCACCCTGACTGCTTTCTTTTCTTTTCTTTTCTTTTCTTTAAATGGGTGGGGGGCGGTCTGAGTTACGATGACGTCCAAGCATAATGAATATAGAATTCATACTCCTGAAAGGGGCAACCCTGAAGGTTTTATCCAATTTCCATCAAGTCCCGCTTGTTGATTTAACTTGTTTTTCAGACACACGAGCCAGAAAGATTTGTTTCGTTTCCCTCTGCATTTCTCCATTTACACTGACCTTCAGCGGACCCTTTTCTGCTTTCCTCTTGCTTTCTAATGCAAATAGCCACTCCAAAAGCATGGGCTATGCACTTTCCCGGCGTTCTGTTTTCCTCTGCAACGCGACGGCCGCGGCGACGTGAGATATATATCGGGGGGGCTTTAATTGATTTTTGTTTTGCAAGATAAAGTAATCTGGTGCAATTGTTTCAGTTTGGCGGCGTATTTGCACTCGCTCCCATATGCTGTTCATTAATTTGCAGCTAGTGGGGTGATTTATCAACCTATTACACTTGGGCTTGGGCCCTTGCCCCACACACAGACGCGCACCTACACACCCGCCCGCAGTGTGCTCACCCCCCTCTGGTATCTTGAGGAGGCATGCATGTGGCACCGCTTTGGTGGTCGGTGCTGTAATGGCTGTGCTAAAGGGTTGGGAGCGGGCCAGGTGTTGTCAAACAGCAGATGGATGGACCCATTGGCTGCACACATGGCCCAGTGCGGCCTAGAGCTGGACTGTCCTGGCTTGGCCTACTTGGGAGCAACAACGAGGCTAAGTGGGGCAAAGAGGACTGAATCGAATCGGTAACACCACACGATTAAAATCACTTAAAATGTGCACCTTTGTTTGGGAATACTTCGTGTCTCGCATTAATTAATAGGCAACAAAAAGGCCATAATGAATTAAAGAATAAGCATTTCAGGCTGCAGTGTAGGAAGGGTCTAAAATCTTCTTGAGGAATGCAAAACAAAAATCAATATGGTATAAACAGAGTGGAAATCAGGCCTTCTGATCTCTCTCTGCAAAATAAACTGACTAATAACAGAAACACGGGGAGGTTTTCCTCATCTCTTTATGCACAAATACAATACAGACTTTTTTTTTGGGCTCGGAAACTGAGACATCATTTGTTGAAATTGGATGCAGCAGCTCAGTAACAGGAATGTGGTCTTAATATCAGGGCGCTCTCATTGTACTTCTAAATATATTTCATCAGCGGTGACATGTGTGGTGTTGCATTGCGCTAACTACTGTGCTAAATCCCATGCTGTTGTTTGTGAGAGGCACTGATAAAGGAGGGAGAAAACAAAACATTTCTGCTGTAGTGATCACTTTGGAGAGCCCCGCTAAATGGTTTGCTTTCTCTTTTTTTAACAAGTGACAGTTTTAATATAACAAACGGAACAATGAAACTGTCTCTGGCTGTGATGAGTTTCACAGGTTTTTTTCCACGTCTCACTGTGTGACAGGAAGCTGATTTTTAAAAGTGCGCGACACGGCAGCTGGGTTTGTAACACTAGATGTCAAGGCTGCCGAGGTCTGCAACAGTTTTCTTTAAAAATCAGGAAGGACCAGACATCACATGACAGAAATAAGAAGTCTCTGTATTGATGCTTTTAGCCTCGTAGACCGCAAAGGCTCACCTTTTGACCTGGCTGATGTTTCGACGGCTGCTCTGCTCCTTCACCTCGTAGGCTGTGATGTTGAAGCAAAACACTCTTGAGCCACTGGAAGAATTAAAAGGTGAGACTTTAAAAAGAAAAAGAAGGATTTTTACAGCAAAGAAGAAGTTAAAATGATAGTGAGTAGGTGCATTATGTAGAGAGAGTAGTGATGGCACTGGCTGCGCATACATGAGCACTAGTGTTCCACTTATAATCTGAAGAATAGTTCAGTCAAATTTAAAAACACTCACCTCAATCAGAACAGACCGGCTGGTCAGCGATGCTGTTCGAAGAAGGATGAACAAAGCTGGAGTCGATGTGGGCAGCACTGTTAAAAATTTGGTTCAATGGTCATCTTCTTTAACTGAATAAATGCAACAACATATATATTAACTTATACAGTATATCTTATAATCTACTTTTACATTATAATCTTATTTACATTTTATACATAATCCATAAATCTAATATATTTATTGCATAGTCTTCGTATACTTACCTTCTATATATTTGAATATACCTCTTTATATTAGATGTATATTTACATATACAAACAATATATCTCATATCCATTCCATATTCTTATACCCTTATATATTTTATATATTGTATATATACATGTGCATATCCTAGTAGACTGTATATGAGGTATATTTTCGTATTGTTGTATATGACTTATTCAGTGTATATTCTTATATATACGTTGCGTATATGCGTTTTATACATTTCCAACTGGTTATACTTTATTCAAGGCATGCTGACTTAGGATTTTCTTGTATCTCTGTTGTACTAATGCTCCTGGATACTGAATTTCCCACAGGATATATCTATCTATCTATCTAGCTAGCTAACCATATAGCTGTCTATCTATCTAGGTAGCTATCTAACTAGCTAGCTAGTTCAGCAAATACAGTAAGTGGCCACAGTCCTTAGTGGTTTCTGTTTGATTGGTGATGTAAAACAACATAAATTCCGAAATCATAACTGGGAACTATACCAAAAACTGTATGTGCAGAATGTACAGTTTCAGAACCTGATCATTTAATAGCATGTGTTATGCCAACCAGTTTGTTCATTTAGAGGTTGCAGAGAGGAGGCCTCCTTCATCTGACGCCATCTGACTCTTTTTCAGATAGTGCTGGACAGCTGTTCAGACTAATTTCATAGCTTATTGCTTATCACATATCTCAAGGTGAGTTACTGGGTATCATCGAAGAAGTGGAAGAAGAATGAAATTAGATTTTCCTATTAATTAAGACCTCAGAGGATCAGGTGAATGCAAATTTACTCAAACACAATAAATATTTACTCTACAAAAATCGCACATTAATCACAAATCTACAGCCATTGCTTAAATGAGGAACTATAAAAATGAATAATAACGCTTCTCTGGTTGTGGCTGCTCATATAAGTCCTAATACACAGTGACCACTATTTTAGCATACACTTCAGTCCCCCACAAAAAAAGACCAGATGTAAGAACAGAAACAGACACACCCTCCATCTGTTGCTCATATGCAACAAGAAATTAGTCGCGAATGTGCCCACATTTGCCACAAAGCTGCGCGTTAATTAATCTGCTGCTTCATGTTTCTTCTGTGCACGTTCTGCATGTACGCTCTCTCTTTCTTCGCCTCAGTCGCCTCGGCAGCACAACCTTACTTCTGAACCACAATTATCTCGACACCTTATCTCGGCTGTTTGTTAAACCAGACTCTATCTGAGCGTCTAGATCATTTGACCTGTCTCGATGCAGAATGAAGGGCGATAGTGTGCACGCGAGGAACCACTGAAAAGAGGACGAAGCGAAAGAAAACCGACAAAACAGCAAGAGCTGAAAATAAAGGTGTCAGTTACATCGCCACCTGAGAGATCACAGCTCGAGGTCACACTTCTTCATGACCTCCACCATTAACACCTTCAGGACCTCTAGAGAAGGGATTTATCCTCAAGTGACACTAAGGTTACTTAACAGAAAGTGTTTGCGTAACTAGACAACACTTTATTATAAAAAGTGAATTTTTTTTTTTTTTAGACATTCAATGAGCAAATGTTTATGTTTGTGCATTTAAACCAAATGTAAACCATTTCACCAAAGAATTCATTGTTTTAGCCAACAATTAGCCAACAGGCTTGGTTGTGGTTCCAAGACTTTCCAAAGCAAAATGGGAGGTAGGATCTTCATCTATCAGGCTCTTCTCCTGTGGCACCAGCTCTCAGTTTGGGTTCAGGAGATAGACCCTTTCTCTACTTTTAAGTTTAGACTCAGTACTTTCCTTTTTGACAAAGCTTATAGTTGGCTGGCCTAGTTTATCCTGAACCATCCCTTAGTTAGGCCGCTTTAGGCCTAGATCCAACCAATCTGAGTCTGGTTCTGTTACAGGTTTATTCCAGGTATTTGTTCAACCCAAATTAAATCCTTCTCATTTGAGAGGTTCCAACTTTACCGTTTACATCAGCGCTCAATAAAATTAACCAAAATGTGTTTTTGACATGTGCAAAGTGATTATAACCGTTGTGGAGCGTTTCCTTTATTGGCCACACTGAAGGAGATGACTTAGATGCACAAAAATGAATGCATTTTTTTTATTTATCCTTTCAAACTACTTTTTTTTTTTTTTTTGCTATCACCATGTTTCTACCCATGCTTGAAACTCATTACTCTACCCCATATGCAGAAAGAATTTACTTATTCCAACCAGGGAGAGGTGGTCTAATGAAGTGCATTAATATTTTCCTACTGAGCGGATTATGAAAGGTTTACACCATCCCTCTGACCAAGTAAAAATTCCTTAGGATCGAGCCAGTCTGTTCTGGTTGAGGTGGTTACATTGGGTATTTTTTAATCTGATTGGGCTGCTATTCTGATTATTAGTGGAATACTGTGTCCATATAAACCCAGCTACTTTGCCAAGTTGCCATGGAGAAACTGTTCTCTCTAAATCTGGAATCATGACCTTACTATGTAAAGTGCCCTGGGATGATTTATGTTATAATCTGGTGCTATATAAATCAATTATAAATTGGCTGGTGGAAAGTATGCTGTACAACCATCTTATCATAACTGGTATCTTACTGTTCTTTCATTTGAAATCCAATTTGTGTATTTATTTTTAATCGGCTGTATTAAATCATAATTGTTGCTTTGTGGGCTAGTCCACAATCTTTCCACGTACGCTCTGGTAACTACAGAGGCAAACCGCTGGAGTGCCGCTGCTTGTGAGCCCTCGCGTTACAGAATCAGACATTTCTCTTTTTCTGCATCTCACGCAGATATCAGAGCAGACAAATTGAGATTATGTGCTCCATGAAGAAATCTTCATGTTATGGCGCCTATATTTCAGAAATCAAACGGAAATCCTCACGGGCACCAGATATGTGAAACTGCACAGAATCAATTTCGACGCTTTGCTAAATCAAATGGAAATTGCAGGCTGTGATCACGGCTTACATATTAACCCCCGGAAGACGGCTTCCCTCCACCGCTGAGCGACTGGGCGTAGATGTAAAAATCCAACCTCTTTGCCGGCTTAGAAAAAAAACTAAAAAAAACTTTCATACGGACACAAAGAACACCTTAAGAAAAATCACCTCGAAGCCAGACCCTTTTTGTGCTAAGGTCTTGCAGTAGTTTAATCAACCTTAATTAATTTTATGCAAGTAAATCTACTTAATGAGCTGTAACATGCAAAACTACTACCTTTTTTCTTCTCAAGGAATCAATATTTCCGCTAAAGACTTTTCATTAACCACTTCCACAACAGCCTTGGCTTAGTTTTTAGAAAGAATGCAGTGATGTATATTGACAGTGAAGCCTATCTTATGCTCAAAAGCAGCTTTCCGAGCTGGTTGGTACTACCTGTTTCCTGTGGGCTTTACTGACACGAGCCTCAATTTCAGCTCCTAATGCATTATACAGAGGAAGGTTAAGCCTCCAGGCGAGGCCTGCACGCACACAACTACCCACACGCACGCACGGGGCCGGTATGCAGATGAAATCGTAGCCGACGTTAATAGGTAAACACTCCAAAGTAAATAAACTCCATTAAAAAACTGACATGTTTCATTTAGCTACGTTTTTTTTTTCCTTTTGCCTTATCGGCTCGGCTGTGTTTTTGTTTAACAGAGAGCGAGGGGGGGAGTCGGTGAAGGCATGCGAGGAGAGAGTGGAGAGAGAGCTCTGCAGGTAATTATACTCCACACACTTGTAATCTTGGGGTCAGTCCGAGTCCCTCCCCTTTGTTCTACAATCAATAAGCTCGAAGGAGGCAATGAGAGCGAGGAGGTGGAGGAGGGACGGAGAGGAAGAGAAGGGAAGAGACAGAGAAATAAAGTTGGTGGGTCCTTATATTCAGCGTTAATCATTTAACAGCATGAGTGTGGGCAGGTGGGAGCGCGGAAACGCGGCAGAACACAAACACTTAAGAAGTCAGGTGCATAAGGGAAATATCTGGTGGCATTAACAGGTCCCTACAGAAGAAAGAGCAGCGACTATACTCTACAAATGGATTGGTTGGAGGAGGGCGGGAGCGCAATAAAAGAGCTGAAGACGACTAGAAAGAGAGAAAGAATCACTTTGACTTAATCCGCCAATCTGTGGGGAAAGAAACCACGGTGACTTTATTGTTACCATCTAGCAAGATAACTTAGCGGGTTTATTTGACAGGAGAGCGGTGCCAGATCCAGTAATAAAAAAAAAAAAGAAGAAGAAGAGCAGGAAAGAAAGCGCAGCACTGTTCCTCTTCTAACCTGTTAGACAGACCATCCTTTATTTTTTTAACAATCTCTGACCTGAACTTTGCATTTCCCTGCAGCTGCACCCCACACAGCGTCAACCACCAGTGGAAGTTAGATGGACTTCTCGCCTTCCCAAGATAAAGGCCCCACTGTGTAGCCCTCTCTAAATGGAATCCATACAGTATGTATCGGACACTTCAGCGTCATTTTCTGATTATTTCGGCCATGGCCTTTCTTATAAAATAATTTCTGAGCTTTTTTTTTTAGGAGATTTGTTGGTAGCTTTTAACCTATGTTGTTCACTTACTAGTATAGCTTTTATAACTTTCTTTCCCCTGAACTGAGTCTCTGAGGTAACGTTGGGCTTTTGTTTTACCTTGGTGTATAGCACCGGCAATAGACTATGTTTATGTAACGGCTTCAGTTTATTCTCATTTATCATTTTTTGGCCAAATGTTTTCTCATTCGGTCGCATAATCGTGAGCTGCATAAAAAGGAGAAAAAAACACGTTGAAAATCCTATTTTTTATTAAATTTATTTGAAATTTAAGGTCTTCAGCTCGTTGTGATCAACTGACTGTATCACCTCCAGGTCATTTTACCAGATCAGAAACGGTTCGCTTTAGTTTGCTTTAAAAATCCAAGACGCTCTTTTGGAGCTGAACACAGCCTCGGGGCAAGCGGAGCCCGAGCAGACGTTCTGGGGAAACCAGATCGTTCCCATTGTTTTTAAATGAAAGGTTTGTTTGTGGAGATTGAAGCTTCATTTTCATTTGACCTTGGCTTGTAAAACGTCGCGCAGACCTGAGAGGACCGACGTGACCTGAATCCAGCAGGACGGGGCTTCATTTCAGGTCTGTGCCTTTTCGGTTAGAATGGCAAGATTTTCATTTCAATAAATGTTTGTTAGGATACTATCTGTCGTCAAATGAGGTAACAAACTGTGTCTGGTGAAGTCGTGTGAATGTTCTCACATTTAGAGAATTTAGACCTAAATGTCCTTTGACACATTCCTGGGTAAAACACCTCAAGTGGAACAGACTGGCCCAATATGGCCCGATCAGAAAATCCACTCAATAGGAAAGTGTTAGCAAATAATAACCAAGTAAATGCTTGATCCTAGAATTTCTCTCTGGCTGGAATAAATACGTTAGTGTTGGGTAAGCCATCAGGTGAAGTGACACGTTTCCGGGAGGGACGGAAACATGACGCTAGCAAAGTGACGAGTTTTTCATACAGGTGTTTGAAAAGATAAATGTTTTGCATCCTACATACACCGATCAGCCACAACATTAAAACCACTGACAGGAGAAGTAAATAACATTGACCATCTTGTGACAATACGATGTTCTGCTGGGAAATATTTGGACTTGGCATTTGTGTGGCTGTTACTTGAGATGTGTACCACCCACCTAGACCAGATACAGACACAAAAATGGTTTAAGAGCAACTCAAAAAACATGAAAAACAGCACAAGGTGTTGACCTGGCATCCAAAATCCCTAGATCCCAAACTGATCGAGTATCTATGGGACGATCCACAGAGGCTCCTCCCCTCAACCCATAAGACCCAAAGGCCCCCACTAACAACATCCTGTTGCCAGACAAAACAGGACACCCTCAGAAGGCCCATGTCCATTATCTGATGAGTCAGAACTGTTTTGGAGGCACAAGGGAAACCTACACAATATTAGGAAGGTGGTCATAATGTTATTCCTGATCAGTGTATGTTGAAAAAAGATACAAAAAGCCATTAAGCTGATGGTTAGTTGTACATAAAATAAAGAAAAAATACAGTTTCCGGTTAGGTCTGTGTAGAGCACTTCTGGTTTCAGTTCTTGTAGAAAAAAAAAAACAACTCTTTCTGAACTGGTTGAATTAGCTCTCACATCTTACAAGCTCCCAGAGGGAGTGTGCATTATTGAAGGACATGTATAGTATACAGGTAGGTAACAAAGAGGCGACAAGACACGGAGAAAGATTAAAAAAAAAAAAAAAAAAACAGCACAACGCACATTGATTGTTTGTGCACATTCGCGAATGCGTATGAATGGATCAAGGACGCCACTTCAGCGGTGCCTCCACATGAAAGCTTGATGGAGAGCCATTGTTTCCGTCCCAGCTGAAATAGTTATCTGTCTTGGTCGGCATCCGCTTCCTCAGCCTCAGAAACAGATAGAGATAAGGGGGGATGCTATTGCAGTAATGTCAGTCTTCAGCCAAATGGATAAACCTGGATGGGAGGCTTTTTGCCCGCGATAAGGATGTTACCGCCACCGATCTGCGGGAGACAAGAGTCAGCTATCTAAAAGCCGGGGAGATTGGGGCCCGGCTGGTATGCCCACAGCTTCGCAACGCAGGGATTGGCGAACTGATGCTACAACTGATCTGAACGGTATCGCAGTAACGACAAGCTCGAAGTGTCTTTATTCTAGCTGTCTTCCGGGCTGATGCTAGTTTGCCGTGATATGTAGTCTCTTTATGGAGATGCTGACAGCTAATGTCACTGTGGAGACGCCTCAGACACAAGCCCAGTTTTATTTCAGGCACCATGCTGCCATTTGCGGAAGTGATTAGGCCTTGATGTTGCGCGGGGTGGGAAAAGTTTCGCCTGTTACGCAACCAGAAGTCGGCCCGCCACCGCACCCTAGACAGAGCGGGGTGTGGCGTCTCTGACAAGCCCGCCACAAATCATTGTTGTGTTTCATCTCATCAGAGCTTTGAAGCGTGAGGTGCCAGCGGGGGAAGTGCGATTATTCAGCTAAATTCTGCAAGGGAAATTGCAGCTCAGTGGCAGCAGGTGCATCTACAATTACCCCCCCCCCTTCCCCCAACCCCCACCCCTTCAGTCCTCAGGCATAAACAGGCGAGCAAACGTGGACAGGGAGGGCACATATGCCACCGCACACATAAAATACATAAGCATGCATCAAACAAGCTCGCGCAGTCACACTTGCACTTTTTCAGTCTTTCACAAGCGCAAATCCTCCCCTCTCGCCATCCTTGGGAAAACACAAGCAGCACAATCACTCAGTGACACAGATCCGCACATGATCTCGCCACAATGCAGCGGGCGCGCAGGCAGGAGCCGCTACAGAAGAGGTAATTCTGTTTCTGTTTGTTCGACAGCAAAAAAAGGGAGGGGAAGATAGAAGTGCGGGGGGGGGGGGGGGGGGGGGTGTGGCGTAAATCTAACATAGGGGCCCCGTGGCAGAGCCCCCAGGATCAAATCCAATTCTGGCAAGATACACATTAAGCCCCGTCAATCACAACAGTGTCCTTGGAATGCGGCAGAATGGTGATGAGATCGGCAGGGGAGTCTCTTTTCTACGAGAGCCGGGATGAACCCACTTAAATCCGTGCAGACACATACAGAAACTCACATCGTCCTGTGGAGTCCACATATTCAACTGTGCCTAAGCACACACTGACACACAAGTAACAGTAGGATGCATGTCAAGTACCGTTATACTCAATATACTTCATTCACTATTCCATTTCTTGAGGCTGCGTGGAGATGGACTTTAAGCAATACTTAAGCCACGTGGGGAAATTAAACGGTTAAAATCTAAGGTTATTTAACAGCATTTCTTTTTAAAGCCTGATTCATATTAGGTAGACTAATGCTCATGACCTCAGTGTTTCAGAAATCTTGCAAATGTTGATGGCTTTTATATAATAAAATGGATCTGGGAAGCAAATGCTCTCATTTGAGACACCGTAAAGATAATAGCAACCTTTAAAGATATGAATAGATTTGGATCGCTGCTTAATTTTTGTCTGGACCAAATTAGAACATAAAACCTTTATCTAGAAACCTGTAATAGTTTAACACATCCACTGCAACAACTGTCATTTATTCACTGTTCACCTCAATTCTCCTAAAGTAAATCTACACCGATCAGGCATAACATTATGACCACCTTCCTAATATTGTGTAGGTCTCCCTTGTGCCTCTAAAACAGTTGTGACTGAGAAGCCCTTTAGGTCCTACGGGTTGAGGGGAGGGGCCTCTGTGAATCAGGCTTGGTCCTGTGCGTCAGTTTGGCATCTAGGGAATTTGGAGGCCGGGTCTACAACTTGTGCTGTTCTGAGTTGTTTCTAAACCATTTGTGTGTGTGTGTGCCTGTGTCAGGCTGCATCCTGCTGGGGATGGCTGCTGCCACCGAGGAGTCATTGCTATGGGGTGAGGGTGCCTGGTCTGGTCTAGGTGGGTGGTACATGTCTAAGTAACAACCACACAAATGCCAGATCCAAAGGTTTCTCAGCAGAACATTGGATTGTCAAGAGATGGTAAATGCTATTCACTTCTCCTGACAGTAGTGTTAATGCTGTGGCTGATTGGTGTACACAGTAATAAGCTGAGTGAAGTCAGTGAATGACCTACTGAACATACTGCAGTAATAAACCCACCAGATAGCTAGAAGGGGGTACCTTTAGGGGTTTCCTACCGAGATGTCAAACTGTCCACCGCACACATATGGGGTTAGGGCTAGTTAGTCAGTGCTCTGGAGTCCCTATGCAATTGCTTGTCTGTCCTGTATGGTTTCTATGATGGTTGTCAAAGCATGACAGACTTTCAGCCAAAATATTACAGCTCTTCATCCAAACAACTTGCTTGGGTCCCTAGCAATCTACAAAAGTTATCCGGGCGAACGTTTGTTGATAAAAGTGAGGAACAGTAACACACACATACAGGATTTAATGGCTGTTTTTGTGAAAACATTAATTGATGTAATCAGTCCTAGGCCCACAGCTGAGTACCTAACCCTAGTCGAACCCTTACCCAAAACATAATTCACGTCTTATTCCCTAAACCCAAGTCTAAGCTCTCCAAAAGCCCTTTGAAGGGGAATGAGAAAGTAAGAACTGGTCCTCACTTTCCTAAAATGTCCTCAGGCCCATGGTTTAGAACTCAAGCTGGTCCTCACAAAGACATACAATACAAACATGGAGACCGACAGAGATTCCTTGCTTTTATAGAGAGATGCATTCCTCTCTCTTGTCATATCTTGGCACCTGCAGTACATTACTCACAATTTAATGAGTCTCCCAATATTTCCGTTGGGGAGTAATAAGCTAATGTGGCCTCAAGCCACTAGCCTCAAGCAGAGATGAGGAAACAGACTACACAGCTCTGGTACAGCTCACTTCTGCAACTCCTTCAAACACCAATTTGTAGTCAAACAGCATACAACTTTTTATTTTAACAAATTATCCTTCCAAAAAGCCAACATACGAGTGCACAGTTTGCATCACACGTAGCCCCAAGTGCACATCCTATATGTAATTTCCCTTTCAGCAGAGAGGAAATTCATCACACGCTGTTTTGGCTCGCAGCTTGACTTCATCCAGCTCTACAGTGGAAGCGACAGTTAGCCTATTTACTTTTATTCTGGACTTGTGCTAATTATCTTAACTACACAAGTAATTATCTTTCACATCAAAGGGCCGCGCTCTGAGCCCTGCTGATCCCCGCACCCCCCCAGCCAGCCAACCAGCCGACCGACCGGGCCCTCGACGCACACCATCATTCCCCGCGTTTCCGGAGCCAGCTGAATCATGACATTAGCAGATAATTAGAGGATCGCCTGGCTGCGTTTGATGGGGGGGCGAAGTGACGAGCATCCGTCTGCGAGTTGAGTTACCGAGCGAGGCATCCGCGGAGATATTACGCCCAGATTTAACAGTGGCTGTTAGATCTCAGGTGTTAAGCTGCAGCCTCGGTGAAATAGCTACGTGGCGTTTCACAGATTAGCAGTAAATAAATGACATCGCTGAAGATTCTTCTTTAGCATCATCTGTGCTGAGCAGCTCTTTCATCTCATCCATTAGCGTTGCTGCTTCTGATCACAGGCCACTCTGATCAATGAATAATGTAGCCGCCGGTTTGATTGCGGCCCGCAAGTCACGACTTAATAGCAGAGCCTCCTGACTGGGAAAACACAGCTTATGCTTGTGTGCATATGCTTTTATTCTCTTCATCCACCAGTGCCTCTGGGCTCCTGTTTCTACAAACACACAATAATCAGGTCATCTGGCATCGGGCGAGGAGTCTTCATTAGCACTATCACGATAATCTCTGCAGAACCATGTGACTGTAGGAGGAAATTTACATGAAATGCATTTAAATTCCTTTGAAGTTGTTTGTTTTGCTCACCTTGGAAACACACTATTTCTACTTCTCCTCTGTGGTACGAAGTAAACGCGCCCCATAAATATTTATCTACCTAGGGCCCGTGCTATTCTGGCCCAGTGTTTTGAACATAGCCACTGGAGATTGGGCCTATCAGGGACCCGCCAAGGAAGAGAGAGAGAAACAGAAAGAGAAAAAGATAGATAGGAGAGGAAGGAGCAAGAGAGAAGAGAGGGAGAGGGAGGGAAGGGGAGCGGCGGAGGATAATATTTTTGTGTGTGTTCCAAAATGGAAAGTGGATGGTTTGCGAGATGTTTAATGCAGGAGGATCGGGGCATGGTTCAGAGCGTGTCGCCGTCACGAGTCACCTCACACACCTATGAACTTTCAGTCCCAGCGGTATTTTTAAGAGTTTTTGTGCTTGTAGGAAACTGTTTTTTTTTTGTCTTAAATTCAAGGTGAAAAGCCATTTAAATCCACAGAAGTTTAAAACACGGACTCATGGGTTTAAATATAGAGCTGGGAGGAGCATATATCCAAGTGACAGACACAATGATTTTTCCAAGTGTAAATTGGGAAAATTTGATTTTGAATGTCTAGAAGCTCATAAAATATTAAAAATAAGAACTTAGATCTCAGTGCCTGAAGAAGATACCACTAATACTCAGAACTACAATGATGTGACAAAATAAGTGAATAAAAAAGAAGCCAATCTTGCAATGGAGAAAGAAAGGGATTCATTACTACCCCATTCAAAAACAATGATTGTCCATGAATCTGATAATGGTCAAGCAGTCTTCCATGGAGTACTGCTGACCTGCACCTTCTGGGAGATTTCAATATGGCTGGAAATCGCCAATATTAAAGTTCCGGGAGCACTGACATGCTTTCCTTATTTAACCTTTTTTAGTTATTATTATATTTATTCTAGGGGTGGGGTCGATTAAAAAATAATCTGATTAATTAGAGGCTTTGTAATTAATTAATCTCCATTAATCGCATTACAATATTTGCACCCAAAAGCAACATTTTTTGGATGGATTTTAGTGGACGACTGAATCAAATAATAGACGCAGACATGAATATTGTAAACTCAAGCTCTTTTAATGTCTGGAAAAATGCATTTTATTGCATGTCAATTCAGAACAGTAGAAAAACACAGAAAATATCCCTGGCCAAAACTGAACAGACCTAAAGTTAAAGTGCCATTTTAAGTACTTAAAGTACTTTTTCACAACAGTATTGACTTTAAATAGTTATATATAAAAAAACAAAACAACAATTTGGGCTGCCGACACGTCTTATCCGTACTCGGACATGGACTGCTATCGCTAACAGCTCCAGCAGTTTCTGAGTTCACAGCAACATGCTTTGCATTTTTTGCACAAAACTCTTTTATGAAGGCTTCCATCAGGTATTTATTTTTTTTTTTTAAATAAAATTTGGCAAATTTGCAAGTCCTTGCAACGTGCTTTCAACCGATTCCTGCATTTTGGTAGCCGTAAGCCGAGCTCTGACGTGTGCATCAGTGTACCAGGAAATCGTGTACTGACAAAAGTTCTGCGTTGTTTGGAATGCAAACTGCGATTAAATGCGTTCATTTTTTGTAATTAATTAAGTGTAATAAACGCGTTAAAGTCCCACCCCTAATTTATTCGTATGGTGGGACAACACCAATCAACAATGTGCAATCAACACATTCCTGTCAAACGCAACATGTCATGCTTTCCATGGAGAGGGAACATACTTGATTTCAATGAGAGAGCCACTTTGCTGCTTTGGAAGAGTTTCAATATAAATGAGTAATGTATTTAAACACCATTATCTGATTGTATATATTGTACATTAAGTGCAATTTGAATTTGCACCTAAAATGAAATCCAAATGATTGTGATAATTCAGTTTCATTGCATTAACACACAAATCTGCTGAACTGATACATGACAGCCATGTAATGGTTAACCTACGTTTTTTTGCTATCTGATGTCTGTTCCCAGTCATCCAGGTCACCGTAGGTCCAAGTTGAAGCAAGGACACTTTGAGGAGTTTCTTGAAGACGTTTCACCACTGATGCAAGTTGCCTCTTCAGTTGTAAACGACCGGTGGGGAGATGGGATTTAAATTTAGGAATGTCTGTGCGTGTTTCGCCCATCACATGACCAAGGTCTGTGTACGATCCTGTTTTTTTCCCCAGTGAATGGTATGGATGTTCCATTTTTGGATACTTCTACCCAAGCTGTACACCAAAAACCAGTTGTTCAAAGCATTATGACAATCTGGGAGATGTGGCAGGTATTCTAGGAGCTGAATTGCGAGACTCTGCGGCGTGTTTTCAATTCTAATTTGAATTATTCAGTCAAAAACTGACTGAATCCATTTTTGTTGACGAAACGTTGCCTCTCTACCTTCATTCTGATCAGAAGGCTTCACTGTATTAATGATTCTGAAAGTCGTTCTTATGCAAAAAAAAAAAAAAAACTTTATTCCGCGTTGAGAAAAGTTGAAAATGCCAGAATGTATTTTTTCTGCTTATTGCCAAAAATCTTGTGTGGCAGTGGAAAAGTTATCAGGAATTAGTTGCCAGGTCTGACACCAGTGTGGAACAGCGGGTGGTTCTTCCTGTCACCTGCTGACACGGAGCACCCCCCAAAAAAAGCAACAGGCTCATAATAATCAGATGCATGAATATGGGATGTGCACATTTACAGCTATGCGCGCGGCTCCTTGGTCCTTGTGCAGAGGAGTGTATCCGTGTGTGACACTTCCTCCCTGAACCCTGGTGACACCTCGGTGCAGAGGGATTGGATTATACATCCACGGTCCTGTCACACACACACACACACATACTCACCTGTTACCTGGGGAGCTCCGCGGGCTTCCCACAACTTCAGAGCCCTCCACCTGGATGTTAGTGCCGCCCGCAGCACCCCCCTCAAACACTCTAATGAGCCCGCTTCAACTCAGTCAAAGTCATCTGATGACACTGATGTGGGGAGATTGATATTCACGCTTGACTTGGCGTCCTCTCCACTTGACTGCTGTGTTTACCTCCCCGCACAATTAGTATCTGGTGAAGACAGACAGACAGACAACGAAGGAGGGGAGAGAGGGATGGAGGCTGCCGCGCGACTACATTAGCTCCAATTGCTTCTAAAGATGGGAGATGTCTTTCAACAGCGGCTTGAAGGTGGCTGTCTATATCGCGGGGCCATTACTGGCTCATTTAAAGCTGCTTTACCTCTCTGAATGACGGTAGCTTGAAATAACAAAAGCTGTATTGGCCTAAGTAGAATGCATATTTCAACAGTTTTTCTGTCAAATTTGCATCGGAGACGCGCCTCGCTCTGGCCTCTTATGATGCACTTATCAATGAACTCCACAAGTGTGACGGTTAGACTCCTGCCCACACGGCACAGCTTACACTGCCGCCCCTCCATCTTAGTTAGCTAACTTTTTATCTGGGCATTAGCATACAAACAAATAAAACACTCTCGGTGAAGAGAGAAGGGACGGAGGACGAAGGTGGAGATGGTGAGTTGATTGGCACCGGCTTGAAGCTGAGGTGGAGGAGAGAGGCGGCCATGTCTTCAAGCTGATTTAGCATTAATTGACATTCTCCCTAATCGGCGCTTTCGTCCATTTGAACACGATGATAAAAAAACCTGTTTGTACGCTGAATGCTGATGTCTACCTGAGGAGGAGGACTGACTGGGGCTGAAGGGAGCAGGTGGTGAACACTCAGGTAGGCTTGGGTTGGAAACGGCTTCCTGGCACGATGGAGGGATGTTTTTATGCGGATACACAGCGCCTCCCTGTGGACGGAGTTAGAATGGCCGCCCTGAGTAGAAGTCAGTCTGGGTGTATTTTTACTTTAATAACTATTTACTCCAATTCCAGTACATTTTAGAGGCATATATTCTATATTAATTCAGTTTATTCATATTCCTGACTATTTTTTTTGCTATTTTTAATGTGGGATAAGATAAGATAATTCTTTGTCTTTGTATATTTTATACATACTTTTACTTTGTATATACATTTTATAGATTCTTAGCAAAGAAATTGTACTTTTTAAACCATTTTTTTGCTAAATGGAATTGCTCCTGTCTCTGGTAGCCATGCTACTGGACACTGAGTAGTATCTATCTATTTTCAGTTGAGCTGTTAACATTTCCACCCATTTTCCTGTCAGATATTAACTTTTATGTTTTAATGTTTTTACTTACTACCATTTAATATTTCAAAGGCAAATATATATATGTTTACTCATATATTGAGTAACATTGAGTAAAGTTTACTCAGTGTTTTTATTTATTTATTCACTAGCTAATGTTTTAATATTGTGAAGGGAACAATCGTTTGAGATGAGTCATTCTACTGTATACAAAAAGGTTGTTAGCATTTCTGCTAAAGAGACATTTCCCCTGTTAACTTCTCAGGTATAATCTTGGAAAAAGAAAAGTCAGTCTAGCTATATTTTTATGTATATATTTTTTTAACTCCAATTTAAATACACTTGGAAAGCACTTCGACACAATCTATTTATTTTGTTAGCACGGCACTTTAAATCTCGAGTTGTTAGCAGGTAAAATGTCACTTCAGTGGAAATGCTAAGTGCTTAAATATTAGCTTGAGAACAAAAATTAGTCTGACTGTATTTTTGTTCATTTATTTTTACTCTATTTACTACACTTCCTACGTAACTATTCTACTTGACTGAATATGTAGTGTGCTAGTTAGTTTTATGCTAAAAGATTTAACAATGCCAGCTTCAGATGAGCTATTAGCATTTCCAAATGAGACACTTTTTCCTGTTAGCTGCTAGCTTGAGAAAGATTTACTCCATTTCTATGTAGTTTTTTTTTTCTTTGCACCCTAATTTATCTACATTTCAGGGCCAAATACAACATTTTTACTTAATTTGTGTATTTTGTTTGTTAATTTTTCATCAATTTATTGCCATATATGCACTACTTGTTTCAGAATTGCTAACATATTCACAGAGAAGTCTTTTCCTGTCTGGTATCAGCTTGATAAAAAGTGATTTATTTATTAATTTTTAAATCTTTTATTTCATATTTTAGCATATTTCTGTGACTCATATTATACTTCTGCTTTTTCAAGACCACCAAGTAGGGAACCAATTTACTGAAAAAGATGCTTCCTCTTTCACCACACTGATGACTTGGCAACAGTTTCATAACCACATCCGTAACAGAGGGCATGTTTTGCATTAGAAGCACATTAAATTCATTTGATAATCATTTAACACAGGGACAGGGGTCAGAATACAAGACTTGTTCCTGTAGTCTTACTTAAGCAGAGCAGCATAGGTGTAAGGGGGCACTGACCTTTAATAGCTACAACCGTGTACAGTATATACTTACATCTGAATTTTAAAAAAAAGGCTACTTGGGAGCCGGGAGAAACTGTAATGATTTAATTAATACGACTCCTAAAATTCGACCTTGTGGGTTTACTCATTTTTTGGAATATATGAATATTATCCACAGAAAGAGCATTAAAAGGCACCAGCCTGGCAATGTGTCTTAAAGAAGATAAGCCCAAGTGTTCATATTTGTGTCTTTTATTTTTGCTTTGCTACAAAAAAAAAAACAGTCCCAGCAATATTTTGTATGAACGGATTAAAAAAACTACTACAGTTAAGTACAAAATGAAATATACCAAAACTACCCAATGCTACCCAGAAAAGAATAGTCAACAGTATAAAATGAAATGTCTTGAAGTCTATAACTACAAAAAAAAAAAGTTAGAAAAGGTTACTTAAAAAGAAGGCAAGTATCCACCACAAAATGTGCCACTTTACCACGACCAGTTTGCACGTCTTTCCTTCGATATATATAAAGTAATGCAAATACTTTACAATAAGTTAACGCAGGCACGTCTCCCTACGACTACAGCAAAAAATCCGAGTAACAGTCAAACGCATCACATAAAAATACGTCTTTTTTTCCTTTTCTTTTTTTTTGGCAACAGTTTCACACATCACACAGGAGAAAAGAAAATGAATTGATCCAGCAAAAAAAAAATAATAAAAATAAAGAAAAACTTCTGGGTAGCAACATTTTTGGTTTCTTGAGAACAGTATACGTTCGGTGTCCACAACATCAGACTGTCTGAATGAGCTTCTTACATACCGTATGCCGCGTATTCAAACCATATAAATATATATGAACAAAAATAGACTAAAACTATTTTTTTAATACAAAAAGGATTAATGCCAAATGGAAGCTTACAGTATAAACTTCAATAACTTAAAAAAGGGAATACTTTCATACTTTTCTGAAACATTTTAGCCCTAATTTTCTTAATACTAAGGCTTTTGCACTTATTTTTTGTTTGCAATTCTTGATCATACAGCAAAAGAGCACTCACACCTTGGTGCCGAGAATGTGTCAAGTATAAATACTAAGAAAACACCTGTACAGTACCCATTTATGTCAAAACTACAAAATAAGTTAGTGTCAGGCAGCTGTACAGATTATTTACAGTATAAATACGAAGCAAATGGAGCTGTACGGAAATGTGACCTTGACGTAACTGCATGCTTCGGCCGTGAAACGCCATAATGCACGCAGGAAATGTATGATTTTGTCCGCTTTAGCTGTTTCACCAGCTATTTCTAAACCTCTTGTAACAGAACTGTTGACAGTCTATCAAAAAGTATGAAATCAAACACTTTTTACCTTAAAATGAATGGCAGTCATGATGGAGAGATGGAGGGGGAGCAACGAAAAGAAAAAAAACAAAAACAGAGCAGTCTCTGAGCACAGTTACAAGCCTGGAGGTGGAGAGGATGGATAGACACATTCATTTGAGCAGCAGCCGTATCCCATCGGCACATGGTAGGAGTGTGTACGAGCAGGAATGGATGAGGAAGAGACACCACCTGTTACAGCAGGTGCCCGGTAAACATTTCCAGTCTCCTGCAGAGGCGGAAGGGAGGGGTTGGGGGGGTGGGGTGCTGAAAGCTATTTGGTTACAGGAGAGGTACAGGTTAGTGTGAGTGTGGAGGGCGGAGGGTCAGCGTCTTCGTCAGTCCACGTCACTGAGGTCGCTGACTGGCTCATCCTGCACTATGCTCAGGTGGTTCATGGCGCGGCTGAAGGCGATCTGGACAGCCTTGCGAACGCTGGACGTGCGTCCTTCCATCATTTTGATCTTGTCTATGGTCTTGTCCATCCCCAGTGGAACCATCTTGGACCTAGGAAGCCACTGCCTGAGGGAGGATAAACAATACTGGCATTGTAGTGTTGTAGTAGCCAACATGGTTCTAACATGTACTTTCCCCAACTCAAATTTCCCGACTCTCCATACATTTTTCAGACCACATTTAAGGACAAATAGATGGATGTTTATCAAGTAAATAAACTATGTTAAAACCCAAATTTACAAAACTGATTTTCCAATTCAAATCGATCTCGATTTTAAAGATCACACATCCATTCATATTTAAAAATCCTCTATTTAAAAATCTCACTAGTCTCGTATGACAGATCTTGCGTGAACGAGATTAGGCCACGAATGAGGGAGATCCAAAACTTGACAGGAGCTACAACCCTGAGAGCACCGTCAGGCCTGAAAGCTGACTGGATTTAAAAGTACGACGACGGAGAAGAGCTGCACAAAAGAAAAAGAGATATGCAAGATGTGGCAAATAGAGGTAAAGTATAGTGGAAAAACCACATATATCTGGAATCAATCAAATTAACTAAACTGATGGATGTCTGCCAAAAGAGGGCCACTGCTATATATAACTGCTATTTCCTTTAACGGACTGAATAAATAATACTATATTACCGTTCATTCAATATATTAAATCCAAGAACCGAGAATTCGCTTTAAAGGGAAATGATTTGATTTTCAAGGTGTCTGTGCAGCATAGTTCAACATGTCCATGGAGATGTAAGAATTAGAAAAACAAGAAAGTCTGTCTACTTTTCTAATAACTACATCAGCGCGTCACTCAGAACTATTCAGACAAGCTTAATGTTTCTTAATGTAGCATATAAAAGATATTTTTATTTTTATTCTGGTCGCAGACGTCTGGTTTTGGAGAAGTTGTAGGAGCTGCAGACTGAGAGGTGTAGATGCTGCTCTGATCAGGAGTGTGCATTCACAAACACCATGAAGGGGCAACCGTTCTGGAAAGACAAATATTTTCCACACTCTCTTTTCTTTTCTTTTTTTCCGGACTGATCTTAAAATCTAATTCTATAATTCATAGCGTGTGAGAACCCTGGGCGGAAAAGATCTGCAAAAATAAAATTATTAAGTTGACTTTGTTCTTTCATTTAACCTAGAAACAGCATCAAAAATTCATCAAAACATGTAGCAGCGTTTTAAGGTATGATGTAGCTTTAACATTTAGGGTCAATAAGAGTTTGAGGTAAGGCTGTGATGACGACACATTAGTCAGATATTTCTTTTTAGATAATTCATGAAAAATTTAGTTTATAAAATGTCAGAAAAAAACAAATATATTCAGTTTGCAGTTATATAAAAGTGAGAGGCTTTAATAAACACATTTAATGATGATGATGCGATTATTAGAATTGTTCAGGATTTCCTGTCATTTTCCAACTAAATCTATTAATTGCATTTACACTTATTCGGAGAAGGCGTATGTTGTTGTGTGAAAACACAAAAAGTAAAAGATTTTCACAGGCTGCTTGCAGTTGAAGCAGAACCGCGCCAAGAAAACTGATGAAAGATGTTTGGGAAGAGAAAGTATAAAGATTTATAGCTACTTTTTACGCTCATTTTAATGATTCAACTACCCATGTTGTTTATTGATGCACTGATATACGACTGACATCCTTTACGTTTTGATGGCAGTCCAGCTGAAATTTTCAGAGAGCCGTTTGTTGTCTCTTGACAACTGATGTCACGCAGCCACGAGAGAATAATGATCAGCTGACAGACAGCCTGACAGGTTTACCCTTGTAGAAACCTGTGTCAGCTCGGATCACTCGCACAGATAGCGGCACTTAAATCACTCCTGCGGGTAGCGACACTCACCAGCTGCGCTTGTTGTCGAAGAAGAGGACGAGGTAGAGTTTCTCTTCGGCTTTGTACTGCATCTGTTCCCCAATGCGGAGCACGTCCATGGGGGGCATGGGGATGGACACCCCGTTGTGCTGGCAGCCCACTCGTGGCATGTGGGGGTCGATGATCTGCGCGCAGCGGGCAAGACATTCACACACACGGAGTCAACGCAGCACACGGCAAATAGGTCTATACTGCATACACACACACACAGGCGACATGCATGCAAACTACCAGCTTGTGGCAATAAGGTTCCTTATTTATCCTTTCATGCCAAGACAACCTGGTTTACAGTGTTATGCTGCCACCTAGAGGCAGGTGGCAGCATAACTATAATGAAACTTGCTTTATCCTCTGTGTTCGGTTTCCCAAACTCAAAAGGTTGCAAAAAACTTTATACTTTAGTCAGCAATTGTCATTCTCTCCCGCAAACACTCACCAAGGCAGGGTAGGAAGGGTATCCACTACATTTGGCCCAAACTAGCTTTAGGGGTTCCAATGCAACTGTTGCAGCACTAGCGGGCATCCAAATATTGCTGTTGCCAACCTCTATGGAAGCGGGAAAAACACCAAACAAGTTATGTGTGGGTTTAAACACACAAAATCACACACACACACGCGCACAGAAAGAAACACATTTCAAACGCCATGCTGTAAGGAGTGCACCAAAAATCAGGGCGGGGGAAAATTAAGAGCCGCAGTGAAGGACGGATATTAAAATCTACCAGCCGCTTCTAGCGTTTAATTAGCCAAATGTGAACTTTAGATGAAGGGGGGAGTCTCCAGATGCTGACTGGTTACATGCCATGGTGGCAGGCAGAGTGCTAAGACTCGGCGGTCACTGCCAAAGCTCACAAGAACTTGGCTGACGGCTGCTGTTAATTTCCAACCCTGCTTTTTTTTCGCGTTTGTGTGAATACCAGGTGTCTGCATGGTGCGTCTTGAAACAGACAGTTTGTTGAAGATTTATTTTGATGACACTGTTGCTTTCAGATATTTACAGTTTAGTAACTTTCTTCCGACTAATCTGAAGGAGTTCACTTAGAAAGGGTGTGGCTGCTCAGATGTATGAGATAATTCCTCATCTTGACTGGCCCCTTCGCATCTATAATTAAAGGCCAATGGGGAGAGGACCTAAAATTGAAACTGGATGATGATGCATGGGATTCAATTCTGAGTCCATACTCTCATCTATCTGCTCCTAAACTTTAAAGTTGAGCTAAAGAGATATTACGCCCAGATTTATCTTCTGTACTTGCTCCCCGACACACTGAGGAGATGTATTTAAAACGCGAGATGAGAGATGTTTGAGATCCGTCTCAGTCAATCAGCCTCTACCGACAGTGATACAGGGAGCGCTAATGTTGCAAAGTATACATTAAAGGCTGCTGCTTCTACATCTCTGGCTGCTGGTTGACTAATTCTTCTTTAATGGAAGGATAAAGCGCCAACCATCCATCCTCGCTGGGTTAGACATGCTCCGTGCCACTACAGTAAGTTGGATCCACTCTGATCTACATTATGAGGCCTGGCAGCCATTCATCTCACACGTCAAGGACTGCTCAATATTCTGTTAAATTCTGAGGACGTTTGAAATCGCGAGCGGCAACAAGTGCGGCAGATCTGCAATATATCTGCAGCGATGTGAACTGCACTGTGTGAATACTTTTACTTCCTTTATTCATTACTAACAGTTCGGTTGACACGTTCACTCTTGCATCAGCTGTCCAAAATAAATGTGCAAGGCCGTGCAGACAACTGGGATTACACACAACTATTTTAATTCATACTTTTGTAAATGTTAACTAATGATGACGGCTTACAACACATCGTGATTTGCATATATTCTGGCATTTTTATGCAAAAAGCAATGGCAGATCGTAAGACTTTAATACGCAATCACTTGCCTGGTCATTAGGCGCACTAGTTCTAACTAAATCTCAGCTTCATGACTGTTATAATGTTCAGTTTGTGTTGAAATTGATTCAACTGGACGATCATTTTGGATGAGGATGCAGACTGCGGTGCTGATAACTGCGATTGATTTAAACATGGATTTAGGTGTTTCTGTTATTTAGCCTTGCCCGCTGACTAAAAGGGAGTTGTCAAAATAAAAAGGAACATGTGTCGGTACAACACAGTACAGTTCAATAGCACGACAAAATGAAAACGCAGCTGGATCAACAGCTCTCTCAGTTATTTGAAACAAATTCTGAATACCATAACATTCAGGAAGGTGAGATTAGTGCAGGACTGTTGATCTTTGCAGTATTATTCAGGTTCTCTTTTTACATAGATGACTCAGTTATCAGTATCTCTGTGAGAAACACTGACCCACAACCACACGTGTGCTGATTTGATAATGTGATTATCATTATTACCGGCAGCGATTCGTGCAGCTTTTGCAAAATTCCCGGTTTCGATGCAGGCGATCAATTCGCTCTTATCGTCCACAGTGTTTCTCCGGACCAAGGCAGGTTTCCCCTTACCACATTTTGGAAGACTGAGAATGGTGCTAAAAGCCAAACAGAAGACAGAAAGTCAGCTTCAGAATCAAAGCGCACGGCGCCACGATGGCTGAAAGAAGTGAGATCTTTGCAGCGGATCGAAATGTTGGGACAAACAGCTAAACAAGATAAATAAACCAACTGGCGCTGGCATCTTTGGCTCCCACCTCTGGCAGGCCAGTGTTACACTATTCACTGCATCTTCATTCTCTATCACAAAAACAGATACTACTTCTCACCTGGTGCTTCCCGGCAGACTGCTACAAGATGAGATGGAAGACTCCGAGGCGCAGCGTCTTCGTGACTCCACGGGTCTACTGGTTCTACTGTTTTTTTCGAGCCCCTTCTCCTCCTCCGCCTCCAGAAAACCACTTGACAGGCCTAAGAGGAGCCAGAGCAGAGATTCCCCGGCCAGTTACAAACAAATACGATGCTGTGCTCCAGTCTGAATCTGAGCCACTCATGTCAAATGATCATGCAGCAACAGCTTGTTCAGCCAACACCTAATCTAATTTTAGTGAAGAGATCTGCTGTTACTTACTGCTGTGCTCTTTGGAATACGACTGTGGTGACTTGCAGGTAGCGTTAATGTTTAATTGCAATGTTTGCGCCAACAACTGCTAAAAATACTACAGTACTGGATCTAACTCAGTTAAAGTTGTGCAAAAATGCTTTTCGAATTTAAAATAAACGTTTAGCCATGCAGAAAATTCTGGAAATCCAGCTGCAGTTACAGTTATGACCAGATATAAATAAATATGCAGCTGTTCTTTTCAGTGCGTGCTTATCTGTAAAATCTCACCAGTGTCAAGTCTTTTAACAGGAGACTCGACCTCTTCCTCCTGCTCTCGATCTCCTCCCTCCTCCTCGCTCTCTCTGCTGCCACTGCGCTTCCTCTTCTTGCCGTGAAGTAGCGTCTCCAGCCGGGGTATGACCACCGACAGGAAGGACTTGGAGCCCAGCTGTGAGTCTTCATCCTCCACCTCCTCCTCCTCCTCCTCCTCCTCCTCCTCTTTTCTGTCCGCCGCGTTTGCCCCCTCCTCTCCGCTCCTGGGGGGCTTGTGCGGGCTGGCGGTCTTCGACTTGCGGAAGAGAACGGCGGTCCGGCGGCTGACTGTCCCCGTGGGCTCGGCGAGGGTGGACGTGGCCACCACGCTCACGTCTCCGTCCAGCAGGGCGCTCTGGAGGCTGTCGCGGGAGTGGCCGTTGAGACGTGGAGCGGCGGAGAGGAGGTCCGGGATGTCTCCGTCCAGCTTGGCTCGCTTGCTGCGAGACTTGTCTTCGCAGTCCGGGGTGGCGTCGATCGGCTTGAGGGTGGGGGGCTCGGAGTCTGCGTCTGAGTGGATGAGGGGAGGTATGGCGTCTGATGGCTCCAGTTTAGGAGGAAGAGACTTGTCTCCTGAGAGGTTGAAGACAGAGAAGCACGAACTGTTAACATCAGTAATATCAAAAGTAAAGTTGAAGTAATTGATAAGTAATTGATTGCTGATTGGCTGATTCAATTTAAATTAAATTTCTAATTGCTGCGTTTGTTTACTGTGCTTTTTGCTTTGTGCAAAATCAAAAGCGAAATCAAATCTGTTATACTGCATTCAATGCATTATCATAAATTATATTAACACATAACAATAATAACAAAGGTTCATATTCTGAGAAGACAATTAGCCTACAATTGATCCACACTTCGATAAAGTCTGTAGGGATGTGGCCCAAAAATCTTTGAGAATTGCTGCTTTATGCAGCAGTCTGGGTGAATACTTAGTTCTGATTGGCTGAAAGATGTCCATCGTTTCCTTATAAAGAACATCTAACTAGTAAGTAGCACCAGTTAAACAGTCTGTTCACCTTTCCAGATCAATGCACTTTCTCCGCCTGTATCTAAAATGAGTAACCATAGCAACAGAGACACAGTCAAAGCCTCGGTTTACAAGTTAATGCAAAACCTCTGACTAGTTAACATTTAATCTCTCAGTGCCTCCTTCACTGAACATCACAGGATGGCGCCTATAACACACAAGCTACAACAGGTAGGCTACAGTGCCATCCTGATAGTTTGTATCAGTCCTCTCACATCCCACTCACTGTTCAACTCAGGCTACAGCTAATAGTAGACACCATTGATCATATGTTACTGAGAATCTGTATATTGATTTGACAGTGACACAGCTAGATATCGTTCCTCATTGAACATATATAAACACATATTAGCACTGAATCTAGAAAGCAGGTAAGCCAGAAGAGCCATGCTGCCAAGATGTATCTATGGTTTGTACCATTTACTTGAATAGTGAACATGGTTCTCCAGTCAGGTGTTATCACAGAAACTATGGCTACTGATTTCAACCACCATGAAACTGCGTTTGATTTTCTTGATATTGTCTAAGCCCGAACATAAAACAACAAAGACCAAAGAGTACAACCAGTAGCCATCACTGACAGTAATGTGCCGCAGTGCCCTCACTTCGTCCTTGCATTCACAGAAATGCTGACACCGCACGTCATATGGCTTTTGTGTTTATCTTATAAGTGAAACAAAGCACTGCTTAGCATGCACATGGCGCTTATATAAATAAAAAATGAGCGTGAAATGACTTTTTTTCCCCCCCTCTAGTATTATAATATTGTAATCCACCAGACAAAGTGTGCTGACTTTAAGCTGGAGGAAGCCACTGCAGCGACACAGTGTGGTGCTGCAGTCAGTCACACTGTGTTATGGACATGTTTACAGACACCAGCCGTGATTCTAGGAGCTTATTTATTTGTAAGTTAGTTCCTTGGACTCGTGCAGGCGCCGGCTCAAGGATGCTTTTTCGGATTCACCAACAACGCCTTTTCTCTGGCGCTACAGCGCTAGCGTCAGTGCCAGGTGAACCTCGAGGTGTTACTATCTGGTTCAGTGACGTGGAATAAAGACATAACAAAAGACTTTGTGTATCAGTGAGCCTTCTGAACGATTGACTTTCTGCAGCATATAGATTTGTTTTTTTCACGCCTCCACTGTCTTTTTATAGTCCGCCTGCAAAGCTTTTCCTGAATAAAAACGAAACTGTGGTTTATTTATGAGCTAAAAACCACAACTGCTTTTCCTACACTCACATTTGACTTTTTTTGTTGTTTTTTTTTACTGCCCACAGTTACGGTTCAGTGACTTTGACATGAAACCTGGAGATGCTCCTTCTGCAATGAATTTTTATGACTTACACAGTGTTTGTTGGACCCAGTGTGTATCAGTCAGTAGGTATTGGTGCAATGAATATAAAAGCGTGTGTTTCGAAAAATGGCGTAATTTTAAGTTTGGTTTGGATTTAAGAGGGCTTTGTATGCAGCTTTGGCAAATAAAAGTTAATAATAGAACTACAAACTCTTAAATAATAGGCAATTTAGGTTAAATTCCTTATTTTTTCACTTCAGTACTAACACAAAAGGTTTTACCATAATAAGGTGTTATAGTAGCCTGATAATATGACTTAAATGGTATTTCATTCCCTTTGAATTACTGATGTCATGGGACTTTGGCTTTGTGGGATTGGGGGTAAAGCTAATTTCTGACCTCTGACATGTGCTTCAGGATATTGAGGACATGTGACTCTCTCTACAATCCCAGAGACTGTTTGCAATAGGCAGAAAATTACCCTCCATTCATACATACCCTCATCGTCTGTGAAAATCCCATTAGGCTTCAGAGTCTCTTCTTTCGCCAGGTCTGGGAGGGAGGGGGCCGATGAAGATGATGTCGATGGAGACGTGAAGGAGGAGCGGCGATGGTGGGGGGGCAGGACTCTCTTCAGGCTCAATTCGCTGCGCACGTCGTTGATGGTCTTTTTGAGCAGCTTGAGGCGCTTGCTGCGGGAGGGGCTGGACTTCATGGCGCAGGTCAGATCGAACTTGTCCAGCAGCTGCTGCAGCTGCTTGTCCAGAGACAGATGCTGTCGGTTGGCTGGCGTAAGCAAACGGTCCACTTGGGGCAGAATTAAAACAATAAAGAAATCAGTCGGGGATGAACGCATTGTCGTGAGCAACAAATTTAACAAAAATACGAATACGTGCGTTTTTGCTGCTTCTCTTACCATCTTCCCAAGAAAACGCTGGCTGTGCTTTGATTTCTGGAGCCTCTGTCAAGTGCATGCCGCTCTCCGCGTCGAAGCCGATTTTCTCCACGTCCCGTCGGGCCTTTCTGAGCAAGGCCCCGCCCTGGTCTCTGAGTCGGATGGCGGCCCGGTAGAAATAAGTGTCCTTTGAGTTATATTTCATACAATTATCAACAATGAGGTTGAAGTCGTTCTCGAACTGATCGAAGTTATTATAGCTCTGGGCGTCGATGCGCTGCCGCATGGTAGAGAAGTCCATCGGGTGCTTGATGTGGTCGAGGTAGTCAGGCACCTACAGGAAGCATCAGATATAATGAATTATTCAGAAATTTAAGTTCACATTCTTGCCAAGACTTAACTTATAGCAGATTGTGCATGTTACAAATGCCTCAGGTAGGCACAACAGTCTTCATTACCAGGCCTGACTGGAAGGGATTTTCAATCAGGGTGAGAGAGACTGTGTAAAATGTTAAGAAACTAATGATCGTGTAAACGCTTGATCTGGTCGTTGAACTCTGGCTGGAATAAATACATAAAAGTAATACTTTGGAGGAATATAAAAAGATATATTTAGGAGATCATTTTATTTAGCATGCTTGTAAATAGGTGGAGTATCTAATGCTAATGATTTGGTTGAGTGGAAGTATTATTGCCCACTTCAATACATGTTAAAAGTCACGCCCAACGTGGGGCTCGAACCCACGACCCTGAGATTAAGAGTCTCATGCTCTACCGACTGAGCTAGCCGGGCTTGTAGCGAGTGACTCAACCTCGGGTTACACATTCCACTACCAGGAAGTCACATGATTGAAACAGGGTGTGTGGAGGAGGGTGACTTTTAACCTAAGCCACTGATCAGGATGTGTGAATGGAACAAGCAGGCTACGCTCTTTGAAGTAAGGTCCAGGCCAACTCCTGACACACGGGTGTGTCGACACATGAAAACGAAGCGGGTACGATTAATCTGCCTTTTTAAACTCTAGTTTTGAAGGGCTATTTGGTTTGTCAGGGGTACTGAGGATTAGGAAAGCTGATATCGGTGTTTCAGAGCCAACAAGTGCACACTGCGTGGTCCACCAAATACTCTTCAGTAAAATACAAATAAAGAGCTTCAGTTAAATAAAAATACACTGGTAACAGTCCCTGGTAACAGGCCCACTACACTGCTGTGGACTTTCATCCTCAACAAAGAACAAATGCAAAACGAAAAGGGTGTTCAAAAATGTTCCAGTAAGTCCAGTTTCAAGAAGTTTTAAGTCTTAATTGTCCTTCAAAGCCAGACTTTACAGTTCTTTCACACACAGTCACTCAAGTCCTGCTGCCAGGGTGCTCCTGGATCTCACAATTGCAGTTAGTTTCATATCCTGCCCATTGAAAACTGTTGGTTTGAGGCTTCTCGGCACGTACAATGTGCTATTCAGTTTGCACTCACCATGAACTCGCCACGAACAAAGTTGAACCGCAAACAATTTTACAGTTTTCATCTTCTATGTACAATAATTTAGAGTAACGCAGATGGCATTAAAATACATCGACAAACAGAAGAAATAGAACTGCTCTGCAACACAATACAGCATGGCATTCTTTTGCAGCATCCACTAGATTCTGTGAGGACGACTGCATTAAAGAAACGAGAGAAAATGTTCGAACATCTGCTGTGGCTCACCTCACTGATGTCGACGGGCTGGGTAAAGATCCTGGCCTGGTCTTTTAACTGCAGCTGATCCAAAAGGGCTCTGAGCAAAATACTAAATGGTGTCAACTGCATCTCTAGAAGGGTCTCCTGCAGTTTAATCTACAACACGGCACAAAAAAAACAACAACAAAACTTTAAGCAAATTATAATTTTTTACATTTATTTCTTTGGCTACTGCATCGATTCCTCCTCTCCTACCTCTTCCCTCTTGAGTTTCTCTCTCTTGCGAATCAGTTCCAGCAGGAGTCGGGCTCTCTCTAGGTCGTGTCGGAGACGGTGCCATTCTTTCAACTGTTCCTTTAAGGCCCTGCTTTCCTCGTCATTATGCCTCTGATAAATACACATCAATAAAAACGTATAAAACCACTAAACAGAACAGGAACTTATCAACTTGCATAACTTGTTTTTCCGATCCACATTTAGCTATAAATCTGCATGTAAAGCCAGCGTCTAATAATAAAAAACTTAAACACAACAACAGGGTCGCAATGTCTCTCTTCACAAATAATTTCAATAAATGGTCTAAAAGCTACAGCTACTTTGATAAAAGGCAAAATGAAGACTGAAAGTCTTCTGTGGTTGACTGACAGATGAACAAACCGGTTGTGCATTCTTCTGTGACTGCAGGCTTGTCTGAAGGCGTCTGATGAGGGGCAGCCCGTTCCTCGACTGCCTTTTCAGCGTCCAGTAATTTAGGACCAGCTCCACAAAGGCCTTCTTCTTCTGCACCGACACCTGGTTCAGAATGGTCTGTAACCTGGAGGAGACAAAAGAGGATGTGTTTTAGAAAAAAAGGGTAGAGATACCGTATATGGGAGATAGACAATGTGGTTTTGAGCACAATATCAATTTTAGCAGCCACAGACAGACTTTACGCAGCACCACATATTCATATTAGCAAGAGTGTTATTGTCCAATCCTTAATATATCCTTAATGAAGACAGACACACCCTCTAAGTACTACCACTCATTCACAAAGCACCTGAAATTTATTTTTAATGGCACTATACTACACTTCTCGTGATACTAAAACAAGTGTACCTGTGAGCAGGAAATGTAGGCACAGTAGCGGGGGCTGTAGGTTCACTTTCAACCTCAGGCTCAGGCTTCTTGCCTTTACACTTCCTTTTCTGTTTTCCTCTTGAATGTCCTCTCCCCTTGTCCGAGTTATTACACAGTCCATTTTTGGGTTTGGCATCATCATAGATGGTAAGAGGCTTCCTTACACACCCATTAGGCATGTGAGCTCCGCAGTAGGCTGTCTTTTTCACAGAGAAGGTGGGCTCCCCCGTGTCTGTTACCTCCTTGATCGGCTCCATCTTCATGAAGAGGCCGGCTTTCTGGGCACAGCTGACGTGGAAGGCAGTGTAGCAGTTGGCTTTGTGGCACTGGATGCATGCCCCGACACCTTTCTCCTTGCAGAGGTAGCAGGTGAGCTTCCAGCGGGCCGGAGGAATGTGGCTGACCCCGTCAATGGGCTCGATGAAGGTGGTATTGGAGAAGCCGACCTCTGGGACCCAGAGGGCGCACACTACGTGGCCCCAGCGGTCATCGTCTGTCTTTTTCAGTGCCCCACCCTTATTAGGGCAAAGGATGCAGTCCGCGGGCTGGGTTGGTGACTGGAGGCAGTGTCTGCAGTGCCACTGACCCTCTGGAATGTAGGGCACGCCGTAACACTCTTGGTGCACAGCCACGTTGCACATGTCACAAAACAGGATGGCGTTGCTGTTGTGACACTCTCCATCCATGCAGATGCAGCAGACTGCATCCTCGTCAATGGCAGCGTGCTTTTCGCTCCCTTTATCCAGACTCTCCAGGTGCAGTTCCTTTTCAAACCGGTCAATAAGGAACTCAAAGACGTTGTGAGAAACCTGACTGACCCCTTCACTCCGCCTTTTCTCATTGACTAATTCCAGCCAGGCGTAATCTTCTTCGTCCATGTCATACTCTGTTTCCTCATCTAGCTCTTCCTCTGTCTTCTCTGTGAATTTAAAAAAGGCAGCTGGGCGTTTAGGAACTGCTGGAAGGTTATATTCCACGGTGCGGAATTTAGGCTCTGGAAGCTTTGGACCGGCAGTGGCGCCGGCATGATGTCCGCCACTCTCTCCGTGGCTAGTGATGCCCAGGGCAGCATTTCTCTTCTCCTGGTTATTTTTCAGTCTAACCGATCTCAAGAGAACCTGCTGCTGTGGTTTCTCAGCATTCTCCTTATTGCTTGTGCACTCCATCATCTCCTGCACCGTGGGGTCATCGTCCGGGATCACATCCAGCTTGTCATATATGCTGAGGCGATGGATGCGGCCATCGAGGTCGAACTCTACCATGCGCTGCGCCTGGGCGTAAGTCAAGATCTGCTTGTTGGGAGAGGGCTTGATAGGAGATGGCGGCCTCTGCGGCACCGCAACCCGGTGCTGCCGAGCTTTCTTCTTCATCTTGATGCTCCGTGTTGCTGTGGAGACAGACAGCGGTTGGAGGAACAAGTTAGACATGTAGCGGGTCAGGTGACTTAAGCCAAGAGAAGAGGTGACAAATGCTTTTGCAAGGGCAGCTGTGTTTAAAGCTTAGTTTTCTGTGCTATCTTCGCAGGAAATGTTGGCACAAATGTGGTTGCAAGTCTTATCACTTGTGTATCTGCATTGCATTATAATAATGCCACAAAAGTGTGCACGTTATGCATGCTTACTTACAAACACTCAAGGTGATGAGGCTTAAACTTTATCCAAAAGCAATATTTTTCTCAACATAAGACTGTTTTATACTATCCCAACTAATAAAATAACTGACTGCTGAGATAATGTGGCAGATTTTGCACTGATATACACCACCACATTAGGGACACTAGTGAAAACAGATGTATTCTGATATAACAGCCCCTTCACGACTGTTAAAATGTTTGGTTCATGTTGAAACGGTGTCAGAAAGATGGTAATTCCACTGCACGATCATTTTGGAGGATGCAGCTTGCGGTGTTGTTAAACTGGATTGAATTACACATTAGCCTAGCGACTTAAAAGGGTTTCTCAAAATAATAGAAACATGTGACGATACAAAACAATACAATTCAATAGTACTACATGCCACAGCCTTCAAAATGAAAATCTGTTGATTTCTATCCTTAAACAACTGCTGAATACCATGCATTTGCAGGGCTGTTATATTGGAAAGCATTGCAACTAGTGTACCTAAGGAAGTGGCTGGTGAGTGTATACGATCCAATTTAAACATGAATTAAACCCCAGAAAAAAGTTTAATATAAAACACAGCAAAAAAACATTAGGCTCCAGTTGGTTAGGCGTCGCTTAAATTGCTGTGACTGGCCCCAAACACAGTGGCTAGCTGCTATGTTGTCAGTGTAAATAGTAGCCACTCATACATTACACCTTTGTCAATGAGCTGGGGCATTTAAATGCAGTGGGAGGCGGCCACACACGGCTTTGTAAATACGACCGTGGAGGAGTTGGCACTCGCCCATTTGGTGCACAGTTGCAAAAAACCCTTTTCACCGGTAACTCACACCTCAAATGGCCAAGTTGCTAACAATAACATTAGCTAGCCAGCTAACTAGCAACAGAAGCTAACCGCCCCCTTTAACGGAGCAAATGGCGTCAAACAAAACAAGAGCGCAAGAGCTATTTAAAAGCGGTGTTAATTTGTAATAAATGTGCGCGTGAAATGCATGTTTTGCAGATGCATTGTGTGTCTGTTCGACGCAAAAAAACACAAAACACGGGAGAGGCAAATAAACCGGAGCACATACCTCGGATTCACGAACAGTTTGGCTAGTTGAAGAAGACGGCAGTTAGCCAGCAGCCTTACAAAGCAATGGCGATAGGGCCTGCTAAGTGGCTCTAAATCCGTGCACAATGTTCTCATCCAACGGGCGATAGCGGGGTCTTTTTCAGCCGTTAACAAAAGAGGAAGAGGCCTGCCTGGTGCCCGTGGGGTTTCGATATCAAAATCAACAGAGAGGACAACTATTAGCTGTGCGGGCCCATTCATAAACTGGAGTCTCTCGTTAGCCACAGTCGACCAGGAGCAAATAGCAGAAACAGCAGCAGCAGCAGCAGCAGCAGCTCTACGGACGGATCATCCCCCAACACAACAATGCGTTTCACCAGACAACTCCCACCCGTACGCACTGCTCTACGTGTGACGCTGGAGGTCATGTCGGTGGCGAGTCGTAGATTTTCACACAAAAGCCCATCTGTCACACAATCAATGCGTTTTCTTTTGTCAGTCACCCACTAGCAACACGCAGACAAAGCTCCAGACAAAGACTGGAAATCGGGGCAGCGGCACAGTGCGAGGAAACAGGCTGAGATGTAGCTGCTGAGACACTTGGGGAACCAGGGGTGTAAAAGTCATGAGGAAGCGGGTATGAGTTTCAAACTGTGTGTCGGGTGCGACCTGGGGTTATTTGCAGCCCTCCTCTGGTAGCAGAGGACAGCCAGGACACAACAGGCACAACAACAACAAACCGGTGCTATGCCCCACCCTGTGTCCGGTTCGTCCCAGATACTGTCCTGTGAGGTCAAGAAACCCCGCCGCTTCAGAGCAATAAAATTAAATATTGTCCAAGACCGTGAACGCAGCACACGTCCGTAGTATTCTATTCATTGAGTTTTATTTTTTATTGCAATAAACAGTAAAGTGCTCTTCGCTCTTATATTAAATTAAATAACATTTGGTTCAACTAATTTATTGTTATTATTATTATTATCATTATTATTATTATTGTTATATTCAAATTATAAAGCGAAACAGGTCGATAAGCAACACTTAACACACAATTCTCTTGTTATTAATAAATTCATATAGGTCATTGAACCCGTCTTTTTTTTTTAAATGACTCAAAACTATTTAACTATTAAATGGGAGGGGGGAAATCTAAGTAAATCAAGGGGTTATGTAACTGAATCCTTAAATTTATTGCCCCCTTCGCCTCGCCGAGGACCCTGTGCCCGGTGACATCATTAAAACATGTTCCTTCCGTCCGACGCTGTGTGGAGCTGCTTCGGCCGAACGCGAACTGCTAGCAAACCAGGAGACAAAAGCAACAAAGTGAACCCCCCTCCGGATCAATCAAATGTGTCATATTTAACTGTTTAGGAGCCGAAACCCGGGGATCTAGCCGTCATAGTTCACAGTAAGTACGCCGCGCTCATGTACGTGTCCGCGGAGGGCTCGGAGCGGTCGGGACGTCGTGGTGAGCGCTGGTCTGATTCGGATCCCGTGTGGTTCGTGTGTTGCCACGGCTGGGTTCTGCCTCGCCAGGTTAGCTAGTATGTCCTGTGTGTGGCCTAGCTGGCAGCTAACCAGCTAACTGTCGTGGTGCGGACATACAATTTCCAAACGGATTTTCCGGAGCTAGTGTATCGGTAATGGGATAGTTGTAGAAGTTACATCGTAGCGAATATGTGTGCTATAAAAGTGTTGTACCTTCGTTTTGTTTTTGGCTGTTTATTAGCCTTGCGGCTAACCCAGTTAGCTCCAGGATAACCACCGTGGTGTTTACTGATGATGTAGCGTAACTGCCAGATAAGTCTTATTATAAGGGGAAATATTGTTTGGTGTGTGAGACCCACGCGTTTCAGGAGCAGTGTTAGCCTTCGTTCATTGTCGGTAAGTCGAAAGCCGGCACGTAGATGCCTATTTACAAGTTAAGGTGTAAAGTGAAGATGAAAGCTAGTCAGCGTTGGCTATTTTCTGCTGTCCTCTCGTATCTTCCTGACTAGCACTTAAGCCAAACCCGGAAAACTGGCTCACTAAGGAAATTACTTTTTTTTTCTCACTATTTAGGAAACAAGATCCCGTATTAATAATCTTGTACGTATTTGCTTATATTATCCATATTCAAACGTTAAGAATCGGATGAATGACCCGACTGTAGTTTATTTGACCATTTATTAGAGATTTACAGACTGGTTTGCATTTTAGTGATAGTTGTGTGCCGAGGCTAATGTGCTGGGGGCTAATGAGCCTTACATTTACATACAGGACGGTAGCACGTGCTGTTAAGAAATACTTTTGTTGTTAAGGAGTTTTATTTTATTATAACATTATTATTATTAATATTTGCTAATCTTTATTTTATCCAGAAAACACAACAAGCTTGATATTGATGGCCGTAGAAAACACTACATGTATAATGCAAATGAGGCATAAACTGTATCTTCAGTCAGATCATAAGAATCACACACCATATTCACATAGTTACCATTGTGTTATGTACACATGACTACGATCAGTGCGAAAATAATCAAAAAAATCAACATATTAGCATTGATGAAGTTAAGAGTTCTTGCATTGTTGTTGTCTTTTTTAGCTAGATAAACGCGATAAACATAGCAACTGGGTGTATATACATACAGTGCTGCTTTAAGCCTTGTGTGCCCTTCAGAATCTTTCATACGTTTCTGCATGAAATATATCAAAACGTCAGCCGATTGTCCCAAAAGTAGACCAAGGGAGCTCAGTCAGACAAATGAAACTGAAATATTGAACTTGTGCATTTATTATTTCAAGAAAGTTAAGTCATTTGTACATACTGGGGAGCTGCAAAAGTATGTGAGCTGTTGTGTCTGGTGTGATCCCTGATGCAGCAATAATGCAATCCTCTGTACAGAACCGTTTTAGTTCTGAGATGTCGGTGGGTTTCCTCACAGGAACTGCTTGCCTCAAGTCCTTCCACAACATTTCTATTGGATTATGGTCGGGACTTGGATTTGGCTGGACTTTTCCAAAACGTTAATTTTGCTCTTCTTTAACTTTTTTTTTTTTTTTTTTTTTTTTTTGCACAGTGACTTATGTGGTTGGGGTGGTTGTCTTGCTGAATGACCCAGTTTCTCTTAAGATTCAGATAGCTGACATTTTTGTTTGAAAGTTCACTGGTGTAATTCTGAATTCATTGTTCCATTCATTGGTGATGGCAAGCCGTCCCGGTCCAGCTGCAGACAGACAGGCCCAAACAAGGACATTACCACCCCCATGTTTCAGACAGGATGAGGTTCTGATGCTGGAATGCGGTGTTTTTTTCGTCTGCAAACATGACGCCTTTCATTTAAACCAAACAATTTTACTTTGGTCTCATCTGTCCACAAAACATTTCCCCAAATGTCTTCTGGCTTGTCCACATGATGTTCATCAAACTGCAGACTGAGCGTATAGCCACTGTACCTTAAGGCAGTCACACTGTTCATATTCAATTGAAGAAAGTTACTGACATAGTAAGACAGAACCAAGCCAGAAGACATCCGGAAAAATGTTTTGTGGACAGATGAGACCAAAGTGGAATTGTTTGGTTTAAATGAGAGGCTCGTGTTTGGAGACGAAACAACACTGCATTCCAGCATCAGAACCTCATCCCCCTGTGAAACATGGTGGTGGTAATGTCCTTGTTTGGGCCTGTTTTGCTGCATCTGGGTCGAGACAGCTTGCCATTATTGATGGACCAATGCATTCTGAATTATACCAACAAATTCTAAAAGAAAATGTCGGGACATCTGTCCGTGAGCTGAATCTGAAACTGGGTCATGCAGCAAAACGGCCACCCCAAGCACACAAGTCGTTGTACAAAAGAATCGTTGAAGAAGGACATAATGAATGTTTTTAAATGGCCAAGTCAAAGTCCTGACCTTAATCCAGTAGAAATGTTGGGGAAGGACCTGAAGCAAACAGCTCATGTGAGAACATCTCAGAACTGACGTGGTTCGGTAATGAGGAATGAGCAACAATTCCTCCAAGAGATGATGGCTCAGCAGTTACCGGAAACATTTAGTTGCTTCAAAAGGTGGTCATACCAGACTCTGAAAATGTTTCACATAATTTTGCAATTCTTGTACAAATGATACATTTTCTTGAATGAATACATTCACTAGTATAATATATCTGTTTCATTTGATTAGTTGGGATTCTCTTTGTCTACTTTTAGGACTCCACTCATGTTTCGTGTAGGGCACAAAAACAAAAGGCCGCACTGTAAATAGTGTGAATATTTCTTAAGAAGCCTGATTATTCCAATAAACAGGAACATGCTTTAGAGAGTTAGAACTAGTAGGAGGTATTTTATTTGTGATAGTACAGGAAATTCAGACAGCGAAAACTGAATTGAGCAATACTTCTGTGGAAGAAGCTTTGAGTCGTGTTCTGGTTACAGTGGATGATTACCATTTCCCCGGTGGCTGCTGGCATATGAAAGCTGTGACGCAAGTGGTAGGCCTGGATCCTGCCAAGAGCCCATGAAGGTGCAATTTAAAGAATACCGGAAATCCCGGATGAACCCGCACCTATAGATGAGGCAGTGTAGCATCATAAAGACCAAAACTAATCGTGTCATCTTCCACGTTTATTACCGCAAAGTTGCTTAGAGTGGTAGTACTGGTGGTAACTGGATTTTGTGGCTTTTACTTTGAACGTGTCATTTGTTCGTTTTAGAAAATAAAAATGAAAGTAACCTCAACAGGGCCTATTGTGTTATGACAGAACACCTGTTTTACCTGTTTCTGGAATCTTGTTATTTATTTTTCAGTATTCACTTATCTGATCTATTCACACACACTCTCTCTCTCTCTCTCTCTCTCTCTCTCTTTACCTCCCTCTCTAGGGCATGTGCAGAGAAGTGGAATTATTTCAGTCATAAATGGAGAAGGACAAGCAGGCATTCTGTGTCCCGGACAGCAACACACACTTCACGACACCAGCTTGAGAGCTGCTGTATCGATGACTACACCTGAAAAAAGTGATTACATTTGACGACGCAGAAGCTTGCTATTCTACAGAAACCCTTGTTGCTGCTGCCATGGATGGGGAGGAAGAGCTCTCTAATGTTAGCACGGATGTGGTCAGTGAGTCTAATGACTCACTAGAAAGTAAAAAAAGAGAGGCTAAAGGGACCTGCCTCAAAATTGAGGGGCAGGATGGCTACGTGTTCAAATCCTACAGCATTACCCCTCACGACATTGCGGATCCGAACTCTCCTTCTTGCTCCTCTTTAACACTGGATAAAGACTCCTCCCCTTCTTCCCATTTTTCTTCTCAGGATGACAAACTGCTGGAGTCGGACAAAGCAAGTAAGGCCGATCCAGCATCTCCAGCTCTTTCAGACAAATGTCTACACACGGACACTGAGGGAAATGCAGAGAGTGAAAAGTATGAAAATGGCAATGAATTGATTGAACATGTCAAAGAGGAGACTGGGGATGCAAATGGGATGGAGGAGGATGTACAGGATGATGAAAGGCTAGCGTTCGGGAGCTCAGTGGGCCCTTTTGTAACCAGAGATGGTGATGAGTATAGTAATTTACTAAGTGGATACACAAGCACCCTTTATGATGTTGCCATGGACGCAGTTACTCAGAGCCTTTTGTCTTCTATGAGGAGTCATACCAACCCGAGGAAAAAATCTCCCGCATGGAATCACTTCTGCATATCGCCACGAGATAGTACCAAAGCAATCTGTTTATACTGCATGAAAGAGTTCAGCCGGGGCAAGAACGAAAAAGACCTCAGTACAAGTTGTTTAATGAGGCACGTACGAAGGGCTCACCCCACTGTGCTTTTACAAGACGGAGCAGACGCATCCGCAAATAATCTGACTAGCTCCTTTGCCTCATCTTTGATACCTCCCTCCCCAAGCTCACCAAAAAACGGAGACTTGACAAACTGCGTCACTGCTTCTGCCTCAAAGAACACTTCGCCGTCCACCTCCTCAGCTGACAATTCAGACCTGTCATCCAAAGAAGTGTTACCCAAAGTCGAACCAAAACTAGAATCGTATGCCAATGCTGACGCCGTTTGCAGCGCGCTCTCGTCCTCACATTCCACTGAGAACAACCTTGAAGACACGACGGACGGCGGGCCGGACCGCCCCCCAGGGACCCCAAAAAGCTCTAGTTCCCGTCGCAGGTCAGCTGTGTGGAAACATTTCTACCTGTCGCCTGCTGACAATTCCAAAGCTGTGTGTATCCATTGCATGAATGAATTCAGTCGGGGGAAAAATGGAAAGGATCTAGGGACAAGCTGTCTTATTCGCCATATGTGGAGGGCCCACAAAGAGGTTGTGATTGAGGAAAACGGACAGGGCAATCACATTCCCCCACCCTATACTAACTCGCCCTCGCTGTTGTCCCGCACACAACTACTGGATCCACTGGATATTAAAAAAGAATCGCCCCTTCTTCCATCCTCCCCAGAAACCATGTTGGATGAACTACCACATAGCATGGAGGAGAGCATGGATATAACAGAGGAATCTGATGATGTGATGCGTCTCTCAGGGCAGGACTCCTCTCTCAGCTTCTCCTTCAAAACACAGGGGGAGGATACCCCTTTGACTTCCTCACCATGCGACCTCTCCGAGGGCCCCAGCCTCAATCAGGACCATTCAGTTTTCCAGCAAAACAAGAAGATCATGAAACGGGTGAAATCGGAAGTGTGGCACCATTTCATAGTGTCACCAGTTGACCAGTTAAAAGCACTGTGCCGTTACTGTCCATGTGTGATCAGTCGGGGTAAACGGGGCGACTTTGGCACAAGCTGCCTGATGAGGCATCTTATGAGACGTCACCCAGACGTCCTCAAAAACCAAAAAAGCACAGACGACAAGGAGCCCTCTCTGCACCCCTACACTAATCTCACAACAACGGATACAGTTTCAGCCAAAGAAACTGAGAGCCCTGCCGCCGAGAAAAAACCCCAAACCTTGCCTGTTTTCAGTAAAAAGACGTCAAAACTGTGGAACCATTTCTCCATTTCACCTACTGACCCTACAAAGGTGGTTTGTTTGCACTGTAGCCGCACAATTAGCAGAGGCAAAAAGACTACAAATCTCGGCACAAGCTGCCTCTTCAGGCACATGCAGAGGTTTCATGGACATTTTCTTGAAAGTAACAATACTATCTCAGGTGATGTGCCGTCTGCTGAAATCCACGTTAAGCAAGAGATCATGGACACTGCTGTTTATGAAACGGAACAGAACCACGAGAGGTTTGATGAACACCACCCGGTTGCCAAAAAAATCACCAAACTTATTGCAGAAATGCTCGCACTGGATCTTCAGCCATCAGCTCTGGTCGAGAATGCTGGACTGAACAGACTGCTAGAGTTTCTACAGCCTCAGTATTCTCTCCCACCTTCTTCTTACTTTACCAGCACTGCCATACCAGATATGTACGAAAAGGTGAAGGATGTTGTGCTGACCCACCTGAAAGAGGCCGAAGGTGGAGTTGTCCACTTCACAACAAGTATTTGGGTCAGTAGCCAGACAAGGGAATACCTGACCCTAACTGCCCACTGGGCGACGTACGAGTCAAGTGTCAGACCCCAGGGTCAAGATTTTCACTGTTCCGCTCTCCTAAGTGTCTCGCAAATAGACTGTGATCAAGATATGCATGACATCCCAAAGCAGCTCGAGTATCTGTGGGATTCTTGGATCACCTCATCAGGGCTGAAAAAGGGGTTCACTGTAACAGATAATAACACCATCGGAAACACCTTGGAGGACCATGGCCACGTCACCATGCAGTGTTTTGGACACACTATAGACCTCATCGTAAGCGAAGCCATAAAGAGCCAGAGAATGGTTCAGAACCTTCTGAGTATTGCACGGAAGATCTGTGAACGTGTGCACCGCTCCGCGAAGGCCAAGGAGAAGCTGGCAGAGCTTCAGAGGGTCCATCAGCTGCCAGAGAACCAGCTGATTCAAGATGTCCCTTCCAAATGGAGGACCTCCTTTTTCATGCTGGAGCGCCTGGTAGAGCAGAAGGCAGCCATCGACGAGATGTCGATCGAGTGCAATTTCAGGGAAATGATCAGCTGCGACCAGTGGGAGGTGATGCTGTCGGTCTGCAACGCACTGAAACCTTTCGAGGTCGCCTGCACGGAGATGAGTAATCGCACTGCCACTCTGGGACAAGTCATACCACTCATCCACATTCTCAACAGAAAAATAGACCTGCTGTTTGATGAGACCGTGGGCATAGACAACATGCTCAAGTCTCTAAAGGAAGCCATGGTGAGCAAAATGTCCACTACTCTGCACGACCCACGATACACCTGGGCGACCATGCTGGACCCCCGATACAAAACATCCTTATTCACAGAGGAAGAAGCCGAGCAATGTAAGCAAGATCTCATCCGGGAGGTGGACTCCTCTTCTACCTCAGCTGCAGTCAAGCCCCTGCTGCCCAACGGCTGCGGTGACGCCTCTGTTTCATCCGACCCCTCCCACTCAAACTCAAAGGACAACCTCTGGTCCTTAATGGCTGACATCAGGCAAAAGATAAAAACCGAGGAGAAGCCAAAGTCTTCAGAGCTGGCAGTGCTGGAGTACCTTGAGGAAGACATACTCGATCAAAGCTGTGACCCCCTTGACTACTGGAACTTGAAAAAGTTCCTGTGGCCCGATCTTGCCAAAGTAGCTGCCCGTTACGTGGGCTGCCCTCCCAGCATCATCCCAGCAGAGACACTGTTCAGCACGGCTAGTGTCAACTGTGCCCTGAATCAGCCCAGGCCTTTGCTGGACAACATGGAGGGTCTGCTGTTCCTCAAGGTCAACCTCCCTTTGATTTATTTTCAGTACTGATTATTATTATTGAGCATTAACTTGAAAACCCTTTATCAAGGACCAAGTTGCATAGCTGTGAATTGGGGGTGGGGCGGGAGGGGGTTCTGTTGGGCAAAATGTAAAATATCAATTTATACACTGATCGATTCTTAATGCAAATGCCAGATGGAGGTTTTATTGTATTCTGTGTACTACTGTTAAAACACTTTGGAGCTGTTGTGATGAAAAGTCTCAGTCAGAAGTGTATCAGGGAGGGAGGGTTTTTCTAGCTGTAGGGGTTGGTGATAATGTGTTTGCTTGTAAATCGTTGTTTTTCTGTTTTCCGTCTACTCTCTCCTTGTGCCTTATCCAAACTACTTCAGGTCAAAATGCTGTAAATATTGTTAAAATTGCTCAGATCACGTCAGGTTGTTCTTTTTTTCTTTTTTTTTCTTTCTTTTTTTTTGATTATTATGGATTAAAGACAGATGCGGAGTTGTTTTCTGAATGAAAAAACGGCCCAAAAATAAATGCTGTGACTGAAAGATATTTAAAGTTAATGTTATTTAATTTTCATCGTGAATTCGTGGCTCATGGTACTGTCATTTAGACATAGATTTTTTTTTTTTTTTACTTGCTGAATTTTAATAAGATCATGTATACTATTGCTGTATTTTCAGAATAAGGGGGTTTGTTTGGAATATACAATTTGTCTCTTAAGCACAATTTTAAGTTTATGTCCAGGGGATTAAATTATGGGTTTATTATTGAGTAAAACAATGTACTGTACATTTTTATATTAAATGACTTCTGAACCTAATTTGATAAATGTTTTAGCATTGAGACTGGAAACATGCAAATTTTGTGGTCATTTGTAAATAAAGGTTTTCCTTATACAATATTGCCAGAGGGTTCTTTTGCTCTAAGGAATTAGATACTACTAGTGTAGGGTGTATACAGTGTTGCAGCACATCGGTACAATTTTTGTTCACGCTTCACACAATTTAAAATGTTTTCTCAGTGCCCACGGGCAGCTTTATTAATCTAGAAAATCGATCTACAAAATACACTGATTATACTCAGAGGCAAAGATGTTTTCAGAGGCAAGATATGATTCCTAAGCATGTTTCCACACGAGTAGAAAACCACATAAACATCATAAAAGATGCACAAGCTTATCAACGCTCGTCTGCAGCTGAAGCACATCTCAGCAGCTGATTTGTGGTGGAATGTGATATCTGGAGGGTTACTTAGGTTTTGTTGAAGTGGGATTATGTGAGATCCATATGCAGAGTGTCAATTACAGTAGATGGAAGTCTTCTCCAATGAGGAAACCAAGTGCATTATGCCAAGCTCAAGACTCCATTGCTAATAATAATAATTCTACCTCGAAGACCACACAGAACTTGCTAGTGTGGCTGTGTGAGGCGTTTTTTTTTTAACCATCTTAAATTAGCACCATCAAAGTAACCAATCAAAGCAACACCTCTTGTGTTATGTGACGTAAGATTACTATTTTTATCAAAGAGCAGCCATGTAGCAGCTTCAGTTCTGTCAAAAAACTGATTTTGTCAGCAAGGTAAAGTAGTGATAATATTCTATTTTTTTTTTTTTTTGTAGCTAAAATAAATTTAGTGACTGTCCACAGCATTTTTCTTGCTTTTCTTCTATAATACACTGAGTGTGGATGAGTATCTCATACAACCTCTTGTCAAAAATCCAAACTACCTCTTTAAAACCACATTTTACATTTCAAGTGTCACATTTGGTCTTATTACTTTTTTTGGTCATCTATAAATCCATTACTTCGTCCAACACATTCCCCGGTTAAATCACACGTTTGTGGCTTCAGTCTTTCTTTCCATGAGCACAGTTCTTCTCTCCAAACGCACACTGATGGGAGGAAAGTGAAACCTATCGAAGGCGATGCTGCTGTAACCCTCTATGAAGGCCAGAGGCTGGTGGGTGTCCTGGAGGAGCTGTATGTTGGTGACGTTTGCCTCCATCAGTAGGTGCGAGTACGCTTTGATGTCGGGATTTGCGGGGCCCAAGTCTTCCCGTTTGTCATATCTGTTGAAAAGAAAAAAACAAAAGATGAATTAAAGCATTAAAAAACGAAAAATAATAATATAATGGGCCAAAGTAAAATACACCAACCTCCAGTTTCTGTTTTGCTCTAGGAAGCGTGATACTCCTGTTTCAGCAGCATAGGTGTCAATGTGAACAAAGACATCTAAGGTAAAAAGATGAATAAAAAAACAATTTGAAGACATCGCAAGATCATAATTCAAAATTCCATCATTTAAAACGTGTTCTCCCTGCGAATGGGGAAATGTATTGCAACCTGCTGTGGGTGGCAACAGCCTGTGTAGTTCCTGCATCCCTTTGCCTCCGGGGTAGTTGTGATGAGAAACGTAGAGACAAATGCTCGTGTACAGTGTGTTGCTCAACAGGTGGCCAACCACAACTGCCGAACCCAGTTTATACATCCAGGATTTCTGGTAGTTGCACAAACTGAGACACACAAGAAAAAAAGAGGAACATCAGCAATAGCCAACTCATTGCTCATACTCCAGTACATGTCTTTCTAATCACTGATTGCACTTTTCTTAACACCAAGACAAGACACTAACAGTTAGAAAAATTAATTATTTTCTATTGTATTTCTATTACAATAGATATTGGTGTTTTAGTGCCTCCTTACATGAATGAACAGCCACGTGCGGCCACCAAACTGAGCACGGGGAAGGTGTATATGATGAAACGCAGCTCCTTGTGGGGCAGCAGCGAGTAGATGAGAATGAAGCCGACTGTGGGCAGCAGCAGCAGCCTCATTCGCCTGTCGAGGAGGCCGAGGGGGACAAAAAGCAGCGTGCAGCCCAGGGCGCGAGGTACGGCAGAGTAGAAGTACCAAAGAAAGGGAGAGGTTTACTGGGGAGAAGAGTCAAGGAGAATTTAGGAGCAGATCATTCATGATTTCAGTTTAGAAAGCTGAAAAAGCTTTGAGCAAATAAAAGGATATTCCCCAGTTGGAACTTTTGTTAAGAATGGTGTTGTACCACAAAACCTGGCCTTCAGGCCACAGAGCCTTCCTCCAGAAGAGGGTATCAACAGCCACTGTCAGAGCTGCAGCGGACAAAGGAAATCGATATGCACAAATCAGTCAGTCGGTCACATTAGAAGGTTTCTTTTTACTATCAGGCTGGCATTATTTTAGAGTATATGCTGTCACTAACCCAGTGACAGGATCCCAGCAGGAGCAGCATAGTAAAGCATCTTCAGCAGCCCCAGCTTCCTGCTCAGCAGTGATATAAGCAACATGAGGCCCATGAAGATGCAGAGCTCTGACCGGAACACGATGATGACCAAAGCAGAGAGGCTGATGAACCGGCCGTGTTTCTGAGCCATCCAAGACGTGAACGCTACGAGGACTGGGAAGAGAATCGTCATTATGTCATTGTTTAATTGAGTTTTCCAAAAAAGGAAATCAAAAGTTGAATCCAGAGAATCTGGAGCGCATTTTACCTATCGGCAGTGCGAATACATTAGGGAGCGTCCTCGTGCTGTAGAACATCAGATGAAACTGAGAAGCGCAGGTCAGACAGAAAAGGCTCGCGACTGTGGAGCCAAACTGCTTCCTCACCTCTCTCTGCATGTGCCATAGTGCACCGATCACACACGCTCCCAGAGAAGCTCGCACTGCACAGGACACAATAAAGTTTCAGAGTGAAAACAGAGACGATTTTGACATATCAGTGTACAAACAGTCTCACAGTCCCTCTACCTATGAGCTGTGCGTAGAATCTGGGCGCATCCAGCAGTGAGGACAGAAAAACAACAGGGGAGGAGAGAATGGAGAGGAACAGGGGCCCGAGGAAAGAGCGTGGCACCACACCGGGGAATTCATGATGGTCGTACTGAAAAGACAACAGAGACAGAAAATGATTTCCCCCTTGATTTTCAAATATCATTTTCAGCCTTTGACAACAACAGCTGATCAATCATGTCACATAGTAATTAATGGTTCAAAGCTAGGTTATGTTTATATGAGTTTGACCTATACTAAACTCTAGTTTTCTATTTTATGTGAGAAATCCTCCTTTTAAACCAATATGGCAATAGTATTTTTAAGAAAGTTATATTCTAAAAATATCAGTAATCTCATTTAATGCTTTCTTATTGCATTTACTAATTTAATTTTACAAAATGGTACTTCCATTTACCCTCTTTGGGACAGTTTTGAATATTAGTACTGAAATAGTACCAATGACAGATCTCTTAAAACTGTGACACATGGGTTTCGTGTCTGTAGGTGTATGTTTGATTTGCATCCAGTGAGCAGTTAGCTTAGCTGCACTTAACACCTGCTTACCTTGTCAAAGTCCAGTCTATGATACAGAATATCGTGTGTCGCTTGTAAATTAAAGCTCTCCTCGACTTTCGTGAACGGACAAATTATTAAGTGCAAAACAGCCACAGAAATTAACAGAAACAGCAGTGGCAGCCCCAAAACATTCCTCTTTTCAGCCATGACAGCTGAAAGCTCGTTTCACTTCCGGTCAACACAGGAAGTGAACCACGCGACATGTTTTTTCTATTTTAAATTACTATTATTCCTTTTCTAGCTTTAATGTAACGATATTTTGTCGAATTTAATTAAAATTCTTGGTCTAAAAGCAAAAAAATAATTATTTAAAATGTAACTACAAGGTTTCTTGAAGTTTCCACGTGGGGACGGAATTCTTTGTCCCGCGCGTGGCGGCTTGTGATTGCTTGCTTACTTGATTGACAGGTTCATCGAGCCAATCATTACGAGCCACAATTCGACCAGGAGGCTGACGCGGAAAACTAGAACCACATCATTTTTTTTCCCTACTACCGGCATGTAAATATTATATTGTTACGCTTTGCATAGATAACACTATCGTGGATTTAATGTCAAGAACGGCTCATTTAGATGCGTCCGAGCCGCGCAGCACTTTAGCATTAGTAGAAAGCTTGCTTGAGAAGCGTGCCACCTGATACGAAACAACATTGTCTGAATTACAAGGCTGAGATGCTGTCCACCGGTCCAGAGCTGCGGCTGCTGCGGCTATTGTCTTGTTTAACTCTTCTTTTACTTTTTCAAGTCAGCGAGGCGAAGAGGGATTTAAAAAGCGCCTGCACCACCTGCCAGCAAATTACTGACAACTTCAACAAGGTCAGAGAGCATTTCTAAACCTCTCCTTTGTGTTGTTTTTCGTTTTATTGACTTACAAGGTGTTGCCTTAATATAGTGTGTAACCTGCTACCTTTAAATGCCAACAGTGTCTTAAACCTATTTCTTTCTGTGCCAAAAATGACTCTGGGTTTGTGTTTTTAAGGGCATTGACAGAACTGCGAATCAAAACTTTGGAGGAGGCAACACCGCCTGGGAGGAGAGGAAACTGTCTAAGTATGAGACAAGGTGAGACAGTGAGTCCTGCCCTGTCCAAACTACAGGTCACCCTGACCATCAGAGAGCTGCAGGCTGTTGTACTTGGCACAAAGCGCTTATCAAGACTTTAAGATAAAGCGGCATGCATTCGAATCCACTTAAAAATAGCAGAGATTTTGAATGCGTTTGCACACACACACACGCTCAAAGCAGCTTCTGCGCGTGCATCTTTATTGAACTTCCTGTTCCCGTGTCCTGTTTGTTTTCCAGCGAGATCCGTCTCATGGAGATCGTGGAGGGGCTGTGCGATAGCAGCAGCTTCGAGTGCAACAGCATGGTAGAGGAACACGAAGAACATTTTGAGACTTGGTGGTTCAAGAGGTGGGTGTTGCTCTAAGAGGCAGCCTGGAAGGTTTCAGTCCTGGCTGATTAGAGAGACACCTGGAGTTACTGGCGGTTACAACAAAATGCAGTTTAAGGGGAGCAAAAAGAAAAAAATGCTGCATACGCCATGAGTCTGCAAACAGCAGGGCAGGGTTTAAGGAGTTGGAGGTACGAAGCCTGTCACCTGAAGCCCTTCATTTAACACCTCACTGTGGCTGCTCCTTCCTGTTCTATCAGTCCCTGAATTGCTCATTTGCTGTCAAAAATACCACAATGATCAGCGTCTAGTTTCGCTGACACATTTGTAATGATTAATACTGAGTACCAAGCACACTTACAGAACATAACCCACTTCTTGTGACTTCAGCTTCATGTTAAAAATCAGTTCATTGCTTTTAAGGTGACGCTGCAGCAGTGGGAAATGGGGGGCATACTTACGAGGTGGCGATCTCCTGCAACTTAAGGGGGTGACTTAACACAAATTTACTTTAACACAACTCTTTGCCACTTGAATGCACGTGTTCAGATGGTTGTGCCCCCGTCCCGTCAGTGACAGCGGCAGGTTGGTTCCCAGTGCTCAGTTTTCAGGATGCAACACGACCTGTGTACAGACTAGAAGACAGATCATCGGATGATCAGTCGCACTGGCAGATGTCAACCCCTCAGCTATTTGTGTTTTTGAAAGATTTTTTTTTTTTTTTCTTGGTATAATGTGGCAAACCTCATTGTTTCCTGTTTTGTTTCCTCTTGCACTGCAGGAAAACAAAACATCCTGATCTGCATAAATGGTTCTGCATCGAGACCATTAAAGTGTGCTGTCCAAAGGGCACATTTGGACCCGACTGCAACGGTGAGGAGAATCCTTTAATAAACCAGAAGACGGCATACTGCGTTTGTTGGTTGTGCTCCTAGCAGACCACACGTAGCTACAAATAAAGTAACGAGTGTTCACTAGGAATACGTGGAGACTGTTTAAATGTTTCTCTCTTCTTTGTGTTAAGCCTGTGTCGGAGGCTCCGAGACACCCTGTCATGGAAATGGAAGGTGTGACGGCGACGGGACACGCGGAGGAAACGGGAAGTGCAGCTGTGACCATGGTTATAAAGGGGAGTTCTGCCTTGACTGCATCGATGGCTACTTCAACGAAGTGAGGAACGACACCTTCTCTCTGTGTACAGGTGAAATGCACTGCCTTTGCTGCCGAACCACAACCATGTCACCAACCTTCATTTCCTAGCAGGGAGAGAGAGGTTTCGTAAATCTGTTGTTGTTTTTGGCCTTCACTTCCTCCGACAGAATGCCACTCTTCTTGCAAGACCTGCACTGGAGCAACACATCAGGACTGTGATGAGTGCAAGGAAGGCTGGGAGGAGGATGACCAAGAAGCTTGTGTTGGTAAGAGGACTGGTCATCACTGCATGCAGTTCTAATAGGTGCTTAAAGCCAGAGCTGCATGATTAGAATTAAAATGGTTCATTAATATTTTATTTGTTTTAGGTACCAAACTAGTTTAAAGGCAAAAAAAAACTGCCTCTACTTTATTATTGTACATTTTCAAAGCTGAAAATCTACTATTTTGATAATCTGCCAGTTTGATTTCACACAAATAGAGCTGTATAGTGCATTTGGCACCTTGGTTTAGTTGTTTTGGGCTGGTGGGAACGCAGGAATCACTCTGATCAAGTCATTTCCAATATAAATTTTCAACCAACAATAAACAGCATCTGCTAAATTGTACATTGTGCAAATGTACAGTTCTTGTTCTGTTTTTCAAGCATCACTGAGTTTGAACTCTTGGTTTGACATTTAAAGAATTCACATTGAGCCCACGAAGGCAGAACATTTTATTGACCATTAGTGCAACAATTTATGGCCTAGCTGATTTATTTATTTGTTGTAAAACAGGCTTCAACTGCAGAAAAAAAAATCTAAACTCTTTTTATGAAAGGGTGTGAAATGTGTCTATTTACCATTAGAAATTAATCCAATATTTAATTATAATGTATGTTAATTCGCAGGTTGCTTGTGTAATGAATACACTCTCGTCTGCAGTTGTAAAACTTATAATCTATTTTCTATTCTGATATGTTGTAGACGTGAATGAGTGCTCCAAAGAAACGCCTCCATGTAAAGAAGATCAATTCTGCCTTAACACCGAAGGCTCCTACTCCTGCAAGGGTAAGAGGACAAATAATGCCCTAAAGTGGAGTTTGCTGTTCATTTCAGTCCGTAAGCTTTGTGTCGTGACATTTTTACAGGGGATTGGAAGATTTTTCTGTGATATTTATGTAATAGTTTTTTGTTTTGTGTGTCTGTTCCTCAAAGATTGTGACAAAGTGTGCTCTGGCTGCACCGGAGCCGGCCCTGATAAGTGCCAAGCTTGTGCCAAAGGATACCAATACACAGAGGGCACCTGCACAGGTACAGTGTAAACCTACAAACCTACAAACCAGGCAATAAGTATTATAAACATATATGTTCTTTGGTCAAGTAAAATAATGGATATATTTGACCCAAAGTCACCAGGAGTTGTTTTGTGTAGTCTTTTAGGGGTTCTGTCCTTTAGTCTGGACTTCAGCAGGTCATCAGATGAATCTGAACACACATGCTGGACAGAAAGGATGACAGTCTAAAACAGAAAACTGCGAGGCCAAATACAGTTTATCATTGGTGTGGCTTTCTCTTGTTGGAGAGTGCAGCAAGAAGAGAAAGGATCCAGGGTCTGTAGATTGTAGAGACCGCAACACACCAACCTGAGGGTTCACTGTGGTTTAGGAGGTGTGAAGTGCAAAAGTAAGCAACAACAAAGTCAAGAGGGTGCACACAGAAAGGCTCTTCTTGTTTTTCATCTTATCTGAACATTCAAATACACCGAAAAACTTTCCCAAAAACTTGATCTTCTAGAATGAATAAACTGCAGACCAGCAGGATTAAGGCTCTGGGTTCCCTTTTTGAATGACAAATACAGATTACATTCAGCAGCCAGCCATTGGTTTAGTGGTCTTTGTGATGTGTTCAAGTGCAACCTTTTAGTCCAGACACAGGACATGTCACAGTCGGCTTTCGTTGCCAGTGGCCCTTTGATATCAGTTTGGTTTTTCCGTACCCCTGCTGTGGGATTAATTAAAGGATGATCCTATTTTATTTTAGGATTATTTTATAAATGCCTGTTCACTGTAATTACCCTCACGGCCAGAAGGGGGAGACAAATACACAATATCTGACAATAATGTAGCTCTCAGAGTTGAATCAAAACCACCCCAGGCATACAAATCTGATCTGATTGGCTCACCTTGGTCATGTTTTCTGTTTTCCAGATATCGATGAGTGTTATCAGTCAGAGCCAGTGTGCACGAAGGAGCACCAGGAGTGTATCAATAGTAACGGTAGCTACCTGTGCATCTGCTCAAGTGGCTATGAGGAGCAAGATGGCGAGTGTGTCCAAGCACCGCAGCAAGGTGAGGTTTGAAAACTGATTTCATTCAAGTTTTCAGCAAGAGTTCAAGGAGGCTCATATCATTTTTTTTTATTCCTCTACATCAAAGTTTGGAAACTTTAGAAAAACTGTGTTTGGCTGTTTCCAAGAAATGTTGTCGATATTAAAAGTTAACACGTTTTTTTTTCTTTATTTGACCTTAGATGAAACAGAGGAGTCGGAAGAATCAGAGACAAATCACCGTGAGCTTTGATTTCAAAACCGGGACCAGCAGGAGTCGAATTTTCTGCACATCCGAAGCCCCTCATTTTAAAATATTCGACTTCATGCACTTAACGTACCAGCTGCACTTACAACCAACAAAAGCCGCCAACACTGGGTTTTCCTGCGGTGGACCGCGGCTTGAAGGACATAAACAGAGACATTTTATGCCCTCAGTGCGCCTGTTGTTGTTGTTGTTGCTTTTCTCTGGTATGCACAACCTACCACTTGTTGTCTTTATTTGTCGTATGGTTTTAAAAATGAAAACAGTTTCAATAAAGGTGGATTATGTTCAATTTAAAAGAAAACCATGCCATTCAAATGATATTTTTTGAATAGTTCTTGCCGTTTTTTTATTGAGCAATATGTGGTGGAAAGTGAGTTGCAGTGATCATAGATGACCACTGGATGGCACTGCAGCCTTACAAAATAAGGACACCCAACAGTTTTGAGCTGTGGGTGCTCTCTAAATTGATCTGGAAAAGACTACATGGTGTGTCTCACAGTTTTTACTCATCTCCCTCCCTCCCTCATATCCATTGTGAATCCCAACCAGATTTTGGTTGTCTTCACAGCTCCACATTCAGTCCCTTCTACATTATTTCCACACACGTTAACATCGGCCAGGTCTTCGCCTACATTTTCCTTATTCTCTTACAAGTCTACAGCACCGGTTTTAAGGATGCTGTTTGGAAAGCCCTTCCTTTGGCCCCCGTTTGGATCAAAGCATATTTTTCTAACCCAGCTCTCACCTTGCAATAAGGCTTCCTGCGGGATGATGTCAGCTGTTTTGACTCGACAGGCCCGCTAACGTGGAGTGAACAGCCAGTTGAGACCTGTCTGAGCTGGCAGTGAGGCAAATGCAATCACGGACCCAGACACACACCCACCCTTCCACTTTTCACCCACGGATGTTATAAAATCCACCAGGTGGGGAGGGTTTATCAGGGAGCACGGGGAAAGGCTGTTTTGCAATAATTGTGCTAATGAAGATGTCTTAAAGGGATAGTTTTTTTTTTAAGTGATGTTAGATAAGGCACTCCACAGTGTTATGTATTACCTGCAGGAGATATAGTAGCAAACATGCTGCCAGTTAGAAGAAGCAGACTGTAGCACCTGCACAAAATCCAATCAATGATCTGCTGAGGATGGGGTCAACACAAAAATGTATATTAGCAACCTAAGATTATCAGTATCAGGTGTATATGAATTGTATGATACATTTAGAAATTTTCATCGCTTTAACTTGTGTAATTCACCTCTACATCTCTCTCTTCAGCAATAGCTCAAGGGAAGATCTGTTTTTCCCTAGGCCCGAATCAGAGAAAGCAAGAGGGAGCATCTGAATGAGTCAGCACACTGACTAATACATGAGTCAGTCTACCTACTATGGATGCTACAACACCCATCTAAGCAAATTTAGCCAGTATTAGATATGTATGATATGTAACTGTTATGATGCATCACCCCTTGGAAACAAAATACGTTCCACTTCAGCAACTTCACCGGCTCAACAGCTTAGGTTTAAGGTTTAGGGATCATGTCGCCGCAAGCTGATGCTGAGTGACCGGGTACCATGAGTAACTGCTACAGATTCACCTGGCTTTTTCTGACTCGCAGGGCATTTTCTTTATCTGCGACGCATCCAGGCAGTGCAAGCAGCAGAGATTTTTCTGATTCCGTCTAGAGAAAGCTCATTTACGGCGCCGGCCTTATCTACATAACGCACAAAGTGGGGCTGGAAAAGACTCTTTCATTTCATTTATCTAAGATGCGCTTTCACTGTTTGGTCTGCTGGAGTCGACCATGTTTGAATTTCTTGGCTCTCAAAATTGAAGTGATGCACCAAAACATTCAAACTTTGCGGTAGCCACAAAGTCTTCTAGAAGATGCTTTTTTTTTTTTTTTTTAGCAGCGACAAAATATTTTTAAACACTGTATGTAATGTTTTCAGGGGATGATGTTACCTTCAAGTGTGGCAACAGCATGGGAAGTTGTTTTCACAAAATGCTCGGTGTTGAAGTCGTAGCACTTGCGCCCACTAGGCAACTGTTAGCATCCAGTAGCCTCCAAGGCTAGCAGTTCAGCAAGCTAACGGCTGGGTTACTTAATGTGGAAAAGACTGAAAACGTCAGCAGATGTGTCAAAACTCATCAACTTAGACCTTTCAAAAAAAATTCCACTTATGAAGCTGTTAATACAACAGGAGTGGGCCGTGCACAAACACAACCCAATTCATGGTTAGCATAATGTTGCCTGTGCTGACATACTTATTTTGCCAGTTTCTGTAGGACTTACTTATATTTATTTGTAACTAAAGATCCATGAAATTGCTGCTGTTTGGCACACAATACATGCTTTGCTGGGGTTTGTCGCACTCAGTCGCAACAGTGTTAGCATCTGTGAAGCTAGCTAGCTTGACCCATCATCAGGGGGGATTGCAAGACGTTGCCTCCTTTAAATTATCTAGAGAAGAAAAGCTATTTAAATATGTTAAACCCAAATTTACATTTAAACATATTAATGAAATAAAAAAAGGAATGCCAGGGTATTTGGTTTCTTTAGCATTTGTGGAAGTAGGCGACTAGAGGCTGCTCTCTGATTGGTTCGAGCAGATTTTCCACAAGGAACGTCTCCACAGACACCTTTGTTGGTAGTGTACTGCAGGAGATAGCCTCTTTTTTATCTTTAGAAAACTAAATGTTACAATAATAATAATGATTATAATAGGTAGTAATGATACTGCTTAATTATATAGAATGGAATTGTAAATTTTGGTTGTTAGCTGTTAGCTCAGCAGTTAGCACACCCTGCTGGTGGGACAAGGCAAGGGTATGTCACCAGTCAACTGTTTTTTTTTGTTGTTGTTGTTTTTTTTTTACAGTTACTTTCAATCTAAAACAATAGTTTGCCCCCACTTCACTTAAAAAGGTAAATTGCACCAGCCGCCACTAATGCAGTAATTTAAAAGTGATATTTTTCCAAAATAACACCCAAGTTGGAAAACACAGAACTTTTCCTATAAGAGTGACGAGGTTGCTCTGTGCCTGCAGGTTACTGAAGTTGAAATGAATGCGCATAAAGTAGTATTTTTCCTGCTTTGGCCACAAACATATTACTTTGCCAGGTGGAATTATAAATGATTTTACATTTGACTCTGAGCAGACTATGTTTGCAACAGTTACAAAATGAAAACAGATATTTTGCTTCTAAGATATGTTTGATTTTCAAAAGTTTGAACTTGTGACCCTTCTAGGACAGCTCCTCTAACCACTGGGCTTGCCTGCTGTGAAATTAGAGTATTGTTTATTCCAGAAGGCAGCTTCCCTTTCCATGCAGCATAGTGAATCCCTGGTCGGATTCCACAAAAACGTGCATCGCGATGTGTTTGTGTGTCGGCACATGCACGAACGGCCGCGGTCGGAGGGGCACCCCGCTCTTTTCTCATGACTTTGTGGTGGTTTTTCTTCTGCCAGTAAACCTCAGCTGTGAAGCACATGGTCCAGCTGTATAGCTGGGGTGAGCATGAGGACACTGAGGGGGTTACCGAGAAAGCCTAGTGTATCGTGCAGAGGAAGAAAACGCCGCGAGCTGATAGTGCCGTAATCTCTACCGTTCAGAAATGCTTTTTATTCTAGCTGACCAGGACACCCTGCCCTCTGTTCCCTGGCATCAAACTGTGGCTCAGATTCTCCTCCTCCTCCTCCTCATTCATCAGTGGTTAAATCTCAAGGCGGCTGTTTCCCAAAGCTATCCTTAGAAAATAACCTTCATTGTTCCATTGTAAGGGAGTGGGACAGAGATAATCACAGTGCTGAGGTACACTGAAGAAAGCTGCATGCTAAACTGGAAGCCAGATGTGGCACCATGTGCTTTTGTTGTCTGTCAGTGGTCTGCACCGCCTCTGATGTCAGGCACTCCCTAAACTTGCAGCCCTCTCTGATGCGGTTGCGTTTGCCTTCCTTTCACCAAGCCGGACGCTCAAACTGCATCAATTAGCAGACAAATTGGAAACTCTGCAGGGCAGATCCGAGCAGAAACTCAGATATAGAACTTCTTTGGTAAGCTACTCTTTTCAGGGAACTGTAATAGAGGCGCAGGAAGCCTCAGCGAGAGAACTGACACCAGCTCTCCTGCTCCAGGATGCTTCATGAATTGCAGACTTTGGCGGGAAGTGAAAGCATCGGATGGAGGACAGAGGGGCAGCTGGGGTTGTAGCTGTAGCTGCTTGCCCGGGGTTAAGGAGGGGAAATTGGAAATTTGTGCTGTGTGCGAGAGAGATATAACACACCGGCTTGCAGTCTGTGTGACCCCTGAAACATAAATGACCCCAAATGCTGGATTTCATAAAGGCAGTGTTTTTGTTTTGTTCTGCAGTTAGCATCTGAAGCTACAAACAGGGGCACATGAAGTTTCACATCTGGATAAAGGCTTATCATTATCCAGGTGAGTGTCAGGATTGTTTACTTATATTGTACTGTATATGGGCCAGACTGACGCTGGACTGACACTGTCAGGTTAATCTATAACATGCCAAACTATGTGAAATGTTGACAAAGCCGTAAAGCGAGTCAGTCCCCGTAGACCTCCATGTTAAAATGCTCAACTTAAATAAAAAGAGAAAACATGTTTATAGCCTCTTACAAAAGAAAACTGTTTTGTTCTCCATAGCTTATTCACAACATTCATGACAAATGCACGGTGCAGGGTGAATTTTTAGGTAGCTCATCCATTTTAATTGTACTAAGGCTTAAAACTACGCATGATTAAGGGTGCGGCTGCTTTGAGCGACACCTCTGTGCTGCCAGTGAACATCAAAACTGCCCTTCAGTTCAGCTGAGACATAAGGACAGTGAAGAATGAACCTTTATTGAGGATGAACATGCAAGGTAATAGATTAATGGTTAGACTCCAAGAGCGACGGCGTGGTAGAACTGAATCACAGACGATGAAGGCAGGTCGTCTAGACGCTGCTGGCGGAGGTGGAGATGGTAATAAAGTTGTGAGGTGGCTGAAGGAGACCTCTGATGAAGACTACTAGGATGACCAGGGAGATGATGAGGAAGAGGGTTGGTCAACGGACGGCCTGTGGATGGAGTGACAGAATGACAATGATCTTCAAGCGCAGCGACAACGGGGTGATTTGTTGGAAGAATGACAAGCAAAAAGTTAAAGTTCGATGAAAGTAGTGACGTATGCAAACTGAGGACAGACTTTTGATTTTGATAGTGCGGAAAGAAATCATGAGGGGACAGAGCTTCTGTATTTGACTTTCGCCTAAGCTTCATGACTCCCATGAGTGACGTCCAGAGTTTATCCAAATATAACATACACGGCATATGCTATTCATTCTTCCTTTGACTCAGTTTTTGGTCTCCACCACCTTTCAGTCTTGCTTTTGGCGAAACTGTTTTCAAGGGAACGGTGTGAGAGACACAAAACCCGAAGTTGTGTTCCGTAAAACCAAAACAAAAAGCTGAAAGACACACAAAATATCATTATAGCCGAGTGGAACTGCACAGTTTAGTCACACAATTATCTAAGGGTTCATCAGTTAACTTTCACATAACTCAGAGCCGTTTACTTTATTTATTATTATATATTAAGACAGGTGCAAGGTAATAAAATGCATCATAGATCCACGGCTCAAGCAAGTCTATCAGCACAACCACCTTTAGTTTTGTAGTTCTGGGGAAAGGAAAGGAGGCCTCGCTGCAGAGTCTGCACTTAACAAGACGTGTTCTGGATCCATGAACAAGTTTGTCTGCATTATATTCAGTTTAGACTTTTGATGGAAACAAACCTGGGAAATGTAATGTAAATTTGAATTATTTAGCTCATGAGACCTTTTTTCTTTTTCCTTCTGAGCAACAACATCATGTCTGAGCCTGAGGCGGCGGAGAAATAATGGATTGGCAAACCCTTCAATACACCGGTGTTTTCCTATCACGAGTGAGAATGATATTCTACCTGGGACTATTTTGTTCAATAAAAGTGTGAAACCAATCCAAACATTTTTAATTATTCAGCGTAGGATGTGGCCCCGTTGGTTCATTGTCCTGGGAATGAAAAGTTGGAGAGAAAATTGTCCATTTGGCGGTGCAGTCTAAGTACTACGTACACATATAAGTACCGGGTATGGGAGTGAATGTGTGACACTATAGCTTGGCTTTCTCTTATTAAAAATAAGATGGTACTATCAGTTTAATGGTATACTGCAGAACAATGCACAGTGCAAACCATTTTTCAGAAGAGTATTCCTCAGGGGAGCAGGAAGAAGACGAGGAGGAGGGTGTCAGGAGGCAGAGTTGTGTGGCGTTCGCTGGCACGCTCTCCGCCGTGCTGAGAGTCTGCAGACAGGTAGGATGTATTGATGTTACCCGCCTTTGTTTGATCTTAAAGCCAGCGCCCATGTCTGCCTGTGTGTGTGTGTGTGTGTGTGTCTGTCTGCACGTGCAGGCATCTGTGTGTACGCGTTGACTGCATAACAGTGTGCCGAGATCTGGCTTATGCACGTATGTGTGTAGCACTACAGTGTGACTGCACTGTCTGGCCTCTGATCTCTTACACCCATCAGCAATGAGAGGAGACACAGAGGCAACTTTGATCTCCCAGCGACTTAAAAAAGAAGAGGGAGACGCTGCAGCCCTCTCTCCTAAAGTCTTTGTTTTTTGAGATTGTAAACTGGGGAAATCAAAAGGAAAAAGAGAACTCAGATAAATTTCTTTTTTGCAACCGAGTTTCTAAAGAGCCTTTTCAGGTGTGCACGTGCACAAGAAAATCACGGCTGTCCCATATGGATTTACATTAAGCAACGCAGCGGGCAGTTGCAACAGTGTGCTGTTGCTGCAACAGCATGACAAAGTGCGATGGTGACAGTTTTAAATAACTGTCAAACAGATTAGGCCATGGGAGAAGTTTGAAACTAGCCTGCCACATCATCCCAGACTGGCATCAAAGAACCGGCGGCGATGAAGGCGGACTGTGGCATTGCCTGCGTCTGGGCCAGAAAATTGCACTTGAACACACCACAAAGGCTGCAGCCGAAGGCCAACTAACTCGTACATTCTGCAGCTGCATGAGAATAACAAATGATGCCCTCTTCACTTCATCATTTGTTTGCGTTCTTCTCCTCCTTTTCTGTTGAGACTAAGGCCACAGACGGCTCCACATTGACTGACATCTGACTGTCGGCTTTGTGTGTTATGGCTCTTAGGTGTTGACATGGTATTTCAGCAGAAATGTGATTTAACACCCAAGAACAAAGTTTATTCCATTTCAGTTCAGCCCAGTGTTGCCAAATCCAGTTGATGGTTTCCAGCCCGAGAGCTGTTTAAAACCACCAAAATGCACACAAAACTGCCCAAAACATTAGATCGATATTTTGTTTAGTACTGTAACCACCCAGTTTGTTTATGTCAGTGCAGCCTGTCATAAAAACCATTGAAGTCTAAGCATAGACGTCTTCCAGCAACAAACAGCAGAAACCAACCACCACAACTGCTCACATCGAGCTACTATGAAGCCATTTTGCCCGCAAAATACAAATCAAAACCTCCCAATTGGGTCCAATCTGGCACCGCTGGTTCAGCCTTTGTCAAGTGATTTTTTTTTTTTGTGCATTGTTGTAAGGCTTGGGCATAACAGGATTTAACAAGACTCTAATTTTGACTTTTGCGATTCAGCTACTCATGACAACCTGGATAGACAATCAACCCCCAGCCGCATCTTTGTTTGGGCGACAGATGGTTTTTGCACCACAAGTCCCTGACTATAATCAGATTTTGTCATGTCTAGTAGCAAGGGAGGGAGGCTGGAGCAGGCGACAGAATGACTTTAATAAAAACTCAAAAACCAGAACTTAAGGAGATGCAGGCATGGCAGAGTAATCCAAACACACTAATCCGAAAGAAACCGGTGAAGACCAAACACAAAGGATGAACCACAAGGAAAAAGCCAGTCAATTTTTCCTTGTGGTTACAGACAACAGCACAGGGGAAATATAAAAGACAACTTGACAGCGGATAAAGGCAGGGCTATATATACATGGGTGTTAACAAGACACAGGTGAAACTAATGGGGGGAGGAGCACGCAGACAAAAGACACAAGACAAGACAGGTGAGAGGAATCACAGAGACGGGAACAGACAGACAGGAGGTAAAACTTAAATCCAACAAAGTGGGGCAAACGCAGGAAGTAAAGCAAGACCAGGAACACCAAGGAAGAACTTTACAAATATATACAGGAAACACCCAACAGGGTCACGAAAAACATTCAAAATTCAAAACCATGACAGACTTAGCCACTTTTTTACAAGTTCGGCTGCCTAGAGTTAGTCATTTTCAAATGGACATTAACATGTTGTAGTTAAAGGTATGTTAATTCATGAAAGGGGAACTACTGTTTTTTACAACCTGGACCTTATTTCTGGCATAAAATATGATCGTTTACTCACCCATATAACTTTTGTGTCATTTGTAATCAGTCAGGAGATATTTAGATCTGCGTACATCCATATAGTGGGAGTGACTGGGGCACCGAAACGCAGCCTCTAAATAATGCATTATTTGCTGTGAAACTCATTCATTTCACCAATATTTTGTTATGATACACTAGTGCTATTCCCCATTGAATCCGGAGTTACCTGTTATCATCATCCGGGGTCTGTAGATTAACCTACAGACCTCGGATGATGTCTTCTGACCTGGATGATGTCATCTCTGAGCGCTGCGCGCACCCGTGACGGTCGGCTTGTTTACCTGTAATTTGTTACTGCTATGGTTCGTTCACAACCTCAGAATTGGAAAAATATTCAACCATGTTGCAAAAAACTAGTAGTAGCAAATTACAGGTAGATAATGCGCTATTTAGAGGCTGCGTTCCGGTGCCCCAGTCGCTCCCACTATATGGATATACGCAGATCTAAATATCTCCCGATTCACTACACATGACACAAAAGTTATATGGGTGAGTAAACGATCGTATTTTATGCCAGAAATAAGGTCCAGGCTGTAAAAAACGGTAGTTCCTCTTTAAGGTGTCCTTTGTAGCCAGCAGATATCCGGTTAACAAAAACTTCTGGTTCCGTGCACCAGCCATCTTCTCAGTCTGATTGAGCAAATTGAAATGCAAGGATGAAACGGACGTTGACAGACAACACCTACGGTATGATTGTTTCGCAAACAGTTCATTTTATACTCTTTTAACAGTTCAGTATTTGCTAGACAAACGTGACGTGTTAGCTTGTGCAACCAAATCTTGCACAAATTTGATTGGTCAATACAATACTGAATTACAAATGGAAACCATATAACTTCTCCTACATAAATCTTGGAATGTTATTATGCAGATAACGTTGAAGGAGATTATAAAATGCTAAATGCAGCCATTCATATTCCTTTGCTGACATATTCCTTATGTGTGAATGTGCCAAATTTATTATCAGTGTGTAGCTCCAGCTGTTGGGACATATATTGACTACGAAGACTGTGGTCTCAGTTGTGGCGTCATCTCCATCCCTGTCACATCGTAATGAATCAGGCAGATATCGCAAAAGATTATGTAAAATTTCAAATTTGGACCAGATGATCTCACATGAGTAAACAGACAGTTTCCAGGCAGATGTTCAGCACCTGGTTAGATAAACGCTGAACTCCAAAATCAGTTCCGTATTTTTCAATGCTCTGTTCACCAGTCCTCCGCTTGTTTTACAGAACTTAAAACGACCAGGGCTAAAAATAGTTGCATTAGTCACTGTGTAAGTGATAGCACGACCAACTTCACACCGGGGTTGTGAGGGTTTTTGCTATGAATAAGCAGTATTTGGTATTATCAACCTATTTTAACACCTGCAGCAACATAAAACACTAGCTGGCTTCCTACATCAAACGCATACCTCTCTCTCTCTCTCACTGTTGGACCCAACTTCAAAGTACCCTCCGAACCTTTTCTCCAAAACCAGCTGTGCAGGAGGAGGAGGAGGAGGCCGGCGTTCGCTTCTCCTCGAGTCTGAGCGGATTGGGTGCGTGTTGCCATGGCGCTCGGGCGGTGTTGACACTGGAGGGTGTAAACAGGGGGAGAGGGAACAAGGTGGTGGTGTGCAGGGGAGTAGGGAGGTCTAGCGCAGGCTCGGGCCGACAACGCAGTCTGGGCCGATTAGCGAGAATGGGAGGTCACAGGTTTGATTCTGTGTGTGCGCTCGCTGTAAGCAGCTAAATTCACACTCAGATGGGAAACAGACTTGAATTTGTCTGGTGCATATTTTTCTTGTTTGCCTCATTCATGGATAATCCCAGACGTGAACATGCACACGAAACACAAGGCACTGACCATATAAAGTTTTTACTGAGCAGTTGCTGTTTAGATCCAACATAAGTAGCATTCATTTGTCTTCTGGTCACCTGTCAAATATTAATTTCAACGTTTGCCTCACTTTTAGCTCAGGCTTTGGTCTCCGCTAAGTTTTGGGGGAAATATCTGGACCTGCTCAATACTATATCCTTATTTTTTTTGTTGCTGAAAACAGCAGCTGGTAACAAGGCTGATGAGAGCGGTGAGACCGAACCAAAACAGCGAAGCCTCTCGGTCATAAAACCGAAACAACGAGCTGAAAGATGCTGAATTGCTCAAGTAAACTGTGCATTCAACAGCAGCCTCGTGTTTGACCCATTTAAATATACATATTTTTGATGAATAAGGCTTTAATATTATTATTCAGTGAGTTTATTTTGTGTGTTTCTAAATACGATGCATTAAAGGGGAATTACCATTTTTCACAACCTGGACCTTATTTCTTGCATAAAATACGATCGTTTACTCACCCATATAACTTTGGTGTCATTTGGAGTCGTTCGGACGATATTTAGATCCAGCGGAGCGCCGCGTATATAGTGGGAGTGACTGGGGCACCGAAACGCAGCCTCTAAATGTCACATTACCTGCTGCGAAACTCGTTCATTTCACCAATATTTTGTTATGATACGCTAATGCTATTCCCCGTTGAGTCCGGAGTTACCTGTTATCTATTCGCGGACGTGCAGTGGTTTGCCAGCTGTTCCTCTCTCTGCCTCCGCATCCTCCTTTCAACGAGCTCCTCATCCATATACTCTGGCTAAAAAACGGTAAGGACGTCCATCATAAACAAAGTCGTCGTCCACAACCTCAGAATCGGAAAAATATTCAACCATGTTGAAAAAAACTAGCAGTAGCAAATTACAGGTAAACAAGCCGACCGCCGCGGGTCGTGCGGCACTCAGAGATGACATCATCCAGGTGGGAGGTTAGTAGGTCAATCTACGGACCCCAGATGATGATAACAGGTAACTCCATACTCAACAGGGATAAGCACGAGCATATCATAACAAAATATTGGTGAAATGAACAAGTTTTCGCTGCAGATAATGCGTTATTTAGAGGCTGTGTTTCGGTGCCCCAGTCACTCCCACTATATGGATATACGCGGCGCTCCGCTGAATCTAAATATCGTCCGAACGACTCCAAATGACACCAAAGTTACATGGGTGAGTAAACGATTGTATTGTATGCCAGAATTAAGGTCCAGGTTATAAAAAAAACGGTAATTCCCCTTTAAATAACGCCTTGTTTTTGTTGCTACACCAGCTGGATAGTCTGGGTAATGGTGTTTGAGGGGTTTTCATGTTAGCATAGGCTAACAGCAAGGTTTCATGGGGAATCTGGTCTTTCACAGATTGAGAAAAGATGTGAAAACACAAGAAATATCAGTGTAAAAAAAAATGTAAAGCCTTTTAACCTCTTCAGTGTCACATACCGTGGCCATTTAGCTGGATGATTTATAAAAACTTATGACCACTTAATAAAATTGGCCCAATATGTAAGGCACTTTACACAGGAAAGTGTAAAGCATTAAAAGAGGTGGGATAAATGTGAGATAACAACTCCGTCTCCTTCTCGCAGACTGTGACAGACTTGCATGCTGTTCTGGAGGCAGAGAGTAGAAGACTGACTCTTGGCTGATGAGTGGGTTGCTAAATAACTACATATGTACTTATAACTTCCCTCTCCAAGTCTAATTTGTGGGTTTTGTTGTTTGAAACGTGCTTAATTTGCGACATAATTTAGCCTTAAAGGACAGTCACTCGGCCTGCTGCTGCTGCTGCTGCCGGGTCGCCGAAACATTCTCACATCTTCGTCCAGCTTCCTGGACGTGACTCGGTCTGATCCGCGTTTTATTGGGTAGTTTAGTGGATGTGTTTCATTGCGACATAATAAGAGAGAGGACATGAGTCTCTTATGAACCTTCAAAGCCACGTGGCCACATGAAAGCAAGGAGAAGCCTATCGCGGCAGCAACAACAGGCATCAATTCCATTTTGCCCTTGTTAAAATTGACTGGATATGAAACAGGCCTGGGCTTCTGTGTCATTTTGTATGGAACTCATTTCCTGGCTGTTATCGCTTCATATGGCTCTGTTTTTTTCTGGACGCTGACCCCAGAAAAGAGAGAGCAGCGATCACAGGAGGGCTCTGCAGCTTAGCCATGCTGACCACCCCACTGATGGCCGTTATGCAACTGACAGGGCTACTTTCGGTCAGCACAAGGGGTGATTCACGTTCAGTCCCGCAGCCTCGGGCTAAAGCCAAAATCCTCCCTTCGTGATCGTGGCTCTCGGGCAGGGTGGATTTCGGGACGGTACCTGCTGTAGTTTGAAGATTTGTTTGAAATTAATCAAACCACTCTTTATTTTATTTTTTAAATTGCAAAGCGTGGCTCGGGCAGTCAAGCCTTCCAGGAGAGAGAAAGAGAGAGAGAGAGAGAGAGAGAGAGAGATTGCATTTTGTATTGAAGGCTGTGCTGATGAGTCTGCAGTCAGACAAAGTGAGGGGGAGAGGGAGCAGCACTGCTGGGTCAGCTAAGCCTTGCCTGTCACCTCTCTCTGTCAGCTCAGCACTTTTGGACATATATCTGCCATGTGGAGCTGCTGGTCCAGTGACATGCCACTCATTCCCCTCCGGAGCCTGCTCTACGATCTTTACACTTTATATTCCAAAAAAAAAATATTATTTTACAGCCCTAACTGCCACTGACCTGAACTAACCTGTATTTTTACTCTAATATCCATCTTTGGAATTGCGTCTTTTAAACAAATGATGGAGAAATTATTCTAATCCATCACCACCATCTTTTCAGCTCGTCTGAACATCTGAATGAATCTTAATATGCACAGAAGGCTTCAAGGTAGTAGTAGTAGTAGAACAAAATGATTACATGGTTCAAATATACTGTATATAATTATCGTATGAATGCAATCAAACTGCCTCTAGAGTCGCACAGCACATTATATCTGTGTGTCAAACAGCTGACAAAAGCTGATAATTGGCGGCTAATCCGATTGCCGTCTCCCTTTCCTTTCAGCACTGACCACCAGGTTGCACCCCGGCTGGGACCCGTCAGCTGTCCCGCTGAGGCCCACACGTAGCCTACCAAGTTAACAGCCAGAAACATCTGGACACGCGTGCAATTCAAAGGCCTGGTCACAGCTGTAGACAGGAATCATCCAGCAGAGCGTTTTTCCTCCGGGCAGCCTCTCTTGTTTTACTGCTCCGAGTTGGTGCCTGCACGGACGTCCTCGCCCCGGGACCTGAATCTTTTGGTTTACGACGGGGCGTTAAAAGACATTGATCCTTGGCGTAGTAACGTAAACAAAACAGCGACTTCCTATTATGTTCCCTTGTAGTGGAACGGGCCCTTCAGGGTGATGATCTTGAGTCAGATAAGCTGCGTTTGCGCACATGCAAGGAGTCTGATCCAGAGTCAGGCATTTTATTGATGTTTGCATACAAATCTATGCATGTTCAACCAGAACTGGTCTTTCCACTCCTCCCTCTGAATACACTCCCCCTTACAACCAGTGTTCTCAGTTTCAGTTTGCCTTCTCCTGGATGGATGGCGCAGCAGCAGTTGTTTCTGGTCTGAAAGCTGATCAGTAAGAGGTTAAATACCAGTGACACAAAACACCTTCTGTTTTTGTCCTGCAGGCTTTTTTTCTTTCAGGTATTTCCACTTTTCTGTATAGCTGCTAAAGTTGAAGACCAAAAAAAAAAAAAAAAAGGAGAGGAGCTTCCGGTGTTTCATTCCGTCGCTGAAAATGTAAATTAAGTGTGTGACCAAATGACTACACAGCTTGATCTGGCAGGTTTACATAACGCTGGAACCTTGTCAGGTTCCCGTGGCCAAGCAATAGCAGCTCCAGCTTGGCCTACATCCTGTTTCTGGGGCTCTTTAGCGATGGCTGTGAATGGCTCCAGTTTGCGTGGAAGTGTCTTTGATTGTGGAGAGAATGGAAGGCAGGGAACACAGCCCACTCACCAGCCTGCCGCTGCCCCCGCACACAGGCGCACAAATACGCACGCACGCATGCACACAAACACACACACACACACACATTGATGCACCAGTAACAAGAATGACTCAGTCATTCAAATCATCAGCTGGAATAATTAGAAATCGCAAAATTTAATTGAATGGGATGTAATCGATTGCACTTAAAGCAGAAAAGGCTGACACACACACACACACACACACACACACACACACTCACTCACTTGACTCTTTCCATCTTGCTCTCGCCCACACGCTAACACACTCTCACACATGTTTGTTCGTGCCAATACAGTACTCCCAGATGGACTACTACCAGAGCAGGGATTACGTAACAGAAGCCTGTTTCAAACTACAAACTTTAAATTTAAACAGCGAGGCACGGCGAGTAGATTTACCTCCACATGAGAACGCCGTTTGTCAGTTTGCTGATACTCCAGGTGGCTGCAAATGTTCACCATCGTAGTGACTCACTTGCGCCAAGGTAGACGGGAAAGGCTCATTTTGAATTATTTCATTTAATAGCATTTATTTGAACAGTTTTGACCACAGTTATAATAACGCTGCACTTATTCTTTGACTCAATGTGCAAAAAAGAAATTAATTTTGGCAGGCTCATTATAATTTGGGCTCTTTTTGTATTCAGCTATGATGGCTTTGTCTGCACGCCGCCACCAGCAGTGGCAGTGAACCGCAGGTCATATTAATGAGGCTACCTTAAGTCCCTGATGCCTGATTGCAGCAGTTTGGGTCAAAAGTTAGTGCCGCTCAAACAAATGTGACCACACAAGTCTGATACATATATGAGTTACAACTTTCGGAGGATGTCTTCATCTCTGGTGTCAACTGCAAAAAAATGTTCCTAAACCCATTCAGTTAAAGTTTAGTATACTTAATTTTCCAGAAAGTAAGAAATACAGGTTATAAAAGTGCTTGTGTCCTGCACTGGGAATTGATCGCAGTACTTCCCGTTTCTCAAAGGACCATTAGCAGTAGCTCCAGCTGTTGTTAGCCTAGCCACCGTAGCCAGTCTGACTAACTGAAAACCGAAATGTCCATCTAGCTACCCAGTTGATATTTCGTCAACCAGACATGAACTGATGGCATGGCGCGGCATATACTGATGGCAAGCATATAGAGACGGCATGTCTCCATATGCCACTAGGAGCTCGCAGCAGGACATCAATATATGCTGTGGCATACCATAAGCCACTTTGCACTCATCCAAACTGTCTTTAAAAATGCTCCAGTGAAAGGGAACCAAACTTGCACCTATGCAAAAGCTGTGCATTGTAAACTGAACGGGGACATTGAGGCCGTGGGCCGTGACCGAGCTAAGCTAGCACAAGCTAATCCTTCAGTGTGTTTACTGAGAACTACCCGCCGCTACGGCTGTCCTGTAAACCATGTCCGTCCACTGTGCTATTCAGTAACACTTGGCACGCCTCTGAAATAGTCAATGGCACGTTTCTGCGGCATGACCTGTATCCTGCAGCAATACACTGCTGCAGAGATTCTCTTGCTAAAAGTCACGGGGCAGCCTTCCAGAAACATCCATGGGGTCCCTGTGTGTTTTTCTGTGCAACACAACCCTCACAATCATACAATGAACAATACTGTCTACATAAGCGGACCGACAATGTTTTAAATTGTTGCATGAATGGGACCGGGTGTAAGAACGGGATGTGGAAACCATGAAGTAGCCTCTACTCTCTGACTCTGATGGTTGGAGAAACTCCTTGAGTGTTCCCTTAATCCATATTTATTACAAAGGTTTTTGACCACCTGACAAACAAGGTTGTTTTTTTTTTGCAGCATTGCCTTGTTCCCATATCTTAAACTATGGCCAAGGCTGCAAAACAAAGACCCAAGTTGTAATAATAATTATTATTTAATCGCTCATGAGCACTAAAATTAATTACGACAGTAGCAAGTCCTAACTCTGACACTTTCATAACTGTCTTACTATCAACTAGCATTTAATTAATTTGAGAACTCAAAACCCAGCTATTATACACAAAACGTCCCTCAGCTGTCTTATCTGAAACCCATAAGTCATTATGTCAGTTGTTAAAATCTGTAGCGGGCTTCATTTTGACTGCAGCGATGCAGGATTTGTAATGGTTTCAAACTTTCACCTCGTCAGGAGGCGGTTACGTAATGCCGGGTTGCGAGAGAACAAGATTTGACTGTTAATCAAGTGCATCTCGTCTCGTCTCCCGCCAAGCAGCGAAGCCCCTGTCCCTCGCAGCCCCACGCGGCTGGCAGGGAGCTACCATTTACAAGCTGGGGGAGGAGGGAAGGGAAGGGGTTGGAGGTGTAGTGGTAACGGAGAACAGATGTAACTTCTGCCACGAACACACACATGCGTACGGGCTCATGCCTCTTAATCCTGTTCTCCCTGACTCGTGTCCTCCCCTCAGATTATGTCGTAAGTGTCCCTCCTTCTCCTTTAACCCCTTTATTCTCTCTTGCATTTCTCTCAAACATACCCCCTTACACCCTCTTCCCCCATGTTTCAACAACAGGGTCAGTGTAGCCCACTGGCGTCGCCTTGCTCCTCTGCTGGACACAGGCCACTCTGTTTGGGCGTAAGAGGGGCGAAGGGGGGGCCGACTTGACTCCAAACTCACCTCGCACCACCGTGATCTGGGAGACACAGAGAAGTTTTAAATGCAATTTCTGTCTTAGTCTGTCTCTCCCGTCTGTCTGTCTACCTACTCTCACCAGTGTGACGCACCTCCACTCAAACACCTGTCGGCAGGTCGAACAATGCGCATGCTGTTGGGGGACGTAACACTGTGAAGGTGTTGTTTGAAGTGGATTTTCCCTCCCTGTCTCCATCTCTCTCCTCCCCCCTCACCTAGACACATCACACAGAGCAACACAATAACCTTGTTGTGCTGGCACTGAGGCTCATAAGGGAAATACAGGATTTTTTTTGTCGTTCCCTCCCCCATTTTGTCTGTGTTTTACAATCAAATCGGATGCACACCGCGACCGAAACAATCGCTCCCTTTATGAAATCTTAGAGCTCAGAGTTAGGGGTTAAATCTGGCCTCCCTAAGGACTAAATTGGATGTGTGTTGCTTGTGAAAAACCGTGGGGTGAGTTCAGGTCTCCTCCCCTGCAGTAAGTAAGGCCAGTTTGGTAAAAATTACTATCCCATTAGGTTGGAGACGTTTTGCCACTCTTGCGATTCTGATGAATCTCACATGAGTGCCATCTGACCTTAACAATTCACATCTGACCTGAATGATTCTCACGTGGCATCAAGTGTTGATGACCCACAGAGGTTAAAAAGCCTGGGATTCCTTTACAGTCGGCGGAGGAAGCCTCTCAGCTAAGCATTGGAAACCGCAAGTCCAGCTGTGCTTGACCTTTGACCATTATCCCCTGTTGACTTCCAACAAATGTATACTAATCTGGAGTGAGGGGATGCCGAGGATGAGAGGCATAATTAAAGGGGGATTTATAAGATTAGAGGCCATGACATTTGCGCAAAGTAGTTTTATTATTTGCATGTTTTTGTTCTATTTTCCAGGCAGCCATTGTTTTCCATCCATTTTAGCAAGAGAACTGACACTCTTGATTGTTGCATAAGCTGAACGTATAACGCTCATAATGAATATTGATCACAAGCATCGCAATTCTGCTGAAGACGCCAGTCACCCTTAATAATTACGTTACGTCTTTGGTAAATCAACAATATCAAAATAAAAAAGAAGGACATTTGAGAGGTGGTGTTGAGGCCACAATTTACTCAGACCTCTAGTCAACACGACCGCGTCTGAAGGCAGCGTTTGTTTGCTAGCAGGGTCAACACGGGGAATCTTCAGCGTGCTAGAGTAGTGTAGGTTGCCCAACAACAATAGCAAAATTGTACATTTCACATTTTATGATGCAAATCCACGTTTTCTTATTGTTTTCCTTCCATGTTGCCATATTTTTGTGAGCTCTATGGATTTGCTCAAACTATAATTCTTCGCAGAGATGCTTCACTGAGACAACGAATTAACCTGGAAGCCAGCCCAACTTCCCTTTCCCGCAAAATGTTTGTGGTTAAAAGTTGGTCAGGAGTTGCTACGAATTGATTACGCTTTGGTCCGCCAGGCCAATTGAATCGCTTGGGTGGGCATTAAGCTGTCATGACTCCATCAAACACCTTAAAACAGAACATCAACAGAATCTGAGCGCCGTAGAGTTGAATTTGTGAACAGCAAATTTGCTTCGGTTGGTTGTAGGACGGTCCAGTTGCGAAGAGCGGCGATTCCTTCTCTATTCTGGTTGAAACACGCCCCATAATGAAAACCAAATGGCTGGATGAAGTTGCTGAATCTACAAAAAAGGGGCCACAAGCATTTCATTTATGTGTTACTGAAGAACCCCAACCAAAGCCATACCCACATATTTCACCTCTTATCTTTAAAAGCTAAGTGAGTGAATTCAAGTGGCGTATTGGAATGAAGAAAAATCTCCTACAAACAAAGAGTAGTCGGATAATTGTTGTAAAATACAATTTCTGTGATGGTGGTACAACAGAAATCAATATCAGTATTTTCAACGTCTAGAATATAAACCCAGCAGTATGTCGACTGAACATTGCGTTATACTGGAGCCATATTTTTCTGCTGGCCTTGTAAATGTAAGTTTCTAACCAGACAATAGATGGGATTTATTTTCTTCTTTCTATCTTATTTCACTTTCAGATGGACCAGAGGGCCCTGGCCAGAAGGGAGAAGCTGACAGTGAAAGATGAGGCCTCTCTCCTCCTTCTCGTCCCTGCTCTCTCTGGTATTATATCAAACGACAATGCTTCCATGTTGCAAGAATGCGTCCTGTATTCCCCGATGAAAGAAGCAGGATGTTGCTGATGCTCATAGGTTCTTTCAGCCCGTCAGGCCCCGCCCTGCGCCCCAGCCAATAACAAAAGACTCAGCTGCCCGCTCCGGCCGATTAACCAAACAAATGCCCCCGGTGGCAACAAAACATGTCTGTTAAGGCACGTGGGCATTCCTGACATGCCTGCCTGTTTATATGGCAGGGGGTTCAGGGGGTTCAGGGGGGGTTCATGCGTTTGTGCGTGTGACTGAGGGCAAACGTGCCGCACGGACGCTGCCAGCGGACGGCCTGAGTGAACTCGGTGACTGAATTCTGCTTTACCCCTGATTACTGTCTGTGTGGCAGCTACAGGGGCGAATGTGCACACAGCGGCTAAAATGGAGGCCAGCGCCACGACGCAAAAAGAGACAGTCCGAGAAGAAACGTTTACGGTTAGGGATTCTTTTGTGAAAGACTCCAGTTTATCTGCAACCTCTCCTGTCCTTGCTAATTTATCTACTGCATCGTCATACGGCGATAAAGATTGACGTCACGAACAAGAGAACGACGAAGACGGCATAGAGGAGGCAGACAAGAATAGGTGGACAAGAAAGTGAAGGTGTGCAGTCAAGGAGAGAGTGTTTGGCTGACTAGAGGCGACAGCCAGGGAACAAAAAGTGTTGCGGTGGGGGTGGGCATGACGCACAGGTGCGCACACACACACACAATCGCCACCCCAGACAATGACTTCTCACCTTGGTGCTCGCCTCAGACGAAGAGGCTGCTTATTCACACGGAGCGAGTGACATCAAGCGGCGTCATTCTCCTTGTCTGACTACGCGCAGTGAGTGACAGTGAAATAAAGAGGGTGTTGTTTTATGGTTTCAAATGTTAAGGCTGGTCTCATGCCATTTTTTTCTTTATGTCAACAGATCCAATGTGTTTGCCCGTCTCTCTGTGACGTAAATCAAACTCATAAGTAAAGTAAACTTCCATCTGCTTCCGAACTAGTTTTCTCTGTTTTGCGTAAAACTAACGCGGCAAAATACGAAAGACTCAGCATTAAACTTATAGATATACAATATAATATATATGGTTCAGGAAAAATACTGTATCATATTGAACGTACCCTACAATGGCAACCATCTTACACAGTCCCATATTTGTAGGGGTAATCCTTTGTAGGCAATGCATGACTTGAACTCTTGAACCCCTTCACCAATGAGTGATGCATCCAAATGTTGTGGTCAACCCTCTGTATTTGCTCATTATAAAGTCTTAGTGACTATGTGCAAACCAACTGTAGATAAAAAATTTGGGCCAAATTGACAAAATTTTATTTCTAGAAGCCCATGTCAACACGTCTTGGCCTGCATGCTCCTACCTTTGCAGTATTAATCGACTCTACGTCATTCATTGATTACAGCAATTCTCCATAGACCACATCATTGTATTTGGATGTGAGGTACAGGCAGTAGTGTATGAATACGTGCCTTGAAACAACAGCCATCCCCACAAGAAACAAAAAAAGCAGCCTATTTCGAAAATGCAAATGAGCGAGGATATCCTGCCAGCAAGCAAGAGATATTGTTGGAGCTCATTTTACTACTAGAGGCTGCAAAGGATCAGGCGTGCGATTAAATGGATGCTCTGGGAAGAGCCAGGCCTCTCGTAGTGCACGTTAAAGTGAATTTGAGGCATTAGAGAGGGCTGACTGTGTTCGTGTGCGACTTCCTGCGAGCATGTGACCGCACACTGCCTACTCCTCTGACGTCGGATGTTATTTACGAACAGCGTACGCACACACACAGCGCGATAAGGGGAAAAGCCTAGAAGATATTATTGTCATCCAGCGGCAAGTGAATGACACAGTGACACGCACTCGGCAGTGACGCAGGGGCTTCCATTCGTCCACCACTTAATGTCCTGGAAACAAAACACAGCAAAAGGAATGAGAGAGAGAAGAGTGTGTGTGTGTGTGGGGGGGGGGGGGGGGCGGATGGCAGTCCTCAGCCTTTTCCAGGTCTTGAATAATTAAGCAATGTTGAGCAGTTCACTGAGCAGATATCTTGAACTCTATTTTTGGTCAGCACGAGCAGCCCTGGCCCTGGCTGGACATGACTCGCTAAAACACAAGACTCAGAGCTCACGCAAGCACGCAATACATGCGGACGCTCGCGCGCACACGCCCGGAAACCGCGTCTCGTTTGCAGTCCGCACGCGCGTTATCTCCGCTGCGTTGCATTTACGTGCGCGGACGCACTCACAATAAAACTACAGTCACATGTCGGCAGCTCCGCGCCGCCGGCCAAAACAATGAGCCCAACTTCAAACAAGAACAAAGTCTTGATTTTTTGCTGGGTGAGTCAGCCGAAACATCTAAAGAGTTTTACTACGCTGGCTTGAAGAGGTCAGCACCTTGTCCCAAAATTAGAAACACCAAAGCAAAGCTGACCAAACGACTGACGACATGAGGATTGGTTGAACCCTTTTGCAAATGTAAAAGTTTTTATTCATTTCTTCTACATTTCTTCTAACACTCAGGACAGTAAATCAGAAAATATATGAAACAAGCATCGACATCCAGAAAGATTATCGCTTCTGCCCCTTATTTAGAAACGAGCTGCATGTATTCTTCTAGATAAGTACATCGACATGGTCGCGAAAATCAACCATTTGCACCGGAGCACAAATGCTTGAAACACTGGCCCATACCAGTGGGTTTAAATTCATGCTCGGGAGCATAATGTTCAGAGAAATACACTGAACCGTAACAGGCTACAAATGGCTGTGTCATAAAGATAATATGCATACGCTGTATGTAGGATATGCATATATGGTTGGAACGAGATATTCTATTCCCTCAAGCTTCTCGTGACCTGCATTTGTACTCTGGCCTACCACTGAACCTCAAAAGCCTTCTGGGTAAGAATCCTTCGCAGGATGGGATTGGCTTTATATATATATATAGCGAGAGAGCGACTTTACACATAGTGAAGAAGTTGCTGACCAGTGGGGTTTTCTCTCTTTCCAACCTTTCCTTTCTGTTTCTTCTCTGCGCTTCAGTATGCTCCTGTCATATCACATCTTATCATCCGTTTTCTCAAGAGTTCATGTAGAATATCAAACGATAAAAATATATGTGAGGGATCTTATACGCGTGTTCATATACAGTTCAGTCATGGTTTGTGGAAAGGGCGACAAGGGAATGTAGGGAAAATGAGATAGGGAATGTTAAAGCACACCAACTTCTCTGAAAGACACACACACACACACACACAAAAAAAATTTGCCTCTGCATGATGTCATTGGTACGCTCTGTGACTCTGGGTCTGACAGGTGGGTGTTTGCATACCAAAGTCACCAACGGTTGACCGGGAATGGCATCACTCCTCATAGGTGGACCACAAAGCAAATAAATAGACTAAAAGCTGGTCGGAGATAATGACCCGTCAGCACGTTCGCTCCCATGACACAATCTCCGACACGCATCATCCGCGTGTTTTCAGTCCCGGCAGGTTTATTCATTACGCTTTCTTTTAGCTGACACTTTTCTTCTCAACAGAATCCCGATATCTGAAACAATGCCTGCGGGACATATGGAGGAGTCAGTACATGTTTTGTGAACAGCACATTAACAAGCTGCTTTTATTGCTTTGTTTACAATGGCAAGCAGATTTTATCAGAATAATGAATTGAGCTGGCACACATGAGGAAAACAAGATGCATTTCTGAAATGCCAGGATGGTCAAAGATCAGTCACTGCTTAATGCAAATGCATTAAAAGAATAAGACCACGCCCATAGATATGTTGATCAGGGTCAGCACTAGGGTTTAATATTTTTCCCGAAAATTAGATGAATCAGATCCCGGGAAAAGACGACCCATTTCCCGGGAATCCCGGGAAACAGCTGTTTTTTGTTGTTGTTGTTTTTGCCCAAGTAATGTATCGATATCATTCAAATACGCGTTCCCAGCATGTTTTATATTATTTGTAACATTATTAGGGCAAGAAACACAGTTTATGTCCATATCAACAAATATCAACTGCTGCGTGATCAAGTGAGCTGCGTGCATGACAGCCTATCTGCCAAAAAGCAGCTACCGTATTGGTGTAGAACGATCACGTGACCAACCGTGCCACCACTTGCGACCAAGATCTTATTACGCTCTGAAGAAACTAGTTCTGCATAAAACATAGACGCATCGGCAATCGACTGGAATTTTTGCGACCAACTTTTTTTGGGTAGCTTAGCATGACTCGTTATGTTTTATGAACTAAAGATTGTGTAGATGCCAGACTGTGGAGCGGGATGAAACGATAACAGGGTTCACCTTACGGCCTAACAAAGCTGGCGGCAGACATCATTAGGAGGTTGGTAGCCCACTGCTGCAAATGACATTTGCTGCCGCTAGGGTGCGTGGATTTCTAGGCTAGCCTACTGCTGCACTGAATTCAACGTTAACGTAAGACAACAATAGAAGCGCACGTGTAACAAAAAATAAATATATATTTCCCGTTTCCCGTCATAACCTTTCCCGGGAATCGGGAAATAGTCTTGATCAGATTTCCCGGGAATCCCGTTTCCCGGGATTAAAGCCTAGTCAGCACCTCTTAGTCTGCCGGAAAAGGGTGGATTGTTCTTTACGGGTTGGGGGTGAGATCCTGCTCCAAGCGAAGGAGTTAAAGTACATCGGGGTGCTGTTCACAAGTGACGATACAACAGAACGAGAAATGGACGGTTTGGTGCGAGGGCTGCAGCAATGAGAGCCGCTGTCCTGGTCAAGAGGGACTTGAGTTGTGAAGGCACGTCTTTAAAGTTACTGGTCGATGCATGTTCCAGCCCTCACGTATGGTCATGAACTTTGAGTAGTGAGGAAAAAGTGGCTGCTGAAATGAGGTTCCTCTGTAGGGTGGCTGGACTCAGCCTTAGATATAGAGCGAGGAGCTCAGACATCCAGAGGGAGCTTGGAGTAGAGCCACTCTTGCGTCGAAAGGGGCCTATTGAAGTAGTTCCGGCATCTAGTGAGTTTTCCTCCCGGGCAACTGAATTTTGGAGATTTACCGGGCATGGCCAGCTGGAGAGATTATACATCTCGTCCGGCCTTGGAACGCCTCAGGATGAGCTGGAATGTATTGCAACATAGAGGGATGTCTGAAATTCCTTGCTAAGGCTGTTGCTACCGCGACCCGATCTCGGAAAAGCGGAAGAGAATGGATGGATGGATGGATGGATGGCATTACCTCTAGGATATCTGAAGAATCATTTTAAATTTTAATTTGGATGGCAGTCACCATTGTGGTAAGACTTCTACGGAAGTCTTGTTCAGTTCAAAAATGAGAAGTGGCGCACGAGTGGAGTGGAGGCAGACCGGTAGAGTGCCCCGTATTTCTGGCGAATTTTATGGATTGGTATGATTATAAAGGTGCGTTTTTTAAATATCATTTCATACGCTAATTATGACAAACAGTTCGCACAAATGGCAAATAGATCAAAAAGAAGTGATGACATTTTGCATCCAGAAGATCAAAGGTCAACTTGAAATCATAATGTTCTACAGAAACATTTTTATTCAAAGTAAAGGGATTGGAAAGGCTTCTCTGCGTAATGTATGTTGCACGAGTCCGGACAGACATGCACGTACACTGCAACAAGGCTGGTTGCCGGACAGCTTCAGGTTTATTGCAGCGATTAGAGTCGTAAAAGAGACCCAAATATGTACACACACAAACTGTTGTGGTGAATCAGTGCAGCGGTGACATCATGGAGAGTGGTTGACTCCTCTGGTTTTTAGCCTCACAGACGCGGACTTTGACTTTATGTAAATTTCCCCTGCATCGCATATCTGTGTCAACAGAGACTTACGTAAGACCAGTTTAGAGTTGCATTGTTTATGTACAAAGGGACGCTCCGAAAATAGATCCGGCACAAAAACAGATGGAATACCTGATACTCATAACCTTTTATATTGACACACAGTGTGGGTGGGCCGTGCCGGTGACATCATGGTGATAGCCGAGAGCAAACACGGGAGAGAGTGCAAACACACGCACGGATGAAGAGACATAAAAACGCCGCAGACCAGAGTTGTGAAAAATAATATCAAGCACACTCGGCTTGCTGATTGGGGTGTATTATCGGCTTTAGAGACGCATTCAGCGAGCACAGCGCCCGGACTATTCTCCTCCAGCGATGCTGTTGTGATGCCGCGCTCTTGACAACCTCGCATGACAGCCAGTGAAGCGGAAACAATCCTCCGCTGTGAGCCTCTCGCCACTCACTCTTTTAGCTGCTAATCTAATGGCCCGTTTGCTTCCTCTTCCTCCCCTCACCGAAAAATATTTTTTAAAAAGGTCTGGAAGTGTGCACGGCCTGGCAGCGGCGATGCTTGTTGGGTAACAAAGTCTCCCGGGACCTTTGCCATCCACCTGAGCACGGAAAACACCCACATTTGTATCTTTCTCTTATTGTCTTCCAGAGCTTTCCTGTGTTCCTCTGGCTTTTTTTTTTCTGCTCATCTCTCTGTTTTCTCTCACATGTTTGGCAGAGAACAGGAGTGCAAGGTGGTTTACAGGAAGTTATTCTGAGCTTACGTGCTCTCACTCGACCTCCAAACTGAACGCAAGGATCGCATGAAAAAACAATCCTTGTGTTCAAGTAGGCAACACTGATCCACTGACCCCCGTGTTTCTCATGTTCTGCTTCTAGGTTTAAGAGGAGAATCCTTTTTATACAACTATTTTATGAAAGAAATACACATTTTATGTCTATAATATGAGGCTTCGGTTTCTAAATACGTGTCTCCGAGGGAGGGATTGTGTAAAAGCTTACAATTAACACGGCATTTGTGCATGCAAAAGGATTGGTCGGAGTATATAAGATTTAAATATATTCTGTGTCAAACCTCTTTTGCGAGGCCATATAACTTTTGAAAACGGCAAGGTTGCAGAAAGAGGCAGAAAGTAGGCCGTAATCAGCCGCCTCGCCGCTCAACCATATTTCCACTTCGCTGTTATGACGCTGGATGTGACCTACTTCTGTTTGGCCGGCATCTGAGCTCCCTGCTGCAGGTTATACTGCAATGCACTCGCTCGCTTCCCATAAAACTGAAGGCATTCGCTACCCAGCTCGGCTTCTTGTGGTAGGATGGGTTGCAGAAAAAGGAAAAAGGAAAAAAAAAAAAGCCTGTGGGAATTTGTGCTCGGCTGCAGCGGAGCCCGAGGCGCAGGGGTGTCTTCTACGCAGCAGCCAGAGTGAAAATCCACTTCTTTGCACTGGCCTCAGCTCTGACGCCTGCTCTTTTTTTTTCTTAAGACCCGCTTAAAAGATAATTCCTGTTTAATGCAAACCATAAATGGGGCTCTTATGTCTACTAACTTTTCATTTGCCACCTCCGTTGTAGAAATTAGGTGGAAATATCAATATTGGGGCAAACCTCTTACAGTGTTCCTTTTATATATGTTTTTCAATGTGATATTAAACCTGCATTCTGATAGCACACAACATGACTTGGTTGAAGACCGAGAAACCAACCCAGAAACAAGCATTATGCTAATGGTAATAAGCTATTTCGTCACACCCAACTTGCTGGCTGACCTGCTCAGATTAATAAGACATGCCCATTCACCCCTTATGCATTTACACTTGCTGTTGTATTAAACTCCATACTGTACAAATAGAGCTGTTACGTAAGAGCAGCTACTAGCTAGACTGATTGTATTGCTGTTACTATTATATCTGAGGATATATTGACAAGTTTGGTTGCCATCATGGTGCATTGCATTATGGGACAGTAGTGTCCATCTTAATATACACAAGGACAGTTTTGAGTATACTTAATGTCATCACTTTTCTAGTGTCAGCACACTATACTCCTACTTGGAGTCATGGAGTGTACACACAGGAAGAGACTGGGAGCACTGTAGTGACGACAACATGAAATAGAGTTGGGGATGGCCAAAAGTAACGAAACCTTTGACAACAGAAGGTTGGGCGGGTATTGAAGTGACAATTAGTGGAAGCAACCGATAGGGCTGATTGATACAGGACGTAAATAAAGAGCATTTCTCAATATCTCTTCTTGTCAGTACTTGTGCTCTGGTGGACTTGTGAAACAACATCAGCTGCTGCCAAAGTCCTGTTCTGATTCAAAGTACACATCTGTCCAGGCACAGTCCAAATGTGCTGATGTCTTGGCATGCCTGGGAGGCATCGGGGGGTATTTGTGTGGTCCCAGAAAGCCTGATGGAGTCATCAACCCTAACACTAACACTGATGTTCCAATTACAGAATCACCGCGCTTCAGAGCCAAACTTGTCAAGTCTGAACTAATAAGTATTCAAGTCCAAAGTTCACGTTCATGCACAGAATTACTTTGGTAATTCCTACCACCAAAACTGCGATGCTGTCTTGGAGCAGTGGGTGAACCCAGATGGAGCATCAGCGACGGCATTGTTCACTCTGGGTCCTGCTCAAGATTTCTTCCTGTTATAAAGGATTTTTATTTACCTTAACGCGTGCTCTGGGGGTTTCCAGCTCTGGGTTGTGTAAAGAATCAGTGTTTAATAAAACTGAAATAAAATTGAAACTGAATTCCGAGTTATTCTCTTTCTGAATAGAAAGCGGTGACGACAAGCTAAGCTAGTTCTTGGCGATTCGTTGTGTCAGTTTGTGTCCTGCTTGTTTCACGTTTGTTGAACGTTTGGGGTGGGAAATACACAAGATGGTTACCTGGGAAACCAGAGCCTGGAATGTCTACTAGTGACCAAATGTCAACTTCTAAACGATGGATGACGTGAGAAATTCTTCAGACGTGGACGGGCCTTTAGTGTGTAGCATGGAATGGGGGCACATCTTAAAAAATAATGGTGCCTTCCTTGACAGCTCGAAATGTCAAAATCTTTAACCTAGCAGCAGGAGTTGTGGCACACGGTCAACATGTTGCAAACATTTACCATTTACCTTCTGCAGCGAACCAGATGTGGAACTGTATGATTGCATGTGACATTCTTTGTTGTTGACAGTATGTGCCTGCTTGTTTGTGCATGCGGTTGTGTGTGTGTACTCATTTGTTCCCTCATGTGCAAGTGTATATCTGGTGTACTTTTCCTAGTGTATCTCTGTACATTTTTGTTTTTGTGTGTGTGTGTGTGTGTGTGTGTGTTATGGGAGTGCAGCAGCACTAAGAGAACCTTTTGGGAACAATAGTGGCTTATTATTGGGAATCCCTTGTTTCCCCTTTCTCGGAACTAGCTGTCCTAGTTGTAACATGATCACTGTGACAACCGTAGCCATCACCGTGGCTACAGGGTTACAGGTAAACAAGGGGGAGGAGGAGGAGGAGGAGTGAAGAGGCTGATAGAGGTGAGGAAAAGGGAATAAAGAGAGGAGCAGGAGGAGGAGGAGGAGGAGGAGGAGGAGAATGGATGATCAACAGGGAAAAATAGAAAGGAAATGGTAGATACTCACTGTAGCACAAAGAATAAGGCCCAGGAAGAAAAGGTGTGCGAAACAGAGTAACGTAAGTCAGAGTTTAACCATGTGCAATAAACCTTTTCATGTTAAAAGCAACTCATTCCCAGAAATACATGCTCTGGGAAAGAAGAAAATCACCATTGTTCACGAAATATATCTCCCGAAACCTGCTGGCTCGCCTCTTTCTGCTCCCAGCGTTGTTTGGGGCGTACATGTTCTCAATAGTTCCACCCTCTAGTGAAAAACCGACAGAGAGAAGCTTCACAAGAAAAAACACACAACAATTGATCGCATTGATAGAATAACCTAAGGGTGAGAACATACTCATGTTTCTTCTGATGAAAAGAAAATCATGAAGTCAGGCCCACACAATGAAGAGCATTTCTTAGTATCGCTTTTTATGTGTTTGCTTCATCTTGTTATTTGTTGTCATGCCTCAGAATAGATGTGGAGCAAGTTTAGAATAGCTAAATGAGTTTGAAAAAAAAAAAGAAAGATGTCAAGTGAACGAGTGGACCCTGGTGGAGCCAAAGAGAAAGAGAGAGAGAGGCCAGAGGAGGCAGCAGTGTTCGTCACTGATCCATCTCCTTGGGGGTTTTATCCGTGACGCGCTGGCACAGCGTCGGGGTCACGCTGTTCCAGAGCTGTTCCATGACGGACTTCTTTTTCCCTTTTTTTTTTTTTTTTTTTTAATTAGAGGAAGCGGGGGCGATGTTGACATGCAACACTGCTGAGTCACACTTGGAACACTGATGCTCAGGTGAGCACTTTCACCTTGGACAGAGCGGAAGGGACAGTGTGTCGTGGCAAAGTGTTGATGGCAACAGAGATGTGTGCAGTGGGGGGTACTTGGTATATTGATCAAAATACGAACAATGTGTGCTAAATTTAGCATAGTCCTGCATGGAATACATCTATCAAGCAAAAGGCTTAAAGGTAACTCAAAACAGGTTTAAGGGTTGTCAGAGGTTTAAGGTCACTCGTTGCTTTACACTGTTGTTACACCAGTGACACCGGTTAGGGACACGGGCACAGCTCCCAGAAGCACAGGCCAGTAGTACAGCATTGACACAGCCATCTGGAAACATGGACCCTGGCTAACTGGGTCACATCCACACACACAAACACGCATAAACACACAACTGCCAGACCTCTTCCCCCTCTGTCTCTCAATTTGTATCCAAAATATTGTTTTCGCCAAGATTTGTCTGTTCTCGCTACAATCACCTACATAGTAAGCATCGAAAGTTTCTCGTCAAACCCGAGGATCTTGTTCTGCTGGAACCGGTCATCTAAACAAAACCGAATCAAGTGTTCTGAACACAATCACGTCAGCTCCGGCCGGTCAGCACACATTGGCACACTGCAATACAATAAGGCGCGTGTTGTCCGTGTACTGTATGCATCTGAATCCACCGTCCTTTTTGCGCCGAGGTCATGGGTTCATACTACAATAGGACCCCGTTTGTGTGTTTGTATCCACACCCTGTGTCAACCCGCCCAGCTTGGTTGGGGTTGCATCTGAAAGATTTTCAGAAAATGAGGGTTATGCTTAATATAGACTGCAACTAGCCAGATGAGCGGAGGTGAAAAAGGACAAGTTTAATATTTAAAGAGTGTTTTGAGGTTATTTTTTACTCTTGAACACCATAAACAGCTTCTAGATGAAGAACATCCACAAGCAACCCATCGTTTTATATGGGGGACAACTTGGGTATGTATCATGGAATTAGGCCACGTCTCAAAGATGATGGTGCCAGTTTTGTGGTGAAGCAGGACCCAAACGCAGGACACAAATGCGAGGCAGGAGTAGGGAGCAAAGTGACTTTAATAAAACCTCAAAATCCATAATTAAATTCAGGTATCCAAAGACACAACTCCAAAAACAGATGAAGACCAAAAACAAGACAAAACAGTAACACAAGGAAGCACGAGTGTAGGACAAACAGAAAACAGACAACTGAAAAGAGAACAAAGGCAAAGGCAGGGCTATATATCATGGGCAGAGGGGTCAACTAGGCACAGGTGAAACTAATGATGGGAGGAGCACACAAGGAGAAACCAATCCAACAATCTAAGGGGGAAAACACTCAACCTTCACTACAATTCACCATTCATTGTTCCATAAAGGCCTCATACCTACGCCATTGGGCAGCCAGTCTAGTTGGCTAGACTAGCGCCATGAGGACGAAATAGAGGCAGAGCAATATTTGAACATCAATTCAAAAAGAGGTCAACAAACAATCTCCTCACTTTAAGCGTGGGTCCGATTGGGAGAATATAGGGTTGGGCAAAACATAAGGGAGTGGGGGCTAGGTAGAGTTAAACAGTAATTAGGTGGTTTGGCAGTGTCGTATGTGATGACAGACTCACCAACACTGTTTGCACTATTGCATCAGTAACTTTTAGATCACAAAAACAGATTTGCTGTCGCAGGAGTTCCACCTTAAAAACTGTGCGCCCGTTAGTCGGATTTAAAGAAAGTCTTAAAAACAACCTGTACTTATGCAAGCGTCATCAGACGCTCCCAAATTCATTTCTCATCACATTTGATTCGTAGAAAATAAAACCACGCCCACATTTCTCTGTTTTCTGTTCCCACCAATTCCCAGGGCCCTCCCAAGCCCCATGCATTCTCAGGCTGAACGGCTGGTGGAAGCGCGGCCCGATGGCGTACCTACTGTGTGCGGTTGTGGGGGAAGCACGGAGGAGGGGCAGAAATGAAGGAGCAGTTTCCCCACACAGTGGTAGTTTTCTCCCCTCTCTGAGCAGCTCCCATACATTCCTGGTAGCGTGAGGGGAGCGATGCTCTGCCTGAAGTGGTTGTTACATACCTGTGGCGAACACGTGCCCTTTAATCATAGTCATCAAGGAGACGCGCCAGCTTTTGTGACAGTCCTCATGCACTGCCATTCTCACAGCTTGTTATCGAAGCCGTGCTTATATAAACTTCGTCCGTCTACCTTGCAGTAATATTTACTCAGCTGAAATAAAAGGGAAGTCGGTTTGTTTTCACTGCTGCAATATAACTTTTTGGTGTGCCGCTCTTCTTGTTGTTGTCCTTTAGAAAGACAGCCCGGGCTCAGAAGTGGGTTACAGAAGAAAAAGTCTTTCAATTATTCTGAAGAACTAAAATTACCATATTGTCTTGCCTAAGCTTTCAAATATGGTGTTGAGGTAGTGAAGAGAAGAAAAAAAACATCAGCTTGAGACTTAGTGACCTCTCAAAATGATAAATTTAGCTTGATTGCTATATACAAGAGTTGTGAGCCATAACAAAAATACTTTTTGAATTTAGGTCTCCACACACAGGACTTCTGTGGGCTTTTTTGGAACCCAACAGTAGGACATATTGTCAGGTCTCAGGTGCACTTATAACACAGAAGTTCAGATATTAAACACGTTTATCACCAAAATCTGCCCTCCTCTCAGCTCCACAGAGCATTTTAGCATCTTTCAGCTCGCTGTTCTGGCTTAACCACTGTCGCAATATGTGCTCTCCTCAGTCGGCCAAGGCATCAGCTGTAGCCTTGTGTTCAGTCTGAAAACGTTCACACAGTTGGATAGAAGTAAAATACAACACAAATAAACAGAATCTACAATGGAGGTTTACAAACTGCATTCAAATGCAGCAATCAAAGCCAATTACAGTGCCTTTACTGAACACAATGGAGGTTGTAGTCCCAAATCAGTTTAATTTTTTTTTTTTCCACGAAAAACATCAAATGTGGTATTGCAGACCAAAAAATTATATATTTTTTTTTTTACTCATGAATTGTAACTGCGTGTCATTGGATGTTGCTAGAGATGTTTGGGAAAGTTGGATGGCCTTTTCTGTTGCTAGCGCTGCTGTAAAAAGAAGGATTTCAGTTACAAAATCTGACATGGACATAATAGGAATGAGTGAAACTGGATGAGGTAAGTATGAACAGGTGAGTAGGCAGATAAGGGGCATCAAGTGACTTGATGGTGATGGCGCGAAAATACGGGTTAACTGCAGGGCAGGTGGGAGTGGTAGAATGTGCAATGAGCAGTGTTTGTGAATGGGGAAAACTGAGGAAGGGATTAATATGAAACTGGCACTTCAGCCAACATTCATCAGAGATTTTTGGCTGAAACGAATTGCCTGCTGATGAGAGCGGTGATACTGAGCCAAAATAATGATCTAGAGACAGAGAGCTCTGTAGGATCTCAAGTTAACTCCTTTTTAACTCTACGTACATTGTATACAGGATCTGTGCTCTTTCCAACAATAGACTTTTAATAGCAGCAGTCAAGGGAATGTTTGTGAATCCTATTTTTGAGCGGAGTCCGTTGCTCATTCTCATCATTTGTTTCTTAAAAGTTTATGGGGGCGCTGGAGTCTATCCCAATGGACGTCACGTATTACAGGGCTCACTGTTCATTCTGCTGTATTTGAGCCGAATGTCTTTGGATGGTTTTTTAGAAACCTGAGCACCAAGGGAGAAGCAGATTAGCCACTGAGTCGTCATACCTTCAACATAGCAAGTTTCTGTACTTATGCTATGCTAACAACAAGTCAGTATAGCATAAGGCTAACAACAAGTTTATAATGTTTGTATCACCGACCGTCTCAGAATGTTCAGCATGGTAACACAATACTGCTTGTTGAGTAACAACAAAGTACCGCTGAATGTCATCGGCTTGTCAGGAATTTGTTCACAAGCCGAATACTAGAAACGTTGCATTTTAACTTGATGCTGCTGCTAGATGGAACATTACGGAATAACCCGAATTCACTACAATTCATGCTGAGGGGAACATGTACCAGGTTTCAGGACAATTCATCCAAAATATGCGAAGAAATTTTACATAACATCACAAATCAGCTGTGTCCATATGGGAAAAGTCAGGGGATCTGCAGCAAACCATTGTGGGTGTGGAGATTAGTATTCAACTGGGCAAAATCTTTCATTAGCTTTACTATGGACTGGATATAAAGACGGACAAACACTCTGACATCACCCAAAAATTTCTTGAAGAACGTTTTTGAAGCTCAGCGTGGTGGCTCTGGCCATTGCCATCTTGGCATTGCCAGACACCACCCTAGTCCCGGCTAATCCGTACAGACGGAGAGACCTATGATGACACCTACCTTCTACTCCAATGAGCCACAAACTTATGTAGAAATCTAGATAAACAAAGATTATAGTGGTTATAGTACCAGACTAACAACATGCTTACATCGAGGACTGAATCACTATTGGATCCGGTTTATGAAGACTTCATTTTCAGCCCTGGAGGTTTTCACTTGTGTTAGATAAAACATCAGGGGATCGCTGAGATCATCTGGACTAGTCTTCTAGGCAACATGGACATCTGTACCAAATTTCAAGAGCCTCTTTTCTATACAAGTTGAGTACTAAAAAACAGAAATGTATTAACTATTGTAATCCTTTTGTTGCAACTAATAAATACCGTGAATAAATCTCAAACTCCAGGAGCCTCAGAAAGCTACAGGCTTCCTCTTTGCTCCCTGATTTGTATTAATTTTATCCACAGGTTGCTTGTAACAGTGAAACACAGCAACAACTGACATACCATGAACCCTAGAGTGGGCTTATTTCCTGATCGGGTTTCCTGACTCTATGTGGACCCATGAGTTCAAGTCTAGTTTTTAGTGTTTCGTGTGGCAAAGTCCTAAATGATCACTTGGCAGATCATGGGACAGGTGGTATTCCAGATTCGGTCAACTATTTACATTGTACAGTAGAAGTAATCTGGAATATTAAGGCCACGGCAGATAATATTTGCTCTGGCAGGTTAATCCGGAAATCCATTGTAAAACTATATGGCTGGATTTATTCAAAATCAAGAGTTTCTAATACTTCTGTTTTTTTTATAGTATTTTTATAAAGGAAATGGAAGAAAGGCTGCTAGAATGATGTGTTGCTATCTTGGAAAACAACCCGAGCAGTGTATTGCTTTCATCTTTTTTTAAAGACATGTTTCAAATTATAACAAGGAACCAATTCTTCTAGTTATAGTACAACCTGACTTTGGACTGATATTTCTAAAGATAGTGTCCTGTTTCACTGGCAGAATAGAGTCTTCTCATCGTGCTGGAGAAACAGATAACAGCCACAGGGCAAAATGAGCACCAGGTCAATAATGCCTTTGATCACATTACAAGCTTGTAAAAAGACTGTAACGATTAAGATCTCTATCGCTCTCTACACACTCATGCGCACTCCCTTTCATCCCTTTTTATTCGTGTTTTCCTCACACTTTGTGCTCCCCGTCTCATTCCTCCTCCATGTGCTCACCTTCCTAGAACCACCTCTCTGTCTCTTTCCACAAACGATCGTAATTAGACATGATGGACAAACTGTTCTGACTTGAATATTACGCCGCTGCAGTCGCCTCAGTTCACCTGCCGAGATCTGCTGTTGTCGGTGTTGTTGTTTGGAAGCTTGGCAACAGGAGGAGGGTGCGCGGAACTGATTTGCAGCCTTGTTCCTGTTTCATCTCAGGGATCTGTTTGCGTGCTCGAGAGTGCGTGTCTCGCGCCATGATACAATTCCGCGTTTGTTTGCCTTTTTTTGCATAAGTCCGTGCATGTGTCTCCCTGTTTTTTTTTTTTTTTTCTGTGTCTCCGAAAAGCACACCCTACCCTTATGTTTACAACGTGTCCTGTTGACCCAGAACAATGAGTTCCTTCACGGTGTGCGGTGACGGCAGCAGGTTCCCACCAGCCGGGCAGCCAGGTTCTCCTCTCTGGCAGGGGCACAGCTTTTAATGAACGCTGAGCCAGACCAGTGGAAAGTCCCTTTGGAGGCTCTGCTCTGGGTAACAGAGCAGTGGGCCTCCAGAGTAGGCAGTCAGGCATCCTGCAACCCCGAGGGCTAACAACAACAAAGGCACATACAGTACACAATGCAAGTACATAAACATGTTTCAAGGTAAAGGACACAGATTGTAAAAGTATTTTTAACATCATACCCACTGATGTACATTTTCAAACTTGGAATTGAAAGAAACTCGAAGGAAACATGTTTTTCAGCTAAGGCGTTGTCACAGGAACACAACACACTATCCAGCATGTACGTTTACAAGATACAAAGCAATCAGTGACTGTCAGAGATGTACAGAGTTGTCACTGCAAATACAGCTCCAAGAAATATGACTAGATCTCAGCCCACAGCACACATGGCCAAAGCTGAGCTAAACTAATTCAGACTAAATCAGATTTGAGACTTATCTATACATCATCCATACATCCATTTTTGTCCACTTATTATGAGATTAAGCAGTTTATACAGTATGCTGCCACCCCAACAACTAAGAAAACATCCTGCTTTTTTGTATTGTTTCGATAATTAACCTTGAATAATGTTAGCTGGGACATCTAGCTACTTACAGACCGGTAGCAACAACATCTCAGTGTTAGCAAGCTGCTAAATAGCATTTATCTTTGCTGCTAGCCTTAGCTAGCTTGGTATATTCGAGTCAAGTGGGTATTTCATTCTGCCTGCATCAGCTTTCAAATTTTTTCTTTTTTAAATCCTGTCCAATTAGCCAAGATTAAGGTGGAGTCTGACACTAGCAAGATGGAGAACGCAGGTGCCACTGCACTGAGCTTCAAAACCGGTCATCAGGAATTGTCTGGGTTATGTCATTCGTGCCTCAGTCAGCTAACCCTTTAACTGCTACCCTGCTCCTCGCTTCCCGAATCTCTACAGTGAAGGGTCAATACAATGTGTATGTTAGCATGACCCGGATCGGAAATACAACAGAATTTTCTTTTAAGCTTGAGCAGACTGACCAGATGAGTACAGGTAAATACTAGATATTTCTGATTTCATGTTTGGTTTGTCGATACGATGATGCAGAGCAGCAGACAGGCTGAAATATAGTTCTGCAGTGTTTCACAAAGATGATGAATCACAAGATATATTTGTTACCTTCAGTATATTCACGTAGGAGACGTGTGTGAGCGCACAACAAACTTGAGCATGGAGACATCCAGAACTAAAACCACATACATATACAGAGGCACAGAAACTGCACGCATTCAGCAGCATGCACTTATGCAAAGTCATGCATACAAATGACCACATGTCCTTATGCAAGGGGTCAAGTGCATGGACACACAAACACAGAGAGAACTAGTGTGAAGTGTAGTATCACTGCCGGTGGTGTGATCTCTTATTTTCCTTCCCTCGGTGCTGGCGCTGTCGCCCGTGCTGCCTGTGTGGGTGCCACCCACCCACCCATCTGTGCCCATCGGGGCCCTCGGGCCCAGAGTCCATCTGGCATCTTCCTCTGTGTCTGTCGAGTTGTCACCTACGATGGCCACCACCAAGAGCCTTAACGTGCCAGCACTTTTGTACAGAGAGTAGCACAGAATAAGACTATGGATGGCATCTGCTTCAACTGATAAGTTCAGGTGCATTGAAATGTATAGATTAACAACACATTCATGAACATTTTTTTTAATTCATAGGTACCTCAGCTGAGCTTCAAGTTGCTGCAAAATCGTTGCAGCCACATTTCAAGGCTTCAAATCGATTTAAAAATTTATAAAAGGTTTAGAATGACAGCAATAAAGAAAGAAAAAAAGAAAAAAGAAAGAAAGAAAGAAAAAATGAAAAAGATTATAAATTACAATGTGGAATTTCTGAATTTCTTTTCGAACTTTTCAAACTTTACACACAAAGCCTTCTTGTTTCCCCTCCAACCCACAACCTTGCCATAACTGTCTAGCGCCACTGATGCTAGTTTCACAGATGGAAAAATGTTGCATAATTACACAATGACAGAGTGTTATTTAAAGGAATAGTTCAGCATTATGGGAACATGCACTTATGGGCTTTTTCACTGACCGTTAAGTGGTAAGTTTCAAAACAATTTTGTGTGTGATATATAAGAGAAAAAGAACCTAGCACTATCAGGCAATTAGCTTAGTTTAGTCTAAACACTAGATACAGGGGGAAAGTCTAGCTTAACTCCTTGGTGTAGCCTGCTGTGATAAGGTGCCTTTACATAGGGCAGTATACTGTGTTTGCTATTTTTCTAAAAGTTGATGGGAAAATTTGTGAATGTTAGCCATGTTGCTAACAACATATCAGCCATGTTCAACTTACAGCCAATGTTAACACTTTTGATCTACTCGAAAGGTCACAAGCTCAGTTTGAATGCAGCAGTGAACTCCTCACCTACTTTCAGTTTTTATGCTAGCAGAGCTAACTGCCTGCTAGCTCTAGCTTTATTCTTAGCGCACAAACGTAAAAGTTTACATATCAGTGTTTTTACACTATATAGCAGTTTGTAAATTACTTTAAATACGCTCTAAGTTTTTGGAGCTATTTATGGGTTTTTCTGATAAAATGTGCCCTAGATGCTAATCGGAAAAGACTACTATGATTAGCAAAAATGAGCAAAGAGGAATGAAATCACACCAAAATCTTTACGGTGTGATCCACCGACGAAAGAACTTAACGTCAAGTTAAAATGATGGATACCACTTCTTTTAACACACAAAACCACAGCTTCACATAGGAAAAAAAAAATATATATAATATATATATCTTGGACACAAACTGTGGAACAATTCTCTCGCCGCCACGACACAAACTGTGGAACAATTCTCTCGCCGCCACGACTAAGTGGCAGTGAATGATGATGTTAACCAGCCTGTGGGATGGGGCTTCAGCTGAAGAGGACAACAGTGTGGCATATGCCTCGCTACATTTAATGAGGATTTCATGGTGAGAGTGGATGAAGGGATGAGGCCTCGCTAACGTCTCCATTCTGTGCAGAAGGAATTCTGATGAAGACAAGTTGCAGGTCATTTGCATGTCAAAAAGCCCCGAGACACAAAGACAATGGAGGATTACCGTGGGTTGTATATAGAAACACAGATGTCAACGTATTGAGTCTGACACTGGGGATCATTTATAGCGCTGAGTTTTAACACAATGCGGTGTAAGATTGATTTAAAGAGGTGTCTCCGTAGTGGATTTTATCTCGATTCAAGCTACTTTAAAGAAATTGTTCAACTTTATTTGCTTTTTTTACTGATTGTTAGGTTCCGCTCTCATTTTTTTGTAGTTAATATGGAGCTTCAGCACAAAAACTGGAAATTGATGAAAGATTTTGTTCATTTAATGTATTTTAAATTTGTTTTCATGTGAGATCACATTCTGTGAACTTTGACATGCATTTATTTCTCAAATACAAACCCCATTAACAAATCCAACTCAACAAGTACACTGGTGCATATATTAAATACAATAAGAGAAACCAATGAACGGCTGCTTTAAAATGCTTTAACTTGTCTCCTCCATATATCAAGGTGTGAGGTAATTAAAAAAGAGGGAAGTCTTCTTCTTTTTCCCAAGCATATAAATCAGTTCCCTTCATCGTGAATTAGATCCCTGAGAAGATTTAGGGGCCAGCTGTCTTATGAAGTCTTAAAGTACCCATGTGTCAGCGCTCCGGTCAAATTGGAAGCAGCCAGTCAAGTAAAACTGGTGTAGGCGTCGGGGCCAGCTCTTGAGATTACTTTTTTTGAAGCGGGGATTAATGACTTTAGGTGTGAGGTCTGAAAAACGGGCTCGCCCATGAGCGGCTGGGGGTTGTTTTTGTCAACCACATAGACACAAATTTTGAAGAATCAATATCGAAGGGTACAGATCAGGATGCGAGCTTCACAGGTAGAAATGTAGTGTTCCTGCGTTTGATTACAGGTGAAAGCTAAAGGCAGTGACTCACCAGAGGGGGCAGCACCTCCCCAGAAAAAATAATAATGAAAAAAAAAAAACACACTAATCCCATCACAATCACTCCTGCTTCCTGGAAAACCTTCACACACAAACACAGTGGAAATACTAATGCCATCAGCCTCATATCCATCCCGTAGACCAATAATGGAAAAGACTTGTGTTTTTGTGCAAGAGATAGGCAAGCAGGAGGCATAAAATGGAAAAGCAATTAGTTATATTTTACAGGCTGCATGTGTGTAAGTGTGTGTGATGATGCATAACATCCCTACTCTTTTTCCCCTGTCATGCCAGCATCACTCCCTCTCATCCCCCAGGCTCTGGAGGCACATCTGTCTCTTATTAGCCCCCTGGTAGCCGCAGGTTGTCATCCAGTTAATGGCTCCTGTGATGTTTGTCTTCAGCCACACCGACAGTCCCATCACGTGTGGCGCTGTTGTTATTACTACAGGCAGACTGGACATGTGTATTAGCCTCACCCCTCCTACCAAGGGACCGCTGCCAAGCACAGATGAGCAATATGGGCTCAGGGTTGCATAAAGGTGCGTGTACAAGTTTTCGACTGTGATGTGTCATTTTTTTTATCCGTTGTGTAATCGTGTTATTTTTGGAACAACAAAAATGTTCAAAATGATCGAGACACCAGACTTACTTCTGTACATAAAAACGGGTGTTTAATTGAAACTTTTGTATCAAAAAATATCAATATCCATCCTTCACAGCCACAAGTCACACAGCTAAACTGAAAGGTCTCCAATAATGAGGGGGGCTATGTGACAACCATGAAAGCTGTTCCATCTATTGTTTAGCTTTCCATAAGAACTCAAATTAATCTCAACAGTACAGAAACCGGATCTGTTACTTAACCATTTCAACAGACTGTTTTTCTTTATATATATATATATTTATATATAATTTTTAAAGTAGTTAAATAACATTCAAATGCTCTTTTTCAAATTTAAGTAAACGTTTTATTCTGCTTTACATCGACAACTACGTCAGTGCATCCTCAACATCTCAAAAAAAAAAAAAAAAAAAAAAAAGTCGAAATGTAAAAATAAGTTATAAGGAATGCAAACCAAAGGCCGAGTAGGATATGCAAATTTTTTGGGGAGATTTTAAGCATAGACAATAAATAAATAAATAACCACAGAGTGTGGAATGTCTACATGTTTACGAATAAATTAAATGCAAGTGGGGAGGAAAAAAAAAAAAGTACACACAAAAAAAAGAGAAAAAAAAAATACACGCTGTACAATATTTGTTGAAAAAAAAAAATTAAAAATACATATTTGAGTCCATGAATATTGCATTGATTGTGCATTTCACACCCCAAACCCTGAGGGAGGCCAGGGGGTGGGGGCCATGTAGTGTCAAGCAGTGAGTTGGCGGGAGGCAAAAAGAAGAGACAAGAGGGCTAAACACCCCGCAACAGGCATGGGTGGAAGAGATAAAGGTGGTGGGGGGTGGGAGGTGTGTGTGTGTGGTGACGTTTTGTAGACATTCAGAAAAGACAGGATCCAGTTTCCAAACACCTGTTCAGGCTATAGAGTGAGTGAGCAGCGTTAAAGAGAGCGACACAGAGTTGAGTCGAGTGTGTTTCAAGTATTCCATTGTCAGAAGAGCCCCCACCTCCTTCTCTCCTATCTAACTTAACCTCTTGGGTGGGGGCTGGTTGGCTTACAGTGATGGGAGAGAAGGGGTGGAAAGAAGACTCTCAACGCCCCTCCCATCACAGCACAGACAACTTAACCGCCACGCCAAAAGGGCAAATCCAAAAAACAGAGCTGTTTGATGAAAGCCCCCCAGAAAAGCAGCTTTCCAAAAAAAGGCACTCCAAAATCAAAATTAAAACATTTAAATAAAAAGGTTTTCTCCAAGCTCTATGAGAGCAGCCATGTCTGAATAGGAAGGCCTTGCCAGCTGTATATGTATACCAGCCTAGTAACAAAACAAGTAAGATAAACTTTTAAAAAAAAAAGGGAGGGGGGAGAAATAAATAGTGCTGGTAAGACCGCCCAAACAGCAAAATGTTCCCCATTAGGAAACAAGTATAATCAACTGAATAGAAAGAAAAGAGGGGATGGGGGAAATAAGATAAAAGAAGAACACATAGTAATAAATTAGAAATTCCCTACAAAAGAGGAAAATTAAAGTACATTTTTCTTGCCGGGCCAGCTGAGTCAAGCCCCCGGTTGCTGACAGAACAGTTGGGCTACGAGGCTGCTGGCCTTAAGTCCATATCACTCCCTCTATCCCCACCACTTCTTTCTTCAGAAAGTCTTTTCAGTCCATCAGAGTCACGCTCAGAGGCTCTCCTTGCTTGAGCTTGTGCTTGACGAAGAGTCTGTGTCGATGGTCCTGAGGCGGATGTCACCAGCCACGGGCTCCTCTGGTGACTTGGGTGATTCTGCCGTCGTTCTCATCCAGGGGTGATCGCATATCTGCTCCAGGGTGGGCCGGTCTGAGGGCCGAAGGGCCAGGCACCACTTGATCAGCTGCTGGCACTCTGGAAGAGGAGAGAGAAACAAAATGGAAGATAAGAGGCTGTGAACTCAAAGAGAAACAAAATACCACGTGGGGTGTGTGTACTGTATATGACTTTTATGAGTTTTTTATGGATCTACAATCACTAGTGTGTAGGCAGCACAGGCAGCCAATAGCATGAAAGCATCCTTTTTATTGCATTAGCTCTCCTGGGTAAGCAGGGCTGTTACACAAAGTGGACTGGGGGAAACCAAAATAGACTAAATCTCAATTTTAGTTACGGTTGATAAATCTGTCAAGCAGCCATTTCAGCAGGCAATCCATTATGATTGTGAGGGCTCACTCTAATGTAAACTGATTTATAATGTAGTCAAAATGGGAAGTGGATTTTGGGCTGTTACCACAAACAGTGGCTAGAGGGCAACAGAGTCAACTCATGCCTTGTGTATGTTGTTGTGGTTGACTTACCAGCTGAGATCCTCCTCCTGAAGTACAGTCTCCCTCTGAGGATCTCCTCGTCCTGCTCGAAGGGGATGTCTCCACACACCATGTCATACAGCAGCACGCCTAGCGACCAAACCGTCGCCGAGCGACCATGGTATCTATGGAAGCGGATCCACTCTGGTGGGCTGTAGACTCTTGTACCTGTAGGAAAACAGTAAGAGACAAATTGTGAGTGATGAGTGAAATATAGTACAGTAAAAAAATATGGCAACAGCTAAGAGATCCTGAATACACAAACTGAGAATAACTAATGTGTCTGAAATAGCTGAGTCATAGGAGAAATGCTTTCCATCTCCCCCTAGCCACACAAACACAAACTGGGTGACCTGCCTGCGTCTCCCCCTCCCTCTCCCTCCTTCCTTTCTTTCTTTCCCTCCCTCCTCCCTCTTGGAAGGAGGAACTTGGATACCAAACAAAAAAAAAAAAAAAAAAAAAAGCAATGTGAGCCCATCACGTGAAGCTCAGAGTCGGGTTTCACAACAAACAGATGTTACGTGGCACTGACCTAATATCCCCAAACTGCGCCTGTGACTCAAGCCGAACTAACAAAATAACAACCGGAAACGTTAAAAGTAAGCTCATCTCACAAGACTGGCGATGAATCACACCAAAACATGAGTCATGTCTGAGGATGCACCGCGAGGTTTTCATTAAACCGCAGTGTTTACATTCTTAACGATGATAAAAATAATACCAATAATAAAGATGATAATAATAATAATAATAATAATAATAATGGCGACACTGGCGCGAGACTGTGCGCGAGGAAAACCCTCGACCAAAAACAGACCACTGCGTCACAGGCTCGTGAACGCCTCCATGTCTGAATATAGCACAGCGGAGCATCAAGGGCAAACACAGCGCAGCCCACACGGATGCATCTCCATAAAAACTATCACAAATCCACCACTGCGGCACGGTATGAAAGCGATTAATGCGAGAAAAAGAGAGCGGGGGCGCCTGCTTACCATCGAAATCCGTGTAGACTGTGTCCTTGAGAATCGCCCCTGAGCCAAAGTCAATAAGCTTGAGCTCCCCGGTGCGTAGATCCACAAGCAGGTTTTCATCTTTGATGTCCCTGTGTACTACGCCGCAGCTGTAGCAGTGTCTGACCGCCTCCAAAACCTGGCGGAAAAAGCCCCGGGCCGTGTCCTCGTCCAGGGCGCCCTTCTCGGTGATGAAGTCGAACAGGTCCTTGACGAGCTCCGGCCTCTCCATGACGATCAGCCAGCCGTCGGCGCGCTCGTAATAGTCCAGCAGTTTGATAACTCCGCGAAAAGACGAGCTGACCTTCTTCAGCAGCAGGATCTCCAAAGGCACCATAGCTCCGTTCTGCAAGAAATTAAAGTGTTTTGTTTAATAATGGGGCTAACACAAATACAGCTACCCCTTTAACACCACAGCACCCCCACCCGGCAACAGAGCGGGGAAGGGGGATAAACCAAAACAAACCACACACACACACGGATCCGGCATGAGTACTTACAATTGTGCCCCACTCCGTCACCCTCTCCTTTGCAACATGCTTCACAGCGACCTAAAACAACACAATAAAGAGATAAATGTGAGCAAACATGTCCCGGCAGCGATAAGAGAAACACACCGCCTCGATGGCGGCACATGTAGGATCAAAACATAGACCTCCCCCGGTCCTTACCGGTGCGCCATCGGAGATCCGGCTGCCGGCGTACACCGTTCCAAATCCTCCGCTTCCCAGCACCGAGCCCACTTGGTAAACCTTTTCGAAGGGCTCCTTTTCCGCTTTGACTGAAATTAAGAGTAGGAAAAAAAAAAACGTTAAGGTGAGTGCGGTGTTTCCACAACAAACCCCGCCGCTTTAGAGCGAGGTCAAGCTGTAAGCCACCGTCTACTAGCTCGTCAGCTTTACGAGCCGGTCAGCTGCAGACGTAGTAGCTCACTCTCGCTTAAATTAATTGCTACGAGCAAAACAATGCGTTTAAAATGCATTTGTTGTTATTTTACGTTGCCTTACAGAGGTAGAAAACAAAAACAAAATAGCGGGAACCTACCTGGCTGGAGCTGTATTTTCACTGGTAGATGGTCCATACTTGAGGGATTGCAAATGTGCGAAAATGAACCAAACTTTGACAGCAACATATTCGAGCTGAAAAGCCGGGTGTAGAAGAATCCCTATTCAGTCGTTGAGAGTCAGACGAATGTGGCAAAAAAAAAAAGAGAAGGAGAAGTAAATTCAGGCGCTGGTTTAAATTGTGGTGCGGACCGTCTTGGCTGCAAGAGGGGTAATATATATCCAGTCCAGCAGTGCGCCAACTCCGCCGCACCGCGCCCGTCAAAGTCGTGTCACGACCGTTAAGTCGTACACCGCTTCCCGAAAACCGGCATCAAATCTGACTTCTGTGTCTCGGCGCAAGTACCTCAGACGAAAACAGTCCTCTTAAATAATAAAAAACAAAACAAAAACAAAACAAACGCCGAACACTCCGCTGTGCGTTGTAGCCGCGTCGACAGTAGAGTGCGTTTAAAGGGCCTCGGCGCTGTGTTGTTATCCTGAAGAGTGTGTCCGCTGTCTGAGCTTTGGCGCGGTCTTCCCAAGCCAATATTTTGACGCGCAGTAGGACGTTAGGTATCCCTCCGCCACACACACAACTCGACGCTTTCGCTTAATTCAACGGAAAAATTCAAACTTTCCACTAGACGCGCGTTTAAACGTAACGACTCGACGCGTTTTGCAATTGCAGCGAACTTCTAATCGAAAATTTATCCAGAATATTGATTTTCAACGGCGCTCTACTTTCTCATAGTACGAGACGCCCAAGAATCCCTTGTCTGGAAGCTGTGCGCTGTGTTCACTATCGACTCGAAGGCGACGACCAATTGGATGTCATCTATAAATACTGTGTTTGGTTTCTGGACCAATCACGGAAAAGTTATTACAATAAAGCAGGCATTTGAGCGCACGTGGCGGCAATTCTGATCCATCCTCTCCCCTCCCTTTGCCTCTGCAGCGCTGCAGTCAGAGACACACACACAATATGGCAGGAGGGGAAAGTTCAGTGTAAACAGTGTTATTCACGAACTACTGATTAGCTCTATCGCGTCGTTGTATATGGGTGCACTACCTGATCTCACTCTTGTTGTTTGTTGATCTTTTGTTTGCAGCCCTGTAGGATTCCCAAAACATAAAAATGACCCAGATGACTACTGAAACCAATAGTTATTTTAAAATCCCGGGACATGCACATAACAAAAGTGGAATTTATTTATTTAAATAATCATTCTGTGAAGTGTTATTAAGGATTTGAATGGTGACTGTCAATAGAAGACACAAAACAAGCCAAAATTAGCATGTCAAAATACATAAAATGTATTGTACACTGTATATATAGATAAAATGCATATAAAAAATACAAATAAAAATGCGACAATAGAGAAACAGCATCAACAGGACACTAAGGTCAATAGCTGTAAAAACATAAAAACATAAAAAGTCGATGATGCATCTAAACAATATGATGAAGCTAAAATAAACCCAGAATATTAGCATGCACAGCTAAGATCATGCTGCACGATGCTGCACGGGCATTTTCCCCAAAATTTAAATGCAAGTGAGTGTCCAAAAATGACATTTAAACGGGCTACATTACACACAGCCGGTGTGTCTGAAGGACAACACATAACAATGATACTCGAGAATGCCAAGTCATGCACCGGCAAGAGTATGAAAGCAAAACAGTGTAGTATCACGATAACAAGAGTGGCAGGCGCAGGGGGGAAAAAAAACAAAAACACAATCAGATGGTCAAGGTCTGTGGAGCCGGCTGGCCCATTTCAGAAGGCAAACTTTCCAGTTTTGCTGTTACACATCTAACGTGACCTTGGGTCTCGGTGAACTTTCCACTTTTCTTTTTTTTATTTTTATCTTGCACTACCCCTGATACCCTTTGTGTGTGTGTGTGTGTGTGTGTGTGTCTGTCTGCGTGTGAGTAACCACAAACCAAACAGAGGCATCAGAGACTTCCAGGGAACATTATCTCGCTGTAGGCCTGCCGACTGCAAAGTTATGTAAATTTACACACACACACACACACACACACACACACACACACACAGGCTGCATAGAAGAATAGAGCAACAGCCTGTGGGCTAACTCGCAGTGATGCTCTGTGCTCAGCGTATGATATCGAACGCTGCTTCATGCGAAATAAAGTTGTCGCCGTGACCGCACGCTATAAACCCAAATGTGTATGTTTGCTCTGCTGCAGTAAAGCTCTGTATGCACAGGTTGTTTATAAAAGTAACCGCGCTTTGTGTTCTTCTAAAGAAACTGTGTCAAGAGTAAATTATTCAGCCATTTGCATTTTAAGGATATACCACTATGTTGATGCAGATTATGTAGGGGCATGTTGTAGGCGCCGAAGGGTTGATTTGCTTTTATCTTATCAAACATTTGCATGAAGAAATTTAATGTTATATTGGATCTTGCTTCAAAGAAAATGCATTCAACCTTGCTCCAGTGGTAGCGGCAATCTATTCCCTGCAGAGACACCTTCCACCACTCCTACGCCGTGCTTGTATTTCGGTCATGGATGTAATTTTGTGGCCCAGACACATGCAGTTGTTGCAGGTCCTTGAAGTAAATCTTTCACTTCTTTCGCAATCTCTTGCACGTTTCCATGTGAGTCTTGCTGCTTGACCAATGGAGAAGAGGGTTTGGGTTGCGCTCCATATCCGTTTGGGAACCGCAGAACAAATCGCCCAGCAGCAACTCCACTCCCATACGCAACAAAACCTCGGTGTCCGCCTTTGAGCTCATGCTGGAGTTCGGCAGGTGTTCAAACTGACATTAAAAGTTGAGTTTCTTTTGATGACCAGACAACGAACGTCTTCCCGTTTGGCATGTTTGTTTCCAGGGGTTGAGTAGTGGTAGTCATGGTTAATCGGATCCCACTAGATTGTTCGGTTCTGCACCAACCTGTTTTCACTCAAAATCCTTGGAACCATGTTCACAAACGCAAACCATCTCTCAACCAGTCAACAGTTTGACCCCTCACATTCCACACATATCAGCACAGGTGAACTAGAACTACTAAATTTCCTGCCGTTGCGAGATTGACCGAGTTTTTACGTCTATGGTTCTTTCCAAACTGGTTTGTCCTCATTTGTGTTTATATATAGAGCCCGATTCCACATGAAGTCACACTCAGCTGAGGAGGGCCTTCCCTGCCATGACAGTATGTGCTTGCCATTTTTGATCTTAAGCGGGCGCAGCAGGTGGACCAAAGTAATGTTGCCTTCAGCATGGTATGTCCTCCACGCCAGTATTCAAATAAAGGGGGGAATGGATGAAGGTGTAACGGCAGCAGGAATATGAAGCGCGAGACTTGTAATAGATCGGTGCACTGTCTGAGGTGTTTACTGCCTTTCACCCAGCGTATGCCGGGACGGACTCCAGCAATCACACGACCCTGGATATAAAAAAGATTTCATGGATGGATAAAAATAATATTCATCCTCCTTCCTCTTTCGCTTTGTCCTTTTATACAAAAAAATAAAGACAAAGCATACCGTTACCGTGACTGATTTAAACACAATAGAACTGGCTGATATGCTGAAATGTAGCTCATAACCGAGAAACTATGAAAGTTTTGAACATAAGGAGCTTTTCTCCATTCTTTTCACCTTGAAAGCCCCCTGCAATGCAAAAAAAAGGAAAACGAAAAATGCATTCAACACCAGTATGGATCTCTCAATCCTGTTATCCGAAGCATTATGTATAAACAGTTCCAGGCTTTGCCCTGAACAAGGACCATTTAAATGATGAAGTATTCGTGGCTGCAAAATATATATATATATATTTTTTTCTTTTCTCCCATGGCGATGTGAACCAGTCGAGGAGCAAGTGAGGCAGTCAGGCAGTTGGCCAACCAGGCGTGCTGACAGCAGGAGCACACACAGCTGTTTCGCCGTAGCTCGATATGAACGCGTGCTATGCAGTTGTTCACAGCTCTCATGGGAAATCATCATCAGGGCGTTTATTTATGTTCACCGATCATTTGATGTGTGGCTGTAGAGAAAAACGAAGGGGGCAGAGAGAAAGAACGAGGAGAGAGAGAAAAAAAACTGGCTTGCGGTTTACTGATGAGCCGACGCTGTCCACCCTCCTCCTTTTGCTCTTGCGTCTCTTTACGTTTGCCGTCGCTCCCTTTTCTCTGCGTGCCTGGGATGCCTCCCATTTTCCTTTGCTCTAATTACTGCCTTAGCGAACTGTGTCAGCGAGTGAAAAAATAGTTTAGATAAGGGATCCAGCTGCATTTGCATCTGTAATTCCATGGGTTTCATTGGGGACACGTACATTCAGACGCACCAGAGGCCACATCAGAGCCTATGGGGTCGCTCAAGGTTATATTTAGCCCCGTCAAGCTAGCCTGGTGGCGGCCACATCATTTTGGTGAGCCGCCCCGTTGAAATCGATCAAGCTTGTTTGAGCTGGTGCTCTCTGCCAGGGAAATCTGAGGGAACTGCTTTTGCAGTGCCTCGTGCAGAGATTGGGTTCCTCAACATGTGTATTATGTTCTCTAGCAGGCATGTTTGCTGTGGCAGTGTCCTCATGTAAGGGTGAACTGCCTTTTGTACAAAACTGCGATTACGTCCCAAAAAGTGAATGAATGCTTTAGACCCAGTCAGATATGGAGTCCTGGAGAGGACGTAAAAATGAAACTATGGTAAATAGTATTTAATTTTTTCATGTCAGTCAATTTACTTGGCACTACGTAACATTAGGTTATGTGACCACACAATAAAAGGGAACCAATCAGTGCATGAGCCATAAAAATGTAAAACAAAATGGCCGACTAGCTAAAAAAAAAAAAACTAGCTAAAACTGAAGTGGGAGTAAATTTAGCGAATTGAAAAACTTTCTTTTGCAAATTCTTTTTGTCTCCAAGTCCCGTCCAGACTTCATAGTCACACAAGTAGGTCAAAAATCGCAAAATTATGAGGCAATCTAAAAAACAGAGAAAGCGCATTAGCCGTGTTGCTACGTCCTCTTTTATTTAATCACAGACTAAGTTCACTGTGGTTCATTCTTTTCAAAACAGAAATGAAACAGTTATTGAAGTCATAGAATCTAAATGACTGACTGTTAAAGTAGCTAAGTCACACAAGCATGGCAAAATCGCCACATTTTTAGGCAACGCTTTCATATCTTGCTAGCTGTGCTTCCCCGTGTCCTGTTTTAACCCTCCTCTGACATAATAAACCCAACTCAGCTAAGCAGGAACAGTTTGCAGAACTTTCCTGAGATAAGAGTGGAAGGAACAAATACAAATTTCTCTGTCCTGCCGATGCGACCAGGCCTTTGGTGGGCGAATTAGTCAAAACAGTGAAGCCAGGAACAAACGCATTAAGATTAGATGTGTCAAAAGCCTCTGCTGAGAGACAGCACTCTATGTCCTGGACAGTTAAAAGTCCTACTAGTCATGGGTGCACCGTGGCAGCCAGGTCACTATATGGATTAGTGTCTGGACTCAGCGTTATGTAACACTGTCAGGTCCCTGGTCTAATCTGGCAGCTGCGTTGCATAACTGTTCGTTAGCTCCTTCTACACATTCACTCACACCTTCTCTTTCACACTCTTTACACATATATATATTCATTTGTGTCTATTTTTCCTGATAATTCATACAGGATGCACTGCTTTCTTCTGTACTCGACTGTTGGCACACGTTCATACACAGTGATAGCACTGGGTCATAAGTGCAGGCGTAGGCGTATATATGTGAATTTGCACAAACAACCAGGAAGTCAATTGAGGACAGAAGAGCAAAGAGAAATAGGGTCGATTGCATTGTATTTAAAATTCTCATTGCTGTCTCCCTTTGTTTTGATGAAACTGTACAGGACTTGGTGGTAAGTTAGTGTTAATTCTTCCTGATGTGACCTAGACAGACGGCATGCCAGCTCACTGAATGTAATGAATAAGCTGTTGGACTTCAGCTCCTGGTATGCACAAATGAAACGGCACAAGAACTCTTTCCAACTGCCAAACTTCATTTGGTTTCATTAGAAAATCCTCCATATTAGCCTCTCTCAATTGCATCTGAGCGCACCATCGTCTGTGTCTGCACATGGTCAGCGTGGAAGTGTTTGCATAAATACTGCAGGAGGGGACAGAACAGGCCGCGGGGCTCCTGTAGATTTCATAAAAACAAATCCCATTTGATCATTTTGGCCAGGAACAAGCTTTTATTGCGTTAGTTCAGGTTTTGCATTCGGGTTTGGCCTTTGAATACGCCACGTAAAAAAAGGCTGGCACGGTGCCCGAGCCGGAGCTAGGGCAGTAAAACATTTTGCAGTAGGAGAGATTAGCACACTTTTGAAGGCAAAATTCAAAACAGGTGCTTTGTTTTCACTGCTTTCCCTCTAATGGGGGTCTCGTCGGGCGACCACATGGATACAATTTCAAGTATCAAAGCGAGATTACGCGTCTTACTTATCAGTTGACACAAATGGTTTACATTCCAAATGGAGTTTTCTCCTGTTATCCTTGTTAAGCGATTGTTATTTACCGGTCAATAATCACATCCAAAGTGTATTGCTCGAACCGTTTTTGGAAATCCCTTCCCTAAGCAGCTGCGTTGCTGGTTAATCCTCAGCAGCAGAGCGCCTGCATATACCATCCTCACACTGAATATATGAAAGTTTTTAGCTAAGCACTCCACTTCCCTTCAGTGCCTTGATCCATTTAACTGCCCCGTCCCTGTCTTAAGAGGATACTGAGACCAAAGCCTTAAATCCCTGAGGCCCATGACCCTGGGAGGGGCTGGCAGCGGGGCCAGAGATGGTCCACAGAGCTCAGATTGTACCCAGCGTTTTCAAAAATACAAGATCGACTCATGCACTCTGGAATCCATGTATCGTTTTACTGACTCCCTGTTTTAAATTTGATATATTTGATAAGAAGAAACAGATGAGCATTTTATTTTTTTTTAATGGCGTGCGAAATGTGCAAGAGCTGCAGTTCAACATCAAGGCAGGATAAAGTACATTCAGTTTAGAATATTTTGATATGGACCAAAGAGAAGCACTGTTCCCCATACGACACTGATAAAAATGCTCAAAGGCAGTGTTGTGATCTGCCAAAGAAAATGGACAGTTTGTTCTTTGCAATAAGGCGTTCCAATCAGTGCACCAAACCCTGAGATACAAAATTATATTGCAGGCTGCGGAAGACACGCTGTAACGATCGTCTTGCTGGCCGCGTTGTTCCTGCGGAAAAATCTACAGCTGTCTTATCGGGATTTACTGAAAGCAGATCCGTTAGCCTTTTCACACATGCTATGGACTTGACCTCAGTGTTTAATGTGGGATTTGGTCGGCTTTTAGTGACACGGTTGACAATTTTTAAGCCAACGGTTTACTTTACACTCACCAAGAATTCAAAACTGCTATGGCAAACGGAGGAGAAGGCTTTAGAATATACAATGTTTAAAACGCTTGTTTTACTGGCCCAGAATTTTGCAATTTCTCAGAAAGAAATACAATTACATAATAAGAATAAATTGAGGCGTGAACATTTGATTAATAATAATCCTTAAAGGAGGTGTGACCTTAGTATTTCTAAATCCTTTTTGCAGTTCTGCTTTTGATAGTGAACCTAACAATCAGCCAAAAGATGACAAATTGACAAGTTTGTTTGAATTTTGGGGAACGTAAAGTGATATTTAAAGCAAAGACAAGCTATTTGAAGGTGTCGTATGCCACAGTTCTGATCCGAGCCTCAGATCCGAGCCACCAGTTACGTCAGCGCCACAGAAGATCCTGCCTCCACAATTGGTTCATGCTTCGAGTGATCCGATTGGCTGGCAGCCGTGACAGGCATTGTGCTGACTGTGTGTCTTTGAGGGTTCGAGCTCTGGCACATGACGCCCGGTCAGCAGTCTGTGGCCACACACAAGCGCACATTTTACAACAACATACAGCGGTCGGGAGAAAATGTGTGCAAATATACATTTGCATGTGCAATTTATACTCGCGCGCACGCATATAATTAAGCTACTCAACCAAAAACACGAGCTATATGCAGCTCTATGGTTCATAGTGTGTTTAAGTGTCATCTTCCATCTTTGTTGCGGCCACATCATTACTTATTCACCAGCGTGGCTAATAGCCACATGTCACTGCGGAGCTTCTGTCACATTGTGCAGAAACCGAACCCACGGAGGCCCTAATCCATAGGTCCTGATGTTATGACACGGTGACAATGGCAAGCAAAGCAGCTGCAGACCCCCTCGCCGCGACACCTATGACACCGGCACAATAAAAAGCGGGCCCCCGACGCTCAAATCCTTCACACCTGAACGCTCATGCTGAAATGAACCGAGCGGCGAGTGGAGAATGGAGACGGGGGTCGGTATTATCCGGTCTTCAAACTTAAATTGGCTCTGTTTAGGTTGACCTGATGAGGATAATTAAAAGGTGTAAGGCGGGATTGTGACTGGCGGCAGGAAGCAGCTCAGGCTCCCGTGCACAAGAAGAACAATTCTCTGTTAGGTGGCAAGCGTGCAACGAATGTGCAATGAATGCAAATGTAATCTAGGAAGAAAAAAGTCCTTTAAAATGCATCCAGAATTTTAGTACTGAGGGATTCACAACTATTACATTCAATAGTGGTGCGTTAATCTCCTCACAATGCAATGCAACTTCAAAGCATCTTACATACACCAATCAGGTATAACATTATGACCACCTTCCTAATATTGTGTAGGTCTCCCTTGTGCCTCCAAAACAGATTCATCAGAGAATGGACATGGGCCTTCTGAGGGTGTCCTGTGGTGTTTGGCTACAGAATGTTGTTAGTGGGGGCCTTTGGGTCCTATGAGTTGAGGGGAGGGGCCTCTGTGGATCATCCCACAGATAGTTGATCAGTTTGGGATCTAGTGAATTTGGAGGCCAGGTCAACACCTTGTGCTGTTCTTCATGTTTTCTTGAGTTGTCCCTAAACGTTTTTTGTGTGGGGATGGCTGCTGCCATCAAGGAGTGTCATTGCTATGGGGTGGGGGTGCCTGGTCTGGTCTAGTTGGGTGATACATGTCTGAGTAACATCCCCATGAACGCCAGGTCCAAAAGTTTCCCAGCAGAACATAGTATTGTCATTGTAAAACACACTTCCTGTTAATAAAATAAAAAAAGGAACCGACAGGAAATCCAATCCCAGAAACCAAAAGAACAGGAGTTATACAATATTTCCCAGGGTACGACAAGTAAAATGATCATCATGTGTAATATTGGTGGAATGTCCCTTTTAAAGAGCAAACAGCATATGAGAACTCTCCAAAGGAACAAAAGTACTCCATTAGGCTCTTTTTGGCCCTTCGTAATGATACCGATTAGCATAATGACCTCCTGCATTGAAAAGTCACACTCCACTTTGTCTTATCCTCCACATAAGCACACACACACACACACACATAAATTGGGAGGTAATGAGAATTAATCGAGAAGCGTCAGCGATGAAATGCCTCCTAACTACGGCCCAACTAATTGCGCGTCAATAGGCTTTGCACGCTCAGCAGTTTGAAATACAAGACTCCAGTCCTCTGCTGTAATTGGTCAGCCTTTTCCGCCGCAATCACATCTTTCCAACCCCCCCCCCCCCATCCCTCCGCCCGCCCTGACCGAAGCTGTGCCTGTCGAAGATAACACGGGGGCGCTTATTGAGTAATTACATGCAACATGTCCGGCCGTTTCCCGCTTTTTGGCCCACGTGTCAATATCGGCGTGTTTCATTTCACAAACATGGGCTGACGCGGGCGATGACGATCGCTGCTGGAAAACCTCCAGATATTTGTCACGCCGCATGATCGGTGGGAGCAATACGGCAGCATTGTTTGATGATCAAAGAAAAATTACCAAATGTATGTTTGCTGAAAGCCAATTAAACCTGCAAATACGTGCGAGCTAGCTAATTAGCAAATCTTCTCATGTCTTCAGAAGGTGGAGAAATAATTAGTGTTTCCTTCTTGGCCTTTTTGCTGAATGCAAACAGTAATTACAGGAAGAAAGTAATGCCTTTATCATCATGCAGTGCATTAATAAATGCGCGCTGCCATTAAATATGCATGATTCCTCTTTTAAAATATGCAATTTGGCGCACAAGAAGAAACCCGTGTGAAATGTCTAAAAAGAGACAAAAATTCAATCTAATTTTGAATGGGAGGCGAGGAAAGCAAGTGGTGACACAGGCACAAAGAGAAAGAGGAAAGTATGCGTCCTTACAAGAAGCATCATGTCAAGGTGCTCAGCGACTGCATGCCACACCCACGGCTGAACACATGTGACCTTTCGAAGGTATGCGCCGACTTAAGAGGCGCAATATGCAAATAGATGCCTGAGCCTCGCCGCCTCTCATACCTTTCTCGCAAGGAAGTGCAGATGGATTGTGGGTAATTACAGAGGGGGGCCCTTGAACTGCGGGTAATTATTGGCCCGGAATGCTCCGCGGCTCGGTAGACTCGGAGTGAGCGACTGCGCGTTGGCATGGCAACCGCAAAGGTGTTAATTATTTTCATCCTTAAAGGCGAGGGAGGAATCCCCCCTTCAAAGGAAAGAAACACCTGTGAGTGGAAGCCCCGCCACCCCCTCCTCTCTTGCTTCACTTTTTATTTCACTCTTTCTTCTTCTTCTTCTTCTCCTCCTGCAGCACCCTGTATTTTACGCAGACATTTCCCTTCTCTCCCCTGTTCTTCTTCTTCTTCTTCTTCTTCCTTCACCCCTTTCTCTCCGGGTCATCCTTCGTTGGTGTTCTTTTGCAAAAGCCGTCTCTGTGACAGCTTTTTCCCCATACCAAATTAGAAATAAAATGCTAAAACCTCATCATACATTGGTGGCAAACCGCCATACGTCGGTCTGGCTAGCCCCCGGGGCTTGTCCGTGACCTGAAATGCAGGTAAACTGTTGCTCAAAGTCCTGCGGGGAAAGTTCCTGCAGAGCTCATAACACCGTTGTGTTGTTGCCGTTAGAACCGAGTCACCGTTGTGTTTGTTACAGGCAGAATTCACGCACACCTGCTTTTGCGTCAACCCTTGAGGAAGTAACCTTGAAAGATATCTCGGGAAATCCCACATAACGGTTTGTGTTTGAAACAACCCAATCTGTTTTAACTGTCACTTCCACTTCCTGCATGATACTGATAGATTATTAAGAGTTAAGAGCAACATGTTGGTGTCAGTTTACCATGCAGTGTCCTGGATTAATCAGAATGGGTAAATAAATGTCTTTAAATTGTTGAAACCTGAAGGAATCAACAGGAATATGAGTAAAAAGTATGTTCTACAATGATAAAGTCACACATGAACCAAATTACATTCATATTATTATGTATTTTAGTTGAAATTAGGTACCTCTAGGAATAAACACAGCTTGTTAGAGTGTAATGGTGGGTCTGACACGGCGCTGATAAGCTTTAAAGTCAAAAAGATGAAGGGAAAATCTATTTTGATGAAACACACAAACAAAAAAAAAACACTCTGCATGCTGTGACCACATTTAAAGGAAGTGTTTTTGCAAGTTAAAAGATGAGTTCCGTAGAAGTGAGGCTTCAGTGAATGGGAATAAATAAATAACTGATAAAAATCGGCCCGTCATTTCCATGCATGGATGCAGAGCAAGTCATTTGAATGCGATTTCCATAGAACATTAGTTAACTGCGCCTATAAAACACGGAAGGGCTTCATAACATCCTGATTGTTTTTACTCCACTTGCCACCTCTAATTTGAGTGACGGGCAAAGCATGCTGGGCCCGCGTGTCCTCCCCCGTCCTTCCTGCTTTTTAATTGGTTCGTCAACAGGACCCCTGCCTTTGTTTGTCCAGGACCCCAGAACACACACAGACACGCACACAAAGGCATGCAAGCATCCATGTTCGCACGCAAACACGAACACATGCACAAACACACACACACAAACACACATGGGGCCAGTGCTGGTGTGGGATCAAACTAGCCGGGGCCAACTTTTTCCAGAGGCCTCTGTCTGTCTCTCTCTCTCTCTCAGCTGATTAGGAAATCGCGATTAAGGTTATCGCGAACTTTCCAGAACGGGGGAGAACACCTTGACTTTTCGCGAGCTGTGTTTGTCCTCCATCAGCACCGTGTTGGTGTGTAAATAGTCCCCAACTCGCACTTTTCTGTCCAGTTTTCCATTTCAGACGCACAAGAGCAAAACAGTCCACCCAGTCCCTCGCAGTGGAACGCAGACAGTGAGTCTGATCCCAACCTTTGATACGTGAAAACAAAACACAATAAGGTCAGGACGGGCGACTGGTGCTGCCTTGTATTTATTTTTTTTTATATGATAGACAAAATAAACATATGGAGCTAAGGTTTTTGCAATGACAGACTCATTCAGAAGAAATCCAAAACACGCAATAATCTAATGCATATAATTTGGGAACTGCAGAAAAAGTATGCACGTCAATGGTTTAAGGCACAGGTGTCAAACATACGGCCCGCGGGCCAAAAACAGCCCGCCAGAGGGTCTAATCTGGCCTGCAGCGTGAATTTGCAAAGTTACATAGAAGACTGCAATTTTTTAATGGAAAATAACTGCTATACCTAATTTGTCCACTGTTTTAGTAAGAGAAGTGGACAGAACACAACGCAGAGACCCAGGACTAAACAGCAGACCGCAGTGTGCTCAAATTGCACTTCATTTTTTTGAAGGGTAGTTCATTAAATGTAAACATTCTCCTTACTTGATCTTCTTTGCACTTAACCAAATGGACTCATAGGTTATTATGATATTTTCTTACTAGACCGGCCCACTTTAGATCAAATTGGGCTGTATGTGGCCCCCAAACTAAAATGAGTTTAACACCCCTGCTTTAAGGGAAGTTGTTCAAGTTGAAAAATGACTGCAGCGGTGCTTACTTTTTTAACTTAAAAAAAAAGAGAACACAGCATATCGTTGTCTTTCCCAGGCTCCACTTTCTACTCTTTTTAATCTCATATCAGGGCACAGAATTAACCCCCGATCGAGATAGGCTGTGACTTTCCGCTGTTTGACCACTCTGTTGCAACGTGACCGCCAGCCCTGCCCTTCGATGGATATCTGCCTCTCCCTCTGATCTTTTTTCCATTGGGAACTCTGCCACATGTGACCTGGGCAGGTAAAGTGACAGCGGCAGTGCGGGGCCCCGCCGAAAAAGAGCCCCGTCACACTCTCTCTCTTGAGCGCCAGTACATAATGTCCCATTCGTCGTAAGGTATTTTGCCCTTTGTTTCAGAGGTGAAATCATTAACAGACATTTCCTTTCATCCCGCGTCACCTGGTCAGTTTCAGGAGGTTTTGTTTACGCTCTCCTTCTTTCAAGGAGCTGACTTTCCCCAAGAGTGTGGAAAACTACAGCGCAGAGGGCCTTTTGAATTCCTTCCAGCTTGATATGTCTTGAGTATTTGCATATATCCTGAAGTAAACCCTGATAGGATTGCATATTGCTGCGCTGGCCAAGTCCAGAGACTTGGTACGGAGCAACATAAACAGAGTATATCTGGGCTCAGATTATAACTGCAGTATGAAAAGGGCAGGAGACTCTGGACCTGTGCAGGCAGCTGATTGATGAAAATACCATAACAACGTTTCATGCTGGAGAAAGTAATCAAAACCACTGCTGACCTAAAGTGATTTGACATAAGCTGCAGCTGGGTTCTGCTGGCCTTTTGAAACAGCAACCATATTGGTAGTTACAGGAAATTGCCGAATCTGTTGACCAGACCTTAGAGCTTGCAGCCTGGTGAGTTCAATTATTTTCCTAATGCACTTTGTAGAAAAAAAATCTCATAATACCAATCATTTCAAATCCAGCTTGATACAAAAAAGGCCTGAATTTTGTTCGTTTGTTGAGGTCTGGCCAGATTAACAGCATTGTGTATGGCATGGTTGTAATACTGGTTGATTTAACTGGATATATATCAGCAACCACTGAACTGTCTGAACAGTTCAGACATTCATGGTCCCCGGAGGATGAATGACACTCACTTTGATGACCTGCTGACCTTCCATTTAGCATCATTAATAGATCAATTTCCAATATCTCCAATATGGATTGGTAAAAATGAAGCCGTTTTAGAGGATGAACCCCAATGACTTTGGTTTGTTGGCTGTTCCTGTCATTCTACCATCAGGTTTAAAATATCATTTCTTCAGTACCTTGGTTAATGCAGGTAAATTAATTGATTGCAATTGTGAACAGGCATTTATAATCGCACGAGGAATGCATTGCACCCGCTTTGATGATCTCCTAACATTGTGTATGAAAGGGCACAAATCAAGGTATACCAGAGGATGAATCCTACATAACTTTGGTCTCTAAACTATTGTTGTCATTCCACAACCAAGACAAAGTTGTAATTTGATGTAAAACATACATTTTAACATACAAGAATGGAAAGTAAGAGCAATGTACATTTTAAAAGGCACACTAACCAGGGTTAAAAAAATTATATATGTATATGTATATACATTGAATACGTCAGAAGCAAATGTGGTGCATACATATGACCTAAGTGCCTGCCAGCCATGTTATGTCAATACGCTAACATGTCTATTGTACGTCAGTATGCAGGCATTGCCGTTGTGGGGCGTGTTACCTTACAGACGTTAGCGCTCAAATCAAAACAACACTGTTTACATGCGACCTAGCAGGGGAATCTTACAGCATGTCTACACAGACGGCATTTTGGCAGTGTTTTTCCATCTCTCCTGATCAAGCTGTCTACGCAGGCAGTGTAAAAACGTTTTACTCTCACACCTGTAAATTCCTGAAGCTTATTACTGGGCACTGAGTACTTCCAAAATGTGGATGAACTCACTCAGTGCTTCACCGTCTACGTTGTAGAGCAAGGTTCACAGCTTTGAATGCCTCAAGGTTTTAACAGCTAGAAATAAAAGTTACTAACATTTCCGTTTTTGTTGCAATGTATGTTGTATAATATCTTATCTAATATGTTGTTAGCATCCGGTGACATGAATCTGTGGGACTGCACTGTTGGGTGTGGTGCTCAGTTTGGCAAACACAATAACAAACTTTACCGAAGTCCAGCAGTGGTGAATCCCATTAAGTCTTCAGAGGCATTCTTGTTGAAACAGTACACGCTGCGACCAGAACACAGAGTAATCGTGTGACTTTGCCTCGGGTACAAACACAGATGGGCATCAAAGAGAGCAGCGCCGCATGTTCCTCATGTGACAATGCATGCATGAGAGTGTCTGTATAACCGTGTATGCATTTTGTGTCTACACACTTCCACTGTACGCACCCTTGCACCTGTGTGTTAGTGTCTTTTTATGAGCTCATGAGCAGAGGTGTCCTCCCAGCCCCCCCTTCCCAAAACCAGCCCCTTTCCCCTCCTGTGTTTGCCTCATGATCAAAGCCCCTGCCGTGCCACTGCTCCTTTTGATGCCGTGGCACAATAGGGCCTGTTGAGGTTTTTGATTTCTTCATCCATTCAGCTCCACAAAGGCCAGGCCACCCTTCCCTTCGCCAGAGAACGGGGGAGGGAGACACTCTGGCAAGACCCTGGAAGTGTCCTGCCTTCAGGCCTGTGTGGTTAAGCTTGAAGCTACACTGGGACACGTTTGCACTTGAGCTGAAATTAAACGGGAACCCTGTAGCTTTTGGAAAACAGGCACGACAGGCTTTATTATACAATGAATGCATCTTAACTAACTTCCAGTTTCCTTTTCGATGAAATTGGTGATCCATGAAGAGATTAATTGCACAGTGTGTGCCATGATTTCATGTTCTTTATCTTTCAAATCAATGGAGGCACGGTACTTTCAAACACATCACACGAAAACCTGCAAACATACTTAAATTTAGTTTGTTGAAAAGACCAGTGCAGCGCTTGTGTTTAAATCGGAAGCAACAGCCAGTAGCTATTAGCTTAGTAAATTAACTTCAGGGAAGCATGTAGCCTAGCTCTGCACAAACATAACAAATCTACATCTATCAGCATGATAGAAATGAAAAAAATAAAAATAAAATACATAGATAGAGCCAGGCTAGTTATTTCAAATAGATTTTATCTTTTGTAACTTTTCCACCACCCACGCTACCCTAAATTTTAAGTCTCAGGAACTTTTGCAGGAACTAACTGCAACTTGGCTGTTGGTTGTCTCCACCGTGGTCTAAAGATTAGACAACAATGGGAAAAAAACAATTAGTACTAGATAAAAAATAAATAAATAATAATAATAAAAAAAGATTCTCAACTTAGATTGTAGAACATTTCTAAACTGTAAAGACTTTTAAAAACAGTGGCTGAAATACAATTTTGTGAGTACCGGATCAATTAGAAATGGTCAAGCCCAACCCCCAAAGTTTCAGTACTTTTGCAAAGTACTCCCCAAGCAGGTTTTTTTTTTAGTTTTTTTTTTTAAATATACACTTATCCTTGTTGTCGAAATACTCTGGTACCTCCAAAGGTTCCTAGTTCCAGGGGAAAGTTCTAGCGGTAGAAACCTGACTTTTGTTCTGAACTAAATGTCAGCTAGCTGTGGTTTCATGAAAGACGGGGGACTAACTAACTAACTTTTCTATTTTCTCTAGCAGAAAATGAAAGAATACAAAACGGCTATGCTCACTTACATCCCCTTATCTGAACTGTTGTATCTTTTAGATGAAGCAGGGAGACCTAAATCAGCAGTCACGCACAGTTCTTGCCATCACCTGAAAACGAGCCTTTGTTGTTGCAACACAAATTGTGCTGCTTAAGCTACTTCTTGTCCATTAAGCTGAACTAATATTGATACTGCGACATATTACACTGTCGCACTCCTTGTTGACACACCAGTGACAAAGTATCTTTCTCTTTTCAGAAGCACTGCACGACCTCTCGGATAATCGTAGTGTAGGTTCAGTTACCGCTGACTTGTGGTAAAAGCAGCGTGCAGATAAAACAAAACGTCAAAAAAATGCACACATGACGGACGTTCTCATGCAGAAAAAATATTCTCTCCCAGATCGAAGCGTGTCAACATCAATCTGAGGCCAATCCAGGCTGAACAGAAATAAATGGAACCGCCAACCATGGTTTTTATTGGTCTTCGTTGAGAAAGAAGCAAATTTGCACTGAGAATTCATTTGACTTGGTTGAATGGCAACTGGAAGGTCCGGTAAGATAATACCCTTACACATAATTAGCTCTTGAAATATTATTCATATGCTTTGTTCTGTTCCACTGCACTTTCATTCCGTCCCGTGATTCAATTAATGCTCAATGAAATTACCGACTGAATACATCAGAGAAATTGTCATATGATGGAGCGAGGCATCTCACTGATATAAAGACCCCTTTATTCTTTTCTATATATTACATTTCTTTTAGTTATTTCCATAGCTTGATAAAGTCTTAATGTAATGATAGAGACACATGAGCGACATGCTTGTCTTTTTATAGAAAAATCAGTTACGTACAAGGAAAGTGTTTTCATCCTTTTTTGACATTTTCATTCAAATAGACGTCTCACATACAAAACCTATTAGTTATACACCGATCAGGCACAACATTATGACCACTGGCAGGAGAAGTAAATGACGCTGACCATCTTGTGACAATACAATGTTCTGCTGGGACCAGACCAGGCAAACCCACCAAACAGCAACGACAGTCCTTGATGGCAGCAGCCAAACCCAGCAGGATGCAGGCTTACACACAAAATACATGAAAAACTGCACAAGATTTGGACCTGGCCTCTACTGATCAAGTGTCTGTGGGATGCCCTGGAACAAGCCTGATCCACAGGGGCCCCTCCTCTCAACCCATAGGACCCAAAGGCTCCTATTAACAACATCCTGTTGCCAGACACCACAGGACACCCCCTCAGAAGGCCCATATCCATTCTCTGATGAGTCACAACTGTTTTGGAGGCACAAGGGAGACCTGCACAATATTAGGAAGGTGGTCATAATGTTATGTCTGATCGGTGTATGCAGACAGTTGTTGCAAAACACACTTTTTAATCTAAAATGTTTGCAATGGAACATGGAATATTATGTTCTGACACGCTGATCATTGGATACACATTTAGTTTGTCTTGTTTATGAACTTAGTGCACAGTAAAAGGCCTTACTCACACAAGGTTTTGCACAAGTTTCTTTAAATAAGGATTACTTTATTAAAAATTAATTTATTCTCTTTGCAAAGCACAGTACAGTGTATGATAGTGATGAGCCAAATGGTGCCACGTGTTAAATTTTCAAGGCGTTGATTCATTAGCACCTTTCGGTTTCATTTGCACCACTTGTATTTGAATATATAAATTTGCTTGTAAAATAAACCCCTCCGGGATTATTATAGACTGCATAATGCGTTTTGCCTAAAAAAAATAAAAATAAAAAAAATACAAAACAACTGACAAACAGCTGACACGACTAACCTCCTGTGTCCCTCCGCCATCCTTGGTGCGAACATTTGTGACAGGACGGGGTGACACCTCTTCCCCTCTCCTGTTCTCTCATACACACACATGACAAGCGCACACACAACGGCCTCCATGTGTCTTTGTATGTGCCTCTCTGTGTGTCCCTCGTCAGTCCTCTGGTGCTGTCTTGACGGGGTTGAGGAGTTCAAGTCGGAAGGTGTGAAAATCCCGAGTGGCTCGGCGTATCGCTGAATGCAGCTCTTCAGCATGTGACTGTGTGAGAGTGTGTCCACTTCTTAATGCATTTATTTATAACTATGTGTGTCCATACGTGCGACCCCTGGCATACATGAGCATCATAAACCTGTGCCGCAGTTCTTGCCATGAGCAGGTGGCCTTGCCCATCCTGGACTCTATGTCTGCATGTGATACAGGATCAAGTTCAAGATCGTCTGAGCATCACCGCTCATGAGCTCATGTTCATCAGTTTTCTTCATGGAAACTAAACTAGAACGTTTCACTTAATGCTAATTATTGTATAACAGGCTACACCTGACATCCTGGGTCTTCTCACCTCCCTGTATTTCTAGTTGATGTGAACCAAGCATAATTTGTCACATGAGTACAAGCAGAGGTCTGGATGTTCTGAAACCTGTCAAATAACGTGATTAAAGTTGACACCTTCCCTAAAGCAAAATTAATTACAGACTTCTAATTTCAGACCGTATCTAAGATAGCCTGCGAGTCATGCTTTGTTCTTTGTTCTCTGGCAGGGCTCCACAGGTATGTTAGACGGGGCTGCACCACGTTTGATTGACAAGTCCTCTTGACAAGTCCTCTTTTTCACTGACGCCTCCAACTCCAATTAGATCTCTAAAACACTTAAATTGTAGAAACGTGTTGTAACGAGCAATGACCTATTTATACACTGAGCAGACACAAAGCAACATTACTACCATTTATTTTATGTGTCTTGTCTCCGTTTTTGGTTTCCACCAACTCCTTAGAGTATATTGACACTTTTGGACCATATAGTTCTGAGGAACCACTGAGGGTAACTACCCACTAGAGAGTTCCCCCCAGAACTACTTACCTTAAGTGACTTTTTTACTGTTTGCATTTTTGCTGACAATAGAACCATTGATGTGACTAGCTAGCTGGCTACAGCTATAGCATCATCACTTAGTTCTGCAGACATGCACCAACATTCGACAACATTTCATATAGGCTCAATAAATCCTGAACTCCAGTGTCGGTCTATTGTTCTGTGTTTTGTTCAGATTTTAAGGCTAATATTAAAGGCTGTTGTTGACACAGCTGACATTTTATCAACACGAAGCACTTATTAAAGTAGCAGCTAAAAAAAGAGCCTGGTATTTGATAATATGAGATTTAAAAGATGCTATTTAACGCTGCAGAGCTGTGTGAAACTGCAGAGTTGGTTGTACCCTAAGTGGGTAGATAACTGCATCTGATACCTTTCACATTACACGTCGCTATTTCATGCATTACTAACATTAAAGTTAAACCACACTCTTTTAAAATGACCTTTAGCATTTATTTTATTTTGTCCAAATGTGATCACACAGACAGTGATTACCTAAGAGGCAGCAGCTGTGACCTACTGCTACAACTATCCTGACGTCTCTATCTATAGAGGCGCTTAATACATCGATAATAAGTCACTAAACACAAACCGTCCCTCAGTTGTGAATAGCCATGGAACAATGCCAAGTACTTAAAACGGTGTTATGGGGAAGACAATGTACTGCTGTGGCATGCCCGTTCTATCTCCTGCAACCTCAAGGGAAAGATATTCACGCGCCAAAGCACAAAATGTACCAGAAGCGAGAGATACTGGGAGAGAGGTGAGAAATGAGGTGGAAGGGGATGGAGCTAGAAAAAAGAAAAAAAAAAGCACCAACAGATTTACAGAGCAGCAGAGGAGACGAGAAGAAGAATAGCAAAACGGCGCACAGGCAGATCTATATTACACTCAGCACCTCCTGCAAGGACGCTCTGACAGGACATGCGTTTGCTGGTGCACATATGTCCAACCTCTCACCTTTCACTGACAGGACAGTGAGATCTAGGCCACGCCCTCGTGTGTTCCCAGGTCCGTTCTTGTCTTTGCCCTACCGAGAATCTTTCGCTGTGTCCACGACAAGCTCTGTTGAATGTCAATACGACACAGTCCATACTCTGATATGGCAACAAACACGGGTATGCACATGTTACGATAACTGATGTAGACACAAGAGTCACGTGTGACCTGCTAAGTGGACCCATAATAGTTCTGCTTGACAACATTACGTGGGGACGTAAATGGGAAAAAAATTCCAGCATCGCATTTACTTCATTCTTTCAGAATTGCCCACAAGAAACTGCTCTTCGGCAAATCAGCAACACCTTGCAGCAATTACAGCATTACCAATCAACCATATGATCCACTGACAGCCCAGAGGTTTAAGGTCAAACGGGACTGGAAGGAAGCCAATAGCCAATTCCACCAGAAGATGGTCTTAATGTGGACAATTTATATTTATGGCCTAAACCAGGGGTGTTAAACTCATTTTAGTTCAGGGGGCACATACAGCCCAATTTGATCTAAAGTGGGCCAGTCCAGTAAGATAATTGCAGTCTTCTATGTAACTTTGCAAATTCACACTGCAGGCCACATTAGACCCTCTGGCGGGCCGCTTTTGGCCCGCGGGCCGTATGTTTAACACCTGTGGCCTAAACAGAGGGGAAAAAGATGGAATCTTTTCTTCATCTAATCTGACACTTCAGTCTTGGTTTACTGCGGTTTAATGCGCCAACTGCTCTGTGAGGCAGCACATCATTTGCACTTGTAGTTAATGCTAACAACGTCAGTGCTAGCATGATAAAACTTGTTGACTTTAAAGAGTTAGCATGCTAAGATGAGCTATTTGGTGGAATGTACATAGTTCGGCTGGAGCTAATGGGAACATAATCAAGAAATTTAAATGCTGACCTGGCCCTCAAACCCAAGGGATCACCAAAATCAGATTCATCCTCTGTTTGTCAGACTAAACAATTTCATCAGTACGCATACTTTAAACAGACCCAGAATCTTTGTTTCCAGGTCCATTTAGTAGAATCTTTGGAGATTTCTCATCCGTATTACTCAAATCAAGAAGTCTGGACTAAGGTTCCTCAGTGCCACCCATGTCTAGACTTCATTAGGGCATAATCCTGTGTGATTTGTGGTATTACAACCCCCTTGAACAATTATTTCCCAATGTGGGCTAATTGCTAAAGATGCTTCACGTATCTCTCCAGCTTTTCCCATACAGATTATAGTTGCTGCCAGGTTTGGATGTGTGTTATCAGAGTGAGTAGGGTGTGCTCCCTTAATCTTCCCAGGACAAATAAAGCTGAAGTAAAGATACTAAAGTCTTAGCAGTAGTTGGCCCAAGGAGTGTCCTGATTCCCTGGGATATCCCGGCCTAGTGCTGGTCTAAGCTAGGCAAACATACAGCAGCTAAGCTATGACGCATATACTGTAACCACGCTTTCTTTACCAACAATGACACGCCACTGTACACTTTACAGAGCTCATGCAAATCACCAGTGATTCATAGGAAGATCAAATTAGCAGTAATGCCAAATGTCAATGGCACACGTGGCTGCAATTTCGGGAAACGAAACACCTCTTTGGTTGCCGGAAGAGGATATAAACTGTGAAAACGTGCGTATTTAAAGGATTTCAAGGAATCCGCAATGCCAGGCCATCCTTAAAAGGAGCCGACACTGGTCGCTTTTGCAGACGTGGCTCAACTGCTTCAGTTTCCATTATTCATGTCCCACTCAGCGGCTTCAACCCGGCCCCGAGCGCTCACCTTACACGCTACGCATTCATTCACAACGGAGCTCACTCAAACTCAGGCCGGGAGAAGGGCTGTCCCGCCTTTGGGTGAACACGCTAACCCAAATTCTTCTTCAATGCGGTGTGACAGTTTTATCAAATCTATTGCCATGTGACAGTGAAAAGATTTTTTCCACGTAGATTTATGGGTAAAGCTGACGAGAGGAATCGCTACGCGGATTTATACGCCGTTTTATGAATCCCCCAGGCGCAGCCTATAACTGAATGAGTGAAGGGAAATGGGATGGTTGCCAAGCTTATTTCAGCGTCCCTCCGAATTTGCATAACACAAAGGTACAGAAAGTTTTTGGATATGTATTTTGAAGCAATCCTTTATTGACTCCTCAAGGCAAGTGTGAGAAAACACCTCATGCAAATACACATGTGCGGTATGCGCCGTGAGCACCTTTCTTGAAAAATGTGCATGCATTTTTTTGACGTCTTGCACAAGTTCACCGTACAGTGTACATTTAATGTGCTGTATGCTAGAGGCCTTTGAAACCACTCTCACACACTTTTCCTATCAGGTGTCTTTTATTTGTACGCTACACATACTCCCACACACGTAACTCGTGTTCCCACTCCTCATAAAGGTTTGACGTAAAGGTTTTCTCTCTTCTTGTGCCAAATAAGCCCGGATTGTTGGTGGCTGTTACGAACACACACACACACACACCTTGTATAAACTGACGCCTTGGAGCTCAGGGTGAGACCTGCTCTGCGGTTAAAGGATGCCACATAGATTTTTCTATCTTTTACGATGAGAACACCGATCAGTGCGACTTTCCTTGACACGAGGCAAGCCCATACCTGTGTGTGTGTGAGAAAGACATACATGCTTTGTGTATGCACCTTAAGTTGTATTTCTTGTGTGTTTGATCTCGCTGAGTCAAGCTATATATCTATTATGCAACCCGGCGTACTAAAAAAGAACGCTTTGTTCAGCTAGGCCCGCGGTTGTGAGTTTACACACACAACCCTGGCGTCTGATTATCCTGCGCATGCCAAAGTGAATTGACAAGCCAAACTACAGGCTGTTTGAATGTCATGGCTATATTTATCTGGTGCGAGACACACTGTGCGTCTCTGTCTGTCCCCTTTGAGAATGGGCTCCGGGATGCCACCACATAAACCAAAAGTAGGCCAAGCACAGATGGGACCGACTGCTTTACAGGCATGCCGACATGTCAGAGGCTGTGATTGTGTTGCATAAAGGACCCCCTGTGCTCTACAGCTTGAATTCGAGGCGCTATCCTTGGCCGGCTTAGAAGGCGGAATTGATTTGAGCTGAATGGGATCAAATCAAATCAAACGAAAATAGTTTTCGAGCGCTTGACTGAAACGTGCAGACATGAAGATTTGAAGTGGCAAACTCATATTGGAACTTCGTGACACTTTATGACACTATTAATGATCTTCACTTTTCACTGATTGCCCATCGGTGTATTTTCATCCTGTCATCATTTTTTATATTGTTGTTTTGTTGTTTATTGGCCATTCTCTCAGTACACATGAGCTCACACATGACTGGGGCCCAGTGCGGATGTTTTTAATGCTATGTCATCAGTCTCAGTTTCACAGTTTGTGGTTCACTCTTGCACAGCTGTATGAGAGTCACGGTGAGTTGTGTTTAATGAGGCCATATTCTTCAGACTGACCGGTCAATTGGTCGGTCAGTATGCTCTTGTCGAACTAGATTCTTATTGGTCGGACAATCGCTTGCGTTAACTTGATGAGAGAAATGCTACATAAATAGCCTTAGATTACCTTATAGACTACCAGAATACCTGTCCTCACTTTTCACACCCCTACTTGAAAGCCAAGACTTGATTTTAAAGGCGAACTACTGTTTTTTACAACCTGGACCTTCTGGCATAAAATACGATAATTTACTCACCCATATAACTTTTGTGTAATTTGTAGTCATTTGGGAGATATTTAGATCTGCGTATATCCATATAATGGGAGTGACTGGGGCACCGAAATGCAGCCACGAAATAACGCATTATCTGCTGCAAAACTTGTTGATTTCACCAATATTTTGTTATTGTACGCTAGTGCTATTCCCCATTGAGACCGGAGTTACCTGTTATCACCATCCATCCGGATGATGTCTTCTGACCTGGATGATGTCATCTCTGAGTGCCACGTGCACCCGCAACGGTCGGCTTGTTTACCTGTAATTTGCTACCGATTCTGAGGCTGTGGATGAACCATAGCAGTAGCAAATTACAATTAAAGTTATATGGGTGAGTAAACGTTCATATTTTATGCCAGAAATAAGGTCCAGGTTGTAAAAAACAGTAGTTCCCCTTTAAGGTTAGGGCTAGGGTTGGGCATTTAGTTTAGATAGGGATAGGGTAAGGGGCTAGGGAACGCTTTATGTCAGTAGGGTTAGGGTTAGGGTTACGCTCAGGGTTGGGCACTTAGATTAGATAGTTAGGGTTAGGGCAAGGTGTTAGGGAATCCATTATACCATTGGCAGGGTTGGGGATAAGATTAAGGTCCTCAAAAGACATCCATACAACAGTGTGTGTGCGTGTTTGTGTGTGTGTATGAGTTCTGAAATAACTTTCAACTCACTCAAACTAATGAAGACTGCTCGGTCTAACTTATCAGCTCGGACTTAAAGAAGTCATGGGTGTGGCTAGACTTTGTTAAGATAGATGCCTAAAGTTGGGTGTAAAATTTGGAAAAAGTTTGTACTTACACAGCCACGGCTTAATAACCAACATGACATATCATCTGAGAGCAGTATGCTAAATTGTTCGTGACAAGTCAGCTTCTTGTGTTTACGCAAGCTCGTCAGTTCTGAGTCTGTTGTTATTATTTCACCGTGAAATAATGCGATTGAAATGATTTAATACGCAGCGAAAAATGAGCTTTTATGTTCATTTTTAACTTACTGACACTAATAATTCTGCTGCACTATAGCCATAATTGATCCGGAAATAACGTACGAGTTCAGTCGGCCAAGGCTTTCTTTTGTTGACTATAGCCATTATGTTTAAAACAATAAAATGACAAAGCATTGTATGGCTTTTGTTGTGAAGAACCCAATACAGGAAACAACGATTTTGTCACAATGTTTACCTCCACTAAAGGCATTCGTCAAACATACATATCTAAAAAAAAAGTCAGCAGTGTTTTTTGGCTTTGATAGCTCAAGAAGGGCAGCCGCAAGTATCTGTTGCCGTGTACGATGACTGAATGATGAAGAACTGGCTGCTCGATGAGTGTTTGCTCTGGTTGCAGTCGATGTTAACAAGGTAACCATGGAGTTGACCATGAAGTTAACCAGAAATTGAAGATAGCAAAAAGGAAAATGGACAGACTCAAAGCAGTCTGAGTTATACCCTACTGGGATACAGATAAGTGAATCCAGTGCAAACAATTACTACTACTACTTTTTCTAATCTTTCCCACCCACCCACTTTAGACTCTCCAGCATCTGACGGTCAAGGCTCCTTCCTGCTGAGTAGCTCCATCATCCTTTCATCCTTCTGACCCATTTATCTACAGGACTCTGCCCAGGTAAATCTGTACTGATATCATTACGTTCCCATTAAAGCCCCCTAGAGTATCCAGGGCAGACAAATCTAGGCCAAGCAAACCCTCCCACTCGACAGAAGAGCCGAGCAATTCAGGAAGAAAGAAATCAAATTGCAATGCATTACGATGCAAAACAAGTTAAATAGGAAGTTTATGGTTGAATGGTTTCTGGTTACATTTATTTGGACAAGATGATCAAAATTCACCATTTGGAAGCACAGATGAGGCTTGCTGTGTAGCTCCACATGGCTATTAAGCTCCCATAAAAACATTTAGGTTACATTTCAATTTATTAGCATGCATGATAAAAAAAAAAATAAAAAAAAAGAGCAGCCATCTGTCATGCTGCTGCAATTACAAGTTTGTCTCTGATGTTATTTCACCAGTGCTATATTTATGAAAAGCACATATATAGAGAGCTTAGCCATTATTTCAACTATAAAAGCACCAATATGACTAAAGCTGGTAGCATGTCTGTCTCTTGCAGTGTGAGTCAATCTCTGTGTTAATGTTTCTATGCCCCTATCTCTGCATCCGTCTGCTATTTACTGACTTTCAGGCCTGACTTTTCAGCCCTCACGCTGCAGGGCACTTGTCCGAGGCTGCCTGACATTTACATGTGGTTGGCTATTAGTGTTTAAACTAAATATTACTACAACCAAGATCAACAGTAGACACTGACCAGGCCCAGGCGCCGGCAGCTACCACTCCCCTTCCTTTCTCCCCGTCTCCCTTTTTTTTGCCCTGCCTTTTCTGTCTCTCCCTCCGTGTCTGGCGTTCTCTCTCCTGTGTGTTTGTGTGCATGTGCGCAATACACCAGGATGAAGCCAGGCAGCCAATTATGGCCAGAGCAAGGCGGAGCAGGAGTGTCAGCATGTAGTAAAGAGCACACAGCCCACTGTCTGGAAAGACTGAGAGAAAGAGACAGCGAGGCAGGAGAAAAATGAGGAAAGGAGATATAAAAAGATATTGGCAAAGTGGAAGAGGACCAATAAAAAAAAACAAAAAAAAACTAAATAGACACCAGGAAGACAGACAGAGCGCAACACATGACTAAACAGAAGAAGAATAAACATTTCTCTTCTCCCTTCGCCTTGAGGATTTCCTTGAAAGTTCACAGCCACACAGAGACATGTTCACAAAGGCCTCCTTTAAAGAAAAACCAACTCTGACCTTTGTCAAAGCTTTGATATGGAAGTCACATTTTATATTTTGGTTCCAGTCAGTACACTTCGTCTTATGCCGAGGGTGCCATAAAATGCGTATGCTCAGTTCTCTTCACTGGAAAGTCCGATATTTGTCAGCATGGAGGCACGTACTTGTCAAGTAATCCATAGTTAGCGTAGCATATTTTGCAAAGAGAACCATAAATCCCCTTAAATCTATGAATCCCCTACAGTGCGTCTGCAATGCTCCACAACCCTCCCCTTCTTTTGACCCTATGACAGATTTGGTTTGTTTGGCCTGGGGGATAGCATACATATTGTATATCTTTGCCTGAGGCCCTCCAGAACCATAGGCTCACCACTCTGTACCTGTACACTTTATCATATGCTGTTTGTTTGATGAGACAAACTGTGAAGAAGATAAACCAAAACTCAAAGTATAAAATCAAATAACAGTACAAGATATAAAATAAACCATTCCAAAAACTGAGAATAGAGTACAAAGTCAAGAAGGTTTTCAGTAGTGATTTAAAAGAAGACAGGAAGGGAATTCTGTGTCCATAAGATGAACAGCAAAGACCCCATTAGCCGATCATAGGGCGATGCTAACAGCCGACGTAGCTAGCTTCACTTTGCAGATTTGCTCATAACAAACTCTTTCGGGCAGTTTGTAGTAGTTGGAGAGAGTATGCCCTTTTGTTTATGTCTGCAACACAGGAAGTGAGATTGATTGTTGTTGAACTCCTTTTTTTAGTACTTCAGGGTAGGTGCTTTCCCAGAAGAAGAGGAACCTTGAGTGACTATGTTGCTGCTCCACAAACAGGCGCAAGCTGATTGGTCAAACACAGTTAGGCAGCAACGGCAATTTCCATTTAAAAAAACAAAAAACATTGGTGGATGTTATCAACGTTTCAAAATGAAAGAACACACGGAGAAACGAAATGACAGCGAAGGTCAGGACTTACTGAGCTTACATGCGACATTGTTGTATGTCGCGCACACTAAAAGACTTTACCATAGCAACGCCACTCCACTTCCTGTTGGTGGAAGGCCTTGAAATTATGCAGTTTTTTGACAGCCTCAAAGTCACTAATTACTGTTCCTAAAAGCATCAAATAAAACGTTAACCACAATCGACGCTTTAGCTTGGTATGCTATCAAGCTAACATTTGCTAATTTGGTTTAAGTTTAACTTTTACCCGATGATGGCGGAGAATCGCCAAACTTATCAACATTTACCCTGAGAAGGACATGAACGTGGTTGTCAAATGTTGTGCCAGCATATCTAATGGGTCCTCACAGATTCTGGAAGCAGAGGGGGTCTCTGCGAAGAAACAGACGACGGCAAAGAAGCTGTAGTTTGTCACATATCCTTGTATTCCTTTATTTTATCAGTTAATTTGAATTATGTAATCAGCATTGGTGTGACAATGACGCTCAGTAATAAAGATGGTGGTTCAGTCCCTGGTTGTTCTTGTCCACGATGCTGAACCAGCTTTTGTTGGATAAAAAAGTCCAGCAGCTAGCATGGCAGCGCTGCAGCTATTTGTGTTTTAATACATGAGTAAATGAGCAGAACACTGTGAAACACTTTGGTATAAAACCCTAAATGAAAACAGTCTTTTCTCTATAAACAGTCCTGACACATTTTTACTTGACTCTCAATGAATCCCGAGGCCCGAGCCTTGAACCCGGCCCCGTCCTGACAGCGGCATCAGCCCCGATCATGCCTTGTGTGTAATGGGGGAGAGAGTGAAGTGGCGAGAAATCACCTGGAATCTTGTTAGGTTCAGTAGTTTTAGTCGGTGTGTGGAGCAGAGAGTGAGCTCCAGATCCCAGGGGAGGAACTGTGGCTCGGATTAGTTAACCCTGTCTCACCCAGGCCTTATCCCCGCAGCATAAGCCCTTAATGAGTTCACTGCCTCCTTCTCTCTCTTTCCTCTCCCTCTCTCCAGGCGTTTTCATTTCATCCTGGGCTTCCTCGGCTTTTGCTTACTGGTCAGATTTTTTTTCTTCTCCTTATCATCTTCCCCCCCCCCTCACAGTTTCATTGTTTATCTTATAATAGTATTTTTCACCACTTCACTTCACTTCACTCCATGCCTTTTCTACTTCTTTACCTCTCTCCCCTCTTCCTCTACCTACCCAACCCCCACTTCCCAGCATATGTTCTTCTGGGTCAGGATTAGGGCCTTCCTTGTTAGTCAATTAGAGAGAGGGAGAGACAGAATGATTGAGAGCAGCTGAGAGAGACAGAGACAATTCTTGCATGTTCTGTTTCCTATAAAGCCTCAGCCTGTTGCTAGCAGAAGGATATGATTGTTTCCGCTGCTCTGTTGTTTTATGAAGAAGAGAGTGCACCCCAGACTTAAAATCCACCTAAATTGCTCCACATGAATCATTTAAAAGTCTTCGCTCGGGGTAAGTGACAAAGCGCTTAAGCAACATGTATTTCCGAGGTTACATCCCTCACAACAACCCCTCACGTGCTCGGCCTCAGGAATTCATGATGTTGTACCTGTGATTTATTCATGCACAATTCAAGCCTTGTTTGAAGTTTGAAGGGATATACGTTCAGAGAGAGCAATTTGCTGCGGCCGCTGCGTTACGGAAAGCTCACGCCCCCTTATAAGGCAAGCGGGAAGGTCTCAGGGGAGAGAAGTAAGCTGTTGTTACTGTATCTGACCATGCAGCCACTAAGCCTGGCAGCGGCCCCGCACGTGGATGTCTGAATGAGTGTGTGTTTGGGTCTGGAAAGCGAGGGAGCCAGCTTGTCTATTTAAGGGGAAAGAAATTACCCGATGCTCCCTTTGGGAGGAGAGGCGGCAGAATAAAGACTTACTAAATACACGGTAGGTATTCCTAAAAGACACAGTGAGGCCTTAATGAAACAGCTTGTCTTTCCTCTGTTTTTTTTTCATCTCTCTCCCTGCCATTTCTGTCTCTCTATTTCCCTCCTCCCCAAGGCGGGACACCCCTCTCCGCTCCCCTCATTCCTTGTGGGGGTCCACAGTTGGATTAGCCCGTCTCTCAGAAGACTGCAAAAGGAGCCCCGCTGTCTCACGTGAAGCCAGCTCATAGAGAGAGGAGGGAGGAGGGAGGGGGGGAGAAAAAATGAGGAAACAAGGGAGACGTTGTGATCCAATTTTCAGCTTTTTCTCTCTGCCGGTGTTTTGTTCGATGCGTGTTTAAACGGGTTCCCAGGAGATGATGTAGCAGGGGCTTGTAAATGGATCTCGTGTGTGTGGTCGCGAGCAGTCTTTTTGCATGACGCGTTATTCCGCGCTGATGAATGAAAATTTCAAAACGCACAAATCAGGCCCGTCCCTAGGTGAATTTTCATGAGAGCTGACAGGAAAAAAAAAGAAAAAAAAAGAAACATCAGCAGACTGTATTATCCTCTGAATATAACCTGTTCAGGGTCATGTCCGGGATGACCTAACCTCGACCCTGGCTTGTTTTAAGTCCTAAAAGTTATGAACGCAGGAAATATAAGCAGATAAAATAGGATTGAAGCGCCCTAAGCTCATCTATCGCCTAGACCCCCTCTGCTCAGGCTTAGAGGCCGATTATGGCATATGATATTGAATCCTCTTTGGGCTGCAGCCATTGTGTGAGTGTGCGTAGCTTTGTTGTGTGTCAGACTGCCTGCATTTCTATGAGCGATTCATATGTGCGATGATCCACCAGCCGCTTTCAACCTTGTGTCGAGGGGCCCTTACCTCCCTCCGGGTGGGGTCAGGAGTTCAGCGGGGTGCTAAGTAATGACCTTCAATCAACATCGATCACTCACTCATGAGATGCATGGCTGCTTCTCCGCAGCCCAGGTAGGTGAAAGCGGGGTAAGACCTAATGTCACCCCTCACTGGTGAAGCTCCATTAGATTAACATAATGTCCTGATTATGCCGCTCGCAGACTTTTGGCAATGCCGGCCGAGGGTAATAATGGAACCTTTACCGTGGGAATCGCTAATAGCATCTGCATTTCAAGGTCAGCGCTACAACACGGGAGCGCAAGGTGCGGCCCGTTTAATTGCTGCCATTTGCTCTCTTGCGCGCCGTTCTTGCATTCACGTTCCGTTTATTTACTTCTCCCTGAACCATGACTGTTTTCGACGTAGAGCGGAGCCAGAGCGTAAACCTGAATGTCAAGGAAAAGATCAACATTTTGTTTCAGTGAAAAACAGGCAGGGTGCCACTGTTTAGGAGTAAACACGTAGTACAGGTCGGTCTGACACCAAACACATGGGGAGGGTGTCATTGCCTTGGCAGGTGTTGTGACACATTGAAATGTTGTTATGAGATAACCTTGTAATCCTTCCAATATCCTTGATAACAATTTGATGACAGATGCTCACCTTGAAAACAAAAGTGAAACAGGTTCCATGGCGATACATTTAAAGAGTACTATGGTCATTTAAATGAGCAAAACCAACTAGTTGCACGTTCTTTCTAATCTCATCATTCTCTGACCTTATCAGCCTTTGTAATTACTGTTTCGATAATTAGCCATATGCAACATTTTGCACATTTGAAGCACTCACTCTACACTCCTCACTACTCATAAACCAACTTTGCTGTGGAAACAACAAAATCATGCTATGTGTAGCTTAGCATAAACCTCGCATTAAGCCACAACATTCATTTTCTCTAACTGCTTGTCCTGTGAAGGGTCACGGGGGGGGGGGACATAGCCCAGCTTTCATCAGGAGAGAGGTGGGGTACGCCGTGGACAGGTCTCCAGTCTATCACAGGGCTAACACAGAGAGACAGACAACCATTCACACCCACATGCACACCTGTGGCCAATTCCAGTCGGCCTGGATTCTAACCTGGAACCTTCTTGCTGTGGTGCGGTGCTAACCGTCACACCACTGTACCACCCTTAAACCACAACAATAAAACAACTATAGTTATCAAACAGCTGTATTCCATTTACCTTGGAGGATGGAGCTGGGAGTGAACTGCATACAAAAATCTGAAAAAAACACTGTACAATACTGTACTAGCTTACTAGGTAGGCTAGCCATTATTAGCGATAGCTCACAGCAACGCATTTTGCGTACAAGCACTGTAGCAAAAGCGTTTACAGATAAAAGTCTGAAATTACTGTGTAAACAGCAGATTTAATGAGACACTACTAGACAGAACTGCAAATAAACACTTTTATTACTACAGTTTACTACAGCCATCTTGGATTTTGAGTTTGGGATTGGTGGGGTGTCTCCAACTTTGACTCGTCTTGTTGTTTTCCTGTCACATCATTTTATATAAATAGTTTGGTTTAATGCCCATGAATTCTTTTGTCCTATATATATAGCGCCAGTCTACCTGTCTATCACAGGGCTCCAGTTGAAATTGAACTTGGGAATTCCAACTTTCCAGGTCAAGTTAAACTCAGCATGAGCCTTGGGGTTACTGCTGGTTGGTAGTCTGCCTGTCCCCCTCGCTTCCATTCTCTCTCTCTGCTCCACTACAGCCAACCATTTCCAAGCAGTGGTACTTGGAGTGTGTTTCCACAAATGTGTATCTGCTCCGTAAACTGATTTTAGCGTACCATGCAATCGTGTCAGTGTGCCTGTCAACTGTGAACTCCCAAAGGCAACGATACTCCCAGGCCTGGTTTATTTGTGACATCAGGAGACCGGGTGGCCCGGGGGGAGTCGGAGAGTTTTGACATACCCAGAGGTTCAGGTTCTCCTGGTTTCGTTTCAAGACGTGCATCAGCACAAGTGCCGGCCTTCTCAGCTTCTGCAAGACCCAGTTTCTCATTATCACCTGACAAAATGCTGATAAAATATTGAGGTTGGAGAAAGGGCTGCTGAGTCGGACCTGTGGCCAAAAGGTCAGCGGGTTGATCTGAGCAGCGGCGGACTTGAGAGAGTCCTTGAAGGGGACATTATGACTTTTGTCTCCTTCAGTGGGAGCTCTGATTAATCATTAGCAAAAGGTTTAAAATGTCACGCTGACAAATACACGGACAAGATGGTTCCCAATCAAAGCCTGCGCACGTGGCTGCTTTATATAGGGTTTTAAGTCAAGAAGCCAGATGTTGGTTTTGGTCCAAGTGTTTCTGACATATGAGTTATTTTCTCTTCTCTTCATGTGGTGGTGGGATCGGTGGAGGTTTCCCTTCATGCTAACTGAGAGGTGCCCCCGTGCTCCTGTTTTAAAGCTAATGCATGGGTGGGGGAGAGGGCAGATTATCGTGGCTCATGCATACAGCGGTTAAAGAGCAGGCCTGGTTTTCCATTTCACATAAGCACACACACACACACACACAGATCCACGCGTTCTCCTCGTCAGCCAGCTGCACCTGTTGCTGGTCATTGGCCACCGACTGTCAAATGACTCTGAGTGCATATGGCTTTATGCTGTTTTAGTATGTGCGCTCCTAATACGTAGCCCTTTTTTTTTTTTTTGTGCGTGTGTGTGTCTTTGTGTGTGGCGGAGATGTTTGCAGCCTTGTATCATATGTCACAGGGACCGCAAGTGCTGACCAGCCCCTCATTTGCTAGGTGCCCATTTTACCTCGAAAAAAAAAAAAGAACGCGGGGCCAATCATCCATTATTCAACGTACCACCACCAGCCTCTGTTTAGCCTCCGCCAACTCCGACCCTGTAATAAGAGAGTCCACTCTAACCCCATGTCAAGCCGTGTCGTGGACCTGAGCTGGTGCCAAGTGTCCCAAATAGATCAAAGTCAGTGATTTTCTTTTTTTTTCATACGCAGAAATGAAACCTGATTTTATTCTCGCTCAGACGGAGCTTTAATTAGTTTCGATAGGTAGCCAGATTTAGTAAAAACTGCTATTAAGTGTCATTCCAAAGGCTCCACTTTTGATTTCAAGCAGTTGGTGGAGTAATATTTTTAGACATGGGTGGTATTTTGTGGTGCTATATTTGTAACCAAGCTGCAGAGTTTCAAATCGGGTCAAATTATGTTGTCAGTTGAATTCCGTATGATCTTCGACAGTTATATTTGCCTTTAATGCTGCAAAATTAAATAAAACTATATGAGCCCTTTGCTGTAAATGCTCCCGTGTTTTTTCCCGCTCGTGCATGCTCGCATGTGTCCGTTTGAAGGGATAAATATACATGATTAGTTTGACTGCTTTGAACCAAGTGCAGAATTTTCCACGCATGGAAAATCATCTCCTCTACTCCCTTTTCCGACACACACACACACACTCAACGACCCCCTCTCTCGAACACACACCCATGCCACCACCGTCAGCAAAGCCTCCCTGGCTTTTCTTTGTCTCGTGTAATTAAAGTGTCCGCTTGGCCTCATTGGCCCCAAGCCACTTGTCTCTTTATCTGAGGGAAGAGTGGGGAAAGTTGTCACATTCCTCCTCTCCATGGCAGGACCACATCATTATCCACAGTGTTTGTGTCAGAACTCCGTCTCACACTCTTTCTTTTCCACTGCCCACATTGTCTCTCTCTCCTCTTTATTTAATGTGATCCCGCCCTCCTTTTTCCTCTCCCTCTCCCACTCTTTCTTTATTTTTACCCACAGGCCCTTCTCCACGTGGAACAAAGGGAGGAAGTGTCCCTGACATTAGTTGCTAGGATTATTTATATCCCAGCTGTGTTGTGTTATATTTAGCACTTAGGTTATATTAGGCGCCGTTCTGCCAGATTTGGAGCTGAAACCACGGGCTGTTTTGGCGGGTGATCGTCGAGGATTCTGCCGTTTGAGAGCACACCTACAATCACTTGACCTTGGGGTGAACACATAAGTAGGTTTGGTAATTGTGTGTTTTCCCTGTACCAGCCAGCTTGGCAGGTACACACGGTTCTCCTCATGGGACCTTTCTCCCTTCTTTTATTTTTAGTCTCCTGTACTTTTTAATAGTCTTCCTCCCAGTTGCATAATGACTGTATTGTGCTGTGTGGCAGCCACTGTACAACCACTGCGCTGCTGGGAATGTTTAAGAAGCTACAAGCAAAGGTTTATTTTCACATTGTCTTTTTTTTTTCTTCAAATCATCCTTGTATAAATTATTCTGTGTCGGCCGAAGTCAGTGAAATGGAGCTCATCTCTGCGCTCTCACACATTTTTTTTTTTTTTTTTTTTTTTACCATTTAGCTTCTTCCCTGTGCAGCCAAAAGTCAAAAATAGACCCCCATATCGTCCAGCAGTGGTATTTACGTGCAAATTGTCACTTTGCATGAGTGCAAAATGCTTATTATGGATGCACAGCATCTATTTGGAATGATTGCAGATTGCAAATCCAATGGCTGGTCACTGTCGCTGGTGGCTATGGGATGAGCCTCCCTATCCCTCATTCTCTCCCTCTCTCTTTCTGCACAGCAAACCCACAATCCTCCCACGCTTGCACTCGCTAACTCCCCATCCCTGACTCACAACCAAATTCTGTTTAACCCAAACCAACCCACTGACCTCGGCTTTTCAAATATTCTTGTGATCCACCCGTGGTAATCTAGCCAATAACCAGCGTCTTGGTTAAGGCTGCCATCAGCTGCTGCATCTGACCAAATAAGGGATTCAGACTTTATTTCATTCCTATTCGGTAGTGAATGTCGCAGTGGTACATGGGATAGGCACATGATTTTCCCTTTAAGAATCCAGTTTGAGGTCAGCAAACATGTGTTGTGACAATGGTGTCGAATGCTTCTCACGAGTAAAGACTGGAGTTTTGTCTTTGATGAAGTTACACTGTTAAAATGTGGGGTTAAAATGTCAAAGACAACCTAAAAACTGAATGCACGGCGGAACGAATGACTAAAACTGTGGTGGACACTTGAACTGATCAATAATGATGCTTTACGCAAAACATCAGCAGGGTAATGGTGCATTAACATGCTCCTCAGATGTTTTTTGTTCCAGATTCGGGAAGTAATTTTTCCAACGTCAGCGTGTTCATGTGCTTTTAAGTTGGAATGTGGAAACAACATGGACTCTACAAACAAAATGTGATTGCTCTCAGTGGTTTAACATCACATGGATAGCTGTTTCCATTATTTACTTGGCAAGGAAATGCAAAGGCAATGGATCTGGGAGCCGTGATGTATGATTAATTTCAAACATTCAGTCTGTCCGGTATGTTATCCATAAAAATGTCTCAGTTTGCTAAGTATGTGTTAACACAGTGTACTGCTGAGAATGATCCGAATTCAGGTGTTTGGTCATTAAACCAAAGTATTAAACACATTCAAGTGATGCCAGAGCTATAAAGTCACTTTCATTTAAATGATAAACGAACTTGTTGCACTTCAAAGGAGAGCGTGAATATCTGTGCCAAACTTCATAGCAATATGTCTAAATATTGATGAGATTTGTCACTAAAGACCAGTATTTGTTGTAATATCTTCTGAGAAGAATGAACGTCTTTGAAAAGTTTGCTCGAAAGTATGTTGTTAGGTGCTTGTGAAAAATGGACGTACAGCTTGAAAATGGGAAAACTGTAACATTTACCAAATTTGGGTTAGGGTGTTAGAAGGAACTGGTAAAGTAGGACCCCAATGCAAGACACGGAAGGGAGGCAGGAGCAGGCAACAAAATGGCTTTAACAAAAACTCAAGAGCCAGAACTTAAGTCCCTGCAGGGATGGCAGGGAAGTCCAAACACACAAACCCAAAAGAAACTGGTGAAGACCGACAAAAAAAACAAAAAAAAACAAGGAGAGGACACGGGAACATGAGGAACTGAATGAAGAGTAACATCACAGGCGAATCGACAAATGACAACGGGAAAGCCAGGGTTATACTGTATATGCACTCCCACACTGATGGAATAACGAGAAACCGGTGAGACTAATGAGGGGAGGAGCACGCAGACAAAAGACACAAGGGAAGACAGGTGAGCGAAATCACAGAGGTGGGAAGTAAAACTCTAATCCAACAAGAAAACTGAAACACAGGAAACACAGAAAACCAAGAAGGGTCACCAAAAACATCCAAATCTCAGATCTCAGCTGTGTTTGCCATGCAAATTGAGTGACAAATTATGCACAGGCTTTACAGTTTGTCGATCCAAATGGGGAGGGCTTGTCACACGAATGCCCGTTCACTCTGTGACGACGACCAATGTGTTAACACAATGTACAGCTGAAACCTGATCTGAATTCAGGTGTTTAGCCATTAAACCGAAGTGTCATAGACATTCAAATATGCCAAAGCTGTATATGTAAATATACTTAAAGGGGAACTACTGTTTTTTACAACCTGGACCTTATTTCTGGCTTAAAACATGATTGTTTACTCACCCATATAACTTTTGCGTCATTTGTAGTCGTCTGGGAGATATTTAGATCTGTGTATATCTATATAGTGGGAGTGACTGGGGCACCAAAACGCAGATGAATATTTTTCAGATTCTGAGGTTGCGAACAAACCATAGCAGTGGCAAATTACAGGTAAACAGGCCAACCGTCGCGGGTGCTTGCGGCGCTCAGAGATGACATCATCCATGTCAGAAGACCTCATGATGATGATAACAGGTAACTCTGGACTCAATGGGGGATAGCACTAGCGGACCATAACAAAATATTTGTGAAATGCCCAAGTTTTGTGACAGATAATGCGTTATTTAGAGACTGTATTTCGGTGCCCCATTTACTCCCATTATATAGATATACGCAGATCTAAATATCTCCCGAACGACTACAAATGACGCAGAAGTTATATGGGTGAGTAAACGATCGTATTTAATGCCAGAAATAAGGTCCAGGTTTGTAAAAAACAGTAGTTCCCTTTTAAATCACCAAACTTGTTGCCTTTAAAAAATATATCTATACAAATATCTATACTAAACTTCATGACAAAACATCCGAAGATTGATGAGTTTTTGTTACTAAAAAACACAACTGTGAACTTCTAGGTGGTGCTAGAGGAGGAGGTAGGGCAGTGGTATTATCATCTGGGAACAATGGATGTATTTGCAGAGTGCTGTGCCGATACAAAGAAGAGATATTTAACTAGATGTGTGAAAGGTCAAGGGAAACCAGAGTCAAGGGTCCAAAGACATTATGATACATCCTCTGGGCACAATGAATGGCTGTACCAAATTTCACATGCCTTTTGATCCAGTAAATTCTGGATAGAGTTGAAAGATTGAGTCGTTCTCTTGGTTGATAAAATAAATGTTAAAAGATAAAAATCTGTTCTTTAGCAACACTGAAACTCATTGATGTGCACCTAAAAATGTCAAGACTAGATAGCTTTGAGCTATTTTGTGCAATTGCTATCCGGATTCATTGTGAAAAAGGAGATTCTTCTAATGGTACATGTCTACTACTTTCAGCAAACCCCTTGACAGGAGCTGGTGAGCTCATCTGGCCACTGTAGATGTGAAGAGGTGGAGGAGTAAATATGCACGTATCAAAAAATAGCTCTGGTTGCGCAACGTTCGACCAGAAACTGCTGCTTTTCCATTTTTCATTTTACTACATTTGTAAATCGGCAGTAAAACAAAGTAGAACGTAAAAATGTGAAGACTGACATGCAGGTGATTTCTCAATGGAGTCCTGAATGGAAATACTGTAGTTCAACAGGCACCTGAGCTTTGGAGAACGGCTCTTTTAACGCGCAGAGTTGTGTGTTCCGAATGTATCTGTGTGGGTTCACTGGAGAAAACTCTCAGGGACAGCCTCAGGTCACATGACGTGTCCCAGTGAGACATCTCACATCGCAGTGACTGTCTGAGTCTGACTCCGCAGCCAGGGCAACAAGTACAAGATAAGATGGATTGAGGGAGGAAAAGATAAATACATACACAGACACAACTATGTTGTAATCCTGATGTCAGGATAAAACCTCTGACTTCTTGGTAATTTGGAAAAAAATACATTTTTATGGTCTGATTCATATATTTTATGACGTTTTGGTTATTATTTTTGTATCTTAGCATTATTGGTTTCGGGATTCAGTCAGAAACTCTCAAAAAAATGCAAAAAGCTGACCTCGATTTCAGATTCTTTTAATTTATTTTTGGGATCCCACAAACAGTCTTAAGCTGTTTATTCATATAAACGTCCAACTTTGATTCACCAGACATTACCCTTTCACAGAATGAGCCCACAACCAGAGTCTTCTCATGTCTGACACTGAAAATATTCGGTTTTGTTTAGACTAGGGGTTCTGCTTGGGTCAAGAAATATGCTCCTTTGGTCGTACATGAAGGAAACATATGCCTTTCATTTGTCTGATGATTTGTCAGTCCTTTTTCTACGTTCATGCTCACAGTGAAAGTGATGTTATATATACCAGTATGAAGCAACAAGCTGAAGTGAGACACTATTTTTGGTCGCTCCTCTGACCAGGTGACGCGTCAACTGGTTGCTTCACCTGCTGCTGTGTGTTGTATTAATGTATTATATTAATGCACATTCCAAAAATGGCGTTTGTAGTGTGAGCGCACCATTTGAGTTGGAAGTTCCCAATTTTTTCCACTGCCACCTTTTTGTCTTCTTCTTTCCCCTTGTATGTTTGTATCATTCCAGTTTTGTGCCAGTCACATGACAGAAATCAACACAACCACTGACTTGCTGTGAATTCTCTGGACAATGACCTGCTATATTCACATATAAGTTCAATTAAATATTACGCGGACTTTAGGTAAAATTGGTTTAATATCCGGTCCAACTTATTTGGACATGTAAGTTGTCACAGACAGTTCGTCTGGTTAATGTCTGGAAACATTCATAGCTGCAGTGTGCACGTGCGAAAACAGCTTTCAGTCTGAGCACTTTCTTTTACTGTACCAATACTTCCCCAGAGTTCAACCTATGAAGTAATTCCAAATTTGGCACGACCATAGCGAACCACTTTTCCAGCCCTTCCATTTGGGAATCTTTTGTCTCACTTGCAGCCCAGGAAACAATCCAGAGCAAAGTTGGAGACTGTTCAAAAGACCCCAGCAGAAGTTTATCCAAACATTACCCCAACATTCCCCGACTTCTCTTTCCAGGAATTTCCAGACGTTTGAGGGCCAGCGTCGCATACAGCTGCTGGGAGTTAGCAACAGAGAGGCCAAATGATGTGTGCGTGGCTGGGGGTGCGCGGCGGTGGGCTGGAACAATCCCCAAACTGGGCCCCGCTCCTCCAGCAGCTCCTCTGCTCTCTGTTATTGTTTTGACTGAGGTGGAGGGTTAGGGGGTGAGGGGGTTCGTGCGGGGGTAAGGCCCTGCCTATTATGTCTGGGCGTCTTGGAATCTAGGTCACGATTAGACCTCATCTTCTGTCTCCCTCCGCCCTCCCCTCCCTTCCACTTCTGCAGTGACCGCTGCCAAAAAAAAAAAAAACCCTGCTCTTTAATCCACGCTGCCTTTTTCACTCCTCGCCGTCTCGATCGATGCGCCGCGCCCATCGGAACCCCCCTCCCCCCAGCCCCCCTTCATTCCTCCTCTCTCCCATCTCTCCCTTCTCTCGCTCTGCCAAATGCCAGGCGTTTATCAGGGATAAGCAGCTGTCCCCTTTTGCTCGGGGGAGCAGAAGAAAAAACAGACAGAGTGGAGGCAGGAGAAAAGAGAAATGGAAGAATACTTGTGGAAGGGAAAAATGCAGACAGAGTAGGCAGCCAAATTTTTATAATTGAACCGCTGCCTTAGAAAATTATAATATTAAAGTGAGCTGACTTCTAAATGTTGGGAAGATGAATTGGACCTCATCAGGCTGGGGGTTTTTACATGTCGTCGAACGATTTTCTTTTGCATTTTTCTGTATGACTGTTGCGCTGATCGTACAAGCCAATGGCTTCACGTCAAGGCAGCGTGGCTCCTGAATGCCACTGAGTAGCAGAAACACACAACAGAGAGTCTCGGCCATAGGTGAAGGCCAACGCTGCCGCAGATGCGTCATATCTCAAGTGTTCAGTGAAAACAAAAGCATAACTCAGATATGGCTCTGTAACCTTCAGTTGCCGGCTTTGTGAGCTCCGAGCCGCCTGGGCAAAGTTTCACAGAGAATTTTTTTTACACTGAGAGGTGACAAAAAAAATGTCAAGTGATATCTTTCACGTGACAGAAACTTAGGAGTTACCTTGTGGAGTTCCTTGCCTCAGCGCATGATTGAGATGTTATCTTTATTGGCCTTGTTGCGATAAGGCGACAAATGAATTGGCAGCCGACCTTTGATACTGACCCTTGCGCCGAAATTACGTTGTCAGGGTTTGTTAAGCGATCGTGTTGGTCTAGTACACCCCGGTTCACACTTTCACAGGTTCGGTTATCATTTATGATAACCAAACCTTGTGATAGCATTTGAAAATTGCTGAGATCTTGGTGCACAGATCAATGAGTAGGCGTTCAGACAGGTTGTAAACAAGGGAAGGCTTCCGGCCGTACATTGAAACCAGTTTGCTTTGAGGTGAAACGGAAGTGTAAACTCATAATAACGTCACCTTTGTCCTCTTTCGCACATGAGTTTAGGTCTTTGTTATGCTTTGCAGAATTTGCCTTCAATGAAAGCCTGTCCAAGCACTCAGAGGTGGGCGTCCGAAAGTTTGACCACTCTCCCAGGAAATGCTCATGCGGAGGTGTGAAAATACTGTATTCTTCATGCAGCCACTTTTAGCGCATACACCCAAATTCAACAAAATCAATGGAAACACTTCCAGAAAGATATCCCCATTGGTACGATTTATTTCGTTTGTGGCTGCTGGGTTTTTGCCTCACCTTTACCATTCAGATCAAGCCGTCTTTGTATGCGGTTGTATAAGACTTTGCATGGACTGTTGTGTTTGCACAGGCTCTTATCTTAAATCTTACGTTTATTACACTATGAGCCTCTCCTGGATGTTGCTACCAAGTGTGATGTTACAAAACATACAAAAGGAATTTATTGTTTTTTAAGATCTGACCTGGAGGGAACTCTCAGATGCATCTCATTGAGGGAAATTAACTCAAAGCATAGTCAATAACAAACTCATATCTTGAGATTTTACACATTCACAAACATAAAGCACAATGGAAGCATCTTATCTTTATTGTGTAATGTTCCTAATGGGCTCCTGCTGTCTAGAGTATACTGCATGTCAGATCAGAAATGCCAAACCTTATCTGCTCGCTTCATTGCCACGCATCTGATATCAACAAGAGACTGTCTGTCTGTCAAAGCTTCATTCTTTGCATGCCACCGCGTGCGCTGTATATGTGTGTTTGTAGCGGCGATGCAGCAGATATTCGCACGACGCGGGGCAGCCGCGTCACACATCTGCAGGTTGAGCCTGCTATCATACGTCTGCATCTTCTTGCCATTTTCCTGAGGTGACATGTGTCGTGAAGCTTGAGGGAAGGCAACGCGAATGAAATAAACATACAGTGTATCAGCGCGGTCGCTGCTGGGCTGTAAACGCGGAGGATGTGTGCACAGTCACACACATAATGATGCCGCTGATCTGTGTGTGTGTGTGTGGAGGGGTTGCAGACAGGGAGTTGGCGCATTCCCCACAGCTGTAAAATCCCCAGTGGATCTCCGAGAGAGGAGAGAAAATCTGTCAGTCCCCTTGCCTCCTTTTACCAGCAAACTCTCTCTGTGTCTCCGCTTTTTTTTTTTTCCTCAGATTTTTTTTTTCATATCTCAGTTTCTCCCCCTCACTCCATGCCTGTCATACAACATTGGTAGCTAATGGGCATGACTTGAGTAGTGGTGGTTAGGCGGAAGCGCGGTAGTCATTGTTACGACCCGGCTATCACAACTTATCACGTCCAAGAGTGCACTGGTGCAGTCTCAAGGCTCACTTATTTATTCATGCCTTTAAGGGTAGTGGTTGGGTCTGAGTATGTGACCAGTGTGTGTGTACTGTACATAAGTGTCATGGTCAAGAAATGTGTTTTACCTCTATTGAATCAGTTTTGACACTGGCCATGATTTCATATATTTGATCAGCTGAACACTCTCAGCAGCAATAACCTTCCAGGACATAATCCGGCCTCAAGCCCTCATCGCAAACCTACGTTATCAACTTAGTCACAACAGCAAAATCATTCCCCTCTTCTCTCATAATCGAATCCCCGGTAGGATTATAGGGAGGCATCCTGCATGTAATTGGATGCGTGACATTATCTGAAGGGGTCAGAGGTTGACCCGGGAAACCTTGGCCAGTGACAGGAGATCTGCCGATATCAAGTAAGGACAACCAACCCTTCTGGGCCAATTAGAAAACAAGACAGGAAGGACAGTCAGTATCGCTAAAGCTGTTATCTCTATTTGACACTAAGTAAACAAAGGGAGTAAAGGATATAAAGCTATAAATTAAGATTGTGATGAATGGCTGAGGCCCGTAAAACGTATATACACCCACACAATGTATGTGTGTAAACTGTTTGAACGCACATGTTTGTCGACAGGTCAGATAATCCTGTGGTGATGTCATATGGGATGAATCACAATGGAGTTTGTTGTGTAAGGGATGAAATGAGTGTCTTTTCTTGTTAAAACCCCCTATCTGACGAATACTTGTTTAATTAGCTAGAACGACAGACTCCGGCTGATGTGAGACATCTGTGTTTGCCTGTTTTCTTAAGCACTTCCATATTTTGTTAAGAGCAAAGTCAGATATTTCAGAACACCCGGGAAAGTCCCAGTTGTAATTATGGCTTGGATATTGATGTGAACGCTCTGTGAGCCCAAATCTGGTAATTAACTCTGGTATGACATGAACGTGGCGATGGTCCAACTCTGCTCAGACGCGCAAGGTTTTGGGGGTTGTCCCTGGGCTTTCGATTTTTCAATTTGTTTGGGGAAATACGATTTTTTGCTTTCTTGCTGAGAGTTAAGATTGGGTTATACCTTGAGTTGAATGTACGCAAAGCTTACATCATAGTTTACACAAGTGGTCTATGTGGTTGTGAGTGTTAATTGCGTAATAAACTGTTTTAATGAAATCTGCAACCTAGAAGAGAGAAGATTGGAGGAGATGGTGGGTACGAAGGAGTTAGGGAAAGAGGGAATGCATTTTAAATAATTTTGGGTGTCCAAATAGTTTGGCCATTGGCTGGTAGTTGATAAATAGTCTTGGGGTTGGTAATCTGCTCATTTCCCTGCTAATGCATAGGCTATGGCAAAGGAATACCTACGAAATACCTTCGGAATACCTATGGAATACCTACGTTGTGGGTTTGAAATACGAGAATAAATTGAGCTTAAAGCTAGATTTGCATTTCCCATCTACTTCATTCTTATAGCATAGCTCTGTACCCTACACTTTAGCGTAAAACCTAGCCTGACATGCAGCTCCCCACCTCCCCTACCTCTAACCCACAGGCTGCAACAACTGCGATCGGTCGTAAACGGATTTCCTCGTCCGAGCCTCTCAGTGGATGGACAAAAGCTTCGCCTTCCTTCTGCCTCTGACACACCACCTACTCAGATGTCTTCTTTTTCTTGTACGCTGCAGTACAATTTTGTGTATTTTGTTATAAGCACACAGAGAAACAACATAAGTGAGTAGCTGGCGGCCAAACTACAGAGCAACGCTGACACACGAGCGTACAGACATAAATGCTAACGGCATAGGTCACTCGTGTAGGATGTAGGCTCTGCGTAGATCTGACTCAGAAGCATAAATCTAGCTTTAGCTTGGATGATTGATGCTATTATTAGTTCTATAAGGATGGCCAGTGAGCTCAGCTTGGCTATGGCTAAATGTAAAAATGGGCCTATCGGCACCTCTGTAGCTTTCAAGCGCCTTTGTTTAATCAAAACAAAGCGATAAAGCTGCAAGAAATTACTCAAAAAACTCTTTCTTTTGGACCGGGAACTGTGGAGTTTGCATGGTTGTCTAGCGACGCCACAATAATATCACGTTAGTAATTGACCCTTACCCTATCATAGCTATATCAGATTACAACAAATTTTTAATAACTGGCTCAAATAATTATCATGACTGGAATGTCTTAACATCAGACTTGGCCACGTTACCTCCAAAACACATTACAACATAACTTAATGAAAGTATCAGCAGATTTGACAGATATAGAGGGAAAAACATTACATAATCTTACATATACACAGTAATTTAAACTCTCCAAAATGCTCTGTTTTTAAAGTAAATAATAGCCAGTTTGTTCTCACACAGAATAACACACACAAACGTACGCTCTCTCTCCCCTTCGCCCATTTTAATCATTAATCACAGCCTAATCATCTAATCGCCATTACTGTGAGTGCAGAGAAAAAGCTAGCAGGGACAATAGTTTGTTTTGTTAGTCAACAGATGCTGCCCAGTTGTTTCTTTTTTTCATCCTATGCTCATTTCCATAATTCATCCCCTGACTTATTAAGAAGATAATCCCCTTGTTATACAGTCGCCACTGCCGATTTCACCAGGGAACTCTGCGCATTAATGTGTGTGTGTGTGTGTGAAGGGGGTGTGGTCCCACTTGAACCCAAATGAACCCTGATACCCCCTTCTCCTCCTTGCCCCCTCCTCCTCCTCCTCCTCCTCCTCCTCCTCCTCCTCCTCCTCCTCCTCCTCGCTTCCCTTGTGTCGGCTGCTTGTGGATGCTAATGATTAATTGCTTATTTGCTTGGACGGGGTTTGATTGGCGTGTGTGCGGAGTAGACTTGACGAGCTGCCAAAGCTGGCAGACTGGGCTGATGCAGAGAGAGAGAGGAAGACTGATGGTAAAGAGCAGGAACGATCAGAGCCATCTGAACTCATTAATGCCCATGCCATAAATTTCACAACACAGCAGCACAACCATCTACTGTACGTGAAATGTATACGCGAGTCTCAGTTCAGTCCGCTAACAGCAATGGCATATCTATGTGAATGCACTTGCAGTAAATATAAACATAGTACAGACAGATATTGCAGTGCGCATGCTGATGTGCTTGTTCTCTCTCATTTGCTTGTATACGCACACACACACACACACACACTGGATGACATTGTTCTGTCAATCATCTGCGCGTACTGCATCGTAGTCCATTTTAATCATCATTAGAGGCAGAAGTGACGTTCATCAGACATCACAACATCTCCAATTACTCTCAGTCTGCAGAATAAATGGCCGCGTGCATACATCCGATCTGGGAGGCGTGTTTCTCGTTGGAAACTTGGAGATTATATTCAGAAATGGAATGCCGTGCTAACCGCGAGAGCATAGACATCATTTATCGTTCTTTATAAAGCGAGCCTCCGTTAGAATTCAGGAGAAGGTTTCCGAGAATAAAATTAAATCAGTCATTTGCTTGAGCAGGTAGACTGGCAGCATCCGCGCTGAAGGATAATGAAGTGCTAAATCAGACTAACAGAGTGATGCCCGCGCTTAATACAGTATTTAATACAGCAAAACGGCGGAGATGTCGGTTTGCTGATTGCTCTATCAATCCGTGTTTGACCCCGTTCACGCGAGACATCTGTCAGAGGTCGTGACCTTTCACCGAAGCTTAAGTATGCAATTCTTGTTTCGTTCATAACAATACTAAACATGTATATATGATGGCAAGTTCCATCATATTAAAGTATTTGCATGCGTTAGATGCAAAGATTGATACCATGTGTTTAGTCTGATGCTGGAGCTAGGACGCTGTTAATCTAGCTTAACAGAAACAGCTAGCCTGTCTTGCCTTAATATTAAAAAATCCATTTATCTCAACCCCTAAAACCAAATAATTAAAAAAATTGCATTTTTTTTTTCTGTTTAAGCAACACAATAGCAGGAATGGAAAAACTAAAATGTATGGTTTTAGATGGAGTTAGTCGATGCTCTAGCAAATTCTTCATTAACAGCTAGCTAGTTAACCCAACAAATTGTTTTTTAAAAAACTTTTTCATTGTTGATACAAGATCTTGTTATACTATTGTCTAGTAATCACACTATTCTCAAAATTGCTTAATTAAAAGTCATTATTTAGTTTTAGTTAGCGTTGTCCTTTTTAGCTTTTTTAAGCTAGCTAGCTGGCCTAAACATATTATTCCCCCCCCCCCCCCCCATTTTATTCTTAATCTGAGTTAAGATAGTCTAGAAATCATATTACACTCAAAATACATTAATAAAATGTGTTTAAAACATCTTTTTACATTTAAAATATGATGAATATATGAATATGAATTTTAGCTATTTCTTGATTAACAGCTAGCTAGCTAGCCCCTTTTATTATCTTTTATTGGAGGTAAGACTGTCTAGCACTATATTAAAAATCCTTTAAGAAATAAAAAACATTTTAAAATTTTAAAAATTTTAATTAATGCTTTTATTTAGCCTAAGTTATACACTTTAATTATTTCTGGACTAACAGCTAGCTAGCAAGCCCAATAGAGGTTTTTCAGATTTCAGATTATTTTCAATGGTAAGTTTGTCTAGTAATCACACTACACTCAATAATTATACTAAAAATCCCATTTTAGACTAACATTGAAAAGATAATTGTAATTGGAGTAATATATTTTAGCCCAACACGTTTTTTTTTTTGTTTTTGTTTTTTTAAAGTAGAGCTTTTTCTCAATTAACAGCTAACTAACCTTACACTTTTTTAATTGGAGGTTAGATTAATTGTTAATCACATTATAGTCAAATATATAAATAAAAATGTATCATCATTTAAAAATAAAAGCTTTCCTTGCTGGGTTCTGTTCATGTTAGAGGAATGGAAGGAGAATAGCTTCTTTCTACGACCACACACTTCTACTCCACTCTACCACTGACCACAAGCTATTTTCCTGTGTTTGAATATTTCCAGCTGCGGATGCCCCCCAGCAGCGCCCGGCACCCTCCGCCACATTCAAGATAAATGATACCAATTTCACAAACAGCATCTCTGGCCGCTCCCACTTGTGCCACATGCGCCCCGAACACACACATTCGCCAAATGCACACGCTAGCGGAAATGGGGGAAGCATACTAACGCACATAGAAAACACACAGGTACGCACATATACAAAAGCGGGGCGACAGGTTTTGATCAATAGTGTTGTGAGCCATGAAGCTTTTCCTCTGCTGTCGCGACCACACATTTGCCGCTCTGGGCTGAGTAATTGGTGCACAACACCATGATAGCCGCTACTGCGAGAAACAATATTGATAACATGCTGCATGTGCGTGTGAGTGCATGTTGTATAAATGGTTCTCCAGGGAATACATTACACCTTGCAGGTTGAATCTCCTCCTCCTCTTTCCATTTGTCCTTCTACCTGTCTCCCTCTCTGCACATCTTACATCTCCCTTGCCTCCATCATTTTCTTTCATCGTTTTTTTTTTTCCTGTCTCCCAAATCACACCCCAATACAAAGTCCCAAAGGGCCTCATAATGTGACACTTGTCAGGCCACCTCTGCTCTATGCAGGCACTCCACCAATCACACAGACGACTCGGCATAAAATGTAGCATCCCTGGCAAGTCGTGAGACAAATATCCTTGCAAGAATTGTTTGAATAGCCACTATGCATTGTTCTGTCATCCCTGTGTCTGTCTTGGTCATCCCTACTTCATTTTCTCCTTGTAAATTCTTTATATGCTGCTAAAAATGGAGGAAGTTGACGTCCAGGGCTCCAGGTGTACAGGCCTTGTACATTCTTTGCAAAAGCAACGTTAGGGTGACTGGATATTAGAGAAATTCCAAGGCTAAACGAATATGAAACTCTTGTACGTTATTCCTCAGTACAATAGAGAATTGAAATAGAAAACAGCTGGTTATTTAAATTCTTGGATATTCTTTGGATTTTCTCCATCGCCGTGCTCTGCTGAACATCCACCGAATTAAAATTTTTTATTTGAGTTTGAATAAAAGCTATGTACAGCAAAATGTTCTCATCTGGATTCCTACTAAATTTGATGCGTAGGAAATGAAATGCAAGAATTCGGTCGTAAGTAGTGCTACCACATTTTTTTCATTTGCACCGCTAATGGTGCATTGATACGAGCAGTGAGAGAGCAACAACTTACAACACATTTTCAATGGAAGCTGGCGATATGAAGAGACAAACTTGGTCTTTTTTTTTGTTGGTCTTCTGATGTGACGACACGTCAACCATCATTTTTGCCACCAAGCACTTGAGTGACACTCCAACGGCGACAGTGTCATCCAAGTGAAATCAGTTGAAAAAATGACCGTAATTACACCATATTGGCTATAAAGCGCAACGTCTCAGCTTTCAGAAACCGTTGGAATTTTTCTGACAGTAATTACGGTAATCCAAAGTGCACTTGCGCAAACGTCCGCCGGCGACACATTAGGTTTTAAAGGGTAAATGACTGTTCCCAGCCAGCAACGTCTCCCACTTTCAGTGTAACTATTCCAATGCTACTGGGATTCTACTGTATAATATATAATCAAGGAATTACCAAAAACCACAGACGACCACATGTGCTAAGAGTCTTAGAAAATAGCTGATTGCCATGTATCAGAGCCTCACGGTTCATCTGGCTGTGGTTAGGCCTTCCATACACCCTCCAATCATTTGTGTGTGGCAGGTCCATATAAACATTTTCTACTCAGTCAGTCTGAATACAATGACTCTGAGCTCTGCATCCTCGCTGCTAGCTCCACCCCAGCCTCCTCTTATCTCAGTTCCTGTCAGTCTGTGTCAGGCTTGATCAGGCTGCTTCCAGTGCATCACACTAGCGGAGCCACACAGACGTAAATGCATACAGCGTTGGTTAAAAAGCATCGACCCAGATTGTATTCTTTTATTTATTTAATTTTTGCTTGTTCATACATTACATTGCTTGAGTAGATTTTGTTAAATGGCCAAGAACACTGTGACTTCACAAAACACAAATTCATATTCTAATCATGACAACATTTCACACAAATTGTCTAATATGAAGAAATGATGAAGTGAGGACATTGTATATTTAAAGCCAGCTCCGCTGTTCCAACTCACATATGGTGAGATATTGAATCTCAGGTAAGTAGATAGATAGATAGATAGATAGATAGATAGATAGATAGATAGGTACTTTATTGATCCCGGGGGAAATTCAAGCATCCAGTAGCAGTAACATACATTGAACATACAATACAAAAACTATATAAAAAATTGAAAGTAACTAGAAATAAAAGTGTCAGCCAACAGGGAAGGACTCAACAGCATGGCACCAAGACAGCAGGTAAGATTCAAAAAGAAGTCTCTGTTTGGCAAAATAGGTTTGGCGCACAGGAATGCAGTCAGCACTAGGCAAACAAATCAGGTGAGGAGTAGACAAATCTAGCAGGTGTGCAAGCCTGGACCACTCGGGCAAAGATGGAGGGTAAGACACCAGAGAAGACACATGGGCAGGAAGTGGGGCATCTGAAACGAGAGGTGAGGAGCATACAGAAATCTGAACAGGAAACAACAGGATCAGGTCTCATGGGGTGCCCATCGTCAAGCTGCAGCAGCAGCCATATTTGAGGCTTTATCTACTTTAATGGCTACAACTTAGTGGAGTAATACAACTGAGAGGCGGCCATTCCAGATCTCCTCCCTCTGCCTGTCTGTTTGTTTCTCCCCGTTGCCATCATCTCTTCTGCATGTGTCAGCTGACCCCTCTCGTGGTTTCTTCTGTCAAGAAGATGCCAAATACCAGTCAGTGCCAACAGCCGCTGTCATGGCTATATATATACATCTGCATGAGAACAGGACCCCATTTATCCGGTGTAAGCCGTACAAGCGAGTGCACGTGCGAGATACGCTTGTGAGCTGTGTGAATCCATGTGCATCTGAATATGCATGCGCACACGACCACCCTCCCGGTGACTCTTTTCACACCTTTGTGCAAGGGCCTATTTTCTGCCACTTAACATCTCATTCCTCTCCTCTCTGTGTGTGATACACCCGAGTAAGAGCCTTTTTCTGGAGCCCAGATGTTAGAGTGGGGTATGCCGGTAATGCAGAGCAGCTTGGTATGAAAATGCCGCAGACGCGAAAGAAAGGAGAAGGTAAAAACGTGGGGAGCTGAACAGAAGAGGGTAAAATCATGAGGCAGGTGAGGAAAGGAGCAGGAGGAGAGGAGAGGAGAAAACGAGGAAAGCGAAGGAGGAGGAGGGAGGTGGATGAGTGGCGAGCAGAGGCAGGAGGGCACTGGGTACGTCGTGTCCTTAAAAAGCCTCAGAGGAAGTGGAGGGAGAGGCAGGGATGAGAGGAGAGGATGAGCAGTGCGGCGTGGCTGGGAAAGAGGTTAGTAAACCAGTTGAAATTGGATAACAGTCTCCCTATGTCGCCACAGTTTCACATTACCAGAGCTCAGTGAATGAAAATAGGAGATTACCCGAGATATGGTTGAGGACAGATGGCAATGATTTAATCTTGTGTGTGTCTGTGCAAATCCAGCTCATATGATGGTTTTGGTGCAATGTGGAATAGACATACATGAAGTGTGCCACTCTGTTCCAACATATGACCGAGCTCATGAGCCAGTGATGAAATCCTTGATTAGGCTCAATTACTTGCACGGAGGAGACGCAGAGCGAGCCAGCCAAAGGCAAAAGAGGCTGAAAAGGCTGCAATGCCACATATATGTTTCAGTAAAGCTCTGACATATCTGCAGTTGGTGCTGCAGTGTCACCCTGCCTCTCCTTTGCCTCTTTGTTGATTTTTCGGAACAATTTGTCCTCACAGGAAAATGTCACGCTACCCTGTCAGCTCTGACTCCATCCCCCCCCATGCCACCCACCATCTCTCTCTCTCTCTTTCTTTCTCTCTTCATTTCTCTTTCCTCTCACTTCTCGTCAGTGACAGAGAGTTTCTTCCCTCCCCCCTTTTCACATCTTATCATGTCCTCCTTCCTTCTTCGCCTCCCCTGTGAGGCTGAGGCTCAGTAGTACAGTGAGTGCCATGGAACACAATGTTCAACATTTTACACAGTGAATATATTAATGGATAAAGTACGAACTGCTTCACATGGTCACCCACATGCCACAAGAGGAGGTCTGAGAAATAGGAGAAAAGGGAGAGAAAAATGCAGATAAAGTGCAGACTGTGTCTACATGTTTTGAATGTCTTCTCTCTTCCGTTTCTTATTACTGCCTCTCACATTTTCATTCCTTTTTCATCGAGATCTCTCTTAAAAGAGGCTACCTGTTCTATCCCATTAACTTACATTAGAATTATGTGTCATATTCTGACCCATCTAAGTCGAATTTTCACTTTTTTTGCCTCCGTTTTGGGGCTCCACCACCTCTTGAGAGAACTATCTATAGCCGCACAAGCATTCATCAGCTAGTCAATAACTATATGGGTCTGCCTGATGATGTGACGATATTGTACGATGAGTGACCAAAAATTATGCTATGACAAAGGAATGTAAAAGAGTGGCTAACCAGACAGCTACATAATTAGCCGAAAGTTCCTGTAAAGTTTTGTAAAGCCAGTAGGAGCTGCAGGTTCCCTTCATCTCACGTGATCCATATTGTATTATGACATAGTTTTAACAACCTCATTTGATCAGCTGTGACTATTTCTTAGCTATCATCACTTTTTACTTTATATTTCAACTGTTTAGCATTCTTTTTGCTAGCTATTTGTAGCGTTTAGCCATTTACTTTTGCCTAACAGTGTCACATATTTAGCAATGATACTTTTACCATTCGAGCAGAGGTTAAACAGTTAGCTAAAAGTGATATTACAGAAATTACATTTTTGTAACTCTGATGTGGGCTACTGAGCCAGTTAGCATGGTAGAAGAAGTAAAATCAGTTAGCTAAATGTAATCACTTACAGTATATTACAGATCTTATATTTGTATCACTCTCATGTAGTTTAGTACACCTGAGCTAGTTTGCATGCTAGCAGAAGTTAAGGCAGTTAGCTAAAGGTGATAAAAGCTTACATTTCTATCACTTGTAGCAAACTGTTTTAACTCCTGCTAGCATGCAAACTAATTTAGGTGCACTAACTCACATGAGAGTGAACCCTCATGATGTAAATGTACCTCTGCATGTACCTTCGCATGCAGAAGTAAATAAAGACGCCTGGTGAAAAAGATATAGGCAGAATCACCACTGATATAAAGACGGAGACGTGCTTTGACAGACTCAGGCAGCTGCACCAGACATCAAAGCCCAGCTTGGCCAGTCTGGCATAGTCCATAAATCATCGTGCTAACAACACACTCAGTATAATGTTACACCTCTGAAAGCAGATCCTCACATGCTGCTTCCAACATCATGGGCCAAATTTAACGCAAACGATCACCAGATTCTTACGGTATGACATCATACTGAGATGTTTACATTCAGATTTCTCCAAAAAATTCATCTTTTCACCTCCACTTCTCTCTTCCATTTTATCAACACCTCCCCCGTTACCTCATAGCCTCCCTCCTACAGTCATATGCGCCCTGCTTTCACAAAATCAATCTAAACATAAAAAGCAGCGGCCACATACATCAGCCCACGGTTTGTTAAAATTGAAATTGGTGTGTTATTTTTCAGAAGATGAATAATATTTCACTGGCATCCCTGACCCCCCCCCCCCCCCCCCGTCTCTGCTTCATCTCCTCACTCCTCGCTCCACACACTTGACCACCTGTGGCCCCACTTCCCCTCCTGTCAAATCCCCAAAACACACACACACGCTCTCCTCTGTCACCTAAACCTTTCCTGCCATTGCGCTTGTATCTCATGATCGCGCTGTGCGTCATGAGGCTTACTCAACAGCCCCCCAAGCCTGAAACCACAAGCTTAGACACACATACACAATATGCAGTCACGCACACGCAAACCTGCAAACACGCGCACTGAAACACACGCGCACACTCTTCATGCTAATGAGCGCAGGTCATGCTTGGACCTGGCACGTGAATATCAAAGCACAGGACAGAGACAAATACACTATTGCACAGACACACACTTACACCCACCACCCACACACACACACACTCGTGCTTTCCACACCATTCATGGAAGTGCTACTGTTGCAGGCTACTAAAGCATCTATTTAAAGGGATGACTAAGTTTTGCTACAAAGCCATTTATGTATCTTTATGGCACAGACTCACAGGATGACTTTGTGTTGGGTTATATATTGCTGACATGTACAGTAAATGTTTACGAGTGAAGAGCGCATATATCTAGATGATCCAAGCTGGTGACTGAGTGAGGGCGCAGTACATGCAAGGTACCACTCGATGTGCAATCTCCCCCTCTTTGGGTGCCCATCGTCTGCAACAGCGAACGCGTACGAAACACAGAAAATGGGAAGAAAGCAGAAATTGTTGTTTGTTAAAATTAGCACACTTCCTAAATGCTGGCACATGAGTTTCTGGCTTTTATAAATACACAAGTTACCCAATCTAAACATTCAGGAAGAAGTCAGTCATCAATAATGTGGGTGGTTGGCAAAGCCACATGTCTTGGAAGGCAGACCAACATCCTGCTGACAGTTTTTTTTTTTCTTTTGCTGGAAAGCTGGTCTGGAACTGCTCCGTTGGGAAGTGATGAAGCTTTGGCAAAGATCTGCCGGGCCATTCAAATCATTTGAATGGGCATTATGCGGTGATGAACAGAAGAGTAACAGCAGCGTTGACGTCCACATCATCAGAGTGCTGTTAAGTCTGGGTATGCAAGACTAATGTTACCATACCATAAAGACTAACAATCAATGTGTGATTCCTAAAAACTCACAAAGCCGCTTGCATTTTGGCGACTTTCAGTGAAAAAGCAACTGGAAAAAGTCATTTTCAATGAAAGCCAGCTATGTAAAGCTACTGCTGCCCAACCCCTGTCACTGCACAATGGGCATGACACACAAAAATAAAATTTGCGCTAGCCTCAACTTTTTAAAAAACTGTAATGATACAGTGAAGCACCAACCAATCATCATGGCAGCTAATGTGATATAACGTTCAAATGGATGATGACATAACAATCTCAACGAGCACTTGAGCAACACTTCAACTGCAACTTGTCAACAATGCAGCTGATTTTATTTTGTTGCCTGTGAACATAGTTTGCGTTGCCAGTCAGTTTCAGCAAGACCCAACACACACACCAAACCAACTTTAAAGAACCACCAGCAATGAAGGCCAACTTTTTGGTTCACCCTCTTTCTAGACAAAAAAGTTGCACTTGAGCACACTTTAAAAACTACGGTCAATAAAGGCCAGTGAAGCAGGCAGCACCCAGTGAATGGAAATAAACCTCCATAACAGCAAGTGGCGGTAGTTTTTATTTATGATTTGAAAGGGGAAACTGGGAGAGCTACTGTTATCAGAGAGGCTAGGAGGCTACAGATTCAACATGGTAAATTAGCTGAAAAGCTTCCAACAGAGGTCCAACTCATGGCAACATTGCGTGACTCACCACAAAAACTTGAGTCCACGGACACTCATCAACGGCCCAACACCAGCACATGGCCCATCACTGGCAAACGGCCGACTGTCTGCTTGTTGTCACGGCCCTAAATCACACAAATTTCAATCTAGCAACTTGAATGCCACTTGAACAGAAGGTTTGTATTCATGAGATCGGATCATGTCCTCAACTGACTCCTCACACATAGCTCTCATGGACTACAATTCACACTATGTGTGGGGAAGTTTCATTCACAAATATGACACCCGAGAGTACAAAGAGGAACTCCACAGTGCAGAGATTGAAGCCTGGTTACTGGAAATCAGCAGTCGAAAATGTAGTCAGGCCAGTAGAAAGCCAGTGGATCAGGTAGTGAAAGAAATAAGGAAGGAATGCTCAAACGGGATGTGATTGTAGCGCAGTGAAGCGAAAGTGTCATGCTGAAACAATCTAGAAAAGCAAAGGTTTACTATATGTAACTCCACTACATGCATGATTCTTCACTTGATTCATATGTGCCACTTACAAATATTTGTGTTTATGCCAAATTATATTAAATAAAATACCCAGTGTACCCAGGTTCATGAATAATATCTTTGAAGGAATGTCCTCTGTAGAATCTGCCTCTACTCTATGAGACATACACTAAATAGTGTCTTTACTTGATTTGACGTCATCAAAAGGGGAAATAAAATGAAATGATATGCCGTGTCATTCCTACACATCATTGGGCCAGTTGATTATCCTTAAATCACACTTTTTGACAAAACACACTTACTTCCAGGTCACGTGCTTTTCCCGGCAAGAAAAACAACAGCATTCTTTGATAACGATCTGGTTAAATGCTAACTATGACAGGAATGCGAGCGAGCGTGGGCATGTATTAGCACAGTTATCATGTGAGTGAGCTTAAAACACAGCTTAAAACACACACACACATGCACGTGCACATGGGTAACACAGAGAATGGGATTAGCCATTGTTGAGCGAAGCAGGCAGCACCCAGTTAAGACGATACACGCCTAAGCACCTTAAGAATGTAAATATCACAGCTATTTGAAGTAGACACAGGTGAGTAACATGGGAACCTGTGTAGCACAGCAAACCCGCATCCTGAAATGCACTGCATGAAGATCATTTTAAGGTGAATAGAGTTGAGTTATAATCAAATTAAATCCTATTTACTACAAATGTACCCCTTTAAGTGTTAAATACCGGTAAATATAAGTGATTCCAGTCTTTATGCTAAGCTAAGCTATGTGGCTGCAGGCTCTGGCTTCTTGAATAAGCAAGAAACCGAGTATTCATATTTCCCAAATGTTTAACTTCTTTTTAATGTGGCAGTTTGTGAATACCTTGTTTTCTTGTTAATTGTCATCATATGACTGTCAGCTACTACTATGGTTTATTTATCAATGCTATGCCGAAATAAATTACTGATGTCTCCTCTGCAAATGCGTGCCTCTCTTAGATCTCAGATAAACCAAACACTGGAACAGTGTTTAATTACTCAGTTTAATGCCCCCTTCTACCCCTGAGCACTTCCCCTCATGGGAATGCCTACAGCCAACCTTGTGAGTGAATTTTGCAGAATCTTCCTACCTCATGGGCTAAACCTCAAAGCTGGGCACCCTGATTTACGGTCTTACATTTATTCAAATTTAAAACAGCAGAATTACTGAGAAACTAGCACATTCACATGTCTTTTCAACCACTACCTCCAGCTCTGATTGTAGCCACATGTGATGCATGAGGTCATGTGCATTGGGGTGCATTGCCATTTATCCGGGACCCTTCCCACAAATTTGCTGCTTTTAGCATAATACATTGCTAGGGTCGAAGTCTCTGACAAGAAACTGGACACTGGAGCAAAACCGGTCTCAGCAAGGACTGAGCTGGGGTCAAAGTCATCAACCAGGAGTCAGTCGAGAAAGATCAAGGAGACCGCTCATGTCTGACGCCACAAACCATCTTTCAGCTCAAGTTTATGATCCTCCCCCATGACCTGGCTGAATTCTTTTGACATCACATGATGACAGCTGAGACAACTGCATTCACTGATGAACTAAATCTGCAATTTTAACCTATTCTTATCCAAAGAAGCAAGAATGAGCAGGAGAGCTAAGCGAGGGTTAATCAACACCACGCTGCCCAAAACAGCTGCAACATCAGCCTCTCAGTCTGCAACCGTAAAGCCGCCGCGTGTAGCTAAGTAGTGATTAGCGGCGCGTGTCCGATCGTATTTGGAGGTGTACAGGTTGTACCAACTTGACTGACACAGTGGATTTGCTCACTTCAATTTTGGAGCTGCCATATCACCACAGCTTAAGATAACACTGAAAACAGTGACCCCTGTGACAGCTAAGAGTTAGCCTTTACACCTGGTGTGTGTGTGTGTGTGTGTGTCTGGAAGAAGGACGGCAAGCATGTGTGCGTGTGCAGCATGTGACCACATTTTCCTTACCTTTGCCCTCCCTCTGTGACTCAGCATTTTGGCTGCATGTGTGTGCGTGGGTGTGTGAGCGCATGTGTATGTGAACACAACAGTACATGCGTGTGTGTTATCTTTAGCCACCTCACTCCAACCACTGACCTTTCTAAAGGTCTCCCTGTCCAGTTGTCCAAACACAGACACACAAACTAGCTGATTGACCTACTGGGGAATGTTTTAATTTGGCTGTGCAACAGGCCCAAAACACCTTCAGGAAAAGCTAAAATCTATCTATCTAGACTGTTTTAGAGTTAGAGATAGAGATAAAGGACAGGTAGCTCTTATCAGTCTTGTGCAAGTCAAGGATAAAGATTGCCCTTAAAATGTGTGACGTGTCTTTGAAAACACAATCCAACTTCCCGGATACTGGCAGCGGGACACCTCAGCTAAACATTTACGTATAAACAGATTTCCCAGCGGCTTTCTTCAAGGTGACTGAAATACCTTCTTCCACACAAGAAAAAATAAAAAAAGTGTAATGAACCTGTCCTTTTCCAACAGTCGCTTACGCTTATGAAGTGATTTTGTCATCACTTACATCTTTGTAGCTGACGGTTGGTTGGTCGGAAGTGGATGTTCCAGGCTCTGGTTGCCGAGGTAACCCTCTTGTATTTTCACCACAGCAACAAACATAGAAATATTGCGAGTTTATGGACACTGCCACACTGTTTTTGAAAAGAAAATACCAACAGCGACTATCAGCCCACTATCAGCATGGTGATTTTAGTGTTTCCTTGAGGTAAATGTTTGGGGAACTCTGTGTTTGAGTCATACATCATATTATTCGAGACTGGTTGTCGCCTCAAGAGCCCTTCTTTTTTGCTACGACTCAGTGATTTTGTGGTTTCTTGTTGCCACATGGCTGCTAGTCTCCTCCTTTGCGTACGACCCTCAAGACTTATTAATGGATGCAGACCAATATGCTTTTGGATGCCCAATGATAGACCTACATGCAATAACAGCAACACAAAATAAGACATAACGGACTTTAAGAAAGTGCCTCGATCTGGACCCTCGCTGGCCTTGCAGTGGTGGTGCAAAAGCCTGTAGTTGGTGGAAGAGCTTAACTGTGTTAATCGGACAGGTCCCAACATAAATGGTGGTTTGTCCATGATTTGTTGGGATGGAATTTCTTTTGTAGAGCCCCAAAGTCATTTTTTATTGGTGTAAGGTGAGTGAGAGTGATTTGAAGTGTTAACTGTGGTTGTTGGCTGACACTTTTGTCTCCATTTTTGGTGAAACTACAGTAAGTGTGGAGTCTGAGCGCAGCGTTGTTTCTTGGTGAACTCCCTAGTTGGTTAGGGAGGGAACCAGCTTGGTTGAACACTTAAGCCTTCCATTATTAACTCATTTGTTATAAATGTGCTCTCAGATTTGTCTGGTTCCCAGATGTACATACAGTACTTTTACACACACAAAAAAAAAGACTTGATGGTAACTTTTCAAGTGTTTCAAAACGCAATCCACAATGAAATTCACTGGGACCTGTCTTGCCTTTTGATTTCCTTTTTTACACAATAATATGTGTCATATATATATATATATATATATATATATTGTGCTGTACTGATGTACTGAACTACTGTCAAAAGGATTATTCTTTCCAATGGTTCATTCATCTTAGCAGCTTTTCTAAACCATCCAACTGCTATATTCACAGAGCAAGAAGGCAGATTGCATGAGATTGTAATTTGAATGCTCATCCTTTCATACAATTTTAGTGTTGTTAATTTTATCTCAGGTATTACGAACGATTTGAATGTATTTGCATTTCCACATTTGGCCTCTGCTGCTGCCGCTGGAACATGCAGCAAGTGTGCAAAAACCTGTTTTTATCTGTGAAGCTTGAGAAGACACATTTCCAGTCACGAAGCTTGTGGCCGGCCTTTTGTTTGACTTCAAGCCTTGAGGAAAGCCTGGAGGGGCTTGGACCACTGCAAGAGGCCCCGAGGACTCTGTCACTTTTGTGACAGCAAGCTATCCTCATCCCCAAATTCACTGCTGCGCCAGAATGGATATACTGCGGAGTATAATAAGCCAACAGTGAATCCACAACTGTGAGTGTCTCCTCCACCAAATGAAACGAATAAAACCACTAACGCCTGAGCTCATCTGTGAAGTTTTCCTTTTCCTTTCCTGTCTTAGTAATTGCTTTTCTTTCCTGGTGAATTTACGATAAGCTGAGAAGCGCTGGCAGCTCACCAAGTTTGCAAAAGGAAGAAGAGGGGGAAAAAAAACAGTGGAAGTATGAAGTTGCAATCAATCTCGCGGTCGGACTGAGGGGAATCATTTGTCTCTTTTATTTTCTGTTAGCGGGCTGACTCAAAGCTTTTTAATCGTGTAGTTGCTGGGGCCGTGAGCATTTTGTTGATGGCATAATCATCAAAGTGCATGTATACTGTAGCTGTGGTAGTAAGGATAATGTCTGTTTTGCAACACGATAATGGTAATTTACTATGTTATGGCTAAGATGTAAAAAAAATCTCTTATGTAAGAGGGTGACTAAGACCAAATTCATATTTACACAAGCAATGCTGGGTGCAAGAAAGGATTGCACACATAAAAGCAAATGGTTAATAACCTTGCAAAAAAAGGAATTCCAGGAAAGAAGGGGAGGACTGTCTTCTTCATTCCTTTAACTGTTATTTTTCATCCATTTTTGCGTATGTAAACTGTCGACCTTCTCGCCACAGGTTTCCATTTTTAACCGTCAGGCTGCCTCCCTGTAAGGCTTTCAAACGCCGTGTTTACACTATAGCAACATCAGAAAGGGCTATTCTTACACCCGCCATCAGTCAAAATGTTTTTGTGTGTGTACGTAAGGGGCAACTGGGGAACGACAAAAACACTTCAAGTGACCTCATAAGGGCTTGACCCCCTGCTTCCTCCGGCGCATACCCGGTGCCAAAAAAGGCTCAGCTGTAACTGACACATAACCAACGAAGCAAAGCCAGCAGCCAATCAATGAGCCGGCTTCCGGAGAGTACCAGTTATCATGTTGACCTGACAAGCAGGTATTTCTCCTGTCACACACACACATACACTCCTCAGACACGCATATGTGTGTCAAAGGGATGGAAACAAACACACGGGCAACTGGTTAAGATTGAATTACAGCAAAGCTTATTAAGTACACACATATAAAAATGAAAGCAAATAGACATACATCAGGTCATAAAAAGGGGCAAACTTGTACTTGTCATGCATGTTAACACACATACACACACGCGCGCGCGCAAGCTAATCCTACACAAGGAAACCGCAATCAGAGAAATGGATTTCCTGCTGCGCCACTTCCCAGAATGCCTCACTTTCTGCACATACCTTGTGCCTGACGCGAAATTGCTCAAGCGTTTCTTCCTGGCTCGACGTGATAGTCTCACAACATGTGTCGTTCACTTTCGCTTTAATGGACCTGCTCTGTCGCCAATTTGTCACGACAGAGGAGGAGAAGCAGGGGGGAGAAGATATCAGACTATTAAGACGTGCGGCTCAGGAAAGGTTGTGTCAAGGCTCTTCAAATGTTGCTTTAATGTTACGAACTGTTCATTGATTGAAGCTTGACACTAAGAGTTTTTGTCATTTAAAAAAAAAAAAAAAAAAACAGATGGAAGAATAATCAAGTCAATAACAAATGAACCGCCTTTTTTTGTTTTTAACCTTCCAGTAACGTTTATCACCCGTTTCCTTCCTGAAGTTTATCTTCCCCGTGCCTCCGTGCATCATCTTTTATCATTAGGGCGACTGGATGAGGAGCCATTAGAGAGAAATTGACCCAGCTCCCCGCCGGTCTCAGCAGGCTTCAGCCTCATCAAGATAGTCCCCTCCCCGCTGTGACGAGGATGGCCAGCCATTACAATTGGAAGCAGATTGGCGTGGTGTAAAATATTTATTGACGCTCCAGTCGGCTCTTGGGAGTCGTGCACAAACGTGCTGGTGCGCTGTCGGGCCCATTTACACTGTGGCAACTCGAAGACAGTTAAATGCAAATCATAGCTCTTCAACCTGCGAGCGTATCAATTGGTTGATTGCACCAATTGGCTGCATGGAACTTTATAGTATAGGCTATCCCAGCTCAGTCGCATGTTTTCAAGCATTTTAGAGGAAAAACTAACAGAAATTGGCTATCAACTGTAATGTAGATTGCTTTCATGCTTTTTGACCAATACATATACTGTGTATTTCCCTCAGTGTGTGAAAGCCACTCTTGGATGCTTCAAGAGTTTATAGCCTTCAGGACCAGGCTAACATTTCCTGCTCTTTATTGGATTGGAGGACCTTTAAGCTCCAGCTACTGCAGCCAACATTACAAGACAGAGCTTTGCTTTTGCCAAACATATTGGTTATATTTCATCTGTTCTCGCATAGCCAGACCTATCTCACTGGAGAATTACCTGGCTGCTCTCATTATCTTTTTAATATAGGGGAGAAAACAGTCCCGCTCTAGTGTCAGTCAGGACTGAAGCTCCTGTTGGGGTAGGGTGGAAATTTTGCACCCACCGAGGCAAGCACGGATTTCTGCAAAAGAAAAAACAGTAAAAGATGTACACTCTGTGATGGAGAAATGAATGATATGGGACATAGGAAAACCGCGAAAATTAAAAACAGCTCCGGATTAACAGTCGCCATTAACACCACCCAGGAGTTGATAACAGATATGGAGGGTAAGTGAGGTAGGGAGTGATGTGTGTGATGACCATCAGCTTTAAGTGCTCTGAGTGTGTGTGTGTGTGTGTGGGGGTGGGGGGGGGGGGGGGGGGGCAGGATCAGTGCTTCCTCAAGTCCATCACTTGGGATCCATTTATATGTAAACCATGGCCCGTATCACTCAACAGCCTGAGCAAGTGTAATTAGTGCTGTCAATAAAATGACTGTTTTATGCACACAGAGGGAGGGGGCATACAGGGGCTATGTTTATGTGGACTCTAGTAGTCTGCTAACAATTTGCAAAATCAGAGCAAACAAATACCCTAATGTAACCAGCTCAGTCACAACCAGTCAGAATCAGTAACCATGCAAACGCATCATCAAGCGTTGGAATAAATGGTGGTATAAATACGTTCTTTCGCGCATGTTTTTCTCCATGTGTGGTGAACATCAGCAGACTGGGAGGGACAGAAACATGCAAGCTGTTCATTGTTGAAGCCGGAACTGATGTGGACAGCGCCGTTCAGAACGTGGGTCCGACTTGATCACCGTATTCTGTATTCAATGTTCTCACAAAAATGGCACATAAAAACATGAAAAACAGCACAAGGCCTGGCCTCCAAATTCACTAGATCCCAAACTGATCAAGTATCTGTGGGATGATCCACAGAGGCCCCTCCCCTCAACCCACAGGACCCAAAGACCCCCACTAACAACATCCTGTTGCCAGACACCACAGGACACCCTCAGAAGGCCCATGTCCATTCTCTTGATGAGTCACAACTGTTTTGGAGGCACAAGGGAGACCTACACAATATTAGGAAGGTGGTCATAATGTTATGCCTGATTGGTGTACCTCATTCCTTTCATCAAAAGAGTAGTATCTCCAAACTAGTTTGATTCATAGGTTGTGTCTTCTTAGCTTTTCTTAGCTTTCTAACGTTAGTGGGAAGTGGGTTTTTATTCTTAAAGGGTGCTGCTGTGCTACCGGTCATAATGTTATGCCTGATCGGTGTAAGTTATGACTGATCTCTAATCAGGACGATTTCAATAGTAGTAGTTTAGTTTACTATAGTGCTGCTCTTTGCTGTGTTTTTGGCCGTTGTTTGTGTGTTTATTGTCAAAGGTGAACGCACGAACGGACTGGAGTCCTCAAGTTAACCCGCCTTTGTGAGGTAGCTTCTGTGTGTGTGTGTGTGTGTGTGTGTTTTTTGTTTGTGGGTGTGTGAAAGAAAAAGAGGATAGGTGGGAGCACTTCACAGGGCCTGCTGCAGGCATGTGAATGTGTGACACAAAGATCATTTCAAGCTTGCTTTGATAGAAAAAAAAATAAAAAATGGCAGCGATGCCAGACTGTACTGGGTTAAAAGATACAGACGCGCGCACACACCCCATCACACACACACATACACACACACACACACACGGCGGCTCTTCTTTACAATCTCTAGAATATGATCATGAATATTCATAAAACTCTCTTTAGATAGTGCACTTTTTTTTTCCTAGAAAGCATGTGCGGCTGTGTGCCCGTGTGTGTGGATGAGTGTGACTGTAAGGGCTCAGAGATCAGGCGCAGGAGTGAGAGCTCTCTGGGGGCCTTTCCTTGACAGCCTTGCCGCTTGTTTTTCTCGCCTCTCTGTGTATGTGTGTGTGTGTGTGCGTGTAAAAGCGCCTGTTTCGAACCATCGGGGTCTCCTGCTTTTTAAAACTCGGTGAGTGATGTGCAGATTCGCCGGTTTCATGTGACTGGCAGACTTGACATTGGGAGTTTCCAAGAACTCACACCTTCTCTTCTAAAGATATAACAATATGCAGATGTATATCATTACCACCTTGGTTTGACTTAACTTCAACATTTAACTCCAGTACTAGAAGCACATAACAATATAATGAAGGTGTGAATTTAATTTAATACAATTAAGGAAATTTGTTGGCTATGTTTTACACTCAAACTAATGACCAGAAATTGGGAGCTTTTGTAGTATTATCTTCAAAAGCCTCTATCTTATTCCTCCTTCTGTCTAGCTATCTTTCCCAGGTGGCTTCGTCAATTTTCATTATTCACCGTAACCTATTAAAAGTCAACCACCAAAAACAATACTGCCATCAACATCTGGACACGGCATCCATCGTCCAGAGTGTACAAAGGTTGTGTTGCGGAGGTTAAGCAAGGTATTCCCTAACGTCCTTCTCCGTAGCAACGTTTTCTAGTTTCTCATGAGGGAACCCCATGAGGCATTCCCAAGCCAGATGAGATATAGTATATAATGCCTACACCAAACCCTAGATCTAACCTGTGGCGTCGTCCTGTGCCTGGTAGACCTGCAAGTGGCGTCGCCAATCAATGACTTGCCTGGCTCTTATGGCCAATTTGAAGGAACTGTGAGCATCCCAACCCTAAAACTGTATTTGACATATTTACTCTTGGATTTTTGACCATCGCCGTGATGAATAAATGCCGCACAGTTTGACCGTAGAAGTCAGTTTTCACATACATTTGCTGAAGGGGGAACGTTTGTTTTGGACACGGTTATGTCTTTGGTTGGTTAGAAAAGTGTGATACTGTGTCGACCGCAAGGGAACATGTAATTTATATTTTTACTTTTCTTGTGGATTACTGTCAAGCGTTTATACGGTCTTATGAGTAGTCGGTTTGTAGTCCAGTAACCTCGCTGAAAGGTTCAACGCTAATGAAATTTATCTGAATAATGATTATTGATACAAACATTTGTCACTGGGGAATTAAACCCGTCACCCTCTGTTTATGGGGCAATCAATTTGACTGCTAAACCGGCTGGCAATTATAAGTTACAATGCTGATATTGTAAAGAAATGAAAATCACAACTTCCCAATGCATTTGACAACAAATGTGCCATTGTTTTCTAGCGGTCATGCAACATCTTAGAATGATTATACCCGTAAACATAAGACACGTGGTATCTTGGCTAATCCATCTAAGATTACAAACCCCAGTCACATGTCTCGATTTATCACACAATCCCACAGGCAGCTGCCTTCGCTTGGTATGTGGGGATCGCAGGGTTTATTTATAGTCGACGTGTGATTCTCGTGAACTGCCGAACATCAGATGCTGGTATAGTTGTGAGCGGATGTACCTCGTGCATAAGGGGCGCTTGGCTCCCTCGGCCAAGCCGCTCTGAATCACAGCGTCTGCTTGAAATGTAAATTCAAAGTGACTCAGTTCCACTGCCTCTGGTACACTGTTCCAAAACACTGCTGGGCTCTCACCATCCCTCCCCACAGCTGTGACCGTAATGTTTGGATTATGACGAATGAATATACAATGACGAATGTACTGTATACATGTGGGGCGATATGTATAGTCTACTTTTATTAAATGTCTCGCAGATTCCTACTCCGTCTGCAACACCCTGCTGTTCAGAAGTCTCCAGCAATAGTATTTTACCGCATAAAACTTCTGTACATTTATTTTACTTGGCAAATGATTCAGTACCTATGAACACAAAGGCAGTGCATTCAGCACATACTATACTCTTGATCAAGGTCAATTGAGGAGAAGGATTTCTTTTCCTTCTGCCATGAATCACTGCACTGTGTTACTAGATGCCTCAGGAACAGCTCAACGTCGGAATGAGATGTGTATATTGTATTTGTTGCTAAGAGAGGTCGTCCTCACACTGATTAGCTTAGCTTTGCATACAAACGGAAAAAATAAATCACCTAACCTGTCTATTAAAGCTTTCTTTTGGCCCCTGTCCAACCTTGATAATATGACTTCAGGAAGTGACAATAAGCAAATCTAATAAAACCTCCAATTATTTAATCCCACGAACAATTTTGTGTATCTGGTTTGTCTAAAAAATAAATAAATAAAAATCACATCACTGAGACGCGAGAAGTGACATATTACTGGACTGAGCCCAGACTTTAGATTGCCTGTCTTGATACCTAGCTAATACATGAAGCTTAGGCGAAAGTTCAATAAGGAAGATCTGTCCTCTTACGATCTGTGAATGTGAGTTGTCACTCTATTTCCTCATCCTCTTTCTTTTTCCCACGCTGTCAAAATCAGTCCATCCTCAATTACAATGTCACTGCTTCCATCTATTGAACTATTTACCCGTCTTCTCCAAGCCAATCATCCCGTCGCCCCTGTGCTTCAAAGTCATTGTCGATCTGCCACTTCATCCACAGGTTGCCCGTTACGCAACCCTCCCCATCTCCACCTCACCATGGTCATCCTACGAGTCTTTATCAGAGGTCTCTTTCAGCCACCTGCATACTTTATCTTCTTCTCCACCAGGATCTAGACTCCAGAGGTCCTGTCCTTATCTACCTCCATCATCTGAGATCCAGCTCAATGACACGGTCTAACTGCCAGACTTCTACCTTGCATGGTCATGTTCATGTTCCCCCCAATATATGTTCATTGTTCTTTCTCTCTTTCTTAATTGAACTGCTGACTCATAACCTTGTGGGACAGCTGGACTCTCTCGAGATTCAAAGATCACAAATTTACACTACACACCATCTTGTCATTCTTCAATCATTGCCAACAATTGGCGTGCCAATTGAGGAACCAACTGGCTGACACCTATGCTTGTGGTTTAGGTGTGTCAATGGTTACTCCTAATGATCAGTTCACACCACAAACGTTGGATGTCGCCATACATACAACAAACTGGTCAACCCATATATGCTTATTTATTGTCATCAATGGAGCTAGCTTAATTTTGATATGTAGCATGTTATATCACGACTGTGATTTTGTAGCCAGCAGTTTTGTCAGAGTTAACTCCATAGCTAGCTACACCAACTGCTCGCTAGCTTTTAAAGCTTCTCAGACTCCAGCTTGTGTTTCCTTATTGGCCCTCTCTACTAGTTAAATTTAGCCTATGATATACGGGGCTATTCCCCTTTTCCAAATAGCTTCTTCCATGGACAACTTCCCAGACATGTTTATATGACAAACCATCTAGAGTGTCAGGCTCACGGTGTCCATCTTAATATTTAGCATAGAGACATACCTGTGGTTTAGATCTTTCGCAATGTTTCAAAAATAAGAATAAGAAATAGTTCCCATAATGTTCGGTTCATTTAGAGAGCCGTAAACCAGGCGAGCGATCTGAGTAGGTGCTGTAATTCGTGACGCAAAGAAAGATGTTTCAAAACCGACTGGCATGATGAAGACACAAAATAGGTTCAATCTGTTACTTCATTTTTAGCCTTCTCCTGTTACTATCACTATTTGGCCACAGCTCTCCATCAAGCTTTGGTCATCTCTGCAGGCGTCGAGGTGCCAGCTTGGCCCAGCAGAGCCTCTCTCTGAGCTCCTGGAACATTCTAGCCAAGGCCCAGAGGAGGAGGAGGAGGAGGAGGCTTCAGTGTTCACAGTGTGTGTCGCTATGAACAGCCGGCCTGTGTGCCCCTTGGCAGGAACGACACACACACGTAAAACACACAGAAAAAAGCAATGTAGTGAGTGAACGAATCAGCGGGACTACGTTAGGAAGAGCTGGCAAAACCTGCCAGTGTAAGCCTGACCCGGATAGTGTGTCCGTACATGTGTGCGTATTCGCCTACGTGTGCGAAGGAGAGACTAAGAGAGAGCCTGGTTTCCTGCCAGTCAGAGATGCTGCTAAATATGTCCTCTTTGGAACACCGAGCTGAGCTACCAGGGGTTATTCCAGGACAACGCTCTTCCCCTCCTCTGCCGCTCTGTCTCGACGTTTCTCTCCCGCTCCCCTCGTTTCTCCCTCTGCGGTCTAATATAGAGCTCATTTTGTGTCTGTTTCTAGGTGCCAGGCCAGAGGGGGTTGTGCGTTTGTGCATGTGCGTGTTTGTGTGTGCCAGCTGAAGCTGCCACTGCTGTCTCGACGGCTGCTTTATTTTGGCTCTAGTTGCTATAGCGACCCTTTGGGACTTTCTCTGTGTCTGAACCAGTGATCCGATCAATGCCAACTAACACCAGCGGCAGAGGTGCGTGAGTGTTTGTGTGGCATCATATGCAATTCATAGTATATGACTTTAATGTTTTGAATGTCCTTTTTTTTCAAATTGCACAATAACTCAAATCGGTGTAATGAGAAATATGTTTTGGTTACATCACGTTTGTGGATTTGCTGCACTAAAATTACAAAATCCTGCACATTATTTAAGTGTGTCTCACTTTTCTCATGAGGTTCTTATCAGTCCGCGCTGCTGACCTCCCACCTTTAGCCCAAATGTTTGCCCGGTGAAGAAAACGCAGCCTTATCCCAGAACACGTCAATAGTGGAAAGGCCAACAGTTACACAAGAACTGTATTCCAGTAAAGCTGCCACCTCCCTGCCAAGCATTACTGAGGGTAAAACGGGCCGTGAGGGGAGCTTTGGACGTATCAAAAGAATATTACTCCACAGTCAGGCAAACACCACCTAAACCCAAATGTTGGTTAGTTTCATGTTTTCTTGTTGACCTGACATCTCCAGAACATTTTTGAATATTAAGCTGAGCTATAGTGACTTGCAGAGCCTTGCATGGGGACGCTTCAACAAAAGAAGTTGCTATTTTTGATATGCTGCATTCACTCAGTCGGAGCCCCTTGATTAGTAGGCTGAATGTGCAAGGCCCCTGATATTGTGAAACTCGGGTTTGCTCTCAAATAAGAAATTCAGGCTTTTCATCAGGATTGGCGCCTATGCATTCAACACTGGTTGTTCTAACACAGAACTATGAGTGTGCTATTTGTAGAAGTCAGTGTACAATTTATATTTGCTGTTCCCGTTTCTCCCATGAGTCATTTGAGCTCATAGGTAACCGACGACGGCAGACATGACGTCCTTGTGAGTGCGCCAAGCTGCGCAACATAAATGCTGTTAGTGTATGTTTGCAGTACTTACACACTGATGAGTGACGGTACAGTTAACTGTCAGGCTCGTGTTTATGCTCAAGCCTTAAGTGTTGATAGACATGTTGAAGTAAGTGGTGTCATCCTTATGTAGTATTTCCAGCCAGGCTGGCAGCATGGATCTAGGAATGGTAATGTCTATTGGTAATGGTAATGATAAATGATCTTGTATTTACACTGACCAGGCATAACATTATGACCACTGACTGGTGAAGCACCCCCACTCCTTGATGGCAGCAGCCATCCCCAGCAGAATGCAGCCTGACACAGGCACACACACTAAAACGGTTTTGGGACAACTAAAAAAACACATGAAAAACAGCACAAGGTGTTGACCTGGCCTCCAAATTCATTAGATCCCAAACTGATCAAGTATTTGTGGGATGCATTGGAACAAGCCTGATCCACAGAGGCCCCTCCCTTCAACCCATAGGACCCAAAGGCCCACACTAACAACATTCTGTTGCCAGACACCACAGGACACCCTCAGAAGGCCCATGTCCATTCTCTGATGAGCCACAACTGTTTTGGAGGCACAAGGGAGACCTACACAATATTAGGAAGGTGGTCATAATGTTATGCCTGATCGTTGCATAACTATAAAAGAGATTGCCATGAAATTTCTGTGGATTTCTGTGATAGTCCGTAGAGGGAGTTTGCCACCAAACCTGATTACTCACTGGCTTTCCCCCATGATGTTTACATTTTTGGTTTTCATTTCTATTTCTTGAAAACTACTGGATAGATGCCAGGAAATACACTGAATCAATCAGGAAGTCCCTAAAATTTTAACACATCCACACTTCACAACTAAATATCTGCGAATAATCTAAAAGACCTGAATCATGCGAGTTCCAGGTGGATAACACCTACAGATGTATCTGTATTTCTATTGCATACACTCCAACTCCCCACCAGTCTTTGGGAGCCAAAGAAGGAACTTAGCAGCAAAAGATAGTGTTTTTTTCCAAATTAAAGACTGCAAGTTTGGCAGTTTGAGATACTGAGATGGAAACATTTGACTGATTAGCGTGAAGAGCTAACACTAGCAGCCACATTTTGACGTACTAAGTTATTACAGACGGCTAAATTGACCCAGTAAACATACTACATTTGTATAACTTCACATTCGTATGAATGGATTTTCACAAATTTCAGCGACCATAAAGTGTTTACACTGGACATTTTGACTGCTCTGAGTACACCATAGTTGTTGCCGTACTGGTTGGTGTGAACACATTTTTTGTACTCAATATGAGACACCGTGTTTTCACTTCACTGCTAATTAGCTAACGTTGGCGTATTTGTACTTTTAGTACTCTGCGTTTCTGTTTGTGAAATATCCGTGTAGTCACACACTGAATATTCTCCAACCTCCCATAGCCGGAGATCAGAGGAGCCGGCTAATCTAGCTGTCAGGGTACATTAATATAGTTTTCATCACACCGTCAGCAGGGTTAAGTCTCTTAGTGTAAATCTTTGTTTTGCTCTTTTTTGTCACTTGGTTGACACATGACAAATACTCATTCAGAGGCTTATAGTCTGCTTCCACAAATATGTCACATTACTATTTAATCCTCTTTTGAATAACTGAAAATAGCGCGGCATACACGGTGGATCATTGTGATTTATAAGAACTTCATTTGTTCTAATCCTTCAAATGTTACATAAGCTTCTTTGAACAGGAGCATCACATTGCTTGCAAAGAGAGAAATACTTGAAATACAACAATAAAATATGTGTTTGATGACTGAAGTCAACTGAATGCCACAATCCAAACGTTGTTGCTAAACTTAAACCTGATGGCCATTCAAAGAAGCCCGAGCCACATTCCATTCACTTTTTCCTTGAACAAGTTGACATGAATGGCGCTGATGGCATAGTCAAAGAGCACAGAGAAAGAAGCGAAACCATTCAAACCTTATCTCGAATTGTGATACGACGTGACGCCTCTCCAAGGCAAGATAATGACCCTGAAACAAAGCTTCTATGCGGAAAATAGTTGAAAATAGTTAATTTTCCATTGCATAACCAGGGAATGTTTGGATGTGACAACACCAGGAAATGTTTGCTTCATTAGTGCTTCCTTGACACAGTGTTCCTGGGTTATAATCGCTTGCTTGTGTACGAGTATTTGTCCACAAACCATGTCATTTTGTGTTTTCGCTAACCAGGGTGTTGAAACTCATCAAAAAGGAGGAAAACAGGATGTAAAATGTGTCACAAGTTGAACACTGGACCCGCGGGGAACAAGCTCAGAGTGAGCGTGGGCGCATGTGCGTGTAGGTGGGTGTGTGTGCACTGAACTCTCGGCTGACCTCTGCAACCTTCCGACCCTCTCTCTTCATGAAAACAATGGCTAGTGCTCCAGAAAGTCCCATGGAATGCTGCGCTCACAGCAGCCTCTTGCAGCGTGATGACACGGAGATCGAGTACACACTCGCAAGCAATTACACACCCACTGCACAGCTAAAATGCACGCGAACATAAACATTTGTACATTTGATACCCCACTGTTCATGAGCAAATCTGAAATATGTAGATAAAGGAAGATATTGAGGAAGTTACTCCTTCTGGTGCAAACATGTCCTATTGTCCAGTTAATAGGTATTTTATTGGCAGCAAATGCACTGGCTAACTCTAGCTTCCCTCGGTGTCACATCCTCTAGACTTCATCTATTTATGGTTCAAATAATTTTTTGTGGACGATGTACTACACTCCCTGGGTGTGAACTGTAAATTGTTCTGTGTATTGGCAAATACTCAAATGGGGAAAAAATGAATGACAGGTAAACATCCTTAGTGTAAGTACGGCTCACAACACTCATTTTAACTAAAAACTTCAACTTGCTAAGGCTAAATATGTAGCATGAGCCAACTGCCAGTTAGCTAAGCATAGCATAAAGGTCAAAAAAAAGCAATGTGATGTTCCAAATGGCCACACCAGGAAGGACCACACTGGAGAATATGTACCCAAGTGCATAAACTGTATGCTATTTATACTACAAATCATTTCATGTAGGTCAGGATATATGACAATGCCAACGCAGCACAGCAGCTTCAATTCATGCGGACTAAATTCTGAATATTCATCTTTGCTCGTGAGTGTCTATGCGTTTTTAAATGCATACATGCATGAGTCCTGTAGTATCCTGGGTGCTATTAGCCCCCGTATTGAAAGAGGCTCTGGGGAAAACAGGAAATGGAGCATGGTGTGAGGTCAGCACACCACTGACTGCCCAACCATGGAGTAGCTAAGCCTGAGTGTACATCACACTAGTGTTTCCCCCTCAATGGTTATGACCCACAGCAGCTGTGGAGACCGGGATGGTAGATACTGCCTGAAAACATTAATTAAAAAGTGCTTAAATATACATATTATCAAGGATTTATTATATGAATAAAGTCTTAGTTTGAACTTAAAGCCGTATAAATTAGTAATTTTATCAGAGTGGCATAATAAGATTGATACTATTAATATGGACGTATAGCCATCAGCAGGTTAGCTAAGGCTAGCATAAAAATTTGAAGATGTTATATCTTGTTTGTTATGTCCATATCAAAACTGAAATATTAAAAATGACAAGTTTGTGGGGCAAAGCTAGCAATTTCAACCTCCTTCCTGTATGTGTGCTAAGCTAAGCTAATGGCTCCCGGATAAAAAGCATTGTATGTAAAAGACAGACGTGAGAGTGAGATCTATCTTATCAAAAGGTTGATTCATGGTGCATCTGTAGACCAAAGTGGGCTTTGAACAGCTGATGCGCACTAGCCTCCATTCATGCTGCAATTAGGGCACGCATCATTCTACAAAGTGTGTATGGACGTTTCTGTGACAAAGTATAGCAGCTAGCTAAAAACTGGGCTATGGCACAGGGTCAGTGGTTATTCGTAAGGTGTGAAAAGCAAAAGGTTGCTCCCTTCCCATACCAGTGTCCCCATACAGTGCGCAGACAGGATTTCTGTAGACTCTGGAATGGTTGATAGCATTTGATAGCTTCTTTGTGTCTTTGTACTGTTTCAGTGATAAATTAGAAAGGTGTGGAGTGGATAATATCAAACTTCTTCACACAGGCCTTTTTGTTTTAATGCCACATGCAAAGTCTAGGCTGTTGAAGTGCGTACAGTTCACTTACTCACAAATTTTCAGATTGCATCCACATCTCTGGACCCTCATGGATTTGTGCAAATGACAGAAATTAAGTCACACATTACGGTCCTTGTGGACACATGAAAACGGCTGCGTGGTATTCCTTTAAAAATACCACGCAGCCCATTTAGAAGACGGTTTGGATTTCACTTTTGGGTTTAGGGTTGTACCCAGAAATTAATTTGAGACATTATAGTAAATCTGCTTAGTCTTAATGAAGAGGGATGGAATATTCTGGCGGTTTGTGACAAACAGTAGGCCGACAAGATGCTGCGTTTCTTACGTAAAATCTTCAGCGTCTATTCACAGCTCTCTCGCTGCTAATCAAGCACACTGAGTCAGTGAGGCTCAGTAGAACGAGCATCAAACAAACACAAACCGTGGCGCTCTGTGAATGAATCATTCTCAACATTGACTGAATGCTGAGTCACGTTAAAAGACAGAAGGGTTTTTGTGTGTGTGCTTTAGTCATTTTGAATTCATTCTGTGCAAACACAGTTACAACCCCAAGGCAGAGAAAACCAGTCTGATTTCAGTTGTGTCTGCTGATGCAGTCAAATAACTGTGGGTGACTTTAGTTTTAGTGCGTGCTATTGTACAGAAGTAGCTGGCCACATGGTCGGATCCGAATAGTGGTTTGCTTTAAAAAATCCAACCACAGTTCCAAAGATTGGAGAATTATTGGGCATTACTGCATGGACAAGCTGGACAAATGAGGACACCACTGAGGCTGAAAAGTTAACCCAATGCAGCAGTGCCAAAAACTGCAGTTCCATTAATAGCCACTCGAGGCTCCAGCAGTGAACAAATCCACCTGTAACTGCATGTTAAAAGGCCCAATTTTACATCAGTAATAAACACCAAGTTTTGGTCTCTATAGTAAATTTCTCTATTGATGACAATTGCGAAGAGGTTGAATTTTTATATAACTTACTCATTTAAATTATATAAAAGCTTACTTTGACACATAATTAAGATCCTGGCTGCTTTGAGTAACAGGTGGATACCTTCAAGAGTCACTAGTCATCTGCCTGGTGTCCTTACCCACATCACTCCACTCACACTCCACCCATTTTTGGATTATCCGGGGATTAGGCGGAGTCACTGCCAAGATGGCAACAGCCTGAGCCAACACACTGAGCTTCAAAACTTCTCTTCAATTTCAGTGTCTATGGGTGTATGCATCTTTACAGAAAGTCAATAGTGAACAGCTGGAAAAAAAATATAAACTGAGGAAAAAAAACTCACCCATATAACTTTTGTGTAATTTGTATTCCTTCGGGAGATAATTAGATCAGCGTATATCCATGTAGTGGAAGTGACTGGGGCACCGAAAAGCAGCCTCTAAATAACGCATTATCTGCCACGAAACTCGTTCATTTGCTACTGCTACTTTTTTTGCAACATGGCTGAATATTTTTCCGATTCTGAGGTTGTGGGCGAACCATAGCAGTAGCAAATTACAAGCAAATTAGTAAATAAGCCGACCTTGCGGCGCTCAGAGACGACATCGTCCTGGTCAGAAGACATCATCCGGGGTCTGTAGGTCAATCTACAGACCCCGGATGATGATAATAGCTAACTCCGGACTCAACAGGGAATAGCACTAGCGTACGATAACAAAATATTAATGAAATGAACAAGTTTCGAGGCAAATAATGCGTTATTTAGAGGCTGCATTTCGGTGCCTCAGTCACTCCCACTACATGGATATACGCTGATCTAATTATCTCCCGAAGGAATACAAATTGCACAAAAGGTATATGGGTGAGTAAACGACCATATTTTATGCCAGAAATAAGGTCCAGTTTGTAAAAAACAGTTGTTCCCCTTTAACTATAGGGAAAGAAAAACATTTTGATCATACTATTAAGCAGCCACAGTTGCTGGAAATGAACTGCTTCTATGATTTATTTTAGAATTTCTTAGTCACTTCTCTTAATACTAACGATGTGTAGCAGTGGAAAGTGAGTTATTGGTGTCTGTGTGTTTACACTGAGCCCCGTGCAGCCCTCGTCCCAAATATGGACTTGTTTGTATTATGACAGACAGGAATTTTCTTCAGAATTTCCCTGTCCTCCACACACACACACACAAACACGCAGAGAGGCTACTCCTCCCTGTACGGTACTGATCCGGCACATGACCAAAATAAACCTTGGCTAGAAAACAGGATGGCGGGAAGACACTCGGCTCTTGTCACCCTCGTGTTTTCTATCTGTGTGTGTGAGCGACTGAGGGCGAGGGAGTAGTAGTGTTAGGGGGCCTGCCCCACTACAGAGGAAGCCAGCAGGAAGTCTGAGTCAATTGTTTTTTCTGGTTCGCCGGGTTCGCCACTGCCCGTGTCTTCATAACAATGACCAAAAACTGCTCAACAACTTACATGATGTTGGAAAACACGGCCCTTCCGCGTGTGTGTCCATGCATGTGCATGTGCGCCTGTTACTCAAGCACTGCCATGTAACATGCTGTATTATATATAATGGGATTATGTGAGAATGTTTACACAGAACAGACGGCGTGAAAGGTGAACTATGAGATTATTTTCGAATGTATCACTCTAAAAGGTGTGTGTGTGTGTGGAAGAGAGAAAGAGAGAGCCTGATGAGGTCAGCCCATCAGAGCCTGCCAGCGCCTGAATAAACATTTATGGCGAAAAATATTTGTGTCTGCCGGCGAGTTCGATCTGGCCCGCTGTCAGTTGAGCTCTGTTTGTCTTTTATTTCTTCTGTGTTTGCCGATAGTTGGAGATGAAAGGGAGGGAGGGCAAAGTTTATCAGAGAAATGTACTGCAGTCATCCTCAGTGGAAGGAGTGGAGAAAGGGGATGTAGTCGAGGGAATGGGGAAAATAGAAGAGCAGAAAATAAAGATGGAAGAAAAGGGAAGAAGGAAAAGGGATGTTTGAATACAAAACGTAGAGGTAAAAAAGAGAAAACGCAAAAAAGAAGATAATTAAGGTGTGTGGTGGATAGATAAGAGGACAGAGGAGGTGAGGTGAGTGTCACCCTAACATCAACAGTGGGTGACACACTGGAGGGGAGGACAGGAGCTCCTGACTGAGATATCACCACGGCGTCACCATGGCCTGATTTCAGTCATCCACAGGTCAGTAGCCCACGCACGTGCAAACAAAAAGTCAGTCACCTCAACCCACACACGCATGGGCAAATGTCGTGGATTGTCACATATTGTACCTAAACAGAAGCACGCAGTCACCAATAATCAAATGCAGGTAAACACTTCCAGTAAGTACACACAGAAAGTGCAAATAAATAGCAGCCAGCACAAAAATATATTAAATGGATCAAATATGCACACACGTGCACATACGAATATACACGGAGACCAAACAGCCACGTTTGCCCGTGTTTCTGAAGTTTCATCTCTGCCCCTTGATCTTTTTAACTGAATATCTGCACGTACAAAAATCGAATTAGTTTCAATCCAGTTGAAGTTTTTTGTCAGTTTATTTGAAGCATGCACTGAGAATGAAATTTAAATTGGAGCAGATGTGTAGATTTTACACTTGCTGTGAACACAAGTTATTATTTAAAGGGGAACTACTGTTTTTTACAACCTGGACCTTACTTCTGGCATAAAATATGGTCGTTTACTCACCCGTATAACTTTTGTGTAATTTGTAGTCGTTCGGGAGATATTTAGATCTGCGTATACCCATATAATGGGAGTGACTGGGGCACCGAAAGTCAGCCTCTGAATATCGCATTATCTGCCGCGAAACTCGTTCATTTAACCAATATTTTGTTATAATATGCTAGTGTAACTCCGAACTCAACAGGATATAGCACTAGCGTACGATAACAAATGATTGGTGAAATGAACAAGTTTCGCGGCAGATAATGCGTTATTTAGAGGCTGTGTTTCGGAGAGCACTCCCACTATATGGACATACACAGATCTAAATATCTCCCAAAAGACTGCAAATTACACAAAAGTTATATGAGTAAACGATCATATTTTATGCCAGAAATAAGGTCCAGGTTGTTAAAAACAGTAGTTCCCCTTTAAGAAGTGTCTGGCAGGAATATTTAATGTGAAAGATAAACAAGGATGTAATAAGCTCAGCAAAAACCAGAAAGTATAAAATTTCCAAAGAGGACTCTACATCAGTGGAATATTTGACGTCATTAGCATTTTTTAAATCTAGTTCTCAGTTTCTGCACTGCATTTCCCAGAGAGCTCAGGTTGAGCTCATAACGACCAGAGAGCAGATTTATTTTGCCACGTATATAGCATATGCAAACACATGGAAGGAATTTAACCAACCCAAGTGAGCACGCTTAGAGCAGTTTGCCATCAGCATAGCGGGGATCGAACTACTGACCGTGACCTCAAAACTGACACATCCGCAACACTTTTTGTCGTACAAGTACTTCCATTTACTTGCTATAATCGTCGAGTACGGGGTCAGCGTCTTTCAGCAGCTGCAGCTAAGGTTTCCTTCATTGTTCATGATGCCATGGTCCTCTTTTCTGTCTTTATATTACAGGTTACTCCCTCCATATAGTTGTAATTCATGGGGGAGCTCATGTTTGGACCCGAATGACCCCTACTGGATGAGAGACTGTACCATCCGCTTCACCTGAAGGTCTTCTAGGTGGGAGCAGGCTAATGTGAAATGCTTAAAATGTACAACTATTTCACTTTTTTACTTTGCAACCTGCAGTTGGTTAACCACCTTGGAGGTGCATCACAGCCACATACAAGCGCCACCTGCATGCACAGCTAACAAGAGTGCAACGTAGCTTCAGGGATGTTTTAGAGTAGAGTCAGTGCATCCCAGGCCATCATTATAATATCTGCGCATCAGAGCAATACATGTCATAAGAATGAAGAATTTATATTAACAATTCTCAAAAAGTTTTAGTGAGCTATCTTATTTCTACAGTTTTATATGAAACAATCTCATAAACATACAGTTAAATATCAATGTAGCGGCTGCTTTTATCCTCAAACTTGGACCTGAACTAGTGATTGGACCTTGTTGTGAAACTGCGTCAAATTCCCGAGTCAATTTGGAATCTGAAATCAGTGCATGTGGTTAGAAATTCAAGCTAGAAGTCACAAACATCTGTTCAAAGAGTAGCTGCTCGCTGCTTCCACTCTATTATCTGTTATTATAGCTGTTAGTCTGATGATAGACTGTGGGTACTCCTCCTGAAATTAATTATCTAGCAACAATAAAAAAAAAAAAACATTTTCTTTTCAGTTGTTATAGGGACTCTTCATTTTAGAAAACAAATTGGGTAATTTAAGGACTCTTGTAATTTATTTGAGTGTACAGTTTATCAAAAACGCCAGCAGCGTCCGATAGCAATCTGTGCTCACTGAACATACAATAGCTGTGTGTGTGTGCATATATGTGTGTATAGGTAATTACACACACCTCCTCGCTCCTGTGTTTGAGTATGTGTGTAGCTAAACCATCAGGCCCTCTCAGCATTTGAACTCGATTTCCTGTGCAGTGGAAACCAAACAAACAAGCCCCGTGCAGCCCAAGACTGAACGCATCAGCTGGCGGAGGGGCGGCGTGAGTGTGTGTATCTGTGCGGGTCGTGTTTAAGACGCCCGTGTGTATCTATGCATCACCTTTCCATCCTATAGGAGCGAGGTAGTAAACACAGAAAGAGAGTAAACATCTACCGCATGTGCTGAGTGGAGTTTTCCGCCACTCCCTCATCTCTGGGAAGCAACGGAGAGCGGCAGAGCATAAACACTCGGAAAGTGGAAATGTAAGCAAACTTGCGCCTCATGTTCAGATACATGCGTGTGTGTGTGTACAAGGATATCCCCTCTCCAAGCCTTGGAAATACCAAGGAGGCGCATGAGAAAATACTGACCCTCCCTCTTGATCCTCCATGAGTCATATCTGCAGCATCTCAATAGCGGTTTATATTAGAACAATACCAACACTGTAGGTGTGTCTCCATAGCACACCTACAGTGTTGATACACAAGATATTTTGGCTCCCAATGTTTGAAAGGTGTTGGCCTTCACTAGATCCCAAACTGATCAGATATCTGTGGGAACAAACCTGATCCGCAGAGGCCCCTCCCCTCAAACCCATAAGACCCAAAGGCCCCCACTAACAACATTCTGTTTCCAGACAGCCTGATCGGTCACTGATCACATGATAACAACAACATGGACGCCTTCGAGACAAGCGGCAACCATTGGGTCTAAGCGTACAGTCTATGCTCCGAGAAGACCGATGAGGAGCGCAGTGGATCATTGCAGGATAAAGGATAAAGCCCATGGCACCGGGAGATGCAAAATATATAAGTCAGTCCTGTAATATAACAACAAAAGTACTACTGCAATCCACACTGATCTGAAAAGCCAGCCGCTAACGCTATCACCATCATAAGCATTTAATAGTACTCCACAGTGTCCTGTAAGACGGGAGCCAGTGTAGCCAGTTTAAAAAAAAAAAAAGGCGGCATTTCTCTGAAGCTTTTTCCAGGTACTGCAGGTAAATGTCTAATATCTTTGACAATCAAATTCACCAGCAAATTGTTGACGTGCATCAGCCTTCTCTCTGTTACCGCGGGGTGTTTGGCGAAGTCGTTAACTGACTGCTGTCGAGAGGATTTGGACCGTTCCCCTGATTTATCTAGGTCCTGCACATGTGCAGCACACAGTACGTAGCGCATGAGCTGTCTGTGTACAGCATATGTATTCAGGTCAAGGATTTAGATTTCATTGTTGCAAAGCATTACTTTCCACTGTGCTTTCTGAATGTGGCAGCAGAGACTTTAGTGTAGAAATTGAAAAGACAGTCTTGTTTCTCCAAGGGGGACGAACAACATCCAGAACTTTTTCCAGCGAGATACACTATGAAGCCATTTGATGACAATCATCTTGTCCACTGATAGGTCCTTAGAGGACTTCTCTAGTCTTTAGGAAGCCGCAGTCAAGCAACTGCACCAAACACAGCTTGTCATGTGAACCCAGAGTAATGACAATACAATAGGCATCCACGTCTTTGCACAAGCAGACACACATACACACACAAACTTGTTTGTCTTTTTTTGAAAGGACTGTCCATTGACATAATGTATTCCCTTTCCGTACCCTTTACCCTAGCCTTATTCTTACCTTTTCCCTACAACCAAGTCTCGACAGGTTTTTAACCTTCAGAAAGCTGTTGGGGGGCAAGAAAATGTCTCCGTCAAGGAAAATTTGGCATTAGTTAGAAATAGCGTGACAGAGAAAGGGAACGATGGCCGGCCAGCCGGGGGTCTTTGGTAGAAGAAGAAGAGAAGACATTTGGAAAAACTTTAAATACATCGAAGTGGAAAATAAAACCGAATGTCTTGTGGTGAAAGATAGGGAGATAAGATAATAAGAACCTTGTTTGAAATAGGTTTGGCTAAAAGAAAATTTTGGTTTTGTCTATACAAGGTACTTATACTATATTGACTGGGTTAAATAGAATTTCATTACTAAAAAGAGACTAAAATACAATTTTCATTGACTAAAACTAGACTAAATGTCATCAGTTTTCGTCGACTAAAACTAGACGAAAATGTCATCAGTTTTCGTCGACTAAAACTAGACGAAAATAGTCATGGATAATTCTGACTAAAATAAGACTAAAATGCTCAGACTTTTAGTTGACTGAAACTTGACTAGACTAAAAAGAGTATGAACATGACTAAAACTAATAAAAACTAAAATGACAGCTTGACACAAAGACTAGACTAAAACTAAAATTAAAACAGGCCGCCAAAAACAACACTACTTTAAAACTTAAAACTTAATTTGGCATTGTCTATTAAGCTAAACTATTTACTAACTCTTTTGTTTATACGGAAAAAATAGAGAGAGAGATTGAGGCTGCTCGTCAGTATCGCTGTTTTAAGATTTTTTATTTCCCAGAACAAAAGCCAAGCTAGTAGCTCAGGGAATCGGATACTCAGAGTTTCCTGGATTTAGATGCTAACATCAGCATGATAACTTACTAGCAATGTCACTGTTTAGCAGGTATATAGTGTTTACTGTGTTCAGCATCTCAGTTTAGCATATGAGTGCAAGCAACTGTGACAGTATTTAGCTCTGTGGAACAGCTGAGGGTGATAAGAATGAGTTTTGCATGTGTTTGATCACAATAAATCAGAATGTTGGCACTATATGAAGCGCATCGAGAGGGGAGGATAAATCTGAATTCATTCAATGGTTGTTGAGACATTTCACTGAAAACCACAAAAATGGAAGTTTAGCAGTTGAAAAAGTCACAGGGTCGCTAGAGTCATAAGGATTCACTCAGATATCTGGCAGGACACGGGGCCGATGCGTAAAACTGAATTCACATGTGGTACAAGTCTACAAGAATTAAATGTAAGTATACCAAGTTCAATCTGAGTTCTCTGAAAGCTTTAAAGTCTCTTTTGCTTCTTTTTTTTTTTTTTGCATTCTCTCCTTTGACTGCGATAGATTTAGTAAGATGATGTATCATTTTGGGATCGTGAAATCTACCAAACCCTATTTTGCTCATGAGAAAGCCTGGGAATGTTTTTTCATCCTTGGCTAAGTCAATACTCATGAAACAGTAAAGAGATGTTAGATTTCTTCCACAAGGATTTCACAGTAATTGGTGTAAACTTGTGAACCACTTTTGTTATTCTCAAAAGTTGTTTTTTCTTTTTGACCTACAAAAATATCACTGAACAAATAAAAAGATTTCTCATAGTTTCTGTTTTCAGTGTCCGTGAACAGCTCTCTTGTGTGCTTCCACTGGAAAATTGCTAGTATTTTCCCAGGATCAACTCCCGGCATCTTCTCTGAAGTTCATTAATGAGCAACACAGAGCATAGCACCTTCTCACATGTTTTCTGTTCTCCATCAATCATTGTAACCAAACTGTTTCTGTCGCTGCAAAGATTTTCCACTTAGCACTTTCTGTTTACTAATTAATCCCACATACTGCCGCAGCAGCACTTTGGATAGAAGGAATAGAAGGAGAGAAGGCAGAAAAACAGAGAGGTAATGATTTGCAGTCGCTGCCTGGAAGACGCTGACGAGGGAAAGTGGGCATTAGGAGAAGTCGAGGCTTTTTGATTTGTCTGTGTCAACGGAGTCTCGACCTGTGATACACTCACATAAAAAAAACAGGTATGAACTAGTACCGGTGCCCAAGCTTGTGCATAAATTCAACCATCCAAAGACATTAATGTAGACACAAAAACAAAGAGGAAGACACAAGCAAATATTCACACATTTCAAAGCACAAGGGGGGCATCTTCTCTCGGCCTGATGTATTGATCCCAAGGCTCTGTCGCTGCACTCCCAGCAGCCATTAATTCACCAGAGCTAAGGGAGGCCCAGACTGTATACTGATCTCTGTGGACGATGACTAAGAGTGATCCATCAGAGAGCAGAGCGGCTGAGACAGAGAGTGAAAGACGGAGGCAGACGGAAAGAACGGATAATACATTTACACAATTACAACACAACAAGACGTACATTATACATAGAGTAAATGCGTAAATGCACTTCAGAGGCACTCACCAAATTGAAATCCGGTGACTAAAAGTTAACCAGATGTAAGTTTTTGTTCCTGAAAGCATGAAGTCAAGCAGCCTTGTCTCAAATGATGTCGATGTGATTGTGCCAATGTACGAGACAAATTCTTTTAAGGTATTAAAAAAAGCTACAGAAGTTATATTTGGACTAAAATGCACTGTTGCACTCAGATGCCTTAATAAAAGGCCTTTCTCACGCCAGACGTTATGACTTTTCAAACATAGGTGTAACTACAAAAATGACCACGTTCGGTTTGGTTGTTCCAGCACAAATGACTCACTGGAAGGGATTACTGGAACATAATGAAAAAGAGCAATCGATAATAGCATTAGTGCCTTTCCTGTCAGGACAGGTTGGATGTGAATAAAGTTTATAGCGCTTACAGTAAAGTGTGAGACTTCATTATGTTACATGTCCTCGCCCAACACGTTTACTCATTGATGAGTTAAACTTAATCATTGGCACATAAATCTCTTTTTTGTTGTGCATCAAAGTCTTTAATCTGTAGTTTGTGGTGACTTTCCCATGCTGCCAGCAATATTCTGTTATACAATACGTCAGCCAGCAAAGACTGTTTGCCAGAGGTGAAGAGGTAGGAACCTTTGCGACAGAGACGCAGTAGGCTATAATATTTAGAAGCAGAGCGGAGAGACAATAGTTACTAATGTAACCAGGGTTCTATGAACTTGCAGTATCTGGTGGCCAGGACGGATTAAATAGAAGCTGGGAAGCGTCCAAGAGAAGTCTCTGATGCTCCAGATAAAAAAGAAACTCAGCGTTAAGAGGAAGGATTATGGTTCAAAAAAGAAAAAAGATCAATAGCAAGGACAGCTTGGTTTGAGCAGTGAAAGAACAGAAGGTGCTGCGGAGTGTAGGCTGAAGTCATATACACACATTACACAGTGTTCAGTACAGTACAATGAAGAAGACAGAGAACACAAAGATGGCTTCTTCAGGTAAAAGTACACAGAGATCCTACTTTTTGGAAGCAGCAACAACTTTTACCAAGAAGCAATAAGCATAGCAATAAGATACTAAAACAACATGTGGAGACACATTGTAAATACCAGATTTAAGTGCAACAATGACACATTTTATCAGTATATAATGTAGCATAATAGTATAACAATAGACAATAAATCACCAGTCAATTATTGAATTTAGCACAATTTCTCAACAATTAGCCAGTTCATCACATGTGATTATCAATTCATTTATTTTAGATTATTATAGATTATCAAAGTTTTTGTGAGCGAAAATTGAAGATTTGATGCTTTTTACTATTAGTTACAAAAGCATGGGTGTAAATGGTAAAATTAGTTGCGGCTGCTTCAGTTTCAAAGTCCAGATATTGTGCATGCTGGATCACTGTCATGGCATACTTGACATGACATCAGTCTACAAGCGAGCCTAGTTAATGGTACACCTGTCATACCATGATGAGTGAGCAACAAACCTAGATTTGTATTTTTTTTTTCTTCGAAATTGTACAAGATGTGGTCTTTTAAGATGTGGCCTTGGACTCAGTGAAAGTAGATATTTCTACTATTTTGTGGCATTTTATATTCCAGTACAGTACAATATAGTACAGTATACTCTAAATCATTTATATCGCCAGCAGATCAACTCAAAACAAATCTTTGTAAATGCCGCACTAAACAACCTCCGCAACCCATTGTTTAACAAATTGACTGTTATTAGTGGTACTAAATCACACAAATGAATGTTTCTTTTCTGGAGAAATACAGTGTGCGTGTTTTTGCATACATTGCATCCCAGTCTTTGTGCTGGATTATCAGTCAGTTTAGATTCACACCTCTGTGCCTGTTAAGACCTGAAATACTGCCTCACATTCATCCACCATAGGAGCATGTTAACAAATGAAAGCACCTCCTATTCCTCATCTTGACCGGTGTTATATATCCAGCCTCTATCAAAAAATGTTTTGCATGGAGTGAAGAGACAATGGATTATTCATTCCCACCTTGTGCTCGGTGACGACTAAAGGGAGTAAATCTCAGAAATCTCATACACATGAGCATCATATTTTATTAGGTTTCCTATTTTCTGGAAGCTATGCCTCTTTATACTACACAGACAGCTGGATTACTGTAATATACTAGAGGGGATAAATGGGTCTTTTCACTGGAATGGTGTTCTCTCATGGGTTTAGTGAAATGATTTCTCCGCCTGTGATGGCCGTGATGGAACAAAGCATTAATGCAAATTGGTTACACTTCAGTGTAAGCATGAAGCTATAATGAGCGCTAAATGATCGTATGGCACATTAGAGGATCCTATGATAAGTATAAAGACATTATTATTGTATGTTTTTCACTACACTCCCTGGGCTTTATTGCGATTTTCATTATTTTTTTGTGTGTTTTAAATGTAATAAGTGATAAATATCAATAACATTATCAATACTGAAGTGGAATTGACTGAGAACCATTTCGGTTCTCATTTGAACCAAACGAGGAACGAGGGAACCAATTGCCCTGTGGTGATCAGATGCATCATGATTCCTCCAGTCCAGTATGTGGCTAAACCTCAGGTAAACCTAGCCAAACTCACATCTACATGCGAGGCATCTACATCTGGGGCCTTTAAGCTAATGCCAACTTCAGCAAACGTTCATAGCGACATCAAAACCTTTCCATTTCTTAAGATGACCTGGCAACACACTTTTGTTTTCTTTGTGTTCAAGGGATTAATACACCCACACCCATGACGTTAATGCTGTCATGACTCCAGTTTGGCTCTGACAGGTGTCTGGTTCTCGCTGGGAACCAATATACTTGATTCCAAACAAATCTAAAAGTGAAATTTAAAAAAAAACAACCCAGAGGTCCAATTGTAGACACACAGTTTGATTTGAGAGAACTTCAAGTAACCAAAGACCTTTAAATTCACAGTAAAGTCTGAAGTCATCAATATGCTGTAGTCGTTACCCTGCTGCATAGTTTGCAAAGAGTGGTTTATTGATGCTTTTGCCTGTGTCTTCTCTCCTGAATGAAAACAAAGAAGAACTGACTGGAGACGGGAGTGAGGAGAGAGATGCAAAGGTACGAGAGAAAGAAATCCTGGTCCCTGATGTTTATCTCACTGTGCACAAATCTTTGTGACTCACGTCCTTGTGTGCTCGCATGCTGTAAAGAGCAGTGCTGTCCTGCTTTTGTTACAGTGACATGTCAAAGCACTTGTGCGATCAAACGTCGCAAGCGGTGACCGTTCATCCTTTGCGATAGCGTGCATGAATGTGTGTCTCTCTGTGTGTGTGTATATCTATATCTATATATATATATATATATATATAAAAGCCCTGTAGCCAGTGCTCATGTACATTTTGGGCGTTTATGTTTTTTGTTGTTGCTGTGCGCACGTGTCAATACATGATTACATGCTTACATTGTTTTTGGTGCACACGCCAGTGTTAGTGTGATCTCTATAGGGTCAATGTGTGTGTGTGTGTGTGTGTGAACGTGCCACGTGTGCATCGGCAGGTATATTCTGCGGGGTGACAGGGATCAATAGTGCATTAGGCCCCATCACAGCTGCTTGCCCTGGAGACAGTCAGGCAGAGGGGGACAGGGGGTTGATAATGCTTTCCTATAGGCCTGTCTTCCGCACTGACACAGGGAGGAGACAGAAAGAAAGCAGCTGTCAGAGAGAGAGAGAGACAGACAGGTGGGGAAAGAGACAAGTGAAAGACATATTGATTAAGAAAGACTGCAGAGGAAGAAAGAGACACAAAGAAAAGGTAAGTAACGGAAATTTAATAGAAAGAAGAAAGGCAAACAATGGAAAGACAGACAAAACTGGACATAAAAAGAAAAAATAATAAGCTGAAGAGACTAGTTGTAGGAGGGCGGGGGTCTGAAGGGAGATTCAGGGCAATGAAACGAGGGAGACAAGAAGCTGAGCTCTCAAGCGGAGAACTGGAGCAGATGAGGAATTTTATTTCTGATAGAGCAGACGACCGTACATCAGCCCTTCATCGTCTCATCACGGCATTTAATAGAGATGTTTCATTTCTGGCAGACAGGCCAACGAAATGACAGATCTATAATAACACAGGGCCTGAAACATCTGTCGCCTCCGCACACCCCAAAGCACCGAGCCTGCCTCAACCTTCGGAGTGAAGGTGCTCCCGCAGCATCCCTTCAAATGCAATACGGAGACGCACTCAAAGCGCAAGCTCCCTAAGACCATACATCAACTTTACGGAGCGGCCAGTGACAGAAATGGGAGCATATGTCCAATCTAGCGGAGTCTGCCAGCGGAGAGCCGGGGCCAGCTGTTTGGCTGGGGAATAATCTAGGTTAAGATGTTTAGTCCCATTTTCTCCTCTAAGCTCTGGTCTGGAGAGACCTACGACAGCTCTTTTCTGTTCTGCTCTCTGCCACAGACTCTGAAGCATCACATTTCAGCTCGCAAGCATTAGCAAGCACATGAGGTACGGTAAGTCTTGGGATCATTATAAAGGATGGTCCAATAAAGTTATGCCATAAAGTACACACGCTGCTGGGGCCTTGAGCCTCCTGGAATTTATTTTTCTCCTCCATGCACCTTGGTAGCAGGTGAAGTCACGCCAGAAATACAATTGTTATAAAGGACGCAAGAGCTGGAAAATAACGGCTTGTAATTGTCCTCGTTTGTGAGATGTTGTAATTACTGTCTAAATTTAACATTTTAAATAAGTGTTTTTGGATAGAAAGCCATAAAATAGGCAAAGTAGTTAAACCAAAATTACATTCAACGGAGAAATGTGGCTGTCTGAGCGAGAACTAATCATTCGACTACGTTACCATTGCCATTGTGCTTCAGTTTATTTCAACTTAAAGGGGAACTACCGTTTTTTACAACCTGGACCTTATTTCTGGCATAAAATACGATCGTTTACTCACCCATATAGCGTATCATAACAAAATATTGGTGAAATGAACGAGTTTTGCGGCAGATAATGCGTTATTTAGAGGCTGCGTTTCGGTGCCCCAATCACTCCCACTATATGGATATACATGGATCTAAATATCGTCTGAACGACTCCAAATGACACCAAAGTTATATGGGTGAGTAAACAATCGTATTTTATGCCAGAAATAAGGTCCAGGTTGTAACAAAACGGTAATTCCCCTTTAAGGTCTGCCAGGGAGTGGGTTATTTTGGTTTATTTTATCAAAGTGACTGACACGTCCATCCCGGCAAACTCATTTTCTGTTTACTCTGAAGCCGTGGTAGCAATTGCAAAGACCAGATTTGATCAAATAAATACGTTGATTTAATTATGCATGCGGGGTTATGACAACTTGTTCAACTCTGCCAGTCTCATAAACCACTTGCCTTGTTTGTAATGCAATTTTTAGCTAAATTGCATTAAATAGCAACCAAAGTGCTAGTTACGTAGAAATACATTCCTAATCCTGTTTACTACGTTCAGATTGGCCAGCTGCTTTTCATGGCGCTTGAATAAGGAAGCCATCGACAAGGTTTTCCTGACCTTTTAACACATTACAGCCGTACAAATAAATAATAAAAATAAAAATTACGATGTCTGACTTCCCTTTAGATGCTTCTGTTTCAAGGTTCTGGTTTTGCTGGGAGTGCACAATGGCTCACTCTTCCACTGTTACTAATGCTGCCTTCTTGCAGAGTCGTACAAATTGGAAAAAATTAGACAATCTTCTGTTTTCTGGCCCAAAAAATATAACACCACTGATGGCCTTGTAGTCACACATGTTGAATAGACTAAATTAGCCATAGATCCAAAGTCATTTTAAATCAATCACAGCTTTTATTTAGAAGTATATTTTTTGCCATAGCAGCTTTACAACAGCTCTGTTAACCAGTCTAGGGCTGAAGTGAAGGGTTTTCTGACTCATTTGGTTGTAATTTCAGTCGAAATAATATGAGGTGAGTGAGGCATTACATGGATACATGAACAGAACAGAGCAATTGTTAATGTTAGTAGTAGCACCTTGTCCTTTTCCTACTATCATTCTCTATTTGTTTAAGTGGTCTTGACTGGGAGATTGGCAGAAAGAGCATGCACTGGTACGTATGCTGCCAAAAGCTCATTTATGCTGACTGCAGACCAGGGCGTATTTTTGACTTAAGTAAGTTAAAAGAAGACTTTTAAGATCTGAAAGGGTGAAAAAAATCTTTCCTGAAACTCCATCATGCCATTACAACTGTGTTTATGCCCAGATATACATATAGTGTGCATGTATGCAACCCACACTCATTCACGTATGCCTACTGCGCCGTGTGTTACAGTAGGCTACAGGAGGGTTGGGGGGTGGGGCAGGGAAGGTATAGCTGTAGGCGACCACAGGAAGCTTTCTAAGGCCATTTCCAGTGCGATGTAAAGAGCAGCACCATCTGTGACTGGATCTCTAATGAGCAGTTTAATAGGCTTGGAACCATGTGGCTTCCACTATATGTCTCCACGTGTGTGTGCATCTGTCACATACACACACACACAGATGTTGACACCGGCTATGGCACGGCCAACTCTTTCGGTATCTAATGTGCATATTCCTCCCATTGTCACACACTTTCTGCCTCTTGTGTCTTTTTCTTCCTTTGCCTCACACGTACTCAAACACATTAATTTGGCTTACATTAATTAGACAAAGGGACTTTTCCTAAGAGGAACCTTAAGTAAACTACTACATTTTAAGTGGGACTTCCTTTTTGTGCAATGCTATTCAGTCCCCACAACATGAGCAATACAAGCACGCACACACGAGCAGATGTCACCCCCCTCCCACCACCCCCTCGGGGTGCAGGCATCATCAGCATGATACCTTGCTAATAGTTTTATAGGACCTGGGGTGCAGCTCTCACATCATAATGTTATGTGGATGCTAATATCCTCTGATATGCTGCAATTTCAATGGAAAGCCATCATCCCCGTGCTTGTGATTACACGGATCTCATGTTATTGTACAGTACACTTTTATTAGTCTAATATTAAAATTATATAGTGGGCTCATATTGGTCCACGAGGGCTATAAACCTGCTGGCTTAGAGGCACACAGCGCTTCTGTGTTGTGGATTTTTATTGAAATGTAAATATTGCATCATGTTGCAGCTCCGGATTGGAGATGACATGCACAGCACACACGCTATGTGATTGCACGCTTTGCATAAAACTGCACGCAAGGTAAAAACTGCAACATTTTCAGAATATTGCCTGCCAATTAATGCCAAGGCCAGCAGAATGTAAAGACATCCTTGTAAAGTTTAACCAAGAAAATTACAAAATAAATAATTAAATAATAAAAAATCCATGCGTCTGACAGACTTACAGTAGCAGTAATGATCTGCATTAGTTTAATTTACATTTTCCAGCCTATACCAGACATAAATCAAGTGCATTCCTGTATAGGTGGAGTCGTAATTTATGTATGAGCTGCAGCAGGGAAAAAAGGCTGATAAATTGCAGCTCAAAGGAAAACTAAGTGATATCAGTAAATGTTTTCTCAGTGGGAAAAGGAAGAAATGTCTAAACATACAGCCCTGGCAGAAATGGGATCCTAGAAAGGAGAAAGTACATTTTGTCTGTGTTAAACCATGTAAAAAGAAAATTCTATGGAGGATAAATAGTGCCCAAATTTGAATGACTTCACTGTGTTTAAATGATGTTGACATTTTCACTTTTATTCTCTTTTCACTGAAGAGTCAGTGATGCATATAATGTTCAAGCTTACACTGGCACCTAGTAACCACAATTGAATTCAAACAAATGTTTCTATACCTGTAAAGACAGCCATGCGCGATGGCTAAAAAGCAGCAGAATCAACAGAAGAAGAAATTAAATCGCAAAACTGAAAACAATAGGGATGTACAGAAAGCTTAAAAACCATGAGTGTAATTTTAAACAATACTATAATACGTAAATATAAGCATCTAAAAAATACACGGTGGATTTTTATTTTTTTTTTTCAACAAAGCCTACATGATGTTAGCTTAGCCTGTGTGGAAATCTTTGCAGTCATCTTGCCGACACATTTAGCTCAGCCCCTCGCTGTTTGTAATTCATCAGCCGAATAAATTAACATACTACGCCACTCTGTTAAGGTTGTGGATCTGGCTAATTACTGCTTTCCCCATTGTTTCGGTAATGAATTCTGTTTATTAACATCTACAAAGAAGCTCCACGCTGTCACAAGACACTGTGCAAAACCATTTAATGAACCGGTAGCGACAATTAGTGCAAGGTCGGTTCTGCTGCTCGCTAGAGGCTCCGGTTAGTACCATCAAATTGGTGTAATTAATTGTGTGATTTTTTTCTTTTTTTTTCTTTTCCATCCTCTCCAGTTCGGTGATGCTTTCATTTGGTCTTTTCTGTCTGTTGAAGAAAGTGAAAGAGGAAGGGGGTCGTCGCTCACAGCAAAAATTACATTCATCCGAATTCTTCTTTTCATCTTTTACTGTCTAACTTGCCCTCTATTTTGCCAGACGCACAGTTTCATGTTTTCCTCTGTTGCCACTATTATTCACTGTACTTTTATTGTTTATAGAGTTTCATTGTAATCTATGTCTTCCTGCTGAATCCTATTAGACTAGTATAGATAACCCATCTTCCCTTGGGGGTCATTTTATGATCTACATTTCCATCTTTGTGGCTATTTTTCTCTCTTTAGTCTACCTCCTGTCGACCTTTCCACCCTTTATTTTTGCCACTGCACCAAACAATATGCGCTGCTTTGTTAAACTAACATGTTTGCAGTCCAGCTGGGACCTATCGGCTCATGTACAAAGCTTGTAGAGTGTAATGTGATGCTTTTTTTTTTTTCCTTCACTGGATTAGATACTTGATCCCTCGGTCCCTTAGCTTATGAACAAGAGAGGATACAGAAAAGGCCCCTCGCAAAGTGGCAAAGACAGATCAAGGAAAAAACGGGAAAGGAGGCAGGGGAAGGAGAGCGGGGGCGATGAGGGGTTCGTGGGCCTGCTAATGGTGAGGGTCCAGAGGGGAAACAGGGTTAATGTGATGTCTGTGATGAATGCATTGTCAGGATGGATGCGTGTTTGCGTGAGTGGGACATGCTGGCGGGGCCCCAACTCGTCTCTGGGGCCTTGTGTACATTATTTGGTCCCCCTTTGCACTTCACTGCAATATTTTAAACACACACATGCGCACACACGGGGGAAAAGGCATTATTGTGGTTGTCACGTCGGACAGATTAACAAGAGCAATAGGGACCATAACAATAAAGGACCTCCGCTTGACTTGTCCCGTCAAGGATCTTTGGAGGTATGGATGGATGAGGGCGTCTGTGTGTGTGTGTGTGTGTGTTTGAGGAGCATTACGATGGCATCGCAAGAGCACAGTCAACACTAGAAGTTGCATCAGCGTTGCTTCTTTCATCCGCTGCAAGAGTTTCCATAGGCTATAGGGGGATCTGTTTGCATCAAGGCTGGCTCGTCTTGCCTCAAAGTGCTGCATAGACAGAGCAATGCGAGCACAGCGCAGTGCAAACATGTGTGGAAAGAATAGCGGTGTGTCAATATGCCGCAATCACACACACAAAGAAAAGGATGGGACTGAACGGATGATGAAATCTGGTTTAATGCAAACGCCATTGGATGGGTGTGCCTGTTTTCTGTCAGAACCTGCATACACACCAACACTGCAGAAAAAACAGGGGGTCTCTTTATTTTTTATTTTTTTTAGTTTCCCCAGGCTCCAAGATTTGTGCAAGTTAGAAACTGTGAAATTAAACTCATCATGGCTGTCAAGGAACATTAGAAAAAGTAGATTAGCTGTATGGCCATGCAAAAATGTAATTGAAATATGGTACACCGGCAGCATGAGTGTGCACAGAGTAAATATGACAATTTATACTTTCTTAAATGTGTTTATACAGTGGGGCGGTGACAGCTTTTAAAACTTCAGGCTGTATAAGCAACCAACAACATTCAGGTTTGATTCGAATCAAAAAAAGAGTTGCAGTTTAGCGCCTGAGACCTCCGCACACCGATTACATTTATTAATCAGGATCTCACTTCAGTCTAATGATAATTATGGCTTCTTCAAATTTTACACAGATGAAGGCAAGACAGTCAAACAGAGTGCGAAAATTGAGAGGGACTTGGATCGAAGCTCACGCCAGTCTGCACTTGGCTGCGTGTGCGTTTTTCAGTGTTGGAAATGAATTATCTACAAACGAACAAATGCAGATTGTAGATTTTTAATGTCGAGTTGCACGTTCCGTGCTCAGCAGACGTCAAATACTTGCAGGACACTAACACAAGTCTGTATGAAACGTAACGAGAAAATAAATTTTGTGACATTAAAGTGAGAGCCGTTTATTGCCATTAAAATTAAATACTTTAATGCGTTTTAAATGTTTTTTAATGGATTTATAAGTGGCAGAGATATAACACATAATTATTATTATAAGGGCCGTTGGACTGCATGAACTTTTCCATATTTCCTATAACTGCAGCTCCTTTTTTTGAGTGGACACACTTCAGGAAATTAGAAAAATTATAGTTCTTGGAAGTTTCTTTCTTTTTTTTTTTTTTTTTTTTAGCCCCTACTTCAGGGCAGGCGTCTTCCAATGAACCTTTAGTTTAGTAAGGATTAGTTGAACACACAAATGCGGCACTGGCTCTTAGCTTAAGCCTTAAAAAATAATGAGCAAAACTCAGACAAATAGAGCAACGGTGAAGTGCTGGTTTTACTGAACCTACAGGTGACATTGTTGCATGTTGCACAGAACCCTGACAAGTTGACACTGCTGGACAGCTATTGCGTTAGTCCAAACTGGCTGTGCAAATGCAAACAGAAAGAAGTCCCTCAAAGGTATGTACAGGAGCTCTGGGAGTGCACTGGAACTGTTTGGTCAGAAAGCATCTTATATGTAGAGTTTGCATGTTACATATGAGAGATTATTTGGAATTTATTTTGAACTTGCATTTCAGTGCAAGTTGTCACACCTGAAATAAACAAATTATGTGACTAATTATACAGCATTTAGGATCAAATCAGCTCAAATTCCCGTGGAAGAAGGATCAAGAAAGTCCCCGCTCTAACGCTGTTTGTTGACAGCAAAGACCGTCTTGAGGGCCTTCTCTATCATCATCACACATCTGAGTAATCATAGGCTTAGTATAAAACACAAGCGTCCTATTGTTAATTCTCCATTCAAAGGTAGAGTTTCTCCCTCCACTGAATAGGTGATGTGTTCACGCTTCCATTAAAACCTGTCGACTTTGTGAAAATATTGTCGGGAGAGGCTGCCAGCGGAGGGCTTTAGGTTTAGGATTACACTGCCGGGGTATAGTGCCGGATTATGTTAGCGGCAAGCAGACACTTGGTCGAACACCTCCTCTTTGTGTTGTCGAGTTACAACGCCGGGCCGCTCGGAAACGTGTTAGCAATTACGCTGACCGCTTTAAGTGTCCCGCGATCAGATCAGTTCAAACGCAGGGGGTTGGGGCGAAGTCCGTCGATAGTTAAAGTTACTGCATCACGTGAAGCGCATGAAGGCAGGATGGATGAATTGATGAAATTTTATGCACACATAAAGCATTTTCTGGGATTACCTTAATGTTAAGTTCTAACACATAAATTAAATTAACTGTGCAGAAAAACACAGTGTCCTGGCTCCAGTTTATTGTTCGTAGTAAACTGTTGCACGTAAGTGGACATATCATGTGATTTCACACTTAACCATTTCTAGGAGGACATTTTAAACGCTGTACTGTACGAAAGCCAAAAAAACATGAACAGCAATTACTGGACTTACAAAGCATTTCTCTGGGAAAAACAACAGACAGGGCGGTGAGACAGCTTTTGTAACACGCTGTAGGTGTATCAGGAGCGAGTGTCTGTGTATGCTCACGGCTCTCCTGGGACTGACTTTAATCAATGCCAATCACAAACAAATTAGCCTCGCTTTAACGCACCACCTCTCCCCGTCCTCGCTGACTACACAAGTTTCTTCCCCCAGCCATGCACATCAGAGACGTCCCACATGGAAACCGTTCATAAGACACCCCTTAGATATACAGTATGTGTGTGCAAATGAGACGGCGCATGATACACTCAAGTTGTGCGTCAAAAACAGCAGAAACATGTGAGAACAATAAGAATATTTCCATGCTCACTAAACATATCCATGATACGGTATCATACATCCATTAAAAATAATGTGCAGTATTGCCATATTACCGTATCACTTAACAAATCTAATATACAGTGTAACAGTATATGCGCTGCTCCACATCTGAGGGTAAGGCTTTGCATTTGTATAAATGCAAAGCTTACAGCAGCATGCATTGGAGCATCTGCTCGAGAGGTGTTTAAACAGTTAAGAATGGGGATTACACTAGTTTACAGTAGATTATGCTAACACCAGAGCAGAAGCTAATTGCAAAGACACGTCGGTGTGGTATATGATCATGTGTCAGCCCGTAAGAGAGTTAGATCAGAGCAAACTGCGGACACATGCACAGCCAACCTCCACAAACCTCGCATTCTAATCATGAGTTGACACACGCAGACATCCAATTTTTCATCCTTTACGAGTCCTGCTGTGAAAAAAAAATAAATGTGCAACACTTTCTTGAATGTCGTTTGCTTACATCTACGGGCGCGATATTGGATCCATTGATTTCGGCTTACTGGGTTGTATTTGTGCAGGGTCGGCCACCCGCAATCTTCCGTCTTGTCGGCCGCAGCAGATTTATATTGTGCCCCAGACGCCGATCAATGGGTGGAGAGCAGAGGAGCGAAAGCATGAAGGCGCACTTTTGTCACTGTCCCTTAAAGCATGTGAGCAAAGTGGAGGTGTGTGTGTGTGAACAATGTGTGGTAACAGGAAGAATTTTTGTTTGTAGTGTTTGTCTCTGAACATCCGTCTACTTGTCTGTTATAGCCATACATACATTAGTGCATTTTCTGTGTACTGTGCATATTATTCCAACATCAGGATTTTATGTATGTGCACCTTAGTATAACATTCACCTGCTTCTTAGAACAGGAGCACAACACAAAGAACACAACAGTTTTCAAGCTTGAATATTATATGATATGTTTTGCATTCTTACTAAACTGACTAAAGCGAATATGAAAAAGCAACGCTGGCCTTGCAATTAACCCCGAACAAGGCGATGAGTAAACACTCCACTTCACTAAGGTACGGGGAGCTCATAAAGCAATTTATGTCAATTTTCTGTGCAGCAACAAGGACAACACCCTGTAGATTGGAAAATGAGTTCACCAGTAAAAAAATGTAGGCTATATATAGGCCACTTCAGCTGCTGTATTAGTGTATACTGTATCGGTCGAGGTTGCCTGTGGACTGCAACAGAACATCATTGTACTTTAATTGTACTTTAGAAATGTCCTTTTGAAACAGAGTTTTAACTGAAAGGTTCAAGTGTTTGTATATAAAAGAAATAAATAATACATTTCATAAGTGGCAAATGACATGATCTTGAATAGTGTGGTGATTTAAATACGATATTTCAGAAGGACACAAAAAGGTTGTCAGCAAAATAAAGTAGTGGAGCATGCTGCCAATCTGTAGCAAGATTAGCATTAAAAGAAAATAACAGGTCCAAGAATTGAACCTTGAGGAACTCCACAGACCCAAAGAGCTTAAAACCTTACAATTGCTGCAACATACTTCACTTTCTAGGAAATGGAAACATAAGATTAGTAGTTACATTTCTGGGGAGGTGCACATCAGACTACGGTGTTAGGGTCTGCGTAGGGCCTGGGCTGTTGCCGTAGCTACGCTGTCAAATTGACGCAGAAGCCTAAACACCTGGGAAGGAGACACAGCAAAAGTAAGAAACACATTGTTCTACTACATAAGATTTCACACTACTGGAAGAGATTGCACTATTTAAACATTATCAAGCCTTTTCAGCCAATTTGTATCTCTTTACATGATAAACCTTCCTCAGTACCAGCTGAGAGGCTCTATCAAGAAACACACCCAAACCCCACAATAAAATACATTCAAGGTCTGTGTGATGAAGTTATCACTTTTATCTTATATCCAATAATTGCCAAAAACAAATATATGTGATGCATTTTTAATCAGTTATAGTAATGAAGAGAAAACGTTATTGTCAGAACTGTGAAAACCATGTGTGGTCATATATACAGAATGTATTGTCCATTGTGTTACTGTCGTTTTCTGGTAGCACCATTTTCCTGCAAGGAAACACTTGCATGATGCAGATCAAAGGGACCACTGTGTTTTCATCCCCTTTCACTGCTAGTGATGCTGTAATTGAGAGCTGCAAATGTCAAGCATCGAGAGTGTTAAACGTTCCGTCACGCCCCTCGAATCTTATTAAGACTCCCTGACTGACTGCACTGTTCACAGAAGCAAACACACGGCGCTGCATCCAACAACATTATTGCTCTTTACTCCGTCGACACCGTAGTTTACAGGTCAGATGCCAACATCTGTGCTGCGGCATCTCCGTCTCTGTCATGTGATCATCCGTATGTTGTACTTAACAGGAAATAAATGAAAGAGAAAGGATTAGACGATGAGATGGGTGAACCAAACAGAGACGAGAATGTTCTACAAAAACACTGAAAGTAGGAGGGAGAGAAGAAGACGGGATTAAGAGAGCAGGACGGTGAAAAATGACAAAAGAGGAAACGGGCAGGAAGGAAGTGAGAGATGAATGAATGGGTGAGAAGACAAAGAGAAAGAGAGGGAGAGAGCCTGGTGTTTCTATCTCCGCATTAAATGGTGAGAACTGAGCTCGCTCCCTGGCGACCAATCAGTCTTGCTGTGTCCGCAGGAGGATGAGGAGGAGGGGTGGGGGGGTGGGGGGGGCAGTTCACACCAGGCTGACACAAACTCGGTGCCCTCATCCAGACGAGATGGACCACCCTGACACACACACACACACACACACACACACTCATGCACACTCTGGGATTGAAAGCACCAGAAAAATGATGGAGAATCACAATTGCATTAATGGATTTAAAGTGAGGCACCCATATTCAAGATCACACACATATCAGGGGATCAAAACACAGGCAAATGAAGAGATGTAAATTATCACACACACACACACACACACACACACACTTTGCTAGATATCGTATTCTTGGCCCGTCGTCTGCCCTTCCTCTCCCCTCTGACACAGTGAGCTTCAACCGGAAGCTCAGCTCCTTCTCTGGAGAAAGAGGAGCTTTTGTCTCCAGAACACAGAGGCCTCTTTCTCTAGGCTGTGTACTTTGTGTGTGTGTGTGTAAGAGACTGTGTGTGCTGCGGGGTAACAAGTGCAGATAAAAGTTAAGAGTAATTGAGAAAGAAGAAAAGGGAGAGACGGAAGAGGAAGGGGGGGAACAAAACAAATCATGAGAAAAACCAACCGGGACCTTTGTCAGACGTTATTTGGAACCCGTTTTAAAAGATGCTGTCAGATTCAAAAACAAAATGCAAATCAGGGCCGCCGCTTTCTTGGCAGCGGCGGGGTGACATCATCGTGTGTGAGGGCAATATAAAGTTGCGCTTTATTTCTCACACCGTGTTTCCGGGGGGAGGAAAAGGAGGCTTGTTTTTGGCTGCGTCTAGACGCAGGAGCCGCTAACGTGGCGCCCGACTGTCTCACTTGTGTGCGGCTGAACAAGCAGCATCTTTCTTGCTGACAGGTCTCAGAGGAGAAAACGGTGGGATGGATTTTACACGGTACTTTAGAGGTGAGAGTGGGCTGAGCTAGGAGTAGGGTTTTTTTTTTAAAGAATCTGGCTGATTTTTATGTTATGGTAACGTGGTCATCACTCTTCCTTCTCACCCACTAAATGTGCCATGAGTTTGCTGCTATGGGATCTGTGTTGTAGAGTTGGAGGTCAGTGTTTGCACTGCACCCCTGGGGTCAGAGAAAGTTCAGCCGGCTCATTTAAAAATGGAAATGGAAGGTAAATTCACATACTAGTGTTAGAAAGATTTTCTTACAGATGGAAACATTGTCTTGAGAAGGATTCATAGCCTTTAGTAAAAGAAAGAGACTTAGATTTTCAGTCCTTTTGCCGTTTTGTTCTGACTGCAAACTTTTAGATGTCAATCTAATAGTATTCCCACTGCAATAGGCTGCAGGGTTTTATGCGTGAATAACAGCACAAAAGGCTCAAGACAAGAATAGGAACCGTGCTGCAAAACCGTGCTTTCACAAGGGAATGTCTCAACCACGCAGCCTTTGCCTGCATCATTTTATGTACATCTCCGTCGGCGGCTCAACAACATCCAGTGTCATCACCTTCATTCAGAACGAGACAAGCAGCCAGACGTCGGGTTTCGAGGCTTGAACTTTCACCTTCTTGCCTAACTCCGCCAGACGTCTCTGAGCAACGTGACGCAATCCCGCCTCCGAACCCCCCGTGAGAAGCCACCCCTCCTCTGTTAACCATCACACAAGCAACCTCTGACCTCCATTACGTGTTGCTAGCACTGCTCACCAGAACTCTGTGGGCTTCTTTAAGTCTTGCGCTGCAGGCTTGAAGGAAAGAGCCAATGTGGCCCAAAATGAAGTCGAGGGATAAGAAATAAGATTCTCTGTGATTATTTATTCAAGATGTATCCATGCGTTTCTCTGAATGGATAATGTCAAAGTGTGCTTGAAGTACAGTTCTTATTTCTGCAACCTCTACTCTTGTCCCGGAGAACACTGCAGACGCTGCAGATGTCGTATGTCCAGACACAGCGGATTTTGCTTATGTCAGCTGTATTCAGTTTGAATTGCAAAAAAGGTTGCACTATGAGTACATTTAGGTCGCTGAAGGGTTCAGTATGCCAGAAAGAAATGGAGGAAAGGTGAAGAGAAATGACTTTTACTTAAAAGGAACCTGCAGTGTTGATCTTCCACATGCCCTTGGCTGTTTATTCGGTAGGGTTTCACGTTTAGCTTTTGATGACAGACGGCTGTCGTTCGCTTTAAATCTGAATGCAAGGTAGTTGGTTTGAAACTAGTTCCTAGGAGGTGCAGGGGACATTTATTCATTTTCACTAAATTAAACCATCCTCTTATTTTCTTCCGTTCAGCTTTACTTGAAAGGCGTAGCCCAATCAACCAACTTGTACTAGCTATCAGCGCAAGCTGTGTTCATTCATGTTAAACCAAACTACACACAACCTTACAAGGAGATTCAGCCTCTAAACGTTGATCTCTTTACTAAATTTCCTTTCCAAAAAAAATACCAAAGGCTAAAAGCATTTTGTTTTTGGGACATTTACGGTGAAAAGAGTGTGCAGAACATACTGATTCAACAACTACGCTCCCTGGTAGACGACAGAGATGGTAAGAAAACCTTTTGTGCTGTGAATCCACTCTTCTCTCACAGTGAAGAACTGCTGCTGCTGCTGCTGCTGCTGCTGTTGTTGCTGGTATCTTAAAATGACACCATTTGAACAGTGAGGCTTTATTATTGCAAACGGTCTGTAATTTTGTGCGGAATGGGCCGCTGCCTGTACAGAATGTGAAGCCCACATCGAAGGCCAACGAGTGCCTTCGAGTGCAGACAAACACCCCATCGGTACAAAAGCGCGATAAAGGGATACTAGTGCATGCAGTAATGGTTCTTCTTATAGGCAAACGAATAACGCATGGACATACACAAGCAGGATATTGAAGTGTTCACACATGCGTGTAGGACTACATGCTCAGGCATATGCACTCATGCGTGAAACTGTCTGGCAAAGACAAGAAAACACTGCTGACCCCCGGCTCTAAGCCTTGTATTCATAATGACTGGCTAGTTTTCAGCATGACGCTGTTTGCAGCTTATTGCAAAAGAGCTGTTTAGAAAGCGAATGGAATGCAGTTCATGGTGATTTATTTTCAGGCCCCGGCTGACGTAGCTCACTCATCTTAAAAAAAAAAAAAAAACGAAAAGATTTTCTTTTTTGTAGGGCGACTGTGTTTGTTATGCATGAATGACAAACTGGAGCATTCAGCAACTGAGAACGTGCATGTACAGTAAATACTGCTGACTGTCAGCCTCCTGTCATCAGAATTATCCCATCTTTCCAAAGGATATCCTCTATGGTTTAACATGCATAATTTAACAACAGGATGGACGCTGATGGCAGCTGCATAATCGATACGCTTTGAGCTTGCATGATGCTGCACATATACAGAGCAGAACAGGCAATACATCAGTTGCCGGCTTATAAACGCCGGGTTCTTTCTGCTGGTGTCTCGGAATGATTTTACTAGTTTCACGAAGAAATGGTCAGAAGTCTTGTGCATGTGCAAGCACGAATACACACATGTCCAGTGCATACCAGCTGCTCTGTGGAAAAGCCAACATGCTTTCACATACAGTAGGCTACACCCACACATTGCCCACCATCCTGCAATAGTCTTCCCCACATTACCGTGGGGATGTGACTCAGGCCACTTGTACAGTAAAAGCACTCTCTCATGTGGCAAGAAACCCAGACACACACATACACACAAAACACTTTGCCATCTGGGACTCATTTCCCCCCATCTAGAACAGCTGTGGCCGAAGCTTTCATGTGTTGCGGTGGGCAGGCAGAGGAATGCTGGGCGAACGGCCCTACGTGCTCCGACAGAAGGTAAATTACAGGGAGCCACATCGTGCCATAACTCAGGAGAAAACGCAGTGGCCGCTTTGGAGTTTGTGGCCAAAGTCTGCATTGAATCTCCTCGGGTTTGACATTTCTTTTCCTGCTGGTTCAGACCAACAGATGTTCCTTCAGAGAATGTGTGCATTTGCATGGGTGCTTCATACATACCTTTGCGACTGGTGATGTTTGCTTTGCATAGTTTATGTTTTTTGCATATGTTCATGGTAGTAGCCTTACAGGAACTAAATGAGTTTAGATACCAGTTATGCTAATCTAGATCTTGATTCTGTAAAACTGTAACTTTTATTTAGAGTACTGCAAACTGACCAGATTGGAGGAACTGAATCAAATCTGTAGCCGAGCTGGTGGCTTGTCCACCTCTTCGGTCCAGACTGAAGTGTCCAACCTTGTCTCCTACATAATACACCTCTAATCAACTGAATGTCTTTCCCAATTACATTGTGGTGGCAATGTAAGTGTTTGCTGGATTACAATTGGAGGCAGTGGCTCGTTTTGCTCAAAAGGAACGCCAAACTTATTAAGTGAATCAGAAATGGAGCTTGGGGTGTATGACAGGTTTTCCATTTTCTTTTTGCCGTGGCATTTCAGTCATATAGAAGCAGAACTGCGTCATGACAGGGTGGAAATATCACAGTGATTATTAGATGATTTTATTTTTATATAATCTTCTTGATAATTTCACTTCTTCGTTGGTACCATCACCGATGACATTCCTATCGACCTCACCTGCACACTCAGCTGTTTTTATGGCTAACTAGCAAAGATAGCATGCTAACACTGTAATCAAGAGAAGATTAACATGCTATATGTTAGCATGTCCATGTTAGCATGTACCTTAAAGCACAGCCGCGTTAATGGACAACCTCGTTGAGTCGCTAGCATGGCTGTAGACTGTTAGCCGTGTTTGGTCATGCTAAAAAATTCAGTTTGACTGCATTTGTAATTCCTTTACTCAACGGTATTGATATTAATCTTTGATATTATAACAGGGACTTGGCTTTAACTGCTTACCCAGCGAAAATAATTTGGTTTGTAAGTGTTCCAGAGCAGTTTAGTGCCTCTTATGAGGCTCTAAATGTTGTTTTAGAGGCACAGTCGCTTCATGCTGCCAAGAATAAAAGTCTGTGGGAAACATTAAATCCATGTAATTTACGGCTGTGAAAATTTAAATATAGACTGATTATTGACTATCGGCAGCTTCAATCAAATTTTCCTAAACACAGTGTTGTCTGTGTGTGTAAGGAGGCAAAAATACAGTCATACACACATCTGTAGAAGTCGAAACCCTGCTATTAGCATGTCAGGGTGCAGGGCTCAAGTGCACCATTCAACACAAACACACAGGCAACTGCACACTTGAGCCCTCTCTCGCACACACATATTTTTTTCAGAGTACCGAACCCAGAAGGGAAACAATAAAATGTCAGCAATGAAGAGGTCGTCAGGGGACAACAGACGAGCTTCCACATGCCTCCTCCTCTTTGCGGTGTCGTTCTTTTGCGTCTGCGATCAAAGGAGGCAGGGTGAGCAGGCGTTCTCGTCGCAGATCAGAGAGCCATCACTCAAACGGCAACCAGTGTGCCATACAGTCGAATGCGGTAAGTTGAGCTCGGCGGCGCAAAGCTGTGAACTCAATGGGTGTCCTGGAATTGAGAAATATGAGTTTTTAGCAGCTGCTTTTAGCAGACACATCACAAAATGCCTGCTTAGTTTACAGTTCCCAAGCTGTAACATTATCTCTCTGTCCTCTTAAACAAAAGGCACTGTCTTTCTTTTTTGTCTCTTGCTATTCTTCTTCTCCGGCATATCTTTTTTTTTTTTATGGAGTCCTTGTCTCTGGTCTCTTCAGCCTCCTCCTAAATCTTTCTTTATTTCCTTTGTGCTTATAGTTTTAAATCCCCTGGAATGTAAAGTACCTGGGCATAACTATGATACGTACGCATTTAAGTTAAAATGGCTGGTTATGGTTTACCTCGCACAAAAACTGTGGCTTTGAATGTTTCAAGATGCATTGTTGCAGATACATCATGATACAACTAGAAATTCTGCACCAGCTGCACAAGTGCTTTACAAAACACTACATTACCCCCAAAGCAACCTGACCACTGACTGGTCTGGCTAGAGATTCAGTTGCGTTATTAAGTGAGAGCGAAAGTAGCCTTGAGCCAGAGCCTCAAGCAGAAAAGAATTAGGGTCGTGAGACACTAAGCCAATGGTCGGCCAATTTTTGGGTGCTCGGCTGTTGGTGAGTTTCCGTGGCCCTAGGCTTTGTGGTGCGTCCCTAACTGTTGGCACTGCACAGACCCTTGCCAACACCTTTCCAGGCAATTCAGCATGTTTAGTGGATGAGAGACATTTTTCTGACAGGCCATTCCGTGCACAAGAAGAAAAACAGAAGTGACGGAAGTTCAAATGGCACACGCAGAAGGGTCCTCCCATTTCCCATCTTCATCACATCTGAACATTCAAAGAAACGATAATGAACAAATTTAACTGCGTGAATCAGTGTGGATGTAGCTCAAATACCACCCATGACTTTCCCCTTTTCGTCTCCCAACCTCAACTCTTTCTCAAACTCCTTCACCTTCTCCCTATATTACTTCTCCTCCTTTCTGTATCCCACCTCATTTTCACCTCCCCCGTCAGGTGACTGCTCTCCTTAATCCACAATATTGCAACTACCGGTGGTCTAATCTGTCAAGTTGCTTCTGACGTACACCATTTTTTTCAGTGAGCCCCAATGAATAGCCTAATCTCTGTTTATTAGCCCAGTTAGCCTATATATAGCCCCAACACACGCACACACACGCGTCCACTGCAAACACAGGAAACGGCAAGGAACTACTGCCGTATTAATATTAAGCAGCTTAGCTTGCGTAAGGGCCAATGTCTTTTTAAAATACCACAGAGGACTCAGAAGGGATTAGATCGGCCAAACTGGATTTTTCTCCTTTTCTTTCCCTTCTCTCGATGGCAGGAAGGATGAAAAATGAAAAGAGGAAAAGGGTGTAAAGATCGATTTCAAGTAGAACGTGGGAGTGGGAGCCCAGGAAGGCAGCTGCGAAGCGAACCTAAAATGTCACTCACGTCAAGTTTTTTGCAGTTTTATATAACTGAACCTACTACAGACAGGGAGCATTTATTGGAGCCTCTGTGTGCATTTGAACAAACAGCGGATTGTTGTTTTTTTTTTCTCCTTCCACCACAAAAGCCACACTACCTTTGTTTTGCGCTAGAGCTGTCATGATGGAGGCGTTGCCGTGAAAAATGAAAGCCACATCAGAACAGTAATTGAGCTGCTTGGGGAATCAGAGGCTTCTCGTGCTGCGATGAAAGAAATAGGTTTTTGATCCCTTTCGAGCATATTCCGCTATCGACTATTACGGTTTACAAATTGTCTACAAATTGGCAGCGGGTTAAGACGCGACATATGTGAAGAGCGCGTGTGTTCGTGGCGTAAATCTGGATATTATCACTAGATTTCAGATCAGAAATTCTTCACTGAGATGCACCACTGTGCTGAAACGGGCCTACAAAATTCCAAGGACACTTCATGCTGTGAATCCACTTAGCATGATTAATGTGTCCCTCTTTATTCAGTGTAAGTGTTCATTTTTGGGAAAAAAATAAAACGTGCAAATGTGTGCATGCACCGAACGCTGCAAGCCTTCAAAAATGGTGCAGTAGAGCAGGGCCCCTCTCTGTGTGTGTGTAGTGTAGTATCCTACGCAGCATTTGGCGAGAGAGAGCGGGAGAGAGAAATCTGACAGCGTGCCAAGCCGACCTCGTTTCCCCCACTCGCCGTGAGTGTGTGTGTGTGTGTGTGTTGCAGTCGCAGCAGTACTGTAGCAGCACTAGCCAGCTTGGCTCACTTCACAGCTCCCGGATCTCCACCCTGCGCTTTATACATGTAACTAAATCTCCACTGCTGCACAACGGTCCTCATCGAAACTAACCCCCCCTCGAAGGCACACGGGCACACTGATACCTGGCGTGTACATGCATGCACACATACGATGATGCCGTATTTTTAGCACGCACACAGGCTCGCCAAGGGTCTTGTGAGGTGACGCTCAATCAGTCTAACATACTGATATTTACAGTAGGTCACAGCAGATATACTGTACATTCTGTCCTCAGGTTTGTGGTGTGCATGTGTGAATTTGTGCATTTCACCCCATCCCACTCCCGAGCTGCACCATACCAGGGACAAGCTCAGGGTCCTGAAAATATTACAGAGTCTAATAATAGATCTATTGAATGTGTAGTCACAGTGTTTTTTTTTTTTTTTGGACTATCTATCCATGTGTGTGTGCAAGTGTGTGTCCTGCATGGGCGCATCTCTGGCACCGAGCCTGGCTGCTCTCCTCACACAAGGAACTCATTGACCTGAATCGGTGCAGAGCCGCGCCCCTCCTCAGGGCTGCTGCAGAAACTCCAGGGAGCCTCTGGTGGCCAGAGGGAGAACTGCAGCCTGGAGCCTCAAAGCTGCAATATCAGACACATGACCGACTCAGTGATGCTGTCAAAATTATTAACACACATTAAAGTTCTGGAGATTATGATCCAGGAAAACAAGGTTGTGAATTAGTGGTTGCATATTTGACGATATGTATTTTATAAGCCTGTAAAAACTTGAATGAATGAATGAATGAATGAATTTCTAACCCATTTATCCATTACTGCAGGGCGGGCTGGTGCCTCTCCAGTCTATAACACAGAAATACAATCAACCATGCACACATGGCCGGTTCAGAATCACCATTTAACCTAACATGCATGTCTTTGGACTGTGGAAGGAAGCTGTACTACCCGGGGAAAACCCACGCAGGCCCAGGGAGAACACGCAAACGTGCCGTCTCTTAGAAATGTAGTGCATTTGTAAGTAAACTCCACCACTGCTCGTGCCTTTTCTAATTGTTCGCCGTCTTTCTGAGAAAACTGGACCATTCCGGTTCGGCCTCGTCATAAGACACATGGCCAGGCAAAGGCATGTCGGGATCATCTGTGACTGGGAGCATGTGAGTGACTGTCCCAGGATGCAGTGGGTTAATCTGTCAACCGTTGGATGAACTCCAGTATTTAATGGATTAGCCTTTCGCTGGCTAACTGGAGGACAGACAATGAGGATTACTTTTTCCTCGCCATACTGCAGCAAGGATGGAGCGCTGAACTGCGTGTGCGCGCCGGCATGTGTGATTGCGCCTGTCTCTCTAAAGGCGACCCTGGGGATTCAGAGGTCAAGAATCTTTTTTTCCCTCTCATGCACTTTTTACCGACAAGAAAAGTGAGCGTATAGACTATAAAAAGCCAGGAGATCAGAGAAGCTGTCTTTTCAGGGAATATATAGAAAAACAAAAGAGAAGCAAACTTTAATTTAAATGACAGCTAAAATGTCTATTTTGGTCTCACCTGTTTTTGTTTTTTTTTATTTTGTCATGCCACAAATTTGCTTCAGAGAGGCTGTCAGCCGGTGACAGAAAGCTCCCCTGATCATATTCTCCACCCAGACACATCCATCTTTGAAGTTCTGCCTCTCACATTTCCGTTAAAGTGGCACTGCCTTCATGTTCATTCACCAGAATGTCTGACTGTTAGTGGAAATCGCGAGGAATGCGATTCATTTGAGGCGCTGTGTGTTTCTGTCAGACGTCTTGGCTTTCGGCGAGTGCACGCGAGCGGTGAGAAAATTCCGCGGTGTACAGTCACACGTTCAGTAATAATTAATCACTCAAAATAGTGTGGACTGACAGTGGAGGATTTATTTGTATTTTAATATTTAAGAAACATGTAAAAATCTGATTCTGTGTTTGGATTCTGTGCAAGTTCTACTGTGTTTTATCATTTTCTGTACCTGGAGGAATTTCTAGGCTATGTTTGTTTCAAGATGAAAGTAGAGGTCATGCAATCTTGAAAAAAATAATAAGATTATGGATGAATAAAGATTCTAATCTTGGTGAGAATTAGGTGAAACAGAAAGTTTTTGGGGTGATAAACATTAACATTGCTACAGATTAGGAATATCCACTCAATCAATGTGTAAAAGTGCAATTTTAAAGCATACTTTCCTTTTATTAAAGGCAATAATTTAACCACCTCACCTCCTTTACAGGCACAGAGCCCCACTGCACTTTGGAGCCCACATTTTGCTCTAATTCCACAGAGCCATTGCTCTGGATCTGCCAAGGGCAAACGCCTCGGTCAAGGTCACCTTGACATTAGCTGAAACAATATTAACTCTGCTCCCTTAGCACAAAGCTGCAGCTTTAACCTTGTAAGTCCTTCTTTATTTTACAAAGACAAAAAAAATAAATAAAAAAAAGATTCTCTAAGAAGAGCTTCTCCAGGTTTGTGAGAGTTTATCGCACTTTTTCATTATTCGTACGTTCAAACTTGTGTGGCGGGACACCTAGTAATGGTTTGTTAATTAACTAGCTTGGCAGTGTAAAATGTTTTCACAAGCTACAGTGGCTTATTGGCCTCGCTTAAGGAGCTCTACTCCACTACAACAACACAATGAAGTCAACGTATGTTTGTAGGGCATAATGAATCGGAACATCTACTCTTAAAGTTGCTCAATATTTTACTCGCGAGCAGCAGCGCATTTCGCTTGTGTTTCCTCGGTCTGGAAACTGTACTTGAACATAAATCTTATGGAAGGCCCCAATGTGAACTAGGGGCACTTATTTATGAGCCTTTCAACCTCAAAGGTGGACACGAAAATGAACATGAAGGGTCTTGACGTTGAAATCCAACTGATTCTAAAAAAAAAAAAAAAAAAAACACCTATTCACATTCCAGTCATTGTTTGCCTTTTGTATGTGGCAGGTAGGGGCAGGTATACCTTCAGTGTGTGTGTGTGTGTGCACATCATTTGAATGTTAGCCTGTGTGCACAAACATTTACTCTTTCTTTGCATATTATTAGACATCTTAGAGTGTTTGCACACTTCTCCTGAGATCTGTCCTTTGATGGTTGGAAACTGCCACTAGCAAAAATAAATGACTCGGTCAATAACTTCTTTCCTATCTGCTTTTTATTATTTTTTTATTAATATCTTTTTAGGAATGGAATGCATGTAAGCAATTAAATTAAATCATAAAATGTCACAAAAGTATATATTTTTGTTTAAAGTTGCTTCTGAAGTTATTTACATTAATTCCTGTTAATTTACTTTCTTATTTAACTCCCGTTAAGAGAGAAACCAGTGTGGCTTATGGCGTGCCGCGGCATTCACGTGACATGCCTGGTATTCTAGTGGCATGCCACAGCCGTCCACCGCCCCTGTGCCAGTGCTACACCTGTTGTATGTTTTATTTAGTGATGTTTGTGAGATGACAGCAAAGTGAGTCATGCCTCTGCGTCCTGCTAAAAGGCAATAGGCTGTTAGCACAAGCCTTAGCTGTTGTCGGTCTAGCCACAGTAGCCAGTCTGACTATTTGAAAACTGAAATGTCTATCTAGCCACCTGGGCATGTCATAAGCCACTTTCTGATCTCGATCTCTAGTTAGAGTACACCTTGTTTGAAAAACACATCAATGCTAATGTTAGGATGCTAACACTCTCACAACGACTACGCTGACAAAGCGCTGTTTGACGTGATCATTGTCTTAGTTTATTTGACACTGATTAGATTTTCCAGTCAGCATTAAAAAACCTACATTAATATCTGCCCAGATTTTTGGGGCAATCCATCCCATGGTTGTATAGTTGTTGAGCTATTTTGTTAAACTCTAAAATTGGGAACCTCACATGGTATTAGAGTAAAGGTCATTAGAGTAAAGGTCCTCTAACACATGGTATTAGAGGAAAGGTCATTACTGTGACTGTCTGCAAATATTGAACTTTAAATCCATCCGACAGTTGTTGAAAAGTTTTAGTCTGGATACCCTCCGGGCCTGAAAAATAGTTGACAAGGAAGTACCAAAGGCTCCAGTCAAATGTCCACTTGAGGCTTGATTTACAACTTTACAAGATTTTCCCATGGATGACAATGTACGGAGAAAGTGAATTTTAATAAAACTCATCTGTTTAAATAATGTCAAGGGTTGGATTTATGCATAATTAAGGATATAGCTACACTCACACACTCAAGCTACACCTCTATGCCCATTATTGAATCAGCCAGGAGTTAGGGTTAGGGAGTCTGGCCATGCCAAGATGGCGACGGCCAGAGTCACCACACTGATGTCCCGTCCATCTTTGTAGACCAAAGCCAAATGTATTATTCAAAAAATGGCAAACTTTCCCTTCGTTCTACTTCTCCGATGTGACTTCCCTGATCTGCTTCTCTCTCTCTTATTTAAAAACAATTTAAGTTTGCCATGGCCAGGTTTGGCTTTCATGTAATTAAACCGAAGAGCGATAAATTCAAAAATGGTCGCGCAATTAGTCCAAAAATGAGAACAATTTGTGGCCTTTCGTCAAGGCCGACCTGACACCTTCATCGCCGGCTGTTGATTTCGCTGCACCAGTGCCAGCACATTCATTTTTCAAATGACAGGTCGCGCATTGTTCGTGGCAGCTTGACATGTGGCAAGGAATTAGCTGAACTACGTAGAACCCCAATCAGTCATAGCGCATTCCTGATTAAACATAAAGACGCTTTTTTTTGCAGACATTAACTCTGGTGCCAAACCCAAATCGGAATCATATGAGAAGGTGTCTTGTTTGTTTTCCCTCTGTACACTTGGTGGTTATTTTCTAATTTCTGGCCATGTGATGTGTCTGGGTGAGAGACAGAGCATTCCAGCACTCCGTGTACCCAAGAGCTCCAGGTTTTCTCCGTCAGCCCAGTAATTATGCTCTAGTATGTGCGGATCATTCACACTACATTCTCTCTTTCTCTCCATCTACGGGTGTCTCTGCTGCTTTCCTTCGACTAATTTCACAACCGTCCCCGTGTTCGTCTGATCCGCCCGCAGCCGGAAGAACCGGTCCTTGTTTTTCTTTTTTTGAGCGATGGGACTCCGTGTTTTGGGGGACAGTTGTGTAACCTCATTAACACTGGAGCTCTGCATGTGGGAAATGTGTCAGAGCACGGCAGAGCGCTGCCATTGGCTCGCAGGACACACTCCCTCGCTGCTCCGCCCCTCCCCTCGCCTCCAAACCCGGGAGTGCTCAGACGCTCAGGCGTGATCTCCATGGCAACAACCACTTCAGGATGGTGGCCTCATGTAAATATCCTCCTTCCCCTTTCAACTCCTTTTTTCCTCTGTTTTCTGTTTTGATTTCTGAGCTTCCATTACCCTCTCTCCATCATTCCCCCTGTTTGTTTATCTCCCTCTCTCTCTCTCTTGTTATTTTTACATTTTCTTCTATTTCAGTACGAAGGTAAACTTACCTTTTTTGGGCTCATCTTGTGACTCTAAACGATAAGCATCACTTTTGTTTATTTTTACTGGCAATTCTTCATGATTTCCACATTTTTTATCCTCTCTGTCAGGGGGTGACGCCTCCCTGGAGCCTGTTCCCGAGTTTACGTCCCTTCATCTGGATCCCACTGCCCATTTCTGGCCATACTCACACACATGAAGGCTGGCTATAACTCATCAAACATACACACAAGATGTTTAAAACATCAGGACCACCCACTCTCTCCATGATAGATTGAAGAAAACCTCAGTGATTGAAGTGAAGGTCACTTTTTTCCTATTAAATCCCCTTTAGGTGAGGATGTGGTGAACATCCCATGTCAGGATTGTGGATGGACTCGTGTTATAAATCAACTGTAGGAAAGTGAATATTTCATAAGGGAGGGTGTTTGTAACTGTATTACAATATTGATGGGATGAATCTCCTGAGAGCTGCAGTGCCCGATAATGACATCTTTCAGTAATCACGGTCGTTTCTCATTTCCGTGCGTCAGAAACTCTCAGCCGGCGTCATTTTTTCCCGTAAATCAGGTGAAGTGTGTGTGCGCCGTTGTTGTCAACTATCAGTGGGATGTCAGGCAGATTCTTGGAAAGCTCAGCCCGCTGCATGCCCGCTTCCTGGTCGCCGAGCGGTCATCACGTTGCTCCCGACTGACCGTCCGCTCGGTGACTCACTCCTTCCGACCCTCGCACAGCCTGCTCCTCCTCCTCCTCATGTCTTAAGAGCTTTGCCCGATCGCAAATCAGTAGTAACGGAAAATGTGTGAGAGAGGTGATGCTGATGGAGGTGTGTGCCGGGGTTGGGAGGGGTAGTGGGAGAGCCCTCTGTGTTTGTGTGTGTGTGTGCATGAGAGACACCCAGAATCCCCTTGTAGAACAAGCTGCAGAATACTAAACACTGAGGGGATTTCTCCCCTTTTTCTCTTTACTATTTAAACACCGACACACTTTCAAATACGTGCTTTTGCTCAATTGATTAGTAAAAATCAGAAACAAACATCAACGATCAATCAGAAGGTGAATTTTCTGAATGTTTTTTTTTATTCTGAAGGGACGAGAGGAGGAAGGAGGGATGATGCGGAGGAGGAAATGGCGAGAGGGAGAGGAGCGGAGAAGAGGGGAGGCGCGGGGGCGGAGAGGGGGAAAACCTGCAGTGCAACACTGTCTGAATTATTCATCGACGTCTGAGCGGGTCGCCGCAGACGGAGAGACAGAGGGGAAGACAAAGAGGGAGGCACAGAGAGAGGAGGAGGAGGAGGAGGAGAGGATGAGCAGGGAAGGAGAAGAGGAAACAGAGGAGGAGGAAGAGGAAGTGCTCGGAGATGGAAAGGGGAGCGGGAGGAAAGGGGATGAAGAAGAGAGATAAGGGGAAGATGAGGAGGAGAAATAGAGGAGTGGAAGGGAGATGGAGAGATGGCGGGGAAGGGAAAGAAGGAAGGAAAAGGGTATCAGAGGAGAGAGAAAGGAGAGACGGGGGGGAAAGAGGGAGGGATGGCGCAGTAGTCTGAACTCTGTGTTCCCGACACTCGAGTCACGTTTGCACTGTCTGCTCCCCTCCCTGGCCACACATACTCACAAACACACACTGGCACACACACACCATGCATGCTAAACCACAATGCACACAAGCACGACTGCACACCTTACGCACACAACGTTAACACACCTGGGTACCAGTTCACACACACGTTCCAGACAAAAGAAAACCTTACTTTGGGTGGCATCCATATTAGGGTAGAGAGGACGGTCACGCACGCACTTTGCAGGCTCCGACACCATACATCACAAAAAAAGTACCAAACACATTCACACACACACACACACACATCAAGCGTCTCCTTCGGAGGCCGACCTGACAGCTTCAGAAAAAGAACGACGTATCAAATGGTCTCACACACACACAGAGAGAGAGAGACAGACAGAGGGTAAACTACTACAGGACGATCTGACAGGTACTGCTAAGAGATAAAGACGAAAAAGGGAGTGAGAGCAGGAGAGAGCGCGAGGGGAAGAGAGACGGAGAGGTCAAATGAATGGATGGTGGGCGAACAGCAGGGATAAAAGGGACGTACGCACCCCTGGACATGAATCATGAAATGTCAGAGAGGATGCAACAGAAGAAAAGTCGGGCAAACATACCCGCGCGCATGTTTCAAAAGGTACTTTTAGCATTGTTGGATTGGAAACGGACACAGGTGAGAATGCTACGACTGTGCAAAGGAAGACACAAAGGAAAGGTTGACCAATTTTCCTAAACTGTGGCTGCGCGTGGCATTCTTTTGAAACATACAGCAGCACGCAGCTCTATACAAGCCGGCTGGCACATGCGGCAGCACAAAATGTACAGACATCGGCCCCAAACTGCGTGTGAAAAAAAAGAGAGAGAGGGACGCGCTGTGCACACAGAAAGACAGAAATACTGAGAGATCATTTGAGGATAAGGAAGCAGACTCATAGGGAAAAGAGTGGAGATGAGAGAAGCGGACGCAAGGAGGAAGGAGAGAGGGATGTCGGAGAGGAGGAGGAGATGGAGAGGTGAAGGTGATAGACAGCTCTGCTGCAGTGTGAACTCTTTGTCCCTGATGCATCACTCCCTCTCTCTCTCTCTCTCTCTCTCTCTCTCTCTCTCTCACACACGCCAAAATAGATATATAGCATGCGGAGGGAATGTCATATCAGTGGCGAGCACAAAGCCAAGGCGGCAAACTCCAGACGCCGCATGGCAGGCAGACACACCTCCACGCGCAGCTTCACACATGTCAAAGTACGCTCAATCCGTCAGAGTTCACTCATGCATTTATACATGCGACGCTGCCGTTTACTCCTGTTTTTTTTTTTTTTTTTTTGTCTCAGGTAGGCGGTTACCTGAAGTTCTTCTCCTAATTGGCATATTGAACCCCATGGTATATTGCCGCTAATGTGCTCCACAACTTCCATCTCTGTCGTTTCGGTGCAACAGATTGCATTCATGTCAGTCACTTTACAGTTTGGCGCCTTTTTCCTGTCAATCACGTTAAAGCGTATGAGCCGTAGCAGTCGCAGGGGCATAGGGAAACATGAATGCATCGCAGTATCAAGGTGAATCTGAGTCTGTGAATAGAATCTGTCAAGCAGCCCCATGTATGGGCTGTACAACGCGCAGAGACATTTGCAGCGTTCCTGCCTGAGCCATTCGTGCGGGGTCAGCTGAGGACACCAGGGAGCAGAAACTTGAATTCACATAATGTTCCCTTTACGCAAATTCATTTTAATTCATGTTACAGAAAAACTGCAAGGTTAGGTTATTATGAAAAGAAAATGTATGTTTCTGTACAGTAGTTACTGCAGACATCCACGCTTAGAGGTGAAAAGGTTGATGTGTTAAGAATGAAAAACCACAGCTCAGCCAGCCAGTCTAACATGAACGTTATCCTGCACACGGCCCACTGTACCCTCTCAGAGCGACACGTGCAAAACTCAGAGTTGTCAGTAAAGTAATCACCAATACAGCCACACACCCGTGTTTCTTGCAATGGACGCTACGGTTGACGGACGGATCTGGCACCTCAATGGTTTTGATTGAGTTCTTCCTCTGAAGCACTTCCTGATTCTGGATATCAAAGCTTCAGCTTTTGAAGGCCTTGGACCTCTCTCATTCTCCCCAGCCATGGCCAAAGAAGCTGAATTGTACCATTTTCCAGGAGCCAACGTTTTTGCGTCTTTAATAATGAATATATGCTCTGAACTCCTTTGTAATTTTCCAGAAAAATTGAAAATAAAACAGCTGATGACTCATCTTGCACTCAGGGTTGTGTGCCAAGTTTGGATCCAGTGAAAGGTTTTCTCGAACTTTCGTGGCTCTCAAACTGTGTTTCAGCAGAACCTGAAGCTGACCTACCAGAGCAGTCTGGGCTTTCACATGTATTTGCACTTTTCCACAATCTGTTTTATGGGGTCTTTAATTGACCTAATTCATGAATGAAATAATCCATGCCCTGCGATGGACTGGCGACCTGTCCAGGGTGTACCCCGCCTCTTGCCCAATGACAGCTGGGATAGGCTACAGCCCTCCCGCGGCCCTCCAGAAGACAAGCGGTTACAGAAAATTAATGAATTTAAGTTTTTGACATGACACCAGCACAAGACAAAACGTTTTAGGAGTTTTGAACCTCATTCAAGAAAAATGGCTTTGTTAGTTTCTCTCGTGGCCATTGCAAACAAACAGGAAGCCTTGTTCTGTGTGTGTAGTTTGTGTTTGAGACTAGAATTAGTCCTAAGGATTAATAAGACTAATCAAAATATAACAATGTATGGTCTTCAAACTATAAAATGAATGTGGTAAGAGACACACACAAAATGTCTTAAAATTCTCTGTGTTGCCTCAAACATGCCACATCGCCTCTTGAGGCACTTTGGTGACATTTCTCTGGTGTAGTGGTCACGATTCCTCTCCTCTTTCCCTTTTTGCCCCCATCCATCGCTCAATCTTTTTTCCATACCCCTCAGCCAAATCCCTCCTTTCATGCCTTACTTGTTTTCCTTCCCCGGCTGTCTGTTCTAATAAGAATTTGTATTTGAACGGGGCTGGCTTGTTAGGCAAAGGTTCCATAAAAAATAAAATAAAAATTAACACTCTAAAATGTGGGAGGAAACGCGTGGCATCCTTTTGAATGTGTGTGTGTGTGTGTGTGCGCATGGACTTGACGCTCGTCGTAATAATATTATGTCTACATGAAAGGAGACTTTAATTCTGTAAATGGCATGAGGATAAAAGACTGGATCTGCCTTTTGAAGTACAGTTTTAGGCTTTAAGGCCAGATATATACACAATACAGTTAATTGGCCCATCCGAGTACATTACTGCTGCTTTTTACTGGAGCCAAGATCAGTCTTGGAGTATAAAAATGGTGACATATATCAATGTTCTGCTGGGAAACGTTTGGACTTGGCATTCGTGTGGATGTGACTTAGACACGTACCACCCACCGAGACCAGACCAGGCACCCCCACCCCATAGCAATGACACTCCTTGATGGCAGCAGCCATCCCCAGCAGGAAACAAAAATGCTTTAGGAACAACTCAAAAAACATGAAAAACAGCACAAAGTGTTGACCTGGCCTCTAAATTTACCAGATCCCAAACTGATCAAGTATCTGTGGGATGATCCACAGAGGCCCCTCCTCTCAACCCATAGGACCCAAAGACCCCCACTAACAACATTCTGTTGCCAGACCCCACAGGACAACCTCATGTCCACTCTCTGGGCAAAAACATGCAAGAAGAATTTAACTGGAAAGGAAAAGACACTCCAGGACTAGATCACCTCTCTTGTGTGCTACATCATATAGATCAGTACACCACAGCTCAAATACACTGATGGTTTTAACTTCCTTTGGGACCATTAGCTCAATGGCATGAGCTGGATTAGGTGTCCCATATAAGGGCATCTCAATATTCTAAATGTAAGTAATATCAGTTAAGACTATGATCCATCCATATGAGCTAACACTAATCCAAACACTGCCGTGACCACAGTGTAGCGTGACTGAGTCACATTACACTAGATAGCCCGTGTGGAGTGTGTATATCTACATTATGTGTGTGACTGTACATACATGCACGACACATAGGTTTAATTCCGTGTATCCAACATGTTTTGGATTGTGCGCTTGCATGCGCATTGCGTATAAATGCGGCATGTTTGCGAGCGCACCCGGCCCATCCGCATGCGTGGACCGAGCGCACGTGAACAGGCCTCCTTCCGACATGCGTGGGGCGCAAGCCTATTACAGCAGACGACTCCTGCGGTGCGGCTGGCAGGCAGTGAGATATGAGTGTCCATCTCTGCTCTTCTTCCTGCCGAGCGGACCAGCCGCAGTCTGTCACTTAGTGGCAGCGGATGATTCTCAACCAGCGGTCTGCCACAGAGCAAAGGAGAGGGCCGTACATCAGCAAGGCGCACAGAAGGAGACAGCTTCCATTTACCACGTGTCGTTTTTAGAGTTGCATTTAGATTCGCTCTCTGTTTATTTTGGCACAGATGAGGATCCAATTGAGAACGAAGGGAAAAGAGACAAAGTTAGACGCGCATAAGCTGCTCTTAAATATACGTAGAAAGAATGACAAATTGCCTGATGCATGTATAATAAGAAGGGGAGAAAATAATAGCAATAACAGGTCAGAAATAATAGCACAGAGAATGTGTGGATTCTAAATTTGAGTGAAATACAAGTGTTTGCTCAGTGAACTATTAAGGGGCCTGGGAAGACCGTAGCAGTGAGTTAATGAAATTCAGCGAGCTATAGTGATGATGATCAACCTTTGGGCTGGTACTAAGTCGAACTCATCTCTGAACCAACGTGATTGATGCGACACCCAATAGGAACAACTGTTAGTTTTTTTTTGACGTAAACGTAGTTCCGCAGATGAAAAGGAAGGATGTCACCGTCCACAGATTTGGTTCCTAATGTCAAATTCAACATGCTGATCTCAGACATTGACACAAAGCAAGAGCCAGCAAGTTGTAAGCACATTGGCAGAAAGCCTGGAAAACGCATGCAACCAGAAGGCTAGTCATTAGATACAGTTCCCAGGCTTTATGCTAATCGAAGCCAACTAGCTTTGGCCTTAGGTTCATATCTACAGACGTGACAGTGATATCTAGATCTTCCACTTTATCTCTTGACAAGAAGGTGAAAAAGTAATGACCCCAAAATGTCAAACTGCTCCTTAAGTTACTAAAACGTGTCACAGTGCGCATCAAGGAGGCAGGACGCAAACGCAGGGCACGCACACATGAGAAATCAGAAGCTTAACTTAATAAACCAAAAGACAAAACTTGGAAATCAAGGAACCAGACAGAGCTGAAGAGAAACAAAAGGAAACACAAGGGCACATGAGGAAGTAAACCCAGGAAAAGAGAACAGCTGAAAGAATAGAGCAGAAGAACTGGGGAACAAGCAGGTTACTCAACAGACAACAAGAAATGCAGGACTATATATACACACTGAGACTAATGAGGCTCAGGTGAGAGTACTGAGGACGGCACACACAAGGTGAAACCTATCAAACAATCAATGGAGGGAAAATGCATGAAGCAGAGCATGACACAAAACACCAAGGAAGAAACGGAAACACAAAGCCAAACAGGATAACAGAGAGTGTACAAAACACGACAATTTGGCGTGAAGAGGGTTTTCAATGAGCTAGGTTTTAGTTTTAGCTGCACATGTTTAGCATGACTGTAATGTTATATATGGATATGACGCATGTACAGACTTGATTCTCAACAGATATACCTCACCGCTTCCTCTTAACTCATAAAGCAATAAATTAAAATTTTATTAGCTAACTCTCGCTCTCTCTTTGCTCATGTTCTGGCATGGTCTGACCTCTTTATCTCCCAGAGAGTAAGGTTGTAGCTTACCACAGCTAATTTATCAGGGGATTTATGAAAGTTAGCAAAGGTCAGCAGTAGTCCAGACTTCTGCACATTCAAGAACCGTTACTACAAACCACTGCACAGACGCCCTTCGTCGCCATCTGTGGCATATTTCATGCTTGAAATTAGACCCATATATGTCGCCGCGCCCGTATATATATTGTATGGACTATACCGTTTCATCCAAGCTCCTTGACGTTATTGAATGTGTCAATGACTTTAACCGTGCTTGACAACTTGATCTCCTACCAGTGACCCACCCCAACACACACGCGTGCGCTCAGGAACACGCATGTACACACACGGAGTCAACAGCCATGAAATGACATCAACCGCCGAGACGATCACGGGTCAACTTGATGTTGAAAGGTTTCTGTGGTTACCGAGCCTGCTCACGTGCATGCAAGCACACACACACACATGCACACACACAGTCAAAAACAGATACACATTTAAACACATACCTACTATTTACATTAAAACTGAGCTTCTTAAACATTTTCTGAAATGAGAACCAGGCATAAATTACACCGTGCAACAACTACTGTTGTTTCCGTCCATGCAGCAGCTGCAGTCCAGTATCAGATGCAACATGACCTGGATGGCAGAGCATCTGCATCCTTCACTTCTATTTCTTTTTTTTGTTTGTTTGTTTTTTTGTTTAATTCACACAATTTTCTTAAGTGGAAGGAGCTTTTGAAGTCCATTTAGTATATGGTATGCTGATTCTCCAAAGGTTGCTTCCCTACAAAGCTATCTTCAACGTGGACCTTAATAAATAGTCCCAGGACTGTATTTTGGAAGGGTGACTATCATTGGCTTGATGGTCCCCTGATTTTACAAGGGCAGAAGCTAAGACGATACTATGAGTTTATAGCAGGGGGCCAGCTGCTTTCAGTCAATCTCCTGCCAGGCTAAAGGTCAACCGAGCCATCTTTCCATCCCTCCATCCATCCCTCCTTCCATTTATCAGTCCATTTATCTATTCATCGCTTTCCGTCTTTCCCTGCCTCCATCTCTCTCTCTCTCTCTCTCTCTCTCTCTCTCTCTCTCTCTCTCTCTCTCTCTGTTTCTCTATCCCTCCTTCTGTGGCCTCTTGGTAACCTCGCGGAGGATGAGAATGTCAGTGGCATTTACGGCCCATTCCCCGCTCCGCTCAGAAGACCTTATTACACCTAGGCCAAAGGTCAATTTGTGTGTTTTTGTTTGTGTGTGTGTGTTTGCTGGGGGGGAGGGTCACCAACACACACGCTAACACACACCCACACACACAGTGACCTCACCTGATGGTCGTGCAGCTGATCAATCATTTGTGACGCTAGCGGTTGCTCTACGGACGCAGATGAGATCTTTCCCATGTGCTTAATCCGCTGTGACATATTTGACTGCGAGCGCACGTGTGTGTGTGCGAGATGCTAAGGTGGAAGCATTTCATAAACGTATTGATTAGATGAATGGCAAATGTAAACACGGAGGGGCTGATGCATTATGCATGGGCCGAGCGGATAGTTGTGTGCACAGCGTGTACAAATATGTCAGTGAGCAAATGCACATGTGCACGATTACATGTGTCGCTAGGGTTAGGCCTAAATGCGAGCATCTGTATGTGTCTCTATTTACTGTTTATATATAAGGGTGCGGGTGTTAACTAGAACAGAAGTGGCAGCTGCGGCAGAGAGCACTGAATACAGAAACCCCCCCTAGACACCCATCCGTCAATCAAACACTCTCAGGGGTGGGGGAGTGTGTGTGTTTATTTTATTCGTATTTATTTGTGCTACTGTCAATCAGTTCGACTGACGGCCCACCCATCTGTCCGCCCGTCCATACATCGGCCATGCATAAACGTATGAACAGTCATTACCCGCGCTGACAAAGTGAGCTGATGAAGCTTTTTGTGTTCTATGTGATGCAAATAATGACACTCTGAGGTTCTTTTCACACTTAAACCCCACAATATTGCTTGGTGCAGTTCTCTGGTGAGATAATGGCCAGCTAAGTGATGGATTTTCTAACTTATTTTGCAGCTGAATGACCCATTATCTCCCCAGCTGGATTCCAGAAAACAATTATTGGCATTCATTGGTTCGTTTTTGGCCAATAATTTCACTGCATTAAATTACTAAACTATTCTAATGTGTATGGGGTCAATCATGGAGTTCAGCCCACAGGTAATAACTGAGCCATGTTTTAGTTTCTTTTAGCTCATTGAGTTTGTCAAAGCTATCAACTCGCTGGTGAACACGCTAGATCAGACATTTACCTCAAGTGGTTGGCGGAGACCAACAGAGCAATGAAGAGTAAATATTGGAAATCAGTTTATTGGATTTACAGAACTATGTCAAATTGATACTTCTTGTTTGTGCTGTATGTGCCAAGCAACTTTTTGTTACAAGTTTGCTATATCAACTTTAAGAGGTGATAATCTGTCAATTTCCACCATAGACTGTAAAAACACTGGAAGCCATGACAACTCCTCAGAAGTGAAGCCAAAGCATGTGGAGCTCCCCCTGTTGGCTGGCTGCAGTATGGGCCAGTGTTTAAATAAAATAAGTAATTGTTTTTCTCCAGTCAAGTGATTTCCTAAAGAACAGATAACATTTCAGCTTTTCAAATTTTTCACTATGGTCATTTTTTGTTTTTTTTAAAAAAAAAACAACAAAAAAAAAAACAAAGGGACAGATAAAAACAAAAGGACAGATAAAATGGTTCAAATATAGCAAAGAATAGCGTGGGCCCGGTCTCGTGTTATTTTTCGTGGGAAGGTTAAATAGGATCAGGGTTAGTTTTTGTTTCATCTCATTGCACCCCATACAGGTCGTCGTACTCATTTCACACAGGCACATGTGGCTCCATTCACTCGTAAATTATTTCTCTGCATACGTCAAATCAGGCGTTTACATAATTTCCCAGTGGTGAACACCTGCACTTTGATGGGGAAAACAGTGTGTAAATACACTTCAGATCACAACAACAGTAAACAAGCAGTGGAAACAGACCAGAAAGGTTAGTGGGAGATGGGAATATTAAGCTCAGGCTCAGATACGACATGTGAATCCTGCGAGAAAACAACCTAAATAGAACAAACAAGCATTCTTATTCCCGCACACCTTTTGTGCTATTCATGCTTGATGTGTGCTTTATTTGAGAATATGAAAGCGGCTCAGTGTTTTGTTCCTTTACACCAACACAGAGAATTACCACAGCATTAATGAGTTAAGGTGCACGCCCAGCCATTTGTCATAGGTTTACATGTTTTATTCAAATCTAAACACACTGTGATTTTCTGCATGTGAGTGTGAACACTGTGGTAGAATATACACATGAACTAATGGAAATGTTTTTTACAGTCTATTCTCGTGTTCTGTTGTTCCCTGCATGTGTGTAGGTAGTGTTGGGAGGAGGATAGTGTGACTGTGTGCGTCCATTGTAATGTGCATGTGCATGTGTATGAGTGTGTGCCACCTCACGTGGTGGTTTGCCTCTCCTCCGGGTGCCGAGTCGGTATCCGTGCCAAGTTCCACACTTCGCCACACTCACCTTTTCCGAAATTGTACTTGGCACTTTGTGTGCTTGGTGAAATCTACAGGGGAAATAATCCTACTTTGTGCAGTTTTAAAGACTGGTATCAGTGGACAGTTTGACTCAGATTATGTTTTAAAGGTTAAGCTCACCCCCTTGCAACCTTGTTTTGATATCTTATTCTTGAATAGGATAATGGGCATTCAAGGCATTCAATATGAAAATGATGGCTAGCTTAGCTTAGCATGAAAACAGGAGAGAACAGTTAAAATTGCATTTTATTATTTTTCTTTGCCTGGAGAGGGACATAGATTTTTGTTATTTTCAAGCAAAACTCAGCTAGCTGTCATTGACATGTTTCAACATGTTTCAACTGTGTATGCTAGGCTAAGCTAACTTGCATCTACATGAGCTCATATTTGGCACAAAGATGCAACAGTGCTGAAAAGCAGAAAAGGACAAATAAACTGTTGCTTTTACTTTGTGTTTACGCAGGTAGGATTTCACAGGAAATCTGCTTTAGAGTTTTATTCTTTCACCACAGATGGTGAATGTGAAATCCAACCAAAAGCAGTACCACTGACAGTGGAGCTATGTTTCAAAACAGGTTGTAGCTAATTTTGTTTCTTAACTTCAGAATTAATGTCCATCATTTGGACACAGACTGAAAATGTTGACATTTAAAAATAAAATAGATATGCTCAGTCTTGTAGGAAGGTTTTCATTCTAAAGTCTGTAATCTAAAAGCGGAACCAGACAGTTAGCTTAGCTTAGCTTAGATAATGGCTAGCCTGGCGTGTCACAGAGGAAAATGAATCCATCTTCCAGTACTAAAATTCACCCATTAAGACCTTTTTTGTTTTGTTCTGGTAAGATGTACGTGCAGACTATTTCCTGACTGGGAGCAGTAACTTCCTGGAGTCTCAGCTTATTAACTGACAGTTGCTAGCTGTTTCTGCCTGGCTTTGTTATGCTAAAACTGGCGGCTAGCTTCATGTTTACTATACACGCAGTGCACATTGAGGGCAGGCAAACCAAGCTATTGTTTGTGTTCCCATGAAAAAAATTAGAAAGTGAGCCCCCCAACGGCTACCTTTTGACATATCTTTAGCCTAGTAGCATAATTGCCTAAGTCATATTTTAATGTTTTCAGAAAACAAGAAAATACGATTTTTACTCACTATTTTTAGCAAGTAAAATGGTATTTTTTATTGATATTGAAACAGTGGCCAAAATATGACTTAGGCAATTATGCTATGAGGCTAACAGTATATAACATAGGCCTTATAGGTGAACAAGCATATTTCCTAAAATAATTGAGGAACAGAGGTACTCATTAAAAGTGAAAAAGAAAATGTCCTAAATATCAGAACAATACAGGTGGTCCAAGCTGTACTGAATGTAATAGCTGTGACTTGTGCAGTACAGAGGGAACAGCAGGAGAAGGGAAAAAGGGAACACACACACAGAGCGTGAGACCATACACGCTCGCAAAAGCCCCTCAAAAGTTATTTTCCACTTACAAGTGAAAATATGCTGCTATGATCACAAAAAGCTTTGGAGAATGTGCGTGCGTGTGTGTTATTATGTGTTCCCTTGCGTGTGCGCTGGCTCCCATCCTAGGGTACGGTAAATATTTCTTCAGTAGAATCGTTACCAGTCGGTTCCCAGAACAGCCACCCTGCCTTCAGCCGGAATTATTTGTTATTAATTCCACTATTATGATCTCCTCGTCTTCTTCTATTTGCCTCCCTGCTTACAGTCAGCAGCTGAAGCCCCGGGGAGTGTGTGTTTGTGTGTGTGGTGGTGTGTGTGTGTGTGTGTGTGTGAGAGTTATATGAGATTCAACATGTGACAGAAACTCCATGCGTACACGAGAAGAATCAGGTGACGCCAAGGTCAGATCAAAACAATAACAGACGCGCATGCACGTGTGCGCTCTCCCCCACACACACATGCGAATCACCTTGCTGCTCTTTTCTCAAAAACACGCTCCTTCACACGCAGCTGTCAAAAGTCGGCCTCTTTGCAGGGTTCGCTGCCTTTGTTTTCTCTGAGAACAACCTCCTTCACCCTGATCACCTGCCAAAACATTTTTGTCTTTACAGAAATTATTCAGCAGCATCAATTTTGAGGATTTTTAGATAATGTTTGTTGGATTCATAACCCCTTATTAGGTTTTAAAATCTACGTACACGTTCCAAATATTAACAGCCCAGTCAGTAATAGGAAAAGCATTAACTTTAATAGAAACCTTTTTGAAGGGAGGCATCTCAACCACATTCTGAATATTATTAGGTTAAAAGTAAGCTTTTCAGGAAATATACCTATTATACTTATATAATAATATATAATGTATACTACAAGTCAACTTCTGATGAATTAATATGAACTGTTTCAAATGGGACATTAAGTGAAGAGTCACCAATCGTTCATTGATGAATATATGAAGACCCTTACTTCCAAACACATCCACTTATAATGGCCCTATCATATTTAGAATGTGAATCAAACTTGTAGTTGACAAGCGCAACTTTATATAGAACATGGACATGGACAAAGACCAATTGGAGTGACCAATACAGCTGACTGACCAAAAGGTTTACCAAAAGGAAACACCAGCCACGACTTGGGTTCCTCTCGCCAAATTCACCATGCTAGGGACATCGGCTAAACCTCGACTTTTGGGGAGGGAAATATACAAGGGGGTTTGCTAGGCAACCACAGCCTTAGACGTCAAATAGCAACAGGGCTTCATATCACACTGTCCAAGATGAGAATGAACCACATCAGCAAATTTCGGGCTGAACAAAACAAGTGACTCTTTTTTTACACCTAGAAAATTGAAAATACCAAACTATTTAAATTGCAGTTTTACCACAACTGATACAGCATTTTTAGGGCAACTTCCATTAAGTCTGCCATCCAAATTTAATAACCGTCAGCAACATTCAACCTTGAATTCTTGCTTTCTTCCTTCATCGGTCAGCTTTTCACTACAGCTGAATCTCCTCTAATAGAGTGAAACTCAGACATGTACTCTTTGTCCAAAAGCCTCAGTTTATCTATCTTCCATAACCCTGGTTGGATCTGAAGAAATCACCCACTCCTAATAGGATTACGAGGACGCCGGACCAACCGCAGATCAGTCCTGAGAGGGTTGGATTGGCTTCGGCTTATCCCTGAACTAAGACAAAGACTACAGATGGCTCCTTTTGTTGCACTAGAGAAAGGTGCTTTGGAGAGAGAAGCGCTGGATGTATAGAGACACACACTGTGTTCATCCCCTTGTCCTTGAGAGCTTGTGCACATGGGTAGACTTGGCCATTCAAGAATAAAAAAAACAAAAAAACAATAACACCTGAATGAAAACGTGTCAATGGCATCGTAATCTCTTCTTCGTCATCCTCTTTTCATTTGGCAGACAACAAAAAAATTCCCAGGCAAGAGTTAGTTGGGAGTGACAGGTACAGGAGGCTTATTTATTTCATGGTTGTGCATCAACATAAATAGAACTTCGCAACACATTCACTCAGGCTGTCGTCTCTATAATCCAGAAGCTTTCTGGTTTCCATTTTTCCAGTTTGTTATTTGAGAAGGATCGACCAGTCGCATTTGATTGAGTCTTGGTTGCATGTAGTTCAACAGCAAGCAAGCAAGCTATCACTTCACATTTGGCAGGTGTATCACTGGGGACCTAAGTGAGTGCTGTGCTAAGTTTGAAGTTGTTTGGATGTGCGGCCGTCATACAACAGCATGTCTTTGTCCTAAGCCTTGGTGATCACTGGGCTTAATAGGCACGGTTTAAATGGCCACTAAACTGAAATACAAATACACGGTACATTGCCCATGGGACACTTCTCTCTGACTGCATTCAAAATGAAGCTTAGACGAAAGTTCAATAAGGAAGATCTGTTCCCTCACGATCTGTTCCCCTCCGGCTGAATGTGGCTGTCAAAACCAGTCCATCCTACTACTTCCATCCAGTGAGCTATTTGCCTGCCTTCTCCTAAGCCAGTCATTCTTTTGTTCCTGCGCAGCCACTGTCATTCAGTCATCCCATCTCCATCTCACCATGGTCATCCTACAAGCCTTCTTCAGAGGTCTCCTCCATCCACCTGTCAACTTTATTTCCTGTACCTATCTACCTCATCATCTGAGATCCAGCTCAATGACAAAGTTGCTCTTGGCGTCTAACAACCAAACTTTTACCTTGCATTTTCATGTTCCTGTTCCCTCCAATAAATATTCATTCTTCACACTACTTGATCCCTACTTTTTGAACTTTTGCTGGTCCTCTGGACGAGCTGTTCTGGAGAAAACCTGCAAGCTACGTGATTTATGACAGCATGTGCATTTGTCAAATTAAAGACATTTAAAATGAACAACTGACTACAGGTTGTATTCTTAACTTTACTGTCAAACAACCCCACATCCCCATTTGAAACATTGTCTTGTCTGATCCTCTGACTGCCAGACTTCGTCACTTAGACATTTCGTAATCTGGTGAAAATTGACACTGGTGTTTGTCTTAGGAGGACAGTCCTTATTTGTAGAAGCTACAGCATTTTCCACTCTTCATCACCACATGCTTATGGTCTTCATCGTGCTGGATTATCAGCTCCTCTGAGGCCGTGAAGGACACAGTGTTCTCTTTTATTGTTGTCTGCCACTGATGATTTGAATCAAGCATTCCTCCGCTAGGACTGCTATTAATTCAAGCTAACTTAAGAGAATGTAAATGACTGAAACAAGACTTGAGCTGATAACCCCTGCTTTTCGTAGCTTGTTCTGTGAACTGCCCCTCTGAGTTATCCTTTGTTGACCTTGAACATTTTTCAACCATTCACACAGTGACCTTCTGTCTGAGGACAACTTACCCCGCGGCTGATTTCCACACAAACCCAGGCTTGCTTCAGCCACACAGTGGGGGGAGAATGTTCAATTTCACCCTCCTTACTAAAAACCACTGTCCATATTCCTCTTATCTCACCCCGTGAGCACCGTGAAGAACACTCACATGTACATACAGTACGCTCAGTGATCAAATCTCATCAGATCCGGGTGACATGATGCAAGGTGAGCCGGAAGACAGATGTAGCCCGAGTGACCTGCAGAAACCCTTTAATAGCTTTTCATTTCTCGACTTTCCCTTTTATCCATTCAAATCCACTTAGAATGGAACTCAGCGCTGTTGTAAATGACTGGGTCTCTCTGCATGAGTTGGAAAGAGCACGGCTTTTTGAGCCAGAGGAGTGTGATTGGGGTCGTTCAGGAGGTTGGCTGAGCAGAGGAAGGAATCATTTGCATTTCTCCTCAAGTGACCCCGGTGGAGAGAAGTCAGCGAACAGAGCACAAAAGAGGATGAGGGAATGAAATATGGGTCTAAGCATGTATGCGTGCATTGGACTAGCAGGCACAGAGAGGTGGATTTGAATTATTTACTGAACAAAGTTTTTGAATATGAGAACTGCTATGCTCAAATAAGAAAAGACCAATTTATCTTCTCTGATTTTATACGATGTTATGGAATACAAAATAACTAAGGGTTGTAGCTGCACTTCCAGGTAATCTCTTTGATTTCCCTGCATTTTATTAAAGTGCGCTATTGTGCCCTTTTATTGAAGTTTCAATTTCATTTTTATTGAAAAAAATAACCCTTTCAAATACCAATGAATAGAGACTTTTTCTTTCTAACTGAACACAATTTGTTTCATTTCATTCCCCTTTCAACTAGTTGCTACAGCTAATCTACAGGAAAACCCCCAGACATTGTTCTGATTGTCTTCACTGCATTTGTGCTGCCTGACATCAAGGTTGACGCTGACGTGCTCCATCAACAACTCCATTGTCAGTGATGGGGCTCTTATACTAAACTAAATCTGCCGCATGCATTTTGTATTGTATTCTGCGAATGAAACTAAAACAGACATAAGTAAACATAATTTATTTTGTTCTTTTCTGGCCTTGTTCACACTTGGTATTAATTCGCCTCCTGGATGATCCCTTCACAAAATGGAGCAACTGTGCGCAAGTGTGTTCACGCCTGGCATCAAAATGTGTCCACGTTACCACTTGTGATCAGATCACAGTTCTATATAACACCTGCTTCTTTTGGGGCATGGTAGAATATTGCGCAAAAGCTGTCTCCAAACAATGGATCACTCTCTCTATCTACCACCACGGCGCTGTTCGTTGTGCGTGCTACAACATGGCAACATGATACAAAAACTGGAACATCAATTACGTAAACCTCTACATTTGCAGAGGATGTCATTTAATATCAGCTCTAAACTGGGCATTTGTGGTGTGTATTGAAATTGTACTGAAACTATTGAAAGGTATCTCCAATGTTTCAGTGATAACAGAGAAGCACAAAGCTGGGAATGTGGAAACGACACGTGTCGGCTCAAGCAATGGCACCACATTCCGATGAGCAGATGCCACTGTTTTGACTGTCGCTGCCGCCGTTGGAGGTCATAAAGCTGCCATACTGTATCAAAGGAGCCAGCAGCTGTAAAATGCCCATTGTCTGCAGGCGCCTTCAAGTAATGGTCCACCCTTTTGAGTATTAAATGCTCTATGCTAGAAGGGGCTGTTAAAAAGTTTGTTTAACCACTCACAGCGAACAGCAGCTGTTGTTAGCTTGAATTTATATTTGTTACACTGGCTTTAACTGGCGACAAAATAGGACCCTAGCATTATCAGGTAGGAGTGGATAAGAGGTTGATGACTCCAGGACCACAGATGAGAAATATGGAGCTCCTCAGGTCAGAGCTCGACACACAACTCCAGGCCAGAGACACTTATCTGGGGAATAAACTGCTTCTACACAACACTATTGCCCTTACTTGGTCATATCTGGTGCAGTAATTAGGGCCTTGGCAAAACTATGACAAAACCGTATGAGAATTGAAAAAGTACAGATGACACTGCATGACCCAATAATCAAAATACAAAGAAACATTAATAAAATAAAAACTAAAAACAGATTCAACAGTATCTGGACTCTAAAAGCCATCCATGGGAGGAAATCTTTTTCTTTCTAATGCTGCTCTGCCTTTGTCCACTTGGACTCTGCCTCCTACGTGTCTGACTGATTGCAGCCATTCATGGTGTCAGCAGCTCCAACCAAAGAGAAAAGCTGGTCGCCTGAAATGAACTAAAATGAGGCATTGATCTTGAAAGAAATGTGAGATTCCTACATAATATCTCTTTACTTACTTTCTTACTTACTACTACTGCTTACTTACTACTTTTTATTAGTATAGTGCAAACAAAGGAACTCAGACTAGTCCATGACAAATTTTACATGCGTGATTTAAAAATAAACAGGCACCTTTAAACAACGACCATGTGCTGGTGCTTAAATTGATTGTTGAACAATGAGATTCGTAGATTTCTGTGTCAAAATTGTCAGACAAAATCAATGTATAGCAAAAGATCAACCTTTTGCACCCTCCACCAAGGTGCCAAACCTCGCCTAGACATAACAGATCCTTTCCATTTCACAAAAACCACAACGTACTTGATGCAAGGATCTTATGGAGGGGATGAGAGAGGTCAAGGGGAAGGGATGAATGAGGCTGAATGTGGACATGGAGGATGATCTTCAGGAACCTTGTCCTTCTGGTTCCTGTAATGAAAGAGAAAAGAGGAAGTGTTTGTGAAAGTGTGAAAGGGCAGCTCTGCACAATGTCTATCAGTGAAGATGGTATGGAAGGACACGAGGGAGAACAATGAAGCTAAGATAGGCCAGAAAGAAAAAAAAAGATGAGATTCACAGATGATCATAGATGTATTCTATTATATGTGCAATTTTAGTAGTTTCTTCAATCTCCTTAGATGTTTTCTCTGCTCGATGCATGCCAATGATTTGACCCTTCTCAAACTGACTAGCATCTTTTCCACAACCACAGGATGTGTCTTTCCACATGATTGTTTAAGAAATGAGAAGCTACTCATTGCATCAGTTGAGGTTAAATAACTTGTTGCCAGCAAAGATAATCACCCATGTAGTAGTTATGCAATAGGAGTACCTATTTGCTTAGTTAAATCCAGGTGGAGACTTTTTTTTTTTTTTTTTTTTTGGCCAGGCAGTGTATTTCCTGTTATGTTCATGTTATGTGAAGTTTCTTAGGCCTCTGCCAAGTATATACTATAGGCTTCACAGCTCCAAGCCGGTTCCATACACAGCTCTGGGAATAAGTATGAGCCACACATAAATGTTTACCTGCTAGGAAAAAAAAATGCATTATTCATTTAAAGTCTCTGGCCATGTATAGCTCAGCCTCTCCGATACGTACCTGCCCGTGTGTGTCACAGAGTGTAGTATACTCTAAATAACTTGGCGGAGAATGTGAGGCCAGTGCCTCTTGGATTTGTATGGTAATGCTTTTGGCCTCTAGCCAAAGTGGACCCTGCAGTTGAGTTATTCCACAACAGCACACACACACACACACACACGCACACACGCACATGGACACACACCACGCTTTCACACTGGGAAAATAGGGATGCCCTTTACTCTTTTGGATGGAAAAAGAAATATGTTTCAATTAGCAGCTCAGTCCAAATACACCACTGTAAACACTGTGTGTGTGTGTGTGTAAGAGGGTGAGGGGGCTTGTGAATAGGCCCATAGAGTCACTAACCACAGGCTGGCCATTACACCTAGTTACAGTCACCGCTGGATCGACAAGGAGACAGACAGTCTGCAACGCTGACAGAACTCCACTGTGTGTGTGTATGGATGTGTGTGTGTGTCGGTGTCGGTGTGTGCGTGTCTTATATCAGGTAGGGGATCCCCTGAGTTGCCCCTGTCAGTACCACATGGTTAATAGAAAACGTACACTCTTCCAAACAGGGAACAAGGGGCAGAAAGAAGGAAAGGCGAGCTTTTTTCTTTCAGCAGAAAGAGTCCTCTGTAATCTGGAGCTCGGAACTTAAAGTCTGTCTCCCAGTCTCTCTCTCTCCGTCTGCGTCACCGTTGGTGATGAAAGAAGTATTCAGATGATTTATGTATGAAAAAGGTGCCCATAGAAATAGTACTCCAATACAAGGGCACTGCGTTAAAAATTGTATAAGTTGTCCCGACACTTAACATGTTGCTAATGGTTAAAAGCTGCATTGTACTATATATTCTATCAGCTGATCAATTTTGTTATCTAAGTAAAAACATACAGCCATACTAGGATTTTCTAACATCTTTAGTTATTTCATTTGAATGCATGCTACCCTTGAGGACACTGGCTATAAAGCACGGTATTGAATTCTACTTCAACTGGAACAATGTCAATCCATCTGAACAGCTGTTAAGAGAAAAAAGAAATGAAGACAATACTACTCCATGAACACAATGTAAAGTTTACACTCAGGAATGAATGGCACAGCCACACAGAATTATCCATCGCGGAGCTTGAGTAGTCACCACGTGACCACGACTCTAGGATGTGAGAGATACAGACAAACATGTACATGTTCATTCTTACAATCCAAACGAGCAAAATCTGTCATGGGACAGACAGAAGGGGACCCCTGGGGATGTTTGTAGAGTAGTGTCGATGCACTGTAGGACCTTCAAATGTTTAAGGTAGTTTATGGTTGTCATTGCAAAATATGCCAAAAGTTAGCCATTTGGGGGCCACCTGTATCATTTTTCTCATGGGGACCCATACAATTGACTGGTTTGCCTGTCCTGATGGTGTACCACAGGACTGACAATATCTGCTCATCAGACTCTCGCCTAAGAGAGTTTGGGTTTGTGTCCCATATCAGCCCTTTTAATTTTACTTGAATTTCAGTCACTGTTTGATTGGGCAAACCAGAACTTAAGCATAGTAAAGGTTCATGGCTTGGGTTCAAAGATCTTCCACAACGCTAAAAAATAAACATCTCCTTCTGCCGCAAGCTCTTTCACTATTTTCTTGGCCCACACGGTGACGAGTTCCACCAAAGCCAGCAGATTTTACATGCACTTATTGACAACCCGAGTAACATTGGTCGTTTCAGTCTCCTAAAAGAAAATCCCAATGCTGCTGCAGTCGTTTTCTGTTGAGGTCAGGCTGATCTCTTACAAACAATACAATGACATGTACAAAATGGGGATGATGGAACATATTTTTGGACACTTGGTTGTAAAAAAAGAAGCAGTAGTGTGACAAATAAGAAAAGAAAGAGAAAGATGCCTGCATACGTTCATATCATTGCATGACTTGCCAATGCCAAGTGTTTGTATAGCTGGCACAAGTCTGCAACACGTAATAACTCTATTACTTAAACAAAATGTAAGTGGTACATAGAATTCTTCTGTAAAGGTATGTTTGTACATTCCACCACTAGATTCTTTTTCTGTGTTTATGCACCGTACTATTAGCTTTCAGTCTGTCTCCCTCTCTGCTGCTACATAACATTACTGTTCTCTCTCCTGGCTTTTACATCTCTCTCTCTCTCTCTCTCTATTTATACACAGTGTTACTGTTCCCTGTCTTGGCTCTTTTAAGAGTCTCTCGCTCCTGGACGCAGCCTTAAATGGAAAGTCTATACATGCTGTCTGTTTGTGAAGCCCAAAGAACTCCATTCAACAGCTGAGCATTTATAATGGTTTGTTTATGTTTTAAAGGGCTTTCCACAGTAACCCACTGTCATGTGTGGAGCCTGGCTCAACCAGTAGGCAACTAAGTGGACACACACACACACACACACACAGAGAGAGAGAGAGAGACACACACACTGCTGTGCTTGAGAGCGTCAGCGATATGGATTTAATTAGTCTTATTATTCTAATCATAGGCTGTACATGACAGGCCGTGCCACTGGGAGGGGATGAGGGAGGGGAGCTGGAGGAGGAGGGGGAGGAGTCGAGAGGGGAGGGAATGGAGAGGAAAAATGGAGGAAAGGTGGAAAAGGTTGGTGTTGCAACTGATTTTGAAGATAGTGGGGTTATTATTGGTCATTTGGAAGCTTGGAAATGTTACGCTGGAGCCATCCTTCCAGGAAAAGGCTCGGATTAAATAAAGTGATCGCTTGCCATTTGCAGTTATCCTTAAGTGCTTCAGTTAGAGAGCTGCTGGTTTGGCTTTTCAGTGTTTTTCCAGCTCACGTATGTTAATGTGTTGCACTTTTAAATGCTTATGTGCGTGCATCTGTGTTTAAAAATGGAGAAGTGTGATTGACAGGTGTCAAGCTTCTTTGCACCTGTCACTGGCATCACTAATGGAGCCATGAACACAGGAGGTGAAGTGAGCGTGTGCGCACTTTAGTCCCCCTAGGGGGGCATCTTGATGGAGTGGTCCTCTGTGACACACACACACACTCGGATGGAGGTGTGTGTGTGTTGGGGGGGGGCTCCTCCCTGTTCTGCCGTTAATTGCCCCTACTCCATAACCCGCTGAGCCGCCATGGGGGTGGAATGGTTGTGGGTGGGGGGGGTGGGGGGTTAGAGGAGGAGGGGCGGCAGCACAGTCTGCCATCTGCTCTGACTCCTGACCACGCTCACCCTACCCCACCCCCAACTACATGCACTGCTCCACCCTTCTTTCCTTGCTGCACGTCAGCCTCTCCCGCCTTTTTCAGTGTCCTCGGGGGATTGTTCCTTTTATTCCACAGTGAAAGAAAACCTTGTATTTGTGTATATCCATCTATGTGTGTGTGTGGGTGTGTGGGTGTGTGTGTGTGTGTGTGTGTGTGTGTGTGCATCGTGTCTGCCACCATCAATGAACAAGCGACCCCTAATTACATTCGCGCAATTTTCAACCGCAAGTGATGCACACGTGCCTCTGCGTAGTTATTAGAATACCAAACACACAATGCACAATGGACACTCACCGGCACAAAATAAGACTTACACAATACTTAAAGCAGTCACATGCTACTTTCACAGCTTGCCCGTGCAGCTGTGTGTGCGGGGAGACTCACACACTCGTTTGAATCAGGGCATTCAGTGAACTAAAGGATGGAAAAATCACCGCTGCCACAAAACACGCGGCAAAGAGAGAAGGATATAGGAAGAATGGGAGAGAGAGAAAGAGGAGAGGATAAAGCGAGGGTGAGAGAGAGAGAGAGAGAGAGACACAGACAGGATCCTCGGTGAGAGTGGTAACAAGTGTCTGGCTCTTTGTGTCTTGATGTATTGTTCCAGCAGCAGGAGGAGACAGCCTGTCGTGGCTTGTGATTGACAAGCACATGAAATGTGGATCAGCTTTAAAGTAGGTTGCCCAGCTGTGTGATTGTACATGTGTGTGTGTGTGTGTGTCAGTGTGTGTACGAGAGCACATGTATGTTCCATTAGAGAGCAGCCATTCATCCATTATTGACATGAGGTTGTCACTGTGGCTTGGCTCGAAAATGAAAATGTTAACTGTGTCGGCTGTAGAAAAGAAAGGAACAGAACAGAACAGAATAGAATAAATTGTCAAATACATTCACAAACTATTCTATTGCACCCTTGCATTGAGACATTTTTTGATGTCCCCAAGAGAAACATTCTTAACCAAGGGAATTTGTTCCATTTAATCTCACTCCATCCTAAAATATCTCCTAAAATTTGACTGGAAATCCGATTCAAGACAAGACTATCGTGATTCCCAGAGGGGAAAATCGTCTCACTTTGGTGATTCCTCTGATTCTCCCTCTAGCACCATCATGAGGTTCACAATTGTAGATTTGAGTCAAAGTGTCTCAAACTCTGTCAAATGGAATTGCTATAAAATTTGGTCCGGATGGTGACGCTCCCCACAGGATGGATTTTTAGCAGCCTTACCTGTGCTTTACATTAGTCGCTAAGCTGATATTGTTAGCATTGGGGTAAATGAAGTATCTATCTGTCTGTCTATCTATCTATCTATCTATCTCTCTATCTCTTCACTTAAGCTGAAAAAAATGCTAAATGCATTACGCCAAACATCAGCATGCAATAACTGACGGTGAGAGCATTTTAGTATTCTAATGTTAGCATTTAGTGCAAACCACCACAGTGGCAATGTCCAGTTTCACAGAGTTTCAGCCATGAAGGCTGCTCAGGTCAGGTTCTTGCAGAAAAAAAAAACTACAAGGTGTCCTTGAAGATGAGGAGAAAAGCATTTACAGACAAACTCTAGAGGAAGATGCACATAACTGTTGACACGAAAAGCTGTGGAAACAGTTGTGTAACATCAGCACGGCAGATTGTGAGCATTTTAGCACTGGCACAGCGGCTACATCCGGCCTCACAGAGCTGTAGGCATGTAGGCTGTTAAGGTCCCCACTCTTGAAGATGAAGAGAAAAGCTGGCTGACGCAGAGAAGGGCAGAGGTCAACGACATGCAATTACAGACAAAATCTCCGGGAAGAACTCTTATAGCGTTCAGTTGTCGTGTAAAACGAGAAAAAAGGCGGTTAAACCCGGCTCATTTTGTCTCTCACCAGACACATGCAAAACACTACTTTCTCAAGTGTAGATGTCCCAAATAGGATGGTTTCAGTGTATCAGATGAACATGTGTTTGCGTGCAGTATGTACACATGAATGTAAGTACATCGATAGTATGTGGGGATAGATTTCATTGTAAAAATCTGTGATGGCAAAGCGAAACATAGCAAGAGGAAACAAAAAGGAAAAACCCAGCCAATGTGTGGAGCTCGTCTTAAAATGCCACCTCAGCATCTCTCAGCTGAAGGTGTTTGCGTGTGACCTTTGCCTCCCCCTCCCCCAAAGCTCCACCTCTGCAAAATAGAAATTACCGACAGTCTATCAGTGCTCTGGCATTAATGGGGTAGCCCTGTGCACCCCTGGGTATTGTAGTGTGATCACAGGGCATTTGCCCTCAGGGCCACTCTGATGTCCACGCAGAGAGATTTCCCCCAATAGGGACATCACAGATGCGCCTTAAAAACCTTCCACGATTCCGAATCGGGTTTGTTTAAGGATAACACGACTCCCAGCTGAATTAAACATGTGGCCCTGAGGACTAAACAGTCTCAGAGAGTGTTTAGGATGCATGCAGAAATATCAGAGGGCTCAGGGACGCATACATCAGAATGAATTGTGGGAGTTGTAGCTATGCGCTCCCAGGGGACATGTGCCTCAGAAAGGTCTGAGGGCCAACAGGGCCAAATCTGGCCCCTAAGGTGACAATAATAATAAAGGCTTGTGGAGCATGCTGCGGTGTTTGAGGTGGGGGTGATGCAACCCTCATTATTACATTGGAATTGAATTCCCACAGGGGCCCTAGATGTGTGAGGACACAGGCTGGAATATAGGCCATCCATATGGATATGCCGTGATGATGAAAGACGTGGCTGTGGAGGTATACAATGTGCAACCCTCAAGCCCTTTTTTTCATCAGCTACTACATAAAGGCCAATGAGTTCATCTGCCATTCCGCCACTGCTGCAATGTAACCGTAGCGTCTGAGGGCTGCCGTGGCCCCCTGCCAGTACAGTATCGTATATCCGCATATACTGTAGGGGCTGGAATGTTGGACGGGGCCCAAGCTGAGTCACCGGCCCCTGGTTTTCCTACAGGAGATCGTCTGGATGAAAACAAAAGTCGAGCGAACCCTGAAACAAGTCATGTTTTCCAGTCTGTCTTTAAATAACACAATACGGATATTCAAAAAGTTGCTAGTGTCATTAGTCACTGCTCCCGTGCACATTGAACGCAACGTGTTCCCTTCTTGGAGCCATTTCCTAAACACACTCAGAGCAGTTGTTGCCAATGTTTTTATTCTTGGAAACCCCTTTATTTTTAGGCTGTTTTATTCATAAACAGATAGTATAGTGATGGAAAACAATAGTGAGTCAGGAGGATGTAGGAGGTTGCAGAGGTGTGGTCCACTAAGTAGCCTATTAGTTGTAGTATGAGTGAGGGAAGAAATCTTAATAAAAATATTTGTGTGAGAGTTTCCTCATTCTGTTCAGCCTAATCTAGAGTCAAGATATAAAGTGGCATATAAGGCAGGAAAGATTGATACAAATAACTTCAGTGACAAGACCACGCCTTACTTAATGTCCTGTTCTTATCTCCAAAGCAGTCTAACCCTTCTCTCTGTTTGTCCCAGTTCTCAGCCCATCCATCCCCATCCCTTTTGTTTTTCCTTCCTCTTCCCTCTTTCATTACAGGAACCAGAAGGAGACGGAGCCACAGCTTCCCGGGACGTGCCAACCTCCTTAAACTCGGTTTATACTCCCGCAACCGGAGCCTTACCAATATTACCTTGTATAAACGTTTACGCTGGCGTGTCGGCACTGTTCTGTATTTACGCCTCTAAAACACGGCGACTAGTCGGCTGCCAGTCAGCAGAACTGAGCATCTATGGCTCAACAGTTAATTTCACCGCAGCTCAGATCATAGAGAAGACATCTGAGTAGATGTTGTGTAGGAGGCTGCGCTTGTCTGGCCGCGGAGACACTTGAACAAGGAAATGCCTTTTGGACCAGGATTTAATATTATAAGATTATGACCAAGAACAGTAGCAAGTAGGACTTCAGTTAAAATTCCCGGTGCTAATTCGTGTACGAACTATGAGGAGACACATTTCTACACTGTAACGTCTGGTTCCTCGTATGGCTTATCTGCCGATCAGCATTAATGGAAGAATGTCTCTTCATTAAACCCTGTCCACGTTGTGTGATATAATTAAAAAAATAAATGAATCCATATGGAGGTCTCAGGCTTGGCATCGCCTCCTGTTTGAAGAGTAGCAGTGTATCAGTGTGACAGTAAAGCAGCTAGTCTTGTATGGCCGGCCTGGATCCGAGCCGTATGCGACTACCGGTGCTGAATCCCTCCATGTGCTGCGATGTATAGCAGGTGGTGTGTGCGTACCAGTGCAGTCACAGTGTGCGTGTCTGGGTCTATTTTTTTCTCTCATTAATCCTTTATCTGATTCTTCTTTTCTTAGTGTCACTTTTTTATCACCCTTGTCTCGCCTTTTCTTCCCTCTGTTATTAGCCAGTTAGACTCATTCTCCCTCGCTCTTTAATCTTGTCTCTGAATTGCTCATTGAGATCATCTTTCTTTGATGGGATCCAGGAATCTTGCATAGAATATGACTGCGGTCTGATGCAATTGGCCTGTATCAACAAATGCCATTGAGCACGGGACGGGGTGGGGGGGGTTTGCTTGACAGATCCCTCTGATGCCGTGCCAGTTCTCCTGCCAGGCGTGCACACCCCCACACACACACACACGCACATCAGTGATTATCAAGCAAAGCCCGACAAGTGGGGGGCTTACAGAACTGCAGGAAAGGCCTGGCACTCATCCATCCACGGGCCTCTTCCCCCCCACTCCCACCCCCGCCCTCTCTGCTTAGCGCGCAGTGGGGGGTCAGTAAATACACACTCGCACACAATCCACCCCCCGCAGAAAAAAACAGCTTCTGTATTGCGTTTCCATGTTATTCTTCTTCTTTTTTTTTTCTTCTCCTTCAGCCAATCACAGCTTTCGCGGTAAAGGCGGGAGGGCTGCGATTCGGCTGAGCTTTCACTTTAACAAAGACATCTCAACCAGATCAAAGTGTGAGGAGCTGATACACACACACACACACAAAGAAACACGCAACACGCTTCAGTCATGCCAGAACCATACACCTGTCTTTGTTCAATTTAACAATGAAAACAGTGAAATATCTCATCTTAATGAAATATCTGCCTATAGTTTCAGCTGCCGGTCCGATACAATGAAGGTATGTGGGATTTAGCTTGTGATGCTCTTTGTATTAAATCCTTACATCCCATTAATCCAGATCATCTTAACAGCTTTCATAGGAAATATTTCCAAACAACAACCCCTGACGGAACAATCCGTAAAAAGATTTAACTTACTTCTGTTGCAAAATGGTTGAAGCAGCCTGTAAAACAATACATTTATGGAAACAAAAAAACCTCCCTGGCTAAAGTTAGATGTCATATCTGTATGCTCAGAGGCACAGCTTGTCAACGGGCGGGGAAGGCAGCGAGGAAGGCTGACAAACTTTAGACTACAGCGGTGGCAGTGTGCTAAGTCTTCAGTGACAGTAGGAGGCCTCCCTAAGGGGCCCTCCACCTGACACAGCTCCGCACACTCAGTACCGTTACATGTCGTGTGCACGACTCTATAAAGGCGGTTGAGTATGTCAGCCGGGAACCCGGTTCAAAATGAAAAGGAAGTTATCCCTCTGGGAGTGAGACGAGGAATGAAAAGAAAGAGGAAGACGATAAAAGAAAGCAAGACAGTGGTAAGTGAAGCCGATAATGAAGATTAATGCTAAATATGAACGCTGCAGGTTTAGCCGTAAATATGGGGGAGGGACATTTGATCAAAATAATTTCTAACATATTATTTAATCCGTCATCTCTTTGACATTTAATATTCGTTTGTTAACTTTGCCAGCAGGGTGTCCAGCTCTGTTGTCTAGAGTGGAAATTTTTGCCTAGGGCCTCAATAGATGCTAGAATTGCAAAACCCACAGCAAGCAGCTCAGCTTATCCCCTAATGTGATATAATTTAATCACAAATTTCTCCTCTGGTTTTCTGACGTGTTTTCTTACCTTTGGACAGGGCCGGGCCAGCTGTTTCCACTCGTTTCCAGCCTTGGTGCTAAGCTAAGCTGAGCTAAACTGAGGTAAGCTAATCAGCAACTAGCTTTAGCTTCACATTTAATGGATCTAGCTCTTGGTAAGGTAGCAACTTAGCATATTTGGGGGGGGGGGGGAATTTTAAAAATGTTCTTATTACAGACTAGTGGACTTTTATTTTTCACAACATCTTGACTTGTCATTGTAGAAGAAGCAGAAGAAGTGTAGTTAATGACCTTAACAACGGCTGCGTTCCATTAAGTTTCTCACTAACCTGCCTCGTCTTTTCCATGACCACAGGATATGTCTTTTCGACATGGTTGCTTAAGAAATGAAAAGCTACTCATTGCATCAGTTGGGGTAAATAACTTGTTGACAGCTGAAAGATAATCGCCCATGCAGTAATTATCCAATAGGAGGCTTGTACCTATTTGCTTAGTTAAATCCAGGTGGAGACTTTTGTTTTGGCCAGGCAGTGTCAATGAGTAAGTAAGTAAAATATGGTGGATAGTACAATATAAATAATACAAGAAATACACATTTTAGTAGTTATTTTGCATGTTTTAAATATTTCAGGGATTCATGTTAAAGAAAAAGGGTGGTCTTTTCATAAACATTGATATGCGTATAGTTTTGCCACTTAACATTAAGCCATAATAAAAATTTTGTAAATTAACAAATTTTCTGGTTTATCTTTTATGGTGCATCTCTCCATTACATCCACATATTATCTGAGTTCGCTGGGAGCGGCAGCAAGCGGAGAAAATATGCTCCGTGGTTTCTAAGAATCGCAAAATAAGCATTATTTTCAAAATCTTTATCTAATGAATTCAATGGGAGGATACTGTATAATCCTAATGTGGATTTCTTACTGAATGTAGGTTACCAATCTTCCTCCTGGATGTGGGGATCCTGCATTTTGGCCTGTTTCTCTGCAATAATGTTTGTGCTGACTTAGCAGAGTGAGTCCCATGGCTGTCTTTCTTATTGTTCTGTCGTCTTTATAGTACCGCATTGGTGCTCCTGCCTGTGTCTCAAACACATGCACACAGGCCCAGGAGTGTGGGACTTCCACAGCTGGCCAATCGGCACGTGCCCTGACCTCCGCTATTGAAATGTCAAGGGTCACAGGTTGCCTTCCAACAGATGGACCCTCTGAGTTTGTTTCGGGGGTTGGTCGGGACCGATTGCCGGTGCTCGCGTGGCTTCGACGTGGCCGCAAACACAACCCGGAGGAGGGGGTGGGTGGGAGATGGGAGCAGGCTCGGCGTGTGCCGGGGTCACGACAGGTTAGAGGTCAACGAAGCGGACAAAAGCCAGTGACTCCGCTGAGGTCACCGGCTCAGGGCTTCTCTCGGCCATTCACAGTCTTTTATTGCTGAGCTACCGGTGACCTGGCATTTATGGCACAATCCCCGATGATGTGACCCTTCGGAGAGCGCTGTCGAAAAAGAGTGAGGTGGGTCCTAATTAAAAAGCAGGAGGCAAATGTAAAGGTTAGCTTTAATTACGTGTGTGGCACCGTGTGTGTTAGGGGGAAGGACGGGCTTTCACCCGCTTTGAATCGAGGCATTTACGCAGAGAGGAGAGGGATGGAGAGAAAAATAAATAAAAATAACAACCGCCGTTGCCACAAAACATTTCTCTCAAGTAAAAACACAGAGCAGGGAGAAAGAAAGGGAGGGAGAGCGAGGATGAGAGCGAGTTGTCAGTGTGAAACAGAGGAGGAGGGATTTGGAGAGGCAGCAGAGGGGTGACAGAGAGATAGGAGCCCATGGAAAAGGCCTTGTTTGCCAGCTGGGAGAGGCATGAGATCATAGCCCCGTGCTACTCTGCGCCATTATCCCCCTAAACCCTGCACTCCTCCTCCTCCTCCTCCTCCCTGCCTCCCATTATCCTCCCCAAACACACACACATATACACGCTCATCTGACTGTTCTGTTTATTGATGACTCAAGCTTGCCGTTTCTTTCCGGATACACAGTCAACACTGGAGCTCCGGCACCTCGGGGCCTAATGGACTGATCTCGACTGTTTACAGCTGTGCCCTTTTCTCGAAATGACTCACAAAGGAACAAAGAGACCTCTGTGTGAGAGAGAGCTTTTCCTATTCTCATCAACAGGACCCACCGACGAGCCCGGTGCTTTTCTTCGAAGGCCCTCCCGTCTCCCTCCTCTCCTCTCTCCTCGATAAGCCCGTCGTCTTCCCACCGCCTGACAATCCACCTTTTATAATTGAAACTTTACATAGCACGTGGAAATGAATCTGGGCTCTCAAGGTTTTCTCAAAGGTGCCTTTGAGCGTCTTATCTTTACAAATGTACACTATCTTCAATGCCAGACTGACAACATTGGAAATCTTTTATCGCCCCCGATTCATTCTTTTTTCTTTCCACCCTTGAACCTTTCACCTTTGTCCCACTTACCCAGCTCTCCTCCTATGTGTGCATATGTTTCCAGATATGCGTCTTTCCATGCATACCTGAGGGCGTGAGCGCCTCTCTCTGTGTGTGTGTACGCTGGCCTGTTTGACATCAAAATTTCCACAGCACGGGGCGCTAAAAGGCCAGTGTTTGCGCAGCGCAGCGCAAAGCCCCGGCGCGGGCTCGGCGGCGGCGCTCACCGATTAGTCCTCCCGGGAGCAACACCCCATCGGAATGTCTGGAATTCTACACAACAAGGATTAGCTCATCCCTGTCTGTTGTCTCCGGTCTCCGTGTTTGTCATTCTTTTCACTGCGCGGGCTTAGGGGCTAAAGAGATAAAGACAGAGCGAAATAAAGAGGCACAACAGAGCTAATGTTTCATCCGAAGGCCTCAATTATCATCCGATTTGTCGGCGCTAATCTGGAAAACACCTCGGTTCTTTTGTCCCGACTTTGTTTTGGTTCCCTTTCTTTTGTTTTCGTTTAAGGAAAAGTTCACCAGAAACAGCTGCTGGCACCGTACCTGGCATTTTTTATTTATTTATTTTTTATCCCCGAGGATAACCGGCCAAGCTCAGGCGGCATGACATCATTTTCAGCTCATTCCAGAGCGGCTACGACAGAGTTTGTTTTTAGGATCAACAATCCACGGCATCAAAGAGAAACGCACCACCAGATGAGGAGAGCACCGTGTTCTTTGGAGGAGTTTGTTTGCTGAACCAATACCAATACAAATATAGACTTGAATGCAATTTCATATTTGAGACAGTCAGCGTTTTGAGCATTCTGTCATGATTTAAAAGCCACTGATCCAGGGAGATGTAGAAAATGATGGTAAATAAAGCACAATTGGGTTTTCTTCGTAGCTCCGTGTTGGTAGGTCTGCCCCGCGTCGAGAACATTTGGGGGTCGGAGCATGACACTGAACCCTGTCCTCGTGTCCTGGAGCTGGAAATCAAACTGCCAGCCGCGCAATTAATGAACTGCCCGCTCAACCTCCTGAGCCACAGCCCCCCGACTTCATCACAAGAACCCGGCACCAAACAGCACAGACATGTGATATATCATAAGCCGAATTTGACCTCTGGCATTGTTTTATTGCTTTTACTTCACAGGGTTCTGATGGAATTTTAGCTGCATTGTACTGACATCAATGGTTGTCTGTCTCTCTGTGTTAGCCCTGCGATAGACTGGCGACCTGTCCGGGGCGCACCCCACCTCTCGCCCGATGACAGCTGGAATAGGCTCCAGCCCCCCCACACGACCCTTCACAGGACAAGCGGTTACAGAAGATGAATGAATGAATGTACTGACATCCTGATACAGCTGATAAAGTTCTTCAAAGCCTCTTAGCTACCCATAATGTACTTCTTTATAATTCCATAGATTCTCCTCATTTAAGTATCTATTTTTTTCATTTGTATCATCAGCATGATTGTAATATTTTCCACCACAATCAGGGATCCATCCATTTAACGGTCCCAGGGAAATCAAACCTTGGTGAACGTCGCCATCTCCTGGATTCAGAATGACACAACTGCAGATCTCCTAAGTTTGACCCTTCTATGATATCTGAAGCACATTATATCCTTGTATTTCACACTTCAAACAAATAAATATCTGCTTCCAAACAGCACCTATTAGGGGAAAGTCCTGAAGGATAAATGTGGTGACATATTTCTTCTCACAGTGATCAGTGAGCAAAGATACTCTCTTTATGGGACAGGCTGGGAATTTCCAGTAGCTACATTTCCTGCACACCAAAAGAAATTTCCTCTGGGACATGTGTATATTTATGAAACCTGATTAATACAGTTTTAACCCTTTAGTTGTCGGCACGTTTACTGCGCACCTTTTGTCCTCCCGGGTCAATTTAACCTGGGCTATTTTGACTGCTTATAAAGCATGAAGTATATATATATATATATATATATATATATATTTTAAATTCGTTTCAACCTTTCATTGAACTTGTTTCCAACACATTAACATAGATTTTACATTTATTTTTGTAATTTAGGGTATGATACACCTCATTTACATAACATTACAAATTACTTTTGAGTAAAAAAAAAGAAAAAAAGCAGAAATTCTGAATTATTTTCACTATGATCAGAGACATATGTGTTGATCCATTATCACAGACTGGTATATGTCAGTGTTCAGTCAGGATATTGTTTTGAAACCTTTTTGATATTTTTTTTTTTAATGGCAGCTGTTGCGAAGCTGACCAGAGCAGCATAAGTAGGAGGCAGATTTCAAGGCAGTTTGTTCAAAAAACCACCGCAAGGTGTTTATTTTAGAGAGGTTATGCTCGAAGCAGACGCTCGAAACAGTGTCGAGCATTCAAAGCAGAAATATCGCGACAAGATGTTTGGATGCCTCGCTTCATCAGTTGAAAAATCACGTGACTCCCCAAATGAAGCTTCATTACGTCACACGCTTATCGGCCGTCATCAGCGACGTGTCACGGGATTGTCAAACTCACAATGCTTATAAATGGACACAGTCCCTCAGGTGGTTGTGGGTTTTTGAGAGGAGGAGAGTCTTGCATATGTTACGTAATTTCATTGATTTAGAACGAGGGAGAGTGAAGTTTAAGGTAAGATTAGTATAACATTAGATTAACTTGCATACTCACAATTTGGCACATAGGCATTCACACACCATACATTGATTTACATACCTGTATACATACATAGAAGAGGAACATACTGAAGCCTAACTGTTTTTAAATAAAAATCTCTGAACCACCCAAATCCCCTTCCCAGTTTCACAAGCATTTTGTACAACTACTGTCATCGCCATCCCTAGATGCAGAAGCATTTCACTTATTTGGTAAATATATTTTTGTATTTCTATCAATCTTGTAAAAGCATATATTTAAAACATACAGTATTATATGATGTCAAACTCATATAAGTATATTATTTTATATAAACGAAAAAAAATCAAGCATTTCGAGTTGCACATACTGTAGATCCTTTATTGTTAAGCAAACACAACTTTCTGTTTGACGAACCTTCGTTTCATACGAATGCTATGTATAATATTATCCAGCAGATGTCGCCACATTTAATTGTATCAAATGCTTCGAAACACCTGAACCATTTCAACACAATTGCTTCAGATTGATTCAGTGGTTCAGAAAGCTTCGGTTTCTCCGTCACTAGTTTATTTACAACAAGTGCTTAAAGCTTCACGTGTAGCAAAAGAGTAGACAACACTCTAACCAGTTTTACCCAAAATCCCACATTTTACCCATACATAAATGAAATAACAAATCTAAATAATACCTAGAACTAATGTATCTTACCTACACTCATTTAGACTAGTCCAACGACCTCCCCCAATCATGTTACTCAGAGTATAAAAGCAGGAAATATTGCAGCATTTCTTCCTTTTGACTCTGACCACATGGTGAGTAAGTAACACAATTAAATGTGAATTTAACTTATTTTGACAATAACTAAATCAATAAACTATAACTAAATTTAACAATACTTGTAAGAGTTTATTTTAACCAAAGATGTTGGACTACAAAATATAACCAAACATATTACAAATCACAAACAAACCCGGGATAGTCTGTCTCTGTAAAATGATGATGACTAATGGTAAAATGGCTGAAAACCAACAAGTATGGTTACACAAAGGATGGTATTAATAAATGAGACAAATGGTCTCAGCACAGCAGCAAATATCTCCAAATGATCTCACCATTCTGTGTTACACATTTTTAGCCGACTTCATTGCAAGTCATTACCACAGATTTTAAACTTCATTTGCACCTGTAATAAACCTAATTTACATGAAATGATTAGTTATTTGGGATAACAACTGATTGGTACTGTATATGTCAAGCATTAGCCAGGATAACCCTCAAAATTGACTGATACAATTGTTTTCATAAATAAGACACCAAAGAAATATAATTTGTAAAGTGGAGCATTCATTTTAAAAACTCTTTCTTTGACCTTCTTTATAAAATCATAAACACAGAAAAAAGGTGCGAGCATGTGTGTGTGTGTGTGTGCGACGGACAACCCGTTGGCCCCTGACAGGGGGCTGTAATCCGTTTACAGCTGTATGCAATGGTGACCTGCAACAAAAGTAGTATATAACAAATCATTCAAAAATGTATTCTTATTTCACACAAGAACGCAATGCACTGACCGGAATGGATATCGACAAATAATACGTGAAAAAAGTGCAATACCATGTCAAAGTTGTGGACTCCCCCTTGTTCTGGTAATAATCAAGGATGATCTGGGGCTTTTTGTCCTCTGTGGTGCTACTAAAAGAAGCTTCCTAATGCACAGTGCTCATGAGAAGCAAATTTTTGTGTGGGGGCAGGTGGGTGGATGATTGGTTGTGTGGGTGTGGGTGTACATGTGTGTGTGTTCATTATGCTGCAAAGCGCAACAGTGTGACCATTGCACCACTAAATATAACTAGGTCAAATTGACAGACCCGGGAAGACAACAGGAGGGTTAAATAATCTGATATTTAGTGCCTCTGCAGCTTGGCAGACAATAACATACAGCACTCAGCCACAACATTAAAACCACTGACAGGTGAAGTAAATAACATTGAGCATCTTGTGACAATACTATGTTCTGCTGGGAAACCTTTGGACCTGGCATTCGTGTGGATGTTACTTAGACATGTACCACCCACCTAGACCAGACCAGCACCCCCACCCCATAGTAATGACACTCCTTGATGGCAGCAGCCATCAACAGCAGGATGCAGCCTGACACAGACACACACAAAAACAGTTTAGGAACAACTAAAAAAAACATGAAAAACAGCACAAGGTGTTGACCTGGCCTCCAAATTCACTAGATCCCAAACTGATCAAGTATCTGTGGGATGATCCTCTCAACCCATAGGACCCAAAGGCCCCCCACTAACAACATCCTGTTGCCAGACACCACAGGACACCCACAGAAGGCCCATGTCCATTCTCTGATGAGTCACAACTGTTTTGGAGGCACAAGGGAGACCTACACAATATTAGGAAGGTGGTCATAATGTTATGCCTGATCAGTGTAAGAAATAGAGTGTAGAGAATAGCAGATATAATTGATTGACATAGTTCCTAAAGGATCAGTGCTGTTTTGGCTCTTTGGACTCTTGCATCTAATAATAGCTATGACCGTGATAGGAGAAATAAGCCCTCACAGGTATTACATGATATCTGAAGCATGTTATATCCTTGTATTTCACAATACAATACAAATAAATAACTTTCCAAAGGCCACCTCTTGGGGGAAAGTCCTGAAGGATAAGCGTGTTGACATTTTCCTCTGATGATGATCAGTGAGCAGGTATTGAAGGAGAACAGGGAATTTCCAGCAACTACATTTCCAGCATACTAAAAGATATTTATTTGCTTTGAGGGAGCCTCAATAAATAATGTGTGTATTCGCCCTCGTTGCCTCCACCTTTTATTATTTTATTTCTCTCCAGCATTCAGCTTTTGCAGACGTTGACATCTAAGAAACATACAAGGTAGGTTAGATGTATCGCCAATCGAGATCTAAATCTGATACACTTTTAGTCATTGTAGGATGAACATTAAACTCAGGAAACTGTCCTGAAGGTGGCAGTGTTTACCACACATGTGTATCCTGCATTTCCATCACTTACTATTATTGGCATCAGTGTAAGATTCTTGTTCAGAGTTTAACACAAGTTAACTATGAAATGCATCAAAAACATTTCATCAGTTTACGCTATGTGTGCCGTTATAATGTTTCCCCTTTTTATGAAGAGTATCAAATCAAGGCATTTTCCATCTACAAAAAAATAAAAAATAAATGACGTCTGAGTAAAGTACGCCTGCATAGACTTTTTTTTGTTTGTTTGGTATTATTTTGGAGAGGCCGGTGACATCGTGTCTTGCGGAAGCAAGTAACAACATGCACCCTTGTTTTGACTGACGTGGATCAGTGATGGAAAGGAGAACGGTGATGTTATGAGTGACGTCCCCGCACGGGGAAATAGTTTGAAGCTGTAGCCCAACTGTCAGGGTTGTGACCTGTTGTGACTGGTAGGAAGTGACAGCAGAAGTGATTTAATACTACTACTATGTCATGGAACTGTAAAGCGAACTGTTCTGATTTTAATAAATAGATCGTGTAATAGTTGAATCATTTCCCATCATTCTGTGAAAGCCGTTATCAGATTTCCTGACCCACGCGCTATGAGTCTGCGAAGCACAATGAAAGGCGTTGGTTAGTAGGAAGCTGGAGGTGTGCAGGACGTGGCCTGCAGCTCTTCACCTAACAGCTCACTGTGGCTGTTCCTTCTTGTTCCATTCATTCCTGCGAACTCATCCACTCATGCGTAATATCCATGATCTCGCTGACCTCACTGATAAACACATTCATAGTAAAGTTAAGAACCTACTGCTGATGATGATGATTCTATATTCATTCTATATTCCTGTCCGGATATCTGTTGATAGAGATTACAGCAGCCTTTTGTTCAGTAAAGTGCCCACATACACCCAGGTCACATTAGTTAAAAACCGCGTACGCTCCTTCAGAAAAATAGTAATGCTCCACTTTCATCAGTGGGCCATGGACTCTGCCATCATGTTTTATCTCATTTAGCAAGAGATGTTGTCTTAAGGGAAACTTTTGAAATTTCCGCTTTAAGTTAACTTAAAGAGGTTTTAATTGAAAATTCAGCAGAAAGAGGAACTATATGAAAGGACGGGATCATCAGTGAGTGAAAAATTGTGAGTATCTCTGGCCTGGAGTGGTGGTGGTGTTTCCTGTGGAGCTCTATACTACATCTGTTGTCGTGGTCTCATCAGCCTGCCCAGTCTTCATGGAATCCTGCAGTTATCCACTCCTACCTGAATGAACAATTCTCCAACCTGCCTATGATTCCTCTTACATTTTCAAACCGTCATGTAACATCATCAGTTTGTATCATAAGATTCCACATGTACACTTTAGTCAGATATGTGTATCTATGACAGATGTATGTTTATCTTGCTGTTCTCTTCTCTTCTCTCTTTGCTGTTCTCTTCTCTCTTTCTTCTGTCTGTACCCGGCTGGCCTTAGGCAGATGGGTCCCTCCATATGAGCTGGGTTCTGCTCGAGGTTTCTTCCTGTTAAAAGGGAGTTTTTCCTTGCCACCGTTGCCTTCAGGCTTGCTCTGGGGGTTTCAGGCCGGGTTTTTGTAAAGCGTCTTGAGACGATTTGTATTGTTATTGACGCTATATAAATAAAATTGAATTGAATTGAATTGAATCAGTCTGGAGTTTAGTCATCCTGAGTTCCTGGCTAACCTACCTCCTGTGACTAACCAGGACACTACAGGAGAAATGCTTTGAGGGTACAGGCTTTGACAAACGCTCATATCTGATTGCGGCATCTTTTGGGATGCTTTTTGAAAACCGTAAACTCACAGGAATCTTATCTGATCAGTTTTTTATCTGGAAGGTGTGGTACCATCAGTCAGGGCGGGAGCGCCCATCCTCTTTCAGACTGACGGCATGAATAGATTAAGCTTCTTTTGCCTTCTGTGTTCTCGCTGCCATGCGTAAGGGTTCGGTTGAGGTCTTTCCTTCACCTCCCAGCAGTATCCCAGGCACGCACGTAGTTTCACATTCACAATCTGTAGTCTCGTTATCTGTTGTCCACAAAGCAGGATTGCTCCATTCACTTTAAATCGTTATACGACAACAAACTAAAAAGGAAATCCCTGTACACGTTGAGGTTCAAATTAGTACTTGGGACTCCTGGTTATGTTCAAGGACTTGGGTTTGTGTGTGTCTGTGTGTTCATCCCCTGACTCACACTTTTCAATAACCTTTTCTCAGAGTCGCTTAAAGGGTTCATGGAATAAGTTTAACCCTGGAGTACTGATTAACCAGTGAATGGACCTTCCAGACACAGGTGTCTTTATCCCACAGCCACTTGAGCACATGGTTGACATTCATTCATTTGTCTTCTGTAACTGTTTGTTCCTGTGAAGGGTCACGGAGACTGCCGGAGCCTATCTCAGCTGTCATCGGGCGAGAGGCGGGGTACACCCTGGACAGGTCTCCAGTCTATCGCAGGGCTAACACAGGGAGACAGACAGCCATTCACACTCACACCTACGGCCAATTCAGAATATCCAGTTAACCTAACGTGCATGTCTTTGGACGGTGTCGGGCTATGCTACTGAAAGCCAGCTAATTCCTGCCAAAGTCATCCAACACGTGATGATCTGTGTCTCTTGAACTGACCAACATTGCCATCCACTCATAGATAGATGCTAAAACAGGAACTGCACCTCACTTTAAACAACAGTTTGGCATTTTCTACTGACAGTCTCAGTTAAGGAGACTAAGGATTATAATGAGTTTTGTGTTGAGTTTACCAAATGGGGCTCTAAGCAACGGAATCATTAACATCTATTGTATTTGGTTGATGACAGAAACTTCCGGAGCGGTCGTAATAAAAGTGCGGCCAAATTAAAAGCCCCTGCACTTGTGCCAAGTACTTAAGAAAACAAAGAAGTGAAGTCATGGTGTTGGAAATGCTTGCCAACGTTTTCACTACGTATTTTTTATTTTTGCTTTGTCACCATGAATTATAGCACTGCTTACCAATTCCTGTCACACATACACTATCTTTTCCTCAGTGAGATAATATTATGACTAATAATAACACACTGATAGGGTAACGGTTACTCGAATTTTACCCTAAACACACACCATAATGTTTTACGATTTCAACAAGATGAGGAAGCACTGCATGTGCAGGTTTGGGAAACACACACGGCTTTGTTTAATCTTTTTACCTGTCCTCACGTTTACAGTATGTGCTTTGTGTTGAATGATAGTAATATACCTTGCTTCTCACTTTCCTGCTTCGCCCGTTCGGTGTTTCCAAAGGGGGCTTTATTTTGCGCCCTTGTTTTATATTTGACTCAGGGGATGTTTTACATGCTTGCTTGCTGTGCATTCAAAACCAATCGAACAAGGAAATGTGTCTCAGCTCTCCTGGACCAAAACCCTGACCCTTTTGGAGTTTTACTGTAACAGTTCCTCGTATGAGTAAGTCCGGCCAGAGGCTGCATGCCAGCAGTTCTTCTGTGTAATCTGCACAGAGTGGCCTCTGTTCTGTGACTGGGTCAGCATCCCATTTTTAACATCATCATTTGACTATGTAAACCAAGCGGAAATCATTCCTGTCCACAGAAAGACGTGGGGATTGCGGTAAAGTGATGGGAAAGGCACCACGACAGGAAGTAGGAGACGCTTTTAGCTAAAGCTTTTTGCATTATCACTCAAGTCATTGAGGGCGTTTATTTGTTTTCCAGGTAACCATGGCTATTCAGAGGTAAGGCCTTACACGAAGCCTCTCAGTCATCCAGGTCATGGTATATCCACAAACATTAAAGAAAGGCAACTGGACACGCCGAGTTCCTTGAAGATGTTTCATCCAAGTAGCTGCTTCAGTTCTAAATGTCTGGTGGGGAGTTTGGGTTCAAGTAGGAACATCTGTGGGTGTAGGCCATCAGAAACTCGCTTGACTAGTATCTGTTAATAGCACGACTAGTGTTTGTTAATGGCTACAGATTTGTAACCTGTCATTAAGGGCAGACTGTTTGTCTCTGCTCTTTTTCCTCATTGAATGGTGCTCCAACGATCCCTTATCAGTCACAGGCTCCACAGCTTTTGACAGAAACAGAAAAACGAGGCGGTCGAGGAATGTTGACAAAAAAATGTCGCAAAGATCGCATCCTTTTGAGAACAGTTAGCTAAAATGATGTTTTTTCAGCGGGACACTCGGGAAGTGACAGTTTTTTACATTACACGTAGACATCAGACCTCTTGTTATCATTTAGATCACAATCACATATGAGGAACCACGCACTTGCATTATCTTCCACCTGCGGATAGATGTCATTGATGAAAGTGAGGTTATAGTAAGGAATCCTAGTAAACAGCAGTGCCGGCTTGTCTCAACAAGTGCCATGCATGAATCATGCACACATACTTTGAACACATTCATATTTTTGTGACCTGAACTCGCCATTTTTTCCAGCCGCGGGCGCACACGTGAGTTATCGCTCGATCTGGAGGAAAATGACGACTTTCACCCCCCTGTTCGGGGAAAAAAGCAAAAAAGTTTTACGACATGGCTGGTGCAGCCGAAAGAGTAGCCGCCTCTGGCACCGCAGAAGCAGCTGATCCACACAAACATCTGAGTTATTTCCTGGCGTATACAGTTGATGGTTGTTCAAAAAAGCAGAACAGATCCTGGCGGAGAAAAAAAATATGACGGGCTGGGGATGGATGGGCGGATCAGTCAGAGATTCCTTTGAAAAAGAATAGCTCGAAGACGAACTTTGAAGTGGTTCTTGTTTAGTGTGAACTTGCACGACACTGTGCACAAACTATACGGCGTGGGAACTCATTTATGGGAAACCATGGTGTGAAAATACCAAGGAAGACCAGGAGTGTACATGGGATGGTTGAGGGATTCTGCAGGGTGTGGACAAGAAGGCCTTCAGCAGAACACAACAGTAGTAAATACCTGTTTGCTAAGCAAGTGTGAGATCGGCCTTTTGTTTGCAAGCAACACTATTTCCGTGTCACGTTTGGTGACAACAGTTGTCATAATAAGAGATGTTGCGAGTGCTATGGTTAATATTGCATTTCCAACACAAGGAAAACAATATTATAGTTAAATCATTTAAAAAGCAATTTCGACACACATTTGGCATTTTTTATTCAAAATAGATGTATAAATTAGGACTGTAAATGTTTAGCTGCAAGATGAATGAATATTTTAACTAAAAAAAAAAAAAACAATGCATAGACATGTTTCACCCAGACGAACAATACCACACAGAATACATATTTTCAAAAACAGACAGCAATTACAGTAAGCATTCTAACCAGCACGTCTACCGTAAACAAAATGAAATATCAGTCCGAACAATATACACTGCCTGGCCAAAAGAAAAGGTCACACACACTAATATTTCGCCTTTAGCTTTGATTACAACACACATTCGCTGTGGCATTGTTTCGATAAGCTTCTGCAGTGTCACCAGATATATTTCCATCCACTGTTGCATTAATTTTTCACCAAGATCTTGTATTGATGATGGGAGAGTCTGACCACTGCGCAAAGCCTTCTCCAGCACATACCAAAGATTCTTAATGGGGTTAAGGTCTGGACTCTGTGGTGGCCAATCCATGTGTGAAAATAATGTCTCATGCTCCCTGAACCACTCTTTCACAATTTGAGCCCCATCAATCCTGGCATTGTTATCTTGGAGTATGCGTCACCTCATCTGCCTCTCAGGACCACATGAACTTCCTCCGTTGCTCCACAGTCCGATCTTTTTGCTCCCTAGCGAATTGAATTGTCTTTTTTTCCAGTTTTCCGGTTCACTGATTTGTGGTTTTCTTAAGGCTACACAGCTGTTCAGTCTCAGTCCCTTGAGTTCCCTTGTAAATGCTCTTACTTTCACTATTAAACATAACCCTGAGTTCCACTGTTGTTTTTCTAAGATTTGATATCACCAAACGTTTAAGTGATCATCAATCATGATCAATCAGGAATCACATTTCTACCTCGAAGACGATGGTTCCCCACTATCCCTCCAGTTTTTAATAATGCGTTGGACAGTTCTTAACCCAATTTTAGTAGTTTCTACAATCTCCTTAGATGTTTTCTCTACTTGATGCATGCCAATGATTTGACCCTTCTCAAACAGACTTTTCCACTTCCACGGAATGTGTCTTCTGACATGGTTGTTTAAGAAATGAGAAACTACTCGTTGCATCAGTTGGGATTTAAATACTTTGTTCCCAGCTGGAAGATAATCACCCATGCAGTAATTATCCAATAGGAGGCTTGTACCTATTTGTTTAGTTAAATCCAGGTGGTGACTTTTGTTTTTTGGCCAGGCAGTTTATGTAAGGAATTCAACAGAGAACTCATTTTGGCTTTTTGTAACATATTTATATTGCAAAATGCAACTAATGCGTTTGACCAGAGCACTGTACATTTGGTCAGTTAGAGATTAAGTTGGCCTTCTCATTGTTTCCACACAGCGGCGAATCTGGTATGAGGACGCCTCCGTGGAGAACTGGTCGAGTTTGTAATGCAGGGGCCGCACAATCAAGAGCAGGACCTGCAGCAACAGGAGGGAACAGAGGCTCAGGGTGTGTATTTCAAAATGCGTAAGTTGCCAGTTGACGAAATCAGGCCATCATCTTACCTGTTTGTTTTTCGGAGGTACAGGCCCCGTGTCTTTTTTGTTTCCGCCTCTGATGCACTGAAATAGAATGTGTGGGAATCGGATGAGGAAACACACATAATATGATGATAAATTCACTGGCTGGTTTTCATTCAAATTCTAAGTTAATATCAACCCATCCATACACAGAGGAAGTCAAGGTTGTATAATGTAACAACTCAGATGTGGAAGAGAGGGAAAGCAAACACAGACAACAGCTGTTTTTGACATATTACTTCTGGTTCCGTGTAGCAAATTCTGCAGCTTTGAATCCTTAACCAAGCGTTTAGCTGTGAGCATTTGCAGACTTATCAGGAAAGTGCGACGCAGGTTTTAGAACAAGTGTTTACTTTGTGCTATGTAAGCAGAAGATAAAGCTGAAGGTCAAAGCTTGGTAGTGTAATTTTAAACGTACCTGTTAACAGCACATGGAGCCCCAGAGTGACAATTATAATGGCAAAGAGACAAACACCGGCTGCTACAACAATCCAGGTCACATCCTGAGTGGCTCGAGGGGTGCTGACAGATCTGAGAAGTGATGGTTCATCTGTGAAGAGAAATTATGGACTGATGGATACTCATTGGACTTTACATGTGGCTTTTGATGAAAGCATTTTACGAAGTATCCTTATCCTTATCCTTAGCCGAAAGATAGCTTAGCATTAAAATTGTTAGCATAGGGAGACTGTTTTTGTCCATATTAAACTTAAAGAGCTTAAGGTGTGCTAGAAGCTGTTTGCCCCTGTTTCTTTATGCTAAGCTAGCTGCTAGCTAACTGGCTACATGTAAAATTAGAGTGGTATCAATCTCCTCCCCAGCTTTTGAGTTTAATCAAACTATTTTCTGCATTTATCAGACATTTGGGAGATGATACAGCTGTAAACATCATGTTGTCTACAGTCTCTTAAACACATTTTCCTAGTGGATGTGGATTTTCAGACAACAGTTTGGAGAATTATGCATATTAGATTATCTTGCAGGTAAATCAGAAGACTGGTCATTCCAAATGAAGCAAAAAAAAACAACAACGCAGAAATAGATCAGAGTTCAAACCCTGATACTAAACGAATAAGATATCAAATGTTAATCAGTGAGTTTAAGGTGTGTTGAAAGGCGGATATTTAACCTTTTCACTGAACGAGGTTAGCTGTTTACTCCTGTGTCTTTCCTTTGCGCTAAGCTAACTGTTAGCTGTCCGGCCACATATGGCATGGCATCAATCTCCTCCACATCTTTTTGACTGCACAATTTTCTGCGTTCACTATTTAATTTGTAGTTATGTGTAAATTAATAAAAGCATACATACAAAAAAAAAACTCAAGATCTGATCTAATAACAATATAAATACAAGTAAACATTTGTTGCTGTCACGCAAACAGTCAGAAACAGTTTTGCATGCTTGAGTTGTAATTAGAACAGACAGTATTTTTTATCACTAAAGGTGGGGTTGAACTACTGCCAAGTCTGTTTATGTAAGAAGTTTTGAAGATGATATCTTCCTCTTTCCTTAAAGCCTTCATTAATCATTGAACACAAAATTCAAGTGTAATTAAGGATGTTAGTACGAAGCCATCATTTTATTTTTCTAACTAATGCCAAGAAACCACTTAGTGGGAACTTCAGAGGCACATGCATTTGTGAATACCTTGTTAGAGCTTGCATGACAGTAATGTTTTATGGTTTCAAATCACAACTTGAGAAAGGAAAACAAGTGGGAACCATTTACATATCAAACTGGCTTGTGCCTCAGGTTGTGAGGCATTACGTGAAAGGAAGGAAAGGTTTGGTAAACCACAAAGAAACCAGACCACAGGCGACGAGAAAGATGAATCATTTCTCTTAGCTGGTAAAAAGCGGTGTCAAAAAACATAGGCTACTTACTGCACTGCCCAAGACAGTGAATCACTGTGGCGGCATACTGCACATCAGTCCTCTGCACCTTCATAAATAGAAGAAGAGTGTTTTAAATCAAAGTCTACATAAATGTGAAGGAGCATGCTGTTTAGCTTGAATGACTATTTTCTCCAAAAACATACCTGGATACAAGAGTTACACAGTTCTCCGGGCAGTTTTAAGTCAACAGCTTTGTGTTTCTCCTGGGAAAATGACAAAGAATTTAAATTTTACCCTGCAGGTGATATGGAAGTTGTCATAGTTACTGTATGTTTGTTGTATTCTTTGAGGTGCAATTAACCATGACCGTGTTCAGGACCGAGATGGCAGACAGATCAAATGTTACGGGTGTAAACATGCTGTTGCATGCAACTGATGCGTTAGCAGATAGTCTGTGATTCCTATAAAACATTGGTTTAAATGGTGCAATAACATTTATTGCCATGCTGATATCAAAAAGTGGTTTTGTATACACCACCTCAGAGAAAGTGTGAGGCTTCCCAGCAACAAAAAGGAAATATAAAGCAAACAGAAATTAGGTTGCAAAAGACATTCACATGCAATAGCTGCAAGCATGTTGTGGCATCTCCTTTTTATAACACACAAACCAGGTCATCACATCCTTCTGCTTTTCAGTCGGATAGGAAAATTCTATTGTGCTAATCTCCCATTCTCTTTCAGACTCTGCGCTGCTGGCAGTAATTCACAACAGACTGATTTTCTCTTGCAGGGGTATTATACCTACCACATGCACGGAGTGGGTGTCAGCAGTCTCGCACACAGGAGACCCTTCAGACTTCCCACAAAGCCCCACAGAGAATGTTGCGGTGATCTGCGACAACATCTTGACTTCTTCGTGTTCTTGATTTCGTGTCACACCCACCTCCCACGCTGTAAAATATTTTTTAGCATTAAAGACCAATACAGCACAGTATACAACATCAAACGACATAGTAATCTTTGTGATGTAATCTACCATATACAATATGTGGCTCTAAACTAATTCAGTGCATTGGTTGCGTAGCATGGTGATAAACACTCATGCGAGATGATAAGCATGCAGATATGAAAAAAAGTGGCACCTTGGAATCTTCCGTCTGCGAAGGGACACCTGGTCCAGGAACGAGATCCGACAGTAAACTGAGGAAGACATTAAAGTTATATTATATAACCATTTTCCATCAAGGTCAATAAAACACACTGATATTATCTAACTCCTAATTAAGAAAGGGCAAAGAACTGTTATGAGATAGAAAACAACTGGCTTAAAAAGGCTTAACTAAAAAGCCACTACAATTATGGAGAGGCGAAAAAACAGGCCTTCCAGTGGACTAACGGTTGACGTGTTCTGGAAAATACATGTATGGTGGTCAAATCATTTTTTGATTACACATATGTTTTTTAATTAAAAGGTAATGTTGCAAGTCAAGAAAGTATATGTAATGAGAAATACTATCCACCCAAAAAGTTGCACGTGTGACTATTATAACTTTCTCTCTCCAAAGCTACTTGGAGTTGCTGAAGATCAAGATGGATAGTTATTCTAGATAATAGACGGACAGTAGTGACTTCCTCTATTTTCCGTAAGGACAAGGTGAAATGTGCCATGGTAAGGGTCATTTTGGCCTTGGTGCCGGATAGTATGCAAGATGTAGACTGAATGCCAGTTTAATACAGTACATTTGTGATTTTACAACAAACTGCGACTTTTTTCAATTTTTCAAAACATCCTGTGAAATATCGTGTGTTGCTGCCTTCAAACTGTGTCGTGTTTATCATGTTCACAAGTAAACTCCATATAAACTACTCTCCCTTGTGGTGTTCTCAACCCCGTAACCTGAAAGTGAAATCTTGAGTTGTAACCTGTTTGCTGATGTTTTCAGAAACAGCATAAGTGGATGGTAAGCTAATATACTCTAATTTAGTCGTACTAAGTTTTCTTCATAATTCTATGACATGTCTGAGGAAAATGCTGATATTCCAATAACCTCATCCTTTCATGACTTTGTATCTCCTGTATTAAGTTACCAACCACTGCCTTGCAGCAGTGTTCTCATGACTTTCCTTTTGGATAATGTTACCAATTGAACGCCTACAATTTCAAGAACCATGTCCTAACCAAGAGCTAACAAGTTCCATTTGAAGCCAGCAGGTACTTCAGGGCACATATCAAATGGAATAATTATTCATATCTGACAACAGATATTTATTTTTCAATTAAGTACCACCATTTCCATGGGAAAGGATTGAACTTTGTCCCTCTATACTCTCTATATCAACAAAAATCATATAAAATCCATTCAGTCCCAAATAAAAAATAGTAATATATGTGGGACCCAGCAGCATCGTGGTGCATGGAGCTAGCTGATAATATGACACTGCTGAAACTGAAATAAATTGTTATTTTTAGACGTTTAAGATTTATTTGACTTATGACTATTTACTTTCAAGTCAGAACTTTAAGGTATGCATTTAAAATGGGAAAATACCACCGACAGCTATATCTTCGTTTAGCAGGAAATGGTTAGCCTAGTAAGCTAAGTTAACTGGTCGCTAGCAGTTAGCATGGCTTTCTTCTAAAGTAACAAAATCCATCTACTAGAGCTTACTAAACACTCACTGGTGCTGAAAATCAGTATGAAACAACAAACTGTGATAAAATGAAGAAACGATTCTCTTTTGGTTTTGTTTGTTTCTACCAAGTTAAGTTGAGGGCGAAAGGGGTGATGGTGGGCAGACGAGGCCAGGTTAACTGTTTTCTAAAATCCAGTGTTTGTGCTAAGCTAAACTAAGCTAAGCCAGCAGGGTTCCGGTGGTGGATTCATATACAGATAAAAAAAGAAGAAGGGTCACGTTTTATTAACGTTGCTAACTGGTTTTAAAATGTCAAACTATTTCCTGAAAACAGAGATAACTTATTTGTGAGTTCTGTAATTCTGATCTGATGGAAAGGGCATCTTACTGTAAACAAATACCATTGTCAAGTACTGCAGAAAGCAGAAAAATATATATATTTGCTTGGTTCTTTAATGTTTAACTAAAAACAGTGGCACAGCTTCAAGAATAATGACTTGTTTCATACTCATAGTTCTTCTAAAGAAACAAACAACAGATGACAGTAATAATTACCTTCATGCAGAGCAGAGGATGTGGATCCACTTTAGCAAACGTTATCTGAAAAGCATTCAGGAATGAAATATCCATTACTAAAAATACCAATTCTCACGAAATAGTGCCAAGACTACTTAAGCCTGTGTCTGAAAGTATTTAGTTTAGATGTTAGGCAGATTCAATACTGAACTACTCATGTTCTCTGTGACGTCATTTTTATCGTTATTAGATCAGTTTGTAAATGTCGAGTCTCTGCGTCACTGGTTATTATCAACAAATATTCTCAAGTGACTGGCTCTGGAGCTAAGCTGATGTCAGCCTCTTAATAAACCACAATCTCTGTTTCCTCTAAGGATTCCCAAGAGTTCAAGTTCCCTCTTCACTCTGTCTGCGTCATTTGGATACACTTCATATGGGTCTGGCTTCACAAATACCAACAGCCCAGCATTTATGTGAGCTAAATGCAAAGGCTATTACAAACCCACACTTGCTTTGAGATAAGAAGTCGTTTCTGGATGACTGGTTAAGTGAAAAACACAGTATACTTTCACATCCAAAGGTTTTTCTTTGACATTTTTTACGCAACACATGACTCACAGAGATTTACAAACCTCCTGCAAGAGTCATAACTTCATACATCAGTGAAGGGTATAAAAACTATGCTCAGTCACAAAGGAGGCTGTTGACAGAATTATCTCACACTTAGCCAGTTGTGCGGATTCAAATTCAAGCCACATTTAGACCGGTCAATCACCACATGTTTTCTTCCAATGTGACAATGGCATATTTACCTGACACTTATAAGCATTCATCTGTTGGTAAAATGACACAAAGGTGGGTATTTTTTCAGGGGCCGTGACTAATCTGTGAGACGTGTCTGGGCACTGCGCCGTGTGTTTTTTAAAACCTCCATTTAAGTCTTCCATTTAACTTTGTGTCAGCTGAGGGCACACACAGAACTTGGGATCATTATCAGCAGCCAGAGTCCTTGCAAGCTCAACAAAGCTCATTGTATCAACACTTTGTTTGTACCTTTTCTCTGCTGACATTCTGAGAGGATTGAGGCAGATCCACACAGACGCCATCCTCTCTTTTCTGGCACAGCGTAGTCACTGCAGTAACTGGACAAGCAGGCTCCCACAGCAGAGTCTCCTCCAGTGGGTCAAAGGTAATTCCATACCACAGTTCTTCAAGACCTGTGAGACATTGAGGTCAGAGTGTCTCTCAATGATATGTTATCAGTTTTCAAGTACGGCACATACTTGGCTTGCTATGTCATTCTCAGTGACTTAAAGCAATAAAGTTACTCACGGTCTTTAAATGGGCAGACCTGGACCCTGGGGGCATCCATCACAGCCGACCAACCCTATGAGGAATTTATTTATTGAGTAACCTCTGAACAGAAACACAAAATAAATCTGCATATCCATGTCTGCAGAGAACTTACCTCGATACAAAGGCAGGGCAAAGGTCGGGAGTATGGAAAGGTGACGCTTTTTATGGGTTGCTCCTTCTTAATCTGCAACGTAAGTAAAACATTTCATTTATCTTTCTTAATTTCCTTAAAAATTCTTATGGCACGTGATACTCAAACTATTCTTGGATGACTCATAAAGTACACAGTGCACTACTGACTATCAGTTGTAGGTGAAATGACAATGCTGTGATAGTGGACTTTGCTCTCTTAAATTTGTTGGAGAATTAAAGTGAGTCAGTGAGTGAGTGAATGTACAAACAGCTGACTCACATGGAAAGGGAACGTTATAACAGGTGGTGTAAAATAAGCAGCATGACTGACCATCCCTTTGGCTAAAATTACAAAAAGAATATGAAGAAATAACAGTTTTGATGTTATTTCAAAGACCTCCGTGCACTGTGTGTCTGAGATATCTGTTGAAGTTAGCTTGCTAACAGGCCTGTCCCATCTATAATACAATTTAGTACCTCACTCAGTTGATAGGGAGCCACTTTTGTGCCTAGTCTGCCCTTTGTCCAGCACGAGCATTGAGAAATGATTTTGCAGTGGCTGTTTTCTAATTCAGCAGGCTATAACATTAACTACACAGCCTGGCCAAAAAAAAAAAAAAGTCACCACCTGGATTTAACTAAGCAAATTGCTGCATGGGCGATTATCTTTCAGCTGGCAACAAGTTATTTAACCCCAACTGATACAATGAGTAGCTTCTCATTTCTTAAGCAACCATGTCGAAAGACACATCCTGTGGTTGTGGAAAAGATGTTAGTCTGATTCAGAAAGGTCAAATTATTGGCATGCATTAAGCAGAAAAAACATCTAAAGAGATTGTAGAAGCTACTAAAAGTGGGTTAAGAACTGTCCAACGCATTATTAACAACTGGAAGGATAGTGGGGAACCAACGTCTTTGTGGAATAAATCTTAGAAAAACAACAGTAGAACTCAGGGCTATGTTTAGTAGTGAAAGTAAGAGCATTTCTACACATACAATGTGAAGGGAACTCAAGGGATTGGGACTGAACAGCTGTGTAGCCTTAAGCAAACCACTAATCAGTGAGGCTCACTGGAAAAAAAGGCTTCAGTTTGCTAGGGAGCATAAAGATTGGACTCTGGAGCAATGGGAGACGGTCAAGTGGTCCTGAGAGGCAGATGAGGTGATGCATGTTAAAAGATGACAATGCCATGAGTCATCAGGCTCAAATTGTGAAAGAGTGGTTCAGGGAGCATGAGACATCACTTTTACACATGGATTGGTCACCACAGAGTCCAGACCTTAACCCCATTGAGAATCTTTGGGATGTGCTGGAGAAGGCTTTGTGCAATGGTCAGACTCTCCCATCATCAATACAAGATCTTGGTGAAAAATGAATGCAACACAGGATGGAAATAGATCTTGTGACATTGCATAAGCTTATCGAAACAATGCCACAGTTCCAACGAAATATTAGAGAGTGTGACCTTTTTTCTTTTTGATGGCGACTTGTTTTTTTTGGCGGGGCAGTGTAAATGTTAATGTCACATGTGAAGATTATAAGTTTGCAGCGTTATTTTGCAATGGTGATGCACAACTTTCGGGAAACATGCTGCACCCATTTTCTGATAGTTTTGGTTTATTTTTGAACGACTATCTTCAACTATTGCCCTTTGATTGAATATGCTGCAGGGTGGAGGAGTGATAAATTAACAACTGACCATTTATAGTCTTCAGTATGGCTAATTTACAACCCAGTGAACTGTTGGAGGAAAGTCCTCTTGCTTTGTGGCTGTGCTCAAAGTCCTCAGAGACATCAGGAGTTTGGACACGTCACTATTTTGAAACGCAAAAAGCCTACATGATCGTCATTTACTAAAAACAAAGGGTCTAACCAGGGTGTAGGCTCCTGTGCCAGCGCAGATGAAATCTTTATGGCAGAGACGGAGGTGGTAGTTGTGATCTTCGAGGACGTCCGAAACGTTGACCCGCAGCTCCTTCTTCTCTGGGTTTACGTCGTACGATAGCCTACCAGCTGAAAGAGGCAAAAGAAACCATCAGACTATGAGGCGGATGATGGGAACCCTCAGATTAAAGGGGTTCAGTGACGTGATCAACCTTGCGGCGAGAGGCTGTAGAAGTTCATTGAACTTACTGATGCATTCTGGGACATTTCTTCTCAAAGCTTCACTGGTGCAGTCTGTGAACAAATAGAATTTTGTGACTCACCTTAACATAGCCACGCGTGACAGAGTAATGTTTGCTCCCCAGTTAAGCACCAGTCAAGGAAATATTAGGTTACATAACACCCTATTAACACTTGTTACTCTTCAGCTACATTGCACCCATTTGCACGTGTTTGCATAATTATGCAAATACGCATGTGCTCTTACCTGGAGTGTGATATGTGCCGGTCCAGGTAATGCCACAGTAGCTCGGCACTGTTTTCACAGTTACTAGCACTTGTTGGTTCGGAGACACCTGGGTGCAATTATTCTCGACTTCCACCTTGAGGAAAAGGATGTGCAAAACACACAAGCTGTCACATGTTTGCCATGGTTCAGCGGAGTCGTCGTGGAAGCTAGTGTGCATGTTGGCACCTATCAGCGATGCTGGAATTTTTGGCGTCACATTAGCAGAAACTGTAACGGAACGTCACCCTGCATGTTTTTCATCCGGATCAAAATACAATGTTACCTGCTGTCCGGACATTCTTTCTCTTGACGCCTTTGTGAAGCTTATGATTCTGCAGTTGGTCATCATCCCTGCTGTGCTGGTGCAAATGGACAAGCCATGGATGGATTCTGTGAAAGTATAATGCCAGAAGATGGCTTTGAGTTGCAGTTCTCATGCAAAAACTGTTCATTTCGCTGTGACCTGGTTTTGGTATTGGTTTAGTCAATTAAATGACAAAGGGAACTACAGATTCCGCAAGGACGAAAGGGATTTCCCCAATACAGCCCAGGCATTGAGGAAATCCATAGAAGCTATTTCAATATGCAGCAGATGTGGAGATAAGTGTGCATGCATCTGTCAGCTGGTGTATTTCACTGGAACCTTATCAGATTCTGCGGCTTGTCTGCGGAATTGGGAACATGAAATGTCAATCGAGGCAAAAGCTGAAGTTCAATCGCAAAAGGTGGCTGGTCACTTCCTTCACCGTTAGCATCGGAGTTAATCATCGCTAACCATGACTAGTCATCACGTTGGCTTGATTACTTCCAGAGAGTTACATTTGAAAGTTCCTCTTGAAATTTAAATAAGCATCACAACTTCTGCAAATGCAAAGGGCAGCCACACTACACAGGATCCAGATATGACCTTATTCCTGCAGCATCCACCAAACTTATTATTCTTATCAATCTACTAAGTTATTCTTACAGTGTGCAATTGCATGCAATGGAACCAAATGGTATTTTATTCTGAAATGGGCTGTAACTCAGTACAAAAAGTAACTGTGTACTCAGCACTGCTTCATCTAAGCTGCCAATAAACTATTCCACCACACCTATGTCTTTGTTTAACATGCATGAAAATAGAAAACAAGACAAAGCAGTTTAACAAGTAGTGGTCTGGAGCCATTCACTTACAGTCAGCAGCACCCTTTAAGAATAAAAACCCAAGTGATTCCTGAATGTTGGCTTCCCACTAACGTTAGAAAGCTAAGAAAAGCTGAGAAGACACAACCTATGAATCAAACTAGTTTGGAGATACTACTCTTTTGATGAAAGGAAAGGGGTACACCAATCAGGCGTAACATTATGACCACATTCCTAATATCATGTAGGTCTCCCTTGTGCCTCCAAAACAGTTGTGACTCATCAGAGATTGGACATGGGCCTTCTGAATGTGTCCTGTGGTGTCTTAGAGGGGGCCTTTGGGTCCTATGGGTTGTGGATCATCCCACAGTTTGGGAACTAGTGAATTTGGAGGCTAGGTCAACACCTTGTGCATGTTTTATGAGTTGTTCCTAAACCATTTTTGTGTGTGTGCATCCTGCTGTTGATGGCTGCTGCCATCAAGGAGTGTCAGGAGTGGCACCCCCCACCCCCCACTATGGGGTGGGGGGTGCCTGGTCTGGTCTAGGTGGGTGGTACATGTCTAAGTAACATCCACATGAATACCAGGTCCAAAGGTATCCCAGCAGAACACTGTATTGTCACAAGATGGTCAATGTTATTCACTTCTCCTGTCTGTGGTTTTAATCTTGCGGCTGATCAGTGTTGCAATGCCAGGTAGCATTTCTATCGGCCTCTACATCTGTATGTGTCGTGTCCATCCATTCAACCGTGCGCGTGTTCTACAAATCATGATGTTTACGCACCGTCAAGCTGCAAAACCGCCTTGATGCCGAGGTGTAGCGAGCACTTCTGCCTCCCCTCACACCTCACCGCCGTGGAGAGGCTGACGTTGTGGAGCACGGAGGTTTTGTTGAGACCTTCTGGAGGGTTCTGACACGGAGGAGGAAACAAATCTACACCGGACAGAGACAGAAAATCTTAAATCACTTCATAGGAAGAAAAAACAATAAAAGCACTGCCAGCATTTTTGGGAGAGAGCTCAAAGGTAGTCTTGCATACGCCCAACATTATGACTGATTTGACTTGCACGTTTATGGCGGGGTAACTGCTTTCATTTGGAATTCCTTTTGTTATTAATAGCGACACACCGGCATTTCCTCCTTCAGTCACACGTTTTGGTGTATTCTGTTCAGTTTTAAAACCAGAACAATGCGTACAATGTGACGGCTTAATCTGACACCCACACACCTGTCAGTCACTGCATTGTTTGGTGGCTGTCTGATACAATATAAGGCCTTATTATTCATCGCGTCCAAGTAATTACACAGTAAAAGCCATTCAGACATTACAATAGGTGGTTCACACTTTCATTTCTTCTGTAACGTTTCATCTGTTTAATGGTCTGAATGTGTTTTTTTTTTTGCAGCCTTGACTTAAATGTGATTATGAACACTGAATATACAGCTTCTGTAGGAACATGCAGGAAGCTTTTGGAAGCTAGAGAATATCAGGTGAGTTATTGCGCAGAAACCGGTGCAAAGTGCGTGCACGGCTGCAGATGTAAAGTAGCAACGGCGTCTATACTCACAGTCTGGCTTTAGCTTGCAGTGAAGTCCCTGCAAAGAGAGAGAGCTTCAGATGAGCAGGAGTTCCCATAAATAGCAAGTAGTAAGCAATTCTTAACAAAGAGAACAAAGGTAAGCCCAGCAAGACAGGGAATTCCCAAACATTAAAGAGGACTTTATATCCTCATTGCTCATATACAAGTGAGCTTGGGTGCATTGTTGTTTTTCTTATGGCGAAATTAGTTTACAGCGGTACAATCCCTCAATCGTCGCTGTTATGCCGTTGTGAAGTTAAGGAACATCTCAGATATGCAAATCGCCAGCCATTAAACAGAATTTGCTTAGGCTCAACTCCAACAGGTGACAATGCATCCTTGTTTGTTCTTCAGCTGGGAACTATGTCTCTCTGAAAGATATTTCAAATATGCACATACGCTGCTATTCCTGCACCGAGTGACTAACAGGAAAAACACTACATTAGGTAAGTCACATTACCTCACATGTATACTGATGTTCCGGATTATGAATATTAACAGATATCTGGAGGGCAGTTTGAGGATTTTGTGGTTGGCTGCAATAACCAAACACTGATTTATGATTTTTATTGCAAATACCTGTAAAAACTTGCAAAAGATAAAAAGGCGTCTTGGGGCATGTTAACAGCTCCTAGTGCAGGTCTGCTCAGGCTGCCGAGAAAACCCAAGTAAACATGGTGTAACCTGTCCACCACCCTTCACCCAGGTATATTTGCAGTTGTTTCCTCCTTTGGCTCCAGTAAATGATTAAGGAGGTATACTTCCTGAGCCATCAAGAACACTAGCCGGGACAAGACAGCAACACACTTCACACAGGCTGAACAGAAGGGGCCGTGGACTGTTATGAAAAGGCGCAGGTGACTCAGCAGGTAAGTCATTCAGAGTGGGGTACTATTATCCTGACTAAACTGGACGCTTGAGGAAACAAAAAGGTGACCTCACACAGAAACTGCGGCTTTGCTTGTTCTACTTCCCAGATCTCAATCTACTAATACATACAGCAGTAGAATCAGTAGTAGTGGTGGAAATTATTGTAAACATAAGTGTATTTCTTTTTTTCTCACCAGAATTGACACAATAAATAGCAGCAGCAGGAGTATTATTGGTTATTATTATTATTATATTATTATTATAACATTTTTAGCATAGCTGAAGATGTGGTATTACCTGAGAACATCTTGTGCGGCATTTCTCAATCTTCTCCAGTCCCATGCTGTCAGCTGCTTCTGCTCCTTTCAGACCCAAGCAGCAGTGGGATATCAGCAAGACGAGGAACAGGATCATTTTTTTTTTTTTTTTACCAACCAGCTCTGGACACACAGGCTTCTTCTTTCAGTGCTGCTTGTCTTCTCCTCCAGGTCTTGCAAACTTTCTGATGTTCCCCTCCTTCTTCTCGATGAGAGGAGTGACAGGACTGGACGAGGCTTGAATGACAGGCTGACAGGCAGGAGGATGGCGAGTAAGCTCTGTCCTGGAGCTGATGATAGCCTGTGTGAGTACTCAGAGTGAATGACTGCTGCTGAAAAGGTGGTTTTAGATGTTCTCACTGGAGGCGGGGCTCTGGAGCACATGAAGTGACACTGTAAAAAAAAAAAATTCTGTTTGAGCCATTCATGGACACAAACTTTAACAGGATCATGTGGGAAAGAGGCAAATTTCATGTCTTATATTCTGTCGATATAAAATTTACTGTTAACACGATCACCCCTCTCTTCAATCCAGTCAAAGAGGATGGAAACGTGACATAACCATGAAGTTCATTACGTCGTGGTTACCTAAGCTACCTTATATATATAAGACGCTGAGAAATGTAGCTTTAATGTTAATGTTGGAGGGCATGCAGACATTGATCTGTCAGAAAGTCAAATATTTTCACTCAAGTCATCTGTTAACTTAATAGTACCCCAGGACATTCCACTCCCTACTGATTGGAGAAAACTAACTTCCTCTTGGCTTTGTGCTACAACTTTAAGCTCTATGGAAGTTTGTATGGACAAACTATAGAAGAGAAGAAATTAGAGGGCAGGTTGGCTATTCTCCGCCATATTTGAGAAGTTTTATACATATTTTAAACTTGTAATTACAGAATTCGTGCAACTTAGTCACAGTAGAGAAAACAAGGTTAATGAGAAAGCACTTTGTAAAGCAGCTGACCTATAGTTCCTTCGCAGTCGGGTCTGATCAACAGTTTTCCCTCATAGTTTGGTCTCCACCATCCACAAAACGAAAAAGCTGAAAGAAGCCAAAAATCTCTTCAAGTGAGGGGCGCTGCCATGCATTACCCAGGAACAGTGCTCACGGGGGCAGCTGCTACGCAACTGATGGTGTGTAGCTTCGGTGGCTAACACTTTAGCAAGCTAAGGAGCGGGTGAGTTGAGGCAGCCGATTTCCGAAATTGTCACATTCCAACTCCTGAAATTGGACCCTAACTGAAAGTTCCCACTTTTCATGAACGACTTTTTCACGACCTCAGTTGTTCTGGTGGAGAATACCAATGCTAGGCAACCGTCTCTGGTTTAGGAAGCTAACGAGCAGGTAACTTAAGAGCCCTCTGGTGATATCAGCACATTTCTATCTATTGCTAGATTACAGTTATTCAAAACATTCATTTTTCTTGTCAATTCTTGATATTTTCAGGATATACAAAAAATACAGAATAATCAAAATCAAAATGTTGATTCAAAAGGAAGACCATTGCCCACAGGAAAAACACATCTTTGATGTTTTGTTATAATTAGCATCCCATTTTGTCATTGCTAATTCTGAGAATTACTTCCATTCTGAGAAATGCATTGGTGTGACAAGCGGCATGTTACACATGAATGTCTCTGACGACATCCATTTTCCATTTCCTCAACCGCCAGGGGCAGGGTGTTCTGTTTCAGAGAGGAGTCACTGGAAAACCAGTAAGAGAAATGACAAGTTTATGTCAAGCTATTTGTTCTTGATTGCAGTTACTTTGGGCCAACATAAACGGACACAGTTGTACTAGGAGTCTGTTTGACAAGCACCAGCTGTGACTCAGAGCTTCCCTCATGTCTTTACTGTTAGGCACTTCTTTTTAAAGCTTCTTGAAACTGCGCAAAACATCGAAATGCGAAGTGAAAGACAAGCAAAGCTGATTACCACCACAGCCAGGTGCACAGCAATCAAAACCGATGCAATCCTCGATTCAAGAGCTTCAAAACAGATGCTATCACTGTGTAAACACAAAGGGTTTGCCACTCACACCTTCAGAAGACAAACAACAACAACTCATGGTGTACTCCAGCTGCACGTGTGTCTAATAATATCTCACCCATTTCTGTTATACTCCCTGTTGTGCCAAACCGATGCGTGGGCGATAAACAACCACTCCTACACCTGAAAAACACACTTTCAAACAGTGTCGGGCGGGTTTAACTGAAGGAGAAAAACAGTTTGCATATCTGGCACTGTCCAGATTCAAGCTTCCTCAATGAAAATGTAATTCAAGTCACACAATATTGGCATAACCTCCACCCTGAGCGAAGATCAGCGCACACAAACTTTATTGACCTTTTTTCTTTACAGCTCCTGTTACTATTTCACAGAAGAGAATTGTAACATGGTTACAGAAGAAAGTATTTCCTTAAGGGACACTGGGAAAAAATTAAAATAATAATAATAAAATCTTTGGACAGTCATAATCTTAAACTTCCTTCCACTTCTGTGTAATGGCTCTATCTACTGGAAAACAGTGCGTATTACAATCAAAACTGCTTCTTCTTTTTCTTTCTTTTTTTAACATGATATAGCTCAGTTCAAAGTTTGCGGCTGTGGGTTACTATGAGATAACATAATCAGTCTTTGGTTTTTATTTGTAGTGAGCCATCATCTGGTCATAACAGCTTGTCATTTATTAACTCATTCACAAAGTTCCTTGTTGTTATGGCTGGCCGTAAAAAACAAGGAACTTTGTGAATGAGTTAATTTATTGGGAGTAATTAAAATAGGATTCCTGTCTGCTGTTGTACAAGTTGTACATTTTGGTCCTGCTAGTTTTAAGAGTTCCATAGAGAGGGTTAATTACTAATAGAAATGGAAATATCCTCTGTCCTCAGACACACTGGAAGAAGATGAGAAAGAAGAAGAATATGTACTTACCAGTAAGGTCCTGTGGCGTTTGAAGGATGAATAAGCGTATTTATTTCTAGCTGGTTAACTGTATATAGGTGTTAGAATCCGCTTATCTCCTCCGGTCCATAGGCTCGGGAATTGCACAGCGCGTAATTACGCATAGCACTGCAGCCTGTACTGCACCTTAAATGATTTATTTGATTGAGCTCATCCCTTAATAACGCAAAAATAGTTATGAGTCTCTTACACACACCAGGCTGGCAAGCCCTTTACTCAGATTCCATATATGGAGAGGCAGCAGCAGACGCCCTCGCACTAGTTTCCAAACTCCACCAAAGATGTAGGGACTTTTTGAAAACCAAAAACGACATTATTCTTTTCACCTATTCCTTTCTATTATTTTTGTTGAAGAAAAATAACTATTTCTTGAACAGCATAAAGGAGCTAACTCTATTTCTGTCTTAATTCTAATTTGTCTCATGGTGTAACTCTTCAAATCCTTTTCCATCAGTGTTTGTACTACTGGGCTGCTCACGAATAGAAAATAAAGATAATAATTTGGGCATGAGATCATGGATCAATGAGCCTGGAGACCGTTTGGATATGATTGAGTTCTGGCAGCTATATAGACTACATAGTACGATTTATGGTTCAGCTGTAGAAAACAGACGCCTGACAACAGCGCGCTTGGCACAAAAAACAAACAAACAAAAAAAAAAACTCTGGGCCTCTAACTCTGGGACAAAACTAATTTCAAACCACATGCAAATATCAGCTCCTTGCGTTGGTCCTTAGAATCAGAAATGGGTTCTGTCTTTCCAGCTCGCTCGGTTTCTCACGCACAAAAGAAACCACGAAGCGACGTGCAGTTTCTACGCACATTGTGCAGCGCAGGATCCGTCATCATTTATTGCCCCCGCTCCCTTTAGCAGCGCAGGGTAAGGGCTGCCAGACAACAAAGCACTTAAAGTCCCTTCTGCACTGTGCGCGCTTCTCCTCCGATTTGGGTTTCTGCAGCTTATGATGGACTGTAGCACTGATTTGCCTTTAACCTGGACTCAGCCGCTTTAAGCTGCTCGTCCTGCACTGTAAGAAATACCAGTCTCACAAAGCAATACTCGCACACAAAGCCTTTAAATCGCAGTATAGACGGCACAGTTTGGGAATATATGATTAAAAATATGCCAGTTTAGTCGTTTCATTGAAAGAGCTATTTTAATCAAACATCAATGCTTTATTTATATGGATCCCTAAAATAAAATAAAAAAAAAAACCAAACAGATTTATCTTACATTTTATACAGTGCAAATGATACGCTTTAGAGCTGATGTTCAACTCGTTTATAATAGCATGTATGATGCTGGAGCCAGCAGCTTGGATTTTTTGCAGTGTGCGTCCATGGATGCATCACATGACCCGTTAATCTTCAGTGTATTTCCGCCTTCACGACGGCCGAGCTGCCATCAATGAGTCTCCATGGAGGTGTGCAGGGTTTTAGCAAAAGCATCTTCGCGGTTTCCTCCATCCTCCCCTCCGGCTGTTGTTTCCACCCAGAGCGCATGAACCCTTAACCGCGCGCGCGTCTCCTCATCCTCCGCCGCCTCCTCCTCCTCCTCCTCCTCCTCCTCTCCTCCGCGCCTTCCATCACCGACCAGCGCGATCGAGCTGGGGGGGAATCCGGGAAAAGGTAGCCGCGGTGCCGCGCACCGGCCGACGGACGCCCCGCCGCGACGCGCCACCAACATGCTCAGCCGGGTCAAGTCCGCCGTGGCCGGGTACATGAGCGGAATCATGGCCGGGGGCGGCTCCGGCGGTGGAGGGAATCACGGCAGCGAGATGCCGCTGAAATTCCCATATATGAGACCAGCTTTCCTCGGACTGTCCCAGGATGAGATTGAGTGCTCCGCGGACCACATAGCTCGGCCCATCCTCATCCTGAAGGAAACCAGGAGATTACCGTGGGCCACCGGATACGCTGAGTAAGTAACCCGGCGGCAGCTGGCCTCTGAGCGGCTCTGCTTTACTGGCTTGTGCCACTGGCATTTAATCGTCCTGGAGGCCCAGGAGCTCACCCATACACCTTCTTAAATGTATTTGCTCCTCTCAGGTTTAAATGCACATCCATTAGACCTGCACCGACTCATAAATGAGGAACATTAACTTGGAGCTGCACCTGATGTGACCTACATCCATCCCCAACATTGGATCCAACCACTGAATCAAATGCAGCCTACTGCGAGCCTTCAGAAACTCATGACAACATTCACCCAAAGGATAGCTACACTACCATCAATATAGGAATTAGTCTACATAGTCCATTTAAGGTAGCTGTGTCAGTGTGTGATCACGTGTCAATAACCTCAACATATCAATCTCTGCTGCAAACTGGCCGACCGGTCTCTAGGTGCATTTAATGCTTTTTAGTGCCACCACCAAGCAGTGAACCATCTGTCCTCTTTCAATCATGGCACATTTTGCACAGCAGCTTTATCTTCGCACTCCTCCACAAAGCTGAGATAAAAGCTTACAGACCAGCTTTCGTCCCATGCCTTGCTAATATGCGTCGCTAAAAGGCTTGGTAAGTGTGCGGAATATTCAGAATAACTGTAAACTATTCGCATCAGCCCCCAGGTGACGTAAACAAGTATTTTAGCAGGTTATTACATAAAAATATTACATGCATGAGTGACTTATTTTAAAGGCGAAACTGTGCACCTTTCTGCTAAGGGAAGCCCTCTTACTGGAAAGTAGGCGTCTAATCTGATTAATGAATAGCTTACTACAGTAGATGGGCGGGTCACTAGTTCACTTGTTAAATAATCAATATTTGTTGGGGTAAACATTGGCACACGACCTCTTGACTCGCCTGGGTGCTGCCTTGGGTGCCACCCAACTGCAGGGAACTACTGAATTAAATGTAGATAGAGTTCTTGGGAAGAAATAATCACAATCACACCCAGGAAAGTACAATAAATGTCCAGGGAGTTGCCCCGCAATCACTGATGAAGGATTATATCAACCGCTAACGGCGCAGAGATATGAGGACCCGAGCTCACGTGTATGAGCGCATAGTGGCGACGTGCGAACATGACTCGATTTAACACGCCTTCATTGTTTTACCCTCATCATGCTACATACACTGATCAGCCATAAGATTAAGACCACCTGGCTATAGTCGCTGATTATCTCATTATCACGGCACTTGTCAGTTTGTGGGATACACCGATCAGCCACGACATTATGACCACTGACAGGAGAAGTAAATAACCCTGAGCATCTTGTGACAATGCAATGTTCTGATGGGAAACTTTTGGACCTGGCATTCATGTGGATGTTACTTAGACATGTACCACCCGCCTAGACCAGACCAGGCACCCCCATCCCACAGCAATGAGACTCCTTGATGGCAGCAGCCATCCCCAGCAGGATGCAGCCTGACACAGGCGCACACACACAAAAACTGTTTAGGAACAACTTAAAAAACAAACAAACACAAAAAAAACTGAACAAGGTCCGTATTCCTAAAGATTCTTAGCGCAAAGAGTTGCTCCTAGTGGCCAAATTCTGAGAAAATTCTTAGAATCATGATGTTTTCTAAGAATTTCCCCTCAAAGTTAAGAGTAGATCCTAGTAAAGATAAAAGGTATTCCTAAAGAATCTTAGCTCTTCAGAGAGCTCCTAAGGTGAGATCTGTTAAAAGCAGGGAGGAGGACTTTTAGGAGCCTTAGGAGTTTCTTAAGCAGAGGAGAAAATGGCTGAAAGAAGAGGCAGGAGAGATATTCTCCAAACACTGAATGACAATTGAGCTTGTTACAATCGCAATATCGCCGGAAATGAAAGTCATCACAACACTGAGGTACTTAGCAACAGGAAAAAATGCCAGTTGACCAGTTGAGCCAGAAGCAAACACTGTTCCTCTGTCCAGTTGGGTTTCCTACTTCATTTCTTCTCCATTGCTGTTCAGTTTGTGGAAGATTTGAATGCCAACCAACACTGCTTCTTCTAGGCCGGTTAGCAATCACAGAAACTGATGAAAACTGAGCCATTTTACCCTCGTTAATACCAAATGGATGAAAAATGACCAGCATGGTAAATGAATGCAAGCAAATAAATAGAACTATCAGCATGTGAATACTGTGCAAGTGGGAGTTTTCACACATTTTGTAGGATCATTTTTAAAGTATAGTTTACTATTTATTTATTTTTATGTAGAATATTATTTATAATTACACAGTCTTCATAGAGATTAGATTCTGTTATTAAGTCTATTGATTTGACGGTCCATTCTAGGCCAGTTATCACCAAAAGTGTATTTTTATCCAGCTTTTAGGATCAACCAATCACACCTCTTGAAATGATGACTCATACCTAGCAACGGGGTCAAACACCCCTCCTCACTAAGATAAGAGTTTCTGTCTATTCCTTGCTCAGAGTTCTCTGAGAATTTTCTGGAATCACTCCTAAGCTAAGACTCCTTGCTGGGAAATTTTTAGGCTAAGTTAGGAGCTCTCTGCGAGGATTCTCAGAATCTTTAGGAATACGGGCCCTGGCCTCCAAATTCACTAGATCCTAAACTGATCAAGTATCTGTGGGATGATCCACAGAGGCACCTCCCCTCAACTCAACCCATAGGACCCAAAGGCCCCCACTAACAACATTCTGTTGCCAGACACCACAGGACACCCTCAGAAGGCCCATGTCCATTCTTTTGGAGGCACAAGGGAGACCTACACAATATTAGGAAGGTAGTCATAATGTTATGCCTGATCGAGATATTTTAGACTAGTAAGTGAACATTTTGTCTTTAAAGCTGATGTGTTATAATTAGAAAAAAGGAAGTGAAAGGACAAGGGGCAAACTTTGATGCTAGATGATTGATATAGAGCATCTCCGAACCTGCAGCTCCGGCCTGCAGTGGTCAGTATGCATCACTGATTTCCCTTCAGTCAAAGGAAGGGAAATCAGTGAACCGGTGACACTCACTCAGTACATCACACTTTCTTTCTGTATGCGGCTGCATAGCTACAGACCTGTCAGGGCGTCCATGTCCACTGCTGAAAGCACCTACAATGGGCATATGAGCATCAGAACAGGACCAATGGAAGCTGGTGACTTGGTTTGATGTACCACATTTTCTTTTACATCACATGGATGGTCGGGCGCCTATGCGCCACTTACATGAGGAACAGATGGTACCAGGATGCTAGGAACACCCACTTGCCATTGACATAAGGATGAGCTTGGTGTGCAACAATGTTCAGGAGGTGTACCACCTAAATGCCAGGTCCAAGTTTTCCAAAAGAATACGTTGTATTTAGATCATCAGTGATATTCACTTCATCAGCTGGTGTTCCTCATGTTGTGGATGATTGATGTACATCTCAACACAATAACCCAAAAACAATACATGACATGATCAGATCTTGCAGCAGCTTAATTCTTTTTCAGGGGAAAAAGCCTGGGCAGCGCAGGTATCCCTTAGCTGTAGTATCACCCGATCGGCTGCTCCCTACGGTATCCTTTTCCACCCTTGGCTAATGTTCCTGAAAAGTCGATTCCTTGATGGCAATCACCCACTCGATTCTAATACAAGTAATGTGTGCGATTAAATTTCATGGTGCGGCACACAAAACCCTGAGAAGAGAACTAATCTGGAGCTAACTTCTAATTCATTAAAGTAGCTCCTGATTATAGTATACTCATACTAAACTATTAGTATATCAGAATTGTTCTGGGATATCCGTGAATCTACTGCCTCGTCATGCATTTTGCGATCAATATATTCTCTTCTTAAGTGAAGTGGGGCATCATTCTGAGTTACTTTTAGAAATGCATGGTTATTTAATAATTGATACCATTATATCCTGTTTATTTGCACTCATACAAAGCAGAGTACAGTTTTGTATGTATTCAAAGTGCTCAGTGCTCAAGTCTAAGCTGTGTCTTGTTCCTGCTCTAAGTCTTTACAGCGTTCCATCAAGAACATTTAAAAGTAGTTCGTAGTAAAGTCGGTAAAACCTTGTGTTTTCCTTGCTCAGAAACACCTTGTTCTCAGTCTGAAACCTGAATCTAAATATTAATGTAAGGGGCATTCCTCTATACCTACGAGCATAATGTTACTCTAGTATCTACAATCAATAACTGGGTTAAAGTAACAGTTTGATGTGTGTTTACATGCAGTTGGATCTGGTTTCTAATCGGGTCCCAGGTCACATCTTCCTTTCTTTCTCTTATCTTTAATACACACACACAACCCGGCGATGCTCAGAGCAGACTTGAATCGTCTCATGCGGATTGGTGTGGTTAATTAAGTTCAGCCCGTATCAGCGTTTATCTGTAATTAAAGCCTTCTGTGTGCTCATTACAGCAGCTGTTATGGCTTCAGCCTCCTTCAAGAACTTGGGGATTGATTAGGCGTAATATTGCATTTTTGGAATGAAGAAAATTCCTGGTAGAATTAGACCAGTCTTCTGTTGTAGTGTCATCATTTTAACATTTGTTTAAGCAGTTCCATTAGTCACGGTTTTACAGTCCTGTGGGCAGTATACAAAGAGTGTAAAGAATTGTGTTTTTAGACTTCAGTAGTGCTAACAACCTATAGTTCTATCAATGCTAAGGCCAAAAAGCATTAAACAGCTGAAACAGCTAGCAGAGTGCTATTTCTTTATGCATATTCACATGTTTCCTGTAAAAACAGAGCTAGGGTGGCTGCCTTGCTCATGAAGAACCCAAACTTTTTCTGATTGGTCAGCGCCAGTGACCTGAGCAGGCAGTGCCCATAAATGTTTGGGCTAAGAGCCTGAATAAGAAGAGGGGAGGAACATGAAAAGTCAATAAAGCGTTTCATTGGACGCAATATTAGTATACGCCCCCAAGTGCAGGATGAGTCATCAATGTTTTTAAATAGTTTTCCAGGAAACTATAAGCTCCAAATTTCTATTAGGAATACCTAATATGACTTCCTACTTGCTGGACCAGATACTGGCAAATAGAAATAGAAACACTTAAACATTAAATTTTATTTCCTGGGGAATTTAAAAGACCATTCTTTCTTGGATTTGGGCATGTTTATGCTCAAGCAATTGTAAACAGTCCTAACCTTTTGGTTTGATTAAATAGGAAAAAAGGTTAGGATTGTTCATGTTATGGAGAACTTGCTAGCTACCGTGTACACTGCAAGAAATTACCATGCTTCTTGCAAACTGAGTCTAAAACCATGTTTTGGGCTTCATGTTCCTGCTCGACCCATAGAGTTTACATTTCTAAAATAAAATTGCAGTGCTGTGAGCCACAGCTCTAGCCCAAGACTTTTAACACAATGTCATATTTGTAGACAGCAAGCACTCATCTACTGTATTACAAGGCTGGGTCAACAAGAAGGTCTTATGCTAACATGGTGCTAATGTTAGCTCAGCTAGTTAATATTAGCTGAGGTCTGCCTGGAAAAATGGTCGTTTCAGTGGCAGCTATAAATGAGAAAGGCCTTTTTTTTTTCTTAAATCAAAGGCCCATCTTTTCATAAATTACAAAGAATTCTGAGCGGCAGATTTGCTTCCATTTTCACTGAAAACTGCCATCATGCCATTTCTAGTCATGTGCCTCATAGTCCCCTTAAAACGATTTTATTGTTGTGTTTCCTTATCTCTGAATTCCAGGTCTAGAACAAAACCTGCATATAAAAGTATTAAATCTGGACTTTTGAAAAGACCAATTTAGCATTGAACTCACAGCTGTTTTGTTGTTATTGTTGCCTTCATGTCCCAAGCTAACCAGAGGCGAAGCTTTGAACCATTGTGAATTACCAAATAATTATTACATCACTGGGGCCACCGTCTGGCCCAGAATCTGTTGCAGAGGCAAGAGATACAAAAAGGGCATTAGATGTCTGACGATGGAGGGGGAAATTAGGTTTTGTTCCTAGTGGGAGGGAAGCTAATTGTTTCGAATGAAACCGAAATTTGATTGGCAGGGAAATGAAATCATTCTTCCTGCAAATGGCAAAGTAAGGACAAATGAGTTGCAGGAATACTCCCAATCACACAATAGCACCAGCTGCGGCTTTCACGAAACACTGGAGGACTATTGAGTTAAATGCACTGTGGTTACGGAGGATGATAATTGTCTTACTAATAGTTTTTATAGTCATGTTCCAAATGTGCTCTATAACATGTTTATTTTTTTTTCCAAATATGACATCAGCACACTATAACACAATAACACGCCCACATATGCAAGTCATCCTGTTTTTGCCTTGCGTTCACCAACCGCAGATTGGATCAAGCCGGCAAAAGCTTCCTGGACTTCTGTGTATCCAACAAGCTCAAAAGTGGTAGAGTGTTTTATGACCATAATAACTGAGAGGGAATTTTCTACCATGGTTATGGGTGCAGTGGTAATGCATTAGGTCTGAAAGCCGAGCTGAGTAATCGCAGCGTAGACCTGCCCCCTGGACATGATGGCTTTTATACTCTGTATGCATGGTGGATGACACATTACAACCAAAGCAGTGTCACTTTTAGTCAGGAGCCCACCCAGTACTACAGCACATAGTTCTGTCTGGATGACACTGTGCTTCCTGGTAGCTGTCGGCATGATTACAAGTCATATTCTGGTTATTGGCAGTGTGCCAGCATGTGTAGGGCAGGTTTGGGATTGTTTTTAACACGTGGGGATTCATTTGGAGCATTTCACTAATTAACTTTGTTCCAGTGGAGCATTTTCATTGTTTTAACAATGTTGTTTATAAGGACTTTGCTCAGGTCAGAGAAACCCCTTAAAGTAAAATTACTTTCATAAACAAGTAAAAGTCTCTCTTACCTTTTACAAACTTTCCTGAAACCCGAAACTGTCGTCACGTAGCTTGTTTTGCTGGATAATTTTATTGAGAAATGGATTATTTGCCTCGTCATTTTAGCTCAAAAGATAAATAATAAAGCACAGTGGCTATAAATTAGGAGATAACATAAGTGCATATAACAAATTCATCTTTTCATATACACTTGTATAAGGGACTGGTCTTCCTTTAACCTGCACTACAGCTGTGTGGTTGAAATCTTTAAACACTGATCAGTAATCAATTTGAAAGGGCTTTTTAAACCACACCATTGACCATATAGTCTTAGGATGTACCTATACATATACCGTATGTACACTTGAGCTCACATTTCCATGAACCTGTCCTCGTGGTTTGTGGCATTCGAGGCCGTGGACCAGACAATAATGCTGCCTAGTAGAAAACAGCCCACAGTCTGTATCTATAAATAGACATGCCAATTTCAGCAACGGCAGCCTCCAGACATGTCCATCAGACTCGCCAGTCTCACTTTCGTTTAACCATTCGTTGGTAGCCCAACTGCATTAGCCAGGGTTAGCTGTTCAGCAGGTGAAATGACCAATGAGATGCCCAGTTACAGATTACTGCTGCAAATTAGATGTTTGTTTACCTTAACTAAAAGGAGTCAATGTTTTTTTTTTTTGCGGATAGGTGGAATGAATACTGGACTTTTACATCAGCCTGAAACAAGACTCCAAAGCCACATGAACGCTTACCAAATGACATGAATAAAAAAACAAACTGTCTTGTTACATCTGGGTTACAAGAAATGTTTTGATAAACCTGCTTGTTCAGTATTGCTGTGTGTTAGCACCCTAACCTGTAGTTACGGCGCACATACCTTACTGGACAAAAATAACTTTACTCACTCAAGTCCTGTGTCCTCTTGGCGCTGCCAGATGTTGTTGTCTTTTCAAATTACCTTCGGGATCCTGATGGAGGTCTCCAGCACACCTCTGTTCAAAGTGAGGACCAAAACCTTTGCATATTATAGGGCACACACACCCACTGCCTCCCTCCGGGCTGACGTCAGTGTCAGGGAAAAACAGCCCACGCTGAGATTCGTGACAGCAGGATGATTCAGTGTGCGCTGGCATCAGGGGGCAATTTAAACAAAAACACTATCAGTCGCTGTTTGCTTTACAGGAGCTCAGTTTCTGGACTTTCCCTACCAGCATGATCTCCTCCACCGGAAGGGCTAATGCAGCTGTAGCCTTGACTTGTCTCTGGTGGATTTCAAACCTCAACACCAAGGACATTACTGGTTCCTGAAAGAACAACAAATTTTGAAGCTAAGCCAGAGACAGGAAATAAACTATTATGCTCTAATTATTTTAAAAAGAGATAAGGTTGAATATCGGCTAAGTGATTTTTTATAAAAATTTTTTCAAATCGCTTGAGTACATGTGCAGATGTATAGTCTATGTTACAGGGATTGTACAGTATTGTATACACAGAGTCTGGGCATTGGATAGCGGATACAAAATGTGGAACACAAAGTAATTTATAATTTTGTATTTTTAAAAATGTTACTGCTGATTTTTTATCTTAGCCACATAGGTATTGTGGTAAAGTCGTCCATTGTTAGTGGGTTACATGTTTGGACCCTATCTCTCTGCGATCTGCCTGGTTAAATAAGACACAAATACAGCCGAGTAAGACCTCACACACATACACAAACAGCTCCGGGTATGTTGTACACAAATCGAGACTTCTTATTCACCCGGAAGCAACTGCCCCGATGCACGCCGACACTCTCCGCAGAGCAGTAGCATAAACAAGCGCTCCCGTTTGATCCTCATTGGGAACGTTAAACGTACAAAGGCAGCTTGCTTCGCTGGGTGCACAGACAGAATCCGCAGGCTGTGTCTCTGGCTAATTGTTGCGATCCTGCAGCGAGCCATAATAAGACTGCAGTACCGTTTCATGCAACAATAAGCATTTGATGTCAGCTTTAATTCATCTGCTTGTTCCACACCACAGCTGGGAAATCAACGCCAGTGCTAAATATGTTCCTTGCAAGAAAATTTTAACTGGAAAAGTATGATGCTAATGTGATCCAAATGTGATCCAAACTGAATTTTTTTGTTTTGTACGTCATCTGAATGGGCTGTGGTAAATGCCTATAATATGACCTAATAATGTGTCCCTGTTTCAGGGTTATTAATGCTGGTAAAAGCGCGCTGAATGAGGACCAGGCCTGCTGCGAGGTGGTAGTGGCGAGACGGAGACCAATGAGCTACTGTCCCCCCTCCACTCCTAGCAGGACCCCCACCGCTAAGAGGCGCAACTCCTTACCCAATGGAGAGGGCTTAGGACTCAGAATGGATCACAACAAACTGGGAGAGGTAAGAATATACAGAAAAACTAATTCATTGGATGCAGTGGTGTTTATAGTAGTGGTATACAGTAGTATATAGTGTACAAATACACTGCCTTTATGTATAAACTTGCTAATTTGCTAGCAGACTGTGACCTAACTGGTGGAGCTACTCACTTGTAAACAACTCATGTTTACATCAAAGCCTGTAAAAATGGGGTTAATTCTGTATCAGTGTTTATTAGTAAATAGAAAAAAAACCCACTTAAAGGAACATTTTCTTCTAGACGTTCTAGAAGAAAATGAAATACGAAGCTAGATCCACATTAACATGCAGTAGCTTAGCATAAAGACTAGAAGCATAGGGAAACAGCTAGCTTGGCTCTGTGTGGAAATGTTTAACAGCACCTCTGTTTACCACAAATATGTATAAAGACGTACAAACCTCTCAGTGACGTCACCCATAGTATTCCTAGAGAGCGGTTTTGAAGTGTGGGCGGCAATGGGCGTCGCCATCTTGGCACTCCGCCTAAATCCTGGCTAATTCAAAAACGGGCAAAGAAGTGGCGCTTGAGTGGAGCCGAGGAAGACAGTTAGCAACTTGCGATGGCAACCGTCTGTCATTCAGTGGAGCCACGCATTAAATTATGATTTAATTATTGACTTGTTTTCTGGAAAAAAGCCTCAAGTTTGCCTCTTCCGCTTCATTTCTCAGCTCTGGAGGTTGCTTCTTGGTAAAATCAACTATGGTTGAATGCGGGCTAATGGGCCACACATGGTTACACATTAGGTTTTCTACAGATTAATCTAAGAGATATAAAGGAGACATTTGTGAGCAGAACAAAAGGCATGCCATCTCCAGGATTTTAGTGTGGTGCTTTTCTTCCTGTACCTTATTTTTCCATTTTGTGCAGATAAAATACTTTTTTTAGATCCACCTCCACAAATTGGCCGTAAGTCATGAAAAACTATGGGAACTGTGAGAAGCAGTTGAGACAGATTGTCATCATGTGTGACTCAAGTTCATTAATAAATCCCAAAGGTTTGTGAATTTCATCCGTTGCTACGGTTACACCCTCTGCGATACGTGGGAAATCTTGCGTATCCTTCATGGAAGCCACTTACAAAAGCCAATATTTGAAAAAAAAAGGAATTATGAATTTATGGGACTTTATGTTCCAAGTCTTGTTTGAACTGGTGTTTCTGCACCAATCACGATAAAACAAATTGGACCTCCTTGGTGGACAGAATGAGTCATAATGTTTTCACCCAGGCCTCCCCTTTCAGATGACTCAGCCGTGCTCCCAGTTGAACCAGTAGTCAAGGGCAACGTTTTGTTGTATTTGGATGATATGCCTCCTTTTTAGTTTGATCATTTAGATGATCTGGGCATTGCAGCCGTTTAAATTTTCCTCTGTGAATGTTCTGTATCCTGACGTTTGGTGGAATAGGCCTACTTCCTATTGTTCTGGAGTCATCAGTGGAAATAGCTCTCATTGGGGGTGAATAACTTTTCCCAGTTACAGAGCAAAGCACATGTATATCATCTGGGTGTGTTTTAGAGAGATGTCTGTGAACGCCTGAAAGTAACTGTCCTCTGTTTAGAGTGGTACTTAAATAAAAGTATTCAAAATGAAAGTGCGCAATATTTGGAAAGCACTACTTTAAACTTTAAACCCAAAGTTTAGGACTTTTGACTTGACTTTAGTGGAAAACTGTAAGGCTGACCAGTGACTTGAAAAACAATGACATGGTCGCACCTCTGTTCTCCAAAGCCATCAAAAAACTGAATCTGAAATAACTGAGCATGATAGTGAGAAATGATTCAAAATGCTGATCCTCTTACAGATTCTCTCCATGGAAACTCTGATCTCATAATGACAGTGAGCAGAAGATTAGTGTGAGAAATATGTTGTTCTCAGAGCTTGAAAATCCTCTTCATCGTTTAGGCACGACTGAGTGGTTTAATGTGATTATGTTCAATTTAGCTGTTAATTTGCTTTCTCACTGTGCGCTCATGCCAGCTCGATCCTTTTGTCTGCAGGACAGCGAGGGACTCGCGTTCCACTACTGGGCCCTGTTCGACGGCCACGCCGGTTCAGGTGCGGCCGTTGTCGCCTCCCGCCTGCTGCAGCACCACATCGTCTGCCAGCTTCAGGCCGTCATAGACATCTTACGCAACCTGGCCGTTCCACCCCCGACTGTCATGGGGGAGGAGCCTGACGCCAACCCCTTCATGCAGGGAAACACACCTGGACCTCACCGCGCCCTGACCCGTGCTGCTTCCCTGCGTGGGGCCGCGGGCGCCCCGGGCTCGCCGTCCAGCACCCCGCCTCCGCCGCGCTTCTTTATTGAGAAGAAGGTCCAGCACGAGAGCCTGGTGATAGGCGCCATAGAGAACGCTTTCAAAGAGATGGTGAGACACAGGTGACAAGCATTCACACTCAGTGGATGTCACATTGCCATGCCTCATTACCTACCATTTGAAGACTTCAGATGAAAGGAAATGTGGCATGAAGTAAACATGGAGAAAAAGGTTTATTATCTAACTGCGACAACATCGTTACCATCCAGAGCTCTTTAGGCTCCAAAGCTATTTTAAGATAAAGCAGCAAAGACAAAGGTGATATAAATAGCACTGAAAACAAGGTGTATATTTCTGGTACTACACATGCTGACTCACTGGAAAGGCCTACGCAAGACACCTGATGGAACCGAGCTATTGTTAACATTGGTAGTGCCTGGGCTTTTCCCTTACCGGCAAATGAGCACATCTGCCGTGAAGTCTTGTTCCATTCAAAAAACATTGAAGTAATTTGACAATTTGAAGTGACATTTCATATCCCAAAAAAATTTACTTTTCTTACAAATTATAATTTTTCAATGAAATTTGGAGAGTGGATTCAAATAAGGCTGTCATTTCAGTCTGCAAATATGGAGCTAAACACAAAGAGCATGAAGAGAGGGAGCGGCGTTGGCACGATCAAAGCGAGTGAATTCGGGAAGCTAAAACACTGTCTTATCATTATCTAGTTTCATGGGGGTAGGGGCAACTTCTAGAGCGCAAATAAACACCTCTGCACAACCCTGCAGGAACGTGCTGCGCTGTCAGATTTTGCGTAAATGCAGCTTAAGGGAAGTCTGTGGTCGCTGCTCAGACTGCGTCTTTGGCTCAGCCTCGACCTCAGTCAAACAGACACACACAGACCTGCAGCCCTTTATATAACCAGAGCGGAGAGCACAGGGATGTGGGCAGAAGGCAGAGTCTCTGCAGATAAATACAACACCAAAGACTTTGTACTCTAGTTTCCACTGAAAGGGATTGCTTTTCTGTTAGCATATGCAGCCTGCTTGTTGCGTTTCAGGGCTTTAGCTTCACAGGAGGCCGGAGTCAAGCTAATAATATGGACATTACGCAGATGTAAGATATTTAAATAGTTGCCCTGGCCCATGGAAGCAGCTTTTTGACCATTTACACGCAATCAATCAATTAATTGCAGCAATACTCAAAATTGCTTTCAGTAGAACGTACGACTTTCAACAACTGTAGGTTACAAGACTAAGAACATGAATAGCTCCCGCCGCTGTTGACACTGGCGTTGGTTGAATACGTTTCCCCGAAACACTTTATCTTATCAATCACTTCCAAGTCTCTCGTATTATAAATTGAAGCTGGTGAACATATATGGTGAATCACAGAACGGTCTGCCAATGGCTTCCACATTAAAAATGCATGGTACGCATGATTGCAGTGTGTGCACCGCAAACATTCACAGGGCCACCGAGCTGATATGGGAATGAGGTTATCGAAAGAGCCAATGCGGCACGAATAAACAAAGGCTGGTATCGGCTCCTGGATGCCGGGCTGTGTTTGCCGTCATAATCTGACATATGCAGTATTTGCGCTTCCGATATTCTGACCTGAGGACAAAGGAGTCCTAACCTTTCGCGTCTGTGTTTACAGCTCATGTGGACAAACTGGCATCCGGCGTCAGAGAAATGACTAATTTCTAATTTCTCCTGTCTAAACACAACTCAGACGCATTAGACTGTGGGTTTCTGTGTAGTTTAAGGGCAGCTTTATGCAATATGCCTCAAAGAGCTACCTATTTAATACAACTGATGGTGAATATTTTAGAAACAGGAATCTACGGTTAACAGTCATTTTCCATCATTCCTTTATAGGCTTTTTGTGAAGCCCCATTTGAAAACAGAGGTCTTTTATGAGCTAAAGTGCACCCCTAGTATTACCACTAGATGGCGATAGAAAGCAGCCCAAGCACTTGGAGCTGCACCCACGTGTAAAGAATCCCTGTGAAGGCTCCCTCTAAAATCAGCCGCCCCCCTGCTCCCCCTTCCCCTTGTGAATAGAAGCACTCTTGCGCTTGATTTGACATCCTTAGAGGAAGATTATCACTGCATCAGTTAAAGCTTTAGCCTCTGCTGAAAAGATACTCCAACCCTGCAGGGAAAAAAAGAAAAAAAAACACTGCTCCTCCTCTGTCTGAGCTACAGATCTGGAATCATGCATTTTCTTTTATGCATATGGACATGGAGCTCTAACATAAATTGCCCCTCTTGGATAAATAAAGTGAATTGAAAGAACTAAATATGCATGGAGAAATTTACAGAATACATCTGCATGTACTACCAGGACATAACTTCTTGAAGTGGAGACACAAACCTCAACAACAAGTGATATATTATTCAGACGCAACAAGTTGTTTTTTTGTTTACTGACACAAAGGCGACAAGAAGAAGTCCAGGTTAAACCAATCAATAGTGTAAAACAATGCCCACACCAGATTCTTTCCACTCTTGCCTCTTGCTGACTTTTCTGTGTCTCATTATCTCTCTCCCCGGCTACATATTTAAAAACCCGCCTTGTGCCTGTGCGCGCCGCCTGCAGTGCAGAAATAAACGTTTCTGTCGCTCGTGGGTGGACGTGGGAGCCTTTTCGGATCGCCGTCGTCTCGCACGATGTTTCATTAAAGATCAACAAAGCTGTCTCCTTTCCCAGGACGCCCAGATCGAGAGGGAGAAGCAGGTCTATAACATCACAGGAGGATGCACGGCGCTCACTGTGGTTTACCTGCTGGGAAAACTGTACGTCGGGAACGCCGGTGACAGCAGGTATGTTTTAGTTTGCTGCTTCGGCCATTAAAATGAAAGGATCTGTGGAGGCTGGGGTGATAATTACACTGTAGTGAAGACATATGGCGGTGCATGAACATGCAGGGGCAGGAGCAAATAGATAGTTATGTTCTTTTGAACCTAATGCAACAAGTTCATTACTTTTTCATTTTTATGTGTCTGCAGGGCTATCATCATTAGAAACAATGATATCATTCCCATGTCGACAGAGTTCACGCCGGAGTCAGAAAGACAGCGACTCCAGTTCCTGGTAAGAATCTGCACGTCTGAAAAGAAATCAGAATTTTTGACAAATAAGTTTTGTCTCAATCAGCCATGCTAGCTTGACTCTACACAAACAACCCAAAGCACCTGATCTGCACCGAACCATCTCACCTGGCTTGACCAGACAATTATTGACCGTTGCTCACAAGCGGCACAATCAGCAAGGCCCTTCTAGTTTGGCATGGGGCTGCAGCGCAGGGAGAATCAACCAATCTGAGGACGCTCAAAAGGCTTGTTAGCTAAGAATAGCCGGCTGTGATTGACCTTTTTATAGATAATAGCAGTTAGCAGTGACTCATGTTTCTGCACGAGTGCGTTTTATTTGGATTTGATGAATAAATGTGCGTCAAAGGCAGAAGTAGAAGAAATGGTTCGGTTTTACCCCAGCCCTCATTAGATGATACAGAAAGTTGGGGTTTTAGCATTTTATAAATACATTGGCTTGGAATATGTCAGTTAATAATAGATGGTTTGGCTTCTTTTTAAACTAAATTTCTCGTACTATTCTCAAAGTACGTTCAATTCTGGCCAGAACATGTCGAGTTGGGCTTGAGACCGATGGAAAACGACTCCTGTCTGCCTCACGTTAAGCTGCTTGACTGACTTGAAGACGGTTGTCTGTCCTCCAGGGTTTCATGCAGCCTCACCTGTTAGGAAATGAGTTCACACACCTGGAATTCCCCCGGAGAGTTCAGAGGAAGGAGGTGGGCAAGAGGATGCTCTACAGAGACTTCACCATGAACGGATGGTAAGTCCTCCCCTCGTCCCTTTCATTTTCTCCTATTTCTGCAGACTGAGAGGGACTCATGCAACAGCAAAATTATTAGTTATCGAGAGCTATTCCATTCAAGTGTTGATGCTGGGTGGAAGCTGCAAACGTTCCCTGGGATCGTAAACCCCAGCCGTCTCCACCTGCATCCATATTAAATGAAACAATAATCTAAAAAAAAAGGCCTGATTTGTTTTTCGCACTGTAGCCTCTTCTCCTGACACTCCTTCCCTGCCTCCCTTTTCTGCTGCTTATACTCTTTCGATACAGTTGCAGCTGAAGAGACCAGCAGAGAGCTAATGAGGGAGCAGCCCTACCTGATATGATATAATGATAGAGCGGAGATGGTCCTGTATGTGCAGTGTTATGTGGGCTAGCGAGGCGCCATGCTGTTTGACTCTGGCTGCGGTGGAAGCCAGTAATGAGATGTGCTTTTACTGACATACACACCCACGCTCGCTGCTGACACACACACACACAGGCACATACAGTGCTGTGCCTATTGTGGCATGTGATGTATATTTCAGAAAGAGACCGCCCCTCAGGAGCTGAAATGTTCCAGACAAGATATGCCACTGAATCAGCTGCTGTTATGTTTCTCTTCAGGCCCTAGAAAGGAAGTAGTTAGGAGTCATTTCTTTTTTGCATCTTGTCCATATCTCAAAAAGATGCGGGACTCTACTAGCATAGCATTAGTGTTCGTGTTATGGTTCTGATACTAAAACTATAGCTGTAAGCTAGCTAGCTAGCAGTAAATGCAGCACTGCTATGTTATCACCTTTTAAGCTAGTAAGCACGTTAGCTGCTTTTTAGCACGTCCAGAAGAAACAGAGCAGCATTAGCATTCATTTGGAGTCTCTGTTTACCTGACGAACATATAGTGCTGCTTAAAAATTTTCTACATTTGTGGAATCCAAACTCTCCAGAGATGGTTTTGTAACCTTTTACAGTCCGATGATCAACAACAACTCTTTAGACTACGTCTTTCTCCATGTAAAGCCATGTATGTCTTGCAAATCCCTTTTGCAACTCGCAGATATGTAATATTGGCTCACTTTGCTGAATAAACGAACACAAAATTGTAATAAATCTGTTTAGTTTGTTTGGTTAGGTTCTTTTTGTCTACTTTCAGGACGTCAGTTTCAAGCAGAAATATAGAAAAACTCTTAAGCGACACTGGTGCTGTATATCCAATATTTACTCTTTTTGTAGCTTTGTTTCGGTCTCCTCCAACTCCTGAGAGAAATATCTGGCTTTTAGGCTACTAAATCTCATGTTGTTCACGAGCTAGCAGCTAGCAATGGGCTGAAAGATACTGAAACGCTACACAGAGCGTGTATGTGGGTTCATTGCTACTCGCGGCACATTACAGACATCAAGTCGACCCATTGTTAATATGAAAGTATCCCACATTTCTGGTGATGCACGTCAGAGAAAAGAGATATAGCATGCAAAGTAAGCCAATTTTGGGAGTAAGCCTTCTCATTCAGAATTCCCCTCAACTACAAGATTAAATTGTGTGAAGATAAATTCGCACAATATGTGACTAACTGTTGTCTCTACCTGAGGTGTTAAGCTTGACAAGCACAGATGGGAGGGTGGGTGACGGATAAAGCGGCGGTATCTCTACCTCTCTAGTACAAAGGCACAGAGGGAAAAAAAGCCAGACAGAAAGAGATCTGGGTCAGGAAAAGTACAACGCTCACTTTTGAGACTGACAAATTGGCAGAAAGAGACACGGGCGGACAGACGGAGTCAACCCTGGTCAGATATGAGTCCGTTTGAAGTTGTTGATATTCTCCTCTGACTGGTGACGCCAAACTTAATCTAGCTAGTTTAAACACATCAGTGTCAACCGTGGAGTCTTTCAGTCTGACATCAAAGCTTCCTTTCTAAGTACGTTTTCTGATCTTCTCCCTCCATTTGTGCACTTCTGAACTTGCATTTGTTGTTTGCGTGTGCATTCTGAGAGTCCATTCCCTCTCGCTAAATCTTTCAGCAGCACAAACACTTGTTATTGCACTCTAGAGACACACTCTGGCACTGAGATGCAACTTAGAGCGGAGGCCTCGGAGAACAATGCCATTCACTTTGTTTCTCGTCTACAGTACATGTTCATTACGAGCGAAATGAATCTGACTGCTACAATAATAAATGGGTCAAATACAAATTAACGTCTGATTATAGTAAATGCACGGTATAGGTTTACAGAAACGCTATGCTATGAGCTAAGGCGGAGAGCTGGAAAAACAGGGATTTACCAGTTAGGGAGGGTCCAATGAAGCCACAATATCAAGTTGCATTGATCATTCTTTTACAATGTATCTCTGGCAGGTCCTTCAGTTTTATGAATGTGCTGCGCTAAAATACTCGCTGGAATGCCCCTTTAATGACAACAAAACTAGCTTTGAGCACGACAATGAAATATTATTACTTTACAAAGTTGTTTTGATGACTTTTACTGTCACAAAGATGGAGCAACAATAGCATTTATCTATGTTTGTTTCCACCCGACTAATGTTTAGGCGTAAATCTTTGTCCTTTTAGCTCCGTTTTTGGTCTCCACCGCGCTCTTTTCTTCCTAACTGATCCACTGTGTTTGCAGGCTACTGGCTATTTGTTTTATGGCTTTGGACAAGTGGCGTATAGTCTGTTGCTTCGAGAAACAATGCTGAAGAGAGCAGTGACAGAGAACCAAAGCAGCAAAGTTGTGTGCGGCAAAACCAAAACAATTTGCTGAAAGATGCGTAAAGTATCATAAAGCTGAGAGACGGAAGAAGACCGAAATACACCTGAGTATTCTGTTTCTTGTTTGTGTCTACATCAGCGATTTACATTTAAAAAGGAAGGTCTGAATTGAGTTCCCCTGAGCTGATGATGATGATAGAGAAGCAGGACACAAAAAGGCCCCAGTAGTCAGCCAGGTGGGAGTTGCCTTTGGTTGTGGTACATCTGGATGAGTGATGATGTACTCGAGGATAACACACTGTGACATAAATAGAGCACTTAAGATAGGATAATTAAAAGATCTCTAAGGTTTCCTTTTCTTCTCTACATATATACACCGATCAGCCACGCCACAACATTAAAACCACTGACAGGAGAAGTATATAACATTGACCATCTTGTAACAATTCAGTGTTCTGCTGGGAAATGTTTGGACCTGGCATTTGTGTGGATGTCACTTAGACATGTACCACCCACCTAGACCAGACCAGGCACCCCCCACCCCATAGCAATGCCACTCCTTGATGGCAGCAGCCATCCCCAGCAGGATGCAGCCTGACACAGACACACACACACACACACACAAATGGTTTAGGAACAACTCAAAAAAACATGAAGAACAGCACAAGGTGTTGACCTGGCCTCCAAATTCACTCCATCCCAAACTGATCAAGTATCTGTGGGGTGATCCACAGAGGCCCCTCCCCTCAACCTATAGGACCCAAAGGACCCCCACTAACAACATTCAGTTGCCAGACACCACAGGACACCCTCAGAAGGCCCATGTCCATTCTCTGATGAGTCACAACTGTTTTGGAGGCACAAGGGAGACCTACACAATATCAGTTAGAATATTTGTGTGCAACTGTGTGTGTTCAATGTATACTTACTTTGGAATGTGTGTATATATACTAAGGATCGAGAGACATCACTATCTTTGCTTTTGTTTCTTTTCCCACACACAGGGCATACAAGACCATCGAGGATGAAGATCTCAAGTTTCCACTCATATACGGCGAAGGGAAAAAGGTAAGCGTGTGTGCGTTCGACTGTGAGAATCCGTGTCTTCTTCAAGCCATGTATGTCTACTTGGAATTCAGAGCTGCAGAGAAAATCACTCGCTCCAAAAATTGTCAGTCAGACACACACTCATTAACAACACGCCTGCCAGCCACCCGGAGAGTGGGCGAACACTTGATCTCTGATGTGTAACACACTGTGTGCATGTGTGTCGCTGTACAGTACACCCTCACTAGAAGAGAGGAGAGACGGTCCATCTCTTTCGCTCCGGCAGCAACGCTACATCTAACGGGCGCTTCCAGACGGCCAACACTCGGGAGATGGCAGTCGTCTCTCTGAGAAAGTTAATCCACACTGGGATAGCATCGGAGAGATGAGAAGGAGAGGCCGAAAACAACATAAAATGCTCAAACGCATTTAATTCTCAGTCACGTCCGTTCATGTTTTCAATCTTTTCGGTTCGATACAAAGAGAGACATAACAAGGAGCCCTGTCGGAAAGGAAAGCGGATTCTGACGACCACACAGTGCCAGTGTTGTCTGACGAACGGAATTCAAAGGGCGGCCACAACAAAGGCTTTTCACACGCGGATGAAAGAGACGAAGACTTGCTGCAAAGGAATTTGATGATTAAAAGAATAGTTTAGTTCAGTGTACTTTTGCCACTTTACAACAGCGCGGCATATATACGGCATAACCCTGCCAGCCTTAGTATAGCTTGTATAGAACAAATCTCTCCGTGTAAGAAAGGAATAGAAACCCTTTATGACAGAGCAGCTCATTTGAGAGGCTGCTAGCAGATGTATGGCGAACATCAATGCAAAGCAGAGAAAACTTTCAGCCAGATACTGACGAGATGACTCAAACGCTGCTGTTCTTTCAACATATGTACAATTTTTGATCGGAGAAACTTTTCTTGCAGTATCCTAACTTGACGCATCTATATTTACTGTGCCATTATCCGCTGAATTTAAAAAACACCAGCAAATCACCAGTTACCGCCAGGTCTGCCTCCCACTTACAGTGCCTGCTTCATGTATGTTAATGTGGAGTGAGCTAAAAATGACTCACTTATTGATGGGGGCAGAAAAAAGATGAATCCCGAAGTGAACAGGCGTTTATTAATATGCGTTCCTGTGGACTCTGCGTGCACATCTAACCAAATACAGTAGTGATGGGAAGTTCAGCTCTTTTCCGAGAGCCGACTCTTTTGACACGACTCCCAAAGAAGATCCGTCTCTTTCGGCTCCCGAACAGCTCTTTATTTAGTATCGTTTATGGCCCAACGCAGCAAATACATACGTGTCACATATGTGTGTTTTGAGAAGCCCTTTCGCATTCGATTTTTTTATGATAAGCCTAATAATTGTCTCATTTTGTGCAGTTATTCTGTCACAAAAGCGTTCTTAATTTTGCTTAATATCTCAGTAAAACTTTGAGTATGCAAATAAATCAGCAAAACACTGCAATTAAATCCACACAAGCAAAAACGGAATCAAACTCAGTAAACAAACAGTATGAATGTCCTCGTGCATGTTTGTGGAGGAACCTGCTACCAATATATTTTCATTTGTGAAGACACTCTGCTCTGCCATTCCCGATGTCTTTAAATTTCAGCCAGATGCTGCTTCGTTTACGGGTGTCATTCATAACTACGTGCACTCGTACTCTTTTCCTCACCGCTGTCTGCTGTCTTACTCAGTTACCCACAGCATCTGCCCCCCTCCCCCCCTTCTGCTTTCACATAATGGTATGATCCCAAGTTCTAAGATCCTCTTGTGCGCATAACACGTCACTAAAATACAGTCCAAATGCCTGCATGTGTTCTTGCCCCATCTGTTTTAATGAGGATGCATCAGCCGACTTGTGACAGGCAGGTATCCCAGAACGCATTTTGCTGGCGTCATCAAGTACGCTGCTGGTTACAGTTACAGAATGACCGTATTGCGTCCTTCCGTCCTCCAGAGTCGAACTTGTCAACTCTGAGCTACCAAGTGCTTTAGTCTGAATCTTGCATGCTTGGTATCGGTAAACGCCCAACAACTCTCCCAACTATTTGCTGGACGCTGCTTAACCCTCAACCAAAGCTTTTATCAGTGACAAAAAATTACATCAGATCAGATTCGTTTGTCCAGACAACACAAGCCGATCTGCGTGGGTTTCTGGAGACACGGTTTTTCAATACAGAAGAGTGAAAAAAAGCTTACCCCCAAAAGTGCTGGCAGATGAATTATTTCAATGTATGTCCGCAAACTGTCGTTCTCAATGTATCCTCCAGCCTTTTGAGACGTGTATGTAGATAACCCACTGGAATCAACGCCAAATGTGGTCTGGATCCGAATGGCATTTGATGTCCAGACTTCATAAAATTTGGATCTGGCAATCTGAACAAGACACAGGACTGCCCAAGTCAGTCACCAGATTTAAACCCTATATTTTCCCGGATGAGAAAGGAGACTGAGCACAGAGAGTCCCTGTCACAAACACCAACTGAGCTGATTAGAAGGCCTTTAAAAAGGATTTCCAAAGAAGGGCTGTCCAACCAGATATTAGACACTTTTATTTCCTGCGTTTCCTTTGACATTTGCATTTACCTTCAGCTAGCTCGATAAAAGACATTAAAACGATTAAGCCAGGCACTACTTTTGTCTCATTATTTTGTACTCAAATTCAAACGCCTTAAATGCTTAAAATGCCAAATCGGCCAAATTTCCCTTTGCTCCTAACATACTTACTTTGTAGGCCGCTGCAAGTTGTATACGGTATCCAAGAGACAACAGAGACAAATGCTGCCATTTTGACCCTGTCACTCAGCATGAGATCACATTTACTTCCTTATCTCCATTAAAAAATGTTTTCTAAGAACATACAATATGTAGGAAACCTAAATGAGACCATCTGTGTTGTCCAGGCACGGGTGTTGGCCACCATCGGCGTGACCCGCGGGCTCGGTGACCATGACCTCAAAGTTCACGACTCCAACATCTACATCAAGCCGTTCCTTTCCTGCTGTCCAGAGGTAAGAGCTAGCGCTGCAGCTAACCTGATGATTCAGAGTCTTCGCCAAAATAGACAAAGGTCTGCTTCAGTAGTGACTTATTGACTTTCTGCATCCACGTTAAAAGTTATTACGTATCTCGAGCCTTTTATCTTTTCAGATATCAGACGTGAGTCTCTTCTTTTCAGATAAAAGGAGACACTGATGTTTTGGAGATGATTTTTTTTCTCAGTGATGATGTTTGTATTAAAAAAATAGCTCTTCTTTAAATGTAATATTTAATCTGATGATATTGTTAATAAGATCAATTCTTCTGTGCCTTCATACAAATGCATTTGAAACTAAACTGATTTAATGGCGTGTTATCACCAGAGTTAATAGATACTGAGAGTACAAAAGAAATCTGAATCCTGTCCTTGTAATTCACCCTGGACATGATGAACTTTGAGTCCAGAGAACATCAGATCAGTTTCGTCTGCGGTTGGGGTTTGTGGCCAGACATGTCATCGTTTATTTCCTTAAAGCTATTAAGGCCCAGTCTGGGGTGGTTTCCTGTGCTGCAGTTGGCGTAATTACAACCTAAACAATCCTCCTCTTTCTTAACTATCTGGATCACATGTTCGACATGTTCTTTCTTCCTCGTCACATGAACTGTGTCCTGTTTTAAGGGACACATCCATCACATGACCGAGCCTCCTTCTGCCCTTGTCACATCTGCGCCACAGTCAGTGGAGCTAGCATTTTGCTGCTTCTCCGTCCTCTGCTGCTGGAGAACTTGAGCTCCCCTGTCTGTCTGTTCAAAGTGCTTTCATCTCCTGATGTAGTTTGTCTTATGGAGTTTTGCATTTTTTTTTCCACCCTGAGCTCTCTGCTTGATCTTTAATTCATTAATACCGGAGGTTCATGCCGGGTTCACATGGAAGACTTAACTCCTCTCAGCACTCTGTGTCTCTGTCTGCGTTTCTCCTCACCAACACAACTCTCACCCCTCACTACAGCCTCTCAAGAGGTTCCTCAAGATGCTCTCTGTCAAAGAAAACTGCACTGAGTTCATCGTGTTATGGAAATGTCGCTCACTGTTGCTGTGTGAAGGGCAGGGTGGTATAGATTTCAGTATGGGCGAGCAACTCGAGCCGCGTCGGTCGAGTGCACTTGATCTTTTGAATCGCCTAGAGAAATCTTTATCTTAGTGCAAATTTAGCACGCTGAAGTTCTGATGTCTTTGTTACATGTCCGGAGCTAACGCCAACGAGCACAAGCGCTGGTATTAATGCAAGCTGCTGGCTTCTTGTTTTCCCCCTAAGCCCAAGGCTACTTTTTGAAGTTTCAGTCTGAAAAACATCTCAGTTGGTCTGTATTCAGTCGGACACAGCTGCAGAGCTGTCCAAACTGAACAAGCTCGGCCACTATACTGCAGACAAGAGACACTTAATGCCATCTATTGTATTTCAAAATCCCCTTATTACTATCTTCAAGACTCATTGAGATTTGAATAACTCAGAGATGGACATGAATGCTTACCTTGAAAGGCAGTTGGAGTCTGGCGAAATTCTTGAGACCACACGACAATCCAGCTTGTCCGTCTTCCACACAGGAGTCGACCAGTCAGCATCTGTTGAATAACTCAATAGCTGCATCTGAGCCGAGAACACCTAACTTCTAGCCAGACCTGCCTATTCTGTTTTCCCCTTTTGAATGACAAATACAGATTACTGCCACCTGCTTGTGTTGAGAGTTAGTCAACTCACCCAGGTGCAGACCGTATGTGCTAATTGGCTGTTGGCTGTTGGCTGTAGTCTCTGCGGTGTGTTCAGGTGAAACGTCTTGGTCCAGACAAAGGCGACTTTGTTGTTGTTTGCAGGTAGCTTGGTCGTTCTTTGATGTTATCATTTAAAAGACTTTTTATTCTGCCGTTAAAACATTTTTCCAGGAACCATGTATGGAAATTCCTGGTTAGCCGTGAATTTCTGGCTCACTCACTGCTTTTTTTCTTTTTTTTTTTTGCTGAATAAATCACTATTTAAGGAAGCAGACAACTTTCTGCACTTTGAAGACTTTAGATCCTCCTGCATACTTATACATTAACTTCATTTCATGTGAAGTTGAAGTTAATGTAAAATGAATATTGTTACTTATTTAAGGTATCTGCAGTTGCAACAGGCAGACCTGAAAAGATCCGAAACGTCGGATGCTATAGGTTAACTGACAAAGAATCTGTGAGGAAGACTTTTTTTTGGTCATTTGTCACCAGGTGAAAGTGTATAACCTGACGCAGTACGAGCACGGTGCTGATGACGTCTTGGTGATGGGAACTGACGGCCTCTGGGACGTCCTCTCTAACCAGGAAGTAGCCGAAGCTGTTACCAGCTTTTTAGCCAACTGTGACCCAGATGACCTGCACAGGTGGGAACGTTCTCCTTCTTTTGCGTTTTTCTTTACCTCTGTTCTTGCATGTTTTATTTATTTACAGAAAAAGTAAATACTTGCTCTTAGCCTCTTGACTCGCTTATGCAGAGTGGGTCAAGTATCCCTTTGGTATCTATAGTCCACAGACAGCAATTTTCAGACAAGGAAGTCGCCAGGGTGCTATTAAATGTGAATGATGCTTCAGACAGTGACAATATAATAGTAAGGGCTTCATTATCGTTTCTTCCATTGCGCAGGTACACAATGGCAGCACAGGACCTGGTAATGCGAGCACGTGGCGTGCTGAGAGACAGAGGCTGGAGGATCACCAACGAGCGCCTGGGCTCCGGAGATGACATCTCGGTCTTCATCATACCCCTGATGTACGGCAACCGCCAGCCCTGAGGACCCAGACGGTTAGACTGCGGTTCAAGGACCTGAAGGGCCTGTGGAATCAACAGGATTGCTTAGTCCTGAAACCTCTTTCAGTTCCTTTATTTATTTGTTTCCTTAGACGGACGTCAAGTGGAACGAAGATTTGCTAGTGCTTCGTTTCTCTATAGGAGTTCAGGATCGGTCAACTCAGGGGAATTACAGTCAGCAAAGCTTTGTTGTTTTATCTTTTTAAGGAAATAAAAAAAGATGATTTTGTTTAACTTGAATCAACACTAGAAAATGGAAAATGCCGATGTGACACCAGTTTCACTGGGTGATGACTGTTCCTGAACTTCTGCAGAGATGTGAAAGCTACAACCGAATGCTCTTCCAAAGTGGAGAAAAGCTCTTTCCTTCCGTCTCTTTTCCTCTCGTGTTATGCTATACTTGGCTCCTTCTCTGTCTCCTCTCTCTTTTAATCCCCTCTTCTTCTCTTAAACTGCGCAGTCAACTTGTTCATTATTGATAAAAAAAAAATACCTCCTTCGGCTTGTGAACATGGACCAAGCTGACTGGTCAGCTGAATTTTCCGTTTTGCCACAGTGTGGCTTAGAAGGATTCATTTACTTGCTGAAGAGCTGCTACCAGTCTGACGGAAAAATTTAAGAAGGCATCAATATGGACGCAGAAGAAAAGAGACAAAGTTACTCATAGAAGAAATGCCCATTTAAGGAAGAGCTCATGAGGGGATATGAGCTTGTAATGGGTGTAACAAAGTTTCATATCGTTAACAAATAAAATTTGGGGCAAGAGTTTGTCATATTAACTTCTTCACAGTATAAAAATAAATAAATGACAAGTCATTTAGTCTATCATGTCAAAAACAAAATACAAAATTTGATTCACAAACTTTTCTGGCATAGAGTTAGTTGAGAAGCCACTGCTCTTGTAGTCTATTAAATCTATCTAGCCTACAAAGAGAAAAATGTTAGCTTAGCCTAAACACTGTAAGCTAGCCTAACTCTTTCCAGAGATTACAAAAATAAAACTGTAAAACTAATCACTAGTATTAATCACATAGCATTTAGGTTTTTAAATCTGTCATTTGAAAAGTGAAAAGCCAAGCTGTTTCTGTTACTTCCAATCTTAATGCTAATATAAGCGAACGTGCTTCAAATTTACAAATTGCGGCGTTGTGTATGTTGCTGCCTTCAAACAGGGATGGAAGTGAATGATAATTGAATATATTGTAATTGCCATATACAGTTTAGTTTCTAATTTTATTTGTCTGAAATAATGCTAATATTTTCATTATTCCTTTGCATTACCTGCATTACAAGTTCCCTTGTCGTTAGCTTGCTAAGCCTTTAGCCTTGGAAGCTTATAATAGCTAGCAGTAGGAGCATAATAGCTTTGTCATGACATGTGCTCATTTTACCATGAACTCCAACAATTTTATATACATGACCTCCTATGCCATGACCATGGGTTCCATTTGAAGGCAGCAAATAAGAAATCTTTTTAAAAAGTACTTCTAAATTAACGAGTCCTTTAACGATTGAAAAATAACTTCGACTTAGATTAAATGACCTGTACATTAGCCTACAAAGGAGCCATGATACAGTACACTGAAGGATTAAGAGGCAAATATTCCCTGCAGCAGGGAGGATTAAATAAATGTATAATAAACTGTAATTTCCAAAAAGAAAAAAAGAATTACAAGTCAATTTTAACAAAAAAAAAAAATCTGAAAGCGTTCTTTTGCTTCAACATGTTCTGCAAGTTACATAAGCTTCAGATGCAGACGGTGGTATCCTCAGAGGGACCAGTGTGGGAATAATGACGTCCCACGTGTGGATGGATGTAGTGAAATACTGTGTGGCAGTGCATGCAGTGACATATAGTGTAGGCCTGGGATCATGAGCAACGGTGCAATGGTTTAAACTGCTGTTTGTTTTATATGGACTGAATTTGTATTTATGTAATGTATGTAAGAATTGGTGACCATGTTATTAGTTTGTAAACGTGCAAAAACCATGCATATATTTATGAAGTTGTTGTTTTTTTTTTTCCTGTTAACGTCATCGCAGATATTTAGCATCAGAGCTAAAGAATGAGGATGTTTACCATGAAAGAAGGAAATGCAACAACAGTGCTAATGGCCATATACGAAACCAAATCATGTGCCGTTTTTGCGCGTATTTGTCTGGGTTTTGTAATTTATTGGAATGATACCAATGTCAAGAGTTCAGTTTGTTGAGTAGCATAGGGATGCAGGAGATGAGAAGATCATCATTTATGAAAAGTTTGAAGGAAAAAAAAAAGATTGTCAGCATAAAGTTCAAACTAACTGCATGTTTTAGAGGAGCATTTTGGCAAAAAAATTAAATAAAATAAAACAGGGATGGCTTATATTTAATGGCTTATTTCCTCTGTAGTGAATAGAGTTTTTGAGTAGTGCAGGTTTGCTTTAGGCTAAGTGGGAATATGTCCTAACTTATTGAAAGAGGTGATGGACTGAATCCCAAAAGGTTCATTTGGAAATTGTGCTGCTATGAGGAAGCCATTGTAACAAGAAGTTCAACACTTTGGGAAATACACATTAATTTTCTTTGGCGGATTTAGACTAGAAAATGTATTGTTTCGGTACGGTAAAGATGAAGCAACAGCTGGCTAGCAACCACCTAGCTTAACTTAGCATTGAGTAGACTGGAAACGGGTGAAACAGCTTGCCTCACTTTCTAACTAAATCATCTACAACGACAACAAAAACTCACTAGTTTATTTATAAGACTCTGTATTTCAGTTTATAATACTGTTTTGGTTCCAGACTTTGCGCTAAGCTAAGCTAAGCACTGTAGCGTCATATTTATTCAGCAGACAGGAGTGTGATATCAGTTGACGCATTAACCTCTTTACAAATAAGGGTATTTCCCAAAATGTCAACCTTTAGGTCACATGATGTGTGCCATTTTGTTACCTGGAGTATTTATCATCTTAGCTTGGACTTTTTTTTGCCACTGACTATAATTGTCAACATTCCTCCTACATGCAGCAGCCGTTTACCTGAAGTTCATACGGTGCATTTTCCTCCTGTACATTCCATGAAAGAAACATTTCATTTTAAAATTATGTACGTAACACGCGTCATTGTTACCACTAGTGCTGAATCCATCTGTCGGATAAGCTAGCAATTTCTTATTTTTTTTTTTTTAATTTTTAAAACTGTTTTGCTTTACTTTACTTTTTAGTTAAAAACTCTTCTGATGTCACCCAAGCTTTGTCTTAGCATGTCTCCCAGTTCAACACAGTTGTTGCATCTTTTTTGAACTGGGAACCTGTGAAGGCAATGTTAGAACAGGACATCAGTGTACGTGTTGAATGTTCATCCCATCATTAAGCCTTTTTATCTTTGATGAATGTGAAAAAAAAATAATATATCATTTATTTTTCTCATCCTAATGTGCCACCCAACTGCTGCAACTCAGGTTCAACTGTTGTGCGTTGCTGACAACCTGGTTTTCTAAAGGCAGGGAGACCACCATGATGGTTAAAAAGTTCCAGTATATATGTAAATATGTGGGGGTGGATTGGCGTACGGGAAGCTCTTAGACTGGAACGCTTACTTTGACCCTTCAGTCCGACTGTAGGTTTCTCATATTGAAGTTGCTGTATTGTGAATTTTGTCATTGCTGTTGGATCTTTTTCTACCTTAGTCTACAAGGTTGGTTGTGGGGCAAATACAAAGAGCTGCCAGGTTTTTTTTTTTCCTGTAGCGAAGATGAAGTTTTTAAGTGACCATTATTCTATCCTCAGCCTCTTTGTTTGTGAATGTGAAATGTTCATTTTATATAATCAAAACATGAGCTATGGAGTATAAAGAAATTTTTTTTTATGTTGTTTTTTTTGTGCAACTCTTGAATTAGGGCAAAAAAGAAAAGAAAAAAAGCAACGTTTACCTTCAGTGTTTCTTATCCAGAAATGAAAAAGACAATAAATGTTTAAGATCAATGTAAAAAAAAAAAAAAAAAGTTGTGGTGTGTCTCATTAAAAAAAAAATATATATTTGAATGTCAAGTAGTAACACGTAGTCGATAGTTGCCCCAAATCTTTCTGCTCTCGGTGCAAATCAATCTCGAGGAGCAAGCAACCAAAGGGAAGGGCGGACGAGATAATCAGTACAGTTGCTGTTTGTATTCCCTGGGTTCTTCATGTGGGAAAGTAGAAACTAACAGAGTCAACTGGCCTCCAAAAGACTAGCTGGGGTTTGTAAGGAGACGGCAGGGGGATTCATTAGTGGAACTACACAGCGTAGAGAGTCTGAAACGTGTTAAAAGAAACACCACCAGCAAACTGTACGTGCGGTAAATGTGTGCACGGTTATTCAGACCTCAGTAATAATATTAACTGACGTCCTGTATTGTGTGTCCATAGCCAGGACGCCAGACCGAAGCTCCCCCACCCACAAAGTTTAGATCTGGAGTGCTTCATACGGTGACGGACATCCCCCACGTCATCTGGGCGCCATAGAGTCGATTTTGTTTACAACAACATGGCTGCCGTTGGAAAAGAGAGATGTTTAGATTCTGCTAAAGCAGAAAAGACATTGTTGCGACGCTAAAACCTTTGAAGGATGAACATGGACAGTAGGATCTTTTCCTTTAATTATTATTAGTTAATTTATTTATTTGTACTCCAAATGGCATGCATCCAGACCAGTTCTGGTTAATATTGAGTCTGGCTACACCAGGCTAGTGTCTACATCAGTAACAGAGGAAATACGGAGAAAAGGTAATTAATGTCCTTCTTTGTGTAGTACTGCTATTAAATGGTTTATTTATTACCATGGTCAGCTGGTGATTTGATGACCAGTTATTTACATCGACATGTGCTTTCTGCTTGTAAATTACAGAGCTGAGGAGGGTTGCACAAATCCAATTTAGTTTGCAATTCATTCATCTCAAAAAGAGAATTTAGACTAGGTATACTGATGGGATGATTTTTTTGTATAGCCACTAGAACAGTGGCTCCTTCATTTAAACACCCACCTTCCTAATAATTTTTGCAGTCCCTAAATCTTCAAAACTAGACATCCCCCCTGAGGTAAAGTCCAGTTTTACTAATTGCATTTTCAAAAGAGGGAGCACTGGTAAAAGACTGCAGGTCAAAGACATTCAAGTTTCTGGAGGAGAAAAAAAAAAAAAAATCATTATTTACCTGAGAATGATACTTAAAACTTAAATATAACAAGACTTGAAAAAACAGATTCAGATCCATGAACAGACTTTATTGAAATAATTAGAGAAGAAAATACAGACTTGTAGCTTTGCTTTCTTTCCGTACACGTAGCACCAGTACCATTCTGTTTACAAACACACACTGAGGTCCCGTCCTTCACGCCCATCTTCCCCCGCTGCAAGTCACCAGCGCTGGCAAGGCAGTAGATTGCGCAGTCATCTCCACATGGGGTAATATGACAACCCGACCAACAGCACAAACTACTACCTCAACCAGCGCCTGGCATCCCTCTGCGCTGCTTCTTTTGTTCCTTCCACGTCTCTTCGCTTCAGTTTTAACACGGGATCCCGGTTCTCTTGGCGTCGCCGTGCGTAAAAGCGCACGGAGGAGGAAAAAAAAATAAAAAATGGCGTGCGCCGAAATAGGGGGGCCGCAATAAAGCGTGACAAAAACCCCACCCAAACCATGGAAAGAGAGAAAAAAAAAAAAGAAGAAAAAAAAAAAACACCACTTGTACCTTTTCCATGCCTCCCTCACCCACCGCTCCCCTCGTATGACCTCAGTGAAATGACATATGGCAGGTGAAGACGGCGGGGGCTCTCCGTGGATTGGCACAAGCGGCATTAAGCGCTGCCTCAGACCACAAAATATGATCAAGGCATTAACGAGGTTTTAAAATGATGAAATTAACATAAAAAACGATTAAAATCATATGCAAGTAGTAGGCCTCCAATCGGTAGCATCGAAATGTTTGATTACGCACGCAGACAATACTTACAATTTCTTACCTTACTAGATATGTATCAAGGTATTTGATGAAATGAATGAATTGTTTTGTTTGAACAGTAAACCACAAGAGATTAAAAGTCAAAGCTAAAGTCACAGATGTGATTGCATATAAATATTACCGGGATTTTGTTGGCTAGATATAAGAAAACGGTGAGAAAAAAAAAATCCACCTCGGCTCTCCACACGATCCTTCACCTTGCAGCTGAACTGCAGCAGCCTGTTTTATAATCTATTGTTGTCTGCTTTGCTTCTCTCCCCCCGCGCCGTCAAAGAAAGTTGTCCCGACATCAGATCCCCCCCTCGGTTTCCAAAACACGGGTGCGCGAACGAAATCCGCGAGCCCACGGCGTGCGGTTTTTCCCCCCTGCCGCCGTTTCCCTCCGCAGACGCCGCGTGTCAGGTAGTGTGGAAAATGAGAGTGGATGTGGCGGAGCGGCGTGGATAAAATTCGCGGGGAACGCCAGGACGGGTGTGGGCACGGGCGGAGATTGGAGAAAACGGCGATGTCCCACTCCGGCTGGGTTTCCCGAATACCAGGGAGGAGAGGGGAAACTGTCCGAGTGCGACACCCGCTGGTTAGAGGGTGGTATTGTTTTTTAATAAAGCGGTGCCAAAACCAATGCCTCCAGCCATCTGGCAGGTTTTGCGCAATATTGGCATGAGAAAAAAAAACAATCAAACATCTCAGACCAGTTTAATATAACTTATGAAATCCAGTCTTACTAATAATCTAATTGTTGATGTCTAATGGTTATTTTTCTGATGACAGCGCAGAGCCGTGAATCTTCTACAATTATTCATATTTTTATGGAAAAATGAACAAAGTGTGCTTCATGAGGGGTAATTAAAGTTCAGACACTACTTTTAAAACTTAATTACCCCCAAACAGGCACTTAAAGAAATAAAAATTATTATTATTTAATCATTATTTACATTTCTTACATCAGTCTTCTACACTGATTTTTTGTGCACTGCATTTCTAAGCCCAATTGATAAACACTTTATTTCACAGACCTGGTTTCTGGTTTTTCTTATGTAGTGATCCACTCTCTGCAAACCGACAGTCCTCCTCCTCCTCCTCTTCCTCGCTCCTATTGGCCAGGAAGACAAGCCCGCTGCTGTGAGGGAACCTCCCAGCTGTGAGCTGCCCGAGAACCCTTCAGAACCCGGAGAGAACACAGTGTTCCTCCTCACCAAGCACGCCGGGATACGGAGGGTGGAGGATAAAATGGAGGGCGAACTGCAATCCTCATTTAAATCCCTGCAGCAGAAAGAAGAACTAACGCGTTTCAGAGTTAATAATCTGTGCATGCTTGTGAGGATGATGAAGGTTAAGATTCAACAGCGGTTGAAGAGGTCACAGTTTTATTTCTGTGCATGAGAAACACTCCACAGGAAAAAAAACATCTCTGCAAACGGATATGAAAGAAAACCAGAGCAGGACCCGCAGGAAGCTTTACACAACTTTATTGAAGATTGTGTATAAATACACATGCACATTTCAAATGTAAACCCAAGTGAACTCAAGTGCAGCCAAACCTGGAAACCCCCAATACATCATCATGCAAGGATGTCTGGATTATTTTTACAAAAAAAAAAAAAAAGAAAAAAAAAGTCCCAAAACAGAATCATCCTTTTATTTTTAAAAATATTCCCTCCCTGACAAGAGCACAGGCAAGACTTTGCAAATTAGTGTGTCTGTGTGGACTCGAGCCACATCGCCCCCCCCCCCCACCCCGTCCCTCCCTACGACGCTTTGGGTCTTGCCGCGGTTTTAAATATATTGTCTGTTTATTATTAAATGCTTACATATAAATAAATAAACTTTATCAAATGTGCACTCACAGAGTGAACTCTTATGTACAATATTGTATAAGCCTATAAGTAGCAGTCACATCTCACTCAGTCGGGATGGGGTGAGTCGCCCGAAAAGCAAGGCAGCGCCGAGGCGAGTAAAGCCCACTGAAGTCAAAGCACAGAGATGCTCATAAAGGCATGGGACACATCGAATATTCTGAGGCGACAACAGGTACGCTGATGCTGTTTACAATGGAAAGAACAGGTAGAAAAAGGAAACACTCCACCATGGAGAATAGAGTTTTATCGTGTCGATGGAGGATCATCCTGCAACGACCTGCTGCAAAAGATTTTCACTGTATCATGATCCCAAAAGCTGAAAGGCCTTTTAGGCAGACTCACCCCACGGTTTTCAGTTTTTTCTCCATCTTCTCCCACCCTCCCTCCCTCCCTCCAAGCTCAGGACCACAAAGAAGCACTAACCCTCCCCGTCCCCATCTCTGGAAAGGGACGCATTCAGCTGATATCCAAGGCGAAGAACCTGTTACCATTAACCAAACCAAGAAGCCGTGAGGAGAAAAAAAAAAAAAAAGAATCAAAAAGGCATCAATCACATACATCTGGTCGTGTTTCATTCCATTCAGCATACATTCTGGCCCTCTTTGTGAGTTAAAAACACTGTTTAAGAGGATGTGGCTGTGAGATAACAAGCAAATAACGCGGACGTTTGATGTGTGTCTGTGGAAGGGGCCGAGAGAAAGAGAGAGAGAGAGAGAGAGAGACGGCGCCACGGTGATGTGCAAAGCGGAAAGCGGCCGCTGCGAGATTGAGGGTTAAGGCCGAGGTGATCCCAGCGAGAGACATCTGATGTCAGCGAAATCACCGATGTTCCTAATCTCGCAGTGCCGAATACACGAAGAGTGCGGAGCCACGGTAAAGCTTTAAACGCCACCTACGGAGGATCCTTTAAGAGGGAGAGTTAAAGGTTCGCAGCGTCGGTTTCTCTGCCAGCTAACGTTTCAGCAGACACGCGCTGCACAATACGTTCAGACGGAACTTCGAAAACATGCCCCTCGTTTAGGTTTGCTGCTAAAATATGGTTTATTCTGCAAAGTTAGCGGATAACTGCTTCATTTTAGGCTTTAAGAAATATAAATTAGAGAACCACATGACCCTAAATCGCTAAGGCTCAAGCCAGTACACTGATAATCGGTCTAAAAATGCAAAATCACAGCAGCAGCAGCAGCAGCAGCACAAAGCTACGACAGTTTGGCTGTTTGACATTGTATAAAACCACACAGCTATGGGCATTACTTCTCTACCTTAAGTCTAGATTGTAGACGCGTCTCACCGCCGGCTTACTGAAGGCAGCTCCCTAAGCTTTTCGTGTGAGAAAACTCTCTGAGGAACAAGGTTGTTAAACAATTGCAGTGTGTCTGGCATTAAAATATATATTTATATATATATAAAAAAAAAAAAAGGGTGGATGGTTGGTGATTGTGCAAGTTCATAATGTTTTAGCTCATCATGAAAACTCAATACGATTCAGTGTTTAAAATATTTACAAAATCTAAATAATACTAAAATGATATGCCAACAATGCTTTGCTCTCAAAAAATATATTCATATAAAAAAAAAAAAAAAAAGCAGAGGGAGATTCAGAATCGATCCCAGGTGTCGTTCAGTGACTCTTTTCATGATTCGAGACGAATGGACGTGGCGACACACTCACACACATTGCACACACATTGCACACACACACACACGCACACAGTGATCCAACCACAGAGGAGGGCCCTGATTTCTTAGAGTTGCGTACCCTGGCAGCTACCTGACCTAACAGCCGTCAGCCCCGCAGTGGCTCCGCCTGTCGAGCGGCTAAGTCCGAGCCGCTGGGTGGGACCGGTGCCGCCCGCTGCCATGCTGTGTGTCCATATGGCTTTGGATGGAAAGATCCCGTTCTCTCTCCGATTATTCCTGTCCCCGTTTACCTCAGTTGGTTTTCATGGCGACATCTCGATTGGGCGCTTGCTCCTCCTCCTCTTCCTCCTCTTCCTCCTCTTCCTCGTCCTCCTCCTCCTCTTCGTCCTCCTGCTCGTTGTCGTTCTTTCTGCGCCGGTTCTCGTTCAGGTCCTCCTCGTCGCTCTGAGCGGCGGCGGCGGCGGCGGAAGCGGCGGAAGCGGCGGAAGAGGCGGAAGCGGAAGCGGACGAGGAAGCCTGAGCCGACGAGGCGGCCTTTCTCTCCTGCCTCTCTTCCACGTCGTTCTCTTCCTCCTCCGCCTCCTCTTCCTCTTCCTCGTCCTCTTCCTCCTCCTCGCGGTCGAGAGCGAAGTAGCCGGTGCCTTTCACCGTGTCCTGGCGCTGATAGAACAACACGTAGCCTGCTTTGGACTACACACAGAGAGACACAAGAAAGTTACTTTAAGAGTACTGACAAAACAAAAATTCAACACTCAGTTCTCAGGTTTCATGTAGAATTTAAACTAAAATCGACTTTTAGTTACACTTTGATAAGGAGTTATTTAACAAGATTCTGCACAATCTGGTAATTAAAGCCCTCCCAAGGGAGTCCCTCCCTATAGTGACTAATAAGCACGTCAACGTAATCGATAAGGCCCATTAGTCTGGAACATGGCATCGTAATGTACACGTCCATCTCCAATTATGGCCCCTCCTGCTGCAGGAAACAAACAAGATCTGAAAAAGACAGGTCCTGATCATCAAAACTAGGACAATCAATGGCAGCACAAGCGCTGCGCAAGAGCATCAATATTTGGAATATCACAGCTTTGTGACATCCTGGGCATCGACTGCAGAAGGTAACAAGCCTTTGTTTGAAGCAGGCTTATATCAGAGGAAGGCCTTTACATCTTATTTCATGTGTTTGATAAATGTAACAAGTAAATTTTTTTTGTATATTTAGTATTTTATCCTTTCCAGAGATACTATAGACTCAACACTTCCTGTAAGCTTCCCAGAGTTTAAGTGGTCAGAAGTTTGATGGTAGTTTCAGCGCAACTAGATTGTATGGAGTGGAATTAGTTGCACATTATCTATTCTCAGTCACGCTGGGTCACAGCCTGTCCTCCTCTGCAGCTCTAATGTTATCAGCAGGAGAGCTGCTAGCGCCTCAGCTACTGTCACCAAATTTAGGTTGAAGGAATATCCTGCTAAATATTTTATTACTAGATGAGAACTACGTACAGTACACATTCATGTGAACGGCTTACTCCTGCTTTCATTGCTCGAGTTCATGTTGGCTGTGGTGTGTCTTCTGTGGCTTCAATCACACGAACAAAACTCTCGGAGCACTTCATCAGAGCTTTTTTTGGGGGAAGTTTCAGCACAGCAGGATATCTTTGGGAAATCAGACCGACGGGCTAATCCCAATTAGTCCCAACATCCGATGTACATTACTCTGATGAAATGAACCCTTCCAGTTTGAGTCCAACACATCTGCCTTTGATGAACGTGCGGCAGGACTGCAGCCTGTGGCTTCGGCAAATGAGGACACTCACCACTATTTGATCTTCGCTGGCAGGAGACACACTGCTGTCATCATAGTTGTACCACTTTCCATCGTCTTTGTTCTTAGCGTAAGCAGTATCTGACGAGGAGTCAAAGATTAGAATTAGATGAGATATATACGAACTGATGAATCAATTAGTTAATCAACTGCAACCATTTATAGACATACTGACTGATTCCAACATCTCCATTATGAGGTTTATAAGGTTTATAAGGAGATTATAAGGTTTTGGATAATTACATATTCTTTATGTTTTATTTATTTAAAATAATATTAAATTCATTTGAGTACGCAGCTTTAAGTCAATACTGAAAGTACAATGTAGGAGATGTAGCTATTTTAACACAGTGTTCAGTAGTTTAAAGTAGTTTAAAGAGACTTCAAAGAGACACAGGCAGACAAATTTTGGATAAAATCCTCTGACAGTAAATTTCCCATTAGTGGCGACCATAGACTGTATAAAGATGGACTGCGGAACAGCTCCTCAAGTGAAGCCAAAGCAAGTAGAGCTCCCCCTGGTGACTGGCTGCAGTATAGGTCATAAGCTCCACCCAATCCATGTTAGTGGGTGGGACTTGGGCCAAACTGAAAAACTAAAAGGACACCCTTTTCAAAGATGTTTTCTGTCATTTTAGGTAGTTAATATAATGTTGATGGATGTTTAAGTGTCTTTTTTTTTTTGGAAAAGTTTCGTTTTAGTTATTTGACGCTACAGAAACAGGATGTGACATAATAGTAACTACCAGTTGCCATGCCATCCGCTCTGTAAAGTGGTCCCGTTGCACCATTTTTTTTAAGAAACAGTGTATAATCAAACATTTCCTTATAACTGGTAGAGGTAGAGCAGAGCATATTATTAATTAAACAAAAATGCGAGTGAGTCTGGAGGAAGTGTGGTCGGGTCATCGATAGCGCGGCTCCGCGTGACTCCACTCTTGGACCGTACTTCGCAGCTCTATGGTGGCAACCGACAAAACTAAAATAATTTAGGATTATAGAGACTTCTCCGTGTTTGTTTTTTATGTTGTAAAGCACTGTGACTTCGAATAGAAGTCACTACAGAGAACTAGGCAGATTAAAACTTTGCAGATGTTACGCAACACTCATTTCTTTGGTACTTTCGGTGATAGCAGCAAACACAAGAATGGGTCAATCGCAACAACAAAACACAACAGGAATCAGGACAGGAAGTCCTTGAAGCAAAATGATTTGTCTTTAAAGACATGCCAGACTCCTGCTGTAATGTAGGACATGAAGCGCATTTTAAAAGAAGCTTTAAACACCTCCAGTTATGATGGAGGCTATAACTGCAGTTACTGTAGTTACAGTAAGTGAGAATCAGTTATTTTTTTATTGGTGTATAAAGGACCATTGTAAAATAGTTTAAATGTGTGTGCGTGTCTTACAGTGGCCTCCACCCATCCCGCCGTAGTGGTTGGACACAGCAATGAGGTCGTAGCGACAGGGCCCTGCGTTGGGGTTGATCAGGAACTCAGACATGTCCAGATCTCTGAAATAAATGTACATTTACATAAGCATGACAGAGAGAGTGAGAGTACAGCACTGTGCAAAAGATATTAAACACAGCATGAATACCTGAAGAAAGCAGATAATATATATGTGTGTGACAATAACAGAGCACATGGACATTGATCATCTAAAGAAAATGTATAAGGTCCTACAGAATGTCTATATTGTGGGTCTGCGCAGCTTGTACTGAGAGGGCATGATTTATAGTTGGGAAAAATAGGAAACAATGCATACACTGCTGAACATGTTGTGCGGCGGTGATAAATTGTTTTATCTCTGTATATGTGTGTGTGTGTGTACCTGAGTGGGAAGTCAACAAGCGAGTCCAGTTTATCCCTCATGTAGCGACTGTAAGAGAAGCGTTTAAGATGGACCACCAGCACTGGTGGCAGAGACCACAGGTCCAGCTTCTTAGTGGCCTGTTGGTGCTGCTTACAGTTGGGACAGTACCTAAAGGAAGAGGAACACGTGTTAAAAAAAAAAAGCACAGCGGGAGAAATCAAATGCTTCAGCAGCTGGTGTCACCACATACTTGTAACATGTTTGTTTTTACTGTATAATGTTTCTCACCAAGGGTCCTCTGCTCCCAGTTTCTCCTTAGTAGTGAACAGCTCAATGCAATCCTTCAGCTTGAAGAAAGCCTTCTTCTGAGGCTTGTACTCCATGCTCTCGTGCTTGTCGAAGTCCTGCTCTCAACAAATAAACATAAAGTTATCAGATCAAACATTTCTCATAACATTGCTTTGTCTAAATGGACACTTTGCGGAGTCCTTTAAAGAGTACTGTGCTCTACAGGATAATAGATGGGCTGAGTCAGGTTTGGTGCATAGACAGACAGCAGATATTTACGGTTAAATACATGAAATAAACCGAGGATTCAAGGTTGTGGTTTAACAAGGATGCAGCGGCTGCTCCCGACATCAAACCTGTGACCTTTACAAGATTACAAGACAGTCGCATTTGTCTCTTGGACTCCCTGCTGCTGCTGTCTAGGTCACATTGTCATATTTCATGACATGATGGCTGCTTTTTTTCTACGCTAGTCGGAGCGCTTTCCACAAAGGGAACCAGCTGCTCTGCTACACCGACGGTGAAAAGAAAAAAGGAATGGAAATCTGTATCTGTATATAATACTTGATTTCTGTTAGTTTTACCTCGACGACAGTCTCGTCAAAGTATTTCTTCTTCATCTCTGGTTCCCAGTCCAAGGAGAGATATGAGCGGTCTGTGAAAACAAGGTTAGAATGTAAATAAATGATCAACACTTCTCGTCGTTCAGCCTCTTTGCTGTAATTTGATTTCCAGCCGTTTATAGTTTCGGTTCATGTATTCTGTCCAGTATCACTTTAAAGTGATTTACAAACTGTTCTATTCTGTAGTTACATTTTAAAATGAATCCAATCCAATACTCTGGGGAAAATAAATTCACTTTTCATAAAGGCACAACAAAACTTACACATTAAATACATTAAGGAGGAGTACGCCATTTTAATCCAACACACTTTGACAAATTTAATCAATATCTCCCCACAGTCTGAAGGAAGAATTGGAAAAAAAAAGATGGTAAGAGGAGAAGAAGATGGAGCAATTGAAAAAGGAAAAGAAAGAAAAGGAGGAGAAATTAGTAAGAGGGGGAGAAGCCTATCTCTTCACAATCTGATATCTTGAAGAAGAGGAGGATGAAGAGCAGCAGAAGGAAAGAAGAACAAGGAGGAGGAGAAAGAAGAGAAGAGGGGTGAAAAAAGAGAACTGGGAAGAGGAGGAGATGGAGGGGTAACAGAGCAGAAGAAGAAAAACAAGAAGAAAAAAGAAGAGCAAGAAGAAAAAGGAAGAGAAAAAGGAGAAGGAGAAAAAGGTGCCACATCTTTAGATTGTGAATTCCCACTTCGGCTTCCTACCACTGAGTCGGAGGTGTCCCTCGTCAAAGCGGATCTGCCTGGTGTCCTCCTTGATGAGCGAGAAGTCTGTTTTGCCCATGTTATTGAACTGGAATGTAAAAAGTCTCTTTCTGTTGTGCCCGGCTGTCTGCTGGCCTTTGGTGGAGTTCTGCGGGCCGACCAGGCCGTTCTCCAGTTCATTGTCCCCGCCCACAGAGTCCTCCGACTGGCTGTTGTCGTTCTCAGAGGGCAGCTCCTGATCCTGACTGGACTCGTCGTCCTGCTCATCTGTCTCCATCTCGCCTGAAAGATGACACGAGAGCTACTGCCTTGATGCAACAAAATGCCACAGGGCACAAATGAAAAAAGAAATTTCAAAAGCTGAAAACATTTTATTTGACATGTTGGTGCACTCACTTGGAGACCCCTCCTCCAGCAGTCCGTTAGTAGCGTTACCATTAACAGTGTGTTGTTTGGACGGCTGTGTCTCCTCACAGTCCTCCTCGTCCTCCTCTACAGAAGATCGTACAAATCGACTGCAAACACAAAACCCATTTAATCAACAGCAAATACCATCACTTGACAAACTTATAAGCTATTATTAAAACTGGCCACAAATTTCCCACAACGACATTATGTTGAAAAGATGAAACGGCTCAACCTACCAGAGGCGCAGGAGCAGCATGTTGTAGAGCTTCTCTTCACTGAGGGTTCTGGGGACAGCAAGGAGGAAGGGCTGTCCGAACAGAGGCGTGCTGGTGTGGTTATAACCCGACTGTTTGTACTTTTCCCTCAAGTGCACGGGGATCACTACGTGGTCCGTATCCTCCACTCGGTTCACCGCCACCTCAAAGCTGCAGAGAAAAGCGTGGTGAGTCCTTCAAAGCCCAACTGGATAAGGTGCACGTAAGCGCAGGAGTGAAACAAAAGGCTTGATGTCACAGACAAAAGCCAAAACGTCAATGCAGCCTGGTCGCCATCAGTGGAGATTACAGTTTATCCGCCAGCCAAGCTTGACACTCACACGTAGATATCATCTCTCTCCATGATGCTGCTGAGGTTTTCGTTGGTGGCAAAGATCCGGTGGAAACGGTGGTTGTAGATGTCAGTTACAATCATCTAGGGGATAAGAGGTGGAAAGAGACACAGTCAGGAGAGAGAAACATAGGAAAATCTCTTGATAATGATGGCTAATTAAACTAAAATAATAATCTATCCCTAAGGTGAAACTCTGGCTGACTGATATGGCACGCTTGAGATTAATTTAAATGCGGGGCAGGGGGACTTTTAGGGACTTTTAATTAACTAGTCAAATGTTTTATCTCACTGTTTTCCTGCTCATTATTGTGATCTTAAGGAAAAATACATTTTTTTTTCCACTAGCTGCTGTAGCTTTGGTGGGCAGGGAGGGTTAAAAAGGGAATGGACTATTTTCAGCTGTACTGTCTGTGGAGATGTCAGCATTATAGTGTGAAGGCTAATAACAGGCGGGGTTACTGCACAGAGCACAGCTGACTGTGATGTTTATACCTTCTCAGCAGGCACCCCAGACAGGCTGGAGAGGGAGGTACACAGGTCAGAGATGTAGCCCACCTTCGGCACGGTCAGCTTGTACTGAAAAAGAAACATCATTATTGTCTGTCTTTTTATTGCCGTGTCTAAGTTTTGTCTTTATTTATTTTTATTTTTTTTATTGTAATTGTTTTCCCAGCTTCTTACCTGTGTGGGTTTGGCCAAAGGGTCCAGTCTGACTAGATACACCTCCAGTGTTCGCTCCTTCTTCATGGGTAGTGGAAGGGTCAAGTAGCAGAAAGGATCAAAGGTCACGGAGACCTTAGCGCACACAGGACACACCAGCGTTGACTTGAAAAGGCCGTGGAAGATGTCCACAATGATGGAGTCATTCCTCTTTATGTGGTTCTCCCACGCTTCCTCTGCCACCACCTGGGATGATTAAGACACAGGTTTTTTTAAATGACTCATAACATGGGAACATGCATATTATTCGTGTTTTATAATGTGTTTGAGCAACACTTTTTCTCAGCCACTGGTCTCACCTTATCGGGCCGTCCGTTAGCATCCTTGAGCTGGATGTAGGGCTTCTTCCTGATGCGGTTCAAGTCCTCGTGAAGGCCATCTAGGAGGAAGGCCAGAAGCTCATGGGAGTCCTGCTGCTGGTAGCCCGAGAACTGAGGGGCAAAGCGGCCCACCTGGGTCTGGATGATGGAAACACGTACACATATTGGAAAAAATGATGTGCAGAGTGACAAAAACACAAGGATAATGTTTTTCCTTGTGTAGTTTATTGGCAAAACCTTCTTTTATTCATGCCATAGAGTCTATTGGTCAGTTTAGGCCTTACATCCTGTATGTTAAGTCCCGTCCAAAAATGTGTAAAAGTAGTCTGGAGTGAACACATAAGAAGGACATTTTCCCCCAGGTACTCACTTTGAAAGGCCTCGGGGTGATGTAGCTGTATTTCCCTGTCCACAGCTGCTTTATAAGCTCGGCGTAAGCTTTGGCGATCTCCCCCTTCATGCCCAGCGGGTTGTCCTCATTCAGCTCGTCCGTGTACTTGTCTTTGAGGAAGTACTCCGTCAGCGGAATGATATTACTTAAACACTGAGGCGCACCGACAAGAGAGAACAACGATCAGCTGGATTCGGTCTAGTGCAGCCACACATACTTCTCCAACTCTTACATATTCAAAGAACAAACATTTGAAGACTTGGACAGAATTATTATTATTATCATAAGTTTCCTAGACTGTGAAGATCTCCCTGAAGGCATGTTTGTTACCTGCACAGCAGAGTTCATGAAGCAGGTGTTGCCCAGGTTGGAGAGTCCACAGAGGCCTGAGCGCTCACTCTGCCTCTGGTCTGAGTAGTCATAGCTGTTACTGTAGGTATGGTAGGATGGCAGACTTGAGTAACTTGAATTCTTCACACTGTACAATTGAACAAATAGATAAATTGACAGGTTATACAGGAATTAATTGTTGTTAAGAGCTACAAGCAAAGAAAAAGTCATCAACAGTATTGCAAATATCACTGTAATACTGATAACGCTATATTAACCATGGAGATACAGCTCTTAGTCAAGTTGTTAATTCACTTGAAACTAAAAAAGGAATAAAATGCAGCTTCAGTTTTCATTATTTGCTTTTCCGTGAAATACCAAACTACAACCCAGACAAGTAAAGATCTCCCTAAAACAGACTCTGGTCTCCATAGAGAATAAGTAAGAGCTTTGAGATAGGCTTCCACAACTGCAGCAATCAGCAGACCTCTGGGAGGCCGGCAGGGCATTGTCGGTCGTCTCTGGCTCCCATTGGTCGAGGGAGACTGCTGTGATAGCGGTGGAGGCAGTGCCCTCGCAGTTCAGCACGCGGTGGTCCACCCTCCTGCTTTCCAGCTCCACCGCCTCAGACCTCAGGCACCACCAGCAACACAGGAGCATGACATCTCAGCCCCGCCCCGGCCCGCGCCAGCCCACATGTCCACACAAAAACTAAACAACCGGCGGCCTGGATGGGGTTCGGTACGGCTCCCTCGCATGCAAAGTCATTTGAGAGGTCGGGTAGAAAAGGTCCAGCTCCAGTCTCCGCTGTTGAGTCCTCAACTCAGCTCAGCTCAACACAGCTACAGTTTCAGTGTAGTCCAGATGAAGTTCAGGCCCAGATTTGACTTCGAAGTCCAGCACAGGCCCGCAAACAAAACAGAGACTATACAGAAACACAGACTCTCATCTTTCTTAGAGCTAATCAAGCAGCTCCCCTCTCCTCTTCAGTCCTCTTCTTCTTTTTTGGGTTTGACTGTCTGTCATCTTGTTATCCTCTACGCCTCAGATTCCTTCCCCTGTCCTGTCCTGTCCTCTGCTCCTCCCTCTGGCCTGCCTGCCTGCTGCTCTCTGCCGCTCTACGGCTACCCGCAGATATTTATAGCAGCAGCAGCAGCAGCAAGGATGCTCAAGACTACTGCTACTGAAGCTAGAGGTGCACAGCGAGAGGAAGAGGGAGGGAGAGGCAGAGAGAATAGGGGGGAGGGGCGGACAGTGGATGGGGGGGGGGCTGACAGAAGAGAAATGAGATGGGGATGGAGGGAGCAGTTGATCCACTGCATCCAGCTGAGGCTGCAGTATTTAGAGGCCCGACTCTCTCAGTGTTTCTAACACACATTAGCACATACATGCCAACACATCATTTATCCCCCTTTCTTGTGCCTGCGCACCACAGCGACACACAAATACACAAAATCTCTCTCCGAGTGTCCCCCGTCTTGCAGTTAAAATGCACCCTACGACACTCTTCGTACACCTTGACACTCCCTCTTTCATCCTCTTTAATAAGCCAGGGCTGTCTGCCGTCTGCATGACAGATTTAAAAGGGGAGGGTCTAAATAAATAGACTGAAACCTAGAGAAACGCTCGGTTTTGTCAGGAAGAGCCAGGCAATGGGAAGCTGGAGTAGATGAAATGTATTCTGAAGGTCACTTGGACTGCAGAACGTGTGCATTGCAATGAGCTCGGGGGAGAGGAAAGGTGCAGAGACACAGAGATAGAGAGAGGAAGGGAGAAAGAGGCAGAATCAGGGGACGCCACCTTGGGAGACACTGACACTTACTGCTGTTACACAGCATCGCTGCCGAGGCTAAAACGACCGGGGCAAAACCGCAAAAATCTAAACGACAAGTGTTACGTAATGTGGGAACACTTCATATGGAGGAGAAAAAAAATAAATAAAGAGGCCCCATGCATAATTCAGAGGAAACGACAGCGTTGGCACCAGAGAGAATCAGGGACAGGAGAGCTGCTGGGAGTGAAGATCCAATTTCCCCAAGTCACCCATTCTCCACAAAACACTGTGCAGAAAAAGATGCCATTGCTATCAAAAAATATAATGCAGAGCTGTTGGATGACAAATATAAGCTATAAGTAGAATGAAAAATAATGGGTGAGGCTGTCTTTTACTGTGCTGCTAGCGAGTGCAGAATCTTACTTTCCTTCTTTATCAATATAGATTTCTGAGGTGGCAAAGCTATTATTTCTGCATTCCAATAGAAATAACAGCACAGGATCTATATCTAAGACACACACACACACACACACGTAGACACACTCCAGCATGCAGTAAATCACACCCATTAGGTGGAAGGAGGGCTCGGTGAATGTAGGAAGCTCCACCCACAGTTGAGCAGTGCTCTCTAGCACATGGCCGACAGAGCCTCTAGGTCCCAATTAGTACGAAATATTAAATTTAGGCAAAGTATTCAGGAAAAACTGAAACGGAAAGCAAAAGTGCGCAGGGGTAAATAATGTGCGGCAGTCTGGTCATATAGATTTGAGCTGAGATGCATCTTTTGTATCTTGGTAAAGGTTGGAGGCACCGGAGCTGCATGATTCAGCATATATGTTCTTTTTGAACAGGTAACAATCATTTATGACGTCGTAATATATGAAAATCACATGGTCGGTAAGATGTCATCTTACTTAGAAATATGAAAATACAAATTCTGTGTTGTTAACAGACTGGTCAGGCAAGTTCCTAATAAAAACTTAATCTTACCCGCAGGTCATTTAGAAGTGAAGAAGCTACTTGGAGGACTGGTGAAAACTCAACGAATACTGCTGCCTCAGTTTTGATTCTGTTTTTGGATATTCCCTGACCTGCATGACTCAGATTCTTCACACATCTTCTACCGGATTATTTACTTTTATTTGGAGGTGTGTTGGTTTAAATCCAGATTCTGTGCCAAGTTTAGAGCACCCAGACCACACAGCGGATATTTCATCATTTGTTTCAAACATAGGCAACATTCAGACTAACCACAGAATTGGGTAATGATAATGCAAGGGAAAACAAGTAAGTAGTGGTATTAAAAATTATAAATGGTTGGGGCATAGAAAAGTAAATTTTGATATGTACAGCTTCTTTTCATCCTTTAAAAACACTGCAGTTTCTCCATATTATTTTCAAGACTATTGGGAAAGTATTTTTGATACTCCACTTCCTTGGTTGAATGTCTTTAAGAATTTGTACAAATCATCCTGTTCAACATATATATGGGCTTTTCAAGTTAAAATATTCTACAAGATTTTACCAACAAAGAAAATGCTAAAGATATGGAGAATAACTGAAGACAGTACGTGTAGATACTGTGGTGAAGAAGAGGAAGACACCTTGCATTTGTTTTGGTACTGTCCAGATGTCATGCTCTTTTGGCGTAAGGTGGCAGCTTGGCTGTCTGAGCAAGGACTTGACTTACCAATAACAATAATCAATATAATTTGGGGTTTGCATGAAGAAAAAAATATGTTGTTAAACATTATTGTGCTCCTTGGAAAATTTTTTATTTTCAAAAAAGAAAAATGTGTTACATTGGAACCATTTATCATGTTTCTAAAACATTATTATTTAATGACAAAAAATATGGAAAAAAATAAAAATAAATCACAATCAGATGATTGAAGAAAATTAGCTATCACAAAAAAATGGGACAAAGATCAATAATATCATATTTTATTATTTTGACTTTGATACTTGTGGATAAGATTCTATTTTGTTGCCACATATTCTATATTTTTCTGTTCTGGCTGTCATGAAGTTAAATTATAGCTTAAATATGAAAATGGCTAGGCTATATATCTAAAATATGTATGCTTGTTTTTGTTTGTGTATGTTTTTGGTTGTTGTTGTTGCATTTGTTTTCTTTTATCATTGTGTACTTGTTTGTCTTCTACGTTGTTGTTAATAAAAAATAAAATAAATAAATAAAAAAAAAAAAAAAAAAAAGACATGGAACTGGATCCAGGATTTCTAGTCACCAGAGATAACAAAGTCTGGACCATAGATCATAGATTTCTTTAATTAATCTACCAGGGATGCATTTGATCGCTGTTCAACAAAATATAACTGAAATGGATCCTTCACCCCCAGAACAATGTGCTCAATTAAGTAAGTCGGTCGTGAAAAATCTAATAAGAAGAATAAATGAGTATACCAGTGAGCAAAGTAGAAACTTGGACCAGAGCTGAGGACAACTATCATTGAATAAGAGAACCATTTAGTCGATTAATGTACCACATGCTTCTTATTTGGATAAATTCTGGTGATAAATCTGATTAAATCAAATCCTGTGCACAGATAATGTGCATCCATTTTTGTGCAAAGCATATCTGCACCACCAATACCTTGGTAGTAGCCTGTAATTTGAATGTCGCAGCAAAACGCACGTAACATTAACCTGTATCATGCAACCCCAGCAAGCCGGCACTACTAATCAGTCAGATTTAAAAGCAGTTGTGAACTATTAATTGATGTGATTTAATGCTCATTAAGGCACCCAGAGGCACCAGCGGGACATTTTTAGAGAGCACTGCTGTCGCTGAAGGAAATTCCATGAGATCAATCCCAAGTAAGCCCCTTCCCCCCTCCCTACTATCAGCTTTTACAGCTGAAACTGCATCGTCAGGAGGTTGTTTTAAACGCCCAAATCACAGCCAGAGACAGACCTGGACAAAGAAATGTTTGATGAATGTGTAAATTTCCAGATTTCAGATTTTCTGCAATCCCACTAAACTTGTGTAATCCAATAACATCTTGGTTTCAGCTAATGTCTGTGCTAAGCCGCACTTCAGGCTCCATCTCTGGCTGCTGGCATCCAAACCCGCCCCCTCGGCTATTCAACCCCACAACTATGCCTTACTTCCTGCTGTTGAAGCTGCTGTTATGATTGTTTGTGAGAGATGAAGGCGAGATCTTTGGCAAAGCAGAGAGATTGGAAGCACCAGATGACCTTCAAAAGATAAAGAATAGATCATGAGTTAGAGTAGAAAATAAGGAGTCGTTCCAGAAAAGGTGTGCGAGTGTCCGTAAAATTAAATTAAGATGAAATCAAATGAATTAAGGGTGATATGTCAGCAACAAAAGATCAAGCAAAAGGGGTAGACTGAGGCGACGTCACAGAGAGGAGGAATTATTGAAGATGACGTGGTGCTGTCGTGTAAACTTAAAGAATTTTAAATGGTTATGGTCTAATTTAGCAATTTCCACAGAAATGATAATGAGAGGTTATTATTGGGCATCTCCCCAGTGAAGTCCTATGTCACATATTACTTTTGTTCTTCAAACTGACCACAAGTCCTCATTAATTTCATCATGCTTCTCCTATGTGCGGTCTTTCTGCTGTGTTTGAATACAGAGAGGAACTTGTATTCGGTTTCTGTGCCACAACTCCTCAGAGTCAACAAAGAAATATAATCCAGGCGATGTGCCATTCACTCACTTGGGTGCCGTGGAGCCTCGGGGCCACGTGCCATCCTCGTTCTTCTGCTCTATTACGAGAACCTGTTGGAGACAGCGGGAAGAAAAAGAGGGCTCCATCTGCTTCTGATAGTTTAAAGTCACCAAAAGTATTTGCATTCCACTGTCAGCTGTGGGCTACAGAAAATGAAGACGTCTTTTTGTGATTTAAAGAGCTCCATCCTTAACATAATACAGATTTGGATGAATTTTGAGATATATATTGAATGGGTTGTTCATATGTGAAATTTTGACGTGACATCAGGGCTGTTCCAAATCGGAGTAAACAACGTGTGACATCTTAATCATGCTGCAGCAGCTTCTAGACAAGACAAGGAGTTTGATGGATCTTATCCACTGTTTCGCTTAATGGGGATTTGTCTGATGCTTCACAGTCCTGTGGAACAGCTGCTGGTGACTGGAACAACGCTGTGATATGAGGTCTGCTGACTCACTGTGGCCAGGTGTCTAAATTAATCTGTGGAGGAGGATGCCAGGACATACATGCACATTTAAAGCAGCTTCAAGGGTTGAGGGCCTTGCTGCTGGCAGTCACATGACAACCCTACCACAACTCTAGCTTTACCTAAAAGTCTTTGAAGCCAAAAGATAGATTAAATAACTTGTTATTTTACTTTTTGCTTCATTTCTTGCTGTATCCACTCGATGTTCGGGTTTTTCGGCGCCTCAAGTACTTGCTTATATTGAGAGACAAACATGAAAGTGAGCAAAAGCAACAACTTAGAGGAAACGCCACAGAGCCACATGCTGAATATAAATGATTTCATCGTATATTGTAGAGAACTTTAAGTTGAGGAGAGTTTTGTTGAGATTATGTTTGAGTCTCCATTCTGAGGGCTGACTGGCAGAAATCACAAATATGTAACAGGTATTTAATAAAGTCAGACTGTAGAGCATATTCCACTAAGCTCACGAATAGTGGTCTACATGGCAAGCCATATTTGGACACCACTGTGTGACTCTTGTGAACTACAATGGCCCTCTGAAGGAAAAGCACCCTCCAGAGACATTGAAACTCTTCTGACGATATTACTTAAACTACATTTAACTTAAGTCAGTCTGATTTGATATTTCAACACAACTGAAGATGTATGATATACAAGTCTGCATGCCCCAAATCATTAAGCTCAGTAGACTTTTGCTTTTCAAGTTCAAAACTGTTGCTCCTCGCCCTGAAGCATCAAATCTACCAGAAATACAACAGAAGAAGTCCTTCCAGTCAGGCCAGTCTGTTCAGACAGAGGTGGCTACATGAGGCGTTTTTCGCTCTGACTGGGATATTATTCTAATTATTCACAGTACATTAATGTAGATGCAAGTTCCTACCTGTCCCTGGTAGAGGCCTGCGTCTTGGATGGTGCTGTCCGGTTTGTTGAGAGGCTCGAAGGTGTTGCTCATGTACCTGTTCCACAGTCTGGTCTCCTTCTCATCTGGGATGCTGAACAGCTTTCTCATTTCCTTCTCGATCATGTCTGCAGCAATATTATCAACAAAGATCACATCAGTATTGTTCACCGTGCAATCGTCAGAAAGAGAAATACACGCGCTCACGAAATGTAGGAGCGCAAAGACAAGAGGCAACCATCACTAACTGAAATCATTTAATTTGATGTTTGCTTTGGATAAAAACCTGGATCATTTTTGGGGCATGATCAGACATGGTAAGAGGTTGTTTAATGAGAAAATAAAGGCACTGAAGAAAATGTTTGGATTAGGGTTTGAGTCATTACAACTGAAACCTTTGTTTTGTTGTGTAGGAAACAAGTAATAGCAGGAATGATCTTTCATTATTAACAGAGTTATCCAGACATGCAACACGCAATGACTCAACAATATGGCCAGTGTGTTTAATTATTAGTTTAGTGTACGGCATGAATGTTTGCCTCAGTGTCTGAAATAACAAGTGTATGTTTTCTGTCTACTGTACGCACCCTCTGTACTGGTTATGTATTAACGCTTTCAAAGTTTAACGCTTACGGTGCTGGAGAAAAGGTTGACAACATTTACAGGTTAAAATGAGAAAAATATAAATGAAAACTGAAAATTAGTGGAAGTCCAAGTTTGTGAAGGTCACTTAATCACGACCAGACTCCAGCAGGACTCGCGCCTACCTATTGTGTCAGCTTTACTGAAGCGTCTGGTGATCACATTGTCCATGTTGCTGTCTTCACAGAGCTTCAGCTCCGTCAGGTACACCTCCACCTTACAATGCTTCACGAACATACCCTGTTCCACCACCTGCATTGAAAAGAAAAAAAAAGGGGGGGTAGCTGCTTAATGTTGTATCCATGGCTCCAACAGTGTATGCAAATTCCATTTTATAATGAAACTAATATGGGTAATTATACTTATGCAACAAGCGGAACACATTAAACCAAGATCCCCCCAAAAAAGACGATTAAAACTAAAGCTGCATCTCTGCTGCCACCCTATCTCAGTTGGATAGCAAATGACAATACAACCTAGTTTGTATAATAATGCAAAAAATGACTCTTCAGATTTGACAGCTTGCAACCAAACAGAAAGTATGACTACTAAATAGCTGTGTCAGGGAACAGGATGCAAATTTTATCTAGTTGCTGTAACAATGAAACGAAACTGCACTGTGGTTTGTACTAGCTACTCTTCTGAAAGGATTACACTGTAGACAGAGTTGGCCTGGTCGCCACTTATCTAGTGTCCTAACAGGAACAGAGTCAGAGTGAAGCGCCTAAATTAGCAGCACCTCGTGGAAACAGCTGAGGGGTCCCAGCCTATTTATTTCACCTCTGAGCCCCTCCAACACGCACAGTACCAGCTTCACAAACGTCCCTGAGAAATGCAATGGTCCTGCACACACGGCTTAGATTCTACACCCACCCCTCCCCACCACAGACCCCGAAAACTCCCGGTGGGCAAGTCCTACCCCCCTCAGTACGACACCCATGTGTGTAATCTCAGAGCAAAAGCCCAACTCATCGCAAAAACTCCAGCAGAATTCCTCAAATCACATCCGAGCCAAAACCATTCACCCCCCCCCCCCCTCCCTCCCATACTGGTTGTGCCTCTCACACTCCTCTCAAAAGCTTTCACGCCGCTTCTCTCAGAATGACCTCAGCCGGCATTCCTCCACTTCAAAAAACAAGGACGCAGGAGCACTCCGCCGGTGTTGACAAACCAGAAGAGGACAGCAGAAGGAACCACAATGCGAAACCTCTGACTACAATCCTCCGTTTTTAAATCGCCTGTGCTCCCCCCACACCCCGGGGTGACAAAAAGGAACAAAGAGTTTCCCAAAAAAAAAAAAGAGGAAAACTAATAATGAACCTCCTGCATGTTGTGTCTCGCAGATCGCTCCATGTAGCTTTTTAGTCATCCAGGACGTTGCCTGAAAATAGAAACCCCGCGGCTACCCGATACGTCCCATGACATACATGGCAAAAGGGGAGGGTCGACGAAAGGGGGAGAAAGAACGAGAGAGAGAGAACGATGGGGATGGAAGGGGAACCTCTTCCAGCAGCCATGATGCCATGACTAGCCAGATTTGAAGTGGGGAGGCCCTGTATAGATGTAGCTGCTATCCTGAAGTATACAACTCACTAGCTGACTGCAAACACTCAGCCACACGTAGTTTTTTAACTCATTAAAAACTTGTTAGAAATTCTTAACCCTAAAATGACCGTAGTACATGACAGAAATGAATGAAAAGCACCACCGTTACTTCCTTTTTATGCATTTTTAATATCCAACATGCTTAATGTATCCAGATTCTGTACACTGTATATCTACCTGACCAATTAATACGTACAACAACACTCACTGAACACCACTGATACCTTCGCTGGCGTTATGGTACCCTGATGTCAACGCAGTGAGCAGCGCATGCACCATCTATCAAATCCATTCCCCGTTCCACGCAGACGACTGGACCCTCACCTTGCGAGAGATTGGCTCCTGACCCTCCGTCAGTCCATACCAGCTGACAAGCTTATTCCAGCCTTCTGTTGGGACCAGGATGTAGTCGAGCTCGTCAATGAGGTGCTCCTTGATGGCCAGCACGTCCCCATCTTTAAGCGGAGGGAGGGAAAAGGTGAGAGGCATGCACAGGCAGGCAGACAGGGGGACATGAAGCACGTTCGGCATGCCAACACTTGCACCACTGACCCCGCGCTGACTACTGTCAAGCAGTACACAAAGACAAGGTATGCTGGAGAGCTTTCTATGAACCTCCTACTCTATACACTCTGCAGACAATGATGTTTTTTGTGCCATTTTCCCTGAACTCTTTCTGCTTCTACTTCCAGAATGACGAACCTATGCTACTAAGCTATTCACGTAGTGCTTCTTACTGTGATTGAATGTCTGAAGTGATGAAGCATTTCTTCTCTTACCTCTAAGAAGACCAGAGTTATCAACTGGTCCTGGGTAGACATTCTGGTCACCCATCTGGTATTTGTCCCAACTATCAAATCCCACATATTTCTTCCACTGTTTGAACCAGTGACTGTCCACTAGATACCTGCGGAAGAGGACACCAGGAATGCGTTAGCTCCGACAGAACAAGGTGTTCAAGTATTATGTGCAGTTGTTTTTTTTTTTTTGCAACGGTGCTTTGAGGTATACACCGAGATAGCTTCCCGTCAATACCCTAAACAAATCTGACTTTGAGGGGGGGGGGCAAGCGTTACACAGACTGATAGCTGTAACAGAAGCTTTCATGACGCCAAGTTGAGTTCAGGTTGCTACGAGCTTGGCCAGCTGGCTCTGTGATTTTGACAGGTGGTTCTTTAGCGACTCCGCCCTGCTGAATTCGACGGGTGAACCCACTGACTGGTAAACCACTTGAAGCGTCGGTAGGGTTAGCCAATTAGCTATTAGCATGCTAACGAGCTAAATCATTCAAACGACATGTACCCTCACTGAAGTCATGTCACTGCGTAAAAAACGAGATGGCGAATTGGAAGTTGTGGTTATAACTGCCGGAATGTAACATTTAAACGATATGTGGGGTCTAACGTTCTTTGTTTAAGTCAAAGTCCTAGCGTTAGCTTAACCGCCGCTAGCCTTCCAAGCTGACACACATGAAGCTGACAGGCTCCCGTTAGCTAGCTCAACGCTCACTGTCAACACGGCCCGTCCCCTCGGCTTTCTCCTTCTTCGTGGCGTTGACAGCGTCGGCGGAGGCAGCCGACGGCCACGCGGCATCGTTGAAAAGATTTCAGCTCAAGTCTTACCAGGTGTCCCCCTTTCTTAGCTGTGTTTTCAACAGTGCCGCGACCTCTCCTCTCTGGGTATCCAGATCAGCCGCTCCTCCTTCCGCCATCTTTCCTCAGACATCACCCGGTGCATGCTGGGAAAGGGGGCGTCACCGAGGCACGTAAGGGCGACGCAGCGGCGAGCAGCCAATCACGAGCTCGGCGGCGGCACGGGAGAAGCGTGACACCCAGCGGTGAAATTATTCTAGAAAATCTTTCAAAAGTGCTCCATCATTGTGGCTGCACGGGGTTGGGGGTGTCTGAGAATCTGTACCTCTAAAAATAATGTCAGAATGAGTTACTGACCTCTTTATCCAGCGAGGGGCACTACATCATCTTGATACATTTACAACACTGCATGAGGTCAATGTGTTATACAGGGTGCTTATGCATCATAATAGTGTAATAGTTCATTTCTTAAAGAGACACCATTAACATATAAGCACATGAATCAAATGAATGGGTGAAAGTGGTTGAGGATGTAGCACAAGTACAAATTTAAGGTATTTGTACTTCATTTGAGTTTTGCATTTTGTATAGATTTATACTTTATCTCCACTATATCTCAGAGGCAAATATTGTATACATAAATATTGCACTTTTTATTTCATTACATTACTCAGACATTAATAATAAATCCTAGATGTAAAATAAATGGTCACATATTCACACAGATGAAAACGGACCTTATAAATCTACAACAAAATTTGAGTGTACGACTTTTAGAGAGGTTTAAGGACACACACACAAAATGTGTCAAGACAACATAGAGTTTTTATTGAAAACCATACTTACAAGATTCACATTTCTTTGTACAGTCATATTATGTTACAGTACAAAAATGAGCTTTATATGCCATGTTAGTCCTCTAGATATAAAACTACGGTCGTAATAATGTTTACTGCTACTCTATATTCTCGTTTCTTCACGTGTCCACTATAAAGCACGGCAATTGATCGAATTTCCTGTAAATACAAAAGGAAAACCTCCCAGATCATTCATCATAATACAAATATATGATACAAGTATGACATAGTAGCCATGTAGTGGTGTCAGATATATAAAGAGATGTCATTACGTTTTGAAGAATTTGTAGGTATCCCACTGTAATTTGTAACTTTCATCGGTTAACCCATTCTTTTATTATTGGCTTGGTTACATCTAACCATCATCCTATATACTGTATATTCCAATTCATTAACAGATTTCAGAGTAAGTTAAGCAATTTAGTTTCGTCCCCGAAAAATCCACTTCTTAATAATTCAATAAACGGCAAATTCTTTTTAATTTCTTTTCCTTCATCCTCCTTTTATATCTCAGTGTACAAAAATACAACAAGCTATTCTCTTCTGAGTCCTCCACATCTGCATTTAAGTGGATGATTTGACACCTTCTTGCAAGGGTGCAGGAAGTCAAAGATGTAGCCAAAGCCGATGGGTCCCACACGCTTGTCACCGCTCATAAGTTGGAGTCTCTCTCTGAAACGGGGAAGTATCCGTTTGTAGTCTTGGCGGCTTCTCCCTCGGGAGCAAAAATGGCCAGTAACCTCTCCTGCTCCCTCTTGGTTTTGGGTAAATCGTCGGACGGCGTGATGAGCAGCTGGAAGCGCTGTAAAATACAACACAGTGTTAATTGAATCCATAAATTCCATGGCATCTCCAGGACCTTCGTGAGGAACAGCATACCTCTCTGAGTGTTCCCTGGGTGGTGCCGAGCTTATATGCCATCCAAAACGGGATGCAGACCATAGAGGAGAGAGCAAGCAGCCAGCCAATGGCATACCCCCACCACGGGTACACATACTCATTGTTGTACTTCAGAGGAGTGTATTTAATGAGGGAGAAGGCGAAGGTACCCTGCAGAGACAGTTTACATTAATTCCTGCTAATGAAACAGGGTTTACTGTAAAAGAGTCACTTTCGGGAACTGATACTCACGATGCACGTGGCCGGGGTGAAGAACAACCAACAGTACTTGATGTAAGGTCCCGGGCGGTAACCAATCATGTCCTCGATGTTGTCGTAAAAGCGATCCGCACCTGGAAAAACACAACGACGGCACGTGTTAGCACGCCGCGCCTTCAAAATGAAGCTGAACGTCTGCCGGTAAATAGGACAGACGCTCGTTAAGAATGCAGCGCGACTGAAGGAGAGTGTCACGTTCGCTCACCATAGACCCATGCGATGCAGACAGACTCAAAGATGGCCATGAAGAGAAGACACATGCCACTGGCCGCATAGTAATCAAACAGCTGGAAGACGTACATGCCCCCCTAGAAAGAGATATAAAGCAATGGAGTCAGAGTTACACAAAGATAATCAACTTGCAGATCCTCGTCTACGCGCATGCATCTGTGTGCAGTCTCCGAGTGTGACCCCTACCTCCATGAGCATGATGAGGCCCATGAGAAAGGAGAATAGGGAGAGGGCTAAGAGGAAGAGCTCCCTGCGGTTCTTACGCCGGAACACAGCTGGATACATGTCGACCACCGCAGTCACGAGGCTCTCGACACACACAAACTGGAAGAGGAATAAGAGGAATGAAATATATTGAAACAGAGGCATTTATGTGACTGACATCTCCTACCAGTCGGCACAAAAACACCTTTAATCTTGGAAAAACTGCAATCATGAGTCACTGTGGGAAAGCTTTGAGAGCAGTGTTTACTGACTAAAAATAATGCAGAGGTTTCTACCTGGCTGTCTAGCCCCAGGAAAACAATCATGATGAAGAAGAGGGCGGCCCACAGAGGAGAGAAGGGCATCATGCTCACAGCTCGGGGGTAAGCTATGAAGGCCAGACCAGGGCCTGCACACAGACAAGGCAGAATTATTAAACTGAAGGCTCAGACTGATAAAATAAATCATTTTTGCTGCTCTGTTGCCGCCAGCAAGTTTGCGCGAGCCTCACCCGACTCTGCCACTTCCGAGATGGGAACATTCTGCTCGTACGACATGAAGCCCAGGATGGAGAAGATCGCGAAGCCCGCCATGAAACTGGTGCCGCTGTTCAGGAAGCAGAGCGACAAGCAGTCTCTGCAACACAGCATCACATTCACACATGTGATCGTTGCAATCAGTTGGTTTTTCAGATGATTTTAAACTTTATTTGACCCTGAAATCATGAAACATGTAAATAATGCATCGCTTACATACCTATAGCAATTATTATTATATTTGTTGTAGCTGCCCAGAGCTGTCAGCGACCCTAAACAGATGGCGTAGGAGAAGAAGATCTGGGTGCCGGCATCCATCCACACCTTAACAAAAAAAAAAAAAATCACTAAATCGATCATCAATTGCAGCTTGAGTTGTGATGCAAAATCACATGTAGCAGAACGGTGCACACTCTCTTAGGTTTGTGTATATATGCAAACGTGTCGTGCCGTGTTTAGATAGTCCAGAGGAATCATTGACCGGCAAGGTTGCACAATAGTAACCAGTTAAAAGCCTGTTATTGATAGCGTCCATCTAAACATTCATTAACAAACCATGCTTCCGTAAATATACAAGTGTATAGAATGTGTCTGACACGTGAGAGAACGTTGAGCTTTATTCTAGCTGTAACAAGGACTTAACCAGATGTGTCACGGTTTCCGGTGCTCGTAGGTTTGTTTCCTGTTTTATTTTGAAGGAGCCACTTTCATTGTGGCATGTTTAGTTTCACTTCCTGTCCCTGTTTGTTTTCCAGCTGATGTGGTCTACCTTCATCAGGTTTTAAACTTTTTTAGCCTATCAGCACAAATACAAACACACACACACACACACACCTTGTGTATCTATCTTTGTGAGGACCATAACCATAAACCCAACCTTATTGAGACCTTTACACCAAAGTCAAGTCTTAACAGGTTTTGACCCTTAAAAAGTTGTGGAAAGGGTGTGCCACAATGACGCAATGCCCCCCACAACTTAATACATAAAAGACCATACACTGACTCACCTGCACTCCTTGGCCCCCATTAGGTCATTATGTTAATACACTTTTCCTGGACTATAGCCTGTACAGTATGTTACTTAATTAAAACTTTAATATTGTGAACATTTGAACACTCTCTCTTTTATGAACATCCATACATTATTTGTACAGTTCTTTTGCTCTTTAAAACCAGACTCTTTATATACTGTATATTTGTTTAGATTGGTATGTTGTTTTAGACCAAATGCTGAGACAAATTCTTTGTTTGTGTGTGCATACGTGGCACCTTTTTCTTTTTTTGTTTGCTGTTTTTGTTATTGTATGTTGTATCTTATTTTGCTTCAGCCTTCTCCATTTTGTTACCAGCCTGTTTTTTGAAGTTTTGACTTGCTTTTTGTTCTCGTAGCCCACATATCATATTCCATCTTGCATTCGATTCCTGCTTTTTGACTACATAACAAGATAGTAAATATGAAAGGTTTTACTCCAGCTTAACCTTTTCAACTCTGAATCGAGCGGAGCCAGTTTAAACTATCTTTTCATGAGGAGAGTGTGGGGGAAGGGAGGGGGCTGATTAGTTGGCTGTCTGCAGCTCAGTCCTAGTAGAGTTTGTGTTGACAGTCCCAGTGGTGTTCTGGCCCTGCATCTGATCCCTGCGGTCCTTTCCTCTTTCATGGAGAGCAGATGGACCCAGCGGGATCGCCAGCAGCGAGCCATGGGATACCTGCACTTTTAACACCATCTCTTTGGGAATTTTTTCCTCAGTCCAATCATAGGCCAGAAACAAATAGAAGTTATTAATCAATATATTGCGCAAAGCGATTGGTACCTGTGGGTCCGCCAACCGTCCCAGGTCGGGGTAAAGGTAGAACTTGATGCCGATCCCGGCACCGGGCAGGGTGAGTCCTCTGATCAACAGCACGATCAGCATCACATAGGGGAAAGTGGCAGTGAAGTAGACCACCTATATCGACACATACGACGTGCAAACAGGTCACAATAAATTCCAGATGTCATCCTGCATGTGCGCCAGGTCTGTCTTTGCTTAAGCAAATAAACAGAAAGAAAAAAAAGGGTCACCTCACTTGTTCACTTTAGAGACCCCTCTCACCCACCTTTCCCGTGGATTTGACCCCCTTCCAGATGCAGAAGTAGCACATGACCCAGGCGATGAAGAGACACAGGGCCAGGTCCCAGTTCAGGGAGCCCATGTGGTCGAGGCCTGGGGAAATCCTCAGCACTCTTCTCCTGTAGTGGCGGGAAGTAAAATCATTTAGGCCACCACATCACTCCATCACTAATTGGAGGTTAGGCGGCGTGGAAACTCACTCCCAGAACTCCATGACAGGAGAGGTGGTGTTTAGATAGATCGTTTGGTTGACTGAAGTGTTCCTCCTCTGAAACTCCACACAGTTTTCTGTGAAACAAAGTTGAAATTCAGTTGGACTAATGAGTACTCTTAAAGGAACCTTTTGTGTGTCTTCATGCGTTACCTGTGTTCCATGTGTTGTTGCAGGACGACCAAGCCAGGTCCCAAGAAAAGGAAAATGACAGGTAGAAAATCCCCCAGGCCAGGACGATGATGTAGTAGAAGTTCAGCAGAGTCACGATCACCTGGGTGCCATAGCCCAGACCTGCACACGGGACATTTTTAGCACGTGAAAGTATATTCAACGCATGCTTTGCCAGTCTAGGGGCCTCCTTACCTTCGAACAAGGGACTGATTTTCCTCCAGCAGGTGATGCCTCCCTGGCTGGTGTACTGACCCAGAGCCGTCTCCAGGAAGAAGACGGGAACGCCGCAGGTGAACAGGAAGATCAAGTATGGGATGAGGAATGCACCTAAGTTGATGAAAGAAAAATAATGTTCATACTTTCTATGGTGTAAACTGCATTTCAGAGGGGATTACTTAATATGCTTTCACTGTCTGCACCAGATTGGATTAAAACAGAATTAAACACAAAATACAAACAAACTGCACACAATTTCAAATATTTTATTGACTATTTGAAAGAATACGCAAAAATTGGTCTGAACTCATGAAGGTCTGCAAGAAGAGACAAAGGAGAATAACAATACTTTCATGCCCTTTCCTTTAGATCCTAATTCTAAGCCTAAGCCACCGCTCTTTTTCGGGCGTCCGTGTTCACGTCGCATAGGGTGGCCCAAGGATGTTTGGCGCACTCAGATTTCCGCCTCTCTGCGGGGACAGCTGCTGTGAGCAAGGAGCAACAACAGCTGTCTGACCCGGCTCAGGCCCTGAACCCTGACCCCGCCACCCCATGGAGGGACAGCTAGAGAGAAGAAAGAGGGGGCATCCAATTTAGAAGATTCACAAGCATGTAAATAAGTAAATAAGGGGGGAAACCCATTCCGGACATGATGTGGCTGAATAAGAGCTCTTGCATACATGTTTTTATTTCTTTCACCTGAGATCAAGCGAGTAACAGAAGACTAAGTTCACCTTTCTCGTTTAGTGCATGCAAATGCATGCACCGGAAGTGCGTTGAATTCTGTGAGCACGCTAGATCTATCTTCCACTCACCTCCTCCGTTCTTGTAGCAGAGGTACGGGAAGCGCCACATGTTGCCCAGGCCAATGATGGAGCCGGCCACCGACAGGATGAACTCCAACTTGTTGCTCCACTGGCCTCGCTCCTCCATCTTCTCCTCCGAGGGCGGCAGCATGTCCTTGGGGCGGCCGGAGCCGTTGGGGAGGCCCGCTTTGGCAGAGTCTCCTGCAGAAGAATCACAAAGAAGAGGAGGGCTAGGGGTAAGTTCTTGAAGCTGTCTTGAATCCCAATCAGTTGACATGCATTTGGTCTTAGTAGCATTGTCTTGAGTGAAACAAATTCCACTCCAAAGAAAAGGCTTACCTTTCATTGCAGGGATCTTCTGCCTACAACTCAAGGCTGAAGCAGAATCTGGAGGTTTGTCTGTAAATGCTCAGGTTTTAGTATTTAACATGAGCGCAGAAAGGGGCGGGGGTTTGTAATGGTAAACCTAGGCCAGCCTCCGCTCTCTTACCTCCCCCCTCCCCCCAAGCCCTTCCCACCCTCCTGAGCAAAGTACATCACCTACCTCGTCTCTGCAGCCCTGCAGTTAAAATAAGGTGCAGCATGAAAGGATGACACTCGGCCTGTGAGATGTATGTGTCCATCTGTGTCAGTTTCTTCAGCACAACTAAATAAATGTAATAAGAAGTATGATTAAACATACTCTCTGGAAGTTCTGACAAAAAGACACTGCAGGTCAGTGTGCATCTGATGAAAGATGCTTGTCTTTGATAAAGGAGTGCATTTGATGGAGAAGGGGAATGAGGAAGGACAGAGAAAGCTGTAAACAGTGTGTGTTGTTAGATCAAAAGAAATTCACAGAAGCTACAGTTTTGCTAAATGCTTGAAACAATTTTAGGATGAAAGCTAGGTGGAGGTCCTCTCAGTGCCGGAGACACAACACACAGCAGGGGGTGAAGAGGTGGGGAAAAAAAAAAAAAGTTACAAATTATGTAATTTGTTATTTATCATCACGGTTTAGTTTGTTAATCCCGTGCAGCCCCTTGTGACTGCATGTTTCCTCCTCTGGTCAGATGAAGAGAAAGTCATGGTGAGTCGCTTTGAAGGGAGGGGAAAGCAGCCGAGGTCAGTTCACACCGGATCCAACTCGGCCGAGGAGACAGGAGAGAGGACGGCAGCGCAACCCCTGACCTCCCCCACCCACCATCCTCTCTATTTCCGTATTCAAGAATTCAAATGGAAGAACCAAAGAAGACTGTTTGCTCTGAGGCATCGTGTAGAAAAACGCACATTGAAAGGATCTCAAAGTACATTTTGTATCAAGCAGGGAGATTTCTGATTGTTGCAAAGGGGAAAAACAAAACATATGATTCAACATGCTAAAACATCTCTCCTCTAATGGAGCTAAAGAGTAACACAGGAAGCTTAACTTACAACTTCGAAAATCAATCAACCTTTCAATAACACGGCAACTGCCGAGTCAAACACGAACCCTACAGATGTTCCAGCATATGGATTTTTCCATTGTAGTCTCCACTGTTCTCTATTTGGACAAAATCAAAACAATAAAAACAATTATCATTTGACTAGGAATAGTTTATTAAAGGTGAGAAACAAAACAAAAAGCCACAATCCATTTGTTTAATTGCTTAAAAGCTATGTACATTATAAATAATTCCACTACATTACAACCGTTTGTTTTTCCTAGTCTTGAGACCTACATATTGAGATGTTACTGTCTGGAGGGCCTGGCAGAGGGCAGAGGAGAGTGATTCATGATGTTCTGGGACCGGGAACATGTTTATTTACTTCTCTGTTCGCATTGAATACAACAGCTGGAGAAAGTCTTTGTGTGACAGCAAGTTAAGTGTACCGGTGTCTTGTTATTGTTCAGAGGGAGGACCAGGAAGTAGCTGGTGGACGTTTCTAGAGCTAAAACTGTGAACACATCTTCGGAGAGAGAGCGCTTCTTTACTGAAGCCACACGGAGGATGTTTTTTTTTTTTTGTTGTGCTTTATGATCCGGACAGTTAGAGAAACGCTTAGATCTTCTGACGAGCACATTCATGAAAGGTTGCCCTTTCTCTCTGAGGTTGAAACACTAGCCTGGGTTTTGTGTAAAGTACTCAGTCCTTGCCCATTTTTGTTAAGCGCTAACTGCCCTGCTGAGGCTCTTGCTGCTGCTGCTGCTGCTGCTGATGTGAAACTACAGGGTTTAAATGTGAAGCGGAGGACCACGAGGCGATGACAGACGACGAGGGTATGCTCTGCACGCCGCCGCCGCCCCCGCCGCACATGGACGTCGTCAGCACTACGACGCTCTCCTCCGCCACCTCCTCCTCCTCGACGGTGATCCCTCCGCCGGCGCCGGAAGCCTTCATGGAGCAGTCCACGCAGATGTAGTCTTCGTTCTCGGCCATTTCGCACGAGACGCCCACGCAGACCTGGTGGAACCACTCGTCGCAGCCGCCGTCGCACTGCACCCAGTCCACCTGGAAACACACGGACACATCCAGTTATGTTAGCGTGAAGTAGGTCAACAAGAAGAGGCTCCTTGTCAAGGAAAACACAAAATACTGGAACAGAATATGAGTAATGTTTAACCACTGCAGGTCAGTCAGTGTTTGATCCACTTAACGGAAGGACTGAGCCAAAACAGAACCAGCCCCACACAGAGAGACTGGATATGATCTTATGATCAATATCCTTCTGTAATTATTATAGATTCATCAAAGCAAGAAAAGCACAGTGAACTTCATTAAACGCTAAGACCCTGTTTAGACATGGTACTAACATCAGTCCAAAGTGATCCAATCCCAAGTGGCCCATTTAAATAGTGAACAAAACAAAGACACACTGATAGGCAGTTTAGGCTTCAGCGTTAATTTGACCCCGCAGCTACGGCGTCAGCACAGAGCACCTTCCCAGAGATGTCACTACGCACTGCGGAGATGCAGATCACAAGTGCTGTGACTGGTCCGCTTGGTAGTAGTGTGTTTCCACTTTAGTATTTCCGGCTGCTTCTCCATCTCCACAATTTTCGAATTGGTTGTTTTAGATCAATAAAGATGGGACACATCAAGGAAAGGTTAACTGAGGAGGTTCGGAGATACAAACATTTGTACGACTTGTCTTCAGTGAAATTTCGGCGAACGTTTCAGTCACCATCGATGAAAGTGAAGCAGGAAGTAGAAACAAAAATTAACCCGACTGGAAAAAAAAAAGCGTCTTTGTCCCACAGTACTTTAAATGAGCCTTAAGGAGGAACCCGAGATGTGGTCTGGGCTGCTTGCGACCACATTCTTTCAGTGGTGTCAACACATACTGTATGTGTCCTGAACACATTGACAGGCCACCTACTTAGCTGACATATTTTAGCATGAGCAGAGTTTCGCCCTAAAAAGGAAACAGAGTTGTAAGAAGTGTTGTAGGTTCATTAGTAGAGAGCCTTTTAAGATATGTTGTATTTATAGCAAATTAGATTCTTCATTCTTAGTGTGATTCTGTAATTGTGGCAAGCTAGCCCTGTGATAATGACGATGGATGCAAAGTAGCCATGTGGACTTAAGCCTTCTGGCTAATTCTGGCTTTTTTAACCATGTGTAATCATGTGTTCTGTGAAATTGCACTGTCCCTTTCTTAAATAAACAGTAAACAATAAGTTTCTGTATTTCCTCTTTATTTTTTCACTGCTGCAAACAGCACAGCAGTGACATAACTCTACGTATGGACGCTTCCAGGGTTCAGAGTTTTGTGTTTTCTCTGTGATTTAGAAAGGCTTCTCATTTCATAACGTTCCACAATTTGTATCATATCCCCACACTGAGGTGCACACACATCGTGGTTCTGAAATGACGGCGGGAAGACAGCAGCTGTTTGCACAATACTGTAGCCGAGTGATGTCGGTGTTGATTTGCATGTACAGCGCAACTGTCAGAGTAGCCCACTTGTGAACCAGTTACCAAGGACGCATGTTAATACCAGGTGTTATGAGGGAATCAGGACATGAAAAGGCAGCCGGCAGTCATTCTATGAGTGTAGTCACAAAGGGTTTGTGCATTTTTATATATAGTGTGTTCAACCCTGGACAGATCACCAGTTTGTCAACGAGCTACGACACAGAGACAGATGTCACACCTACTGATTATTCTGAATCAACATTGGCAATGACTGAGCACATTTGACGAATTAAACGGCAGAGGAAATTTCCAAATCCCGATACCGACCGCACAGCTGTTAATCATCCCAAAATGCAGGTGCTGCCGGTCTGGTTCGGAGCAGCACCTTCAGAATTTCATCATCCCCTCTCCACATACGCAGCTGCAGGCCTGCCGAGTCCTCCGCTCTGATTGGCTGCCAGAAGGACACAGGTGGGACGGAGACTGGCCACTGGTTAACTTTAGGCTGCCGTTTCCCGAACAGGACCACGTCGGTGTGCGCTGTTAATACGTTATGTGTAACTCTACTTGAGGTGTTCCAGTGCTGTTATCAGCTGTTGATATTCAATAAAGTTACATGGCATTCATTTTGAGAAATGTTCGTTATTAACTCTGTTCTAAGCAAACAGACAAAGCTGTGTCAGTGACCGGGTCACGTTTAGTTGGCAGGACTGATGAATGTGATGTTACTGAGGAGAAACACGGCGCAAAGAGTACAGGGAACATGACATCATGCCCTATTTCCTTAAGTTCATTAAGTTCAGATTTCCGTCAATCTGAACTTATTGGAATTTTATAATGCAGAATGGAGTATGTTGACTCTTGACATATTACACATCAAGCAGAAGGAACTCCAGTGATGGAAGAGTTAGAAGTAAGTAAAGAGAATCAAAAAGCGATTGTTGCAAGAAGCGTTCCAAATGTGTTATAAGATATAGGAGTGTACATCAAGTCTAAGGGGTATCAGATCAGTTTGTCCTAATCTCTTAGATGTGGTCTACTACTAAATGTCTGCTGATGTTCCAGTTTTAAAAATTTTGTTGGGGGTATTTTGGAGCATTTATTAGACAGGAGAGGAGAGAGACGGGAACAACCTGCAGCAAAGGTCCCTGATCCACTAAGCCCATATTGATCTCCACCTATCACTTCCATTCAATTATATTGTAAAAAATCTCATATCAAGAGGTATGATGTGAATGACAAGTTCACTAAAGTTCACTAAATTCTGTCAATGTGAGTTCTTACAATACTGAAAATTGCAAAAGGGGTTTTAAAGGTCAGCGATTTACGTAGTGTGCAATTGGGAAGTAGAAAACTGTCAACATATGCCAAGAATTGTCACGTTGTCTGGAATGCAAATGCATCACTTCCAAAATATTTAAAACACAACTATAGAACGGTGCAGAGTCACATGGTCACCCCTGACCCCTGTTAATTGGTAATCTATAGCTGTGTCCATCAATCATCTATGACTCTCTGCGTGTTCTTCTTCTACTACAAAACACGCCTGAATCCGAGGTGCTGAGGAAAATACATTAAAAACATTAGATCACGCTCTAACATTGTGGATGATAAAGGCACGTGTCCTCACCTTATCTTTGCAGGGTCTCTGGCAGTTCTTGGCTGCACATACTGCGTTCTCATCATTCGAGTCCTCGGCCCCTGACCAATCATACTTCGAGGGAATGTCCAGGATCTTCTTCTCCTTCCTCTTCTCCAGTCCCTCCCTGATGGCCTCGGCCTTCGCAGCGGCCTTCTCCTTCCTCTTCCTCTCCTTCTCCTCCTTGGCTAACCGTTTGGCCAGCTGTTTCATCTCGCGGTTCTTGTCCAGGTTGAGCTTGAGCTTCTTCTTCTTTTGTTTGCCCAGGCTGAGTTCGAGACCGACTCTTTTTAGCTCTTTGGTCTTGGGAGGTCTGATTTCTCCCATCGCGGCGACTCCACCTGCAGCTGCGGCGGCCATTAGCATGTGGTGGTGCTCGGCTCTTTCCAGCTTCCGTTTCCTTTTCTTCTCTGAATCTTTGAGTTTGATCTTCAGAGGCTTCTCCATCAGAGAGTCGTCAGGCTGAAGAAAAGGAAGAAAAGCTAAAATTACACTGATCATTTCCATTTGGTATTATGTACCTTCTTCTTTCTCCATCATAGTTACGTCATCAGAACTGACCAGAATCCCAACATTTAGTCACTATCCTGCATTTACAATGGGGTCCAGCTGTGAAATAAGGTTGCATAATGGATGACCTCCCTACCTCCATGACCTGCAGGAATCTCTCCTCAGAGGGAGGGTGCGTGGCCTGCAGGATCCTCCAGATGTGCTGGGTCTCATCCAGGGACACCTCCAGCAGGTCTCCCAGCATCATCAGCTCCTCCAGCTGGGCCTTAGCCTGAGGGGACAGCTCGAGCACTGGCGGCTCCAGGCTCCGGGGTACCAGAGGGGTCTTCCGGGGCTGCTTTCTGGGTGTGCCCAGGTCTGGAATGTAAATATTCAGAGTGTGAAAGGTTTCTATCGGAGGAAATGAGGAAGTGTAAAACAGTAAATCATAATAAGTGAAGCTCACTTTGCACGCAGGACTTTGAGGCGGAGGAGTAGGCGTGTTCGGCGCAAAAGGAAGGCGTGGCGGCCGGCCACATGTGGCTGACCACCTCCTCTGACTTAACAGGAATCTCCTCATCGCAGAAGAGGTAGGGCTTCACCTCACCTGGGTCCTGGAACCAAGCAGGCACAACAGGCAAGGATTAGAAAAAAAATAATAATAATGAAAAAAAAAAAACAAAAAAAAAACACAAGGCATCTGCAGCCTTGCATACCTTCATGTCATAACCATAAGTCTCCCTGATGTCCTCATCAGAGTCCGTCTCCTCATCGTCATAGTCTACAGACGGCCGTGGCGACGTGGCTCTGCTGAAACCAGACTGCTGAAAAGTTTGGATGTGGCCCTGGTGAACACACACACACAAACATGCACATACACACATATGCTTATAATGACTCTAATGTTTTCTCAGACTTCAACTGAGACTGACATAATATATTATCAGCAGCAAAATAGCCCCAGTGCAATTTTATTTCCAATTGATCCCCTATAAAATTACCTTTTCCAAAACAGAAATATATATTTCTTTCAGTGACATGTGTAATTTCCTGTATTTCATCAACTTGTAGATGGCCAAGCCAATCTTGTGGTCAAGCTCATATTGAGACATTACTGCCCTCTTCTGGTGCATTTTATATTTACTTCCAGACCCACACACCATAGGAGTGATTTCTACCCCTACAATCAAACCCTCCAGCTCATGCTCTGCCGTTGTAAAACACCAATTACAACAATGTACAATGATTAAGTACCTGTAAGTCAGGGTTTGCGGCTGCCTTCTGCAGCTCGGCGTTGATGATCTTCTCGGTTTTCTCCCTAGCAGCCTGCTCCACCATGCGCTGACTCAGCACAGACAGCTTTGCCAGGGCTGAGGACAGCTCCTCCGTGGCCAGAGCTTGACGTGCTCGGTCCTGTTGGGACAGTTAGACCAGCGTAAAGACGGGCGGATGTCAAAAGGAAACTTGTTCAAATTAAAAGTGATGGATGTCGGGTTAGAAACTTTCATCGAGCATACCTGCCAGCTCATTGCCCTCTCCGTCAAACACTGGAGGGCTTCTCCTTCTGGCAGCCGCACTGGCAGCTTTTGCAGCGAAACCAACAACGACAGAATGGTCTCTAGTCTCGGCCTCCTCGACCGCTGGCACAGCGGACACAGGAATTTGGAGTCTTTACTATTGCTCTGCCAACCCACACCCATTTTCTTTTGAGATCCCGTCTTAGGGAGAGGAACACAAGCTCCGTGGAACCAGTCTTTACAGAGCTCACACTGCAGCATGAAGCCGCTGGCAGTCTTTCGGCACAGGCAGAACTTGACCTCCTCGATCCGGTCGGCCATGGCCATCTTGGCTAAGTTGGCGGCACGGAGTGAGTGGATGGCCTCCACTTCTTTCTGCTCTTTGGCTTTGAAGGCTGCTACAACAGTGGAAGGGTCTCGCACCTCCTCGAGGCTCTCCTCTAGGTCGCTCAGGGCGTCGGGGTCAAACACACCTCTCTCCTTCTCCATCAGCTCTTTGACGCGCTTCCGCTTGCTCTTACTGTTGCCGTACACTCCAATGTCGACACGCGGACTGAGAACCTAAGGAATGCAAAACATTTTAGAAACTCCCAAGACAGAGATTTTTTCATCTCATATGTAAACGACAAATCAAATGTCTTCATGGTGGCCCACCTGGAGCAGCGTGTACGTGGAGTTCTTCTTGAGAAAAGTGCGAGCAGTCCTCTCCCTCCAGGCTCGAGCTGAAGCCACCTGTGACTCCACCTGATTCAGCGGATCCAGCCGGACAGGGATGGAGCGACCCCTGGCCAGCAGGCTCTCCAGCTGCTCCAGGTAAGCATAGCTGCTGCCGCTCTGGATGGCCTCCACCTTGGAGGTCCACTCCTTGGCCTTCTGCAGGGCCTCTCGGAGGGCCAAAATATTAGGAAGATACGCGGGGATGTTCCTAGCTTCGAGAACGATGCTCTCCAAGGTCACCATGCTGTGTCGAGGCCTGAGTTTATAACAGAACAGAGCAGCAGGGGGTGATACGTGTGTCTCTGTGAGCTTTATGTGAATTATAGTTTGGTTTGTGTTTAATTACTCATTAAAAGCAGAATTTAAATCTTACCTAGCCTGCAGGCAGGCACGAGCTTTGTCCTCCCATCTCTCTGAGACAGTGAGGATCTCCTGCAGTTCAGCCATGGCCTTCTCAACAGCATGATGGGGAGCTAGACCCACCCCAGAGTCTATCAGCCTCTTCATCAGCTCCAGAGTGACACGGTTGGGCTCAGCAAGAGTGACACGAACCTGGGATTCAATGTGGATCATAAATGAACTAATATCTCTTATGAAGAATAATGTTCTGCACAAGCTTTTTGGGATGTATTATCTGAACTCAACCTTCACACCACCACAGAAGTATGTAGAAAAGCCTTATCCTGTTACCAGTCAATAGAACTGTTGGTTATACTCATAATCACAGCTCTGGGTGTTGTTACATGGAGCCAGAATGACAACGCTTCATTGGAACCATGTTGTGCATCTAATAAAAGCTCACCTCATCCAGCCAGCGGGCCTGCTGGAGCTCCTGCTTGAGTCTAGGCAGCTCCGGCAGCTCTATATCCAGGCCACTGCCCAGGTCCAAAAGTGCCTGCAGCTTGGAGGAATCGGGCATCTCGTCCGACAGCGCCACCTGGGCTCGCTCATGGAAGTCCTCCACATTCTCCAGTAACTCCTGAAGACACACAAGGATAGTATCAGAAGTAGTTCAACAAAAAGAGGACGTAATAGTCTGACTGAGAAAAAAAAATGGGACTAACCTTGACTTGTCGCGCCTGGCTGACGATGCAGGGCAGCCTGTAGAGCTGATCCACGAAGGCTTTGAGCTCATCCACCGTCAGTTTGGTGCGATTGCGACTGCTCTCCGACCGCAGGCGGCTGCTGGAGACACACATGGACAAACAAATACAATTTAGTTCCCCTCGACCAACAATTACATTGATTTCCACAATCAAAATATTTGCAGGCTAAGGGCGACAGGTCCCCAACTGGTGTGGGATTAATCCACATATTGCTTTTCTGTTGGATTGAATTAAGGGGGCTGTGTGTATCCATGCTGGCTGACCTGTGTCTCTGCTTGCGGCTGAGCAGCAGCTGCGCTACAGAGGAGCACGTCTCTGCTTCTTTGACCATCTCCCTCAGGCGACGGAACAAAGCGTTCTCAGGATACTTCCTGTCCTCTGCGTCCTCTGCCAAGACCTTGAGCTCGATAAGATCTATAAATAGTCAAGAAAAGAGAAGAAATTAGTCACAAATAGTCACAATTAGCAGTCCTTTATGTATTTTGTAGTAGTATTTAAGACCTTTTTTGCTTTTCTGGTCTGCAGCCAAGGCCTCTGTGACTCTTTTTGCCCAGGTGTCATAGGACTGCGCTCGAGTCTTCACGCCATACAGCATGGAGGGAAACTCCTCCAGATCGTAACGATACCTGCAAATATATCATGTAAATATCTACTTTAGAACATGGTGTATGTGGATACCAGACCCCATGCTGTGCATATTTTTGTTGAAAGACACTGTTTGTAAAGCACCAAAAGGAAATCTCGTACCGAAGACACTTGTCGCCCAGTGGACAGTCACATAGATCAGTTGCATGGTGCAGACAAACCAACCGATCGGGGCTGCAGGAACAGGTCAGTGCAGACAAGAAACATGTTGTCTTACACTTGTAGCACTGGCGCTCGTCATCTGGAAGAAGCTCAAAGACCTCCTGTTCCGACGACAGCACTCCCTACAGTCGAAGGAATTAGAGAGAAGTTCAGATCCCCTTTCTAAACCAAGAAAAGGCTTTTTATGGTTATGTTCAAATACAAAGTCAGCCAGCGCACCATTTCTTGCACAGCTTGTCTGAGTTTCGTCTCCTCCTCCATCATCTCTCCCATTTCTTTGAAGACGGCAGCAGCCAGTTCCACGTCGAGGCTTTCTGGATCGGCGGCCATCTTGCACAGCAGCTCCTCGTGGGAGAAGACGCAGTAGCGGTGGAGCCGTCGGTAATGGGCAACACACTGGCGGCCCATTGGTAACTGCGATGGAAAAACATACAATACATACTCAGAATTTAAAAACATTATCAGTTCCATGTCTTAGATGACAGAGGAAGTTGCTCTTTCCCCTCACCCAGTCAGCGGTGCAGAAGTTTACAGCTTCTGCAAAGTTGTATCCCTGGTTGAAGCCACTGTGGTAGGCCCTGGGAAAGGTCACCACAAACTCTCCAGCACACTGATTGGTCCTGTACACCTGAGGGAAGAATCACACATAAATATGAGACTAGTAATTAATGCAGACCACATGAGTGATCAGATCAAATGTTCTGGCCCAGGTTACATACAGGGACACCATGCTCCATAAGGATATTGGGATTCATGATGGTGACCAGTTGATGGAGGAGGTCAGGTTGGGAGTCAAACAGCTCTGGAGCCAGCTTTTTCATTACAGCCTCAAGCTTCTCAGCAGCAGAGGCAGGCACTCCGTACCAAGTCTTGGGTTCACCCCTGGAGAACAGAGGAACAGGAAATAATAAGTTTTCTCCTACACAATGCACATGCGAAATAAGGTTAATTTTCAAGGGCGTTAGCTGTTACACTATTACGCAATCTCACCAGTGCAGAAAATTGATGGAGTAACTCCAGTGGTCCTCGATGTGCCAGCAGAACGAGGAGAAACACATGCCGACGTAGAGCCAGGGTACCTTCATGCCCGAGATGTCCACGTTGATGTGAGTGAGCACGGACTGCTCCAGCACCGGCATGTTGTTCAGGTTCCAGCCTGAGTTGGCATACTCCTGAGAGAAGAGGAAAAAAGTACTTTTATATTCAGTCAAGGGTAAATGTCCCATTTTTACTTAAAGTAACTCGATTAAGAACATTTTTTCGAGTTTAATTAGTTGTAGATCTGTTAGAACTTAATGTGAACATATTACAGATTGTAATATATAGACGAAGTAACTTAGAATGCGTTCTCCTGGTCGACTGGATGGTCAACATGCTCTCGTCTGACCAAATTCTCAACTGGAAAAAGTTTTACATAGATAGTCTTTCTGGATTCATTTCACGTTTGACGCTGTGGGGGCCTGGACTACCTGTGTGCATGCGACACCGTGTCAAGGAAGCAGTTAGCATGGCTGCATCTTGATAAAACTGATGGAAAACAGGTCACCAACTGACATGGCATATCATCAGAAAACATTCACTTGTTATCATTACATGTATTTATAATTTATTGAGGCCAACAAAGCCACAGTTTTGTTCTTCTAAAGCCCCAGATTGACCAAGTTTTTTTTTGATTGACTATAGCCCTACAGGTAATCTTCTCACCTCCTCATCACCCAGCAGCCGCCTCTTGCCGTCCCTGACGGGAAACCCGCTGCCCACGTCCTTAGAGCTTATGTCGGCTCCGTACTCCACGATGACATCCTCCTCGATGCTGCTGACAAGACGCCAAAACTCCTTCTCCACCAACTCTGTGGGGACCATCTGTGGGCACAAGGGGGGGCCGAGTATAATCTCCTGCTTTACTGTATCACTGGAAGGCCTGTGAGCGTGACATTTGGCCTTTAACAGAGTGGATTTTACATACGTGAACAGGCATGTTGAAGTAGTCCGACTTGAAGTGGTCGGCCATTTCACCAAAGCTCTGCAGAGTGTACTCCCTCACAGCCTGCTCGAAGCCAAACGCCTCCCTGGGTTTACTGCACTCCTGTGAAGAAAAATGAATAAATGTTACATAGACTGTATATAAATATGGACAATGCGTCTCCACTTCCTCCCACTGGACAAACTGACGCCAGTATTCCCCCCGGGGATACCATCATGGTATCTACTTCTCTACAGTCTATAGATCAGCAAGACGACTTTCCACCATTACCTCAGCTACACACTTGGGGCACCGCCAGTCCCCCTTGGGCACATCCTGCAAGGGTGGGATGAGGCAGAACGTGTGGTAGCTGTCGTCACAGCCGTCACAGAGCAGGAGCCGGTCCTCCTCGTCGCCTCGACCGCACACCAGACAGAGGTAGAGGTCGATCTGGGGGATCAGTAGCACGGAAAAAACAAATATTGTCAAGCCTTTAGCAGGTTACTGAGTAATTCATAATGCAGTTAACACTCAACACTATTGCAGATGCTAAACACAGTTGAGTGACACTCACAAAGTTGACCTCCAGCGTCTCCTTGCGCGGTCTCATTTTGATAGCAAAAGCCTGGGCTTTGAGGTGACGCTGCTTCTTGCTGAACCCATCATCTAAGTCACAGTGGAGAAGTAAGATTTAAAACACTCCTAACAGACGCACACCGTAGTCTTCTGTCTGCCATGTGAGTAAAAAGACAAGTCAAGCAAAAAAAAAAAGCACGCTTACCAGCCGCTACAATCTCCAAGCCAACCATTTTGGGACTTGTTCCAAAGAGTTTGTGGCCTTTTGGCTCCTTGTTTTCCCTCTAGAGAAACAGAACAAACAACAGAAGACGGTGAGACAGAGTGATCCTGCTAAAAGGCCAAGTGTTAAGATGGCCTCTGGAGAGCATGGCTGCCACAGCTGGGAATCTGGGAGAGGGACGCCAAGAGCAAAGGTGTCAACGTTACAAGGACAAAACTCTTCTGCTTGGGACCAAGTTGCAACAATATCATCAAAGATTACATGCGATGAAATGTATTATTACAGAAAACAAACACTACAGTACTGAGGCAAGCTTGGCACTATCTTCTGGACAGATGACTAACAGGAATATAAAGGTTTTGCAGCAGATTTTCCTGAAGCTTCTCTGCCTTTTACCTCTGACTTTAGGCGCCTGGAGCGTCTCTCAGGCAGAAGCCGCTCTTTGTTTTGCGTTGCGTCGCCCTCCCCATCTTTCTCCTTATCCTTCTCCTCCTCTTCCTCCTCCTCGTCTTGCTCCTCTTCTTCCATCGCTTCCTCGCCCACTCCCTCGTCTACGTCGTCCCCATCATTTCCATCATCATACAGCCGCTGGAGGCCCTGTTAGAGCGACAAATGCGGTAAGTTGATCGGTGCTGTACAGCGCTGTGGATATCTACTTTTGGGAGTTGCTGTACAGGAATACTGAAAACCACAAAAACTACTTCCATTCCAATTATAAAACTACTTTTGATCGTGCAGTGATGACATGCAGCGCAGATAATCTGCAGTCAGCACCACTCACGGTTAGCGTGGCTCCAGACTGGAAGAGCTCGTAGGGATAAAGGATTCTCTCATAGTGGGAGCGCAGGAGCGAACCGGTGCCTTTGCCGGGAGGGAAGCCCATCCGGCTGGCCACGTTGGACCATCTCTTCTCTTTACACACCGTCTCAAAGCCGCCTTCCGACGACACAATCTGAAACGCACACGTGAGTACACAATCAGCATTTTTGCAAGTTGAGTGGACGTGAACAACACGTGGAAGATGAGGAAGAAGTGGATCAACAACTACATGCAGTGTGCAATTGTAGCATCCAACTGAAGTATGCCTGTAATGTTTAATTAAATAAATGATTTTATTTCAGGACGTGTCAAAGCATCACTCTCATTTTCAGCATCTTTTAAAAGCAGTGTTATACATTAAGTTAAAAAGAAAACATGCAAAGAAACCTATTTCAAACTGTCTAGTTTTTACCTTGCTGAGCTGATAGAGGTCCAATATCTTTCTCTCCACATGAGGGAATCGAATCTTGGATCCCTGCAGCTCCCAGAACTTTGCGATCTGATCCAGAAAGTTGAGCTTAACCCGAGTGAGGGCCTGGATGAGAGGAAGAGAGAGAGAGAGAGAGAGCGAGAGACAGAGAGAGAGAGGGGAAAGATTATAAACACAAGAGTCCAGTGTTCTGCTGTTACACATGCCAAGCGCCTCAAGTCAGGTTATGGCTGAATGAGTGCAAATTTGATACACAAACATGCTATTCTAGTCCTGTATTGGAGCTGTTCTGCTGGGAACAGAGTCTGCACACACGTCCGCCACCAAGTGTTTATGAGCAAAAAAAAAATTTCAGCTCAGTTTAAGTTGAAACAGCGTCAGAAATTTGGTAATTCAACTCTATGATAATTTTGGAGAATGTAGGATGGTGGATTAAATTAAACACAAACGTGTTTCTGTCATTCACCCTAGCCCACTGGCCACTGGCAACAGGGCTGTTGAAACAATAGGAACACGCAATCCAAATCAATGGCCCTACAAACCACAGCCGGCGAAATGAAAACACAGTTGAATCAGCAGCACTCTTGGTTATTTTTAAACGAATGCTGAACACCATAACCTTCATGAAGATAATATTTAGGACTGTTAGAATTAGAATATATTAGAATACATTTGAGAAAATAAGAGACAAAAACCAAAAATGTCAGGGGTCCCAGAGTGGAAAATGGTTGGGACATTGTATTTCCCAATTTATTTATATGTGTACCTAATTATTTATTACATGCATTTGTTTTGACGGACATTTTGCAAATCTGAGATACAGGAGAGGTCTGACCCATCCCAAAATAGGCCCTCGATCCTGAGGAGGAGAAAGAGCCTATTTATTAGGGAACTGTCAGTCTATGTTGTGTGTTTAAGAGAAGAAGATAGTGTTCTAGTCTGCCAATCATACTAATTCACTCCATAAGGGTCCACAGAGACATGGATTCATATATACCGATCAGCCACAACATTAAAACCACCTTCCTAATATCGGGTAGGTCTCCCTTGTTCCTCCAAAACAGTTGTAACTCATCAGAGAATGAACATGGGCCTTCTGAGGGTGTCCTGTGGTGTCTGGAAACAGAATGTTGTTAATGGGGGCCTCTGGGTTCTATGGGTTGAGGGGAGGGGCCTCTGTGGATCTAGTGAATTTGGAGGCCAGGTCAACACCTTGTGCTGTTTGTTTTTTTGAGTTGTTCCTAAACTGTTTCTGTGTGTGTGTCAGGCTGCATCCTGCTGGGGATGGCTGCTGCCATCAAGGGGTGTCATTGCTATGGGGCGGGGGTCTCTGGTCTGGTCTAGGTGGGTGCTACATGTCTAAGTAACATCCACATGAATATCAGGTCCAAAAGTTTCCCAGCAGAACATTAAATTGTCACAAGATGGTCAATGTTATTTACTTCTCCTGTCAACGGTTTTAATGTTGTGGCCGATCGGTGTACGTCCTCACGTAAATATTGGTTGTTGTTGGGTGTCAGGAACATTTACAAGCATGTTAAGGAGGAAAAAAAAAAACGACAATAATGATCAGCACTGATGAGTTAATTAAAGGCGCACCCTTTAAAGACGAAACATACTAAAACTGTACGCAAGTAATGTTCTTTTCCACCGTGTTCTTCATAAAACAAAGGCTGGCAGACACCTTTAGAGCAGCGCGATGCATCTCTTTGGCAAACTCACCTCGAGTTCATTAAGTCTTTGTACTCTGGGAGTGAAGCGGAAGTTGCGTACATCGCAGGCAAAGGGAGGCTGCCAGTCCTGAAAGACAACAACACAAACATTGGGTCTTCCAAGAACAACTTCGGCAATGAGGAAACGTCTGTAACAACACTGCCATTTTAGACAAACTAGGGTATTTCTGACGATTTTTTGTGTGTTTCTCTGTAAAAATACATTCAAACAACAAAACTATCATTCAAATGGTATAAAAGTGCAGCTGAGATTTTTGTACAGTAAAAAAAAATGTATTCAGAATATTCTGAAGAACTATTTTTGCTAGCCACACAGACACTCAGCTCAAAATCCTAGAAAAATAAAACTATCTCTATGTCTATATATAACATATAAGTACAGGTTAAATAAGGATCTGACAGGAGCTACAGGCCTACATGCATGTGGCCCAATGTCGCATCTTAGCAGCTAACGTGGTACAACCATCCCTGTAACTTAGCTAGCCACCAGGAAAACAAAAACAAAGCAATGGGAACCAGAACTGGGGGATCTATTTTCACATTTTTAGAACTTTTCTGAAGAACTAAATCTAACCAGTGTCGCACAAGTGTAATATGTGTGCAGCTGGGTGCAAATAAATTAAGCCTCATTTGACCTCTATTACTGTGCAGTAATGGACACTAGTAACGCAAAAATAATTCAGGCCCAAAGTGAACCAGCGCTCTGTCCACGAAAGACGTGTTCAAAATGTGTGTTTACCTCGGGGGGCCGGATCTTGCAGATGCCCGTTTTCTCTGCAATCGGTCGGATCTTGTTGATAAATCCTAAAGGATCCGAGAAATCCTCCCAACTCGGCTCAAACACCGGGCATTCAGGAGGAGGGACGAACTCAGCAAACGCAGACATGTCGGGAGAGGATCCGGTTGAAACAGTCTTTTAAATATAATGTCTGGTGGTTAAAAAATAAAAAAATGCACAGCTCAGTAGTCCATGATTATCTGCAATAATTGTCTTCCGGGGGGGACTTCCTCCGTGTCCATCATGATGCTTCAAGTCGAAATAACAAATCACTTCAGTGACAGGCGGATCATAACATGGTCAGAAAGTGAATGCGAAAATACAAACAAGCAAGCTGCTGCTGCTGGTGAATGTTTCCCCCCATCATCCGTAAACAGAGGTCCAAGCCAGGCCGGGGAGTCTCCACAGCTACTCCCCTACCCGGGACGGAGGGCAGGGTCAGTCCGAAATCCAACCATTCCTTCACTTAAACAGCTTCACAAAAAAAAAAAAAAAAAAAAAAAATCAATCCACAAAGACGATCGCGGGTTTTGAAAGGAAGTTTGGTAACACACAACAAAACACTCCAGCTTTACAACGCTGGCTGCGATTTCACGTTACGCAAGCTAACATAGCTGTTGCTACGTCTCTGTACCTCGGCAGTGCATGATTTCTCGATGAGGATGCATCTTTATTAAAGTTATCTACGGTTAGCCGAGTCCTGTGGCTGGTTGCATTGTTCGTTGGGTAACATAATACTGCTCGCTCGTCAGGCGTCCTCAAATAAACGATGTCCCCCCACTTCTGGACCGCAGTCAGTCTGGACCACAACAAGGAGGAGGCTAGCAGCAAGCGTACTTTGTTGACTGATGTCTTCAATCCGTAAATCAACCCCCATTCATTGAAGCACTTGATGCAACGGAAAACTAGCATCCAGCTAATCAGCTACCGTTGCGCAGCTAACATTTGCCTTCGCCGAAAAAGTCCACTGAGCAGGGCAGTCCGCCATGTTTGAAATGCGTTAAACGCAGTCACATGGGACAAATGTGACAACCTATTTGTTTTGTTTTACCAGAGAAGACTTTCAGTCTAATTTAACGTCGTCTGTAGGTACGGTAGCCGCATTAGCTAACGTGCTAGCCACCACTAGCAAGGTGGGGAGAGCTGTTATGATGCCTTCAGTGGCACTCGGAAATATTTTTGTACTTCCTAATTCACAAATTGTGTAAGTGTAAAAGTAGTGATGTTTATGTATCAGTGGCAAATTCCATGAGTTTGTACGAGAAACTATAATTTGTGCTGGAAATAAGGCTGTCTTAATAATAGGAACTGAATACGATGACAGTCAGTTTATGCATGTATTTAGGTATAAGTACTAATGGGTGGTAATATTAAATTTATGAACAATTACTGGTAAGACTACCACGTGGACACCCCTTTTAAAACAACACTGTAGACTTATTTCTCTCATATGAAAAAGACGTAGGCCGTATCGTTTGTCTAAACCTCTCTTACATACAGTCTATGGTCTCCAGAAAAGCTAAGTAGAGTACTCCATTTTCCGATTGTCTTTAAATCACCCACAAAAGCCTGTGACGAAAGTACACAAACAAAAACAGAAAGTAGTTTTCTACTAAACGAAGTTTAAAAAAAAAAAGAGACTTTATTGTTTGTTTTTGTTTATTTTTTAATTAAGGCACATAAATGCAATAAAATAAAAAAACTGAACAAGCTAGCTCATTAAATTGAAGCAGTCTTAATATCTGTGGAGTCTAGTAGTCATCATGGAACGGGTACTCTGGGTGATCGGACCACCTGTTGAGTCAGTAAAGAAAAATGTCAATCATGAGCATATTGGAGAATGAAAACATCCCACAGGCAGCACCTTGTACTCACATGAGGAGCTCCACAAAACGAATATTCGTGTTCAGTCCCTCAATCGCCTTCATCTCAGCCTCCGTGAGAGAGAAGTCAAATATCTGAAATGTTGACAAATCAATAAAAACAGATTTCGTTCAGTTTTTCAAAACCCTAACCTAGACAGATGCGACACCAACAAACCTCAAAGTTTTCCTTTATACGAGCGGGGTTGAAGCTCTTTGGGATGACCACTACTCCTCTCTGCACATTGAACCTCAGCGACACCTGGCCTGTGGTCTTTTTATACTTTCTGGCGATCGATACCAGCAGCTCATCTTCCAACAACGGGGGGGATTTTAGGTTAACCCTGTTCAAAGGACAAGTGTTTGGCTTTGACACATTTCACAGATAAATGCCACCATGTAAAGTACAAGGTTTTAAGCCTGAACATTTGAGGTAAAGCTAAGAACATGCCTGTGCTAGTTCCACATGAACTGAACATGATGATCCCATACCAAGATGCATCTCTAGATGTCCCCAGTGGGCTGTAGCCAACGATGACGATCTCCTTCTGCTTGCAGTATTCAAGTAGCTTTGGTTGCGTGAAATAGGGATGACATTCAACCTGTGTTAAAAACAAAAGCAAACCACAGAAATATATTTTATTAGACTTAGACTTAGATAAACTTAGATACACAAGGGAAATTGCTTGGTCACATTAGCTTAATTGCACATAAAAAACACTCTTAAGAACCACAAGTAAAAGAAAGTAAAATATAAGTAAAATCTAGTAAAATGAAATAAAAATAGTATAGAATATAAAATGTACAGAATTAGCATATCATTATGTATATGTACTAGTCTGCATGTATGTACCAAGCAAGTATTCCCAAGGGCATCTTTACAGTCTTCAGCCATCACATTTTGTTTGCCGTCTTCTCCTTTCCGTCTGCAAAAAGATTAGTGTTCTGTCCTTCTAAGGTGGATTCTGTCTGTACCTGGTTTGTGACAGGCTTGTGTTTCAGCCCAGGTTTGTTGAGGATCAGCTCCAACTGTCGCCTGTTGAAGTTGGACACTCCAAGAGACTTCACGAGCCCCGCGTCTTTGCAAGCTTCCAAAGCCTGTCCGTGACGTAAGATAAGATAAGATAAGACTTTATTCATTCCCTTGGGGAAATTAGGGTGTTACAGCGGCAGAAAACAACAGTGCAAGATGCAGAAGACACAAAAAAAAAAAAAGAAGAGAGCGCAGTAAAGCAATACATGAACTTTGAGCCCTGACCTTGATCGCATATCTTTGTTGGCTGATCACCAGTATTATATTTCTCTTGCTGGATTCGAAACTGACCTATAGGCATGAATAAGTTTCTTTTCTTGAATGAAAAGGTCAACAAGTCTCACCTCCCATGTTGCACACAGGTCTGTTTCATGATAAATGTATTTCCCATTCTCATCTGTGGGGTAGAATGTGTCACCTGGCTGCAGAAAATCATAGTACATATGGAATATTTAGTGCAAATAATTCAAAACAAACAAAGATAAGATTTGCATTTCCAATAAGCATTTTTCTTTTAATGTGACATGTTTACCTTAAAAGCTGTGGGCATTTCTACAATATAGAGGTCGACATAATCCAGCTGTAATGTCTTTAAGGTTCTCTCCAAAGCGGGACGTACTAGCTCAGGAAGATGGAATGTGTTCCACAGCTGCCAAAAAAAAATTTAAAAAATCAGCACACCAGAAAATGTTATTTGTTGCATAACTTGTTTAGCTTCTTTGTGGCCATGAAGTTTGTTCAGGGAACAGGTTCAATGGTCAGCATAGAGTAGCTACGCTTTGTGGACATGCATGCAAAAACAACTCTGCAAACCTTTCCACAGTAGAAGATGTCCTCTCTCTTCACAGTCCCGTCTGCTATTTTATCCCTTATCGCTTCCCCAACCTCATGTTCATTGAAATAAACCAACGCTCCATCGATGTGCCTGTACCCCGTTTCAATAGCCAGTTTGACTGACTCATATGCGGTTCCTTTAGGGGTCTGTCAAACAAAATAAATAAAAATAAAAAAATTAGTAAAATACCTCTTGGGAAAAAAAAAAAAGTGGAATCCTGAACAGATTTAGATCAGTTTTAACTTATATGTTGATTTCAGTCAGGTTAGTTTTACCTTGCGGGGATCCCCATAAGTTCCCAGTCCTATCAAAGGTATACTGTTTCCATCACTCAGAGGAACAGAGTGATTCTCTGCTGTCAACTCCATGTCTAATCAGAACTGAGTGCTGTCAAAACTTCTCAAGTTCTGCGCCTTTTGTCTTCAGTGAAGACTCTGCAAACATGCAAATCAATGCGGCGTATGTTGCTCCTATTTGACCACGGCCAAGGCTCCTCCCACAGTGGAAGAGGAGCCTCTTGCGCAGAGAGGAAAAAAAAAAAAAAACACATTCGTAACCGATTTGGTATTTCGCCAGATGTACGCAGCAAAGGCCACAGAACAATGTCGAACTTCACAGCTGCTCGCGGAAGTGGTTTGAACGCAGCCGGCCACTGTAGCTTTGAGATGCCGCGGTGCAGTCTGGGTAATATATGGTATGTGTTTTGAGCAAAGAAAGCACAGATGGTCGCCTTTCCCTATGGACATATGAGCCTCAAAACAATACGTGTGTAGCTTCATTTTAACTCATACGCGACTGTTAGCGGTTATCTTTTGCCTGTTTTAATTATGACCGCCACAAATGGGGGGATAGCGTATTTATTGTGTCTAGTTTATGTGCAATTAAAATAGGCTACAATGCTAATTTAGCTTCTTACGGAAATAAATACACTCCAGTTAGCTAAAGCTGATGTGGTACAGTTTAATAAACCAACGTAAAGGAACAATGTATATAATGATGTAATGTGCAGCATCAGTATTTATCTTAATGCAGGAGGGAGAATTGTAGGCTTTCATTTGTTTCCAACGCTGGTTATATTGATTGGTTGAGTGGAAAGATCGAGAAGCAGTCGGAAGGGCGAAAAAAGAAAATATGGATGAAAGTGCCGAAAATGTCGACAACGACGACATCGTCATTATCGTGGAGAACGAGGCGGAAAGCCTGCCGGCGGGAGAAGAGAGGCAGAAGCAGCAAGGCGCATTCGGGCTCATGGACACTTGCCCCATGTGCAAGTTGAGCTTCCACAATAGAGAGCCCAAGCTCCTGCCTTGCCTCCACTCCTTCTGCAAGAGGTGCCTGCCCGCCCCGTTCAGGAGCGCCGAGCCGAGACGGGACGCGCAGGGTCCGGTTGACAACAAACCATGTGAGGAAAAAGTGTCCGCTCGTGTCCTCGTGTGTTTACACCTGTTTGCTGTTAGTTGATCGGTCTCAGCATGTGCTTTGTTGACTTTCTGTCTTCATGCAGGTGTGGGTAAAAAATTTCAATCGTTACATAATCTTGAAAGCTGTTTGGTGGTGACTTTTTTTGCTGCCAGAAACTTGATTCACTGTAGGCAAATCATTAGTTGTGTGGACATGTAAACCCTTTCTGCGGTTTCAAGTTAATGATTCTACTGTAAAAGTTAATATTCACTCATATTCACTTTCCAGGTTATCTGTGACACTGGACTAAACCCTCCCTTCATCACTGTTATAATGTTCAGTTTATGCTGATGTGATGACAAAGTAGCCATTTTATGTTTACAAATTAAACTATTTCTGCAGTGTGGATTGAATGATTCATCTGGAACAGTTAATATACGCTCTCCTGCCAGTTAACCAGGTTCACGAGTGAAAACGAATACACTCTATGCATGTAATACCGACCCTCACAAAATCAAGACTTTTCTTATGATCAGCTGATGTTGAAGCAACGTCAGAAAGGTGGCGATTCAGCTGTTTGATCTTCCTTGTGGGATGTAGTCTGCAGTGCTGCTAAACTGGAATTAATTAAACACAGAAGTGTTTGTGTTATGTAGCCTAGCCCACTGACCGAAAGGAGGTTGCCAAAATAACAGAAACGTGTTGAAACACAACAATACAGTTTAATTATAGTACTACAAACAAGAGCTTATAAGAGAGAGTTGTTGATTCAACTCCATTTTCATACATCTGAATGAACAGCTGTGTCAGTTATTTTTACCATAAGCTGAATACCAAAACCTTTATGAAGCTAAGATTTAGCTTAGTTTCATTTTTACTAGTGTACCTAATGAACTGGCAAGTGAGTGTATGCGTTACTGCAATAAACGTAGCCACTGCTGTGGTCCTCAGGAGCACATAGAGCCGTTTGCAGCAGTTAAAAGGAGATTATTTAAACTGTAGCCTTTAAGACCAGTTTAACAAAATGATATAGTGACTAATATTATATTCTGTCTATTGCTATGCCAGTTGTAAAGCTTCTTGTTGCCACGCTCTGCATTATGTGTCTATATTGCAATCCTTGGTTCAGCTCTGTGTTCACACTGTAAATGAGTTCATGTAAACAGTTGTGAGTTAATTCCTCATTAATGGATCTGGTCCCTTGCTCTAGTGGGTGCTATTCGATGCCCAGTATGCAGACAGGAATGCTGGGAGATGGACATACTGGACAATTTCTTTGTCAAGGACTCCGCCGAGGTGCCGAGCAGCACTGTGGAGAAAACCAGCCAGGTTAGTCATCAGGTGTCCGGCCCCGTCATCGCTCTACTTCCTTTCAGCTGCTGTGGAGGTTTTTCATCCGTCTTCCGCTCTTTGTTTGTCTTTCACAGGTGTGCATGAGCTGTGACGATAACACCGAGGCAACGGGCTACTGCGTGGAGTGCGTGGAGTTTCTGTGCGTGACGTGCATCGAGGCGCACCAAAGGGTCAAGTTCACCAGGGATCACACCATACGCCAGAAAGAGGAGATGTCTCCAGGTAGTGTGGGCCCTGTGAGGCCGGAAAGCAGCAGCTTTCCTGCATTGAAAGAGTTATACTGTGCAAATATGGTAAAATGTTCAAAGAAGACAGTTCTGCAGGCAGTTTGCTTTTGGCAGTTCAGTTCAGTTTGGTTGCAGTACATTTACATTTTAAGTGAGAAGTTAAATATACCCACAGTTCCTGACATTTAATGCTAGAAAACATTCCCTGTATTAGTTCAGTTAGGATCAGCACTTTATTTTCTGAATGTAATATGTCGGAATAATAGTAGAGAAGAAGATTTTGTCTTTTAGGTTTTGGGTAATCTTCCATGATGTCCTTTCAATAAGTTGCAGGAGTTTAGCGTATTGCAGGACTGGTGTAACTGAGTCAGGTTTGTTTGTTGGCCACAAGCTTTTTCAGTTCTGCCCACTAATCTTCTATTGGATTTGACTTGAGGTATGATGATCACTTTAATACCCAAACTTTGTTGTCCTTAAGCCGCTTTGCTGCAAGTTTGGAGGTATAGTTGGGTCTTTGGAAGACCCATTTGCTACCAAGCTTTAACCTCCTGGCTGATGTCTTGAGATTCACTGTATCCACGTAATCTTCCTCCCTCATGGTTCCATGTGTATTGCAAACTGCACCAGTCTCTTCCTGCAGCAAAGCACCACCACAACATGATGCTACCACCCCCGTACTTCACACTTGGGATCTTTGTCCCCATGTGTATCTGCTGTAGGATTTTTTAATGGCAGCTTTGGAGCAGTTTCCTACTGTGCCTTTGCTGCTTTTTCTGTGGATTAGTACTTCTCATTCCAAAGTATGATCATCTCTAGGAGACAGAACCTAAGTGTATGTAAACTTCTGACTGGAACAGTACGTGCGCATTAATATTCCACTTTTGCTGAGAACATGATAATGAATTCAGTATTTGTTACGGGCCATGTAAACATGTTGAATTATATTAATATAATAATATTAGTCGCGTTTTTGGTTGCATTCATTGAGCATGTAGACACCCTGCAGCATTTACAGGAATATCTGTTGAATAATCACTTTCATTAGCTATCTAGCCTAGTAGATATTTTTCCTTTAGGGCAAAACCAGAACATTTTGTGCGTGTTTGGCTAATAATTGAAAGCTCTGATACAAAATGTAAGCTGACATTTTTGTGTTTTCATACTTCTCACTTCTCTATATACCAGAAGCATTAGGCATATCCACACAGAAGCCCGTCTTTTGTGACGTCCACAAGCAGGAGCCTCTGAAGCTGTTTTGTGAGACGTGCGACCGGCTCACCTGTCGAGACTGTCAGCTCCTCAAGCACAAAGATCACAAGTATGCAGAGTTTTTTCAGACTGGAAATTGAAAGGACTCATAAAAACACGCACATTTGTCATGAGAAGCTTGCACTTGTTCATGAGTCGTGGTTTTGTTTTGGCGTTTGTGCGTCTAGCTACCAGTTTTTGGAGGACGCTTACAGAAACCACAGGCAGTATTTAGAGAACATGACGCAGCAGTTGCAGGACAAGAGAAAGGCCATCGAGGAAGTATCCACCTGCATCAACTCTGGGTAACTGTTTCCACCACAGCTGGAACTTCAGTTTTATTCACACTTCAGATGTAGATTGTATTTGTTAGCAACAAAATATTGAGGCATTTGCACATTGAAACAGAGCCTAGATCAATGCGAGTTATTACATGTTGTTTATTTTCTGTCACTGACCTTCACAGACTACAACAAGTTGAAGAAAATCGTAAGTCCGTCACTAATGAAATAAAGAAGTCCATCTGTAATCTGATCATGGAGATCAACCGGAAGGGAAAGATTCTGGTTAACCAGCTTGAGGTATGTTTAATCTGTGAGTTGAAGGGTTTCTCAAATTTGTGACACTTAGGATTCATTGTCTGACCCTTGGTGAACACATCTCCTCCCAGGCTTTGACTAAGGACCACGAGTTGGGTTTGAAGAAGCAGCAGGACGACGTCAACTCTCTGAGCCGGCACCTTGACCACGTCATCAACTTCACCAAATGGGCTACGGCAAGCCACAGTGGAACAGCTCTTCTATACTGCAAAAGACTGGTGGGTAACTTTAATATCAAATCTATAGTCATATTAGTGTAAATTACAGTATGGTTGTCAAATCTATGGTTGTCTATCTAAATCCCACAGTACTTTTAGCAACATAGTCAATTTAAAATTGAATTTTCTTTTTGTTTTTTCTAGATCCTTTACCAGATCCATTACCTGATGAGGGCAAGCTGCAATCCTTCCGTCGTCCCTCAGAGCTCTGTTCGCTTCCAGTGTCGCTCCGGTTTCTGGGCCACGAACGTAGACCTTGGTAAGACTGTCACCACTTAAATTGTGGACTTTAAAATGTGTAAAGCAGCAGCGACGTCTAATTACGGACTAAGAAATGTTTCCTGCTGATCTGCTAAATGGCTTATGTGTCAGGAAATACGGCGATTTTTTTTTTCCGGTCACTTTAAAAATGAGTTAGTAATGAGTTTTGTCATAGTCAGACGGGCAACTATCTACATCATACATCCGAGCAATTTTTACACTGGCACATTAACACTAACAGCTTGTATTGGAAAGCTGCTGGTAATAAAGAGAATCAGATGCTCTCAGTAAAATTTGTAGAATGCCGTGTTTCCAGTGCTGGTGATTAATCCCAAATGTCTTGTCGGCTGATGACACAGATCATGTCTCCAAGTATATTTAGTCACTAAACTGCATTTTTGCATAGGGCTTACTTTTTTTGCTGTTTAACACGTTGAACAGTGGCTTCGTTTACATGGACAATATTTCTCCAGCCCACTGAAATCATTGTCATTGGAGGTTCCTCAAATGAAATGATCCGTTAAGATACAGTTTGTTTGTGTGTGTGCGTGTGTGTGTACTGGTGTGTGTACATATATTTATTCATCTGATGTTAAAGGGAGGAGGATGATACATTTATGCCACAAAAAAGAAAAAGCTCATGCCGTCCAATCCAGGCAGTCTATCTCACTATCTTTTTTTTTTGTTTTGTTTTCTTGCAAGCAGTAGTCAAACAGAAACAGGAGTTTAAAGTTTACTAAAAGGCCAACAACCTTTCTATTTTTTTTTTTAATCTGTTGCTGCTGAAATTTGTTAAGCAACTTAGAGTTTTTCTACAACCAGCACCAGTAAGGTGTTTAATGGACAACAATACCCGTGTTCATGCCCCTGTTCTATGGGTATATTTCATAAATAGTTCCAAAGAAGAATATTTTAAATCGTAAGAGTACATAGTACAATTGTGCTAATTCTTAATCCATCTCAACCTCAAAGATATATTTTGGGACGCACAGGAACTGAGTCATTTGTGGTTCACTCTGAGTCCGGCCCGTTCTGTTTCCTTTATGCAGAGTATGCAGATTTCTTTAGAGTAATTCTTATCAGCAGCCTGATGCCGTAACAGCGGCCGGTGTAATGTTTAGCTGAGCTCGTATGTTGAAGGTTGATTCACTGACCTGTGTTTATGAGGTCACTTACCAGGGAATTAAACGCTCGGTCAACAACAGATACTTTCAAGCTGTTAAAATTTAGAGTAACCACGAAACAGTATACCATGAACTATTTAAATACTTTTTAAACTTTAGTTTACTTTCTCTCTTGATGATTTTTTTAAAATAGTTGCGTCAGTAAAGAAATGTGATTCCAGATCACATATTTTTTTTTTTATATATATATATATATATATATATATATATATATATATATATATATATATAACTTCCTGACACTGCTGAATTTGTGACTCATTTTAGAATAAGCTGAATATATGTGACTTCGAAGGAAAATATGACTGACTGACAAACTTTAGTGATATCACCTTAGTCAATATTGATTTGGGCAGCCGGAAACCCGTTTATCTATGTTCCCATTCCAAGTACTCGGAACATTTGGTTCCAGGAACTTTTACGACGGAATCAAATGCTTCCTTTAGGCCAGTGTGTGTGTTTTCATTGTGATTTAAAAAAAAAAAACTATTTGGATTAGACATTAGTGTGCTAATGTGTGAAAATGTGGTGCCATTTTTTGCGCACAACTACCCAACTATACATTCTGCTCCACTTCTGCCCGCACGGTGGTAGTAATTCAGAAGCAACAAGAACGTTCATACATCAGGTCATTCAGCGCTGGAAAAGAGACGAGCAAAAATTAAATTCTTGAGGAAAAGTAACAGATTTTGCAAGAAGATAACTTGCCGAGAATACTCAACCATCAGAATCAGTGCTGTAAAACCCCACCTGCACAGTTCCTGTACTTAGAAAACTGAACTTAATTAAATCCTCGTCCCTGTAGTGGTAAAGCGCTGGGGTACCTCCAAATTTCCCTCGTCCCTTGGTAAAGTTCCTGTAGTGGAAAAATTGTGGCTTTTGATTAACTGGTTCCTCCTCGCTACTCTTACAAGGCTACATAGCCCCTGTGAGCAAGGTCTTCAATCATTGTGGGTAACCTCTATGCCAGCTATCGAAAGTACTATTTGTTTTGTTTGTTTGTTTTTTTACTGTGCAAGCCAGCAACAGAGGGCGGATTCACTTCATAGTCTTCTTTCTTGCAGGTTCTCTAGTAGTAGAAAGAGGCGCAGGGAGGCCACCCATCGCCAACCAGCAGCCAGGTCCCAGAGCAGAAGTCCCCACCGGAGGTCTCACGGTCTCAGCTCAGCAGCGACAGAGCACGCTGGCTCAGCTTCAGATGCAGGTACAAGGATTTTTAACACAGTTTGGCATCCTGAATTTGCTGATTATTATAGAAACTTTTTCCTTAACTCTTCTGCCGCCGTGGAATAAATAATCCGTGGAACATCTTATATATAATAATATAAAAAGTTAAAGTATATTTGACTTTGTTAACTTGTCCAAGGTTGACAAGCTTTCCCAGCAGCCCCACAGGCAACCTCCCCCCAACCACTGGTCCTGGTACCAAAATGTCCGGCTCCCGGGTCCTCCGCCCCCTATGAGGCCCACCCACGGAGGGTCTTCTCCCTCCCAGGGCCCCGCCAACTTGGCACAGCCGGGACGCCGGTATGGGAGTTCCCAGCCCAACCCTAGGAGCCCCACGTCATCTATGCTTCATAACACTGGCTACCCAGCTGCACAGGTGAGTGGGTGCAGGTAGACAGATTTGAATGCTCTGTGTGCTTGTGCTTGTACTGGCATTTTTTTATACTATGAGATTTCATTCACGTGAATACAGTTTGATAATCCTATGCCTTAAACACTTCATATTTTCTCTACTTGTAGTCCCTGAGAGAGCTGATCCATAGCTCCAACTTCCCACCTAAACCCATTGAAGTGTCCCAGGTTACTTCCCGCTATCCACAGCCTCTGACTGCTGGAACAGCTACACAGACGTCACTACATCAGGTTGGTAGGAGTGGGATAAAAGACTCGTGGCTCCAGAGGCTGAAGGTTTTGTGTAACTGCCACGATTCACTAATTGTGACTTTAATTTTTGTTTCCTTCAGAGATGCCTGCCAGAGTCCTCCTTGCTTAAGAGGAGTGAAGCTGGAGGACCCGTCCCCTCCATCACCATCTCTGTCCCCAAACCCAGCTTCGCTCAGAGTCTAGCCTCCGCAACTGGAGACAAAACAAGCACCCTTAATCACATAACGGGTCAGTGTCTATGCTCCGATTGATCCTTCCTTATGTGAGAATCTGTCTCAGAAATGAGCACTTTTCATTCGACTTCTGGACTTTTAAATGTCATTGTTATTATCCTTTCTCAAGTGCAAGGAAGGCAGAACTCTCCGATGGCTAAGCCGTCCTCTTCAGACAGAAGCACGGGGTAAGAAGAGATCTCAAAATCTGCCACTGTTTGTCCTTCTTCCAACAGTACCTTGGCTCTTGATTCTGCTGTCAGAGCTTAGGCATATCTTTGTAATGATGTGCCATGGATCAGTTACATAAGGATATCCAGTATATCTCATTTTTGGGGACACAAAGTTGAACCATTGGTGTCTTATCTTTCAAACTATGTCCCGATCCCAATCTTCTCTGTTCTCTACGACCATCTATGCATTTAAGGACGACCTCTTGGAAGCAGACCTCTGAGCCATCAGCCCCCTCGGCCAAGAGACGAAAAAGGTCATCCCCGGGGCCTGTTATCGTGATCAAGGACGAACCAGAGGACGAGGATGAAGTCCATTTTGTAAGAAAACTGCTCATTAATTACCTAAATACATCATCAAATATGTTTGAGGGACTATGTTTAATGTTTTCTTGTTCTTGTAATTAGTGATCTCAGATTGCACCGATGAGATCAACATACATTTTCTGCGGTTATTAAAACAAGAGGACTTTGAAAAACCTTACTGATGTTGAAATCAGGTAGAGCCACGCACAGGCAAACTTCAGAACTTCTTCTCTTCAAATCAAATCATGTACTAACTTCAACATTTGAAAAGAATAGCTCAACACACACTATAGGCCAGGTCAGGGAGCACTGAATGCATCGCCTCATGTGATTTCACAAAGAGACGTGCAGCAGCTTGCTGTAATCGGGGAATGCAATTGCTTGTAATTTTAATTGATTGACAACACCAGCTCTGCTCTGTGTCTTTGTCTCACTTGTAGACCTCATTGTGTATAACTATATATCCCATATTTGCATTGCCCACAGGTGCAGTCCAGTGTAGGGTCTAGCCTGCCAGATAGCAGCACAGGGGTTCAGTCAAAACCCCGGCAGCAACAGCAGAACGGGCCTGTCTCAGTCTCAGTCTCTGCATCGGACTCCAAAAACCAGCGTCTTCTGCCACCATCGCAGCCGGAGTCTGAGAAGGGAGCCGATCCGGAAGAAGACCCTAACGAGGACTGGTGCGCCGTCTGTCAGAACGGAGGAGAGCTGCTCTGTTGTGATAAATGTCCCAAAGTTTTTCATCTGGCCTGCCACATTCCCACTCTGAATGAATCTCCCAGGTGAGAGACCGGTCACCTCTCAGTACCATGCACAATTACTCATCTGCAGACTTGCTGATCTTGAGTTTTATTTTCTGCTTCTGTTGGCCTTAATTTGACAAGGACATTGAAGACAGGCAGAAAATGCAGGAATGAGCAGGGGAATGACAGACAGCAAATGCCTGTGCCGGGCAGGTAATTCAGCTATATGTTGATTTGGGCATATGCACCCATATGCACCCTGACCACAAGGCCATCAGGTCCAACCTAAAAATTTTGCCACTTTTTCAAAAAGCAAACTTTGCACATGATATCATATGGTACAAGCAACACTGCAAAATTTCAAGAACGTTGGCTTAATATGATTAAGTGATTGGGACCTTGACGGTTAAACAATTTGTGAATGAATTTGGTAGATCTGGTTAATGTTGCTCTATGAAGCTGTGGATTAACCCAAATTCAATATGTTTATATTAGAAAAGCAGTATTTTATGTTCTACTTTTTCAAATAAATCAAATATTGGCAATTTCATAGTTGTTGATGCTTATGTCACGTGACTTCAGTGGCTGGATTGGCTCAGCACCTCTTAATCAAAACTACCAATGCCACTGCCAAATATCCAATGCATCAAATAACACAAAAAGCACACATTAAACCCAAGGATCAAGGCTCTGAGCTACGCTACATGCCTCACCAAATAGCTCTGTGGAAAGCCACAAGGGGTCAAACATTGCTTTTGACTTACTTTAACTGGTCTTAAGTCTTAAAGCCTCAAGTTCTTGGTACGTTTAGATCAACCGGGAGCAAGAATCAAGACGATTAAAGATGGACGATGAAGAAAGAAATGGAGGCTCTGATGAAGACTAATTGAGAGCCGTCCTCCATGGCAGCAGTAGCACCAACAAAAAGGTGCAAAGTGCCCCCCCTACCAGCCAGAAGCGGTGATTCCTCAGTGGGAGGTGGAGATTGACATAGAAAACTGATCCTGTTCAGCCAGCAAGACCACAAGTGAACAAACACAAGGGGGATCATCTAAAACAGCAGGTGGAATAATTGAGAAGGTGTCTAAACAGTGTCTACTGTGAAATGGAGCCTAAGAGATATAAAGACACCATCGAGGACGCAGCCAGAGTTTCAATTGGCTGCGTCCACGGACAAAAGAAAAGAGAAGCTAATGAGGGAACATCAACACTAATTCCTCAGGGAAGGAGATGGACACCATGACACTGCAACAAAAAGATCCCAATGAGGATGAGCTGAAGGATTTTAAAAAAGCAGCTGGAAGAACAGGCCAACTCCAGCCTTGAGCTGGCTACCGAACTTAAAGCAGACAGGGCGGCCGCTCAAGCTCTAGAGAAGATCTCCACAAATACAAGAATGTGGACTATGGAACTTGGACTATGCCAAGGAAAAACCTTGTATTTGCAAAGAATGTTTTCCTTGTCTTTTTCAATATTTTATTTAATCACCATAGGAAACAAGAATGAGTCCACTGTATAAAAAGAAATAACTATGTTGTAAGTGTTGCATTGTTCACTGGAGTGTTTTTTCACTTCAGAGAAAGACAAACATTCTTGCAGAACTGCATTCACTCAAGGAAGGTGTGCAGAAAGTTATAATTGGGCATGTGAGTAAGTTATTTATATGTCACGGAATTTCTGTAATAAAACAGGTCAACAAGGTCATTATCCTCGAGTAGTTTTCTCACCATAATTCGCTCATTGATCAGGGAACAGACAGGTTAAATGTGAGGTAGTTTGATTAAGAATGAGGTTTAGCTTCAGAAACAGATCTGCTTATGTGAACTGACCTACCTTAACTAGGCTGGTCTGAGGCGTTATAGTGACTAGGATCAAATGTACAGGTATTTGTTATAATACCAAGCAGAAGGATGGAGTAGTTGACTGTGCAGCACGCAATAACTGAAAAGACAAAGGGCGCCACCCAGAGTGGATTTGAAGGAAGATTCACAGACTTAGACTGTGAATTTGTGATCTCTGAAATACAGAAGCGAAAGCCATCCATCTTACTGTCTATCATCAATATTAGTTAATAAATTATAGTGCTTGACCAGAAAGCTTGGTTGTTACTTGCACGGTATTTAGCAATGCTTAACTTGCAGGCAAGAGAGAGGGAGAGAACCAATAAGGAAAGAGAGCAGGGGAGGGAGATCTTTTAATGTGGCTCCTTTGTTGTAAAGTTTTGTAAGACTACAACTTGTCTGAAACTGGTCTGATGAACGTTTCACTCTAGCAATGACCAAAGTTTGTTTCTCAGGCATGTTTCTCTTAGTGCAGCACTGCAGAACGATCAATCAGAGAATTGGAACTGCAAACAAGCTGTTCCCCAGTTTCTGTCTAGACTTTAGCTCGGCCACAATGTGCAGAAAGTAAATCTTATTCAGCTGTAGCTAGCCAATCCCCGTATCTGTCCTAACAATGTTTCTTTATGCACGTCTCTCCTCAGTGGTGAGTGGTTCTGCTCTTTCTGCCGAGACCTCGTCTCTCCCGAGATGGAGTACGACTGCAACAGCAAGGATGACCCGGTCTCTGAGAATTTCCCTCCGATCGATAGAAGGGTATAATCAGCAGCCTCAGCATTTCTGTGGATTTTGTCCTTCATTTTAATGGCTTAGCTGTTTTTATTTTTAACATACGTCTTTATTCAGAAAGTTTTGCGCACGTTTCCATTACTGCTACAAAGTGATCTCATTTCATTGAGGATTACAATCAGTTAAGTGGCTCATTTTATGTTTTGTCTTTTCTAAATGTAGAGATGTGAGAGGTTGCTGCTACGACTGTTCTGTAATGACTTCAGCACTGACTTCCAGCAGGCTGCTTCTCCATCGGTAAGGCATTATGCTTAATGTTTAGTCAGTGTAGCTTTAAAATGTCTTGCACTTGTACTGTAATGTTATATATTTTTACTGTAAAAGAAAATAGATCAAGCAGAAAAAATAATAATAATAATAATAATTGTAAGAAAAACAATATTAGATGTCATTTTTATGCATTGGAGATGGTAGAGAACTGTGGACTACAGTGTAAAAAAATAAAAATAAACGTTGGTTAACCTGTGTTTCAGCATTGGTAGACTGGTAAACACTGGTTCAGCCATAAAATAAACAAAAAGCTCAATTGTAGTAAAAAAGAGTATGTTTTCATAATCTTGTGTCACATATTGAATATTACGTTAATTTCCTGTGATTATAGGAGACAAGAAGATACAAAGAACTCATAAAGACCCCGATGGATTTATCAATCATAAAGAAGAAGCTGGTGTCCAAAGCAAAGGACAGCGAATGTTACCTCAGTCCAGAGGGGTTTGTCGCTGATGTCAGACTTATATTTTTCAACTGTGCGAAGTACTACAAGGTAGGCATCAGCTTTAATAAATGTCACTTTTAGCCCTATTTCTACCGCAGGAACTTTCCCCAGGAACTTTCCCCAGGAACTAGGAACCATTGGCTCTTACTTTAAGCCTAGCATTTTGGGTGTTTTTTAATCTGCCTTGCTACGACTACTGTGTTTTCCAGCATAAATCACCCAGCTTGAATTGCCTTAGTGTTTACAGTTGTTGCAATGTCACTGTTTTATACTATTTCATTGCTGTTGTAGAGTCTTCTGCAGATTGTTATATAGTTGCTTGCAAAACATAGTGTGAAAAAAGCTTTCACTTTTTAATACAATCATTGGACTAATTAATTTAATCTTCACATTTACACTACGGTGAAAATTTAGGCAACCACTGATGTGGAGGAACCTTTTAGTTCTGTGAAAAAAGTTCCTAGGGCTAAAAGATCTGGGAACTTATGGTGTAAATACTGCTTTCATACATACGACATTTGCATGTTACCTTTTTGTGTTTTTGCCAGGCAACCTCTGAGGTCGGGAGTGCAGGCTTGTACCTAGAGGACTATTTTGAGGAACAGCTGAAGCTCATCTACCCAGACAAGATCTTCCCCGGAGGCAGGGAAGAACAGATGATCCCTCCTTTAGAGGATGAGATAGACGAAGAAGAGGAAGAGATGATGCAGGAAGGTGTGGCTCCCGCTGAGGATGATAAACCCCAAGGGCCTGCAGGAGAAGGAATCCCTCCGGTGGAAGAGGAATTGGCTCCTCCGGAAGAAGCCCCGGCAGAGGAGGAAAAGTCCGAAACGGAAAAAAAGCCGGTTGAAACTAGCAAAAACGACACGGAGAAAGCTGAAGCAGCCACGGAGGGAGGCATGCCTCCTGTAGAGGAGGTAAAACAAGACAAGGACACTCCTGTTAAAGAGATGGAAAACTGTCCAGCTGCTGATAGTGAAACGAAAGATGAAATGGCGGCCAGCTCCCCAAAAGAGGAGAATCCTCAACTGCCAGCAGACAAGACTGAAACTCAGGAGGAGAAGTCATCTCCTGCGGCTAAGGAGGAGGGATAGATGGATTAGAACACACAAAGAAAGAAACTGTAGAAGAGACGGATTATTTTAGTCTTCCACAGAAGTGGCCCCAGTGGGGACCTACATTTGCTGCAATTAGATCATTTTTGTACTGTTACTTTCAATAGGAAGAAGGGTCACTGCTGTACTAAATTAACTTTAGTTGCAGTTATGCTGTAGATGCACAACAAACGGAGTGAATAAGCTCCATTTGTGTTTTTTTTGCTGGAAAGAGGTTGATGTAACATTATTATTATTATTATTATTATTATTATTGTTATTTTCTGTGATGATGACACTGAAAAGCACACATAAGATATTCTTTGTTCATCATGTTTACGTTATGAGCTCATTACTTGTACATAATAACTCAGTAAATTAAAAGCACAGATGTTGCAGTAAAAATAAGAAAAAAAAAAGACTTGGGATTAGCAAATGCATGCAAAATGTCTTAATATAAATAATAATGTCTCCATTTTGTATTTATAGATTTTAGCTTACTTGCCCCAGCCATTTGGCTCATAGACAAATGGTGATTTATGGCAATAGTATTATTTTCTATTGTTTTAGTATGGTATTAATTATGTATGTAACAAATATGGCCAGCAAGTACTGTAATATCTGTACAGAACAAATCCTATAGTGTACCAGTGTTTTAAACAATTCCATAAAAAAAAAAAAAAAAAAAGCTGGCTTTTGAAAATTGTGCTGCTTGCGTGCCTCTATTCTGAGTTGCAGGTTTGAGGCCTTTTTATCCCCCAAATCGCAACAGTTTTATCACAGAGCAGCCTTGTTGTTTTCATTGAGAGAACAATTCCTCAGATTTTATTGACTCTCTTGTTATCAATCCCAGATAGTTCAGAGACCTGATAACCACTTTCTCATCAGCCTCTGTTCCAAATTGTGTCCTTGCCCTTCTGCATCATGACTACTCTTACATGTAAGATTCGTCAAAAAGCCTTACTGTTGAAGTCAGTTTATCCTCACTGAAATCATGTGGAGAGAAAGAAATTCCAATTTTAAACAAGATATCTAACCAAACACTCCTGTATAGATGTCCAAAGAGTGACTCAAAAACTCTAGTCAGTACTAGACGATTGATATATTGTCTAGTACTGTCATTTCACTACAAATTGAAGATGCAGGGCCTGTAAATTAACACCAGAAACAACGCTGATCATAAAAATAAAAATACCTGTTTTTACAATATTTGTAATAAACAGGATGTGTATACTGGATTTTGTTCTTTGATTTTTTTATTTTGATTTTTTTGAATAGTAGCCTACAACTAAATGCTACACTTTTAAGTTTTAATACAGTAGTTTATGAGTTAGAATTAGCAAGGTAGCTTTCGTAGGGGTCGCAACAAAATTTGACAGAATAGGAAAGGATTTGTTTATTTTTTTCCCTTTAGTTACATTCTCAACTATCTTGGTTTCGTTCTGTTTGGTGGCACCTATGGGAAAAAAAAGGAGGTTAATTGAACGTTTGTGTTTAAACACAACAAATGTTAGTAAGCAGAATGTTTTAAAAAGGTCCAAGGTCACATGATATATTTGGTGACATGTTTACATTTTTGTTGTATAGAGTTTCACTGATGGTTTTCCCTTTCATGATCCCTGATGCATTTCCTACCTGGTTGTTAGCTAGCTAGCTGTTCGCCTATGTCCACACAGCTTCCCCTGTCCTAACCTCTAACATGCAAGTTTCATTTGAAGGCAGCACTAAATCCAAACATTGTCATCTGTTTGACTTCAACTAGTTCTGCCCCTTCTTGCGGAAAGATAACTTTGATTTTGCTTCTTGCTGCCTTCAAAATGGAACTCAAGAAATTGGCATAGCCTACTGTAGGCCTACCCGGTGTACCCAAGGGCCACAGAGACTAACTGTTAATAAGCTAATTACTAGGCAACTTGTAAGAAATGTAGGACATGAAAAGGTATGGCTGTTGGGAATATAGGTGTTTTACTAATACATAGAATGCTGTGGCGCTTCATCTGACGATGTGCATACCAACGATGTGGCGGGGCATCAACCTCGGGGTATTTTGTTATTGTGAAGTAGCTTCGAATTGTTTTAACTTACATAACTATTAGAACCACAAAGAATACACTAAAAGTGTCAACACTGGTGTAAAAGTACAGAGGCAGCGGCCTACATCTGCCCGCCACATTGTTTGTATGTCACGCCACATTGTTTGTACGCCATGACACAGCACCAGCATATGCTGTGGCGTGCAATGAGCCGCTTTTCTATCCCAGCCTTTTTCCTCCGTCTTTCGGCAGACGGCAGCATCACTAATTCCCCGGGCGAGGGGAAATGGGGTGTGTCTCCACAGACACACAATTTACGAAACTAAAAAATCGGTTTAATGAAGGTTTTCTTCACCGTTTTGTCACCTCAAAAGGCGCCATGAGGTAATTTAACATTTATTTTAACATTAACATGTTCTCACATGTGCCTAAACATTGTAATCAACTTCTGAAGTAAAAAAAAAAAAAAAGTACACAAAATTTGAAAGTTATTTATTTGTTTTAAATGTTTAGGGCTATTTGACGTATTCCACGCTTATTTTTGTCGCGTTTTGCAAAACATTTTCGTATTTATCTTCCAGAAGACAGCATGAACTTTGGCCTGAGTCATTGTCGCTTTAAATGAATCCTTTTATCGATCGTGTTTTAATCATTCCGCAGCCCTGACAGTGAGACCCCTCTCCTCTCCTCTCCTCTCCCTCCACCCCGCCCTCTCTCACCGCCCCGAACCTCTCTCAAGGCGAGATCCGTGTCGCCTCCGCTGCCGCTGGGACTGAGATGTTCTCCTCTCTGACGGAGCGACTTTCACGCAGGAGACACCACCTGTAGCTCTGATTCATTTGAATCTGATATAAATTAGTTTACCGCAAAGTTTAAACGACTTAAAGGGCTTGCGCCGTTCAAACGTAGCCCGATGGCGCAGTGGATAATACTTTTTTTATTTTTTCTACCCGGAGTTCCGCATGGACAAGGTAAGAAACACTTGTCAAGTTTGGCATCCAGGCACGCACTTTAAACACATTTAGAGGCTATTTGTGGTTTTATAGCACATTATTAGTTGTGTTACTTTGTGACATGTTGCAGCCTAAACTCAAAGAGATGTAGAATTACACAATTTTAATTCTGACTGAGTCCCTGGCACTAAGAGGCTATTTTCTTTCCATCTACTGATCTGCTGCTGCTATTTATAATGCCATCATCCTTATGATACAGAGATCAAGTCTCCCTCTTTGGAAGAGTGCTGTCAGAATGGGAGGGCTCGGGGCCTAGAAGGAGAAGATTGTACGATTGCCCAATTCACCTCCTCCCACATCTGCAGGTAAGCAACACCTGGTTTCACCAACAGCTCTCTGCTTTGCCGCGTCCAAAATCAGTCCACGGGGGAATTAGAACTTTTAGTACTCATTAGATAAGGTTCGGCTGTTTAATTTGAGGGTCCAAGTACATCGCTGTGGGTGCAGAAAAATAACAAAAGTGTGGGATTTTGGCAAATGTCTCAATCCTGTAGGGTGGGGCTTGTGTCCTCAGGGCTGCAAGCTTCAGATCCTCCCCACAGCCCTCAACTACTCATCCCACTGCATAATAACTAAGTGCAGGTGTTAAGTGGGGCCCCCCTGGAGCATTTCTAACGCTAAAGGGCCCTGTTTTACTGTAAGAACATGGCAGTGGTGATTGAAGAAACAGTGGAACACCTGGTCGTCACACTGAGGTTAGAAGAGGAAGCATTTGCTAGGAAACGCATAGCTACATGAAGCCTTTTTAAGGTTACAAAAGAAACATTTTCCGTTGACTGGGTAAACACGCGAAACATTGCAACATAAATCCACTTTCAGTCAGCAGAAAGCATCAAACCTTTCTTCGCCTGCCTCTTATCTTGAACTCTTTCCCCAGAGTTAGGTGAGGAGCGATTTCTTTTAGTCCCTTCTGAGGTTTTATGCCAAACCTCCGCTGTTTGTTTTCAGCATCGCCCACGAGCAGTGCTGTCGATCGGCGGTAAGAGACAGACTCTGCGACAACGGCATCAGGATGTCTCGCGGGCAAGGGGCCTGCGAGAGGCCCTTCTTCCAGGGAGAAGCCTGGGAAACCAAAATCTCAAAGGTGGTTCTCCGTCTTTGCGCACCTTATTCTTACAAACATATAGAGTAAAACAGAATGGACCATCTTTGCTGTCATTGTACATGCACGATTAAATTTAAATACAACAATGCTGTTCTTTATTTATTTATTTTTTTTGGTTTAGATGTGTTGCGACTGCTGCTCGCTCGGTGTGGTTGCAGCAAACCGGGGTGCGACCTGCGAGCTTCATGGTTTGTTGCTGGGGAGAGACTGTGCACACGCTGCTAAAACCTGCTGCGGCAAAAACCCAGTGGTGGAAACAACGGAGGAAACCAAACCGAACGTCGGAGGTGAAAGACATCAGTAATCTTTTCTATCCCGATTACATTGCCTCCACTCTGTCTTATCATGTAGGAACAGCCGCCGGGTCTCCGTTATGCTCAAAGCAATCAATATACTTGGTGATTTGTACACATTAGGTAAGAAATATCTTGAATATCGCACGTGCAATTTGGTACTACTTTCAAATAATACACCAGGTATAAATAAAGCTCTACTCTCGTTACTTCACCATTATGAAAGATGCCGTATACAAAGGGGTGGCCAGGATTTTATTGGAATTGGGGCACGAAACCTTGACAAAGGTTAAGATTTCACGTGTCTCGAAATAGTTTGGGCTAACGGTGTGGAACGTGCATCAAAACAAGCAGCGTTTCTAGGATTGCGCCGGATAAATGGCCTTGGTGTGACAGCTGCGGGCCAGATTTCTTCCACACAGACAGATCACAGACTAGGTCACCCAGCAGGCTAAGCCTTTAGACACCCCGCCAAATGGTGACTCAGGGCCAACTGGCGACATATTGTGGCTCGTAGCTTTTGTCACTTTGCCGAGAAAAGCACAAACGTGTGGGAAGAACAGAGCTGCGAAAACACTCGGTTTGGGTGAAGAAAAGCTAATCTTCACGATGTAGAGCAAAGGCCAGCGTGATACCGGCGCGTCAATGCAGCAGCAAGAGAGATCTGTAAAGTTGTACCGTGTGACAAAGTGCTGACCGCTGCCCAGCGACTGAGCAAAACATGTTGTGAAGTTTTTTTTTTTATCTTCGTTCTAGCAACAGAAAAGCCTGAAGTGGTTACTACCCAGCCTCCAAAGGAAACAAGCGCCTGCAGAGGTTTGGCTTCTCATTTCTTAATGTGATCTTCCTTGTTACAGTTGGAGTCGTAAGAAGCTTAGACGCATGCCCCTTTGTGGTTTTTGTCCTCCGTAAGCCAATTATGTGTATGTCTCCTTTTATCCAGTACAGTACAGCACATTGCACATGTCATACATTGTGATTTCCGCTCCTTCCGTTTTCAGACTCCAGCTGCTCCCAGTTGTGTGTGGGTAACGGTACGTGCGCGTGCCATGATGGTTTTCAACTGCAAAAGGATGGAGTTCAGTGTGAGGGTACGTAAAAGCATGGCTCTTTTTATGGCAATGTAAGTCTGATGGAAATAAAATAAAATTCATTCAATTGATTTGATTAAGTCATCAGTTAAATTAAAACTTCTTTGTTGGATTTAAGCTTATAGATGTCTTTAGCAATTTGAGTTTGACAAATTTTGAAACAAATTTTACCATGATGGCAAGGCAACACAATGATGGAATTCTTTATAGTAGCTAATGTTAGCATGCTAACTTGTTCAAGTGAGATTGTGAACATGGAAAAAACACAGCGTTTATCAATACCAAGTACACAAAATTCCACATAAAAAAACTGTGGAGGATAGTGTAACGGTCTTTCTTTGATTGGAACCGCAGCGTACTTGATGATTTCCCTGTCCCAAGTCCACACAAGCTAACTCCCAGTGTGTCCTCGATATAACAGGCAGGGCAAGAACACATCAGGGCATTGGAGTTTGTGTTATGATGATGAATGAACCATTCATTGATATCACTCTTACAGTACACAGTTTTCCTGAGGATCAGTATTGAAGCTTGGTGTTGTCACTGTCATTTTGGCCCCCGAAATGTCAGCTATTCCCAAAATAGGCAAAGATGTGGAGCGTGAGTGTAACTAAGGCACCACTTTGTTGCCCACTAAAGTTGGAATCATCCTTGAGTGGCCATTGCAGAATTTGGAACATCCGTGTTCTCTTACTTTTTCAGCTGCAGAGGTTGCTGCTTCAGTAAACGTCATACCTGCTTACCATTAGCATGTTAGCATTGTCACTGTGAGCATGGAAAGCCTGAATATATCACCGTCAGACTGATCAGATCTCGCGCTTCTTCATGAGTCTTCAACTGAGATTCTCTAAAACATAGACTGACCGTTTTTCTTGTTTCTGTCTGGATGTCTTGTCTCCACAGATGTCAATGAGTGTCTGACCGGCAGTCACAACTGCGTCTTTGGGCTAGTTTGCATTAACACAGAGGGCTCCTTTCGCTGTCAGAGAGAAACTAGCTGTGGCACTGGATATGAACTCAGGGACAACAACAGCTGTCAAGGTAACAATCAGGAGCACTTCAGAACAGAAATGTCGATTCTCAGTGTAGATGGCTGTAACTAACAAATTGCAACTTCATAAAGAATTCTATAATTTACCTTTACAAGATTAATGAGACAATATTTATGCATATAATATGCTTTGATCATGTTTTCATCCTTGCTTGTTCCAGACATTGATGAGTGTGCTTTGGGAACCCATAACTGTGGAGCAGACTTTGCTTGCACCAACACGGCAGGCTCGTTCCGCTGTAACCCAAAGACAAGGTGCTCACTCGGTTACATTCAGGACGCTTTCGGCACCTGTATAGGTAGGCGTATGTGTCACACTGGACTAAAAGCGTTTCACTGTTAAAACTATAGTAACTTACAGCAACCAGAAGTATAGCAGAGAAACTAGGGTTACGAATGTAACCGAGGTCATTGTGTCTTTCAGTCTGAAGGTATGAAGCAACACTGGATGCGTCCAAGAAATGTTTCTGATACTGCAGATAAAAGAGAAAGGATTCTGTTCTAAAAATGAAAATTATCAGTGGCAAAGACAAATATGAATTATTGCTTTTATCTTTTTCTCATTGGAAGAGCACTAAAAGAAGAGAAGAAACTGAGGAACCAGGAACCGCAAACTGTAGACAGTTTGTGTAATTACTCTCACTACCAGAAGGGGGAGATAATAGTTCCAAACTGCAGCTTTAAAAGATGAACACTCTTAAGTGCGGTTTATGCCTCTGCGGGAGTACAGGCCGTAACCTACGCACATAGCCTACACTTGTGTGAGACATTTATACGTTTTCTTGTCTGTCACACTCAGAGGGTCACTAAAAACGCTAAAAAATGTCTTTTTTGTTAGTCGGGTAAATTTTTGTTTCTACTTCCTGCTTCACATTCTCCAAAATTTCGCTGAAGACAAGTCGTACAAATGCTTATACCTTCAATCCTCCTCAGTCAATCTTTCTTTGGTGTGGTCCATGTTTATTGATCCAAAACAGTCAATTAAACAATTGCAGAGATGGAAAAGTAATCGGAAATACTAAAGCAGAAATACGCTACTACCAAGTGGACCGATCACAGCTCTTGCGGCCTGTGTCGCTGTTACATTGCTGGGGAGGTGCACGCCAGGCTACGGCGTTAGGGTCTGTGTCTGCAAATTGACGCAGAAGCATAGACTGCCTATTACTGAAGGTGTTTCTTTCTGTTTAGATGTTAATGAGTGTGTGGTCCATACCACTCCATGCTGGCCTGGCCAGACTTGTATCAACACTGTGGGCTCCTTCACCTGCCGCAGTAACACCGTCACCTGCGGACGAGGTTATCATCTAACAGAGGACGGCTTACACTGTGAAGGTACATACTATCACAATAAACTTGTTTTCTTTTTTCACAGTCTGTTTTTCTTTGTGTCTTTTCGTTTTCTGGTTTTAACTAAAAGCATGTAATTAAATTTTCAATCTTCTTTCTTCTCGCCACTGTCATCTTATAGATGTGGATGAGTGTCGCACAGGCAATGTGTGTGGCAGTCACGGCTGTGTCAACCTGGTGGGATCGTATCGCTGCGAGTGCCACAGTGGCTTCATGTTCAACAGCATCACCAAGCTGTGTGATGGTACGTAACAAATTGAGCTATATATATTTGTTTTTATGTGGGAGCATATCAGTCACGAAAGAAGGTATTTTAATGTGGGTACAGGGGAAGGAACAGCAACTACGGAATGGTATATTTGCATGATTGATCTCCCTCATTCATCTTCTGTTCCACGTGTTCTTTAGATATCAACGAGTGCAGACATTATCCTGGGCGACTTTGTGCTCACAAGTGTGACAACACAGAAGGGTCGTACCAGTGCAGTTGCACAATAGGCTTCAAACTGGCCCATGATGGCAGAAACTGTGAAGGTAAACACGCCTTGAAATTGAAGATTTTGCCATTGAAAAGATTTTATAGGCTTGCAAATTATAAGTGTCAAAGCATTATGACTTCTGTCTTTGTCTGTGTGGCGTGGGATGTCTGAAAAATACTAATTCATGTGCCTGTTTGATGACAGATGTCAACGAGTGTGAGGCCGGAGCTTGTAGCCAGGAGTGTGCCAATGTCTATGGCTCCTATCAGTGCTACTGTCGGCGTGGTTACCAGCTGAGTGACATTGATGGGATAACATGTGATGGTACTGTTTGGTTTACTAAGATTTACCATCGGAAAATTAGCCTTACTTAGCTTTACATAATATATTATACTGACCAACCGGTCTCTTCTGCCCTCCTCAGATATTGATGAGTGTGCTCTACCTACTGGAGGTCATGTGTGTTCCTACCGTTGCTTCAACACTCCAGGAAGTTTCGGCTGTACCTGCCCACCCACGGTCTACACACTAGGCCCCGATGGACGTACCTGTCAAGGTCAGAAGACACACAACAGCATTCACACAGAGTATCAGTAATGTGAAGTATAAATACATGTGGCAGTTATGTGAAAAATTCTGTATGCGAGTCTGTGTCAAATTAATGAAAACGTTTTTTCCCGTGTCTGTAGACGTTGACGAATGTGCCGCGGGAATCCACACCTGTTCCGTGTCTCAGAGCTGCTTCAACATCCAGGGAGGATTCCGCTGTCTGTCCTTTGAATGTCCTACAAACTTCCGGCAAGCAGCGCCAGGGTAAGAGCCGCCAAGTGGCTACCTGGTTTTGAAGAGGTTTTAAAATAAAAGGATTGAATGTCTGTTTGTAGGTCTCCCGCCCTGTCATCATGTGTTTGGTTTTGGCCCGCTGTTGCCATCAATTTCTGTGCACACAGTCCTATCTCACTCTCCAGCTTCCATCTATCACTCCATCTGTCAGTACCGCAGACGTTTCTGCACATCCAATGAGCCCTTCCTTTCGTTTTTCCCTTTCAGCCGTTGCGAACGCGTAACTTGCGAGTTCACGCGGGATCCTGCGTCGTGTTTCTCGCTGCCGTTGAGAATCTCCTTCTACAACATCAGCTTGCCCGCCGACACCCCAGTACCGGCCGACGTTTTCCGGATGGGCCCCTCCAATTCTGTTCCCGGAGACGAAGTGCTGCTCAATATAGTCTCGGGAGATGAAGAAGGACACTTCACCGTTCAGCATCAGGCTCACGGCGGGGTGATCTCGCTGCGGCATGCCTTGTCCCTGCCCCGGGACTTCAATTTGACGGTGGAGATGAGGCTGATTCGCTACGGGACTTCGCACCTGTACATGGCCAAGATTGCAGTGTTTGTCACACATGAGCAAATCATCCGGCCCTCGAGAACATTTCCAAGTATGTCAAACTGAAAGGAGTAGTTTGACTATCAGAGGCCTGTCCCTGTTTTGTTCTCACCACTTGTGAAGTACAAAGAGTCAGGATACATGTTATCTTTCCTCTTAAATATCGTCTAATTCAAGTGAATTGACTTCTTTTTCATGGTGCTAAAGTTTTCTGGACTCTGGAGTGCTTTGTGCATTGACTGGGATTGCACAACTGACCCTTTGTCACCCTGCCGATTGGTCTGCATACCGCCAACCAGAGGACCTCTGCATGACTTTGTCAGGTCCGGACTTCCTATGTTACTGTTGCTTTTCCTCCGCTGTCCACACACTTGATGACTGTGCGTTTTCACAAGTGTTTCTGTGCCATTGCTATCGTTTGACCTAACCACCAGTAACACAGGAAGTCAGGACTTGACAAAGCGCAGAGATCCTCTGGTTGGTGGTCAGCTAAGCAATCAAAATGGCCAATGAACTGTCAATTGCTCATTAATGCCCAGATTTTACCTCAGGATAAATAAAAAGACAAATCATATGAAAACCAGTAATAAAACTTGAAAACTGGAAACAGTTGGCACATTAATACCATTTCATAGGATAATACCACATTTTTTCACTTGTTTTTGCTGAGGGCTAGACAAGAATAATCAGGAGCAGTCATATGTCTGTAAACTAAATATGAAGCTGGTTAGCTTAGCGTAACGTCAGGAAAGTGGGGAAACCGCTAGCATGGCTATGTCTAGCAAAGTGTCTGGCCAAACAATTTCCTGCTACGTAACCCCTCTACTTAAATCTACCACTTATTTTTTTTTTTTATTCTCATAGTTTATTCTATAACCGGGTCAGCTACAGCATGGTGGTAAGCTTTTGGAGAGTGCTACCCGTTTCGAGTTTAAGCTAACACGCTACTGGTTGTAGCTTCACATTTAGCTCGCAGAAAACTATAGATAGCAAAACTATGCCTTTTAACATGGTTAAATCATTATTTTTATAGTATAAAATTAGTTACCTGTGAACCAAAAGTTAAAATAGTAATTTCATTTTTGGATGTTATGTCTTTGTCTGTACTTTGAGAGGTGCAAAAATCAATAGGATGAGAAAATGAATTCATTTTATGGCCTTTTTTACTTTCATTCTAAGAAACACTGGGAACATTAGGAGACGTCATGTACCACTAGATGGGGCTTGTTAGTTGCTGAGGATCGCTTCGACGCGGTGTCAGTTTAGCTTTAAGTATTGATGGGAGCTCATTCTACCTCATGTCTGTGCGGCAGCTTCCCTTCAAGTGTACTTTCTATGTGTTTGAATTAAAAAGCGACAGATAAAAAATGTCTTTCTTTGCTCCGCAATATCCACACACACACACACACACACAGCGGCAATGGTTTCTGCCACCACTCTGCTGCTTCCTGCGCTGCGGCCACTTCTAATGCTGAAACCAATTTTTCCTATGATCTTTTCCAAGCGGTCTCACCAGAGGATCAAACGGCCTCGGCGGACAGAAAAGAAAAACAAGCGTGGCACTTATTTATGGGCACCTGGGGCCCGGCCAAGAAGCGGGCGTTCAATTAGTGGTGGGGCAGCGTCTTAGCTCGTATGATGGATGGTGCTTTTAGTGTTGGTGTTGGGTGGTTATCAGTTAATTTGCTGTAAATGATACTGAAAGGCTAGTAGCAGACTAATTTTCCACTGTTCCACTTTCCTCTTGGTGGTTTTCAGGGTTTGATGCATATGGAGCTTATTGAAAGATATTGAATAGAGGTATATGTCAGGATAACACTCCCTGATCTTTAGATTATATGACCACCTAATTATTTTATACATGTTAAAAATAGTGAACCACTGCTCTCTTCATTTTTTAAAAAATTCTACAAATTGAGTATGCCCTTGGATCACATCAGTTGGTAATGGGCATACTCTGTTTTGGTCTTCTGGTTTTCTACTAGCCTGTTTTTTCCTCGGTGGCACTGAACTGGTGTGGAATACCGCACAATCATCTCCGCGGCTTGGCCTCGCGCTCGGCGAACAACTTGGACTCACCTGCTCGCTGCTAATTACATGGCTCGGCTCCCTCTGCAGCCTTTGAGGTCATGTTTGAAAGCGCCACTGTCTTCACGTCGGGGAACCCTCGCAAACATTATTCCAGGGTTTGGGATCAGGGTTTGGCTTCTTCTTCAGCCTTGGTTAACCATTGAATAGTCTATGGGACTATTCAGGTGTTGCCAGGTTCCTCTTGCTCAAGTCAACTGTGGAGCGTTGGACAAAGTGTTTTCCTAGAAATACTGTTGTGTACCTCAGAGCATGGAGTATGTATTCTTTCCTTTCTTTGGCACGTGTCATAAATTCCCCACTTCTCATGCCATTTTCCTTCCATCTTTTCTCCTTTTTATCGCTGCCATCTCCTGCTGTCAGGTCCATTGCGGATACCTCGCTCACTGTGCGTTATGTTAAAGACTGCCCGCCATATGACACCGCCTGTGGTCACGATCCCGTCCACCTCATCACCCATACCGTCCTCTCTCTGCCAACCTTCAGAGAGTTCTCTGAACCAGAGGGTAAGGCAAAGTTCTTTGTGAATTTATGCATAAATCTGACACATAACAAGTGCTGGTTTCAACCCGCAGAGCAATCATTTAATCATGATATAAACGTGCAATTTGACAAGCTGAATACAGTTTTTTTTCCTTCTGCTGGACTAACTAAAACTCTGAACCCACTCTACTGAATAGAGATCGTGCTACTGCGGACTTCTGTGGCAGCTGACTCTGCTCCTCTCCCTGGTGCAACCGACGTTTTCTTTGACATCCTGTCTGCAGACGAGCTGTTCTCTTTTGACGTGGTGAAGCGCTCCCACTACGGCACGCTCATGGGTGAGAGGAGAGCGTTTCAGCTTAAAATGTCCTCAATCGAGGGGCTTTAATTAATTCACTAATCTGAATCTGGGTCCTCCCTCAGGCGTGATCCGGCAGGTGAAGCCCATCATCGGCCCCAGGGACCTTGAGCTGCAGGTGGCCATGAACTATGTCAAGTCAGGGGTCATCTCTCATCGCAACGTGGTCTTCGTCCACGTCTTCATCTCCGAATTCTGGTTCTGAGCTAAGAATGGAAGGGAAATAACTGCACTGGCTACAAAACAAGTAACACAACAAAATAGGTTTCTAATTTTAACATAGTCTTAAACTTGGTCTTGAACACCAAGATTCAGTTACAGCTTCAGCTTGATCCTTCGTCGAAAAGATGTATTTTTAACACAATAGATACTGATAAAATAACCACACGTTATCAAAGGATACTGGACTTTGTGTCTACAGCCTCTGTGAGGATGTGCTTGAGCTCAGAACGGCAACGCTAACATGCTAATGTGAGGTGTAATTCCGTGTTTGCCAACGTAGTAAAAAACAATCATTTAAAACTCAACCTGAGGGGGCATGAATGTCTGGAACTAATTTAATGACAAGTGATTGGTTTATTTAAAATCACAAATAGCAGCCTCATGCTAACGTAAGAGAAGACGTCAGTGGATGCCTAAAGTTGATGCATAATCTAATTTATACCTCCACTCATGGAGAAACAGTGCCTGCACGTCCCCAAAGTAGACTGATTTCTTACTTCATATCACAACCCCAGATGTGTTTTTTTTGTTTGTTTTTTTTTTTTTTACAAGAGTGGAACAAAATAATACAGCAGATTAGCGTCTGTCATCTCCTTCTCTACTGTGATGAGTTCACCTCGAAGATAACACACTGCTGCTTAACCTGTTTGATTTTGGCCATATATGCTTCACTTCACGATAAAAATGCTCCACTAACGGGCTTGCTTTCGACGGCGTTGATCGTGTTTTTGTACTGGCAGCCTGTCCGGCCATCTGTGAATAATAAAGACTGCGTGTGGTTGATTGTGTTCATGTGTTGTTTTTTTCTCGACGACGAGGGCTAGCTAGTCTGCCACAGCAGAGTAAACCAGGCGTCTTCTAGTAAGCATAACTGAGGTTTCTAGAATAACGCAAATCTGATAGGATGTCTTGTTTTCCCTGTAACTAAACTCTTCAGATGCCTTCCATCATACTAGACCGTTTCCAGTTTGTGAGGATATTTCCAGTTATTCCAATCAAAGAATGAGTTATGCGAAGTCTATAATGGGAATGTTTGCCTCTTCGAGTGCCTCATATTAAGGCTGACAAATTGCTTGAGGTGGACGCTTCTTACCAGCCGTAATCAACTCTGCTCAGCGCTGAGCTGCCTTTCACCACCGCCGGGCCCGCTCCTGGCCAGAGGAAACACGGGGGACAACCATGCGGCTCTGTGATCTAAAATTTGCCACACTGCTTGGAAATCACAAAGGCTTGTCTTGTGGCTGCAGCTGCAACAGTTGTCCCACAGCTTGTCCGGGCTGGGCGAATTGATCTTTAGACTTTTTAAACATTGCTTTAAGTGCGTGGATTGCAGATGGGATTGCAGCTGCAGCTCCCAGCATTTTTTTTTGGTGAGGGAGGCTGGGTGTATTATATGTAATAATGGAAAATGATTGGGTCTAGGTTAATAAAATATACAGTCTGTGATGGATGCTGCCCACTTTCACCAATAATGTCCCTGAAACCTCTTCTCAGATTTATACTGGACAAGGATGGAATCACAGGCCAAATGGGGCGAGCTTGGTGGATAATGGTAACAAACTAAAAGCTTATGAGAATGCACCAAGTTGGTTTTGCAGACAGCATAGCAAAATGCATAACAGCTAGGTATGAATGTGAAATAAATGGGGAGAAATGCTTAAAAGTAGGAGGAAATGTACTTTTTTCTTCCACTAAACTTGATAGGATGGACCTATCTGATGATTCATGTCAGAAGTGTCTGACAGAAACAGGAAAGTCTTTACATGCCATCTGGGAAGGTAAGCTTGTTAACCCATTGTGGGATAAAGTTGTAGAACATCAGTGGGTAGGACACCAGCTTTGATAAATATAGGCTGCTGCTCGAGTCATCCTCCAATTTAGGTAAAGCACGTGCCCTCCAGTTTTGAAGAAATTAGATGGAATTAAACTGTATCATGAACTCATGAATCAACGTTGAAGGTGAAACCTTTAAGGGGTCATTGGCTCTAAGAGGTACATCTGTCACATTGTAATGATTTAGTTGTGTACCTTGACTTTGAATTCAAATAACTGAGGGCATGCACTTAGGTACGTTCCTGTTCTGGGGGCTGTTATTCCCAACTGGTGAGTCAACATGCTAAAAATCTTTAGGAATTGTAGCACAAAAGCAAAGCTGACAACTTTAGTTCTTGATCTGAGGCCTTGTCTGCAAGATGGTCTCCAAAATTTAATTTACAATTTTTTTTTTCCATATTCCCTAAATAATCAGTGCTTGATCCAACATTTGGAGCATCTACACCCTGTTGCACTGACATACTTCCTATTGTATGTTCCCTATTGACTGCAGTATGAGATGCTGCCCTGTGAAAGGAGTCAAAACAGCAGCACATGCTCTGACCCCGCCCTCCTCCTGCATTCAACCAATAGCGTGTCGGAGACTGAGCCGGACGTCCCGCCCACACGCATGCAGCAGGCAAACATGGCAGCTTCCACCGACAGCGGTTTGGAGATTTCAGCGTCTATCGCTGGGATTTTGAATGAAAAATACAGCCCCAGGCACTTGCAGGTTTTAAAAACGTTTACAACCGAGCTGCGGGAGAAGGAATACAGGTAGGGCGGAAGTAATTTGCGGCTTTTTATAACGGAAATTGAGAGTGTTAGCATAGCTGCTAAGCTAGCGTTTGCTCGAGTCATCCAACTGTCAACTACGTACTGTGAAATGCTGAATAACGGTCAGCGGATTCAGAGCTAATTATTATCTTCATAATATTAATTAACTCTAGTGTTGGAAGTGTAGTCAGCCACCTAATTGCTCTATGAGTTAAATATATCGTTGTGTAGCTTCAGCTGGCGTTGTTGGCTAATAAAATTTAATTTCTGAAGCACTACCGTTAGTTTGAACTAATATGAAGAGGCCTTTTCAGAATGAAAGTCAGGAAGCTAATGCTACCTGTGTGTTACAAATTAACAACTTGACCGCTGTCACCATATTTTTGTAGCTTATTTATATTTGGTGAGTATCCCAGACATGTTTTGTTTTTATTGAAACGACATTATCGACATTATGGTGCACGTTTCTATTATTTTTCCACCTCCGTTGTGGAAAATAAAGTCGTCCCTGGGATAGCTGTGATACATTTTACATACAGAAGATTAGTGGAGTATTTGAACGCACCAGAAATATTAAAGGTCAAGGCAGCAGTTAGCAATGTCACTAACTGTAAATTGTTTCACTCAATATGCAATTTCATTTTGTAATTTCACTCCACATTATCCCTATTGACTGGGAATCATAAATAATTCCTTTCTAACCTTTATGTCTCTGTCCTCAGAGATGCCGTGGAGGACGAGGTGTTCTCTAATCTTCTCAAGGTCCTGACCAACCTGTGTGAAGAGCTGCAAGCCGCCAACCCGGACGGTGAGGACCTTCCCTTGCAGCTCCAGCTGACCGCTGAGTGCTTCAGGGCCCAGAGGAACTCCTGTGTCCAGAGTACACGCAACCAAAGCCTTCTCAGGTAGCTCCACTGTTATTCTGAAGAACTGTTCGGGAGATGCTGCAGAATCATTAAATTATTAACTGAATAATGTTAATGAAATATATTTGAGGTGCTAAAGGGCTCAAATATATCTAGTTATGTGCAAGAATCTAGGGCATATGATATAAGTAGAAGTATACGGTATTGGAATAGCACAAACTATGTTAAAGTATCAGTTAGAGTGGATTTTTTGGGTTGTATTATATCAAACTTAAATATATTATTGCACCCATCGTGTGTACTTTCAAACAAAAGCAAAGCAGCAGTTGAACTTAAGTCTTTTTTTTTTTTTTTCTTCCATCTAGGGAACTAGGTGTCATTGATGTGTCTCTTAAAATCCTGAGCTTTCTTCAGACCATGACTTTGGGGAGCAAAGATGCAGTATTCGAACGTGAGTATCAAATATTTTAACTGATATTTAATGCAATGATTCAGCTTTATTTTTGAAAATGATCCATTTTTCTCTGTGGCTCAGCTCTCCGTTGTGGCATCCAGTTTCTTGGCAACTTAGCAGTTGGAAACCAAATGTGTAAAGATGACATTTGGCGGCTTGGTTTCCCAGATCTTCTCCTGTAAGTTTTTTCAGGTGCCATATTTGTAGTTTTTCAACATGCGTTTTTAATCTGACTCTGTATCTGAGGCCAAATCGAACCCATTTCTTTTTGCAATAGCACACATCATGTATCAGTAGTTTTATTTGTGAAACATTTATCACAGACTGATGTATCTTTCCCCAAATGTGTGTAAACAGGCAGCTGCTCAGTGTTGATGATGAGAAGACAGTGAACTACACCTCTATGGTACTCCACACATGCCTGGATGAGGCCAGGGTGGAGGATTTGTCTAAGCCGCAGAATATCAAGCTGGCACTCAGGGTGATGGAGCTCTGCATGACCCAACCTGATCTGGACTGGACGTAAGTTATTTAAAAAGAGTTTACGGATGTGTGTATAATTTCTGCGTGGAGCTGTAAAGTTTTAATTTACGTTTATGCGTCACCAGGGTGATCATTGCCACTCAGCATTTCCTCAGGTCTTCTGCTCTGGTGGAGAGCATGTACTCAGGGATGTCTCACCAGGAAAGGTACGGCACTGTTACTGTTGATCCACAAAGGCGTATAATTCGTGCTAATTTATTATAAAAATAATAGTCAATGTCATTAAAAGGCTAAATCTAAACCAGCGATTTTAGTGGTTCTATCGTGCAGAAGAAATACTGCAAGTATGACAGACAATCAAAACAATTGCAACAGCAAATATTTCATGACTGTGACAGCCCTACTAGTAAGAGAATACTAACTCGTACTGAGAGAGAAAGCTACATCTAAGACTTTCTATAATAGTAATGTTTCCTAAATACACGTGTGTCTTTTTTCAGAGTTACTCTGTTAGAGCTGCTCTTCGCCCAGCTAAGAGAGGAGGACTCGGAGGAGTGTGGCATCCCTCCCAGCGTTGCTCGATTCCTGGCGAGTTCCTTCCAGGAGGGTTGCGGAGCTGTGCTTTCACTTGCTACTGGTTCTGCTTCCAGTGACAAGGTACATAGCTCAAAAACACAGAGGAGTGTGTTTAGCAGACTTTCAGCTGGTATTGTTAACATGGTACACCCACTGTGGAGCTTTTTCCAAATTTCCACTTTTGTTACTACTTTTGTAGGAGAGGTGACTGAATCCATCACTGCCAAAGAGCAAGTTTTCGCCTTCAGCATTGTCTCACAAATCGTTATTTCTCTGTGTCACTGACACCTATTGGTTGCAATCCCCCGCAGGTCCTGCAGGAGGCGCTGACAGTGATCAGTCTCCTGGATGTGCTGTGTGAGATGACCTCAGACCACAAGCAGTTTATGTTCCTGCAGGACCATCCTGACCTTGTAGTGACTACTGTTGGTAAATGGGAACACCACACTCGCATAACCTCTCTCACCGGTTTTAAACATCCAGATTCCAGTCAAAACAACAAGTTAGGATTGTTGCACACAGCCCTCCTCACCGCTGACATGTAATTTAAGACACTGCGGAGTTCAAATACGTTTTCCGTAATCAACAACAAATGCATCCGGTTTAGTCATCTACAAAAAAAAAAGTCCTTTAGGTGTTTTTCACTTTCTGCTTGTTCCTCCGTCCCTCTTACCACCATTCACGTTTTCTTTGCAGAGCTCCTGGAGCAAGTTCACGCCATCGGGAAAGCCAGCAAGAATATTTTCAGCGCCGCTCAGAACTTCTCCTCCCTTAGTATCGACGAAGACTCTTCGTCCCATTCTCCTGTCATCAGCTTTAAGGCCCACCTCATCAGGCTGATAGGAAACCTCTGCCACGGCAATACCAACAACCAGAACAAGGTTTGGGTTAATTGTACCTTAGGTGGATGAATGATGAAATGTAATTACACCACAAGTTGTACCTTTTTAAATGTGGAGATCGTAGTTCACAACAGCCTGCAGTTGAGTGGAAAATGTAAAGAGGAGGAAATGGATGTTTTGACAAAAGCCAAGATCATAGGCAGTGCCAGGACATCACGGAGGCTAAGGTCGTTGGCTCACAGACTGTGTTTGGTTTCTCATGACAAACATTTTCCTACGATTCCTAAATATAGGAGAGGTGCGTTATACCCCTTTGCTCGTGGAATATGGGGGTCTCTCAGCATTTAGTCAATATCGTTGATCCCTCATTTACAATATGTAAACTGTAGACAAACCGATCAGCATGCTACAGGAAAGGCCTCCTAGCCTCCCAGGTAATAGTAGCTCCTGGTTTTCTTCAGTTTGAATGAGGAATACAAATTACTGCCGCCTGCTGGGATAAAGAGTTATCTCCCTTTGACACGAGTGTTGTATGTTACCAGTAGTTCTTTGATGACGGTTTGATGCGTCCGTACCGTAACAGATTGCGGTCAGAGTCGAGAGGCAGTTGAGAGGTTAAATTTGCATGTTCACAGTCCAGGCTCTAATAATGTACTGTTAGACCGAGTAGCCTCTTGAGGACAACTGTGCAAATGAGCGGAATATGTAATGGAGCATGAGGCTGTGTTCCTTCAGCACAACATTTTTATTCAATGTGAAACATTCCCGCCCTCTCTCGTTCTAGCGATCTTATCAGTGTTTCTCCGTCCCGTCTGTCATCATCTCGGTATTAACATAAAGCACGGCGAGATAATAAAGCAGACGGGGAGGAGTCCTGCACCCTCTGTAGTATCTATGGCACATTATAGACTGAGTTGCACTTAATAGAAACAGATTTGTGGAATGCTTGTGGGATGGCCACCCTCAGTTGGCCTCTCAATAATATTTATGGTTGCTGATCTGTGGTCTGTCAGTGGTCAGAAATCACCCCATATCTGTTTTCACTAAGATCCCTTCCAGTAAACCAAATGTCATTCTGTTCACCTTGGGGAGAGATTGTAATTTAAGATGTGCATGCAAAGCAGTGTACTACTTGTACTGGGCTGAAGTCAGGGTCCAGCCGGTTGTTATTCATCCCTTTATGGGTTTGGACATAATGTAAGCAACTTCAGACAGTCGTTCTGTAAGTGGAAAACGCAGACCTGGGTGATCGCAGCAGTCAGCAACTGTGTTTCTATGACAGCTTAAATGACATTTCCATTTTCTGAAACTCAGCACAGTGTCTTGTTCTGCTGCTCCTACCACTATGTTTGGAGAGCAACCACAACGGCAAGAGGAGGGAAAGAGCAAGCAAAGACAATAATTAAGCCTATGGAATTAGACAGATGAAAAAGAGCAGATCACCCCGGTGTCGTGGTCTTAGTCTAACCCACAACCACAACGCTGCCTTTGCACGGATGTGAGGCTCTGCTAAGGGAATCTCCATATTGTTTCTTTTCTGTTTCTGTCTTACGTAGAGTCAGCTTGACAAATTCATGTCATCATTTTTAAGTGTAATATATCTGTTGCTTTTAAGTACGCTGACTGTTTTTCACTTTAAGAAGTGGCTGCCACAGTTGGTAGACTGTACGGTGAAAACCTGTGCTATAATTTAAAATTTGCTCTCTAAATAGTTTAATAAGAGCTCTGTCTGTAGTTTTTGTTCGAGACAAAGGACAGTATATGCTGCTATGTTCTTTTAGTCCATAGAAAGAATGGACTTACGGGTTATTTTTTAAAAACCTATACGCTTTTTTTCACAGCAAACATTTTGTCTTATAATCGTGTTGCTAAAACTACAGATAATGGCTCTATTCTGCTCTACAACGCATTACAGAGCAGCAGCATGAACAATACTAGGACCATGAAACTCAAAATGAAATGAAGCCATGTCAGAATGGCATACTGGTGCCAGAATGACCTAAAACATTGTGTAATATAATCAGAAATGGCACTGCAAAATACTTTGACAGTAGTGACATGATATTTTTCTGAGCAAATTGTCACAGTATGTCAACGCAAGTGTCTTAACTCCTCCACAATCTTGTTTCCTCAGGTCAGAGAACTAGAAGGCATCCCCCTCATCCTGGACAACTGCAACATAGACAGCAACAATCCCTGTATCCTTTATTAACTGTCCTGGAAACACATCCTTGTTTAATGTGTATATATAGTGTATCTCAATTATATTGTTCATATTTATACATAGACGTCATTTTAGTTGTCGTTTTCTGCCGCATTTGGAGTTAAATTTTGACAGTTGGTGGATTTGTAACCAGAAATTTCAGGCTTTAATTGCTGCAGTCTGAAATATTACCACAATCCTGTTCCACAACTTTCAGTACGTCATTGTTTGCAGATGGTCAAGAGTATCAGCTGACATTCATTGTTAAAAAAACATTGAGACTTATTCTGCTGTACATTCACATTTCTGTTTCGGGGGTTTTTCAAATCATGATATCACCAGTTTCACCAACCAACTAAACCACTACCTAAACTTTTTATATATTACCCTTTTATATAAGGAGACAGGGGTTGTCTCAGTATGATGCAGTCCAGCGCTTTTAACTTTGATCCCAAAAATCAACATGCGCTTAAATCTTCCCGACCCTGACTATCAGGAAGAAATACAACAGTAACATTTCTTTGCACAAAGTTTAGATTTATTAGAGCAATGCCGGAGAATTTGCCTGTCAGCCCATCCGTGATAACTCTGCGCCGTGAGCTTGGTTCAGTTAGTTTATGTGGGAATCAGCAGACCTTGGCTCTGAACAGGAGGGAGAGGACGTATAATGTGCTTTTTACACAACAGCCTTTGAGAACACACATGTTTCTGTTAGACTGGGAGTATAGTATACTGCTGGTCGCTGAGCTCCAACCTCTGACTCATTCTCATCTCCACACCCTGCTGGGCGTTAGGCTGCCAGTTGATATTAGCTTGCCAAAGTGGGGGTATTGTGCCAGGCTGCCTTTTCACCAGTCAACAGTCTGAGCTGAGCCTTTGTCCCCATCCGCCCCTACTACACATGCTCATACACATCCACAACCCTCTGTAGCTACCTCTTCATAGAATAGAATTGTAAAGAAAAAAGATTGTCAAAGCAAAAAGATTTTATGGATTTATGGGAGAAAACCGAGAGGACTGAGTTGAAGTGTTTTGTACAAAACACCCATTATATATATTGGGCTGTCTGTGTACTCAGCGGTCTAAGCTGTCTTTCTGTTAAGTACCCATGTCTTTTATGCATCTACAAATGATTTTGTAAGTACACCTTGCTTGACAAAAATGACAAATTAATGTGGTGTTTGAAGTTGATGCTTATTTTTAAGTTTTCAAATCTGAGCTATTACTAAGTAGCTAGATTAGCATGTTTCAAAGTAACCGAACATATTTTTTGTTCCCATCAAAAAGGCAGACCCCACCTCCCCCTTGATTTGCTTCCTTCATTTAACTTGTTTCCTTGTGAGGCAAGATTATTGCAAGATTTGTAAGATCACGGTATCACACAACAATCCACCTTGCCAGGCTGGCTAACTACATTGTCAGCTACCCTGACTGAAGGCTAGCTTTCAGAGACCCTAGGTCGTACGTCATATTGTTTGTTGATCTGATTGGTTGAAGTTGACCTGTTATAGACGATGACAGATGAATGGTTCATCTAATCCTAGTTTTTCGAGGTGCCTGTCCATCCCTGGTGGTTCAGCGTACCTTATGACAACCCCATCAGATCAACAAACCAAATGACATAGTTTGAAAGCGAAGAAGAGGAAAATTTCAGCAGCTTTAAACGCTACCATGCATCCAGGCGAACTAGCGATGTAGCTAGCATGTTACTTCTTGTTCATCTGACACTGAAGATTCCAACTAATAAACCAGCTAATGCCAGAGACATACCAAAGCAGGCAACATGCCAACAAAAAATGCTCATAAACACCAGAACGAACCACTTTAAATTTCACTCTCCGCAACTGAAATTCAGACAGTGCTGTCCTTAACTTGGTGCCTCTAGTTATCAGCCAGTGGGCCATCTTCGCTATCAGGAACCTCCTGGAACACAACACGCAGAACCAGGAGCTGGTCGCCGCCTTGGAACGCCGCGGCACGGCCGACTACTCTGCGCTGAAGGAGTTGGGTTTCCTTGTGGAGGAACGAGATGGAAGCCTGCTGCTGAAACCTGTGAGGAAAGACTCCTAAAAACACTGAAGAAGCTGCGAGGACAAAGAGCCCACAAGCAGGTTTCCATGCAAAGTCATTGTTTAGAATACAGTACATATGCATACCCATCTCCTCGCTTGAATATGTACACCTCATTAATGTTACTTAGTAGTTCAGCTTCTTCTACAGGTTAAAGACCTGTGCATAATCAAGCACATAAGTTATGTGCCTGTCCAGAGTAACTGACAGCCACACTGCCGATATAGTAAGCTGAATAGCGCTTTTGAATTTGAGATTTCTATTAGAGAAGTATATAAAACTTGCCTTTCTACCTCGGTAATGCCGTCCCTAATGCCCAGCTTGGGCAAAAGGTATTACTGATACACAAAAGGCCCACGGGGTGTCCGTGGAATAGAAGTCAGGATGTCGGGGGCTCTCACTTTGTCTTAAACCCGAGTCTGAGAAGTGAAGAGTCTGTGAGAGGCGAGCTCATGCTGGCACCTTTTGGCACCGCTGATGCTTTGAGATTTAATCCAAAGACAAAGAGCACCGCAGCATCCAGGCTTTTCACTTTTCAGAGACGGTGATGTTACCAGCAGGGGTCGGAGTTTAATCTCGGGCCCTTGGTGACTTCTGCAGTAACCATGAAACAGAGAATGACCAAAACATGATCTAATCTACCCCCTCCCTGCCTTAGCTAATTAAATAGTGGCATCTTGGCCACGGTAGGAAGACTTCTTATTCAGACGCTTAAAATAACTGCTTATCTAAACGGACGTTAAAATCCAAGCGCAATAACAAGACTAATATCTAACACTATGCATGTTTTGTAACTTAACCGTAAGGCTGCGCATACCTCTGCTCGCTTTTGCAAGGATTCTTATGGAAGATATGAGTTTTTTACTCAACATCGTCTCGTGAATTTCCCCTTCATCTCCTTCTAAACTTCTATTTCTGTTCTGTTTTATTTTAATAGTGATAAATAAGGCATGATACGGCATGCAGCGTAATTCGTTTGAGTTGATGTTTTACTCCTTAGACAGCTTCTCTTTGCTCTGAGGAAGCTATAGTTGAGTTATACCAGAGTGCATAGACTTTTATTTATTTATTAAATACTTCATATTTAGTTGTAGTTGCGCTTCTTCTTTGAGCACAGATTAGGCAGAGTGGATGAGAGCATGCTGAACGATCCAGTGAGTGAGTGAGTGAGTGAGGGAATCAGACCAGAAGCATTAGTTTGCAGAATGACATCCCTCCCTGCTCCTCCCGCTGCTGGATAAGCTGAACGGTCCTGACACCTCAACAATGCAGCGCTTTACGGGCCTGCCCACACCCTGCTCCACCCTGTTTGCTCTGCCTCTGATTTTTAATGACAAAATGTATTGAAACAATTGGCTGGACTCTCCCCTCAATCCGCCGGCATAGTGAAGGGAGCTTACGCGGTTCCGGTCCCCAGGATTTCAGACAGCTAACAAAACAGCTGTTACTTGCGCTCGACTGGCTGGCTGCAATGCTTTTCAGCCCCACAGGAAAGAGGCTGTGCAAGTCAGCCGGGCTCAACGAGGTGGCATGGCCGCGGCCGTGTGTTCGCCTCCTTACACACTATACCACAGGCCTCTACTGTAATGTATTTGTGCCTTCTGGTTCGGCCTTGCACCTTGCTAACGTTTATGTTTCATGTTTGGCTCAGGTAACAAGGTTATAAAATGCCTAATAAAGTATTGTGTGTGACAAACAGCTTTTTGTAATTATTTGCCAGTAAAGGCCAAATGTGACATAAAAACTCAGGAGGCGTTACAAATATGCACAAATTTTATTGGTAAAAAAAGAAAAGTAATACAACCGTCCATGTTCGTAAGTGATGTAGACTTTGATTTTGCCACAAAAAGAATAAATTAAGCTTTAAGTTTTTTTAAGTTATAATTACACGTTGCTCCTAGTTAACTAAAAGCACTATTAAGACAGCTGGAAACACAGAAACCCTCTCCGTCTGAGCCTGTGCATTTAGTTCTTTGCTGCGACTCCCGGCGTACCATCTACTTGCAACTTCCACGTGTTTACTCAAATACTTAAAAATGGTTTCCACAAGATTTTCTGGACTTTCCGTAACTTTGACAAATCGCTCAACCTCCCCGGGCTGCCGTGATTTGTGAGGGATCGTACCAACACGGACAATCTGGGCTACTTTGGCTAAAACGCGTGGACTATTTACAGTTCAGGAACTTCGATCAAAGACACAAATTCCAAATAATTTATAGCTCTCAAATCTGAAAACAATGACGTTAGAAAACACTTGTAAATAGTGACTCTCTTTCCATCTATAAATGACATAAAGTGCCACGTTCCTCATATAAAAATATACTCTTCAAATTGTTTTGTAAGTTATATAAAGCCTAAGTAAACATTTCTGAATACATTAAGGTTGCTGTCCAAAAATAGCTCGGAGGCCTTTGATCCTCTCATACCCCCTTCTGTGTGGTTAAGGCACATGCCATCCACCCAGGCAGGCCTAAACCGCGCTGGAAGGCCTTGTGTAAGCAGAGGCCGCGATGTGGAATTCCACGGAATTCTGTCGTTCATGGGAATGTTGGATGTATCTGAACCTGATTGCACCTCTATAGAGTTCCAATGAGGCTTACACGGTTTTCTCAGAAGTCAAGAGCCCTCCGAAAACAAAACAATGAGCGCAGTCAGGACGAAGCGCCGTTCATACTGACGAGCTGGGTGCTTAAAATACGACATGTGTTTTGTTTTGTTTTTTCCTGCCTCTTTAGCTCTTGGCATAACAAAGAGTCTGGGCTGTGGGTGAGTGGGATTTTGTCCATGAGAGATATGTCAGTGCAGCAATCCAAATAACTGATGTCCATTGAAATAAAATAAGAAAAACGTGAGCGTGTGAGTGCAAAAACAAAAGAATGAATCTATGGCGAGACATGAGAAAAAGTATTTTCCTGTTTCCTTAAATGTATCAGTAGCAACTGGAGATTACAAAAGATCGGGAAACATGTTAAAGCGGTTGAATTTGCTGTGCATCCAAATTTGAAAAATATCTTTACATAAATAATTTTGTTTTATTTTCAGTGTTCAAACAGAATACAGTGTGAGTGTACAGTTAAACATCTCGTGCTGCCTCCTGTCAGGCGTCGTCAGGCGCTTGTCTTATTTCACGGCAGTCTGAAGCTTTTGTTGCGTTTCCAGTTGGCTTGCTCCCGAAGTCTCAGGTTCCAGCCGCAGTCGTTTTCCTCTTGCGTGGATTCAAAAATGTCGTCTTCGGCCTAAAGAGAATCTCAAATCCTTTCACCTCTTTGGGTCATCGCGTCACATTTGTACCAGTATACGCACAAATATGTGGCTTAAATGTCTGTTTCCAAACCTCATATTCCATTTTCCTTCCTTTAAAGAATTCCAAATAGGATGTCGGAATGTGCAAAATGTAATAAATACCTCCAAGTCCTTCACTTCGATTCCACTTTGCCATATCACTTTACTTTCCTCTTCCTTTCCACGGTTCCTACTTGCAAGTGAAAACCTCTGATTTCTCGCTGCAGGTGTTGCACTTGACGAAACAGCACCAGTGGAACTTGCAGTTGCACTGCCAGACCCGCGTGTAGTGGTGCGTGTTGTACCCCCGGCCGCAGCACATCGCGTTGCAGCCGTCCGTGTGGCTCGAGGTGCCGTTGCACAGTCTGCCTCGCGTCCCCGTGCTCCCTGTGGCCGTGTCCTCTTCACAGTAGTTGGGCGATCGCTCCAGGTACACCAGGTCCGTGTCCGTGGGCTTCTGGTAGCCCCGAGCCTCTTTGAGACGCAGGAAGGAGGGCTGGCGGAGCCGCGAGGCCCGCACCGGCTCCACTTGAACCGCTTCGCTGTAGCGCTCCTTCAGCAGGTAGCCGATCTCTCTGAACTTGGGCAGGGTGATCCAGCAGGTCTTAGTGGTGCAGGAACCGGACACGCCGTGACACTTGCACTCCAGCTTCATCCTCTCCTCCAGGATCTGATCACACAGAGAGTAGAGGTTAGCTCTGTACAAATTAAAAAACATAGTTAAAGGGGAACTACTGTTTTTTACAACCTGGACCTTATTTCTGGCATAAAATACGGTCATTCACTCACCCATATAACTTTTGTGTCATTTGTATTCCTTTGGGAGATAATTACATCAGCGTATATCCATGTACTGGGAGTGACTGGGGCACCGAAACGCAGCCTCATCCGGGGTCTGTAGGTCAATCTACAGACCCTGGACTAACTCCGGACTAAATGGGGAATAGCACTAGTGTACGATAACAAAATATTAGTGAAATGAACGAGTTTCGCGGCAGATAATGCATTATTTAGAGGCTGCGTTTCGGTGCCCCAGTCACTCCCACTATATGGATATACGCAGATCTAAATGTCTTCCGAAGGAATACAAATTACACAAAAGTTATATGGGTGAGTAAACGACCGTATTTTATGCCAGAAATAAGGTCCAGTTTGTAAAAAAAAAAAAAGTAGTTCCCCTTTAAGAGGTTAAGGTATTCACCCCATTGGGTCTTTTCCCCTTTTATTGCCTTTGTAAATAAACAAATATGGTCAATATCATTTGCTTTTTTGACAAGAATTTACAAAAAATGGTTCAAAGACAAAAAGGCGAGTGTGCTGGAGTGACCTCAATCCATAGAGAGATTGTGGCTGGACTTGAAAAGTGCTCTTAACGCCTGATTCCTGTGCAAACTGACTGAGCTTGAGCAGTTTTGCAAGTGTGAAATTGATCGAGACCTACCCACACAGACTCGGAGCTGTGATTGTGGCCTAAGGTGCATCTACTAAATACTGACGTGCAGGGGGTCACTTATTTTACACTGGGTCTTTTCTTGTCAAAAAAGGAAAAATAATATTAACAATGATTCCATTTATAAAAGCAGTAAAAGAGGAAAACATCCAAGCGGGTGAATACTTTTCCTAGGCACTGTATTCTAGATTTGAAATTCACGTGTCTGTTGCGCAAACTTGAAACGGCTAATAGCAATTGCATGGCCTTCAAGTGTGTTTTGGTAAGCCGGGCTCTCTGTGGGCACTTCAACTTTCAGCACAGCGAGCGGCATGCCAACTTTATGTCAAAAAACCTGGGGAAAATAACTCCTACCCCCAAAATCTGTAGTCTCTAATTAACTTTACCTTTCTTCAGACCACAGAATGGCGTGTCAGCCCCAGAAAACTGACCAGAGCTGTTGTGTAACCGTACACGTATAGAGTTACGTTGCGGTCTGAGCCAGATTTATTTTCTAACGCCATGCAAATATTTGCAGATGACAAAACTGACAGGTGACTGTTTGCCTTTGCGAGCGACCTTGATTCTCATGCGGAAAACTTGAGCCTTTTGTTGTAGATGCGTTTCGAGTACAAGATATTTGATCATAATTGTAACAAATCGTAACTCGTGCGCTCAAATCAGCAGCTCTGCCTTTCCACTCATGGTTATCAGATTTTTGGACGTTCGCTCCTGACTGGTTGGTTCAGTGTGTGCGGTGGTGCAGAAGTGTGTTCTTTGGTGCTGCCACTGAGAAAGGAAGAGAAAGAGACTTGCAATAATATCCTCTGTTCTGATTTAACGCTTAGAAATTCACTGCAGGGACGGACTGCAGGCAGGGATGTGGCAGTGCTCCGTTTGTGTTTCATCTCACACATTCACCCACTTGCTATGAATTAACTTCACTTTCATGGGCTTGTGTTTGCTTGCGTTACCTTTCGCCCTGCCTCGTTGTTGTGCAGGTTCATGAGCCTGCGGGCGTTTTTCTTGATCTCGCGGGCGTCCACGAACCGCCGCGAGAACTCCACCCCGTACTTGACATCGGCCGAGCAGCCTCCCCACTTCCAGCCCTCCTCCTGGTCCTGGTATCCCTGCTTCTCACGGTCGCAGCCGCACTGGCTCAGGTTGCCTTGGCTACACGCTGCAGTCACTGCGTGGGCGACTCCGGCAGCGGTGATGGCGTAAGTGAAGGCCGCCTCCCGGCTGCCTGATTAAAAGAAACTCGAAAAATTAGAGTTAAAATACAAAAAAGTCACTTCAGGCACTTTCACTTACACTTTTAATTACTTTGCTGTGTAGAGAGATTGTAAAATCTCAGCAGAAAGGTTTAGTGTAGTTTTCTTTGGACTCTCTTCTTGATGACAGCAAGCTTTACTATCCGAGTGTGGGGTTTGAAAGAAGCGTTGAGCATTTTCAAGGTTGAGTTCTTTTCTAGGAAATCTAGCTTTTCTGCATCTTGACCCACCAGGGATATATCTGCCTTGACTTACACCCTTGTTTCATTTAAGCCAGCCAAATAGTCCTCTACTCAGGTAGGAGCTAACGCACCTTTGGTGGAGTAACACGAGACCACCAAACTTCTTGGGCCAGTGAGTTTAATAATAAAGATGTAATTCCTCATGCATGTGCAAGACGATTAAAGAGATGACAATCGAGCAAACTCTCAACACTCCCAAAATGTCCACGGTTGCTCATTGAGTCAAAAGAAACATGACATGCCTTTAAACTGTCTGCGCCCGAGGAGCCAAAGGGTTAAGCTGCATTACTGCAGCAAAAAAAAATAGGTTTTCTGACCTTTTCCTACATCTCTTTCTCTCCTCGTTTCCAGCTTTCCAAAAGAGGCAAAACATCTTCTCATGCGAGACCTCAAACTTATTGAAATGCTTTAAGGGAAAAAGAAAAAAAAAAATAGCCGCCATTTCACAGTAAATAACTGTCTTTCCGTCGGTTTTCTGACGTGTATTTATTTATTCGTTTATTTTGTTTGGGAAAAACACAGAAGAACTTCTGAAGAAGCGGCGTCCGGTGTCTTTTGATGGGCATCAGTAAGAAACAAAAGCAGCGACAGCGGCCGGTAACAAACTGTGAACCTAGTGACATAAAACAAGTTTAAGTCACATTTAACGTGAGCTTTTACATTCAAGTAATGACGAGTTGATGATGCGGTTGCTTAAGCATTTAACCAGGACTTAACTGTGGTCGAGAACATTCTTCAAATCCTGAATCTGCAGACCGGCAGGTAGTGGTTTCCAGTTTCCTTTAACTGTAAATGTAGCTTATACAAAGGAAATTTTACGCCGTCTGATGTGGCACTTTTATTTGAAAAGCTATCAAGTAACGTAACAGCACTTTCCGTGCATTTATTAACGTCCAGCATCAGTACCACAGCTTCGGCAGTACTCTGCAGCTTTCCTCCAGCTCCCCATATGAAGCAGATTAAAAGGCTATACATGAGTGAGAGTGAATTTGAGAAGCATAAGTATAAAGAGTATTACTGTTAACATCTGTGTAATCTGTATAATAGCTATGATTTTTCTCTCTATGTCTCGTTTCATACTCTGTCACGGGTCTCCTCCAGTAGTCAGTGGCTGTTTAAGCAATAATCAGCATAGTGAAGAAAACAAAAGTGACATCTACTGGCTGACGAGAGGAGCTTTTTCTTTCTTTCTTTTTCTTTTTTCTTTTTTTATTTTTTGTGAGCGGCATTCATAGAGCTGCAGTGTTTTAATGTTTTTCATCAATGGAATTTCTCACGCAGCTTAAGTGTCTTTCTGTGTCCGTCCTAGGCGGTCCGCATTGTTATGGCAAATGATACTGCTGCGTTGTTGAAATACTCTGCGGCCAGGCTTGACTGCATGTCCAAGCTTTTGTATGTCACCATTTGAACTTCGGGATAAACGCATTTATATTTATGGGGCGGAGGGGGTGGGTGGGTGAATTTATTGGCGCTACACTCTGTAATAAGATACCCTCCGTCTCCAATCAGGATAATGCCGGGCCTCGGCTCCCCTCGACAGCCCCGAGTATTAATGCACAGCGTCTCTGGTAGAGGCGATTCTAATGGCTCCCCTCCAAGCTGACAAACTCACTCGCAGAAACCATCAGGCCTGCGGTTCCCCCGGTCCATAACTCAAAACAAACTCTGAAGTCTTCTCTCATCAGGCTGAGTCTGCGACCCATTCAGATACGCTGTATGGTGAGCATTTCTCAAGGCATCGGGCGCATGCAATAGCCAAACAGCCATCTCTTCGCGCCGTGATTTGTTTTGATTGTACGGCAGCGCATGCAGGGTTCCATTGTTGCCATCCGGCTTCTGGACCTGACTTCAGTTAGTGGTTTGCATGGATCTCACTGCGCTTTCTCAGTGCTTAATGAGTTCACAGGCCCAGCAGGTCAATCAGACCCAAGTGGTGGATGGTACACTGGCCTCATCAGGTGGGTGTGCAGCCCCGGTTTGTGTTTCTGTTTTTAAAAAAAACGGCGAAAATGGAGAACAATTGGAACCATTTTGCTTAAGAATCTGCCTGGAAATCTGATATGTTTTGCCCAGTTTTAACCTCTGATTAGCTTTTAAGCACATCAAATTACATTTAGCCTCCCAGAGTTGTTGTTTGTTCCTCATGGTGAGCGCGAGAGGGGTCCGGAGTGTCTCTCCGACGCACCACAAGAGAGAAGAGACATTTCCTCTGACAAAAGAAATAAAGGGATCCAGACGTTTTGTCTGCCCGTCTCCCGTGTAGAAGAAAGCGATTGCTGCCAGAGCTGCTAGATTAAACATGGATCCAAACCCACAGCGAGACCGCAACAAAACATTTCGAACTGAAACACAATTTATATAAGGGGTTCACGTTAAGAGCAAACAGGCTTCTGTGAGAAATAATACTTGGAAGAATGCTAAAGCCAACTAGATGAGTTAGTTTCCGTATTTATGGATTGTGTAGGTGTGAAATAAATGCTTTGAGACGGGCTTAGACCTTCTTGAATAAATCCTCTCCCGGTTTGGGACAATGTGTGGCAAGCGTAGCGATGTCGCACCCCTTTGGGGACTCCAGTAAAGCCCTTCAATTTGGAGTTTGTTCATTCATTGTTTTTGGTGCACGAGGGGCTCATAACATGCCATACTTAAAGTTTCACCACCCCTCTCTGAATTTCATGCCTCTTTGATGAGCTATGCTGCAGCTTTTTCCCATGCCACTGATGTCAGCTCCTATTATTTAAGGAGAATACAAGAAGCTTGAGATGACAGGGTCGCGTCAAACCCGCCGAACGGCACCTGAACTGCTCGCCCGAATCATCCTAGAGCTCAGTTTGGACAGTCCACCTGTTGTCAGTCCACAGTCCTGTGTCAAAGCGAAGATTTCCACTTACTGGATCTAATGTAGTTTGTCATTAGACATCTTAATGTACAGTCCATATACTGTAGCTTACATTTACAAAGGTGAAAAACTGTTTCGGGCTTCTTGCCAAAGGTTTTAAGGGGCTGACCATTAAAGGCAACATCCCCAGTTTGAGTCCAGCTGAGGATCCTTGCTTCATGTCACATCCCTTCCATGTCTCTACTGTGACAAATAAAGCCATTAAAACGCCAAAAAAAGAGAAAACCACTTTGTCCCAGAAATACCTCATTTAAATCCTCCTGTCTTGAAGCAACTATGTCTCATCCCCTGAACCTACTTTGCTGATTCCCTACACCCTTAAAGTAAACTAAAGGAGCCGAGTTTCAAACAGACTGACCTACTCTCAGCTCTTGTCCAAAGACGGTCCTCTCTCCCAGGGCAGAGCAGTTCCAGCGGCCGTAGCGGAACTGGTACTGGCACTCGTTGATGCCGAGCTGGGCTCCTTCGCCGATGACGATGATGGCGTCTGGGCGACTCTGGCAGAGGGCTCTCTGACGGGGGGCCAGTCCCGGGATCTTGTTGCAGATGATGTTCGCACCCAGAGCTACCACGGAAGACAAAGCCCTGGGCAAATACAAAAACTGGGATTAATCAGAGGGATGGCCAAGACTTATACATCTAAAAAAAACATAGATACATTCTCAAATCAGAAGGAAGTTTGGGATTCTGTGCTGTTTAAACCTTGTTTCTATTAATAGGCAAAAAGTAAGGGTTGTTGTACATCTGTATATCCAAGAGATGGATGAAAAGATCACATCAATCTCATGAGACAACAGAGAACAATAGTTAATTATAGGAATGCCGTTTCTACCCGTCTTTTTGTCTGTTTCTCAAAACATGAACGTGCACAGCTATTTTAGGTTTCAGGGCCTGCCCTTGCTGTGAATGAGAGGCATGTATGGTGCAGCAATCATTCCCCTTGCGCGGGTCTTTTTAATGCCCTAAGAGCTCATTACACCGGGCCTGCGCCTATAGGCAGAGCGCGAAGTAGTCCAATATTACTCTTTTCCATATGCTGCTGTCCAGTTATGGAGCTTGTCTGACGAGGTGCTCCCATGACAAAGTGGTTCTGGTGTAATGTGTAAATCCATAAGGGCAGGTTATCTCATCAGCTGCGGACAGACTCCAACACGTATTAAAACAAAAATCACGTAGATTACATATTGGCTTCATTCTCTCCATATAACTAGTCTTTTTATGAGTCAGTATTCGAATGGGACTGCTCATATGTTAGAAAACTCCGCAGCTCTTGCCCCGTGACTGATTCAATTGTGGAATAAAAATCTAATTGAGTGATTCCAAAATTATGGTCAGCTGGATATTCCAAGTTCAAGTTATTTTCCGTTTCCAGATTAATCTCTTTGCCACGCCAGAACAAAATGTAATAAGAAAGATTACGTCAGTTAATAAATGCTAAATCTAGCTTCTTTTTTTTAATAAATTTAAATAAAAAATGTTCACTGTGTACTCTAGTTGGAATAAACACCTGCATATATTATGTGCGATCTAAATTTCCGGTGCGTAATTGTCCAACTTGCGCGCAAGGCACAGCTACCTGAGAGCAGAAATAAAAGCGCGGTGTGGAATGTGAACTGATCAAGTGCAGCAACAAGAAACCTACAGGTAGCTACCGCTGGTGAGGATGAGGAAGATCTGCGGGTAGTAGACGGACAGCAGCGCACTGCGAGACGAGATGATAAGCATGGTTGCGCATTGAACACAACTTGATTCGCTCTCTCGGGATTTAAAAAAAAAAAAAAAAAAAAAAAAAAAAAGGATGGAGGAGGGGAAAAAAGACTTGTAAAAATATATATATATATCCTTTAGCCCAGGAGTTAAACGCAGAGGTGGCTCCTTCCTGGTGTCGGCGTTCTTTTAGCTAATGGAGCCGTGGCGCTCTGCGGCAGCTCCAAGCTCCGCTGTCCATGTGCTGCTGCTGCTGCTGCTGCTGCTGGAGATGAGAGGCTGCATCCCTCGGCCGATGTGCGCTCTGCCACCTGGACTGAATGAGGACTAGGTGGGAAAGAGAGAGAGAGAGAGAGAGAGAGAGAGAGTGTGTGTGAGAGGACAGAGGGGTGGGGGCAGATGGGGTTCCGGATGTCCGATGCGCCCGGCTCTCCAAAAAAAAGTGGGGCTGCTGTGGCATTGGAAGGGAGGGAGACAGTGGCCTCTCCCGGTGCACCAGCCCCCGGGATGAGCCCGCACACCCCGCATCCCACCGTATCTCCACCCCTTCACCCCTCTCTCTCTCTCCCCCTCTCTCTCCCTCCCTCTCTCTATCCCTGAGGCCTTTTCCATTATTTCTCTGATGTGGGAGTGAACTGTCACATTTTGGTTACAGTGATGCCTCCATGCCACTTCAAAAAACTTCCAGCTCATATTTTCACAACATGGAAAAGGCCACATTTCTCATCATTTAGTGTCAAGAACCCCATTATTTCAAGTAAATAATCTTCTTTAAATATAAGGATATCGGTGACATCTAATAATCACACATTTCTAAACTGTAATTCAGAATTTAAACGTTTAGAAACATGACACAATGGGACGTCCCATGCTCAGATGGGATCATTTGCTACTTTTCCTCTTTTACGGCAGCAATCTAAATTTAAATTAAGTCGTTTTTGTCTGTAGAATAAGCCGCACTGGCCTGTAATGGGTATTTAATTAATGAAATAGTGGAGACAATTATCTCAAAGTGCATTTATAGTGATACTAAAGTTCTAATGACCACTTCCGGAGTTTCAGTCTCAGCTGCTCTTCTTCTGTTTGCAGGAATGCTTCAGACACTTTTACGTTTATCAGACTCTGGGGTCTTCCAGCCCTTCCACTCTACTCTGCTGGTGTTTATACAACAATACGCCCTCATGTGGTGACACGAAGGAAAAGTTCATCCTCTCAAAACCTTCAGCTAAATATTGGTGCGTGATTTGCAAACCTGGAAGCATCGTATCTGTAAGTTTGCTTACATGGATTTGAAATGTCGCTTTTAAGATCTTCCCTACCGGCTGAATACTCTTGTTAAACCTCCGTGGGACTTTGAAGTGTAATCCGCTGGGGCCCGCGGACGGGGACGAGCTCTCACGTTGTAAAAATACTGTGAAAACAAAAGGAACATTTGCTGTGTCATTCTTTTAAAGATGTTCCACAGCAAACGGCGCCCTGTTGACAGGGGCAGGGCCGTTTTATAGCCTCACAGAGTGCTCGGAGGACAAAGTACATATTGTCTTGGCCTGTTGTTGACATTCTGGAGACCGAAACGGAGAGTTTTACTTGACCTGAACAAATAACCGCAAGGAGATATTGCTGATAAAAAAACTGTTTCCAAAATGAGGTATCTGCCGTCTGAACGAAAGCAACACCCCGTCTCAGAAAATGATTGGGGGGTAGATTTGTGGAAAGAACAAGGAAACCTCTTAATTTAAATTCCCTGTCGCAACCAGCAAAGCAGTTTGAGAGATAGCAGGGATTTGGAGTAGAAAAGAGTATAATTTTATTCTTTGGTTGTTGTAAGACTGGCTCAGGCCGACTCAGAGTGTGTAACGATAGCTAGTTAGATATACACGGCCCTCTGTGAAGTACTGCACCATCTTGGCTGCTGAAACCTTGTTACAGGATCTAAATCTGCAGCCGTATCAGTGGACAACTCCAAGATAATGTCTGTGGCTCGTGGGCAGCCGAGGCAGAAACCTTTGCGTATATGTCAGCAAGTGTTTTTTTTTTTTTTTTTTTTCTGCCTTTTTCTTGCTCACTTCCCTTCTATCTTTTTGTCCAAATAATCCTCCTAAACCTCAATTTCCAAAGCCAAGATAGCACTTAAGCAGCGTGCACTCACTGTCCTGGCACTCACACACCGATATCTGTTTCTTTTCATATTTTTTTTTGCACAGAGGACGAGGCGAACAGGGAGACACGGGCAGTGTGGGTCGGTGTGCACAGGAATACTTGAACGTCGCTGATGTTAGCGGCTATTGAACTAACATCGCCCCTCTTTATTAAAAAGCTGGACAGCTGTCAGAGCTTTGACATATTTGACAGCATCGTCCTCGTCCGCGTTTGATGATGAATAACAGGTCTGGCGTCAGGGAGTTAGAAACTGGAGCGGTGACGTCAAGAGGATTCGAGCTGGAAACAGGCCTAAAAAGTCCAGATTAATTATAGGGTTTTGTGGGATTTAGGGTCTATCTTGTCCTTGAGCCCAGAACCCTGGTCGTCGAATAAACTCTATTGTTGAATGTAATAGTAAACATCTGATAATTCATCATATGTGACATTTTTATTAACAATAGCGAGGCTACATTTGGCCAATCCCATCCAGACACACATCCCAAAAGTCCCTAAAGTTTATGCCCTACAAACCGATGGACCGTGTAATATATGTCATCATGTATGTAGAAAATATCTCTTTAGTTTATTAACAGTCAATGACCAAAGTCCAGTTGGTTCCTCACAGGGAGGCGTTGCAGAGTGGTATGGCCTGAGGGACGAACAACCTCCTCAACCTGTCCATGGACAGCAGGACAGAGACAGCAGCCTGTCACTGAACGAGCTTCTCTGCCTGACTATGCCATCGGGTATGGGTGGTGGACATTGTTCATGAAGTTTGTTCAAGGTCCTTGCATCTGCCACCGATGTCAGGGACTACAGCTCTGCCCCCCACCACAGAGCCCGCCTTCTCGTCTGGCTGTGAGGCGCCCTTCTTCTTAGTGCTTCCTCCCCAGCACACCACAACGCAGTAGAGGGCACGGGCAACGATAGTCTGGTAGAACATGTCCAGCAACTTCCGGCAGATGTTAAAAGACCTTTGCCTCCTGAGGACATAGAGACGACTCTGACCTTTTTTGTAGACTGAGTCTATGTTAGCCGACCGGTCCAGTTTGTGATCCAGATGTAGACCCAGGTACTTATAGGTCTGAACCACCTGTACACACTCCCCGTTGATGGTTCCAGGCTGCAGGTACTGCCTGGACTTCCGGAAATCCACTACCATCTCCTTGGTTTTAGCTGTATCGATCTGAAGGTGGTTTGCTCCACGCCACGAGACAACGTTGTTCACCAGATTCTTGTACTCCTGCTCCTGTTCATCCCTGATATAACCCACAATTGCAGTGGATCTGTGGTAGTCTTGGGCTTGTTCTCCCTCAACTAGACGATCACACTCTCAGAGTGATGGGAGACACCAGTACCCAAAGCAATGTCCTTATGTCAGATCTTTGTCACAGTTTAGTTTTTGTTGCATTAGCTACAGAAAGACTCACGTATAGGAAATCGGAAAGTGATTCCACAGCTTTCAGGGCCATCTCAAAAGATTCAGCCTGAGTGCAGAGGTGTTAGGTCAAACATACATTTAGTCCACTGTCAATGACAAGCTTGAGGAGTTGATCTTCTGTCCACATTGACAGAAACATATGCCGGAGAGATTTATAAATGGGATCCATTTCTTTGCATTTCTTGGGGTCATGTGCCGTTGGGAAGCAATGGTCCAGTTCTGACGACAACAAAGCTAGCTAGCTTGTTGCAACACGCGCACCGGGTCAGATCAAGTTCGGTGCAATTACTGGTACTTGCTAGCAGATTCTTACCAGCCCAGTGCTAGTCCATGAACTAGTGGTTGAAGACCCCTGCTCTAGAAAGCACATCGACCTTCAGTCTGAGGCCTGAAGCTGCCTCTGAATTAACTGATCAGCATCGTCTTCTTCGTTCGTGTTTAACAGTCGCTGACACATTCATGAACTGTGTAGCCACCATCCCAAGGTGTACAACATGGCCGTTATAACCTTCTTCCGTTACTGTACAAATCACATTCCTTTACTGCCACATAAATCCATTTCCCATTCACGTCTTTTTAGAGTCGTATGATGGAAAAATTCAAGCATGCGCTCCCTGTTTCACAGTGATTTCTCCAGCAGATGTGCACCAACACGGGCTGATGCGCTGGAAACGGAGAAGATAATACCCATGTATGTTTGATCACCACAATGAATACACTGCTTGGCTACAAGCTCCAATATTCTTCCCATAAAATGCTTCTAGTTTGTGATCTGCATTTATTTATCACCCTCTTTAGATGTGTCACATCACTTCCTTCCAGTTTCATACAACAGAAATGCAATGAGACCATACTGAATAATGAAAGCATAATGAATTTATGTTTCATAAGGAATCAAAGCCAAACCCAGAACGTCAGAAGTACTTAAAAATTAATAAATATGAAATCATATCATAATGCAGAGTCTTTAATGTCGCTGCCAATTTAGTTTTAATGGAGTGGAAAGAAAGAAAGGATAACAATAAATATTAAATAAAAGAATACCTAATGTTCCCAGATTACCAAGAACATCTGAGAAAAACATGCAAGAACAGCAAGGGGCCAGCCCATTGTCGCTACGTGACGTGCTTAATTATACTTCCTTTAGAAAGGCAGTATAACAAAAGACAAACCAAAACAAGAACTGACGATAAGAGGAGAGTAAAACATCTTAGCTTCATTAAGAAGATGGATTTATGCTACATGTTTTGTTAGGTTTTCAGGTTGTTTGTCTGTTCTTGTGAACACGATATCTCCAGAACATTTCCTCAGATTTGGCCCAAACGTTCACGTAGATTCACGGATGAAGTGGCTAGAGTCCTATGCTAAAAAAGTCAAAGGTCAAGGTCACTGGAGCCTTACAAACCGCTTTAAACCGCTTTAAAATCAGGAAATGAGGAGACGTGCGTGAATATTCTCGGCCAGTGAGGTCACGGTTTATCTAAAGTCAACAGAAGCTCTTCTGTGTTGTGTGAATTGTTACACTGCGTCTGTAAAGGAAGACGTTTCTGCTCTTTTGGCGTCTCTTACCTTCGATGTTTTGCGAAATCTGCGCCTCTCACACCGGTTTGGAGACTTCCTGGAGGATCTCCGCTGGTAGAAGGGACGCCGGTTAGGTTGAGCATCTGTTCAGTTTCTGATTTAAGACCTCCCGATTGTGAAGTGAATTTTTTCTCACTCTCTCATTGAGTAGCTGGTTTTGGGGTTTCTGGAGGATTTCCTCAGCTCTGCGGCTCTTTACAGTGGAGCCAAGACGTAAGCTGGTGAGAATGATACGCGTTGCCAGCATCTTAGGCTGAAGTATAGTTATCTAAATGTTTTCCTCAAGATCTTAGACTTATACTCTTACACTCCCATCCAGGATATTGTATAATTAATTATAGTTATAGGTGAAACCATTGAGAATTTTCACTTAATAATTGTACTGCTACCGGCCAATGAGAAATTCTTTATGGAAGTCATTGAACGCCTCTTTGGTTGTCAAGTTCTTCTTAGGTTTTACTGAGGAGAGCACATGTCCCTAATAGTCATTCATGTCTGAGCTCAATGGCAAATTGAAGCAGAAGACAATTGTCCCTAACAATTATACTATATATCCCTGTTTGCATTTGCTAATGCTTGCAGTCGTCAACTGCAATTGCTTTTATATATATGTTTCCCAGTTGTTACAGATTTATGTAGGGCTTGAGGTGCCACACACAGCCCTGGCCCTTTATAGGATTTGTTGTCAATAAGAAAACTAGAGAATAATGTCAGCTTTATCCGTTAAGTATGACATCTGAACTTTAATTAGATAGAGAGAGACAGGCATCAAAGGCCTCGGTTTTGTGTATCGCGTGCGTCTCTGATCCACTAAGGCATGCTGATGGGTTTAATTTGTTTAGGTCAGACAAGTGCATATGGGCCATTTTGGCTCATGCGGCTTTAAAGCTTAACCACAATGTCAGAGTCATTGTTTCGGCTCTAATACGGCAAGACAAACACATGGTGCTTGTATATGTAATGGAGTGAAACGCATGCTGGAATGTGCAAAAGATCTGACTGTGGTTGGCGAAATGAATACGGTCCCCTGCCCTGGGAAGGGATTTCAGACTTCAGAGATAAAAAACAAAACTACCCCTGGGGTGAAGAGGCAAGAGAGTATTTATGACACGACTAAAAGAAACTACTTTGTAATCAAATCTAATTTACGCCGGTCTGAGGATCCCCGAAACCCGACAGAGCTGACAGGGGGAAATTGTTTCCATGTTGAGGAACAACAATTCTACTTTCGAGCAATTATTGCCTATGGAGCATCTTGAACCTTTTTGGGAGCAGATGAAGGCAGGGACATATTTTTAACAATGCCACGAGGCACATAAACGTCTTCAGAAATGATTCCTTTTATGTGAACAGGATTTATGATTCTGGTGTAGAAACACGGATTTGGAGTTGTAAACATGTTGCAGATGTCAGGATACAAGGGTATTAGCAGGACGGCCTTTGAATTCAACCCCGTAAGCTATATTTCATGTGAGGAAGTATACATGCGAGCGAGTTAAAATGATTTTTTATCGGCTTTTCGTTTAGCATGAAAAGTTCATTTTCACTACAAGCGAAAATAAATCAATCATAGAGAAATTAGTGATGAATGAAAACCTTTACAGACCTTTTGCTTTAAGTATAGCCCACCTGCAGCCTTTTATTGTCAATTCCATGTTGCTCTTTGCCATGTTTTTGCAGGAGTTTTAGTTTTTTTGCACATCACTTTGTTGGTTTTGAGCCTTTACTCATTTGCAACTGCAGAGGGAGACAAAGCACCAGAGAAGGTCTCAGTTCAGGTCAAACCTGTCTGGCTCGGGTCAAGCGTGTCCTCTTCACACCAACATTGTGTCTTTCATGGCATGAAAACAGCAGCTCTAGCAGACAGCACTATCCAACACAGCCAGTGCTTTTATGTTTTAAACGGCTCAGCAATGTTTTTTTTATTATTATTTTACAACCCTATAATCATTCAGTCCAGAAATGTTAAATCATATCTAGAGAGACTTGAATTCGTCCTTCTGATCCCAATGATATTGTTTATAATGTCTGGTGAGCGATTCAGCTTTGAACCCGATGCAGTTCAGTGGCCCTAGTAAAATTGAAAGTGAGTAATTCTGGCATCCTCAAGGGGGCTCTTTCCTCCTACATTTCAAAGAGCAGGAGGCGAAGCTGTACAAGCACCCGTCGCCCCCATCGACCCCTCGGTGGTTCCACCATCTTGGTTCCTACCATCGAAATTTCAAAATGCAACCGTCGCCTTCGTTTGCGTAAACGCGGGTTTTCACGCGCCCGCCTCACGGATCCCGAGGCGTTGAGGGGACATGAATCCAGAATGTAGTCGCGTTCAGTGATGCTTTTGAAGCACTTTGACTGCAGAATTCAACTCAGTGTGATTTGGACTGGGAAAAAGAGGAAAAGCAAGATATCACAAATAAAAAGTGTGCGCACTCCCCCTCAGGAAAAAAAAAGCAATTTACAGTCTTTATTTTTACGTGTGCGCACGACAATTTAATTAGTAATTTTGAATCAATCGGCTCTTTTAGTGCAACTAAACACACATCTGATTCACACATAGTGCTTTCTAAATGCAGACTCCAGTGCTGCATTGTACTGCAGCCTATATACTAATCTGTATGAATTGATACAGCAAAAAAGAAGAAAAATCGGGGAGAAGAATTGGAGGATTTGGGTGGAGTTCTCGGTGGTCATCAGGCCTCTGATCCCCCTGTGTAATCCTGGGTTCAAACCCCATCTGCTGCAATCTTTTGACCGAGATCAGACCTTTTTTTTTTTTTTTTTTTTTTTAAATCCCAAATCATTGTCAGACATCCTCCCGGAAACAAATCACACTAATTATTAATATTTTTAATAGGTTTTCATTTGCAATTTTACAAGAAATATTTTAGAAACTGAATATGCTGCTTCACTACCTTCTATAAAAATAAGAAATGTATATTTTATTCAGTTATTTTTTATTTTTTTGTTCATGAAACTTAGTTAATCATAGAATTTACAGTATTTGTTCATTTCACATCACCAGATTGACACCAGACAGATAATTCCTCCGCAGCTGGTGTGATCCGGTACAACTTGATTTGATCTGTTAGTAATTCATATGTGAAGAATTATTGCGCTGGGGCCCCGGGAATCAAACATGTGTTACACTTCTGTAAGTTTCTATTCCCTTGAAAATACTTGGCCCTTAATGGGTTGGGCCTTTCTGTCGAAACACACTAAAAATTGCTCCCACTCTCTTTCTCTTCCTCTCTGTCCTACACACACACACACACACACACACACACGAACTCACAAATTGATAAAACCACAACCTCTTAACCGGTTTAAGCGGCCTCTGTTAGCTCGAATCGGGAGAAAGTCGGGGAAAAAAACATATTTTGCAAGAGTCACGTCGCGTTAGTGCTGACCTTGCTGATTGAGTTTGCTCACAATCACATGGGTCAGAGCTGGGGTCAGGCCCATGGATCATTTAGTTTAATGGCTGTTTCCTGTCTGCTCACATGTACGTGCCACATTGAAGGAAACAGAGAGATGTAATGCAGTATGCAAGCATATTATTTACAGGGCATAATGCAGCAAGGGCGAAGAATAGTGAAAAAAAAAAAGAAAGGTGTGCAGGGAAAGAAGGCAAAAAGAAAGAATCTACGGAGGGAGGGAAGAAAGAAGAAGGGACACAGAGAGCAAGAAAGAAAGAAAGAAAGCGGGAGCCAGAGGGGAAGAAAGAGATGGTGACAAAGGCGGAGGGAGAGAGCTCTACTAATTTTGTGGCCTGTCTGTGTCACCAGCACCCTGTTGGGACGACAGATGTGCAGATGATGTCATGTAGAAAGGGGATAGGGCGGGAGGGTGGAGCGATCAGAGCGCGGGAGGACAGTCGACGGGCGGAGCCTCCATCTGAGAGAGGGAAAGGAGGAGGGGGGGGGGGGGGGGAGAAGGGGGTGGGGGGTGGAGAGGGAGCAGGACTGTGGCGATCCTTCATTGCCCTGCAGTCACGCAATTATTCAGTTTTCATGAGATGTGACCCGGTATGGTTTAGAAAACGAGAGTCCCGTGCGAAAAAAAAAGCTGCTCCTGCATCTTAACAGCTCTCACCGTCAACTCGTGGTGTTTACATGACCGTGGATCAGACCAATTGAGAAAGAAAAAAAGAAGAAGAAGAAGAAGAAGAAAAAAAAAAAAGCGTGCCGTCGTCGTTTTGCACTGCAGAGGCAACAAATGTGCTGAACTGGTGGTTTTAGTTGCAGGACCTCTCACAAAGCGCAGCCTCTCCAAACCACACAGGCCATTGGAGCTATAATTTACTTAGTGCAGTCATTGCTGAAGTTTACCCTCCCATCCCCTGACCGGCCACAGCATAAGAACCCAATTGTTCTCGTGGTCTGCAGTGACAATGGCTGTTTGTGGTCATCCAGAGAAAAAGAAAGTGAGAAAGAGAAAGGGACTGGAGAGGGGAGAAAGCAGAGCCATGCGATCCAGTAATTTGTACCGTTCACTGCTAAAGATATAGTCGGGGTCAAGCTCGGAGGGGAGGGTCATGGTGACCGCTGAGCCCAGCCGGGATCGCCTCAAGGACACGATCTTTTCCCAACAGTCTACCCTGTGTCCTGAGCTTTTATCCCCACCGGCCCTCTAACAGTTAGAACTGTGTGACCAACTTCAGCTTGCTTGCGTTTGAGCAACAAGCAGCCTCCTCTGCACCCCACCTGCGCCCTTTCAGGCCAATTGTGCTGGCATGGCAGAGGGAGAAACTGAATGAATTAGGCAGTCGGATGTTGCCTAATGGTTGCACTGCACAAATGCAGCCATTCCTGGCATTGTTATGTGTTCGAGTGAGACTGAGGGGGATTGTGCTCGTCGGTCCGGTGCAGGAAAGCAGCTAATAAGTGAGGCAACCTGTGGGAATCAGCCCAAACCGAAAGAGGACTGAGGCAGTTTTTTCCACCTCTCTGAATTTCTGCTACTTTCGGGTCCGCTTGTACGGGGGTGTGCTGATGGACAGCGGTGCACGCGTTTGCCACGGCTGCACGGAGAATATTTCTTCAACCAGATTGAGATCATTCTGATCGGAGAGTCCAACTTAACCGGTTAGACGCTGAATAAAATGATCTGATGATCAAGATGGATCTGTGTGAACAACTGCCTGCCATGCTTCTGTGCCTCTCGCGGTGCAACGTGCTCAGAATTTGGAGGGGGACGGATGTCAGTTCAGATTCGGAAAACTTTATTTGTCTCCGTGGGGCAGTTTAAGGCACATGTCAACAGCATAACATGGAAAACAATACACTTTTTTTTCACAATATATACAAAAACTGTGCCGTAAATATTTGAAACATTATAAAGCGTGTAGAGGATGTAAACATGGCTGTATGAATAAAGTGCAGACAGGGTTATAGGGATTAGATATTTACACGTCATTGCCGAGGTATGAATGGATAATAAATACATTTTAAATTATGACAGGTTTACGTCACCGCTCACAGTCTGAATTAAAAATGTATTTTAAATTTGGATCCGGTCATTCTGTTCAGATTGAGGTGTTTTCATGGGACAGTTTTAATCTGACTGAGCTGTTACTAGTGGAAAACTAGCGTCCGTTTTAATTCATTGGTTATTTTATTTATTTAATAGGGACAGTGCACATTAATGGACATCTATTCAGACAGCAATAGACGTAAATACGCCGGATTACAGCAACAATGCTAATTTGCATCCGCAGTCCCTAGGCAGGAAACACAAAAACATGATGAGACATAGGACAGGACAATAGGTCACAATAAGAGCACATCACATTGCTAAGAAGATAAAAGTCAGTGGTTACAAGACTGGTTTGCTTTCAACCACTGCTTCAGGTAAGTTTACATTTACACGGGGAGTAATAAAATTAAATAATTCCCACTAGATTATTTACATGGACACTAAATGAAATGACTTGAAGAGATGTATGTGCTCAGCATATAACTTTTTTGACCTACACTAAGTGGTTTTGTGTGACATTTAGCACTGAATCTGCTGCAAATATAAAAGAAAAATTACATTTTATTAGGAAATGTTAATTCCTAACCTTATGGACAAAACTGAACCCATTCAGTAAAAAAATAAAAATAAAAAGATGACAGAGACTCGTGTTTTCACCGTCTCTCACCACATCTTTTCTGTCTGTGTTCGGACACTAATATTTTCCTACTGAACAGATTACCAAAAGTTTACATCACCTCTCTCAAGCCCACAAACAGTGCCTCCCAATTTGATCAGATCAGACCTTTCTGTTCTGACTGACGTGGTTACATGAGACATTTTTATTCCTACTGTAAACGCAACAACCGATTCATTGATTCCGTCACGGTTGAACATATATCAGCTCTGCATTTAAAGAAACCTAAAACAATATAAAATCATTGTTTGGCATGACACGAAAACAACAAAAAAACCCATTCTCCTTTCATGAAATACAAAATAAACTCCCGGAGTGTGGCCTTACCGGCCAGCACCAGCCTACATACACAATGTGAACACAATGCAGATAAGACACGCTGATAACTACACACGCCTAGAGTTACAGATGGCAGCTGCAGTCCACTCCCATCCCGCCCTCTCACGGGGAAGCGGCGCTGACCCGAGTTTGAGGACACCCTCGGCCCTCCTGGTAATCATTCACCTGTTACCTGTGGCAACCAAGGCACAACACGCCGTAGAACCGGTGCAGTGCTGATAATAAGGCGATAATGTAGGCGCAGGGACGCATTTAGACAGCAGTGCAGGCATGCGTGCTCACACTTTTAGGTGATATCAGATTAAATGACAGACATAGTTCACATGTCCCGACTCTTAGGGACATGTGCTCGTCTCGGTTATCCCTAGGAAGAGCTATTATCCTTTGCTCATATTTATTATTTCCTCAAACTGTAAAAGCACACATGCTCACCCAACCGTCACGGCTTTATTAAAGGATATTGAGTGTGTGCTAATTACAAAGAAAGGAGGTCTACAAAAAGAAGCTCAAATAATATTTAGTTTCTTCTTCCTTTTCTGACTCGGATGCTTCAGGTTATGAATTAAAATCTGTACCCACCTGTGTGGAACTCACTGAGGTTAGCATTAAAAGTCGTCTCATTGTCCAAGTGGCTTTAATTTCTTTTAAGCAAAAGAAAGCCTGCTGTTGAGCCAAAGTTGGTCAGGAGTTCTACTTCAGACTTCATGAACTGCTTATCTAAAGTTAGATTTTTTTTTTTTTTTGTTGCTCAGAGTGACTAAGTGGAGAAAGAGGAAGAGGTCGTAATCAGCAGTCCTAGTTTGCGATCGATCAAGTCTCGGGTGTTTATCGTGATACTAGTTGGGGCGTGGCACCGCACTGCAGCACGTTTGAGGGGAACGGGCCGGTGTACTGTCCAAGATGAGGAATGAGCAGCGAGAGGAGGTGGTGAGGGTGTCCAGGGGGGAGAGGGAGGAGAGAGAGGAGAGAGAGAGAGAGAGAGAGAGAGACACCAGTTTGGTCCTCGACAAAGCCTCCTCCCACTTTTTTCCACACCTCCCCCTCAACATCCACCGAAACTTGCTCCTTCCTCGTCTCCTCTCCTCTCCTCTCCTCTCTCTCCCTCTCTAGCTGCTGTCTTTGGGTGCTCCATGCAGAATGGTCTGTGTCTGAGAGCAGTGGCCTGAAATAAAACTAAGAGGGGCCTTGGGCGGCGGAGAATGCTAGCTTTGTCTCGGCTGCCATCCACACTGTCTGGAGACGTAGTAGGAAAAGAGCTCAAAGAGAGTGTCTGATTGCAAATTAGCAGCGCCAAATGGAGCACCCTGGCCACCTCCACGAGATCCAACCCTCTCCTGTCCTCTCCTCTCCTCTCCTCCTCGGACACGTTGCACCGTCCAAAAAAAATCTGGTGAAAGAAGGTTAATGGCGGAGTTGAGACTTTTCTCTCGTCAATACTTCTTACTTAATTGGTTTGTTCAGATTCTATCCAATGAAAGATTGATGAGTGTTGAGTGCAAAAGCCCATTTAGGTGTAAAGTTTTTGGATGATATCATATAATATATCATATCTACAACACGTCCATCAGTGGTGGTGCTCCCTTAACATCTTAGTTGAAAAGATATTTTACTCTGTTGGTTTTTTATTTGGCAGTGACTTCATGATGAATTCTGCTGCTTGGGAATATGGGAGTTTGGAATTTAGTTCCACCTGCAGCAATAAGTGGAGTAAAAAGACAGAAAATAATTAAGAAAAAAATGGTACTTACTCTGTATTTCCTCGTGTTTTTAGTGTATTCATTTATAAAAAGAAAAAAAAAAGAAAAAAAGAAAAACATGCCAAAGGAACAGCTGAAAAATCACTGGTGTAGAAAATACGTTCATATCAAATATAAATATGGATATTTTTAAAAAATTTAGTGTTACAAAAAATCTATAATTACTATAGATCACAATTTTAAAAAACAAACTGAAGAAAATAATTTTACACTTTTGTCACAACCACAATAGAACAGCATGAAGATCTACGTAGCATAATTTTTAATGTGTAATATTTATAACAACATGTAACATATTCAGATAACATATAAGTGTGTTTTAACTAAATACTCACGTCTTCATAAGCATTAAATGCTTATATGAAGCCTTTATAAGCTAGTGTGTGTGTCGATGGAAAAAAAATCAGATCATCTCTAAAGTGTTTTTGTCTTTCTAATACGATATTCATTCTAAATAATCTTTCGGTAAAAATATATACACTGATTAAATTTTTTAATTTTGAATTATTTATTTTGAATGGTCTAAAGTGATTAGTGGACTATAATTAAAGTGTGGCTTTCATCCTGTTTTCTGTCTCCAGCTAACTTGTCATCTCTGCTTAGCTGCTAAACACAGAGAAAGTGTTTCGGTGCTGAAAAATAATGTGTGTGTGTTTGTCGTGAGTCACATCAGGGGATCAATATGAACTCGTGTCACCTTTTAATCCTGTAAGCTATAGCCTACATGCTCAGCTGCATAGGGAGACGAGCTGTAGGGACACACACACACACTCAAACACACTGTTAATCCTTATCGTATATTTCTGTGTTGATACTGTACACACAGCTCGGGTCACCGAGTGCAAATGCAATATCACTTGTCAATAAATTTACCAGCACTCAATGCACTCACCTCCACTGACTGCCGCTTCGGCTCGTGTTGTTCACCGAGATAAAAAAAAGTAAATCATTTGTCACTAATTTGAACCTGAACAGCAGCACAAACAAGCCTGTATGAATCATAAGAGAGCTGGTTTTTATTATTACTTTGAAGCATTTCTCTCACAGAAAACCATTTTATTATTTCATGTCAAGTTTTTCTAGAAACCTGTTAATTCTATAGTATTTTAACTGAACCGAAAAATACAACAGGGTTATTTTAATCAATGTGTTCATTTAATAATTGACTTTTGGGCACTTCTATTTGTCAGAATATTTCTCAGGGAAGGAGTGTGTCTTTGAACTTTCCTTTAAACTTTTATCCTCGACTCCCAAGATTATATTATAAATTATGTCTAACCCCAGACTAAATCTGAACCTGAACCACTTTAATTGACATCCACTTACATTTGTGTTTCCATTATTAAACATGGGCCCTTTAGTGGGTGTGTTTTAACTAATTTCTTTTTTATATGTTGTTAAAGTGTAAACTTTTTTAGACAGGCAACAATATATAGAAGATAAATCTACTATTTGCTCTCATCCCCTTGAAAGCAACCTCAAAAAATCCCCCAAAAACTTTATTTTTCTCCTCTGCTCACAAATTAATAAAATATATTGGAAAGTTCAAAACCCATTTCCAGACTGTCACATTAAAGATGGTGAAATATAATTGACTTAAATTTAGACTCAATTAAACAAAATGAGTATCAAATTAGGTCATAAGTTGCCGGTTTTGACATTTTTTCTTTCTCCCCCCAGGTTCGTGAATGCCGCACTGGTCCTTAAACAGCTCAGCCTCATTTCCATAGCTGATTAATCAATAAAGTGTCTGTGAGGCAAACTGGGTAACTGAACAAGTCTGGGCTTGTCTGAAAGTCACCTGTGGCGTCCAAGTGGATGAGTCGACCTTCATTAACTTGCGGGGAGGGGGGGTGAAACTGATTCAGGCTCATTAACGCGGGGGAAACAGGTGTGTTCAAGGCACACATGAGTGTGTTTTATTAGCTAGCATTTAAAGAAAATAATTAGCTGCTGAGCTAAACCTTTAGCTAACAGGAGAAATGAATTCAGTTTGAATGTGCTTTACACTTTCTAGAGAGTGATACAGGACATTTAATGTAAAAGGCAGTTTTAATTTCCCCCAGTTTGCTTTATATTTAAACAATTATAATATTTAAGGGCTGCAAAAAACGGCAGTTTATTATTTGTTATAATAATCCAAGATGGCGTCGAAGTTTCATGCTAAAAATGGGACTTTGTATTAGCCTTGTTGTGTTTTATTGCATTTTTAATGCTTTAGAAAATCAGTGTATTGCTCCTTTAATATTCATCTTCCATAGGTGTACTTTAGTTTGTAATTTAGGCTAGTTTCTGTTCTATTAAAAGGTTTTGGTGGAATTAAAAATGTCTCTTCCTGACTTTAAGTAAATGCAAATAGTGCTTTTTTAGATCCGCGGAGGGGGCAGGAGAGGAGGGGGAGTGAGGCAGCCCCTCCATAATCAACACAGCCTATTTTTTGCAGATATTTCACCGCGATGTGCCTTTTTTTTCTTCTGCTTTTTCCCCCCCGCATTTGGAGACATTAAATAAGCAGCGGGAGGACAGTGCAGACCGCCGCACACTCGAGCTGGTTGTATAACTGCGTTTCACCTCAGCTGAACTTGACGCATCTGGTTCATCGGCGGCGCAGGACGCACCGCGCAGTCTGCAGCCTGTGTGTCCCCACTGAACCGAGCAGGATGGCCGGCGAGAGAGACGCAGACAGGGGGTGGGGTGGGGGGGGGGACGCAACACCTTCGTGGCCGCTCTTGGAGACCGTCTCTCTACATATTCAGCGCGACGACATTTTTATTTATCCGCTTAAATATATTGTCGCCTCGTGCTTTTTTTTATTTTTTTTATTGTCTGTTGTTTTTGCGTTCAGACAATAGAAGACGAAGCTCGCAGACTTGGAGTTGGACACCCTTGAGGAAGAGACCGTCCAACTTGAACTTGAGACCTGTCGGTGCGTATTAAAACGTTTCTCTTTGTAGCTTAATTTTTAGAGGTTTGAATTTGGGTCAAGTGCTTAAAAATAACAACAGCGATAGGATTTATTTATTTATTTTTTTTAAAGCGAAAGCTACACGCTGGATCGCAGCGATATATTTCCCCTCAGACTGGGTCAGTGGATATTGACACTGTTATGACTGAAACCGTCCACAGTCCTTGGGGGGGAAGTTTGCACGGTGCCAAAAACGAGCGCTTTCCGAATTTAACAGCTTAACATAATCGTCTGTAAATGCGAGAACAAGTTCCAGACATGTCCTCGTCTTTACGCGAAGATGAAATGGTCGCCAGGCTGTAAATTCTCCCCTCGCAACACTAAGAAAAGAGGTCGCCTGTTCGTGCCCTAGTTTCTCCTCGCAGAGAGGCATAATCTTCCCCTTTGTTGTCCCCGATGCAAACAGAGATAGGCGGCCGGGAGGATCGCGTCAATCCAGCGGAAAACACTCGCCTCTCTCCAAGTGAGCAATTTGTAGGATTTCAGTAAAATGTGCATTTAATTAGAAAAGCGGCGTCCCGAGCAGTCGAGCCCGAGATAATCAGTGTATGTAAGACACGAGAACATATGGTAGAGCTGTGTGGCTTCCCCTGATGTGTCACTGTGGTTTCCCTCAGAGAAGTTTTTGATGAAATTAATTCATTGAAATCTGAGAGGAGCTAACTCAGCAGTAGCTGAATGTATTTTTAATGCTTTAAAGGCCTGCACGCTGCTTCCTGGCTGCTGCTCAGGTGTACCGTGAGCTTCTTTGGGGAAAAACATTTTCAAACAGGTACAAGCTTAAATTCCTGTGGGACATCAAAATTGGGTTAGTGCCTGATTTATTTGGTATTATGTATGAACGTGCACTTGGACAGTAATAACAGGTGCTGCACATTCATCAGGTAGGACTATTCGCATTAGAGATGTTTGTAGGTTCACACAGAGTTCATGTTTTAGCCTTAATCTCTTTCGTCTTGTGGTGATAAATGATTGATTAATACATTTGCAAATTTTCCTGACAAATAATCAGTTTGGGTCATCCTCTCGCTCCAAGCAACTGCCGCAAAAATGCAAATGTAAATTTATTGTTGTTAGAAGATGGAAGCTTTGCTGTAGACTGATTTTTTTGTTTACACTTCTTGATAAATTATTTAAACGCCGCATGTTTTAAAGAACCTTTCAACCGTATTATTTGTGACTTTCAACACAGGTTTCATTCTTGCCAAAGATAACTTTTACTAACGGCACCGCCGCTCATCTTCACCTTCGCACAAATCAGTTGTTTAAAACTGGCACACCACACTTCATCGGGTTATCTTAATGAGTTGTTAGTCCTTTCGGTTCATCTCTGGCATCCTGCACATCTGTCTGTGTGTTTTGTGCCTGTGTATGTCTGGTTTTGTGTGCAGCCTGGTCGGCCGGTCGGGTAAGATTCTGCTCATTCTAGAGTGTCGGTCAAAACTGCAGTGCAGCAGGGTTTCTTAAGAAAAGATCAGTGTTAGCTGACAGAAAAAACGGTGCTGTGCTGTTAACACATTCTCTTTGCGACTCTTACTCTTTGACTGGAAAGAGGAACAGAACTGTCAGAACCCGAAATATGAACGGGGTCAGGGTGACCTTTTGGCTGCAGCGCTTGGTCGCAAACATGCTCTTTTATGTGATGTATTAATACCCTGATAGCGCCTGTTTATGAAGCACAGTCATTGTTGTAAACAGGAAAATGCCATTGTGCCTTCGAGAAAATGGAACAGAAACACAGGTGGCCCTCAGACAATGGACTGGTGCTCATTTCTCCACTGTGAGTCAGTGGGACAAGCGAAAGCACATGGCTGCAGAGTGAAAATTGGCGAGATTATCTTCTGATTTACCCAGCCACCCTGTAGCTCAGTGCCCCGTTGTGGGCTGTACTGGCAGTGGCCGATATGGCGAAGAGAAGAGACTTGGATTCACCCAGAATTTCTCATTTGCTTTCAGAACAGCTTCATCCACCCTCCCACTCTGCCCAGCTCCCTCTCATAGCTCACGCAATTGATTGAAACCCTAAACGGCGAGATCGGGACGAGCGCAATCCGGCCTTTCTATGAATAGTTGATTGGATGTGATGGCGATGTGGTGTGTTGTTTCTTTAAGGGCATTTCAGGTCAGAGGCCGGGAGGCGTTGGCGTTGCAGGGGGATTTTCGGCAAGCTCGGCTGATACTGGAGTGTTTCATGTTGTCCCGTCCCATCCTGTCCTTAGCTGTGTGTGCACAGAGACTCCTGTCACTCCCTAATCAGGTCATCTGGTGTTTTGAGAATGCGCAGGATTTAAAAGGTGTGCTCTGATCCCTTTCAAATACAGCATTTATTTTATTGTGTGAGACTGAGCCACCTTGTCATGTTCTAATCTGCACAGATGGATGGTGCATTAACAGTAGGTGGGCGTCTGTCGCTGATTATTTCAGTTTTCTTCGGTATTAATAATGTGGCGAGCCATGCGCTGACGGTACAGTGTGTAGATTTTTCGAGTGCAACAGGCGCTTGTTTGCGTGCATGTTTGTTGCTCTGGTTTGCTTTCGCTGTCCCCTGCAAACACTTCACATTTAAAATCTCAGTGCATCTCAGTGCAGGGCATTTAAGTGCTTGACCTAATTTCTCTGGCAGCGAAGAATCCACTAGTGAAGGCCTTCCTCTGTGTGTGTTTGTGTGTATGTGCGCACGCGCGTGTTGCTCTGGGTGTTTCCTCCTTGCCTTTCTAACAGGAAGCTGATGTGGAGTTCAACTGAGGACAGGGAAAAGGCCTTTTCTTTCCACTGTGAATCATTTGAGAGAGGGAGAGAAAAAAAAAACAAAAAAAGAGTAGAGAGAGAAAAAAAGAGACCAGGCTGCAGCATTGATTCCTCTGCAATCTGGCGTTCTCTCTCTCTCTCTCTCTTTCTTTCTCTATTTCTCTCTTTCTTTCTTTCTTTTCTCTCTCTCTCACTCCTTTCATCCTATGCACCTTATTGTCTGTTTCAGCTTTTTTCTCTCACTCTGTTGAGGTTTCTTCTGATGTTGGATAGTCAGCAAGCAGTCTGGAGGGAATCAGCAGGTTTATTGAGAGTTCACGAGTCCTGTGAGAAGTTTTTTTGGGGGGAGTGGAGGGTGGAAAGCAAATGAACCAGGGCTCTGTGGGGAGCAGTGCAGGTTCTTCCGGTTCAGTTTTAATGCAGCAAAAAAACAAGAGGCTGCCCGCGTTATAGCTAGGAAGCAAAAAGACCATAAAACACCTACACAAACTGGCTTTATTAAGGCCAGTGCCGAGGAGGGACTCTGAAACCTTTCGTGTTCCTTAATGCTGGGATAAAATAGAAAGAAAAGAAGCTAAACGTAGCTGATAAACCTTTCTGGGTCAGAGATAAAATATTGCAATAAATGCCAAAGCACGATTGGAAGCTGACGTTACGCTGTACATCGTCTTGCTGACATTCGAAAGCTGTAGTCATTTTTAGGCTATGAATTCATTCTGCTTGAAGGTCACTGAGTTCAAATCAGTTCTGAGACATATTTCATGTTGGATGACACTTATTCCAACAACCAAAGCTCAGGCTAAAGCAAATGTTCGAAATGTTGAAACAGCACGACCTAAACCCTAATTGCAGATAATCTCATCTTCAAGGTTCTGTGTACATATCGTGGTAAAAAAAAAAAAAAAAGAAGGTGGTGGGGAGGATTAAATAAGGCAAGATATTTAAACTAAAACAACCTACTCAGCGTCTTTCATATGTGCACAAGCTCTCTTAACTGTGTGAGCTGAAGATTGAACTGGGAACGTTGTAGGAGACGCTGCTGCAGCAAGACAGAATTATTCATGAATATGTTTTTGGCAAGGAACGATAGAGAAGATACAGTCTGGCTTTTAATGAACTGCGCTGTTCACGGAATAATGGAGGTACTTTTCGTTGTCTTTGCATGTTGTGTGTTTATAAAAGTTTGTGTTAGTAAGGCTGAGGCTCAGAGAACATGTCTACTAAAATGCCTTTTGCAGTCTGAATTGTAGTGGTCGCTAACGTTCTCCACTGATGTTCCTAAAAAAAAAAAAATGGAATCAGTTAAATATGTGAGATTTCTTATTATTGTACAGCCTCAATTCACATATCACCCTTGATTATTGGTTTGCATTAAGTGTGTGTTAGGTGTCCTATTTACTGTATGTTTAGTAATTGTTTTGTACATGAAAATGAGTGATCCCAGATTATTCTAATTATTAAAAATATTGACAAATATAATTTGTCCTATTATCTAATCAGAAACAAAACTTATGATTGAAATGAACAATTAATAAATTGTTGCTGGTTTTCTGCTTAACAGCAGTAACATGTAACGTTCCAGTAAGGATGTCCTGTTCCCAGTTCCTGCTGGCACACAGTGAGAGAACAACACGCTGCAAAACCGCGCACCACACGTCCTAATCAATCACGCACCGCCATAATTTTTCCCGGCTCAGGTTGAAACAACAGAGCGGAGACGTTCCTCAAAGTCGATTTGAGCCTTCTTTCTGTGTGTGTTTTTGGCGCAGGGCGGGTGATGCCACGAGTGAGGAGGACGGCACGCCGCGAGGCTTCAGACACTGCAAGTCAGGTGAGCACATGAGGAAGAAAATAAAGTGCTGCTCAAAATTCAGGAGAACCTCTCCTCGCTCCTCTCCTCCATCGCTGAACTCAGAATTCAGCGATGTTTCTGGATTGCTCGAAGCGCAAAACGATCCGCGCTAATGTATTATGCAGCCTGATCCGGAAAGTTACAAAATGGCACGTAGTTCTATTATGTTTTATTCTAATTATATGCTATGTATAATGCATCAGTTTAAACCTTGGCTTTTCAGGCTTCCCTCTCAGCCGGGTGTCTTGTGAAATCTGTGTTTCTTAATATTATCTCTAGAGTTTTCAAATAGAATTTTCTCTAATCTAATGCACACTGTAGCCTTCCTTGCTCATCTCTTGTGCAACTGTGATTGGTAGCAAGACAGAAAAGGAGATGATTAATGCTCAAACTGACAGTCTCCTAACGTTTCAGAGAAGACAAGTTTGTTTTTAATGGCTCATAATAAGCACAGTCGGATTCAAGCGAGGAGCTAAAGTTTGTCCAGCAACGTGGAAGCTCCCTGACATTCCCAGAGAAGGAGAGAGGGCCCTGTCTTTGAGGGACATGGTTGCACCGATCAGGCATAACAGTATGACTACCTTCCTAATATCGTGTAGGTCTCCCTTGTGCCTCCTTGTGATTCATCAGAGAATGGACATGGGCCTTCCGAGGGTGTCCTGTGGTGTCTGGTAACAGAATGTTGTTAGTTTTGGGGACTTTGGGTCCTATGTGTTGAGGGGAGGGGGCCTCTGTGGATCATCCCACAGATAGTTGATCAGTTTGGGATCTAGCGAATTTGGAGGCCACGTCAACGTTTTTTGAGTTGTGCCTGTGTCAGGCTGCATCCTGCTGGGGATGGCTGCTGCCATCAAGGAGTGTCTTTGCTATGGGGTGGGGGTGTCTGGTCCGGTTTAGGTGGGTGGTACATGTCGAAGTAACATCCACACAAAGTTCACGAATTCCACAAACTTGATCCTGACACATGATGTCTTTGACTCCTCTTAAATCTGAACGTTATGTTATCGTCAAATGTGGTTTTGAGTGAACTGTGCAGTCTTTACTCAATAAGGACGCATATGGTTATCCTCATTCTTGAAACGCTGAAATAGAATGATTTGCAACGTCTTTTTCAGATAGATAAAAAATTGTGACAGTGGAACTTATCTATCGCTCTGCTATTAGTGTATTTGTTTTAACTTGCATGGAGTACCAGATGGGTGGAGTTTAGTGGTGCAATATAATTCCAGTGGCATAAGATCAATATAAAGCTCAGGCAAGTTCACTGAGTTTACCTAAACCCCTGTTCATTTTGTTCTGTGTTTTTAGATGAGAAAACAACATCCTCCACACACACGAACATACCAGATACATGCAGTATTCGGTTTAGAAGCCAGGGTGTGTAATGATTATTTTGAATTAAGTATCCAAGTCTGAAGGACTAGCCTTTAATGGTCACACCTTTACTTTGCATGTTTCATATATTATATTAACAGTACTCAGAAGTTGCTGTTTGGTATGGACCTTGGTCTGACAGTTATAGTTTTATACATTTAGTTAGTACAACAGAGAACAGAAACAAAAAAAGGAAATATATATATTTTTAAAAAAAGTTTGAACAAATTCTGCAAACTGTCTAGTAAATAAATTAAATGTAAGTGTAAAACTTTATTCATACATTTTTATAACTACCGAAGCCAGCCTTTAGTTTCAGCTTTAAAAGCTGCACAAAGAAACACAGACACTTTGTTTTAAAAAAAAAATAAAAATAAAAAAACTTTATTGAAATATCACTTGACAAAGGCAACAGGGGGAGGGTTGGGGGGGGGGGGCTTGGTGTTTGCACTCAGTGTGAGTTCTGCGAGGTGGCCGGTCGATTGATTCGCATGAAGTCGCAGATTCTGGTCGCAGGGAGGCCGACGATAACTCCACATGTAGTGTGAGTTAAGACGTCATGCTAACATGCTATAGCTGATGGACAACAACTGTACTGCCAAAAACATTTGAGATACAGTTTGTGCTCGAATTTTTTTATTTTATTTTTTTTTCCGGGATCACATAAAAAGACTTTTGACAGTAATTGTTTGGCTCGCTGAGCTTACCGAGCTGAAGGTTGCGTCCTGAACGGTTTGGGATGAATACACCAAGTTTACACAATTTCCCAATGATTCAACTTGACATATTTAGTATATCTGGAAACATTAGTAACTTCTCTAGGACATGAAATAAAGTTCTTTGGTTTTGAACAATGCTTGGCTGGAGGACGCGCGTTTGACTGATGGAGTGGGACATAAGAGTTTTATGAATTTCTATTATTTTGTGGCAGCTCGGCCGGCCTTGACCTGTGTCCTTTCTCTGTGATTTGTTGAGATACATTTTGACTCCGGACCAGTGCCGTTTAGCTTGTCTGTTTTATCCAGTAGGAAAGATATTCGCATGGTTCGGAGTGATTTAGCAGCAAAATATTCCCAAAAATGTATTACTCATTCCAAATAATAGCTCCCTTCAGTTAAATAATGTAAATAATTGATTAAAGCAGAGTTAATAATGCCAGTGGAACCGCGCCTGCTGATCCGTAGCGTTGGGGACTGTACCAGAGTATCCATCTGCGTTATATAAGCAACAGTGTTTTGCGTGTGAAGTCTTGTTTGTCTCATTGTCTGTAGGGAATAAATTATTTAAAAGGAGTGAAAAGCGTATGTAAAAAAAAAAAGAAAATGAAGCAGTTCAGTTATATCTGTCTGACCTACAGCGCTCATTGTATTGTTTTATACAGAAAGCTTCTCTGGTTTTCGAAACAAACTCGAACAGAAGTTATTTGTCCACGGCGCTAGACTGAAGTCTGACTCCTCTTGTCTCCGTCCGTCTGTCTCTCTCTGGCGTTTCTCTTCTCTCTTCACTTCCTCTGTCCTTCTCCCGGCAGAGTTCTAGCTCATGTGTGACCTCTGCAGGTGTCACTCCGTGTACAGCATGGCTAACTGGTCTCAGCTCCATGTTCAAATAAATCACCCGAATTTACAGTCACCCGTGAAAGCTGCTCTCTTTGTAGTTTTATTGTAATGATGCTTCATATATTTATTAATAAACAGGATTATTTAAATTGACCTTTCCTCACAAGTATGTCGTCATCTAACACTTGACTGTGCTAACAGTCTTAACAAATGTTCAAGGGCAGCAAATCTCCGACTTTCAAATCAAGAATAAAATACTCAAAGTTTGAGATGTGCTACCTTTTTTACGTTTTAATTAATCGTTTAAATTTGTTACTGCGTCGCTGCAGTTTCAGATTAATTATGCAAATATAGAATTCACTTTTATTTGAAATACAATTCACTGAGCCGGTGAATCCATACAGCAGCTACAATCACTAAAAGCCATTAAGCCAATGACAAAAGGAAGCTATTTAGACGTAAATGAGTCGTAGATATATATAAAAAAAGAGTAAAAAGTGTGTTTCTAGAGATGTTTGCTAAGTGATGTGAGAATTAAATATCAGACAAAATACAATTTGTAGATTTTTCAGTTTGTACACATGTACAGTGTATTGGATAGAGAAGATGGATGCAGTGTGGTCTGGTCTGCTTCCCACTACATCCCTTTAAGGGAATAAAACCCTTCATTTGATAAATCCAGTTCAGTGAAGGTCCAGTAGGCAACTTGCCTCAGATCAGGTGTTGTCCAGATGTGCTGTTCAGAGTCATCCTCAGGCTCCCTACTAATCTCCCATTTGGAGAAGAGGGATGGAACAAGAAAGCTCTGCTGGATTTCTAACAACCTAACATGCTATATTCTGTTAAAAAGGCTTATTGTTTCAGGATCACATGAAGATTTGTCTCATACTGCAGCAGCACTTAGAGACAAGTGAGCCTCTTTCCTACACATGAAATGGCTTTTTGATAATCTTTCTCGTTTCTTTGTTTAAACACATCCTGATCTGTTTAAAGGAGCATGAAATAATCGTACGCATACACACATGTTCCATTAGTTACAGGGGGAATAGAGAAGAGTTAAGAATAGTCATTTAAAATCTTTTATTTCAAAGCCTCCCACAGTGCTTTCATTTTTAACAATTTAGTTTACATGAAGAAGAATTTTGTTTTTGTGACACAGTTAAAGCAGTCGTGGGTTGACTCATACAAATCTCATATCTCACTTTGCTCCTTCTATGATTATAAAAAAATCTCAGTTGGGTTGTCTGGATCTTTTCCCATTTCTGTGATTTGTAAATATCTTATGACTTGAGACTTGGCTGTACTCATCATTATTGTTGCTTAAATTTGCCCCGTATGAAAAATAATCAAATGATTAATTGAGCGGGGGAAGCTTTCATTTGATATTGCTATTCATTCTTTATTTATTCCCTGCTTTTAAACTTTTCTATCGTCTCCTCCCTCTTTGTCTCCGTACCCGTATGTCTTATTTCTAACACTTTGGACGTGATTTTAAATTTAAAGGTAGACTGTGATATTAGTCACAGCAGAAGCCAAGGTAGTGTCTGATTATCAAGCGTTGCTGGTGTCATATTTGATAACAGGGACTGTTCAGTTCCACTGGCATACGTTTACAAAGTCTTGCACATAAAGTAATTAGGGGTAAAGTTCAGGGCAGTGTGGCAGAGGTGTGTGTCTATGTTCATGAAGGAGAAGTAATCAGAGTGGATGATTGCTTTCCACCAGACAACCGGAATGAACTGTGCAGAGGCAAAAAGAATCCCTCTCTCTCTCTCCCTCTCTCTGTGTCTCTCTCTCTCAGACTGGGGGCTGCCCAGCCTCCACAGAGCGCTCGGCCACTGCTGCATTGTGGCCCGGGGCCTCATTTGAATGGGCCTTTAGTATTTTGTGTGAACAAGTCAGCGCCATTTGCATTTGTTCCAGTCACAAAGGTTTAACAGGTCAATAGGGACTCCCTGGCAGAAAACTAACACGCTAGGCTAACTTTTTTTCTCCTCCCTCCCTCACGTCTCCTCCGTCGCTGTGGTTGTCAGGCACCCGGCCGGCTTGCCCCGGTAGTATGTAACTCAAGCATGTGGTGTGTGTATACATGTGTGTGTGTTTTAGGACATGATTGGTGCCGGCAGGGTGCACGGTCGGAAAATAGAAGCTAATACTCTCTCAAGCTGTACTGACAAAAGTTTAATTAACATACAACTTATAGCTTGTTTGAGTGACAGAAGGGGTTTGTTTTGTGTGTTTGAAAGAGAAAAACTTTCACACACACACGCGCACACGAGCACATTTATGTCTGGAGGCCTGCAGAGCTTCATTTCCTGGCCCTGGAGTATTTACACTCTTAATAAAATTTGTAACATGGTGTGGATGAATACGTGATGATATGCAGGAGCTAATTGCACCTTACAAGCTTCTCTGCAAGTGTGTTGGCAGCATAAATTGATCCATTTATAAAGAGTAACACTTTGTTTGAAGGGCTTTCACTTTGATACTTTTCTTTCTCGAGGAAAGAGATAGAAAAAAAAAATTAGACTGTTTGTGAGAAACAAGAAATATAACTTCGTTAGCATTATTAATGAAAACTAATGGCGGCCGTTAGCTTAAATATGTCAAGCCCGAGTGCTAACTTCACTAACATGTCATTTCTCAATTCGGCAACTGCCATCACAGAAACCACTTTAAAGCTACTACTTCTGTTTTTAATACAAGTTATTACTCACATAAACGCTTCCAACGTGTCACATGCTAATTTGTACAAAACTGCTTAATATAAAACCGTTAAACCCAATATTGGTCCTAATGTTGTAAAACTGCTGTTTACATGCTTGTGAACATATTTGAGGAAAATATCTTGAGAGAACGGAGCATCGTCTCATTAAAGATTTATTGTGATTTTTGTAGGGATAGCAGCATTTACTTTTTATGGTTCTATTTCCTTCTGAGCAAGCGTCGCCTCATGCTCGGAGCTTTCACGTTCAAAAATCAACACTGCAGTGAGCAAGAATTTTTGCACTGACTACGAGCTTAGAGACACTAAATAAAGTTATCTTTACTGATGATAATCACTGATGGCTTGAAATAATTAAAATAACACTTGTACCAAAGCAGGATTTTTATCTCTTTATGTAGGTTTTAAGTGCAGTCAGAGTAGCAGGGTGTTCCTGTCCTCACAGATATCGTCGCAGATATATAAGGCTCAGTTCCTCCTAACAGTCAGCTGTGCTGCTGAAAAGTCCTCAGGCAAGACAGCGAAGCCACCAAGCTGTTCATTCACTGTTGGTATGAGAGTCCACCTGCCTCATGATAATACTATATTCAGGACAGCTGCATATTGTAAATGTCTACTTTCATAATTGTGAGGATGATTATCAGTGTCACCAAATCATACTGACCCTTTTCTATTAAAGTTTATTTTAATAAAACATGTATTATAACTAACATTACCACAGTTTTTACCACAGTGATAGTGCCCTGAAAGATGTCTATATAATGTACAGCACATAGTGAACAAATAATACCTTGTACAAGGTCAAGTGTGTGTAGTTTAGGTATTCACAGCCTAATATTCACAGTAGACGTACTAGGACAACACTGTATAAATATCCTGTCATAAGTAAAAGCCCTGCTTGTTAAACTTAACTTCAGCAAAAGTCACAGTCGGGAAAATGTACTTAAGTCCTCGACTTGATAATTAATTCAGTTTTCTTTTTCAATTCAGTTCAGCTGTATTATTACGGGGTCAGATGGTAAGAAGACACTTCACAAAACCTAGAGCCTGAATCCACCAGAGCAAACACTAAGGCAGCGGTATCAAGGAATAATTCCCTTTTCAACAGAAGAAAACCTTGAGCAGAACCCAGCATATATGGGTGAACACATCTTCTTGAGGTGTGCCGGGTTTAGAGACAGATAAAATGTGGAGAAGGGAGGAGATTGATCTTCTGATTATTTACTCCATGAATCGATTGATTGTTTAGTAAAAAATCTGAATGCCATCAGAAGTTCTCTAAATGATCGAAATTGTCGATTGAATAATTGAATGATTTTGGGAGTACTTGTACAAACTGTTGGGTAGTTTAATTTATAGCAGATCATATTTTCATATAGGTTCGTCATATATTTGTGCCGTTAAATGTGCTGCAGTAAAAGTACAGTATTTCCCTCCGAGATGTAGGGGGGTAAAAGTAGAAAAAAGCATATTACGAAGGTACAAGTACCTCAAAGTTGTACTTATGTACAGTACTTGAGTAGGTGTATTCAGTTTACTTTAACAGCCTTTCATCTATAGTCTTTTACAATCCTGGTTCTGTATTTCCCTACAATTAATAACTAATAACTAATAACTCTGACTGAAAAATAACCATGAGAAGATTGAGAAAGAGCAATACAGGTAGGAAGCCATATGAATGCAGTGCATACCAAATATATACAAAAGAGGATTTTTTATTTTTTTTCCCCCAGCGTTAAGGTCAGACGAATCATTTTCTTGTTCCAGCATTAACTAGTTTAATCACTGTGTACACTATAAGGAACTTCCCGTAGTGACTTGGCGCACATAGCATAAATATAGCAGTAGATACAGACATACACAGACACAGTGTATACAGTAGGATACAGAACTATGTACACATTATGCACAACTGTACACATGATTAAAACATGCACTGGTTGTATTTACACCAGCACATTACAAGTAGTGTTGGAGACTCTTTTACAGGGACGTTTGACAGACAGCAGAGGAGGTTGAAGTCAAATATTTTGTAGCAGACCTGAGTCAGAGCCATGCTTACAATGCTCCTGTCATGCTGATCTGAGCCCGCCTGGCTACAGCGCCGTGCTCTGCCGTGCTGTATGTTTGTCGCGATTGTTTGTATTGAGCTCTGTGACCCACTATTTGGACTTCTGTTCTATTATCTTTCGAAACTCGCTGCACTTGGGTCTCAAGCAAAGAAAAGCAAAGTGAGAGCCCAGCGTCAGGTGCTACAAGCTGCTAGCTAGGCCTGTAGCCAGGCCCGGAGAGCCAGACCTGGCAGCTCCGAGGCTGCGACGTGTGAAACGCTGCACACAAAGGAGCTCACTCCATCTGTATGCACCCTACATAGGCAGGCTTTTGTTGCAGCCGACAGGCACATGACTGCTAGCATCTTAACCCCTCAGAGCCAGCGTCTCTTTCCCCTCTCACTAGACTGCACACTGCAGTAGACGCCACAGTGAGTCAAACTTTAAGCAAAAAACAAGACTTGATTTAAAGCAACTGCGGGCGGTTTAATAGTGATTTATGTGTTTGGCATTTTTTTATGGACATTTCTTCCCAGAAAATACATCTAAGATATAAATATCTCCACCGTCTGTAGTCCTCTGATAATTAATGGTCCGGCAAAACTTTGCCAAAGTGAAGTGAATGCTATACATTGTTTGAAGACAATGATTTGAGGTTAACATTGAGGTCAGCCATGAGTACCGCGGAACAAAACAAACAAAAAAAGAAGTGTTCACATGGAATATAAGTAAAAATATGCAGATGCATATTTTCTGTGCGTCCGTATGGATTTACAAAGCAATAGTTGTGCAGGTCATATCATCAGATTTTACATTTTAGTGTAATTGCATTTTCGGTTTACCGCAATCCCAACTTTTCTTATTTGTCCAGACGTTTTTGTATAAAGTTACAAAAATGGGACTGTCGCCGGGAGACGTCTCTGTAAAATCCAATTAAAGATAAATCACTGGAGTCAACGGCTGCGGCAGGCGGGAGATGCTCCGTCCTATTAGCACTCTTAATTTTTCAATTTTAGCTTGCTATATGGCCGCCCTTGAGTAGGTTGCTAAGTCTCACACACTCTTTCTCTATCTGGGAATGGTTTTCTTATTGAACCAGAAATACAAATATTTTGTAAATTAACCCTAACACTAACCCTAAATTCAGAAACTTGAGAATTTCCTGCTCTCCGAAATACATACGCTTGCTATCATGCAAATATACTCGTGTGCCTTGTGTTACCTCAGATAACCCAGACAACTCCAGACATGTGTCCATGTGTGTGAGTGAGTGTGTGTGCAGACATGCAGTGCATGTGTGTGCTCGATATGAAATCAAACAGACAGTCTATCTGGGGCGTTCCTCAGTCCTTAGTCAGCTGAATTGGACACGGGCGACTGAAACGAACACACTGTCAGTCAGTCTGATAGGTGTCTGATTTTTCGAAATAAGAAGAGATTGGGGGAGGGGATTCACAGATAGGCTGGAGAGTTGAAATAAAACACAGCTTCACGTCATAGACCAGACCCCCCACCCCCCACCCCACACACACACAGACACACACACACACACACACACACACCACCACCACCAACCTACTTATGAAACATGGGCGTACGGTCGCGACGGGGGCTGTGGCGTGAAGGGCTCCTGTCTGGGGCCGAGCCAGGTCACGCAGGTCCATCCAGGCTGCAGTGGCTCTGTGACGTGGCAATAAACTAGAACCAACAGCAGGTCCGAACGCTTTAAGAGGTGGTACCACTCCCTGAAAATGCCAGAGACCTGCATGTATGCTGATGTTTGACATGAGCTGCAAAAACAATCATTTATTAATGCAGGATGGACCCTGAAACGTGAGCAGTATATAGCTAGAAATCAGGAGAGGTGTGTATGTGTGTGTTGGGAGGAGGGAAGAAGAGGGGTAAGTTTCACATGTAAAAAAAAAAAAAAAATGCATCCGAAAATACAGTTTTCATTTAGTTTTTGTATTTTTGCGGTGTTGTAATTGCCCTTTTGTCTTTGAATTTTTAGCAGCGAGTTATTCTTGATTCGCGGTCCGTATAGAAATGACAGAAATGATTAAATGTTGCAGCCTTGAGAGCACTTTGCATGTGTTTTTCCCTGTGTCATCTAGCATTGCAGGCTGTTTCGATAGCTCACAGTGAAAATGTTTTTTAGTCCAATAACACCAACCAAGAAAGGGCAGTTTATCTTGAAAATTAAATTTTGCCATGCTCCTTACATATTATCGAAAAAAGCCTTTTTGTGCCAAGGGTCAGAGTGACATCTCTTTGTTCCCTGACTAAATATCACTCTAATTACATTTTTTTTAACATCCTCAAGATGGGCAGTGTGTTCAGTTAGCTAAATTAGAAACCAAACTTTTCTAATAAACCAAAATGACCTAGAGAGGGGAGTCTCACGGTTAAAAGAAAGTAGGACAGTGATTCTCCCAAAGCTCTGCTCTTACTTTAATGAGGAAGAGCTGCAAAAAGGGAGAAGCGGCGAAGCTGTCAAAGTACTGCTTGTTTGGGATTTACTATCTGTTTGGTTGTTTTAAAAGCTGTTTTCGGACACTTGTCTCGAGCGAACGCACGTCCACTCCATCTCTGCTCTGTTCCAACCTTTGCTCTGCTGTGCTGCCGAACAGGCTCCCTCCACACAGAGAAGCTCGCTTCTCAGAGGTGAGTGGCTTAATGATTATCAAAGAAATACATTTGAATCAAAGTGCTCAGTTAGTGCCCTTGATAAGTCTGAGCTGTGTATGGAAAACACTTGAGTGTTTTATTTTTTTCCTTTTCCTGACCTTGCAGGCTTTAACCACTTTGTTTATTTAGTTTCTCTGAGCTACTTTACCCTCTTGTATTTTTACTAAATAAAAGTGCTGAGATTTTTTTTTATAGAGAAAGTAATAAAAATGTATATACATATTTTATACTTTTAATATGAAAGAAGGAAGAACACATATATATCTCATGAGATCCAAGCCACTTGTAAAAATGTTCTTTTGAAATGATTTTCAAAACTTAAATGATATAATTCACCATTTTGGCAGCGAATTTCCTTTTATTCTGTTTTTATTTTACCATTGCATCAATCTACAAAGAGATTTAAAGTTTCAAAATTGTTTTCTGACCTCCAGAATAACTGCACTCTTAATTCATTTTTCATTTCAAGGAGAAAAACGTACTTCTCAAGTGCCAACTGAAGCATTTATTTTTAAAAATAATTGTTTTATGAATTATTTCTGATAAAGCGTCAAGTAAAAAGAAGTTCCCTGCATTTCCATATTACTCTGTAATTTATGAAAAGGTTAAATTTATTATAAAATCATGTCCAGCCGGATGCAGGAAAACCTCATATTCATCATTTAATGGTTGAAATATAGAGAATCTTCTAGAATAAATGTATGTCCTTTTGCTGGAATTATTTCCGGGAAGGAATTTTGTATTTTGATATATTTGTTATAATATTACATTTAAATGCAGAATTGAATTTTCCAGCTTTTCAAAAAAGGAAAACACTTTTTTAAATGATCCGTGAGTTTATTTAGAGCTTTTTAAATAATGTATCCAAACAGAGAAAAATCATTTTGCTCCCTGGCTAAATTTGCCTCCTTTTGTAAAGTGTGGGCTCACATTAAATTAACATCCTTCACAATGTTTCCTTTATTTTTAGTCTTTGTTAATAATGCTGCTATATATCAACATTCCTATTTATGGGTATGTGATTTATATTTTTCTCTTTTCCTGTTTTTTGAATGAAGTTTGCCGATATTTACTGCATATTAAGAAAGAAAGACAGAAAGAAAGAAAGGCTACAATATCTCTTTCTTAGTTTGAAAGGAAATAATTAAAATACACTATGTTAGAAACAACTGAAATGCTTTCTTTGTCCCTTAAGTTGTTTAGACAAAAAGAAGTTATCATTAAATAGGATGTGAACAAAAAGCAGACGGTCCGTCTCTACTCTTCCTTCGTTGAAGTGGCGGTCTGCTCAGGGTTAACCTCTGCATCTGTCCCAAAGTGACTGAAGGAATTCATCTCTTCATCGTGTAGAGTGAAGCAACCACCGGTTTCTGCTTCGGGCATTTGTTAAAAAACAACTTTACATGCATTACATACAAAGAAATCCTGCAAACTGTACAACGTTTTCGTGGCGATTTGCCACGTATAAGCTGCGATCGAGTGGCTGCATCACTCGGGCCGCCATCTTGTCTCCTCCTGTCCTCCATTTTGTGATTCTGTCTCTGTTCGTGCTCACCTGCTTTTATCTGACTTTTACTAAGCTCTCTGTGGATCTTTGTCCGAGATGGGGGGAAAAAAATCCACAGCTTTCGTGTGATTTTTCAGATTATATGTTGTTGTTTTTTTTTTTCTTAGAACTTGTCAGCTTTTAGTTTTCTTTGCTCAGACAACAAACCTGATTATGATGAATAACTGTTTTTCTTTTACCATAGCTTATACAGTTTTCTTTACTTTACACAGCTAAATCTGCACTCTTCTGCAACAAGTTGAAAGCTGCCTGGACAGGCAAAACTCTTTAAAAGAGGACTGAATCCAATCTGACAAGGTGTTTATCTTGTAAAACAATTTGTCCATGTAATCAGCAGCACTCAAGTTAGAAGTTGCATGCGACATTAGGTTTTACAGCTCTGCAGCGCGAGTGACTGTGACCCGTAGCCTCATAATGGCCGCCGGGGGTCACGGAGGTTAATAGAGACTGATGTATGAGGCCCCAGAGTGACATCCCAAAGGGGATGGCCCCTTAATCCTTATTAGGCGTCTGTGTTAGTGATCCTTACCTTTCAAAGCAAACAGCACGCTCCCTTTGCCGTGGGGCCCCGGCCTGCCCCCGGCGTTACACTTCTGACCTCAGGGTCGTGGCCTTTGTTCGAAACCCTTCAGAGTCTGACCTTAGGGGTCACAGCTGTAATAGAGAAGTTGTTGAGGCGCGTGCTGCTGAGGGGCCCCTCTATAGACCACCTTGTAGAGGGAGCCGGCCCGCCGCACTGGTCACCGAAGAGGAGAGGAAGCGTGTGTGTTCGCCGGAGTGTGAATGTATAGATTGCTTTGACTCACGGGCTTAAAAAAACAACACGCTAATCTGTGTGACTACAGGAGAACATCTTAAGCTTGCAAATAGGACTTGAACCTTGGCTTTTTAAAGGCGATAAGTCGCGTATCGACAGAACTAGATGGTTCAGAGAGGGTCACGTCTCTCTTTAGTGGATTTCCTAGCTGGTTCAACTCATTATTCAAATCTACAAGTAATACATAGAAGACGTTACATTTTTAGGGATGAAATGCATTGAAGATTTTTATTTTTATTCGTTTTATACTACATCCAGTGATGAATTCGATAGCTAATTTAGCCATGATTCCTCTAAACTAATTATTTAATTGCAGTTCTTGTGTTGTTTTCTCTTTGTGCTGTTTACACCAGGGTGGTGAAGCAGCGAGCAGCGTGTGTGTGCCATAAATTTAATGTGTGTGTGAGTGTTAATTGGTTGTGTATGTAGCCGTGGATTTGTGGGGATGATTCATAAGGATGTGAAAAAGGCACTGGGGCTCTGATAAGAACACTGAATCAACAACTCCATTGTTTCAGCTCATGCGTGACTCGCTCAGAGACATTCACTGCAATGTTGCCACTGTGCAACATGACTTGTGAGGCTTTTACTGTGCTGCTTTTTTTTTGGGGGGGGGGGGGACATAGTTTTATATATGCATCTTTTGGATTTTTGCATATCTGAAAGGTTGTGTGGTGTAGCCTAAACTCTTCGGTGGCTTTCTTTGCCTCCTGCGCTTCACGTGACATGAGCAGGGCTTTATAATACGACCTGCATGCATATCAAAAAAGATAACCCTTTATTGGAGATGAGATCATTCTTTATTTATTCCACGGTGGGGAAATTTACAATGTCAACAATGCAATATGCTTTTACACACAGATAATAAATGCATGGTGAGGTAGAGCACAGCTTGGTTTTAATCTGGAGGGGAACGGTGCTGATAAAAAAAAAAATTAAATAAAAACGGCGGTTGTAGACTTACGGAGGTGTCATAAATGAGGTTGTTAATATTGGAGTTTCATCAATGGCAGCATTACGCAGGCCGCTCCTGCAGGGGCGAGGCCGCGCAGAGGGCTACAGTGTCAGAAGTTGGCAGCTGAGCCAAAACCAGAGCTGTATCCTCAAATGAACTCTCCACGACGTACGGTGCAACAGGCTCTGCCAAGTTTTTTGAATTCCTGCCACATGTTAGACGGTAAACAACTGACTCCCAGAAACAGTGTCTTAGAGAGATGATGAAGAGCCAAGGGGCTCTTCAGATTGCTGATGAAACATGCATTTGTTTACACCATTGTTTGATTTATATTCCGCATGTAGTTGCAATGGCGTTCTGTGCTTGCAGTGATTGCAATTGGTTTAAAGACGTGGCGAGATGTGACGTCACGGGGTTCAGTCTGATGACTGTTCGTTGCTCGACCTATTTTTTAACATCAAGCTGCACGAGTGAATTTGTGTTGCGAAAAAGAGCATTAAAATGATCGGTTGTCTCACGTTGAACCCCATAGTAATCTCATTTCTGGCTCATTTTTCGGGTTTTCGCTGCCTCGCGTTGTGTGTTTTTGATATGCGGATGGTGCGGCAGTACACAGGGAAGCTGAGTTTCATTCGAGACCGTGGAAAGCTGAGGAGAGTTAGGCAAGACAAGTGCACTCATTTACTGTCTTTCTCTCTCTCTCTCACTCTCTCTCCAAGCCGTCCTGTGAGGCAGAAACACACATAGCAGTGTAACGCCTTTTCTTTCAGCCTCCAAGACTGAGAGTGAGGAGCTAGGAGAGACTGCAACGAACCGAGCGGCCATATTAGTTCGCTGTTCAATTGCTCATGCTCGCTCCGTTCTTCGTCTCCCCAGTAAAAATACATGCATATAAAAAAAAAACTATTTGATATCGTAGTTTTCCCCAATTTCGTTTATTTCAGTTTGTCCTGTTTAGATCCTACGTGAGCACTACAGACAGATTGAATTTGAGATCAGCTAGCCGTGCTCCATGATGTGAGATCCGTCGTTTTGTTGGACATTTTTCCCTTTTTCCCCTCTCTTTTGTAAGGCTGCTACTTTGGGGAGAGAAGAGGGGAAAAAATTTGCCTGCGCTGAGTTCTGGGTTTCTTTTGGGAAAGAGAAGACTGGAGGGGAGGGGAATGGCGTCCAAAAGAGAGGAAGTTGTTTTTTTGCCATGGGGGAATCTGTTGCAAACAGCTACAGGGCATTACAACATTTTTGGTCTCAGAGAAAAGTTTTTGGGAAGGGAAGTTGGGTGGAAACCGGACGGGGTGTGAATAACCTTCAGCATGCTGATGCAGAGGTTGGTAGGTGTGCATGAGACAGGGAGAGAGAAAAAGACAGCAGGGGTGGTATGTGGCAGAAAAAAAAAAAAAAAAACCTAAAAAAGATCCTTCTTGTGCAGGCTTAAATTAACACTAGGTGCTCAGAGCTGTTTATTACTGTGAGCTATAACAGTGCTACTGCGAGGACAAGAAAGGGTGGGAGACAGAAAAGGCTGGACACTGGAGGGGAGGCGGAGAGGGAAGGAGGGTGCAGGACACGAGCAGAGTCATCAGCAGGGTCCATTTTATCGTTCGGTTACTGCCCGACATTTCTCCTCTCCTTATTCACGCACAGGACCGCTGCCGCAGTTCGCAGCAATGCGAGGTTGGCCTAGTAACAGCACATGGCGGGCGCACTGCGGTAAATATTACAGGATTTTACAGCATGGTTCGCTGTTGCAATCATGACGGGGCAGTCGCACCCAGGTGCTTATCTGGCTTTGATTGCGTGCCAGTGAAGCCATTCAACTCATTAATGTGTCTTTGATCGAGAGAAAGAAGGCGTAAGCGAAAACAATTTTCGTCGCCGATCATACCGCACATTCTGTTTTGGCCTTTATTAGGGGAACGCCGTTGCGTCCGCGCTGCCTGGAAGTTTTGAGATAAAGGACATGTAGGTCAAAGACAACTGGCTGATATTGAAGTCAAAGCAGCGCCGAAAGAAAACATACATTGTTAGTAAGATAGGTGCTGCAAGTTTTCCCAGAATCCTTTATTCATTAGTGAGTTTTTGACTGTCCTCCTCAGGAGAAGTGTACTGTAACCCCCCCCCCCCCCCCCCCCCCTCCCTCCTCCACCTCCAAGCCAGCTCCCTCCCCACCCTGCACCGTGCACGCGCACGTCGTGCCGGGCCGGTGATGAAAACGCGTAGTGGGCACGCACTCGCACACGTCCCTGTTTCATCATCAGCTGAGCTCCTTCTCCTCCACTCACAGCTCGTCTCCCCTCCCTTTCTCGCCCCCTCCCCTCTCTGCTCTTGCTTCTTTTTCTATCCATCGCCCTCCTCCTCCTCCTCTCTCCCTGGGTCCCGGCCACATGCAAGAGGGTAGACTAGGACGCTGCAGCTCTGAAAAAAATTAAAAAAAAGAAAAAGAGGGGAAAAACGCTCTGCTGCTATTTCTACAGGCGGGCCCTCCCCTTTAGCTAGTCTGTGCCAAAAGAGGGAGGGATTTTTTACTACTCCCAGTCCCAGGATTTTAACCCTGTGCCTGCTCTCACTTCTCTCTGCAAGATCTGTTCCTCAATATCATGCAACAAGTGGCTTTGCGTTACTCCTGCTTCGACACTGCTGCGCCATTTGCGATGGCATTTTTCGGATCCACCATTTTCGCGTGCATTCGCTCAGATTTGGCTTCTTCTTGCTTGCAGAGATCCACAGGACGGGGGGGGGGGAGGTGGGGGGGAAGAATTTGCGGTTTTGTTTTACGCCTTGCGTGATGCGAAGGCTTTTTGAGCACGTGTTTCTTGGTTGCTCGCCATGCTTCTTTGGCTCACGAGTCCTCCCTGAAGCTGAGGACGAAGGCAGCAATTTGTTTTCAACATGTTGCTGGACCAGCTGCTTGAATTCACGTTACCTGTCTAGAATTCAGCAGATCATTTCTCGCGTATTTTCCTGCGCTCTTATCTCCTTTGCCCTCCACCTTCCTAACCCTTTCCATCTCTAAACCTGTCCCTCTTTTGGGTTTTTCTGCCCCACCCTCTTCTCTCTCTCTCTGTCTCTCTCTCTCTCTCTCTCTACATCTCTCCCTCTCTCACTCGTGGGCAGTCTCCAGTGAAAGGGGAGCAGGAAGGCGGAGCAGCGACGGGGCTTTTTCTGGGACAGGTGCCAATTCCAGACAAAAGACACGAAAAGCCAAAAAAGAGCGAGATAGTTCTGAACGACAGGGAAAGAGTGGCATGTTTCAAGAGCTGTTTTGTTGTAATTACATGTGTGTGCATGTGTAACTGTCCTCCTTTTGCGTTACTTTTTTTTAATTGCATGAGTGAGCAGCAGCAGAGATCTTGAATTCTCCTTACCCCCCCCCCACCCCCCCACCCCTCTCTGCTCTCTCGCTACCGTGAAGGCATTTGAGTTTCGAGCGGGGAAAAGGAGGAGGAGCGGCTGGAGTTGGGAAGGGGCAGAGTGAGGCGGAGCCTCGCCTCCTCTCCTCCCTGCCGAGTCTTCTGCATTATTCATATGCCCGGGCCAGTGCTGCGATCTGACTGGCTGCCTGGCTTAGCATTCACCCGACATTCAGCAGCTCTGTTTGCTAACATTCCTCATTCAAAGCCTTGTTAACTGCCAGACGGGAGGAACACGCGACTCCATGGGAAACCCACATGGCCTCCCCATTGTGGCGGGGCCCTGACAGACTCAGACTAGGAGGTGGCAGACAGGAGAGAGCAAGAAGAGCTGGTTTGTAAATATTAGAAAGCTTTTAGCTGAGGTTAGAGAGGTTACCCGAGGCTTAGAGTCGGGTTTGGTGTAAGGAGACCAGATTGTCAGGGTAAATCCCAGGCAGAGGGGCAGACAGACGTGTAGAAAAGGCATCGAGGCAGACAGGGAGGCTGGTACTTTCTGGGACGCTGAATGGGTCCCTCGTTGGCGTGCCCGCCTACTCCTTGCAGGGAGTGCAGAGCTGTGTGACTGAATCCGAGCTCCTTCTCTGCCCTTCTCTACAGAGAGGAGATGTGGACATACTGCGTGCAGCTACCGACGGGTCCGGCACAATGAACAGCGGAGATTTCTGAGCTTTATCCTGGATAGCTGTGGTGTGTGCCAGCTACTTCAAAGTCTCAGTGGGTAAGTCAGAGAGTGGGTGTGGAGGTAAGAGTGTGTGTGCATGAATTATGTGTGAAGACACATGCAGAGGTTTTCTTCTGGGAAAACGATGAAGCACAAAGACTAAACGAAGGAGGAGAGCTGCATCGCTTGACCGGACCTCCATGTTGGTGCATTTAAACGCTGTGTCTGGGTGTTGTTTCCTCCTGGGCTACACGGCTATCCAGCGAAAGGAGGCTTAACTAAATATAGGCAAACCTGGGGAAGAATGTGGCATGGGCTTAGAAATTTTGATGAAACCGAGCTAATCGCTTCTCCGGAACATTCCTACCTGCAGATTTGCACTCCGGACCGTCCTTTAGTGCGTGTGAAAGAGAGACGTTTTGGAGGGAGCAAAGAGAGACTAGTGCTGTAATGTTGGGCTGAGGGCCAGACAAGGCCTGCTACACAAGGCCGAGCCCCACCACAACGCTCTCTCTCTCTCTCTCTCTCTCTCTCTCTCTCTCTCCCTCTCTGTCTCTCAGTCTGTGTGTGAGTCTCTATCTCCTTTTCTTCCTTGGTCAGCTATTAGAAAAATATTAACCGCAATCTCATATTAAGTTTTGTCATCTTAGTGAATACGTGCGAGGTTTAATAGTAATCGTACTACATTTGAAAATGGGTCAACGCTGACACGTGGCCCCACGTAGCTTTAATGTATCTCAAATAGGCCTTTTGCACGTAGGGTTTATTATTCCTTATTAATACAGAACAACTTAGAAGCCGCCGTTTGCGTTTTTTAAATTTTTCTCAGCATGCGTAAACAAAAAAGCGTCAATGTAATACGCTTTAGACATTTTCTTCTTTAGTCTGATTATACAATTTGAAGGCACATTTTAAAAAGTACGTACGTACGTACACAGTATTTAGGCGACGTATTTTGACCGCAGTATGGGTGTTTTTTTGTTTTTTTTTAACAAAATAAAAGGTTTTATCGTCATCAACGTTAATATCAAACCTGCCTCATCCCTGAGGAAGAATATCAGCTCTAATTTTTGTCTGCATTAAATCAAATTTTCCCCGTAATTAAAAAACTCCATGCGCCACACCCCTCATCAGTACCATCCAGCACGGCATCTTTTAATTATCGCCCATAAATCAGTTTTTCAGATGATCACTAATTGAAAATCTTTTTTTTTTTCTTTTTTTTTTCCCCTTCTCTCACATTAATTGTCGATATGGCTTCATGTTGAGCACCTCAACACACCACGACCAAAAGGTAGGAGTGGAGGCAGCGTGAGTCATCACAGATAGCTCTAGTCATCCCACCTACGTCCTACGTTTGACAGACCTATTCATCTGCCACTCTCACACCACAGGCCCTGGCACGAGCTCCTCCATCACTATCACCCTGGCCGGAAATCCTGACGTTGCTTCCCGCATTCACCGCATCCAAAATCTTTTCTGAGACCCTCGGTTGGGTGAATTTATGAGTTGAAACACCAATATTTAGACAAGAGACGCGTCATTGTTGGACACCAACTGGCTCACAAGGTGCAGCGATAAAGAATAGAATACAGACAGACTGTTGGTTTTTTTTGTTGTTTATTTTTAATTTTTTTGGTTTTCTATTTCTTATCCCGTGCAACTGTTCAGCACATGGACTGTAGAAATACAGTACAGCCCATGTTTTTCAATGCATTGCAGTGCACAGTCCAGTCTTTAGGGAAACGGAGCGAAACACGCTTTAATTCACGCTTTTTGTAACTTAAAAACTGTTTATTGTTTAATTAACATTGGGAAGATACAGAAATATTTCGTAGCATTTATTTTTTTATTACAGACATCAGCGTGTCCGCTACATACTTACAATCTTGTATTTTTGAGGTTTATGTCACAAATGACAAAGAATGTTATACAGTATGTTTCTTCAAAATATTGGCAGGCTTACGAAAGAATATTCAACCTCGATGAGATGAGAAAAACAAACTCGCTTAGCTTTTGGAATTCATAAGAATTTCATATTTTCACGTAAAACTGGCAGAAAATTGTAGTTTGCCGTGAGATTTAAAGCAGCACCCGCTGATTTCGCGTCCTGTCACGAATTATCCTGCATCGATTTATTTGAGACAAAATAATTAAAGCAGTTGTGGATTTGAATCGAACAAAACAAACGTTTCATCGCTGCACAACATTTTAAACAGAACATAAAGCCCATCACAGCACATCTTGCACCACCAGACGCCCAGGGCTCACACACACAGGCGAACACCCAGACACATTTGATGCTATGTACCCCACAATGAACCCAGGCTCCTAAGATGAATGGGGTTCCCACGCCTCTCCCAAGGAGTGCAGGGCACAGCCTCCTCCTCTGAGCATTCACACACACTCTTCTCTCTCTCTCTCTCACACACACACACACACAATGCACGCACTGCAGATGGCCACACAGTCACACTCGAACACACACACAGGTGCAAGAGTGACACAGAGACACACACAAATCGCAAAAAGAGACAAAAACACGCACCGACCCACTTAATATATTGATTATTATTTTGAAGCCACAGTAGAAGTTGTGAATAGAAGATTGTTTGTTTTTGTTCGAGCTTTTGGAGTTTGGCATTTAAAGACTATGTTAGGCAGCGTGGAAATAAAGTATGGGGTGTCTTTATAATGTTTTACTTAGTTACACCTCTTTTCCTGTGTGTGAGAGAGGAAGAGGAAGAGAGAGAGGGTGTGTGTGTGTGTGTGTGTGAGAGGGAGAATTTAATATAGGAAAGCAACATCCTTACGAGTGTGTGTCTTTGTGCAGTGTTCCTGTTTATTTATATATACATATATATATATATGTATATATATATGTATATATATATAACTTAATTTCAAACTTAAATTCAAAAGAATATCCGGCAATACTTTTTTTGTATTGTTTTACAATTAAAAAAAATATTTAGTTTATTTTAATTTTCCTATTAATAATAATAATAATAATAATATATATATATATAATTAATTGTTAAAGAATATAGTATTTTTGTGTTATATATTTTTAAATTATATATTGTAATAAATATATTTTATAGATGTGTGTGTGTGTGTGTGTGTGTGAGAGAGAGAGAGAGAGAGAGTGTGACACAGTGATTGGCACACCTGGATTATTTATTAATATGTGGCACAGGTAAACATAGATTAGGCAAAATTGGGAAATAAATAAATATAAAAAATATTTTAGCACAAAATAAATTACGGTTAATTCCGATTTATGTTACGTTTTATTTATGTTTATTTCTAAATGTTAAATATCTGTCTCCCGGGCAGTACCCAGTGTCTTTTAAATGTTTTAAAATATTAAGTATTTTCTTTTAAATTTCTGCATTTTATTTTTAGAAATTAAAACTGGACCCGAAGAAACAACTAATTACAGAAATTAAAAAAAAAACTCTTAACACAAAGCATGAACTTGTTAATCCACAGACACACACTGATATAAAACCCAGCCAGTCGTTTTCTGGACTAACCACTTTTCTGAGAGATGAAACTAAGCTTCTGCAGCACTGGCCCAGTAGATGGTAATACAGTTATCCAGTCTAAATTCGGCCACAGTATTCTGAGCCATGATCACTCTAACATGTGCTACATCAGCTTTAATGATACACTCAAGTAACTGCTTGGCAGGTTTATGACCTCAGCACTACATGGACACCTTGGCCTGTGTGTGTGCATTTGTGTATTTTTCGTGAATAGATCTGAACAGTACTGTGTGTGTGGACGTGGATACGTGTGTATATTTATGTCTCTGTTTTTCCCTTTCTTTTACAGACTCAATATTTGGGAATTACTCGACTTTTCCTGCTCAGACATCAATACCAAGGTCAGTTTAACTTTTTATTCATTTTGTCTGTTTTTAATTTATTGTTATTTCATCTAAGCATATGTTTACTTAGCTCTCCAAGTGTTTGACTTGGTGTATCTGTGTGCGTGCCACCACATCTTTGAATTCCCAAAGTCCAAAATGATGTTTGACTGGTAGGAGGGAATCTGCATCGTTTGGTTTCCTCTTTCAGCTGCACGCAGGCACACAACACAGTCACCGCAGTTTGTTGTTAGTTTATCGAACGCCACCATTCTCGGCGACCGAGCGATGCGTCGTGTCAAAACCGGCTCTGGCACGTTGTGTGTGTGTCGTGTCATCTGAATCAGTAAGTCTGTGCTGCAGCTCAAAGATAATCTCCTCAAAGGAAATTAGTCAGGAAAAAGGGGAAAGAAAAGCCGTCAGCCTAAAGGTCAAATGAAGATTAGAGGGAAACAGTACACGAGGGCACACCGGCTGGCACCCCGGAACTGCACAAAGGCCTCATTGTCACGGGAGCCCTCTGCTCCGCACACACTTTCCCTGCGTTCTTGGGGAGCCATGACACCTGTTGGTGGTTTTGGTCAACTGCACGCGGAGTGACAGGACACCTTCACTAGAGTGGAGCTCCAGCTTTTATGCTTTGGGCTTTGTTGTCATTTTCTGAAACTAGATGCCAGTCCAAGGTACATGAACAAGTCCAGTTGCGGCATGGATCAGCAGACTCCCACACAAATACAGTCACGGGTTTGATTCAGGGTCATGAGTTTTTATCTCATGTCATTCTCCTTATCTCCCAGAGAGTGTGCCTTTATGTAGAAATAATAATAATAAAAAAAAGCGGTGGGAAAAAAGCAAATCATTTTGATTTATATTGGAATAAAACATTTTTGTTTTATTTCAACCCTCCTCTCACGTCAAAGAGTACGGTGGTTAATCTCAAATAAATGTATAGATCAATCTCGACAGTTCACTACAGTTTTACAGTTCATGGCGCCGCGCATCTAAAACTCGGGACGAGCATGGAGTTTTTGGATTTTTTTGGGAGTTGTTTGAGCGTTTATGCCATTAAAGGGCTCCTCAGTGAAACCCCTTCTAATTTAAAATATTTTCATTTTTACCAACTGCATACGGATCCGTTTTCAAATATATTTATATGATAAGAAGCTCTGAACAAATTTTATATATATATCTTTACTGAAGAAAAATAGAGCTAAATATAGCTAAAAACGTGTACCAAAAATATTTCTCTTTCCAGTTAATTCCACTGACACTACAGAGGTGAAATATTCTGTGGTGCTCGTGCAGTAAATCAAAAATAAAAAAGAAAGATTTAAGTAACCCCCGCAGAAATATTGTCCCCATTACTCTGAATAATCCATCTCTTGAACAGACTATCTCCTCGGGAGTAGAAGTGTAAATTAGAAAAGCACGTTCTTCGGATTCTCCTGAGTGATGGAGACGTTGCTTCTGAGGGGAAAAAAAGTTGCCTTTGAGTTTTGTAACATGAAAGCTCCCTAAGCTGCGCACACCAAAGATGAAATTCAGCTCACTTTGACTGTCAGCCACCTTTACCTCTAACGATCTGTTTGAATAGAACCAGCAGAGTTAAATGAGAAAATACGTTTTGTGTAATTTACCTCAACCGACCCTTTAAGTAAAAGGTCCTCTCCAGTGTAAACCTGATACCGTCTAAACACACATTAGCAGTGGAAGCGAGGGAGCGAGCTGCACACAGTCAGGTCTGCCGTATACCTCACAGGCTTGGACATTAAGTAGCTCATATAGAGATTTGTGTGGCATTTATGGGATAACCGACCTGCAATAAAACAGCCGCAAACTGGTGCGTGAGTGTGTGTGTGAGCGTGAGGAGTTAAGGCAGTGACTCACTTTTATAAGCTGGACCCCACCTCGCTCCCTCGCGTTTTCCCCCCGTCGCTCGCCAGCTCGAGAGGAAACCACAGCAGAGCCGCAGTCTCTCCTGTCTCACTCAGGAAACTCCCTGAAACAACCACAACCTGTGTGCTTGACCTTCCAGCCAAACACGCGCTCAGACACACAAAGTTAGGCTCATTTGCACCGACTTTTCCGGCAACACGCAAATAAGGCACGGAACCGGTCCAACAGATAGTTTTTGTTTTTCTCAACTCTAATGAATAAGACGGCACGCATGCAAACACCTGCATCTGCACGCAGGTGTACACACGCTAGCACTGAAACGGTTGCAGCTAGCGTGTGTGACATGTGCGAGCACGCAGGTGTAAGCACTGATGCTCGGGTGTCAAGACGAGAAATGAAAGTCTGACCTTTGAGCAGCCGGCTGCAGCAGTTCACTCTCTCCTCTCGTTTGTCAGCATCGAGACGAGGAAACCTAAGAGGAGACGAGCAGACAGACCTGACGTGCAGAGGGGAGGAGACCAGTCAAGCTCAAGTGACACACAGGAAGTATTTTGACAGCATTCTTTGATTTGCAACAATTAATGCATGAAGAAGTGATCGTATCTCACTGCAGGGCTCGCTCTGCTCTACTGTCACGTCAACTTGGCTTTTGTTTTGTGAATATAGAGAGTAATAAAACTAAAAAAGTATCAGTAAGCAGTTAAATCATGTGAAGAGATGAAAAAGATTTTGGAAATTACTCAATTATCTAAAGAGTTATTAGAATAAGAAGCACAAATTCATTTAAATGTGCTATAGCAGGGTGATTCTTTAGGCCGCATTCTAACGATGTGTCGATGCTGCCACGCCATTAAGAAAAACGATTTAATTTAAAATATATAATCATCACAGAGGTGTGTTTAAATTAAATACAATACCAACCTACAATACGTTTAATGGCGTAATAATATGTGAGCATCAAGGTTCACTCACACTGCATCTCACACTTGTGATCAGTACTGTTTTATTACATTAAATTTTACACACATCATCTTAATATAAATAGCCCTGCACTAAATGTTCTCTTCATGATTGTTCACTGAATGTTCAGTTCATGTTGAAAATCAGTGTCAGGAAGGTTTTAGAGGATTCGTAGCGCTGCTAAACTGCATCGAATTAAAGTGTTTCTATTATTTAGCCCACTGAATAAAATGGGGTTGTTTAATAGAAACTACAAACCACAGCCTTCCAAACGAAAACACAATCGAGTAAACAGCTCTCGATTATTTTTAAAACAAAGTCTGAACGCCATCGTCTTCATCAAGCAGGACTTTTATATTAGGATGCATTCGTTTTCACTAGCGTACCTAATGAACTGGCGAGTGACTTCCCTCTTTTATAAACACACAGCTCTCTGTAGTTTTGTTTTCACGTGTTTCTTTCTCGTTTCCTGGAGGCGTTTCGGGTTTCAGTTCCCACAGGTCGCCCGTCGGCTCCTTGACACGAGAGACACCTGCAGGAGACAAACTGTCCTTTGGGGTGAGGTAGTAGGTTGTATAGTTTTAGGGTTATTCCCAAGCTGTCAGATGACTATACAACTTACTGTCTTTCCTGAAGCGGCTGTGATGGCATCGTCTTCAGAATCGGTGTCGCGACAAGAAATACGACTTTGTGTATAGAGTGATCAGTCTTGTATTGTTTTTAGTTAAGTTAAAGCAGTCAGAAAGGTAAGAGACCAGATGTGTTACAGTGTACTGTACATTGTAAAGCATGAGCCAGGTTTTAAATTTCCATTAGCATCTTGTTTGGACTTAGTTAAACTCTAATATGTTCTTAAATTGCGCTTTTTATATCTGCAAGTGCTTCAGTTTTTCATTTGAACTCATGTTCTCGTCACAAACCTCACTGCGCTCTCTTCACTGACGACAAAGTACTCTTTGCTCCATTTAAGTTTTGACCTCCGATCCACATCCTCTCCCGTCCCACCTGGGTGACTCATGGTGTTCGTACAGGGTGAGGTAGTAGGTTGTGTGGTTTCAGGGTTGTGATTTTACCCCATCAGGAGCTAACTATACAACCTACTGCCTTCCCTGGAGGGCAGCAATACATCACAGGAGCACGCGCATCCTTGTCACCTTTTGTGCTCAGGGAAAATGCCTCATTTACTGAGCCAGACAAAGGAACTGGCATTTAATTTCATAAGTGTCACAGCATGGGTGAGTGGCTATGACTTACAGTATGTGCGTAGATTTGTATTTGGCATTTAGAAACTTTTAATAATAACGTCTTTAGAAAGATTCATTCATATATATTCTTTGTATTTTTTCATCAACAATTAAATAAAGATTGGACAAAAAATAATGGCAAACTAAACTGACTGGTCTGATCATTGTGGCTAATAAGGATTGCATTGAGGAGCTACATTAAATCTAAATGACCCTTGATGGAGCGCATTGTATTTGGTGTACAAATATTAAAAGCTTTGATGAAATGTTAAGGATTTAAAACTTAATGCATCATTTCTACTCTAAAACCAAGGTAATTACTCATGATTTTTCAATGTAAGATGTTAATAATGTATGTACTGGACCAGAGCAACATCCCAGAAATGAATTGAAGGCAGACAAAAGAAGCAACAAAGAGTTTAACAGAAACTTCAGTAAGAGATTAGTCTAGAAAAAACAATTCATAAAACCTAAGCATGTGATTTCTCTCTCAGATGGAGGAGGAGGAGACCAGGTGTTGAGGTAAAAGGAAAAAATCATAAATTATCACCCTCCCACTTGTTCGGGCAGGCGCAACGGAGAACCCTTAGAAGAGTTATGTTGTCTTGATTCACTGCTGTGGAAGTCAACAGGAAAAGATGACGGCCAAAACAGCCCAGCAGGTCTCTGGAAGGAGACGAGCTGAGATTGCTGGGATGCGTTGGTTCACAGTAGATGGCGCCAGATAGTGCATTACTGCTCGGTAATTTATCTGGGATGTTGGCAGTTAACAGTCAATACACATTTGCTGGATAAGATTTATTACAGGCTATAAAAACACGAAGAGCGTTGGCACGGAAAAGGGCCGATCTATATATAAAAGGAGGACAGTTGAAAAGCAGGGTGACAGTCTTCTATCTAAAGCCACGTTACATACTGTTGCACAGACAAAAAGACATACAGTACAGCTACAGGCTGGAATTAGAAATGGGAATAGGACAAGTATGCTTTAGGTTTTACAGCTTGATATTTAATTAAATAAAATCTAGAATGAAATGTTTTCAACTGGTGGCTTCTATAGTTTCACTACATGGTCCACTACTGACACCAGAATGACTCCCTCCCTAACTCTAAGAAGTCAAATGTTCTTATAGACTATGGGAGACAGAAAACTAAACAATTATTTCATTTCATTGTGTGATTTTACTGCAGCGACCCTCCAATGAAGACAAAAATCCTGCACGGACAATAGATTAAATCATCACATAAAGCATGCGTCAAGGCACATTGTAGTTTTACACTAATGATTCCTTAAAACGTCATGAGATTTGTACATTTGCTGGGTTACCAACACAAAAAAACACAGTAAATCTGCATTTTGAATACAAACAGGAGATTCTATATATACTTTAACATTTCCTATATAACATAGGTACTGTACATGCAATGGTAGAGAAAGTGCAGAGCTGTTTTTGTGCACAAACGAATGAATTACGACCACTATCTATCTACACCGATCAGGCATAACATTATGTTCTGCTGGGGAAACTTTTGGACCTGGCATTCTTGTGGATGTTACTTAGACACGCACCACCCACCTAGACCAGACCAGACACCCCCCACCCCATAGCAATGACACTACTTGGTGCTTGATGGCAGCAGCAGCCATCCCCAGCAGGATGCAGCCTGACACAGGTACACACATAATAATGGTTTAGGAACAACTAAAAAAAAAAAAAACCATGAAAAACAGCACAAGGTGTTGACCTGGCCTCCAAATTCACTAGATCCCAAACTGATCAAGTATCTGTGGGATGATCCACAGATGGAGGCCCCTCCCCTCAACTCATGGGACCCAAAATCCCCCCCACTAACTGTTTTGGAAGCACAAGGGAGACCTACACAATATTAGAAAGTTGGTCATAATGTTATGCCTGATCCGTCTCTCTCTCTCTCTCTCTCACTCTCTTCCCATTACTGAAAACTAAATACACATTGTTTGCTGTAAGGCTGTATTTTTCTGGGACGCCTGCAAGTTGGCATTTCACTGAGGGAGAAACGGATTTTATTGAGCTCTTAGCAGTTACTACCCTGTCACGTGTGATGTTACTGACTCGTAATTGCAGGGAGTGATTTGTTGGAAGCGATCAGCTGAGCCCATCCATTTTACAGCTGTTGACAAACAGAGTCAATCAGTTACATCCTCGCTTTTTTATTTTATTGCGCAGTTAAAGGAGATAAAAGAGGCAAAACGTCCCAACACGCCCCCGCACAGTCCCATACCGAGCCACCGGGAAGTGACGGCGTCCCGCAGACGCGCACGCACGCACGCACGCAAAGCGACGAGGTCCGCGTTCGGATCCGCGCGCGCCGATTGGTCGCAACCATAGGTGTGTCGGGAGGTGTGCGTGCGTCACGCCGCTGTCCCTAGCTACGTTATTTCCTGCGGAGGAATAACGACGTCTCTGACAGCGAGGGAGGGAGGCTTCAAGTTCTCAACAGAGCCGATCGGGACCTCTGCGCGTCCAGGACCAAAACACCCTCCCTCCTCTATCACGCAGGCGACCATCCCGGCAACATGGTGTGGAAATGCTCCGGATAGCAGCCTCTGAGGTAATCAACACTCTTTATTTCCAGAGAATGCTGTTATGTAACCGTGATTATCAGCCTTTAAGAGGATTCCCATCCCAATGCATGTGGATTTGACAAACTTGATAGCTTGCACAGAAAGAATAAGTGAGCACTGTAGCTGCTAACTTTTTTTTTTTGTTGTTTTGCATAAAGATTTTTGCTCTAAATTAACTTCCTATGGAGCTTTCACCTGTCTTTGGAACAAACCACCCACGCTGTATCAAGATAAGCTCAGGATGTCTTTCCATCTCTTTGCGCGTGCAACAGAAACAGAGTAGAGCCACTAAACTAAACTCTTAACATGTGGAGGATTCCTTGGCACATGGGTGACCTTGCTGCAGCGAGATCAAAGGTCCAGACAGCTGACCCAGAGTCAGCAGATGGCACTAACAGATGTGAGCTATTCTTTACTCTGAACAGACAGCCCTGTTCTGCTCGAGATCTTGAATACCAGGCGGCCAGTCTTGAGATAAAAGGAGCATCAAGCAGGTACACTGCTTTGTGTTTTGATTTTAGGTCTCTTTTTTTTTGACGTCTCTCGTCACAGCTCCCGTTTCCTCTTCTAAAGATAGAGGCCACCGTCTGAGACTATAGTTCCTATGGGAATTTAAAACACAATGTCCTCGGAGATGATGGGGAAACGTGGGCTGGGCCGGAGTCATCTGAAAAGGGAAATAAAGTCGATTAAAGGTTTTGCTGTTGACCTGTTTGTTCAGTGCAGGTTTCATCACCCCATTAGAAAACAGTTTTCATTTTCTGGCCATCCTAGGTTCTGAAACGTCCAAATATTCAATTTACTGTGTAAGTCCAAGATGTTTGAGAACCTGGAACAATCAGGTTTGGCTCTTAAATGAGTTACTCCAAATGAGTTACTTAAATCAGTATTTTCAAAACATGAATCCCTGCAGAAATTATCAGATCCTATCGAACGTGGGAATTCAAATTCTCAAAATATGTCAATTTCGGATGAGATATTCATGGAGATACATTTCTAAGTTCATGTGCTGAGTGATCTCACTGTTTTATTGTGTTGTGCCAGACTTACCCAGCCTGCCATTTAATTCTAGCTGCCAGGAGCATCACTTTGTCAAACGTGCAACCAACCTGCCAGACCAGTTAGTCTACAGTTGTCTCAGTGTGTACAGCCGCATTATACTTACTCTCCTTTAATTTCAAAAGTAAACCAGAACAGAGAGAAGGCAGACTTCACAGACGGACTATATGATATGGTACGCAGTGGGTAGGCACACTGTAGGTTGAAAAACGCGCCCATTTACAGAAACAAACATTTTTTCCCCCCCTTACACAATTTTGGTGCGCCGTCAGGACCTGTCCCCCCGACATGCTGCAACACAAAGAGCAGATAAACAAGAACGAGCATGCGTTGGATCAATCACGTCCTCACTGTTTGGCGTCAGGGGTTGACAGAGTGCGCGTTTTCTGCCCGTACAAATAAAGACTGCACTTTACCTAATTGCCGATTATAACCGTTAGTACACTTTGGCATGAAAGTTAAAGTTGCACAAGCTGATGCGTGCAGCTGTGTAAACTGAGATTTTGCATCACATGAGCTGTGTGATGGCTCCGACAATCTCTTTAGATTAGATTTGTTGCCATTATAACACGTACAATTGTATTGTGATAATGCCACTTGAAAAAAAAAGGGGGATAGGTCTTACCACCTACATTTATCCTACAATTTTGTGTTCTGGATCATATGATTATTAATCCATAGTCCTTTCACAGCCATAATATGCCTTGCAAAGATCTACTCTGCAAAGTACATATAGTTTATAGTCAAACAACAGAAACATCTGTCGCTATGAATTGCTGGAAGTTGGAGAGTGAGCGCTGCAGAACACGATCACTGGCCGCAGCGCTGTTATGTGTTGCGATGGCTCAAGCAGATGTCCTTTACCCCGCTGTGAGCAGCTGCGAGCTCCACCAAGCTCCCACCCACACATATATACTTTAAGAACCACTCTTAAAAAGTTGACATATCCTGGATGGACAGGCAGAGACACACAGGTAGACAGTTTACTTTAGGAGACAAAGCAGAGACTGAAATGCTCTTGGTGCAGTGTAAACACCATGCGTGATGTACAGAATACACTTGGTCACGGCCAATAAATCACAGTGAAAGAGTTTGTAATGAGAACAAGTTGAGATTTGGCATGTGATGACAGTTCATGTTGAAATGACGTGCTGCTGTTGACTCATAGCGCCTGGTTCACTTATCAAGCAATAACTCTCATATTATGAACTTAACAGCCTTTACTCCTTCATTAGCACACAGAAAGAGCTTCAGTTGCACATTTTAGTCGTCTGTTTTGCAAAGGAAAGGGTGGAGGAGTCACTGATGTGCCAAGATTTATGTCTTGTAGTGTTTTATGTGAACATAGTAAGACATTAATCTGGTTAGTTGGAGATGATGTTAAAGCTGCAGTTAAAACTTTTGTGTCCCCCTTCTGGTAGAGACAGGAATTACATACACACGTATTTGGCGTGTGCAAATGACTTATTCCTGCATTTTACACTTCCTCAGTCCCTTCTATTTTTTCACTGCTGTTTAATGAGGAAAACCCACAATAACAGCAATTTGTATTTGTCGCCTTCAGTTTATCTGGAGCATCAGAAACATTTCTTGGACTTCCTAGTTTCCGTTTCATTCCTTGTGGCGATCAGAAACAGTGAATTCATAGAGCCCTAGCTACATTTTTAACTCTTCTTCCACCATACTCCTAGTTGCTTTAGGCTACCCCATCTCCATCTCCATGATTGCCACCTCCTTCAACTTTAGCAACCCAACCATTGCTGTTTCTCTGACTGAAACATGTAGTTCCTCAAATGGCCACTTGAGGCTAGCTTTAAAAACGCGCCAATCCCCGCAGACCTCTCTGTCAAATGCCCAACGCTACAGCAGAAAAAATATATATATATATATTTACAGAGAATGTGGTTGACATTTGTTTTCATGCACAGTCGGTGCTTAAAATGCTTTGGTACCAGTGCATTAATTAGCTTAATCAACCTTTTAACTCCAAATGATAGAAGTGCACCTAATGAGTAAATCTTGAGATGCACTCAGTGGTGGGGGCATGGCTGTTTGAAATAATGGGCTTTGACCTTAGTTAGCCTTCATCAAGGTGAGAAAACATTACCTGAACTTGCCCCTTGTTTGCAGCAGGGAGTTTAACCATGCCAGGACCCTAAACCTGAAATTTTGATGCATTCATTCAGGAGTATGTCTTGAGTGTGTAAAGAAGACAACAGGTTGGAGGTAATCGGACTCATTCAGAGAATATCTTTCCTGAAAATTCAACAAAACAATAAAAAAAACAGCCCCTAGCTACCTCCATACATGTCGTGCTGCTTCTGTATACTGTAAATGTTGTCATAGCAGTAATGGTATACTACTGAGCTGTAATTTTATCGCCCGGCTCTTCCTCTGTTGATTCATGGTCCATTTACATACTAGTAGCTTGTAGATGCCTTTTTGCCAAACAGACCACTACAGTTTGGTTAATGTGTTCATTTGATATGAATATTAAGATACATGCACTAATGAAAAAAGAGTTGTTTTTAAGAACAACGTCCTCATCCTAACTTTGCTCCTTGTCACAGTGTGCGTGAGTGAGGGCTTGCTCACCATGGCGGGGGATCTGTACTGTCCCCCGTCCCCACTGGGGGACTCCCTCCTGGACAGTCCGCTGTGTGGGGACCTGATGGACGATCTTCGTGATATCTCTCAGTCCATAGGAGACGACACGCTGGGGTTTGATTTCCCAGAGTACCAGAGCACTGGTTTGGGGTCCAAGAGCGCCATCGCACTGGGTGAGAAGAAGTGGCAAGGAAAGAGAAGAAAATTTAACAGTGGCCATGAGTAGCCGTGTTAAAATTAGACACAAAAATGCGTAATTGTCTGAGTAATCGTCTTAAAATGCTCTTAAAATCTTGCTGCTGACAGGTAATGTGAATCATTACTACACTGACCTCCCGGCCTTTTGGCTCCTTTCAGCCTTATGTATATTCACTAAAGAGGCTCATATGAAGCACTTTGTATCTGATAACAGAAGATTACAGACAGTCCTCTCAGGCCTGTGTCTCCTCCATGATGTTGCCCCCGCATTCCTGAGCAGCACTTGAAAAAATTTACCAAAAGCATTTTTGGTCTGCTGGAGACACTTAACCAACTGCTGAAGTGGACAAAGGCAAAGGCCAGTCTGACAGTAATCCCCTGTGTTGGCTGAAATACCGTCTCTGTCACACACGTTTTTCCACCAGTATTATTGGTTCGAGCAGTCACTGTTCAATTGTAAGATTTGACACTATTTTACACAAATTGGTATTTGAGACACATCGGGTCACATTTACCACATTTTCATAGCCACATTTCTTTTTTTGTTTGTTCAAACTTCTTAAAACACAATATAACAGAAGTATTCATCATATGAATTATTGAATTTACTATGCAGACGGGACTGTTAGCCAACTTTAATCCTAAAATGTCCTTTTTAACACACACTATTATTATAATCCAGTCATTCACTGTGTAATATACTTATGTGTGGAAGCTAATGGTGGCTAATTTTCATTCCGTGCATTCAGCAGCCAGAGGTCTGGTCCTTAGTAAGATGGTGGTGATATAGTAACGTAACAGGGATATATTTCCTGTCTGGTGTTCAGGTGGAACTCAAAAACTTGCGGCTACAACATTGGAAATGGTGCAAAAAAAAAAAAATGCATGGCTTTCAGTCGTAAGGCACTGCTAGGCAACTGTTGCCGTACACTGAGGCTAATAGCTTAGCAAGCTAACTTAATGTAGGAAATAAAAAGGCTTAATGAAAGGACTTTTTCCACAGACTCAGTATGAAATTATAAAGAAAACTCTATACTCCCACTTTATGTAACAGTATATGAATTCACCATTCACCCAAGCCATTGCTGAAAACTTAAGCAAACACATCACAACTCATTAGCGTAGACCTGAATGTTTTCAAGACGGCATACTGCTGCCTTTAGAAGCCCCATTTAAAGGCTGTTTGCAAAACTTTACAAACGTCAAATGTTTTAATTAATCCAGTCAATATTGTAGTTAAACTGCTGAAGAATTAAGTCAGTAATTTACAGTTGGGAGTATTAAATTCATACACTAAACCGATAAACTGAAACATCTAAAATTGGGCCTATTGGGATTTACTCGCTTTTGGAGCAACCCTCAAGTGGCCATTTGAAGAACTGCAGTTTTTGCACTTCCGCGTTAGCTTTATTTTTCATCGCTCCTCATCTACCTCTTAGCTTGGGAGCAAATAATCGTTATTTCCCAACTTCCCAACAAAAACAAAACTTAAAGTGTTGTTAGTTCCCTAATCCACCTGCTCTTATTTATAAATGTGCAACTGCTTTTTTGGGAGTAGATGTAGATTTTTCCAGGAAGTTGATCTGCCAAATTGGAACAGATGCTTTTTAAACCAGTATCTCAGTGAAATGACTCAGTGTTGTATTGTCTACTATAGACACCTTGACCCCAGCCTCCAGTCCGTCATCGGGGGTGTGTGGAGCAGCACCCAGCCCAGAAGAGAGTTTCAGCCTCCTCAACCTTGAGTGCCGGGTGTGCTCAGATAAAGCTTCGGGCTTTCACTACGGGGTGCATGCCTGTGAAGGCTGCAAGGTAAGAAGTGTGGGACTAAAACAGGAATGGCGCAGCACATTGTAGTCGGCAGACTGTGAACTGAGAAATGAGGCAAAGGCCGTACAAGTCCTATGTAGATTTTGATATAACGTGTGCTTCAAAGACAAATGTTGACTTCTGTGTGCCAGCGTGTAGCTGTGCAAAGGTGAAAAACATCCCACAAACACACTCGCACGCACGCAGGCACCCAAACACACACAAAGTCAGGCACGCCGAGCCGCCTGACCTAGAGGCCAGTGGAAAATTTCTGAGCCATGCAGCCAGGTCATGTGAGGTGGGGTACGTGGCCTTGATCGACTTATCACCTCTGCCCCGCTTGGCACGCAGCCCAACTCAATGACATTAATACAAACACATTTGTACACACATGGAGCTGCTACAGGGCGCTGCTTATACTACCTCCCACAGGGTCACTTTTGGCATTTAATGATAAGGGATATTTGCTTTGCATTAACATTGTTTTTCACCGGATTGAAAGGAAATCCTCAAAGTCTGAACTTGCTCAGCTCAGCAGGACATTTACGCGCTGGATTCCTGGGATTTTAAGCATTACGGACATGTTTATCACAGTGAGAACATTCTGTAACTCAGACCTCAGTGATCTGGTCTGTGTATGTGTGAGGATCATCACCGCATTGTTTGTGCGGTCATGTGTGCTGGTCGTAGCCTCATACCTCTCTAAGCTGACCGCAGGTTGCTGCTGCTGCTAATCTGAGCCTTTGTTTGCTATTTTAACTTGTGTCCTTGCCTGCTTTAAATTTTCTCCCCATCCACCTGATAACCGTAATGATAAAGAAATCCAGAGTGTGGGTGGTACTGCTAATATATTACAGATTTGTTTGAGTTGCCACATGTGTAGTAACTGGAGATTTTTCCTGTAATCTGGACTGGCACTGTGCATCCACAGACACAGGCAGGAGGTTTATGTTTCGCAATTCTCTCTCTCTCTCTCCAAGTTTTGCAGAGAGCCCTGACAGTTGCACAACAACGCTCATCTGAGAGTTTTTGATGCAAAACGGTCTCATTAAACACCTCTGGTTTATGACCCGCATTTTATTCATCAGAATCACCACCAAGGGTGCTCATCCTGCCGCCTGTCCTGGCACACTATCCATCATTGTGTCTATTCTAATGCAGGGACGTGACGACCTTGGACGGTTTGACGCGGCGCATGTGAGAGTCTGACAGCACCCCGTTCTCTGACTGACGATGTTGCGGCATCATGGAAAAGTCTTGCTTGTGATATGCAGCAGTCACAATACACGCCTTCCACGCTGGGCAGGCTCTGTGTGTCATTTCAACACATTGCTTTGAAGAGAGAGGGAGGGAGGGAGGGAGAGCGAGAGAGAGAGAGCACCCAGCAGTGGGAATGTGAATGCAATGTGCTGTGATGCTCTGGTGTGAGGATTATATGGAACATATGTGGGACGTTTAGCCCAGAAGGACATTCAGAGAAAAACTAGAAAGTATTGGAAAAGGTAGATCATAAAACCGTTACTTGCTCAATAAATGGAAGTTTGAATAAGATGTAATTTAAACCTTTCTGTCTGTTTTACCTTTAAGGAAGGGTTGCACAATACACCTCTTTGCTTGTCTTGTTACTCACGTCTCACGTAAGATATGGTAACACCGTGCTGGCCTCTGCCTTCATGCATGCAGGGACATGCATGCTGTAAACATACACATCTGTTTTCTCTCCCGTTGTCCTTTAATGCAGTTCTCGTGGTGCTGAACTGTATCCCACGGCCTTGAGAGTTGACGTTTTTGCCTGAGTCTCCCCAGTTTCTTCCTCTTTGTATCACTCAAAATGACGCAAAAATCGCTCTTCAACATAAAAGCAGCCGCGTCCTTGTGTAAGATAATGGCTGACATCAGAGGCTCGTGTGTTTTGCCACATACGTGACATCTGTTTGCTCCGTGTGTCTCAGTGTACGTTAGAGGGCTGCAGGATGTCTCATCCAATCAGGGATCTCGTTCATAAAGGTCAAGGTGGTCAGCACACCTTTGAGTGCATCTCTCTTTATGAATAGACGCAAATCCAAAGGGGTGCAATCCAAAATGTAACACAACACCGGTCCGACCGGAGCATAACATGTACGCGATGCATGTTTTATAACGTGCTGCTGATACAGGTGTCAGATTTATGGTGTGTAGCATACATCGCAGATGGATGGTGTTACTGAGTGATGATGACCTTTGTGTTCAGACATTATGGATGGATAGTAGATGTTCCCTCTCAGCCAATATGTTGTCCTAGAGATCAAAAATGGCCTCAACATCAGCATCAACGTTCGAATTACAACTATTAATTCAATAAGTGAATCCACACTTTTTACCATCAGGATACCAAGAGTGTCTGCATTTATAACGCACAGCACTATGAAATTATTTCCAGTTTAAAAGGCTTTATTATGTTCACTTAGGTGCCTGAAAAGTGTATTTTTGTGTTAAATGTGAATTTTTAAGATATATTCATATTAAATTAGTTGATGGCTACAACTAATATCCTTCTTTCTCAATTAGGGTTTCTTTAGGAGGACCATCAGGCTGAAGCTGGAGTATGACAAATGTGAGCGCAACTGCAAAATCCAGAAGAAGAACCGAAACAAGTGCCAGTACTGCAGATTCCACAAGTGCCTGTCTGTGGGCATGTCTCACAATGGTAAGGGTTACATGCTGCTTAAGCCAAATAATAGGCCGTGTTACAGGGAAATGATTAACAGTATGTATGTAACAGTAGCAAGTATGATGAATCACAATGTCAAACCCAAACCCTTTAGCAGTGTCTAGCTAATGTTGGCTAAAATGAGCTACTAGATATCACAAGCTGACACAAAGTCTTCTCATCTAATTAAAGTGTCTTGTACTGAAAGTCACTTAAAGGTAATAATCTGGCCCAACAGTGACAAAAAAAGTCACTTTGTATATTTTCTTAATGTTTTTTTTTTTTTTAGAGTTAATGTGTTGGAAAATTCTTAGAGACGGTTGATGACTCATTCTGCACTCGGAGGCGGATATTAGTTTTGCATCCAATGAAGCGCTTTCTCATTTCCCCATCCTGCCCGGGCCACTAGAGCCGATCAAGCAGAGCAAACTGGGCTTTTTCAGGCGTATCTAGGTCTGTTTTTACAGGAAACACATAAATATATGTAAATGAAAGCACTCTGCTAACGGCTAAAATCGTATTAATTCAGGAACAAATTTATAAAGGCTACTTTGTGTATTAATTGTAATGATCGTATTTCATTGAAATCCATTGATACATATGGAAGTGCAATAACATGCATGTACCGTACCCAATGCATTGCAGCAGTTACATAAACCTGGGCTCTGAACGTCCTCAGTTTACACCATACCATGTGTTTTTTACAACAGCAAGATGTATCCTTTCGGGATTTAGCTCCAGCCCAACATGCTTTACATTGAACGCCGTCCTCTCGGAGCTGGCTTGACGCTGAGAAAACACAAGCCCATATAGCTCCACATCTGGCCTGTCATCTGCGCTGACTGCTGAGGGGTCATTGGGTTTGTTATTGTTGCCTCCCACTGCAGACAGGGCCGTGTCAGAAACATGAGAGGAAGATAGAAATAGAACAGAACTTTTGTGCGCGATTGTTTGGATGCATGTACGCTTGCAGCAGAAGCATTAGCCCTAATGTGTCTGTGTGTAAATTAACTGTGAAATTAAACTCCTTAATAAGTTTCTAATGATGAATGTTTTATGCCCCAGCCATCAGGTTTGGTCGGATGCCCCAGGCAGAAAAGCTGAAGCTGAAGGAGGAAAGCAAGATGGTGGAGAAAGAGGTGAAAAATCCCATGAAGGCTGACCACAAGATCCTGGTTAAGCAGATCCATGAAGCCTACATGAAGAACTTCAACATGAACAAGGCGAAAGCCCGGCTCATACTCACCGGAAAAACAAGCACACCGGTAAACAGAATAATAAAGCCACAGACTTAAGTTTGAGAATTCGCTCTGTGACACCTACAGACATAGTCTCCTCTGCGTTTTCCAGCAGCCTTTGATCATTCATGACATGGAGACCTTCCAGCTGGCGGAGAGGACGCTAGCGGTCCACATGGTAAGCGGTGACTATGTGGAGTCTGACAGCGGCGTTGAAGCTAGGCAGGTGTTTCCAGCTGTGGCGTGTGAGGAGCTCCAGCAGACGGAGGCCGAAGCCAGGCTCTTCCACTGCTGCCAGAGCACCTCGGTGGAGACGGTCACGGAGCTGACGGAGTTCGCCAAGGCTGTGCCGGGATTCCAGAGCCTGGATTTAAATGATCAGGTGGGTTCAAGGTTGCTTTATGTCAAGGATGCTCTGTATTGTTATATGTGTGAGTGATGCTTTACTTTCCCATCTACCTTTAGGTGACTCTCTTGAAGTACGGAGTCTACGAAGCCCTCTTCACCCTCCTGGCCTCCTGCATGAACAAAGACGGGCTCTTAGTGGCGCGCGGCGGAGGCTTCATCACTCGTGAGTTCCTCAAGAGCCTCCGGCGGCCGTTTGGCGACATGATGGAGCCAAAGTTCCAGTTTGCCACGCGCTTCAACTCTCTAGAGCTGGACGACAGCGACCTTTCCCTTTTTGTGGCTGCTATTATCTGCTGTGGAGGTAAGTGACGTTGCACGGACTGACAACAGATCACAAGGGTTAAACGGATAAATGCGAAAAGAGCGTGAATTTGCGTCAAACATCATCCTCCTTCTTTGTTGTCCTTTCCCCTCTCAGACCGTCCAGGCCTGGTGGACGTGTCTCTCGTGGAGCAGCTGCAGGAAAGCATTATTCAGGCACTACGGCTCCACCTGCTGGCCAACCACCCAGACGACACCTTCCTCTTCCCCAGGCTGCTGCAGAAACTGGCTGACCTCCGAGAGCTGGTCACGGAGCATGCTCAGTTGGTGCAGGAAATCAAGACGACGGAGGACACTTCGCTGCACCCGCTCCTGCAAGAAATATACAGGGACATGTACTAAAACGCTAACACGCGGTCTTGAACGGGGGACACGTAATAAAGCATACACAGCTTTAACTGATAATGCTTATTAATGTACTGTAAGTAGTGTCAAGTGCAGCCTGACGTGGCTGCACACTGCTGTGACCATGTGACTCTCTGCTAATGGAGCAAAAACCTTAATGTTTTTAGAGGGGAACGGCAGCTCTTGTAGAGAACAACACTTGCTGTGTAGAGGTATCTAAGCTAAACAGGGAGCAGGTTCTGCAAATTTGCATTTTAAAATGAATGTCCACATATTAATATTGTCCTGTCACATTGTGTACTAGTGCCTTAATGAAGTTTGTAACATCTCCTTTGACTAGTTTGAGATTACAGTTTAAGAAACGCCTGCATCAGTATTCATCACATGCCACTATCTGACCTCACATTTATTTTCTTGTGCATCCCCCTCAAAACAAATACTCAGCCTTACTTCTACCGAAAGGAACCTTTTTTTAAAAAAAATGAAAGACTGTGATTTCATGTATTTATATTAATCCTATGTACAACAAGCGTTAACATTTTTTTTTACCAGTGTTACAGAGTACAGTCCTGCCATTAATTCATTTTTCTTTCCAGAAAAACAATGGCAGTGGCCAGTGTTGAGTATTTCCACCATAAACACAGTAATCTGTTCAACTGGTTCCTGTTGTATTTTGTAAATATGACAAGAATGTGGTGACAACAGCGAAAGGGACTCGTGTGTCTGCAGGTAGGCCCTCGAAAAGAGGAGCGCCCTGCGCCACTTCCTGTGCTTCAAATCCTAATGTAATATTAAAATGTTGTGTCACGTCATAATAAATAATTTTTTTTATTATGTATAGTAGAGTGTATAATAAAATTCCTTTGCCGTTTGTGAAGTCAGGGGTCTGTCGGTGGTGGTTTAAAATAAACTAATATATTTAACAAGGTTTTATCTGTGATGCGTGATTTATTTACTTGCCTGGCGTGTCTGTTCAGTCGCCGAACTCTTGAATTAAAAGAATTTGTTAAGAGGCTTTTCTGAGGCAGACATTTTGAGCTGTCATGGAAGGAAACCCACAGAAGGAACTAATAAACTTAATGATAGCTTTGTTCCAGGCGTCCCATTGAGCCTTTCATGTTATTAATCACGCCTGGGTTTTTCTTTTAATGACGTGTTGTTTAACTATCTGCTGTGGAAAAAAAAAAAAAAAAAAAAAAAAAGCAAATTATTACCACTTATTTTACTACTCTTTTTATTATAGTAAATTGCCTATTTTAGCAACCCGCTCTTTAAACTTTAATTAAATTTTATATACAAGACACATGCATCTTAAAATAAACTGTAAAAGAAAATAATAAAAATAAATCCTTCACTTCGAAATAATCAAGTTCAAATGTTCAGAACGTCTTATTCATCTGTCTGTGAATATTAAACATGTGAAATGACACCACTAAGGCGGTTATAACTAAATAACAATCATTTTAAAACGACCGCATTATCATTTGCATTAAAGCGCGGGTTAATGCTCTACTCCCCCGCTCCATGTGGTGGCGCTAAAGCTTCACGAAACATTGAACGTGTAGTCGACACCAAAACCAGGAAGTAACTTTTTTTTTTTTTTTCTGCCGTCAACGATGGAGCAAACTACAAGTGAAAAACCTCAAAAAACATTTACTTGCCAGTTGTGTGACTTGAGTAGCCCTTTTACTTACTACGGCCAGAAACCGCCCAACACCAGAGCTATTGTGTAAGTGAAAGTGAAGAAGAATAAACGCGCATTTGAGAGCGCCCCGGGGCTAGCTGCTGCTAAAGCTAATGTTGTTAGCCGCTACGTGTTAGCATGTCATTTGCAGCTGTGGAAGCGCAGAGAAGCTACTTAACTATGTCACAGTCACACTTACACCAACTATACGATATTCACATGCCTAGTTCGGCCTTACAAATCACAATTAAATTATAATTACGCTGGTTTTGTCCCCATTAGGTTGCTTGAGGAGTGTTTTGTGACCAAGGACCCCTTCAGTCCAGACAAGGAAAAGTTTCTAGTGTTGGGGTCTTCCTGCAGCTTGTGCAACAAGTGTGTGTGTGTTGGATCGGTAAGACGTCTCTCAACACTTTGTTTTTGCCACATGATGTCTTGTAATTCACTTTATCAAATCATTTTAGTGTCTGGGTGCACAAACGTTGCCCTGTTTCTGTAAGGATACACAACTCGCCTGTGCGAGACTGAGTTATTTCTAAGCCGTAGTACGTTGGGAGAGAAAAACTGTAATCATGAGCTAAAACTGAACGTCCTCCCTGAGGTTGATACGCTCTTGTTATAGTTTTTCGCTTGGCATGAACTGACCTTGCAGAGGAGCACAACTGCTGATAAACATGCATCTGTGGTTTGGATGTTTTTTTGTGGGATGACTTTGTAATCATGCGGCGTATGTGCTGACCCAGCGCACTGTGACTGTGAAGCTCTTGAAATCAATTAATCCACTTTAACTGATGGGACAGTGAGGCGTCTTTGCACCTTGGGGGTAAATGTGACGAGTCGGGACTTTGCGTGAAACCGGAGCACCTTGCACTGAGCTTTGCTTTGTCTCCTGACAGGACTGCAGCCTCTTCTACACCAAGAGGTTCTGCATGCAGTGTGTGAACAAACACTTGGACCAGTTCCCCCATCAGATTCAGGCTGAGCTGGCCAAGAAGAAGCAGAGCTCCAAGGCTGCCGTCTCATGACGTCTTGCGAGAGGTTCATAACCTGCTCACCAGTCTGCAACAAATGCCAGAGTGCATTTAAACGCAGCAAAACACGTGCAAAGGATTCGCCAGAACTTTTCAAACACAATCACACAGGATCAAAACACTACGTAGGGTATGGTAAATCAGAGAACTGGTGAATCACCTCAATCATAAAGACTTATATAATATCTTTTATTTGCCGGGGGGCTTTTTCCACCTTCATGTCACGACTGGTAAATATATTAAGAATCAAATACAGATGTAAAATTACAGTTATTCCATTTTCAGCCTGTCGCTTGTTCAGGCAAGTTCAGCTGCTATTCTGGGATATTACAGCCCCGAACGTATGAGTCAAACTAGAGTAGTAACTGTGTAACTAATGTTTGTTTTAGTGTCTGAATCTGACGCCGTTGCATCAGCCCACTCAGTCACATTTATCTGTGTTAAGCAGTTACTTCCATTCTGGCATTTTCACGAGACGCTCTAAATGCACCAACCTTTTTACCTAACAATCAAAATGCTAGACATAACGCTGTACAGAGATGACAATAATATATCTGTGCAATTACATTTACTGGTGGAGAAAACAGAACATTTGAGTTCCTTTGCTGAGGTTTTACATCGTGGATTATCTAGGTCATACTGCCTTAGTCTTAATATTTCTAATAGCGGAGAAAAGTGTGGCCCTTAAAGCGTTGGTTATGCATGTGTGACCGTAACAAAATGTTCCCTTGCCTCATTATTCACTTACCCGTCTAATCAGTGTGTTCAGACTGATTTTCAGTTCGAGAAGCACTCGGAAAACAACGGCGCGCACAGTTTGCAGCAGCAGCATAAACACATTATGGATTAAGTGCGATGGCGGCGATAACATCGATAAAACAGACGGCCTCGCTGTGTTTATCACGAGATGTTTGAGTCTTTTCAAGGGTTAATTGAAACAGCATGGACTCATAGGCAGGCCCAGCGATTTTTACTGGCAAAGGCTGCAGAGGAATGCAGATGTCACTCGCTGCACAGTTTAATGCGGGACATCGTGAACTCCTGGTGAAGTAGCGCTTACTGTTGCTGTTCTCGGCCAGTCGTTGCAGGATCATGCAGCTCTGGGATGCACAGAAAATAAATTTAGAATAGGAATTTCTTTGAGATGTTAAATCTTAAATGGGGAAATTTATTTATTTATTTATTTTTTTTTTTTTTAAAGCCTCACTGTGCTCCTTGGCTTTTAAAATTCTAAGCACACATGCGCAATTACGAGCAGTGAAGCACACAAACCACCCCTGTGGCACCAGTGACAAAGTCTGACAGCGATAGGCGCCGTGCCAACGATGACGGAAGGCCTCTGGCCGAGAGCTGATGTCATTGGAGGCTGATTTTTGAAGCTTTCTCTCTCAGTTTTTCCTGCACAAAAACCTCAGCCTGCGCCTCCGTGCCCTTCGGTAACCTTGAATTTGTAACTGAATAGATTTACACTGATTGAATCAAGTGTGCCTAAGCCGTTTATGAGCCACCAAATCAGATCATGCCGTGATATCTATCAGCATACAATCATTTGATGATTGATTTATCTGATAGTGCTACCAGCCTGCAGCAAGGCTTCAAACTGGCACAAGCAGTGGGTGTTTTATTTTTTTTTTTGGTGTTCTTTCTTATCAGGTGTCACAGTCAAGACAGCTATCTGATGTTTTCTTATTCACCGCAACTTACAGTGCGCTTAATACTAAATGTCAGTGGATGAGATCAAATAAAATCTGTGACCTTTAAGTGTTTATTTCATGTCTAACCTGATCCTGAATGGAAAGATAAAAGATGATCATGCCTTTATTTATAACTGCAGTCTCCCTTTCATTTGTTCGTGTGTGTTTAACTAACCAAACAGATTAATTAGGCCATATTCATGCATAGAGTTAATCCAATTCAGCTCTGTGTTGTTGTTACCCCTGTTCAACTTTAAGAGCTCAGTGGGCGGTCCTAGAGCGCAGACCAATGAATCGCCTTCTCTGTTTAAATAGTCCTTGATGTCAACTTTTCTTCTTCACTCATAGCTCCCTCTAACGCCATGTTGGCTGTTATGACTTGACGTGTTTTCATCTGCCTTACTACGGACTTGACAGGAGTGGCTTTCTTAAATCCCCCTGCGCCTTTGGAGACGCTATTTTTCACCCATTTTTCGTGCGCGCACGCGTCTTGGATGATACGCGCGGAGCATGCACGCAGCATTCCCGTGACTTTGCATTTGAAAGGAATACTACTTGGAAATAGCCGTTTGAAAGGGTTTGGTTCTTGCTCGTGTGTGTGTTTTTTCTTGTCATATGTGCAACAAAATGTCAGATGTTCGCCTTTCTAATGCGAGCCCGACATTGGAGAGGGTGGATGCGCGGCAGCGGGACAACATCAGACCTTCGGTTCGCAGAAATCTTTTCGGTACACCTGACCCAACGGAGTTACGGAGGAATGTGGATGATGCGGTGCAGGAAAGTGTGCAATCGTTTAGGGATACGTACAATTTCGATCCTGTCGAAGACAGACCGCTCACTCCGCGAAATTACGACTGGAGGGAGGACGACGACCCACCGGAGTTTTATGTCAGACCGCCTCACGGACGCCCGCAGCCCCAGCGAGAGGTTGACGTGCCCGAAGACAACAACCGGCAGGATGTCGAGGAGAGGCGTTCACGGAACACAAGCGGTTCACGGAAAAGACGATCAGAAGCCTCAGGTGAGGAACTTTTTTCGGGCTGTCACAAATTTTAAGTTGCACTTAGCTGCGCGTCTCTGCGGTGCCGCGGTGCCGCTCCGCCGCAGCACAGGCACGGGAGCAGCAGTTGTTTGCAGCCGTAAGCTCCGTAGATGTTTGACTTCTCGTAACGTGACATCAGAGAGAACATTTGCTTCCGAGAAATGCGTAATGTTTCACTTTTGCGCACAGTCCCTTCTTGCTGGATAGTGCTCTGGATAGTTTTAGGGTAAAAAGCTAAAAAAAAAAAAAAAAAAAAAATATCAGTCCCCCGTTTGGCCGCGGCACTCTGCCGAGTTCATCAGGTGACTTTTAAAAGCGGACTCGACACCCTGACAACTTATTCTATCCTGTCTGCCAGGTTCTTGCTCCAGCGAGGGTCAGAATAAACGGTTGCGCGGCGACGATGATGATGATGATGAAGACCAGGGTGCAGGAAGTCAGACGGTGAGCGCCGCGGAGAAGAAACCCAGCAGGCCAGATGACTGTGGGGAGGTCCAGTGAAAAGCCGCCAGGTTAGAACCCATCACCAACACTGGTTTCTTTGCTTGAATTGATAACAATACTTATTTTCCACTGTGTCCAGTTGGGCTGTGTTTACTTTGTTATAACGCATTCATAACAGCTGTAAACAGCTGCTTTCCTAAACCCAATGCGTCCTAAACGCAAGGCGTTCATACTTAAAATAACTGCTTTTTCAATTGCACCATTCAGCAGCCTGTTTCCTCTTTATGTCCCACAGAGCGGAGAGACCTGTTGCTGGTGAATACTGTAGCCTTTCTCATCATCTGACAGAGGGGAGAGAAAATTATATATATATATATAAAAGGCAGCCTTATCCTAAAGAAGGGAGGAGGAGAGGCTGCACAAGCACTGAATATGTACACTATCAAATTTTGGCACTCATTAATTAAATTGCCTCAGAAGCAGCAGACAATGTAGCAGTGTGCAAATGGATTTTTGCTCAATTTTATTTTTTTTTTATTATTATTTTTATCTACTACCTATGTTTCAGATGTAGCACATAAGAAAGCATGTTATGCTTTTTATACCTTTTGTTAAAATGTGTTTTGAGTAAATGTGTGAATTTGACTCGGGAAGTTGCAGTGCAATTTCCAACAGAGAACTATTATTTTGTTATAGTGGTCATTTGTATCATTATTCAGGTAATTGATGTAAAGTTTAAAAAAATAAAAAAATAAAAAAAATGCAGATTTAAAACGTCAGGGTTATGTGGAAGCAAAATGGCTTCACTTTTTCTGTGGCTTTATTTTCCCAGTGTTATCCATCTTTTGTTTTTTGAAGGCCCAGATGGCCACACTGTAAGTTGAGGGTCCATCTACCTGGGAATAGCCATACTAGATAAAAGTTTACATGCAAATAATGTCTCCCTGTGTCCCCGTTTATATGTCTTTTTATTTTATTTTTTTTTTAAATATTTTTTTTTGAGGGGGTTTGCCAAAGTTTATACCTTTTCATTTCTGGGGTTAAAGGGTGGTGGGAGGGTGGCTAAACTGCAGAGCAATATCCAACCAAATTTTAACAGTATTTGCTAATAATCCTAAGAGATAGCTTTTTTTTCTTCTTTTTTTTAATATTTTTATTTTTTTTTAAATTAGGTAATATTTGAGTGACTTTTAGGTCACACATCCAGCCCCTTGTAATAGGTGTGGTCCAGGTTAACATAGATAAAGTATGTTCACTGGGCTTTTTATGCAAGTATGTGAATCAAAGATTTGTCTTTGTGGTGTGGAATTCATGTGGAACATGTAATTGCACTATTGTTCATTTCTCATTGCAGTGAGGGCAGAGAAAAACAAAGTGACACCGCCTCACTTGGTGTAAAACTTTGAAGTGTACCTGTGTGCTTGTTATTATTATTATTTTTTTTTTCAAAAACACTGAAAAAGTACTAATTTATTTATGTCGAGCTTCTTTTGTGGGTGTGTTTAGCTTCCCAAAGCGACCGTTTTTTTTTTTGTGCATTTTTGTAAATATCTATTTTCATTATTGTTTTTAAGATAAATAAATAAAATTGCAAAACTGAGCCTTATAATTGATTTTATCCCCGTGTGTTTTGTATTTATTTTTTTCTTGGAGCTGCAGTTTCATTAGTTAAAAAAAAAAACCCTAACGCTAATGTGTAATAAATGTGCTCATTATTTCCACGTCGAAGTCTCTTCACCCCTTAAGAAAACACACAAACACACACACAGACACACTCCACCCTTGTAAACTGGCACACTGATCATAGTAATTACAAAGTCTTGCACACAAACCTGACACACAGTCACATTAGAGGTTTAATTGTTCCTGCAGTCTGAGGAATGACACAGCAGTGATATGACTAACTACAACTGTACAGTATCTGATCAACACCCACTAATGAATCACTCAGACACGAAATAGCTGTCACCCTATAATCAGATTTTAGTAATCTGCTTGCAAATAACTCAGCTGCGAGCTTATTTCTTTTGGAATTGGACTATTTAGGCGTTTGCCAACTCCATTTCCTGCAGAGCTGCCATTTGAAAAGATTGGATTTTATTTGCTGCTGGAGCACGGTCAAGAACACCGTGTACATCTTGGGTGAAGATACGGCAGCAGGGAGCGGGCCGTGACTGTGCTGAATCGTCTCAGCCCAGCTCTGCTCGCCGAAGTTGAAAACAACAAGGGTATGTCCTGAGGAAAAGAGAGGGAAAAAAAGTTTTTAGTTATTGACTTTCCACGTCTCCAATCGCAGCAGAGGGAAGAAAAGCAGACCACTTAGGAGCCATCCAGTCAGAGAGCTGTGGGAGGGAGCCTGGGACAGTACAGGCTGTTCTTTTCATAAAACACACACCACCCAATTAGTTTCATTGGCTGACTCTTTCCTGTTGATACCAGCGTGTAGGAGTCAAATACAGAGTGAGTGAGAGAGAGAGAGAGAGAGAGAGAGAGAGAGCTATTCCTATGATACCTCATTCTAGCTTCGAGTGTCTGTAGTAATTACTATTGAGCTCATGCCCTTTTGTAAACTTGTAGTGGATTGTTACATATTTGGTTTTGACAATACACATTTGTTTCTTTTCAACTCAACAATGCCAAATGGCAGAAACATGTTCAAATTTGTCATCACCAAAGCTGCATTCAAAAACAAATACATGTCCTATTTAAATAAAGGTTGTACATTTTTTATTTTTTTTTTGTTTTGTGCAGCACTTAAAGCTGCACAGCGGACAGGTTTGTCTCCCCCTTCTGGCAGCAACGGTTATTACACAAATATTGCTGACGAGTGTGTGGAACGTATGCCTGCAGGGTCCTGACCTTTCGCCTTCGCACTTCCCATTGTGCAAATGATGGCAGAGGGCAAAACAATGGAATTACAGTATCTGTGCCAGAAATGTCGACTATTTCCCACCACAGAAAAGTGCGACACTTCCTCTGACCTCATGTTTCTCTTGTATGTGAAGCATCCTTGGTTTTTTTAAACCGCATTTTCCCAACAATGTGCAATTGCTGGAGGCTACTTTCGTTTTCATTGCTATGGTTGCTTCCCCCCTCAGTTCAAACAACCTCAACCTTGCCGGTTGGCATAAAAGAACACGGTGGAACAGCGGTTAGCGCTGGTGCCTCACAGCAAGAATCAGATTCGAATCCCTGATGGATTCGATGGAGAGTCTCAGGGCGTCTCAGGGCCTTTCTGTGTGGAGTTTGCATGTTCTCCTTAGGCTTAGGACTAACCCTCCATTTGACCATGCAATTTCATTGTACAATTGTATAGTGACGAATAAAGCACCTTACCTATTTAACGTTGTTCTTTTGATTTGAAGCAAGATTTCTTCAAAGAACCCATTTTTCAAGTTCAGGAAGGGAAATATTAAGGAGTCATTTGCACAGGTAGGTTAGAGTGTTTTAAGATGCTTAAGTTCTTCAATCTGGCTTTGGCGCCAGTTTCCTCCCTTTTCCAAAATGTCCATACGCTTCGGAATTTCCAAACAGGTGCGCACCTTCTCTCGTCACATTTGTTTTTATGGATGTACACCTTCGCGTGTCGTTCATGCCCCGTTTTGTGCAACAGTTTTAAATGAGGCCTTGAACCTTTTGCAGTAATGTTCTCTGAACAGACAAGTCAAAGATAGAGTTGTTTGGCTGCAGCAGTAGACAGGCTTGGCACAGGCCAAAGACAGGTTTTCAGGAGAAGAACCTCAAACCAACTTAGAGGCGTGGTGGTGGAAATATTATGGTTTGGTTTTGCTTCGCTGTCCCAGTGACTTGGCAGCATGTAGCATTGATTCAACGAGGAATTTCTGCATCGTATCAAATAGTGCAAAGAATGTTAATGTGACAGCATCTACCAAAAAAAAAAAAGGGTGTTGTACAGTAGGTGAACAGGATAATGTTCCCAAGCACACGGGCAAATCCAATACAGAATGGCTCAAAGGAAAGTACCAGAGGGTTGTGGAATGAAAAGAAAAGTGTTAAAATATTTTTGGGGGATTTGGGATGGGTGGAAGAAAACCCTCACCTTGAAACTGGGGAAATTTTGCAGGCAATCCAAAAATTCCGGCAAGCTGATGTCAGAGACTGGAGGATAATTATGCAATACGTGGACAAGAAGTTATTTTCTGTGGGCATGGGTGCACTTACCTTTTCCATAGACGAATGTTAGAGTACACAAGTTGATGTTTTTGTTGAATTAATAATTGAAAATGCTAGATATGATATATCTAAGCGAGGAAACAGTTTTCATGGGATGTACTCGCATACAACTTTATATCTGTAGGTATTCTTATCTCGCCTGATTAGGCTTCTCTGGGCTGCGGAGGCATGTGCAGACATGTCTGAGCCGACTGTTCGTAAAATACTGTAAGCTTTAATTAGTCAGTGTCCAAAGTGTAGCGTAGTGTCAGGTGTCTCGGCCAAAAATTTATGACTGTAATTACCTAATCTGACACAGTGATGATCTTATCAGGCAAAATAATACGTTGTCTGAACCTGGCATCAGGGAGGGATGACTTACACCTTAACAATTCTGCTTAGCTCAGCTGTTGCATTCAAATCACCGGATTTACTTTATAAGGTGCCACGGTTTGCTTTGATTGGTGCATTTAGCCCAATTGCAGCTCTTAATTTGGAGAAGGAATACACATCCAAGAGAATAAATAAAGGCAGAAAGGATTCTCAAATCCGAAATGAGGGAATGAGGTAAACCGTTGACCTCGAGGTAGTGCAGGAAGAGAGTCAGCGGCTCGCACATTATGCCGTGATACAACTATGACATCACCACTTTAAAGGATTTCAGAGACCTGTGGTGAGTGCAACCTCAAAACCACGGCCGATAGAGGGTACGGTTGTCTGTATGTTTGTATACGCACATGAGTGTGTTACCCCAGACTGACCTTATTCACCATTTTACTCTAGCTTGGCGAGAGGTAGACGCCCACATTCACTCGGAGCCGTAGCCTCGCTGAATTTTACCAGGCTCTTGTACCTTTTAAGATGTATGAAGAGTTTAATCAGTCCCTGTATACTCTGGTTTTCCTGTGAGCCTTCCTGAATTTGCTTCCAAGTCAGGAAAACACTTCCATATTCCCAGCGTTTAAATTAGCAGGCCCCTAATTATTGCTGCAGATAACGAGAGGAGAAATGGGTCATAAAAGTCTGACATCTCGGAGCGGACGCTATTAAGAGATATTCAGCAGAGGGCCTACAAAGTATGAGCTCATTACTTGGCAAACTTTACCAGGCGGATTGGAGGTGTTTTTTTTGTTATTTTTTTTTCAAACAAATGTCTTGTTTTAATCTAGAAATACAACTTCCCCATCTGTTCCATGTTATGAATTTGTCTGATTTTCGTTCTCTTTTTTTTTGAGACGTCATTTAAAGTTTTTACAAGAGCGTAGCTGCTTTACTTTTCCCCCTTTGCTCTGCCTCGTGGTCATGTGCTCTTGGCAGCGGTGAGACTAGGAGAGATAAAGTAGAGATAGTTAGGCGAGAAGAAAGAAGGGAAGGGAGGAAGAAAAAGGAAAGACGCAGAGAACTATTGAGTTAAGAAAAGGAAAAGGAAGACAGGCACGTTGGCTGTGTCTTGTTGCAGCCCGGCCAAATCACGTCCAGTGCAGGATGTAAACAAACTAATCTGCCAATGTGAAGCCTTTACACATTTTGGTTTTGCTCAGGGCTGTGTGACTCATGCAGGCTAGCTATGTGACCTCAGATGCTGGCTAGCCTGCTGCTACAGTACTAGAATGTTTAGTTTGCCTTGCAGCAGGGGTCACCAAGACTGCGCAGGCCTGCTGTGTTCACTACTAATGCATACAAATACTCTTTGATAAAGTGGATAGAATGAAACTGCTGCATTTTTGAAAATAAAGCATCACGTTTCTCTGCATACTGACAGGATTTAGCATCCAATATATCTGAAGTATTGAGGCAAGCTCCTTAAAGTTGTTGACCTCCAGGTTGACCTCCAGGAGGTGACCTCCTGAATACTGCGTTGCCATGACAAGCATTCCTTTCACTGTATACAGTGCAGCCAAACAAAACCAAGGTTTCTTTTAAAGGACCACTGTTTTGGATTAAGTGACATCTGGTGGTGAGGATGTGAACTGCAACCAACTGAATAACCTGCCCTCAATCCTCCCTTTCCAAGTGTGTAGGCGAACATTTGGTGCTGGCTACTCCCAAAATTGCATAATTGCCCATGACCACATATAGTACCAATAAAATATAAAATGACATTGATGAATTTATTTTAGATATGTATCTAGAAATAAATTTGAGTTATTGTGTTAAACTACAGGCTATTGCTACCATGTAAGATCTAAGTGCTCAGTTTGTCCACTCTGGGCCACTTAGAAAAGCAGCTCCGTGTAAGAGAACCCACCCCCCATGAACATATGACACACGGGAAGAGACTAGCAGCGATGTGGCAACATCGCAGCGGTATTTCCTTTCCAACTACGGAGCAATGGCGGCAAGTATCTAGAGAGCAGCCAGAGCGCCCACCGACTGAGTGACTTGTTCATATGTGGATGGGTCTTTACAGTTACAGTTAATACAGAAAAAATAATTATGAATACTATATTCCATTTCTACTAATATAATTTTTAATATAAAGGTTTTGTCAATAATAATTGCAACGGTGGTCAGATTTCATGCTGAAAGACTAGTTTTCAGCAGTGCACAGAGCAGTTGTCTTGCTGGGGTGTTGAATTAATTCTGTTGCTCCATTAGAAACAATTCAAAATTATACATAAATAAAAAGAAAACGCCTTAAGGTCATTTCTAATAATTTTGGACAGTGTTCTGATTTGCAAATAATTTGAACTTTACAGTTAAATGAAAGAGAAAATGTCATATGTTGAAAAAGAGGAAATTTGTTTTTTTATATAGGCTTGTTTGAATTTGATGCCAGCAACAAATAAAAAAAAAAAGTGTGGGACATGGGTAAGAAATGACTGGAAATGTTGCTTAATGTTGAAAGAAAACACCTGGTGGAACAGCTGATTAGGTTCATTGTTGACAGGTTAGTGACACGGTTGGGTATAAAAGGAGCGTTCCAGAGAGGCTGTGTCTTTTACCACTCTGTGAAAGACTGTGTCCACCTAATGATGTTTGTTAATGTAAAATTGAGAAGAACTAGGTGATTCTATCATCGTCTGTACAAAAATATGCTAAATATATTTTGAGATGTCAAAACGCAGGAAAAATAATATTTAATAGGTATGATCTTCAGGTGGATCAAACAGATACGACTCTTGAGTGGAAATCCTTGTACGGGCTCAGGAACACTCATGAAACCCACTGTTTTTGAGCGCAGCTTATCACTGCATCCACAAATGTATGAAATCCTACGAAAATACCAAATATGAACAAGATCCAGAACCGCTGCTGCCTTCTTTGAGCCTGAGCTCATTTAAGACGGCCTGAGGCGATCTAAAAACTGTCCTGTGGTCTGGCCAATCAAAATCTGAAGCTGTTTTTGGAGATCGCCGAGTAACTCCGCGAAGGCACCGGAGCAGCATTTGCTGACATCCACACAATGCGATTTTTCAGGGAAGGCCTTGCTTATTTTAGCACGGCCATGTCAAGCCACATTCTGCACGTATCACCACAGCGCGGCTCCGTAGTAAAAGAGTCTGGGTGCTAAACTGGGCTGAATAAAAGTCAAGACCTGTCACCCATTAAAACATTTGGTGCATTATGAAGCAGCAAAACGACACAAGAGGCCCTGAAGTGTTGAGCAGCTAAAATACTACTATATCAAGCAAGGATGGGGAAAACATTCTGCTTTCAAAACTACAACAGTGTGTCTTCTCAGTTCCATTTGCAGTTGCATTTTGTCTTTAGATTTTACACATTATCCCAACTTGATTGTAGTTAACTGATAATCTTTAGTTTCTGGACTATTGATCAGCGGTTTGGAGGTCGGGATGGTCATTTTTCGTAACTGCCTGAATCAAAAACAGGGTTTGATTTCTCAAGGATCTAAACGACTGTAACTACAAATGCACTATTGTAGAGACAGTGCAGCTTTTGTGCTGAATGAACCCAGTGTATTAATGCCATGGAGACAAACAGTTTCAGTCTTCAAGGTTAGCTGAATGTTGAGTTCATCCTATCCTGGGGGTTTGATAACATGTGCCTCTGAGAGCAGGAAGAGCAGAACAACAGCAACCAAGATGAAACAATCAACTCCTGAGGTGACTTGTGCTCGAGCTGATAACCCGAGGCCATGTCTTTTCACTGTACACGTACATCACGGCTCAGGCAGCTGGGGGATGGCATGCAAACCTCAGTGTGTATGCATGGCAAGCATAGCAACAAGGTCCAGTACCTAGTATTAGTGTGGAGGGAAATTCATTTAATCACTTTTGTGTGTTTTCATTCTGGGATGTGAGAAAACTTTCAAACTTCTTTTTGACTTGTGTTTAAAAATAGGTGGTTACTAATGCCGACAAGTACCCGGTTTCCACGATACATTTGTGATACATCAGTGTTTTTCATCAGCAACATATGAACATACGAGTGAAACAACACTGAAACGAAAACGGTCTTTGATGAACTCTGAACAGTTGACCCCCGAGCTGCAGTTTTTAGCCGTGAGTAATGTTTGACCTGAGGACAGACGTGTGGCTACAGGAAGTATCAGCACTCGCAGGTCAGGCTGGGGTCGACGCAAACTCCTCTAATGTGCCTGATTGGTGCTATGATTGGGTGAGATGGGGTCGCGACCCTCTGAAGGGGCAAATGTTAAAGGCTAAATTATGAAGGCCGCAGGGAGATTGTTTGATTCCACGGCAGGTCACGAACGAACACTTAGCCGAGCTCACAAATGGGGGTGACAAACGTCTGCTTTCACCTAAACTGTTGTGTTTTGGAATCAGACCAGCTTTAAGTTAACAAAAAGATAACACATTTAAAAGCTAATGCCTGCTATAAGAAGAAGAAGCTAGCTCGGTGTTCTCAGTGCCGTTGTCACAGCAGAGACTACAGAAGAGACAAAAGAAGACATTTACGCAGGAAGTGAGGAGGAGAAAAAAGAGAGCGTGACCGAGCAAATGGCAAGTCAACAGCAAATCTTGGACCATCTCCTGGCCGTTGGCGTGGGCGGCCTTGTGAAATGAAAGGCTGCAAGACAGATGCTGAGCCGGCCTAATTAGCATTGGAGTGATTGCAGCATGGCTTGTGCTGTCGCACAAGTTTGTCAACTCGCTGGTTTTCAGAGCAAAAATATGGCCGGAGGTGTAAAAGTGAACTCATTTCAAACAGAAACCTTGCACGTCTTTGCTCAAAGCGGTTTTAAAGGGCATTCTGACCTCCACAACGTATCATAACCACAAACACAGAAGAGAAACGACGTCCTGAACGTCCACATTTTGAAACAAATCATTTATATTTAGTCATATTCAGTCAAATAATAGTACGCGACTAATCTATCAACTATTTGACACTGTGGGATGAAATAAAAGATTTATCTTATCTTATCTTACACACCGAGGTATGCTGACACCAGTTACACTGACACTGCCAAGGTAACATTTGTTTGTGTGTAAGCATGTCACAATTTGGCCATGAACCAGAATATTGGCGCGATACCAGTGAAGTAGTTCACGCTGAGGTAGGCGTGGATGTCTGTACCATATTTTGTGACAATGCATTCAACAGCTGGTGAGACACTTGACTCAAAACCACAAATGTCAACCTTATCGTGGCACAAGAGAAAAAGTCATCACAGTTATTTGCATTCATCACTAGAAGCTGTGCATACTGAATGAGTATGAGTATGAGTATGACTATGAGTGTGATCATAGTAAGTACTACATAAACCTACAGACTGACACTAATATCCCAAGTTGCTAGAATAGCCTAAAAAAAATATGTGAATTCTGAAGACTCACCTTCCACTTGTAACTTTCTCACTGCAGACCGCCTTGCGTACTATTTCTGTAAACTGTTTCAGATCTTGCTTTTAGACCTAGCAGGCCAAAACCACAACCGTGGCCTTAAACGTAACCTTCACTGCCTTCATTTGACTCTGGAACACACACATGCAGCTGATGTGGGATGAGACCTGCACATACGACGGGTTTCGCAAGCACCCGAGCTGTCTTGCATTTCCTAATATATATAGCACAGCAAATGAGTAGTGAGGTTTAACATATGACTGTCACGACACCTTCTGCTGCAGGTGGTGCAAAGGTGATAGCGGAGGCCGGATATTAGAGTGGCCATGTTGAATGTCAAGTTTTGTGACTGAGACAGTGTGAATAGGCAAAAAAAAGAGGTTGAGATGCAGGTCATGGCCAATTTGGGATATGACGCCACCTCGAAAACTGAATTTCTATTTTGTCCCTCCACGTTTTCTTTGTTTCTTGGTCTTCACACACTAATAAGAACTGGAAACACTGGGATCTGAATATTAACCTTTTGCAAACCTGTAGCTGCTTTGTGCTCTTTCTGGGGAGAAAAGATTCTGCATCCTGTTTGCATTTCTTCCTGAAAACCTTTATAATCCTTTGTTTAAACTGATATCATTCATTTAAAAGTTTTATTTTAATGCAAAAATGAGTTAATGGTAACCCTAAAACAAGACAGAGTTTATAGCTATGCTAGCAGGCCTAGCACTTGGAGCTAAATAGTAAAGGTAGCATGGTCACAATCTCATGATGCTAACATGCATGTACAGCTATGCACTATTGCAGTCACTGATAACTGCTATTTTGATGAGTGTCACAAGTACACGAGAGGACACTATGAATGTGATTTGTTTTACAGGTGTTTGGCCATAAAGCTAAACTAGATTTTGACCTGACGGTGGAGCTAGATAAAAAGCTGGGCTCACTAATCAGAATTCCTTCTGAGGGAAAACTGAAACTGCTAAATCTTAATTAACTTCTCATTTCTGTTGAGATATTTTCACTGCAAAACTGCAAACGTCGGTCATAGCAGTGCTGGGAGAAAATCCTTATTTTCTGGGAAACATACGTGAGTCATTTTAGGAGTTTTAGTAGGAGTTTTAGTATTGACTGACACTGCATCCCTAGGATCCCTGCTAGCATAGCTTGAAAAACACACTGCCACAAACTAAAAAATGTCCAAGCATTTGGACGTTCAGTCAAATGACTTCGAAAAACACCGACCTCTGACCTCCCAAGACACATTCTGTGAGCCATTTTTCTTTTGTTCTCAGGAGTAACAAAAACAACCCCTGAGGTTCAGCATTGTGATAAATAGCTAACCAATCTCTACAGTGAATATATATGAGTACATAAAATACTACTACTAACATGACAGCGAGCTGGACAGTATATTAATGATAAGATAATCAGCAGTATTTTTTATCTCGAGGTTCCACTAAACACTAAAGATATCTCCCGACCAGCTTGAAGAAGTAGTTGCACATGCACAAACACAACCCGCGCTCAGGCCTGGGAGCTGCCCAGTCCAGCCACAACCACAGTTGGGAGTCCAGTTCAGCGAGAGGCGAGCGCCTCCCGTTCACTACCGCTGCCCACATTTATCCTGGCTGTCTCGATTTACCCAGAGAAATGATTTACAGATGTTTAAATCCCACATCTGCAGCTTCAGTTCCACGCTGCTTGATTTGTATCAGCATTCTGGTGCGAGCGAGGGCGAGCATTAGTCATTGTGATTCGTTTGCAGAGATGAAAATAGGTATACCCTCGGCTGCAGGCGAGATGTCAGGAGTCAGATGTGTGTTTTCTTAAACTTTAACTGATGGGGTTTTTTGTTTTTAAATTAAGGATCATAGAGTGAGTGAGAAAGTCTTACTCTAGGATCTCTTGGTTTATTTAAGGATTCAATTTTAAGCCAACAGTACATTATACATGTAATTTTGTAATTAACACCAGAGCTTTGGCTTATTTTACCTTTTTGTTGCTTGTTTGTGGGATAAAGACTGAGCTACTGCATGGTAAGAGATAGACAAACAGATGCAAACATGTTTTTTTTTTTTTGTAAAAGTATGTAGATTCTGGTTTTCGGGGGTGTGAGAGAAAATCTAGAGGAAGAACGAAGACACACACCAGCAGGCCCTTCGTTTCTGAATTTCTGCGGTATCAGGGTCACTGATGGCCCACACATCTACCAGACGCATGCACTTTCACACTTCCACACACGCACACACACACACAGACAGCCTAGAGCTACCACTTCCCACACACTTTCACTCTTGAAGCAGCTTTAATCTGGTTTGTAGTTAGACTAACATTTTGAACCAAGCAACAAAGGGGAGATCATGCGACTTTTGGCATCGATCACATCAAACAAGGGCAAAACCTGCACCCACGCCTGCAATGGTGAACCACTTCTGTGCATGTACGTGTGCATATGTGTGCTTGTGTGTGTGTGTGTGTGAGAGAGAGAGAGAGAGAGGGGAGGAAAGAGCGAGCTCTAACAGAAAACAACATGTCTGTCTCTGGCTAAACCACAAGCCAAATGTCACATTCAACACAGTTGAAAGGAAAACCACTGAACCAAGTTCTTTTTCTCACAAATAAACAAATGTATATTCTCATTACAAGGTTACATTTGCAACTTTGTAAAGGTTTTTTTTATCTAGGTGCAATCAAAAAAATATTAAACAGATGTCTTCAGTGAGACTTGCAGGATTTTATATATATAAGAAAAACAAATGAGCACGGTCTGCATCGGCTGCCTATCTCTCCTCTGGACATTAACCATCTGTTCACGATAAAAGTGCACACACAAAAGCACATTAATTCACAGTGAGGTCAACAAAACACACCTGCAAGCACCTGGGCCCGATCCAAAGACATCGTCTCCTTTTATGAGTGATGATGATGCGTTTGGCCAGTGATAAGCTATAATGCGGTCGTATGGGTCGATTATTAACTGTAATTAAGCTCTAGGATCATCACGTAAACGAAACGCACGCCGGGTTGACTTTAAGTGCACTGGAACAAAGGGCAGTGTACACAAGTGTAACTGACAGGTGGATGAAAAATACGACTCCATGTCGATTTGGATAAGGTGCCCAGTTCAAAGTTCACCTACAAATGAATGGTCATCTCCAATTGTTTCACTATTAACTGTAGGAGCTTTAAATAATAAGAAACAGAATCCTCTTTTGGTTTTTATACAGTTTCCATCTTAGAGGCATTTGCAAGTGAAACTTTCTGATTCCCTTAATGTCCTTGAACTATTGATCCGTTTTGCATAACAGTGTCATGTCTGTGCAATGTTGACCTATCCTGCAATTTATTACGCGTCTGCTTATCTTTCTGCTTTCAGCCAGCCAAGGTTTTTGTCCTTCTGCAGAAGCAAACTTGTGTGCTTCCAGTATTATCAGTAGCAACTCCAATTTAAACTCCCAATAAATGATCTGCATCCAATAATTTGACCTAAAGAGAAACCAATTATTTCAGTGGAGTTCAATTGAAAGTTTTACGTCCTTTTTCTAAATTTCTGCATTTTAACTGCTGCCCTCAGTCAGAAAGTGCTACATCTTGAATAACTTTTAAGCCCAGAGTATTACAGTCAGGTTGGCTGGACGACTTTGATAACTGGTTTCCAAGCAGAGTTGGTTGGAATTGCCTTGTCCGTTAAAATGGCTCTGGGTGTAGCATGAGCAAATTTGCATATGCATTTTTACAGTTATTTCAGAGCAAAGATGAAAGCTTTCATGTTCACACTGATGTGGTTTCACAGTCTTTTAAACTTTATTTGCGCTTCTCGCTGTTCACTAGAAGTGGCTCCTCTTGTATCTGTGCTCAGCGTGTCCGTGGTTGGCACAAAGAGGCTGTTGCTTTTTTGTCTGCATGAAGGGTTGCTTGGTTTGTAGCGTAGAATGGATCTGTTTTAGTAATTTCCTCAAAGAAGATGAAATAATGCACTTTTTGGGGACTATTTATCGCTGTAGGTTTAGTATGGTTGTCAACAAAGAGAAGTGCATCATCTGCAAACATTATGACCCAAATTCTGGATGGAATGCAAGTCAAATCTTTTCCAGTGAGATCTTATCCTCTTCACTAAATCTAGTGACTTATTTTATTAGCTGGTCTGCTATTTGCTAGATAAAACCATAGCTTAGTTTGTGGCAGGCAGTTCCAATGGGAAGCTGATACGCAAGAAAACTGTTTCATGCTGAAAAAGCACATTTACATTCAAACGACATCCATTCCAGGAACATTTCTGATGACGTCTTTCGTTCTTGACCTTTTAGTAGGACTGTAAATGGATTTACACTGACTATTGCAGGCAACAAACCGTTCGTCTTCAGGTCATGAGGCCACTAAGAGAAACATTTTTGTCTCAACAGGCCACAGTAGGTGGTGAATATGAAAGTTTTACCGCCACTTCCACTATTTTACCAGCTAACCAAACAGAACCACAGAGTGATACAGCACTTATATTCTAAACAGATTGGTAGACAAACTTACAGGCCACAGCAAAAATAAAACCATAGTATGACTGGTGGCTGTTGTTAATTTCCTAGCCTGTCTGTCACCCAGGCCATTTTTGCAACTGAGTGCATTCTGAGCTTCCTCTATGGCTCCAAAGAGGCCTATAAAATGAGCCATAATTGTTATGTAGATGAGCGATGAGGTTATGTCCTCGGGTGTATAAATATATCTTTATATGAGAGCATGGTAGGTAATGAGCAGTCATTATGATAGGGGCTGTCTTAGATTGCACACTGAGTCACATCCCAAGGGCTCCCTGCTGCAGCATAAACACACACTTACGAACCGAGTGCTGGCCGTTTTCTCTCAGGCCTGCAAATGCAAATGGAAGAACACAAGAGCGGAGGAAAAGGGTGCGCTAACAGAGGGCAGATAGCTGCGACCCAAGCTTTTCACTGGCCTGACGGACAAATAGAGAGGAGTTAAACGGGGAAGAAGAGGGAGAAAAGTCTGAAAGAAATGGAGAAATCCTACCACCCAACTGCAGGAATGTCTTGGCTTTCGCGGACGTCTTCTACCATCAGTACAAAAAAAAAAGAGAGGGAGGACTGGTGCGTTTGGCAGCGGCACCCTCTAAATCAAACACTAGAGCTGCAGCGAGGGGAAACCACTGCAAGGAAGCCATGAATTTGATTTTGACGTTATCTGTGTCAGTTCTCCTATCTTGTGTTGCACCACTGGGGTTTATGAGCCTCGTGCAGTAAACTCACACTGAAACACTTTTCAGTGCAAAACCAGAACACCGCCATTATCTACACCAGCAGCCACGGCCCTCCCCTCCTCGCAACATCGTAGACCAAACTGACACCACACAGTACTCGGACGCAGTGCTCCCGATCTCGCCGTGTTTTGTGTAATTAGATGAGACAATGTTGCTGTAAATGATGTATTGCGACACTAAAATCAGGCACTGCAACAAAAACATCTTAAAGTTGCACCAGCCTGTAATTTTCAATGACATAATCACATAAATTTAAAGTATAAATAAGTGAAAGGGGTTGCCCAAGGTGTAAACCCATTGAGAATGATCGCTTGACGCTTCTTTGTTTTACCTTCTTTAAGCTCATTGTTTCAGTTTTATGGCCACAACTTTCCAAGTTTTATGACTTTAAATCATCGTAATGTTTCAGTAGTTTTGACTAAAATCTGTCCCACTTGCTGAGCACTGTCCTACTCGATAGAGTTGTAGAGCCAGATATTTCCCTCAGGAGTTGGTGGAGACCAAAGCAGGGTTCAAACCGGTGTGAATATTTAAGTCAACAAGAATCCAAAATAAAGCTGTTCTGTCTCAGCCTGGAAACGAGACTGAGCTTCCCTCACCCACACATGATTTTTATGGCGGAAAGTTGGTTTGAAGTCGCTCCGTTGGCAACTGAATACTGAGTGGACTTTGTACGTTAATGGACAGAAGAGAAACAGCGACGTAGTCAAACATGTCACCTGAGTGCTGTAGAGTTTTGTTTGTTTACAACAAGATGGTTCTGATTGCTTGCAGGACTATCTAATTGTATGCAGTGGTATTTTTTGCCATTTCACTGGGCTCAAAATCTAGTTAGTGCTAGTTCCGTCTTTGCTAGACATATAACTAAGTAACTCTTCAGTAACACTTCAGATGTAACAACTTCATGACGTAATTTATTAGTTTTCTTCTTCCAACTTGTTGTGCTGCTCACGAATGGTTTAAAGAATCACTCAAGAGCACCCTTTGTCCCCTAGTGACACTATGCTTACTGCACGTGAGCAGGTGTCCACTTTGTTTACACCTTGTACTCCTCTGGCATGTGGACAAAAATAACTGTGTACGTGCGTACTACAGCTAATTATGGAGAACGGTATTGCAAAGGAATGATGCACGCTAGAAGAACAGGTGACATTAGGACATCTTATCTGACTGGAAACACCCAAACAGTTGCAACTGAGGAAAGCTTGTGTGTCAGTTGCACAAGTAATGTTAAATAATTCAGCGGCAGACACAGACCGCAGACCAGAGTATGTCTCTTATCAAATTCTGGATGGAAGTATTTTGGGACTTTGTTAGTTACACAGTCAGGCACTGATGCAACTGTAGGTGAGCAGTTGTTAATTGTGTTAATATCTTATACTCCACTGTACACAAAGATGCATGCGTGCATATTTCTGCCACTACTGATGGTACTGCAAATTAATAATTCACGCAGGACATAAGACACCAATAAGAACAGGTGACTTTCGGACATCTTATCTAAGTGGAAACATCTAAACAGTTGCGACTAAGGAAAGCGTGTGTGTCAGCTGCACAAGTAATGTTAAATAATTAAGTGACTGGCAACAGTGTGACGCTTATCAAATGGAACATTTCACAATATCTCTTGACTGAGAGGTGAAAATGCATCGATGCACCCACGAAAGGAGAGAAAAAATATGGGCAACAAAACATGTTGGATGAAGTTAAAGAAAAGTATTTTTCTTTTAAAAAAAAGCACTTTATTTCTCCACAGTTTGTCATTTAAAGGGGAACTACTGTTTTTTACAACCTGGTCCTTATTTCTGGCATAAAATATGATTGTTTACTCACCCATATAACTTTTGTGTAATTTGTAGTTGTTAGGGAGATATTTAGATCTGTGCATATCCATATAGTGGGAGTGACTGGGGCACCGAAATGCAGCCTCTAAATAACGCATTATCTGCCTCGAAACTCGTTCATTTCACCAATATTTTGTTATTGTATGCTAGTGCTATTCCCTGTTGAGTCCGGAGTTACCTGTTATCATCTTCTGGGGTGTGTAGATTTGTAGCAAATTACAGGTAAACAAGCTGACCGCCGCGGGTGCGCGCGGCACTAAGAGATAACATCATCCGGGTCAGAAGACATCATCCGGGGTCTGTAGGTCAATCTACAGATGATAATAACAGGTATTCCCCTCAACGGGGAATAGCACAAGCGTATCATAACAAACTATTAGTGAAATGAACGAGTTTCGTTATATAATGCGTTACTTAGAGGCTGCGTTTCGGTGCCCCAGTCACTCCCACTATATGGATATACGCAGATCTAAATATCTCCCGAGCGACTACAAATTACACAGAAGTTATATGGGTGAATAAACGATCATATTTTATGCCAGAAATAAGGTCCAGGTTGTCCAGGAACAGTAGTTCCCCTTTAAGATCAATGAATAAATGCAATCAGCCTTAATTTCTGTCAGGAATATTCCTGAGAGGTGCATCTGAAAGAATTTCCTGAGTTATGCATCAGTGACATTAACATTCCAGCTGTCCTGAGTTGTATAGGGTGTAACCCCTATAATTCCTTTAAGTAACTGATGGTCAGTCATTTGAGTCGTTTTCTCATTAAACCACCTTTTCACTATGTTATTAGCCCCAAAGGAGGTCATTTTCTCATCCAGGTCATTCTTTAAAAGGAGGGAGTGGTTGTATCGCTGCACTCTCTAGTGTCCAGTGTTGTTACCTCTGGCCGGAATCGCTGGTCAACTTCAAAGCCCTGAGAATAGCACGAGGTCAGCGGTCAAACTGTTTGTCTTCCTCCCAATACGAGTCCAGTCACCGGGCCGTAGAGAAGGTAAATGGAATGAGAGAGAGGTGGAGACCTTATCTGCGCTCTGTGTGTTTGGTTAAAGAGGAAACTCTGCTCGAAAGTGTTTACACCCGTGATGATGGCATCCACGTTAAATAAATCTTTGTGAAATGAATCTGTATGGACACGCACGCCACAGTTTTATTAGAATGTATTAAATTACTCAATAGAAAAAAGACTAGGCAATGGAAAAGAGGATGGGGGATTGTATTGTTATTCATGAAGATGAGTGATTGATTGTAAGTTTAGTTGAAAGATAATTTGAAAATTGTCATGTAGGAGGTAGTGTACATACTGAAAGTGCCGTTAGTGTTTTATTAAGAAACATAATCATTTCCCGGTGTTTTTCTTAATCAGTGTAAATGTAAATGTTGTTAAAGAACATGCATATCCAATATTTCCAATACAACATCCACACATTGTAGTGATAACTTCCTATGGTTATGTCGAGGCAGTACTTGGGTAAAGTCAGGGAAAGTTTGTGGTTGGCTTTAATGCAGAAAAAGTCCCGGATGACTTCAGACACAGTCTGTTTGTTGAAATTTAATAAAAACCACAGTCTTTTCCTAATGTTAACCAAAGTGCTTTTGATGCCAGAATCTCAGCGCAGACAGAATTGTGGATACCGGTCATTGGTGTGACAGTTGTGCGTTTTGTACCATCCACCCCAACCACCTCCTGCTGACTCAGATGCAGTTCATAAATGTGGCGCTTGCTATAAAGCTACATAAATCTGAGGAGGATTGGCTCCACTCTTTTGGTTCATCACTACAAGTTAGTCATTTGATCCATTATTAGTTTCCTTAAAACATTAATTTAACATTGATCTTGCCCATTAAATCTGTTTGTGCTCTAATGTGTTTTTAATGAACCAATGTCGTTTTTATTCAGCACTGTTTTGTTTTACCAAATCACTTTGGACACGCAATCAGCATAACCTAAAGGCACAAAAAGAGGACGAGAACACAAACAGGGCATCTATCCTGAGCTGACAATAATATTCATTCAGGGTCAAACAAGGAAAAATGAAAAACAACAGATGGAAGTACATGAGCAAACAGTGAATAAACATGGACACACTTTATTTTCACCCCTCTGTTCCTCGTCCGCTTGTGATGTGTTAACCATTATTTGGAAAAACAGATAGCGCGTCTTCTGAAAATTATTGATAGCAGACAATAAAAGTGTTTTACCACATGTTGACGAGCGGTAGACAAAATGATCCTTTTTGCAGAGTGAAAACTCATGTTTCAGAAAATATAGGCTTGACTGATGAGTTTCAGATAATGTTTCAACCTCAGAAGTGACACCCTAAATTTTTTGGAAGTGAACCTCTCGTATGCTCCAACCACCGAGCCATAAGTCATCCCCTGGTAGGAAATCGTGGAGAGCATTGGGGCCCAAATTCATTCCTTGTCAAAACAGGACATACTACAGCGGCCATTAAATTGAAAGGAATGCAGGGAGCGCGTCTCGTAATTTCTCTCTCTGTCTCTCTTGGCTCCTACGTCTCTCGTTTGCTTTTGGAAAAGAAAAATGAAAGACAGGCTCTGGTTCGCGTGCTCAGGGTCTCACCGCTCTGAACCTCGAGGGCAAATCTTTGTGTGTGTGTGTAAGTGAAAGAGTACTGGGTGATGATGAAGGGCATATGGAGGGGACAAGGAGCGTATTTCACAGGCATGACAGATCAAAGAGTGACGACATGGTTGTTCTTTTTCTCTCACTCTGTCTCTTTAGCTTTCCTCTCTGCTTTCGGGCAGCTAATAAAGTCCACTAATCTAATTAGGGCATGCTTAAAGAGACCAAGTGGAGCCTTGTGTGGAGAGAGGGCTTGAAAATAATTTATTTTTTTTCCTGTGGACTGTGGTTTGGAAAATATCCATCTTTTAGGGTGGAGTGAGACACTTTTATTCCTTTTATTGCTTCACTTCTCACCTCTTGTCTGTTTGAGCCTCGCTTCCCCGAGGACGGGGTCTTATCTGTGACAGCTGTGCAGAGTGGGAGATCGCTTCAGGTCTCCCAAAGGCACGTCTTAGAAGTCATTTAAGGTGATCAGCAAAGGCAAGAGGCAGGCAAAAAGTGAAATACAGCCAATATACAGTCCTCCTCTTGCATCCCTCGTCCCTTTCTATGCTGCCATCCCATCTGCCATTGCTATCCTGGTGCAGTTGCACAGCAGCAACATTTGAAGGTCCTTCCAGTTGTCTTTGTGCGCCTGTAAAGCCCTTAGAGATGACACACTATGATTCAAGGCTCTAGCTAGCAACATAAACACCAAATTAAATTAGCCACAGCTGCAACTATGAGCCTTTAAAACTCATTACCCATTTTCATGGTTAATCTATGAACACAGCATTTCCATACATGTTGATATAATAGGAAAATGAAGTTAGCATCTTTATAGAAAACGGTTTGCAGATGCTGCTATATGCTTTATTGCATTTGTCAGACTCTCTTATAGACTTTTTTGATAACTCCTCCATTTTTAAGGGTTGCTTTGCGGTTTAGGCCGGAATAGCAACCTCTCCAGCAAGATTTTCCCCCACTGAATCAGACTTTGCACCACTTGATGGTTGGTGACTGCATAGGCCTTGTTTCAGACCTAGCATTAAAGGGGAACTACTGTTTTTTACAACCTGGACCTTATTTCTGGCTTAAAATACGATAATTTACTCACCCATATAACTTTGGTGTCATTTGGAGTCGTTCGGACGATTTTTACATCCACGTATATCCATATAGTGGGAGTGACTGGGGCACCGAAACGCTCTAAATAACGCATTATCTGCCGCAAAACTCGTTCATTTCACCAATATTTTGTAATGATACGCTAATGTTATTCCCCATTGAGCCCGGTTATCATACCTGTTATCATCGTCCGGGTTCTGTAGATTGACCTACTAACCTCTGACCTGGATGATGTCATCTCTGAGCACCGCGCACACCCCGCGCGGCTTGTTTACCTGTAATTTGCTACTGCTAGTTTTTTGCAACATGGCTGAATATTTTTCCGATTCTGAGGTTGTGGACGACGACTTTGTTTATGATGGACGTCCTTACCGTTTTGAGCCAGAGTATATGGAAGAGGAGGCAGAGAGAGGAACAGCTGGCCAAAGAACAACAAACTGCTGCACGTCTGCGAACAGATAACAGGTAATTCCAGACTCAACGGGGAATAGCACTAGCGTATCATAACAAAATATTGGTGAAATGAACAAGTTTCGCAGCAGATAATGCGTTATTTAGAGGCTGCGTTGTGATGCCCCAGTCACTCCCATTATAAGGATATACGCGGATGTAATTATCGTCCGAACGACTCCAAATGACACCAAAGTTATATGGGTGAGTAAAGGATCGTATTTTATGCCAGAAATGAGGTCCAGGATTAGTATTAGTGAGTAAGTAGTATATTAGTGTATTTCTTCAGATTCAAGTTTCACGCTCTGTATGCAGATAGACACCAACATCATTTGAGGCGTGACAGAATATTTTAACAGCGGCTGTCTCTGATGGATTGATGTACTGCTGTTTCAAAACCACCAACAGCACAGTTTTTTGTGTATGTTTGTATGCACACATGCAACAAAGACGTAATAGCTCTCATTACTGATGAACAGACAGATCATTTATGCTAGCACAGTTTTTCTTTTTTCTTGCAAACCTCCACTCATGCAACCGCACGCTTGTTGAGCACAGGTCTTATAGGTCTTTAATGTGACCCAGGATGCATTGTGTGTTCACACTACCAAAGGAATGCTGACTAGCGTGCAGAAATCTAGACCACCTCCAAATGTGGTCAGAGGTCGGGTCTCTCAAATGCGATCTCAGTGGTTTCTGGGTGTGTTCACACCTGCTCTATACGTTGGCTGCTTGTGATCAGATTCCCCATGGCGGATGCTAATGCAAGGTCTGAACGGGCCTTAAAGACTACCATCACAAATCAGTTACCATAAGATACCATAAGTTTGTAGGATGCTGCTGCACCCAGAAGATGTGCAGAAGTCCATCTTTCCCTCTAACCTTTTGAATCCCAATCTGTTGTCATGAGAGTTTTGACCATTGACATCAAAATATTCTTGCTTACTCCAGCTGTAAGAATACAAGATAAGTTTCGTGCCAGCCTTCGGATAAGAAGTATACAGTGGATTTTACATATGGGAGACATGCAAGATATTTGATTTTCTTCCAAAAACATACAAACTCCAGAATATTTTCCATGCCGAGCAGCCAGATATGGCTGATTATTAATGGAGACATAGCCGGCACCCTACTTGTACGCAGTATACAGAACATCCAGCCAGTATCTTTATCACTCTTTCCAACTAAAACCCTCCTTGCTGTCTCCAAAACATGCAAAGTCATCATGGCTTCAGCTATTAAGTTACCATACGACTCAAGGTATAAAATTACAAAACGTTCAACTACTGCAACGTGCATCGAGATGTTAAAGTTGATAATGTAGCACACACTGTCATCTTGCTGCTGCAGTCTTAGCCGCAGCAGCAGTTGAGCTTTGTTTGGGTTGTGGTACAATGGTGTGTGTCATTTTACTACTACAAGGGTGTGGCCGAGCTCTATTTTACCACACACATAAATGCGCACACGTACAGTATGCACGTGCAAACACACACACACAGCGCCTTTTGGCTTTAAAGGGCCAGTCACGCCGTGACAATGTGGGACGCAATAAAGCAGATCATGGTTTGTCATTCTCTTGGGTCTGTGCAGCAGCTGGTGACAATGGAAAAAAAAAAAAAAGGTTGAAAAATAGTTTCACAACTATTGCGTAATGATTAATAACCGTGGTGGAATTAGCAGTAAGTCAGAGGTCATTGTTTCAAAGCATTTCCTATTGAAGGAAATGATCAAATGGATCTGATGGAACCTGTCCGATGTAATGAATGCAGTAACTGTGCAAAAGATTGTACACCTCTGTCCACAGTTTCCATGCAAGTTTGAACATGCATCAGTTTAGAAATTAGTGATTAAGTATTGCTAAATTTACTTTTTGCTGATAGGGACAAAAGTTTGGACTCATAAACATGGGGGGAAAAAAATCTATTGCACTGCAGGAGCTGATTTTACTACTAGCACTGTCAACTAAACCGGTCCAACCAGCGCCTCAACGGGAGCCAAACTATTTCCCTCCAAAACTGCTGGGCGGAGACACAGGTGCAGGCGTGTTGGCACGTTGCCCTGTTCGTGCTCTGCAGGCAGGGGACATTTTCTCGGATAGAGGTACTTTTCCAGTCTAACACTAAAGCCTGTCCGGGAGGGTAAACCACTACCGGAATCCGTGCCAGTGTTTTTCCCCACATTCCTCTTCAAGACATATGGTATAGAGAATGTCAAGTAGGAGCTGAGAGGCAGTAATGAAAAGCAGTGCTTCGGAGGTTTTTATTATACCCAGACGTGATGAAATTAATGAATAAAAATGAGTGAAAGACGTGCATCCAGGAGTCAAGTGAAGGGGCAAGTGTGTATAGAGTGGGTTAGTCGGTAACTGGGTGTGTGTGTGTACTTTAGCATAAAGGTGGGTGCTAACAAATGTTAATATGTTAACTAGGTGTATGCTCAATATAAATAGATTGTTTGCATGAGTCAAGACTGAAGTAAAACATTTACAGCAAACTCATAAATCAAATCATGCAGGTGGTGATTAGACCTGCATTACAGGTAAAAAAGAAAACATCTGGGATGTGTGCTGTGCTGAGTGGGCATGCGTCACGTATGCCATGCCTTATTATTTACAGTTCATACATTCATGAATTGATTGATATGCAGTGATTATTCCAACCTGACATGAGCAGATGTTTATTTAATGACTGACAAACAGAGACCGATTATTATTCCACCATTGTTCTATTCACCTCGGTGTTGATGATGTGTACGACTTCTCTTTTAATGTCCATTTAAATGCATGAACTTCTCGTTATTGTCAATTATTAGAGCTGTGACACTCCAAAGTGTTACCACTTAAGTGTCTATTCAGCCCAGCGCAACGTGTCAGGTCACCTTCAAAAAAAAGAAAAGGCTGAGTCAGGAACCTTTTCTTATTGTGGTTGTTGAACAGCTGAGGTGCATAAAAATGCACCACCCTTACAGTTGGCATCAAAGGGCAACTTAGCTACAGAAACTATACCTGACTTTAAACTTGATTTTTTTCAGATCTGATTTTTTTCTCATGGAGGTCTATGGGGCTTGACTTGCTTTTGGAGCCAGGCTCAAGTTACCATTTGAGTAACTGTTAATGAACTGTTGGCACTTTTGCTTTGGCCTAATTTTTCAGTCATGGATATTGCCACCTTGGCGGAACTCATCACTTTAGTAGCCAAAAACGGAGGAGAAGCTTCTTGCTGAAGGGAGAAATTTGCCTACTAACATGTGCTGAATGTTGTAAAAGGTTGTTTTATAACCCAAAACGTGATCTTTTCCTGAACCCACCCAAGTAGGGTTGGTAAATGGCCTTGTTTTTATATGAAACTAGGTCCCACCGAGATTTGGACTGTGATTGCTGGATTCAGTCCAGAGTGCTAACCATTACACCATGGAACCCCTATGTATTACATATAAACTATACGGTTTCCTACATGCCATCTTCAGCAGATAGTAGCTCTTCTGTCCCTTTTTGTTCAAGTTTTTGCGAGCTAGCAAAATCTTCTGATCTGTAGTCAGATGCGTTGTCGCATTACGCCACTAGCCCTACTTGGTGTCTGTACCTAAGCGAACAGTGATAAAACGGGACAAGAAGTCAACTACATGACACAATGGTCCAACATGGGAAATGAAACCCAGTCTCCCAGGTGATATTCCTGTGTTGGATCTATGCAACCTCTGTATCCTTGTATCCTGACTCCCTCAACTTCTAAGGGGCATTTCAGTGTCTTTCGGCTAGCTGTTTTGGTTGCACTCATTGACAGTCATATCATGTGGGATCATTTAGTTGGTGGAGAAGGAGGAAACGCTAAAAGAGGACGAGATATTGGAGTGATCCTTCAGGCGATTGGAAACACGACTCTTAAGTTGTGTCTGCTGGTTGTTTAAATCTGCAACTGATAATGAACACATTCAACACAACAGCTGCAGTGTCTTGCAAAAAAGACCTAACTACAGTCACCTGATAAGTTCCCCCTGGGCTGGTGGAGGAGTCCATTCAAAGTGGGAAGCAGCGGTATCAATACAAAAACGAGGAAGTTACAAGCTGATAAACATATGCAGAAACTTTTTACTTTAATGCCTCATCACCTTTATAATACGCAGTAAAGGTGTCAGCTCAGCTATTTCTGGCTTACGATAAAGTACTGTGTGCACGAGAGAAGGCCACTGCGATACACTGGCCATGATAAGATTACTCCCTCACACTCTCCCTATCTGTCCTCCCTCTCTCCTCTGCACTTTACTCTGTTTTCCTCCCCCATTTGTGCTCTGCGCTTCACCCATAACCAGTCAGTGTAACTCCCTCTACACACACACACACACCCTCTTTTCCTCAACGTGAGCTTTACAGTGCTCCAGCACTCTCCACCTGCCCTGCCTTGTCATCATACCTCATCATACTTCTCTTAATCTCTCACTTTCTGTTCTTACTCTCTCATCACGCCTCCTTTGTCTCCCTTAGTCTGGTTCATACGGGGTTAATGCGTCACCGTAAATCGGCCCTGCGTAAGACACAGACCGAATAAAGATATCCCCTGTGGAATGAGGTCGTTTGTTTGGTTTGTGTATTTGATGATTATAGAAAAAGATTTAAAGCTCATGAACGATGTCTCGGGGTGAAGAAGAATCCAATGAGCTTTACATCTTTTATAAATACAATCAAAACTAGATTTGCATTATAAAATATAAAATTGTGTGATGGAATCTGATATGAATGTATTAAATGTACGGAATTAGCAAATTTGTCCTGTAACAGTTCTCTGGTCTCGGGTGAGTCACGAGAAGTCGCTGTGTTGGAAAACTTCTAAATTAAGACAGTGAAAAAAGGAGGAAGTTTTTTTTTCTTCATGTTTGTTGACCAGCTGTCAGGGTGCCATGGTAACGTTGGGTGTTGGTGCTAGTAGCCACATGTGTCCAGAAGAGTTAGTAACACGGATGACACAGCTTTGTAATCTCCTTTTATCTAACCTGAACCCGTTCCTACCATTCCTTCTATCCAAAGCAGGAATTGTTGATGTTTACAGAAAAAATATGTCATTGTCTCAGTCTTGGAAAATGATATGGCATTACCAACCAATGAGCCGAAGGAGGGAAAGGTAAAACGAATCTGTCAAAGGGCTGAAGGGTGGAGAGGTTGAGAGACTAGAGACACCGGCATAGTGTGTTTGGAAATGCCAAGGAATGTATAATCTACTATGTGATCAATGACTCTCTTGATAATAAAATTTATTATCAAGGCATGCAAATTATTATATTTATCTAGATCCTCAGGAACAGTTTGTTCTTCATTTGCATTATACATTTGAATCTGCGGTGTGTCAGTGGAGAGAAGGAAATTCTCAGCGGCTGACCAAACAGCACGGTAAAATAAAAGACAGTATCGTCTGCATAAAGATGAACTCGACAGTAACGCATAGAGGAGTGAGGAGTCATTTATGTGGCCGATGATCAGTTCAGTGCCTGCATTGGAGTCACGTGATATGCTGTAAGTAACTGACATAAATTCAGATTAGCTATCCCTACCTTCACACTCTTATATCAGTCTGATTAATGCCATTTGAACGGGTATCTGAAGCTAAGTACAGTAATTTTAGGGGTCACCACGACAGACTAAAAGACTAAGTTTATGAATGAAGCACAATGTCCTTGGTTGTTTAATCATCTTAAATGGCTAATTAGTGAGTTCAAGCATTATCCAAGTCACCTAAAATAAATGTGACCTCATATGTCAATCACATCTACACACCAACTCCACAACCTTTGTAGGCCATTAAAAGTTTTGGTTTGATTTCTTCTTTTGGATTCTTCAAACCCTTATTGAACACTGCAAACAATGATCTGATAAATTGTGTGAATTTTGTATCATACATACTGCCGGTCACCGTTCACATTCAGCTGGATGGTGGAGACTGGTGGTCATCTTTTAAATGTGTGGTTCCAGTATCGATAGCAGTGTATCAAACTAGATTTCCGACATGTGATAATTCCACAGCTTTGTCAGCAGCTTCTTTGTCTCCTTGCTCTCGACGTCTTCTCAGGATTGGCTGGATCTAATATTTTCAAAATCATGCTCCGTAACTGGCGAATCTGTCCTGCGTTGCGAATTTCCACACACAAATAAACCATCAATCGTGCGTTCCCGTGTGTTGTTGCTTTGGTGTTCCCATACACCGGCTCAAGAAGCCATTAACATGGCTGCAGACTTAATTTTTCTAAAAGACACATTGTCCTTTAACATGACTAATGACTGTTTATGATATAAAGACAGAAGGGACAAAAGAATTTGGCAATGAAAGAGCAGCTGTCTGAGGTGACATTTCCCTTTAACAACCCAACAAAAAAGTTGCCAAAAAGTTTTCCTGTAACTATCACAACCAGATATAATGTCCTCCACGGGGTATTAACTGAAAACAGAAGTAGCCTGGAAACCTGGAAGCCTGGAAACCAAACTAAAACATAGTGTTTGCTCTGGAAAAAGGTCAGTTGTAATGTGAAGTATAGGTGATTTGAAGTTAATAGGCTAAAAGATGCAAAACAGCCAGCGTGGTTGTTAAAGCCCGAGCACTGTGAAACTAAAAGAGAGTTATAGTTGATCTTTACTCAGCACGATCTGTTCTGTTCTCCAGGAGATGCTGACTTTATGAGTATAAATCAGCAGGAGACCATCCATTCCTCAGACAGACTCGATAGCTCAGGTTTGCCAACGCGTCTAAAGAAAGGGGCAAACTCCAGAATAATTTTAAGTGCTCCTGACTCCGGGGTAAGTCAGCCGACAAATTTATCCCTCATTAATGATAATAATACCCTTTTAGGGTTATTTTCAGCCAACGGTGGTTGCCATCAGATACATTTTTAGCCTGTTTAAATGCTCTGTGCTTTTTTCCAGCTCTTAGTTTCTGAGGGAAAATAGATGCTGGTGGAGAGACCTCAGACCGCAGCATGAAACTACGTCAGGCCCATTAAAACGCCAGAAGTTCACTAAGTATAGGGAGCACTCCTCAGGTCGCAAGCCGTTTCTCTCTCTCTATGTCTCTCACTCTCTCTCTCACTTATTTGTCAAGTCAACAGCCCCAGAGTTTAGTATGACGATGGAAACTGACTCTCATTCAGCTTCTGGAGATGAATTAGGGAAAGGTGTCCTGCTCCCAGATCACCAGTAAGCTGTGAATGAATGCATTCTTGGTATGGACGCCTGGAGAAGCAGCTAGCCCACACTGTATGTGTGTGCGATTAACACCCAAAACAACTAAAGTGAAGGAATCAAAAGGGATAATTGCAACAAACGTGTAATAAATTCATGTTTTTCTAAATAAAGGCTATTAGGATAGATATACGTTTAAAAAAAGGTTTGGAGCTTTTGAACTTCCTCTAATGTCTTGACTCAGTTTCTCACTGTGCCACATTATTTACAGACTATATACCCAAATAGAGGTTTTACACAAGCCACAAGGTCAGCATACTGAGGACAAAGTGGGCATTTTGATCCGCACCCTTTTTACATGGTGAAATTACACCTTAAAGCAGCGCTGACTGACCCTGCCACAATGTACTGCACATTAGTGGGCCCCAGTCTCAAGCGGCAAGTCACCTAACCCCAGCTTTATCATGTCATCACAGCAAAGAAACATTTATACACACACAACTTGCAGGGGTGGAAGAAGTATTCAGACCCTGAAGTTTAAGTACCAATGCAACAAGTGTAAAAATACCCCAGCGCAGCAGAGCACTGGTTTGTCAGTGGTTTGTTTGGAAACCATGTGAGGGCAATTTGGTTGAGCTGTTAACAAATCATAGACATCGGAAATGGAACCAACGCTACATGCCGCTTTCAGATAGCTTTCAGAAGCCAAAAATGTTTGGAAACCGCAGGTTTGATTTTTGACAGTGTGCTTCATATTAAAAGTAACTATAGTTATAGTATAGTATAGTATAGTATAGTATAGTATAGTATAGTATACAACTATAATTGTAGTGGAAAGAAAATAATTATACTCCCCAATGAAATGTACAATGTTCCCGAACTTGCCACACACCGAAGTGTCCTTGAGCAAGACACTGAACCCCCAGTTGCTCCCAGTGCATGTCACTAGTGTGTGAATGTGTGTGTTATACAAAAAAACCCCTCAAAATTGTATTCAAGAACAGTACTAGTAAATGTAGTTGCTTTCCACCACTTTCACTACTGACTAGTTGCATTTTTACTAGCTTGATACCAAAGGAAGTGAAAGGAAAACATTGGCAGATGTCTGGTACGTTGGTCACACCCTGTGGCAGTCCTCAGGGATGGTCGCATATTTTGGATACCTGCGTTTGTGAACAAGTATCACAGGCCCATCTGACTTTATCAGTTTCGTTTTTACCAACGATATATTTCACCCTGTCATAGTGGGCTTTACCGCTTTGGAACATTTCTAGCTTCACCTTCCGCTGCATGTTGTTGTGACTGTACATTCGTCAAGGCTCATCAGCAAGTCATGACTGAATGCACATTGACAGAATACCAAGGTGAATGGGCTGCATACTATAGTGCATATACTGATCTTGTAAACACTTGCATCATGACATAATGAACCGTGACCTCAGGGTGTGAGGCGTCTGTATACCTCCACAACAAGCAGAAAACAAGAACTGGGTGACATTTGTTCACACCTGTTCCATTAGAACAGGAATAACCTGGATGAATTTTTAAGGTGTACCTCTGATTGTTTGTTATAATTACAAAGCTGTTGCCAGGACTTTCCCTTAAAGAGTCAGCAAGCATTGCTCATACGTCTTGAACTTGTGTCATGGTTGCTCTCCTGAGACGTTTCTTTACTGTATCTACGTAAATGTGAAATAATAGCTAAGTGAAACAGGTTTTGTGTGTAAACCACAGAGTATTAGGAGGAGATCAGCTCTTTTAGTATGAAGTTACATTTTCTTTAAGGCTGGGCCTCTAAACTTTTCCTAGATTAAATCTTCTAATATCTTTAAAGGGATGGAAAGGGATGGTATCAAATGAAATTGAAAAAGCATGTGCCAAGTGACAGCACCGGCGGGACAAACTAGAAAGAGCTGCATGCCAAGCATAATTCCCGGAGGACTGTCTTTGTCAGAAAGGTGTGACGACTGTTCTTTATTTTTATAAACCATGCCTTTGATGGCCATCAACTGGTGTTAACACACCCTCTACAGTCCACACCTTTCGGAGGCCGGCACCTGTGATTCATTTCTAAAGAGTGACTTCACTGTCCGTCATACCAGATATCAGGTGACAGTTGGTTATGGAGCAATTTTCATAACTTGTATTGAGGTCCAAAAAAAAAAACAAGCTGAAACTATGGCAACTCCATTCTGAAGAGATGAAGAAGCCGCATGGATGAGCAGCGCTGCGTCAGCAAGAAACTCTACAGTTGACCTTGTTTGAGCTTGTTTTTTTTTTGGACATACTATCACCTGGATGACTGAGGTCCTTCACAAACATTGACATTACTGTAACGTCAGCCATATCAAGGGTCATGCTCCGGTTAAAAGCAGCCCTAGTATATACAAATTAAATGACTCTGTATCTCCTGATTTGAATGGCAACGATAAGTGCAAATGCAAAGCGGCGTTCCTCTTCTGTAGGAGAGGCTAATAGGGTGGAGGTGGTGGATGAGCATTTAGCATGTCTAAATTTCATCATGACAAGCAATGAATTCAGGCATTTTAACTACTTCAACCCTGATCTCTAATTTTAAACCTGCATGATTTAATTTATTGAAGAATAAGGACAGCAGGAATAAACTCTGATCGCAACAGAACAAGTTGATACGTTGATCAGCCTCTAACATTTCCTTATTTACGTGTCCAGTAGACACATGTCAACATTATCTTATATTTAAAAGAACAGTATGTAAGATTGTGGCCAAAACTGGCCAAAACTGGTACTGCAATCACTTTCAAAATACTGTAGAACGGTGTATCCCCTCCAACCTCCCCCCTGACTCGAGGTTGCCAGGTTACCGAGGTAACGTTAGGCTACTCAATACGTCTCAATTACGTTTCACATTGCCATAATCGACATGCTAATGTTGTTTTCCTCGGCGTTTCAGCATAATGACAGAGAAACGGGCTCATAATGCATTGCTAATGTTAGCAATGACGACTCGCCGTTTTTATTTCCCAAACAATTCCTTACCTTTTCAATTCGATGACCCACCTCCTCTGTATGCGCTAACGTAACGTTACTTTGCACGAACATGCATAACTTTGTTCGTCTGTCGTGAATATTTTAAATGTCCATTTACATTATGTACAAGTAAGTTAGCCAGGAGAAAATTAGCAACGTTGGCGTCTGTCTTCAAATTCTTCTCCGTTTTCAGCCGTCTCCATCTTTCAAAGGCATCTCCTATACAAATCCTTGTTTTATTTCGGACTTTGTCACGACGTATTTCGGATTCATAACGAGGTCTTTTAGGTTTAGTAACGTTATACATGTTTTATCCGACACGTTCGTAGTTACAGCTGCGGTAACTAGAGCAGAGCTGGCAACCCGGAAGACGAAACTCTACTGACTTCGTGATTAGTAGATAGCTTGAGGGTGGCGCCTCAGGCCAAAACACAACATGACAACAACAACATCAGTTGAGGGCTGCAACTTTCACTTTTAAATGACAATGTCCTGGTCGGACCACTGTTGTCAGTGATATAAGTATTTGAAATGAACATGATTTCTTCATGTCTAGTGACATATCAGGGCCATTTTATGATTAATTGAAATACATTTCTTACATACTGTTCCTTTAAAGTCTCTATCCGTTCAGTTTGGAAAGCTGTCGGTAGTCGTCTGATGACGTCCTCTAAAGGGAACAACCAACATGTCAGGGTTTCCAGTGTAGCCTGCAGATATCCAGGTAACAGATAACTAGCCAAATCTGGTCCGACTAGCAACTTGAGACATGAGGTGCGTATGACGGGGCAGTTTGCATTCACTTAACAGTTTAAAACTGCTTTGTTTAAGGTATTTGCTTGCAAACCGTGGCATGTCAGCTCACTTGTCGACAGGTTGGGCCTGTTCTGCCGTCTATACGGACTACCAGTAGAAACCAGAAAGCTTCCGGTACCAAAACACTGTACTTTGCTTACAGATTCTGCATATTGATGTGCAGATATGTGTTAGTAAAGATTAGCACCACCTGATGAATTTAAATCCAAAATTCACTATACTTTTAGCTCTGTTTTGTTCTCCACCACATAGTAAGTACTGAGTTTTTAACTGAAAGGGAAGTTGGGGGTCATAACAATGGATTATTGAATTGGAACATTTTTGTTTATCTCATTCTCCTTTTTATGTATCTCAAAAAGAAAAAAATCAGTTGAAGGGCTCGTACCGAAGTTTGAACTTTGTTCAATTTGTTGTTGAATCTAGCACTGTCATTCTTCCTGTCTAGTGACGGGGTTGGAGTTGTCAATCTAAAGGTGAGGTCGAAACGCAACGGTGATGGAAAAAAATAAACTAGGATACAGTACAGTCATAACACATAATTGATGTGCAGTGGAGGCTTTCTTGTCATTGTTTGCCTGTAACCACAGCCACGATGCCATCAGCTGTGGGTGCTTTGTTTGCGGCATTACTCAGCAGCACTGCACGTTACAGTTCAAACGGGTTCAGGTCTATCTAGTTGTGCCACATGGAGAATTAAAATGCGATGAAATTTGGCAGCCTGCTGAGGCACAAGGCGAGATCAGTGGAAACAAAAGTGGGCGAGGTCTTGGTTATATTCCATGAACCTTGATCTTCTTCGTTATAGAGATGAATGTTACAGAAGTAGAGAAGGTGTAATTTAGTTTATTATTCAGAATTAATTAGATATTGTTTGCTACATAAATGTTTTGTGATGATCCGAGCGGATGTTGGCAGTGTGTATTTAGTCTCATGATGGCATTCTAGATGTAATTTATCTTAATTAAACTGTTTTAACCAGATTTCTATTGCTAAGATTTACTTTATAATCTTTTTTGTCATTCCTCTGAAATGCTGATTGCCTTCACTATTTACTAATACCACGTTTTTACTTTTTTCTACTTTTTTTTTAACTTCTTGTTTTTGATTTAGTTCGTTCATCAATTCCATCCCATTTGACTTGCATGGTAAAATTCGCAAAGGCAATGCATTCTGTTTATTTAAGCCAAACCGAGACTCACAACCAGACGCTGCAGTGAGACATTAACTTTAATTTACCTGTTATAGTCCAATGAAATTGAATCTGCGATCAGAGCACCTCGCCTTTTGTTTCACCAAACTACACTGCCATCTGCAATCAGCTAAAAATAAAAACGCTAGGGAGCAAAAACATCATATGTACGCCTTGTATGGTCCGGGCTTTTTGGGATTTTATGGATGCGTATAAAAATAAACAAGCGTGCTGTCATCACGGACGTTGTTATATTCTAAAGCCAGGCAATTAAAAATGTGCTGATAGTAGCAGGGCTGCAGCCGAGAACTGAGACGGTGCCAGGCCTCCATATGTGCGAGGGGAGAGTGAACTCATAGCTGAGGTCACAGGAGAGAACAGCACACGTGGGTATGTTGGGTGGATGGCATTGTGTAGTTTGAGCACACTGGTGTTTGTATGCACGGGGCGAGCATGTGTGTTCGAGCGTATTTACTTTATGTGTCAGTATGTAAATGCTTTAAACTGTTTGCTTACTCTTGCGGCCGATACGTGTGTTTGTGTGTGTGCCTGTTAGCAGCACACCTGCAAATAAGACTCCCATTATGTATAGATTATAAGGTGAGTTCAATGTTCGCATCGTGACAGCTTAATAGGGTGTGAGCAGGGGAGCATTGTTTGGTTTCTACCAGAGTTACTCAGCTGGAGATGAATGCCGTCTCACACAAGCGCACACTCATACATGCAGGCTTGTTTGGGATGTGGCGTGCGAATGGGCTTATGCACTCAATCACTCGTCAGCGTTTATGACAGGTTACGCGCACTCACGCAGACCCGGAGCCTTCGCACAAACTTCCAGCAGCCTTTCCCAGGAGAGCGAGTTCACACTTCACACTCTGTGTTCTGCACTCCGGGTGGCCCACACCGCTTGCCCGCCACATTCTGCATGTAGGTAAACAAAACGAGGAAATTCTATAAAATCTCTTTACGTTTCCACGGCTGCGTTTCTACGCTAAAATTGGTTTTCAGAAACGCTGCGTTTGAATTTCTGCCCATCTGATTTGCAGTGGGCTTCTTTTGGAGCGCTGGATCATGTTGCTAAATACACAAACATGCTGTAATTTGTGTTTACGCTGTAATCAAAGCTGAGCTGAGAAAGCGTTTCCACCGCAGAGCTGTTTCTACCATGCTAACCTCAAGGAAGTCTAATGATAAGCGCCGATGTTCATCCACACATGCCTTCCCAAGCAGACATGCAGCTTAAATCCTCCGCTAAGGATTTTTTTCCTTATCTGTGCTTTGTTGGTAAAGCTGTTGCTGGTGTGGGGAGGCTGCAACAAATATTAACACCTTCTAAAAAGAATAATAGCAGAATTATTCTTAAGAAGAGTCCTTAAAGCTACCGTGCAAAATGTTTGTCTCCCCCTACTGGCAGAAATTTCACAAACTTTTTTCCTGGTTTATTTTGAAATCCTTTTTGTACGTGGTTTTTGGTTAGTTCCACTTCCTGTCTGTGTTTAGTTTCCCGCCAGTTTTCTGCGCCACCTGGGATTGATCAGCCAATTATTTACCTGTGTGTATATATATACCCTTGTTGTCCACGTCCCCCACTCAGAGCCAGATGGCACTCCGACTTGTCAAGCTTTTCGGGCCCTTCCTTTTGTTTTCCTGTTTCTGCTTAATTTTCCTTTTTATTTATCACTTTAAGATTTGGACCACTTGTTTACAACACTTTTTGCTTTTGCCTGCTTAATTAGTTTTTGCTTTTTTCCTGCTCCTGATTGTCTGAGCTTCATAACAGCTGCAACTGCTGAAGCTAGAAACAAAAATGAAAAATTGAAATGAAAGGAAGTGAGCGCAGCATTTCCTCAAATGACCACTTGAGGCAGGCTCCCAAAGCAAGTCAGTCCACATAAACGTTCATATTCAAAGGCCCAACTTTATAGAAGAAATAAACATGTTTACTGCCTGGGGGAGAAAATGGGTTTAGTCTCTATATTTAACATTTAGTAAAACTGTAAATTTTTATGTAACTAGTCCGTTTAAATTATTTCATGGCTGAAAGTTATGCGTAATTATGGGCGCGGCCGCTTTCACTGACAGATAGGTGCCGTCAAAGGTCGCTGGCTGTCATGTGCATCAGCTCCACTTAAGCCCCAACCTGTTTTGCCATTTTTTGGATTAGCACAGAGTTTGGTGGAGTAAGGCACTCCCAAGATGGTGGCAACTGGCGCCACCATAAAGGACTTTAAACACCGCTCGTCACGAACACATCACCGCGGTTAGCTGGAGGCAAAACAACCGGCAACTTTTGGGCGAATACAAATGCCCACATCACATCATGGAGGGCTCCTCCATCTTTAAAAAAGATTTTCCTGACATTCCTTAATATTTAAATGTTCCACATTAGCCTACAGGTTTAATTAAAGGTAGGTTTTGGCTGGAGAATTAGTGGAGCCCATCAGTGGCATACTGGAAGGTACAAAAACAGCCAAATCCACCTACCAGATCATTAAAGCTTAACAATGCCTACACAGATACACCTTATATCCTGTTATTATATACTGGGATAATCCCTACATAAACGATACTATGAAAATACTGCTTTTCTTGGTGACACAACTTCTCCTTGGGTGAGCAGTTGATAGGCTGCTCTCCTAACTTCCACTGAAGGGACAGATGAAAGTGGAATCTTCTCATCTAAATTTCTGCTAGCCATCTGCTTAGGATATTTCCCAGATGCAAATGTGGAATATAGCATGGTTCATTAACCAAGTTATTGACCACATGGTGACCTAACTATGACACAGCTGCTTTGGAAACTGTCATCACCGGAAAATCTCCCTATTGTTCTTTCCTTCAAGAAATACTTCAGGGGTCTAGAGAAACTAATGTGATTAGACGTGACAGTTGCCGACCTTTAAACACGCCTGCTGATAAGTCAGATTTCTGCTAATTGTTCTGTTTTTTACGAAGCCGAAAATAAACACATTCCCACACAGGCGAGTCATAAGTCTACGGTCTGTAGCCTGCAGCATCGAGACTGGGAGTGAACTCTTCCAGCGTCGGTGGGTGAAAAACAAACCAAACATAGACCCTAGTGTGTCTGAGTCCTGGAGTCTGAGCAAGCACAAGTCTTGTTTGATAAATGATGTCACCGAAACTTGGCCTTGGGAGAGTTGGGAGCAAACACCGATGTGCAGGGTTCGCACACACACACACACACACACACACCTTGCAAACCACTGGCTCTCAGGTCGAAACAGTGGTTTGTTTGCATTAAATAAGGAAGAAGTGGGTAGTGGGTAAACAGATAAAAAAGAAAAAAAATATATCAGCCAAACAGTTTAAATAACCTTGCAAAATGATTACATGCATCATTGGACACTGATATTTATGAATTACAGTTTGCATGAATTCCCTGTCATGTGTTAATATCCTATATGTGCAAGTTGGAGTCTTGGTTATTGGATGGAAAAGTTTTCTTGTCTCGTGGCATCAACAGTGTGTTTGTGCATTGTCTTGAGTTAAAGTATGGGCTTGGTGACTATCTGTCACCATATCTGTCATCATGACAAAACTGTAGTCATCGTAGTAAACTGTAACACAAAGCTACTACAAAAAAAGCCACAGAGGATGTTGTGCTGGGTAACATCCTCCTCTGTTACAATAAACATGGGCACTGTGGTTTATTTTGAGTCAGTCCCACAACCATTGTTCTGCTATTGGAAATACTCACTTGGGAGCTAAATGTGTAGCGATGGGCGGCTGGAGACACTTCTCACTGACAATGATTACGGTGCTGAGCTGTTTGAGGAAATTATTTTAGCCATTTTGTAATATATTCAAACATCTTTTAAGTTTTACACTCTCACTGGGAATCAGTGGGCTTGGAGGAAGTCATAACATTTTGAGAATTGTTGCTTTTGGATACAACACTGAGCATAATGTAGCACCAGACTTATTTATTTATTTAACTGATCAATTAAGCCACTGATGAGTCATTCTGTCTGCCTTGCCTTGCTGCTTACCTTTGGCTGACAAGCCAAGTTGCTGTATCAAAAGTTGTATTTCAACCCAATGTTCCTGAAGCCTTCGTCCCAGGAACTTTTTTTCAAGGAAGTAGAAGTTTCCTTCAGACTGGTGGCTGCTCCAACAGTAAGCATGGAGGAGATTCAAGCCGTCCCGCTGTTCTTTGCAAATGTGGTCATTGTGTCAAGACTGACAAAGAGAGAAGCAGTAGTAGCAATGAGCGATACCAGAGATTGACTGCCAGATAAAATGCTGGTGCACCTGGTGCTCCGAGCTCAGCCCTGACCCTAACCACCACACTTAAGCCCCCACCATCTATCACAGCCACACCGCACAGAAATCTTGCGCCCCTAGTACCCCGAGCTCAGCGTCTCGTGTCCCTGGTGGTCCAGGCTCGGAGTCTCAATCTCCTGGTTGCCCAAGTGCCACGGGACTTAGTGGGATGAGCTCAGGGCCTCCTGCCCCTGGTGCCCCTCATGGCCCTAGTGTCCTGAGCTCAGCCACAACCCTAACCCCTAGAGTAATCGGCCAATCAGACATGTTCAGTGCTGCAAGCATCACCTCCAAAGTTCTTGAACTTTTGCAAAAACCTCACTGAGTACCTCCAAAGGGTTCCTGGGTAAAGCTCCTGCAGCAATGTATCTAAAATGAACAAATTAGGTGTTGTTATGGTTGGGTCTTCAAACTGTTCACTTAAAAAAAGCTATTACTTCTCACTCACGTAGAAGAACTGAGAAAAATGTAGCGGAACAGCGAGGCAGAGAAGGGAAATGTTGGATCTGTGCAGAAGCCATTTACCTGAAGTCATCTCAAGCTTTCCAAATGAGGTGGGTAACCGATCCTTCCAGCCAACTGCTGCTCGCCGTCCGTGGCTTGGGACGTGATGAGAGGAGGAAGGGAGGGAACTGAAACTGAAAAGTATAAATTACATATTGAGGTGGTTACACTTAATGCAGCAGTAATTTGGAGAATTTACGTCCGAGCCGCTGCCTTGTCACTCATCGTCTCTGTCTCATTTCAGCTCTTATTACTTACTTTTTGCTGTTGTAACATTTTAGGCCTTTTGCTGAGGCGGCTTTGACTCTCAGGAGGGATTAAAAGGAAAGGGACTATCGGGTTTTTTAATCAAATCTGTCACTGTCACTGACACATACACCTCCAACCCCACCTCCCCCTCTTTCTGTCGTGCCTAGGCCGGCTCTGTTTTATGTGCTCCAGGGAGAGAGGGGTGCGTCTCCGTCTGTTTCTTTACTACGTCTAAACCGCAGGCGGCACACGCGACTTCCACTCGTCCATTAATGCCTCTGGATCAAGAGCAGGTGGTTAATATAATTCCATTTGAAGGCTTTTCCAGAGCTGGCTGCAACCTCTGCTCGGCGCAAAGATTGCGTGAGTAGCCATCTTTAAAGGCCATTATACGAGAGATGCTATGGAAAATGCAGGTCTGGTGGTGACTCAAAGACGCGGGTGTGTCTCGCAAGCCCAGGGTGAATATCACACCTGCAGAAACATCAGGGTCGATCCACAGCCAAGCAACATGAGTCTTATTTGACAAGACAACAATGCTGCTTTAATCTTTTCATTTGCAAGACATAGCTCAGATGAAGTGATCTGGCTCGGTTTGTATGATATTGCGGTGGCACTATGTCATGCATGAAACACTACGTTTGATTTAGTCATTCAGAGGTCTTCTCTTCCTATATTCCATTGAATAATGACAAATGTGTGATGTGCAGGGTCTATAAATAAACAGCAGCAGGCCGACGTTAAGGGTTGACATTAATCACTGCAGTTTGCTTGTTTATTGTGTCGTCATGGTGATGCTAAAGATGATATTGCAGGCTCAGTGCCAGTTCAATCTTTTCGCACAAGCTCTAGTTTTTTTTGGCAATGCCACTGTTGTGATTTACTGTTCATGTTAATGCAGTATGACTTGAATCCTTTCCTGCAAAGGAAAGGTGTCAGGAATTAATTAGATTTTCCCTCCTATTTCAAAACGAGAATGTCACATTTTATTTAGCGCATGCCTTCTTGTGTGTAAAATAATGTGTAACCAGGATTTAGATCCTTCACTTATATAAAAGTAGTACTGCACGATGACAAACGGTTTAATACATGCATTTAAAGTCTTCATTCGGTAAAGTCAGCTAAAGTATTCAAAATAATAGTGATTATCTCATTGTTACTGTATATCATCTGTAGCTCAAATTCAATACTTATTTGATCTTTTAAAGGCGCGGGCTATTTTACACGCTTTTATTTCATCGCAGCTGGATTATTGTAATATCCTTTTTACCTGTTCAAACAATAAGTCGATCGCGCGACTTCAGACGTTACAAACTTCAGCTGCCACGCTTTCAAGCGGAACCAGGAAACAGGATCATATGGCTCTGGTGTTTGCAGGTCTCCACTTGTTCCCAGTATGTTTTAGAATTGATTTTAAGATACTGATTACATTTAAAGCTCTTCATGGAAACAGCCCCTGGTTATATCGCTGACATTTTAGCGGCATACGGGCAGGCGCGTAGCTTGAGATCCTCGGGGCTGAGGCCTACTGGCTGTTTCAGGGGCCCGGCTGAAAACTAAATGTGACAGGGTGTTTGAAATCAGGTCAGCTGACTCTGTGATCTCCTTTAAATCTCTACCTAAAACATACTTTTAGCGGAGAGCCTTTCCTGGTTTTAATTATGCTTTAATTGAGATTTTAATTATGTTTTTAACTTATGCGCCTGTTTTTAAAATTGGGTTGTGGATTGTGCTTAAAAAAATTTGACCATTCAATCCATATGGTATAAAACACAACATTTAACTTTGAAAAGCAAAAAATAAATAAATAAAATTAAGCGATGTGCCACATCTTTGTACAGTACCTGACTAAATGTCACTTTCCACCACTCTCTCTCTATCAAACTGTAAATATATGAAGCTCAGAGGCGGCCAAAAGCAAGATAGTTCATAAGGAAGCAAGTGTAAGTTAAAAAAAAAAAAAAATTAAAGGTTGAAACCACAGGCTCAACGTTGGGGCTTATTGTTCTTACTGTATCTTACTGTAAATGCCTTGTTTGACTGGTTGGTTGGGTGTGTCCTAAAACATCAGTGGGTGGGGTTAAGTTTGTTCCACAGTAAAACTGCACCAGCACGTTTCTTTTTCTTTTTTTTCTTTTTTTTCAAGCTGCACATTGCAGCACATTGTAAAATGATGGCTGAGATTTTGCCACTGATTAACCTGCTTGTAAACCCTATGCATATATTAAGGCCATTTATGTGGTGAAGCAAAATAATCTGAGTTAATGGTCCTTTAAGATCCCAAGAACACAACAACTGGCCTAATGCACCTTCTGGTGTATTTGTAGTCAAGGTGATTTGCAAACAAAAGGAGGAAAGGAAGAAAACAGTGGAACAAATAAGTTAAATAGTAAATTGGCGATCAAGTGTTTACACGGACACTTGGGGAGATCATGATACAGCCAGGCCTTTCTCACCAAACCACCTGAATCACCGGAAATCAGTGGAAACTACTGATTGTAGTTATTGATGTCTGGGTTTCTACAGGAGCAATAATGAGCTGTGTGTGATCTATGCCGAACATGGGAAAGCCATCAGACCTGGGTCACCAATAGGTGAAGAAAACTTCTTTTTTCTTTTGTTCATTCCTGTGTGAGTTCAGTTGGCTTGTGGACAAAAAAGTGAGTGATGTCATGCCAGTTAAAGTACAATGGAGCTGATGCAATAAACCTGCTGAGTCTGCTTTATTAAAAGAGCTGGGGCAACATCTCTTCTAACTAAAATATAGAGCTGTGGAAAACACTCTCAAAAAAATACATCATGTTCTCTTTTGTTTTCACATTCTATTTCATCCCACATTTTTGGATTATTAACATGTTTTGACCTCTAGGATGAGAGAAAGAGAAATGAGGACCACAGCAGATCCAAATGGCGAAGTGATAGTGATGGAAAAGGGAAGGGAGCCAATAAGAAAGGGGCCTGTGCTTTTATTGGAGGCTGACCAAGGCTCGGAGCAGAGAAAACAGGGGCAGGGGAGCTGCTGGGAAGACAGTCGGGATATTTTACACACAGGACGTGCACACTGTGGCTGATTTATAACAGCAATGTGCAGCTTGGCGAGCTTCATTTTTCAATAAAAATCTGTTTTCTGCCTCTGGAGTTGTTCACCGGAGTTCACTGGCTACTTTCTGGTGTGTGTCATATTTTTGACTTTGAATTGTAATGTCTCTTTCCATTCTGCAGGAAATGGAAACAAAGCAGGTGCCTCTGGCGGGAGCAGCCGAACATGCGATAAGCACAAATACTGAAGGCCGCAATTTGGTTAAAGGCGACAAGCCGGTGTTATTCATGCAACAGAAAAAGTAAACATATAATTTGTGTGTGTGTGTGACTCGTGCATCCGGGAGCAAGACGGTGAAACCGGTGCCAGTCCACTCCGAGGACTGGAGGAATTTTAATCACCACATGCAGACAACAGGATGTACGGGGAGAAGTGAAATGACAGGGATCACATGACACACAAACAAAGTGTACTACGTGAACACAAGAAAAACAGAATGCGAAATATGAGGAGAGAAAGAAAAAGGTTTAAATACAATGAGAAAATGGGGATTGGTCATAGTGTTTATACAGTAGTGTAAAATGATATGAACTGAAATCTACTGTTAAGAGGTCTTAAAGGAACAGTAATTACTATTTCTAGATTTAAAACTTCTAATGCTTATTGTCAACACTCTGCAGAACTCTGCAGTCTAGTGAGGTTTCTGCAAACCGCGCCTTTTATGTCTTCTCGTGAGCTTTCTCAGTCAAAGCTATTGTTTACCTGCCCTAGCTGCTTTAGTCTCCTGACTCTGCGCACGCTTTTTCAGGCCTCTCGTGCCGATTGCCCTGATTTGTGGCCCTTGTCCTAGTCAGCGCCTGTCATCTGTTCCACTGACTGACTTTATCTTATCTTGGCATGGGCAGAGTGCCAGAACGCTCAACCAAACTGCATTCAATTTCCTGTAACGTTTATTTTCTTGTCTTATTTATTTCCTCGTCTCAGCTGTTCCTACCTACGGCTAAGCACAGATTAAGAGGTCCGTGTGCGCATCCGCCCCTCTGGTGCATGCATGCTACTGATACTGCCTCCTTATACATACGCACGCGCGGCCCTTTGTCTTTTGCTGAAGTTAATAATGAGAAATGAGCTACGGCTTTGGATGCGAGTTGAGACTTTGATATGATCTGCCAGCAGTTGTTGCAGAACGTCAGCAGATGCCTTAAGATTCTTCTGGAGCTCGCCATAAAAATACTTTGTGGGATATCTCTGCCTCCCTCTGCTCCTCGGAAAACTCACTGATGCATCAGAAGCAAAAGATTTTCCCTAACAGTGAGCAATCGCTAAAACTGAGAGAAGTCCCTGGTTAGGTAAAGTAATACGTCACATGGAGTGATGTGTGCAGCTTATGAGCCAAAGCAATGACTAACAGCTGATGAGTGGAAATGTATAGCATAAATATAGATTCCAGAGCTGTGCGTTGCCTCCTTCCTCCTCCCCCTCACTCCCCTCTACTCTCCTCCCTTCCTGCTTTCCCGCCAAATCAAACTATCTCAGCTTCTTTTCACAGCCGCCCCCCCCCCCTTCCATCCTTGTTTCACTCTCCCTATCTCTCCTCCGACAAATAGACAGGTCTCACGTGAGCTCCTCTTCCACTCCGTCCGCTCAGAGAGGAGGACACCGCCCAGTCTGGCCTCTGTGGCGACCTGATTGGCTGGAGCCGGAGCGCTGCAGCAAGAGCAGCCCCGAGTGGCAGACAGGCATAGCGTGTCTGAGACAAAAACACAGGGCGTCCTGCCAGCTGTTGTCCCCGAGGGGTGAGGACTGCGAGATGGAGAACACGGAGTGAGCGGCTGGCTGGCTGGCTGCAGGACAAGTCGGTGGGGACGGATTCACAGCAGCACACACTCTTCATCTGTTGTGCAAGCACATTGTCACCACATGTTGAACACTTCCAAAGTGCACATAATTATATCCCTTTAAACTGAAGCGTTTTATTCTTCACGGCCGAGGCTCAATGCCGGTCACATTAATTCCGGCAGCCGTTTTGCAAGAGAAGCTGCTGCAGTTTTTAAACGGATATCAAATTTGGGAACGAAACCTTTCCCTTGTGGACTGGCCCAAGTGATGAAATGACTAGATGCCTCAGCAAGTGACAGACGCTTGAAACACCTCATGGAAAAACGAACTAAATCTCTTTTGTCAGCTTTAAAAGAGCCCGGCCGTCAGCGCAGTCCTCGGAGGAACGTGAGACGGCAGAGCTCTACTTTTGCCGCGCGTTGACAACTCAAATCATCTATTCTCAAATCGCAGCTGCGTCTGATCAGAAAAGCTGCAAAATGATCTAACATGGTAGAATCGGAGAGTCTCAAGAGACGAAGAGGAACAGCGGCGACATATTGAAACCTAATCAACTGGGATATTATGAACTTTACACATTAGTTTCCTTTTTCACAAAATCCTCTGTGTTATTTCGTCCGCTGCCTTTATGTTCTCTTGGCTATAAGCTCCAACTGTGTGAGAGGCTAACTTGGCAGCGTGACAGATCTGAACAGCTCCTCCACTGCTGACTGATTAAGTCTGTAATTAACTGCTTAAATTGGCCCGCTGAATGGATAATTGTTAGAATGACTGGTGGGTTGTAAGCGCAGTGATTTCTTCATTGAGCAGTGGCATGCTTGGTCATGCAGGTGTATTTGCAGCGACTCATTTAATTTTGTAATAGCAAATTAGTTGTTATAACTAGAATTATCGCATCATGTGGTGTGTGCCTGTGCTAACCAGCCAAGTTGCCGTTTACATTCATGTCTGCCTGCTCTCAGCATACACTACAGTGCAGACTTTGGAAGGATTTTTACAGAAGGCTGATGCTGCAAAGTGCAACAACAATCACCTGAAGCTCAATATCAGCAAAACCAATCAGCTTGTGGTGGACTGCTAGAGAAACAGGAAGCCTCCCCGTTCTGGTAATCATCCAGGGAGAGGAAATGAAGCAGCTGGTCTCCTATTGGCAGCCTGGCGTCAACTGAAGGCATATGAGTAACATGCATAAACTCCCACAGGATTCCTGAAAAGACGTCTTTGAAGCTCAGTGAGGTGGCTCAGGCCGTTGCCATCTTGCCCGACTCCTGGGCTAAGTCAGAAACGGTTAGGGGAGTGGACCATGTGTGGATCTGTGATACCTAAGCAGACAGCTAACGACCTGAGACAGCACTCATCTGTGACTCAAAGCAGCCACTCCCTTAATTATATCTCATAAAGGCCAATGCGTATCGTTAAGCTTTCCTCTAATTTAAATAAGCAAGCTAAATAAAACAGTTACTCATCTAGAAACCAAATCCATCTTATGCACCAGGTTGTATATATGTTTATGTCTGCTATAAAGTCAGGTATTTTAATGTGGGGTTGATGGTGAATGATTCTCTTTTGGTGCCTCCCTCGAGAGGCCGTTCAAGGTGTCTTCATTTTTAAGTCCTGGAGGTTGCCACATGTTTGTGCCCAAAGCTATGTTATCATGTTGACTCATACTGTGTGAAGGTGTGTCTCAATTAGTCCATGAATGGCCAAATATATGTTTTGTGAGGTCACGGTGACCCTGGCCTTTGACCTTTGACCACCAAAATTGAATCAGTTCATCCCCGAGTTCAAGTAGGCATCTCAAGACCTTGAAGTACCTCTCATATCAATTGATGGGCAGCAAAAAAGTAATTCAAAAGATAATCTGTTCCATCAGTAAAACCTTTGACTCAAATCCTAAATCTATACATCCATACATTTTGGATTAGTGTTCAGATTCTGCGTTGAAGCCTTATTTTATGTCTTATTGCAGAAAACACGTAGAACAAACATAAAACATGTAACAAAGCTTACACTTGGTGATTCAGGTTGGAAAGATGAAGAAAGAGAAAGAAAGGGGGCCATGAGCCAGAAAGTCTAGACAGGATAAAACAGGAAGACAGTGGAAAGACACTGACTGAGACATCCATGTGTCTCAGTCAGTGTCTCCCCCGCCACACCCTCTATCTCTACCCTCTCCTCCCCCCACTGGCTGATTTGCATTTGGCTATATGTGTCTCAACTTGGCAACATGGAGCTTGTTTCTGTGTGTGTCATGCAAATACTGACCCATGATTGTATCATAATCTAGACCAGTAATAGTTTTATTTGCTTACACATAAGCCAAGTGGTTAGACAGACCTCCAACATGCTGAGTTCAAGTCCTGTGTTGGAAAATTCCTTGGCCAGGGAAATTGTCTTGGAGTAGATCTTAGAAAACATTTGGGCAACAGAAAGTAGTGGAAATAAAAAAATAGCGAAGACAAGAGCAACGCTTATTTCTTGCTTAAATTAACCCCAGCTATCTTTTCCTTTCTTCAGACTCAGGTGTCAGAAGAAACTTCCTCTATCTCAGCCTGCCGCCACCAAGGTGCTGACTGAGCTTTCCACTGTCTCGCCTCCTAAAGCATTACAGAGTTACCAAACCATGTCTGAGTTAAGTGTGCAAACCATTGAATTAAGGAGGCTTTAGGAATGAGATTATATTTCAGTGTGTGAGTCAGTGTGTGTGTGGAATGTCAGGTCATGTAATACCATTACGTTTCCTTGTATTAAAATAAAATAAAAATTCTGCAGGTGAAGCACATAAATTCATTAGTGTCTTGTCATTGGAATTTGGACTTGTTTGTTTTCATTTCAGCTAAAATTAGATGCTGTGAGGTTGTTGATGACTATGTGATGTTTCGAGCTGATTCATTTTGAAAGGAGAATTGTATACAAGGTTTTTAAATATGCACTTGGTGATAGGTGATATCTTGCTAGAGGCTAAAGCTGCACACAGGAGGAGGCATGAAGCCAACATTTTAACCTGCTGATGATCCATGGAAACAAAGAAACAACATTGTGCTTGTGTTGCAGCACTGAGTTAGTTATTCAGCCCTAGTATTGAGTATAGTAGTAGTATTGAGAGAGTGATGAAGAGAATATCAGTTCTACAATTGTTTTGCCCATTATCTTGCCCTTGAACTTTAAATTTTGAGGTTAGATAAACCAACATGTTCAAAGAATCAAGATAAAGAAGAACAAAGTGGCTAACGTTAGCCTAAACTCCATGGCTTTTAGGACCATATTATGGATATGCTAGTCATGACTGGGACTCAGTGGAGCTTGTAACCTCATAAAGTAACATCCAGGTGCTCCTTGGCCTTGTAAGTAATGCTAGGTTAGGTTACTACTGTGGGTGGTTTTCTGTAGCTAGTAAGCTAGTTAGCGAAACTTGCTAACAATTGTGACTAAAGGCTCTTTTAGAGTACATAGACGCCGTAACGTCTATACGTAACATATACCATGTGAGCCATTTATACTTGTGCGCGCGTCAATCTAGCTCGCCCTGTAAAAACGCCACCCAAACCCTTGTCGGCGCTGTACCTTTTTTGCCAGTTGGGTTAACTTTTGTTTCTACTTCCTGCTTCACTTTCCACTTCCTGCCTCACTTTCAACAATGGCCACTGAAACTTCCGCCGAAGACAAGTCATACAAATGTTTGTACCTCCGAACCTCCTCTCTTAACCTTTCCTTGATGTGTCCCATCGTTGTTGATCCGAAACAATCACCGTCAGAGATGGAGAAACAGTCGGAAATACTAAAGCGGAAATACGCCACGGTGTGTAGTTAAGTTTCTGGGGAGGTGTACTTCAGCTACACCTGTTTTCTTGTGTTTTTGGTTTTATAAAGGATTAAGTGGCGAACTCATGCATATAACCAACAATATTGCCAAGATAATAGGTGTCCCCTAGCCAACTGTCGTGCCCTCTGGGTGCAGCCTCAGGACCCCTCGGGTGCAGAAGAGCATACCTTGTCAAAAGCCTGTTACCTGCAGCCACAGCCATGTTTTGATCTGTGTAACTGCTGCGTATTTCTTATGGGTGATGACATGCAAAGCTGATGCACAGGGTCAGGTAACTAACTTCTGTTGGTGCACCAACAGAACAACTCGCCCTCACAGCTCCCTTTTTAAACATATAGGAGAACCGACATGGCAGTAGTTTCAGTGTTAAAATGCAAAAGGCCATCTCTAACATGAGACGCATAAATGGCATGCCACTTTGGGCACATTTTATTATTTTTATTATTTGTTATGTTGTTATGCTTTATTCCATCTCTGCAAATAGAGTCCCCTAAATAAAACGCACTCGTCCTTTAGACCAGAGTGGGGATGTGGAGAAACCCAAATCTTGACAGGTCTGCCGAGATCTAAAACTGACTGGACAATTACTGTTATTTTTTTCTGTAATGCTTCTGTCACGCATCATCACAGTGACCTCTGTCCACACATTTTCTGCATTTCTCTGCATTTCTGGACTTAAAAAGTACACTAAGGAAGTTTCTTAGCATCCCCGGAGTTGTTTGCCTGTCACCAGGATATGATGCATGATGATGACTCAAGGTTCCCAATAAACAAAGTCTGAAAACTGCACATTCCAGCTGCAGGAATGCGAAGCACGCTCATTGTGAGCTTTTTCTCCTTTTTTTTGTTTTTTTCAACCCTGTGGGGCTATCGGGCCGCTGCTGGCGACGGCCAGAGTCTTTGAATCAAAATAGAATATCATCCATCCATCAGCAGAGTGTCTCTTTCAAAAGACTGGCAGGGTCAAAAGGGCGCCGGGGTCAGGTGCGATGTACATGACGAACGGCGGTAACAGACAATGGGAGGATCTGTAGGAATGAAAGCTTTATCTGCTAAGTGTGGCTTGGTGGAGACAGCTGAAAGTGAGAGCTTGTGACACGGGCCAAATATCAAGCAGCTCAGTAATTTGGTCTTACATTGCACACGTGTGTTTCCTGTAGGATTTTCTTTCTTTCTTTTTTTTTGAAGATGTAAAACCTTCCAGTATAAAAAGTAGATGCCTAAAACTTCCCCTAAAACCTGGGTAAATACATTTTCAATGTAGGAGGAAATCGTAAAGGCAGACAGAATGGGCGATTGCACTTTCATCTTGATGTGACGGAAAAACCTTTAACTCTACCTACCAATGAAACCCTTTCTTTGGCATTTCATGGAACTCGAACAATGCTTCTGCTTTTAACAATAAGGGCAGAGGGACTCACGTGCTTTCCACAACTCCTCACATGACTCACAAGCAAATATGAGACTCACTGATGTCCTCTTCCTCCTTCTTCTTCTCTTTGTTCTAATTTTAAAAGCCTGACATTGACAAATAAATAACCTCTCCTTGGGGTTTCAAATGAGTCAGCAGAGCCTTTCATCACACGCCGAAGTGTCAGCGGGTTCAGACGTCTGTAATTCGATCGGAGCTCAGAGAGAGCGCAATTGCGGCCTTTGACCCCTGGCCAGGCTCTGCATCCTCTCATCTCTCGTGAGACGTGATGCAAAGCTACAGAGTTTAAGCGCTGCCAGGCCTCCCGGACATCTGAGCACAGTTGCCGCTGTCCTTGGTGTGCGCCCAGGGGACAAGAGACACTAGTCACAAATGATGTACCTGATTGATGTCAGCGACTGTTTTTGATCTTTCTCTTCTCTTTTTTTTCTTATTTCCTATCGTTCTTCCTGCCTGCCTGTTTTCCTTTCTTTCTTTTACAGTAAAAAGAACATGTTCATGATTAAACAGTCGCCCACAAACCCTTTCATGTTCCATTCCTTTTTACTGTGATCCTCGGTAACCCCTATTAAATATTTGTTTTCTCAGCTCCGGGGTTACTTTTTGCATTTGTTTTTCCGTGCCAGAGGAAACATAGTCTTTGTAATTACAATACTAATTGAGATAAAAATAAAAATTGTGAAAGTGTGAGGATGGTTTTAATTATTGGTTTGATTATGCACATGACGCCAGGACTGGACTGAATAATGACGGTAACGCACAAGTGTTGCAATTCCTCAAACGGCCACTAGAGGCTAACTCCAAAAGTGAGTCAATCCTCATAGACCTCCGTGTTAAAATGCTCAACTTTACAACTGAAATAAACACGTGTACAGCCTGGTACAAACACAGTTTTGGTCTCCAGTGCTAATTTCATCACAGCTTTGCAAAGGGTGGATCTTTTTATTTTTCACCATTAAATGTCATGTACGGTCAAGGGCGTGGCTGCTTTGACTGACAGATAGGTGTTGTCTTAAGCCACTTTTTGTCAGCCTAGGTGTCACCCGCCTGTCTCAGCTACCCTCACGCTCCACCTCTTGGCCTCATTTTTGGATTAGCCCAGAGTTGGATAGACTCGGGCACTGCCAAGATGGCGATGGTTGGAAGTTTCATGATAAAGGAATGCACAAGGAAAATGTATTTGACTCCACTGGGGATTAAAGCAGAGGTGGAGGTGCAGCAGGTTGCAATGCCTGGAAGGTTGATTTTCTTGTGGTGCAACTTGAAAAAGGAAATGCATTTGATCTCACTGATGCACGAAATGCATTTTGGGGTTAAACATTGCATTTTAAAATTCACCTCCAAATAGCGCAAAACAAATTTACCAGATTTTCCAGTGTGCTGCAAACGGACACAATTGTTCCAAAATACTATGCACGCCAAGAGAGAAAAACAACTCACGTCTGGAAGTAATTAAAACGAATTGTGGACAGTAGGGAGACAGCTTTGGGAAGCTGGTAAACAAAAAAAATTATCATATTGCATCTCTGGAAAAACATTTTGGTTTCAGTTCATTGATAAGTTTCCAAATTTGAAAGTAACAGTAGCTCTCCGAAGCTGCAGCTTGACTGACGTCTGTTTGCACATGTCATATATTATTTACTGTCAGCACAAAACACTGAAGTGCATTAGATTTGTAACTGCAAGATCTGCACATCCTGTAGGTATATCATGCACACAAACTGCACACATTTGAGCATGTGGAGTAGGTACATGCACATACACACACAATCAAAGACAAGTTAATGAGTTAAAGGCAGGACAGGGGACAGCGAGCAGTGACTCAGCACGGCTGTGACAGATTTATGAGGCCCAAAACCCATGCTGGCAAACGGACTGATAACCAACCGTTTTTTTTACCGAAACTGAAACCTTGGCTTTCGGAGTTGTTGTTTTTTTTTTTCTTAAGTGGCCTGTTAATTGATTTGAGCCGGTGGAGCGTTTCTTGGAAAACGTGACGCTCACACGTCTCCAAATATTTCACATTGAAATATCTAAATGCCCGAGCTAACTCCGTGTAGAAAATGCTAACATTTGCTGCCGTGTTAACACTTGTTTGTATCCTGAGTGGGTTGTGTTTAAACAGCAGAGGGGGTGGTGTGTGATACAGAGAGAGATAGACTGTTTATAACTGCTGTCTGGTATAGAAAACCGCACAGGGCTGTGAAACCACTGCTGAGGTCTGAATAATGAGGAACTATAACTGTCAAGTGGAGACCCCCAACACACACACACACTGTAATGTCCTAAAACTTAACCAACATAGAGCATGTGAAATACTTCTTCAGGTGGTTTTAGGTAGAACCCGTTGCAGCAACATGCAGATTTACTAAATGAGGATGATGAGCTATTGCATAGCTGGTTTGAGTGTTAATAGCTGACAGAAAATGTCTCAAAAGAGACAAAATCTGCAGAGTGATAGCGTGATCCAACTCATCCAGCCCTTTCCACATCAACCACAGACACCTGATCAATACTACACACGCTACCCTTGCATGCGCAGCAGCGCGCTAAACATGACTCACATGCTCCGGGCCTATTATTAAAAGCGGGTACGTGATGGACATGTGGTGAAAGAAACGGCAAGAGGGAAGAGGAGAAGAAGAGGAAGAAGGAGGACGTCGAGGTCACTGGGTTCCTCCACGCTCCACTTACTGGTCATACCACAGAATCACTTCTAGCTTCTCCTCCTCCTCCTCCTCCTCTCCTCTCTTCCCAACAGACACGCAGCCTTACCACACACTAACGGTCTGAGTCAGAAAATGGGCCGCTTATGAAATCCAGGTTTGCCACATCGCCCCTCACTCGGCTAGATAAAAAGAGGCCTAGGCCAGCTTTGTCTTTTCAGCACTCATCCCAACAGAGCCCATCTAGTGCCTTTACTCCTCCCTATGTACGGCATTAAAAACACGTATGTAAATGTGTCTGTGTGTGTGCAAGATGTGCGCACGAGCCTGCGTGCTTGCGGCCCACTTGTTGATACACGGACCATTTAATTTTTATGGTTCAGCTTGGTCACAACAGGACGGTTGAACAACTTGAAGCGCTTGGCAGATGTTCAAAAGCAATATGGACTAACCTACATTATAAACAGAAAATGTGGCTCGCATTCTACGCCAACGTTAAGCCAGGATTTGTTGGTTTTGCTTTTTGTTGCGATCCAAAAAATTTTTGCACGGTAGACATGCAAAGTGAGCCCGTGCACCGTGCAGGGAGATATCAGAGAGCACAATCCAAAGCTTGAAGGAACATAGTGCCGCTTTACACAAATAAAATAAACCGACCGCACAATTAGAGTCGAGTTTTTCGGGTTTGCTTTCAGTTAAATAAACACGGAGGAGTAGCAGAGCAGTGCAGCGGGCATAATGACACACAATTAGTTTCTTCAAAGTTTACATGTTGGTGTAGTAAAAGTTTCCCATCATTTTGAACAGTCACATTTTCCACTAGAAAACAAAATCCGAGCGAGGGATTTTGCGGCTTTTTAGTGAAGACAGTGTTTGCAAATGACCTGAACGTAACAGCAATAACGAAAAGAAAATCCACGACATATTGAAAAGAGCTGCCGATGGTTGACATACTTAAACCCTGGTCTCTATGCACACAGCTGAAAGACACAAAATGTAAATTCAAATTCTGCCTTGAATATATATTTGTCTTGTACTGTTGTACTGTGGCAAGACAGAACAAGCAGGAAAGAAAATTGTTTAAACACACATTACTGTGTACACTTCGAGGTCCTTAAAAGTGAACCATCACATCGTGTCAAGTTATAATCCAGATATATGTAGTATATACGTTATGTATACATTATGCTGCCCTGGTCCAAAAGATTAATCTTTTATTTCTGAAGGTATTCCTTTGTTAATTCGGGTGTGCTTTGGATCATTGTCGTACTGAAAAGTGGAAGCTTGGCGCCAAAACTGACTCTGAGCTCTTCCAGATTCCTTCCACTTTAATTAAATTCCCAGTTACAGCTAAAGAAAAGGAGCCTCATAAAGGGATGCAGTGACCAGCATGCTTCAGCGTGGATACTGTAAATGTTGATGCTGTTGGAAATTGGTGCTGGGAGTTAATAGGGGGTCGCTGGAGGTGTAGACAAGGTGTGCACACAGCCACATATTAGGGGATGTACCGACTAGTCGACTAGTCGACTTTACTACTGTGCCATGACACTTTAAGCAGGAAGTCGACTATCATGACTATCGCCGATCACGTGACAATAACAACACAAGTGGGTCATTGCAGCAAACAAGCAGCGGTTCATCAAGTGTGTGGAAATACTTCACTTAAGATGAAGCCCATTCTACTGTGGCATGCAGAATATGTAAGTCAGGCCTGAAATACAACAAATGTACACACTCATCTGAAAAGGCATCCGCTAACGCTAGCAGAGGAACAGTCCAAATCCTCTCAGCGGCAGTCAGTTAACAACTTCACTAAACGTCCTGTGGTAACAGAGAGAAGGAGGCTGCTAATCAACAATTTGATGGTCAATTTCATTGTCTGAAGTTATTAGACCTGTAGCTGCTACAGAAAAGGCTTTGGAGATATATCGCTTATTTTTTTTTTCTATCCCGGCTACACTATCCTCACTTACAATACGCAGTGAAGTATTGACGGTGTTGATTTATATAGGCTAAACATAACTGCAGCGCACAGTACTGATAAGTTCATGTGTTTACGTTCAGTTCTGTTGTGTTATATTAGTTGACATTATTGCTGTGGTTGTAGAGCACGCTTTTTGTCCTTGATGTCAGTGAATGCACCATGTGAAATATGGAAGTTATGGTAGAGCTGAGAGTTTGCCGAGCGAGAGCAGCACATTAGAAGTGTCAGACTGACAGTGTTTATGGTGTTGACATGGGTTGCGCCCTACAGTAGCCGGTGTTCAAGATTCAATAAACTTTGTAATTTTTAAATGAAATGTAGAAAATATATTGGTTTAACAGCGGCAGTCTTTGTTTGGGTGGCTGTGGCTTAGTAGGAAGAGCATGTTGTCCACAAACCCGAGAGTTTAGCTGTTCGATACATGGACAACATGCCGAGGTGTCCTTGAGCACACCTTAAGGACCGATATAATCTGCCATCATTTTACAATATAGTCTTGATATCTGTCCCCAAGAAGTTTCACCCACATTCACAACTTGAGGCTTGAGTCAATGGGTCATTTGAGTGCCATTTATTGGAGAGGGTAAATGGGATCAAAACACTTTCCTCCAACTACAGGTAAGTGTCTGGTTGTTAACAGACACTAGTTACATGAGTTTCTGATGGGCAAGACCCACAGATGTTCATATTTAACCCCCAACACTCATCCAGTCATTTAAAATTAAAAAAGCAACTTGGATGAGTGACGAAACATCTTCAAGAAACTCAACAAGTCCAGCTGCCTTTTTTCAGCTTTTGCACTATGTCCTGGATGACTGTGGACCGTCACAGAAAACTAATGTGACAAATGTGCTGAATGACAGACAAGTCAAACGACTCCCAAACAAGAATGACTGTTTCATCCTCACACTTCTCTTTTTATGTATGTGTTTACACGTTTTACACCAAGCTTCTTGTACTGAATGCACCCAAATGACCTGGGGGTGTTTAAGGAACGTATTAAGCGTCACTAATGAGGAAGGTGGCACTGCGGTGTGTGACTTGTCTGTCAGTTAAAAATTACCTCAACGGTCAGAGGTAAAATCATCCCATCATGCAGGGTTATCAGTCAAAAGTACATGCTCTACTTGTCACGTATGTAGGTTTTACAAATGATGCTTGTTGGCATGCGGCCAGTGGCAGTGTTTATATAAGGGATTTAGATACTTAACTTCGTTTTTCATGCCTTGTTTACACTACCTTCATCACCATTTCGACTTCAGTGTCATCCAAAGGGCAGAATGACAAGCATGATGATACCACAATATGTAAAAATGTATGTGTTATATGAGTATTAGAGCTCAGATTTAAAGTACCAGGGAAATATTAAATAATGAAAGCGTGCGGTAAACCCGACCTTTTCTCGAGAAGCCATTTCCCTGTTGGGAAAAAAAAAATCTTACATTTCCAACATCATTTCCTTCTTGAGAACTGGCAGGAAGAGGCTGATGTGCTTTCTCTATCCTGACAGTTTTACCGACTGAAGGATACTTTGGATAACAAGGCCTGACTAGCACCACCCAGCCACATCAAAACTACAACCAGCCCACTGAATACATGCACATCCATTCTCTTCTTTTTTTTTTTTTTTTTTTCCATGGAGGAAAGCAAGAAAACAAGGATCCTCTATAGCTGTCTTGCGGCCAGTAATTTTCCTTCAGGGCACCCGTGGGAGCCATACATTTTCACATATGGCAGGCCGAGTCTGGATTTTATGAGGTGAATTGTTTTGGGATTCTGTGAGAAGAGAAGGAGTAAAACTTTAACTGTCTGTGGCAAGACAGAGCGGGTGTGTGTGTGAGAGAGAGAGAGACGTTTTGATCCAGTCATTTCTCTGCCGTGACATGAAAAACGGTTCCAAGCTCAAAGTTCTGCGTCGTCTTTTTGGTGCGCCGTCGTGTTGTGAGAGTAAAAGAGAATACTGTGATGTGAGCTTCCCGGGGATTCTCAGACGGCTTTTGCAACATATTTCCGAAGGAGCGTCCCGCCCAATACACGAGTCGAGCTCTGCACACTCGCTCACAGGAGGGGTGGCCCATTTAAATTCAGCGTGACTAAGGTTAGGTTCTGTTCATGGCTTCTGTTTGAAGACCAAACAATCTCGCTTAATCGTCTTTTGAAGACATTAAGAAAATGTATTTTATAAGAAGTCTCCTTGGAACATTTTAACAGGAGAACCAAGATTATAATTAATCAATCCTTCTTATGGTGAAATAAAAGGCTCCAAAAATAGCAAACATCCTGTATTTTACAAGATTAGTTGTGTTTTTGAGAGTTTTAAAGTACATTTCATAGCATTTTTCTTCTTATAGTGAGTTGAGACCCTTTAACTTGACCTCAGTCATTGTACTCCATAGACAGAGACTTGAATGCACCGCCCCCTGCTGGTGCTTAAACTGCAAGATTACACATAAAAGAATACAGTTTATTCAGAAAATCTTGTTTATTACTAATATATTTCAATGAAGGTTTACTCTCAAAATGCAAAAAAAAATAAAAATAAAATAAAGGTAGTTTTTTATTAATTTTTTTTTTGTGCATAGAAGCCAAATGTCTATTTGTGTTCACTCATCTTTGGAAATCATTAACTGCAATATAAACAGCGGTACTGGCAGACGAATTTCACACTCAGGCAAACAGAGAATGAAAGATAATCAAGATTTATTTACCTTTACCTAGTTTAACCTGGTTGAATGGAATCGTACATACATAATAATCCCGCCGTGCCAATTTGTGCCAACTTAATCTTGGCCAAAGAAAAGCACGGAGATGTGCAAATAATAAGAGCAGATAAATCCAAGTTCTGGTCACCGCCGTGCGCCAAATATGAGACGTTCACATGCGACTGAAAACGGCGCAAATTTAGCTGCCGCACTTGTCAGCTGAGGTTAATGTCAACGTCTGAATCTGTGTATGAAAGGCCTGCATGTTAAGGGATGACAGATGACAGCAAAGGAGGCAGCGGTTCCCAACCTGGAGACTGAAAGGGGTCTCAGGATTTATCCATAATTCCTGATTTACAAGAATAAGGAAAAGATTTTAGATTTTTTAACATGGGAAATGTCTGTTTATTTCTCATATCTTTATTCTCATGTGCAATATACATACGTGCGACTTTTATTGTATTTAATGTTCTATTTTTTAATCTCCCATGTGCACTGCCCTAAAATTGTCTGCTGCTGCAACACTGCACATTTCTCCACTGCGGGATAAAGGATTCTTATCTTATCTTATTTAAAACTAAAACAGTTCAACAAGAAAGTCACAATCACTCTGCATTCTTCAACTTATAACCTATACACTGATCGGCCACAACGTTATGACCAGGAGAAGTAAATGACATTGACCATATTGTGACAATACAATGTTCTGCTGGGAAACTGGCATTCGTGTGGATGTTACTTAGACATGTAGCACCCACCTAGACCAGACCAGGCCCCCCGACTCCATAGCAATGACACTCCTTGATGACAGCAGCCATCCCCAGCAGGATGCAGCCTGACACAGGCACACACATGAACGGTTTAGGAACAACTCAAAAAACATGAAAAACAGCAAAAGGTGTTGACCTGGCCTCCAAATTCAATAGATCCCAAACTGGTGAAGTATCTGTGGTATGATCTACAGAGGCCCCTCCCCTCAACTCATATAACCCAAAGTCCACAGGACACCCACAGAAGGCCCATGTCCCTTTTCTGATGAGTCACAACTGTTTTGAAGGCACAAGGGAGACTTAAACAATATTAGGAAGGTGGTCATAATGTTATGTCATCTACCGGTGATGGATGTCATATCTGGAAGTTACTCTATCTACCACCGGATGAGCGGTATCTCCATCCAGATGCTGCGAAAAAGATAAGGTCTCAGTTTGACAATCATTTTCCAAGTGATTCTCTCTGACCTAGATGATCCCTTGTCGTGCAAGTTCTCACGTGGACCACGTTGGACCTGACCTAACATCTGATTCCTGGGAAGTTTAAACATCCCATCGGTTACCGGTTACACATATTAGAGTTTGTACAAACTGTACCAAACTCTAGGTCTCTTGTGATTTCCACTGATGTAAATTAGAGAAAGTTAGCTGAGATGAGGGAATGAAAGCCTTGAAATGCAAAAGAGATGGTTTAAGAAACACAAACTGCGGCCTTAAACGTGCCATGAAAGCCATACATGTCAGCACTTGCCAACACAATAGTTACCGTCACTGTTATTGATCATCCACCCCATCAACACCTTGCCGGCTATATTACGGTGATTTTTCTCTAACGGGGCTGTAAATTGAGCTAATTTAAAAAGCCTTCAGGGAGCTCTTTTAGGTTCTATTAAGTGTGTCATTCTCTTCCAATAAAACCGCACCCTCATCTGGGAGGATAACATCCCACTTCCTGCTCACACTTCCAGACTTAAAATCCAAATTCCTTTAACTCTACTCTTGCTTGTGTGCACTTTTAAGTTGGAAGGATTTATGGTTGCCTTTTAACTGTACTATTTGCTTGCGTTTGCTCTGGTTTATTTTTCTCCAAGTCTCTCTTAAAAAAGGAGATTGCTGATCTCAGAGGGACCCCCGTAAAAAGGAGGTTAAATGAAATAAAGTTCCACTCCCTCCTTCCTTCCATCCCCTCCACCCTAAACAACCTGTAAAGCTCTGATTTATTGTTATTACAGCTGAGCCGAATCAAAGAGTGGCAGGGGCACAGACAGGAAGCGCGATGGAGCTTCCTGTCTGTCAAAGGAACTGATGTGGCCCAAGGCTACAAGCCACAGACAGTACGCGCTCTTTTAAACGGAGTGGGCCGATATGGCATTTTAACGTGTCTGTTGCAGCGAACTCCATTTCCTCATGTGGGCTGCTTGTCGTCTGGTAGGAAATCAAACTCATCTCAGAAGGGTTCAAGGACCAGGACGCTATGAGCTGTCATCCCTGCACAGGTTTGGTTTTGACGAGATATGAGTGATATTGTAGAAAATATTCAGTTAAATTAGTAAAAAGTTGTTTGCAGATGAGTAACCCATTCCTTGTTTGTTTCCAAAGCTTTTGTGCAGTTCCACTTCTGAACAATCTTCTGCAATCATACCTGAATAATACAAGAGAGCTTGGCCTGATTCACAAGCACCGAAGCCAAAACCAAGGCATCAGTCCCTGATTATATATTCCCGAGCACTGTACGCGGCACAATCTTTTTTTTCAGCCTTCATTTGTCCAGATGGGATCCTCAGACGAGCGCCGTGAGTCAGATGGCACAGGCCTCTCTCCGTGCCAAAGTCACATGATTGTTGTTCAAAAGCAAGGAGAGCAGTTAATTGTCCAGATGTTTCGTAGCCTTGACCTTCTTTTAACATGATACAGCTGTATACAGCCCCGCTGATTGACTGGCTAATTCACCCAACAAAAACCTGCTGGGAATATGTTAGCAATCAAAAAGTGTAATCTTTTCAATATGGCGAGGAACAGTTTTGGGATAAGTGATGTTTTCATCCATTTCCCATAAGTCTGTATTTTGTTCACTGGTGCAAAATTGAAGTGTTTACTTTATGGTTTGTGACCGTTCCACTCAGCCTCACGGGCCTAAAGTGAATGAGCCACTTGCCTGTTAAATGTGAGCCTTTTAGGATTGTCCCTATGTGCAAACTGATGTGAGCATTCATTGATTGGAATTACTGTGCAACACACCCTAATTTTTACGTTTCCCTTCAGTATTGTGTCACCACTGATGAATAACGCATATATCAAAGTGTGATTTGAGTGCTAATAAAGTTGTCACTGTTCTTTTGATGCTCTCGTTCCGGCCTGTGTGTGTTTAATGGGCTTCAATGAGGCATGGGTTGTAAATCCTACTCAGCATCCAGAGGAACGTGTTATCTTTTCAAGTCAGTGAGAAAATGAACATTACAGAACATGTGCGGGAGGTTTTTTTTTTTCGCACCAGAAGAGAGTGTAACACTTGTACTGTGTCCTGTTTCCTGCTTCCTAATGCCCACGGCTTCACACGCTAAGTTCCCACCACCCAGCCCTCTGTCTTTCCCGCTACTACAACTACTTTTCCTTCCTGTTGTACCACTGCCTCGGCAACCCTTTACCCATTTACTGTCTCATCACACACCTAAATCCCACCACTTCTTTCTCACCCCTTCTCATCGCACTTCCTTCTCAACCTGTTTCTCTTCTCACTTCTCCTCTTCTGCGACACCGTATCTGCCTTCCGCCTTCGTCCTCATCCGTGAAATCCCCGTCCAGTGGGGTTCTTGTGGGAGCTACCAGATGGCATCAGGCAGAACCCTAACATCTGCGCTACCCAGCTCGGTGAAAACCAGGCCTCGAAGGATACGCAGCTGTATAAACAGCTTGTGTGTAAAAATGCAAGCTATGCAGTCAAGCACAGGGGTCCTCACCAGGTCGCTATGAAAAGAAATATTATTAATAATGATAATAATGACAGAGGAAATACCTTCGGCCGAGACGTGACTGTGTGCTTGTGTGACAGTGGGGCATGGGAAAGATACAAGACAAAGCCCTTGGGCTAAGATTAGATATAATAGTATGCAGGGTTCAGAAAGTTACATTAAAAACATATTCCACTGCAGTTATCGACACAGCCACAGATATTACTGACAATACAAAATAAGTGGAAGCGTACCACTCAAATATCTCTACTTTAATGGAGCTTATGAGCTTGTGGTTTCCACATTGGAAGTTGTGTGCACAAAATTTTAGACAGTTAACTTGCAGGTGTTATCCTCCCAGACTCACGTCTCAGTAACACAGTTAGGTTAGCTTTGGTTTTTAAGCTAGCTTCGCTAACTGTAGTCTGGCTCATTGCTGGTACATAGCATGAGATTAGGACAGAGTGAAGAAGAAGAAGGAAAGAGAGCGACCCCCTTGTAAAAACATATTTGAATCTGTCTGGCTGCAGGTGTTATCCTCCCAGACTCACGGCTCAGTAACAAAGTTAGGTTAGCCTTGGTTTTTAAGCTAGCTTCACTAACTGTAGTTTGGCTCATTGCTGGTACGTAGCATGAGATTAGGACAGAGTGAAGAAGAAGGAAAGAGAGCGACCCCCTTGTAAAAACATATTTGAATCCGTCTGGCTGCAGGTGTAATCCTCCCAGACTCACGGCTCAGTAACAAAGTTAGGTTAGCTTTGGTTTTTAAGATAGCTTCCCTAACTGTAGTTTGGCTCATTGCTGGTACGTAGCATGAGATTAGGACAGAGTAAAGAAGAAGGAAAGAGAGCAACACCATTGTAAAAACATATTTGAATCTGGCTTGCAAAAGAGTAGTCTGTTATCCTGACCAACTTCCAAGTCTACAAATGTATTGTGGTGGAAATTTGGTCTGGAACCACTCCGTTGGGAGCTGATTATGCTCCAGCAAAGGTCTGCCGGGCCAATCAAATTGTTTTGGTCTTCTGAAAGGTCTCTACAGTACTTCTGCAGTGTGCCAAAGATAAATGATCTCTTATCAGAATGCAACACTCTTTTAGACAGCATGACAAAATCTAAAGTGCAAATTAGCAATGTATGTATTGCTATTTGACTTACAGTGTGGTACTTCCCAAACTTACTTAAAATGCAATTATGTGTGGTATGAAAGTTACAAGACACGCCCACGCGCACATACAAATGCACAAAGTACCCAAAAAGTCCCTTCTGGTGAAAGCTGAAGCTTGCACAAAGGCCAGGATATAGAACAACAATGGGGAAACACATAATACACGACGGACTAAGCCAAGCTCGATGAGTCTGGGCTAAACCGGGATTACCTGCATGTGAACTGTAACAAAAACCACGCATGTCATGTTAAAATTCAACAAAAGCCTGATCTGTCTCACGTCTGTTCATTTTGAAAGAATGCACATTTGAGCAGTTCTGTGTTTGTGCGTTGAGTGGATTGTAAAAGTTTATCTCACAGGGAGCCATTGGCCTATTCTCTTTTGCCTCAAACTACAAAACAACACTCAGGCCCACTTGAGAATACTCTGGACTTGGATGAGCTTTGCCTCTGGCACAGAGTCATCGGCACAAGAATCTGGCTGCCCTCCAAAGACAATATTTGTCAAAGAAGCCTTGTTTCAAACCTTTACTGTTTATTACATTCTGCAGCCTTCTCTCCCTCCTTGAGATAGGGTTTCAGATTTGACCGTAAGATTCCAATTAAAAGCCCTTTCATGTTTTTTTAATCACTCAAAAAAAAAATTGTCTAAAAGTGTACAGTAAGTTTTTAATCAGACCGCACAGCTGCGCGCGGAGAACAGGGAAAGAAAAGAAAAAAGAAAAAAAAAAACACGTATTAATTTTTCATCTGCATCATATGGTTCAAATAATTTTCTTCTTCCAGTATTCTTTGAGACTTGAAGAGCTTCCACTTCGCATGTCAGCCCAGAGGAGAGGAAAGATGTAAGCAATCTGGGTCTGGTTTCGGATTTATGGGCCACAATGAAAAAATTAACATCTCACCCAGTTTCAGATTCTTACTTTTCTGAAAAACATTCCTGCTGGATGGAAAATCTTCAGTAGATTTCACTGCAACTCCAGATTTAGAAGTCCTAAGTTACAGTAAGTCTACAAATAATACAGCAGCTGTTATTTTTTTATTAAAAAACAATTAAACACACATGCTTTAGGATAAAGATGTGGAATGAATGTGCTTGGTAGTGTGTTTTTCTGCATATGCCATAGGCCTTAAGCCACTGTCCTCTGCTTCTGTTGGACATTTGGCTGGTGGAAAGTAATTGGCTCCTGTTCAGTTGAATGTTTTACTGAATGCTTAAAACACAGACAATGCAACAAGCCTTTTAAGGGTCAAGTATCAAAAGGCGGCCTTGTGTGATAGACCAAAATGTGCCCACTGTTTAGAAGCTGTCAGCTTCCTGCACCTGCAGGCTCAGCATATGGCAGAAGTCTGGACCTCCCGTGATAAGTCGGTCACAATATTGCGAAAAAAACAAGTTTCCCCAAAGTGTGTGCGTGCACGTGAGAGCGTGAGAGGCTCCTTAGTTGAGCTGCACTGAAACCGCTTGATTCGACTGAACACGTCATGTCTTTCTGTGGAAATATTAGCAGCGACCTTTACTTACAGGGCTGCAAAGATTTTTTTAAAGATTAGTGGTATAGCTGCAAAAAGTGCTCTTTTTGCAAATGTTTGCTGCTTTTACAGCTGTCGTCACTGTTAAAGTCTGCACCCCGGCTTTGCTTCTAATGGCTAAAACACGCCACAGGACCAGATTATTTTGTCTTTTCAGCGAGAACATCAAACCGCTTTGAAGATCAAAGTGACGTGGGTGCCTTCGCATTGGAGCGCGTGCCCTCATATTTCTGCATCCGGTGCCAGCTCCTTCCTCTTAAACGTGGCCTGTACGCTGTGGATGGCAGGCGGCCACGGCTCAGGTTCTCCATCATAAAGCAGCGGAAACCCCTTCTGTCCATTGTTTGAAAGCTCTCCCGATGGCACACCAACCACAGCTCTCAACGGCGCAGATTTGCAAATGTTCTGTGTAACGTTAATAGAAAATGAGTGCAGAGGTCTCCCTTGAATGACTTTCCAGCACATTAGCGCCAGGAAGCCGTTCATTTTAATGTCAGTGGTGTATTAGCGCTGCTATATAGTGTTTTGACTGTAACTATCCCAGCATTTACTCTAAATATACACACAGCATTCTTCTTCTGCCGAGCATATCTTTAAGGCATAGTTAAGTAATTACTGGAGATTTTAAAATAAACACATCCACTGCACAGGCTCAGTTTTGTTAACAGGACGATGGTTACCACCCTTTCATGGTGTACATCCAGCACTGTATAACACTTGAGTCGACGCCCAGGGAACATGACACATGAGCTCCGTCCAGATTGGGTGGAGTGCTGCTGTCCGGCATCTCAGTTCTACAGTATCCTTCATATTTCACACAGTCTCAGTTAAAGAACTTTTAGTTCAAAAGGCCCTCGCTTCCTGGTTACCGAAGCTGGCTGGCATGTATGGTATGTGACCACAGTGCTGCGTATTTAAATCTGGTCTATTTCATCCTGCTGCATCTTCCCCTCTTCTTGTCTCATTTTACCAATGGAATACATTAATAATATATCCTTTGAAAAACATTAGCAGTCTTGGCTATCAGTTAAGCTAAAAAAAAATAAATGTTGCATTGCATTGGGTCACGAGGTTACATCTAAAACAGAATAGAGGAATGGAGAGTCGTTGTGAATACTGTATGTAGTAAATGTCAGATGTAATTGCAAACAAAGATGATACTTTAACATTAGTTGGATTTTAAATAGAAAGAGGTGCACATGTATGGCTGCAAGAAACTGTTGTATGAGTTTGTAGAATAACATCCGTTATGTTATCTCTTCTTCAGCGAGGGTTAAAATAGCTATTTTAGTAAAGCTAAAGCACTTCGCTAAATGCTAATATCAACATGCTGATATGACGCGTATTTTCATATAATACCCTCTTTATCAGCAGGGGGCAGTATAGGCTATGTTAGGCATTGCAGTAACAGAGAAGAAGTAAGGGTTGTTTTTTTAAAATTGGGTAATTTTATGGCAGGGAGTATTTGTAATGTTTCGTGGTGTCCGACGATGAAGAGAAGATGCAATGGACCCTCCAACAACAATGTCCACATACACTAGAAGCTGAAACGGCTCAGTCAAGAGTAAAACGGAGCGACAGAAATGGTGTGTCCATTTCCCATTAGGTGTTTATGTCACTCTTTTTCGAAAAAAGGCCAAAGCTAACTCAAGCTAATTTTTTTTTACACATTTTGCACATCAGGATACATGATAATGTTCACATGCTAATGCTAGCAGGGAGCTTGTAATGCTTATCTTAGGTTGTTGTGTTAGCTTGCCAGCAGTCGTATTTGACAAATTTGACCGGATGATGGCACAAGGGAGAGAGGATTACCAAGATAATTTGGATTTTAATAGCTTTAATAGCAAACTGTATGCTAGTTCATCAAATAGTTGTTGAGATATTTCAGTCTTGGCTAGAGTGGACGTACTTATGGGCAGACTGACATTGCATCCATAGAGAAATAATTTGAACAAAGACATTCATACTTTATTCTGTCACATTACATCATTATTTATACATAGATGTGTATTTTCAAAAAACCTATCTTGACAAATGCTAAAATGTCTTGCCCCCCAGCTACAGAAGATTTATGAAAAACCTCAGAAGGTTTGATTACATTTCGGATTTACTACTTTATCTCCGCCGAAAGAAGGGTTTTTAAGGTTTCATTGGTATCTGTTAAAGCCATTGTTTCCTCAGTCTGCATCGTCTGTAAATTCAGCGTCTTGGTATTCAGCCTGGCATCCGCAGCACTCCAGCTATCATCGAGGCCACCCCCCCACCCCCCCCAACCCCTGTCTGGCACCGGCCAGCGGTATTACAGTAACATCCTGTCCTCTCTTCACAAAGAATGCTTGCTTTGGCATACATCTGGATGGTGTAGTCCATTAGAGGCTTTAACGCCCTCCGTCGCTGCATTATCTGCACTCATTAATGACTGTCAAAACACAGGAGCGATGTTACATTGCCAGACGATGAGCAGGATACTTGACACCACTTCTAATCTTTGCCTGCTTGAAATACCAAGCAGAAGTAGGTGAACAGCAGGGACAGGCAGAGAGGGGGGGGTTGTTGAAATGACGATGGTTAATGGCACTGAAGTGGTTTCAGCGCAAGTAGTGAAATGAAACCATAGCAACCATGTGATCAAGTGACTTCTGTAGACTCTAATATTGCGACTCCTGTATCTCTTTCAATGTTTAACAGGTTATTTGTGCTTATTGTCACTTTTGGTCACTTTAGTATTTAGTTTTTCTTTAAGGGAAATTTCCCAAGTTTGCTTTCTGGTCAAGAATCATTGTATATTAGCTTAGCATAAAGGAATCAAGCTCCTGTTAACATCTCTCAAAACAACAAATTGTGGTTTCTGACTTCATATTGTCATTTTCTGCTGACCTTATGCTGGCTCTGTTGTCTAATTGATGATGGAGTCAACCAGTAACATGAAAGTGTAGCACCTAGCTGTCGTGTTTTGTCCAGAACAGTATTATTTTGTTAGTACTTGGAAGGTTTGGTGACTGAAAAGCCGCCAGTGTTTTTATGGGTTAACCCATCTAGCTATTTATGGGTTAACGGTTAACCCATAAATACACTGCAGCTAAGTATCTATATCCTTTACACGAGTTGGTTGAGACCAAAACAGAGCTTAAAGTAAAGAAATGTAAATAACAAAAAGAAACATTTATGAAATTAACAGTGGATAGATGTCTTACATAGAGCAGAACACTGACCAAAAAATGTTCGCATCTGTTCAGTTCTAAGTGATTTAGGCTGGTGATTTAAGACTGGACCTCCCATGAATTTCCTCTCAAACACCTGCACTTAAAATCTGTTCTTGATCTAGTCAGGTTAATTTGACCAGACTCCTTCGTCACATGTCCTACCAGATCCCCCATAACTACTTGCAAAAGGTGAGGGGTGGATTATGCTTAGCATTAGCTGGGGAGCACCGAGGTGGAGAGGGTGCATGAGGTCAGCCAGCAGCTGATTTTAATGGTAGCAGCCTATCAGCCTATTAATCACAAACTTTTCTTGAGTAAAACTTCCTGTTAAATGTTCATTTATGCCCTGCGCAGTCTAATGCGTTTCATAAAATTTAATGTGAAGCTTTTTGTTTGGAGACAAACTGCTGTAGCAGATGATACTGATTGGAGTCCCGCTGCATTATTAAGATTCATTCTGCGAGCTCTGTTTTCTGTTGCCTTTATAATGAGCTGGTCCGGGGCCCAAACCCTTGGGAGCAGTATAATCGCGGTTTAATGAGCTGTATCAGGACCAGCGCCGAGAGCTGTGAGATTTGGTGAGTTCCTGACGAAGCTACAGGCTCTACCTGTTACCCCGAATGCTCCCATAACAGAACATCTGGATTCAATGGCAATAAAACGCAGTTTGTGTGACTGTTATTTGCGCGTGTATTAGGTTTGCACAATCCAGATCATATTCATCAGCAAATTGGTTCCAAAAAATGAAGCGCCACAGTGTTCCCTTGTTTCATTTATGGTCTGCGGCGGTTCTCGACCTCTGGAATGCGGGTACCTTGGAGAAAAGTAACTTGAAGAATCATCTGCACAGATAATGCAAATTTGAGTTGTGGGATGCCTCTTGTTCCCAGAAGCATAGTAACTGGAAGAAGATTAGGGAAAGCACGATAACTGGAAAAACTGTGATATTTTACCAGGAAGGGATGTTTACTGAGTATCTCACGGTTGTGGTCACATGCAAATAGACAAAGAACTCCTTTAACATAATCCCTCAGTCAGGAATGTAAATAGATCGACTGGTTCAACTTGTGTTCAGAGAGAATTTAGTTTGATAGCTTAAACAACAATTTCATTTCTCAGTTCAAAAACAGAATCAATATCCAGCCCTTTCATTGCATGGCGAGATGGATATTGGTGTCCTTTGCTACCACCCACCTTTGCAATAAAGCTTTTCGCCACTCATTGCAAGGATGAGCTGAAGAACAAGTCATATCAGGAAATAGTTCTGTTTAAATACAGACTATAAAAGACGTGCTTTTTGAATTAAATCATTAGTTTTAACGTCTTAAAGGCCTTACAAATTCATCCACTTTCTAAGTCTGTCTTTCTGCCTGTAATGTCACGGTCTCCACGGCCAGGTCAGGATGTATTTTGGTTCCTTCTGAGTGGAAACTGACTGGAAGTGGACCCTTCCCCGGAGGCAGCTCTCTGAGCCACCAACAGCCAAAATGTATAAAAGGACAGAGTCTGTGTTTGTACAAGTGTTTCGCATAAGGCCAGTCCCAGACATATTTCTGAATGAGACTAAGTGACGGAGGATTTCGGAATCACAACTTTTTCCTCTCTGAAGGGCCCAGTCAGATCTTCAGACACCTGCCTCACTTCTCAGGAATTCATCTGCAGGCACTACGCCTTGAATACTTGCCTTACAGTCAAATTCTATTTGTTCTTGCCTGGGCCTTAGGCATGTACGTTCAACTCATCAATAATGGACACCAGTGATGGTGCTAGTCACGGTTGTTTGGAGATGCAATCAGTGATGCTTCAACTACTAGACCACCCACTCTCAGGCTTATTTGACATTTCCACACCTAGGTGATTGTAAGAGCTGCTGAAATGTAAACTGCATTTTTGCACGTCTGGCCAGGTTCTGTTATTTACTACTGTTGCTCTGTCTTCATATCTTTGGGTCTGGAAGAAAGCTATGAGCGATCTGCTGCCACATTAGTCTCTATAATAATTGATAACATGTGTATAAGGAGGTAACTTGATACTGAGCTAGTGTACAACCCAAACACAGGCCACCTGCTGCGGTTTTGGAGAGGGACGACGAGTGTATCTCTCTCCACAGCGGAGGCCGTTCCGATTCAGACGGTTTAAATGAGGACACGCTGGCCCGAGTCCAAAAGCCAGCCAATCAGTTTGTGGAGTCTAAAGTCAAAAGTTGAAAAGGTTTGTCCAGAGTGGCTGCAAAAATGTCCACTTCCAAGATGCAATATTAGAGGATGAAAAGACTTTTGGGGAATATCATTAATCACTATTCCTAAACTAAAGAGAGTCCAAAACGTAAAAGTGTTTTTTATCAATGGAAGTTTTTTTTTTTTTTTTACTATTTCATTGTGTGCTCTTTGGCGAGGCGAAGTTTCACCTTTTTCCAATAATGGTTATCTCATTTTGGAACAAAATGTTCAAGCGTCGTTGCAGCCAAATTGGTTCATATGTCATTCAGAGGTTTTCATTAAATGTCTTCGGTTTGCTCTTTGGCTAAATCCCAACTTATGAGCTAGGTGCAATTACGCTTTCCGTATTTTCCGTTACGGCCTTTTTTCTCCCTCAAGGCAGTTTTGCACATATCAGCTTGTAGTGCCGTGGAACATCCTGAAACCTCTGCACTGTCTCTGAGACTCCCTCTGTTGCACCAAGAAACAGCCCGGAGATGTCTGCCAGCTACCACACACACAACTGTGCTTGTCACTCCCAGGACACAGCATCAATCCGTGGCTGGGACAGTACACAGATAAGATAATACGCAGCCCAGCCACTTCCCCTTTTCCCACATTTATCAAACCGAGGTCCAGCAGCTCACGTTCACTATACATAAAGAGACATGTCAAATACTTGCCGGATGAGTTTGTTGTCCAATGTATCTTGAGGTCTGGCACAATATGAGTAGCTGGACTGCACAGGAACCAATTTTCCACGCATGCTCTATATAGGAAATGGAATTTTTGCTTCATTTTTCAGAGCATAACATTTTTCAAAAAGCTTTTTCAGAAGGACTTTAATCAAATTAACTCTCCACAGCGGTATTTGTCCATTCATTCAAAAGAGCTGAAGTGAGTGTTGCTCTTGGACCCACTATCCAATAGATTTGAAATCCCATTTAACCTGCTACAGTATTGAATAACCAGTGTACGCGAGTATGCTTCATATGCATTTGGCCTTAGTCTTGAATGTCAATTTTGACTCCAAACATTTGGCTTCACTATTAAACAGTGACTGCACCCAGGCTAATAATGCTGCTTGCACTGCCAACAAATGGTGGCACCATGCGCAGTCTGTGCAGCTGTGATGGCACGGTAGCGTGGCCAGTTTAAAAAACATTACTTTTCAACACTGAGGATAGCCAGCGTCTGCCCTCTTTCCAAAAATTTCGAATGGAAGCTCTTAAATGATCCAGATCAATGAACTCCACAGCCATGCAGTCTTTTCATGATTACTTTGTTATCTGGACAGTACAGTGGACCAAGGACCTGCATGCCTGAGTCACAATCAATGCTATCACGTGCAGAATTTTGTAATGGGGTTACAGGAACTTTCCATTTGTGTTGGCAGAGTTTGGTGTGCACAAAGTTGATGACACCAAACTCTGCATATCTAGGAGTTTACATTTCCAACCATTGGAACAGAGACACAGATACTACAATGTTTTTAAAAATAGGGTTCTCTCATCCGAATTATGTGGTGCGGAGTTACTCACCTCTTTCTATTTAAATGTGCAAATGAGCTCAGATGAAACCTGGAATTTTATCAAAACTGCACTCAAAAGAGACTCAAACACACATACACACTCCCCCTCTCTCTGACACACACCTCCTCTTTATTGCTTTAGACTCCGATCTATTTGCCATGTGCTCGGGAACGCTCCTTGCCAATTTTTTTACAGTTCCTCCCTCTCTCTTTTCAGAACTTGTCAAATCATCCAAAGTGAATACATGTCGCATATATTTCAGACCTTCATTTTTACAGTAATGGATTTTCTGTATGTAAAGCTTTAGTCTGAATCCCATCATGGTGAGGTAAAGACCTGTTCCTTGACCCTAAAGAGCTGACCCAATAGCATACACAATCTCCACCAGTGGAAAAAAAAAAGTCCCCCATTAACTTTTCCAGAGTTTTTCAGATCTTTGCTGCTTTAAAAACCTACAGGAACACAAATCACCATGAGGACCAGCTGAAGTGGAAAATGAAGAGGGTCAAAATAAAGCACAAGCATTTTTCTTTCTTCCCAGCATGTTTTCCATTACTGTCATCTTAAAGCTTCAGCATATAGGTTTTACAGGAAACCATTAGCAGAAGCCATTGTCACGATTATATTTTCATTTGTGTATAATCACCTGTAACTACAAATTGTTGTGTTTTTGTTAGCCCTTCAAATCTATGTAGGAAATGGGTCCCATTTCACTAAATTACATCGGCACATTTAGCCTTAATGGCTAAAACCCTTTCAAGCAGAAATGTTTTAGGAAGTCACGTGAGGTAGTATAAAAAGCAACAAAACCCACATAAAGGAGCAGGTTGCAGTGGATGAATTAGTAACAAAAAAAACAAAAAACACACATCTGTCACCAAGGCGACATGTCCCATGTGAATCCAAATGTCCCGGCTGACTTTATATTTATATACTTTATATATTTATATTTTTATATTTTTATATATTTTTTTTAAGTTTTCAGTTGTATTTTGGTTCCATGTCAGGCAACAGAACTACTTGCATAGGTTTAGAAAAAAATTATGGGCTGGATGTAAATAAAGCTTCATACCATTAACCATGTGTTAGAAAACATGGAACACCTTTTCAACCATGTGGTACAGCTATATTTCTATAGTAGCCTAGAAATTGAATTTAGTTGCACTTTAGCCCTGGCTACATGCTTGGAAAGGAAGTACTGGGTTGGTTGCAATCTGCAACCTCACCACTAGATGTCACTTAATCCTACACACTGGTCCTTTAAGTGCAGGGCAGCAGGAGCCAGCAAGTATTCCTGGGAATATACAAGGTTTGAAGCACATTTATATGCTACGAATTTTCAAAGACTTGATAGTAACTTGGCAGGATGATAAACCTGTGTTTGGGAGGTTGCTTGGACAAAATGTACTGGAGTTACTACTGACCTTGAATAATGGCCATTTTGTTACCATCTAAAATCAGAAAGAAGGAAGAAAAAAGATTTAAAACCCACCAAGGCAAATAATACAAATCCTACACCTGAGTGGAGGCGTAGATCATCCTGGACGCACACAGTGACAGCGGCTAAAAGCACTCTTGTGACAGCTCCAGAGGAAAATAAACACGACCACCAAGAGATAAGCATTTCTAATCCTCGGGAATAAATACACACAGTGATGAATGGCTGAGTGACAGCTTAAAGACAGAGCCTATTTGTATGGGCGTACTTCCTCATGGCAACATTACTCACGAGCAGCTCGTACAGTTGTCAGGCAATTTTCCCTTTCTGCAAATAGCACCACTCTCCCAACACACTCAGTAGGCCGTGCATGCCTGCACATTAGCCATGGTCTTAAAAACACCCTCAATTATAGCAGTTTAAAAAATTACAGGGAGTACAATAGAAGTTACGATAGGTTGGACGGTATTTTACTGCGGGGAACAATAAGATGATAATGCACGCAAGTGTCAAAATAATCCCTGATTTGACTGATGCAAAAAACACATAAAGCACACACACTCAAACATTGGTCTAATGATGATGTGCAAACCACATGTTACTGTATATTTTCCCCTTTTACAGTGAGCAGTAATTGTCACTCAAGCTTTTTTATGTCATGCTGGCCGGCATAAACCTACGAGTGTGCCTTCGCAGTGAGTGCCATCGCAGGTATGAGCAGATCACATTTCATCCACAATATCATTTTAGCAGATGGCGGGTTTTTACAGGAAAAGATATTATGATTGTTGTGGACTCTGACTGGCAGTCAGAATGTTAATTTTGGCAAGCTAGCGGGACACTGAGAGGGGAGGTGAAAGGTGAAGAAGGAGAGTGCACAAAAAGGAACTCACGCGGGGTTGTGGATGTGGCTGTGTGCTCATGCGTGTATTCAGACTCGTGATAAGACAATGTCCATGTGTGGGTCCGTCCCTTAAACCTGACACGCCAGATGGTTTGTTACACACAACCATCTGGGAAGACGTCCTTGGAAACAGTTTGGAAAGGACAGGCACTCAGCACGTGAGTGTATAAACCAAATGATGTAGTATAAGAGCCACGGTCTAAGGAGCTTTGAAAGCTATCACGCAGTCGGTGTAGTTAGTTGCTGTATGTTGGTACATGCTGTCTTTGTCAGGAAAATCTGAGCAAATAAGGCAATCGTATGCTATTATTAAGCTATTATTCTTGATCTATGCACCAGAGCTACACCTGTCTGCGATGTAGATCCAGCACATAAATCAAGAATAATAGTAGCAGATGGGCAGACAAGCACAGAAGATTCACCCTCCTTCTGCCTCCTACAGAACCATCTTTTCTCAATTGTGTGTTGCGATAATTCCAATAACATTAACATTTATTATCTCCAACTCTACCATGACCTGCTAAGTTCCACTTGGGGTTTGTATGCTGCTCACAGAGAACCTCAAAGCAGACATGTTGATGCCAACTGGTGTTTCAAGGCCCAGACACGTCAAACTGACATCAAAGAACTACGAATCGTTAGGTCACCTCATGTTACCTGTGACTGGATCAAAAAGTTGCATTTGATACCACCACAAAAACCACAACCAATGGCCTGCTGACTCATTCGCTGGCAGTAGTCTGTATTCATCTACCATTGAGCTACCATTATCTGAGAGGCTAGGTGGAACCAGAAGCTACAAACCGTCGTACAGACACGGAGTTTCCTCAGTTGTTCCACACTTTATTTATTCACTCTAAATGATCCTGTTGTTTAAACAAAAAGGTATTTGTGTATTTGAACTTTAAGATAAGATGAGGATGACAAAATTAGAAGAGCCTTGTGTGTGTGCCCTTTAAACTTGTGTTGTTTTGTGTACTTTTTGCTAAGCTAACCAGCCAATCACGATAATTCAACATGGGGAATCGGCTGAAAAGCACCAGTCGCAAGGGTGCTGGACACAAACACGCAAAAACTAGGGTCATAGACGTTCAACGACTGTTGCCTTGTTGTGTCTTGGCGCTTAGCGGCGTAACACACCAGCACACAAGTATAAATGCCTCCTACAGTGTAGGCTGTGGAGTCACTGCCGTCGAAACTAAACTGCCCAGAGCTGCCAGTAGTTCCTCACAGGACCCCAATTGGTCCGCACCTATGTGGTTTAGTCTCATACGTAGAGCTTCAAGTCTGGCAAGTTGGACTGTTGTGTGATGTGATTTTCTGTAACCAGCCTTTTGGTCCAGATTGAATTCAACAAGTACTGTATAAAGTGGCATTTTGCACAGACTTTCATAGTCCCCAGAGGATTAATCCTTAGTCTGCTAGGAACTTTGTGGACTTTTCATCTAGCGCCACCAGCAGGTAGATATTTTCATTGAGCCAGTGAAATATCTCACCGTCTATGCAATGGATTGGCAAAACATTTTATACAGACGTTCATGGTCCCCAGATGATGAATCCTACCTTAATCTGAGTTTTCATCCAGCACCAACATTAGGTTGACATGTTTGTTTTTAGGTGGCATATCTCAATAGCAATGGGATGAACTGCAGTGATGCCCGGTATGGATGTTCTTGTGCCTTTCAGGATATTTACTTTTTTATGAAATTTTTAATTTGTCCTTCACTCTGGTTCCTGACCCACATATCAGCAAAACGAATTACACAATCATCAGCCTCTGTTGATTCTTTTGGGAAATTCAGGACACTATGTTGCACATTAATTTTACAGCTTGAATTTCGGCACTCACACACACACACACACAAAAAAAAAAACTGGTGAATGCACCACGTAGGAACTAGGGAGTGGTTCTGAACGCCGCCTTTGTCTTTCATGGTTCAACCATTTCTTATAGCCGCAAAATTTCCTGGTTAAATCCAAAAAATAAACAGCTGAATCCTCTTGCCTATTGCATGCACAAGATTTAACAGGGGCACATATCAGAGTTTTCAGACATGAAAGTCCACACATACAAACCACATGAAAAGCCTCGAGCCTATACACTGACACTTACAGAGCAGACCACCCTGGAACTATTCTGACAAAGAATCGCCTGCGACTGGTCTATGTGTACTTCACTGTGTTTGTCTGCGGGCTCCAGTCAGACTCCTCTGCACGCTCGGCGCAGACACAAAGTCATGGTGGGATAGGAAATCTTCAGAAATTGGGGGTATGACCCTTTAAATGCTACTTTGAGCTGAATGAATGAGCGAGAGAGAAAGGCTCAGAGGAAGAGAGGAGGATTTTAACCCTTGTCGTCAGTCAGCATGACTAATGGCGGTGTATTAGCGGTGTGGATAAACTTGGACACATACAGGAGACCACGTGCAGACAGGCCTGACTGACGCATCCTTCGGCCTGGAAATCTATGTGTGTGGCCTGAGCTTGCGTGGCCCCCCCACTCCACTATTATTTTTCCCTTTTCTTGTTCTATGTCTGACCTCATCCTTTCTCCTCTTTATAAAATTTGAGATTACAAGAGAAAGAAATGGAGACCTTGAAAAAAGGGTCAAATGCACAATCAGCTGTGTTTTTTACTCTCCTTAGACTATTCTTACTTTTTGTCCAGGACTCTTTTCCTCATTCCACTTCCTTCACCCTCTTTGCTAGCTTCTGTTTTGTGTCCACAGGTTTCAGACCTTGCTGTAACACGGTTTAGCAGCAGAAATGGAAACCCTCCCTTCCTAATCCCCCTTTCTCTCCTCAGTACCGGCCACTTCACTTCTTCCCCCGGTCGGATTCACCTCTCCCACCGCCTCCTGCCTCGCTGTTATGTTCTCCATATGCTCGGATGGCTCCACCTCTGAAGAGTGGGAAATGATTCAGGCCCCTGGCATGCATGGCAGGGCCGCAGCTGGACGCTGCACCTGCAGCTCTGAAAAACAAGCTGACGGGTGCATGTTTGGGAGCCTTTCAGTGCATGTGGACGTATGTGCGTGCATTTTTTCCGCCAAATTTTCTCATACTCCAAACTCCCGCTCTTTTCTGCACCATTCCTGCTTCCCTTCCAGCTTTTTTTTTTTTTTTTTCCTGCCTTGTTTTTCCTACACTTCTTTCTCTCACACGAGCCACATGAGGCAAGTGAAATAAGTACGAGATGGTGTTTAGAGGAGCAGTGGCCCCTGTGAGTGGGGAATGGGAGCCTCTAGGTACCATATAAGAGTGATGATAAGAATACCCTAAGCACACGCAATTTGTACAAAATTGCATCTGTCAACTACCATGACCCTGAGGATTTCTGCAAATTCAAATCAGAGCCTCAACAAATTAGCCTTTTTATGATTGCAGGTTCTGGGAGTGGTCGAGGAACAACAAAAAAAAGAGAGGCCTAAAACAAAATGACAGAAAGTGACATGACACTTTTCATTTTGACTGATGGCAAGCGCTGCTCCGTTGCCGCACCTCCACGCCTCCGTAAATTATACCATAAATCATGTAATTAGCGGAGGCAGCCTCCAGAGAGTTCCAAATGCAAGCCTTGAAATGAGGTCAGTAAATCTCCGGAGAGATTTTAGAACTGAATCGGTGGTTGGTTTTAATGGGCCGTGATGTTTGTATGATTTTGCTGAGAATAAGAGGCATACCTGCGCGCTTACAGCACGTTGCTGGGACTCAAAACAGGTTCCCACTTGCTATTTTCGCGAAAGAAGATAATGCGGTTATCAGTGTGTAGCATCTTTTAAGGGTTGAATCCAGCACTTTGCAGGGAAGATTTTAGTTTCAACAAGCTATTGTTGTCCCTAAGTGGCAGATAAGAGCACTCCCTCCTTGACTGAAAACACATGACATGTGTGTTTGCAGTGGTGAGGGAGGTTTGCTGTGGAAATACACCAGCGCAGGATGTAAGGCTTTTGGGGGTCAGCCTCCGCTCGGTGGAATTAATCGAAACTATAATTACCTCCTCGCTAACAAGCCAGTTGTCTTGAACAGCAGCCAGGTGTTTAGCAGGAAACGACTTGTGACACTTTTGGGTTTAGGGTTCACACATCTGCGCACACACACACACTCAAAAGCCCAAAAACCTGGAGTGGGTTGAGCAAACATTTCAGCAGCCGTCAGTGCTCTTCTCTCACCACATCCATCCGTCTTCCTGAGATGACTCCTGTCCCGCAGCACTGCAGCTTTCCCACCTTGGGAGCCAGATAGGAAGCTGCGGCATGATGTTCACATTTGTTACTCCATGACAGCTTGACGGAACATGCGTGTTTAAAGCGGTGGTTCCCAACGGTTTGGTTTTGCTTTTATGTCCCTGCAGTCCTGTCAGAAGAGCTCAACTCTTCACTGCCATGTTCCAAATGAGTGCATTTGTATGGAACTGAAATTAAACATTATGAAGCTCTCATCTAACCATTTACCTTTTACCTTTATCAATAAATCAACTGCTTCTGCGCACAATAGTTTTTGCTAACCTTTTAAAGTTCATGCATTTTACACATTGCGTGCAAAGTTCAGGTTAGAAATCATGGTTTAAAGGATATAAACCCTGTGTCTGTTTAATATATGTTTTGCACTCTGCGTCTGCAAATGCATCAGCAAATGTGTGAGATTCCCCCTCACAGGGTGACAGGTTAGAGGCCCTCGGGCTTGCTTAGCAGGCACAAACCGAGCACGCCACTCCTGAGACAATACGCTACTATGCTCTGGTCTGCACCTGTGTTATGTTTTCATGCTGACGAAGATGTGCTTTCCTCTTTGTGGGCTAAAGATCTGCTCTGTTTCCATGACTCAGAGACTAAAATAGTAAAGCTGCCACCAGGCCCTGAACCCGAGGCCCTTTGTAGTAAAAAAGGCCAAATACCTTCGAACACACAAACACAGCGGCGAATGGTTAGCAAACGGGCGGTATGCGGATTACTCAAGCTGTAAAGCTCGCGCATTAATGCTGAGTGAACGCAATCCCATTCGGCTTTGATTCGCGTCTCAGCAGACTAAGTTCAGTAGACTAACTCATTGAAACACTTCTCATATTTGCTGTAAAGTGATTTCATCATTTCATGTGCGCAAACGGGTGGATGGAGGGAAAACGCAGCAATGACATAAATGACACGGACATGTAATCCAGTGGTCGCATGACGAATGGCCCTTTGTTTTGATGGGGAAACAACACGACAACACCGAGACAACAAGTCACCACATCAGAACCAGACCATATTTATTCAAATCACTTGTGATGTTGTCACTGTTATGACTGTAAGAAAACTGAGGGATTTGGGAGCGGGAAAGCAAGTTCCTGTGGATTTTTCTATTCAGCCACTGTCCGGGTCAGGTTCAAGAAAGACATGCTACTGCCCCCTGGTGGATGTGGAGAATACTGTGATCCTGAACTGTCATGCAGCACACGAAGCACATAAATCACCCCAAATCATTCAGTGACCCCTGCATGCTGATATATTTTCATGTTTCCTCTTTAATAATACTGTCACTTCCTTCATCTGGGTGATAAAGCAGCATTGTCCCATGGCAGGAGGGTGTGGTGGAGAAATGGCAGAAGAAAGTTGTTACCGCAGCCGCCTTGTCTGTGTCGCGATTCCTACGGCGACAATCCCAGTTTGTTGGAGTCCGTGAAGTATTTTCTTGTTTCAGTGCTTCTTCTCACAAGTTTGCGTCTTTTTTTGTGCAATTAGTGGCATTATTTCTTGGAGAGAAACTTCATTTTGTTTCCTGGAGAAACAGAAAAAGACAAGAGAGGTTTAAAATGAGCCTATAGAAGACTGTCTGAGCTTGTTTCACACTATGAATCAATCATCCTTACCCAAGCCTTTAAGAAACCTGTTAACCCTCCGATGTTCATTCTCATTGATAGAGTCCAGATACTCCTGCACTCTTACTTCAAACAGCCCTGGTGAGGATAAGAAAAAAAAAATGATGAAGCACTGGAGCAACTCCCAAAACCTTGAACCTCTTCTTTCCGCGGTACCTCTCAGTGCCTGTCTGTGGAGCTCCCTCTCCTGGATGAACCAGCCAAACATCTGGGTCTCCATGAAGACATCCAGGAAGCGGCGAATGGTCTTGGATGGGATGGCTTTGCGAAAACCCTCACGCAGGAACGAGCAAGGGACGGGGGAGGAGGACGAGGAGGAGTAGCCGTCCTCCCGTTCGCCGGTGATGAAGAGGGGATAGTGGCCCACGAGCTCCACGAAGAAACGGACAAAGGCCTCGGACACAACGGTGCTTAGATGGCTAGAGTCTGGAGGGAGAGTGGAAGTTAGATATGAGCAAATTAGAGATTACAAATGAATCCTGACATGTAAAAGTTAAAGTGTAGAAACATGAACTGGTCTCTCTGAACAAAATCATGTAAGTCTTGTCACTGTGATCTTATGATTTAGCTGTAGCTCAGCCTCAGAGTGCCTCAAGCATGGCCGCACACTGTCCATACACAATCAGAAATGCTCACAGGAGAGGTTTAAGTCTTCATTCACTGTCTCACCACCGGTTGTATCTCCTCCCCGCTCATTAGCAAGTTCTCTTCTCCTCTCCAGAACGTTCTCCAGGGCTGACTGGAGCTTGGACGGCAGGATGGTGTCCTCATCATCCAACTAGATGTGACGAAACAGGGCGGGAAATTGAAATGCATATGTGCTATGGCTGAAATAATTTGTTCCACATTTATATGCACAGAGCCACAGAAGAGCCACAAAAATGCTTGTTTGATGCCTACCTGCCTGAGAAATCGACTGTTTCCGAGATCCACAACCAGAACCTGTGCACAGATAAACCGTTATTGATGTATTGACGTACTGACGTGTTACAGCTGTTTACGAGTAACATTCCTCTATGTGACTGGGGTTTAAAGTCATGGTCCGTGGCTTAGACTCTTGACTCTTGCCAAGCAAATTTACACAATGCTAATTACATTAATCAGCGGCCAGTAAATCTGTCTGTATTGGTAGTGACTTTACGTCAGTCAGCAATGACTATTCGCCAGAGGTGAAGAGAGGAGAAACTGTATCGACGAGAGATGAAGCAGCAACTAGGAGTATGGCGGAGAAACTAGAGTTACAAATGTAACTACTGTTCTACAAAATCTCCATATATTATTTTGGCATTTTTCTTCGTTAGTGAGAGCTGAAAGAAGAGAAGGAGTGGATTAAATGTAAACTGTAGGCGTAAAACGCATGCGCCACTAGTGTTTGTAAAGTTAGAGAACAGTTCCGCGGTGTAACATAAAATCTGAAGTGTTTCCCCTCCCTCCCTCTCTGACCTCCTCCAGGGGCAGCTCAGTGAGCTGGGGCAGGGAGCTGGACAGCAGGCCGACGATGAAAGGGGTCGGGGTGCAGACGATGTCGAGCATAGCGGAGGGCAGCACGGGGATGTAGGTGTGCTGCCATACGAAGGGATAAAGCAGCGCCACGACTGCATGACAGCACTGGGAGAGAGTACTGCAGGAGAGGACAGGGGAAATTAGTGAAAAGGACGCATGAGGAGAAAAACACAGCAATGATATTATTACAACGCTTTAATTGCATGTTGTATTGCTTTTGTTATCATGTTTATAACTCAAAAGGTCAAAGGTGATGAAAGCTACAGAAAGTCGACTTACTAATCCTCACCACATGAGGGTGCTATAGTGTAAACACAGTCTAAACATAGATTATTCCCTGAAGTAAGAACATTTCCCAGAGAGGATGGCAAAGCTGCATTCTTCTCTCCTTTACATCACTGGACTTTGCATTCCTGTCTTCTACTACTGTGACCAGTCTTTCTGACTCCCACTGGCTTTCTTCTGTAAAACAAACAAACTGGCCCCAGCTCAACGGCAATTCAACTGGGCGTCCTCAAAATATCTCTCTGGCATGTTCCCTGAATGAAACCAGGGCTGGCTTAAATTTATTTTGCAACGTGGGTCCGGACCACCCGCGCTTCTTATAACTTTATAATGAAAACATTATTAACTTCCAGCTAATAACTGCCATCTGCATAATTACACAAACAGCGGTGGAAAAACCCAAGACGAGGATATCAGCGCGGCGTGGCTCCACTGAAAGGGACCGACCTGAGCTTGTCGGCGGTGAAGATGACCCGTCTTTCCAGCAGCAGGGAGCCGAACACCCTGAGGAGAAGCCGCAGACTCAGACAGGAGAAGAGACATTCAAAGTCAACATGCTCCAGGCGTGAGTCAGACGGTCGACAGAGCTCCATCACCTGGGAAATGAATGCACAAAAGGATGCTTCTTAATCCAAGGGCAAGACCGAACATCGCAGCTGTTATTATACAATTTGATTTTCATCACCCTTAACTACAAATTATGTGGCTGTCAGCAAATGTGCTAAAAAAGATGGAAATTTATGGTTTATGCGTGTGTGGAAAATCAAGTGCTTTTGTGAACATTTGAGTGCAGATACAAAGCAGAAAATTAAGTGCTCAGAGTTCCCATGATTTTCCGTGACACATTAATTCATATCACCTAAGATTTACTTTTTCTGTGCTGAGACGAGGAGGAGATTTTAACAGCCAGTATCAACTCCCTCACCTCAGTGCCTGATCCAGGGAGAAACGTCTTGATGTTGATGGTTCTGCCAGGAGCTGGAAACTGGGCCTCCATGATGGCTCTCATGAACGGCTGCACCAGGGCAGGAGACAGAGCCCTCCGCCTCTCCACCTCATCCAGCACCTACGATGCAAGCGAATACGCGCACAGTTTTGATTTATAAGATGTCAGTAATATTATCAGAGGGGACTAGTGGGATCAGTTTACCTTGGAGAACAGGTTGAAACAGCCAAGGTGACTAACAATACAATAGACCTCTGGCAGACGTCGGCCTTTTCCACTGGGCTGAAAAACAAGACGAACATTTACGTGCTGCTGCTTGAAATCCGCTTTAATGCAAATGCTTTCTAAATGTTTTTGGGGTTCAGCATTGCGAGATTTTCCCATGGCAGAAGACAAATGATTTTTTTTAACTCTTAAAGTATTCTTATGGTCACATAAAACTTAGGAAAATGGAAACACATTGACATACGCATCAGCACACGCACACATACGCAGTTCCCAGTCTCACACACTTCCGGCCAGACTCTGAGATGGACCGTTTTCCCACAGGCACGCCGACTATTTTGGCACGCTTATTTACTCAGCCGTCATTGTGGTATTTAGCCACTTCCTGCTCAGTAACAGCACCCTTATTTATTCGACTCATTTCTATTTACCAGTAAACGGCGGCAGTACCCGAATCTCCTGCTCCCATCCTCTCCAGTCAAAACAAAGGAGAACATCTCGCTGCCAGGGAAGAGCCACAACAAATAAAAATGTGATTGATGGTTTTTTTTTTTGTGTACATGAAAAATACACATACATATATCCACTATACTGATATTTAATATAGTTGTGCAGTCATTATGAGCTTGAAACCGTCAGCAGACACATCACGTGTGTCTTGGGTTAAAGAAACTTTATAAGATGTGTATTCTTTTATATTGAGATAAATGGCTCTGGGGAAAGTATTTCAACAATCTCACCTTGGGAAACTCTCCACCGGCGCCCAGTCTTTTGCGTCGGGGAAACAGAACTGAGGGATGATCCTCAGCTGATCTTCCGTCTCCCTCATGAACTTGAAGCTTCGCTCCAGCTGCACCGTAACACAGAACAATTTTTTCGTTCATTTTCAGCAGCTTTAGTTCGTCCACTATGTCGTCTAATTGTCCTCAATTAAAGCTAGTCAGCAGTCTGCAGGCAACTGGACACTCAGTCAAGCGAGTTTCTGATGGGTAACACCCACAGACATTCCTATTCTGCTTGCATTATTGGCAGAACGTCTTCAAGAAACTCTCTTCTTTGAGTGCACTCTATCAATTACTTTTTTAGACTCATTCTTACCTCTGAATGTTTTCTTTCTAACCACCAGGGGAAAATGGATTCATAGAACCATAGTCACATTTATAACTGTGTCTCTCTACCACAGGCCACGCCTCCATCATTGCGGCCCCTCCCCTCTCCAGCTCCGACAAATAATTGTTGCTTAGCTTACTCTGCATTGCTTAAATGCAACAAGTTCATTTGCGTAAAAAAAAAAAAAAGCGTCTTTTGACTCATCTCCTTTACTTCCTTTAGCTTCTTAAACTTTGCACTCTTGATCCCTTGATCCCAGTTACATTCTTAGATTTGTTTTTTTTTATGAACCATTGCCTGCATCTATTTTGGTACATTTGGAAATTACTAGAAACAATAATTCAAGCACTCCTCTGGTCCTGACCTTAGGGGGGAACTGCTGTGTGACCTCCGGCAGATAGTGGCCACCAGCCTTTGACTTCTGCAGCGACACAACCAGGAAATACTCAAAAAGTTTGCGCTGGTGGAGCTCCTGTTCCCGAGCGCCGTTTCTGCTTTTGGTGCCGTTGTAATGGGCCTGGCTCGGCTGGCTCAGAATTGACTGGACTGACACGAGACGCTGACGGTGAGCTGGGATAGAGGGAGTAAGATGTAGTACAGTTAAAGACGGCAATGACAAAAAAATAGAACAAAAGACGACAATGTGTGGTATCCTACCTTTTGCTCTTTCTTCAATTTCACTCTCAGAGTCGCTGTTCTCGTCTGTTACTGTAAACGAAAGCCAAAAACTCACATTCACAACTTAGGCATACAAATAAAATGAAGTTTCCTTTCTTTGAGATTGTTTCGACGTCGTCACCTCTCCCTGAACTTGTCTCTGCATAATGATAGATCCGTCTGAGGTGTTTCTTCCCAATCCGAGCCTCAAACGTGCTGTTGATCCTCAATACAACCTGTTGAATAAGTTATAAGACATTGTGAAGAAATATTCCGGTGTGGTGTTTGTTCCCAAGAAGGAGAAGAAAATAATCATATGACAGTAATATTGAAGTGGAATTAAACATCAACTCATTCTGAGAAGGTGATTGCAGGTGAGTGATAAAGAAATCTCAAAAAAATAAATCAAGCGCAGACCGTGGGTATCCTGCGACAGGTGCGGCTGTAGAGATCCCCAGGCAGCCAGGGAGTGTGTTCAGACCCGGTTGGGGTGGACGGAGGGCTGAGCTGGGGCGGAGATGAAACACCCTCTCTGCCGGCGCTGTGTGTCTGCTGGGTGGACTTCCGCAGGTCCAGCAGCTTAAAACTCCTGGCTGAATTCTGCCTGAAGAAACCAGGTCTTGAGGCCTGTGGATATATAAAAAAAAAAAAGATTTTTAATCTTTCTGAATCACCTAAATCAAGCGCTCGCATTATTATGTTTAACTTCAAAAACCTTAGCTGTATCAGCGCCAGGAGAAGAGGGCAAGGACTGCTGGGAGCACTGACTCTCCAGCTCTATGTCTTCATAGGGGTTCTCCTTGGACGAGTCTGCAGAAAAACACCAGCTGTGTTCAGTTCATGTTGTCAGTCATTTTCCAGTTGCTGATTGAGTGCATTAACATGATCAGGGTTCTGTGTCAAAAGAAATCTGTCTCATTCTTTCTATTGAATACGGCCACATTTCAGCGATGGAAAGCAAGTGTATCATTTAATCAAGTAATTTGAGAATTTGGAGCATCTTGTGATTAAGTGGAGTTCATAGATGCGTTTCAAATTTGTGTTTTACACAAAAGAAGGTCAGTTAAAGATTATAAACTAGTTATTCAGCCTATTTGGATGTGGGACTTTGAGGTCAGTGGTTCAAGCCCCTCAGTGTCCATGACTGAGGGGCCTTGAGCAAGTATCTAAACTCCCCCGGAAACAAATTCCTTGTATGTGTGTACATACATATATATGTGTGTGTGTGTGTGTGTGTGTGTGTGTGTGTGAACACAGTCTATATGGCAAACAAAGCTGATTTGGTTTTGGTTTGATGTAAGTAAAGGATCTGAATCACTGTTCATGATGCACAGATGTAGGAATATCCAGTATTTCCCAAAAAAGATCGGGCATTACAGAAATGCCCAAAAAAGGAATACTTACTTTTTCTATTCCCTGCTCCATTACTTGTCTCATGATGGCTTAAGTTTATTTTCTGACCCTCCTTTAATTGCAAATAATGTAGTAGAAACTTGCCTCAGGACCAGTTCCAACAGTTGTTGTTTGTATTAGCGATTCAGTAATGTAATTAATCATCTGGACCTATTACCAGAAGCATATCATACTTGGTACGCCCACCAGTCCTCCATTTTTGGAATATAATTATATTTACTGATTTCTTCTGCAGAATAGCGTGTATCATAAATACAGGTGTCTTACCCAGTATGTCTTCATAATGATGTTCCTGTGACAGTGAGTGAGTGAAGATTGGGCTGGTTGACCGTGCAAGGTCTTCAAATTCAAATGATCTCCTGTCATGGTGATCAGAAACAATTATTCCATGACATCTGAGTGAATTTGTATGAGAATAGAATATAGTCTAAATCAGCAACAGTGCAGTTTTGTACCTTTTGAAGCTGTCTCTTGCTCTGTCACCCCTGGGTCTCCCATAGACACCAGAAGGAGGTTTTAAGGACGTTTTTGAAGAGTTGGAGGGCAGTGGTGGGAGGTTCCTCTGCCCTCTTCCCTGCCTATGACTCTTTCCCATAGGGGCAGCGGCAGGGTGCTGGAAAGTACGTCGAGGTTTGGGTACAGGGTTGATTGGGGGCGCACCCGGCTCTGTGTACACATTGTCCGGAGACTCCTTCCCTTCTTTTTTCTTCACATCCACCTGTTTGTCCCTACTTGGTGGGCTGAAGTAGTTTCCAAGCTCTGTAGGGGTTTTCCCGTGGTTCTCACCCATAGCCTCAAGCTTTTTAAAAAGAGTAAATACGTCTCTCTTCTCCTGGCTTGTTTGTTCTGCTCCTCTCCTGTCACTGCTTTTCCTTAGTGTCCCCAGCTGCTGCTTGCCTATCGCTGTAGGCGAACAAGGCCTCGAATCAAGCTTGCCTACGTTTTCTTTCTCATGGTCCTGCTTTTCTTTGTGAACTCTTCTGCAGTCTTCCCCGGTTTGACTGTCACTGGACTTACTGTCATTGAGGGTACCTTTCTGCTGGTTCCCAGGTTCAACAGGTGAACAAGGCCTTGAATCTTCAAGTTTTCCCATATTCTCTTTCCCAATATCCTGCTTTTCCTTATGGGCCGCTCTCCTGCAACTCTCAGTACTCTTTTCCATTGTTTTATTAACGCTTTTTGTCAGGGATTCTGTCCTTTTTACACTAGCACACTGGCCCAAAGTACCTGAGGTAAGAGATGAATGAGCGGGCTCCTTGCACTCCCATAAAGAAATCTTGTCCTTGATGTTGCCTCCATTGGCTCTGGGCAGCTTGGTTCCTACTAAGAGAGCATTGTCATTGCTGTGAGGGTCAAACGTCTGCCTCCTGTGAGCCATCATGGATGAGTCTTTTCTCTGGTTGCTCAGGTTTTCTAAAGGGGTGAAGGGAAGTTTTGATATCCCCTCTTTACTTTGCACAGCTCCCTTGTTTTCCAATGAAGCAATGTGGAACCCGTTGTTTGGAACAAGATAGCCCCTCTGTTGCCTTAAAAGACACATGAAAAAATGACTTTAAAAACTCAAACACATTATCAAAACTAAGTGTCAAATTAGTTTCCTAGCCAATAGCTACATGGAAATATTTTGAATTAACTTAACCCCAATTAACCTTAAGCCTAACCCTTAAGCAGCTAATAGTTTAATAGTATTAAAAATGAAACATATCCAATTACATGTAGGTTAGCTAAAAGCTAAAGCAATGGCTAAATGTGTGAAATTAGCTAAAAGTTGCTAATTCATGAACTATCAAAAGAAATTAGCAAAACGCAGCAGATAAACAAGTAAGGTAGTGGGTATAGCTTGTGAAAAACTAGCTAAAAGTATAAATGTGTATAAAATGTGTTACTATGTAAAAGATGTTAGTGTCATTGTTTGCATCTACCAAACATTTAGAATGAGTGGGTGAAGTCAGTGGCTAATAGTTAGCTTAACGCTGAACAGTTGAAATGGCTATTTATCCACCCTTTAGCCATATATGTTTAGCTACTGCATAAAAATGGACTTGGTCAGCTGTATGAAAAAAAAATGCATCTGATAACCCTTTGTCAGAAATCACCAGTAGGCTAAACACTTTTTGCCGTATATATGAATTCCGTCAGCAAAATGCAAGCAAAAGGCGAACTGACTGCTACCAGAGTTCCCTGAACTTCCCTTTCACTGCTATTCAGGGGACACTGAGTCTTTTTCTGGCGACAGTGGGAAAATTAAGCCTGAGAGTAAATGCCAGAGGACAAGCCTATGACCAAGAATCTTCTTTCTCATCGGCCTTCCTAAATAAACACATACTTGGATCGATGCCCATTTCATCAAACTGTTATGTTTTAATAAATAAACGGGAGGAAATGGGAAGCCCTAAGTTGAAAGACCTTTTTTGACTTTTCCTTAATGGTTGTGGTGATTAAATGGTTCTTATTTCTCAGGCTTAGGAGGAAAGTATTGAGTTATAATGTTTCTAACGTAGAGAACTTGTTCTGATACCAACCTGTTGACAGTGGAGTAGATGCAGTCTTGCTTCTTTGTCATTATCTCAGCGGCCTCCATGATCACTGTACACCTGAGAGAGGGAGACAGTGTTACCTGTCAGTGCTTATAATGATTACTCTGGTTTGTTGAGTTTGATTACAAATAATTTTTTAAGTGACATCCCTTCTGGCTTTGCTCAAATTTCCGGCTCGGGCTCTTTCTGTGAGTTATATTGTCATAATGTTTTCACATTTCATTGTGAGATTGTCCCCTCGATAAGACTGAATATTCCCTCTATGATCGCTATTCAGGGGACAGCTGTTCAGGCTCAAGGAAAAACCCAACAGCCAGGGACTCATGTGCAACTCCCTCAAGCAGTACATCACACAAATCAACATTTCATTGAGCAGTCATCTGGGGACTCCTGCATTGCACGAATCACTCTTCTCTCCCTTTTCTTTCCTACGTAGTATGCTACTCTGACACTAACATTTGGCCCCCACAGTGACTAAAAAGCTCAGCTCTCCTCTTCTTGATTCTCATACTTTCACATCTCTAAGGCCAGTGCTTCAAAGTTCATTGTCCTCTCAGATAGTGCTTGGTAATTTCCTGGAATTGAGGCTGCTGTCACCATTTTTTAAAGTCCATATGACAGACTGCATCAGCAGAGGGACTCCATGTCGCTCTTAAAGCTGTAAAATAGATGATTATGAGACATAATCATCCACAACTGCACAATCAATCAAAAAGCACATAAATTGCTGCAGGTTCTGTTATACAAGAGACTGTGTGTCCCTTTCGCACCACGCATAGTGACTACTTTAATGATGGCGTCAGGTATCACTGTTTTATTTTCATCCCTCACAAATGCACTTTAGCAAAGACAACTATATTTCTACATTTAACTTTAAATAATTTAGTTTTAAAAGGCAAGCTGAATGAAAGAGTACAGACTGGTGAATCGTTTTCAACTTTATGCTATCAGGTTACAACATTAAATCACTTTCTTACCTCTTTCCATTGTACAGTTTCCATGTGTTCATTAGTGAAGTGGGAGCGTAATGCACCAGATGCTGCTATAACAGTATCCATTGGTAGTATTGCTTCCAAACCCCGATGGTGTGCTATGTCCAGGATCAGCGGACTAAATCAATTTGATTTAAGCCCTGAAGTGATTCATCGGATAAGAGTTTCACCTCAGACTACTATACATACACTCCTCTCCCTGTCTCTTCTTCAATCTTCAACTTTCATTCAACCCTCACTCTCTCCACGCCCTGGATGTTACTTCCTCCCTCTCTAGCTCTCTTACTGTCTCTCTCTCTCTCTCTTTATGTAAATCTGTTGTCTCTCTCTATCACAGCTGACTTACGAACTAACTACGTAACTGCATGTGTCTCCTAGTACTGACTGGAACTGCTTGGATGCCACACTTTTTCTTTTTCTTTTTTCTACTAGCTGTCTTGAGATTTGTGACACATTTGGGACAGACATCATCGAATTACGTTATTTCCCTCCAATTCTGAAGTTCATTGGAATTTTTGCCCCAACTGTTCTACAGTTACTCATGCAGCTGTGGCACAGTGGCCAGAAATGCATTTTTTCATTCCCATAAAGAAATTGGTAAGAGTAAGGGAAAAGGGAACAGCAATGGGCTTAGTGTTACATTAATTAATGTTGTTTCCTGTTATGATACATCTATCTATCTTATTGTATATAATAACTTTCCAAAGTTGCAATATAACTATGTCTACCTGTGTCTCTGTACATGCACGGTATCTTTGGTTTGAAAGTGAAAGCTGAATTCAGATTTCATTATGTACTGTAACTATGATTTGAAGATGTTCAGGTAAATAGATGAGCCGCCAATCTATAAACAAACTAAATAATTCATATATATTTTTGTCTTGACTTGTAATCAGTATAGTTTTTTTTTATCTAACATCAATTTGTCAAGCTAGTCTTCAAGTTTAATAATGTGCGTATAAACCTTTGAGTTTTTGACATGTAAAGCTATAAAGCTTTGCAAAAGTATGTGAATACAAAAAATACCAAAGACTCTTTGTTGAACTATAAATAAGCAGTTGAAACAAAATCCATTACCGTAAATATTGTCATAGTCTTACCAGAATCCAAGTGCTGTTCAAGTTCACTGCTAGATCCCTGCTGCCTTGTCTGCAAACTGGAGCATTTAACGACAGTATTTTTTGGCGGTGAGCTTTTTAAACTGGCAATAACAGTTGGTACTCGCATCCACAAGTGGCAAAGTGACAGGTGAAAGCTGAACAGCTGGCTCCTCTCCTAGTCGCTTGAGGTATTTATTTATTTATTTTTTATACCTGTAGTTCCACTCCTGTCCTGTGGGTGGCATCAGTGCGCCGCTTTTCCCTGCGCGCAGTGACGTCATGACGCCTCGGGTGACACAGGACTCCACAGTAAACAGACCGTCGCCCCACAGATTACAAGCTAGCTGAAGAGAGCCTGGGCTGAGAGGTAAGAAGCCACTATAGCGCATTTATTCCTTCTTCATAGTGTGTAATTGTCACCTTTATCCACGCAACAAATTGTTGAGAATTTAAGGCGTGACACAGCCGGTACTGACTGATAACCGCTGTAGCTAGCTTTAGCCTTGTCACTCAGGAAGAAAGAAAGAAAGACAGGTGGACATAAACTGTTCTGTAGGTGTAAAAGTGGCAGTTGCTAAATTCAAGACAACAAATTAAATAGCCTGAGCAGTCGTGTCAGCTCAAATAATATCGGAACTGTCCGTTTACAAACAAGCTAAGTCGTTTCTTTAATCACAAAAGTCAGAAAGTAGTGATTTACACGGCTGGCACACACAGAAGCTAGCCTTGTTTTCTAATCTACTGGACGCTGATGGCGTCCTTTGAACAGGACGTCCTGCTCATGGTATTTATTTACTGCAGTGTGGTGCAGACGGCGTGCAGCGTTATACCTGTCAGATAACGTTTCCGCAGGAGTTTAAACACCGTTACAACAGGGCAAATAAATCTTGACAGGTCGTATTTGCCTTTGAGGAGCTTGTGGGACTTCTTCAGGTTACAGACAGTCTTTAAAGAGCTGGTAAAAGTTGCCAGGGGTCTGTTAAAGCATGTGAGTTACAGAAGACCACGGGGTTGTGGTGAGAATCGCCTCAGTTCTCACATTCCTTGTGTATTTTTGGAGCCCTGCCTGTTATCCTGTTATTTGGGTGACACTTGGGACTTTAAAAATACAGATAAAAACAATACTTGTTAATGTGTAAAAAAGGTCACTTGCCTGGGTCAGAAGGACAAAAGAGTGAAACATAAAATAGTAATTAAAGAGTAATTGTTGTCTGACAGGTACAGTGACTTCTTGGATTAAATGAGAGCCATTTATTGAGGATGTGGAAGCGAGGCCACTGACTTTCACATCACTTTAAAAATCCAAAGTAACCACTCCAATTTAAGTTTCATATACTGCCCTGCAAAACAAGTGAATCAGTCCCTTCCTGTTTGCGTAGTTTCTATAATGTGTCTTAGCAGAAACTTGCACTGAACCAGAGTACAGGTGCCAAGAGGGCACATCTTAGTTAGACCTGAATTATCCCCTAAATGTTTTCTCAACGCAACTTATTAAGCAGCCAACATTTGACGGCAATACCCTGCCTTGAGTTATCGAGACAGAAGTTTGATTGTAGTTCTTAGTTTGGTAGACTCCTGTGCAAAAGACTTGAAGCAAGGCAATGTAGGGGCAGAACAGGCTGCCGGGGGAGGTGGCAGTTAAAATACACTGGGCCCCATTGATACCCGTTTTTAGCAACACACGCCCCGGCCTTTCAAACCAAGCGCATCTGTTCATATACAGCTCCCACCCCATAGCAGTGGCTGCTTTCAGCAAGATAGTATGGCCTGTCATAGTACGGGAACTGTCCAAGACCTGTTTGAACAAGTATTTAGTAGGTGTTTAAATAAGTAGATCAGGTAAATATTTAGCTCCGGGTCACCACAGTCTTGGGTGAACTCAAACACTGGATTCGTTGAAACGTCCACCATATTATACTCTGTGAAAATGCACTAAACATGGCCTGTTCAGGTTTAAACTTTAGGGACACAGGTGGTCCAACATGATCTTTTATGTTATTCACTGCATGTATGTCCATTTTGCGGAAAACCCTGAAGTTTTTGTATCTACTGTAGGTTTTGTTCTCCAAAAGTTTTTTTTTGTTGGTCTCTTTTTTTGATTTCTCTTTGGCTTCCTTCCTTCCTTCCTTCGCAGGCACAGTTCACAGGTTTGTTCCCTTAGTGATGTGATTTTCCCGTCTGGTGTAGTGCAAGACCCTAGCTGAACCCTGCTCCCTATCCTTGAAGACCTCCACCAGCGCCACCTCCTTCCTCATCCTAAACCTCCTCTTCCTCCCTCTGGCCACTCCTGTGATGCCTCCCTCGTGCTGTGGCTGTCTGTCACAGTACACCCATCATCACCTGGTTGTCTTCCTCCTCACCTTCTTTAGGTAACGCAGAAACTGAAAGGACGCCTTTGTGACCTGTGTGGTGTCGTAAATATACTCTTCGCTCTAGATAACCAGATATATCCACAAAGGAAGGACTGGTGCACCTGACACAGAAGTCCCTTGTATGGTCTTGTCCAGTGTTTTCTGTTGCTTCAGTGAATACTCACTTGAAAGAGTCACAGGATAGATTAGATAACTAACATTTTTTGCCGCAGCTTGGAAACAAATTGTCCGAGTTAGCCTCCTGAGCTGCAACAAAACGGTCGGGGTTACATAAGAGGATGCTAAGGGGAAAATCAATGTAGCTAGTGCAGGCACGCTCTGTGAATAGATGTGAGGTGTTAATTTAGGTTAAAGGTCTATGGGGCAAGGTTAACACAGGTCAGACAGTCTTAAGATAGCATGAACTGTCTTTGTTGAGTTCCAATACACAAGATCGCTGCCAGGAAAATGTACCATTATGTGTTTGTGTTGAGTTTTCCTGCCTGGACCAAAGGTTTGTACGTTGTAAATCGTTGTTGGCTTCAAAGCCTGTATTTTACATTCATTTTATATTCATCAAAACATGTAAAGCAATTCATTTAATACTGAAATGAGGAACATGGACATGATTTATGTTTCTGACCATCTGGTGAGCTTAACACGTTTCTTTCTTTCAGCCCAGCCTACTCATATAGTTAATCTTTAATTAGCGTAGCTGTGGTATCACACGCAACTACTCCTTATCAGGACACAGTGACCTCTGCTTTTCAGTAGAATATGGATTGGCTATTGGATTGGCTGCAATTCAGTGTTTACTGTAAATTCTTTCATTCCCTATAAATGATTTCCATTTTAACAATAATATAGACGTTAATTGTTCTTAGTAGTTTATTAAACAAGCATTGAGCAGGAGTGTAAACTTTTATGAATGCCTTTCAGTACATTTCGATCGAATAAGTTTAGCTTGAGTAAAACTGTTCTCTCTCTCTCTCTTTAGCTATGTGTTGCTGCATGCATCCAGGAAGACGTTCAGCAATGTGAAAGTGAGCATCTCTGCCCAGTGGACGCCGTCCATCCAGAATGACAGCGCACCAGCGTTCTCCCCCGGCGAGGTACGAGGCACCAAAACAGTACCGTGTCTTTTACAGTTAAAAGCTGTCCCTGGAGCTGGAGGATGGTTGTTTAGAGGGAAAGCCCAAAATTATTTGGGCTGGCGTCAATATTGTGATCAAGTACTGAGATTGCACAGCAAAAGCATTTATTTTACTGTAAAAATATTATTTTGTGTTTCCATGCTTATCACTGTTATTCTAACCTATTTTAACATAGTTAACAGTCCAATTTAACGCCAAATACACAAAAGAAAAATGTCTCCTATCACGTCCCTGGGAAAAGGTCCCTTGAATTACCCTTGTAGATGAATGCCGTTCAATTAAGTGTGCTTTCTCTGACTGTTCCAGACATGGGAGGACAATCACCTGTTTGCAGATGAAAATCAGGCCACTCTGTTTTTGGGAGCTCTGGACTCCATCTTCCTCTTCTCATATGCAGTGGTGAGTGGAGCACGTAGTGTTTTGGGTTGGCGCCACAGAATTGGGCAGTCTGTCTGACGCTGTGTGTTCACGCTGTGCCAAGTTGCACTGAAGGAGGACACCGGATTTCCCGGTTCCTGCATTTGTTCAGGAATGGTAGTTTCTGCCGGTGTTAAAAAGTCTGCATATAAATCATTTGAATCTCACGGTGACCTGTGCAGGTCGCAATATAAGTTAAAATGCCTCTTTAACACTTTTCAGACATGTCATTTTTGTTCCTGCAATCAATATCATGCCTTTCATTTGTCATTTCTGTTTGTTCCTGTCCACAGGGTCTGTATTTAAGCGGTATCATTGGGGACAGAGTGAACCTGCGATATGTGCTCTGCTTTGGCCTGTGTGGCTCTGCTGCAGTGGTCAGTACTCAGACAATATGCTAAATTATATATCTTAATTTCTGAACCTGTCTTATATATCAGCGTATACAGTACATGTTGCCTGATGTGTGCACAAACAAAAACTATATTTTAAAGAAACAAATAGTGAATTTTCTCCCCAGTGCCAACATTATAACAGAGTAAATTCCCTTGTGGAATAAATTAAAGGATTATCTTATCTCTGTCGAGATCAGAGCATGATAACTGACCTCACTGTGTGTGTGGATTTCCATGATAATTCGTAATACAACACTCGCTGTGTTTGTGTTTGCAGGAGTTTGTGTTTGGCACGCTGACCGAATGGCTCCAGATCTACAACGTCTACCTGTACTGCGGCCTGTGGGTGTTGAACGGCCTGCTGCAGTCGGCCGTCTGGCCCTGCGTGGTGGCCGTCATGGGCAACTGGTTCGGCAAGTCGGGGTGTGTGTGTGTGACATTTGTGTTGAACCAACAAGCATTGCTTGAGTTGTATTACTGGTGTTTATGTTTGAGCCACAGGCAAAACGTCCACCCAGCCTTGAAATATTTAGTCGAGCTCATGTCTGTCAAGTTTCTCTGCACAGTACAGCACCACACGAGCTCACACAGTGTAGTCCATTCACTGCTGAAGCGCTGGACGCCGGTCGGGCTCAGATTTCCTCCCGCAAATACGATTTGCTGCGCGTAAAAGCAGAAAATCATCGAGATGTCTCCTAAGTTACGCTTCATAAAGTAAAGATGTTGTTTTCCAGGCGCGGCTTCGTGTTTGGCCTTTGGAGTGCTTGCGCCTCCGTGGGCAACATCCTCGGTGCCTTCCTGGCTTCTAGCGTGCTCAAGTACGGTTACGAGGTGAGACCCACGCCCGAGCTTAACTGATGCTTTTTATTTAACACTAAATACTAATGCCCACTGTTGCTGTGTGCAGTATGCCTTCCTGGTCACCTCTGTTGTGCAGTTTGCTGGCGGAGTTGTGGTGTTCTTCGGCCTTCTTACCTCCCCAAGAGAAGTTGGTAAGGACAGCGAGGAACTTTTAATATACTTGAAGCCAAACATAACCCATAATCCTGCGTGGATGCCCATAACCTTGAGGCACATAAACTTAATTTCTTCTGAATACATATGTGTGTGTGTATGTGATCTTATTACTGCTTTTTCAGCAAGACCACCCAACTTTGTGTGTTTACTTTAAATTGACCTTATTCCCACGAAGGCCGGCGTGAACTGGTGTCACACTATGCCTGTAATAGAAATGTGTTTGTGTGACCTAAACTCTTAATTAAATTTGGTCAGTCTCCTTCGCGTTAATCAGTGTGTGTGTGTGTGTGTGTGTGTGTGTGTGTGTGTGTGTCAGGTTTGAGCTTGGAGTCAGGGACTGGACTCAGCCCGGTAGAGACGGACACAGAAAGCCACAAGCCTCTGATGAGCGACGAGGAGGACGAGGTGGAGGTGGAGGAGGAGGGGTACAGGCGATACCGGTCGGTTCAGGAGCCGGACGAATCTGTGGTCGAGTCTTCTCCGCAGGCCATCGGCTTCTTCCAGGCTTTCTGTCTGCCCGGAGTGCTGCCCGTGAGTTTTTCCACTCTCATCTCCAGAGATATTTTATAATAGAAATGCCATTCTCACTCCATTATATCTCTGTTTGGACTGCAGTACTCCCTGGCTTACGCTTGTCTGAAGCTGGTCAACTACTCCTTCTTCTTCTGGCTTCCTTTCTACTTGAGCAACAACTACGGGTGGAAGGAGGCCCAGGCTGACCGGCTGTCTGTGTGGTACGACGTCGGAGGAATCATCGGTAGGCAGCTTCTGTTGGTGTTTCCCCATCGAGCGAAAACAAAATTTGTATTTTAATAGTAAAATTGAGATCAAAATTGAGATCAAATTGAGATCAAAACAGCTGCCTCTCCCCCCTCCTCATTCCTTTTCACTGCTAGCACAGTGAAAAGGAATGAGGAGGGGGGAGAGGCAGCTGTTTTGATAAGTAGCTGTTTTTCAAGAAAATCATTCCACAGTTCCTGCTTCTTAAAAAGCAGAGTGTCTTTGAGTCTTAGACCATTAGTCATTCAAAGATAACGAGTGAAACGTGTCGTGGCGTATCTTTTGACAGTGATCAATAACTGCCAGATAAATCTATTCTCAAAGCGAGCACAGATTGCAGAGTCTTCATCTTTTCTTTTTCAGAATGTGTGATGCATCTCTCGCCACATTACTTCCTATCTTTCTCCACCACTGACTATCCAATAAAGACACAAAGAGCCTTTGTGGAAAAAAAAAAAAAACATATTTGCAGTTTGCAGATTCTCGCTTTGATTCCAACTTATTTGTTTGTGTCAGGAGGAACAGTTCAGGGTCTGATCTCTGACTGCATGGGGAAGAGGGCCCCTGTATTAGCAGTCAGTCTGGTGCTGGCAATGGGAGCCCTGGTGGGATACAGCCGTGAGTATATTTACAATATCTGTAATGTAGCAGCTATAAGCCACACACACAGGATGAATGAATTTCATAAATTTTGTTAGTTTATTTATTTCAACTCATTAGGCGCAGTGTTGCCCAAGATTTCTGTTGTGTCCTGAGTTTATCATTTGTCTCTCTCAGGATCACCCAATGACCAGGTGATAAACGCAGCCATCTTGGCTGTCACCGGCTTCTTCATCGGGGGTCCGTCCAACATGATCAGCTCTGCCATATCCGCCGACCTGGGGAGGCAGGACGCGCTGAGGGGCAGTCAGGAGGCTCTGGCCACTGTCACCGGTATCGTGGACGGGACAGGAAGTATAGGAGCTGCCGGAGGACAGGTAAACAAAATAACAAAAAAACAGGATATCCATTGCACACAAGAAAAACGCTAGACTGCATTCAGATCATTGTGTCATCGTCTGTCTTGACAAACTTGTTCTTGAAAAGCAGAAATCCTGAACATAGTTCTTTGAAATCTCCAGCCGGCTTGATCAGAATGACATTTAACCTTTGCATTCCTCCTTCGTCACGTAGTACCTGGTGTCTCTGATCGAGAGCAAGCTGGGCTGGATGAGTGTCTTCTACTTCTTCGTTGTCATGGTGAGTTTTTTTCTAATTTTCCAAAATGTCTGAGGAAAGTAGCTCGTGTTCCCAACAGCTTCATCCTTTCATTACGCCTTTACACTTCTTACGTTATGCTACCCGCTCGTTAGCTTGCTAATAAGTTAGCCTCGGTGGCTTATAGACTTTCGGCTGATGTTAAAATATGAACGACAAGTGCTTCATGTGAACACCTTCCCATGTCATAATCATGAGCTCACAAGTTCCATTTTAAAGCAGCTTCTATGAGAATTATAGTAATGGTGGCTGCATACCATTTAGCTGCTTCCGTTTCAGACTCACGGTTGGACTTTACTTGAATATATGTCCATTTTGATTGTTTGTATAGGTACACCAGCATAAATATGACCTTTTCTTTTAGGTACATAAGATTTCTTTTGCCTTTTGCCTCTCTCTTGGGACTTAACATCTCATGTTTTTACATCGCAGACTGGCGGCTCCATCTTGTTCATCACTCCCTTGCTAATCAAAGAAGTGCGTGCCATGTGGAGAGACAGACAAGCGCTGCGACGTCAGCTGTGAGAACCTCAGCATCTGCCGGCCTTAACATTTCTACCCTACTTATCAGCGACGGCGCAGCAGGTTTGGTCAGTCTCAGCTCCTTAGGTGAGTTTCAGGACGTAGAGAGATTCGGCTTGGATCTCCCACAGCTAAAAAAGTGTTAAAAGTCCTTAAACGTTGACTTACACTCCTTCTAAATACAAACGTTTGGAGGTTGAGCTGAAGTACCGCGGTGGAAAAAAAAAAGGTTTTGAAATGGAGCTTTGCAAGACTATGACAGAACACACTAATGTACATATTTTAAGTTTTAAATGGATGTAGATACTTTAAAATATGGATGTACTTGAGACAACATGACTGAATTTGAATTTTATACGAGGAGTTGGAAGATCAAGCCCTTTGAGACAGCTTGAGGGTCAGAATCATCTAAAGAATGTGAATAGTGATTGCAGTGTGTAAATCCAAAGTTAGCTGTTGTAGATATGTATGATATTTTTAAATATTGCACTCTAGGATATGAGTCCAGATAATTAGACAAAGTCTGAAAAGACATTTTAAACCACTTATATTTTAGCCTTTCTTTAGCAAAACTTTGACGTTGCAGCCACTTGATTTGTTGTTTTGTACAGTTTTTATTCGTAATCGGGTTTAAAAAAAACTTTACTGTAAAGCCTGTCCAGGACAAGACTGGTTCTCATGGTTGTCTATATGAATCGCGCTCTGACTCACTCGACATTCCCCGTTCATGTTTACACGTTACGTTTTAGTGTCTTAATGCACAATGAATCCACACACTTGCAGAAACACACTTGGAAATTTGTGTCTGCTGCTGTGCTCTCGTGTTTTAAACTGACTGTTTAATATCTGTAAAAACTGCACATTTGACTCTTCAGGAGACTTTTGCATGTTTTTTGGGGGGGGGGCGTTGGTAGAAATTTTGTTCTTATTTCATATTTTATTACATTTCAAAGTTTCTTTTAACAAATCTGGTTATTTGCTAATTATTGTCTGGACAGTTCTACATTGCTTGACGCTTTTGGTCAGTGTGCAGCTATCGTCCTTGTTAAGACTAGCACTGGTGATTTACTTTGCACTACTCCTGGGCGTCAATAAACCAATCATCTTGTCAAGTGCTTTTAACATATAGGAATAATGATGTCAAGGCATCTTGTCATCAATGTGAGACCTTCACTGCTCAGCGCGAGCCGAGCAGATGGAGTAGAATGTAAATGGGAATGTATGTAACACTTAATGTGATGTATTTTAAATTTGTTTTTATTTATGTCAGTTTTTCTTTTAAATAAATGCAAATTACACTTTGCAGATGATGAATATTTAATTTAAGGTTCTCGTGTGGAAACTTTCCTTATCAATAATATAGAAACGTATGTGCAGTGTTACATCGGAACCACCAGGGGGTGCTATGATTGCAAAATAATGCCAGCCTATTTTGTGTTAATACTTTACGTAAAAACAAAAACTTAAGAGGAGACGGTACGTTATGGTTTATATCAATATCTTTCATCGACGTTTTATTCATTTGAGCACACTATATGAAATCAACATTATAAAAGGCAACAGTGCACCAGCAACCCAGCAATGGAATCTCTTAACATGTTCTATAAAAACATTACCATCAAAAGAAAGGATATGATTCTGATCTCGTACAATTACACTTCTTACATGTTGAAAGGATACATTAAATTACAACAAAATTATTACAAACATTACACATTCATGCATATACAATGTCAGAAAAAAAATGACACCTTGATACAGCTGCGACGGGTGAATTAGGAAAGCAAAGTTTGCTCGAGCACAGTGAGACACCGACTGATTCATCTCGGTATTTTACTTTTGAGTTTTTTTATTTTTTATTTTTCCTCCCAAAAGACAGGAGGAAGTCTAACAAGGCTACAAAAAGAAAGAAACGTTAGAAATCCGCGTCCAACTGTGTGACATGTCTGATGGGAGGAAAGAAAAAAAGGTTTATTCGAACCTGTCTCAGTTTCTCATTGAGGAATTGTATGGTTTTTGCTTTTTTTTGTAGGTTTACCTTAAAAAAATAGTTCTTTCGTCAACAATGTTTAAAGTAGTGCAAAGATATAGTTTCAGAAATAACACAATTAGTTAGTTATAGCGAAAACGGGGAACCTCTAAACATTTCCCCACAAACACAAACTGAAAATAAGTTAATATAGACTTTTGTAGGTTTTGTCTCAAGAAGATAGATGCACACAAACGCTGTCACACACTTACACACATAGATAAGCTGACAAGAAACATAACAAGTAATCCTGACAAGTTTAGATCGACTCTAATTAGCCGTGTCTGCTATTTTTAAATTTGTGAATTTTGGCCGTGTAGAGTTATGAAAACCCCAACATGTTTATGAACAACTGCTTTCATGCAGATTTTTCACAGAGGCCGAGGCAGCTGGTTCATAAAAGAGAGACTTTTAAGGGGGCAGACAATAAAACGTGTCTGAATCACAGACCACTTGTCTGGTTAGAGAAATCCTTTGATCCAGAAGGGGTCTGAGACATTTTCTATTAAAGTTTGTCCCTTTTTCCTCATCCTTCCCCCCACCGCTATTCCTCTGCTATGTCTGTTCTGGGAAAGCTGTCAAAGCAAAGTGAGGCAGGGAGAGAGGGAGCGACAACAAAAGCTGTCTGCCCGTCCGACCCACCCCCCTTGTGGGAGCAGAGTTTCCTCTGCGTAGAGGAGGGCCCCGCACTCTGACACACTGACTCTTTTACCTGATGTGAAACTCTACACAGAGCTCTGAACTTCAACAGCTTTGACCACAACAGAATAACAAGCTCCCCCCCCTCTCTGTCTCTCTTTCGTGCCTGTAGACACAAACAACCTGAGCTAGATTGGCTTTTTTTTCTTCTTCTGTTTTTCTCGTATTTGTGCCACTGAATCGTTTGATGAGGTAGTAAGAGCGGATGAATCCAGGTTATGGCTTTTTATCCACACACAAATTGGAATTAATGTAGCCGAGGAAACAGAAGTAGCCACGTCCAAATTAAGTCAAAACTACTTGAGCAGTTATAGACCTTCAGAAGAAGGTCAAGGCCACCATTAGGAAGAAAAGTCAATATTCTGAAGAAACTTGCAAAAAAAATCTGCATTTTGGATAAAACTAAAAATTCTGTGGTAAAGAAAAAGTCAAAATCTGGCTCTTAACTCAGAAAAAGAGGTCAAAGTTCTGAGTAAACAGGAAAAAATCTACAGGAAAAGGATTAAAGCCTGGATTATGGATAAAATGTGGGGGGGGAAATGCCAGAATTCTGGTTTTGGGTTAATTTAAATTTTGACTTTAAAGTTAGAATTCATAAAGATAAGTTTAAAAGTTTAAAAAATGAATTCTGGTGTAAAAATAAGTCAGAATTTCAACTTTAAACAAGAAAATTCAGGGGGGAAAAAAAGTAGTGGCCCTAATCATCTTCCATGTTGAACACCTAACTTGCCTAACTTGTCTTTAAAAAAAAAAAATGCAAGTGTTTTTCTTAACTGATGAGTCGAACATTTAGCAACGTTAAAAAAAAAATCCTAATTTAATGCCTCAGCTGCCAACTTTAAATACCTGTGAAAAACCTCATGACTACACACCACACCAACACATTCATACCCGAAACACATATATCCTTATATGTATATATACATAATGCCAACACCTGCACAGCGACAGAAAGTGTGACACAGCTAGTCTCTTCATATAAAATAATGATCAAGGGCGGAACCAGGAAGTTTTGATTCCTCTGAGCTGCAACACAGTGATTAAAAAAAAAACAAAAAAAAAAAACACTTCATTCCCTTCATGGAGAAAACAGGCATATAGAAAACCTAGGAGGTGGACTTCACATGAAGAAGAAGAGTGGAAAATGCTACATTAAAAAGCACAAAGCTGATAAAGACATACCGTCGTATAAGGTACGTTTAGGTCTGTTGCCAAAAAGAAGAATTTTATAACCCCATTATGCAAATAATACAAAGCAAAAAGAAATATAGTTTGTAATTTTTTGCTACGATGTTATGAATATTTTTAAGTGGTGGCTTGAGTATGAGCCATAATGACTTATAGTCTAAAGCATCATTTAGGGGCAATGGCACGCCTTATTTTACCTTGTTTATGCATTTCTATTTTTGAAATTTTAAATAAATATATAATAAGAAACATCATTATTATTATTATTAATATTACTCAAATTTTAAGTCCCTATCACACAAGTACGACCGCATTACCTCTGGAGCTGAACCTCCACCGCCGACCTTTAACTTGGAGGTAATCACGGTCGCGCCGCCAAATTTTAAACCCCAGTCGAGGTTTTGACCTCAGGCTCAGCTTGAGCTTTCGGAGCTGTGGGGTGAGACTAAAGGCTTGTGTGTGGAGCGTGGGCCAGGAATAGTAACTCATCTAATCAAAACCTCTTATGACTCATAGCAAGAGGGGAGGGGAAAAGGTCAAGGCCTGAGGTCAAATACTATTCGAGGCCTGTTCAGAGGAAAATTAACCTCTTAAAAACTAGAGCCTGTTTTCTTTATCCTGAAAGAGTGCATTCAAAAATGATTTCACAGTATAGTTAAGAAAAAAAAGAAAAAAAAAAAAGCTGAGTTAAAACAGAATATACAGTATATATAATATTTATCCACAAAAACCGTGTCTAGAGTCTGTTAAACTAGGGGAATGGTAGCTTCCTTGTGCTGAATATTAAAAGTATGTGGTGTCAGAAGTTTTTTTAAGCTCATGTATGTGTGAGCTTGTGGACAGTCATTTACAAATTGCTACATAATATACACATGATCTATGTGAGGTGACGTGTAGAGGGATGTCGACCACTTAGTGATCTTCCACCGGGCCCCGTTGTGTTTTTCTACTGCCGAGACGATGCCTTATGATGCTGGGGCGTCCTCTTCTTCGCCTTGAAGAAATCTGGAGAGGGAACGAGGACAATGTAATGAGTATTCATGACAGAAATCAAAGCAGTTCCAAAGAATAATGTGCCAGGAGATGGTTAGCTTAGCATAAAGGCTATAAAAGGAAATCGGCTAGCTTAGCTCTCTCAAACGGAAACACAATCTGTCTACAACTTGCCAAAAAAAAATGAAGTTGTGGTTTTTAAGCCAGGCTAGCGGGTTTCTAGCCTAGAAGCCAGTCTTTCCGCAAAGCTAAGCTAATGGCCGCTAGCTTTAGCTTCCCATTTACGTCTTCTCATCTGATCCAACTATTTATTTATTGGTTGAAATTAAAATATTTTGCTGAGCTCACCTGTGATGGCCGACTGCCTTCGCTTCCCCAACCGGACTCTGTAGCACCCCCTTGTGGTCACCTCTAGGTACTCATCCCCAGAACCCGCCCCCGACGAGCTGCTGGACATGGGGGAACCCTCGCCCGACGAGGACGACATCCGCCTCGAGCACTTTGTCGTTCTGGTCTGCGCCGCCGGCCGCACCATGCAGCTGCGGTAAAACGCCGGCACGTCCTGGTAGCTGAGCTCCTCCCACTCGATGCTGGAGCCCTCGCCCGGAACGTCGCCCTGGAAGTCAAAGTTCCAGCGCTTGTTGGCCACCTCCACGCTCATGCAAAGCAGCCGCTGGAAGTCCTGCTGCAGCTGCTTGTGGTCCACGGGCCCGAAGAGGTTCCTCCGCACCGGACCCGCCTTCAACCTCAAGTCCTCGATGCCTCCCAGGCGCGAGAGCTCCGAGTCAGACTCTCTAGTTGGTCCTGATTGTGATGTAGTCGATGTAGAAGCCATCTTCATGTCCCTATCAGAGGGCAAACGCATAGGTGAGAAAGGAACAGTGGCAGAGGTCAAGTGTTGCCTCTGTTAGGTCTGCAAAGTTTCAAAGAGGTGTGATCTGTTTTTTTTTTGTTTTTTTTACACACACACACATACAAGCTATTAAAAGTCAAACAGCAATATCTGCCCTCTTCGTGTTTTATGTGATCAAACCCACATGTGCCCCCAACCTGCTGAGTAATTACAGCAGCGACAGGTACCTGGACCGACACCAAATAAATCTCCGGCAATGTTCACAGCCGCGCCGTGTCAAAATGAAACTGATTCCCCCACCTGCTCTGGTGCTTGCCAGTCAAAGGTCGATAGTAGAGGTCAGTGGGTCACACGGGGAAAAGGGCAGGAATGTTTAATGCATCTGCCACATTTAATTAGACGTGGTGACCAGTATAGCCTGTGTTACACCTAGAAAAACAGACAGAACTGTAGCTCCCACTTAGGCTGTATCAGCGAGGGAATCCGTTATCTGGGGGAGGGGCAGTTATTTCTGTAGAAATATATGGTTTGAAAAGTTGCTGGCTGCAAACAGAACACGGTTCTGAAAAGGTAATGTGTTAAATCACCAACAAATGCACTTTTCTCGGTCATAAAATCCCCAGGGGTCCCGAAGGCCCCACTAGCACTTTCGACTGATATATGGTAATAACATTAACTTATGTTTTTTTTTTTCCATATTCACACACAGTTTACAAATGTGACCGGTCCAACGTGTATTTCTAAAAATAATCCAAAAGAATAACTTCTATGATCAGCCTGAAGACAGCAGCAAGGGAGAAAAACACCCGCAGGGGGGCTGACAAGGAGTAAGAGCGTTGCGCAACTGAGTGACACCTAGAGTGCACAGTCTAAGTAGGAAAAACACTTTCACCAGCCATCTAGACAGTTTTTATGACTGCCTGTCTGTCTGATCATTCCGCCTCCTAAAAACACCGTGTTGTAAACCATAACAGGCGACGAATTCAGACTTTTTATAAGTGCGTAATTTGGACAAGTTGCAGTTTATGGCATATTTACAAGGCGCAACTTCAACTTCTTAGTGTGTTTCTATAAGAATGTGATAACAACTACAGTTTTTACATTTTCTCTTTCTTTTTCTTTCTTTTTCTTTTTCTTTTTTAATAATAACACACATATAATTGCTTTCTGCCGCCGACGGGGCCGCTCTCGCTCCCCTCTCCGAGTGAAAGTTGTTTGCGTCGAAAATGAAGTGGGCGCGGTATGCAGGTCAGGTTTCCACTGTGGTCGGTGTCCCCACTTCCACATTAAAAAAAAATTAAAAAAATAATTCACACATTAACCCCCAAGACCCCACCGAAAAAAAAAAACTGAACAAAACCTAAAAATGCACCGACTATCTCCACAGCGCCAACAAACCGACGCGCAAGGGTGAATCAAAAAAAAAAAAAAAAAAAACAGAAAGTGCGTTTTCTGACTTTTTTTTCTTCTCTCCAAGTGACTTCAGTTCGGAGGTAGAACTCGTCGTGACGCAGTTTGATTCACGGAGGATGTGGGTCAATGAGATGCGGCACACAAACAGTCCGCATCTTGCCAAAGCGTTTAACACATTGCACACTGCGGCAGCATCGCAGTTTTCTTTAGTATATTAGGAGCAACAATGCAAGAGTGTTTACCGAAATATCCCGAGGCTTATTAGTGCGTCCCAACATATGGCACAGCGAGGACAGCGACTGTGCATTAAAACCGAACAAAACAAACCCAAATGACAAGCCTCTTAAACAGCATGTATATGTTTTTAAATAATAACCACATAAACTACAACTTCAACCACCGCTTATATCCAATAATATTCTCCTCTTACCATCAGCGTCTCAAAAGTTTTCAAAGCGGAGTTTGACGGGCTGCGTTTCGTTTTCCAACTCTTACGCACAGTGGGTCATCCAACGAGTCCGAGGAGCGAGCGAAAGGTGCTTCTTGACAGCCCCGTGGAAATAAACAAGTGTCACGTTGAACGGTTTCAGTAGGTACTGCCCACGGGAGGGTCGTGCCTGTCCCCTTATCTACGACTTGTTTGTTATGGACTCTGGAGAGACAGGGGAAGGGGGACGTCCTACTAGAGAAGTAGGTCACGTGGTTGCCATCAACACAGTCATTGTTGGAGCGCGGCCAGGAGGTAAACAACGCTATCATAAACCCATACTATGGCTATAAGGTGCTGCACGTTGACTGCAGTGGATGTTGCACACGTGCACGAGAAAAATGCATCCAAATTGCATGCGAGGAAAAAAAATAAGTTCTGTGGTTGCATGTATGTGTTTATTGCATATGCGTTAAAATGTTAATAATAAATAGTTTAATACCTTGTTATCGTGAAAATCCCCTGGATGTCTCTTTGCGTGCGCTCCCGCTCCAAAACCTGCTGCGCCTGCGCTCAGCCGCGAACACTGAGCTTCACTTCTCCTTCCCGGCCTCCAGAAGTAGGTCAAATATCTTTGGCAGTGGCCGCCATTTCCCCTTCCCTCCATCCAATGTGACACACATTCTCGTGTAGTGCTTGCGTCACGTTTGGTTTTGGCACCGCGCCCACATCCTCCAGTCACGTTGAGCTGCAACGTGAGCTCCGCTTTGGCTCCTTCTCCCCTTCAGGTTCACCACATCCTCGTCTGCACACCATGTACTTAAGTTTTACCAAAAGGTGTGGAGAAAGAGAAGAAATGAAGTACATAAACTTCCTTTACGTGATTCTGAGCATGTAGTTTCAAAAGGAAGAGAAAGTACAGCGATTTCTCCAGTTGACCTAGTGACCTCTTAATTGACTTCGTCTCATAATGAATTGAAAGTCTGACTGTAATGGAAAAACTTCTTTTTTTTTTATCTTTAGCCCTAGTTGCATACAAGTTTAGCTTAATTGGGAGTTACATTGAAACATCCATATTAGCAGCACTACAGATGCACTTTTCTAATCTGTTCTACTTTTTTCTTTTTCCAATATCTTTGCTTCCAGTTTTTTGAATGACTGCTTTTATTACGACACATTCTTTGTTTCCACTCTCTGTTACAAAATACTCTTAGGTTCTCCTTTCCTATTGTAATTGAGGCGACCTATTTCGTATTATTACCCGGGCTTTTACAGGCGGTTTACACGTGCGGCAGATTTACGGTTGGAATTGCTTCTCGGTGACCTAATGTAGGAGTCATCCGAGAGGCTGCTGGCCGGCCAACGCCCCTCACAACCAAAGGTTATTCCAGGTTTTAAGTACATACACAGTACGCTCACTGTCTATTTTTACACCACTTAGCGCCTGGGCTGTCTCATACAAGTCATGTTTTCCCTCCACAGACGGCACCTTCCACAAATGCACCCAGTGTTTCTACAGAAGTTTATGAGATATACTGCTTAATGATGTCAAAGTGACTGACAGCAGTGGTCATGGGTGTGCAGTGTGTGACAGTAGTGGCCCAGATGTGTCACCACCATGACCATGTTTCCTGGACAAGGCTAGAATCAAACGGGACAGTTTCCCCAAATGCATCCAAGTGTGCTTATGACGTTTACCATAATCTGTTAATAGGACCTTATTCATTAGGATTCTGGATGGTAAGGCGCTGTGGAAGAAGTCTTAAGGTTGGGGGATGGGGTGCACCCAAGTGGAAGCCTTTGCGGCTGGAAAATGTGGCTAACGTGGAAATGGCAAAGCCTGCAGTACCTTGGATGACCACTAGAGGCTGGCGCCAAAAACAAGTTAACCTCATGTTCAACAAGCTTACACCTTGGTTTAAAAAAGTTGACAATTTTGTGTAACTCACCTGTTTAAACTGCGCTGACGCTTACAGGTGGTCAAATTGACGCAGAAGCTGCGTGGACGTGTAACTTGAAATGTAACTACACTTTGCGGCGACGCAAACCGCAAAAGCTGTGATCGGTGCGCTTGGTAGTAGCGTGTTTCCACTTTAGTATTTTTGGCTGCTTCTCCATCTCAACAGTTTTCAAATTGATTGTTTTGGATCAATAAAGACGGGGCACGTTGAGGAAAGGTTAACTGAGGAGGTCCGGAGATACAAACGTTTGTACGACTCGTCTTCTGCGAAATTTCGGCGAAAGTTTCGTTCGCCATTGTTGAAAGTGAAGCAGGAAGTAGAAACAAAAATTAACCCGACTGGCAAAAAAGGCACAGCGCCGACTAGTGTGTGGATGGCGTTTTTACAGAGCGAGCCAGACTGACGAGCGCACAAGTATAAATGCCTCGCGCCGGCGTAGGGTATGTGCAGAGGTTACGGCGTCTACGTCCCACAGTACTCTAAAAGAGCCTTCAAGGTCAGGCATAATTATTGGCTTGACAAATTTGAGTGACAGGTTAGTACCGGCACACGTTGTTAACTGTCACCAGAGACACCACGATGAACTTTAAAACCACTCTTCAGGAAACTTACGAGCGACCTCATGGAGGGTTCATCCATCTCTATGTACGGTGCATGACTGAACCTCGAGGACATCCCGCTGAAGCGTTTTCTAGTGTGACATCACTGTCAGCAGATGGCGCGAACACCTTCATGAATATCTTGTTGAGGTCAGCGAAGCTTTGTTGTCACGGTTGCAGTCATAACCACGTGGTTACATGTAGGGGACATAAGCACAAGCAGTGAGCAGCAGTCTCCAATGTGTAAGTCAGATGTTTGACTGACCCATCCATCCGCCCCACCTGCTGCAAAATGTGTCCTATTACGTAACAGTATGTAAACAAGGAAGTACTGGTTGAAATAACTGATATTGCTTTTCTTATGTGCATGGTTTTGTTAATTAGCAGTATGTTTTTAATATTCATCAAATCAAAACAAATGTTTTAACAAAAACACTGTACGGCTGCTAAATGGTGAGGTTGTTCGTTTTCCTCTGTAGAAGAGCCGCCGTGGTCCGTGATGACAGCAAAAGGCATTTTCTCACACGTAACAACATTGCTATTCATTTAGATTCCATGAGAAACGATGCATAACCCGCCCCCCTTTTCTGCCGCCATAAGCTTCATAAATAATAATAATCTCAGGATGATGTGTTCACTGACATTTATTCAGAGCAAATTTCTATTGTTTTTTACTGCGGAGTTATTTTAGCTCTCTCTCTCGACACATAATAGTCAATTAGGGTTGTGGCCCAGTTCCCTAATGCCTTACTAATCTGTGTGTCAAGTGGTCTTTATGCACTGTCATTTGAGGATTCAGTGAATGCACAATGAGGCCTGAGCAGCATGATTCCTCCGTGTTTTGTCAGCGCTCCGACCTGTATTTACAGTCAGCTTATTGTCCCGCACGAAATTCCTAATCCTCCTCTTGTTGACAACAGTGTCATGTGTGTTTTGGTGTGCCCCCTCCACCCTTCTTTAATCCTGTGCTGTATGTTACAGTTGGATACGCAGTCATTAAGCCCATTGTTTTCCCCTCCACGGTCAGTGCCCTTTGAATACATTAGCACGCTCGCAAAACAACAGTCACATAGCATGGTGTGACTCTGGTCAGAAGACTGGGGACTGTCATGGTGGGTCTTGTGCTTGCAAAAAAAAAAAAAAGTTCTTTTTTTATTCAAATGTTACTGATTCACTGTGGAAACGAGGCAAACAAAGGACACAGCAGAATCCATTTTGAAACTTGCCGTGCATGTCCTGCAGGCCTGCAGTCTTTTGTGATCGTACTAGGTTCATTCATCATGAGTGAGGATAGTAAATACAACAAAAAAAGGACCTAAATGAACTAATAATAGATTGTGTTTGGTGTGTCGTCAACAGCTGGATTCAGGTTTGATTTTGATTGATGACACTCTATCAGCTGAGGTATAACCAGATACACTCATTACACTTTTACAAGGTGGTTGTCTAATTAAAGAAACAGACAGTACTAGAAAATATGCCTCAACTTTGCACAAGCAACCCTATATCCTAAACTACACATATAGCTATTGCTAAATAGCTTTCCTAATGAAATTGTGCTGATAAGTCATTATTTTTTGAAGAGCCTCATGTGAGTTGTAGGGTCTGGTAGAAACTGCTGGACCGTGACATCAATTGCACTGGAGGAACTTTGGTTACGGTTATGGAAAGATGTTGTCCCAGGATAAATGTTTAAATCATTAAACACATTACATACAGATGCAGTGTGGAATATAAGTGACATATAGCGCATGTTGCCAGTGAGTGTTTCGCTGATATTGGTATTTGTGCAACAGCAAATGCCAGTCAGCATTACATTTCCTCCTGGCTCATATCAAAGGTCAAAACCTGACAAACTGTGGTTTTGTGGTGGGTTTGTGTGCGTGTGGTTTGTGTCACCTAGCTATAAAGGAAGACATACCTTTACCTGATCCACTTCACAGTCGTTGGGTGTATTGATGTGGACCCGTGTGAGTTGAGCTGGAAGTCATTTCAGTGAGCCTAACAGCGCCTTTCTTTTACACTCTTACAGCAATTTTCAATCACAATCAATCTTTTCAATCGTCATCTTTTGACAGGTAGCTACTTGAGAAACGTAAAGCTACCCGCTTAGGGTAGCATAGTGTTGGAGGAAATGTGGTACGTCGTCGGTAGGCCTTTTCAACTGACAGCATGATCAGGACGTTTTTTACTTACCTGATAATTCCTCAACTAAAGCCGGACAGGCAGGGTTTGCACAGGTGCTACACCGTTTAAGGAAATTAGGAACGTCGTGACACAGCTAACAAACTCCAGCTCATTCAAACTGGTACTACAAATGGCTACAAGTCATAATCAGTCCTTTACAAACACCTTTTGAACGGTCACTTTACCAGTTTCTAAAAATGTTGAACTATTCCTTTAAGGTCAGAGTTTTCAGACTTTCAAAGATCACACATCATATCTATATGTATCTCTATATATAAATATCTATATCTATATATCTATATAGCTATATATCGGATCGATATATATATATATATAGTTTCAAAGACGGCATGCACCAAAGACGTCAATCTATGAGTTTTAATTGACGTAATGATACAAAATCCATTAACTAGGACGGGATTTTCACATTTCCAAGTTCACAAGTCCAAAAGTAACTATCCAATACCACCTCGTTTCGAGATTTAAAACCTGCTCGGTTTCACTCCGGATGAGAGGTTTTCAGAGAGCTGCAGGTCAAAGGTCATTGGCCAAACCGCAACCTTTAAACTGAGAGTTTGACGCCAAAAACGCTCTTCGGCAAAACGCTTTCGTGCGGCGTATGCCGGTCTCGTTTCAACAGGAAGTCACCCTCTTGAGGGGTAAGCTGTGACAGAGAGAAAGAGGGCAAGAAGCAGAAGAGCGGAAGTTGTTGGTTGACAGGTGCAGCGCGGGGGTTTCCACATCCTTCTGCCCTTCGGTTGCGGAAGCAAATACGGAGACGAGTCTCACCACAGGCAGGAGATTGTTTACGCCGTCATTATTTCCTAACATACCACAACAAACTTTATGCAAGGAGACGAACGCACAAGTAGCAGAGAAACATGGTAAAATGTCAGGCGGCTGTGGTAAGAAAACTTAAGACGTGTGTTACATCATAGATACTCAGAAGCTACCAGGTAATATAAGAGATGCATTGCCTTGCATTTGCAGATTTGTGTCGACAAGCCCCCCTTTGTATGTGCCGACATGTACATATACACGTATACATGCAAACATTCATCCAGTTGATAGAGATCTACCACAACACCAGCTATGCACAACTGCAATATGCATACCTGTAGGCTATAACTGTGCAGCAGCTACATTATGTACAGAATGAAAGAAGTACGGCAAAGAACTAGTTAAATCTGGGCTTCATTTTGGTGCTTTTGGTAGGAAATGTGTTCTACGCTGACTGGTAAATAAATAGTCACGCTAAAAGAAATGTTCAGAGCAGACTGGTGACTCATAAATCAAGGGCCTTTTGGATGTTGTTAGCCTTATATGGACTGCCCTCTGCCATGACACTGTCTAGATTTTTTATTTTCTTTGTAATGTGTGAATGAGTCGTGTATTATGTGTCCTTGCATGCTACTGTTTGCCTCAGATTTCCCCTTGAGGGACAAATAAAATACTTTGAAATTGAAACAAGGAAAAAGACAAAGGTACAAGAACTTATTGTTTTAGAAGCACATTGTAACAACACACTGGTATATGGTTGCTGTAATCAGTGGTGGTTCTAGGTTCTTGGGGGGCCCCAGGCAAAGAGTACGTGTGTTATCCCCCGTGGTCCAACCTCAACTCAATTTGCCTATAAGAAATCTGTCATGGGTTAGGTACAAGGGGCCCATTGAGGGGTTGTTGAGTATTGTTGATGCACTGTAGGGCCTTCATAGGTTGAAAGGGGTTTATGGTGGCCATTGCAAAATAAGCCAAAAGGTAGCCAGCTGGAGGCCTGGTTTGCCTGTCCTAACGGTACGTCCCTGATTCTAATGGCGTCAACAGAAGTCTTTAAAACTTTGACATATTTGGTTTCTTACCTTGTGAATGCCAGTCACATCTGTACAAAAACTGAGTAGTTGGAGCCTGTGAATGCTTAGCTTAGCTTAGCTTAGCTTAGCATTACTTAGCATTACTTAAGATCACTTTTCTTAACTTAAATACTGTAAGCAGGTTAAAACAACTCTCCGGGCTCTGCATGAAGGTTGCAAAAAGAGTAATAAATGTATGTAATGTGTTTTTCACTCGCTGTTTCAACCTGTCTTTATGCTAAGCTAAGCTAACCAGCTGCTGATAGTTGTTCATATTTATTACTCAGATAGCGTGACCTATAAGCATGCTGTCTGCTTAAGACTGGCCTCAAGCAGATGGATCCGTCCGTATGAGCTGGGTTCTCCTCAAGGTCTCCCCCTAACCATGGTCACCTTGGTGCTTGCTCTGGGGGTTTTATAAGGGCAATCTTGAGATGGTTTGTGACGCTATGTAAATAGCACGAACATGAAAGTGGTATGACAGCGTACATGGCGTTTTAGCCAAGAAAGCAGAGGAGCTACTTCTCCAAAACATCAAACCATTCCTTCAACAAGAGCTACATGTTAAAAGCTAAATACATATGTGTCATTTATTCACATAAATATTGTTTTCATTTGGCCTAGTTACAACATCCAGACATCTGACCTGCAAAACCCTACGTGTTTTAAATGGACCAGATACTGAATGAAAAACAGACTCTTCTTACCTGGGGTCTAAACTCAATTAGGATCTTTGAACTTCTAGGGTCAAGACAAAGACGAATAACAAAAAGTCATTGAGCGCAGAACTGCATTTGTAAGTGGGAGGAGTTTCTATGGGAGTGTTCGCCCAGCTGTGGAGGCCACAGGTGGGGTTTTTGAGGGGAGGAGGGGGGGACATTTGCCATTCTCTGATTTCATATGTGTGTGTACTCTGGGTCCGGAGAAATTTGGGGTTCATGGAGAGCGAGGCAGCTTGCTGCCAGCTGGATATTGTCAGGGGTTCACTGGGGGATCTTGTGTGTCAGGGTGAGAGGGTTTGAGATGAAATGTGCCCAAGGAGACCCTGACTCACTGTGTTTGTTTTGGGGGCTCCTCAGGGGCTGGCCTTGGGGCTCCCTGAGTAACATACAGATTTCTTTGGGTGGGTTCTCATATTTATTTTCCTTCAGCGGCAGAGGCTTGTGCAAGTTTTCTGAACCTGTGTACCGTGTGTTGAACTTGTGCATTTATCTGTACATGTGAAGCCGTTTTAGGAGCGGGCCGTGCTTTGAGGTGATAACATCGTGTTCTTTGAAATATTGTTTTTGCAGAGTGCGTTTGTGGGCGTGGGGAGAGGGAGGAGGAGGGCCGAGGAGGAGGAGGAGGAGGAGGAGGCAAAGGGGGTTGTAAGGCGGGGCGAGGCGGGTGTAAATCGATCCTTTGTTTTCGTCCCTGCATATGTGAGAGAGGAACTTGTTTTGGTCCCGCTGAGTTAGCTTAGAGGCAAGTTCAATGTCAAAACCAGCGAGTAAGTCGCTGCAAGGCAATCTGGAGTTATGTGAAAGTCGAGCAAAAGCAGAACAATGAAACCCTGCCTTCTAATGAAACCCTGTATTATATAAGCTTATTTTCAATGCGGTGCAACATCAACAAATGCAAGGAGGGCACTAATAATCTTAACTCACTGAAAATATACTGTACCCGCCATTCATAACTCCAGGAGGTCTGTTTCTTCTCCGTGCGGCTGAGGTGAAAAGGTGGTGCGCTCCAGCTGATGTGTTTTTTACCCTTATCTACATCTGGGGAACATCTGGTTTCCATCTGGCCCCGGCCGTGTCGTGTTGGAGCACTGTGCGTGAGCGTGACAGTGTGTGAGAGCGAGACGGAGAGGGGCATGGAATATATTTGAGAGTTTGGATGAGCGTGACTGGCGGGCCGGGGGGGGGGGGACAAATAAATGAAGGAGAGAAAATATGACTGTGCTTACGAGAAACGGAGAGAGAGAGAGGAGAGAGGGAAGCGTGCCTGCTACCTGGCCTGCGCCCAATAATGTTGCAGTTTCAAATTGCGCAAATGTTGACCACATGTAGGAGTCTGCACGTAAACGGCTAATCTGTTTGTTTACACGAGAAACCAGATCTTTTATCATTCAACACCTGCCGCTGTGATTCGAATCTGCACGGATGACTTGGAAGGCAGACTTATCTGTTCAACACCGTGTAGATGGACACCTCGAAATGAAGCATGGCATTATTATTATTATTATTAACAAAACAACTAATAATGATTACAATCACGTGCAGAATGCATAATTAAGTGATGACATTGCTCAATCCTGACAGTGAGCAGTGAGGCCAGATCCAGATTAAGATCTTTAAAAGAGGAAGTGTGGTGAGATAGAGATGGTAGAGGAGAAGGAGGAAGAAGAGGAGGAGGAGGAGGAGGAGGAGGAGGCCTCCGACTCCTAAGGGGGATCTCGTGAGTTGGGGCCACATGGTATTGATGGTAACAGGGCCAGCTGGGCTTTTGGTTTCAGACTGTCCAGGGCTGTGGACAGTAGAAAGACACAAGAATGATAGATGGGGAAAAAGGAAACGACGAGAACTATCATCCTCCCTGTTGACAGTAAGGTCAAAAGATATTTATCTTGACGTGAGGTTATAAAAAAAGGACAAAAACGTCTGAAATATTTAGTGTGAAAACTTCGGATGATTTTCATAGTCTGTGGCAATAAACGGCGCACCATACAGCCACAACATTAAAACCACTGACAGGAGGTGTAAATATCACAGACCATCTTGTGACAATTCAGTGTTCTGCTGGGAAACATTTGGACCTGGCATTCGTGTGGATGTTACTTAAACATGTACCACCCACCTAGACCAGACCAGACCAGGCACCCCCGCCCCATTGCAATGACACTCCTTGATGGCAGCAGCCATCCCCAGCAGGATGCAGCCTGACACAGGCACACACACAAAAACGCTTTAGGAACAACTCAAAAAAACATGAAGAACAGCACAAGGTGTTGACCTGGCCTCCAAATTCACTAGATCACAAACTGATCAAGTATCGGTGGGATGATCCACAGATGGAGACCCCTCCCCTCAATCCATAGGACCCAAAGGCCCCCTACTAACAACACTGTGTTCCCAGACACCACAGGACACCCTCAGAAGGCCCATGTCCATTCTCTGTCACAAGGGAGAACTACATCATATTATGAAGGTGGTCATAATGTTATGCTTGATCAGTTGCAAGACAGCAAGTAAACATTTTGTCCTGCAGTTTTAACTTGCAGATTAATGGTCGAAAAAGTATATATATTACTTAAATACCTAATACTAGTCAAGTTGCAGTTTACACCTGTGTCTGTACAAACATAATACATAGATAGAGATGGTAGAGGAGGCCTCCGAGTTTAAAGTGGGATCTCGTGAGTTGGGGCCACATGAAATTGATGGTAACTGGACCAATTCATTACGGTGACCTTTTGATTATTACCACTTAAACTGCGGAGGCCTGCGGGTGGCTGGAGCCTGACCCAGATATCATTGTGCGAGGGGAGGGGCACATCCTTGTCACGTCACCGGACTATCGCAGGTCTAAAAGAGAAAGATAAAAAATAAATCATTTATATGCACAGCTACGGCAATTTAAAATCAATAATTAGCATGTTTTTGGAGCGCGGGAAGAAGCCTGGAGAGATGGAGAACATGCAAACTCAGATAGGTTTGGTTATTTGTGTGGTTCGCGGTCACCTTCACCTTTGACCTTTGGGTACTACATTCTAATCAGTTCAGTGGAATGCTAGGGAACGTTGGTGCCATATTTGAAGACGTTCTGTCAAGGCGTTCCTGAGATGTCACCTTCACAAGGCTGTACCAAGAATGTACTGAGGAATGGATGACCCTAAAGACACAATGCCTCCAACTACAACTGTTGTAGTTACAGGCATGGAAACATAAAAACACAGAAGTCATTTAACAAACCTACATTTATTTTTCTGTGTCAAACCACTGCTGTAGACCCTCTATTGTCCATATCTAAACTGAATCAATGAGGCCTAAATTAGGTTAAATTATAGACAACAACCTTCACATAGGACCTCTTTATGTATCTTATCAAACAGATACAAAAATAGTTTCAGTTTTATCTTGTTTGATTCGTCAGTAGGTTCGTAGGACAAGGAGGTGAGTGTCAGGGAGACATGGCGTTTTTTCCATCCCTGGCTGGAGTGCGTAGATGAAGGGGCGTCCACAAATCTGGTTAAGATTCCACATAACTACGATCTGGAACAGTGATCCCGGAGTGGCCAGCGCCGGTGTGGGCTGCAGAGGCGAAGAGAGTTCCCGGGTCTTTTTGGCGGGGAATAACGCCTCTATTATGCTCGGCATGCGGCGACTCCTCCGTTCCTAACGGGTCGCCGCCCGATCCGAGGTGCTCTGTGTGCCGTCCACTGCGTGCACCTCTTCGGCTGCTTCTGCCCACGTGTCCTTTTTCGTTCTGAGTGGCGGGAAAAGCATGCACGAAAGCCGTAGTGACAGTGAGAGAGCAAATATGTGTGTGTGAGAGAGCAAATATGTGTGTGTGAAAGTCTGTGTGAGTGCGAAGGAGTGAGACAGGAAGCAACTAGGGGCCCCACTCTCGGCCGCAAAGTAGTAGTAGTGACTAAAAAGATTCACTTTAGGGGGGAAAATTGGTTGACTTAACTGTGTGTGTGCATGTGTGTGTGTGTGTGTATGTGTATAAACTTAGCATGGGTCTTAACAGCACACCGAGGCGTATATATATACATGGACATGTGAACACGAACTGCAGCTTGTGTGGGTATATTCACACTGTTTGCGTGATAACGTGGTGCGCTTCCTCTTAGGGGGGCCCACTATGGAAACTCATCATGATCACGCATGTTGCGATTGTGCGATAACAGCCGAAACAGACACGAGGGAGACGTTACTTTTAAGTGTGTAGGCACCTGCCAAGATGTTAGATAAGTGCTGTAGCTGGGGTAGAAATTTAGAGGGCTTTCTTTTCATTTAAAATGATAATCCTTGAGAGAGAGGCTGCAATAAACTCAGAATGAAGACTAGGAAAACACATGATGTTGTGAGGTCTTAGAGCTTCAGGCTTGGGGAGAATCACATGTCTCTGTGCTGAAACACAGGGGTCATGGGTTGCCTTCAGGCTTTATCTCAGGGATGCTAAAGCGCACGGACACATTCCTCCACAGCAGCTTAATTCCGTGCTCCCGAGTGCTGTCCAGAGGCTTCAAGCTTGTGACCTGTGACATGAAAGTACTAGACCAATACTACTACATACTGTATTTACATACTGCATAAGTGACTTTTCATCGTTTGTTTCACGTTGGAGAAGAGTTGTGTTCTCACTACTGGAAGGTCTTCTTCCTCTCATGAGGAACATAACAAAAGAATATCAAGGCAGAGAGAGGCCGAAAATAGCTGACATACTTTTGAGGAAGTCTCATAATTGTGCCGTTTTCTCCTCATTGTGTTGCGCCATCTGGTGCTCATTGGAGGCTACAGCGTCACAGTCATGGCTTTCGATATGAGTCTCAACGACTCTAACAGGCAGTGCGGACTGACAGCTCCCTCTGCTGGTGACAAAACATGAATGCAGCTTTAATGCTCTTAGGATCCAGAAAGTAGGAGGTTTTCTGATCAGCGATTTGTTTTTAAATCCAGAGGTGAGCGTGCTGGTATATTTTGAAACAGCCTTCCCCATTTTTTTCAGATCTGTTTAATATATCTGTTTAATATTTTTGTTTGTATGTAGGCATGTGTGTGCTCTATATTTTTAACTTATATTATATGGAAAGCACTTTGTAATTATGTGTTTTAGAAAGACCTTTGTAAATAGGGAAGCGCACTGACAATGCACTGAGAATTTAGACTTGCATGCCGCCTCACGTATTAAAATAGCCAACTCTCAACTTTATGTTTGTTGTACTGTACTGTAGATTATGTAATGAGTGTGATCGATGGGAGTGCCCTATATTGGCATTGTCAAACACGAGGTTCACCCACGTGTGTTGCCAGGAGGAACCAGGCTTAGTCGCACCCTCTGAATAATCAAAACACAGTATGTGTTGTCCGCACAGCCTGCCTCAGTTGAATATAGCAAGAGCTGAAAAGAACGCATGAAACTCCTGTCGAGTTGAAAGACTCGCAAGAGATTTGAAGGTGCTCAAAATCTGTGCAGAAGAGGCTGACATTAGACTTTAATGTTAATTCCTTGCATCTTCTGGGCTTAAGATCCTACAATTCCCATAATGCAACTCAACTTGGTCTCCTTGTTAGATCATACAAAGCAGATAAACACCAACCTCCATCAACCTTTACAACCCAGTTCATAATGTGACGTTTCAATCAAAAGCCAATAGGGTTCAAAACTCAACCTGAGACCTTTAAAAATCTTTCCAATCTTAGGTCTAAAGTTAAAGTCGGATATTTTTATCCTGCACTTTTGGGGCAGGGGGAAATTAAATTAGGAAGTAAAAAAGTGACACAGTGACAAGAGGAAAATAATACTGGTTGTTGTTGTCACTGGAAAACTGTAAGTCTGTATTTCAAACATAAATGTGTTTTTTATCAGTGCAGTAGCAGGAAGTACTTTCTGTAATGTACAGTTCTCTCGAAGTACTTTTGTTTTTGCATGTTAATAATACTTACACTTGATGATTCTTTATTATTGGGCTAAAATTTGTCAAATTTGTATTTGGCCTAAAATATACAACGCCAAATGTTTTTACAGTATGCAACTGTACAGATAAACTCTACAGTATTTCTGTATCTTCATCGTGTTATGAACATTTGGCATTTGTAGGAAGGAAAATTAATTTCACTTAAAAAGAGTAATCTGATCTTCAGGTATTTTGAAACACTTGTGCTTAACCTGAGTGATTACATGTTAATAATAAAAATTGTATTTCTAGTTCACTATATATCAGGTGGAAATGTTTACTCTACTACAATACATTTTGGCTCATTAACTCTTTCAAACAGACAATGTCTGACAAATGTCATCATCAAATATCTCAGAGTTTCGTTTGATTAAGTCTCTGACATACTTAACCATCAGACAATGATAAATGGGTTGGATAATGTTTTAAGTTCCACAGTTGCAGCTCCACCTCAGCCAGCTACAATAGAGAAATGCTACATTACATTTGTTCCTGAACATATAATAACATTATTGGAATAGTAATTTTCTTACTACTTCTTAGTACCTGGGTACTTCCTCTGCTGTAAAATATTCCCCAGTAGTACTTTTACTCCATTTATTTTGCCTATAGAGGCTTTATTTAACATTTTGATGGCATTTTCTTCCTTCTTAGATGTTGCAGCACACTAAAATCCTTCCTTTAGTGTTATTGTGGATCTCCATCCAGGCAGTTTTAGCCCAACGTAATGAAAAACATGTGCCACTGATTTTCTGTTGCCATTGATGGCCCGAACAGCTGAGGGCTCTTAGTAACGATGTTTATTTCAGTGCACCGAGTCAGAAATCTCCCTGTTTGTTTGTCTTAACAGTTGCGTTCGGCACTCCTCACCTCAGCGCTTACACAGATTGCATGATCACTCATCCTCGGGTTATGTCACATTCCTGGAAACATGTTGTGACACAGTGCGCACCCGAAGCCATGAGATCAAAATAATTGCATGCGCTCTCTTTTCTGTCAGCGCAGGAATTTTCATGTTTAAGTTGGAGGATGATTTTTGGAGAACTCAGCCAATTCTTGAGCTGAGAAACACTTTCGGAGCTTGTTTTCCACCTCTATCCTTTCAAAGCTTATATGTCAGCTGTTACTGATGGATACAGAAGCTGTTGTGATCACACCTGCATCCTCTTCTCGAACCGCCCATCCCCGGGTTCATATTCACATTTCCTGCTCTGCGCTTATTACTGTTGTCTTTTCTCTTTTATCCAATCCAGCCCTGCCAGTTTCACCCATCTCTCCACCCCAGCTCTCTCTCTTTGTCACTCTCCATGTCGATTAACCAGTCGTGGCAGTGACATGTGGAATTTTTCATTACCTCGCCCCAGGGGCACCATGCTGCCCGTGCCTGTGTATCATGCTGCTTTTTTTTCCACTCCTGCCTTCCCTCACTCGCCCATTCTCCCTCCCTCTGTGGTATTATTCTGAGTCAGCCAGCGGCAAGCTGAGGTTTGTTGTTTGTGGTCGAAGCCAGCTGTATGGAGTAGTAGTAGCTGTCAGTGACTGATCCCCTCTCCATGGCCTGTCATCCCCCCGGCTCTGGCTCCTACACTGTGGTTATCATCCCGCTCAAGACCAGCCTTTACAGCCTGGACGCACTGCGCTTCTACCTATGGGTGAGGCTCACATCATGTGTTTGTTTCCCTGTTTTCAGCACAGTTTTTATAAAGAGTCTGAAGTATACTGCAGTATACTACACACTGGTATTGCCAAACAAACAAAATTACACACCAAATGTCAAGTTAAGTATTTACTGTTTCTTGTTTCTGTCAATGTGTCACCAGTTTGCCACATGTGGCTAAGCTGCATTTACGTGACCTTTCATGCTCTTCCCGAATGTAGCACCTAAACGTACATTTTGCATAAGCAGGCACGCTGTGGTGTTAAAGATTTGCTAAAAGGACGTTTTAAGACGCACATAAGACGCATTTTTCTGTAGCTGATTCGGGTCCAACTGCAGCACTAAATCCAGCTTCGGCTGATTTTACAGTGTATTTAATATATACCTTGTGCATCTTACCGAGTACAAGCAAGAACAAGCCGCCAGGGAAGGACTGCCTAAGTAAACCAGAAACTAAAATACAGAGACGTACTGTAGCTCCAGATTTCAGACATACAGTACAATCTGGTGTTTAGGACTGAAACTGTTAAATAAATTCATTAGCAAATAATCCACCGCCTACCTCTGTTAAAATACGGTGAAAATGTCCAGTTTGCTAGTGTCCAGTATTTTTTGACAAAAAGAAACTGCTAGAGCATTAAATTAATACGATATTTAAAGGACCAAAGTGTAGGATTTAAGTGTTGCTCAAACTGTACTGTTGACTGAGTAATATTGTCTTGTGGAGGTTCGCCAAATTTCATTGTTTTGCAGTGACACAGATTTGATTGACTGATCAGAACACTGTGTTTTTGTTAGCTTAGCCTGAGCTCTTTGTATGAATTAATGTCGTCGTTCACGGAGCCTACTACATTTCTTAAAACACTGTCTCAAAAGGGCCCTTTGTGTCTTTACGGTGAACCACAAGTTCTTTTAGGTTGCTTCCATGGCTTCTTTGGTACGATATTAGGGCTACACAGAACTTCGCAGACGTCTACCTAATGTAGCTGTACCGTCTGTTGCCACGTGATGTCAAAAAAAAAGATTTTGAACAACTGTATTGGTAAACTACTTGTGTCCATGTTTTATTTGTTGTTGTTCATCTTTTCATTTTGGGAAAAATTCTCGAAAAAAAACGTCATTGTTGTCAAGTGAAATGCAAGTTTTGAATATGTAGCCTTTTTTTTTTATCTGCTTTGTCGTTCTTAGTTCCTTTTTCATGCTTTTCATAGTGAACTCTATGGTTACTCCCTTTGCAGTTCAAACCAATGTTAAAACCAATCAGCATTCAACCTACGCCTAATGTGGTTACCCAGAAGTGACGTGAGTTGTCGGGCCTTCTTGCTAGTTGAATTCCCATAATCCTTCATGCTAATCCTTCAGACGCTGAATCATAAATTGTCTGTAACTCCTACACACACTTTCACCTAAATTATTAATAACTCATTATCAAAATAGTTTGTAGCTGTAATAGTTGTTACAGCTGTAATCATAGTACTAGGTCACCACAAGTAACCACTCCCTCCACAAAGTATTACCAGCAACAGAGAAATTTAAGATATCCATGAATTTACTGATACCACCAATGAATTCAAGAAAATTGTTTGATGACACAGTGATTCAATGATTTTTTAAACAATATCACCCATTCTAAACTTTGTCCGTCAAATTTTAAAATTTGTAAAACTGCCAAATGCAACAGAAACTAATGAACTGGTTCACCTACTGGCGAACTACTGTTTTTTACAACCTGGACCTTATTTCTGGCATAAAATACAGTCGTTTACTCACCCATATAACTTTTGTGTAATTCGTATTCCTTCGGGAGATATTTAGATCAGTGTATATCCATTTAGTGGGAGTGAATGGGGCACCGAAACACAGCCTCTAAATAACGCATTATGCTAGTTTTTTTGCAACATGGCTGAATATTTTTCTATAATCTGAGGTTGTGGACGAATCATAGCAGTAGCAAATTACAGGTAAACAAGCCGACCGTCGCAGGAGCGAGGGGCGCTCAGAGACGACATCATCCAGGTCAAAAGACATCATCCGGGGTCTGGAGGTCAATTTACAGACCCTGGATGATTATAAAAGCTAACTCCAGACTCAACGGGGAATAGCACTAGCATACGATAACAAAATATTGGTGAAATGAACGAGTTTTGCGGCAGGTAATGCGTTATTTAGAGGTTGCGTTTCGGTGCCCCATTCACTCCCACCACATGGATATAAGCTGATCTAATTATCTCCCGAAGGAATACAAATTACACAAAAGTTATATGGGTGAGTAAACGACCGTATTTTATGCCAGAAATAAGGTCCAGGTTGTAAAAAACAGTAGTTCTCCTTTAACTGGAACACTTACAGTCTGCTGATGTTTTCAGTCACTTTTTCCACCTTTCCTCCGTGACTGAGTGTTATATTGGAGGTTGCATGGTTGCAGTCGTCCCAGTGACACATTCCCGCATGTCAAGTCTGATCCTCACAGCTTCCTGTTAGAGGCTCAATATAACCGGGTTTCCGCCGACTGTAATGATCATGATAATTAGATCATAGGTTCAGTGGACTTTATTCACTCACAGTATCATCAAATTAGAGCAGTTAAAATAAAATCGGATGCATCCAATGTGACAACGTTTAATATAAATCATGTCATGAGCTTTTAGCGTTTGCTGTCAATTGCCTTCGAAGTGACAAAATGTCTGAACTCGTGATACCAGAGGTGAATCACTGCCACCATATATCACGATTCCCTGCTGTTTGTGACACTGTTATCTTTGTTTGAGCCCATTTAAAGTGCATGTAATCCAACTGAGTGTAGACAATAGAACTAAAGGCCTCCTGCTGCTCAGTAGTTTGTTGGTACACAATGCGTTGGGGCCTCTGGAAGACAACAGGCAGCACTGTGCCAATCACGCTGCTTTACATCAGGCTTGTGGTCCAGCTTGTATCATTAAAATACATGAACGTGTGCATCACACAACCAAAAAAGAAAGTCATCTCACTTGTTCTTGTTTCAGATTAAGCGTCTGAAGGATCTGGAGAAGGAGAAGGACGCACTGTGTTCTGGGCTGGAGATTCTGGAGAAGGCTCGTTTCTGGTACCGACAGCGTCTGGAGGAGAACCGGGCCAGGCAGGTCAACGCTGATAGCACAAGCGGGTGCAGTGGAGCAGAGGTACGTAACAGGGCCTGCATGATTATACTTATTAACTTTAGTGACCATCAGACAGTGTATGTTGTGTTTTAAGCATGTTTGAAGCAAGAGGCTGGAATGGAGCAAAGATTGGAGCAAAGCAAACAGTTGGAAAGTGGTCTCAAACGATAGGAATAAGGATTTGTCTCCAAAAATGACCAAACTAATTAATAGATTATCAAGGTAGCTGTAGTTGTGGTCTTTGTACCAAGTTACTATGACATGCTACTCCCCTAAAGAAAGTTTTACCAGACACAAAATATAGCGGTGGGCTTGCTCAAGAGTTCTTAACAGGTACTGTTAAGTTCTTAACAAGTCTCAGTTCCATCTCTCTAACCACTCGTCCACAAGCTTCCTAAAGAGTGGTTTCCATATGTCCGCCTGGAAAAGATATGTCGATGCCAGGAATTAAGAAAACTTTGAACCATCATCACTATTTTAAAGTTTGTTTATCAGAGAGAAGTTTGTAAAATGACCTGTCCATTTTAACCTTAACAATGCTTTATCAGTCAAACTATAAAGATTTTTTTAAATTATTTTGGGGGATTATTTATTCAATTTCCTGAAGATGTTCCCAAAACTGACTCATAAATGCAGTTTTTGAAAGAAATGTTCTTTCATGAGTCATTATTGTCAGATTTCATAAACAGGATCCGATTTAGTCTCTTGATCTGCGTTTTAGAGTCACAAATTTGGTGATATGTGTTAATATTTTGTTGCTAAATCTGTGAATTTGTTTGAAAAGTGCTTTTTCACTTCAGCTTTAATGCCAAAATTAAAATCACTACAGTTTTCAGTGCGACTTACAGAGCATTTATCTGATTCTCTTATGCCTTTTGAGTAAGTAATCATATTCACCAGTCATCTCTTAATGGATGCCACAAGATGGGACTTAAGCCTGTTGTCACCTCAGGTCTTTCTAAAGTCCCTGACTGTGCCTCTCTCTTTCTCCAGGCTCACTCCTGCCTCGTCAGGTCTCGTATCCAGCGGGTGAATGGCTCTCTGGGCTCCATAATGACTGAGCCCAATGTCACCAGCAGCTGCAACCTCTCTCTGCCTGAAGCAGCGGCAGACTGCGACCTCCGGTGGCGCAACTCAGTACTAACTCAGGTACAAAAAGACAAAAATAATCTGTAATAGTTGTTATAGTAGCCCTACGACCTGTCCAGGGTGTACCCCGCCTCTCGCCCGATGACAGCTGGGACAGGCTCCAGCCCCCCTGCAACCCTTCAAAGGACAAGCGGTTACAGTTGTTATAGTCACATAATGTTTTAGCATAGTTATATGAAATAATTTTCTGCAGGATCTTTCAGTCAGATGATCCTAATGGGTTATCTTTGGTCATACATATTACTGTCATGTTCATTTTCATTTTTTCAGGAAGTCAGTGACAAGAACAATCAGATCTCCCTGTTAGAGCTGGAAAAGGACGCGCTCCTGAAGAGCCTGGTGGACTGCAGGGCTGTCGACTACCAGCAGCACACGAGCATGTAGAATAAACCTACATGTGCCGCTCTACCTTTCTCTGAATGTCACAAAATTGCTGACATTTATCCACTTGTAAATATGTACTTAAATAAATAAATTACAATACAAAATGCATCATTTGCTCCTTTGTGTTACTTCCACTGCAGTGAAGCAGCTTTACCAAAGCCTTTTTCAATAACCTCAAGTGCAGCTTCTCATCAGGGAACACAGGCAACAGCTTGTTTTGGCCCCAGACCGGAAGGGGGCACCCAAGGACTCACAAACTTTAAACCACAGACAGTAAGTGACCTCCCAAAGGGGCCCTATTTGACACAACTCTGCCTCCCGTTACATGTCATTAGCATGACTCTAATTAAGTTGTAGTTCAGTAGTTAACTCAGCTGGCAGTGGAGTGTGTCCAGCTCTTTGGAGTTTTTGGCTTAGGGTGCCAAGGGGTTCTTTTAATAACTGACATGTGCTGCAATGAGTCCGCAAAAGACTTTATTAAAGCTGAGAGAATTTAAGAGAATTTATGTGCTCACATCAGATTTTCTCTCTCTCCTCGTCCTCTCCTCTCTTTTCTCTTTTTTTTCTTCCTCTCTACCTGGCTAGCCTCAATAAGCAGATGTGTCCTCTCCATATATCAAGGTTTCTTCCTGTTAATCTGGAATTTTTTTTGAGACAACTATATAGATAGATAGATAATCCACTACCATCTCCTCAGTTTTAGCTGTGTTGATCAGAAGATGGTTCGTGCCGCACCATGAGACGGCGTTGCTCACCAGATTCTTGTACTCCTGCTCCTGTGCATCCCTGATACAACCCACAATTGCAGTGTCGTCAATACAAATATATATAAGCATGAATTCAATAGATGCCATGTGAAGGTACATCTGCTAGAGTGATCTATATCACAACAATGCAGCATAATAATTCTACGCCACTACATTTCAGGGATTAATATTGCTCCATTATATATTTCTCCTACTTAAAGTTGTCATTTGAAATATTCAGGATCCCAGAACCTTAAATGTGCATCCAACAACCTCATTGTCAAAAAGGCCCAGCAGAAGATCTGCTGGTACGTTCTGCTGATCTAGTTCATCCATCTCTGCCTTCCCGCTCTGGGTCTGCCACCAAACACTACAAAGACGACAGAAGGCTGGAATGGACACTGCAGAGAAAAATAACTGGTGTCAGCCTAACCCCCATCCAGGATTTATACACGTCCAGAGTCAGGAAGCATCATTGCAATGCCGTCACGCCCTGGAAACAACCTGTTCCAACTTCTCTGGTAGGCGCTACAGAACACTGCATATCAAAACAAACTAGAAACATTCATCCCACACACCATCAGTGTGATAAAAAGTTAAACTAGTCACAGAGTGTCAGCATGCGTGCACTATACATAATTATCCACTCTATCGATAGCAATGCAATATTTATTTCCCTTTGTATCTTTATTTAAAATACAGTGAAACTAATGAAGAAATCAAAGCCAACTCTGATTTAACAGTTGCTAATTGTACTTTTCAATTTAAAAGCATGGGTAGATATAGTTTATGAAATATGTATATTCAGTAAATGAATATGAAGCCGATATAGTTAGATCTGGATTACTGCTCCACTTTAAAGCGTGAACAACAATGATCCAATAAGACAATACAGCAGGAGTTTTACCTATACCTATATATTTAAAAATACTATTGAAGTAAAGCTTCTAAAATACTGTAAAATACAAGAGACGTCTTATCTGATGTGGCTCATAATGTATTGCAAGTTATACATTCACTACAATATAATAATATATAAGATCCCGATGGAAGTTTGTCAGCATTGCTACATGCAAGACTTGCTTCTTAAATTGTGGACATTAAGTTCTGAAGTTGTACCGCACCAGTGTTTATCTGCAGCGTAAAGAGGCTCACCCAGCATCTTTGTGCGTCCTGTTTCTCCCGGTTGTTCCGTTTCCGTCCCTGTATGAGGGCTGTCTGTCTGAACACGTCGCTGCAGCCTTTCCCGGTGGTCCCGCACTGATCTTGCTGTGACTGATAAACTTTATCTCGCCCAGTCATCGTGCGTGTGTGGAGGAATTTTGTCTCCTGCCCAAATGTATAGCCTTGTACACTCAGGAAATCATTAGTGGGATTAATAAAGAGCTCGGAGAGAATGTATGTCTGTCTCGTAGATGCTGAAAGGAGAAAAAAATGAAATAACTAAAACCAGTCTAGCATCTGTCTTCCTTGATTATTCTGTGTTATCGCACTCGTGTGTTTTCATTTTTTGCCATGTTTTTTGTATTCTTAATCAAAATCCAGGTCAGATTGCTTGTCCCCATAAGGTGAACTATAGACTCATCATTGTCCTCAAGAGTGTGTTTACTCCGGGGCCCCATGGCGGCCCTGTGTCTCGGGCTCTCTGTTTGGATGAGATGTTGTTGTTAGTCTGAAAGGAATCAGTTCTTGGACAGAGCTTAAACAGAACTGAAAGAAGAAATTATGCAATATAATGTTTGTGTGTGTGTGTGTGTGTGTGTGTGTGTGTGTGTGTGTGTGTGAGTGTGTGTGTGTGCACTCTTGTACAGCTATCTTTCTGGGGACCAGTGTTCAGTTTTACACCTTCGGAGTGAGGACATTTGTGCAAAGTGAGGACATTTTAGCTGGTCCTCACTTTTTACAAGGCTGTTTGGGAGTTGAGACTTGGTTTTAGGGAAAAGGTTACAGTTTAGTTGTGGTTAGGATTAGGGTTAGGGTTAGCGCTTAGCTGAGATGATTAGGGTAAGGGTAAGGGGCTAGGGAATGCATTCTGTCAATGAATGTTCTCACAAAGATATCCATACAAACATGCGTGTGTGTGTGTGTGTGTCACATGTTGTGACAGATTCCCAAAACTGATGTGTGGGAGGTTAGGACACAATACAAGAAGATGAATTAGAATTATCTCTCTATTGCATGAATTGTTCCTTATACATGAAAAAAATAAGAAATAAAAAAATAAGGCAGTGTAATTGGTTCCAAAAATGCAAAATTATGAAAAGTGCCATAAAATCAACTTTGTTCCCTAATAACAAGTTTTTATTGAAAACAAAACTAAACAGACCTAACTTATACTTAATAAAATGTATTTATACAGTGACATTAATATAACTTTAATTGTAGTTTGTAATATATGTCAATAATAACATTGTAATTACTGTACTATATGGATTTTATCACGGTGTTTTTACAAGCTGTGGAATATTTACAATATACTATTTTCCAGGAAGAATATTTTATTTACTGTATGAAACTTGTTTGCAGTGACAAAATATCATTTCAGTTAATAATTTGCCTTTTAAAGTTAATAAATACTTGTAAATAAAATTGTGATATGTAACGTTGTTATAGTCTATTAGGTTGACTGCACACAGTTCAGTTCCATTTGCATATAGTTGCAATATGGCAAAACATTTTTTTTTTCAAAAGACATTATAAGACATTATAATTGGTTTAAATGCTAAAAAAAATAAATAAAATAAAGTAGGCTTACGTCGGATAATTCTAAATTAATCGAAAACTTTTGTCAAATTTCTGCGACTTCAGGTCATGACCTGTACAGTGTCACATGTCCGTGGAAAAGGAAGGAGAAGACAGGATTTTCTGGATAAATAAAATCAAAGTATATGCCCATTTTCAGAATTAAACACGGATTTTATGTGACTTCCTTTTAGTGCAGTTGAGATAAAGTAAATGTTGCCATATGGCTGCACCAAGCAAGTGTTCAATCATGATCCAAATCAACCTTGTCTAGTATCTCATGGATTCAGCCTCATGCATGCGTAGGCAACAGTGAAACCGAGCAGGGCCTGCAAGGAATCTGTGCAGGAATCTGATTAGAATCTGCCTGTGTGGATGTGGAAAGAAAACATCCATTATGACGGAGGCTTTCATTTAAGTAGCTTCATGTTTTCTATCTCCGCAGTGCCACTGAACCATCAAGCCCAGGGTACCAGCACTCGACTAATTATTGGGTCTAATTCACACACTGCTCTGCCAAACACCTTTTGTCGAAGGGTTGTCACGCCTTCGTGGCTATCAATGGCATTCTCCCATACCAGTACGGTTCACTTGAACTGCGCTCTGCAGGTTTTTGCAAAACCCCATTACTTGTATACAACATAATGTTAACTTTTTTTGTTGTTTTTTTTATTTGTGGTTTTTAGTGAAAATCAGAAGAGAGCTGTTTCCATGCAGGTCAGCGGAGGTGGGAAACATAAACACCAAATAGTATAGTAGGGGAGAGGTGCTCTTTATGAGGCTGAGGGCTCCCTGATAAATACATTCCTTAAGCTATTAGGAGAGGAAAACTTCCTGAGAAAAATGAGATGGCACAGTAAGTAGGTGGTCTTTGAAGAGCACTTAAAAAAAAAAAAAGACATTCTTATTCTTTACTTTTTCAAGCTTGAGATGTAATTTCTCCTCTTAGGTTACCACTTAAGAACTCGGTTTTCCATAACTAAAGCTCAAGAGTTTTAATCTCTTGCTTGACAAGTCAAAAGCAAACATGTGCTGCAAAAAAAGGGTCTTTGTCAAATGACACAGATGGAAAAAATTGCCATCAGCTGCTGGTTAGAGCAGGTCGTCTAATTTTAACGCCACAGGACAACATCATGCGTGCATTAGAAAAGTTCAAACATTGTAGGAGTTGCTCAGTAAGCCACTATCAGTGATGCAAATGCACATGATTAAACATGAGTGCATTTAAGGATCTGTCAACTTAAAACGTTTATTTCTGTGAGAATATATGCCAAGAGAGTTTAAGAGAAAACAATAGAGTAGAAACACCGTGCAAAACCTTTGCTCCTTGTGTGGACTTTCCAGTCTTAATTTAGAGCTTTAGAGGGGAGTAATTTAATTTGATGTAATGATGATTGAGTCGTTGAAGGCCACAGTAGCGTAATATCCTTCAAATTACGCCTTGATTCGTACAAATTTCTAATTTTTTACTGCGCAAAAAAGATGAAGTGATCAACTTGTCACAGATTTATTCAAAATCCTAATTTGCATTCATACAGCACGGCCACTCGGCTGCCCTATTAAATCACAATAATGACACCAAACACAATCACGGTCAGAGGCTCACACAGCTAAGACAGAGTTCTTTTCAGGAGTTCAGAGTTTCACAAAGGGGAATGCATTAGTAATAGAAAGCACATGGCTGTCAATGTGCATTCCCACAAGTGAAGGAAGGTCAAGGAAAAGTACAGTTTCATTTATTTATTTTCAGTCTATGAAAGGATTTCTAGATGACATTGTAACATGTTCTTAAAAGTCAAGGAGATCCTTTCTTTCTCTGATCACATCCTAACTCCCTATGTTTATTGTCAATGTAGACTTTATGGAACAAATGCAGACAGTCACAGTATATTAATTAATAACTATTACAGTCTATTTCATTCATGTGCACATTTACTGTAAAAAACACAAGCTCATCTTGTATTATCTGTTAATTATTTTGCATTAAGGTTGTCTTTTTTTTAGACTTTATGAGAGAGAAACAACTAGTAAACAATCTCCCCACTGTCGCTCAGGCTGGTTTTGGACTCTCCGTCACTGTTACACTCGGTCCTGGTTGGCATCGGCTCGCGGTTGCGCGCGTCTCCAAGCGACATCTCCATCCCGGAGACGTTCAAGTCCAGCAGGCTCTGCAGGTGTTTGATATAGTCAATAGCCGCACGCAGTGTCTCCACTTTGCTGAGCCGTTTATCTTCGAACTCCTGCGGCAGGTGCTCTCTGAGACGCGCGTAACCCTCGTTTACGCAGCGCACCCGGTGCCGCTCCCTCTCGTTTCTTTTCCGGATAAACGCGGGCTCGAAGGAGTAATCGCACACCCCGAGGGGTCCGTGGAAAGGGAAGTAGGATAATCGTCCGTAGGGTAACCTCTGGCCGTGCACGGGGTCAAGGTATGAAGCCTCCAGGTGGAAGGGCAGTCCAAGCCGGAGCGCATCTTTGTAGTGCGCTCCCCTGTTGTCCATGGAGATGCTGTGGAGAGCCAGCGGAGGAACAAATGGAATATTCTCCATTAACTCCTTACCATGATAAGACATCTTTCTAAAAACAAGAAAAAAGTAGACACATTTATGTTAAACACATAAAAGGAAGAAATCGACGTAAATAATTCTGCAATTGACCTGTAATCGTTTCAACTCACCCTGTCAGAGTCTCCTCAGAATCATCTCGTGTGTTTTACGCAAAGGTTTCCTTTTCAATCTCGGCACTTGGTGATAAAATAAGTGTCAAGAAGGTCGACTTTCCTCTATCAGGACGCTGTCAGTGTAAGTGACACCGTGTTTGTTGGGGTTTTGAGGCGGTAGATAGCGTGTGGGTGTGATCCTGGGCGGAGATGCAGCCATGTAGCTTTCTTATCAAGATAAATCTGTTTACATAGCATTTGCTTCCTTCCGATGACACCGTGAAGCAGTTCTCATCATGAAATAAAAACAGCCGACTATTAGGAAAACACACTTTATCGTTTCCAGTAAATCGTTTATTAGCAACCTCTTTATATCAGTAGTGAGGCTTAAGCTCATATTTTAGGACAAATTTGGACAGGAAATCTCAGTTCAATGTATCATGATTTTTGTTTTTTTTGTTTTTTTTTGTCATATGCTGTGCAAAAATCTGTAATATGAAAATGATTACTATAGTCAAACCATACTATAGTATAGTAGAAATGTGCTACAAGGCATAATCAAATTGCAAAGGTTAAGCTTTGATGAGTGTGGATTGGAAATGAAAACCACTCATGAAATTGTACATGTTGGTTGTGTTGTGAGCTTATTTATGAAATATAGAAGTTGCTGAACTTCTTTCTTTCTTTCTTTCTTTCTTTCTTTCTTTCTTTCTTTCATCAGCACTTTTGGGTGATTTTGTGTCTGAATTTGGCCCCTATAATAACGTCAGATAAAGACAATATATTTAGCATTTCTCAGAACCTCTCTTAGCACAGCTTAATACAATATCATAGTACTAAAAATAAGCAACGTTTAAAGTACACCTTTTGGGGCGCCTGAGTGGCCTCAACAGGTTTTGACGCTTGGACAGAGAAGCTGACCTGACGTTCGCTTGCTCTCTGTTGCGCATGCGCCAAAAGGCAGCGATACTGTCATGGCCCCGTTCAGGGAGGTATTGTGTTGGTATGTTGTCGTTTTTATCGCATGTTCCTTCTCAAATTATCAGTGTTTCTCAAATGAACCATCACAGCCGGGTGTGTTGAGGCATGCCAGTCCTCTTACCGAGCCGAAACACGCGAGCTGCTTGTGTTTCGGCGATTTATTCTTATGCAAGCTAACGATGCTAACGTTAGCACTGTGACAAAAACTGGCTAGCTAGTTGCAAATCAGCTATTTAAATGAAACATTAGCAGCTCTTTTCGCTGTTTGAGTGAGAATTTTTATATAAGGAGCCTTTGGCATGTCGGTGCTTTACGTTATTTTTTATACTCGGTCTGTTATTTTACAGGGAGAGATATGTAGAAGAACATTTCTGCTGTTCACGGTTACTAATGGACATCAGCTGTTGAATTCAGGTAAGCTAATGGAGCTGACGCTTTATCATCTTAGTAGTTTGTTGTGTGTCAGTCACGACGTTACGGTGACCGAGAGAGCTCAACGTCCTCATCAAATTGACAGCAAATGCTCTGCAAATGCTGAAAACAAGAGCAGCTACAGAAACGTGCTGCAAATACTCACAACAACAACAAATAAAGAAAGGTGCTGCAAGTAGCAGAGACGACAGCGCCAACATTTCCAGGGCACTCCAGGAAGTGATGAATAGGCTGTTTAAATATTGATAACGCTGTCAATCTGCAAGTGGATTGCGCCTGTGGTCAGATTATTTCAAATTGAAAAGCTAATAAAAAGCAAACAAGGCTTGTAAGGAATCATGTGATCAGGATGCCAAAACTGAAAGTGAAAACAAGCAAAGAGAAAACTTCCAAACATTTCCATCGTCCTTTTTCTTCCCACATCATGTTTCTGGATTTGCTGGTGTTGTGATATTTGCAGTGCGTGGGTTTGTCAAATTGATAAGGAAGTCTTATTTCTTATGTGTGTGTTTTCTTGAGTTGCAGTGTGTTGAGCTCTCTCGTCCACCGTCCCAACATACCGTGACATAAGATTCAAGATGAGGTTCATGTCACATACTAGCACCTTAACACCTGAGCACTTGGCTAAATTTATGTAGGCGTTGGTTTACTTTCTGGCTCATTGCTCGGTGTTAACTCTGACGTTGACTCTCCAGGATGAATGACATGAACTTGAGTCCCGTGGGCATGGACCAGCTCAGCGTGCCCTCAGTGAGTGCCAGCCACCTGGGTCTGCCTACATCCCCCACGCACAATACCATTCCCACTCCAGGTATGGAAGACGCTAATTGTCTCACCTCTTTACTCAGGCAGAAAATACCCTTTATCAGATGTTTAGCGGCTACCTACACAGGTGTATAGAGATATTATGCATTCTTTTAGTATTCCACTTGTCTTAATAAAACTGGTTTGATGTACTGGGGCCAGTTTGAATCCTGTACTTCAAAATTCCATATAATAACTTGTATTGTCTTTATAATCTGTTTAATTTAGCATTTAAATATGTTGTTTCTTTGTCGTAGTCTCACCTTACATGTGTGCATTGTTTAAGGTATGCCGGTGGCCATCCCCAGTTTGGGTCCTTCCCTTGGTTCCCTCCCTTCTGCTCTATCGCTGATGCTCCCGATGGGTCCGCTAAGTGACCGAGGAGTGATGTGCGGCCTGCCGGAAAGGAATTACTCCTTGCCACCTCCTCCATACCCACACCTGGAGAGCAGTTACTTCCGACACATACTGCCAGGTTGGTTAACATTCGTGAAATAAATAAATCACCGCTCTTAAAGCACTTGTCTGTGCTACTGTTGGATGAATGCCTCTTTAATCGGCTTACGTGTTTATTTGCTCATGTAAAATTAAAAGAAATAGTAGATAAGAGTTAAATTACACTGTGACAAACTTATCCACTCTCTGTATGCGCTACAGGAATTCTGTCATATCTGGCAGACCGTCCACCACCTCAGTACATTCATCCCAGCAGCCTTAACATGGACGGGACCCTGTCTGTGGCGAGCAACAATCCCTCAGGCCTGGACCCCTACAGCGGCCCCGGTGGCCCACTGGAGCAGGGCCTGGTGCCCATGGACTCCAGACAAGTCAGCGGCCAGGGAGACCTCCACCAGGGTGGCGCTCATGAGCTGGACTCTACAGGGTTGGCCATGGAGTCGCGTGTCAGCAGCCCCATGTCCCCAGACCGGATGGGAGAGGAATTGGCGACGATGGATGGGGTTGGGGTGGTGGCGGTGTCTGACACCCAGCAGCAGCTTGGCGGGGGAAGGCAGCCTCAGCCTCACGAGGGCCTGACGGGTGTGGACTCCTCTGGAGGGGTGATGCCCCTCCACGGGCCCCCTGTGCTTGAACTACCAGTGGTAATGGAACCAGATCATATGGGGCCGCGAGTGGGCAACTCTGGGGGAGGAGGAGCAGGAGGACTTGGGGAGCAGCTACACTCAAATGGGGAGCTGAACTCGGGCGTTGTCAGTGTAGTGCTCACTGGCTCCATGACCAGCCAGAGCCAGCTGGAGCCGGTCTCTCTCCATGGACACTCTGGGATGGGACTGGAGGCCGTTAACGTGTCCCCCATCACTGCGGAGGTGTCTCTGGGGCCAGAAAACAACCTGGTGCTCGTCAATTCCACCCTGCAGCTGGAGGATTCTACATCCAACAAGGAGAACATGGTCAATGGCTTCACCATCTGTGAGTTTGTTTTTTTATTCTTTCAGGAATTATTATAAAAAGTGGATATGGAAATTTTTGTTAATTTGACAAAGGTAAATCACAGAACTCTATAGAGAATGAGAAATCAGGATGATGATACTGTTGTTAAGTCTAACCTCTACTAACTTTTGTTCCGTTGATTTTTCTCTAGGGTGCACACTGTGTGAGCGGTCGTATACCTCTGACTGTCCAGAGCATGGCCCAGTCACTTTCATCCCTGATGCACCCATCCAGAGCCGGGCTCGCCTCTCTCTGCCACGCCCTCTGTGCCTGCGCATCTCAGTGGCCGACGAACCACTTGGTTAGTCAAGCTATTAATAAAGATCAAGTCATTATTGTATGAACTCAAGCAGGCACAGATTCCTGCTGGTTGCTTTAAAATTTATCTGCCATATTAGTTCTTAAATGTACTCATGCCTGACTCTTAGGAGTTTTTGCACGGGATGTCATTCCTCAAAGGACCTGCTTTGGACCAATGGTGGGCCAGCATTGTGGCAATGTTGATCTCTCTGATTGGCCAGAAAAGGACGCACCTCAAGTATGGAAGGTGTGTGCCGTGGCTTCTATTCAACTAGAAAATAATTGTAAGTAGATTGAAATAATAATCAATTATCGTTTCACAGATGTATCACAACAATGTGCTGGAGTTCTATATAGTGACAACGGATGAAAATGAATGCAACTGGATGATGTTTGTCCGCAAGGCAAGGTATGACTTTAAGAGACTGAAGCTGAAGAAACTGATTGTTGGGTCAAAGAAAACTGAAGTTGAACATGCTGTTAACATGTTGACATATTATCAGAGTTACAGTTTGTGTATGTGTTTGTGTGTTTAGGACACATGAAGAGCAGAATCTGGTGGCGTACCCGGCAAATGGTAAACTTTTCTTCTGTACAACCACCGAGATCCACCCCGACCAGGAGCTGCTCTTCTACTATAGCAGAGACTACTGCAGGCTGATGGGTGAGATGACAGAGGAAGACAGAGACTTGTTGTTCTGTTGTTGTCATCACTAAGCCACCGAGTGCCTTTCAATTGATATTAATGACATTTTTATGTTCCCAGGTGTTCCTCAAGTACCTGAGGGCCAGATCTGCCAGTGTGGCAAAGAGTGTTCCTCCTTCCCAGAGCTCAAGTCTCACCTTAGCAGCCATAATAGTAACCACAGCCATAACCAGCCTCCACACAGCCACAGCCCGTCGCAGCAGGACCACTCTCAGCAGCAGCAGCAGCAGCAACAGCAGCAACAACAGCAGCAGCAGCAACAACAACAAGAACAACAACACAATCACCAGGACGAGAAACTAACCAATGGAACCTCAAGCTCTTCCTCCTCCCCTTGGCCCTGTCATAACCATGCTCCCGGACAAACAAACGGTGACAACAACAGCAGCGGGGCCAGCAATAATAGAAACTCTAATAATGTTACCTCCAGAGCAAAAGGTCAGGGCCATGTGCGGGAGAAGAAATTCAAGTGCAGCATGTGTTCCCGGGCTTTCATTACATCCACTAAGCTCAATGTGCACTTCATGGGGCATGTGGGGATGAAACCTCACAAGTGTGAGTACTGCAGCAAGGCCTTCAGCGATCCCAGCAACCTCAGGATGCACCTTAAGATTCACACAGGTACTTTACAGGGACAATTTAAGTGTTAACAGTGAATTTATTATTGGTCTCCCGAAAAACACATGTGAAATCGCATAAAAATAATCAACTTTGCCAGAAGTTTTTCAGAAGAAGTCTTGTCTGGTACATTAAAGCTTACCCCAAGCTTCTTAAAGGAATAGCTTGACATTTTAGGAATAAGTGAAATACATGTATTTGCTTTCTGGCATAGAATTCAGTTGAAAAGATCAATGAATTGATATCTGTCACTTTAAAAAGTCGATTTTGTGACTATTTGATAGATTGCTCGACTCTCTAATACACATTTTCCCACTAACAGGTCAGAAGAACTATAGATGCACGGTTTGCGAGAAGTCTTTCACTCAGAAATCCCACGTGGCGTCGCATATGCTTATCCACACCGGGGCAGAGAAGCTCAAGTGTGACCTCTGCGATCGATCATTTATCAGGAAGCATGACCTGACGCAGCATATGCTCTCCCACACGCAGTACGTATGGATTACTTATTATAAAAGTCGTCCGACTGATAGATTGTGGTGTGTATTTGGAGCTTGTTAAAGTGGTGTTTTCATCTTTTGTCTCTGCTCCACATCTCAACAGCGAACGGAGGATCCAGTGCCCAAAGTGCAACAAACACTTCCTCAAGACCAACCACTTAAAGAAGCACATGAACTCACACGAGGGCCGAAGAGATTTTGTCTGCGAGAAGTGCCACAAAGCTTTCCTTACAAAATACCACCTCACCCGTCACCTCAAGATATGCAAAGGGCCCAAGACGGAAAGATCGTCCCGTAAGGAGCAGGATATCGAGGAGGAAGAAGAAGAGGAAGAAGAGGAGGAGGAGGAGGAGGATGGCAGAAGAAGTGGAGAGAGACTTGTTGACAGTAATGACGACTGTGGTTTAGATGTTGGAGGTTATAACTCTGAAAAATCCCTGTCACCTGCTCATTGACGACACTGTGCCTCTTTACATGTTTATTTATTTACTAAAATACCAACGTTTACCTCTATTTCTTTTGCCAAATGTTATAACGTCTATTCTAATAAATGAAACGTATCTGCCAAGTTATTAATTACATTTTTTAAAGGCTAAGCATATCATTGCTGCTAAAAGAATCTTTATCATGGTAGAAGCCAACCTATAGAGATTTGACTGTAATCTTTATTTTCTGTGAACCTACTCTGTTTTCATTAACTCAGGCCTGTGTACATTTATTGTGAGTTGTAGGGGTTCATATAAGCTATCATCCATCCTTTATATAAATTTCTCAACTCGTTAACATGGCTGACATACATTTGTAGTTGCGGAACAGAAAAAAAATCCATATTTCTGCATTTTAGTCTTGAACATATATAAATATCAAACGGCCTGTGCTTTCATTCTTAATTTATTAAAAGGATTTTGTATTCTTTTTTAAATAATTTTTTTCTGTGTGAATGAAACCCTTTAAAATTATTTCAGAAAGTATCTCCACCCTATTTGTTGCATATGTTAATAAATAACCATTTCCAGATGTGTTGTTGGTTAATGACTGACATTATTTTGTGTGTGTATGATTTATGCATCCATTGTGGATTGATAATCATAGCTAACCTATTTTATTTGTATTAAATACATGATCTCATGTACAGGATGTAATATTTGATATTTGAAAATAAATATTTTATTGTATTTAAATGAGCTATCGATACTGATGTGACATAATAATGTTTTACAACACTGTATGAATGAAATACTTTTATTTTAAAATTAGACCGGGCGGAGGTTACGGGTACGCTACCGGAAGTAGAAGTGGTAACTTCCGGTTGAAATACGAATTATGCAGCGCCGCAGTTCTCATTCACTTCAGCGTGGTATGAATTTATAATTAATTTTTCCCCCTTGTATTTCTATTAAAGCGCCTTCGAAAAAATGTTTAAACTGGTTTAAGTGTTGACAGGAAATCTTAACTGAAACCCAGCTTCTGCACATTCAACACTGTTTTGTATGTAAGCTAGCTAACTTTAGCTAACCTAGCTAGCAGGTAGGCTAACTTAACTACTGTGTTCTGTGCTACTACTAGCTGTTAGCCAAGCACAGTTGTCATGCTGCGGTCATGTCAAGCTAAAGAAAAGTGGTTTTGTCTAATGTTTGAATGTCTTTTGCATAAAGCTCCTTGTTTGCTCATTTCTTTTTACCTCTGAGTGCTTCTCTTCTTCTTGTCCTAGCCTAGCTAGTTTGATAAAATCATGTTGACCCCACCGAAGGAGGGGATGCCCAGTATGATTGACAGGGCACTGAGGATGAGGAGGGAAGAGCAGGCTCGGCAGGTGGTCCTCGCCTGGGCTGTCCTCAACGTGTCCCTAGCCGGCATGATTTACACTGAAATGTAAGTAGGTTTGAAGTTCCTTTGTATGAATCTCTTGTCTCTCGACTTCCTGTGTGCAGTGTAGTTATATCTTTGCGTCTTTTATTACTTTTATTAAAGGTCAGGGAAACTGCTGAGCCGATACTACAACATCACCTACTGGCCTATCTGGTACATCGGTAAGGTCCTGTACACCATAAAATCAGGTGTCTGAATTATGTGTATTTGCTTAGGTGTTCACACACTTAATTTCCACATTTATCATCATTTAAACACCAGAAAATGATCACACACCAGCTGTTTCTCTTTGCTCCATTGTGTTTTTCTTTCTGTCCTCTTTTACAGAACTGGTGCTAGCTTCTCTCTTTAGCCTCAATGCTCTTTTCGACTTTTGGAAGTATTTCAAATACACGATGGCTCCGTCCACCATCGGCGTGTCCCCTGAGCAGCATGTCCTTCTGGGTCTGAGAAACACAAGTGAGTTTCTGATTTTTAGTGATGGGATCCTTGTTATGTTTATGACTCTTTGTAGTGAGTATAATAGTGCAGTGTGAACGACTTTATCCTAAGACGAGGTGGTGGTTGTTGTCTGTTTCCTTGCAGGCATTCAGGCCTCTCCGCCTCAAAAGCCAGAAAAGAAGGAATCGCCGGCTCCAGCTCAGTCGTCCCCGCTGCAGGGCCAGAGCGTGCTGAGCTTTAGTCCCTCTCGTCCAGCCTCAAGTAGCCCCAAGTTCTCCCCCAGCTGTGTCCCTGGGTACAGTCCTTCTCTCAGCAACCCAGGCACCCCAAACAGTGCAGGGGGACCATTTTCTCCCTCAGTGGCCTTTGAAAAAGTATGTTTTGTTTTTATTACAGTGATATGAGTTAAATGTACATGTTCACAACTCTGTATTGAACCCATTATGTTTTCCCTTTTTCAGGTTTTGAACTACAGTCCATCCTCTGGCTCTTCTCCCTATTCTAACAATATTGGCTCAGCAGAGGGCTCCAGCTTGAGGGCTCGATATCGCACGTCTCCCTCGGTGTTCAACTCCCCTGGAAGCAAAGAGGACTACATGCAGGATGTGAAAAGTCTGGAAAGGTTCCTGCGCACAGAAGAGGAGAAGAGTCACCGCAGCCAGCTGGGTTGGTAGCTTGTAGGAATTGTGTTAATAATAATAAAACCGGAATAGATCAGAAAATGAAATTGCCTTGGAATATTACTGACACAGGCAGATGCAGATAAAAAAAGATATACAGCGTCAAATAATAAAAGCCTTCTAATACTGTGACTATATGATTCCCTCTGTAGGCAGTCCAGAGTCTGTGTCCCCAAACCACAGCCCAACATTTTGGAACTATAACCGCTCAGTGGGAGACTACGCCCAGAGCCTGAGAAAATTCTTGTACCAGCCTGCATGCCGCTCTCAGGCGCCCTCTGCCCACAAGGATGAGACGGATCTGGGTTCCAAACAGGCAGCAGAGGAGGTTTGTATGTTAGCATGTCATCGTTTGTTGTTACTCTAATAAATTTGGTGACTTAATCTTGGCTGACCAAATACTAGTTGTCATCCCTTGGTCTGTTGACACATTTACATTTTGGCATTTTTAAAGTAAGTATTTGATTTAAAAATGTCCATTTGATACGTAGGTGTGGGCTAGAATCACAGCCAGTCGCCTTGTGGTGGATCGCATCGACAGCTGGACAGCCAAACTCAGAAATGTAAGTTATGTCATTTACTTGATTACAGTCATGTTTCTCATTATACTGCACCTACTATATACGGTTGAAATGACAATTAAAAACCTCTTTGACATTTGTTTAATGGATCCCAGGTGTGCTGCTAAGGCTATAAAAGGTCTAAAGTCATACGTAAAAGTCCATATAAAGTTGATACCAGTAAGAAAATGCGTCACTTGTGTCAACAGTGGATCAGCGACACCATCTTGGTCTCCTTGGTCAAAGAAATAGACTCTGTCAACAGCCAGCTGAGGAGGATGGGCTGCCCTGAGCTGCAGATTGGAGGTAAACCAGTGGCCAAATAATGAAATCAGTATCAACCTAGAAATGTATTTTATTATATGAGGTGACAACTGTATCTGTTCGATACTATTTTATGTATTAGGTGTGGGATCGACAACACGATTACTGCAGTTTTAAACATTTTGCAATAGATTATTGAGATGACATTCAGTATGTTGTGAGTTATTACCGTTTTCAGCTGTAAATTATGTCCCCAAAGGAAAGCTTCAACAATTATTCTATCTAATAAGATAAATATCTAATAAGATAAAGTTGCTTTTCTCGCCTCTGTCATTGTTATTGTTGCAAATATGTCAATCAAGAATAGGCGCGTTCGACTTCATGCAGATCTGAGCAGATCTGACTTGACGTGATGCATGCTGGGTAGAACAAGTTCATTTTAACCAATCATATTCGAGATCTATGAGCATGACAACCCAGCATGCATCACGTCAAGTCAGACTCAGACAGATCTGCATCAAGTCGAACGCGCCTATTGTTGCATGCATGTGACAAACTATAACTAATTTAACTCAATGGAGGATAAACTAAACAGCACCATCTAGTGGGTGGAAAAACAATCGCTATATATTTGTACTAAGTATAATATTTGCAGTTTATACAATAAAAAGTTAATATTTGACGGCCATGTTTCAATACAGTTTTGACACACAATTTATTGCAATACTGTGCCATATCCATTTTCCTCCCAAACCCTTTGAATTTAAATGTTTTATTGGTCATAAAATAACACCATTAACACTTGAACACTGTAACAGGCCTCTTCAGAGTTGGTTCAGATGTTTTCTTGCTTCAGTTGTGAAGCCAACTCTTTGGATGTTGACATATAAATATCAGTATCAAAAAGGCAGATTGTTTAGGCCAATGTCTAACAGACATTTCCAGTACAGTGGAAAAATGTTACAAATTGTCACTACTGTGATTTTAGTGTCATCATGCATTCAGGTCTGACTAGTCTTCTCTCTTTCCTCTGCCAGAGGCCAGCATTAGCAGTCTGAAACAGGCAGCGGTGATGAAAGCCTCGTCGATCCCTACTATGAACTCGATCGTCCAGTACCTGGACATCACACCCAACCAGGAATATCTAGTGGACCGGGTCAAAGGTATGTTCAACAAAACGACCTGAGTGTTCCTAAGATTTAAGTTTTCTCATATTAACACACATATACTTGCATATAACAGAAATTTATTGTGTGCACATTATTTCATTGATGAAAACTAATTGTTTAATTCTTTGTGGTTGTATAAGAGGAACAATGATTTGATTCCATGTTTGTTGTGTGTTTGATTTATATCTTGTCAGAGCTGGCTCACAGTGGCTGCATGAGTTCCTTTCGCTGGAATGGTGGTGGAGATCTGAAGAACAGGAAGTGGGATACGGATCTACCTACTGACTGTGCTGTGAGTCAATACATACATAGAGATGTTGGTGCTGCCACCTGTTATCTTATTGTTTTTGCCATGTCCTGAATTTTGATTTTAGGAGTTCTGGACAGAACAAACGCACAAAAGGCCGTTTTTGGAAATCCAAGCCAGATTAATTTTGATTTTATAAGTATACCTTGGTTTGGACGCTCACATTTGATTACACTGTACTGTGCATCACTCGCAGTGTGACACACTGGCAACATCAAATTGAGAGTGACAGAAGCTGGGCAGAATCCATGAAACGCTGCTTCTAGCAGATTGAGATGGAGCACTACCTGGGGACAAAAGCTGAAACAAATTGTCTGCTGGCACTCTCGGAGGAGGCCTCTGTACGGGCAAAGCTGGACGAAATCTACTGGAACAAGCCCCAGCAGTTACAAACAAATCAAATGATCTTATTATTTGCATCTGACAGTGTCGAGAGTCTGTCCTAAAGATCTGATTTGAGAAACAAATGAACCTCTGCCCTCTTTTTGCAGTTTCCTGGTTGTGCTTTCCTCGTCTCCTCACCTCGCTTCTTAAGCTTGGTTTACACTGTTGCAGAGCCTGTACGAGTGGTCTATATGGAGTCAGAGCAAATAAATCTTGATCATCTGTTACTTTGACTGAAATCACAGTCTAGCCAACGTCAATGATGGAATATCCCACATGGGGAAATTGAACAGCTTTTGAGTCACTTAAAATATAGGACTGTGTATACATAAGGCTGCAATTTCTAGACCTTTCCTCCAATTTTTATGTGAACACTCTCAAAGCCAAGAGTCTCCACTTCAAGCCCATAATCAGTAATAACTGCAACTTTAGCATATCTTGGTATACAACTAAAATAATGTCTATTTTATATGTCGCGGATGCTAAAAAGACTTTTACAAACTTGCTTATAGCCCGTCCAGCAAGCCTCTTCTCTCCAGATGTATTTAGGGAGTTGAGACATCCGCGCTGTGTGTGTAAATTTCCAGGTCGCAGGCTGGAGAATGAAGGAGAGTCTGTTCAAATGGAGATGTGGACATTTAAATTGCAAAGAGTTGGATTGTTTTAAAGGTTTCTGTTTTTCTTGTTAGCTCCACTGGTTGGGATTAATTAACATAACAATGATTTGGTTCTTAAAATGAAATGTGAAGTTTCCCTCTAAGTCTTTTACTGTAAAAGTTACGTTACATTAGCTGCTATGGTTTGACCAATCAAACCATATTTGTGAATTATTTTCCTCCTAATCAACGTCTTTTGTCTGTCTCCTCAGATCCTCATGCATATGTTTTGCACATACTTGGACTCCAGGCTGCCCCCTCATCCAAAGTACCCAGACGGGAAGACTTTCACCTCACAGCACTTCAGCCACACCCCGGACAAACCTGGTAGGTGCACTTCACTGAAACGCCCCCTGGACACATTTGAAGAAGAAAATATTTCCACCGTATGCTTCTCATCATTGTAATGACAATCATTGTTGTCCCTCGTGTAGATGTTACCAAGGAAAACCTCTTCTGCATCCACCAAAGCAGCACCACTCCCCCTCACTACCAGCTCATATACCAAGGACACATCTATAGTCTTCCCAAGGTGACGGCAAAAACTCCTTTATTGTGTTCCATCTAAGTTGTGCTATTTATAGGTATCACAGAACAAAGCACAACTCTTTTATTTTTTAACCTTTGTGTCATACATTTTTTCTGACATTATAATCTTCTTGGACTTAAATTTGCAGTTATGCTTTTTCAACAGAACATACAAATCATTTTGCAAATAAATCTGATCTCCATCTTTATTCATTTAACAGTTACAGTGAAATACAATTAAGGACTCATTTTAATTAGTTTTTATTCCTCACCCCTGGTCCCACATGTAATTTCCTTCAATAACAAATAAATAAATAAATAAAAAGAATAAAATACAATTAATGATCAACCATTTCTCTTTTAACACAATGGTCCTGAAGTGTCTTTAATTTTATTCTGTAGATAGTCTTTTTTTTTTTGGATAATGAATTGTTTATTTATAACCACAGGACCCAACAAACCTTCTTGTTAGGGTGTCCATGGAAAGTGTTGTACCTGACTCACTTAATCCTGAGAAAAAGCCACTATCACAGCAGACATCTTGTTCAATAACAGTCTTGACGCTTTCGCTGCAATAACATGAACCCTTTTTTATTTCTGTTACAGGGCAGGAACAACCTGTTCCACACTGTCCTTATGTTCCTCTACGTGATTAAGACCAAGGAGTCAGGGATGCTGGGGTGAGTACTTCTGCCTCTATAATCCTTTAAAAGGTTGGCTAGCGCAAATAAATCTTGCAGCCATTTTTAAGTATTAACTCATTTTCAATAAGAAGTTCTTACACCAGAGTACACATGGCACATCGTTCCACCTTACTTGTCTTGTGTAGAACCATAAAACAGATTTTCCTGTTTTCTTTAGGAGAGTAAATCTGGGCCTCTCTGGTGTGAACATCCTGTGGATATTTGAAGACTGAAGACTTTATGAACAGCTTGCCCCACCCCCCACAGTGTCACACAGGTTGGAATATCGCCTCAATTTTTGGACCGCTCTTTCAGGAATAAAGCTCTTCGAGTTGGAATTAGTACGCACATATTTTTTGGACATTTTCTCTATTTCACTGCAGAAAATGCTGTACTTTCATCAACATTTTAGGAACTTTTACACCTCAGAGTGCTTACGATGCAACAAAGAGCTGTATTTTTTAACGTTTGGTTGTCTGATTTCCGTGTTGTGAGAATGTACCAGCATGGCAGCCTTGTAAATAAGATACCTCAGATTTATCTGGTGGATGGTGAAGGGCTCCGACCCATTTGCTTTGAATGTAAATACAGTATGTGTGCCGTTTATTTTTCATTGTTCTGTTGTAGAAATGAATGTCTGCAACAGTACGGTTACTCCTGGCATGTGCCTGAATCAAGTGTACAAACGGCAATACAGAAACATGGTATTGTAAAGTATTCTATTGTTGCAGACTTTTTCATTTTAGTAGGCTGTAAGTGATGGAGAGCAAATGCAAACTTTTGTGTATAGTTTTTTACTAAAAAGCACTGAATGCCATCCATCTTGACTTCACATTTCTGCCATTGGTTATATTTCCAAACACAAAAACTGTTTGCGTGTTTTCAATAAATGACGTTTTACAAATGTGACATGAGACTTGAAAATTAAACTGAGAACAGAAGCTTTTTAACTGTACGTGGTTTGTATTTTTGACTATCATAGACATCCACTTGGTGTCTCTGTAGCTCATTTTCAACACTTTGACCTTACCCCTGCACTCATTTTCTCATATGATGCAGAACTGCATACGAATTGTAATGTGATGCAGTGTCTTCTGCAGCCACATCCATTAGATGAGCTGAGGCTGGAGAATATGAACAACCCTGTTGGAAATCTTAAAATAAATTTGTCAAAACATAACGAGGCCCATTGAGCATGCCTACTGTAATGTGTAATATTAAGAAAGTGCTTATACTTGAGGTAATTATTGTTAAATATCTACGTGTGAAATGGAAAATTAGGGATATAATTTGTGAAACGAGAATAATTTGACAAGCATCGTATTTGTTTTGTAGTTTCGTGCCGTCCTCCTTTATTACGAACTACATTTTCCATAATGTATTTAATAATACGACTTTCCTTGTTGGGAAATGTAGTCCAAATGTTGACTGACTTTTTTAGCTTACTAAATGGAATTATGTTAATATTTTATCATATCTCTTATGCAGACTCATGTGTTTTAAGGGTCAAATGTTATCTCATCATTCCCATGAGAAATGTTAAATGGTAGAGAAAAAAAAGGGTTAAAATGCTTAGTGGAACTACAAGGACCACAATGCATTTGGCGACCGTTGCTCCTCCGCTCACATCCGCTTGACTCGCTATCAGCGCTGGAAAAAGGACTTTGAGAAACTGCAGCGATGTCAGTCCAGGTTGTGGCAGCGAAAATGGCAGAGGTCGAACTCAAAGACGTCCCCACCGGCAAAGACTTGCCGGCTCAATCCCCGTTGACTCCAACGTCGGAGGGCAAGAACCTCGGCAGAAACGACCCGCACGAGGCCGGCTCCTCCGCCGCTACGTCCCCCGCCGCGGAGCCCTCCGCGAAAGCCGGGGAAGGCAGCCTGGGATTGCTCACTCCGAACCCCGCGAAGATGCCTCAAGCGTCGGCTATGAAGCGCACGGACCCGCAGCAGAACGGCGGGGAGGCTTTTGTCAACCGAGACGGCACCGTTGCCGAGGCTCCGCGGATGAAGAAGGTGAGTGAGACAACATTTTTCTCCATAACTGCTACAGAATACCCTCGCTGTTATTGGACCACCACTAAGGACCTCGCCGCAATGAAAGCTCCTGTATTGTGTGGCGATGCTAACAGGCTAGCTGGTCCCAAAGCTGATTCAGCTGGACCAGTTAACGCTTTTAATAACAGTCCTCTGTGCTAATAACACGATGGAAGCTATAATAAACGCTACACACCTTTTAATATATATATTTAGTTTAAGGTTGTATCTTTAAGGACATGAACTTAAGAGGTGGGTATCCAACTGTTTTTATAAGTTTTGCTGAGATTGAATATTTAAGAAGGACTGGACTAATTCCCCCTTTTAAAATAACATTTATTTTTATTGTTTTGGTGTCCTCATTGCTATGCTGAGTAAAATAATACACAAACATGTTAACACGTGTGCACTCAGTTCCTTAAATGATAGCTTGACTTGCTGTCTAAGCTTGGTTAACATGTTAGCTTGAAGGAAAAAATTGACAGTTTAGTAACTTCCAGATTCAGGACACGTGGTGCCCTGTTGCGGCACTGTGCTAGCAAATCATACATGGTTGTTGTCAGCCAAAGCTTGTCTGTCTCGTATGGCAGTCACTGTTGCATGAGTTCAAAGATTAAGGCACAGATAAGTTGTTGGTGTCCCACCGCGGCAGGCTCCTTGTGAGTTCAGGTGAGCCTGTTTGACCCCAGATTAGTGTATTAAAAATATTCACTGCTTAAAATACACGCCACGTTAAATTTAGTCAAGTTTAAGCAGTGCCACCCACCCAAGGTGTGTGTGTGTGGTGTGATCTAACTGAACGGCAGTCACTAATCCGTGACCTCGGGGCACTCCTGTCACCTAGTTTTCGCAAGCCAGGTTTGGAAACTTCTGCGAAGGGAGTTCCCTGCCCTTGTGGATTAATTTTAGAGGTCATGTTGTCTAATCATGTCTTTTTCTTACTTGACTAATACGGATGGGGAAAAAAAAAAACACGGCTTGGCTTTGTTGGTGACCTAAATACATCTTATCTTTCTGTACCTTACAAGGATTTTATTAGGACAGAGGTGGGAATGAAGGGCAATGTTCAAGGAAGGTTTTGGATAAGAAAGCTTTTGAAGTAGTTGTCAGCTTTAGAGTTATTAGAAACTGCTGATATTAATGTACAACCAGTGATCACTGTAGTTTTTTTGTTTTGCTTTGTCAGTGGTGGCCAAAGTTGGGAATTGCACAGCTTGGGATTGATCGTTTATCTCAGGGAGAATGCTCTTAAGCTAAATTGTAGTTTTTACTTAGACTGAGTGTTCTTCAGTTTCTGCTCCACCTCTGACATTAATGCAAAAATACTAGTTTAGTGGCTTTTTCACTGAGATGCGAAACCAAAACTTGAGTGAGCCTCAGAAAGCCTCAGAATGGGGTGAAACCGAGAACAAGTCCGATTGGATGCACCACCCGCACCGGCTGCTACCCTCCCCAGAATGATCCCATCCCATTAGACAACCCCTAAGGAATCCCAGGGAAGAAAAAAAAAAAAACTTTAGTCAAAAGCAGGATAGCACAGTGAGAGAATGGCTTGCGCATCGACAGCGGCACGGAGCAGATGGGTTCACGTACCTCAGACCGCCGAGGCAAGCAAGCGTACGAAAGTCAACCAGCAGCCTGGAGCCACCCCAAAGCCAGATCAACCGGATAGCAACCGCCACATCTGGATTATTGAGGAGACAAAGTTCGCCTACAGGACCATGGTACAGAGAGAGTTCATATCCAAAACGCTATGGGTTCATTTCATTTCGTAGAAATAAAACCATAGCTGAGCATTTAGTATTTATTTTCTGTGAAGTCTGTCATTGAGAAATATAATAGAATATTTCTTGAAGTAGCGTCCAAGTTGTTTTTGTACTCATACTTGTAATTGCTCACAAAGGCTAGCCGTCTTTCAACAGCATATGTATGATTATATTTTATTTACGATATGTCATTATTATACCCCTTTTATCAGTACATTTAAATAATTACAGTGATGCATTGGATAGTCTCTGTTAGCACAAGTGTGTGTGGTTCATTTTAATTTAAAGGGATAATGGTAATGGAATGCACTACAGAGATCGTTTATCCTGAGCGCAGGCATCTTTGAAATTCCAGGGACAATGTCTTTTTTTAAATTCTGGTAAGCTTGAGTAATGTATAAACACACAGGACGTGGAAATCTGTCTCTTATGTTAACTTAAATACTCTTACTTTTCGTGGCTGCATTTATCTGATCATGCACTTTAGCATACGTGTACGTCCACTGGGACAGGAGGATGCCTGCAGTCTATTTATAGATCAGGAGCTATAGCGGGTCTCATGGCACCGTATTATAAATATGGCCACAGCCCGGCCGTGAGCGTCTGCGGATTCTGCTTGCCCGCTGCAGTGAAGGATGAGTGGAGCGCTGGGGCCGGTGCAAGTACGCATGCAGGCAGCGTTGACCGACTGAGTGACTAGATGGCTGGCTAGCTTTTAATCCTGGTCTTTGTCATGTCGCCGCATCAGGGGATTAAAAGGCCAGCTCTCTGTTGTAGGTGAGTCCAGATGTGAGCTTTTTGAGTCGGCCATGAGTTTGATTGCGACCCACGTAGCCTGGCACGAATAACTCTGGCATCTGGGAAGTCCGTGGGGATAACACCATCTGGGAGGGGATGGAGAGTAGCAAAGAGCTCTGCGGGACGCATGCTTTGTTGCTGTTATGGTCGGTGTCTGTGGCTCTTGGGGCAAGTAGTTGTAGTTGCTTATTGGTGTGGTAGGGGCACCCGCGTAATTGCCAGTACCTAATTTTAAGTAAGTGTTTAACCTGTTGCATGCAGTTTTGGAGTGATGGATCTGTACTTTTCTGTACAACACAGGAAACAAATTTATAGGGTGCACACTGTCAATAAAAAGCAGGCCGTGTAATTTCAGTCTCAGATTGCATGAAGAAACGCTGCCTTTCTCTCTCTTTGTCAACACTGAGGACATGGGTGCCTTGTTTGTCTGTAGACAATTTGTCGGTTCAGGACTTCGCATGTTGGCTGACTAAGCAGTCGATCGAACCCCAGAGTTTGAGCAGAGCGGCTGCAGCAGGTTGTGGCTGCACAGGAAGGCCTGGGAAAAACCCAATATGAACTTGTAGCGCGAGTTAAATCTGCTTACATACCGTACAACTGTCAAACATCAGTCAGGCAACAATCGGCTTGAACTAAGCTTAGCATGGCATGTTGCTAACTTGTTAAGGGCTTACAGCTTAAGGTTTCCGGGTGCAGTTTGGTTTTGTGAAATTAGGTTTTGCGTTGTGTCGGTCGGCTCGGAGTACATGCACCAAACTTTAACATCCGCACCATGACTGCTGAAGTCTTATTGCGCACTGGCCAAACAAACACGGTGCTCACCGTAACAATTTCCCACCGACTATGATTTCCAGTGGTTTTCAGGAAGCATGCACGGTGATATTTTTGAATGACTGTGCAGAACACATTTGGTTAGCGAGATCATCCCTCTCCGATGTAACGTTATGTCACCCTTTAAGCTGGTGTTCCCGGTAGTGCTCACTGTTTAACAGGCTTACAGTGACCCGTGGCTGCTCTGCTCGGGAAGAGAACTGTCTGGAAGAGGCTATATATCCAAGAACTAAAAGTGCCTTCTGCACTTTAGCACTCTGCTGGGTCATGCAGTCTGTACCGCAAGACTCTAGTTTGTCCAGTCATTGCTTTGAGCTAGCGAGTTTGCTCATTAGTTCCCATTCACATTCTCATTACTGTTCTAAGTCATCTAGTAAAGGATACGCAATTCTCTGCGGTTTGTCAGCATTACCATCTTCATGCAAGCTCAGTGAGCGTCTTCATCCCCCCCCCGTGACTGTCCTCTGCTACAAAGAAGAGTCATGTGTCATTTTCCGTCCCCCTACGCCTTCTCGTTTGTGAGTCACTTCTTCGATTGAGCTGATCTGTGCACGTAGTTGTAATCACATGCAGTTCAACAGGGGATTCCGTCTTCTTTCACAGAAGTCACCATTTTCTTCACTAAATAGATATTTTTGAGTCTCAAATCAGAGATTGCCAGTTTGCGTTTTAACAGAGCAGTTATGTAGATAATTGGCCCAAGTTTGTAATATGTTAATATGTCTTAGTTTTTGTTTTGTTCACACCAAAACGCTGTTGTCTTTTTTGTTTTAAAGATACTAGAGCTTCAAGAGGAACCGATGGCATTAGACCAACATATCTTTATGCACGGTGACTACATTTAAATAAAACAACAGTGCTGCATTCCAAAGCAAATTTAATATCGCTTGGACCCTAGACATTTTAACAAAGGTGTAAAAAATCATGCGCACATACTTTTGCTGTGTGTATTGATGGGGAGGAATGTGGCATCATGGTGTGAAGTTTGAGAGACGCCACGAGAAAGAGAGGCCATGAAAGGGAACGTTGGTTTTCCACCTATTTTTCCGTGGATGTTGAGCTAAAAGGAAAAATGGGCCGTCCACAAATTAAAATGTGGAGGGTTTGAGAGAACCTCTGTCAGTGCACCATGTACCACCCTTTCCTTTGGGACAAACGGACACCCCTCCAATTTATTGCCGGATTCACTGAAAGATTAAATCAAATAAAATGTTCATCTGAACTAGAAATCCATTTAAGAGCCTAGGGATGCCCAGATCAAGTTTGATTTCCCCCTATCTGATCATTTTTATATTGAGTATCAGCCAATAAGAGTCCTGATCCAATCGCATTTCAATCAATCCACTGTAGGCCTATGTGCCTGTCAGTTGAATAGGTCTGAAATCTACTACTACTTCATGTCTACTTCAAGTGAGAAGAGGAAGAACTTAGCGAGGCCTCAAAGTCCCTTTGAGCTTTAGCTCATTGTCGGAGGTCACTGAGGAACCAGGAACAATGATGGATGGATGGTTGCCCAGGAACAGAGAAGAATACAACAGAGATTTAAAGAGATATCCTTAATGGGAGGCCTGGTGATAAGGCCCCCAACCAGACCTCCATATGATGCTCCTGCTAATGATATTGCAGGCCTGGTTAGAGCTGTAATGACAAATGGGGGCGGTGAGTGGATGAAGAATGTTTGAGTACGTACCTTGGGATGTGAATGATTAATCGATCAATTAGTCACCGGTAAGACTCACTTGGCGGTGTAGTTTTAAGTGTGTAGAAGAAGAGGAGAGCTGTTTGTCTGCAATACTGCGTAACTCTTACCAGAACAAGTAATGTACCCCAAAGTAGATGCTTACTAGGAACTAAGTGGTGCTGTTGTGCAATTTGGCATGTCTTAGCTGCCTCTGCCACTCATGAAAGAGGGTGTATATTTGGCAGGCTTTGCCCTCGTTGCTCTTAGCCGAGGTTTATCACTCTTTTTAATGAGCCACAAGTGAAACCCTGATTTATCTGATCTTTCTCTGGTGCGCTCAGTATACTCTTCCTCAAATTACCATGTCACAACACTTTTATTTTTGCTTCATCTCCTCCCTGCTTTTTACTCGCTCTGTTTGCCTCATCTTACTCCACAATTCTTCCCAACAAGGGCGACTTAAAATAACCTCAAAGACGGTCTGGGTTACAAACTACGCGCACCCCGGGACGCCGCGTCCTCCGTTGTTTTTATTGTTTTGTTTTTGAGCCCTGTCGTGGTTTCTCACAGTCTCATTGTGTTCCTGTACCGCGCATTCTCTGTCTGCCTTCTCGCAGTGTAAATCTCGGTGGCGCACGGCAAAGACGTGCGAGATCGCACCTCCCTAACCATCTTTAGCCGTGCCACTTAGAACAACTCAGGAAACGGACTGTTGGTACTTTGCACCAGCTACAGTTTCTCTCACCCCGGGTTGCCAGATAGGGATCTCTTCATCACTGTGCAGACGGCTTGTTGTAGCGGCTGCTGTGCTGTAGGGCTTAATGAATGGGTGGATGAAGTTCTGACTTTCAAAATGTGCGATTTTTCTCTTGGTCTCTTTGTCTAAGTAGAGTTACCGTCGCTCAAATGGGCAGTTGATCCGGTCGTGACAGGCAGCAGAACCAACCGATAAAGATAACGTGCTGTTTCGCGTCTTCCATCTTTATCGGTGACAATGGTGACTCTACCTGGACGTTGACAGACACATCCAGAGTCATTCGGTGCTGCAGATGGGTTAATCACTCTTTAATCGTTAAATTTTTTAATCAGATTAATCCTGATGATGGATTAATCCGCGCTTGACAGCCCTAGAAAAATTCTACATTTGCTGTTCTCAACAAAATCTCACTAACTTTAACCGTCGACATGATAACGAATGCAATTACATGAAAGTAAGCGATTCTTCTTGGGTTAAAAAGCTAAATGTCACCGGTTTTAAATGGGGATTTGTAAAACGAAACTACAGCGACACCCGTGCCTTAGGTACAGACGCCGAGTTAATAAGTGGATGCTTTTATTACGTAATTCACGGAAGCAATCAACTCTTATTTGTGTGAGGTCAGAACTACAAACTAATGTGGGACAAACACACACAACATAAACGTGTGTACTGCAATTATTAACTCTGTCCTGGCTCAGTATCAATAATATGATTTAGTGGTTTCAATGCAGTGTCATAAATGAAGTTTCATAAATGTGTCTGCCAATTATTGCATAATCACAACACATTTTCTGTGGCCTTTCAGAGAACAATAATTAATTAGGATGTGACATTAAGGTTGCTTTGCCCTTTCTTCTGGCATGTGGGCCTGGGTTTTCAGCTTCTCTAATGAGGTTGCTCTGTTTCTAGGCTGGCATCTGCAGTGCAAGTGTTCCTCAGTGTACCACACACACACACACACACACGTATATCTGCATCTGTGGTCCCCCAGTTGAAACTCATTTCCTGCCTCGTCATCCCAGCGTGCTATCACTGAGCACGTTCAGCTGATTGAGTTACACATCTTTCCATCAGAAGGCTTTTTGCAAACCTGGGGAGCAGAAGTGAACAGAGTGAAGGGAGAAGGAGAGCGCTCACTTTTCCTGGAACCTGTGTTCACATGAAGCCAGTGTAGTGTGAAATTTTAAACCCCTCTGTGTAGTTACTGTTGAACAAGTGGGCGAGCAGCAACCCAGTTATGGTGTGTGTATGTGTGCCCTCAAGCTGTAAGTGTTGAGTTTATATGAGGATCAGCAGACAGTAGTGGACATAAACACTGAACTCGCTATATGGCATGACGAGGAATGCAGCTACGAACTAGAGCAGTGCGTGTGAACAAAGGGCCAACATTGTTTTGAAAAAGTGCTGCCTCACAAAAGGGCCCTCACAAAGCCTGAAATGAACCCTCGCACATCCATCGGTCTACCCTGCTTCCTATTAGTCAGGCCAAACCGCCCACCCCTGGCAGACAGAGAAGGAGGCTGTTGAGGCCTGAATCACCTCAGGAACAGGATATTGGGTTGAAACAAATTTTATACATCTAAGTTCCCGAGCTCTTTAGTTCCAGGGTCTTTTTAAGTGTCTAAAAGGTTCCTGCAGCCATACTTTCTGTGTTTCCTCCTTGTTCTAAAGAGCCACAAAGAAACAGCAGCATCTGTTTATACTTCATTTTTGCTTCATACTATATAGTAACCTACTCCAGTTCTGTGAGGGTGGTAATATATAGTGTGCATGATTTTTTGAGACTGTGATATTACATTTGCTTGGGATAAAACAAAATAATGGTTTGGACAAGCATCGGTAAGCTTGAGGAGATTCCATGTTTTTATTGGGATAAGACAAAATTCTGTGAAATGAAGGAAATATTCTTTCCATTACAAATCCCCAGAATCATTAATCTGTGCTCTTGCTAATCAGATAGCAGTTCTGCAGCCATAGTAGTGTTTACTAAACATTTCTGGAAATGATTTGCAGATATTTTCAATATTATTTCAGTTAAAGGATGCATTTTAGAAATAGAAAGTGAACTAAAACCTTGAAATTGCATTTTTAAAAAACAAAACAATGCTGATAATGCTGAATGATGCTACAATCCTCCATAAAGCTCAGTGGAACTGCAGAGACAAATTCATCACATTACACAAAGTCATTTAGAAATCAAGAATGCTCATTAGAGCTAATTTAAACTACACATTTTCTCACATTGCATATTGTTTGAGATTTATTCAGTGGGATTAAATAAAAATAAAAAAATCAAATCATCCTAGTAATTAATGAAGAATTGCGTCACACTTCTAATTAAACCTAGATCATTGACCCCATAATGGGTTTATTCAAAAATAGAACAGCACCAGCCCCACATGTGAGCCTTTCATGTAATTATACCTTCCCCACAGGGAGAGACTGCTATTTTTGGAAATTCAAAAGGACACAAGAAGAAAGCAAACATGCAGCTCCGGAGATGGACCACTTAGTTTTTTTTATTTTTAATTATTTTTGCCGTTAAATCATTTGCCGCACTTTTGATTCTGCTTCCCAGCTTGTGGCGGGATTTCATTTAGCTCAAACGACGGCTATCAGTGTAGGTTTTGTTCCTATCAAAGGATTTATTGACACCGCAGTAGCGGAGCGGTCGAAAGAAGTGACTAATATGATGGATCTCATGTGCTGATGGAGGTGGATGATTGTACGAGTGAATGGATGGCTGGATTACTCTGGATACATAGAGTAGATACAGTGATATTTGCAGAAAAGCCACGGTATTTTTTTGATCCATCTTTGGCTCAAATGTCATCCTCTACTTAATGCAATAATTAGTTTCCTTTCGGATTTGACAGCCACACAATTTCTGGAACAATGGATATAGATGAACAGTCTGATCAATAGTAATGCCGATTACATTGCTGCCAGTGTGAATGGAGGTTATTTGACTAGCATCGCTGAGTGGGATCGTTAAGCCTTGGGGCTCTAAACCGTGGCCTCATTTGGTCTACGTGGGGAACAAACACTTGTTACGCAACTTGTGTAACGTGTGAGTGAGAGAGATAAATGTTAGAGTTGGACTAGAAAAGAAAAAACGTAATAACTTGAAAGAGAAGATGTAAGAAAATAGATTCTGAAACAAGTTGTTCAAATAGCCTTTAAATTCTATTTATCAATGGCATTTCATGGGTTCAGTGCAGATTAAACATTTCAGTTGCGTGAAAGACAATCAGAAGGCGCAGAAATTTGTCCTTGAAAGAAGTGAAGAATGCAATCTTGGCCCTCTTCCTCTTCCTCCAGTTAGTAGTGGATAACAAGGCATGTGTTGGAGAATAAAGAAAGCCTCAGAAAGCCCTGAGTGCGTTGTCCTCTCCCTGTCTCTGTTGAGAAGCGGGTTGGGTTTAATCTGTCACTAAACCCCATCATTCATTGCCTGCACTCCTCTAGTATCAGTGTCCCTGGCTTTTTACTGTGACTATCAGACCATATCAGAAGGACAGGGATTGTTCTAGGAGCAGGGGAGTGCTGGGTGTAGATGGCCCTGCATAGTTTCCATAGTTTTATAGCGGCGCTGGGATCATTCAAGGCTGCGGCGGTCAGATAGAGCCATCCACAGGGAAGCCGGATTACTTGGCGTTCGCACATTTTTGGACACCCCAGAGTAAAAATATTAGTGTAGCTCATGGGATGACACTAAAGCTCACCGCTGTAGTCCAAACTGAAATAAATCTCCTCTTGTGTTGGATTGCTGTGATTTTTATTTTTTATTTTTCATGTCCAGCTTTAATGATAATGATGATCACCTGTTTCTTGTGTGCCGTCTGCTCTTCTTCCGTGTAAAGCCTCTGTACGAGGTTAGACACTGTATATGCTGACGCTGTATGTATTCAGACTGAGAGCGGTGGGTGACTTCCTCCGGGGTTGCTGGTGACGTGGCTGCACTGAGCAAAGTGAAGCTCTGTGTGGCACACAGCCTCTGGCTACGTATACACATTGTGTGTGTGTGTGTGTGTCGGGGCACGTGTTGGGCCACTGGTAATTGCGTGTGGGCTGAGTAACTCCCAAGTGCATGCGTGGTAAACGGGGGGCACATTTGACTCGTGACTGCGTGTATATGTGCCATTATTTACAGGCCGAGCACTTGTCTGTGTATATAAATCAGCAGGAGCCGTTCTTACATCATAGCCACCCTCAAGGCAGCACACTGTGCTCTGATACGCAAGCACAGTCGCACGCACGCACACCACACCGCCCCACACTGCTTCCTTCCATACATGTATGTCTTCTATTGGTTCAGGGCACTCAAAAATCCTCTACTATTGGATGAGAGGAAGGCAATTGAAGCAGCCACCTTTTCTTTTTTCTCTTTTCACGTAGATATGTTAGCAACTTGTGGCTTTCATATGTTGCATAAATCATTTCATACGTGCCATATAGATACCTGAATGTACAAGTAGTCCAGTGGTGGCACACTGCAGCATTTTGAGCCTAGCATGGAAATGACATGTCAAGGTCATAACAGGGAGCTGTACCAGCTGGCTCACAGATACCACCCATCCCTACTCATGAACATTACAGCGAGGCATATAGTTCCAGGCATGCATTAGTAATCCCTGCGTTCTGTACTGAATATGTGCAGCCTTAATGTTTCTTTCCCGTGCTTTCTCTCCTCGTCTCAGTGCTCGTCTACCAGCCTTTTTACTCGCTTGTCTGTCCTGCGCTCGCAGTGCCAGAGCTTAACAACTACAGAGCCGCTTCACTAAAAGCCAGGCCTCTCTGCCAGAGTTTGATGCCTGTTTTTGTGTCTGCAGCAAAGTGCCTCAGTTCAGGACACGACCTCTGCCAGGGGCTTTTCCGGTAGCTCTAGTTGCCACCCAGGTAGCTGTAAAAAGCAGCTTGATTTTCAAATGCCGCCATTTTTCTTGAATTCCTGTATTTACGCAGAGAATATTTCTAATTTCACTCTGACAAAGCAGTTTTTCTCTCTCCCTTTCATGTGTAATATGTTAGATAGTAACTCGACTTTTGACTCAAAAAGTGCCAGTGATGTGCAAAATGGCACGTTATTCAGACATAAGGTGCACAGCGGGGGTGATGACTCTCATTAACATGCACATGTTGCCTCCCTGCTCGCCAGTTAAAGCTCAACAGACTGTGACCAGTATAGGGATTCATTGTGCATGCATGAAGCTCTAGGCAGTTCTTGTTATCTTGAAGGTTCAGTGTCAAGACTATAACAAAGGCACAAACGGCAAAATAAGAGGGGGGGGATTGATAAATTTGTACCTATGGAGTCAATTTCGGTACAGCTATCATGCAGCGTACGGATCATTTCCTCTTAGAGGTCAACAGCCTTTCAGTGATCTCCTGTGTGGTGTCCGTGAGCAGTCCTCTACGACAGGGATCATCTTCAAGGATCTCTCTGCCTCGTTTGAATACATCAGCCACATTGTTCACCTTGCTGTTAAATGACGCACCCTCCCTTCGCGTTGACACCGTTTCCTCATAGACCTCCTTGTGACCGACGTAGTGGAGGACTCCACTAAATCTGATGTTGTCCATCCATGACTTGCAACGTAAATACCACGAGTTGTTAACTTAAAACTTTCTTCATAACCACTCAGAGTTCAACTGCACATACATGTTATAAGAGCTCAGTCACCCCTTTTGAAGCAGTGAAACCACGTATGTCTCACAGGCCTTTGTTTGTTATCATACTATTTCCTTTTGTAACATTGAAACCATTAGGCACACATCTTGATACGGTTCTTCCGAAACAGTAACACTAACTAGAGATGAAATTCAGCTGCTCTGGCGTCATCCAGTAGCGTGGCCTGTGGTGTGACAGATTGTCCTATAGTTGACAGTAATGGCAACAGGCTCAACTGTCAGCCAGCGTGTCAATCAACAGCCCTGTGCTCGATCAAGACCAGGAAACCTGTCGGCTGTGTCAAGTTGATAACAATGGGAGCCAGATGGATCAGTTGTGAAGGTTCATTCTAGGTGCCTAAAACCTGGCTTATATTTCTCAAAGTTGTAAAAGGACAGCAACCAGAAGGGAGGGGAGAATCGTAAGAAAACAAAAAAAAATAAACCTGCATCGTCTCATCTTTTTTTCTTGTTACCACAAGTCTATATGCCGCACGAGCTGTACTCGTAAGTTCTTGTTAAATGATGCCATGTGAGTTGAATCAGAGGGCACTGTATCCCAAGCCGGCTGCAACTGCGTTTGATCTAGTGTCCAATACGGAGACGGGGAAGTTGTGAAAAGACTAAGATTGTACGTGCGGAACGGTGACGAGGAGACAGACCACGAGACCAGTATTTTTAAAGAAATGAAGGCACCTCTCTGTCTGCCGCGGCCTATTTTAGTTTTTCTTCTACACAAACACAATAGTAATCCAGAAATAGCAAGTAGAAGCACTGTGAAACATGTCCACAATTCTTAGATGTGGCATCCAAGAGCTTCTTAAAAACATGGCCATCATAAACTGTGGGCTGCTCTCTGCTCCGGATTAAGTAGTGGACGGAGGGAGAGACTGAGAAGAAGCGGAAAAAGCATGAACAACTGCACGTCCGCTGCAGGGAGCTGTGCGTGGGAGATCTAGAAAGCAAGACATTTGTTGCTTTTTCTAGTGGACCCTCATACAGGCATAAGAGACTGAAAAATAAAGGACTGCTTGACGGGCTAAGGCCAAATCTTCAGGTAACAGGATGTCACAACAATGTGCTTTTCCATCTCAGCGCGTTGACAGCTCATTGCTGCCAGTGGATTGTTTTTAACAACCTTTTCATAAAGGAGTGACACATTGGTGATGTTTATTTGTGCCCCAGGAGCACAAATAAACAGAAAGTTATATCCTAAGTGCAGAACGTACATGCTAGTTTAGTTGTAGACACTGTGTTCATTGATGTGTGTAACTTTTTGCACAGACACAGGAAACATGAGGCAACACCACAGTCATCCACCTTCTGTGATGTTGGTTTGTTATTTGGGCCTTCATCTTCATTTTATTGAAATGGCCCCTTATATCACTTAAATAGAGAGATGTTTAAATGTATTGTAATATTGAATTATGTTTTGTGCCCAATATTTTGCATATATAGTTTATCACATCATTTTGCCTCATATAGTTTTTTATAGCGAGCTAAAGGTCTCTGTTTTCTTCCAAAATAACTACCAGATTGAGGACAGTCAGGCAGAAGCACTTTTAGGATTTGGCTTTGAGGATATTTCCAGATATTTGTTGGCGGCATTAAGCCGTTAACAGGACATGTTCCTTTTTTATGCCATCACTCACTTTTCCAGGCCTTTTGGCAGACGACATCTAAACATAAAGCTATTAAAAGCTCACTGGCACTTTGATTTAAGAGTACTCATCCTTGCACTTAGCCCGTCTGATCTTCTCTGCCTGTGTGTTCTCCTTTTAACTTTGTTTAGCCGTCATCAGCTATTATCCTGCTATCATAACACAAAAACCAGACCCTAATGTCCAGCAAAGCATTATGGAAAAGGAGATGCAAAGTTTTTCTACCAGTAGTTTTTCTGTCATTTATCCACATATCTGGATAGAAAGCATGTCACAAGCCGAGTAGCTTCCTTCCAACACTATCTGGTAATACTAGATTTCCTGGTCAGTGCTAGCTTCCCGGAACAGAGCAGGTGTTGACACAACACTCACTATACTGTATAGTAGCAAGTTCAGTTTTCAGTTAACATTCACTGAAATGGGTCACTGGTGCGTAGTGTTTTTGGTTTTGGTTCAACAGCTGCTCATGGTGTGACTCAGTTTTAAAGAATCACTCCTTTCCCACCAATTTCTTCAATATATTTTTCACAATTTTTTTTATTGTGTTAAACTTAGAGAAGTTAGTTTTTATATCTTTGTTACTGTGTCAAATTGGTGTCCTCTGTGGAAACTGACATCAGACCACAAAAAAATAATTGGAATAATATATGTAAAGTATAACTTTCAGGATTTGTCTTCTAAGAGGAATAATATCAACACAAAAAGACTCCAACCAGACAGTCGTGGCACATTACATGTGTGTTCATGGCTGGAGCTCGGGATGTGTTGCCATTAGTGGAGGCCGGGTTCCCCCAGAGAAGAGCAGCAGTGAGGAGATATAAACAGCCAGCTCCCCACTGGCCCCCATAGAGAACACTTCCTTCCCTCTTCTCCCTTTGGGTTTCCTCACAAAGGACCTTGCATCAGGCCTCTGCTGGCCCAGGCTAGCTTGCCTCGAGTTCATCTCCTCCTTTGTTTAGATTTAGAAGCACAGCACTGAAAGCCCTGTCATACCCTGTTAGCATTCAAGCTAGCAAGTTGTGTTGGAACTGTTTTGTAGTGTTTTTAAATTGTTAGCTGAGTATATACTAACTGGTTGTACAAATGGTCTCTCAGCTCTGACGTCCATTCTCACATCTCACGTTGCTAGACAGCCTGTAAACAAGGCTCAGCACACAGAACATAAGAGTCTTGGCCCGGACGTCCATTATCTGTTATCCAGATATCTGCTGGCTGCATGAGAAACCCAGAAACATTGCCTGTTGCCTCCAGAGGCCAAGTCACCAGACAGTAGCTGACAAGCTGGAAAGATTAATGTTAAGATCCATTAATTGAAAAAAGGTATAAAAAAAAAACTACCACTCCTGTCTGAGCTGTCTGTGATCTATGAAGGCCTGCCTCTCGGTGACAAATCCATAACTCATTCTGAGAACAACTACGCCAGCAAGAAACACGCATAAATCCTTTGTAGTGAAGTCATAGCCAGTCAGAGGTCTTGTAATTCTTTCTCAGTGTTGAGCTTTTTAAAATGACTCGTGATGTGTCATGCTTGCTTCATCAAAATTGATTTGTGCTGTGATTCATTGTGCTATTATATATATTCATTGTGCGATCTTAACTTTGCATAACCCCATCTCACGACCTCTCTGAAGGTTTGTGCACGCTAACAAAAGTGGAAAATAAGAATTTGTTATTTTTTTTTGTCTATCATTGTGTCTTTTCACAAGAGTTTCAAAAGAAATGACTCGACATAATGGAATGCTTCAGAAATCGCAGCTTTTTTTTTTTTTTTTTTTTCTGTATCAGAGACGCACGCACACAATCTGATCTCGTCCAAACTGGGCTCCATTTCACTGCACATGGGCCCTCAGTATCTCTGACACAAACATTCACAGCTCTCTCCCTGTGGACAATAGCTCTTTGGTTTGGGCTGGAGGAGGAGGAGCTGGGATGGCCTGGCTCATGATCATCTGAAGCTCTTTAATCTCTAGAAACAGTAGACAACTGTTTTAAATTGGCGGGTGATCCAAGTTTCTTTAAGGCAGTAATTAGAGATTAAACATCTGCCTTGAGGTGATAAAATTGAGGGAGTGAATAAGATTTAATGACGGGAGACATGGCTCTCATTTTGTCAATCACTTCCTCTCTGCATGTTGTCCTCACTTCACCTCAACTAAAAAGCTGAAAATGAAAACTTCTATAAAACATGACACTGCAGACAAATATCTGCACGTCAGTGTAATTTGAGGTCTGTTTATGTAATGGCTTTGGCACCAGATGGAGCAAACTAATCTCCTGTGAAAAATCTGTGTCTTTTTCAGGCCCTATGTTGTGTAGATGTGCACAGACACATAGTAAACAAACCAACATGGAGCCCACAGGGCCTATGCAGGACAGTCATGACCTTGCTGACCAGTTCAAGGTAATTGCAAATTGTGTAGCGGTGAAAACGGCTGAGTAAAAATGATTTTAGCCTCTGTGCATAGCAAATGAAGCCAAAGCAAGCCTGCCATTCTGCCTGTGTGACCGTCATCAAATTTCAATTTTCTTTCTGGTTCATTACCGCTTCCCAAGAGCATGTCAGCGGCAAACTCGTTAGTTTTCTATTCTCATTTAGGATTTCTCATTTTGATAAACGTGGCAATCTGTGAACAAGCCACGCTCTTGCTGTCCACCCTGAGGCTGCATGTCTGCTTTATAATCATGTCTGTTAACAATGCGTCAATTAGGACGGGGAAATGAGCATCAAGCAGCAGCTACATGCAGATCAGTTTTTGATGGGCTGCTTAAATAGTGAAGTGCTACTTCTGTAGTAGCGCAACATTAATCACATTAAAATTAGGCGTGAGCATCGCTACTGACTTCCTGAATCGGTTTGACTCCGATTCAGTTCAATTCAGTATCGTTTCATTTGAAGATATTTTAATTTCGAAAGCAAGTTTTCTTAGTTATGAAAGGGATTTTCACAAAACTAATGCTACTGTTGGTTTCGTTGGTTTGTGGTATTTTCACACTGTTTCACAGTATTCTGTCCAGCCCCTGTTGTCACACGTTTTAAATTCAAAATGCTACCACCCATCAGCTTTCAGGTGTGACAGTGGAAGTTTTGTGACTCCCTCACCCATGAACTAATCTTGTTGTGCGTCCTCGCAAGACTAGCCATGCGAAACCATTCTCACCAGATCGCAGCGAGGCCTCCCAACGAGAGGATGCAGGAAATGGCATATATTTAAAAAAAACTACCGAAAGATTTTATAAATCCATATCAGATCTTTCAAATGAAGATCAATATGAATCAGATTTTTTTTTTTTTTTTTTTTACTACCAGCCCTTATTGAAATGTAATGAGAGTTTGACAAATGTCCTTCGTGAAGCTCGGGTAACATTTTTCCGTGTGCAGAGTAGAAATGCGAACTCAATCCCAGCTGAAAACTGAAGAGGCTCAGCGTTATTGTTGCTGCACGGGTCTCTCTGTTCCATCCCATGACCCCACTGTGTTTGACTAAGATCAGATTCCATGCTGCACAGATTTGGAAACATACAGAAAATGAATCACTTCTGGTCTGAAACAACTAAAGAGGCCCATAATTTGTTCTGTTGTGCTGCCAAACAATTTTGAGGGCCTGAGATGTTTCCAGAACAGACTTGAAGGAAGAAATTTTCCACCAGGACAAGTGTAGAAAGCCTGCGGACAACACAGCTGTGAAGACATTGCCGAATTCTTTTGCGTAGCTTGCCAGCTTGTGTCCCTTCGGTTACAGCTGAGTACACACAAGGCCTTTATTTGAGAAATATTTGGCTGGAAAAACTTCAAGCCCTTTCATCTATGATGCACGCTAATGTAGCAAAGAATAGAAGAGATTATTTTTATGCAAGTTGCTAATTTTATTTTGATGAATTTGGGAACACAACTAGCCTTAAATTTATTATCCATTTATCGACTGATCATTTCCGCAATTATTCATTTGGTCCATTACATGTCAGGCATAAAAAAACCACCTGTTTCGCTACCTCTAGAGTCAAAGATGATGTCTACAGATGATGTGGTAGAAGTTGAAGAGAAACAGTAACATTTTCCTCCCCAGAACCAGTATATTTCTGACATTTTTGTTCATAAAATCCCCAAGCAGCAGTCCAAATTACAAATTAATTATTCATATTCTAACAACAAATTTAAGTGGTTTGAAAGCTAACACAAAGCTGGACTCAGCTGTGGAAAACAGACTCCCACGGTTCTCAGTCTGAACGTCAAAATAAAAACTAATTACTCATTTGAATCCAGACTTTATGCAGAATTTTACCCACAACACATGCCAGCTTCCTTAAACTAACAATGAAAGTTTTGCCTGACCCTACCACCCCGGTCCTCTTTCAATGTCGGGTCTGTTATCAGATGTTTGTGTAACTTTGTGTTGATATTTCCGGGGAAAAAAAATCGCGAATGCCCAATCAACTCTCCCTGGTTAAACACAAACCAAAGAAATGTGGGTGACGTCAAACACATGATTTATAAATGTCCTGTTCAAATACTGAAACGTCAAACTTGAGCTCTAGTATGGGCATAGTCCTGTTATCCTAACGTTGATACTGCAGTAATCCTGACTGTTTACATGCATATATGTTTAGATGTCTGGCTAAACCTCGAAGTACTGTTTAAAGATGGCCTCAAGGTTTCCTCTAGAGTTGCTTGAGAATAGCTAAACATTCATTTTTAGGGGATGAAACGTTTTTTTCTTCTTGGAGTTATGCCAGTGGCTTATTGAGTGCAGCTGAAATTCAGAGGGGAGCATGAGGGGAGCACTTGCCATGTGCATTGTTCGGTCCAGAAATCTATTGCACAAAGACGTAACAAAGGGACTGGCGCTACAACCAACCCCCCGGTACCTGTTTTCGCTTCTTGGCATATGTGTGTGTTTTTAAATCCAGCACTCTGCCCTGCAGGTTTTTCAGGTAAATCTGAATGAGTCTTTTTACAAAATGCCATGTGCTCCGTATGAACCTTGATTCTCATAGAGCAAACACAACCCTACCTGTAACCAGGTAGTGTTGTCTTTTGTTAATGTTTTGTTCTGTTTTATTGGGTACAGCGCCAAAGAAATGCAAAACATTTGCCATCAGTTTGGGGCCTAATATAGCCAGCTTCTCTCGTAGTAGCTTCATCCTGTTTCTTCCAGTTGGTGTATAAACAAGTTTACATTGCTGTAATAATTAACACCGATACACTTATAAAGTGTTAACTGTTTGTGTAGTGTGTGTTTGTAATACTTAAAAAGCATTCTCCGTATTTAATAGCTGTAACATAAATGTCTGAACGGCCAGTGGCACTGGAAGTTCAATTTATGACGACGTCAGCCGACCATCTTCCCAATTCAGCTTCCTCTGCACTAAACAGCTGTGGGGAAATGGTACAGTATCACATCACACTTGCCGCCGCCGCATCTGTAGCCTGTTTGTTTTCTCTTTCTCTCTCCCAGAGGGGTTTCTGTTTTTTCACCGGGCCGGCTTAAACGTTCTCTTTGCCCCGTGCCGCAGATCCCATGGCTCTCAGCTAGCTTGTTGACCGTATTCATCTGCAGATCCCCTGTCCTGTCCTAAAACATAATGTCCTGAAGTTAAAACAAAGCCGTCTCTTCTGGAGCCCCGTAGAACTCGCGCTCAATATGACGCGGGCCGGGATATTGAAATTTCTGGTATTTATGGCATAGTAAATATATAACAAAGCCTGTTTGTGCGATGTCTGAGGTCAGATATGCCTTCAGCATGGATGTTTTGAAACGCTGTAGGGCTTCCATTTAGAGTTAAAGGGATATAAATCATTAGGTCTACCCCTCTCCAAAACACAACCGGAAATGTTCTTTTTATTTTTATCCTCCAGTTAAGGCCAAAATAGCTTAACTTTACTCGTATTAAATAGACTATTGCCAATAGATTGGACAATGGGAAGATACACGAGTAAAGCCAGAATGTATTAACTGTAAAAACTATTGGAAACAGATTTGTAAAATTAGTTTAGAGACATTAAGAGCTATTATCAGCATCTGTACAGGCCTACAAGCGCGAACATGCCCTCCCAGTCCTCCTTGCTAAGCAACACAGTGCACCGTAACCCTTGTTGTTTTCCCCTTTCCTTTGTCACTACTTGACACGCAGATGTGCCCCATGTGTCCCAGTATTGAGTTAACATCCATTATTCACATGTCATTAGTCTCCCAATCAGTCAGCATCCATAATGTAAAGAGGATGCTGCAAGGTTAGAGAGAAGGCGAAAGATCAGAAATGTCAAAAAAGCAGAAGAAGACTGACGCAAAAGAAAAGTAGCTGCTTTAGATAGAGCTGCCTATACTGTTCTGAGGGAGGATGTTTTCCACAGCCTGTATACGTTATGCAACAAACTACTTTGGATTGATGCGGCGGTGTCCACAGTGCAGTTTGTTTAGGGATTCTCTGTCACAAAGATGAACTGTTTCCTTAAAAAATGCAACTCTACGCTCTTCACGAGTGTAACACAGCTGAATGAATAATCACCTCGCACGGTATCGAAGAATAAACTTGTAAATATTTGGAGCTTCTTGAATAATCTTTCTGTCGCCAGCTTCTCTCCAGATATTAGACAGATTCAGTGAACTCTGCGTAATTATTTTTCCAAACTAGTTGCCGGCCATTGTTTTGGAAAATGACCTTTTTATGTGCTTCTGAGTCATATAGACCTATTCATGAGTAACACTCTAATGTACCAGTACAGGAGCAGAGTGTTGCTGTCTCCATTAGTTGTTCCTCAGCAGTGAGTCTCTTTGTCAGGCTTGGTTACTTCAGGTTATTTAAAAAAAAAAGACATATTTTCATGTCAGCCTAGGTTATTCACTGTTCATAAAAAGCATGTGCGCTCATTGTTTTAAACCTTACAAGAATTATTACTGCCCATAATGCCACAGGCTTCATTCACAAGTAGGACTCATTGCAGGGTAGTAAGCCACGGGAACAGCTGATCAGCATTTGGCCGGTGGGTTATCGTAAGCGGATGCTTGTTAAATCTCATTGTTGCAAGCTGATATGCAGATTAATTGAGATCTTTTTGGCCTGTTTAATTTGTTAAGTCATGATTTTATGGTCCTTTTTATAAAATGTCTAATACCTGAAATCTGTTTGCTCGTGTATACTATGATAGCCTAGGTATTACAAGTCAGATCACGTTTTTGCTAATAAGGATCAGCTACGAAATCACAACATCTTATTCGTTGCTCTCTTCCATTTTGGCTCGCTGGAATAGGCAAACCCTTTTTCCATTCTCTCTGGCAGTACCCCTTGTTCTGAGCCCTAATCTAACCTGTGGTAATCTTGTCCCAAAAAACAACCTGTAAGCTCTCTATCCCCTCTTCCTGAGCTCTCAAAATGACCTTCAATCCTTCAGTGCAACTCTGAGCTTTTAAAGCCCTTCGTCTAACCTTCGTCCAATAACCCTGGAGAGACCAATAGCCCCATTATGCTGTGAGACTGTTAGAGGTTCGGGGTATTTGCACCAACAGCTGTTGTACAACAGTAGATTTGTCTCGCAATGGCAGGGAAACTGCTGGGAAGCGCATCTATTGACGCTGCCATCCTTCCTTTAGATTTATTTCACATGGTATGGTTTTGATCTAGACTGAAATATCTCAACAACCATCTGTTTGATTGTCATGAAATTCTGTACGAACATTCGTAGTGCCCAGATGATGAATCCTAATAACTTTAGCAACCCTCTGATTGTACCCCTAGCCCCATTAGATGATCTAATGTATCAATCTGGCTAAACAATATATATGCTATTTGAATAAAATATGGTGGCAAAATGGATGGTCCCCAGAGGATGAACCCCAAAGACTTTGATCACATAGTTGCTACATCCCCAGATTCTTGTTGCCTTTTTAGCCTTTTTATTCATCCCATTTATTATTATTTTTTATGTTGAATATATGTTGAATATTTGGTGTTTTGTGCTACGTTCAAATTATTCCTTAGTCCCTCCGTAGATTCCCACTTAGGTTTTTGATCCTCACATGAACATTGATTCTTTTCTTTTTTCCCCAATAAAATATCATTCTGCCTACCTTTTCCTTTTCCACAGAGGGATAATACCCTCCAGTTTCGACTTTTCTGTTGCCAGTCTTAATGCTCTTACCTAGTGGACTACACACCATATCCATCACGGGTCAGTGGGGGTAAAGCTTTGCTTCATTTTGGATACCAACATTTCAAGGACCCCAATCTCTCAAACAATCGACAATTAAACGAGAAAACGGAGAGAGGGAGGGGAAAAGAAAGGAAAGGAAAGGAAGGGGAAACAATTCATTGCATTGTGTTTGCTGGCACATGGTTGGACCAGTTTGGGCTGGATTGCTGGAAAGCAGAGGCTAAAAAGAGTAGCCTGTGAAACGGTCAGAACTGAAGAGGAAGGCCTCGAATTAAAACATGCACCATTCTTGGTACATGGCTCTATGTACATGTGGCATTGTTGAAGAAGAATGCAGCCCTGTGTTGAAAAGAAAGGTGAGGATAATGGATGTGAGGTGGCTTAACCTGGCTTTAGAGGGGGTTGTAGGAAACGGATGTCCTGACATTAGTACCTGGAGTCTGAGAATATCAGTCTCTGGATGCAGCTGAACTGGCAGTTTACTGATACCGGAAGTGAAGTAATCACATAGTTTGCATTGGGTTTCAATAATTTCATCATCAGGAAATCGTTTCCTGGCATGCGTGTGTGGTTTTCTTGCTCTGAGAGCTTTAATGTTATGGACCTCTCCATGCCTACTTGACCACTTGGAAAGGTGTCAATTCACCAGTATGTAATATAACCACGGGCAGAGGCACTACTCAAGAGACAAAGAGCAGGGTACAGAAGCGAGGAAAAGGTTGATGCAGTGGATCATTTCAGACCCGTGGTTGTAATGACTCAATTTCCCTTTTGTCTCACACATGTCTCACACATTGTGATATTGAAAAAGCAAATAAGAACACCCAAACACAGGATGTTTTTCATCGTTTTCATTTTTTTCTCTCTCTCTGATTGAAAGTGTTTTGCATTCAAGAGCTTCCCTTTGAAAACGGGAAAGAATGAGTGAAAGCAGAAAGGAACAAAGACTGAGACATTGTGAACATGTTTCCAATGCACATCGTGACAGAAAGATTAGTTCACTGCCGTCTTTTAAGGATGAAAATACCTTTTACTTTTTTTTTTTTATGCTTCCCAGACTGATGAGTACTGCAGACACCTCCACTAGGATGTTTCGTACTTGTTGCGTGGTTTTATTGCAGGAATAGGTTATCCATTCATACTCTGTAATATTATCACTGCATGCATTATGGCGTACTAGCGGAAAGATCAACAATGTGATGGTGTTTAGAATCACTTTAGTGGTCTGACTACAGCGAAAAACCAAACCTCTCTGAGAAGCAGAGTGAACTGTTGTACCTTGTGCCGCCTTGTCACTGGTTGATAATAGCTTCATTGTCTCCTTTATCTTTGAAAGTCAGCATGAACTCAAAGCTGGTCTCCCTCCTAGGAGACAGCAGCGTACTTGTTACGTCTACCTTATTTATTATCTGCTTTTTTTTGTTTGTTTGTTTTTTTTTTATCTCTGAAACATATTGTATTTTGTCATGTTTGTTAAGATGCTGACCTTAAAGACAAAAGAGATGACCTGATTTAAGTAGAGCCTGAACCTTTTAAGATGCATTTTAATGGCTTGATACTGTATTTCAAGTGCCGTCAGACTTCTAGGAGTTAATGTATTACTGGAGCTATTATGTAACAGTAATTGTATACGGGTGTATTTGAAGGCTGGTGGCAATTTTTCAGATGCCTGATGTGTCGCTCTGATAATTGTCCGCAAGTTCTGATCTCTGTCCCCTCCGCCTGCAGATCCAGTTTGCCGACCAGAAGCAGGAGTTCAACAAGCGTCCCTCCAAGATCGGCCGGCGCTCTCTTTCCCGCTCCATCTCCCAGTCCTCCACAGACAGCTACAGCTCAGGTACACACACTGTGTTGCTACTCCTCGTTGGCCGTAGCCTGCTGCTTATCAGATGTTCCAGTGGATATATGACGGGTTTCCGTGGGATTCCACCTGCATGAACGGTTGACAGACCTTCTGTCTGCCTCCATTACCGCCACCTCTGTCCTTGTGTCTCTGGCTCTCACACTCTGACGCTGTGGTCCATGTGAAACTGTGGACTTTGTCTTTGAGGATTAATGGTCTGCTGGTTAACAGGTAACAGGAGAAAGGAAAAAGGAGTGCTGGGAAACACTGGGTTTAACTGAAGGGCTCCCCAGTCCAGTTATACAAATAGTGATGAGAGAATAGAAAGTTGGTGTAGATAAATGTGACAAAATAAATCATACAGTTTTGTTTCTGCACAAATAGGTTATGTTGCAAACTTTGTGTGTTTCTTTGTTCATTTAAAGCAGTGGGTGGTGCACATAGGATCGATATGTAACTAAGGAAAAGTAAACGTGGGCGTGACCATTAGTGGCCGAAGAAACATAGTAATAAAGGTGGAGGGAGAAGAGTGACGACTTGGAGGTTGTTTTAATTGATCTAGTGCTAAAATAATTTGAAGGGCACCTCTTAAAAGGTGTTTCCATAGCAACCTTACAGCCTACATTACACAATTCATCGCTGGATAGACACTCAGTTGTCCTCTATAGAAAGTAGTGTAAGAATAGTTTGCAGTTTTGGGAAATGTGTTTCTCCTCTTTTATTCCTAGAGTTAAGTAGAGAGACAACTCATGAATGGAAGGCTGTAGCCAGGAGGCTGTTATCTTATACCAGCCATATACCACAGATACTGGAAACACTGAAATGGCTAATCTGGTAGTGTAAACATTTGACTGCTGGCAAAGACCAGAGAAAAGTTCTGCCTTTGAGAGTCCTCAGTGATCACGTTCTCCTTTTCAGCGCCGTCTCCTCCAAACATTTTTAACCTTGTTCCCTCGTTTTTTGGAAATGTGACAATACAGTACTGGCTAATCTGCTTGGACTCTGGCTCTGTGACTTCCCGCTGTGTGTCGCAGTCATTGACAGGGCACGCAATTTCCAATGACACCATTAACGTGATGAATTAATCTGCTGCTTGGTCAGCACCGCTCCTAGCTGCGCAATATGATGGACAAACAGATGGATGGCAGATGGACACACGGACTTAAAGTCAGTATTAGTGCGCCGCCGTCATGGGTCCCTCACATCATGCACGCTAAAAAGAAGTCTACTCTGTGCTCTTGATGAGAAGAGATGAAACCTTTTGGTCTGGTGACTTCCCGCCAGCACATTCATAGACCACCAAGCCACACCACAATCGGGGTCAGCTTAGGAGCGTATCGTGTGTTAAGAATAAAAAATGCCAAAAATGTGTTGTGAAATGCACATGTTGCCTCTTAAGTCTTGACACCCCTCTGATAATTATCTTTAATGAAAATGTTCCTCAAGCAGAAGGCAAGTCTCTTAATTAAGGCCACAGAAATCTGCTCTACTGTCTCAAATCTGCTCTGGTTTTCGACTCAAAATTGGCACATTTGACATTCAAACCTCTAAAAGGTGAAATTGGATTTATTCCAGTTCCCCTAAATTTTAATTTTAAATTTCTTCCTCTTCACTTTCCTTTTTTCTTTAAACTTCACCTTTTGTTCTCAGCTTTCCTCTCCAACCTGAGGCTAACGTAATGATCTTCAAAACTTGAGATACCGATAAGTGCCCTTGATCTCCCATTATTTAAATCAAGGATTTGACAAGTGGTACTTTTTGTCTTAACTATTAACAGCAGCCCTTGTACAGTGAGTAAAACCTTCCTGAACATAAGGTTAGTTTCAGATACATGTGCAACCTTGTCAACTCAGTTTTACGCGCTTTCCCTTTTCTCTCCTCCCTCCCTGTCTCCTCCTATAATTCCCTCACCACACTGATTCTTATTTCTCTGATGGTTCCCACAGTACAAAGACCAGACTGAACACCAGTTCTTTTTCCCAAGACATTTTTTTTCTTCTGTTGTTATGGACTGTGTTTGATGAAGGGTTGCGCTGAATATAAATCAACTTGTAAGTTCAAGATATCAGTATTTTAGGGGGCAAATAAATCATATACAGTATAAACTTTATATTTTTACATTATAGTAACACTAACATGTTTTACGGTTTAAAAAGCTCTAAGTGAAATTCAGGCCAAGACTTCAGTTTGAGTTATTTTCCCCCTATGAGCAGCTCAGTGGTACGTAACACTTGTCCTTCACCGTCACATTTTCTATACCTGGCTTTGCCCCAGAATCCTTTGCACGTATCCGTACGTCCCCCCTCATGATCTCCTCAGCTCACGCTCTCCCCCACCCTTTCCTCCTGTCACTACGGATGGCAGATTTCAAAAGATTTTTTTCCGAACTCGTGGATTATTCCTGTCCCTTCATGGCACGGTACGGCATGTTCTTTAGCTTAGTATTGTTAGAGAGTTGGCAAGGTGTGCAGTCTTATCTGGGTAATGGCCCTCGGTCATTTAGAAAGGGTAGTAAGAGTGATATTGGTATTGTGTTTCCGTTTCCGCTATTGGACACATGTTCAAATGCATTTGCGCCGCCAGATACTGTTGAGAGTTTTGAGTTGTTCTATTAGAGGTACTTTTTGGCAGGCACCTTTATAATCGATAAAACTCAGCGCTGTCCAGAATCTGTGGCCTACCAAAGTCAAAATTGCAGAGCTGGGAAAAGTGCATGCTTCAGGCAGATCCACACTGTGTTTGCTCTGCACTTAAGAATCCAGTGAATCCAGTTTAGGGTAAGCTCACACACGAATTTCTATTACAGCTGTCATTTCTTTTTTTTCCTGGAAAATCCTACTTTTGCCGGCGTGATATGCTGACCATGCCTGCGCGTTTGTTCACAGCGGCGTCGTACACGGACAGCTCCGACGATGAGACGTCTCCCCGGGACAAACAACAGAAAAACTCCAAGGGCAACGGAGACTTCTGCATCAAGAACATCAAGCAGGCCGACTTCGGGCGCCGAGAGATCGAGATCGCCGAGCAAGGTAAATCAAAGGACTTTCTGACTTTAAAAAGTTGCCATCTGAATGAAATGCAGGGAGTTTTACCACTGTAGAAGAAGAAGTCAAATGTTGGATCCAGAAATGTTTGAGGAGCGTTACAGATCTGACATTTAAGCTAGCTGAGTGAACATTTAATTCATATACTAAACACAATAAATCAGCTGTTCTTCTATTGGCACACCAAATATAGAATATAAGACATGCTGGGTAGCCATATGTCCCCTGCCATTGCAAGTGAGAACACCATTTAAAGTCGCGTTATTGACATCTTTCCATAATTATTTCTCAGTATATACAGAGAGCCTCAGCTGAACCCTGTGGGCTACACACCCGCATTATATCCTCAACATCAGGAACTCCTTCAGCTGGATGAGTCGGGGGATTAGTAACATAGTATTAGATCGAAGGATTAAGTGGGAATTCCTTAACCATCCGGCTGATTCCCGTTCATGCGTGCGCTTCCTTCTCTTCCAGAGATGCCGGCGCTGATGGCGCTGAGGAAGCGAGCGCAGGGGGAGAAGCCCCTCGCCGGTGCCAAGGTGGTGGGCTGCACCCACATCACTGCTCAGACTGCTGTGAGTAGGAGTGCGGGAAACACGCAATCTGATCGGCATCACTCCAGCAGCTACAAGAAAAAGTCCAACTCGACTTTCTGCCTCTCCTCAGGTGCTGATGGAGACCCTGTCGGCTTTGGGGGCTCAGTGCAGATGGGCGGCCTGCAATATCTACTCCACCCAGAATGAAGTGGCAGCTGCTTTGGCAGAGGGAGGTGAGAACATGGGATATCCTGTGTGTGACACCTGACCTTTTCTTCTCTCTCCTTCTCGCTGCCAAGAATATTAATGTGGTCTGATTCACATCACACCCCTGTCCATTATCTTTCACACTTTCCGTCTGCTGCGTTTACAATGCTTGCTGTCTTTTTGTAGGTTTCAGTGTATTTGCGTGGAAGGGTGAGTCAGAGGATGACTTCTGGTGGTGCATCGATCGCTGTGTCAACGTCGAAGGCTGGCAGCCCAACATGGTAGGACACCCACACCCTAAACAAAGCTTTCTAGATCAGGAGAAAAGTCTACATCCTCATTAGTAGTGCTTGAACCTGCTGTTTATTTTTACCACTACATCATTTTAAATATATCTGCTCAATTTTTACAACATGGTTGGTAACCTGCCAATGTTTAGGAAGGAACATAGTTGTTTTCCCCCCAATCTTATTCACTCCCCCCTTTCCCAATCTCGCTCGTCTGCCCATCAGATCTTGGATGACGGCGGAGACCTGACTCACTGGATCTATAAAAAATATCCCAACATGTTCAAGAAGATCAAGGGCATCGTAGAGGAGAGCGTCACCGGTGTGCACAGGTAGGACACGGAGCGCTCTTTGTTACAGCCTTAAGCAAAGTTGTTGGTGAAGACTGAGATTAAACATTACACTGCTTCAGATGAAACCCCTTCTCTGTATCATAGAGGAGAGATCGGACAAGTACATATTTACACAGACCAGCAGTAGTAGGCTTACTGGTGTGGTAGCATCGCCATCTAGTGGTCAAAATGTTGTCTACTGACAATGCACTGTAAGCGTGCAATTGCAACTTTGTATTGTTGGCAAAGAAAATCTTAATATTTATCATTTAACAAATACACATATATGAATAATACATTTTAAGATTGTAGAGTTTTTTTTCTGCTTCATTTTAACGCGTTCCTTGTGTGTATGCAGGTTGTACCAGCTCTCCAAAGCAGGGAAGCTGTGTGTTCCAGCCATGAACGTCAACGACTCGGTGACCAAGCAGAAGTTTGACAACCTCTACTGCTGCAGAGAGTCCATCTTAGACGGGTATATAAGAGTCTAGTGTTTAACCTTATTACTGATTATGAAACAGCCCGCCTTTGTTGCCTGAACTTTTACTGTTGCGGGGCATTTACGCTCACCTCCTCTCTGCTCCAAACCGTCTGAATAAACATTAGACTGCACGTACATAACTGTGTTTCCATCCTCAGGCTGAAGAGGACCACTGACGTCATGTTTGGAGGCAAACAGGTGGTGGTGTGCGGATACGGAGAGGTAAGGCTGGCGTCCTTATGCACCCCGCTTGCTCACTGACAGATTTACATAGAATTTAAAAGGCAAATAATGGTTTCCCTTCTTTTAAGGGGGGCACAATTTAGAATCTATGAAGTTTAATTCAATACAGTGCAGGCCTGAGCTTGATGAATCTGGCAGAGTCTAGCCATGTTTCAGGGTGTATTGTCTGAAGTCCAGTCACAGCACAAGATAAAAATAATCTAAGAAACGAGTAATAAATCATAGACCTATCAAAGAACAATAAAACAGTCTTGACAGCATACAGTGATAAAAATAACAGTGGAAATTCAAAGTACAAAATGAGTATTAATCAATACATGCATACATACTGTTGACAGATTCTGTTAGACAATTATTATCTGGGTTGGTTGTAGTTTAAATAAAAGCCCAGATAGCAACAGTCCTCCAGAGGTCTTCCTCCAGCGTGAAACTGATTGTCTGCATTTGTTTTCTGGGTGCAACGGCTTCCGAAGACATGCATGTTAGGTTAATAGGGGTTATGGTCTAAATTTGCAGTAGGTGTACGTGTGTGAAGGAATAGTTTTTTATCTTTTGTGTTCACCCTGTGATAGACTAGAGACCTGTCCAGGGTGTACGTACCCTGCCTCTTGCCTAATGACGGCTACATTAGGCTCCAGTATGTGATCAGACCTGGTACAGACCATGAATACGACACATTTCAGTTCAACATCCTCTCTCTTGTCCTCAGGTTGGAAAAGGCTGCTGCGCTGCCCTCAAAGCAATGGGCTCCATCGTCTACGTCACAGAGATAGACCCCATCTGTGCCTTGCAGGCCTGGTGAGCCTCACCTTTTGAGTTTCTCTTCTGGCTCGCTGCCAGCGTTCGCATCCGCATGAGTCTTACACAATTTATTTTTACCAATCAGCATGGATGGCTTCAGGCTGGTGAAACTCAACGAAGTCATCAGACAAGTGGACATCGTCATCACCTGCACAGGTTGGTTCAGCCTCCCTGCATTTCTTACATAAACCACAGCTAAGAATAACGCAGCCAATACACGGGGAAAATATTAAATTATATTTTGTGCAAGAAATAAAACAGTCAGTCTTGGCGTTCGGGGTGACTAGACAGATATTCAATCACTGTAATCAGTCCGCAGCAGTTACTAATCAAGTTGTCAGCGTAGCAGCCAGGAAGCTGAACACGTAATTGGAGCAGAGAATTACTTGTGCCACTGCTTCATTACCTAATCCTGCTGGCAGGTCTGAAACCCAAGGCTGCCTTTAGAGTTCAACTGCAATTGAATGGGGAAAAAATAATAAAAGGATGCATGGAATTAGTGTAACATTTTCCTAACAAACTTCCAAAGTGTACAGGCAGCAGCTCTAATAAGGTCATGTACTAGTAGCTCCTTTAAGGTCCACTCATTAGAGAACAGTCCGCAAACCTCACAAAGTTTGTTCGATTCAGTTGGGGGAAAGTTGCTGTGCAGCTTTTTGTTTTATGTTCATTTATATGTTTAACTTATTCATGCGTTAAAGAGATGTTAGTTTGCTTTGTAAAATAATTAAGCTCCTTGATCTCAGTGCCAGGTGTAGATCCTTTACAGTGTACTGTGCACACAAGTGGAGCATGTAACTAAATTGCGTTTCCAGACCTAATTAACTCTGCTCAAGTTCTGAGATAAGTAATTAAATCACTAAAGACTGTCTACATTGGGGTTTTTGTTCACACAGCCTGTTCCTTTTCAGCCTGACATTTGATAAAACCTCCTTTATTTTCTGCCTCTTCTTTGTGTCCCCGTCTTCTTTCCCCTCATCAGGCAATAAGAACGTGGTGGTGAGAGAGTACCTCGACCGCATGAAGAACGGCTGCATTGTCTGCAACATGGGCCACTCCAACACTGAGATCGATGTGGTCAGTTACCAGCGTGCATCATTTTGTATTTATCCTTGTAGTTGTGTTAAAAAGTCAAAAGCCTGGATGGTGCCAAACTCGTTCTGTAGCAAGGGAGAACGTTAAAACACAGTCCGATCCTGTCAGCTTGTCAAATGCCGTTCTGTCCGCTGAGCTTGACCTTGGGGAGGGATTGCTCAGTGTTGTCATGGTAACGGACAGCAGAGTTTTACTTGCAGTAATAAGACCGATCCGCAACCTCCAGTAACGGTCTGGTTTAAGCTAGTGGACATCAACAACCTTTGAAAACGTACATATATGGGCAGTCTTTCTTCAGCCCGACTGAAACCATCAAGAACTTGTTCATGTTTCTGCCCGTCCTAGAGACTCCTCCCGTCACCTGAGTTTTACCCCAGTCCAAATATTTCTTCCAATCAGGCCAGTGCTCTCTGTTTGACATGATTACATGAGGCATTTTATGCTGACTGGGCTGTTGTTCTGATTATTGATATAATGCTAGTTTCCATATAAACAAAGCCACTGTGTATGTGAAGCTCGTTCTGAGGACAACTCAAAGACGACAGGTTATATATATTTTTTTTGGATGGAAATAACCAGAGAGGAATAAAAGGCTTTTTTAAGGGCAGCAACCAGAGCGAGATATGTAAAGAGGAGGTACTTGGGTATTACTTACTAGAGGAAGTAGTGAGTCATTTTAGTCCTGGAAAAGCAAGTTAGTCAACATTTGACCTGTGATAACATGTGTTTGACAGTTTATCCCAACAGACAAGAGAAGTGGTTGAGAGGGAAAAAAAAGGCAAACATAAATAGGTGTGTATGATTTTTTATTTTTTTTTGCTCACCCTATAGGCAAGCCTGCGGACTCCTGAGCTAACCTGGGAGAGGGTGCGCTCTCAGGTGGACCACGTAATCTGGCCTGACGGCAAGAGGATAGTCCTGCTGGCAGAGGTACGCACTCACAAACACACCCTGTTAGATTGTATCAGTGTGACTGATCATGGATCCTGCAACAAAACAATGGTTTCTAGTCCAAACTGAAAGCAGCGTGACAGCACGCGCACCAAATACTGTTATAGAGACATTAGTGAGAATGCAGGCGGTTGGATGTAAAGGTCAGCAAAGCCTCCGGCAGTTTTTAGGCTCGCCGAATCGATGAAATTTTCAAATTTAGCCAACAAGCTGCAGGAAACATGCGGATAAGACACACACATACTGTACTGAGTCCACTCTGCGTGTACATAATGCAGGTTGAGATGAGGTGTGTGTGTGTTTTACAAGCTATGACAGAATGAGAGCAGTCCGTCGGCGTCGAAAAAACCGCCAGCGCATCAATACCTGCGTCTCTGAGGCCGTTTGATCTGCAGCAGGTTTCAACCACATCTCTGCTCCTCCGTCCTCACCTCGTCTGCTCTGAGATCCCACTCAGTTTGCATCATAAATAGAGCGGTGCTGCAAAAATCCATCTATTATAAGTAAAAATACATCATCAGTTTACCATTTAGTGTAACACACATCTGGTTTTCCTCAGAAAGTAAAGCACTTTTTAAAAACTTTCAATAGGGAATATGTCAAAAGAGGAGCTATTGTTTTGTTTTACAGCTTCACAGTGTAACTCTATACACTGATGTATTTATACAAATTGTCAAGTTATGACAGACAAGATCTTCTCAGTTGTCTCTGCGTTATACAAAGAACAACTCTCCACACGTAGAAAACAACCACACATCCTCTCAAGAGTGAGGTTAGGTGTGCGTACTGGACGTTAACGCCCTTTTAACAGTTTTTATTCTGCTTTCATCATTCAGCAGCAGCATTACAACCTTTCTCTGTTCCCCCTACTCCTATATTGTTTCAGTTTCTGGGGTCTCAATGCAGTATTGACAACAGCAGCAACGGTTCGGAGAAAAACAAGTACATATTTAATGCTGTCGGTGAGATGATGCACTGCGGTAACCAAACTGCTGAAGGTTGATTCTTAAAAAAAGCGAAGGACATATTGCTTGCAGTGTCTCCTTTGTTCAGAGTGTAATTTTGACTTCAGGTTGCTTTTTATAATTCATGGGTAACAGCTGTCACTAAATACATCTTTTTTTAACCTGCAGAGCCTAACCCTGTTTGTGTATGCCACTTAGGAAGTCATTACCTTATAGCTGCTACCTAATTGTGAAGCTTTGTAGGGAGAAACAGTGCCGTCAGATTGGACTGAGGCCAAGTGGCTCAGTCAGGACTAAGGGCGCCCTTTCACTCAGAGCACATTCGGAGGTTGTCTGGACCACTTGTGACCAAACTCTTTCAGCAACATGAGCGCAGAATGCGTCCTGGCTGCATTGACGGTCTGCCTGCTAAGCCAAAGTCCTCTGTATAAGCTGAGTTTCACCTTGTTCATTCAGAGAAACACACAGCTCTGATTATGGATGATCACAAGGACTGGAGTTACAATCTGAGCTTTGAAAATAATGTATTTCTGGTGCAACTTCACCTAGTTCCAAGGTTCATGAAGGAGGACCAACTTTATTAAGCCGGCAGGTTTGCGGCTTGTTGGAGTTCAACTTAATGAAGGAAAACGCCTCATGAAGTTCTTCCATATACATATATATATTGCTGGAGTGTTGGCTTCCTCATAATCTGAGCTTCGTGCGGGTCTGTGCGGTAATAAACATATAGATAATGTGTGAGCTCTCTTGAGTGAGACTTCACCACTCATTGTTTCCACAGTTTGTAATATTCATAAACAGCACTGGTGGTCCATTAGAGACAGCGGATGTTTCAGTATTCTCTTCTGTGTTCCAAATGTTGGCGTTTATTTGCACGCAGAGCGTAAAACCGAGATTGGATCTCAAGTGGACACATTTTAATGACAGGCGTACACACACCTACTTAAAGGTTGTTACATAATCCGCGAGAAATTTGTTCTCTCTCCTAGTCCTGCGAGAACAGGAAAAAAAGTTCGTTTCGGCCAAGTAATTTATGCTTCACGAGAAGCTCAAGTGCCGAACTCTAGTCTAAGGCCGTCCCACTGCAGCATACGTCACACGCGCTAAGCATTGTGGTAGATACGGAATAGGAACCGGACACCACGTGAGAAAAAATTTGCCCGGTTGTGTCGAGAACAAGCTGCGAGAACTCCCAGACGAGAACAAATTTCTCGCTTCTCTCCCTTAAAGGTAGCCGGTTGTGAAGCAATCACTGAGGACACATGTTGATACCAAATCTGCACAGGGTTTCATATTTTTGTCATCTCACCCAGGTTGCACATATTCTTGGGTTTTCCTCGTCTGCTCTAACCTCATGTACCTCCTTTCTTCCTCTCCTCCAGGGCCGTCTGCTGAACCTCAGCTGTTCCACTGTGCCCACCTTCGTGCTCTCTATCACTGCCACTACCCAGGTACCCAACTGTGGACCAGTGTCTGACACTGTCTCGTCTTTTACATTTTGTCCATTTCTCTCATAAATGAGAAGTTGTTTGTGGGTAACACGTGTGCGTGTGTGTCTCTGCTCAGGCGCTGGCTCTGATAGAGCTGTACAATGCCCCAGAGGGACGCTACAAGCAGGATGTTTACCTACTGCCCAAGAAGATGGGTAAGATATGCTTTATTTCATTGGCAAAAAGCTGAAGCACTCCACGCTAGGATAATATTAAACCGCATAAATACCTGCTGTATATAAACTTGGTATGATATCAGGCCAGATAGAAGCATGCTGTCAGGTACACAAGTGGCCACCAACCAAAGAGATTTACAAGAAGTAATTACAGCTAGTTTGTTTTGGCCTAGCACCAGGCCTGCAGGCTCACTGCATTTATCTCCATAGACGACACAGGCAGTCTCATCTGTTCAGTCCAGAGTCATCTCCCCGGACAGCAGATCATTCACAGTGGAATGAATCCTGTGTCTGTACACATGTGTGTGCGTGCATACAGCCTCCAGCATGTCTGCAGCACCTCTTAGCTTTGGTGGAGAGCATAAAACAGGCAGCAGAGAAATGTAGGTCATTCTGTCAGCACAAGACACACCAACGTAAAGAGAGAGGGAAGGGATTAGATGAGGAGAAGGAAAGTCAAAAGGAAGATAGAAGACATTAGTCACCGCAGAGGAAATAATCAGGTAAAGCCCAGTACCTCCCCGCTACTTCCTTTTCATATTTTGGTTTCAATAATTAATCAGTCACAGACGCCTGCTGAATGTTAACGTGTCCTCTCGCCCTTTCCAGACGAGTATGTGGCCAGCCTACATCTCCCAACGTTTGACGCACATCTTACAGAGCTGACTGACGAGCAGGCCAAGTATCTGGGCTTGAACAAGAACGGGCCCTTCAAGCCAAACTACTATAGGTATGAAACCACTTCAACACACTTGGTTTAGATAGGGTTCATTTTGAATAACATTTTATTAAGCTGAAATCGCATCTGCTTATTCAATATAAATCGTTTCAAATGCTATATTGGATAAAGTTTAGACAAACAAAGTTATAAATGCCCCTCAGACTGAAAATCTAACTCATTGAATCAGCAGCCACAACCCTTGCTCCTGTCCTTGACAACAACAGTGTCAGTTTAACTTTTCATCCAGTTACGTTGGGTTTAAACATTAATCAGTTACAAATGAAAAGCCTGCTACCACCATGTTTTGAAGATATAAGAGATTTTTGAGCTTTAGAGTTTTATGAACGTGGCTTATTTCCCCCTACCTGAATACGTAATGGAATCACAGACTCTCTTATCAGCTAGTTCATTGTCTAGTTTTGTATGCATAGAGTGTTGCGAGATCAGATTATGGCCAAGTAGCTCAATCAGAGCCGAGACCCCAAAAAACACCATTACAGTATTAAAAAATAAATAAACTTTCCTAAGAGATACAGACTACATCCACAGTTTTTTGCTATGTGTACACTCGGCATTCACTCTACTCCGGCATTTTAGGACTTATAAAACAGAGACAAGTGTTTATGACCCTGTTTGAGTTTGCAAACTCTTGGGTTGCATTTTTGTCTGGACATGCAGAAACTGAGACTTTAATAACCGGCTGTTATCCGTCACTGCGCGTTCCTCCCTGGTCGGTCACGTCCTTACCTTGACACTTTTTTTCCTGAAGAAAACAAGGACATCACTGTCGACTACCGGTGATTAATTCTACACGGATAACAACTGCACACATCGCTGACCTTGTTGTCTATGCCAGCAGCTGTTACGCAGTTAAATTCTGCAATTTATCATGCAAATAGTGCTTGGAAATGCAGGATGCAAGCTATTATACTGAGCAATTTGCAGCAGCCCCCAGTGGAGTTAACACAGCCCTGTATGAAACACCTGACGTTTTTTTCCCTTTGTCTTTGTCTTTAAGGTATTAAACCAGTCTTGGGGTTGAACCAAGGAAATACCAATACTACATGAATCGCACAGACTCATTGAGGGAGGAGGAGGAGGACGGAAGAAGGAAGGACGGACAGAACAGTCAACACACCTGCTTTATATCCTGGGGGAACAAGGGGGAGGAGCTCTGACCGAGCCCGAGGGGCGGGGCAGGGAGGGGAGGGGGAAGAGGCGGAGGGGGTGGGGGCATGGTTTTTCCCTGCGCTTACGGCAGTCCTTTTTATTTATTCACACTTGACAATAGTAATAATAACGTTAACTCGGAGCTGCACCTGCCATTCGCCACTAGCTAGCTTCCCGACAACTTCTTCTTCTCTGGAAGGTGTTCCCTTCCGCTCGTCGTTTCGCCACCGTTTTCTCTTTAGACGCTCATTTGTGTGTCGAGCTGTATGTAAATCCTCCATCCTCCCTTCCCAACGCCAGATCTTTTATTGTTTCTCTATTAAAGATTAATTTACTGACGCTAGCAAGATATAAATGATATAAAAAAAAACACAAAAGAACTTCATTAAAAAAAAAAAGAGTGTATGAAGTTGACCTTTGAAGATTTAATAACGGACATTTTTCCTGTCTTTTTTTTGTTGTCTTTTCTTTTCTACTCTTTGTGATTTTTGTTCTCTCTTTGTTTAATATTGTTATATTTGGAATGGGGGCGGGGCTATTGTTAGTGGGAGGGGTTAGGTGGGGTCTCAGGGTCCAATCATATCATCTTGTTTTATTTGACTGAGATTCACCGTTGTCTGTTTTTAAGATTTTTTTTTTTTTTATGACGTCCCTTCGGATCAGCAGGTTTAGGGATTTATTTTTTTGTTTTGTTTCGTTTCGTTTTTTTTTTTTTTTTAAGTATGACTGGATGGTGACTGGTTCTTCCAAACTGTCACTCAAACCCACAGTGAGACCATCTCATTGGCTGCTTCTTTCTTCCTGCTGCTCACATGGTGATGAAAATGAAAAGCCTTTTCATTTAGTCTTTTCCTTTTAATGACTCTAACGTATTAGAAGCATGGCAGGCTGTCGGATCATTACAAGGGTATACTGTATATTTAGATATTTATATAGAAATTTTCTATCTTTTTTCTTTTCCTGCTCCATCCTTACTTTTGGAAGAAAAAAAAAAAAAATATGTCATGCAGATAAACGATTAAATGTTCTAATGATAAGTGTAATAAATGTACTGAAACTCTCATTTTGAAATACTGTGACAAAATATTTACAGATATACCAAAACCAGGCCGGTACTTAAGCAGATTTCTTCTATCAGGTCCTCATGAACAAGTATGGTGCTGTTCAGATTTGCTGGACTTACCACACACACAAATAACACAACTCTTTGGTACTCGAGTCCAGTCCGATTATTCAGCTTTCCATCCAAGAAACTAATTTTACATGAAACTGCTGAGCACCTAGAAGGGATTTGTTGGGATATAATGAGCTGCGTTTTTCGCCATCCTCAACAGCTCCTCCCCGGCTGACCTGACGGCAGAAATTAGAAAGTCCTGACAGTGATTTCACCCGGCTGCCAAGTACGCCCCGTTGCTATACCGACGCTGCACCTGAACCAGTCAGATTCTCTTCTCTCCTGCAGGGAGACGCCGCCAGCTCTGTTCGCAGAGTGGGATCTAATGCTAAAAACACACATTTTTCCATTGAACGTTCACCGTTTTGTAAAAAAAGTGGAAAATAAGTTAATCATGTTACAACAACAACAACAACAACAACATCAGGCAGAAATGGCACAAAAAGCTTTACATTTCACTTTGGTTTTCACGTGACATCCTGACTTATATCAACCAAAGTCTTTAAAGGAGAAGTTCAACATTTTGGGAAATCCACTTCTAAACGTGCAATTTTTCCATCTTCTCGTCAACCTTTAAGCAAAAAAAGAAGAAATAATTGTCTTTCCCACAATGTCAGAATGTCCCTTTAATTATAGAAGATTGAGAAACGATATTTTTTAAATATCTGTGTGTGGGAACCTCTCAGATAAACCTACCATGCGCCCGTATCACGATATAAAACACCATCCTTTACTGTGTCCAGTGTCACATTTTGCCCCTGCCAGTAATAGTGCATTCTCCTCCTTGTGCTGTTGAGAATCATTTCTTGAAGTTGTGCGTCTTAAGTCTTACTTTTTCCCGCTGTGTGTGTGTGAATGTGCTCTCGAGAGAAAGATGAGGTGATTTAAAAACAAAAACAAACAAAAAAAAAAGATGTGTCTAAATGTCTTTCTGTATTTGTACACATCCTATTTTTTTTTTTGTGTGTGTGTAGGCCTTAGTTGCTTTGTTAACAGCTGCCTCAGGATCCTTAGCCTTGTGCGTTAGGGGCAAAAAGAAACCGTTTTTGTAAGTTGTGAGCTGACCGACACGTGGGCGGGCGGGGGAAAGACACCAGCAATCGTATATGTGTATATGCACACAATATACAGATATGACAACCTTTAAAAGTATAGGAAGGCAAAAGAAGAATCGACTCCTGTATTTATTGTTGTAAATCCTCATGCAGTGCAAACTGGCAAAATTCTCAAACATGTTTTAAGTTGTCTAATAAAGAAAAAAAAACGACCTATGTTTAAATATTGCAAGTGATAATGTTAGATGATGAGCAATAATTAAAAAGAAAAAAGAAATCTGTAATCTTAATGAATAAAAATGTAAAAATCGTAACGTTTTTTGAGTGTTTCTCCTTGACTCCCGAGTGAAGTCCATATGTGGATGCTTGGTGTGCTCCGGCCTGAGTGCGTGTATTTATGTGTGCAGGGGAAGGAGGGAGCCCGTGTGTGCAGCTGCCGAGGTCTGTCACGGCCGCGGTGAGCTCATCTGAGCCGACGGCGATCGGACATCACTGACATCAACGGGGCTGAGCTGGCTGTGAGCCTTTATTTATTCCTGACACATGCGTAAGTGTGCAGCAACAGCTTGAACTGAAAAGGACGCAGTTCATGCCAGTTTAAACTAGGATTTAGAAAGGTTTTGATTCAGCTCCAAAAGTAAAAAAATATATATAAAAATCAGGTTTTATTATTGAGAAACTTATTTTTTGTGTGTGTACATTTGGGCGTACTAGAACAGTACAGAGTATATATGGTCAGTTTAGTCAATGTGTTGATATCAGGGGTGGAGGTAAAGGGTGGCCAGTGGTGGCCCTGACTACACCACACAGCACCAACGCTGTATTCTTACACCGTATCCTTTAAAAGATACATTTTGTTGCATGCAGGCAATTAGTATGTACACACAGGGCGTTTATCACCATTTATTTATGGTGGACAGAGTACAGTCGTTCTATTATTGGAATAGCATTGTACTTGACCTCTGGAAAATGCATTCTGGGATATCCGGCTGTACCCAAGTCCACACAAGTCACCTCCCAGCGGCTCCTCGATAAAACGAGCGGGGCAAGAACACATCCGGGGCATTTGGACTACTCCACAAGTACTGACAATAATATAAAAACATTAACAGATTGTATATAACGATAGACGACATGACAGCTCCTCAAAAGGGAAGCCTAAGCATGTGGAGCTTCCCCTAGAGGCTAACTACGGTGCAAGTCATAAACCCTGTTCATGGGACATGAGCCAAACTAAAACTTCAAAGTACTTGTCAAATGTGTTATTTCCAAAGTCGGTTTCTTGTGTTGTTACATTTCCAAGTGTTTCATTTTCGTTTTGGCGGTTATTTGGCACTACAAAAACAGAAAGGGACCTGATGGTCTTGATTGACGGCTTTTCTCTGGAAAGCAGTCGTGGAGTTTTCTGCGTTCTTTGGAATGACAGTGTTATTTTTAACTTTACATGACTTTCATGTTCTGTTTCTGCAGTGGGGCTAAGTTGGTAGAGCAGGTTGTCCACCAACCGCAGGGTAAGCAGTTCCAGTCCCCGGTAAATGCGCCAGTCGGTTGAGGAGTCATTGTGACTCTCAAGTGCTGTTAAGGAGTACTAATAGTAGTAGTAGTAGTAGTAGTAGTAGAAAAGCACGACAGGTTATGTCAAAAGTTCAAAGGGTGAACAGTGATTGAGTCCAACGGAGGTATGGGCCGAACATCGATTCCACCATCGGACACTACTGGGCAGACTCTGGCACAAGTTTGGGGGGGATTCACAATGTTTGCCTGCATTCATGCTGCTCAGAGGATACTTGTTGCCAACTAAATTAAGTTGGATAACTTTTAACTTTAGTTAATGTGTTTAAATGTCTGTAAAAGTTCCTTTTCATCCAGGTCGTGTTAGATCCAACAGACAAGCTAAATATAAGGGCGACTGGACTTGAGGAGTTGGATGAGTGGCGAAACCTCTTCAAGCAACCAGTTGCCCTTGTTTTCAGCTTGTTGTTTGGATATACCCTGATAAACATGAGACATAATCCAATGAGAAATCATTGTAATGTGTGCTCAGGTCTGGAAATCTTAGAAAGTAATTAGTTTGGATGTATGGTGGGTGGATGATTTATGTGGCCTCGGAGACAAACCGTGCATCGCTACTGGCTTGCACACTGTCGAATGTGAGCAGATTTAGTAACAGCCTGGTTCCTCTGGCATACTGCATCGAACATACTAACTCTTTTTCTGGCGTACTTGATACTACAGTAGTACACTCTGTGTTTTTCTTGTGCAGGCTCTTTTCTCCACTCCTGCAGCTCCACTGGGGACGCTTTGTTTATCATGTGCACTCAACTGGTTGTGCTGCCCCTCCCTCTCCGGTTTACTGTTTGTTCTGCCCGCTCCTTCAGTCGCACAGTAGATCATCAAATACATCTCTGACTTCTAACTGATAACTGATAACACCCAAAGTGACGACTGACTGAAAGACATTTATTTGCTGGAGCTTTTCCACGAAACAACATGGGTCCATGTGAAAGCTTTGACCTTGTGGTTTAATTAACTGCTACCATCAAATATCTAAATGAGGTTTTGCTGATTGCCTGTCTAAAAATTACACAGAGATACACATCGTTTGGCAGAGTGGTGCTTTCAGAATGCAGAATTTAGTCATGTTTCGTCACTTCTGCAGCTCCTCTGCTTAGTCCTTAGTTCCTCGATGCCAGCTGTCAGTATCAGATTGTAAATAACTTTCATGCTGCCATTCACGCAGAGACCAACATAGTTTTTTTTTAAGTAATATGGCTTGTTGGACTGACTGCATGTAAAGATGTAAAGAGAGAGACGAACCCCTTCTTGACCTCACCCAATGGCAGTTTTGAAGCTCAGCGTGGGTGACATCGGCCGACGCCATCTTGGTGGCACTCCCAGCTGAATCCAAAAAACGTGCGAAGACGTGGAACGAGCCATTTAGTTTTAACTCAAACAAGTGACGTATGTTTTTGCACCGGTTTGGAAACACATTTATCTGAGCTGCAACTTCGGACGTCCGCGCGGATTGACTCAGTTTTGAAAACAACCTCTAGTGGCCGTTTGTGGAACTGCGATTTCGGCCACTTCCGCGTTAGCTTGGTTTTTCCAACCCCAGAAGTTGGTTTATTGTGCGTATTTCTTCGTCCGACGTGAATCCAAATCGATGTAATCACCAGTGAACGAGTCATTCAGCCGTGAACTCCTGCTGTCCCGGCCATGTGGCCATGTTCCACCGTAAGCTCGCGCCTACTCTGAACTGTACAATCCAATCATGTCATCTTAAGTGGTTTTCACAGTCGGGGGCACGTGTGTTGGTAGCCAGGAGTGTGTGGCGGACGAACCACCACCTGCACACACAGTATAAATAATTCACTGTGGCCGCTGAGGGGTGAAAGGAGGTGAAGTGGCTGCGGGGGGCCACCACCTCCACCTCCGCAGACAATTACAATGGAGACACATGAACTCACCTGGGGCCCTGACAGCTGATTGTGAGGGACATTTGTATTTTAGACTGAAAATCTAATTTGTTAATTCATGTAAATTCAATCATCCAGTAGTATGTCTTAGAAAATGATTATATTGTGGTTGTTTCTTGTTAATAAGGATGCTGTGTTAGCGCACTGACTTCGTTTTCATGTGGTCAGCTGATGCTCCTCTCTGCTGTCTCTCTTAACCCCGCCCTCTCGTGGCGCGCAGGGACAGCGAATCAAACTGATTGGGGGAGATCCTCAACTTGGCTCTCCGGAGCGGAGTCGGCGCTCCTCCTGGCGCGGTGCAGTCTCAGTTCTCCAACCGGACCGGCATGCACTACCCGCGGAGGAGGAAGTGAGCCGCTCCGACCGTGAAAGATGCAGGCGGAGGACATGGAGGTACCTATCATTAATAACCTTAACGATAGCGGCGACAGACAGAGGCCGAGAGGGAAAGATGTGTTCAAGGATCAGCAGAAGGAGTCGGAGGTAAATCCGAGAGGCGTTTGTGTACAGTCGGCTGCCGCGGCTCATGGCACAGGAGCGCACTGGTGGAGGGATGTGTGTGTTTGTGCGTTCTTGCTGCTGCTGCTGCTGTTGTTGTTGCTGGGGAGCTTTCAGATATCAGCCGAATGTCCTTTCCATGCGGTGTCTTGGCTCGGCAGCGTGTATGCATGCGGGCTGGCAGGCAGGCAGGCAGACAGACAGGGAGGTGTTATTTTGGCAACCGGCTCCTATAAATAACCCCAGCCGTAAGCCAGCAGTGGAGCTCAGCGTGGAGAATGCAGGTGGTGAAATGTGGCTGCTGCTGCTGTCAGGATCACACCACCAAGCATGTCTACACATCTACACGTTTGTGTGTCATTATTCTCTTAGTCTGTCCGAATATCACACCTGTCCTAGTCCTTGGACATTCGGATGGTGGCCTTCCTTTAAATAATGAATTCCAGTTTTGACAGTCTGCTCATCTTTTAAATGAGTGTTTGATGGTTGTAGCTTTACTTTGAGATTCAGGATTTTGGATTTTTTGGGAAAATTACATGGGGTTAAAGGTTAAAGCATTATTCAAAGACAGAGGGACAACTTGCAGCCCCACACTCAGGGTAATAACTCAGAAAGCGTGCTTTTTGTTTACATGCTATAGGGATGTTATATGGAATGCTTTTTATCACAGCGCGTTGATTTAGGATTTTTGACCCTTTCATTGTGCCAAACTGACAATATTTCAAAACTAAAATGATTATTAGATGTCTAATTCTTGTCCGGTGTAAGGTTTTGCTGCTTTTTTGGTTTTCTGACGCTGTCAATGTAATATCTTTTCATTTTAAACTGCTCTTTGGACGAAACAAGCAATTTGAAGACGTCACCTGGACTGATATCTCTTTTTTTGGGCTGTTCTCTTATATAACCAACAGATTCATCCTAATAACTTAGTTAGTTTCTGCCCTATAATATTTCCATTTATTCAATCAAAAAGCCTGCGAACGTCCCCCGGGTCAAGTTTGCAAACTGATTTCATTTTATTTTAAAGCAGCACTCTTAAAGATCTCCGTCGCTTTCTCTTTGGCGACATCTGTGGCGGTAAGTGGTAATTACAGGTGCGTTTTTGAGCAGAGATCCAAACAAAGTCTCCACAGACACCCACCACCAAACACTGTAAACACAAGAACCTTCTTTATGGTCGTTTTACTGTATAATAGTAGGCTCAATCACCGTTTTGTTACCTCATCGAGTGATAGAACGTGATTTGACAAATAAAAATGTCAATGAAAATCTTCGAGATTGACACTTTAAAAGTGTCCGTAGTCCTCCAATATGAGATAGTTGTAGCCTCCACTGCTTTTCTAAACGTGAAGCCAGCAGGGCTCCAGTTAACTTTGACATCTGCCTTTTTTAATGCCGTGCAGCTATAATTCATTCTCCTCATGAAAAAATTACTAGAAGACTGGGGTTCATTCCTGGGGTGGCTCAGCCCAGATACATAACAAATGTAAGTCAGGCGGACAAAGCCAAACCATTCTGCGAGCTTAGAAAGAGCACGCTGAATGGTTTTGAGGGAATTAGAGCATATTCGTCTCACAGCCGTTGGATTCAAGGCCGGGGAAGGTGGGGGGTTGGTGATAGTACGGCTTCTGAATGACACGGACGCTGAAAGCCTTTAACGTCAAAGCCATGTGCTGATGCTCTGCCTGGCCTCCGCACTTGAAGCAGGATCTAGCGTCCGGGGTGAAGTTAACCTCAAACCTGATTCATTCATGAGTGGGAATTGTCATCTCTTTGTCCGTGTGGCATATGTTGGTAGGGGTTGGGGGTGGTCTGCGTTGACACTGTGCCCGGTGTTTGCTCGCTGATGTGGTGCAGAGTGTGCGGGCACAGAAGCAGTGCCAGGTTGGAGCAGGGACGGCTTTCGATATCAGCCGGTGGCAGTGGATGGAGAGAAATAAGATAGATTAGAAAAAAAAGGAGAAAGAAAGAGGGAGATCTACGAGAACAGAGGGCTACTCCAACTCCAGCAGGATGAGGCTGATCAATCATTTAAGTCATTTACCAAGAGAAGATATTAAACATTCCCTGGTTACAGCCTGGAATGTGCTCCTCTTCTTAGTTTTATGTTATTATAATCTAAATACCTTGGAATTTTGCACAGTTTTTTTTTTTTTTTGACAAAGATCAGCTTTCCACTGGTTTATTGTAAGTGAGAGTCATCTAGAAAAAAAAAAATAGGTGTTGCATATTTGCATACATTTGAATTTAGCAATATTTGCATCAAAGTGTAATGTCAGGGTGTTTGTTTCCAGGCTGCTTGGCAGTAATGAGCGATATTGCATGTTTTTTGCTGGTGAAAATGTGTCTCGGTTAGTTGAGGTTCTTGGCTTTTTATTGGCATTAATCACGCAACATTTATTATGTAGGAAGTTAAAGAGTCCTTAACAGCTCTCCTAGCCTGCACCAAAGTTCTTCTCCCGGCACTGGAGTCTATTTCCTAATGATTTCCAGAGCTTGTTACAGGCAGCACCTGGTCACAAACCCACAGACTTTCCTCATGTGCGCTCTGAGCAATAATAAGTCATTTACTTTAATCATCTGCTCTCCTAATTGCTTCTCATTTCCTGGTTTACAAGTGCAGTAACGACATGAAATCACATTACTTTTGACTCAGTGTCATAAACAAACCGCTGGCTCACGTCCTGCGTGTTTCCGCCTCGTGCCGACTCGGTTGCAGCAGGTATTTATAGGAGACAGTTCCATGGCAGCAAACGGGAGTTATTAAAGCGGGAGAGCTGACTCAGAGAGAGCACGTCCTTATTTACCGTCATGGGTTGGCCCCCGAGGCGGTTTTCACGGGGTTAAACACACCTTACTTCTGGAGCCTTCTGAAGCCTGTCACATCCGCCACGAGTGTTTCTTAATTCTCATTAGCATAAAATGAATCTTTAATAATCCCTGTAGGGAAATGTCAGTTCACATCCCCCACCCAAAAGGCGGTGGAATAAGTTTTCCAGTCCCCAAGCTATGTCTCTTATTTATTATCCTATTATCCTAGTAGTGATCATACATTGTTTCACTATTTCACATTATGCTATGATGATCTCTTAACCACCTTTTACACCGTTGTACACCAGAACGAAAAAGCCTTAACTGATTCTGCACTGGCTGATTTATTATGCAGTATTATCTTCCTTTCAGTGAGGTGTTATTATATGTACTGTACACTCTGTTTCCCTGAGAAATTGTTTCACAGTACTGCTAAATGTGTGCCTCGTTGTGAGCTTGTCAGCCTGTCTCTATCTAGTGTGCTTGTGTATAAAAGCTTTTCAGTTTTGGTTTTACTCATTTAGATGAATCAAAATTCATTCAAAATTGATTAGACGCCGCTTTGTCATTAAGCTAACCAGAGCTGAGTCTACTGCCATGCTAGCAGCTCCGTTAGGCTAAACATAGAGTGGTGCTTTAAGATGCCATACATGCTAATAGCAGCATGCTTGTTAGCGTGCCATATTTATCCTGGTCTGTTAGCATGCTGACAGCATGGTGTATGCTGCCTTCAAAAGGAACTTGTTTGATTTGACATGAGAAGTCGCGTACTAGTCAACAGTTAAGCTAACAACCGAGTAACTTAATGTTGTAAATTCAAAAGTATAGTGAAATGACATGTTGTATAATTTTAAAAGAAAATTCTATATGACTAAATTACAATATCTGAACTCCTCTAATTTCTGAAAAAGTCACAAACGCGTCACAACTTGTGATATCAGAATACAACCCAATTTAGCGTTTTTTGTGTGTACCTCGTATCTAAAGTAGATTCACTCAGAACTGTTAAACACATGGTTGCTAGCCCTGCACGGTATGAGGACATTCTGCGTTGTACGTTAATATTTTTCGATATTGACCTAATTAATTTGAGGTTAACTGACCGCTAGCTTTAAACCCAAGCTACCCGGTAGCTAACCTGACTGGCCAAATGGTTTGACTGCATAACTATATCCAGGGCTCCATCTGATTGGTCAGAAGATTCTTTTGTGATATGTTCACGGTACATGATCATATCTTGATTATACATAATACAAATACAAGTTATTAGGGCTACAAGGCAAATTACAGGACTACAAATTCAGCAAGATTAATGCTCTGGGGAGCCTGAATATCTTTCCATAGTAAGATTTTATTCAAATACCAGCTTGGAAACAGGAAATAAAGACTAAACATGCAGAAGATAATCGTGAATTTTTTTTGTAATTTTTTACGCCTTTTCATTGTGCTGTTCCATGTTATTTTTAGTGATCGTATAGTACTGTATGCTCTCAGCTACTGTTTTCTTTTTTTACAATAATCAAAATGTGACTCAACGTTACAGTTGTTTTTTTTTTTTTTTTAGAATAGAGCTTCTGAATGCCGGAAAAAGTTGGTGTGATTTCATGTACCCAGTGACCGTGTTGAAGTTAATGTGTGCAGTCTGTCTCGTGGGCAGTCACAGGGTGAGGCTAAAGTCAGAGCCAGGAGGGACCCTTGCCCACTAATCGGCTCTGAGACGGGGGCCATGCTGACTCGCCTTCTATCTCCTCAGTTCTTACTCTGGTGTTGTCAGAGATGCTTCAAGAGTGGTGCCCTAGGCCAAGTTCCCCATTAATACTTAACTGAAGTTACAGAAAAAAATATTATCCAAATCGGCTTATTTTACCCTCTTGTGTCCTATACAACAACAAAAAACCTTCCCACATTTCATTGCGGTAGTTTAAAGTTTTTCATCCAACTGGTGCCCACTGATTGCCTGGGGCCCCAAGCAGTTGCCTGCCTTGCCTGTTGACAAGCTTTATCGGTGTTGTTCATTTCCACGCCAGACTAGTTTACAAAGGAGAGCCTCCCGTGTCCGTTCAATTAAACTGATTAAAGCAGAAGCTGTGTGTGCCCATAGAGAGCACCTGTAATTGTGAGCGCCTCTGCATAAGAGGATCGGAGAGGACAAAATGTAAATGATTAATCACCGCTGCATGGAAATCCAGCGGCCAATAATAAGTGGAAATATGCACATGATGAGGAAAAACGAGTGTGTGGGTGAAGTGTGCGCTGTATGTGTGTGACAGTGAATGAAGTAGTGGTAGTAGGTGTTAGGTGTAATATGGGAACAGCCTACGGTATGTTTGTATGCGTTCGTATGTGGGAGTCAGGACATCTGTGATTTACTGATACATACTATAATGTATACAAATGTGTGTGTTCTTGTTTTTCACAGAGCTCCATGGAGTCTCCAAACCTGGAGTTTGAGTACGGAGACACGGACACACTCACGGCTGAGCTTTCAGGTACGACTGATCGCCTCCCGGTAACTGCAACAAAAACTTGCTCTTGCTTTACTTTCCACTGTCAGACTTACAGATATAACATGTTGCTATAAGATTTCACCTCCATTGATACTTAGCATACACGACAATTGCAATTGATGGTTCAATCATTCAACTTTCACATTCTTCAGGATTTATTCAGCCACTCTATGTTACACATAAAAACAACACAATAAGCAGGAGGCACATAACAGATGCTCACATGTTTTCAATAGAAAGCCATGTATGAGTAATGTTATGAGTAATCATAAACACTGTGATTATACATAGGGAACTGCTGACCAGCATCTGCGTAGCTGGTAACAGCTTGTTTGTGACTAGGAGCTTGATTAATGAATCCTAAAAGAAGCATCAAAAACAACGATGCTGATAGATGTTTGTAACTGGACTTTAGTACAACAGTTTAATCCAAGTTTATAATTTAAAATCCACTCCTCTCCAAAACTTTTCTGTCTCTCATCCAGCCACTGTGCAGAGAGAAACGTCGAACAAGTAATAAAAATATAAATGTGCTCCTGGTGGATGGCACGCGGCGGCCGGTTAGCCAAAAGTGTTAGTCACACCGGCGAACACACACAAACAGACAGACAGTCACAGGGCGACAGCTCCTCTGGGTCAGCGAATGACGACTGCTCTGAGAACAGGAGGAGGACAGTGTTACGAATCAATAGGCTGTGTATGGAACAGATGAGAGCCACAGAAGAAGACAGAGCCTCCAAGTCTGTCCATTTGTTTCTGTAGTGTACCACATATTATATTCTATTGTAGTCCATCTGTTATGACCATTTGGGTATTCTATTCTGTTCTGTTCTGTTCTATTCTATTCTATTCTATTCACTTGGATGTTCAATGCTATGCTATGCTATGCTATGCTATGCAACACTAACTATTTGGGTGTTCTATCCTATTCTATTCTATTAAATTCTATTCTAACCACTTGGGTGTTCTATTCTATTCTATTCACTTGGGTTTGCTATGCTATGCTATGCTATGCTATGCTATCCTAACCATTTGGGTGTTCTATTGTATCTTATTCTATTATATTCAATTATAATCAATTATAATCTAACCACTTGGGTGTTCTGTTCTATTCTATCCTATTCTATTATATTCCATTCTATTCTATTCTATTCGATTCTATTCACTTGGGTATTCTATGCTATGCTATGCTATGCTATGCTATGCTATGTTATTCTATTCACTTGGGTATTCTATGCTATGCTATGCTATGCTATGCTAACCATTTGGGTGTTCTATTATATCCTATTCTATTATATTTAATTCTATTCTATTCACTTGGTTGTTCTATGCTATGCTATGCTATGCTATGCTAACCACTTGGATGTTCTATTCTATTCTATTTTATTCAGTTCTATGAGCTTTAATTTTAACCCGATCAATGCTTCAAGACCATCAACTTAACTGCAGATTATAGCTAATCGATCAGCCGGCTGTTTGTTTCATCTCTTATTCTGTTTGTTCCCTCCACAGAGCTCTACAGTTACACAGAGGAGCCAGAGTTCGCCCTGAACAGAGACTACTTCGAGGAGGACTTCAGGAGCCATGGTGGGTGCATGTGTGAAACTAAGCGTCTTGTTGCGCGTCCCTTAATGTGTTCAGAGTTGCTGCAGTATACCAGGTGTGCGGCTGCCTCGCAGTGGGAGAGAGGTGGAAGAACCGAGCTGTTTGCTGTGTTTCCCACAGATTCTCTAAGCCAAGACTCCTGCTTTGCCGTGCCATATCAAGCACACGCAAGTCAGCAGATAGTAGACTGGATCTGCTGTTTATCACAGAGACCTTGGCTCCTCTAACAGTATCCATCAGAACAGGACTGGCTCTAGTGCTAGTTGATAACAGTGTCCTTAGGTGGAATGTTGAAGGTTAACAAACACACAGTAACGTGATTACTGAAGGGATTATTACTGGAATTAATACATAAATTAAACAACATTTGATTTAACCGTGATGGAGAATCCTGAAATGATTTACCTAGAGTTATAAAATGTGCTTTAGTGTGCTGTTGTGGTTTTTAAGCTGATGGGTGTGAGACGAGGGTGAGCAGACACATCAAAGCTGTCTGCTCTTTTAAGCTGTTCAAAGAATGAATATCCCCACGGATACACGAACGTGTGATTAATGTTTGGTCACCGAGAACAAAGAGACTTTTCCACCATGAACTCTTGACATTATCGTCAGTGTGATGTTAGATCAGGCTTTAATACAGTGTTTCTCTACCTGATAAGATTATGTCTTCATTGATAAGTACAGTTTTTATAGAAAAATAATACATATTTGCTAAACTGAAGTAGAATATTATTTTTTCAGTGCAATTGATAGCAAAAAAATATGATTTTTGGCAATGACGGAGCTGTAATTTCGAGAATAACAGTGTCATATCATGTCCAGCATAGCACAGGGATTGTACGGAGAATAAAAAAGGAGCCACAGAGGTCTCAAGTCACTCTTAGTAAACAAAAGAGCATCTTTTCATTTGAACCGGGGGAACAAGAGATCCTCTTTCTCTGTCACCCCCTCTCCAAACCGAGGAGTAATGAATAGCGGGATTAGATGAGGGCATCTGTGGCTGCTGTTTTACAGAGATAGAGCACAGAGCCGCCTCCTCGCATCCCCGTCCTTTCATCCGTGCGGGGCGTGTTTGTGTTCGGCTACTTGACGGAGGGTGGTTTTCCTGTTCGACTTGTGCTCTTTGTGCCGTGCGCCGCGCGAGGGCCGCTGACGGCGTGCTCATCAATGCTTTATGTCTCTACCCACAAATTCCCGGTCAATCACTCACATAAATTACAGTGATTATCGTGACGTGTCTAATTTAAGCTCTTCACTGTAAAAAAAAGAGAAAGTTTTCTGAGTGCAGAAGGGAAATTGACTTGAGCGCTCAGAGTCTCTTAAGTAGGATAAGATCGGTGCTTTATGGTGTTACGCTGCTTGACGGCGTTACGCTGCTTAATGCCCATTACTGTCTGCTTAATCAAATGAAGGCTCTAAGAATAGACAACTTCTCTGGCACAGACTCAGGCCCATTTGTTTTCTTTTAGTGCTGCACTGTAGCCTGGCAGCCAGCCTGACTTTCCCTCAGAATCTTTACAGAATCTTTATGCGGCGGGAAGTTGGTCTGAAACCGCTCCGTTGGGAACTGATTATGCTCCGGCAAAGATGTTTCCGGGCCAATCAAATCGTTTAAGTGGGCTTTATAGGGTGATGGATAGAAGGATAGCAGCAACGTGGTCATACACGTCAACTGTGTCCTTGAATTTGAATTTGTGCTAAAAAAAAGTGTCTCTGATTAGTTGGAGGACTGTCCACATGCATGCAGAGCTCAGCCATTTACTAAATTTGCCCCTTTTAAAGCATACTTTAAACATCAAAAAGGAGGGGATGAGAGATGAGAGATGGGACCACTGTTGATCTAAACTATATCATCAGAGGTGTAAACTGTATACTGAGAGATACTGTTCCGAAAGTAACCTTGCGTCCTCCCTGCAGCTCGACACAGGCGGTGGATCGAGCAGACGGTGGAGGAGCAGAAGGCGTACGTGATGAGGCTGCTGGACGCCCTGGAGGTCACGGACAGGGACAAGAGGCTGAAGGTGGCCCGGGCCATCCTCTACCTGGCTCAGGGTGCGTGAGGACTCGGCAGGACATCTTGATTAGGAAGCAGAAGTGTTATCAGTACTATTAACGCTGGCTTGTGTTCAAATGTCCCAGTAGATCAGTGAGTCAGATTGCACACTTGCAGGTGTAAATTAAATCCGGCCACCCTTCATTTTAGATTTTATACATGTAAAAATGTCTTTTATGCAAAAGAAATGTTGCACCTGCACCCAGAGCCGTTAATCCGTTTGCTTCCAGGATTCATTAATGCTGTAAAAGATGCAAGCAATTTAGAAATCTCTCCTTGTGTCCCAGGAGTGTTTGATGAGTGTGACACCGAGGTGGACGTGCTCCACTGGTCCAGGCACAACGTCTTCCTGCTCTACGACATGGGCATCTTCACGGCACTGCTGGAGCTGCTCAGCATGGAGATAGAGTGAGTGAGACGCGCCGGTTTACGTGCTCCGTGAGACATTTCTCCTTTTGCTGCTTTAAAGTTAGAGTGTAAACACCGGGTAATGGGGACAGACACAAAGAGATATCGAGCGCGAGGGGATGAAATGCAGGGACGCTGGTAACGCCGGCCGCCTGTGATCAACACTTCAAACCCTTCGTGAAGGATGCGGCACGGTGGCGGCTCCTTTGAGTCAGCTTTGTTGCTGCTGGTGTCATCCTCAGTTGGGATCCAGCGCTTCTTTGTTGTTACATAAGCTGTTTCGATGCGTCAATGGCACAGTCTGGAGTGTCACCAAGCTGCACAACAGCCCTGGGTCGTAAAATCTGTCTGGTTATTATATTCGTACCTGTGCTCTCTTTGACTGCATGAATGTAAAGGCTGCCTCATGTGTTTTTAACCTCTTAAATAATGCAACTGCTGTGTGTGCAGTAACAGTCAGGCGTGCAGCAGTGCAGTGAGGAAGCCCGCCATCTCTCTCGCAGACAGCACGGAGCTCAGGTAAGCGGCATCATCGCGTCGCTCCGCCCTGCTTAATGCTTAAAATCCAAACCTCTGTGTCATCTGGCCTCATGCACACACAGACACACACCCAGCCTGCAAAATGTAATTATGCTCTTTTGTCTCTTTGTCTCATATTCATTCATTTTCATCTCTACTTCTGCTTAATGGGATGGATTTTTTTATTTTTTTTTAACAAAACCGCCCGAACACAAAGAGCTCCGTCTGTGCGTTCCCCACATGAACACTTACAAATAATTACAAGCTATAGAGGAATGGATTTGCACAAAATTGAAACCCATTCTTAGTTATTTTGAACGGAGTGAGATGCTTTGTTGATTGAACAAAGCGTTGAATGCACAAAACACCATATCAGATCATTTACTTTATGTTATCCTTCTTGTAAAATCTCGGTGCGTTGCTTTTCCTTGCAGAGTGTTACTGAGCATCATGTACCTGATGGTGGAGACCATCAGGGTTCAAACAGAAGATGACCGTCCCGAGTGGATAGCAGCCAGAGAGGCCTTTAAGAACGAGCTAGGTTTGTGTATATCTGTGTCATTTAGTGTTTTTTAAATTAAATGAGGGTATATCTTTCATAGTCAATCATTATATTTCAACCGGAAATGTTGCCTTTGACGACTCAGGTTCACCCCTGTACAATGGAGAGCCCTTTGCCCTGCTCCTTTTCACCATGGTGACCAAGTTCTGCAGCATGAACGCACCACACTTCCCCATGAAGAAAGTACTACTGCTGCTCTGGAAAACAATTCTGGTTAGTACATTAGAATCATTTAGACTGTGGCATAAAATGCGTAAAAAGGCATTTTAGCATCACTGTCTTACTTGAAAGTTAAAAACATTGACATGATTTGAAAGTCCTCAACAAAAACAAAAACTGCAGGCTGACCAGGACAGTGTACATTCTCCTGCTTTTCCACACTCTCCTTGAATTCCCTGCACTTAAACCTGTCTTTTTTTTCCGTCTTCCAGTTTACTTTGGGTGGTTTCGAGGAGCTCCAGGAGATGAAGGTGCGAGGCCGGGAGCGTCTCAACCTGCCCCCGTTGCCGGAGGACAGCATCAAGGTGGTCAGGGCCATGAGAGCGGCCTCGCCCCCGGCCTCCGCCATGGAGCTCATCGAGCAGCAGCAGCAGCAGAAGAGAGGCCGGCGCAGCCGCAGGGTACAAGCCTCGAAAACACACACACACACACACAGACTCCACACGGATATTTAGAGACGGAAAGTTTCAGCGTGTGCATCATTCACACATATACATATATGGCAGTTCATTAGGCACACTGCTGATTACCATAACCTTCATGAAGAGATGATTTAGTGCAGGGCTGGTACATTAGAATGCATTCGTTTTCACTAGTTTACCTAATGTTTTGGCAATCGAGTGTATAGTTTACTTACTGTTCTTCTGACACATGTGCGCATTAAAGTTTTACTTATTTAGACAATTCCGGGTGTCCAAGTGTAAATGCATCAGTCAAAATAAAAAACTACATGCAGCCTGTGAAAATGTCAAGAGTTTAAAGACGTCCAGTACATCCAGATGTTTATCTGAAGCCACACATAAGTGTCTGGTTCTCTAACCTAGCTATATTACTAACATGCCATTGAACAGTTTCCTCTGTTTCTAGTAAAGTGACCCTATAGAATTCCAGCTCGATCTCACCCTCTAACTCTTTGCTGGGTCAGCTCCTTCCAAAAGTGCTTTGGTGCCAACATCATCAGTTCCCTGTTGTAAGTCGGTAACCACAGATGATCTTGGCGCTCCGACGGCTTTGAGAATCCCAGCCTGTTTTTTTTGTTTTGTTTTGTTTTTTTATAGTAGAGCTTTAACTGGACAGGCTTTCTCGCTCTCTCTCTCTCTCTCTATCTATCTATCTAATTGCCCTCTGGTTTCTTATTGCCCCTCTTCCTTGTGTCCCCACAGAGTGCCTTTGTTGATAGCTTGGAAGGAGACAGTCCCTTTCCCAAGAAGCAGGTCTTTACCCAAAAATTCCCTCTTTTCCTCCTGCATTTCCTCTCTGCATTTCCTCTCTGCATTGAGCTGGACTTCTTGCACTCCTCTCCTGCATCCCACCAACCCCTCCTCAGCCTCTCTCCTCTTTCTGTTCCTTTGCCTCCCGTTCACCTTCTTGCTCTGTTCTCCTGTCATTTAACCTCATCTTGTCCTATTGGGATGCACCAGACTTATTTTGGAAGTTATCTCTAGACACTCTATTGAACAACATCTATATCAAAGTAATCAGATACTTTAATTCTCTCTAATTAATTCTCTCGATGGTTTTGGTGCAGCCTTACATTTTGCCATTATTTTAATACATTTAATTAACCTGCATGCATGGATCATTTCTTAATTTTGTCTTGTTTTTTCATCTCCTGCTTCTACTTATCTTCCTTTCACATGAACCCATGCGATTATTTTTTTGTGCGTGCCATTTTCCTCCATTTCTATTTACCCTTCATTTATCATTCTCCGTATGTCCTTCATTTCCTCCTCTACTCCTCCACATTGTCTTCTCCCATTTTGTCATTGTCTTCCCACTTTCCTCTCCTCCTTCTTTTATTCCCCTCTCGTTCCTCACTCTCCTCTATTCTCCTTGCTCTCTCTCGTTCTCCTCCTTCACTCTGGCCTGCTCAGTAGGGGTGGTGGGGTTTGTGGGACCGGGCCTACTTGCTGGCTGTTATCATTGCCTCTGGAGCGGTCACTGCCCACTATCCCATAAAGACAGTTTCCACTTCAAGCATCCAACAGTAGGAGCATCTCCCTCGTAGTCTTCATCACATCGCTACCGGGTTTGGCCTCAACAATCACCTTGCACCGTAGACTCAGGACTAGGGGTCAATGTCTTTAAAATGCATTCATTGAGGAGGTGAATTGAGATCATGGTTAACATGCCGCTGTAGGTGTAGTTTTTTTTTTGGGTTTCAGTTGACCTCTCTCTTTAAATGGATGTCATAAAGCAGTTGCCCCCTAACCCCGACGGAGAAACGCCAGCTTTACCTCCCACATAGCAGAGAATGGCTTTTTTCATAGAGAATGGCTCACAACACAGTCTCACCTTCTCCTCTCTCCCTGACACCTTCCTCCCACCATGCACTCACTATACTCCTCACGTAGCATTAGTACTACCACCGACACGCCATACATCGACTGCAGCAGCTCAACTAATGGCCAGAACGCTGACTCATGCCTGATGCTTGCACTATCGTCACAATCATTCATTGGAGAATTGGAACAAAGATATTGTGTGTGTGTGAATGTGTGTTTTGCACTTGGGGAAAAAAAAGTTTGTGTTTAGACAAGAGTTCGATATATTGAGCATTGTTTGCACTTTTTGTCTGTTTCTCCTGAAGTGCAGATGTGTGGTAAGTTGGATCACTTGGAGAAAATGTCACATTGATTTGAACTTTCCATCTTGGATTTTAGTAATCCCACAGTTTTGATGAAAGTAATATGAGAAGAATAATACCAGTCTCTCATTTGTTTGATAAAAGTTAAGCAAGTGCAAGTAGCGAGTTAGCTTAGCTTAACATAAACACTATAACGGTAAAGTATCTAGCAAAATATGCTCCTACTTTCTAGGCTGGTGTAGCCATTTGGACCAACTTTCCGCAAAAAAATTGCGCGCACATGTTTAAAATGTAGCTATGTGTTAATGAAAGAGTTTTAGTTGTGCCACATTAAATGTAAAACTATGGCTAAGACAATGGCTAAAGTAGCTTAGAATAGCATTAAGGCAAACATGGGGAAAAGCTAAGCTAGGTCTGTCTAAATGTTTAAAAATGACAACAACAACAACAAAAAAATGCCTGTCACCATCCAAAAATAGGATGTTTAAATTTGTGTATGTCTAGCTGTGCTGGTTTGCAAATAATATGAAAGCTACATTTAGTTAGCTTAGTTTAGCTTAGCAACTTTAAATGTTAAAGTTGCCATTGACTAATGAATGGCATTTATACCTCCAAATATAATGTTTGCTAATTAGTATACTTTAGATGTGCTGACTGGCAGATAATATAAAACTATATAAATATGGATGAAAAGCTTTGTGAAATATAAAATTATGACTAAAAGACACTTAGCTAATTAAGTTAATTAGCAAGCTTTAAATGTGCTGTTTGACAGATTTAAATTTTTATTTTTATTTTTTGCAGCTTTTATACCAAACTAAGCTAACCTCTTGTTTGTGTTTTCACATTTAAAGCACAAATTCACCCACATAGATGTTTTTATTCCTGCTGTTTAATTCAACCTCCTCTCAGATCTGTGTGGGTGTGTACGAATCGTGTGTGTTGACTGACACAACCTCACTCTTCTGTTTGTTTTGTTGCACCTGTTAGAGAGCAAACAGTCTACACCTTTATCATTTGCACTGGGACATGTAGTTTGGTGACGTGTAATTGCCAGCTCATAATCGCCTTAACTTCTGCTAATCTAAAGCTCTAACCAGCTGTTGGGTTTTATAACAGCTGTATCTATGGATCATTTTTCCAAAAAGCAAATAGGTGCATTTTCCTGAAAACCAATAACAATAAGGTTGGCGTTCATTTTAGTTTGGCCCCAGTCTTTTGGATTGCATTCACACTGGAGACCATACAGCTTTTATTATTGAAGGCTGTACACAGTATGTTTTCAGGCTGTCTAATATGTGGTATATAAGAAATACCTACGTCAGCATCTTTCTGTTATGCTTTGTCTGCAACAAACTCACCTCCTTAGGATTGTTAGCCTTGAGGTTGCATTGTCAGAAAGTTTATTCTCTATGTACTGAGTTGAGGACCATATGTGAAATGTCACATCAGTGTTTTTTAATCCTACCTGGGCCACTTGGATCTCCTCACAGTCTGCGTCCTAGGCCTTCTCTGAATGTGATCTTAGATCGGATCACTCAAATGTGGCATCAGTGCGTCCTGGGCATGTTCACACTTATATTTTAAACTGGCCACTGGTGATCCAATTGCCCAGGACAGATGTTAATTCAAGGTGTGAACGGGGCCTAGGTGTAACCTGCAGCCAGTAAAGATATGTAAGACATCAAATTTGAAGTACTGCAAAAAAACAGAGAACTTAAATATAACCTGTAGGCTTCTTTAATGGGATCTCCTCAAACTAAATAGGTTGGTTTGATACATTTTTTTTTAAATATTTATATTCCAATATACTAAATCTAGACAGTAGTAGTAGTAATCCCAGTTTAAATATTGAAATCTTGCACCTTTACCCCTGGGATTTACCACATCTTTAAAAGTAAATTAAATGGGTTGATTACTCCATGATTTATTGCCACTGTCATTTTTTGGCATGACAGTCCCTTCGAGCATAGCTCACCCTCTGTCCTCTCTCTGTCTCTGTCTCTCTCTCTCTCTCTCTCAGCCCCTGGTCAAGCAGGACAGCCTGGACACGTACAACGAGCGGGACCCCTTCAAGAACGACGACGCCCGGGACGAGGAGGAGGACCCAGAGGACACGGACAGCGGCATCGAGGGCGAGGTGGACCCTCTGGACCGCGACGTCATCATCCAGCCGCCGCCTCCGCCGCCTCCTCTGAGACCCCCGACGGAGAGGGTCAACTTCCCCAAAGGCCTCCCCTGGGCCCCTAAAGTCAGGTTAATTGATCGGGTTTTTATGCTCTTTGTTTAGCTTTTAGTCTAAAATAAATACCCTTTCATCCTCTCATCCTCTCTCTCTCTCCCGATTACCTACTGTCTGTCTCCACTACCACCTATCAAAATAAAAGCATCAAAGCCCCAAAAAATTCCTTTAAAAATGCTACAAATTGATCCCTGTCAGTTTTTTTTATAAGCCTAAAGCCGCAGAATAACACCTCTAATGTGGCTTCCTTCTGTTATGACCATTACAGTAGAGAAAGCCTTCCCACCATTTGTAGCTGGTGTCAGTTTCCAGCCCCGATTCCGTTCCACCATGTGAGAAATTAAAACTACACTAGACCTTTACAAATATCTCTTACAGTTTTCCCTCCCCTCTATCATGCAGCAATATGCTCTCCATCTGTGTATCCCAGACAGTGTCCTGGGCCTCTCTCCGGGGTGCCACGTCTGCCTCGGGGACACTTTATAGCGCAGCATTAATCATTCATTCATCAGCAGCAAACCCCTATTTTGCCTCGCCGCTGGTGAACTTCATCATCCAACGTGCTCGTTTTCGATCGGAGCGCCGCAGCATTCGGGGCTGATGAAATTCTGAGCAGTGGGAGGTTCTGGACGGAGAGCAGCAGTGTGACTGATGAGATTCGGGAAAGCTTAACGCAGGGCTGTGTGTGTGGGAGAGGAGCAGAGATTTTTAGGAAATGCTGCTCCTTTGAAAGGCGGCTGCTCATCTGCTTGTTCCGATCCAGAGCTGCTGCTGCTGCTGTGGCGGGTGTTCTCAAAATGAGTCTCAGCTAATCTGACTGCAGTCTGTGTGGGTTTCTGCAGGGAGAAAGACATCGAGCACTTCCTGGAGACCAGCAGAAACAAGTTCATCGGTTTTACTCTGGGAAAGTAGGTGTTTGCTCTGAGACATTAAAAAAAAATCCTCATATGATTCGTAACTTATTTCAGTCCGACGTAACTGTTCTCTGTTTTATAGTGACACAGAAACCCTGGTGGGATTACCCAGACCCATCCATGAGAGTGTCAAGACTCTTAAACAGGTGAGTGGGCTGCATCTCATTCTCTCGTCACATTTCTGAACATCCTTCCCCTCCTTCTTCCTTGTGTCCTTTGCTTCGGCTCATTATGGACACAGTGTTTCCTAATCAATACTCCCACGCCGCCGAATCCCCTGATATTAGCATCCCACTTAAAAATCCATAACCCCTGTTTGAAGAGACGGAGAAATGTAGTTACACCGATGAATACCCCTCTGGCTGTCAGTTAACACTTATTCTGAAGCCTTTTTATACACTGTTTTTTGTGTTTTTCCTTCTCTCCTGCAGCACAAGTATGTGTCCATTGCTGAAGTCCAGATCAAAAGGGAAGAGGAGCTGCAGCAGTGTCCCCTGACTCTGGTCAGCAACATTATCAGCAACTTGTACTTGTATAATCTCTCTAATTACAGTTGTGTCGCAGCTTTTTTTTTAATCGATTGAATGCTCCTCTAATAGACTAATGAATCCCTCTCACAGAACACAAATCATAAGCTAAATAGATTTTTAGGTTGCCGAGCTTACTCATTTGTGGATGTGGTTGCCTGGCTGGACTGTGACTAAATCGCATCTGGCGTTGTTGTGTTTTCACTCCCTATGCATCAGTTGCAGTTGAGACATAGGTGTTAACTGACTCATTGTTATGACTGATGTATTCTGGGGGCAGCGGGGCCTCGCTTTAAATATTCTCCCAGCTGTCTCTTATTCATGGAGGCTATTTGTAGAGGTGCTGCTGACTGAAATTTCAAGGTTTCAAAAAAAAAACCTTTAAGATTTGAGGCGTTGGAAGTCGTCACCTTGGTGATGTTTGTGCTGCGTACGCGTGTGTGTGATTTGATGTGTGTGTGTGTCGATAGGGCGAGGAGGAGGTGGAGGAGACACCGGCAGAGATGTTGTACCTGGGAATGCTTCCCAACCTCTCACAGTATGTGGTGAGTCCGTTTTAATAGTGTCCCGTACTCCTGAGCTAAGGTGTGACAGGGTTTGACTTGGGCTAGATGCAGTCAGAAATGTGTTTCCCAAACTTTGCCTTGCTTTGGTAATGTTTGATAAAGTTTGGCATTTTCTTCCCCCGTGTCAGATCGCCCTCCTGAAGCTGCTGCTGGCTGCAGCTCCCACATCCAAAGCCAAAACTGACTCCATCAACATCCTGGCTGATGTGCTGCCTGAGGAGATGCCGTGAGTGCCGAGGGGAAGGCGGACGCGCAGTTTTTTGTTTGAGTTTTACATTTAGATCAAGCAGCTCCAAAGAATAAGAATAATTAATTAATTTTAAAAAAAATAATGAAAAAAAGATAATCCTCTCAGGAACATTCTCACTTTACTGCAGATTTTTACATAACTCATGATAATTAGATAATTTGGCTACTATTTCTACAGAAAGACAAGTCTGCTGTTCATATCTTGGCTGATGAAATTCTGAAATACACTCCTTTGTGGGTTTCTTTTTTGCAGCAGACTGACTGACACTCAGCCAATGAGATTATCTAAAAAAAAAAAATCAGTCTGACATTTTCATGGCTGAAATCCACATTTCCTTCAGCTTGGTTTGCAGTTGCACTCTACCTAGATACCTGGAGCTTGTTTACATGATCTGAATTCTTTATCCTGCGTGCGTGCGTGTCCTTCCTCCAGGATCACCGTCCTGCAGAGCATGAAGCTGGGGATTGACGTGAACCGCCACAAGGAAATCATCGTCAAGGCCATCTCTGCTCTGCTGCTGCTGCTCCTCAAGCACTTCAAGCTCAACCACATCTATCAGGTTACCGACACACGTGCACCTCCATCGTTACCATTTTTCTGTCCTATTTTCTCCATTTTGCCTCTGTAGTGCATACACACTAATATCCGTGCACTTCCCCCTTGCTACCTTCTCTACCGTCCAACTGATTAACCGGTCAAGTGTGCCATTACTTTCCTCCTATTATCCTCCTCCTTTTCTCCCTGCCTTGGACTCCCATCCCCCCTCACGACCTCCTGCATCAACCTGATAGGCTCTCGCTTATCACGCTGTCTGAAATCGCCTCTCTCATAAAAGAGGATTTGTCCCCATTTCAGGTGCTTAGTATCGCTCCTCTATCAGTAGTCCTCTGGTTCGCTGGGATGGGGACAGGTATGCAGATATTTTCTGTTGCTAGGAGGGGACATTCCTTCACACTCTTTTAATTGGCTGCTCAGTGTAGTTATAGTGGTGCTGCCCTCTGCTGCCACAAAATGAGATTACATGCTGAAGATGGAAGAAATTGGTTATTAAGTCAGAAATTAAGGCTACATGTAGCAACATTGCTGTGATATCTCCTGTCGAATTCAGCAACAAAATTGCTTCTGTTTTTAATCTTGCTGAAGTGAATGAGGTGGATTTGTATATCTCCTGCATGAGAATTAAAATCCCCTTTTTCTTGACCTTTATCCCACACAGCAAATTCATCAATAAAACAGGATTATCACATAGCGGATTATTTTTTTTCTGCAGATCATAATGCCAAAGAAATATCCTTAACCTTGTCTAAAAATGATCGTTCCTTTATTAGATCTCACGGTTTATTCGAAGCAGTTACGTTTTTAGCCTTCTAACTATTTCTCACCGCTACGCCTCCTCTTTTCTTTCCCGCAGTTCGAGATCGTCTCCCAGCACCTGGTGTTTGCCAACTGTATCCCACTCATCCTCAAGTTTTTCAACCAGAACATCATGTCCTACATCAGTGCCAAAAACAGGTGGGATTGTTTTCTCCTCCTCCACGCCCTCACTAGAGGCACCGCCGTGTTTGCTTTGCCGTCGAACGAAACTCTGCTTCGCCGCTAGTCGGGGACTGTGCTTTACTTCCATCTATTTTTAATCCTTTTAAGCCATCAGCGGTGGTTAAAAATAGATTGAAATAAAGCAAAACAGCAGAGTGCCCACTGTTTAAACGCTACTGCAGGAGTAGAAGCACGTTTCCAAATCTCACCCAGGCATCTATTTGATATTATTACCTCAGAGTTGTTCTTAGTTGACTCAATTATGTGCATATCTGAGTATGAGCGTACCTGCGGTTTCAGGTCTACAGGAGGTGGCACAGATGGCATCATAGTTGGCATAACTTTGACAGTCAGGTGTGAAATTTAAAAATAGACTTTACGTCACCAGTGTTTGTCCTCCTGCTTTTAAGCCCTCTGTATCAACAAGGTTTCTGTCTCTTAGAACTTTCACAGACTAAGTTGATGTTCAAAAAGTCAAGGACACTAAAGAGATTGAGGTGATTTACAAAGTGATCCATGTGTGACTTTGTGTGTTCACTTTGTAGCATATGTGTGCTGGACTTCCCCCACTGTGTGGTCCACGAGATGCCCGAGCTCACGGCCGAGAGCCTGGTGAGTCACCGTCTGATTGATCCTCTCCGGATGAAGGTCGACTACAGATGCAGCCTCAGTTTCGTTTTGACCTTGGTCTCCTTGTGTGTGTTTGTGTTTTCAGGAAGCGGGAGACAGCAACCAATTCTGCTGGAGGAATTTGTTTTCTTGTATCAATCTGCTGAGGATCCTGAATAAGCTGACCAAGTGGAAACACTCCAGGACCATGGTGAGTTATTCTGCACCATTCTGCAGAGACAGAGAAAGGAGCGACCAAGCTGACGGTCGGCTGTTTGGCGGTGTCGGGGCGTAGGTGCAGAACATACGTGCTAGCCATTAGAAGTACTAGTAGTCTTTGCGGTGCATTCAGTTGCAACCATTTGGTCCAGACTTGAGGCCATGTCAGAACTTTCTGTGCTTGTCCAGCCGCTGAGACACGAGAATAAGGAAATACGTTTTCTTGACCAATCACAACCATTGTGGTCTGCGTCACAGGGACACAGAGCTCCATTTTTTGAGAGGGGAGCATCAGGTTACATCGTGGGCTACGACAGGAAGCGACAGGCGATTATAAATTGAGCTTTAGTCCTTGGATGTCAGTTTGGTGTGTCCTGGCATTTAGGGTAGTACAATGACTTAGTCTTGAAGTAACGTGATATCTCCCTCATTACAAGTTCCAACATATTTGCTTATTGTTTGGATTCATGTCAAAAAACAAAGTCTTCTCAAAAGATTTTTTAAAACAAATGTTACTCCTGTTTCCAGATGCTTGTCGTTTTCAAGTCTGCCCCCATCCTGAAGAGGGCCCTGAAGGTGAAGCAGGCCATGATGCAGCTCTACGTCCTCAAACTGCTGAAGATCCAGACCAAGTATCTGGGCCGCCAGTGGAGGAAGAGCAACATGAAGACCATGTCGGCCATCTACCAGAAAGTCCGCCACAGGCTCAACGATGACTGGGCCTACGGAAACGGTGGGCACCGGTTTTTGTGAACTATTTAAACAGTCCACTCCAGTAGAGAACCATTAGACATTTTAGAGAGGATGGCTCGTATCTAAACTCAATTAAGATTCTTCAGTTTAGATGTTTGGTCCACAAAGGACATTAGGAAAACACTGTCACTCTTATTTGTCACAAGTCAGTTGAGGCTTTAAAATCTTCAAAATGAAGTGGTCGTGGAGCTAAATATTCCCAGCAGTCCTCCTCTACCTGCACACAAATCTGATTTAACAGGAATAATACGTATTATAACTACTCCATGTCTATTAATTACTACATGTTCATGTCATGGTTGTACGAGACCTCTATGTTCGTGTGCGTGCAATACAATACTCCAGCAGCCACTGCTGAACAGTCTGGATTGTGTTGCCATGGCAACATGCAATGGGGGGACTTTCAGGGTCACCGTCCCTCACGGGAGAGCAAGTGATCTGTCAGCATGAGTGTCGGAGGGAGAACGATAGATAGAGGCAAAAAGAGGGAGAATTGTAGGAGATGGAAAGGAAGTAAAGATTAACAGAGCACGGAGGAAAGGGATTAGACGTGAAATCGATGCGCGCGCAGGTGTGTGTTTTGCTTCATGGCTCAGAAGACAATTTGCATTAAAGAACAAGGTTGAATTGATTTTTTATTTTTTTTGTAAGCGTTTAATAAAAGACGTGTCCTTTGCTTAAATAATTCCTCCGTCTGCTCTCCATCCCAGACATCGACGCCCGGCCCTGGGACTTCCAGGCGGAGGAGTGCGCCCTCCGGGAGAGCATCGAGAAGTTCAACAGCCGCCGCTACGACAAGAACAAGAACGGCGACTTCGCGCCCGTGGACAACTGCCTGCAGAGCGTGCTGGGCCAGCGCGTGGAGCTGCCCGAGGACTTCCACTACAGCTACGAGATGTGGCTGGAGAGAGAGGTCTTCTCGCAGCCCATCCAGTGGGAGGGGCTGCTGCAGAATCCATAAGGGGTAGGAGAGAAGGAGGGGAGAACGTGGTTCTAGAGCGTGTTCTTGCTGAAAGAAAGTGAAGGTCATATTGAAGAGTAACGATGGAAGAAAGGGGGAAGGTAAGAAAAAAAAGAAGCCGGAGATTGTGTTGTGACCTCCCAGGTCATGCGGCGAAGGAGAAATGAAGAGAAGCTGGAAGCAGGATGGTAAAATGAAGTTGACAAGCTCACTGTGAGCTTGGCGTCCATGCCGCACACACACACAGACACTTGACGCTAACATGTGCCTACGACTACTGTGAACACACATGACAGGCAAGAGCAGAGGTAGCAGTTCATAAGAAACATCTGGTATCACTGTAGCAGGAGACTGTTTCTGCCCCCGTGTTACACGACGAAAATGTCCGTTTATAAAGTACGTCCCTCTTTTTTAACACGTCGGTGCTTTTCTGACTCCCTGGTGATGTTTTACTATTCATTTGTATCGGTGTGTGTGTGGTAGACATTTTACGATTTTTTAAAGAAGATGTACATTTGAATGATTTTTATTCGGTTCCTTTTTTATTATTATTTCAACATAAGAGAATAGAGTAGGGATTGGGATTGTTGATCATCGGTGATGGATTTAAAATGTTTCTTTTTTACGTATTTTCTAGAAAGAAATTATTTAAAAAAAAATGACAAACCACAGGGTCATGATCGTCCAAATGTAGAAGTGGGAGCGATTTGCTCTCGTGGCACCAAAAAAAAAAAAAAAAGTGGATAAAATATACCAGCTGTAAGTGTAATGGCGTGTTTGTGGGTGTTAAACGTTTGTATGAGCTGAAAGGAAAAAAAAATAAAAACGGGAAGAAGGTTTTGTGTTGAGTAAACGACTATCCTATTTGTTTTCTTTTAAAGCTGCAGTGCGGAACTTTTGTCTCCCCCTTCTGGCGGTGGGTAACAGTGCACATGATGCATGCAATGAATTAGTACCTCTGGAAAATGTCTCTATGTTATTTAGAGTTGAGTAAATGTAATAGCTGGTTAGTCTTTTACAAATATTTTACAAATACCTTCCTGCTCAAGGGTAATTTTCTTTGACAGGAATCCTTCCTCTGAAAGTTTTTTTTTCACGTGGAGCATCAGATACTTTTCTAGGACACTTCCCGGTTTCTGTTTCGGTCTCCTCGACTATTTGCAACTCTTGTTCCTCCACCATACCCTTCTTTGCTATGGTTGCTGCCCCCGTCAGCTCTTGGAAAGCACTTCATACTAGTTGATTGTAAAACGCACCAGCGCAGGAATGTCACCGTAGACTCCAGGTTTAAAACTCCAGATATTGTGCAAAATGCAGACTTTGAACTGCCACTGAGCAGCTAAATCCTTACCGTGTCATTTTTATATTACGGAAAAGTCCCGCACTCCAGCTTTAAGAATTCCTGCAAAAGTCAAAGCTGGTGTCCTCCAGGATTTGTCCATGTACATATCACGAACCTTAGCTTTACTCGAGTTCTAGATGGTTCCATAGAAAAGTCTAGGGTTGCTGCCGCTAACCGCTAACACAGCCGCTAAGATTTAAACAACAAATTTTTTGGTTGTTTTTTTTTCTTTTTTTTGCAATATTTCAGTCTGTGTTTTGGTCTTTAGGCCTCAGGAGTTAATATGGAGCCAGTAATCGCCACAAAGCATGTTTCATTTTTAGACTGGAAGAGAATCAACGGTGAAAACTAGCTTGCGCGCAGAGTCGCTTCCCTGGACTTTTCCTTGGAGCCGAAAAGCGGGAATTCTGTGCGACTCCCTGCTTCCGGCCAACAGCGCCCTCTCCAAATACCCGACAACAGCGCAATACACAAACCACCAACCACATCGGACTTTGCCGCCCCCACTCGAGAGACCCCAAGCAGTCGTCACGAAACATGGTGCTGTTTTTTCTAGTTGGTCTTCACTGTAACTTCCTTCAACTACCTAGTGAGCGCGCCTCCAGATCTGAGAGCTCTGAAGTCCTTCCTGGACATGTCTCTACTCAAGCACAAAAAGAAGCACAGAGGACACACGGCATGGATTTTTCTTTTGTACAACTCTTGCTTGATTCAGATTGTCACCCGCTAACTTTGAGCGGTCCAGAACCAACGTGTATTATCTTTGTATAGAGTAGTCTTTTCAACACTCGGGTTTTGTGCTTCTTCTCTGTAGAAAATGTGCATGATCACTGTTCTGTTCTGTACCCTTAAATATGACATTTTAAACGATATTTCCAGCACAATTAGAATTGTATTTTTTCTCTTAAAGTCATGGTGTACTGCATGACGAGGGATTTTATTTATTTTTCTTGACACCTTGAAGATATAATAGTATATATTTCATAGATTCTCAGGTTTACGGAGAAAATATATTGCAGAGGTTTTAAAAAGCTTCCTTGCCATCGTCAGGCTCACTACCTATAGTAAAATATTAACATTTATCCTCATATTGTGGTACTACAGTCACATGTCGGTCTCATTTCTGGTTCAGATGGGTGTTTTTTTGTTTTGTTTTGTATCTCGTGCCAAATTTGAGTGCCATTTTTTATTATTTTTTTTATTTTATTTTTCTGTTGACGCCTTAATCATTTTGAAAGCTCTGCTTTCGAGTCACTACTGAAGGTTTGCAATACGAAAACGTCATTTTGTACCTAAGAACTATTACAATCAATGAAAATTGCTGTTTCTCGTATCTGTTACAATATTCTACCAGGAAGTGTTTAGCATTGTGTTGATGTCGCTACGGTAAATGTGTGTGTTTGTCACTCACATTTCTATATCTGTATAGTCTAGATACAGTAATTTGTTCAGGGGTATGTGCAATTGCAGATAGAGGCATTATACGATAGAATGACAAATTACAATATCAAGAGTTGCTTATTAAAGGATGTTGAACACTCGCAAACTCGCTTTTCATTCGCTTGGGGAGTCTTGCAGCGGGGTTCACAGATGGCGGGGAAGCCGGGTTCGCTCGCAGAGGGTGGCTCCGAAGGTTGCGCTGAATGCACACACACGTCTTGTCACGCACTTCCTCAGGCAAATGTTCCAGCAGTTTGGGTACAGCTGTCGAGGATGGGAAAGCGAGCGCGTGTGACCTCCCCCCCTCTGTGACTGGCCGGTGGTGGGATGATGCAAAACTCCACAATTCGTCCTTCCCCCTCACAAAGTCGAGATACACCACTACAGTAAGCCGGGAGTGAGACATATTTAATGCTTCAGTTGGAAAGTTAAGTATTTGGAATGTATAAAACCTGCCACTAATACTCATGAATGTGTTTTAGGAATAAGCGTGGCAAGTACTCACAGTTGTTGTGCATAAAACAGAGTGACAGGAGACCAGAAAAAAAAATAATAAACCCAATGTGATTTTGTAGGTGAACTGACGCTTGCAGAAAGAGGCGGTTTCTGTGCCGGAGAGCTGCAGCCACCACAGCAGGAGACAGAGCCAAGAGAGTACCTCTGAGCAACAGACATGACTCATGGATTTTGCAGATATTTACCCACTATTATGTACATATACATGGGCAGAATATTGTACATAAAATAAATTTATGTCATGCACAAAATGAACCATGCACCGTGTGTGAAGACAGTAGATAATTTTTTAATGTTTCGTACACAGCAGGGATATTAACGCTAGTTTCGCCTAAAGGTTGAGCTGCATTTTGAGACCAAGCGCTGCCTTGCTGTGGAACTCGCCCGTCCAGACCAGTCCCTGTGTGTTAATGAAGGCCCCGTCTCCTTCCAACCTGCGACACACCGGTTAAGACATCTTAAAATCGTACACCTCATGCAACTAAGCTGCCGTAACATCAGAAAAATGATTGGAACTGCTTAAGAATACATTTCATATACACTGCCTGGCCAAAAAAAAAAAAAAAAGTCGACACCTGGATTTAACTAAGCAAATAGGTAGGAGCCTCCTATTGGATAATTACTGCATGGGTGATTATCTTTCAATCCTGATAGCTCATGATCGATGATCACTTAAATGTTTGGTGAAATCAAATTGAAGAAAAACAACAGTAGAACTCGGGGCTAAGTTTAATAGTGAAAGTAAGAGCATTTCCACTTGTACAATGTGAAGGGAACTCAAGGGATTGGGACTGAACAGCTGTGTAGCCTTAAGAAAACCACTAATCAATGAGGCTAACCGGAACAATTCAATTTGTTAGGGAGCATAAAGATTGGACTCTGGAGCAATGGAAGAAGGTCGTGTGGTCTGATGAGTCCAGATTTACCCTGTTCCAGAGTGATGGGGGCATCAGGGTAAGAAGAGAGGCAGATGAAGTGATGCACCCATCATGACTAGTGTCTACTGTACAAGCCTGTGGGGGCAGTGCTATGATCTGGGGTTGCTGCAGTTGCTCAGGTCTAGGTTCAGCAACATTATGTTGCCCAAAGAATGAGGTCAGCTGACTACCTGAATATGTTGAATGACCAGGTTATTCCATCAATGGATGTTTTTTTCTTCCCTGATGGTACGGGCATATTCCAAGATGACAATGTCAGGATTCATGGGGCTCAGAGTGTGAAAGAGTGGTTCAGGGAGCATGAGACATCATTTTCACACATGGATTGGCCACCACAGAGTCCAGACCTTAAGCCCTTTGAGAATCTTTGGGATGTGCTGGAGAAGGCTTTGCTCAGTGGTCAGACTCTCCCATCATCAATACAAGATCTTGGTGAAGAAATACATTTTTTTTTGCCCAGGCAGTGCATATATTAACAATGTCAGGGTTTCAGTTTTTACTGTAATAACATATATAAGACCACAGCTGTCAAAATGTTTAATCCTACCTCTCAACTGTATCGTGAAGTGTCACATTAAAGAGGATAAAACCACTAATTTCTTTTTATCCAGTTTACAATAAAATTGGAATAAAAACATTCGGCCAAACACTCCAATCCATATTATTAGTGCAGTTGTGTAACCTTTTAGTTTAGGAGATTACACAATATAAAAATAGATGCCTTTTCTTTCTTTTTTTTACCTGTTCTTGTGAAAGTGACCTTTATACACGGTGCTGTCTGGGAATGTGTACGTTCCCGCGCCGTGGTACATGTTGTCTTTGAATTCTCCTTCATATTTGGCTCCGGAGGGATGCTGCAGGGTCCCTCTGCCGTGCATCTGGGACAGGGGCGGAACAAAACAGAGAGCGTGCATGACTAACCGGAAACACTGACAGGTGCTAGTAAGGAGGTAAACACATGAACACACAGCAGGTACAAACTTTGTCCTCGCTCCACTCTCCAGTGTATATGATGCCACAGGCTGAGGTGTGTTTACCAGTACCACTCCTCACCATCGCTCCGGATTCAGATCTGCTGCACTCCCCTTCTGTTGAGACACAGATGTTATGTAGCTGTAGTAAGTGTGCAGAGCTAAATCAACCAGTTATCACTCACCATATCTGTCCCCATTAGGGAAAACGTAGCAGATCTGAATAGGGCCTTCTCCTGTAAACAGACACATTTGACCTCATGCAAATTCCATGCAAATAATCTTTCTTTTTTTAATTAGGCATCATAGCAAAGACAGAATGACTTGTGTGTGTGTGAGAGAGAGCTGGGTGTTAGAAATCAGATCTTCACACCCCACCAGACATCCGTGACAGCTTCCCCCAGCTGGCAGATGGTTGTCGGGAAATATCGCTGTGCCAACTTTGGAGATTTGAAAAGACGTCAGGGACTGGAAAGTTGATGAAATGACACAAGCCAGCTCTTTATGCTTATATTTGTTCACTTAGACGGCCCCCAAAAGATAAACAGTTCCAACTGTAAACCAACTTCCGCGTTGTGCTGGTGTTACCGTGGTTACCAATTTAGCACGAAGCTAGTTTTGAAAAGTTTTAATGTCAGAATTTTCTTTTTCATTCAAGGCCGGGTTACTCAAACATATGTCGAATTTAGTGTAGTTGAGTGAACAAAAAAAATAAAAAAAAATAAAAATTATTTATTTTTTTACAAAAATCACAAAAACCGTAAACCGGAAGAGAAACTTTAAACCCTGAGTTTTCGGCCAATGGAAGGCATGCAGGGTAGCCGGTGTTCAGAACAGCTGGCTCAGGTTTGTTCATATTAGTAATTAAAGTTTAGTCTTTGTGCTCATTTTGTACTTCATGATACGTCTCTGTATTTTATGCCATTCTTTAGCCCTCTCGACTTGTCAGGAAGCTTCTCTGAGCTAGCTCGACATAGCAAAAGTGAGGAGAGCTAGCCGTTAGCATGTTAGCTAGCTGAGCTGCCAGTTACTAGAAAATGAAACTTAACTTCCAGACAAAACGTGACGTTATTTGTAAAAAAGACAAATGCGCCGCTCTTTTGTACTTTGCTAATAATACACACTGCCTAGCCGTCTAGCCGTGGAATTAAATGGCCATGCCCCCCCGGTAGAGTTGTTAGTGTTTCCCTTTGATTGCATAATTGTAGCCACCAGCGCCGTGTGTCAGCCACCATCGAATTTGCTCGCACTTGAACCGACAGTGCTACAGCGAGCGACCCCACAGCTATTATCCGACTCTGTGCTCTGCAGTGGATGTACAGTATCTGCCTGCTCTGCCTCCGCAACCAGCAGCTCTCTCTGCTCCTCTCTTATCCAGGATTATTGGAGACTTCCAAAGCCCAGTGCATGCGTTTCTCCTCCAAGATTGTTTGCTGCAATGAAAGGACACTGACTGAAAGTGAGTATGATTATTTTAAGAAAGGAGTGGTGTTTTGGTAGTGATTTTTTTTCAAGGTAGGCTGATTTTAAAGATGGTATTGTTTTGGCAGAGACATGAGCGCGAGGAGGAAAGGTGGGAAGCCGAACAGAGGAGGAGGGAAATTTAACAAACCAAGAGGAGGTGGTGGTAGGGGAGGCGGAGGCGGAGGTGGAGGTGGAAGTCGGAAAGCAGGAGCAGGTCACTGGCTCGATGACGACGATGATGATTTCAGCCTTGATTTCAGACCCGCTCGTCCCAGCAGGTGTAAAATCAAAGTCAAGCACTTGATTATCATCTTTGTGCACATTTTATTTCATTTTATTCTCACCTCCTTCTGTGTTTTCCCTGGCAGACCCAGTAGAGGACGAGGCGACGGTGGACGTTCCGGTGGCAGGGATGGGGGTCGCGGAAGAGGAGGCAGGGATCGAGAAAGGGATAGTAGAAGGGATGGGAAAAGCAGCGGTAAGGCTCTCCCGAGGTCCCTGGCGAGTACTAGGGTGTACCCGAAGCCCGGGGACAGCTTCAAGCCAGAAGCGAGCAGCATGCCCTTGCAGAGGATCTTCATGACTAACGAGAACCAAGAGCAACTGAAGGAGCTGCTGCGGCATCTACAGACCCAGGGCTTGGATGAGCCCTATGAGTGAGTACATGCTTATGAACATGCACACACTGAGCTTCATTTGCTGAAGGAGACTAATTGAAAAGACTCATACCAATATCTCCTCTTCAGTGAATCTGGTTCAGATTACTCAGGGGCACAAGAGGAAGAGGAGGAATTCGATGAACTGGATCACCGTGACGAAGGCCAGTTCTGGGCCACTAATGATGAGCCTGTGGAGCGAGCAGAGAGCCCAGAATATGACCCAGATTATGATGATGAGCGGCCAACACCTGAACCTATCATCTCCTTATTTGCAATAGGAAAACTCTGCAGGTGATTGTCTTTTATTTCGTTTCAGATTTTGAATGTTGTACGTGAGCCTGCCAAGATTGAACCTAAAAGAGTTTGGTGTATATTTACTTTTTCTCTGACCCCTCTCTTTTCTCACCTTTCCTCTGTATAGGTATGGTTTTGACAGGGAGCGCAGCAAACAGGCCCTGGAGTCTGGTGGTGGAGATTTTGGAGCAACTCTGGAACAGCTCCTGCTTCAGGTTTTCACGGAGCGCTACGGCCAGAAAGCGGTTGGTCCCGATGGCGTCGACGGCATCCCCATGGATGAATGCTTGAGCCAGAGACAGGAGGAATCTCTGGCCCTAGCTGCCATTTATGGCGACCGTTTCAGCGAGCGCATTGCCAACGCAGTCTGGACTGTAACCCTGGACCTCTCATTCCTCTCAAACAGTGCTTCCAACAGCGCGGGAGTGGATAAGGGTCGAAATGGTCGAAAAGCTGCAAACATCCGTGACATTTGTAGATTCTACCTGAAAGGTCAAGGCTGCCGGTTTGGAGACAAATGCAAGTTCAAACATGAACCCCTCCCAAAAGAGAATCCTGGGTCTGGTTCCTCAGACCTGATGGGCCCGAGCCAGCCTGGCTTCAGCAGCTATTCTCCTCCTGAGTATGAACTAGAGGTTCGTTTCCCCAAAGGGAACCGTTACCCATTCCAGGCACCGATAGTTGCCTTCAGTACCAATGACAAATCTTTCGGGGCTGCGGGGAGGATCAGTGTGACAGAGAGATTATTCGGTGAAGCGTTAGCTGCAGCGAAGTGCAACGAACCTGTCGTTTACACTCTGATAACTTTATGTGAGGACGAAGTTACCATGAAGGAACTGTTGGCTGTCGGCCATCACAAATACAGCACACCTCCACCTGTTGTGGTGGCTCCTCCACCTTCTCTCGCCATAGCGAAGAGTAAGAGCGTGAAGAGCAATGCTTCCGAGGAGACCAGGAGTAGCAGCACCACCAGTAGTAATCACACAAACAACAGGAGGACGGCTACACCCAACAACCAGAGACACATAGATGGTGAGTCAACTGGATCATTTCATTTACATTTTCTTTACATTGAACTTACAGAACTGTATTTATATTGAAATCCTGTGTTTTAAGTGAAAGATACTGGAGAGGCCGAGGATCTTTATGAGAGGGAAGAAGACGAGGAAGACAAAGCTGTTCCTGTTGTGGACGAGAGTTACGTCAATCTGAGGAAGAAGATGGTGAATAAGCACAATCAGAAGATGGGCAACCTACTGCAAGAAAACGGCAAGCTGTGCCGGGAGTTCCAGAAGAAACAGGTGGGACTGAGCAAAAAAAAAATAAAAAATCTCGTCTTTGATTTATCTTACTCGACAAGCTCTCCGACACAGTGTTTTAATGCATTCTTTTTATTTCTTCTGTCACCTTAGTCATCTAGGAAATTCAAGTCAATGCTGGAGCAGAGGAGTAAACTCCCAGCTTGGCGAGAAAAAGAGAACATCCTAGATGTGTTGGACCACTGTCAGGTGCTGGTGGTCAGCGGGATGACAGGGTGAGTTCAGGCGTACACAAAACCTCACACATGCTGTTTGTGCAAACTTGATTTGGTTTAACAGAAAGCTGAAATTATTATTATACTTTATGAGGTTCATTACTCTCCTACTAGTTAAAATACATTCTCAAAGTATAGTTTTGTATTGAAAAGAAAACATGTGTTAGGTTTTGTTTTGTTTTTTAAGCTCAGTCTGTACTTGACCATAGATCTGTCCATTTTCTGTTACTTTCCTGCAGGTGTGGTAAGACCACTCAGATTCCTCAGTTCATTCTGGACGCCTCTTTAAGCGGTCCAGCGGATCAGGTGGCCAACATCATCTGTACCCAGCCGCGCCGCATTTCTGCCATCTCTGTGGCTCAGAGAGTGGCACAAGAGCGCGCAGAGAGTCTGGGCAACTCTGCGGGCTACCAGATCCGCCTGGAGAGTGTCAGGGTAAGAATTCATTCAACATGCACTTCTAGCATCCAGTATTCTGAAGTACTGGCTTTTTAGTAACTGTGTCTAATCGACGGTAATTGTCTCGATTAATGTGGCAAAATAACTTCCTTGTTCAGACGTCAGCCACCAGACTGCTGTACTGCACCACAGGCGTGCTGCTGAGGAGATTGGAGGGCGAGGCAGACCTTAAAGGTGTCACGCATGTCATTGTGGATGAGGTGCATGAGCGGACGGAAGAGAGGTGAGATTGTTCACTCGGATAAGGTGCAGAAAGTATTTTCATTAATTTGTAGTTGTCAGTGTCAGGTTGATCTCAAATGATATCCATAATTTTCCTTTTTCTAATCATTTTCAGTGACTTCCTCCTGTTGGTGCTCAAAGACTTAATTATTCAAAGGCCAGACCTGAAGATTATTCTAATGAGTGCTACTCTTAACGCCAACCTCTTCTCTGAGTATTTCTACAACTGTCCTACTATCCACATACCAGGTAATCCTCGTCTATATTACACTCAACCTGTGAGTTTTATATTCTGTCTGCACCTCAGTGCAGTCCATCTTTTCTCTCCCTCTTAATGGATATGTCTTGTTCCAGGGCGTACTTTCCCCGTTGATCAGTTTTTTCTTGAAGATGCCATCGCTAAAACCGGGTAAGAGAATCCTCCTCCTGTGTCTCTCTACATGTTTAATAACCAAGTGTCTGTGTCTTGTACTCACTCCACACACTTTGCTCTCTTGTCCCAGTTATGTCATTGAGGACGGCAGCCCTTATATGCGCTCAGGGAAACAGAATTTCTCTTCCGGGAGTGGGAGAGGAAGCAAAGGCAACACAAGGGACGTGGTGGATGACTTGGGCGATGACGTTTGGAACTTCATGTCTTTCTGTAAGAAGGACTTTGTCAAAGACTCTATCCCAGACCAGCAGCTCAGCCTGCAGGATCTCACAGTCCGATACAAAGGTAACAAGTGGACCTCCTGAATTTAAACCAAACAAACTGCTGCTTCTCAGTGCATTAATATTAAATACTGTTTTTGCTGATGCAGATACTAAGAAGTCTGTGCTCAAGACGATTGCTGCAATGGACCTGGACAAGATCAACATGGACCTGGTGGAAAGCCTGCTGGAGTGGATAGTGGATGGAAAACACAACTACCCACCAGGTAAGAACCCTCTGTATAAAATCAGTCCAGCTGCTGTTCCTTCAGTTTGTGTGTTGATATATTCTTGGGGTTTCTTCACAGGTGCCGTGCTTGTGTTTTTGCCTGGCCTCGCTGAAATCAAGATGCTGTATGAGCAGCTCCAGTCCAACAGGATGTTCAACAACAGGCGCACGTCCAGGTCTGGGGACGACAGTTCCTCTTAATCGGCAAAAGTCATGCTTTGTGTTATTTTCTGTTTGTTACCTCCAGCAGGAACATTCCCACGTCATTAAAAAAACAACATGTAAAACCTTCGTTAGCCAAATTCTAACTGTGATTGTGCTTCTCCCACATCAGGTGTGTGGTGTATCCACTCCACTCGACGTTGTCCAATGAGGAGCAGCAGGCTGTTTTCAGCCGGCCTCCAGAGGGCGTCACAAAGATCATCATCTCCACCAACATCGCTGAGACCTCGGTAACCATTGACGACGTGGTGTACGTCATCGACTCCGGCAAGATGAAGGAGAAAAGGTAACGTTGTAATATGCTCGCATAGAAATTTCTGGGTGTAAATTACGTTGTTTTATTAATTTAACAACCGCATTTAAATAGCCGTATCATATGCTTGGAGTCACTGAAGGAATATTTATTCACATTTCTTGCTTGTGTTTTCAGATATGATGCATCTAAAAGCATGGAGAGCCTGGAGGACTCGTGGGTTTCTCGGGCCAACGCACTGCAGAGGAGGGGTCGAGCAGGTCGTGTGGCCTCGGGCGTCTGCTTCCACCTCTTCACCAGCCACTGCTTCCAACACCAGCTGTCTGAGCAACAGCTGCCTGAGATCCAGAGAGTACCCCTGGAGCAGATCAGCCTCCGGTACATCCATCTGTTTGCTCTTTAAACGACGCCAAGTGGCTTTGTTGTCTCTGCAAATGCAAATAGTGGAGATTTATGTACGACAAGGCTGTAGGGATTTATGCTGGAAAATGGAGGGGAAGCTGGTTTAGCACCTGTGAGGGTGTCCAATGTGGTTGGGTCAGATGAGGGTCCTCTTCACCGTGCTTTTATTTACACTCCCTTCGACAGAATCAAGATCCTGGACGTGTTTGCGGAGCTGACGCTGGAGTCGGTCTTCTCTCGGCTCATCGAGCCCCCGGCCATGGGAAGCTTGGACGCGGCCAAGCAGCGCCTCCAGGACCTGGGAGCTCTGACTGTCGACGAGAAGCTGACCCCGCTGGGCTACCACCTGGCCTGCCTGCCCGTCGACGTGCGCATTGGGAAACTCATGCTGTTCGGTGCAATCTTTCGCTGCCTCGACCCGGCTCTCACCATCGCTGCCAGTCTGGCCTTCAAATCACCATTTGTAAGAGGCAGCTCGACACTGTTGAGAGACCATATGTGTCACTTTTCTGCAGCCGCAACGCTAAATCTAGGATCATTTATGTCGCAGTACAGTTTCTTAACCAGCTACTTCATCTTTGTGATTATTCTGACCCCATAAAATTATAAACAAAAGCGTCTTGGTGCATTTACTTTCTGCATTTGGTCTGTTTCCAGGTGTCTCCTTGGGATAAGCGAGAGGAAGCCAATGAGAAGAAACTGGCCTTTGCTCTGGCCAACAGTGACCACTTGGCTTTGTTACAGGCTTATAAGGTACTGACTGTGCTTATTTCTATGGAAGCCTGTGTTGCTATGTAACTGCGTTGACATAGCTTTTGATGGATTATCCCTCTCTTGCAGCGATGGTGCGGTGCTGCACAGAACGGCCACCAGGCTGGCTTCGTTTACTGCAGGGAGAACTTCCTGTCTTGGCGTGGTTTGCAGGTAAGGCAGCCCAGTCTAAATATGGACCCGTTGACATTGTGGATTATCAGACATTGTCCGACAGTAGCTACATTTACACGGACACCGGTGTTCCACTAATAATCAGATTAAGATGTTATCCATATGAACAGTTAAGTTGGAATATCTAATCAGAATGTTTTGATGAGGTATTCAGATATTATTTCTGAATCGTGTACATTTCCTAAAATGTGTGGCCTCTACAGGAGATCGCCAGTCTGAAGAGGCAGTTCGCTGAGCTGCTGTCTGACATCGGCTTCATCAAGGAGGGGCTGAGGGCCAGGGTTATCGAGCGCATGTGCTCTAAGGGCACTGATGGCGTCCTGGAGGCCACTGGTCCTGAGGTGACACACACTCAAACACTCATTCAATGATCTAGCATTAATTCTGATAAACATAATGTCTGAAAATGTATGTTTTGCTTCTCAGGCAAACCTCAACTCAGAAAACATCCGGCTGATGTCCGCCATGCTCTGTGCTGCTCTCTATCCCAATGTGGTCCAGGTGCGTTTTTACCGCCTCCGTCGTTAGAATTTAAAAAAAACAAAAAACTATGAGAAACGGCCTCATGCTTCATATCACGTGTTTGATGTGGTGGTTTTCCAGGTACGAGCTCCTCAGGGGAATTACAAGATGACCAGCAAAGGAGCGATGAAGATGCAGCCCAAAGCCAACGAGCTCCGCTTCATGACCAAGAACGACGGCTGCGTCCACGTGCACCCGTCGTCTGTCAACTACACGGTGAGAGGATGAGATGCTAAACTGAGTCATTGGATAAGTTGTCTTAGGCATGGATCGGTCAGCTACATCAATGAACCATATGATGCAGGAGAGGAAACACGAAAATAATCCTACAGTTTGAAGAGCTTTGAGACTAGCATCTACCACAAGTGTTGTTGATTTCAAACCCTGTACCTCTCCTCCGTGTTTCAGGTCCGCCACTACGACAGCCCCTACCTGGTTTACCACGAGAAGGTGAAAACGAGCCGTGTTTTCATCAGGGACTGCAGCATGGTGTCGGTCTACCCGCTGGTGCTGTTTGGAGGCGGTCAGGTCAACGTAGAGCTGCACAAAGGAGAGTTTGTCATCTCCCTGGATGATGGATGGATCAGATTTGCTGCATCTTCACATCAGGTCAGAGGGTTAAACGATAACGCAGAGCGTATCGCTTTAGGAAAAAAAAATGTCTCTGTTAAATGATAAATTAGCATGGCCCAGACCTCGGCGAGAAAAGATGTTATAAAAAGTTTACAAGCGGTTTGTAAAGTAGTTTAATATGCTTTAAAGGTTTAACAGGCTTTTGTGAGGTCACCACACACAGCCAAAAACATAATTCAGAAATACTGTTACATAGTAGGAAAAAAACTGTAATTACACAGGGATATAATATTCAACTAAACTTGAATCTTTAAATGTGTGCGTGTTCCCCAGGTGGCTGAGCTGGTGAAGGAGCTGCGCTGGGAGCTGGACCAGCTGCTGGAGGACAAAATCAGGAACCCGAGCATGGACCTGTGCAGCTGCCCCCGCGGCTCCCGCATCATCCGCATGATCGTCCACCTCATCTCCACGCAGTAGCTCCGCTTTGTCGTCATCAAAAAGGGCTCAAATGCAGGCAGCTCTGTTGTGCAAATATGTTTGTGCTCCTGCATCACTGCCACAGAGTCATTTTTTAATGATCCGTTGAAAGGAGAGACGGCTGGAAACGCGTTCAAGGTTCGACAGGGCGAACGCTGTACTTGAAGGGAGGTCCTCAGCTTGAAGGACGATCGCCACACCACCCCGTTGCCACCTGACACTTTACCACAACTATCAGTTTACACAAAGATGTTATTCTGTTGCTGCACTACTGGCTTTTTAAAGAAATGGCTCTATGCAGGTGATATGTTAAAGCACTTGTTTCTAAAGTCTTGTTTACAACATGCAGCAATAGAGGAAAAAAAAAAAGGTCAGTGCAGTAAATTGGCGCTCAGCTGATTGTTACATTTGATGTCACGTACAGTGGTGTGAAAAAGTGTTTGCCCCCTTCCTGATTTCTTATTTTTTTCCGTGTTTGTCACACCGAAATGTTTCAGATCATCAAACAAATTTAAATATAAGACAAAGATAACACAAGTTAACGCAAAATGCAGTTTTTAAATGAATTATTATTATTATTATTAAGGGGAAACAAATCCAAACCTACATGGCCCTGTGTGGAAAAGAGTTTGCCCCCTGTTAAAACTTAACTGTGGTTTATCACACCTGAGTTCAGTTTCTCTAGCCACACCCAGGCCTGATTACTGCCTCACACGTTCTCTATCAAGAAATCACACTTTTTCACACCGCTGTATTTTCTGTACTGTACATTTTTAATTTAAGTTGTGTGTCCTGCTCACAACTGAGAGGTTTCTTGGGTCCATATTGGATTTCTTACACTTAATGAACTGTGTATAAACAAAGCTTATGAGTATTTATTTGTAATGCATGACTGAGAGATCCAAGAGCTTCTGCATGGTATTCACTTGTTCTACATTTACTGAATGTATTTAAACATTAGTGATGTCAAAACCACGCAAGGGCTTTTACAACCAGGTGGGAGATGCCAAAGAACTTAAAAGCCGCTGTCTTACCAAGTGATGAATTCCACCGCACTACAGATAAAAAAAAAAAAACTAAATAAAATGAACATGGCTGACTGTAATTTGCTCTTGCTCAGTTCTTGTAAGCGGTGTTGTGTTTGAGCCCTGGCTCGGATGCAGCAGAAGGATTTACAGGTTTGTGGGAGGAGAGGACAACCCCTTCATTCATGAGTAAGTCTGTTCTGTCTCTACGACAACAGGACATAAACAAATGGGGTATCAGTATCCCAGCTGAAGCTATTTGGTTGCCACCTACAACAGTGCCATGTCCAGAACTGGTAAGATATATATTTTAATTTGTTATATATTAACCACTGAATTAAATTATTTTATTAAAGCCTTCTTCTATGTGAATATGTTGTTTAACAGATGGGTAAATAATCTGATTAAACTGGAAGTGCCCTTGACATCTTCCACTATGGTAAAGTATATGTGACAATAACTATCAGGACTATAAAGTGATTATATAATCAAGCATATATTTAGTAAATCCCTTATTTTCTTACAAGGCCACCAAATCTAGGAAATCAAGGTCCCTCAGTTCTAAGCCGACCAAGAAGAACGGGAGTCCAAAAAAGCCCAAGAAGAGATCCTCTAGTGCCAAATCCACCAAGACAGACGTGGACATCCTGAGCCCAGCAGCCAGGGAAAATGTCTACTACATTTCCCACAATGCAGCTGACTGCCTGGAGTTCAGAGGCTTCGGCTGGCCAAAGTCAAACAAGAAGAAAACGAAGAAGGGGACAAAGCGCAAGAAGAAAAAGTAGATCCTAAATTCTGCCAAAGTTAAGCTTTTTTTCCCCTCTATTATAGTTGAAGGGTAAGATTTAAATGCCTCCCTGTGGCGCCATCTGATGGACATGTGTGTAACGACAAGCAAACTGTGCCAGTTTAGATTTCACAATTCACGAGACAAAGACTTTAAAATTCATTATCTGCAACTTTATTGTGCGCTTAAATGATTCAGGATTGTATTTGTACTAATATGATAAAAAGTTTGGCAGTTCTTATTGACAAGATGGAATACGTAGAAGCAAGCTGCATTAATGTTCACCTCAGAGAACAACACACACATCTTCTGAATGACATGTGTAAGTTAAAACACCACAGTGCATTATTAAAGAAAAGAAAAAAGACCAGCCACCAGTGCCACAGACCTGGGTTTAAGATGATCCCACTGGTTGTAATATTCCTTAAATCCAGTCATTTTTTACTAATAAATACAGGCTACAATGAGAACATGCCTTTAAAACTACGGGCAGAAACAAATACTGTTCCAGGCACTGTTTGTATTTTACATAGTAAATCCTTTTATCAAATGTACACATGTTATATCAGCACCCTGTAAAATAAATATTTCCTTTGCAGACGGAAGTCTGTTCTCGCAACATGGTCCCGGTCTCCTCACTCTGACGGCGGCTTCTTCTTGGCCTCCACGTCTTTCTTAAAGGCTTCAAATTTCTTGCCTATGTTGGGAACCTAGACAGGAAAGATTACACTTATTTATAGATTATATATACAGCCTTTCTTTTATTATTAAAGTTGTAACATTGAGTCATGCTTGAATTGTGAGGTATTGCTGTCAATCATCCCTTCTGTCCAATCCCAGCTTGTGGTGCAAACAGCTGCGCCTCTGATTGAACGGCTCAGTTAAAGCCAGTCTGGAGGACTTAATGCAGAACCCCATTGAAAAAACTCAGGAATTTAGCTGCAGAGTTCTCGCTTTTTTCTTCATATATTTATTTATTTTTAGTCTTTTGTACAGTTAAATGTTCTCTGCAGCTGCTCAGTCAGTGCAGACAATGCGTGTTTGAGTGGATTAAGACTATGTAGTTTCATGAATTAGATTTAGATTTGTTTCAGCACCTCGTTATAACTGTTTTACCATCACCACCATGAAAACAGTCACTGTTGTAGGTGTAACTTTTGAAGTGGCACGTAATGTTGTTGACGGAAACATTTCTCTAGACACGCCTGGTTTGTATGGTGCAGACTAGGAGATAACAGCTAATTCGTTGAAAAACAAAAAAACAAAAACAAAAAGTTAAAAGGCTGATAAACTTACCTCATAGTTTTGAGCGAGGTACATCCCCACTACATTCCCCAAGGTGAATCCAGCCTGGAAGACAAACACAAGTTTCATCAAGGTCAATCTCTAATCTCTGCTACTGGAATTATGATTTGACCCAATAAACATTTATTTCCGTATTTACGCAATGCTTTACGACTTTTACTGACAGCCAGTTGTCACTATGCTAACACATTAGCTAAGCTAGTTTCGCTGGCATCTCTCAGCATCCCTGACAAATGCCGACACTGTGATTAAAAATATCCATTTAACTCACCAGAAATTGTAGCATGGTTGAATAACGATGCCACCAAAGGTCTGCGAATGGAAATGCGGTGACAAAAAAACAGGCAGTCGGTTCAAAGTTAGAGTGAGACCTCGAACAAGCCAGTCCAGCGAAGCTAGCCTGTCATCAACAAAAATAACGCGCATGCGCGAGATAATTCAATCTCGCGTTGTCTTCCCAGAAGCTGCGCTGTAGTCTCTATTCAGCCATGAGCCGTGGTAGATCGCCGCTGAAGAACTACAACTTCCGACACTTCTCAAAACCCCTGGGCCGTCCAGTGGGTGTTGTTGCAATGGTGGTATCGGTGGGACATTGAATGACTTTGGCTCCATCTCGAAAAAACAGGTTTAACGGTTTAATTCAGTAACCGACGAGCATGGAGGCTCTCATTCCGGTGATAAACAAGCTCCAAGATGTGTTCAACACTGTGGGTGCGGATGTTATACAGCTGCCGCAGATTGCGGTAGTGGGGACTCAGGTAAAATGTGTGATTGTGTGCACTTTGTGTGTACAACTGAGCGGCTGTCATGCTAACTATATAACCTTGCTTCAGAGATACACATGTATGCATGGGGACTAACATTAATTATTACAATAGTGCTATTTGACGTGCTAAAATGAATTCCCAGAGATCGCGTGGAGTCGTGTAGCTATGCTAAAATCCCATTTTGACTGCTGCCATTCTCATCTGCACTGGTGTCTATTTTGATTAATTAGAGCTATTTCAAGAGCCGCATGCACACATCAGGCTCTGTTGGCTAAAACTAGGTCAGTGTTTGAGGAGGACAGGTGCCATTAGCTCTGCTGGCTCTAGGTGTGATGCAGCATGTTTCCATATGAGGCTGTGCTGGTGTGTTGAATCAGAAATGCTGACCCCTCTGTGTCTGTATATGCAACTGTGTGTCTCCAGAGCAGTGGGAAGAGCTCTGTGCTGGAGAGCCTGGTTGGCAGAGACCTGCTTCCTCGTGGGACTGGCGTTGTAACCCGGCGACCTCTCATCCTCCAGCTGGTCCACGTGGAACCTGGAGACGCCAGGAAAAATGATGACGGCGGTAGGTGCCAACATCCAGCAGATCTCTGCAGTGTTTCAGACTCTAACACAGAGGCACTGTGATACCTAAGCTAAGTTCCTATATCTACACCTACAGAGCTTTCAGATCCCTACACACACACACACACACACGCACACATGCATGCAAGCATCAGTTTTAAAGTCAATGTCTTTTCAATCACTTGCAGGTGCCATGATGTGAAAAAAAACACTGTGCTTCACAAAGGTGCTTTCATTTTTAATACCCTGGAGTAGCTTCTTTTAGCCCCACTACCCCGCTCCTCCTCAAAGCTCCACCTGTGATTCCAGCTGCTTTCGTTCATCACAACAATAGCCGCCGCCAGGCATCGATCCTCGTGTTAGTCGTGCTTTCTTAGCCTCCCGCAAAGAGTAGTTCCTCCTAACAGTTGCCATCTGCCTGAGTATGCTAAGCTATAACTGCAACCTGTTGTGTTTCATTATGGTTTACAGGCAGAGAAGGTGAAGAGTGGGGCAAGTTTCTGCACACGAAAAACAAGGTTTGTGTTTGTGTTATACAAAAAGTATTTAATTAATTAACTTAAGTTTTACTTTTTGTGACGGCTGTTGTTTTTCTTCTTTGCAGATCTACACAGATTTTGATGAAATCAGGCAAGAAATTGAAAATGAAACGGAGCGAGTGTCTGGGAATAATAAGGTGAGACATGGATGGATGGAGGGAGGATGTTTTCTGGTGAAAGTCAGCTCTCAGAACGACTCAAGGATGTTATGATGAACGTTTCTGATGACCTAGTATTAAGGCACGGGTGGAGGAAATCTGAGATCTTCACACATTTAACCAGAATATATATATATATATATATTTATATATATAAGCAGTACATGAGAAATGTATTCCCAGTTTCTTTAACCAGCCAGAAACCTATCTCCAACTTCTCTGCCAGCTGCAGGCAAACTAAGGATTAGTGTCTATTAACGCATGTAAGAGAGAATTAAAATATCCCAGATGCAATAAGATGAGGACACACACAACTTTCCCCCCCAGCTCTGAGAAAGTGAGTAAAGGCTTAGGATACTGCCCCGAGCTGCAGAAAGTAGATTTCACAGCAGAGCTTATATGTTATCAAACTTTAGGTCACGGTGGAAAATCACACTAACACTTCATGGCATGTAGTTTAAGGTCACTGCTCCCTAGGGCGGTGTGGAGGCTTCTAGAAAGCTGACAAGAAGCCAAAGGAAGAGTTGTTTCATTTAGCAGTGTACAACTTTGAGTTATTTACGTAACCCCGGCTCTATGAGTGAGTGGTCTTACTAGCTTGTTAGCCGCTAACTGTCGAGAGTAGCATTATCCTTTAAAGTTAGCCAGAACCTCAAAGTTAGCAATAGCTTCTCAAAAAAAACAAAAACGTTATCAGCCCTCGTGAAGAGATGATTCACAATAGATGTTCTAACACAATGAAGGCACTAATGGTATGAAATTATATCACAAGTCCCACGTGGATGGATGGAAGATATATGTTTCCTTTTGCTAACATTAGCTACTTAAAGAGCTAGCAGACATAGTTAGCATTAGGATCGTTTGCCTTCTTAAATGTTGCCTGACTGTAGCTCAAGATTTTATGATAGTCAGGAACACCTGTTGGGAAATAAATATATGTATCCAGAATATATCTATATTATTTATTATATAATCTGTCTCACACTATAAATGTGAAGCAACTTTTTTTTCCTGGTCCAGTAGCTTGAGGCTAACTGTTTTTTTTTTGGACACGTTCAGTGAAGCAGTGCACATTTATTCTTTCCTTGTCCCTCTGCAGGGAATCAGCGATGAACCCATTCATCTTAAGATATTTTCCCCTCACGTTGTCAACCTCACACTGGTGGATCTGCCAGGAATCACTAAGGTAACTCATGCTCTACTTCTTACTTCCAGCTCCCCAAGACAAGGCTTTGATCTGCTGGCACCCCTGGGGAAAACAAAATTGTTATACGACGCTTCCTTTCTTGAAACTTTAAATTAAAGAAAGGCTTGAAAACCAAGATTTACCAGATATTCCTGGTCACCGGTGTTAATATCCCAGCCTGGCCGACACTTGTGGATTTCATATTTGTAGACGACGGGAAATTAATAACTCAGTCTTGATGCTTCTAAACCGTCTGCTTTTAAAGCTCAAGTGTACTCAGGCTTTGATTCCAGCCTCATTAGTTCGCCCCCTCTGGTTGAACATGTTAATTTGAGAAATCCCTTGCTTTAGTGTCTAATGAATCAAACTGACATGTACTGTGTCTTTTCCTTTAATTGGCATTGTTCCGTTCAGGTCCCCGTGGGTGATCAGCCTAAGGACATTGAGGTTCAGATAAGAGATCTAATCCTGAAGCACATCTCCAACCCCAACTGCATTATCCTGGCTGTCACGGCGGCTAACACAGACATGGCCACCTCGGAGGCTCTCAAGGTGGCCCGGGAGGTCGACCCTGACGGTGAGGAAAACCGAAATGAAGACGTTCTCAAAATAACGATGGCCTTTACCAGCCTTTATGATCGCAGCACTGACCTTTGTGAATTAATGTGATTCATCAGGCAGGAGGACACTGGCTGTGGTCACCAAGCTGGACCTGATGGACGCTGGAACCGATGCTATGGACGTACTGATGGGCAGAGTCATCCCCGTCAAACTGGGCCTCATCGGAGTAGTCAACAGGTCTAAAAATACAGTGTTTAATACTCTAGGACATAATGCACTTCTCATAATGGAGATGAGTGTTTAATGTAAGTGATAAGTGGATCCAATACAATAGAGATGAGTGTGCCACGATCAATTTTTAATGCTGATAGTGAAGTATATGAGAATACACAGATCAGAAAAAAAAAAAAAACAGCGGTCAAGAGAATAACATTGATGATCTCATTACAATGTAGTGTTCTCCCGGGAAAGCTTGGTCCTGGCGTTTATGTGGATGTTACTTTGATATGTACCACCACCTGAACATTGATGCAAACCAAGCACATCACCACGGCAACGGGTGAACTTCCTTTCCTTGCATCCTGGTAGCATATTTTCCCTCGATAAGGGACGTGCACGCACCCAGCCGTCCACAAAGCGTGACGCATCAGAGCAGGCCACCTTCTTCCGTTGCTCCGTCGTCCAGTTCTGATGCTCGTGGTGTCATTGCAGGAGCTATTGGCAGATGACAGGCGTCAGCATGGGTACCGCGACTGGTACAACGCCAGTCATCTAGCCATCACAGTTTGGCACTTGTCAAAGTCACTCAAATTCTTCCACTTTCCCATTTTTTTTCCCCTACTTGTAACACAAAAACCTTGATCACAAAATATTCACTTACCGTCCAATATATCACCCACCTACTGACAGATACCATGACAACAAGCTTGCTTGACCCGTGATTATGATCAAGTGGTCATAATGTTATGGCCGACTGGTGCATATGCAGTATTTAGAAAGCAATAACAGATCGTAGTATGGAAGTAGACTTGATCCCTTAAATATCAGCGTTGTTGCCTTTAACCGTTTAGGAGCCAGCTGGACATCAACAACAAGAAGTCGGTGGCTGACGCCATCCGGGACGAATACGCCTTCCTGCAGAAGAAGTACCCGTCTCTCGCCAACAGAAACGGAACCAAATACCTGGCCAGGACCCTTAACAGGTAACTGTGAATGTTAACCTTGACAGTAGTACAAGAGTATAGTTGGAAGAACGGTAGAACAAAAGAACAAAACATCAGAAGCCTGTGTGGATCCAGTCTGCGACAACAGCTGCTTATTTTGGGTGCAGACATGACAGAAATTAACACATTTAAAATAGACAAGAAAGTATTTTCACCTCGTTTGTGCTTCCAAAAACCTGGTTAAGTGTTAGAAAAGGCCGTCGTTTATTGTGGGTGTGTTGTTTTCAGGCGTAGAATAAGGGATAATTAAATGAGTGATTGTGCAGCTTGTTGGTGCTTTAGTTGTGGATCATTTTTTATATGGATTCAGCATCATCATGTCTGATGTCAGAAGCAGCCCTGGCATTAAAAAACAACCTTCAGACACTGCTGCTATTGTTTGTCATGTGAAATTCAACGCTCTGCCCTTTTACTGTCTTTAATGTCAGGCTACTGATGCATCACATCCGAGACTGTCTGCCCGAGCTCAAGACACGGATCAACGTCCTGGCAGCCCAGTACCAGTCCCTGCTCAGCAGCTACGGCGAGCCCGTCGAGGACCAGAGTGCCACCTTGCTCCAGCTCATCACCAAGTTCGCCACAGAATACTGCAACACCATCGAGGGCACGGCCAAATACATCGAGACGGCCGAGCTGTGAGTACCGGCCGCTGCCGCCTCTCTCGCTCCCCGCCACACGGTGATGCTGTTGATCCAGCGCAGGGGAAATGAGCAAAACAGCTGCATTGGTTTCATCATTTGATGTAATGCAGCTTGTTAGTTGAGGCACGCACAGCCTCTGTGAAGGAAGAGCTGACGGGAGAGGAGGCCAACGGGGTTCACGTTGCAGCTAATATCCCCCCGCTGATGTTTTTTATTTCAGGTGCGGAGGAGCCCGAATTTGTTACATATTCCACGAGACTTTTGGCAGAACATTAGAGTCTGTGGATCCTCTGGGAGGCCTGAGCACTATAGACATCCTAACAGCCATCAGGAACGCAACAGTGAGTGCAGCCGCATTATCTCGTGAATGCCACATCATTAGCGTCCCTGCAGATTCTCCTTTTCATTCTGCTTGTTGCTCACTTAGCACTTGTTGCCCTGCTAACCCGCCGCTCCCCCTCTCCTCCTGCGCTAGGGGCCCCGTCCCTCACTGTTCGTGCCCGAGGTTTCCTTCGAGCTCCTGGTGAAGAAGCAGGTGAAGCGCCTCGAGGAGCCCAGTTTGCGCTGCGTGGAGCTGGTCCACGAGGAGATGCAGAGGATCATCCAGCACTGCAGCAACTACAGCACTCAGGTCGTCGACACCGCCGCGCGCGCACGTTATCTTTCACCTCGCGAGCAGCCATTTGCAATCGTGTCGTTTCGTCTTGCAGGAGCTGCAGAGATTCCCTAAGCTGCACGAGGCCATTGTGGAAGTAGTCACCTCCCTCTTGAGGAAGAGGCTTCCCATCACCAATGAGATGGTAACCTCTCTTTGCATGTGTGCAGCCGTCCTTCAGGGGGTTTTGTACGTAACAAGTTATATCAGAACGCTTTTCTCACCACAGGTCCACAATTTGGTTGCAATCGAGCTGGCCTACATCAACACTAAGCATCCAGACTTTGCAGATGCCTGCGGGGTCATGAATAACAACATAGAGGTCTGTACTCCTAAGACATATGTGTATTTTCCTGGCGGAATAAAATAGGTGCAAACCTAACCTTGCTTTTTTGGAAGTCTCACCTTATATTTATTTCCAATAAATTGTCTTGCACATTTTCCTGGACTGTGTTTAGACTGTCTATCAGTATTAAAGTATGTTTTTCTGTGTTTGCAGGAGCAAAGGAGAAACCGGATGCGAGAGCTGCCCACCGCAGTGCCCAGGGATAAGGTAAAAGAAATAACTGTGATACCTGTAGCTCACGTGTTCTGACATTTCTGCAGCGTCTCAGGTATAAAGAGGACTTGTGCAGCGTTTATCACTCATACCACTGCAGGATGAGGATCTGTGAACCAAATGCTTCGGATAGTTTCCGTGGAGGAATTTTATCCCACATCTCCTCTCTCATTCTCAGAAAGCCCTCCTCTCTTCCCCTCAGCTTATACGACTGCCAGCCTCCTCTCTTCTCTCCTTCCAAAATTTCTTCTCAGTGCCTTTTTTTCTTTCCCTCTCTCTTCCCATTCCTGCTCTCATATTCCTGCTAGTCTGTTGGCAAAGGCCCGGCAGGCCCAACTGTGGTTTCTGGCGAGCCCCCCGCGTCTGGAGCAGACATGGACGGTGCCAAGGTGGGCACATACGCAGCTCGCTGGCTCTGTGCCTGGCTGGTGGTGGAGCATGGAGGGATGGATGGATAAATGGGTGAATGGATGAATGAGCATGGGCTGCTAGCATGCACTCTGATTTTTGTCTGCTGATGCTCGTGTTTCGCTCTTCCCCCAGCCTGTGTGGACTTGCTCTAACAGACGTGTGTTTTCTGCTGTATGTTTTTTTACCCAAAGATTGTCTCACAGAAAAAATATTTCTTCTCGTTCCTTTTAACACTTTTGATTCCCCGCCTCGAGTGGTCTGGCTTTTTTCTGTTGCCATGCTATCTGTGCTTCCTCAGGGAAGGCAGTGCAGCTCTGTTCATGTTCCCCAGAAGATAACTGACTTTGGAGATTTATTTCCTCTTTTTTTAGTGAAATTTATCACATACTAATTGTTGGATGGATTTCCCTCCACATGAAGTTTGGCAACTTTAGTTTTTGTGTCTAGCGTTAGCCTCGTGTGCACTTTATGTTTAATGCTAATTAGCAAATGCTAACACATTCAGGTAGATGGTACAGATTAGCATGTTAGCACTGTCTTTATGCGTGTGGTAGAATTATAGTCTATAAGAACAGAACTGTTAGCACCTGTTAGCATTGCTAATGGCTAGCCTTTATTAATGGGTTTTCTTTAACATTTTGATATATAGCTTCCTGTGTCTATAACCCTCATGTACGTGCCTTTTTGACTTGTGGTTGCATATTAATCAGTTAATGCTACTCTGCTATATACCCTAACCATGCTTTCCCATTTAACCCCTTGGTGAACCTTGGTGACAACCTAGAGGAGCCGCTCTACTAACTTAGAGGCCTGGTTAAAATCATAGCGGCCATCTTTCCTCATGTTTCAGCCCCCAGCAAGCGGAGCCCAGGGCGAGCAGGACGGCACAGGGAACTGGAGGGGGATGCTGAAAAAGGGAGAGGAAGCCCCAGGATCTGGACCCGGAAGCCCCCTCAAAGGAGCTGTCAACCTTCTTGACGTGGTAATAAAACTCAGACCTACTAGCATGCCCCGATAATCAGATTGTTTTCTTCACTGATTAAACGTTGTTTCTGCTTTTCCACAAAGCCCGTGCCCGTCGCCAGGAAGCTGTCGTCACGTGAGCAGCGGGACTGTGAGGTCATCGAACGCCTCATCAAGTCGTACTTCCTCATTGTCCGCAAGAACATCCAAGACAGGTAGGGCTTTTTTTTTTTTTTGTCGACAGTAAATTCAAATAAAGATCACAACTTATTCTTCTTCAAGTAACAAATGCTCAGAAATATAGCGCCCAGCTGTTTTAGGACAATACTGAGCCTTTAAACTTTATATATGTGATTTATTTTAGTAGAAACTATTTGGTTAAGTAGAACAGGCAAGAAAGTAATTAGATTAGTGTTCCTTTAAAATGTCTCCCTGTCCTCCTGAAAATATTTTCACGCTGGGGTTGTTAGACCCCGTAGAGGTCAGGAGGGTTAAATATTTCACATTTAGCTCCTACTTAAACAGCTCAATACTTAGAAGCTCACGGCCACCTGCCGGGTCAAACGCGAGCCCCTCCATCTGGGGAAACCACGCAGTCACCGGGCCATCTTGCCGCCTTGTTCTGAACCATCTGCTCGGTCTGTTTCCTCTCTTTCTCTCTCCGCCGCCACAGTGTGCCAAAAGCAGTGATGCACTTCCTGGTCAACCATGTGAAGGACAGCCTCCAGAGTGAGCTCGTTGGCCAGCTGTATAAATCTGGCCTCCTCAACGACCTGCTGACCGAGTCGGAGGATATGGCCCAGCGACGCAAGGAGGCTGCCGACATGCTCCAGGTACCAGGCTCCCACCTTATAGTGGCATTGTTTTCCCAGGTGTACTAAAGTTCTTTTATCACTCCTGTCAATGTGTTTATTTTTTTTAATCTCGTCCCCAGGCGTTGCAGAGAGCCAGTCAGGTGATCGCTGAGATCAGAGAAACACATCTCTGGTGAAAAATGAAGCTGTTATCTCCTCATCATGCCCAAAGGAACGACGCCCCATCATGTCTAAACTTGAAGTTTTGGATTTGCCACCATAAAAATGTTGATTCCTGCTCTAGTGTACAGTAGGTATCACACTGGCTTAGAAAGCTACTTGAAAGAAAATGTAAGTTCATTGAAGTTATTTGAAATGCTTGTTGTCTAGAGTACATGAAAATGCACTGCCGCTGTCTGCTAATGTTCAAGGTAAGATTTTAGAAGCTGTAGTCACCACCCACAACTCCAGAAAGAAGCGAGTGCAGCCGAAGGCAAAGTACGTTTCATTTTTGACAGGCTGTGGTTAACCCGTACTGAAATGGACTTTGTGGAAATGAAAGTTTTGACGCTATTTTTGGCAAAGCACTCAGAACAGTGTTTTGGCTTCGGGTTATAAAGAAAGCAAAAGTAATATTCAGCCGCTCATTTGGAGACTTTTCATAGAGGAGTAGCTGTGATGTGTCAGAAACCATGGAAACCTCCATCACTTTAATTTTTGCACTATCGTCGCCACACTGTACTGTACAGCAAGTCCACCGTCCTGACACTGTATTGCCGGCCATCTTTATTTATTAATGTGTTATTTAAATATGTGGATAATGTCATGAGCACTATTGCAGTTAGTCATCTAATTACGTTTACATATCGCTGCCTATCTGTGAAATTTAACGTGCACTGTGCTTCTGTGTATGGTTCCCAAGAGAAAGAATAAATAAGAGGTATTTTACTGCCACTTAACTGGGTTGGATTCACATTTCTGGATAGAAAACTGTTTCAGAAACGAGACAGTTCACAATTAAAACACACAAACAGGCTTGAAACACGGCATAAAAGCACAAATCTGTTTATTGTTCGTGTCTACAACTATCTGCTGCAGCTTTAACAAAGACACAGCGCTGTCTGCGCTGAAGCAGAGATTGAAATTCAACACTGCTATTCATGTTTAGACGGCTCCTCTGAGAACTTCTGTTGGTGTCTCCGTCTATCTCACCCTGCCCTTGGCCTTCCCTCTTCCTTTGGCGCTGTGGAGTCACAGACAAAAAATAGAGCAGTTGAGTGTTACAGGTGTAAGCGATGATTTAGGAGGCATGTTTGTACTTTAGTGACAGCGTGGTATGGAGGTTCAGATTATTCAGTATTAAATAAGTTAGGCACAGTTATGTTGTAGTCATGAATACAAATGAAGTGCTATAAAATGATTAAATAATTCAAATTTTAAAAGTCTAAGAGGAAAAAATACTTTAAAGTTTGGAGAAAATACAGCTGAATTTAACAATTCAATGGTTATACTCCTTAGCTTGTTTGTAGCTATGATCATTTGATGACGTCTATTTAAAGGGGAATTACCATTTTTTACAACTTTTTTTTTACTCACCCATATAACTTGGTGTCATTTGGAGTTGTTCGGACGATATTTAGATCCAACGAAGCGCCGTGTATATCCATATAGTGGGAGTGACTGGGGCACCAAAACGCAGCCTCTAAATAACGCATTATCTGCCGCGAAACTCGTTCTTTTCACCAATATTTTGTTATGATACGCTGTTATCATCATCTGGGGTCTGTAGATTGGCCTACTAACCTCTGAGCGCCGTGCGCACCTGCAACGGTCGGCTTGTTTATCTGTAATTTCTACTTTTTTGTAACATGGCTGAATATTTTTCCGATTCTGAGGTTGTGGTTTGTTTATGACGAACATCCTTACCGCTCTGAGCCAGAGTATACGGATGAGGAGCTCGTTGAAAAGAGGATGCGGAGGCAGAGAGAGGAACAGCTGGCCTAAGAACAACAAATTGCTGCACGTCCGCGAATAGATAACAGGTAACTCTGGACTCAAAGGGGAATAGCACTAGTGTATCATAACAAAATATTGGTGAAATTAATGACTTTCACAGCAGATAATGCGTTATTTAGAGGCTACGTTTCGGTGCCCCAGTCACTCCCACTATATGGATATACGCGGCGCTCCACTGGATCTAAATATCGTCCGAACGACTCCAAATGCCACCAAAGCCATATGGGTGAGTAAACGATCGTATTTTATGCCATAAATAAGTTCCAGGTTGTGAAAAACGCTAATTCCCCTTTAAAGCTACAGTGCGGAGCTTTTATGTCCCCCTTCTGGCAGTCAGAGTAATTACACAAACACGGTTTCAGCACTCTTCAATGAGGAAAAGTCACACCAATGGAAATCCATGTGTGTCCTCACCATCGCTTTCTGCAATCTTACACTACCTAGGTTCTATTTAATTTGTCCTAAAAACTAGACACCAATTCAGAGAACCTTAATCACATTTGTAACTTCTTTCCACTTTAATATGGACTTTGAGCTAATACATGCCAAACAACAAAAAAAAAGGAAAAAATTTTGCTTTAATCCATCGCTATGGTTTCTCCTCTTTTAACTCAGCACAGGAATGTTGGCACAGACAACAGATTTAAAACTACGCTACTAGTATAGAGATGTACCTGACGCTGCTTAGTTTGGTCAGCATCGTGTAAACCTGTTTGCTGAGGTCCTGAATGTAACGGACACCATTTACATGTAAAAGTCCCGCACTGTAACTTTCAATGCCTTGGGTCTTCCCCGTTGAACTTCGCTTTGGTTTTACTACAAATGCCTGTTTTCATTTAGCCAAAGAAGCCAAAACTTCAAGCATTAAATATTAACAAGCTGCTTTACAACTTTGACTGAACGCAAACTGTTTAAAATTGAGAAATCGAGCATCGGAAAAAGAGACTAAAACGACTCCTGCCAGCTTTCATACCACATGTTCCCCATGTGCTGTATGAAAATGAGAGGGACCAATGGAATATAGATAAAAGAAAAGGGGCAAACACCAAAGATTCATGCTATTAGTGGAAGACAAAGGACACAATTTCACACTGGACACAGCTGGCAGGCGATGATAGTGTCCTCTCGACAGCAGCCCTACCTTTGATCCTTTGCCTTGTTGTGTCCTGTTTGCACTTTTGCCCATATTCACAAATATCTACCAGATATTTGACAAGCAGACTATAAACACTTACCAGCTGGTTCAACACAGACATCTCTTTCTTTCCGTCTTTGATTCTGACACACTAAACTCTTCAAGGACACTCTTCCAAGAACGTCTGTGCCGATCGGTTTACATTTCATAATTTATAAGCATCCGAGGCTTTGTTGTCTCACTCAGAGACATTTCATCAGGGCACGTGGCTGATCTAGTCTCTGACTGTCTGGCTTTTCTGTTTTTTGGGGGGATGTTTCTTCTAACCACCAGAATAATTATTTTACCAGCTTCAAAGCTCAATCATATCTATGGATCAGTGTTTTCAGACTGCCACGATGGAAAAAATGGAAGGGGTGATGAGTAATGAATGAATGGAAAATGATTGATGTATCAGTTAAAAGAGGATAATGAATATTAGGGAGCGTAAGAAGCAAGTACATGATGGTAAAGAGGTAATCACATACAGCATGCCTACCCCAACAAGAAATTAAGAAAAAAAGTAATAAAAAAAAAAAATCTAAGACTTTTTACTAGTGAGGAAACAAGTAGACTTTTTTGTGCCTATGTTAATCTTCATCACAAATTCCTACTTTGTATCAAGTAGGATTATGTGACTTTAAAAGGCCTTGGGCGTGAGAGATAATGTGACAAAATGATGCTCTCAAAACACCGAAGAGATTTGGAAAGCAGCAAATTCTCAGCGTTACTAAGAGACAATTATTGAAAGTACTAAATACCAAATTATGTTTGCACAAATAGAGTCTCACTTTTTGAGAGTGGAATTGTCTCACTAAAAGATTTCCCGAGGCTCTTTAATTGAAGACCAATACCAACTGTTATATTACAACAGTGGCTTTATAAAAAAATAAATAAATTTCTCACTGACAGTCTAAGACACCTGAGATTTTCCCCCTGGATATTTTCATATGAGATATCCCCCTGAAAAGTCTGAAAAGAGATTCCCACCCCTGGAAAGTCTCCCCTGAAAGATCTCAGGTGTAGCTCAAAGATGGCTACTACTTACCTCTGGTGATTCTGAACGCGAGCCTGGAGCAGATTGATCTGTGGGGGACAAACATGGAGGACTGGCTAAGCCCAAGAAACACAGCAGACACAAGAGGATGCCAACTGAGCCAAAGAGCGGACCTGGTGGTCCTAAAGAACTCAGCAGCAGTTGCCCCGACATCCAGATAAATACAAAAGCGAACGAGGGACTCTAGTTTTCCATAACTGAGCTGATTATTTAGCTGTAGCGAAGCCCACAGATTCTCAGAAATGAAATCTTTATAACATTTCAGCTAGAACTGAGGGATGAGACGCTGTCCTGACTGACAAAATGTGGCTTCAGACCAAATCATAGCTATCAAAATGAGGGGAAAAAGTATGACAGCTGAATAATGTTCTGAAGACACAGATCTGTGCCTGGAGCAGATTATGAACATGTTCCAAAATTATACTTGGCACATCAGTCTCCAAGAGTAACTTGGTGGTGTATGAATAACGCCTTCAGACACATTGAATGAATTATATAGCATATTGAGAGAGATGCTTTTTGTGTATGAAGCTACAGCTAACAGTTGGTTAGCTTAGCATAAGGACTGGAGACTGGGAACTGCTATTCTAACCTGCATGAAGTGTTAACTGAAAAATATCCCACTGCTGCAATATCTTCCACTTGGTGCATGGATTTTCAACCACCGGTTTCCAGGGGTTACGCCACAAGTTTGACCTCTTGTCTGAAACTCACACGCTCGGCAGCTATCCAGCTTCGGTCCGACCCTCCGACACTCGGTTTGTGACCCTCTGACACACGGACAGGAAAGACTACACAACAACCACGAGGCTCACACTCGTTTTAAGTTACGGTTACTCACAACTTCTGCTGCTCACTGATTCGGGCCTGGAGTATATTGATCTGGAAGTCAAGTCACATTCATTTAAACAGGAGCCCTCGGGACAGAGCGCAGTAGAGGCGCGGCGCACGCAGCTTAGCTTTCTTATCTAGTGACATTTTATCCCGTAATCTAAATTCATATAAATTAAAGTGTTTATCTATTACTGATCTACTTTAATAAAAAAATAAAAAATATGACATTTTGAGAAATATATTCCTTGTCTTGCTGAAATTTCAACGAGGTTCATGCTACTCTCATGTACCGACATAAACTTCTAGCATCTTACAAAGCTAGGCTAACGTTTCCTGTTTTTTTCTAAGCTAAGCTAACTGGCTACTAGCTGTAGCTTAGTATTTATTGCAAAACTAATCAAATAAATATATTTCCCAAAATGTAATTTAAAAATATTTTACACTTTTGCACTGACCCCGTCTTTTATGGGTGATAACAAAGGTGTAATCTGGGCATGAACACCCTGATGCGTAGGACTCACATCATATTTCTGTCTCTTCAGTTTCTCGGTGAGGTCAAACTTCTCAGCCTCCAGTGTCAACAGCCACTGCCACATCTCACTGGCCTTCTCCCTTTAAAGCAAAAGCCAAAAAAATAATAATTAATCACCTGCATCGGACTGGAAGTGTAGATGCATGCTCACAGAGATGTGAACCATAGTGTCCTTACTTCACTTTGTCCTCGCTGAGGTTGTCAATGTTGAGAGGTTTCCTCCTCTCCGCTAGGATCTTCCGTTTCTTCTCTCTCTCCGTCTGCTTCTTCGCTCCGCGCTTTCCATCTTGCTGGAGAGGGGAGTTCATACAGGAGGCGTGAATGAACCACATTTACACGATAAATCTGATCACCTGTTTACGAATGCTCGTGTGACTGACCCTCTGCTGGACGCCACCGTACTGCTGAGTTATGTTGGTGAGAGCCTTCTTCTTCTTGGCGTCGTCGTCGAGCTTCTTGCGCGCCTCCTCCAGCTCCTTCCTCTCCTTTTCTTCCTGTCACACAGATTGTTAAAAAAAACGGTGACGTGGAACAGAGTTACGCCACCTGCGCTCTTGTCTCTCCACCTGCTGAAGCAGTACTGAAGGCGACATCTTCCACAGACTTTTACGCTGTTGTCATGAAAACAGTTACTGTTCTTTCAATAAAAAACAAATAACGGAAGGTACAAATTAAACCGACAATAATCAGTTTTTCACTAAGGTATGAGAACAATATTAGCATCTTTTAAGATCATGCAGTTCCGTTTTTAGAAGGTAGTACGAACACTAGCATTCATTTGGCTTTGATACTCCTTTTAGCACTATCTTGGTCCTCTTAAAGGAAACATCTAGCTACTCTTTAACTACTAAATGGTCCAAGGGGTTCACCTGATGATTGTTAGATTTGTTTATCCAAAACCAGCTGCATTTTTGTGGCTGAAACAATGCAGCCAGTTCAGTTTTCAGCTTAAATTCAAAACAATGAGCTGAAAGACGCTATAAAGCTCCACAAACCTGAATGGTATTACAGATGTTGGGTCATTTTCTCTGTGCGTTCGTTGCTTTGAGTTGACAAATTCATATTAAACAATAAGTATCTTTACCATAAACATATCGAGGACAGCTTTACAGTGGTTGTATAGTGGTCCTGACTTAGATGTGGATCATTTGCGATTGACAGGATAAAGAAAACAAACCTCCATGTTTTTCCATCCCATATAAAGCTGGTAAAAGCTGAATGAGCCAAATGACTGGTGCAAGACAAACGGCTCAAGGCTGTGGGGTTTGAGTTTTGTTTATCAGGATTTTGTTTGACACCCTGCTAGTTTTTAGGAGAGCATGCGATAGGACACTATTTATTTATGGGATTCAGGGTCATGTCCTGAAAAAGCCTGAGAAAGCTGCAATTAGTAAGAACTCACAGCGAGGCGAGCCTGCCTCTCCTTCTCCTGCTCGGTCCGGATCCTGAGCTGGTCGGCTCTCTCAGCACGGCGCTTCTCCTAATCATCCGTGCCCACACAAACACAAACAGTGTAATTGTTTGCTGGGTGGTGCATCACTCCAGTGATCTGGCGTGCTTTCCTGGAAGACTTACAATCCTGTTAACAAGAGCGATGAGCTCCTCCTCGTCCTTCTTCCTCTGGATGAAGTGGGCCTCGATCAGAGAGTGCAGCTCGGCCAGATCCTTCTCCTGACGCTTCCTGTGGATGTCCTGCGGTCACATGCACACGTGTGAAGGACAACACTGAAGAGGATCCACTCACAATAACACATTAACTAGAACACAATCCTTATATATATATATATATATATATATATATATATATATATATATATATATATATTTAATACTAGAAAAGAAAAACAGATACACTGAAAGTATTCAGAATTATTTTTTTATTAGAAATCTATACTTGGGTAGCTCCTAAGCTGCTAGTTTGGTGAGAAGATCTATATCCCCCATGTCTGAACAATAAAAATAAGGCCAATTACACAAAAGCTACTCGGGCAATGTCGAATTAAAGTGTTTAATTTATTCAGTTGGTGCAAAAACAAAAACATAAAGGTGTTAATTCATGGATTTACAAGGGCAATGTGTTGGACTAATTCCTGGCCAAGACATTGACTTCCTGTACTCTTATTATTTAAATGAGGAGTCACTGCACCTGGCAAAGAAACAGCAGAACACATCACAAAACCAGAATTTTTACAATCTGATTTATTTACACATCAAATGCACAGATCAAAATATATATATTGTGTTAATTAGTGAGACTGAGAGGAGTCCGTTATCTTTAGACAGTGCGAGGCTAGGTTTGTAAGATCTTCTCGTCTAACCCTCGGCAAGAAATGTTAAAAAGTCAAAGAATTTCTTTAAAAAGGCATCAGTCACTTACATCAAAGTCGACTTTGTCTCCCTCGGGTATCTTCGGCACAGCTATCGGTGGAGCAAACGCCCTGCAACGCAACGTCTCCGAGTTAGTCTGAGGAGGACTTTAAGCGCTCTGTTGCCGGTTGTTTGAAGTGAATCGATTGAAATTCAGAAACTTACTTGGGTTTGGGTTTGGATTCATCTGTCACAATGAACAGAAAGCACACTTTGTTTAGTATCGCTGCATTTGGATTTATGCCTTTATTTATCTTTAACACAATTTATTGTCTATTTCATCAGTTTGACGCTGACGTATAAATCTTCACAACAACACCTTTCCAGTCCTAAAATCCACAACTCATGCGTCAAACAGCTTTATCTTTGACAGAAAAAGATGGGTTTCACTAGAAGAAGATACAGTGCACAAACACTCATAAATAATAATAATAATAAAAAAAATAATCCTGCAGGATTCAGTGCAACTGTTCTGGCACCTTTATTTTATGCATGATGTCCAGCACAGTCGTTTTGAAATGAACAGCAGGCAGAATATTTAACAGCATGCAGAAAATCAGTGCTCTCAGTATAAAAACAGGATTTCTTCATAGCCTCCTAAAAGCTGTTTTTTTTTTTGCAATACCACATGCAGTCGCCTTTATTTTGGCAGTGCTTGTGTGCATGCGTCTTTTTTTTTCTCTTTGCAGTAGTTATGAAATGGACAATAGAAGATGTCAGACGTTCATGTTAAACGACAGCAATGATCACAAAACGTTCTCACAGAGTACCTTCGTCTGCAGCTGGAGGCTCTGCGGCAAAGGACAGGAGGGTAAATGTTAGTGCTTCGGCAGGCGGAATACAAATTCCTTTATTATTTCCAAAACCCATTTCCCCTCAGGTCTGATATTTACTCCATATATTTTGATCCCAATACCCTTCTTGTACGTGCGAAAGGAGAAATGGAAAGTCTGAACGGTTTCTGTATGCCATGTCATACTGAGCTAGTCTAAGCACACTGTGGGTTTCAAGCCATGAAATCTTAGTTTACCTTCAGACAGTGGAAGCAATTGTTTTATAGAAGTGTGTTATCAGGAAAAATATTAAGCCATAGGAAGATAGCAGGATATTTACACTGTAAATGAATTCATTCGCAACACAAAATTGAACTTCCTATTACCATTTCCAACAAATATCTCAACGCTAATGTCTCCTTGCCTGAAGTAGGTGGCAGTAAAACATGGCAAGATATGTTTTAACAAACTAGAGTGATGCAGACTTATTTTCTTCACGGCATGCGCAAACGTTTCAACAGACGGACAGAATATATGCTACCTTCTTCTGCAGGTTCTTTGTGAAGGTAATATGAGTGGGAGAGGATGATGAGTGGAAAAGAAGGAGAACAGATCATCAGTAAATGTTGAAGGTAAATTATATAACTTGCAAGTGCAGAAGTTAAAGACACAGAGGGGTTACCTTCGGCCGTGGAGGCTGGAGGCTCTGAGAACAGAACGAAAATATGATTAGATGTTGGCACAATAATTTCACAAGATTACATTTTCTATTGCAATCTCTTCCTCCTTAAAATAAATAAGTCATCTCTGCAGTGAAACAAGTCAACGGCTTGTCAGGAACCACCAATTCAAAACCTCAAAAATAATCAGTACTCACTTTTTCTTAGAAACTGCAATTTTTGACAACACAGTTTTCACAAAATGAGTCTCTAGTCTTGGAATGAATTCATCCCAGGCCACATTTTTGCAGTGAGTGAAATACACTGAACATGAGAAAGCTATTGATGATTTATTTGAAAGCTGACAGTGGTGAAATAAATGAGAAGCAATTAAAAGTTAACATAACGTTAACAATTATGACATACACCAATCAGGCATAACATTATGATCACCTTCCTAATAGGTTTCCCTTGTGCCTCCAAAACAGTTGTGACTCATCAGAGAACAGACATGGGGCCTTCTGAGGGTGTCCTGTGGTGTCTGGCAACAGAATGTTGTTAGTGGGGGGGGGGCTTTGGGTCCATCCCACAGATACTTGATCAGTTTGGGATCTAGTGAATTTGGAGGCCAGGTCAACACCTTGTGCTGTTTTTCATGTTTTTTTTTGTTTTTTTTGAGTTGTTCCTAAACCGTTTTTGTGTGTCAGGCTGCATCCTGCTGGGGATGACTGCTGCCATGTCTTGCCTATGGGGTGGGGGTGCCTGGTCTGGTCTAGGTGGGTGCTACATGTCTAAGTAACATCCACACAAATACCAGGTTCAAAAGTTTGCCAGCAGAACATTGTATTGTCACGCAATGGCACACATTTTAACAGAAGAAATATAACGTTACCTTCTTCTGCAGGTTCTTTGTGAAGGCAAACCGAGGAGGAAGATGATGATCAGTGCAAGAAATGAAGAAGAGCTTATTGATAAATGTTGAAAGGCAAATGGTTAAAAAAGAATATGGTTTAGGAAAAGACGTCAACTAGTTACCTTCAGCTGTGGAGAGAGGAGGTTATGAGGTGGTAAGAAAGAACGAAAACATCGTTAGATGTTGACACAATCATGTCATAAGATTACATTTTATAAAAACACTTCTCTTTTCTGCCTTAAAATAAATAGCACATCTCTGCAGTCGAATAAACATGAAACACGTCAACACTGAATCTAAAGAATAAATCACTTCTGAGATTTTCTGTAACTGTAATTTCTTACATTATGATTTTCACAAAAAACACAAAAACACTGCACAAATTAAAAACTACTAAATATGAGAGAGCAGTTAATTATTTATTCAGAGGTGGACGGTGCTGAAGTAAATGAGAGGCGATGAAAAGATAATATAAATTTAGTGTAACATGCAGGTGGACGTTCAAACAGCCGATTTCAGACAAATATTTCCCGCCCCAATCAAATGACATCCAAAACACAGACTGTTACCTTCTTCTTCTGCAGTTTTTTTGTGAAGGTAATCCGAGGAGGAAGACGACGATCAGTGCAAGCAGTGAGAAAACAGCTCGTCAATAAATGCTGGAAGACGAATTAAGTAAGCAAATTGTTCAAGCTGAAGTTGAAGAAACCCAGAAATTACCGTCGGCTGCGTCGACGGGAGGCTCTGAGGTGGTGAGAAAGAAGGAAACTATGATTAGGTGTCTGGCACAATCACGTCTCAAGATTACATTTTATAAAACAACCTATCTGTTCCGTCTCGAAATAAGTAAGACAACAGATAAACATGAAACAAGTTAATACTCTTGACTTTTTCTTGGAAACTGTAATTAATATGATATCAGGATGTTCTCAACATGGATATCTCATTTTGGAATAATTTCATCACATACTAATTTAGCAGGCGGTGAACACGTTTTTACTGCAGTGAGTAAAAATACTGAATGTGAGAAAGCAGTTAATGATTGATTTAAAAGTGGACGGTGCTGAAGTAAATGAGAGGCGATGAAAAGATGATATAGTGTACTGCAACATACAGGTGGATGGTTAAACAGCCTACTCAGAGATTCCACTGAGGCTGTGTTATATTAATATGAAATGGGTGCGTATGTGATATTTATGTTGGCTCAAGCAATGCTGCTCATAAAACTATTATAATATGAAATGAAACATTTAGCCTCAGTCTTTATAAATATTATTATGCTCTACAAAAATTAGCTGGCACACAGAAAAATATTTTAAGTGGAGAATTACCTTCTACTTCGGGCGCAGCTTCTTCTATTTTAAGATAATATAAGAAGAATTATTGCAGGTACGCTCTCTTATTAGTGGACAGAAACATGACAAACGAAGACACGGTACTACACACACGCTGATCTACAATGCCACAAGGGTTTAAGGAAGAAAAAAAAGGAGGAGAAAAAGAAAAATGGACAAAAAATAAGTCATACAAGCCCTTTCCCTTTCAGCGTCTCCATGACTGAGTAAAAATATGGATTAGTGGATCAATGAGATGCTGGCAGACAGCTTGCGGCTGGGATTCGGTCATACTCTGAGCACTGTGATGCCGTCTCTGGTCTCTGGGGACGCGCCGAAAAACAGCGCTGGTGTTTGACATTCATTCTGAACAAAGCTAAAGACGGGGTATGATCTCAGATCACAAGCTGAGCCTCTGAGCGGTTTGTAGCACGTCAGATATGAAAGTAAAAATCTCAGCGTAGAAGAGGAAAACTGCAAAAACGTTGTTGTGTTTCCTGTCTCATTTAGGACTTCAATCCAGTGCTCATCAGAGGTGGAGGAAGTGCACAGATACATAACTTATGACAAAAAAGTGCTAATACAATGTAAATATAAAAAAAAAAATCTAAATCCTATATATCAAAATCCTCCTAAAATATAAAATTCTGCACAAAACATGTCCCCAGTGTCTTATGTAAATGACTATTAGACTGTTGTTGGTGATCCATCAATGCGTAAGCAGCATTTTACTGTTAAATATACACTCACTTGTCAATTAGGTACTCCAGTGAAAACAGATTCATTCTAATAAAACAGTCCTGCACTAAATCTAAGCTTCAAGAAGGTTTATTTTCTTTAAAATAACAGAGAGAGCTTCAGATTTAACTATGTTTTCATTTTGGAGGCTGTGGTTCGTAGTACCTTTGAACTGCAGTGTGTTGTATCATAGTATAACAAGTTTCTATTATTTTCACAACCCCTTTTTAATCAGTGGGCTAGGCTAAACAATAGAAACACTTCAGCAGTCCAGTTTAAAAGCACCACGAAAATACCTCCTCCAAAATGAACAGCCATGAAGCTAACATTCAGTGCAGGACTGTTATGGTAGGACGCATTTGTTTTTAGTGTACCTAATGAACTGGCAAATTCTTTATTCAGTTTGCCAGAGATTAGATTTAAGTCTATCTATGGCGTAGTTAACAATTCAGAAACACAAGCTATTGTGACCATGAATCTCTTATGGAATAGCTTCACACTTTGAAATATCCTTGCTCATAGTTAGAGAGAAAATTTACAGCACATAGATATTTATTAAATTAAAAGCTACAGCAGCTGCCCATCTTAGCAGAAGGGCTAAATCCCAGTGACAACAAGCTAGCCTTAAACTAAAACTTTTTAGCTAACCTCAAGCTAGCTACAACCACGGGGTGTCGTTGTTACACATGTTGACTTTACTACAGTAACATATAGTGTAATAATTGGTTAGTTTGAGATATGCACAACAGGTGTTTTTGTGTTACCTTTCAACAGCTAGCTGTTTTCCGGTTTCCGGTAGTTGTGTTAAGCTAACTTGATAACCTGCGCAAAGCACGTGCAGCTAGCAAACACATTCACAGCAGCATTAAAGTTAACGCACATAAATAAAATGGTACATATTTTTGAAGAAGAAAAGTCCTGGCCAACTTACAGTGACAACCAGTTTTCCCCACCTTGTTGCATTGTTACATGTCAAACGATAGGAATATGTTTTCTTCTCCTAGGAACTTCAGGCTTACGGCTAAGCTAGCGTGCTAGCCTGCAGTTTCTGAACAGCAGACGCTAGCTGTCCATTGAGAGATTGCGTAGGACGGACAGGTGAAGTCCTTACAGAAATAGCATATCAGAAAAGATTGATCTTTTCAAGAAAAATAAAAAAAAATACACACTATCTGAATGCTGCTGATTTTAATTAGTTTGAGACCATCTAATTGCGTGCAGAATATTATTTTTTTTTCTTCCTGAATCAGCCTCATAATGCAATTCCAATGTTGTGTTTACAGATATTATTCTATATTCTGATAAGACAATGGCGAAAAGAGATTTCTAACTTTTGCAACCAATAGGTGTGTCGCCTCCAGGTTACAGACTCGATTATAGCATTGTTCTGTGGAAATTAACTCCAGCATGGCTATAGTTTGTCTTACCTAGCAACAGTAACACAGGAAGTTGGGACTTGACAAATGGTAGGAGCCATCTGGTTGGTTGTCAACAGACCAATCAGAAGCCAGCAAAGGGCCAATTATAAATACATGTTACCGCCACAGGTTACCACAGAAGCCATGTTCAAGAGATTATTTAAAGAATAGTTATTGGTTAGCATTCAGTAATTCACGTCTTTGGTATGGGTGGAAGCAGGCCCATTCATGCATATGTATATTGTGGAGTAAAAGGCACAATTTCCCCCAAATGTAGTGAAATAAAAAGCAACATATGTAAATATAACATATGTAAAATAAACCCAGATTATACATCAGTCAATTTTATTAAATGTTTTCCACTACAATATAAAGTCTTTTCAAAGTCAGATTTGATCAGACAAAATCTAATCTTCAGAGGGCATCAGTCTTCTGTCAGAATATTGAGACGTACAGTATATATACATGTGAATCAAGCTAAAAATGAGACAGAGACCAATTCCAATAAAACCTGACAGTTATACACGAGTTGACAGATCAGCGTTGACAGCAGAGGTGTTAACATTCAAAAAGAAAACACTCTCAGCTAGCTCTCGATGGCTTTTTATCACTGACAGCAACAGAGACACCGGAAACAAGGGGGATGCACACGTGAAGCCATGCAAAAGCCTCCAACTTCCTCCCGCCGCATTTCTACCTCCGAGCAGACATAATCAGGTCAGCTGCGTCTAGCAGTGGAAGCTAGAAGTGACATTTTGCTTTCAAAAACACAGCGGATGCTCACAAAGTCTTTTACTCACCTTCCTCTCTGAAAAGAAAACAAGTAGAGGAGTAAACTTTTGGAGCGATCAGTCAACATCAGCTCAGTTTCTGGATTTAAAACACAGCTTCAAGGATGTAGTGAAAGTACTCACGGCACCTCCTCGACTACTACCTCTTCGTCAGCCATTGTAATTTACAATTACCTGCATCAAAGAGGGAAGAAAGGGCTTAATTTCACCACACATAGCACGATGCATTTTAATAAATGTCCTTATTTTGAGATAAGAAAGGAATTTTAATGAAGCTATTTAAGGACACAAACAATGATGCTGTTTGGATTTATTTTTAAATATGTAATCCTTTCCTTGCTGCGATTTGTATGATTGTTTGCCCTCTTGATATTCTCCTCTTTATCTCATTGACTGTAATGTTTTCACAAGCCGCTGAAATCTCTTCCCCTCGGACAGATGGTTTGTATCCCGTTATTTTCTTCAGCTTTCAGTGCTTTTATCATTTGTGCAAACAACTGAACGAAAATCTACAAAAAAGAAATCTTGGCTACACGCTGTGAGATTGGAGCAATTGTAGAATCTGAAATGATTCCACCATGGGCACTGCAGGCAGAGGCCCAGGGCTTTAAACAGCTCCAGGCCTAATCCTCAGCCATTTCCTCTTGGCACTGATCAAGGCTGCAGGCGGCCGACGAGAGTCTGAGCAGCACTGAAACTACCAGCACGAGTTCTTCAGGGAGACACCGACGTATCTGAGGCTGTGTATATTATATTAGCTTTGATATGTACACTCGTAAACTATTCTTCAGGTACTCCAAAGACTTTGAAGTGGTGTGCTGCAAGAAATGTCCATCATAGCGATTGCGATTTGGTCTGATAACATCCTCTTTTTTCTTTGAACATCAGTTCCGTTTGATTTCAATTCAGTCTCAATAAAAAAAGTTTACTGGACATTAAAGAGACATTCCCCTCTTTTTGTACATTAATATCAGTTCAGTTGGCATTAGAAGTACTGCTGTGAACACAACACACGAAAAGAGGTCCAATAAAATAGGGAAGGAAAGTCCAAAGGTGGACCAAAAGTTGCTTTTTAAAAACCCCGTAGTAAGTGGTGAGAGACAAATGATATTATTTAAAAAATTGTCTCTCACCAATGACTACTGACTTTTTTTGGTCCAGTTAAAAGGATAATTTTGCAAGTCAACAAATTCACAATTAGCTATTATTTGAAGGACACGTGTGACATTATTCTCACTTCTTTCTTGAAAATTGATAATTTGGAATAACGAAGTAAAATGTGGCAAAAGGCGATGTACAGTATATTGTGTGGGACAAGAGATGTAGGTTAAAAGGGTTGTTCTTTACGCCAAAACAGTGACCTTCTTGAGTTACAAAACTGACTTTTAAAATGAACAAAAATCATGCGAAATTCCCGGTCTAATTCAAACAGGATCAAAAATTATTTGCTTATCGCTATTGACTTCATGACTTTTTTGTGGGGTCTTTTTTTCCATTTTTTTTCATTGCTGCCATCTAATGGAACTTATGGTTATGACATGGGAGGTGTTGTACACAAAAATATTTTCTGTTGTAGTCGCGATATTAGATGTAAGTCCTGAGAACAGAGTCCAGGTGACTCCTGGGGCCTCATGTACTAACAGTTGCGTAGATTTCCTTCTAAATCGTGACGTAAATTCAGATTTAGAAGCATTTCGAAGCACATTTCCTTTGTAAATCCCGATTGAACGTACCCGACTCCTCCCTTTCCACGCCCCTTTTAAATATGCAAATCCCTATCCACGCCCCCTTTAAATATGCAACTCCCTGTCCACGCCCATTTAAATATGGAAATTATATTTAAATTGACTCTGCACCTGAGATTCCCATCTCTGCGCGATCAGAAAACGAAAACATAAGAATGAGTAAGACGGGAAAGAAGAAGAACTTCACAGAAATAGAATTGGAGACGCTACTCACTGGAGTGGGGATGCGTAAAATGTGCTCTTTGGCACGCTGCCACAATGTTTACTTGCATTTGCGCATCACGTATGATCTGCACACTGATCGAATGAAAATGTTTCCTGACATTTACAAATTCATGCGATGGCGCTTTTATATCAATGTGTGTGCAGTCGATAGCTCTGATTACAGTCAGAAAACCGTCTCTCGCTGCAAATTGCTCTTTAATGTTGACCTGTTCAGATGCATTATATGGGAATCTGATATACCTGGCTGACATGCGGATAATTCCGTCCCACGCGGCTGGCATGGCTCTGCTCAGGGTCGACCGGCACAGTCCCGATCGGTCGGAGTAATAGTTTTCACATTGATGACAGTTTCCCGGCATCACCTCTAAGTGTCGCCAAAGGATCGACATCTGTAGAATCCTACTTACGCCAGCCACGTCGTTGGCGTAGGGACGTACAAAATTCACGGACATTTCACTCTTGATACATCTGAACTTTTACGTGAGCGAGTACTTACGTAACGTTTTTGTACTTAAGCAACTTTCGTACATGAGGCCCCTGGACTCTAGAAGCTACCGTTGCTAACAGTTTAGCAAGCTAACAACCGGATATCTCAATGTAGGAAGTGCAAAGTCATCATGAAAGGATTAGACCATTGAGAATTTTAACCCCTTAACACCTGAATTGATTTTTCAGTTATATAAAGAAATAAATTATTTGTGTTTTTGCTTGCCACTCCGACCGGTCCTACGAGAAACTAGTGCTTGCAAAAGGTTCCTAGGAATTTTTTGAATGTGCACAAACCGACATTGGAGTATTACATGCGTTATTTTGGCTGCAGTCTGAGCGGAAACAATGCGTCGCGAATTCGCGACACTAGGCGTTAAGGGGTTAACATTTTTCTCAGACAAAAACTCTATATGACCAAATTACAATATATTGGGAAATTTGACTACCATACATATTTTTTAAGCGTCCACTAACTGGTCTAACTTTGCCTCACCCTGATGTGGTCACGCTGGTCTTGTATTCATATAGCACTTTATTTTTATAGCACTATTCACTTGAATACCAATCGGTATTCAAAGTGCTTTACACTCACAATGACACATCTACCCACTTACACATTCATACACCAGTGCCAAGCAATGGAAGCAACTTGGGGTTTAGCGTCTTGCTCAAGGACACTTAGGCATGTGGTCCTTGTACCGGGGATCGAAATGCTAACCCTCTGGTTCGTGGACAACCCACTCTATCCACTGAGCCGCAGCCACCCCAGACTGACCCCTGACTGTAAAAAGAAATTGTGCTACTAAATTTAAGTGTCTAGATCCAGACACAATTGAGCTGCATTATGGGAAATATAGGACGAAGAGTTCTGAAGGTCGAGCCAAACAGGATCAAAAGTCGAGACATCTCTGCCCCTGCTTCTTTGACTTTAATCATTCCTCCCTCGAAGGAATCGTTTCTGGAAATACACCTTACACTTTTAACAGAGAAATGACAAAATTACAACCACTGTCATATCTGGAGTAGAAGTGAAAGGAATATTTCCCTAGATTACCCAGAATTTTTCATTAAAAAAGGCTAAAGTATAACAGGATCAATCATTTAATTTAAACCGGATAAAGTTATTTAACTGTTTCTGTATTCCTAGGTTTGTTTCACATATGTCCTTGAACTTTATGCAAATTGGGACATAAAGAAAATAGAGGTCACATGCAGTGGAAGAAATTCATATTCGCACGTTGATTTAGACTTTTGTTCAAAACAGTGTTGTATTGGTTGATCCAACCTTTGTAGCAGCTACACTGAAATGTTTGGGGTCAAGGTCGTGCTTAAAGGAATGGAATCAATTAGAGTGCCATGTCCCTTATAAATATCCGTTACATGTTAGAGTATAATTGTCCACAACGGCTCCTTGGGCCATGTGTTTTTTTTTCCACAGGCTTGTAAATCACGAGATCATAAAAGCCAATGTCAGTAGGGCTGGACAGTGTGGGGAGAGTCTATTTTTAAGAATAATAGATCGAGCCTTTGAACAGGTGTGGAGCAACTCCTCCAGACAATGGGTTTGGCTCACCTCGGCCGCACTCACAGTAAATCAATGAGCTGGGACCCACATTCAGACAGGCTATTTTTGTCGATGCAATTTGGTCAGCTGCCGGTTTCGGGGGAACGTTTTCACAACAATATCTCTCAGGAGCTTGCTTTACGGACATTGTAGAAACTTCTTCCAACTTTTCCTGGGGCAATAAATAGAGATTTATATTTTAAATAGATGCTGAGTGGATGGTGAAGTACAATTATCTCCACATCTCCAGTTCCACCCTGGTGGAATGCGAGGAAGGGAAAGTGAGCGGGGCCGAGAAAAACAGAACGGCAGAAATAAAAGAATACCATCTGGTTGAGGAAAGGCACTGACTGGAAACCCAGAAAGAATCCACAGGGTATGAGGGGCTGTCATGGCTCGGGTATTAAATGTGTATTTGCTTTAATGAATGCGGTCAGTCCCCGTCTGGCTGAAACTGTGGAACAACACACAGTCTGACAGTGGCAGGAATGTTGCGGGTGCTGGTTTCAGTATTAGAGCAACATTAAGTCAAAGCCCAAAGCATGCTACCAGTACGACAATCTCAGGGGTGAGCTTAGCACCCTCTTCACCAGCTCAGATCGAAATGCATAAAAGAAGGCCATCCTAAAATGTTTAAGAGTCCACTTATGCAGTATCTGATATAGTTTAATTCAGCATTTCTGACTTTGTTTGAGGAACACTTAGCTATTCAAACACACTGATGGGTTTTATCTGTTTAAATCAGGAGATTGAACTTAAATTTGATTTTAAAAAAGAAAGAAAGAAAGAAAAAGCAACACTGGTTTCCATTAAAAAGTGCACATTAAATGCAAATGCCATTGTTATTGACCTTTTCTCTGTCATGCACCCAGAGGTCATGGTCTCTTACCTCCTGTAGACAGAGCAGCGATGGGAATAGCAGCAAGTGCCGGTCTTATTATTCTTCTACATCCAAGTTCAATCACACGACCCCCCCCACTACCAAAACGCTCACTTAATACAGTCCTGTCTATCATGTGACCACATATCTTTTCTATGACTGGTTAGGATGGACAGTTCTATTGTTGGAGGCTATATACCTGGAGAGAAATGCTGCCTTCAAGTGCTCGTCTTCAGCTACACATAAGGGCAGAAATTCTACTTTCATTTACTGGTCGTGTACTAGTCTACAAGTAATACTTGTAGATATGCTTATGGTTGTTGTTTTTTAGAGAAATTACATATTACAAATGCTGTGTTGCAGAGGGAATATGTAAGAAGAAAAAGCAACAATATTCATTTATGCAAAGCTATACAAGGACCTAAATAAATACCGCTATTCGGCTTGACACCTAAATAATACAGAAAACACAATGAAATGTTTTTTGCTCAAAAATGACTCTTTGGTCAACTGTGGAGGCTCAAGCCTGACGAAATTTGACTAAAATTTGATGACTCAAACATATAACTTAATGAACAGCATATCTTATTATGTTATTTGAATTATTTTTAAAATCAAAGCAACATACTTTTCATTAGTTTCCGTTTCTAGCATTCAGTTAATACGCCAAATTTTGTTACATAGCCAGCAAGCTAAGTTATGGCTAGGTAGCCAAATGTTAAGAATGACTTGCAGTGAATTTTTTTTCAAGCAGTTTCCTCTTCTTAAAGTTGGTCACTCATCTTTTGGCTGCTATAGAACAATATACCAATAGCAGGAAATAATGATACACATTCATGCCTTTACGTAAAGTTGTGTTATGAATCCGTTATCATGACAGCAGTGACGCTCATATTCTTTTGTGTTCTTCATAAAACAACCAAACTCATCATTTCGAGATAATAGCATTAAAAAAATAACTAAGGTTACAGCAGTTCTTGGCTTCCGTATATTTCGCACAATGCCGAATAAACAACACATTTATAGTTAGCATTAGCTAGCTAACTTTGCTACCGTTTGCTCGTAGCTAAAACATCTTAGCCATCTTACATGTCAGACCAGAAGAAGAACCAAGTGCACTAAAGATGGCTGAACTCCATTTAGCTGAGGCCGTGCTAGTAGTTCACTGTAATGGCTTACCGTGACTTCTGTGAAAAGTCAAAACGTCGGCTCTGAAAAAGTTTGTTGAAAAACAAAAATGGAAAATTAGAACACTTTAAACGCTCCATTTTAATTTCGCTAACAAAATGATTTTCATCTCCTGCTGTTTTGACCAAATACAATTTTTATTAAACTTTGTCACTTCCAGTTCTCCTTAATCAACTAACTGATGAATTAACTAGCCATTTGACTGAAGATCATAATATGGACTTATGAAATGAAACTTGACAATGTGAAATACCTCAATGTCTTTATTGCTGTTGTTGAGTCAAGGGTACAATGTTTAAAACATTCATCCAAACTGCCCACTTGTATGACATTGGGAGAGAGACTACAGATAGTGTGTTTTGCATAGGCTTAGCGCTACACAAACAACAAAGTGTCTGGTTAAACATGGAAATAAAAGAACCTTTTAAAAAAAAAACATTAAATGGACACAAAGATGTAAAAAAAAACAATACAGCAATATGAAACAACTGTATTAAAAAAAAAAAAAAAACATAAATGTCACATTAAATCAAGCTTAAAAAAATGTTTTGGTCAAGCTCCCCTGCTCTTTTCAGGAGCCGTGGAATGTGATTGTCAGACTCTTGAGCAGTAACATCGATCAATTTAATGCCCTGACAAGCCGTTCATGTTTTCATCAAAACCTGTGCTGCGCAAAAAAAAAAAGCCCCAAAAAAACTAAGAAAGGGAATGTGCTACTTAAGAACATGTCAGTGAAAAATAAACATGAAAATCACAAAGTCATACTTAGTTGCTGTGAGGCTTTAATGTAATGTACCTCAGCTGTCGTAAATGTTGTCATTGCAATCATAAGGCCAGAAGTTTTACATAGTGGTAAATATCCTTGCTATCTTGCTATATGCTTAGGCACCCTGATTTTACTTTGTATGCCCTCAAGTAGAAAAGCATTGCTGAGCATAAGAGTGTGCATAGAGACAATAAAGAAGTTATAGGTAGATTAAAAAAAACAAAACAAAGACGGTCGCCTACATTATAAAACCTACAGCTTTTAAGCAGCGAAGGCACCTTGTGCACCTGCTTTTAAGAGGAATGTCTCAAGATTTTAAAGTGATCGAACAGGTACAAAAGCGAGAGAGAACAGCTAGAAAATGACATTAAAACATAAATTAAAAAAAACAAAATGACATAAAGGATAATAAAAGTCATAATGGCCTTCTGGATATTCAACACTCCAATCACCTTCAAAATTAACTGCCTGTTGTTGATGAATAGTTTGATATGGAAAAAAAAAAGAAGCAAAAATACCTTTTATTATGAGTATACGGATGTTATATATGATACAGTATGATATTCAAAAAAAAATTAAAAAAACGTCACATGTGCTAACATATATTACTCAGACCATTGCTGCACTATTGGTAAGACATAATAAAAGTGAAATCCGCTAAATTCTAGAAGTGCTTATATTTCTATCCTGAACAGGTGAACGTTGAATAAAATAGCAATGTGTGAAGCTTCTGCTTTAAATATAAATTAAAAAAAAAAAAAGAGAGAGAGATGGAAAATAATCTGCATGAGGGAGAGAACTGATTTCACCCATCTCTTTGGAATGTGGAAACTTTAAACTCATCCACTCGGCACGGAGTACAAAAAAAGATAAATCGAAATTTAATTGGTTTCGTCTTCCTGGTAGGATTTTGTAAAGTAATTACTAATATCCAAATTTCACAGCATTTTGTTATTTATTTTATTTTTTTTAAGAAACAAAAAATAATTGTGCAAAGGCACTATACGTGGCAACCCTACAAAAATATTCTGATGCTGTCTCGGTACAGTGCTCGGACAGCGTCCCCCCCTCCTGTCCCTCCGTGCTCTTGGGGTCCCCTCTTGGGAGTGTGGTCATTATTTGGTTCTCAAGAAAAAAAGTCAAAGGAAGAGTCTTGGATTGTCGTGGTCCCCAGCTTTAGTGGCTCCTTCGAGGCATTAGTGTCCCATACCTGAGTGGAAGACACAAAACATGTTTGTCTATCAGTCAGCAGACAGGTGAGGGTTAATGACTCTGACCCTCTGACACGTCGAGCATCAAACACCACAGTGAAGTCTTGAAGTCATGCAGTTAACCGCAGTCAACAGGCACTTTAAAGGCTACTTGATGAGGGCTGCAAAAAAAAACAAAGATGTTTGGCTGCATTGAACAAGACCTCCTGCTACTAGTCAGAGTAGGTTTACTGATATTAATACATTTGTAGGAAACTATTTAACATTTTTGCTCCTCTAATCTTTAAAAGCTGCTAGCATAGACTCATGCTGTGTTCTTGGCTACAAGTCATTTTCAATGGAAGCCGTCGACGTGACGCTACAGACAGACGCCCGACACGTGTTCCCAGTTGAGTTGGCTTCAACTTTTTCAGCTCTCCGGTGGCGCAGTCAAGCACCGGCCAATCACATGTCTGTTTCATCAGTTCATTTATAAACGGATGACGACATCCGACGACTTTAATCAGCGCTTGAGCAACACGTTCGTAACTTTGAATAAGGCATTAGTCTGAACTCCGTGACTAAAACAAGCAAAAAAGTATTATGACCAGGTGTCCTAAAATATTCCGCATCCTTGATTTATTAGATCGTAGAAAAAGGATTCTTCATGATAATTTTTTGCATCTCTGACATGTTTAATGAGGCACACTAATTACAACGGCACACAAAAACATTAATCTATATTACAACCAAGCAGAGAAAGACATTTTCTTCATCTTTCTGTGTATTTCAGCATACATTATCAATAGTCATCCTATTACTAACTGCTGCAATTCATTTTGAAGAGCAAACAATGATTTATGAGCGTCACCAATCTAAATCCAACGCTGCCAGTCAGAGTTAAATATACACTCTTTCCAAAATGGTCTCTGTTATTTTGGAAGCTCTCTTTTAGAGCCAAACATGCGGGGAGTGCGTGCTTGTTAACTCGTATGTGTCCATAGTGGTGTCAAATGTCTATAAGGTGCGGCGGCCAACTCCAAATCCAAAATCTATACAAATCCTTATTCATCCTTTGAGTCATACTGCGATGGTGTGCTAATCTCCGACATGCCGGCTATTAATGTGACAAACCGGCCTGGCAGCAACGCCGCTTGTAACACTCCTGTGCTTTGAGGAACAGAAGTGGACATGTGCAGGAGTGGGAATGCTGAAAAGTTTGAGTGGCGTCAAGATGGCTGTTGAGTGTGTTTATAGAGGTGAAATTGCGGTGTGTGTGTGTGATGCTGTGCACTGAACGAGCAACACATTACGCTGACATGTAAGGAATGTCTCAAGGCCAAAACCCCTTGTCTGCCTGCCGAGGGTTGGGGGACAAAAGGAGGAGGAGGAGGAGGAGGAGGAGGAGGAGGAGGAGGAGGTTGCACTCGGATCAGATTTTAAAATAGCAAACAATGTGTAAGTGGAATCCTAAAACTCTGCAGAGCCCAACAAAAGGCCAAACAGCAAACTGGGAAGGACTGCGTGGCAGGCCGTGCTAGGGCCAGTTATTGCTTTTAGGACACATGGTGTTGTATAAATGAAAGCGCACACTTAATGGGAAGGTCATGCCTCTAATCTCTGGAAACACCACCATCTTTACAACGTGCCTGTGTCCAAACAAACACAACTGGAAAGGTTTGCTGGTGGGAAGCCAGCGAGGGATCATGTGCACGAGCGACCGGAGGATCAAGACTCATGAATGGACGCTGGTGACCTTGAACTTATTTGCTCCCCGCTCATCTGTCTTTGTCCTTTATTTAACTGATTAGCAACCATTTAAAGGTGTAGCATTTAAATTTAGAGATGGCCAGCTACCCCCGGTCTGTCCCTTCTTGTAATACCACTTTGTACCTCAAGAGGCAATAGCGCAGCCCAACTTGAGCGGAAGTTACGCTGCCTAAAGGGCAAACTTCTAGCCAATCAATGGTAGCTACAGTAAACACAACAATGGCTGAAGGACTTGCCAAGCAAAAAATAATAAAGGAAGTTACAGAAATGGAAGCAAAACAAGCAAGTGCTAAGTTTCTTCTAAACTAGTAAGCCAAGAGCTGCTAATGCTAACTTTAGCTATGCAGCGATAGCTTCTAAAGGTAGTTGTATGACGTTACTGACTTCAGTTAACTAGTTAGAAAATCTGTATGAGACTGGATCAATTGGCTCAACCTTTAGCTACCATATCTACCAAACAAAATCTTTCATACTGTCACTTTAAATTTTGTCTGTGTGGTGCCTACAAGCATGTAAAAGGTACTGTCAATGTCACTCTACTCAGTTTTTACTTCTCCATTCGGAAACCACATAGAAAAATTGAAACAAATAGTGTGTCTGAGCGAAGAGCAAGGCAAGCATTTAGGAGGTTGTGAAAGGTTGACTTTTTTCAACAACTGCTGTATGCATGCCCACATGACTGGCTAATCCAGATGACTGCGTGTTTTCTTGCACCACAGCTTGTGCCTTATAAAAACTCACCATTGGCGACTGATTTGGTCTCCCCTCTGCCTGCCACCTGGAAGAGATGAAGACAGGGAGGTTGTAATGCGTCAAAGATGCAGAAAGTTTGCAAACCTTCAGGGAAAAACACTATTTCACTCTCTTCATGAACCTATCCAGTTCTCTCCTCGTCTCCCCTGACATCACGGCATAGCACGGTTAGCTAATAACAAGGTCGCTAACCGCTAACTTTCCTGTCCAGGGCCCTTTTTACGTCAGCGGAGACCACCGCCTGTTGCCCTCCAGTCCCACTACTCACTGGTGGACCACAGCCTCCGGCATGCACTGCAGCTGTTGGCTGCAGGAACACGCTGCTACCAGGGGAAGAAGGGAGGAAAGTTTATAGGAAAATAAGTGGGTAGGTAGGATATCCTAGTCATTCTCACTCTCTCTCTTTTTTTTTAACTCTCAAGTTTCACTTCTACTAAACAGATCTATTATACTCATATACATTAAACAGATTAGACAGTTTATTCATGCCCAGCTTAGTCAGACTTGTTTGAAAACGCCAGGCGATGAATGGTGATTCAATACTGTCAAACTGCCACTGCACGGCCCAGCAAGACGTCTCTCTTGTAAAGAATGCTGTAAACAGTTTCTCCATTAGGGCAATAAAAACTTAAGTGAAGTCGGGCTGAGAGCGGTGATTTGTGGTTGTCAGGAGAAGGAGCGGTGATGTGATACAGCCATTTGTGAAAAGCGTTCAGCCTGCAGTTGGACAACAGGCGTACTCTTAAAATTTTTTTTTTTTACGACGCAGAATTTATACCGAACTGTAATCTTCTGGATTCTGTTGAGTCGGCTTTAACAAGTTACGGGTGTTAATGGAGTTAACACTCCTTTAAACTGACTGTTCTAAGGCTTTGCTGGTGTTGTCACTTTGTGCCTTTTATACTAAAGCACTTAGCAAAGGTCTGGAGGCGAACTCCAAATGCTCTGTCTATACTTTTGGAAAGTATTTTGGTAAGTTAATATTTTTAAATTGCCCAATCATGCATCTAATTTTACACTGCAACTCTAAGCTGTTATGACTACAACTAAAATAAGCAGCACTGTCCAACCACGGCTGAACAAAGTACAGCTGTGCCGATGAAAAGAGAGCAAAAAAGAGTCAATAGTGTGACAGCAGAGAGTGAAGTCATTCTGTGATAAGCGCGTTGAAAAAAAACGTAGGACAATTACTCTTTTACCTCTCCAGGCTTATTCCAGATTTAACGGTGAGGTCAACTAGCTATGAGAGTTCTTTGAAACAAAAACAAACACAAGTGATGGTTACTCCCATTGCTGCCGCTGCTGGGTCAAAACATCGTGAGATTATTCTAATTTTTCCTCCCCACGCCTTCAGCAAAACCTTATCTTGATTGACAAGGAAGAACCACGAAGAAAAGGATTTTACTCGGAGGCGCGAGGTGTTAAATGAGGACGTCTACCTTGGTTGGAGAGGCGCCTTTGTTTTCCCATAGACTCCTCTTGTTGGTGACGTCGACAGGCTTCAGGTCCTGTCAGAGGGAATCGGAAAACAAAGGTAGATAACTCGTCATATGGCGGCTGTGACAGAGCACCTGAGATGCAAATAGGAAGGAATGACAGAGAGCTGAGCAGCAGAGAGCGAGTTTGTCTGGAGGAAGTGGAAAATAGCGCTCTAACGATGTGCAAGGGTTTTTCAGAGCACTCCATCACGGTGCAAACCGAAAGATGTTTTAATGTTGCAGCGCTGGAGAGGAAATAAGTCCCCACTTTTGAACTCACTTGATGGACAGTAAGTTTCCTTGATGCCCTCCCTCTCTCCCTTCTCTCTGTTACTTATTTTAGCTCAAGCCATAATCCGCGACTCTAGCGTAAATATTTGGATAAAATATAGGCATATTACGCTGGTATGTAGCGATACGCTGAAACAGGAGAGGGAAAATAGCTTGCTCTCACTCTACCAGCAAACATTACTATAAGCTTAAATGCTTGAGTGACACTGTATACCAAAGTAGTGCCAAGTCTGCAATATGCACATGCACCCTATGTGGATATTATAACAGCTGGAGGGTAGCAAGGTCAGGGATGTCACTTTCATTCCTGGCCACCAGGTGGTGCCAAACAGGTGTGCGCGCAACCTAACTTGCTTTTTTTTTTGCATCTTTTGAAACATTTATATTTATTATATAATTATAAAACTCTTCACATATACTATAAAGATAGAATACTGTATTTTATTATGAGCTTGAGGACCGCTGTTCTCACGGACATAGGTGAGGTTTAAAAGGGTAAAGGTTGTCTTAATGTATCAAGTTAGATATTATTATTGTTAACTATACAGATATTATTATTTAATATACTATATAGGTGTGGTCTGATATATATTTCGTTGACAGTGACCAAAAAACTCTAATCAAATATTGCTGAAACCTGATTGGTGCACAGAAGCACATGACATCACTCTGTTCTTGCCAAGCCCCTCCCACTTCAAATAGGGCAAAGAGTCCAAAAAGAGAAATGCAGGAAATGGTCAATAAACAATTAAGAAAATATGTTTTTAACGAGTTTACGTGTATAGATGCTGTGATTTAAAGTCAGTCAGTAATAATGCAGGTCAGTCAACACCCTCCCTCTGTCGTGCGCCGAGCTCGACATTACATGCCCCGTGTTTCCTAGCAGCAGTGACAGGGGTTGCTACGGCGGCGACCTACCGCTGGCCTTCCTCCTGACGTCTTGCCACTCTCTGGGGTTTTATTCAGCCAGTCGTTGATGCGGCCTGCCACGCCCGTCTTCATCACAGCTGCTTCCTGTTTGGACAGGGTCAAAGGTCAGCCAAGCCTCGTCGTCATCATCGGAGAGCAGGAAGCGCCAGTGAATCGGGCTCTTTCCTCTCTCTGTCTTTCTCTCTCTCTCTCTCTCTGCCCCAGTCGCACAAACTTTTCGCCGACCCTCTTACATCCTCACTTTACCTTGAATGTGCTGCCGCCGCCGCCGGGCGAGGTGAACACGTTGCCTTTCTCCCACATGCTCTTGATGTTTCGTATGCTGTCGGTGACCATGGGCAGATCCACCGCTCCGGAGCGAGGGGATCGAGACTCTTTGTTCTCTCTCTGCAGAGGCAAAATGGAGGGTTTTGACGAGGGAATAATCGGGGACGGCTGTTCCGATCAAAGCTCGGATACATGTTTAAAAACCCCACATGAGCCCGCTAATAATACCAGTGACAAATTTTCGGCAGCATCTTTGATATGTCTTCAAAGTGCACTGAGATATATGACTGTGACGCTTTGGGTATTCAATTCAAGAGAGGAACAAGCTGGGTACGACTTTAAAAAGAATTAGCATGAGGGAGTGACATGTCAGGCTAATTCTGCCTGTTTATGTATTTCAGATTAAGGACGCTTTGATAGAATTTGTACTTTTAGGCAACTTACAGACTCAGAATGATGACCAAAATTAGCATTACAGAAATAAGATATGGAAATTACTGCTATTACTGCTAGATGTTTATTACTGCTATTACTGCTAGATGTTTTCACAGTTGATGCAAAGCTAACCTGAGCAGCTGAGGTGTACTGCTCCAGCCTGTTGTCTATCTTGGACACCATGGGAGAATGAGACGTCTTCACGGCGCTGCTGGGCAGAAGCAAGAAATCAGCACACGCTATATGAAAAATGGGACCATTTAAAATATTATATATGCATTATATATGCATTATATACAATTTGGCCTTTAGCTCCTGCAGACTGTAGACACCCAAGAAGGATGCAACGCTTCAGCTCTGAATTATATTCTTCCTATTCAGCATAACTAGACCGCTGAAAAAGCTTCGCTAGTAGTGGGACACGAACTGATTAAACAGATGACGCTTAGGTTATATTTTTACCTTTTCTGCGCCGACTTGTTCAGAAACTCTGCTCTCTCTCCGATCTGAAGGGAAAGGTTAGAAAGACAGGGTTATAAATATCACAGCGGTGCTCCAAGGATGTCACGGATTTCTGTGCATGTGTGCCTTAATTTTCGTTTCTAAGAAGCCATTTTCGGAAGCTGTACGACATGCAGACACGCCGGGGATTTTAAGTGAAGCCTTGATGATTTCCTAACAAAATGACTTTTTCAATGACTGTTCCCTCTGTGTGCAAAATGCTCCGAAAGACGTGGACACATAAACGGAAAAAAAAGAAAACCACACAGCAAGCTTTTTTTTTTTTCCTATCTCTGCCTTTGGACTGTGGGAATCTCAGAGGATTGTTTATGATATATGAAAGGAAGACTAAAAAAGGGGCCAACACATGCGCTCTTTACGCTTACAAAAATATCTTAAAATGGACAAAAGTAGAAACGGCAGAGAACGCTCTCTCCCCCTCTCTCTGTGAAAAAGGACCTCGCGCTCGGCTGCTACCGAATGTGGGAGTTCCCAAAATACTCCCCGACAGGAAATTCCCCATTCTCAGACGCGTTTTAAAGAGCTGTAGCCATCCGAACGCAGTTACAGTAATCCTGTTAACCCTAATCGCTTTCCTGCATATCCCCACAGCCTGTCCTTCATTTGGTCCCTCTGTCCTTCCCCTGCCAGAGAACACTGGCCTTTATCTACAACACAGAGCGGGGTTATGCTGGTGTACTGCTGATAACATGAAGGCGAGCTCCTGGGACTGTGCATTCCACTGGGAGCTGATTCCTGATAGCGAGGCGCATATTTCTGTGTTTTAGTGTAACCGGAGCCACAAAATGGCAGTTGTCAGGCAAAAAGCACACAACGGCGAAAAGGAAATGAGGACAAAAAAAAGGAAAAAAGTCCACGTTCTCAAAGGCATGCATGTAATTTTTGAAATATGCAATATGCTTTTGATAGGTTTCACAGAACTGAAGGGCCATGAAATTCACTCAGCACAGAAATTGGGCAGGAAATTGCTCAATTTATGTGAGAAAAAGCCTATTTGCTGCTATGCAGTTTTTATGGGGCAGTGCAGCAGCAACATGAAATGGATTAGCGCGCGCTTTCCACGTGTTCTTTTACAATTGTGGGGCTATCCCGCCCAAGTTCTACGCTACAACAACAAAAAACAAGACAATACGAAGATTTTTTTTAAAGCTGGACTAGTCAATATTTTTATTTTAGCTTTAGCTTTTTTTTGCTCCTTGTTTGGGTTTTAAAACCCCCAATTTATGTATTTTTACAACTTAACGGAAAGTTGTTTTGACTAAAAAGGTTGATATCAAAGGCACTGTATGCTAGCTGTCCAGTACCAGCAGCATTTATAAGCTAAAGCGCTACATACTGTACTTCTCTCAAGAGCTGGTGGAGACCAAAAACCGAGCTAAAACTGTGAATAAATAGTGGATTTTGATTCGTCAAGTAGCTTGAATGCTAACATTGCTACGTGCTTGCTAAATGTGTAAATAATCTAGTCGCTAGCCATATCAACTATCTTTCCTAATTTCCCCAATTTCCCCACGGGGATGAATAAAGTCCTATCTTATCATATCTTATCTATCTGTGTTGAATATGTTGCGTTTACACCTCCTCCTGCTGCCACCAAGTGATCAAACAGATCCATACACCTTTAAATAACTCATAAAACAGTGCTTTGATTATAAATATAGAAGATAGTGGTCTGCAGTTGTGTCAGTTGTCAAAATAGTGTGACACCCAATTCAAAGGTATTATTTGCCACATAAACACACACAGGAACACTCAGACAATGAAATACACAACACACAGATGTACCTACGGTGAACATGATGACAAAGTAAAGCTGTGTCTGTGAAAGCAGCGGGGTGCAGAATCACAATTGAACAACATTATTTACAAAGCTGACCACAATCACCAGAGCTCACACGCCGCCAGAGCCAAACTTCGACTGTAGGGTCTCACTGGGACGGGCCAGATGGATATTACAGCTAACTGTCACTAATTAGATTTTCTCCACTGGCTGAAAATCCTCCTCGATTTTCAGTGTGTGGGAGTCGGCTTTTGGCAACACTGGAAACATTTATTAACATTTGAGTCGATGAAGCGTTCCTTCGCTGTGACAAACATTTCTCTTTGAATAAGGAGGGGATGAGCACCCACTGATTTGATTCGGGTGGATTTTTTCTTCTCTTGTATTCTTTTTTTTTTTGCAAACATGTCAGCAGAATTTTAAAATGTAGTCAAAGAAGAAACAGATTTTTTTATTTTTTTTCTCAGCAGTTGACTTTTCCTTTCATCAAGCATCTTTTCCATTTATGAATACTCCTTGATCTCAGTCAAATAACACTTCACGCAGAGAGCTAAAAGAGGTGAGAGGTGCAGATGCGGTTCATCTGGCGCTTAATCTCTCCAAATATTTTGAATGTTTAGCTTAAGCTTTGCTGCTCTGCCGGATGAGTGGGATTTGCAGGTTTTGGATAACTATTAAATTCACACCATTCTGCTGACGACTGCGCTGGACCTGATGCAAATACAGCAAAGGCCAAGAAAAGTACAACGGGCACATTGTTGTTCAGCAAAGCAGGCAAAGTGGTTTAAGGAGATCTAGATGAACTGAAATATCTGGGTTTATGAATAGGGGGATGGTGCATTGACAGTAGCGCCGATTGTCGGTTGGCTTATCAACCTTAGGTTATCTCAGAAACCACAACGCCGTAGAGCTAGAATTATGTTTTGTGAAGTCAACATGTAAGGAATTTAACTAAACAATGGCAGCATGCTCAGCTCACTAGCTTACTATCTATGGTAGTAACTGAGTGTTGCTTTAAGGACCTGATTTCACGATTGTGGGGTTACTGGCGTGGGAAAATAATGAACCACGCACAACCAGCATTTGTAGCAGTCTGGGAGCTGGTTCCAGATGCTATCAAAGTTTAGGCTAACAGCGCCGCTCCCACTCTTCATGTGATTTGATCTGAGATGATGCTCAGACAACCCCTGCGAGTCTTATTGTTTCTGATCAAAACATAAAGTCAGAAAATACAAACAAGAATGCATGCTAAGCAGCGATACTTCGTGTACTTCGAACATTAACAAGTGTGAGCTTTGTTTATGTCTCTAACTTGATCAGCTAGTAGCTTAGCTCTAGTGTACAATTTAAGGTCCCAACATTTAAAAGTTAGCCAATCACAGCATATTCAACCAACAGACCATCATCAATCATTCATCAATAGAGCTATCATTAGAAGAGGGACAAAGGGATTAGCGTACAGTCAGGTGAGAGGTTGAAAAACGGCGGACTGACCTTCAGAGAGGAGCCTCGCGGGCTGACGCACTTGAAGGGCTTGCCCTCCCCGTCCTCGGTGTCCTCCACCTTCTGCCTCTTCTCAGCTGCCTCTGCTCTCCTCCTTTCAATCTCCTCCTTCATCTTCCTCTTCTCCTCCTGAGGAACATGGAGTTGAAGCCGTTCTTAATGGGAATGTCCATTTTCAATTTCTAGCGTCTTTGGCGGTGACCGAGAGCCAGATGTTTCTACTTTCTTAGGAACATTTGCTCAGTGCCTGTCCAGCCTTTTATTATATACAGTCAATGGTCCAGCCATGTGCAGGGTTAGGATTAATGCTAATAAGTTGAATGACCTGACTGAGAATTACAAAATTATGGAAAATTATAGATTCGTACATCAACCAGAATATGTCCCTGGCCGTCAATGTAATCATGATTGCAGCTGACCCAGGCAATAAATACATGGCACTTTTTAAGTGATTTACTGACTTTCTCCAATGAACCACGTCACAAATTCAATTATCCAGAGCAAATTCTTATTTACAGTGATCGCCTGCTTCTGGAAAGAAAACATACACATGCAGACTATCAACAGTTTAAAAAAGAAACAATTAATGTATGAACCATTTATACTGTATTCAGAAGAGGCCTAATGCTTGGCAGTATATCAGCCCTCTCCAGCAGCCTTGTCTTGGTTAATTAGTCTTTCTGTATCTCTGGGCCATCTTTTAATTACAAACCAAAAGGCCTCATTAACATCACACAAGAGGAGAAGAACAGGGGCAGATAGCAAGAGACGGGCAGCCACATTCAGGGCCAAGATCAACAAAAAAGACCAGCCGGGGCAACAGTGAGGAACGCACGGCCTCGGAGTGGGCGACTGAAAGGGAAAACAAACGTTGTTGCTCGTTTCAGCGCAGATGGGAACACAAAGAGAGGAGGAGGTTATCATGTTGGAGATACGTAAGGATGAAGTTGATTATCGTCCAGTTGCCCTTACATCCCATGTGATGAAGATGCTGGGGAGGTTGGTGTTGGCCCACCTAAGGCCGCAGGTGAGATCATCTTTAGACTCCCTACAGTTTGCCTACCAGCCGTGTCTGGGGGTGGATGACGCTGTCATCTATCTGTTTCAGCTCACTCACTCACACCTGGATGGTGGTGGAGGCTCGGTGAGAACCACATTCTTTGATTTCTCCAGTGTCTTCAACATCATCCAACCCTTTGTTGCTGGGTGAGAAGCTGCGGACGATGGGTGTTGGTGCGTCCACTGTCTCCTGGATCACTGACTTCCTGACAGACAAGCCACAGTTCATGCGTTTGGGTCATGTCCCGTCTGATATGGTGGTGAGTGGTGTGGGAGCCCCCACAGGGCACTGTGCTTTCTCCGTTCCAGTTCACCTTATACACACCTGACTTCCAGCACAACTCAGAGTCATGTCACATACAGAAATGTTCAGGGACGAGGAGGAGTATAAAGGGCTGGTGGACGGATTCGTGGGGTGGGCTGGAAGGAATCACCTGCTGCTTAACGTGGACAAGACCAAAGAGATGGTGATTGACTTCAGGAGGAAGGGAACAGCTCCTCTGCCCCTCAGCATCCTAAGAAGGGATGTGGAGGTGGTGGAGGATTACATATACCTGGAAGTGACCATCGACAACAGACTGAACTGGAGGACCAACAGTACAGCTGTGTACTGTTGTGGCCAGCACCCTTTTCTCTGCCGTGGTCTGCAGGGGGAGCAGCATCGCAGCCAGTGATGCAGCCGACAGACTGAACAAACTAATCAGGAAGGTTGGCTCCGTCAATGGCTGCAGTCAGGAAACTTTTGAAGTGGCGGTGGAGAGGAGGACTCTGAACAAACTGTTATCAGTCATGGATAACCCTGACCAACCTCTCCACCACACAATAGACTGACAACGGAGCACCTTCCTCAGAAGGCTCAGACAACTTTGTTGTCTCAAAGAACGCTTACAGGAAGTCTTTCCTGCCTCAAGCCATCCGCCTGCACAACTCCTCATCTGTGTGTGTAACCATTTTTTGCACATTTGCACATGGTTGTTTGGTTATTGGTTGTAAATTCATTTCATTTCATTTCAATTGAATTTTTTTCTTTCTTGTTTTTTAATATTCACTTATTTTATTTTATAATTCTTGTAAGTTTTGTGTGTATGTCTATCTATCTTGTCATAAGAGCAGAAAGAAGGGATGACATATGATAGTTGGGAGTGGGGACCTAAACGATAGCGGTGGCGTACGGCGAGATAACGTCACAGCGAGCGGCGCTGGTGCGAGCGTGATGCATGAGTTTCAGCTTGTACAGGTACAAAGGCTAAATCAAGACGAGAGAGGCGAGACAAAAATGACAGATTTCAGTTGTAAAACTTTAACATTTAGAGGAAATTTAAAGAAATGAGAGGAATACATGAGACAATTAAAAAAAACGCTGTATTATTATTACACACAAATGTTTCCCACAGAAAAGAAAAATATGTGTGTGATGACTTAATGGTTTTTTACTGCTGCACTGGTAATTTGATTAGTAAAATATCTGTGTGGGCGTGTTTTTTTTTTTTTTTTGCTGACAGTCCAGCATAAGACATAAGACGTTACGCCCGCATCTGAACTGACAGGACTAGCAGTTCTTATGAGATTTACCAGTCCCAGCGTCTAACTAGAACCTAACAGCTCATGCTTAAATGACACGATTGACATGGACTGGAACAACATGATGGACAAACTTCTTCTTTTTATATATATATATATATATATATATATATATATATATATATATATATATGCATAAACAACCCCTAATGTGTCTCAGTGGCAAGTGTTATCTTGCAGAGTTATCACTGCAAGCTATCTAACAATCAATTCAAGCAAACTAATAAGCTTGGATTGCTTCCACTTTCTGAGTAAAATACTGATTTAAGAGATGTTTTAAATTGCTAAACATATATCACAGTAACAAATGCCGTGAGGGTTTATTGAAGGCTTTTTCGACTACATGGTCTGGCTCTTACCTGAAGTTTAGGCACTGTTTCTTAAAAAAAATGATCTTTTGAAAAGTGTACCAGTGTGCACAATAACCACAGTATCATTTTAGCTTAGGCCAATGCATTTTTTTTTTGTTTCTGATGAAAAAAAAAACATCTAGGAAATTAAATTTTCTATTTCTTACCTCTTCCTTGGCTTTCCTTTCCGCCTCCTCCTGCTTCTTCTGCCTCTCCTCTTCCTCCAGCACCTTCCTCCTCTCCTCCCTCTTCTTCTTCAGCTCCTCCAGCTCGGCCTCGGCCTCCTGCTGCTTCTGCCTCATCCTCTCGAACTCCTCGCTCTCGGCGTCGTCGCGGCGGCGCTTCAGCTCCTCCAGCTTGCGCTCTGCCTCCAGGCGGGCGGCGTCGTCCTGCTCGTCGCCTGCGGACACCTCGGGGGAGCGCACGCTGCCGCGGCTGGGACGGACACACGAACACGGGTCAGCGTGCCCGGTCGTCAAGCAAAGCTGCTTGACATGCGGGTTAAAGCTTGACATTTGATCCGAGCTGAATATTTAAACGAGGAGAATTCCGCTCTTTCACGGGCACTCGGACGTGCATAAAGACACATCAACATGTGCAGACGTACAAATACCAACAAAGATAAGGTTACTGCTCAAGTTTCAACATGTGGGCTCACTGTTGCTAACGCACGACAGGAAAACATTACTGCTCTGCTACAGCTGAACGAAAACCACTTGTCTGCTTGAAATTCTGATTCAGATTTGCTTTTCAATTATTCCGCAGACGCCTTAAGGAGCATTTCCGTGCTTTTACAGCCCGCCTGGGTCATAAACAACACATGTCAGACTGTAAAATCAATAAGTTCCTGTCTGATAAAACTGCCTCGTTCAGCATATGCAAACACTATGGGCAAACCTGACTACTTCTCCTCCATAATTTTCAGATAAAGCCTGCACAAATGTCTTTCATGTTGTACTTCTTGATTTATTCAGTATATCTTTTCTATCATAGGAATGTGCATCTTCTCGTTGGTGGTTATGTAGCTTGATCTTTTCATGTGACCTTTGTGTCAACAATATTAAGTTACTGCAGTACTTTTCCACAAGTGGTCAAGAGTAGAGAGGCACTGGTATATGTGAATACTGTCCAGCATTAGCTTCACAAAGAAGGACTGCAATTCCTCAGGTATTATTTTTTTCGATCACAGAGAAGAGCTGGAAGCTTCAGAATAAAAGCATCTTTTATCCAACCATTCAACTTGGATTCCTCATATTAATCACATTCAAGTGTTTATTTAAATTTTCCATGTGCTTATTTTTAACTGGCAGCAACTTGAAACATGAATCTGATAAATACTGTTGAGCTTCTTGAATAATTCATAAGTCCTGGCTATCCCCAGTTTGGCTTTGACACGGTGTAGGTGTGTGTGTGTGTGTGTGGTTGAAAGTGTGTACCTGAGGGTCCTCTCAGGTTTCCTGTGCTGTTTGGGCGCCGCCTCGTCGTGCAGCCCTCCGTTGTGCTTCCTCTGATCCTCCGCCTCCTCCCTCTCATTCACCTGCGGCCGCACACGCAAACAAACGCAGCGGGAGTGAGCAAAGACGCAAAGAGCGCGCCGGCTGAAAGGTGGCAGTGGGTGGCATGGGTGGTGGTGGTGGATCGTGTAACGTCACGTGATGAGACAGAGAGCGCGCCCCAAATAAAATAACACGGAGCATCACATCTCACTGCGTCCACTCCAGAATTACAGAGGATTAGCAAATGTGATGACACTAGGAGTGACTCCGGCTGTTGTATGTTGTTGACTGCACCGGAAAAGTTTTAAAGACCTGACATTTCTCCCACAGGTGACGCTATTGACAGTTTAAAATAAACATTTGCTGGTCTTCTGATTGGTTCATACCCTTTGTCAGGTTCCAACTTCCTATGTTACCTTTGCTAGGTTAGACAAGCAATAGCAATGCGGGACAATTTGCTAACCATAAAAACATTTAATTGTGATTCTTATAAAATGTGAAAAACCTGTTGTCCCAACTGTTGTGGGAACAACGGAGGAAATAAACCACACATAAAGGCAGAGAAGACTCGGAATTTGTCCAATGTCGGCCAACTTTAGCACGGTTGCTAATGTTAGCCGTCTCTCCTCCACTTTATCTAGTCTATTATTACAGGTTTTTAACATTTTTCTATGGGAATGGACCCCCGCATTGCTATCGTTTGTCTTGCCTAGCAAGAGTGGAAGTTAGAACTTGACATATGGTAGGAGCCGTCTGGTTGGTGGTCAGCAGACCAATCAGAAGGCCAACGAAGGGTCAATTAACAGAGGAAGTGCCAAGACACGCAGCTGGTCTACAAGCTGAGAAGAGGTTTGGTCAAGGTAAAATAAAAGTGAAGTTCATAAGGATCAGTGTGGGAAGTGTTCAGTCAGTTGGACTTGAAACACAATGAACTACTGCAGATGAAACCTAATTAGGGATTTGTGCTTCATTTTGGCATTGAATATTATGCTTAGCGTCTCCAGCAAGCGCTCGCTTTCCTTCTAAAATACTTTACATAAAAAGATATAGTGCGAATAATCCGGTATGGTCCAAATTATTTGAGTGGAAGTACACCAGATGAGATGGCTCAGTTACTTTAAATGTGTTATTTCTCCGCTTCAGCGGTCGGAGTGGAGGCGGTGTGATGTGAAAGTGTTGTTGCTCTCATAGTTGAGGTGGAAGACATGCAGAAAAAAAAAATAAAAAAAACACACACACACATACACACACTGTGACCACTCAGTGGAGCATTAACCTTATTAAAGATCTGACCGCACGGCTGCAACCGCACCTCATAAAAAGAAGGCTCAGTTACCACCAGTTTGCAAATGGTGCAAACCACACTGCACGAGGTGTTCGGGTAATTTCAGCGTCCGGCCCTGACACAAGTCGCTAAGTCGACAAGTTCGTTTTGTGCGGTTTGTTTTCGAAGGATTTCTGTTTACAAATCTCCTCAAAGACGCATCGAGACACTGAAGTTACCCAGAGAGATTTTCTGTGCTGTGCATCACACCTCTACAGAAATTCTTACCGCATGAATGATACCTCATTATCCTCTGAGTGCAGTATCTCAGATACCTCAAAGTCCTCTTCTGTGTTATTTCTTAGTAACATAGGCTTGCTCTCTGCTGTATTATCTACATTATCTTCCTCAGGTACCTCTTCAGCCTCGCCTGACGCTACTGCATCCTCCTCAGCCTCTGAATTTGCTGACTTGGCCTGATTTGAACTCTCACTGACTACCGAATGTGTTCCCTCCTCGGTGAGGTCCTACGAAAAGGGATTATAGGAGTTCTTTGAAACAAATATTAGTGATTGGCTAGGGGTTGTGCATCACAAAAAGTCAGTGAAGCAATGACAATACCTGGCTTTGCATTTTAGGCTCCTCGGTTGACGCCTACAGAAACAAGCATCACATTTGCGGGGGCTGTCAATCACAAAAGATAAAAACACAAAACAGCTGAACAAGAATGAACAGAAAGACTCACCTGTTCTCTCAAGTAAGACCTTCTTGGTTTGTCCTCCACCACTTCAACTTTCTGCTCCTCTTCCTCCTCTTCATCTACGCCCTCCTCCTCCTCCTCCTCTTCTTCTTCCTCCTCTCTCCCCTCAGGAGCAGCCTCCTCTACCTCTCTCGGCTCCTCTCGCTCCTTTTCCTCCCTCCTGGAGCTGTAGGTCGTCGCCTTCTCCTCTTCGTCCTCGTTTTCGCGGTAACGACCCCTGCGCCAGGAGGGCCTCTCCTCTTCTGCGTCCTCTTTCTCCATGCCGACGCCGCCGTTGCCCTCCGTGGCGGTGGGGTCCAGCTGCCTCTGCCTCTCCAGCGCCTCCTGCATGCGCCTCAGCCGTCTCTCCTCGCGTTTGGCCATGCGGTCCAGCAGGGCTTGGTCCTCGTCGTCTCCACCGCCCCCATAAGAGGAGCTGCTCACAGACACAGTCTCTGTCACACTAGGAGGAGAGAGAGAGAGAGAGAGAGAGAAAGAGAGAGAGAGACAAGCGTTTCACTGTGTGCTTTTTTTTTGTCATAAGGAGGAAGCGTTGAGGTCAGAACAGACGTCAGTTAAGAAAATGTGGGCAGAGGAAGTGAATGCATAATATTATCTACTCTTACCACCGTGATGCCCTTGATCAAGGCCCATAATCCTTAAAAGTGGCTCTAATGTGCTCTGTAATCAAAGCTTCCAGAGAGTGGTTGTCGTGTTATTGTCAGATTCAAAGCCAGTACGGGAAGATTGCTGACAAATGGCTTTACTGGCAGGTCTTCACCACAGTTAATCTTTCAGTTAACATGGGCTGGGCTTTGAAACAAACAGAAAATCAGCAAATGCCTTTTGGGTTCTGCACTTAGCAGCCGCCTACTCACTACAATGTGACTGAAAGTTTCACCATGTGCCAAAATCTCTGTGACCCTAGGCACAGCGGTGCTTTCAGCTAAATGCAAACTTCAGCATGCTAATATATAATGGTAATAACATGCTAATATTTAGTGTGCTATCAACATCAACAATACATACAATACAATACATCAAAAATCTACAAAAAGTCTTGGAAATCCACCCAGCAGCCTTAAAGCGAACCATCTGACACACCAAAATAACTGTCCTTAAAGTCATGGGTCAGTGTGGCTAAAAAGTATGTACGTTTTACATAACAACCACCAAATGAATATCCTTCCACCTCACTCCAAACAGCATGACTCAAACTATTCTGACCGAAAAGTCTGGCAAACATTATCCTTGCATCCAAACAATCAACAATGGCTAGCAAGCGCTAAGTCCATGCCTCAGCATCCTCCTGCACAATTCCCTTGTTGTTCGACCGGCCCAGGATGTATCTCTGAGCTCACAGAGGGGAAACATTCATAACCACAAAGCATCGTCTGTGTTGGTAGATGTCAGAGCGTCCCACCACTTCCACCGTAGCCAAGCCGATTTATCTGGTAGCTTTAAAATGCTAGAAACCGATAGTAAGCGTCTTTGTTTTCAGGAAGTCATTTTGATGGATAGGTATGATTAAGCTGAAGCAGTGAGCATGGGGCTAGAGTGATATTGTTCATTTAAAGAGTTTGAAGGTTGGTTTGCATGTTTCAAAACAGAAGTGTTAAGAATGTGTACTTGTCTCCCCAAACATAGCACTGTTAGCATGCTTAGCTAACTAGCCTACTTCCCCTTACATTCAGTAGCATCTGAGAGTTACCTTCAAGATCACTCGATACATGAAGTTGAGCTTTAAAGGCCCTGTTTACAGCTAGCAAAACTGCAGCATAGCATGTTCCTGCTGTGTGAGAGCAGCTGCTATTAGTGTAACATTAGCAACTCTGACCTGGTTTTGTTTGGCAAACACATGAGTTATGAAGGGTTCACACTAAAAGTTTCAAAATGGCTAACTGTGGGCAGCTACACTGTTGGGGAGTTGCCGTTGAAGCGATGCTTGTTGGCGCTACTGGATGTTGTCAACCGTTTGAACATTGTCGTTGGAGCATTGAAAAAAGCTGAAAACAAGAGTGTCAGATGCTAGTTTGTCACTCCAAGTTGCCGAATTACATTTAAATTGAATCGTAACTTATGAAGCTTCATGGAGCTACCATTAGCTTAACAAGCTAGCTAATGACAAATGATGGAATCTGCCAGAAGCCTTTGTGCTGCTATGCAAGATTCACCTGTGACTGTTGGTCATGACCATGCTGTCTGGCTGGCTGCTGGGCTCCTCACTGTCTCTGCTCCTGAACCTCTCCTGGCGCGCCCTGCGCCTCCTTTCACGGGCCGCCTCCTCTTCATCATCGTCAATCCTCGCCATCCTGAGGGAGTCAAAAGAAGAAAGAGAGAGTGTAAAGACAAAGAGAATGTGTTTTTTTCCTCACAAAAAACTTCCAACCCTTCATCTCTTTTTCCCCTTCCTCTATTTAGCTTCGCAGTTAGAAACTTCAAAGTGAACAATTCTTTAAATTGGACTGTAATCATCACAGCAACCAAACCTGATGGATTTTCCCAGAGTTTTTATTTTTTTTCCCTCTCTGCTATCAAGACAACCTGTCAGCTGTGCAACAGCCAATACTTCTTATCATGGCTGCAGTTTTCATGAGCTGATAAAACCTCTGTCTGGAGACATGGGTTGGCTGAGGATAAGAGAGAGTCAACAAATGGTGTTTCTGGCAAACAGCTTGTGCTGGTTTGGTCAGAACAGATCCAAACTACAGAGCCAGTCTATTTAGCAGTATCTTGTGCTGAAATTAGTGGAGCAAATTCTGCGTTAAAGACACGGCTTCTTTATTTGATTTTAACACAAATATTCCAAGTTCAAAGTCCCAACCAATATTTTGGAAAATATATTTTTGTGAGAGATGAAAGCAAAGATACTAAACTCATTTTAGCTTAGCTTATCTTAGCACAAAATCTGGGGAACATAAGCTAGCTTGACACTGCTCACAGGAGAAATATATACGTTGTACATACAGTACGTAGATATACAAATACAAACAAGACAACAAGTGTAGAGAATGTGTTTGTCTCCTCTAATTTAAAGTTGTTAGCTCCCTCCATACGGTAGTAACTCAGCATTACCTCTTGGGTCAATGAGCGCATTATTAGCTCAGCCTAATTTAGCCTTACAGAAAAACTGGCGGACATGCTCAAAGTGACTGTTCGCCTAACACCTTCATTAAAGCTAATTAATTAACACATTGTACTTCTTTACTTTTGGTAAGAGCTAAGCTAGGTACAACCCTCTATTGCCTGTTTTTATGCTAAGCTAAGCTAAACGACTGCTAGCTGTGTAACAGACAGATGTTAGAATGGCTTTGAACATCTGAACCTGTTGAAAAAGACATTGGACTTTTCCTTCAAGAGGCAGTCTCAAGCTGTAGTTAAAATATTTCAATTGTCAAAACTACTCTGCAGAATCTGATGCTAAAAAGCATTAACAAGCTGGAAAATAACTTTTAAGCACAGCTAAATGGCTGCTGGGGCTGCACCATGGATTTTCTACTCTCCTTAGTGTTGTGATTTCTCTGATTACCATGCATAACTGGTCAAGCATACAGTAGATGAAGCGAGGTCATGGCAGGTCGTGTAAAACGTGGGTACACATCTGGTTTTCGCATTAGACTCTAGGAATTTAAGAACGCCTTTCTCCATTCACTTATCCTGCCCTGACATTACCATGGATGAATCACCGTAAAGATCCACAAACCATTCATAACATTAGCAGGGAAAATTCAAAGCAGACATGCTGTGGATTAGGGATGCATTTATTCAATGCAGTCCATCAAGTGAAGGGTGCGGCTGCGAGCTATCATAAACAAGGCTCCAGTGTTCACAATCTAGCTGGCTACAGAGCTACTGTATATTTATGCGCTTATATTTGATTGAAAGCAACAAGTTCAGGCTTTTCTCTGGGGTCTGTCCAGAGTCAGTCTGGGGAATGCAGGAAACTCTGTCTACTAAAGTACAATAGACAGTTTTAGTGAAGGAGGTTACACCCACATGTATATTTGATACTTAACTATAAATTATGCATTTTAAACTGAAGATATTTTAGTTTTCAATGCTACACAAGAGGGAAATTCTCATTTTCACCCAAGTTTCGAATCTCAAACTGCTGGCCACCTGACATCTATGAACTCAGCTCAGTGCTTGATCTGTGCTGCCCCGACTGACCTTTACACTCCCACCGCTAACCACATGCCTAGCTACCTAACATCCGACTTTGAGGTCAGCCAGCGAAGCATGCCATTGCATGTTAATTGCAACATGTGTGGTGAGCCGAGCTAAAGCTGCTTGGGTTTATGTGAGGTTTTGCAGCTTGTGAACAACAGTTTCCCTCATCCTTTCCTTCCTCTCCTCTCAGCCGTCCCCCCATCTCCTCTCTCTCTGATGATAAATGTTGTCATAACAGAGCAGATGAATCTGTTAACGCCCAAGTCAGACCTGTGGGACGGTGACATCAGTGATGTCAGGCAATGTTTTACATATGTGCACGTGTGTCTGCTTAGTTCAAATAATTTAGCTTCTTAGGTGTGGAAAACTGGCCTAATTCAGTGGGGCGTCTATGCTCAACACCAGCTCCTGTGGCCACTATTTACAGTGTCACTGTATAATAGGAGAGGCTAGCAAAACATTTGAATTGAATTTGCGAGAAACGTCATGACACTGACTCACAAATGGTGATAAATCAAACCGGAGCGGCTGCATTTGGCCAAAATAAAAGAAGAAAAGAACAATATACTGTTTTCAAATGACATTTTTTCTTTCTAAATTGTTGTTTTTTCTCAGTTCCATTCATATTACATCAACTTCAACTGAGTACCCCAGGAACAGAAAGTACATTAACCCTTATTTAAAAAAAAAAACAAGAACATGTTTTTGTGAGTGAAAAAAAAGAAGCTGCGAAACAACCGCCGTAACTCCCGAAGGACCGATCCGTCCCAGAAACGGCACCAAAATGTCATGAGAAAGAGAAAACGACAACAACCAAAAACGGAACAAAAGAGTAGCCCTCGGTGGCGGTGACGGCGACAATCTCGGGGTTAAAGATTCCTCAGTGGGAGAGAAGAACAAACTCCTAAAAGCTGAATTAGCATTCCTGTCAATCACAGCCTTGGCTAGAGAGACATGCACAACCGAAGGCCTGATTTAATATCCCTTTCCTTACCTAGGCCCCAGACTCTATCAGCATACTGACAGAAATATGGGATGAGGTGGAAAGGGGGGTGGGGGTAAGGGGAGAAAAAAAAAGGAGAGGAAGTGAAACAGCAAGTGAAATGGAGAGAAGGGATAAAGAGGAGAGGAGGGAAATGAAAAAAAATGGGAAAGGAAAGGGCGTGCGCAATAATGAAAAAAGGAATAATCTGCAGATTTTATCATAGTCGACACCTTTTCCTGTACAAAATGATGTGTAGCCGCAGTAATAACCATCAGGTATAGGTGCCTGCTAGCATATAGCGTGAAACAGATTTCTTGGGTGGCCAAGCACAGTGTGTTAACAAAGCAACATGCACACTGTTGGCTGACAGCTACTGTGGACACGTATTTTTACATGTGGCAGCTATGATGTAGCTCAAAATGAAATTCAAAGTTTTCTGTGCGTGTGCGCAGAAGCTTTCGCATGCCGAGCGGCACAGTAAAAGCTGATTTAAGCAGGACTCCGCAGTCACAAAGCAACCGTCTGCGGGGCTAGCACACAAGACGTCGCCATCAGTGAGCCCATTAGGGAGAAATATGTCCAAATATTTTCTTTACGGCAAAATATCTCAGAAATGTCAGTGAAAACAATTTGGGAAAAGCCCATGAGAAAAGACTTCTTCACCCCTCCCTGGCGAGAGAGGGACAGAGGGAAGAAAGGGAGAAAAGTAAAGATCGAAAGAGAAGGGGAGAGAAAAAGCTGCTGTGAACAGAGGGGAGGGGAGAGGAGTGAAGGAAGGGATGGATAGGGAGAGGGAAAGAGGGTGGGGGTTTTGGCTAGCGCTGTCAGAAATGCTGACCCATTCCCACGCTGGCCTCACTGGACTATTTCCCTTCCTACTGCCGGCCCACAGGACCACAACGTCTCTCTCCCCCCACCCTCTGGGCCCGCTCCAAGAATACACAATGTTAGCCATGATACCGTTCCCCGAGAACTGCATTCATTATTACTCACAGAGAGATGAGGCAGTATAACATGCATATGGAAAAGGAGCAGATAAGGAGTAAGGTTAGGCTTGACTCCCTTCCAAGGTGATGTGGTCAGACAGAAGTTGGCATTTGAGGAAAGGTGGTTGCAACCTTTCCCTGCCTATCTCGATCTATTCTGTCACTTCCCGTCAGAACCAAAGGTTTATGATGCAGGACCGGGTCATGTTTGGAGTGGTCCATTCACCCAGGGCGGGGATTGTTTGGCATGGCTCATTCACGGAGGATGGGTGTTATTTCCTCAGCCCTTCCTGGTCCCTTAGGCGGCGGGCCAGTGCAGATGTAGAGAATGAAGAGGAAGAGGAGGACGGTGGAGAGGGAGAGAGAGAGAGAGAGAGAAAGCGGAATTAGTGAGGGAGAAGAAAGACGAGACTGAGAAGCAGATGCAGGAAAGGAGACACAGAGCGAGGAGGAAGTCGAGAATGTAGCTGATAGCGAGGGGTTGGAGGTTTAAGGGGAAGAAGCAATGAGAGGATGAGGGGAAGTTAAAGGTGGCAGTAGAAAAAGGAAGGTAGTGAGAAGAAAGAGGAGAAGGAGGAACAACGCGTTGAAAATATGATGTGAGGGGTCAGGAAGCTGAGAAAGAAGGAGGAAGAGCAGGAAGATGGGGAGCGTAAGAGGAGAAGAAAGACACTGACACCCAGAGGAGAAGAAGGTAAAGAAGGAAGATGAGAAGCATAAGAAATGACAAGAAGAGGCAGGCTGGGGTGACAGAAGGAAATGGCAAAAATAAACACTTTCCCAATGGGACGTCAAAAAAGGAATGCTAAACAAAGCCTTATCTGTATATTAACTTGACATCAATATACAATATTTAGGCAATAGAACAATATTTTGGGAAATATGCTTATGAATATAAAATGTCACACTATTCCTTTGAAACAGTGGTGATCACTCATGATTGTGGTCATACAGACAATCACCTCCCTACAGTGCAAATATTGTGCACCTAGAGTTATGCTAGGTGGTTCTGCTTTCATAGGTGTCATAACTGTTGACAGAAGGACACCCAACTTTGTGCTCCTGCACTGCAGGAACTGAGAACATTCGTAGAGACCTTCTTAGCCCCAACTTCCGGGGAGGTCTTTTCAATGGCGACCCTAGGTTTTGGAGGTCCTCAGGCAAAGATGTACAGCACATGCGCTGTCCCCCCTGTCCAAACTAGCAAATGGATGGACTGAAGGGGCCTCTTGGGGCAGATGTGGAGTATTGTCAATCCACTGTAGGGCCTTTATAGGTTAAAGGTGTTTGTCACTGAAAATATGCCAAAAGGCCATCTTGGGGGCCCCCTTTCTCATTTTTGTGCCCCAAACAGTTGCATAGTTGTGCCTGTGGGCCCCTGAGTACTTTCCCAACACGAGAGGAACCTTTAGTGGTGTGGAAGTTTACAATGTTGGGTTCAGACGTACAATAAGTGTATTTTGCTTGATCAAAATGACGACTGTCAGCAACCATTGTTGCACTCATGAAAGAAACATCGGTAAAACCGTAGCTGTGCAAGATTGACAGTAGCATTAAAAATGGACAAAACACAGAGATTTGGACCAACATCAAAAGCCAGGCTACTTCTTTATGACACGCAGAACAAAATGACAATATTATATCAACTATTCCACTTCAACTTCCCTAAGCCCTTGAACGTACGCAGTTCCCGGAGGAGCTCCCCAGCATATACAGAGAACAGAACTTTGTTCCAAAAGCTGCGTGTGTTGAGACTGAACCCAGAACAATGAACTGCTCAAGTACACCATCTTCTTTTGGCAGGCAGCGACAGCGTTTTTAGTAAACTATGTGTCCTACCGCTGTTACAAAAAAAGACCATTTTTAGCAGCAGCAGATACCCTCTGGTCACCGAATTAACTGGGAAAATTCCACATCCCTGCGCCTTCTTTGGATAAGACGGAGGGGAAAAAAAGCATGAGACATTCCTGTCTGTGTGTTTAAGTAGAGGGAAACATGCTATAGCTGCGATGAGCAGCATAGACCGGGACTTTAAGGAGCCCAAGCAAGTGTGAGAAACTTTAGATCATACAATTATGTGTATACGTGTGGCTTTTGCTGAATAAAAATAAATGTGAGTAAAGCCCTATGCACGTCTCTGTGTCTATAATAATTTTTGTCTTATAACTGAGGCTGATGTAAGACAGAACGGGGAAGGCTTGGCTGTCCTCCCATCCACACACACACACACTTGTACACTTGGTTGTAGTTCAAACGAGTGAATGGAGCTCGTTGAGCATTCATCACCTGATGCTGATCCGAAGCACGCCAATACATACTGAAACAAACAACCACTGACATGCATAGTACACACAGACACAGCCTGAGCACCATTACACAAACTAAAAGACACATTCAACTAAACATACACACAACCTCTCACACAGACAATCACAGTGTCCCGGCATGTAGGAAACAGCTCATGGAGACCTGGCCAGTAAACACTTATAATAGCCAGGAATTTGGCATTCCTACAGCCGCTATTATATGGCCCCACATTCTCCCTGCACTCTCCGTCTTCTCACAGCACGCTCAGTGATGGTTGAATGGAAGCGCGCCAGTGAGACAACATGTGGTTTTGACTAGTCCAACCAAGAGGGGCATGTAAATATTGATTGTTTCAATATATTGGCAGAAATGGAAACAATGTAGAGATGTAATCTTTCATCAATAACAGGAGCGGCGTGTCGCCTGCCAGCTGAAATTATTGCTGCCCTGACCAAATAAACTGTCACGGTCAAACCCCCGCCGAGCCGAAAATGTAAATGTCCGAGGTGCTTACAACTTTCTTGTTTTCGCTCTCTTTTGGTCTGTTCTCATCTCTTCTCTATCGCCTCTTCTTAGTCTACGATTTCTGCCAAATTCCAATCCTTTTAACATAAACACTTCAAAAATGCATAAATAATTCTAGCAGCAGGGGGTTTATGGGTTTTGCAGTGAAACCTAAGAGGTTTTAACCTTCACTTAAATCAGCTATTCAGAGTGCGTATGGGGAAATGAGGCATAACAGTCTACAAGATGTCAAAACTAAAAGATGCCAAGAAAGTTAACATAACTGTTAAAGTAAATCAAAATGTAGGGACTCATTCATCTAAAAGTAATACTTAAAAACACATTAGGGTTTTAAAAGTTGTAGAGAGTAGAAGTACAGTACATATATGAGATGCAACAAAATTTTGTATATTAATAAAATTACCAAAATTTACTACCAGAGTCTACATACAGACATTTTAGATAGTGTTAGTTTGTTACCGTAAAACATAATGTAGACGTTTTTATTAGGATCTATTAAAGGACCAGTGTGTAGGATTCAGTGACATCTAGTGGTGAGGTTGCAAATTACAACCAACTGAATACCACACCCTAACCCGACAATCTACATGGCTACTGCTTCAATGTAAAAACACTACGCCCTAAAGCGAGTGTTTATTTGTACATCTGACCTACCGTAGAAACATGGCGGCAAAATTATTAGATGAACTCATCAATAATATTTATGTAAACGTTGGAACAAATGACTAGGGGTAATGCTGAAAGGAGTGAACGTAGTAGCAAATCTGTAGATTTATCACCCAACTCTGCAGCTCTGTTCCCTGCAGAGTGGGGAGCATTTTGGTGTGTTTTAGCTTACCTTTTGGTTAGCCTGCCTACAAAGAAAGCTATCATTTATGGTTTTCCTGGGTAGGTCAGAGCGGTGTTTTCAGCAGAAAGCTGTGATAAACTCACTGTACGGTGCCAGTCTAGCACCAAACAACAGACAGTGTGATGGTAGAGACCAAAACAAAGCTGAAAGTAAGAAAGTATTTAATTAGCCAGTTTGCCGAACCCAAGAAACTAGCTGCGAATATTGTGGCTGAAGAATATGTACAAAGGCCACCAGCCTATCTACAGCTAACAAACAAACATGTTAGCTGTAGAGAAAGAAACAATCTTTTCGGGTATATGCTTTCTTTTTGAGCCTACAAAGCATTTATTTGGCATTTCCATTCCGCAGTTTGTTGTATTTACCAACTCTTCAACATGCTGATACCATCAGTGGTCTGTGAGGGATCAAATAAAAATGTAGCGGTATCATTTGGACTATAATTCCATCTATCATTCTTAGCTATTAATTTCACTAAGTTCAGTTTGGGTGTAAAAGATCCTTGTAAGTTTGCATGGAAATAACTTGAACACCTTCCATATAGCAGACACAAACTGGCAGGCACCTTGTTTTAACGACTTAACCCTGAATTATATTGCCTGGACTGACTATACTATTGTGGACATTTTCCTCTACACCAGAAAAGCTTTTTACCTTGAGCCTTGTCCATCACTATGGTAAATGCTTCTCACGTATTCTTTGTGTCATAAAAATGAATTATCTGGGAAAAACATCTGTGTATTCAGCAATGGCCAGACCTATGTCAGCTTGTTTTCCAAGAGGGATGGAGTAACTGGCTCTAATAAAATGCTTCTCAGAGGCGAGTGACCTTGGCCAGTATCTGCATCCACATCGACCTCATCCTTAATTGCGAAGAGCTGCAGTATAGATGAAGAGACTTTTGTGAAAACGCTCTATAAAATACTTCCTTGGCACACTACGTATTAAGTTCTCACAATAAAAAAAAAAAAGACTTTTTACTGTTTTTGATTACTGCACTTGGCGGGTTACCGTTCAATCAATTTGCTGAAATGAACTTTAGTTTAATCAGTTTCTTCCATTGAATCAAAGAGGGTTCACAAGGCCACGGTATCTGGGAGAGAAAATTGGAAAGGAGGAGGGAGGGAATGATTGTACATTAAAGGTCATCAAGTTGCTTATCACATTTCTTATCAAGATTTTTTTTTTTCTAGCCTGGACTGGGAGCCAATATTTGCTGAGTGGAGTTTTTAAGACCCAGCTTCTGGCTCCCTTCTCTTGGCGTCAGAGGAGGTGCACTGTGCCCCGACAACCACAGCTTCATTACACTCCACACAGTTCCAACACTCTGTTTCAACAAACTGAAATCTTAGATGACAGCAGAATCCCCCCCTCTGGACTACAGGTGTTCTTTAAGCCCGAACTGTCTATTTAAACGCTTTCTGCTTTGCGAGAGAATTAGCCGGGAAAATCCTGGAGTGCTAATCCGCGGATGTGAATCTAAAACGAATCAACGGGTCTTTACCGTTCAGCCTCCAGGCGCATCTCCTCCCGCTTCTGCCTCCTCAGCTCCCGGCGCCGCTCAAAGTCCATTTCCTCCATGATTGTGCCCTGTGGGGTGACATCATGAAACACAGATGTTTTAATTTACAGGAAAGAAGACAGGAAAAGGGAAATACATTATCGTGCCCTAAGAGAACAGAACTCCTGATTCAGACTTAGGGCGGTGATACACGGAGCTAATGGTCAGCCGGCATCAGGCCAGCAGTGACAGTCTTCGACCTTTGGTGGTGTGTTCCTCACCACTGCCGCCAGAAGAACGCTTGTTGGTAAATTTTCAGACGTTTCAGCCAAAGAATCAATGCCAGTGTGACAAAACTACGAAGTCAAGAAGCTCTTTTCATATCGCACATTCCTAGCATCTCCTAGCATTTCCCTTTTAGAGTGAGTGAACACGGACTACTGCCCCCTGCTGGTACTGAGAGGTACTTCCTCCCGCATAGACATACCAAGTAGTTGGCCGTCGGCTGTTGTCTTTGCGAAGTGTTCAAGTTCAACTTCAGACACGGGCGATATTAAGTGACGTCACCATCTGACTTTTTCGACGCTAGATCTTTGATATCAGTTTGGTTTGTGTGTATCTTAAGTTTTCTGATACCTGACTATTAACATACTGTATTTAAGTTGTAATCCTTATGAAATCAAGCCCATTTTTGATATGATTTTTGCACATTCTTTAAATAGCAATGTCAATTTAATGTGTATTGACAACTTTAATGTTAGTGGAGAAGTCCGCCATTCAAACTGTTTTGACATACTCACTGTGCAAAGGTGAATCGCAGGAAATGAGCCATTCATTCAATTTATCTCATCAATAACAACCTTACTGTTTGCTGTTTTAATCCATATCAGAGAAATCTGTATTCATTTAGTACTCAAGCAGATGGAACATCCTATGACTGCTGTTTCACACTAAAAGCGTTTATCTTTAAAAACACTGGCTGGCTTTTATTGTGAAGTGGTCAGAGGAAATCCTGAAGCTTTTAACTTTTAAGGACTACACTATATACCTTTCTACATGCCACAATGACCAGAAGTGTGCAGTCATATCGCTGTGTATTCAAGCCTTGGAAACCAGGTGACAACATGGCTGGGATCTAAATTTAGTTTGAATTTAGTTTGAATTTTGGCAGAAACGGAGGAAGAAGAACCAAAGACAGGATGTTAACTCCATCAGCTAAAAGCATGCCGCTAGGGTACGGTGACTGTGAATGCTGTGAGGCCCGAGACCACCCAGGAGCCGCAGAGCCTCCCATCGTATATCTACGATCCCTGCTAAACCACCAACAACATCTACTGTACTCAACACCGGAGCAAGGCAAACACATGATAAGTGAGCAGCTGCTGGAAAAAGACACCGGTGCGTGACAGTTTTGAATAGAGACATATTAATATGCTACATGAGTATATTCAGAAAGTAAGATGCTTTAAAGTTCGTTTTTGGAGAAACAAAGGAATAACTATGCATTGCATACCTTGAATTAGCCTCCGAACAATGTCTTTTCCTTCACACCATACCAGCTTCTCACAAAGACGTCTCCAAGCAAAGATACAGAGCAACAACTTCTAGTAATAGTCTCCCACGGTCCAGCCTCAGCTGACAGAAAAGGCAAATGCCTACTTTTTTTCCCCCTCCCTGCAAGTCGTCCCTCCCTCCATCCCTCAGTGACCTCCTTCCTTCTTTCCCTCAGTCTTACCCCCTTCGCCCCCCTTCGCCCCCCTTCCTTCCCCTCGTCTTGTCTCTCTTTCTCTCCCTATCTGCGCCGCTAACTTTTCCTGCGTTGTTTACTGACATGTCAGAGCTTGGCTAAACTTTGTTGTCGGTCACGACTCAGCTCTTGAGCCCGGCTTCCTGTGGGCTGCGAGCGTGCTTTCTGCCTCCGTCTGCAGCCCCACAACAGACATCTGTGCGCAGGTATAGATTACGCACTCATATGCATGCTCATGCGCTCCCACAGATGTATGCATGCATAAAAAACACGCACAGGACAGACATGCTAAAAGAAACCATGACTCCAAGGGATCCTGCTCACCCTCCCCTTTGCATCCCCCAGTCTCCTCCTCCTCCTCCTGTGAGCCTGTACAGTAAACACAGCCTTGCCTCTCCGCTATTGCACTGTTAACATACCCTGTGACTCGGACGAGATATTCAGAAAACCGCAAGAATTCACTGTCTATGTTTAGACGCGCGCTTGGTGTCATTTGTGAAATGGCGGGGAGGCAAATGGCGCTTGGATGCGGGGCTATTCATACAGCCGTAATTAAGACGAAATGAGAGCAATAACTAAAACCGACAGGGCTCCCAAACATCACCAGTCTAATCACATCCTTCCTAGAACCAGCGACGCCAAGGGAGACAAACTTATTAGTAACGCAAGCACGGGCGCATATAAATTTGGAGTTATTGTTGCAAATAACGTATGATTTATTCGGCTGAGAGGTTTTTAGTTTAGGTTTTAACAGAAATGAGTTATAGATCACTTTAAAAGCGCTTACTCTAGTAAAGTATTATCTAGGTTTGTTAACAAAATAGTATACAACAGTACATAACATATTCAAAATTTAAATGAAGAATAAAAGTGAGATAATGGTATTTTAAAAATGATTCAAGGAGTATGACTCCTATGGCTACTCTCTTTGAATGCAAAACTGAATGCAGCAGTCACAATGTCTTCCCTCTGCATGGGGGGAAGGCCGTGTTGAACACCAACAGAAAAGGTCCTCAGTAAGACGTAGAACTGTTGTGTACATCGCTGACGGGACCACCCAAGCTTAGCAAAAGCTAACAGAGGCAAGGGAAGAGAAAGACAGCATTCCATAAAGTTGAGCAACCTGCAGTCGCAGATTTGTGACATTTTCGGACTTTTTTGCAAGTTCCGCCTGCCTGAGCTTGTCCGCCTCCAAATGTCTTCTTCCCTCACTGCGTATGTCCATTTACTCCACCATCTATCTCCAACCATCCATCCATCCCGACCTCCCTCGTTACTCTCTTTTTTCTCTTTTCTCCTCCCCCTCTTTCTCACTCTCTGTCTGCCCCAATGTTTCACAATGGCTATAATGACACATTAACCAGTCAAATTACTACCTGTCGAGACTGCCAGACCCTGGCACAGAAACCAGAGTCTAAGTGCCAGCCTCTTGAAAGGCCTTAAAATCCAAGTTGATATTATCCTGACAGCCACTGGGATTACACCACCTTATAATGTTCTCACTCGAGTTAAAAGCGCCGAAACAATGGGCCCCTATCGGCCACATGAGGCACAAAGAAGATCAAGAAAAACTCTGGGAGTGGAAGTCTGGAGAATAAGTATGGCCCAGCAGCGCAGCATCTATTTTTGGCTCGGGCAAAATGTTCCTTACGCTGGTTTAGCATTCTGGGGAGAACAGAAGACTGCAGCTTTTTGAACCGAGTGTGTTACTGTGATAGAGCAACTATCCCCTCGCAACCTTTCCACAAACACATTAATCTCCACGTTTTGGTTATGGAGCTATGCGAGGAATGCTCCTATTTAACCACTGATTTTAGCAGAGGGGGACTTGAAAGAGCCTCCAAATTACTCATTCACATGCCAGTCCAACACAGCTCCTCCTTTGGATCTTTGTGCGTGCAGTGACTGTTTTGGTTGCTGAATAAAGGGAATTAATGGGAAGATAAACAAGTAAAAACTAGCTTAGCACAAGTTATGGGCTTGCCAGCTGTGAGGTTGGCAAATAAAGGAACAATGGTGACTTGTTAGTGGTGGTGGTTACAAGGAGGAAGCAGTCACAAGTCAGCTGCAGTTCCTCCAGTTCAAACCAAGTTCTCTGCTACATACCAAAATCAAATATGATCGAACATGGCATTTTTAGTTTTGGACAGAACCCCTTTATTGGTTACTGCAAAATAGATTTCCACCAGAAATGTCCATGTGAGCTGCGCCCTGTTGTGGAATTCACAGCATCAAAGTGGACATCTGATGAAAAATTGACATGACATAATGGCTAGAGCTAGTGCTAGTGCTAGTGCTAGTGCTAGGGTTAGGGCTAGGGCTAGGGCTATGGCTAGAGCTCGGTCTAGTGCTAGGGCTAGGGCTAGGACTAGGGCTAGTGCTAGGGCTAGGGCTAGGGCTAGAGCTAGTGCTAGTGCTAGTACTAATGCTAGGGCCAGGGTTAGGGTTAGGCTTAGGGTTACCCGGTCGATAGCATGCTAAACTGTTAGCCTCAATGGCTTCTACGCCAACAACCACTTTTCTTTCAAGCATTTTCTGTACAAGACTTCCCATGTTTGCAGCCGTTGTTCCACAATCAAGTAAACTACGGTCAACTGTTGATTAGCTAAACACTAATCATCATCATGGTAACATGCCCGGAAAGCAATGCTAAATGGTTTTTACCATATTTTCCATTGCAGATTAGCAAGTTAGTATGTTTATACTTAGTAATTAGCCCAAAAAGCTAAGACTGATTTAATGCCTATGATATTTGGTTACATAAAAAGCTAAAGATAACAACCATCCGCCACTGCATAAACAAGGCACAGCCTGCATCTACCATATCCGCACATATGCCCTAAAAAGAAGAAAGGCCGCAATATTGCTGGGGTTGATTTTGTGGAGTGAGGGCATAACAGCAAACACAGTCACGCTACGAATCCTGCTGCTCTCCTCTCGGCCTTCAGAGGAACACACTGTTCTCTGGGAAGGAGAGGGGAGTAGCACGGATGAGAGGAGAGGATTAGTTATACAGTAGGTCTAGCGGTCACAGCTGTGCAGGTGTCCAGGTGAGAGGAGGTATTCCAGTAAAGTGGAATGTAAAAGAAACGCTGGCACAAAGCCAGGCTCTTCAAGTCATCATTGGAAGAAAATATTTCGTCCACCTGCCACCGTTCTTGGTATGCTGGAGAGTTCATGAGTCACTCACACAACCAGCCAGGTGGCATTTGTTTTTTAGAGAACCAACTATCTTACAAGGCTAGATGTCACACAAGCTAAAAGTGAAATATGTTGTTATTACACAATGATGCCCAATATCATTGAGAAAGTACAGAATGGGCTATATATATACAATGGGCCGTGGAAGAAATGGCCTATTAACTGGGATGGAGTATTTCATGTATTTTGACAACAGCTGTCTTCGCCTGTCAATATTTAGTCAGCTGGACTTACACTTTAGGGCTTCCAGACAAAAGTTGCAGGAGATGAAAATACTTTGTCCCCACATTTTGACAAATTTGAGGCTTTTATTGTGACAGCAGGATTGCCTCTCTTCCAGGACTGTCATGGGACTGCCAAACTCGCCTGACACATTTGATTCCCTTCCTCTTCGCACTGGAAATGTCTGCCACACAGCCTCTTTGCCTGCCTCTGCCTAATTGTCACTTTACCAAAAGGTACTTTCAGGATTTATTTTCCATAGTTATTCAGTGTTAGGGTTTATGCACAGTTAAAGAGACTGAAATTGATCATTTAGCTTGCTAGCAGTATTCCTTTTTTGTCTGGCTTTTGTGGGCGTACTGCTATGATTTGGGCCAAACCAATGGTTTTCTTCAGGCTTCAACATTTTTGTGTCTCCGGCCAAGCCAGTTGAAATTTTGCATTGCTGGGACTTGCAAGACAATTTGCAAGTACCAATGGGATAGACTGTAGTACCTGGTCCACACTATCTATAGTATGTTTCCACCCAATGAACTTGGGACATTTAGTGCCAGGAACATTTTTCCAAGGTACTTTAAGGTTCCTTTAGACTATTGGTTGTGTGTGTTTCAATCTAGGTTTGGACAAGAAAGTAACGACGACTATCCAACAATCTTCCACACTCCATTCCAGTAGGTGGCGGTAAATCAAATCACTACAACAACAAAAATACCACATAAAGTGCCAACACTGCAGCAACACTAAGCATGGAGGAGATTCAAGCCGTGCTGCCATAGACTGCAAAGTGAAACAGCCAAAATGCTAGACTTAAAGTGCCCAAACTGATTTTACAAGTGTTTCAGGCTTCCTGCAAGCCCCACCCCAAAGTTCATGTACTACCCATCAAGAGGAGGTTAAATTATTGCCTTAGATCTTAATTTAGACCCTGGTCCCTACCCCTAAAGGTTTCTAGTTCCTGGGAAAAGTTATAAAAGAAGGAGATTTACGTTCTCCTGTGAAGTCTTGTAACTTCACACAATTATTTGTACAGAGGGTAAATACGAAGCAACGGAGACTCATTCATAGGGTAAGATGCAGAAGAGTCAGAAACAAGTGTGAGCTGGTTCAGTCTGAGCCAAGATATAGTGATAGTGTATTTTGGCAAAGTAAGAACGATCATTTTATGGTTATTTTATCACACAGATAAAGCTCCTGCAGTAAAACACGGAGGAGGAGAGAAATAAAGAGAGAGATAGGGTTTGCCTGTAGGTAGCGCGCACTAACAGCTGTTTTGGCTGAGGCTCTGGGGACAGTTCGAGTTGGGTAAACCTAACGTTTTCTGCAGGGGTAAGGAGTCTCCTGAGAGCACGCTGACAGAGCTGCTAAAATATGTTCAGTCTGGGTGTGCGAGGGTGCGTGCATCATGATAAACAGAGTTTAACAAACAAGATTCCCATTTGGAAATGTGTCTGCGCGCGTGAACATGTCCCAAAATGTCACGTCATGCATTTGTGTACGAGGTGGGTAAATATATCAGGGATGACGTTTTTACTACTGCGGCACTGCAAATGCATGAGGTAAGTACAGTGTGTGTGTTTATGGTGCAGTAAGCATGTGTACACGTGTGATATCCATCACCACCTACGGCGCCTGTTTGCAAAGTTGGCCTTGCGGTTGTGGGTTGTGTGTGTTGTGTGTTTCCTCTCGTGCGTCCAGACCTAGGCAACATTAACACGTTGACAGTCCCAGGATGCGGAGCGGCTGCGGATGAGCATTCATAAATTCAACTGGAGGTTTTCTGGCAGAGAATTTCATATTTTTTTCTTTCCATCTAGTCCTTCTCTTGGCTTCATCTGACATCTAGAGTGTCGGATTCCCTGGCTGTCTTTCAGAGTCTGACTGACTAATATTGGCCCGTAATTGCTGTTTATTATTCAAAATTCAAGGTGAAGTTAGAAAATAACTTTAATCTTTTTTTAAAAGCATTGTGTACAAGAACACTAGTAGGTTCTGAACGTGCATTTAGTCTATTGCAGCAAACTAACAACCACTATAGCCTCTCCTGTCAGAGCCGACGACTACGATGCGTCTATATATTCGAGGCAACATACGAAGCGGCCAACTGCATCAGCTCAATCTCAATACCATCTGCTTTCCGCTCACATCCCCTCCAAAACAAATTTTTGAAAGAGCGGCTTCGAATGAGGAAAAATTTCACAGAGCGGGAGCCGGCAGCACTCGCAGGCGAGCCCCGAGAAGCGAACGCCAACGCAAACTGAAAACGCAGCGGCGTGAAGCGGTGACGTTCGTCGAGAGCGAGGACAAGAAACTGGAACGGGGCCCCGGATGCCTCAGAGGCGGCGTCACCGATGACCCGAGATGCGGGGATCGCACGGAGCGTCCCCCCACCGCACCGAACTCGCGCTGCAGCCGCCTCCGTGCTGACTTTGGCTGCGAGACGGAAGAAGCGGGTTAGAGGGGGGATTTCACATCAGTGTAAGGATGAGACGTGAAGGTTATGGATGTTAAGTTTCCATTCGGTGGAGAAAAAGGAGACTCCTGCATTCCCAGACAATGGTTCACATTCCATAACACTTCTCTGAAACCGGTGAATCATACACGCAGAGACAGACTGACTGAGGTTATCTGTTCATACACACAGAGCCAAGAAAATCTCAATGGAATACCTCGGGTGCATTATATGTTTCTAGCTGGCTGCAGTAAGCAGCGATAGGATTAAAAAAAAAAAAAAAAAAGAATCACTGTGAGCCAAAGGATCATATGCAATTCAATATGGAATACTTTGTACATTTATATAAAACCTGTCAAGTAGAAGTTAATTTGCACACAGTAGAAATACGTGACAAAAACAAGTACAACTGCTGAGTTATACATAGTACATGCACCATTTGTATACATAGCTCAGCTCTTCCCCTCAAGACACAACGGCCTTTTGCGATGAACTCACGATCATTGCTTAAATGATCTTTTAAACTGACGAATCCCTCTTGGACAGGAAGCCGTAGCTCGATACTTTCTAAATACTCGGCCTGATAAAAACAAATCACTCTCCATGTAGCATTCTTGGATCCTTGTGTTTTATTTTCCGCTGTCCGCGAGACAACTTCTCAACGCGGCGTTATCTGTTGTATATTTAGATTGTGAGTCACCGTTCTTTTAATATTCTCTCCTCTTCTGGTCCAACACATACATGGAAGGTCTGAGCCGTTCATCACGCTGAAGGCACCGGCCGCGTCCTTTTCCTTTCTGCGGACGGACGGCTGAAAACACCGGCACGTCCCCTTCGTGTTTATGCGTCCTCAAACCTCATGCCCGGAGCTAAGTCGCACTTAAATTGCAATAAAAATAATTCACCAACATGCCCTATCCATCATCTGAATCTCACCACTTTACAACTGCAGGTCTTTTGTACACAGACGCTCCATTAAAACTGCAAACACATCATTTTTTGTTCCCATTTTTGGGGAGATCCAACTAAATCCGGCTTCAAATTTTTTACTCGGAGCTCTTTAAAGTTTACCGCTTGAAATGAGATGATAAATTCTTATTTGTCAGCTGCTGATTCAATTCACCAAATTAAATAACTGCCCCGAGAGGAGTGAGTGCAGCGGCCGGCCAAAAAAACGGGTTATAAAAAGACGGGCTGTAAAACACTGTCTTACTTTTAAATGCCGCTTTTTAAGAGGGACATTTGCATTAGGGCTTGGATTCTTTCTACCCGAATCATAAATAATACTGTAAAAAGGCAACTTCTTTGTGAAACAGCAGCGAGGGACAATATAATTCCTCTCTAGTCTTTGACTTGTAAAAGGCTTGTGTCCCTTTTAAAAGTGCACTTTCAGATGCTACACCCACAATCAGGCAGAATTGGAGAAAGAGGCATGCCAAAAAGTACAAATCCCACACAAAATAGGGATGTTTGTACGGCATCAAAAGGCTACTGCTCACTGGCGGAGCTCCATATGCCCAAATATGGAGAGAAAAAATGCTGCCTTTTCCCGTAACCAAACTGGGAAAAAGAGGAAAAAAAAAAGGGAAGGTTTTCTTGCATGCTGTGTGCACAGTGAGATAGAGCTCTCACACTCACTACAGTGGCCGCAGAGTTGGCTCGCTCTCAACACGGCATGACTGATGGTGATGTCGGACCTGCCGTGACATCTGGGCGAACGCTGTCGGGCACATGCGCGCAAAGCACGCGCACCTCCGCGGCTCAGGGGCCACGAAAGAGAGCGGGTGCGCAGATCTTTTCGCCGCGCTGACGTTTCATTTTTTTTTTTTTAACGCACACAAAAGCTTTCTTCACTTTCACATACGAGCTCCGCACCAGAGTCTCTGAATCGGAGCCCCCTGGAAGGGAACATTCCTCTTGGTGAAAAAGCGGCCGTCTCCGACGCCACAGTCCTCCGCTCAAGTTAGAAACGGTTTGTTTATCTGGCCCCCGCCTCGCTATATGGAGTGGCTCTGACATTCTCCTGCCACTGCCTGTTGCAAGGAAAATGACCGTGTGGGCATGTCATGTCACAAGAAAACTTATCGAATTATCTGGGATATTTATTGGATTGTGGGTGAGCTGCCAGCAACGGACAAAAACTAGAGGGAGATGAAAAGTCTTCTGCAGTCAGCACAAAACAAAGAAATAAATAAAGTGAGGAGTGCTTCTGTTCTTAGAGAACTATTCAGCTTACCAAGTCAGTAAACCTTTGTATTAGACTTAAAGGATGAACAGCTAACAATATAAACCAATCAGGTTAAACATTATATCAGGTTAAACATTATAACCACTTTCCTAATATTGTGTAGGTCTCCCTTGTGCCTCCAAAACAGTTGTGACTCATCAGTGAATGGACATGGACCTTCGGAGGGTGTCCTGTGGTCTCTGGCTACAGGATGTTGTTAGTGGGGGCCTATGAGTCCTAGGGTTGAGGGGAGGGGCCTCTGTGGATCATCCCACAGATACTTGATCAGTTTGATATCTAGTGAATTTGGAGGCCAGGTCAACACTTTGTGCTGTTTTTTTGAGTTGTTCCTAAACCGTTTTTGTGTGTGTGCCTGTGTCAGGCTGCATCCTGCTGGGGGGTGGGTGCTGCCGTCAAGGAGTGTCATTGCTATGGGGTGGGGGTGCCTGGTCTGGTCTAGGTGGGTGCTACATGTCTAAGTAACATCCACATGAATGCCAGGTCCAAAAGTTTCCCAGCAGAACATTGTAATGTCACAAGATGGTCAAGATGATTGGTTGTAATGCAAACTACGAAAGTTACGTCCAGACTCAGCGTAGTGCCGGACAAGGCTAGAGCTTCCTAGCTTATTTGATTTGACTTGAATTTCTGGTCTAAATTTGCAACAGGTCCTGTAATGGAAGTTTGACCTTCTCAAAGACAAAGGAGGTAGAATATAGTCATTTTACAGTATTGGAATGAGCCCACTATCACCCCTAAAGTGCATTACTTTCCATGTCTTGCAAAGCGGAGAGAAAGTACTCAAAAGGCAAGTTAGCATGCACAAAACCAAAATTAAAAATAAAGTAGGTTAGTATTGTTTCTCACTGCTTCCAGGCTTTCTGTTAATATTATTGATTTTAGGATTAAGTAAGTCTCTCTTTAAGACCGTAATACTTTTATTTTTACAGTGAACGTCTTCTGATTTGCTGCCAAGCCATGAATAGGAGAGAGAAAAGTGATAAATAAGGCCTTCTGGCTCTTCCTCCTCCTATTTGCTCAGGATCCAGGCCGTTTAAGTTTTCAGCACAGCGGCCCTCTTATGTAAGTGTCTCCTTGGAAAAAAGAAAAAAGGAGAAAGAAAAAAAAAAAAAAAACTGGCCCAAATATCTAGAACGTCAATAATCTCAATATATACGCGCCCCATGCACTTGACATGCGATATTAACCGTCTGCTGTGTAATTCCACGAGGACGTTAGCGGCCAAGCCTCCGTCTTTTTTGTCGCTCAGAATCAAATGCGGTGTCACAACTTGCCTGCTACAGGGAGGGGGGGGGATCGGGGCGGCATCAGACTGTAATAGGATCAAACTAGACAGGAATAAAATGAACAAATAGATGAAATCTCTCTCCACATCCTTTTCCTGTCAAAACAAAAGCACAGTCACGATGAACGCACAAGGACACCATCGTGGAGTTTCTCTGTACCTCGGGGTGCACCGTGACACTTTTAAGTCTATTAAATGGCATTGTAAATAAATAATGAAGGACAGACGCTGAGTGAAGTCAAAGACAAAGGAGGTGATCTCAATGCACGGGGACAGGTAATCTGATGGGCGAGGACACGTCCTGCACGATTAGATTTTTCTTCCACTTTAAGCTAAACACACGAGGACATGCGACTCCCTTTCTCATCCCTCTCTCAGATCCATTTCCAGGACAAAGGCGGCTTCCTGTCGTTCCTTCAGGACAGCACGTCTTGACACCTGCATTCTGTCAGAGTAAATGAGGCCCGGGCAGGAGTCTGCGTCTCCTCAACGGGACATTAATCTGCTGCCAGCGAGCTGACCAAGGAGACTAGTGGAACCAGAGTGCTGATATACACTGAGTTTAAGTCTAAGCACCGCTACCGCCGACACCAAAAGAACAGCTTACCCAGCCGACGGCAGTAGAGCAGAACTGAAAGGGGAAAGGATGAAAACGGGACGGGATTGAACAGGAATGACTCAGAGAAAGGAAGAAGAAGCTCTCTTCTTACAATCAATAACTGAAAGGTTACAGTTTAAGGCAATGCTAAAACAGCCGGCTCATCTGGCTGAAAGGTCCGCAGGCAAGATTTTGAACTTGTACCATTTTAATAAGTCACTCTGGCCGTGCACCAGAGCTCAATGACTATATTGTAAAAGTGTATGTGATTAGCATGATCCACAGCAGCCCCACTGCCTCTGGTACACGGGCAATAACATGACATGCTGGAAGCATTAAGCAGAACATAAAAATGTATTTCTCATAAAGCTTTAGAGGTTCCTCATGTGTTTCTCTAAGGCAAAAAAAAAAAAAAGAAAAAACGGAAACTAAATGGATCTGCTGAACACTTGTGACATGCCTCCTATAAAAGCCACATTTCGGTCGAGGCGCACGTGTGGCTCTCTCTCCGTGGCCGGGGAGAAATTGCACTCCGGTGAGAAAGGGAGAAATCGGAAGGATGACAAAGTGAGTGATTTATGTGGCTGACTCAAACAGAGGGAGAACGTCTTCCCATCATACCTTACATGGAAACATACGTGAGGTTAGAGTGCGGCTAAAAAGCATGATGCAATGCCCCCACACACTGAGAGCCCGTTGAAAACATGACAACTGAGTGAACACCCTGACACAAGTTTGCCTTTTTTGTGCATGCACCACGGCCTTATCAGGAAAACACAAGAGAAAATCACTTTAACGGAGGACATATTTATTTAAATTGCTCCAAAATGTCATAAATCCTTATCTTCCTTGCCTTGTTTTAACACACAAGTCAGTAAATCATGCTGTGGAATGCCAATTTTTTGAAGTGTGCTGCGAGGCTTTTCAAGGGTATTACATGACAAGGTATTTTTCAAAATAAGGGGCTGCATTCCTGGAGAGAGATAGGAGGAGATTAAGGAGCGGGCGGTTGGGTGGGTGGTTGGGTGGGGTGGTGGGTGAGCAAGATGACCTGACCGAGAGGGTCTATTACTCACGCTGGATGTGGAGAGGTGGAGCGATCCCCGGCGCTTCTTTCGGTTCCGTCAAAACCGGACTGCTTCTTCAGGCGAAGCACAAACAAGGAGCGCGGCGCGACCACACGAGCCAGAAAAAAAGTCTAATAAAGATAATAGACAGCCTCTCACCAGAGACGGCCGGGGATGTTTTTATTCTGTCACTCCCGTCTCTGGGCATTCGCGCCCACATGCCCTCGGTGAACTGATGCGGGGCAAAGTTGCTTAACGGTGGATGTGCTGGGACTCCTCAGCCACGTGTGGAGACTGGAAGACGTCTCTGAGCAGAGAGCTCGGCTGACGTTTGACAAATGGCCTTCACTGGCCATGACAGTGACCGAGACGATAGGGGATTCAAACGGGTTTACGGCACTCTGGAAAACTACCGCCTTCTTTAAAGGCGCACGCGGGTCCTGCCACAACCATGTTGAGCATCCTTAAACCTAATATCTGACATTTACGGCCACTTGGCGGCAAGCAGTAAACACAACATAAGCAATCTCAGCTTAAACTGTTAACATAGTTCCTAATTAAGTCATTCAACGGACACAGCGGTCTGTATCTGGTCAGCTGTCAAATATAATTCTCAATACTTGGCTTTTAGTGCTATTTTATTCTCCCCCGGATGTGTCCCTTTAGCGGCTAAATGCTAAATTGTGTTCAGCAATTAGCTAACATGTTGAAAGAATTTCGTGTTGCATAACCACCCACAAAGTAGATGTTCTGATTATTTTCAAATCCTGAATTCCCTGCCTTTTGTGCATTAGGGTAAGGGTTAGTCACTGAAGTTAGAAGAAATCCGTTTTGCATTGTTCTAGGTCTGAATTCAGTACTTAACCTCGTGAATGTTACAGTAATGCTTCTCCTGAGTACAAGCTAACACAGGCCGAGAGCACAAAGGCCACGTGGAGCAGAACAGTTACAAGAACAAGAGGGATTGTAATAGGAAAGGCCAGGTCATAGCTCTTGACAAAGGACTGCAGAGGTCAGCACAAAATTCAGCAGAGTAAACCAGCCTTAATCCCAGTCCACCTACAACAGTTGATAGATACGATGCCAGGAACTCGACACATGGAGCTCTTTCATTCAGACAATGATAAAATTCCAATAAATGCCATACCCTTGCGGAAAACTTGCTTCTCAGTGGTTTTCGGCGAGAGATTTTGAGATATTAAAGCATAAGAATTGCTTTTGAATCAGCGGATGCACATTCTCCAAGTGACAGAGAGCTCACCTCTCCTTCCAAAAAATACATTCCACACTTCTCATACCTCAGATCCTTTCAGGGCTGTGCGGGGCTAAAGTTCACTAGCTTTACCAGATTTCATTTTCGTGCATGGCTGTGCTGGCTGTTATTATTAGTATGGCAGCCAGCCAGCGTGGACGGGTACATGTCTTCTGTCTTTCTAAACCCCACCCCCCTCGAGGTGAAAGTCCCAAGCCAAGGTTTTTAAGGTGCTTGAATCGAGAGGGTAAACGTGAACGCTTCCAGCTAAGGAAGACTTAGATTTAATGCACAGTTGCGTTCCGTTGCATGCCACCGGAAAATGCTCGGCGCAGCTCAAGCGAGAGCTGCAGCTCGAGCTTTTTCAGCAGGGATGACGACGGCGTGAAACCACAAGATAAACTTTACCGTAGCTGAACTCTGTCAACTCTTCACTCAGACAGGAATTATTTATGCGTCCTCCATGAGTGATCCAAAGGTTGCACATCACATCTGCCTCTTTCTTTAGCAGAGTAAACAGCACATATTCCTCCACGGACACCATTTTTTGTTGGTCATGGAAACTCTTCTTAGATTTATGTCTACGTTTTGGTCTCTCTCACTTCCTTGAGGACCAAGATAGATCGCTGCACATGTTGAGTACATTCATGGGGATCACGCACTTGCGGGATGTAGACAAGTCCTTGCCATTTGCGTACGTGTGCTTAGCATGTCCCAGACCTTAATCTCTCTATATCCAAAAGGTTGTGCAACTGCACCCGTTGTCGTTGCCAGCCCAGAAGCTGAAGGTGCAAACACCTGCAGTACAGAGTGGCAGACTTGAACTGCGTCCTTCAGGAGAGTTACCCCACGTCTGTCTCTGTCTTCTCGCTCTCTGTGGTTATGTGACTTTGGGATCCATTGCCAAAAATTCCAGGAAACCCTAGAGCTTCATGAGACATAACAAAGCTCTCTCTTTTCCTCTGTCTTTGACTCCTTCATTGCAGATTACACTGTGTTTCTCTGTCTGTCTCAGCAGGCCTGGAAGCTCTGCAGCTCGTTCTCCCTGGGAGTTAAAAGTAATTTTATTCAGTGGCTGATTGACTCATATCATATCATTTTAAGTGTTCGAGTTTCTTGCTTTTAATGCCTCTTGCTAATTCCAGACCACAGACTATTTAGACCGTGGAAGACGCAATCATCACTGAATGCCATTAGCATGATGTGGCATTTACCACTAAATTGAGGATAAAATTCAGCTTCAGAGGTTAATATATGTGCGGCATTTAAGCCTCCTAATTCCTAAATTTATTAGAATAACACATATCTCAGACAGCCATGAAATTGTAAATAATTGAGCAGTGCTCTTAGGAGGCGTCTCTGGTTGCTCTGTTGAGGTTGCTGCGAGCTTTATTTAGCTGATGGCAAAACTGGAAATGAGATTTGGTTCACAAAGCAGCAGCGCTAAATGGGAATAAATCCCAAAACCACAGCCACCCCCCCCCTCGGCACTAATCTGTCCACGGGGGTTCAGCCGTGTCCTCCGGTTGGAAAATTGTCTCCTCCACCTGGGTCAACTTTGCTCTCAAACACAAAGATGCACGTGTGAACCCCCCCCCATACACACAGACGGGCACCTACAGACATACCTATTCACCCACCACCCACCTTGTGTTTATGTTCAGAGCTTGAGTGACTGGTATTTCATTTCGGCCTGCTCGGAGCCCTTGTGCACAGTTTGGCTTGGCCGGTGTACCATTACTGGTCATTAAGTCTAACCTGAACTAATAGGGGCCCATTTTCCAAGGTGGTCTCCCAGGTGGCTGTCATAGGAGTGAGTGGCACTGCGGGGCTCAGGGGTTGACTCAGGCACACAGAGTCTCATGAAAACTCTGTCGGGACGCAGGCCAGACTCTATCATACATGGGACGCGAATTCTTTGATAACAAGAACCCATTGTTCCAGGGGGTCGTCTGGGTGTTTTGTTTCTCATTAAGGCAGGCTTAATGAGGCCAGCCAGAATGAGCCCATCACCACATCCCTCTCATACTGTATTTTTACCTTCTTCAAACCAATAAACCATCAGAAATTCACCTAAAACCTCAAGGTCCCCAGTAAAGTCAGGCCTTGAGACTTAAGATACCGATACACCAATGTCTTGACAAAGGTCTACATGCGTAGGTGTTTGCCAAACGGAAAGGATCATAAACTGTACTATATTCCCCAAAAATGTATACCTGTTTTATTTCTACTAATCAGTAAAATGCACATTACAACTTCTTAGAGCCAACTGCTTGTTTTGGTCAATGTACGGTACAAGACCCGTGTCGTTTGCTGCTATACATATGAAAGACGAGCCTCAAATCCTCACAAATCACATATGGATGGAGCCAGCAAACATTTGGCATTTTTGCATACAGTCTACTAGTGAATCATTCAATCAATCAATCAACTAATCTTTGCAGCTTTAATACAAATCGTTGCTATCCTTTCACTGACCAAACCAACATCAAACAACTGCCGGCAATGAAGGCCGACAGTGACAATTGCCTCTCATCTCCTGTGTGTGGACCAACGGCCAGGTGGCACATCGTACCAGCCGGTGGCAGTAGCCTTTATTCGTCATTGAAAAGGGGAAACTGTAAAGGCTAGAAAGCCATGAAGAGCTACTAATCATTGTACAGAACGTGGCTGTACAGGAAATCAGAAGGATCTCTCTGACATTCTTGTTCTGCCGCCAGTTCAGCATGTTTAATCAGCATCTGAAAAGCTGCTGACATTGGTCCAACAAGCTGCAACTGCGAGGGACACGCCACCACTACTAGCGCCACAGATGCTCCCCTACGGCATGACGACATCAAACAATCGACCACCTGCACTGTGTGTCACGGCCTTAGACGATTTTACTGTATCTCTCTACAATCTTGTTACTTTAGGCTTATAATGGCAACGCCTTCTGCTTATGCCATGCTGCTTTGTCATTAAATGCCCTCCGCAGCTAACAGTAATCTAGCAGCATTCACTGAAGACAAAGAACACTTTCCGATGAGCGGATTTAATCAAAACCTTACCTGCTCCTGTGGCAGATATCTTATTTTAGCATTAAACACTTCATATGTTTTAGCTGTGCCCTGCTCCGTTGTGACATGTGTCATCATTAATCAGAAGAGAAGGAGCCATTAGTCTAAATGCGGCGGTAATTAATCCAAGCTCACACCCCATTAGATGTCATGCTCAATTTGCGCAGAGAGCTGTGTACTGAGTAAATAAGCAGAGGCGATGGGACCCACAGCTATTATTCCTCAACAGCGTGGCATCTCAGGACTTGTTCTGGTACTGTCGAGGTGCTAACATGCACTCAACCAAGATTGCCTAAACTACTGAGCGGACATACTGTAGTTCAAGTGGATATTACAACCCAAGTAAAAATAAATAAATCACTATATTAAATGATTGTAATCGTGTGGTGCTTTTTATATAGGAAATTTGTGAACTCTGATGTCTGATCATAGGATAATCGTACGCATATGTATCTCAGCCATAAAAAATGTGACTGGACTTCGGCACTAAAGCCAAACCATAAGCCTCCAACAAGGTTAAACCACAGTAGGCCATATAGAATGAATCAGCCCTTAGTTTAATAAGTACCATTTGGCTGTCACCTCGGCGGCCGTGGAGCTGCTCTATTACAGTAAAGCCCCTCCAGTACAGCGCTGGGGTTATTCAATAAAAACCTGACTGAGTGTTTCTCCCAATCACCACTGGCAGAGCTCTGATGAGGTAAAGAGCTCTCCTATGCCAGCCTCTGTCCCTGCGGAGCAGTGTCTGATTAAAATGGTTTTCTGAGGCCATATTTCTGTTCTCCTTGTCCCCTTGCCAGACCTAAGTTAGAGTACAGAGAGAAAAAATTGACAAATTACCTAATACATACTGAAATGAATCCATGAAAACAGATCTAATCTATAAAGGTCTCAGATAGGTAGATAGATGGGAGCACTGGATTACTACTTTTTTTCTTTTTCTTTAAAAACCCTTGGTATTCATATCTCAAAGACACAGGAAGAGAATGTTGAAACTGTGCCTAAACATACTCTACATTTGTTACCAGCGTTGAGCGAGGAATGGCTTTGCATCAGCTATTCTGTGCTTTTGATCTTCAGCCGTAATCACTTTCAACACACACACCCACTTATCCCTCCCCCAAACAGGGCAGTGACATATGAAGTGGAAAGAAATGGCAACAACGGAGTGGCTTACTCTCCTGTCCTCTCGCCTTGCCTTTTAATACATTCCTGAGCGATCCTCTGAGGCTCGTATGTAAATGCCTGAGTATGCTTCTGATTAGGAGGCACAAAGAGTACACTCTATAAATGCACTCTTAAACAATTACCACTGCTCCCAACTGCAGCCCCGACACAGACCTCAGACTGTGCTGCTGCCTGACTGGCCTATTCAGGTGGGAAAGTTGGATGTGGACCATTTACAACAATGTGCCGAGCTTTTAAGACACGTGCCTCAGTCAGTTTAAGTACCACGGCGAGAAGGTTTGAGAAACATTCTGAATGAATTTTATTTAGTGATGCAACAAGCTGATTAAAATTATTATACTTTTGAATGTTAATAAATCAACTTCCTATACGGAATATTTTTACACAAGTAATGGATCAAATAGCTATGTGCGATACATCATATTTAACATCTATGCATTTTAGCGTCTTTTAGCGGGTTTTTTTTTTGTTTTCTGGTTGACTCTCATGGCTCTCATCATTGTCTCATCGTCTACGTTTTTTTTTTTCCTCAGTGAGCGAGTTCTACTGTCCAGAAAAGCAGGAAAAATTAGCAACTAGCTAATTAACAGACTTCCGATCATGGTGGCGCCCTGAAAAGACGTGACTCCACTTGAACAACCCAAACTTTAACAAAACAATAGGTGTCGCACAAGTGAAAACTACCTAACTAATGAACGTAGCGAAGGCTTTAGCAGGTAAAAAGCCAGAAATTTTCAGGAGTTGGTGGAGACCAAAACAGAGGTTAAACAAAGTGAACCCTGAACTTACATTAGTCACAAGCCAAACTGCACAAAGCTATATACAACCTTTTGCGAATACATTTGCCACGCCAGCTAAATTGGTCATATATCACAGTGATGTGTTTGCACTTTGTTTTTACTTTGTTTCTACTGCCTCAAAGTGTCCAATAAAGTTATAAGTGTTAAGTATTTACTAGTTTCTCAAATTAATTGTATCTCTGCTTTTTACTCTTCTACAAAGAGAAAATTATTTTGATTCGCTCGACTCAGACACTCAGTTACAAGACTTAAAATATGTTCAAAAACAGCTATGAAACTCATCCAAAGAATGAAATAGAGTTACAATAGATGTCTGACTCATGTGAATAACCATGTAAGGACAAAGTGATTGTTTTATGGGTATGAGCTAAGTCCTCACTTCCATCATTACCACATACAAGCCCGATCTCGCTCTCGCTCTCGCTCCCAGGATGGCAGACGTCCAACATCCAAGCTGTCCTTCACGTTTGCCATGCACACTTCAACACGTTCAGCACCTCCATGGCCGCGAGCATAAATCCAACGGGCCTACGACTGACCTGCACACTGCCCTGTCTGTTTTCCCTCGTGCGATTCATAAGAGCAGTTAACCTTGCTAACTGTGTAAACACATGACCTCACCCGTCATGTGTGTTCACACTGAATGGTATTTTTCACACACTCCTCTGGGATTTACATCACCTTATTACCTCCACGTTCCCCTTAATTCCCCATTACCCTAAAATATGGGACTTTTAACCGGCGATTTGACAGGCCCTTGATTAGCCATGTTTGTTTAGTTTTGGGACTCTTTGGGAGGAAGACGAGAGGCTGAGCCGAGAAGGGAAGAGGAGGAGGAGGAGGAGGAGGAGGAGGGAGGTGAAGAGAGGACAGGGGAAAAAGAATGGAAAGTTGGCGAGGAGAAGAAGTTGGGTGAAGTGAGAATGAACGTTATAGTAATCATTTCTTTTCGGGAGAAAATAGCTGAGGTGGAATAGATTGGCGTTACAGGAAAGAAGAGAGGCGGAGGGAAAGCTGCTGCTAGGAGAAAGATGTAAGGTGGTTTCGCTGCCACAGGGACACGCTGTGCACGTCTGAGGTCCCAGTGGGAAGACGGCGAAGGAAAACACAAGGCCAATCAGCTAACAGAGACATTTCCTGTGCTTGTTTTATCAGATGAGAAGAAGCCCAAAGGCTAAATGTCCCCTCTCAACAAGGTTGTACACTTCTCCGAATAACCCGCTTTGGGGAACGGAGGGGAAGAACATGCATCTTTGTAGGATGACATCAGGAGCGCTGCTTAGGAGCACTGACCTCACTCTCGCACAATCAATCATCCACAAAAAACCCATGAAACGTAGACCACGTGAGTAAGAGAGGAGGTTTTACCTTTGGAGATATAAAGCAAGCTGCCTCGTGAATTGAATCATCTCCTACTAAAAGAACTCAACATTTAGTAAAAGCTAAAGGAATACAACAGTCCCTTTTTTTTTAAAGCTATAAAACCTCTGGCATAGCTTGGCATCTGGCAACTAGCAGATGGCGGACCAATACGCCAATTACCAACGCTGACATGCCATGCTGCCTATTAGGCAATCTGGCCTTGAGTGATCGCACTTTAAAGTCAGAAAACGATACGAGAGAGAGAGAGAGAGAGAGGCTGATCTAACAAACCGTCTTCATCAGAGTGTGACTAAAGCCCAGAGGAATTCCAACACAGGTCTTTTGTGCCCACATGACTGCTTCAGACAGAAAAATCAAAGTTTCAGAGTTAGTTTGGAAAGAAAGGAAGCAAAGATACAGACCCTGGGAGAGAGGGTCATTATCAAATTCCTTATGCAGGTACAGTGTATTGAATCCGAGGCTTGAAAATAGCTATGTAAGCGTGGTTTGATTAAAAACGGCTTAATTTGGTGGTGAATCTATTATAGGGCAGGGGAAAAAAAACTAAAAAAAACAGATGAGACTTCTCTATCACCCCAGAGACAACCAAAGACAAATTGTGCCGTGAGGAAATTCCAGAAACATCCAAGAGAACCGTGCTCCCCCTTCATACAACTGTTCCATGTCAGTCTGGCTGCAAAATGAGGAACAACAAACAGAATATAAGGCTAAATTACACACAGGGAACGTGGCAAATAAAAGGCATTTTAAGATTTTCAAACCTCTCGCTTCATAAATAAACATCATCTAAGGTTTCATGAACATGCGAGTTCACGAACAGCCACGCAGCCCTACTGACCGTTGTTACCCGGTGAAAGAGTTAAGAATTCTTCTCTGCCCGACATCTGCGCGTCCGTCCAAGCTCACCATATTATACAACTTACTGTGCGGTTCTGGATGCAGCGCATTCAAATTACATGCTATCGAATTCAAAGGCGAGGGTGGGGGGGAACGGAGTGAGTACGCCGCGGGGCACGAGTCCCAGGCCAGAGACCCATGAGCGCTATAGCTGCACGTCAATCACAGTCGCTTGAAATGAGCCGGACCCCGTCCTGCTCCTGATGTCGTCCAGAAGACACAAACCTAAAACCTAAACTGACTTTATTCCAGGGACACTAATGACAAGGACACCGCTGATAAAACAGAAAGCTCTCATTTCGCTCGTGGCTCTGCAGGCATGCTAGTGGTTCTGCGGGCTGCATCCTTATCGCGAACCATATTCATACAGAAAACGAAATCTGCATAAAATTAAACCGAGGGGCAAAAAAGACTGGAGCACAGGAAACGTGCTTGACATATTTTCACTGGTCCGGTATGAGAAGAAACCAGAAAATAGCTCTGGCACCTGCTGTGCAGAAACAATGTATGTTTGGACTGAGATGTCAGCATGTGATCACTGGAAACTGAACCACATTTGGAAAGCTTTAACACGAAACACAGTATAGGTAAACATCTATTTAAAAAAAGAATGGAATGGTACAATCATTTGTGTTAGAAAATGGCCTCTGCCAGGTTTCCATTCTATTCAAATTCAGTTCGCCACTTGGTTGGCTGCCTTCTCTTAGTGGTGGTAAGAAACTACTGCCTCGCAAGGAAACTCTGAATTCTTGCTTTGGAACTTGATACTGTGGTGGATTATGAGTATCAAGCATCAAACTATAACAAAGCACCCACATACATTGCATGCATGTAAACACATAAGTGTGCATGCTTCATGCTTTAGCGTTTCTTGATTGTGATGAGAATAAGCCACAATAATCACCCAATCCAGCATCAAACCTTAATCAGTGGGCAAGAGAAAGAGAGAAGGAGAGGGAGTGATGGGATGGAAAGGGAGATGGAGGGAGAAGGAGGGAGCCAACATACAGTAACTAGAAGCCTTCACCGCACTGCGCAGCCCAGAGCCAGACTCCGGAAATGCATGGCAGTGTTCCCTACATCCTGCCCGCCCAGCCCTAACCCTGGCCCTGGCTCTCGCCCCACACTGCCAAACCTCTGTTATCACTCTGTGCAATTACCTCCAGATACTTCTGCGGCCATTTCATATCGTGCCAATTATAAAATCCCCCTTTGACTACCTACATGCATTTCAGTTTAAAGCATGCAGTTTTAGGCGTGTTTCAGCCAAGTAATAGCTGTGTGAGAGAGTATCCATGTGTGAACATGCATGCAAAAACTTGGGGACTCCTGCAGCTGCTAGGGAGCAATTCAAAAAATACAAAGAAGCTTTATTTATTAAAAAAGAAAAAAATAGTATTACATGACTCCATGTTGTGACTGGCAATGTGAGGAAACAATTGGCTATGTTAGCAGTGCAATTTGAACTGCAAAATTAAATGGATAAATTGTTGAAATAAACAGTGATGAAGCTGATATGTGACAAGTGGTGAATATATGGCTGAAATAGTCTGCTTAAAGTAAAAGTGGCAGCCATAATGGGACCTTGTTTTGCAAATAAAAATATGTCCGGCTGGAAAGAGACAATAATATGTTGATCCCACCTAAATTGTGCTGTTAATTCAAAGAGAGAACTGTGCAAGTGAAGAATGTCACAGAACTTAAACCACCGACTGTGCAATGAGCAGGTAACCCACTTTACCTCCTGAGCCTCTGCCGCCTTTAGTTTATTTGTTAAAAGTTGAAACAGTTAGCTGAAGGTCATAAACTAATAGCTGAAATAGCTAACTAACAATTATAGATTAACAGTTTAAATATTTAGCTAAAATTAATAGATAAGTAGTTGAGTCAACAGCTAAAAGTCATGGATAAATACCTAGTCATAATGGTTAGCTAAAAGTTATGAATAGTGAATTAAAGTAGTTAAAAGTTATGAACAGTGAGTTAAAATGGTTAGCTAAAAGTTACGTAAAAGAAATTAAAATATTGTTCTGAAAGTAATGATACGTATTTGAAATAACTAAAAGCAATGAATAAAGAGTTAAAACAGTTAGCTAAAACTCATGGAGAAACATTGTAAATGGTTAGCTAAAAGTCACTGATAAACAGTTGAAATATGTAGAAATCACAGATAAAGCGTTGAAATGGTGAGTCACAGATAGCCAACTTGAAATGATTAGCTAAAAGTTATAAATTAATAGTTTAAATAACTTTGACTTCACTGTTTGTCCGTGACTTTTAGCCAAAAGACTATTTAAACAAAACAGTTAGCTAAAAGTCACAGACAGTTGAAATGGTTAGCTAAAAGTTACATATACATTTTTTAAATATTTTACTGAAAGACTGAAATATTCAAAATAGCTAAAAGTAGTGAATAAACAATTGAAATAGGAAGCTAAAAGGAATAGATATACAGTTGAAACAGTTAGCCGAAGGTTGTGTATAAAAAGTTGGAATAGTTAGCTAAAAGTAATGCTAAATATTTTAAATAGCCAAAATGAATGGATAAATGGTTAAAATGACGAGTTATAGGTTACATTTAAACAGCTGAACTATTTTGCTTGTAGTGATGACAGAATTTGAAATAGCTAAAACATCATAGCTAAACATAATGGAAACTGAATCGATTGCTTAAAGTAATGGATAAATGCTCAAAATGATTAGCTATGGTTAGTTATGGGTAAAGAAACAAAGAAATGTATACATTTCTTCTAGTTCAGGAGTACAAATAATGGATAAGTGGTTTCACAGCTAGAGGAAGTAACTTAACTTTTTCTTTTCTGCTCTTATGTAATAAATGATGATGTTGCATCCAGTTGAAATACAGTTCAGATGTTAACAGGAACCATGACTGGCTGGTGTTAGTGATACTGATGATGCTGTGACGATGCCTGTGTGTGGGTACAAAACTTTGGGAACCAACAGACTGTTATGCATCACATTCCAGAGGCTGCTGCAATCATCTGTCACCAGGTCGGGCCTGCACCTTATAAGGAGCGCGGGGCATTCTCCACGTGTTTTCCAAACACTGCACAACTTATCAGATTCGGTTTCATGGACAATTACTGTGCTGTCTCTTGCCCGAAAGCATTGAAACACCCTACAGAGCTACCTTCCGCGGCTCCCGCTCCACCCTCTTCCATTTGCCATGCTTCAATTTCACACATACTCGTGTGTAATAAAGCCGAGATCAAAAGACTTTATGCCCAACTCAAGCACAATGAGAGCTGAGAAGTGCTTTCTGCCGCAGGGCTGGCGGGACTGCGAAGAATGTGATACCTTGAAACGATGAGAAGCGGATTCATCTGCCAGTGAGCAAGGCCTGCCCTATGAAAGGCTGCCCCGAGGCTTCATCTGCAGGAGATGCTGGATGTGTTTGAAGCTGATACGTCAAAAAATAATGCTGTATCTCAACATGATCTTGTGGTCAGACTTAATCTCTGAGGTGCACATGATGTGCCTGTAAGAGGCTCATCCTAACTTATAGCCAACTTACACTTTTACCAACAGGTTTAAGGATTCTGCAGTTTTAGGTCAAGAGCACAGCAGCTTTCCTTTAGGATATGAAGGATGCTATTTGCAGGCAACAACCAAACTCCTCTACGTATATTTGCAACTTTATCCTGCAGATTAAACGTGTCCCAGGCTGTTGCGAGGGTCATGTCAGCTACAGAGATGAGAAACTTGGCTGAGAGGGGTTTGGAGACACCCCTTCTTCCTGCGTCCCCTCATACTTTGTTCGATAAGAATCAGAAGCGCGCATAGCAGGAGCGGGCATACGCTTTTCTTTGTGCAATCGCGCGGTTTTAGACCCATTTACATGACAGCCCGATGGCTTGGGCTGCAGAAGAGCCGGGTGTCGCTCGCGATCGCGGTTTTACTTTGCATAAAGTTGGCGTGAAAAGCGCACAAAGGAGGGAGCGGCTTGCAGCCAAGACACTCTGAAAAGCGGAGCCCATGCGCACAGTGGAGATCCAGTATGATAATGTGCCACAGCGTCACTTAATGCATCGTGTTTTTCACGCGCTGCAGCATCCCTGACTTTTTATTTTTTGAATCCAAACGAGGTTTGGTGTCACCTTGAAAGAGTTGAGTAAAGTTTTAGCGCTTACCTGTGGATCCTAACGGGACAAAGTAGAACTCTAGAGTCGAGTGAGAGGAGAGGAGAGGAGAGAGAGCCAGTCTGCAGTCGGTCCTCCACTACACTCAATGATAAAAGCAAACTGAATGCCCGCTCAGGCCCCTCCCTTTTTAAGACACGGTCGCACATCTACTCTTGGCTTGTTGTCCGCCTCCGTGTGCTGGTGCAACGCCAAGCCACTGCAGGCTCAACTCCACTCCACAGTCCAAAATGAAAAAAAATGTCAGCTCTGCAAGGAACTTGTGCAAAACTCGCAATATCTAAAGTGACTCCTGTTGGTTATCCTCCTGGGGCCCCCCTGAAACAAAATCATCTGTCAAAATAGATCACATGAAATCGTGAACTAAAATAAGGGCCGTTTGCTCAAAGACAAGTGAGCAGGCCCAGAAAGTTGAATTACAGTGTCTTGGTAATGACAGAAGGATCATTAACCTAAAGTAAGAGATCATAACATGGCTGATAACCACAACGATCAATTATAGCACTGTCACTGACATTCATTTGCACAATTTGTCTGGGCAGGCGATGCTGATTTAATAATTACCATCACATTTAAGTCTAAGGATCCAATTTTCCTCCAGCGTTTCAGAGTTCTCTTTTAATAGGTGAAAAAAAAAAAAAAAAAAAGTGGAATAGAATTTGCGCCCCTTTTTGTTTCATTTGGACAAAAACTGGTAGTCGTAATTGACATGGGTCTTTGAATAATTTCTACATGGCAAACATTAAATATGAATTATACTGGTACACCAATCAGGCATAACATTATGACCACCTGCCAAATATTGTGTAGGTCTCCCTTGTGCCTCCAAAACAGTTGTGACTCATCGGAGAACGGACATGGGCCTTCTGAGGGTGGGGGCCTTTGGGTCCTGTGGGTTGAGGGGAGGGGCCTCTGTGGATCATCCCACAGATACTTGATCAGTTTGAGATCGAGTGAAGTCAACACCTTGTGCCGTTTTTCATGTTTTTTGAGTTGTTCCTAAACCGTTTTGTGTGTGTGCCTGTGTCTGGCTGCGCCCTGTCATTGCTATGGGGTGGGGGTGCCTGATCTGGTCTAGGTGGGTGGTACATGTCTAAGCAACATCCACACGTCCAAAAGTTTCCCAGCAGAACATTGTATTGTCACAAGATGGTCAATGTTATTCACGTCTCCTGTCAGTGGTTTTAATGTTGTGGCTAATCGGTGTATATGTTATATTTTTATATTGTTTTATAATTGTCTATAAAATGCCTTGCTAATCAAAATTCTATAAACCGGTTCGTATGAACTAGCTCCTGGCGTTAATTGCATAGCCTAACTTTGAGCTAAATGCTAACATGCTAAATGGGTATGTTAAAACAACAATGCAGGATACAGTACATGCTTAACTCTACTCTGTGAAATAGACATGTGACAGAGATTCAGAGTTGATTCAGAAGCTAAGTGACAATCATATTAAGCATAGCATGCTAACACTAGACAAAAAATTCAATTTGGACCTTGTGGTGGCACTAAATAAAAAATTCAAACTACCTAATAGTTGTTGAGGTCTTTTACTGAACCAAAAAGGCTGCTAGCACTGTTACAAGTACGAAGAAGAGTCATCATTGCTGGCTATCGGGGAAATAATACAACTTTAAAAATAGGTCCGGAATCCTTATTTTTGTGTGTGACATTGTTAGTTGAAATAGTTGTTGAGTGTGATACAACTAGAGCTGCACCATACGATGCATTGCACCTTGCATGGATCAGTTCTACAGATTGGTTTCTGAGGTCAGACCATCCTATAGCATCTCTGAAGTTTATTCATCAGAGCCAGGGAATCAGGAAATACTGAATTATTTAACTGTATTTTTTTTTATCTCTTGACGTGAAATGAAATTTAAGTAAACAGGTGCAGGAATCTGAATACACATTCTCACTATAGGTTTTTAGGCTGCTAAATCCCCAGAAAAATACAGAGGACGTGACCTGGAATAAAAGCTATTGCTCTGACTTTCAGCATCAGTTCTTAAACATCACTTATAAAGAAAAGTGTAGTTTCATGATTGATTCCCTTCCACCGAAAGCACCTCTGCTGTTCGTGACCCTCCGTCCGTCCGCAAATGTGCCGGGGATACGGGGAGTTAAGAGGTGACGAACACAATAGCTGCAGTGTTCCACTTTTTATTATGAAACAGCAGCATGCACACACAGCCCTGCTTTGTATCCCCCCCCCCCCCCCCTTAAAACAATGATGCTCAGAACAAAGAAGGAACTTAAGAGCATTAGGCCACTGGTGCAGAAATGAGCACCATATGCGCTGGTGCTCTTTTTTGCATGTGTCTCTTTAAGATAAAGCGAAGTAAATGCGCTCCGTTGATTGTGTGCAAGCGCGGTTGTACGCGAGCGTTTGGCGTGCACATGCTTGCTCGTGGGTGTGCAGGAGGGGATAAAAAAAAATGAAAGATGTCAAAGGATCCTTCTGCTCAGCAGATCTGAAATGCATTTTTTCTTCATTCCTTTGAAATAAATGATGCGTTTCGAGATAAACCCGTCACTCCTCCAGTTTGCACACAACATCGTGGCCTCAGAAACGCCCATTATCGCAATGCTGAATCACTTCATGGCATAATTTCATTACCAAAGATGATGTTTAGACTGGAGTATGTTTATAGTTTACTACAATGCACTTATAGTAAAGCCCGATGCTCACTTGCTGTATTTACATCATGAGCTCAGGTGTTTACCTCAGCCACACGCTCCAATTTACTCTCCGCCTCCTCAGGGCTCTGGCCTTGCGTGAGTGAATGTGTGGTTTAGCTATTGAGTTTTGAAAAAGTTGCTGCAACTATATTGGTACGTCACCCCCCTTAAGTCATAATCGTATTGGTTCCAGCAGAGGCGGCGCTGAACGTACGACCAGGCGGCTAAAAACATCACGACTCTTTGCTGTTTTGCTTTCTGTGAGCCGTTTGCGGCTGCTGTCAAGGACTCCGAGATCTTAGCAGCCTCAGGCCAGAGAGCTTCACATCGCCAATTTTATCTGACATATATACCTTAAAAAATGTTACATCAGATGAAACACCTCAGAAGCAATTCCAAAGGGTTCAGCTACACCCTGCCTTTACCAAACCATTGACATTTTTTTTTTTTTCCATTTCATCAGATTGTTTCGAAATCAGTCGCCATCGTGCGTGAAACTGACATTACAGGTGACGGTAGGATTTTGCCTTCAGTCGCATTCAGCTGGTGAAAGCGCCATTCTTAATGATGCATGAATGTCAGTAATTTCAACAGTGTCGGACATCAACTTGAAATTGATTAACATGTACGGCAGCTTTGCTCTGACTGTGTGTGTATGATGGATGACTGGTATCTTGGATGTCTCGGCGGCTGAGCTGAGGTCGATGAGCATACCAAACACCTGCAGCATCCCGGGCACAATCCAGGACTTTTATCCCTTTTATTCCTTCCTGCGTCTCCGCTGCGTGCTATCAAAGACAAAAACGCCATCGAAGGACAGACTCCTACAGTGGCAAACATCTGGATTATTTCCCCGGTGCATGGCTCATGTTTGACTTAATACCGACTTCTGGTTTGCTATATTTCGTGGACAAACACAGAGATTACTAAGAGAATATGACCTTAAGGTGTTCTGCATCTGTGGCACTGCATTTCTACATAAGAGCATATGTGCATAAAAATATGAAACATTTCAGCGCAGGTCATAGGAAAATGTGGAGGCAAATAAAGTTGTATTGTGTATTTGCTAATTAAAAAAAATCACTTAATCCAAAGTACAGCTGAATCAAATGGGAATGTCATCAGTTTTGCAGGTATTTCATCTCAAAACAAAGCAATAAACACATTTGAATTAATGATGACACTGGACTAAAGTTTAAGTGATCACAGTTCGTCCTGAAAGTGACATGAAGACTGCATTGAATTAAACACAGTGGTTGTTGAGACTTGTCTCTCAAAACCACAAAGATCCTAATTGTAGATATTGAGATATTTGACTGAATTCATCCTCTGTGGACCATGAATGAAGAATGAAGGCCAAAGTTCAACAAGGAAGATCTTCGCCCCTGACGATGTCTTAACTTCCGGTGAATGTGGGCTCACTCACAGTCAGGCCGCCCTCAATTTCTACATCACTACTTCCATCCAATGAATTATTTGCCTGCCTCCTCTGAGCCAATCATCCTGTGCTTTAAATTAACTGTCAAACTGTGCGTCTTCCTTGTCCCAATCTCCACCTCTCCACGGTCATCCCAAAAGTCTTCATCAGAGGTCTCTTTCAACCACCTCATCAACTTCTCCACTACCACCAGCATCAACAGTAGACTCCATCCCCATGCACCTTCATCATTCGGGATTCTTCTCTGATAGCGCTGTTTCCTCAATAAATATTCATTCCCCACCCATGTGATCTCCCCTTACTGCAATCATGTCATAGCAATCAACTCAACTGTTGAGACATTTCACTAAAAAAATAAAATGTCAACCTGCCAGTGTTGGTTTACAAAAAAAAAGGGCATCTTCAAATTAAGCTGGTGTGAACCTCTGGGGACCATGAATGGCTATACCAAATGTTATGATAATTGGTTGAACAGCTTTTGAAATATTTTGGATGGATATTGCTAACCTAATAATGCTCATTAGTTAATATGTGACATCATTAGATTGAGGTAGAGTAGATATTTGGATCACTGCAAGATTAACTATAACGTGTATGCGCGTGAACGTGGCTTAATATCCTCCCCCTGCTCTGAACCCCCCGACCTCCTTTCATAGCTAATTCTCATTGTGTAAAATGATTTATAATGATGAATTACTTGTAGCGTGCAGGAGGCTCAGCGAGGGATTAAAGGCCTTGCTGTGACACACCTGGCTCGAGTTCTGCCTGTTTCACATGTTCAGGGGCCCCGGGACAGATCCCTGGGGGACTCCGTCACACCACCTATATAAGTCTAACAAAAGCAAACACAGAATTCCCTGTTTATTGACTTTTTTTTTTTTCCTTTACCAAATGTTGAACCCAGTCAGGAGAATATGAGGGTGTGTCAAAAGTCTGGCTCATACATTTATGCGAAGAATGTGGCTTAAAGGTAACAACTCTTTCACGTCGGGTTTCATGACATCAAAGTACCTCTGAAGTGAACTCCCATGAGGTGGTGTGAAGCATAAAGCCCCACTCATTACAAAGAGGTGTTTTAACATTCTTTCGTCATTACTCTAAAAATGTGAAAATCATCTCTTTTTTTTTTTTAAGACAAAAACTTACACCAGGGGAAAGATTTATTGCTTCTGGCTTGCATACTTAACCTGAACTCACTGTCAGGTGTGAGAACTTTTCAAACAGACCAAGTGTACAAAGGAATAACTTGTTTTTTTTAAAAAAAAAAAGAAAAAACACATGTGCTCACAGTTGAGCTGTCAGAGATGGTTGTCTTTTGCAGTCCATCTGGTTCCTCAGCCGATGCCAAGATCTCTCATGACCAAAAATGCACCACGGGCATCCACCTGATGTCCATAAAAGGATGTCAGTGGGTATTTCCTTACCCTGTCATTTATCTGTCTATCATGTGGCTGTTTTCATTTACTCTTGATAAAACCAGTGATGGTGTGCGGGATGTATTCCATAAGTCCGTATTGATACACAAGCTAGAGAAAGACGGGTGAGTAAGAGGAGTAGAAGATGTCACCGGTTATTAAGTGTGCACCTCCCATCACAGATGTTTAACTGAATCACTCCCACGATACCTCCGCGAGGCTCCTCCGGTTCTCAGCGCCGCCACATCAGCAAACATGAAACTTAGCGATTTATTGCTTATTTCTTGCTCGTTTCAGTCGAAGCAGCAGTGACACACTTAAGGCTCCAGCAAACAATAAAATAAAAAAAAAATAAAAAAGCAAATCCTGCCTGAGAGTCAAAGCTGGGGCAAATATAACATTGTGTGGGATGTTTGATATTACCACGGAAACCCCATCTGCGTCCAATCACAACAAGGCCATCTGTTCGGCATAGAAAAACACAGGCATAGGCGTAGAGCATGGGAGTTGAGAAAACCGTGTGTGATGGGGTTTGTATGTATTTTATAGATATATTTGTATTTATGTACGTGCACATGTAGTTCAGGCACCTGCAAGCATCAGACACTGAAACCTTACCCGCTCACTCACTTATATTGGTAAGAATGTCATGCACAAACTTGTGTACACACTCTGAACACACAGCGGGCCAAACCGTGAGCAGCCTCCCGCAGCCCTCCCTCATGCACCAGTAAAGAATGAATGGATGAATGGAGGGTGACGCTTGGACAGCCCCTGGTGGAGATTATGATAAAGTGAACGTTGAAAGTATGAGTCAGACGCCCTATTTGTTATGGCGTCAGCATCCTGACCTACACTGCCACCAACAGTTCAGAATGTAAAGTAGATCTCACAACAAATGGAAAATGCAACTGGGTCTAATGGCGATGCCGTGACTCTTGTGCAGTCGTGTCAGGCTGCTTTTGAAATCGCCTAAAAAGCTTTTTAATGCTATGTTTGCAAGGTTATAAGAAGGTCACAAGGATGATTCACTTTATATATTTATATTTATTTAATCAAAATAATTAGTTAAATGCAATAAATGTAAGAAAACATGATAAATTAAAGCAGCAAAACACATATGTATCATATGCCCAATGGTTACGGTACCTACGGCGTAAAGCAGAGTAACGTGCTCCTGGTGTTTATTCTCTACACCTTAGGTTTGGCCTCATATGAGCCTCCTACTCCAACATCGTCAACAATCCAGATTAAAACTTGTGATCAGTAAAAGAAAACAAGCAAGGCAAGGTGTTTCTGTGTTTCAACTATTTTTTTCCCCCTTTGAAATCTTGGATATGTTGCAGGCAAATACGGCGGGAATACAGAACGCCTCTCTCCTGTATCCTTTGTGGATTAGAACAGATCACAAAGTCTGCGGAATACAATTGGACGCGATGCGTTGTTTTTCAAACCAATCTCAGTGCGACGCGCCCCAAGATCATAATTTCTCTTTGTTTGTGGCTGGAGATGTAAACAGATATAAATCATAGGAGGAGGATTAAGTTGAGGGTGCGGCATCTGATCTTCAGAGAGCTGGAGGTTATCAGGTGTGGTTAGCTTCCATAAAAATTCTGACACAGAGTTTAACTTCTGTTCATTTCCATTACAAAGACGAACGGCTCTTTCTCATTCGCGGCCACCTTCACCTCTATATCGCGGCGCTCATCATCCGGCGTGTCAATCTTTCCGTGTAAATCCTTACAGAGCTCATGTGAAGACTCGGGCTTCTTTTAACCAATAGAAAGAGGGGAAAAAAGGAGAAGTAAAAAGAAAGAAAGGAGCGATTCATCATCAAATGGCATGCAAAAGCCTCGGCTTTCAATTTTCACTCAGCTGTCAAGAAGACAGGTGATAGGTTATTTTTTTAACTGGATTTTTAGATAAGCAGGGAGACATGCTAGGAAACATGTGGGAGCGGCCGCAAAGGAAAAAATGTTGGATTTTTACAGACGCTTACTCACACATCAGCCCATTCTGGACACGAGGATGGAGGAATACAATAGAGACGAGGACCTGTGGGGAGCAGTAAACTGGTCGTCTATTCAGCATCTGTCAGTGGCTGTTGGTAGTGTGAAATAGTATTTGACAGCTGAGTGACAGCGATGACAAAGACGCAGCATAGACTAAAGTCACATTTTTTCAGTCTATGAGCGAGGCCCAGACATACACAATATGGATTATTTGGTATTATTTAAAATGCAGAGCTACTTTGGACCCAAATATTTAGGCCTACGCATCCTCCAGCGAATGCCCAACTTTCTTTGCCGGCCGTTTGGGGCGATGTTGTACATTAGTTGTGTGTCAACCCGCTGTTGTTCCTGTTGTATCAACCTCAAAGGGGAACAACTGTTTTTTGCAACCTGGACCTTATTTCTGGCATAACATATGATCGTTTACTCGCCCATATAACTTTGGTGTTAAATGGTGTCGTTCGTCAAATATTTACATCCGCGTATATCCATATACTGGGAGTGACTGGGGCACCGAAACGCAGCCTCTAAATAATGCATTATCTGCCGCGAAACTTGTTCATTTCACCAATATTTTGTTATGATACGCTAGTGCTATTCCCCGTTGAGTCCGGAGTTACCTGTTATCTATTCGCGGACGTGGAGCAGTTTGTTCTTCTTTGGTCAGCTGTTCCTCTCTCTGCCTCCGCATCCTACTTTCAACAAGCTCCTCATCCGTATACTCTGGCTCAAAACGGTAAGGACGTCCATCATAAACAAAGTCGTCGTCCACAACCTCAGAATCAGAAAAAAATTCAGCAATGCCGAATAGTACTAGCGTATCATAACAAAATATTGGTGAAATGAACGAGTTTCGCAGCAGATAATGCGTTATTTAGGCTGTGTTTCGGTGCCCCAGTCACTCCCACTATATGGATATACGCGGATGTAAATATCTGACAAACGACTCCAAATGACGCGAAAGTTATGTGGGTGAGTAAACGATCGTGTTTTATGCCAGAAATAAGGTCCAGGTTGTAAAACACAGTAGTTCCCCTTTAAGATACAGTAGACTTAGACAATTAAAAGAATTTGCAAAAAAGGTCCACTGTTTCCAAAGTATTTACCCACATCTCATCTTTTGCATGAAATTATTACAGCTTAGGTTCAGGGGCATGATGGTGTGTCAGTATCCATCTATGCATTCCACCCCTCTCATCCCTTTCTCATACCATCCCTTCGACTCCTCTCATTCCTTTCTCATCCCTTCCTTTTGACTCCTCTCATCCATTTGCCATCCCTTTCTTTCAGCCCCTCTCTTTACCTCTCTTAAACCCCTTCAATTCCTTTCTCATCCCATCCCTTTGACCTTTCTCATCTTTCCCTCCTTTCAGCTCATCTCATTCCTCATTCCTTTCTTATTCCTTCCTTTTGACCCCTCCCATCCCTTCCTTTCAAGCCATCTCATTCCTCATTCCTCTCTCGTCCCTTCCCTTCAACCCCTCCCATCCCTTCCCTTATTCCTTTCGCATCCCCTCCTTTCGACCCCTCGTGTCCTTTTTACCAATAAACTTCCTTGCATAAGGCCTGGTCTTCATTCGGGTGGTTGCCCTTGAAAAACAGATGCGATGAACTTCCACAGGACCTCTTTCTGGTCAGCGCACCCAAAAGTTTGAAATTGTAAAGACAGCCCTCTCACTTGTACTCACGGTACGATGCAACTGTTCTGTACCTGCAGCCCCCGAGCAGACTCTGAGAGCACTCAGACTCCGCTTTATCACTGCCACTGCAGTCTTGACTCTATTCCACAGCCAGCGAGGCCTCAGCCCCACTTAACAGCCTGCCACGTCGATTAACCATGTGTTAAGTTTATAGCGCGTGGTGGAGACAGCTAACGCAGTTCATTCAACACGCCGGGCACAAACAGCCATTAGACTCATAATACCCGAGGCTGCAGAGTGGATTACCCTTCAGTGATCAGCCTGCAGGGATGTAACCCAGCACGGGGGAGGTTGTTTGAATATAAACAGATAATGCACTTAGAAGAGGCATCTGAAATGGAGCGGTAAGGATGTTTTATTTATTTTTTTTACACGGGACTGTCACAACATTGCAGGCAATTGCAAACATGAATGCCCCTCAGACTAAAGTTGCCGTAAGGACCATTATTTTTAACCCAAAGCCCCGTAAACAGTAGTCAGCGAGTCAGAGTGCGTTGCAAGACCTGCTGGAAATAAAGGATGTGCACGCGCAACTCAAACACGCACGTACATGGCCATTTCTTTTTCATATAGAATTTCAATGGAATTACAAACCTTGTCTTTTGTAAGATAAATATGGGGAGTTCGATCTGACGCTTCCATGGTTTGAGCATAATATATTTTGTAATATAATGTAAGCAAGATTGTTTAATTAAGACAATAGTAAAAGAAAAACTGAAACAAAACAAGCTTTTAGTATTGAGTGAATCTAAGAACCTCAACTGTTCAACACAGACTTTTAGCCATGACTGAAAAAAATAATGACATAAAGATGAAAAGCAATTGTCCCGTTGATGATTTCAATGACACTATTTCTTTCTTTCTTTCTTTAACCCCATTGGAATAAATCTGATCAGAGATTTCAACCTAACTATTTACATGAACATGTGTAAAACCTTCATCAGAATAGAATATGTTCTGATCACTAATTCTGATTACTCTGATTACTAGCGGAATACTAGCATCCATGTAACATTGCCACTCATCTCATTGGACCGTCAAAATTTATGCTCAGTACATTTAATTATAAAAAGTGAAACCATTGACTTCCACTTATTCTGCATTGGTTTTACAATGGTGTGTATGGTCAACGCAAGCATTTTAGGATTGCTTTTGTGAGAATGTTAGACTTTAATAAATATAATAATTACAAAACCTAAAGCCATTTACGTCAGACTTATATGGATATATATATGTTCGGGGTATATAACGTAATAAAGTTAGCATGCTAAGTCATTGTGATAACACAACATGATGGAAATTTTAGGATGGTTTATACATTGCTTTTATAAAAATGCAAATTTTTTTACAAAAGTACATTTTACTGGATTTGGTAATTTGTATACACATACACCATTTTATTACATTTCAATTCCTTTTGCTGCTCAGTTTTGAGGACAGATGATGTTTTATTTATTTATTTATTTTAAACAGAAATAACTCCAGGTTATAACTAGCAATCAAGTGTAAGATTAAAGAAAAGAACAGAAGGCTAATCCTTCAGACACAAAATCATTAAAATGACTCTTAATTAAAGGTTGGGGACTTAATGGGGTGAACAACACGGCTGACAAAAGAAGCAGCAGCAGCAGCAAAAATGACAAATCACTACAAGTAATTGTTCTTACATGTTCGGTGTCGAGGCAGAGGACAACGCACAAAAGAAAAAACATCGGGAGCAAGCGAATAATTTCTGAGCTGCAATCAATAACATGGGCGATATTAAGGAGATGACTGATAGAAATGCAGGACAGTGTGACAGGCAGACAATCACCCCTGCTTGTTGTCCTTGTTTAGATTTCCTGATGGAGTGCGCCAACACAGTGCGATAAGCAATTGGCTGGCCTACATTCACAGCTGTGGCATGTCATACTGGGCACCATATGGCATGAATTACAAGATCATGAGATTTGATTATATGCCATTAGATAGCATGTTGTAAGTTACTTGCATTGTGATAAATGATCAAAGATGTGTGGCTCAATTAATGTAACAAAGGCCGTAATAGACTACACTTCATAATGGAAAAATTAATTATCAGACCACTATGTTAATGCATAACACAACATAGAGCGCTGATCTTCGCACATGCTCTGCCAATATCAATACACGTTCGACCCATAGGTGGAAGCGAGCAGCTCTAATTCAACATTCATCACACTGATTGAAGGTGCTGTTGGCTGAGACAGCACTGATTATCAGGGTGTAATTGTGTTAGAGTCCCATGGCCGCTCGGGTCCCCTCTCCTACACGGCTGACCCTGGCCCCCCGGCTCTATCTTGTCCTATGATTTCTGCAGAAAAATGCTATTACAGTACAGCCACCTCTCCGGGGACCTGATCGACAAGGTCCTCGCGGTCTTGGCTCGGGCTAAAAACAGCTGACCCCGTCTCCCTCATCACAGACGGAGATGAGGGTACCTGAGCGCGGGGCAAAAGTTCATCCGGCGGGTTAATAGGGTCCTCGGATGAAATCATGTGTGTGTGTAACACGAACACAAAAAACGGAAGGTGAAGAAGTTTTTAAAAAAGACCCTTTCCACCGTTCTTTCATTTCCTCCTCATCTATCCTACTCGTGTGGCCGATTGTCCTTCAGATGTTTTGAAGGAGAACACCAACTTGAAGGAGATAAGATTTCATGCCGTAATTGAAGCTTAGGGCGCAAAGTAGTGTTTCCGAGTGGTACGAGGAAGCTGAGTTAAGAGGCCATGTGCTTTAAAGTCACCAATGTGACATTACACAGGGGGATTGAACTTGTGACCTTCACTGTGACACATCGTGCTAGTTCCAGTGGCCTTATTAGCTCCACCGAGTTAAAACACATAGTCGCGCACACACTCATGAGCTGTGTACTCGGTGTCACGGCGTTACCAACCAGGACGGGGCCATCTCGTTAAAAGGTTACAATATGCTACCTAGAGCCTCTTGACAGGAGCTCATTTTTCTCGTTTTCACACCAACGCGGCGACACACACACACCCACCTACACATGGCGGCATCTCGGGTTGCAAATGAATAAGAATCAGAAGGACGGGAGGGGAATGAAGTCAATGCACCATTTTACAGGCAAGCGATCTGACACCAATAAAATGCTGCTTTATTGGGAGAATAACGCTCTTAAAATATGAAGGATGTTACGAGCTGTGACCTCCAGGAAGACCGAGAAAGGTGCTGCGCCGGCAACGCGCAACTCACGTGCACGTACCGCACAAAAGAAATCAGGCCAGTACGCGTAAGACTTGACCTTTTTGCATTAATCATCGCTCAAGCGTCTTGTTGAGAGAAACACCCACTAGACAATTAACTCAGAACTATATCAACCAAATTATATTCAGCCATGATTAATACGATAACGCCACCACTACAAAACCAGACTCTCAGAGTAATTGTGTTTAGTTCAGTAACACTTCATTACCTCATAATTTACTTCAGAGAGGCATTTCGGTTCAGGAGGAACTGTAAACCTGTGACTACACTAACTGCAGGGAAAATTGAGATGTATATAAGAGTGATTATTTATACTGACTGCTCCTAAAAGCAACTTCCTGAGCGTCATATTTTTGTGGAGGAACAATGATCTTATATTGATTCTTACTAGAACTCTGTGGGAAATAGCTAACCGGTAACTTGCGGTGCTTTCCAATGGGGTCGTAGGTACCATCTTCATAGGAAAAGTCTTCCTCTTGTGATCTTCCCCCTCTGCTAAGTGGAATTTCTTTTTTTGGAGGACTCAAAAGTTCATGCTGATGTTTTTAGGAATGGCAGAAGCCATGGAAGTTCATTTTTTTTTTTGATGCATGGTATACAGTGTGCACATAAATTGTAATTTATGTGGAAATGGTTAATAATTTACATTTACTACCAGGTTGTTAGCTTGCTAAATTATTAGCCTCTGTGTCTTCTAGATGCCTAGCACCAGTGTTCTCACAACATACCGCCAATGTTAGAACAGTTAAGCAAACTAACGGGTGTTAATAAGTGTTTTTCTTTCCAACTTTTTGTCTAAGGAAAATGCTAATATTACCAGTGGCCTCATCATTTCATTATGTTAAATGCTACCTGCTCATTAGCGTGCTAAAATGTTAGCCTCAGTGGCTTCTAGACAGTCGCCTCAAAGCAGTGTTTCAACATCTTATATTTGATGCAACCACCTGGTACGCCAAACATTTTGATTTCAAAAACTGTTCATGTTGTAATCACAAGCTCACAGGTTCCATTTGAAGGCATGATTAATTATTTGTGAAGTTTGATAACATGTCATTATCTGGTCTGAACTGCAAGAACAATTCCAGCTGATGTTCTTAGCAAGTATGCTAACTGGTGTTTTATGGCCTTATATTATAAAGCATGTATATCATGCTAACGTAGCCATGCTATTTTGTCCTTTACGCTAACTGTATCCGCATAATGTTTTTTGTACTTACTCTTGTTTTACCACTATTACGTAGCATTTTAATGAAGTGTCAAGTCCTTTTGTGGACCTTCGGTCTAAATGGGCCATCTGTTAGCAAGCTAACTTTAGCTGGGGATTTAATGGATACTAGTCAGTCAGGCTGAACTTCTATTAACCCAAACAAAGAAGATGCACCTCTGCAGAAGATTAGATTAGTTTAGTTACACAAGTTAACACTTATAACATAATACTACCATCGATGTCAATAGGTTAAGTCTGAATTTAAGGTTATGGGCTAAAACTCTAATGTTTCTAACATTGGTTGGATTATTGCAGAGAACACCCTGGAAACTTTGTCTGAAGGCTCCTATTTAGCTCAGCAAAGATTTTTTTTATTTTGGCCACAATGTGCCACTCTTTTTATTGTTTGGTTTATTTTTAGAAACACACCACCACCACCATGCATTCTTCACCTTTAATTTCAACAGCAGACCTCAGCCATTCGTTAGTTTTCAAAGGCCAGTGCCTCAGGGCCCGAGTTCATTTCATTTAAACTTTCTGTGGCTCCAGCATAGGAGGAAAAGCTCACTTTAAGTGGCGCTCATATTTGTGAGTTGTAAGGACTGTTGCGACCGCTGCTCTCTCTTTTAACGTGGCTTAAACTGCTGTAGTGGCTTTTTCTGTCTTTCACTCCTGCACATAGTTTAATAAACAAGGTCGTTCCTCTGTGTATAATTCATTATAACATGTTCCACTTCTCCTAACTATGCAAGCTGCTCTTATTTGGACAAGATCCAGCTCTTTCAGCGTCTCACTGTTACCGCATAAAAACAGGCCAGGCAGCCGGAGAGATTTAGGGTCAATCATTTTGAGAGGTAATCAGCCCGCGCCACATCCCCTATAGGAAAACCCACCCGCCCCCCGTCTTTTCGCCACCTCCAAAGACAACACTGGCTTGTGATGTACTTACAGTCAGGTGGTGCAGTTGTAAAGCCTCATAATTGTTTAATGGTGCGTTTTATGAGGCTTCACTGTGAGTCAGTGCGGCCCGAAGGCCCTGAATTCCAGACGATAACACGTTGGGTTTGGTAATGCGGGGTTAATCACAGGTGGATATTAGCTCACTGTAGGCTATGCGCAGCTGTTCAAGGTGTGTGCCGCCTTGGGGCGGAGGGGGTGAGGTGCATCCGATGCTTTCTGGCCTTCTGTCTGAGCCAGGCCGACCTTGCTGCTGTCTGAGCGCAGACAGACATCAGACGGGATGGGGACATGCTGTTCCCCCTGCAAATACAACACACAATGAGATGCACACTCAAATATATCGTGCATGTAGACACACAGAAGATTTGCTGAGGAAGGAATCCACACAATGCTTTGCTCCGTGATCAAAAATAACTGTTTCGCAGCTGTCTGCGTGCAGTGATGCAGGGTAACCTGATACAGTCCCATAGCGCTGTTCTGCATGAGCTGAACAAGGCCCTGTAGACCGTCCCCTAACACATGCCAAGTGACACACACACAATGCAGTCACGAACATGCACACAGACAAATCCAGTGCACCAACACTGAGCAACTAGGCACCTAAAATTAGACTCCATGTAAAAGTGAATAAAGTGAAATTTTAAACGTGCACCTTATTTTCTTAAGTAATGCGAGTGCATTGGCTTGATTTTAGACAAATACACCCTAAATCATGAACATACACAGTTTACTGCAGCACAAATAGCCTTTAACCATCACTCCAGATTATGCTGCAGGTGTCTGAGAGTTCAAAGGAAAGTCAAATGGGAACACTCTTCAGAGGGCTGTTAAGCCACTTTAAGGATTTAGATGTACTGACATCAATCAGATGCAAACATGACTTTCTTTATCGACTAGATTGGAAATCTAAATGTGCATTGACATTTAAATATGCATCAAAGAGCCACGCATCAGAATATTCTTTTGTGAAGCCTCTTTATAAATATTCATAAATATGGATTCTGATTCATGTCTTAAATTACCTGTTTAGAATTAATTTACCAGTAGATTAGAGTGCGTTCAGCGTTTCCCCAAGCGCTTTCCATAGTGCTGCCGTCCTGGGCGTCCTGTCACTTTATCGACTTCGTAGGCCCTAGTTTGAGTTTCTTTTGTGCAAATGAAAGACTAAACTGCCAGAGGTGTTAGAGACGAAACAAAAAAGACTTTCCTTCTGTGCAGTCGCTCAGCTCCAGAGCGAGAGGGCCTTCTTCATATTTTAGTTTGATAGCCGAGCCGGCGCCGCGGCGCTCTTAATTTATTTATTGTCACCAAAGGAATCAGATTTCTTTCCAACTTTAGTTCTGCTTCACATTTTTCCTCATGCGCAGCAGTATTGTGACTTGTCGAATGGGCAGCTCCTCTCTCCTAATTCCAAAGAAATGTTCAATTAGAAATGAGAAATTATTATAATTAAATACGCACTTAACAGTGGAAACTGCGAGATAAGACCAGCGTACATCTGGTAATCCCAAGTGGGCCGGCAACGCATGAGAGCATGACACTGAGATAGATTAAATTAAAAAGTCTGCCCCTCGCTCGTCTCCACTCGTACAGTTACTGTACATTACACCCACGCGGGCCTGGCGTTGGCACGTATCAGAGCGAAGGAGTTTAAGCCTCCTAATCGGCTGACAGACTCTATGCAGTCACGGTGTTAAAACCAGAGGCCTGCAGCTTGGCTCTCATGCTATCAGGCTAATCCCAACTTGGGCGGAACATTTGAGGAGAGGTTTGACGTGTCATCAGGTGTCACGGCGCCTTCGAAGGCCTCGTTCGCGGCGCCAGCCTGCAATGATTTCCAGTCAGAGTGATGCAGCGCCCTGCGGTTCGAGTCAATAGGCCTGGCGGCGCGCGTTGTCGGGGAACACTCTGGATCACGGATGAAACAGTGGAAAGAGGAAAAAGCGTGATCTTATTTCAGAAAGTCTGAGATGGGTCTGCATATATCTGAGCCCAATAATGTAGCTCGGTTATTTGTTTAGATTACTCCGAGATGCAGCCAGATATGAGTGCGAAGAGAGTCGGCGCACTTTGGCGAATTGGGTTATGCAGATGAGGCCCAATAATAATATGATTTAACAGCCCTTCTCCCCCATCCATACCTTAGACCTGACTAGTGCGGCTCTAATTTTAATTTGATTGGATTTACATAACGATTTCCCATTAACTGGGTCCCCGGTGACCCCTTACTGATGCCGCCAACTGGTTATGAACACACACACACACACACTTTCTGTCTTTCTCGCTTTTACTTTGAAGCCTGTGGGCGGTGTGACTACTCAGCAACGACAGGAGTGTGCCATTAACACGACGAACAAGTCTGATGATGTCGCTGTATAAAAATGTTGTCAAGAAGTGTTAAGTCATCAAGTTGAGATGGCCGATTCGAGCCAACGCTCCATGCATGAATTTTAATGACCACCTCATAAGAACTTCCAGGAAAAAGTCCCGTGTGGCAGCTCCTTCAAAGTAAAACAATGCTTTCTCTAAAGGGTGCAATCAGCACATTATTTGGCCAAATGTAGATGCATTTGCATATATTCAGGGGACTTATTTTTGCAATCTGATGTAGGAATCTCATCTTCAAGATGCACAGAGCACTCACGTAACTGGGGTTCAATATACGGCACCACGCCACAACTGTGGACTGCATTTTCACATCTGTTTTCTCCGACATCCAAACAAACAAACATCGTTTCTCAAGTCGTCTCAGGGTTATCTCCACTCCTCTGTTCTCCCTGAGAAGGTGGCACATTGTTTAACACGCATGAAAGCCCTGAATCGGCGAGGAGTACCCTGCGGGAGGAGTGCGAGAGGCAGGGGGCCTCTCCTCCGTTATCTCTTGACACACTTACGCACACATACTTGATGCCGTTTTCTCTGAACTGGGGCAAATTTCAAACAAATCTCCCCCGCCTATCACATCCTGTCCTTTGCAGCTTTCACCGGGAGCGAGCGAGCGAGGAGGGAGAAGAAGAAGAAGAAGCAGAAGAAGAAGAAGAGCGGTCTTAGAGATGACCTAAAAACAACTCCTCGCGGACGTTCTCCGTGTCTCAAAGACACAAGGCCAGACTATCAAATATTTACCGAAAAAGCTGTACCCGATCACTGTGCAGAGGGGTGGGGGGGCGCGTTGGTTAGAAAAGGTCTTTGAAAAGGATTCAGAAGCATCTGTGCAGCAGCACGTCGGAGCTCTTTCTCTCTCTGGTCTTTGAATGATGATTTGCAGAGAGAGAGAGAAAAAACACACACTTCCTTTCTTTCCCACTTGCCCTCAATTCAGCTGAGTGATTATATGGGCCAGTATAGAGTCTTTCAGTGTGACGGATGCTCGCTGTAATTCTCTCAATGCTTTGGGATCATGAGAGAGCATTTGCATATGTATGATCAGGCTGCACAATAAGTAATCTTGCCAACACACGCATGGATTCACTACACACCAGTGACTTAAGCCTCCAAACCCAATTTCACATACTCTTTGCACTTACGGTGCTTTTTTGGATGTTTTGCAATTTCAGATTACCATTACTCGGCTTGATAAAGTTGAAAAGGGAACTCCGGAAACCGTATCATTCATATGAATATGAGTCAAAATAATCAGCGGTGCGCAACCGAGCCTTTTCCCCCTTGCTGCTGAGAAAAGCGTTGGTACAGCAATCTCTCAGGTGCAGTGCTCATCCCGGCCACTAGGGGGTAGAGGTCCTCTGCTCTGATTAGCTCCACGGGGCGTTGCAGGGAGAGGAGGAAAACTGATGCCATGATTTCAAATGAGCGGCCTTGTAAACATGCCACAGACAGTTGTTAAAGATTATAATGAAAATGAGGGGGTGCCAGAGTGCACAGCGCAATGACTCCATTCTCCAATATGCATAACGTGGGAGGGGAGAGCGAGCAGAAGGGGCCTCCAGTAACTACAGTAGAGGTGAAAATTTTGATTTTACATCAGGCTTTACAATGCTGCTGTCTTAAATCCTTCATCGCCCTGACAACATAATAGCCCCATTCACTCCATGTAGGCAATTATTGTAGCTTTTAATTGCATTGTTGTGGAGAGGGACATCGCTGTCACTCAGCCGCGTTTCGTTTTCGGCGTAAGCTGCTGTCACTCAGACCTGCCAGGTGTTCGTTCGGATGTGTGCACGCGCCTCCTCCCCCTGCGCACAAAAAATGTGTGTGGTTGCGCACACGAGGCAGGGCGGCGGTGACACATCTGATCAACTTGTGTGCGGGGGTGACAGTGTCTAGGAGTTGACAACGGGTGGTGATAGAGGCTGATTTGCCTTTGTACAGGTGACACAGTGTTGGCACCCACAAAGTCTGCATCACCTGCAGAGGGACAGTTCTCTCCCCCTCTCTCCTCTTCTCTACTGTCACAGGATTTGACGGGAGGTGATCCAAACTGGGAGCCACTCACGGCCGCCTCGAAGCACTGAGGGGGTCAGAGTCCGCCTGCCAGCGCATCCATCACGGCTCTGACCTCTGGAGAACCCCACGCCTTTGCTGTGCCTGAATCTTTTCCGGGGAAACCTACACAAATACATAAAGTGTGTGCATATACTGACTGCCCCGAGGCAAGTGAAGCAGAGATGGTGGATGGAAACCACGTGGACAGCTGAGGGGGAAACCAAGGGAAGATGAGGAAACCGAGAAAGGCGAGGATTTGACCCGGGGCTAGGGAACTGAACATTGGGCCGCAGGAAGAAATGGAAGAAGTAGATTGGGAGAGAGATGGAGCTAAGATAGGCAGCCAGAGAGAAGGATATATTGGATCAAGAAAGATAATTTTTTTATGAAATGATAAGGAGGAGAAAGCTCTCACGGACAAGATGATGGGCTGGATTGGAGGCAAGATGACACAGAGGAATGAGTACATGGATGAAATATTAAAATGGAAAAAGATTACAAATCGTACCCACCATGAGTCCATGGTCCCGGTGTTTGAAGTTAAGGTCTTCTGTCAGCATATCCTTTGATTGCCTAACTTTCTACACACGTTTCCCAAAGTCACAAACCGTTAAGAGCCTCTGCCGTTGGGTACATAAATCACAATGCGGCAGAGTGTTTTATGCTTTTTATGCCGAGGATTTCTCATAAAAATGATGCCGAATACAGTTAGAAGTCTGCATCTTTCAGCTTGCTCGTGACAGTTATGTTACAGAGCGGAAGTGAGTTTAACAAAGTTAACTTTGCTTTAGCTTATGCTGGAGGCGAGTGCGACTATGAACAGTGGAGGGCCTGGTTGTACTGGTGCACAAGGCAGAATTTCATTACATTTCAAACTGGAAGACGCTCTGGGGAAAAGGAACCCAGATAAACAAAAGAATAATACTCAGATAAACATGCGTATTTCCATTCTTGCCAGGAGTTTGGTGACAAACCTCTCTCATGTCTGTCAGCTAAAGTTGCGGGCAGAATCAGAAGTTGGTTAGCTTAGCTTAGCAAAAAGACTGTAAACTTAAAGCTAATGTGGCTCTGCCCAAAGTTTCCTAAACATACCTGCCAGGACCTCTAAATATCAGTAATTAACAGATACAGACGGTGACTTCCTGTCTCTGCAGGTTGCCTAGCAACTGCTCCAGGCCAAATGCAAATATCTTCGGATTTCCCTACAGGTGCAAACTAAGATTGACTCGTAAATTTTGACCAATAGCATGTCATCTGGCAGTGGGGGGATTAAGGACCTAAGAGCCCAGACAGGATGAACTAATGTTGCCAGCATGCTCAGCTAGGGTGTTAGGTTACAGCGACAGTACTGCGTCTTAAAACGTAACAATATTCACCTAGGCAAGGGTTTTCATACTTCACTCCTGCAAAATTGCAGAATATAACTGCCAAGCAGCTGCTAGCATAGATCAGCAAGGGCTGTATGTTATCCATGCTGAATTAACCCACTGGTAGACAAGTCACATGTCTTTTTTTTTCCCTCCAGAAAAAGGTCATGTGATGGAACGAGACAATAAAGGGAAGGGCATGCAATGACTGGCTTGAATTTCCCTTGGGATTAATAAAGTATCTATCTATCTATCTATCTATCTATGACTGAGATTTTCCAATCAGGAAGCAAATGTGGTTTCCAAGGATGTACACCGATTGGGCATATCATTATGACCACCTTCCCAATATTGTGTAGGTCTCCCTTGCGCCTCTAAAACAGTTGTGACTCATCAGAGAATGGACATGGGCCTTCTGAGGGTGTCCTGTGGTGTCTGGTAACAGAATGTTGTTAGTGGGGGCCTTTGGGTCCTATGGGTTGAGGGGAGGGGCCACCCCACAGATACTTGATCAGTTTGGGATCTAGGGAATTTAGAGGCCAGGTCAACACCTTGTGCTGTTTTTTAGTTGTTCCTAAACAATTTCTGTGTGTGTGCCTGTGTCAGGCTGCATCCTGCTGGGGATGGCTGCTGCCATCAAGAAGTATCATGTGGTGGGGGTGCCTGGTCTGGTCTAGGTGGGTGTTACATGTCCACGTAACATCCACATGAATGCCAGGTCCAAAAGTTTCCCAGCAGAACATTGTATTGTCACAAGATGCTCAATGTTAATTACTTCTCCTGTCAGTGGTTTTAATGTTGTGGCTGATTGGTGTATGCTTCTGCCCATCTTCACTGAAATGCAAGTAAAGAGTTTGCATTGTTTCAAAAAGTCCCTGTTTCAAGAGCAAATGCATTAGTGCGGGGTGTAGCCTTAGCCGTTAGCTCATCAGCTACAGCAGTTCAACTGCCAGTGTTACAAATAGCAACTAGCAAGATTGTTGACTTGTGGATTGATTTCACCATAGCACTTTCATCTGTGATGAGGTCTTGACACACATAAAACATAAAACAAAACAAAAAAATATTGTGCTGGTAGATAGAACGTGTTGCTCTTACAGTATACAAAAGTAAGCTAACTGTTTTGCCCCGTTTTCAGCATTTACAGTAGGCTAAGCTAACTAAAAACTTAGCTATCTCATTCTTTTCATCTGTTGCCATCAGCAAGAAAGCAAATAAACGTAATTACTTCCTTAAAAGCCTTTAAGTCTACACGCTCATGGATGTAATACCTCATAACCTCCCGCAAATTCCATGCAAAACACATTTTTTGAAATTGCCACATAGTTTCTTTTGGGAACAAGGCACAAGGTGCTGGCTAATTAACTTATAACCCTGAACAAATTGCTTTCTGCCTGCTCCAGATCCACCAGATTAAAAATACACTTTTGTTGAAATATAGTGGTGATGGAGGTATGAGAGCATGTACAACAACGATGAGCCTTATCAATCCGTGCACACACAGTCCATTAGCAGGCGCCAAGTCTTTGAGCTGATTAATTGATTTTTAATTGGCTGAGGTGATGTGGCCACCGCAGGCACCGCATGATGGCTTTATAGTGGGAAAAGAATCAGTTTAACAACCCCTGGCCACTGTTATCCCTTACATACACACACACATAAGTGCTGAGTGTGGCTGTGATGATGTTAATTGAGTGGTAGCAACTCCATGCTCCACATGCCACGCAGCTTGGCGGGAACAGGATAATCATCGCAACTATGTACAGTCTCAAGCTCCCTGGCCCACAATCCTTTGCTGCCTCGAGTTCTCAGGGGCTTAGCTGATGTCAGGAACCCTTTTCATCCCCCAGCTCTGCTCTGACAGTGGAGCTTATTAAACGTGCCTTTATTATACCGGGTCCCTGTGCACCCTAAAATAAAGTCTGAGAAGAATATCACAGATGCTGTTGGTTTTATTTCCACGTTTATTATGTGCACCCTGCACTGCGTGACATCTAGAGAGCTGTTATCCGAACATCACGCATCTGCAAAATCAAATCACATGCACACATGCAAACACACAAACAATACGACTACATTTTCTTTTGCCACGTGACGTCCTCGCTGCTTTCCGAGTTTAGATTTGGGTACAGGAAACAAGCTTGAGGTGCTGTGTTTGTACAAAAATATAACGTGATTGGGTACGGATCGCTATCTGATACCCCCCCACTTTCCTCCCCCAAGTCTCTTCACTGAGCCGAGCGGCTTGATAACTTTTGAGGAGGGGCTCCTGTGATTTGATGCAATCTCTGAGGTAAACATGAATCTGGGACGTGAAAGCACTGGAGACGTGGGGCATACTGTAAAGGCAATTATCAGTGTACAAAACAGACACCGCTGTTGCAAAAGCGTACTCTGTGCAAAGGGGAATTTATTAGCATTAGTCATTGAACAGTGCAAATGGGCTCATATACAGGAAATTGCCTGGTAATGGAGAAAAAAAAAAACACCCTCTTTTGTCGAGGAAGCTATTCAAGTTGCGGTTTCATTACCACAACCCATTGCATCTACTTCTGAGGACATTATGTTGCCAGAGAAAACTTATTCAGAGTAATCAGAATAACAGTGTATAGATATACTGAGCCTTATGTGTACTGTACATGTCACATAAACGAGTGGCAGCGTTACATACCAGGCCGGTCTTATCTGTTGTCGTATTTTTTCTAAGATTGGGGAGTATTGGCTGAAGAATAATTACACTTGCACTCAGCTGCTTAGCTGTGAAGCAGCAGCACAGCGAGAGAGACCGGATGCCTCTCAGCATTAACCATCTCCCTGTGAAATAGCGCAAATGAAAAAAGATTTGGGTATTGCCAGAAACTAAAAAGGTTGAAGTAAACCGCTGTGGTCAATAATCTAAGACCTCCAATCCTAACTCCGCTAGCACACACACACGCGCCCATTTTCCTCTGATTTGGACCCCTGCAAAGTCTGTTTAACATCCTGTTCTTTTTTCCTGTAGATTTTTTTATTCCTACACCAGGAGAATTTTTTTTCCACAGCTCTGTAATCCCCGAGGAAACTCAAATTTAGGACACATTCTCATTTTCTGCATTTCTTATCGTCACAAATGGAACTTAATGTGAAAGTTACATTGAAGCGTAACGCCGCCGATCAGGAATACCAATAAAGTGTTATCTCAAACGCCTCGTGTTTCTTTGTCCATGTAATTGTTGTCACCATCTAACTGAGGAATCATGCCGGTTGTCGCATATTGGCAAAGAGTCACTTTAAACCTCTTTTCTCGCTCTTTCCCCTCTGCAATCAGTATCTTTAGAAATGCCCCGATTTCCATCTTTTCTCCCCGAGTGAGTTCAACATTAATACTTTTTTTTGTGTGTGGTGAATATGTATTGCCATTAATCACAGATGATAGAAATTTGCAAGTTTAATTCTGCCCTGTGAAATCTCAGCTGAGCACTGGCTGCCTGCATTTTTGCAATAAAAAATTATTACAGCTGGGTAAAATGCCTTGATGATAACTCTGTGATTTCAAGTGCACTTAATGGTCTATTGTCTAAATTTGTCAAGCACTAAGAGTTGTTTTGCTGTCTCTTAGAACCATAATTAGCCAAGTGCAGTCTGTCCTCAAACAGCATATCTACATATTTCAGCCAATTTATCTCCAGGCTGTCACAACACATCCAAGCTATTGAAGACAATGGGCATCTCAAACGTCCTATTCAAAAACTTACAATGAAGCGCCCATTGTTTCAGCAGTACAAACTGCTCTTTATGACAGCTTCCTTCAACTCCACTCAAGTTCCGCATTAGTTTGTTTAATGTATTATTTGAAATATTAAGTCCACAAAGACAGTGGCTGACGAACTGAGTACACATCCAGAGACAACTCCATATTCTGTGCTCATTTGAAGTGATTTTAAACATTCATTAACACTCTTTATTTTATAAATGTGTAAATGAAAATTTCAAATGTCACCATGGTTAGCATTTGAAGCTATCTTTTGAAACTATTTATAAAATGATTGTCTATTGTGACTTTCTGTCTACTACATTTACCTATCAACCATCAAGCATATATTATTCGCCAAATATTTTTGGCAAATCTTCTGCCATTTATCCATTACCTTTAGCTAACTAACTTAGTAACTTATGTTACTTTTAGTTAACCCAACTTTTATTCACTACTTTTATCTAATCTAATCAAAGTTTTGTTCCACTTTTAGATAACCAGTTTTTATCCACTACTTTTAGCTAACCTTATATTCGCATATCTTTTAGATAACCAGTTTTTATCCATTATCTCTAGCTAACCGACCTTTTATTTACCACTTTCAATATACAATTGCTAACCAACCTTCTATTCATTATTTTTAGCTGACCAACAGTTATCTGTGATTTTTAGCTAACCAGTGTTTATCCATTACTTTTAGCTAACCGACCTTTTATGTACCACTTTTAGCTCATTCACAATCTAATCCATTAATGTCAGCTAATTGTCAAATGTTTTTTTTTTTCATTACCTGTAGTCAATAACTTTTACTTTGAGCTTCCCTTTGCCCATTACCTTTAACTATCTGTTACCTTGAAAAACTTTTGCTTTTAGCTGTCCAGACCTTTTGCTAACTATCAACCAAAAGTCAATTTCTCTTATCCATTATAACTGTTCAGCGTGTGATGTGATACATAACATGGTAATTTATACCACTATATGTTTTTAACATGATCCGCATTAATGATGTTCTGTTCTGGGGTGCCTTGAAACAGTATCAAAATGGTCTCTAGGTACGTTAATGTGGAGCGTAGTGTTCCAATCACTTTAAAAACACAAACAGGAGAAAAAGTAATCCGAATAAACACCTATCTCATAATTAAGAGCCTCAAACAAACTGAAATTTCACTTGGTAACAGGAGTAGTTTAAACCTTTTCAGAAGTGAACTGAACAAAAGCATTTAACTTTCCTGGATGCCTAGACAGCAGGAAAATAGGAAATAATGAGAACGCCTGCTTAGGAGATAACATCCTTTGAGGAAGACAAATGACATTTTCATCACTTTCATGCATGTCACACAGCTGTTCCAATTAAAATCATCACTGAATGCAAACTAACTGAACGCGCAAGATGGTATGTTACACAGACTCCTCTGAGACTTCGTCTTTAGAAACTGCTGTAGGGTAGGTAAGGAACATTTAAAAAATACAATGCAGGTGCATGGATAAACCATCTTTCATGACTGTGACCTTCGTCACACCTTAGTGTGCTTTCACACCTAGGGCGTTGTTCAGAAAACCATGGGCATTTCCCCATCAGGTTGTCTTTGTTTGGTCAGTTCAATGACCTCCCTGAGGTCCACATCTCTGTAGATCAGGCACAATTACATACACTATATTGCCAAAAGTATTTGCTCATCTGCCTTTACACGCATATGAACTTAAGTGACATCCAATTCTTAATCCACAGTGTTTAATATGACGTCGGCCCACCCTTTGCAGCTATAACAGCTTCAACTCTATGAGTGTGTTTATGGGAATTTTTGACCATTCTTCCAGAATGTGAGGTAAGACGCTGATGTTGGACGAGAAGGCCTGGCTCGCAGTCTTCACCCTAATTCATCCCAAAGGTGTTCTTATCAGGTTGAGGTCAGGACTCTGTGCAGGCCAGTCAAGTTCTTCCACATCAAACTCGCTCACCCATGTCTTTATGGACCTTGCTTTGTGCACTGGTGTGCAGTCATGTTGGAACAGGAAGGAGCCATCCCCAAACTGTTCCTACAAAGTTGGGAGCATGGAATTGTCCAAAATCTCTTGGTATGCTGAAGCATTCAGAGTTCCTTTCACTGGAACTGAGCTCCTGAAAAACAACCTAACACCATAACCCCCCCTCCACCAAACTTCACACTTAGCACAGTGCAGTCAGACAATTACCGTTCTTCTGGCAACTGCCAAACCCAGATTTGTCCATCAGATTGCCAGACGGAGAAGCATGATTTGTCACTCCAGAAAACATGTCTCCACAGCTCTAGAGTCCAATTGCATTGCACTTAGTGATGTATGGCTTGGATGCAGCTGCTCGGCCATGGAAACCCATTCCATGAAGCTCTCTACGCACTGTTCTTGAGCTAATCTGAAGGCCACATGAAGTTTGGAGGTCTGTAGCGATTGACTCTGCAGAAAGTTGGCGACCTCTGCACACTATGCACCTCAGCATCCACTGACCTCACTCTGTCATTTTACTTGGCTTGCCACTTCAAGCTGAGTTGCTGTCGTTTCCTTTCACTTCCACTTTGTTATAATACCACTGACAGTTGACTGTGTAATATTTAGTAGCAGGGAAATTTCACGACTGGACTTGTTGCACAGGTGACATCCTATCACAGTACCACGCTGGAATTCACTGAGCTCCTGAGAGCGACCCTTTCCTTCACAAATGTTTGTAAAAGCAGTCTGCATGCCTAGGTGCTTGATTTTATACACCTGTGGCCATGGAAGTGATTGGAACACCTGAATTGAATTATTTGGATGGGTGAGTGAATACTTTTGGCAATATAGTGTAGCTTGAAGCCTAGTAACACGGACTGTCACGAGATCTCTGATGTATCAAAAGACATCCCCTGTAAGGAGCAGACCAGAAATTATTTCTGTTCTGAGCTCTAGTTCGACTTTTATCTATTTTAAATATGTCCTTCATTACACAATTTACAGTGAACACTTTAGCCCTGCATCAACATTTGGATAACTGAATGGGTTTACATTGACATACTACATGCCCTTTTCTTTTGATTTTTATTACAACTGACCTGCAGGATTTTCTATAATATTCACCCAGAGAGGACCGGAGTACATTTTAAATCAGTTGTCAGGCAGTCTAGACAAGATTTAGAAAGGCACTTGTCAACCTTGAACACAAAACTGAACTCATAAATTTCAGATAACACAACGCCGCAGAGGTACGGCTCATCTGCAAAATGTCACTCCACCAGACTCAAAACAACTGCTGACTCACATGGCTCACTGCTGCTGCTGCTGTCATAATTAACTGAAACGGATCCACTGTTTTTACATATTTTGTGGTTAAGTGGGTAACTCACAATAAAAACATGGAGCACAGAGGGCCGCTCGTTACGGCTGTCTGTCAGCAAACATCTGGATTTATAGCAAACACCTAGTAATCAAAATGCCCCGGATTTGCTAAGGCTTGGTACATTAATTGCTTTAATTTCAGGGTGTATGGTAGATAATTATTTATCATTATGGGCTTTGTATTTGCTTAATCCGCCGACTTACCGACAGTTGCATGGCTGGAGTTGAGAAAATACCTGCGCACATATAATCCGGATTCAGTCTATGAGTTTAATCCCACATGTGGACACGTGTGTTGAAAATAAGCGGCCTGGTTATTTATCCATGCGCTTGGTGCGGCGGCGTGGGCAAATTAAAAACGGGGTCGTAAAATGATCAGCGGGTTAATGATGTGACGGTGAGTGCATGAATGTTGCTGCATAGATTTTTCTCCAGAGGATAACGCTCTCTGTTATGCAGCACAAAATGAATGCAGGTGCTTGTTGAGAATTTTTCAAAAGTTTCTGCATTTAAACATAATACAAAATGTAAGCTATAAACTTCCACACTTAGTTTCCCCCTAAACTAAAGGGGACTCATACAGGAAGGCATTCTGCAATCAGGTGTTGCCAATGCTTCACTGTCCATAAGCTCATATGACAACAAATTACAGCTATGCTAGCTTTATTTCTAGCTTTTTATGGGGAATTAGAAATCTTGCATTTAAATATACTCAAGTAAAAGTAAACTTGATGATGTTTAAAAATACCCCCCAAAAAAGAACAAATACATAACAACTATTTTGGTACAGTAAAGTAGAGCTAATGTAATTCATTGCTAAAAACCCCTGGGTATATTTGACATTTCTAGATGACGGCTGACTTTGTTAAAAGCGCCAAAGCTGAGGGATTTATTGTTTTATCATTTTTTTATGGCGCATAACCTCCCATCTCCTTGAAGCGGTTCAAAAAGCGAGCCGTACTGTAGGTTCACCATCTCTCCTGCCGTCTTCATTCGCCTCGTTAGAAGACTTTCCTCTTGTTCACTGGTGTATGTGCCACAGAATGATAATAGAGTCCCATCATTGTAAGGCGATTGTGTCCTGAAATGGGAAGCAGTGGCAGCTGAGTCCTTTGGATCATCTCTCCACAGATTAAAAGCTTATTCAAATTATATTTCTCTCTCTCTCTCTCTCTTATAAACAAGGCGAGCTTTGCATTCCCTGCAGAGGAGTGCTGGTAAGTAGCTTTGCAAACATTTGGGTCTAGAAGCGCACAAATTGAAGCTTGAATGAGCTACTTCTTGTTTGTGAAATGAAAGCCCAAAGACGTAAATGGATAATAAGTCATTTAACAATATTGTGGGAGACAAATGTGGTAATTGTTTTTGTAATCTGATATTGACTTAAGTGAATTTTTGCTCCATTGTTTGGGCAGAAAAAAAAAACCCACAACAACAAACCCCTCATCTGTCAGTACTGCAGCCTACAATGAATTCTGTAAACAAATCTGCCTTGAGCACTACCAAATGTAGTTTAAAAGAAAAAAAAAAAATCAATGTGTTCAACCCTTTTTGCTGAAAACTAAATGTGATCTGTCAGAATGACATTTCTCAGGCACAGTCAAGCCCCCGTGGAGCCCTATTAGCAGACGGGTTTGCCGTAAAGTGGAAAAAAGCAATGGACAGAAGCAAATCACAGCAGTATAGGAGCATGAAGGCAGTAAACAGAAGAATTTCTTTGATCGCTCCATTTGCAGGCTGCTGAGCACTCGTCTTGCTATGAAAAAAAATGAATCACGTGCACTTTGAGTGGAAGAAGCTTAGATCTCCACAATAGCGAGGGGCTGCGCTGTACCAGTTCTGCTCCATTCCAGCTTTGGCAGCTTGGCATTCCCACCGCTTTGCATATTCATGTGAAACTGCGCCTGACGATGAAACTGCACGGCCCCGACACCTCGTTGCAAACACAGTCGATAGCAGCGAGACGCCGGCCCTCAGCATGGAGCTGCAGATCTATTTTTTTTCTTTTCTTTTCTTTTTTTTTTTTTGACTGTCAGCTACGTGTCTGCGTCTCACTGAGTGCAGTGTTTTTCGCTCGCCAAAAGCGTTTTAATAGCTTGAAATTCCAAGCCTCATCGTGCATCAGCGACGGCTGGTGATGAAAATGAAACGGCACATCACCTCAGAATCCCTAAGAGACAGAAATTGTTTTAATGAGCTGGAGTCATCCTCTCGCTTTGTCTTTAAAACAAACCCATGGAATACTGATAGTGCAGAAAAAATCTTTTGAGGGTTTTCTGTCTGCTTCACGACCAAAATAGCGACGAAGTTTTATAGTTTTATCCATGAATTATTACAGTCTAAACTCTCCGTGTCCACAGATGCTAACTCAACCCACAAAGCCTACATGTACATGAACACCAGAACTCTAGAAGATCACAATAATAGCTCCATCAGAATAAAAAGGCCTCTATCTAAATACCTCCATGAGAACAAGGCAGCCTGGATAGAAGGAATTTTCAATTGGGTTGAGTGGCCTTTGATAATCTGCTCAAAAGCAAAATATAAGCCTAATAACCACGTGAACACTCGATCTGATCATTTCCATTTCCATTTTATATTCCAAATGGGTTTGGCCCACCAGGAATGCAGGGTCGTTCTTTTGGCAGAACCCTTTCGTGCATGTCAAAAAAATTCTAATTGTTGTTTCGGGGCATGTAAACACACAGTGTATTTTATCAGATGGTTTTAGTTAGCAGCCACGTAAACAGTTAAGTTTGAAACTCTAATGCGGATGATTCCAGCGAGATTGCAGCATAATGAGCACATTACACACCAGCAAACATGATCATGACAATAAATACATTCACGCACTAAATGACTCGCTCAAGCCTAGAGTGCAGGACCGCGCCGCTTTGCTGTTCAGAAAGTCTGAGCACTTTCCCGCTGGTAATATGGTGCTAACTTTCCAGTGAGCATTCGCATTACAGTCAGGTCGCATTCAGATTCGTCCAGATGAATGATGTGCAATTATGGCCTGTGCTCCCCCACTTCCCCCCCGCTCAACCCAACCCCACGCCACGGCACACTGCCTCGACTATTCAAGCCGCGATGTCATATCGCATTATGAAGAATGACCTTTGCCGTTGCTGTACCACAAGCCTGCAGTCTGTACTTAATCAAAGACGATTAGTTCAATTTACAAAGTCTGCTCCGTAATGGGCGGAGAGGGGACCGGTGGCACTGGCGAGAGGTCAAACTGAGGCGGGATTCGCCCCCTCTGTCATTACAATAACATTTGTGGGTAAACATTCATGGTGGCTCTCTGGGTTAGGATGCACAGCATCCTGCACTGCATTTACACTTGGTCTTGTGTTTTTATTTATTTATTAATATCTCTGCTGTACAGTCTACCTTGAGCTAATAATGATCACTAAATCACCATGAGTTCAAGGTTATCATGTTTGTTCCAGCATATACTTCATTTTCATATGTGCACAAGAGAAAAATACGTAAGAACAACGTCTGATTGAGAGCCATTAGCTGGGTGTGTTGGATTTAATAGAATAGTAATAGAATAATCACATTTAAATGTGTCAATAGTCATAAAGAAAAAGATCAAACAGCTCAAATTAAATGTGGAATTGTCCATAAAGATCCATTAAATAACATGAATTCTTTCTCATTTCAGATAAAAGATAGGAGCTGAGATGAAACAGTACTGGTGTGTGTACGTGCTCGTGCTGACTCTCGTGTGCACCCTTTAGTATTTTATATGCAGAGCCAGATGCCTCCCTGTTCCTCTTAGACATGTAGGTCCTGCATTTGCCTTTTGAGAGCCCCTGTCACACTTAGGCGCTCCCTGGCTGTCAGATGTGACGACATGCAGATAAACCGCGGCCAGACATGACGGTCGCTGATAAAAACGTTCACAAATGGCTCGCCTTCGTGAAACGGTCACAAATTAAAATCCACCGCCTACTCCCTCTAATTCCTGCCGGTGTCGGACATGCACCGGGAACAACAGCGCTTCTGTAATGTCTCAATGTGTCCTTTTTTTTGACCACTGGAGGCTTGTTTTTGTCGGCTCCTGATGTGCCTGACTGTTACATGGCCTTCATCAGAGCTGCGCCTCAGTCTAACTTGTTAATTGGATGCGAGAGCCTTGCCCAGGGCACCAGCTCCCTCTGTCAATTAAATGAATGCCAATTAAAGCAATTTAAGCAAAATGGAACGATTCAACACAGGTTGCTTGCCACAGGTTATAAAACTCAGAGTTGAGGTGAACACATCCAGTGGGGAGAGGTTTCTGGGGACAGTTAATCCATAATCCACCCAGTGCAACGTCTGCTTTAAGGTTAAGGGCTAAAGCAGAAAAAGAGTAGTTTTAAATAAAGACCGTGTATACTGTCATATAAATTGTATTTTTGTTGTAAGTGTTGCTAGGTCACACAAACAACAGCCATGCAATCGTTCAAAAAAGTAAAAAGTGAACAGCTGACAAGTGTGGGTACAGCGGAGGAAATCAAAACTGTTTTTTTTCTTCATATATTTGCTAACGTTTGTTGTCTCGCCTTCTCCGCGTCACTGACAAAAGTAGCTTAGCTGACACATTACACATCTTACGTAGGTTTTTTTTAGCTAATTATTGTTGTTTTTTTTGTTTTTTTTTTAATATGCATGGATGCGCTACTGACATCTATCTGGCTTGGTAGGCTAGCACTTAGCTAGCTTAACTACAGAAGTAGCAACATTATAAGCACACAGAAGGTAGTGAACATGACTGGAACATTTAGAAAATTATCTTAACCTTTGAAAATATGTAGGTATTTTTACCGTGCTGCTCTCTAATTTAACAAAACAGTTTTTACCGCTCACCGGAGGTATGTTAGCAACGCTTAGCAATGCTAACGCCAGCCCTCTGGTTGGTGGGTCATTAGTGACAGACTAATTATAAAAAAGGACAGCTTACAAAACTTACAAGACTTTTATAGTTTGCCATACTAGAAGCTACTGACATTGGTGTTGTTGGTGAACTATACTTGCTTTATACCCACAAAGTTTTTGGTAACTGTGATGGACTTATTCACTTGAAAGGAGACAGAAACTTTCAGGCATCTCGCTGCCGTTATTTGGTGCCACCCAGGTACGAACGGCATTATTCACACCTGTCCAAACATATCAGGCTGAGGGAAGTAGATGCACTAGTGTTTGAATAAACAACTTGTGGGCCAAAAAAATAAAAAATAAATAACCCCAAAATTCAGCAAAGTTTCATTCATTTGTTCAGGCATCCTGGAGCATGATTCTGCAAGGTATATTATGATGGCACGGCACATAATACAGCACACTGCAGCAGCAATTTGATTCCCTATGGAAATCACTTTTAGTATTCATGATGTTGTGATGCTTGGAATATATATACTCCACATGAATGCAATCGTTTTTTGTTTTGTTTTTAAAAAAAAACAATAGCTGTGAATTTGCAGACAGGCTCAAACAGGTGACATTTCTTTTTATCAAAAAATAAATGTCTCATTGGAACTGAAGGTTCCTGTGAAGAACCCTGTTTCTGATGGGCATTAGTATGTGGATGATGTGAAAGGGGCTGATTTTAAAAGGGGAAAGCACATGATAGATGGCAGAATGAGAAGAAGGAGCGAGGTGGAGGAAGAGACAGTGAACAACTTGCGGTAGATATTTTCCAGCCTGCTATCAAATCTGAGCCGTATGAGACTGCAAAACGCATTAATGCCTATTGAAAATATCCGCGCTGCCAGATGAAATCCCATAGGAGATATGAACAGTCTTACCTCAATATCATCTCCTGATCTAATTTGACAAATGGATACCTATTATACAATTTCCTATGATAGGTACGCCAGGCAGTGGAGTGCGGGGTGCTGCCACTTTGAATTTAGAAATAAAACATCCCCCCTCTAAATTCCTCCTCTCCTGTACCTGATCCTCTAGATCTGCCTGGATTTCTGTGTTATCTCTAGGATGTATTCTGATTGAATTTGGAGGAATGCTGGCGATGCAGAAATCCATTAACAGCATCTTCAATATGTCTTCATCACGCTGCACCGCAGAGGCAAAATGAAAGTTGGTGTTCGACACGCGGCTCGCTTTCTCCTTTGAACGCAGTGTTTGACCTTTTTCTGAACTTGGTGTAATTAGCATTGTGCAAACACATAACTCATACAACGTGGACGGACGTGACTCCAATGAGTCATTTGTGTCGCAAAACCCACCACCAAAACACACACCCATACGCTTTTTGCTCATATCCTCACATCTCCCGTTCTCACATAATTTTCTCCAGAACTGAATTATTAATTCAGGGTGGTGTCAAGCGTGTGACAGGGTCTAACAGTAAAAAGTGTATTTTCTTTCCCTCAGATGTGAATTTACCTGAAGATAATGAATCCGCTGCTCTCAGATACTTAATTAGACTGCCCTCTCAGTGAGTCTGTGACATCGCAGGAGATGTGAGAACAAACCACTTGCTAGGACACCTGGAGAGCTGGGAAGTGATTTACTTTTCTAGTCCTTCTAATGATCCAACTCCCTAAAACTGTGAAAAACACTTAAAGACAATAAAGTAAAATAACTTTGCTCATTTTTCACTGGAAACTGTTTTTAAACAAAACACCTTGAAATTAAGTTTCAGTTTAAGAGACAAAATTAATTCTATTGTTTGTGGTGTATGCGTTATTTTAAAAGTACATCCAAGGCAGGGGTGTCCAAGTCATCCGGCACAAAGTCTTCCCTTTGTTTTAGTGCAAAGAAGCACAAATGCATTATGCAAATGTTTACATTACATTAATAAATTATTGTAAATTACTATTTTTATGTAAAAAATGTAAATTGTGCTTGTGCATTGGCACTATAAATAAAAGGGAACAGAAAAAATAAATAGTAAGTGCAGCCATTAGCTACCAGGTCCCTCTCCTGTGGAACCAGCTCTCAGATTGGGTTCGCGAGGCAGATGTCCTCTCTATTTTTAAAGTTGGGCTTAAGACTTTCCTTTTTGGTAAAGTTTATAGTTATTACTGGGGGATGTTGCACTGAGCACCTGTCCTCTACTTTCTTCTCTCTAGCACCAAGCGCCTATCCTCTAATTTCTTCTCTATTACTACTTATGCATTTGTGTGCTACTACTGTACTGCTTCTCTATCTCCCTTTCCCCCTTGAGACAATTTGTGTTGTTATTGATGTTATATAAATAAAATGGAAATTAATAGAAGTCAACTGACTATAAAAATAGCAACAAAAACTCCCCAAGGGATATACCATCACAGGACTCTATTCATTTTATTAATAACACTTGTGCTTTTCTTCTTTGACATGTCAAAATGTCCAAAGTGTTTCTCCAAGGTTTTGTTAACAACACGACACACACTTCTCTTCGCACACCTTGCCGAGAACCAGTTCTGTCGCCTCTTTCCTGCCGACGCGGATGCACTGGAACGATTCACCACTTTAACTGCTGTAGAAGAGGACAAAATTAAAACCTCTGAGGTCCTGCTTGTGTCTCCAATTGATCCACTGATTAACTGCAGACTTGTCAGGGTTCAGTTTCTCAAAGAACATCTTGTTCTGAAAATGATTCCCCCTATGTGTAATTTTCCGCAGTCAGTGCAGTTTGGGAATCGGCTAATCTTGTTTTAAGTTTCTAGTCGTAAAGAGGAAAAGAATTCGTGTCTGACAGTGTTTGTCTTTCAGTTCCAACAGAGAATATTGCATTATTATTTCATCGCAGTGTTAAAAAATGGCTTTTCATACATAAAAAAAAGGTTATCTTGGTGCAAAAAATGTAATTTTCACAAAGGCAAATAGACTACATTATACTTAATTAAGCCAGACCTTGAAACCTGTGCATATATTGCGGTGAAGAAGTGATAAAATAATGGCAAGCTTGGGCCTGAGCTCTAAATAAGCTTTTGGGTCTACAGCCTGTGTTCTTAAACCCACATTTTAAAGATTTCCGAAGAGCCCTGGCTGCGGATCTGTCGCTGGCACCAGATATCGGAGGTTAAAAAGTTTGCAACACAGCTTTGGAACAGACCCAGTTCACCCTTTAAAGCTCATCAGCACATTCCCCAAAGCAAATCTACATTCACATTTGACATAAATTTGAGATATTTTTTCTGTCTGTGCTGCTTGAAATCATAGATGAAATACGGTGCAGCAGTTTAAACACTGAGGGCATAAAGCATGAGCATGAATGACGTCCTCCAGATTACTAAATGGTAAAATGGGCATACTGCTCTCTGATAATGTCAAATTCTGCTTCTTTCAAAGAAACTAATCAGAATAGTCCGCACTTAAACTGATAAATGTCTCGAGTGTCCCAAAACTGATACGTCCCCTCTCATTTTTCAGCATGATAAGGGACTAGATGAGAGAATGGCATGGGTCTGGTTGATGGATTTACACTGTTCATAACCATTCTGAAGATAGCTTCTCACTTACAGCTGGCACTACATTTTGCAGAGTGTTTCCTTGCCAGGAGCTCTGACGAATGCAGGAGTTGTCAGAAAGATTATCATTGCTTTAATGTAAGGAGGTGAACCAACACTAAATCTTGATAACAGTGGCAGGCAAATAAAACTTCAGCGCGTGCCCTTCCCCTGCTGTTGTGGCGAGGTGTGCGAAGTGTTTTTCCCCCGATGCAAAACACGCCTCCGTCCTCCCGTTGTTCATAACTTCACACCTTATCGGCGGCGGTAAAAGGGACGGTTTATTTGCTTAGCACTTATGGTCTTTTAATTTTTAATTTGGATTTCAATCAGCTTGCTTTTCTCATCTGTACAGAGGAAATTGCCAATGCTAATGAGCAGCAAAGGAGAATTATTCAGTTAGAGTCTAAGCCAAAGTAAATAGGGTTTAATTTCTCAGATAAATTAAGAGTATGTATCTGCTGCTTCATCTGTTCTGTGACCTGTGGAAGGTGACTCACTGGAACTAAAGAAAGCAGTTAAGTGAACACAGACTTGTGGTTAGACCACAGTTTTATTATCTGCAGTATTAAGTTTATTGTCCCACTATTGTTTATTACTAGGGGCTTAAAAACAGAACATCCTTTAGTGTTTGTCTGCAAAAACAAAATGTATTCCATGAAAACCAGATTTAATAATGTGTTGTTGTTTTTTTTATCTATTTGAGTTCAAGACTGTTAATATGTAAAACTTTTGTCTTTCCCTTCTGGCTGTGACAGTAATCACACAAACTCATTCGTAGGACGTGCCTACATGCAACAGTCGCTCAGTCCGTTCCCTACTCTCTATCCAGAGAGGACAAAACCACACCGATAGCAATTCATGTGTGTCCTTCGCTTTCTGTTTTGGACTGAGTTTCCATTTTATCTGGAGAATCAGAAACTTTTCTAGGTTTAATTCCCCCTGACTGCTAGATATGGTGAATTCATAGAACCCAGCTTACATTTGTAACCATTTCGCCCCTAGTCAGCCTACTCCATCTTCAGCTCTGGCAAACTCTAGGCATTGGCGGTTGATGTAAAATGCTTTGCTACTAGTTCACCAGATATAAAACCCTACTATTGAACAAACAACACCTGCCCTTTCTGGTGATGATTCATAGTATGTTTTTTTTCTGAACGAATGAAGCAAAACTTATACAGGATCTCTACTCTCTATCCAGAGAGGAAAAACCAGCAGTAATCCAAGTGTGGTCTTGCTCCTTGCTCATTCTTACTGCTTCCTGTGAATGATGAGTTTCCATTTTATCTGGAGAATCAGAAACTTTTCTAGGTTCCATTCTTCCCGACCGCAAGATATGGTGACTTCATAGAACCCAGCTTACATATATAACCCTCGTTTTTGAATTTCGCTCCCAGTCAGCCTGCTCCGTCTTAATCACCGTGGCTGCTTCCCTCCTCAGCTCTGGCAATCCAGGCACTGGTGGTTGATGTAAAATGCGTCGCTACCAGTTCATCAGATATAAAACTTTTATATCTGGTGAGTTTTATATCTGAGTTTCACCCGGAGCTGATTATCAGTATTGTGCAAACGCTTTCAACAAGTGCTTGAATGTAACGTACGTTAATTTATATGCAAATTCCCGCACTTCCCCCCCGTTAGACTTTGTCATTCTTTAACAGTGTTGTATGGCGGTGACAAACACAGTTGTTGTACCGATAACCTTTTTTTCCTCCTGCTTGTTGAGAAAGAAGTAGAATAATTGCTCTAAAAGCCTGCAGGGACAGCCACCCTCCATTCAGAAACATGATCTAAATGAAGTGTATGGTCCCCGTTTCCCTCCGATGCTTGCGCAGCGAAGAGATGACAGTTGGGAGTCGGCGGAGCGTGACGCGACGAGACTCATTTCTCACTTCAGACTCGTCTAATCAGTGAATTAGCTTTCAAAATCCATGCAATTTTACAATGATTGGCTTCCTGGCATTTTCGACAGATCTTTCCAGAACGAGCTACTCTGCGGCTAAGGCTTGCACAAACGGCGCTGGAGTCCCTCTGAGATCACGCTCTGATGAACACTAATAATGGATTGGTCAAACTAAAGAAAGCCCTTGGAGTATATGGAACATCTTTATTGTTAGACGTTAGTGATTTGGCATGTGGAGTTTCATCAGGGTCCGCACAAAACCTACTACAAGCGACAGCACTAAATGATATTACGCAGCACCCTTTGATTCTGGTTATGTAACATCTGCACATCCAGAAAATGTTTTATATGGACACTTTATGTGATGATGCGTTCTAACCTTGCATCTGTCTCTGCGAATGACTCATCATTCCAAGCTCTTAAACGTCCAAACACTCCAGCTCAAGCAAGTTTGACATACATAAACCCAAAGTCTCAGACAGCTGAAGTATCCTCCAATATTTTACTGAGCAATTCAGTAGTTTAAAAGTATAGCCCCCCCTCCCACCCCACCCCCACTGAAAACTCATCTTAATCTACCCTCGGGTGCCTCCTTCTGTGGCAATGTCATTGCCAAGGTTTTAAATATTTATCAGAGGTATCGGTTAATTAAAACAGAGAGGGGGCTTCAGATATCCTGCCCTCTAATCCATTTTAACGAGCATCTGCCAGCATTGCATTTGAGACCATGTCATTAAATTTAGCTGTAAAAGTTTGGTACTTTATAATCTCCTCCAAACCAAAAGAACGAGGCCCTCGGAATTATTGAATTCATTAGAACAAATCCAACTCCTGTTAAAAAAAGATCTGCTGAATAATCTGTACCCTGGGGCGACGAATCATTTTCTACTAATCAACCCGGCGAAGAGTATTTTTTTAATGCCAAGTGTTTTTCGTAAAAGTTGTGTTGTTTTAAAAGTGCAATAATTTTTTATTTTTTTTTTTCCCTGAAAGCAAGCAGCAGAACAATTGATGGGCACAGAATCCCACTACAATCCCCGCAAATACGAATTTGTCCACAATTCCAGTTCTTCCTCTCGGTTTAGCCGATAATCTAGTACAAAGCCAAGCGACTGTAAGATTTACCAGCCTAACCTTTCCCTACAAAATGCATGAAAAGAAGCAATTATGGGATGGAACAATACATGAAAGAGAGCCATTGCCACACTGCAAGATTCCCTTCTTTCTCAATAATGGAGGAGATAATCCCATCAAAAGTGAAATGCACGAACATTTCTGAGGTCAGGCCCTCGGACTGGGAAAAAGAAGAGAAGGGCCCTTTTCTCTGGTGCATTTACAGACGGCAGACACGCTGAGACAAGTACCACCGGTGTATTTTCATTATCTCAAAAAGTAAAAAACAGGTACAGTTTCTTTTAGCATGGGCTGTTGAGTTTTCGAGTTGCTGAGATCTGAAAAAAACACTCGAGGTTCTTTCTTTCTTTCGACCAACCAAGACACAGCAGGACAGAGCGCTCAGCCAACAGTATGAAATCCCTCGTAGCTTATTATCGGTTCGGTATCAACGCTGTGTGATAACTGAGACAATCAAATATCGAACGCAACACAAGAGCGCTGTGAGTTTTTCACCTAATTTACGAGGCCGCACGTCGTGCCGCCCCCAGCTGACGATAAGAAAGGCGAGGTTGAAAAAAAACGAGACGAAAAGAAGCAGAGGAGGCAGGAAAAAAAAAAATCCCCTAACTTTGATTTACAACTGGAATGGAGAGCGAAACGAATGCAAGGCTGTGAAGCTGAGACCTCCCATCTGCTGTGCTGTAGGACAGAGGCAGAGCAGCCATCTGCGCCTGAATCTGTTTTAACGTTTACATTTAGTGGGGAAAAACAGGCAGTCTAGATAACAAGGCCAATATAACGTAATCTGCCGCCACAAGCCTTCTATAACATAATACACCATGTACAGTACATTACACTACACGGCATCCGTGCGTCAGAAAATCTGCCAGGGGGAGGAAGTAATTTCATTTTTCATTTTCGCTGCTCATCTTCTTCTAACAACTCTGTAAGACATTATTTCGCAAATAAATGCAGCGTAGGGTGTTTCACCGCATCGGCCGGGATCGCGACGCGCGCCCACTTATTTCAAATATTGCAAATTCAGACCTTTCATTTGTAAGAGCCAATGCCATTTCGGATTTGAAATCATTTTCCCGAGAATCAAATGTCAGGACTCTAACTTTGAAAAAATAAAAAATCTAATCCCATCTTTTCCTCCACTGGACCCTGGGTCCGTGACAAATGTCTCATAATTGAACACCTGCCAGACGTCGTTCTCAGATTCTGTCTTGGGTTTTCACGAGGACAAAGAAGTGTTGAGGTGGATATATGGACTTATCGGGTAGGATAGATGGGAGTTAGATTTCCGTTGCTTCACAGTCACTTTGAAAATGTGTTTGCCTTTGAGGCCTATCAGATGATTGTCTTTTGTTTTGAAGTACAAATCATCAGGCACAATTTTAAGAGCATAATTACAGACAGATGGTGTAAAAGATAGATGGTTCTTTGAAAGCAAACCAACAAGGAAACTTGAGTGTACTACTGAAATAAAAAAAGAGAGCACAGATTATTAAGGAATAAGAGGTTAAACAACTTGTGACTTCAAATAGGCTGGAAAGAAAAAGAATTGGGCGGACAGAGAGAGGGCATGAGAAGGAGGACAGGGAGGTGGTGAGACTTCAATGCCACATATCACCCTGTCCCTGGATTCATTGCAAGCCACCCCGCGTGGATGATTCACATTGTGAGACGCAATTACCAGCATGACATTTCCTTTTAATTGGGTTACCAATGACTCCTTTCTGAGGCAAAGGTCATTTTCTGGCACAAGTCAAAGTCTTCTCCCGCCTATATTTCAGAGGAGGACTGATGAAAGATGGGTCTGGCGAAAGGCAGAATCACACTGGCCCTAACTGTGACATTTACATATCTTTTACAAGCTCTTTGGTGAGTGGAATTACTTATTCCATGAGGCATATGGTATATCAGTCCCTATGGAACCAATATACTGACATGTGTAGGGGTTAAGGTGAACTGTCTATAGTAAACAAATTGAGTCTGAGCCCATTTTGTAAACACGACTTTTACAGTATTGTCAAATGATAGCTAGGACAGGCTCCAGCCCCCCCCCCCGAGACCCTCTAGAGCAGGGGTGACCAATATGTTGATGGCGGTCGACCGGTAGATTGCAACAGTAGTCCAGGTAGATTGTGTGTTGTAGTCTGACATTAGTCTATCATTATCCTCACTATGGCATTTACGACACTTGGTTAGCGTATAATACAATAGCGGGCTGACGGGAGGCCAGTCTGAGATCGCCCCACGCATGCAAGCTTGACATACGGGTTGCAAAGCTCGAGCTAGCTAAGTGGTTAGCCGTCCAATTTATATTAACTAAACAAAGGGTATAAAAATAAGTGAGAAAATAAGTAAGAAACCAAAAACTTCTCATTAGACATCGTTGCATTGCGTTGAATAACTGCTTTTTGCTGTTCAACTTAGGTAGCCATCTAGTGGTTACTGCTGGTATTGCTGTCATTTATCAGGTCGCGTTTGCATTTCAGTGTCTGCAGTTAATATGAGAGATCAACATGATTTGCAGCCATATTAAAAACACCCCATAGGGGCGGGACAGCAGTACCCCATGGAACGCAACTTGACGCTGATTGAACTGTGTTCAGAGACACACAGAGAGTCTACAACTGAGACAGCCACTGACAGATAGCTAAGTACTGTGGTTAAAAAAAAAAAAAAAAAAAAAAAAAAAAAAGACTTTCTTTATTCCTTTAGTCCCATATCACTCCGACGGAGAAACCGCCCATGACATCTAAATTGTTTTAATGTGAGCTGCCGAGTTTTGGAGAGATTGGCTGCACAGATACCAGCCATCTCTAAAATATAATGGAACTAGAAGACACTCGGTGCTCAAAGTGCCAAAACATACATAGGTTTAGATGAATAAAAGGAAGTGGTATGACTTAAAACAGTTCAAGAATAAGAAAGGTAAGGCTTTCTTATTCTTTAAATATTAAAGACTAAAATGGAAAATAACCGAAATTATGAAATGATAAAATCAACAACCTACATCCCACAATCAGTTAAGACTAGTACTATCATGGTGCTTTAAGCCACAATGTCACTGATATTGAGTTTACTTCCCTTTGCATGCGTTACAACAAGGATGTTTGCTTCAAGGAGGTGACCATCACCTGCTAAATACCGGGGAGCTGCAGCCTGGGTAAGTCGATGACAGCAATTTTGCCACTTGCTCACTTTTTGCAATTAACTAATCAGGTCAGATACTAAGGGAGCAGGCCCCAAGGTGTTTCCTAGCAACCACGCCGCTGCGATCTGTCCGCAGTGTTGGTGTGTGTGTTTCCGTGGAGAGGGAGAGTTACTGCCGCAGTAAAACTGTCTCTCGGCCATAAGTGATTTGTGACTTCCCTCTCTTTTGCTATGTCAACGTAGTGAAAGGCACGTACCGTCTTTTGTTTGAGCGAGCACCCTTTTATTACAACGGGGAGATTGGCAGGTGGTGCAGGATCTAACTTACAGTGTAACCATGTTTATCCAAAGGATAGTGCAGCTCTCACTCACTATGAAATAAAGATGTACTTCAAGGAGCTCTGCAGGATATAATGTGTTTATATTGGTTTTGCCAAATGAACATATGTGGCTAACGCATTGCGGGGGTGCAGTGTCGCAATGGGTCAGACCAAAATGCTAGCAAACAAAATTTCCAGGAGGCAAAGAAAACAGCAAAAGTGCATACTTAGGATTCAAATATTATTATCCTGTTATCTAATCCATCTAAATCATGGTCTTATTGGTTTTCATGAACGAGTTTTAAGCTCAGCTGCGGCAAAAGGTAAATCTAATATGGAGTCAGCTGCAGAGTCGACACAAGCTACATGAGCTTTCCTTTGACCTGACCACTGAGGCTGGAAGTCAGACCAACACTCCTGCCCACAATGTTTGTTTTCTTTGTGGTTGGAAAGTTGGTCTGGAACCACTCCATTGGAAACTGATTATACTCGGTCAGTACGTCCCGTACGTCAATACGCCCCGTAATGAAATCCAAATGGTATGTTACCTAGCTACACCAGGCTACTGACTGCACATAAAGGTGGATGATAACCCACAAGATTCCCGAAGAGTGGTTTTAAAGCTCAACATGGGTGACACCAACATGGCAGCGCCTGACTCCACCTAACTCCTGGCTAATTCAAAAAATAATCAAAGAGCTAGAGCGTAAGTGTAGCTGAGGTGGGCAGGTGATGCCTACATAGACAGCAAGCAACCTGAGATGACTCCCAAAGCAGCCACTCCCTTAATTATCAATACATTTTAACCAATTTAATTTAGACAATTATGTTAAGTTGTTACGTTAAGACTGGGGACATTACTGTACCTGTGGAGTCCAAAATAATTTCTTGAGCTAGTCTGTAAGCATATTTCTGCAGTAAAGTTGGACATTTGAAAACAATTTTTAAAACTAAAAATAGGGAACCGTGAGGATTCGTTCACTTTTGGATCAACCCTCAAGTGGCCATTTGAGGAATTGCAGCTTTTGAAACGTCTGTAACCTTCCACCCTGGACGTTATTTGAGATGCCCAGAGGACGACTCTTACTGCCTTTGGTCATGCCTTGACACAAAATAGCTTTTTATGGATTTGTATTAAATTGTATTAAACGTGTTAACTAACCCCGCATTAGCACCGAGACTGTGAGCATGTTAGCATCTAGCTCAAAGGCACAATGCGTGGTAAAACGTATCAACTTAAGCCCCGAACAATGGAAAATAATTATCTTACACCGTATTGCACGCACACGTTATAGGCTATCCATTTTCTGGGCCTACATTTACAGCATGCGTAATGAGAGCCACATAATGGATTACTTAAATATTAAAATGGATTTCACTTCACTATGGCAATATGTAACGTCTTAATCACACACTTCATATTTTCTAAGTCTTAAGGGTGATTTTCGTGCAGGCTGGTAGATCATTCACTCCGTCCCTGAAGAAGAATTATTATACCAACAGTATAAATGTAGCCTTCTTATAAACAGAGCCATCAAACCACTGCGTAAAATGATGTAATACAATGCATGCATTGATTTAATGACCTGCCTACATTCACTCTAATGAATGCTGATCAACCTTAGATTAATGGACAATTACAGTTGTATTTTATTGCAAATCAACAATATGGCCAAGTGGACTGCTGGGGGGGTCGGCGGGTTGGCAGTTATGAAGCACAGCTACAGTACTGGACAGAACATGAGGGACATTTTCTTTACTTCTACATCTGACATTTCTCATGACTGATAGGCGCCCAGGAGAAATTAAACGATCCAAAAACACGTGAACATTGATTATCCTTGGCGGGCTTGTTCTCGTGGTGGGACGGGAGATAGACTGTGAAATCACTTTCCTCTTTTCTTTGCCTCTCGCCGCTGTTCAGCTTTGTGCAGCGACGTTTTTAGCCGTGTTATTCTTAGAATCTGCTGCGAACAACACAAAAACACTGTCATCTTCATTAGCTGATGACTTCATTAGCGCGCATAAACTGTTCATTAGCTTAAGAAGTTGGAAAGTGATAGTGACTTGGAACAAAGCTTTGCTTTGATCACATCCAGCCATCCCAAGAGGAGGCTGGCTCTTTGTCTTTATGATATCTTGACAACAAACCCCACTAGTATGTCCTCTGTACTTTGCATGTGTATGAATGTGACGGCACACATTTGGGGGTATGTGTGTGTCTCTGCTTGTAAGCGAGTCTGTTTTTTAGGAGGCTTGGAGAGAAGGAGTGTGTGCCTGTGCCTGCGCCCGTTTGTGTGTGTGAACTGACAAATCTGAAGTCGCCTTGGATCTCCCTTCGGCACCAGCTCCCGCTAGCGACTCTCTGTCTCTGTTGTGTTTGTAGATTACAGAAGCTGTTGATTTTGGAATGCTTCTTTTTCCAACTTCAAAGTTTGACTGATCTCACTCGCAGTGAGGGACCGAGCCACTTAAAACTTTCATTATTACAGTCTCTCCGCCCGATGTTCCCTTTACCTCAAACATGCAAGGTATAGTTCGCTACTTCCACCACAGCACTGGGGTTTGACGTACAGTATGACTGTATACAATATCCCAAGCCGTACTCATCTGATTTTTCCTTCAGAGTGTGAACTGAGCCTGGAAGAATTTAAAGAAACTGTAGCAAGATGGACTGCTCAATCAGGCTCGCAACAGCTTTAGAGCGCGCGTTAATGCGAGGCAGCGGGGGCTAAGGCATTTGCGAGTTGCCACTGGAAAGTAGACGCATTAAAAATCCGGCTGAAATCTAATACAACAACTTGAAAGCCTTTGAAAGCCCAAGAGACTTGAGAGTTAAGAGTGCATTACAGTGCGTACATTACTAAGTAAGGGAGGTTAGCAGCAAATGACATTAATCATGCACCCACTCAGTGTGTTGTGGAGGCTTTTGAAGTGTTGCTGAGTAAATGCTTGGGAGACCCGAAAGGACATGAAAACCGCCTCATGTCAATCACAGATTTAGTCCATACTTCATTTATTTAGTAATAAATATGCTGTAGTGCACTCATAATATAATATATAGCCTTTTTTCGTAATTGGCGATGCTGTGTTCAGTGGTCCTGATGCACGGATGTTCTTTTCAGTGTTTTTATTATATTTGTTCTGCACAAAGCAAAAAGGGGAAAAGGAGAATATCCTTTGTTGGATTCGTGAACCATGAGCTTAGGGCCAAATCAGTCCTTACCCACCTGAGTGGGTTGATTAATCTTGTGCCCGGCACTTAACAATTAGCAGGAGGAAATGCCCAAATAAACCCAGGTGAGGTAGAGCTGATTTAAGTGCCATTTGCAAACCTCAAACCACCTCGAGTTGACAGGCAATGTTAAAGTCATGCGGAAGAAATGTCACCTGAGGGCAGTGAAAACAAAAATAAATAAATAAATAAAAACAAGCCTGACTTCGCCAGAGACAGAAACTTAATCTGTTTAATCTGAAAGCGGACGCCAAAAAAAGGCGACTGTCGCCCGCTACGCAAACCATTACAGACACAGGAGGTGACCGGGAAACTGTCAAACTAACAGATGATTGAGCCTGTGGAGCCGTCATTTTAAGTTTCTCTATGGGTGTGCAGTCTTGTACTTCACTGGACAGTGACCTACCACAACCAGGAAACATCCCAGCAGCTCCAGACGGGATAACCGAGGATTAACTATCGCAAGATCTGAAGACGACGGTAAGGATTGACAGAAATATTTTCGTTTTATTAAGATGATTGTAGCTTTTAATTCCACATTTAAAACGTTTCATGTAATCTGTAGCCATGTGGTCATGCCTCAGAGGACCATCCACCATTTGAGTCAGCCCTAAATAAAGGTACTAGAGACTCTTCAGCCTACACTCAGGTGCCAATTCATTAAGTACAGAAGTGAAAGCGAACGCATTCTAATATACAGTCTATATGATGTCAATGAAGGTTATGGTATTCAGCATTTGTTTCAAATAACTGAGAGCTGATGATTCATCAGTGTTTTAATCTTGGAGGCTGTGCTTTGCAGAACTGTTTAATTGTACTGTGTTATTTTGACAACCCCTTCTTAGTCAGTGGGCGAGGCTAAAGGACAGAAACACTCCAAACACTTCAAAATGTTTAATTCAATCCGGTTCAACAGCACCGCAGACGACATCTTCTAAAAATGATCATACAGTTTCATTGCCACTCTTCTTACGCCGTTTCAACACAGACTGGCGGATTTAGCGCAGGGCCGTTATATTAGAATGCATTTGTTTACGTCAGTGTGCCAAATGAACTGGCAACAGAGCGAATGTCAGCTATTATTTCACAAATTAACGACAGCCTCAAAGAAATAAATGTGTGGAAATACCTTTAATAAGTGTGAACAATTAAAATTGTGAAGCGAATATTGAAAATAAATTGCTTTTTCAGTCGGCTTCGGTTTGTATTGGTCTAAAGCAGCAAGTACTGATTAATGCCAGGAAATGCAAGATGAAACTTGTGTATACATAGGATTCAGGCATGGCGCCCGATGTTCTTCCATTCATTCATTCATTTTCGGTAACCGCTTGGAGGGTCGCGGGGGCTGCTGGAGCCAATCCCAACTGTCATTGGGCGAGAGGTGGGGTACACAGTGGACAGGTCTCCAGTGTATCGCAGGGCTAACACAGAGAGACAGACAACCATTCACACTCACATTCACACCTACGACCAATTTAGAATCGCCAGTTAACCTGACGAGCAACTCCCCGGACGGTGGGAGGAAGCCGGAGTACCCGGAGAGAACCCACACAGACACAGGGAGAACATGCAAACTCCACACAGAAAGGCCGGAAATGGAACCCAGAACCTTCTTGCTGTGAGGCATCAGTGCCATTTATCTTTCGTATATTATCTTCTGATAGTACGGTGAAGCTGCTAATCATGTATATTAGCTAAATTTTACTCGCAAAATGCGATTTAAACTCAATACTGAGGGCAAACGTGTCAGCTTTTACATGTAGTGATTCAATTAACAGTAAGAGTTCAGCGTTGTTGTGTAACCAGGCTCATTATTTAAGTAATCCTATCGGGCCCTCTAGATTAGAATCATGTTCCTCTGATCAGTCAGAAAATCAAAGTGGGATTACGCCGGCCGCATCACGGATTTCTAAGAAGATTAAAGGCTGAAACACTCATTATAATCTGAGGATCGTTCATTTCCTGATTGATTGTTGATAAAGAAAATAATATTTTGCTGGGTGAAAAGTATCTTGGGAGTCAAGAGTCAGAGCAATTATGTTAGATCAAAACCGCCTTAGGATTTGATTTATGTCACTGGTGCTCTTCCTATCAGCGGTGTCCATGGCAACAAAACCCGGCATGTGATATACTTGAAATCTGACAGCTGATTGGTGTGAACATTTTGATTTCACAGTCTGAGAATGTCTGTCTGTTATGCTTTCTCTGGAGAACGTTCAGCTCTGAGATGATCAGATTTGCAGCTATCATGTCAATTTGTGGCGAAGCAAGGAGGCGGGGAGGAGAGAAAGGAAACAGCAGCCACGCCGCAAAAAAAATAAAAAAAATATGAATGAAGCACATCTGGGTTTTGCATTTATCTTGCGTAATGTGTGCACGCCTCATTTCTTTCACCATCAGAACCGGCCTCTCTGTGTTTATTTAATCAAACTGGCTGAAGAAATCGGTGTGGAACGTCCAACAGGACTTGTAGAACATGCTTCCAAACCTACTCCGGGTGTGTAATTAATCATGTGGAAATTAAAGTAAAAGGAGAGGGTTTGACCTTGTCCTCGGAGAGTTAACCCATGTCCGCTGCACACCACTATTTTTACATTATTTTCAATTATCATCTGAAACAGACTGGGACCCTTGAGGAAGGTAGCCTCATTTTTTTTGCCAAGTTCCTGTCATTGAGTCACATTACCACGTTCTTTATATAGCTGAGCTGCGGAAACACGGTCATCTGGCTCACACAGTGTCCCTCACTCCCATTCCCCTTTCGATTAGAGACTCGGCCTGACTGAAGTGTTGAATTCTGCCTGTGTCCCACATGCTCTATGACAAAGCGCGCCGTAAAAGTGTGTTGCAGCGGCGACTTTATTGCATCACATTACACATACACCAATGGAACGACTTGTTGTTTGACAGCTGCGTTCCCTGTGCATTGAAACCGCCCCGTATAAAAACGTCACTTGAGAAATAACATAAAGCATTCAGCTGTGCACGTAGTGTCCAGGATAATGACTTCAGAGATACTGTCTTGTTGTGCACCAAATACTTGTGCGTTCAGTGTGACAGAGTCTTAATTAATACACACTCGAGGGGGTGCTAGAGTGGACTGGGTGCCCGTGGTGATTGGCAGATAGATTAATATTGTCAGACCCCGGAGACGCATGTCACATTCCTCTTGAAGCCATTGTTACTTTTTTCAAGGACAGCTTCACCACCTCGACGCCGCCCCCTCCTCCGTCAATATTCCGCTGTTGCTGCACTGAGAAAGGAACTGTTCGTTCAAACCAAAGGCTCCCAAGACAACTGCTGCAGTAGATCATCCCATTGGGGAAAGAGCACTAAACACACCGAGACCTCTCCTTTCTGTGAATATTGCTTCTATAAAAAAAGTCCTTGGCATGAAATGCATGAAAGAGCCTTACCGTCTGTGCTGCTAACTACCCTCTACAAGCTGCTGTATCTGTATTACTGTATTATGTACTGACACTTACGGCTAAACCCATTCCCCAAACACCGGTTGTCCAATCACAGCTGAGTAACTGTGACATATAAGCACTGAAAACCAGCCAAGCCAAGAAGTTCTCCATAGGCAAAAGCGCGATGCTCATTATCTAAAGATATTGTGTCCAAAAATACAGGAGTATAAGTGTATAGAGGGTAGGAAACAGTGTTAGTAACTGCTCTAACCTGGTGTAAGAATGTCCACTTAGCCTGCTAGCTTAGTAACTCAACTTAGCATTTCTGGGGTTACAAGTAAAAACCTTATTCCTGAGTAATGCAGCAACGGTTGCTGGTCGAGAACGCCACCACGTACCAGTTTAGCTAACGTTAGCATCTCTAAACCTGCTCCATGTGTGGTTAAAGTTTACGCTCCATTAACTACAGTCAACCAGAAAGCGTCGACATAGCTTGCTGGCTAACAAAATGTACAGCCAGAAAAAATTAATGGCTGCAGACAAGAAATTAGCAATCTGCTCTTGTCAGGGCACTATTGTTTCAAATCTTACGAACAATTCTAAGTGATAAATGTTCTCCCATCACTATAAACTGCGCAATGTGCTGTGTGAAAATAAAAAAAGAGGAGTAGGAACTTTTCCGAAAAACGGTTCTGACGCTCAGTGTGTTGTCTCCAGCGGTAACCATCTTCACCTAACTCCTGATTACTTTGAGCAAAGATTTGGGACTTCAGTCGAGGTAAGGGAGTAACACCAAGGCCGACAGCTAGCATCTCGCTTTACCAAACAACCCTCAAGTGGTCATTTGAGGAACTGCGTTTTTGGCACCGGTTGCCTTCATTTTTCAGCCCCAGCGATCGCTGCTGGTTTCCCACCTGTGCATTAATAGCATTCACGTCATCATCCAAGTTTTATTTGTTTTATTTACGAGTGGGAGATCCAGCTGTGCTAAAATGAATGGATAGGTTGGCAAAAGCAAGCAAACATGGATGTCTATTGTTATCTGAAGTCCAATATTCAGGGTAATTTAATTCATGTACCCTATATTGATTTTTAACCTGCATGTCCATTGCTTCGCTCATCAGCCATTAATAGTTATTCAACAAAAAATGTGCTTGCTAAAATGTATAATGCTTGTGTTTCCATTGTGTCAGCAGCCATGGCAGCTGCCATGGTGAGTTGTCCGACGTGTGACGTGTGCAATAATCTTTCCCGGCATTGCCTCCTCGCCCATGTGCCATGAATGCATCATTAGCCAATGGTCAGTTATCAAGAGTTACATAATAAGACAAGACAACAGTTACTGTGGTTTGAGGTCAGGCCATTAATATGTGTCCCTTTCAAGGTTGCACGTTCTTATGTACTCATTATTTATTATGCTTAATCTTTTAGGAAAAGTGGTTATTTCATCATTGACAAGTGTCTTGTCATTTTTGGGACACTCTTCGTGTATTCATCTGTTCCGACTGTGTATTTTAAGGTCAACAAATAAATCAAAGACATGTCTGAAAGCCAGGGGTATTACACACACAGCTTTAACTCCACCAGGGGCTATCTTTCACTTCCCGGAATCAACATTTTATTTCTTTTTTTTTTTTTTCCCTGCACCTCGTCCCTTTCCCATATGGGTTCTCCTTCATGTTTGTACTCTGCTTCAACTTTGCCTTGGGCTCAACTTCGGAATGAGCCTCTCTCTGCAAGATGATTGGCGGTTGGGCTGCGGCCAGGGACAGCTGGTCTCTAAGAAACTCTCTTGGTGTTTGGAATACATTAACGGCCACTGCGCTCAAGGTGCCTTGATGTAGTTGAAGAAGTCATGCTGCCTTTGACACCCCATCTTCTTTCAATATCTTGTTTGACATTTGGGATGTAGATATATTTCTTTCAGCGTTTCCTGAAATGAATTTATTCCACCTACTTATTATTTTTCTTCTCCTATTGCTCAACGATGCATTAGAATCACATTAACACGTGGCTCTGTCACTCATGGCAGCTGCATTTCTCTTGTTGAAATTGCCTGCCTATGCTTTTGTTGAAACCAGTCACTGAGAATCCCCTACAGTCAATCTAAACATTTTATTTATCAGGGAGTGACAGAATATGCCCCAGAGTTTTAATGGCGCGTTTGTTATCGCCGCTTAATTGCAGACTACATGTTTAACACTCCACTGGGCCAAGGATGATTCAGAATTGCCTGATTTAAAATGACTGCAGTGCCAGTCAATAAGAGAAGCCGCATTTTAATCCACGGCTACATTGTCACTATTCAAAATGACAAGAGGGAGTGAAGGGAAAATATCATTAGCAAACACTTTCTTACTGAATATTGCTGCGTCTCCCCGAGTATCACAGGTAGTTAAAATGCATTAATTAGTGTAACTTCCGTCTGTCTGGGTGCTGTGTGTATTTAAAGTTATACAACATTTTGATTACTTTTCAAATTATTAGTGATGTTATTCACTTAACTGATTAACAGCTGATAATGCCAGCAATGACTTGGTCGTTGGTTGCACCTTTACCGAACCTGTCGGAAGACCTATGACGTTATCCATCTGTCGCTTAAAGTGGCACGCATGTAATTGTGCATAACTTTAAGCCTTCAATTATTTTCAACAGTCATGTAAACGCCCCGTACGGTCTGGAAACATGTTTATTTCTGTCGGGGGAAGGAGTCTATCGGGATCTACTCCCTTTTTTAGCTCCAGTGATTATAGATGGCATTCATGTTATCAATTTTTATTTACGAGTGGAAAGTCGTACTATGCTAAAATAAATGGAAGTGTCTGCAAAAGCAAGCCAACATGGATGTCTTATGTCCTTAGATAGAGATCCACCAGATGTTGCTAGAATACGTCAAGTGATAACACAGTTAATATTCACAATTTCCAGACTGTATATAAGAGATGGATGTAGCCACTGAAGCCAGTGTGGAAGTGGCTTATAGGGCAATACCACTGACTAGATGCTGGCTTCAAAAAAATCTTTGGCTCCAAAATACTCCGATTCAAAAGTAAATATAACGTTAGCTAAATCAGAACTCTCTGATCCATGTGCTGGTGGACCTTCTGAAAATAATAACATGTTTAAGGCCAGTCCTGGCTTGATTGAGATGCCTGGTGTTTGATTCTCAGTTGGATGCACCCCTCGCTCCACCCCAGCTCCTCCCTCAAATTTTGATCAGCTGGGCTGGGCTCCAAGGAAAAGCAAAATGGAATAAATCAAGCAAGAAAAGTAAAAATGTAGCTAAACCTATTTCTGAAAGAAAAAGGATTGTCCAACATATTTTAAGGGAAATGTATATGAATTACTGGAAGTAGGTCTATGCAGCAGTTCACACCCCACCCACAAGTCAACAAGCTGACGTGGCATGACTTTTGACAACAGAAAAGATGTCAGCGAGATGTGAGTGCATCTTTAATGGCAGATCCAGGATCAGTTTACATGATAAAGATTGATTGCACATGGCGAGTAATCAAGCTGTCTCAAAAACTAGTCTAGACCATCTCATGGAAACGATGATACATTATGTCGAAATCATTGAATATTATTGATTATAGACTCTACAAAGGGCACAGTTGTTAGGTACACACATTCACAATTGATTTGTGTTTCTAACTGGCTGATGATTGGTTGACTGCTGGTCTCCCGTCTGGAGAAGAGAACCACATCTACACGAGAGCACAGGCACCGAGAAATACTGAGGGCTCTAAAGGGAGTATTAAAAACCCCCAAATCTAATGAGAAACTCATTCACTAGGCAACATTAGGAGAAATTTGACTCCAACTTTGTGTGCTTGTGTTGTCGCCTGAGATAGCGTACAGGCATCAGCTAGGGTTTGTTCATCGGTGGAGGGTAATTGAACGCCCAGCTTCACCGTAAGGATTTCTGAAGGACTTTTTATGATATATGGATAAAGTTACCACAACTATTTTGAGGTGTTCAGTGGCACCTTGACAGAGGTATCCTGGGGACAGAGAGTTTAATACACAAAGGGATGGAACTAATTACCTCTGAGATTGAGAAATGAAAGGAACATAATGACATGTTTGCAGTGTTACTGATTACATACACTATATGCCTTAGGTACACCATCAAGGACAGAGCTAGTTAAACATGTCACATTGGAGTTTAGTGAAATTCCTGCCAGTGTGGACAGCTTTCCACAACCGTAGTCAGCATTATCTCTTTGTTGTGGAGATGACATTGCCGAACGCGCCGCAGCCAAGGGCGGCCCTCCTCTCGCCTTTTGTGGCCACGTTTCGCCCGGCTATTGAAGTTGCCTTTGCTGCTTGGCAGGTGAGAGTGTATGAGTGGCCAAGTCCCACTGTGAATGACCTCCATGTCCTCGACCTGGCCCAAAGCTGCCATCTCTGTAATGGGCATCATATCTCAGCCCCACTGTTCGCGCTCTCCAATCGCGCCTTATATTTTCCGCTCCCCTCTCTCGTTTCCATTCCCTCTGCCTCAAGTTATTGCATAATTAGTGATATTAAATGTCAGCCTATTGAGGAAGATATATTATTCGTTACTCGTATTTCTTCGCCCCTAAATGAACATGTCCAAATGAACACAGCAGACATAATGAAATGCCGTCTGAGAAGCGGACTTGTTTAAAGGAATTTGATGATAACGCATAAGCAATTGATCTTCCTTTACGCCGTCAAATCAGCGCTTATTATTTGCTGCAAATTACTGCCATGATAATGGAGTCAGTGTGCTGACAGATAGCCGCAGACTGGCCAAACAGAGGAAGTACACAAGCGCCCGAAGCAGTCTCATCAAGGCAAATAATACATTTACAAAACATTTTCTTCTCTACAGTACATTAGGCAATTCCGTTTCCCTACCCGCTACGTGAGTATCGCAAAACAATATCAGTCACCGCAACCAACTGGAGCAAAAGCAAAAGCATGCTTCTGTAACGCAAATAAGTGACATTAATGCAAATTGAGTTAAGTGACCACTGTGTTTAGAAAGGAAATGGAGCTCAAACATTAAGCTGTGTTTTGATGTTTTGTACTACAGTTCCCATTTAGGAAAAAAAAAGTTTTGCTGTGATTCTACGTGATAGTGAAAATGCACCTGCTTTGTAGTGAGCTAAAAGTATAAAATACAAAATTGAGGTTACATGCCTCTCTGTTGCTTTACGCTTGTGCTTCCTGCCTGAATCATTATTTAAATGTATTTAAATACAAAAAAATAAGTAACAAATCCTAACTCTTCTGCAAAACACTGCAGAACTGGATGAATGTTAAAAAGGGTCAAAAGTCTGCTGATACATTTTCAGGAACAGATTTGAGCAGCAGCTCTCCCCTAACTTCTTTTTTCTTTTCATTTTTACACTTGAGAGAATTTAAATGCGAGAGCTGGATTGGGCTCCTTTCCCAGAAAAAAAGGAAAAAAGAAAAAAAAAAACTGTGCGAGGTGGCAGAGTGTAGGACATGGTTGACCTCTTGGAAAAAAAAAAACATGTTCAATTCGCTGTTTGTGTCTGGTTTTTGAGTGATTCAACTACACTTGTGTTGGCGCAGCCAGATGGTATTATTAGCTCGCTGGCTCTGAGCATTACAGAAACAACTCTTGCATTGTAAGAAGCTTGGTAGATTTCGCTGCAGAGCACTGTAGATGAGACCGGCAATAATGTTGAGACCGGGGTTATGTATTCTGCACTACACCGAAAAATTATTCAAAGTGAGATGTATTTTCAAGTGGCAGTTTTAACTGTCTCCAGATCTGATTCCAATCCAAATATGTAAAAACTATATTCAACACATTACTGGGGAATGGGAAAAAAGAAATGCCAGCTGGCAGCAGAACAACACAGTGGCTGGGGACGGCAGTGGGGATACAAGATTAGGATTTTGATGCTGAGACTCGGTGGCGGCCAATAAAATAATATTATTGAAGAGAATATATAAAGTAATCATGGTATAAACAGAGTCACACACTAGTGGCGTTTTAGGCTGACAAGCCACTTTAGCTTGATAACCAGACAAGAAAATGTTGCCAAGTGCTCTTCACAGAAGTGAAACTGCAGTTTAGTTCTGTCCAGGTGGAAAATCAGAGCTGCGCGTGTTGTGCATTTTAAATCAAGTAATCCATTGCCATCTTTACTTTTGTTTAACTCCAGTTAATACTCTTTATTACAAGAGCACGACAGGATCGCTGAGTAGTCAAACAACGTTTGACCTTCAATTTGTTCCTGATTGTACAATGCAAGGTCTAAAGCATGATTTATACTTATTGTAGCAGACAGGATGCCTCCCTCTGTCTATTCAGGTCTGTTGCTGTGAGCCTAATGTGGTGGTGGGTGGGCCTCTGTGGTGGCCGAAAACCTTAGCCCCACCCTTACCCCGACACCTCGCATTGCTCTCTCACCACATTATGTACCAAATCACTGCGTACTATAGGGCATAGCCTTGCATGCACAACAAAAACCGATTGGTCCTAAATAGATTCGTCCAATTAGTCCTCCTTCTACTTCAGTCTGTTCAGTGGTTGTACACACAATCTACTACGAAGCGTTGAAGTAACTGTTCAGCATATAAAAGCTCAGCGCACCACTAACAATTCTCGTAACTGTGTACATGTACACAGTACAATGTAGATTTGATGCAGAAGTATTAACTTAGCTTATGTAGCTTGACTGTGCATATTTTTCTACTCCGGTAATTGAATCGTCGAGTTTTTCACTTACTACAACATGTAGCTTCAGTCTTTAAGCTTGGTATCATGTGTGTAGCTATCAAAAACACATTTGAAGGCCCACAGATCCTTTTCAAAAGACGTTGCGTGGTCAAATTTCGGGTGCTTCGATGGTCATTTTGTTGGCTCTGAAGTTAGCCTAGTTAGCTTACAATCAGTTAGCAACTGTTGTCATCCCAGCCTAAAAAAATTGAGGTTTAGTTGAACGCTAGCATCACAACGCTCATTCAGAATACGCAACCTCTGACCAGCCAACCTTTTTTGAGTGCATGAGGATCCAATGCACTCCAGCGTGCACAAATGACTCCCTCTTCCTGAAGAGGTCTAAATGATATGCTTTTAAGAATAATTATTCTCAAAGGCACACAGATGAAGCAGAGCAAAAAAAAAAAGAGAGGCAGAGTGCCTGTATGTCCCCGACCTTAGTTGTGATTAGCATAATTGAATTTCAAACGATCAGGGGGAGTATTGAGGAAAAGGGAAGCCATTGAAGGTGTGTAAATGGTTCACAGTCTGCACACCTTGGTAATATAATCTGAGAGAATGTGGATGACTGGAGGGTTAATGTGCTGGGCTAAATAAGGTATAACAAGTGAAAACATGAAGGGTGGGGTGGGTCAAGGGTCATGTGGGACTGTATAAACCAGCCTATAATTATTAGTTTATTTCTTATATTGCAACTGAAATTCTTCAACTTCATATGAAATATATATTCATGGTTTTCAGGCATCAAATCTACACGAGGGTTTCCGCTCAAACTACACTATACTCGCACAGTGTATTGCTACCAAGTGCCAAGAAAATTGATTGATGCCTTTGTTCTGTATCTGTATCTTTGACATGTGGCCTTTTGAAAAGAAAAATGACAGAATCAGACCTTAAAGCAAGTGCTGCAACACAACATCACTTTGTGCTGTAGCAAGAAAAATCACCCTAGAAGCTGCGGCCATTATAACAGGGGGAAAGGAAAGAGGCAGGTGCAGTGAAGTCCTTTTAGTGAGGAAGTTGGGGTGGATGGATGGGTCAACAGAAGGTTAATCACTGAACTTTGTATGGGACTTATGTTTGTTTCATCTTTCTGCCAGTAAACATTTGTTTCTTTTTATCAATGACATAATCATTTCCTCATTTTAGACTAAGTTGCTGTCAAATGATGAAACTGATTTTTAACTTTGATTTGTTATGCTTTTTAAAGGTACTGACAAAAGACATTATTGTGAGGATTCTTGGGATTCTATACATCATTCTAAAGGTCGCCCCAAGTGATGTATACTATTATTTAATATGGCACATTTGATATTTTGTTTGTACTTCGAAACTAATTTAAAAAGCCACTCTTCTTCTTTCCTGCAGTATTCCTTCAAGCTGTGCCCTCTCCCCACCTGTCAGGTGGCCAGCATCTCCTCCATCTAAGAACAGAGGATGTGGGGATATATAGATATTCTCTTGTCTCCGTGTCATTATGATGAATGAGCAGAGAGGTGTGGCAGTGGGCAGGACAGGTTTCTCCTTGTGGAACGGTGAGCTATCGCTCAAGCTGGGCCTCTTGAGTCAAGACGTCCATAAACATGCACATAAAATCAGATCCTTCAGCAGGTGGTATTCTGTCCTTGGCAGAGGAACAAAAAGTCAAATTGGCATACATTAGAATTATGGTAGCCTTCCCCGAGGACAGGCTGCTTTTAGTTATCTGTCACTAGTCGGAAGTCAGAGGCTGCGTAAGAGCCCTCTAATAGGATTTGATTTCTGCCTCAGAGGGGACAAAATGTAATCTGGGCACTCAAAACAGCTGCTGCCCACCTCACTGTGCAGGGGAGATCAATCGCACGCGATCCATTAAGGAATGCAAAATTCAAAAACAAGAAAGACAATTGAAATAGAAATTTCACTAAAAGCGTGCTGTTTAACACGCTGCTTCATTTTGTGTAGTCTCTTAAACATCCTCTTCAGCTGGGCCTTAGGAATACAAAACAGCAATTAGTCCTACTGATTAACCATTTACTAACTCAAACTACTGTGAATCGGAGCCAATTATTATTTCCAGGAGAAGCTGCTCTTCTTTTATAAAGCTCCAGCAAAGCTCATAAACAACATATGTTCAGTACAATTATGGGTACCCTGGAGGCAAATTTAACCTTGAGTCTTCATAACAGATGTTGGCAAAAAATAACTGAGATTGTAACAGCTTTGGACGCATCATTCAGTGCCATTGATGAGCTATTATTTCAGTCACCAGTCACTATTTCTTTTAAAAAAAAAAAAAGAAAAAGAAGAAGAAGAAACTGAAAAATATAAAATGACATTGGTCCCTTGGCTTGTCTATTGTCCGATCACATTTAAAATTTGAAAGGTCGAGTTTACTGTAGCCGTGGCGCCTCTCACATTTACAGCACAAAGCTGAAAGTTGGGGACTTTACTCTTGTCTGTCTCACACTGCAGGATATGAACAATAACAGAAAATATTAGCCAATACAGGAGAAAACATTTTACCATTTATGGCCTTGGTAAAGTTATAACATTCGTTTGCAAAAGTATTTGCCAAATAACTCGCGTTCTTTATTGCAACAAAAAGCAGACGAGAATGCTCACTGTGGCCTTTTAAGCTGTTAGGTTTTAAAATGTTTACTCTGTGTCCAGGGTTGTATCATGGTTTGAAATCATATGTGTAATTAGGCTATACAGCCCTATGAATGTAACCTTCGCATAACACTAACATTAACATTAGCATTCAAGTACAATACAAGTACAATATGTTGGAAAACCAAGATGGATGCCTCTAGAAACACATTTGTCGTGCTTGCTCTTTCAGAACACAGTAAGGCAAGGCTGACTAACGTTGTTACGATTCATCATCTGGAGACCATTAATGGCTGTCCCAAATTTCATAGCAGTCTGCCCAATATAACATAACATTATGGCCACCTTCCTAATATTGTGTAGGTCTCCCAAGGCCTCTGTGGATCAGGCTTGTTCCAGTGCATCCCACAGATACTTGATCAGTTTGGGATCTAGTGAATCTGGAGGCCAGGTCAACACCTTGTGCTGTTTTTCATGTTTTTTTTAGTTGTTCCTAAACCGTTTGTGTGTGTGTGTGCCTGTGTCAGGCTGCATCCTGCTGGGGATGGCTGCTGCCATCAAGGAGTGTCACTACTATGGGGTGGGGGTGCCTGGTCTGGTCTAAGTGGGTGGTACATGTCTAAGTAACACTGACACGTATACCAGGCCCAGAAGTTTCCCAGCAGGACATTGTGTTATGTACTTCACCTGTCAGTGGTCATAATATTGTGGCTGATAGGTGTATTTCCATCTGGACTGATCAAAAGACACAGCTATTGCCATGAACAAATGTCAAGCACCTGCTGAATTTCTTGTCTTTCGTATTTATCAAAGGTTGTGAAAACAACAAATGAATTCATGCATTTACAATGACATGTAGGGAATAAATAAAATTCGACAAGATTTTATTTATTTTTCAATTGTCTGAGCACATTAGCAGAGACAGATACAACAGGTCAAAACGTAGTTAGGCTAGTTGTAAAAAAAAAAAAAAAAAAGATAGCCGTGACTGAACTACCTGTGTGCCAGTTCTCATCTGAAGGTTTTTAGTGAGCACCATCCCTCATTGTTCCTGCAGTCACATCAGAACACTTCATTATAAATGCTTCTGAGCCTTCCTTGCCCTCTCTACAGCGGGAGATCAATGCCAACAGAGGTTATAAAATTGTAACCACATCTCATTCTGTCTTTATGAGTGAGAGCTAATTGACAAACCGCCGGCGCACCAGGCTATCATGAATATTGAATCAAAGGATAAGTGTCTGAATACTGGGGTAACCTGGGTGAACAGGCTGGACGTATCGTACACCTTGACAGCAGAGGTAGCGGAACAGGGCAGCTACAACCGATGGTCTTTACGTTCAAGCGGTGTTCAGCTGTATTTTTCAAACGTCTAACAGTATGGAAGTAAAAATGAAACCGATGTAGTTTGTAGTGTATTTGGTTACCTTGGATGGGGATACAGCTAGGGATCTGAGCTAGTGCCGTGGCTCTAGAGGTGGCATAGTGGGCTTGCTTGTCAATCAAACACCTTCATCTAGACTGAAATATCTCAACAATTTGGACTGAATAGCATGAAATTTTGGTGTAAATTTTAGTTACACACGCATTACACCAATGTTTCCCTTAGAATCACGAGTTGCTCAAAGTTCTGACTCATCCTGCATACCTTGAACTCGGTGGGTGGCTAAAAAAGGCTGCATACTTCTGACATTCATGGCTCCTAGGAAGTAATTGCTAATAACAATGGAGATCCTCTGAGTTTTAATCTAATACCTCTAACAGGTTGGCAATTTTGGTTTTAAATGAAATGCCTCAACACTTACCAGATGGATATCCAAAGGACCGGGTGCAGTCGTTCCACTCACTCTCATCATGAATTGTAATAACTCTGGAGATCCCTTAGCTTGTAGTGCCATCGTCAGGTCAAACCTTTCAATCTGTAGTTGAAATATAGCTTAAAGCATACTCTCTTTTCAAAAAATGCTATGAGTCTCGTTGAGCGATTGGAAAATCTAACAGGTGCACAATGTGTAGTCTTGGTAAACCTTGCCAAATTCCAAATTCCCCGCGCTAAGCCGGTCGTATGAATCCTCTCCCTGCCACATGGTGAAAGCTTAAGGCTTGAGATATAAAACCACGATGATAGCGCAGTGACAGTCAGCTGACAGGCAGGTGCAGACACAAATACAGGCACCTGTCCATCTGTCTGTCAACGCGTACACACTCAGACATGCACACAAAAACATCTCTTTTTCGGTACAGCCTTTCCGCCGCGGCTCAGGGAACACTTCAACATCCTAATCCTTCCAGTGTACCTCCAGCTAATGAAGATGTTACGAGGAAAGAGCTTTCAGAGTTCTCCTGATGCAGCAGCTACACACTGAGCCACCATTTCTTTGCAAGTCTTTCACAGTGTGACACATCTGTGCCTCAGGAACTATACATTATTGAGTGTAACTACTTTACGCTTCGCTTGTCGCTATTCCTGCTCTACAGCTGCAACCAGACTCCACAACATGCTAGCTGAATGTTGTTTTCATATGTTATATCTGAACAATTCATGGACTACACTATTATGAATGTCTGGTGTGCCGCTGCACAGAATACTTGCATTTAGCACTTTGTCACCAGGTAACTGGCAGTGAAAAGGCTGTTTTAGTAACAACTTGTGCTATATTTTTAGCTCGACGCTCCTTGTAGCAGAAAAACCGAAAAAAAAAAAAAACAGATGCAATCAAAGACGTGTCAGCAACCATTTGTGTCGCTTTCGAATCTTAACCAAAGAGTCTACAGCTGATTTAGCAGGTCTGTGATGATATGCTTAGGGGGAGAGATGTTTCGTCAAAATCAGCGCTGCAACTAATAATAGCAATAAACACAATGTGCGAGCTGTCATTAGCTCTTTGAGCGAGTTCTGTTCGTAAAGCAAGGAACGGGATAAATAAAAAATAGCTGATAATGATGTTATAGTTACATCAGGGGAATAACCAGCTCCATTACAGTTCATTAAGTGGGAAACTTAAATCATCCAGGAGGGGTGGATAAGTGAAAATAAAATTTTGAGTCAAGTCAGGGGGTGACAAAGGCCATTAGAGGTCATTCTCTAAGCCCCATTGGTATCTGTTTGTCAGTGGCCAATCTATTATACTGTTGAAATAGTTCATTTAAAACTGACCTCATGGCGCTTGAAGGCAAACCAAGGTCAGTTGGATTAATTGTGAATAATGTGTCATTGGAAATCTGTCCACTAGCCGTTGATCAAAAGAGAGAAGATATCCAAAAAAGTAAGCCTCCAAAAATAATAATCAACAAGCTTTAGTGTTCTTACTTTTATGGATCAAAACCCCCCTAAGGCAGCATTCCCAGATTTGGTGGTTTTCCACCTCAGTTGGTAATTGCACAATTAGAAGAGTGGTAAAAATAATTTCGAGGAGACTGATTTGGACTATGGTTTTACTGTTCAGTTGGTTTCAGCCTATGAATACTTTGGCTGTGTTCCAGTCTATCGGACCATTTTCTTATCAGCTTGATCAAGAAAGACATGAGTTTTTCAGACTTCGCTTAGCAACAATGGCTGAAAACGGATGACCTTCGAGACCAAATCTGAGTTTGAATCCAACCAGTGAAACAAAGGAAACCTGAAATTAATGTCTGAGATAAAAATATGTTTTGAGAAGTACAATTATGTTACAACTCTGCATCATTTTTAAGACCTATTCCTACTGGTTTGTAAGTCTATAGGTCTATTTGATCTCTATAGCAAAACTGCCCATTATTTGTCTGTTGTGTAACACTTGGTACATTTTAAGTGTTTACTCAGATTCTTTAACCTCAAGTTTTTGCCTTCCCTGCACCGGTGTCGTTATAAAATACGCATCTAAGTGTGGATCTCTATTTCTTGCAACAATGCCGTGCAATGATGTTTATATTCCCTTACTGGAATCGCAGGAATTCATGCAGCCGCTGATACATACAGTAATACACAGCAGTGTTTCCTATCTCTGGGTCACGAGACTCACACACAGCTCTCAGAGGGGGCACTGTGCTTTTGTAATCACTCTGTGCATGCTCTAACGCGATTGCCCATGCGTAAGTAAAGGTTCTCTGCTCCTCCACGTTCCAAGTACAGTTTGATGGATGGAGGCTGGTTTGAACTCTGCGGCGCCGCGTTGCCAAATTGCAGCTATCTGCTGATGTGTTTGAGAAATAACATTCTCCATCTCGCCCTGTCGAGATGCCAGGCTGTTGGCCTGGCGGCGATGTATTAAATGGTATATTGATAATTGAAATCTTTGCGGCCCTCGCGATGCCTTTCTGCTGACTGGGATGTTTTTGGCAGATGGTCTCTATTACTCATGTGCAATTGGAAAACAGAGAGGAGGCGTAGGAATCAGACGGGGCCTATGTAAAAATCAGACGATTATGCAGCCATGTGTCAAGATTCTACGAGACATACGGAACGCATGGACACCTAATTGTAAAAATCGTACCAGTAAATTCGACAGCACATTCCGTTTATGAATATCATCTTTCCGTGTATTTCATTTTCCCCATTTGGTTAGGCACTCAAGATTTCAAACGTACTTAACAATTGATAAATGTTAACCTCACAGGTTCCCTCTGACGATGTGCATCAGAGCTATAACCAGATCACTGCAGCACAAATGAGAGACCTCTTTTCATTTCCATCGCCTCAGAAATATCGTATTGAAGGGTAATAGCCCATTTCGTTTCGATTCCAGCGGACCTCATGAGTGCATTTCCACCCATGGCGCTCAGCTAAAATAGAAATAGAACAGACTGTTGACAGTAACCAATGTCACATAATCTCCCCCTGAAGGACAAGCATCAAAGATCAATTTATTTTCCTAAATGCTATTCATATATCCATCTCTGCTGATCGCCCGGGGGACATTGCATATCAGAGTTTAAATCTAACGTTGCATGAATGGATTACAGAGGGGCCAAAGACAATGCAATGACAGAGACGGCGGACATGAGAGTGAGGTGGCAAATAAGCTTAGAGAAAACCATGGGGTGAATTGAATATCAGCAAGGAAAGTGTTATGGGAAATCATGAGAAATGTTTTAGTTTTCTCTGGAAAGATGTTTGCTGTAAATCTACAGAGGATGCCTCCCCCACTCTGACAGAGATACAGCTGATCCATTTATATAAAAATGTATGTGAATATCAGCGATGTGTACTGCAAAAGGAGAAAAACAAAGTGGACATTAAGATGTAAATGGGATGCATTATTAAAGCTAATTGTATGCCTTTCCTGACAAACACCTTTTTGGCTCCAACAATTTTTAGTCTTATTATAGCTCACGCAAAACCTGCTACTTCTTGCACTTCATAATTGCTCAGCACACATGGGACGGGGAGGCTTTGTTTACTGTACTGTGAGCCGGCAGATCAATTCCTCTCCCACTCTGCCCCCTTTGATAATTGCTGAGCAGAAGATGTGTTTACAGTTACAATTCTGCCAGCTCTGAAACTCTTTGGACAGGAATAAAAGCGAAAGGCTGTGAGGCGGATGGGTGCAGCAGAGTGGGGGGAGGAAAAAAAAAAAAAAAAGAGCTGGCAGCGTCTTTTTGAAAATGCAAGGCCTGATATGATCGTTGAAAAATCAATACTATTAAAAGTGAGGGATGGGCCAAGAGAAAGCCCTTCAAAGTGTCAGATTCAATAAAAGATGGTGCTGGGATAATTAGACACTGTGCAGAGGGCACAGATCTCCTACGTGACCTTGTGAAGAATTCACATTCAAAAGATATACTAACGGAGTGGAGGGAGTTGACAGAGCTGTAGTCAAACTTGGTTAGATACCGCTTCCTTTAAAGCTGCAGTGCTGAGATTTTATCTCCCCCTTATGGCCGTCAGAGTAATTACACAAACACTATTGATGCGTGAGCATAACATATGCCTGAAGTCTACAGCTCCTCTGTCCCTTCTCTTCTTTTAGCACTCTCAGTGGAAAACCACGCCAGCAATAAAAACGTTTGTTCACGATTGCTTAACTTTTTAAACCGTAATCTTTCCTCAGAGAGCGTTAATTCAAAGAGCCTTGGTTACATTTGTAACCCTCGTTTTTTCCACCGTCCACTCTACCTTACTCAAAGTTGCTGTAGCCGTCTCTGTGCAATGATTGCTTAAGGCAGTAAGAGTAGTTACACAGACACTTTGGACACGTGAGTGCAACATATGTCTACAATGTACAGTTCCTCAGTCTCTTTTATTCTTTTAGCACTCTCAGAGGAAAACCACACCATTGAATCCGTTTGCTAAAATGCTATCCTTCCTCAGAGATGATGTATTCACAGAGCCTTGGTTACATTCGTAACCCTCGCTTTTAACATCATAAACCCTACCTTACTATGAGTTGCTGTAGCTGTTCCCATGCTATGATTGCTTCCTTCTCCAGCGCTAGCAAATAAATCATTGACGGTTGACATAAAATACATCAGCAAGTGTTGCCACAGAAACTACATTTGAGAATCTTAGAAAACAGAGACAGATTTACAGCTGAGTCCATACATTTTTGGACACTGACACAGTTTTGTTATGTTCACCAAAACATGTTCAGGGAACAGCAACTGTCTATAATGAATATGGGGTTAAAGTCCGCACTCTCAGAGAGGGCTACATATTTAACGTCTGTTATTCCGAAACCCTTCCTGCACTTTGAATGTCAATTCAAATGACTGAAAAAGCAAAGCTCTGCACTTTGAGACCATATAGCTTATATACGGTAGCTGTAACTGCGTCATTGTCCACAAATATAAATGCTACTGCCGATTGGCTTAATTAGCACTATGTGTACTTGTCCTATAAAAGACATTCGCTCACATATAATAGTCGTGCACTATGGTAACAATTACTCATATACAGAATGCATCTTTGCCTGTTGCCTTTGCATTTTAAACATTAGTTTCCCATTTTTGACTTAGCTGCTTTAGAAACGGCATTAGGCAAGCCACCAAGTGGAATGGGACCACGAGCAGAAAGCCACAAATGTGACTTAATGAGACATGTTTACTTCTTGTTTTTTCTTCAACAAGTCGACACAGTATCAGATTTGCAGCGAAATACACTTCGTTTAAAATTTGCCTAAACCAAAATGTTTTCTGTAATGGTTCTGAAAGAGGAATATTTAGTTTTAAATCCCAAACTATAGGTATCAGATGGTATTAGCCTACTGATCCGACAGATTTTCCTAAACTAGGGGTCAAAACCCTACAAGGGGGTCATATGTAAACTCTGGCGGATCATGAGATTAACAGGACAGTTGTTTTTGTCTTTTTGCTAACTATTATTTCCCTCAGACATTTCTCCAGCCATATAATTTAAATGGCCGCGCCACTTCTTCTTCCTGCTGCCGAAAATGTACAAAAAAACCCTACTAATTTGCAGAACTGATTAAAGCCTGTACAACAGGCAGCAACGCGGGGTCACGGCCAGACATTGGTTATTTTTAAAAGGTCACAAGCTGAAATGGCTGAGGACCGCTGCATTAGATGGTGAACTACATTTCACATGTTCCCTCTAAATGTCTTCTACCGAAGCCTAAATGAAAATTTAATGTGGCAGTTAAAAGTAAATGGAGGAATTACACAGCTTTTTGGCTGTCACTCGGATGTGGCTTTTAGTACTTTTTTTTTCCCCAATTGAAAGCTTCAGTCGAATCAACAAATGATTTTGTAACCCCGCTCTTTCTTATCATTTTCCATCCAGAACAAATTCTCACAGTAATAATAATTATTCTGATAATATTGGTTGAAAATGTTTTACTTTTCTCTCCGGCATGTTGTGCACAACACACACACAAAAAAAAGTCAGGGTTATTGCCAAACTGCACATACTGGATGTTGGTAAAATGCACTCTCACATACTGTATGAATTCAATGGTTCCAAAATGGGAATGGCAGCCAGCTTTCATGCTGTCGCTTAAAGCCCAACATCCCCAGCGGCGACGAGCGGAAAAGGTCCGGGTAAGGGAAATATTATTAGCCTTTATATCTTCGAGGAGGCAGGCGTCCAATCCAGCCACCTACCCTTGAGATATCGTAGAGGCTATGTTGTTTATGGGGCCCATGGGGTGTCACCACAGAAGTGACCGTGCAAAGGGATCCGCGGGCATGGCAATGAACTGTGCGCTTCTCCGGAGAGAGGGGTAAAGAGAGGCAATTTCTGGAATGATGGGTGCCGGAGATGATGCCCAATATGCTTCAGCTCTTTAGAATTTACAGCCTCTGCAGCACTGTGTAAACAGCTGGGGAGCAAATCAGGGTGCTCCGCAATTTCCTCCTCCCCTTTCCATTTTTTCCTTCTCTCTTTTTTTTTTTTTTATGCTCAGTCGGCAATGTCCTTGAGAGAACATAATTTTAGATTTCTCTGGAGAAATACTTAACTATAGTGCCTTGTCTATTGTTTGGATGCCAATATTGCAGTTTTTACTTGTGCATCTATCACCGGTGACAGAGCAGAATTGTGGTGCTAAATGTTTACGAGGGGGGCATTGTTGCCTGTATAAGCGCGCAGGGGTTAAGAATACTGTTGTGAGCAGGTGTTTAATGGATAGTTGCGGATATGACAACGGGAATTCACTGCTATCTTGATGGAAGACCATTATTGTGAATCTTTTTTATGATGCCTGTCGGCTGAAAGAGTTCTTTGAAAGCTAGAGACTCTTTGCTTTTCATGCTATACAGTACATCAAATGTATAAAATATTAGGACCAGATTCATGCTGGACTGCCCTTTTTTTTTGCCTCAGGCTCCTTGTCTCGAAGTTTGAAAAACATAGTTAATCATTGTTTTTTTGTTCCACTTCACCACTGAATCCTCATTAAGGGCAATCACCTTAAATCATAAGCTGGTTATTGTTTTTCCTCTAAGTACCCTATTCCTGTCAGATACGTGAATGAACTTGATCTCCGCATCATCTGTTTGCGAAGAATCAGCTTATTGTCTTTAAAGAAACGTCGCCGGCGCATGAGAGGAATGCGTTTCTTCTGATTTGACACGGGATCTTACTTCTATTCAAAGGAGCCCCCGAAGGGAAGTGGAGAAGAGAAAACATTTTAAACGAGAGAAAAACTTTAAAAACATATATATTTCCTTTTTGTTCCCTCACGTTTGCTCACGAAACTTCTCTTGCTCTTTTTTCGCCCAATGGATGCCCAAGTGACCCGGAAGCACGCTGACCTTGGCGTTTAATATTCTCTTACAAAGTTTTACTTTCTCAAGCAAAACTTCAGCAGAACGCAAAGGCTTGGGTTAAATTTCTTTCTTCCACTTTTTTTTCCAAGAAGGCTTTGTATAATACAGATGAATGCAACTTCTTGATTTTTAAGTTAACTTCCTTTGCACTGAAGCTAGAGAAATGGAGTGTGGTGAAGAAAATAGACCTTGAGCGAAACACGCCAACATATGATTCTTATATACTAATATTCTTAAGTGGTGGACAAGTCACGCAAGAGAGCATTGTAATACGCACCAATTTTCATGCACAAAGAATGGTCTGTAAAATAAAAGCAAACTGTACAAGTTGTCCAAGTGGTGGTTAAAATTGCTTAATTTAATCCAATTGGAGAAAATACACCAATCACAATTAACACCACTGACAGGTGAAGCGAATAACATTGACCAACTTGTGACAATCCAATGTTCTGCTGGGAAACTTTTGGACCTGGCATTTGTGTGGACACGTCTAGACATGTACCACCCACCTAGACCAGACCATGCACCCCCACCCCATGCCACACTCCCTGATAGCAGCAGCCACCCCCAGCAGGATGCAGCCTGACACAGGCACACACACAAAAATGGTTTAGGACATCAGAAAAAGGTGTTGACCTGGCCTCCAGATTCACTTGTTCCCAAACTGATCAAGTATCTGTGGGATACACTGGAACAAGCCTGATCCACAGAGGCCCCTCCCCTCAACCCATAGGACCCAAAGCCCCCCCACTAACAACATCCTGTTGCCAGACACCACAGGACACCCTCAGAAGGCCCATGTCTATTCTCTGATGAGACACAACTGTTTTGGAGGCACAAGGGAGACCTACACAATAATGTTATGCCAGATCGGTGTATTTCATCTTCTTTTCCAAAGTTGGGCTGCAGTCTAAGCGCTGTGTTCAGATGTCTCAGCTCCTGCTAAGCTATTACGGTTCGTTGCAGCATTACTGCAGCCGCCGCCTCACCAAACCAAACTTACCGTCACTCTCGGGCAACTTCCTGAGATACTTGAACTCCTTCTCTTGGGGCCGCAACCCCAAGGTGGAAAGAGCAATTCGTCATTTTCCGGCAGATAACCCTCCGCCTCGGAGGTTCTGACTCTCATCCCGGCCACTTCACACGACGTCCTGTTGGCTTCATTAGACCGTGACCTTCAACTTGGTTTGCATATCATCATGTCACGATGTGATCACTAAATGTAATTGAATTCATTCATATAAATGTAATAGCCTTTTCACCATATCATCATGCATGGAGACTGAGAGGTGAATTCTGTCACTTCAACTGCTGACTAAGGTTCTTCAGTGCGCCTTTACTTGTGTCCTTTGCATTTTAAACACTGGTTTGTTTGAGGCATTTATTTCCCAAGGTTTTTGACTTTGTTGCTTTAGGGTAAACCACCAAACATCCTCAGGCAAACCACCAAGTGGAACGGGACTACAAGCGGAAAGCCACAAATGTGATTTAATGTGACTCGTTTACTTGTTGGATTTCTTCAATAAGCTGACATTGTAATACCCATTGTGCAGCAATGTACACTGCATTTAAAGTTTGCTAACTAAACCAGAAAGAGTGTGCTGTAATGGCTCATGAGGTCGTCCACATCATCATCACACATGGGGTAAAGGTAGATTATGCGACTTCAGTAGCGTTCTTCGACGTCCCAGTTAACATGTTATGTTCCATTCAACACAGTAACATCACCTCCTGTGAGTTTTACCTCATCTGTCTCCTGACTGATCACATCATGGTCGCTAAATAAGAAACTTCTTGGCTTTAACAAGATGTTTTTGAAAATGCCAAAGTATTCCCTGTCTCGCTAGTCCCTCTGTTGTGATGGCACATGGTTCACAGCATTAGGAATATTTTGTAGTTCTTTCAAGCAAAAATGAATACAGGCGCCGCTACAGTTTTCTGTTTTGCTTGGTACCATTTTTTTTTACCAATTCCTTACAAATGTGGCAAAGCCGGCAGCCTTTCACAAAAAGTACATACAAAAGCTCAGGCACCGTGCTGACAAACAAATCTCATGAATGGCCCAGTCCTCATGAATGGGCGGCTTCCACCAAGGCAGCAATTAGCAACTCACGCCAACTCTCGTTTGACGATTCTGGCTTGGCTCACTTTTAATGGATAAAACTTGCGGAAAGAAAATTACGCTGAAACTACTGACTCACGTGTCCAGCCACACCACGTATTCACCAGTTTTAGGTCCACTTCACCATATCGTTGCCATGCACGACGACTGAGAGGTGCATTTTCTCACTTCAACATCTGCTGAAGGTTCTTCTAGGTTCTTCAATGTCAAACGAACACGTATCCCAAAAATGTTACTCCTTTACTCCAGCATCTACTGCATAAATTATGGTAAAACACCATCCATGCTATTGTACCACTGTGAATATCTATTTCCATGTGATTTATTTATTTATTTATTTATTTAATCAGAGGGGAGTGTACACAAGGCCAAAAGACTTCACAACCATCTCAAGTCTTGTCGGTCGGTCAGCTCCCCGTTGGAAACAGAGCGAGCGCTTGTGCCAAACATCTTGAGCTCTGACCTCGAGAGAAATCTATACCTCTCTCTCTGGCTTGCTCGCCCGACTGTAAACATTCACAGACCTCGGTGCAGAACTATAGCGGCAGCTGTAGGTGTCCTCGCCTGCTGTTGCTAGCTCTTATGTCTTAGGACCAAGCAAGCGCACTCTGAAAGCAGACTTCTGGTGATTGGGAGAGCAAGCTCAAGGTTTGCTCTGAAGAAGCGCGGGCTGTTGCTGCAAGTTTGTGACTGATGGTGCTAAGCCTGTACCCTACGCAGTGCAGAGAGAGGCATTATGCAAGGCGGTGTGGATAAGGAAGTGGTTCTGTCCACCCACAGGGATGGATTTCGAGGGCGTGTGCATGAGAGCAAGCTGTGTGTGTGTGTGTGTGTGTGTGTGTGTGTGTGTGTGGGGAGAGCATGAAATATGGTGGTACAACATATCTATATATTTTCTTTTTTGTGTCTGCTGCTGTAAAGTCTCTTGTGCATTTCTGCCCAGTACGCAGTGGAAATCCACTCAACGACCCCGACCTTTCATGTAACGCACAATAAAATGTTTAAGTGGCGAACCAGCACCAGTGCACGCCGGATAAATTGCCTCATATTTTCTCTGAAGCTCCACATCCTTGAAGGTGACATAACATTCAGGTCCGCGGCGCAACAGAGAAAGTACAAGATTAAAAAATATATTTTGTTGTCTCGCAGTATAGTGAGGGTGCACCGACTCCGGCCAGCATTCACCCTGTTGAGTCAAATTTGATGACGCATCAGCTTTGTGCTGGCTAAACATTGCGTTACCATTTATTTGAGGTTTGATTTGGTCAAATCTATTTATGGTTGTAGAATTATTTTCATTTTCAGTGTTTCAGTGTTTCATTTCCAATTTTCAATACTTTTATTTGTCGTAAGATTTGTTGTATTCTTCTTGTCGGTTGTGTAGCAGACTAAAAACATTTTTGTCATGTGACTAAAGATATTATTAAACGATCGGGATTGGACTGGGGGACAAAACCACCTGATCGAGACATTTTATTAAACATTTCATAAATTTCCAAGACTTAATTTGTGCTATATATAGTTGTTTGATGAAGTTTTGCGGAGCAAATGGGGAATAAAGAACAAAACACTGGTCTTGGCATAAGGCAGCGGCCATATTGCTATTTCAAACATCGATACTGACCTGGAATTTAATTGGCAGATCCTTTTGCAAGGTTCAGTCGAGCGTGGCCAGCTATGCTGTTGGTGAGTTTCCATTGAGAGGTTGCTTAAGCGCATGCGTGAATGAACTGAGGAAACAAATACACATGCGCCACATGCGCCAAATCAACGCTGCGCCATTGCAGCGTTGATTTGCAGTGCGTCCCTTCGTGTAGCGGCAAGTGTTGGGCGTCAGGATCTCACTTCATACTGCTGGCTTTTTTTACTGCTAGTGTAGCCAACTTTAAAATATAGTTATTGGTTTACTTAAAGGTCTAAATTCACTCTCATAATTCCCAGTACAGGATCTCCCTTTGGAGTCAACATCTACGTTCCACCTGTTCCATCCATAAATGGACATAACTGGCATTCCCAACGGATGCCTCCATTGCTGAACAGTTCAAACTCATGTTAACCCTCGTGCTACCCTCTTGCATAATCTCTCTCTGTCTGTCCATTCGCTTGGGGTCCCAGAGACCCCAAAGGTAGCACGAGGGTTAACATACAGAGTCAAACCGGTGGCTTTTAATGCGTAGCCCTGAAGACATGGCAGGAGATTATTGCATCCAATCCATATAGAAGTATGAATGAAAACAAGGGAATTATAAACCAGCTGTTTTTGTGTGCCTTTCTTCTCCTGTTATAACACATGAAAGGGCATGTGGGGTAAAAGCTATCTTTACCCAACAGGCTGTTGGGTAAAATGCCTCTGCATGTCCACAAATGGACATGCAGAGGCATTTGCAAATAGGTCACAGCGATTCCATTTGAAACTTTTGTGGTTTGTTCATTAAAATGTGCCTTTGGAGAGATATTTTTTAATTACAACTGTGAAAATAGTTATTTATAATTTACCTGGGCTGAATAAATCTGAGCGAGCGCTGAGCCAAACTGGCCGTAATCCTAAATGCTTGTTCAAAGGTGGCATAGGGAAATGAAACACAGCATTTTCTGGTTAGGCTGAATTATATATTTATAGAAATCAGAAGGGGGATGAAGTGGGGGGAGGGGTGGAGGGGGAGGGCACCACTGTTTAGAATAAAACTCTTTATTCACTGTAGTGAAATAAACAAGGCCTGGAACAAGGTGCAGCCATGCAGTTTGTATGAATCCGAGCACACCTCAACCTCGGGGATCCCTGCAGGGGGAAACACCGAGTGCCTCCACACACACACCTTCAGTCCGCTCACGGAAAGATTACCATGATAAACATGTCTCCTGGGGAATGGGAGGTACGGAAGATGGACACAAAGCACCGGATGCTTCCCAGGTCTGCAGAGCGTGTACTCGAACATCATTTCATATTCATATCACACACAGCGGCAGCAGTGAGCGCAGCGACTGGCAACCACTCCTGCCATAATTTGATTTAAAAATAAACACACAGCGACAGATCTTGAATAAAAGATATGTTAAACAGTATCTTAAACCAATTTAAATATGTGTCACGTACATAATAAACTGTCCGCACACATATTACACATTCTAACTAAGGGCGATATGAACAGCGTGAATTACAGTAACCTTTCACAGAAGGAATTGTGTGATTACTCTGACACAACAGGACAAAGGAGTCCTGTATTTGCGAGCTCTTCATGTATTTACAAGTCCAGTCGTGGCTGCATTTGGCAGGATTGCCGGGGTAAATGATGCACGAGTGAAAGTGCAAGATTAATAAGCAGTTTATCAAGGGGGGGTTACATCTCCTGCATCGTAATGTGTTCACTCTCTGGCTTTTGTGAGAGCATATGAGAAAAGATAATCCTTTAATTTATCCCACGCAACCAAAAACAAAGGCGCGCGCCGGCCTCTTGAGTTGTAGACAAAAACCTTGTGATGAAATGCCATTTTTGACCCGGCAGAAAACCAAATATTTAACATGCAAACACACATCTTTTACGATTCATTTTTATGCCAGCTTTGTTTTAAGCTGGTTTTAAAACGTAGATTTCGCGTCCTCGTCGCACTTCCTGCTACAAGGAGACGCCGTTCGCTGCAGCTTGCGGTTAACGAGGCTCCTCTGCGAGCAGCGCAGCTCAGAAAAAAGGCTTCCGGTGACAGAAAGTGAAGGGAAAAATTGAGAGAAATGCAAATGAGCTGCTGATTATGCAGTCCCTCAAAGTAAATGAAAAAAAAAAAAAACACAGCAATTACCAGAAACAATGTCCTGGTTACACGGGATAATCGACAGACCTCTGCACCAATAGTTTTAATACAGAGGTTATATCTTCAGTGAGGAGGAGGCTTTGGGGGGGTTTGCGGATTAACAGGGGACTTATTTTTAAATGTCAGTTTTCAGCGCCTTAAGCTCCATAAACAACATTACATTCACCGCTATTGTATTCTGGTGACAGAGGGGAAAACACTCCCATTTCTTTATTTTAAATATTAACAAAACCTATGAGCTCTATAATGTATCTGGGAACATGTTTTACAGAGACAGGAAATACAACTTTTCTTCTTCAAGGATGACTGTTGTCTGGAAGGAATTCCCAAAGGAATGTTATACTGCATAACAAACACAGCGTGAAAAGAAGCTGCTTGGTTGAACCAAACAGGGCTGCACATCACAAACTGATCCTCCATACGGGGAAGTTTTGTCGTAAAGGAAATTATCGTCAAGATTACAGCCCGGGTACGGCCATAATTTAGGAGAAATGTTGCCTTTATTTAACAGTAGACGGTATAGAGAGGCGGGAAACAAGGACAGATGGAGAAGGACACACGCAACAAAGGGGTCCTGATCAAGAATCGAACTAATGTTGCAGCTACTGTCTAGGGTTTATTCTTCAGTATTTGCCAACATTTGTCGCTTGTTGGCCAAGAGTGCCACACCTAAATTTAACTGAAGAACTGCTGTCTTTGTGTGTGCATTTATGAGTTTGCTAAACACTCTTATTTTACCCTATGAACATCTATGGCTTAAACTAAAACTTAAACTAAAAAGTCAGATTTTACTTCCGTGATAACTAGCAGTACATAAAGTTTCAATTTACGACAAACATACATAATTTTCATTAAATGTTACTTAGTCTTCCCTCTGCCTCCCTCCACTTCCTCGGATCTTAAAAAAAAAAAAAAAAACACACACTAATTGGCACAAACTGCAGCAGCTGTTTCTTTGGCCTACTTTCCACTAAGTCAGGTCATGCGTCCTGGGCGGATGGGATGTCAGAGAAAAGGGAAGATTAAATGCATCCAGCGAAGCATGCAAGATGAATTGAAATGTGATTGTTCAAACCCCTCATGGAGGCATTCTAGCCGGAAGCTGAAAAGGCGTAAATGCGCACTTCTCCCCTAGACACACATCCAAATTCTCCGAATTAACTGAACTGAATTAACAAATGATGAATTAATCATTGGCTGTTCAACCCGGGCTAAAACCAAAATTCATCACATCATAGTAAAATGATAATAGTAGCTGCATATTGCCAGAATTGCCAGATCCAATAAATCTGGGTCTCGATGTAAGAGACAAGAAAACTCCTTGCTTGCCTGTAGATGTTCACCTCTGCAGTTGTGAACTACTGCTGTTACTTTTCTTGCCAACCCTTTGTTGACCTTTCAAATTGGTCTGCTCACCTCCGACCAGAGGGCTCCTAACCTTTGTCAAGTTCCGACTTCCTGTGCTACTGTTGCAAGGTAGACAAACAATAGGTATGCTGGAGTCAATTCCCAGAGAAAAATGTTGAAAATCTGTAGACCTAGCTAGCGCTGAAACTCATACTTCTGGTTCTTAAAAAATGTGAAAAAATATACAGTCAACAGGTGTGGGTACAGCTGAGGAAATAAAAACTTAAAACCTGTTGAAAGACTTTTAATTTTTCCAGTTAACATTAGCTGTTTCGCCTTCATGCTACCTTTAGACTTTCTTCAGTGAGAATGGACCCCTGCTTTGCTAACCTAGCAAATATAACATAGGAAGTAGGGTATTGACAAAGGTCAGGAGTCCTCTGGTTGGTGGTCAACAGATCAATCAGAAGGCCAACAAAGAGTCAATAGGAGACTCATGTTGGGTTGTAAGTCCAATACTGTCATTGCCATCATTGGCAATCCCTGGTTCCGGCAAAGGCAAAGATGTATGTGTACTATTCCCCCTTGTTGAAACTAGCAAAATATGTGATTAGGTAGGTACAGGGGGGTCCTAGGGGGTTGTGGAGTATTGTCAATGTACTGTAGGGATTTCATAGGTTTAAGGGGGGTTATGGTTGCCATATAATATGCCTACAAGTAACCTGGGGGCCCTCCTTTTGTCATTTTGCCATACCACTGCTGCTGCTCTGCATCTCTACGACAAGTCCAGCATCAATAGCTCTGTGTCCCTGTTATTTTGTGATGGTGCAGAACATTCTTAGGGACTTCCTCCACCTAATTTGTATTTTTAGCATCTAAAATTATCCTCAGCGATAGCTTGAATTTCTGTGATCTCCGTCCAAGAAAACTGTTTGATGTTCAGAGTGGATTTAGTAGGAAACTCACTACAGGCCCTGGATGAATATTTGCACCACACTTTGGAAGGGCCACCACTACGCGGCAGTGCCAGCAGCCACCAACTGTCTCCTCTTTGAAAATGTCCTGGAAAAGGAGGCCTATAGGGGGGTGTTTTTCCCCCCTCCTAAAGAGGAACAGCAGCAAAGGGGGAATTCTCATCTGTTATTTCCCAGCCCGAAAATATCAAAACCTCCTCTGCGCCCCGTACCACACATGGTGAGTGCACCCAGGGGTGCGTGTGTCGCTGATTTGTTCATCACCAGCGACTATTCCTGTTTGAAGATAATTCAACATGCCTCTACCGCACCTGACTCGTTCTGCCTCGGCATCGAAATCAATTTTCCTTCACTCCCCTCTGTAGATCCCTCTCAAAGCTTCAGATCCGTTCCTGCCAGACTGCTGAGCTGTCCATCATGTGGCAGCCTTTAGCATCTCAGACAGTAATTGGATGTGCACTGCACGCAGGCAGTCTCCTTCATTTACATTATGCTGTGAATATCTAAACAGACGATAAAGGGGAGCTGCGTTATACAGATATATGTCAGCGTTAACGTATCCCCTGCTATAGGTGATGTTTTCAAAGTAAATGTGGATATAGATCAATCTAAATAGAAACAGCTGTCTCTACAGAGGCACGAGTTATGGTAAAGAAAATGGAAAGTGCAAGAAACAGAAAAGGAAAAGAGAAAAAAAATCACTTACATTTATTCTTAGCTAACGTGACCATGATCAGGAGTTGGAAATGCACCTCGGAAGCTCATATTAAATTAGAAAAGTTGCACAGAAAGTGAATCATGCTCTAAATCAACTGTTTGCCCAGAGCCTCTTCTCAAGCTGTTGGGTGGTGCACGGATCCAAAGGAGCTTGGATGGCTCCTCCACTGCAAATGCAGTCGAGTCAAACGCGGCTCCATAAGTAGTTTTTATGCCCACGCTTAAATGTTCAATTTATTTCACACAGCTGTTGTTTATGCCTCATATGAGAGCCAGACTAGCTAGGACAGGAAAGAGACTGGCATGCCCACCCAATTCCATTTAAAGCATGCTAAAATACTGGGCTTCATACTGAAAATACTTCTTGTCTCTGTTTGACTTAACATTAATATAACATATTATATCCTTTTGACAATAACACTAAAGAATCCACTGTCCCTCTTCCAGTGTAAGATGTCATTATTTATTGGCCACAAAGCTGTCACTTCATTATTCTGGCATTAGTTATGAAGCCGACAAAGAATTTAAGAGCGTTAAAATCGCCCCGTCATGAAATATTTACCACCGCCTAATTATTTGAGGCTTGGCAGCTACTTTCAAAAGCACCTCAGTGGACAAGCCAGTTTCCAAATGAAACGAGAGGAAAAAAAAAAAAAACCTGTTAAGTTAGCCATGGCCTATTAATATTCCTCTATGCAAATGCCAAAGATGATCTTCCCACACATTTAACGGATGGGCCTTTCTGCAATTCAGCAACTGATTCACAGCCGAAAAGGAAGCATCTTTATCGACGGCTGAACCGAGTTCAAGAACATCGTCCAAAGAATCCTTGATGGTATAGAAGAAGGGAGCTGAGGCATAGATCCGTGTAAAGGAAAACAGACAGTATCTGAAAGCTGTGCTGAAGAAAAAAAAGATTCCGGTTAAACTGTAAAAAATATTTCAAAGTCCAGTCTCGTATAGAAACCAACAGATTCCATTGCATGTGACAAGAAGGTCGTCAAGTTGGTGCTCTAGCACGTGAGAAATAAATCCAGAGGCCAGAAAAGGTGGAAGGATCTGTGGGAGTGAAGCGACAAGAACTGTTTGTTTTTAGTCAACTTTTAAGCACTTCTTCACAGCCAGTGGGGGAAAAAGAAACAGTGTATTTACTCAGCCATGGGTTCTCTATAACTGTACACCTTGAATTAATATTGAATTCAAAGATCATACAACTGTAATCAAAGAGCACTTTAGATCAAAATAAGAGCACCCATTAACTTTCATCTTTAATTTCAGATTCCTTCTTTGGAGGCTTTTGAACAGCTCCCGACTGCAATATTTGATTCGATAAGGGTAACAGCTAGCCAGTGTAACCTAACGGGCTTCCTAGAAATAATATGGAAAGGCAGATATTATACATGAATTCTGCTAATGAACAAGACAAAATAAGGTAGCACTTTACAATACAGTACACAAAACTTTAATCAACTCATTGTCAGTGCACCGTTTTTAAAGGGGAACTACAGTTTTTTACAACCTGGACCTTATTTCTGGCATAAAATACGATCGTTTACTCACCCATATAACTTTTGTGTGATTTGTAGTCCTTCAGGAGATAATTAGATCAGCGTATATCCATATAGTGGGAGTGACTGGGGCACCAAAACGCAGCCTCTAAATTACGCTTTATCTGCCGTGAAACCCATTCATTTTACCAATATTTTGTTATCGTACGCTAGTGCTATTCCCCGCTGAGTCCGGAGTTAGCTGTTATCATCATCCAGGGTCTGTAGATTGACCTACAGGCCCCGGATGATGTCTTCTGACCTGGTCGGCTTGTTTACCTGTAATTTGCTACTGCTATGGTTCGTCCACAACCTCAGAATCGTACAAATATTCAACCATGTTGTAAAAAACTAGAAAGATGATAACAGCTAAGTCTGAACTCAAATGGGAATAGTACTAATGTACGATAACAAAATATTGGTGAAATGAATGAGTTTCGCTGCAGATAATGCGTTATTTAGAGGCTGCGTTTCGGAGCCCCAGTCACTTCCACTACATGGATATACGCTGATCTAATTATCTACTGAAGGAATACAAATCACAAAAGTTATATGGGTGAGTAAACGACCGTATTTTATGCCAGAAATAAGGTCCAGGTTGTAAAAAACAGTAGTTCCCCTTTAAGTTATTTCCTTCTAAGGACTAGATAGCAGATAATAGTTTCTCACTAAAGTGAATCATTAGGAAAACAGTAACTTCTCATTAATTACTGATTGTGTCAACATGCTCTTTCTCCGTCTCATAATGTAGTGGTAAATCATAATGAGTAGTTCCAAACAGTTCCTCATTACCGCACCACTACCCACTATTTCTGCGTGCCTTCAAGTAAAATGAACAGAGTGAGCAGCATGATGGATTTGGTGATAATTATCAATTAATAATTACCTAAACATTCCCTAATTTAGTATGCCCAAGTTGGTGCTTTCATTCATTCATCATATTCTGCTATACGGTTCTGGATTGAGAGGTATTCAGGAAGTAAATGACCGATGAACAAACTGTTAGCAGGTGACTCACAGCCAAAAAGGAATGAACAACAAGAGGAGGAACATCGTCATCAGCTGTCCAATTACTCCTGAAGGACAAAGGACACTCCCTTGAGGACAATAGCGTACACATTTTCGCCGGCGAATACAGATGGTTTAAAAGAGGAGTAAAAGAAGCCATCTATGTCAAATTGTAAAACCTCTGTCTGAACAGGGGAGGTGGACTGAGATATAATCTGCCATCAATTTACAACATAGTCGTAACATATGTCCCCAAGAAGTTTCACCCACATTCACACCTTGAGACTTGAGTCTCTGGCCGGTAATGGGTCATTAGAGAACTATTCATTGGGGAAAGAGAAGAGGATCAAAACACTTTCCTCCAACTACTGGTAAGCTTCTGGCCGTTAACAGACACTAGTCATGTGAGTTTCAGACGTGCAACACCCAGAGATGTTCATATATCAACTTCCCACCAGTTAGACAAGAGACTATTTGGACGAGTGGTGGAACATCTTCAAGATGCTCTACAAGTCCAGTTTCCCTTGTTTCAGCCTTTTTTTTGGACTATGACCTGGATTACTTAGATGTTTCATAGACAACTGGTTGTTGTTCCTCACTTGTTCCTTAAGCATTACTGGTGCCTAGTGTTGGTTCAGACATACAGGATGCTGCCTTTAAAGGAGAATCCATATGCACACCCCTCTTTTGTGGTATTGTGGTAAACTTTCTGAAAACTCAGAGTTCCTAAGTTGTGACACGTTTGCCGACACTTTCAGAAATCACACATAAGTGCATTTTGGTGACTTGTTAATTGTTACCGTAATGTTTTCTAGAGATCTTAAAATACGCCTATGGAAAATGTTGATTTTCCCACTGATGTCCAGATGCCCCAGTGGCTTCTAGATGCCGCCAATTGACTACCAACTCCTAGGTTCAGCGCAGCCATTACACCGATCAGGCCTAACATTATGACCACCTTCCTAATATTGTGTAGGTCTCCCTTGTGCCTCCAAAACAGTTGTGACTCATCAGAGAATGGACATGGGCCTTCTGAGGGTGTCCTGTGGTGTCTGGCAACAGGGTCCTACGGGTTGAGGGGAGGGGCCTCTGTGGATCAGGCTTGTTCCAGTACATCCCACAGATACTTGATCAGTTTGGGATCTAGTGAATTTGGAGGCCAGGTCAACACCTTGTTGTGTTTTTTCTGAGTTGTTCCTAAACCGTTTTTGTGTGTGTGCCTGTGTCAGGCTTCATCCTGCTGGGGATGGCTGCTGCCATCAAGGCGTGTCATTGCTATGGGGTGGGGGTGCTTGATCTGGTCTAGGTGGGTGGTACATGTCTAAGTAACATCCACACGAAGCCAGGTCCGGAAGTTTCCCAGCAGAACATTGTATTGTCACAAGATGGTCAGTGTTATTTACTTCTCCTGTCAGTGGTTTTAATGTTGTGGCTGATCAGTGTATATGTTTGAACTTGTCACCAATGCACTGCTGACACTCATTTTAACAGTATTAGGTACCCCATACTACTGTGACCTCTGTACTGTATTTCTGGTGCATGTAGTCTGTGTTTTGGTGTTGTTGTTACTACTTGATCAAATGGAATTGTTTTGTCAAAAAAAATATTCGCTCAAAATATTCAAACTAGTCTTCAGTTACAACATTATATATGTATTATGTATAGGAAGTAATGCCCTCATTGAGCGCCTACCTTGACATAGGATTTAGCCCGAAGCCGAAGGAACTGGCACTCGGATGGCTACTACGGGCATCGGCGCAGCAGATGGCAAGCGCGGGCAATTTGCCGCCAAATAATGCACCAACTGATGCCCACCCATATTTTCGAGCTTGTTTTGTCCTTACGTTTAGCTTGACTGCTCATCTGTTTCCCACTGGTGGTGTCCATTTCAGCCCCATTGCCATCTTTCCTTTACTAAAAATTCCAGTTACCATTTCATACTTTAGTGAATGTGCACCATGTTATGTGAAAAACACGGAATGAGCTAAAAAAGACTGAATAGAAGGATCGAATATAAGTTTTCCAAGGACAAATGTTTTTCAGCGATTAAACTGGCCGTCATACAGACTACTCAACCATGAGCCTATTTTCAGGAACTATAGCATTTCAAGTTGGTGAGCAGCAAAACCATAAATATCCCATTCTTATACATTCTCAATTCTTATGCTGTCCGGTGATTTTAGAGACTTTTTCATTTTCTTCCCTTAAATAGAGCAGTACTAGAACATATAGTATATGTCAGTTGTGCCCGTATATAATTACAGGCAAATATCCCCACAGCTTTCCTGGTTTGGGTTTTCATGACCCCAAGAGGATGGATGTTTGGTGATGCCCTGACTTTTCTTGTACCAGCAGGTACAACATTCATTATATCCCTGAAAGAAAGATTAATCTTAAAATCTGCTATCTGAATGGGCCAATGGTGCACATCTTTGTAATCCCCAAATGATGAATCCTCTGATGATCCTCTGATTTTCCATAGCCGTGGCCTGACTCCTCACATCTTTGAGGCTGAGGTTTGTGGTTTTGAGTTAAATGTGTCGACAACTTGTGGATGGACTGCTGTGAAATTTGGCATAGTAGTGCTCCAGTTGCCAGCGTGTTAGCCTGTAGCTTTAAAAAAAAGAAAAAGAAAAAAAGAACGCCGTCTCCATAAGAACAGCCTCTGTTTTTTATCTGCCCTTTTGTTTTTACGCCTGTTCTATTGAAGCCACAAAATCAAAGTAGCTTGATGGGAACAAAGGGAGCCCTTCTCTTCCACACACAAATGCACACCCCCCTACTATAAATGCTGATTGGAGTGATGACACTGGCAAATAAAAACATAATAACACAAACTCTAATAGTAAGTACACAAAATCATATGTAGACAGGAAAACGGAGGGAAACATATGCCTCTGTTGTCTATCCTCCTCCACCAAAGAATCTCTCGAGAACCTCTGAGGCCTCGTTTCCCGTGACGACAGGATTTGGCAGCGTGCTCCGGTGTCACGCCTGCAATATAACGCCGGGGGTCGTTTTCCAGCCAATCGGCGCTCGGTTCCACATTGTTCCGTACTTTGCGATGTCTCGCTCCACGGCTCGGGGAGAGGATGAGGGGTCTCCCTGGCAACTGGACAGATGCTGTGCAGCAGACGTTGCCGTTCTGTTGCTCAGGCCTCCTGTAGCACACGCACACACATATATCCTGCTATTTGTGATGTTCACCATTCACTTTAGCCCTGGGGAGGACCACTGGACCAAGGAGGCTTCTGTGTTTCATGCACAGTTAGCTTGGCTGGGGGCTCTTTATAGCTGACTCCTGCCACTTTTTGCCCAGAGTCCATAAGTGGATAACACTGCTGGTCCACGGATGTGAAAGCATCCCATGGGAATGTGATGGAAATTTATGTCCAAAGCAACTGATGCGTTATCACCAAAGGGAGCTGGCTACTTTTTCATATTGCAGTTTTAATGTAACTGCATATGAACAAGGTTTGGGAGGGGGAAAAAAAAAATAAAAACCCTGGAAGGAAGCACTTTTATTTGACATACCTCTTTGGGAACTGAGTTGATGGAGCAGAAAAACAAACAAGCGGTGGATTTTTTTTCTTCCGCATTCTCAACACTTGTGTGTCGCCGCGCTGTGACAGCTTGCCTTGTAGCCCCACGGAGCAAAGAAGGTTTTGGAAATGAACACGTCCAGATTGAGATTTCCATTATCTCATGCTTGATCACCTCTCAAATTGCAATATTTCGCCAAGACAAATCTACTCCTTCATGCTTTGTGAGTTTCAGGTCGGATTGTTTCGTTCTGTGCCTAACCGAAAAAGTCATTTTACGGGTTGTTTTAGTAAATTGTGTTATTCAGAAATGAGCCATTACTTATACTAATATGACACAAAGCTCATTCTGACCAAAGGCCCTATATTTCCCAGCCTCACTGAAGCAAGTCATATTTACGTGATAAAGACTTATTCATCTAGCAGATCTACTTATATCTACAGGCCCTCGTTCGAGCCTTTTATCAGCTAAAATGTAATATTGCGGTGCTGGGCCCGCTCCTCTCTGTGCGACGCTCCTCAGATCCAAGACACTACTGGCAGAGCACGATCATCTCATTACACCAAACACTGAATTTTTAATGGGTCATTACGGTCGCCCATTTTCCGGCAGCAGTTCTGTCAGTGCAAACAGGTGGAGTAGGGTTCTGTCAGGTCACCGTCTGCACGGGCAAAATATCTCCACTGATCCCCCATCAATGTCCTGTCTGCCAGATGGAAAAAAAAAACAAAAAAAACGACAGGGAATAAAAGCTCGCTGCTGCCATATCAGAGTCAGATCTTGACCCCTAATGTCCTTGTGGAGCTGGACGCTACTACTTTTCAAAAGCCATCAATTTATATCAGGGGTAGGCTGAAGCTAATTTCAACAGCGCTCAAAGGATTTGCTGATATAATAGATTAGAAAGAGCGCTATTCTGGCCCCACTGTGCCCCTATGTGCCACTAGACTTGTTTGTATTGCACTACTGATTAAATCTAATTTAAATATACTCTGGTAATTAGGCCCTACAGTAATTATAGGGTATGATTGTATTAATGCGAAGTTGAAAATTGAGAATTGATAAATGCAGAGTTATTAATTGACTTCCAAATTCGCCTCATATTTATTCATGTTTTTTTGTATTTTTTTTACGTTGGTTCGCTTTACATCAGGGAGACGAGCGGCAGCATTCCAGCCCGAGCGCCAAGAGCAAGAGACCATTAAGCCTTAAGAGACTTGCAGTAGATGTCGGTTAAGAAACAGAGAGAGAGAGAGAGAGAGAGAGAGGGCTAGAGACGGGGTGGGAGAAAGGGAGAGAGAGTGCAGAGTCCGATCAATATTCAAACTGCAAAATGAATTTGACTGGAGCGAGAACTTCTCATCAAATGGGAAAAGAAATTGGATATGAAAGATGACCTGCCATAAAATCCGATATCCCACAATGCCATCTGTCAGACAGCGGCCGAGGAATAATGACAACGGCTAATGAAAGTTGAGCCCCGGTTCGGCAGTGGTTTAAATCAGCTCCTCCATGCAGCTGCCTCGTTGTGCTGACTCAGTGCCCTGTCCTCTATCCAGCCCAGATGGATGCCACGGAACCAGCTAGCGGGAAACACTTCTCACGGTATTCCATCCGGGTTTGGACGGAAAAGGGGATCAGGTAGCTTTGTGATCGGTCCTGGGAGAGGTCTCAAACTCAGCACAGAGGTCGGGTCAGCTGCACATCAACCCTTTTGGAGTGGTGCAGAGGCTCGGTGTCATGGAGTTCTCAATGTACGCCTTCCAACTGATTGACAGCCTCACTTTTTCACCCTCACACTCAAAAAGAGTACTTACTGTGCAGAATGAAATAAGGTGTCTCAACAACGTGAGGCCGAAAACTGTCTTTTCTTCCTGTGTGCAGGTTTCTGGCAAGTCTCTCACCCTATGCTGTAAACTGTGGAAATCTCGAAGATATTCATTTAAATAAACTGGGTCTATGGTCCACTGATATAATTTTAGAAATATAATTTATTTTGAATTTAGATCATTTGGAACTGTGGCTGTCCGTCTGTAGAGACACGCTCAGTTAGTCGATCCACCATCCAGAAAGTGTGGGTGGAGCTAATATCTCATTAATGATGTCACACTGGCGACACCATTTCAATGTGTGGGGAATTGGGTTTCCAAAAACCACATGCAATACAATTTACTGCCATAGGTGGCGCCAAAGATCTTACAGACGCCACTTTAATTCCAGGCCTGATTTGCATGGATCCACCTTTTAGCACTTTGCTTTTAACTAAAAGGAACTTGTGAATCATGATACAATTTTTTATTTTTTTTACGTACATTCTTATAATCAGCACAGGAGTGATCGTACTAAAGTGTAAGTCCAGTGTATCCAAGGTCATTTTTCCTTCAGCTGATTTTGAGTGTCATCTCATTTATGCTCTCCTGCTGTGTAGGCTGAAACTAGCCGGCAACAAATGCTCCACTGAGTCTTGTTTGCGATAAAAAGCTACAGTGGCTTGCTGTTCCAGAAAATAATACAGACATTTTTAAAACTCTGCACTAGGAACAAATGGGCTTGAGAGCCGCAGAGAGGGTGGAGAAGTCAGAAAGGATTATGAAATAAACAATCACCCAGTTGGCCTTGGCCTTTTTGTGGGTTAGCTGAAAAATATAATACATTGCAAGCCTGTACGTTTGCTCTTTACTTCTACTGTTGCATGTGCCATAGCTCAGTTTCATGAATTTTTTACATTTTTACTTTATTACTTATAAACAATAAGATCTGGTGCAGCATGGAGGAATGTGTGCTCCTCAAAATGAAGACGCCAGTTCCCCATAAAAGTGATTGTTTCAAAGAGCCTTTTCTTTTTGACTCAGAAACAATAGCAATGGTTGTTTTACAACAATAAGCACATTAGGAATTAAAACTGCATGTAAAATAAATAAATAAATAAGTAAATAAAATAAATAAACAGAATAGGAATAAAAACTGTTAAGCTGTGAAGAAAAGTGTGATATTTGTAAATAACAAGGTTTCTGGTTTTGTAATTCTTCCTCTGAAACATGACTTGGCATCGCACAATGCAAAATACAAAAGAATTGTAGAAGCAAGCAAAGGCTGCCAGTCTCTGCAAATGTGTTGTTTGTGTAAGATAATTACAGGGCTGTATCAAAGTCACTTTTTTTCTTTCAATGTGAGATGAAAATGACAAATTATGAAGTTAAAACTGCGAGAGAGAAATAAATTCCAATTTGCTGTTGTTAAGTGCTTTTCATAATCTCTTCTTTGTAATGAAGAGCCTCACAGTGCTCATTTTTTAAAGGCCACTAAGACGACAGATCTTCACGTAGATGTGCGCCCTCTAGCTGCCACGTGAATAAATACATGTAAAAAAATTTCGGGGGGGGGGGGGCGGGACAAGTCACCGCGGTAACCTGCAGAATGGCACGGCATTTTTCTAAACCTTCTAAAGCAGGTATTTTTTATGTATAAACGACTGAAAATTATAAGTCAGGCATGTGCAAAAGAAATGATTTGACATGAGAAACAAACCTGTTTTGTAATCATAAGGTGGTTTGGACTGTGAGACAGCATTTCTCACTATTTTCTGGATTTTTACAAATGCTTTTCGGAGAAATTAATTGGACAAATAAGCCGATTAATCCGATTATAACGGAAAACAAACATCAGTTGGAGTCGTATACAAAATATTTCAAAAATATTTCCTGCCTTTGTTCCTGATTATAATCATTTATACTTAAATAATGTTTTGAATGCACTTTTCCTTACCTCCTCCTCTGCCTACATGGACACTATATTTTATTTTCAGTCACAACAGCAGTAGTCCACATTTGAGGAAGATGCAAAAACTGACGGATGCTGCAATTCTGAGAGCAACGCCAGGACTGAAAGCTGATTGGATTTAAAAAGTTAGACGACAGAGATGAGCTGCACGAAAGCAAAGCGGTGTGTAAGATGTGCCAACTAGAGCAAGAATATTGTGGAATTACCACCAATCTCTGGAACAGTTACAATATCAGTTTTAGTTTTAAGTGAAATTGTTTCAAAACTGAAGTAAATGAACTGATATTGGCAGATCAAATCAAATTGGGAAATCTGGAGCGATACTCTAATCAGTATGTTTTAATTTTATTTCTTTTTTAGGAGCAGCAGCAATGGTGGGCTTCTACTGCCTGCCACAATAACACAGAGTTATTGTATTTCTGATTTCTGAGTTATTTTTGACTGTGATTACCAACAGCCTGGCCAGCCGTCTATCTAAGTATCAAGCTTGGATGCAGAGATGGTGTATAGGGCTCAGGCTCAAAATGCAGCAACTGGATTGCAGACATGGCGATCCAGCAGGAAACCATACATTTTCATTGATTGGAATGATGTTAACTTATGAGTTGGGGTGGGAAGTCTCAACGTCTGTTTAAACAGACCATTGTTGTACAAAGGCCCAAATGAAGCATGTGGTGCAGAAAAACTAGGGAACAGACTGTGGACACAACGGATTCACACGTTAGCAGTGTAACATTGAGGTTTGTGGGACCTTTTTTGAAATAACACACCTTTTACTCGAGTATTTTCAGGCTAAAAGGCTCAAGTCTAAGTAAAGTCATGAGTTATTTGTTCGTCTTTTATCATTTTCATGCACTCGCTGGCTTTCTGTGTGGAGTTTGTATATTTTCCTTGTGCCTGCATGGGTTTTCTTCAGGTCCGGTCCAAAGACATGCACGTTAGGTTAACTGGTGATTCCAAATTGGCCTTAAGTGTGGATTTGTGACCAGTTGTTTGTTTGTCTTTCATCAGGTTGGTCCCCGTCCCCCAAATGACAGCTGCCCCTAGCTCCCCCACGACCCTTTCCTCTAGAGGATAGAGGATAAGTGGTTACAGATAGCTACAGGTAATGAATGGATGTATATCAATATAGAGTGAAACCTCTGTGACGTCACCCATAGAATTCCTGTGGAGCAGGCTGGAAGCTCAGTGTGGTGGCTCCAGTCATTACCGTCCTTTCTCTGCCTGACTATGACTAGCTCCCGGCTAATTCAACGATGGTCAAAGAGGTAGAGCATGAGTGAAGCTGAGGCAGGTGTGTGACGTCCAGGCAGGGAGCTAGAAACATGAGATGGCAGCGCCCTAAATTATGCATAACTTTAAGCCTTGATATAAATGAAATGAGTGAGTTATTTAAAAAGGTCACCCCCTGTACAGTTGTAATGAATGGGAGTAGCTATGGAGACCAAAACTGTGTGACATATTTATGCCTCATGCAAAGTTCGGCATTTGGAGCAAGCCTCAAGTGGTCGTTTGAGGAACCAAGGCACTTATGCATTGGCTTCATTTTTCAAATCTGGAGGTTTGCATTCAAGATACAAATTTGATGATTTTAAACCAAGCCCTGGATGACTAAGCCCTAGATGACCAATCCCTGGTCGACCAATCCCTGGATGACTAAGCCCTGGACGACCAATCCCTGGATAACCAAGCCCTGGACAACCAATCCCTGGATGACCAAGCCCTGGAGCCATGTGATACTTGGTCAAAAGTCAAATATGGTACTCTACCGCAAGTCATAATAACCAACGTACCAGCGGCTGATTTAGGTATGGGTGACATGGGCAGCCCCCCAGGGCAAATGTAACTATTACTACATTTGTGTGACTGTTTTCTTTCTCTATCACCCTGCACACCACAGTGATTTCCCTTTGTGGGTAAAAGTGGGCGCCGTCCAATGTTCTGATGAGTAGGCAGCCTTCTGCTTACTGGGCAGAAGATCTCAGTCACAAGCGTAGAGGGAGAGGAGAACGGAGGCAGGTTAATTTCTGGTGTGAAGCAGAGGAGAGCGAGGATCTATAATGGACCTCTACTGTAGACCACTGTGTATTTATAACGACACCACGAAACGCTGTCAAATAAATCACAAATTAATTCATTCATTCTACCGTAATATATACCGTTAATATAGAGCCATAATTTCACAGAAAGAAGATTCTGGTTTGCGTTAAATAATGAAGTTAATACATAAGCAATGTGTGCACATTATGACTAAACCAATTCATCTTGATGGTGTATTAGTTTAGTCCTGACTCTTGACTGATGGGTAATGTGATTCTCCACTGCCAAATTAACACCATGTAATAATGAAATAGGATGGAGAGTAGAATTGTGTTAGCCTGTTGCTATGTTGCTAGCTCGCTATGCTCTTACATAAGGTTTGTAATGGTATATAGCCTGAGACAAAAGGGGCAAAGTTTGCCCAAGGGTGCTAAACAGACGGTCTCTGCACCTTATTTCTGGCATAAAATACGATTGTTTAGTCACCCATATACCTTTTGTCTAATGTATAGTCTTTCGGGAGATATTTAGATCCATATAGTGGAAGTGACTGGGGCACTGAACGCAGCCTCTAAATAATGCATTATCTGCGCACCCGCGATGGTCGGCTTGTTTACCTGTAATTTGCTGCTGCTATGGTTTGTCCACAACCTCAGAATCGGAAAATATTCAGCCATGTTGCAAAAAAATAGCGGTAGCAAATTACAGGTAAACAAGTCGACCGTTACGGGTGCGCGCGGCGCTCAGAGATGACATCATCCAGGTCACAAGACATCATTTGGGGTCTGTAGGTCAATCTACAGACCCCGGATGATGATAACAGGTAACTCCGGACTCAACGGGGAACAGCACTAGCGTATGATAACAAAATATTGGTGAAATGAACGAGTTTCGCGGCAGATAATGTGTTATTTAGAGGCTGCGTTTCGGTGCCCCAGTCACTCACACTATATGGATATACGCAGATCTAAATATCTCCTGACTGACTACAAATTACACAAAAGTTATATGGGTGAGAAAATGATCGTATTTTATGCCAGAAATAAGGTCCAGGTTGTAAAAAACGGTAGTTCCCCTTTAACGTATAAAGATGCGTTGGTACTAAAAGACTAAAGTAAAGGCCTATTTAAAGGCTCACAGTCTGATCTTTGTTGAGAAGTGGTAGTGATTTTATAAAAGCAGAATAAGTGACTGACCATAGAAAGAGAGGAGCCAGTTGTTGAGACATCAGACAGACATTTAGACCCATGACTTTGCTCCTCTACTCTGCCTATTTACAATAATATAAACCACAGAACAGAGGTGAACCCAAAAGGCTAGCATGAAATTCAAAAGGTCAAGCTGTCAAGTTTTCCATAATTCTCCTGCTCCTATTTGCAGAGCGGCATGAAATGTAAGCACCAGAGCTGCTCCAGAGAAGTGTTAGCCTTAATCTGCTATGTTTTCGACCGATTGGTTACTGGAATACTCAGAGCCTCAGGGCCATAAACTGCATCGAGTGTCTACGTCTTTTCAAAGCAGCGTATGTAAAGTTAATGGCCTCTTAAATAAACTGTCAATCGTGCCACCGCCTGGCTTTTTTTTTTTTTTTTTTGCACAAATGTCGTTTATTTTTTTCTTTCCCCCAGCCATGTAAGATATTACTCCACAATGCAATGGGAAATCTTCCGCTCTTCCTTCACTCCACCCTGTCAAATGGCAGATTTCATAATTGATCCCATTTGATTCCATTTCAATCTACACCTCCAGCTGTCAGACGGCAGCAGGGAGTGGGGGGGAGGGGGACGCGGCTCCGACCGGGAAACCTCGTGAAACGATTGCGCCGTATTATGATAGATTGCGAGGTTGCAAGGTGACTTATGTCAGGAGACGAGGAGCCTTATATCTTACTGTCTCATTCAAATATATACACTGCTCTTGGGCTGTCAGCCTAAATAATGGCGCACTGTTTTCCCCGGGCCAAAAGGGGAATTAGCAATATTGAATCCGCAGCTGAATATTGAACAGCTCATAGGGTTTCTCTTGTCTAAGCTAATAGCAACTTTGGAGCGGCAATTAAAGCCAGCGCGGAAAAAGCACAGAAAAGGAAAAAAAAAGAAAAAACTGAATTGGTTTCTGGCCTCTCCATTAAGAGTATGACGGGACTATGGAAGATTTATTGGAGGAAAGTGTATGAAGTTCACTTTCATTAAACTTAGTGACTATTTTTGAGGGCTTGTGTTGCAGAATTTCACAGGGAGGAGCAACTCCAGCACACCGCTCAATGCCCTGACATACTATTTATACCGTCAGGGCCAATGAATGTCCTGAATACAGCTACGAGGGGAATGGTGGGTCGGCAAAGACTCGTTCTTTGTCTAAGTCTGATCAGGTACATTTAAAGCAGCCATGCCCTTACCGGTTTTTCTTTTTTCCCCCCACTTGCATGTGTCTAAAAGCAGTTTCCTTGTTAAATATTCATGCTGCCCTTCTCTTCCAGGCGGGCCAGATTTATTTTTTCCGCATAAGTGCTGTATTGGTGTTTTGACGGCGTGTCGTAAATGGAGCGTGAGGTCTTTGGCAGATTCAGCTGATAGCGGCCACGTCCGTTACATGAAGGGAGAACGACGGGGCGGGCGTCCCACCGCGGAGACGAGATACTTCTGTTTGTGCGGAGGAGAGCTTGAGGAACTAGGGAGAGGGAGGCGTAGAAGAGGAGGGAAAAACGAGGAGGTGTGAGAGGCTCTTCAGAGACCAGCCCTCGATAGAAAGAAGAGTTACGTAACGCAGAAGTATGAAATCTTATTCATTTCGCGAGCTCCCCTTTTGTGTCCTTGCACTAACCCACCCGGCAGCTCCTCACTTGAAAGACAGAACTTGCACGTCCTTGAGAGTAACCTGCTCGTAATGAGCGCAGTGTAATCTTCTGCAGGACTCACTTTTAATTGACAAAAGAACCATCAAAGGCAACTTCATAGCTGGGACTAAGCGTAAATCATGTTTTAATTAAGGAGGATATAAGGATTCCTTTCTTCCCTCAGCGAGAAAGACTTTCCCAACGGACTGCCTTCAAATTCCACAGAAACATTACTCCAAATAGCTTAACCAGATGCTAATTGGAGGCTGTGCTAGCCAAGAGGAGGCTATATTCTTTTTTTTAATCAATCTTTTAAGCAGTGCTCTCTTCTTTTAAGGAAGCCAAGTCGCCTGCCCCCGAAACAGCACTTCTTAGCGGGGATTTTTGTAAATGTGACAGAACAGGAAAAGGTACGGAGCACGGTGTCAGCAAATTGTTTGTGGCTTAGCTCTTTGATTTTCCTCTCAGAACTTTTCATTTGAATAACCACTATGAATTAAATTTGCTGCGCACTGTGAATGAATGCGAGAGGACGCGTGGAAACACGGCTGCTAAAATACACCCTACCTCTCTCAGGACAAAGGGTTCCCGAAAGCAATCTAGACATGACACAACAAGCATCGATCAGACACTCTCCCAGAGCCTCGAGACAAAAACAAAACCTTGTAATTTTGTGCGGCTGGACGGGAACCTAAAACAACTTTCAAGTAATTATTGATTTTTGAGGAGCTATCACAGCTCACTGGCAGAAGTATGATTCACAGATAACCTTGAGGCACGGGGTGGACGAGACAAATCACCGCCCACGGAAGCCGTTACCAGCACACGAGTCATTAACATGTCATTTATGTATATTGGGGCGTAGGGGGGGACAATAGGCCATCAGGGGGGCCAGGTGGAGGAATTAAACTCGCAAATCACTTAGTATCTGCCATTTCTACTGGCGGCGCGTTAGCAATAAACACAAACTCATTATTGCGGCGCGCTCCTTGGCCTATAAATGCCTCCAAAGCCAAGACAAGAAATAGTGATGAGTAAAGCCTTACATCACTGTCTCTGGACTGATGGGGCCAGAAGGGAACCCACCCAGCATCTGTGTGTATTCCACCGAAATGGCGAAAATGGCAGCTGCAATGGCCTGCGAGTTATTTGATTAGGGCTCCCTGCGGACCAATCCCGCTGCTAGAGAGAGAGGGAGGAAGAAGGAGGAAGGAGGAGGAATAGGCTGCTTTTGATGCACAAGAGCTACCAATAACAAATCATACTTATTTTAGGAATAGTCGGACCTTTCCGGAAACAATCCTTTGGTGCAACAGGCTGCAAATGATCCTAGTTTAGCATGAAAACAAAGACTAACAACTAGCTTAGCTCTGCAACAATTGATGGTTAGTTAATTTATGAGTGGTGATGCAAATTCAAACAAGACAACCGTTCAAAAAAACAAAAAAACATTTGAGCGGATGCTGCCAAGTGAATGGGGCCTATTGGTGTCGCACTGTCGCTCATTTGCGTAGTTCTCTTTATATCTCGGATTCTGGAAATCCAGCCAATACCTGCGTGCAGTCTCCCAACAAGCGCATCACAATGCTGATCTAAAAGTTAGCTTGAACCAGAAAGCGGATGACCACAGCAAGCTTCAGCCTTCAGTCGTTTCCAAGGCAGGCAAAAGCTTAAGGACCAACAATTACACTTAAACGGCAATTACCGTTTTTTTTACAACCTGGACCTTATTTCTGGCATAAAATACGATCGTTCACTCACCAACATAACTTTGGTGTCATTTGGAGTCGTTCGGACGGTATATCGATATAGTGGGAGTGACTGGGGCACCGAGACGCAGCCTCTAAATAACGTATTATCCGCTGCGAAACTCGTTCATTTCACAGATATTTTGTTATGATACGCTAGTGCTATTCCCCGTTGAGTCCAGAGTTACCTGTTATCATCATCTGGGGTCTGCAGATTGACCCACTAACTTCTGACCTGGATGATGTCATCTCTGAGCGCTGGGCGCAACCAGCTCAGCTTGTTTACCTGTAATTTACTACTGCTAGTTTTTTGCAACATGGCCGAATATTTTTCTGAACAACAAATCGCTGCATGTCCGCGAACAGATAACAGGTAACTTCGGACTCAACGGGGAATAGCACTAGTGTATCATAACAAAATATTGGTGAAATGAACGAGTTTCGCAGCAGATAATGCGTTATTTAGAGGCTGCATTTCGGTGCCCCATTCACTCCCACTATATGGATATACGCAGATCTTAATATCGTCCGAACGACTCCAAATGACACCAAAGTTATATGGGTGAGTAAACGATCGTATTTTATGCCAGAAATAAGGTCCAGGTTGTGAAAAACGGTATTTCCCCTTTAAACTACACTTCTAATAGTCCGTATATTTTTCTAAGACAGCTACAGCAGTGCGGCTGCAAAGTTCTGCTTAGCTTAGCGCTGTCTCAAAATACTTTTACCAATATATATTCAGATATTACCCTTTTGTCATCACCAACATTTTAATTAACAACAGTAATTCAATTTCATATATCTCAGCACTGGCACTGGCCAATTTCTTGACCAGGAAAAGTGATGTCCTGAAATCTTGTTGTCACCATGCAGCTGCCCTGCCATGAAATATTATATTTTCCTTCCTAGCTGCAAATGCAAAGTGTCACATCAATTGGCAAACAATCTTATCTCGCCGGGCCTTTTAACCTTGAAAGCTGGCATCAGATGCGAAGGCAAAGTTCTATGAAAACATTGAGTCACTGCTTATTTACATCTGCAGCAGCAGCATGCCCTCGGTTGACCTCTATTCAAATGCCTGGCCCTAATTTTTGATCTCACCGTTAAGCAAGTCGGCTGTACACAAGTGTTAACTGTACCTGTGCTCAGATGCAGAGACCTTGTGCGCACCACCGACTTATAGCGCACTCGCCACATCAGAAAAACGCTCACATTTGGCCAGCCCACCCAAGCACACATCACACGCAGTCGCTAATGAATGGCACCGTTAATTAGCCTCCTTTCTTTCTTCTGCCTCCCACTCCCTCAACGCAGGATCACAGAGTTTGGGTCGGTCGTTCTCAGCGTGGAGGGCAGACTATTCACAAGAGAGCCCTTTACTGCCGAAATCACCAAGATGCCGGTGAGCAGCTTGTCTGATTAGCGCTGATTACTCTCTAATTGGAGTTCTCCAAAACACGATGACCTCTGCTTTGTTTACTGATGGGATTAATCACAGTCTGGCAGAATTAGAAATCCCAACTGAATTTATCCTTTTCTCATTATTTGGAGGCTGCATAGCTTAGCCCCTGCCCCCCTGCCACCTCGCCTCCTTTCTTATTGAATGCTGAGCAGCCATTTCAGTACTGCCAGTGCTGTGCGCATTTTGGGTGGAGGGTAACTCTTCTTGATTGTCACATTTGAGGCTCAGCCAGTTGTTGAACAGCACAACGGACACGATGATCTGTTAATGCAACTGTAAGTGGCTTTGATGCAAGCTTAAAATGTCATTTTAGTACAGTATACAATGCAATACAGTACTAGATATGAGTTACGAGATATGAGACTAGATAATTTGGTTGCAATCCAATCAAACTGCATATTAAGGAGAAACATGTATAATACTTTTCATTTACTACTCTTAAATTAACATTGCTTTTCAAATGACAAATGCCTTGGCATGTGGGCCTGTGATAGACAGGATGGTGAAAAAGAAGCCAGTAATTCTAGCAAAAATTGTCATTTTCCAGGTGATCAAGACCCCTCAGCGTCACTCCGGGATCCTTTTTGAGACTTGTTTGGCACGAATGACGGCTCACTTTACAAAAGCAGCGACTCATTATCCACTGCAACCCTACAATTAGTATGATTTTGGCTTGTTTTTCCTGTGAGTGCTGCACTAATTTTCATTTGCCACTCCGCTTTTTTTTTATGGTCCCTCTGTTGTATCAGGTGAAAAGAATAATAAGAGATTTTTTTTCTCTTTTTTGTTGCTACTCCCAGTCCCTTGCTTGCATCATCAGGTGAAGAATGAGCATGATGAGCCTTTGACGAGAAGCACATACTGAGCCTGCTTTGCGTGCCTGTTGAATGCAGGCACGTAAGGCAACAGGCAAGATGGAAAAGCAGCTGTTAAATAATGTAGCTGAAGACAGAGAGCAGCACTTAGACTTAAAGGTTGTTGATTTCAACATCTCTTGTGTGCACTCTAAGTGACCACTTCAGACAAACAGGCCAACTGATGACATAATAGGTATCCTCAGATGTGGAGTGAAGTGGAGGGGTTCACAAATGCCGACAGCGAGAGAGCCACCAGTGGGGACAGCAAACGACGGGAACAGTTACACATGTAGGCAGGTACAATGACAAAATAACGGAAGCATGTAGATAGATCTGGTGTGACAGGCAGAAATCATCCAGCCAGCGAGAGGACATAACAGATGCTCAGGGACGGGCCTGCGCTCGCAGCCGTCACAACCACAGAGTGTGTTGTCAGAGCAGAGGGGTTGATGGCAACATCACAGATCCCACTTAAGAGGCTGCTCAGGAGCGCCGGCCGATCCGCGGGGACCGGGACAGGCAGCCGGCGGTGGCATGTGGCTGGAAATGACCGGGTTTCTGGTGAGCTCACTGACATCTGTCACCCTCTGAAGAAGCTAGGGCTGTTTCCACCGTGAAAAATGTGCATTCCAAATTACAGGCAGAGTGCTCCATGAGCAACCTGCACAAAATCTCCTCTGCGAGTGTGTGTACGCAGTGTCTGCAGCGGTAGAAGGTGTCACCACGGTCAGACACAGTAGTAGGCGCTGGCCAAAGGAAGGCTACTGCAGAAGAAGAAACTTTCTGTATGTAGCTATTGTGCAGCATGTGAGCAGGATTCTACTTATGTCTCTGTATTCTTTATACATACTTTTATACAATACATTCAGGAAGGAGGTGAAAGAAGCAATGTTTGGATTGGTATCTGCACAGACCAATGACGAAATGGCACTGACTCCAAGAAGCAGCTGATGCTGAGCAAACTTGGAACAAAGGATAGATGATGTATCAGATTTATTCACCTGATGTGCATTTTAATGATATTTAATAAAAACATGTAAATCACAAAATCTCACAGTCCTTTCTCCTTCATCACTGTCCAATGAGTAAAAGCAGTGTAAAAAAACAATGGTACACTTTGCTTTTATTCACAGCTTTTATTTAATTCTTCCTGCCCACAAGAGACAATTCATTCATAGAACCCTAGTTACATTAGTAACTTCATAAAAGAATCCATAGAATTTCAGTTTCATTGGGTCCTATTTGTCTACTTTCAGGTTTGTGTGGAAAATCCAGTGATGTTTTGAGTCAGAGGGTTGCAAATGCTTTAAAGCAGCACTGTACACGGTGGATGTTGAGCAGAAAGTGCTGCTTATTCACCTCACCCTTGCACAATTCTTCCTTTCAGACCTGGAATTCAAGCTTGATTCTCTAAGCACTGCTCCACAGCTTCCAATTTATAGCATGGTCAAATTATTGCTCAAAATCATGACATTTTTAAGCAGCTTTGTTCAGATTTGTTTGGAGAATCTATGTATTCAGTTTTCATGTCCTGTTGACTATTGAGATTGCAGTTATGGCTCCCCGTCCATTAATTTACACAGAGGCCTTGTTAACCCAAAATAACTGGGGGTGTCACCGAGCCGTGACACTTGCCTATAGGGACTGTGGCCATCCTCTTTGTTGCGGTATGCTACTCCATCTCTGTCGCTACAGTTGCTCCCTATGTGCTGTCTCAGCAGCATCCAGTGTTCCATTAACATGGACAGAGTTAAACATGTGAGAGCCTGCACGCCGCAGCCAGCCGATATAAATACATTATGGGGAGCTTAATGGAACATGTCCCTCCCGCTTCCTAATCTGAGGACATTTTCCATTAGGCTAATTGCAAAATAGCAAAATTCTAAATGCCACAGAATAGTTAATGGTTATGGGAAACTGAAGTTCTCTCTTTGCACACTAGTGTTCAACCCAAAAACACTTAAGGATCCATTAAGGGTACTAAGCATATAACCCCACAGATGCAACTGAGGATAATGACGCCTAGCTCCAACATTTACTGGTCTAAAAAAGAACTTTAACATGAAAGTTCAAGTACTGAGCGAGCGCAAACGTGTTTTTTTTTAAATGACCCGATGTGCAAACATTCTTCATCTCTCCACGCTGTCGGCGCTCCCAGGGTTGCAGAGCTCTCCCATCAATAAAAGCGAGCCTGACACTTTCCGATGAGCGAACAGCGTGCCGTCATCTGAGCGCCATCAAAGATGCATCCGCTCTGAATGGTTAAAAAGGGGAACAGCTTCCTCGCATCAAACAAGCCCCCGCTGAACGCGCTTTCAGTCCCTCGTACCCTGAACCAAATTGCCTTATCTTGTGTGGAAAGCGGGAATGCTGAAACATTTAACTGACAGCTTGCAATTACACACCTATTGATTACAGCGGCTTCCTCTGCCGCCCTCTCACCTCTCCTACAACCCATCACGTGTATCTTTCTTTAGCTTCAGATGACAAGATAGTGAGACTAAACCGCAACACAAATCAAAATCTGAAGTCCTTTTTTTAGAGAATCTGAAAAAAAAATAAAAAGACACTGTGTGTGTACCAGAACAGCAGAGAAGAGTGCGGTAGCAAAAGAGCCAGGAGTACAATAATTGCAGTAAAGAGTGGTAATGGCTCACAATTGCACTTGTACACTCTGTACCCTGTGATCAAAAAGGGCCGTCAAGGCTGTGGACATTTCATTTTTTATTTTTTTACAGTAGCATTTAACTGCAGCATGACACACACACACAGTTGTCTGTTTGAAGGTCGCAGAAATGCACAAGGTTTCAAGTCAAGGTCTTTCATTTCTTTTTCACGAACTGATGGCTTTTCCAATCCGATCATTAACGAAATAGCTTCGTCGTCCTCATCTCAAAAATTGGAAATGAAACTAAAGCAAGAACCAAGGATAATTATTTACTCTGGCACTCTCTGTCCGAATGACCCCGACGCTTTAATGCTGCAAATACACCGGAACTGACTGGGCTCCCCCCACTGACAGGACGGCGCTTACAGGCGGAATGCAAACGACATAATTGGCTATGTAAAACTCTTGCTCTATTAGACGAGGGGAGCGCGGTGCCTGATAGCCTTCATCACCGCTAAAGCTCTTCATTAATCTCCATCCACAAGGTCAAGGAGTTGCCCCGTACAAGACAAATGAATTAAAGCCCCGCTATCAAGAAATGAACCTTGCGTGACCGAACGACATGGGCGGCTTGCGGATTTTGTGGGAGACTTTGTTATCAGAGTAAGCCGCGGCATGGATCATTGTTACTTTGGAAAGGAAATCACCGTTCTTTTAAAGTTGCCGTGCATTCGCGCTCTGTGGAAAGGTCTCATTTTATTTTATTTTTTTTCCTCCCAGCGAAGACCCCTTAAGCTTCAAACCTCCTGCAAAATTCAACTACTTCTTCCCAGTGCAGTAAACAACAACTCTGAGCATTACTAGAGCTTTTATGTGCACAGAGTCTGACCCTGAAATAATTCCTCTTTCCACCAAACCGGGACTTCCACTCAGAAGTAAAGGTTAGCCTCCGAGCCAGCATTTAATGTTGAGGAAAAATATTGCGGGCCTACACAAATAAATCAAAATGCATTTAGGACTGGCCTGCACTCATTCATAACCCCCTGAAGCACACTGCACGCGCGCGTTATCTTCGTCCTATGAGCATTGCACGCAGTGAACACAAAGCCTGCATTGATCATTGCAGAATTTTTTGCTTTCATTACCTTTTATATCCTCGGAGGGCGTAGATGCCGGTGTGGAACTGCAGGTCTGCGCCCCTCTTCCTACCGGTTTTTAATTAAGATTTTCTAACAGTGGATGAAATGAACACATTCCAGTAGCCAACTCCTCTAGTTTATCAATAGGTCCGGGTCAGCTGCAGGGAACTCACCCTTCTCAAAGGCGCTCGCTTATTAAGGTTTGTTATCAAAAGTGCTCCGGCTGAAGATAAGATGAGGTTATTTCTCGTAAAATACGCCCCTTTAATAAATCCACTCCCATCTGCCCAAATAGATGTTTTTGAGCTATTACATCTTGTCCTCGGAGGACAGGGGGAATCGAAGGCTTAATGGGGCTGGATTATGGCCGCTGATGCTGGGCGATTTTAATGACGGACATTTTGCTGGCGAAATGACCAGAGAGTTAAAAAAATAAAAAAATAATGAGACTTGCTTTGAGAACTTCAAGCAGGTGGTCTGACCTCGGTTGCATGTGTTCTCCTTCGGTGCCCAAGCAGATGTGCATTAGCATAGATCCTTGTTCACGCACTCTCGCTCCACACATGCGTACTTGTGCACATGCACGGCCATGAACTAGGTCATCCTTGCGTAGTTAATGTTATAACATTAAGACATATCAAACGAGCTTTGTGACCTGCTTTGTCTGTGCTTTGTGTAATTTCTTGTAAAACACCCATAGCGTAGAGTAGACATAGAGTGGCTCATGCAGTTGTCTGATCGGGTGAGTGAAAAACAAATTTACTTTTGCGTGCTGAACACGGTTATCGTTGTTGACCTGTGTTTCCTGCTGCCTTCAAATGTTTACCATGCTCATGAGAAAAGTCCATCTCAATGTCCCCCTCTTGCCGCGCCCCCCGTTCGATATGTTGTTTAGCTGTATTGTGATTTCTTCTGTGTTTTATAATTATGGATAATGCTGATATTTGCAAAGCCTTCACACTTTCATTATGCCGTGGTATGTATGTCCGTCGTTAAGTTTCTTTGGCGTTAGCTTGCTAAACTGTAACACGCTAACGATAGCTGGCAGTTATGTTCTCAAGACTGACTGTCAATGTTGCCACTGGAACGCCAAGCATTTTGCTAACACTACTTCCAATATTGTAATCACAAGCTCATGAGTTTTATTTGAAGGCAGCATTCGACCGGGCGTCACCTCAAATGCAAAGCGGCCATCTTGTTTTTTGAGCCAACAAAATTCCGGTGGGAAAAGTTTCCTCGAGTCCACCAGGAGAAGGACACAATGTTTTGGTTCACTTGTCCAGAGATTCCCAACGAAGCCGAGGCGCACGGTATGTTGAAATTATTTCCACGCTCATCAGCTGAATGGTTATTGTTAACATGCTAGTATGCTAGCATGTTAGCATTAGCATATTATGCAACACAGTGTTGCTAAAACATTAGAAATGATGATTTCTTCTTTAAATGTGTCAACCTAACCGGCATACTGTACTTAAATTTTAAATATGTTTGACTTAAGTTGAATTTTAAAGAAGATAATATATTCCTCTTCATATAGCTGCTACTTTAAGTGTTCCTTTTAAGTTCTTCCTATTCTTTAGCTCTATTTTGAAACATTTAGCTAACAATAGTTAGCTGACATAAATTTTATTTAATTTTTTGTAGACCTTTATTTTCCCGTTTGGACCAGTAAGTTTTGCTAGCAGTGGATAAAACATTCTGGTGCCTGCGTGATTCATTTAATCACATTTAAATAAATGAAAACATCAAGGATAAAAAGTCAGAACATCTCTGACTCTTCATCTTCAGTTTTGACCTTTCCTTTCCTGATCTCTCCCACACATGTCCCCCAACTTTATCAAAGTGCGGCACAAAACAGCACGAGCGCTTACTAAACAGACTTGCCTGAATAATTAAAATGAAACAAGGATGTAAACATGCCGCAGCTGTAAAGGTGGCAGTCTGTGCGGTCGGTCCCGGAGGAGGGAAATTTTTATGCTACACTGGCAGCCACTCCATCTTACAAGCACCACATTCACTCGGGGTCACACAAGTACGAAAGCATACTACATATTATACTCATACATGCTCACATATATAAAACGCAGCCGCAATAATGGAGGTGAAAAACTGGTCAAGGTCAGCCGGGCGTCCCACGCTCAGGAGAAAACTGGTCTGTTCAGTGGACAATTTCATCAAGAGCCCATTGTACGTACTTCAATGCATAGCATTCATGCGGCAAAAACACCTTAGCATTACAATCCCGGGGCCTTGCAGCACATGTGCCGCGCTTCGTGTAAATGAGCAATATCATTTGTAGTGCAGCTGATAGCGGTGCATGTGAATCTCGGCGCCCCGTAGCTAAAAATCATTATGAGTCTATATGTGTGTGCTAGTGCTCAGTAGGAGGGACAGGGATGCACGTTGCCTCCGAGCTACGAGAATAGTGGCTATTGTATTACATGTAGATATATCAAAGACAGAAAGGATCGTGTTGCAGCTTTTAGATGATTTGATTTCATCAGTAGCACGAAAGAAAAAGGCTCAAATACACTCATATGTACTTTTGTGATTGAGTTAACGTCTCTTAATTTTGCACACATTACTGGATGATAACATATTGAAAAAATCACAAGACTGTCCGTCTAAGTTTTTATAATCTTTTAAATTACAGCTCTGTTCCCTGGCCGTGGGCGCGAAGCTCAGCCACGCCGGGCACCGCTTAGCGCCGGCAGGCCCGAAAAGACATTTCAGATAACATGAGCTCAGTGGGTGAAAGCTTCCCGTAGAGCGCCCCCGACAACCCCGCTTTATTGTCCCAACAAAACTGGTGGTAATGTCACACCTCGATGTGCAACTTAGCCTTGACACCTCACACACTGGCTTTGACGCCCTGCAGTGGTTTAAGAACACCGGTGGGTCTAGTTACCGTGTCCTGACGAATGACGCTCACTCGCAAGGTGACTTAGAGCTCGCCCTGTTGTCGATGGCGCTACTTCACATCAGACTGATAGAAGTGTGTGTTTCTGCAGGAGTGTGTGTTCCTGTCCTTACCTGTGACTGTCACCCCCTCTCTCTTTCTTGTTCCCTCTCTGGTTGATTGGTTAATGGGATGCATGACATCAACCTAAACAAAGAAAGCAGTGACAAAAATAAGACAAGATTCATGGCTTGTCTGCAGCAGAAAAGCGTGTGGTTAAGTCTACTGCAGGTGCAATCTTTTTTCTTTTTGGCTAATGCATAAACAGGGAGATCCGTTTTAACCGAATTAGCACGTCATTCTTAATTCACATTTCATTTAAAAACATGTCACCATATCAAACCTGTGAGCTCGTTCGAGCCGCCGACTCTACACTGTCCTCTCACACGTAGCCAGCACTTTTAATCATGGCGGCGTACTAAAACACTTCAGTGATCTGCTCACTCTTTCGCTGCGTGCCACGACACTCGACTAAAAGCTACGACGTCCCTCGCTGCTGCAGCTTGCACCGCTGCCGCTGCTGTTCATGTAGCATTTCAAAAGCCCCACCTCCGCCGGGGCATCCATCTACAGGCTCGGAGACTGCATCTTCACTGCCGTGTCTTACTTATAAAATCATTTATTTTTTTTGTGTGTGTGTGTGTGTGTGAAACACATGATTTAGTATGGATGATTTAGTATTGTAGCTGTAGGTAGAGTAGCCCCGGTGCTTAATTATCCAGCCCAGTCTCATAGCAGACGGTGACAAAGGGCTCAGCTTTGAAAATAATGTATTTCACAAGACAGTAAATTTTGTCCCTGCGCCACATATTCTAAAGGGGTGTATTTTAACCCAAAAGCGAACCCAGTATTTTTGAGAACTGAACAGCGACTGAAAGCAATAAAGCATGGAAGTAAACTGCGAAGGAAAAGAAAATCAAAGCGTAGTACAATGGGTGAAAGTCCAGCTTTGTGGGCCTTTGTACAAACTGTTCGCACACGTCCTGGTCAGGGTCACAGAAAATAAAAGAGCAATTCTTGCCTATTTGCACAAATCGGTGGATAAAGTTTTGTGACTGCTTCACAAACTGCCAAGAGAGTGCATTGAATCCTATCCATCTATAGACAGTTTATAGCATGCATTAAATGCTCAAGTGTTTCTGTAAGTAGTTCAAGTCCACGTCTCCAATCTGGTTTTATTGACTGGACAGCAAATTTGCTAACTCCTGAAACCAATTAGCTTGAACTATTTTCTGTGAGTACACTATGAATGGACAAGGACAGGACAATGGTTTGTGTTTTAATAATAAAAGTAGTGTTGGTTCATGACTGGAATGTTACATTCATACATTAGTTTTAGCTTCATACGACCAGCCTGAAAGCCAGTCTGAACTTGCCCCGCCCAAAATTTGGGGAGGAGTCGAAGTCACTCTGTTGAGACCTGATTATGGCCTTGACAAGATCCGATGAGCCAAGCAGGTCATTTGTGTGGGCACCACGCAAGCAATGATGGGCAGAAGAGTAACAGCGACGTAGTCATGCACGTCATCTGAGCACTGTGGAGTTGAATTTGTTTTACACAAAATGGTTGTTGCTGGACTGTCCAGCGGTGGTATTTATTTTTTTCCTCCATATCTGCTGAAACATGCCCCATTATGAAGTCCAAATGGCACGTTACCAGACTCATTTTCTTATATGAATTGAGTCCAGCTATGCCAGGCCATCATATCACCAGACTCAGTTCATATCCACTAAAAAAAAAATGACTATAGTCAATTCTTTTTAATCGGTAATGTGAATGCCAAATGTTAATACTACACCTACAGCCATGGCTTATATCAAGTCTGTCCTCTCGTATTCCCCAAATACAATGAAATGATCGTCCAACATTTTGTCCTTTTTGCAATGCAAACACTTACATTTGTTACTGTACATGACTTAACTGTCATAATAATCTTTATTTTTTTTATTATAATTACTGCAAGTAAAATGACTCAGAACACGGTGCCTTACCTTAGATTGTCGCATGCATACTCTAGGTAATGAAAGAGAAACAAATACAAATGTCCCCCTTTCTATGAAGTTTGGACATTTTTGTGTGCTTTTATTGAAATTTATTTCTCTCTCTCCCTCTCTCTCTCTAGTGATATCTCTTTATCTATGTTTTGTCTATTAATTGTGTTTTGATAACCTACTAGTTGGTCACATGATGTGTGACATAATGGGAAGGATCCACCCACTAAACACCCAAGGGTGTCCATTTTAAGCTGTGATCTACTTCCTGTGTCTATGCCCTGATGAAGGCCAAGATGGCCGCAACGCGTAGGCTGATGTGCTTTTAATCAGTCCTTGCCATGTTAAATTAAAGGCTTTTTTTGATACTTCAACTTCAGAGTGCCTCTGTAATTTTTTTTTTTTTTTTGGACTATTACTTCACCCATCGCAGAAGAGCACCTAAGCTACAAACTTTTTGAAGTCTCCTGAGCGCCCTCAGCCCCTTTGTGTCTTCTAAATACAAATGTGCTTTTGAATTCTGTATTTGAAGATTGAAAACACAATAATAGATCACTCTAATTTGACAGGCTCCTTTAAATGTCTTCTAAAAACTGATTATTTGTTTTTTTTGCATGAATCAATAAAGCATGAAACCATGCATCCTTTGTCCCTTGATGTGGAAATCCTCTTACTGAGTTCTACTGTTGTTTTTCTTCGATTTGATTTCACCAAACATTTAAGTGATCGCCAGTCATGATCAATCAGCCATGTTTCTTCCTCGAAGACGATGGTTCTCCACTATCCTTCCAGTTTTTAATAACCCATTGGACAGTTCTTAGCCCAATTTGAGTAGCTTCTACAATCTCCTTAGATGTTTTCTCTGCTTAATGCATGCCAATGATTTGACCCTTCTCAAACAGACTAACATCTTTTCCACGACCATGGGATGTGTCTTTGTTGTTTGTTGAGAAGCTACTCATTGCATCAGTTGGGGTTAAATAACTTGTTGCCAGATGAAAGATAATCGCCCATGTTATGCCAAATGCCCAATTATCCAATAAGAGGCTCGTACCTGTTTGCGGAGTTAAATCCAGGTGACGACTTTTTTTTTTTTTTTTTTTTGGCCAAGCAGTATATTAAAGAACTAGCAGATAGAAACAGCTCTGTTTGGATATTGGCTCCGAGCACTTGAAATTGCGAACACTCTGGAAATTAGAGCATATAAAAGCTTCCCCACTGGGAGTGCCATCTATGGGTTTACTGGCAAAATCTGCACTGTGTGTAATCATGTGTGGCTATACTGTGTGCATGTGTTGTGAATACATTATGCACTTGTGTATGCTTGAACAGGTGCACATGGATGCATAAGTGTGTGCGGCTTGTGTCTAAGTGGGAGAGTTTAGCATCTGGAGAAATATCCTAAAGCGCCACCCCTGTCCCTCCCTCCCTCCCTCCTCCCTCCTCCCACCTCCCTCCTCCCTCCTCTGTGTGCTACTCTCTTCTTCTTCTGCGTCTTCTCACTCCCGTTCCATCTCTGTCGTTCTTTCTCATGGTTTGATTCGAGGCAGAACTCAATTCCTCAGTCCCGCACCCTGAGCGCTCTTGATAAGGGCCCCCGCTCGCTGCAGTCGGGCCCCAGAGAGGGACACGGTGTGCCCTGTAGAATGGCAGAAAATCGAATTCGTCGAGACAATGAGGTCCATTTGTAGAGTTAAGCCAGATGAAAGGCCCATATTTAGCAAGTCACTGTTTCAGCCGCCATCGCCCAGTTTTCCATCCATTTTCCAAAAAATAAAAGCTTATTTAAGAGAAAGGAAAGTTGTGAATGAGTGTTTTGGCCTCGGTAATTAGCGTGGACGCCAGCTAATGTTTTACCCTACATGTTTTTCCTTCCTATTCTCACATATTAATGCATTTTATTATGTGGATGATTCATACATACTTTTAGTGTTTTTCTCCATAATGCATGCTGAAAAAAACCCAACTAATTATATATCATTATGTGGATATAATCAGAACTACTGTCTTTATGAGGTTGAATGCATCAGCTGAATGGAAATTGATAAAAGGAATAAATGAGGAATGATGCATTGTTTTCTAATGAATGGTGCCGGAATGTTTGTTCTGTGTTGGCGTCAATCAACAGTGTTTATTTTCCTGCTAGGAGCAACAATTTTGGTTTATTATGTGATAAAATATACAGTTGTGCTATCTCTAAAAAGCAATATAATCAAATCCTGCAAAATATACTGCAAATACAATAAAAATACAATGTTGCTAATTGATAACACCATCAGCTTAATGCAACATAATAAGCGCAAATGGGATGTTACGCCGAGGCTCTGGCCCATGTGTGCTCACTGAAGCATTATTCCTCATTAACTGTATGTCCCATTGATTTCTCCAGTGGTGCGGTAAATGGAACAGACCTCGGTGAATGATCTGCCTGCAAAGAGAGCAGCCCCTTTGACTGAGGAGTAACGTCGCCCGCAAATAACACAACGCCGCCTCCTGTGAGGGCCCTCGAGAGGACAGCAGGCACCCCTTTTCTCACAAAAACTGTCGCACTCGTTCCTCTGCGTCCCCCCTCTTGAGAGTCGGCAGCGTGTTCCGCCAGACCCGCGGTGCTACTGTGGATCAGATGAGCAACCACTTCAAAAGGTGTTGCTTCCGTAAGGGCAGAGGGTTGCACATCCACCGTTGCTACGCTCCCTTCTTGAAGAGCGGAGGCATGACTGACACGTCCTTGTATTTCACCAGGGTGCCGTTACGTGCTCCTCTCGAAATGCCATTTGGCTAGATGGTGGTCATAGACTGTCAAGCTGCTGTATCCCTTCCACTAGGCCGCCCATCGATGTCCTGGAAACACCCTTGAGACTGACAATTTTCTCACCCATATAACTTTTGTGTATTTGTAGTCAGTCAGGAGATAATTAGATCTGCGTATATCCATATAGTGGGAGTGAATGGGGCACCGAAACGCAGCCTCTAAATAACAGCCTCTGTAGATTGACCTACTGACCCCGGATGATGATAACAGGTAACTCCGGACTCAACGGTGAATAGCACTAGCGTATCATAACAAAATATTGGTGAAATGAACGAGTTTCACGGCAGACAATGCATTATTTAGAGGCTGAGTTTCGGTGCCCCAGTCACTCCCACTATATGGATATATGCAGATCTAAATATCTCCCGAAGGAATATAAATTACACAAAAGTTATATGGGTGAGTAAACGATTGTATTTTATGCCAGAAATAAGGTCCAGGTTGTAAAAAAACAGTAGTTCCCCTTTAACTATGGCCCCATGTCTGGGTTCTTCTGTGATTGGGGGGAGGAGGAACTGACGCAATGAACACATTAAATCTTAGTCTAAGTTAAAACTTGAGACTCGAATCTCAAACTCAAATCTGAGAACAAGAGTCAAGAGCCAGTCAACAACTCTGTAAAAGCCTCCAAGGTGTGCGTTAGCATGAGGAAAATTAGCGTCTGTGAAACTTTACGGTGAATCGAATAAAATACTCCATCCAGTTTTAATGCGGCACTTCACTAGAAAGGACCAAACTACGCGGAGTTGGAGAGGAGGGAATCATTTCTTCTTTTTTTCCCATCAGCGCTTTGGTCTGACAGTTCCATTCAAACCACATTATGCAGCTCGGTTTAAAAAATCCCAGTTACAACAGCTGGATTTTGCTGAAGAAATATGGGGCTCTTGGCAGTGGTGTTTAAATTATCTTTAGCATGCAAATCTTTTAATTAAGTTTAAGTCCAACAGGGATTGTCCAGCGAGCTTTATGACATCCTGATTCTCTGGTGCATCTCAGCCGAAGTGTTCACCACCAGCGTCTAGACACCTGTCTGTAGCTCCAACCTTCATCTGAAACTCTTCTTTATAATGATGCTCCACATCATTTGTCTCACAAATGCTTGTTAAATGAATAAGTTCAGCTCTGATCTCTGGAATATGCATCTAACAAGCACTACACGCACGACTAATTGGTACACCATTCGTTTTGCGAGTGTTTGGCAAGGTTTCACGAGATGAACGACAATTGTGACCCGATGGCGGTGCTGGTTAAAACGTCAGGGAAAGTCGTAACAATTCATTCTCAGGGGTGCTTCCATATCCCCACCAAATGTCATGGCAATCCATCTAATACTGTAGACGTTGAGACATATCACTTACAACCTCGAAGGTCAAACTCTAGCGCTAGAGGGAAAAAAAATAAGGGGATCGCCAAAGTCCCAATAATATATACTTTGTGAACAATGAATCGGACTGAAGTGGTGGACCAAGGGACAGACCGACATCCATGCTCTTACGGCTAATACCAGAAGCTCCACTGCATGAAAAACTGGAACTATTTAAGGTTCTTCCTTCATCTTCTCAATTATCAACTATGGTAAACGCAATTGAAACAATGAGCTCTGTAATAGGTTTGTGATGCAACACATGCATCAGGAATTTTTCCATCACACAAAAATATACCTCCAAGTAGGCTATGTTTACAGCAATCCAGAAAAAGACTGGAGGAGTCAAATTGAGGTAAGGCACGCCGCTGTGTTGTTACTGACATCTGAGCTCCGAAAACAGCAGTAAATCAATGAGCAATTTGAATGTGATGCAGGCGGAGAAGAAAAAATAAGCTAAACAACAAAACAAATCGAGGATGAGCAAGAGAGAGGAAGAGTAACCTCTCATTTCCTTGTCAGCGCGTAAAAGGGCTATTCACAGCGCCGAGCTCTGGTAAGGTGGGCTGGACGAACACCAAATGGCACGACTCTTCACCTCCTTCCCATCAGCTCCTCGTCCTCCTCCATCCTCCCTCTTTATTTCCTCGCATTAGAACTGCAGCTGAGACAGCCCTATAATTATGCGTTTTAATGGCCCTTAGACCTGCTGTCAACCACGCGGGCCTCTATATGCGGTGCTGCCAGATCCCTCTGACGCACCCTCGCTGCTTTTCTGACAGCTTCCTGCGGAGCGGCGGGAGGAAGGGAAGAGGAGACGGACGTGCAACCAAGGAGACAGACGCCTGTCTTTGCATGAAAGGAGCTAAAGGGCTGAGGCGATTGGAAAATAATCACGGTTCCACTTTTATTTTGTCTTTTGCGGTTTATTAGTTGCACTGGGATGAAATGGAAGGGAGGCGAGGAGGAGCAAACAAGGACTTGATGACTTGTGTGTTTTCGCCGTGGCCAATAGGAGGACGGGTTTGCGTTTTTTTATTGCCATTGATTGGAGCATTATACTGTACATCGTTGCGAGATTATTACATTAACTGGTCGGACTTAATGACATTAGCGACGCGAGAGAAGGGAATGGAGTATGTCACATCCTCGCAATACACACATCAAGCTGGCGGAGGGCCAGGCTCCGAGAAGAACTGTGGGAAGTTTGCTGACTCCACTGACAAATGGACTTTTATTCCTCAGAAGGGGACGGCAACTTTTTTTGGAGGGGTGATTTATGTTGTTTCTCTGCTCTCAATGACTACACTACCGGAGTCCCTTGGATTCAGGAGTTTCAACCTATTGTTTGGACCTCTCGGCAATGACGTGCCTTTGTTCTTGAAAATAATGAAAAATAGATCATTTGAAAATGCAGTTTCTGCGCTAAACTCCATTTTCTTGTTTTGCTGCTGGTGAAGTTCCCTGAAAAGCTCTCACATTTAACCCCTCTAAGGGAAATGTTTCCAAGAGGAAGTGGCACGCCGAGCTGGAGTGCCTTCCACGCCTCATTGCCCCGTGACCCGTTTTATGCAAGCACCCTCGCAGTTTGAGAAGACAAATTGTGCCTCGTCAGTATCTATAAAAACCAGTGTTCCTTAGAGCCCAGCTCGGGCTGCTCTGGAGGTTAATTGACCCCAGGCAGTTTGACCAAAGTCAAGGGGCCACTCAGTCTTGGTAGTGAAGCTCTCGCAGCTGGCCTCTCTGTGCGAGTCTGTGCATTTCCCATTCCCTTCTCCAACAGCTTTCCACACGTCTTTTTTCCCCTCTGTCTCGATAGACCCTCATGTATTTCGCTCATCATGTATTTCTCTCTACGTTCCGGCGCATAATGAGACATTCATATCTCAGGGAGACACGCCGAGGTCTGCTGCCAGGTTCCCACCTGTTCACCAGGGGCTCCTGCACCTCCGAGCTGCCCTCATTAGTGCCTGAGTGAATACTGATGCTCGGGATGGCTGTGTTTCCACGTTGATCATAGCCAGAGCGCACCAGGCGTCAGTTAAGTTTTAACACAGGTAATAACAATCTGATTCAACCTGTTCGCCGATAAGTGATGGGCCGACCTTGCAACAAGGTCTAACATATCCGGGAAGTGTAACAGCAGGCTGGAAATTGGCTTGCATGATAAAATAAAGTGGAATAAGAAATGCTTTAAAAAATCAGAAGTTCCTGAGCAGAAGGAGAAAATCTATGAAAGATGAAAAAAAAAAAAACCTCTACGTGTCTGTGAAGCAACATCAAGCCTCCGATCGAAAGCCCCTATGGCTCGCCCTGACTGATAAATATCCACTGTCACACACCGAAGACCCATGGTTTTCTCTTCAGCAGTTGGAGAATTTCAAAAAGCCTCATTCTCTGCTGTGATAATTACCCATGCTGCTCTCCGATGGCACATTTGCATAATCATCATCAGCCATTCACCGAGGACACACAAAGGATTATAATGAGGCAACAGAGAAACAAGGAGCATTTCAGGGAGCCATTGAAGGCTCGCACTGAGAGGGCAGTCATTGTCGCCTGATTTTGCAAAGAGAACGGCACCAAACAGGAAGGGAGAGATGTACCGATGATCCCTTTAGGGGGAAAGGAAATCACGAAGATGCTTCGGGCAATGCACCCCCCACGTATTTCTATTGTGTAACAGATTGTACCTGGGTTGCTGAGATGCTGGGAAAAGTTTGTGCTGAGGTGAGCCAGTGAGGGGGAAATGAAAAAAAAAAAATCCCGTTATCCTTAACAAACTTGCTGTTGCAACAGTCACAGTAGGTAAAAGCAGCAGGAGCTGTCAGCCATACCCGACTTTAAATCCGCTGTTATTTCTCCACACTTTGTTCTACCTGTGTGCTACAGTGCTTGTGCAAGGCAGCAGATGTCAGCGCGTTTTACTGCACAATGCACATTAGCATAAGGTCCGCATCGGATGAGGCTTGGAGACACATCTTACCACAAAACACAATGATATTTTGACCTAAATGCCCCGTCTTACAGCAGATGCTCTGCAGCGCTGAAAGGACGGCAGAATAATAGCGGGCTGGAAATTAAATTCCAGAGAGAAACCAGATTAGCGACGAAATACTGTAGATGAGCCAATTCTATGTATGCGAGAGATGTTAGCATTTTTACAAAGATGTTTTTTCCTCCTCCAACAGCTGTGTGCAGGGGGCTCAGGTGTGTCCTGATCTCTCTTGAGGCTACTGGATCTTATACAGCCATTTAATGAAAGGTCCAACACCGCAGCTTTATAGTGCAATCCTAGCTGGATTAACCTTCAATGGGAAAAACAGTTGTCTGGCGCCTATCGACCCCCACATTACCCGTCGGCTTCCTTATTTTCTCCGGCGACAAGAAACGGCAACAAGATTCACTGATTAATAATCAACACGCTTAAATTAACTGGCAGCAAGGCTGATTAAGGATTCATTTTTAGGCAAAACGTGTCAAAAATCCCCCCCAGAATCTCACAGTTCTAGTTTCCCAACTTTTCTTGACTAAATTTCAAAGAATCCTCCGACATAGTGACATAGCAAATCGGTTCAATGTAAATGTAGGTCTTTCTTAAAACCAAATTTCAAGTCAATCTACAAGACAAGCCTCTAAGACGAAGCCAATGCACATTTTGTGGCTGATGCTCTGGTAATATATGTGTAATTCATTAAGTTATGGGGACTCAAATGCTGTATTGTAAACCTGTGGTCTCCGGCCAAGTGCCGGCTCGGCCAGAATGGTAAATAATAATCCAGCTACGAGCGCCGTCAATTTAATCAAGGATGTTTTAACAGCTGTATTTGTTCCATTGCAAAGGGTAACTGATGCAATACTGCATAGCTGCATGTCGCATTCAACAATTAGTTGGTTTGTGTTCAAAGGTCAAAGTTCTGACATACCATCGACACCATACGCCTGCAAACTGTTTTGTGGTTGGTTATAATTTTACGGGAACAATTGGATTTCAAGAAATCAGGAAATAATCTAATTGAATATGGAGGGTAAGCAGTGAGTGCGGGAACTGGGATTTATTGCTGTTCTGGAGTTCATATACCAGTGCTTTGTACATGAACATCAAGTACAGTTAGATTCTATGTGCCTTGCTGCTGCCAGACACCGCCACTGGGTGCGCACTCTTCCACCTGCATCATGTAAACTGCTTGGTTATACAATTATAAGGAATGTCATATCTGTCAGGAGTGCTTGCAATTGGGCTGAGGTCACTCTCTCTTGGTTGATTTGTTCCAGGATAGAGTGCGATCGCAGTGTTCGCCCTGGCCCGAACAAACTGACCAGCCCGGTTTCGTCTTAGGTGGAAATGTACACTAAAAAAAAAGTTTCAAGGTTTGAATTCGTCTGGGGGCTTTCCATATAGATTGACATGATCTCCTCGTGGCTACATGGGTTTTCTCCAGGTACTACGTAGGCATGTGGTTGTGAAAGGTGCTTTGTCTCCCTGTGATGAACTGGCGGCGTGCCCAGGGTGTACCCTGCCTCTCAACCAGTGCCAGCTGGGATAGTCTCCAGCCCCGACTCTACAGGACAGCAGTCATAGATAATAGATGGATGGATGGAAGTAATGGCCACTATATGATAATAGAAGAAGCATTAAGACCAGGGAAAGACTGAGGTTTTAGCAAATCAATTATGTTGAAGGAACGTTTAGAGGTAGGCGACTGAAACCTGGTCACAGGATATTGATCGACTGTGGTGGAGGCTGGACAGGACGACACTGTGCCAGCTGTCCAATTCTGCAGATCAAACTGATCGTGTTGAGAAAAGTATTATTTTTAAAGCTTAAAAAAAAATCATTGCTCTTAGCTCACATGCTTCCATTTTCAGTTGTTCTTCTCCAAAACCATATGTGCAGGAAGGTTCAAGGAAGGCAAAATGTCCATTACCGAATCCAATGAATCCCTTATTAGGGACACATGCTGTGCCGACTTAAACACTGATGTTAAACTAACAACAGAGCAGCGTGAATCAATAATTCAGGCAAAGTCTAGAAATGATGTATGCGTGCTGCGTTTGAAGTGTGGAAGCATCGCTCATATGGGGCTATAGCGTACGCAGACTCACTCATGAACAAACCGTGAGTTGTGAAGCGAATGCACACGTCTCTGTAGAAGCCGCCTTGGTCTCTCTCTTTGACTTGACGAATTAGCATAAAGCCGCGCGCCCATCGGCTGACGGGTAAGATTTAGTTCGCGTAAACAACAGCAGCGGCGAATTATGCATTCAGCCATCGAGCCCGCACATCTGCCCGCTGCGGCGTGCGGCCGGCCGGCTGGCCTAGACGATGAGCGCTTACAAAACAGCCGATCTGTGGGGAAAAGCTGTGCTGTTCCTCCTCAAATAAAAAAAACAACCCGCATGCCTGCTGCTGGTGTCCCCCCCCCCTTCCCGTCCCCTGTTCCCCCTTTCTGCAGCTCCCTCACTTCACAAAACTCCCCAATGAAGGGACTTGTCATCTGTACACCTCCTCCGTGTCATGTTTTTGCTAGCCCTCCTCCTCCCCTCCCCTCCTCCTCCCTGTAACTTTCACTTGCTCAGCCTCGTCTTCCCCGGAGCCTGTCCTCAGTGACAGTGCTGCCTCTTCTTCTGGATGCTGCCGGGCTGACAGGGAGAGGGGACGACCTGAAAGCACAGAGAGGCCTGCGCGGGCACTCGCCAAGGCAGGCGAGGAGAGGGGAAAAAGAAAAAGAGACGCCAATAGTGAAGGAGAGGTGAAGACATTTTTGGAGACAGAAAGAAGGAAGTGGGGGGAAGTTAAAAGAATTAGCGGTGGGGGTAGGAGGAAACTGCAGAAGGAGAGAAGAGAGAGAGGTTAATCTCAGAGAAACTAAGAGAGGAAAGGGGAGAGCGATATATAGCAAGATAAAGTGAAAAGACGACTGATTAAGAAAACGAGATGAAGAAGAGAGCGGTGTGTGTGTGCGCAGCCGGGGCTGTGGGGAAATGAAACATCCTCGGGCAATATTCCTCTTCCTCAGCTCTCTCACGGTGGAGAGACAAAAAAACTTAGCTTTTATGCCGTAAACTTCGCCGCGCTGCAGACGGGGCTTAGGAGCGAGTGCGGCGCAGCAAGGAAGACGAGGAATACAAATGTTAACTCTCCTTTGACTGCGCGGCGTGAGGATTATGGCAGCACATTAGGTTGTGGCCCTTCCTGACAAGCGCATTCCGGCAACTGTGAGGGCTGTCGAAGAGACGGGGGGAAAGGAAGTTGCAGCCAGGTTGACCAGTTGAAATGTCACTCTGCAGTAACCTCGGTGATACAGCTCCTGAATGTAGTCCAGCTGAATAGCTATTGTACAGGTACCAAGTGTAAGTAGTGTAAGTTCTGAGGTTTGCAAGCCTTTACAAGTTGTCCAAATTAGGTTTATGGCGTAGGGTCCGGAGCTACATACTAGGGATGGCCCGATCCGATACTTCGGTATCGGTATCGACCCGATATTGGTCAAAATTTCAGGATCGAATATCGAAAAAAATAACTATAGCCTGTCCGATCCGATACCCAAATGCTCAACTTAACTTTGCGCGACATGCCGTAAACAGAGAGCAGCTGCTGCAAGCGTGTGTAAACAGAACCTCCTGACAGTGAATTAGCCTAGCGCTCTTATCATGTCAGCTGTGTGGAGTTACTTCGCACGCAAGGAAGAGAAAGGTAAAACAGCCGAATGCAACTTGTGCAACACGAGTGTCTCAAGGGGTGGCAGCAGCACCGGACGCAAGTGTTTGTGACAGTTATTTAAAGTTAGCAGTCACTTAAAGCAGCTGTATGTCCTATAGCAGGGGTGCCCATTACGTCGATCGCGATCGACCGGTGCGGGTAGATCGCGTGCCATTGAAAAAAATAAAATGTTTTAGATGTTAGTCTGGCTTAACAACTAACGCACCTCCAAAACAAACAGCAAGACAAACGTTCATCTTTATTTATTTTTACTTTATATTTGCAACACGCCCTCAGTTCAGCGGCACACATCCACAGCCACGCACAACTTCAACCACAACAACTCAAGACTACCGTCTTTCTTAAAGAGACAGCGCTATTTTTCTAAAGGTGTAGTGCACCAATTTTTCTTGATAAAAATAAAAACAAACATGGATAGAGCTTTTAACACTGTAGCAACAATCAATATGGCTTAGGATAGGTAGATCACTTTGACTTGGTCATTGTAAAAGCAGCTTGCAAGCCAAAGAAGTGTGGGCACCCCTGTCCTATAGTCTTCAATGGAACATTACTAAGTCCATTCTATATCTAGTTTGATATGGGTGTTTTACATACAGTTCAACCCCAGAGGTTACATGTGAAAGAAGAAACATTCAAGTTTGCAGTTTGCACTGATTTGAAGTTTAAATAAAGTGCTTATGCCTTGAGGCACATTGTAGGCTATTTTATTTCTTCCCTTAGGGGAGCAGAATATTTGTTGCACAGTTTGAACATGGTGTTTTTAGATGTCCATATTAAGCAAAGTACATCTATACAAACTATATGTATCATAAACAACTTAACAGAGGAGAAAAGAAGGTATCGGACTGATATCGGTATCGGCAGATACTCCAAATTGCAGTATCGGTATCGGTATCGGACATGACAAAGTTGGATCGAGCCATCCCTACTACATACCCATGGCGTAGAAGGGATGTGCAACTATACATGAAGGCTTGAAGGTGGAGTCAGGAAGTGGCAGCCAGAGCCGCCCATGTTGGGCTTCAAAACCGTTCTTCAGCTGCACTTCTGAGTCACCCATCTGACGTGCATCTAACAAAACACAGGCTTCTGTTAATCAACTCCCACGTCACACACTATACTGTATTTTTCTTTGTGTTTTGCTCCAGTCGTTTTGCACTGGGTAGCTCACTGGGAACTTCAAAGTAGCGGGTAAACAATGCCTCCAGTGTCGACACACTCAACCTCTAGGATCAGTGCCGACTGATTCATTTGATCCATTCGGGAAGTCTACGTGGAAGAGTTGTACGGTTGTTTAGTTTAAGCGGGTTTCATGTGCGCGCAGAGCTAACAGGAAGTCGGTGAGCGGGAATCTGGGTCACACACGTTCCCTGCAGGCTCCGCTGAGAAGGATGCGCGTGGACTATGGGCGCAAATTTGTGGAAGCGCGGAGAACACCCTCAAAGAGGCGGCTTTTATCTGAATGAATGAGGACCGATCTTGTCAGAACAAAATCTCGACAGACACAGCAAGAAAGGGGCAGGGCTCGACGAACAGTTGGTTAGACCTCACAAAAGACTTTGTGAAGTTTTGTTCAACCCATTTTAAAAATGTCCTGCGTATTGATTATCACTTGAAGTAGTCTCCAGGCATTTTTTTTATTTATTTTTTTTGACCACACTTGGAGATGGTGCTTCAGCCCGTGGAGCGTGTTTGTCTTTGTGTGCTATTGTGTGCGTAGGAGGTTCAGAGACGCGTGTGGGCGCAACTGAAGCATTTTGACTGCTTCAGAAGAACAAGGCCCGCAGAGCTAACGTGACACGTCACTCACTCTCACTCGGTTCTCGCGCTCCTTGTCACTCTCTCTTCTTCTGTCATCATTATAACTTAAATTGGCCTGTTGCACAACAGCCTGAGAGTCTTTTAATGTGAAGTAGGTCATCACATACTGTGGCATGAATCCCTCAGAATACCGCACGCTGACTCCAGGCCCATTTCATCAATAGATATGTCTGTTTGCATTTACTGGGAGCATAATGCAACCTGATTAATTATACACGCGGAACTGGGCAAAAGTTGTTTATGAACTTTTGATGCTCGGATGGCTTTGCATCATGCAAGAGAATCACAGCGGCATCTGACTGGTCCCAAATTTACTTCGCAACAGAAATAATGACCCCAAACCGACCAACAGAACCCTGATCTCAGTCTGAGATCACAGGATGCGGCAGGAGACGTTGAGAAAAACTAAATCTGCACAAGAAGAACTGTGGCAAGAACTCCATGCATGTGCACCATTTGAGCTTTTTTTAAAAAAAAAAAAATCAGTTGTAAATTTGATTATGTTTTGAACTCTTAACCGCACTTTTAAGTTAGTAGAATTTACTGTTAAAGAAAACACACTTTCTAACTTATGCATCTCATTGTGTAATGAATATTTTATACTCAGGATGTTAAGATCAGTCCATTATTTTTGACATAAAACAGATTATACATATCACACATCATGCATAGTGTGTTGTTTTTGAACTAAATCGAGGATATGGTTGTATCCAGCCATCATGGAAGTATAATTACCAGGAGAGATATTACATTTTCTTATCAGATGTTGGTAAAGGCCGCTGGGTTTATTTAAATCAGACACAGCATGGGCAAGAAAGGAGAAAAGCAAAACTGACCTAAGATAGGAGTTTCTTTTTATTCCGTGCACACGTGAAGATAATATCAAGAGAATAAAGTCTAGGTTTGTCACTTCATCAGGCTTTAGCCAAAGCGCGGGCTGCCTGTGCCGTCTTAAACAGGCACATGCTGTGAGACCAAACGTGCACCGTGAGTCTTAACTATTATTTAAAGAAGCACCCGTGAGGGCTAATGTTTGACGTCACTGCTATTGCAGTATATGCGATTAGCTGGAAACAGAACTAGAACCGGAGCTAAGATTGGCATCAAGAGAATGTGGCGGAGATTGTTAGTATTGTAGTAAAATTTTACACCAGATTTCCCTTTTATTTTTTATTTTCCTGATCTCTATTACAGACTGAAAACTCAACAGAAGAGAGGTAACTCAGTGTGTATGAAGCTTTTAGATCTGTTCTTTTAAATAACCAGTGTCTGACATCTTCTTCTTGAAGAGAAAAATCTCTTTTTCACAGATGATGATTTGCTTTCAATAAAGGGAAAATCGCATAAGCAGCCACGCTTGTTAACCAGACCAAAAAAAAAAAAGTGTCACCGACAGGAACTCAGACCTCATTAACAGAAAATGCAAGCTGTCACAGTGCCGCCCACATAGGTGATCTCTGTCGCTGTAAATATGACAAAACCCTGACTACTTATTACAACAAAGAATTTATTAAAGAAAGAAATGTTGGATATCAATCTTTTTTTTTCCTGTTCAGAAGGCCCTTTGAACACTGTTTATACTGCTCATTCTGTTCACAATGCTGCATATTTATAAGTCAGCTTAGTTTTGTTTTTCCCCAGTGGTTGGGACATATCTGCTGCTACTAAGCAGCAGCTTCTGGGGCCGAAAAAGGCAAAAAGCCAAGGTGGGAGTCACAAAAACTGCAGTTCCTCTAATGACCACTTGAGGCTGGCTCTAAAAGGGAGTCAATCGTCATAGAACGCAGTGTTAAGACTTTACAGCAAAAATAAATGTGCTTACGACGTGGTACAAAAAAAAAAAAGGTTTTGGCATCCATAGCTAAGTTCCCAAACCTGACAATTATCATTTTAATTATCGTAAGGCTTAAATAAGGTATTGCAGGACTAGACGCCGTAACCTACGCACTTAGCCGACGCCGGCGTTTATCAGTCTGGCTCGCTAGTCGGGTTCATTTTTGTTTCTACTTCCCGATTCACTTTCCACATCCTGCTTCACTTTCAACAATGGCGACTGAAACTTTCCCCGAAAGTTCGCCAACATTTCGCCAAAGATGAGTCATACAAATGTTTGTATCTCCGAACCTCCTCCTTCCTCGATGTGTTCCATCTTTACTGATCCAAAACCATCAATTGGAAAATTGAGGAGATGGAGAAGCAGCCATAAATACTAAAGCGGAAACACGCTACTACCAAGCGGACCAGTCACAGCTCTTCCGGTCTGCGTTGACACAGCGCGTACCGACATTTCTGAGGAGGTGCATGTCAGGCTACGGCGTTAGGGTCTGCGTAGAGTCTGGGTTGTCGCCATAGGTGCACCGTCAAATTGACGTAGAAGCCTAAACCACCTATTAATTATGCATAATCAAAGGCGAGGTCACTTTGAGTGACCAGTGGTTGTGGTCACAGATTGCTAGCTGTCTACCTAGGCATTAGCAATGTACCTCTGCTCAACTTTTAAACCTATTTTTGAATTAGCGAGTAGTTAGGCAGAGTCAGGCACTGAGAAGATGGCGACGGCCGGAGACCACCAAATACTCATAGCACGCACCATGACTTGGCTTGTTAGGGCTGCGACCAAGTCACCAAGCTGAAGGTCAGTCGCTGCAAAGTGTTGGGCCATTGGTTAGCATCTCTGGCTTTAGGTTTTGCAGTTTTTTAGTTTGCAGAAAAGTCACATTTTAAGAATTGCCAGATAAAATTGCATTCCTGAACAGTTTACATTTGCAGTGTGCAATATGTATTTTTCAAACCGCAGCAGTCTGAGGGAAGACATTAATGCCTTGGGGTGGCTTTGTGAGAGATATGGATTGTTTGAGTAACACCGTGCAGCATAGACAGTGGCCTCTCTGTATATAACATTTCATACAATGATTGTGAACATAGCTCGACCCTGAACACAAAAATGCAAATATATGCTGTTCACACTGTGCCTAAGGAGGTTTAACACATTGCTTGGAGACAATATATGTAGCAACTGAGGTTTTCCATGGAAGAATTTATTTAGGTTTATTTAGGTTCAGTTCTATGCCTAATATTTATCCAAAATCAAAGTTACAGTCTATTGAATTAAACTTTATTCATTACTAGTGACTGCTGCCACGACTACTGGCAGTACACAGAACAAGTTTACAGATCTCCACCGCCTCAGCAGAGAACAGATCATTTTCTTTATGTCACTTGTAAAAGACCCATTTATAACTGTGAAATTCACTCAATAAATTCTACTGCCCTCCACGGCCTTTTCTCCCTCCGCGGCACACATCACAAAATGTCACCACCAAACGCCTTCGAATTGTTCCCCAAACTCTGCAACAAACAAGTACGAGCGAGAGCATTATTCACACTGTAAACACCTCGGGCCCTTTTTTGCGGGAAGCTCGCCTCCCCTCAAAATGGTTTCATAGCATTAAATATGATGCATTTTGATATCCCGTTTGTTGTCTATGAAATTCCCTGGCTCCTACTTGGCACTGCCAGGCTGTGTTGGAGGAGGTTTATGATGATCTGAGTGCACCCTTGACTGGCTTCATGAGGTGTGAAGTCACCAAGGTCCAATGTATAGGCATACGTAAGGCAAAAATGCAGAATCAGCTCAAGGTATATGACCACCGGCGTCCGATTCATCCCAGACATGACAGACAGATTTAGAGGAAAAACACATTTTTAATTAATGGCTGTGATTAAAAATACAATATTCTGTCTGCGAAATCGCGTTTTTCTTTCCCGACAATAGATATCAAGGACACGCTCCTGTTTGAAGCAGCAAACTTTAGGAGTTTAAATATTAAGAGCCTATTTTTCAGGCATTGCATAATCATGTGTAATGCAGGGTTTACTGTGCAGAAGGTTAAATACACAGACAGCCTACGTGTTAAAGATTTTTTTTCCATGTCGGCCAGTAACTAGATTATATCTTGTTTGCATATCTTGGAATGTTTCATATATGTAACTTCTACTGTAAAATGTTTGTGTACAATCACGTACAACTACAAATCATTTTTGTTAGCTTAGAATGAGTGATTCGTATTTAGCTTCTACAGAGTCGGCCACCATGTGTCTACAGTAGCCTACAACGGACAAACCAAAAACTGGAACTGTAGAGAGCCTTTCACGTTTTTAAGTTGACGAAGCAATGACTTTAGGTTCTGTGCCACGTTCGGAAAAGAAAGGATATTTACTTGGACGCAGTTTGCAACTTTACCACCAGGTGTTGCTAAATCCTACACACTGGTCCTTTAAAATATCTGCGTGTTCAAACATTTAGTTCTATGAGGTTCCACAGTCCTAAAACTATAAAACTCTTCAGCTAGGTAATATTGCTGTCAGCTCGTGCCTTTGCTTTAGCTGCATCTGAACACACAGAATGTGCCTATATCCTGCATTCAGTCTCTCAGCAGTGAAATCATTAACAAATGTCAGCGTGCCAGTTCCACTGGCAGCCATACATACACAAACCATAACAGAAATGTCGCCATGTTTGGCAGAGGAGAAGATGTTTTGGGAGATGAGTTGTTCCTTTTTTCCTCTTTCAATAGTTTTAATAGAATCTTTTTATTTTAGTCTCTTTAGTTCACGGAAGATAGTTTGAGAACTCAAATGGTTTCTATGTGAACGTTTTGAGAAATTTCAACCTGGACTTTACATCTTGTGCTGAATCCTCTGAGGTCTTGATCGCTGATCTATTATTCTTAACTGTGCAGACAGAAAGGCCTATGTCTCTTCATTCATGCAAATTATTCTCCCCTTCTTCTCACTGAGACTTGTGCCTTTCAGTCTAGAACAAATCCAACTGTTGGCCAACTATCTTTGATGTATCTCTGATGGATCTTCTTCACTTAAATCTGGCAACTCTCAGTCAACTCTGCGATACATATCGGCTTTTATGTGCTGCATTAAAGCTGCAAAACACACAGCTGCACAAGAAAGTGTTCAATTTCCTATGAACCTATATCTCTCACACAAAGTTATTTCAATATTGGAGGAAGCTTACTCAAATTAAAGCTGGGACTTTGCATTTTAATGAATTTTAAATTGAATGTGCTGCACCACAGCAGGAAGGACAAAAAAATGTATAACTGTCTGACTGTCTAAATACTTACAGTCTGAACAGTGCATGGTATGAGAGTGTTTGCCTGCATAAAGGTTAATGAAAACACTAAACGTGTCATCTTGTCATGTAGCCTATCATTCTGTTGCTGCAGTTGGCAGACGGAGGGAGCAGTAAAAGGGTGAAACATGGAGGTGAAACTTCCAGCTCAACCGTACGCTTGTTTCAAAGCTACAACGCAGGATTGCTTCATAATCATGGAGTAAAATAACAGCATTTCATTTCAACAAATGAGGTTTTGACCCCCATCAATGAACATGAAGAAACGACAACAATAAATGAGCATACAAGCTGTAGCTTCTGTCCAGGCTTACCACCGTCACTGGCTCTGAATTAAAACCAGTCTTCTGTTTATAATAACGTCAGGGCACTTGTAGTATTATCACCGGCGGAGGGCGGTTTGCAAATCCACAGACACTCAGATCTTAACTAGTGTCATAAAAACTGCAGAATAAGCAATAGCTGGGGAAAACATGGAAGTATTTGAAAAATGGCATAATTACTTGTAAGTCTGAGTGAACATCTCCTGGGGCGTGAAAGAATTGTCTGCATTCAATTAAACAGGCCTATCTAAATAGTCTCATCGCATTATATTTATTCATAAAGGTCACCCACTTACGAGTAAACTTTCAAAATAAATTATTTTGTGAAATTTACATGAAATTTGAATAATTTCTACTTTAGATTCAAAAGGGAACTTTTGTGGATATTGACCCAGGAGAAAATCCCACAGGCTTCACAGAAATGTACGTGACACCACAGCGGATTAAACACCACCATAATGTCCGGTGAGACTGTGATGCAGACACAGCTGGTGTTAAACCAGTCTCCAGTACTACAGTCTTTGGATCGGAACCCTTCGGGCTGACAGATGAAGTATGTCTCTTTCTCCAAGGCTATGGATAGCACCCCCCCCCCCACCACCTCCCGACCTCCAGGAACATCAGTTTGTAGAACATTGTGTTAGAAATCCTCTTGGGATCCGAGCCGGGAGCTCTGGAGCTAATAGGTACAGATATCCATTTTCTTCCCTGCCTGCACTTTCTTCCTCATTCCGCTGCGCTGCAAAAAATGTCTGTCTCAAATGTACTTGTACTCAGAAAGTGGCATTTGCTGCTATACCACTCTGACCACGGCAGGAATAAACGGAGCAACTTCTGCTGAGGCGATTAGTACATGTCCTAGCAAGTGGTGGCAAATCAAAATATAATACTGAATCACCTTATATGGAGGGTGGGCTTATGTTAACAGATGTGGAACGTAAAATCACCTAAACACCTCATAGACTGTACAGTACAAAGATGGAGGCGGAACTGCTCTCCTCAAAAGTGAAGCCAAAGCAAGTAGAGCTCCTCCTGGTGACTGGCTGCAGTATAGGTCATAAGCTCCGCCCCCTCCATGTTAGTGGATGGGACTTGGGCCGAACTAACATACACACCAAGGATGGTTGCTGTCATTTTCAGGTTTTGGAGAAGTTTTGTTTTAGTTAGTTATTTGATGCTATGGAAACAGGATGTGACATCCTGTTGTGACCACCAATTGCCATGCCAACTGCTCCGTAAAGTGGTCCCGCTGGATTGTGACAGTTGTAAAAGAAATAGATAAAAAAATAATAATAATAATAAGCATAGTGTATAAGCCAACATTTCATTGTAACTTGTGGAGGTACAGCAGAGTGCAGTATTAATTAAACGAAAACTCGAGTAAGTCTGGATGAGGTGTGGTCGGGTCATCGATATCTCGGCTCCACGTGGCTCCACCCTCGGACCGTACCGCACAGACTCTGGCTCCAAACTCGCAAGATGGCGCTGCCCGTATCCCCAGGAAAACAGCATCAGTTTGGCCAATGGAACACCTTGATAAAAACTTGTTTAAACTCCTCATTTTTGTGTGTGGTATTGTTATCAGGTTTGATCTGGGACTCAGCAGGGCTTCAAGCTGTGGTGCACTTGTGTTCTAGCTAATGAGCCACAGCCACTGTCACCTGCAGGCATCTGACTGTTGGGGAACAAACATCAGAGTGTTGCTTTTCTAATGAGAACTAATTGTCACGGATGTAGCGAGGAAGGGAGGACCCAAGTGCAAGACACGCAGGCCGCAGAGGCACAATGAGCAACTCAAAGTAAATTTAACAAAAGGCACCGCAGAGGTAAGACGGTAACTCCTAAAACACAAGTGCAGCAAAAGATTAAAGCCAATGAGAAGAGAAAGAGGCAGCAACAACTGGACAAGAGCATTTCCACTCATACAATGTGAAGGGAACACAAGGGATTGGGACTGAACAGCTGTGTAGCCTTAAGAAACCACTAATCAATGAGGCTAACTGGAAATAAAGGATTCAATTTGCTAGGGAGCATAAAGATTGGACTCTGGACATCAGGGTAAGAAGAGAGGCAGATGAAGTGATGCACCCATCATGCCTAGTGTTTACTGTACAAGCCTGTGGGGGCAGTGCTATGATCTGGGGTTGCTGCAGTTGCTCAGGTCTAGGTTCAGCAACATTATGTGCCCAAAGAATGAGGTTAGCTGACTACCTGAATATACTGAATGACCAGGTTATTCCATCAATGGATGGCACGGACATATTCCAAGATGACAATGTCAAATTGTGAAAGAGTGGTTCAGGGAGCATGAGACATCATTTTCACACATGGATTGGCCACCACAGAGTCCAGACCTTAACCCCATTGAGGATCTTTGGGATGTGATGGAGAAGGCTTTGCACAGTGGTCAGACTCTCCCATCATCAATACAAGATCTTGGTGAATTATCGAAACATTGCCACAGCGAATGCGCGCTGTAATCAAAGCTAAAGGCGGTCCAACGAAATATTAGAGTGTGAGACCTTTTTTTTTTGGCCAGGCAGTGTGTATGCACAGAAAACAAGGGCTGATGTGTCAATGAGGCACAGGTGAAACCAATGAGGGGCAGAAAAAAGACACAAAGCAAGACAGGTGAGTGGAATCACAGGGGCGGGAAAAGACAAGGACAGGAAGTAAAACTGGCTTCAAAGTAAAGAGAAAAACGACTACAAACTGAAACAGGAAACCAAACTGGATATCAAAAGATGCCAAAACACAATATAGTGACAGTAATGTTGCCTTCAGAAGATGTTGTGTTTAACGTTTTTAATGAAAAGAGTTCACATGAACGTCATCTCTGTGTGGCGTTCACAGTCTTTTACATGGAAATGCTCCTTAAGGCCCTAGTTCATGAGTTGTGGCGTGATTGCTGACATTTTCAGAAGTGTAAAGGTGGATGGTAAGTTGATAGGTTGTAATTTTGTCCTAAGTTATAAAGTAAATTCATAATATTTTTGTGAAAAATGTTGCTTTTGCACGATTATACCTTTGCATTTCCGACATTAAGGTACCCGGTTGTTAGGTACCCGGTTCTCTCAGATCGTCCTCGGCCACCCAACTTAATGCACCACCTGCCTGTTACGGTCCACCATTGGTTTCACAAGAATAAATGGCTCGCACTGGAATAGCCTACGCCTTTATACTGTTTAATAACTGTACTCGTTCAACGTTACCTCACTGCTAGATTGTGCCTGACAGTACACCAGCTTTTAAATGACTTTAGACTTTATTTTGAAGATAAACACTTGAATTTTGGATGAAGTGAGTCTTTATTTAGCACTGAAACGCTCTAAACATCTCCTCCACTCACGCTTACACGTGTGTTCCCTGTGTTAAACATCTCAGGACTGGCCTGCATGTGTGACTTGTAAACGCGGATATTTTTTGCAGCGTGCTTCGCCTCCACCAGACGAAGACGCGGATGAGAGCAGGCTTCTGGGATATGACTGACGGCTCCTCTCAGCCAACCAGCGCCGGGACGCTGCGAGCGACTCGCCCGCTTCCCCGACGCTATTGGCTGTCCTCCGGTGAGTCGGGGGTTTGTTCTAATATTAATGACTGCTGAGGAGACGGCGGAGCATCTATGTGGTCCGCCTGACACTTGATCGAGGGGAGAGATGCGCCCTTAGCAGCCGCCGCCGCCACGACGGGAAGGGAAGGGCACAGGGAACACATGAATCTTTCTCCGCACTCTCGCCAGCCTGCTTTTGGACTTCGCCGTTAATTTTTTTAATTTTTTATGTTTTTTTTGCTTTGCTCCTCACGCGGGAGCTCGTGCGTTTTCACAAGAGCTCAGAACTGATCCCTCGTCAACTGCGTGAAAATAAGAAGACCACACATTGTTGACTGGTTTTTATGTTTTGCGCGCTGGGTCCCTCTCGCTCTCGCTCTCTTTCTCTCTCTCTCTCCTCACTGGATCGGCGCACTTGATGGGAATATAGACAGCACATACCGCCTGGCATGCGATGATGATTAGACCTGGTAAGTTCACTCTGTTTGCTCCTTTAATTCCTCCTCATTTGATCCATTTCGCATGGTCGCGTCTGCGCATTTCCCAAGTTCACGGCAAAGGCTTGAATCCGGTGATTTTGCGGCGTAAATAACGCATCAGGTCTCCTCCTAAATACCAATCACTCGTGCGCGATTGCGGACACGAGGGAGAAATATTGCAGGATAATTGGGGCCGGTGACCGGCCTCGAACCCCCCTCACTTGACGTGGAGACGCGCTTTTTTTCTTTTTTTTTTTTTTGCGCAACTATGCAGGATGCGCCTCGACCGGACCAGATTTTTGGAGTGGGTTAACAAGGCGCAATGATTAAAGACGCGCAAGAGGGATGTGAGTGAGTGTGTGTGCGTGCGCGCCGTGGTTGTGTGTGTGTGTGTGTGTGTGTGTGTTTGCGTAATGATGGACTGGCAGTTTCATGTCCTCGGGTCCTGCTTAGTGAGCGCACACCAGACCAGACACGTCTCGAAGAAATCCACAGAATGGTGGCCACCCCCCCCCCACCCCCTTCCTCTTCCTCACCCCTCTCCCCCCTCTCTGCTAAACCTTCCTGTTGCAAACAGAGAAGTCGACACTGACACATGCCAGGAAAGTACATCACACGCACCCCCCCTCCCTTTTTGTTTTGTTTCTTTAAATCAGCATTACGCACTCGTTCATGGATGGATTGCTTGGCTCCGCCGCCACATTGCGTCCAGGGCTTTTGCGTAATTAACACAAGCTCGCTCAGACGCGTCTTCAAGCGCATTCACCATCATCACTTCACCTGCTTGTGCCTGCACACCCACACATCCAGGCTGGAGAGAGAGAAAGAGAGAGAAAAAAAGGCATTCACTAATCCCTGAACTGCATTGGGGCGTCTCTCTACCTTCCCTTTCTCTCTCACCTCAACATTTATCCCTCAAACCTTCTCTTCTCCGTCCTAACGCATGTCACACAGCACATGTATTACTCATGGATCTTCCAAAGGCAGATAAACAGCTAATGGCCGATGATGACAAATGTGTGTGTGTGTGTGTGTGTGTTTTTCCTCCAAGGGAGCTGCTGAATATGATTGCTGTAATCTTCCGTGCAGCCGTGTGTGCATGTGTCCGCTTCCTCGTTTCCCGGTGATGGATACAATAAATCCGTGGCCTCCGCGGTCGCGAATGACTCACCCAGAGCGGCGGCGGCGGCTGCTGGCTGTACGTGAAACGCACACGCGCGCGCGGTCGGATTGCCACACGAGAGCGGCGGCGGCGGCCCTCGCATGAGACGCCACGCCACGCTGAGAAAACCTCAGCCCTCACACACACACACACGCATTTGTCCCCACTTATGATTATCTGACTGCCCGCTGGTCAAGCCGAAGCCATTTGTAGCCGATATCATCGTATTCTGCTGCAGGTTTTTCCACATATTAGAGCGGATATTTGTGAGCGCGGAATGGTGGCGATTCTCCTCCGTGCAAAGTTTTGGTCCCGAACACTTTTTCGAGGCTCAGAAATGGAGCCTGCTCGGCGTCGTGGGCACGCTGCCTTTTCTCCCCCGGCGGCACTGAAAACACAAAATGGGTTTCTTCATTAATTTGGGCACATTTGTTCAAAACAAATCAATATTACATGTCCACAACAACTCATACGCTTAAAGTGAGTGGCTTTGCGAATTGCCTATTGATCCGCGTGTGAAACGGTGAGAAGCAGAGGCGGGGTGGAGAAGGAAGGTATAGTGCCTGCAGTGGCCTTGTGGAGGCTTGGAGAGCGTGATGGGCAGCCCCGGTGTGGGTGTTCCATATTAATTTCTCCATAGGCAGAGGACGGCAGGTCCCCGTGAGGTGAGAGGACGTGTGGGTGCCGTATGCTGCCGCTTGTTGGGTGCAAGCTTTCGGAAACCCGCGCTATACGATGCCATCGGAAATCAAACTGATATCGAGGTTTATTTATCCTCACAACGACGATAACGAGACGCCCAAGGATCTATCGGCGCTCCTGAGTGAAATGCATGTAAACATATTCACAAGACGGCTGCAGGGGATCAGCCTGTGCAGTCAAGCATGGGCTCTCTGATGGCATCCTGTTCCCAAACAAACACAGGCTCCCATTAAAATGGAATAAGCTGAGACAGAGGGCAAAACGAGCAGGAGGGGAAGAGAACAGTGTGTGCTTTGGATCTAGTGGACGGACTCCGTCAGAACCACATTATATGGAAAAGGGAAAGAAGGAAATAAGGACAGAGAAAGGCAAGGGATCAAAATAGTTCACTGGCAACATCCGTGACATTTGGGCGTTCTTAGTGCACATCAAAGGTCAGAATCAGATGTGGCACTTCCTTTGTGTCCAGTGACATTTGCTTTTGCATTTTGGTTTCAGGTATTTAGCTCGCACACGCTCCTAGATGTGAGTGGGCAGCGCAGCTCTTAACAAAAGGTGCACTAAAAGCTAATGCTGACGCTGACGCTCACCCCGACATCAAAGCTATTAAGCGCTAATTAGTCTGCTATTCTGCAGATTCATATCAGAGCCGGACACAGCGGAGGCATATGCCCATATTGCAGTTTCAAACATGAGTGGAGAAGGAGGAGGACATCTAAAAGGACCCCTGCTGTGCCGTCCATCTGCTCTGCATGGGGACTGATACATATAGTGCTCTGATGAAAAATGCAGGTGATGCTGTTTTATTTTTTTTTTAACGTATCGATTCACGTGCAGTGATTGAAACGCCGCGTTTTGTACACGCACGTGCACACAGGCTGTTATTCCCGTCCCCAAATCAGCTAATCAGCGAGAGCCTCCGAGCAGGCGAAGCCATCTGAAGGCGCCGTATCTTTCATCTGTTTTAGCGCGGGAGGGGGGAGGCGAGAGGATCAGAGAATGAAAAACAGAAAGAGAAGGCCCACATCAAACCCCTATGAAATCATAATAAAGAGGTCCAAGCCAGCGATAAATGCATTTCAGTGGCATATAATGATTGATTCCGTCTGCCGTGGGAACCCATTCCCTCCAGGCTTGTGGCCCCTTGACCAGCCATATATTATTCATATAAATATAGATAGCTGCACATCTTAGAGGCAGCACACATGCCACATTTGCACCTGCAGATTCAATTTGGCCCTGACTTTGAGGGATATGCCGCCGGCTCCTTTCCCTCCTGCCTGTCCCCCCCCCCCTCCTCGCACCTCCCTCTTTCACTCTAGCTAGCAGCTATACATGGAACATTATGCAGATTTTTGTCAAGAGTGAGTGCGATTATGTTGGTGGGGGAGAAATGAGTGTAGGAATGTTCGCTACGCCTTTGACCTTATCAGCGGCAGCCTTAAGCTGGATACCTTGGCTTAATTTTAATAGATGCAGCACTATGCGAATTAGACAAGGGGACCTAGCTGTGCTCTTTCACCGTGTGCGGCGTTATGCATGCATTATGCGAATGAGCCGGCGCATGTTTGCTTTTTTATGCTCTCTGCGAGGGACCCGCTCGGCTAAACTGCGCGGATCCCTTTTTCCGTGTGTACGTACACGTTCAGGCGGGTGTGCGTTCGAAAGTGCTCGCATATGTGTGTGTGCGCCCGATCTCCCTCACTCAGCCCAAGGGCACGTCTTGTCCAGAAAAGAGCTGAAAACCCAGAGACGGAGGTCCTGTGGTTAATTTGGAACATTGATTTCGCATTAACAGCCGACTTGCCGCTGATTCACGGCCGCACAAGTGCAGATGTAAGGGGAAAGGTTCCCGTCGGCTCCCGCATGGATGCACACGGGCTCAGACGCACGTGCACGCGGGAGGGTCCATTATGCATACAAACATATAAGCTTCCTTTTAATGGACTCTCCCTTACCTTGGAGGGAGCGTAATAGTAAATCAATGAGGTGGAGGTCAGAGGAGAGAGGGATGCTGAAGCCTCCTGGAGGTCTCCACCCAACGTGGGGCTCACCCAGAATGTGTAGCAGGTTTGGTTGCACAACGGCTGTGCTATGTGTTCACTGTTTGTCGAAGGACCACCTGAAAGTGTGGACATTTTCCTTTGTTTTCCATGTTATATGCCAAACTTGTTCCCAAACGTCACAAATTTGCTTTATATTATATATTATAAGAAGAACAAATGCACAAAATTATATTTGTAGCATTGCAAAACCACATATATTTATTATAAAGCTATTGTTATAGAGAAACAATAGATCAGTCATTTACACAGTTGCATGGAAAACATAAAATCACAACCAGCTACCCTAACATAGGGATGCTACTTTTATTTACATACAAAAAGGTGGTGAGGTTACCAATAAGTGTGCTGCAGTGGCCAAAATCCTTGGCACTGATAATTAGGAAATAGAAGGTAGCCGAACAGATGGTCAGGCATGTATGTAAATGGACTAGACATGGCATGGCAGGGGTGACAAGTATTGGGGTAGGCAATTAGGCCGACACCAAGCAAGCAACAGGGCCAGCCGGAGAAAGCAAGACGGGGACCAGGACACGCAGGGACTCAAAATGAAATGCCTCCCTATAGTCCGTCGCCTGCGTGGACCGCGCTTGCTAATGGGAAACATAAGGAGATATGTCGGCCATAAGGGTTTGGAGAGCAAAGGCAAATGTGAGAAAGCAAGATGAAAAGGACAAGGTTTATAAAAAGAGATGTGGGGGTTGAGTGAGCGAACGAGAAAACGAACGGACAAAAAAAAAAAAAAAAAAGAGCCAGAGCGAGAAGGGAGTGACTTGAAGAAAGCCTTGCAAGGCTTATTACCAGTGGATCAAAATTCCCAGTGAACCATTTCTACAATGCACCGGCTATTCTCCTGAAAGAGGAGGCAATTCGGCTGCGCCCTACTTTCCACTTACGTCTGACCTTTATGTCTTCCACCCAGTTTTACCACAGTGAGTATAATGTCTACCTCTCAGCAGATGCAATACTGCCTTGTTACCACTTAAACCGTGCAGGCCCCATAATCATGTCCCTCAGGGCCAATAAGCTGCCCACAAAAACCTACATCTAGATCGCAGACATTTTCTCTCCCGTGCTCGCGTTTGCTCACAGAAGTTGTGTTTGGTATAATAAATGATTTTATTTGTGCTCGAACTGTAGGTCAACTCATCTCCACTCAGGGCATTGATGAGCGCCCGACCCGCGCCGAAGCAATCACCTCCGCGTCCCCCGCTTCGCTAAACCCCGTCCGAGCCCCGCAAAGCGAGCGGGGAGGATTTATAACTCATTTTCAATAAACTGCATAAAACAAACAGTTCTGGCCGGCTGTTGGGCGGCCCAGACGACTCGAGTCAGGCTTTCCTGAATTAGCACCGCGGAGCCACCAGGACCAGCGCTTTCTGCCCCGACTGTGCACACTCATTAATTTAAAGTGGTCATATCTCACTGGTCTCTAATCAAACCGCATTTGTGCCATTACTGTCCAGAACAGGCACGGTGTTAGTATAATGGAGGCGGCCCGGTGGGATGGTGCGCGAGGTGTTGCCAAGATGTGAATGGAAAAGCTTTTCACCTTGACAGTGGGCGAACCTCTTAAATGTAATTTGGTTTCCAGATGGGAGCAAATGATTTCGAAACAGTGTAAAATGTATAAAATGAAATTGGAATCATGAAACACTGGGCAACAATAATAATAAATGTGCAGCATTTCAGTAAGGGAAAGAGGTTTTAGCTATGTCAAATGTCATTTTAATTAGGAGTGAAATCTGACTAACAAGGACCAAAGGCACGCCAGTTTATAAAGGTGATGCAACGACACCGACACCTCTGAACTGCTTCTTTATGAGAATATGTCAATACATATTCTCTAGTAGCTTCCAACTCTTAATGGTGATGCAATGATGCTGTCATAAAAAAAGCATTATCTGACAAGACTACCTCTATCCAGTGTTCAAAAATGAACCTGAGGAACAAGGATTCAAAATATTGCAAAAGAGTCTAAGCTTGGCTAAGGTATAAAGCATTAATAAAAATGATTTATCTGCATAAATTAGGATCTACTTAAAGCGCGCAACCTAAACATCCGCTGAAACACCTATTCCATCCAGCATGAACCCAACAGAAATGGCATATTTCATTCGTTTTAGCTTTTGTTGGTTTTCCGGAACTCGGTTTTGGGGATGGATCAAACGAATTTTACGTAGTGACGAACCCACACCCGATTCTTCCACTGCTCTCAACTTCGTGCTTTGTCTTTCATCTCTCAGTTCAGCTTCAGTTCGTTTCACTTTCAGCGCTGCCAGGCTCTGCTTAGACATCCTCGGATTTGTTGTGACCGACCAACGCTGTCCGCTGTCAACCACTGCTACGGCACCACTAGTGCGATAGTGATGGTTTTTGTGAGTTTAGTGCGACTCTTTGCCGTCAAATTGACGTTTGCGCAAAAGTGCAAGAAATGTCAGCAAGCCTTTCCGCTGAGATATCTCGTTCGCAAGAATAGGACGTACAGACTTCCCTAAAATATGACAAAAAGCCGGATATGCTTCTGTAGAGTCGTTTGTTATCTATTAGTGGATAGCAGGAGAAGCTAAATGGAAAGTGAAAATCCTCAGATGGATTGAAACCGACGCTTTGAATCACAAACACAAATGCTTTGAATCCTCTGGATGAATGCGCAACTTTGCGTGCCGTTGGGTTTCTTGTTCGACTTGAAAGATGGTGATACGTCGGCGTATTTCTTCAGAGCCTTGCCGCTGCATCCGGTGGTAGTAAACAACCCTAGCTGTGCATCACGCGGTTAAGGCGGTCTTGAAACATGCCAGATACAAGGCGCTTGTTTGTTCTAATGTTCACAGCGAGGATTAACAATGGCGAAAGAGAAAAGCCCATGGGCTAGACTGTCAGCCTCCTACTGTAATGGAGCTGCTTTGGAGACCATGGCTTGAATGATTGCCCTCCCTTCCCGTGACACCTGGGAGCTTGTGTTAGCTCCATGAGTGAACACCTTAGCCTGACCTATAAAAGGCTCCCCTCAACAAATGTCAAAGCTTAGGCTTAATGTGTTCGCCGAGGTAGACATTAGGTTACAGGAGATCCCATTTCAAGCTTTCTGGGTTATATCACCAGGTGCTGATTATGTATCACTGTACTCTCGGTTTCCTCAAGCTTTTCCACGCACAGATTACAAACATCCATCTTTGAATTCAATTTACCCCAGCTATATTAACCACATTTCTCTTTGCCCGGCCGTTACGCGGCCACTTAGTGCCAAATACACCACCGCCTTTCGGTTTCTGCTATTTTTCTTCCCACTGGATTTTAGCTAATTCCTCCGACCCGTGGCCATGCTAAGGCTATACCAAAATAAATATTTCCCGCAGCGACAGCACTCCAAGGGTCACTCGAGGTTAATACCCCACTGACTAAGACAAGTTCCTCCTCTGACAAGTCATTTTGTCCTCCAGATCTCTTCTCTCGCCTCCGCTCCGCCTCAATTACCAGCAACTGATCAGCCAGCTTTTGTGGGGAAATTAGCTCGACACAGTAGCTGTATGCGCGCGTGTGAAGGGGGTGTTGCGGCTGGGTAACTTGATAATGGGTTAGTGCAAGTGGTGTGTGGACTCCAAAGTCACAGCAGTCACGGTGCAAGGCCTCCAGAATATAGACTGCCTCTTTTACTTGGCTCCACATAAAGCCTAGTAGTAGTACAATACCAATTTGCGTATTTAACGGCCTGTAGATTATTAGGATAGTTCACTTAAAATGATCAGCCTTAAGTGTAGTGAGATGCCGCGACTATACCCTTAACAAACAGCCAAACAAGCATTTTAAATGGAGGCTTTTCAATTTGGCTTTTATGTTAACACGTCTTGAGCTCTGAGGTATATTGATCTCCCGGATGTTTCACTTTCCATCTGCATTCGCTTAATCTGAATTGCATTTATTTATTTATTTATTCTAGTTGTGCTCTCCGTTAGCCATCCAGCCTCACTTGTCTTTATTTCAGACTGCTTTATTATGTATGTCATCGACTCAGCGCTACTCTGCTCCTGCCCGAAGACTCTGTACATCAGACACATTGCCACACAAGATGTCACCTCGGATTGCATCAGCTCCTGCCAATGTTTCCCCTCGACAACCCTTCACCGGGACCCCACATGACACCCAGGAAGAGCATATGCAAGCTCATTTTTTACAGATGAGGTCGCATATGCTGAGAAATAATTTGCAGAATAACTGAAAGCTCTTCAAAAACGACTTTTGCATTTGCAGATTTTGCTCAAGTGTTATACAGTAAGATTCCCATTTTTCCTCCACAGTCATATCTGAAATCTGCATTTTAATGAACCACATGTTGGGTTATCCTTAACAGAATTGCACCCCGTTAATCAGCAAGGAAATATGTTTGAAATCTGCGTCTGCTGGCCACACCAGCATGCAGATTGTCCACTTAAGCCTTCCTAATCCCATCCTTGATTTTCACCAGTGTGGACAAGGAAGCATTAACATTAACCAACCCAACATTTATTTCTCAATCTGTCCCCGTTTTCAAACCTCCTTATAGTCCATAACGTCCTCACCGACACTTAAATATGTGGTGTAAATAGGGCAACGCTGTTTCTTATTCCACACAGACGGTGTCCATTCAGAAGCTTTTAGGGCCGCGGTGTCTCAGAAATGACTAAATCAATCGATCAGTATAAATAAAAATAATGTCCCCACTGACACAATTAACATCGCCGGCGAAAAAAATAACAACACAGTCTGTTGGAACCACTTGCAGTCCATGCACGATAAAGCTAAGCCATAACAGTTAACCTGGCCACATTACACTGCTGGTAATTGTGATCGCCAAGGAGAGAAGCCAGAGCGAGTTGTCCTGTGCTTCCAGAGTACAGATCAACCGCACAGCCCACAATGAAGAACCGGTGCTCAGGGAGGGAAGCTAAACCCTGTTTATCAGAATGCTCTGGGTGTAGGAGCTTATTAAAATGCCAGGTGCTTTTGAAAAATAATACCCCCTCCCCCCTTCTCTCTCTCTCTCCCTTTCTGTAGCTCCCTTGTCTGTCTCCCTCATACAAACCAGACTCTAGCCCAGTGCAGGAGCAGAGGTTGAGGAATGAACCCTTGGCTCGGCTTTGCCAGCGGGGCAAACTGCAGCGTTTCTGCCGCCTCTCAGAACTTCTTATTCATTTATTTATTTATTTCCCTCCTCCTCCTCCTCCTCCACACATCTCCCCTGTGGCCACTGAGGTGGAAACGGCGAGGGTGATGAAATGAAATCATTTCTCCCTTTCCTTGTTCTCACTTCCCCCAGCCGCCGTCACACTTCTTCTCTCGATTCTTTCCATTTCATCCCCCGTCTCTTTTGACTTTTTTTTCCCCGACGATGTGGCGCCTGAGCTTATAGGCCCCCGAAAATATCGCAAGCACCATCAAGCCCATCTGGTTCAGTAAGAGGCAGTCACATACGACAAATTACATGGTCCACTTCAGCTGTGGAGTTTCTGCCACAGCAGGATTCGACGGAGACACTAATAATATGATGGTACAAGAGACACTACATAAAGAAAAGAGGTGCCTGACTCACATTCAGGAGGATGAATCATAGTTATATTTATAATGTAGCATTATACTCTATTATTATTTCTTCCTAAAGGCAAGTACCATGCTTGTATGATAAGGAGACTTCAACAAATATTTCTTACTGGAAGCAAAGTGGGAAATAACTATATTGCTACTTCTACACTATATGTGTGTATATATATATATACACATATATATACACACATACATATATATTTGTAATGGCCTTATAATGTTTGCTGCTACTCTTTTATTCTTCATGGTGCTACATCTCATAACTATGCAAATAAATCCTCATAGTTATTGGCCCATTGCAAATGTCATATTGCAGAGACTTCAGAGCTCATTACAGATTGCTAGTAAAACAAATATAGGCATTTTTAATATTGCAGTAATGCACACTTTTGTTCTTTATAAACCAAAAGCAACTGTGTTAACGTGAGAAGGCAAGTACAATATATTCAAAGTGTGTTTTAGCCTCAGGCGTTCATTTAGATTCAGATGTGACTCCCTAGTTACTATACGGTGCACGACTGAATATTTAACCCATTGCCATTTTCGTCGTGTCTAAATGGGAAAGCGCAACGCAGGAGTCGGCGGGCACGTGACTGTATCCTCCTCACGTTTCTATTAGTTTAAAACGCCCTCAAACGGATAATTCCAGGACTAAATTGTTAAGTGTGCGGGGTGAACGGGGGAGGGGGGGACATTTCGAACACAGCAAAGGTGTCACTTTAAATGTCACTTTAAGAAAAACGATTGTCTGGTATTTCCGCTGTGCTGTGTGCTATATATAACATCTGTGTTCAAGACTGTAGTCTGTTGCGTTTTCCAAAAAGCCTTATTAGCACACAGACTTGCGAGAACGGTAAACCGCGTCGACACACTGCTGTATTTTAATTTTCACGGCTGCCGCTTGCTGCATCTTCCGACAAGCAGGTGCAAACTGCATATGGGTCAACTGCTTAGTTTGCATGTGTGGCCTAACTGTCTCACTCCGCTGTGCGTTATTGGCTGCTCATTTACTTGTTGCTATAGTGACTGACATATTCCAGTGTCTTTAAGCAGCTTGCCCTAAAGGCTAATGCTTAAGTCCCCTGGACGTCTGCCATTTGAGAATGTGAATAAAGCCTTCTCTTTAACCAGTAATAGACTCACACCGCTAACATCAGGATTGTCGGGGCACGTGTGGCACGTCCCCAGAATGAAGTCTAGAAGGTCAGGCAGATATAGATCCATTGTTCCGAGTCTTAAAAGCAGCATGTATAAATGTCAACATGCCTATAACCAACGTCAATACGCCAAAATCCCTTTCTCATGACATTCCCTGACCATCTCTGTGATCGTGTAACACTCACACATCTTCTCTCTGTCTTATTTGTCTCACACAGGTAGGAATGGACTGGGCTGTGGACACTGGACGCTAGTAAAGACCACCAATGAGGACATTCGTCTTTAAAGAAAGAGCAGACGTCTCATGGATACCTATAAATGTATTTCATACAAGTCCTCTGAGGCATAAAAGCGCTCCATCCTTTTTTTCTTTTTCGCTCTCTCCCTCCTCATCGGTTCTGCCTGACTGCAACCTTAGCCCCGAACCCTGACACCAGCTGGCAAAATTGAGTGATTGGTCATTACGTTTCAAGGACGTCTACACAGCAAGACAAAAAAAAAAAAAAAAAACCCAGAGGGAGCCCTGTGGTGGTGGTGGCAGGGGCGACGGTGGCGGAAGGGGTGGTGAGTCAATCGCCTCAGCAGCTGCAGCAAATGATTCATTATTTGTGAAGTTAACAGCTCAGACCGTTTAATCTACAAGGACCAATTTCCTACGGAAAGGAATCGGTCCAATATGAAGGACGCGTCATTTATGGATTGTCTCTTTGTAGGCTTGGCCATGGCCTCTTTTGTTGTGGCCACCGAGGTGAGGCCCGATTGCCCAAAGCTCTGTGTATGTGAAATTAGACCCTGGTTTTCACCCAGTTCGGTGTACATGGAGGCACAGACAGTTGACTGTAATGACTTGGGACTCTTCAGCCTGCCAGAAAAATTACCGGTGGGCACACAAGTACTATTACTGCAAACAAACAATGTCGCCAAGATTGACAAGCCCTTGGATTACCTGGCCAATATCACGGAGATTGATTTATCACAAAACAACCTTTCCTCTATCAGCGACATCCATCTGGGGACCCTTCCTCAGCTGCTATCTCTTCACATGGAAGAGAACTGGATACGAGAGCTACCGGAGCAATGTCTGTCAGATGTGGCTAACCTTCAGGAGCTCTACATGAATCACAACCTCATCTCGTCCATTTCCCCGTTGGCTTTCCAGGGTCTCGGCAGCCTCGTGCGACTCCACCTCAATTCCAACAAGCTGAAGGATATTAAAAGAGAGTGGTTCGAGCCCATGCCAAATCTGGAGATCCTCATGATTGGTGAAAATCCCATTCTTTCCGTCGCCGATATGAACTTCAAACCTCTCAGCAACCTCCGCAGTCTTGTCCTTACCCGAATGAATCTGTCTCAACTTCCTGACGACGCGCTGGCCGGCCTCGACAACTTGGAGAGCATCTCATTCTATGATAACATTTTCCCTGAGGTGCCTCATTCTGCTCTGAGAAATGTAAAAAATCTCAAGTTTTTGGATCTAAATAAAAACCCAATTGCGAGAATACAGCGAGGGGACTTTGTGGATATGCTCCATCTGAAAGAACTTGGGATTAACAGCATGCCAGAGCTCGTTTCCATCGACAGCTTTGCCCTCAACAACCTCCCAGAGTTGACCAAAATAGAGGCCACCAACAATCCCAAACTCTCCTACATCCATCCGAATGCTTTCTACAAACTACCGCGACTGGAAACCCTTATGCTTAATGGCAACGCTCTGAGTGCTCTACACAGGATTACTGTCGAATCTCTCCCAAACCTGAGAGAGGTTAGCATGCACAGCAACCCCATCCGTTGCGACTGTGTAGTCCGTTGGATGAACATGAACAAGACCAATATTCGCTTCATGGAGCCTGATTCACTGTACTGTGTAGAGCCACCGGAGTACGAGGGCCAACATGTCCGCCAGGTGCACTTCAGGGAGATGATGGAGATTTGTCTGCCACTAATATCTCCTGAAAGCATGCCGGGGCATATTAAAGCACGGAATGGGAGCTCTGTGTCACTCCATTGCCGAGCCTTTGCTGAACCAGAGCCAGACATCTACTGGATCACCCCATCTGGTACCCGGGTCCTGCCCAACACCGTGTCTGACAAGTTCTACATGCACCCAGAGGGAACGTTCGACATCTACGATGTAACAGAAAACGAAGCTGGTCTTTACACCTGTGTGGCCCATAATCTGGTGGGAGCTGATCTTAAATCAGTTTCAGTGGAGGTGAATGGATATTTTCCCCAACCTGCAAATGGGTCTCTGAGTGTCGAAGTCAAATCAGTGGAGACAAACTCCATTCTGGTTTCTTGGAAGGCCGGACCGGGTACCTTGGCGCCCAACATTAAATGGTACACTGTCTCAGATGCTAACCATCCCACCACAGCGTTTACCACCAGGGTTCCCTCAGATATCCAGGTTTACAATCTCACCCACCTCAGCCCCGCCACTCAGTATAAAGTATGTGTGGACATCCGCAGCATCCACTACAACCATGACACCAAATGTGTCAATGTCACCACTAAGGGATTAGAGCTGGCAGCCAAGGACATAGAAAAATGGGATGCGGCAGTAATCACTGTCTTTGGTGTGCTCTTGGCCGTGATTTCAGTGGCCTGCCTGCTTATTTATGTGTCTCTGAGGAACCACCACCTTTATGGGGATATAAGAAAATGCGACTCCAAAGCTCTGCTGACACCAGTGGAAGCTACCGGTATGCACTCTTCTTTCTTTACAAAGCTGTGGGTTTCGGGTAAGGGACTGCCAAGCGGAGTGGAAGTGAAAGCCACAGTCATAAATGTATCTGACAATGCCTTTTAAGAAGCGCGGCTTTGTAGAGCACCAAACACCAACTACTGAATGGACAAGGCCATGCGCAGGGGTGGACAATGTTGTACTGTTTTTAAAAGGCCATTGCTGGTCCCCAGCTCAGATACACTGGCAAAACTATTATTGGACTGGGATGGATCGGTTTTAAATAGACTACGTGCTATCCCAGTTTCAACCCTAGTTGAAATGTGGCTTTGTAACCATTACATCAAACCAAGCTAACATCAACAGGAAGGGGTATTTACTGCAAAAAGATATATTTCAGTACCATTCATACAGAAATGCAGGCAGCAAAAAGAACAAAAAGAACGGGAAGATGATGGATGATGATGATGATGATGATGGTCAACTCTCTTGTAATTGACTGTTAAATGTGTTCAGAGTTGTGGAACTGTCCGTGTGGTCCCAAGCAATACCGTCTGTGCTTTGTCGAAACATCCATAGACGAGTTAGAGAACCAGTAACAACAACCCGTCTATTATGGGAAGGGAGATTTAGTAGAGTAGACAAATAACAGTGACTACGGTGTAAGCCTTTTGATGAAATATACCCCCCCTTTTTCTATTTAAAATGAATTCTTGATTTTTCATGGAAATATTGTTATATATTCTATTATGTTGATGTAATGACAAATCCTCTGTATGTGAACAGTCTAAATGGGTTTTAAATTGAGGCAAGGAGCGGGCTACTTTTGATTACAACGTCACATTAAGCTTAATGAAATTTCAGCTACAAAATGGGTATCTAGAGAGGTTATTTGCCAAATGGCTGTTTATGCTTTGTAGTTCTCATTGCAACGGTGACTGGGAGAGAAAGCGCGAACACGTCGGGAACGACAAACGAATACAAACAGGTTGATTAAAACCGAGGCGAGCGATGCGCCATCTCCTCAAGAAGTGGTTTGTTAAGCCCTTGGTAAGTGCCTACAACCAGAACTACGTGAGGTAAACGGGAAGGAGACGGAGGACGCTCGTCAGCCGCAGCAAAACATAAGTCATGTCATCATTGCAGAAGTCACAAGCTATCCTTCAGTACTTTTAGTGGAAATACTTTCTCAGTATTTTTAGCATACATATTTTAAGAAAACATTTTGTTGTTGCTTTGGGTGTAAAGTTAAAAAGCCATTTTTATATTAACTGTATTATATGTGATCAATGGGCACAACAGACTAATTAAGAAAAGCGCTAAGAAAAAAAAATAAATGTCATTGTTTCTTTTACAAACGACTGCCTTCGTTCTCTCTTTTGTTTTCTTCTCACGTCCGTCATACTGACATGTGCTTTTTGTTTTTTGTCATCATCTACAGTAGTCACCGTTGCTGCGAAGTGGGTCGTGACTATTTCTTGACATTTCCGTTTCAAAAATGTAAAAGGGGATGCTGATGATGACCAAGTTGCAGCGAACAAATAACCAAAGGGAGATAAGTCAGGGGACTTCGGATGAATGGTTGAATAGTCGTCCTAACCCTGCGAAGAAGAGGGGAAAAAAAAAAATAGCAACAAAAGAACAGAACTCATTAGCCGCCTCATTAAGAACATGTTCGTCCTTCATCTGGTCTGAATATAGTCACTGTGCTACGGCTACAGCTGCTCAAGCTCAGGCAGGGACACAGCGTCCCTACGCCACACAAAGATAAAGTACAGTACACAAAAGTCGTTCGGGGCGGGATAGAGCCGAGTCTAAAGGTTCGGGACTCGCATTTTATTTGTCTCACTGAATTATCTAGCACCCAGAACATTTCACGGGGAGAAAGCCAAGCATGATGAATGCCCGTCAGAGGCGGAGTGACGTGGCGGATTTATCAAGCAGGGCCCGACGCTCGTACATCAGGCCAGCCTTCAGCGCCACGGACAGAGGCTTTTAGAGCCGGGCCATCTGTCAAAGACAAAGGGAGTTAAAATATGACGCGCTGCTCAGGTAACGCTCGGGAAGGGGCCGCCCCTGTGCAAACACGGGCGCAAATGCAGATGCGCGGGCAAAGGGAGAAACTCTAAAATTCAAGGTCACTCACTGACACAGGGAGAGTCGTGGGAGGCGGCGGAAGAAGAACAAAAAAAAAACCGCAAACTAACAAACACACACGTCTGCCAACCTTTCATCGCCAGAGGTGTCGCAGCCTCGGTCTCGGTCTCGCGTGCTCGGAGAAACGCAACATGACAGCCGCAGAGGCAGCTAAATGAGTTCACAGTCCAAACATGTGCCTTGAGATTAAAGCAGCTCTTGGATATTAGCCATACTCTCCATGCTTTTTATTATTATTGTTATTATTATTTTTATGATTTGATTACATACTCGAACGGATAAAGCGGACTGTTATCCGGAAACTCATCTCCCCTCCTGTCCGTCCCAATCTCACGCATTTCCACGATCTCTTTGTTTTCTCTCTCTCTCTCTCCGTTGATGATTCCCCCTCATCTGAGAGGAGGCATATGAGCTGTGGAGATAGCTTATTTTTCTTTTTTAATGTGTGCGTGTGAATTTGTACATTCAACTCAACCTATATTATAGAAGAAAAGAAACCCTCTGGATTTAACTTAAATCCCCACATGAAAAGAACCAGTGAGCTGTCACCGTTTAATCCGCAGAGAGGAAGAGAGAGAGAGAGAGAGAGAGAGAGAGAGAGAGAGAGAGAGAAAAACATTATGTTTTCTCGCTGAATCTTCAAATATTTCAAATATTAAAACCACCTTGTTCTATTCACGAAAATTCCATCTGCACCGAGGCAGATACTGAAGCATTCTCCGTGAAGGCTCATAGATGGGTGTTCCCACCGGTTGTGAAACCGTTTTAATTTTGCCAGGATCATTGTCAGGCGAGCGGAGGTGTGACGGATGCAGTTCAAGTGTTGGAGGTGGAAGTCCGGTAGTGAATATTTGTTTTAAACAGAAGAGCCATGTTTAAGTCAGTAGCTGGCAGGTCGTTTTGCCTTTTTATTAGGTGAAAATTTTAAAAAACCAGCATGGGAAATGTAGATTTGCAAGCCTGTTTAAATTTTAAAGCATTGTTCAGTTGAGTCAGACCTGCTGTTAGAGCCGTACGCATGTAGAAACACTACATGATTAATTCCCCTGAGCACGTAGGAAGGTACCATTTAAACTTTGCATTTAACAGTTCTCCGAATAGATCGTATTTATACTAGTTTTATTCAGACAACAGCCTGGGTAAATATTATTTTGTCCTTTTTTTTAAAGCTGCACCGAAATATTTAATTTCCCCTCCTATCTGAGATAAGATGAAATATATATATATATATATACTTGTAAGACTGCATGGGCTGCAGAGAGCAAACAACGCTGGAGCTGCTACAGGCACTTTTATGTGTTTGAATTATCAGCTTATTAAAGTTACAAAGTTCCACAGGGTCAGCCGGTGTAGCTACAGGCGGCCACACTCGGATGAAAAGTGAAATGTCAACGTGCGTTTACAATTCTGCTGCTAACGCTATATTTAATGCTTGCTGTTCAGAGGCCTTTATAGGCAGCTATTGGGGAAACAACAGGGTGACATATGGATTGCTACAACGGAGCGGTCGTTGCCTCCGTGACGGAGTAAAAATGTCTCGGGAGCCGTGAAGTTGTGTATATCAGGGCGGCGGCCGTTTATTAATTATGAGAAATAAATGAATAAAAAACAAAGCGGCGGTGTAAATCGCTACAGGCCTCGCGGTCTTTTTGACGGGAGCTGATGTTAACGCAGGTGAATTTTTCATACACGCCGCGCATCTTCGCCAGGGCCCGTCCGGCGCATCGCCACTCCGAACACGGGTAGCCGTGTATTTCCTGAAAAGTAGAGACACGGTGTCGCGGCCGATTTAGTTCGAGCCGTCAAAGAGGAGAGCAGTCAAAAGCCATTTGTGTGAGTGCACTTTCTGCTCTGTGTGGCCTCCTCCTGTCTGCATTTCAATGACCCCCCTCGTCTCTCGTGTGCGTGTCCCACCTGAAAAGGCTGCATTTTTATTTCCAGTCTTCATTTGCTTTCATTATCACCACGCCAACCCACGTGACTACATCTATATACAAGTCAATTAACATACATGTGCCGCCACTGCTGGTCTTTTCCACTTTATATGTAGAGTATTTTCACGTGCGCATGTGTTCGAGATCTCGCAAGAGATTCTTCACGTATAACGAGGATGCCAGTTGAATCAGGAGGCAAATAGGAGCCTTCTCTATGCAAGAAACCTGTCATATTAATAAATTCTCGCTGAGGCCACAGTGAAATATCAAGCTGGACTGAATGTTGGAATCATACGACTCCACGGAGAGCTTTTCCACTAATTGGAAGCCCCGTCCTCGAGCAGATGATTGGTTTCTTGGGTCGCTGATTGATTGCTGCCTCCCTTTGTCTCACTGCGGTTTCCTCAATGAAGCGGGCTTGCAACCGGCGCCCGAGTCGGATCGATGCGAGGGCTAATGAGTTACTCACATGCATGTGCTCATATTAATGATGGATTGGGGTAAAGAAGGGAGAAAAAAAAGAAGCACTTTCTTAACAAGCACATGTGTAAGAACATGGAGGAGCACCCCTTTCTTCTTAGGCGGGTTTCATAACACAGGGTCCGAACCGTGGGACAGATGCGCCCGTGCTCCCGTCAGATTCATTAGCACTACAGAGGCCATCAATATTCAACCGTGGCCCACATTAATCATCTCTGAACATTAAAGCCCTGTTGTAAAACGGTGGAAGAGCCACCTACAGTCCATCTGTAAGAAGGCCCGCTGCAGATTTTGCTCTCCATTAAGCAGATGGAAGGTTCGGAAAAGACTTGGGTAATATTTCTTCACGCTTTGAGGTAGACCAATCCCCCTGACTTTTCTAATTTCCTATAGAACTAATATTTGGAGCAGCATGCTTAAATCTCTGGTAATTACGCGGCGGCCAAATTGATAGAGCATCTGCGCCAACTGTCACAATTTATCATTTAACCAGGGGAGCGTCTTGAGAGGAGGAGATAGAAATGATGCTGAATTATAAAACTTTAACCTCCGAGAAGAGCTGCTATCATCTATCAAGAGCGCTCGGCGGAGAATACAAAATACGCGCTGGCAAGCAGATGCTGTTGAAGAAATCCAAACTGTCTCATTTATTCAGAGAGCATGGAACTAAATTAAGCATTTTGGTCACAATGGCTTTAGGAGAGGGGGAAAAAAGCTGCGGTGAAAACAAAATAAGTGAAAGAAGAGTTTTGGTTATAAATTGCTGGTTTTGTGAATTTTATTCCTCGGCTGACTTAAGTGGGGTGTCATCACAGAAATGAGTTAAACTTGTGCACCTTTCTAATGTGTGCCTCTTACAAGGCTTTTTTTTTTCCTGTGAGCTTGAATGCCTTTTTGATGTTACTCAGCGAAAGGAACGCTCATCCATCTGACCTGACTCTTCATGCTGCAGTTTAAGGGTTGATTCATTAATCTTGGGCGAATTAATTTTCGGTAAGAGCTCTTAATTTGAAATAAAAAAAAGGGGATAAAACGAGAAAATCCTGATCAACAGCCTTATCATGTCCTTTTTATGGCTATACAGGAGTTTTAAAGTTATAGAATCACCTTAAACATATTCTAGTTATGGGATAAATCTTGACGTGGCATTAACATTATGACCACCTTCCTAATATTGTGTAGGTCTCCCTTGTGCCTCCAAAACAGTTGTGACTCATCAGAGAATGGACATGGGGCCTTCTGAGGGTGTCCTGTTGTGTCTGGTAACAGAATGTTGTCAGTGGGGGCCTTTGGGTCCAATGGGTTAAGGGGAGGGGCCTGTGTGGATCATCCCACAGATACTTGATCAGTTTGGGATCTAGTGAATTTGGAGGCCAGGTCAACACCTTGTGCTGTTCTTCATGTTTTTTTTTAGTTGTTCCTAAGCTGTTTTTTGTGTGTGTCTGTGTCAGGCTGCATTAGGCTGAGTGTCATTGCCATGGGTTGGGGGTGCCTGGTCTGCTGTAGGTGGGTGCTACATGTCTAAAGTAACATCCACTCCTCTATTTTTAACAGTTTACGATTAAAGTTTTGCTAAACATGGTGACATTTTGGGTGAATCAAATGCGGCACTTTACCGCGTAATTCAGACCACGCAGCCGACAATACAGCAGAAGCCAGTTCATATGAATATTTGAATATTTTATGAAGAAATCACTACAGATTCTGGCGGAAAAAAATAAATAAAATATCCCATTTTTATGCAAATTGGGCCTGCTGGGGCTGGAAAAAAACATAAAAAACAAAAACAAGCCTGAGCGTCAGCCTCATCAGCAACTAATTTGAAACGACACATCGAGCTGAAGCATCCCGCCAGAATTATGATCACCAGAAAACATTAACAAAGGGCGAGACCACGACCCAGCAGCCTCGGCTTTTAAAAGTCATCTCCGTCTTTGATTCTGCGGTGGTATACAGTAATTAATTTAGCTTGGGAGGCAGAAATATGATCGGGAGCTGGAGATGGATGGGTAGGAGAAAGTTCAACTGAGCAAGAACAGATCAGAACATTTCATTTTCAAAAAGGAAGAGCTTTACTTGTTTAATTTTAGGACTGTGAACTCGGATCAAAATTCAACTATTAAAGGTGAACTGGTTCATTTTAATCTTTGCAAACTGAACTTTGGATCTCACAAAATGCAAACTCTTGTCAGTGATCAAAAAAAAAATCCTTTGCTAAGCTCCAGATAATTTGCGTTCTCCGGCAAACGGCGATGCCTCGCGGCCTACATAAAGTGGCTCCGCGGTCTCTTGCATCTTAACGGGTGGCCTTATTCTTTGACGTAATGATGGCAGCGTTGGGCGGAGAAGGGCACGGACTTCATTAGACGGAGGTCGAGGCTCGTGGAGACTGTTCGGGGGAGGAACACCTGCAGCGGCGGCGGCGGTGCCAATCAGTGCAGCGGCACTTCTGAACCGTTTGTAAATTAAAGGTTGGTAGCTGTGAGCACCAACGGCACGGCGAGCGCATGGTGCTCATGAGTTTTGCCCTATGACTGGGTTTTAAAGTCCTAATTGCTATTTTTTTTTTTTAAACAAATGTAAAAACAAAGGCTGCCTGGCTCCCTGAAAATCCCCAGTATGCTTTTCCAAGTTCCAACGGCTTGAGCAGGCACCACCCATATACGTGCGAGCTGAGAACCAACGGCATCATTCACTGGACAGAGCGTTTCATTGGACGCTAAATTTGTATACGCCCCCGAGTGCACGATGAGTCACCATTTTTAAATAACATCCCAGGAAATTAAAACCTCTAATAAGGAGTGCATACAAGATGCCTTTTTTTCCAATGCTGGACCAGATGCAGCTATCAAAGTGACATATGGTGCGAGACATGTGAAAACACTTTAACTTCAAATCTGATCTCCTGGAAACTTTAATGCTAATCGAGCAAAGGAAGAGAAAGACGGGATCTCTTCCCGCTGTTTGCCAGGGTTGTTTACCCCCAACGTTTAAAACTTGCTACCAAAATGAACACACAAATGGCAGCAGTGGCAGCAGTCTACCATCAATCATCCCCCCAGCCCCCCCGGTATGTGCGGATGGCAGCTCTGTGTGGTTCCATACACTGTGGTGAGGTTAGACAAAACAGCTATATTCCTTCAGTTCATTACACGCTTCCCTGGAAACCAGAGGAACAATAACCGAGGCGGCCGCGTGTTTGATCTTCATTATCTTTTTGATAAATTTCCTTTACTCTTTCTCTCCTTTCTCGCCGTTCTTATTTGTTTTTCTCCCTCCTCCTCCTCCTCTTCCTCCGAATCCGACGCCGCGCTTCCTCTCATCCTCGGATGAGACAAATCCACCAGTTCAGATGAGATCGTGGCGAAGCTGAATGACCGTTTCATATAGATGATGATTGTGTTTTACATGAATTATCTATCTAGATTATTTGCAATTGAAATGAAGGGAGCGGGGTAGTTAACAGTCTGGCAATCTGCTCTCTTCCATAATGCACGCATCCAGAATGATGCCTTCCACTGACTGAAAGCTGTTCATCTATGAAATAAAAGAAACCGAGTGACCTATTAAATTGCATTATGTTAATCGTGAAATTAGCAGCAGACTGTGGATTACCATCACATTCATTATTGTCCCCATAACAAATGATTCTCTCGTGTTGAAACATTTTTCTCTCTCTCGCTGCGGAACGGAGCGCTCTCGTGCAGTTTCGAGAAGGCCTGCTGCTGATTTCTGTTGAGATCAGTCGAGAAAAACTTGACAGGAATAAAAGCTGAAAAATAAATGAATATGACTAAAAGCCCTCAATTTATGTACTCTCTGTGCGACTAGCTGTAGAGATTCGTGCCATTTGTAAGCCCTGTCTCAATTCTGTGAAAAGAGAAAGCTTTCCTCGGCCCTCTGAAGTGCGTCCAAAGGAACATGGGTGATAACGAGGACCTGGCTCCTCTCGCTCAGTCCTGCAGGCCATTAGTGGGAAAGGCTCTGCGCTGGATCTCAATTCTAAGAAATGACTATTTCTGTCTCGATTGGCTTTCTTTCTTCGGAGCCAGAGGCGCTCGTCGCCGAGTCCTCCCCGCTGGCTTCAAAAGGAGGGCGTATAGATCGAGCAAGTGCCATCGTTCCCCGACTCTGGCGAAGGATTAGCAAGGTGAGAAAATGTGAGAGGGGTTGTTGAGCCCGATCAGAATCAAACGGGAGCCGAGGTAATGAGGGGGATTCAATCAAAAGAACGGGGCTGCTCTCAGAACAAAGAGGTCTTGAGCCCGCAGCAGTCAGGATACAGATACAGATATAACTCGACCAAAGCCACATTAGCTTCAGATTCAGGTAGGAAACCAAATGACTGGATACTATATATATATATATATCGGAGGTTGAGCTAGACTTTTTCATTGTCTGTAATTTTGACTGACAGTGTCATAAAAATCCCGTCATAATCTATTTTTACCCGTCACTTTAATTAAAAAAAAATAAAAAAAACATTCAATAAAGTTTCATTAACTTTAAGTACTTTTTTCAGAACAGTATTGACTTTAAATGGTAAAAAAAAAGGTTCGGCTGCCAACAGTCAATGCTGCCGACACGTCTTGTCCGTACTCGGAACGGGACTGCTAGCGTAAACAGCTCTTAGACGGTACCGTAGGGTTGAAGTGCTTCGGTGGTATGCAAATTCCATTTTGGTAGCCGTTAGCTGCATAGACATAGACATATATATATTGTATATATGTCTATGGTCTATGGTTAGCTGAGCTCTGACGTCAGTGTAATCGGAAATCGTGCACCGACAAAAGTTCCGCGATGTTTGGAACGCAAACTGCGATGAGAGACAAGAGTCAATTAATAAGGTCACTCGCCACCAAGTGGTCAGGGGTGTGAATTGCAATCTGTCAAAATGACGGATGGCCTTCAGATTTTTCCGTCACATTTAAAAAAAAAAGGTCAATGACGGAAAATAACGCGACCCCTGATATATATATATATATATATATATATATATATATATTTACACACACACACACACACTGATCATGACCACTGACAGGAGAAGTGAATAACATTGACCATCTTGTGGCAATTCAATGTTCTGCTGGGAAACATCATCACCTCCAAATTCACTAGATCCCAAACTGATCAATTATCTGTCGGATGATCCATAGAGGCCCCTCCCCTCAACCCATAGGATCCAAAGGCCCCCACTAACAACCTTATGTTGCCAGACACCACAGGACACCCTCAGAAGGCCCCATGTCCATTCTCTGATGAGTCACAACTGTTTTGGAGGCACAAGGGAGACCTACACAATATTAGGCAGGCGGTCATAATGTTACGCCTGATCGGTGTGTGTGTCTATAACATAACAGCACAGTGATTCTACTGACAGATTTTTCCTTTACATCTTGTTTCCACTCATGAGAGGACCACCTCAACATGAATTTCAATTGCTCTGCTCCAAAGCAGCGCTTTCACCCATCGCTCATCCAGCTGGTTGATTTCGTGTCGTCTCCCTCCCCCCCACTCGTGCTTTTTCATAGTTCAATACTCCAAATTGGAAATTGTTTATGATGCATGATATTGAAAACAGACAGGCTCCGGAGGGACCGGCTACAAAGTCGTCAACCGACTGAACAAGCCGCCAAACAGATCCAAACAGTGATTATTTCTTATTTTTTTGTTGATGCTCGGAGACACGTAGCTCCCCGAGCACAACAAAGGGACATTCATTCTATATTTATGCCACCACCGAAGTGTCAGAAAATATTGATGACCCTGGGCAGAAATTAGCTTGCTTGTCAAAACAGAACTGCGGCAATGTGGAGTTTTTCCTTTCATCCGATGCAGCGCTCGCAGCCTCTCGTCGCGTAACCAGAAGTTGTGACTGAACGAGCACAAAGCCCTGACATGCCGGATCATTGTCAGTCTAAATTTAAACAAAGCACATCTGTCACTTTGTCTCGCTGATGCTCCAAGGTTATGGAAGTTACTTGCTTAATTGAAGCCAGACACCTTGTTTTGTGTTGTTGCCATGAGGGAATTTCAACGGCGGCGTGCGTCTGTTGCTACATGCAAATGTGGAAATAAGACTAAATTGGTGTTTTTAAACAGTTCGAGGGGCCACGCCCTCTTTTGTTTGCCGTTTACTTTGCTAACCGAGTTAGAAAACTCTAATCCAAAATCGCTTCTTTTCACAGGCCCAGACTTGTAAGTAACAGATGAGAGAATCGATTCCCGCCTCCGATCGATTCCTTTATTTCCTCGACTCAAAGTTCACCATCAAACTCTTAACCGCAAACAGCCGGGCCGGGGCGGAGAAAACAATCAGAAAAATAACAGCGAAAAAACATCAGCGCCCAGAAAAGACAATGGCAATTGATCAGGCGTTCGGCGGGAGAGGTGGCATCTCTCCTATCAGATTCATTAGTTTTCCGGCTGCTCTGACATTTCCATTTGCACACTCCAATTGACAAAATAAAATACCCGTTCGCCTCTCATCCCTCAGCTCCACGCCGAGTAATCACTCCTCCGCTGCAGCATACACTCTCGCCCCCCCTCTCCTCACCCCCCCGCCCCCACGTCCCTCCAAGTGCAGCCTCATCATGACGGAGTATAAAGCATAAACGGAGCACGTGCCTTTTTTTTTTTCCGCACAGGATTTGAAGGAGCGAGCGTGCCACCGAGCATCCCTTCAGTCTGGGGTCACTTGTACAAATCACCTCAGGGGAGGGCATACTTCAGCTTTTCATTTTCTCCCCATCACCACCCCTCTTGTCTCTCTCTCTCTTTCCCTCTCTCTCTCTCTCTCTCCAGCGGCCTCTCTTGCTCTTCCTGCATACCTAAACAAGTCCTCCGAAGTGCAGCCATCTCCTAGAATCACCATCAGCGTCTCCCTGCCAGGCTATTGACTGGCCACACACTCTCAGGGAGTCTCTCAGCCTTCCATTTCATTTAGACGCAACTTTTTGACTCCTCCACATTAGGGGTCAAACTGGCTCTTTTCAAAAGAGACTCGCAACGGAGGTAAATTATACAAATTGAGTGGCAGGAGGGAAGAGGGAGCGTGGCTGAGCCTCGGCGGCTCCGTGAACCCAGACGACCTCAGGTTTCCTTAATGATGTCTCAGCCAAGCCAGACGGAGACACACCGGATGATAATGCTGCAGATCGAGCAGAAATCTCCCTGCCTCGCCTTTTTTTTTTTCTTTTTTCCCCTTTCTACACTCCTCCATCTCCACTCTATCCTTCCCATAATCCATCACCCTGCTGCTTTCCCCCTTCCTCTCCATCCTCCTCTGCCAGCTCCTTACCATCCCTCTCCATTCCACGATACATCCATCCTTCTCCTTTCCCCCCGCGCTCCGTTCATTTATCTTCCCACTCCCAGACTTCCTCAGAACTCCACCCGTCCGGGGCAGTGGCAACATGCTGAGCGACTTTGGTCAAATCCGATGAGGGTCCGTTCCAACTGTGGCATTTAATCAATCGAAATCTTATTTTGGGGGATGAGCAGAGAGGAAGTTGTTTTTTTCATGAGCTGCTCTATAATAGAATAACACAGCCAGAAGGCCAGGTCCCTCATCGCTGGGGACTCCATAGATTGAGGTGATCGAGTTGTTTGGAGATTCATTTTGAATTCTGTCTACGCCGGCTGGCAGGATGTGCTCCGCCGTAACTCACTCGAAAATCAGTAATAACATTTAAAAGCGTCAATTAAAAATGTAAAATCGACGGAGTATGGAGCTCATGCACAAGCCTCCTTTGCATATATTTGGGGGGATTTAGGTTTTTTATCTTTTCATGGCTGTAAACGATAACAGATTGAGGTGATCTATCTTCGCTTTGAAATCCTTGGTTTGTAATCAGATTAATGTTCTAGCAAGATTAAAATGTCCTGGAGAAGATGAAGACATCAATATGAAGTTATGACTACAAACACACAAACAAGCTGTCACCCATTCCAGACAAGCATCTAGTGAAGTTATAACAGAAGATTATTGAGTGAATATGCGATATAAAAGGACCGAGAATGTTTAAACGGGAAATATTTTCCGGAAAAATCTGAATCAGCTTTACTGGCCCAGAATGTGAACACATATAAGGAATTTGACTAAATTTATTTTTGCTCTCAACGTACTTACAAAGAAACCAGTAAGAACCATAGACTGTATATAAATATGGACAATGCGTCTCCACTTCTTTGCACTGGCCAAACTGACTCTATTTCCCCAGGGATACGGGCAGCGCCATCTTGCGATGTACACATCAGCATAATATTAACTACCTAAAATGACAAAATCTATCTTTGAAAAAAATATATATATTTGACGTGTATTGTAGTGTTTTAATTTGAAGTGCTATACACTGACATAGGAGGAGGAGCTTATGACCTATCCATCTTTACACTGTCTATGGTAAGAACAATGACAACAAAGCAGAACAAAACATGTCAAGAAGGACTGTTCTGTACTGCAAAATATCTGAAGAAGCTCCAGTGCACAAGACAGATAAAATCTCTCATTTCAAGTCAACTGAACTGCTCTTTGTAAGCAATGTAAATATGACATTATCTGTCAATGCTGGGTGAAACCGGTATAAACCATTGCTGCGCAGGTAAAAACACCCTAAGATGCATCAAACCAATGTTGGGCCTGGTACTAAGGCACTCAGTATTGGGGTTTGGCTATCATGAATAATTAATAATTATCAAAAATAATTATTATTAAATAATTGGATCTGAATTACTAGATCACCTCGGGGCACCACCCTTCTAGGAAGGGAAAAGATAGCCAATTAATCAAAACAGTCTCATAAATTATACTAAATTGTCAATTTGGAGTTCGGATTAATAATTAACTTAATAACTATAACCAAAATTACCATGTTAACAACTAGTTACAGTTGAAGGAATTTGGAGTTCTTGGCAGTGTAGAGGTTGGCAATATTCACTCTTGTGCAACATTAAACAGACAGGTATGTTTAAAAGACATTTATTAACAAGAATAAAATTAAACATACAAGCTAACTACAGTGTACTCAATACAGATGTATGTGTGTGTGTGTGTGTGTGTGAGCCAAAATGGCCGCTGGTTGTGGGTGTGCCAAGATGGCCGCCGGTTGTGGGCGTTCCAAGATGGCCACCGGTTGTGGGCGTGTCAAGATGGCCGCCGGTTGTGGGCGTGCCAAGATGGCCGCCGGTTGTGGGCGTGTCAAGATGGCCGCTGGGCCTTGAGGTCTTGAACACAAAGGAAACAAGATGGCTGCTGAGTGGGGACACTCATGTGCCGTGTGCTGGCCAAATGCCTTGGTGGAATGTGATAAGAGAATGTGATAAGAGGTGCCAGGTTAGAGAAAGGATGGTTAGTTTAGCATGCAAGCATAATCTAAACTAACATCAAATCACTATACTAAACACTCAATAAAACAAATATCACATCAAATCAAAGTTTAAGTTCTATGCTTTGCTTAGCTTAACTAGGCCCAGGTCATACTACCAGATTTGGTGGAAAAGTCAATTTCTGGTGTGTTGCTCCTTTAGCTGGCAGTTCCTGATGGAAGGCCAAACTGGGAAAAGCTGTAGTCCTTGCTGTGTTTTCCTGGTGGCAAATGGAGGGAAACTGGCCGCTCCTTGAAGTCCTTTGAAGTGGCTTGTTAGCAGCTCGGTGCTAACTAGCCGTGTGGCTCCTGTTGTTTGGGAGTTTAGCCTGCAAACCTTTTGTTTGTTGGCTAAAGAGCTGGTGTAGATTCCTCAGCAGGAACTCGCTTCGCTGCTGTATGGAGAACAGGCCTGCAAGTAGTTGCTCTTTGTTAGCAGACTACCTGGCAGCCAGCTGCAGCTGAGCCGCTCGGGGTCTCCACGTGGAGGTGTGGAGTTGAAGAGGTGGAAGAGTAGAGAATAAGAGAGAGAACACTGGCAAAACAGCGCATTTTATATGACTTGATGACCTCAGAGGTCACATGCCACTGTCAGCCAGTGAACTGCTTGGTCAGTTTCACACCTGGAGGATTGTGGGAATCTGGTGCTTCCAGGGCTTCCCTTTGTCTCCAAGACAAAGGCAGCCATGTGGTTAACTTGATTATGCGTGGTGAGCATCCATAGCTCAACACCAGGTTCAGATCCCAACACCAATGTGGATTACAGATCCAGACTGGATACCAATAACTACATCTTGTGAAGATTAAAAGGAAAAATTGCTTTCGCACTAGCCCAAAGTCTTCCCCACCCACAAGTTGGTTAGGGGAGACTTTGGTCTGGCGTTGGTCTGGAGTTGCTCCGTTGGGAACTGATTATGCTAAGAGCTTTCCATGGGTAAACAAAACATGTCATCTGAGAACCGTTGAGTTGAGTTTGGGTGTTTGCCAGTCACCGTTTCTGTCCATACTTGTGTTCTTGTGGACTCGAGAAACATCACATCTTGCTGCCCAAGTGCTGTTCCAATCCAAAGTACGAATCTGGCCAAGTGCGGTTCAAATGCCCGGATGTGTTCTTGCCTAGCCTCGGATGCGTAGGGGAATAACTAAGAGAATGCAATTCACAGGAATCACCAAGTGCGCTGCTGTTCCAAATTGCTGAATGACTGAATGACCAGAGTTCGTAATTGAAAAGTCTGAACTACGACAATCCAGTTACATGCAATGGTATTTTCGTCCACACTCCATAAAGAAATCCTAATGACAAGTTACCAGAAAATAAGAATATTTACTTCTAACAAGTATCACAATCCTTATGGCTGCTGAAGGTCATTTAAATCTAAGGATTTTTACCAGTTCCTGAGAATACTAATGGTGCCTTTTTAAAGTCTTAATCAACCCTGTATTGTGCATTTTGAACTGAGAGAAGCTTACATCACAACTTCATGACAGTGGTATTTTTATATAAATAAAGAACTGTTTGCAGAACTAATTGCCTACTGATATAACACGATATTGATCAAGCCCACACACAGTTCACTAAAGCTTTGACATTTGCTGTCTTAAACATGAGTCAGGTTGGTATGCCTCTCGCCAGGAAGATGAATAAACAATATAAAACATTATATTATAAATAGAGAACTTAAGGCATGCCTTAAGATTATATTAGGTAGTATTAAAAGAAAAAGAAAAGTCATTGTAGAACAGACATGCCCTTTAGCATTATGTGATATTTGAAGCCTTCTATATGTAATAATTATGCATTTCCTGAGTAGATACTAAAGAAAAAGCTTCCAGTATTTTCACGGACTCCTCTCTGAGCTAAGCAAGCTGGAGCTGGAACACTGCAGGATACAAACTCTGCCTCAAATCCGCCATCTGACAGAAGATGCAGCCCGAGCCTGTGAAAGCCCCCACAACAGATGGAGCGACGAGCGGTGGTCAGGTGTCTTGCACGCACAAACACAAGCTTCTTCACACAGGCACAGGGAAGCAGGTGATATGGCTTCACACGCACGAGGCATGCACGCGCTAATCTGTGCAACACAAACATGTTCATGTACACCAGCGCTGTCAAAAATGAAGTTCACTTAAAACTTCATTATAAAGAACATGACCACAGTGTACGTGTAGTTCATTACGAGCATCTAATGTTTCCTGAAAAACCTTCATGGTCAATCAATGTCAATGCAGCCCAACGCATCTGGATGAGCTGACATGCCCTAGGTCTTGGTTAAAGACTGAAGCTACAGGATACAGGGCCTTTTCAACATAATACTACCAATAAAATATTACGCTAACTTTAAATAAGTGTAAACAATAAGCACATATGGGACACAGGACTCAAAGATGAGTCCCCAGCACGGTAAATTTGCATTCTCAGATACTGTATATCAGTTTAGTTCTCTTTGGCGGCACCTGTGGCAATCAGGTGTAATTGCAGGTGTGTTTTTGAACCTTTCCTCCCAGAGATTTAAACTGTGTCACTTGTATGACATTGCAGAATATCATCTCCGCCTACCATCATGGCCAGAAAGCTAACTGCTGCCAGATGGATCATGCGCCATTAACTGAGTGGGGGATTGCGAGTTCGTGCAGGAACGTCTCCACAGACACCCAATACCAAATACTGTCGATACATGAACATTCATACAATTTTACCAGTGGGTCCTAAGCTCAATCGCAGTTTTATTGCCTCATTTGGAGACTTAACAGGCATTTATTTAAATGATGTTCTTCTAGACTGCAACTTTAAAAAAAAAAAAAAACAATCCTGTCACTGCCCTTGACCCAGGCACTGAGTTTAGCAGTCCCACTGCACTGCCACCACTCCTAAATAGTTGGTCCAACAGCAGAGGATGAATTCCCTTGCGGGATTTAACAAAAAATAAATAAATAACTCGCATAAAAGAGCTGAAGTGCTGTCATGCATGTAAACCGCGCACGGGAAGCTATGCCCCTCTACCATGCGCACACACAAACAGATTCAGACAGAGGCTGATGCCCGTTTGAGTGATGGTGATGATGATGACATGGCATTTGGCAGGTCACAGACACAGATGGTGGACACCTAGCGATTTCACTGGCTCGCTGCAGCGTGTTAGATTTGGATCTGAAGCCTGACATTCGTGCTGCGTCCTCGGGAATCACAAGTTCAGAGGGAAAGGGGAAGAGAGAGAGAGAGAGAGAGAGAGAGGGAGAGAGGGAGAGAAAAAAGCCGGGCCCCGCAGATTAACAGAACAGATGTTCTCACCTCCTCCATCACTGGCATGATGTCCGAAAGTGACAGCAGAGAAAAGTTGGTTTAAGTTTGGAGTTGACTGACAGCGGTACAATGACTAAAGCTAGTCTGTGATTGTGTGAATCTGACAGAGTCTTTATCTAGATAGAGCTCCTTTGAATTCTGGTTCTCAATTTAGCTACGCTCACTCTCAGCAGGGATGTTTCAGACTGGCAGAAACCCATCTAATAAACACCCAACCATTATACAGCTCTCACTCTTTCTTTATCTTTTAATGGATCAAAATAACATAAGTAAATATGTGCATAACATTAGCGAAAACACAACGGTGTGCTCTCTTCAGTGATAAGATGCCACAGAGAGAGCATTTATAGTGTGTGTGCATTTGAGACGCAGCGCATACAGTAAAAAGAGAGAACAGGCTTGCCTACGATTGGAATAGCAATGACCTTTGTTGTATTGATTTTGGCTAGGGCTGCTCCACGACAGGCGCAGGCTTTGTGTGTGTCTCTGTGTGGCAGTGAAATTTGTGCCTTGGCCTTTTCTTGGAATACAAACATTGCTTCAACAGAAATAGCTATTAAGGCGCACGTCGACACACAACAAGAGATGCTCAAGTGAGAGGCTCTGCTCAAGTTCCAACCGACTGCCGAAGGCAAACAGACGCAGACACAATGTACCTATTCAGTACATGTTGTGGAGTACGCACGGTCTTTATGGGAAAACCTGTTCATGCCACAGTCTGTTTTGTTTAGCTAACAAAGTACACCAATCGTTACAAGGCACAGGCTGTACTGTGTGGCAGCTTCCTCTCTCTTTGTCCGTCATGCATCGTCTATCTAAATATCCATGCAACCATCCATCCATCAAAAATTCGACTCTCCAACCATGTATCCAGGGTTTACCCTACCATAGGCTAAGATCAGCAACTAAGTGTTCTTGTGGAACGTCTTGAGCCAAAGAAACGTGTAAAGCTACATATATTTAGGCTACATATATTGAAATGAATATAAAAACAAACAACTAAAAATATCTAAGCTAGCCACAGGACAGTCCTACCGGGTCAGACAGTGGACAAACATTTGTGTGACTGGTGTGTGACAAGTGCTCATCGCCAAGCTAACCCAACAACCGACTTTATATTTCTTTGTCCCGTCAACTCTGGATGGTAGGCCAGCTTCCTTTCGCAAACGCAAAAAGGATGATGGTCAAAAACTACTTAACAAAACTAAAAATGTTCCAATGACTAATTCCAACCCTTCCCAACAACCAGTTCCCGGAACCTTGACAGCACCTATAGAGAGCCGAAGTCCCGCCCCTCTACTTCCGGGTCATGGGACCTATCTTTCGAAAAAATATGAACGGCAGTCTATGGAGAGATCATAATTATTTTTTGGTCCCGATCGAATTGTGGCATGAATTTCACATATGATGTGTGTGGATTTAAAAGATAATTTTTCACGTCAAGAGATAAATTATTTGACGTAAATAAGCTGAACAACATTAGGTTTTGTATGAGATCGCTTAGTGAACTACATCTCTCGTCTGAGAACTATGGCTGTCTCCTTGTTGAGCTTTACCGTCTTCTTCCGGGACGAAGGCAGAAGCATCAAACGAGGTGACAATCATTATAAATCGGGTCGAGAGCTGTAGTTACACGAAGGGAGTTTTGGTCGGTTCTGTACGCGCCAGCATGCGGGACTTGTAGTTCGTTTAATTACGTATTTTCCATAGCATTTTTCCTTAACTATCTTGCGACAAACTGTGTCATTCTTGACATGTAAAATCATTTTTTATTCTGAAAAACAACATATGTATAATCCAAGGCACAAGTCGATCGGGACCAGAAAATAATTTATCTTTCGCCATAGACTGCCGTTCATATTTTTTCGAAAGATAGGTCCCATAACCCGGAAGTAGAGGGGGTGGGACTTCGGCTCTCTATACACCTATGAAAAGCCCAAACGTATTAATTAAACTCTGCATCCATCGCCCATCTTTTTGAGTGTTCATCCATCACTTAAATGTATCCATCCTTTCCTATCATCACTCCATCCATCCATTAAAGATCCCACCCTTCCAAACAAGTATGTATACAGGGCTTTCCCCATCATAGAAAGGTTTAGGGCTCACCAGCTAAGTGTTCTTACAAAGCACCTCAAACCAGATGAATGTTAAAAGGGGAATTAAGGCGACATATCAGAATTTATGTAAAAAAAAAAAAAAAAAACGGAGAGGCGGCTTTATCTCAAATGGCTAAATAAGCTGGACACAAGAAAGCCCTGCCAACAAACGATCAGCCTTGGATGAACATTTGTGTGATTGGTGCGTGACTCACTGGTATGCTAATCAAAGAGCCGATTTGATATTTCTCCGCACTGTCAATTCTGGACGGTGGATTCAACCATCTGTTCAGATAAGCAAAGAAACTGCTGACTTTGGTACATACATGTTCATGAGGTGAATTGAGGTAGCCAGCGAAGACAGTTGATATTACATAAAGAACTGAAATTAATTATCTACTAGACAAAATGTTTTATGTTTTAATGAAGGGCCTTTGGAATGTGATTGCTGCCAGCTTTCTTAAAGGAATATGGTCAAAAACAACATAAAAAAAAAAACGTTATAGTGGTTCATTTTAGTCGTTAAAGAGGAACTATTGTTTTTTTAACTTTATTTCTGGTATAAAGTACGATCGTTTACTCACCCATATAACTTTTGTGTAATTTGTAGTCATTTGGGAGATATTTAGATCTGCATATATCCATATAGTGGGAGTGACTGGGGCACCGAAACGCAGCCTCTAAATGACGCATTATCTGCCGCGAAACCAATATTTTGTTATCGTACGCTAGTGCTTTTCCCCGTTGAGTCCGGAGTTACCTGTTATCATCATGATGTCTTCTGACCTGGATGATGACATCTCTGAGCGCCGCGCACACCCGCGACGGTTGGTTTGCTTACCTTGTTTATTTAGATGCTGCGTTTCGGTGCCCCAGTCACTCCCACTATATGGATATACACATATCTAAATATCTCCCTAACGACTACAAATTACACAAAAGTTATATGGGTGAGTAAACGACTGTACTTTATGCCAGAAATAAGGTCCAGGTTGTAAAAAACAGTGGTTCCCCTTTAAACAATGGCCACCACCTCCAGGAACCCAGACAGCACCTGCTCTAGGCCCCCTGAAAACCTAGGGAAAATCCATCGATCATCTATCTTTTAAAGTATCCATCCATCTATGTGGCCATCAATAAAATCTAACCTTTTACTCTTTTTCCTATCTACCAGTCCATCTATACATTCATCTCATGCAGCAAAGCCGAGCTCAATGCAGAGATGCGCAAGCCATAATGGCAATTTAATGAAAATGAAAGAGTCCCACGAGAAAATCAAGAAACATTTCAGTGCAAATTAAGAGTCAATAAAGCCCATTACACTGCTTACTTCACTGTTCTGTGATTAGGCGGATAGTATTCACGGTCAGCGACGGTGCTAAAGAACACATTATCATTAATAGCTGAGACATACTGTACAACTGTGATTCAACATCGCAATGACCCAAATAAAGGCTCGGTAAAAACAGGGAACCCAGAAATGAGGTTAAACGCGTAAAGATGGGAGAGTATAACGTTCAAAGTGGTGTCTTCTGAAATAAATTTACTCTGTGAGCAAGAAAGAAAGAGAGTAGAGGGAGAGGAGGAGGAGGAGGAGAAAAAGGAGGACTTTAATGGGCTTCTCAGATGACTAACTTAAGATCCCAGGCGCTTGGCTGCTAATTAGTTTGATTCACCAGCCATGCTTTAAGCATTGTGGTATCTTGTTTTGCTATTATTATTTCCCATCCTGTGTTGGCGTCCATTCTTGGAGGCTCCATTTAGTGTGCCATTCGAGCCCCTATGGAGAGGAAAGCCAGACAGAGGCCCACCCTCTAGTCACAAGAAAACAACGTTGTTTTCTTTCCTCCATGGTGTAAAGAGGTTTCCGAAAACCAGAGCAGCTTGAAATTAACTTTACTGTAACTTGGGAGAAAAAGTTAACCGAGATAAAGGAGGTAACCCCAGTTCAAGATTTGCCAGAGGAGTCTTCGGAAGAGCAGGATGTTGCAGTGCAATCTCATCACGAAGGATACTTTCCTAAGTTGAGGCACACTGTCCTCGAGGTGGAGTGTGGTCAAACAGTAACAAAAGACGAAAGAGAGGGAGGGGAGGTGGTGGAGTATGAGAGGAAGAAACAAAAAGATTAGAGCTATCATTTACCTTAAAAGCTGGAAACTGAAGTTCAGCCATGTTCATTAGAATTCATCACTTTTGTCCAAAAGCGGCCCAGAAAAATCAATGGCATTTGGGCTCCAGGAGACTGGGAGTGGTTAAGTACTCTGCTAATCAATAATGTAATAACCTTCACAGGGGCATGTAAGTACAATGAACGGTGAGCGTTCAGGTACCAGACAAAAGAAGCTTTACATATTAGAAAAACCTTAATTATTTCACTTACAGTATTAAAATATTTGGCTAAGCATTTTACATGCACAATTACGTTGCACATTTCTGAAACTGCCATACTGTGATTGGTGAGTGAAAGAGTTGTTTGTCTTACATCTATGTTGCTGCTACTTTTCAAAGAACAACATACAGGACATAAAATATGTATTTCTAGAATGTGTAAAAATGCCAGTGAAATCTTACGTGAAGCCTGCATAAATGGATTATTTCGGTCACTTGGAACATTACAAGAACCTGTGAATGCAACACTGACATACTATTATCACCTTGTCAAGTATGTGTTAGCAAACCATTTAGTCTATTTGCACCTCCAGCACAAACCGGCATTCAATTAAAGTTGTGTTTCTGGCACACCTGAAATGAACGAATCCATCTCCTTTCAGCTCTGTTTTGGTCTCAACCAAGCCATGGCATAAAAAGCTGACTCTTTTAATTTGACGCTAGCCCATCTCTCTCTGCTGTTACAGTGAATTTCTAAGAGCCATATGAGTGAAGCAAATACTAAAGCTGAGCTGTAAAACACTGAACCACTGAATTGAAAAAATAAAGTTTAGTGCAGCTAAGGAAACCGCTGACTTCGTTGTCCATTTATTAATATGAGAAACCTTTTCCTGTGACACGTAGTAATTATAGGCTGTTGCTAATATAGAACTTATAGCTGCTTTCAACAATAACATGAATGTCCTTTGTAAAACTTAAATTACATCTGGACATAATGTTTAAATTAAATAACGGCACCAACGGTAACTTCAATAAATGTCCTAGCTTTGTTTTATTGTGTTTCTCAATTGGCTTTCGATCGACTTATTAATATTCATTGGTCTCAACCAACTCCTGAGGGGCATTTATGACTCTTAAGCCCGTTGCTAAGTTCCCTATCTGCTGATATTGTGAATTTATCTGTGCTTTTAGCAAAACACAGCTAAAAAAACGATTTATGAGAGCCTTAAGAAAACCAAGTAAACCAAAATACCAAGGTTGAGGGGCAAAACACTGAAAAACTGCCCCAGCTTAGCTGAGAAACTGCTTAAAAAAGGACAAAAATAACTGGCATGCATGTCCTTTCCAAAAGCACAACTGCACATAGAGTTTAGCCTTAATTAACTAAAGATAGTATTAAATAATGGCACCAATTGTAACTATCATAAGCTTTCTTTTCCTTTGAATCCAAACCACTCCAATTTTGACCTGTGCTAAAGTTGTACAGTCAACAGACCAGTTTCTAAACTCTCTTCTGCTGACTCTCTTTTACTTCTGTTTGAAACTCACTGGCAGAGTTTTTTTTTTTAACAAAAAAAATAAAAAATGCTGGGTTAGCGTCCCTGCACAATGACTACACCCAAACCAATGTCAGCGCCTGTGTTAGACCCGAGCCCGTCTCTACCAACAAGAACCTTTTAGAAATGGAATTGTGATGATTTGACAATCAGATAAAAAACATGCCCCTGCACGTCTCTCCGGCAACGACGAGTTCCTGCAAAATGTGTACTGTACGGTACAGAATTTCGCAGGTGATGTGGTAGATTGCCGCGATGCATTAAGAAACACATTCAGCAAAGAGCTGCTGCCTCTGCATATGTTTTCAGTATTCCGCAGGAGTGGAGTTGGGTTGAAAACAGACGTGCCACCTGCCTGAGAAAAGAAAGTTACAGTCAGTCAGATGGAAAGTGTGGTCCTGTGTGCGCAATTGTTTCGTTCAGCAGAGTCTAAATAGAGGAGGCTAGCAGAATAACTCGAAGCCTGCCAGTTTGGCCCAATCAGCACAGAGCAGCTTGTCGTATCAATTACATGCAAAACTTTAAATTAAAGATTGGCGCCTTTTCTGCCTTCATCAGTCGCGTAGATGGTACGCCCAGAATCAGTGATGAGGAGATTAATACTCAGTGTCAGGATGATGAATCATGGATGAAGTAAGTGTGGTTGGGTTGTGTTGGTCATGGCAGATGGTTTCACAGATCAGCAGGTGACAGCGACGCCCGGACAGGTTTGGAGCGATCGAAGATGTCGAACACCGCAAAACACCTTTATAACATAGACTGTATATAAATATGGACAACATCTCGCCACTTCCTTGCTTGGGCCAAATTGACGCCGTTTTCCCGGGGATACGGATACTATCTTGCGAGTTTGGAGCCAGAGTCTGTGCAGTACGGTCCGAGAGTGGAGCCATGAGGAGCCGAGATATCGATGACCCGACCACACTTCCGCCAGACTCACTTGCGTTTTCATTTAATTCATACTACGCTCTGCTCTACCTCCACCATCTACAAAGAAATGTTGGATTATACACTCTACACCTGAACATGCATCAACATTATATTATCTACCTAAAATGACAGAAACCATCATTGAAAAAAATTATTTGTCGTGTATTTTAGTGTTTTAGTTCGGCCCAAGTCCCATCTGCTAACATGGAGGAGGTGGAGCCTATGACCTATACTGCAGCTAGTCACCAGGGGGAGCTCTACTTGCTTCACTTTTGAGGAGCAGTTCCGCCATCCATCTTTATACTGTCTATGGTTTAGAATCCTTACAAATGGTTTGGTGTGAAAACTTGTATCAGAAATATCTCTAATTTGTAGCCTTGGAGTAAGCTACGCTCAAGCTGACAAACAATTACCTTCTTTCCTAGCTCTCTTACCTATCCTAGCTTCCCAGGCAGCCATTAAAGAATAATTTTTCATCACGGTCTCCTTCTTTCCTTTGCTGCCCCTCCGATTTACCCTCTCCCCTCCCAAAGACCCCTGCTCATCAATCGGCCGGTAGCGGCTAGACCGGTCTGTCTCTTGCTTATCTTCCCTCACCACTCTGCAGTCATATCACCATGACCTGACCATCCATCTTCCGCCATCTCCCTCCATCGTTGTGTGTGTGTGTGTGTGTTTGTTCGCCCATGTGTGCGCGCTGGACCTTGAGCTTCCCGACCACATTGTATTTTTCCAGTCTTAAACCAGCCACGTTTTCCCTTCCAACAGGCCTCCGCTCTCCGCCCGAGATCTCTCAAGAATGTCTGTTTGGTCTCGCGTAATAGAGGAGGCGAGCGTCAAGAGGTCCGCCTCGCTTTCAGCTCACAGTTTATTGCGTGTGATGTATCTGAAGACAACCGCTGACAGCTTTGCAGCCCTTTGAACCTCACATCAAAGGACGACAAAATGGTGGGCACTGTGTGGCAATTTGATCGCTTGAAATGAGCTGCAGCCATCAGATGTGGACTATCACTTATCTGAATTCCAAAAAAATAAAAAAAATAAATAAAAAGTTAGTGGAAAGCCTGTTTACCCATTACTATAGAACACTAAATTATTTCTGGAATAAAGTTTTCTGTGACGCAGCGTTTACAGCCAGTGACCTGCCCTGATTTAAATTAGAAGTTTACTCAACTGGCACGACTTTGCGCTGCATTTGCATGCACACTAAGCTGCCCCACTTATCAGCTGCTTCACGATATTTACTTTAATGGTTTTAAACTTACGCATACATGTGCTAAATATAGTTTTGGAGCCCTCTATGATAATGTGTGCCTAAATACTGTGGGGTAAATGAACAGGTTTCAGTGATACTATGACTTTCTTGGCATTTGTTGGTTGCACAGCAATCCAGTTTAAATACTTTTAGAATGTAGTAGGGGCACTGTTAAGCTACAGCTTAGCAGTCGCTCGTTTCAACACACTCAGAGGAAAAGAAAGATGAAACAATGATGGAGAAGAAAACAATAGGTGTAGAATGTGAGGGCTATGCAGCAAATCAAGTCATTATGCTGTAGCTTTCATGGACATGGAATGTAATTGGTGCAGTATGGCAGTTTTAAATTAACTTAACACACGAGCGTCATGTTTCAGAGAACCTCACAATTTATGAGTGGAGTGGTGGGGAAAGAGAAGCCGTATTGCTATTAAAGAGTCCTATGTTCCTATGGACGTTTTCATGTATACGAAGCAAACCACGAAACAGGAAGTCAAATGCTGTGCTGCGGTCAAAGAAATGATAATATGGTGGTATAGTTTGGCAAAGAAGAATGACTTTCTCTCCATGCAGATTATCTAGATTATACAAGACGAGACAAACATATCCACATCTGCTATTACAGAGAGCGTTGCTTCATGAACTGTTTGCCTAATATTTCCAGGCTGGGTGAGGGGGATATTTACTCACTGACGGATGATCTATGTTTGACAGAAACAAGAACATTTTTACATGCAATCTGGGAATGTAAATTTGTTAACTGAGACGTAGAACACATACAGATGTGGGTAGTTATGACACTGACTAAATCACCAAGGCTACTGTATATCTCCGGGGGGATCAGAGGGAATTGCCAAATATTTCAAAATATCACCCAGACGTAATAAATATAGGGTTTGCCACTGCTCCAAGAGTGATCCTCAGATTCTGGAAAAGCACATGCCCTTTGGATCTGAGAACTGGATGTATGTTAGAAATTGTATTATATGAACACGTACGAACAGCAAATGTTAAGAGGTTGTGAGCATGTTTTTTTTTTTTTTTTGCAATTTGTCTGTCACACTGTAATGATTTAGTTGTTGGCGGTACCAGGCAGGTTGGCATGCTAACTACTGCTTAACCTACTGCGAACTGATTGGAAAGGAAATTTATTTGAATGTCATCGCTAGGTGAAATAAATCAACCGGAGTACACTGAGTGTGCTCCTCCTGGTAGCTGTATTAGCTTAAATTCATTATAAATAATAAAAGGTAGTGAAGGTAGTATTTGAAGCATATTAAAGAATTTTGAGTTTTGAAATTCTGACAATAGACTGAGAACCATCCAGGGTGCATCTGTCCAACTGATGAACCTTCCTTAATATGCCTTAATATGTTGTTTCCAGTGTTGTCTCCATTTAGTTGGACTATGAAGAAAAAAAAAAAAGGTTTTCATAGATAGTATTTTCAGCCGGCAATCAGTGAGTTGAAAGCAGCTCCTGATGTCCTTTGTGCGCAAGGGTGCCTGTGTACAGACAGAACAGTCAAGACCAAGGTGAGATAATGTCAAGGGCTCAAAAAGACTGAAATATACCAAAATCTGGAAAATATCATCTTGTGTACTTCTAAAAAACCCGACAGAAGAGTGTGCAAGTATGTGACCGGGAGACAAGCCACACAGGTATTTTTGTTCTGTTTCACTTGAAAAGAAAAGTGCTTCAAAAAGGGCCAGGATGAATTAATCCCTCAAACAAGAAACATTTGCGACAAAAGCGGTGTCTAATGCTGCGTTCAGGTGAAAAAGCAACCAGCTACAATTAATCTTCAATGGAAGTCGGTAGCCGATATGAAGCGACAAACTGACTATTGGGCGTAATAGGCTACGTTAAGTTGCATTCAACTTATAGTGACATCCAACTAGCTCAATAAGCGTTTGAGCAACAATTTAGCAGGTCTGATTGCCTGTTTTGTAACTGTTGTCCCTAGCTGTGTGAATGCACCACGGGAAACAAGCTAACAAAATGTGGGTTGCATTAACGGAAGTAAAAGAAAAAGATTTATATGTCAAAGTCTGCATGGAACTTTTCTGTTAAGGATCCCTTGACAGTTTCCCCTGTCTCTCAACTACAGCTCTTTAATTGCATACATTACTGTGAAGACATCCCAGAAAGTGGTTCGGGTTCAAATGAATGCAAATTGTGATATAAAATTCTGCCCCACTCAGCGTCTGCTGCTGAGCACGCTCACATACTTAAACACCAGCGCGCCACATCACATATTTCGTTGACGACAAACTTGAGATAAGCGTACCCATCAGTAAAGCAAGTGGTAATGCTAGGAGTGGGACGGCTGCCAGCTATATCAATTTGTGCTTCCTTACCATACATATGAAGCAGCTGAAGAGGAGGTAATTAAGAGGATACACTGTCTGAATGTTCATAGGCTCTTTGTTATTTTGTTTGTGCGTCTGTATGAGGGTGTGTGCATCTGTCCCAGGGGATATAGGCTGTCTCTATCTTGTGGGTAATTATGGGTAATGTAGAATGACAGACGCGCACAGTCACATAAATGGCAAAGGGACTACTACACTGACTTACAATGGCATGCACGCACACTGAGAAAGACACATGCATAACTTGTGGCAATGTAATCACTCAGCAGGTAATGAGGGGATGGGAGTGTATTACATTGGCTCACTATGGCCTCTTAGTAAACTCACATTCCTCTAGTCGAGCATGTTCCATAGCATAAAATCAGCTGTGATCAGTGCGACACCATCGCATTGTGTTAGTCAACAAAAATTAGCAGGGAACTGTGAAATTAGATACTGCACAGCATGTATATTTGCCCTGGTATTTCTGTGTATGCATACTGTGTCTGTATTCGCATGCGTGTGTGCGCTGCCTCTCTGCATGGAGTATCAATGCCATCTCAGTGTGACCATGTGTTCGTATTTCCATCCAGCGAGGCAAGGCAATTTAGCGTGATGCATAGCATTTATGTAACGGCAAATACACAGCGCACACAATTATGGAACAACGGTGGATGTCTTCTTTACTTTGCTGAAATGGATCGCCGGGGCCATTTTTTATTCTAACAAGGTAAACAGAGCTCTATCCATCCGTGACAGGAAATATTACAGCCACAATAAGCTAAGATTTTTGCCTGTGAGAAGCAACCGAGGTTGTTTTGTCACATGCTGTCTGCAACATACCATCCAGCTATTATTTATTTGGTTTAAATCTTACAGTGGATCCTCTCTAACCAGTGTTCCCATTAAACCACACTGTTAGATGAAGCTTTAATACCTGTATGCCTACTAAAACTTAAGCTACAGCTAGCAGCAGGCTATCTTAGCTTAGCAGAAAAAGGGTGGAAAGAGCTAGCTTAACACTGTCAATACGTATATTGTGCAGTGTTCAAATAGCATTGCGTTCACCGTGCTAATGAGAAATCCCCCTTCTTTGTGGTATTCATGGCCTTTTAAAAGGACATTTTTTGCATAGGTCAGAGTTGTGACGGGTAATGGTACAATAAGTTAACGTATTTTAACTTGGTTTAAGTTTGTCTTTTGATAATAATTTGTCTTTTTTGCTTTTCCCAACAGCCTCACTCTTTGTGTCTTTCCATTTCCTACATTAAGTTAGCTAGTTAGCTTGCTAAACTGCTAGCCTCTCGTGAGCTTGTGTATACAATACAGGAAGTCATGTACACAAAATGTCAGGCACTCAGAAGTTCTGAGAACACTGCTAGGAAGCAAATGTTGCTGTTAAAGAAGTCATTGAGGCTCCTTTAACAAGCTAACAACAGGCTTACTTAGGGAAATGCAAAGGCTAATGAAAGGAAGTGTTCACTTTTTCCTCAGACAAATTATACAATTTTGAAGAAAAGTCTATAGAACCAGTATACAATAAACTGACCATCCACCTTTCATATTTCTGTAGATATTAGTGAACAAGTCACAACATGTGAACGCTGACCTTTGCAAAGATTTCTACTACATTCACATAGACTTGTAAACACAGTAAAACACAACCACATTTGAATGCAACAAACGTTCACAGGTTTTTAATAGGCTGCGTATTTGCTGACATTTCTAGAAATGGTGGGAGGAATGATATGGTACTATACTGTAAAATAGTCATATGTATATGCAGTTGGTGTTTGTAATTTTATAATATATCTGAAGAAAAGGGTTAACAATAGCCTCTCAATATGCCTTAGCATTTCCTACGTTATGTTACGGGCTTGTTAGCATGCTAATTTGTTGGCCTAGCAGTGGTCTTCATACGATGTTGACACTTAAACGGCAGCCATTTGTGCACTCAAATTCTCATGTCGTAATTATGAGTGCACACGTTCCTTTTAAAGGCAACATTGGTATCTGGAAGGTGTTTTATTTTTTTACTTCAAAGATGCTGTTAGCCTAGCTTTGCAAAAAGACTGGAGGATTGGGGAAAAGCTAGCCTTCTATCTAGCCAAACATCGCTAAGAATAGCTGTAAACATGCTTCAGATAAAACCAAAACCTGCTGTTACTGAAATGTTGCATCTCAATTGATAACTAGTGAGCTTTAATATGGGTAGGCATATCTTAAAATTTTAACAAGAGCCAGGGTAGCTGTTTTCCTGCTTCCGCTATTTATGGTAGATATAGATGTAGCTTTGTGTACTGGTGATAACAGTCACTTTTTAATATTTATTGAGAGACTGAATCTAATAAAGTCAGCTATCACCTATAAAAATAGAGGTGTAATGATGAGTCAGTGAAAGTAATTTTACAGGGATAAATAAAAGGAAATTAGAAAGAGACCATGTTGTGTCTTTTAAATTTCCTGAACACAAATCAGCACGTCCGATAGTACTAAGAGTTGTGTTTGATTTAGCCTCTGTGTTTTCTGTTCTCAAATTATTTGTTTAAACCCTTGCAATGTTCGAGCTACCAAGTAAAAAAAAATTGCGCTGAAATCAGAAAGAGAATCAATGTTCATGGTTGAAAATGATGTCAAATTGATTTTCACTTTTTTTTTGTTATCTTTTCACAAGACAAACAATATTTTTGACACATAATGTTGATTTTTACAGAAAAAGGAGCGAACAGTTTCGCACCTTTAGCACGTTTTCATTTGTTTCATCTGTCTTTAAACTCTTTTTTTTTTTTTCCTAGTCTCTAAACTCTATAGGTACCATACGGGGGGATGATAATCCTCACCCCCTCACCCCCCTCTGCCTCTCAGGTTAAGGAATCAGCAGGCAGCCGCGCTGGGAGACAAACAGCTCCCCAGGCATAAATCACACACCCACACTACCTTCCATCCCGACTCCCCCTTCTTCATCCTTTTTTCTCCATTTCCTCTGTTTTCCTCTCGCTGTCTCCCCCCCCCCTTCCCCCCTCCACTTTCCTTTGCTCTTCCGGCTTTGCTAGTCCTGCTTTCATCATGCTGCCACATCCACCCCGTTATTGCTCATTCTCCTACTTAACGTTTCTCTATTTTTCTCCGTAACCATCTCCTACTTTGTTTCCACTTCTGCCTCTCCTCCCCCTCCCTTTGTCTCTCTCCCTGTCTCCCGCCTCCTCCTCCAAATTTACATCACACCATCTTTTGTCTCAAACTGCGAGTGGATGAGTAGCCACCTGCCGAGGACAGCATGGGTGTTAAAATTATACTCAAATTATTACTCACTGTTAATAAGTCTTTGAGGCGAAAGGGTCAAAGGGTAAGAGAGCGGAGAGAGAGAAGCGGGGGAAGAGAATGAATAACTAATGAATAACAAAGATGTGCTTTTGATTGCCATTTTTCATTATGGTTACGAGAATTATTCAGGAAAGACTGACCACAAACTGTGGGTGTATGTCTGTGTGTCCGCCCATTTGCAGTGTTTATGTGGGTGTTAGTGCGTGTGGGAGCAATTTACTATACGTGGACACATGGGCCCTTAATTCTAGCCTCACCATCTAATTACTTAAATTGTGCTTACAGGCCTTATTGTACTGTACACTTTCCCTTGGAGAGCCGTACCCTGTCTTCCTTCATGTCTGCTGCATTAGCAACAGAAATAAGCACATTAGGCAATTTTGTGCTACATAATAAGTTCTGTACCTGAGGGATGTTTTTGAGTAAAAATGTCTGGACAGAAAGAAAAACAGCTTTCTAGCCCAATAGCCCAACCGCACTCACCCCTTCTTTTCCTTTCTCTCCATTTTTTTTCCCCTCTCTCTCTTCTTCTGCTCATCCTTTCCTCGTAGTTTGCAGCGGCAGTGATTAGTTCCTAGATAGAAAGTCTTTTTTTGTTTTTTTTTCTTGCGCTGGCCAACCCTCACCGCTGATAGCTCTGTGATTTTACAATTATTAGTAGATGGGACGGTTGGCTCTTCCAGGAAATCGGTCCTCTCAGTGGTCGCGCCAATCAACAGGTGAGATTGCTTCGTGTCACCCGAAACAACTGCACTTAAAAGGAGGATGAAAGGATATAGAAACGCTATGGAACGTTGAAAGCCCATCTTGATCTGTGAGTCACCTTTCATTAATCCGTCTAAACATTGTTTTTACAGTTGTCCAGTTTTCTTTCTACTTCACGATGACCTTTGATCACATTCAAATCCTGTCTATATATCTGCTTATTGAATCAAAACCCAACTCTTTAGCCTTGATCAGATTCTAAATCATCACCTGTTGTTGTGTTAGACATCAGAATATGTCCATTTTAATGTTTGGAACCTGTAGCTACATCAATAAAAAGAGACCATTAGAAAATATGAAATGTTGATTTAACGTACCGTACTGCTTGATGAGAATCCCAGTTCTGTTCATTTGAAATTGACTGGATGTTATCTGATACTAGAGATTGTGTCTCTAGCGAAGCATCACCATTCTGTTGGGGGGTTTTTGTACAGCGTACAAAAGTACATTCAACTTGAGGTTGTACGAAGGTGCTACAGAGCAACAATCATCAACAGATGCTTACCTGCCAACACTCTTTCCCCCCACTTACTCCCTTGTTGAAAGGCCATCTCTGAGCACCTTCCCCATCCGACATTACCCCAAGTTATCAAGCCATCTATGAAACACAATCGACAAAATACATACAATTTCCACCCATCTGTAACCAACAACCTGATTGAAGGGGTGCAGTTGCCAGCTGCTCTTTGCGTTGGTACGTAGCGCCAGTTCAATGCTGAATCAATTACCTAGCTAACTCAGCTGTTAAAATGTTCCTAAAAACCTAAAACCACCTAAAGAAAAACTAAATACACATGCATATTTAAGCAGAGTTGTGCTCAACAGTCTCCACTTCTATCTGCTAGTCCCCATAGCGGTCGTGCCCATTTAGGGTTTACTTTAATATAAGGCACACGAGGGAAACAGTATGTGAGCCAACATATCCACTCCCAATGGTACGAGCCCACCACTGGGAGAGGGAAGGTCACACAGCAACATCACTGAATCCCCGCACCCACTTGGCGAATACACTCTTGTATTTTGAAACCTAAATGTCAGCAGGTATGCAGACGCAGACAGTATGCAAAATATAATGCCAATGAATCAAAAGAGAACCAACTTTCATCCAAGATGTTCCAGGGTTAACATCATTTTAAAGCTGGGTCACTTCATCCAGCAAAAGTAACACTTACAAACCTTGATCTTTTCCCATTGTATATATGTGTGTAGCTGTGTGTTTGCAGGTAAAGGTTTCATAAAATGATTTGTTAGCACTGGAGTTTCAAAGGAGATCCAAAATCCAACTCTCACATCTCAACACAATAGAAATGTTTAGGGTTTTCAGTGACGATCTCAATGATCTCCGCGTCATGGCCGCTTCTTTGGCGACACCTATGGTGATAAGTGGCAATTACAGGTTTGCATTTGAACCCGACTCCCAGAGGTCCAAACAGCAGTGTCGCCCATGTGCCGACTGTCTTCGTCAGAAAGATAACTGCTGAGAGATCATGCGTGCGCATACTGTGCACGGCTTGAGATATTTCAAGGGAATGACTCCGCAGACACCCATATAACTTAATACGCAAGCCATAGGCTCAGTCACAATTTTGTCACCTCATTAGGCAACATATAATCACTTCACGGACATTTATTTCAAATGAAAATCTTTGATAGCGCCACTTTAAAATAACAACAAAAAAAATGCCACTGCTCTGGAGAACACACAGAAACACACTCGATAATCTAATTACACAGAAAAACAATACACACATACATGAACACGTTTTCTTGCCAAAGCATTGCAATTAAGTTAAGACACGCACAGAGGAAGGAAGGGATAAAAACGGCTGATGAAAGCAGCACGCGGTGGTTGTTGCTGTATTGCTGACAGGCAGTATCTAAAGTCATTTGGAAGAGAAATTCCTTCACTGATTACCTATAAATTAACAGTGCTCTGCCCATTCCCCAACCCCTTCACATTTCCTTTACATATATTAGCGTTTTTAATTTGCTTTGCCATTAAGGAAAATAAATATTGTCCTGTTAGCCTCGACTAAATAAAAGCATAATGCTAAATATCGCATTCACACTTCTTGTAATTACTAGATGCGTAATATATATATCACAAAACGCCCCGAGTCGGAGATAACACGAGATACATAACAATATGTAAAAACGCGTTCAAGGGCCACATATTATCATGGGACTTCCACTTCATTAAGTTCAGTAAGGGCCTCCGTTTGGGTGGTTTGTAGGAGGACACGGGCGCACATCTAATGAGGTGAAGCGGCAAGACAGTGGAAGTGTGAAGAGTGTGTGTGTGTGTGTGTGTGTGTGTGTGTGTGTGTGTGTTTGCAACGTAATCACTGGTCCCTGCATAATGACGAAAACACAAGAGAGAAAGAGGGCGACGGATGGAGGGAAAGCAGCCGCGTGAGGTTTGTTTTTGAATGTGTGTTTAAAGCGCCACGCATACTTTCACTCAGACTGTGCGCGGGGCAAAAGAGAGTTGCTCGAACAGGAAGATAAGGAATGTATGAGTGATTTTGTCAAGTGTTTTATCTATCTTCAAAGCTACTTAAAAGGAAATTTAAGGGGAACAATGGGAACATTAGGGCTCAAGTGGTTCAGCTAACCTTCAGCTTTCATTTTCAAAGTTACAGCCTGCTAGAATAATATAATCCTGCTGAATATGAAGATGCGGGCGGCATCCGCGACGCTGAAATGTAGGACACAAAGACGCCTCTTTCATAAAAAACTGCAGTTAGTATGCGTGCGTGCGTGTGTGTGTGAGCTGAGTACAAAATTTGGCACTGCCTGAATAAAATATTTCCCAGGGGCCTCGCTATTTGGCGCCTTGCTGGGGGAAAGCCTGAAGCATCTTTTCAATATCTCCCCGAGAGAGAAGAAGACCATTCATGGAGGGATTAAATGAATTGTCAAACCTCTTCCTCTCCTTCTTTGCCACCAATAAGAAGGGGCTCACGAGGGCTCTCAGAGTGCAATGTGGCGAAGAGGCTGGGGCAAAAGGTTTGGATGAGATCGTGTTATCAGATGAGTTTTACTTGTGGTGTGGTAAATGGCAATGCTGGTTTGGTTGCACTGGGGCTCCAGCTTTAACCTCTTACTACTGCAATATATGCCTAACACCTATTCCAAGGCATACTCCAAGAAAATGTAAAGCTGTTCTTGAACCAGAAATTAAAAACTACCTGAGCTAAAATTACATTTGGGGGAATTACAAAAATAGTAAGCATTACATGTTTCTCCTGCAATAAAAACTGAGCAGATGGTTTTGGCTCGGACCTGGAGGCCAGCTCTTTCTAATCAGCACTGGAAGTTGGATGCTGAGCCACTCCCTGTTGCGTGCTTAATTACACCGCGATGCAAAAGACCGAGACCCGCTGATGACACGAGGACGAGGAGGAGGAAGAGGAGGAAGGGAGGCGGCAATAATGGTGTCCGTAAAGCCATCAAAGCGCCTGTAAATGTTGACTGAGTGTCCTTGAGATCACAGCGAAGGAGAGGGGAGGGCGCCTCGGCGTGTGTGTCCACGACAAACTGCGCGAGCTCATGTGGGCATAAGTATATATGAGACGACGTGTGCGTTTGTGTTTATGCGAGGATCATTTCACGGATGGACTCGGGAAAGCTGGTGGGAGGGAAAGATGGAAGCAGACAAGTCTGATTTAGCTAATGAGGCTTTTCTTTTACAAATACAAATACTGTCACCATGAGTGAAAAGAATCGTGTGCATACGAGTGTCCCGGTTATTAAAGGGGAATTACTGTTTGTTACAACCTGGACCTTATTTAAATCGCATAAAATACGATCGTTTACTCACCCCTTTAACTTTGGTGTTATTTGGAGTCGTTCGGACGATATTTAGAGCTGCGTATATCCATATAGTGGGAGTGACTGGGGCACCGAAACGCAGCCTCTAAATAACGCATTATCTGCCTCCAAACTCGTTCATTTCACCAATATTTTGTTAGAATAACATCGCTAGTGCTAGTCCCCGTTGAGTCCAGAGTTACCTGTTGTCTATTCGCGGACGTGCAGCGGTTTGTTGTTCTTTGGCCAGCTGATCCTCTATCTGCCTCTGCATCCTCCTTTCAACGAGCTCATCATCCGTATACTCTGACTCAAAACGGTAAGGACGTCCATAATAAAAAAAGTTGTCGTCCACAACCTCAGAATTGGAAAAATATTCAGCCATGTTGCAAAAAACTAGCAGTAGCAAATTACAGGTAAACAAGCCGCGTGGCGCTCAGAGATGACATCATCAAGGTAAGAGGTTAGTAGGTCAATCTACAGACGGCGGATGATGATAAACGGTAACTCCGGACTCAACGGGGAATAGCACTAGCGTATCATAACAAAATATTGGTGAAATGAACTTGTTTCGCGGCAGATAATGCGTCATTTAGAGGCTGCGTTTCGGTGCCCCAATCACTGCCACTATATGGATATACGCGGATCTAAATATCGTTCAAACGACTCGAAATGACACCAAAGTTATATGAGTGAGTAAACGATTGTATTTTATGCCAGAAATAGGGTCCAAGTTGTAAAAAACGGTAATTCCCCTTTAATGAGTTCACCTCACTTGCATTGTCTTTGAACGCCTCAGGGATTTGATTAAGCAATGAGTAAATTTAAAAAAAAAAAGTATATGATTGCATATTATTGTATTGGAAGTAATTTCTTGTCTATTCAAGGTCTCTCTTTAAGCAGTTGAAGCACATAATTAAGGCTTGTACAGAAAACTGTGAATAAACAGCAAACATTATTACTTTCAGACGCTTGCTCTTAAACACACACCACCACCACAACAACAAGTCTGCAGGCTGCAAACACTGTAACTAACTAATCAGGGAGTCAGCACATGTGCAAATGCAGATAAATGAACGTCAGTGTGCTCACACTCAGCTGATCGCCACCTTGCATCTGTCCTATAGCAACCGGCAGGAGTACCTGCGGCGTGTGTGTGCGTGTTTGTGCGCGTGTTTGTGCGCGTACGGTGACAGGAGCCTGCCACTCTGTTTATCCCATAATCCGCCCTCTAAGGGCAAGTGTGCGAAACACAGATTGCACTCCACACGTAATCTACAAGGGCATCGGCGCCAGCATGGGCGCATATGCGAACACACGGAGATCGGGTGGCCTTCAGCAACATCTGACAACAATAAACCTACAGTACGTTCCTTAAAATAAATATTGGGGTTGAAAAGAAAAGAAAAGTCTGCACCTTGTACTGGAAACAGGCACACACACACACACACATAGATGCAGAGCACTGGGTGGCCTTCAGCAGCATCTGATAATTTCATTCAGCCAATCAATGCTCATCAGGCCGCCGGCTGGGCGTATATCACGGAGGTTTCTTTGAGAACATGTGCTCCTGACAAGAAGCACAAACACACAATCTCTCTCCCTCGCTCTCTCTCTCACACACACACCTCACCTCAAAGAACAGGGATAATGAGGGATTTATATGCAACTTCCTCTCTATTCAAAATGTCTCTGTGCTCAGGGTGATTCACAGGACACCCAAACACAAGGACACTCCTTTAGCCTTATTTCCAGCACAGCTAATCATTCATTTATTTGTCATTACCTCATGTTTCTTTCCGTGTTGGGGAATCTGTCTGGTTTGGTTTTTACAAACCCTAATGCTCTCTGTGCACTGATGGCACCACTGTAGCAGCCCGGTGTAAACGCAGAAGAACTGAAATAAGTTTTATTTTTCTTAGTGGAGGAAAACTGCATCACAGGAGGGCTGCCGTGCACGAACGTGGCACATATGACATCCTATAAGAAATAACTTAAATCCTCCACTGCCTGCAGTGTGAGCTGTACTCAGTCGTAATAAGGAAGTGTTCTTCTCCACAGAACATCTCTGTCCTCGGGTTTTATGGCTACAGGACTAATAAGCTGAGGGTGAAATTAAGTCCCTTTCCATCTCCCTTCATCTTTTGGCTTCATCGTTGCTCTTTCAGAGCCTTAAAAGCTAAGTCCTCTATCCCACGCTGCCTTCCCTTTCCCATCCCCTTCTTCCCCTTTTGTTTGCATCTCTTTCTGCCTCATCGCACTTCCTTCACCATCCCTCACTCTGTCGTGATACATTAACCCTGAGCTGCACAACGCATGTACCACTACAGAAGCATGTCTTCTCTTTGTCTGGAGCCTTTCATCTCCGTCTTCACCTGCAGGCCCTCTGTGATCCCACAAAAGGCTGAAACATTTAGAGACCCCAGTGGTCCTAATTAAGCTAAATAGAACACTGGGAGAGCACAAAGGGAATGCTTTTGCGTCTACTGTCCACAAGCAAGCTTTACGAGCGCTACGAATGTCACGGCCAATTTCCCTGACGGCTATTTCCCAAAAAGCCCTTTTCAGCAGAACAGCTTCACAGCCCTCAGAGTGGCTCCATGCCTCATCCCACGCTACAAACTGGGCTGCAGAGTGCTCGAGAGAGAGGGAGAGGCTAATGTTGTCTATCACATCACGTCTTTGAGTTTGTATTATTTAAACCAGCGCGCTTCATATTCAGGCCTTGAAAGGCCTGGCTCTTGCAATGCTGAACATGTTTGCTAATAAGAGCTGCCCAGTATCGGTTCTGTCCTTTTCACCCCTGAACCTAGACCTCGCTGCATGTTGTTATATTAACAATTTGTCCGTTTGGGGGAAAAGGAAGTCATCCAACCGATTGCAGCCAGAACAGTTACATTGCACAGAAGATAAAATCCAGCCTTCCTGGCGTGGCCATAAATTCAAGGGCCTTGATGTATATAGTGCTCTAGGATTAGCAGTAAAATATTTTTACGTGAGATGTAATTGAAGATAAGTATAAAGTAGTCCTACTGGCTCTGAGGGTCGTGACACACCAATCCGATGGTTGGATGATTTCCAGAGTCTGGATGTTGGAGAGTTGCCCTAGTTTTTCCAGTGTGTCCAGGACCGTTGGGACAAGTCGGACCTGTCGCCAACTCAAAGGGCCCAAAGAGAAGGCTTTCTCATTGTTCACCTCTATTCAATCTGAGCATTCAAATACACAAACATTTTCACAACATGATCATCTAGAGTGAATAAACTGTAGATTGGCGATCAAGGAGAAACCAGCTCTGTACTACGGTTTGAAGCTCTTCCTCGCGTCCTAGCCTCCAAGCTAATGATACCTCTTGTAATTTTCTGGTAGAGTTACTTCTTTTGCCAGCTGGCCATTGACCTTGGCGCATGCAGAGTGTTCAGGTGCAGCATTTTTTTGCCATATGAGGCGAGTTCACAGTCGGCCTTAGTTGCCGGTAAGTTTGTCCATACCTTAATGCTTCCACTTGGTTTGTTTTAACACTACTACTTGCATGACGGCATCCTAATGCTGCCTTTGAATGGAAATTATAAGTTCATGATTATGACAAGGAACCATGTATAAAATTTAAAAGCCCTTGGTGATCAAGTGGTGAACAAAGTTACGTCATTCCGGCAACTATGGCCGGAAATCAGAAGTCAGAAGTGGGCATGGTTAATGTGAAAAAGCGGAAATGCTAGCGGCCAGCTCTGTGAGCTCCCAGATGCTAATATTTGCAGCGTGACCATTCACCTCTCCTGGTTAGAGATCAGTATACCATGTGTGGGCGTATGCAGAATGAACGGCGTGATCCGGCAGACACGGTCAACAGGTCGACATCCAAAAATAATAAGAAAAGTGTGTCTTGTTGTCTGTCTCCCGCATCTCCCATAATACTTAGCGAGTGTGAGGTATGCTGCAGTGGGAGGGCTCTATGAGGACTTCCCTGGAGTTTGGAACTTGAGTTTCTCGTGAAGTATAAATGAGAACAAATTTCACTTGCCCTTATGAAGAAAACTCTATCTGGCCTCCGCCATTTTTGATAACATCTGCTAATAAGCGCAATTTCCAAAGATGGTAGAAAATCCAACATAAATCTCTACATTTTGTTGCCTTTTTGTCCATTTCTGGCCGTTTCCGTGCCGTTTTGGCTGGACAATCCAAGGTCAGAGACATGGCATGCTGATGGCCGTTCACTAAAGTAAAGAGGTTTTTCATCATTTAGTCTGACACCCCACTTTACCAGCCCCTGCCTCTGCACGTTACAGATGTTTAATTGATAGTGACTCGAGCTTGGGCAGATGCATGCATAACAAAGTCAGTGATTTGGCATGTGTAATTACCTCGTGACAACAAGTGCAGCTTCAGTGATCAAATTAGGCCGATACACCTGCACGGCTGCAACTGCACCTGTTTCTTTTTTGAACTGTGCCAACCGCTTACGCAATTGTTTATCGGCATTCTGTTGAAACAAACACGCTGAAAGCCTATCTGTACTGTAGGCGTGCGCATGCACATTGTGTATACATGCGTTCGATTTATTTGGACCAAACCATTAACAAATGCCAAAGCCCAAATCTGGTGGGTAGGGAAGGGAAACTAAACTCAGTTACACCTCTGTGTGGGAGGTTATACAGGAACCTTATCGCACTTCCATTTCTATTATCCGGAGGAGAATGCAAGCAAGCTGGCAGCAGCTCCCACTCTTGTTTATTTGCCTTTATAGATTTTTTTCTCTCTCTCACTTCTATTTTTTTTTTTCTTTTCCTAATGGAACCCGGCACAGTGCCACCTGCCAAAATGTGGCGGCGGAGAATAAATACAGCCTGTGTGTGTATGTGTGCAGGTGCAGTGGGGCTTGTGGGAACCCAAAAGACAATGTGTGTGTGTGTATGTGTGAATGAGGGAGAACGTTGTGGACTTCCACAGCCTGCTATTTGTATGCTGCTGTCAAATGAGCTCACGGCACAGGAACAAAAAAATAAATAAATAAATCGGCGGCCGTGGCATCGGAGGCCGCCTGGCAAATCAAAACACCAAGCAGAGTCTTATTGAATTGTCTTGTCGTGTCGTATCACCCCGGCTTTGTGCCCTAAAAAGCAGCCTGTTGCGGCAGAAACAAGGCCAAGTGGGCCATCGCAATCAATTAAGTGCTTTTGGGTCTGTTTGCTTGTTTGCAAAGCCAAATGGGGACTACCATCCTCGATGGTCAATAAAGAAGAAAAACAAAAAAGGTGGTATTTGCACAAAATGTGATGCGGTCCGTTTTTAGCGAGCCGAGAAGCTCAACACCTGACATGCAGAAAATCCCAAGCCTGCAAAACAAATCTCTTCAGTTTGCCACTCCATACTGCTCTCATGGTCCGCTATTATTACGAGTGCTTCTATGGCCATCACCTTTCATGAGTGACTCATATCCTGATGACCACTGCAAACTGGATTGCCACTTCACTGAAGTAGGGTAAATAGAGGGACGAGCCGCTTTATTTATTTATTCTTTTAACTTCGGCGGCCGCTCAATAAAAGCCGCCGCCGCCGTCGTCTGCCTTGCATTTTAAACACGTCATTTATTCATTTGTTGACAAAATACTGTCACTAGCGTTTCGGTTTTCAAGCCGTCCTTTCACTTCAGGGGCTTTGAAAGGGATGAGTTTTTTGTTTTTTGTATTGTTTTGATGAGGCATTCAGTTACCAACATGAGCATTTTCTAGATCTAATTTACCTTCATGACTGTGAGCTTTCTTTCAAGTCCGCACGGAAAATTGATTTCAAATTTGTCTTAGCCAGAATGCATTGTTAAATCGAATTACGACGTGGTTCACTTATTATCACCTCATATCAGCGTGGAAGCCGAGCACTCTATTCAGAGGCATTTGTTGTAGAAAACAGTGACTGCTCCGACTGCTGAAGGCTTGTTGAATGTTGTCACACGCTGAAAGCGAGTGAAATAATGCAGGCGCATTATTGTGCACCTGGGACAAAGGAGACGGGAGTGCGTCGTCATTTACTTCATTATCCGTGTGTTATTGTGCACCAGAAACACAGAGAATAATGTGCGTGGGATGACACATTAGCAGTATTTGGCTCTGTATATACAAGCACATAGTTACATGGCTAGATTTTCTCCTATTTGTCAGTGCCCTTCTGGTATGGAACTTGTCACAAGAAAACTGCCATGATACGCGCTTTTTAGCTGTTATTTATTATTTACAAGCCATTTTGTGTGACTTATTGTGACCATGCCTTGAAGAATTTTGTCCGTCGTGATATTTCATGCTTTTGTGAGCTCCACTTTCCCATAGGGTGCAATTTACATTATATGTTGTTTAGACAGGGTGAAATAATACGTAACCATGGGTGTATCTAATTGCGTTTTTTGCGATGATGTATGAACCAGAGAACAGTGTAAACAAGTGCAGTCTTTGTCGTACTCAGAGGACCCAACCAACTGTGAAATATCTGCCACAGGCCAGTAAATAGGCCTGATTTCCATTCTTGCATATGCAGTTTACAGAAATGGTTTACAATTCAAAACAGAGATACCTATTTAACAACAGAGATACCTATTTAAGCTAAAGTTAGCCAACAGTATTCTTGAAATATTCAGTTCATTTACAAATGAACACTTGCAAATACACAGTTGCCTTTTCTGACATCTGAAAATATGTGATTGTTGTTACAAATGTTGTTACTATTGATGCATGCGTGTGTAAACCATGTGTGAATAAAATGTGTTATGTGTGAATAAAACAAGATTACAGGTTTTCAGTTTTATTTTATCAGTTTGTCGCATTTTATAGGTTCACGTTAATGTAATATATTTTTTTTAAGTAATAGCAGCTAAAGTTACAATAAATGAAATGATGAGGAATAACTAGCTGCTGCCATTTTTGAAAATGTCAGCCAACATGTCATGTGAACTCTACACTCAGAAAATATTGAGGCTAAAGCTACACGATCCGAGCAAAAACGTTAACAAGTTCACCTTGAAGACGTGGAAACGAAGACACATTCAGAAACAATGATCTTGTATTGCAGTCAACCCACTTCAGCTAAGCTAAGCTTGCGTACTTGGTGAAGCAAGAGAAAGGTTGCATTTTTGCTTTTACAACTGAAAAAGCCTTTACTGTGTAAATCTAGCTAACTATTGAAATGCTAGCTTGGCATTGGTAAGCTAGGTAGGCATGCCAACGCTCTTCTGTTTTTGGTTTCTGAAAAGGCTGAACTCTTTAAATTCGAAGCTTCATTTAAAATTCAAGCATGCAGACAAATAGTTTCGTGACAGATAATGCGTTATTTAGAGGCTGCGTTTCGGTGCCCCATTCATTCCCACAGTACGGATATATGTGGATCTACATATCGTCCGAACGACTCCAAATGACAAAGTTATACGGGTGAGTAAATGATTGTATTTCATGCCAGAAATAAGGTGCAGGTTGTAAAAAATGGTAATTCCCTTTTAAATGAGATATTTTGTGTTAATTAGTGAGCTTTGAAGGTCTTAATTTCTCAACCAGGAATTTGCTTCAAGCCTTCTGCTAAACAAAACTGTGACAGACAAGAAAGCGGTATCAATCTTCTCATCTAACTCTTGGCAAGAAAGACAATCGGCTTATTTCCCCAATGTTTTCCAAAGAAGCTGTTCCTTTTAACGTGCTTATCAGATACACATGGACCAGTCTATACACATATCCACACATTCAAAATGAGACGGATCCCCAAGAAAGGTGGTGTGGGGGTGTATCTCTTTTACCAGCCACACAGATCTATCAGATTGTTTGCTTGCCTGAGGCCCTGCAGTACCATCAGATAGGACCAGATAAGAGTGTGACAAGCAAAGGCAGCGAAGGTCAGGACATGGTGGCAGTAAGGGCAACAACAGCCCCAGTCACCATGCCTGGATGGGATGTTATTGGGGTTAAGGGTCAAAGATGAAGAGATCAATCTCATGCACAAAAGAAAAAAATGTAGCAGATTAAGCATCTAAGGCAAATTACTCGTGTCTGGTTCAATCTTGCAAATGTGCAGTGAATGAAAAGGTAACCATGCATTTGAGAGACGGGTTTCATGACGCAACATGACAAGTTTTAGAATTTAAGATCTGTGGAAAGCATTTGAGTACTGACAAAGGATTTACATAGGATTGGACGCGATGTTGTTATAATTCAAGGCTGCGTTTGACTTGTCTTCAATTGCCCTTTTCACAGAATCTTGATGTCACACATTGCTGCAAGGTCAAGGGAGTTGCACTCCTGAGCCAATCCAAACAGAGCCGGCGCCTCTGCCAAGCCGATTCAAGCAATCCCCATTACGCACACATTGTCATGCGTCGTCGCTCAGCCCAAATGAGGTTTAAAGAAAGCAGGGAGAGGAAACATTAGCAGCAGTCGGATGGACTGGATGCATAAAAATATTAGAGAGTGATTTATGGCCCATGTCGATAGCCGGTTCCAGGCAAACAGCGCTGCGTAAGGAAAGGCCCTTCCGGCATCTCTATCGACCAGTCTGGTACAATGGGTGACAGGGAAAGACTATGAAGCCATAATCTTTCGGCATCAATCAAAGAGAAAATGTACCTGTGACACTGCCATTGCCAATTTGGTTCCAAAGATAGTCGGCACTGTATCCTAACCCCAGATAGCTAAACGCAGAGAAAAGGTTAGTAGGGAGTAAAGAGCAACCGCAATCACACAATTTGGGGTTATTACTCCTATGTGCTCATACATATTTTAAAAAATACTACATTGACTCCCCTTTTCTCAAACACTGCAATGTTAAGAACACCAATGATAAGAATAGAAAACTACTGATAGATAACGGAGTACAAGCCCGTGTTTAGGGGACAGTACGATTATGTTTAACCTTTCCTTTCCATTTTAACTGCAATGATAACAAACAGCCAACAGCAACAAATTTACGTTGCCAGTGTATAATTTACAAAGGGTTCTTCTTCCAGAGTATAAAACTCTTCCAATTGTTCAATGGGAGTACAGGTACTGTATAAAACCTAAGAGTGTCCCTAGGAACCTAGGTTATTCACTGTGCAACAGTCCTTCTAACCCTAACCCTGCTTTAAGAGAGTTAGAGAAAACTCTGCGTTCGTATGGAATTTTAAGCACAAATGGACAATTCTAGGGTTGTGTGGTGTACATCTACACTGTGTCAGCGCATAAATGATATTTTTTGACGCTGACAGTCATGGTGCTACTGCAGCAGTTTGGCAGCAAAGGATGGAAAGCGGAACTTCTCAGCTAACTCAGCATCGCTTCATTCAAATGGGCACCCACAACTTCACATTATCACCTGACCAGCAAGACGGTGTTACAGCAACACACAGGCGTATGACTAACCACACAGAAAAGTAAGCCTGTGTTTGTAACTCAAGGTGTGGTGTAGGAAAGGTAAAGGCGTTTAGGGGTAATTATTTAGCTGCACAGATTAAGAATCTCTTTCTTCGGAATCTTAAATTGCCAAATTGCATGCTTGTGTTTTTTGGTGATTGCAACTCCGGCATGGCTAGTGTAACTGGCAATTCATCTCAGCCACTGGTACTACTGAAGTTTGTACATATTCATACAGGAAGGAAGAAAACATTTTTGTGCCCTCTGGGTTTGAGGGAAAAAATTCAGAACAACAATCAAACTAATTTGAACCAAACGCTGTCGAGTTGAAGCATCCCACCGGCTTTGGGAAATGTGAGAATGGTGATACAGGAAGTCATTAACAAAAGCTGAGTTTGAGCCAACAGCCTTGGCTTTTAAAAGTAACCTTTTTCTGTGATTCTATAGTAGAAGGCAAGTGGAAATGGATGTGTAGGAGGAGGGTCCACTGAAAAAGGGTAGCTTGGAGTTACTTATTTAAAGGAACAGAACACACGAACGTGACCTACTTCCTTTTAATCTGTGAAATGAACTCTGAGCTCCTGAGCGTGAGGTGTGAATCTGGCCACCGTAGAGTATCCCTTTAATAAAACACAGCACATTGAGTGCTATATAGAAGCACTGAGGGCTGCCATTATAAAATCAGTTATATATGAGCCCTCCATTTCAGAGCAGGTGTTCCATGTTAGTTTATTCAGGAAGTAGAGGCGCTCTGCTTCAGCACCGTCCACAGTGGTTGTGAGTGGGGCTTTTTGAAACAACAGGTATTTTACAGTCAAATTGCTGTTGGCACAACAGACTCCCTAAAGCACTTTGTGTCGCACCTTGGGGGGTAAAAGCCAGAGGCTGGAGATGCTCTGTGAACGACATCAGTTCCCCATAGCGGGGGCGAATGGTTTTCTGTGGGACAGATTTCAGTTTAGTTTGAGCCCTCTGCCCCACTTTTGCCTCCAGGCTGTGGCAGCCAGTCTCTTTTTATAAACCAGTTTGTTTTTTTTCTTCTTGCCTCCCATATTGCTGTAGTGCTTATTCTGCACGCCACAGCGAAGAACAGCCACTGGCTAAGGCTGATTCACTGGCTGAGTCTTTAGACCGGTCTGGTTAGTTGCTGGTGCGCATGAATGGGTACTTGAGAGACTGCCTCTTCACCTCAGTGCCAAAAGGTGGCTGTGCTTACTTCTTTCTTAAGTCTCTTGTTCCGTCACCTTGCTGACACTGACTGCAGTCAGCAACATCAAACAAGCGTTGAGATGCTATTTGAGAGCTAAAATACAAACAAAGCTCCCCACCATATACTCAAACGTATCACTGTGGAGTCCTTCTTTCCTCTGCAGTAGTAAATTTCTCCAAACTTGTTTTTATTCTTCTATTTTTTGTGCAAATACACTTGTTAGCAACATTCATGACAAACAGCGCTCCAGCTGTAAAGTTATGCTCTATATATACTTGGAACACAAACTATATGTTGCTTATCAGATCCTGTCATCGCCTCAGCGTTACTATGGCAACGTTCAGTAGTCATCCCTTACATTCAGCACTGTATTTTCTGGCCCTCTCTGCTGCCAGCCTGAGCGATGTAATTGTCCGTCCCCGGCAGCCCAGGATGAATCCTGGAGAGGATGTGCTGCAGGATCACCAGCAACTGAGAACAACTGTCACTCATTTCACTCTCCAGCCTTAGGGCTCAGTGTACAAGCTCACGCCTACATCATGGAGCTGAACCTACATACAGCACACGTGCATATCCACACACACACACGCGCGCTTAGTCATTGGTGGGTATCTAGTCAAGAATAGAACTTAGATGTTCCAGGGAAGTGGTGAGGTTAGAGGAGACGTTTCAAGCTCAGTCTCACCACAAGGTCACAGCCTGCAGGCAGCAGCAGCAGCAGCAATAACGGCTCTCCATCTCCCAGCCCCATTTAACTGACTGATGCTTTTTGACATGGCGGAGCAATCGAGCCAGTTAGCCTCTGGGAGGCTTCAATTAGGACCAAGACTTAATGCAGCAGAGAACTTTGCAAAGCCCTGATACAAGGTTACAGCCAGACTCAAATCAATAAGGAGAACATGGTTAAAGGCAGCTGTACAGCACCTCACAGAGCTACCAGAAAGCTCAGACATGACTGGATGTGGACCGGGGCAGTGCAGCAACCAGGAGTTTCTTTTGGTAGAAGACGAGTATTTCGGTTTGGTTAAATAGTCCCCAGGTTTTTTGCTGGGAAACATTTATCATTTAGAGTGAAGTGATAGTTGGTGGTGTGTGACGCTGCTTGTCTTCGACTCTTAAAGACAAACAAATTGGAAATTGTTTCGGCTTCACATTGCCTGTATGGCGCATTACACACACACACAGACACACATTTTTGTTCCAGTATGATAATGAAATAAAGGAGCGTGGCTGTGAGTGACGTGGCTGCGGCACTATTTCACGGCCCCGCCGACAGATCCATTTCCTTGCAGCGGGCATGTGATCCGGCTGAGGCTCCTATATAACTGCCACTGCCACCTTGCATCGGCCTTATGCGCCTGATTTATGGATAAGATGGGTGCGGTTATACACTCCCTCAGGGTCCAAGTCTATTTGATTTTGTCAGGGACAATTAAACAGTCCTCGATGGGCCTCGAGAACTGAAATATGACGAACTATGAGGACTTTTATTTTATTTAGGCATTATGATTCTTGATTTTTATTTTTATTTTTTTTAAATCCAACTATGAATTATTTTTTGTAAGGCATCTAAGTATTGCATTTATTATACATATATATATATATATATATGTATATTTGTGTCATAAATGAATAGCAAATCCCGCTATGGGATAAATTAAAGGATTATGGCTCCGTCGAAAATATCCTTTTTTTGTTTTTATCAAAGCGTTGAGTGGTATTGTGTGCCAGCAAAACACGGTTTGATGGAGCAGCGGAAAAACAACTTTGAGCCAGGCAGACCTTGAGGTCTGCTGTACATCATTGTCCCCCCACGGTGCGAGTGCATCATTGTCTGGGCTGTAGCAGTCAGAAATGACAACAGAGGGTGACACTGGAAGGTCCCGGAGTTCAGCTGCCTGAAAAGTCACTGGGCTGGTTTTGACAGAAGGGCACACGGGGGGGGGGGGGGGGGGGGGGACTAAACAACAGCCTTAAAGGCCTACAGATCTTTCAGGCCTACACATACACATACAGAAATGCACATCCCCTTCTACTCCATCCATCCAGCCGTCCATCCATCCATCCATCACACACGGTCTCCCCTTTGGCGTAATTTAAGCTACAGACAGGAGGGGTCTGTATAATGCATAAAGATTTTATTGGTTGTGTGGAAATGAAATGTCAAAACTTTGGATTATTGATCACTCGTTCAGGTTTCCCTTTCAGGTCCGGCGTCTCAAAAGTGGGGGTTTGGACAGTTTCAACTGAAGTTACCTTGAGGGGTTTTGTAGGAAATCGGACTTCACAGAGACGTTTCCGTCTCTGTGAAGTCATGCGGCTAAAAGTACCCTAACTGTGGCCCAAAACTTTCACCTGACATGTAGTCTATAAAAGGCAACCAGTTTTCTCCCAGAAGAACTCCAGTTAACAGGTCTTCTGTCTTCCAAATCAATGTGCAAAGGTTTTGACAAAGTCAGAAAAACGATTTCTCCAATAATCTGATATCCTCGGACAGCTCCAGGACACATGACCTAATGAGGCTTGTGCAGGTCTGCAGCGGTCAAATGAAAGGTCTATATCTGGGGATATATATTAAGATACTGCCAGAATAAATTATAAATGAGTACCTTGTATATTTAATACCTTATACACCTTACAGTTACATGTATTACATATCTCACTTCTATGCAGTACGAAGTATCTATATCTATACATCGATAGATATTATATCTCTATGTCTCTCTCTCTCTCATATATTTGGTATTTTTTATATATATATACACCTTTGTATATTTTAAATATACTTGTTTTTAACATTTTTGCTGACTGTAATTTCTACTGTCTCTGTGTATTGATTCTGCTGGATACCGAATTTCTCACGGGATAAATGAAGTATCTATCTGTCTATCTATCTTGAAGCAAAAGAGAACATGTGTCACACAGAACTATGAACATCACTTCAGGTTTTGAATTCAATTAATTCACTTTTTTTTTTTCACTATCCACCGTTACCTGTTTATATGTTATTTTAATGATTGGTGGCGGTGACGGTGTCAATCCCGCAAGATACCCATTCTCTCAAGTAGAAAACGAGGCATGAATGAAAATCAATCTTTACTGTCTGCATCTCGCTGATAACAGCCTCACCTTTTACTGTTGCGAACCTAATAGTTCCTGCTGTCCACATTAAGAGCACTCGAGCAGAAAAACAGAGGCTGGCTTCTACTGTACAGCAGCGACAGGAAACGCAGGAAGTATTTTTTCCAGTGGGGGCTGACTATTGCTGCTATTGTTGGTCGATTGCATATAGAAAACTGTCACCTTTGCATTTTTCCATCGGCGGATTAAAGTTAAATATCGCGGGGCGGCCGGTCAAGGAGTGTTCGCCGTTGTGTGTGAAGCCACACTGTTGCCAAGGTAACGAGGAGCGTCAACAAACAAAAAAGAGGACTGGAACGTTACTGTAACCTGACATGACGGCTCCCTCGTTCGTGAGGTTTTAGATGAAAAATCAGGATGCTACGCACAGTATACCGAGGATGTCACATCACACATGAAGGAGCGTGTGATCTGCAAGTACGTATGTAAGGTGTGGATTCATCCAAGGTTTCAGTCCTTTGATATGTGACTGAGGGGAGGAGAGGGTAAAGCAGAGACGTCTCTCCTCATTAGGCCCGACTACCCCTCTCCTCTGCCGCTGACAGAAAAGACTCATATCCTACCTCCACCAGTCAGCTCTCGCAGTATGGCATCAGTCCATCCGCATGAGTAACTCCGGCTCTTCCCCCACCTCAAGTCGAAATCAGTGCATCCGCTTGATCCGATTGGCCACGCACGTCAGCACCACCCTCTGTGAACAGAGGAGATAAAGAAGAAGAAGGAAAAAAAAAAAAAGGTTCGCCGTTTGATGTCTGGCCAAGTGGTTCACAGTCGCAACGTTAATGTAAAGTACATTTCCCCCGGGTGTCAACTTATTGTTTCGGCTGCTAATCTTTCCGCGCTGTCGGCCTTGTTTGTCTCGTCCTTGTAGTTCTTCCGGATTCGCTACGCCACTATGACTCCAAAGAGCATGAAGAAGATTTACCTGTAGAGAACCTGGAAGTACCAAAGTCGGCACAGAATCATAAAAGGGAATTTCACCTAGCAAGGTAATCGCTCAGATGCGTTTTCAAAAGCTGCATTTAAATGATGACGTTATGAGCGCAATTAGTCAGAAAAACTAGTAGAAATGATGACAAAATCTACATCGCACTCAAATTAACATGAGCCTTTTAATAGAGTCAAACTAGCCAGTCAAATATTCTGAAACATAAAGACGTGGACGTATTGTATGCCAATGATAAAGTCACATCCATTGACATAGCTTGTTACAGTCGCCGCAGAAATGTGTGATCGCATTTTAACATGAGCGGCTCATTGACTTCTCAGCCAATTCTTCTTCTTTGAATTCTTATTCAAATCCGTGCCCAACAATTTGTCTTTGAATAGAGCGAGCTGTCTGGTTAAACAGAGCAAAATATCTGAGAAACACGACTACCAGGACCGGACGCAGATCCTCACTTCTCAGTGAAACTCAACTCTTGCACAACCTTTCATAATAAATTCAATACGTGAACATGGGAAGAAAAATATATCTATCTACACAGGATTAATAAAAAAAACATAGTTTTAAATAAATCATGATGCGATGAGGCTGTATTGATCCCAAGCCAGGTAGTTTGTCAATTCCCCCCTATGCCGCACGTAGCGTCCATGTCATCATCCATCACGTTTTCATCTTCTGCCAGGAAAAGTTTTTACTTTGAAGATACAGCATATCTGAGGTTGTCAGTCCTAACGCAACGTTGGTTATGGTGTTTTATTTTGAAAATACAACATACACTAAGTCCTTCCTGATGAGTTTCAAAAGAGTTGGACCTCTTTTGAAAGGCGTGGTCTTGTTACAGACTCTTCACTAGGTTCTGGTTGCTGTTAAAGGCTTTTATTTTGAAGAAGTAGTAGATGGTGCTTTAATTTTGACGATCCAATGTACCCATTGTACTTGGGCCTATTTGAAGATACCGGCTATTATCGATGTGATTTGAATCAAAGCTTTTAATGTGAAAATCTACCACCACACCATGTCTCTGTGTATTGTGCTGCTCTTATGTATTTTTTATTGAAAGTATATGAGTAATATTTCATATTTGAGAATTTCTTTTGAACAAAATTTAACATTTGGGTTTTTTATTTTTATTTTGAAAGTCTAGCTTGCTTCCAAGCAATGTTGTTGCCTCCTCTACTGTAAGCAGTTGTAGGGTTTTATGATTTGGATTGTGTGTTTCCTCTTTGTTCTTCATAATTCATAATAATAAGTGAAAAGAAGCAGAAATACAGAAAGACTTCGACCGTCACCAATTTAATTTTGTACATCGGTGCCTATCCCACTGTAAAATGTGATGAGAAAATGAATGACGCAAAGTGGACGGATACCAAGTTGAACTAATCTCAATTTTGAGGCAACACGATTGAGGCGATGACCAATGGGAGCTACTGATACAGTTGATTGACATATGATGGAAACGTGGACTTCCCCAAACCCCGTCCCAGACTTCCTACCAAACACACCATGCTGATAGCAGCTGTATATTCCACAGTATGTCCTATTTTTTAAGAACAAGAAGAGCCAGCTCAGTCCATACACTAGGAATATGTATGTTCTGCTTGTTTCACTCAAACATTTGGGGTGGGAAATATACAAGAGGGTTACCTAGGCAACCAGAGCCTGAACCGTCCACTAGTGACAAACTGTCAGCTACAAAAGCAACGGGTGACCCTTTCTATATGAACAGGGCTTTAGATTCTTTTTATAAACCTCCCAACACAGAGCACATTACCATTGGTCAGATGAGGTCTAGACTCCCGGTCCAATCACCCCCAGCCCTGCCTCACGCTGCTCTGAAAAGAGGGTAGCAGGTGTATGAATACAGCCGTCATAGCCGAACGTACACAGCTATAAGAAGAAGAAGAGGGAAAAAAAAAACTTGCACAGATGCTGCCAGCTGCGTGCGCGTAATTACATTTGCACACACACAACCCATACACCTTTAGAGGTTTCCTTGGTAACCAGAAGCCAGAAAAGGGCTTGTTTCAGTGAATACAGCCATTTGACCACACATCTCTACTCTCCATGGAACTGAACCTTTTACCCTAACTGCTGTTTAACTGCGAATGTAAAATAAAGGATATGACTCCAGACGATCTTCTCCAGCTCTTACAAGAGTTCAGTTGGAACAGATTGGTTAGAATTTTTTTTTACTTCTTTTTTTTAATGGAGCCTGCGATAAAGACGCTCACACAGATTTTATCTTAGCACTGCACATCTAAGCTCTGAGCGAAAGACTTTTACTGCACATGAGTTTTTAGGCATCCATTTTCATAAAAGGCACATTATGTTGTGGGTGAGGAACAATCATTTGCACCTCGAAGCACTTCAGTGTTAATTGGCAGAGCCGTTATTATCCTCCAGTCATACCTCTGCTGTGAGAAAAAAAAAATAAAAAAATAACACATACGCCAATACTATTACCTTTCAGGAAGTGAACACTATCATGTGATAGTTGCTAAATTATTAGCTACAAGGCAGAGCATGTGTCAGAGTGTGTGTGTGTGGGTGAAAGAGTGGTTGCGAGTGAATAGAAACGAGCATAGCTTGGATCTAGCTCCGGCTAATTTAAGACTATCAAGTCGGCTAATTGGTTTCAAATGAAGCCCTCTCTCTCATGCGTGTCCAATTAGTGGAGCGTTAACTTCTGGATAGAATCTCTTCCCGTCACTGTTTTCCAAATGCGGCAGCCGAGGAGCAGACACGAGCTGTCAAATCATACACTCCGTCAGTAGGAAAGAAGACTCTGCATCCCTGGGGATCTTATGGCACCTTGTTATGGTGGTTGGTAGTTTTAGTGAGCTTGTAAAGATAGAAGGTTTGGATGTATATAAGTTGTAAGTTCATGTCCGGTCAGTGTGAGCAACTGAAGGCGGCTGTACCCCAGAGGTTTGCACCCTTTTCCAAAACAGGACTTGAATTACCAGCTTGTGGGTCCATGCCTCTGCCAACGAGTTGCCGTTAACTTCCATGTCTGTTCAGACATGAACAGAAGGGACTTTGAAAGGATTTAATAAAACTGTTAATATTGACATTTCTAATTCCAGTGAAAAACACAGTTTTCACTTAGACACTGTTTTAACAGAGAAGTACAGAGGACCTCAGCACATGGTGCAACAATAACCCGGCAGTCTGTAATGATCTGGGGCTGGCTGCACCAGTTGGATGTGAAAAAGTTGGGTGTAAGCTCTTCGGGCTTATTTTTACATCTAGCCTCGTGATAAATATTTACACCAGTTGCACCGTGTAAAGCTACGACTAGGCGCAGCTAAGCCGAACGTGATAGACGCAAGCCCAAGCTGACACATTCTAGCACAGTGACAGTTGTTATGGTTACTTTCCTTATCTCAGCCCAGGCTCGCACCAAGAAACGCCAAAAAAAGCTGCCGAGTTGAACAAATAGTTAATTACTCTGATTGTAAAACAAGAAAAATAATTAAACATTACAGTAAGTATACTATACTATATGCGCTGTCACCATGAAAACTGGTCAAGACTTTTCACTTCACTCTTAGTGAAATGTAGTTTCAGATGTAGCGCTACACCTAATAGGCGGTTTTTACTTCTGCGTTTAGTTGACATAGTCTGTGGCGAAAATGCAGACCCCTATGCAGACCCTAGTGCCATAGCTGACGTGCACCTCCCCAGAAATGTAACTATGCCCCATGGCGATGCAGAGCGCAAGAGCAGTGATTGGTCCACTTGGTAGTAGCATGTTTCCGCTTCAATATTTCGGGCTGCTTCTCCATCTCTGCAAATTTTGAATTGCTTGTTTTGGATCAATAAGGATGGAACGCATCGAGGGAAGGTTAACTGAGGAGGTTTGGCGATACTAATGTTTGTAGGACTTGTCTTCGGCGGAATTTCGCCGACATTTCGTCGACGGTTTCAGTCGCCATTGTTGAAAGTGAAGCGGGAAATAGAAACAAAAAATGAAGAAACGGCACCAACTAGCGTTTGGGTTGTGTTTTTACAGAGCGAGCCAGACTGACGAGCGCACAAGTATTAATGGCTCGCACCTGCGTAGGCTAATGCGCGTAGGTTACGGTGTCTATGTCCCGCAGAGGTATAAACTCCGCAACAAGTGGTGCAACAGGTACTAATTCTACACAGGTCTAAAAAATGCATTTTTGAGAAAGTAGCCTCTGCTTTATTTGTTTGGACTGCAGAAAATGAGAACATTAGTAGCAGTTTTTAAGGTCTTTTTTTTTTTTTTTGCTCCAACTCCCGGCTATGGCCTTCCACCCCGCCCAGAAAAAAAACTGGTTAAACTTCAGCCTTCAAAGAAATTAAACTTTAAGATGTGGATGGTGAAGTCCAATTTTTTTAAAGTCAATATGTGACGATGCTCTACACTGTGGTATGTTGCCAAGAGCTAAGTGGCTTTGCTATCCCAACCGAGAGTTGGCTATTAACAGAAAAACACCCTTGAAGATATGTCGTTTTCAAGGGAGCAAAAGCGCCTTGTATCAGAAAAGCCAGGGAGCTTGAGGGGGAAGAGTATTCTCCTTGTTCTGGTTGTCATCCAGGGAGAGGAAGTGAAGGGGGAGAAGCGTATGAATTCTTGAGTCATGGTCAAAAAACGTGTTTTGTGAGGCGTCAGTAACATTTGACTACCAAAAATATAATCATATCATCCTTGAGTCAGAGTGAATGTCTGACCCAATTTTGAAGAAATTCTCTACAGGGACTTCAGAGAGGTAGGCGCAGACAACCCGAAAATGTAACGCCACAAACGGTGATATAAATGAAATCACTAAATGCTGTGGATATAATTGAGACCTCGCATAAAAAGCTGCTCGCGCATACTGCATTAAAGATTTCCCCCCCGGTAGCGCCTTTCCGATGCCGAAGCTAATAACTGATGCTCTTTTATGTGGCTAACCTTCACAAATGAACGGGACATTCAATCACTTTCTAAACAGCAGGTTCTGATAGCATCAGCCCCTCCTGTTTTCATGTCATCTTTAACATGCTTTCATCAAAAGCCAGGCATAAATATCTAGCAAAGGGAATATTTAATTTTTTTTTCCTCCACGAAAGAGTGATTGCATCATCTCCTTTGAAGTTATTTTGATGTCGACGACAGTCAAATAAAATAAAAATGGCAGCATAGCGTTTGACAGAAGATTTTTTTCCCCCCCACCTAACCTTGAGGCTGCTGAGCATAAAAATTAAAGAGTGCAGTCCTGATAAACATTATCCCATCTGTAGACATGACACGTGCTTACGCTGCGCTTACATACTGTATTTAAAGATTAGAAATCTAGGCGAGGCAAAAACATCCACTTATTCATTAGAAAAAAAAAAGCAACGAGGAGGAGTTTTTTGACAGCACACGAGTGTACGAGTGCGGCGCTGGGAGTTGCAGTCGCTCCAATAAGTGCGCCTCTCTTTGGGATGAATGTCTTGATCAGTGAGAGGGGAGGAACAGGAGGCTGGGAAAACAGCTTGTGCAGCCGGTATAATCAGCCACAGCTTTGGCAGAGAGTGGCAGCACTTTATTACTTGTCTAAGTAAATGTATAATTGAGCGAGTCACTTCATCCACTGGTGCACAGGACTGTGTGCCCGGCACTGGCAAAGATGCAGATGAATTTATTTCAGCGAAGATCTCGACGACTGCCGAAAGGCTGACTGATGTGCATCGGGAAGGATCCTCGCAACCTTAAGACGGGTTGCGTTTTTGGTGCAAAGCATTTTCTGTCGGATTTAAACCGCGTTTCCAAAAACCCTGGAAATGGTTTAAAAAAATTATACATATATATTTTGCACTTGGCCTCCCTGTGGATGGTATTAAATAAAAAACACTGAGATCAAACATTCCATGCACTTTCAATTAGATACCATTCCACTTGAGCCCACTTGATCTCTTATGTAAAAAGCCATGTGCAGCAATCAGCACTGATTTAGTTTGTTTTTATTCGAGCATAGCCTGGAGGTTGTAGAGAAAGTCAACACATTGATGTTCATCGTAGCATTCTATTTGAAAGTCAAATGTTAAAATCATTATGCTGAATCCTTGACTCGTAATTTTAGGTAAAGGAAAATACCTTCACCTCATTAGTAAGTGGCTTATATTTATAGAACATGACTGCACGGAGAAGTAAGAGCCAGTGTAAGAAGACATCCGGTCTTCACCGCACCGACGCGAGCACAGAGCGCCTCAATATTATGGAAACAGGAACAGAAGGGGTTTAATTTCCACAGTGATTTCTGCATCATTAACGATGGCTTTGATTAATGGTTTACATCCACCCAAAGCCCCACCTGTGAGAATCGCAATAAAGACGATCGTTTGTCAGGGCGCAGTCGCCTTCGATTCCCGGTCGCAGACCTAAAGAAAAGGCGTGGAGGCGACATGCAGGGGGTTGATTTTCGCCCGCACCTGTACCAAAGGCACCAGTGGTGTAAATATTGTGACTTTCTAATCAGCAATTTTGGTGCCAGTGCAAGAGGGGCACGCAGTGGGCGTGTTCGATAGGGAAAATAGCCTCGCATCAATTCTCCTGCTTTTTGCCGACCTCTTCGCAGTTTGCAACCCACCCATGTAATCCATCACGGAGACATTAATTATGTACTAAGCTCTACTAGGACAAAGACTCTAATGAAGGCCCTGTCAACACAGGCCTTCCCCTGAAAACAGTGCAGTCATGGAGGTTGGAGGGATGCTTGCGCTGAGCCCCCCCACTCGGATCTTATCTCGAAGAGGAAAGCAAAAACAGTTCCGAGTGCATTTTCAGCACCTGCGTCGTGATAATGCTTGCTCAGTGAACACCTGGAAATGCAGCCTCTAATAGATGCACATGGGTCACTGGGGTAAAGCTAACTCGCTAGCAGTGTTCCCACACTTGATTCATGACCATAAACAAGGGAGTAGTTATTTTTCTAATTTTGTAAGAAATTAGTCACCATTTGTGACAGCTTTTTTTTTTTTAATGTACATAAAAAGGATTAGTAACATTATAGCAATGGTTGCACTTGCTAGGAACCGTTTATTTTTCACACTGACAAAGAAGCTGTTGGAAAAACTGTTGCTACATTTCCTATTTCTATAAATTGACGTACAACAGCTAAAGCTGCAGGAAATGCATCACTGCTAATTATATTTTATGATTGTGGCAAACTATATAGGAAGATGATTCTTTTTAAAGGTCCACTGTGGTGGAATTATTTGTCTGTTAGGATCACCTGTAACTTAAACATCCTGGTGTTTTTGTTAATGCTTTTGGTTTGGACTCTTCAACAGAGTTGCTTTACATGTTTTTACAGTAGCTAAATAGACAAACGCTCACACATGTTTGGAAAGGCACGGTTTGGGAGGGGTATTCAGTTAGTAGCAATTCACAAACTCACCAGTAGATGGCAATACATTCTATGCATTGGTCCTTTAAATGTATTTCCACTTGGGGACAACTTCGCCACAGCATGGACCCCTTTATGATCGCTTGCGATCATCTAGTTTTTTTTTGTTTGTTTGTTTTTGTTTTGTTTTTTTACATGCACAAAAAGGATAGGTAACATTATAGTGACGGAAATGCCTGCTGGGAACAGTTTACATTTTTCACATTGCCAAAAAAGATTGTACAAATGCTTCTAACTGCTTCTAATCATATTTCATGATTGTGGCAAACTATATAGGAAGATTATTCATTTTAAAGGTCCATTGTGGAGGATTTATTATCTGTTGTGATCACCTCCAACTACAAATTATTGTGTTTTGGTTAGCTTCATATATATACACAGAGAGCAAATCCTGTTCTATAGTGGCCAACATGTTGTGCTGCCATGATTACCTCCAAAAGTCCAGAACAGATAAATTAAGCACTGGCTGTAGAAAGGGCCTTTTAACATTTCCAGCAGTCACCCTAGGTTCTCCTACACTCTTGGAAAGGTAGGGTGAATGGCGGGTATTCAGCTGGTAGCAGTCTACAAACTCACCAGTAGATGCTACTAAATCCTACGCACTGGTCCTTTAACCCATTTAGGCCTAAATACTCTTCTGTAAACCCCCTCTCAAAACCTGAGGTTTTTCAAAATATGTCAACGCTTACTAAAACCTTAATTTCTCAGGCTCTGTAGCGGATAAAAACATGAGATAAAAAGCATTTGACAGCTTACTTCTTTGGCTTTCAATTTGACTGACTTGCTAGGGCATAATCTTCAAATGCATTTTTTTAAAAAATCAATAAACACCAAACATTTTTAAAATTTTGAAAATCATTAAAGATCTATTTTTTCAATTACTTCGTCAATATCACTTCCTTCACTTGAGTCAGCCATGACGGATCGCTAGCACGGTGTTTATAATTTTCGACCAAAACATACTCCACGTGTAGGCTTATTTCGACCAATCACAAAGCGTTTTATTAGTCACATGAGTTTAAAAAAAATCCCTAAGCATCTCTGTCACTCACCCCAAGAATATTTCAGCCAATTGTGCACATGCATATAATTGGCCATGTGCCTCGAAAAAGACGACAACGCTCAAAATGACACAGACGCGTTTGCCGGCCATAACTACGCATAGATGCGTGATCCGGTCTTAAAGGTAAACACGCACAGATGCGTGATCCGGTCTGAATGGGTTAAAAGGCCGAAGACTCAAGGAAGACATTTTCAGATAAATAAAAGACATGCAAACAAACCTCTGTTTGTTCAAAGTTGTGAAGCCGCATGTAGCATCAGCACCATTATTACATTCTGTAATATGTCCATAGTTTGGACAAATAACAGTAACAAGATATACACAAAAACAATATTTTTTGCAGCAATTAGATGAGAAGATCGATACCACTTCATGCTTGTAAAAATGAAGCTGGAACCAGCAGGCAATTAGCTCATCTTTGCAGAAAGACCGTAGGCAAGAAGAACCTGTTAACAAGCTGGGTTCATCCCAAAGTTCAAATGCCTACCGACACCTCTAAAGGTCACTAATTAATATGTTGTATCTGCTATGTCAGAAATATACAGGATACATGCTGAACAATTTATTTAACACAAAGCATTATTTTACTATGTGAATGTTGAAATTTAAGCATCTGTTCTGTCACCTACAGCCTGATGTTGATTCTAGGGATTCTAATCATGTGCCCCAGGCAGACATGACTAGTCAGCCAGACAAAGCACCACGCCACCATACTGAGACTGAAGCGTGTAGGCGGCGTGATGGATAAAAGACAGAGCCAGGACAGGGCTGCTGTAGGTCCGCTCTGCGTTTCAGCTGGACGTCCTTACAGCAGTCGCAGCCCTAGCTGAGCCTGAAGCCCAGGGGAGATGGCTCAAGGTGTGAGACTCGAGCCATGGCTGAGCCAAGCGGGCTTTTGTTTCATGGCTAATTACCGCTGACTTCTGGCTCTCATCTCCTCCCCCTCCCACATCCCCCCTTGCTTTCTCTTTCCTCCATCACCCCTCCGCTCAGCTCCGTCTTGCTGTTCACTAGTGGAAAAGGCATTACTAATGACAGAAGAAGGTTACCCAATTTATCTTCGGGCAAAATCTTTCAGCGTTAGCTTTCCTTGCGTCCCTGCAGAGCTCATATTGCCAAAAAATAAAATAAAGTAAAATAAAAAAAGCACAACAGTAACCACTAGAGACTTAGTTGATCCTGACTTGAGTATAAAAAACTGAAATGATTCTTTGCCTTCCTCCAATACCACAGATTTTAATTTAGTCAAGAACCATCTATGTCATCATTGTCAATTCTGAGATGGGAATTTAAAAGCTATGGGTGAAAGAATTACCAAAAATCTAAAGTAATGTTCACAGGAGAGACTCGGGGGGCCGGGAGCTTTGACCTTCTGATTCAGTTTGATTGGAGAAAGACGGTTTGGCATTGTGACTGATCGGCAGATGGCTGACAGAGAAAAGAAATCACGGTGCTTGCAGCTTTAAATGACATCTGGCTGTCATGGAGTCTTGCAACATCATGGAAGGAAAGGAGACCGCTAGGGAAAAAAACTAAAAGAGACTCTCTCCTTCCTCAGAAGGTGTTATAACACCCTTGAGTATGTCTCTCAAATCCACATAAGCTGTTTATTGTTCAAAATAAAGACCGAAAATCCCTTATTGATTTCACCAGTCACCAAGAACAGATACAAACCAGAATCAAACCAGTTTTGGAAGATTTCTTTGAGAAGGTCTGAGATTACAGCGATCAGTAGTGTGAGATCTTCCAGAAGATGCCCATGGTTTATCCAAGGTTTAGCAAGAAGACAGGATATAAACTAAGCTAATACGTTAGCTTAGCATACGTTAAAAAATAGTCTTAAAAGAAAAGTGTGACCATTTGGGAAACTTAAATATTTGGTCTGGGAGATCAGAAGATTCATACCACTCTCATGCCAATATGTTGAGTACAAGCAAAATCCAAAATTAGCTTAGCATAAATTGTTAATCTCGTGCTTTACAAAACTGAAATATATCCTTTCCAACACCGATAACACCCATACATTTACTCATTAGCTCACTGTATCTTGGTTGTTTATTCGTTAGGCAGTCAAAAATGTCCCAGTTACTTGCTCTTATGCTGCGTTCAATGGAAGCAGTCGATATGAAGTAACAAACTGATGCCCGACGCTTGTTGCTACACTGATGCACTACTTATCAAAGTTGAGTGTGTTTGTTTCACCAGTTTGGATGACACTTAAACAACACTTTAACATCACTTAAACAGCGCCTCGTCGAAAGTATAGCAATCCGTGCTTGGCGGTTTTGCAACTTTTGTCACTCGAAGGGTAAAATTTGTCTGAACATGCTGTAACGAAAAGGTGTGGGGCACTGATAGTATGGATAAAACAAGTGAGAAACAATATGTTTACTAGCGAGCTTCAAAAGTGCCGGTAGCGGCCCACAGGATTTTTAGATGATAGAGCAAGCAAGGCAAGCCGCCACATTTTCCTACAAGTCTTCCTTACTAAACCTTTATACCCATGAGAGTGGCATATTCATATTCATATCTGCAAGAAATCAAAAATTGGTTTGTACCGAAATGCAAAACCATTTCCTTAAAGGGGCTATTCTGGTGACCGTTTTGTTTTGTAGGCACACTTTGGTGAACAATAGTAGCAACTGCTAAGATCATGACAGAAGGCCTTGGATTTTCCTGTCTACTTTATAATATGACTCAGCTTGTGTTTTGTTCAGTTGAATGCTTTTAATGTGAAGCTGCAGCAGAAGGATATATTTAATTTGCATCAAAAAGAATCAGAAATGACAGTAGTAGTAACTTTTTTCCCCTTCATATTGCTTAGTAACCATTGGGTTACCTCATTCAGCACTAGATTGTGACTTTTCAGACATTTATTGAAATGAAAATCTTCAAGATTACTATTTTAATATTTCGCACCCGTGTGACTATGGGGGAGGAAATTGTGGCACTGTTTCCAACAAAAACTAATGTTTATGAGCTGCCTGAGTGTTATGAAGATTACAAGAAAGAAGGATTGAATACAGAAGAAAGAGGCAGGAAGATAAAGGAGGCTTTAACAAGACAATGGTGAAATGCAAAGACAAAGAGAATGACATGTCTGCGCTAAATAAATGAGGAGCTAGATGTCCACAGCTGTTAACAACTAAGCCCCAATTAAACTGTTATTAATCAGCGGAGGCCAAAAGGAGACACTGCGACATTCATCAGGTTTTATCTGCTCTACAAAGGCCAAAGATGTAGAAAAGGTGGACACAGAAGTAATACTGCTTAAAGGTGGAGAAGGTGAAAATGATCAAGTCAGGGATCGGATCTTGATTTAACCCCTTGCTATAGCTGAAAAAAACAGAGATGGAATATCAGGTGTGGTAGATTTTCTGTTCAGACGTCTTCCTTTCTGCCGTTCCGCCGTCATCGCCTACTCCATCATCCCCCGAGCTGTGCGGCTTTCACATCTGCCACCTCAAACGTCTGATTATGGAAACGCCAAACTATTCAGCAACGCAATTTATCACAACACCCTCCGTGTTCTCGGCGGCCACCGCGCCTCCGCTGTCACTGCGCTGTGGACAAGCTGTCAGTTTGAAAGCCCACCCTGTGTTGCGACCTCTGTGACCTCTCCCACTTCTTTTTCCACCAAATCCTTTTGAAGGTAGACAAAAGCTTCCAAATTACCGATCTGGTGCCAGCAAAGTGAAGAAGTAGGATCAAGAGATTTATGGCAATGAGGGCATTTTAGCTGATTGATTGTGTTTGTAGTGATGAAAAACATGACAACATGGGAATAAACCTCCTCTGCTCGCCGTTTTACAAGGGTTTCAGTCCTGCATGAAGGATCTATGAAATATGACCGGGCCAGTATGGATCCGTCCATAAAAAAATATACTGAGTGAAATTAATCTATGTAAATGATGGACGAAAGTAAGGTTTAGGGTCCCTCAAGACGTGGCATTTCATAAAAGAAATTTTCAGGCACTTTGACATAATTGGAAGCTCTAAATCTATGATCGGGCTCATGCAAGCGCAAAGCTCACAAATGGCGCTTGACATTTGTGGAGGTTCAGTGAGGAGAAGTGTGGATAAGGTGAAGGGTGGGGGCGGTGGGGAAATCAAATCTAATTCTGACCGGCTGTTAAAAAAAAAAAAAAAAAAAGCAGGCAAAGATTAGCCCAAGCGCGTGAAATGTACAGAAAATTACAGGTTGAAGTGTATGAGCACATGAAACTGAAGGAGCGTTTAATTAGAGGCTTTGCTATTGATTAAGCTGGGCAGAGGTGGGTTTTTCATGAGCTGCTTGGGCTTTTGTGGAGCAATTTATTTTCCAGACGGCAGCCGGCAGAAAGAGTCCATCCTGCAGACAAATTGAGCTCTTGGATGAAGAAATTTAAGATAAGATAGGGAGGGAAGGGAAGGACGGGGGAGAAAGATGGAATGGAGACAGACAGATGCAGTGTAGACAGATTTATTTATTTATTTTTTAATTGATTTAACTTTACTTTCAAGCAAGGGAAGTTAATTTGAACCTGGCACCTTGGCGAAGGGTTAAAAACATGCAGTGGGATGCAAGGACTCAACACAGGCAACAACAAAAAAAAAAAATGTGTGAAGCTGAGGGTTTAGCAAAAGTGGAATATCAAGCAAAGAGAACGGATGGTGCAATAGAGGAGCTCTGCAAGACGCAAGACTGTGTGTGTGTGTGTGATGAGTGGTGGTGGGGTATGATCATCTTGGCAGAGCCGTCTCGACAGCTGTTGTGTCTGTGAGCGTCAGCAGCATCAGCAGCAGCGGCGGCGGCGGCGGCGGCCACAACATCTGTCTCTGCTGCTGTGCCCTTTAGTGAGCTGAGGATTTGCAAACCCTCAGCCACAAGTGTCCCCCCCGATAAGATCAAATCTTAGCTGTGGTTTAAAAGAAAGTAGGGTGCAAATGCCTGCGGTCTATTTTACATCGTGAGAAGTAAGCTCTAATTTATGGGTAGGGGTTTGTCAAAAAACAAATAAATGCGTAAACTGTGAAGGTAAATGTTTTAGATGGCAATAATCAAGAAGGTGCATGACAATTAGTACGATTTTAGGTTTCTTTATGAGAGTGAAGCTCATTGACTGTATAAATTTGGACGTCAACCATAGGATTTCTGAAGAGCAGTTTTGAAACTCAGCATGGTGGCACTGGCGGTCGCCATTTTGGCCATGCCATGCTCCTGATGGTCGGCTAACTCAAAACCAGACAGAGATGTGAACATTAAAGTTGTCTTTGTTTTTCAGTCTGAGAAAACACTGTATGTAAAATGAATAAGAGTGGCCCCAGTACGAATCCCTGAGGCACCCCCCAGGGATTCACTGAGTAGGGATTCACCTGCACCCACTGAGGCCTCAAAGACAAGTCAAGACTATTAATTTAAACCCAGCTGCAGCTTAGGGTTTTCAACAGCCATTTTGGTAAGGTCCTAAAAAGCGAGGCAGCCATAATTGCAATTTCAATGGTCACCTGGACAAAAAACAGTATATATAGAATTGCCAGTCAAATCTGATAAAAAAAAAACAAAAAAAAAACGTACCAAACAAAACTTGGATGACTTTACGTCAAATTAAGGTTTTAAAAGTCTTGAGCCTCAACTGTGTGCCTATTATAGTGTGACAACAGCTTGATACGCTTCCAAATTCGGCTGCTATAAAGACGAAAATTGGCTATTTTGGGGAGAAGGGCAAAGTATGCGTCATACAACCACCATCTGTAGTGTTAGACATTCTGCACATAGATTTCTATTTGGGATTCTTTAAGTGTTTGTCTTTTCCTGACTGACGTCTCTGCTAAATCATACATGAAAGAATCTGAATCTGGCAGTGACTCATGTGGGACGGTATTAAGCAGGCAAATTGAGTGAGAGAGCAGTGCATAAATGACCCTCACACCGAAAGAACTCAATGTGGGGGAAAATTCAGCTTCTAAAGAGGACAGAGTACATAACCCAAAGGAGACAGAAAAGATAACATTAAACATCACTGTCACATTATGAACGCTCTTGACAATTTCAGAAATACTTGCATAGCTCCATTTATTAATTAAATCTCAGAAATTGCATTAATAAGAAGACTGTGTGTTCTTTTTCAGTTACAAGAATCATTTCAGTGAAAATAATACACAGAAGGAACCAGTCATTCTTCATGACACTTTCTCGCTGCTACTACTTGGCCTTGGCCCTTGCCTGCTCTCTCAATTTGCATAAATATGAGGAGTTTAAAACGGCAGTGTGAAATGAAGCCACCTGATGAACTCATCCCAGGTTAGCTACGAGTCCATTAAGTTTATTAGGCTGGCACCGAGCGCAGGCCACCACTGCAGGTTAAGCGTGTGAGGCAAGTAGGCTTGCATCTGGCAGATAGCTGAGCATGTGCGATCCAGGCAGATATTTGAATATGTCTGCACACAGAAACGCACAAACACAAACAATTGTGTAAGCTTGTTTGCAACACAAACAGAACTGCTTGCACACATGCCGATATTAACACACAACTGGTTTATCCGATTAGTAAATAGTAGAAGTAGAAATAGATTTTTTTGAAATACCTTCAATTAGCACATATGGTAGAAAATGGTTTAGCTGTGAAAACACAGCGGATGTTCACCGCTCACTACTTGTAAAGAAAACGTGGCACATGCTAATAAATTGAAATTAACTGAGTGACGTTGATTGTCATAGCTAATTACAGGAGGACGTGTTTATAAGCCACATATTGACAGAATTTTGCCTCTTTCTGGTTCCCTTTTATCCTCATCACACTTGAGTTTTCCTTGCTTCCATTGTCTCTATGAGTACAGGTGGAAATGGGTCGGGCCTCACCCCAAAGGACTTCTGGCACAAAAAAAATTGTGCAGAAGCAGAGCCCAGTTAAGGGACTAGCTCAGTAAAGGGATTTGAGCCTCTCAGGCAGCGCTTACTCACAGGTTAGGATTATTGCCGTCGTCGGGGCTTTTGGGTCCGGACGTCTTAGCGGGAGGCTCGGAGGAAGAGCTGTCTGCAAGGCTGAACTCGTGTCAGCAGACTCTTTTACAGGAATTTCACCTTCCTTTAATACCTCGGGTAGCAAAGCTGTGTTAGCCGCAGTGGCTGAGTAAAGAAAAGCTGTGTGATAATCATACTAACTAGAAAACATTTATTTATTTCTCCCTTTTTTGTTCACACTTTGAATCAAAAACCTATTAAAATTGCAAATGTTAATTATAAAATTCCTGATGACAAACATGCAGGTTAACCCTAAATTTAATGACGTTCTCTTATCTTTTGGGAAACAAAATGAATTGTTCCACTTGCAACTGTGATACAGAATAGTAAGGTGAAATTGCACAGTTGAAGGATGACTCATTTAGTCCTTCCATTTTAACATTTCTACTTTCAATTATGCAGCAATGATAAATAGGGGTTTTGCGTTGCTTGGAGCTAAATGCTAGCCTCAGTGTGGTAAAATGCCCATCACAACAAGCAAATTTAAAGTTACCAATGTTCGCCACCTGTGGCCCCATCTTAGCACATTAGCATGCTAATATTTGATCATTAGCACTTTCCAAGAATTTAAAAGTAAGCCGAAGTACTGAACAAATTCATGTTTCGACCAAAAGCTACACTAAACCTTTGTGGCACTCAAATTTCAGGTTTATGGAAAATGTTTGTTCTGATCGAGGAAAGTATTTTACCAAAAAATAGAACAGTACTTATCCATTTTTACAGATCAATTTTATAATCTGCAGCTATGCTAATAGCTCTGAACACTTCAACACAGAGGTACTTTGAGCTAAATGCTAACTTTAGCATGCTAAGACGCTCATAATGTGAAGAAGATTTAAGGTGAACAATGTTTACTATCTGAGTTTAGCATATTATCATGCTAAAATCCAATCATTAGCACATAGAACATGCTAATGCTAGTTCTTAAAGAAAGTATTGGGGGAAAAAAATGAAAATTTAGGCCAGAGTGCCATGAAACCATGAAGCTAGTATGGCTAAAAAGAACAACAGCTTTAACTGAGAGATACATTTTATTAAACTGATTTCCTTAAAGAAAATAACATTTATAGCATGTACTGCTAAATTTGTGCTATCACTTCATTCTCTTTAACATATACATTGAATATTTTGCATCTGAAGCTCGATGGTATTATATTTAAATCAATTAAACCAGTAATATATCCCCTCAAATGTTTTACAAGGGCACAGGTAAGCTCTGCAGAGTTCTCCCTCACCCTTGAAAATTCTAATTGGATTAAGAAATATATACACCCATTACATAATTTCCTTTTTACAGAACTGGCTGTGGACTTCCTCCTCTGCCGGCGCAGAGGACAGCCTGTGCTCTGCCAAAATATCCCGTTTTATCTCCAAATATGTGCAATTATAGACGGAAGACACCTTCAGAAACACGTTTTTCAGTAACTTTATCCACCTCTAAAAATGCCACAGTGACTCCAGCTGGAGATGAGTCCACCGTATGATCTGGCTCACAGGATGAGTGTGAAAGACGTCACGCAGACAGGCTCATGGCAAGTATGTCTTCCATTCTGGAGACCCACTTTTTACAGTCTCACAGTCCTGAGCTCACTTCCATGACAGGCAGCTATGCTACAGACAGAATCAAATCGAAGCTGTTGACATGGATAAAGGGTAGTATTTCTTCAGGAGTGAGTGTAACATTTTTCAAAACTTGCTCTGTGGTTTCACACAGGAGACTTTCACCCACCCACTGATCCGATATCACCGGTTTGATGTGTATGATGCAGCGCTGGAGGTAGTGTTGGAGTGAGTAAACATCACTGCTATGAAGCCTCAAAAAAATATATATATATCAAGAGCGCGAGTTTGATAGTCTGCTCATGAAGCCACGACACTGAGGAAAGGGTGTAGGCTCTCAGAGTGCCGCATGTGAGGCGAACGGTGTTGTAGCCTCAAGAAACCAACACGTAGTAGAGAGAAAAACGGCAAGAAAAGCAGAAAGAAACTTTAGAAACGGAGGGGTAGAAAGTAAGGAGTGCTTTGCTGGTTTACCACGCCTGCTCGCCGCTCCGAGAGGCGGCCGTTTGATCTCAGGGGTAACATCACAAGGGAAAGATATCTCCACAACACATCCCAGTAGGACTCCTCACTCCACTACAACCTCCCCCTATCCTCTCAGCTGAGAGCGGGGCAGGCTAATACCAATAAGACGAACAAACGGTGAAGCATGATTTGTGAACACTCCTTTGGCTCCATGCCTCCCTGTCGGGGGGTAAACAATGCTGACTCCTCAGAGGGAACGCATGTATAGTCATTCTTTCATTCTGCCTATCTCTCTCATGCACAAAAACACAGTGGGAGAAGAGTGGGCCCTCCCTCCACCTCCCGTCGTTTAGCCCAGAGATCTATTTGTGGTGACTTCTTAAAAGGCACTCCGAGTGTCACTTGGACAGAGTGGAAAGGCCTAATTGTATTTAACAAAGTGGAAGCTGATCTGTACAAGCGTAAATGGATTGAATGTGTTTTTTTTTTTTTTTCTCGCTTTATTCAATCACTCCTGTAATGCACCTCTGTCACTTTGTAAAACTCTGCCACTTTGTGGGCTTTCAACATTTTCTTCTACTTAGGTTAGCTTAACATGTGTCAAATTGACTAGCTATTGCTGACACATAAACAATCCTTAGATGCCATTTAAGAAGATTTGTAAACGCCCTGAAGTTGGCGATTTAAAGTCCCCATGAAACCAATAGTGCTATTTAGGACTAGCATAATGGTTTCCTGGAGGCCACCCCCAGCTAAAGAACATAGTCTGTCCTGATTGGTCAGCAGGCAATTTTCATACATGTTGGTGAAGAAAAGACACAAAGGAAGGGAGGGTCATAAAACTTAAGGAGTCTTTCATTGGCTGGCAAATTAGTATACGCCCCGTAGTGCAGGATGAGTCATCAACGTTTTTTTAACGGTTTCCCAAAACTCAAAAACTACTATCAATACATACATAATGACTGTTTTTTCGTCAACACTGGGCTTGATACTAGTATATAGGTGGCGTACAGTGCGAGATGTCATGTAAAAACACCTACACATCAGATTACACTTTACGAGGAGTTTAAGTTTAGCTAGCAAGAGCGCTTTAGTTTAAACGCCATTGATTTCACAGCAAGAGGTAAATTATTATATTAATATTTACTTCCACAACTGATGTGTTTAGTTGCAAGCAGCGCGGCGGACGCTGGCTCATAAGAGTCTTGTTAAGTGCTTTTCAAAAAGGAAATCGATGAGCTTGATGGCTATTAACTGTATTCTATGTATTCTATTAAATCAAATCAAGTCCCCAACAGGGGCTCTTATTCTCTAATAGTTCAATAACACATGTATGGCACGTGGCAGTGGTCCCCGACTGCTCAGTTTATCTAAAAGCCATTTACACTATATCAAAAGGTGTGGGTCAAATGTACTCCTTGTGTTTTCCTATAACGTCCCTTCCTTCAGGAAGGGAGATTCAGATGTGACGAAAGTAAGCACACTAGTTCAAGAGGGCACATACAGAAGTCTGTGAAGGTTCTCAGTCATCCAGGTCGTGGTATATCCACAAAACAAGCTGAAACCAAAGTAGCGGAAGGTAGGCGGTTTAAACAGGAACACCTGTGGGTGTTGCCCATCTGGGAAATGCATGACTAGTGTCTGTTAACGTCCGAATACTTACCTGTAGTTGGAGGAAACAGTTTGGATCCTGTTCTCCGTCCCCAATGAATGGCACTCCGATGACCCATTATCAACCAAAGCCTTCAGTCTCAAGGTGTGAACAGGAGTGAAACTTTTTGTTCCTATTTAAACCCCAACTCCCCACCAGTCTCAGAACTTTAGAACTCTTTAGAACTAAAGAAGGTACTTGCAATAGTGGTGAAATGTCTTCGAGAAACCAGTCCAGAAAGTCCAGTTGCCCTTGTTCTGGCTTGTTTTTTTGGAGCTACGAAAGACTCTTCTCCATTTTCATCTTCACCACATCTAAACATCACATCTACACAAATATTTTCGCAACATGAACACATGATCAGAAGTTTCTTCTAGCTGCCTTAAATGTACACTATATTAAAATATTAGAAAAGCTTTACATTTGCCAGCCTGATCTGTTCGATATACAGCAAGAAGGTTCTGGGTCCAAACCCATCAGCTGGCTGGGAACTTTTTGTGCGAGTTTGCATGTTCTCCTCCTCCATGGCCCTCTGGAATGTTCCTATCTTCTCAGAAATGTAGTGCATACTAATGTCTTCTACTGCTCCAGACCTGCCATCCCTCACCTGCCCACTGGGTGTCATTACCTCCCATCTCGGCTAATCACCTGTCTCTCCAACTGCTTCCAATGAGCCGTTACCCTGAGGAAATATACAGATGTTTTGATGACCATCTGGCTCCCATAGCCCCCTCTGGATTCATTTTCTGGTCTGGCTACTTTCTCATTTACAGTCATGCATTCAGACCTATAAAGACTGTTTTCGCCTCCCCTTTTTTTGCCTCCCGAGTCTGCTTTCGGGCACGAGCTCTGAAATTCAGCATCACGTTTCCTCATTCTGACTGCCTCCCTCTAACTCCCTTCCTGCGTGACCTTTCGATGGTACGGCTTGGCAGTCTCCATGTTGGGGGGTGCCATGCCTCCTTGTGAGGGCGATAATGACTGTTATCATGAATGTGAGAAGGCAGAGGCAGACGCTGGGCACATATTACAAAGCGATGCAAAATAAGGGGAGGGGGAGGAGAGAGGAGATGAGAGATGAGAGGAACAGCATGCCTTAACAGCACAAACGCAGGTAAACAGAGGACGAAAGCTGATTAAATATAACTGTCAACATGTGGCGTATTAAAAGCTTCCTCCCAGCCTAGTCATGCTTTGCTAGTTATTGACAGAGAGTTCTTCGTACAATGGCTAACAGTGTGTGACCGAAAGGTTTTACCCAATATCCAGGATTTAATGGAACTGTCCTCCGTGCTTTCAAAGTATGGTGAGTGCTTTAAGAAAAATTCTGAATCGAAATGAAATCCCGATAAAAGTTATTTCTAACCGTGCGTGAGATGATAGCTTGAATAATAATAAAAAATAGTAAATGAAGCTGTAATGGCGGTAAAGACACTCCTCTTAAATAGTCCATTATTTTATTCTCTGCATTTTATGTGAACTGTCTGAAAATGACGCTCTTTCCCGCTACATCTCGGATGTCAGAACCATTCACAGCTCTTAGATCATTAGAGTGCACCTGCGAGCTCACGTGACTGACAGTTTTCTGAGTGTAATTATAAGACAGAATCACCACTCGCTCAACCTTGAATCGATACCCTTCATCGAAACACATTCATCTCCGTAAAGAGCAATTAAACACTGACAAATCAAAGAGTACATTCCATGATACACCCCGTCTGCGAGGCTTGCAGTGAGAGGTCAAACACTGGGAGGCATGAAAGATTAAATGTATCAATAATACATTCAGGCGGAGTGATTCAGAAGGGGGCACCTAAATGAGGCGTCACTGCCTTGTCACATCGCGGGGAACAGGTGCGCTGCCGCACACGCTCCTGTACTCCCGCGTAAGGCGCGTATATTTGGCATGTCAAATGAACAGGTGTTGTGTATAATTCATCTTTGTTACATATTTCATGTACAGGAGCTGGAGAGTGGGTTTGGAGTCTGCTGGGGTTGGGCTTTGACAGCCTTCTGGCTCAGCGTGAAGCGCCACCTCAGGAGGTCTCTCAGCGCCTTCAATCTTTAGGAACGTGTTTGTTTCTGTGTATGTAAATATGTCATCCGTGCGCATTCACATAATTCTGTAAAATGTCAACCAACCACGTTCTCCAAAGCTGAATTTTGCTAGCAAACAAAGGATGGGCTTCTCTATTAATCGACTCTCAAATGTATTCTTCAACTCAAAGGAGCTGGAAAAGCCAAAAAAAAAAGAAAAATACATGAACATGAAGCAGAATCCCAGATGAACCCACAGAGAGTAGTTAATGTACGTGTACCAACTGTCAAACCCAGTTTTCAACTGCTTTCAATTTTGCTGTCAAGCTGTGACAAACTTTTCTGCCAAAGAAAACATATTTTGTAATTGTAAAATTTACGCAAGTAGTAGATTCTATAACAACACATTCAGCAAACTTTTTTTTTTTTTCACGTAGGCTAATGGGCAAAGTCTCCTTTATGGAACTAAAATGAGTCGTTAATCCGTCACTCACATGCCTTGAAGGAATTCTGCACCATAATTGTTTCAACTTAGCTGTACTTCATGTGCAGTATAGCTCACGCCGGGTTTCTTTCATAAGTGTCAGTGGATTTTCAGAAGCAGTCTGGATTTGCAGCAGACAGAATTCAGTGATGAAACATTGGTCAAATGTATTTTTCATTTGGGTGTCAGGAACACCAAAGAAGGGTTTTGATGTTAAGCGCGTCAGAATGGAACAGGACACTGGATGACATAAAAATTTATGGGACCGAAATGAAATGAGTCATTTCTTAACTTATTTAAACTGAGAGAACGCTTGCTGAGCACGGATTCCCGTTTTAGCGTGGACCGGTTTCGCACCGCCTATGCTGACGGAATTAAGTTGGAGTTTTGCTTTTGATCTTTTATGCTCGCCTCTCAAAAAGAATTACATGTTTCCACCATGGAAAAGTTGGTGACTGGAGAACAGAAATTAGCCAATGTGCTCACAGCAGTGGGCATGAGCTCCTGCTAATTTCCATAGACATATCTGGATGATACCATTAAACTTTGTGCACTGATAAGTTGACCCAAGGAAAAGGCAAGAAAGTGTTTCCATTTTGTAGCTCTACACCGATCAAGACAAAATTATGAAGATGGAAGGATGACCAAACATTTATCTGATAAAGCTGGAATCTCAAAAGGTTAATGAAAGGCAACTGGACGATTTGTGAAAGACGTTTGGCCACTCATCCAAGTGGGAAGTTGGGGTTTAAATAGGAACATCTGTGGGTCTAACCCATCGGAAACTTGCTTGACCAGTGTTTGTAACAACCAGATACTTACACAACTAGTTTCTGTTGGATACTACCGGCTAGACACTTACCCGTCATTGAGGGGGACTGTTTGGCTCTGTCCTCTTTCTCCAATGAATGGCTCTCTAACAAGCCATTATCAGTCAGAGGCTCCAGTCACAAGGTGGCCAAACGTCTTCAAGAAACTCTACAAGTTCAGTTGTCTTTTGCTAACATTTTTGGATAAACCATGACCTGGATGACTGAGAACATTCACAGAAAAGGTATGCACTTACGGCCAAACCCTCGTTCAGACTAGTCATTGTCCAATGAGGAACTACTGGGAGCTATGGCCATACTTTAGGTGAAACAACAGACTATGGTGACGGCGGCGAGAAGCAGTCTGATTGGTAATTTATCTAGTCATGGACAGGTGGTTCATCCAATCATCTGTTTTTTACTTTCAAAACAGTTTCCAAGGTCAACTCCTTAGTATATTCTGTTTAACAAACACTGTGTGTCAGGTCTACGTGAATCGAGTAGAAATTCCGCACCCCTCCGGGAACACTTGTGCATCACGGCAACTGACTCTTTTAGTTTTATTGCCAACAACTCTGGTTACTCTCGCCACTCTCATTAACCTGTTTCCGGCAGCAGGCAATAAGCTCAGATGAGACCACTGGACACCACCAGCTGAACACTGACTGGCAAACAAACAAAGTTAGCAGATATCTAGTAAACAACACGGAGCAGCTAAAGAGCAAGATATTTCCTTCCGGAGTTGGTGTGAAAATTGCATTTACATTCCTCAAGTGGCTAGTAACTTAATGCCAGGTGAATGCTGATGTTGCATCGTGTCTTCTAGATTTGTAGATCCCATGATGTGACCAAAATCAGTGGGATTCAGTCATTTACACGAGAACAATATCTAAATAAGAGAATTTTGTCATAATAAGATTATTACTCAATTATAATTTGGTTGCAGAAGGGTTGAGGATAAATTAAATGGCCAATGGCTGCAAGAAATTGGCTGAAGTACTTAAATTCACATAGTATGCACATGTATATATGCCACTATAGCCCCATTCTCCAATAGAATCAAGTTGATAATGGAGCAGAGTGGAACAAATGGACAACTTATTTAAAAACTGACAAGGGTAAGCAGCAAATTTTGGAAATGGGAGTGCAGTGGTTGAGCTCTACTGATTGCCATCATTATCCCCACTTCATTGTCCAAAAGTTGCTCTCTTACCATCAACCACTACAGTCTGGAGCAGCTGGAGGATGTTATGCGAGTCGCAAAAGGGCACCTCAGCGGTAGTTTCTGAGGAATCTAGGAGAAATTTAAATGTGCTTTTGCTCTCTAAAACTTTTCGCTAGCTAAACACCCCGCATTTTCAGAGAGTTTTGTGTGATTACGTCTTAATTGCTTTATTAACTCTATTCTTACAGAAACCTCCGATTTCCATTTCGAGAGGATATGCTGTAAAATCCCTTATTATGCCACTTGTACGCCTTTATGTTGTGCAGAGCCCGCAGTGTGACTTAAATGGGATCAGACAGTTACACAAACAACAATTAAAAGCTTGGTTAAGTTTGTTCTTCTTGATTACCAGTGAAGTTGTATCCTGCATACAAAGCAGCGCCTCCACAACAAAAGTCTGTTGATGTGCATTTGGGATGATCAAGGCTGCATTCAAAAGCTGCTTCTGTCCCTCCCACAACACAATGCACCATCATCCAAGGCCTTTATGAATAAGGCCAGTCACTTTACAAAGACAGATGCTAATAGTCTAGAGAGGCCGGGACTTGGACAACCAAGCGTTTGTAGCTGTCTGTTGTTCTGTCATAACAATATAAAGTCAAATGAGGTGATACATTTTGATTAGTAGACATAAGGAACATCAAAGGCCTGCCAGAGACGCAGAACACCATCTGTACAGAGAGGCAAAGGCAAGCCATCCAGTCACAGCTACACTTCCTAGTTCTGGGTGAGATGAGGCATTGTGATTGCCTTGAAAACCAATAGAAAACCACAATTCACTTTAGTATGGAAAATCTATATAAATGTGTGATTAATTATGCTAAATCCACTCATTAGCTGTGTTTAAACCATGTATCCCTACTGTGTTTAGGGACCTGCAATATTTGAGAAAAGACCCCCTTGTTTCTTTTCTTTGTCTTCAAAATAGTGGGTGTATTTCAAGTTCAAGTTCACAACAGCTGAACACCTGTGGTTTTGAATTAAGCCATAATATGTTGCCTGCCTTGTTTTCTCTTCTGGAAAGGGGCGTGGGCAGCAGCAGCTCATTTGCATTTAAAGCGACAGACACAGAAACTGCCCGTTCTTGAACAGGGCTAAAAATGTGGGCCTACAGACACGGTAAAATGAACTATCCAAGCAAAATATTGAGCTGAAATTTGAGAGAAACATTCTGAGGACACGCAAGACTTAAATTAACTTGTTAAAAAGTAATATGATTTAAAGTAACACAATACCATTTTTGGCCAAAAGCTCATCTGTTATCTGTCAAAGAGTTAAATGTGAAGATAAATAATTCTCTTGATATAGTCTGTGCATTAAGAACATAGCTGGAGGCTGGAGGCAATTATCTTAGCTTAGCATAAACACTGAAAAGGGGAAAAAAAGACAACATCTGACTAATTGGTGCAATGTGTACCATTAGCTTAATTGACACACAAATATATTCTATGTGTGGCCCCACTTTAAAACCACAAGCTGTAATTTTTTGCATTACTGTTTGTGTACACGTTAAACAAACAAGATGCAGTATGTTAATTAGGAAGATTCAGAGGTGTGTTTGTGGACTACGAACAGGCTAAGCTAGGCTAATCACCTCCCAGCCCCAGCCCTAGACTTAACGCACCAGGAGATTAGTTTTAGTCAATAAGAGTATCGTTGAATGCATGTTGAATTATTTATTGAATGCTACATTAAATGAACTATTTAACAAGTCGAACCTAGTGAGAATATTGAATCTTAAAACATTGAATTTTTTTGTGTTGATATCGCTAGCTAAATCTACTGTTAATGTGTAGGTTTATGTATGCCATCTTTTACGGAGTGCTGTTTAGCTGCACCTCATTCATGACTGAAGACGTTTTGATTGTTGTCAAACCTTCTGTCCTCCCCATTTATGTGTCCACATTTGTTTTTCACTTTTCGTTTGCATATAAGTGTGTTTATGTGTTTGTGTGTGTGCGGACGAGCAATCCTTTATTCTGGCTCTTTTGTCTTGTCCTTAAACTCCTACCTGCTTACTCATTATGGGCAACAAAGGATGAAAATGTCAGCTTAATGTCTAAAATGTAAACATGCGGTGGGAGGGAAAATGGCGCAATAATCTCATAAGGAAGGTAGGAATCGTTGTCATAACAACCCACACGCTGCTGTTCATGCTAAAAACCGCCGCATTTAAAAGGTCCAATTTTAGCCAGTGTTCGGAATGCGGTGCGATTATTTCTTGAGCGCATGATGATGTGCATTGATTTGTTTTATACAACAAGATGGAGTCTACTCTGTGGTTGATGATGTTGCTTGTAAACTGTTCATTAGCTCAGGCAGTGACCCTGGGCCTGTGACTCATCTGTCTGAAATCAAAACGTTCCCATGTACCGCAGGAAGAAAATTACAAACAGAGGACTCGCGGCTCCGATGAAATGCTTCATTTCCAAGCTTTGCAGTCCTTCTCAAATATTGCCCCGAATGCGCATTGTTCTCCTGTTATGTGGAAATACTGCTGACATATCACTGGAAGGCTAGGAATACTATATTACACAAACAATGCTATTCAATTTCTCGAAATGGTACGCTGATCACTTTGTGCGTGGTCAGAATTGAATTTCTCTGGAATGCGATATTTGAACTGACTACATCTGAGAGAGAGAGGGGAGAGTGAAGGAAAAAGAGCCGGTCATAAATCATTCCGTGACATTGCTGCTTCATTACCCCAAACTCACTTTCTCCCAGCCCCTCTCTGTCTCTCATCAAAACTCCATAATCCCTGTCAAAGCTGTTTGGATTGTAGGTTAAAAGTGATTCACAAACAGGAAAGAGAGAGAGAGAATGAGAGATGATGGCAGGAGAGGGAGGGATGGAGAAGGCTATAATCTCCTCTGCATGGAGCTCTGTTCCACACACACACTCTTATGATAATTACCTCTTGCTAGCTTTCACCGGCTCCATACTTTTTTTTTTTTTTTATAGGTGCTGGGAGGTTGCAAATGGAACCGGCTTGTAATTATAATGCTCAAAGTGCAGAGAATCATCCCCCTCTGTGAGCACATGGGAGAGCTGATCATTCGATTTTAGAGCCTGCCATCAGCCCCCTGTTTTCAGCAGAAATGTCAGCTTGATGGATTTAAGTCAAGGTCAAATTTGAAAGCTCTGATTAAAAAACGGAGCGGTGTTATGGATCAAATGTTGGGAGAGCAAAAGCACAACAGAGGGTGCAGCCGAGGAGAGTGCAGCTATGCCTCTGTGCCAATGCCACGGCAACCTGAGGCCATAAACTATGTCAAGCACAGGATTTTGGATCATGCGGATGGAGGACAGGAACGGATATCTCTGGAAGCTGATCAAAAAAAAAAAAAAAAAAAACACAAGCTCAGCAGGTATGAGATAATTATTATGGACATTTTTAAATGTGATCACACAGATCTGATGCAAATATTCTCAGAAAGAGCCACCCACAATACATTAGCTGCTGGATCAATCTACCTTTTGCTTGAAAAATGGGAAAAACTAAAACAAAAAACAGCTCCCAATAAGAGTGCAGGCATTTAACTGAAACGATTAGATATATTTATCAGCTGAATGTGTTCTGTATATAAGACAATGCCAAATTCACCATGGGTTACTCTGCATTTCAGCTTAAATACATACAGCCAAATACATTTGTAATTAAACAAATTAGAAAGAAATGACCGTCGCTATGAACAGCGTGTACCTGGACACGGGGACAGTTGCCCCCTTTGCCTATTTCGTAATCCAACACTGTCATTACTAAGCATTACTGAGCAGTTGTACCATCTCAGAAGTTGTCCTTTGGAAATGGACAGGCACTTTTTAAAAAAACACTTGGCAGCTGACTGGAAGAACCATCCGGGATAACTTCAACCAATGAGAACAACAGCCAATATGATATAGTAAGAGAAAACACAAGAGCAAGCTACAATCGAAGGAACTGAGAAGCTAGCAAGCGGTCAGTGTAGCTAGCTACAAATGTCAACAGATGATTCTTGTTGAAAGACCTAAAAAGGCAGTCTTCGAACAAATAGTCACTAATGTTGTCACTATTGTCTTCACACCTGAAACACCTCGTAAGACACTGTTCAGTTGAGCATAGCTTAGCTTGAGGCCTGGCCAGAAGCTGTAGCCAGATATGAAGCTACCATGTTGTCTTTGTAAAGAAAACTTGCCCACAAAAGGCCAATCTTGTTTTCGAACAAATGGTCACTACTGTGTACAGCATAGACCGTCCTCAAACCTGTTCTGGTTTGAGACTGTCTGGTCTGAGCATAGCTTAGCTTGAGGCCTGGCGAGATGGATTCTTGCGAATTTTGAGCTCGAGTCCAGCTCTCCAGTTATTCCTCATAAGGCTAATCGTAATGAGGATATCATCGACATATACTATGAGACTAATGCTTCTACTACAGATTCAGGCTACTGCCTCCAGTAGCTGGAGCCAGCTATGACGTTAGCATGTTGGTAGATGATCCTTGTTGTCTTTGTAAAGAAGATTTGCACACAACAGGGCAACAGTACGGTAATGAGGGTATCATCGACATATACTATAAGACTAAGACTTCTACTACACACAGATTATTACTGAAATGCTGATCACAGCGACAGAAATAACTGTGCAGTGGTGGTGGGAAGCTCTAATCATTCGTTCATTCAGTGTATGTGTGTACTTAATTAAGTAACGCTCATCTCTTACAATGAAAGACTACCAAACTGTTAATGCCATGCCTTGACATAAGCGTCTTGATAGGAGTCAATTGTCTCATAAATGTAATAATGGTAGAACTATCACAGAAAATCTGGAGCGTCCCGTATCACCAACCCACGGGTTTCGTCAGTAGTATTAAAAAATCTCCCAACAGATGCGTGAGCTTTTAAGGCCACCGTAAACTGGGTGGGCAAACATGTATCACCACCCACGCTGTTAACTTTGTAGCTCTTAATCAAGTCTGCACATTGCCACCATCGCAGTGGCAGGCAGTGTGTTGCTAGCTTTGAAGCCCTGAATAGAAGCAAGCTGTTCTCGAGCTGGCTATGGGAAGCCGTATTTAACAAGATCCGGATAACTCAAACGTGAATCGGTGCAAAAGAGTTAGTCCCAACAGTAGTGAGGCTCATTAACCGAGAAACGACTCGGGGAAAGAGAGAGGAACTGGAATCTGGTACTTGTGAAAGCATTCCTGTTACCCACCATGCACAACCAGCACTGGCTTTGCCGGATATAAGTGATCCATCTCCTAAACAGAAAAGCAAACAAATGCAGCCTGGAGAGATGTCTGATGGTAGCTATCCACGGTCTTGAATTTACCCATGGCTGCTTCCTCTCTTTCCCCCCCTCACCCTACGTCTCTCCGTCTGTCAGCCAGCCTCCATCTGCCCTGTGCCTGCGTGTAAGCACACATCGCCAACGTCACTCAAGACTGTCAAAGCAAGGCCGCCGCAACCACCTCCACCGCGCAGCCACTAGAACGTCTCGGGCGGGTGAAATATTGGCAATCGCTGTGTGCACAGTGTCAGCGGCTGCAGTCAATATGTCCTTTTTACCGTTTCAATACGGGCGTTAAAAGTCTCCTGGCAGAAGACATACAACAACATAGCCGTGACCCATTCACACAGGTGTCGACTCCTTTCGCGCCGACGCAGGCCTCGCCTTTCCACAACACGCATTTAGCCTTGAACCGCCTTCGTAGAAATGTAGAGGCTGACGGGTCGAGGTTGTTGCCGTTTTGCAATAATTTACAGAAACTTGCACGCACACACAAGACCGCAACATCAAAAGGGAAATAAATGCAGTTCGTCTTTTAGAAAGAAACGTCGAAGCACTAAATCAAAATCTCCAGCCGGCTATGTTTTTTTTTTTATTTTTTAAATTGAATTTTACTCACTATACAAGCACACGTCCACTGATTTTATCCATTCTTATTCATTAACTCGTCAAAGGCTTTACTCTTTTATCTTCCGTGGGTTCCGAGGCAAAAGAGGTCCTTTGTTATTTCTCAGGAAATAATCCTTTGTATTCACGGCATGGATGAGCAATCAGCGCTAATGAAGTATTACTTCACACGAAACCGAGAGAGATGATTTTAATTTAGAATGTGTCAACAGTTTTTGAGAAGCGTGTCAAAATGCTGCGGCGGCGGCGGCTCGGAAAGGTTTAGAAATGAACGGCGTTTCTTGCGGAGAACTTCTGGCGGTGTTGTTTGGTACAGAAGAAGCTGTCACCTCGCTGGTAAGGGCTTCTGCTCCGTGTCCCGGTGCATTTCACACATGCCACAGCAAACACGGACCTCTGGTGTCTCTTCAAATCCATTTACAGTTCCTATTAGCGATTCCATTTCATATTGCTCTAATAAGGATATTTTATGCCTTTATGTAATATTCATTTCACACATTTAAGAGAGGCCCAAGGCTCACAGATGTTTCGCCGATTCTTACAGAGGGTTTCGCAGTTTAGATTTCTAATTCCCGTTCGCTAATTTCATCCTTAAATGGCCCCCTGGTACATCGACATCAATTAAAGATGGCTGAAAGTCCGGCCCCGTGCGCAGCTTTTTCACCCAAAAATCCACACCCGCAGGAGTTTGAGCCTCTGCCGTCTGGGAGGAGGTTGAACGGGCCCGGTGGCGCTTCCCTAATGTTGCCGTGTGATTTGGGACTTCCACCTCCGAAGGACAGCGAGAAGTGTTGAGAAGATCACTGGTGTCACCCCTTAAGGACATTTAGCACTCCAGGGAAGTGAGGGAATCATCTCCCACCATCCTGCTAACACCTTTTCCTGACTCTCTGTGGATGTGCACCTCGCTGAGCACCAAAACAACCCGACTCCTTCACAGCAATAAAGATCGTGAGCTGCAGTAGCTGTAAATTCCGACGTTCACGGGCTGCTGTAAACGCTGCACTTTACTGTAAATGGAAAAATTATTTAAAATGTTTAAATAAAAGCCATTTCCATAAGGCGTAAATGACAACCCACATGACTCTTACTGTAAATACGGGCCATTAAATGAGCTTTAATTGATTTTTTTTAGTCTGAAAACCTCTTCAGTAGAGGAGGCAGCAGGAAACTCAGCTCCGATATGCTTTATAAAAACCTAACAACACCGTTAACAGCTTTGATTCTGCCTTTGATTTTTATGGAGGACAATTTGGTGCAGGAAAAGCGGTGACTGTCTTTGCCAAACCCTGCGCCCGGCAGTGCCGTTCCATCCTCCCATTGTCTTTTGAAAAATATTCACTAGCCTCTTTCCATCAAATTCACTCAGGATAATGCAACACGCGTCATAGCGGAGGGGAGGCGTGAACACCGCGGCGGACAGTGTCCTACTCCAGATCTCTCACAAACGATAAGCTCCACTCTGTCCCTCTCCCCTCTCAGCTCTGCATATGACTTTCACATTCCCTTTCATGGATAGTCTTAGCAATAAATTGAAAAAGGTCTTATTCTGAGAATGCTCTTCCTCCCCAAGTCCCTTTAGGTAACATGAGAAATCAGCACAAAGAATCAGCCCAATTCAATTATCTTCCTCTGCACTCAGGGGGTGCCAAAGAGCCTTTAACAAATTGAAGATGGCTAGAGTTGATTCAGGTAAATGGACTGAATCTCACTCAAGTATTTAGAGGGGGAAGGGGGCAGTCGGGGCATTGTAAGGGGAAGACCATATCTCGGTGTTGAGAAGCTGAAGATATAATTTACAGCTGAGAGGGATAAACCTTGAGAGGCCTCGACGGTCCTCCTATCGGGGAAGCGAAACCCCGGCGGCGCATTTGTTCCGCTCACAAAGCTTTAGCTGCTTTGTTCACAATGTGGGAAGACAGCTGTAATGGTGGACCTTGTCTTCTTCCAGTACACCACCGCTGGTTTAAATGTGCAACCAATGCATTTGTCGTGGCGAATCACAAACATTTTGCAGAGGTGCAGCTTCTAAAACCCCCCTCAACACACACGTATACTACGCGGGCTGTATCATTTAGCACAGTGACCTCATTAAAGCTGTGAGCTGCAGTGGATAGTTTACGTGACGATATATCTCTTTGGATTATGCCCCCAAATCTATGTTCGCTTCACGTATGCGCGACTGCATGTATGGACGGACACGCACGGAAAGAAAGGAGCGGACAAACAGATCAATAGATGAAATTAACGCTGAAATGAATGAGAAAGAACAGAGGGGCAGCAGAGCAGATAACACTCTACATCATGTCGGCTCCAGTTTGTTGTCGGTGGGGAGCAATTTGCTTGTTTTCCTCCAGGCTCCGGCAGCAGTGGCAATGCCGACACCTCCTTTCCCCCCAAAAAATGAAGAGGCCTCTGCTGGGGAAATCACCTCTCAGTTTGGCCTCTCTACTCCTAGATCCCTCATCTCCTGTGCCGTAACCTTTGAAAGCACCTGCCGTGCGGCCATTACCCGGGCGCTAGGGCTTTAAGCAGGGGAAGATGGATCTGGAGGCTGTCCCCAGCCAAAGCTCCACACATCCCTCCTCTGTATTCCACACCATTACTTGTCTCGCTGCCTGCCTAGCCTTCCTGCCTCCTCTTTCTCCCTCACTGCTCTCCTTTTCTTTTTTCTTTTTTTTGTTTGTTAGCCACCACAGTACACGGCTGTAAAAAGATATAAATATCTGGAGGCGTGAGCCACATCCAATAAAGCAAACTGATGTGAAGGGCTGCGACAGGCGATCGCACTATTTGAGGAGTGTGACGGCGATTTATTCGCTCAGTTAAGGTTGGTAAGGCCTTAAAGCAGTCCACTGGAACCAGAAGACAAATGGACGTAGCTCTTGGTAAACCATTGCGTTGGAGGGAAATGTTACAGCGGTTCCATATTTATTGCATTTAAACAGATTGGCCCTTGACCAGCCCGGTTTCATGTTTCTGAGCACGCACATGTGATGGATGGCAAACGCTGTATCAGACCGAAACATAAAAGTCGCTCAAGGTGTGATTTTGGTTTATTTACCCAGGTGGGTGTTAAATGAACCCGCAGCTGTCTCATACACAATGACTTCTGCCACTGGCTCAAGCCAGTCAGCGGCTAATGCCGACAGATGGATTCCTCGCGTATAAGTAAAACCGCTAATTGTATGAAACCTCAACAAAACAAAAGCGTTCACGCCGTGGTTTGATCTGACGAGTGGGGGTTTTGTTTGGAGGGCCCAGCGGGTGGCCCGAAACAAACCTGAAAGGGAATCGTCGCTCTACCTCACTATCACACGTTCAAACCTCTCCCGTCTTTTATCTCCCGGCCCCCACAAAACAGCCGCTCTCCGTTTGTGCTCAGAGTGCGACACATCAAAAACACGCGTTTAAAGGCGGACCCCGGCGCACGCTGCGATTCTGCTTTTCACATATTTTTGAGTCACACAGAGGGATGCTGGAAGTCGGGGGATAACAATAGCGGATCTCAACACATCGATTATTGCGGTTCGACAGCATTCACGTTCATTTGTTGTGTGGGGGTGGATGTGCAGTTTTCAAATTGTGTTGTAATACAACAATACTAAGCCAATAAGTGACTGAATGGCATCTCTGTTTCAACGGCACACATTTCAATGAATATTGGCCCTTTTCCAATTTCACATGACAGGACACGTCATTGCTGAACGCATTATGCATGAGTGGACCTTTGGGGATGATGATAATTGCCACCATCCAGGATCATGCAGCAGCTCACATAGAAAGAAGATCGATAAAACAATAGACCATAACCGAACACACAAACAAAGTGGATGTTGGTTTATACCAATTTCACTCAAACAATAATCCTATACCATATAACCTTCATGTGCTGCGGTTTATCATTGATTATAAAAGGTGCCATTGTGGTTCTGTCACACTGCTTAGATCTTTCTGCCATGTTGTCCCTTTCAATTTATATGTAAATTAAATCGCACAAATGTCACAAAACAGGCCTAAAACAACGAGGCAGAAATTCTTCCGCACAAGGCCGAAACAAAAAGGTCTAAATTATAGGTGTTCTTTTAGGTGAGTAGGCAAACAGACAAGAGAGTTAGCCCATAGTATCATTCATTGGGGTCTAGCAAAAGACCACTCTTTTCTTCTGGTTTCTTCTCTACAAGTCTAATAAAAGGGGAAAAAGAAGCTTGACAAATCGGCAACAGTGAAGGCCAATTCATTGGTCCATGTTCACGCTTCACCATTTCCCAAATCCCCTTCAATACAGGAAACAGTGAGCTCTGCGCAAGCAACCGACACGCTGAGCACTGAAGAAGATTTGGACTGAGCGTTAAGGCAGGCCTGCTTGGTTCATTTTGATGAACGCTTTCAAAGATCTACAAAGATCAAGCTTCCTCCGTGTTCCGTCTATATGGGACGCTCTCACGATACATTTTGAAACATGGCCATCACCAGTCAGATTTTATTTGCCACACTGCTTTACTCTGACAGCCAGTGACATTGACTGGACCAACGTACAGATCCGTTCCACTGTAGGGCATTTGTGTTCCACCAGTATAAGCTCCCTGCAACGCTACTTACAGAGGGCAGCTTGTTATGTTACGTCCTGAGCTTAGTGTCGCCCATGATTGGTTTAAAGAAAGTGAACAAGCCAGAGAATTTTTCCTGGTATCCCAGAATTACAATGAATGCGGCTAGGTCATTGCGGAGAACTGAGGAGATGGGTCTGGCTACCCATGAATATCTGCTAGGAGTGCTAAAGGCAGGGACACCATCAAAACAGGCAAGCCAGTTGGAGCTTTTGTCACCTTTTGGGGCGATAACCATAAATTCCTATGAGGGCCCAACTGTGCATCAACAATACTTCAGAGCCCCTGTAAGAGACTCCACTCTATGCTACCCTATAAGAGACTTAGCTAATTTGGACTGGGTGGATAGCACGTCATTGCCTAGGGCCCTCTAGAACCCAAGATTACCTTGTCCAAGGGGTAAGTCAAGGAATCACCCAATTCCTTGTAATGCATTGTCTGGGGAACATGAGCTATTGCACTAAATAAGAGACACTTGTGACATTCTTTGACATCACCAATGTCAAAGACTTATTAAAGCCATAAGGATTTAGTCTCTGGGCACAACAAAAATCTATATCCAACGTATTCCCCCATCACTACAAGAGTTCTCAAGGGAGCTGACCGAAACAGAAAAAAAGGCAACCTCATTGTGGCTCCAAAGGCAACATCAGAGCAGCATGAATGCGACAAGCATGGCGACGTAAACTCTAGAGACCTGTGACCTCCTCTCGGTCGGGTGTTTGGCAAATCCGCAGCGCTTCGATAAGCTGTTCACACAAAGAGTTTGTGACAAAGGGCTGAAGTATGACTGAACATGTACACCGAGCAGCCTCAAAGCTGCAGACAAAAACACTAATGAAGGGAGTCAGGTGGAAAATGTAAGCACAGTAGTGCTAATTGACCTGACAGACACCTCCAGTGTGTGTCGCTGGAGAAAACCGGTGGCATGGCGCTCTGCTCAGCCGAAGTTAGTGTTTCGCTCGTCTTTGCCGCCCGACTGTCTGAAGTCCCACACCTTTTTCTTTCTGTTTGGCGTCCTTGCACTCTCTAAATATTGCTTCTCCCTTTGTGTCCTTTACTTGTCCATTCATCTGTCATTCAGTGCAGCCCCAATTTCTTTTTTAAACATACTCTCAGCTGCACACACACATGCACGCACACACATATTGTTCCATTTCAGAGGTTTCCACTCAGGCCCAATCCCAGTTGTACTGTCCCCAAAAAGCCTCCTCCATCAGCGTAGCATAGTGCGTGTAAGAGCTGGAGTGGATCTCGGCGCGTTGGTTGACCCTCCAAAGTGACAAAAAAGCACAGCAGCAGAAACATCACACAAAAACATCAGCATTCCGGGCCACACTGGAGTGATTCCTGAGCACCACCCGGTAAACTCAAGATCAAAAAGCAACAGCAACAGAGAAGCTTTTTATGGAATTGTACAGCATCTATGTATATGTTTCCCACGCCATACATGCTACATTAGACATTCAGACAGTGCATTTTGTAATCCATTCATATCAAACTGTAAGACTCTTCTCTCTAAATGCTATGACACTGAGGAATTGCGTTCTTCTGTGTTTGCATCGGGTACTTCTCGGGGCATGGGGGCAATGAGCAGTAATTGGGTTTGATTTAATGCAGTAACGTATCCAACACAGCTGTCGTGCTAAACAAGCTCGCGCATACAAGTGCCATCTAGTTACCCCCGGCGTGAATGCGTTATCTCAAATGCACTGCCTCCTATTCTTTTTTTTTTTTTTTTCAATTAAAATCTCCCGAGCGCCACACTTGTTCCTTTTATTTAATTCTACATTATTACCTTCCAGTATATTCACGGGCGAAGTTTTAGCTTGCGTCTGCACTTAATAAATGCACGGGGAAAAACACACTATATGATTTTGTGCGACTATTCGCATGAAAGCAGAACTCCCTGTGGATGAGATGAAGCCTGCTTGATGTACCTAACGAGACACTAAAAGAGCCTCGATACCACGCGGATCACCGCAGAGGGTAGGGTAAATAAAGCACTTCTCATGTTTAATTCAAGTTTTCAAAATGTGCTCTTCTACTGTTTTGTTCGAGTCTGTGTTAAGTTTCGTAAGAAAACACCGACTCATTTGGGAATCCCACCCCTCTTCTAAATGTAGGCCACATCAAAATTAATTGTTTAATTAATCATTGACAAGAACATTCAAATTTTTATGGAAAAGAGTGAGCAGGAGGCATTTGATTCTAGCAGATATGGAGCAGCTTGTCAGACAGAATAACATCATCCTTGGTCATCCACAACCATTAGGAAGTCAAAACCCATCTGTGTCTCTCCCCCGTGAGCTGCCATGTTAAAGAATACATGTCTCCAACACAGTGCACTGTCATGTCAAGACAGATGCTAGCATCAGATGGAGAAATGGAGTAAAGTGCGAGGACACAGCCACACAAATATGTCCACACACACACACACACACACATGCGGGAAACCATGCCATTACACATTACACTCTATTGACAGAACCTTAGATGACAGGCCACGACACAGGCGTAAACGCATGAAACATTCAAACACGCTACAAGCCGCCAGGATCCATGTTAACACAGCACACGCACAAACCCCCTTCACCCAGCAGCTCTCGGTTGGAAGGCTTAATACCTGCTCAACCTTGTAAATCAATTCATGAACAGAATTTCATTTTCATATTTCACGTTTCGATCGGTCAGGTGCCCCAGAGCACAAACAGTTCCTATCTAACTCACAAAACAGGTGCATAAATCACACGGTGACCTTTCTGTGCTGGAACAAGCAAAGGACGTACGGTAGCTTGTGTTGTCCCAGGGCGTAACTTCGGCTACTGTACAGGCGTGGCCCAGTCTTGTTAAAGCCCCCACAAAATAAGTAACTATTGTTTTTTTGTTTTGTTTTGTTTTTGTTTTAAAGATCAGCCACAACATTAAAACCACTGACTTGTGTCACTTCAATGTTTTCCTGCCAAACCTTTGGACCTGGCATTCATGTGGATGTTACTTAGACATGTAGCACCCACCTAGACCAGACCAGACACCCCCACCCCATAGCAATGACACTCCTTGATGGTATCAGCCACACAGGAACACACACAAAAACAGTTTAGGAACAACTCGAAAAACATAAAAAACAGCAGACAGTGTTGACCTGGCCTCCAAATCAAGTACCTATGGGATGATCCACAGAGGCCCCTACTGTCAACCCACAGGACCCAAAGGCCCCCACGAACGACATTCTGCTGCTAGACACCACAGGACAGAAGGCCCATGTCCATTCTCTGATGAGTCACAACTGCTTTGGAGGCACAAGGGAGACCTACACAATATTAGGACAGTGGTCATAATGTTATGGCTGATTGGTGTATAAAACCTGTTTTGCATAACACCTCACTCATATGCCAGTTTCTGGAAAACAATGTTTGTAGGTGTTCTTAATGAAAGTTCAGAGCCATTTCCAGGAAAATTATTAAAAAATACAGATGAGTCATCCCGCACTCGGGGCGAATACTCATATTTATTGCAGTCTCATTAAATTATTTCTTGAATTTTCATGGCCCCCCTTCCGCATTTCTTCTTTGCTAAAACATAAAATTGTTTGACACAAAACACACATTTGTTCAGTACACTGGAGCGCACTTGGTTTGGTTAGACCAGTAAATGCTAGTAGCGGCTAATGTTAGCTAATATGAGCCAACTTTAGAGATAACTACAGGGGACTCTGCTTTTGCTTGAACTCACTTTAAAGTACATTTACAACCTACTGTACCAATCAATGTTTTTTTTTTTTTTAAATGTAATTTTTCATAGTGTGAATGTTCTTTTGCATCCTTTAGAAAAAGTTTATTTCTCCCTGCACACTACTTTGGTCCTTTTATTATTTTAACTTGTAATAAACCCTACAATCAAATTATGGCAACATACTGAAAATTACTCCTCAGAAGCAGTCTCTGGTTAACTTTGTTTAAACATGCAAGGCGTGCAGGACAATTAATGCCATCCAGCTCTGGCTCCCACTTTCACCACTATGTTCACTTAGAAACAGTTCTACTGATTTGTGCTTTCGTCTGAGCTCTTCTCACAGGTTTAGGACATGAATTTAGTTATATTTTCCAAGGTTTACATGAGATAGTTACTCATTTAGTAAAAAAAAAATACAAACGGATATTACTTATTTTTTAAGTTTGTACATTTGAGTTAATGAATTACGACGTTAACTGGTCATTTGCGTAATATATTTCCGAAAATGTGCTTGCTAGCTTGTACTCTAACACAGAAACGTTCCTTCTATTTCTACAGGAAGTATGATTATAGTTAAGTTTGCATCAAAACCTATTAACTCTGGCAATTCGTGATGTTTTCCTGCCCCAAGTCATTTTCACTCCAAAGCTGATTCACAACTCTCTTCATTATCTGTCCAATCACTTCATTAAAGCCTTTAAGAAATCAAGGGCTGAAGACAATGCTGTACAATCAAAGTGGCACGCTGATGTAAGAGGACAGACACTGTTCGCAGACAACGCGGCGATGGAAGTAGCTAATTCTTCCCTGCTGATTATGTAAATACCACTAGATCCCAATCTCAAAACACCATTAATCATGTCCGTATGGTTTGACTGGGTGTTATTTCAATTTCCTAGTGAAGGGCTCATTTGAGAGGCAAAGCTAATCAATTGTGTCTCATTATCGTGGCATAGATCTGTGTCTGTGACACTGTACACTCAACACATATCGACAGAGGACTGATACTTTAACAGTTCAGCGTTAAGGGAGAACACAAGCAGTCTGGAAGTCCTGCTGTGCTAATTTTACTTCACGTGTCAAAGGCGTTGATGGTTAAAGTTTTATCAAGCAGCAACTAATTATTGATGTAAATCAAGCCTCAGCATCTCTTGTAGCTAAATGCAAACATGGGCACAAGGACAAAGCAAGCAAGCTGATGTTAGATAATCCTTAACATGATGCTAAAACCTTAGCATGCTACCAGCTGTTAATTAGCACTAAACACAAGCTGAGGCCGATACAACATATAACAGCTGGTCTAAGTGGTTTTAACGTTTATTGACATACTTTTAAAATACAAGTGCAAAAGGGAAGTGTAGATTGTCTCCATTAATTCATAATTGTATATGACTTAGGGCTGCAACCGTTGATTCTTTTGTCGATTAATCTACCAGTTATTTTGTGAGTAATTTTTATGCTAGATAAAATATAACTTCTACCATTTAAACAGTTAACCTTTTAGTCAAACACTTTCTCGTGATAATATATTTTAACATGGAATGTATAAGTTTTACCTAATGATGAACATTCATCACAAAAGTTTAGATTTATACAGTGTAGTAGAACCTAAGAGTTTGTGGTCATTTTAATTTGAAATGCAACTGGATAATTTATCCGCAAAAGATGCTTTTACACCCACTTAGAGCGGCAACATTAATGGAAATCTACTAGCTAACCGCTCGCAAATGCGCTAGAAAACAGTGTTAGCTAGCTATTAGATAGCTGTTAGCTAGCTACTGGCTGTTAGCTAGCTAACACTGTCCATCTTATTGGGTCGCTGTTTAAAGGACCTTTTCCACCTGTGACACTGGGGTCTGCCACAGTGTTGCCACATAGGAAATGTGGCTTTAAAATTATCGTATTTTGACCTCATGTACTAAAACATTTTGAAAAAAAACACGCTAGGACAGTGCATATGAGTAGGCATCAGTCTATGGTGATGTGTGGGTATTCGTGTAAATCAAAATAATATTTTTTTTTGGTTATCGTATAAATGCGATAATTATCCGGCCACTCTCATCAGCCAGTATGCGTCCTACATTGAGGTGCTTGCAAACAGCTGTTGTGGTAGGCTATTTTATTTAACACAAAGCGGCCAGTTTTGGGTCTCTGCTTAAAGAATTTTCATGCTATATGTAAAAAAAAAAAATAAATAATGCCTTCCTCTAGCTCATTTGTAGATAGATTGTCATACATTAATAATAATGTAAAATCATTAATAAATGAATATCATGTAGATATCACTTCTGTGCACTTGGATTCTTTTTATATCACTACGAGCATGCTGGTGGATGAATGAGCCTACGGTTCAAACACAGGATTATCATCTGTTGACACATTCACTGACCTCGCTGTTACATGCTATCATTTTGAATTAAGGAAACCTACTTTTCCTTACGCCGTCGCCGTCCCTAAACACTCACCCTTGAATACATGCACCTAGGCGACGCACATAAATCATCACAGCAACGGCCAGAACAGGCTCATCTAAATTAGTCAAGAAAATAAACAGCACGCGGCACCACTACTAATGAGACTTTCACCTCTCGCTCTTGCTGGTATTTTAATTATAAACTGTTGTGCAGCATGCTTTTAATGACTCGGTTTTAATAGAAAGCACAAGTTAATTGTGTACATCTTGCTGCCATGCCACACTGAAATAGTCCCGGGAATTGGAATAATGAAGAATCAATGGAGCAACATATTGGATGTAGATGTTCATCAATATGGTTGTAACCAAGAAACAGGCTTGCTTGCTTGTCGATTCATGTCACGACTCGGGAGATGGTGCTTGTATTGTGTGTGTGTGTACAGTATGTGTGTCCAACAGTCTTCAATCAGGAGCTTTTTACTTCCTCAGATGCATAATGAATGACACCTTTCATAATGAAGTTAGTGACCCACGGACGCGCGGAAATAAAATCAGAGGCGTCGCCGGTCAATTTACTGTTGTCGAAAAGTGCGTGCTAGCTTCAAAGTCAAGAAGAGCGCCGTGTCTAGATGCGGGCTAAATGAGACTCAAATTATTTGCATTTTCCCGTCGCCCTGCTCGGCAGGAGACGCATCTGGGGCTTGTCTGCCAGACATGTCTGCCCTGTTCCCGTGCTCCAATTGCTTTCTGTCCACTGCCTCTTGTGAGGGACAGCGATACCATATTTGAATTAACATGCAATCCACTTTGGATCTATGAAAATAACATGAGGGGCGAAGACGCGTGGGGAGACGGACTAATTTAAAAGCAGCCCAGAAAAAAGCAATTGGTGACACTGATGGAAGAAACAGGAGCTGGAGTGGAGGGCGGAGAGGAGAAGAAAGGAGAATAGGGTCCTTTGAAAAACATATGGCTGGTGGGAGGAGATACATCTTTGTAGTGTGTATCCATATTTAAAGGCGTGTATAAACAGCAAAGGCTCCTGTGCCTATCAAGGTGAGCTATCCCCTACTCCATATTTCTCCCCTCCAACAGACTGTGACAGATCATATTAGTGGGTGTCTGCTGCCTCTCATTTCACACTACAACCTGTGCAGCGATTGGATTTTGTGCAGCTTGGAGTCAGGAAGTGGTCAAACGGTGAGACAGTAGGGGAGTATATGTAACGGCATAGACGGCGCTATCTGGATATGTGTTCTGACAGGCGTAAAGGAAGCCGCGCGCCTGTGTTTGTGAGGCGAGGCGTGTGTGTTCGGGAAGCAGCGGCGTGTGCACTTAACTCATAGGCATATCATCACGCACCTGCTGGTGACAAGGTGTTTGTTGCCCACAGCCACAGCTGCGGGGGCATGTGGCATGATGGGAAGCTGGCTGACAAACGGCGGGAAACCGAGTGTCAGGAGAGATGATGGAGCAGCCAGTCGTGTCGGGCCAAAAAAGCCGCGGCCCAATCGGATTCCTCTAAGCACGGGGGAGGAACATCCACTTTCGCAGAACTCCAACGTCGCTACCGAAACCCCTGTCGGTTGGAGTTCCTGGCAGAGCGCGGATCTAAACGGTGGAGCCGAAAGCGGGAAAGCTGTCAGTCGTGCTCAAGAGCCTCTCTTTGAATTGCTCTGGACATTCTGCAGCCGAGATAAAACGCCTCGTGACATCCTCGTGATAAAAATGATGTGATTTATTGGTACCACCACAAAAAAATAAATAAAAAAAATAGGCGACATCACACAAATTACACAGTGTGAAAACGCTGCACCTGAGCTGCAACTGCAACAAGCTATTTTTACTTTTGTGGGCGGCCAAAACCGCTCCTGGTTGCTCAACACAGCCTCTCTGTATTAAAAGAAGCTCTTTATCCAGGAGAAATAAAAGCTGAAAGTCAGCAACTATATTATTTTGACAACTTGTCGTCCCCGAAATAAAGGTTGCGGTTCGCATGCTTGCTGATGTGCTTGTAATCCTGTTTCATGCTCTCCTGGAGAGGAGTCGCACCATCATCCCCGGGCATGACAATCCCACCTACGGGAGTATATCGGCAACCTCCGCAGCACCAGTATGACTGATGTGTTTATGCATTCTCTTATCACATTTACCCCTCACTATCCTCAGAGCAGACGACTCAACGTTTACGGGGGGAATGATTCACAAACCATCAAGAACAGTGGCGCATTATTTGAAGCGTGGGGGCAGCTCCACTGCTTCCACTGCAGCATTTTTCTTCATATAGCATCATAACGCCTTTAAACCTCCATCCAGGATGTGAGGAAATAACTGTAATCTAGTTTGAGGAATGTGCGGCACAGTTTTGGACAGTCAACTTTGCTTCTTCCGCAGTGGGCCTGAATGCCCGTGAGGAAGGAGTGGGGGGGGAGAATTCAATCACACCTACACGCTCGCAATCGAGAAATAAATGGCGGCCTGGTAGTCATCCCTTACGCCTCATGATAAGTGACTTTCAGCGCCACTTGATAGCCCCCAAAAATGTACAGCAGAGAGGTCAGACTTCAGTGAGACACAGTGATTTAGGAGATATCGGTGACGGCCGCGGCGACGTTCCTTTCCTCCCTCCCTGGGCTCGACGCACCCTCTTTTTCAGAAAAAAAATGATGGAAAGAAGAGAAGATGGAGGTAGGATGAGATAAAGAAGAAGTGGAGGCGAAAGGGGGGGCTGTCTATTGATACTCCTGCAAATGGTCCCCTGGCCGGCGCTGACAAAAATGGATGATTTTTATTAAGAGCCTTGGCTTTGTATCTACCATCTCATATATCTCTCCTAACAGAGGAAGGCCATCTTCGTACCGGTCACAGGGAGTGTCGCACCGCTCATACTTTGAGGGTGGAGGTGGGAGCCGGGGCGGGGAGGGATGTCTGGAGTTTTAAATGCGGACGGATAAATGGCAGGCCACGTTTGGAGTCTTTTTGTTCAGTTTAAAGGATCAAATCGGAGACATTTCTCTCCCTGAGGCGTTGGTGCGATATCAGGAAGTCAAACATATCTGAATTCTCCCTTTTCATATAAAGAAATAATAACCATAATGACGCTGTAGCTGTGGTGAATATTATTCAGCTTTCCAAAGAGGGTAAAATCTTGAGGTAAATGTTCCATGGCGGTGATTGACATTTGAGAGCTGGCACTGTCAGCTTGGTGCCTTATGGATTGTAGCTTCTCATGCGGTACTGCATATCCCACAAACATTGATATACATGGGTTTTTTTTTTTTTTTTTTTTTTTTTCCAAGCTCAGACATTATTAGTTGGACACATTCATTTTACTTTACTCTGAAGTTGGATCTGGCTTCAGCCAAGCCCAATCTACTGCAGGCATTTGTTTCATGTCTGCAATAAACCAAAGCCACATCCCTGTAGAAACATCTTCTTCTGTTTTATTGGGGATTGGCTAGTATCAGAGCTGCCGAAAATCGAAGAAGAAGCAAGAAGAAGAAGAAGAAGCAACTGAACATGTCTGCTGTGTGGAAGTACTACACTCTGGAAAAGGAAGTCAGTCAATTATCCCTTGTTTCGCGAGGTGATAGTAGGAGATCGTCACGGATCTGGGGGCAAAATAATCAGATCAGGACATCCCTTTAAATAATGTTTGCTTTGATAAAATTTCCCATTCCCCTGCATTGTTTCTCGGACATATAGCCACCACGCACTGAGCCACCACTCTGAGATCTAGGTCCCAGGAGCATGGCGCGGTAAGTATAGTTCCTATCAGGCGTTCTATAACCGCGGCCCAGATAACGATGGTGATCGCAACCAAAAGTAATCCTGTAAGTGCAGCCATCTGTGTGCTCTATTGTGACTCTCTAACCGATGCGATATTAAAAACTACTTTAAGCGCCACTCTACACTAAAATCACACCGATCAAATCACCGAATCTGAAAAGACAATTATATTATTATAATTATGTTATTATAATCATTATATTATTATATTTTAAGGGGCAAACGTCAAGATGTACAAAAAAAGAACGAGGCCAGTGATATTCTTGCCATCTGACCATGATGTTAGTCTATGTAAGTCTAAAATGCATTGACTCCCACGAAAAAAAACAATCAAAAGCTTGCCGTTTGTTGTATTTTTGAATAAAGTCACTGTAATTTTAATCAAATGTGACTCATACTGACTTGCAGCAGCCTACTGCAAGCACTAGAAGTAGTATTTTATTGTGGATTTACAAATCTATAGTGCCAGTCATGGTAATGTGGGAACATATTCCCCAGTAAAGGCATAAAACCTATTTTAGTGTATATTTCAGGTCAGCAGACGGAAGAGGACACGACCAAAAGCATATTCTTTGATCACTTTTTAATATGTGGTCAAAGTATTCGAACGTGGAAGTCGAATATTGACTATTTCGCCCTCAACAGGACACACAACTGACTCAAACTCCATCATTTTCTTTCTTCCACGCGGGAATCTTTAGCCCTCGATCTTTGTACTCGCAGCATGCAACCTCTGACCCCAACTGCCCCCCCTCAACCGTAACATCCTTTTGCTCCCGGGGGAGTCTCTTTGCTAGGCTTCTCTTCACGCCACATGCTCCTCCACAGTCCAGTGACAGGCCCCATAAACCACCGCCGAACAAGATAGCCTACTGCTCTGCTCAGTGGAAGGCCTGCGGGATTGCCATCGCGCAACAAACAAGTGGTGGTTTCGGAGGGGGGGGGGGGGGGGGGGGGGGGGAGTCGGGTCATGTGTTGATCAATAATGTACTCTTGCCACCGTCGCACATCTGTCACCTCCATTTCTGAGAAAACAGCACAACAAATAGCAGAGCCTGGATTTGTTGCTTCCAATGACGGATAATGGGTGATAACGTTGCCTTGGCAACTGTTCGGCGGCGTACACACACCATGAGGGTCTCCGAGTGCGAGCTATTCTTACTCTAAGCCCGAATGTCTGTTCCTTTATTGGCACACTGTCACTGTAAACATCCTCCTATAGCTCAAACTGACAATAGAGCAAGTAAATTGCATGATAAAAGACATGAAGGGTACATTCCTCCGCTGCTGCTGTCAACGTAGGAGTTAATCTGCAAACAGAAAAGAAATAAATTAGTATCTGAGGATTTGACTGGAAAAATAAGTGTCTCCCTCTGTCCACAATTTGCTCAACAGGTAATAACTACATATACACATTTACACTTTTATATCTCACAGGTCTAGCGCAACAGGTAATTTCATAGGATCCATTCATCCATAAAGCAAACACTTAGTGTACTTTAAGCCAGGTAGAACTCATGTAAAAGCAGACATCTAGAATAATCTCACACCTATGCTGTTCCCGCTTTCTCAGGCCTTGAGTGCCGTTTACTGTTTTTAAAAAAAAAAAAAAGCAGCTAAGTGCGAGAATATAAAGGCAGCACATCCAAAAGACAAAATGTCAAACAGCCGTACGTCTAGAGCAAATCAAAACGGACGAGCCAAAGCAGAACATTTAGCCTCCTGTGGCTCTGCCCGCCTCAGAGAAATCAGTCACGGCCAACTACGGTAATGCTTGAGGGACTGCCTGCTGTCAGCCCTGAGATGAGCACTCAGAGAGTTTCCACCACAGGTTCCGTGTGTTTCTGACTTGCCGTACCCAAAATGAGCTTTTAGCTGGCGGCCCGTCGGACAGAAAACCCTGTTTAGAGCTGACGAAAAATGAGCCCGCCGAGCAGGAGAGGGGAGGATAGAAAACTGGACAGTAATGACCCTGACACGGATGAATCATTCAAAGGTGCTGGAATCACGTTTTTTCTTTAGCAATTACTCTTCTTGCACTGTCTTTGGTCAGTACCTTCCAAAATTTATACGAGCATTTTCTGACCTACCTCCTCTACAACATCCAAGGAGCCCATTATGAAATAACTTGATAATGAGTTCATAATATACCATTTTTCCAGGTATAATGTTTTCCGCCTTTACCATCTTAAGCTTGGTTTATACTCCAGTAACCGGTCTATGCGGAGCTTATGCCGAAAGGTGCTATGCTAGCGATCTTGGTGATCACGCGTCTAAAGTATTTAGACATTGTTCTGTATTAGGGCCCCTAAAAACGCTAGGCGGCAACCAGTCAGCTATTATTCACACAATGGAGAGTGGAACTGAGGGCATCGTGTTGGAGTTGACGTTTAAAAAAATGGGAATCAACAGTTACCGAAATCTCCGCAGCACGGATCATAAGACATGGCACCTCGGCAGATGTTGCGAAGGAGACTGAACAAGGGAGGAGGATTTTCTGTGCTTGTCCGGACCCTGAGACTAGTGAGCAAGAAAAATGCATTTTGGACCAATCACATCAGTTACATTTCTAGTAGAGCAGTGTTGCCAGATCGGACGGTTTTGAGGCAAAAATAGCGTTGGGTGGGTGAATAAAAACTGGGCTGGTTTGAGATGATTCTGGCAGTTACTTTTTTTTTATACAGTGTATGTGAAGAAGAGAAATATGCCTGTTGTTATTAGTCTGTCTTCACATGACAAGCAATGTTTGGTACAGTTGCTAAGCTACCTCTTTCTAAAGAGTAGTTTAGCTCCACGGGCTATTGTTATCAAATTGCATTGTATCGGCTAGCTATTAGCTTGCTGCTTGTCGACTCCTTTGCTTTAACTGCATTGCTTTTTAGGCTACGCTAGAGTAACAAATCTGGGTGGTTCAGTTTTGTGTGCATTTTAGTAGTTTTGGAACAGTTTTGGGACCGGAAACCATCAGCTGTATGTGGTGGCTCTGCTGGGGTGGGCTCATCAGGCTAAGCCGCATCTACGCCGTAGCTCCGGACCCTACGCAAAACTACAAACCAAGCTTTAGTTAGATCTGAAGGCAAATCAATGGATGAATTAATACTTCTGAGAGGATTATTTAATGGCAATTTATCCAACTGGTGTTGAAATATTCTACTAAAAACTAAAACATGATAGCACAAGGGGCTAAAAGCCAGAGGATCGCCAACATGTGTAGGATTCAACCGCTTAGGGTCATCCATTATATGCACTGTTTGTGTTTTTCTGTGACAGACTGTGGAAACAAATTTCCTTATGGGACAATAAAGGCTATCTATCTATCTATCTATCTATCCAATCATTGTCCAGAAATGTCAGTCTGATTGACCAACAGCGCCTGACAAAGCAATCGACCAACCCACACTGCCATACAGCTAGCCTAGCTAATAATGTTGATATTAGATGACATCAATTGCCTCCAGACTTTGTAACTGCCGATACTATAGCCTTATTGCTTCTAGAAGCCATTAGTCATTTTCAAAATGACCACAAGAAGCCACTTGTTAGGGCAACTGTGCTTTGATTTCTTTTTTTCTCTGACAGTCGCACATAACCGAATCTGAAGGCTTTTATTTCTCCCGGGACATCTGTGTTCTGATGCCTTTGTTGCTTTCTCCACAACATCTGGCTTGTCAGCACAGGTGCAATGTAACATTATCACGGTGAAGATAAGCGTGTATAGCGCTGCTGTCACCGCCGCCGCCGCCGTACCGCAACTCCCAGGGAAAACAACCTGTGAAAATTCTGTGATAGTGTATCTTCAGCCCCTTCAGTCTAGTCATACAGGAAATTATGCTTTTCTTGAATGCAACGTGCAGCACAACGTTCTTCAGAGCGCTGAGCCACAAAGGGAAGCTGTATTCACACCATATCATCAGCCCTCTGGGAGTTGATCGCCAGTGTAGAAAACATCGCAGTAATCATGTTTTGACAGTGAGAGCACAATATCCCTATTAGGAACTACACAAGGTCTAGTATGGCATATACCATTGACGTGCAAGTAATTAACTATGGACCTCGCTAATATTTACCTCTGATCAACAGTCTGAAAACAATGTTCCACACTGTCAAAAGTTTAAAACCTTTCTTTAACCTTTTCAAAGTAACCCAAGGCTTTATTAAAACTGCCAGATTAGTTTCATTAAATCAGACCTTTAAGACAGACTGCCTGCACTCTTATTTGCAAGGGATCTGATCAGATTTGCGTGTCCAGACATCACAAAGTTATCTGCATGGATTGCTAGGTGGGAGGTAACAATGTAGGCGTCACTGACAATTTGATGCAGCTTTCCTGCGGTAGGTTGTTTCCATCTCGGCAAGGACAGATGCCTCATCCTATTTTATTATCTCACCAAGGACTGCTGTTTTCCGTATAATCCGTGTTGCTAATAGCAGCGTGGATTCCGCTCAGCACTTCGGACACGCTGGCTTAAATGTTGCTGTCGCGTCACGCAAAAAGACACTTTGAAATCGGATCTGAGGCGCCGAGCATCCTGACTGTGATGCATCCCTAGAAATCGGAACGACATTGCATTTCAAAGTGCCTCCAAATGTGGAGGTGTTCCCTTTCCTCAACCTTCCCTCTTAACTTAGACAAAGTACCTACAAATGTGCTTTTTTTGCCATCCAGACTTTTAAAAATGAATCTGGATACAATCTCAATATGAAAACTATTTGGACTTGTAGACGGAAGAAGGCCCTAAGAGGAATTACGCAGAGAAAATGAGAGGTACTTGTAATCACTAAAGGGGATTCAACTATATTAAACAACATTTTGAGGGAACATTAATATTCTCTGGACATTTCCATTGTGACTCAGAAGAGTATTTAATTGTCGAGCATTTCTCGAATACACTGTTCAAACAGCCGCGCTGAACTCGCACAAGCTTAAGACAATGTCTTCCCTGACAATTCCATTATTTTAATCAGGACCTTTTCAAATTAATTAAGAAAGATTAAAAACAATGAAGACAGAAGCGGAGTGTGGAATCCCTGTTGTTTTTAATAAAAGCCGAGATGTTCGTAATTCATTCTAATGAAGGCAAAAGAACGAGCGTCTGTTCTCTTTGTGATGTGCATGAAAATAGCTTGCATACTTCCAATAACAAAAGCCTGGCATATAATTAACAGTGAGAACAAAGAAAGAAAGAAAGAAAAAAGGGCTTCCTTTTTTCATCCCCTTTCCTGACAGTTAAAACAGTTGACAGAAGTATTGGTAATGAGCTTTAAATGGCCAAAGTCAGTGACATGGCCAGTCAACGCCGCCAGGTAAAAGCCTCCAGGACCAATTATTGAGCTGGTCACCTCACAGCAAGACACACACACACACACACACACACACACACACACACACACACACACACACACACAAAGGATATAGTCACACATATGACTATGAGCACACCCCGATAGTAGCTTAGGGGGGTTTTAGTTTCTTTGAGCTGCTGTGCAGCCAAAGCGCCACCAGCACTGTTTCTGCAGGCAGTTATGTGCCATGCTCAGATCTGGTTTGAACAGGCATTATGGAGCCAAATGGCCACCCAAAATATCTTCAAAACTCTCAACGACAGTGGGCTGGAGAGAGTATTTATGCTCCCTAATTGGGCCGCGGTGGCTGAATTCACATTGTGTGGATTGCATGTAATTTCTCCGGGCATTACAGCCCGTACTGCGCTTCGCTAACAACTCTTTCTTAATGGCGCATTCCTTCCGAGGTTTATATGACCCCCTCTTCCTTCTGCTCAAGGACAGCGGGGGAATAAGATAAAGCGTGGCACAAAATAAAAGGACAGAAACAATGATGGTACGGAAAACCAAAGGGTAGAAGGGGGCTCTGAGGAAGAAATGAAAAACGCAGAGAGTTAATAGAGGTTGAGAGGAGGGATTAGAAAAGAACAGAGGAGAACAAATGAATTCCACACTGTCCATTATACCAGCTGCAATGTGGTGTAGTGCCACCAGCCAAATGCCCTGTTTATTCCAGGCATAATTACACGGCAATGAGGCCCTGCTGATGCCCAATGCGAGGTTAAGTCGATAGGTGACCCAGATTTAAAGCTGCCGTGTCCTGTAATGGCGTCTACAGTCAAAGAGCCTTGCCTGGATTCCAATAACCCATCTCATCTGTCATAATAAAAATTTAGCTCGCAATTTGTGCTGCCCCACTCTGGCCCTCACTCCCCGCCTCTTACGTTCCCCTTTCCTCACCTTCCCTCTCACTTTGTCCCCCAGACATTGCCGCGGATGCGCTCGCCTTGGTGGTAATACTTTATGTCGCTGGGCTCATATCGATTCCGGAACTGTATTCGCTGATTTAATTACCCATGCTGCATATAAAATACCCCAGCAACCAATCATTATGCCCCAGGCAACATGAGCCAGTAAGGCTTGAGCTATCTTGCCTAACAATCCTGTTAAAGCATAAAGCTTTTAGTGCTTTGGACCACACTCCAGAACGACTGAATCCTTGACCCTTTAGTCTTTCTTCTCTGATTGCTACGCATGCCTCCTTTTTCCTTGCCTGTTCCCCTACCTAAGAAAACACTTTAACACACAGTTTGCATTTCCCCTAGTTTTATAATGTCACTATAACATGTAAGTTTAAAAAAAGAGCACATTTCAGACATCTTAAAAGGGACATCACGATGATTACCCTTGGACTGTCATCAACTGGACTCAGCTTGACACTTCAATTTTCTTCAGCAGAAAGTGCGTCGCCGCCTTCAAATGGGGTCACATTTGTTAAAGGACTCCACATGAACACCTCTTGAGGTATTCAAGAGAGTTCACGGGTGATTGCTGACGTTTTCAGCAATGGTGGAGGCGGGCGGTATGTTCTTCCGCTTGACTTTATACAGTTGCCTAGCGGAGGTGTTCTTGCGTCTCATGACCAATGCTATGACTCAAAAGCCAAGCATTTCATGTTCAAGACTTCCTATGTTGCAATCCCAAGCTAAAACTGAACTCGTGAGCTTGGAAGAGCCTGGAAGAAATTGGTGTTTAGAAAGTACAGAGCTCCTAAAACATGCCATGGAGTTGCATAATTGTATAATTCTTTTTGACAACTGATCCTGGACACAATCCAGTTCCATATGTCTAGACCGATTTCCCTCAACTTAATGAAACTGAATGCCATATGGCTATAGAGGCACTTAACTTTTACATCCTTTAGAAGACTGTTCAACAGCTTCATTCCAGTCGGGACAGGGTGGTATAGCATCCGGGGGTAAGTGTTTCATGATCAAAAATATACGTCAAGGTATGATAGGTTGCGGAAGGGAGCATCTTCCGTTCCATCTGTTCTTTTGACTTGTCGACTCTATTTTACATTAAATATTTGACATTCTTTCCTGCTGTCACTCCCTATTGATACATGCAAAAAAGAAATTTGCCGGCCAAGGACGTGGGTCTGAGTAAACAGCAGGGGGACATTCTGTACTGAAAAAAAAAAAAAAAACGGTAAAATCTGACATAACCGCCTGGACTACCGCAGTTCTTTCAAAGACGGTTAAGGAATAATTTTGTGAGCAAATATGACAAACATTACCTGAATTGCAAGAAATGGCCCGTTGCATTTGTTCTCGTACATTATTCCCCGGCACCGACTCCATCCCCGAGGTGATGGCTGTGCAGTCTGTCAGCATGTTTCAGATGAAAGACAAAGGAAAGTGACATTTGTGCTGGTGATTTTCATTTTTGTGTAATGAGCTGACCCCACTGCTCCCATTTGAATATTACGTAAAGGCCGTCTCTCTCGAGGGCCCGGGAACGTGAGCGGGCGCGCATGAAAATTTGTTTTTGTCATTCCGCATCGGTTTGAACTTGTCGTTCTTTCGGCGGTGTGACGCCAGATATCATCCGAGTCGTTTGGCTGAGATACTGTAATTGAAAAACCGCAGCACAGTAACTCAAATTAGCGACTGTGTCATTATCTCACCGCTTGATCATTTAAATATACACAAATTAGGTCGGCAAGGGTTGAGCTTCATTTTACAGACTTTCCACCTGACTCACCTAATATGACACAGTTATATTCTCTGAGATGTTACTATCATAATCTGTAATTGAATTGCTCAAGCAACTGGAACAAATGACATTGAGAATAATCACTCAGTTTTTTACTTTTAATCCCAATTTTGTTCCGATAGCTATATTAATTTCCAGATGCTGGTTATCAAGTTTCGTCAAGGACACACAAATATACTGGAATCTTATAAGGATACCTATGAATAATAATTATGCTTTATGAATGAACAAGACAGACAAGTTAGCAGCCAGACTTTGACCATAGTGGAGTAATCAGCCATGTATTTCCTCAAGAAGATGGTAGAGACCAAACAAGAGAAAATAATTTTTGATTGCGTGACCAGACGAATGTTTGCTACTAAGTTCCTCATGTCAACCCTAAAGCTTAACATGCCCACATTGTTAAGGTATGTGCACAATTAATGCATGTTTAATCTACTTTTAAATGATCACCCTAAGAGCACATTATTTTTGATGGCAACCCAGACGGCAACGCTGCACCTGGCGAAGGAAACTGTCCTAGTGCTTTATGTGTGTCACTGGGATCGCTGATTTATTGTTGTACCGTCCTTTCCGGCAGCATTTAGGTTCAGCAGCCCGTTTATTGTCATTTGACATCTGATGCCGCTGTTCATCTCAGTCAGGCTTAGATGCAAAGTCATCTCTGGCTAATGGTGCAAACACCGCAAACGATAAGAAAGCCCATTACGACTGAGGAATGTGGACAGTAAATCTTTGCCAAGTTAGCAAAACTATGTTTCGCATCAATCCCTCCCAAAACTCTGTGTTAGGTCTGTGCAGCAGTGAGATAGAATGTAAGCCGTTAAAAAGAAGGAGGCCCGGGATTTTGTCCAATTAACATTTAACCTGTAAATGATCGACTGGAGGTGGAGGCTGAGGGAGGAGGAATGCGAAGTGGATTGCCCTCATTCTGGCGGCCGGCATTCAGACTCTGGTATTTCCTATCAAGGGGGTCTACTTGATAGTGGTGAGAAATTGCTGATGTTAACACAGGCCTTTAAACGTTTAAGTGGAGCGCTGGGGTATATCTGTGAGAGACTAAGAGAGTCGTACACAGATGCACATTAATTATTTCTACAACTGGTCTTAATGCCTGTAGTTAAAACAAACATTATGGTAATACCAGCTGCATGCATTGGTAGTAATGCAGCAATAGTCTTGCATAATTAATATTTCAACTTTTTATTCAGACATTTTGAAAACAATGATTGACAAATCCATTTCAAATTAAAAATACAAAGCTGAAACAAAGGCAACTGGACTTGTTGGGTTTTCCTGAAGACATTTCGTCACTAATCTGGGCAGATCTTTAAGTTCTAAAACAGTGGTGTGGACTTTAGGCTTCCAGTTGGAACATCTATGGATGGTACACACCTGAAACTCACATGACCAGGGTCAACAACCAGACCTGTAAGACCAGACCAGTTTCTTCCAAGGGAAGAAAAGAAGCTGCTTGGACAAGGGACGAATCACCTTCAACAAAACCTAACCAGCTGCCTTTGTTTCAGCTTTGTTTTTCTGGATATGCCACGACCCAGATGACTGAGAACCTTCCCAGACAAACAAACTTTAACGTTTAAGGTTAAGAGAGTTTGAGGTTGCAGACCTGATTAGGGAATGTGTTCTTTACTACATTGGCTGGCTGTAATTAGCGGAGATAGTGCTGAGTATGATTGAACTTTTACGGCTAGTGCTGATTGTATCCGCCCAGAGCGCAGCGCTAATGGAAATTTACGTCATCTTATAGGTCTGTGCGCACATAAACAAACTGTTTACAACTTGCAAATGTGCTGGAAAGCAGTGTTGCCACGTTGGCCATTAGCATCTGCTAATCTGCCGGCGAGTCTTCGTCCTAAACACAACAGTTAAGGACACGACGACAACTCCCTGGCACTGACCACCAACCAAGAATCACTGCAACAGTCCACATACTGACACTTTTTTGAAAAAGCATAATTTCCAGCATGCCTGCCAGTGGAGGCTGCCACAATTGGGGATGACCGCAAACACCGTTTCGCCAATGTATCCCACGTAAATCGACATACTTTACGTGATCAATTACATTAACGGTACGTCCTATTTGCTCAGCGCTGATAATACCCTAAGAATGGATGGATGTGGCCAACAACACAAAGAAACGCACAGCCTGTCAAAAATGAGGGTAATTTCTCTTCCCCCGCTTCTCTCTCAGCAGTAAGCCCGCACTGTCGGTAGCCATGCAGTGAGGGAGAAGTTGTTGTTTGTGCCCATTATAAAAGTTCAGGCCCTCACTAAAGCAGTCAGGGAAACAGGGCTCCTCAAGCTTGACAGCAAATCTTTACTAAAAGCATATAATAGGAAACTTCCCCCCCCCCCCCCCCCCCTTGCACAAATGCCAACATTACGCTGCACGCATGAGTAATGAGGCAGGTTGCGGGGTCCGTGCCACTCCGAGCTTTGATCAAATAAATATTAAAAAACGGTTGCCAAAGTAACAGGATGCTTAATTGCAGCACATTGAATGATAAATAGGGCACTGTGTTCTCTTAAAACCATAGGTTAATTGGCCTGCCAGACTCCAGTGTTGACTTTGCTCCAAAGTTTCTGCTGACTAATGCCAGCCTAAATAGAAAACGTTTAGTTCACTCCCAATTAGATCTTTAACCTTTAAAACTACAATAATTCAGAAAATCGCGATTGCATTTTGTATTGGAAGCTTGAAAAAAAAAAAAAAAGAAAAAAAGAAAACATTGGAGTCTGTGTTTTCTGACAAAGAGAGGCGCTTCACCTCGCTCATCCTTCTCTGCCTATTCAGCAAGTGAGGAGGTGGGGGGGGGGTGCGACGATAAATCAAATTCCCCGTTCCTGCTGTAGTGCTCCACAGGTCCGGGAGGACAGTGTCCACTTCCTTACATTAATCTTTTAATGGACTCTCCTCCCTTCTCTTTGGCAGCTGCACTTCCCCCGGCAGGTCAGCAACGATTGCTGGGGTCATTAGTCCTCTGATAGGCTGAGCGATAAGATCAGCAACAATGGGGACAAGGTGTTGGAGAGACAGCGCTGAGTTAGCAGCACCGCTCCGGGTTAAAGAGGAGAGTCGTCTTTGCAAGGTCGTTCTCGGAGAGCGAGCCTCCTGGAGTCAATTTAGCAGTGAAGTGCAGAGTTTGGGTGGTGCTGCAGTGCTGATACTGTACTTGGATAAATGCTCTGTGGATGCTGCATTCTAATAAAAGAAGAAGATGTGATTCAGTGTACTCACCTTTGCTCTGCATAAATTTTAAAGTTAGATAACTGATTTGACTTGATGCCTTTCAGCGGCTGGCAGACTATTTAAGGTTTTAGAACTTCTCAGATGCGTTTTCTACCGAGCTGGCCTGCGCATCAAGGTCGACTTTGAATAGTATGACTGAGCTCTCTGGTCCAGATCACAGCGGATAAGGCTGGAAAAAGCCAGATTTTCCCCTTAATGAGCCCAGAGGAGGGTATTCCGTGAAACAAAAGGACGAGATAAGAGAGGATGTTTGTTCTCCTTCTGGCCTCTCCTCTGATGCACTTTTCACAGTCGGCCACGTCCAAAATTAACCACAGAACAGAAACGGTTCAATCCGCGCTGTCCGGGGGGAACAAACGGGATGGAGTTGATGGGTTGATAGTGGATAAATGTATTTCTTAATATACACTGGGGTGTGAGGGTAACTGGGTAAACGTGGCCAACTACTCACAACAAGTCCCGTGAGAGATTATACCAATTGCCATTTCAGAAATGAATTCAGTGACCTACAGTAATGTGATATTCATTTGCACACCATTTGCCACCAGACTAGTGTGTGCGCGTCTTATATGCGTTATGTATTTCCTCTTTTTGCCGCAAAAGCAGCTGAACTGAAAGTATGAAAAACACAAGACAAAGGGAGACATGGCAGAGAATGTCAGCATGATGTTAGGGACTGGTTCAAATGTGCACACTGAAGTCCTACTAGCAAGGAACTGGAATTACTCGAGGACCTTTGCGCAATTCGTCAATGATCAATGAACGCCATGCGAATCTGCCATTACCATAAATTGTTAAGTAAAAAATCAATGACCAAGCATATTACCTCAAATCATAGATAGTATAAAGATGAATGGCGGAACTGCTCCTCAAAAGTGAAGCCAAAGCAAGTAGAGCTCCCCCTGGTGACTGGCTGCAGTATAGGTCATAAGCTCCACCTCCTCCATGTTAGTGGATGGGACTTTGGCCAAACTAAAACACTAAAATACAAGTCAAATGATATTTTTTCAGGTATGGTTTCTGTAATTTCAAGCAGTTAAAGTAATGTTGATTCATGATCAAGTGTCAGTTGTTTGGATAACTTTCGTTTTAGTTATTTGATGCTATAGAAACAGGATGTGACATAATGGCGACTACCAGTTGCCATGCCAACCGCTTAGTAAAGCGGTCCCGTGGGACCATGACAGTTGCAAGGAAAAAAAAAGTAAAGAAGTAAAAAATAAGTGCTGTGTATAATTCAACATTTCTTTGTAACTGGTGGAGGTAGAGCAGAGCAGAGCGCAGGATTAATCAAACGAAAACTCAAGTGAGTCTGGCGGAAGTGTGGTTGGATCACTGATATCGCGGCTCAGTGTGGCTCCACTCTCGGACCGCACTGCGCAGACTCTGGCTCCAAACTCGCAAAATGCCGCCGCCCGTATCCCTGGGAAAATAGCATCAGTTTGGCCAATGAAATGAACTGGCAACACGGTGTCCATATTTATATACAGTCTATGCTCCAACCAAGGTGCCCTCTGATCGTACATGTAACGTGCAAAGTTCTGTTCCCTTCACGGCATTCTTCTTTCAACAATTACAGAGGCTGTGTTGGCAAATACAAATGAAAGTATGCATATATGCCTGTATATACACACGTTGCTAACTGCTGATTATGTAAAAAAGACTTTTTTTACACCACTACAGACTTTACACATGAGTCTAACATCATATCCAGTTACAATGTCTGCAGATTTGAGTAAAACAGTATGCTTGTCTTGTTCTATTGCACCACACCGACTCATTTCTAAATCACGTGACACACTCTGGTAATACAAGTCCTGTGCAAATAGGGATTTCATTTTGACTGCAACTTTCCATTTTGTACGACAGTGGTATAGCATTCATTCATGCACTGTTAAATACAATTTTTAAATGCATGCATTTGTATTTTCTGCTACTTTACTTATTGCATTTTAAAGAAAGCTGTTGCACTGTGCTTTATGTGATCATATGTTATTTTGTAGATTTAATTAATGTTGAGTACATGATTAAAACTTACGCTGCTTTTTTTCCCTTAGACTCAGTTTGTGCACTTCTAATTAAAGCCCTAAGTCTGAAATGTTTCCTTACCTCAAATCGTTGGCTGTCTCTTATGAAGTCTATATCTAATCAAGTGTGTAAAGAACGTAAGCTATTTCTCACTTCTAGATTGCGGAAGAGGCAATATGCAACCCAAACAATCCATTTCTTTTCACACAAGATAACATTTATGAAGATGGATCATCAGAGGAATCCTGCGATGTGCCTGCTTTTACTAAGTAATTATATTCTAGCCACGAATCGAATTAGGCTACGGTTTGCATAACAGCAATCCCCGTACCCCTCCACCCCCTCCACCGATGTTCACACACACACACAACAAAACACGCAAGTCAAATTAAGTAAGCAGCGTGGGCTGTTGAACCCTCACTTAGCGCAACAGCCTTCTCTCGTGTTATTATTTTAGGAGACACAAAAACACTTGGACTGATTAGTTCTGGGAATAAATGATCTCTAATTAGGCTAAGTGCTTCAGAGGGAATATTTTAGAAGAAGAGGAGCCCCTGAATGGCTACACACAAAAACAACAGCTAAAACACAGAAGAAGAATGTTCTGTTTCCTCTGATAGTGAGAGGCAGAGAGACCGGGGTGAGATGTAGGGAGGCACTCGCAGCGGCATCGCATCCTTTTGTAGTTTAATTAATAAACCATGAACTGTTACGCTTGAAAAGCACAAGTCTGGGATCGGAATGTTTGAAAATGGGGAAAATTGCGTAATCGGACGTCAGTAAACTGCATCAAGCGCTCATGTACAAAGCATCAAAGGGATACGAGAGAAATGATACATGTTAGGAAAACCAGTGTCCTTTGGGTAGAGCGGTTCTTCATTCACTCATTCATTCATTCATCTTCTGTAACAGCTTGTCCTGTGAAGGGTTGCAGGGGGGGCTGGAGCCTATCCCATCTGTCATCGGGCGAGAGGCGGGGTACACCCTGGACAGGTCGCCAGTCTATCGCAGGGCTCAGTTCTTCATTTACTTGGTTTACTTCATTTAATGTGACAGATTGCCTTTCATTCGCAGAACAATTATCTTTGATATCACAAAAATCAATGAACGTGATCGATTTAAAACGAGCCATTTACCACATTTAGCGCAGTTGTTTTGCAGGAGAAGTGAAACCCCCCCTCTGGTGCACCGGTAGTAATGCGTTGTCATTTGCATGAAGAAGAACACCGTTGCAGGGGTAGCGCTTGAGGTTGTTGATGGAAACTGTATGATTAGGGCTTTTGGGCTTTCATTTTACATCCACACATTTACTGTATGGCTGAGCCACTCTCACCAACCCTCTGTGTGCGCAGCCACTTCTAGCAACCGTCGACAAATCCCCCGACAAATCCCGCTGTACACAACCTGCCTTACACCAAATGGCAGACAAAGTTAGCATCGAGATAACAAGATTAAGAGTCCACAGCCATGTAAGCAGCTCCCTACGAGGCTACGATTAGGCTTGGAGTTTTACTGAAGACCTGTTTATGTTTAGTAGGTGGGCTACAATATGGTGCTAGCTTTGTTTAGCATGCTAGCTTTGTAACATTGGTTGATTAGCAAATTGCCAATTGATTTGTTGATGATTCAGATATCTAATAAGCCATAGACGAGAAATATTTTTTTCTCAGGACTTTTAGTTTAGTTTATGAGTTGCTTCAAAAACGCTTGTGTCTGCTAGCCTGCCTTTTTGACGCCATAGATTCTGACATATAACAGAAATGACAGCATTGTATAAAAGCTAGTTGTTAATTTTAATAAAGACCTGGTATTTTACACTGGCTGTCACTTCCCGAGAAACTTAGAGGCCCCCTGAAACGGCTAAAGTGCAATTTAATTTTGCATATTCTTGAATTATCCATAAAAACAGGACGCGAGGGAGGCCACCCGCCACCCAAAAAGGCCCCGTCTGCTCTGACTGCTCAGCAAAACTAGTGCCCGCCACCAAGTGCAGGATGAGTCAGCAGCATTTTAAAATAGTTTTTAGGGCATGAAAAACTCAGAAATACCATTAAGGACGCCTACAAAACAAACATTTCTATCAATGATGGACTTGATACTGGCATATAAACTGTTTGGGCATAGCATTATGTGTGCCCTATTATTGTAAAGGTCTCCCTTGTGCCTCCAAAACAGTTGTGACTTATCAGAATAGACATGGACCTTCTGAGGGTGTCCTGGCAACAGAATGTTATTAGTGGGGGCCTTTGGGTCCTATGGGTTGAAGGGAGTAGCCTCTGTGGATCATCCCACAGATACTTGATCAGTTTGGGATCTAGTGAATTTGGAGGCCAGGTCACCTTGTGCTGTTTTTCATGTTTTTTTTTATAGTTGTTCCTAAACCATCTGTGTGTGTGCCTGTTTCAGGCTGCATCCTGCTGGGGATGGCTGCTGCCATCAAGGAGTGTCATTGCTATGGGGTGGGGGTGCCTGGTCTGGTCCAGGTGGGTGCTACATGTCTAAGTAACATCCACACGATTGCCACGTCCAAAAGTTTCCCAGCAGAACATTATATTGTCACAAGGTGGTCAATGTTATTTACTTCTAATGTCAGTGGTTTTAATGTTGTGGCTAATCAGTGTACATACAGTTTTACTAGTGAAGGAGAGGCGCAGGGGAAGGGAGGTCCAAGTTAATGTTAAATCGGATGCAAAAATGAGTGGCCGCCCCCAAATGCAGGATGAGTCATGAGCATTTTTTAACCTGTTTCCAGGAAATGAAAATACCATTAAAAACGCCTACAAAACAACCTTTGTATCAATGATGGACTCGATACTAGATGAAGAATAATGTCAGATATAAATAAATATAAAAGAATTTGATTTCATGGGGTATTATTACTGACACTCGTGTATAACCTGTATTGACAATCCTACTGTCTGCAGAGAAAAACTAAATGTTGCACATTGAAATGTAGTCCAAACTGAGGTTTTTCTGTCTTGGTGGTCAACACTATGTTTAAAAATCCACAGCTACCAGGATGCAGTAACAACTAGGACGCCTTGATCACAGGCATATAAAATATATACTGTACGGCACTCTCTCTGCAGTTTAGATGCACGCACTTGTACAACTGTCTTTTCTGTGGGCGCTTTAAGACGAGGCCGGTGCGGAGTGAATATTAATCAAGTAAGGATGTACATTCCTCACAAAACCTGCCTGCGCCATCCCCGATCTAAATGGATTCACTGACGGTCTGGTACAATCGCTGAGAGACGGGCTCTTATGTAACGGTTTCATCATGCTCAGCTCATAGTCTGCACTCACTGTACCCAACGTGAATGCAAAAGCAAGATTCAACAAAACTTACACTTGATAGCATCGGGAAGATGAAAAGAGTTTTCAAAGTTCACGCTATTCATTTTAAGTTTTGGGTTATTTTATTGGCCACGCTATTGTGGAGGGTGCTTTCAGCGCTGACTAAATGGCGAATAAAATGTATGCTGTTAAAGAGTTTTTATTTTGAGTGAATGGCACTTCTCAAGGACAACTGCAGGACGTACTGGAATGTAAACGAACTGAATAAATCATGTAAGGATATATAGTAAGCCTACTACACACATAAAGAGGCAGTTTTTTTTTTTTTTTTTTGGTTATAGCAAATGAAATCCTTATGAATAGGAAAGGAGGATTTAAATCCACAGTGACTTTGATCCAAAAGGTCAGGGTCTGCCAAAGAAGAACAAGATGTGGACACCGAAGAATTTCAGTTTCGTCCTCGGTGTGCCTGCTGTCACATCTTTAAACACAGACCTTTCTGTAAGAATTCTGCTCCCCGACTCGCAGCTGCGGCATGCTGCAATAAAGTGCCATACTCCGACAAACATTGCTCATACGCTGCAAGTGACACTAAATGGTCCGGTCTCGAGTGTCTTTGTCTTCGCGAAAACCTTGAAATTCGGCTCAAATCCCACACCGCGGGATATCCTTTCAGACGCTGATCGGATCACGGGAGCCTAAAACACGGATACAATTGCATCCCACTTCGCTGGGAGCGCCACTAAAAGCCTTTCCCACTCGGCTCCTACAGGACCCGGTGTAAATAGCTGTCTCAGCGAGCGCCCGGCCTGTGATTTCTAAGGAAGCTTCCATTGCACATCAAAGCAAGTGAGGGTGGTTTATTTATCTTGTAAACACATGCGCATTACTAATTACAGCGCGCATCACCTTAAAAGAATTCCACCTCCATCAAAGTCACGACTGTTCGATAGAGAACGATTTTTACCCCTTTTCTTCTATTCTCTCGCCAGGACGGGATTAAAAGCTGGTTATCGTTCAATTCCTTTAATGTCGCCTCTCTCCCCGTTGCCGTTTCAAGCTAATTAAATTTCTTCCGGGGCGATGCTGTATTGGCTGGCTGACAGGTAACATTATAAAGCGTGACCTTCCCTCGCGTTATTATCCTTCTGACAGCTCAGAAATTCTGCTGGTGGGGAACTGTGGGATGAAGCAGGACAGTCCCCAACTTTTCACGCAGCGGATACGCTTGTCAAGTTGCGTCATGTCAAACTTTTTTCCTTTTCCCTTGCTAAGCAAATATTGCGTCGACAAAACGCCAAACGAGCGTTTCTAATTTTGCCTGCATTATCCTCGCATAAACATCACATAAAGACACAAATATAAGAATAAAATCCCATCAGCAGCGAGGTATTTCTAGGCTCCTTAACGATGACAGAAATCTGCGGTTGACTCATCTCTCTGAGTGGGAGGAGAGAGGAGCCGCTGTAGCAGCTTCCGCAACCAGCCAGGTGTGTACTTGTGTGAATACTGTCGGTCCTCGATGGGTTTCCGGTTAGATGTTCAAAATTAGAAAAGCAATAAAGGGGAATATCCAAAAAGGAAAAGAAGAGCACTTCAGGAAAGTTCCCTTTGTCTGCGCCCTTGCCTTTGGGGTTTGGCGCAGGAGTCTTTCTTTTCCCCCGCCGAGTCTGTGAGTGTTTTCTGTTATGCCAGCCCGTGTGTGTGCGTTTTTGTGTGTGTCAGTGCGATGTGTGAGGACAAGCAGGCACTATGTTCAATTGTCCGTTCACTGAGCTCAGCAGGGTGTGAGGGCCCTCTGGCCAGAACAGCCCAGCACACTGACTGGCTGTCAGGCTTCATTTCAGATCCTCAAATAATGTCTTCTTGCGCCGCTATGTCTGCAACGGAACAGCATTTTTTTTTTTAAAAAACACGTGAGCGATTTTTTCCGTGTGCGACCCTGACGACTAGACAAATAGTGTTGACATGAAACTGTTATGCAACGCTGTCTAAATTATGAGCTACTTTTGTTGAGGAAATCGCAGCAGCCTTCAAATACACAAAACCCAGTGTTTTCCCTCGATGCAATTGTGAAATGTGGAAGTATTAAGAAACAGAAGTGCTGATTGCAGTAACAAATGGGTCAGCTTTGGATCAGCATATACACCTAGTTAGACAGTTCATCCGATCATGTGTCATGCGTGTTTCAGTTCAGAAATGACCTCAATCCATTTCTGCTCTCAACACACAAATGAGCCTCGATGTGAGTCAGAAAGGGACGAAAGAACGAAGAAAGCGCACAAAGAGAAAGAGTGGATGGATCCCAGAAACTAAATCAATTGCAGCTTGATTTGCTCCACATTTCATTGCGGTAGCCGACTAACCTGACAACCACGGAAAAGACCTCTTGGCAACGGATTTCACGTCCCGCTTAATGAAGGTATTCACGCTGTGCCAGCTGCGCGCGGAGTGTGCACAATTACGGATAAGGCAGACCGTGATCTGAGCAGGGAAAAACATAAGTGAAAGTAATTCAGTGAAAACGCAGGCTGTCCTGAGGGTCGCCTCACACTTGTATTGACTCGAAAAAATGAAAAGAAAAGTGCAGTTTTACTGCAATTAGTTTTTGTCAGAAACAATGTGGGCGGTAAGTTCTCTACACTTAGGTCCAGTTCAAACATTACAACAGAGGGTGCGTCTCCCTCAGCAATCTGCATGGGTGAATGCATTTGATTTCAGCCATTTATTTTACTTTTATTACTTTATTTTCTTTGGTTGTTGTGTGCTCCTATAAATCCCCCAGTGGTCCAAATCTTTGCCTGTGATGCCCAATAGCTGCTTTGAGGCAGTTTCATTCCAGGTCAGCCTGGGTCCAGCACTGTTTTAGATTAAATTACAGGAAACAGACTGGTTAGGTTTATTTGGTTTGAGCTCTGTATGTGCCACGGTAGGGTATGATTAATCAAGCTGCATAAAGTAAATGCACTGTGTTTCAAAAGGTTTTCCATAACAGCATTCAACGCCGCAGCATATAGGACAGACAACTGTGCGCCACTTGGAATGTGCGACTGATTGGAGACTTAGTGCGCGGCGTGAGGCCCACTGATTGTCAGCAGTTATTTTGCACACTGGTGATGACCTACTTTAATTAAATTGTGCAGGTGGTTATATTGTTGATGGGGACATGGGTAGGTAGGGAGCACTTCCAAGAGGTTGACAACAAAAGCAAGTGCAGATTTTTAAAAATTCCTTCTGTAGGATGACGACAAGCCCAAACAGAGAGTAAAGTCATAGAGAAGAACTATCAAAAAAGAACGAGGAGTCCTTCAGGAGACAGTTTGTTCCACACAGAGTCCTGATCTCAGCAACTTGTAGTCAGTCTGGGATTACACGAGGAGATGTGATACCCTAAATCTGCAGAACAATCGTGGCAAGTTTTCCAATATGCTCTCAACGACTTACCTGCCAAGTACCTTGAAAAATTGCGCACAGGCGTACTGAGGAGAATTGGTGCTCTTTTAAAAACAAAAGGTGGTCACACATCAAACACGGATTTGGTTCGGTTTCTTAATGTTTACTGCGCTTTATGGGAAGTAATAAAGACAATTTTATGGTATGATTTTCTGCAAGCATCCTCGCTTTGCTTTTAGTGCCTGTGCTAGATGGATAAAAGATCACCGGCAATCAGCCCTTCAGCATAGAACTTTTCAGAGCAGCAGGATAACTCACATCTTTGTCTCATTTACAGGTGCACTAGTCGACAAAGTGCAGAATTACTGAAACTATCAAGAGGGGTTAGGGTTAGAGGCACCATATCTGAACTAAGTACATATTCCAAACTATTTTTGTCCATGGAAGTTACGTCCATTGGGGCGATAGAGCAATGCCCTCCAAATGAAGACGGAAAGGGATCTTTTCAACCACACTGTCGAACTAATGCATGGATACGTGACCCTACGCAGAGCCTATACATACCATAACGCCGTAGCCTGAAATAACCCTAACCCTACCCTCCCCAGAAATGTAACTACGAGTCACGGCGACGCAGACCACAGGAGCTGTGACTGGCCTGCTTGGTAGTAGCGTATTTCCACTTACTATTACAGGCTGCTTCTCCATCTCTGCAAATTTTGAAGCGATTGTTTTGGACCAATAAAGATGGAATACATCAAGGAAAGGTTAACTGGGGATGTTTGGAGATACAAACATTAGTATGACTTAACTTTCTGGCCAAAGTTTCACCCAAGACGCCCAAGAGCTGTAGGAATTTCGGCGACTCAAAAGTTTCAGTCGCCATTGTTGAAAGTGAAGCAGGAAGTGGAAACAAAAATTTACCAGAGTGGCAAAAAAAATAAAATACACAGCGTCAACTAGTGTTTGGTTGGCGTTTTTACAGAGTGAGCCAGACTGACGAGCGCCCACGTATAAATAGCTCACACCAGTGTAGGCTATGTGCGCTGTTGACTGTCAATGTCGTAGCCGTAATAAAGATAAAGCTGTGTTCCATGGAGTACTGCTGGCCTGACTCCTGACTGCTGGGCGATTTGCTGCCTTATTGAAAATCCCTGGATCTTTCTCAAAGACTCATGTTAAGGTTGTTTTTATTCCACCTGCACATGCTGCAAAGCAATCTGGATGACCTCCACTCATTGTGAGAGTTTATTTTTCATTAATACAAAAGTAGCTGCCTCTAAATCCAAAAGGTCCTGAACTCATAAACAGCAGCCACCTAGGGGTTTACTGGTGATATTGTGTACTGAACTGAAGAGCAAGATACATATGGTCAATGCAATGTGACAAAATCTAGTTCACCTATTGAGCGCCCTTACAGGTAACTGCATCATAGTCCAACGCGGCCGTCCTCGGACAGATTTGGCAGCCGCAACTTTTCTCACAACTCCGAGGAAGCCATTTCATTGTTTTATTTATCTAAGGGAAATACAAATACTGAAAATGTCAGCAACACTAGCAAAATGCTGTTGAACCAACAAGGCGTATGTTTTCAAGTGATGTTCTAAATGTGGTTTGGAAGTGTAGATGTCCATGAAGTGTATGTGGTACAGGCAAAAACAAAAAGGGACTTTGTTTGTGCTGTCCTATAAAAAGAGTAAAGGAGTTATTGCTGAAGGTTTGAACTCAGGTCCACTGAAGCACTGCTGTCATTTTTAAAAGAGTCTGTGTCCCTGATAACTCTGTGTGACTGCAGGATGGAAAAACCGAATAAAAGGGGAAAGGCAATAGAGAAACATGCGACAAGATGAAAAGATGTTGTGGAATAACAGAAAAGAGGAGGCCGCTAAACATTCTGACACATAACTTAGCCAGGATTGTTTTCCCACTAACCATTTGTGCCTGTGAACACATTACAAACAGAGTGTGCCAAAGGCTTTTCAGCCAAACTCTCCAGGCTGGCAGAGATAAATGTAGCTGGAAGTATGAAATTGTCTTCATGCTAAATTGCACATGGTTTCTCGAACCTCACAACTCACACTGCCTTTGAGAATGACGTTCACAAGGCTTAGCCAGGCATATTTTTAATCTTTTTCTCAGCTGTTCTGAGTTCATATTTGAAGCTTTCTGGAATATAATGAGATTTAGAAAAGATTATACCTGTTCGTTCAAATTAAAATAAATCACATAGAATAGGAGGCAACTTAAACCCTCGGGTTTGACAGAGTAACACCGCAGATAATGGCTTTTAGTACCGTTCGCCTTATGTCTGCACTTCTTTAAAATAGGAAGGGCTCCAAAAAATTTTGTGCAGTTCAGTTTACATGAGTGATGTTGAAAGAGCTCCTGTCCCGTAGCAGCCAATAAAGCACTCAACCGATTTATGGGATCATTCTCCCTGACCTCAGGAGGCAAAATACAAAACACGAAATAACTGACCTTGATTGTGACCTTTTTGAGCTACTGATTTTTAGATGTACCCATAACATTTCAGAGCTACACACCAGCGCTGTTATGTTACTGGCCGCTGTCAGAGATTCCCCAGCCAACTTTACTTAATCAAAAAATGAAATAAGTTGACCTTGGCCGGCAGCAACACATATCTCTCCACATGTAGGAAATTAACAGCCCGAGAGATGAGCTACTATGTAGGGTCAGATCTTGGTCCACCAATCTTTTTTTCTTTTATATTAAATGACACATAGAATATTAAAAGTGTCACAAATCCAGAGACACAACACATCCCCTTAGCCCACTAACATATTACTTTGATGTCTTTCAGCTCATTGTTTCCTTTTGATTGGCTTTTGTGATGACTTATTTTCTGTTGTAGCAGGCAAGAACTTTTACTCTACACTATCTGCCCTGTACCAAACAGTAATGAGTGAGTAGCTAGTGATATGAGCAGTCCAGACAGTTAATTCTAAAAACCCAGAGGTGGAGACCAAAAATGGAGGGAATTTATACCATGGAATGGGATTTTTGGCACTAGCATAAAACCTGTTAGCTAGCTTAAATGACATGTTAGCTAGTTTTCCAGATTGTGGGTTGTGTTAGCTTCTTTATGGGACTCATTTGTCAATCTAGAAATAGGAGACTGTCTGACAAGAGCCAATATTTTGTGGTGTAGTGTAGGCAACGGTTAAACAGATGACAAATATCTGGCCAGAGACTTCCTGGTCCATGTGGCACTAGCATAAAACCTGTTAGCTTACTTAAATGTCATGTTAGCTAGTTTTCCAGATTGTGGGTTGTGTTAGCTTCTTTATGGGACCCATTTGTCAATCTAGAAATGGGATATGTCTCAGAAGACCCAATATTTTGTGGTGTAGTGTAGGCAAAGATTAACCAGATGACAAATATCTGGCCAAAGAGTTCCTGGTCCACTTGGCGGCCATTGTTCACAGGTGCCAATTTGAGACGTGAGAACGGTATAACGGTATAATTTACACAAAGTTACTAATCCTTAGATGTAATATAATTTATGCAATGAAATTGGATTCTGGGCACTAGCATAAAACTGCACTTAACTTGTGGACTATGTTAGCGAGCTAATGTGTCATATTAGCTATTTTGTAAATGTAAATTACAAGCTTGTGGGTTGTGTTAGCTTGTTTATTGGAACCTATTAGTCAATCTAGCCATGGGCCATGGGCTTCTTCCGGTGTAGCCAATGATGAACCAGACAACGGATAAGGAATATCTGCATTGTTCACGGTCAACTAGCAACTTGTGATGCGAGAACTGAGTCGAAGTTGAGAGACAACCTACAGTTTGCACAATGTTAATCATTTCAAACAGCTATAACAGCTTTGCTCAGGATATTTGCTTGACAAACATGATGTGTTAGCTCGCATGCCGTCAGAATATGACGAGATGGTTTACCTGGTGCCTACACCTGAATACAAATGATATACTCCCCTGCCGAGACGCAGATTTCTGTTCACAGATTACATATCAGCGAGCATCTGGGTTGTTATCGTTAGCAGAGCTCTAGTTCAGAGGTGTTGGAAAGAAACTCATTAGGTTTGGGACAAGGCACGGCTGAGGTCAAATTTATTTCCACGTCCTCTGCCCTGATCCTAATGATGTGAAGGATGTGAGGCCGGCGGCAAATGAGATCCATCAAGTGGTTTTGATTTTCTATGTTTGCAAGGGCACACTCACTTTTCACTGAATCATATCCCTCTCAGAAATTCTTATTGTAGATGCTTGAGCTGCTCTAACTGATGACATATTATAAAAATGATCCACAGCCAACAGCATTGTGCTATATGTGTCAGACAGAAGCCATGAATAATCTTTCTAGTGTGAGAATTTTGAGTGGAAAACACTTTTAAATCGCATTTGTCATAGTCCTGTTTTCTTGAATCATAATGTGACTATTTGGCGTGATATCAGCATGGGTGGGAAGAACATATTGTAATGTCTTACAGTCACAGTTCACCCACTCCGGAGAGTTCTGCATTTAAAAGGGGGAGTGGGGCGAGACTGTGTTTTTGTTGTTGTTGTTTTTGATCTTGCCCACTGCGATGCCTGGTACCCCCAAGAGACTTGGCTTGCACTTGAAGTCCTCTGCAAACTTCTCCACTTGGCATGATGTTTGCCAATTAAACAGATAAGCAGCGCTCGCTTGAAAACTGATGCTAAAAGGAGTCGTCAGCTCAGGAGTGCCCCCTGACGCTCATTGCGGTCCGTCCTCTGAGAGTCGCAGGGGGAAGTCACTACAGTTAAGTAAACAACATCTGAATGGAGAAGGGGGTGGAAAAAAAAAAAAAAAAAAAAAAAAAGACGAAGCAGGAGATAGAGTTTGTCGGTGGGTGTGTGTGACAGAGAGATACGGCTTTCACTACATCCTCTAACCTTCAAGATACGGCTCTTACGTGTGCTGCTTCTTTGAAATCAGTGCCTGAATGAGATTTTCAACACCATTCAGAGCACACCGCCACGCGGCCTGGGAATTACAGCATTACATGGTTTCCTGTAGATAACTGCAAAAATAATTCCAGGCGCACCGTGCAGCGCTCGCCTCTTTTATTTGCTAGTCACATGTATATAAGAGGACTCTAGCTGACCTCGCAGACACCAAAAATGTATGCAACACCTCCCCTTTTTTTTGCGCATAATGCTGCGCACTAAAGCCCATGGAAAATCATGACCTCGGGGGTCTCACTATTTATAGTTGACTTTCTAACCCTTCGCTAACCCCCCTGCCACTCCTGTAACACACTGTTCCATGTTATGCCCACTGCTCTCCTCTCTCCTCTATCTCTCTTTCTCTCTCTCTCTGCAGATTTCTCTCTCCCTCTATCTGCATGAGAGAAGCATATTTCTGGCAGTGGGATCCTGAAACACAATTCCTCCCCTGTCGATATCCTGCTGCCTCCCTCACACCTCGATCCATCTGTCTCTCTCCTTCTCCTCGCCTCTCTCCCTGCTTGCATCCTTTACCCATCTCCCTGTGCTACCTCTCGTATCCTGTCCAACACCCGTCCTCCTGGCTGACTGTTAGACATTGTGCAGAGCACCCCCCTCCCCGTCCCACTCCTTTCCCCTGAACGGCACTATCACCGTCGTACCCTTCTGCTCCTTCTTGATTCTGGGCAATTTCCTTCAGTCTCTGCTGGGAGTGTCTCTATTGCTGTTTGCAGTGTGAATTGTTCTCACCTCGTCATGCCGCCCTCCCTCCGCTGGTTACTCATGTCACAGTTCAACCGTCCACTCTTCCCGTGTGCTTCATCTCTCCGTTTTTCACACCATCGGGTTCTGTCAGACAGGGACGTTGCCTTCAAATCTCTTACAATTATGTTGTTTTCATTAGGTGTTAACATGGAAGTCTGAACACACTGGCACACAGACTCGCTCGCACTCTTGGGTGACACCGCACAACATGCACCCAAAAGCTATTGAATGGTGACAATGACAATAATCACCTACACTAATCCATTTAAAGCCTTTGTCATTGGTGCAAGCGTGGAAGGGGGGGGATTGAGTGGGATTGCGCTGGCTCTCCTCAATGTGATAAATTCTCTGTGGAGCAGCCGAGATGTGTCAAAGTCAGCCTCAGAAACCTTGTTAAACAAAGCTAATCTGGCTAAAGATTGATTCGAGGCAAGGCAACACAGGCTGAGAAGTAAACAAGAGCAAACCTCTGAAACACTGGCATGACCTGACCTTTCACTGCCGAACCAGCTTCACGTCAAGTTTGACCTTCAAGATTTAAAAAAAGTAACGTACAGATGGGTTGATCTAACACGCAGATTAGACTTTCACGTTAAGTTGATGAAGAGAGTACTGTGATAACGCAGACACCTACGCAGACCCTACACAGAGCCTAGCGCTGTAACTGACGTGCACCTCCCCAGGAATGTAACTACGCACCGCAGCGACGCAAAGCGCAAGAGCTGTGATTGGTCCGCTTGGTTGTAGCGTGTTTCCACTTCAGTATTTCCGGCTGCTTCTCCATTGCCGCAATTTTCAAATTGATTGTTTTGGATCAACAAAGAATCAGCAAGGTTAACCGAGGAGGTTTGGAGATACAGATACAGACATTTTCATGACTCGTGTTTGGCGAAATTTGTGCGAAATTCCGGCAAAGGTTTCAGTCACCATTGTAAATGAAGCAGGAAGTGGAAAGTGAAGCAGGAAGCAGCACACAAGTATAAATGGCTCGCCACGGCATATGCTACATGTGTAGGTCCTTGCGTTTAGGTCCTGCAGTACCATACAAGTGCCTTAACTGTTCAGTCGGATGGTATGTGATATCAAAACTTTTGTGAACATACAGTAGATTATGTCGTTCTGGTCTTCGATGTTCCATCCAGCATCCGTAAATCTGGCATCATTACAATTAGTGATTTTTGTTTATATAGCTTAACGTACAAAATGGCAGTAAGGTTTAAAGATCCAACTCTTTGCCCATTTTTGAATTAATTGAAAGTCAGATGGACACGGCCACTACCAACATGCCATTAGTCAGAGCCTTTCCACTATACTATAAAACTGGTCTTCAGATCTGTACGTCCATGTTTTTATATGTAGTCCATTGTAAAAATATTCGTAAACTGTTTGAAACTGATAGACTAGCTCTATCCAAAAGTCACTATAGCGGTTCTCCCCTTTTTTCGCATCATGAAACCAAGCTAGGCTAACTGCTGGGTATTGAATGGGTGGATATCTTCTGGTCTGACTTTGCGCAAGACAATGAGTGCATATGCCAACATGTCAAATTATTCCTTTAAGGTGCTGATCCTGTATGTATTTCCATCCATTTGGTTTTAGTGCTGACATTGAGATTAAATAGTTTTCTCCAAAAGTCAGCAGATTAATCCCTTTAATGATTTTCTATGTCCTCGATTAGACACAGCAAAAACACAACACATAAAAAGCATCCAGTGTGCTCCTTCCATGTCCATCCCAGAGCAGTTAGCAACAGGCAATCCGAGAGGCTACATCTGTGTTTACTTTCAAAAGCTTTTGAAAAGACTTTTGTTAAGCTGAAATGTTGTTTTTCCAGAATCCCATTTCTCAAATCTCGACAGCATGTGGGCTGAAATGACCTCGTCACAAAGCCAACTGTTATTAGTTGATCCAGGTCGAACAAAATACAGAAATGTTCTGTAGAGGTGATAATTTATAAATGAAATGGGACAAAAAAAAACATTCCACTAGCATCTTTAATATTCTTTGTGGATTCAGCAAAAATGTAAATGTGTTTAATATTGTACATTGGCACATGGCTTAAGACTACTATTGTATTCATGTACAGTTTCGAATTTACAAATGAATCCCCACCTCTCTTCAATGCTGCCTCTGTGAGCTTAATCAATAGGCTGCCACCGGCTTTGTATCCATCAACAAATAACTATGCAAATAAAAATCAATGGTCCAACAGCAGAAAACCACTGGCTCGCCAATTAAAGCCTACCATGGCCCATAGGCACTCTGGGAGAGGTGCCATAGACAGCAATAAAAAGGATGACAAGTCTCAGTGATAGGCTTTGCCCATTTCTCAAACATGACCTGTTTTTCTTGTTTCAAGATGATGATGGTTTCAAAAGAGAAAATGTATGGCAGAAAAGCCCACTTAAAAGGAATCAGATCAAAAATCATGCACGGTTGTCCTCTGCAAGCCAATGTGAGGCTATCCTTTGCTACTCTTAGGAAGCCCTTATCCGTCAGCATGATCATTATCCTCATAATCCAGACACACTCAGTCATCGACCTTCTTATTCAGCTGGTTTACTGTTTGAGCAAATTATACTGCTTGTACCCTTTCAAGAGATTTAGAGCCACTGGGAAACCCTCAAATAATCATGCAGTTAAGGCCGTGCAGACAAGCAGTGGACAGCGCATTCTCACACACACACACATATATATGCCGTTGTGAGCACCTCTCGGATTCAACCTGTTACCCTAGCAACTGCATGAAAAATGGCCACCAAGGCCTGTCATTTACAAAGCCCCCGTGAAAGGTATTATGACTGAAAGGCTGCAGTGGCGAGCACTCGCTCAGATCTGTAGAAGAATCCCAAAATACAACTAAAATGTAAGCAGAGGCTATATTCATATGTTTCAAAAACAAAGACCGTCTTTTCTTAGGCCCGTCAAGATGTACCTGTAATATATATACCAATTTATTCCAGTGACAAAATTAGGTAAATGGAGCGCTGAACAAATTGTGAGGAAAATATACACCCGGCAAATTATTCACATATGCCATGATGCTTTTATCGCCGCAGAAAATACACCGAAGATGTGACACCTCGCAAGGTGGTTGCCCATATTTCACTGAACTTTTCTCGTCAAGGCGCCGTGACATCCAGCAGATTGCTGCAACACGGATGCAAAAACAGCAATAAAAAGGGGACTAAAATAGCGGCGCTTCCCGTCTAGTTGAGCCGCACAGCAGGCTGGAGATATGAGAGGTCTCAGAGATGGGCCAGCAGCGGGGTCTCCACCTCCCGCTTGCATTAATCACTGTAAAGATCATCTCAGATAGGAGGCCGCAGGTCGAGGCTGGGGACTGGGGGGGAGCTGAAGGTGAGGGCTAAAGGGGCCAATATGATGGAAGTTGGGGGGATGAGGGGGGGATGGGACGACACTAAGAGGAAAGAGAGGAGGAGGTGGGCTCTGTCCCTCAAGTACCTGGTGTGGTGATAGGTAATTAGGATTGGGGGCAAGATGGTGTAAAGAGTTGGAGGCCAGGTTGAGGGCGTGGACAAAAAACAAGGGACGAAGTACATTTCTACCAAATGAGTCTAGAAATCTCCTTGTGGCCTACTCACTGGAGGCTCTCACGTGGCAAAGGAAAATTTTCTGCCACTCAAAGAAAACGCCACTAGAAGGAACAGGGAAAGCTAGCTTTGCGTTTGATGCCTGCTCTAAGATGTTATCAGACTCTAAACCGACAATCGACATGGCTGATTAATAAATGTGACCGACTAAAGGTAAAGCTGTGATATTTTTTAAGATAACAATGGATCATCTATTTTTTTCGTGAGAAAACCCCAAGGACAGACACCCATCACTGCAGTTCACTCAGTTCACGAGCACGTTTACCTCTCAGCTTATTGTTTTGGTTTTCCGATTTGCCGCTGTAATTTTTTGGTTGACTCTCCTGGCTCTCATAGTATCGTCTTTGCTTAGCTAGCGAACACCGATAGTTCCCTTAGTGTCCGACAAAAACTGAGCTAAAAGGAGAATGAATACGGGACTTACATTCACCTAGCGGTCATAAACTCAGCTCAAAATGAATCCAAATGATTCTCTGTATCCACTAGATGAACTTTATATGGTAATAATATGACCACTATTTATAGAGAAAACTGTGAATAAAGTGAGTATTTAATGGAACAATATTTGTGACAAGTGAGACTACAGGGACAAATATCATGAGTAAATGCCAAATCAAGGCTACAGTGAGAGGTCAGATGGGAAGAGTGAACCCCCCAGTTTATTTAATGCTTTCCAAAGATGATATTGTTTGGAAGAGAAGCCTTCAATTCCAGTTACTCCATTACGTCCATTAAAAAGTAATAGCAGGACTATAAATTTAACAGTTTCTTTCTTTTTATTCGTGTCTAAAGATGAAACAGAAGAGCAGGCAGGAGAAACCGCACGAAGGACTGAAGGTAAACATGTCCAGCAAGTCTTAGAAATGATTACGAGTTCTAGTTGTGTCGAAAGCTCCAGCGTACATCTGTCGGCTTGGCCCTGTGGGCAAAACACGCACACACGTGTGTACACACACTGAGAGCCAGGTTATATTTCATAGCATTAATGAATAGCTGCGGCCGCTACCCATCCTCCACCTCCTCCTCCCTCCAGTGCAGGGAGAGAATAATAAGCCCTGCATAATAACTGTCCCTCATCAGTGTTCACTCATGATTGCACTGTATAGCACACTCACTCCCTTCACCTTTTTGTGAAGGAGGGGTTTAGTAAAGCAGAGCGAGGCGAGCGCAACGAGGCTCCCACGGGAGATGCTAGATGGTAGAGTCATTATGGGGAAATAGGCTCGCGCATTTCAGGGGCCAAAAGGGGGCATGCTTAAGTAAAGAATACCCACTATTCACTCTCATAGCAGGGTGGCATTCACGGAGCGATATGAAGCCTCAAACATTGTCTCATGCACACGAAAACACAGACAAACACACATCCCCGCATACACTCACGCGGTAAACCACTCATGTTAACTTGGAAATTCATATGCACGTTCACACGCCCCAGTCTGAGCAGGAGAAAACAGACCTGAAATACATGCCCAGGTGTTTTACAGCCGCCAGCTAACTTTACTCAGTGGCACATTTAAATTACCGTCAGGTACTCTACTGCCGCTGCACATTTCCCTGCTGTTTAAGGAGTGAATGGATCTGTTGGGTAAAGGCATTTTCATCATTCAGTGCTGTTGCAGATTCTAAAAATGCTCCTGCGAGGATATGATAACGGTCGTCACTGCCCCATTCTTGCTCTCAAACTGCATAACCGTCGACACCTGCCGCCAACACGGAAGGTTTGTTGCATTTTGAAACAAGGATTAAGGCTGAATAATTTATACAAATGCTTCAACGGCCCGTTACGACGACACAAATTTATATACAGCTCAGCCCAGCTGCATACGGGCTTCACCGTTCCGCTCACTGGCTGCAATTTCGGACGTAAAACGAACCAAATGAATGCCATTTTACTGTTCGCTATGTTATATTAGAACCACATACGTATATCACACATTTACTCTGACATGATAGGCAATAATAAAGTCATGATCTTCTGGGAGTAATGAGGCAATTTGAGGGGAGCCACAGTTCACTGAGTTCATTACTAAATAACTTGATGATATGCAAATTACGTTCTAGGTGAAACGGGATTCATTTACTATGACTGCATTTGAACGCAGTCAATATACTGTATGTTGTTTCTGACCGTGTGAATACTGTACACAGCACACTATCCAGTTGGAAAATTTTCCTTTAAATGTCTGCTCAGTCATCTTCTGAACCCAAATGTGGTGAAAAAATTATTGCGTCTGTCCTCCATTCGTGAAATTATATGAACATTTTTGTATTTATAGTGACTGGTGTCTGTGGAGACATTCCCATGTGACCAACTTTTAATTGGTTTAACTTTTTTTCTTCTTTACATTCATTAAAAAGGAGATGTTACACAATAAAACAAGCACACAGCAGACTGTTAAAAAGTCCTGGAAATTATTTGCGACACACAAACATGATGGATCGTTAAAGAAAACGCAGTATTCTCTGGTGTGATGCAAACCTATTCAGTTCTCAAACATCATTAAATCCAAAGTTTACTCATTTAAAATAAGTACTTGTTTTTGGTCACTTGAGAAGTAAAAACAAAAATAAAAATAGGAAGTTGCATTTTGAACATCTTAGCAGACATTTAAATAAAACCGGAGGTTTAATCGTTAAATGAGGCGAGAACTGATTGGTTTTGCCACTTGGGGGGGCGGTGGAAGCAGAGCTGCGAACACAACAGCTAGCAAACAGTTGCTTATTTATACATTCAGCAGGCGCAGAGCAACATTAACATTCATTTGCAGTTGCGTTTCCAGCTACTTCACAAATCCAATTTGGTTTGGTGTCCGCTACCTACTGAGGAAAATATCTGGCTCTTTAGTTGCAAAATGCTCCACTAATTTGCCAATTTTCATCTGTTTGGTGTTGGCTGTGTAGCTTACAATGTAATTAACGTAGAAAAGGCAGCAATAATAAAATAACCTCTGTGGGATATGGGACACATTTACACCATGTTGTGCACTGGATGGTCCATGATGACATTTGTGTCAACCTATTTCTTTTTAAAAAGTTTGAGATACAGCGGTAAAAACATGAAGGGATGGAAAGCGCCATGGATGGTTTTAACCCAAGCTTTGTACAAGTATTACAATAGCAAAATACTTCTAGGCCAAAAGGACCATCCACTGAACCTTAAAATGCCATCTTATAACGGTGTACTCTTCATTCACAAAGGATTTAGTTCACTTTCTCAACTCCCTTCAGTAGTCCTCTATTCCCATTTCTCTCATTCCCCATCTCTATATATCTCTCGGTTCTCGCTAAGCTCCTGGGTGTATTGTTCTTCGAGACTGGAATCATACTGGAGATTTAGAACTTGGTGGATTAGAGGAGGCAGTGGTGTCCCTGGTGGCTATTCCCTTTTGTAGAGCAGGCCCAAAAATAAAGGTCCGAAACCACCCGAGGATAAAGGAAACAATCCATCATACAGGTTGAAAAACCCCACTCGCGGTCAGTTAAAATGATATCCACGTGCCGGTGTGCAAACATCTGCGGTAGCCGCCGAAAATACAACTCTTGGCATTTTAGGCAATAAAATACATGCATCTCTGAGGATTTATTACAAGACACCCATGAATCCCATGAGAATCTTAGTGAAATCTCTCTTATAAATCAATACAATGTGCACTACTGGGACTATGCTTACAAAAACTATTTTTTTCTTGGTACGATGTCCATTCATCTACTAATGGTAGCTGTACGCTGCAGGACCCTGTTTTTATGTAAAACAAAGGTAATATACTTTAAGACACTCACAAGAATGCCCCTATTTTTATGAGTGATGCCATATTTTGGAGCCGCAATATTTCAGGACTAGATTCAAGCGCCGACTTGACAGCAATGCCACCTGCTCTACGTCCTTGGAGACTTGTTTCTTTGACTATTTTGAAAGTATTGACGTGATCATCCAGACTTTAAATCCTAAACATCAAACACATTTGATGTTAATCCAGGCAGCTCAGATGTGTCTTGGAGTGGTAGGTGAGGTTTAAAGTGAATCTATCAACACTTTCCGTTGAATCTTGGTAGACCAGATCCAAATCCAAAGCACACATCTTTCGGAGGGGTAAATAGGTCCAATTTATCCCCCGATTCTGACCTCCTGTAGTCTGAGTCCAAACTGAAGTATTTGAAAAACTTACTTAAAGGGGAGCTACTGTTTTTCACAACCTGGACCTTATTTCTGGCATAAAATACGATCGTTTACTCGCCCATATAACTTTTTGTGTAATTTGTAGTCCTTCAGGAGATATTTAGATCTGCGTATTTCCATATAGTGGAAGTAACTGGGGCACCGAAACACCTCCCTGAAACTCGTTCATTTCACCAATATTTTGTTATTGTACGCTAGTGCTATTCCCCGTTGAGTCCTGAGTTACCTGTTATCATCATCCGGGGTCAGATAATGTGTTATTTAGAGGCTGCGTTTCGGTGCCCCAGTCACTCCCACTATATGGATATACGCGAACTAAATATCTCCCGAAGGACTACAAATTACACAAAAGTTATATGGGTGAGTAAACGATCGTATTTTAAGCCAGAAATAAGGACCAGGTTGTAAAAAGCAGTAGTTCCCCTTTAAGACCACTTATTTATTTAACACAAACAACAGTCTTTTCTCATGCATTGTTCATCATAAATGAATTATCTTTGATTAGGGATTTTTCTTTTAAAGACAATTTTCAACTGCTGTAAATACTTAAACAGTTGCACACATCACACCTGAAGGCTGCTTAGAGAAACCAGAGTCATCTCCTGTGTCCTGCAACTAAGCAGCTTTTCTGTAGCAGTCAGGGATTAAGCACCTCGCTTAAGGCCATTCCAAAGTATGATTTCTTTGGTTATTACTCAGTGAGCAGAGAGCGTGTTAGCCTTTTACTTTACTGACTGGTCTGAGAATTTTAACTGGCGACATTCCAGCATTGCTAATTTCTCTCAGCTGCTGGCCTTCTGCAGTACACACACTGGACAAGTGAGCTGAAAGGAATGGTGTGAAAACTAAGCTTTAGTCATGTTTGGCACATGGCTGCGGGCACTGCGATGTTAGTCTGACAAAAGGCTTGTCAGTCGTACGGTCTGGAGACCACTTGAATGAATTTTCTCAACAATTATTGGGGTAGACTGAGTTCCCAGAGGATAATTCCTACTGGCTTTGGCCATGTTTCTTCAGGCTTATAGTGAAATATCTCGACAGCTAACAGATGGATTGTTAAGAAAGTTTGACTTACATGGTGCCCAGAGGATGAATCCTTCTTATGACTTTCATAATGGATTACCATCCATCTGGGTACTGGCAGTTTTGTATATTATATTTCATTAATGTTCAAATTCAGTGTCTTTACATTAAGCACCTCTATGTGGTACCTGAGCAGAATCGACAACGACTGGCTGAAAATCCATTTAGAATCTCAGTTTTTTGTCTTTGCAGAAACACATGCCATATTTCTTCAAGTAAATAACAGAAGTCAGGTCTCTGATTATAGCCAGGGGTGTGGTCAAAGGGACTGGGTTTAAAAGAAAAAGGTTTTGATATTCAAATCGATATTGATTCATCAAATACATGCCATTCCTGCATCCCCATGTTAGAAATCTCACTGCAGTCTCTCGAGACCAAGGTTTTGCACGACAACTCTCACAAGACTGCGCAATGAGAACAGTCCACCATCAGGCCTGAAAAGCTGATTGGACATGAGAAGTATGACCACAGAGAAGAGCTACCCCAAAACATAAACATACGGTAAGATGCAAGATGGGGCAACTAGAGGTAAAATATTGAGGAAATACCACAAATGTGTGGAACCTGTGATATTAGTTTAGTGAAATTGGCTTAAAACTGATATCACTAAATGAATGGATACTGAAATCAGTAGATACCCGAGTACCTTGTATGTTTCCCTATGCAGGTGTCACACAAGCTTTTCCCACTGAAATTAGGTTCAATGACTGATTTTATGATTGAATGTTTATAGGGATTGAAGCGCTCTCCGGTACATTACCTAAAGGCTTTCCGAGGAGTTTTGAAGCTCAGTGTGGTCCGTCTGCCGCCATTTTGGCAGGGTCTGACTCCCCCTAAATCCCTGCTAATTCAAAATGTGGGTTGCAAAGGGAAATTATCTCGAAACTAAAACATCGCTAGATGAATTGACACCGAATCAAACTGGGACCTAGTGTGCTAGAATTGAATTGATGCAGAAAAACAGTAGCGATAGCCTGCCCTGGTGGTCAAAGTCAACTAGTATGCTAGCCCTAGTGGCAAACACATAAGGCCAACACTGTAATCTACTGTTGTTGTACTCTTTGTACAACAACAGTAGATTATAGTAGTATTTGGAATAGAAGAGTTCTGACACGTCGGAGGCTTTGATTCATTTGTTCTGATCCTATTTGCTTTGACGTCCTTTAAGCCTGTCCATATATGGTATGCCTATAAATGTTTCACAATAAAAGCCTCTTAAGAAGTGAAGGGTTTCCTTCTATTGAAACATAATGGGACACTTTAGTTTGAAACACTTTCATTAAGAGTGGAGTCTATACTAACAGGAAAATGCTGTGACTTTTACAACGCAAACAGGAAGGATGAACAAAGCTTAATAATAAAATATGACCAATTACACTCCTCAAACAGAGGGAATTAGAAATAAAGGCCTGGCTCTAATATAAACCTGCTACCGGCTACCTTCTGCAGTTGAGGTAAATACAGAGGAAATGTAGTACGTTTCACACAAATGAATTCTTTATTCAGTTTGTGTATTTCTTTTACTGCTGCAAATCCAGCTTGGGCGCAAACCTTTTGAAGACTATTTTTCCCCGAAACCACACGCGAGCAAACGCTCTCAGTCATCATCACACACTGAGAGGAGCGCCCAGGAATATGCAAACAAACACGAGCGAGACCAACTGGAGGAGGCAGGCACCGCACCGCAGGAAATGCAAGCACTGTACACCGGGGACAGTGTCGTTCAAAAACAAAAATGGCATGAGGGAAAGCATCAATTCAAAGAGAACGAAGTAGTAACCCTGAAGATACAGCAAACAACGCCACACGCCCATGCTTCCTGCCGACGCACACCCAGAACTCACAAGGAAAAAAGCACACACACAAAAAAAAAAAGAAAAAACAACAATGGCAAGCAGCTGAAAATTTGGTTTGTAGCAGCGCGGGAATGAGTAATGCATGTTGAAGGCTGTCTTTGGGAGCCCTTGAAAGGATGGATGTGTGGCAGCTTGAGGCCTAGCGATCCGTCTTCCACTGTCGAGATTTATAAATACCTGCGATCTGACGGGGGGGACAGCTCCCGGATAAAGACAATGCCCATGTACGACAAAGCGCGCACTGGGAGCGCAACACGGAAAGAACGCACCTGCGCTCGCACGAGCCAAAAAAAAAAAAAAGAAGAAGGAGAAGGAAGTGCAAATACATACGAAGACACCTGCGCGAAAACAAACCCGCCGAGACTCTCTGCTCAGAGGCTATTTTTATTTTAAGACCACATGCTTTGAGACAATTTTTCACAGGAGATGGGGCTCAGTCATTGCAAACTGACTGATCAATCTTCATAACCGCCCTTGCTGCAAAAACAGATGGTTTTTCTTTTCTCCTCCTCGTCTCCGTGGGGCTGCTGTTAAAATGAGTTCATCTTTATTCTCCACCTGCTGCATTCCAAATATTACACCTTGTCTCATTTGTGTGTGCGTTTTTTTATTTTTTAAAAGCGCAAGTTTGGGTCAGAACAGTCAAAGTCGACCGTCTTTCCTAATGATAATGTGAAAGCATCAGCTGATCTAAGCTAATGATGTGGCACAAATTAAAAGAAATAATAACCACGCACCCTCCCCTCCCCATTCTTGCTCTCAATGTGTCAAAGCAGTGGCCTAGTTGTCTCATCAGTGTCACTGGCAATGTCAGTGGGATGGAGGTTGTCTTTAAAAGTTTAAGCGTGAGGAGGTTGGAAAACCTTCAAACGTGTTTTAAAAACGGGGGAGAAAAAAAAAAAAAACTGGCAAACACCAGCCCCAAATATTGAGCATGCCATTAAGCTGCTCTCTGGCTCTAGCCATTCAGGGAGTGATCCACAGTGTTGGCAGGAACACGGGGGGGGATTTACAGGTTGAGTGGTCGGATGAATGCATTGAAAGCAGGAAAAATAAACTGCTATGAAATTCAAATAGCCCTTTATTAATTCAGCGCCGTTGCGTATGTGGACAATAAAAAGCGATGACGAAGCCAAAAATTACGGTCGAAGTTAAAGGCACACACCTGAGCTCGCTTTTGTTTTAGTGTCTCCGCATATGTGTGTGTTCTGATCCCTGTTGGCCATGTACCCCCGCTAAAAGCCGATTAAATTCAAGTTGCCATGCCAACGCTGCAGACGCCGCCGTGTACGCGATGGTTCCCGTGTCCCCAATCGGCACCCATACTTGCAATTAAACGTACAGATATGGAATATGGAAGGGTCAAGCTCAAGGTTATCAGAAGTCCAGCCTCATGTTAGATAAAATAAAATAAAATAAACATTGTAGCACTCCAACCTCCATGGCAGAAAAATTCAGTACAGTGCCAAAAACTGTTTTAAAGTCAATCCCCGTACAACCCCATGTTAAAAAGTCCAACTACAAAATTAGAGTTTTCCTCTCTACAGCTAACTTCCCCATTTTTGACAGCTTCATAGGGGTGGTGTTTTATATAAGTTGCCCATTTAAATTAAACGTCTTGTTTTAAGGTTATGCATAACTAAGGGGCGTGGCCACTTTGGGCAACTGGGTGGTGCCGTCACAGTTCACTAGCTGTCTGCTCAGATGTCGGCCACCCACATTTTGAAGTAGCAGGGATTTAGCTGCCAAGATGGCGGCAGACGGAGCCGCCACGCTGAGCTTCAAAAACTGCTTTTCAGGAAGCCTGTGGGTAACGTACTGGGGACCTCTTCTATCCCTATATACACCCAAACGTACAAATCAGTTTTTCAAGCTGCTATCAATACAAAAAGCTTGTTTGACACTTTCACAGAGTGTAAAGCAGTAGAGTATCACTACCAATAGCCAGAAGTGATTCTTTTCCGATTCACAAGGCCTGGATTCAGTTCGCTGCCATTCAATATCTGTTCATGTGGAGATATTTCAGTTTCAAAACAATTTTACTTAAAACTAAAATGAATTTTGTCATTGGTTCAACAGATTTGTGGTATTTACTTAATATCTTCCTTCTGGTTGGCATGTCTCACATATGCATTGCTTTTGTGCAGCTCTTCCAGTCAGCTTACAGGCCTAATGGGGCTCCAAGTCCCTCATATGGACTAATCTCATATGTGAGCGCTGCATCACGACATTTATCGCACTAAGATTTCTAACGAGAGAAGGCTATACAGGAAATGGCACATATTTAAAAATAAATAAATAAATAATAAATAGATCCTAGGATTTTACGAATCAAAACGATATTGAATCTTTCAAATCAAGATCAATTTTTGTCTTTATTTATCACTATAGGATTCAGTGTTGTGCTCAAATAAACTTCAACTATCAGTCAAGAGAGCCAGGGATCACACCATCAACCCTACTGGTATAATGCAAGGCAAAGAACAAGTAAAACAGTCGTTACTCAAGGAAGCGCTTGCACATTTGACACCGCAAATCTGTTTTTGCAGAAACCTGCCCGGAAGTCCGCATTTTACAGCACACACAGTGGCCTCGAGGGAGGGAGCAATGCGAGCAGCCAGAGCACCATTATATGGTGTATGCAGGAGAAGGTAGGTGGTGTGCCATTAGGGCAGCCCACTGAGCTGTGCAGTGAGTGGATGGCCTGAGGCCCTTGTGTCAAACCTGTTTAAAAACAGTTTGGCTTATTCACCCCGTCCCCGCCGCCATTTGGCCGACGTGCTTATAGCCGAGTGATCTCTCTCCTGCCGCCCCACGTCTCTCTGTATCACACTGTCCCCTGCAGTTTATTTTCAATTCCAGCTCGGTGGGCGTCCTTCTCCGTCCATTATCGTTTCTTCATCTTCCCTTTGGACACTATACAGGACGTCTCGCCTGAACAGGAAGCAAACCCCATCGCAATTTTTGTTACAAATTTCTTTAATATTTTCAGCAAAATTACTTTTTTATTCCCAACTTAAACGGTTTCCAAATACCAAAAAAAAAAAAAAAGAATGTCAGATGCAAAAGTTCGGAAAAGGCTTTCTTCTTTATTGAATAGTCATTGGGCTTTTCCACAAAGGTAATATTTTTGCAGAACAGCACCGGCATCTGTTAATTCTTCCACAATTAAGCAGACCTTGGCTTTACGTAGATGCCTCTCTAGCAATCCTGTCAGCGATCCTCTCTGAAGGTTTTCTTGGTCTTCTCGACATCAACTTGTCCTGATTCTGTACTGTATCCTTTTTCCTAATCTAAAGTTGTGCAAATATAAATAATATTTCACTAAAGTTGCTTAAAGTGTTGCTTTTTGGAGATCAGATCAAATTCTATGCACTCAACTATTTACAGAAACTGAAATATTCTCTTAAAGATGCCAAAAAACGTTATGCACACATCTATCCTCGCCTGCAACAACTGTGTTGAATGTTGTGTTAGAGTATGCAAATTACTTTTGTATATTGGAGGGAATTTACCGAGGTTCAGATTTATGAATCACTCTTAATCATCTGTTTTTTTCCCCCCTCTCCCTGTCAACCTGTTCTATTCAGCTATAATTCTGTACGGTCAACAATTTGCTATCTGCATTTTAGTCAGCATTTCTGTCATCTGTCACTTTTTTTTTTCCCACCCCCCCACTTCATTTGCTGACACTTGCGTAGAAAATACATACCAGTTTTTGATCCTATCTGGGGCTCACATGCACACAGACATCAACTGCAGCCACTGTGAATTCCAGCAGCTTCCTTCCTGCTGCAGCTTCACTGACTGCACTTAACGCTTTTTAACTCCAGAACTCAGAGCGTTCTAACTACTCAGACTGCAGTGCAATGCAACAGCACTTTAATTAAACTTGGCTAATAAATTGCTTACCGCCTCCCTAGCCATGTGTTCTCATTACCACTTGAATACTCACCAGTTCTTAATACGAGGCCTTGGTTCCTCCCAAAGAGTCAAATTCAGGCTCTCAAGAACAATGGTTGTTTATTTATAAATTTTAATCTAAAATTATATATTAGATGATAATTACTGATCCACAGTGTGTATTTTGGTCAGCTAATCAACATGCAGTTAAAGTCTGTCATACTCTGTGGAATGAATTGGAAGGAATTTACTGAAAGTGCATTTGATCAGATGAGTTCATCTTCAAGTCAAAGTGAGCGTCTGAGGCAACTTTAAAGAAATTCCTACTAGGTGCTCATGAGATATCACTTCACGAGAATGAGACGTACGCCGACCACCAAACCTGGAGTCAAAGTGGGCGTTTGTGCTTAATTTGAAGAAATTCCTCCAGAAAGTTTCTGAGATATCGCGCCATGAAAATGGCATGAATTACTGGACACAGGGTCACAGTAATCTTTATTATAAATTCAAATCAATTCCTTGTGTCAAAATGGTTTATGCCAAAATTGAAAAATTCCCTCAAGCCATTCGCTACATATCAAGTTGAATTAAGGCCAAAAAGTGTTTTGTTGGGCCATACTGGCCTTAACTGGTGATCCTCAAAATATAAACTGTGAAGGTTTGTACCAAATGTCAAGACATTCCCTTGAGAACTTCCCTGGATATCACCTTCACAAGTTGAGTTATGGATAAAAACCTGTTTTGTCAGGAACACAGTGACTTTGACTTTTGACCAGTAAATTCAAATCAGTTCAGCCTCAAGTCCAAGTGAAGGTTAGTGCCGAATTTGAAGACATTTCCTTAAGCCTTCCCTGAATATCGCCTTTATAAATTGAGCTTTGCCAAGTCATGACCTTTGACCACCAAATTCAAATCACTTCATCCTTGAATCCAGGTTTGCGCCAAATCCTAGGAAAGTCCCTCTAGGGCTAGGCCTTCCTTGGATATGGCATTAACAAACATGTTTCATCAAGTCACAACGGCCTTGAGCTTTAACACTTTAACCTTGTTTCAGAGTGGATATCTGTGGCAGATTTGAAGGAATACTTTTAAGGTGTTCCCTAGATATTGCGTCATAAGAATGGTGCAAAATTCTGATCAATTCCTCCTCGAGTCAAAGTGAAGATTTATTCCAAGTTTTAAACATTGCCTCAAGCAATTCCCTCTATATCAAATTGAGTTATGATTAAAAAGTGATTTGTGATGCCGTAGTGGCCAAAATCTAAACTGTTCTTTCTTGGATCCAAGTGAGGGTTTGTTCCAAATTTGAAGACATTTCCTCAAGCCTTCCCTGAATATCGCCTTCACAAGTTGAGCTAAAAACATGCATTGTCAAGTCATGACCTTTGACCACCAAATTCAAATTAGTTCAACCCTGAGTCGAAGTGAAGTGAAGGTTTGTGCCAAATGTGATGAAAGTCTCTCAAGGCCTTCCTTGGATATCGCCTTAAAAAACATGTTTCACAAGTCATAATGACCTTACGCTTTAACTTTCAAACCTTAAGTCAGAGGGGATATGTGTGCCAAATTTGAAGAAATTCCTTCAAGGCGTTCCTTAGATATTGCATCATGAGAATGGGACAGACATGGACTCACAGTAATCTTGACCTTCGAACACAAAATTTGAAATTAATCCCTCCTCGAGTTCAAGTAAAGGTTTGTACAAAACTTGAAACATTTCCTCAAGCCATCCCCTGGATATTGCCTTCACAAGTAGAGTTAAGGCTAAAAATTTATTTTCTGAGGCCAGAGCGTTCTTGAATCTAAACAGTTCATCCTTGAATTAAAGTGAAGGTCTGTGCAAAGCTAGATATTTCCTCAAGGCCTTCCCTGGATATCGCCTTCACAAGTTGAGTTATGGCTAAGAAAACGTGTTTTATCAAGTCATAGTGACCTCAACCTTTGACCACCAAATTCAAATCAGATCGTCCTCGAGTTCAAGTGAAGGTTTGTAATTCCGTTCGGACGCATTAATTAACACAAAATGTTCATCACAAAATAATGCTTCTAACTATTTTATGGTCAAGTTTATACATTGCTTGAAAACTGAAAATGATGAGAAAGACTGACTCAAGGTAGCGCTTACAGTAATGATTGGTGACAGCTTGCAATATAATAATTCGTGGTCTATCCTGTTTAATTCCACACAGTTTGTCCTTGCCTTTGTATTTGTACAATGCACATGTCGACCTCTTCAACATCCATAAACCACACACTAACACCCCCAGGCATGTTATTTACGTCTTGACAGCCGTGTCAAATCTCACATGAACCTTTAGGATGTGAACCCGTAATATCCTACCCCAATCACGGAAATAGCGCGCAAACTGATGCGGTATCTTGACATCAAAGCCCCGCATCTAAATCAGTCAAGGGACGCATGCACACTCGACACATATCACACATTGTTTCGGGGTGAGATGAAATCTGCAGTCTGTGCGGACAGGCCTCTCTCACACTAAATATTTAATTGACAATAAACATTGGTGTGATTGATGTGAGGCTGAGTCAGTCGAGGAGGAAGAGCGAAATGGGGGAAAGAGAAAAAGAGAAGAAGATAGAGAGGGAAGGAGAGAGGTCGAGGAAAAGAAAAGAGTCAAAGATAAACTGTAGAAACAGAGCAAAGCTGAGCAGAGCTGGATGATGCTCATCATGTTGCTCCAATAATAGAGGATTAGAGGTCAATGCATGCTTGAAGTGAGAACACTTCTTTAATTTTACACATTAGGGCCCGGCCTTGTTTGTAATGAATCCCTATGATTCTCATCACTTACCATGCTAAAGAGGGGGCAAACGTTACAATGCTGGAAGAGAAGGTGAAGCTCCTCCATTGGGCAATTTAATTACTGCAATCAGACGGAGAATTACTGAAAACAACTTCTGATACTCCACAATCCCTCTCCATGTATTAAGAAACATTGCTTCGCAAAAGAGAAGAGCGCCCTTCCCCGATGATCACCTTATTAAAGCTTTTCTCTCCCCCTCCTCCACCTGCTGTAAACGGGCCAAGACATGGCAGCTCCTCAGAGACAACGCGGCTCTGAAAAGATGTGGGTTTTATCCCTTTCCTGTCGTCATGGTCATTCTCAAACCGAGGGCTGAAATCCCCTCTCGCTCAGCAGTACAGTAGGACTCATGAATAAAACATATGGACCAACAGGAATAATAACACGGGAGCCACAACGAATTAATAGAACCTTTGCATTCATCTGTGACTCAGAGTCATCCTCCTAAGGTTGGCCGCAATTAAAGTTTAAATGAATCCTTTCAGGAGTAAGCACTTTTATAACCGCCTTGGGGAGGAAACGAAAACTGGTAGCACGAGGCCCTAGCACCTAGCATGAAGGATTAATGTTTACTATGTGTCAGAGGGAAACTCACCAAATTGTGAGAGAACACGACCGGCTAGGGTGTGCACAATTCTTTGCCATTTTCTAAGCCCTCCAGTTACAGTTTCATCAAGCAATCTGTTCTTTCACATTTGGAGTTTAAAGGCCATGACACACTACGTCGATGGCTGCTGGCCCGGTTCAACGTTCATGTTGAATCAGCGGTGGTGAGAGAAATCGCTCGGACTGGTTGATCAGCTTAGCAGAAGAAGAGAAATAGAAGGGACAAAAGTGAACAAAACGACGAAATCAAGAAGGCTAACAAAAAGCTGGTTCTTTGTTTTACAACTTGATCTAATCTGATCATTCAAATATGCACATATTTCTACAGCTCTTCCCAGCTTCCTCCCAGCTAAAGAAGCTACCCTTGAATGACGAATACAGACTACTGCCAAATGCTGGTATGAAAAGATTTCCTTTAACGTGTGCACAGAATAAATGTGTCAACTGATGGAGAAGGCATGTTTATGGTCCAGACATGGGTAAGATGAGGTGGCCTTCGTGTCTGGCAGTTCTTTAATTTCGGTTTGGTGTGTTTGAGTCTTTAAGCGTTAACAGTGCTGGTTATTTGAAAGTACCTTTGATATGGACGGTAGCTAGCTAATTCACATTAAAGGGCCAATGTGAAGGATTTAGTGACATCTAGTGGTGAGGTTGCAGTTTGCTAGTATGTAGTAGTATGTAAGGTGACCACCAGGTGTCAGCAGTTAGTTCCAAAAGGTAGGAGGAGTCGCCAAAATATCCGTGAGGTTATTTTAGACAGATATTTAGAAATTGTATATAGTTAGTCAGTCTGTAAAACTTTAGGACATAGATTCCACGTAATATAGTGACTATTATACTTGCGGCTTATTTTTATGTTCGCTCTTGGCTTCTGTGGAAAGATGGCAGGCTCTGTGGAAGAAGACTCGCTCCCTAGCTATTAAGGGCTTATTCTAAGCTAGGGAAAACCAGCATAACTAAGAATATTATGTTCAGTTTATACTAATGGATTCCCCTAAATGCTTCAAACTGGTCCTTTAACGCTAATACTAAAATTCACAGAGTTGGTTCAAAGCTGAGTCCAACAGCTTTTTTTTTTTTTTTTTTTTTTTTTTTTTTTTAAATCTTCACAGATAAATTGTTTTATTTTAAAAGGCAAAAGCAATATGTCTTGACAAAAAAAAGTTTGCATCCTCACCAGCTCGTTTGTGTTTTACACTATACAGCACAATAATTCAGTAGGCTACTGTTTTAGGAAAAAAATTACTCTTGAATGGTTGGGATACTTGGCCAGGTAATGTGTAATGCATGCTTATTTAGAGTAGTTAAAGCGTCAACTTTACCAAATCAAATTAAGTGCAAAATAGAGATACATGTTATTCTAAACTCTGGTATACAGTAAGCTAGTTGACCAGACAGGCTTAGGGCTACAACTTGGAGCAGATAAACATAACGTTTATTACATTTAATATATTTCAGGTCCACAAGACAAACATTAAAGCATAATTAAGCATTTCTTTACAAGTTTGTCTTTAAAGTCAAGGTACCCACTAAACATTGCTGTAAGCATTGCTTGTGCACATTCTGGACATCAAGAAAGCTCCAATACTTTCTAAGGAAGGAATGTGGGACAAAATCAACAGTCCTCATTTGGTTAATGATGCTTCAGCTGCCCGATGTGGTAAAATAAAGTCGTTATCTTCAACATAGCCTCGTTTCGCTACCACTTCTCTAATGCAGCTCGGCACCTAAATACAGTTGGGGGAAAAGGGGAATTTAGCACTAAAAAGGCAATAACTTTGGAAGGTATCCGCTTGATCTGATTAATTCGGACTGCCGAAGCCTAATTAACTTCAGATAGATTTGGAATGTAGTTTTACACAGACACTGTGGATTTTTCCCTACACCACTTCCACTGAAAGCACATTAAGAAGGGATCTGAAAACAACAGTTTAATGTTTAAATAAACACCTATTTCTTGCTTTAATGCAGACATAAAATCCACGGACCTACTCTTTAACTATTCAAAATGGACATCAAATCCAAAGATTTGCTACCCAACAACAATAGCAGGTACAGTATCGCTGTTCACGTTCAACCCTAGCTAGCGGTGTCGGCAGATCAAACATCCATTTAACCTTTTATTGAGCTAGCACAGCATGGGCACGTACGGCCTCTGCCACATTCAGTTCATCAGCTGTTCACCGGTCCCTAAAGACACACTGTGAGGAATATACAGCCTGAAGTTTTAAGAGTGGGGTTCAAACGAAGGTGATGAATGAGCAGAGAACATGTTTAATACAACAACCGCATAGTAGACATTTGAGCAGCCACGCCATTCATATTTTATTTTCTGCTGCAGCACGAATAAACTGATTAAACAAAGGCTGGGTTTAACGTAGCATTAGTTATTCATAAATCCATATTAGCCAGTTAAATCACAAGCCCTTAGGATCTACACCTGATTTTTCTTCTTAAGTTGTTGGTATGCAGATGTCTGTTCATAATCATGGATGAGACAAACTATTTTAAGTGCAGGTAAGATGCGTAGTGTACAACTGAATGCAGTAGGAGCTACGGATATGATGGAAGGCCAGGTTTGGACATAAGCCCTAATAGCCGATCTTGTGTACCATCATCCATCTCCATCTGCAGCAAATGACAGGACTGGTATAAGCTTAAAATTGAATGTACAGCGCACTGGACATCCCTCAGTACACAGATACTACACCTCTGCTGAGTACAGCGTGTTGCATGTTTGCCAGTATGTGCAGGCAATTTTGACGCATGTGTGTTCACAGGTGTGTGTGTGTGTGTGTGTGTGTGTGTGTGTTTCGATGTGCGGCGAACACACCTGACAGATGAGAAGGGCTCGGGGGCCCACCGGGGACCAATTTCCCCAGTCTGTTCCGGAGGCCTGTTCATTACTGCGAGCAGGAGGGAACAATACTCCACAGCCCGCCAACTTCATTTGCTGCCATTTTCTCTCATTCTCTCCCTCTCTCTCCGCCTGCAACACAGCGCGCCACCTCGACTTCCCACAGTGCACCGCTGCGCGCCTGTGAAGCCGAGATTGGTTGCAGTGGGCTCTCCAAGGTTTCGAGGCTGTCGACGCCGCCGCGAATGCTTTCTTTCTCCCCCTCTATTTTTCATCTGTCATGTTTCTGAGAGTGAAAATAAACCAGACATCTTGGTTTTAGTTTTTTTTTTTTTTCTCTTGGTAGCACATGTGGGCTCTGAGTTGGCACCGGAGAAGAGAGAAGGAGTGAGACAACCGACAAAAGCAGAGACACAGTCTGCATTTGAAGGATGCTAATACGCTAAGATAGCAGCAAATAGAACTTGAATAAAGCATCCTGTCTTGAACCAGTCTTTTAAAAGTTTGTTTTCCTGGATCTCCATTGCTCATGCATGAATATCTCCATATAAAACACGATGAATATTTCATTCAGAAAGATGACACTAAACAAATGAAGAGCCCCGAGTGTACATACTGCATGTCCGTGGTCGGGAGCAAGACGCCACGCACCGAAGCAGAAGATGCAATTTGTAAGAGACATAGCTAAAATTAGATGGCTGATGTACAGTAACGATACTATATCATGGCGGCGCATGCAGCACATGATGGATCCATGCGGAAAATGAGATCTCATTCCACATTTCTTGCAACACTTGTTCTTAGCGCGCAGGAATACAGACAAATAGAACCATCAAAAAGCAAATTGATCCTTTGCATGAATCAGTTTTACAGGCAGCTCACAGATGGGTGTGCTCACAGCGGCATGCCGAATAAATCAGGTTCGTAATGGCCCCTACTGCAGCAGGCATGACAAAAAGTCTGGGAGAGGTGCTGAATCCCATACGGGCTCGTAGAGCGACCGGCGACGGGGTGTTTTTCTGAGCCAGACGCCCGCCTCTCGAAATGAAGGGTATTCAGTAAGTACGGCATTTCTCTGCGGGCCCAAATGTTTCCTTGAACTATTTGCTTTCAAGGGTGAATATCAATGATGTGTGGGAATTAGGCCCGGCGCTAGAAACAAACATGTTCGAAATTGAAATGCCGAATAAGACACTTGCGCGCACGGAAACGGGGAAAAAAATAAATAAAAAAATTTCTCTTGTCTCAAAAAATTGCGCGTCTGTTTTTGTGACACAGACGTCAAAGCCCCGGAGCTGTGGCTGCCAGGGCTCATTGTAAAACATGCAGTGTGTTAGTTTTTAGTAAATCTTTAACCTTGATCTGAATAATCCACAAACGCATATTAATCGTCTGAAATAATAAATAAAGTTAGCAGCTATAGCAGACATCCATTGAGGCAAGTGTAAAAGCTTTATATTGTGTTTTTTTTATTTATATTTCAGGCCCTGCATGACGTATGTACCCATGTATGTCAAGTGTGCACTCAGTGGAGAATTTGGACATTGTCCTAAATGCTCACACACACACACACAGATCTCACGCTAACTATCAGCTTCTGTTCAGACTTAATGTCGGCAATTGGGTCTTATTTTCACCTCTCTGCCAAATTACTGTCATTGTGTTGAATGGCAGATATGGGGAGCTAATACACATCGGGCGAATTAGTATGCCCCTGAAGCGCTCGGTGCACTTTGTCAGGAGGAGAGGTGATGTAAGAGGGGATAAATATTGCAGTTTCCCCCTGACCTGGGGGATCAACTTCCCCCGCGCAGCAACACACTGCCCCCTCTGGGCTGGCAATGGAGATTATACACTTTCAGCACTTTAAACAGCATTTTTCAAGGTGATTTATCTGGATTGCATTGATCCGGGAGCATCAAAGCTCCACCATTTCTCTTTAATGAACAGAAAGTGTTTCAAAGGAAGGTGGGTGCACCTCCAAAAACACATCAGTTAAATTATATTCCGTATGCATGATGTTTAATCTAGATTTGAATGCTGAAACCAGAAAAACTAGAGACTAAAGGATTTAGCAAAAAAATAAAAAAACTGCATCATTATTATTATTATGTATTATTACTAAATATTAGAGGCTGCACTGGTCACTTTTTTATACTAAGTGCTCATGTATGAAAAAGAAAAACCTTTTAGACCAACACACGTAGTCATATAAATGGCGCCTGTAGCACATCCATTTTCTGAAAGTGGGACACAAAAGCATGCAATCGGTCGGGGTTTTTTTGTTCATCATTCAGAGCCACCTATAATGCCTTGAGCAGCAATTTGGTTGCACCGCACAGAAAACAAATACGGCTCACTTCGCGCCATTACAAGGCCAAACAAAGGTTCCATTAACTCACTTTACACTTAGCTAAAATTGGTGCAGTTTGGGTAAGCAGCCATGGGAAAAACTAAAGCGCTGTGTCTGAACGCCCAGGTGTTCCTCAAGAGCTCCTTGGGTTCATGTAATACGGCAGAAGGATAATCAACTTAGCGCATGGAAGGCTGCGAGTATGAGAAAGGCCTTAAACCAGTTGTGTTTTTAAAAATGACTTTTTATTTATTTTAAATGTTGTTTATGCAAATACACTTGAGACTGTAACTGTGTCAAGAACCCAAAAAGTACTACTGATCTAGCTTCCTCGTCGGAATTCTGATGTTTGAGCTGGGTTACAATCTGTTTGCTTCTAGTACTTTCTTCTCCTCCTCCCTTCCTTTGTCTTATGTTCCACCCTTCCCATCACTTAGCATTTTTTTATTTTTATTTTTTTGAAGGATGGCCCAAACGTTAACCTTTGTGTGTGACATCTAATGCCGGGAAAAGCTTTAAATGTGCTCAAATGAAAAGCCTAACATGCTTCAAGTGATGTGTCTTTCATAAAAAATTCCACGTTTCTCTGCTCAGCCGGGGGACCCATCTGCTTGAGGCCGGCTGCTCAAAGTTTCTCACTGTGAAAAGGAAGTTTTTCCATATCCCTATAAATAGGGCTCACGTGACAGGAGTTTCAAAATCCTAAAAGATTTTACAATCCTAAGAGATTTTCTAGTATGTTACAAGGTATTCAAAAATAGATCTATCTATCTATCTATTTAGCTTGAATACCTTGTAACACACTACAAAATAATCCTGCCAAAGCAAGAACAGGATTGCTTGAGGCCCGATGCTCAAGGTTTCTCCCAGTTTGAAGTGAATTTGTCCTTACCACTGCCACATAAAGCGGGACTCACACTACAGGAGTTTCAAAATCCTAACAGATTTTGCAATCCTAAGAGATTTTGAATACCCTGTAACACACAAGATATATTTTTAGATTATCCTACCAAATCAGGGGGCACTGAATGTATCACCTCATGTGACAGGGAAGCAGATATAAGCAAAGTGGAGACTGTGGTGCAGCAACTTTCTGTAGCTTTGTAAAACTTTGCAAGTCAACAGGGGGTGTCTGTTCTTCAGCGAGAACAGGACGCAAGGTTTTAAAATGAAGAAGCTACTTGGATGATTGGAGAAACACCTTCAAGAATAAGTTCAGTTGGGCTTTTTTTGCATATCCATTACCTTGATGACTGAGAACCTTGACAGAGAAACTGACCTTAGCTTGTTTCTCTCATTGGCTACTGTAGTCAGAATTTAGACCCTAAATATCAAACATGTTTGACATTAATCAGGACGGCCCATAGCAGCCTGCGAGTTGTAAACCCCTTACGCCGCAGATAATCTTTCACAAATTTTGGTACGAAGCAAGGTCTGGACCAGATTTCTCCTCCGTTTGTGACTTGGAGGGGTGAATTGGAGGATAAATCTGGCCAGAAATCCTTCAGTCTGAGCACAGCTTTAGTGCTTGCGCAAAGGGGTTCAGACTGTACTTTTGGAAAACGTCTTGAGACCAGATCGATAAACACCTCACATTACCAGATAATCTGGACTGAAGCTTGATCGCCAACGAGGTCCAAACCGGATTTCTTCTCCAAATTGTTGGAAGAGGTGAATCTCGGGACAAATCTGCCCAAAACTCCTGCAGCCTAAGCCTAGGTTTACTACTTGGTCTAGGGGTTTTGTAAAATGTCTTGAGACATTTTTTATCGTTATCTGAGCAATATAAACAAAAACTCAACTGAATAATTGAGAGTTACGCTGCATCCAACAACATGAAAACCTTATAAATGTCTGTATGCATTGTGTCTGCCATCGATCAAATGCCTTCCGACTGGTAGAATTTCAGAAGGTTATGGATTCCCTCCTTAAATGAATAAAGAGGAAGAAGAGGGAGGCCGCAGAAAGGAGAATCGGTGATGAGGGCACGGTAACCGGGGAGATGTCTTCCTTGTTTTACTTCTGGACCCTAGCCACGGCCGTTCTAACAAATAAGGATGTATGGTGGGAGAACAGAAAGACAAAAGGTTAGCGCTGTTATAAAGGCCAGAAATTCGTGTTAACCAGAGTGAAATTTATTCATAAAGTGCTCTTAAGACGTGAGTTTTTTTTTTTGCCACTAAGTGCTTCACGAAGAACACAGGCCATGAATAAAGATGAAGAGAGTACTGGAAACACAAAGGAACAACCACTTCCCAAATGTTGTGATATGGGCCAAAGCTTGTGTGTGTGTGTTGCTCTAGTTTCTTAACATGACCTAATGTTAATATGCTTCTTAACTTACCAACTTATTACAGAGATGGCACAATAATACCCTGAAAACTAAATGTGATTCCATTAAGGAGAATTTGGGGTCAACGGCACGCATTTAGACCTTATTCCAACAGCTTAAATGAAACCGAACGTGTGTAAAGCTACAGATTTGCTAATTTTTTTCTAATATTGATCAATTTATGTTGCGTATACTGTATAAGCACAGCGGCGTAATGCGAGCAAGATGTATAGGCAGATATATATATAAAGATGGCGTTCTTATCCCAAGGCTGAGCCCTGACGGACTTGTTGAAGCAAAATTATTGATCATTTGGAGAGGTCAATGTACTCTCCATCAGGGGAAGTGATAATGTTAGTGATAGTGGGCAGGAGTTTTGTTGAGTATTGTAATTACCCGCAAAAAGAATGGAACACTTTAAATTGTTCAAGACCAACCCATAAAGTTGTTCAACAAGTCTTTTTCATTACATTAGAGGCGTAAAGCGTTCAGTTATAAGAAGGTAAGTTCACATGCATTTCATCCAGTTAAGAAGTGAGTCAATCAAGAAAGAATATAATGGAATATAAAAGAATATAACTTTGCATTAATTTGTCATTGGACAGTCAGTTTGTCAGTATTGCAAACTATAAATTGCTGCTCTTGTTATGTATTGGAGGGGATCAGATGGAGAATGTAAAGACATCAGAGTCAAGACACCAAGAAATCAAACCATGTTCAACTGTTGGAATAAGTGAGTAAAGAAATTAGATATCTTTTCTTATTTTTCTACCAATATCTACAACCGTATCTACAATAAGATCATATTAATCATATTAAATCCTTCACATGGTACAATTTTTATTTTGATCAGTTTAACTATCCACCAACAAGTTGTTGAGAATTTCAGCTTGAAGCCATTTATTCTGTTTATGGTATCTATACGGAGAGCTTCATTCTTTTTGGGCTTTTAAACTGATAATAACTGGAACATCAGACACATACCCTGTGCACTCACTGTTATTCATTATTGATTTCATCTTTAAGTTCCAGTGGAGTGTTTTTTAGGCCGAGCCTCAGAAAACATACCTGATTCAAGCACATATCATTGTTCCATACAGAAAGGAGTTCTTTCATCTCTTCTCTTAGACTCCTGCACATCCTCTGAGGCCTAATAAAGAGTCAAGGTCCGGAAACGCTGTGGCAGGTAAGGTTAGACTAACGGCGCAGTGTTGGTTTTGTCTTGGAGCTTGGAGGTTAAGCGCGTCAGTGAGGTGCAGCAAAAATAGGGTGAAAGCCCAATTTTTCATGCAGGCACGGCATCACTTGCCCTGTCTGATGATGCATGATATAGCTTGGACAGTTTGATTGAGGGCACTGAAGGAAATTCAATAGTTGCTCGCTTTCTGGCATCATGGTATGTCAGCAATGAATACTGGGTGTTATGAGATGTGTCCTACATGAGCATATCCCGGATTAACCTCATCTATAAATATGGGAATTCTGAAACTGGAGGGGTTTGTGGACATTTTCCACTTGGAACAGGAAGAAAAAGGTTCCTTCGATGCACGCTCTTGGGAACAGATTAAGCCTTTCGGATATATTCCATTTGAACCCGGAAAAAAAGTAAACCCCCTGGCTTGGGCTAACGTACTTGGACAGTGATGACAGAGGTCCACGGATACCTGGGCGGATCGGGCATCGGCAGCTTTGATCCAATATTTAAATGGGGACTGAGTTTCGATCCATCGCTTTGTGCGCAGAGTGCCGTGTGTTTCCAGCTGTGACCGGAAACGCAAATAATTATAAATCAGATGAGAAAATGAATAATTCCTGTCGTGTTGTGATGTTTAAAACTGCATATGACACCCATGTGATCCCAAACAGCAATAACCACTTGGAAAAAAAAAAAAAAAAAAGGCACTGATTTCATGGATGAGTGAAAACTGTACTATTCTAATCTAATCACACACTGCATGCTTCATTTCATGTGGGTCTTATATAACTAGTAAATATAGATGAATTTACCACACATTGGCTTTAATACTAAGTTTCCTTTCCAGGGTAATTTCCCTAAAAAATATAGATTTCTTTTGCCCGCATGTCTGTTATGTCTGTCTATCCTTGTATTCCTTGGCTCAGATCATTCAGTGCTCATTCTCAGCTGAACTAGCCTTGTCTGCATGTGTGTCAGCCTAAAGGGCCTGTTTGTGGATGTGTGTATTGCAGTGCGCATGCGCAAATTGTTTGTTTGTCCTACCTGGCACAGTGCATACGATCCCTAAGGACCCTTGTGTGTATGCGTGTGTGTGTGTGTGTAAGTGTGTGCCTGCATCAGTCCAGCTGTCTCCTCACATCCATCCTTTCTGATGACTGAACTTCAGTGATTCTTTCAGAGCTGCTACCTCAAACAGACACTCAGTCCAAACAAGGCTACTAGAAACGTATCAGGGTGAAGCCATCTTATTTTGGCACATATCAGCATTGGATAGCCTTTGACTGATGCTGAAGGACAACTGTTTAATTAATGAGATTTTAACTAGAAGCAAATTTTTAATCCACATATGTTTGATTACGCATGCATTTTTATTTTTGGTCTTGTGGTCATTCTTGATGTTCTCTTAAGTGCTATAGTCACCAAAAGGTACAGACACCAGATATAAACTCATATTTTATTTATAGATCTTCAACAGACACGCAGCTCACTCAGAAAACAACTCCATGGCCGTTATTATCCCCATCTCTCCACAAAACAAAGCAACACACACACCTTTTCCAGTCACTTCACAAACCTCAGCAAAGAATTTAACTGAGGGGATAAAAGAAAAATACAGTCACCAAAAACAATAATCCAGTAGGCTTGACTGAAAATGATACACAAGATGCAGCAGCAAACTTGTTGCTTGCCTTTTATTATACAGTCTATGCCTAATCGTAGCTGTAATCTGTGCAATTTAATGCGTTACACATGCAGTATTGAAGAGGTATGCATAGCAATGGCAAAGGCATTGAAACCATGTTTATGGATTTTGAGACCCTTATTGCAGTCTTTCCTAATTATAACACTTGCCTGTGAATAAATACAGAATCACAGCCTTCTAATAGACATTTTTGTTTAATGATATACAAGGTGACCCTTCAACACCACATGTCGTGATTAAGAATGAATGCCTTTAGCTAAGATTACTGCCTCAGAGTTGTACTAGTCCAACTGGTCATCAAACTGTATGTTTGGGCACTGACACTTTTTTCTAAAGTTAGAAAATGATTAAGATTGTGAAGTGCAGAGTCTCAGCTTTAACTGGAGTACATTCATATCCAAACTGGAGGAGAAGCATAGCAATTACAATTCTTTACATTGTTCCCTATTTTTAGGTGTTAAAAAGTGATTGGACATTTGACTCAAAGGCTGTTTCGTGGACAGGTGTGGGATGTGTCTTTGTTATCTGGTAAAAGGCAAAAGGTATGGGGATGGCATTTTCATTTGGAAACTGTTGGTGGGAAACTACAGCATTTGCGAGTCTAGACTTTACGCCCACATTCATGATATAGTGTAAATTAATCACTTAGTTTTATCCTAATAGACATTTATGTATAAAATATATAGGGGTAATAGCCAAAAAACATTTTCTATCACAGTGGTCTTGACTGCGGAACACTAAAATCTACCCTCTTCATCCTTGCCTCCAAATGCCTGTGTCAAATTTGAATAAATTCCTTCGCAACATTTCCAAGATACCAAGGTACAAGAATGGCATGGAAACAGGGTCACAGTGACCCTGGACCACCAAATTTTAATCACTTCATCCTTTAGTTTGTGCGAACGTTTGTGCCAAATTTGAAGAAATTCCTTCACAGCATTCTTGAGTTATCGCAATCACAAGAATGGGCAGCAAAGATGTATGAACAAGCTACAGGTCAACGATGTCGCAAAACCAAAGCACGACAAGTCTAAGTAAAAATACTTTGTTCGGGAACAAAAGGGAACACACTAAAAGGTGTGAAGAAACACACAAAAAAGTAGATTTTACGAAGTAAACTCTGAACAATGTGGTGGAAAAAAGCTCGTGCTTGATTGTGTTTCTGGAGCCAGTCAACAACCCTGTGCAGGTGTGCTGGTGAGAATGTGCTACTTCGTCTTGCTCACACACACACACACACACACACACACGCACACACACCAAACTGCTCGCACACATACTCCGAAGTGTGAACTTGCAACTTCCCAGACCATTTAGATCATCCCCGCAAAGGAAGTGTTGACAGAAAGCTATGAGCGTGGGATCGGCAGCGAGTTAATTAACAGCCACGTTCGCAGCTCCCCAAAGGGAAACCACACCTGTAAGGGGGAAGAAGAGGTGTGTGAATGCAACCTAACACATACAAAACGGGTCTGCCTGATAATGAATATGCATCAAAGCACCACATAGTGCAAATGACAGTGAGTGTCAACTAATTCTCTGCGAACATTACTTTTCTCATTAGGTTCAAAAAATTGCAGCGCGACACCATTAACTAAACTACTTCCACTTTTTAAAGTTGATTCTAACATATCTGCATCATCAGTCTTTGCCGGAAGCTAGAGTTTCTGTGCGGTAGTGTATTAACTTTGTTGTCGACGCCAATGAATTAATTTCCTAGAGGTCAACCAATTCTTGTAGATTGAACTTATTACACCGAAGGTAAGCTCCACAACAAACATGATGCTGTATTTGCCCACAGCCACAAACAACATTAATTGGTCACACATCACTAGAAACTAATTCAAAATCCATGTGTTTTTGTTGCCATGTACAAATAAAACCCACTCATTTTTGACATTCCCTTGTTTTGAAAGAAAACAATTTTAACATCTTTAACCCCTGGGTGAGTGGTTTACCCCTGTTTAAACTCTAGCAATTTACTGTGTATGTTTTTTTGAATTAGCGAATCATTTACACCAATTTAAGCTCTGGCCTTTATTCCTTGACAGCGGGTTTGCATTAAAGAATCTGTTTGACACGCATTGTCTCAATTAGAAGAAGAAAAACAAGCTATTTCTTTGATGGGGTCATTTAGCTGTGGCCCTGATATGCTGATGTCTGAGCCAAAAGAACAACACATCTCTGGATCTCTGATAAGAAAAAGAAGCTTTCCCATCTCATCGTTTTGCTCCTCTGGGTGCGTTTGATGTATAATTGTGAACGTTCTCTGTCGTGTTCTCGGCCTGGATGTGAACAAATACTTATTGTGCTCAAAAGCCATTAAATCCATCAGCCGTTAGATACTGCTCATCTGAAAGGGGACCCATTATGCTCATTTCCAGCTCTATGTTTTTATCACGGGGCTCCACCAGAGTAGCCTTGCGTAATTCGCATTATAACATTTTTTTTTTCGTTATCTTATGCTGTCTGTTATCTAGGCTCTCAGCTGAGCATCTGCCTGAAACCGGGCAATAATAGTTCCCGTTTCTCCCTCCCCAAAGGCAGGCTTTCTTCTGATTGGCAGGCCTTGTGGAACGTTTTTTTCTGAGAACGTGAGCATACATTAACCAAGAAGGCTGTAGTTTCATTTTGTGGGTGTCCTGTGCCAATAGCAGTTGACTGAAGAAATGTTGGAAATGTTGTTAGGTTTGGAAACCTAGTATTCAGAACTGTTGGGAAGCCTAGGCTTATAGACATAGACTGTATATAAATATGGACAACGCATGCTCACTGCCTTGCATTGGCCAAACTGATGCTATTTTCGAGTTCGGAGCCAGAGTCTGTGCAGCACGGTCCGAGAGTGGAGCCACGTGGAGCCTAGTTATCGAAGCAAGTGATGTTTACACCAATTAATCAGAGTACAAAGTTTTTTGGTTTCCTAAAATTACATTTAATAACTGATTTACCGGAAATATGTTCTTTCAGATTAAACCCTCACACAGAGATTTGCTGAAGACATCCTTTTAAACAGCTGTCAAAGAACATGTGTCTTGAGCTGTATTATTGTCTTGTTTTTGGATGCAGCCACTAACAACTTAAAAATACGAGAAACAGCCTGAAATATTTTTACTTCACTGGAAACATTTAGTAAGTCATTCAGGACGCAATTACAGAGTAAATCAATTTGATACGACTGATTTTGTGCGGCGACAACAACACAACGGAGCAGAATGGAGTGACTCATATGCTTGGATGTTACTGTGAGAAATATTGTTTATCCGTCTGTTGTCCAACAAAGAGGGGCTGGTGAATGGGACGCATTACAGGACACTCAAAGCAATCAGTCCCTTTTTGATGCAGCCACCACGCTAAGTGATTAAGTTTTATTCCTCAAACAAAGCTCCCCCGTTCAGATAATGTGGCCGGTGCAAAGTAACGTAAAAGCTGCCGACTGTCAAGATCTTTAAAAATTGGCACTGTCGTATATATTTCTAGTTTCTTTGGGACTTTTTCATTCGTTAAAATCGAAGAGAACATAAAAAAACAAAACAAAGTACTGCAATTCATCACGCATGAGTGTTTAAGTGGCGCGCACACTGGTACTTGTGCAGTTGGAAGAAATTGCCCCGGTGCCAGTGAAATCTGACGTACTGTGAAATCAACATCATTGACGTTAACTGCTCCCCGCATGACCTGGATACAAAGACAAATTCCATCTGATATTACATCTAGATAGGAGATCTTTAAAAAGAGAGATGAGACAGACTGTGAATAAAAGGAGAGAACTATTCATTACTGCACCCCGACGTGGGGTGCGGTGTGATGCGGCTTTCATTTTTCCGCCGCAATCAAAACCGAGAGTGGAAACGGCAACAAGCATCCAAAGGCCTGCTGCTACTAGCGAGGCTCACCGACAAAGGCGCCGCTGGTGCCCTGCAAACGGCGTGCTGCTTTCGGCGGTGCTCTGATGCCTTCGCTGAATAACAGGCATAATAAATCAACTGCCGGAAGAGAGATGGGGAGACAAAGGATTTGGGGGAGGGCCCTGATGTGAGATGTGAGCTTTCCGAGCAGGATGGAAGCGGGATTTAGGGGTTGAGAGGTACAAATCTCAAGAAGAAAAAGAAAAAAAGAGTTATTAAAGCAGACCAGAGGCCCTGATGTTCACCTTTAATTTATCCTTGGTTCACTTCATGTTGTCTTTCTCATGCCATCCTCACTACACAGCTCTTCAAATCAATATTGCCCAGAAATGTGCATAAAACACAGGTGTTACAATCCTGTGGGAAGCTGTCTTTAATGTCATCCCTATGCAATATAAATCAGCCTGGTTCTATCTGAGTGAGCACAGACAGGAGGGCATGGCTATATTTAGGAGGTAGGTTCTCTCCCATGATTAAACATGGAGCACAACAATTAACATTTTAAAGGTTAGTGTCTCCGTAGAGGAACATGCATGTTGTCCCTAGCACAGCACATATGGCACAGTGCCTTCTCCAGCGTCTGATGGCGGCGTTGTTTACTGCATATCTTAAGAGTTTGACACAGTTAGGATGGAACAAGCTGAAGGTTCAGGCATATCCCTCAGAGAGAGAGAAAAGAGTAAGATTATGAGAAAATGATGAAAAACTGAGCAACATGCTGCAGGAAGACAGTGTTTCGGTTGCGTTTCAACATAGGTAAGGGGCAAAAAAAGCAGACTTCTATCAAGAGATGACTTGAGTGTGTCAAACGGTGTAAAAGAAATCTGTGCACTGTCTGGTTCAACGCCAATTGCATGCAATTGCCCTCAAACAACTAAAAAAAAAATATAAGACAGCTATGGCAAAATAAAATGAAGACTAATGGAAGCCCATGCATTTTTTTTTCCCTGGCTAGATCCAACATAATTAGACTCTGCCGCTCACTGTCACCGTCACAGCAGCACAGCCGGGAGGTGGACTGACGAGGAGCCGATGTGCCGTCTCGTATCTCATGTGTGAGTACAAGACCTGAGGTAGGCTCGGTCTTTTGTTCTCTTCCAGGCAGAGAGCCGACTATTCCCACATGACGCCACCTCTCCCCTGCCGCGCATATTGCAGAACCTGCTCAGACGGTTGCTGAGTCCGCTATTCCCTCCGCGAGTTTTCTTTGATTCAGATCCGAGTATCAGCACAGCGGAAAAAAAAGGACTATTAAACGTGTCCAACTGTCAAAATAAATCACTGGTAAATAGGCCCTTCACTGAGCCATGCATATTTACAAGACTTGTCATTTGGACTAGAGTATAGTTGTGTGTACGGAACATAAATAGAGACTTGGATATGAAATACCACAAATGCCTCATGGGCACCATAAAGCGGCAGCTACTTCACACACAAACACACATCTACACTCACTTCCATTTGTCAGAGCAGCCCGAGCACACGCACAAGTCATTATGAGAGTGCTTCAGACACATCATACTGTACCACATACACATGGCTGGGCTCCCAGTCGACCCAGCTCCTGGGATCACAGTGCTCCACAGTGCTCCATAGCGCGGGCGCCACTCGAGATGTTGGGCAGGACATTTTCTTTTATGTGCCTGCCAAGAGATGTCATTGTACTATCTGTATCAATTGGACCGCTGATGCTGTCACACATCGTGGTTTATTGTTGCATGACTGCCAACGATTGAGTGCATTACCCTCATCCCTCGCTGCTGACAACATCGAGACCGGAGCGGCACATGAAAGAACGCCAGCAGGTATATTTCATTTTTCCTGGAGCGCCGGCAGCGTATGCACCAGGAGGTACGCACTTGAAGGCTCATGCCGCGCCAAGAATCTCCATATTGTCAGTAAAATATCTTGTGCAGTTACAGACTGTGGTATATGATGTGTGACAAGGGACTACTCTATTTTTCTGTGGTTAGGGTTAATACTCGACCGGGTAAACTTAATTAAAAAGCTAATTGTTTAAAATGGTGTGTTTGTGCTGTAAACAATAAAATAAACAATTTTGGGTACCCGCATTTGGATCAATGTTCCTAGGGCCACTGCCGGTTCTGCTAAATTGGATTAAAGTATATGAAGGAGTACAATCACTTGTAACTGTGAGTTGTTGTTGTGTTTTGATTTTGAGACCTTTGTGGCAAGAGGAGAATCTGGACCTTTCCATTGAGCCTACCATGTTGCACCATTGTGTCTCCGCAGTAGCCCAGAACGGACCAACTAAACATTGATGTGGCGCCCACTGTAAGTTCTCCTACATGCTTTGACTTACGCTGAAGGTATATAGTAGGTTGCAACAAGAGCAACAAGATGGTAAAAAAAATCTACACACTTTAAGTTGCATCACACTAAGGTCAAAGGTTCATTGTAGACTTTGTAAAACAGGTAATGTTCATGTATATAAGAAAATTCGACTTCCTCTTAAATTTAGCAAACATTTTCCAACACCAAGTTGAACTAACCTCAACTTTGAACGACTGACAACCAATGGGACCGAATGATAGTTGACCGGCACATGCAGACACAGAGATCCCGTAACATTTACCACTTTTACGACGTGCTGAGCTTGGAGCGTCAAGTGAAACCTGGGGCACTTGTTAAGCTAAATCTTGGTGATTCATAATGTATGGCCTTGAGGTAAAGCGTGAAGCATGAGCTCGCTCTGTTTATGCGCCAACAATATTTTTATGATCTGCTTCTTTGAATCGGAAACATACGGAGTTAGGGTGGGAAACCAGAGCCTTGAAGACCAAGAGTCTTGCTCTTGCCTTCAACAAATTTATCCCTACGGTTACGCTAAAACAAAAGTATGCTTTCAAGATACATTCTCACTAAATGGCAATATCGACTCGAGACAATACTTGAGAGCATCTGAAACGGGAACATCGTGGTTAGGTGGCAAAGTAAATCAAAGGTCAAGATCAGTACCACGCTAATCTTATTGCCATTTAGACCAAAATTGATTTCCATAGGAAGCACCAATGACCTCAGAGCTTCCTCAAACCAGTCTCATCCTTCAGAGCCCCAGGCCTTATTCAATAGAAGCTAAAGGCCAGGCTGGTGTTTATGAGGAAAGTAATTAGCTTAGTGTCTCGCCACCCTAAGTAGCAACGGCTTCAAATCAATCCAGTCACTGTGACCCACTCTAAAGGGTCACCTGCCTCTTATACTGACTGAATGCAGAGTCGTAGGTGGTTTTTGCACAAAGAAGAAGAAAACAGTTGCTTTCAATCAATAGGTTTGTTGATTTATACTTGTAGGCCGAATTATTCAGCTTTTCTTTATTAGCATTCTCCTGTCTTGTTCAGCCAAAACCTCCACATTCTTCTTATTTCATGGGGCTCGGCAGTCAGCCAACAAACCTGCTACTTAGATTAAGACTACCTTTAACTGATCGTGATTTTCCCCAATAAGAGTGTTTCTGTTCCTATTTCCATTTTGTACATTTGCCACTAAATACTTTAACAACATTGTGCACCAAGATTAAATTAAGTCCTTCCATTGATGTGGAAAGAAAAATGTATTCATTTTTCTCTTGCCAGACAGCACAGTAGGGCACTACAAGGTTATACATGTGTGAATATACACAAATAGCTTTGTATAGAATAAATATCCAACAATATATATTGTATATGTTGTTGGGAAGGTAATAATGTATGAAAAATGAGATACTGATCAAAGCTAATGGAGAGCAACGACTACCATAGGCAGACACGAGGGAAAAAAGCAAGTGTATGAGCCTTTCTGTGATGCACTGAAACCATGGCAACAATGATAATTATTAGGAAGACAGCATAAAATATGTCTTTTTGTTATATACCTGTTGAATGTATTGAACTTTGTTTGGCTCCATGTGTAAATAGAGTCAAGCTGAGTCATCTAAGTAAATAAATAATTAAGCCCAAGCGTATATGGTCTATCTATAATGAACCATCAAAAACCGGGACCAGTGTTAAGGCTCTGTGTGTGTTAATATTAACCTTTAGACACAAAACATGGAAGACGTGAATGCACATACTGTAGATCGACAAAATAAGATGAACTACTAAAAAGACACATAAAGCACTTGATGGGGAAGGGTGGGGAGTCTAACAGAATAAGAGGTAAACAGAATCAAACCACAAGAGAAAAAGAGAAAAATTGAGGCAATAAGAAGCGAGAGGTCCTCCAATCGTACTGGGCAGCTTGCTGTACTGTAAATATGTCCCACTTGGTGGGAATCAGTGTAAAAGGCAGCTAGCAGCTGGTGCTTAGCGGGGTCCTGCTGGCCCAGGCCCACAGCCACCCCGGCTCACTGATGAAGACAGATGGATTGGGCCATAGCCCCGACGCAGGAAACACACCCCCGAGTCGACAGATTAGAGCCAAGCTTCCGATGGAGCCCTGATAGCCCACTGAGGGAGAGACAGCAGACTGGGCAGAGAACTAATACTGGGTACACAGGAGCCTCTTCGCATGAACTTTTGAACCAAGGAATGATATGGAATAAGGTCAGCTAAATGTTAATGACTGAGAGAAATGATGCACCAAGACGGTGGAAAGAACAGACGAGCCTGAAAGTTACCAGCAGCTAAGCTAAGCAGCATCCCATAAATTCACTAATACTGGAAAGAGCTCCTTAGTGCTTTAACAAATGACTTATCAAAGGCAAGTTTACTTTAAAGAGAACATTATCGCCAGCAGTGAATCAGTTGGCCAATAACACCCTTGTGTTATGTTTACACTGATACCTCTAGGTAGCTCTGTGCAGTACAATAAATGCACTATTGGACTATTACTTCAACAGATCCAACCTTTTTTTATTATTATTTTTAAAAACCCTCTTCTTACTTCATGGATGGATGTTATTCAAACAATGCACAGTTAGCTACAACTGCTGATGCTTATATGACTAACTGCGTTTAGTTTCTCCTTTCCAGACAAGAATGAATTCATTAGGTTGTGTGCATGTATTAAAAAAAGTGTAAGTGAGAGGTTTTTCTTAGTAAGATGCAGTAGGAGTCGATGTTTCCTTTCCGTTTGGCAGCAGTAGGTTGAGGGAAATTCAATTTGTCTCCAGGCTTATGGATCTTAATGCTGAGCTAAACTTTCACCTTCCCGATACAACCTTATGTTAATCCGTGTTAAAGTTCACGGTCTAAGTAGCTTATATTACTGGAATTGACAGCCCACACGTCTCCGAGTTTTTACATCCACTCCTCTACCACCGCCGCGCTGTGTCAACAACACGCTGCTCTCCCTGCCGATAACGGTGAAAGCTGCTGTTGTCAAACTAGAGGCCTTGAAATTGTCAGACACATCTACGCTAAATCGCACACGAATCCGGCCAATTTAACCCACAACGTTATCGGTCTCCTCAGGAACTAAAAATCGCTCGCCGCAGCACTGCAACAGACACATCATGTCATTAATATACATTCCTAATGCAGTCAGGCACGGAGGCATAGCGAGCAGCCAGAGCAGGATCACCGACCGTGAAACCAGTGAATCGTGAGACAGCCATACTGAGTGGAAGGGAAGGTATAGAGATGAGGTATTAACACGAAGGAACACAGGAACTGTATACTGTATTTAGCTTTCAAATACAATATGTTCAAACGTGCCTTCTTTTTTTTTTTTTTTTTCTTCTTTTAACAGCACTTCTTGCGAACACATGGCGAGACTCCAAAGCATTTTACTGAGACTAACAGACAGAGAAGGCCTGAGAGGCTGGGGAGAGCTGCAGTGGTCCTGGGAGGATAGTATATTGATCGGTAAAGCCCCTGCTAGGTATGTAACAGTTAGCTCGGGCGCACCTCTGATTGACTTAGTGTGATGAGAGCATAATTAAGACTGCAGCACATTAGCAGATGGCCACAGTATCATGCTGAGACTGAGTGAGAGATTAGATGTGTGGTGTGCAAATGATCAAACCGCGGAGCACCTACAGATGCTAGCCCAAGTTGCTTGACACGCACCAGAAGAGTGTGTTCCGCAACTTTTCAAAGATACAATAAACTTCTAAAGCGCCTTGCTAACGAAGAGAGATTTCAGAAGATGTGGATATTTAAAGCCGACCGGGACTGGTGTGTGAAGCAAAGCATGTCGTGTTTGCCTGTGCAGCTCTAGGGAGCACTGAATGGTTTAATGGTCAAGACACATGTCTGAATAGCTTCAATGCTGCAAACTTGTAAGACTTGTTGGTAATCTGGGACTTTCTTCTCTGCCTTAGAAGCTCTGGACAGTAAGGTTCAGTTTCTATCCAAATAGTATGAAAGCGTGAAACTCTTAACTTGTGAATTGGAATAGTAGTTCATTGCATTAGAACTAGGGATGTCCCGGACGTTATCCAGAGATCGGTACTGGGGTCGATCCAGGTATCAAAATGATCGGCTCGGCATATCGGCTTCACATGAGGACAAAAACTACCATATAACTCCTACCTGTGGGAGTACCATGTGCAGATGTATTGATGGTATTTCAATTGCAAAGAGAGCCCCTTGTCATAGCATCATGACTGTGCTGTAAAGGATGTCCAGGTGGATCCTGTAAAAGGCTAGGAGTATCCTTCTGTTGGAAAAGTCCGAATTTTTATGGAAAACTGTTGGATTAAGTTATTGTCTTGGTCACGCACCTGAATTAACCTAAATCATAGACTGAAGCATTAGTGGCATAGGCACAAACGCCACTGAGGCTCATCCGGTGGTGTGGGGAACTCAATAAGAGATCCAGGAGTGGCACAAGGGGAGCATCGGCTGCTGGATGTCACATGAGTGGGAAGTCGTGCACAATTGCGCATCAGGGCCCACTTATTCACTCCCAAGCGGACAGAAAGGAAGTGCTCATCTCTGGCCTAGTGCTGGTTTATGCCAGCATTGTGCTCTGGAAGACCTAGGACAACAGCCATCTAAGCTTTGAGAGGATTCATATAATTGCGTTTCCCAGAAAGGGACAGCGACACTATGAACCTTGAAAGGCTAAACCTTGAGCAATAAAATTATCGATGGCAGTTATAGAGGTCATGGAATGCAGTTTTTTTTTTTTATATACACGTAAAAATTGCAGTAATGCAGCATGACTATCGTGCCAAAACCAATGAGTGTGCTAAACTTTCATTTCTGATCAATTCAACTGGGTCAGGAGGGGATTATGTGAGGGGGACCAGAAGGTATGGGTTCTGCCTTTTGCAGATGAAAACATCCTTTTGGCGGCATCACATGAATACTTCCAGACTGCACCGAAACCTTAGGCAGCAGAAGTAACTGTGTGCAGATCATCTCCTTCAATCTCCTTCGAGTCCGTGGTTCTCTCTCAAAGCTGAAATGTCTGGTGAAGGGAGAGAACCAACACCAGGAGGAGGACTTTGTGTAGGAGTCAAAAGCCCCCCAAATGAGTTTTCTTTGCAAGGTGGTAGGCCTTGTTCTTGATTATAGGGTCAAGAGAAGAACTCAATGCTCCACCAGCGAGAGGAGCTAGTTGAGGTGGTTTGGGCACCAGATTAGGATGCCCTCTTGGGGCCTACCAAGACAAGGCCACACTTGGGGAGGTCTGCCGAGCACTGCCACCCAGAAGAGAGTTCAAGGTCAGCCATGGACCCACTGGAGAGATTATATCTCCCATGTTGGCCTGAGAACAGCTAGGGATCCCACATTACAAGGTGGAAGAAGTAGCGTTTGAGTTTCTCAGTTTTTCCTATTACGAACATGACCCCGAGTGGATTAAGCACTTGAAGAAGATGGAGGGATTATTTAAAGTAAGATCATGTTATGTCTTCTTTCAAAACCTCGATATTCTTGCTTTACTGGCCCTTCAGAAGCTTTCATGTACTTACAAAGAAATACTCCGGCTACATCAAAGTGTCGTCATGAAATGGGCCGCAGTCTAATGTTCACAACAATGTAAACAAAAAAATGAACACTTAGGAAATTCCTGGAACTTTATTGAACAAGTGACTTCGACTGCAGGTCCCCTTATTGTGTTTACTTCTATTATCCGTTTCCGCACCAGCTTTCACCCTGCCTGCCTTTTGTTTAGCTTTTGCCCTATCCAAATAGGATAAAAAGTTAATAGAGGAGAGGAACCTCGGGGAACAGATGAGAAAACAGTAGTCACGATTCAGGCCACATACAATTTGATGACATGACCAGAAAAAATCAATAGGAATTCATTGTGAGAAACCCCCTCAGAGCTTCACGGCCAGAACAAAAGAACAATTCAGTCGAGCTGAAGCGGTAATAGCCCAGTAAAGTCATTCTCCTGGAGGAATCAAACCATGCGTGCCCAAGCAGTGCATTATCCTTTCCATGGTTTACCCCCCCAACCGCCACCAGCCCCCCTTAATAGCAAACCCAGCCACCAAATTCTGACAGCGTTGTTTTTTGAAACACCATTTACAAATTTGAGGGCATTCAAAAACAAGAAGCAGAATGAAAAGTTTGCAGGAGAACACAGAAACAATCGCTGCCGGCCTCTTTTGTCCGCCACATAGCTGCCATTGTTGAATTCTGCAGAGAAGTTGCAACCGCTAGATTTCCAGTGGCTGTTTGCCAAGATGCCAAGTTCAGATTTGTGAAGTTCTCTGTGTTACGGATGGAAGCAAACACACATGAATATTTAGTTTATGGAAAACAACTTAGTTTGTTTTAAACTATCGACAGTGCAAACTACATTTGCACCATTGATTTTAGTCGTGCCTACAAAGTGCACACTGCAAGATTTGTGCCCTGAAATGTGACCCCTCTAGATTGTGATGCCACCCAGAACCCAGATAGATTTATAGCTACACAGTTTGCCATGTCTAAAATTATTCTGTATTCCCTTGTGGCCGCTGTTGCTGTCTCTCGTCTCCCTGACTGCTGCTCGTGTATTGCTTCCCCCTCCCCTCACAGTGTTTGGATACAAAGATCGGTGGATGGATGGACACCAAATCAAGCCACACAAAACATAATGACTTTGTTGGACTAAAAAAAAAAAGAAAGAAAAATCCAAATACACACATGCTTTCCCTGATAGTAACAAAGCGCATATTTGCAGCACCAAAATGCCTCTCATAAACCAGAGTGGGCATCAGGGGCTGTTTTAGCTCCGTACTGAGAAGAGCTTGCTAAAGAAATGATAAACATAAATGATATTCTAAAGCTGGGCAGACAGCCTCACATTTTTATCTCCAGTAGTTTTGCTTATTGAACACTGTTATTCTAGACCGCTGCCTTCAATAAACATACGGTCAAAGTAGTAGTAGTGGTTACAAATGGCCGTTATTGTGACATTAACATCGCAGACAGTATAAAAGAAATGGACTTTGCCACTATGATGTCAGCCACTGGCTCGTGGCCTACCATTTTGAAGCCTAAAGTCAGCATTTTGGCTGCTGCCATCTTGGTTTTTTGGTGTCGGAATGGCTACATGAGAGGGTAGAGGCAAGGACGGTACGCACATCTATATGGTAGCGACTTGTAAATTCAAAAGCAAGCCATCATCTATTTTACCCAAAATTGGACCATAATTTACAGAAAAAACAGCCTGCTGTACTGAAGCAAACTTGAAACCAGCGATTGAGAGCATACACTAATTGGGAAAATTGTACTGTAGTGTCATGTTCTCACAGACGTTCACGCTGGTAAAAATCAAAGAATCAGCACATTTATGGCAATGAACAATTGCCTTCAGTTTTTAGACCTTTTTATATACCTTTAGTATATGATTAACAAAGCAGGCAAACAAATGTGAATTGTTTCTGAAGGGAGGATAACTGTTGCCATGATGTATAGGGTGACCAGTTCAATGGGTAAATTAACAGCAGGCTAACGAGACATAATCACGTTGCCTTTTTGTTTTTTGTTTTTTAAGGTTTAACTCAGGTGGCAATACCACCAGTAACCACTTGATGGCATTTTCTTTTAGGTATAGCAGATCCAGAATAAACAGCAGTGGCACATGGGTTAAAGGGGAACTACTGTTTTCTGGCATAAAATACGGTCATATACTCACCCATATAACTTTTGTGTAATTTGTATTCCTTCAGGAGATATTTAGATAAGCGTATATCCATGTAGTGGGAGTGACTGGGGCACCGAGACGCTCGTGCTATTCCCCATTGAGTCCGGAGTTAGCTGTTATCATCATCAGGGGTCTGTAGATGGACCTACAGACCTCAGATGATGTCTTCTGACCTGGGTAATGTCGTCTCTGATCGCTGCACGCACCCGCGACGGTCGGCTTGTTTACCTGTAATTTGCTAGTACTAGTTTTTTGCAACATGGCTGAATATTTTTCCGATTCTGAGGTTGTGGACGAACCATAGCAGTAGCAAATTAGCAAATTAGCAAATCAGCAGTTTCCCTTTAATAATGCCTTTTATAGGAATCAAATGTACTGATGGCTAGCTAAGGACAAGAAAAATAATTCATAAAATACTACTGCTGGCAATATGCAGCCACATTGAAATTGCCCAAAATAGCCATGTCAGTAGTAGACCATTGACCATTTCCTTGTGCTATATGATAGTTGGACTATATTTAGTCACATGAACAGTCTACAACAGTCACTGACAGCTAATCAAACACTAAGGTTGAACCTCAGCATCACCTGATGACCCCACTATCTCTGAATCAATACCTGAACACCAGCCAGCTTAATTAACACAAAATCAACCAATAAAAGCACGTGTATCACAATGTGCAATGTATTAATTGTCTTCCTCATGAGGTAAAACGTCATGTCAACAGGAACACTGCACTAGAGCAGGGAGACATGCCTCTCACCGTCCTTCCTGTGTCGCGCCCCCGCCTTAATCTTAACCTCTGAGCTGGTTTTTAACTCAGCAGCAAACCCTTACGGGCGCAACGGTTCAAAATCTCACCTGACCTTATGTTTTATTCATGTGTATATGAGAAACAAGAAAGGCCACTTCGCAGCTCAGCTGGCCAGGCAGAACTAAGGCGATCACCCGAGAGACGGGAGATGGAGAGAGCCGAACATTTAATTTAATACACACCCCACGGAGAAAGAGAGCGGGTGACAGCGAGAGGTTGGACGAGGGCAAAAGAGTACCTTTTAACACGGCCGGCCTGATGCAAGTCTTGATGCGTGTGCCCTCTGGTCCTGGCGTGCAGACTGCTGAACCACGAGGGCAGGAGTGGAAGCGAGGATCGAGGAGCCTTGGAGGGCACGGACGCTCAGTAAACAGGGTCGCCATTTGCCTGACCTTTGGAGGATGACTCACTGCAAAGGATAGGGGCATATGATAATGAGAGAACTGGAGGACTGTGGTTCGAGAGTTGCATAAAGGAGTCTCGAGAGGCGGGAACCTTTGGTGTAAAAAAGGAAAACGTCCAGATATTTTTCGGTAAAATCAAAGTTGGTGCCGACGAAAAATGTAACAAGACTCATGTATATTTTAAACAGGTTGAGCTACCCCTGCATCTCACTCAGTGAAAAATTCTAATCTTATTTTTTATGTTTCTAAACAGAAACAACTCTCTCTTTTTTTTTTGATATACGTTTCCTAAATTTGAGTCTCTCACATTTGGAAACGGTGCAGTGGTCGGATAAATTGAGTGTTTGTTTCAACGGTATGACTTTATATTGGCTCCAGAATCTAAGAGGCTGATTTAATGAACTACCACTCGGCAGAAACATGATTTAGTCTTTTTAAATCTACAAAATGTGTCCAAAATGTCAGTAATGAAGAAAAATGTCTCCATTTTCCAGCTCGTGCATTTTGTACTTTTCCTTAAAAATCTAAATATATAAACTAATAGAACATAAAAGATGAGACAATTTCCAACCAGATGTTAAATGTGCAATCCTTAACTGTCAGATTCAAAGGTCAAAATCGCGGTTCTTTATGTAAAATGTATACAAGCTGTAATAAATATGAGCTAGCAGGCTTTATTAAGACTGCAGAGATGCCGCATCAGAATGAACAGAGGCTTTACGGGATCGTGTTTTTCAAAACCGTAGCTTTCAAGTAACTTTTAACCCTTCAGCTTGGAGGGTTTTGGAGCTCATATTCTTCGGGGCGTTCGTTTCGCTTGTTTTAAGTGCGCCGATTATTCCGCTGTTTATTCCACAGCAGCTGTTTCAATGCCAGACAAAACACTGCTGAATAAAATTTGAGGCGTTAATCTGTGAAAAGATGCAAAAAGAACCCTTTTTTTTTTTATCTTCCCAAAACGCAGGCAGAAGAAATAACCGCGGGGGTCTGCTTGTATTCGTGTTTTCATTCTGATTCTGATTGATGGCATACCATTATACACTGATCAGCCACAACATTAAAACCACCAGCTGCTTAAGTAAATAATGTTGACTGTCTAATGAAGATGTAATGTTCTTTATGGGAAACCTGGGTCCTGGCCTTTACGTGGATGGCTACTTTGCTCGTTACCCCCATGGCAACGACAAGGGGTGCATCCCAGTGCCATGTTTTGCCCGGGTGGGTGACGCATGACCATCCACGTGACCATCTTCTATTCCTCCATCGTCTAGCTCTGATGCTCACTTTTAGCAGTCGACTGGGGTCAGCATAGGCCCCCTGACACCTTTCTATCTGAACCAGCATCCACTTTTTTCCAGCAATTTGAGCTACATTAGCTTGTCTGTTTGGTTAGACCACAATCAGCAGCTTTTGCCTCCCAAGCAATTTCCGATGAACCTTGGCCGCCATGATCCCGTTGCCGGTTCACCACTTTTCCTCCCTTGGATCAATTTTAATACCGACCTCTGCAGAAGAGGAACACCCCGCAAGAGCTGCCGTTTTTGAGACGCCCCGACGCAGTCATCTAGACATCAAAAATTGGCCCTTGTCAAAGTCTTGTCAAATTTTCCCCTCTTCTAACACATCACCTTTGAGGACAAAATGTCCACTTGCTGCTGGACGTATCCCACCCACTGAGAGGTGCCAGTGATAACAAGATAATCAGCGTTATTCACTTGACTCTCTTTGTGACATTGCCATGGCTGATGGGCGTACACGGGCTTCTTGAAAAGGCCAGGCCCTCCAGTTATCGGTATAAATGTTTCCTCTCAGAGCTCTCGGGTTGTTTTTCTGTTTTCAGGCCGCAGCATTATTAGGTTTCCCCATCATATGCAGTTCACAATTTGTTGGTCTCGTTTTTGGGCGCAGCATTTATCGACTGATGTCTCTTTTACTACTTGTCCCAGTGTGTTTTTCGGGGGGGAGGGTCATTTACTTTGCAGTCGAGCCAAAGCTGCCGCGGCGTAACCGATGTGCTTTATGCTAAAGTCCTTTTCCTCCATATTGTTAGCACAGAGGCTGAACTTTGCACCTCCCCGCAGTGGTTTTCGGAAAGACATACTGCACAAATCTGCAGAAATATATACAGTTTGTCAGTACCTTGTCTACACACACCTGCATTTTCCCTGATCTCGTTTTGTCTCGTACTCCCCTTCAGCACTCAAAGCATCTGAAACTAGCAGTCAACTCCCCATTCAGCTGAGGCAACAGTCCTCCTGCGAGGACAGCACAAGTCAAAAAATTAAACTTCACTCGTCTCACCATTAAAAACAACCGGGAGTATTTGAAGCTGGCAGGTGAACCCCACCCTCCCCACCCTCCCCATAAGCCGGCGAACACAACAGAGCAGATATAGGAGAGGAGCGTAAAGATAAAAGACGCCATCTATTCTCGCTCTTTGAAACTTCCCCTCGGTGCACCACTGAGATGGAGGTTCTTTGCTCCCTGCAGAGCTACTCCAGCTCCGCCATCTCCCCGGAGAGATTTGCAGAGCGAGACAAACACCTTGGCTTTCTCCGCGGCTGTGTGTTCTCCAAAATTCGCTCCAGGCAACTTTAAATTAATACCTAGCACTGCCTTTCCCCCTGATAATTATGTATCATCACCACGAACGCTATAAACGGAGGATGTTTATTGCTTGTATAATGGGGCTAAACTGTTGCAAAAAATACATAAATAAATAAATAAATAAAACCCTTGTGCTGGATATAATGAATGCTGCATCTTTTAGAAATGTGCTGAACATTTTTACAATTACAGGGAGCTCTACAGGATCATAATATTTACATGCCATTACAGCTCGGTGCCTTCCAGCTATGGTTTCTTTTGTTGTAAGGAAGCTATCAGCATCCATGCAAAATGTCAATGTCTGGGATCAGCACAAATGTGTTGCCTGCTTAACTCTCTCCTGTCCTTTAACCAGCACGTGCTTTGTTCCTCTCCACCACAAACAGGAGGCAGCTTTCCTCTCAGTAACGGACAGGCTTGACAAGCCCGTGGAGGTTTTTGCAACCGACAACAAATTCTCCCAGGCTCGCCGAATGGCGGAGGCATGTCTCTCTCTCTCTCTCTCTCTCTCTCCCCTTCTCTCTGGTTGCTGTGGTGCGCGCCCTCTGTTGCAAGGAGACTCTGCGATTAGCCGGAAATTCATTCCTGACATAATAATTGCTGTCAAATTAAAGGCAGCCACCAACAATTATGACGAGCGCTGACAGGTGAAGTGTGCCCATTTCCCAATTACACACAGAGTATGGTTTATAGGGTGAGAGAGAGAGAGAGAGAGAGAGAGAGAGGGAGGGGGAGGGATGTGCACTTGTTCAAGGTCCCTCGGTCGAGCAGCACAGTTCCATCAACACGCAACTGTTGTGCTGATTATAAAGCGAGAGCCGTCTTCAGTTCATCCACACTGGTGGGATAATTAGATGCTTTGTGACGAACACATAACTTGCTCCCTTTAAGTCTCCTGTTAGGCGCACACGAGGAAACAGCTTTAACTCTTTGTATGGATTTCTATGCCCAAGAATAATAAAAATAAGAGATAATAGCTTCCTTATGTAGAACAGATATTTGAGACTGAACTGCACCACGTACACCGATCAGCCAGAACATTAAAACCACTAACAGGTGAAGTCAATAACACTGACCATCTGGTGACAATGCAATGTCCTGCTGGGAAAACGTACGTTTTTCATTTGAACCTTTAAACCACAGGTGTCAAACATATGGCCTGAGGGCCAAAAGTTGCCCACCAGAGGGTCTAATCTGAACCACAGCATGAATTTGCCAAGTGCGAAAATTAGATTGAAGACTGCCATTTTTCAATAAAAAGAACTGCTACCCTTAATTTGTCCACTGTTTTAGTAAGATTAGTGGACAGAACGCAACACTGAGACCCAGGACTAAACAGCAGACAGCTATGTGCCCAATTTGCACTTATTTTTCTTAAGAAATTTCTTTCTTTTTTTTTTTTTTTTGAAGGATAGTTTATTAAATATAATAATTCTACTAATGTACTTGTTGTTCTTTGCACTTAAACAAATAGGGGAAAAAAACATCTGCAGTTGTCGTTAATTACAGATTATTATGCTGTTATCTCACTGGTCCAGCCCGCTTGAGATCAAATTGGGCTGTATGTGACCCCCCAAACTAAAATTAAACTACTACCCCAAACTACTAAACTGCAGCTGTGGACCTAATAGTATCTGGCCATGCTAGCACCTCTGTGAGGCTGCAGGATGCTAAAGGCTAACACCAGTTTGCTAATAGCGGCATGCTAACATAAATAGATAAACACAAACAATAAATAAATAAACAGAATGACAGACCAACACCTCGACACCTGGTTATTACAAATACACCGCTCTCAATGTGTTCAGCTGTGCAATTCTGCAATGTTATGTTTAAGCCAAGTTTAATATTAAAGCCAGAAATCTGACGTTAGCCTCTAATGTAGCAGCTATGCTAATATACAAGCCAGAGCTAACAGGTAGAGCTCCAAAATTCCGGTTAGCACAGGTAAAAGTTAAGCTAACACTAATATGTCAACATAAAACTAAACAGGCATTTGCACGTTGCTGTATTATTAATCTACAGCAGTCCCCAGAAAAATAAAATGAAATAAATAAATAAAGCACTGGCAATTAGGACCAAACTGATAAATAAACCAGTTAGCAAACAAATTAGTTTTCCAAAAAAGATCGATGCTGCCATTTAAAAAGTGTCACAGGCACATTTCATGGATCACGGAGCAGATAATTGATCTTACCTGATCAGTGAGACACTCCCAAGGAAGTCCAAATGAATAGTCCACCCAAGCAGAACAGGAAACTGTCCACAGTATTTTACCAGATCAGGTTTAAACACGGTGCCAAGAAAAAAAATCTTTCTCGCTAACTGTGCTTTCAAGCGGTGGCAGATTTACATTGAACATGGTTCCCGCCGGGGATTGATTGCTAAATCCATGATTGCTACTTCCCCTGCCTCCATAAATCACTTCCTGCTTCCTTCGCCGGAAAGAAGCGATCTTTAATCTCCTAACCTTGTGGGGTATACGTCTCTTTTATGGAAGGCTTCCAGACATGTAAGAAAAGCACAAATGTTTGCTTTTTGTTCATTTTGTTAATTATGCCTAAATTTCATGAAGCTGATTTGAATAAAGCTGTATGTAAATAAGGACAAGGCGTCCACACTCCCTTACATTGGCCAAACTGATGCGAGTTTCCCGCGAGTTTGGAGTCAGAGTCTGCGCAGTACGGTCTGAGAGTGGCGCCACGCGGAGCCGCGTTATCGATGCCCCGCCCACACTTCCGCCAGACTCACTCGATTTTGTTTAATACTGTGGTAATGAAGCAGTTGGCATGGCAACTAGTAGCCATCATGAGGTCGCATCCTGTTTCTGTTAAGTCAAATAACTAACTAAAAGGAATCTTATCAGAAAAATGAGAGAAACTATCCTTGAAAAATATTATTTGATTTAGTGTTTTAGTTTGACCCAAGTCCCATCCACTAACATGGAGGAGGTGGAGCTTATGACCTATACTGCAACCAGACACCAGGGGGAGCTCTACTTATTTTGGCTTCACTTTTGAGGAGCTTGATCCACCGTCCATCTTTATATTACAGTCTATGATTTGAATAATGAACGTAGCTTGTTTGGATGATGAAGCGGAAATGCTTTTCAAAGAAAATTAAAAAGAAAACATACTTAAATGGCAAAGAATTCAAAGAGAATATTATAGAAATAAATACAAATTTGTAACAATTACAGTTAAATATGAATACATGACTAAATAAAATAAATGAGAATCTAAATAAATAGGAGGCTTACTATAAAGGTAAATAGAGGAAGAAAATCATACAGAATTTTAAATTTATGCCATATTTCATAAATTAATCTCTACATTTATTATTTTTTATATACTTTTGAACCATTTACTTATTTTTTAGCAGCTTTTTTCCTCCATACATTGCCAAGTCGATGTGTTTTCATGAGATTAAAAGCTTTACTGATGTAAAATTTTCACATCTTATAGCGACCATCTTTCATTGAGGATTCCCCAAGTGAGTTTGAGTCTCATACGGTAAAAATGGGTCAGTCAGTCCATTTGTATTACATTGGGCAGTTTATTGAACTTGTAAATGAGTTAGAAGTCATTATGCATGACCATAGTTTTTCTACACTCACAAAACCATAAAAGTTTGAACATTTATAATAATAATTTGCTGCTTCAACATTACATTCAAAGCTGTAAATTGTTATAGCTACATTTTGTTAAAAACACCATATTTACATTAATTGCAATACACAAATTTTTATATTTGGCATACTTACATTAATCTCATCATATAATTTACAGGTTCTCAAGTACTGATTAATGTGAAGATTTTAATCTCAAAAATTCACAACAAATCAAGAAATACAAAAATCAAACATACAAACAATACTAAAGCTACCCCGCCCCACACACATCTCCCACCCCCCGAAGAAATGTTCTATTGGTGAATATTTTATGCCAAAAAGTCCTCTATTTTACAAAACTGTGTGAAATCTGCCACAGAACATTTACGTCACTGCAGCAACGCAACATGGCGCGGTTGATCTGAGCATCTATTCATAGTGCAGTCAACACACGTCCGTCTTTTGAATCAAACAGAAAGCAAATCTCAACTGTACAAATATTTGACAATGATTAGTTTGTAAATATTTCTCCAGCAAAATATCGGTCCTCATGTGTTTTAAGGTCACTGCTGACAGTAAGTCTCTCTTCCAATTACTGTTTCCATCAAATAAAGACTTCGTAATAACAGTACTGGTCAAAATGCAGATGAGGAAATCTTTTCGTTTGTGCTTGTCTAGATTTACGTCTGATCAGTTGGTTAGAGATTATATTGGATATTCAGGTAATAAAAAAAAAAAAAAATCTTAAAAATGCCTTTTGAGACGAGTATTTTCAAGCTTCTTGATCCCAGGTCCTTGAAAATAAAAGTAAATATTTCTTTACAGGACATTATTCAGTTTCCTTTGGCACAATACTTGTTAACCCCCCCATAAAGATCTGTTGTCATGTACATCATGCAGGAGGAATAGGGTGTGCTCACATAAACGGCAACTGACCGGGTCAAATTCAGTTTCTATGCATGCAGATGCACAAACCCACTCATCATCTCACTGTTAATGGGGGCCATTTTTGGTAAAGCCTGGGCCCAGACTACATGAAGTTGAAAATCCTACCTGATTTGGAAATCAGAGTGCAACACACACTACAGGATTATCATAACAGATCCGGGCGCATAAAAAGTAGCACTCATGGGATCTCAAGGGTGGGTGTAAACAAAATGAGAATGCTGTGCAGCAACTTCTTATACTGAGTCACAGTCCAGTCTGGTAGGTGGCAGTAATGCAACTGCGAGCCGGTTTACAAAACACCAAACAAGCAAGAAGAAGGAAAAGACTGTAAAGTAATCCAAAGCAGAAGGCTCTGAAGGAGTGTGGATCTCGGTTTCATTATCTATCCACAGTTGTATGCTAGCTAACGTTAGCTGAAAGGCTAAAATGTCAACTGCTCCGTGCAGATATTGAAATCGTAAATACTAAACACGGTTGATTTCAACTGGTGTGAACTCGATGAGCGCATCCGTAAACCCTAAAATTACCACATAATCTTGGCTCAAACCTTGGTACCAAATGAGGTCAGCACATGATTTCTTTGTCAGGAAAGGGAATAAATTGGCCCAAATCGCCTGTAGTCTGAGCCTGGCATAAATGGCTGATATTAATACCTTTAATAATATCAAATCTGCAGCCATCGCAGTGGCAAAGTCACCAAACGTTTTACATAACTGCCTAAAGATGACCAAATATGGTCAGAACCGTAAAGTCGTGTGAGAAATGCAAGAATTAGAGAATCAACTTTTGATTCCTGTAAGCAAAAGTTGGAATTTGGACATTTTTGTACCATTGCCTGTGTGGGTAATACTATGGGAACACACCCTTGTCTACTACACTTCACTGAAATGCATACTCGAGGCCTCTAGCACCTTTTTTAGCCGTACAGTATACAAATATACTGAGATGTTAAAATAAAAAAAAAAACGTGCAAGACTCACAGATAAAAGACTCTGTTTCCAATACTTAAGGCAAAAAACAATTCTCATATATACTAATATACATATATTTGAGATTATTACATCTATCAGAGTGTTCTGGTAAACATTATGTTACGACTGACCGTGGTGAGCTAATGTACGTACTAGAGCTAAAAGTGCGGAATGACCGAGTCAAGTCAATGCCCTCTAGTAAATACAAAACCTTCTTCTGACAGTTTTTTCAGTCCTTTGACTGCTTGTTAATCTAGAGGTCTTTTATTGGAGTGTAGGTCAGGAATGCCAAACTGAAGATCACAAAAAAAGTGAGTGCCAAGTAGAAAAGTGCAAAATACGCCAGTGTGTTTGTTTCTTCCACCTCCTTCTAAACCAGCACCTATAGCTGGGAAACCTTCCTGGGCAGAGGCCTCGGTCTGGGAACCCGAGGGTCGGCGGTCCCGTCCAGCTTCATGCTACCTGTGCGGAGCTGGTGAGGCTTGGGCGGCAGGGCCGGGGGGTCCGTCTGCGGGGGAATGGACAGGCTGTGGGGCAGCGGCACAGGCCTGCGCGGGTTGTTTCTCTCGTACACGCTGTAGGGCGGCGGCGTCTTGTTCTCTCTGCGGATCGGCTCGTCCGAGCTGCTGGAGATGGAGTTTGGCAAGGTGGCGGGCGGGGGCAGCGGGTGGGGAGGATGGTCACCAGCAGGCAGCTCGGTGCCAGAAGCTTCTGACACGCTACAGCGACTGAGGGAGGAGATGCCGCTGCTGTAGCTGCCGGACAGGACGGGGGAGTTGGAGACCAGGCTGGCAGACTGGCACTCAGTGGGAGATGGAGTGAAAGGTGGCACTGTGGTCTAGAGAAAGAGAGAGAGAGGTAATGAAACCATATCAGACTCTGCAGTGTAAGCTACCACACATTGTACAAGGCAGTGATTCAAAACCTTTTTGGCTTCTTTGCTTTCATCAATTCATCTGCAGCCTTAAAGTTAATTTTGTTCAATGAACGACCTAATGGACCTTTAAAACAACCAGAGACTTAACCTTTCACCTTTTTCCAGTGATGTTTGATTGCGCATGAGGGCTTTGTCACCAAGACCTGGGACTTTTAACCAGAAAATCAAGCAATTTCTACTAGAGTTTTTTTAGATTGATGAATCTGAAAGATCTTAGTGGCCTGAAGTAAAAACAAAATTTGAATGAAGTCGTAAGAATATTAGTTTTCTTGCACAATTTCTAACTTAAGGTTGGGAACAACTGATAAAAAAGCCATTAACACTATTGGTGTGTTCACACTAGAAGTGAGAGAACCATAAGCTACAACACATTTTCAATGGAAGAAGGCATAATGACGGGACCAGCTGACATCCGATACTTGTCGCTATGTGTCGGGCGAGACGGCGAAGTTAAGTTGGCTTTTTTTCTGTCGCTCCTCTGTCTTCAACCAAATATACGGGCTTGCTTCCCCCTTTGCCGATCGAAGAGTACAATCCTCAAAGGACCGGTTGTGCAATTTGAAGAGGATCTATTATAGCAGAAACAGCATGCCATACACAGCCTCACCACTAGGAGGCACTAAATCCTGTACAGTGGTGCTTTAAAAGAAAAGGGGGAGAAAAACATATTTTCAATCCTAGATTTTAGCTGAAAATGCTAAATAAGAACAGAAAAAATTCAATGTTTGGGGAGCATTTTCCTCCAAGATAGCGCATAACAAAGCAGGGAATTACCCCTGCATATTTAGCATCTCAAAGAGTCAGTCAGGATAAGAGTGCGGCCACACCGTACGCATCCCCTATTATGTTACTGCAACATGTTTGCTGACACAGCCATACAGCGACAATAAATAACTTTTTAAAAAGCGCAGTCAGTGAGCAGACTGAGAGGGCCAGGTTTTTCCACTCCATCAACCGACCCTGCGCGCCCAGTCGAAAAAACACAATATGCTGCACTTCTCCCGGCCGCGGGAAAATCTGATCGCTCATCAAAATGTTTTTCTAAGCAATTACACCATGCTGTCTTTATATCTGCTGGAACTTAATTGGATCTAGTGGAGTATGCAGTTGATCAGTGGGGCTGTTTTGTTCATACAACAGAAGGCATGCACAAAGAGAGGTATCCATTTGATATGCACAAGTGGACAAACACTGCATTGTGAAAATCCTTGTATTTAATACGCCGCTGACAAGTGCTTTAAACTCCTGACCCAGATTTCCAGGGAGGAGCTTTTACAGATTTTTCTACCTCTGGAAATGAGCCCTGTCAGACTGGCACCATGTGTTTTCTGTGGGTTCCCCACTGTCCTGGGGATTGTGGTCTGGTAATGGGCCCCCGGCTGCACAGACTGATGTGTGCGTTCGGCGGGTGTGCGCGCGCCCGCGTGCCGGATAATGGGGCCTTGCCGGAGGTCCGCAGAGGATCCGTCTCCGGCTGCGCCGTGATGGGCAGCTCGGTACTTTCACTCCAGGCCTCTTCTATTGCCACAGCTCGCGCGCGCGCGCACACACAAAAAACAAACGTGGCAACACACTTCAGCACGCACAAGTCTGATTGACGGAGCATGCTGAGTGCCAGGCTGTCACTCACACTTTGGTATCTGGAGTTTTTCTTCCTCTTCTTTCTTTCTTTCTATTTCACACACAAGAACCACTACAGCCTTGCTAGTTGTCACACGTAAGGAGGCATCGCCTGCAACAAATGTGGGATCACTATCCCTTGTCACAGGCCCGCAAAAAAAGAAATGAGAAAAAGAAAAGATAGTTTGCAGAAGATGAGCTTCGGTTGAAAAGTGTGTTTCAAAACAACTTTTTACCCTCATTAGGAGCTCACTCAGCGTTCAGTTAACCTCTCCTGGACTTCTTCTGCTTGAGCAGACTGGTATTAACAACTAAGAGGCTCATTAGCAATACATCAGAGCTTGGAGACAAAGCGAGAGTAATCAGTTTATCTGTAGATAAATATAGAGAACGCACGGAGGTCAAAGATATTAGATACTTGGGCTCGTCACGTTAATAGTAAAGGAAATTACAAACGGGAATCCATCTTTGAAATTGGATTTACGAGCTAAGTAAATCCATCTGGTGCTGCATATTTTAAGGCTAACAGGGCAGGTGACACCCTCCCCGAGCTCGAATTCACACACACGGGTGACAGTTGGCGCCTAACAGGTGTGCGTTCAGCTAATGCGGTGAATGCCCTCCGGCCAGGCTCGTTCCGGGGCCTCTTCGGGACGGCCGCGGCATTAAAAAAAAAACATAAATCAGCAGCAGTTAACAGCTTCACTGGGCAGTGACGCAAAGGTAATGGTCAACACGGAGGAGGGCGGAGGCCGTCCGGTAGGATGTAAGAGGAAGGGGGTGAGAAAATGAACAGAGACAGGAACGGAACCAACCTTCTGCGGCGATCTGGACGTCGGGGCGGGAGATTGCGACCTCATGTTTTTAGCCGAGGAGCCTGCTGACAGCCAGAGAGGGGGATAAAAGAGGACAAATTAGAGAGCGTTTCCTTCCATTCACCGGGATGACACGGCGCTGAGTCATGCAAACGTACACGCACAGAGCTGAGAGGGCCAGTGGCTTAAAGCATCAATGACTCAAATGAGCGCTGATGTTGTTCTGCAGGTCCTTTAGCCTGCCCTAAGCTGTTTCTACATCCAGCAGCTGTTACCGCTCTATGCAATGAGGGCAGAAGAGGAGGAGAGGAAAGAGAAAATAATAAAATAATTCCATCTGCTTGTTATGCTGCCGGGCGGTGGGATACGTCAGTGAACGCTGGGGGATTTAAGTCAAGTCTGTTGCATCTGTAAATAAGCAAATAACTAAAACACAGCTTGAGTTGATAGGGGAGAAGAGTCTTGTTGAAAAGTAATGACGTGCATTTCTCAAGGGGGCCGAAAGGAAAAAACATGAATCTGGGAATTGACTGGAATTTCAATTTGTCTCAGTCTTCTCAGAGTCAACAGAGATTTTCAGCTGAACTAAAGCGTCTCATAAAAGGTTAGCAATTCAAGCTGGTTAGCATGAAAACAACGCCAAAAGCCAGGAGGTGGAAAAGCTTTAGTAGGAAGAGGTGGTGGGAGCACCAGGTGTCAGAAGTCAGACTGGAAAATTAGTATCATTCTTCAGCGGAGGTTTCGTCGCGATCGGCCACTTTACCTGAGTACGGTGGCCTAGGAGGGACGGGAGGGCAGAGCAACTTGCCGACAGAGTCAGAGAAGGACGGAGCGCCCTCTTTGACACTGTCTAGGCTCCAACTACTGGGCGTGGGTCTCACTTTACAGCACACAAAAACATCACAAGTCATCACATCACAGGTCATGGGTTACACACGACAACATGAGAACACAGTGGAGTCATGCACATCTCGATGGACGGTGAGATGATGAGTGGAGACGTCTGGTTGTCGCTTATTAAACCGCTTCCTGAGAAAACCTCATCCTAGAAAACTCTCAGTTATTACACATGACAGATTTATGTAGTTTTTTTTTTTTTTTTTTTTATAAATCTGTGCCGAGTCCAAATAATGCTTTATCTCATACTCCAGCAAATCCTCAATCAGAGGCCGATGGCAATTTCTGGGTTGTTTGCTCACTGTCAATCAGAGTGGATCAAAACACATCCAAACAGACGGATTTTTGGAGCCGTCGTAAAATACATAAAGATGTTTTTGAATTTAAAACTCTGCTGGTATCCTCTATTGTCCCGATGCATTCTTCCACGCGTGACTTTTTTTTTATCCGAAGTGGGACCGGTATGATCAGAGTGTTGCGTAACGAAAGCTCCCATCTGGTCGCCTCTTTTGTCTTTTCACTCTCGCTTTTAACTCAGTTTTAGAGCGCGCTCTTAGTTTACTGCGTTGCATCGCCGTGTACGTTACGCATTGTGCAGATAAGCAGCGTTGTTTCTAGTGCACCTCAATTTGCATTGGGTGTCTGTGTGCTGTTGTCAGCTTACCGGGGGTCAAAGTGCCCTTTTGTTCAATTCGGAGCTTAAACGTGTTGGAAGAACCCAGGCTGTGTTTTTGGCACTGCAGTGCAGTTAACAACTCAGGAGGCTTGTGTCTGAACGGTGGAGTGGACTTTAGACGTAGCTTTTGACAACCACTCGCTGTGAAACCGGGGTAATCACGTTTCCTGATTGTTGATGCTTCTATAAAAAGGAATAAAACTGTAAAACAGAAACAAACTTAACACCACCCCTCACACAGACGTTTCAGATTGTCGCCGCTTAATGTCGAGAGGCGCATTCAATCAAACGTTTAGCTCTCCGGCGGCCGCTTCTAGACTTGGAACTACTTCAAGTACAAGTCTGTAAAAATAAAATGCAATCAGACAAGTGAAACCACAGCAAGAGGTGTTGGCCGGGTCACTCAGCGACTGAACAGGCTCAAAAACACTTTTTTTTAAAAAAGAAAAATAGCGCGTGTTATACGTATCTGGGGTTATAATTAGAGGTTCAAAAAAATATATATATATAATAAAAAAAACGCTTATACAATCACAGCTTTTGTGTAAATTCTAGCACCTTTTATTATTGTTATGCGCATAAAGGTGTCATGTCACCATATTGTGGCAGTGCATGTTACCTCTCGCTGCATTATTTACACATCACACCAGAATCACAGCGAAAGGTGTGTGTTTGTGCGCGAGTCGCGAGGAAGCTGTCACATCCCCACTCGTTATTTTAAGGCGTCTCTTCCGCGATCCCCGCTGATTATCTTGCAAACAGTTCTAGCGTTAACAGGTGGAAAAAAAAAAAAACTTATGAGAGATTTTTAAGAGCGCAGAGAAACTTTTCTGGTATATTTTAAAGAGAATTGGACAGGTAGGTTTTTTTCTGTCTATATTCACAAGTGTGTTTTTTTCCAATCACGCATCCGTCGTCATTGCGGGGGTAGCACCTGCTCTTTGGTCACTCTTTTAGGGATGAGGGATGACGGAAAGCTCCTATCTAGACAGTGGACTTGTTTTCTGAGGAGCGGCTCTCTCTCCGGAGCAGCTGCGCGAAACCAGACGCCTCCAGTCACTCCGTGGTCAAGCTGTCACACGCGCCGCACGTCCGCGGAGACGACGGTCGCCGCCGTCGCCGCCGTGGACGGCTTTCGCGAGCGCCGGCCCGTTAACTGCTGCTTCCAGCAACCGTGCTCCACTACAGCGAGGAGGCTCACTCTCTGCAGGGGCCGCGATTAATGGACACATGCTGGGGACTTGTAATGAGGAACGAGAACAAACGGCGCTTTAATTGAAGACAATGAGCTCAGAAAACAATATAATGTATACTTTGGCGTACGCTTAACGAGAGTGTCTGCGTTATACGTTCACTGGAGGGGATGCCCCAGCGAGGTGAGAGCGTATTTTCGAGGGTTTTTGAGAGTCCTGAGTGGACAAGGCCTCGGCGCGTTCAAGTGAAGGGGATGAAAATATGCTAAACACACTAGAAGAGTTTTTACCTTTATCCGGTGCTGAGAGGTTGGGGTCACTCCTTGGTAAAGTGGTGTCGCCTATCTGATGAGGGGGAGCTCTCTGCACAAAGAAGAGATCATCTATGTTACTGTCAAACACACACAACATGTTAATATGTCTACATAGAGATAAAGAACCTGGAAGGCACAGAAGATTTCTTGATTGGACTGCAGCAGAGTCGGATTTGATCACCGACTCAAGGAGTCCGCTACTAATTAGAATAGAAGTGTGGCCGTCAAGCCACTTGAGACAAAAGTTCAAGGGGAAAATATTAGCACCTAATGGCAATGGAAATGCTTGATCCAATTATGGGAGTTTCTGGGATGGACAGAAATTGCAAAAGAATGAGTTGTTTAAGGAAGAGTTGGAAAATATAGGCAGCAGCGTTGAAAACATGGGTTGTCTTGGGCATCTGTTTCTGTTGAATGTCGTCAATATTGAGGGTAAAGTAAGACGCTTCTTCTTCTCTTTCATTTCCTGGAAATTTAATTTAATTGAAAAGATCCTCTCAGAGAGCTCCTAACTTAGCCTAAAAATGTCCTAGCTAGAAGTCTTAGCTTAGGAGTGACTCCAGAAAATTCTCAGAGAACTCTGAGCAAGGAATGGACAGAAACTCTTATCTTAGTAAGGAGGTGTGGTTGACCCCGTTGCTAGGTATGAGTCATCATTTCAGAAGGTGTGATTGGTTGATCCTAAAAGCTAGATAAAAATATATATTGGTGATAATGGGCATAGAATAGACCGTCAAATCAATAGACTTAATAATAGAATCTAATCTCTACGAAGACTGTGTAATTATAAATACTATTTTACATAAAAAGAAAATCTAAATTTTAAAATCCTACAAAATGTGTAAAAACTCAGGCCCACTTGCACTAATTTTTGCACTTCATCCATTGGGTATTTGGTAAAACAGCTCAGCTTTCATCAGTTTCTGTGATTGCTAACCGGCCCATGAGAAGCAGTGCTGGTTGGCGTTCAAATCTTCCACAAACCGAGCAGCGATGGAGAAGAAAAGAAGTAGGAAACCCAACTTCTGGTTGGTTAGCTACTGAAAACCTGATGCAATATGTAAATATTTTTTGTACCATGACGAATTTACTTTTATATAGTTTCTCTTGTCTACCTTATTCTATTTTTTGTATCTTTTTTGTATCTTGCAATGTTGTTCCCTGCCGCTAACACCCTAATTTCCCCACGGGGATGAATAAAGTCCTATCGTATCGTATCGTATCGTATCTGAAACCCAACTGGAAAGAGGAACGTGTTTTGCTTTTGGCTCGACTGGTCAATGAGAGCGTTTTGAGAGGTAGCTTTGGCCCCAGTGTCACACTACAAGCCAAGAAGCAGGCATGGGAAAATATAGCACAACAGATAAACGCCTCCTTTCCACCATTTTCTCCTCGGCTTAAGAAATTCCTAAGCCTCTTAAAAGTCCTCCTCCCTGCTCTTAACAGACCTCACCTCAGGAGCACTCTTAGAAAACATCATGATTCTAAGAATTATCTTAAAATTTGGCCACTAGGAGCAACTCTTTGCGCTAAGAATCTTTAGGAATACGGCCCCTGATTGATTTAAATGAGATTTCTGGTTTAAAAGATCATTCTGCTCCCATTACAGCATGCGATACAAGCGATCAGCGTTCCTAATCGACAACATTCCTTTAGCAGCCAATAGCGAAATCGGTTCCTCTGCGGGATTCAACGCCAACGGGGTACGAGAGGCAAGTGAACAGGTGCCAAAAAGCGGCCGCGCCGACCGCAAAAAAGACGAATGGCCTCGAAGAGCCGGCGCATTATTTTTCTGCTACCGTAGCTTTGTCACTGCGGGTGAAGTGTGTGATTGTGTTACATGCCGTCCTTCAGCTAGAAAAGGAAGTGCAATATCACGTTGTTCTTGTCGGCTCTTGTTATTGTCGCAACATTAGCTTGCTGTGCAGGAATGCTTTTTTATTTTTTATTTTTTTTTTACAGGAATGAGGCAGAGCTAGACTACCCGACTTTAATAAAACATCAGTAACATCAGCTGCTCTTGAAAAACTGCACTTCTCAGCTACAAAAGGTCTCACGGCATGCGCCCTCGTCCGGGAGGCCTCCCCTCCCTCCCTCCCCAACATAAGTCACCCGTTGAGATATATCGCACATTAGAAAGGTGACTTTGTTTTCTGGCCCAGTATGCACCTGATGGGTGGCTGCAGTGCTGGACAAATATAGACCTGCTTCTTATTTTGTCTTTTTGTTTAAATGACAAACACACACTTGGAAAAAATTACCCTAGCACACCCTAGTCAGATGAATAAACCCGTTAACAGTGTATAGTGTCATGATGTTGGAGGGATCACTGGTTGTGGAAGTGTTCAGTCGATATGGAAACATGTGACTCTGGTCAGTCCTGTGGAACAGTCCTGCACAACAGCGTTTTGACTTTGGGAACACAACACAGCACCGTAGCTTCAGAGCTCATTCAAAAGAAGACCCAGAATTGAAAAGCCAAGTGATTTAAGCTGCAGATTATGTTATCGATTTTCTCGACACTGTAATCCTCTGCTTTTGCCTCATGTTAGTGACGCATGAAACAAGATTTCAAGCTTGGGTGTTTCTTGCCAAAATCCACCGTGGGTACTGTGGTTAAGTTCTCACTTTTGTGTTTTTATGTGCGTACAATTTTGTACCTACGACTGTTTTCCTGTTCTGTTAAAGTAGTACTTATTTTTGCCCTAGTTCCTGATCTGTGGCCATGTTTACACTCATAGCACACAGAACTTTTAGTCCCAGGAACTTTCATTAAGGAACTGTGCTTCCAGAACAGCTTAAAGAACGAGAACGTTAGACTCAACATAACCAGATTTCTACACCAAGACAGTGGCTGAAATAAAATGCTGAGAGCACTGCAAGCCCCACCCCTAAAGTTCCTGCACTTTCGAAAAGTACTACTCTCACAGAGCAGGGCTTGGACCTTATTTTCTTACTGGGCTAGTTCCTGTACCATACCCATATTTCCACCAAGCACCCATACTCCCAGGAACTTTAAATACTTTAAATAAGGGACTTTATTGAGCAAGGACTTTGCAGGGGTTTAATAATTTTCCCTGGAACTTAAAAATACACCCCAGCCACAGTGTTGGAAACGTACCATCAAAGGTTCCTAGTACCTGGGGAAAATTCCTACAGTGCAAATGCAGCTTATGTTAATTTTTTTTTTTTACTACTACTAACGATTTCACCTTAAGCTTAAAGTCACCTCACATTATCTATTCAGAAAGTAAATGGGACTTTTATTTCCGGAAATAATGACTCTAGCTCTCCTTGCTATCCTTCATTTATGCCAATATGTGAAAGGCCATTATGACACCCCACGGGAAACAATAAAATAAAAAGTAAAAAAAAAACTCCAGCAACCCATTACACTGCATTTTCAATCCATTAATTTCTTTTGGTTAAAGAACACTTCGAACTACTTGAGACGGTGAGGCGCTTTCAAGCTTTCTGCAGAGATTTCTTCCATTTTACTGAAAGGTCAAAGACTCATTATTTGTCTAATTTTTTTCTCTACCCACTTTCCCTTTAAAAAAAATACTCTGGTGGGCATTTGGTTTTATACTATACTATACTACACTACTATGGGGTCTATGTGGGTGCTACATGTCTAAGTAACATCCACACGAATGCCAGGTCCATAAGTTTCCCAGCAGAACATTGAATTGTCACGAGATGGTCAATGTTATTTACTTCTCCTGTCAGTGGTTTTAATGTTGTGGCTGATCAGTGTATACTATACCATACTGAGGGCGTTTTACTGCACCACTCCGCCACTCTGGCATCTATACAACTGTTAAATGTGTACATAGATGGATGTGCGTGTGTGTGTGCTAACCTGAGACGGGTCAAGCGGGTTGGGGAAGATGGCACTGACCGGCCTCTCTCGTGGAGACAGACAGGCGTTTTCTCTGGAATGCTTGTGTTTCTCTGCCATCTGAGGTGAACCTGAAATGGACGGTGTGAAATGTTAGCGCAGAGACACACACAAGCACACACACACACACACACACACACAAGAGCATGCGCAAACACATAAGGGACCAAGCGGCAGCAAGGTGTTAGGCTATTACCCGCAAATACGGGCAATCAGGAAAGGCCAATCTCTCTCTTTCTCCCTCCAAGCCTCTCCACCATTCTTTCAGCCTCACTAGCTCCGCAACATGATAAATGGCCTCGCCCCTCCTACACACACCCCTCCGCACTCCTCCTAACCTCCCTCCTTATGTTGCACCAGACAATCGCAACAAGAGACGAGCGCTACAACTCAGCACAGCAACATACGAAAAGCCCACACATGCAGACGCTTCCTTTTCGTAGCTGCCGCGGCTTTTGTGTAGATCTTGATCCATTAGCAAATGTGATGGCACTTGGAAGACTATCATACGAGGATGAGATCCCCATCGCTGGCTTCCATTCAGCTAGCACCACAGTAGCAATAATTCTCGACAGGCTTTATGGGTAGACAGAGGGCACTTTTATAAGGGCGCCGCCCGCTGTCAGCAGCTTGCCAAAGGGGAGTGTATACTCTTCCATAAATGTCTTCATATATTCTTACTTTTTATGATGGGGATCAGGAGAAACACGTTTACACAGTAGAACACATCGAGATAAGAGCAAGAGGAGGCATTAGACATTCAAAGTGCAGCGCAGAGGAGGCCTGGATGACCGAGGCAGGCCCGGGCAGGAGATTGTGTTGAGGTCCAAGAGGGATACTCCGCACAGCTGTAATCATCTTTCACTCTCTCTTGCGCTGTCTTGCATTTTCACCGGCTCCATGTTTCTTTTTGTCTCAGCCCATTTCATTTTTTATCCGGGCTCATTCTGTATTCTCTCTGTTTTCCCGGCTCTCACTTTCCATTCAGTCCTCCCTCCTCGATGTTCTCCTTTTTTTTTCTTTTTTTTTTTTTTAATCGCACAGTCTACCTCCTCCGCGCTTATCCCCGGCTGTCATCTAACCCCGCTAACCTCGCCAGACAGGACGCCGCCGCGGCTCGAGAGAACATCGTGTCGCTGAAAGGTCAGAGGGTGGGCCTGTCGGGCCTCGGCGTGAGTCACCCCGGAGTGAAATATCTGCTAAAAGCCTACAATGTATGATATTGTAAAATGAGTCGTGTTCGGGGGGTAGGGGGGTCTCACCTCTGGCGCTGGAGGGGGCTGAGCTGGTGACGTTGGGCGAGGCAGAATGGTTGGAGCTGAGGCTCGAGGTAGACGGACTGGGCTGTAGGTGGGAAAGACAGAGACAACAACAGCGTTACCATCACCAGAATATTAAACATTAACTCTTTATACTATCTACATGATTCAGGCTTCATCTACAACAACCATTTTTTTAAAAAAAAAGACAAGGCAATGCACGATTTGAAACCTTAAATATGAATTAACTGTTCAGTGATTGTCAGAAAATTGTTCTTTATCTGAAATGTCCAAAGCTAAATCTGTAATATTTCATTCGGATCCCTGACAACACCTTTATTTTTTTTCCTCTCGTGTTTTCCCCTCTGTTATTCCTGGCCTGCCAGGTGCGGCAGACAGCTTGCCAGGAGTTGTCGGCAGTTTCCTGAATTGGCCAAATCTAGTTTAGATTAGGCTCCAGCGGGCTTCCCTGGACGGACCACACAAAGCGGCGCGCCCTTATTTGATATAATCGTGACAATTTGCTTGGCTGGACCACGCTCGGGAACAAGCAAGAGAGGAAGATAGAGAGAGAGAGAGAGAGAGAGAGAGAGAGAGAGTGGAGGGGGTCAGAGAAGAAGAGGAATGAGGGTAGAACAGAGAGAGGGGTGGATTAAAAGAGTACCGCAAGTGAAATCTGTCGTGAGCAGGAGGGCAAACGCTGGGACGTGGGCTCAATCTGCTACTTTAAGAGCGTTTGCTTTGGGGTGCAGGAAGGTACGAGAGGCTGCGTGTATGCGGGTATGACAGAGAGAGAGACACTACCTGCATGTTGAAGACTTCGTCCGAGCTCTCCGACTGCCCTGTGATGTTACTGACTTCGTTGGAGGCTTGGGACGACAGAGAGGACGAGGAGTAGCGGTTTACCGCGGGGTAGCTGAGGGAGCTGCGGGTGGCAGAGAAGACAATGAGGGGCGGTTCAGGTGGTTTTCAATAAAGAGGACGACGTTAAGGTTGTTATGTTTCATTAGCTTTGAGAGGGTTCACTCACCGAACATTCAGCGTGAGCAGACACAAGGCCAATAAAAGACAGACGGGCAAAAAAAAAGACAAACAGAGACAGAAATACCAGATTAGAGGAAGATAATTGCATCTAATCACAGCTTTTCATCAAGTTGCAGAAAGTGTAAGAGAAAGGTTAGAGAACACATAATAGGTTTTTTATATGAAGGTTAAATAATAATAATAATAATAAAAAAAAGCAGATAACCTGGATAGAGAGTAATTTGGTTTTGCGTTGCGAAACACACATGAAAAAAAAAATCAAAACCCAACAAGCAAAAACGCGAAAATGTCACAGGGAGATTGAGGTGATGTGAGTGTCTCCCTCTCTCTCTGTGGCTGTGCCCCCTGGGATCAGACAGTGGAGGCAGAATGTCGCAGGTAGACAGAGTGGCAGGGTCACTGAACACATCAAAACAGACGCACACACAGTCTGTCTACTGGCACGACTGAAGCCGCACAGAAACATCCCCGCGGATGCCAGCCAGCCGGCCGGCCGGCAGACGCCCCACAACCCACCCACACACACACCCATTGCGCGCCCACACCGAGCAGTAAGGAACTGAAAGGAGGAGACAGAAAAGGCATAGAGTGTGGCGTACAAGGTGAGGTGGACACGCAGAAAAAAAAAAAAAAAAAAAAGAAGGAACGAAAAGGCGAGGTAAGGACAAAGGTCACAGAGAAGAGGAGCACATCAAAAGAAAGAAGAGACAACAGGAAGATGTTCTTGAGGCTGGAGTTAGAGAGCTTCTTAAGGTGATTTTTTAACTCTTTAACATAATACAGGACAGAATTATTTAACATACCTTCCAGAAATCAAGTAAAAGGTTTTAAGAAAAATGCAAAACTACATTTTTATGCACCAAAAAAAATAAATAAATAAATAAATCACCTCCGCCTGGCGACTCCTCTGCCACCGTCTGGGCTAATGATGCTAGGTACTGAGTTCCTGTATGTACGCGGGCTCCCGTTGGTGAAGTGGACCGGGCTTGCGCGCACATAAGCCGGGAACTCCTGGGGTTTTAAATTGGGAAAAGAGAGAGTGCACATCATTAAAGGCTTCTCTATGCCAGCGTGAGGTATGTAAATAAACTACACAGTATGCAGATGAAGGAAGTTTTGTTTAATGAGGGGTAGCTTTCCCCTTTCGAGGACTAAAGGGGTCATTTACTCTGAAGTCTGAGCACAGCGGTCGCTTTCTGTTGTCGCGTACAGTGTGTGCTTCCAGAGACTTCAGTTAATAATTTTGAGAAAATGTTGTAACACTTGTAAGTTTACTTTAATCTTCCTGACACACACGGTCGACAGTCATTAGCTAAATGAACTTCTGTTTAACATGATATTTGAATTCATCGTTGAATTGCAGATGTACAAACGGGGCTTGTTGCTCACCTGTATACCCAGGCTGGATTTCATGAGATGGAACTGGTCCACAAGCTTCTTGTGGAGGGGTCTCATGTCTTGGGGAACAAACTTCTCGTGCACAGCAAGGCCATACTCCAAGATATGCGCCTGAAGGGAGAAATGAAAGAGATTTTATGCCTCAGTTCCTATTTTATGTGTGGAAAACAAAAGAAACAGAATAAGTAATACTGTCCATTACTCTGTCCTGCGTAAATAGAACTTAAACTCAGTTTCACATTTCACATACAGTAGTTGACCATTATATCCTGATTAAGACATGATAGTGTGGTGTATTATGGTTTTGTGGTGTCCCACAGGGCTCTCTCCTGGGGCCGCCATAATTCTTGTCTTTTTTACTGTTGTTTGATATCCATAAGTAGCTCTCCAAATCACTAGTGTAATGTACTTTTTTCACCACTTAATCAGCCCTTGATCACCTGCAGGCAATTCTGACTGCTACATATAGTCTACTTACTAGGTCAAATAGATGGTCTAGTATCAGCCCTCTACTTATGTCGCTTCACTTGCTCCCTGCAGCTTAAAGGATCCAGTTTTTCGCTCTTATGTACAGAGCATTAAAAAGCCAGGATCCTGGGTATGTGACTGATAACCTCCAGTTATCTGATAACCTCAGTTTGTTGAGCTTCTTTAAGATATATATTGTTAAAGTGTCTGTAAATTTTTAACAGGAACAACTTGGGAATGTAGCGAGATAAAGTAGATAAATTATGAGTCATATGGGCCAGACTCATGCCAGTATAGAAGTGACATGTCACCTTACAGTATTACTGAAGCTAGAATGATAATTTAACTGCTCTGATACATTGGCTAATGTCCACTTACCCTTGATATATCATATTAGTTGGTGATAAGTAACCAAAAATTGAGTTTTAGAAATTGTTCTTTACACAATTCTTAAATGTCCACACTGATGGCTTTGTCTTTTATTTCTAACCTGTTCAAACATGAGTTCTCTCAGTCGGCCGATCTTCTCGCTATCTTCTGGGTGATTCATAATGTAGTCCTTCACGAAAAAGGCCTGTTTTGAGACAAAATGCAGAACATCTGTTACTCACACGCACCAGGATCTGAAGCGGCAGGCTTTCTGCACTGCAGCGTTACCTGAATCCCAGCTGGCCTGACACAGTGAATTAGCTTCCACACAGTTATTTGTCGAGAGCTTAAAAACATTTGGGAAAAGTGAGCAAAAACACCACACTAAACTAACATCCCCTTAAAAAGAGGTGCAGCACTCCTCTCCGGGTTTTTGTGTTGTGATATTATCATCAAGTCCAGGGACCAGAATAAAAGTACATAAGGTCTAAAACTAGAAAAAGATAAACTCCGCGCCTAAGTGGATGTTAGGGGAATCAAAGGGACGAGTTTACTTTGATTTAATAGCCAGTCTGGACTCAGATTTTAAAAGCTTTTATTCATGCTCTTTGTTACAGATCGGTTCTTTTTAAAAAAGATCACCCTACTTGATATTATATTCTCTTTCCCAGACATTTCCGACATAAAGGCGATTCAAAGGAGACAAAGATAAGATGGAGAAATGCCCAAGTCTGCTTTGAATGATGATAACAGTTCTCGACGCATCCATACGTTAAATGCCAGATCGTTGCTGTTTGCAGTGCCAGGAATACTTGTGAAGAGTCTACAGATTACGGGGAAATCCTTTTCAATCTGCATCGCAGTACACAAAAGGAGAAGAGACGATGAACCGATGAAAGGCCCCGGCTTACAATCTGCTTTCCAATCTGCCCCAGAAGGAAATGCACACAGACGCACAAAGAAAGAATTGAAAGGTAAAGGGGGAGTTCAGCACAGTTTCTTTCTGAAGGACACAGCTGTCTATCTCCAAAGGGAAAGTAAAAGAGAAAAGATACTCAAGGCTGCTTCAAACACACACACACACACACACACCCTCCCTATCAAAGAGACTGTGAATCCTCAATAATAATTCCAGACAAACATCCACAGATGAAAATCTTTGTTGCGTATTAGTATGCCCTGCACACGATACCGCGTTCCTCTCTTATTAAACTCCACAACAGGACGGATAAGGAATTAAAAAATATTTTATTGCACGCACATTATTGGACTCTTTGCAGTCAGATGTGCAACAGAGTGAAGGCGGTAATTCTAGAGAGAGAAGTACAGCAGGAAATCCAAGAAACTCCGGAAAAAGAAATAATCAATAATCGTCTACGAATGATGGAAATTTCTCGTCGGGCTGCGGGGGAGTGAGACCTCGCCGAGGAGTGGCTCAGTTAATCATTAGCAAAAAAAGTCCAATTAGAGATGGAACTATGAGGGGAGGGGAAAAAATAAATCAAGACAGCATTCCCCCTCGAGGGTTTCAGCTCAAGCTAAAGCTATAAATCTGAATATTAATAATGACAATTTCTCCTTCGTTCGCGGCAAACTTCCACAGCTGTCAATCGGCATTACGCGGGGAAATTAATAGATTTGCAGTCGGGAGTCCGTGGGGTGCCGCTTGCTATGTTTCGGCAAGGAAGAAATGAGCGTTGATAACAGCAAGCCTTGCCCGTGTCCAGTTCATGGAAAAAATATGTTTTGTGAACGCTATACCCGGAGAAAAATCATTTGTATGCATTGAATACTGTGTATATATGCATAATCCTTCAAAGTGGGTATGAAAGTAAAGGGCTCTACAAGTATTTTGGAAAATCCTTCCATACACTGTAATTTTTCTAACACAATAATGGCAGCCAGGTTGGAAAGCCCTTTACCTTTGTGGCTTTATCAGTATCCTACAAACCTTAATGGGCTACTTCTACGCAGAGGCATGCTCTTCACTCGCCGGCGCACGCATACAGTATGTGCCCGCTCAACACACACTCACACATGCTCGCAGCGGTTGCTATGCGACACAGAGCAAGTCGCTGAGTCCACTCAGTTTTGTCGAGGGGCGAAAGCCATTTTCTTGAGTAGATTTTTTTGTCGTCTTTTTTTCTACAATTGTGCTCCTCGTGGTTTAACGAATTGCACTATCATCCCGCGACTGTCTCCGCTCCAGAGGCAGAAGTAGATGCAAATGTTTGTCAGCGAGACTGTTTTCTTTTCCAATCTGTGCATGGGTTTGTTACCACTTCAGTGTATAATATACCGTAGCAGCTGCATAAACACTCCCCTCTCATTCATTTAGCTATTATTAGCCATCCATCTGTCTATACTCCTTCCTCCCCTTCCTCTATCTGCCATTTTTCGACCTGACCCCGCTATCCATCCATCCATCTATATCCATTGACTGAAAACTGCCATCCATCCACCCCCTTCCCTCCGCCGCCAACGCATCTAATTTTCCCGCTCTCACCCCCTCTCCGCTCATCTATCCACTCGGTCAAACCTTCACCCAACCGTTCAAGCATCCGTCCATCCATCTGTCCGCCCGCTCCTCCCTCCGCGAAGCGCTCCACCGTGCCCATACGTCTCTCGCGCTCAAGCCCACCTTCATGCATCATTAGACAATCCATATGTCATAGCTTCTCACTCCTGCCCGGGTCTCTAAAACCCTCCAACCTTATCCTCTATCAAGCCGAACCATACCTCTTGGTAGCGGGCCAACCCCCCGTTGACAGCGGCGTCGATGACCCCGTTGAGGCACATGGTGAGGGGGTTGATGTTCTGCATCTGCCGGCTCTGACACTGGGTGATCAGCGTGCGCAACTGTAAGTTCTTGTTCTCGATCACCTCGATGGCGTTCTCCAGCGGGCTCACCTCCACCTGTGGACGAGAAGGTTGTGGAGACGTTTAATAGTATACCTGCTGTTTTGTGGCTGGAGCAGGAGCTTACTACAGCCTGAATGCCTGAGTTTAAAGGAGGGCTAGTTGCATTTGAGGGGTTTACTAGCTTTTTTAAATGGGTGTCAAACAGGTTTTCGAACCTTCCAAAAAGTCCAATCCAAAATCCCTTTAATTCCCCAAAATGGCACATCAACCTTAGCATTAATTTGGGATCGTGTTTCTGTCTACTTGACGTCTAATCATCACTCTCATTTTCAGTCTCATCGAATTCCTGAGGGAATTAACTGCCCTCCAGCATGTGATATATCTAGAACAAAAGGAATTCTTTCAGTTTTCTTGAAGACATTTCACCACTCATCCAGGTGGCTTCTTCAGTTATGGATGACTGGTGAGCAATGTGATTTTCTCTGAGGGTGGCACCTACCCGAAACTCAAGAGTCTGGTCCGTTAACCAGATAGTCACCACCAATTTGAGGATGTTGTTCCAAGTTAACCTGGGTGGTATCTTCTCTTCACGATTGTTGGTTCTCTAATGACCCATTAACGGCCAGAAACTCTCCAGACAAGCCGCGAATGGGGGTGAAACATTTTGGGGAGATACGTCGAGAGTGTGTAGTAAGTGGCTGATAAGTGGTGTCTCAGTCCACCTCCCCTCTTTAGAGAGGGTGTTTCCAATTTTACAGATGGCTTCCTTTACTCCTTTTTCAAACCATCTGTCTCCTCTGGATAAAATGTGTCCATGGCTTTCCTCAAAAGAGTATCCCTTGTTGTAAGGTTGTAAGATGGACTGCTAAGTCCCAAGCTGAAGAACATGTAGGCCAAAACAGTTCAGGTGAGTAAATAATATACAGACTTGTCCACTGGAAAAAAAAACAACCACTTGAGAAACACACAATCGTTCCTCCAACACAGGAAAGCCAAGCCCTTTAGGTCATGACTCGGCAGTCGATGAGTGGTGAAACGTCTTCAAGGAAAACTCAAACAAGTTCAGCTGCCTTTGTTTTCGATGTCTGTCTCCACTATGTTCAACGGTTAGTTGTTAACTGTGTCGGAGTGGTGTTTGGTGAACGAGAGATGTGGTTTTTAGAACATTTTTACTGAAATCTAAAACGCCTTGTCTTCTTCATTTGGGGTAAGGGCAAACTAAAACAGTAAGGATTGCAGTCTGGAAAAAAACAACCAAATCAACCAAAAGATGCCAAAACGGCGCATACAAGTAGTAATTGATCAACAGGAAAAAATATGCAACGATTATAGCAGCTTATAAATATGGGCACGCACGTAATTAGAATATGGGTGCTTTTGAACATCCTCCCTTCATCCAGCCTCCCATTTTCTCTCTTCCTCACACAAAGCTTAATCCCTCAGCTAGCACAGCTTTTGCCAGTTTTGCATTTCACATGCAATTGGACCGCGTAACTATCGTAGAGTAACGCCGGGCTTACAATCCACAATTTCACACCACGCTCAGCAGCTGTGAACTAAAGAATATGCGCTCGGAGCGTCGGAGACAGACACTGCGTTACGTTTCGCAAACGCTGGACTTAACAGCATTTGAAATCCTCCCACTCCTTAGAGATCTGAATGAGAAGACAAAAGGCGTTTTTAGAGGATTTACACAATGTAGCAACGGACGAGGAGCAAGTATGACTTCCGGGCCAAAAATGATTTCCCAATATAAAAATCCATTCTCAAATTGGACATGTTGGCAATCAAAGCAAAGCCATTTGACTTTTAGCACGACATCCAATCAATCCAATGGAGGAAATTTAATGTGTCCAATAGCCCCAAACCTATGACCTAGGTCATTATTGTTGTTCAATGTAATGACTAGGATCAATACTTGGATATTGGCAGGCAGTACTCTAAATTGCAACCAGCAGAATAAAAGTGTATGTGTGAGATGACTGTGTGTTGTATTAATGTCTTCGTGGTTATTGCGTCAGAGGTGGTCACACTCACCAGCTCTCTCTTCTCCACTTCGAACCACCGGGAGATGCCTGGGAGGCTCTGGACCAGAGTCAGCGTTGTCCTCTCCACCCACAGGCTCTGCATAAACGCACATTCACAAGAATTAGCTGATTGCTATAAAATAAAAATAAAAAAATCCATACTCATGCCTTATGCAGACATGCACTCCATCCCTGGCGGCCCGCTGCGCGCAAATGTAATTACCGATACTCAGTTTGAGGAAAACATGAAAAGCATATCCTCTGCCAAACACCCACTTTTAGGCATAGGTCATATGTCATGTCTTATATCGCCCATCATCATTCATGTTCCACCACTTACACCGTCAGCCAGCATGCTTGTCAACATGCCAACACCTCACAAGGTCATTCTGACAGTAAACTATGGAAAAGTCCAGTACGCACTGCAGGCTATAAACATAATAGATTCACACTATAGCGGAGCACCTATAATACTGTTTACGCTGTGCTGTAAACATGTCGAGAAGCCTCAAGGTTGGACAGCTGTTAAATATTTTTTTATGTACAGCATGTTTGAACTTCTCAGATTTGAGGATTTCATGCTATTAAACACTGAAATATAAATTGTTGTTGTTCAGCTATGCCAATAATTTAAAGATATATTAAGTTCTGGCAACGTATGTTATATACCTTTCACAAATTTTTATAGATGAATGACTCCACTGTGTCTTCAATGTACAGAGGAGGTTTTAACCACGCCCCTTTTTGGAGCAAACCAATTTTGTGTGTTGCATAGAAAACAACAGTGCAACAAATCGAAAAAACTCTGGGATTTTGTATTTGGACACAATTGGGATGGAATTATTCACAAGTAGGCAGAGAACATCACACTAATGAGAGCACTTCTTGCCACTAAGGAGGGCTGACTTCGCTTAGAGGGGTGCAAAGAAAACCATTATCACTTACATGAGCTATATATAATATTAGCTCTTGTAGCATAATGTTTGTACCACAGATACTTGTCTGCCACAGCAAGTACTGAAGAACAAGATAGCGGTAGCAAAACCGTGTGTTGAAGTGGGGCCTACATTCTTTGTCGGCTACAGCTAATGGTTGATGCTAAGGTTCTGTTGTGCAGAAAACTTTTGTTTGTTACCAAAAACTCAAAATTAAGCATATATATCTTTAGATTTATTTTTTATGTCCTGCTTGGCCATTTGCAGGCGTATGATGACCCAGGTCCCGATACATCTTCATTTATTTTAAGCTTAGTTCTGTGTCTTGCTCAAGGACACTCCAACAGGGTAGATGAGTGCTGACATGCAAGATCGATCCAGTGTCCTCGGGTTGAAGAAAGGTCTTCCGACTCACTACACAACCCTGCTGCCCTTTATTGATTTTATGCTCTTTAAGGCCAAGAAACCCACCTGGATGTTGTTTGAAAAAAAAAAAAAGCATGTAATACAGTTTAATAGCAGGAAGTTGAAAGCAGAATCTGACATAAATAAAAGTCTTGACCTTTCTACAAACTACTTTTTTTCCTGCTGATAGAAAGTTTGCCAAATTGTGTGGAACAGCTTTCTTTACTATTTTATTATGAGTGATGGAACCATATCCCGGCTGTCGCGTGGAAAAGTTTATCATACATATTATTCCCACCTGAGGGCCAGAGGTATCCAGCCCCGATGGAAATGCGATATCATGATTAAATTTGACCAAATAGCCTTGATGGAACCGAGATGAGAGGACCGCATGAAGCGTGTATGTATTAAAACTGAATATTTATGAGAATAATATCTGCGTGTCTTTGGAGCGTGTGCAGCTGTGTGTGTGGATGTGTGTGACTGAATCAGGCCGTAAAGACTTCATTTGCGTTTAGCTGTACACAGCTCTGACTAGTATCAGGGTTTCTGCGTGTAATTACGGATATTCATAATGAATAAAACATGCACTATACACAGATTAATACCTGAGCACTGCTTTAACTACCACTACCTATAGAGCACTTGATGGATGAAGGCAGAGGAGCAGGGAAATAAAGCTATGTCACATCAATCTACTGCAACTAAAGTTAATGTCCATATAGATTTTAAATATTTACATATATACAGTTTGATTTCCTGTCACACTGTGCAGTTGCTCCTCACGTGTTCATGGGCTCTAAGTTTATGACATTATCCTTTTTGCATGTGTCCACATGAAGTGTCTGTTCAAGTGCATTTGTAGATTTTATTTTATTTTTTGTCCTGTACCTTAAACTCGTTCTCCTTGTCTTTGGTACCCTTGTGAAAGGGCCGGTCGTATCTGAACCTCCAAATGTGATTAAACTTGTAGAAGCTTTTGATGTTGTCAGGAACCCCATCTCTCTGCAGCACATCCTGACTCTCCGGGATGGGAGTAACAGCGTAGATCTGCAGGTCTGAAGGCGCCAGAAGTTAAGGAAAGTGCAAGAAAAGAGCAGCTACAGGCTGAAAAAAAAAGGAAAAAAAGTTTTCGGGGAAGGAATGCATGGACAGGGGTTCGCGGGGCGGTTTAATGAGCCAAAGAGAAAGAGACCGCACAAAAAAGAGTGAGGTATAGTGTGTGGAAGCCCAATTACTAGCCTTTGCTTCATACACAAAGCTTGTACGCGTGTGCACTGCGCTGTCAGTTTGTATGCATTTCCACACATTAGACTGCAGCGCGGATGTCTCAAACCTTGCGTCAATAAATTTAAGTATGTGCCTCGTTCTACAGCCAAGGATACACTGTGCATCTGCCTGGTATATGGTCTGGTCCGGCTGGTTGACGTGCTGCATGGCGATGGCGTGGGGGAACTCATTGAGCATCCGCTGCTGGAAAGCCTCCAGCCTCTCGTAGTCATGGCCGCGGCACACAAACTCCTTGTTCTGCAGCGAGGGAGGGCGAGCAAAGGGAGATAGCGTGGGGTTAGCTTGACATCTAGTGGACGCACGCCGCAACTGCAGCCTGATCTGCACGCTCCACCAAGGACAGGGCCTGTTACATCATTAAATGGCACCGAACAAGAGTTGCTGAATGTCACCTTGCACTGGGGGAGTCTTACATAAGAAAAGTTAATTCTTCCTGCAGGTCTTCTTCCTTTATTCCTCTGTTTTCAACACAAAGGGAATGTGGAGACTCCTTACCCGTAAGAAGAAAGGAAACTTCTTCCCATAGAAACCGACTCGGAAGAATTCAGGTTCTAGTCTTTGCTGGTCCATGATCTTGTCATAGAGAGAGGCTTCCATCATCTGGCAAAGAAAATCAGGAACAAAGCTGTATAAATAATCCGACATTGCCAGTACAATAAGCTACGTTGTGCACAGATATTGTGGGAAAGGGAACCAATAACCCAATAATAACTTACCCTCATTTTGCTTAAGTTCCTGTAGTCGTAGTAGGACTCATACTGGTCAGCAAGCTCTCTGCAAAGGATGATGCCATTCTCCCAACACTGTGTACACAGAAACCCAAAAAATGTTAATAACTTATGTCAGCAATAACTGTGTCAGCAATAGGCTGAGCAGAAACCGGAGTGTTTTATCTGCAGTGGTACTGCTAAACCACGCCGCCTCCACTGGGTGGCGCAGCCGAGTCAACAATATCAGGAGTCGAACACAAGCTCTTCACGCAGGTACACGCGGCACACCACCACCTTGCTAATTAAATGAAAAGCTTTCCTTTCTGGCTGCCTTCTAATCCCCGTGCAGCGGCGCCGGCAGATGGCACAGCTCGCGAACGTGAAGGAAAATTGGACTATGAGTAACGAGGTGAGCCGTTTTAACGATTCCGCAGAGCTAAGTTATTTCATCAGGGATGGTAAAGCTTTTTTATTTTTTAGGTAAGTGTCATTTTTTTAGGGTTTTCACAATGCCGCATTCCCCCCAGAGAGTGCAGCACAATAGCAAAAGTAGTTAGGATAAAGAGATAAAATTAGAAGAGAAGAAAAGGGAGAAGGGGGGGAGGGGAGAAAGCCTGCACACCCTGAGAACTAGTCCTCAAATGAAGCTGCATCCTGAATCAGCTGAGCTGTGTTTAAGCTGCCAGCCTTACCGCTGACTCTCAGTGCATGCCACGCTTCGCCCGTCAGTCTTTATTGCAACATTTCTGAGAGCAACGCTGGAGAATTTTGCGGGACAGTATGGATCCCACTTAATTAGAGCCACCAGCGATCCATCTGATTAAACCGGGGAGGTGTTGAAGCCTCGGGCTGCTGTCACAGTCCATGACAGGTAGAAATGAACTCTGTGCAGCACGCGGCTCTGCTCTTAAGAAGGGATTTCATTTCATGTGCATGATGTCATATCCCAGAAGCAGCAGGGAACAACTGGCTCTCTCATCGAGTATTAATGTTTTATGAAATTGTTCACGCTTATTATATTGAAATCCTAACACGTATTTACTCTAAATGAGCCATTAATAATAATGGCTGTGCTTCCTTTTCATTTCCAGGCATGAAACAGAATCACATTTATATCCTAGAATATGCATGAGTAGCTGACGTGCTGCTGAGTGCTTAGAGCTCTTAATAAAACCGACTGGCTTAGTACATTCGCTGACATTTAGCAGTATTAAGAAGCCACTCGCCCCGCTGGTGTTAGGCGTCGTATGTGGAGATACTTCCGACTGCCATGACTAAAATCAAAGCTTATTAGATTTCATCATCCGTGCGGCCTGTTCTTGTTCAGTCATGTCAACGGTAAAATGTAGCAGAGAGAAGCTCACCTTCCCCCTGTCGAAGTTCTGGACGATAGTGAGATGCAAATACTCTTTTCTTTGCCACTCGCTCTGCATGGGATAGTTGAGGAACTCCCTGAGCGGCCTGTCCGACCACTCCAATAACTCATCGTACAGCAGCAGGGTGTATGACGCCTCTGTGAAACACAAAGAAGAAGAAAAAAAAAAAGAAAGCGAGGACATCTTTATGAATATGAAAGCAGCGTTTCAGGAAAACACCACAGAGAAAAATCCGACTTATTCAGAGCAACATATTCAAAACACATAAAAGGATGAAAGGATTGTAAGAATGACACATCCTCCAGGAGGGTAAACATGTGTACGCATACTTTAGCACATATAGCAAGACAAGAACAACGTATCTCCCACACAAGCTGACACCATGTTGGAGTTGTTCCTTAAGGCGTACCTGTGTAGTTCTGAGCTTTCAAGTGCAGGTCGTAGAGTTTGTGAATGTAGCGGATGTACATTTCCTCCTTGTTCAGCTCGGTTTTGTAGAAGTTCTGGCGGGAGCGGTGGGTGTTTTTCGAGAGAGAAGACAACACAATTATGGAGTGAATTTAGAGATGTAAATGAGCACAGCGTCTGAAAGTGACAGGCTGTTCTACGGCACAGGTGTAACTGTATGTCAGAGCGGATGATTCGCAGTAACTTTTGAGCCATCTGCCTTAAACATCCAGGTGCTCTTGCAGATGGCTGCAGGTACATAAAGAAAACTTCCATTGATCAGGAAAAATAATTACACCTCCTGTTAACGACACTGCAACTATATGAACTAATATATTTTGTAAAACAGGATGAACTGAGGGTATTAACAGGCTCATCTCTCTCATATCTCACAGTACTTTGTGTTAAACATACCCTCTGACACGCAAGACAGTTATAATATATGGATTAATCTGCATTATAGGTGTTAAAAGTGTTTAAAATACAACCCATGCCTTTGAAGGCTAATATGTTCTCTTTTCTGCTGCACAAATGAAGATGGACTGACCACATTAACATCTACAGAGATATATTGTTGAAGTCTTTAGCTTAATACAAATATTTAAAGGAAATGCTTGGGGAAAATACCTATTTGCCTTTCTGGAAAGAATCAAAAGAGAAGATCTTTAACATAACCATGTATGTGTGTTAAATATGCAGCTACATCCAAAAGACAGTTAGCCTAGCTTAGCATTAAGACTGGAAATGTAGATTTACGGGTCACATTTAGATGTGTTAGTAGGCAGTATTCATTTTACACTTTTGGACAAAAACAGTTTTTACACTGCGCTATGATGGGCTAAGCTATGCTAAAGTAAGCTAATCTAAGAGAACTTTCCCCGGGCTCGTATTTAATATTTATTGGACAGATATGAGAGTCTCATCAAAGCTTCCGACAAGAAAACAAGAACGCCAAAAAGCATTTTACATTCATTCAGAGTTTTTACGCTAAGCTAAGCTAGGCTTGGCTAAGCTAAGATACACTAGAGTAAGCTAATCTAAGATTAATTTCTCCTGACTCTTGCTTTATATTTATTGGACAGATATGAGACAGATCAAACTTTCAACAAGACAGCCAGCAAGCCAATAAGCACATTATCCTCATTTAGAGTATTTACACTAAGCTATGATAGGCTAAGCTAAGCTAAGCTAAGCTAGGCTAGGTTTAACTAAGCTTAATTTTTAAGTTAATTTTCTCCTGGCTTTTGCTTCACATTTATCAAACAGATAAGATACGGATGTGAGAGTGGAATACACTCTAGTCTGGTCCAGAGGATGCATTTGTCATTCATTTTGTTAAAAAGATGACTTTGTGACTTAGACACAGGAAGTAACTGTTACTCACCAGTAAACTGACAGTACATCCAATCTTTTTGCCATCCACTTCTCCCAGCTTCATACAATCCCTGCGGCAGACACATAAACGCCATGACTCAAAGGGATATAACAGGCATGTGCGTGTCTGTGAGCATACGTGTGCACGCTCTCACCTGTAGTCCAGCAGCCTCTCCATTAAGCGAGTAACCGTAGCGATCAGAGAGATGCCACTCTCCCTCCAGGTCTCTCTCTCAATCTTCTTCAGCAGGCTGGAGGACAAAATGAAGAGAGACAGGACAAGACAGAGAGGGATGTGAAGACCAAAACAGACAAGAGGCAAAAAGAGAGAAAATAGGGAGAGGAGTGATGATGGAAGAAATTACTAAGAAAGGAAAAGAGGCAAAGCAAAGAGGAAATCAATCTCAGTCACACCAGTGTCACCTATGCTTGTTGGCCTGCCTGTGGGAGTTCAAGCAAAAGGTGGCTTTAAAAATAAAAAATAAAATCACAACTTACAATTTTGCCACCTTAACACATTTTAACGACTGACTGGTTAGCTCAGCCGGCTGGTAAAGAGGACAAACATACGACAGCCAAAACACTGTAGCTGGTTCTTTATTCGTTTAATTACTTGGCTGAAATAATTATTCCCCATTTCCCCTGACACAGACGACACTGAGAGAACAAAGAGGAGAACGTCTTACCTAGGGTACGGACCAAACAGAGGAATTCTACTCCAGGCGGGAAGCATAGGCGGAATAAATTAATATTAATATGATTAATATCAGCACACACTCACACAGGTTAGCTTAGGGGTTAGTGGCGTTAGCAAGAGGGAAACCGACTAAATAATAAGAAATAAACAAATTCAAATAGAAATAAAAATAAAAATAGGCTTAAATCATAAATAAATTAAATTGCAGGTTTCAACAGAAAAATAGCAGTAACTTATAGTCTAAATTAATAATAGTGGTAGCTAATGCATATATTACATTATAATGTACTATATAGATTAAGTATCTAGCTTTAATAGTATGCAGAAATATTATCAGAGCCCGACCGATGTATCGTTCAGCCGATATTATCGGACGATAATGATATGTGACAGTACATAATTTGTCCAGCAGAGCGCGCTGTTACTAATTTATTTTTTTTTTTTTTATAATATTCTCAGCACTCGCATAACAATTTAGCAAACAGCGGCACGGAGTCAAAAGTTGCCTTCATATGAAGTTGCGAACTAGTTTGTGAAATTGCTAGAAACCCAAATCAAAAAACTATTATTGAATTTTATTTAAAATTTCTCCGACTCCGACTTCTATGTCAGCAAGTTAGCTAGCCAGTTAAAGTTTGTCATATGTCCAATACCGTACACATACATATATTACAGATAATACATTTATATGTACCTATGGATAACACATTTATATATAACACTACATATTGTCATTATATGGGTATCCTACATCAGGTATGTTTGATATCGGCCCATATATTGATATCAGATTTTTTTCCTCAGTCGGGCTCTAGATATTACACTATATTCTGTAATGTTTGACATATAAAAATGGTGGGAAAGAGAATGATTGACTATGGATGACAAAAGGGACAATTATAACAGATATATACTTATAAAATACTTATAAAGATTTGATTCATGTGCTACTAGAAACGACGTGCAGTGCTGTATGTGTGTGTGAATCAGAAAATACGACTTCCTCGACAATGCAATAATGTCTTGGACGATAAGTTGTAATACAGGACCTTTCAAAGCCAAAATATTAGTAGCTCACAGTGACGGGTGAAAACACAAACAAGCACAAACCACAGAAGAAGCAGGGACACACACACACACGCACACGTAAATATATTAGCAAATACTAAGCATGCAGGAAACATAAGGTAAGAATGAACATGGACTGAGAGGAGGAGTGAGTGAAGATGAAGCCGACTGAACACTCATCACTTACCTCTTGTTATTATTCTACCAAAATCCGCCTGATAAAAGCTATTTCAAATACAGACCTAACCATGGCCTACTCAATGAAAAGTTTGAATGGTGAAACATTTTCTTATTAGGCTGCTGCTTCTCAGAAAGCAATCCAAACCAGTGTTTATTGCGATAAAGGAGGCCTGGATTTCAGGATTAAAAGCTCATTTTCAAAAGGAGAATACTTAGACACATCCACTCGCAGATAAAACAGCCATTTACTGAGGCAAACAACCTGCAAATCGCAGCCCACGCAGACATTTATCTGATGAGGCCTTGTGTGGGTGGGCTCTTTCAGGTCATTAGACCCCATAAACAAATTATTATTCTTTCACAGGTAGTGCGTTGTATCCTGACCTGGCCTCTGCCCAAGCAGTTTCACCGAGGCCTTTGTTGTTGTGATTTTGCTTTTCATCGGAAGTGACTTCACGGGCCACGTTACAAGACTCTAGGAGACCTTCCCTTCTGAGTGAATATGAATCCTGTTCTGCTGATTCTTTCATTAAACTCACATGCTGTTGAAGAGCTCCCTGTATGTCTCATCTCCTTTGCCCTCAGACATCAGGCTGTCCAGCTTGTCAATCAGCTTGGCCTCCACCTGTGGAGAAAACGCATTAAAAACTCAAAGACGCTGCCAGTTCCAAAATACTGTTAGAGCGCCTGGAAGGAAATACAACCACAGATGGAGATAAAATCTGTGTTGAGTGTCAGAGTCAGTCATGTAAACATAAAGGCAACTGTCTCATTCTATCATGAACAGTCCCAACAAGTGATGTGTGTTTAGAAATATCATGTATTGAAATGATTTTTAAAGGGTTAGAGTTGGGTTAACTGTAACCTAACCCTTTTGAAACAATGATATAGGGTTTTAACCCTTCAGTGGCTACGTTGACATACACTAGTATTCCACGCGTGATCAGATTAAAGGGAAACTACTGTTTCTTACAACCTGGACCTTATTTCTGGCATAAAATACAGTCGTTTACTCACCCATATAACTTTTGTGTAATTTGTATTCGTTCGGGAAATATTTAGATAAGCGTATATCCATGTAATGGGAGTGAATGGGGCAACGAAACGCATCCTCTAAATAACACATTATCTGCCGCGAAAATTGTTAATTTCACCAATATTTTGTTATGATGCGCTAGTGCTATTCCCTGTTGAGTCCGGAGTTACCTGTTATCATCATCCGGGGTCTGGAGACTGACCAACAGACCCCGGATGATGTCTTCTGACCTGGATGATGTCGTCTCTGAGCGTTGCGCGCACCCACGACAGTTGGCTTGTTTACCTGTGATTTGCCAACAAGTGATGTGTATACAAGCCGACCGTCGCGAGTGCGCGGTCTGTAGGTCAATCTACAGACCCCAGATGATGATAACAGGTAACTCCGGACTCAACGGGGGATAGCACTAGCGTACGATAACAAAATATTGGTGAAATGAACGAGCTTCGCGGCAGATAATGCGTTATTTAGAGGCTGCGTTTCGGTGCCCCAGTCACTCCCACAACATGGATATACGCAGGTCTCATTATCTCCCGAAGGACTACAAATTACACAGAAGTTATATGGGTGAGTAAACGACCGCATTTTATGCCAGAAATAAGGTCCAGGTTGTAAAAAACAGTAGTTCCCCTTTAAGGGCTTAATTAGAACAAAACTGCCTCATGTAACCATCTTAGAACAGACTGGCCTTTAAACTGAATTGAGAGGGGTGGTGTGAACCCGTGATAGCCCACTCAAAAGAAACAGACTTACACCTAATAACCATGTAAACACACCAATTCATTTTTTGGAGGTGGAATATATCCCATTCTTACTGTACATTTGCCCAGCGTGGGGTAACCATCGGGTGATGTGACAAGTTTCGAGGAGAGACAGAAATACTTAAGTAGCAAAACAACGAGCTGTGTTTGACGAGGAGATTGAAACCGTAATCGGTGTGAGCAGTGAGAGCTGTCACTAAAGTTGCGAGGCAGAACCACTTTGCACATGTCCAAAAACTTATATTATGACTGAAGCTTTGAGACATGTGAACACATTTATCTTATCAGGTCCTTTTATTCAGCGCCCATGTAAACAGCTAATATGGAATCAAAGTGATTTCAATCTGGATAAAGAAATATTGTCCATGTAAACACAGCCAGTGTTCAAAACTGTTTTATCATATTCTTTTGACAAAAACACCCCCTTTACTCTTTACTTCTTATCAGTCGCACTATGCCATAATAAATATGGGCCTTTTTGGATACATTTTTGGAAGACCATGACTCCCAATGACCTATGCACCGCTCAACAGTTAAATTCATGATTTCACTGGTAGGAAATGTATTTCTATACCTGTTTGAAATTGCCGCTGCGTCTCTGCTCCCAGTCCATCATGTCATGGAAGATGGGGATCATGACATTTCTCAGATCAGGTTGCGGCACCAGCGTCACCTCCAGGAATGGCCCAATCATTGCCGGGATGAAGTTCAGCTTATGTTCCCCTGGTGGGGAGACACGGGTCGACGCAGAGGTTAGGTTTTCACTTTCTCCCCGGTTTTCTCTCCCTCACTGTTTATGTCGAGGACAATACGGCCAGCTCTAGACAGCAGCCCTCCTTTCTTCAGAAACTTCAGCCACAGTGGAAGCTGCTCTGATAATTTGGTTGGAGTGGGCTGCGCAATTAGGAAGAGGTATTTTCATAAACTAAATAATCGTGGTGCATATGCAGCATTTTAATTCATCACTGATAGGCTTCAGCATTTATATTAACGTCAAATAAAATAGAAATGATTTCAAAGTGCACTTGGAGAACACACTTGTACACACACAGCTACTGTGGAAATTACTATAAAAGAAGAAAATTGCATAGATCCATCACAGAGAAGAACAAATAGCATCCACTTAAAGCAGACTGAGGAATCGAGCTGGTTGCCATGGAGACAAATAGTTTTTCAGAATAAAGGGGGAAAAAAATAAAAACTTTTTAGATCCCATCAACTCAAGCACAAAGACACAGCGGAGAGTTTATTTGCGTTCTCTTTCTCTGAAGTCGGAGCGTCACACAGACTTCAAGAACTAAATATGAATAAATGAATATGGCATATTTCAGAGCATGTTGCTATAGACGCCGAGTGCTGCAATGGAAGACCAGAACTTCATTTTGAAGCAACTATAAATCTCATTTATCTTGCGTCTGACCCAGGGGTGTCAAACACACAGCCCGGTGGGACAAAACCGGCCCGCCCGAGGGTCTAATCTGGCCCGTGGTATGATTTTAAGTAACTGCTATTCCTAGGGTTCACACAGTTTTAGTAAAAGTTAACAGATCTAGAACTAAACAGAAATTGCAGTTATTTTTCTTACAAAATCTACCTTACATGTTTTGTAACAGGATAGTTCATTAAATGTAAACATTTACACAATGTACTTGTACTTCTTTGCACTAAACAAAGGGAAAAATTTGGAGTCTTCATTTTTTTATAGGTTAATATGCTATTGTATTACTGGTCCGGCCTTTTTCAAAGGCTTACCTAAATTCTGCCACATGCTGAAGATCTCACAACCCATCATCACCCTCATGTCTCCATATCTGCAGGGGGGAAAAAAAAAAATGGTTAGAAATGTTGCTGCTTTAAAATGGGGTCATGTTTAACATATTCATGAGAAAAAGTCCAGATCAACGGCCTTCTCTTGTAGTGTTCATGACCTCGTAAGGAGAAATTCTTTACGAGATGTAGTTTATATTCGAGTTTTCTTCATAACTGTATAATACGTCTGAGGAAAATGAAAGCTCCCCTACAGCTGAATCACGAGCTCAAAGCATTCTTTAATTACTGGCATTTATCTACACTTTACACCAAGCATCACTTGCCATCAACGCAACACGCCGTGAGAAAAATAAATACATAAACAAAATCACAAAATGAGTGTAACATTATATACATCATTCTCAGAGTAAATAGCTATTAAACTATGATTTTACAAGCAAACTAACCTTAATTATTATCGACAAAAATTAGGGGGTCCTAATGACCTGAAGGTGTACATAAGTAGATCGTCGCATAATTAGCATAAACATATAGCACATTAGCGTATGTTACTGTGTCAAAGCCTTAATAAACATAACGTTGCAACCACGTAACTGAAGGGGAGTTAAAACAAAAACCTTCAAAGGTTAAAGTTCTTGTTTTTTTTTTGCTAGAGCAAAACACGGACACTGACTCCACAGCATCTTCTAGCATCGACAAACTCTCGACCCTCATGACAATGTTTAGAGCGCAGGTAAAACCCCAAATAAACGCTTGAAATACTGTTAATAAAGAAAACCAAACAAGAAGGTTTTCAATAAAAACATCAATTATTTTTCTCTTAACAACAACAAGAACATTTTATGAAACTGGTGTCAGCTAAAAAAAATGTTTACACTCCTTCATTAAGTTACCCAGCTGCTAGCTTGCTAACTGTTAGCCACGGTGGCTTCTCTGCCCCGACAGTTGCCTAGCAACAGCGTTATCACCACGTACGACTCCGCAAATATTTTGTGCACCGTCTTCCCGCGTCCTAACCACAAGTTCCACTGGAAGGTAGCACGAGTGTGTGTATCCAGCTGTTTCTGAGCTTTGACCAAGAGCACGTACAGGATATGGATCTTGTTGAATCAGCATCTAACTACGCTAACACATGCAGCAGCAGCAGCCGCGTGGGCACATTTGCTTACTTCTCCAGGATCTTTTTCTTCTTGGAAGGAGAGAAGGACTCCAGCTGAAGACAGGGCTGGTTGATAAATATTACAGATAGGTAGAAGTACGAGTCCCACACCTGAAAAAGACAGAAAGTAAACCTTGTCAAGAGTCGGGGAGCAAAAACCTCCTTAAACCAAAAGTTTTCAGGGATTCAGTCAGCAAAGCTCATGATTTTACCTCTGGAATCAGTAGTTTCTTAATTCTTACTGCCAATTTAAACATTATATCTTAAAAGTAATATATTAACAGACTTTAATTTAATTAACTAATCCCTTGTTATTTTATTACAATTCTTTCTTTGGTGTCATTTCAGACTCAGCTTAGAGCTAATTTTGACATTTCGTGTCACTACGATGGCTTTTGTTTTGAAAACTGTGATGTGCAAAGATAAAAGAATGGATGCCTTTTATAATAAACGTGTCAGCGGTAAAGCACCGCCGCGGGCTGTTTTGATTCTCAGTTCTGAAGAACAGAAGCTTTTGTTCGCATCTACACGCACACATTTACAGGCTGGCACGTTTCACCTACCTTGTAGTCAAACTTGTCACTGAGAAAGTTCTTCCTCAGAGCGTCAGAAAGGTAAAGGACAGTTGTGATGATGACACTGAAAGAACAAGAGACGTAAGGCAGGGCGCGGAGGAGGCAATCGTGTCACCTTGGAGGAAAATGCACAACAAGGAACGGCTCAAAGCGTATTTAAAGCGGCTCTTTGGTAGAGGTGAAATAAAAACGACAAAGTGTAGAGACTGGTTTTTGGTGAAGGACAAATCACTGTCACCCTGCTATGACCTGAAGCTTTAAAAATACGCTTTTTCGGAAATACGCGCCATCAACAAACTCCGCTCTACTGCTTTAAATACCTTAATAACTATGTGGATAAAAGCATTTTATTGATCTTCCCCTGTCATATCATTCAATAGTGTCCTCCTCTGCCTTGCAGCCGCAGAAGTAATAGATCAGTGGAGGAAGACAAGGTTGTCCAAGGTGAGACAATTGTAATTTAAAAAAATGTCACTTGGATTTTTATTCATTTACAATCACCTGTCTGGTGCATCCTCGTGAACAGTTGGTTTAAGATGCATATTATGTATCTGAATCATTGATTTCCTCTCATCCAAGTCCTCTACTGTGTTCTGTTTTTGTGTGTGTGTGGTCTTACTTGTTTGTGACCAGTCGCATGACTGTCCAGTCTTTGGGAAACATTTCTGGCCTGATTAGGATCCTGAAGACTGTGAAGATATGGAGAAGGAAGTCCTGGGATGCACACAAGAAAATAAGTAGTTAACAAGTTGACAGTGGATCATTTAGAATCACCATGAGTCAAGAAAGGTCAAATCTGTACATCAATTTGTAGCTCTATCTAGCCTCCTGGCCTACAGCTTAAAGTCACTCTTCTGATTTCCCCTTTTTGAATAAAAAATACAGACTACTGCCACCTGCTGGTATGAAGAGTTACTTCCTGTTTGTGCCTTTTGAGAGCTGCAGTCTTTCTGTTGTGTTCAGTGACACACTGAGATGTTGGCGGTAGTTATTTGACAGTGAGTTTGGTGCATCCGTAGCTTTGAACACTATGATGAATGTTGCACTTGGCATACAAGAAATCACCATTTTTATTCTGACAGGAAACTACAAGACGTGGATGTCAGTGCAACTCTAACTCTAACGAGCCACAGAAACAGACGCATTTTCTTTCAGTATTTCCGAGAGTTCCCTCAGTTTTGTACCACCATCCTCAATTACTTACTCCTCGTTGCTGTGGGCAGCTGCTTCATTACCTCTCTGAAATCATTGCGGGAAACAGGCAACACTCAATAACCGTGAGTAATTTAGTCCCTTTTCCATTTTCCTTTCTAGCGTGTCCACGTCCTCGAGGCAAACCGTTCCACGCTGTTAATTTGCACAAAAGCATCATGTACGGTAGAATGCATGCGGTACACGCATGCGTAATTCATTTAAGTTATGCAGTTCTGGATGCAGTATTAGTACGCTGTAAAGAACGCAAATGTGAATTTGTCCGTGTCGCTCTCCGTGGTGCTGAAACATTCCAGTTTACTCTATCACCATATAAAGCGTCTTGAGACAATTTGTACTGTTACTGACGCTGTATGAATTCAATTTAATTGAAAACTGAATTGCATTATCAACAATGCTGTAGTATTTCCATATGTTCATTTATTTTAGACTGATTGAAGCCCTCTGTTTAATGTTAAAAAGTGAACCCATGATTCCAGGAGTGTGTTTCAGACTAGACCAGCGTCTGTTCAATTAGTCTTGAACACTTGTGATCCAATTATTAGTAGCTTCAAGAAGGGAATTTGACTTTTTAACCGTTTCTGATATTGTTCTGGTTGATGGAAAAATCCCAGTGGAGGGAATTTGTGACCTCATTAACTCTTTCTCTCTTTTTCTGAATTTCCACTGATCTTCCCTATCTGACCTGTCCCTGGCAACCCTTTGGCTTAATGTACACAAGAGTAGAGAAGCACATTCACTGTAAACCTGTGTGTGAATTCAGTTAAGAAATGTGCACTGAGTTTGAAACTACATAAAATAAACAGCATCCTCGGTTTTTCTTCCGAAAGAAACAAAAGTGAACCTTGAATTGCTTTTGCTTGGAACACTTCAATATATGTGCGATCAGCTTTATCGATGTGTGTTGATGTTAAATATCCAGGGAGAAAGAGAAGGACTAAGAGAGAGAGAGAGAGAGAGAGAGAGAGATGGATGCAGCAGTCTTACCCTCAGGTCGTCTTTGCTGCTGAATGCTTGCAGCAGCTGCTGGTAGTGCCTGTCACTCATCTGTCGCAGGAGGGCCAGTAAACACGCCACAAACTCTCCCTGACAGGACAAAAGCACAAAGAGCGACAGAGGGTGCTGCTCAGATATCATTGAGATTCAAAACATTTATGCAGAAAATAGTCAAGTAGGAGACTTCAGAAGGCTCTTTGTGTAATCTCTGGTACAGGAACCAGAGGAGGAAGTTATGTCGTGTCTACAGATTGCCCTTTATTAACCTGTTATGACAACCGGTAAGAGCTGCAGCAACATTAGTAGAAGTCTATTAAAAGTGGAAAAAAACCCTCCTCCCTCCACCCCTCCACTCATCACACAGTCATAATCTCAACATTCCCCTTCTGTGCTGCATTATAAATCTTAATTATTGCCATTAATGCTCATAGCGGAATTACAGTCGCCACGGCAGCAGCTCAATTTAAGATCTCTAATTACTCTTGCACATTTTGTTAAGTCCCAAAACAATTTACGGAAGTAAGTGCATGCACACACGCACACATATAGTGTTGTGTACAACATACAGTGACATCCTGGAACTGAAGTCTCATGGTAGGTCCAGCAGGCTGGGGCCGGTTGCTAATTTCCAGGATGGTTCGCAGCAACACTCCCAGCAGGCTTTCCACAATTAGGTCCACCTCCTCAGACACGGCGGGCTCCTGCGCAACAGAGAAAACAGTTCAGAAATGACACTCGGCATGCGAGATAAAAGGTTTTTATGGCGTTTTGTCTGATGGATATTAGTGCAGGGAGACAGGAAGTAGTGAGGTGAGAGAGAGGGCTAAAGCTTCAATTTATAAATAACAAGGTGAGCCATCAGGATCCTTTTTAAGCCGAAATATGAATCTAAAATGTCATAAAAAAAAAAAAAAATGGACGATTTCCTCTGCTAAACTTGCTCGAATGTTCCCCTAAAGTTACCTCGACTACTTCTGCACACTTCTTCTGCCAGCGCAGCCCCGAACTATAATCGACACCTGACGTCACTCCGAGCCAGAGCCTGCACCCCCTACCGTGCAATTTTATTTTATTCTTTTAATGAAGCGGTGCGGTTTAAAAATAAGAAGTTTCGGGGCTACTGGGGACGTTTTGAAACTATTAAAGTTCACAAAAGAGAGAGGAGAATGGAAAAAAAAAAAAAAGAATAAAAGAAGGTGGAATACAAAAGGAGGAAAAAGGCAGTCGAAGATTAAAGGCAACTCGGGGAAAGTGGCGAATAAACTGCGTGTATCTGTGTGTGCCTCTCCCTCTAGTCTCTACCCCTGACAAGGCAGACAGGTCTTGGACAGAGTGATAATGAGAAGGAGCCTCACTGGCACATTGGCTGCCACTACTGTCACTTCCCTTTAGATATGGTGCCAGTCCGTGTGTGTGTGTGTGTGTGTGTGTGTGTGTGTGTGTGTGTTCCCGCCGGGCGCCTTCGCCACTGAGATGCCCGTCTGGCAGCGAAGAGTGCAAGCCAGGCAACCTGAGCTGCTGCTGCTGCTGCTGCACGCACACAGGAACAGCTCAAAGCGACTGCCACTTCCACAATGCCCATTGCTAAATTGATGGCTCTCATTACTGAAGTGTGCAGCTGCCAGTTTCCCTGTTACCAAGACTAATTGACCATACACACACAACAAAGCAATCTGCTTTTGCAATGTATTGGCACGGAAACTGCTGTCAGACTAATTCCTGAGGCTTTGACTTGCTTTAAAGTTGTTTTCCGGCTAGAGAGGGCGGCGATTCTCGTGGAAAATAAAAGAGGAAAGCCACAATTACTAGTCCTGCGCCAATAAGGCTTTTGTTGACGGATTACAATTGCCACTGACTAGATGTACAAGATTAAAGGAGTAGTTTCACATTTTGAGAAATACTGTTATCAGATATCAGATTTCCATGAGGAGAGTCGGAAGGGAAAATAACGTGCGTCTGCCGTGTCTATAGGATGTGCATAAAGCTACGGCAAGAAGTAGTGCTAACTAACAGCTGGTGTCTGCTAGTTTAGGAAGTCAGTGCAGGTAATAGTCCAACACTGACTTCTAATACAAAGGGGTTAGGTTATGTACAGATGAAACAAATGAGATATATTTGTTATTTGTGACCCTTTGAACCGAGCTTGAATAGCTGTTCTGGTCTTTATGCTAACCTCGATGAACCAGCTGCATCCTCTAGCTTAGCATTTACTCTACCGATATGAGACTTTAAGGTAGAGTGGGGGTTGTGTAATGGCTCTCCGGCCCTGTTCGCACCTTTAAATTTAAATGTAGGCGAGCGCACCCAAGACACGTGGAGGACAAACTGATTTATAATCTAGACCAGACTGTTTTGGCAAAGCGAACCCCGATGTGTCTTGGAACGAATTAAAGGCCCGCCTACTCAGCTGACATCCCCTTTGTGAGCGGTTTTACCTCAGTCACCTTTCTCTACTATTCAACATCAATAAAAGTATAACTTTACTGCAATGCAGACAGAGTCTGTGACAGATATATATATATATATATATATATATATATATATATATATTTATAATGAAGACAATCTCTGAAGATTATTTTTGTTGCTTCCAGCTAGACGACCTGCTGCGAGCTGATTGCATACCTGCAGCAGGATTCAAATGAGCAATAATAAATGATCATATTATTCACAGCAGCCTCTGTGCAGCGTTGTTTGCATGGATGCTTCCCAAACTATGTGTGTTTATTTGCACACAGAGCCCAGAGCCGATCACGAGCGGCCGACCCGAGATGCGTGACTCACCGCCGAGCCATTTTCCTCCTTCTTGATGAGGGACAGCATGCTGGTGAGGATGCGGGCGCACATGACCAGGTCCCTCTGCTCCTGCATGTGGGCCTGGAGGACCCGGAGCACCACCGGCAACAGGATGCACCGCGATTCTGCGACGGAAGCGGCCACAAAGACATCAAAGACGGGACAAGCAGCAGAGACGACATTTTCATTAACGTTCTCCGGGGCCATTAGCTGTTTAGCTCCGCTTTCATGTTCACACGTAAACATTATGAACTGTACCTAATGTAATTCGTGTGTAATATTAATGTGATATGCGGGGGGGTTGTTTTTCTTGCCGCCTTTGGGGGGGGGCGTGCTGGAAATAAAGCACTGACACAGCAATTTGCATCAGTGTAAAGCCTTTATTAAGGACAACATAATGACACAGTGGTAGGTTCACTGCAGGGTAACAATTAGCTAAGGTGTGACTGCACCGTAGGAGCACAGGACTAATCAGTATAATTTGGACTAATAGCATGTTGGTGAGACAAACATGCAAAATATATACGTTACATAGACGAATCTGCTCAAACGTTTTCCCTGCTGTGTGCTCATAATGTCTGTCTTCGGCGTGTACAAAGTGTACCTAAACTGTGCATGTGTGATTGAGTTCTTACCCGGATTAATGTAAAGCTGGCTTTCCACGGTCTTGGCAATGCACTGCAGCTTGACGGCCTCCAGGGGGCAGTCAGCGTGGGCGGCGGTGGGCAGGCTGCCCAGCGTCTCCCTGACGAAACCGGCCACCTCCCGCACCGTGAAGATCTTCAACAGCTCGCCGTAAATTGTGGGAAACGTTCGCAGGAACACCGCCTGGCCAGAAAGGAGGAGCGTTTAAATAAAACGGGGTCATCTCTTATAGAACGAGATGTTAAACCTGGTAAGAATAAAGCACCCTTCGCAAGTCTTTCATTCGGTGCATGCGGAGGGCTGTTGTGTCAGGAAAACAGAAGTAAATATTTACTATTGTGCCCCGAATCCCTGGCATGGACCGGATTTGGATGGAGCCGTGGCAGGCCGAGATTACGCGGATTAAACTGAAGGGACTGCCGGGACTGCTGTCCGTCACTTGTTTGTACCTCGCTGTCAGAGGCTCCTTCTTGCTGTCCTGTTCTGTCGGACTCTCGGCGCCAGAGATTTTGCCTTGCGTCTCTTTTTATTTTCACTTGATCACAAAGTGCCGGCAGGAAACAGCAGCTGTTTTTGCTTCGCTGCCAAAAGTGTTTTACTTTGAAATTTCTCAACTGTTTTCTTGGATTTCTTAATATTTAAACTGTCCTCACTGGTTCATGAAGACATATACAGGAGAATTTAGATTTCTAATAAAGATAACACAATTACATACAATATACGTTCTTATTACAAGTCTAAACTATTCGTGTCTGTATGTGGCTTTGCTGTTTGTGTTCTTCCTTGTATGTATTTGTGGATGCTGGCCACATGTGTGTGTGTGTGCGCGCCATATTTGACAGATTAACTGGGATTAACCGTAGCCTGACCTGCATCCTCCCTCAGCTATTGTTGTGTTGAGAATCCAGATTACTCTCAATCATAAGTCAGTGGAGGAGTGAAGCTTGAGTGAGTTTTTCAGGCTGCATGGACGGGACGCAACTTGAATATGTAATGTTACGCTTAGAATTTGAACTGAGGAAAAATCATGACAAAAAATGTTGAGTTTGAAAAACACAGGCGTAATGACTCCTTTTGTCAGTCGCTTGAGTACTGGAGGTTGTTATAATTGTTATGTAATGAGCTGTGAGTAGAAACACGTATTCAGGGATGACACAGGTGAGAAAACAAAGGAAAGGTAAATGGATTGTCACGCATGGAGAAGACAAGAGATCAAACAGACATCACAAAACAGAGGCAAAAACGTCGGTGTTTCCCCGACAAGTGTGCGCCGACACACGACCTCCCAAGCATCTGTTTCTGGTGTGTAATTAGGATTATGTCTGCCGGGCTTTAGCTCGTTTGTTTTGGTCTGTTTTGGAATCGGTGAAGGCGGCCGCCCCGCTGTGCAGACCTCCCACCGGAAAAGCAAAAGCCGCCACAAAAAAATCCCTGTTCCGTCTCCATCCCCCTCCGGCAGTGTGAAATTCAATTACAGCCAATTTCTCACCTATCGCGGCTTCAGAGTCCTCCAGGAAGAAAGCAAGACACGGCGAGCGAGTACCAACAGGAACCACATTTACACATGCATGCACACTTTCAATAAGGCGCAGAGGATGTAAAAACGTGTTTGTGTTTGTCGCAGAACTCGAACGTGCACGCACCTGTGTCTGCGCGACGGGGCTGATGCCTTTGTTTTCCTGCGAGAGGAAGAAGCGGATGGACATGAAGAGCTCGTGGATGCAGACTCTGAACTCCTCCTCGTTCTGGCCCCCCGTGGCCAACGAGAAGAGCCGGCGAGACTGGATGATGTACTTGAAGATGTACTCGCTGGCCTGGAGGACACAAAGAGCAATCATCTATCATTTGTCGGGTAATGAAAAAGCAATAGAGGACCCACTTCGCTCGCAGTGAAAGTGGTCAAAGAACAATGCAATATTAAATTTGGCCCCGGTGCATTTAATCTAAAGTTTTATGAATCCATCTATATCTTTGAGACAAGTAGTGAGACAAAATGGAGAATCTGAAGACACCACCTGAGGCTCTTTGAGATTACACTGGTAACTTTTTTACACTTTATTTAATAGAAACTTGAAATTACAAAGGTAACTGAAAAAAATCAGACTGACCCTTTAATGAAACACATAGTAAGTTGTAGCCCTAGAGTAAAGTAGCTAATTAAAGTAAAATAATCATATACTCTAACAATGCACTTTAATTTAACTGTTCTTGAGCTTATCTATTATGTTATATGTATTATGTGTTGTAATTAAACATGTTTAAACTCTATATATCACTTATATGTCTGAACGACCGGGGCTGAATAATTAAGCCAAAGCAGAAATGCAGTTCCTCAAATGGCCACTGGGGGCAGGTTTCAAAGGTGAGTCAATCTCCATAGACCCCATTGGTGAAATGCTCAGATGCGGCTGTTTTGGTTTTGAGCACAGACTGTATATAAATATGGACAACATGTCCCCACTTCCTTGCATTGGCCGAACTGACGCTATTTTCCCAGGGATACGGACAGCGCCATCTTGCGACTTTGGAGCCAGAGTCTGTGCAGTACGGTCTGAGGGTGGAGATATGAGGAGCCACGATATCGACGACCCGCCGACACCTTGACCAGATGTTTTTGTTTAATTAGTACTACACTCTATTCTACCTCCACCAGCTACAAGGAAATGTTGGATTATACACGGTTCCTATTTTCTGGTGCAAGTCCCACCCACTAACATGGAGGGGGTGGAGCTTATGACCTATACTGCAGCCAGTCACCAGGGGGAGCTCTACTTGCTTTGGCTTCACTTTTAAGGCGCAGTTCTGCCATCCATATTTATACAGTCTATGGTTTTGCGTGGCAGATGGGTGCTTTTGCATGTTGCTTTCCGTCTGCCTAGGCACTGGCTCCAACTTTATTCGTCATTTTCGAATTAGCAGAGTTACGTGAAGTCAGGCACTGCCAAGCTGACTCTAGCTGGAGCCACACCGGCACCACACTGAGCTTCAGATCCGCTCCCCAGGAACCCTATGGGTGGCGTCACAGTCAGCGGTGAAAAACACGTCTGTGGCGAATCCCTTATTTATTATCTACTGCCCACAGACTACCATTCGCTTCTGAGAGGATTCTGTAGCACGGTGAGCCACAGTGGAGAAGCCGCAGCACACTTCAGTGACGCCGTATCTGCATGACTCATTAGAATAATGTGATGAGGATCCCCGACACCAGAGGCACTGCATTTCTGCTGATTAAAATTGCACGCGGCGTAATAGACAGAGGAACAGAATGGTGGCGCGACGTATTCGCTGATGACGGGGAGATAAATTAGCCAGAGTGGCACTCGGAGGGAGCAAATTGGTTTGTTTGCATGTCTGGATGGTGTAATTGTGTATGTATATGTACAGTAGGTGATTGTGTATCTACTGTAAAGAGACAGCTGTGTGTAGGAACGCACGGTTTGGAATCATCACTCCCGCTGCCTTTGTGTGTGTGCCTCACCTTGAGCACCTGCTGTATGTGATCCTGATGCTCTGCATCAACAATGCGGTCCACGTACCACTTCAGTACTTTGATCAGGTCCCTGGAGAAGACACACACACACATACACACTCAGTATCACCATTTACCTCTAGGTGGAACGTTTCTCTCGCAGGATTCTGTGAGTATAGGTGAGGCAATGCAGACTTTTCGGAATGCAACACTCCATCATGGAACATTTAAATCAGTTTCAGGAAGCATTATTTCACTTATTACATCCAGCTGATCTTAAACAGGAGCAATAACGGCTGGCAATTTGCTACTTAATCACTTTTTCAAGGCATTTTAAATTGGGGAAGATTGAAATGAAACTCTAGCTATTTGAAGAGGGTTCTTCTTCATCCGGCAGTGCACCGGTGACAGATAAAGAATAAAGTGATTACAAAATAAAAGGATTTTCTCCTTCTAATTAGGACTCGACAACATCTTGTTTCCATATTAAGAAACTGGAGTGGATTCTTAATAAGAATAGGTAATCACATCTGTTTTTGGTTTTTGTGTTAATTAAAATGTGACACTTCCGATGAAATAATATCACAGGTAAAATAGTTTAAAGCAGACTGATGTGGCAGTAGTGTATGAATGTAGAAGAAGAGACTGGAAAAATAAAAGAAAGAAAAGAAAAAGAAGAGGACAGATCCGGCATCTTAGCAGGTACAGAGAGTGTGAAGAAGACAGCCGGCGAGAACAGCAGGTTGTGAATATGTGCGCACGTGCGATGGATGAGGAGGAGAAGCTGGGAGGTGGGGGAAAATCAAGCACTATTTGACAATTCACTTTTCGTCAGCCAGGGGGCACCATAAGCATGTTGTTCGCTCGAAATCAAAGCGCAGAGCAGAGCTGCCTCTCGGCGCTGACGTAGGTTGGCCTCTCGTCCTGCCAGCTCATGTGATGCGTTATTAAAACACAATACGTGGGTAGGGTTTGCTCAGATTGTGTCAGAGGCTGAAACACATACCTGTAGGACAAAGCTCCGGCAAAGTGGCTCTCGATGTAGGTGTCCATGACTGGTTTAAAATGCTGGAATTTACTGTCCTGGAGGAGGTTGATGATATGAACCTAGGAGAAAAACAGAAAATACACATAATATTAAGTATTCACTAGTGTAAGAGATCAATTTCTGTGTTTTTAATCTAGTTTGCCACCTTTGAGATCACCACTAACAATTAAAAATGAAGAATCTTTTGTCTACAGTGCCTGAGTATAATAAAGCTGAGCTGTAAAATGAGCACAACTGATGAATCAGTTTATTTTATTTCTGACAGGTGGGCAATAAAAGGAGAGCGATATCAAGTGGAAAAGAGAGGAGGAGGTAGCGGCAGTTCGCTCGTGTTACTTTATGTTTCCCCCGTGTGCCGGTTGTTATACAGTGAGCTGAGTTTGTCCAAACCGCAGGAGATAAGTCTAACTTCTTGGATTGATCTCAAAGCCACGAAAAGGAAACTTGAGGGCTGCACGGGCTCGCCGGACTTTTCCATCGACGGTAATACCACGCTGAGAGGAGAAAGTGTGTTCATGTGTCAGCGTGATGCAGAAAGAGAGAAAGAGAGATAGATCGATCGATTTCTGGCTTCGGCTCGGTGCAGCGTGACCAGGGCGAGATTGGTTCAGCGAGCTCTGAAGCGTTACATCACTAGATCTTTCTCCGGCTGTTTCTTTTCTCGCCGTTTGACTGGATCAGGTGGCGCTCGACGTGTGCAGAAAAGGCCTAAAGAGACGAGGTAATGACAAGGCCGCTAGGATGGCGTACTCACCAGCGAGTCAAACACCTTGAGGCCGTATCTCTGGGAGCTTTCGTCCAAAATGCCAAAGAGAGTGTCCAAAGTGTCCTGTAAAAACTGGTTGAAGAAGTAAAACAAGCATTTAGACACAAAAACCTTCTCTCAGTCAGAACCTAAAAGGCACATGGACTTAAATGTAATCTAAAACCAGAAAAGCAGGAGCTAATTAAGACGTGATTGAAGGCCTACTTTGACAATCTCCGAGCCATCGATCTCCTTCAGCTTGGAGAGGCTGTCGTTGATCCTCTCGGGGTGGGCTCGCCACTTCAGCAGGTCCAGCATATCGCCTGAAAGGGTAAGACACAGCAAAAGGGGGACTTACAAAAACAGAAGAGACAAGCAGAACCGATAAAGGCACGCCTCGTGTTTGTTTGTGGAGAAAAACAGCATTTACGAGAGCACCTCAGATCACAAAGCATCATCACGCTCTTCAATTACGGCCCCCAAAAAACTCAAAACGAATCTAAACAAATGATGACATTTTCAAGTGCAGCGGGATAGAGGAGATAAAAAGCCATTTTCCTGAGCCACAGTCCCCAGACGTACGAATGAATAAAACATGAGGCTCGAGAAGAAAGTCTTTTAGCTGTCTCTCTGGATTCTGTTCCACCTGAAGCGTTTCTTTTTGCAACTTTATGTGTGAATTTGTTTTTGTGTCGTTTCTCTCCAAAATGTGGGTCAAATATATTTTTTTGTTCCCCCCAAAAGCTTTGCAAAATTTCTAGAATCAATTCAAATGTATTTTGGTAGAACTGTAGCAAGTAAACTCCTGCCTGCAGCTTTTAAGTTTATGTAATCAAACATTGACTAAAAATCTAGACTGACTTTTTTTTTTTTATTAGTCTAGTGAAGTCTGTGATCCACCAGTAACTCAGTCTCACCATGTTTCTACTTCATCGTTCTAACAATTCTTCAACACAACTGAATCATTGTTGCCGAGATTCCAACTTAGCAGTTTGGAGGCTAGGTTAAAATGATCGGGTCACAAAATATATTTTTTTGACAAGTGCAACGAGTTTTTATTCCTCTGTAGAGTGTCAAAACTGCCAGAAGAGGGTGAAGAAGTAGTAGATGAAGAAAGAAGAACACAAAGAACAAGAGCAAGAAGAAGTAGAAGAACAAGAACAAGGAGAACAAGAGCAAGAAGAAGTAGAAGAACAAGAACACGAAGAACGAGAGCAAGAAGAAGTAGTAGAACAAGAACATGAAGAACAAGAGCAAGAAGAAGTAGAAGAACAAGAACAGGGAGAACAAGAGCAAGAAGAAGTAGAAGAACACGAAGAACAAGAGCAAGAAGAAGTAGTAGAACAAGAACATGAAGAACAAGAGCAAGAAGAAGTAGAAGAACAAGAAGAACAAGAGCAAGAAGTGGAAGAACAAGAACAAGAAGAGGTAGATGTAGAACTAGTAGAAGAACAAGAAGAACAAGAGCAATAAGAAGCAGAAGAAGAAAAAGTAAAAGAACAAGAACAAGAAGAAGTCGTCGTCATTCACATAAACAATGTATTTGCTTCAACCTGATATGATTGTCTCCTGCTATTGTTTTCCTTGTTTTCCTATTGTATGCAGGGATACGCCACCTCACTCGATCGTGATAGCCAATAAACTCAGGCTACAACCCTAAGGTTGGATTCCAACCTACGCCCTTTGCTTTTGCCCCACAACTTCCTATCTATTTCCACTGGCACTATCAAAGACAGGGCCCTCTGATCAGGCCAGTCTGTTCTGACTGAGGTGACATTTTAATTCTGATTGGTATATTATTCTGACCATTAGTGGAATACCAGTGGCGACTCCACTTCCTTGCATTGGCCAAATTGAAGCTTTTTTTAACAGGGATACAGGCCCAACGCCATAATGCGACTTTGGAGCAAGAGTCTGCGCAGTACGGTCCAAGAGTGGAGCCACGGGGAGCCGCTCTACTTGCTCTACCTTCACCAGTTACAAGAAAATGTTGGATTATACACTGTTTTACAACTCTCACAGGCTTTACGGAGCTGTTGGCATGGCAACTGGTGGTCGCCGTTATGTCACATCCTGTTTCTTTCTAACACTGTGTGTCAGATGATGACTACCCCAGGCTATCACGACCCTGCACATTGACACTTTTGTTCATACGCTCGCATTCTCACTTGCTCAGAACCTGTCCCTCAAACCTTTAAACATATTAAATTTTAAAATGGCTTTTATTTCAGGTGCGGGATCTTAATCTTTTGTCAATATTTCTTCTACCTGCTACTCGCTGAGAGACAAAGTACAATGAAAGTTAATTAAAAAGTGGCGGAAACACCTCGCCGGGCGAGCCGCCGAAATGTCAGCGCCCGAGCCTCGTTTACCATTTTGTGTGAGCTTGGTGGAGCAGAGGAAGCTGGTGATCCAGAAAGACTCCTTGGTGCCTTTCAGCGTCTGATTGTTGGACGGGAGGTTGGCCTTGGAGAACGGCAGCTTCAGGTAGCGCGAACAGTCGGCCAAGTTGCTGTTCTCTTCACACTGTATGGAAAGAAGAGCGCACGTTTCGTAAACTGGCACTGTGATTATTTAAATGTCAATTTGTCAGAAACATTTAATTGCGTCATGCTGTTTGACTGAATAGAAATAGAAAAGGAGGAGATACAGCATTTCCACTTAACTTACAAAAATATATTTCTGTACTGGGTAATAGATTCTTAGGCAAATATTCCACCCGATGGAAGGATAAGACCGCAAAATGATGAGCCTTTGTTATGTTGGGGATTCAATGTGAAGCCTTAATGCAAAGCTGAGTCTGTTTGAGCTCCGGAGCTACCACACAGTTTGGACTGATTCTTCTGTGTCTATTTTGGGTCTGAGGAGAAACTAGGGCATGCCAGTTTCATTGAGCTTTTCAGCAACTTCCATCTGGCACCGGAGCGGGCCTTTACCCCCTCGACGGTGGGAACACACAAGGAAGGCTAAGAAAGTTGGCAGGCTCGGGTCTGGGGTTTGTTTGGTCGGATTAAATCTTTTAACCTGACAGGAAAACAGTACAGTGAAAACCAAAGACTGTTGAAATAAACTACATTAAATAATAAATCTGATTTCACCGCCAGTAAAATCTCCGTCTCGGAGAAGGAGGTCCATGCACACACCCTTCGCTTGCAGCTGAGGAAAGACGCACACTCTGCAATTACTCTGAATTACACTCAAGAAAGCGTCGCAGGAGCTTTTAACTGGGCACGCTGGTCGTTTTATTTGCTTTAAGTCTTCTGATGTGTCAAAGCCTTAATGTGTGGAAGCACGGTCACGCTAAATAAAGAGAAACAGACTAGCTGGGGTACCAACTGTCTCTTACACAAGCAAACACTCGCTCATGGTTAGATTCTACCCCACAGCCTGTTACGTAAGTGGACATTACTCACTGGCCCGTCTGCCTGCAATGGGCTGATGTGAGCTGTTTGTCGGCCGGTGGCACCAAACACTGTGATAATGTAATGACTGTATTTTGCCTTTTAGAGGGAATGATTCACATAATTACAAATAGGGTGTGATCCCATTTGGAGGGCCCCTTGGCAACGCCTGTAAGGATGCAAAACAGCGAGTGGGATCAGTTTAGAGAATCTCCGAGCCGCAGTTTTCCAATAAGCAAAACAAACTTTTGATCCGACGTCCTGAAATCTCATTTTGTAATTGCAGCTTTCCTCACACCCTCTCAATCTTGGATTGAATTACTCATCAAGATTCTGCAGCGCGTGTGCCAAAAACAAATACCCTGCCAAGGACACGTTCAGTTCGATGTTGCTCCATCAAACTCTTACTAGTGAGGCTATGCAGGTCCTTACCTTATGGATAATGAGCTCATGTGTGCCATCTGGCAGAGTCCTGCCATCCTCCTGCATCAGAGGAACAAAGGAGTAGCCAAACAGTTTCTTCTCCCCTTTGTCTTTAGCTGTTAAACAAAAAAACATGGAAATTAGGCTATTTCATGAAAATAAAACTAATTCTCCTTTTGACATTATACAATATAAAACCCCTTTTCCAGTAATTCATACCAGTATTTTCTAGTTTAAGTCATGACTAAGCTGAGAAGCATTTTTAACCCCTTCTGGTTGGTCCCAGTCTTGTTTTGTAAAGAGAAAATCTAAATTATTCTGTGGAATCTGCCAGTTTCAGCACAATTAATCAGCAAATACTCGGAAAGAAGAGTTCTGCTAGCCCATGTAAACAGAAATGTAAGCAATGCTGGTTTGAAAACATCCAAAACAGATGCTTTGTGAACATTTGATGAAGCATCTGCGGTACACTTGATGCAATTTACTAATAAAAAACCTCTGCTACAGCTGCTTCTGGCCAAGCCCAGCCTCAATGTTGCATGCTGCACCTGTAACCACACTACATTAAGTCAGACTTAAAAGAAGCACTCTTCTGCAAAACCACTGAGGGGAAGAAGAAAAAAAAAAACCTATACTATACAGCAATAATCAGATTTTCAGATGCTGTTAAGTTAGTCTTCTAGGGCCTGATTTATGTGGTCTGCTGTGTTTTCACAAAGCCCCCTCAGAGCTCTGGGCATAATTTGCATTATGAACACATGTAATCTGATTTATCTGCTGCTTTCACAGTAAAGCGCTAATGCGTGCACAGCGGGAGGCGAAAAGCGGAGTTTCTGTTTCCTTTCATTTCAACACCAGAGATTCATTTAGGCAGCGTCCACCAGTTTTATGTACGCGTGTGTGTGTTTGTGTGTTCAGTCTCTTAAGAGAAGAGGAGAAGCACGTTTCACTGTGACAAACGTAGAAAGTGATACTGCAACCGCTTTATTTCCGTCTTGCGTTGCTGAGATTGTTGGTTCATTTGTGAACGTTTGCTCTATTTGGACAAGTTGTCAAACTCCTGTAAATCCTCGCAGACTCTGTGAGATTAGGACAGATTAAGTGGTACTGTGTGAAACGCAGGCTAAGCTAAAATCGACAGACCAGGCAGAGCTTGATGTACGGTATGTTGTTTTTTTTTTTTTTTTTTAAAACTGCTGCACCGAATCATTGACTTTACATATAGATGGATGAATTCTCTGTGAGCTCATCCACAGGGTTCATGAAGTACAGGTTTGGAAGTACAGTGTGGGTGGCACCTGCTCACCATGTTGGCTACGACCGACTCCAACTAGACAGACAGCTAGCAACCTGTGATTCAGAGCAGCCACGACCTCAATAAAGCATGACTTAAGATTTAAAAAAAAATATATATACATCTACTCTGGTACACTTGTCATGAATAGTGAAACTGACAGTAGAATTCAAAAGCGTTTTTGTGGCAGTGAACATGTTTGTGTGTGTTGTAAAGTCAGGCATTCTAACAAGGAGGTCTATGAGACTTGAATTTGGAGCCTCAAGTGGCCATTTGAGGAACTGTAGCCGTTCCTTTATCAGCCATAGAAGTTGCTGTTTGTACCAAATACACTACACAATTTTACACCCACTTGCCAAAACATTAGGTACACTAGTGATACATGCTAATCTAGCAGTCCTACACTAAATCCCCCGTCACGACTATTACAGTGTTCAGTTTATGCTGAAACAGCGTCAGAAAGGTGGTAATTCAGCAGTGTCATCGTGCTGGGGGACGCAGTTTGTGCCGCTGTTGACCTGGATTGAATTAACCACAAGTTTTGTTTCTGAAACGGCGATGTCAAAATAATAACGTAACGCATTACGACTCGACAGTACTACAAACCACAGTCTCCAAAATGAAAACACAGTTGAATCATCAGCTCTCACCATAGCCTTCATGAAGCTAAGTGCACGACTGTTACATTAGAATGCATTCGTGTACACGCTGAACTGGCAAGTAAGCGTACAGTACAATGTGATAGTTTGGAGGCTGTAATAAAAGGAAGGACTTCATATTTTCATGTTCAGTTGCAGAATCCATAAAGAAACAGTCAGCTTTAATAAAGCATTGCACCGCCGATGCTGGGGCTGACAAGTCCTCATAGTCTCTTTAGCACCATTTGGAAATAACACTGGACTCCTCACAAACAAATGAACAATTACAGCCAGATGCATAATAAGTGCAAAACCCAGACAGCACTGAAAAGAAAAAAAAATAAATAAATATCAGCTTAATTGAAAATGAGATCATACGTCTGCAGGCAGGTTGTCCCCTAGCATGGGAGCCCTAGTAGTATAATAATATGGCCTCTCCAGTCGGGTGTCACCACAGGCCTAAATTGGGATCCTAATAGGCAGCCCTTGGGTGGCAATACCGGCAGTGCCAGCAGTAACAAGGCTACTATATCTACTGCACACGGGCATAATAATATCAGCTTGTTATGAGAGGAGAGACTCGGCCTTCTCCCCGTAGCCCAGAAAGAGGGTGAGAGAGAGTGAGAGCAATATTTTGGGCATAATTAAAGTTTTGTCTCATTAGGAAATGAGAAGTTGGACAAACTAGTCTCATTACGGAAAGGCTAAAATGAGCTTGGATACTCTATATGTGGAGGGGGCAGCAGCCTTGGGGCTTGAGGTTGGAGGGAGCGAAGCAGGAGGGGAAAGTGAAGGTTTATAAGCCAACAGCGATGCCAGCAAGAGAAAGATAGAGGCGGTTTTGTGTAATTTAGTGCAACTCTCAGGCTTATGTGCGACGTGACTGGAGTCAGGGCAGGATGACGGCGCTTTATCTCCGGCCTCCCAGGAGGGACGCGGCACCTCAGGCACATGCAGCTAACGTCTGAAAGCTCGGTGAAATAACCTTTCCTAGATAAAAAAACTCACTGGAGCAGTGTCGAAACTCAAAGCGGACGTGCGATCCCCGGAACATGTCGACGGGGATGGGCAGCTTGATGTGCTCCGCCCAGCGAGGGCTGTTGTTGTGGTACAGCACCAGGGAGTGGTACTCGTCGCCACCTGGTTCGCCCGAGCCGGCGGCCACGTGACCCTGAGAGGCAGAAACAAGCGAGCAAAGAGTTAGAATACAAGAAAAAAAATCATTTAGACAGAGGAAACGAGAGCAGATGCAAGATAAAGGCACGGTGCATTGATGAGTGAATGAGGAAAAGACATGAAAGCACCCAATAAATGTCAATAAAGCGAGGAAGACCAGGTTTACACATGTGTTTATGTGTGTTTTGGGGGTTGCGTGCCATGTGGTGGCAGCAGCAGAGGCAGCCGGGTTATATTTGACTCTGTCTTCTAGCCAAGGCCAACGCAGTGCAGGAAACCACAGAGGCAGACTGTCACAGCGTCGAGCCAGAAATGGGTAACACACTGGAGAGACGCTCGGCTCTCATCTGGGTCAGCCATGTTTAAATGAGGAGTTTTGCTCCAAAATAAAAACCCCAGTATCAGAGAGAAAAAAAAAACTAAAAAAAAACGGGGTTAACCGAGGACTGAAATATTTGCAATCGTAGAACACAGTGTTCAGCCACACTTCAATGACAACTGTAACACAAAACGAGCTTTTTACCCTGAGGATCTGTCCGTCGATGTCCAGCACATACACGGTGATCTCCACGTTCCTCGCTACGCTCTTCCCACCCTTCTCAAACTCTCCTTTCTCCAGCGTGACGTAGAGGTCGTTCCTCATCTCTCCTGCAGGAACAGGAAGGGGAAAAAAGCATTGATTATGCACACGAGCGAGCGTTATTAACGGCCTCTCAGCAGATTTTCGGCGCAGTCCTTCATGGCAGGGGTGATATATTGTGTTGTGAGTTACGACATTTGACCACCACAGCGCGCGGGATTTGAAAGCCTGCCGTAAGCAGTGTCATTTTTAATGAACAGGAAAAGTCATGCCAGCGAGGCTGTTAACTGACTCTGACGAGGGATGACAAGGTCAAAACAGGCCAGGCAGGGAAGAAAGAGCTGAATGGCAACCTTTTTTGCTTGTTACCTTTGATTACTGGTTACATACATATAGTATTTTTTGATCAGTTCAGCCTTTTTGAGGTCTGGATGTGTGAAATAAGTCTAGAAAAGCCTGAGGGAATACACATCCTTTAACACAGAACCTTTCTTTTTAATGATTGCTGCCCCCGTTTGACTTTTTTTGATAGCTTTGCGACCAGTTTTGGAGGTCTGGAAACCTCAGACGGCACAAATTCTAAAGAAATTTCCCCCGCTTTTCGTTCACAGGAAGTCCAGCAAGTGTTTCCAGCCCACCAGGTGTCATTTTTCAGAAACAACAAGAGGTCATGAAATAGGGTCAAACACAAATATTCTGTAAATGCCAAACACCTATAAATAGCGCCGTTATCACGCTGTTTACACTCTTCCTTCCTACATGCACACTATAACAATACAGAACATATACACTGCATTGCCAAAAATATTCACTCACCCATCCAAATAACTGAATTCAGGTGTTCCAATCACTTCCATGGCCACAGGTGTATAAAATCAAGCACCTAGACATGCAGACTGCTTTTACAAACATTTGTTAACAGTCGTGAAATTTCCTCGCTACTAAATATTCCACTGTCAACTGTCAGTGGCATTATAACAAAGTGGAAGCAATTGGGAACGACAGCAACGCAGTCACTAAGTGGCAAGCCAAGTAAAATGACAGAGTGGGGTCAGCGGATGCTGAGGCTCACAGTGCGCGGAGGTTGCCAACTTTCTGCAAAGTCAATGGCTACAGACCTCCAAGCTTCATGTGGCCTTCAGATTAGCTCAAGAACAGTGCGTAGAGAGCGTCATGGAATGGGTTTCCATGGCCGAGCAGCTGCATCCAAGTCATACATCAAGTGTCAGATGCAGTGGTGTAAAGCACGCCGTCACTGGACGCGTTCTCTGGAGTGACAAATCACGCTTCACCATCTGGCAATCTGATGGCTGAATCTAGGTTTGGAGGTTGTCAGGAGAACAGTACTTGTCTGATTGCATTGTGCCAAGTGTGAAGTTTGGTGGAGGGGGGATTATGGTGTAGGGTTGTTTTTCATTAGCTGGGCTTGGGCCCTTAGTTCCAGTGAAAGGAACTCTGAATGCTTCAGCATACCAAGAGATTTTGGACAATTCTATGCTCCCAACTTTGTGGGAACAGTTTGGGGATGGCCCCTTCCTGTTTCAACATGACTGCGCACCAGAGCACAAAGCAAGGTCCATAAAGACATGGATGAGCCAGTTTGATGTGGAAGAACTTGACTGGCCTGCACAGAGTCCTGACCTCAACCTGATAGAACACCTTTGGGATGAATTAGAGTGATGACTGCAAGCCAGGCCTTCTCGTCCAACATCAGTGTGTGACCTCACAAATGCGCTTCTGGAAGAATGGTCAAAAATTCCCATAGACACACTCCTAAACCTTACCTTCCCCATGTGTATTTTCAAATAAATCACAATGCATTTCATCGGAGAAAACAACGACACCATAACACACATATACATATGTTGCATCAGTCCCAATGGGTTAAAACGCACCATTCCTGGGGGGTGAAGGGTTAGGACGCATAATAAAATGAGCTAAAATGCCCTAAACAGTAAAGTCCCCCGGATCTTTATTGCGTTCCCTCCCCCCTGCTCAAAAAACACAACTTAATTCTTGCACTTTATGTGAGTAACCAAGTCAGTTAAAGCGTCCAAACTGAGCTCATTGTCCAGAATCCCTAAAAACTAAAATTAGACGTATAAAAACTTCTAGACAGCTTCTTCTTCCGTCTAACACGACAATCTGCAAAACCACTTAGGGGACATAATCCGGGGAAGCAATACTCTACATCTTTTTCCGTATAACTGCTGCTGAATGTGCAATAACTATGTGGGGCCTGACGTTTATTTCCTTCTGTAAATGAAGTGAAAATGGTACAAAGCATGCTGGGTAGAGGATAAAGAGGAAAGGCTTGCTGCCTTCTGCAGCCGCGCTGTGGTCTGACACTCTGTAAGACTGGTCGGCCGTGTAACCTCAGTGCTCATCATAGCGTGCTCATCATATCTCTATCACTGGGGTCAACATTGATTTTCCTGCTCGTAACGGCGGTAACCGTGGCAACGTGAGGCAGTCTATACAAAGCCGTACTGTACACTTTATAGGCACACGGCGAGACTTGACGCACACACACAAGCAGCAGCAGTTTTTTTTTTTATTTGCAACAGGGAACAGGAGGAAATGATGGCGCAACTGGAAAGAGTGTGTGTGCAAAAGACAGAAATCCACAAAAAAGAGAAGGAGAGTCAGTTTCCTGTGCCCGAGGGTGGACGTACACGAGCGGAGAGGGCGAGAGCACTCAGCGTTAAGGGTGTGTAGCCAGACAAAGACAAAGAAAGACACGGGCGAGCATAAATCTGTGTTAGTGAGGCGCTTGGGGGGGACTACAGTCTGTGGTTCCTCTTTATCTGCGTGACCAGACAGCATACCTCACTTATTTGAGGGATCAGCTCTTGTTTGGAGGAGAAGAGTAGTCCCCCGATGTCCAAATCTCATAAAAGAAAGCTAATTCAGACGCTACCTTTCAGTCACTGCTCTTCCCTCTTGCACATGTAAATATAAACAAGTACATTTGTAGTCCCTCGTTCCATCTTACTGTCAAGTGGTTGTGCATTTGTTACCAAGGCAACAGGACCCGTGAAGCCTGAGGGCCTCTTCAGGGGGTAGCGTCATTTAGAGATGCAGCTATCTGAGAGATGCCTATCTACCTGAACACAATATTTCATCTTTCAGATGGCACCCTTAGGTAATATTCAAATACCACCCAACTCAAGTAATAGGTAGGGGTGTCAGGTGTTATGAGACAACATATACGATATAAAAAAGACTAGAAAAGACAGCATTAAGTGTGCTTCCTCAGAAGATGTCAGCTTAAATATCATGTAATACATCCCGGTTTGCTTCCTGATTGAAATGACACCCTAAGTGCCCGTTTTATGATTGCCTGATCACACCTGCTGCCTGGCCGATGCTTGGAGGGAGACTGTATCTGATGCATAAAAAAAAAAGAGAGAAATGACAGGTTTTCACCAGCAGCAACAGCAGCAGCAGCCGTTCGTGTGGAATAAATAAGGCGAAGGGGCGGGGAGTGTCAGCACAGTTATTAGCAGTGCCGCCGCCGCATCGCAAAAACGAGGGCCCTCGTCGGAACGGGCCAGCTGCGGCCGTTGTGTCTGGAGGCCACGTGCTCTGCCAGACACTGACTTCTAGAGGGCAGGCTAAGTTCAAACAGCGAAGAGAAATTAAAAACTGGCCGCAGGCGCGAACGTGATTGTGTGTCTGTGTCTGCCTCGGACACCTCAACGTCAGAAGTAGTTTGGGGAAAGAATGAATGGATATAGTGATTAACCGGCTGGATAATTATGATTAGATAGGTCAAACAAGAGAAAGAAAGGACAATACTGGTAACTAATAGCTAAGTGATCTCTAACAAGTAGAATTGTACATGTCAGCAAAGTAAAAGATAAATGTGCCGAAACAGTAAAGTGACTGCTGAATTAGCTGACGTTGTTAAATCTCTTATGCAATGATGTCTTCCTTGATATGATTTATCTCCCCTTGAACCAGAACTTTGGTTCAGCAAATAACACACTGGAGGACTGAGCTTTATTGCAAATGTGGGCAAAAATATTAATTTGATAGAAAATAGTGAAGGATTAGTTTAAAATTGTTAATGTTTGCAGGTAGTGGTACACGATCAGAGTGTATCGTGTATTCCAGCGGGACTTTATGCAGCTATGAGCCTTAAAAGCAGCTCATTATGCATTTGATCGTATATGCAAACATTCAGGTAATTAAATGAAGTTGTGTAGAAGCTAATTTCTTAATTTAGGCAAGTTCTGTGCAAGAATAACATGCTAATCCAAAAATACAGAGAGGGCTTCAAACATCCATGACAAAGGTAGTCGTACCTGGCATGATGACGTCGGAGAAGCCCAGCTTCCTGGTGATGGACACGCCCCGCGTGAAGAGGACCATGTACTCCCGCCTCAGCTGCTCTATGTCCCCGTGGAGGAGCTGGAGAGCCACTGCCAAGCCTGGAAATGAGATAATGACAACGTTCAAAACCTGAAATATCATACTCGTGCGCAGCCACCATGCGGCCTTGATTTTTCCTCCTTTATCCCTCACCAAAGCCACTCAATAAAAAGCTCAGAATACATCATAACCCCATTCCCAACAGGAGAAATAATCTTGTATTGGTGAGCTCAGACAAAATAGGTATTCACAAGGGCACAGCTCAAGTTTTATTACAGCCGCGTGGAGCTGAAAACCAGACAACTACAGTTAAAGCTCCCAAAGGAAACACCGGTGTGTATGGAAAGTAAGCAGCACATAGATATAAGCAAAAAAAAAAAACAGTGCAAACAGCCTGTGCATCATCCCTAGCTCTCTTTTTATTAAGAGGAAATCCTACACGAAGGCTGTCGTGTCAAATCAATATCCTTATGCAATAGCTCTAAATGTCAGCAGAGCTAAATTAAAGCACCGGCTCGTATTTAGAGCTCAGATTGCATCTTGATGTCGGTGTCTGCGTGCGGGCTTGTCCATCGCGAGGAAAGGCAGACGCACAAGTAGGTAAACATGAAGGGGATGTATAAGAGACAAGTTGATGATGAATAGTTATCATTGTTGCGGATGTTTTCAGGAGGGCTGGGAGGCGGGGGTGAAACGGTCCATTAGCCACTGAAAGTCAACAAAGAGGTGTGACTTGTTTGCAAACCTGTTAGCGACATGCTAAGCCACAGCGCTGTACAGAGACATAGAGCAGTCAGATACGGCTGAAGATGAAGATAGCTAAGGGTGTTAAGTTTTAAGGACGGCCAGTAATTAGTACATTATGCCAGAGATACAACTTGTCTTCATGTTGCACCATGTTACCTGAGGAAATGAGGAGGCTAATGCTAACTGCATACATTGGGATAACTCAATATCTACAAACAAAACACCTTCTTGCAATATTTAGTTTAACATAAGTGACATATTTAATTATGGAGAGCAGCTTATTAAAAGCCAAAAAGTAAATGTCGTTTAAGCTAGGTAGCTAGGATTAGCTTTACAAGCTAGCTGTCGTAGCTAGGATCAGCTTTACAAGCTAGCTGTCGTAGCTAGGATCAGCTTTACAAGCTAGCTTTCGTAGCTAGGATTAGCTTTACAAGCGAGCTGTCGTGCTAGCTGTATCCCTGCTGTATCCCTCTTGCTCACAGTTACCCATTCAGAACTAGCATAAATTTATAAGCACACTGTATACCTGCTAAGTTTTTCTACAATGAATTCTTGAATCTAGGCTCTATCCATTACATCAGTCTCCTATGTATCATGCGCCACCAAGTATCACATACTCTCGTAAGTATCTTGTATACATGCAGCGTGTACTGTAGGATTTCTCCAAATATAACATTTATTGCTCATTAGTCTGCCCTCCCTTCCTCACTTCCCTCTTCTTCTGCCCTACTTCCCTCTTTTCTCTGCTTCTCTACCCAGCCGGCCTCAAGCAGATGGGTCTGCCTGCCCATATGAGGAGCTCAAGGTTTCTTCCAAGTAAGACGGATGATTTCCCTGCCACCCTTGTCGCCCTAGTACTCGCTCTAGGGCTTCCAGGTTCAGGGTTCTGGAAAGCGCCTCAAGACATTTTTGAATGTCACTGATGCTATAAACATAAAATTTAATCAAATTGTTTTAGGTCTGTAGTAGTGATGCCTGGACTGCAGTAAATTCATGGTTTGAGCAGGCAGGGTCATAAAATTTAACATTTTGAATGGTCGTGGGTGGTTAAAATAATAGCCTACATGATTAACGGGATAAATATTAGCTAATTACTTTCTCCAAAATGTGATTTTTATCAGGCATGAAGAAGAAGGAATTCATAATTTTAGTTTGAAGGGCTTAAGGATATGAGCCTGTGCTCACACTGCCATTTTCACAAGAGAGAGAAAGAAAAGCTAATTTGTGAAATGGGGTCTGTTAATCATGGAAACCAAATTGTTCGGTTGGGTAGTAAGTGGATACGGCCGATGACATGCTGTCTAGTAGGTGTTGTGGTGAGGTGTGGAGTTTATAGCAAACCAGATCAGTGTCTGCTACCGCCACTGATGGGCGATGAGCAACGATGAGTAATACGAAGACAGAAAAGCTGCACAGCCCAAGAGCAGCTGCTGTGGTTTAGCTCTGGTTTTTGTTTGTGCCGTTACCACAAGCACAACATGCTTCTTGATAAAGTTGACAGCCACATTTTTTACATTTCCATAGCGTAATACATCACTTGCTTACAGGCTAAAACAACAGCTCAACCTTCACTTCGTTTTGACCAGCACTTTGGTTTTTTAGGGCACTGCTCTGCAACTAAGGCGCCAAATTTGCCAGCACACAAAAAAGAAAACAAAAACCCACATGCACAAAGGGCAAGCCAGTCTTCTAGTCTCTATGACTCAAAAATAACACAGCCCATCGACTGTGTGTTCATTGTGGCACAAAGGCTTGGTGGAAATTGAAAAGAGAGTCCCATTAAGTTCAGGGGAGATTTATTTTTTTTTCCTAGCCGAGCCTAATCTGCTAGCCCCTTAATGCGGATCCAGCCTTTGGCATTTATACACTCACCAGCGGAGACACACACACACACAATGTCACAGTCTCTAAAAGCTATTGCAGGGGCAACAATTAGGCAAACCGGCTTCATTACTATTCCGCCTGGTGGATGTAGCCGGTGCTGACAGAAAACAAAACAACCCTCGACCTCTGCCGCCCCCGGCCCCGGCCCACCCGGCCTGCCTCTTCACAAACTCCGAAAAAGAAGAACTGGAAAACAAAACATCGGAGTTGTCGCGAGCCTCTCCTGTCGCAGCCCACGCTCGCATGTGGAGGTGGGAGCCGAATTATCTACCTGACCTGACTCACGCACAGCCAGATTCTTATGAAATGCCTTTTTATTTTTTTTTATTTTTTTTTATTTTTTTTTGTTACGATTCACTGGGTATGTGTAAACAAAATCTCCTCTCATCAACAACCTCTCTCATCTTTCGAATTCGATTACCCAGAAAGCACCGGTGACCCTGAAACACACAGGTAGGAAAAATGAGGCAGTCATTAGGTTACATTAGAACAAAATAACTCTCCCTGCATGCAGTAGACTGTCTCTCTTCCTCTGTATTACCAACAAACTGCCTGGCGTTCTTTATATTTTAAGGCCACTGCATTCATCACTCCCCTGCTAATTGGCTGCTAATAAGAGACGTCTGGGTAGCTGCCAGGTCCGTTTTAAAAGGAGAACCACACAGCGAGACAACTTAAGACCCGCACACATTTAAACACGCCACAGTGCATACATAAACGCGTGAACATATACACATCATCTCACTCCGCTGCGCACGGGTTTTAATTGCCCTTCTGACACTAAGTGTGAAAAATCGAGGTCTTTAAATTCTGAAAGCTGCTGTTCCATAACTCCCGCGTGGACGTCTTTACAGGGACAAACCAGGAAAGGAGACACCGATTTTCACATCTGTTGTCTGCAGCTCGCCACGCAACTGGAGGCCGCTCCGCGGCAGGATAACCTTCTCAGACGAGGACGCGCCGGCTTTTAAAATGAGCCGCAAGTGACGTTGTGCGCAGCTGTTTTGAAAGCAGAACGACAAGGGAACCAGTAAAGATTTGGAGATTGGAGAAACCGCTTCCTGGAATATTTCGGGCACCTTTAATGTCGTGGCGGCACGTGTGAACACATCATGCGCACGCCTTGATGCTGGAAGCTGTGTCGGGCTGTTACAGCTACTGTCACCACAGCTATTAGCGCAAGTGTGTGTGTGTGAGAGATAGAAGAAGTTAAAAGGAGCCCATAAGAGCACAATCCGTGGAAAGTAAAACTGCCAAAGCTCTGAAAATTCCTTTGGTCTAGGCAGATAAACTGTGTTCATAATATGTAAGTGAATCCTAATATCCAGAGCTCATTATCTCAAATACTGAAATTATTACCTCTACTTTGTAATTAAAGCTTTATTTTCCCCCCTTTCAATTTGTAAGATCAATGTCAAACTCAGTTAAGTGGTGTTAATGTAATTTCGGAGCAAATTCACTCAAATTATGCACGCAAGCATGTTGTGACAAAAAAGACCCGCAGCCCTCCTTTTAATGCACTTTGAAAGAGAAAAGCAAATCAGGCGTTAGGCTGGGATCAATGTCCTCCGCTGACAGCTACTCGGCATCCAAGTGTTTCGCGATAAACCGAAGCCAGAGATGGGAGTAAACGCTTTCAAGTAAATTCACTTACGTTTGTTGATTATGCGCGCGCCCGGCCGCGTTTGCATAATGCCGTCGGATGAAAGCCCCGAGAAGATACTGCGAGCCGAGGCAACACGCTGTCTCGTGTCAGTGATTTAGCATTAACCGATGAGTGTGAATAACAGCTTCTGATTACGGAGTCTTACGGAAGTTGAACAGCAACAGTATCTGGATGATTATCTGTAATTAAATCTGATAGTACCTGTGCTTTATCTGTGATAATACGGCCAGTCAGCAGAAGTTGCAAATAAAGCTAGAAGACCTGACTAAGACTTTTTAAATAAGTAAGTATGTAGTTTCTGCTTTATGTTTTATCAGAAATTAATTCAAACTTTTGTCGAGCGTATCATTCAGCAATGCAAAGCGCTTTATCACCTACTCCATGGGTCATACCAGCCATTTAACACTCTCTCTCAGATGGTTTGCTATGAACCGGCGTGGTGTAAGAGGCTCAGATAACAGCAGAGCAGAGTGAGTCAAGCGGCTTTGTCATTCTGTTTAATAACCGCATCCCTTCACGCCTGTCCCAAGATCATTCGCGATTATTATTTGAGTCGTGCGATTCCCCCTCATGTAATTATTGGCCTTCTGAGGGCAGGTGGAAAGAGGCGCTGACTCAGTTGATCGGTCTCGCCGATTCTCGACACCCTCCCGCTCTCTTTTCCCAGTTTTGCGTGCAGATAGCCTCCAAACTGTTATCAACCTTTTCTACGGAGCAGGCTCTGCCGTTTCTCAGAGAATATTAAACGCGGCTATGAGAAGACACAGAATCAACACATTTATGTAAATCGGCTTTAAGACGAACCCCTGATGAGTTCTTCCTGATTGCTTACAGTTTGTTTGCACATCTGCCCAGCGATGCATCTGCCAACTAGCCAACGCTGTTTAATTCATGATTACGTTCTCTCGCCTCACAATTTACCAGCTGTATTTTGAAGATGTAATACGAAATCCGCGTTTTGCTCAAAGAAATGTCGGCATCGCTGCAACAGCTGCATCCATGTTATCCTATGCGCCACTGAAACATGGATCCCCTTGCAGAACAAAGCTCTTCATATGTCACATGCTTTCTCACTGACGGCTGAAGAACTCAATGTTCTGCTTCTCCACCGACGTGTTGCTATGGGAAACTGCTGATTCCGCTATTCAGTATGATGCCGGTGAAGCTATTTATACAAGCCATCTGAACGCATATGCAACTCAAGGCTTCCTGCGGAGACAGCCATGTGAGGACTGATTTCTGGTTTCCCTAAAGAGGAACTTCACTTCCACATAAATGCTACTCAGACTGACCGGAAGCTGACTATCGCGTGGTTAGGCGGCAGTGATGCAACTGAGCTTGCCATGAGAGCATAAAAGCAGTATTGTGAAAGGGAGGGAGCAGAATTCCCCAAGACTATTAGATTAAAAACATGAAACAGAAACGTGAATGAGTGACATTAAGGAGGACAACTTGAATTACTAACCGCCCTTGTTGTCCAGTGTCTCAAATCAAGACAAATATGAGGAAGCAAAATGAATAAAACATGTGTTGGCTCTTACCAGTGTTGGATCCAGACAGGTTGTACCTGGAACTGGCCTTTTTGATGATGTTCTCATGGATTTGATACCATTCGCTCTCAGTGTTACACCTTGGACAAAAACATAAAGAGAATCACTCTAAAATCGTCCGTACACGTAACAGATTTACAAGGACAATCTGGCAGTTTTGTGTCACGCCGATAAAGCAAGTTGACTCACAAGGACACAATCATAAAAAGATATTTGGGGACATACCAATAGCTGCTAATACTGGTAGGATACTAAAAGTAAAACTAAGGAGGTTAGCTGTCCCTTAGCGAGGTTGTTTGGCTCACAGAAGTGTTACTAGTGCAGAGGCAGATTGTGTCTTGGCCTACGGACACTGAGGTGAAGCTGAAGTAGCCTATACGAGGTATTGTACTGATGCCACAGTTTGACAACGAGCAGGAGCTGGGTGTAAGAATATCTGTCTCTGTCTGTTCTTGGTCTGTTTGAGGAGCTAGACAGAATACTGGGCTCCTTTGATCCAATGAAGACAACCTGAGCTGGCCTTGTCAAAAGATGCTTTATTGACACAGCAATCCATTGAAACTGTCATGCCTCTATATGTGTGTGTATGTATCTGCAACTACCCAAATGTAAGCACTTGTACTTGACCAAAAGTTGCACCAGGACATCCCTAAAATAGTCTTATTTGGACAAAACAATCACTGAATTCATGAAAGCATTTTTTGCATTGGGCACTCCAAATGTTAATTTCCTTGAAACTCCATGTCTGCGCTTTTGTAACAAGGGCTTTCTGTTCCAAATGCGTGGTTTTCTCACAAGCTGAGAAAACCCTGATGGCATAATCACTGAACTTTTGCCGCCAATCCCTTGAACTCTACAAAAACAGCTTCAGTTGGACTCTAATTAACTGTTTTCTTGTAATGTATGCTGCACATGTATGACTTAGTCTTGTTGGACTGACCCCGACAAAAATCAAGACGCATTATTTGTTGTTTTTACACGTAACTAGGTCGTGTCAGGTACAAACTAAGCCTTATTTACAATGACGTCTTCTCTAGACCTAATCCAGCACAGAAATGTAATGCTAATCCAACTGAAACCTCTTTATTGTTGCTTCAGGTATAAAGGAAGTGGCTGTATTTTTTATTTTTTTTGTGAGCTAAGTCTATTTGGCCAGTCACTCTGGTGCAGCTATAATTTAGGTCAAAGTACTGTGTCAACGGGAGCCTTTTCTATCCCTCGGGGCATCATGTGGACCATGTTGGACCACAGTGAACTTCAGCTTTCCTCTGGCGGTGAATAGACCACCAAGCCGCTGAAGCACAAAAGGAAAGGTGCGTTTTTGTTTTGATTAAAATGACTGGATTTGTAGCTACATAAATGGGATTTCTAGCCTTCGGTTTGTGAAGATTGATTGGTATTATATTGAGTGCAGAGAATTCTAATGACACCAATGGTTTGTCATTAGCATGATAAGGCTTAGCTTAGCATAATCAACCAGCTCTAGGGATTTATAGGTGCTTGTAGTTTTGACAAGAAAGTAAATGTTTCCATTTCCTATAAAGTTGCAATATAGCCTGCTCAGTGTTTAGGAGAAAGGACTATGTAGTGAAAGGATGGTTCTTTACAATGACTTACGCATAAACCTTGAGCAGGTGGTCATCCTTGGAGTCAGCAGTGAGGAGATCAGCAATGCTGACAACAGCACAGCCGAACGGCCGCCTGTACTGTACGTTGCACAGATTCTTCTTCTCTCCTGCTCCCATCCTCCCTGCACACACACACACAAAGAGACATCCGCAGTAAGAGCATTGCTATAATGAAAGCCCAAGAGATTTAAAAGAACACGTAACGCTCTGGAGAATAAATAAGGAACACAACTCCCACCTATTCTTATGATGTGCACAACGATGTAGACATCTTTCCGTAGATCACTGCTTCCCAAATCCTGGCAAACAACACAGGAAAACGTACTTTAGCGTCGGATTCGATCACAGTAAACAAGCACCGACGCAGCTTGTAGTGTTCAGCACAATGGAGTGCGAGTTAAATCAGCTTTACATGGCTTTAAATTGCTCGCCGTAACTCTCTTTGAACACAAAGTGGTGTTCACTACTCACCACAAATAGCGTGCATTGTCTTTCTGTCTTCTCTGGCGACTTGGGCAACCCGCTCTTATTCAGCCTGACAAAGAACCTTTCACTGTAGGAGAGGGGTAGACAGGGAAAGGGAACACACAGAGAGATTGATGAGGTCAGGAGTGATGGCCCAGCTTCATAGTAAACAAGTGCATCCCAGTCACTGCTAACAGGAACAGAATAAAGATTAGAAACCATGTCAGAAATGTCAAGCTGTGAATGGTGGGCACTGGAGAAATCACTTCAGAGTTCAAACGTCACACGAAGGCCTGTCTAAACCCTTGAAACAGAATATGAGGCAGGAGAAAGACAGGCAGAGAGGGAGAGGAGACAAGAGGGATAAAAGGAGAGAAAAATATATACAAAGCTTGAATTACTAAACCAAATTCCCCCTCCATAGGTCTGTAAGATATCTGACAGCATTCGCACGTGAGTCCTCCACATGGCTGAATAAAATATTCAGCGCTTTGCTGACTATTGTGGATTCTCTCTGACATTTTTTAGCCCAGACACCGTGCTGTTATCAAAAAGGGTGATGGGTTACAACCAAAAATGTACAACCTCAATCTTGTAACTGCCAATCTGGTTGTAAATCTTCTGGTTTTGACAGGGCTGCACAGAGTGAGGTGAGGAAACGAAAAACTGAACTCAGAAAGTTCAGTGAATGTCAAAAGGTGAATGTCAAACTATACTATATGTGTAATACATGAAAAAATGGGCAACGCAGTTTTGAAGCTCAGTGTGGTGGCACTGGATGTTACCATCTTGGCATTGTGCGGCCGATTCAAAAATGGACAGTTTACAGTTATCATGAATGGGGAAATTAGCTATAGTCTGTAAACATGTTTACTTCTGCTGTGAAGGTAAAAGCACAAGGCATTTAACAAGAGGGTCTATAGGGATTTACTAGTTTTTACTAGCCAGCCTCAACTGACCATTCCAGAAACTACAGTCTTTGGCACCATGTTGGCGTAATTTTTCAGACCCATTGCTACAGCTATGCTAGCAGCTCTGTGAGGCTGTACTTCAGCATGCTAGCGTTTGCCGCTAAAAGCTAATACAGGACTGCTGACGCGCTCTCAGTGGCAATGCTAGCGTGTTTTAGCATGCTAAGTGAAAGTTTTTGCCTGCATGTGGCACTAGAGGACAAGTCTGTGTATCTTAACCTCTGACAAAAATGAGGGGACCAGTGTGTAGGCTTTAGTGGTATTTAGAGGCATTACCAACTTAATAGCCCTCTGTTATCCCTGCCCTGAAAAAGGTATTTGCTAAAGCTAGTGTTTGGTTTGTTCATTCTGGGCTGTGAGTCTGTAGAGGTTCTGAGACATCCAGGTCAGGGTATGCCCAAAGCCAAAGCTGAAACAAAGGCAACTGGACTTGTTGGGTTTTCTTGAAGGTGTTTCGCCACTCATCCAAGTAGCTTCTCCAGTTCTAAACGACTGGTCAATTTAGATTTTTATTAGGGACATCTGTGGGATACTGTCAAGTACTGACTTGTAATTAGAAAAATTTGCTCTGACCCTTTTCTGACGTGAATATATCTTCGTAAAATGGCACAAAATGTCATAGTGACCTATCTAATTTACCAAAGTATAGGTCAAATCGACGGACCAACAATGCATTGATGACCATTGCATAATTACATGAACGCAAAGTAAACACCTACTGTGAGACGACTACAAAAGTAAATTGCCTGGCTTTTGGTCTGAACATACATATAACACTAAATCATACATTGGATAGTGACCACATTTATACAGATCATAGTGGAACTTTAACCATGACGATCAAGAGCTGCTTTGCAAACCAAAACAAGCCGTCCTAAAATAACAACGCCGCCTTCAAATGCCCACCACCTACTTTCGAATTGAATGTCGCGCAAAAAACAGAAAGGTCGGACGCCGGCCGCCTTTTCATTCTCTTTGTACTTTGTCCTCTCTCTATCTCGCGCACATGATGAGAGAGGAGGCAGCGGAGGCATCCTGCTGGGCCCCCTCTCATCCTGGCTGGCGAGCTGAGGGCTAATCCAGTTAGGTGACTTTCACAGTCCACCGATAAGCAGAGAGAAAACCTTGTAATGCACCAGCGCCTGACAATGAGCCAAGTCGCTGGCACGGCTAGCCGAGCGAGCTACAGTATGCCCAGTTACACTAAGAGCAGAATATACCCCAACAGATCCCCTATAACTTGACTTCATGCTGCATTCAGCTACAACGGATTAGGGTGCATTTAGAATAGTTTAAGCTATTAAAAGCTCTTAATACTCAAAAACTCAAAAGGTAGTCAGGTCTTTACACTGAGCAAGCAAGCAATTCAGTGTTTTGTATATGTAGGGCAGTGGGCGCGCATGTTTGAATTAATTATTCTCCTGATTATTAATTATACAAATGATTTTTCATGTATTCCTTCAGTAAAAGTTTCTCTCCATCAGCCGCATTGGAATGAACTAGTTGAAAGCCAACTTGATTTAGAAGAGGTTGTTCCTCATTAGCTGCTCCCTGTAACTTTCCAGGCCATTTATCCAGCCATATGGAGATGGATTCCTATGCATTAGACATGAGACTTTGCACACGCTCTCCCGAACCCTAATTAGCGCTCTATTGTTGAAACCCCAACTGCCAATTAACAGCCACTCCTGCAAACACACACACACAAGTCTCTCCTCCTTTGACGCACCCTCCCCTCCCCTCCCCTGCCACCGAGTCTCCTGTGTAACTGCTGCAGAGTGTTGATCAACCCGGCTAAGAGGACCGAAATCCCCCGGCGGGACCTTATCTCCCTCTATCACCACTCGCATTAACATAACATGAATGGCCGATTTCCCTCCCCTCTGGGCCCTGGCGCAGCTCGCTATTCCCTCTCCTGATATCGATGATTGCATTAGGAACCGCGCTCTCACCCGATGAGGGGCGGGAGAAGGTTTGGGGGGGGGAGGCGGGAGAGGGAGCAACTGACGTGTGCAATATGGGGTAAATTAACTACCGCCGCCAACTCCCAACTCCCCTCCAGCCAAGAGAAAGAAAAAAAAAATCTACCCCTAGAGGCCACGTGGAAAGACAAGAAAGGGACAACAGAGCAGCAAAGGAAATAACACAGAATAGACGCAGAGACACGAGGGGAACACAAAAGGGCAGACTACATCCATCCTTCTGTCAAATATACACTTCACGTCAGCAGGAAGTAGAAAATAAACACCTGTACACATTAAAAAACCCCTTCACAAGTCCAGTCAACCATAGTGTCCTTGTAAAAGTCAACTTTGGGGCAGTGAAAATGTAAAAAGTTGTTTTAGCCTGGAAGAGCAAACCCGCGTGTCTGCGTGTGTGCGTTCTGCTCAAGACCCTGACAAGGAGTCTGTATCGAACACAAAGAAGCTGCCATGGTGCACAGGGGGGCTGCCGGTGTTGGCACGGTACTGAGACGACGGGTCAGACCCCCATCTGGTCCGCCACACACACACACACACACACACACACACACACACAGAGGCGTCCACATAAACCAACCAGCACAGAGGGAAAATGGCTCTCTGCCAGGCATGTTGTGTTAAGTGTGTGCGTCTCTGTTTATGTATGTGACCAGACAGTGAGAGACAACGCTGGCGAGCTGCCATCGGGAGATTCTCCAAAGAGACAACTGATGCAGATACGCGCTCACACGGAGAAAATCAGAAGAATAGAGAGACAACTGTTAAAACCTTTGACTGCTAAATTGAAAATGTGGAATTAGCTGATTTAGGCACCAAGATAAGCTTTGTGTCTCTTCTTCTTATACCACTTCCTGTATTCGGTGATTTTTTTTTTTTTGTGTTTTGCAGCTGCTGTTGTTGTCATGTTTTAGGATGCTTGAAGCAGGCTTCACTCGATTTCAAAAGAGTCTAAAAACTCTTATCAAAGTAGAAAAAGATGGAGAAAAAGCAGCAGAGCAGCGCAAGAGGAAGAGGCAGACAGGAGGAATCAGAAAGAAAGAGCTCTTCAAGTTCAGTTAAAAGAAGACAGGAACCAAATTTAATACAAAGTAAATATACCTCTCTAATTAAAAGTGCTTTCTAGTTGCAGCTCGTGTGAACACATGCAGACCTATTTGTTCCGAAACTCATCTTCCCCTCAGATAAACCACATGTTGAAAACAAAAAGAGAATGACACAGTGGATGTAAAAATAGCACCTCATTTCGTCTGCGCTCTTATTCACACAGCGGCAGTGGAAACCGCAGCTATTCTCCATGCAAGGTTTGAAGAACCTCGCCGCTAATGCTGATGAATAATGGACTCGGTCTCAAATGAAATAGAAGCAGAGTCACTGTATGCTGCACAAAGCATTAAAACAATGAGCCCCATCACTGCCTCCCTGATTCCTCTGATGCGACCCTGCGGGGCGGGGGAGCGTCGTCACACAAGCATGACTTATCAAAAGAAGTTTCAGCGACGCCGTGCTCATTTTTCAACCCACTCCTTTGCCTGACGCACTCCACTTGTTTGTGACATGAAATGGAATTTCTTCACTTTGAACTATAAAAACCAGGGAGTTTAAACACAGTCTTCCATTCGGGCGACACCCCATCGGGAGCATGTGGTGTGCGAGCATGCATGCAAGGATCGTCTGCAGGCTCTAAGGGTGACAGGCTCTTTCATGTGGACGACACAGACCGTTTTTTTTTTTTTTGACATGAGAAAATAACATAGCCGTGCCCACTTTTATGTGTCCAAGTACACTTTAACAACCTGCTCCGTTTAATAAATCTTCATGAATATAATTAGAGAAGTCTTCCTGACAGCAGTTGGGGGGGGCATTAGACACAGCTCAAGCAATCACTCAGTCCACCTCATTTGCATGTCTGCGAATTAGGAGTAACTCTGCAAACTTACGGACGTGTAAATGTTTGGGCTGGTGCACACAACATGCAGGCTTATCTTTGTACACTGTTGCTTGGTCTTAAAACTTCCTGTGCATGCCCACAACAACCACAATTTGTCTAAGAGATATAAACATCTGGTATAGAGAAGATGGTAATAGTATTACTTCCATTACACTGCAGCCGATTTAAGTGAGTTCACACAGTGCTGATTAAGATAATCAGCTTAACCCCCCAAATCCCAAATCCTTGTATTTTGCAGGATACTGGGGTTTTGTGCGGCAACGTTCCTGCGCTGGTCCTGCGTCAGCCAGCAATGATTGGTTTGCCAGACGCGAAGACCAGAGCTCCTATAGCAATGGAGATAGAGAAGCCTATAGCAACTAGGAGTGTGGCGCAGAAACCGGGGTTACAAATGTAACCTAGGTTCTAGGAGCTCGCTCTTTCGGTTTGTCAGGAAAAATAAAATCGTTGGGTGTCTGTAGACTGTAGGCATTCATCGGTCTGCACAGTGTTTGTGTAGTTGCTCTCACTGCCAGTGGGAGAAATCTAAAGTTCTACGCTGCAGCTTTAATGGACATCTACCTGAGCGGCCGGTTCTCCCGTCCATCGTAAATGTGAAAGAAGACTTCTAGCTCCTCCCCAAGATTGGCACTCATCAGACTCTTCACATGCACGAACAAGTGATGGGTGCTAGCCGGCGCAGGGGTATCCTTCTTACGATGCCGATTCTCCATCTGCAAGGGAAAAGGAGAAAATCATCATTGTCAACAAACTGACTTTCTATTGATAGTCTTAGCGGGGTTAGCTACATGGAGTACATTACATTTAATCTACAAACAGACAGGAGTATACATATTCCAAAAAATAATAAAACGTGAAAACAAATATGGTTTTAATACATGTTTAAAGAGGTACATGTGGAAATGTATTAGAACAACATAATCAAAAGCTCTAAGCCAAAAATCCCCAAATGCAGGATCAAAGCTTATCAAATGTAGTTAAAACCAGGGGGGTTGGGGGACAACACATGGCTACGTTTCATTTAATACCAGTCAATCACAGTTAAGGGTAGCGGTATTTAGCATTGAGTTAAATAATAATGATGTCCCTCTTAGATATCTCACTGCAGGGAGGAGCTTTGCGACAGATTTGCATATATATATAGAAGACAGATAACATAGGCTCAGATAGAATTATTATTTTTTTTTTGATAAAGATCAAGTTAATATAGCGTGTAATATTGCAGACTGCCAAAAGCACTAGAGGCTAAAGTGCGAGAGTTTGAAGTGAATCTATTTCTTGTGGCATTCTTGGCGCCAAGGAAACAAATTGAGCATTGCACGTCCACATTGCTGGAGGAGACCTTTCTGATTTATCCCTGCACTTAACGAAACAAGGCCTTTTTTATTATTGTCCCTTCACTTTGTAAAACACATTTAACATCCGACGTCAACTTAAACTTGTGTGAAAGCAACACATTTAGCAAGCAGTTATCTTTAAGTAGGCTAATTATTTCCCTGACACAAAAAAATAATGGTGTTTTTGCATTTCCACTGCTTTTAAGTGGTTGCTTAATCTGAGTAACGAGAATGGAGGCGCGAACATTCACACTGAATATAAATGCAAGCAAAGAAACAGTCGCAAAATGCTGCACAACGTCACATCTCAGTGCCTGGTGGTGCTATCTGACGTCGCGTGCTATTCTAATTTGTTCAATATCCGAGAGATCAGCAAGACCTCACCCAGCCCGGCGTAGCACTGTAAATATCATCTAGAACCGCACGCGTTATACAGCTCTGTTTATGAGAGATTCATCCTAATCAGCCATCAACATCCAAAAATACAACACACACAAACACACACAAAGCACCAGATGGCCGGGACTGGCGCTGCCAAATTTTCCTCGGTAGTAACGCATAAAATAATAGAAAGGAGGGGCAGGAGAAGGATGAGGAAAGACAAAAAAAAAAGAAGAAAATACAAGACTTGAGTCCAGTAAAGCACAAGACAAAAAAAGTAAAACTGCTACAGCTCTTATATCATGCTGCAATACATTAATAAAGGATAGCATGCGTTAAAAGAGGAGAATTTCTAGAGAAAGTGTTGACTTATTCATGCGGTGTTGTGAGGTGCAGCAAAAATGACCCAGAATAGCTCAGGATTTTGAGTTTATTTGCTTTTTGCAGAGTTAGATAATGGATACCAAACTCATATTGGTACGTATTGTATATATATATATATACTTATAGTACATGGCTGGACCCAGCAGCAAGGTAGGTTAGCTTAGCATAGCAACTACTAACAGCTCTACCCAGAGGGCTTTACTAATGCTTGCTAATTAATTAACCTAACCCTGGGACCAGCTGTTTCAACTTTCTGTTTTCCCCGTTTCCAAAATCGCTCTGCTAAAGTAAGCTAAGCTAAGCTAAGGTAAGCTAAGCTAAGCTAAGCTGTTGGTGGCTCCAGTTACATGCGTGTTGTAGCACCATGGTGGTATTAGCCTATTTCACAAAATGTCAAACAAAAAAAAACAACAAAATTGTCTATATTGTTTTTAATTTCATCAATTATCCACTATCCAATCACATCTCAGAACCTGCAGACTCATTTACAACATTAAAGAGCTGCTTTTGGCGCATGCTTCAACACAAGATGACTTCCACAAGGGACTCAATCTTTGACAAGTGATGGTTTTTAGAAAATAATCAGTTTAATATGTTTTTTAATATATTTAATTGAACAAATAATCTTAACAATTAAAACACATTGGCTGCACTGTACTTGAGCGCGCCCAAGAATGCCTTAGCATGCTTTGACAAGGCAACAAAAGGTTAGTATCTAAGAAAATTTAACTGTCTGATAGTTGATTTGCATGCTATAGTTAGCAATGGTCTTACATAATCCTAAAAACAAAACGTGCCACAAATCAGTAATTGCAATATCTGCCAAAATGATGAATGTTTTGTTTTTGTCCTGCCCTGCAATATCTGAGATCCCGGAAGAAAACAAGCCGGAGAAAGATCTAACGACGAGGCCCACTGTTTTTTAACCAGATCAGTATTTCTATACACAACAGGGCTGAGCTCCTGACACAAAATGACTAGGTCTGAGGAAGGCCTAATTTATGCTGTGGGATTTTATTACGAGGTTATTTCCAGCGTGTCATTTAAGCTTCCCGGTGGGAGCAGCGTGTGGTTATATGACAGCTTCAGCATGACTAGACACAAAAGGATAGACATGACAGCCTGGCAGCCCGAGTGGCAACACGTAATGCTGTGGGCAACAAGGAGAGGTCGGGAGATAGCCGAGCAGAGAGAGAACATGACCATGTGTGTGCTTGCCCAGCCGTCTTATTATTGTTCACTCGGTAATCTTTCCTGAACAGCATGAGGAGTAGTAAGTGGAGTGACTGTTGAGATACAAGGAGTTTCTAAAAGGAGAGAGGGTCAAACTGAGGCCGCGCAAACTACATGTTTCCATCCCTCACATTCTACAAGCCTCTTTTTATTCCTCTTTAAAGGCTGTGGGAGGAAGACCTGTGAGGGAAGCAGAAGATGCGCATGAAGGCTTTTTAAGCATGTATTTAAGTGAAGCCATAGAGGAAATCTTACCACCACATGTCCAGGGCCATGCCCGAGCTAACTATCACTGTTTTCTGATCTGCCGCCGATAATGAATCCATTGCTGGGGGATCCAAACCCTGTTCTGCCTTGCTCCGGCTTTGTTCTGAACTCGGTCTCCAAGGGGGAAAAAAATGGGAAGTTTGAAGCCGACTCGCCTTTGCTCTACAGAAAGCTATCCCAACTGAACAGACTTAGCATGAGACTGGGGAGCCAATTAGGAATTTGATAAAGGATTTTTTTCCCCCCTCTCACTTTAAAGAAAATCCTTCAACAAGTGTTTATTTTCAGGAGGCAAGTCAAAACGAGTCCAGTAAAAATCTCCACAGACGATCTTCCTTGTAACTACACAGAATGGGCAACAATATGTAGACCAGCAGTGACTGAACGATTAATCAGCAGTCAGAAAATCAATCTGTGACTAATTAGTTTTTGTCATGCATGATGGGACTCAATAACTTTGGACTTTGTTACAAAACAAAAACATTGTTGCTAGGTTTTGTTGACCTGCACAAACTCCCGAGCCAATTATGTTGCTTCAAAGCTGGTTCTTGGCACTTGGCACTAAGTTCACATGCTAGCTAGTCAATGACAGGCGCTCTTGGACTGCAAGAATTTCTTCATAGCTCTGAAAACCCAGAAAGTACAATCTTAGTTCTTAGAACTCCCCTTTTAACTCCTACCTGGTGGTACGCAGAACAAGAGGAACCTTTATTGACGTAAGTGCACAATGATTGGTCCAGTCTTACAGTAGGTGTTCATTGACTGGATGGACACATTAATGCATTTTTTACCAATGTCAACATTGTCAAAACGTTGGCCATGTAAATAACACTTAAAAACTAAATGAAATACAGAGAAAGTTGCTAAGTCCATGCCTAACGTGACGTTACCATACCAACTACCAACCAATTATTACTCCACTAACAGAAAAAAAAACCCTAAAGGTACCAAGTTCTCGGGGGTTAGGTACCCTTAAGGAGTTCCCAGAACTATTTGGTCCAAAAGTGCCAATTGTCATTTGTCATTAGGTGCTGGTCAGATAGCATTTACACAATCAGCATTTGGTTGTTTGTTTTTTGGCCGAAAACTGGCATCTACATCGATCAGCCACAACATTAAAACCAATGACAGCTGGTTTTAAGGGAATAACAATAATAACCTGTTGCAGTTCAAAACTCTGGTCCTAGTATTCATGTAGATGTTATTTAGACACATACAGCCCACCTAATTGCTGCTGAAAAGGGCAAAAACACTCCCTAATGGCACCAGCCATCCCAAGCAGGACAATGCGGCCATCCACACCAGAAAAACTGCTTATGAAAGGCTCAAAAGACATGAAAAATTCGGCTTCCAAACTCCCCATACTCCAAACTGATCAAGTATCTGTGGGATGCTCTGGAGCAAGCCTGATCCACAGAGGCCCCTCCCCTCAACCCATAGGTCCCAAAGACCCCTTTGACCTACCAACGTCCTGTGTCCATATCCCGATGCACCTGAACTTTGTGGGACACAAAAGAGAGAACTAAACAATACAACATAAGGCAGGTGGTTTCAGTATTGCGGTGGATGAGTGTATATGTCTGGTCTTAAACCAAGGTTGATAAGCCAGTGCTATTTTGGAATTGAACTCATTACATACAGTACGCAGCCTTTGACGTGCCCTTAGAAAAATCTCTTATTCATTCTAATGTTAAGTCCTTTATCCTTCTCAGCATACTCTTTATTCTCACTGGACAGATATCACGTAATACCTTGACAAAACGCAGCAGTCAGGCTACATTTTCCCACAGTAACATCTCGCTGCCATTTCAGCGTGCACACACACACACACACACACACACACACAGGGGTACGCGCACACACCCAGGTAATCCCCATCTCAATTTAATTAAGCCACACCACAGCGGCACAGCGCACGACGGAAACAAAGGAGCTGCTCTCATAAAGATCTCTGAAAAATACTGATGTGGAGATGGTGTGTCGAGTCTTGGCGTGAACGCGTGTTGTGTGTTTTTGTATGTGGATGGCAGCAGTGAATGCCCGTCCCTTTATCTTGTCCCAGTATAAGGGTTATTGCAGTCATTTGCTCATTCTGAACGTCACTTAATAGAGGTGCATTAAGCTTTCCTCCTGCTATGCCCGCCTTTTGTTTTGACTAACAAAAACAAAAAAAAGAAACAGATGGATTAAGAGCTTCAATTACCCCTGTGAAGAGAAGGCCGACACATTGTGTGTGTGTGTGATACAATGCTCCCCTCACTGTACCAGGGGCAGAGAAGTGGTTGCCACGGTAACAGCGGTTAGGGCTTGGAGGAAGTGGGAAGGAGAAGCAGGGAGCAAACAGTAGGGAAAGGAAGGAGAGGAATATGGAGGCAGATGGAGGAGAGGGGAAAATCGCTCGGTCCATCAACAACGCTACGTGTGAGGAAAAACACTGATGTCAGCGGCCGATTGAGCAGATTTTGTTTTGCCAACTGCCGCTACCAAGGTCAAGAGTCGGCTCGGCCCCACTGTTCAAGCCAGAGAAGCCAGAGAAAACTGAAATCGACAATTGATGAGCAATTCGGTGACTACTCCTTCGGCTGCAGCCAATAAAATGGCTCAGGTGAATAGAGGTAGGTACCAAATGGAGGAGGTGAAGTAGCCTGACAACACCAGTGTTCAAGACTTTTATTTTTTTTTGACTGAAACGTCAGAACGGTGTGACGTTTCAGTCAGTTTATACCTCCTCTATCTGCCAGTGCTGAGAAAGAACCAGCTACTCACATCATCTTAGGGATGACTCACCAGTAAAACATCCTTTTACAGTATGCAACCCGTTGAGGAATGTGTTTTATAGCTATTGCTGCAACTTCTGTGGCTGACAATTTCAGAGTTCTTTTTTAAACAAATAGTAAATGAAGAATATACAGTATTAAACTCACAGCACATATATTCACCCTGTGCTGTGGATGCTAAAGCCCTGCCCACATAAGAAGCTATTCACTCGTCGCCCGCCGCTTTGTAGCTGTGGACGTTCGAAAGGGCTGCGCTTCAAGGCTGCCATCAGCACACGAGCTGAGATGTGGTGGGAGCCACAGTCGTGGACGGTGTTTCGTTGTGGTAAACGTTTGAGGAACTGTGTTTGCATAGTCTAATCAGCCATCCGTTATGCCTCATAACGAACCGGAATTGGTTTTAGACGTCTCCATTGTCCATGACAATGTTGTGGGTGTCGTGGGTGGAAAGCGAAAGTGAAAATTACCAATGGGAAACTCCTCTCATTTGGGATTTTTTGTTGTGCTAGAGTCGTACATGTGCACATGGTGTCATTTTGTCACATCTAGCACACTAGCACTACTCTCCACACACTTATAGTCTAACAGAATCCAATGGGAAACGCCAACCTGCCATCAGCCCTTTAGTCATCAATGGTTTTTACGTCCATCATCGCCTATCATACAAGTCCCTGAATTTCATTACTATCCCATGGTCTCTTGTCGCCACATTGGTATCTATGGTGTCAGTGTAAACTCCATAGTCACAGCCTTTCAAATTGGCAGTGAAAGACCAGTCAAGCACTGCTCTCTCTACTTTAGAGACTGTCTTGTGAGCTGTATTGGATTTAGCGTCTTAGTCGGTGACACAGGAGTAGATGGTCGTTAAATCCAGGTTTAAACTCTGGTGACACCAGAGTGTCATCTAATCAGCTGCACCGTGAGGGAAGTGTCCTATTGAGGAAGTGCGAGGGCCACTCACCAGTCTGTAAAGCTCTGTGACGCTGATCTCATCCGGGTCCACCATGCTGAACTCTCGTCTCGGGACCAGGTCCAGGCAAAGTTGTCTGAAACGCAAAGTAAAGCGGTGAGCATACGGACAAGACAAACGCTACGCTACAGATTTTTAACTCAGATTCTGCTTGAGGAAAAGACTGAGCATCAACAACGAAGTGAACAAGCCCGTACATATACAAACCAGTGCTATCAGATCAGCCATCAGTCACTTAAATAAATCTGACGGATCAGCCACTTCTCTGAGGAACAGATGAAAGATAAAATCCTCTCCCTTTAGTCCCCTGCTGTAGCCTCTTTATCCTTCTTCCTCCTACTGCTCCCATCCTTCTTTTCCCCTCTGCACTCTTTAACCATCTCAGTTCTCTGTGTTTTCTAGGTTTAACTCTCTCTTCTTGGCCATCTCAGTGGACCAAAATGCCAAACGCAATAAAAGAGACAGGCCTGGTCAAGCATTCAGCAGCCCACAGATGGGCACCCTCCATCCACCTCCTCACTAAGGAGGGATGTGGGTGTGTGTGTGTGTGTGTGTGTGTGTGTGTTTGAGGAGGGCCCACAGCAGGAAGATTAAAGAGTGTGAAGGGTAAGGACAGACCGGAAAGAGAGAGTGACACAAGTTATGAGGTTTTTTTTTTTCACCCCAAAGGCACAGAGAGGAAAGAAAGAAGAAAGCGAGAAGGGAGGACGGAGGGAGAGTGTGTGTGAGAGGGAAAGAGACCTGATTGAGTGAGGAGTACGCCTGCGGGGACGGAAGGTGACAACAGAAGAAAGAGGAGCAAGGAGAAAAGAGACGGCGAGAGAGAGAGAGAGAGAGAGAGAGGAGGGCGGACAAATTGGAGAGCTGAAACTCCAGCTCCAGGAAAGAAGAGATACTTTTATTTATGAATTCAGTTTAGTTGGCTTCCAGTGTTAGCTGAACCACTTAGGTTAGAAGAACCAACTTTCTATACCATGACTGTAGAGTTACAGGTTTTAATGTGGTTCACGAACATTGAACTTTAAGATTCATTATTCTACCTTCTAGGCAAGTATAGTAAAAACTTTCAGAGGCTTTAAACTCTGTAGGTTATTCCTCTCAGTGAATGTAAAGTTTGATTCATATTATTCATTTATTATGTAGAAGACATATTCTAGCTGTGAGGATGGACTGTTAAAAAGTCCATTTGCATGTTCATCACATCTCAAAAACAGCAAAGATTGGACATATTAGGCTGCTGATTAAAAAGCAATGGACTGTCAGTTTACATCACTACAAAATGACAGGTCAGGCTGCCGTTTGTAATTTGCTGTTGACTCTCGTTGTATTTATTAGATAGAAGAAACTGCAGGTAGACGTGGAAATGGAGACTGACAGCTCCCGAGGAGCGCGTCTCCAAAATAGCACTGCTGCTGAGTGTTTTATGGTTATGTGTTCCTGCTTTATTACATAACCGCTTTGAAGGGAAAAAGAAGAAAGGGTACATTTTGTTCACTCAATATCCTTTTCTTTTGGGCCGTATTGTTTGTTTGCTCTGGTGCAAAATCCGTTAAAGGTTTCGGAAACTTGTAGGGTTTTGCCCTCGGTTCGGTTTCTTTTCACACGAGAAACATCCAAGGAACCGAAACTATTCAGTACAAGCAACAAAAGAGTGTTGACTCGGCTTATTCAAGTCAAATGTGTCTGTTGCAGGAGAAGGAGAAAAGCATGCATACATATGTAAGAGAAACGCTGCCGTGTAGCTATTAATATGCAGGCAGCAGAGTTATTATTTAACGGTAGCAAGCATCAGGGCAACAAACTACTTGAAACTATTTTAGGAGATTGCTGAATATACTTTGAACGCGTTGAAACTCTGACACTGCTTGACTCTTCGCAAAAACGATGTGCGAGCTTCAGACAATTGAGCAGAACGTTAGAGGGAATTGAGGTAAGATCATGTTCCTACCACCACTAGACCAGTAACCAGTAACATGGCCTTTCAAGGGTCCTGGCACAGCTGTTTCAGTTCAGCTGAGTGCAATTACTATGTTCACAACGGCGTAAACGAACCAAACCAAGGTTTCAAATGCAAACATTCAAATCCAGCATACTAAATGGTGCAGGTGTGAAAGCTCCCATGGGTCCCATTCACACCTTGCATTAACATCCGTCCTGGGGATTCTGATCACAAGTTACCAGTGTAAAGTACAGATGTGAACACACGCCAAGGTCGCATTTGAGAGATCTGACCTTTGGCCACATTTAGAAGTGGTCTGGGTCACATTAAAGACCGCCCACTCAACAGGGGTGCCCTTGCATTGATTCATTCAGAAAAAATCACACAGCCGCTCTTATTAATGATCCCCCAGAAAGGAAAAAGCATCGAAAGTGATGTCTGTTGATTGCTAAAGAGAGCCTTTTAAAATATTCTGTTCTTGGAGCTGTCAACTAACTAAACAATAATGAATTCTAAACAAAAACTGGCAAATTAAAGTATTTAATCTGTGTACACGGAGTGTGTTTCTGTATCAGCGTGTGGTTAGTTATTAATGTGATCATGTTGATGTTTAAGGAGCCTCATGGAGTTAGATTACGTGTTTCCCCAATCACCGGCGACTTTACTAGAGATCTGGAAGCTTCCAGGGTTGGAGCTGGAGGCTACTTGTAATCGGATTGGCCTTCAGTCGAGATAAAGTTCGCAAGTTCCTAAACAAATGCTCATTGTTCCTTCTTTGGAAAGGGGAAAACGACAATATTCCAATATGGAGTGATGGAACTAAACCCAATCACTGAAACTGAACAAGGATTTAAACTGGTACTGGTTCATAACTGCCCTACAATGCCATGACTTCTACAAATACATGATGGATTGGTTTTAAGCCAACCTTCAGTTGATGCAATGTGATTTTTAAACAGTACTCTAAAATGAGTGCAGTGGTTAAGGGTAGAAAATCAGTCCAAAAACGTTCGTGGTCAGCGGTAAATACAAAATGTGGTAAAACAATAAATGCTCCCGCAGCCATATTTGGAGATTTGAAACCAGAGGTCCTCTTCCACTACTCACTCGTTGCCCCAGTCCAATCTCGCCGTAATGTGCTGCTTCACGTCCCTCATCCGGTCATGAGTGAGGTGGCCCACCAGCACCTGCCTCCTCAGGTCCAAGATTTCATTCATCACGTGCCAAAGCCGGTGGAACAAATCCCCCTCATTCTTCTGCAGGTGGAGAAAACGAATAAAGGAAGAGAGAAGGAAGAGAGTCAGTCAGAGGCAATGAACTGAAGGGAGTTTGACGAGAAAAGACGGAATGAGGACGACGGAAAGGGAGACACAGATAGGGCGATAAAAATACCCAGTTGCGCCAACGCGAGCATCCAAAAACATAAGTGAAAACATGAGGAGTGTCGGAGCGCACATCAGAGGACCAAATTGACACCGAGGGAAGAGTGCGACCCGCAGAGAGGAGCAGACAGAGAAGTTTAAAATGGATTCGTGCAAATTAGCCCCAGCGTCCTGCTGCTTTTTGCCGCGAATGTATGCACTTTGATCTGCAAGTATTCATCAGTTCAATCTAATCAGCACCCCAGATAGCTTAATAGGCCACAAACACAATCAATCCGACTAATGAATTTGTACGAAAAGGCTTCGGCTGTTTGCGGCTGTTGAATCACCCTGGGTCGAATAAACTCCCCGCACAAGAAACCTTAAAAGGCTGCTTCGTCTGAGCAGCAGTGATTTTTAAATCGATGCTATATGTGTGTGTGTGTGATTGTGTGCAACAGTTCTCACCACATAGAGTTGCTTCCACATGGCACCCCAATCTCGCAGCGTTGACGTCATCTCTGTGATGACAGAGTCTTCGACGGGCATGACCGTCTCAAATTGCCTACAAACACACAGGCGTGCGTTAGAATGAAGCGTAGTTCAAACCTCAACCAGCGCACACACAGAAATTATGATTAGTTACCCTTTGTTCTTGATGTGGGCATTCTTCAGGTGGATGTAGCTGGATGGAAAGATCCCCTTTGGGCAGAAGATAAACAGATAAATTAGAAAACTCCTGCAGCCATTCGATTCCAGTGCCATTAGCAATTATCTGTTGCACATGTGAAAATGAAGCACATAATCAATACAGAGCTAAGTGTGTTTGCCGGTTAAAAGAGGGGCATTGGAAGGGAAAGGAAATGGCAGTGGGATTAAGAAGGCAAAAAAAAAGGTTTGTGCCAACACTGTTTGATACTAATAAACTACATGTTTCTCCCCTGTTGACTTTAAGAGATCAAAGAGGAACTTGAGTTGAAATATCTGAGGATAAATGCATCGCACAGACTTAAGTCCTCACTTGACTTATGTTATAACATATTCCTTTGACAATTGCTTTTAAAATCTACACGAATCAATCATCAGATTCCTTAAACAGTGTGCTTTGTTCATGAGATGTGGATCTTATTAATCAGTAATGACATAGTTTGAATGAAGTGGTTCATTTGGAGCAAGAAGAGGTGGTTTTAAGGTCCATGTCCTAAGAGTGATTAGTGGTGACTGAAAAGTATCTAACATCTTCTCTAGCCCATGTTCCTCAAGATTGTCTGCACTTGTGATATATGTCGTTTTACTGTTGTCCATTAATTCCAAGCTATGTCTGTTGACCCTGAAAGAGACTCTTCTGCTTAGCCAAAGACAAAGCTGAGACAAAGGCAACTGGACTTGCTTCGCTTCTTCGGAACTTCAAAACGTCTTCAAGAAAACCCAACGAGTCCAGTCGCCTTTGTTTCAGCTTTGTCTTTAGATATACCACGACTTGGAAGACTGAGAACCTTCAGACACAGATTTCTTAGATGTTTTTGGGCAAACGGACACAGACGTTGTAGGTGTGCGTTCATGATGTGATGTCGGAATAACTAGTAAACAACTTGCAGAGGTGTGGATGTCAAATACGCAGATACTTGGCAGGCGTAAGAAACCCAAACTTGGCAAATATTACATTTTTGTCACTTGCAAGCTGCATGTCATTCTGTCACCCAAAGCCACACTTTTGAGGAAATACTTTGAATACTGTTCCAGTGCAACGTGCCAATATTCCAAAGTCTTCCAAAATCTTGGGAAACGGGTTTATCTGTGTAGCTTTTTACGAATGATCAAAGATTCTTCTTCGTCTTCTACGGCTGAAGTTGGATGGACAGCAGGAGGAAGCTACATGGTGTTGTCAAACTACATGTAGGGTTATCAATGATGCACTACATTTAAACTGGGAAGTGTAAATGAACTATTTCCCAGTAGGAGTTTGGACCGGATCGTACGCAGAAGTAAAGAAAGTCAGAAGAACCTCACCAACGCCCCAACCTCAAAATCCAACATGGCTGCTCCAAAGCTATAGTGATATACTGTTCTATATCACTTCAGTCTGTTTGTGTCTCGTTAAATAGGTCGTCTACACATTATTGTCCAAATTTTATCAGTGGAAATATTGCTATGTGTTTGGAACGCCCAAAATATCAAGTAATGAGTTGTTATCAACTTGTATAGACCTTTTTCTGGGCAGGCATTTTTACAGTTTAAGACAGTTGAGGTGTAATAATGATGGCTCAGTTCCCTGACCTGTCCCAGTAAGTCATGACAGTAAAGCTGCATCTACAAAACCAGGATCTCCCCTAAGTGGAATGCTGCCATCATTATTTCACATGTGCTTTCCTCATTATGACAATTCAAAATGTCTGCTGTGAAACAAAGTGTAGTGCTAACAATGGATACCGGCAACATGTTCTGATTTGCTCTACAGGAACGATATGACCTCCGGTGTGAGACTGTTCCCAGCTCCGACTTTTGATGTAAATGCAATGCAGCGTAAGTGCAACCTCACAGCAACAATAAGAATGGCAGAACATTTTCAGAGCAGGCATTTTGACTTGTCACACTAGGAAAAGCACAGGTGTTACCGATAACAACTGCCACGGGGAATCGTCATCTCAGCTGGTGAAATTTCTAGTTTTGGCTAACAATGACAGGCCCGAGGGAGGCTTTCAATTTGAAATACTTTCTCTGTCAGCTAACACAAGATTCAGTGTAAAATAAAAAAATAGAATTCACAAGACAGGGCATCAGGGTTGAACGGGGGGCACAAATGAGTCGTTGAGCGATCCACATGTGAGCAAAACCCACTCCAAAAAAAAAGTTTGCTCACCTTGACATTTGGATTCTTCAGGATGAATCCTCTGAACCATCCTGCGGAGGCAAAGCACCAATTTAATTTAAAGCATGTCAGTAGGAATATTAGACATTTATATTTGGCTTGGACTAGAGATGGGAATAAGGGTCGGACAGAGGATGCATGTGTGTCTTCTCATTCTCCTGACAGCTGTATGTAGAAAGACCTTCACAACAAGCCCACCAGATATTATGTTCTGCAAGGCAACTTCCTGCAAAATGAATAAATTGAAACGCAAAGCTATGTTTTATTTATGAGTCCATGTCTGAGATGACCACAGGGTAACACCTTTGCACAACTATAACATGTCCTTGCAGATGTTAAATCGAAAATAGCTGCGGCTTGTGTTCGCTCGCACACTTCTTACACCATTACAAACCCCAACCTGAACTCAAGCCAAATTAGTACGCGCCTGATGCTTCGGCAAATCCCAGCACTCACAGAAACAATCTAATACATTTATATCTGTGGAGGCTTTCAGCTGATGTTCTTTTCCAAACAGGCAATTTAAGCTCATTTCACTGTAAGTCCCTCCAGATAAGAGCATTAGCTAAATAGCTCAAATGTAAACTGTGATAGATTATTCTAATCACTGTTTGGTTTCGCCAGAGCATGTTGGCAGTATTTTCCCCTGATTTGTTTCAAGCATGCTTGTCAGAAAAGCATTGAGTCATTTGTCTGGGTCCACACTGTGGAACCTATGATCTCAGTGCTTCCTAGATGAGTCATTTTTTCAAGAGCAGGGGTCAAACTCTCTTTACAGGGTTTTATGCCTGGCAATACACCTGCAAGAGAACATCGGGATGTGACAACTGATGTATTATTTCTAATGTGTCTACATTACCAGGAAGTAAGTTAAGACTGGGACGTGACCAGGAAGCAACCTCAGCAAGGAGCCTGCATTTTTAAACGTGTAATTCATATTAGCGCTTGGAGTTATACATGAATAATGACGAGGCCGCTCTGTGTGACTGGTGGGTGGCCACACAGGTTGCTAGCTGTGCCTAGATAGCGCCTGCCTGCCTGCCTCAGCACCACTCATGTGCCACTTCTTTTGCCTCCTCTGAATTAGAAGTTGGGCGGAGTCAAGATGGCGGTGGCCAGTGTCGCCCACCCTGAGCTTCAAAACTGCTAGTCAGAAGAGTCAGGTGTCAGATATCCGAAATAAAAGCGCCAAACTACTTAGAGGAAGTAACAACTTTGCTTGGAAGTATGCTAGATTTTCAAAATAAAGCCTAAAGATAGAAAGGGCACTTTAACACAGGCTCAGAAGTATAGAGATTTTAAAATTAAAAGCCTTAACTTGTTGCTACTGAGAATAGCCAACCCCAAGTTAGCGAAGAAGCAAAAAAAGTTTATAAAATGTAACTGATGAATGTTGAAAAGAGGTAGCTAAACTGTTGAAATAAAAAAGACTGGTTATTAGCATTAGCTTAATGTGTTGAAGGTTGAAATACTTAGCATAGCATAGAGGATAAACAGCTGAAATAGCTAAAAGTAACAGATGTAGCAAACGTTTGCTAAAAGCAGTTGAAAAAGTTATGTACAAGCAATAGTTGAACAACTATTAGAGTTAGGGATAAACAGATAACAGTAGTGAATTGTTGAATGGTTGAGTAGAAGCTAACAGCAACAGACACGCAGCTCAAATGTTTAAGCTAACTACAAGTTACAGTAGCTAGCTAAGAGTAATTTATGAACAGACGAAAGTAATGAAAAAAACGACAGCATCTATTTTATGCGAGTATAACTAACATTTGATGAATTGAAATAAACAAACTGGGAAAATGCTAGGTCATCTGAATGGACACGCGGAACAGATGGGCGGTTCGCGGAACAACTATTTTAAATCAGAGTCATATATGTACTGGACAGTCAGCCAAATGTATCCGCTGCTGTCAGGAACTTAACAAAAGTTCAAGAAAGCGCAACTGAGGGGCCGAGGCAAAAATCAATTGCTCAGGCAGTGCATTGTCAGACAGGAGCCATATGTCAGTAAAGACACTCTGTAAGCTCCTGTGTTTTGAAGTGTCAACAGTATCAACATGGGGCAGAGCCATTAGTCTGTCTCCTCTGCTGTCAGCAGCCCGGCTCGGCCTCTTTGCTGCTGGCATGATTTTGATTTACTTCCTCCCTACTGGGCCAAGCATTCCGCTGGCTGTGCCATTGTCTACTTCCTTTGGGTACTTTTACCACAATATCACATCCCTCTTGTTGGCTAGCTGCAAGACTGCCTGGCTGGCCGTCTCACGGTGGATGTGTCTGTGCTTCTGTCTCCCAACAAGAAGTGAGACAGAGTGTGTCGAGAGCTCCGGAAGAGGGAGGTGTGTGTGTATTTTGTGCATGGCTGCTTATTTGTGTTAAGGTGTACCTACACGAGGGTGAGCCTCGCTGTGAAAATGATTTCGAACCGTTCGGGAGATTAAAACGAGCCTCGGGCCGACGGGTCGGAAAGAAAATAAAGGGATCAAAAAAGAGGCGGAAAATGTTTTAACATACATGGGATGAGATAGACAGGAAAAGAGAGAGAGAGAGAGAGAGAGAGAGAGAGAGAGAGAGAGAGAGAGAGAGAGAGAGAGAGAGAGAGAGAGAGAAGGAAAACAGAGGAGAAAAACAGACTTGTGTGGGCAGGAGAAGCAGCGAGACTGTGATGCAGGAAATGGTAACAAACAATATCCCTCAAGAGGATATGTGAGTAGCGTCATGTTCAGCTCACTGAAGTGCAGCAGGTGAACATTATTGTGTTTGTTTATTTGTGCAACCCAATGCCAAGTAAATGCATCTGTGTCTGGGCCTGTTGTAGTCGTAAATCTGAGGATTAATGACTCTACAAAATATTTATGATCTATTTAATAAAGGATATCCTTTCACCTGATTTCCTTTAATCGGTCTACTTAATGACAAGAGGAAGTGGTCTTTACGTGGTCTTTCCATGCTCTTTATAAACACATTTGCATGTGTTCACTTCACTACTCAAGCAAGAGCAATTGATTTCCGTTCACGTACCATTCCGACCCTGAGCTCAGAAAAAGCACCTCCTTTAAGGGTAATATAATGAGGTCTTCGTACCTTCACATTTCTCCAGGATCTGCACCGTGTCTCCAATTTCCAGCGGGAGGCCATGCTGGACGGTCCCTCGGAAACTGGCCAGCACTGCAACGGAAAAGAGCCACAAAACACCCACATGAGTTTTTTTCTTTCAAAGCTTGAGTTTGGTCACGCAGTGTTAGAGAGTGATGTGAAACAAGTCAGGATAAAACACACACACACACACACACACACAAACACACAGAGGAGGTGCGATCAATAATCTGTGTGTGGGTGAAATAAAATGAAAGCTTATAAAAGTTTTCTGTATTTCTGCACTCAAACTCAAAAAAGCAATGAATCCACATAAACGCAGCCCGTGTAACGGAGAATATATGACGCTGATTTAATTTAACACCTACAACTACAAACAGACAGTGTAACCGAAGACGGTTTCTGAGGACAGGTATAGCAATACACACCTTCGCTGAGACACAACACCAGCCATTTAATCCTGAACACTGGGGGGTCATAAATCGTTTTGAGTTGAAGGAGCAGCCTGTATTTGATTCAACCCAGGCTGTTTACCGCAGTGATTCATTCCCCAATGAGATTCTTTAAGCCAGTAGACGCATACAGAACAGGTGGTAAAGTCTCTACTCGCACGACCTTTTGTTTAGCTTATGATCGCTTAGAGAGTTGACACGGAAAGTCAAGTGAACAGCGTTTTTTTTTTTCTATAATAAGTTGTGCTTTGTGTCTTCCATTGCAAAGTTCAAAATACAAGAACCAGAGCAGGAAGTCAGTTTAAAAGGAGACAAGATGAATGCCAGTGTCAGCTCATACTGAAATGCGCAGTATGTCCTTCCTGCCACTAGGGGTCTCAGTGAAAACGTTAACAGAAGATGAAACTGCGAAGAAGCATCGGATTATGGGAGTCGTTTTCTCCACCGCCATTACCAATGAAAATTCATCTGACATGACTTCACGATCATGGACAACGCAGTGTATTCAAACGTTAACACACGTCGGGTTTAGCCACATATATCCGAAGTTTTTAATAAACGGTTAGCTAATGTTAAGTGCTAACTTACCATACAAATGACTCAAAACATCAGCGGATTTTCACATAAGTCCTGAAGCTAGATAAAGAGAACTCAATCAAACAGAAATATTATACTTGTGTCTTTGTTTATTGAAGAACATGAGCCAATATTACATATCTGTGAGGTTTAAGTGTTAATATTCAGGCGGTGAATGGTGACTAAAATGAAACGCACCTTAAAGCTACAGGTTTCATTTGAAAGTACGCAACTTGGAAATGTAGAAATGTTACATTTTAGACCTTTAACACCAGATTGTATTTTGTACAGGTTTTGGGAAAAAGTTTTAAAAAAAGCCAGTTAAGTGGGAGGGACAGAGGACTGTTGTAGGCCCATTTGTACTTTGAGCTGAGTAACAGCCATTAGCAGAGAGTGTCCATTGACAGCCCTTCATCCAGCTCTTTAAACAGCACTGTGTCCCATTGACTTCCTCACTGCAATCTGACACACACACACACAGCATGAAATAACCCACACTCTTGAACCTACATGTACACGGCGATACATCAGCCTTCCTTCACTGAACACTGACGGTCATACACACTCTGAAAGAGCCGTCAACGCACCAACTGTAGAAATGTCTGCACACGGTCTTACTACACGGGCCGCAAACTCGCACAACCAACCCATTCAAACGGCGATGTACGCAAGCACACATGGACACACACGGACTAGAAACACACTGATACCCATTCACACATGGACACACAGTCAAAAGAAGTGGGATTTGGAGTGGAAACGTTTAACAAGAGGCCCTGTCACGCAGAAGGGGAAAAGTGTTTAGAGAGGATTTCATTTCTCCCGCCTGCATCCACTGGACCTGAACGCAACATCGAAACTGCACGGAGGATTTGCACCGAGAAACGGAACACAAAGACACAGTGGCCACTTTTCAAGGACTGTTGACAACACAGGGACGCTGCACGTGGGGACTTATTCAATTGACGTCCATTTACCGTCTATTTAAGCTGACTTCCTTATGGTTATGGCTCTATTAAAAGGACTAATTTAACAAAAATCTTTGGCGACGTGAAGTGGGCAGGCACAAAGTTGAACTGATTTCACATTTGAGCCAACACGACTGAGGTGACAATGACAGACCTGAAGTTCCCCCAAGAAAGCACCATCCACGACTTTGGTTCTTGCCTACAAACTCACCATGCTGATACCCGGACGGAGTGGTATTTCTGTTTCAAAGATTGGTAACGGCAAGAACAGCTAGTGCTTGTCAGTCCAAAAACTACTAAGGCTATCTGTGACCTAATTGTGAGCAGCATAGTCTGGCTCAGTCCATACACTAGCAATATGTGCTCTCACTTGGAAACATTTGGGGAAGAGCATACAAAAGGTGAGGGTTACCTTTTACCTTTTTACACACCTAAGTAATCAGATTGTGCTAATAATCTGTTTAAACTTTACTATTTCTCATAGGTGTGTGGGTATTTTTGCTTAAAATTGCCAAGTTAAACCAACTTTACTTTAACTCAAAGAGAAATACCAGCTGAAAAATCCAAGGTTGACTTTCAGAGGTCCTTTTGCTTTTCTGAGGGGGTGTTTTTTTTTTTTTTTTTTTTCTTTGGCAGAACAGCCCAAGAGAGGATTCAGCACAGTCACTCCTCCACCCACTCCTCTCACGTTGACATTGAGATCAAGTCTGCTGATGAAATCAACGCAGTCCTGTCTGCGCCGTAGCTCTGCGCACGTGCGCCTCAGAAATCGTCCGTCCTTTGCATTTTATGCCGAGGCTTCGCCGGCTCCTTGTTATCCCTCGAGCTGCAGAAACACTATCTTTACAAGGGATTTGTCACATCTGACTTTGTAATTTGCTCAAAGACCGACCGCACGCCACAAACATGCAGAGGCCCGATACTCGTCGACTGTTTGTAATTCATTCAGAGCCCAATCACTCACACATGCACAAAGAGACCAATCACACCAAACACACAAAGTGTGCCCAATGCATGAATTATCCAAGTGACTTTCCCAGCTGCGTTGAGCTAAATTATTCAGCTTCAAGTCGCCACTTTTTTTTTTTTTTTTCCTTCCTCTGCTGTGAAATGAAAGCTTCCCGCCTGTCGATCCACAAGCCAGCTGCTGTGTGTCCGTCTGTCGCTAACTGCCTGTCATCAGTCTGGCTCTGACTATCTGTCTGTCAACTGTCTGGGCTGGCTAATCGCCAAATGATGCACGGAGGAGACAGGAAAGGTGTTTGCTCTCGGGGGAATTGATTTGTTGTTGTTTTGTCTGCTTGCCGGGATCGCAGGACGCGTCCTGTTACGAAAGAGAACAGTGAGTACATGGGGGAGAAAGATGCCATTCATGGCTGTTTGACCACACAGCTGCCGCAGAGTACAAAAACAAGCGTAACGGGGGAAAAGTCCTATAAACTCACTCATGTACACACACGGCGCGCACACACAAACATAGCAAGTCTAAGTGGATGCCACTGGTGCATGAATATCCCATTGCATAAACTGAACAAAAGCAGACCTGCTGGTGCTCAGATATGACATGGACACACACATTGCTTACTGAACCCGCTAGACCCAGTTTCCAGATGGCCTGCGATGACCACCATTTCAGCCACCAAAATGCAAACTCTGATCCTTTCCGACACACACAAGCGCACTCAGCCTGATTCCATGTGACACCGGTCCGCTGGGTCGGGGCGAGGACGCCGCTATTCTTGAGCCGGATCCCCCAAAACTAGACGTTAGGCAAAGAAAGAGCCACGCACACACACACACGGATAAACAAACAGAAAACGCGACGACACAGCAGGCGGGCCGTCAATTTCCTCAAGAGGAATCGAGAGACGTGAAGGAATCAGAACTGACCAACAAGGGAAATGAGAACAGATACAGAAAATGAAGTAATATCTCTGGTGGAGAGCTGGAGGGTTTGACACTGATGAAACACGCCACTGGGACTGTGCACCACAACACCTGAGATCACAATTTTGGAATGATTACCTGACGTGGAGGTCAAAGTAAGAGACGCTGAGAGAACATAATAAAACTTTGTCTAGAACCACCACAAATATTTGTGTATCAGACTTTCCAGAGACTCTTATTACCACATATGTATCATCATTTTGCATCATCACAGTTGGCTGAGTCACAAAATGTTACCTTTCACATCATTAAACTGCACCGTGGGATTGTGATTGTGTGAGTGCACGCTGCATTTGAGTGGATAAACACGCAAACTGTAATAAAATAAGGGGTAAATACGGAAAATAGCAAACGGGGAGCTTTGGATGAAGGTGAATACGTCAAAGCTTTCTAAAATCAAAACCGGCGGTGGGCTAAAAAGATATTCATTGGAAACAAAGCTATTTTAAATAACCCACAGAGTCTGATCACAAATGTGAATGAGTCAATTATTTAAAGTTCAAATAGCATCATTTCAGGAAATCAAACCCATTTTCTGGAATTAATTATACGTATGCACCATCTGTTGATGCTGGATTTTGTTCATTAGAGGGAATGACTGTAATAAATCAAAGTGTACGTCTTCGCATGTTCACTTAGTTTCAAGCGACCAAACTCTGACCACAGATCTGGTCTAGAATCCACATCAAGAAGGCAGTCTAAGCAGGCTGTGATTCCTGCGGGTTTCGGGTTTACATCTGAAAACAACGAGACTAGGTCCAAGTGGACTTTATAAACCAGCGTTGATCAGGTGATTCATCTTAGTACATTCTGGACATGGGCTACATTTGGAGGTGGTTTCAAATGCGGCTCCAATCTGTTTTCTGCAAATGTTTTCTCAGTGAGGACGCTCCGCTCAAAACCAGAATTCACATCTTTTGCGTCACAGAAATCCAGAGTGACAGAAGCGCTGAGCAGAATCCATGCCGCTTCAGGCAGAGCGCTATAGAGGACATTCCGGAGAGCAGCAGCCCGTGGACAGGCGTCGAAATAAAAATAAAAAAAGTCTGTTGCGATACAGTCTGACAGAAACTACTGAACGAAAACCGCGTCACCGGAGCGGGTGTGCAGTTAAAGGCGCCCTACGTCATTGGTGATCGGCTGGCAGCACACTAATCTGATTTGATCACTTGTAAACAACAGTGTCAGTGAGAGTCTGTCCTACAAATCTGATTAAAAATAATCTGAGTCGCCTGCACTCTGAACAAAGTCTGAATCCTCAAAGGAAAGAATACAGATGCTCAGATGCAATCTATCAGGACAATTTCTTAATCGAGGATAAGATGCAATTCAGTAGATTTGGTGCAGCACACATTTCTGACCTCATATAACTTTATAACATGACAATGATTTGCGAAAAACAGAACAACAAGCCGGGGAGCCACATTTATAATTAATTATTAAAAATCATTGACAGATTCATGTATAATTAAAATGAGCGCTCGTAGCACCGCTAACCCAGATATTGGACCAAACAAAGTTGCACTAAAGCAAATAATCTATTCAGTGACTGACTGGGACTGTGACACGCGCCATTGTGAAGTCAGAGGTTGCATTTCGATCTCTTTAATGCGCTTTCCCCCTCGCCTTAATCCGGCAGGACTATCTATCCGTTTTCTCGTCGGCAAATGCGTTTTTGCTGAGTAAGTCGAGATCCCTAGAAAGCCCACTGGCTCGGATTAGGCTTACATGTGTTTCAGGCCGCCACTTGGAGTCGGGGCCTGTCAGACCGCGTTACGTTCGGTTCGCTCGTCGCTCCGTCTAAGCTCCTTAGAAGAAGAGCAAACGCTGCGACGGGTCCCCGAGCAAGGAGAACGCCGGCGCTCTCCTTTCAAAGCGGCCCGGTCTCATCCAAAAAGAGGCGTCAACTTAGTGAAAGGTGCGCTGACGGTGATCAAAGGCTGATGTCATGCTGAGGAGATTTTACTGTTAAATTAAAAAACAAAAAAGAAACATTAAAAGGAACAGCTCCAAATCACATGGCAAATTTTATTCAAAGCAGCTCTTAATGTGCCTTTTAACCCAATTAGCCTGACCCTTTCTTCCCTCCGACTGATCTGACAGTGATTCACGTGCATAATCCACTCCCACATGTTAATTATACACCATTTATATCATTAATATGCTAATTTGACAACACAGAGACCGGTGGCCCTCCACTGGCCTCCGTTGCTGCCAAATGTAAGGATCATGAATATTTAATTAGATGTGCGAGTGTCATGAACCGCGCACATGCAAACACGTACGTATAAGCGTGCGCCGAGATAAAAATCTGATTAATGGCTTGATATTGAAGAAGGGAAGTAGTAAGTAATATCCAAAATGAAGAAGCAATGCCTGCTTACATTCAATTTTTTGACATATTTACGAGGTAAACATTTTCAAAAGCACCTGGCGCAACAGAACTGAAAGCTTTTCACTTCCTCACGACGCACATTCTGCACGCCCGCTGTCCGAAAGCAAAAGCGAAGCCGGAGCCGCGTTTGCCAAACCAAAAGTGCCCTTTATTCCAGCAATGCGACTGAAACATTCCCGTTCAAACCAAAACCAGCTCCGCTATGTTTCGCCTCAGCCAAGTCCACGCACGCCGTGTTCCCACTCGCATTTATCTTTCGGTGCGGCCAAGTTAAAAAAAAATAAAAATGCTCGCGGCGATATGCTGCCCGTGTCCGCTGCCTCGTGGATTAAAGGCAGTGAAAAGGCGAGAGTGGTTGACAACACATGAGGACTCCTACTGCAGGAAAATCCGTTTATGTATACATGAAGCATACTTGCAGGCACAAGCTCACATCAGTGTGACGGAGCAGAAGAGGTACCTGCCAAGCTTTAGTGCGACTGGGAGACAGATTAGGTTAAGCATGTGTGCGATAGTGTGCATCTGCGGAATAGTGATTCCTCTGGTTGGAAAGCTGGGACGTGGTATCATGCATTTTAAAGGAGGGGCAACGAGGAGGGGAGCAGGCAGACGTCTGAAAGTAGCAGCACTGACCGAGAAGGCCTTGAACGGGACTCAACTTGGCAGACCTACACGTGCACACACAACACAAAGACACACAAAGACACACAGACTTAGAGGTCTGATAGGCAGCGCAGACAAAAACCAGGGCAGCAAAATCACCCAGGAGGAACGGCTTTCATTTCGCCTCCTCCATTGCCGGCCGCCAGCCTCCTTTGGCTGCCATTGTGTGCTGGGAGATAGCGACCTAGCCACCGTCACAAAACGGCTCGCCAGCAACAATAACCCTTTGCTCAAATCGTGCTGCCGCTGCTACAGAGGCATTGAAAGCAGAGTCGTGCGAGGAGCGTTATTACTTTTCCGGAATGGCCTCATGACAAAAAGTGCAGCTCGGGGCTCGGTTACGTTTTGAGCGTGGCCTCGGCGTCGCTGAGCAGATACCTTAAGTATCCAAAGCACGAGACGCCGCAAAGATATACCGATCGGGCAAAACATTAAAACCTTTCTGCTGGGAAACGTTTTGACCTGGCATTCATGTGGATGTTACTTAGACATGTACCACCCACCTAGACCAGACCAGACCAGACACCCCCATCACAAAGCAATGACACTCCTTGATGGCAGCAGCCATCACCAGCAGGATGCAGCCTGACACAGGCACACACACAAAAACGCTTTAGGAACAACTCAAAAAAACATGAAAAATAGCACAAGGTGTTGATCTGGCCTCCAAATTCACTAGATCCCAAACTGATCAAGTATCTGTGGGATGATCCACAGAGGACCCTACTAACAACATCAACACCACAAGACACTCATGTCCCATGTCCATTCTCTGATGAGTTACAACTGTTTTGAAGGCACAAGAGAGACCGACACAATGTTTGGAAAGTGGTCATAATGTTATGCCTGACTGTTGCACAATGACATGGTTGACTGAGAACCTTCACAGACAATCCTTACAAAGATCACCAACCAACATCTGATTTTGCCGCAGTCATAACATCCATGAAAACAGAGAGCGACCAAAGTGACATTCAGCCTGTCCTGGTGGCCAGAGAAGAAGGAATCAGAAATGACTCAGATTAAACAGAAATATAGGTCAGTGCGCTAAACCCTCACCTCATTCCCAGGCATTAGTCTGTCGGTGTGTGAGGGCATGTGTGCGGGGCCTCAAAGCGAGCTAACTGAATGCATTAGATAGCCCACTGATGCCAAAGTTGAGATGAGATGATTATTCTAATCCTCTTTATCTCACCTGCATGAATATGTAATTGTACCCTCCTTCTGTGCTATTTATCAGAGGATTATGACATCATTAGTCCTGTAACAGTCACTGCAGTGATATCTAAATAACCGAGTTGTGAATATTTTGAAGGGATTTGTAAAAAAAACAAACAGTGTTTATCTTCATTCCTTTCAAATCCCACCTCGCTTTTCTTGGTGAGTTAGTCATGGCCACCGAGGGGCACAGGAACAAAAGGGATGCTGCAGACCGGGCCGGATTTCAGCGGGAAGCGATCTGATGCCAGCACTCAAAGGACGACAAGAGGACCCCTGTCGAGTTGCTGCCGCATTTACTCCAGAGGACGCCGAGCGAGTCAAGTGTGAAAGCCAATTCATCAACTTCATCAGGTGTGTTGCATATTCAAAGCTGCTTTGGTTGATTTTTTGGGCCCCGCGGGGGGGGGGAAGCGCAACAAGCTGTAAACACCGCAGGCATGTTATCACTTCATTAAGTTGAGGTGTTGCTTTTTTAACACGTCCAGCTGACATGGAGCATCATTACCATTCAATTGGACATGTATTCCTGCCCATCTCGTGAAGGTGAGCTCAATGTATGCTCCATAAAATCCATATGCGAGCATTTAGCTTAGCATCTAGCTAGTTGCTAACTTTGGCTGATGTTTTGCACTGGCAGATTGAGTGTAGTAGTTTTATCAGAGCTTTTTTATAGATAAGAAATGCTTAGAAACGAGGTTCGGATTGGCAGTGACAGAAATTCATAACATTAGAAGTCCATGGCTATAAAAACCAAAACAATACGCTCAAAGATGCTAAACTCTGTGGCATTTTTTGTACAAGGAACATGGAGCATCATTAGCATTCATTTGGACATGTATCCCTGCCCATCTCGTGAAGGTGAGCTCAGTATTTGCTCCACAAAATCCATATGTGAGAATTTAGCTTAGCATTTGAGCATCTAGCTAGTTGCTAACTTTGGCTGCTGTTTTGCGCTGGCAGACTGTGTGTAGTAGTTTTATCAGAGCTTTTTTTTATAGAAAAGAACTGCTTAGAAAAGAGGTTCAGATTGGCAGTGACAGAAATTCATAACCAACCAAAACGATACGCTGAAAGATGCTAAACTCCGTGGCATTTTCTGTACAAGGAACACCTCTCACGTTGTATATAGCATCTTCGTCCTCACTGTTGAAATAAAAGTTTTGATCAGCACATCTTTAAACACTGATACCAGTTAATTTATCGTGTTTGTTTCAAACAAGAAGGCAAAGCCACAGTTGTGCCTGATTATTTAAGCCACATTATTTGGAGGTTAAACGGAAAGTCAGTAATATTGGTAATTACACAGGAAACCAGTGGGCGTCCATCTGGGGCTGAATGGTAGGTCAAAGTCTAATGAAGAAGTTGGCCTAAAAGCTGTGTTTGTTTACAGCCAAGGGTAAAGGGTTGCAATCTTAACCATTCGCCTAATTTTTTTCCTTGACTAACCCTGGAGAAAAACATGTGCCAAACCATCTGACTTCTCATTTTTCTAGCCTCGATGTCCTCCTGTTGCCTTTCGAGGCAGCTGGATTCAGAATCCATCTTACTGGGGACCAAAGCCATGCACGTGCGGCCAAGGAGCTATTGGTTTCAGGTGCGCTGACCTTCTAAGACGACTGGCGGAAGTTAGCCCGCGACAGATGGTGATAGACAGATGACTCATTCAGTCATCTGCCAAGTATTTTATTGAAAGCTCCTGCCCTTTCTCCAAACTGTTTCCAAGGACGACTTCTCAGATGGTTCTGCGCAACGAACCATCTGGTGCATCGGGTCAGTCCTCCTCGGGATGTTACAGTATTTTCAGACCCTAGCAATTTATGTGCTTTAGATTTTTTTGTTGCAGTGTTGATTTTTTTAAGAAGCAGCTGAAGTCACGCCGACACCGCATCCACCGACACATCCTCCCACCCTGCGGAGAGAAAGACTGAGGGTGGGAAGAAGAAACTCAAAAATTAAGGCTGTTGCGGCTACGGCTGATGGTTGACAGCAGCAGAAGGAAAGCGGTTTGGGAAGAGAATGATACCGTCGCAGCTTGAAGGGCGGCAAAGACGAACAGAGCAACATCTGCTTTTCCTCCTTTAGGTGTAACCGTTAAAAGTGGGAGTGACAAGTGAAACCTCCAACATCAATCCGTCTCTCTTTTTCTCTCTCTGTCTTTCTGACTCAACTGAAACCTCTACACTTCCTTTCCCTCCATCTATATTCTACGCCATACCTGCACCGCTCTCCGTCAAGGGAGAGGAGGTGTTGGCCGACCTCTATCTGCATTTCGGCCTCCCTTGAGTCGAATTACCACAAATTACAGTATGCGCTGAAGCAGCACACGCAGATTTGAGCAGTGACTGGAAATCAAAGGCGTGAACATGTGAGGGCCTCGACAGAGCCTGTGACATCCTGCGACCTTTGCAGAGCCGTGCAAACACGGATATGTTTTCAAAAGAGATGCATTTGGCAGGTCTGTATTAAAACTGACGTCTTACAACATATCTCACTGACATGGCATCAGCAAAACCGCGTGGAAAAACGCATTTACATTGCCCTAGGCTGCGGCAACGCAAACAGCAGTCAGGCCTGCATCGAGCATGATGAAACTTTGATGTAAAAGTGAACAAAAACAAAAAAAAAAAACATTCAAAACAGCATCCGTGACCAAAAATCTAAATCTAAAGGTGGGGCTTTTTAAAAAAAAAAAGAAAAAGAAAAAGAAGAAAGCGTCACCTCAAGGTTAAAGCAAATCAATTGGATTTTCGGAGCAGAGCGGCTACGATCACTGCTCTGGCGTAGATATTTGTTTGTGTTATATCAAGAGATTTAAAGCAAGAGAGAAAGAGGGAGGGTGTGTAGCCTACAGCCTCAGCCTCGAGCCTGGCGGCGTACAGACCCTGGTGGGATTTGTGCTGACTGGGGAGCAGCAGGAGGCGGTCTAAAGACAGGTGGGAAGAGAGACAGGTGAAGGACGGATCGAGACAGCAGAACAGGGAGACAGACAATCCATGCACCTAAGAGAGAGACAATGGGAAGAGGTGGCTGGATGAGGGAGGGAGCGAGGCAGGGTGAATCACAGTGAGAGGCAGAGGAGATAAGTAGCTGTCAGCTTTTATGTATGTATCTTCACTTTGTTTGCTCCTGTCGGCTCGAGGGGAGGAGAGCTACCCCGTTGGGTTTCAAAGACATACACGGCGACCGCAAGAGCAAAGAGGCGGGGACGAAAGCAAGGTCAAGGCGAGCGTGGTGGAGAAGGAGGAGAGGACAAGGCTGCACGATAGGAAGTATAATGTTCTCAAATTTTTGGTTGTTTTAATCTCTACAACCAGATAAAAGGCTGTGACGACTCGGCTGTTCGGCAGTCTCGGGCCACCGGTGCACCGTAGACACTAGTCATTCCCTTGAATCAGCCGACTGAGAAGGCTGAATGCTGCTGAGCTTCGCAAACCAGAGCAAGATAAGACAAACAGAAGTAAAAAAAAAAAAGCTTAAAAAAAACAAAAACAACAAAGTACAATGGTTTTAAGCTCCTCCTAGATCCCTAGCCTTGTTCCCCTTTTGAATTATGTACACAGACTACTGCCACCTACTGGTGTTTCCTTCCTCTGAGCCCCAGAATGTACTGCAATTGCAGCTGTAGTTTATAGGGTGTTCAAGCGCAAGTTGAGGCAACATCACAGCTTCTCCACCGGCAGTTCTTGTCCTAAGGTTTTGGTTGTGATGAGGTTCATAACGTAGCGATAGCGTGATCACCAAGAAGGATGGCGTGAAGCAAGTGAGTAGATCATTAGCCAAGCTTCCACATGTTAAAATACCCTAACAATCCTAGGTAACATGGTTTGACGATTATACTTTTGTACGAGGAGACAAACAACAAATGCAGACACCTCCATTCCGTCAGACGTCACAGAATTTGATGAGAATGAAAATGATGTGACACAATGTTGGGGAACAATCATGTTGAGATATGGCAAAGAAGGCTTAAGGGGACCCATAAGACACCTTTATGTCACTCCTGTTCAAACAAACTAACCATGCAAATCCATTTGAAAGTTAGTTATTTTTGTGTACATTTAAAAGACAGCACAAGCTAAGATGGAGAGGAGAGGGATGATCACATCATGATCAGTTAATATGGATTTTCGGGAGACGTGATAAATATACGCCCCACATTTAGACTTCATGGAACAGCGGATACCTGCATAATTTTGCACATCCAGATGCAATCAGAATGATCAATGATACCCAACCATTTGCTCTGAAATAGACATCTTGCCGCTGAATTGTCAGCTTGAGCACTTTCTTTTTCAAGATTAGTTCCTTCGTAAGAAGACGAATGATCAGTAGGAAGAAAGAGCGGCAGCAGAAAATGGAGACAGCATTGCAAGACAAAGTAAGACAAGACAGTGCACATGCGAGCGCTGGAAAATTACCATTTTCAACCATTCTTAAATAAGGAAATTGGGCCTTGAAGTGAGGTTTTTTGACAGCGTGGTTTAAATTATGAGTGGGGATTTGTGCACCCAGTGTGCATTACTGACTTAATGTGCTGGTATCCTTCCATTTGATTTAGTAGTGTCATGCAGGATACAGCTGGTACTTATCACCTCATTAGAAAATATTTCCTTACCCCACTCCGATGAAAAGCATGTTGTTCTGCACACATGCTGCCTCTCAGCATGCACACATGCATGAGATTGCACAGCTACGGCCGAGGAGGCGCACAACAACATCCACAAACACACCCACGTGCATATTGTCGGAGCGGTGAGCGGGGGTAGGCAGGGGTCTCTAAAATCTGCACTGAGGCATGAACAACCATATGGAGTTTTTTTTTTTTTTTTAGTTAAACCCGCGACAGTAGCCAGGGAACAAGTTACGCTTTTTTTTTTTTATTACATGCAGATGCAGTCTGTTTTGAACGCTGATTTGTTGTTAAGGCAACGCGCGGCCACGACATCACCGCCGGCGCTCTAAATTGTAGGGTGACAGTAAAAGCTCACAGACGGCGAAAGAACTTCCAGCAGCTCGACAGCGCACACAAACACCTCCTCTGAGCTAAAATTAAAACTATTGTCCGGCATACCTCGCTGCAGAAGTAGATCTATCCATATTTCCAGGAGCTACATAGTGCAAGATACACGCATGCGGTGAGGATGTGAGGCAAGAGAAGAAGGGCAATGACACTGTCTGGCTCACAAGCTCTCGATGGTGTTGAGGGCAGGAGAGGAAATTTCACTGCTTCATTTCTGAGAAAAACCACGGCCTGACCTTTGAAACACACACACACACACCCCCACACACAAAAACACACATTACGTTATCTGTGCAGCATCTTAATAGAGTTACTATATGTACTTACATGTGAAAGTGCATTTGATGCCAGCATTATCGAAACAAGCCAAAACAAAAGGTTGCGTTAGCACTGTCCCTATGGGTAGAAAGCCTTCTGCTTTATCGGGTTGGCAATCTTTAGCTCAAGGTCTACCCACATGCACACAGAAGATTCAAATATGGGGAGAAGGGTTAAGGCCGTTGAACACCAAGCCGAAGGTCGGACGTTTTCCGGTGTCGGGCCGTTAGTGATCGCCTTCAGTCCTAGGTTTTTGGGTGTCCCTCACCAATGGCACAAGTCGGACACGTTCTGGCAGCTTTTTTGAGAGGGCTCCTCTTGGTTTTCATCCTGATCTCATCTGAACATTCAAACGCAACGGCGTGATCATCATGAATGAATAAATTGTAGACCGACTGATCAGCATGATCCAGGGAAGGCCAGCTCGATGAGACAGTTCGGAGCGCTTCTTAGCCTTCCAGCTATAAGTAGCTCTTCCAGATGCTAGGTCTTCCACACAGGCACAGAAAGTACGTGTCAACAGGCCTTTAGCTGTAGTCTCCAGTCTTAGTCACAGCTGGCGTGAGGCTATAAAGGTTTGGTGTGTCCCTACTTTTAGACCAACGGTGGTAATGCCGGGATCAATGGACAAGGCACCCAGAAGGTCAACATCCTCAGTGGACTGTAGGATTAATATTGACTTCAGCCTCTGCAGCCATTTTCATCTCATTACCACGCCGATCATAAGTCCTCCATTACTGATGAGGTTGTCTGTACGTGTCCTTTTGAAGCCTAATATCAGTGAGTCACGAGGAAATCACCCCATGCTGCTACCGCTAAATGCTAAGCCTCCAAGACGATGCACTGTCTGGAGAGCAAAGGAAAGGAGACAAAGTGAAGAGGAGGGAAAGATGACAATGTTGATAATAGCGATGAAGCTAATTATAGAGCTGGAGACAATTCAAGCAATTATATTACTTGTTTCCATGTCTACCCAACCGCCAAGAGTCTTATTTAGCCTGGTTTGTTGCAAACAAGATACAAAACAGAAATTAAAAGAAGCGTCACAAACAGAGGGGGCAGAGAAATGCCCAGTGGACTAGAGTGCTGTGTAGTCGCTACTCTATAGGTTCACTTCACATCCTGGCCCAGTAGCTTTCATTCAGCTCTGCTCCCGAGGAGATAAAACAAAGAGCTCAGTGACAAGTGGAGACAGAGAGACTGTATAAGAGAAGAGAGAGGACTGAAGCATCAGTGAGTGATGCGAGTCAGCGGGGAGCGTATGAAAAGCACAGACGTGAATGAAAAGGCCTCAGTGTGGGTCGCCTGCGCTGAGCTGAAGGGTCTGTGCCGGTTCGGATGTGAGGCGTGCTCGCAAAAAATCACCGCGCGAGGTCGAGGCACGGGAAGAAGAGCTGACTGCAGCGTGTGGCGCGAGCCAGACCCGCGTGAATGCGGGCGTGCTCGCTAAAAAGCACACAAAGCGACAGACGGCCGCAGCCTCGGAGCACAGTCGGGCCGATTGAAGACACTTCGCAGGAAGGGGAAGCGTGGAGTAGCTCTGAAACGCACACACTCAGTGGCTCCACTCAAGGACACACAGATGGCAGGTGCAACACAAATACAAGCCACTGGAGCATACCTTATTATCAGCTAAGCCAGCCAGCCAGCTATCTAGTCACTGCTTCTCAATAAGAACCATTCTGCAGCTCTGAATGTGTCAGCTTCCCTAATGAGGGGCAAAGAGCAGCTAAGTCACTGACTTAAAGGGAAGCCGGTGAAGCAGGACACCCAGCAAACAAAATGGATACGAGTGGTATGAAGAATATACAGGTCACTTACTGGAGGGATGTGAGGAAAGGATAATTATATAAAAGGGAGAATGGCTAGACAGAGTTTACGAGAATGAACAATACGTGTGCAGACCAGTAAGGCGTTTCCTGGAAAGATGGCGAGAGTTTGTGGGCAGATTGTTTACTTTCCCTTTGTTGTTTAGACTTTAACGGACATTTTTGTCAAAAAAAAAAAAAAACTTGATATAATCCAAATGATAAGTGCTACAAATGTTCCAACATTTATATCTACGGTGCAAACTGCAGTATATCACATGTGTAAAGTATAATATGAGGAAGCACAAGAAAGTCAAGGCTGAATTAGGTGATTTATTGCTGAAAGTTGCAGAGTCCTTCAAGTCCATGGTTTACAGAAGACCTGGGCAATATATCCAGTTCATAGTTTTTTTAGTAGTAGTTTTGTAGTAGTAGGGCAAAACAGTGGCTACACCTGAAATCGGACCACGGTGTGTCGCCACGAGATTCCAATGCTAGCTCCCGTCCAAGCTCCAAAACCACAAGTAGAAAGAAGAAAACTTTAGATGCCACCTTTTCCAGTGTCCAACCCATATGACAAGACAGGTAGCACCGGTGTTTTTACATCAAGAAATACGTGGGACCTCCTTACGAGGCTGAGAAGCATGGGTTTGAAACAATCAAGTATAAACCACGTCAAATACTACGTGGAGGTATCATTGCTAAGTTTGTACAACGAAGTAGAAGTGAAGACTACTGAAAACTGAGAAGAGCCATCTCAAATAGGCTGACAAGCTGCCAGCAGGTGTCCAACTTGTGCCATTGGTGAGGAACCCCAAAAACCTAGGATGACAGGCGATCACTAACGGCCCAACACAAGAAAACGGCCGACCTTCGGCTTGGCGTTTAACGGCCTTAACCCTTCTCTCCATCTTTGAATCTTCTGTGTGCATGTGTGTAGACCTTGAGCTAAGGATTGCTAACCCGATAAAGCAGGAGCCTTTCTACATATAGGGACAGTGCTAACGCAACCTTTTGTTTGGGCTTGTTTCGATAATGCCGGAATCAACAACATATTCTGATTCTGATACCTCTGGACCAGGTAGCTTAACATGACTTGGATAGTTTTTTTTACTGCAAGGGTGACGCTGCTGTTATGTTCCTGTTCTTAAATTATTCTACCCCCCCCAGCAGCGTCACTTTATTATAGAAGAAGAATGTTCACTGAAAGTGGCAATGTAACCACACACTGTGGTGAAAAGGAGCATACTAGAGAGCCTTTTGAGGAACAAAACCTCAAAATTCAACCCATTTGTTGCAACAGCTTCCTTGTGAATGTTCTCATTGCCTACCACTGGCACGTTTTTAACAAATAACACACACCATTGCAAAATCTGCCTTTTTGTAATTGTTCTTCTTTCTTGACATTCATATTGCAACAAGCCATATACAGGAGTACGACACAATACAATTCAATAGCACCGCAGACCGCAGCCTCTGAATGTAAACAGTTGGATCAACAGCTCTCTCGGTTATTTCGAACAAATGCTGAATACCATAACGTCATGAAGCTATGATTTACTGCAGGACTGCTGCATTACAAGGAATTTGTATTCACTGGTGTACCTAATGAGCTGGCAAGTGTCTGTGCATTTAAGAAAGAAAACCATTTTTTGACTCATGTCTCATCTGTAGAAAGAAATACTGCCTAGCACTGCTTTACAATGTGTTTTGCCTGCGTTCTGTAAAACTGTTACCAGTACAGCGTACAATCCCAAAGGCATCTAAACAAAGAGGCATTCAGCAGTGGGATTTGTAAGTATAGTGTGTACCACTGGGTATCAGGCAAACAAAACTTTGTAAGCTCCGCCACAAGACCCTCCAACCCTCCGAGCTCAGCGGGCTAGAAAGAGCAGAGGAGGCCATTTGAGGGGGGAGACTACAATGGAGCTGGATTAACAATGACAAGATAGCAGGCAGCGGTGAGGGACGGCTGAGCCAAGAAATATGACGGGAATCTGTCATCCAGCCTCAGAATAAAAATAAAACGTTTTCATGTGATATGCATTCAGTTTTCCATGAGCCGCGAGCTGTGACCGAGCGCGTCCTTTTCTGCGCTGGAACGGATTCTCATTCTTTCCTACATTCTTTCCGCTGAAAACTGAAAAATGAGGGTTGGATTCTGCGGCTCGATGGCATGCCAGTGCGTCTGACATCTGCCACAGCTCAGGCAGATCGATAATGGGTGTCACACACTGCAATATAGACCAAAAATAAATAAATAAATGAGAGCAATAAAGTAAGTTCTGGTATACTGTAAGCTGTGCACTGGATGTTCACATGTGCAGGGTGCATTAAAAACTAAAGGAAATCATTTTGTTGTTACAATGCAAAGTGGCTTTTTGTAGGAAATGGGTTTCCTTCCTTTTAGTCACCTCGCATGGCGCTTGCTTTCAGGAAATTAAGGCCTCATGAAAAAATACCTAAGAGGTGACTGGTCCCACAGATTTGCTTTCATGTTCATCTAGTTGACACAAACAAGAAAGCCCCCTGCTAATAAGGGCGGATAGCTGCTTGCAACTGATTCATAAACCTTCAGAATGGGGCGCCCTGTTCGGCGCTGCGCTACGCCGCAGGCTTTTTATTTTGTGTGAATGTATGTCCTGTGCGCACGTGGTCAAACATTCCTGCGGGGCTAAGGGCTCCAGCTGTCGTCGGGACTATTTTCCTGCGCGCCGCATGCCATTGGCAGATCAAGGAGGATTATTCCTGGGGTCGGAGATGTTTGGGCTCGGATAAATGCAGGAGACAAAAAAAAACGAAGGAGAAGAAATGGACAGAACCGCCGTGGTTTGGAAAGATTTCTTTCAGGAACTTCGAGCAAGAAGCTGCGACTGCGGTGCGGAGCCGTGTTTGTCAAAGCAAACCACGTAGGAAATCACACAGCCAAGAGCTGCACTGATTGAGAGACACAGAGGGAGAGAGTTAAAGGCAGACTCTCCACTCAAGCCATCTCGTAAAAATAATTAACCAATACTCAACTGTCACACAGGAAAATCCCCAGTGCCTGCTTTGAATTTTGCTTCAACTCGAGGAGCTGCTTCACACTTTGCCTTAATCTTGTCCATTACTGCGCCGACATCACAGCGAACAAAGAGGCTGCTCTCCAATTTGTTTTATAATGGCCCTCGTCCTGTCAGGGACCTCGAATGGATGAGATTTCCGATTCCCCTACAGGTCCTCCAGCACATGAGCAGAAAGAAGTGCAGCCATGCAGCTGGACACCGGCTAATCCAGACGTAGCAGCATGACGTTCACAGAGCAAGGGTGTCAAAGTGACGGCCGTGCTCAGCTGATTTGCAGGTGCTGGGTCCGCACCAACAAAATCAATAGAGAAGTTGGAGAGGGGGGTGGTGGGGGGGGAGTGGTGGGAAAAAAATGTTGTCCCACTTTCCTGATTTAGGTCAGCGGCACTCGTGTGCAGCGTCTAAAGCTGTCTGTAATTAAATAAAACTAGTTAAAAAGTCGGCTCTGAACTTGAAGGGAGAAGAGGGATGAGAGAGTGGGGAGGGACGAGGCTACAGTGATTAATTTCATCTTTGTTTTTCTCCTCCCACAGTTGCGGGCGAACACCATTATACAAAGTAGAGAGGTAGCCTCATTTGCGTGCCAGTTCGACGTCTGGCGCTCCCCGGAGGGAGGAAGGTATAAAGATTCTAATGAGCAACAGAGAGATGTTCCTGAAACACAAAGGGGCAGATAGAGACACACGGGGACGGTGCTCTGCCAGCCTTGGCAGCTCGGCTCCGAGGAGGAACTCCATGTGGACCGTCAATTGACAGCCCATCAACCATCAGATTCTGTGTATCTGTCTGATTCTCTCCGCCTCACTATCTCCAGCTCACCCATATCCCCCTCTCTCTCTCCCTTCGTAGTTGCTTCGCATTCTTCTGCCTGGTGCTCCACTGTGAAGCCTGGCAGATCATGTTTAGGACAAGTGTTATGAAGAAATGTTCTAATCTGCGTTAACCGTCCACTCAGTCATAATGGGTTGAGGGGAGGGGCCTCTGCGAATCATCCCACAGACACTTGATCAGTTTGGGATCTGGTGAATTTGGAGGCCAGGTCAACACCTTTTCATGTTTTCGCGTGTGTGCCTGTGTCAGGCTGCACCCTGATGGGGATGGCTGCTGCCATCACGGAGTGTCATTGCTATGGGGTGGGGGTGCTTGGTGTGGTCTAGGTGGGAGGTACATGTCTAAGTAACATCCACACGAATGCCAGGTACAAAGGTTTTCCAGCAAAACATTGTATTGTCACAAGATGGTCAATGATATTTACTTCTCCTGTCAGTGGTTTTAATGTTATGCCTGATTGGTGTATATTACTGAGCGAGTAGATGTGACAGCTGTGACCAAGTGGACAGTTCATATCTTACCAGAATTGGAGTCTGGTGACACACAATTTGGATTTCATTATTTCCAATCAGCCCGAAATGTGGAAAATAAATATAAAACTAAAACTTCAATGTTTAACTTTGTAGTTTAATATTTTATGAATGGGAATCAACAAAAGACAGAGAATATATTCACAAAAACAAGCACGGTTTTGTTTTAAGTTAAAATGATCAATGTACACAAGTGTCCCTTTCTTCCTCCAGTCAGGACAGTCCTCTACTTGTGCTCAGTGCTTTCCTTCTCAACCATTAAAGGAGTTCTGTTTAACCCCACTGTCAGACACAAGTAGCGTTTCCTCCCATTGTTTTTATTGGTCGGAATCAATGAGAACACCAGACTCTAGTAAAGCAGTGACACAATATGATTATACAATTCCACTAGAGGTCTGCACGCAGTAATATTGAACCGCTGCCATAGCTCCGGGCTAAACATAAAACCCTCTGCAACCTCTGAAAGCCTGCAGTAGGCCTGTCAGACCTCTGACGCTCTGTCCAGCACCAGACAAGATCCACCAATCAAGTGATTTCTTTCAGGTTAAATTCAAAGATGATTAAGGGTTAGGGGTTAGGGGATGCAAATCCTAGCAACGGAGGAAGGATTTATTTATCGCCGCACAGGAAAAAGGAAAACAGGTTTGTTTTCCCTGTGTTACTAGGAGCATACACAGAATCATATGTTATTGTTGAAGCCTAACACCATCTTTGGTCAAAACTGGCTTATACTATGCAAGCATGCCTACATTTTTCATGTGTAACCATGTCTACTATCACATGCCGAACAAGTGCAGTCACTGCCAGAGATGCTACCCAGTCTGTGTTCCTAGGTGGTAGTGATGGTGAGGTTACTGGTGCATTAGGACAGCCTGTGCAAAGAGGATTATGGCAGCAGTCCAAATGAGGGTCCGGGGGGTGGGGGTGAGTTTACCCATTGTCGCATCGCCACTGATGATGCCTGGAAACATTCCTCTACCAATCGATGGCCTGGCCAGAGCACATTCAATCACTACCATTACCACACTGACCTTTGAACTCAATATAAGCTGGAAGAGATGCAGCTGGGTGGACACTTCGACCTGTAGATGTTGCAAGCTATGTATCTGTGCTGCGTTTTGCATGAACCATAAATATTTGTCACAGAGGAGGCTGTCGCCAGATGAAAAGCCCACTTATGAGGAAACAGGTGCACAGTTGATTGGAATCACAAGCTAAGACTTTCTTCTCTTTGTGCTTGAGGGGACAACAGCAGCATCAGCAGCCACACTACAACATATGTCATAAAAAGTGTGCACTGCAACATGCTCCATTTGTGCATCGGTATTTTTAGCATTCCCATACTCATTATGTCAGCACGGCGCAGCAGAAGGCCGGGGCTGGTCTGAGTGAAGTGAGAACAAGACAGGAAGGAAGACAAAGCTCATTTCTGCTCAGGCGGCCGAGCCACTCACATGTACCCTGGTTATGAAGAATGTGTTTCACTCCTCACTAACTTCAATTAAGTTTATTTTTGAGGGTGGCGGAAAACAAACACGCCTCGTTTCTCTGCCGCAGCCGAGCACCACCGGCGAGCTCTAGGGGTGCCGCGTAAACAAAGTCGAGAGGATAGGATTCATGTTTCAAAGACGATAGACATAACTCACAGGTGTTAAGATATCCTTCTCGCAACTCTTTTAAGTCAAACTAATGCAACAACATGAAAGCATCTTTCTTCAAACAGCTCAAAGAGCTCGGAGACTAGAACACGATACCGGTCTTTGTGACCATCAAGGTCAAAATGGAACCAATGACAGGTCATTAGGCTGTTGATAAATAGGTTGGGGGACACATGATCCAAATAGAGATTTCCATTATTGATCCATTAACAGCAGAGATTGCACTACGGGCATTTTTGAATTCAAGGAATGAAACAGAAACCACCACGATCTCAATGAAATCACTAAACCAACAAAACCATCTGCATTTACAAAGAATATTTTGCCAAAACTATAAGTATAAATGTGTGCATTTGTTTAACTAGCACCCAAGCTTCTGTGCTATTTCCATGCCAGCATCTGTATATTATATCTGTGGCCAGCTCTCAACGCAAACCGCTTGTTAGCGAGAATAGCCAGGGGCCCCACAAGGTATGAAAACCATCCACTGGGTGGGAAGCTGCTATAGGATCACGGTCTGCGCTTATGCTGTGTACATAGCTGGTGTACACACAAACAATAACTCTTTCCTCCTGTCATCTCCTCTGCCAGATTGGACCAGCTGCCCGAGGTGTCCATCCGCCACATCGCCCAGTCCAAATGCTTCTACTTCCTGCACAAAGGCTCCCACAGCGGGGGGTGGGGAGGTGGGGGGTTCCTTCGCATTTCCGCTCTTGCACCCACACAAAGGGGATCCATTTCAGCCGCTTTTAGCGGCGCCACTTTCCGCTTTTAGTTCTTCACACTCCCTCCCCCTAGGGCGCGACTGGTGGACGGGAGAAAATAAAGTCACCAGGTGGATGCTTGGAGAGGGGTTAGGTTTGAAGCAGGGGTACTTCAAGCCGATTCCACAGTGGCTGGATGTCTTTCTTTGGGGGGGAGGAAAAGAAATTGATACCATTGCCTGGAGGGACCCTGATGCCTGGTTTAGTGTTGAGTTGCAAAGAGATCAAACCTCGAGCAACACTTGCAGAGCAAAGGACTATTCTTTTGTAGACCAGTGTGTTTCGGCTTTTGACCTTCATCTGTGTCATCGTAAAATGGATATATGGTCATGTGGCTTCAGACCAATCAAACTGGCATAGGTCAAGGGACTAATAGATATGGAAGACACCATATTTGGCCTCTAGGCAAAATACGTACACCCAAGGGGCTGTGTCGTGGTATTGCTAAACTGACATAAAAAATCTAATATTCGTCTCTCTTTCGTTTTCAAAGAAAATTAACACGACCAATTACTGGAAAGCTGAGGGATGCATACCACACACAGTGCAAAATACCTGTTCATTTATGCTGGTAGAATGATTTTTGATTGCCGACTCCCTTGTTTTTAAGTTTTTATACCAAGCTACACCAATCAGCTGTTCGTCAAACCATTACTTGAACGTCAAAACACATCTTCTACTCAAAGTTCTTTCTTAAATAGCAACAGAAGAAAAAAACCCAGCCTTCTGGATCAATTGAAGGAATCCTCTGTGCAACTTCCCCGAAAGGAACACAAACAAAGCAAATCAACCCTACAATGCACCGCAATGCCAACCTTTGGTGTTGCTGGAAGCATACTGAAAAGGCCCCATTCAATCAAGGATGAGAGGCAGGAAGACGGAACTCCTCTAGGTCTCTTCCCCTCGGACAAGCAAAGCTTAGATGTTTGGTGGGCTTAATAATTAAATAAAAACGTTTAACTGCAGAATCTGTTTCTGTCTGTGCCTGGTTTTGAAGACTTTCCTCTCAACTGGATAAACCAAATAGTAACAGTCCCCTAAGAGGGTTGAAAAGAGGCGACGCAGGGAGTGAACTGGGTCGCAGTTGGAGGTTTAGTCAACCTGATGAATTAAACAGACTCTCTGAGGCAATGGCACTCGACAACACAATTCATTTAGGAATTCATAAAAATGGTTCAGCTGGGAAAAACCAGTCACTTTCGAGGTAATCCTGTTTTGGAGCTTTGTCGCAAAGAGTTAATCTCATTTCAATGTTGTGTTCTTTTGTCATTTGAAATCTAAATGAAGAAAACCACCACTAGCTATATGCGCTATACCTTCTACTTCTATAGAATGAAGCTATTTCAATCAGCTAAGAACCAGCCTTCAAAAAAAATCAATTGCAATCAGCCCGAACACTTGGGGCTCTTCAAACTGCCTGAAAAAAAAAAAGAAGCCGTGACGAAAGGGAGCAAGTGAACGTCGTTGGGAAGCAATGAAAAGCCCTTTAGAAAGTAAACGTGACATTAAACTGGCTTTACTGTGTGCGGGCAGAGACAGGAAGTGAGGGGCGCTGACAGAGGAGAGGTGAGGAGTGAGCCAGGGCTTCGTATGCAGAGGGCTCATGTGCGGGGGACAGCCAGACCATCACCTCAACGGCAATCAGCATCAGTGAGAGCAGGAAACAGATAGCTCGCACACATGAACCTCAACGGGGACAAAGGGCATATGCGGAGTCCGTAAATACACAGATTCAACCGCAGCGGAGATGCACACACAGACACACATCGAGCAGGTAATAAGACCGCTAACAGCAGCCGGGGTCGAAAGGGGCCCCAGAAATCAGCCAGGCAGCAGCTGCTCCTCCCAGTGTGAACTTTACAACGAGTCGAGAGTGCAGTGGAGACGGGGAAAGCAGTTCAATCTCAAGAAGACTGGAAGGCCTAAACCGATCAATGCCACTGCCACAGCTCTTGAGCCCACAGTCAATATACACTACTAATATGACATGCCTGTGGTGAGGCTGCGCAAGTAACTCTGTTTGCTGTAAAGAATGGCACGACCTATTCTGAAACTAAAAGATTTAATGACATTACGATGAATGAATGAAAGACAAGGATGAAGACAGATGTAGTCTACGACAGAGCATAAAAGCCAAGGACGGAGAATCACTCTTGTGTCGTAGCATAAAACCACTTCATACTCCATTAGGAAAACACAGATTAAACAGGTACCAAGGTCATAAAGAGAAAAGACTTGATGGGACACAAACCAAGCCTAGGGAAACATGACTTTACCATCTGTCTGCCTGCTACTGTATAGTATAGCATAGCATAGCATGGAAATAAACTGAAGCTAAAGCCACATGTTGCAGAGACAAAGAAAGGTATACTGCTCTTATATAACTCTGTTTGGTTGCTTTGATTATAACAGTGGCATACTTAGTTAGAAATAATCCATGTCTGTGTATAAAGATGGCTGAAACCCCTGAAGAGCAGTTTTGAAGCTCAATGCAGATGGCATCGGCCGTCGCCATCTTGCCAGTGCCTGACTTCAACTAATACCTGATACAAAAGGTAACGCATGAGGTGGAGGTGAGGCAGGTGTCTAATGCCAATGCATGCAACTATAAACCTGTTATTTATGCATAACTTTAAACCTTGACACAGTTTAAATGGGTGACTTATATTGTCATTAATGGGGAAATTAGCTATAGCGGACACAACAGTCTTGTGTACCAGACCGTAAATGTTTTACTACTACTATTTCTACTATAAAGTAGGGCACGTAGAGGCAGCCTCACATGGTCATTCAAGGGACTGCAAATTTTAGCACATCCGCGTTGCCAGTTTTTGTTAGACCCCGAGGATGCCGCTTGAATAACAAATAATCTGTTGCAACCGTTGCTCCCAATTACAAGGACGGGACAGTGGCAGCAAGCTTGCGTGACTCGTCTGATTTACAGTATCAAGGTAGCTAATGATTATACAAAGTCCGTTATTAAAAATTGGCCAATTGAGGAACTACAAACTACCACTTGGCAACGTTTTGGCAATTCCGCAGCGGCTTAATTGTTTACCCCCGGTGGTTGCTGACTGGAAATAAAACAATGTTACAGCATTAATCCAGCCACTAAATGTACTACTTCCACTTTTGCTGTTTTGATTTGTGATATGTAATAAACCGCCATATCTATTTACAGTTGCTAAGACAGGACGATCAATGTGTGGAAGGAGGGATTTAGGAAGCTGTCCGTTGATATTTTTGGCTGCTGCTGCGCATATAATCTCGTAGTAGCAATCTACTAACCGCATGGATTTGTATTTAATCTAAATCTATATTCCACAATCCTTTCACACACTTCAAATTGCGGGCATCGGCGATCATAAATGCACCAATTTTGTGATTTGAACATTAAACAGCAGTTTTCAGAGTTTCAGATTTTGTATTTTAATGGATGTGTTTCCATAATGAGGAAAAGATTCGAAAGGGAACACAACAAAGATACTGTATGTATAACATCTAGTGTTAGTAGCTACAGCTCTACTCCAAGGCCTGTGGGGAGTCTACAGTGGTTTATCATCTTCAGCCTTCCAGTCCACTGAGGCTGTCGCAAAGACACCCAGAAATATAACACGCAAACACGAACACCGGCGCACGAATTCACACCACAAAGATGCGCGTATCCTCGAATGCGCAACAACACACACAGTATCTGGGGATATCTGGGACAGGTGAGTACGGGTACAGGGGAGGGACGAGGGGGGGGGAAAAAAGATACATGTGGAACAGAGATAAAGGTGAAACATGCCGCAGCACAGACAGAATGAAGTGGGCTGCTGAATGGAGGGGATAGGAAAAAAAAAAGCCAGACACAAAAGGAATGAGTGAGCAATAGACGAGAAGGAAAAAAAAAAAAAAAAAGAGGCGGATGAGATGAGGGTCATCACAGTGTGATCTGCTGTCTCTGGAAAGAGCTCATCCTACAGGAATGAGCAGAAGGAGTGTGGGGGGGGGAGAGAAAATAGACACAAAGAGGTAAAACAGGAAGTAAAAGAAAACCAATTCTATGCAACAGAAAACACAAAAGCATTTCCATTTCCACTGCAAGACATGAGCAGAGGAGAGATGGAACAGATGAGTGTGTGTGGACACTGCTGTGAGTACGAGTGAACGCCCGGTCAAGGTCGAACAATGGCATTCACCAGATTTCAGCCCGAAGACCTTTCACCTCCCTTCCTCTGGCTCTGCCTCCGCCGCCGACACTAATCCTGACGGTCAGTCCGCTGATAAACTCTTAACAGAGTCCTCAGTGACCTGAACTGGACAGCGATGCTTTTAAGAGGAACTGAGCAGAGCTGAGCAGCAACTTTTTTTTATTTTTTTCACATGTTTTGGCACTTAAATGAGTTTAGCTCCGCAAATGCACCGTTAATCCTTACGGGACTCCATACCGCACTTGTTTTGAAGACTACGTCCGAGCACTTATTGGATTTTGATGGTGACAAATCGGTTTGTTGGTGAAACTGAAAGACAAAATGAAAAAGAGTGGACATAAACAGATTCCAAAATGATCCTCATCCTCCTGGGCATTTCATTATGGTCAAAAAGGCAAAGGGAGGAAAGATGCTCAGAGGGAAGAGTGCAGATTTGTCCTGATGGGGGTCAATCGTCTTACAAGGAAACACACTCAAGTGCAGAACAAAGCAGTCTGCAGAGGAGCTTCTGGAACTTTTTATAGATCCTATGAAGAAGTACTGGAAGACCTACACCACCTTTATAGTGTGTCTGCAGTGCAGGAACTGAAAGGTCTTGGAACTTCATTGTTAGGGTCTTAAGGGTAGGTTCTTTCCCAACATAAAGGGAAACTTGAGTGATGGAAGTCAAGGCTTTATCAAGATATTACGTAAGGTTGCCTCACACACCGCCAGCTAGCTTTTTGCCTATGAAGAAGCCGCTGAAGTTCTAAAGTATTAAAGGGTGCTACTTTGTGAGTCCGAGTTCACGAGTCACGTACACTACTTCCTATGTTATGTTTTAAGGAAGCGTTACCTCTTGAACGCTTGAACAGCGAGCATTTTGTGTACAAGACTTCCCATGTCGCAACCACGAGCTCACGAGTTCCATTTGAAGGCAGCATTACTCTCAGAACCGTCCCCTCACCGCAATTAAGGAATGAGGACGTTAGAAACCGATGCTACATTCGAGCATTAGCACGGTAATTGAAGACGGAGGTAACCACGACCATTACTGCGTCCCATTCCTCAATTATGCATATGTTCTTAAAGCAAGCCTTGCCACTTTATTAGCCATCAATAATGCATTAATGGTATAAGATTTAGCCTGAGCAGACCATAACTGCTCCTTTTTATTATCACGTTAATAATGAAGTGAGCTCTCAGGTTGAGCAGAGGTAGCCTTCACTAAAGCGAGCTTTCTGGGCAAATGGAATGCTTTCAGGTCACTGCGATGCACTGGGTCACCCAACACAAACGCAAATCAATGCACACTTCCTTCATGGTCAATAAATGCAAGCCCGGATTACAGCCACGGGACACAGATAACGGATGCAGCTCCGGCCCAGGGAATCATTCTTCTGCTGCAAATGAGCACACGCAGACGAAAAAAAAAACAAGTGTCTCTCGATGCATAAACAGCCCTTCTCATCTGTCAGTCATGCTGATTGTCACCGGCAGACGCCCTTCATTTATGAAAATGGCGTGTCAGTCATTTTTTTTCCCGCGGCCCACACAGATGACAGAAAATAAATAAATAAAAACACACACGCACACACTCCTCCGTCGCCTCCACTACGCTACGGGAGCGCTCCTGATCAGTTAAGCTGCTGAATTCCTAGTAGGACATATCCCATTAACCTCCCTCAGAGAGGGATCGCGGACTGCTATTAAGGAAGGGGAAGCACACCCATGCGCCGAGCCAGGCCTGCAGCAAAAGCAAACTCAGAAAGGTGACACTACCCACAGGGGAAGAGGTGTTGGATGTGAACAGCTGTCACTTTCTCAATCAGCTTTCAACCGTTGGGTGATTATTAGTTGATCTTTTGAATTATTCTTAATTCAAAAATAATCCCGTTTGGGTGGGCTTTATGCGGGTCGGGTCCCCATTTTCTGACCTTTTACACATCCAGCTATGAACCGATCAATTGAGAAATATCCCCACGAGTTAATCTATATTGAAAATAACTGCTGGTTGAAGCCTTAAAACCAACAGCGCGTACCCTGAAAGAAGGATAGTAGCAGCGGTAACGTGACAGACCACCGAATCAGACCAATAACTCATGTCAAGCCAGTGTGAAATAATGGCCATTATAATTACCATATGGTAAAACTGGAAACCACTGGTCCATCTCCGAGTATCAGAGCATCACCTCCCTACGGCGAGAGTGCTGGACCGCCACCGGAGTGGAAACGCAGCAAAGCCCCCCCCCCCTTCCCCTCAGCCGCCTGTCTCGACATTATACGCGGACGTGGACGGACAATTACAGCACATTGGTTTGTTTGTGTCGCACACTCCAGTGGGATTCGCAAGCGTATCCCCCCGGTGTCCAAGGCGCAGAAAGGGCTGAAAGGGAGGTCAAATATTTTCATTTTCGCTGCTAAAATAAAGCAACTGTCTCCATTTCCTGTGTGTAGCGGCGCCCAATAGAAACCAACCGTGTTTTGTGCTTTGTTTTCTTGGTAAATGGGGCATGGTTTAATCGAATAACACAAACGAACTGGCGGTGGCATTTCTCCAAATATGTCTTCGGGTCTCGGCCCACGTCCGCGCCACAATGGCTATTATTGTCGGGGGGGGGGATGAATAAAACGCTCACTGATACCGTCACGTGTCACATGCCCCTGCAGATTTATTTAACCCATATATATGACGCGCAACACCAGGGGGACAGCTTGTGCGTGGAAGTGGGCTGAACGGTTAACTCTCCTGCTCTCTTGTTTATTTTTATTTTGTGCATCTGCTTCAATCCACATGGGAGCCTCCTACAGTCTCCCGTGTTGAATCTTGGACGAGCACGTGTGCAAATCCGTGCGAGCGCACACACACACACACGGGAGGAGAAGGGGTGCTATCTCTGCAGATGGAGGAGAGGCGGCGGGCGAGCAAGCAATTACAAGCTGGTAGGCTTCACCTCGCCGCGCCCCCTCCCCCCACCATCTCCCATACATCGCCTTGGGGCTTGCTGCATTAAGAAATCATGGGTATAATGGTGGAATGGGCCTCGGGGCCCCCTCCAAAACAACCTGCTAATCCCCTGTGGAGTGAAGGGGGGGGGGGGGGGGTGAGAAGAGAGGTGAATTTGGGGGTAACAGGGCAGGGCGGCCGCCCCGACAATGAGTCCACCCCTGACACGCGCCAGCACCCTAAAACCACCCATCACCCCCTCCCCCCCATCAACCGCGGCGACATTCTCCCAAGGGAGGAACCAGCAATGTCAGCCACCAGAACAGGAAAGCCCCAGGCCCGACGTCAGCCCTGCATCTCAGCCAAGGCCTCTAGCGAGAGCATTCAATGCGGCCGCTGCTCCATTCTGTCTCTATCTGAAGCTGCTAGTTCCCTTTTCCGTAGCAGGGGCAACGTCCTAAAAGACAAGTTTCTCCAATCAACCACTGGTGGAGAATTCAAGTCGCAAGCAAACGGATCCGGAGCGGCTCGTTAAAATGGTTTAATTACGGGTCTAAATTATGATGAGCAATGACATGCTTGATTGGTTGCATCAGAGGGCCTTAATGAAGAGAAAGGCCTCGCTCGCTCGCTCTCTGTCTGTCTGTCTGTCTGTCTGGTCTGCTCTCTCCAAACATGACACAACGAAGCCTCAAGTGTTTTCTGCGGTCGGCGACTGAGTCAACGCGTGTTTGTCTTCAGTTTGACGTTTGACACAGATTACCGTTCATCTGTTTACGGAGCACTGGACAGACATCTTTTGGCGCGTGTGTGTAATCACAGATTCGGTGATCTCAAATCATTTCACTTTCATCTCGACCTCATCCTGTTTACTTGCAACTGCAGCCGAGGTGAGATGCGCGGATTAGACTGATAAAACATTCTCGGTTCAGTCTAACGTCTCCACACCCCAAGTCAGGCGTGTTCATTTAGGAATCAGATTTTAACGTCATGTCATTAATCCTCAGACTTTCATGCTTCGGGTTAAAAACCAGTAATCACACTACTGGTGGGCTAATGGGCACCTTAACGTCAACTCGCCGAGAGCGCATTCATATTTCATGAATGTCAGCGGCCCCCCCCCTCGCTACATTAGTGAGGCGAATCGACATCAAACGCTGCAACCTCCCAATTAGACAGAAAGACGGTCTGATCTCATCTCCATGTCGGCCCCCGGATCAAATGTTCCCGCAAGGATCCGAGGAATTCCAGGCCTGTTTAGTTAGCCGGCCTCCCTGACAAAAAGGGGGATCAAATGTTCGCTGATAGCACCTGGAGGAGATCCCATTTAAAACGGCTAACGCGGGGACTCGCGTGTACCAATATTTGGAGATCACGGCAAATCTACAGCAAGGATATTCCCGAGAGACCCGACGGGATTGAGGCGGAAAGCAAAAACAGATGAGGATCGGTGATTTCAGTTTGGTGACGGTTGATTTAGGTGCGATTTAAAGAAATGTTTCAATTTCTTTCTCAGGTCTCCTGTTCAGATTTGGCATTAACATGCGTCCTTAGGTGATGGGATCACAGCTGGCCAGGGTTAAGTACATCCGTCAGTGTGGTGTGGATGCATGTCTGCTCACACTACTAAAGGAATGTGGTCACAAGTGGCTCAAACCACCTCCAAATGTGGTCTGGGTGGACAGATCATGAGAGGTTCCTATGTCTTGGGTGGGTTCACATCAGTATCTTGCGACGTGGCCACTTATGACCTGATCACTCAGGAAGTATGTCGGTACCAGGTCTGAAAAGGTCCGCAGGCTCTCATTCTAATATATCACACAATCATTTCTGTCATCGCCAAAGGCTGGTCAACACGGCAAACAAATCTGCGTCACAGATCAAGCCCTCATTGTCTTCCTTCAGACACTGACACGGGCTCAAGAGACACACATCAACCTGTGTGAGCCTAACACCTTCTCGCCATCTCCCTCCTGCGCACGCATCTGCGTGTCGGCGGACAGCGCAACTCGAATTTCACAACAGGAAAACACATGTTCCTTCCTCAAAAAAGGATCAGGCCACAAAGAAGCGTGCGGCTGCCAAAACACGTCTCAAAAAATAAATCACGGCCAATTAAAAGAGTCTTATTGCTGTTATTGAGGAGGGGAAGAAAAAGGGGGATAAAGAAACTTAATCCAATTAACAGGGCGCCCTCTAGCAGTTCGGGGACAATGGCGAGTATTTAGCTTTCCAAATAAATGTCCTCCTTTTATCCAGCCAAGCGAACTTTGACAGCAGGAAATGGGTTTAAGTAGCTAAACGAAGCAAATCCAATCCGTTCTATCAAAACGTGGAAGCCGTGTGGGCTCAAGGGGAGTCTGAGCTGCGTTGGATTCAATATAACACAACATAAAGTGACCAAGGTCAGATATTTAGCAATCGGTCTACGTGGACGGGGAAGGGAAACAAGTGATATCAGGAGGGGGGAATTCACCAGAGCGCTCAAGTGACAAGACTGCAGAGTGTCACAGAGAAAGGCCAAAGGCTAGTTTCCGGTTCACCGAGCTTCGCCGATTCCAGGTCATCGCGGCAAGGTGGCGGGCAGTGGATGTTTTTTTGGACATTTGCAGCGTTGTTATGCAGCCACATGCAGATTTGGTGATTTTTTTTTAGCCACTTTCTTTCAGGCATCCTTGCAAAATGAGAAAATAATGATTGCCCTGAGACTGTTGGATCATGTGGGGGGCCAGAACATGCACACACACACACACACACACACAGCAGGCTAGTATCTCTAGGGAATATTATTATGAGGCATTTAAGCCGCCCCTCAGCAGCATCTCAATGCAACCCTTTTTTTTTTGCTTTTTTTTTTTTGCTTTGCGGGTATAAAAGAAAACAAGCAAATAAGAAATTCCTTCAACACCAACAGGACTGTGCAGGATTTTTTTTTTCCCCCACCACATTTGGCTTCGGTTGAGGCTTGTTTGTTTCACTTCAAGGTTTGATCCACAGCCCCCTCCGACCGCCTGGAACAATGCACTATAGGATGCACTCGTTTGCAGGACCTCTCAATGTTCAGAGATACAGAAAAAAAATCTCAACCTCGGATGCAGCAGATTTAATACAGACCCATTCTTCACTTTTTCCCCTTAAAATGCGTCTTTCTTAAACTGGATCTGGCTTTTTCCGCAAATTGGCAGATGCTGCACGAAACACAGACACAGAGAGGATGACTGTGGCTGCCCCATTCAAACACACACACCACATCTATGAGTCTGGACAGATCACTAGTTTTTAACGTGACAATGCAAAGGGGAGATGGAGCGAAACGCGATCAACAGAAGGGAAAAACAAAAAACAAATCTGCACATTTGGTAAAAGCAAAGATGAGGAGTAAACGCGACATCCGTATGCTTTGCAATGTGGCAGTCAGATAACACCCGAGCTCCCATCAAGGGATCTGATGCTGCCGTACACATAAATAAATTAAATAAAAAAAAAACACACAATCTCAGAGACGGACACCCTCATCCAACCTCTGGAAGCACCATCCGCACGAATTCACACATGCCCCGCAAGTGGACGCGAGTGAAAACGGGGCACGGCAGTTTTAAAAACATAAAGGCAATAAACTTACCGACGCCGTATTTTTCATGCTCTGTAGGTATCCACATGGTTGCGGTGCGCGCATTTACGTGAGAGGTCGGAATAGCAGCGAAAAGCAGGGCTCGGGGTCCGCGTAACGCATTATCTACTGGTGTGCTTTCCTCCGGTCCGTAGTAGGAGTCATTGTTTAGGTTAGAGAAGGAGAAAGCGCCGCCGACGCCGCCGCCGCTGCTGCTGCTGCTACCGCTGCTGCTGCTGCTGCTCGTAGTGGTACGGACTTGGGAGACGTGCTGACGCCTTTAGGAAATGTGGGAAATATGACAACAGCAGGGTCAGTGCACTTTGAGGGCCTTGCGAAATTAAGATTTTTTTCCGCAGTTTCCTAGTTTTGTAACATTAGGCGGGGGAGAAAACGAAAGCGGTAACACTATTTGATATTTATATCTATGTTTTTGCATATCTTATCGAATTTTCCCACTGTCGCTCGCTCAACCCAACTCAAAAGTTGTACCGTGAATGTGTTAAAACCATTGGTTAAAATACACAGTTTTGGCTACAAATAATATATCTTACTGTTTATATAGCATTTCCAGTGTCACATTTTCTTTTCTCATTAGTGGTTTGATAATAATGCACTGCTGTCAAAAGCTGAAACAAGATTTAAAAGCTTTTACACTGTTACCCCCCAAGGCTAAAGTACACTTAGCATAAAAAGCTAGTGCAGTAAAGCTTACGTTTAATAGGAAACTGTGAATTAATACGATATGATATAAACAACAAAAAAAGCAACACTAGCTGTTTTCTTTCACAAAATATGTTACTACAGGACTATTACCCCAAATTAAACATATTTCACAAGTTCAAACATGCTAGCTTTAGTTCCCAATTTTTCTTTTAATTATAAAATCCTGCAAGAAGCTTCAGTTTTTGTTCAGTTCAGGACTACGATATACACAATAGCCCAGCCTTCTCTACAGGTACTAAAAAGAGCCAAAAAAAACATGTGAAAACTCCAAATCAGTCATGACAAACCTGTTTTTAATTGTATTATATGACAGCCTCCTTCCTATGAGATTGGCAGCTGAGATTTAAATGAACATTATAGGAATTTCCGAGCTGCACCTGAAGGCAGCGTGATCGCCAGCGCAGCGAGAAGCTGGAGCAATGCATTTTGGGACTTGTAGTAGCGCCAAGTGACGTCAATGGAGGTCTTTTTAGCCATAGCATTTCGATATGTGAGGGTGTTGTTTTGACTTTTGCCTTCCTAGTGAAAAGTAAGCAGTCAGACATACCTTTAGTGTTAGTTTTCAAGGAGATCTGGTGGCCTCCAGAGCCAATGAGCCAGTTTAATAACAAAGACCTGTGAGCAGTGATTTACATTCAGCCACGTTATGGACACATAATACTAGGGTACTGGTGTAGAACATGACCTTGTAACAGTGAAGAGTCCTCTTGGACACTGGAGCCTTCTGCTGGGGCAAGCGGTGCATGAAAAATACATGAGAGGGGGAAGCAGAAAACTGGAGGGAGTCCCACAGCCAAAAAAAATGAAAGAGTTCCACACGCAGAGATGGAGTTTCTACGAGCCACAGTCTCGTATGTGGGTGAGTGCACCCAATGTGACACGCTTTTTATGAGCCGGCTGCTCACCATCTAATACTGTACATCCACATGCTTTTTATTTATTCTTTTACTTTCTTTCATTTTGGAGTAACTCTCATAATCACCATCACCATCATCATCATCATCATCCCGTGTGTAGCTGGTGTTGTGTTTTGAGTACAAAGGGTTTTTTGCAAAAAGCCTTTCTAATGCGTGTTCATTCCTCGTGCTGTAAACGGTGCATTAAAATGCTTTGAAGTGTCAAATGTGCCTCGCTCTTCCCTCTGTCTCATCACTAGTTCGCATGTCCACTTACCCATCCACCTTTGTAGTTTATATGGTGAATTATGAATGGGTGCGCCATGAAAAAGTAAGCTCCCTGCTGCCTTTGTAGGTTTACATGCCGCGTACTCAGGGAATCATGCATGTTGTGCCCCCTTTTCCCTTATCTGCCGTGTTTCTCTCACTGTACAAACATACATAGTATGTAGCATAAATATCATAAAGTACATTGCATTAAGGCACAGACTAGTAGAAAGAGCTGGATTAATTTTACAGCCACTTTCCATGTTGCCCTGCTTCATCCTCATCCTTCGATATTCCTGATTGGAGAGGTGGGGGGTTGTGGGTGTAGGGTGGGGCGCGGGGGACTGTTGGAATGCTCCACTCTACATATGAATAAATCATAAGCCAGGGAGCAAAGTAAGAAAGAAACCCCATGGATTCACCCCTGAGAGGACAGGAGATTGGAGGCAGTGTGTGCTTTTTTTATACACTGGAATCTAGAGTATGCTGTACATCACTGAATCAATGCTCAACCTTCTGCTACCTTGACATTTTATGCTGGGATAGTGGTGGAGAAATGCGGCAGGACGAGCAAGAAAACTGTGCTGACTGGAACAGGTTCATGTCTTATTGTCAGACCTTTGTCCCAGTGTGTTTCCTAATGACTGTACTCAGGTTCAATTTTGAGGCAGCAACTGCTACTTAAGGCCGTGACTCACCGAGTCGATGGTCAGCTGTTTGCCAGAGTGGGGCATGCAATATCTTGAATTGTCAGCAGAGTGTATTGGTTAGAGAGATTGTGGTGATTGGCTGTTCAGCTTGGTGAACTAGTGCACGGGTAGAGCCAAGGGCACACACAGAAAAGCTCCTGCATGCAAATGGATAGTCTTACAACCATGAAATGTTGTTGTAAACAACGTCAACTCCACATCAATTAGATGACATGGATGACTATGACGCTGTGCATCACCACATACAGCCCGCCCAAATGGTTTGATTGGCCAAGTAGATGGAGTCAACATGTTGTGCTGTTTTCCAGAAAATGACAACCTCTAAAATGCAACATTTTTGCCATTGTTGAGCCATACACCAATGTATCAATGACATGTAGACCCTTTCACGGCCTACATCACTACTATGTCACGGCGGTACATACTCAAGTAAAAAAAAAAAATCACGTTTTCTTCCATCGTTGTCAAAAACAAGCCTACAAAATGTGCTAGTCAGGGTTAACAACATATTCCTGTGCATTGTTTTGCCTCCAGATAAGCCCCACCCACTAAAACATGTCATCATGTTTACTAACATAGCAGGGGTCTATAGTGCAAGCCAGGTTATATATACAACATCAAATTTGATTTCATGTGGACTTTAATTATTCTAGTTTATAATATTTCAGAGGGAAATACTTTTTACTTCACAACATATTTGACTCTTCATTATTTCAACAAACCGCAGCATTGAATAAATACTTATACGGTAAAGGATTAATATGATATAACACATGTAACACCAAAAGGCTCATTTCGCTCAATGATCACTTGTACTATCATGGATTGTTTAATTAGGTAAAGTGCTATCACTGTCTCCATTAAAAGCTCTTTTCTCATATTGTCCATTGATGGCAGCTAAATACTAATCCTACACATATTCAGAGACAGATTTACGGTCCCATTGGTATTTGTGATGTCAGCCCGTGTGACACTGTGAGTCCACAGACTGACAAAGAATGATGAAGAGACAGCTGAGGGGCCGAAGATGGAAAAACAGTGGGGGTGGGATCAGAGGTGGCATATCTGTTCACTGACCGCGCTGTGAAAGGATTAACCTGGCGAACTGAGAGGTTGAGTCACCCAGCATTTGGCTCAGGTGCTCAGTTTTCTTCCGTCTCCTTCCCTTCATTTCTCCGTCGACTATTCTCAGTCCGTTTCCCCAGTATCCCTTCCTCCCATTTCTTCACGTTTGCTCCACATTTCATCAGGGGGACCCATATGTTCCCTGCAGGGCATCGTAGTTTGGAGTGCAACTGAAGACGATGGCGGCTTCGGCGGCGGCAGCCCTTGCCACAGACAGTTCCACGAGCCCAGATGGGGCCCTGAAGATTGCTCAGCATTTCCGTCACTCTACCACCAGTCTCTTTTTCATCTCTGGCCCACTGCCACAAATAAACGTAACATCTGTGATGCATAAATCTAAATGGTTAGAGCGTAGAAGAGAGAAGAAGAGAGGAGAGATTTGCTCTGTGCTTTAGCATCAGCCAAGAGTTGATTGCTTTATCACTGTTTTCAGTAAACCAAGAAGATTACAGTTGACATGGCCAGTGATGCGTTTTAAAGCCGTAGACAGCTGTGGTTTCTTTTTCTGAGTAGGCTCATTTTTCCTTTCGCCCCCGTTGAGTTTCAAACCGCTACCTTACTACAAATAATGTCAAAAATGTGAGACTACACAAGGCTGATTTACTTTGCTGGACGGCTGGAGCAAAAGTGACACTGGCTTATCTCAAGAGACCACTGCCTATCAGCCCTTCTCAGCACTTCTCAGCTTTGATTTAATTCACACCAGGAAGTGTAGGTCAGATGGGGGAAAAACATATGCCTCCCTCAGCTCACGCGCAGCAGGCAATATCCTCACCTCCAGTAGAAACAGGCCTCTAAATATAGCCACGAAAATAGGCTGTGCCTTAGAAGAAAAACACTTCTCACTGTACATTGTGCCATACGAAGACTGCTGTACACAACCCAATACCTCTGATGAGGGGTCTTGTTAAAGGAATGGTGGCTTAATCACTTTGGTCTTCCCACACAGCACATTTGCAGCATTGGCATGTCTACTGTAGCTTAAAGGGGGATTACTCTTATAGAATGTAATGACCATTAAAGTCCATTCGTGATCACACACTAATGTCTATATGCACAAGCATTACTTTGTGCATCTAAAAACAGCCCATAAAATAGGATATATGAAAAGAAATATATACAAAAACAATCAGTTTATGAAAAAACATAATCCTAACCTTAAAGGGGAACTACTGTTTTCTAGTTCGTCCACAACCTCAGAATCAGAAAAATATTCAGCCATGTTGCAAAAAAAACTAGCAGTAGCAAATTACAGATAAACAAACCAACCGTCGCTGGTAGGTCAATCTACAGATCCCCGGATGATGATAACAGCTAACTCCAGACTCCACGGGGAATAGCACTAGCGTACGATAGCAAAATATTGGTCAAATGAACGAGTTTTGCGGCAGATAATGCGTTATTTAAAGGCTGAGTTCCGGTGCCCCAGTCACTTTCACTACATGGATATACGCTGATCTAATTATCTCCCGAAGGAATACAAATTACACAAAAGTTATATGGGTGAGTAAACGGCTGTATTTTATGCCAGAAATAAGGTCCAGATTGTAAAAAACAGTATTCCCCCTTAAGCTTTCAACTGGGGACATGGGATGGAGAAGGCTATGCTAGCAGCTTTGGAACAGATAGAATCTAGCTAACATGCTAGGATGTTAACCTTCAGTAATTTGCAATAAAGCACAAGTGTGGCTATTGGGAATGTGTGCGTTTACACATAAGATATAGCATTTGATTAACTTCCAGTTTAACTTGACATCTGTGCTTGCTGGAAAGTTAAAAGATGACAACAGCTATGAGAAATCATTCTGAGAATTTTAATTCAATCCAATCAATAGTCACTGAAACATTCAAGACTACAAATGTCTTTGCGAGACAGTGGGAGCCTAGTGACATTCGCAAGATCATTTGACAATACATCTCACCAGGAACGTTTTAGATGATGCCAGCAAGAAGTGATCTGGGGAAATCAATTGACAGGGTAGAAAGATGATTCATCCAATCGTATGCCAGGTATATATATATATGTTTTTAAACGTGCCCACCCTTTTTTAACTTGTCAGATGGATGTGAACCCTACCCCTAACCCCAACAAACCACCAGGCTTCAGGTTTACAAATGTCAGCCTCATTTTGGTGCTACCTGGGGACACTGGAGACTGTATGTACAAACATTCATGTCAATCTGTTCAACAGTTGCTGAGATATTTGAGTCTAATATGCTGGAATAGCCGACTGTTGCCCCTAACGCTGCTGCTAAATAGCCTTCAAAACCAATTACAGGATTTATATCTTCAGCTATTGGACATACTTCCTGATAGTCTCTATCTCCACAACACTAGGGATGAAGCAGCATCCGCAGACTCCAGTGACTTCAGATGAGAGGAGTACTTCATCTCAACTTTTTTTCCACTCCTCTACTTCAAACCATGTTTTGACTGGATGTTAAAATAGACCTCAGTCTTTCTCCTTAGCATCAATATAGGATGCACCCTGGATGGTTTTGCCCTAGGTTTGATATGCAAAGTCGCACTCGCAGACGATGAAACATGATCTGCCGTACAGGAACGGATCCTGTCACTTGCGTGTTCCCTGTGGGAATCAAAAGAGCAAAAACGTACAGTGTTTCCCTCCCATGTTCTCTCTTATCAAGTTTAAGTGCTTCTCTGATACACCCAAAACGTTTACTATCAAAAAGCTCATGAGGCACCTCAGACGACCGAGAGCCAATTATTTCTTATATTCGGCTGACGCTTGTTTCCAGCTGCTTTTCAACTTTGAAAATAAGCCTTTGTTTTCTCTCTCAAAGTGTTTCGGATTTATGATCTGATCCTGTTTCAAGGAAGTCCTCCCTACCAAACCTTGTCTGTTCTCTGTTTTAGGCTGCGGTCTTTTCATCTGGTTTGCCTGAGGATGCCTCTAAGCAGACAAGCTCTTGAGCCACCCACCACATTTCTCATATGGTCATTAGCCATTAGACATTTATATTCAAAAGCTTGTTCCACGGTACGATCTTAAATGGTCCTGTGTGATGATTCATATACCTAATAGTAATTTTCTATACTAATGACTAATCCCACTGGAGAGAGACAGGTCACGCAAGGATATTTTTCTTATGTTTGGTCAAGAATGTGAAATACTTTAGTCAGACTGATCACTTCTCCTCTCTTCTTCTTCTTAACGATCCTTCATTGCTTTTGCATAAATCTGAGCAATCTGAGTGTTGATTTAAGATAATTCATCGCAATAGACATTTCGCAGGTACAACGCATGCCACTCTTGGTTTCCTTTGGCCAAGAGCATTATAGTTCCCTCGCTTAACCAAACAGCTTTAGATAAAACTTTAAAGGTACAGGTATGAACTTTGGTGTCCCCCTACTGGCCATAAGAGTCATTACACAAACAAACCCCGGTGAAGCGCTTATATGACGAACGCCTACAATCTACACTCCCTCCACATCTCCTCTTTGGACACTCTCCGAAGAGGAAAAGTATTGGTAATTCCGTGTTTGTACTCGCAGTCAGTCAGTTATTTCATTCTTCCTGACCGCCACAGACGGTGAATTCCTGGAACGTTAAAAACATCTGTATTGTTGTATTACTATTAGGCTGTGTATTGAGTATCCAGTATTATACTGGATGGTTGTATTTGTTTTTTTACGAAGATTACAAATATGCATTCTATATTGACTTTACAGGGTCTCTGTAAGGATACTGGGATATTATATTGGACATGGACACTGAAAAACATTTGTTGATTGATATTACCAAGACAAATCGGAACCCTAGAACCGAGAGCACCGCATTTCCTCAGGTTACAGTTTTCGGTTCATGACAACAGCATGGCACCAGTGCCTGTGTTTTTATGACTAACATGCTCTGCTGGGTTCCCACATCCCCCATGCTGTTGCACACTGTGGGCGCAGTATTACAGTATACCGCCACCTGGACCCCGACACCCACCAGCAAAACGTAACCGAGCCTGAGAGTACACGCACACACACACACATTCGCCGCACTGGACAGATGGCTGTCATAAATGGCTGTATCTGTTAGCAAGTTGAAAGCAATCCTTGGCAAAGTGTCCCCTTCCCACACCCACGGACCTGCATACATCACACATCACATTTCATCTCGTCGTCTGACAGCACATGTACGCAAACGCATGTGCACACCCACACACGGGAGCATACTGGTCTGGAGTCCACATTGATTTCATGGAAATCTGGAAATAAGGTTGGGATTTTAAAAAGATTTTTAAAACACAAGATGCTATGTTTTGTCCAATAGAGCTCAGATTTCATTGAGTTGTTGAGATGGTGTCTACTGATGGATCTACTCATCAGAGGGTTGGTCAAGTAAATGAGTTGCTGTCATTGTTCACCTCTTATCAACAAGCCCTCAAGATTCCAGAACAACATTTACATTACCCACATATAAACCAACTTGCTCGTCGCCCATCGCATTGCATTGCGGGCTCTGGTTGCCTAGGTAGGGCTGTTGCCGTCACTACTGAACTCCACCTGGGCTCACCCTTTGCTCCAAGCACGCTATCTAAAAGGTGAATTCGGCGGTAGGAACCAAAGTTGTGAAGGGTGTTTTCTTGGATTAAATGTTTGGGGAACGATGTATTTGCACCACACGTCAGCCAACTGCATCAGTTGCGCACAATGGTTGTTGCCTCAGTTGCATAACCCTAGGACAAGCAGCATACTACAGCATATTAGCTTGTGAGGTTGGCGGTTACATTATAAACCCTTTACAATACACTCTGTAATATTTTCTTATTCTGTGGTAACTGTTCCTGGATGCTTGTACTTTCGGTGCAGGAAAATGCCACCTGCTGTGTCCCAGTTGATGAAGTCAGTTTTCCGAAAACCAAAGCCATGTGTGTTTGTTAATACGGTGGTAATTCACTCAATTTAGACCTTGTCCTCAGACTAAGGTTTTCTGAGATTAAAAGAGGAGGAATGACTCATAGTTTAAAGACTCTTGATTGGTAAATGCTCCACTGTTATCCTCCTAAACTGGATGTGAGCTTTGCGAGAAAGGATGTGATAGTAACTAAGAGGGTTGTCGATTAGGAGACAAGTTGCATTAGTGTCTGCTCATACATATGAACTCATAAAGGTATCTGTGTTCATTTCACGCAAAGGGGCAGACTTTCCAATGAGTAATCTATCACTATACAGGAAGCGACATCATTTGTGTGACTGTAAGTGGGCTATTAGAAATACAGAAGCAGAACTGAACAGTCAGGTCACGCACTGAAACACTACCTACATACTGAACCAAAAATATGTGTACTACCAGGAATAGAAAGTAAATGAAGAGAAGAATACTTACACTTCACTTGATTCAATAACTAAGTGCAAACATGTAATTTTTTTAGTTTCTAAGCTTAGTCATCTGCCTTACTCATTCCTGCAAAAACCGCAGGTAATGAGATGGCCAGAGCAGCTCTAGGCTAAGTGCTGTTTGCTCTTTTCTGGTCGGTGTTAAGCTGTTTTAACAGCCGGTTGGTCTGTGGGTGTTGGTGTGAGGAGCAGTCCGAGCGTAACCGCAGCACCTCCGCTGATAATTTCTTTTTTTTCCTGATGCATAGCGCACAGAGATGTCACGAGAGGTGTGATTATCACGGTTGCACGGTTGCGTGGACTAATAACATAACCATGGTGATACATTTAACTGTAGCCTCTGAGGCCTGCGACAACATTCAGTGCTATCAACCTGGTGGTGTAGGATAACATGGTGTAATAGCGAAGGCTTAATCGCAGTTTATACCTCTGCGGGACGTAACCTACACACGTAGCCTACGCCTCTGCAAGCCATTTATACTTGTGCTCTGTAAAACTGGCACTGTGTCGGGTTAATTTTTGTTTCTACCCACTGCTTCACTTTCAACAATGCCAACTGAAACTCCAGCAGAAATTTCCCCGAAGACGAATCATACAAATATTTGTATCTCTGAACGTCCTGAGTTAACCTTTCCTCGATGCGTTCCATCTTTATTGATCCGAAAACAATCAATTCAAAAATTGCGGATATGGAGAAGCAGCTGTAAATACTAAAGCGGAAAATACAACCAAGCGGACCAATCACAGCTCTTGCGGTCTGTGTCAGCGTGACTCATAGTTACATTTCTGGTAGATTTTCCGTAGCTACTAGGCTACGTCAAATTTACACAGAAGAATAAACCGCGCATTAGACAGAGTTGAATGTCAGAACTTTGGCTAAAACACTGCCGCAGGAAGCATGAACCGTTATAAATAAATCAATAAATATAGCCGATATGAAGTGACGGAAAATTATGATTAATACTCAGTCAGGGCTCCTAAACTGTGGAACACTCTGTCAGCTGGCTGAATTATCTTTTTTCCTTTCTTCCTCTTCTTTTTAAACATAATAAACTTAACGATCTTGATTTTATTTAACTCAAATTTGGTGGGGAGATAAGCCAAGCTCAGCGGCTCAGTTAATTACATTTCGGCGGTAATCAAGATCTGGGACTTCCGCCATTAAGTGATCAGTACTATTATTATTATCATTAGAATGATGTGCCAGTGTGGGCTGACTGCATCCTTAATAGAGGAAATAAAACCCTGAAGATGAGTGGAAAACAAATATTATGAAGGTTTTATCCTCAGAGTTTCACAACGGATCACCAGTCTGTCCTGAATGTCTGATTATTATTATTATTATTATTATTATGTGTGTGGCTGTGTGCTATAGATTGGCTGTGGCTTGTCACTGAAGCCAGAAGCAGGAAGACTGATCCGGAAAGATAAGACAACGGAATTAGAAATCACAGCAGGATATGAAACGGCGGAGATTTACTGCCTTGGGAAGCGCTATCAGGCACACTGTACTCACACTATATAACCCACAGGTTTTTGTGGTGCATTGTCATAAACAATAGCCCTGCACACGTGGAAACGATTAATTTATCACAGCATAACGGATGTGTTCCACTTGTTTTGGAGTGTCTTTCATGCAGAATCTGTGCTAATACAGCACACAATGTATATTCAGCACTATTTCTGCATCCGAAAGCTGCATTGACTCTATCAGCAAACAAACAGCACTTGAATCGATGCTTGTCAATACCACATAGTTGTCACCGAAAAGTCAACATTCATTAACGTTGCAGGATTTGTTGCACATTTAGAGGGATTAAATGCTCTGGGATATCTGAGGTTACAAGAAGCAGAGAGCGGTGTGAACTTAATGCGACACTGGGCGAATAATAAGTGTGTTTAAGAGCGTGCGTCTGCTTTCGGTGCAGCTGCGTTAAGGCGCAGATGAAAGGCAAGCGGAGGGAAGGAGCGTGCCTCCTGGCTCAGTGGGAGACACACCAGGCTCTTTTCTGATAACAGGCTGACAGTGAGGTGAGGGGGTCCTGTGAACTCGCCGCGGAGACAGCGACTATTTCAAGCGCGCAGGAAAAACACAAGAAAAACAAACACAAGATGGAAAAACACAGAGGAAGAGATCAAATTATAAAACAGGCATGCAGCGAGCGGCGGCGGCGGCGAGGGAAGCTTTGCAGCAACGCGGAGAAGGAAAAACAAACACATCAAAAAGCCTCCAAATGTCAGGGCAGCTGGATATCAGGCCGGCCTGTGCTCCAGCGGCCTCGTGGTTTGATTTGCTGTCCTCAGACCTTGACTGTCAGGACTGCCTTCTGCAACCAGAGCACGCGCTGCTGTCTTTCATGCTTCATATTTTCAATATGCTGCAGCTACCAGGCGAGGATATTCCAGGGAAGATAACTGTATGTTAGTGGATCATTGATGTATTAGAGATCGGCTGAGTGACGGGAAGAGAGACGAGCTGGCACCTGGAGAAACACCGAGTGGGAAAGAAACAGCGGCTGTGTTCCCATGATTATGATTTATCACCTCCTGTAGTGTGTGTTTAATCCAAACAGAACAATCGTGCTTCTGTTCTCAGGTCCCTCAGAGAGGAAGTAAATAGATTGCGTCCAACACGCTTGACCAAAGTATTGTTAGGTGAGCAGGGCTTCGTTTGATTCCTAATCTTGGGTGTTTTATATCTTAAAAATCACAATTATTTCCCTCTGGATTCAACCATTCGACACTTGAATTAAACGACACAGCTTGACAAACGTGGATGACAGCCCAACCTTTAGCAATTCGAGTTCCTTTCTTCCTTTATTAGACCTTCTCATTTCTCTCAACAGCAATCGCTTCTCCCTCTCTCCCTCTCTCTCAATATATCTCTCGCTATCTCCCCGCCCCTCATCTCCGGCCTGACAGACAGAGCCGAGTCCCAGAGGACATTCTTTTCTCCTCCGACTGTCACAAACGATGACATAACCTTTAAGGGGCCCTTTGGCTCGGCTTCTCACAATGAAGTCTGCTCTATTTCTGAACTGATTGCGACAATTTGTCACCGAATGCTCAGCCCGCTCTGTTAATAACCAAACATGACACGTAGCGCGCCAAAATAAATATCAAATCAATAAAGAGTGTGGACTGCAGCTCAGTGTCTGAGAATGCAACAGTGAACCTTAACATGACTGTAAAAAGTGTCGAAAGTGATAAGAGTTTGATAAACTAAAGATTACACTTACAATGGTTTCTTTATTAAAAGCCCATCACATTTGAAACAATTAAGGGGTTCAACACAGCAATAGCCGGTTTAGCTTGTCCTTGCATGTTAGCTATTAAGGTTGGAGTCAGTTAAAGAAATCCTTGGTCAACTTAAACTACCTAGCCTTCAACTAGCCAATTAGGCAAAGGAAAACATAATCTGAGCATGACCTCCATGTTATATCCAACCAGCGTCCACCTATTTAATGCGTCCACACACAGAAAATAGTCTAGCAAGTTAGCCTTCTGCTTGGAGATCAGTGTTAACAGGACTTGCAGCATACTGCACTGAGTTATTTAAGGTCAGTAGTCACAAACTGAGCCGGCTTTGGGGCATCACATTGGGTGCTTCACTTTCATTCTGGCCTACTGATATAATATGTTGGGTACTGAGCTGTGATATGCAAAGCTTGACTTCTTGTTCATGCCGCCACACCGAATGTTTCTTTGACATGATGTCAATTAAGGCCAAGACACACAAAGACAAGGTTTACCAGCGTCAGCTTATGTGATTCTTGTTTTTGCTGTGTGTCCCGCACCGCTGGCGCTAGTGGGACCCCCGTTGGTGGCTTTCGAGCCAAGTCAGCATGTCGAATCCATTAGAGAGATCACTCGGGTTTGGCTGTTTAGCTTAGCATGAGAGGAGAAAACTGAGGTGAGGACAAAACTTCAAATGGCGCACAGAAGGCCTCCCATACGTTGTACAACATCGTAACCATCTTGAATTAGCTGTACGCCAACTGATCAGCTTGATTAAGGAGACGCTAGCACTGCAGGACGTTGCTCTGTAGCTAGCTTCTTAGCCCAACAGCTAACAGTATCATCTGTTCAAAAGAATACAAACACGCGCTGTCAACAAAACTTGTTCTCTTTCATTGGAGAACACATGTTCTAGCAGGCTATTGGCTGGTTTTCAACCTCAACTTTTTCGTTAAGACATAGTGAGGCGACGTCACGTCTGTCATCGTTAACGGTAGTTCTTGATTTCGGTTTCTGTACCGGTTTTCTGTACCTACTTAGTCTACTAGTCTAGTTGAGTTTGAGTTACGTGAAAGGTTTTCCAAGTAGTCTGTCCCTCCAGCTGCTGACAACAATTGATTAATCCTGGCAGGCCGTTGATGTAGCACAGGAAACCGTCAGCAGTTAGTTTTTGTTTGGCGAGAGCACATTGAGCCACCGATCAACCAGTCAACAGACTATTACAGTAGTTATGTTATGAAAAGAAGCCAGTTTAAGTATACAACATGACATACTGATTTGTATTGTGCAGAGGACTGTGCACACAGTACAATAAAGCAACATAATCTATCTATTTATTGGCCTGAGGTGTGTAGACTTGCAGCGCACTGTGCCGAGTTGTATTTATCTAAGGTCAGTAGTCACACACTGCCAGAGCTTTGAGGCATCGCGTTCGGTGATTCACCTTCATGCCGGAGCCGTATAATGTGACTGCACATGCTTTAGAGGCATCTGACATCAAGACCTGTATTCCTTGCCCTCTAGCCCGGGGGCCCGGTCATGGCGCTTTTGAAGCCGCGCATGCACGCCTGTTAGCAGCTCACATACGTGTACGAATGCACACACACCGAAAATACGATCCGCGCATCTTTGATCTGCGCTGCATATATTACCAAGGTGGAATCGTGGTAAAAGCACCTCGGAGGAGGAGAAAGCTGGAAAATTATGAATTCTACGGCAATTCTCTGGAGGGCGTGAAGGCTTTATTATACATGAGGCAGGTTGGGGAGGGTGGATTGGTGTCGTAGTTGTCATTTCTTTTTTCCTGCAAAAGATATATTTTAACAGTGAAAACTAAATGTTAACATTTAGATATCAATAATTCCTGACTAATCTTTTTCGTGAATATGAAAATATACACAGATAGACTTCCACAGAAAATGTTAAATGGTGATAACTTGTCTATTTTTGTTGCCTAACTAGGGACAGAGGGGGGTCCACACATAGGCAGGCAACACATACAAGTGAACAAACACCTAGCTGCTTCTTAGTGAGAAGTAACACCCCCTTGAACACTGTTAGTGCTGAAATACGAATCAATATGTTAAGTGGAGGAAGGAAAACACACTGGGGGAGAAACACATACAGTGAGAGGAAAACAAAGAGGCAACGCCACTGATTTAAGCATGCAGATAAAGGCAGAAATAGATTGCACATGTAGACACAGAGGCAAACAAGGAAGAAAAATCTGATCTTTGAATAACCGCTTTTTTTTTTTCTTTCTTACAGGGGAGCCACTCTGACTTGATGCCAGGGCTGTTTTATGGAGTTTCCTTCAGCTGGTAGCAGCCAGACAGCCTACAAAGAATCCAGGTGGGAATACACAAAGCCTCCTCAGCCAGCTGTTTACTCCCCAACAAAAATAAAAGCTTCTGTTATTCGGCCTAAACACACTATTAGTACGAGCCTGCCAATCAAAGGTGGGCTGCTTTAGGTCCAAATTCTCCAGAAATCTCATGCTGTGTCCACATATGGACGCAAAGGCAACAAAATCTTGGCCTTCGCGTCGATATGTGCAACTGCCTGGGAAGATCTTACCAAGAAGTCACAGCCAGCCTCATCAGAATCCTCCACAAGAACGCTGTATGTTTTTCTGTTTTCAGTATGATGGGATACATACAAAGACCATGTATTCTTGTATGGAACTGCGCATGTGTCCCCTGTCTGTAGTCGCCATCTGTACTGGCCTGCAAGTGTGGACACAGACATCACAAATTGGACTCTATTACTCTGCTTTCCGGTCTGGTGGACGATCCACATAGGCGCAAAACAAATTGGTGGCCATGCCGTAATATGCACGTGGTCTCGAATACGCCATCTGAAGGCATTCGCGCCACTCGTACCACTCATGTGCTCGCCAATGCAAAAGATTTAATAATACCTTAAGAAAGGTAATTCATAAATATAAAGCCCTGACCGGACCCTCTGTTCTCTAAGGAGGAGGCCGGTTTATAATAAAGGCCAAGTTATTCAGAGAATTATCATATTTCTTAAAGAAGATTAACAATTAGCATTATCTATTAAGTCACACCTTAGAACAGAGACACAAATACGGGTTTTGTTTGCCAAAGTGTGTGCATGTGTTGTATGTGCGTTGTGTGATTGTAGCTGAGGGCAGCAGGATACGGTGGTGGTTTTGGGACTCAGGGGTCCAGTGCCCTGCTTCTGCCCAAGGCCTCAGTGCTCTGTACAGTCTCTCTCTCTCTCTCTCTCTCTCTCTCTCTCTCTCTCTCTCTCTCTCACACACACACACACACACATGCACAAACACACACAAACACTGGAGAAACAGACTCTCGGTGGGTTAGGAAACCATAGCCAGAGACATAAAGAAAATCGGGAGGCAGGGAGAGCAGGAAAGCAACACTGCAAAAAAACATAAAAAGGTCTGATAATCATACATCTAGATATTTTCATTGGGTGTATTTATTCAGTAATTGTTATAATTGAGTGTTTCGGTTCACGGCTAATTTCCACATTTGCTGTCCCCATCAAGCCGGCGGGGACACTTAAATGTGGCTTTAGTGGACTTGAAAACTGTCCACAGAGGGTGGTAACTAGTTACAAAATTCCCTCTAAAAAAAGCAGCTTATATGTAATTTAACTACTGCTACCTTTCAGGGTTTCCTGATTCACTGGCCTCCTTTCTTTGTTTCTGTCTCTCTGAGTTACAGAGCGCTGGCTGGCCTGCCAGCTCCAGTGAGCACACAGTGGTAATAATTCACAGTCAATGTGTGCACCGGACCGCCGCACAGACTCATTTAAATACTGCCCACAGCCATTACTATATTTCTCTGTCTCTATCATTATCCCTATCTCTCTTCTGCTTTACTCACTTGACCTCCCAATCCTTCCTCTCATGACTGTTTCTATTTTTAAATTATTATTATTTTGTGTTTTACTCACATTTGTCTCATTTGTGTATTCACGGCATCGCTCCTTCGCCTGCCAATAATTATTCTCCGATCCTGACTTCTTTAATTTCTCCTGCATACATCTGGTCACCCGATCCTCAGAGCTCAGGGGTGAGTTGCCAGGATGCCAGGGAGCTCTGATTTACTTATCTCTGTTTGCGGCCCCTGGCAGTGGTGTTAGGGTTCAGACCGATAACACAGCTAGGGCTGTGTCGATGCAAATTAGCAGCCATGTCATCAAGACACCGACTGAATACAGCATGGGCAAACGCAGAGTGACATGTATAATACATGTGGAGTCCTGAGTTTTGTATGCATCGCACTTCTATGCACTGTGTAGGTCACGACCATTACTATGCAGTATACAGTACAATGTTAAGTTGAAACTTGTGCACAGATTCAGTTGCAACCAGCAATTTTCAGCACGTAGCTTCAATGCTAATGCATCTTTACCTCAGACGTCTTGACTTGTCACTTTTAGAGAAAGCACAGGTATGCTAATAATGGCTCCATTCCACTTCAGAGAGGTCCTGTTTTTGTGTATGCTAGTTCCAGGTCGGGCCTCAAGCTTGGTTTACACTTCTGCAACGGATCTACCTAGAGCCTACGCTGTTTTCGGGACTTATACTTGCGCACTTGTATGTCTTCATCATTCTGTAGCCGAATTTCGCAGCTAAAATGCTAGTTAGCGGCTAGTCAGCTTTGTTAAGTTTCTCTGTGTCTGCTTCAAGCAGTGGCTACAGGAACTGAGTGGCTCGTGTCGGAGTTGACGTTATTAACTGTTGAACAAGAGTTACTTTTATAAAAAGTCACTGTAATGCATAAAAGATAGAAGCAAGAAAAGGATGGGAGGAAGAAGGAGGGTGACTCATCTGTACTCGTCCAGGCCACTGACAGATGTGGACGAGGCAATACGTTTTGGACTCATCAAAGCTCGTCTTTGTTGCCAGGACATGTCATTACATTTGTGGGGAGGTACATGTCAGGTTACAACATATTCTTTGGCAAAGGGTACTAAGGTGCAGTAGCAACATCCCAGAGCAGTGGGCCGTCACTTGAGCAGCGCCCGGGGATTAATCGGGGGTGTTAGGTGCTTGCTCAAGCCTTCATTCCGACACCTGAACTTTCATTACTGTGACATGACATGTGGTCAAAATGTCTACCATGAAAAAGGTCTGCTATTTTGGTAGGATGTGTTGTAGTTTCATTCAGTTGTAGCTGATTAAAGAAGTTAGCCTGGAAGCCAGCACGAAGTTCCGACGTCCACAAAATTTTAGTTGAAACACTTCCCGTAATGAAATCTGAACTGCGTAGGTTTAGCATGTCTATGCCAAGCTATAAAAATGTATTAACACCTGACAATATAGCCATTCTGAGGCGAAATACCGTTCTTCTTTTAGTTCTGTTTTGGTCTCCACCAACTCCTGAGCAAAAGCTCTCAACTCTGTGGCTGTTACAGGCTCCACTATTTTCACCTGCTAGCTTTTTTAAAAGTAAATTTCGTAGTTTCTCTTTTGTGCAAGAATATCCGCCAATCTGCAAAAGTGTCAAAAGTGCAACGTACAGATGAGACCGGAAGCTGGACTTTGCGTTGTGCGATGTGTATGTTCAGCAAAAGAAAAAGCAGGAGGACAGCGTGAGAAATGTTTTCCGCAGCTATTCGTATCATTCCCTCGCTCACTCTCTCACTTCCTCTTTCATGAATATCTAATTGGTTTTAATGGAAAGAGCAGTGCGGATCTCAGCACATCACAGGCTTCCATGTGCAGAGGTTAAGAAGTGAGCGAGGGAATTGGAGCATATTCAGACCTGGGAGCCGAAATCATCTCCAGCTGCTGCCCGCGATCGCTCCCCGTTTCTCTCCGTTGTTTGTCCTCTCTCCCAGCTCTCCTTATCCTCATTCACCCCGACTCCTCTCGCTTTCTGCCCCAGTGTTATAATCTTCCACGCAGCTGCGGGCTAATCTGGCTACCCAGGGGCTGTGTTTATCCCAGGTTTCGGGCTTCTCGAGCGGGAGAGTGGGGGGAAAGAATCTCCCCACAGCAGGTTCACCGGAGGTTCCCATGGCTTCACTGAGGGCCACCCTGCAGTGCACAGCTGGGGTTGACCTACAGAAGAGAAAACATCACACCCAGGATGAAGGGCGGGTTCAATATATTATAGGATTATGGCTTTATAAAATGATTTGTTCTAAGGGAGTTTATAAAAAACCTCCTTTCAATTAAGATGTTGTTGATCCCAGTGACAGGCTTGTAACAGACACTTAGTAGTATCTTAATGCACTTTTTAACACGCCACTTTCTTTCCATGTTGTTTTCTTAATTTCCTTATTCTTTAAAGAGAAGTTGTCGTGAGATTATTTAATTCTTTCCCCACAAACTCATCTTCGTGGTTACGTAAGACGTCATAACCAAGCACCGCACTTCCCCCCCTCTTTGTGGCTACACGGTTGCCAGGCAACCCCGCGAACATCTGCCTGCCCGCCTGCATCCCTGCAACCTTTTCGCGGCTCACAAGCACACGCACCTTCGCACGAGCCAATCCTTTTAGTCGCCCGCTCTCCTCTCTAAGCGCCTGCTGCCTCAGAGGTAGACCAGGTCGCCCGGCTCGGTTATCAGTGTTTACCTAAGCTAAAGACAAAAGGAGAAGTCTGAAATGGGAACAGAAACTCCGCTGGATTCCGAGTGACAGCGTGGAGTTTCCCAATCGACTTCCTGGATACAGGAACACCAAAGGAACTTGGAAACACACAGAGGCTACGTCTCAGTTTCCATTTGACAGATTAAAGTCAACTTCTGACATTATCAACATTCATTCGCCCCCTGCAAACCTGGATGATTTGGAATCAGAAAATTATGATGATAACAAACAGGGAAAACATAAAATGGACTGAAAGGTTGTGCAACACCATGTGCGCAGAATTTGTCTTAGTCAGACAAACATGACTCCAGCAAATATAGAATTAGTTTTTTTTCCCAGTGCAGTTATGAATCAGAATCAAGAAGTAGCACTCAGGCTGAAATTGCTGTGTTACTTTTACAGCAGTTATCTGGCACTCTAAAAAGTTAGAGGTCCCAATACGTAACCCTTAGTCCCTAATAAGTGACAGCCTCCACCGAACCTCGTTCCTTTATTTCCCATAATGCAAATCTCTCAATAAAGCATTTTAGCCAAGATGATAACCACATCTTTCAAGCTCAGTGCTTCCAGGTCATTCCATAAAACACTGATGTTCTTGGGTTACATAGAGGATATAAGTAGATACACTGCATACTGCATACAGTATACCACGGTCCCCCAATTAATTTTACCCAAGGGCCGAATATAGTGAAGCACGCGAGGCAAGGGAGAAAACATCCCAGGTTTTGCACCAGTAATAGTTGTGGAGATGCTGTTTTTGCTGCTACTACTATCATTAGTAGCTGAAGTATACAGCAGTTGTTATTTCTAGTAGTAGTTATAATAATAATAATTAAGGCCTGGGGTTCACAAAGTCTGTTTTGAGCTTCAAATCAGGAAAGAAAATGCTTTGAAACCCATTGTTTTCATGATCTGAATGCCAACGTGTGGATCATGTTCTGGACCGGTGACAAACAACAGCCCTGCATCGAGAGGCACACAGCAGGAAAGGAGGACCCTGAGGCAAAGCCAGACAGTGCCAACTTTTCTACAAAGGCCTGACATACCCCTGCGTACCGCCAATAACATCGCTAACAACAAATCCCGATTGCTTAACAGTGTAGCCATCAGCAAAATATCCTGAGAGACAGCTTATCCACGGATATGGCTATCGGCAGCATCTCTACAAGCACGTTTGCCTCTAGAAGTGACTGCAAAGACGGGAAGACTTCTTTTAATGTCTCTTAATGTTTATTACTTCAAGTTTAGGACTGCCTTTTCCACAGTTTCTGTTCTCTCTTTGCATCTATTAACCTCTGTAGCAAAATGTGCTATAAACAAATAAAAGACTTAGAAACTGTCCAAAATAAATGGACTTTCACTCACCAGTCAGTGAGGGAATCACAGTGATGGGCTGAGGCAATCCATCTGAAGTAGCTGGTATTAAAACTGGTAGCATGCATGTTATAGTGTTAAAGTACCGCAAGCATACCAAGCCAGGCAGCTTAGCATTAGCCTGTTCCAAAACAGTAAAATAAAACAAAACTGATCAGTCCAGTTAGATTTGAATTGGTGGCTTTTGCAGATCAGCTGCTTTTTTTTTTTTTGTGCAGGCCATGGTGGCGACTTGTGGATTTGAATTAGTCAACAGCAAGCTGATGGTCAAGTGCACGGGGGGCCAAACCGTAGCAAAGCAGATATGTGTTATATTATGACAATACATGGGCCAGACATTTGGCTTCTGTAGGTCGGATGTGTCCCCTAATTGGGGTTCAGTGCAAAGTACTGTGTGTACTGTGCATCTAAATAGGCTTATTGAATGCTTTATTGAACAGAATGAGGAGTAGCTGGGAGGAGAGTATGAAATATTGTTGTGGTGGCAAAAAAAAGACGAAAAGTGGTTGTACTGATATAACTCAAGGCTACGCACATGCACCAGTTGTGCACGAAGGTGTTCAACGAAGATGCTCATTCATTCATCTTCTGTCATCGGGCGAGAGGCGGGGTACACCCTGGACAGGTCGCCAGTCTATTGCAGGGCTAACACAGCGAGACAGACGACCATTCACACTCACACCTACAGCCAATTTAGAATCACCAGTTAACCTAACGAGCATGTCTTTGGACAGTCACCCACGCAGACACAGGGAGAACATGCAAACTCCACACAGAAAGGCCCAGTCGGCCCACGGATTCGAACCTGGAACCTTCTTGCATCAGTGCTAACAACCACGCCACTGTTTCGGCCGCATGAATTTAACTTGAACTAGTTCACTTTTATCTGTGCAAACTGAACTTTGAACTAGTTCTCGTTTAGCGTGAACTTGCACTACACTGACATACAGTACACACACATAACCTGAATGGATACTCAAATACGGATTAAAAAAAATCATCCAGTTTCCTCATATTAGCTCTGTGTCATATCATTCTGTGTGTCAATTTCCTCTGTAACCACGAATGAGTCAGTGTGTCTTCTGCTTTTTGTTCATTTGAGCACTGCTATACTGCCCTGCGACTTTGCTGCACTCTGAGACTGAGAATGAGGCTTAAGGTCAGGGTGATGTCTAAAGGCCAAATGTATGTCTTATCTAAAATGCTAGCATGGGAATGTTTGCCAGAGAATGTGTCTAAGGGATATACTTTAACCTAACTGAGGCATCGAGTACTTGGGTTCAAGAGCAAGGCCATAGCTCCTGTAATTCTTTATACTACCTAACATCACTCATCTTGGCTTCTTCCATCTGAAGATCATCTCCAGTTGCCACATCCCACCTCATTCCTCTCATCATCACAGCCTTTGTCATCCCACCCCTTCCACCCCTTTTATCCTGCAGCTTCCCTACCTTTGCACTTGTATCCTACCTTAGCAACTTTCTCGTATCTATTCGAGCGTGATTGTGGTAATGGAAACAACAGCAAGCGCCAGACATCTAACACCCTACCTTATCTCTTTGTTTTTACCTAAACTAAAAAAAATAAAAAGAAATCAAGGCGCATATGAGAGGTTTGATATTTCCCAGCTCTGAGGGTGCAGATTATACCACACGGGTCGATATTACACCTAGATACCTCTGTTTTTGCACTCCCTAAATGCAAATACAGACAGGATTACCAAAAATAGAAAGAAAAAAAAAGAGAGAGAGAGGAAAGAGATGTTTGTGTGTATGAGAATGAAAAGAAAAAGACACACAAGGTAGAGCGATTCAAGGGGAAAGCCAAATTCCCCCATAGATCCAGCTGTTTTAATAGCCTTTGGGCATAATGTACCATTTAGATTGTCTGGAAGGCTGCAGCCTCTGCAGACACACAGAGAATCCAGCACGTTCCCATCAGCACATGCCATATGAATGAAGGATATCTTATTTTATTAATTGCTTTTTATCCCTTTTGCTCCATACTGAATAGCTGACAGCCACACTTTAAGTCAGGACTCATATAAGACACATAGACTGTAACAGGGGAAGAAGATTTTCATTTAAAATGAGTCTAATTGTTTCCAGCTCATCCCTGAACTGTGTTCTATCTTCAAACGTCTCTGGGTGGCTGCACTGAACCCATATAAAGGATGTCTGTACGTATTTCAAGTGCTACCCTGCCAACCTTTTCCACTATCTCTCCTGCAGTGGAGGAAGGGAGAAAATTGAGGAAATTCCCATTATAGGAAAGGGGCTTTTCTGAGGAAATGGAATTGAACAAGCTGTCTGCTACAGCTCAGCCCTCCATTGATTCATTTACGGGATTTTGGTCTATCTGTCTGCAGAAACCTGGGAAATGGTCATCACGTCCTTTCTGTTTGTTTCTGGGACTTGGCCAAGGAAGCGATTGTACACGTTACAGAACTCAAAACAGGCCCAAATGTTCATGATAAGGTCCAAAGATGCTGCTTGCACCCCTACGCAAGGCCTTCAGATCCGCAAACAGCTACTAAATGTGTCTTTAATCTACTTAATCAGATGGCCAGATGACAATGACATTACCTTATCGTCTTTATGTGCGCATGTGTGCCAGAACAAGTGCATGTGCTCGTGGGCCTTAATGGATTTTTCCCAAGACTCAGATAAGCCTCATGTGGAGTGAGAAATGCTTTCATTGCAGATTCATATTCAGATTCTACATCAAATTGATGATATCGCCTTCTGAGCAAGAAGCAATATAAAGTAAACACAGCGAACCGATTGTTGCGGTGCGGTCTACTCGAAGATGTATATGTATGACTGAGAATCTCGTTGCCATGCCGGGACATCGTGGCCTTGAATGTTGCGTGTCAGAGGCGGTGAAAAGCAACACTGGCGCATTGTCCTAATATTTTTTTTCAGCTTCTACAGTCTCTCTTGAATCACAGACCGTAAGGACATCTAGTTGATAGCTTCATAAGATGGTGCTACAACTACCACTTTCAACTCAATATTGGGCTGACCAAGGAGCTTTTAGCAGAATGCTAAGGCAGCAAGAGGCCTCCAACCCATAAAGGAAGATGGTCGTGGAGACGGTTCCTAGGTGTGTAACTCAATAATAGACATATCTGGTCAGTCAGCACTGAAGCCTTCTAGCGTAGGTTAGAACAGGCTGTTCTTTCTGAGGAGGGTCAGGCCATTTAACAGATCAATAGCAAAACAATGAACTGTTCAAACAGAGTTGGATTTGATGTGGACAGCGCTGCTGAATATGTGGGCTCGGCTGGGTCTAACTTGATTGTCTTTTACTACTGAATGAATGAAGGAAAAAAAGTCTTCTTCCTCTTCTGTTATCCATGTCCTCCTCTCTCTATGCTGAGCCAAGGGAGCTCAGAATCATGTTCAGCCACAGACTCTTCCAGCCGTGTGTGTTTAGGGGGCTCTTTCTTGCCAACAGCCATCAGACTCCACGATGCACCAAGAATCGCCAGCCTCCGCTGACTGTGACTCACAGTCAAACCATATTACCACAGATATGACACATGTTTACACAAATACAGCGGATATTGCAAAGCTACATACTAGCAGACCTATATATATATTAGTTCTGCTTCTCTGTTATTTCACATGATCTATTTTTGTACACCATTACTGCTACTCTACTACTGCTTAGCCAGGTCAATGTCCTGCCCTTGATCCAGTAGGCATCTTGTGGAAGACCTGAAAACAAGCCATTCATGTAAGAAACTGAAGCGATTCTGTACTGAGAAGTGGACAGCTGTAGAGGACTGATCAGCAGTTACCGAAAATGTTCAGTTGCTGTTACTGCTGCTGCACAAGGGGGTTACACCACATACTGAAAAAGGGGTGCAAAAACAAATACAAAAGCATATTATTTCTGTTTGATTGGTTTGACTGTGTTCTCTTTGTCTACTTTCAGCACTTTTGTTTGTATGTGTTTTTTATACACACATACACATGCATATACATATATATAACAGAGGTTCGTTTCATGACTAACTAGCAAACAAATTTCTCTTCAAAGAGAGGTCGTGACACAGTGACTTTCTGCTCTGAGTGTGATTAGGTTTGAAGCTGAGATGAAAAGACAGAGCGGAGTGCGGGCCTTCGAGTGTTTTTCGTCTGACCTTCCCTCTAACCTGCTCTCTATTCTGTTTTGCTTTGATCAATTACCATCCACATTAGCGATTCTGGTAAGGGTGCGGCACACCTCGGCTCCACAACAAAGACCTCTCATTTTCTCTGTCTGTCTCTCTCTGTTTTTCTCTCCGGAGCCCTCTTAAAAAAAGGTTAATGGGTTGAGACTGAAGCTGCAAAATATGAGCCGGCAAGACAAATGAGCCCAAGGATGGAGGGGTAATTACAATGACAGAAGCGTAGCCTTTCTGACGTCGTAAGCTGTCTGATAGAGTGCTAAATCCTCTCAAAACAAGAAAATGAGGTAAACAAAACGGGTTCAGCCAATGACGGTCTGTAAACAGAAGTTAGATGTTCTACTCCGAGTGTCTCATCTCTCTCTGTTAACCAGAAGTTGTTTTCAACTGCAGATCGCAGCTGGATATTTGATCAGTGATTTTAATTCTGACACATCCGAGGCCTATTGTGTGATCATTCACACAAAGGCACAGTAAAAACACAATGGTTAAATTGAATATATCACAGTCCGTGAAATGGAAACTAAAGATAACATGTAAACCAAATGAGTTGATCCATTAGTTTTGTCTAAAGCCAGTGGAACTAATGATCAAGCAAGTGGAAATCAGACGACTACCTCAAATTCAGCTTCTTTCATTCAAAAAGTTCCGGGTTGCTTTCACAGTATTTTTTCTGGCATTGTCCATCTGCACTGTGAAGTGTCGTCCAATCAACTTCCTCTTATTCTGGTACAGGTTGATCTAACTTTCATCTGTCCAAAGAAGACTGTTCCAGAACTGTTCTGTCCTTCTCAAATGTTCTTTAAGTCTCCCTGGCCCTTGACTATCTGCTCTATTCTTGAGGCTCATGAATGTTTCACGCCTTGTTGGGAACTCTCTGTATTTGCTCCTGTGAAGTCGTCTCTTTATAGCAAACTTGGATAATAATATGCCTACCTCCCGGGGAGTGTTCTTCACTCGGCTGGAAGTTATGAGAGCGTCTACCACGGTAAAAATCCTGTGATCATCCACCGTCTTCTGCAGACGTCAAGGCTTTTTTATGTTGCAGAGCTCACCAGCGTGTTCTTTCCCCCCCCTTCAGAACGAACAAACCCGTTGATTTGGCCTCTGCTAATGATTCCGCTATCTCTCTGATAGATTTGTTTGGGTTTTTTTTGCGGCTGGAGGGCGGCCCGTTTCATTTTTGACAAGCACTCCTTTGAAGAAACGTTGTCGGCCCGCAGCAGCAGGTGCCGAACGCAAATTGCACCCTTGGAAGCAACTCCAGACCTTTTACCTGCGCAACTGACGAAGAGGTAATGACGGAACATCCCGCATTTGTCTGTTAAAGTGCCTTTGAGTCAATTACCCGAACAGTTTTGAGCCCCTGAAAATATGTCTGTTTATAAAAATGGCTGTAATTCCCACACCTTTCCTCCAATTTGAATGGCCTCAAATTGAAGCTGAGAGTTTGGACTTTAAACCTGTATTTCCTATATAAATGTAAGAGAAGCTAAAATAACAGGAAATGTGTCAGTGTCCAAACACACACCGATCAGGCGTGACATTATGACCACTTTCCTAATATTGCGTAGGTCTCCCTTGTGCCTCCAAAACAGTTGTGACTCATCAGGGAATGGACATGGGCCTTCTGAGGGTGTCCTGTGGTGTCTGGCTACAGAATGTTGTTAGTGGGGGCCTTTGGGTCCTTGAGGGGAGGGGCCTCTGTGGATCATCCCACAGATACTTGATCAGTTTGGGATCTAGGGAATTTGGAGGCCAGATCAACACCTTGTTGAAGACTGTGTCCTGCTGGGGATGGCTGCTGCCATCAAGGAGTGTCATTGCTATGGGGTGGGGGTGCCTGGTCTGGTCTAGGTGGGTGGTACATGTCTAAGTAACATCCACATGAATGCCAGGTCCAAAAGTTTCCCAGCAGAACATGGTATTGTCACAAGATTGTCAATGTTATTTACTTCTCCTGTCAGTGGTTTTAATGTTGTGGCTGATCGATATACCAAGTACCTGGCAAATTAAGCGGATTTATTGAGGTAAACACAGGTTAGACACATCACTATAATATAATCAAATTCAAATTAAAGGTTCTGTTTGCTGACTTACTGTAAGAAGTTCAGGAAGTAGAAGAAGTGAGAGCTGCTTTGAGACGATCATGTTTCTTGGCGCACTACAACGTTTGCAATAAATGACAAGTGTACAGGGAGCTACAAAGCACACTGCCGAATGTCAGCTGAGACTGCCCACAGTCTTTGAAAGATCACTTCTTCTGCGCTTTGACGTTTCCCATCAAGTTATGGAGCAGAAATCTAACTCGCCTCCCTCTTCTGCAGGATTAACCCGTGCAGCCTCGCCACATTATAGCTCCGGGCCATGTCATGTATGAATTATTTAAAAACAGTAGCATTGCACATGAAATTAATATTCAGACGTTTTCTATTATCTGCTGTCAGCTCTCTCTCTCTCTCTACTTTCCTGCTATCTGTTATTCTGGTAATGATTTGTATTCCTGTGGCGTCAGCTTGGTCAGGGCTTGTGCCCGTCGGTGCAACATGCCAAGCATGCTGAGTGAGCTTGGACTGGGCTTCTCTGTGTTGTTTTTTTTTTTTTCTTTACTCCTACACTGGTTTTCTTGAAGGTGATTTCTCTCTCTCTCTCTCTCTTCCCCCTGGTTTGCTTCATCTAATCCAAGAGCCTTCGAAACAGCATGTGCTCTTTTCATTACTCAACAGAACACTGAGCGTTTTTTTTCAGCATTTGGTATTTGCATTGCGCACCCCAGCCCTTTAAACGTTTAAAGCAAGACGCAGCTCGACAGTGAGCGCCGTTCACTGACTCAATAAATTATGCATCAAAAAAAACATCTCTGGGTATTTCACTTGCTACGTTGCAGTGAGAGCAGAGCGCCTTCTGAATTCCAAACAGTGTGGCTCCCCCTAGTGCCAGCCGCCAAGTCCTCATCAAGCAATTAGGTTTAATAAGAGCATTCACTATAAGTGAGTCTGTTTTAGTGTAGCAACGCTGGATAACAGTGTCTTTTTCTTGGTTTGTGCTTTTGCTATCAAACCATATCACGAGTAGTTTTCTGTGAGCACATTCTGGGATTAAGGTTCAAGAAATAGTCAGAGATTTCAATTTAGAAACGTGTGCAAAATCATATTTTTCGATGGACTGCGTTTCCAGTTTGACTTTGCACTCGGTGTCCTCTCAGCTTCACACATCTAATCAATTATTCAAGCCCGACGCTGCAAACAGAACAGCAGTTCTGTCTGTACACTGAGGCCTAAGGGCTACATATAGACTCTCGCTGAGATGAGTGCATCTGCTGGGTGAAAAGTGTTTGTCGCATGAAACATTCAAGGCACCACATCACTCTGCGTGCATACGGCGTGCACACGGCGTTCAGGGTTGATTAGTGTTTGTAGGATGAAATATGTACATGCATTTGTTTGTTTGTTTTTTCTGGCAGATTTCATAAGGAGCTGTCTGTGCATTGTTTAGACGAGACTTTAACTTCTCTGTTCCACCCTGCTGCTGCTGGCTACCACCAGCTGAAGTGATTAAGCAGACACTGTTTCAAATTCTGTTGTTGCACATGCTAACATGTTGTTTGTCTTTCATATACTGTAATGCGTCTTGGCAGGATGTGCAGGAAAATCCTAAGGACTGCTTGATTTCCGAATGTGTCTCCGAACCCATACACACGCACACAATCATGATAAACAGACATGAATTAACTTTTAAAAAAAACAAACAATTATTATGATCACGATCAATGTGTAGGAGTGTTTGAGAAGCTGGACAAGCTCCCAGTGGCAGAACACGAGGCGCTAGGGAAAAGAAAAGCAGGCCTTGAAATTGTGCGAGCCCGCATTGTGATGTTTGTCAGGTCTGAGCTGGAAGGGACGCTGTTGACAGTTGGACCGTGGGAACGGCAACAAGGAGGCTGCATCTGTGAGCTTTTTCCACTTATGTAAGAAAGAACTATTTCTGTCCTGTTGAGCAAAAACGCAGAGTAATAAAAAGGAAGGTGGGAAAGGGAAGATAATTAACTGGAAAAATACACTCACTTGCCGGTCCATTAGTTTATTAGAAGGTTAAAGTATTCAGCATTTATTTCAAATACCTGAGAGAGCTGTTGATTCATCTGTGTTTTCATCTTGGAGTCTGTGGCATGTAACACTATTGAACTAGATTGTTTTGTACTGTCTATTATTTTGACAACACCATTTTAGTCAGTGGGCTAGGCTAAATAAAAGAAACACTTTAATGTTTAATTCAATCTAGTTTATCAGCACCACAAACTACATCCTTCAAAATGATCATACAGTTTATGATAAAACAGGTTTTCTGAGGCTGTTTTAACATAAACTGAAAATTAGAACAGTCACAAAGGATGATTTTGCGCAGAACTGTTATACTGAAATGCATCTATTTCACGAGTGTACCTAATGAACTGGCATATGTGTGCATACTGAAAACCCAGATCACAGACATCGTCCCTCATAGATGAGGAAATTTTCTGTACCATTTCCTGCCGTGATATTAATGTCTTACTGACAGTTAAACTTGTCAGTGGAACTCAAACTTTTGGAGGCGAAGGTGTAAAATAAACTATTCAAATAAAGTTGAACTTTCTAACAAGAGTCATGACTGAAGCAGTGATTGGTTTGTAAAACGCTTCCATTCTATTCCTAGAAGGATGAAATTTGAAACACTCATCGGAGATAAACTGATGATAATTGTGGTATTTCTTTCCCATCCACTTTGGAACATAATAAATTCCCCTTAGGGTAGAACGGAGAGAGCCCAGATCCATCTCATTCAAGCCATTTCTTTCTTTTCTTTCTCTTTATTTCATCGAAACAAGGTGTCCTTCCCTTAACTGTCTTAATGTACATTTTTTTTTGATAATTCAAAGTTAGTTCTGGATATGTGGGGTGAAAAAAGACATGCGAAAAACCATGATTAAGAAAATGTGTAAAAGTGGTGTTTCTGTTGATTTGTCTGACTGAGTCCTCCTAAAGCTTACAAGCCCAGATTTATGAATTACAAGTTTTAGTGTACAGCAGTGCACATATTCTGTATCGTATATGGATGCAAATTATGAACTGTATCACAGCAATCGAAGCTGTCAGACAGGAACTGTTTCTAATGCACTAAATATCTGCATCAGACAGGTCAACTGGTTATCTGAGCTCTAAAACCCCAATAACAAAAACATCACAGAGCTCTATGATCACAATATCAACTTCATTACAGAGCTCTATAATCACAGTATCAACTGCATCACAGAGCTCTATAATCACAGTATCAACTGCATCACACAGCTCTATAATCACAGTATAAACTGCATCACAGAGCTCTGTGATTAAAGTTCCAACTGCATCACAGAGCTCAATAATCACAGTATCAACTGCATCACAGAGCTCTATGATTAGAGTTGCAACTGCAACACAGAGTTCTATGATTTGAGTTCCAACTGCATCACAGAGCTCTATAATCACAGTATCAACAGCATCACAGAGCTCTATGATTAGAGTTCCAACTGCATCACAGAGCTCTATGATTTGAGTTCCAAATGCATCACAGAGCTCTATAATCACAGTATCAACTGTGTCACAGTGCTCTATGATTAGAGTTCCAAATGCATTACAGAGCTCTATGATTAGAGTTCCAACTGCATCACAGAGTTCTATAATCACAATATCAACTGCATCACAGAGATCTATGATTAGAGTTGCAACTGCATCACAGAGCTCTATGATTTGAGTTCCAACTGCATCACAGATCTCTATAATCACAGTATCAACAGCATCACAGTGCTCTATGATTAGAGTTCCAAATGCATCACAGAGCTCTATGATTAGAGTTCCAAATGCATCACAGAGCTCTATAATCACAGTATCAACTGCATCACAGTGCTCTATGATTAGAGTTGCAACTGCAACACAGGGCTCTGTGATTTGAGTTCCAAATGCATCACAGAGCTCTGTAATCACAGTTTCAACTGCATCACAGAGCTCTATGATTAGAGTTCCAAATGCATCACAGAGTTCTATGATTAGAGTTCCAAATGCATCACAGAGCTCTATAATCACAGTATCAACTGCATCACAGTGCTCTATGATTAGAGTTCCAAATGCATCACAGAGCTCTATGATTAGAGTTCCACCTGCATGACGGAGCTCTATAATCACAGTATCAACAGCATCACAGAGCTCGATGATTAAAGTTGCAACTGCATCACAGAGCTCTATGATTTGAGTTCCAACTGCATCACAGAGCTCTATGATTTAAGTTCCAACTGCATCACAGAGCTGTATAATCACAGTATCAACTGCATCACAGAGCTCTGTGATTAAAGTTGCAACTGCATCACAGCGCTCTATGATTTGAGTTCCAACTGCATCACAGAGCTCTATGATTTGAGTACCAAATGCATCACAGAGCTCTATAATCACAGTATCAACTGCATCAGAGTGCTCTATGATTAGAGTTGCAACTGCATCACAGAGCTCTATGATTTGAGTTCCAACTGCATCACAGAGCTCTATAATCACAGTTTCAACTGCATCACAGTGCTCTATGATTAGAGTTCCAAATGCATCACAGAGTTCTATGATTAGAGTTCCAACTGCATCACAGAGCTCTATAATCACAGTATCAACTGCATCACAGTGCTCTATGATTAGAGTTCCAAATGCATCACAGAGCTCTATGATTAGAGTTCCACCTGCATGACAGAGCTCTATGATTTGAGTTCCAACTGCATCGCAGAGTACTATTATTTGAGTTCCAACTGCATCACAGAGCTCTATAATCACAGTATCAACTGCATCAGAGTGCTCTATGATTAGAGTTGCAACTGCATCACAGAGCTCTATGATTTGAGTTCCAACTGCATCACAGAGCTCTATAATCACAGTATCAACTGCATCACAGTGCTCTATGATTAGAGTTCCAACTGCATCACAGAGCTCTATAATCACAGTATCAACTGCATCACAGTGCTTTATGATTAGAGTTCCAAATGCATCACATAACTCTATGATTTGAGTTCCAAATGCATCACAGAGTTCTATGATTTGAGTTCCAACTGCATCACAGAGTTCTATAATCACAGTATCAAGTGCATCACAGAGCTCTATGATTAGAGTCGCAACTGCATCACAGAACTCTATTATTTGAGTTCCAACTGCATCACAGAGCTCTACAATCACAGGATCAAATGCATCACAGAGCTCTGTAATCACAGTATCAACTGCATCACAGTGCTCTATGATTAGAGTTCCAAATGCATCACAGAGCTCTCGGATTTGAGTTCCAAATACATCACAGAGTTCTATGATTTGAGTTCCAACTGCATCACAGAGCTCTATAATCACAATATCAACTGCATCACAGTGCTCTATGATTAGAGTTCCAAATGCATCACAGAGCTCTATAATCACAGTATCAACTGCATCACAGTGCTCTATGATTAGAGTTCCAAATGCATCACAGAGCTCTATGATTAGAGTTCCACCTGCATGACGGAGCTCTATAATCACAGTATCAACAGCATCACAGAGCTCGATGATTAAAGTTGCAACTGCATCACAGAGCTCTATGATTTGAGTTCCAACTGCATCACAGAGCTCTATGATTTGAGTTCCAACTGCATCACAGAGCTGTATAATCACAGTATCAACTGCATCACAGAGCTCTGTGATTAAAGTTGCAACTGCATCACAGCGCTCTATGATTTGAGTTCCAACTGCATCACAGAGCTCTATGATTTGAGTTCCAAATGCATCACAGAGCTCTATAATCACAGTATCAACTGCATCAGAGTGCTCTATGATTAGAGTTGCAACTGCATCACAGAGCTCTATGATTTGAGTTCCAACTGCATCACAGAGCTCTATAATCACAGTTTCAACTGCATCACAGTGCTCTATGATTAGAGTTCCAAATGCATCACAGAGTTCTGTGATTTGAGTTCCAACTGCATCACAGAGCTCTATAATCACAGTATCAACTGCATCACAGTGCTCTATGATTAGAGTTCCAAATGCATCACAGTGCTCTATGATTAGAGTTCCAAATGCATCACAGAGCTCTATAATCACAGTATCAACTGCATCACAGAGCTCTATGATTAGAGTTCCAAATGCATCACAGTGCTCTATGATTAGAGTTCCAAATGCATCACGGAGCTCTATGATTTGAGTTCCAAATGCATCACAGTGCTCTATGATTTGAGTTCCAAATGCATCACAGTGCTCTATGATCAGAGTTCCAAATGCATCACAGAGCTCTATGATTTGAGTTCCAAATGCATCACAGAGCTCTATGATTTGAGTTCCAACTGCATCACAGAGCTCTATGATTAGAGTTGCAACTGCATCACAGAGCTCTATGATTTGAGTTCCAACTGCATCACCGAGCTCTATAATCACAGTATCAACTGCATCACAGAGCTCTATGATTTGAGTTCCAACTGCATCGCAGAGTACTATTATTTGAGTTCCAACTGCATCACAAAGCTCTATAATCACAGTATCAACTGCATCAGAGTGCTCTATGATTAGAGTTCCAAATGTATCACAGAGTTCTATGATTTGAGTTCCAAATGCATCACAGAGCTCTATAATCACAGTATCAACTGCATCACAGTGCTCTATGATTAGAGTTCCAAATGCATCACAGAGCTCTATGATTTGAGTTCCAAATACATCACAGAGCTCTATTATCAGATTTACAACTACATCACAGAGCTCTATAATCACAGGATCAACTGCATCACAGAGCTCTATGATTTGAGTTCCAAATACATCACAGAGTTCTATGATTTGAGTTCCAAATGCATCAGAGACCTCTATAATCACAGTATCAACTGCATCACAGAGCTCTATGATTAGAGTTCCAAACACATTACAGTGCTCTATGATTAGAGTTCCAAATGCATCACAGAGTTCCATAATCACAATATCAACTGCATCACAGAGCTCTATGATTAGAGTTCCAAATGCATCACAGAGCTCTATAATCACAGTATCAACTGCATCACAGTGCTCTATGATTAGAGTTCCAAATGCATCACAGAGCTCTATGATTTGAGTTCCAAATACATCACAGAGCTCTATTATCAGATTTACAACTACATCACAGAGCTCTATAATCACAGGATCAACTGCATCACAGAGCTCTATGATTTGAGTTCCAACTGCATCACAGAGCTCTATGATTAGAGTTCCAACTGCATCACAGAGCTCTATAATCACAGTATCAACTGCATCACAGTGCTTTATGATTAGAGTTCCAAATGCATCACATAACTCTATGATTTGAGTTCCAAATGCATCACAGAGCTCTATGATTTGAGTTCCAACTGCATCACAGAGTTCTATAATCACAGTATCAAGTGCATCACAGAGCTCTATGATTAGAGTCGCAACTGCATCACAGAACTCTATTATTTGAGTTCCAACTGCATCACAGAGCTCTATAATCACAGGATCAACTGCATCACAATGCTCTATGAATAGAGTTCCAAATGCATCACAGAGCTCTGTAATCACAGTATCAACTGCATCACAGTGCTCTATGATTAGAGTTCCAAATGCATCACAGAGCTCTCGGATTTGAGTTCCAAATACATCACAGAGTTCTATGATTTGAGTTCCAACTGCATCACAGAGCTCTATAATCACAATATCAACTGCATCACAGTGCTCTATGATTAGAGTTCCAAATGCATCACAGAGCTCTATAATCACAGTATCAACTGCATCACAGAGCTCTATGATTAAAGTTGCAACTGCATCACAGAGCTCTATGATTAGAGTTCCAAATGCATCACAGAACTCTATGATTAGAGTTCCAAATGCATCACAGAGCTCTATAATCACAGTATCAACTGCATCACAGAGCTCTATGATTAGAGTTCCAAATGCATCATAGTGCTCTATGATTAGAGTTCCAAATGCATCACAGATCTCTATAATCACAGTATCAACTTCATCACAGTGCTCTATGATTATAGTTGCAACTGCATCACAGAGCTCTATGATTAGAGTTCCAACTGCATCACAGAGCTCTATAATCCCAGTATCAACTGCATCACAGAGCTCTATGAATAGAGTTGCAAGTGCATCACAGAGCTCTATGATTTGAGTTCCAACTGCGTCACAGAGCTCTATAATCACAGTATCAACTGCATCACAGTGCTCTATGATTAGATTTGCAACTGCATCACAGAGCTCTATGATTTGAGTTCCAACTGAATCACAGAGTTCTGTGATCACAGTAACAACTACATCTTAGAACTCCATTACAGTATTATCTACATCATAGAGCTCTATGATCACAGTATCAACTGCATCATAGAACTCTGTTACAGTATCAACTACACACGAGCACCAGCGTACAAACAGTGACACACACACACACACACACACATTGTGGAATTGTAAAGTGTGCTGTATATTACAAATGTTTTTGAAGCTACCGATCGGCGCAGAGTGCAGCGGTGCAGACGGGGCCGTGGGTTTCTAATTGATTGTAAAACAGTTTAAAAAGTGCCTGAAGTACAAAAAAACAAATAAAACAAAAAGCAAAGGTTGTGTCAAGTGCTAAGGGATTTAATTACTGTTAAGATATGAGGAGGGATTTGGCCCTACAAATTCCTTTAAACTGTCGAACAGTGTATGTAAATACCGTGGCACTGCTGCTGAAAAATTCAAAGGCAAAGAGAGTCAAGTCGAGTAAAAGAGTTACTGCATAAAACTATAGAGCTCTACAATCACAGTATCAACTGCATCATAGAACTCTATCACAGTAACAACTGCATCATAGAGCTATACGATAACAGAATCAACTGCATCATAGAACTCTATCACAGTATCAACTGCATCACAGAGCTCTATGATCATAGTACCAACTGCATCCCATACTTATATAGTGGAAAATTATCATAGTAGGTATTGCAGCACTCCACTCAGTCCTATGACAAGATGCAGTTGCTACTGCATCACAGTGGCATATGTCAGCATATATTCATTATATATGTTGTACAATAGATACCAAAAATCCCCCACAGCAGACAATTATCCTCACCTGTGAAGACCAGGTTTGAAAAGTGATACAATTCCCCACAAGTACATATATGAAACAAAAAGTTACATAAGTGCTTATCCAGTTTGTGTAAACTATACATGGGCAACATGAGGTCTCTGCCATATAAGACGTTCGAACTGGCCGCAGTCTGCAGGCTCTGTGGTGGCGTCAGCCATCCTGTGCGGAGTGGTACAGCAGAGAGGGAAAGGAATAAGTTGGATAAGATCATCAGGAAGTCCAGCTCTGTCCTGGGCTGCCCCTTGGACTCGGTGGGGGAGGTGGGTGACGGGAGAGTCCTGGCTGAACTGTCCTCCATGCTGGACGATGGGTCCCGCCCCACTCCATGGTGATCTGATGGGACTGAGGAGCAGCTTCAGTGACAGACTGCTTCACCTTCCATGTGTGAAGGAAAGATGAAGAGGGTCTTTCCTTCCTGCTGCTGTTAGGCTCCACAACGACCACTCCTAATATGTGTAATATTATTACACCTTATGGTGTAATAACACCAGTCTGTGCAATATGTCTATTATCTGTTCTATCTCTGTCATTTCTGCATGCTGTTGCAAACTGCAATTTCCCCATTGTGGGACAAATAAAGGTTTTCTTATTCTTTTTGTTTTTCTTAATACATACAAAGAATACAGTCTGTGGTGTAAACAAGTGTTTAATATTATTTTGTTTAATTGCTTTTATTAAGAATGAGATGTAATTTACACGCTAGTCTTTTACAGAGGCGTTATGTAACATAAATGGAATCAACTAAGTTTAAACCTATCAATGATTGACATTTAACCAAAATAACCAAATACGCAGAGTTCCCAGGCGGCTCTTCACTGCGTCACGCGCGAAACACACGCGACGCCTGTTCCTATTCCAGGATTGGTCAGCGATGCCGGGAAACCTCCTCGTGACATGTCTGCCGGTATAAATACCGAGCCGCTCTGTTTTCCGCGCAGCCCTGGTTTGATGAGGGAAAATGTATCGTCTCGGCCAACAGTTTATCTCCAAGATCGCTTCCGATTTCTTTTTATCCAGTGTGCCACGGGAATACTTTCCTTTTACGAGACAATACAATAAAAGCTGGTCGTGTATTGGCTGATTTTGGATCAAATTTAACACGTATCTGCACGAAAATGCCGAGGACTAAAAAGAAGAATAGCAGGGGTGAGTAAACGGGCGGGCGCATTGCTCCCGGCCTAGCTGATGTGACGTATCTTTGCTCGCGGTAGTTGTAGTTCTCTATGAGTTGCCAGTCCATTGAGTGGAGTTCAACGTGTTTACATTTCGAACTACAAGGCGTCAGAGGCCGGGACACGTCAAAACACAAAGCTAGACTAGCTATTTTCACACAAAGCATCTCTGTTACCGATAAAGCGTGCCATAATACGACAATGTGCCGACGTTTTAACATTAAAAAATTTTATTTAGCTGTTGGAAACAATTTTATACTTCTCAAATGATCTTAATTATTGTCATAGTCTGCAAGCTAACGTTAGCTAGCTTTATATCCACTCCCTACTAGGGCGAAAGCACACATGTGGTTGCTAGGTAAACATTATTTAAATGAATATAAGAGCTCTTATCGCAATTATCGTAAAGAGGGTTATATAAATGGCATTTTTGTCGGAATACTTAACAAAAGCAATGTGGAAGTCGGTAAAGGGAGGTCGTCCTGTCTCTAAGCCGACTTAAATTCACCTTTATCCGAGTATGTAGCTAATGCTAATCGTTCTTATTAACACCAGGCGACATTAAACTAGTATACAAGCTATAGAGTATGTTTATTCTGTGCGTGTTTGTTATTGTGGAGGGTTTATTTAGCATCAAAAGGCGGACATTTTGAACTCCAGGGAAAGGGTTTTGAGAAGAGGCGGCGCCCGGTGTTATTCTCAGAAATCAGCTGTCTGTGGGGGGGTGGAAGGGGGGAGTCCACGTCCACGTCAACACATGGACGCACAGATAGAGTTTTTTTTTTAAATTGTTTTTTTTTATCTTTAAATCAACAGTTAAGAGTTACCCAAAGCAATTTATCAGTTATTGAGTCATTCCTTTCACATCTGTTTGTGACAACGTGTTCTTTCATGTCTCCCAGACTGAGGTGAATTCAGGTCAAGGCACAAAAGCCTGTTGAGTCTGGGTCTGGTTACAGTTTGTTTACTTTAGATCATATAGTTTAATTGTGGTTTTTCACAACTAATACAATCAGAACTCTTTTTTTTTAGTTTAGATAAAAGAACAGAGTCAAGATTTCAGCACCTTTTTTTTCTCCACTAAGCAGCTGTTCACGTATTACTAAGTGTTGTGGAGTCCATGTTGACACCCTGCGTGAACAACAAAAACTTCCTTACATGGTTGGGTAATTATTAAATTGGTGTGGACTTTGGCCTAAGACAGCCGGCTTCCTTCTTCCCTCTAAAGACACGTGATTGCTGCCACGTGTATTTTTGGACCACACCAAAACTGTCTATTCTGAACACTAGCTTTACAGTTTAGGCAGTGACTGCTCTGGCAGGTTGTCATATTTTTCTGTCATGTCATGGCAGCACGCTCTTAATGATCCATGCCCTTGCTGCTTGGCACACCATACTGCGTTTACACGGGCAACACTGGTGCAACTCGCCCTTGACCCCCCGAGGTACATTTTCCTGCGAGATAATGAACGTACCGGCAGGATAAGGCAAGCTGAGGACATACGACTGATTAGATAACTGCAGCGTTTGCCACAGTACCTGTGTGGAGCTTGGCTTACATAATGGGCTCACGCAGACCTGCTGCACTGTAGGAATGAATTTGATTAGGTTGAGATTATGTTTTCTGTGCTTACGTTGCTCTGTTTTAATTTTCAGGCGGCCAGCATGGAGCTGTGCAACCCTTCAGTGATGAGGACGCCTCCATTGAGACCCTCAGTCATTGCAGCAGCTTCAGTGACACCACCAGTGTAGCAGATGAAGGTAGGCTTGTGTCTGTACTCTGTGTTCTTTGGTCTTTGTTTTTGACTCACGCACGCAACCTCTGCCTGCGTTTTTGTCCAGTAGCTCATATCTTTACTCGCGAGGAGTGTTTGTTTACCACATGTTGTTATGTTTTTTTAGGTGGAGAGGCCAGCGAGGACGCAGCCCAGGAGGATTTCCAGTACAAGCTGAAGGGGTTCATAGACAGCACAGTGGACAAGAGGTGAAATTCCAGTCTGATTTCAACAGTCAATATACACATGTTATCGCGGCTTGGCTCGCGGACTGTAACGTGTCTGAGCAAACAAGGAACAAAGTGACTTCATCCTGCCAAGAATCTTGCCTGAACAAAAAGATTGTGGATGTGTAGTTATTTGATTTTAATCCTTCATACCACTAAAATAGATTTATTACACAGTTACTATGAGCAGCTGACAAAAGTAGACGTATGCCACCAATGTTTCAGGATAATATTCCAAGGGAAAACAAAGCCGGTTTTTATGTTGGTAAAAGATGATTAAATTGATCATATGGCCTGGAGAAGGCACTTTACATTGCATTTCTAGAGCTCTCCGGATAATTTTGATGAGAGATTGCGACATAACTGTTTACACGGACACAAAATAAAAACAGACTGTGTTTATATACGACAAAACATCCATCAGAATAGAGCTTTTTTTGGCGTGTGCAAATGGATTCTGCCCGCTGTGGAGCGCTGAATCTGCCAGAAATATGATGGAAGATTTTGATAAAACAGAAACCATTCAAAAGAAGATGATGTTTTGGCAGTGCCTTGTTTCTGTCCCTCACAGAAACTCATCACGTCACTGGATGTTTACCCTTCATGTGGCAAACATGTGCAGAGATGTATACAACTGGTTCGGACTGTTTCTAGCGCGCCTCTCTGTGCAGTTTAAAAAAATAAATCCCTTCCAAATAGGCCGCTCTGTCCTGAGTGAGGTGCTTTGTGGGCTGTTATTCTGATTGTAAGTGGAATACTAGCGGCCGCGCTAATGTAGCCATTGAGGTTTGTAGCGCGGTCATGCTAAAAATAGACATCTCCCAAAAAAAGGGGGCCGGTCACTATTGGTCTGCTGAATGTCATGATATGAAAGTAGGGATGCACCAGAAGAGCTGCTTCACTCCCTGTTTCATTTAGATATTAAATATTTGAACCATGATGGATCACAGCTCAGTCGTTACTGGAGGAGAATTACATTTTTATTTATTTTTTGTGCACTTGTTTCCTCAGTGCTAAGACCAGACAGGGGGCGCTGGATGGGCTTAAGACGGCCATGGCCACACGGATCCTGTATGAGTTCATCTCGGAGAGAAGGATGACCATCACAGACAGCATCGAGCGCTGTCTCAAGAAAGGTAAACGTCTGGTCTCTGATGGCACAGTTGTCAGCAAATGGCAGGCGTATGAAAGGAGTGATGAAATACTTTTTATTCAATACTTTAAGCTGCGCATGCGTTTCTAGTTAAAGTTAATACTAGGGCTGAACGATATATTGCATTTGCGATAATATCGCGATATGATCAAGTGCAATTTTCTAACCGCAAAGGCTGCGATTACGGCTGCGATTATACCCTGCTCACGTTGTAGCGCCCGCAAAGTCATAATCACAAAACACACCTCCATTCATGGCTTCCTCCGTCATCCACCCACATTCATCTCCTACTCCAATGGAGATAATCCACCGATTCCCGCGTAGTTTGAATCCGTCCTCCAGGAAGGACATTTATGATGAGTGCAAGTCACCGGTGAGCCCCCGCCGATACCGTTCCAGTGGAGCAAGTCCGACTCTGACTGACTGACTGACTACGTTAAAAAACTTCGGTACCGTGAGTACTCGTGTGCATTTTTGTTTTGTATGTGCCGTTTGCTGCACCGCGACGAGAGGCGCTTGTTATTTTGAGTTATTTCCTTATTTTGTGTTGGAGCCCGCGGTAAAACCCGGAGCGGAGTTTTGAGTTGTTGTTTTGTGGGGGCGCAGGTACTGGACTGAACTGTGATTTTGCGGAACACTGAAACAGACTTTTCCAACCGGACTGAACTGAAATTGAGAGACGGACTAAGGCGCACCCTTTTTTGTTTGTTTGTTTTGGCACTGATGATCATAATTGTGGTTATTATTTTGTGTGGGTTGACTAATTATTTTTTTGTTCTGTTTTATTTTACGTTGTCAGACTTGACTCTGACTGGCACCCCAACATTAAAACGAGTCAAACCCGCTACAACGTGACATGCGCGTGACATGCGCGTGTAAAACGTGTGAGCAAACGAGATTGTCTAATCACAGAGGCTGCACTCTGGTCACGTGACAGTATACTATTGTGTATGTTCAAAATACTATTGTGATTGAATTAGTCAAATAAAAATGTCAGTCATCAATTCTTGCATCACCTCGTGTCATCATAACAGGTCTGGCTTCCAGGAAAGAACCGTTTCTTTTTAATCTAATACAGTGTTGGCCATACTATATGATGTATTGCTCGTCTTTGCTTAATAATACAGAAGACAAAGACCTTTAAAATCGCATCGCAATCGCAATATTGGCATGAAAAATCGCAATTAGATTATTTTCCAAAATCGTTCAGCCCTAGTTAATACCCATTCTCCTTATCAGGCAAAGGTGATGAGCAGCGAGCAGCAGCTTCTTTAGCCTGCTTGCTCTGCATCCAGCTGGGCTCGGGAATTGAGAGCGAGGAGGTCTTCAAGAGCCTGAAACCCATCTTCAAAAACATCCTGGCTGATGGATCGGCAAACATACAAGCCAGACAGGCTGTGAGTACCTGCTTTTCGTTTGCTGCAGATTCTGTGGAAGAGTGCTACTCTGAGGTCTGTTTGGATTTTTAAACAAGACGTCAACTAAAAAAAAATGCCTTTTCTTCTCTAATAGGTGGCGACAAGCCTGGGTCTCTGCACATTAGTTGCAGAAGATGACATCTTGGTAAGTCTCTTTTGGGTTCTTATCCGTGTTTAACGTGTCTGGACTTGAGGGCAAGCTGCTCTGACGTCATCCTTTTTGCCAGACATATTTCTGCTCATTATCAGATCTGACATCGTGCCATATGTAGCTTCCACATGCATGACATTAAAGGACTCGGAACACGTTGTTGTTGTTGCTTGTTTGGATAGTTTGAAATTTTAGACGCTAAAAACATCATATGATCCCGCTGCTTCCTCCTCCAGGACGTGCAAGCCACCATGGAGTGCTTCGAGAACTTGTTCACCCGGTCCTACGCGAGGGCGGATGGCACGTGTCCTTCGGTCAGTCCACAGATGAGCCAGCTCCACACCAACGCCCTGCTGTCCTGGGCTCTGCTGCTGACCATCTGCAGTGCCAACCAGCTCAAAGACATCCTGCACAAGTAAGATCCTGGCAGTCGGCACTTTAGCCGTTTTTCACAGGGAAAAGTTCTGTTGTTATGGTTACTTCACTGACCCTTTTTTTTACAACTAGCACATAAACAAATGAATGGATGTGTTTTGTTGTGCAGACACCTACCTAAACTGCACAGGCTGCTTGAGAGTGACGACGTCAACATGAGAATTGCTGCAGGAGAGACTATTGCTTTGCTTTTTGAGGTGGCCAGGGACATGGACGCCGTAAGTTCACCTCTATTCTTTTGTTAGTCATAGTAAAATGCAGACAAAATACTTGACGTTGGATGTAAAAGCTAATTCTTTTTATGCTAGCCTATTCTTTATATGCATCTTTTTGGTCTGTCCAAGTGTTGCATCCATTTTTCCGACTTTGAAATTGCTCATTAATGCAGCAATTCCTTCTCTCTGTCTCTTCAGGAGTTTGAGTTTGATGGCTGGGAGGAACTGTGCGACAAACTGAACGCGCTGGCCACGGACTGCAACAAGCACAGAGCCAAGACGGACAAGAGGAAGCAGCGCTCGGTGTTCAGGGACGTGCTCAAGGCTGTCGAGGTGAGTGCCGGTCGACGGCGCAGCCGGATGTCAATTTGCATTTTGAAGGTTTTCCTGCTTTTATTGAAGGGGAGTCGGGAGTGGCGGGCTTAGCGTGTTCAGCTGAGGGGAAAATAAAATAACACTCTCCTGGATGAGAAGGATCCAGGTTGTGAATCGCAGCTTCTGGTCATTTCTCTCCTCACATCCCTGTGTATTCTTCCAGGAGGGCGACTTCCAATCTGAGACCATTCGCTTTGGGACGGAGCGCATGACCATTGACAGCTGGGTCAGAAAGAGGACGTACGACGCCTTCAGAGAGTTTGTGGGCTCTGGGATGAACTACCACCTACAGGTATGTCTTTAATAGAACGTTAATGTTGATTTATATTAAAATCAGCTCAAAATCAGCTTTTCTTCTGCACTACGACTTATAAAAGGTGCTACTTTGTTATGGATAATGTTGCATATTGTGTGAAAAGGCTGTTAGAAGCAGCTAGTTGGAGAGTCTGCAGTCTGGTCTGTAGAAAACTGCAATATTTCACAATTAACAACGAGACAAATGAACTCATTTCCAGCCACATTGCTTTGTAAACCATCGATATCAACAGCTTATGTTGACATTGTGTCCTGCGTGTCCGTTGTTCTCATTGATATTTAACTTCCCTCCGACCAGGCCAATGAATTCATCAGAGACGTGTTTGAACTGGGACCACCTATGCTGGTTGATTCCGCCACAATGAAGGCCATGAAAATCTCTCGCTTTGAAAGGGTAGGTGTTCACGATACGGGTCAATCGAGCTCTTTTATCACCTTTTTATCACACTTTTCATTTAATAAATAGCTGAAATGCTTCCCCGTCTCACATTACTTACTTCTCTTGCAGCATCTCCACAACTCGGCCGCATTCAAGGCTCGGACCAAGGCCAGGAGCAAGTTCAGAGACAAGAGGATAGATGTGGGAGAATTTTAATCTTTTTGTTTCTGTTGTCAACTGTAATAGATTATTTATCAAGCTGTCCTGCTATTTTTTTGCTTTTTTTTTTTTTTTTTTTGATGAATTATTATCACGCGTGTGTGTGTTCACGTGATCGTCCTCCCCTCTCGAAATCTATGCGTATCAGACACTCGCTTCCTGTCAGACTTGAGGTTTTATCCCAGCTGCTTTGCTTCGTAATGAACAAAGAATAATTTTTACTAGCAAGTCTGCAGGAGGGCGAGCGTTTGATAATGAAATGATAGATCTCGGGCGTAGTATCACTTTAATACTGTAAATCCACAGCGAAAAAAAACAAAACGGTGGTGTTGTACATAGAGTGTATATTTGTTTTCTCCTCGTGTTTATTACGTGGCCTTTTCTTGGATCATTGTGATAAGTTACAACATTCTGCCAGCATTTTGATAGATGATCCTAATTTATCCCACATACGTGTGTGTAGTTCTGTTTCAGTTACTATCAAGACATTTTGTGACCGACTTAACCCTTGGATTAATTTGTGTTAAGTTGCACTAACTAGTTAACCATTAGCAGATTATTTATGTATGACCTCGGTGAATATTGTGTTTAGTATTGGGGATGTACTCTAAAGGGCAAGGGTGGTGAAATAAACACTGAAAAAGCTGTAATCACTTGATTTTGTCTTTTATTACTATTTTTAATGTTAGAGAGTGATTTAACAAAGATTAGTTAAAGATTTTATTATTATTTTATTATTGTATTATTCAGCTGATGGAAGATTTTAACACCCTGCCACTGAGTCAGTTTTGCAGAGATGATTGTGAGTCAGCAATACTGATTTCATTCACGGCGCCTTCCACATATCAAAGTGAATAATTTCTGCCGCCAAGGTGACCGAGGGTGACTGAGCGCCTCCTCCCTCCTCTCTTTCTACAGCCGGACGTAATGGGTTGATCTGACATACGTCGTGTCCAGCGCATTTACTCCCACGTGTCCAACTCGTCTCTTTTATAGAGCGGTGTGGACGGTCCCCAGCGGCAGCTACTGTCGCATGATAACAGAAAACGTCACCAAGCTCCAAATAGTCCAGTCAATAACATTGACCTGTTGCCCCGTGCAGCCGTTTCATCCTTTTCAGCAGCCTTGAGTGAAACGACGTCGCCTTCGTGAGAAAGCAGGCACGAGGAGCTGATATAAATGACTTACTGGCTTGTTGAAAACGATGTTTTCTTAAGAGACTATAGATCTGATAAGGTATTTGCAGCAGAAGTGAAGTTGTGGACTATACAACTTGGGGTTGTGTGGTTGGGGCTGTTACTGTCACCAAAGGTCACGTGGTTTCTTATTATTCCGATTTATCAGAAGTATCCACAGTCTTGAGCTAAGAAATGGGCGCTGGAAGGCAATTGAGGCAAGATTGTACCACATCAATTGTTGCTGTTAGAAAGGAAATGACATTGCTTGCGTTTAAAGGTTCAGTGACAAGATAAAACTTAGTGATTCTTGGTTTCTTTCACCTTTTGAATACAGTTTTCTTGCTATGGTAAACTTCTTGTTGCACCGTAAGCCACATCACCTCCCCGGCCCTCCCTCTTCATCCATGCAAGAGAGAAAATGTGTCTGAGCTTCAGGAGACTGAGCCAAATGGCATGCTATAAAACCCTCAGCCCTGTCACATCCCATTTCTTTCAGAGCAGGAGACCACTGTCTCTTGCAATAAAGCAGGACGTTGCGGGCGACTTGTCTGCAGCTCCCTGACACCGGTGGCTTTGCTTCAAACTTGAAAAATAAAGCTGTCCGTCTATCCGTGGAGGCAGAGGCGAACACAGCGAGGAACCCAGCTGGTTTAAGAGGAAAATCCTAAATGGAAAACATTTTTTATTCCCTATTGAGTCCTTCAACTCTTAAATATGTTAGTCAGTGCTTATGGAACTTTTTTTTTTTTTTTTTTTAACATTTGAAATGTTTTGGCCTGAGAGCTATTCGGTCTCAGTAGCTAATTTCCCAATGCATGACAACTGTGCTAGGGGTGAATTATAAAATCTGTCTGTTCAAATTATAACAAGGCCTCAACCACGTCCACATAAAAAGTGATATGCCCATCGTTTTGTAGTAGAAACAGTTGGTTTCTAGTGAATTTTCTGGGCTCAGGTTGCCTATATAAACTTTGTTTGGACAGATGAATTTAGCTCTTCTTGCAGTCACCGCTCTTTATTTAAAGAGAAAACGCCACCAGTGCCCTTTCCACTGATCCCTCCAGGCTCACCCGACACTCCAGACCCATAATCAAGAATCATAATAGTGATTTTGCTGGTAAGAACCAAAGTTGTGGACAATGTCTCCTTGTGTTAAATGTTTGGAGAACTTTGTGCTTGCATCATACACTGATCAGGCATAACATTATGACCTAATATTATGTAGGTCTCCCTTGTGCCTTCAGAACAGTTGTGACTCATCAGAGAATGGACATGGGTCTTCTGAGGGTGTCCTGTGGTGTCTGGCAACAAAATGTTGTTAGTGGAGGCCTTTGGGTCTTATGGGTTGAGGGGAGGGGCCTCTGTGGATCGTCCCACAGATACTTGATCAGTTTGGGATCTAGTGAATTTGGAGGCCAGGTCAACACCTTGTGCTGTTCTTCATGTTTTCTGAGTTGTTCCTAAACCGTTGCTGTGTGTGTTCCTGTGTCAGGCTGCATCCTGCTGGGGATGGCTGCTGAAGCCTGGTCTAGTCTAGGTGGGTGCTCCATGTCTAAGATGTCTAACATCAACATAAATGCCAGGTATACAGGTTTCCCAGCAGAACATTGTATTGTCACAAGATGGTCAATGTTATTTACTTCTCCCGTCGGTGGTTTTAATGTTGTGGCCGATCGGTGTATGTCAAATCAACTGCAGCATTGGTGGTTGTCTCAAAGTTGACATTAGTTCAACGAGGTAACAAAGAGGTTTCCGCCTATTGTTGCTTGTGAGGGAGCTGCACTCATTCCCTCACCTGTCAGGTCAGCTCTTTCTTGCTATATTTGAGTAATACATTTTATTTAGAATATTTGTGTTAACTAAATGGATCCTGTTTAGTTAATACATTCACTTAAGTTAATATATTTTCCTCCAGGGTTTGTTTCATTTGTGTTTGTTTTGATTTTGATCTTTCTTTTGGAGTTTTCCCGTCAGAGCTGTTGTTCAAGAAGTGTGACCTTGAACGCCACATAGGCACCAGGTGCTTCCAATCTAGACTGCACCATCTAGTATTTAGAGGGGGAGAGAAGGGGATTGCTTTATCTTGTATTTCATTTTGTTAAGCCTTGTATCATTAATTTAAGATTAAAATACTTATTTGAAGTTAATGTATTTAAAGGATTTCATTTAAAAACCTCATTGTTTACATTTGTAGTTCTTGGTTTGGTTGTTTTCATTTCTACCTTTGTACCTTTAAAGATGGTTTAGTCCAAAACTATTTAAGATCATGTGTTAAGCCTTTCTGTTTCTTCTTCCTTTTTATGTGTAGACTTGGGAACCTGAGATCATTAACATCTGCAGCTCTGAGTTCTGCTGTTTGTGGTCATTTTTTTTGGGAAACCTAATGCTTCCAAAGGCTGCTGTCATTCTGTTGGGCTACAACTTGCTGAATTTCATTGAAGCCTCTTCCTGTTAAGCATACTCATCACCCTCACAGGTTGCTAGCTAACCTGCCTAGGCATCACATGCCTCAACCCAATGCACGCTCCAACTCTTCTTCCCATTTTTGGATTAGCCGAGAGTCAGGCGGAGTCGGGCACTGCCAAGATGGTGGACGCAGTCACAGACACACCTAGCTTCAAAACCTCAGTTGCGTAAACATGTGTCACAGAGGGAGTTGTCCGTCTTTGTAGCCTCAAACCTTTAGTCTCAGCGTTTTCCACGAATACTGAAGACTGTACAGTACTGGAGACAGACTTCTAATGTGTCAAATGAAATCAGGTGGTCTACCACTTGGGGGCAGCAGAAACATACTGAAAACAACACTGACAAAAGCAAGCTTGCCTTTATGCACATCTAGCAGCCACTGAGCAGCATTAGCATTCATTTGGAATTGTTTATCCGGCCACCTGGTGGAGTCCAACATTCACTCTGATTATTCTGCACCAGCAGCTCCTCTCACATGCACGCAGTCATGCAATCCATTCTTGGTATAAAACTATTGATCGTCGCAGCTTTAAATGTGATTGTTCTGTGTTTGCTTAAGAACACTTCTTGTCAAAAACCTTTTTAGTGTCAGTGTTTTTTTATTTATTTATTTTTTTTTGGATTTCTCGCAGCACATACTGCTCCTCTGCAGATAAACATTATCATTTGATTGGATCGGCCCTATCTCAGCAGCTACAGTCGGGCAGGTAGAAAAGAATGCGGGGAAAGTTAATGGGCCTTTGTTATTATTCATCAGGCTGTATACAAAGGAGAGAGAAAAAAAAACACCACTGTGCAATTAGGAGGGATAAACGGGGATCAAATGAGCAAGAGGGTTGATAAGGTATCTTCAGTTTAATCAATAATTAGCTTCATTTGTGAGGTGGCATGGCGCCCCGCTGCAGACTGTTCGGCTTTCTTATTGGCTGAGCAGCTCTTTCCGTGCTGTTTTGCTGCGCGCAAGTTAAACTGGTGAAGGTGAACAAAACAGAATAGTGGTGGGTGGAGGAGGGAAACTCAAAGGTGGGAAGAAGCTGACCAGTTCATACGGTTGGCGGGGAAACGTGCATCCCTTTCCAGCCAGTTAACCTTTCGAGTGAAGTGATTCAAATGGCATTTAACGTCATCTCACGCGAGTTAGCGCGCTGCGACGTGCGTTTAATCGGTTCCGGTGCATACAGTCTGAAGCAGTTGTTGCCACGGCTGGTTAGGTTGGGTTTTCATTCGTCGTGCAACGCATCGGCGGGGTGAAAGGCCTCGAGCCAGACCGCTGAGCGTATGTGGCAGCCGCACACAGACCTGTTTACACACCCTCCAGATGGATGCTACTCAATAGTTAACCGGGTTAATGTATTTATTCCACTTGTGCGCTTCCGGCATCCGAGCAGCTGTTAGTGTGTCACCTACTATAGATCAGCCTCCTCTTCCTCCTCTTCGTTTTTCATACATCTTCTTTCCCTTTGCTTATACAGCAGCCAACACAATGAAAAATAGATAGATAGATTAGCAGCGCTTTGTCACTGAACGGGTGGAAGGGCCCGTTGTTGTGACTAATAAAATGGCTGCTGCCTCTGATGACTGCAGTTATGCCGCATACATATCAAGAGGGTGATTTGTGTGGCTCTCCGTCACCTCGCGGGGCGTCGGCGCGCCATGTTTTGATTGCGCCGCACTGGAGATTGCTCAAAATGATTTGCACTTTAAATTTAGACAGTGGAAAGTCTGTTATTTTGTCCCCCACACTGTAAATCTTGAGGAAAACTTGCTTTTCTGGTTGGTCTCCAGGGACAGCATCACCCTGCACCACATCAGCTGAAGGATAATTAGGTAGCTGTGAGAGGTGGAGAGACGACGCACGTACTCAGCAGAAAGCGTGTGTTTTATTCGCCTTTGTGGGTATTGCAGCGTCGCCGCGTGTCAGGGACAGGATTTGTTTGTAAGATACTGTGCGCGTTACTGGATTAGTCACTGACTGGTTTGTTCAGTGCTTATTTACACGTCTGCACAAAAAGTGAAGTGAGGGAAGTGTAAATAGAGAGAGAGAGAGAGATGTTAATGGTCCTGGGCAGACTCCCAGAAGAAAGATATAAGCCGTTTTTCAAAGTGAAGCGTATTGAGTCATTGGTCACACAGCTGAGTGTACAGTATATTTGGCTTGTTTCTTACTATCAGTGGTTAGACCGCCTTAATACATAGTGACTCAGGTTGCTCTACAGAGTCACGCTGACTCTTCGAACATATTACTGCTGATTTACCAGATGCACAAGGCTCTAGCCACCGATGAGAGGCTACTTTTTTTATCATTTCACACGCAAACAGAAAACGGTATCCGGTGTCCCAGCGATCAGCAGCAGTTTTTTCAGCTCATGTGACATTGCGGTTTGAGCGCTGCCAGATGGAAAGTAAGCGATTAATCAGACAGAGCTGCAGCCTGGGCTAAAAGTAATAAATCTATGAGAAAAGAATGAAACTATTCTTACTTTAAATGTCACTATTTTGTGTTTTATCACGTTATTGAAAGGTCTTACTGCATGCTGCCAAAATGAAACTGGTTCTGCATAATTAAACTCCACGGCCTCAGTTTAAAGAACATATGTCACTGTCGTGATGAGATGAAAGCATGTCAAGAGTGACATTTTATGTAAGTCCTCTTTCAAAATATTCCTCTATTAATGCCGTCTCGTCCTCAGTTCTTTCCAACGCCGTTTAAACCTCGAAATGACGTTACACTGTTGGGTTCTGTCGATGTGTTTTGTGAAATGTCGTTGCGTTTTGACCTTCAGGGCCACTGTAGTGATGTCTGTAGAGGAAACCGACTTTAGAAAGAGTTGTAAACAGGTGAAACTAATACTTCAATGAGGTAGGAGGAGCCATGGGTTACAACCTAAAGAGGGAAGCAGAAGGTAATCGACACAGCCACAACTTTCATACATCCCAGATACGTTGGGGTGTAAAAGTACTTACACCAAGCTGTCTGATGTTGATGGACAGGGATCGAAATGTCCTATTCACAAATCAAGTGTACGTTGCACACTTTATGTAGAAATATCTTGTTTGTTGTGTGTAGTTTTATGTTGTATTTTGGCCCTGGAGGAACGTTGTTTCATTTTACTTTTTACTGCATCTGCTGTATCTGGTTGGAATGGCAAAAAACCCTACTGACCTCCTGACCTCTTGACTTGTATTCTTGCATGCAAAATTTCACTTATGTCAAATTACATAAGTGTTATCTGCAAAGTTTACTTTAAGTATCGAAAGTAGACACCTCCCTGCCACTGTTTGGGTTTATATTATTCCAAGTGGGTATTTTCAGGAAACAGGAAACTTTTCTCAACACATAAACTACTAGTACTCTGTAGAACTCTATGTAACAGCTCATCAGTATTTACATAAAAGTCGAGGCTGAGGATATTTCAAAGCCACTTAAGTCCCTGAAGCAGCATTATTTCCTCTCGAACAAGATGAAATCCACTGCCGAGGTTTACAAAAGTGTCTTTTGTTTGTGGATATTCTAGATATAATTACTTGATAGAGCGCTTTAGTCATCAACTTACCGGTCTTTCTCGTGTGCAATTTAGATCCTCCTTGAAATCAGGGCCTGCGCTACAATACTCGGCTCACGCTATAGTGTTATCATAAAACACCATTTCGCCAAAGAAACATTTAAGGTTAATGATTCTTTGACAGCTGCGGCGGTAAAGTAGCTTTTTAGCTGTAGTCAATTTCAAGAGGGAGATAAAAGCGCGAGCGATGACTCACGCATGAAGCCTCAATGCGATCTGTGTTTATTTGCCTACACTGGTGTTGACATCTCTGCAGTCAGAAGCAGTGATGTCAAGGTGAGTGTAATTTTAAACTTTGCCAGGTGGTGGCAGCTGCTCACCATTAAGCCCGGCCCGACGGTAATCACCTCTGCTCCTGCAGCCGAGCATAACTGATGATATTGAATTGTGAGGGTGAGGGATTTCATTAAATCACACAGGAATACACATGATCAAATAAGTTCATTTTACACCCACTTCATTATGACATTTAATTCCTGCTCATTTGCCATCAGACATAAACGACCCCACCTCTTCCCTCGCGCGAGCTGAGTCATTCAGACAACAGTTTCAGCTTTTCATGCTCCGGAGCGGTCGCAATGGGCCGACCCTTGCTCCAGGCTCGCAGGTCACTGCAACGATAAAACCGCCGGTGACTGAATTCCTCACGTCTCATTCATCTCTCAGCAAAAACAGAGCAGGCCCTTTATATCACACTGTGCAAAGCTGACACCATATGGAATGTGGTTGTAGACTTGAAATAGAGTCAAGCGGTACACATTTGTCGTGCTGGGCGCAGATGCATTGTAGCCCCCACACTGTGTGACTCATAGCTACTGTACACTCACACACCAACACGCATTGTACGGGCTGCACGTGTGCAGACAAACACTGTTACGTTTCCCTCCTCCTCCTCCTCATCCTCCTCCTCCTCCTCCCTCTCGACAACCCTTTCCCTCTCCCTCCCCTCCCTTTCTGCCTCTCTCTTGCTCTCGCTAACTCTCTCTAGTGACAAGCGCAGACCCCCATCAGGGCCGACAACTGTTCGCCGGATGATGCCACAGAGAGGAGGCAAGAGGCCACCGTTAAGGGAATGACACCTGTCTCCGTGTGCCGCAGCATCAGTCCCATTCAACCGCAAACAGAGATGCAGCACACAAAAATTATGATAGGATGCAACTTTATCGCACATTTTCTTTTGTACGCCAAAATTTTCAGCGTAAATAATATTTCTGTTGGTTTTTTAATCTGAAGTCGCTGTAAGTCTGCACACCTGGGAGGCCGAGGTTTTATCTCCCCCTTTTGAAGCATTGACTCAGCCTGATTTGCAGGCAGCACCTTGTTGACAGGAGGGATGAGATAGCAGGGTTGCCCTCCCTGTCGTCTCCCACTATCAGCTGTTTAAAACCAAACTGCTGCTTTAAATTGAGTGGATGGTAGAGGGCAATAGAGAAGTCGATTTAAAAAAAAAAAAAAACTGTTGAGGAGATAGAGAGAGTTTGTCAATAAATATGAAGCTAAAGCCAAGAGATGGTAGCTTAGCTTTAGAAGTGTTTATGGAATTAATCTTAACTAAGGTAGTCCAGAACATAACTGTAAAATTTTATGTAAAATTTTATATGAATTTTTTTTACCTTTATGCAGATCGAACGAACAAGGAAAACATTTATTTGTTGGTACACTCCATAGCATTCTAGTGGTTTCCCATGATTATGCTAACCTACTGCAAGCTAACGACAAATGTTGCCCCCTCTTGTGGTATTCACAACGTAACTCAAAAATTTTGGGCAAGTTCAAGAGTTGTGATGTGCTTGCGGATGTTTTCAGAAATGGCGGAGGTGATGGTGAAATAACATATCATAATTTATTTGTATAAAGTTTACTTCTTAATTTCACAATATACCTGAAGAAAATGTTGATGTTCCCAACGGCCTCATCCTTTCTTTACATCTTTGTGTTTTCTACATAAAAACGCCTGCTCGATAGCTTGCTAGCTGCTAGCCTCTGTGGTGCCAACCATAGACTGTATAAAAACTCTGTTCTACCGCCACCAATTACAACAAATTGCTTATACACTGCACTAATTATTTTTTTTCACACTCTCACGTTCCTATGGAACTGTTTATTGGAGAAGTTGTCAGTGGCAAACATCAGTCATCATGATGTCACATCCTGTTTATATAGCTTCAAATAATGTGGACTTAGTTTGGCCCAAGTCCCATCCAGGTGGAGCTTATGTCCTATACTGCAGCCAGCCACCAGGGGCGTCACTTTTAAGGAGCTGTCATGGCATCCACTTTTTATACAGTCTTTTTTCTAGTTGCCTAGCAGCGGTGCACTGTGTGAAGCATTTTGTGTACACTACTTCCCATGTCATAACCATGAGCCAACGAGAACCATCTGAAGGCAACAAAAGATGACGCCCTCCAGGATGTGCTAATGGTCGCACAAAATGGTATACACTTCCTGTCTGATAGAGAGATACTGTCGGTGGTGCCATGAAAGTGAAATTAATGCATTAAAGTAGATTGCTTTGCATGTTGTATAGCTGAAGGTCTCTAACACATTAACATTAAGTACATAGCACCATCAGCTACTTCACTCAAGCCACTGAGGCTGGTATAAAACATGACAATAACTAATATTAATAGCTATTTTTATCTGCCTCCTTTGGGAAAGAAAATACAGATAAATGGCTGGTACTACAGCATTGGCCTTTTTTTTTAACACAAATGCACTAATGGACTGTTTGCCTTCGTCAGCACAATACAAACAGTGTTGCTAGAGACTGTGCTGCAGAGACAGGTCTCAAGTAGAGTACATGTTTTTCCTGATTCCGATCATTTAAAAAAATATGTCAACTGGAAAAACAGGTCAAGTGTTTAGTTCAGTAACTATGGAGAGGAAGAATCTGTCATAATCTGCGGTCTTCTTTATGTCATTCACAGGAATAAACGGGCCGAGGAACTTCCGCAACTGTGTTCTATCTGCTCTAACATCATATTCAGCACATTCAACCTCTTCAAAAATTATTCTGTAAAAAACACACATTATGGTTTTGTGTGTGTGTGTGTGTACCAAGCTTAAGAACAAGTAACTCTTGGCAAGAAAGCCAATAAGCCTGCTTCCCAAAATTGTGAACTATTCCTCTAAGGTGATCACAAACAAGGTGTCCATATTGTCGTTTTATGACATTTTGTGCCCATGCATGTTTAAAACTGATGTAAATATAATGTAGATACGGATAAGGGGTCAAACTTAGGACTTGCGGAAGTTCTGGGGAGCATATGAAACATGCATGCTGTGTCAACAGCACCCAGAGCTGTTTATTTGATCCCTTAACAGCCGCTCACTCATGTCTGAAATGGATTGGAGCATCTATGCTGATTTATTTTTGTTGCGTGTTATGGCCTGCAGTACCTGTCTCACAGCTTATCTATCTGCTTTGAACACGACCACAGTGCTTACGCTGTATCTTTCAGCTTACTGACTCAGACAAAGCAAAAAAAAAAAAAAAAAAAAAAAATGGAGTAAAAATCATCCCAAAGACAGAGAAACAAACGTCTGTCCAGGTTGGATCAAAAACATAAATCGGCCTGACATAGATCTTGTTGTACTCAGAAACGGAAAAGTTGCCATCAGCCATTTGCTGGGTTTATATTTGCTTCACTTTTGCCAGAGGGGACCTCTATCTGTACATCAGCTGCTCTACAATCAATTTCTGCCTGATCCAACTTGGGCGAATTTTCCGCTCGATTCTATTTATGCAGACACACACCTGTGCCTGAGCATAGGTTCTGGCGCCCCGCGAGTTTATAGGCGATCGTAATAATGAATTCATGAGGTCTTCAATTAATCTGCCACTCATGGGATGAAAGCAGCTCAGTCTTCGGTGTACACGGTAGATCAGCAGTCTGCGCGACACGCCGGCTTCCACAAAAGATCTGAATAAGGAAGAAATGGATTTTATAGGAGACGTTATGAGCCCCACACTCACTGACTTCTCACTCACACAGATGTTAAGACACCTACCGCCCCCCCACCCCATCCACACAAACACACACACACACACTCTCACACATCACACCACTGTTTTGCTTTGCCGGGGAGGTTGTTGCCAAGGCTCAGAATGAGCGAGTTGATTGGTCGGCTCTGCTCATCACCGTAGGAACTCACCAGTTGGATTGGCTGGTTTCATAAAGGAAGCTTTTCAAGATGTTTTCTCATCCTCTCCTTTACCAACCGCTGGATCTCTCATTACTCTCATTAACGGCACACACTTGCTCATCCAATTTAATCTGCTCACATTTTATTTTTTTTTTTTACTTCCACTTGATATTTTTCTTCTTTTTTCAAGCAAGGTAGTGTAAGGTGAATAAAGAGGGATTGATCCACATTATCATATGAATCATGTTTCGAGCAAGAAATGATCATAGAAATTTACTGATTCCCTCTCTTCGCCTGGTGAGGAGAAGAGCACATGCATGAGGAGTGATATATGCCGTATGAAATGGTAATGTACTGTATATGCAGCACAAGGATGCGGTCGTGGACCAGAATCAAAAATTATCTGTAGAGTATCAGCACAACACAGATGATTTCCTTGTCTGTGGTTTACATCTGCTGATAAGCACCAATGACAAAATATGTCCTCGGCCTCAGGGTGAGGATGCCTGCGTGTGTTTGCAAGTCCATGTCGTGTGTCGTGCGTCCGCGACTCGAAGCATGTGAGTGCACGGCTGTGTGTTTGCGTGCCTCGCGCTTCTGGCTGTGTGTTGCCGAGCGTGCGTGACGGTGCTCTGATGTATGTGCTGGATTAAACAAGGTCGCTCAGTGCAAGGCTGACTGCTCCAGCACACAAGCAAGCAGCCATCTCTATCTACAGAGATGGTAGAGTTGTTTACATCACTCTCTCCAGAAAAACACAAAGGGATAAAAGGACATATTTTGAAAAATGACAAGTGACTCTGTAACTGCACTTAAATGATGGAAGGAATAGTTGAGCATTTCTAGATAAATTACTACCAATATATACCAGTAAATATCGAGCAACAGTTAACAGGGGATTAGCTTAGCTTAGCATTGTGACTGGAGGAGAAGCACCTTATTTGGTAATAAAAATGGCAAGTTGGTAGTTCTACGAGACCTAACTGCATCACTGCACGAAAAGAAAAAGCACAATGTGCAAGAAGCTTAGTCTCAATAGACCACTATTGTAAAAAAGATGCCTGGAAAATTGTTGTCATGACACCACTAACTACAAACAAGGTCAGTTATTTTTAATCCAGAGAAAGTCCCGGAAAGGCCAGTCAGGGAAGCAGCAATGAATCCAGTGCGCCAATAAAAACCTTTTTAGGTTTTTTAATCTTGACAAGCAATTGTTATTCAGTTGTGCGGGGGGCATCGTTTTCCTATTGACAGTCTAGTTTCTGGGTAACCAACTTATGCTAAGCTAAACATCTGCTGACATCGGGATTTGGTGTGAAGGCAATGCATTCTTTTATTTGTAAACTGGTTTTTGAATAAGTTGTCTGAAAAGATAAAAAAAACAAATTAGGATGAAGAAATGTTTGCTTTCTGAAGAGCAGCTTTGAAGCTCAGCGTTGTGGCACTGGTGGTCGGCACCTTGGCATTGCTGGTAAAACAAAAAATGGTGGACGTTCAAGGAACTGCAGTTTTTTTGGCACCTCCACATTGCAGTGCCTGACTCCGCCCATTTTCTGACTTATCCAAAAATATCACTCAAAGCTGACCTGGCCCTATCCATTACTTTAAGCCTAAATGCAACTTTAACAAATAATTTATATAAAAATTCAACCACCATACAGTTGCTTCGTCAATGATTGATCATGATTGCTAATGAAATTAGGCACAGAGACCAAAACAGTTTTCTTCACCAGGCTGTAAACTCTGTTTCTTCTGTAAAGCAGAGCCTTTTAAAATGGAGGTCTATGGGGACTGACTTGCTATTGGAGAAAGCCTCAAGTGGTCATTTGAGGAATTGCAGTTCTGGGCAATAAGTGGTATTTTCTGAGAATTAAAAAAATATACAGGTGATATCATAATTTCTTTGAAATTAATATTTTTTTGACACCGAATCATACTAGTGTAAATAGAAAATATGTCTTGTGGGAGTAAACCTGGTATACATATATCTATGCACACACACACACACACACACAAAAAAGAAATTAGAAACCTAAATGTCAAGATGTCTTTCCTCCTGCAAATAACCAGAATTGTGCTTATTGGTTTACTGGCTAAGTGGAGTGCAGCTGTGTGATGCACGCCTACGGACCATCATTCTCCCCCTCTCCAACAGACAACCTTATCTTTATCACTTCCTCCAGTAAAAGATGAACAGGGGAGCACAAGCTAAGAAGGAGCCAATTATTGTCAGTTAGCTGTACACCGTATATCTGTCAGTCCTTTTACTAGGCATTCATGGTTCAAATGTGTTCCATCATCATTTTTTACAAGGGCCGGTGAACACGTTGATGTTATTTATAGGCAGCTGTTTTCCTTTCCGTCAGCGCTGTCACCCCTTGTGTGTTTGCTGCACCTCCTTGTTCACCTCTCCGGTGACAGGAAGCTGGGTTTAATAATAGGAAACATTCCACTTTTCACTTTAACTACCTGCATTGTCAGTGTCTGTATCTGTGTCAGTGCCAGGATGCAGAGAGAGAGAAAGAAAGAAAGAGAGAGAGAGAGAGACAAAGAGAGGGAGGGAGAAAGGTCGCAGTGCAGCTCTTCCACGTTGCAGCTATACGTTTTACAGCCATGTGGTATGGGAAATTAAAAATTTAACATGCTGTGTTTATGAATACAATGTGCTCATAAATCTCACGTATGGGGTTATAAATAATATCACATAAAAAGGAGCAACCTGTCATGTGTCACATCTGCTGCAACATGCCTCACAACATGTTAATCACTGATTGCGTTTTTCCATACATGATTTATTGTGCTTCCTTTCCCGAACTTTTATCCGTAAATACATGGACATTTGTGTAGCATAGTACTGAAAACGGCAAAAACTGGGCTCGTTCCAACAGCATTGACTCATTTAGCATTTTTAAAGCACTTTCTGACTTATATTAATGGCGCTAAATAACGCTTTAGCAACATTTTACAGCAGGATTTTATGCAGGTGAGTGATCAGGTGAGTTAGTATAAAGACGCATAGTTCCTGCTTTTGGAGCAGAGTTAGGATGACTGCATAAGACTGGCATTGGTGTCCCATGTTGAACAACTCCCTTTTCACATAGTTGACTTATTATTCCCCTTTTGGTTTTCAGCCAGTGTTGGGTTAAGTTTCAGACACTAAACTACTTGTTTAGTTAGAGACCTTTTCACAACAGAAAACAAATGTTGCAAAGAAAACTTCTCTGCTCCGGAACAAGCCTCTCTGACATTTTCTTGGCTGAGTCACTTCCTCACATCCTGCCTAATGCCATAAAAATTCAGGCACTATTGTTTCTTTTCCGGTGGGTACCGTCTCTTTGTCTGTTATTTATTTTACTAGGTCATTGTTAATCCTACCTAATCTAGTCACATTGTACTGATACATCATATGAGCATTTTGGATCAAATTAGTTTTGATTTTTATTGTCACCTTTGACTGTTCAGTGAATTTTATGTGATCAAACAAAATGAAAGACATGAAACCAAGTTTTCAGCAGCTTTCAGTAAAATTGGAAAACTCCTTTCTTTGGCAAACACCAGTTGTAGCATCAAAAATGCAGTAAGTCAATAACTATTTCCATGGAGATGACAAACTGGCAGGACTTTGATGAAACAAAGAAAAGTCTTCTCAGAATGGCTTTAAAGATAAAACTTTAAAGACTTTAAAGAATTTTTTTTTTATAATCATATAGATGACTTATCAAAAGGCTCCCATACTTGAGTTGATGCTAAGGAATGGCTACATGTAAGGCTAGTGGAACTAGATGAAGGTTCAATGAAAGTTCAATAAGGAGGATGTGTTCCGTCCTTATCTCTTTCATTTCAATTACTACATCACAACTTTCAATGAACTATTTACATGCCTCCTCCCAGCAAACCATTCCCTCGTCCCTGTGCTTTAAAATCACTGTCATTCCGTCCTCAGGCTGTCCGTTGCACCATCCCTTCTCCTCCCTATCTCCACCACTCCATGGTCGCCTAATGAGTCTTCATCAGATGTCTTCTTCAGCTACACCTGTCAAAAGTATTCGCTCATCTGCCTTTACACGCATATGAACTTAAGTGACATCCAATTCTTAATCCATAGGGTTTAATATGACGTTGGCCCACCCTTTGCAGCTATAACAGCTTCAACTCTTCTGGGAAGGCTTTCCACAAGGTTTAGGAGTGTGTTTATGGGAATTTTTGACCGTTCTTCCAGAAGTGCATTTGTGAGGTCAGACACTGATGTTGGACAAGAAGGCCTGGCTCACAGTCATCACTCTAATTCATCCCATAGGTGTTCTGTCAGGTTGAGGTCAGGACTCTGTGCAGGCCAGTTAAGTTCTTCCACACCAAACTGGCTCATCCATGTCTTTATGGACCTTGCTTTGTGCACTGGTGCGCAGTCACGTTGAAACAGGAAGGAACCATCCTCAGACTGTTCCCACAAAGTTGGGAACATGGAATTGTCCAAAATCTCTTGGTATGATGAAGCATTCAGAGTTCCTTTCACTGGAACTAAGGGGCCAAGCCCAGGTCCTGAAAAATAACCCCACACCATAATCCACCAAACTTCACGGTTGGCACAATGCAGCCAGACATGTACCGTTCTTCTGGCAACTGCCAAACCCAGATTCGTCCATCAGATTGGCAGATGGAGGAGCATGATTTGTCACTCCAGAGAACACGTCTCCACTGCTCTAGAGTCCAGTGGCGGCGTGCTTTACACCACTGCATCCGACGCTTTGCATTGTACTTGGTAATGTATGGCTTGAATGCAGCTGCTTGGCCATGGAAACCCATTCCATAAAGCTGTCTATGCACTGTTCTTGAGCTAATCTGAAGGCCACATGAAGTTTGGAGGTCTGTAGCCATTGACTCTGCAGAAAGTTGGCGACCTCTGTGCACTATGTGCCTCAGCTTCCACTGACCCCACTCTGTCATTTTACGTGGCCTGCCCCTTTGTGACTGAGTTGTTGTCGTTCCCAATCGCTTCCACTTTGTTATAATACCACTGACAGTTGACTGTGGAATATTTAGCAGTGAGGAAATTTCATGACTGGCATCCTATCACGGTACCACGCTGGAATTCACTGAGCTCCTGAGAGCAACCCATTCTTTCACAAATGTTTGTAAAAGCAGTCTGCATGCCTAGGTGCTTGATTTTATACACCTGTGGCCATGGAAGTGATTGGAACACCTGAATTCAGTTATTTGGATGGGCGAGTGAATACTTTCGGCAATATAGTGTAGCTGCCAACTTTATTTTTTCCTCCACCACCACCAACACCAGCATCTAGACTACCTACTTTCATCGTCTGAGATTCAGTACAGTAATGACACTGTCGCTCTTGGAGTCTAACCGCCAAACTACTACCTCCTATGGTCATGTTCATGCTCATTCTTCACCTACTTGATCTCTCCTTGTTGAAATGGCTCATGCTGACTGGACTAACCATGGCATTCAAATGTATAGTTAGGTCACAAATAATTTACTTGATAATGGTATTTGACTCTGCAGGTTTATGACAATGCCACTGCAGTGCCTAGTGACAGGTCAAGACATCATGTAACATGAATACTGTGCTTCCAAAGCATTGCTCACCCGAATTGAAGTACTTTTAACTTTAAAATGCTAGCTTTAAATTATGGACAGCAATTGCATTTCGAATGTTCTAGTGCCAGTGGCGCACACTGAATTTGTATTTAACCATGCATTAAATGTGGCTTTCTCAACACCACGTCTGAGCTGCTAACACCGATGCTGTACTAAGATGACCAAATGTGCTCTTTCATGACCTAATTGAAAGTTTTGTGCCTTTTGAAAAACAACAATGTTCTCACTGATCCAAACAAAACACCTCTCCACCTGTTACAGTGAAGGTGTTTTTCTTCACACAGAATGGTTGGCTTGGTATAACAGCTCGGGATAATAGTGTTATTCAGCCGTGTTGCAAGACCAAACACGGCTGTTGACGCCTGTGATCAGATGTAGTTAAAGGGGTTTCACAAAGGCAGAGAGGTCACAGAGACAGAGACAGTTTCGCTGTCTGTCACCTTCCATTTTTGGCCACCCAAGCCGGCATGCCTCTTGGCTGTCTCAGTGTTGCCGTGTGCAGAAAGTCATTGTTCGTAGAAAACGTTATTTCCTCATTAGAAGCACACTTAAAATCCCCAATCACACACTCTCCAGTTTAATCTTTTCCACTGATAAAAAGCAGTTAGCAACTTCTTGAATATGAATCATCCAGTATTTTTGTCCTTAGCATTTTGTGTTACAATTTAATTCTCCCAAGAGGCGGTGTTAATAAAAATAAATCTGGTTGTTTTTCCTGACAGCCTCATTGCTTATTGTCAAAAGCAGAAACTGTCCAAAAAACTAAATGTGGCTCTTGTCATACGGAACACACTGTAGAGCAATTAGCACTAACCTAAAGCTTAAGTTAAATAAAGTTAAATATAAATTTGGATTTTCTGGTCTGTCCCTGAGATGTACGGTATTGATTGCATTAAGTGTCTCTGCATTTATCAACATTTCAAAAAAATACATCTTAAGAACAAAAAGCCTTTGTTCAAACATCAATACACAACTATATGGAAAAGCAGGATTTACGTGCGAGAGTGACTGATTATTCATATGGCAGCAGATTAGATCAGACCCCGCGAACCCATGAACCGCACGTGAACCTTGCATGGAGCTGCGTTTCTCGTCAAATGCGCTGTAAACAATGCAGTCAATACATAAATGCACATCTCCCGCTGTGTCTCTCAGTCTCACAGCGCTGATCAGAAGGTAATTCTGTTGTTAGCGGCGATCAATATGAAACTATCCACCTGAATGACAATTACACCCCCTCTGAGTCACGGCATTGCTGCACATGTTGAGTGCCAGTCAAGCGAGTTTGCCAGAAACACTGCATAGAGGGGGATGAACTTATTTTACCTTGGATTGCACAACAACAATATGTTATAGTTTTGGTTGTCATAGGATACAGACTTCATTAGCAAATACAGACATCCCCTTCTTTGTTGTTTGAAGCAAAAGTAGCAGCTGTAGTTATTGTGATGAGAGCAAAGTAGGAAGTCAGTCACTGTTACAAAGGCACTACAAAGTCTTATGTGAGGACGATGTCAGGGTGGATGGATGGGTCATGGGTCTTCAGCAGATTTCATTAGCAGATAAAGATCTTTCCTTCTTTGTTGCTAAGCAAATGTGTTTTTCCTGAACAGATGGAACTAAACATTGACCCTATCCCCCTTAAGGCAGTATAAAACAGAACACAATAACTTAATGAAATTGTTATACAGTATTAGTCATTGTATTAGAATTATGTCAAATTTAAATTTATCTGGAGTTAGATTACAAATATAAAAAGATCAACTGGTTAGATTTTAACAGTGCTTCTGCCTTCTCGGAGTTGAAGCTTACATGTCTTTCTGTATCTTGTGCTGGTTTTGCGTCAGTTTCTTTTTCTCTCCTTTTCTCATAAATCTCATTAAAATCTCGAACCAGTGCATCATCTTTATCCCCCCTCAGTGATTCAGTCTCTGCTGTTGCACCCTAGGTTTCTCCCTGTCTTTTCCCCTCTCGTCTCTTCGTTTACTCTCTGGACGTTTAAAAAAACCCCTTCATTTAAAAGCTGACAGAGCATAGCATGCAGCCTTGGATGCTGCTAATTACAGTAGTTGTGGATGAACAACTTAATATGATGTGAATACAGGATATGAGCTTTTGGCTTGCCAAAATTACCATGCAAAATTAAACTGTAAGGCAGAAACACGATCAAACTTTTAATGCAAAGTTAAGCAAAATATAACTTTAAGGTCACTTATGGCTTCAAAACTTCCAGACTTTGTTGAAAGGTTAGTATTTTCAACTTGAGATGTCACATATCTTAATTTTATAGTGTTTATAATCTGACACTGACATGAAGATGCAGTTTTCTAGTGGAAACGTCCCCTGGGTTTCGTTTATCAAGTGAACTCTAGTAGTTTTGTTTGACAGCCATGTATTTCAGGAAACAGCTGTATGTGTATGTATCTATACATTCAAGAGAAGAAGCCCGTAGTGGTGGAAGTAACTGTGATGAAAGCAAGACACAGGAGCACAAAGTGTACGTAGGGTGGATGGATGGGTCCACAAAACATTGGACTTTAAGGTACGAGACAGGTGTTTCAAACGCACTGTCAGTGTTGTTTTTTATGGACAAATGACATACAGCATATGGTTATTATGGCTGGAGAAAGTGTTTGCCTATAATCCAATAAACTGCAATGTACTGCAGGTTTTGGCCGTGATTATTTTTAGATTTAGAATTTTTGAGATCTTTTTCAGTCAAAGCAATAAAATGAAAGTGAAAAAAGCAAAACGGTTTCCTAAACAGCAAAATCAGGGAAAGCTGCACTCACCGACTTAGAAGTTCCGTCGCTTCAGTGCCCTTGTTGTCTTTCTTTGCACGTACATGTAGATTTACAGCTTGAGGCACAACACTGTGCCAGCAGATGGACCAGATAACCTCATATCAGACTTTACAGCTCCGCAGTCATCAGTTTAGACGCTGCAGAAACAAAACCTTTGCTTGTGCACTGTGGAGATATGCCCCAATAGATACAGCAATAGAGATGACACAAAGAATGATTCAACAAACGAATGTATTATATTCCTGTCTGTTGTGATAACAATTTAGTCCAAATCGACACTCCTTTTTGTTTCCTTTCCAAATAAGTAATGGACAATTGGATTAAACTGTGTCTGATGTGTTGCCCTGAGCACTGTCCGTGCTCTATTATTATTATTATTTTTTTGTATTTTGCACTTGTAATGCTTGTGGGAAACTAATACACAGGTCATTCATCAATCCTGACCTCCTCCTTCTGTAGATATTGTGTTTATAATATTTACTCATTTGCTCCAAAGAGACAAATATACATCCTTGTGTTGGTTTTCCAGTCAACACATCACAGGAACTCTTAGATGCCAACTGCATATGTCTCTGGACTTGGTTCATACTTGCCTTCTCTGTGCGTGACGTCCAGACTGTATTGGTCTCAGCATGTGTGTCACTGACTTCTTGAGCATTGCTTTGTTTTTGTTTTGTTTGTTTTTTTCAGTCAGAGAAATCGCTCGCATCAAAAAGCCTTTGTTGCTGGGGATACTCTCAGTGGTATTCCACCTGTTTCTGACTTGACAATTCCTCCATCTCAAAACTGAGACACCTCCTTGTTCAAACAATTTCCAATTGCGAGTGTGACTACGTTTGGAGACGTCTTCATAAAGAGCAAGATCATCTTCAAGATTCATCTGACATCAGTAATGTCATGCAATAATCCTCAACTCTGATGAAACTACTTTTTTGTTTGTTCGCTTTATTCCCGGTGGATTCATATTTTTGTTGTCTTCGTCTTGCTTCACTCACCGTCTCACCAGTTATAAGATCTACGCTGGTTTAATAACTCCCTGCATTGATATATTTGCTATCAGCCAGCGCGTGGCTTAATATCAATGAGGCTGGGTTGTCGAGTTTTCCTGCCCTCTTGCAATGCATCAAGAAAGATGATGAAGTCCACTTATTTATTTCACAGTTGGGTTCCTCCTTATTATTCTGCAGTTCTTCCACAGACACTCTGAACACAACAGCACAAAAAAGACCCCATGTGAAAGCTTGAAGAAGACATTCAGGCTGCCAGGATGATTTCAGATGTATTTCACTGGAGGAGTGAGTGTTGAGCATTGAGGCAAAAACTTACACACAATTTCACTGTGTTGATTAAAATGGACCAGAAGGAGCATGTCAAAAATCCTCAAAGGCAGACAATTCATTAGGTTGAAGAAATGCATGCTGATAATGATTGCATCTGTGTATGACAGAATTATCATACAAATTCATTAAGGGAAAAGCATTTTTCTGAATGTGTTCTACACTGATTTAAGTTACAGCTGCGACAATCAATATTTTTAGATAAAGAATGGATCAAATGACTGTGTATATATGTGCAGTGTGAACTAGTCATTTAGCTCACTGTTTTGGGTTTAAGGTTTGATCCAGTCTCAACATACTTCAGATGCAGGTGGTAGATATTTTCCCGTACTGAAAAACAGCCAAAAGCCTTTTACATACCCAGCGACAAGGTTAGTGGCTAGCTAGACAACATAAGCAATGTGAAGCATTTAAAAACTAAGAGCTAAGACCTTTTCCCCAGCAATTGTGTTGCTGAGCAAAAGACTAACTGACTTTGAGACCTAATTTAATCACTGAATAACGTCACTGCGTATGCACTCAATGTTTTATTAGCAACGGTTTGCTAGCAGGTTAAAACATGTTTCCATCAAAATACTTACAAGGATTGTCCATTGAAACGTGTCAAAATGTTTTATCTAGAATTACGTGTAAAATAATTCTTCTAAATGCTTTAAAGTGAACTTATATGACTTTTGGAGAAGAAAAAACACATATTTGTTGTTTAAGGCAACACACTAAACACATCTACAGCTAAGTCCGATTGCTAGCTAACGTTAGCAAGCCCCTTTAGGCACATTTCACATGTGATGTTACACACTTTAGGCTATTTTATATCTAACCATCTTGTGTATCATTTTAAGGTGTTAAGTGGCACACAAGACGGTAAAGGCTAAAGACAGGGATGGGCAGTTCTTTACTGTAACTACAAAGCGTGAAATAACATATGAAAAAAAAAACACAAAATGTGAACTGATGGCAAGCAGCAGGAGTCTTAGGGCGTATTCACACCAGGAAGGTCCGTTAGTTCACTTGCTTTGGTCCGGACCAATTTTTTTTTTCGTTTTTTTTTTTAGTGCGGTTCGCTTTCACACTGTGATTAATTGCAACCGGACCAGAATTTATAAACAAAAACACATGTGCTAAGGTCGTTCAGCCATTGGCTGGTAAACATATAGGCGGGGTAAAGAAGGAAGCCAAATGTCCCACGTAAATAGGCTACAATGGAGACTTTGCGTACTGTAGGTCTACTTGTTATTATGCTAGCAATATGGTTTATAAACTTACAGCTTGTGCTCGAGCGTCAAGACCGTTTGATGCAACATGAGTTTAACCATATCATGCTCGTTATTTTGCAACGGCTCATCTCTACCTAACCTACCTGCGTTTGTTTGCTTCACGTATCTCTCTGTTGTGTGTGTCACTGGGCTATCCTACATTTCCCATAATGCGCGAAAACTACGGGAAACTACGGGAGCTCGTCAAATCCAAAAAGGTAGATTTTTGCAACTTGGGTCGGATCGAGGTCGGGCTGCTTTCACACCATAAAGGAACCGCACCAGGGTTCGGTAGGAACCGCTCCGAGACCACCTCCTCAGCTGGGTCTCGGTCCGCTTGTTTGGTCCGCACCAGAGTTCGAGTGATTGTATTCACACCAGTCAAAAAGGTCCGAACCAAGCAAGGAAACGAACTTGAGTTCGTTTTAATCGAACTAAACAAGGCAGGTGTGAATACACCCTTAGACATCTTAGATGATACCACGCTGGGCCACTGCCTAATAAATATTATATAATCTCCTGTTAATTAAGAAAAATGTAGATAAATGTTAACATACAACAATTCAAACCTCAGCTGAGACAGCTTAAGACAACTAATTTTAACATTTATAGATTTATATAATACTTGATACTGATGTCTACATCAGCTGTGACGCGATGCAACGCTGTGCTATGTGTCAGTTTCTCTACTTGCTTCTGGGAAGGGGGAGAAAACTGAAGACAGGCCCGCTGTTTTCCTGACAGTTCGTTTTCTAGGGCTCCAGATTCTGATAACTGGGAGCTAATAAACACCGTGTTATGACACTCAGCAAATAATAGGTACCAGGGTCAGCACTGTGCCAGTCTTAAAGATGCAAAGTAAAGAATTTCTCAATTATGCTGTTTGCGGTGGAGAAAATAACTGGGACAATGGATTCTTGCACAAAACCAAGCCAAAAGAAACACAGCAAGAAAGTATATTTGGTGGTGAGTAATAACCTATAGATGCTCTGCCTTCTGCTTTAAAGTGGCCAGAAGGTGAAATAAAAGGTGCTTATTAGACAGCAGCGAACATCTGCTGCAGAAAATAGGAATATAGTAATTATGACAAGTTTATGATGATAATGATACAGAGGAAGTTGGTTGTGCAATTTAAACCACATGTATTATGCTAACAAGCAGTGGCATCAGTGTCACTTTCGCTTCATATAATTGTATAATGAGCGTGCCGATCCAACAGACAGCTGATAATTGTTGGCAATTTTATAACATTTAAAAGCAGTATAGTGTACTTTATATGACCCGGTTGGAAATATAAAAACATAAAATGAAAATGATTGGGAAAAGGTATTTACAGTGTTTATTGATCCAGCTGGACTTTGCATCTGTGTGATTTCAGTGTCATTTTAAAAACGTTCTGAAAAATTACCAGAGTTACCATGGTGACAAGGCCATTCTGTGCAAGAGGAGACTTTGTTGACGCAAAATCCCCCAATGAGCCACAGCATGAGGACTAATATTAAAATGCTTTAAATAAAAAAATAAAAAAAAGGCATCTTGGGTTAAGTCAAGCTTTCTTTCTGCAAATAAAAAAAAGACTGATGGTATACTGGTGTTCAGCAGCAGCCAAAGAAGAGATTTTATTTCCCGAAAATACCTACTGGCTGGTTTGAGTGACATTTTATTTTAGGACGCTGCAGCCTGCCAAGACTTACAGCACCGCCCTTATATTTAAACTCCTCGATGCAGCATTAAGAACGGTATTTAGAGCTGCAAGGTTTACGGGAAAAAAATATACGGAATTATTTAGAAGCAACTGCAAGCGAAAAACAATGTATGCAACTCACTGTTTAACCTCTTTTACAAAACCATGGCAACGCTTTAATCTGTCTTGATACCTCTTTTGTCACGGTATGATCTTGTGTTTTTGGTACCTCTGTTGTAATCCTGTCTGGTTTCCTTGTGTTTTCTTCTTCCTTGGTGTTTCTTGTCCCGCTTTACTTCCTGTGTTTTTCCCTCTTTGATTGTTTGATTGATTTCCCCTTGTGTGCACCGCCCTCATTAGTTTCACCTGAGTCTCGTCACCCCTCTGCCCATGTGTGCTTACGTAGCCCTGCCTTTGCCTTTGTTCCTTGTCAGGTCGTCTGTTCTTTTACCCCTGTCAGTTTGTCTGTAGTCTCCCCTTGATGTTTCGATCGTGTTTTTTACTCGTGATTCAATGCCTGTCCTCCCTCCGACTTGAAGTTATTGCCTTGTGTTTTGACATCTTTTTGGATTTCTGGATTACTTTTCCTTATCCTCTTTGTGTGTTTCCTGCGCTTGGGTCCTGCCTCGCCATACCTCACCACCGCAAAATGTTACGTCTTTAAGATCATGGACAATATAGACTGCCACTGCCACCTCCTGGATTTAACTAAGCAAATAGGTACAAGCCTCCTATTGGATAAATACTGCATGGGTGATTATCTTTCAGCTGACAACAAGTTATTTAACCCCAACTGATGCAATGAGTAGCTTTTCATTTCTTAAACAACCATGTCGAAAGACACATCCCATGGTTGTGGAAAAGATGTTAGTCTGTTTGAGAAGGGTCAAATCATTGGCATGCATCAAGAAGAGAAAACATCTAAGGAGATTGAAGAAACTACTAAAATTGTGTTAAGAACTGTCCAACGCATTATTAAAACGAGCATATTCCAAGATAATGCCAGGATTCATCGGTGGTTCAAGAGTGATTCAGGGAGCATGAGACATCATTTTCACACATGGACTGGCCACCACAGAGTCCAGACCTTAACCCCATTGAGAATATTTGGGATGTGCTGGATGGCTTTTTGCAGTGGTCAGACTCTCCCATCATTAATACAAGATCTTGTAATAAATCTTGTGACATTACAGAAGCTTATCAAAACAATGCAACAGCGAATTTGTGCTGTAATCGAAGCTAAAGGCGGTCCAACAAAATAATAGAGCGTGTGACCGTTTTTTTGGTGTTGACTTTTTTTTTTGTCCACGCAAGATGGACTGTCCATTTATAGATGTCTTGAATGGTTTTAAAGCTCTGCCTAACCACAATAATGGGCAAAGAGGTGGAGCAGAGATGGGTGGGTGGCGACTAATGGCACCCACTTGTAAACATTTTCTAACATTGAGCTTGTTTTTTTTTTTTGGGCTCAGCCTCAAGTGGCCATTTGCGGAACTGCAGTTTTTGGCACCTCTGCGTTAGCTTCGTTGTTACCTGCTTGGTTACTGCAAAAATCCCGCCTAAACAATTTTTGCGGCATGGAGTAAAACACACAAAGAAAAAAAAAAGAGGTTGAAACAAAGTTTGCTCAATTGTACACCCAGATGATTTCTATTTCCCAGACTAATACACAAACTGAGGAGCTTATCTTGTATCTTATGTATTCATCAACAAAGAGAATCACATTATGAAAATAAGGCTGATGTGGTGCTTCCTCCCTCACAGCCAAAGACCCGGGAGAACGCGCTGAGAAAACGGAAAAAAATCAGAGCCCTGACAAAATAAAAACTCGAGCTGATGCGCTACCTCAGATGCCAGAAAATGTCAGTCGCAGCACACAATGAACCAAATCAGAAGTCTCTGCTGTCACATTGCCTCCTTCACTCAGTCATGAAATGTTAACCGCATCCAATGAGAGCAAGCGCTCCTCTCAGACAGTCAATGAGTCGCTATGACAACAGCCCTTGACAAGGGAAATCTGGTTTGATGTCTTGAAAAAAACAGCTCTGGGCATCAGGATGGGGGCCGCTTACCGACACCGAAGCGTAAAGAAGCCTGTCCACTCTGTAGGACGATGAAGCTTGTAAATGTAATTCACATCATCTGTTTCCATTTTCTCAAAGAGGGGGAGCTTATGAATAACAAGTCTCATTGTATATTCATAGACAACCAGCGTCACTGTCAATGGGATGTCAGTGGGCCGAGATTCCCTTCATCTATTAACCTCTGGACGGGTGGCCGTGAACCCAAGACCCCCACAACTCATTATCTGTGCTTTCTAATTAGTCTTTTGGATCTCTTTGATCCCATATCTTGTTATTCACCTCTTTGCCCTTTGGAAAAAGGAAAATCATTTCTTCCCATGCTGTGATTTACAGTTATTACGCGAAGAGACCAGGCTAGGTAATCCGGAGATGAAAATGAGCAGGGACAGGAGGAGAGTTCAAGTCTGTAACTCATTTCCACCTTCACTTCCTCCTCCTCCTCTTCCTCCTCCCGCATATGAAGGCAATAACTCAGGCCTGCGCGTCCTCAGCTGACTACACAGCCTTCGATGGAGCATCACATCACCAGGCATGTTGGTCTCAAGGTTGTCCTCGCCGCTGAATATGAACCTCGGTAACACTGATCCGCACACATCTCGGTCAAAGACAGATGGTGGCTGGATAGCGGTTAAGCACTCGAGGATGCCAACTTAGAAATTTACACTTCAAAAAAGCAAGTTGGCAAACATTTTTGCTCAGGTGAAATTGCACAGCACTGCGCTGAAGTCCTCTGTGACTGCAGGTACTTTTCAGATGCTATGCTGCTGAATAAATAGGAGCCTAATAAAAATAAATATATATGTTGTTTGCAAGTGAAGATCAGATATAAGTGAAAAAAGTGAATGTGTATATTCCACACAACTATATTCCCAGCATTCCTCTCGGTCAGAGGCTCCTATAATTCAGCAGTGGCTTCTCCCCTCTCTGTAATGATCCCACTAAATCTCTCCACAGCAACCTCCCTGAAGTGGACGTCAGCCTCCGGACCTGTAAGTAAAGCCTTAGACCTGGCACGGCGGGGCCAGTAAACATGGATGATTTGCTCCCAAACACCTTGAAACCACCTGAACCTCATCCCCGGGGCTACAAAAGTAGAGAGTACACGGGATTGTCTGAGAGAGAGGGACAGAGAGAGAGAGAGAGCAAAAAAAGACAAATTGAGAGAAGACGAAAAGGTGAGAAACGGCAAAAGAGAACAAGCACAGAGAAAATTTGAACAATTACTCTGGAGTGTGTTTTTCTTTTCTTTTTTTTTGTGTTGGGGGGGGAAGAGTCAAGACAAGAAGAAGAGAGATTGATATGTCTGTGCTGTGTGTGCAAGAAAAGGCCAAGAGGAACAGAGTGGACGGAAAGAGGTTTCAGCTAAACTAGCTCTGATGGCTCACCTGGTTTAGTACGAGCGTGTGTTTATGTATGGTTTGATTACTCCGCCGGTGAAGTGGTCCTAATCAGATGAAGAGTGAAAAACACCTGATCCTCTGTAATTGTATTAACTCCTGCCTGGGTACGCAATCCTGCAAGGATCCGACTCCCAAAATCTAACCTGGCACATTTCTTGCATGACAGAAAAGCTACATGAATTATACTTAACCTTTTTTGTCTGATGCCCTAATCTTTTCAGATTTTCCCCAATGCTCTTGGCTTATCCAACATTAACAATTTTAACCATACAACCCTTTTTATGGCATTAACACCATGTCATGAGCGGAGACTAATAGGCTTATAGTAAATGGGCTTGACATCAGTATCCTGGTTATTTTTTTCTAGCTGGAAAAAAAAAATAGTTTAGAAGGTCATAATTGTGCAAAAAACAAAGTTTCACTCTTTTGAAACTCAACACACTTGTCAGATGTTTGCCAACACAATGTGTGTTATCACCACCGCCTGTATATACATATGGACAATGTGTCGCCACTTCCTTGCATTGGCTAAACTGACACAATTTTCCTGGGAATACAGGGAATGCCATCTTACAAGTTTGGTGCCAGAGTCCATGCAGTACGGTCCGACAGTGGAGCCGCCTCACTTCCACCAGACTCACTTACTTTTTGTTTAATTATACACTGTACTTCTTGTTTTTTTTTTTTTGTAACGCTCGAGGTCCCACAGGACCACTTTATGGAGCGGTTGGCATGGCCTGCACCAACATTATATTAACTACCCAGAATGACTAAAACCATCCATGGAAAAAAAATATTTGATGTGGATTTTAGTGTTTAAATTTGGCCCAAGTCCCGTCCACTAATATGGAGGAGGTGGAGCGTATGACCTATACTGCAGCCAGACACAAGGGGGAGCTCTACTTGCTTTGGCTTCACTTTAGAGGAGCTGTTCCACCGTCCATATTTTTACAGTTTATGGTTATCACCGAGACACATTGAGATAACTGGACACGCACCACATGTGTTAAACCACTCACCAATCGCATCGCTGTTTTATCATCTATTCTTGTATGCCTAATTTTTGTAAAACTAACCGGTAACGGCCGCCAGGCAGTGTCCTTAAAGCTGGAAATCAAAGGTAAATGTCTTTGCACTTAATTTGCTTGAGCAAAAATAAAAAGATAAATAATACTGCATTTGTTTTCGTGAAAAGAAGCTTGAATCTGGTCTAGGCAAGGCATGCTATCAGTCTGCCATGACAGTTATGCTTGCGTAGACTGACCTGGATCCAGTGAGTATCATGTTCAGAGCTAGCTGGTTAACAGTTTACCTCACAATAAATAAGTTCAAGTTGTTTCTTTTTCTTTTGTCATACGGTTGTATCGTGTTGAAGCTAGTGTTTGCTAGCATATTTGACTTATGTGGCGTTATATTTTGTTGTTAAACCACCAAAGACAAGCTATGTAGCCAGAAGTAGCTAGCGCAGGGAGCTAACATGTTGTGGATTTCAAAACCCTTTTGTTTTTACAAACATATCTACACCAGTTTTCAGATTACCAAGGTTTGAAACCTGTAAAACACACAACACAACATTCAAACACTCTAACATAAAATATTAGCAGAAATGATCTTTGTCACTCTCAAAACATCATGCAAACTTTCAACACTTAGCTTCAGTCTTGCAAAACTTTTTCAGTTATCAATTCACTAGGTAGAAAAACAAGTCAAAATTTGCTGCACTTTTCCAGGTCTCACTGTGCCTTGGCGACAGAGACAAGGAGACTTATCAGTAGAGCTGAGTGTCGTTCATTTTAACATTACATGCACTTTAAACAACCCAACAAGGGATTGAACAATTTATCTATTACTATCTGCTGCCTTCCAATCATTCAGAATAATCAAACTAAGAGAAAACAGCTATCTTTTCACCCGTACAGATGGTCGGTTCAGCGTAGTGGTAATATCATTTAAAAAAAAAAAAAGACTGATCCATACAGCTGAATTACAGCCTTTGCCATTAAACCAAATCTGGTGTGTGTGTATTGGAGCCGCCTGCCTGTACTGCCATCAATATCCGTTCATCTAATAAATGCACAATCTCGCAAAATAAAATTGAGTTTCATTCACAGTCGCCAGCGGGGCCTTATTGAAACCTATTGATTGCCTGCGCCTACGCTCGCCTGCAGCCATGTCCGAGGGCCCATCGGTTTTGGGATGAGATGCGATAGGCGCTGCTGCCAAATGAGTGCGGCGACGGCGGCGACACCCGGCGCAACTCAGCAGAGTTTTCGGTAGCACGCGCGGCGGGCACTTAACCTTGAAGCCGCGTTCAGCCTCACTCTCGACAATGCCCTTGGGAGTCGGGGGAGGAGGTGGAAGTGTGGTGGGTGTAGGGCCGGAGGAGGCGGTGGAAGGGGAGGCAAGGTGAGAGGAAAAATACACCCAGAGAGAGACGGGCAGGGTGTGCATTTAAAGAGCTGCAGAGATTCTGGGAAGGTTGTATAGGAGGGGTGTTTGTTTGTGTGTGTGTCTGTGGTGAGGGAGAGGGGAGGAGGAGAGGGAGGAGTGGAGTAAGAAAGGATGCCAGAAAGGTCACTAGGCAAAAATGATGAAGTCATCTGTATTAGATTTTCTGCGGCTGCAGCCTGGATGAAAGCTGGCTGCTCTCCAAAAGGGTGAGCTGCCTGTACCTACGGCCAGAACTCCTCAGGCATTAGCAGCTCATCAGTTTTTTTGGGGGGGAATTCACATTGAATTTTAATAAATTTCTAGAGTTGTCTGTTGTTGACTGTTGCTCTCATTTTTTTTTTCACCCTCCACAAATGCACATGATTTCCGTCTGACTCCTTGTTTGTCTCCCAGACTGTCTCCCAAGTCCAGGGCCACTTTGTAAAAAAAATAATCCAATAATCGTTCCCAAAAAGTTTGGAGACTGGGGCTTCCTCCAGGGCCCTGCATCCACTCCCCCTACTCGCCTTGGCGACTGCTGAACCACTGATGCAACAAATAGGCAATCCACTCCCCGTGGCCCAGGACGGCTCTAAGTCTGTAGCCTCCGCAGTGGCAGCCTCTTTGCTGCTCCCAGAAACTTCCTTTGTCAACAACGTCTCAATATAATTATAAGTCACACATTTTATTTATTTTTTGTAACTCTGTAGACATTGTTGTGGAGGACATGTTCTGTTCCAAAACCATTTGAAAACTATTTGAAATGACTGTCTCTGCACAGCCTGATTTATTTGGCGGTGTAGTTTTCTTATTGACCGACCTAATTTGGACTTTTTTGGGGAAAACAGAGGTTTAATATGTTAACATCAGATTTGGCATTGGCGCCGAAAAAAGCAGATTGAAGTTTTTGTGGATAGTACTTTGCCCTGAGAGTGTTTCATTGTTAAAAAGAAAGAATCACAAACGTCTGTATCATCTGAAAAAAGACAAAAAAAAAAAAAAAGCCTTTTTGAAATACAACCGAGACTGTGTTCAGATCCCTTCTTGACTTGGGGAATAGTGTGTATATGTGCTGGAGCCGATGAGCAGTGGGTAGCAGGTGTGCGTCATGTGACACATCAGGAGGCGAGCGCAGTCGGTGGGCAGGTGAGGAAGGTCTACAGCCACAGGGAAACGTTAGTAATGCACAGAAAAGGATGAGTCAGATGAAAGATTTTTGTTTTGCCTGATTAGACCTCCTCCTCCCAGGACTGTGTTTAAAGTCATAGGTGCATTCATTTGTGTGACTAATTCATATTTGCACTGAAAGCACTGAATGTTATCTTGAATAATCTTGTAACTCACAGTTTTGTACAGTATATTCTGCCATGCTATGATCGTTCGGCTCATAATTTCTTTACTACCCTGTCAGGCCTCCATGGCTTCCTGCACATAGAATTCAGTAATATAATGTGATTCCCTTCATAGCAGCACCAAACCTCCACTTCCACATTAGAAAGGTCTAATCAGACAGCCCCAATCACCTGTATGATGACTGGCAGTCCACAGCTCACCTGGCGCTCTGCAACCCTTAATCACAATCACCCACATTATCCACTTAGTTGTTACTGTCACTTTTGACCCTTAAAGGGGAAAAAAGAAGAAGAAAGAGATGGAAATGCTTGCTTTAATTTATCGACTTAGCTCCTCTAGACTGAAATCAGGGGGAAATGTTGCACTGCTGCAATGTTTACATGGACGCCTAGACTTGAAGCCGGAAAAACTTCCCCACCGGCAATTTTTTTGTGGTGCGAAATCCGTCTCGGAACTGATTTAGGTCCAATAAAGATCTATCAGGCCAATTAGATTGGTTGAGCAGGCTTTATACAGTACCAGTAACAGCAACAAAGTCGTACTCGTCACTACCAACTACGTAAGTCCAACGTTTGCAAACTGACAAGTGCGATTCGGTAGTATGGACTCTTGAAGACAAGACGACGCATGATGGTCATTCTGGAAAGTGAGGAGCAGTGTATTTGATGGCTGTACCAAGTCCACGCAAGTTGCCCCCCAAATGTATCTTTGATAAAATAGGCTAGCTAAGCTAACCACGTCCTAGCTTAATGTTTAGGACTCAAACAATTGATCCCAATCAAATGTGAAGACATTCTTGGCAAGAAAGCAAATACAAAGTGTATATTCCATAATGTGAAACTGTTCCTTTGGCCTGATCTCACGTCTCTGATCTCAATTTCGGCATGAAGAGGACGAGTAAAGTGCAGAGTAAGGGTAGTTTTGTTGTAATAACAGAATAGATGTTGATGACAATGCTGTTATAGGAGCTGATCCAGCATATAGCTTCTCGATACATATTTCAAAAAGGGAAGCGGACAATCAGCTTCTGCTTAATCACCCGTTTTAACACGCGCCCTTTGCTGCGAGCGCTATATAAAAGCACAGAGCGAGCGTGAGCAAGAGCTCCAAGTGTCCTCCTTCCATCAGTGATCTCTTTTTAGAAAATCAATGCAGTCGTACCTCAAGTGTAGACTCAGAGGAAGGATATTTCAAACTTTTAATAATTGGGATTCGACTGATCCCGAGCTGCCTCCCCTACAGTTCCAGCCCTCCACATTTCCAAGTGCTCTTTGCATAACTCGGCGTGATTGGTTGTGATTTCTCAAGCAGAACCCGGAGTGGCTTGACAAGCCGGTGCGACACCGCTGAAAATGTCACGGCGGGTCAATCAGCGCGCTGTCAAATGAAAGCTACCAATTACCTTGCCACCAATCACGCGCCGTGCAGGTTTGCATGCAGATCAGCCAGCGTGGATTTCCTTCTTTTTCTTTTTTTCACACCACCAAATGCACAGAGTAAAGGGTTCATTTGTCTCCTTCTTGTATCTAAACTGAAAGTATTTCGTATAATATTTGGCTGTATCATGCTGCTGCTCAGAAACGAAAGCACCCCAAGAAAAATATGACAGAGTGCATTATTCATCACATCACAGCACTAATAAATTCAGCGCTTTGTGCGTGGCAAAAGGTGAGAGGGAGAAATGTGAAAGCGGAGGAATGTGGAAATGCAGCGTGCCAGGAGGCCACTCTATCATGCTGTCGTAAAACCTCTATTACGAGGACTGCCCGGGCTCTTCTGCACATATAAATCACCTCGCTAATATGACCGTAGCATGGCGGCTGACCACGGGCTGCTAACAACCACATACAAAGAAAGTAGAAAGGAGCAGAAAACACTTACACCGAAACAACACCCTCCCCCCATCAAGCAGTCCACTTGTACTGACCTGAAAGGCAGAAAGCAATTTCAGCCGAGAGAACAAGCATTATTACAGCTCTTGATGGAAATGAATGGTGGGGCGCAGAGCTCGACAGGGTAATGCCTCACATTCCTTGTACGCTGCTTTCTGGGTCAGGTGTTTCCTAAGATTCCCTGCCACACGTGGATCAAGCGCACACATAGACGTGTGCACATTTCTGTATTCACACAATGAGGCCATTTGTTCAGGATTGCAGGAGTCATCTAAATTCATTATTGACTGATAATAAGGCTCTTGGCAAGGACGGCTTGTTGGCAACATCTTGGATCCTCGACTTATTACGCAGGAATATGATATAGCCTCTGAATTAATTAACAACCGACGTGAGACTGTGGGGAATATGTTTTACGGGGCTTTAAAGAATGCCACTGGAGATGGTTGTGAGAGTTTTCCACCTTCTTGAAAAGATGAAACCTGTTCATCAGTCATTTCCAGTGAAGGCAAAAAGACAATAAACAGCGAGGCTGCGCTGGTATTGACGGGGCCAGAAATGAATTTGTGTTCCGCTCAACATTCATTAATCACTTTTAAGAATAGCACCTTAGCCAAACTACACAGGATGTTTTGACAGCGGCAGCTCTCAGAACATCCTTGTGTCCAAAAAAAAAAAAAAAAAAAACACCCATTCAGAAATTAATTACAGCCTTGCCATGGCCGCGCCATCACTTTGAGTGCAGGCTGTTTTAATTAGCATGGAGAGAGCTTAAGTTATTCAGTCAGTTAATTCTCCGTAATGCAGCACAAGCCAATAAATGTGCACACAGTTCATCTGAGTGAACGTGGATATATATGCATGCATGCAAGCGCATTATATATAAAGTGTACATAGGCATGCATATACCTGCTACATGCACAGTATGAGCAGCTGGAGGGCACAAAGCCAGACATGCTGTACAAAGGAGGTAAATGACAAAAAAAAAAGGACAAAAGAGGTAGAAAACGTTGATCATTAAAGTCATTTCCTGCATTGTTAACACCGAGCTCACCGAGGTCCATGCACTCCACAGAGATTGCTAACACAGCCGTGTCTTTTCACTGCCCATGCATATTTCCAAATCCCCGCTCCTCCTCGGAGACAATCAATAGAAAGCTTTTTCGCAGTGGACAGCCGGGAATACAAAGGACCCACGGGTAATAAAAGTCAGTCCCCGATGTTGCGACTTCAATCTCCCTGCCGCTGGTAAACATCATTGATGAGTAAATAAAGAAAACATGCGGCGGCCCCCGCGGCTACCCCATCTCTCTCCTCAGCTCCCGGCTCGACTTTCATTCATCTCCTCCTGATTATCAAAGAAACAATAAAAAGATTTCGACTCTGAAGGCATTAAAATGCTGGCCGTAACAAATGGGCGCCTTATCGCGGAAAACGTCGAGGCGAGTGCGGAGGAATTGGAACAATATTAGAAACATAAACTCTGGATTTGTGTCGAGCGAGGTGCACCGTGTTGTAGTTTTTCTTTCAGGCGGGCTCCGCGGCCTTCACATTAAAAAGAAATACAGCCTACTGTACATTCAGCAAACAACAACTCAGAGACATGTGTTTCCCTCGTGATCGGGAACTTTTTCTTTCAATCAAACTATCTTTTTCTTCTGCTAGTTCGGGAGGCCGAGATGTATGTGAACATCTCAGCTGGTGGTCTGTCAGACTCAAACAGTCATGTTTCATTTCAGCGTTTGCTTTGCATTGGTGTGGGACGTGTGATGATCCAGAACTGCATATGCATGAAAACAGCCTCCTCCCGAGTCTGTTGGGGTTAGACACGCTATCGGATATGATACTGTATATAGCACGCGCTTGAATTATTTATATCGTCTTTACTCGTCTCCAACATCAGTTTCAAATAAACATACAGCCCATGAAGCAGTCTGCAGCAGGCGTAAGGCTCCCCTCGCCTAATATCACTACGATTTCTGTTTTCTTTTCAAGCAACTAAGAAAGATGACATCTGAAGGTCGTTCTTGCATAAATCCTCAGCGCACAGATGAATACGCATCACGGGGTAGCCATTCCCGTTCGGTCAATTTATTGAATATGCATCAGGTCATGATTTCCAGTGGCCCCTCCAGTACGCGCAGAGGTAATTAAACCGAATATGATCAACGGCCGGGTGCTAAAACAGCTCAACCCGAGACAGCAGCTTAGCAACCGGAGGAGACGCAGCAGTTATGGGAGAGAGGAGAGGAAGGGCAGCAGCAGATTAACGGTCACGGAAGAGGCATCATCAAAGAGACCTATCAAGAAAATAATAAAAAAAAATAAAATAAACTTCACATAACAGTCTGGACCAAACCAGTGTCCTTGAGGAGGTCGTTAAAAGTGCAGCCCGGAGAAGGTTTTAATCTCGCTCTGTGTTTTGAATAAAAAAAAAAAAAATGATTCAATTATTCAGGCAAACTTAATTTGTAACGCACATTAAAATGCAGGGGGCTCTTCAGTTGATGAGGCAGGTTGACTGGTCTCATGCCTCATTCATGATGATCAGTGGGGCAATTACCGTGCAAGCTACTTTTGTTAATTTCCTTCTCAAGGTGTGACATTAGGACATGGCAACTGTGTTGAGGAAAAGCGCTGAGAAGGAACGTTACGTTACCGTTCAACTCCCTAAGGACAACTGTACGGAGGCCAAGAAGTGCCGCAATTATGTGTTTTTTGTTTCTTTAATTTAAAAAGTCTTCTCGAGATACTGAATTATTTTATCTTGTGATCTCCATAAACCTCATTGTTTGAGGTAACGAGATAATGATAACAAGGTAAACTATCACAAATGATCACAAAAAACAAATCTTCTTTTTTCAAGATTACCAGATATTTATAGAGGACTCAAAAACGAGTGTCTGATTTGTGAAACACAGGGCAGGACCAGATAGTAGCCTGCAGCTTTTTACTTCAACGTGTAATGTAGGTTCTAGGAATCTACTGCCATCTGTATCTTCAAAGTCAAAAAGAATCACACTCAAAGTTTCATGCAGGCAGTTTATTCTTCAAGAAGATACAAACTCGAGTCTGATTCTGGGAGCCATGCAACTTCAGACTGATTTTATAGTGTTGCGCATCAGTTTTTATATCGCTTGGTGTTTCATTAACATGTGGGGCTTTGCCAAAACAATACGGTACTTTCCTCTCTGGAAAAACCTGTGTCTTCCCGTTCCAAGTTTGCCCTTCTTCCTGACAATAACTGTGTCCATGTATGGACTTTGAACCCAATAGTAGAGTACGTTTACATCTATCTCTTATCACAGTTATGTTCGCTTCTTATCTCTTGTACATTTTTAAAAAAGAACGACAACTCCATATATGGTCTGGTTGACCCTGTGTGCTGCTTTTACTTCTTACAGGTCAACTAGACGTCAGGTGGCTGTGCCCATTTGTTTAACCCTTACTGATATGGTATTTAATATTATAAGTAAAAACTTCAATCAAAGCTTTCAAATTATGATTTTTCTCAACATTTGCTGTCGTGACTGTCTGGGAAGATCCATAACTGAACAGGTGGACGACTGAAATGCGCTTGCCTGTGAGGTTGCAGCCAGGAATGATCAGTATGTTATGGTACCAAATATCTATAACCAAGCATGTAATAAATGTTTGAGAAACCGTGAAACCAAAACGAGTTATAAATATTTAACCATTACTATGTGAACTTGAGATACCTAAATATTTAACTTGTGATTTTGAGATAACTGCAAAGCAGCCATGCCCAACCTCTGTACATTTGTGATACATTATATGCAAAGTACTCTTCTGAGTTGTGATTCCCATTCAAACATGAGTGCCTGTCTGTCCTACACAAACACTGCACGCATACAGTACAGATGAGTGAATGAGAAAGCATGCCTCGTGCAAACTGAACAGCTGGATTATAAATATGGCAAGCCTTTTCTTCACACCCCTAATATATCTCTAGACAGCCAAAAAAACATTTCTGTCTCGTCCTTTCATCTCTCATCTGTCTGTTTTGTCTTCCCTCATCCTCGCCGCCTCTCTCTCTCTCTTCTCTTTTGGTCCCAGTCTCGTTTTAATTTCTCTGTGAATTCCTTTCCCTCTGAGCAGCCACGCTCCGGCCACAACAGATGAGTCTGGAACGTACCCGAGCCGTGCGTGAACGGCGGATGACAGCAGTCCTCAGTGGGATTGTGTGTTTTCTCCTCTGTATGGTCTCATCTATTTTGTTCTTTACGCCAGCACCTAGGCCCAGTGTATCCCTGCCCTCCCTCTCTCTCTCTCTCTCTCTCTGTGTGTCTCTGTTCCCCCCTCCCTGTTCAGGGCCATGCAGTCATCTGCCTCTAAATTAGGCTATTCCATGCCGATGCCCAATTGCCCAACAGCACGAGGCTCCGACTGCAGTAGTTAAACTGAGCGAGGCACTGCTATCCATGTGGACAAACATGCATGCGCGTCTGTATCCTACATGCAAAACTGTATATTGAGTGCAGACAGGAGAAAACATCTATGCTGTAAATGAGTGTGTGATCTATTCCTCCCCTCAGCCTCCCTCCGATGCACTGTCATGGGCACACCTGCTCCTCTTACATTCTCCCCCTTTTTATCGTTATCCATCTTTTACCTCCTCACTCTTTTTTGCATATTTCCTCATATTGCTCCCCTCCTTTTCTTTTTCTCAGCAGTCTAAGATCTAAAGCCAGACAAGCTGTCTTCTCCACTATTTATCAGGTCATCATTTCTCCCCATTCCTTAATTTTGTGCCCCACCCTCTCTCTCTCTCTCTCTCTCTCTCTCTCTCTCTTTTCTCTTATCTAGGAGCCCGGCTGGCTAACATCGCCAGCCAGCTGTGAGGCTGCAATCAAACGAGCTCTCCCTAGAACCCCTGGGGTTCTGCTGACATTACACGCACGCACAGAATGAAAAGAAAATGCGTGCACGTCCTTGCTCTTACATGCACACATACACGCGTTCTCGAAAACAGCAGGTCAGGCGCAGGTGTATGTGCACCAACAATGCACTGGACAAAATTGTGCATGATTCTGCTCCTGTTCCACTTAAATCTTCTCCCTTTTTCTTCTGTGGCTTTAAGAAAGGTCATAGAAAATAAATAAATAATAAAAAACAGAACTTCTCCCAATATGTAAGCAGTGAATGCAAAAAGCTGCACACACACACACACACAAGGGTGCACCTGTACAAGACAAGCAATTACCTGCGAGTGCAGAAGTAAACACAGCCCATGATAAACGTGCAGGAGAGCAAAAGACCTCTTGTAAATCTATCATCCTGTGAAGCAGCCATCCCTTAATCCCCCCTCAACCCAGCCGTTCTTAATGCCTGAGCTACACTTAAAGCCAGCTGACTGCTTGTTACAGGCAGTAAACAGGTATGTCTCCAGTCATTGCCTGAGTGCGCTGTTATGTCATGGTTGAAAAGAGACCCCAAGTGCGCCTCCACACCCCATTTATTGGCAGTGAGACTGACTGAAGCTCGCAGGAGCAGGCTTAGGTGAGTCATGCATCAGCACTGCATTAGCCGGAGAGACAATTTCAAGGCGGGAGGGGAGTCTATAGAGAGACAGCACAAGGAGCTGGGCTGGCATTAATTCTGTCTGATTTCAGATTCTGCTCTGGCTGGGGAAAAAAAAAATAAAGGATTTCATGAAAACACAGAACATTCCTGTCAACCGCAGTCCCATATATACAGTCTGTTCAGGCTCTTGGGGTAAAATAGCGTCTTCAGTTTTAAATTGTATATGTGCACGCTTGAAGTATGTACCTGTGCTGTCTACTGTGTAAAGAGCAAAATGAATCAGTTTGTCAGTATGGATCATAAACCATGAGCTCCACATTCCACCTTTATTCTGAGATTATTTTAGTTTTGGATAATTTCAACAGCATAATCTGTATGAATAATCCAAATTAGGATTAACATAAAATCTACACTGCCTGGCCAAAAAAAAAGGTCAAAGATTCACAATGGGGTTAAGGTCTGGACTCTGTGGTGGTCAATCCATGTGTGAAAATGATGTCTCATGCTCCCTGAACCACTCTTTCACAATTTGAGCCTGATGAATTCTTTCATTGTCATCTTGGAATATGCCCGCGCCATCAGGGAAGAAAAAAATCCACTGATGGAATAACCTGGTCATTCAGTATTTTCAGGTAGTCAGCTGACCTCATTCTTTGGGCACATAATGTTGCTGAACCTAGACCTGAGCAACTGCAGCAACCCCAGATCATAGCACTGCCCCCACAGGCTTGTACAGTAGGCACTAGGCATGATGGGTGCATCACTTCATCTGCGTCTCTTCTTACCCTGATGCCCCCATCACTCTGGAACAGGGTAAATCTGGACTCATCAGACCACATGACCGTCTTCCATTGCTCCAGAGTCCAATCTTTAAGCTTCCTAGCAAAGTGATTTTTTCTGGTTAGCCTCATTGATTAGTGGTTTTCTTAAGGCTACACAGCTGTTCAGTCCTAATCCATTGAGTTCCCTTGGACTGTACATGTTTAAATACTCTTACTTTCTCTATTAAACAAAGCCCTGAGTTCTACTTTTATTTTCCTACTATTTGACCACATTTCTTCCCCACTATCCTCCAGTTTTTAATAATGCGTTGGACAGTTCTTAACCCAATTTAAGTAGTTTCTTCCACCTCCTTAGATGTTTTCTCTGCTTGATGCATGCCAATGATTTGACCCTTCTCAAGCAGACTAACATCTTTTCCACGACCACAGGATGTGTCTTTCGACGTGGTTGTTTAAGAAATGAGCAGCTACTCATTGCATCAGTTGGGGTTAAATAACTTGTTGCCAGTTGAAAGACCCATGCAGTAATTATCCAATAGGAGGCTCGTACCTATTTGGTTTGTTAAATCCAGGTGGCGACTTTTTTTTTTGGCCAGGCAGTGTATGATTGAGGAAATATGTTCTTCACTGTATTCTGTCATTATTTGGCATACATACTGTTGAGTATGATTTCACTTCCATGGATGGTGCTTATTGCAGTTGAATGTGCACGTGTATTATTGTGTTAATGGAAATCTGTGCCGTTTAGTTTTATCGGCCTATATGTGCACAAACAAACAGTTCACAATTTTCAAGTGCTTTGGAAAGCAGCGTTGCCATAACTAGCCATTAGCTTCTGCTCCAGGGAGCTTTGAGTTCGTGTCTGAAAAACAACAAATGAGGACACAACGAGGACTCCCAGGCGCTGACTACCAACCAGCCATCACACATCAACATGAGACAAAACTGTAACAGTCTGCTTTCTCCTCATTCTGAGGTCAGAATGACGTGTGTGTTGGCTACAGTGTTTCCTGTGATGCATCGCTTTGCTTATGTAATCGATTGCAGCCTTAATGATGATATTAGTTGGGCTTTAGGCATATTCTTTGGGACTTGTATAAAGTGTCTCTATTTGCATTTTTATTGTGGCTGCCCAAGCCAACAAACCGACAGTTTGCAAGGCCAGAATAGAGATGCATACCCAAAAGAAAAGCCAGGAGGATAAACACACCTACATTTAAACATTATTAGCCTTGGATGCCAACAATCAGTCTTGGAAATGCACAAGTACTGTATCACGACTGTGCTGTTTTCCCGAAGGTGGTTCAAGGAACAAAAATGGGGATCTGCGTTGTGTGCTCAAACAAATCAGGCACTGGAGGAAAAATACTCACAAGCCGCTAGGCTCACAGCTTAGTAGGAATATTTGGGGATAAGAGCAACGAAAAATTAATGTTTTATGCATGGAAACCATAGACAGTATAAAGATGGATGGTGGAACTGCTCCTCAAAAGTGAACCCAAAGCAAAGAAAGCACACCTGGTGATTGGCTGCAGTATAGATCATAAGCTCCACCTCCTCCATGTTAGTGGATTGGACTTGGGCCCAACTAAAACACTGAAATACACGTCAAATCATTATTTTTTCAAGGGTGGTTTCTGTCATTTTAGGTAGTTAATATAATGTTGATGCATGTTCAAGTGTCAATTTTTTGAATCAGTTTTGTTTGAGTAATTTGACACTATAGAAACAGGATGTGACATAATGGCGACTACCAGTTGGCATGCCAACCGCTCCATTAAACGGTCCCGTGGGGCCGTGAGGGTTGTAAAAAATTCCTTGTAACTGGTGGAGGTAGAGCAGAGCGCAGTATTAATTAAATGAAAACGCTCTCTCGGACAACACTGCGCAGACTCTTGCGCCTTAGTCTCAAGATGGTGCTACCTGTATCCCCCGGGAAAATAGTTTGACCAATGCAAGAAAGTGGCGACACGTTGTCCATATCTATACAGTCTGTGATACCATCCTAATTCACTAACTGCACCTATAAAAATCACAGCAGCATGTGATTTCTGGTTTGTTTGATCTGTACAAAGATCAAGCTTTTATGTTAAGCTAACCGGCTACTTACTCCAGCTCCACATTTAATTTACAGACTTCTCTTGAAAGTCTAGCTATGTCCATCTTTTATACATAGTCTCATCTAAGAAGTCAGTATGTCAAACTATTTTTTGCTAGGAGCTTGTTTTGGTGCAGTACTTTTTCTAGAGACATTCTTTTAGCATGTTAAAAATAGCATACGTGCTAATGAGATTAAATGTAAATACTGTAAAGTGTCTGCTCATGAAGCTACAGAAAGTATCTCACAGATGACAGTGAGTGAAACGATCAGTTAGACTTGTGACTTTAAAAAAAATAAAAAAAACACCAACTTTGGCTGACTTTTAAAGACATCTGGGCCCCCAGATGTGAGGCCGGGATATAGGAAACTAATCTGTTTCACTATCCCAGCTCAGCCTCGCCCTGTCCCGTCTCAACCCAACTGTGACAACAAAGCTAATTACAGAACCCCCGATCTCACACACTGAGCGCTGACAGTCTCGTTAGCCTCCGATTTACACTTTTAATTGAATCAGGCGTATCGGCATCATCTGGCTCATACTAAGTATATTTGGCTGCGTACAGGAGCCGATATCCAGAGCGGTTGAGTTTGATTAAAGATGAGCTTAAAACTAGCTGTCCGGCCTGATGACACACCTGGAGAAAGCTCCTTCAACGCCTTATATTATTTTGTCACGGGCCTTGAACGCGTGAATTTCCATCCACCATTAACCTGTGTTGTTTTTATTATCCAGATAAAACAGTGGAGGAGGGTTATTGTGAAAATGAGGTCAAGATAACGATGGGACAAGGCGGCCCAGATGCCCGCCCCACGCAAAACACACTCAATTCCTTTATCCTCCCATAAGCTTGACCTTCCCTTTACAAAAAGGCATATGTGTAATAACTGAGGCTACAAGGTCTGCTTCACCCCATCCCCTCCACCACCAACACCACCACCACCTCCCTCGGCATCAGCACATAAATCCTTGCTCGGAGTAACTCCAATCCATGTACCATGAATAATCTCTTCTGCCTTGAATTTCAAAATCTATACATTTCTTGATACAGAGGATCAAAAATTTTAGCTTGGAGAATTTTATTTATTTATTTTTTTTGGATGATCTACCCTAGTAAATACGAAGCTGCAGCCAGACATGCCAATTAAGTTCCCGCCAAATAATGCAGTGTCTGAAGCAAACTAAGATATTAAAATTACCATATGGTTTTGAGAGAAAGTGCAACGTTGAAAGAGCGCCGTGAGAGCAGAAAGATTTGGGCAGCCTCTCCCGAATCTCTATCTGCATAGTGGGGAGTGTCGCGCCGTTAAACGGACACTAAACGCCCTTGTAATTTGAGATAATGGCTTTGACATTTCAATGTCGGACATACGGCGAGTCACAGCGAGCAGGCCGCTTAAAAAGCAGGGGGAAAAGGCTGGAACGGTGACGCTGCTGAATCCGTAATCTCCGCTCCCTGTGCTGTTTGATCCCGGAAAACATCCAGTTGTAGAAACGGTTTTAGCTTTAACATCACACCTGTCGAACTAAATCTTCCCTGCAGAGATGCCTCGTAAGATAATAATGAACAGACAAATGATTACGCAGCAAACAGTTGGCTAATAAAGTGCTTTAAAGATGAAATTCTCTTCATGAAAGGGGTATTAAAATGCCCCCCGTCGTGCATTAAGAACGATCTAAATAAACAGTAATATAGGAACAGCTGTTGCATTTGTTCCTCCGATCCCTGTGCCAAGATTCAACTTGGGCTATAAAAGCGCACTTATTCCCCCAAATAAATTGCCGGCAAGCGTCAGGCATATCGCTGCGCCTGTGCTCGAAGGTAACACCCCATGACAGGCAGTAATTACCCACGGACGAGAGGCTCAGCTGCAGAGAAACGGGAACAAGAGGAAGGCAGCAGAGGGCCGTTGTGCGCGGCGGCCGTGTGCGCACATGTGTCTGTTTTGATGCTCTGACTCAGCACATCCACGCGGGCCTCAGAGGCGGCTGACTGTTTTATTACCTAATCCAGTTTAGGAGATGAATCCGGGCCCCTAATCTAATATTCTCGTAAATGATTCCCGCCATATACACGGATCCCTGACCTTAGCAGGGTCAGCGGATAGCGCGCTGCAGCGATGAAATGGACACGCCCACGCGAGGCTGCATTTACATGTCTCCTTGCTCACTAATTGCCGCAGCGACATGTCGACTTATTGCTCATGTCAGCCAAATGGTTTGACATTTACAGCGCCTAAGAACTGCAACGCAAGACGGGTGAAAGGTTGCTCCGGTTTACGCCACTTTTCACCCTTGCTGTGGGAGATAAAAGCTTCCAATGTCAGCTTTCATCCTTCCAAAGTATCACCAACCCTTGCCGTGACCTAACAGCACCCTACATGCCTAAGCCAGGCCACGGTCCTGATCCCTGAGACCAGCACCTTCAGCATGTCCAGCAAGCCAGTTGGACTTACTGAGGTAAACTCAGAGCATTAAATGTTTTTGTTTGTCATCTTCCTCAGCGCAAAATGCTAATATTTACCAGCCATTGCTAACATTTCCACACAGTCTAAGACGATGATGGGCAATGGCCGGCGTCCTTCTCTGGCAGCTGGGCCAGGAGGAGACTCTCACCTCCTGCAGCAGAGCGAGAAGGACAAATGAGATATACATGGATCAGGCGTGACATTATGACCACCTTCCTAATATTGTGTAGGTCTCCCTTGTGCCTTCAAAACAGTTGTCAGAGACTCATCAGGGAATGGACATGGGCCTTCTGAGAATTTATTTGTGTTGTAATGTGGAAAACGTGGGTTTTCTAGGTGAACATATTCTGTTGCTTCCAGTGGTTTCTATGCTCCAGAGGCCACAACCTCTCAGGTTATATTTTGATTTGTGTTTCGAGGCATTTAAATGCATATATCTTATATGATTCTCATATGATCATTCCACTTTCAACCGCTGTCTATTGTTTTTCCACCTCTATTATTTGCATTTAAGATCAAATTTATTCTCACATTTCTACATCAGACAGCGTTGTTTCATCATTTTATTATCCAAGTTTGATTCTAACATATTAAGACAAGTGAGGCACATGTGGAATTACAAGCTCATAATGCAACTTGACCTCTTTGGTATTGTAGAGTAAAAGGCAGCAATACACTTCAAAGTTTAGGGACGTACGCAAGAAAGAATTCAGCAAGTAAACAATGGTACACAAAAACACTTAATAGTTTTTTGACCATGTGTTGCTTTTTGTGACAAGTCGCCGTTTCCCAGCATGACAAAAGATGAACTTAAACACAGCGCAGAAATTAATTCCTTCCATCTTGAATAAATGCATATTTCTTTGTTCGGTGGAGAAATAAGTGCACAACATAATACGCCACGACAAGAGTGGCGGCTTGGCCTCGTGGTTAGACTTCCACTTAACCAGAAGGGCCGCCGGGTTCAGCATAACAACTGTCATTTTGTCCGCTCTGTCCAAAGGCTTTACGATGACAGAGCCTCCCGGTCGATCCCGCAGTTAAGAACGCCGGCTAAATCCCTGGAATATAAATAAGAGGCGAGGAAATGATATATATATACACAACAGATGCATATAGAGATTCAAGCATCCACATTAAAGACAATCCAAAATCCATCCCTAAGGCACTGTGTTATGGATAAAATGGTGCACAGTAACAAAAGAAAATCTGCAAAAAATCCCAAATAAATGGTCCACAATCAATGATGCAAATAAGAAAGAATAAAAATCATCTTCAAAAATATATAACACACTGTCCCAAAGTACAATAAAACATTTGTTCATTTTACAGCTAATATAAAGAAATTATGCCACTTAACTTTTGGCCTACTGGTTATACTAAACCAGTTTTTTTTTTTGTCTTGCGTCATAGCAATTAAGCACAATACACTTTGCTGACTGAAGACCAAATTTTCACCAGTTTAATAAGTATAGAAGTTATTTTCCATACAACACCTCGTACCCAGCAAACTCTAGCTAGCAGAGTCAGAATGTGTAACTTTCCACGTCTTCTATGAGTGCACCAGTTTAATGCCCTGCCCCGTGTCCAACACAGCCGGTGGGAACCAAGCTAGTTTACACCTCCTGAAACAGCGCAGACACATGCTGCATAACCAGAACAGGTTGAGGCCGCAGCACCAGTTGGACAGGTGCACCATGGGATACGTAGCCTTGGGGAAGTGCGTCTTCCAGTGCTTGGCTACATCGCTTCCAGTGGGAAGGTGCAGCGTGTAGTCGCTCCAGCGCTTGGACACGGCATAGGCGGCCGTCACGGTCCTCCCCTTGTCGCACCACTGGGTGTCGCTGGACGGGTTGCAGTTGAACTCCACCCACTCGGAAGTGAAGTCTCCGAGCAAGGGGGTGTCTCCGGCCTCCGGGTCCACCCTGGCGGCGGAGAGCTCGGCCCCCTGCACGGCCACGTAGACGCCGTCCACCCTGCGAACTTCCTTAACCCAGGGGAGGGAGTTCTCCGTGTCCAGGACAATGATGAGACGGGAACAATGGCCGGCGTTCTTCTCCTTCCACAACTCCAACAGCTGGGCCAGGTGGAAACTCTCACCTCCTGCAGAGAAAGACAGAAGAGTAGGGGAAACAAATGAGATATACACCGATCAGGCATAACATTATGACCTTGTGCCTCCAAAACAGATACTTGATCAGTTTGGGATTTAGTGAATTTGGAGGCCAGGTCAACACCTTCATGTTTTTTTGAGTTGACCCTAAACCATTTTTGTGTGTGGGGGTGTTTGCTATGGGGTGGGGGTGCCTGGTCTGGTCTAGGTGGGAAGTACATGTCTAAGTAACATCCACATGAATGCCAGGTCCAAAAGTTTCCCAACAGAACATTGGATTGTCACAAGATGGTCAATGTTATTTACTTCTCCTGTCAGTGGTTTTAATAATGTGGCTGATCAGCGTATAGTGACGGTTATTGAGACATTATTGGTTCGGTGTCATGTTCAAGGACATTTCAATTGGACACATGGCCGTTGATGGACACAGTGGCTTTGAAGGGATCAAACCTGTCACTGCTCACTTGCGGGACTGTCTTTCTGTCTAACTGCTGTCAACACAAGCATAAACACAACCACACACATTGCATAAAGATGCTGTTTTCCAGATGGCAAAGCTAAAGTGCAGATATCAGATCTTAGCGATGAGGAAAATGGTTTCCATTTCTGGCGCCAGAGCAGCTTCACCAAGCTCTGATTTATGTTTGGACAGGAAATTAGGCTTCATCAATGTCTGTATCTTTAAATTGTTGAATGAATTCACTGTAATAAAAGGAAAAAAAAAGATTTTTGTGAAATTTTTCACTGGACAACACTGCTGCACAAAGTCTTGATATATACTGCAGGGATGAGAAAAAGAAATGAAGTCCCAGTTTGGATATCAGCCAAAACAACCACACAAAAAATGTTCAATTATCCACTGTCTGAAAACGACCCTTCAGGATGGTGACTCAGGGAAGTGATTATCTTTTCACTGAGGATTTTTTTTCTCCTTGTTTGCTGCAGCACACGGAGATAATACGTCAAGTAATCTCCGCACAGAAGAGCCGGAGCTGACACGGTGTTAACCTGCTGTGATTCTCATTTCTGTTGAGGGAATGCTTGTGTCGCAGCGGACCGTCTGCAGCTTTCACAGAATCTGCTCGACTGGAACCGAACTTCTGCGCCGAGTCCTTCGCGGCACTTTTAACTCTCTTGCCTCGCCCGTGTGATCTCCGCAAAACAGCCTGATTGACTGAGAGCACGGGGGAAAATGAAAGGAATGGAAACCAGACTGTAATGCAAATGAGTCTGCAGTTAGAACACAACGTCTACCTAATGCGACCCGACACAACAGCTCCGCAGTCAGTTCTGCTTTTGTGATAAATTGTTGTATTTTACTTTCAAGTCTCTGGTAATTATGAACTGTTTAGATGTGCTAACTGCTAGCCAGCTTTCAAGATATGAAGCGGATATCTAACATTGCATTAAAAAACTTTTTTGTGAAGACTGAATTTAGCAATTTAAAAAAATACCCCTCATAAAACAGCAAAGACGCCTGAGCGTGCCAGAATAAATTAACTGTTCTGCTGAAAAGGTTGAAGTTGATGTACAAGTAATTGGATCTTAGCTTCTTTAATTATTTAAGATCCACTCAACATGTAATGTTCAATAAAAATCAGAATGCTTGGGAAGAAACCAGCGATTTTAGACATCTGCATCACACATTAATGTTACCCTATAATTAATACAGAGGTTCCCAGCTCAGTTTGAGTTATCCATTTCAGAATCACTCACTTCACAACCATTTGCTTTTGATTAATTTATTTGTTACTTTCAGTTAGCTGTTTAAGTATAAAGACTGACGGCGGAACTGATCCTCAAAAGTGAAGCCAAAGCAAGTAGAGCTCCCCCTGGTGTCTGGCTGCAGTATAGGTCATAAGCTCCACCTCTTCCATGTTAGTGGATGGGACTCGCGCCAAACTAAAACACTAAAATACACATCATATACATTTTTTTTCAAGGATGGTTTCTGTCATTTTAGGTAGTTAATATAATGTTGATGCATGTTCAAGTGTCAATTCTTTGGATAAGTTTGGTTTTAGTTTGACGCTACAGAAACAGGATGTGACATAATGGCGACTACCATTTTCCATGCCAACCGCTCTGTAAAGCGTCCTGTGGGACCTGTGAGAGTTGTAAAAATAAAACAAACAATAAAATAAAATAAAAAACTGGTGGAGGTAGAGCAGAGCGTAGTATTAATTAACTCTGGCTCCAAAGTCAAGATGCCACAGCCCGTATCCCAGGGAAAATAGCGTCAGTTCGGCCAATGCAAGAAAGCGGTGACACATTGTCCATATTTATATACAGTCTATGATTTAGACTCACTGCTTAACCCTGGAGGTTCTTGTAGAAGGAATCTCTTTTAAAAGCAAAGCCACCTTTTTCAAAGGTTGCCGAGTGTGGAACATTAACTGAAGAGGTCACCTAGGACTGCTATGACTAAACGGACAGAACACTTGCGGTGTTTCATTTTTGTTGGATCAAATCAAAAAGGCTGTTTACCGACTCACCGCCATGAGGCTGTTATTTCCAGTTTAGATTAGGCGGCTATAAAAAAAAATAAAAAAAGATTTTCAAATCTCACTGTGGCCCGTTGATAAGGACACAGACACTTTACAAAAATATATCAAAGTTCTCTGATGTGTCTCTGATCCACGCAGCCCGAGGCTGTTCATTTTGGCCAGTAAATTTCAGGACGTTTTTTTTTTTAGGTGGAACTTTTAAACCACAGCCGCGGGTTTGAGGGGTTAACGAGCTCTCTCTCACTGGGATAATATGTCAACTCTACTAGGGATAGAGATCTAATGTAGATCTATCTCAGAAGTAGGACTGGTGATTAGCGATGCTAACATATGTCACTTGTTGCAGCATGTACGGTAAAGTAAAGCATTTACATCAGATGTAATGAAATGGCGATATAAATAAAGCTAAAATAATATTGACTTCTTTTATTGAAGCACATGGACATTTACTTGGACACTAGTATTCTGCTAATAATCCGTTCAACAGGAACATGTTAGCGGCTAATAACCATGTAAACACTTGATCCAACTGCTTCTCTCTGGGTGAAATGATTCAACATGAGGTGACGGTAGTAAACCAACTAGGTGTTTTAAAGGATGGACGAAGCCAGAATCATGTAATCAGTGCAGTTGAGAACACAAATCCGTCTGTCACAGTGGGCAAATGTCAATGTTCTGGGGCTTGCAAACACATATATCTTATGTACATGTAAACAGTAAAGTTCTAATCTGAATATTTTCAGTCAGGTTTTAAAAATACTGTCCCTTTAAATGTAGCTAACGTTGGTTGTAGTAAGGAACAGATTACTGGAAGCTACATCCCCAACACACACAGATGCTAAATGAATGAGACGGGCTCTAACTACGAAGATTAATAACTCTCCAAATAGGGAAACATTTACAAAACCTCAGAGGATAAAGAAGTGACAGTAGGCGTGTGATGCTCACCAGCCAGAGCCCAGGACCCAGACCCTTTGTGAGTGTGCCCGCTGTAGAAGATCAGATAGGTGTCATGACGCGGCCCATCTGCCGTACGAAGCTCCAGAAAGCTGCGCAGCTTGGTCAGCAGAGCGTCCAGGGTGACGCCGCTCGTGGAGTAGTCGCAGCCGAACGTCTGGATCATGTGGTGGGAGAAGAGGCGCTGCATGTTGTTCAGCATGCTCGTGGAGCGCAGGTTCAACTGCTGCACCTGCTCGGGTGGTAGGAGCGTGGGCTGACCACTGGGACTAGACGGAAAAAGAAAGATGAGAGGCTGTGAGGAAATGTTGGACGTTAATCTTTTTTATCTACTCAGAGGGAGACTCAAGTTAGGTGGCTTGTCAGGAAGTGGTGGAGAGATGTGTGCGCAAGCAAACGAAAGATGAATGATTTTGTTCTCTCTCTTTTTTTTTCTTGAGTGAGACATTGATAGATTGACATAGCAGGGTGGAGAAGCTGTCTCTGTTGCCGGGGAGAGAAGAGACAGAGACGAGAGGATAAGAGAAGATGGGAAATGGGAGATAGAAGAAGCAGGAGTGGAGGATCGCTGCTGTAGGAAATGACATTAGCCTCAGGGATGAGAACGGAGTCGAGAATGAAAGGAAGAAAATGGAAAAAGGTACAGAGAACGGGGTGACGATGACTGAGGATGAAAACTGAGGGTTAAGATAGCTGAGGATACAGGCCCTGCCTGATAGTAACAAGCTGATGATAACACAGAGGTGGCGCGCACAGCAAGTCATCGCTATCAGCTACTCAATGCAGCCATACTTTTCTTTTTATCTGTTGTTATTCATGTCAGTGTCTATTTGCCTTACAGATATCTTGTTATTGTATTCCACTCTACGCCCCCAACATCACCTTTGACTCCTCCCTGACAAACACAGGAAAAGAGCTTATCTTCAGTATGAAAACTTAAGCCAACAGTTCCTTGAATTGCCACTTGATGCTGGCTTCAAAAGTGACACTATCCCCATAGACGGCCACGATAAAATGTCTGATTTTAAAGCAGAAATAACTATTTTTACAGACTGGTACAAAAAAAATAGTTTGGTTCTCTATATGTCAGTGCCCCATTCAGGGTGCGAATTCTGGTTGTGGCCATTTTAAGTGACAGATGGGTGTCCTCACATGTTGCTAGCTGCGTGCCTAGGTGTAAAGGAAGTGCCTAAGCTCCACTTCTTCAGTCAATTTTGAATTAGCCAGGAGTCAGGCGGCTCAGGTCAGGCGCTGCCAAGATGGTGGGGGCCAGAGCCGCACGCACTGGGCTTCAAAACCATTGTCCAGGAGTCCTTCAACGTGACGTCAAAGGAGGGTTTGTCGATCTTTACACACACAGTCGATGATTTTATCTCACGTGGATGCCGCGCGAGTGATTTTTCTTTCCAGCGGCCATTATCTGTCGACAGCCAGACAGCATTCCTCAGGTGTGATAACAGCCGCTGACGCAACATGCGTCAAGTCAGATTTTCATTTTACATTCTGTCCTATTGCAGAATTAAATTAACAATCTGATTCAAATTTAAAATGTTGGCATAAAGTAAAGGTCGGCTATAAAGATATTCTACACTTGATCAGAAACGACATGGTGCAACCCGTGCATGACATGGCATGCTCACCATTCCTCTAAACCCGTATAATCTTTTCAGATCTCATGGCACCCAGAGGAGTGAAGGCTTGTAGTTTGAGATTCCAACCACATCTTCCCCTGTGACACTCTCTCTCTTTCATCCTTAAAAAAAGAAAAAAAAAAAACAGTCCTTTTCTGCACATCTCTCCCTCAGAGCTCCACTCCTTGCCTCCTCTCCTCGCAATTCCTCTCCTTGCCTTTGCTCCGTCTGTCCCCTTCTACTTTTACCACCACCATTCCTCGCTGTTTACAACCTCAGTCCTCCCCTTGTGTTTTCCTCTTGTTGCTTCGGCCTCCTCGTTTTACCCTGCTTGCTTCCCCTTCTCACCCCTATCTCTCTGATCTCCCCAAGGGGATCTTGTCATTGCGAAAACATGATCTGCAGCCATCAAACAGGCGATTATACGCCGCTGCATTCTCATCATGCTCACACTCCTCCCTATGGATCCTGCACATGCGGACTTGCATACAGAGAGCGCAGTGCCAACAGGACATCCAAAATCACCTGGAGAGATAAGCACTGGTGAGGCTCGCATCTCCTCTGAATGCTTTAGCTGACTCCCATAGACAGAGAGCAGTGATAAACATACATAGCAGCAATTTCAGGACAGCTGGGGGGCCTCTTGAACACTAATGTACAACTGACGGCTAGCTTCGGCTGTTTAGGAAAGGGAGATGTGTTGGCATCTTCAAAACTAACTAGGCGATTTCAAAAAATGCTTGGTCAACTGAGAGGGCACCGGGAGAGGCATCAGCAGCCGCTAATGGCCAACCGCTCCAGCTCAACAACTTAGTATGCTGCGGAGGGAGCGCTGGGATGATCCCTCAAGGGCCCGCACATTAGCAGCATGTTTATGCACAGTTATTAGTCTATTTATCCAGTTGGTTTTGTGTTAAGTGAGGAGAGAGTTCAAAAGACTGATCGTGTTTGCCAGCGCCTGTGATGCAAAGAAATGCTTTGATATGAGGAATATGTACTGTAGTTCTGCGTGCGCTCGTATGTGCTGAGGCTGCATGTTGAATGAGTGAGTGATCGCGTCCAAGCGCTCGTGGTTCCTGCTGCTTGTCTGTGAGGATTTGACTTGTCTTGCGTAACAGGCAGTCCTGGCAGAATAATTAGATAATTCCTCATCGCAATTATCTGAACTGGCCACGACCAATTTGCGTAATTGAATTGTCTCTCATCACTTGTATGAAATAGATCAGTGATTCCCAATCTGGGGTGCGCGTACCCCCAGGGGTACGCAAAGTGACGTAGGGGGTACGCGAAAGAGTTGATTCTGAACTCGGCCTGATTACATTTTGAAACTGAAAAAACGTATAACGGGTTGTTTTCTCATTTTCTGATTCTCCACCTAAATTAAAAACCAAAAGATTGTTTTTCATGTGAGTCAATTATGTTAATAGCTAGATTGTAGGACAACTGGCTTTGAAGCTATGTATAAGTTTGCTGCTAATGTAGCTAGCGCTAGGTCACCTAAATAAAAAAGATGCCGATTCCCTGAAATGTCTGTGATTGGTGGGCAGTTGCAAATCTCCTGATGATATAGCTATACTCGCTACAGTTACTTTCCCCCCAGAAACAAGCAAATCTCGTTCTTGATTGGGTCTTTAAATTATTATGTCGTCAACAATTCTGATAACTTTCGGTCATTTGAGCTGTCAAGTCATCAGTCTGAGGTAAACCAGGTCACCCGGCTAACTGCCAAAAATGGATATATGGCTAAAACGGATAAATTGCCCTTCCAAAGAGACCACAACTGCTACCACCAGTCAGCTCATATGTTATGCATGCTAAATGTGGGTGGTGGGGGTGGCGGAAGGCTCACAGACACTTCTTTTTCTAGCTGCTACAAGTGCGTGAGAGTAGGGGGTACATGGCTGGAGGTCAAATGTCTGAAGGGGTACGGGCTGTGAAAAGTTTGGGAACCACTGAAATAGATGTACAAAAATAACAATGGTGTAAACCTTTGTGTTTTGGGAGGTTAGGTCTTAGAAGTGTTAGAAGTAATCTCACTTTTTATTCAGGTTTTATTAAATATAGATCATTCTTCAGTAAAGAGTAACAGAAAATGGGGGGTGGAGAAATGGAAGATCCCAGTCTGGACTTGAGTCAATGATCACATGGTTTTTACTATCTTACTGAACTGAGCAAACTACTTAAAGGTGTTACCCTGAACAATGAGAGAGTCAGGTGTGCGTGCTGTCCAGTACCTGCTATAAGTCGTAGGTATGACCAAGGCGTAGCCGACACAGGTTCCCCCGAGGCAGCTGCCCAGCTCGTGGAACAGGCCGTGTGCCAGAGACTCCAAAGGCAGCACCACCAGCAGGGCACTGAGAAAGAGGCCGTTGGAGGGCTGCGAAAAAAAAAAGCCGAAGAAGAATCGCAGTCACTTTCATTCACCACTTACAGCCTGTACCCAGCTAATCAGACTCACTTAATTGGTGTTGACACTCGGTGGGATAGTTACACAATATGGGGCTGACACTGTGCTATTATCGCAGGACAAAACATGACAGGACCGAGCTAAATGGAGACGCACACATCACGAGTATCAATCCAAAACAGCGTAATTAAAGCGGTGTTCCAGCTTGTCCTTTAGAGTAGCTTTGAATCTGTTGAGTAAAACTGAAATTATAATTCCATTATCTCGACATCTACTTATTCTAAATGTAAACGCATCCAGACAAGTGGCCCTATATGAAACATAACACAAACACACAGGCACATGATAGAAAATTACATTTGGCTTTTAGCGCAACTGTTTTATTCATTGAGATGACAGGGAATGCAATTTAACATAAAAAATACATTTAACCAAGATGAGAGCATAAACACAACTGAAGGGTTTATTCCTATAAGTTATAAAGATGCCAAAAATGAGCCGTGAACGAGTGGTGGCTCCTGCAAGGCTCTCTGGCAATGCCTTTCATTAGGTGTGGACTCATCAGGCAATCAAGTTCATGCACCACCCAAAGACAACTGAACTGCCATTCCCAGGCCAGTAAGGGTGCAGGGGCGTAACACTTGGATTTTATGGGATGGCAATGTACAGCAATCATCCAGGACATTAAAATCACTGACAGGTGAAGAGAATAACACTGATCATCTCTTTGCAATATTTTGCTTGGAAACCTTTGGTCCTGGCACACAAGTGAACCCCCTCCCTCTCCCTTACCCAGCAGGACAATGTGGCCATCTACACCACAAATTCTGCTCAGGAACGGCTTAAAAAAAACACAAAAAAACTGTCTAAGGTGTTGATCTGGCCTCCAAACTCCCCAGATCCCAAACTGATTTGAGCATCTGCGGGACACACTGGATCAAGTCTGATCCACAGAAGCCCCCCCTCCTCAGCCCATAGGACTAAAAGGCTTCTGCTCGTCAGAATTGTTCTTGAGGAACAAGTTAGACCTATGCAATATTAATCCGAGGGTTTAATGTTCTGGCTGATCGGTGTATTTCAGAATGCAAAGTGATGGCCGAGGTTAAATTTAAAAAAAAATTGTGATATACTCCTTTGCCTACGTTGCACAAGCTCAGTCAGTACACACTTCCAAATGTACTTCCAGATCAGCTTGGAAGAAAAGAAGATATAATCCATGCAACATAAACAATATAATGCATATAATTAGGCAAATCTTTTTTGTGGGTCTTCCACATAAATTTCATGAAAAGCAATGAATCCAATGCAGCCCTGCAAACTACTGCCTACTGAGTTTAAACAACACCTCTCTAACTATTCTTAATGCTGAGACAGCACTGTGTTGTACAAACGCTGCTGTTGGTTTGTGTATGTGGACGATATAGTTGTGCATTTCAACAGCAGAGGCCAATAAATGGCTGTAAAACATCAAAAACGCCGAGCACTAACTTCCTCATATGTGAGCACAAACAGCTCCCACGGTCTCAGGCAAATTTGCAACTGACATCAACAATGTGCAGATCTCAAATTAGGACTCATGCCCAGGAGACTCTTACAAGGTAAACGTCTAATAAGGCTAAATAAGTTATTGCTGCTCTTTATGCAAGTAGATAGGGATATTAAAGTGCTAATTAAATTGGTTCCGCATGAGAACAGGAGTGCCTCGGTTTGGGAAGCAACTACTAACGGCACACTGCCGCTAGAAGCTCTCTGATGAGTTTATAACATGGGAGTAGGTTTATAGAGGTATTTTTATGAAACTCAAATGCTGAATCTGTAAAAGAATAAATTACACCCTCAACGTGATCTGCAAGGAAATTGTTGACCTGCTGAATGTGGCCAAGAGGTTTCTCAGCAACATAAACACACAACACAAGGTCACCTGAAATGTGAAACCTTATCTTTAGCCGCTTTGGAAACTTAGATGTAATATTTTGTAATGATAAGAGTATTTCTGACTTGTTGACCCTACCTGCCAAGATACGGCGCCCAGTATGACCGTTGACAGCATACTAAAAAAGACCAGTCGTTCTGAAATGAGGCAGAAGTGCCGGATGCCTCTGGAGGCCATGACTTGCTCCAGGCTCCGGCTACTAGACCGCTGCGCCCGCCACGTCTTCTGGCACTCGCTCAGTTTTGTGTGGAAGCCCCAGATTGTGATCAGCAGAATTACGTGGCAGATGGACCAGAAAAGGCCAAACAGGCAGAAGCCCGGGATCACCAGGTACCACAGATCCAAGTGGCCGAGCTGTGAAAGGCAAGAGAAATGTGTGATCAAGCTGCACAAACAATTCAATAAAAGGATTTATGAGAAGGATTTTAAATAAATGATTTGACATTTTGCAGAATGCTGAGTGTACCTTTAAGGCTGCCAGGACAAAGAAGGCCACCTCGAACAGACTGAGAGGAAACAGGGACAGCCTCCTCCACACCTTCCCCACAGACAGCACTGGCATCCAGCGCTCGCTGGGCCCCAGCCCACTGAAGTAGACATCCATCACAGGCTCACAGAGCAGCCTGCCCAGGTAGCAGCCTAAGGCATAAGGGTTGGCTGTGATGCCTAAGGCCTGGAAAAACACAAGAGACGTAACCAAGGCAAAAGTGACAAGGTTGGGCAAGGCTAGGAGGGATTTCATCCTCAGGTCCACAATGAGAGCCCCCAGGGCCACTACCAAGCCTATTATAGCCACTGACTTATGAAGCAGCATGGTAGTGCTGGCAATGGCAAATCCCAGGAGCTCCAGCAAGTCAGTTGATGTTAGCAAGGTGGGTTTATAATGGAAGGAGCTGCATATTCGCTCAGTTACAGCCCACACTGCTTTCAGGATCACACTAGCTAGGAGGAGATAGTTGGCAACCAGTTCTTTGACATTTAAATCCAAGGCGGTGCTGTTGAGGAAGCAAAGGAGCCCAAGCAGAAAGCCGAACCACAAATGGAACAGGCTCTGGCTGGCTTTCTCCATAGAAAAGTAGTAGTGGAGGATGCTGGCAATCCCCAGGACGAAGAGGCCCAGGATGAAGATGACCAGAATCATGGGTTCGTCCGTCACCTCCCAGCGCACGTACATGCCGACGCACACCGCCACGAGGAGGTTGATGCTGGACAGGTAGCCCAGGCAACGCACCGAAGTAAACATGTCCACCTCCTTTGGCGAGGCCCCGACTGTCAGCTCCTCTTCCTCCTCCTCTCGCGCCATGGCTGAACTCTAAATGTACGCGAAGCCTCTGTGGTAATCAGTTTCCTCTCGTCTTGCACAAAAGGACGACGCCTCTTGAAGACATTTGCCAAAATCAACCCCTGTGAAAAATTAAAGAAGCACTTAAAGTTGGGAGCATGTATCATTTATTTGACATGCAATCTAAACTTATACACAGTATTATACAAAAAAGATTATCCATCACTCAGTGCCAGAGGGAGGAACTGGATTTGTCCCATTTCAGTCTCAGAGTTATAAAGAACAATGTTCAGGAAGCAGTAAAACCAGAAATCCTCAACACCATCAGGTCATTTTGATACATCAGAGTACTCTCTGTTACACTCCTTAGTTACTAATGTCCAAACGGTTGATTAACGCTGATGTGAATAATTAAAACAAGTTGCAGTGTGACTTTCTAGACTTAACACACACTTAAAAGCAGCTCAACATTAGAGTTAAACGTATCAATTCGTTTGCTATCGCATCAAAAAAGTAAAATAAAATAGTCGCCACTGCCCTGTTGCCAGTTAGTGACTATGTGGCACTGCAGCCGAGAAGTTTGCTAACTTCCATAGCACAGCCGGCTCACGGTTAGCTAGCTCGCTGGTTCCCGTTTAAAAACAGTATCTTTAACGATGAACAAAAGAGCATAAAGCAGTCGTTGCGTAACCGTTAAAGTGGACACTGTCAGAAATAACTATATGTAAAGACTTTATCGTCAAAATAGTGCTTACATGTTGTTTGTTTAGATGACAGCAGCTCAGCTTCCGGATTCCACACTACGGCGTCTCACAAGTGTCAAAATACTTGCTCCGTACGTGACAGTAAAAAAAAACTCAAAAAGGAATCAGAATAACTTTATAATCTCAGGAGGACATTGTTTCGGAGCACTTAAAGACTGTAGAAGGCGTTGATGTAAAATAAAATAAAGAACATTTAAAATCTAAACGCACAATTCACCAGAAATATGAGTAGTTTCAACTGATCAGCCACATCATTAAAACCACTGACAGGAGAAGTAAATAACATTGAACATCTTGTGACTATACAATGTTCTGCTGGGAATCTTCTGGACCTGGCATTCGTGTGAATGTTACTTAGACATGTAGCACCCACCTAGACCAGACCAGGCACCCCCACCCCATAGCAATGACACTCCTTGATGGCAGCAGCCATCCCCAGCAGGATGCAGCCTGACGCAGGGACAAGTTTCTGATGGGCTACACCCTCGTCCCTATTTAAACTTTAAACTCCCCACCAGTCAGCTCAGAGACAACATCATCAACAGCTAACTCCGGACTCAACGGGGAATAGCACTAGCGTACAATAACGAAATATTGGTGAAATTAACGAGTTTCGCAGCAGATAATGCGTTATTTAGAGGCTGCGTTTTGGTGCCCCAGTCACTCCTACTACATGGATATACGCTGATCTAATTATCTCCTGAAGGAATACAAATTACACAAAAATTATATGGGTGAGTAAACGACCGTATTTTATGCCAGAAATAAGGTCCAGGTTGTAAAAAAAACAGTAGTTCCCCTTTAAAAACCGAAGAAACTACTCAGATGAGTGCTGACACGTCTTCAAGAAACTCTACAAGTCCAGTTGCCTTTCTTTAACGTTTTTGGATATCAGTTGTTTAACGTGTAAAAGTTTTTCTATGGTTTTCTTCTTCTAGGGCTTATGCAAAATCAGGCTAGAATAAATAACAGATTGGAACTTAAAGTGTAGTGCAATAGCCTGTCAGACTAGAAGCCTTAAAAGTAATGTATATGTATATATACTGCATAACATACGAGAACGGTGCTATAATTGCAAGGCTGGAGAATGAAAAACTCAGTTGCATTTCTGCTAGGGATAGCAATAACACTGTCACTTGTCATTGCAGGAAAGTCGCAGGTGGAACTAATGACATTAACAAGGGCTGTGCTCTACTGAAGTGTCCCAACGAGGCAGCGCGTATAATATCACAGCCCTGGAACTCACACCTTAATGGAATGCAGCAGTAATCAGTGTTATTAATTAGACCCGTGCTTTTTATTCTGCTGTGACGTGTCAAAATGTGGCAAAGGTCAGTTAACGATTATGGTAGAGGCTTTCAAGCTTTAGATGAAAACCTCGTCAAACTGAGACCGTGCTTTTTCTTTTTTCTTTTTTTTTTAAAATTATAATCTGACTAAATTAACCTGAGGAAATGTAAATATATTCACGAATCAATATTAAAATAATTAACGCATGTCTGCTTTTACACAGATTATGCAACATTTTTGTTAAAACTCTACTGTTGCAAATATAATCCTTAAAGTCCCTGCTATCAGTACAGGCTTTAAAACATATATTTATCAGGAAAATCACGAGCAACTGGCTCTAAAGGTATCTGAAATGAATGAATATAGCCACATTATGTTCACAACAATCCCCGTTGGTATCTCTTTCTACACAGACCAATAAAAAACCTTTTACTTGCTCCAATCTTGGCAGGACAAAAGTATCTGTATCACAGGCTTTGTCAACAAAGATAAACCCATTGGCCTCTTGGATAAGAAGTATATTCACTACATTAACAAGGAGAAGCCCGTTAAAAGGTTTATTTAGGATTTTCTACTGATGCCGTGTGATAAATGTAACGATCAGGGGAACATCAAGGAGCGGGCTCACTCAGTAACCCGAGGGTATAAAGCAACCCGATGTATGTATGCATGTGCATTTTAGATGCTTGTGTTTTTCACAGAGAGTGTGCGTGTGTGTATGAGAATGCGCCGCTTTGATCTGATGTTGGCAGAAGGCAACACACAGTGCTTTAGCCCCCTCGACTTACACAGACAGACCTATTTTCATACAATGTTTATTGGCTGAGGGTAAGATGTAAACACAGAAATGTACTATGATCTGTTTGTCCTCAGTGGGAGTCTTTAAAATTTCATCGACCTGAAAAATGCACTGAATTCAGGACCATCACTAAACAATGCTGAAGAATATAAAATCCTTGCGCAACAAATGAAACGCTCCTTTCACATCGCTGCAAGAAAAGAATGGTTAAAATGGAATACAAGCTGTCCTGATCGTGTACATTTGGTACCTGTTTGTGCTACACTGTGCAGTTTTTGCACCTCATTGCTGTGAAAGGGAACAAAAGAAGCTGACCGACTGATGATAACCCAATTGCTTTTGTAAAAACAATAGGTGCACACTGTGCTCTGCTGCCTGGTAACCTGGAAATGGCGTTTCTGTAGTTGACAGGCTGCAAAGATCTAACTCGTCTGTACAAGGGGTGATTGATAAGTTCATGGCCAAAGGTAGAAGGAGTCAGCTTGAGAAAATGAAAATGGAACTTGTGAGCTTGGGGTTATGACATGGGAAGCTGTGTGCACAAAGTGCTTGGCGTTCAAGTGGAAAGTCACGAGAACGCCGCCGCTAGGCTACTGGTGGTGCCCAGGAGCTAACAGTAACCTAATGCTGGAAATGCAATGGTAGAATGAAACAATGAGGCTGCTGGGAATGTCAAGATTTTCTTCAGACGTAGAGTTTGGCCATTTGAACCAAGTAAGTTAATGTAACATTTTCCACAGACAAATGACAAAATATGACTACATTTAAATATATTATCAACTCCATCGTTTCTGAGAACAAGAGCAAACTTGTTACACATCATGAACTCTGACTTTACCAAATATTTCCAGTAGCAAGGTTGTGAATACCACAAGAAGGGACTGTCCTTACAGTCTTAGTCCAGCTGTTTGGGACCGTACAGATCCCTTCTTTGTAGAAGTCGTCGTCTTACAAATGGTCTCACAGCAGTGTGGTGTCGGCGACTGGCCTTTCAGTACAGGTCATCCTCCCCATTTGAACTGAGCAGCCCATTCATTCACAGTGTTGTCTTGTAATTCTCAATAACTTGACTGAACCTGAAGCTTCATGCATAATCCAAATCTAAAGATTTGTACTTCGTGTTTCAATAACCATATACAAGCAGTAGCAAAAAAGAATATCTCTATGGTATATGTGTATGAGCAAGATTAGTGAAACACGCAAATATAATTAAAGCATGTAGAAGAGCTTCAGTCGATGATGACCAGGGGTCATTAGATCTTCTGCTAATTCCTTCCAAATCCATTTATTTCTGAATAAAGAACACGATAAGTAATGTAATGAAGGAGTCGCTACATTTATTTAATTAGAGCCTGCGTTCATGCATTATTGAAGAATCCAGTGATCAAATAACTTCCCCAAAGTGTGGTCTGTGTTTTCGTATAATGAGCCTGTTTTTCTAAACGGAAGGGCAATATCACTGCACCGGCTCATGAATGGTTCAGATATGTTTTGATCTCTTGAAGGTTACGGGGCTGGAATGAATAAAAAGAGATGCACATGCAGACGGAAAGAGAGAGGGAGAGAGTCACATTTAAAATGGGGAGGGTTAAATGAGGAGAGGAGAGAGGGAGGGAGAGCAGAGGGATGTGGGACACTAAAGGAGACAGCTTCGTCTGAATTATGCAGAAGCTACCTTCGTTCCAACGTCAGACACACCACCTGCATGCGCTTAGCCGTGCACATATACACTAAAGCTGCTCTGGACCACATGAATATTAATTTACATTGGTATCCTCATGACAAGTCAGTGTTTGAAAGTTGCTTGCTACTGCCATAAACACTTTTATGGTTAAGGTTAGGGGAAGATTGTGGTGAAAAAACATTAATGTTTGCTCTAAAATGGGATGTGAATTATCAGCTCTGTGGCATGACGGTCATACCCACCATCCTGACCTTTGTTTTTTCTTTATTACATAGGAGGCACGCTGCTCCCAGCATTAGCACTGGCATTGGTAGTTAATCATGTACTGCAGAATAATCATCTGAGTACAAAGACTCCAGGATGAAAACATTCAAAAGAGAGAATGAAATTGAAATCTGCTTTTTCTGAGTCACTGGGGATTTTTCCTATCAGGCTCTGTAAACATTACTGTGCAAATGTCTGAGATGTAGGCTTTTAAGTACAGACAATTCAGTATCCTTCATCTGGACAATGGAGAGTCTGGTTGAGAGGAACTAAGATAGAATAAATCTTACCCGAAATTTTCATCTTTAAATAGGTCACAGATTCTGATTCACCGGCATCACACTGTGGGCCAGTGAGGTGATATGGTGTATCGGCGTCCTCCTTCATATGCTGTAAGAGTGCGAGGCACACGTGGGGGCCGCCGGCCGTCGGGAGAGGTCTGTTCAATCAGAGTTTCATCTTCAGAGAAATCAATGTGATGGAGCATTGCACCCAAAGTGGATGTTAGGCGAGGCAGACAGCATCAGAAGCCTAAATCAAAAGGCGTCGGTGCTTAGTATATCCATCAAGTCTGAAATGAATTTCGGGAGGGGGGAAAAAAAAGCCTGTGACTTGATTTGGAAGGAAAGAAATGGTTAGAGAGGTTGATGAGGGAGAGACAGAGAATATGCATAAGCAGGTTGAGCCATAGGATTGTTGACTTTTGCTGCATATTCAGTAGAGGAAAATGTCATTTTAAACAGATTCAGTGATAAAGTCTTATTGGATCTTAAACTGTACGACGAAGAGAGGATGATGAGGAGAAAATCACATTTATTTTCCTTCTTTTCCAGTAGCAATATTGGTAAGGACCTGTGACCATGGCCATTCTCACCACTGAGCTCCTTAGTATTCTTATAGAGACATAACCATAAAAAGTTATGAAATAACTGCTTAATAATAGCTCGGCTTTGAGCTGCAAACCTAGTGTACATTACGAAGTGTTAGGGACCAAGCAGTGAGGAAACGAGGATATATGAGTATTTGATTCAAAAAGTGTGTTTTATTGGGACAAACACAAAAACAATGAAATCGCACTCTTACGTAGGTCTTTAAAAGAGCTGAACAAATATAACTATACTCTTTACACCTACAAAACAATGCATAAACTGAACACACTGACCTAAAACAGCAAGCCACAGGATGGCATAAATACCGGTTTGGTCAAACCAAATTAAAAACACAAAGGGGTACATGAACTACAACTAAATACAAAGTGAACCCAGAGAAGTTCAATACTGCTAGCAAGACTAGTACCAATCATTCCCAGACATCTTCTATGAAAAGCTACCCTGCAGTTGTGCTACGTTAAACAGAGGACGTCAATCATGAAGAAAGAATAAAGAATAATATCTCACCTGAGGGATTTAACTAGCTAGCTAGCTAGACTGAGAAATGGCTAGCTAGCTGGCTAGCCATTTATTTATCTATCCAATGTCAGAGTGATAAACATTCAGTGAGAGTTGGTTTTCTTTTAAATCAGCTTGTGCAAAGAATGGAAATCCATGTTGTTATTCTTTCTGCATGATCATCCTCGTGGAGGCGGGTAACATTTGCATGTAAATAGTAACTGAGTATATGTTTTCTTTTTTCGCATACACAGACGAAAATTAAAGGACCGCATCAATCAAAGCCCGGCTCTACTGAAGTGAAGAAAAATGGGAGACGATGAGGATGAGCAGAAAGGAAGAGCAGGTAGGCCCACAGTGCACCAGGATAGGATTTGTGTCCCGTCCTTGAGCTGTTCAACACAAACATAAATGGATCTGGTCACGTACAACAATGTAGGCCTAATTACCAATTATGCTGTTTGCTAATTACACTGAAGCATGCAGGCTACACAAAAACCTAGTGTAATTATAGTGTCTAAATATATCATTGTATAAAACATTAACATAAACATTTCTCTCATGTATTATGGCATGAAAGATTATTTATGCTACAGCCCAGTGACATGGTTTTAAAGTTGCAATATTTGCTCTCCAAACTTAAAATGCAAAAATGTAGACCAGAGAACTGTTTTTTTCCCTCTCCCCTCCCAAAAAACCCTCATAAGCTCAGTTTTTGGACCTCTGTAATTCTAAACCCCAGCGTACCGTCATGCCTGTGCCTTCTTTCCCTGGTAAAACAGGAGGCGCACACAGGATTGAACAGAGAGGTTGTACAAATAAATCCCCCTCTGCTGATTAATGCTGAAAGGAAGTGAAATCCACCACTCACAGTCACTTCCTGCTCAAAAGGCAAACTGTCTTTGTGGGACAAGGACAAATGCCTCATCTGCCAAGACTTTGTGTCATTTCGCGGGGATCAATTCAAACTGCTATTAGGCTGCTTTATCCCCTGTCAACTTCACAGATATAAGGCCAGCACTGGAAGGGAGAAGCACTTAGAACACCTCCTTCACGTCACAGTAGATGATGAAACAGAATTTCAAAATGTAAAAATGTTTCTGTAAGAAGAGTTTTTATGCGAGAACATTTGTTATTTTTTTAAAAAAAGAACATAAGCAGCTATCTATTGACATTTCTTGGCTTGATATTAGCTTTCACCTGGAAAGTGCAGAACCATTACGCTTTTCCACGAACATGAACTTTGAATATAACTACCAGTTGAAGGCAATCATACATTGCAAAACTAATTTAGTCCTCTGTCTGAGATCACCAAGTGAAGCAGCAATGACTTTTTAATAACCCGACCTGTTCAGTCCCACTGAGCTGTGACGATGAAAAGTCTGATTCATTAATTGTACCAATGGGGGGGAATTATGTCTCAAATAATGAATCTGTTTGTGCCATTGTGAGAAACTCTGCACACTCCCTTACAGTCGACTGTGCACCTCCACAGAATGGATTTTCATTTTGTGATCAACAGCGCTCATGATAATGGCATTGTTCATTAAACACACAGGGTTTCACAAATGAGGGATTTGACTTCTGTCTCAGTCGCCGGGCTTTAATGTCCTTGTCCTGTAATTGGCCTGGATTAGTCAGCGGTTTGTCAAGTGTGAGCACAGTCCAGTTGTGCTCACCTCCACTCAGCAGATGGATCTGAGACAAAAATTTGATCACTTGGTTTCTCTCCATTCTGTTCCTACACTGGCATAAAGTGGGCTTGTGGAGGAAAATATGGCAGAGAATGGGGCAGCGATCAGGAGCCTTGCTGTGCTTTCTCAGGTTTGACAAATCGGCATCTGTTGGCTACTTTGCCAGCCAAAAACCCACTGACTCCAACATAACAGAGAGAGGAAGAGAGACAAATGGAGAGGAATCATAACGGTGCTAAAATGTGATTTGCTCAAATGTAGGCCACCGCAGCGTTGGTGCATTATTGCCAAGCATGGGTTGGCAATAATGTTTTGGCGTCATTGGGCAACAATTCCATTATAACTAGTCATCCATCAGTCCATCTGTTCTCTTCAGCTTGTCCGAGGTGTGAAGGAAGGAATTCCAGATGTTCCTCTACCCGGCAACACATTCCAGCTTTTTCTAGGGGATTCTGAGGCGTTCCCAGGCCAGATGAAATATATAATCCCTCCAGCAAATTCTGGGTCTATCCTGGGATCTCCTCCCAGCTGGCCATGCCCAGTACTCCCAAAGGGAGGCACCCAAGAGACATCCTCATCAGGTGCGCCAACCACCTCAACTGGCGCCTTTACACTCAAAGGGTCATCGCCTCAATTCCAAGCTCCTCATCTTATTTCTAAGGCTGAGACTCACTACCCTGTGGAGGAACCTCATTTCACCTGCTTCTATCCATGATGTCATTCTTTACGTCACTACACGAAGTTCAAGACCATAGGTGAGGGTTGGAACGTAGAGCGACTGATGGTAAATCAATGGTACAGCTCAATAACCAGTCTGCATATTGAAATTCAAGTGGTCCAAGAAGAAACTAGACTTCTTCTTTACTGACTCTTGCGACTGTTTGCTGATTTTAAAAGGGCTGGCTCATGGTGGGAAACTTTGGCCAATCACAGATCTTCAGAAAGAAAAGCTGACTTAATTTCCCTGTAATACCTAGATGTGTTGTGTTGACTTGTCAGGTTGCGTTCATAGATTTACCATGGAAGCATGCTCAAAGAGAGTGTGCTGGACATTGTTAACCCCCTAAAAGGCTTGACTAGCAGCCTGTGAATATGTGCATTGTCATTGCGAGCATTTTAGTGCACCAATAATGGCATTTATGTCACTGCTGTGCAAAGCCCAAGCACAGTGTAGCATAGCTAGCATAGTATAGCTATGCTGTTGCTGAGTTGCAGTTACTCAAGTGATGTTGATGTTATATCATCATCCATTTAAGACTTCTAAATGGTGAAACAAATCTGTGTGAGTGATTGGTCCTCCCTACTGCAATGCTAAGGGTCAGTTTGTAGCTTTGTATCGCCGCCCTCCATTTAAAATTACTTGTATCCACTTTTCCAGCATCGCACTTTTAATGTAACACACACACACACACACACACACACACACACTCACTCACTCCACTGTTACACAAACCTTTACAGGAAATGCTGCTTGCCTGATCATTTGAAGTGTGATAATTGAGCCATGAGTGACTCAAGTTCAGAGACAGAAAACTGACACAGAGGTGTCAACACAGAGGCAGGATTTGAAATGGTGCGAAAGGGGGTGGTGAGGTTTTCAAGACTGCTGTCGAACGTCATTACTGTATATATGCGTATAGCTAGAGCAGACCACTGCAACACGTCATCTGCCAACAATTGACCACTGAAGGAATATTAATGCTGGAGACGCACGCTGTTGGTTTGGAATGTGTGTGAATTAAATTTGTCATCCACAACCCGTGAAAACATTACGGTTTGGACACCTTCTGTGCAATAGCTGATGATTCACTTCTCAACGTGCTGCTTCACAGAAGATACTTGCCGTACACTTCATCATCACTCTGTCTGTTTCTATCATACTCTCTCTACATCACTCATGCCATTTCTGTGTCAGTCCTTCTCTCACTCGCATCTCATTAGCTCTCTCTTTCTCTCTCTCTCTCTCTTCTAAAATGCTGCTCATACACACACATGCTTTGACAATGTCAAGGTGAGTGAGTTAAGCGCTTTCATGCATCATTAGAGCAGTGATAACAGCACAGACATAAAAAGAGAGACGCCTGATTGCCCTGAAAATGGCCTCTAAAATACATTTACCTCAACAGATTATTATTGGGTAAATGTCACATAAGTGTGGCATTATGCTGTTTGAGAAATTAGAAATATGAGGAAGTGAGCACAGACCTTTGGTAGGTAATTTGTAGCCATACATGGTTTTGTTTAAAAGACGCCATTCACACTTGAGTTTGACATCAAATTGCATGCAGAGCAAGGTTTTCTCTAATTGTATGTGCTTTATCGTTGGTCATTAAACTGACCTTAGTTGAATCTGAGGCAATAGTTTTGGACTGACATGTTTATTTTAATATGTTTCTCTCCCAATGGTCCAATTACTGCCCAGACAGCTCAAACCTACATATAAAGGAGTATAAACGAGCTCAAGCCCCTGTCCAGTGAACTCTTTGATTGTTCATTTGATGCACTCCTGTTCACATGAATATACTCCAAAACCACCATCTCAGTTAAGGTTATACATTATATATTTTTAAAGATATATTTTAAATAGAAACTAAAACAGCACCTTTGTAATCTTTGCTACAGTAATTGTCAAACTAGTTTTACCCTACGCTTCAGCATTTTATTAGCTGCTTCCAATTTCTGAAAATAATAAAATAAAATAAAGACATAGAGTGAGTCATTTTGTTTGCAGATGACTCAACACTTTATTTTTTACAAAGTATAAAATGGTTTTGAGTTATTCTGGCGGATTTTAACAGCTACATCAGCCCGGCAAACTGGAACAGGTTTTTGCATCACTCACGACATCACAAATGAAAGTGCTATGGAGATAACCACACCAGTCTGTGGACAGACACTAAAATAATTTGTCTGCTGGAAGGAATCTACTGAAACAAGACCTTTTAAAGCAGAAGGACGTCAATGACATACTTGCAGATAATAGTGTGGACAGGCAGTTTGAGAAACATCAGATTTACCTGCAGTCTGAAGGCTCATTTACTAATTTAGTTCTGCGGGCCATAGACGCCGTAGCTAACTCACGTAGCCTGCGTCGTGTGAGCCATTTATACTTGTGCCTTGCCCTGTAAAAAAACACTGGAATGGAACAATGGAAACTGAAACTTTCGCCGAAATGTTGCAGAAGACGAGTCATACAAATGTTTGCATCTCTGAACCTCCTCAGTTAACCTTTCCTCGATGTGTTCCAAATTTATTCATCCAAAACAAACGATCTGAAAATTGCAGAGATGGAGAGACAGCTGGAAATACCGGAACAGCGGAAATACGCTACTACCAAGCGGACCAATCACAGCTCTTGCAGTTACATTTCTGGGGAGGTGCACGTCAACTACAGCACTAGGGTCTGCACAGGGTCTGTGTATGCTCTGCGCTGTTGTCGCAGAAGTCTAAACCGCCTATTGGAGACACCAGTTGTGCATACATACTGACACATCCCCTGATAATAGGTCTCATTAAGCCAAATAAGTGATACGTCCATATGAAATGAAGGTCATGGAGGTACCACTTATATGTTGGAAAAATGTTATAAAACTGAAATTAACATTGATATTTTATATTAAGTGCGTAATCATATTGAGTTGATATGTATTCAGACGGTCCAACCAATGCCAACTGACCAGAGGGCATGAAAGCCAATATTTACGTCACTTGCAAGCTCACATGCAGGTACAACTCAGACAGTAGTGTAATATCTTGAAATATACATCTAGGATCGAAAACATGTCAAAATAAATTATTTTCCCTCAGCTGCTACAGTCCTTGGGATTATTATGTTCCATCAGCCTTTCCATCAGGATTCCTCTGCAGAAAATTAGCTTTTAAGGGTCTCTGAATTCCAGATGTGTGCTTCGCTTCAACCTTGCAGCTGACATGCCAGCGAGCGGTTAGTTTTAAAAACAAGATTAATGTTAGCTGATCTATACTGAGGGAGTTCGGCGAGCTTTGCTGAGTCTAAATATTCCGATGCACGTACACAGTGGATAATTTTCCACTAAAAAAAAAACAAAAAAAAAACTCATTATAAACATCGAGACCAAAATGCTTACTGCTCCATGTAGGCTGCCCTTACATCATGAAGATTCAGTGAGAATGCTAAATGAGGTAATTAGGCCTGGCACTGGGCTACTGAGTAATATCATTTCTCTTCAGATTTTTTCAAACAGCCAAATTACCAAATGATGAGTCTCATACACCATTATTATTTGCAAACAAACATTTAATTCTCTTCCCGGGGCTGAATCAATGTTCTGTACATTAAAGGATTTGCTCTTAAATTGATCTGTCAATGCAATTGTTGTCACACCTCATTTATCTCTGCATATATCCCAAATGCGCACTTGAAAGAAGGCAGGCCTGCATTTTGACCTTTACGCATCCTCCTCTCTCTCTGAACTTCCCTGAGTCACCAGCGCATCATAAAAGGCTCAGATCAGCTGTCAGAGCCATTTGAAGTGACACACTAAATTGTCCTGAGTCATTCTCTTTCCCGGGCTTTGAGTGGCATTAGACAAAGGACGCCAATCACTGGAGCGAGAGAGAGAGCGAGAGAGAAGGAGAAAGAGAGCGGGACCAACATGCCGAGCTGTCGCCAGGGCAACGTTCTATTACGAAAAAACCTTCCCAGAACAGCTGTTGCGATCTTGTGTGATTAAGCATGTGTTTTAGTCATCGTGAGCTCTCAGCTTAATAGCAAGAGGTGGAGCGAATAAAAAAAAAAGTAGGAGGATGAGAGGAGGAGGCGGATGGAGAAAAGAAGGAACATTTTTTTTCACTTCTCTTAGACTAGATTAGGAAAATACTTGAAAGAGAACCAGGGTTTTTGCGAGTATGTATGAGAAAGAGAGGGATGGGGGCGTCAGAAAGAAATTTAAAGCAAAGAAATGAAAGAAAAATTTTTTTACGAGAAGCCCCCCGGCTATATGAGGATTTATTACAAAGTCCAACCTCGGTGAGCAAATAAGAGAGCGCAGTTAAAATAGGATGTTTGGTGTATTACCTCAGATACTCTAGGTACTGTGAATATTACAATCTAATATATTGCTGAGTCTGAGCATTCAGGGAAAAAAAATGTGCAAAGCAAATATGTGTCTGCATAAAAATTGCTAGGGGGTGCGTGGGGGTGTTTTGTGAAAGAGAGGTGGCATTAACAGCCCATTGTGAAAAGGCTTTTCTGGAAAGGTTGGAGGGTGAGACACAGTTAAATCAAGCTTCGCCATTATTCATTTCCATCTCTCTCTCCTTTTATTTCCCTCTTTCTCTCCGTTCTTGCCGCTTCCCAGCAGAGGTATCGCTGGCACGGTTCATCTGCTGCCGGGCTTTCAGTCATAAAACCTGTTTATTCAGACGCCGCTTTCTCAGTTTTTATGTGGAGCCACCATTCCGTATAATGAAACAGCCACAACAAGATACACAAGTTTGCACCTCTTCACACCCTCGAACATAGGAAGCATTGTACCGTGCAGCTTCACTGGCAAACTTTTGACTGATGTACCAAGAGCGATGGTGATTGAGTGGTTGAAAGTTTAATGTTGAATTTATCATTTGTTAGACACACAAATGGTCAAGTTTCGTGTGACTCCTCTCCAAATGTCACCATGGTTTCCAACATGAATCATTTTGGGTTTACTGGTCAAAATGGTTCAATTTTAACAACTGCAAAAGTACTAATTGTATTTTCTAGATATTTCCTGATTTAATCAATAGGTTTGCTAAATATAGAGTTTTATTGAAGGCAATGTGCTAAAGCCAAGTCATGTTATGGCAAAATGAAACCCCACATCTTTCACTGTGTAAAGGTTGTGGACAGTTACAAGGTTACAGTTATGGTTTCAAGCTACATCCAGAACCTTACTCTGGCATAAACCTAGATTTTGGAAACACTGCAGCCCGCAGACACCAACATTCACTTCCTGGTTGTATCTCATCTGTAACTACTTTACATTTCTTACCTGATTAGTCACGCCCTTATCGGTTCCCACTTATCTGGACATAAGGACATAAACTGTTACTAGTGCTGCCTTTAAATGGGGTTGTGAATATCATGTTCATATAAATGGCCCCATCTTGTGGTATTCATGACCTCATAAGTGGAACCTTTCTGTTTTGTCTTACTTCACGATCTTTGATGTGTTTGCTGACCGATTGTTAAGTTAATATATTTTAACTTAGTCGTATAGAGTTTTCTTTGTAATTTTATGATATCTACAGTATGTCTGAAAATTTTCACATTCCCAAAGGCATCATCCTTTCTTTATGCATTTGAATTTGCTACATTAAGTTTACCCGCTTTTCAGCTTGGATAGCTATGAGCCTGTGTGGCTTCCAGACGGTTGCCTAGCAGCAGCACTCTGACAATTTACGGCATGGAAGCCCAAACATTTTGTGAACACGACTTCCCATCGAACCCATGAGCGCACACTTAGCAGCATAGCAGTGACCAATTCAACAGGGTAAAAAACAAAAAAATGAGCATTGGTAACGTTGATGTGCACGCTAGCTGTTGTTGTGCGGTTAAATTTTACATTTTATCATGCACCTACTGCCTACATGCTCGGGAGACAAGTTATTAATTGAGCAATTAGCAACAAGTTCCATGTTCCGTTGAATTATCCGCCCCAAATTGAATCGGAGTGTTGCATGGACTGAGATTGTTTCTGAAACAATGCTAATGTGGTTTGCTAATATTAATGCATCTGGTGAGCTTAGATTCAGTACTGACAAGAGTTGTTTGATTGCACTGTTATCATTGTTGTTTTTTTGGTTAGCAGTGCGCTCACTGCAGCTAAGCTAATGAAACTGTTGTATGGTGGTCTATAAATCTTGAAATACCATTAAACCTTTAACCAAAGTTCTATACAAGCATTTTGATCATTGGGAAAAGTAGAGCTGCAAACATCAATCTGAACATATTAACTGTTTTAAATGGAGCTGAACTATTTTTTTTCCCATAAAGACATGTTAACATGTCTGCTATGAAAAAAGTATAGATTAAAAAAAAAAGTACCTTTTTGACCTGCTTTTGGGTTATACCAAAACTGTGACAAACTTTATCATTTTCTGCCAAGCGCTATGTTTTCGTGCTTCCTCCTGTGCTTTTTCATCCTTCCCTCTGCCCTCACCCCGTCCCTCAACCTAGTTCGGACTCCCTGGCACCCGTCTGTCCGTCCCTCTCTTCTCCTTCTTCACAGCCAGAAGGCCAGTGTTTGATAATAACATATCAGCCTGTAATGTACTCTGGTCATGACTCACCCACAGATGGCTCAGAGAAATACACTTTTTTTCCTCCCCCCGCGGTGCCCCAGTTACCAATAAAGAAGTGTCCGATGCTGTCAAACTGTGTGTGCTTTCTTGTGCTGTGATGGTGAAATTAGGTGATTTGGATGCAGTGGAGCCGGGCTGCCGGCTCGCTGGCAACTCTCCCTCGTAACTTCAGATTCAGGGCTTCTGATATGATTAAATGTGGTGGAGAAAGAACATGAAGGAACATGGAAGATGTAGGGTTTCCTGCTGGAGTGTATTAAAATCTACAGGATACAAAATGTTCCGTGCGTTTTATTTATTTATTTTTTATATATACTTTTTGACTTTTTCTTCTAATTATGTCCATAAAGTAAACGCCATCAAGCACCGTTAAGACGTTGTTCTGATCTCGTCTGCATTAAAGCTGACAGCCGCTAATGGTCATCTGCTCTCTGTCACTTCTGATGTAGCTGCTGCACAAACTCACACCAGACTGCTATGCCACTAGTAGTATTATAATTACCTCAAAATGCCTCACAATGTTTACTCGCCTGTGGGAGGGCTCACACTTGGGGAGTTTAACCAAATACAGCAAAAAATTTATGCCATCCCATGGAACCCCCCAAGCCACCAAGCTATCACCACTACCATGCAGCTGCTGCTGCTGCTGCAGCTTCTTCTGCCACCACCTTTGAGATTTTTGTGCAGTTCTTGTCGGTTTTTCTTCAACAAACGTGCGGACTCTTAGTTTCTACCTTCCCATTTATTCTGATTAACCACTGCTTCTATGGAAATGGTGATAAATAGCTGTCCCGGTGCAGATAGACCAGCTGGTAGTCGTAAACAACTCAACCTACTGTACTCCTGTATGTAAATCGATGCTGCAAGTCAGCTACAATGCAGGTTTAGGCTCAGGAGTCATCCATCAGCATGCTCGACTGGCGGCTGACAAGCATGTGCACATTCAACGTCTGTGTTTTGGTTCAAATGAGGGGGGAAAAAGGTGACGCTTGCTTTTAGGAACTGATTTATAATACCAAATTCATCTGAAATATGGAATTTTCAAAGAGCACTAAGTTGATTGAATTCGCAATGTCATCTCCTGTTATAAAAAAGAAGCTTCCCTGGATTGTTAAAAGGCAGCAAAAGTGGCTCGTCTGATAAGTGTTTTAGAGCGAAGCAGCCTTGTATGCGTTTGAACTTTTGTTTCCTTTCCATATGCCAGGATACATCTTCATTTAGTGGGAAGACGGGATGTTTTGACTTGCTTATTTTGTGGCACACCAGACTCTGTTAACGATGACAGTGCACAGTGAGCAATGCATTGAAGACGCGTATGCAAATCAGCATTAGCGGAGCCATATCAAGCTCATTAATCAGTTTTGCAGAGAAGGATTCTAGTCTCACGCATTACTTCTCTTATATCATTCTCTGCACGCTCAGATTCTTGGATTTACTCAACTCAGTTTGTGCATGATGTACATTAAGCAGACTCTGATAGTAGCGAGGGTCTGCTGCATGCCTCAGACTGCAGAAGGCTGTATTAAGTTGGGCTTGGGGCAAGCACTCTGCAGTGAAGTAGCTCCTTGACAGCCCAAAATCCTCACATCATGGCCGCGGAGATCTCGTTTAGTTTCAGGAACGACGTGGGCCGCGTCTCTGGAAGCTTTCCCATGCTGTAGCGCTGAAGCTCTGAGCATATGCAGCTCTGGCACGGCAGCCCTCTCTTGTCATATTGTTAAGGCTGATATATTTTCCAGCAAGCCGAAAGGTTCACAGGGGGGCAGGCTGACAGCGCTAATTGGTGGATACCCGTTTGTTTGTTCTGGAAGCGTCCCTGACAATAGAAGTGCACTCAGAAGGAGAGGTGGGGAATGTAGAGAGAGAGAAAGTGGTGGGAGTGGTGGACGTGGGCTGAGACAAAAGCATGTGTCACAGTCTTTTCTGCCTGTTGACTGCGATAAGGATGTTTAGGTGGAAGACCTCAGAGCCAGCTGAAAAGAGCCTAGACATAAAGGCTTGTGTTTTCTTCTCTGGTATATTATTTGTTATACGTCAAATTGTGTTTCTTATATTTGCTGTGAATACTTAATGATTGTTTAGTGTTTTTAAAATATGGTGCATAGGTACGTCTTCGTGTTCACATATGCTCAGTTGTTTTCCACAGGGTATGTAATTCTTCTCTTTGCAATTGGCACATTGAACAGCAAAGAAAATTTGAGACTTTGATGTGAGATATCATCATCCGGGGTCTGCTATTTTTTTTTTGCAACATGGATGAATATTTTTCCGATTCAGAGGTTGTGAATGTCTCTCAGAGACGACATCATCCAGGTCAGAAGACATCATCCGGGGTCTGTAGGTCAATCTACAGACCCCGGATGATGATAACAGCTAACTCCAGACTCAACAGGGAATAGCACTAGCGTACGATAACAAAATATTGGTGAAATGAACGAGTTTCGCGGCAGATAATGCATTATTTAGAGGCTGCGTTTCGGTGCCCCAGTCACTCCCACAACATGGATATACGCAGATCTAACTATCGCCCGAAGGAATACAAATTACACAAAAGTTATATGGGTGAGTAAACGACCATATATTATGCCAGAAATAAGGTCTAGGTTTTAAAAAACAGTAGTTCCCCCATTTAAGTAGAGATATAAAATTACAGGAATAGTTCAACACTTGTGTGATCGTGGCTACTACCTTTGTCCAAGGGCCACAATTTTGGTTGCTCCTTGGCTGAGGCATTAGCGGTATTAGTCATCTTTAACGGGTTTTGACATTATTATGCAGTGTGAGTGCCATTCTTGCATGACAACAGGAAATGAATCAACTTTTTAACTGAGAAGTTTTGGTTGTTATTGTGAGTCACTGTTATTGCGCTCAGGGGAAAAAAGTAAAAGCAACCCAACTGTCCGCATTTTCGCATTAACACATGGCGCAAGATGCCTTCCATTTATAAAGCCGACAGAGATGTGGTAATGTTGTGGGGTTTTATAGCTCGGCTGCAGGGGGAGAGGTGGGGCAGGCTGACTCCTGAGGCATCTCCAGGGTTGGTTGATTGGCACAGCTGTTGCACATTGTCTAATCAGCTTCTCTCTCTCTAAATGCAGTAGCATGCCAGGACACAGGAGCCCTGGCAGACTGCTCACCACACCAGCATGGCGGCATTATAGTGTTTTGTACTGACATTATGTTGCGTGTCTGCTCCAAAGTGCCTGGTAGGAGTGCACACCGTGCATGTTTAGTGTGGTGTGGTGGTGGAGACCCTGCCTCCAGTCTGTAACGAGTAACAGCGACCACTGTCACACAAGCACAGTTTTCTGGGAATTGGGTTGAGAGCTGGGGTTTAAACCTTTCGATAAGCCGTTCCCTACGGAAATCATAGCGCCTAATACCAAGTAGGTGCTTGATCCAGTCTTTCTGAGCATATTTGCTCCACGTGGGGTAAACATCAGGTGGCACGACGGGTTTACATGGAAGTGGTTCAGTCCAGTCTTTGAAAAGTTGTACGAATCCAGAATTTATTGGCGCACCACTGATGAGGACGTGGGTCCATCGTGGTCATCTTCTTTTATTGAATTAATTCAGTGTTGTCAGTTCAACATTTCAAGTTAAAAAGAATATTTTTCAACCTGTGTGAGTATTCATCTGTGTCCACATTGCAGAAACACATGTCAAAAAAGTTATATCCTGATTGATATTTTGGGGCATGTTTAAAGACATGCACCCCTGGCCAGTTCATTAGCTGGTACCGGGAATTTGGTCAATATCGACATGATAACATCACGTAGTCCCTCTAGATTTGTCGGCTGCACATCCATGATTCAAATCTCCAATACCAAAGGTACTCTACTGGATTGAGATCTGGTGATTTTGAATACCAGGAACTCGTTGTCATGTTCAAGAAACCAGTTTACGATGATTTTAGCTTTATGAAGAAATGTTAAGTTGCCAATATAGCCAAAGCAATCACTGAAGTAAACACATATGACTATTGAAGTGTTAACTTTTAAGTACTAATACAAGGAAAGAGAGATTTAGTTTTCCGCAGTTTTCGGATAGTTGCCTCCAACATTTCAAGGTACAAAAGAATATTTTTCAACCTGTGTGAGTATTCATCTGTGTCCATGTCTGCAGTGGAATGCCATCTCAGTCACATCTAGTTTCAGACTATGTGCTTTAGTGCCGGCCAGTGCCCTGGGGTTGAGGGAGAGGAAATAACTCGGCGCACTCAGGCACAGTTCAGCAGAACAAAAGCCATTTGGGTTAAAGTGACTCAGTGAAATTCTGTTGGCTCTGCAGCGTTACGCTGCCACCGAACTACAGCTCGTAGGATGAGGCCAGCCCTCTTTCTCTGAAAAGAAACTGAAAGAGGGAAAGAAAAGAAAGAAATGGAGGGAAGAATTTCCTTAAAAGCTTTGAATCCATCCATTTTTTTTCTTACCCTTGGCAATGCAGTTTGTAGATGGTTCATTTCCAGAAAATCTGAATAATGGTTTCGGACAGCATCCATCGAGAGAGCACTGGAGGCCATGAGTCCACCAAACTCAATTACTAACTGCCCAGAGTATGTTCTGTATCTGTAATAATGATAGTAGAGAAAAAGACTGAAGTGGTGACAAATCTTTTTACTGTCTTTGTTTTGTTTGACTTTATGCATGCAGGGGTCAGTTTCATGTACAAAGTGAGCTTAATGTGGTGGCTGAAGGAAAATATGTCCATTTCTTCAACACTGCGTTTTTCCCAGCAGCCTGTTCTCCATCACTGACATGTAAACTAACTCTGCTTCTGAAGACAATTCATACTTCACATATAGGTGTGTTTTGTGTATCATCAACCTTGTGTATGCAAGTAGTCGGTGTTGCTTTTGTGAATATTTATACCCCCACTGTGCTTCAGTGTTATTAGGGAACAGTGGCGGCAGATTGTTCTGGTGAGCCTGAGGGTACCCTGTTGTCAGTTGATGAGAGGCATGAAGTACAAAGGAAGTTCCACTGCAAGAAGCTGTACATTTTGGAAATTGATCGTATATAACTGCTAGGTTTATTATTTAACATTTCTGTTGTTTTTTTTAAAGTTATAGTCATTGTGAGTTCAGGATGAAAACATGAGAAGAGCAACAATATACTTTAAAACACTCAAAAGCATAGGTTTAGTGCCGATGTCTCTTGTTGACGAGCACATAGCCACTCAAACAAGTGCTGTGAGTCCAACTTTATAGTTTCACAGCTCTCCACAAAGATTTGAAGTGAGTAATCTCAGCACTCTGTACTAATATTAGTGATATGCAATTTATATCACCACTGCAGATACAGTATGTACACACAGACAGACTGATTCAGCCTCTTGTGCAGTTTTCCTACTTTGCAAAGGAAAAGCATAGTTTGTCCTTCAAGAATTATGTAAAATTACATTGTTGCCCTACAAAAGACAGCATTGAAGACAAGGTTATCTAGAGTATAAGCCTGGTGTCACCTAATCCTGTATGAATAACACCCTGATGTAGTGTATCGTTACTATGTATTGTTGGCTGCCTACCACTCTCCTTAGACATTTTGTTGTTTTATACCATTAAATGACACGCGGAAAGCTTAAAACATGGTGCCAAATGTGCCTGAAGTGGTGTGCTATTTATACTCAGTTCTTCAATATCATGTACTGTGTAGTTATCAGGGCTAAAACATTGGAAATTCTGTTGTTCCCTCCAGTTTTGGAAATTTTTGACTAGACACCAAAAGGTGTCTAAAATGATTTGTTGGTGGAGGACATTTAGCTGGAGAGAAAGTCAGAGGGAAGGAGGCAATGCAGGAGGTAAATGATTGCAAGTCAAACCCAGGAGATCTGTAGGCAGACAGGAAAATGAGATGAGCACGAGAAAACTCATGTAGCGTCCCGAGAAGACTGGAACGAAGCTAACGAGGTAGATGAGTCAATGATCTGGCGCCATGGTGGAGTCCAAGCCCAGTATTTGAAGAATAGATTGGACATGCTTGTCATGTGGTAGGCCAGCTCCCACACACCTGACTCCACTCACCCTGGCAAGGAGACAGAAAAGACTCCAGGCTAAGAGGAGGCAGAGGATGTTACAATATGAACGTCTACAATCTGTTTCAAACATTGAAATGAGCCACATTCAAATATATTCAGTCAATATTTGAAATGGGTAAATCAACAAATTTAAATGGTCAGTCTTGTCTCACAAAGCCACTATACGAGTCCGGGTTTTTTACTCCCATATCAGAAGCAAATCAGCCCTCTCTCTGGTGAGTGACAATAGCTGTTTGAATTTTAGAGACACGATTTTAGAGATCTGATGTGTCCTAGTAGAGCCACAAAGCAAGTTGGTAGCAACCTATGTAAATTTATAATTATTTTTTATATTTTTCTTCAACTTTCACCTTGTTGTCAGCTTTGCCCAAAACCATGCTTTGCTCTGCACTATTTTTATCTTCTGTGGTTAGGATTTGCAAATCGGCGCACAACTTGGATTGCTAGGTTTCCCATTAAAGAGACGACGGGTTTCGTTCCCATATGTATTGGTGAGGTCAGGGAGGGTGGACTATATGTTAGATTTCTGGATGCAAAGTTACTCAGAGAATCTGATGCCATGAAATGAACTGTTATAATGGTTGAACATGTTGTTCTGATGACGTTCTGAGCATTGTCGTAAGTGTTCCCGAGGTGTTAAGACATCAGAATGGGAAAGGGGTCAGCGTGTTCCAGTGTTGTAGTGATAATATCGCCGTTTATGTCAACTTGTGTCAGTAGGTGTGTGGTTTACATGGATTCTCAACTATTCAGATCAACAACTTTCTTCGACACTTGAAGTCACCCATTATTAAAGGGTCATCTCCCGTCGTCTGCAGATTGCCTTGCATCAACTCCATTTCACTTCTCGCATTTGTTTTGATGACCAGATTTGTTGGTATTACTCATATTGAAATGTCTTGATGTGCAACCCAAGTGTTGGATGGGATCAGTACTGAAAAAATCTGTAGTTACAGATACATCTGTTGCTATGGATTTGTCTATTGACATGGACAAAATATCATATTGAGTGAACTATGAAGACATTCGCATTCGTATTATATTCGCATTGGCTATGATGCGTATGTTGTTTTGTATTTCAGCCATTTTGTGGAGATAAAATAAAATGTAATTCTTTGAACAGTTCAGTGGTGTATTAAGCTGCATTTGATCGTCAAGTTGGTCAAATAAGTCCTGCACCGTATCATTTTGTGGGTTCATGTTTACCTCTCCTCGTTCAGGGGATTCTGCATGAAGAAAATGTTTTTTTTTAAAAAAACAAACCATTGCCTTGAGGTATTTGAAAGCATCTCTGAGGTTATGAAGTTGAACATTTGAAGTTAGTTCTGACCTACTTTGAAGCTTCCTCACCTGGCTGTCGCTGTGACAGCCTCTATCTACGTCTCGTTGTGAATCACGGCGGTCACAGTAATTGGGACTGACATTGTTCAGAAACCATTGTTCTGAGTGTAATTATGTTGATGCTTTATGTGTCAGAGAAGAGCACAAACATATGAACGCTTGCGAAGGCTGAGGCACGGACAAAGCGCGTACATACAGTATGCACGTGGTACCTGAAGACTTATAGATATAGGGACAAAGAATCGCTTTGTGGCAATTTTTCCATGAATCACGTTCCAACATGGCTCCACCTGTCACAGTGTAGAAACAGCGCAGCATTACCTCCCACCAGGCTCTGGGGAGAAGGACTTACAGCAGATGGATGGTCTGATACAGGAGGGATCTGGTTCATCGGATGGGTTTCTATATGCGGGCTGAGAATATAGGTCAGTAACACATTTACACTCTTTTATAATGTTGAGCTGTTTTACCAAGCGCTCCAAATTACGACTCCCACTCTCCTGTCACTTTGTTGCCAAGGTGATGAATCAGAGAAAGATATGAAAAAAAAGAAAAAGAAAAGAAACAAATAGGGAAAACAAGAACAGCGATTCAGCTCGCCAGATGAGAAGTGTTTTGATTGCCTTTGTTGGAAAGTTTTTCAAGACACAGAAAGTGCAAGAAAGACACATTATATTGCGTATTGATTATGAAACCAAAACAACCTTGTTTAGATTCACCTTATTGCGTCTCTCTAAGTGCTTTAGGAAAAGAAATATTACTTTTTTTTTTTGGCAACATTTCCAAACAGTGTCACAATAAATCTCAGCCCCCCCCATTTACCCTCCTCCCATGTGCTGCAGGAGGAGGTTGTTCTGTGGCAGTGGACTTGTTAATGCTGTGCAGTGTGCTCACAACAGGAAAAGGAGGGTAAGACGAAAAGGGGATTTAGAGAAAGAGAAAGAGATGAGGAACGGGTGACACAGTGGAGGGATGTAAAAGGGGGAGGCACGGAGGGACAGCGAGAGAGGTGGATGCAGAGGGGGCCGTGCTGCAGTGTTCTGGCGGCTTTCCAAGGGCAGTGTTGCTTCCAGTGAACAAACAAAATACTGGTCTCAGCTAAATATAACATTTCCCTCCATGCGCAAGCCTTCACAGAGGTGATGGAGGCAAGAAGAGGAGGAGGAGGGGAGCATGCACAGGGGGTGGGGTGATCTGTCGTTGTGCGGCACCCCCCCGACCCGCGAGAAGCCACCTGAAGCCGAGTGTGGCGTTAATAACACGGGGGTCAGGATCTGCTCCCTCGTTTGAACAAGTCCTGCTTCCAGTGTCACTCCACTAGTTTTCCTCCTCCCCCCTTCCTCTTCTGGTACCTCCATGTTACGCTGAAATGAGCCCAAGTTCCCCGCTCCTCTCCCCTGTGTTAGTCTATCATTCATGAGACACACCATAGATGTCAGACCTCCTTTTCATTTGACTCGTTTACATTCTCACAGCCCCTCTCTTTTCTTACACTTTCTTATCTCCGTTTGTTTCTTCCTTTTTTTTTCATCTCATCCGACACAAATATGCCTCTAAGAAAATGAACTGCCGCTGCCGCCGATGGACATTAATAATTTACAGGGGAGCCAATGCGGCAGGAGAATGGAAATTAAACATAGGTTTTAGCTTGTGCGAGAGATGGCAGGAAGCCAGTCATGCATGGCTCGACTAGTGTGTGTATAGGCGTGTGCAAATGTCTGTGTGTGTGTATGTGCAGTGCTGGAAGAATTAATGCAGCAGCCACACACATACACAAACACACTATAACGTTTTATCATAACAGCAAAAGATATTGCAATTTAAGTCCCCGCAGGTATTTGTTAGCGACCGGGAGCAATGCTCGCAGTGGCCGCCTTCTCAATTGGTGATTATCTTCAGTGAGGTTGCTGCGGTCTGTAGACAAATGCGTACAGAATATTTTCATTTCAACTTCGCCTGGAAACCAAACCACTGCCAATTTACTGAGTGCATCTGTATGTGTGTGTGTGTGAGGGAAGTCACATTTTGCATACTGTACCAGCGCATCAGTGCAGCCTTGCCTTGCCCACGCATGTTTATGTGTTTCCCCCGGGAAGCAAAGACTTCTCAGTTCTTCAAAGAACACAACATGAGAAGGGAAGAAGCCTGAAGTTGGTGGCTAGGAGGCTCGGAGGCTGGGTGTCGCTTGACGCACGCAGAAGCAGACACAACAGTACACTAGAGGCTCTGCCTGGCTTGAATTCAACACCACTCCACACTGCACATCTCCAATCCAGCCTGACTTGCGTGGAATAGGGAAACCTTCAGGTGAGGAGCAGTAAAGCCAGATGAAGTCTAAGCCCCTTCAGCAAAATCAAAATCAAATACAAACCCCTCCAGGAGAGGAGAGACAACTTACTTAGCAGTGCTTCCTGTCTAATTTCACTTCACCACCAGCTCAGTGGAAAGTCAAGTCAATATTTTCTCCCCACTCCTGCAACGATAAACCGCCAAAGGAAAATAAACACGCCAGTTTCGAGGCATTATCAAGCTCAACACAAGGGTAATTTGTCAGAATCGAATCACCAGATGGCATTCAGCGTGAATGTGTAGATCAGAGTTAAATTGAGCCCAGTAAATGTCCGTGGCAGGCTGCCGCCACTGGAAGGGCTAAATTAATCACAAGTTAGGAATTCACACCTCTTGAGTATGTCATCCACTTCCTGTCTTTGGACAAATACGCAGGGAGACAGACAGACACCCCGCAACCCTCCGGCTGGGCATGACACGCTATGCAAATTGACATTTCTGTGTATATAATAGACTTGATGATGAAATACTAATGGTATTTTGAGCTTCCGTCGCTCCTTCTGATGTGCTCTGAGTAGACAGTGCGGAACCTGTGACCTCCAGGTGTGAACAATGTCACATAGTGTTGTCATAAAGCAACAAATGGAGGTGTAGAGAATGGTTTTATATGTCTGCTGTCATATGTTGGTGGTCCATGACTTGTGTTTCTTCCTCAACTTAAAGCAATAGTGCTGGACTTCAGTGCACACCGTAAAGTCAAAACAAACATAACATCTTAGCCCTTGCCAGACAACTTCACACAATCCTGATCAAGTTGATCAGTGCCAGGCAAATATTTCACAGTATACCAGTGTTTTCAATGTGGAATCTCTGGCGAAGATTAGGGAAATGGTAGCCGCCAAGATAAAGTGGGCTGAAGAAACTAGCAATTTGGTACAACGGTAGTTGCCCTTGTTTTGAGCTTTTTTTGGATGTACAATGACCTGAATGAGGTATGCCGTAGCTCTGGACCCTATGCTGTACCTCCACAGAAAGATTTCCCTTGTTCAGCCTCCTAAACACCGTCTACTCGGATGTCTTCTCTGTTCTGTGCTGCAGTGATTTTAGTGAAAACAACTGTTGATCCACATCATTTATTAACTTCACCTTCAACATGAACCACTCAGTTCCACTCACCATTGTGTGAAGTACAAAGAGAAACTCAACATTATTATGGCATTATTACAGAACAATGCCGACACACCAGCTCACATGTATAAATAGACTGGTTGTGGAAGTATAAACCAAGCTTAAGGTTCGATGAATTCCCTCTTTGGCAGTTGGGATGGAAAAAAAAATTGAACCGAGGAAGTATCCAAGAAAAACTTTATATGACTTATAATTATGGTTGTCCAAAATGTAGATTGCTGGTCTGTCCTTTTAGAGAGGAATTTAGAGAGGATAGAGGAATGTAGACCGTAGATGACGCTCATGTCAACACTGTTTGTGCAATTGCTCTCACTGCCAGCAGGGGGAGAGAAAAGTTCCACCATGCAGCTTTAAGTCATTGCACTTAATTAGCCCTAGGGGCACTCGGCGAGTGATGTACATCTCATACTAGTACTGTTGCACTATACAACCCCTCTTCATGCACGCATACGCAGCCACAGATATTTCCTTGATAATACAGCTTAACCGATTCACCAACCCATCCATACATCAAAGCCTGAGCATGGTCAAGTCATGCACACAACCTCAGGTAACATTCATGATGTGCAACTGCTTGGAGCAAATCTCCTTTACAGGCTTCACTGGAAACATCAAACGAAAATACAGCTTGGTTCCACATTATTTATTGAAGACTGACTCTAGATTAATTAGAATTCAGGAGATCTGACTTCTGTCCGAGCGTATCTTTCTAGAAACATCCAAACAGGGTTACTTTAAAACATGTACAATTTTGATACTAGGGTCCTTCACGTCTCCTGTTTGCCAACTATTTGCATGGGACATACAGAACCTTTACTTGTAACCACACTCTTTACGTATATCATGAATGTAAACTGCTTACTTACTGAAAGGTTGACATGCCAAGCATCAGTAACTGGGGGAAGCGGGGCGTGGTATTACTCAATATAACAAAAACTGTCAATCTAATTTATTTTATTTTTTGTCACACTTGTCAATTAATGACACAACTGTACATTCAGATTGATGTGACTTGTCAGGTAGACCCTACCCTATGTGTGCTTGTTTATGTGCATTCCTATGTGTGTACCATATAGACCCATATATGTGTGTTTATGCTTGTCTGTGCCCATTAGCCTCTTGCTTCCAAGCATGTGTACAGTTTGTCATTGTGAGCGTTACAGAGAAGATACCATTGGTGAAATAAGGGTGGATAATCCCTGCATGTGAAAGGCAAGGACATGTGTAACATACTTTTACCGTATCATTAAGGCCCAAGCTTTCCACTCTAGCTGGTATAGATCCATTACATTCAATTAGATTGGAAAACAAATTTAAGTAAGTGGGATTATTGAACAGCACTTGCAGAGCCTTTTACAGATCCTAAGAGAGCAGCAACTGTGGCTAAATTATCTCTGCGACAAAGAAGGCATGCTAGCTTGTAGCTTATCAGAATGGCATCTAGGAGTGTGACATGTTTGGGTGGCATTTTGTGACATTGACGGGCACAGGTTAGTGCAGTCGACAGCTGCCCACACACTGCAGCGAAAGCCTCTCTCTCTCTGTCTCTCTGCCCCCCCCAACCCTCCACCTCCCCTCGCTCTTTCTTTCTTGTTTATTTCAGGAGAGGTGATTCAATTTTACATAAGGAGCTGCATCCTGGCATCTGTACACATTAGCGAGGTAGGAATTCATATGTCAGAACAAAACACAAATAGAAAGGGTGCAGGTGTGAATACACCATTCCCAATTAATCTATTTGCCCCTTGCACGAGGGAAGAAAAGAAGCGTTGTCAGTCCAGTTGGAGCCAATTTGCTGCTGTTGTGATTTTTCCACCAGAAGCCGAATTTGTTTGAAAAATCCACCGATGCTGCTGCTTTATTGATTTGGTTGTGCTGCGAGTGTGAGTGTTCATGTTGAAGGTGACTGTTGAGGAAAGGTGTCTTTCAAAGCATACACCATTAGGACCATATACATCCAGACACCGATGCAAGCTGTCTTCAGATGTCCTGTGTTTGTAGGTCGTTCTGACCTGAAATTTGTCTTCAGCTACAGAGTGTGTGCTTGACTGTGTTACGATCAGGTGACTGACTCTGCCATTACAGAATATTTCACTTCTGTGGCTTCAAAGATTCCTTTTTTTTGGGTCCATCTGTCGTGTGACGTACCTTCCACCGTCTTTGCTCCACTGGGCTGAATCTGAGCAGACAGTATATCTCTTTAACCTTCAGAGTTCATCTGAATGCTCGTGTCTTCTATCACATTATCAGTTCGGGTTTATGAATGGTTTGCATCTGGTGAAGAATCCTCTGTATTTCCTCCTGTGAAGGCTTTTCATCTCTCGGATAATGATTTACCTAGCCCTCGGATAATGTTCTTCACTTGGCTGGGTTTTCTGGAGGGGTTTTTATTTGCCTCGGATAGGATCCTGAAATAATCCCCCCGTTGCCTTCTGTGGACATCGACACCTTTTTATGTTCCCAAGCTCACTGGTGTTGTTTTTTTTTTTTCCTCAGTATGTACTGAATTGCTAATTTGGCCACTCCTAATGTTCCTGCTTTCTCTCTGCTAGGTATGGATTGTTTTTTTCTTGCAGTCTAAGGATGTCCTGTTCCACTTGCATTGACAGCTCTTTTGAGTGCATGTTGCGCAGCAGTTTCCAAATGCAAATTCCACACAACTCCAGATCTTTTACCTGGAGGAAGGATGATGAAATAATCTATCCATTTAACAGTTTCTTTCACAGCAACTGTCCAATCACTTTTGAGAACTGTAAAAAGCCCTGAACACAACTGTGTATAAACGTCAATGTAATTCCTCCTCCTGTCTTCCGTTTTGGTTGTGAATACCCTCAGATTAAAGCTGAAAGGCTGCACATTAGGCCTTTATTCATTACACAATTGTAATTTAATTATGTTTTAATAAGCCGCCACAATTACCAAAATGTGTCAGTGTCCAAACATAACTGTATGACTCATAACATATCGAAATGACAGCTCAATCTGCTCTGTGTGTGCTTGGTCTGTCTGCAGAATGTCTATAAACATTGAATATTTCATAAGATTTAAATGGCTCTCTCCAGCAATTTTAATTGAGTTGCATCAGCCACAAAGCAAAGCACGCAATGCATAAGTGCATTAGAATGCCATCCCACATTATGAGAGAGTCTATTAAAGTTAACAAAGAGTCGTAACCTTCACGCTTTCTTACTATGGATATGTTGCTGTTTGGCACTCTCTGTGATGCCAGCGTCGTTCCGTCTCTCCTCAGGTCTTTGGCCTCGGCCTCTGTTGTCGTAGAGAATAACGCGCACTTGGCTTCGTTTCATAATTCATCTCGGGAAAAACAGGTGTCTGGCCTCGTGTTCACCCCCCACAATGGGGCGGCTGCTGCTGCCTCCAGGCAGAGTCACCGCGCTTCCATCATCTCCCTCCCTTGCACGCGCACACACACACACACACACAAACACATGCTCACAAACACATGCTCCGTCACATGCGTTCTCGCACAGATTGGGAAGGCTGCCAGCATGCACACTAGTATGCAAATATGCAAACATGCACGCATTTCTGCACAAGTACATATTTCTCCACCTGGCACTAGGCCATATTTTCCTGGCAACAAAGGTTATTCCAACAGATAAACACATTTTAATTACCTGAGCTCCTGTTGCATTGGAAATGAATGTATGCAATCATATCAGAGGAGAGAATTAGGCTATAATTAAGTTTTATAAATGTTAGTATTAATGACTAAGACTCCTCCCCGAGAACACATCTTCTTTGTACTGGCTTCAGAATAATCCATAACTGTATATCACAGCAGACAATGCCCAACATGGCATATAGCAAATTCCACTAGCCGCAATGGGAAGCATATTTCTGTGAGACCGTAAATAACATCCCCTGCAGAGAGACAGACCGAGCACATGCATTTCATCTCCATCCATTATTCATTACCAGATGTTGGTTTATATTAGTTCCCAGGTATCTGCAAGGACTCTGTGGAGATGGCAACATCCCTGTGGTTTTTGCAGCCATTTACTCTGCTCCTCTGCGACGCGGCTCGACCGCTCAGAGCACAATATCTATTAGCTGCCAGACTCGCCACCAAGAGCAAATTTGTTTGGACAATTTCTGATTTTCAGCATTAGCAGCGTGACATCTGTGGCGCTCCTGCGATCCTCTTGATCTGTCTTCTTTGTCCTTTTGTGAGAAACAGAGATCAAAGGGAGAAGTTGAGCTGTTCGCTTTCGTGACATCGCTGGGCTTAAGGGGCGCTAAGGAGAAGCATCCTGGCAATATCAAAAAAGAGTGCCAACATCTCAGCCAGACGGCGAGATGTTGGCACTCTGCTACTCGTGTTTTAAAGAGTTTTTGTCTTTGAAGGAAAAAAAATGAGGTGCGGTGGTGGAAATGGCGCTGACAGTGAACAGACCTGCAAAAAAACAAAGCTATACTGGTGACGAAGTGTGTTATTCTAGCCGTGCTTCTCCGAATCCATTTGAACGCCCACTCAGACGCCTACGGCCTGGCTCATCCATAGCCAGATCAGGTCCTGTGCACAATCCATTACCTGCTGCTTGGAACGGATGGTGGCAGATTCCCGCACTCAGGCCGCCTTTATCGAAGACAAATGGAGGGGGAGAGGGACTGGGGGAGATGGAGAGGTAAACAAAACAGTGGCTTGAGTACAACGGATGACGGCGAGAGACAATGTATGAAGAAAGATGGGGAGTGAGGCTAGAAAAACTTATCAATAGGAATACCTTTGAGGAGATTTAATAAGGGAACATACATAAAACCAAATCCACTTTTGTCTTTGTCAATGGTTTAAGATATTATCATGGTTTTTCCTTGTAAAAATCAGGCATAACATTATGACCAGGCACCCCCACCCCATAGCAATGACATTCCTTGATGGCAGCAGCCATCCCCAGCAGGATGCAGCCTGACACAGGCACACACACAAAAATGGTTTAGGAACAACAACATAAAAAAAAAAAAAAAAACATGAAAAACAGCACAAGGTGTTGACCTTGCCTCCAAATTCACAAGATCGCAAACTGATCAAGTATCTATGGGATGATCCACACAGTCCCCTCCCCTCGACCCATAGGACCCAAAGGCCCACACTAACAACATTTTGTTACCAGACACCACAGGACACCCTCAGAAGGCCCATGTCCATTCTCTGATGAGTCACAACTGTTTTGGAGGCACAAGGGAGACCTACACAATATTAGGAAGGTGGTCATAATGTTATGCTTGATTGGTGTCTAACTGGCTTTTAGTAATACACTGTAGGAGTGTTATGTTTAGGAAACCGAATGTAACAAATTCAACTACTTACCTCAAAAGTTAGTGTATGGGTCCTCGGCTGCGTAGCAATGTTGGAAAGGTTGGGAAACAAAACTGGATGTGCTTATCCTGAGCACAAGCCACCACGGCGTCATCCTCGCACTTTGTTGCCTGAACACACTGAACCACTTTCCCAGACGTGATAAACCAAACTCCCACGCAGCCGCGCTGACAGAGAGAAGCTCCAGCATTAGCTGTGCTCCCTTGCGGTGCTCCACTTTAATCTGTGTTTGGCCAACTGTCTCAACAAGTTCAGGTGGTAGCTTGCCACTGCGCAAAGTGGATCAAATGAAGGGAAGAAATTAAAGGAACTTTGAGAAGTACCAAAACTGGAAGAGTCACAGCTTTCCTTGACTAACTGCGCAGGGTCCCTAGTGTGCATTTTTTCAGGCACCTTTTAACGGGAGATATAAATGGGAGCATTAGCTTGAATCTGACATAACTATCTTTCCGCAAGGCAGGAACTGGGGAAGTCTCCTTTTTCCTCCATCTCTGTCTCTCTCCCTCTCCAAGTTGCCATCCTATCTTTTCTTTTTCTCCAAGCCCTCCAATCCCTTACTCTTGACTGCCCATGTCACATGGGATTATGGCTCCATACACCACTGGATGTTTTTGTCGCAGAAAGACACTTGGAAGTTGCAGAAGAAAAATACTCGGCTCCTATTTAACCGGTTTGCATGTTGAGACAGCAGTTTTCCTGCTCCCTTTTTGGAGCCGAGGCAATGAAACACCCACAAGCATTTAAGTTGCATGATGGATTTTTTTTCACTTTGCTATTATAACGTTAAGAAACGGGCCATGTGATTCCTGTGTTTTGGATTTAAACAACTCGAGATATCCAGTTGAGAGCTTTGAGTTATAAATAGCGTAGAGACATATTGACGCAAGAAGATGTATAAAGGAACTGTTTAACTTTAATAATTCAACTAAAAATAACAGAGTGCATTTTCTTTCTCGCCAAGAATGACGCTGTAGATGGAAATCTTAAGTTGCAATGCGGCTTGCGTGCCAGGCTGTGAAAGCAAACCAGCAACGGTGCTCTAACAGATGCCGTCCAAAGGAAAAGAGGCCTGAATACTTCATCGCGCATCCTCCTTATGAAACGTTCTCTTGTTTTCCATCTGATCTAACACCAACCTACCATAGCGCGACTACAAGTACGAAAGCCTCATGTGCAAGCGGAAAGGAAGAAAATAAACATTGCATGGGCTCCTGATTGAAAGGTTGGCAGTTTGGAGAATCTGTGACGGGGAGCGTTGGAGAAAAGTAGACTCTTTGAAGGCTGGATTGCCCAAGGCTCGTCATTGCTCTGATGGGGCTTCCTAGTATAAAACAGTAGAGCGCTATATTTACACTGTGCCTGTTTGCTATGTATATATCTGTTTAACACTTTAAGAGAAAACCTGCCCCAATATGTAAATGCACAAAAAAGTGATTTCATGCAATTATATAAAGCTACAAAATAGTGTTGGGGACAATATGAGGTTTGTTGTAGTCTGGTAATGTATTTTTGTAATTACGCAACTAAGTAACCACAGTAATGGACAATAAAAAAAGATAAATGGCATTTTTGGCCTGCCAGCAAAAGATATTGAAATTTAAAGAATAATGAGGCTGCAGGGTGGTGGCAGGCAGCGGTGTATTAATGGTGTCCCAATTAGCCTCTAGGCTTTGAATGCTTTATGTTAGTTTATAACTATATGAACCAAGAATCCCCCAAACTCTTCAACAGCAGTCCTTTAAAAATTAATCCGTGATGTGCACTTTGTGTCAGGCAGCGCTTTCTTTCCCTCTCTCTTTCTTTCTGTCTTTCTTTCTTTCTTTCTTTCTTTCTTTCTTCCTGTCTTTGTCAACGATGCTCTCTCTATACCGAGGCTTGGCTTTGTCGTTGATTGGCTTGGAGCGGATAATTAGCTTACATCTCATCATTGGCACAATGACTTATTTACCCTCAAATAACAAGAGAAGACAGCAATGTCTTATTAGGTTTGGCAGCCCCGAGACCTTGAGGTCTTTCATTTATTTGCTGTTTAATTTAACTCAGAAGTGGAACATGTGTGAAATAGAGTGGTTTCAGGGGTGAGCCAGTTGAGGTGCTCAAGTTGTTTTTGTGCCCTAGTGTATTCAAACCCCTTTTAGCATGTTTGTCTTAAAGCATGTGTTTCCAGATGTAAGTCTCGAGACGCATTCTTTCTTAAAAACCAGCTCTTGGCTGAAGTATAAAGTTATCAGACCTGAATATATGCTGTCAGAGGCGAAAAAAGCGAAGGCCGAGCCCTGAGCTTGTACGGGCCAATTCAATTACCCCAGGCCATTGTCTAATGGAGAATGAACTAACCAGGCAAGGGGTTACTTTGGGATGGCTCTGCTGACGACTGCCTCTTGTCTACATGATCTAATTTACTAAGACACACAGCTATTGATTGGCTTCTGCGTGCCAACAGAGGAAAACCGTTTTAGATGCACTTTTTGCAGTTTGCCATCTGGCAGAGGCTGAATAATATGCTACAGGGGAGCATGCATAAATGTTCAAAGGGCGCAGTCGCACGCACAGGTGTGCACACGGTGCAAGGTAATTTTCTTATCGCTGTAAGCCACAACAACCAAATTGGCTCGGGCCTCTACTACATGGGTCAATAGACGCAATCAATGGCCTTAACTGTGAGAAAAGCAAGGGGAAAAACAGATTTGTGCATTTCTGCAACATTCTCCTATCTATGGTTGAATAGGAAGGTCAAAGGGCGAGCACTGGAAGCCGTCAACGCCATGCATTCACCGCAACTGCATTTTGTGCACTGTCTTTCATGAACACCCCCTCTATCCTCTCCTCCCTCCTCCTGCATTTCTCGCTCAAAGCTGCGGACACAACGGTCTTATCTAGCGCTGCCTTGCTGTCAGTGAGAGCGGTCTATTTTGGGCTTTATCTCGAGCAGGGGCCGGGCCCGAGCCGCGGGTCTGAAGGCGAGCCGGTGCTCGAGGAGATAAGGCAGACAGGGACACTGTAACCTGCGTGTCTGCGGTCAGGGTGGGAATGGATGGAGGCCGCCGCGCAATCTAACAGCTTCCTCTCTGCGCTCAATGCATCAGATCAGGATCACAGACAGGCTTACAAGTCTCTTTAAAGGCGCAGTTTGTTTGAAAGGGACAAGAGAAGGTTTTTCGGCGCCTGCGGGTACCTACCACAACAGCGTTAAAATATAGTGAGGTGGTTTAATAGCATCACTGATCTGGGTGCAGCATGAAAACTGAAGTGCTACATTAAAAGATGTGTTTATATTTCTCCAGTAGAGACTTCAGGCTAGTATTTGAACTTTACTGAACAATTTCTGGTACTGTTTGAATGTAAGTATGTAGGGAATTGTTTCAAAAATAACAAAGAATTTGTATTAAAATTGAAAACTTAATGGGGAACTACTGTTTTTTTACAACCTGGACCTTATTTCTGGCATAAAATATGATTGTTTACTGACCCATATAACTTTTGCGCACCCGCGACGGTCGGCTTGTTTACCTGTAATTTGCTAATGCTACGGTTCGTCCACAACCTCAAAATTGGTGAAATATTTAGCCATGTTGCAAAAAACTAGCAGTAGCAAATTATAGGTAAACAAGCCGACCGTTGTGGGTGCGTGCGGCGCTCAGAGATGACATCCTCCAGGTCAGAAGACATCATCCGGGGTCTGTAGGTAAATCTACAGACCCCGGATGATGATAACAGGTAACTCCGGACTCAAGGGGGAATAGCACTAGCGTACGATAACGATACTGGTTAGATGAACGAGTTTCGCGGCAGATAATGCGTTATTTAGAGGCTGCGTTTCGGTGCCCCAGTCACTCCCACTATATGGATATACGCAAATCTAAATATCTCCCAAACGACTACAAATTATGAAAAAGTTATATGGGTGAGTAAACGATTCTACTTTATGTCAGAAATAAGGTCCAGGTTGTAAAAAACAGTAGTTCCCCTTTAAGGACTATTGAATAGTCAACTCCACAAACAGAGAACAGTTTAGCCATTCTCGCTATAGCAGCCTTACTCATAAGAAGCTTGTCTTGCATCTTGTGTATGTAGGAAAATTAACTACAGCTCCTGGATCGGGCCTGACGCTGGAGTAGCAAGTAAGACATAAGTCCACAGAGTCACAGCCTCAGCATATAGCTTGCACAACACAATGCAGGGAGACTGCAGATGCGAATATGTCTGTCTGAGGAACAGGGTAGGGGTGGAGTAGGGTGGCAGGAAGAAAGACAAGAGACAGAGAGAAACCAGATGAGGCTAGTCAGAAATGCTCAAGCTCTCTCCCGGTGATCGGCACACTACCTCAGCCTGACACTTTCATTTTCGAAGCCATTGTGTCCCAAAGTGCCAGCGCGCGTTATCGGCCGGCGCCCCTTTGAGTATCAACTCTGCCCTCCTAATGAAATCCCGTCGGTGAAGGAAATGGAATTCTGTCCCCGAGGCTTTTGAGATTCACATATTTACTTAAAAACAGTCCTCCTTCCTTTAATGACCCCGACCTGTGACTAAATTCTCCCCAACATCATTCAGCTCTGCCCCACACCATGTTCTGAAAGCCAGAGTTATCACTAGCTAAGCCAAAATGACATCTCCCTTTGTTCATGCCCTGTGATTGCATTCACAGTAGCTTGGAGAATTTTTTACTTTATATATATATTTTTTTGCACTGAATCGGTGGTGTTATTTTAGTCCATATGACTCAATTATGCATGGGCTGTATTTTCAGTGTTTGCTCCTTGGGTTTGAGTGAGGACAGGCGGCTTACAATCCAAAAGCCTACTATGAACTGACAGTACTGACGCCTTATAAAACCACCTCAGTCTTCCAGAGAAGTACCAAGCACAAGTGTTCAGTGGATGTAAAGCCCTCCTATTTAATCGTGTACATTAGCTGTGGTGTCATTCTACAATATACAATAAACCACACTTTCATCAAAGAGCTTACACAACAGCTCCATACTGATCATCCAAAACTGCTGCACATAAATACGACCTCAGGTTGTGCCGCACCCACTCCTGAACTATAACGGGTTTGATCCTTCCCCTGAGCCTTTCCAGATAAGCACCAAACAGATATAGCCATGTGTTCATTATCATCTTTGTAATATTACATAACCGCAATGAGTCATTTGCACACCAAGTTCGTTGCCCAAAAATGTTGCACGATGCAAAAAAAATTCTCAAGTTGCTTTTCATTAAACTAGATTTTTATGCATTTCTTTGCGAAAGCCATTTCTGAACTCTCAAACTCACCGTACATGCAAAAGTCATCATTCAGAAAGTGGCTTCTTCTTCGCTGCGCGTCCATTCCTTAGACCAGTGTTTTTCAACCTTTCTTGAGCCACGGTACATTTTTTTCATTGAAAAAATCACAAGGCACACCACCAACCGAAAACGTTAAAAAAATGAAACTCTGTAGCCAATATTAACAATATAAAGTCATTCTTGTCAAATTGTCTTGAAAATAAATCAAATAAACACAAAGAAAAAAGTCCTATATATATATATACACAGCAGGGGTCGCGTTAACCAAAAATTTTCCGTCATTGACAGTTTTTTTTTAAATGTGACGGAGGCCATGACTGGAGGCCATCCATCATTTTAACAAAATGCAATTCACACCCCTGACCACTTGGTGGCGAGTGACCTTATTAATTGGCTCTTGTCTCTCATCACAGTTTGCATTCCAAACATCGCGGAACTTTTGTTGGTGCACGATTTCCTGGTACACTGATTATACTGATGCACACGTCAGAGCTCGGCTGTCGGCTAACCATATGTCTACGTCTAGTATATACAGTCAAGGGTCTACGTCTGTGCAGCTAACGGCTACCAAAATGGAATTTACATACCACCATACTTTTTGGTTCCAGTATTGCTTGCAGAACATTAAATGGGAATTACCGTTTTTTTACAACCTGGACCTTATTTCTGGAATAAAATACGATCGTTTACTCACCCATATAACTTTGGTGTCATTTGGAGTCGTTCAGATGATATTTAGTGCTATTCCCCGTTGAGTCCGGAGTTACCTGTTATCTATTCGCAGACATTCGCAGCGGTTTGTTGTTCTTTGGCCAGCTGTTCCTCTATCTGCCTCCGCATCCTCCTTTCAACGAACTCCTCATCCGTATACTCTGGCTCAAAACGGTAAGGACGTCCATCATGAACAAAGTCATCGTCCACATCCTCAGAATCCGAAAAATATTCAGCCATGTTGCAAAAAACTAGCAGTAGCAAATTACAGGTAAACACTCAGAGATTACATCATCCAGGTCAGAGGTTAGTAGGTAAATCTACAGACCCCGGATGATGATAATGGGTAACTCCGGACTCAACGGGGAATAGCACTAGCATATCTTAACAAAATATTGGTGAAATGAACGAGTTTCGCGGCAGATATTGCGTTATTTAGAGGCTGCGTTTCGGTGCCCCAGTTACTCCCACTATATGGATATACGTGGATCTAAATATCATACGAACGACTCCAAATGACACGATCGATCATATTTTATTCCAGAAACAAGCTCCAGGTTGTTAAAAAAAGGTAACTCCCCTTTAGGCTCCTGAAACCCTCCTTGAACTTGATGTTTTCCCGATTAGATGAACCACAAAATCCTCCACACTGCTAGATAAGATCAGACACACTAAAAAAAAAACAACACATTACTCACTGGCTCCATTAGCCTATCCTATCTCATGAAAGACATTCTGCTATTGTAGACCGAGCGCAGGGGTACTTATGGGAGCTCAGTTTCATTAAGCGTCCCTGCAAGCCATGGCAGTGAACCAGAAAGCACAAAAGCAGGACCTCCCCTAAGTGGAATGCTGTCATAATTAAGATCTCTGTGCTTCTCATACTGTGACAAGTCAAAATGTCTTCTGTGAAAAAAGTTTTGTTGTTGAGACACCACTAACAACAAGCCTTACTGAACTCAAACGTGTCCAGTATAAGCTTATTACATCTGCCCTTGGGAACAAATGGAACTATCCATTACTATGCTCCTTCAGTGAAACTTGAATGAGTTATGGTATGACCCTTTTTTTCTGTCTCGATGGAGAATTGCAGTTTCTCGAGACCCGGTGTCTGAAACAGCTGTTCAGGTGTCTGAAACCCCCCAGTTCAGTGTCAACTATAGAATGCAATTTTGTTAGGAAAACCTGTCACTGTTTCTGCCTCTGTTGCCCTTCAGTATGACAGGTAAGTTGGTATTTTGCATTTTTTTTTCTTTTTTTGTGAACTTCTGCTCCTTTCAGCAAGCTGTCATGCAATGGATCCAGGTCACGGTTACCCAGGTTGAGATATAGGCCATCCTTTTTGTTTTTTCTCATCTCTCTCAAAAAAATGGGCCAGCTTTGTAAAATGCGTCCCCTTAGATCAACAAGGGTTACACAAGCACCGTGAGGTGACACTGTTTTCCGACTAGCCTGTGTTCCTCTGCCATCAGTTTTGGCTAATTTAGTGGAGACATGCTGCTTAATATGAACAATGCCATAGGCCATGCTGATGCATATTTATGTCTGGAAGCTTCCCAGTTGAGCTGCAGTCATCTCTTATTAGCCACTGCACCACTGGGACAATTAGGTTACACATCAATGAGGAATCTGTCTTTACCACGCTGACCTCTTTATCTAATGTTTGCAATGAAAAGGACAGGCAGCTGTGGGTTTCCAGCGGTGCGCAGCGCTTTGAAGATAAAAATTTTAGCAAAAAAGATGGCACGCTTCAAACTGGTTATTCAATAGTTGCTAGGCAACGACAAGAGCAGAGACCAGCGCTTCCTCTTTCTGAAGCTGTTGGCTTAAAAAAAATAAATAAAATCTCGGCCCCAGCCAGTTGTGATCAAGGATTCCAACTTTTGTCCTAGACTTGTTAAAAAAAAATCCTCATCACCTGGGATCTGGTGACAAATAAAATAACTTAATGGCCAAGAATTGACTTTTATGATCATTTACAGTTGATCTCAGGAGCAACAGGTTTCCACCACCACCTCCGCAGATTTATCTGCAGCACCCTCCTGCATTATTATGCATGCATTATCCTCCGTGTCAGGGAACAATGAGATCAGAGCTCTGGATGAGTAGGTAATCATATCAGTGACACAACATAGCCTTCAGCTGCCGAGAAAACCTGCTGATGGAACTGATTATATTAACACTGCATTCCCCGCAGTATTTTATGTAATGTTCCACAACTAATCTCGTATATGCTCTCCTTGTTCTGTTACATTTTCACTAATCATCCCATATTGTTTTCTCCATTTTTCTGTGCATAAACCCGTAACAGTTTCGAGCTGTAGTTTTAAGAAATCAAGACTGAATGTAAAACGTCGTTAGCACATGCTAAAGGCTTCATTACAACCCACAAACACAATACAGAGTTTTGCTCATTTTAAGGTTAATTTGTGCGGCTCAATTCTTCCTGCGGACACTGTGTCATGCATCATTTTGTGTTTGTTATTCATCAGTCTATGTGCTGTTGCTATAGCAACTACAAGCCAAGCTAGGTTCACCTTTCTAGATGCCACTTGTCCCTGTGCTCCCTCCTTTAGTTTCACCCACTTGAATTGTCTTGTCTTTCTGCTGGTCGCTAGCACTGGTGTGACCCAGTGTTAACTGAAATAAATTGGTGTGAGTGATCAGAATTTCAGATCTAATTTAGCCACGGAGAGTTCTTGACCCTGGAGTGAGGCTACAGCACCAGTATGGACACAAGAAGGTGGCTCAGATAAATGCCAAAGGGGAGAGACAATGAAAGGGACTTGTTTCTGAAATATTCAGACTTTGACTTTGAGCAAGGCAGAAAGCTATCTATTTCTTAATGGCCATTCTCACCAAACTTTGAGAACATAAAAGTGTACACAAAGGACAAAGCACAGAAGGAGTAGGCCTGGAAATAAGAGGTTCATTTGTGAGTGCTTGAATGATTTCCTCACACACTGTTGATGTTGTAGGATCCGCTTTGATCCTAGTCTGATGGCTCCTGCTGCCTTAGATTGGCAAAAACTTCCTGCGATCCACTATACAAAATTTATGAACTAAAGTTGTTAATGCACAATTTTAGCCTAGATCAAAAGGAGCTGACAGCCATTCACTGTCTAGACTACAACCTTCTTGACACTATGACTCTATTAGGCATGCAGTACGTCCTAGATGAAATTAATTTGGCCTGCTCACAATGGAAAATCAACATCTGTCAAATCTATGGAGGCCCAAAGTGATCAAAATTAAATAGATTTAAAAAAAAAAGACATCCTGAATCAAAATTCATATGAATAAATACAGACAAAATATAAGAATTACCATGAAAATGTAAAATAAAATCCAATAAATAATTTTTTTTCATTACACTGGTTCAGCCGAGAAAACGGATGCGTGGTGAAAAGTGGAATTTTGAATTGCGCAACAAAAAAGACCTGAAATAAACTGTTACAGGTTACATTATACTGTATTACATGTAGCCAACATATTAAGTCCATTAAGTACATGACTTAATGACTGAGTGATTTCTTTTTTTAAGGGTGCATTATTTTTCATAAATAATTATGACACTGTTTAGATATTAAGAGCTGTTGCTGCATCTCCGGTGAGAAGGGAAATACTTTGGGAAATATTAACAAAATAAAAGCCGTACAAGTTAAAAAGCTAATTTAAACAACTACCAAACTGAACACATTAAATTGAACACTACAGTAGCTCAGAGCAAATGGGACTGTCTGAAATCATGACACAACCCTGATCTATATTTTTGTTTGTTCCTCCTGGTATTAAAAGACGTTGGATTTTATTGGACATATTCATCCACTTTTTATAGAAGATGGTACTATTTGAGGTCACAGTGCTGCAGTCTATCGCAGTAAGTTGAGTCAAGGACTGATATAGGACTGTATACCCATTACTGTGCTTTAGTTTATACTGAACTCGGCCATGCATGCATGGCTCCGTAACATAATTACAGAGCCGCAGACTGTTTAAAGATGCATTCCCGCTATGTTAAGTGGTTGCTATGCTAACTCATGTGGTAACCAGGAAGCTGTGAGTGGTGGGCTGCTTGTGTAGCAAGCAGGGATGGAAACCTTGGCAAGAAAAGCCTTTTAGGAGTTACTGCTAAAACATCCCAAGTTTATAAATGTCACACACGGAAGACTCTGGATGGCGAGGAGCGGGGCTAACTGGCTGCGAAGGGTTTGGCTAAAGATGAACATTTGCTGTTTTCAGCTGGTTTTTATCTGAGCTTGGGGCAAAACTGTAACATCATTTAGGAACTAAAGTTAGAATCAAGAAGCAACGATGGAGAGATGAGGAAAAGGTTCTTTCTTCTGGTGGTCTCCCATGACGTGGCAGTTCATGTAAAGTCACATTAGAAACAAAAATAACCTTTCTCATATGTATCTAGGAGGGATGCAGATGGGGAACAGTTGACCATTGAAATAGAGATTTAAAAAAAAATACAATTGAAGAAACATAATAGAGAAAACCAGCAGAGTACACAAGTAAAATGATAAATTCAGTAATCTGAATGCCAAATACAAAGATTAAAAGAATTAATTGTTTCCACAATTTCATGCATATAAAACATATTTTTATCAATAACCAGTGAATATATTAATAATGTAAATACATACATCCGTTAATATAGTTTAAAAAATAAATGAATGACTGTATTTAATTGCTTAATATTGACATCAATGATGTTCCATACGAGCAGAGTGCAGTTCAAAGATCAGAATAAGTTTCCGTGCTATGAAAAAGTACCAATACAGATGCTGCTGCGATTTATTTGGCTTCCAGGTTTCCCGTTGCATTACATGAAGTGTCTGAGAGCATTCTGCCCCACAGAGCGGCTGAAAGAATGGCTGCGGTGATTCAGATGGAAAACTTTCGCAGCGCTGCTCTTTGAGGGGCCATGTGCTGCTGTTGATGACTAACGATGATGGCTGCTTTGCTTGCTGCTTTGCTCAGGGCTTTTTTTTTTTTCTCCGTATCAAGGCTATTTCACCACACTCCAAACGTTGTGAAAAGATACAAAGATCAGTGCACAATGTAAACCTGATCATAGTTAATGTGTCACAAATCAGAGGGTGTAGGAGTTATAATGCAAATTACATGACATCAAAGGTTAATAATAAGCCACGCTGCAAAACACTGACTAGGAATATTTGTCTGGTGGGTACATAAATTGCACAGCAACAGTGTAATCAGTCAGTGTGAAGAAAGCTATTATATCTATGTAGCAAATATAATTCCTCAAGAGGAAAATTTAATGCTTTGAGCACAGAAGCCAGAAAATTGCCTTTTCACCATAGTGACTATGTTCTACAGTAGAAAAAAACCCTTTTCCAGGCTTCCAATCTTCCAAAACATTACTTTAGACGCTTGTAATTATATATAAAAAAAACAAATGCAACGTATTATTTTTCACAATAAGCCATGTAGATCGTTGAAAAAAAAAAACACTGAAAAATGTAGGGATGCAGCCTGAAGATGTTTATTCCCAGAAAGTTCAGATAACGAGTTGGTAAGCCTGTTCTCCTTATCAAAATGTTACCTGCAGACGCAAACTAAAATAGAACAGCGAAATAATGAACACGTTGAAATTATGTTTTAACATTCAGCTCGAGCCTGCACGCGAATTAAGCCCTTACCCTGCAAAAGTTCCTCCGTATTATTATTTTTGTGCAGCGCAGACTCTGTTTGATCTGTTACAGCAGGTTATTGCTATAATTAGCTCAAAAAAATGAAAAAGAAAGAAGATGAATCATCCTTTCTCCATTAACGGATGAAACACGGGCCAAGGCAAAATATGCAAAGTTTTTCTTAACAAGAAACAAGCAAATGTGTCCATCTCCACGAGCCACTTAATCCTGCGTTCAGATCTGGAGCTTTGCCAGCAGGATGATGTAGGTGTTTGCTGCATAAGTTGGTGTTTCCAATTTAATTTAGCAGGTTTTTCCTGGAAGTGATGGGCCTTATTTGAAATAAAAAAAAAATAAAACTCATGGAGGAAGTGTCACTGCATTGCAAACATGGTAATTAGCTGATCCCCCACCGGAGCCGCTGCGTTTAAAGAAGGAAGATGAAACAACAACACGAGTGTAGATGACGCAACTATCAGTCAAACCGGGCATCATCGATCAACGCTGCCATCCAGCGCTGTATGACAAATTAAGATGGATGCGAAGAATGCGGCTGTATCATCATCGCGCTGATTTTCCTCCACAAATGGAGCATGAATGCAGCGAGTTTTAAATTTGCTGTCTCAGACTAGAAATTGCTGCCTGTCACCTTTCAAGGCCTCTTTCAGCCAATTATTACTCCAGTGGAAGCAGACACATCCGTCCATTACCCGTCAACTATGTAAATACGGCGAATTAACAATTCACCAAGCAGTCATTCTCCCCCCGACTTATGTGTCTGAGATGAGGAGTTCTGTTTCCCCCTTCTTGACTCCCTTGTGTTTTCATATCATAAACGGCAGAGACACAAGTGGGGAGGGGGAGGAGGAGGAGGAGGAGGAGGAAGAGGAGGGGAGGGAGGCGGTAGCAGCGGCGGCGGCGGCGGCAAGAGCTCGATAGACCGAGCCTCTGTGAGCATGCTGTGCTTGACTCACAAGAATGAGATGTTTCCAAAAATAAAGGAGGGAGGTAAGAGACAGAATGAGAGAAAGAGAGAGAGAGAGAGGCAGAATGTGCTGAACAGGCTGGAACACAAGAAAACGAGAGGATTAACTCCCCCCCACCCGCAACGCCTCCTCCCCCTTTTTTTCCAAAAGCCCTTGGATTCATCACAAAACATGACGAATTAGTGGGAACAAATCTCCCGTATAAACACCCCTAAACACCCCCCAACCCTCTCCTCGATCGCAGTGATGGCAAAAATTATAGAAATAAATAAATAATGATGCCACCCTCAGAACAACTTCAAACAACATCGAATTCAACTTCTGCCTCTTTAATATTTATTTCCCTTTCTCCTCCAGGGTGGAGGGGGGCAGATGTGCCACACTGCGAGCAGATGTAAGCAGTTGGTTGCATGTTGTAAATAGGCACCATAATGTACATGTTGGCTTTTCATCACGACAGATTGCCCTCTGCAAATATAGTACTGTGAGAATATGGTCGTCTCAGCCTCCTTGCTGCGACTCATAATACTCTGAAAGCCCCTATAAGCCAGATAGCAGATTCTGAATATTTTAGACTGTTAGGAAAATGCCTGCGCAGCCTGCTAGTTTTGTCAGTTTTCTCTTACGGGCTTCGTATACTTTGAGTACAATAACTGTGGAATAAAGGGACTAGCAAGCTCATTGGTGGAGAAATCAAATAATCGCAACGCTGTATTCAATTTTCCCGTGACCCAAATACTTGCATCGCGTGGACTACAGCAGCTACACCATCGATATCCTTTGAGACACAGACAGGGACGGACCACTTGGGTGGAGACTGGTCAGCCTTACCAGATGTGGAGAACTGAGGAATGCCCCTCACAAAAGCCACCGAAACCACACTCGCTATCAAGCAGACAACGGTGACAAAAGATGATCTTGATCATTCGTCATCCAGTGCATTGATTCCCCATCAGGACTCAGACGGCGCGGCAGGGTATCATGGGACCCTTTAATCTAGCATGAAAGACACGAGTAATCCTTGTTGGGGGATTACTCCCGACCAGTACTCTCCCTCTTTGCATATTCTAACTTTGCTGTACAAGTGCTTAAGTACTAACCCACCAATCGTGACCTATCTCCATCACTCATCCTAAGTCTTAGTGGCGAAGGGGACATGTTTACTCTTGACTCCCACCGCAAGAGGATTTAACAGTAAAGAAACAGAACCTGTGCCAGGCTTACATCCTGACCCTACACTCTGAACACAAACCGTCTATTCACAGCGGGATAAATAATGCCAAGATGATTTCTGTGAACAAAAATTGCAAGGTTTCTTCTTCACAATGCAATGTACGGAGTGCATGCACACATGTCAAAGCGTAAAACCATTTTTCATCTGTGCGGCCGTGACAACCACAAACATAATACAGCTTCCATATGTCCAGCATTTTTACAACACCTGCTTTTGAACAGAGCAGCAACAGGGTAGGATTGTATAAGAAACAGGAATCCTTACAAAGGTTTTAGTTCCATTTAAAAGGAGTGGTCTAACCAAGTAGTCAATGAAGTTAATTTTTATGGTGAGTGATTAGCCAATAAGTTGCAATTTAGTAATTTTTCTTAATAATTTTACAATTTTCTAAAGAAAATGTTAACATTCATCATGTCATTGCCTTTCTTCATTACTTGCTAAATTACTAGACGTATTAGCTTTGGAGAACGCTGCTGCCTAGCAACAGTGATCCCATCCTGCCTAGCAACAGTGTTCAGATGCTTTATGTTACTGCTTAAATGTCAAGAAAACGTTGTGTACACGCATGCTGGGCAACCGTTAGCCTCTGTAAGCCACAGAGGCTGACAGAGTAGCATGCTAACAACCGTCTAACTTCATGTATGACAAACAAATGCATAATAAAACGATGAGGCCATTGGGTATTTCAGCATTTTGCTCAGACATATTATAAAATAAAGAAGAAAAAAGGAAGAAAACTCTGAATTAAAATGTATTAACTCACCATCCATCATCGCCTTTTGCTAAAAAAAAGTCAGCAAGCGTCACAGAATTTCCACTTTTGAGTTCATGAACACCACAAGATGGCACCACCATTTGAATTCAGCGCCATTCCACTTTCACTTTTGTATAGAAGCTGAATATGCAGTTGCAGTATGAGCTTAGCTTAGCATAAATTATGGAAACAGAGGATAGCCTGGCTTTGTCAAAATGTACCAGAATCAACCAGCACTTTGAAAGCTAATTAAATTAACACGTTATGGCTTCGACTATTCAGCTAAGCAGTCCAAATTCTATTAGCTGTGAGTTCTGTACAGAACATTTCAACACATATCCACTCATAAAAGAACCAAATTTAACATTTAAACACATTTCTTTTTGTACAGAATAAAAAAAAGGCATGTTAATGAGCAAGCTAGCATTGTTATCCAGATTTTAATACTTTGACAGACAAGCCAGGCTGTTTCTGTTTGCTATCAGACACAGCGCTAAGCTAAGCTAACTACCAGCCATGAGATTCATATTTAGGGTACAGACAGCTAGTAGCATCAGTCTTTTTATCTAAGCATATATACAAGCATATTTATGTGTTCAGAATGTGTCTAAAATAAAACCAAACAACAATCGTGTTCATTCTGCAGCAACACAAAATCCAAATCATGCTGACAGCTAACAAAAAACAACCTCTACACTGCATTTATTTCATTGAGAAATTGACCACCTACTGCCATTAATCTATAAATTAAAGATAACGTCATTCAAAATAAATGCGTAACCTACCAAATGTTACATTTAATATAGGGAGGTCAAGAAACGTCACCATAGCTGCGAAGGGGATACCTTCCGGTACATACTGGTACCTACACCAAAGAAAGAACTAAAACTAAGTCCTCCTTCTGAAGTTCTGCTCCAAGTAAATTTCCAGAAAAATGATCTGACGACTAAATCTCACATTACAGGGTGAAGAGAAAAAAAATTCTGTTTAAATATGCAGGACGGAACCTTTGAAGCTCCAACCGCAATTTAATCAGTTAATATTTAAAGCAGGGATATTCTTTACATAAGGCATTTGCATGATGGGCTTGGAGAAGTTGGGTGCGGGTGCTTGCTGGAAATTAAGACACACGCTGACTGGGATATTACGTGGAGGAATCTTAATCCACGTACAGATTTTTATCAGACTCCCCATTTATCATTGGTATTCAGAGCCCTGCGCCGCCTGTAATAGCTTGTCAGACAGTAAATGCAGCAACATTTGCAGAAATCCACCCCCAGGAATCAAAATCATCCTTATGTTGTACTGAGGGCTCTCTCCTCCTTTAGCTAACATCTAAATTACCATGGGAACTTATTATCAGTTAAGATCTTACATTGGAGGCTTTATACATATTTGGATATGGCGCTAAATGTATGTTGTTTAGAATTCAGCACAAGCGTTAGTCCAAATTAAAAATCCCCTTTTTGATTTGTTGACACTGTCCCAGATGTCTCTTGTTATTATATCTAATAGCTTTTGGAAAATGACAAGTATTTATTCATAACAGAAATAATGGACTATGAATGAACACAGCAGAATTACAGCAGGCAAAAAAAAAATAAAAAATCCAGAACAAATAGTGACATTTTGGGTAACACCTACGCATGCAGACACAGTTGTACATTTGTGATCCTCACATTATCATTCATTTGTCCATTATCAATCTGCTGTGGCACATTAGCTATAAAGCTGCAAAGCCATTAGAGAGAAAACTACTGCTGCTCCGCACTTTGAAGACCGTGCAGTCCACAGCTGAAAAGAGAACTGTTTGGCTTCACAGACTTCTCTGACACACTGACACTGGATTGATCTGTGTGCGAGGCCAAACACGAATGCCTGAAAACCTGCAGCCACAGACCCCTCCCTCCCCACCCAGCCACCCACCACCCCCCGCACACACCGCCGCACAACCGTTTCCCCACAAAAATGATTTGACCAAACGCCTCACGGAAAACTCAGTAAATGTCATTTCACAAGATGAATTCCCTGGAGACATTATGCAAAAGCATATCGAACCATTATATTTCCAGCGCCGTGCTCAAGCGGTCACACAATCAAACAAATATGAAGAGCAGGGTGATGCCAAGGCGGAAAGCAATTCTTTCTTTTTCCTGAGTAGCTTGTCAGAAGATTGAGTCGTCCACTTCGTTCCATTCAAGGCAGCTTTCCATATTTGAGTGCTTCTCGGCATTGGACACTTACTGCACTTTAATTAACGTTTGGCATGCGTTACACAAACAGGAATTGCTTAAGAGCACAGAAAGCCTCACATTAAATGAGCTTTTTTTATATATATAAAAAGAGTTTGGCGGTCAACAGATGGTATTTATTAAAATTAGAGACAGTAAATGAGGTCCATTGTAAGATTTTTTTTTTCCAGAGCCCACTGGCAGTCCATTAAAAAACAGAAAGTGCGCGCGCAAATCCACCGGGATACAGAAAGAGTGACATGGGATTAGGAATTGTTGTGTTATTCATTGGCAGCCAAAATCCAATTGAAAACTCTTCTGATCGCTAAATGAAAAGTATCTCAGGCAAAGCATTATAATTGCCTCACATATTTTTTTTTTCCCTCTCTTCCATGATCTGAACACAAGTGCACAGAACCGATACCAGTCAGATGGTAATTGCTTTGATTACGAACAATATGTTTCTCCGGAGAGATGGGTACCTCGGAGGGAGAGAGAGAGAGTTCAATGTGCGGGCTTGTCTGCCAGAATGAACCGCTTTCAAGCCGGCCACCCCTGCCTGTCATCTCCTCTCAGACGCAGAGGGAAGCAGAATTACTGGGGCACTCAGATGAACACGGGAGAAAATGGGCCAGTGCTCAGAAGTGACACCGTTTGTGATTTGCATATGCTGAATGAGGCTAAAACATACATAAGTGTGATGTTAATTCGCAGCCCCGGTCTCAAGTAGCGCAATCCCAATTTGAATAAAACCCCTAAAATGTCCCGTCTTGGCTCGTCCCGCTTCTCGATCTCAGGAAGCATTTTACAGGTTTAGCATAATGGACAAAAAGTGAGTGATATACGTAAAACCAAACCAGAGCATCTTACTTATTGGTCCAAAGCGGAATGATCAATGTCCAAAATGTAACAGTAATTGCCGTGCTCGTAATGAAAATGGACCCCTAATAGATATTTTTCATCAGCGGAAACCTGCGGTCCGGCATGCAATTACCTGGAGTGTGTACGAGCAATTTCAGCATCATATTTTGTGTTTTCCGGCACCTAGGCTGAGGTCATTACTTAACTGAATGGGATGTAGGGACAAAATAATACTAAAAAAGAAGAGGGCGACAAAAACAAATAATCTACAATGATGTCTGAATCATACAGAATTGGTTATTGCAAATCTTGTGTTATTCAGTTCACTCTTGCAGATGGCACATATTGACTTTCAAACATTGTCAAAATATTGCAATCACAGTCTTTTAGAAGAGAAATACCACTCAATTTATGAAGAAACGCGCCTTTGTCCTGTGGCCTTCATTAGCCTTACGTTGTTATTGCAATGTTGTTCGACAAGAGGTACTATAATATCTTGATGTTCCAAAAGAGAAAAAAGTCCATATTTCTGTATCCTTGAATAAGCCAATGACTCTATGTATGAAAGGTGGGAGGAATCTTTTGTGTCATTTGGTTATTTTTGTGTGTTATTGCTGCGTTTGGGGGCAGATTTCTTGTAAATCCATATGCATTTAACAGGAAACGTTCATTTGTTCACATTTGCATATTTCCCCGGTTCATTTTCACTGCGGCTTCACACCAATGTGACCTTAATACCGAGAGGATGGGACATACTGCCATGTCATTTGTGTCCACAGGGCTCGGCGTAAGGACGTTCCTTACCCCGTTAGAGGTTTGCCATTATTCCATATGGAAATTGCATATATTACATCAGAAATTCAGTGGTATTCCTCTCTAACGCAGAACCCGCAAAGGGCGAGCGTGCCTGGGGATATATTCACAGAGATGATTCCCATTAAATGTCACAAGACACTTCACATTCGCTGACAAGGTTTAGCGTTCTGTTTTGACAAGCTGTCACATGACAGAAAAGATCGTTCTCTAGAAGAGACATTTTTGAAAATGCAATCACTTTCTCTATAAAATATATTTAAAAAAAAAGCACAGACGTACATTACACATAACCCATACACTTAAAATTCTTGTAGAAACACCAACCACCAATAATCATGAATACAAAATATGCACATGGTGACCTTTTAGCAGTGGCTTTGAAATACCAAACAATCGTAAAGATTCTAACCCAGTGTTGGTTTTAAATGTTTTATATTGAAGCCTGAAATCCAACACAATGCAGTTTGTGAACAAAAACTGTTTACCTTTTAAGCGGCCTGCATCTCATTGCAAATTGTGAAATAGCCATGAAGTTCATCAACTGTTGGCTTTCTGATTGGTCAGCTGACCACCTTTGTGGAGTCCCCACTTCCTATGTTACTGTTGCTAGGCTAGACAAACAATAGCATTCCATTACCAGAGTCTTGGGGTAATGACGGCTAATGTTAGCAACTGTGCTAATTGGAATTATTACTAGTCTTGTCACCAGTTTTCAGTTTTTGTTTCCTCTTCGGTACCCTTACTCGCTAGTTGTGTGTTTTTCTCGTTTTTGAGGAGAAAAACCCTACGCTAATGCCAAATTTTTGGCTAACCTAGCAACAGTAACACAGGAAGTCGGAACTTGACAAATGATAGAAGCCCTCTCATTGGTCGTCAGCAAACCAACCTGAAGGCCAACAAAGGGCATTGTTTTTACAGTCACACACAAGACTTACACCCACGATACTGGAGTTTGAATCATACGAGAGAACATGAATTTTTTTTGTCATGTTTTCACTTGTCGTGTTCTCTGGTTTTGTGTGGCTCTTTCCTGTCACTTTCAGTCGCTGCTTGGTTAGGTTAAGGCAACAGAAACACTTGGTTAGTTTTCAGAACAGATAGAAGTTTGGGTTGAACTACATCCTTTCAAATTCGTCCTGCAAGTGTGAAATTGGGCGGCCATTTTGTGTCCAAGGACTCCATTCTTAAATTCCATTCTAAACTCCCGTAGCACAGGTATGTGAAGTCAAGTAAAAAACTCATTTTGGATCCGAAGATCTCTAAACTCAACACTTTACTAATCACCATTTCCATGTTTACCAGTTCTTTACCTGGCTGCACCATATGATCTCAACCCAATGACAGGGATAAAAAAACAAATTTTGCAAAATGGAAACTTTTTATTTTCAAAAAGCAACAGATTACACAGTTAACTTTCAGCAAATGCAATCCTAACTGAAACTGTACTCACATTCGGGACTTCAAAATGAAAGACTCACATACTTACACACAATCTATCTATAATATACAAAAAAGAATACATAATAAATATTAAAATGGCCACAAGAGAAAAAAGTAAGTCATCGAAAACAATCAGTAGAGAGAGCAAATGCAGGGAAAGTAGAAACAAGACGGTGTGCCTTAAATGTCTTTTTTTTTTTTTCTTTTCTTTTTTTTATCCTTTTACATTTTTTACAAATTGTGCAAGATTTCATACTAAGGCTCTGGTCTTGAAGTGACTGTTGTCTGATCCACACGCATCCTCGCTGTGATACGCACACACATGCATTCCCTTGCACGCACACACACACACACACGCTCACACACACTCCCTGTGCTCTGAGCACTCTGTGGGGTGTAGCAAACCACTGCAGAATAAAAATGGGCTGCTCAGTGTATGGCCTGTGATGCTCATGGGAGCGGACCAGCTTTTAAAAATGGACATGCACTTCACGCTGATGTGAAAAAGAAACACACGAAAGAAAAACCAAAAACTCGCATCTAAAAAAAAAATAAAAAATTTCAGGAGTGAATGAAAAAAAAATTAAATAACAACCAAGAAACATGACAATATCATAACCATTAAGGCAAGAACACCCGGAGTGGCATCAGCAATACTGTAACAATATGATAGTGTTTAGGTACATGGATATGATGAAACATTTAAACTACTTCTTCAATGTCTTTTTTTTTTTTTTTAAGCACAAGGTTGTTCTTAAAAGCAACTTTTTTTAAATCCAAACATCACTTCATCTTTTTTTTTTTCCTCTTTTTTTCTTGTAAAAGGTGTTAGGAAAATAACAATGCCAGACACTAGGGACATATGGATCGTAAAACTACAAGAAAAATCATTTCTAGTTTTAAGTTGCAACTTCAAAACCACACATTGTAAATCCCCCTCCCCCGCCCACAATCCCTCATCGGTGAGACCCCCCCATCCCATCCCCCCCTCCCGTCCCCGTCCCCTGCCCGCCGCCCCGGTAAATGAAAAAGATATCACTTACATTAAAACCATTTCTATCCTCTTGTTGATGGTGTATTCCAACAGTCACCACGTTTTGCTTTACTTACAGCGATTGTGTAGTCTGTTGCAAATTAAAGCATTCAATGTTTCGTTTGGGAAAAACAAAAATGGGAAAAAAAAAAAAAAGTTGTCCTTGCAATTCAACTGTTGACCAAAAGAAACGCATCTTTACATCTTCTTTTTAGTGCAACTCTTAAAATGTAAAACATTTCCAGTGATTCCTTGAGAGGTATCGTTTCTTTGTTTTTTTTTGTTTTTTTTCTTTTCTTATATTTCACACCTCACAGAATAATCTTCAAAATATCCAAAGGTTCGTTTTCATTGTTTTGTCAAATCTTTTTCCTTTTTTTTTCTCCTTTTTTTTTCTCAACTTTTTGCATGTCTGCATTGGCATGGCCTTCCACAATGTCTGTTTACTAGAACATAAACACAGGAGGGGGATCCATACCTCCTGCGTATTCCCATTCCCTTCAGCCTCCACGTTTGATACGTTTCGAACTCAATCACCCCGGCCAAGCCACGTGATTGGCAGTTCCACCTTCCACCTCTGAAAAGAAGGGTTAGGAGAAGGAGGAGCAGGAGAAAACTGGAGGATGAAGAGAAGAGAGATAGAAAGAAAGCTGTACAATGGGAACGAGCCCAGATCAAGATCAATCAGGGTAATAGAGACATAGATGAGGGAAAAAAACCCACAGCAAAACCATCATATAACGCAGTAGGGTTCCCTTGGTAACCTGGATTTTCTGCAGTAGAGGAGTGTGGTGCTGAAGCAGCGCCGGAGCTCCCTGTTGGAGAAGATGCAGATGAAAGGATTGACCCCAGCCTGGGCAAAGCTCATCCACACGGCTGCTGTCAGGTAGCCCCCAGGAACCACAGGGCCCCTTGCAAACACCCGCCAGTAGCAGGCAACCAGGTAGGGCCCCCACAGAGCCAGGAAGAAAAACGTCATGATGTAGAACATCCTACTAATCCTCTTCTCAGTTTTGAACTCATCCAACACCAGTAGACGCCTGCGGCCCGCTGCGTTGCTGTTCTGCCTGATGCCCAGCAAAGTAGGCGGGGTCGGGCCTCGACCAAATCCGGCCAGCCAGTTGGCCGCCGCCTGCCCGCTGGCGCCTGGCCCGTGGAAGGTCCAGTTCTGGCTGACAGCAGGCACAAACTGGACGGGCTTCATCTTTCGACGATCATGGACGAAGAATATAAGCTTGAGGTAAACCAGCTGTGTGGCCAGGAGGATGAGCGCCAGCAGGAGCATGAAGCCCAGCGAATCGTTCGCCCTGAAGGAGCGGTGCTGGAATGTGCACTGGTCCTCCTCCCGGATAAAAGAGTACGTCCCCACGTCTAGCACCGGCGGGAATGCCATAGCCACCGACAACGTCCACACCATGCAGATGACAGCCAAACACGTCCAGAAAGTCAGCCTCTTGGTGTAGAATCGGTGATGTGCGATGGCCAGGTAACGGGTGACGCTGACGCAGAACAGCATGAACGCCGTGTGGAAACAGGAGAGCACACCCAGGAAGGCGATCACCTTGCAGGTCAGTGTGCCATAGGTCCAGGCAGATCCATTCTTTACCGAGGTGAAGACAAAGGGGAAGCAGATGGCGGAGCGCAGGATATCGGAGGCGCACAGATCCAGCAGGAAATAGTAGGGCGCTCGGTGCAGGCTCTTGTCTTTGACCAGCAGGATGGAGATCAGGAGGTTTCCGACCACGCCGACTCCAATAATGAAACCCAGAGAGGTCAGTTTGAGGAACGTGGCGAGAGGAGAGACATTCTGCAAGATGGTGTGGTCCCCTGCATGGCTATAGTTCGCCATAGATGGAGGAGGGATCATAAAGATAGCGGAACAGCTTCAGCCAAGTATCATGATCTAGAGGTGGCAGGGGGAGGCGATAGATCCATTTGGCGGTGTGCTTTGAAGAGGTTTCCAGGCATATAGGCAACCTCTCCTCTAAGGCATCCTTTGTTCCTTTGTCTCATCACACCTACAAAAAATCCCTGAAAAATATCATCCACCCATCAGCATTCAGTCCCAAACAACAGCTGCAATGTTTTCAACTGCACAATCTGGAAATGTGATAACAAAACACAGACACGCACAAAAAAAAAAAAAAAAGCAACAATCACCACATTCTCCCTGTCATTTATTTAATTATTTGCTTTGCATTTTAACATTTGGAGTGCGGCGCTCTGCCTCAGCCTGAGCACTTTGTCTACAGAGAGACACAGACAAACAGACAGTGATGGAGCTTGATTAGACTGAAGCAGTAATCCCTGATAGAATTTTCTTTCACGTGGTTCAGGAATCTCCCGAACAAAGGAGGAAGACAAATTTTTAAATAATGCTAATAAAAAAAAATAAAGGCACAATCCAGCCTTCATTAACAAAGATGCATAGCCTATTTTTTTTTCTTTTTTTGAGTCGCACAGGGTTGGATTTGTTTGAGAGGGGTGGGTTGGGAGGGGGCTGCATTTTCGGCGCACTGTGAAACATTAAGAGAAATGCAGACCAAAATAAAGCGTCCCTTGATCACACCCTACACCCTGCAGAACAGAGGAGGAAGAAAGGCTCTCTAAATCGGCGGATGCCTCGATTTAGAGAAACTCGCCCTACCTCTATGCGCTGTGTGAGGGGGGGAGAAAAAACGACGGAGGGCGCACAGATAATAAAGCGTCCCCCCCTTTTTTTTTTTGTCTGATTAAAGGTTAACTGGATTACTGGTCTTAACGTTAACAAGCGGTGTTCTCATTACTGGCGTCTCTGTTGAGCCAGCCTCCATTTTCCACATCATCTTTTATAATTAAAAACCAGAGTTAAGAGAACATCGCGTGTAACACTGACACTACACGGACGCGTAATTCTGCGTTTTAATGTCGGGATTGGATCGAAAAGGGTGGTTAGGAATGGCAATAACAAGGCTGCTGGCTGCTATATTATGGGATGACCTGCTCAGTATACATATTTGTTCTCTGGCAGACCGCACAGTTTGTTAGAATAACGTGTGGTTTCATAATAAAGGCGTTTACTTACGCGTTCAAATGCGTCCTCCGATTTTCAGTCGAGGGTTTTACGCGCGTTTGGCTCCGATAGATTTCTGTTAAAAACATAGCCGGGTAAAAACGACCGCCTTCGCATCCCGGTCGGCCGGATGAAGCAGAACAGAGTAGCGGCTCCGCACGTCCATTAGACTAGAATAATTTCCAAGTCGCCGCTATGAATTGCCCAGAATCGCAGCCGCCGCCGCCGCCGCCGCCACCACCACCACACACAAGACAAGGCCAAAAAAAAAAAAAAAAAAAAAAAAAAGAGAGAGAGAGAAAAAGATCGAGAGAGAGGGAGAGAGACAGCCGATCACGAGATCAATCAAAACCCCCTACCTGTTGATAATCCTATTTCGTGTCCCTCCCGTCGGTTATTTACATTGCACACGAGTCGAGTTTTTGCTGTTTTGTTTTTTTTTTAATATAAAAAAAGCCCGATTTTGTTGCCTGCCCCCTTTTTTTCCTCCACGGCGAATATCCTACAGTAAACGGAGCGCACTGCGCATGCGCCCTGCATCCCCCCTATTTGTGATCCAAGACGCGTCTTGTCTCTTGTTGCAGCAGCAGCAGCGGCAGCGACTCCGTCTCTCTCACGGCAACATCTGCTCGACGGGGACGCGTTACAACATGGTATCCTCCGGTAACGGGGAGAGTAACGAAGTAACGTTAACGTTTCACTGCTGCCTTGCACACGCAGTGTAGATGAAAAAGCACATTTATTATAGTTTTAGATGTACTTCTCATCAAATATTGGAAAATAAAACATATTTTGCATTAATAAATCATACAAATCATCTTTTTTCTGTTTAGTTGTATCCTATAGTTTGATCTTCTTAATAATAATGACATCCTTTTATTTATTATAGCATAGGATGGCTTTTTTTCCCCCTCATATACTCAGTGCTATATTATTGTAAGTTCTGTTCACAAGGCCACATGTCATTTTATTTCCCATGCACATTTAAAACCCCTTTCTCTGTCTCTGATCGTCTCAGTTCTCGACCCATCCATCCCTTTCCTCTTCCGTTATAAAAAACCTCAGGGACAAAGCTTCATGAGACGTGCCCCCAACCAGAGTTTCACTCCCTGGGATTCTCTGCATCTTAAGTCCAGATTCTTACTTGACCTCACTCCTCCGTCTCCTTTGACCTCTCTGATCCCTTCCCTTTCGCCCCCCTCCCTTTCATCCATCCACCTATTTCCCTCGGGGGCCGTCAACCGGCAAACTTCATCAACTGAGCCTTGGTCTTTGCCGATGAACGTCGACCTTTAGAAGTTAACTCTCACGCAGTTTTAGCTCCAACCTCAAGGTAAGAACGGACTTCCCCCCACGTGCTGTAAACATGCATAATTGACAAGCACTTTGCACACTGTTGTTCGTTCTGCCCGGGCGGCATGATAAATTCATGGGATTTGATTTCTCAGACATGTATGGAGAGCTGTGATGTCACGGGCGGTGTAACAAGTGAACACTGATTCGATCAGCCACTTGTACAGTGCACAAGCGAATGCAAGTAAATCTCACTTAGGGGCTTGCACATCAGTGGGCGGGTGGCTTTGCATGCGCGGTGCTTGGGCTATGAATTAATTATCATCACGCATGTGGGGAATGTGTCATTGCTGGTAACTGAGATAACTTACATAGAGCAGGGGGCACTGTGGATTGTGCAGATCTATTTATTTATTTTTAGAAAAAGATGGCTGTGGGTCGTCACTTTTTAATACGAAAAAAAAATTCTGCATACAAATATAATCCTAACACTGCAGACAAAGCATGTCAAACTAAATGTAAGAACAACCATTCATCTTCAAATCCAATTAGGATCAAAATCTAATAATAATTTTTATCATGATGAGGCTCGGATATTTATTGGTTGATGGTAGATGATCCTCAAAAGGTAAAAGAACAACCTGGGGGCACCTTTCAGGAACCTTTTGGTAAGAGGTATGGTTGTATTCCTGAACTGAAGTTATAAAACCTTCGTTGAAACCTATTCTTTACACTTGCCGAAACAAAATAACACAGCTGCATGATCATTCTAGAGGATGTAGTCTGCAAATCCTGTCAAACAGGACTGAAATCCAGTGTTGGATCACCAAAGTGTTGGTGTTATTCAGCATGCTACTACAAAGGGGTCGTCAAAATAATAGAAACGTGCGTCGGAGCAACGTGACACAGTTCAATACTGATTCAAACCACGGCCTCCAAAATGAAAACACAGCTGAATCGACGTCTCTCTCTCTGTTATTCTGAACAAATGCTGAATACCATGACCTTCGTGAAGCTAAGATTTCGATCAATGAGGCCGTGAACAAAAAAATACATGATCAGCAGCGATTGTGATGCGGTCTTTGTTAACGTCAAAGATGCTGAAACTGAGCTGGCTCTGGCTGGTTTTAGTCATGTTTCGTAATATTCGGCTAACAATGTATGGACTGTGGCGTCTTTTATAGTCAGACAAAGGCTAACCCTGGACTTTGAGCAAAACTCTTCAAACAGCTCAAGGCAACAATATTCTGAGGATGTCTTAAATGCTAATCTCCAGGTAGGTATACTTTTGACATCTTGATCTGATTGAGTGCGTAACATTTCACAGCTCATAAAAAAAAGGACAGTAAACTGCGGATCAGTCAAACATCATAGACATTAGATGTGAAAAGCGTGTAAATACATTTATTCCTCACAGAGCTGCTTGTTTTACAGGGACAGGATGCAAACTCTAGTAACGTTGTGCTTCAAGCAAATGTTTCATAGTGAAAGCAGGAAATCACAGTGATCACTTCAGGTATGAGGAATACTACACAAGCACATACAGGCATCTTTGGGGATAGTCAACAATAACTGCAGCAGTCTTTTTCCACACTGAAAGCAATTTTTCTTTGGTCCTTAATCTCAGCAGAGAAACCAAGGATCAGTTCCTGTTTTTGGGACTTCCTGGATCATTTCACCCGTCTCCAACTCCACGTGGTTCCCGCTGAACTCCCCGCATTCATTCCTTTAAGGCACGTTTCTTATCAGTCGTTAAGACACAGACATTGTGCTAGAAGATCCGTGGGAGGTCGCTTAATGATGTATAGGATTGTAACAGCACGGGACAGGTGCGTTATCCCAGGAGCCCCCCCTTCTTCCTCTGATGATCACAGCTGTCCGTTCCGCCTCCGCGCGTACCAGCCGAGGCAGGCGCAGAAGCCCACCACGGTCAGGATGGTGCACAGCAGCAGGGCCAGAGCGTCGCCCGCGTCGTAAGCCTCCGCCGGGGGGATCAGGGTGAAAAGCAGCAGCCAGAAGAGCACTGCGGCGTCGGGAATTGCAAGTTTGAGAGCCATGTTTCCGCTGTTGCTCCTGTTGACTTTCGGGAAGCTGGAGCGCCTGCGTCGAAGTCATATGACAGACCGGACTTCCTGGTTCGCTCAGCCAATGGCGGCGCTGGTAAATATTAACCCTGCGTTTTTCTTTCCTCTCTGCATATCAGCAGCCATGTAGTCTGTAGCACAAAAATATGACAGCACAACACATCTGTTGTTACTTTTATTTTTTTTTAACCCCCCACATAAACTAACCCAAGACTCCAGCTCTGTGATTATTCCACAGCGAGTGGATTTGTGACACTGTCCCCCTTATTAGAGACGATTAGGCTGACAGGCTGTCAGTGCTTCATGTGTCTACCCCTCAGGCCCTGCTATAAACGAGGGAGTCCGTTTTACAGGCTCGTCAACCGCTCTCTCGCGTCTGTAGCTTGATATTCCCCCCGACAAACACATGTTGACATGCATAGGCCTGAGCTGTATGTTCCTCGTGACACTTGCTGGTAAAGGTCAGAAAAAAAGAAATAAAAAAATGTCAATCACAGCCACAAGACTAGCATTTACCGCAATATGGGCGACACTGGCTGACTTAAGGTTTGTGAACTTCTCAGATCCGTTTGGCTGCTCTGACTTCCCTCCCCCAGATCTCCCGAAACACATGAAAAGGCCTCAGCGTTGCGGTGAGTAAACACGCCAACGTACGTCTCACCCCTTGCTACAAATTGTTTGGCTTGTCGAGCTGCGCCGAGGGTCTATGTCTCTCTGTGTGCTCCCCCGGGGCGCTCTGTCTGTAATTTAATTAGTGCGCACAAGCCAAAGTAAAATATTGACCTTGTAAGGCCGCCATACCTCCGTACCTGCCTGCTCGGAGCAAGGAGATGAATAGGCACGCGTTCCCTCTGCGCGCTCTTCTTGCTTTCACCTCATACGCTCCCTCTTGCTTGCTCCTGCTGTCTTTTTGGCAGTTTGTCTGACATATACACACATTTATTTTTATTTTTTTGTGTGTGTGTGTGAGTCCTGTCTGATCTCTATATGGCTGCCTCCAGCTGGCCACGTGGCAATTTGAAGCCCGTCAAAGAACTTTAAAAACGGCCGTATCTGGATTTTGATTGGGAATCTGTCCTCAAATTCAGTCTATGTTAATTCATTGGCATATCCACGCAGCAGCAGCGGCGGCGGCACTTACACCGGATTCCTGCTGTATTGGTAATTGATCAGTGGGAGGATGAGAGAATATCCAGAAATGAGCGTGTCTGTCTAACAGGTTAGGACAGTGACATTAATCTTCCCAACTTATGTGTCCTGCATCGTAATGCGCCGCTCAGCACCTGGAGGCAACCGTATTTAAATCTGTACACTCAGGAGGAGACTGAAAAGGGTTTCTGTGCAGCATGTGCTGTATATGCACCGGTGGGAAAACAATATATTTCCAAGACTCAGTCACTTCAAAGTGAAAATTAAATTCTCTTTTTTTGTGTGTGTGAGGAAATATAATAAAACTGTGATGCTGCAGCTTCTATGTTGACTGCAGCACATCGTATTGCTGTATCGCATAAAAACATTGATGCAAGAAGTATTTCTAGACTTTTTGGGCATGCACAGCATTACTGTTAGTGATTTAAACGTCAAAAATCTGTCATTTTCCTGTTAACTTATAAAATATATTAAGCTATGGCGCGTAATACCTTTGTACAAGTACTTTACTTTGTTTCCGTCCACTGAGACAGCAGTTCACCCATCCGAATCTTGTTCATGTAAATCAATTTGTAAATATGACAAGTTAACTTTGTCTACCGAGTAGCACTGTGATAGTTTGAAACATCAGGACTAAGTGAAAGAGTCAGAAGTCAGATCGTTATTCTAAGCTAAGCGGGACCTTCTCTGTGTGAAATCATGGATGGACTGAAGGTTTCTGGGAGGGGGGGCAGTGCATGGTACTCCAAAATCCTCTCTAAAACGCTCAGACGATCAATACATCAAACTTCGCTCACTGAGGGATAGAAAAGCAACTTAATCACGGATAGAGAATTCGCAATGAAGGATGCTTGAAATCAGCCAAAGTCCTGTCAATAGAAGGGTGTCTAGTAGTGTCTAAGAGGGTGAGTCGAGGTCTCTGAGCAACTTATCAGGAGGGGAAACAAGGCCAAACGCTTGGGGCGTAATAAGACATACCGGCATTTCACAGTTTGTGATGGAAACTAATGAATCCAAGTTTAAGATGTATGGCAAGGTCAGAAAGGTGTGTGGAAGGAGACAAACAGGAGAGGGAATGATACTGCAATCAAGCCCATGGAGTAACATGTTAATGTTTCATGCTTGGTGATGGGGTTCAGCACTTGCATTGACTGAATACATAACACGGCAATGGGTGAAGCGAACACATACACCGATCAGCCATAACATTATGACCACAGACAGGCGAAGTGAATAACATTGACCATCTTGCGACAATACAATGTTCTGCTGGGAAACTATTGGACCTGGCATTCGTGTTGATGTTACTTAGACCAGCCCAAGGGTGTCAAAAAACATGAAAAACAGCACAAGGTGTTGACCTGGCCTCCAAATCACTAGATCCCAAACTGATCAAATATCTGTGGGATGCACTGGGACAAGCCTGATCAACAGAGGGGGAGTCCCAACTGTTTTGGAGGCAAAAGGGAGACCTACACAATATTAGGAAGGTGGTCATAACGTTATGCGTGATTGGTGTACATGGTTTTAAGGCACTAATATTTTCCCCCTGAACTGATTATTAAAGGATTATGCCACCTCTTTCGATCCAACTGAAAATTCTTTCCATCAGTCTGTTCTGACTGCAGCTCCCCAGCTGCCATCCACTGCCCGTAAGTTGTCCTGTAAACTCAGCACTCTGTATGTCAGCCTGTGATTCAAATCATAAAATAGAACAATATACAAAGTGCTCACACTACATGTGATGTGATGCGGGAACATCAATCCACCGCGGTTTAAGTGCTCGAACTGAAATGATAACAAATCGTTACCAACGCTGTCACCTTAAAACTTCCCTCCTCTGGAAAGCACAACTGCAGTAATAATAAAAACGAATAAAAATGTACTTAATCATAATCTCTCTTTGCGTTTGTGTGTTTCCAGTCACTCCACTTTTATATTATTTCCTTCCCTTGTAAATTTAGTAGACGTTTCTTCCCCTCATTCGGGTTAAAGTGCCACTTCACTCGCTGCCAGGAAACGCTGGCTCACCTGGCAAGTATCGGCTTCTATAAAAAGGTCAATCTCAACTTGTGTTTGCATTTTGTGCTGAGATGTCAAATCTCGTTTGTGTCAGCGTTGCTTGCGGCGTATGTGGAAGCTGTCTCGCGTACGAATAAAAGATCCTATACAGATAACGTATTATCTTTAAATTTTCTTAATATGAAATGTGAACCAATAATTTTAAATAAATCTCTGTCTGTATCTTGTATCTTATTTGTTGTGCTGGCGTTATCTGTCCTCAAATGGTTTTCGAGGTGCAACAAACAGAAAGGGCCACTTTTTTTTTGGAGCCCTTGGTTTTGTAAGCATCATCCATCCTCAATTACTTTCCGCAGCGGCAAAGACAGAGTTCCACCTTCACCAAACAGCACAAAAAACATCTCTCCCTGAAGATTAATTATGTTCTGAAATTGGTTTCTCAGAAAACACTGAAAAGCTGACCCTTTAAAGCAATTGCTGCCTTTGTAGTGGCCCTGTGCACCATCCATAATGAATTGTACTGTGGGGGACATGACAAATGGATTTTCCTGTGTCTTTTGTGGTGGTGTTGGAGATGTTCAAATGTTTAAGAGGGCTTGAATCAACACCGGGAAAAGAAAGAAAGGGCAGCTTGGTTCTGCATAACACAGTGTTGGACCACAACTGACTCACACGCTGTTAGGGACGTGGGATGAGCTGAAACACATCACAAACCTGCAAAAAGACGAATGACGCAGGGTAATTATCTATTCATATTGGAAGCTGAGAGGGAGTCTGAGGGTGGATGCTTCACAATCACGCTTCAGAGTGTTACGCTGACAGTTGTATAATGCTCCAAAGGGTAATCAATTCATCCTTACATTGGTGCTTTGTTTTAGCAGACACTCACAATTTGCTTGAGATAATTCATCACGGTGAATATTGAGTCATCTTTTTTACTATTATGCCACGGTAATGTTATCATCGCATATTTGTGAAGCTTTAACCCTCCCTCTCAGTGATATTCTGCCAAACCAAATCACATTCAGGAGTTGGGAAAGCCAAAAATAAAACACCAATGTTGTACGAAAATATAAAGCGAACGGGAGGATGTGTGTGTAGAAAGTGAAAACCGTTTCTTAGGTTTTCCCACCAACACCAGAGCACGGGGAAGAAAAAAAAAAACGGAGCAGCACCTGCAGCCGTGAAGAGATGACACAACAATGTGACTGTCGTGATTGATTTCCCACCTCTCAAAAGTTACTGTCTCGACAAGTTCATTTACTGAAATGGATTAAAATTAATGGCTTCCTGGAAGGTGAAACATCAATCTGCAATACTGTATAAAAATCAGCGCGCACCACATAAGGGCCCGTGTGGGGTGATGTATCTGGGTCTGTGTTAATTTATTGAGGGTAGTTTTTGAACAGGGACGTTCTCTGAAGCATTTTCTCCAAACCACAAATCAATCTAAAATGCTTTGAACAAACATGTTTTAGATTTGTAGTCAATGGTATAGAGTTGGCTAATTTAAACCTGCTTCTGTGACTTCTCCACTGACGCCTGTGAAAAACCTTCAGGCTCTTTAGCTCAAGTTCAGCTGATCTCCACTGGGTGTGAGCCGGTGGTGTGAGGTAGGCCTGTTTTTCTCTATAAGCTGTAGATGGAAGTGTGATGAGAGAGAACCAAAACAGAAATGTTGCACACTGTAAAACCAATACAATAAGCTAAAAGATGCCAAAAAGTCTTTTAGAGATAAGAAACTGTATAGGCTGCCAAGAACTTTTCATGGATTTGCGACCTCTTTAATATACACATAGTGATATGATCTAAAACTAGTGCAAAATTCTCTTATGAATTTGGAGGCTGCCATTTCGTCAAGCTTTAGGCATTTACACTGTATGAAGATGGACAAACCCTCTGTGATGTGTTTTTGAAGCTCAGTGTGGTGGCACCGGCTGTTGCCATCTTGGCTGTGCTTGACACCACCCAACTCATTCAAAAATGGGCAAAGAGGTGGGGCTTGAGTGTGGCTAGAGTTCACCGAGCTAACCGCTACCAACCTGTGAGGCCACCCACTGGCGATTTAAAGTAGCCATGCTTGGCTTCAGGCTATACACTTGTGGCCAAACCACGGTGGTTTATCAGTCAGTCAGTGTACTGTGAAGAAATACCGACACCTATGGCGTCTTACAGTTGTTACGAAACGTCTATGGTGATGACAGCAGGAAGTTAACTACTTAGCTAGCTACACCGACTGCCTCCAAAAATCCACAGATCAATGCTTGTTGTGGTACTTCCTCTTCAATCTATATGACAGGGTGGACCATGTCTGGACCATGTCAGATTATTGCTCTGATTGGTTGGACCATAGACAGTATAAAGATGGATGGCGGAACCTCCTCAAAAGTGAAGCCAAAGCAAGTAGAGCTCCCCCTGGTGGTTGGCTGCAGCATAGGTCATAAGCTCCACCTCCTCCATGTTAGTGGATGGGACTTGCGCCAAACTAAAACACTAAAATACATGTCAAACAATATTTTTTCAAGGATGGTTTCTGTCATTTTGGGTAGTTCATATAATGTTAACGATGAATGGTAAAGTGTCAATTTTTTGGATAAGTTTCATTTTAGTTATTATTGGATACTATAGAAACAGGATGTGACATAATGGCGACTACAGTTGCCATGCCAGTTGCTCCGTAAGGCGGTCCCCTGGGAATAAGTACAGTGTATAAGCCAACATTTCCTTGTAACTGGTGGTCAGGTCATCGATATCGCGCCTCTACGTGGCTCCACTCTCAGACTGCGCAGACTCTGGCTCCAAAATCGCAAGGTGGCGCTGCCTGTAGCCCTGGGAAAATAGCTTCAGTTCGGCCAACGCAAGGAAGTGGCAAGACGTTGTCCATATTTATATACAGTCTATGGGTTGGACAAAAAGTTCATCCAATCACCTGTCAAGCTGTTCTTCGAAAGTGTCCTTTTCACTTTTCCAATCTGTTTCTAAGGACAACTTCTGTGTAACAAACCATGTGTGCCTCCCAGTTAGTTTTAGTATTTACTTAATAAATTTACAATGTAAACAGACAGTTGAAATTTTACTATCAGGTCCCCGGTTTAATTTCTTCACAATTTATCAAATGGTTTTTCTTTATTACTAAAATGCAATCAAAGTGGGCTTGAAGCATCTTCATATTACTTCAGAGCTTCAAGAGAGTTACTTAATGGTTAGTCATAAAAGTGGTTGTTTCTCAGTATAATTGTCCCCGCGGAGTTTCTCGCAGAAATGAATAGAAACAGAACTGGTCCCAGAAGGTTGCTGCAGAGGGCAGGAGTATCTGCCTCAGGCTTAATAGAGAGACATGACAATTTATTTTGAAAATAAAACATCCCCAAACTCCTAGCTAGCGATCAGAGTGATTTATTACACATTTTAAAACTAATCATAAAAACAAATCACCTTGGGAGAAAACCTCAGTTGTAGTTTACAGAATGATAATAATATAAGGTTTGCTTTTACATTTTTCACATATCAGGTGATCAATCTCAAGTATTTCATTCTTTTTTTATGAAAATTTTATAGCTGTTTGTAGAACTGCTCAAAAGGTTTCATTTCATTAGCATCTGTTTTACTGATGAGCATCTCCAAAATGAAATAGATGGACGCTTGTGGAATAGATGGAGGCGAGTACTGTACTGATTTACTCAAGGTGATCAAGCCTTCTTCAGCCGCACACTAATGTGCAGCCTGTGTCAAATATGGCCAAGGGCTGAGTACATCACTGTTATTCATGGCGTGTGTGCGTGTGTGCGCATGTATATGCATGGGAGATTGATAGCTCATCACATTTCCTGTCATGGTGTAAATGTCACCTCTGTGGCTCGCAATGATGAACGCAATCATGTGGTTGGTTCATCATCTGCAGTGTTCATTTCCATGTAAATGTTTGTCAAAGCACACACATGTACACACATGGAGAAAAAAAAAAAAAAAGGAAAAGAAAGCTGCAGTCTAAAGGACAGAGGGGTCTTGAATCATCATATAGTGCTGTTCATTGACGTGGTGGTCGATACTGGATTGGATAAGTGTATGTCATAGGATATTACGGAAATGATTAGTATTTGCATTCTCGCAAGGCTGCATGACGAAACCGTACTCGGTCTGAACATGAAAACTGGACACTGGCCAAAACATAACACCAGAAACTATAATCTCTTGTGTTTTTTCATTTGTATCTCAGGCTAGCTGTTTCTCATAGACTTTGTATAAAAGATGGACATATATGGACAAGTTTGGCATTTTCTCCCTTTACACTACTGACTGCACCTCAAGGGACCCCTCTGTGAAACTCCTGAAGTTTGCAGACGACACCACCGTCATTGGACTCATCCGGGACGGCGACGAGTCTGAATACAGAAGGGAAGTGGAACAGCTGGTCCTCTGGTGCAGTCAGAACCACCTGGAGCTAAACCCGCTCAAGACTGTGGAGATGACAGTGGACTTTAGGAAGAGACCCACATCAACATCTCCTCTCACCATTCTAAACAGGACAGTTCCAACTGCAGACTCATACAGGTTCCTCGGGTCCACAATTTCACGAGACCTGAAGTGGACCTCCCACATTGACTCCATTAGGAAGAAGGCCCAGCAGAGGTTGTTCTTTCTGCGTCAGCTCAGGAAGTTCAACCTGCCTCAGGAGCTGCTGACCATCTTCTACACAGCTATAGTCCAGTCTGTCCTGACCACATCCATCACTGTCTGGTTTGGATCCGCCACCAGGCAAGACAGGGACAGACTGCAGAGAACAGTCAGGTCTGCAGAGAGGATCATTGGTACCGATCTTCCCTCCATTCAGGACCTGTACCGGTCCAGGGTCAGGAAGCGGGCCAGAAAAATCACCACAGACCCCTCACACCCTGGCCACAATCTGTTCAGACTCCTCCCCTCAGGTCGGCGTTACAGAGCGGTGTACGCCAAAACCACCCGACACAAGGACAGTTTCTTCCCCCGGGCTGTCGCTCTGTTGAACTCTGAGTAGTCACAGAGTGTGAGTCCATACACATGATCAATAAACTATTTTTGTATATACTCACTGTACAATAACCCCAGTTCGGTGTATATATTATCCTGTTTTTATGTGTACAATTTGAAGATTTATTTTATTTTTATCTTATTTATCTTATTTTTTTTATTTTATTTTTTTATTTTTACCTTATTTATGATGCTTGAGTACTAGAGAAGAAGGTGCCGGAGTCAAATTCCTTGTATGTGTCATACTTGGCCAATAAAGCTGATTCTGATTCTGATTCTGATTCTGATTTTGCTGCCAGCATTTTGGTTTCTCTCCCGTGAAGTGGCCATATTTGGGTAAAAAAGATGGGAAAAGAAACCCAGAGGGAAGCAAGAGATGGGTCTGACTGAAAACCACAGACTTTCATATACTGTTCACAACAATCGGCGTCCTCCAATGGTGAAAAATGAAGCCAACATGAAGTACAAAAAGCTGCAGCTTCTTAAATGACCGCTTACTGTGGCTCCAGAAGAAGGTCAATTCCCATAGAACCCTACGTGAAATGCCTGAGAAATACATACGTTTATAGCCGGCTATGGGGGATTAATTTCTATATACCTCATCTGTTTAAAATATATAAGTAATGCATAATAAAAGGAGACACGTGGGTGCTCTCTCAGTATCTCTGCCATTGCTTCACCCCACACATTTCTGAATTAGCCGGGAATTGAGCATTGCCAAGATGACAACAGCCGGTGTGTCTCCTATTGAGCTTCTAAATCAATCTTCACAAATCCTATTGCTGACATCTTGGAGGTTTGTCAATCTTTACATACAGTCAATAACCCATAATAGCCTGGTTTACTAGATGCGAGCTAGTAACTGTGATTTTAATAGAGTTCCTCCTCTGGGCAAAATACCCAGGAATAAAAAACACCATTCTGCTTAACTCTAAAATCACATATGAACATATTAAAAATGGAAACCACTAAGAAAATAAACATATTAATCAACAAGAAAATAAATATTGGAATCCCTCGAGGGTTTGTTCCGAGCACAATTACCCGGAGAACATTTTGCATGGTCTAGTGGAAACTCTTCTCTTTATATATCCGTTCTTCTCTAATTAGCAAGCTCACACTTATTCGATGTGACTGTGACTATCGCTTGTCTCAGATAACAGTCCTCGAAAATTCCAGCAGGCAGGTGTGAAGAGGTCCGGGGAAGCAAGTTGTGGTTGTTCCCTCAAGAGGTGAGGAACGTGGATGAAAGTCACGTCAGTGCTGCTTTGCCGGTGTCACATTTATTTGGCTGTTCTGAAACACAACTTTAAAGCATTAAAAATAAAAGTTCCGACAGACATTTGTTGCAGCTGTTTGCCCCGTGTGGCTAAAATTCATGAGCAGTAACATGCAAATTCACTTTAATTATGGATAATTAGTATCTACTTTAATGAGAATGGTAAAGTTTGACCAACAGTCTGTGTTGTTGTTTTTTCTTCTTCCGCACATTGTGTAACTGCCAAATGAAAGGGGCACGCGTGAATAGGAGCGAGCAACGAAAGGAATTATATTTCTGGAACCTCCTCGGTGAATTCACTCCTCTCATTCAAGTTCAGGGCTGTTGTTAAGTGCATTATTAAAGAGGCTCATGCTCACCACCCTTGGCTGTTGCCCTTTGACAGCTGCGGGTAGAACTAAATAACTTTTCTCTGCAAATACTTTTCAGGCAGTAATAGTTTACCATAAAATACAACTTGCAAAATGAGTATACTGCTATATATCGTTGGCCTGATAGCATAATTACCTAAGTCATATTTTAACGTTGATATTGATATTATAACAGTGACCAAAAGATGACTTAGGCAATTATGCTATAAGGCTAACGATATGCTCATCTTACATCTTTCACACAAAAACATATCCAGATATTGGATTTTATTGCATTTTTAGATACATACAGCACCGTAGCACCTTTCTGCGTAACAGCGGCGTCCACATATAAACCGATTCCCTCGTCACCCATTGCTTTGTGGATGACAGTTGGTCGCTAGTGGACGTTCCAGGCTCTCAACTCTAATGCATCCAAACGAAACAAGCAGATTGTTGTGTGTTTCATTCAAATTGCCAGTGTATGGATAGAGCTGGCTCTTCTTGCATCTTCCATTCTTCACCATTTGAAAAGAAATGCCTGCCAGCGGCGCCACTGCTTTATCTTGGTTCACCGGACGCTCCAAGCCCACTATCAGTATGGTGAAACCCAAGTTGTGGATGATGTTTCCTCGCAGTATACACATTTGGGGAACTCTGCGTTAGCATCATATGTCAATCCACTGGCAATGGGAGGGACGTGGCAAACATACCTTCTTCATCAGCATGTAGGCATCACAATAACACCTCCACCAGTATAAAACAAAGCTGCAGATTCTAAGTCTAATCAATATCACACGGCATAAAATTCATACAAAGTGTACTGTTATGGCAATCCTCTATATCCCTGGTGGGAATCATATTGCAAGCCCTAACGGTGTTAATATTATTCTCCCCTCGCTGTTCTGTACTCTTTTCATTTGTATTCTGTAGGCTGCATCCTTTTTGCTTTTCACCTGTATACAGGCACAGACATAAAACTAGCTGCAGTGCAAGGCATCAGACAACCTCTGGCATTAGGTTAGAACGAACAGGGAGAAAATATTCAAAACAGCCCGGTTCTGCAAGAAAATAATACCATTGCCGATAAATGATTGCTTATTCCATTCCTTGAGTGTCTTCTCTTAGTTTCTACTTGAGTGGTTGCACCTGTGCTGCACAATGGATCGAGCTGGAACCCTCCGCTGCCTCTTTTCTCATGCATCATGTCAAATCGCAGCCATAAACAACCTATTAAGTGACCTATTTATCTGGGCCAATTCTGCTGGCTCACTCACCCCAATTACTTTGCCGGTGGAATGTCTATTTTGGACCGCTTTACATTCTTTTATGCTTAAATCAATACTTGTGCAGGACCAGAAAGCTGTTCTGTGTGCTAGCCCTGTCAGGAGCACCTCCTGTCATGGCACATTAAATATGTTACATACCGTAACGCGAGCATGCAGCGACGCATCTGCAGCTGTGAAGTGGAATTGCATATCTCTTCTGTGCCTTTTTGTTGCTTTGTTGTTTAATGAGGTAAGCCGGGAAGACGAAATGTAATGGCTGCCAGACAGAACCGAACCTTGTCTGTAACCGTCTTCATGCGCTCTCAATGATGTGCACTTTCCTGAGTGCAGGCTTGCAGGCTGAAGAATGCTCCAGGACGTCAGTTCCATTTACTTATGAAGTTGTACCAGTGCATTTTCTGCAATTGAGCCGTCAGCGGCTGTCAGTCAGGGGAAATTAACGAGTGTGCTGATTGCACTGCTGGTAATTACAGAGTGCAGCTGGAGCAGTGCTGTGTCAAGGCTGGGAGGTATTTTAAGCTTACGTCTGTCCTTTCTCCCAACAGCCAGGTCAAGTAATGCTCTATAGAGAATCAGAAAAGGGATCTTAAGTGACCGTGGATTATATCTTTAACCACCAGGAGTGTCTGTTCATTTTCCTTTGTAGATAAAGTAGATGACGGTGTCCAACGACGAGATATTGCACCTTTACCTAAAATATACATGCACAGATAATAGCATGATTAGAAGTGTTGCTGTGCAGTTTATTGATCCCTACAGGATCAGGATGAATGTCCGTTTCAACTGGGTGAATGTAAAGTCTAAAGGTGAAGACTAGCAATGATGTGGCCACCAGAGACTATGGGATGGGAAACTATGGGTGTCCACCACACTGATAGCATGCTACGAACTGCGAATTCACCGAACGCTCCAAGCCCACTAGCAGTACCGTGAAACCCAGGTTGTGGGTGATGTTTCCTTGCAGTAAACATTTGGAGAATTCTGTGCATCCATCCACTAGCAATATCTTTATGTTCTGCTTGTTTCAGTAGACAACAAGGTGGGAAATATGCTGGGGGTTTACCTGGGCAAGTGTATCAAGCCTGGAACATCCACTAGCAATCAGCTGTCAGCTACAAAACTGACCTTAAAGATTCTTTGGTGCATCTTCCCCTTTTACAACTCCCAGGATTTCTAAATGGAAGCTTGCTAATCTGTCAAACTACGAAGACGTACATTCTTCCATCCAGGATTCAGGATTCTCTAAAGAGCTGCGTGTGCGGTCTCGCCAGTTCGTCAGTGGGCATTATTTATGTCCGAGACTGAGTAAACTTTAAGTGTTCGCACAGCAGTCTATAAAGCTGTGTGTAGCAAATGACACTGCCACTTAGCCTCCACTGTGGCTTTTAACAAGGCTTTCTTGCAGTGAAAGGACACAAGGGGACTATGTCACTGTCCTCAGCAGGACCATTTATTAGTCAACAGACATGGATTGTACAAAGTCCAGACACACGTTCTGCACACCCACTAACCACATGCTTGCAAAGCTGTAATTGCTGCCAAAGGGCATTTTTCTGAAAGATTACAGATTACTTTGGTAAATGAGGAATTCAGTTTTTAAAAAGATGCTTTCACATTGTCATTATGGGTTACTGAGGGTGGATTGATGGGGGAACAAAATGGCCAATTTTGTTAATTAAAAAAAACCCAACAAAATAAAGTCTGCAAAAAGTGAAGGGCTCTGAATAGTTTGTAAAGAGACTGTATGTCTGCTCACTTGCTGTATTGCAGTACACATACCTTTATTGACTCCTTACCCATTGCTTACCGTCTTTTTAAGGTAGGAGTTTGGGAAATGCGCTTATTTGCTTTCTTATTGACTGCTAGATGAGATAGGAAGACTGCTTCCTGGAGATTTGTCTCTCTGCAGGAAAACAAATGAGTGTATATCCCCAGAATATGAGTTTAAAAGTAAATCTCCTTTCAGCCTTTTTAGGTCTGGGTTCTTTGGAAATGCCTTGGAAATAACAGCCCCGGTCGAATGCATCAGCTAATGATGCTCCAATTTTGTGTTTGGCCTGACACAGGCATATAAAGAATTAACTTAATGTTTCACCAGTGACAGCACTGACAGTTATGGTTAGGGAAAGACTGTGGTCTAGTTTGATGAAGTCCAACAAACGGGGTGTTTTTTCATAAACCTAATTGCAGGCCAGAGTCAGGATGCGATCCTTAGGACTCTGGTCAAATTACCCAATTGGGAAGACAATTTAATAATATGTAATTTCTAGAAGCCAGGGTTGCTCGGCCGTTACTGATGTCACCAGCAAACATCTGGTGACGCTTATCGATGCAACATACGCATGTTGTCAGTGGGAGGCCTTTGGGTCCTATGGGTTGAGAGGAGGGGCCTCTGTGGATCATCCCACAGATGCTTAATCAGTTTAGGATTGAGTGAATTTGGAGGCCAGGTCAACACCTTGTGCTGTTTTTCATGATTTTTGAGTTGACCCTAAACTGTTTTTGTGTGTGTGCCTGTGTCAGGCTGCATTCTGCTGGGGATGGCTGCTGCCATCAAGGTGTGTCATTGCTACAGGGTCTGGTCGAGGTGGGTGGTACATGTCTAAGTAACATCCACACAAATACCAGGTCCAAGCGTACAGCAGAACATTGTATTGTCACAAGATGGTCAATGTGATTTACTTCTCCTGTCAGTGGTCATAATGTTATGCCTGATCGGTGTAAAGTCAGTCAGAGGGCGTTTTTTAACCCCATCCAAGCCAATTAGACAGACTCAGAAAAGGTAGGCGTATTTACCAGCTAGAATATAAGTCCCCTTTGTGCATATAATTGCGACAGCTGTGTCTTGAGTTTGTCCTTTTAAAGTACATTCAGATTCACAGGGGAATGAATCATCCCATTCAAGTCAGCGCATCATATCTGTATTTTTAGTCTCTTTGAAAGGCCTATGCTTTTTTAATATCAACATTTTCCATTTACTACTCGAGGTGGTCAACAAAGCAGTGCAACCATCCCTCCCACACATCGTCAGAATCGAAAAACAATGCAGAACACGCTATGATATTTTATCCAGTCTAAATGAAGAATTAAGTAATCCATTGTAGGTGAAGACACAGCAGATAGTGTCACTTCTGGATAATTGAGGTTGACTTACCTTTAAACTAGCAGCTACTGGCAGGGATGTATCAGAGGTATATTTTTAGGGTATGTTTTGGTCACTTTACTGTTGTGACTCATTTGTCCATGCATTAGTCACAGCTCTCAAAGCACTAGCCTTCAGTTACTCTCTAATCACGGCAACACTATAAAGAAACCAAATAACATTTTGTAAAGCTGCTTAGTGCTTCTTGTCTTTTGTTGGCGTATAAAACAATATTTTGTTCTTACAGAGACGTTAATTAATACTGGGAATTTGGGATTTTTCTTTACAAAGATGGTTTTATATAGTCACAGTGTGTTGTTACAATGGCAGCTTAGACATTTAGATGTGTGTGTCGTGAGTGTGTGTGTCCCACCTAACACTATTTGTCAATCCAAATCCAAAATGGAATGCATTTGATTACTTGCTTTCTTTTTGCTCAAATTTCATTGTATGTTATACAACAAGTTACCGTGCTATTAGAGGACTTCCAGTGCCCCTATTGCTAATGAGCTCTGTAGGGAGAACACGCTTTTGAAGCAGACAAGAAGTAGAAAAGATCAACAACAATTTGTATTTTTTCTCAGAGGAAAAGCAGTTTATAGATCGGAGAGGACCATGTGTAACGCTAGTTGAAAACTGTTGAAAGAGCACACAGCGGATGAACTGCATCCGTGTTAATTCTCCATATTGCTCCCATCCCAGAGTGTGTACAGACCAGATGTTCCCAAATGTATGCAATCGAACACTGCTGTCATTTCCATCCATACAAGGAAGTGAAAAGTGTAGTTGATGTTAATATTTGAAAAACATGGAAGTCAAGAGGGAAGGGAGGAACGAATCATATTGTTTTTCATTTTAATATTAAAATAATACATACATTAGTGCTTGCAGTACACAATTTCTGCCACTAGTGGCCTCTCAATCAAAACATTTGACTTGAAGTAGGCTGGCATGTGCTCGTGGCCGTTATTCACCACAATTCCAGATGAAAACCTGACAAGAGTTAGGTATAAATTATAGATGGTGTAATGTATTAAAGTTTTATTCAGATTAGGTTTAGTCATGTATACTTGCATTATGGTATTTCATTCGAATGAAGTATCTTGCTAACGTACTTACCATTGGGTAAGTCAACTACCCATACAGCTAATGTCGAGGGGTATCCAAGAACAATCACACTACTACTAACTTGATGAACTTGTTATAGAGTAACAATCTTTAGAAGTGTGGCAACAGGATGTAGTAACAGGGGTATGACGGCAATGGCTACGTCGGACGAGATGTCTTCAACCTGGCTGAACTCCTCCTAATTAGAGAATCCATCTTAACTGTTGCCGCAAATGGATGCTAAATAAAATGATCTGGCAAGATTTATGCATTCACATGCCCCAAAACTCCACCAGAATATATCTTCTTTGACATGCCCAAAGTGGTTCTACTCCCTGAGGAGCTTTGAATCTGCCACAGCGGAGGGAGTTTCTTTTTTTTCCAACTTTTAATGAGAACTTTGGATTCATTCAACAGAAGAATATGACCTGCAATATAGGTTTACGGCCTCTTAATCCAACTGCGCATTCATTTCAGCCAGGCAGGTTTGGGCCAGTCTGTTCCAACTGATGAGGCTACATGAGACTTTTTTAAATTCTGTCTCTTATTTTGATTTATTAGCGACATACCAGCATCTATGTAAACGTAGCCACTGACAGGTGAACTAAATGAAACACACTGAAAGGTTGGAACATTGTTGGTAACATTTAGTAAAATAGGTGGTTTAGGCTTTTGTGTCGATTTGACGCGGTAGCTAATGTGACAGCCTATACCCTACGACCCTAATGTGCCTGACATGCACCTCCCCAGAAATGTATATATGCGCCGCGGAGAGGCAGACCTCAAGAGCTGTGATTGGTCCACTTGGTAGTAGCGTGTTTCCACTTTAGTATTTCCGACTGTTTATCCATCTCTACAACTTTCGAATTGATTGTTTTGGATCAACAAAGATGGAATACATCAAGAAAAGGTTAACTGGGGAGGTGTGGAGATAACCAAGATAACCAGATCCAAAAACCAAAAGATGATAACCTCTGACAGATATTCCATTCTTTAATGCTGCCAGCTGACTATTTGGTTAATCCCTGCCCCAAACTGTGACTGTCCATCTGTAGCATAGCAACCGTAACTAGGCACAGCAGGACATTGCTTTGAATCTTTCCGCATGTTGAAGTGTTGAGCATGGGGATGTACTAAGTGTGACACCGTGTCCACACAGAGGGAATTTGCCCTGAAGCATCAGTTCCAGCGCTCCATGAGTGTATAGTACACACACAGGAGGTGTTCAGGTCACCCGCGTTTTAGAAGCACTCTGCTCCCAATACACAGTCATCACAGTGACATGCCTGGATAATAGGAAAATAGGCTTGAAGCGTAAAAATACATTTTTTTGGGTCACGTTTGTGGGTTTATGCCGTGACACCTGGCTCAGTTAAATAGGGAACATCGCTTTTCTTTTTCTATGAAATTATCTAAAGCAGTTATTAAAATTAAAACTGTAATACTGAAATAACTTTAGAAAGCATCCCTAATAACCAAAACATTTGTAATTATAATAACTTATTTGGTTGAATAAATTATAATATTCCATTTTGTTATGAAAAGATAATAAGTGACTCATTTCAACTCTAAAAGACTCATTTCATGCTGTAGTTATAAAGAAGACATTTGTGCCTTTCTTGGAAAAGGGCTCAAGATTACTGCTTCAGTTCAGCTTAAACCTCAGCCTTACATAATTCTTTCTCTATCCTCTGCTTCACATTGGACAGGCCGGGGTCATCCAGCTGTCTGCATTTTGTGTTGCACTCGTGCGCGTGCTCGAAAGCTTGTTTTGGTGCGCGTGCATTGCTTGCTTGTGTGTTCGAAGAGGCTACGTGAGGCTCGCTAAGATGGTGCCAGGAACACAAGGAGAGAAGCGATGTCAGGGATTTAATAACATAATCCCTACAACCTCGCCATAACAGCAGGGGAGATATCTAATTTAAAAACAACACCAAAAAATGAAGCTGCACTGTACTTTCCCCCATTTGCTCCTGTTAATTAATTTTCCCCCTGCCGCTGCCACTGCCGTGCCTTCATTTGTATGGCGTTGCCATCTCTGCCTGCTAGAAATATTTACAATGCAAAGAAAATAATGGCTCTTACTTTGCTTTGTCTGGTTTGTTTGTAAGCGCGCTTGCTCCAATCTATAAAAACATGATTTTGCACACAAGGCTTACATAGATTTCTGCAGAGTCCTGGCATTGATTGGAGATGCAATTTGCCAACCTCTGAAATCCTTCAGGCCAATTTCCATACACTTCTTGCTTAAATAACAAACAATGCAAACAAGTGGAGGGTAGAATAATAAATTCCAACAATGCCTAGCTGAGGAGAGGAGTTTGTGAACAAATATAAAGTCTTTTGCATTAACCTCCTCTTAAAGCAAGGGTGGAAAAGATGCTGCTTTTACAGTTTTGTGTCTGCACAGCAGCAATGAGAAGGATGCTGTTATTTCTCTGCAGCGACTTTGCAATCAAATAAAACAGAACTACTGAGATTTCAAATTGGATTCCTATGATTGGAATTGAAAGTATACCTTATTCTCAAATGAATTATGCAAAGACACAAACACAAGCTTATCACGTAAGTCGTTATGTCGCCTGGATGCCTACAATCGTTTGATTGCGGGTGTTATTTAAATATCGCAATGCATTCACAGAGTGGCATTTTCCTTCCAAGAATCCTCCATTGTAAACAGAACAATAACACTGTCATGCAGGTCATTCTTCCCGCATGTCCGTGCCCTGCTCGCGTGCCTGGCTAAATAAACACAGAGAACGTTCGTAGCCAACAGCTGTTGACCGTCCATCTGACCTGGGAGACTTGTGCGAACCTCTGGCACTTGGCCGAGTCAGCATGCGCTCACACAAACATACAGGCGTTCACGGTTTGCACTTTTTCTTTCCTGCGTGGTGAGAGATATCAGCCTGACTGAACGTTATTGAGACCCAGAGGATTGCATGCACTCAGGCATGCACGCACAGACGCACACACACACACACACACACACACACACATACACACAGAGGTAGCTAGCGGAGTAGGACGCAACCTTGAAAAAGCCCCGGTCCCTGGGGTATCTCACTGAATGGCCTGTTTGCAAGAGCAGAACAATTGCTCATTCACTCCATCTTTTCATCCCTCCTTCCATTTCTCCGTCTATCCAGGGAAAAGAAAAAAAATGAAACCTTGATTCGTGAGCAATGACTTCAGGAGGCAGATGCTTTCCTGGGACCCTTCAGTGGGACACTGGAACATGTGATGTTTGACAAACATGGAAGATGCAAGTGTTAGCAAGTCTTACCAACCAGCCTGTGACCTACAGTTGTAACCTGGCATTATTTGAAAAAGCAAGAGATACCTTTTTCGTTAACTATATTTTTATTGGATTGAATTAAAAACATGGTGCTGTATCAAAGTTTATTGTAACATAGTTAAGTTTAGACTTAACTATGAAAAAAATGCGCTTGCTAAATGCTGACCTTTGCTTAATCCGTTATGCTTTTAGTTGTGGTTCAGGTAGTTGTCCACTGAACCCCAACCCATTCACATGCTGAAGGCTCCTCGTGCAAGATGCTGAACCTGAAATTGCTACTTGGTGGCTGATGAGCACCTCCCATTGGCAGATTGGTGTGTGCGAATCACAGAGTGTAGAAAATATGGACGAAGAGTCTTCACTGCCTTTGATTGGTCAAACTGACGCTAGAATTTCAGGGATATGAGTGGTGCCATGTTGCGAGTTATGTCTTGACTCACTCGCGTTCTTACTGCGCTGTGCTCTACCTCCCCTAGCTACGAAGAAATGTTGGATTTTACCCTGAACTTCCTGCTCTGGTCCTACGACGCTTCTTGGAGCGGTTTTCATGGCAACTATTAGTCATCGTGATGTCACATTGTCTTTCTATATTGTCAAATAACTAACTAAAAAAAATGACACTTGAATATATACTGTATATGAAAATAGGTCTTTAAAGAGTTAGTTAACTTTAAACATTTAAGAGTTAGTAGGGATTAGTTTACACTAGCTAGCTACTGCTTATGCTAGCTGCAGCTTATGCTAGGAGCCACCATAACTAGCTATAAGGAAAAGCTAGATCAGAGTTCTAGGTGTGGACATCATGGCATAGTTAAGAGACCAAGGTAGCAATGCTGGTAAAGTGATTTTGATCATAAGTCAGCGAGCTTTCACTCAGGTTTTCACCCAGGGTTACATGTTATAATGGTAGCATCTAAACCTAGCATGAGTTTACGGTAACAATGGTAAAAGTAGAAGTGAATTCCACTATGAAACTGTAGGGGCGCCGTGTGGCAGAAAATGTATTGCTGTGCACAATAGAGCTTTAAAGAGCTAGTTAACATGGAGCATTTAAGAGTTAGCAGTAGCTAGCTAGTTATTCTTCCTAGCTATCTTATGCACTTTACGGTAGCTAGCTAAAACCAACAAAATCTGCATGCAGAACCTGTAATCTATAAACCTCTAATCTAAGAAAATCACACAGATGTGTGAAACCTTCTATTGTTGTAAGCATTTATACGCTTTACAGCACTGCTTGAAGCACACTGACTCACCTATGCTTTTGGTTTTATAACCTGGCAAGGAGAGAGGAAAAAAAAAAAGAACCATGAGGAGGATTTATGGTGCTTCTGTTACTTTAGATGATGCAGACGCCCACCAGCATCGATATCATCGCTCCATTCACATTCCTAAGCTCCTTTGTTAAAGGTTCATCTCAAAAAGTCATGTAAGGTTATCTCCACCAAGGTACAATTCCAGCCATAATGAGGCTCAAGCACTGAGCAGAATAATAAAGGGTGCAATACAAAGCTGTGCCCTCAGTTGGCAGCCAATCAGCTCACACCCCAACATTTGCCACGTTAAATGATGTCTTGCTTAAGAAGCTTGTTTGACAATCCTCATATTATGCAGGGAGACAAGGCAGAGATAATTTAGCTTGTGATATGGGATCTGACCAGTCAAATGTTACTCTGATCCAATATAATTCGTCTAGGATTTTAAAGTAATGGAGGGTCAAATTATGGCTGTGCCTCTGCTAGCTTTTTTATTTCCCTGCAATATCTTCGTGTTACAGATTTTCCCTGCCGTTATGTTCACTTAGCAACACACTCATTCATGCTTTAAACGTATTGGGTCATGGCACAATGAACAGGCCCTCATGTGATATGTTCATCCCACTCTCTGCTCTTTCTCCCTCGCTGTTGCTGGCTAGGTTCTGTCCTTGGCTCAACCTGCCCCCAAAACGAGTATACATTTGCATGCATTAGCGCTCTCCTGTGGCTTGCCTGCTACCCACTGTGCCGTCGAGTCTGATTAATGATCTGAGTGTGCCACTTCCCGCAGCAGCCGAGCAGGCCGCCCGCCTGGGCTCGCACCAAACATCCCAATGCACGCAAAAAAATTTACTATTTCATTTGCCACAACAAAAACAAACGCACACGCTTGCGCACTTGTTCACACAAATACATTATACTTTTGTTTCCTTATATGCATGTACATCTCTACACCAATAATGCATGCTGCGTCTTTGTTCTTCCTCTATTAATTATAAGAGGAACTAACGAATAAACACTTTCTGTGTGAATGAACACTCACCTGCAGAGAGCTGCCTCGGGCCATTAAATTTTAAATATAATCGCATACCTTGTTCAAAGATACCTCCTGCTCAGTATAGCTATGATGCCATGCTATGCAGCAGCTCATCTAACATCCAAACTGCAGAGATAAGGACGCAGGCAACCTTTCTAAAGCCAGATTTTCTGCATTACAGGACATTTTTTTTCTGAATCTGAATCACTTTTCATTTCATTGAGCACAAGAACTGCACAATCAAAGGCGTAAAGGGGCATCATGGACTCATGGTAGCATCAAATGCACAGCAGGAGGGCAGTTGCTGAACTTTGTGTACACTGGTCGGAAGTCTGTAGCCACCATGTAATTTTAAACACACTGAGTATTAAATCTCTCTGATTCAGAAGGCTTGGCATAAAGAAGGAACGCGGCTGGAGAGTGAGGGGGTGGCGAATGTACATTGAGGCATGACACTGCGTAAATGAGTCAAATAACATTTACTTCAGTATGTAAAAAGCCATGAAATAAAACCGTGTTTTTCTGTTATCTCTGCAGGAAAATGATCATTGAACGAGCAGTGTGCGTTTAACACTCTTGCAATACCTGTTAATAACGATATGATGTTCAAGCTGGGAGGGCAGCGTAGTAGCCAAACGCATCACAATGTGACTTTTTTGAGAATGTGTGTGTGTGTGTGTGTCTTTGTGTATGTGTGACTGCACGGGTGAATCTTGACAAATTGACCAACTGTGGTGGACATTTGGAACAGCTGCACACACTGTTGTGTTTATTAACCATTTGACATTTATTCCGAGGCAGAGGACAGGGGGATAGAATAGAAGAGACAGACAGAGTGGGAAAGGGAAAGGGAGAGGGAGAGGGAGAGGGAGGGCGATGGGAAGGACTGATGGTAAGGAAGATTGGGGGTAGCCGTGGAAACCCTCCATGCGTCCGCTAGTGCGCGAGCTGCCATTGGTGGAGCGCTCGTCATGTTCCTGCTAAGGATTGCATCGTCTGGTGCATGGAAGACACCTCTCACGTTCTCTCCCTCCTTTCTCTCCATCTCTCTCTCTCTTTCTGAGTCAAGCTGTCTACCACGGGCGATGCAGAGGCTTTCTTGTTCAAACGGAATCCCCATCCCCCCTGTTTTAAAAATGAGGGCAGAATGAAAGAGACAACAAGCGAGGGAGGGAGGGCAGGAGACCGATTTGAGGACACAAGTCGTATAAATACATTTATTCTTTCACTCTCTCGCTTGCCGGTCTGCGGCTGTGTCTGTGGCCCCGCCATCGAGGTAAATGAGTGTTCTGCTGGTGTCACAACCACAGTAGTCGCATCTCATTTCCCCCCGTGTTTACATACAGCACACTCACTCTCCTCCATCCTCCAGTGTCACAGGAGTCCAAGCCGAGTACGTTTGGACTGAAGTGAACCCTTGCATTGACAGTGAATGTATGTATCTGTTTATATATGTGTTTGAGCCTAGAGTGGCGACATGCTGCACAAATGACATGCCCAAATGTGCACGTGCAAAACCATGCATCCCGATGTAGGCATACTGTTGCATCATCGCCGAGCCAGAAATCTTAAGGTGGTGCCTGTCGAACGTTGCACAACGTTGTCATGGTAATAGGCATAGGTGCAGACTCTAAAACTGATGTGTTACCATGGCAAAGGCTTCATTTAGCCAAGCATTCCAGTCATAGCTGTGTTAATCGAGCAGGCGCTGTGAAATGCATAGCGCCGTTCGCACATAAAACACAGTCGTTCCCAGTGATCAACCATCTGCTGCGGTATAATCATCCCGCACCAGTGATCCTCTCTGTCCATTTTGCTGCTGTGATATTCAACCTGCTAATCTTTGGCTTTCCGTCTTATTTTGCATCAAAGCCATGTTTGATCAAAGGATAATTGAAATGATCCTTTACTCTTAACACTATCTACTGATCAGGAAATGGTGGACTAAATTAAATATTTATAGTACGGTAAATGAAGGAGAACCAAAGGGCTTCTTTGGGGTTGATGCAAGGATTTGAGGTTCGTCTGATCCGCTGTAGGGTTCTGACAAAACTTGCCACCAAATTACTATTTTTCATACCAGGAATGTTAATGTAATTCTGCAGAGATGTGAACCTGATTTGGTTCAATGCATATTTCCTTCAGTCCCAAAAGGTGTGGTGAAAGAGGGAGGAAAAAGGAAAAGACCTCGGTTAACTGCTCAGAAAAAAATGAAAGTGTCTGCTTGTGTGTGTACATCACAGACGGCGAGAAAGGAAGCAACAAAGCCCCCAAGGAGGAAAGAAATAAAGTAGGGCTTGAAGAAAGAAAGGCAGGGAAATGTGTGAAATCCGAGCATCTCTTTTTTTTTTCTTCTTCCTCTAACGATTCAATGCAAAGACAGTCGCCATGGCAACACAGCAGTCCCACTGTAAGCGGCTTTCGCTCCTCGCCCCCTCTCGCTATGCTCACCGACAAGGTATACAGGCACCCGCCGACGCCGAGCGATTATGATATGTTCTCGCTGTGATGGAGCGCTGACAGGCGGGCTCCGCGGCTCTCCATTCATTTCCCTAACGTCGTCTGCATTCTGATGCAGCTTCCAATGCACTTATCATTTACTCTCAGGTCAGAGGGGAAGGCCATCTTCATATTAAGGCGCCTCGCTTACCCTAATCCGACGCCCGTAAAGGCGAGGGGAAAAGTGCATGAAAGGTGTGTCTGGGGCTCGGTTGTGCGTTTGTGTTGTTTGTTGTGTTGGCGAGAAAGATGGAGAATGTAGTGGCAGCAAGGACGGGAGGAGATGTCAGAGAGAGAGAAAGACGGGGAGAGGCAGTTATTCACATAAGCTGACAGCAGCAGGCTGAGGTGCTGTTTCTCTTTCGCCTGTCACTCAAACTTGAATCAATTTCTGTAAAGAGAAATGAGGGAAATTGGACTCTCTAACACACAGTCCATCCTACACACAAACACACACCTATGTCCACCCCTTCCAACTTTCTCTTTCCCTCTTCTCTTTCATTTACTGTACAGCTACACACTCCTGCTTACTGTATACCGCACACACCCATCCTCTTACATTTCACTAGCCTCTCAGCCAGTGAACCATAGCGGGGCTGTCTCCCCTTACTTTTTCCTTGTTAGCAGAGAGGGGGAAGACGAAGAGAGGGAGCCGGAGAGAAGAAGCACACTGCACACTTTTAAAAGAGGAAGACGCAGACAGAATCCCACATCTGCATGTGAGCTCATGCACCTCAAGGAGAAGGAGAAGGGCCGCTTGCCTGAGCTGAATTTCAACTCTTTCAACCCTTATAAAGGTTATGTAATGTTCCATGATAAAAAGAATCAGAGAAGCAAGCAAGGAAAGACTCACTGGGATCATAATTCTTCCATTGCTTTATGAAACCTTGATGCATTCTGCTCACAAGAACACTTCCACCCAGGTTAGCCACTCCACGTAGACTATGTGTTACTATGGTAACTATAAGGTTACTTCAGAAAAAAAAAATCCTGCCTGCTCTTTATAGATATTGGCAGAAACCTTTCTCGTTGCAGCAGCAGCAGACATGCCAGATCATGAGTGTGAATATTTAATGAAGTGACAAAATAAATAAGGGAGATATTATCAAGTCATCCACAGTATGAAATCTCAGCTGTTACTACAAAGAGGAGCAAATAACAACACAATGGCTTTTTATTGCAACCATAACTGTTTTCCTTTTTTCATCAACAGAAAGGTACAAAGGGGCGTACGCACAGCACAAGCAGTAATGTGGTGAGAAGACAACATGGAATTTAAATGAAATTCAGCGAGTTGTTGGCAAAGAATGCTTTGGAAATGCAAAGCGGTTACCAAGATGAACCTTTGAGATGATGACCAATGGGAGCAACCAGACAGCGACGCTTCCCTACATGTTAGCCATTTTAGGATGCTCCAAGGACGGCGGTAGGAACCTTTTTCTTTTTCATCAGAGGACTATCCTAGGTAATTATCCTGTACTCTTATCACTATCTACTGATCAGGAAAGGGTGGTCTAAAAGAGGTGCATAGTGTGCAGAGGTCGCCAACTTTCTGCAGAGTCAATCGCTACAGAACTCCAAACTTCATGTGGCCTTCAGATTAGCTCAAGAACAGTGCATAGAGAGCTTCATGGAATGGGTTTCCATGGCCGAGCATCTCCATTCAAGCCGTACATCACCAAGTGCAATGCAAAGCGTCGGATGCAGTGTTGTAAAGCACGCCGCCATCTGGCAATCTGATGGACGAATCTGGGTTCGGCGGCTGCCAGGAGAACGTTACTTGTCTGACTGCATTGTGCCAAGTGTGAAGTTTGGTGGAGGGGGGATTATGGTGTGGGGTTGTTTTTCAGGAGCTTAGTTCCAGTGAAAGGAACTCTGAATGCTTCAGAATACCAAGAGATTTTGGACAATTCCATGCTCCCAACTCTGTGGGAACAGTTTGAAGATGGCCCCTTCCTGTTCCAACATGACTGCGTACCAGTGCACAAAGCAAGGTCCATAAAGACATGGATGAGCGAGTTTGGTGTGGAAGAACTTAACTGGCCTGCACAGAGTCCTGACCTCAACCCGACAGAACACCTTTGGGATGAATTAGAACGAAGACTGAGAGCCAGGCCTTCTGGTCCAACATCAGTGTCTGACCTCACAAATGCACTTCTGGAAAAATGGTCAAAAATTCCCATAAACATTGTGGAAAGCCTTCCTTGAAGAGTTGAAGCTGTTATAGCTGCAAAGGGTGGGCCGACGTCATATTAAACCCAATGGATTAAGAATGGGATGTCACTTAAGTTCATATGCGTGTAAAGGCGGATGAGCAAATACTTTTGGCAATATAGTGTATCATGACTGGAATTTCATTTTGAATCACATATACATCCGGAGACAGATTCTTATTGATTTTTTTTGAGTTCCTGATCCCTTCGTCTTCTCACTATCAAACTAGTTTTTGTATGATCACCCAATCGACAGAATGTGCTACTGACAGGATTCGGTATTCTAATTAGTTTTAAATATTCACCGTAACTAGAATTAATCAGTCTAATATATGTGCCTTTTATCTTGAAAATGACATTTTCTTATAACATTCTTATAACCCAATTCCAATTATAGCAGCTCATTAGATTATCTCCGCTGAATCAGGCCAATTTTTCACACAAAATATCCCAAAAGATTACCGTGAAATTTGTTGAGCTCGCTGCTCCCAAATAGATATTGTAAAGCTGGATGGCTTTTAAAGGCTGCCTGACATTTCATACAGTACATCATCACAAACCTTCCATTTGTAACTTTTCGAATTGTCCTGTCTATCCCAACTTCCTAACATACCTCAGCAGTGTGTTGCTTATTGTGCCCAGTGCTTTAATATAAGGTGTAATGAATACTTAGCATCTCAGTTTGCTTGCAGCAGGCACAAAATGTTGCTGATGGTGCAACCATCCGAGACATTTTAAAATGCCTCAGAAGCAAATATTTGCTTTTGAGGAAAGAGGCAGGAGAACGATTTCAAAACAACCAGCCTAATTGCTTTGTAAAAACTAGCGTTGAATCGCATTCATTATCCAGCCACCAGGAGATTTTCATTTGAACTGTGATTGTTCCTGGGTGAGATAATTATACACCGCTTTGTAATATGAAGAAGAGCTTTAAAAATGAACAGTTACCGGAGTTTGGCTTCTGGTAAAGCATTAGAGCATTTTAAAAAAAAGTAGGACTTGTATCTCTGTCCAGTTGAACAATAAATCAATTTCAAAACACTGAAACTCAAACTTCCACATGAACTGAACTCTGGAAAAAGGCAGTGGCAGAGAAATTGCTTTTTGAAGAATATAATTTAGGGGAAAAACTGTAACTTTATTACCTGTTATAGGGCACCATATTATTTTTATGTGGTGTGAAACTAGGCGCTAGCTCTCTCTCTCTCACACAGACACTCACTGATGAGGTAACAAAGTACTGGATAGAAAATGTCCTCTCCTTTCGCCTCTGGTGCAAAATACATTGTTAGCAGCTCCCATTCTGTACGCTCAATATGTGGCAGTATGTGTGTGTGTGCGTCAACCAAAGCAGAGCAGTTGTAACATGAGTGTGCGCCGTGTGAGTGATCTCCCATTGGGAGTCCTGCAGAGAGAGCATTAATCAGACCCAGGGGAACCCGGGCTCAGACAGGACATTCTGCAAGACGTGTGTGTGTGATGCATACTGGCGGGGGGGCGACCATGTTCAAATGACTGTTCTTGACAGAGAGGCAGCGAGCAGGGCACACGGGGCAAGATAAGCAGGGGCAAGATGGAAATGTGTCAGCTGGAATCTAAAACGGTTTTGTGACTGTCACAAATCGACAGCAGAATAATCATCGTATTGGGTGACATGTTCCTTTAAAGTGGCACTCTCATACATTCCAGTCTAAGTTGGTGACACCTGTAGTTACCGGTGTTAACAGCAAATTGAATTGAGGTCGGAGGCAGCTCTTCATCTAACAGATCACTGTGACTGCCGGCCGTTTTTTTCCTCTTGCTCACGTCACACAATTGAGCCGCTGTCAAAAAATGCTAAAAAAAGGCCTTTGTCTTGTTTTCTTGACATATTTTTGATAAAAGGTAGTGCTAAGTGAATTGTATTTTCTGTTGACTACTACGTAGTCAGTTAATGTTTTGCAAATTAAATGCTTTTAATGTGAAGATACTGTGGCTGGAAATGTTGGGTTTGCATTAGCACCAATCTCTGAACCCATCGGCTATCATGTGATGACGATTTAGCTGCCTTCATTCGTATCCAGGTGTGTGTTTATAAAGGTAGCCGAAATGTATGCTGCCTTCAAATGCTTACCATGTTTGCAAGAAAAGGCCACATGAATGGGCCCCTCTTATGGTATACATTAGGGGTGTAACAGTACACACAAGTCACGGATCAGTACGTACCTCGGTGTGGGGGTTCGGTACAACGGGAAAAAAGCAAAAAGCACACATGTATAAAACTAGCTTTTTTCGTTTATTTTGAACAGACACCAATTGACTGAAACAAACTAAAAACCACCTCCTGTTATAAAAGTAAAAAATAGACATATCGGGGTGATGCCGTCTTATGTGCGTTGTGCATGTTTGATGTGTTTCCAGCAACGTACCACACCTCCATGAAACATCGTCGGCAGACAGTCTTTTCCCGGTCCACCACTCGCGTACCATCGCCGTTAAGTTGCACCGGGAAACCAAAGTGTTCCCACACTGGTGATTTAAATGAAGCTGGCGGCTCTTCCAACTCCACACTTCTCTTAGTACATCTATGTGCCACATTACTTTTCTTCTTCGTCTGTTTTTGTTCTTCTGTTGGCTAATAATGTTTGCTGGCAGCTTTTAGGCTCATTACTGCCACCTGGATTGAAGTGACTACTCGACTTTTTCTTTTTTTTAAAAAGCTACTTACTCAGACGTATTCGCCATATGACTGCGTGCACCGAACCGTGACGCCCGTACCGTGACACCGCGGGATGAATACAAATACCGTTACACCCCTAGTATACATATATTTGAAAAGTAAGAGTACATATTAATAGAGTATATTGTAATTTAATAATACAATATATCCAAGGAAAATATTGATATTCTCAAAGCCCTCATCATTTCTTCATGCCTTTGCATTTCCTATATTAAGTTACTTGTCATTAGCTTGCCTTGGTGAGTTGTAGATGCGAACAGTTGCCTGGCAGTGGCGTTCTCACAACTTACGGCTGATGTTAGCACTTGAACGCCAAGCATTTAGCACCACTGATTTCTGATAGCTTAACCACAAGCTCCCAAGTTCCATTTGAAGGCAGCATAATGTCACCATAGACACCCAGTTTAGAAGAAGGCAAACATGGAATATTTGCAATATTTTAATCACTGGGCCTTAGGCTCAGTCAACATTGTGTTATTTGGTTTGTTGGTAGACAGTGACTTAACAGATGTTTATTTATTTAAATGTGACTTCTGTAACACAGTTAACCATGTTGTCATCATTTGCTAAATGGCGCTGAATATAGCATAAACAATACTGGCACCATGAATGTTTCACCATTAAGCAACAATTCCCTACTTCCTGTACGGCGTGAAGTGGAGGTGAGTGCAGAGTGTAGGTCTGTGGATGGAAGAACAATGCACCATAAGACAGGTTCTATGTAGCCCATGCATCGCTAACACAAGGTCATTAGCCAGCAACTTGCACTGACTTTAACACTGTCACACCGACCAGGTGATTTAAGTCACACCCACTCATGTGCACCAAAGGTACTGTCACACAAAAATATACACGCGTAGGAAGCAACACACTTACGCCCCGTGATTTACGATAACAGAGCTGTAAAAATCGATTAGATTCAGGGTCACCTCATACACAGCGGCAACGTACACATCTCATCCCTCTATCCGTCTTATCCTCCTTTCTTTACATCCTTTAGACTCCCTCTTTCCTTTCATCCATCACACCTCACATGCGCCATATATTTTTCCGCTGAATTTTTGTCCTTTCCATTTATGCTTCCCTTTGCTTTCTCATTCTTCTACCTTTCATGTCTTTTCCAATACCTGCCTATATTCCTTCCTCGTGTTTCCACTTGGCTTGTAGCTCTTCGTAAATTGTGCCCTCCTTTACATTCTCCTGTCACAGTTCTCTCTGTCCTGCCCTCTTAATCCCTCTCCTCCACCCCTGGTAATCTGCTCCATCTGTGTCTTACTTACGCTCATCTATTGTGTGCAACTGCACGTCGCATGTATGTGTTAACAGTACGTTTTGTGGTCTTGGATGGAAGTCAAGAGGATTACTGTTGGGCATATCGGTGGAAGAAAATGAAGGCTGGAGGGAGACATAGTGCAGCTGAGGAGAGAAGAAGGCAAAGGGAGGTGAAGTAGGGACATAGAGAGGAAGAGAGTGAGAGGAAGATGTTGACAGAGTATTAAAAGAGAATGGGTGTTAGGAAATTAAATTGGGGTGAACAAAATACTTCTCATTGTAAGAAAATGGAACCTTTTCAAGGATGAATCTTTTATGCTTCAGCTAAGTGTATTTCCCATAAATGTGGCTATTGTGGCTCCATGGTGCGTGCTAACTCTTCAGGGATTCAGGGACGCTTGTGATGTCGGCCATGACACACCGACATCCGGTTACCACGATCATCTAGACAGAATCAACTGTAGACCAACTGCTCAGTGTGATTCAATAGAGGCCAGGGGTGTCTATTAATAACACGCAGGCAAACTTGCGTACCTGTTAGTTTGGACTTGACAATTCCTATTCCGAAGAATAAGGGATACCTGGGCGTGGCAAATATGCACAAAAACACAAGTTACCTCTAGGTGCTTCCACAATAAAACAGATGAGGCAAGAACACATTCGGGTATTTGGATTGTACTGGTCAGATGAGTACTTTGAATTGGACTTTGGCAGCAATTAATCATGTTTTCCAAGTCCAGAAGAGGAGAAGTACGGACAAGAGCAAATATTGACGTATGCCCTAGGTCTGTAGGACAGTTTGTAGATCTTCTTAGCTTGCTAGGCTCCCAGTTAATAGTAGATCTTTTGGTTTCCACATTTGAGTGATGAATCCAGAAGACTGCCCCCCACTAGTATAAGGAGTTATGTCCTTTCATGCAGGTGTAGAACTTATGTGCCAGCTGATTGTTGGCAATAGTCTTTGTGGTACAACTTTTTGGTCCAGTCTACCATTGTTCTTTGATATCTATCTGTTGTGTCTGGTCCTCCTCCATAGGAACACAGGCAGTTTTCTGGGGTATGTTGAAGTTTGGGCCTTAAGCTTCATTTTTTCTTGTCTCTTGGCCCATGTGGTTTAGCTTGTCAACACTGGTTTGAACATGTCACCCATTGAAATGAATGGACCTGCAGTTGTCCTATTGCATTTAGCTTTTTAGCTTTTTTTTCCTGTATACAGTACAATACATTTTCTTATATTTTGGCTATTCCAGGCAGCTACAGTTCTTTTATGCGTTTACTTACATTTCTGAGTCAGATGAAATGCCTTTTGATTTGTTAAGTCAGTACCATTATGGGAATATGAGTAGCTTTTGGAGATGGTTGAAGGGTGAAATGCTAGAGTAAAACTGGGTAGAAAAAAATAACCACCAGCAACAGAGGGAAAAAAAACACAAATTGAAAAGAGGAAAAAAGATTAAAGCCGAATGAAAAGAAAAAGACAGATCCTGCTCTGTGTATGACCTTTTCATCTAAAAGAGACACAGATAGAGTGAGATAGGGAGAAGGCTCGCTGATGAAACCCATTCGTGAGAGCCTGGCTGCCAACAATATGTTGTTTCTCAATATGTTGCGCTCTTTGTCTAATCCTAACTGCCCACACATGGCAATATTATACGAGCACACATTCATATGTATCTTCGAAACACATATTCTCTGGCATTTCGCACGCCCATACCTCATACACCCACACGTGCAAAGGCATGGTTTAAGGACACATGTGATTGTGAAGCTTCACACATGAACCACAGAGAGATGCACAAAAACACACAGTCACAAAACATGACACAGTTTACCTTGGCTCCAGACTCCCTGAATGAATCACAGAGAAATCTGTCCCTTCTGTCCAAAACTCTTAGCCTCAAAATCCTATTCTGCTCTAAAGAGCAGGGAACGAAATCAGTGGATAATGTGGCTTTTATGTCTCTGGGACTCATCATACAAAGAACAATGGTATTATACAACAAACACTGTGAAAAAATACTTTTTCCACAAATGACAAATGTATTGTGTCGTGTTACTAGCTTTTCTCGCGGCAGAATATGAACACAAATGTGCTAGCAGTGTTTTAATAGGCTCCACAACGAGAATGTGTGTCTTTAGGCTTTTAAGAGGTTCAGCAACATACAAGAGAGCGTCAATAGCTTTTCCCATTCAATTCCCATTTTACTATTCTTGCAGGAGCTCGAGGGCCTTCGGAATAAACAGACACCATGAGCTGTGTCAGAGTGATTAAACCCTTTTATAAGACCAACATCACAGTGGGAATGAAAAGGGATCCGTGGAGGGAGAGAGGGAAGGAGAGTTATAGGGTTCTGTCAAATGTTGCTCTGACATTTAGGTCAGGCCAACGCTCTAAATGGCATGCAGACAGATTTACACAGAGCTTTCAGAGAGACCAACTACTTGTCTTCCGACTGTCACACACTCAGGGCCTGCCTGGTCATCACTAAAGCTTTTCTTAACCCTTTCCTCCTTTTGTCTGTCTTAACGTGATCCTTAAACACATTGTTTGTCCTTGACTAATCTGAGTACGCCATTTACAACTGTATGAATAAATACAACTTCCCGAATTTAGCCTTTAGCCTGCTCAGAAAATAAAAATTCACAAGTCAACACTGGTTTTAACATTTGCACACAGTCCAACGAATCTTATTTTCAACCTGGCAAAAGTGAAACAGCAAGCCTAAGAACAGGTAATTAGGAGATTACCACCCTGAAATCCATCCATCCATCCACCCATCCACCCATCCATCCATCACCTACGCCAGCTTTATCCTGTAGAGCATCATGAGGGGCTGAATTGAGAGGTGGGGGCACACTCTTGACAGGTCGGTAGTCCATCACAGGGCTAACACACAGAGAGATAAACAGCTATTTCCACTCTCATGCACACCTATTTTAGAACCACCAATTAATCTAACAGGCATGTCTTGGCACCCCAAGGAAACCCACGCAGATACAAGGAAAACATCCAAAAGAACAGGCCACAGCCATCCCACAGGATTAAACCCAGAATCATCTTGTTGTGAGGTGCCAGTGCAAATGACTGCGCCACAGACATACAACACTTATTAACAGTATTGATCGAGGGACCCATTTTAGCTTATTAAGTTTGGTCAGTTAAAAAAAAAAGGTCATGCAGCATTTAATGCTTATGACTATTTATTATTCAACTAAGTGAAAAGAACATTTCAAAGAGAAGTACCTGTCACTGAGTTTTTGTTGTTTATTGGAGCATGGTTTTGCCTAAGTTAATAAACTACTTCATTAAAATGCGGGTGACAGCCAGCCTTTTTTTATTGGAAATGCATTTCAATTGGAACAGCTTTGGCATGATTCACTTCGCCAGCGCTGGGAACACAGCAACTTGAAAGCAAAGTTAAATCTAATGTATCTAATCTGGGATGTATTAGACTTTAAGTACTGTGTTGGACGCGGGCAGAAATGGGCAGGTTTAAAGGCCTTGATGAGAGGCTAATTGTTATTGCCAGACCGGATCAGAGTGTCTCCAAAAAGGTAAGGTAAGTTGGGTGCTCTCAGTCAGCAGCGGTGAGTACTAAACTGGCAGACAGTGACATGATGAGGGACAAAACACAATGAAAAGAAGACAAAAAAGCGAGAAATCCTGTTCAAATACTAAGCCATGCTGCACTGAAAACACTAAGAAAATGCATTTTTAAATAGAATCAGGCATTGCCATCATAGTTTAGTCCTTTAAAAAATGCTGAATATTCAAGCTGTTAGACAAGGCTGTCACAAACTAGAATATAAAAATATATAAAAATGCTTGGTGAAGATAATGCTACATATTTGAGGATCTGAGAGGATATGCTAGGCTACAGTGTGAGCCTGTTACTTTAAGAGTGTTGCATTACGGGTAGTCTGTAACCTCAGTGTTGCTAAACTAACGAGTTTCTACCATGTGTGAGATGTTAAAGTAGCCCAAGAGTGCAGTGAGTCCTGTTTCACCTGCAGGTGTTATCTGCTAGCACATGTTACGTGTTTGTCTGTGATAATAGCAGTGACAAAAAATGTGTCAGTTATGTTGGCCGCAACAACTAAAGGTAAGATTTATGCTTTACCGTAAGTATTTTCAAATCACCTGTTCAGTTGAAGTTATAAGTTATAAATTCTTAAAATGAGGTTGTGTTCACATGTATATGAATAGCCCTTTCTTGTGGCATTCACAACCTCGTAAGTAGAAAGGCCACTCGTGTTTGTTGACGTTTTTCAAAATGGTGGATAGATAATAGCTTAATATGTTGATATTGTATAGTTTTCATTACAATTTTACAATATCTCAGGGAAAATGTTGATATTCCCAATAGCCTCATCCTTTCGTTAGCCTATACCTTTTCATTTCCTACATTGCTTCACCTGGCCGCTAGCTTGCAAAGCATTAGCCTCGTTGCTTCTAGACGCCAATGGTTGCCTAGCAGTGGTGTTCTCGTGACTTGTGTTACCTGTTGAATGCCAAGAATTTTGTGTACACGACTTCCCACTGTGTAACCACAACTTTGCGAGTTCCATTTGAAGGCTACGTAAGTATCTTCTATGCTATCTTTTATGCTAGCTAGCTAGCTAGCTGGGCAAATTGACAACTGAAAGTAAGCCTACAACTTTATTAAAAAAGAAAATAATGAAATCTATCTACATTTAACATTGCATGAAAAGACTACAGTGAAAGATTTAGGGGGATTACTGTATCATATTCATAATTGGGCTTTCATTAGTGTAGAAGCACCTGTAGCTGTGAAACATGTTTTTGTTAGCTTAGAATGTGCCCTTCATATCTACACAGTGAGGAGGGGCCCTTGGAAAAACCAAACAATGGTTCCAGATAAGGGAGGGGTGATGGAGAGATATGCAGTTAAATCCCACACATTGAAACTATTAGCATGTCTGTAGATAGACGTGTTATACCCCCAAAATAGGCAACAGGCCACTTTCATTGTCACAGTGCCGTGACATACTATGACAAAAAGAAATTTTCTTTAATGTTTTTTATTACAACTATGCCTTTCAGGTATGGTTATGATTGATTATATGCATTTAGGCCTTTTAAAAGTCACTGACTAAATGATTCAATGCGTGAGTATTGAGTAACAGACTAATGCAGGAGAAAATAAATATGTTTGGAAGCAATGGATATTCTCTGCAGTGGATGAACAATATGTGCATCCTGTGAAGTATGGGGTGGATGTTTTGGATTGCTTTTTTCCATATTGTTTGCTTTTGAGAAAAAGAAAGTGGGTTTCTTGCCCGGAAAATTATTACCAAACAGCAGCTAGGGGCTGGGATGCTTGCTTGCTTGGTTGCTTGCTTGCATGCAGAGAACAAAGGCATTTTAGTATTTCTGCGAGGTTCAGAAAGGGACGCCGAAGGGAATTTTTTCTCAGGAATGGCATGTCTGCTTGTATTAGTTGGCTGAGTTGCAGGACAGCACAGAAAACAACTCATCATGATTCACTCTGCACTGCAAAAAATGTCCTTAATCTTAAGAAGCCACTTCACCTCGCGCTGGTGCTATTTTCCAAATAAAATGGGGTATTCATTTGGGCTAAAAAAACTGGCCACCCAAATACCAAGTAGTATTTGTGTTGCCTCCACTTACCATCACCTTTTAATCCCCCTCGATGGTACGCACTCAACCTTGTTATGCAAGGTGTTACATACAGTATATAGGGTTTCATATTTCATCATTCACATCCACTTACAGTATATCATTTTCTTTCATTTTGACTGTTTATCATTTTGATGCAACCAAAACCTTTCCACCTATGCACTCGCATCTTTTCAATCACTTCTCGCCGCTCCATATTTCGTGTAAAAGCCGTGACTAAATCAAAGGCTCATGTTAATACAACAGTCGGTATGAGTGATATATCTGCACCTCCTCCTCCTCCTCCTCCTCCTCTCCTGCTCATCTTCCTCCTCATTCTTTTCTCACACCTCCTCGCTGTGATGACAAAAAAAAAAAAAGCCAACAGCACTAAAGATGACAAACAACTCTGTTATCCCACGGTAATCGTGCAAATGAAAGCAAAGGAAGTAGGAGCTTTGTAATGAGTGCTATAAATGTCTAGGGTATACTATGTGATGTGTGTATACTGTGTGTTTAAAATGAAAAAAAAAAAAACAATAATTACATAACATATGCATTATAATTTCACTGATTCATTACATTAATGAATATATACTTTGTAGTGAAATACACTTGATGTATTGAGTGTCATTAATCAGATCTCCATCCTGAACATTAACCCTCTAGCTTGCAGTACACTGCAATAAGTATTGAATTGTGGGTAACAGTGTCCCGCGCACACACAACTTTCAAATGCCAAGTGGCAACAGCAGGAAACCTGGCTGTCTCTGCAGGGCAAAAGCCATCGGACATCTGGGAACGTCGAGTGCAGACAGAGAAGGAGGCAGCGCTGAGGCAAGGGGGAAGCTGGGGCATGTACATTTGGTGGGGGCACTGGGGGAAGGTCTCAGACAGATGATGCTGGCAAGGTTGAAGGTTGAGGGAGCAGAGCGCGGGGTGCCTACAGGGAGGCTGGGAAGGCGGAATGGAGAGATGGATGAATAAAAAGTTGTTCCCCAGACCGGGGAGAGTGTGGACGGTGCAGTCTGTCAGGTCTCCAATCTGTCAGCGGAGGGCCTCCGGTCCCTTCAGGCCACACAGCAAGGCCCTGCCTCATTTTGCGCTCTCTTCCACTCACATACCCTGTCCTCATGCACCCTCTTGTCCCCAGCAGTGCACTTCACTGCACAATGATTTTGCCACAGGGAGGAAATAGATTGTTTTGTGGTCGTCGCCTTCTCGATTGGACCGCTGTACTCATCACGCTTAATTACATCTTGGGTTTAACGTTGCACATATGGTGTCAAATGGCTGATTAAGGTGATGACACTATTATTACATATTTCTCTAGCATCAACCGGAACCTTTAGACGCACGCTTGGGTTCTTAAGTGGAGCTGTGTTGACATCTGCTGGAAGATATGTGGCATTGCAAACATTTTTTTCTGCCACTTTAAAATGTTGTTGACCATTTAAACCCAGTGGGTGCAACACATAATGCCAAGATGTATATTTATCATACGTAGTCTTAGAGGTGGTCATGGTGTTCTCTACATATGGAGCATGGATGAAAGGTGTTCTTGAGTCCTCGATTTCTCTTTGTTATTTAATGAAATTCCACAAATGATCACAAGAAAACAGGAGGAAGCTGTTCATGCTTTAATCTCTTAAACCTTTGATGACTGATATTGGATTGCAGGAAGCTTGTGTCTAATGCTAATACAGGAATGCGCTGAGAATATCTCTCACATGATAGGGCATACCTTATTATAGTTTGACTACTTATCCGCCTATCCCCGCATGCACACGTACGCAGGAACAAATACCATCACGCATGCACTATACCGCGTACACACCGTAATACGAGTAAAGGATCAGCGTACAGTGTGATGATAGGTTCTCGTTTTAGTCTTGTATCACAAGGTTGAGGGTGTGAGAGTCAGTTATACACCACCTTAGGGACCCTTTGCGACCTGATGTGAACCAGCGTAAAACATATCCCAGGCTATATTGGTTTTCAGAAAAGTTTGCTGATGTAGTAATCATTGTAGTAATTTTTCTTTGCGTTAACTTATTATTAGGTAGCAATGTAATCTGAATGTAAAATGTAATGAATTAGAATAATGACAGCATCAGCATTTAGATTGGTTCCCTGTAACCTATGCTTTCACAATGCAGTTCTGTCTAGGTAAAGGAAAGCTTGCTTGGTTCATATAGTTTGCTTTTATTCCCAAGCGCTCGGTGGAACAAAAACTGTGCAAACTGTAAAGTAAGAGTTGTTGGAGGGGGAAAAGGATGTAGCTGAAGAGTGATTGTAACAGAGGAAGAACAGAAGTAACCACTGGTTGGGCATTTGCTCAAATCCAGACTGATCTAGAGTTCTGAGGATTCAAAACAGACCTTCACTCGGCAATGTTACTGCTAGATCAGCTAGCCTTTATGCCTTTATCATAGCACTGAAATTGTGGTTTCAAGTTCACTCTGGGATTCATTCTTAAGGTTGCTTCTTTCATTGAACAGCAGCCAGGCTAATAATAGTGGTAGCCATGTTGCTAATGCTACTGGTGTTGCAAGAGAACTGTCTGACAGCTTTATAAAGATAGCCAGGAGCTAGGAAACCTGGACAAAGCCGGACAAAAGAACCAAACATCCGGCTGCCAGGGTAGCTAGCGTTCAGGCTCATCTCAACAAGGATCAACCGTGACCGTCTCCATTGCGCCGTTTATTTAATTTTGTAAAAACGTCAAATAACACGATAAAAGAAGAAAACCATAGCAAATACAGCTTTCAAATGACAGAAGTCTTTTTGAATTTGAAGAAAATTTTACTTGTTTGCGCAAAGCAGTACTTAAACTGACGGCAGAGTGGTTGTAGTGGTTAACACTTACGCCTCACAGCAAAAGCGTTCTGGGTTTGCCTTCCTGTGCAGGGTTTGCATGTTCGCCCTGTGTCCCGGGTGCTCCGGCTTCCTCCTACAGTCCGAAGACGTGCTTGTCAGTTTAACTGGTGACTCTAAATTGGCTGTGGGTGTTGATGTGAGTGTGAAGGCTTATCTGTCATTCTGTTTTTTGATAGACATGCCTCTTGCCCAACGACAGCTGGGATAGGCCCTAGCCCAATTGCGGTGCCCAAACACAAGGGTTGCGACCCACTAGAGGATAACCGGTTACAAATGATGAATGAATTATTAATGAATACTTTGACTGTGCTTCTCGCTCTCTCTGTACTGTATATGGTGCTATGCCCTGTGTTGTTGATAGCTGCTTTGCAGGGAAATTGAATCTGGTCTTTGCAACTGTAGCTCAAATACCACTTGGAAACTCTAGAAAGGGAAAGTTGAAGTGTTGTCTGTTGCCACCTTAAGATATTATAATGTTGACAGCTTTCAACTAATCCACTCACCTGTGCATTAAAAAAATCAACATGGAGCTTTCATGTAAATACACATTTTTGTTTTCCATGTTAACATTTTCAGTATTGCCCGTCAGATAAAACTGCAAACGGTCTGAGGGACTTTCTGTCGTCTCATGCCACTGTGTCCAGCTACTTTATCTAGATACTGTACCACTCAGTGCCATCTGGATTTCTAAATGTGCAGCCCTATCCAAATACCAAGCGCAGCAATGTTTCTTTTATAATCCCTACACGTTGGCATGCAAGTTAGTCAGGAATAAAACAAGCAGCTTGACACCTCTGTGTAACCTCGGTTAATCAAAATTCTGTGCTTGTTTCTCAGTTTCTTCCCGTCACTGCTACTTTTTGTTCGCAAACACCGCAGTAGCTGTGCCAGGTTTGTACTGTGCCTCCTCAGAGCTGCGGCCTATGAAGAGTAGCCCTAAGCTGTGCCAACATTGGCTTTTGGCCAGTTTGCTAAAGGTGCCAGCATGGGATTGGAGCCAGTTTACAAAAGGTCAGCATACCCCAGACGGGATCAAGTGACTTCTACTGAACTGCAGTGTCACTCAAGGTGCCACTTTATTACCAGCAGCTTTACCGACACTCAAGCATCTGTGTGAATGTGGTGCCAAAATGAAAGTTAAGACAATGTCTGTCTGGTTGTCAGGTGTATTGTATTGAGAAAAAAAAACAGAATTTTATGTGTTTTTCTTGTAATCACATTTTGTGTTTTTGTCTTTCTTTAGCGTTGGATTTGGCCATGTCTGTCACATCCAAGACCTCAGGACACACAATAAAGGTAGAGTCTTATTCTAAATGTCAATCAAATGTGTTGATTCTACTGCCAAAAGAATAAAACTACACACGGGTATATTCTTCAAATGTTGTCTTAACCAACATGTAAATCATTTTCGTAGCAATCTGGAAATTCAAGAATTACTGATTCTTCTTGTGATCTGTGAGGTGTGTCGTCTGAGGGACACTGTCTGAGAAATGTCATTAGTAATAGTGACAGAGTGTACCTGTTAAAATATAATCTGTGTGTGAATGATGAATAGGAGTGGTATGACCCTTTTTCTGCTTCATTTATAGTGTAACGACCTGAAATATAATTGTACACCTTGTCTCCACTAACTGTGTGTATACAATTTTTTTTTACCTTATGTTGTGTCCATGCAGATGATGCAAAAAAAAAGTTTAAACATCTTTCTTTTGTCACATGAATTTCTTTTATTGAAGAAAGTCAAGTTAAGTCACTTTGTTCCATTGTAAGGTGGTATTGGGCCCATAAAACACAGCAAATATACACACATCATACACGTATACCTATATTTGGATTTGTGCTAGCTAATCCATTGAGCAGAATGTGAGTATTCATATGATTGTCAAAACAGAAATAAAAAAGATGACTTAAATTTTATCTTCTGTTTAAATGATTAAGTGGTTTCACAGCACGGGGTTTACGGAGCACTAGTTTCCTAAAAAGCAATGTATAAAACTCGTACAAAAGGAAACCCTCTCATTCACCCTCTAGTGGTGTGAGATGATCTGGGCATGTTTATTTGTGCTTTAGATTATAACTGCTGTGAAGCAACCAAAAACTAACATTGTGTTTCTCTAATTCACTGCTCCGTTCTTGATAATGCCGCTCCCTCTCTTCATTAATTTTTCAGTTCGCTTGACCACCACTGCTGCCCTCATTCTCTGAAAGACTTATGATTATACAATTAAATGACACAAATACAACAAAATAATCACACTTTAGGTTGAACTGGTTGCAACAGATGTAGTAGATATGTCACAGGTAAATTCTCTTTGTTTAATGGGTTGCATGTGACAAAAGTTTGGGATCCACTGCACTAATTCACAAGGAATTGGGAAAGAAAAATAAAAACAAATATAAACACACACACACACACACACACAGACACTCATATTACTGTGAGTATCACACCTGTTATTCCATCTTCCTGTTGACCTGTTGAGTGTATGTTGAAGTTTAAAATGCTACACGCAGCGCTCTTCAGCACCCTCGCTCAAACCTCACCCTAACTCACCATCCCTTTGTTTGTCGTCATCCGGTGTCTATTCCACTTATAAAACCACCAACACAATGAAAATGTGTAGAGAGAGAAGATAGTTGGGAGATCACAGAGGAAAACAATAACGAAGAGTCCACCAGCTAAGAGGCCGCAAATTACAAGTCTGGTGATGTGACTAAGGATGTATAATATACTCCACCATATGAGACTATCAGACTCTTTTAATTTCTCAGAGGAGTGACACAAATGTTTGTGAGATGGGTAGGCTGACTGATTAAAACTCTCTTTGTGAGCGACTGCACAGTCTTCTATTTGTCGACCTGTCTCTTGATGAGTGACTGATCTTTCTTTTATTAGAGAGTAGTCTTCCTGATCCTTTGGAGAGCTGAGAGTTTGGGCTGACTCAGTCAACGACTGCCTGCACTGAGTGGTGAGATCTTGGCTGAGATGAGCACTTGAATTTAAATCTGTCTGTAATTCAGAGAGAAATCGAGTTTGTTCTGCCGTGATAGGAGTCTGACTTCTTTCTTTTTGAGAGTGTTCATTGCCCTTTGTCACTAGGGTTTGCTCTAGACTTACATGTGGATCTGTTGGTAATTCTGTCAAAGAAAATACTCCCGAATCAAAAGTGTCATTCAAGTGGTTATCAAAAAGGAGATGGTGGTCTTGTGTAGTGTCTGTCGACCCGTAACCCATTCCATCAACAATATTTGTGCGTATATTAGACGCTTGTTCTTCTTGACTGAAGACCTCTTTCCAAACCCTGCAGACCAAATCTTCTCCAAATCTCTCTATGAACACCTTCTCCAACCCTGACTCTATCACCTCGAGTGATTCCTTCTTTCCTGGTGTAATAGGGTCTTTTGTTCCGTCTGACAGTTTTTTATATTCAACACGTGGAGTGCTCTCAACTTCTGCTGACAACTCTTGTTCTTTCAATTCAGCTGCTGTATTCTTCCTCTCCCCCCGAGGGCTCTCAACATTACCCATCAGCTCCCTCATTGCTTCTATTTTCGGCTTTCCAATACTCACCCTCTCATCTTCGTCTTCCTGACACATATCTTCTCCTATTCTCTCTGATGTCTCAGGTTGGTGTTCCGTTGAAGTGTCTTCCTTTGCAGCGTTCGCCTTCGCCTTAACTTCTTCCGGGATTATTTCACCACCTATAGCCTCTTTTTGACCCCTCATGTCCGTCTGCAAGTGAGTCCATCTCGGTTCAACCATCTCCAAGGAGTTTGGGTTGCGTTTATCTGTTGGACGGGATCTCAATGTGTCATGGTCACTTTGAAAACCCATTTTTACTCCCCTTGATTCCGCTGTGGGTCTTGTCTCTGTTGATGGTTTCATTTTATGTTGCTCCTTAATTATTCCATCAGCACTCCAGCTTATTCCCTCCTTTGTTTCATTCAAGACGTCTTCTTCACCTATTTCAGATGTCATCACCATGCTTTCCTCTGCTTGTCTCAATGCAGAGTGCTCTCTCTTCTGATCACGTAGCTCTTCACCTGCTTGGATTGACTGTTCATCGTGTACTTCCAAAGTCGTTGACATGCTTCCTGCCTGCAGTGATGAATTCAGTTGTTTGTCGTCGTGTTGCCATGCATGTCCATCTAATACCTCCACGTCCTTGTTCAGTTCGGTTGCCATCATTTTGTTCTGTTCAAAATGTTCCTCACATGTCGGCTTTGGATCGGCTCCATCTGCATGTGACTGTGCAGGTCTTGTTTCATTTTCATCACTCCCCTGTAATGGATTTTCACTGTTTTGTCTCGGTCCTGCTTTCTCACACTGCATTTCATCTGCATACCTTGGGGAGATTTCACACTCCTCGGTTTTCTGTGGCCTAAATACCTCCTCCTCTGTAGATACTTTATTTTCCGCAGAGTTCGTCGCTATCCCTCCCTCCGCTCCTTGTCTGGATGTGGAAAAGACGTTCCTCGCCTCATCCTTTGTCCCCTGTCTGATTGTCTCCCTAAATGCCAGCATGTCATCTATCGCATTGTGTGCAGTACCTGTAACCTCCCCTTCCCTGCTGGAAGAAAGACCCTCAGCCAGCCTTGCTCCCTGTGAGATCCTATCACCGGCGCTGGCATTCTGAGACTCTGGCATTGCTGTCATGTCTGTTGTCTCCGACTCCCCTGAGCTTGTTACTAAGTCAGCTGTGTGCCATGTGAAGGGCTCATCGCCTACTATTCCTTCTGCTACTTCTATTATACCTTCTCTTTCTAGCTCCCGGACCGCATGCCTGTGACACTCAGTTGAACTGTCAGCAGAGTCCTCGGACACAGGCGGTGCCCCCTTGAGGCTAAATTCCTGTGGAGTGTCTGTTACAGAGTTTGTCGGTGACCTTTGGGGTGCATCTCGTGTCTCTATGTTGTCATCTCTTGGGCTGCTGACACATACCTCTGCCTGCTCGTGGTCTTCAGTGTTCAAGGCTACATTAGCCAACTGCGTTTCGCAAGTGTCTGACAGTGCCTGACGTGCAGCTAAGGTGTGTGCTTGTACGGCGGCGGGTGTATCCGCGCCCACCTGAAATTCTCGAAACTCTTGACTGCTTGCATATTGAGTTTCGAGCTCCTTATCATTTGAGGGAGACACTGATGCTGCTGACTGTAGCCATTCTGACTCGGGAACGCCAGAATGGTCCTTGCAGCTCGGCCCGTTTTGAAAAGCCTGCCACACGTTGCACACAGAGCTTTCTTTAAAGCTGGTATCATCTGCGCCGTTGAGAAAGGCATCCCACATATTATTAACAGAAGGCGTATTTTCTTGTGACGCTTTTGACAAGGTAATTTTATCTCTTCCAGTCCAGATGTCATCCACATCAGCAGTCTCACACTGCTGCGGTCTATCATTGTGCCAGTCCAGCGTAAGCAGAGGAATCTCGTGGTATGTGAGGACCTTTGGAGCCTCGTCCGGTTGCGTCTTTTGGCCTTTATAGAGAACACTGGCAGAGTCAGGGACCCATGCAGCCGGCAGAGGCTGTGAAACTTTCTGGCCATTGGCTGAGTCATGTGCAAATGCCTTTGGTACGTGCTGCCTTCTTCGGGAGAAGTAGTCCTGCACACGTGCCAAACGTGTTGCCCTGTGTCTGCTTTTTATGTTTTCCACCTGTCAAAAATGTCAGAGGTCAAGTCAAGTGTTTGCTTGAACTTCTTGAATTACAACCAGAGGAAACAAGCACAAAGTTTTGTCAAAGTCATCAACTCTATGAACTTCTCCTACTGGCTTGATGACAATAAAACATTTTGATGGTCCATTATTTGAGTATTTCTTGATGTGTGACATCACTTTAATGACGCAACATGCTGCAACACCGCTGCAACCCCAGCACATAAACCTGTATTCTATTTTCCTGCATGTTTACAAGCAGGTTGCATTTATTATTAATGGCTTGCACGTGAGGGATTTCAGCCGTGTCTTCACGTGTCAGGTTAACTTTCCGTACCCTTCTGGGATTCACTCAGCACTGTGCAGCATGACGTGCATCTCTGAATCAGTTGCCATTCATACCGTACAAATAAGAATTGTGGCCATGGCTAAGGCTGGGTTATATTATGCGTAGCAAATCTCGGCTTTTCTGTGGATGTTGTTGTTTCATATTTTCCCAGACTGCAAAGAGCGTACTGAACCTCACCCATGGTTTGCGTTCTTCACAGTGTATTAGTGACTGCGCATCTGGGCTGTCCATTGTCTTTCTGTCAGGCCTTTCTGCTTTATGTGTTGCTTCTGCAAGAAAAACATGGCACGGTCAAAGTTTGTTTGCACAAATACTTAAACCAACACTTGTGTACATGCGCATAAGCACACGCGCATGTGTTAAGTGTACACACCTGCAGCAACTGTTGCCGTGCTAACAGTCTCCCAGGTCCTTTCCTCTGCACTTCCATTCCTGTGGTTCAAAATAAGACACATTACATAAGAGTTTTACAGACGGAGACCAATTATTAAATTACTCCTCCAGTATTTCTTTGTCTGGTTTACGGCGCTCCTTTCCCACGATATCCCACAATGTCCCAAAAAAGAGACATCCTGCATGTACCGGGACTCTTTGAAATATGTTTGTCTGCCGTGTTATCACAGTCCCAGCTTTTATACTGCAGCAAGTCAGAGTAGAACATGCATACATACATAGTGATGAGATATTATTGTGAAACCATAAAGGGAAGGGGGGGGCTTTGTAGATTGGTGTCAAAGGAGATAAAGTAAGCCACAATGAGATGTCATGGAAACCTGCACTGACACCTAACCATAAATGGGCAAATGGACCATTGCTGAAGGGTTACATAACAGCTTACTGTAAACACTGTCCCAGCCAGCAGGATATATTGCTTTTGACTTCACCTAATGAGAAGAACAGCAGAGTGTAAATAGACCTCATACGCTGTGTCAAATTTCAAATGTGAGGCCCTTTCTTGGCTAATTTCTGCCTGTTTGGTGACAGAAAGAAGCTTCACTCCACTTAGATTTTTCCATTTTTGCACAGATTCAATTGTGATGACGTCTATTGTGGACATGGAGGGTGACGGGACTTCCGTCAGCAGTGGCGCGTTTAAAATAAGATCCAGCGTCAGACTCTCTCACCTGTTGGCTTTGAGACAGCTCCTCTTGCTCTTCTTGCCGGTATTCTCGTCTTGTGTTTGAGGCCCGTACTCCTTCATGTGTCCTTTTTGGTGACAAAACAGCACATAGTTCATGCTCTTGTTATTAGCCCAGAATGTGCCTGCTGAAGTTTCATAACAGAGACAGAACTCCACTCTGGTCCCGTCTCTCTCAAAGGGAGGCACCAGAGTATACTTGAAGATAAACCTGTCTGTTTTCCGATCACTGGATCCGGGGACATACTCTGCCTGCAGGTCAAAGAAACTGTTCCAGCGATCCAGAGTGACCCGGGCATAGACATGTTTGCTGTAGCAGAGGTTGGCCACCCTGACGATGCCACGGAGGGTGGTGGTTCCTGGGAGCAGCTCAATGCTCTCCAGCTCTAGCATCTGCGTCTCCACCCTGTGGTCCAGCTCCTCTGGGGATGAGGGGACTGTAAACAGACAAGACATATAGTACTCCTCTAATGAATGGGTCACTTCCCTCTCATCAACCTGAATGTGCTCTGGCTCAGTCACTTCAGCGTTGTCAAACTCCTTAACGGACACCAGGTTGAGGCCGAACGCGTCCGCAAACGACACCTTCCTGCGAACTACCGGCGGGGGTTCTGGTTCTGAATCCTCATCTGTTTCCTCGTCTGCGGTGGAGCCGGCGGGAGACGAGGCCTCCGTTCCCCCCTCGCCCTGCTCCCCGCTTTTCCCCAGCTCCTCCTGCTCCTCCTCGCCAACCATCACCCCATCCACTTCCAAGGGCCGGATGTGCAGAGCCTCCATAATGCGAGATGGTCCGAGGGGCAGCCGTATGCCTGTCCTGCCGTCTGTCTGGCTCGGACGGTGGCACAGACCAGAGTGCCCTCAGCCCGAATGCAGTGACACTGTTGAAGGGAGAGCAGGGAGAGGACGTGACTTGGCAGATGGAGTTCGGTTACAGCTGAATACGTGAGTCTGAGCCGGGCCTATTAATAGGACACATATAACTAGACCAGGGCTGGCCAGTTATCCACTCTGTTATCCCCTTGCATTAGGTTGGCTAGTTACAAAACAAATAAATGAAAAATATGGCCTGTGTAAAGTGCTTTAAAGGGAAAGGAGTGTATAAACAGTCCTAACTTTTGTAGTAATAAAGACAATGTCTAAATATTAGAATGATATTGACTTTCTCAGCTTTCTGTGTTACCTTATGAATGTGATTGGATATATTTATTTAAATGTTGATCAATCCTGTGTGTGTGTGGATGGAGATTCGTAACCCTATAGTTCAAAAAACCAATCCAACAAAAACAGCATATTTAGTTTGTGACTAGTAAAAACGAAGAGACGATGTTTCAACTCTTTTTCAGGAAAACAAGAATTTTCGTTTTCATTTCCCTTATAAGAATAGGATGCCGAAGTGAGCTGGTCTGCAACTGAAGGACCCCCGTTGGCGACTGTCCACCCCGCTGAGGTGTCAGCCAGCGAGACAGCGTCATCCTACCCTCTGCTGGGGAGCTGACGCTGAACCGCTGACCTCCGCGCGAGGAGAAGGAAATGAGAGAATTTCCACGCTGACATCAATAATGTATCAAATTTATTAGTCGTTCTAATGCCGCGCTTGGAAGGCCTCCGCGGTTCGAGTATCTACAGATCCCTCTCGTATCATTGCCATTAGAGGCAGCCTTCATTTTTTAGGTTCACTGCATTTTGGAACAGAAAACTGAACGTTATTATAGTGTCTGTCTGTCTGTGTGTGTGTGTCTGTGTCTGTGTGCACACTGGCACAAAACCAATCTCAGATAGGAAGTTTAATTCAACTAATCCTCGATATGCAGTGTAACTATACCCCCAAATCCAGTATATCTTGTAAATAGACTTTCGTGCTTGTTATACAATCCTTCACAGGTAAGTGAGTGGGATATTTTTTTTTGTCCTCAAAGGACCCTTTGTTCTGCATGTTAAAGCCCAAAGAGCTTCTCTTTTTGACTTTTAATTGAAGATTTGGTCATTCAGTTGCAACTTTTAAAGAGACACACACGTAAGGCAGGGTTGGAAAAACTTTAATTGCTAAACGCAGTCATTTAAAACACATCAAATCCACGCAGATGTGATAAACACAGGACAACTTGTATGGCTAAGATGCATCAGTAGATGGCACTATGTGATCAAAGTAAAATTCTTGTGATCTTAACCTATCTACTTAATACCCAAATTAAATTGTGTTTTCAGATTGCACTTATTGTTATGATCAGTTCCAAATATACACATAGTGTTATAGAAAAGCATTTAATACGCAGATAAAGGGAAGTAAGAGAACTTTTGTTATTTAGAGTCTATTGTCATTTGTCACATTGGAGATAATGTTACACGGTTTGGCCAGTAGGTGGCAGCATACCACCACCACAATTCCATGTTTTCTCCCCATGTCCTCATCATTTCCCAGATGCTGCATCCTCTCACTTATATTTGATGGAATTTGTACATATAAGGATTTGTAACACACAACAAAAACACAAAATAGACCGAGATTATGAGATGTTAGGCAATATAAAATGCAAGTCGCATACATTTCATAGGAAGAAAACCATGCTTTTATCACATTAAAAAAAAAAAAGAAATTGAGACTTTTTTATTTTACTTTTAATAAAGAAAGGCCAAATTTTAGGACGTTATGGATGTACTGAATGTGACAGTGATGCAGGATGTTGAGTGCATGCTCAGCTAGAAACATGTTTCCGGTGTAATAGATATGAATATGAACCATGATAACCAATAAGTATTTTATGTTTATATACATTTATTTTTTTTCAAATCGCAGTTTTATAAATGTATTTTAAATTTAAATTAGAATGACGAGTGATACACACCGGTTAAAACTTCTTTTTTAGTGTAATAGAAAAAAAAATCTCACAATAAGATAGTCACAATATAAACAAATATATACCATTTTAAAATGTTGACAGTAGAAATGATGTGGGGAAAAAAATAAACGTATCGTCTTCGTTGCGGGAAAAATACTTTTATTTTTCACTTTATAATAATCTGGTCGTTTATTTATGGACCGTGAACGTCGCAGCGGTTTTCTGGGGGTGGAAAGAAGAAGAAGAAGGAACAGAAGAAGAAAAGAAGGACGAGACAGAAGAAAGCAAATCATTTTTTTACTGCTACCACTGCTCGGTGTATGACTAGCGTCGGATTAGATGAATAAATAGGCGAAATTAGCCTCGAATGGCAGAATGGCTAATAAAAATTCCTTCAGTCAAAACTTGTTATATCTCATTTTTTTTTTGGTCATAAAATATTTATTCAGTTAAGATTTTATGTGACGACATTTATAATAAGTTATATGTAAAAATGTATATTTCAATAACATTATTATTAATAATAATAATAATAATATATATATACCATATGTGTTGGTTACCAATCACATTCTATATTCAAACACTTACTGGCGACTACAAATAAGGATATTACTCTATCTAAACCACGATTTCATGAAACGTATGTAAAATAAATTTAAAAACGTGCAGTTCACATTCAGATTTACTTCTCACTTCTTGATATGCGCAATTAAACTGCATTTATTCCAAATAAAGCGACGTGTGTGTTTAATTTTCGCCCTCGTGCTCTAAATATTGTGTTCGTGCAGGGTTATGGACGTATTTGAGTGCCAATCATAAATATATGAAATGTAACTGGAAATTACGCAAACACATAAAAGTATTAAACAGAATAGATGTGGGTCAGTGTGTGGTCGCTACAGAGGAAGCTGAAAAAAGTGGATGTTGAAATATTACAAGAACATTACATATTGATTTTTTTTTTCTTTTTCTTTTTTTTCCCCAATGGTTTCTTCGCGTTAAAGCTGCTTCATGGCGAGTTCCAGCATCTGAAACCCAAGTTTTTTCCTCGGATGCAGCGAAGCGAACGCTGCTTGCCCTTTGTGCGGAGGGACCGTCCCGTTAGAGGAAGGGTTACCGGTTCAAACCCCGCCGAGAACAATGCGTGACTACCGTGGAGGCTTTCCCGACACTGGCCGCTGTGTGTGTGGCGTGGGGGAATAAACGTGGACCGCGAAACGTTTGAAAAAGAGGAAACAAACTTTTGAAGAAATACTTTTCTTTTTTTCTTTTTTTTTTTTGTTTACATAGCAGGTGGCCTCGACGTCACACGGGGTCGCAGCACGCCCAAAAATAACAACACACACCTCCGCGCACAAGCAAGTGCCTCCCCTGGGGGGGTTTCTAGTCCCAAATATACTTGCTTGCCGGGGATACAGCTTGATGTGTGTTTGAATCGAGGAAAAAAAAAACAAGCCGCTTCTTCCTCGCATTGCGCGTCATTCAAACAGGACTCGGTGTACTGCTTTTCCCTCTGTTGCATTAGTAATAACAGCGGCGTTGACGGGAGACAGCAGGAGAGAGTGTGTGTGTGTCTCCGACAGCGGTGCCCAGCGGAGGAATATTTGAGCCTTTTTTTTTTATTTACTCTGCAGCTTGTTGTTCATTTTCCCTGCGTTATGGTGAACTTGGACAGTCACGTGCGAAGATCTCTGCAAGTATAGAGGACGGCGACTTCTCACCTGGTGTGTGTCCCTTTGACTTTACCGCGAGAGGGGAAATATATACCTGCCATTTTTTTTCTGGTAAGTTTTTTCCTGCCCAGGAGCTTATTTCTCTCCCGCACCCTTTGACTTTTTTTTTTACCCTCTCGGTCCGCAATTAGGAAGTGCACCGCCGGCCACAAGTTTGCCCGGTGTTGCCGTTGCTGCTTAACGTTTAGCTTGTTATTTCCTCGCCGCGCGTGCGTTTCTTTTAATATTACCGAGCAGCCGTTGACAGACTTTCCTCTTTACTGTTAGGACATTCAAACTCCACTGTCCGGGCTTTTTTTTTTTCTTTTTTTCGCCATGACTTTTTAAAAACGTTGTTTCCTTTCTTCATATTGTCAAAAACAAACTATTTCTAATCCATTTTTTTAATCAGCTGCCGCGTGACAAACTACAAAATCCTGAGCGTAATTCTTGCAAGACTTTTATTTTCTTAAACCCATCATTATATTATATCCTCAAAACGCTGTTTTACTATCTTCTTACTGTTTTATGTGGTTTACTGGTGGCAGCTAATTTGCAGTAATTAGTAAAAACCTTAATTTTTAAATTATTAAGTATGCATGGCAAGTATCTTATTTTGAAAACCACGCATGTGCTTTGATGCTTTCTAAAAAAAATTCCTTTACTGCTGTATTTATAGTGTTGTCACCTGTAACACACAAGGTGTGCATGTAGTTTTTAAAAGCGTTTTGTTGCTCTTAAATGTCATTGTCACAGTTTTAAAGATCATACCGTACACTATGAAAAACTAGAGAGCAGTTAGATTTATAGGTTTGTTGTAATTATCACTGTGTGCTTGATTTGCATGGCTGACATTTGCATTATCAATATCTATGGTTATCAGCAGTCAACGCCTTACCGTGGGTTGCACGCTCCATTTCTATATTCCATTCTTTTTCGTTGTCCAGAAACAAAACGGGGATGACTTTTCATGCTGACTGACCTACCATTCAGGCTCATTTATCTAAAAGCTCCTAAAAGCTGACTTCCTCTCTGTGTCTTGTCACTGTTCTCTTGCATTCAGTGTGGCCCTACTAAAAAAAAAAAAAAAAAAAAATCAATAGACTTTTTTTTTGGTAGTAAAGAAAGGCTAGTTCTGGGAGCTGCAGAACTCTTCGGGCCTGTCCTCTGATCAGCTTTCACCCCTGGATTAGCTGTATCGACCCTCCTTGTTCGAGCCGCAGGGTGCACAGGTGTTCCTTCCTCAGTTATGCAGGTGTGGGCCAGTTCCCCCCTCACTCAGCAGCTCTCACTCTTCAAAGGCCAGGCGGCAATAAATGCCCCTTGTGAAATATGTCAGCGACAGTGCACAATCAGCCCCTTTGTTGAAGTGCCCCTGTAATCATTTCTTAAAGCACGTTTAAAAACTGCCTTGTTTACTTGTTGTTGAGGTGGCGTGCTAGGTGAGGTTGATTTTGTGAAACAGGATGCATGTTTTTCCCCCCCCTAAGGCAGATGGAGGAGAGAGACCTGCTATTAGTCTCCCCTCCAAGACTGACCGTTGTTGGGAGCAGCGCACTTATTACCCCGGCTCTCCCCACTCTGCGTCCATTTTTTGATTGCCGCATTCATCATCGGGTGGTCGTGCTCTACATTATGGTAATAGGAAAATGAATGTCCTCCACAGGATTAATGTGTATACCCTGTCATACGTTTCAATCATTTATCAAAATTAAGATTCAGCTTTCAGCTCGATGAACACCGGTTGATGCATGATTTTATCTACGATATGGAAATGGCTGCTTCCAGCCGAGCTGAAGTAGAAATTGCTTTGTGATTCTAAAAACTTACTGCGAATGCAAAAAAAGAAAAAAAAAAACCTCAAATTGTCAGAGCGGGCTGGGCTCTAAATGATTTTATGTACAGATCACATGAATTCTGTTTTGAGTTCTTAGACAATGAAACACTTTTGGATTAGCTTTTGAGTTGCACCCATCCCCCAGCACCTCTGTAATGAAACAGACTGCTCGCTCAACCCTTGAGGTGTTGCTGCGTTTGTAGGGGTGGAAAGTGGTTAAGAAAATCAAGGGAGCGGTGCACTGGCATCAGTTTTCCAAACATGTCCACGTAAACCGCTCCGCTTTTCATCTACCTGACCCTGTTCTTAAACTTAAAGGCAATTAGATGGCATGCGTCCAGGTTTTATCCCTGTTAACTTCATAGAAATGTTTCCATGACAACCTCCATGCAAGTTAAAGCAACCAGAAGTGATCAAGTCCTCTTTTTTTTTTTTTTCCCTCCCTCCTCTCCTTCTCCCCCTCCTTCTCGCTCCGGGTTCCCTCCCCCAGTAAGAGTGGAATTTGTGTTGACAGTTTTGGCCTTTAATGGCACTTTTGTGCCGCGCAAAAGTATTTGTTTACCGGGATCATATGCTGCAAGCTGTCAGCCTCGGAGAGATTGACTTCTTAAGATAAAAGAGTGTATTACATGCTTAAGAGGCCACCCTTTGCACTGTAATTATCCACATCACGGTAATGATGTTTTGTGTGCCCCAGTTACTAAGAGTCTTGAGACAGCTCAGACTTTTTTAGTTACGCTCTGGGTCACTTCTTAAGCCCGACCAGACTGGAGAAACATTGTGACTCTTTGGCCGGAGAAAGCAGTACAGGGTGGGGTCAGGGGATGTGGATTATAAAGGCGATTGCCCACATAAGGGTGAGGAAAGCCAGCAACTTGACCGTTTCATCTCAGCTCATAGTCGTACGTAGTTAATGTCGACGGGGTTCACGTTTGTGCGGCCAAGTTTAAGAAGCCTGCGTGGTTATGTAGACCAAAACAATCAAGTGTCAAGATATCCTGCAAAGATTGTTTTGCAAATGTCTTGTTTCATTATCTCCAAGGCTTCTAAAAGCCACAAACAAATGACTGACTGCGAGACTCCAGAATGCAAAGTTGTAAAACAAACTTTTGGTTTTTGTACACAACATTTCTCAGACAACATTTCTTATGTCAAATAATTCATGCTTTTCCCAAGCTCTCCTCTTGGCTCTGTAGTCGTGACCTACGTCTCCCTTTCAGCTGACACTCCAAGCTGCCATGATCTCGGCTTGCTGACCCGTCAGCCCGTTTATCCAATAAACTATCGTTTGAATCACCAGCAGTAGCTGCAGACTTTGCATGTGTTTTTCTGTTTTTCTGCCCTCAACCCCCCCCCTCCCTTTTTTTCCTTCTCGTTGAGTTAACAATTGCATGTTTACTTGCTGGTCAGTGTGGTGTGAAGGCATGGTAGCTTTTATTCAAGTCACGGTCAGATGGACAGTGTCCTCGTGTGAACAAAATGTGTTGGTTTTGGGGTCTTGCCCTGAATTAAAGATAGAAGGTCAGTCGTGGTAAAAGGCAAGGTCACTGTTGCTCAGACTGCATTCAGCCATCAGCCTGTCACTCGTAAACAGTCAAAACCACATGTGAGACACCACCGAGGCTACAGCCACCTCAAGCATTGTTTAAAGGGCCCTTTGTTGAGACATCTCTGGCATCTTTTAGATTCATAGTGATGGATGGGATGCACATTTGACAATATGCAGGTGGAAAAAGAACAAGATTTATTTCCATCCTGATTAATATCTTACAGTTATAAACCATAATGAGTGATGCACAAAAATAATTCATTGGATGCATGGTATTGATAGCAGTATCAACCATAGAATGATTTGTATTACTGAATAGCATCCTACTCAGAGACCAACACAGTTTGCCTCACATCTCCGCGGACCTTTCTGTCTCACCCAGAGAGACACGGAGAAAGAAGGGGAAAAATGTTTATTTCAAACATGTTGTGAGTGGAAAAAAAAACACGGAAGGGGGGTTTGTGACAGTAACGGTTTTTGACAGGCACATTAGGCTGCAGAAAGAGCATCCAGCTCGGGGCTGAGGGCATATGGTGCAGCCTTCTGCTGGCATAGCTCTAGACCAAGTTACAACACTCGCGCAGGGTCACGACTGTCTCAGGTTTGTTCCTTCTGTCTCACTCATCTAAATAAAAACAGGAGAAAATATGGAAGTGGGGGGTTGGGCGGCGGCGTGGAGTACACTGGTCAGGCCGTTGTGTTGTACACTAGCTGTGTTTTTTAGTAAAGGACAATGTTCCCGGTTGAGCCCTTTGAGTCGGGACATAATTTGGTCAAAATGTGGAGGGGAGACATTTGACATTTTCACTTTAACTTTGGGTTGTTTGTTCAGCCACACACTCCTCCCTACCACAATATATATATTTCTGGCATGCAAATATAAATTTGCATGACCATAATAGCAGTTATCGAGTTGAAAGCATTTTATCTTCTTTCACCATCTGAACACCCAGCTCGTGTTCTTGGATGGCAGTCCCTAATCCTACTCTAAACAATGACCGTGTTTTCACCACACTGGCTCGTCTAGGTTTTCTCTTCTGTAATGCGGAGAGGATGGACTTGGATAATATGTAGGATGACGCAGGACTTTGGTCTGAAGGCAGCAGATTGGTGGGAGGGTAATTACAGGCTACTGTGCGGCTCTCTGGATTTTCCCTGGATCACAGCTATAGGCCGGCCGTGAAGCGCAGCCTCCAATGCGACTCGCGGAGAACGAAATAAAACACTCGAAACATATGGGGCCAGAAAAACAATGGTTTATTTTTATGATGGTTGATGAGCGGTTTTTAATTTGGATTGTCACTTCTGGCGAGGAGCAGGGCAGATGGTGCAGACTTGAGTGCCCATCAGAGCCTAAATACCTCCAGGCAGCTGTTGGTCATAAACTTTTTTTTTTTTTTTCTTCAAGCATTTTTTTTTTTTTCTCCACATTTTCTCTCCTTAACACAGCTTGGGTCAAGAGGAGTCAAACCTGTTACAACACCTGTTTCTGCATATGTAAATCTGTTGTTTTGTCATTTCATTAAGCAAGGCAAAAAGACGAGGGTCCCTTGTGGTTGCAAATGCGACTGGCACTGGGCCCAGTTGGCATGCTACACAGCAGAGAGATGCTTGAGGCGGGTTAGGGGAGGGACGGGAAGTTCTTTAGCAAAGCAACTCAACCATTGGGTGCCTTCACATCACAGCTCAATTTGGACGGGTTCCTAAAATCGGAGTCAAAGTTTTATTGGAGTTTAGGAGAGGGGCGACTCCCTCTCCCATTATATGTCATTATCTTCTCTGTTAAGAGGATCTGGAAGTGAATGGGGAAGGACATGCCCAGAAGCCAAAAACTGGCACACGCGTGTCTGCCACACGCCTCCTTCTACCCCCCACCCCCTCACCCTGTCAGTGTCCTCTCCTCTTTCCCCCTCCTCTTCCTCCTCCCATCCTCACCCCTTCATCATCTGGCGCTCTCCCGCAGCGTTCGCCTCTTAACCACATGTGCCAGTGCTGGGGCTGCTCTTGCTCCGGGGCTAATTGTTCACTGGTAAACTGCATGCTTGTAGGTGGGGGTCTCCCCTTCATCCAGACACAAGGGCCAGCAAAGCAGGGTGGCTGTGGCGGTGATGATGGTGGTGGGTGGGTGACGGGGAGGGAGGGGTACAGATCATGATCTCTCCATGCAGTTTATTTTTCCCGTATAAGTCTGAAGATTGTCGGTTGTAATCCGGCCTGTGTGCTGAATGCAACAAATACACCATGAAATTAAAGGTTATTGCAGGAGCGTAATGCAAAAGCTCTGTTTGAGATTACCAAAGCTGTTTGCAGACCTGGGAAGAATGAGAAGGGGGAGAGCGGGGTTTCTTTCCTGTATTTGACAGTCCTAAGAACCTACCTCTCTTTCTGATTACTGGATGGATCTGTCACGTACTTTCCTTTCATTACAGTTGCATAAAAAGACTTTGCATCTAGGCTAACTTTGAAGTTGTTCACTTAAAGCTGAATTTCTGTCCAGAACAACTGACCAGAGGCCAAGAAGCATTTAATCCATTGTTACTTGGTCTAATCTAGTATCATTGAAGTTTTTTCATGAGCACCATTCCTCAGCCTAGACTTAAGTGTTAGATGGATTGATGGAAAGACCTAAGACTAGTCCCTGTGCTGAGTTAATCTCATCTGATAACTGCGGCCTTCCTCCTCCTTCTCCCGTCTCTCCTTTCTTTACTCCCCCCTCTCTGTCCTCCACCTCCCTTCTCTGCCGTGGCTTGGCGGGTCTGATTTGTAGTTCTGCTCCTCTCTCTCACCACACAGAAGGCATTAAAGCCAGGCCCCACAAGCCCCCTCTGATATGGGAGAGTTCATTAGAGATGTGCCTTTGATGGGCAGCCTTTTCATGTGACTACCGGTTTTTCAAATACCTTGATGTAGAAGCTTAAGAAGGCATTGTGCAGTAAGCCCTCCTTTTGATGCGACTTATTTAGATCTGCATAGTAAATCAGGGGGGAGTAAATAACCAGCCAGCAGATGGAAGCAAGTAGATAAGGAACCAGTGAACAATCGCATTTGTATTTTGTTATGATGTTGACAGCAGCTAAAATTCACTAATCTAGAGCCACTGATCTGCATTTCAAAGAAATCTCATTTAGCAGCGGGGAGGATAAAGTTCCTCTCATTGTGTCTATTTTATTGCATTCTTCGCTAATTTATCTGCCCACAGATTTAACGTGCAGGGCTCGGTGGTAGCAGCCGGCGTCCGTGCGTTGCATAGGGGGTCTTAAATACTGTGAAAGCGGTTACGTCTAGACTGTGAGCTGAGGGTAATTACACGTCTGACCATGAATAGAATGAGTTTGAAGACTCATCTTTCTTCGGGCAGGCCTGAATTGCTCGACTAACACTGATAAGGAGCGTTTGGTCCCCACAGAAATATTGCCAGTGACTTTCCATATCGCCCCCACCCCTTTCCAACACCAAGGATGGTATTTACTTTTAAGATAAAGTTATTGTGTACAGTAATCTGACTTGTTAGCATAATGTCCCCTTTCATCGCAGGACCCTCCTTTTTCTGCAGCGTGGAGGTATTTGTGGTCCGGGTCTTAAATAGTTTATCTTGACTTAGTGCGCGAGCGCTTTATGTAAATATCAGCCTATAGCATTATTAGGCCTTCATGAATACTTGAATGCCTTTGCCATATTTATAAGTTGATAGAATTTACCGATGGTTTTATATTTGGCATAAAGACATGTGTGGTATTTGTAAATCCCCGCGAATTGGAGGTCATACAGACTAATAGCATTCCAAATGCTTTTCCAGTGAATAAAATATGACATGTGCACAGTGCAGAGGTGTTGTAAGTCTACACAGAAGCATATAATTTAAGAAAAATGGCATTAATTTGAAATCATAATAATAATCTTAATTATACTGAAAACTGTTCTTTACTTCACTGAAATATTTAGTAAATCCTTTAAAGATAGTTCTCAAAGGTTTGGCATCTACATGTACACGACACATTTTTATAATATAATCACATCAGCTACTTCTGAAACATTTTCATGCTTTTCCTTTTTCCCTAATATGCAGTCCACTGACTGGTGCCCACCCCCACCTTAAGTCCTCTTACCACACTCTTGAGTAAATGTTGCTCAGCAATCTGTGCAACATTTTCCACAAACTCAAAACAGTGAAAAATTATAGCAGTTGGCATGTTTTGTTTTCAGCTGTGCTCTTTGAGCTGAGGGCTTTTTGTACAGTTCAGAGAGCACATTCCTTAGGATTCAGCAGTCACTGGTTGCCTGTAGGGGTCATTGGAATTCTGTGAGAATAAAAGAGAAAGGGGAAAAAAAAAAAAAACATCTCGGAGAGCAACATCCAGGCCGTTTTGTGGCCTTCTGCCCCCAGCAGTAGAAATTGGCCTCCGCCATGCTCCTGGCCACTTAATTTCCACCCTCCCCTAATGCTTTAAATGTGATGCATGTGCAGTAAAAACGTCGAGAACAATCAGTAGCTGCAGTTGTGGTATTGTACACTCCTGCTGCACTTGATTAACACAAAAAAATCATCAATACTAATGGCCTTTAAATTATATGGATACCATAGCATGTGTGTTTAGATGCAGACAGACTGAAGGGAGGCACATGAGAAATCAATCGTGTCAGGTTAACAGTGAGATTTACTTGGTGTTGAGAGCTCGAGCCTTCCAGGCACTGCACCTTTTAACTTTGGAGCGAGCGAGCGGTGTGTGCTTAAAAAAAAGGGGTGATTGTTGTGCTTGTACTGTACATTGCCTGTTGGTGCATGCACTTAACGCACACACACACATGCTGTCAGGCTTCACAGAAAAATCCAGGTGCACTTTGTTGTTACAAAGTTTATTGCTTTCACCTACAAACTGTAAAGAAAATGGTTATGCAAGACTATCTAGCCCACACTTGTTTGCACCAGCAATGAATGTGCCTTCTAAAGAGCTCAGCGTGTCATGAAGTAGATTTGGACTAATGGTATACTTTTGTTTTCTCTTATCTCAGAGAGCTGACATCGCTGGACTTCTACCCCTGCCGTGACAGACAGAAACAGCAAGTTCTCTCCCTTAGGGTGAGTATTTGAACATGGTCCCTTCATGTCCATCTGTCAAATAATCCTTGAGAAAGATTAGCATTGTATGGAAATGAACACTAACATAGAGTCCAGCTTTCAGGTAAAACTCTCTAAGTGTTCCTTTTTCTTTGAATACAATAAAGCAAAAATAGTTTGTCAAGTCGGCAACTCTTGGTTACAGTATTATTAGCCGTACAGCGGCTAGTGGAGGTCAAGGGGTTCCCATTCCTCCTCAAATGTAACAAATCTTCATCTTGTCCACCTTGATAGAATTCCCCCTCCACTGGGCAACCTTTCAGTTGTGCCTGTTTGGTTTTCACACCCCAAGGATTTTCAATCTACTCTAACTTAGAAGTTATGATATGCACTATGGCTGACAAATGTGGGCAAGCTCGGAATTCAGTTTTTTTTATTTTTTATTTTGTTGATGTCTTGATTGAAATTTGTAGCAGAACCGAACAGGATAAAATAAGGTTATATTATGTATTACTCGAGGCTGGTGACACAGCAGAAAGGCAAAGGCAGCTTTATTCAGTGTACGACTCATATTTTTGCCCAGACATTTACTCTTTTTTCTCTTTTCTTCTTCTTATTTTTAGGATGAAATATGCACTCTCTGCGCCCGTAGAAGAAAACACACGTCACACACTGTAAAGTGCAAAGTGGTAAGTGAAGCCAGTTTTCGCTGTCCTTGCATGCCAGGTGTTGTGTTTTGTCCCGGACTAATGTGTCCACTGTAATGAGCCGCATCAGTCATAACTGTTGATGGGGTATGGCTTTAGAGAAACACATACCCGGGTGATGAAATGACAAAACAGCAGAGCGAGGTACGAGAAAGTAGACTTATCAGCACACCATTTTGTTGTGGATATTGATTATATGGTCTGGAAGGTATTATTGAGACCTTTTAAAAAATAAAAAGGCTGAAGTATTAATAGGAATAGGCATAGGAATTGGCCAGTTCATTAGGCAACTGAGAGAACAGGAAAAAAACCTGACCCTTTTAATGTATTAAAAGCCATTATTTTAAAAAGTTGTTGGCATTTAATCATAGCTAATTTCAGGTACCAAAGCCGATATTTTAATTGCATAAAAGCACAATATTGCTGAATATTCACTAATAAACAGGTGATACTATCTATTATTCAGTGTTATAAATTCAGCTGCTGCAGATCTTGATCACCAGATCAAAGATAGCTCTCGCCTCTTCCCAAGCTAATGATAAAAGATGGTGTTTGTCATTAGGTCAGTCTACAAATGAAGGTGAAGATTCTTGGGTCATGTAAGATGATTCACCAATTATATCCCAAACATGACTAATGGTGGTCATTTTGTTGACTGAATCTCTCGTATCTATACTCATGCATCCACGCCACGTGAATGCACATGCATACACACATTTCCAAGCCCTGTTAAGTACTGATTATGAGTATATATCCTAAATGTGGCACTTCTGATATAAGTTTTTTTGGTGGAGAGACTGGTGTGAATGTTTGAATGGAATGATTCAAATGGGAATTGTTTACTTTGAATCCATTTGCCCCTAACTTAAAGTGCAGGGGGGTCTGTTCATCTTAAGACTCCATCGTAAAGTAGCACCTTTGAGGTAAAGATAGAAAAAACAAGCTGCTGAGAACTTGGCTGGTGAACCACCTCCCCAACGGTCCCGTCTTTCCAGAGTGAGGCAGAGTCCATATTTCCTTTTCCACCTAAAAGAGATTTAAATATTAGTTCTTAATTTGTCTAGTATTCAGTTAAATCTTCAAAGATGAACTCTTACTGCATATCTGCTGGCCTAAAAAAGTCCTTCTAATCATTGCAAAAAAAGTGTAATTGCCCCAACACTGCAAGCTGTACTTCCACTGTAGACGTATATATATATATTAAAAAAAAAAAATCTGCAGCAATTAAGCATATCTTTGGCTGCCTTAAAGAAGCTGCGGTCCAGACTGAACAGCCCTCTGCTCGCATTTCCAGTTCAAAATTGATTTCTTGTCATAGATCAGAGACCTCTTGTCATTCCATTTTCAATCCTCAGATGGTTTCTCTGAGCCTGCTAACTGTCGTCCCTGTGAGTGGGCAAACAGGGGGAACCTCCACGGGTCTTTACCCTGGGCACTCAGAGCAGTCGAGGGGGTAGAGGCAGAAATCAAAGGGACTTGGATCATTCCCCATTGGCGGCCTCCATTGTCTAGCTGATTTAGGATTGGTTGGAGAAGGTGAAAACTGCAGGGTGGAGTGTGGGGGTGGATGGAGATCAGGCAAAGCAACCCCCTCTTTTTCTTTTTTTTTTTCCCCTAATCTTTATCCACCATTAACCCCAGTGCCCCAGTGTGTGGCTGAGATCAGGGCCATTGGTCAATCCCCCATTCACTGCCACCCAGAATATTTTAAAGTTAAGCCCCATCGCTTAACAAAAAAAGTCTTACTCATCAAAGGTTTACTTTCCCTTCTTTCCCTTCCTCTTGCTCTCAAGGATCTGCTGCCGTTCTTCATGCACACTTCTCTCTATGGTCCACTGTTTTGTCTTCACACTTAGGCAAGGCGAAAGGGAGAAAAGTTTTGGAAGTTCCCCAAGTTTTCATATTGTGACTTAATAAAGTTTGGTTTGGGGTCTGATAGTGTCGTGCTGTGTGCAAATTGTGAGTGAAGTGGATGGACTAGTGACATCCTGTCATTTGTTGATCTCAGTGATTTCAAGTTCCAGAATTGTACTTCCACAAGGAAGTATTTTTTTCTCCAGTGATATTTACATTGGGTTTTCTTTTGGTCATTTGCTGATGACCTTTTAAAACCCTTGTTTAGAACCATAACGGACTAAATTCACTATTCTCCTTTCAGTATAACCATTTTAGATAGTTATCTTGCTCACATCTTATGTGAAAGAGGAATGACTCAAGGGTCAGAGTAGAAAAACAAGATGTGGGGTAGACGGTGAGGAGTGAAGAAAAGAAATTGTATGGAGAGTGTTTGTCCAGAGTGCACTGTTGCCATGAGAATGAAATTAGAAAGAGGGGAGGTGAGGAGGCTCAGAATCAGTATTGCCATCATTACTTAAGAAGAAGATAAAGAGTCTCAATGAGTCTATTGATCCTCATGGCTGCCTATGGTGTTCCAGTCTCCTTCAGTGTCTTTAAAGTGTCAAATCTTCTGCTATTTTGCAGCAGAATATGTCATTTTTTTCCCAGACCGTAATAAGTGAAAAAGGTTCATTTGCCCTAAGCAAATGTGGCCTCTGCATACTTTGGGGCCCTTCCAATATTTCTGTATGTGTTCACCTCATATTAGAGATGACTGATACTCTGGAAATGAGTGATTGCAAATATTGCATGCACTAGCTTAATTTCCACCAAAAACGAGCAGACATCTAGAGTTTCACGTGTTATTCTTTCCCTGCAATTTAATTGGGAGAAATCTTGGGTGCGGAAGCCGGGCTCGATGGCATCTCTCCAAGAGCCTGAGATTATTGTGAAACCCAACCTGAGGCAGGCATGACATCAGAGAGGCCTGACACCGGTTTGAACTCCTTATTTCAGGTGGGAAGAATTACGAGTGGCTTCGCTCGCAGGTGATCGTGTCCGGTGAATCGGTCGCACACAGCCGCGCATTCTTCTCCCAAGGTCCAAATGCTGATTGTCTTGACAGATTGAACTCGTGTGTTATCACCAAACTGTCACGCAGCCTCATTTTTCAGCCTGCACACGGAGTCCAAAGTTTATGTTAGCCCTCCACAGCAGTGTTTTATAGGGATATCGTCATTGTGACATAAACTAAATGTACAGTATTTTAACCTACTGATGAATTCTGTTTATCTTAGGGTCTGGCCACTGTATTACAGAAATACCTTCAGTTGTAAAGAAGCTGATGCTGAATTCTTTATATATTTCTTTCTAAAATGCAGATTAAATGTTAATGTTGTCACCTGCAGCATTTTATCCACAGAAACTGGTATCTAGGAAACAATGTTTTGTACTTTATCAGAGGAAATTGAAGCATTTTGGCCTCATGTGGTGAGGTAAGACTTTACGCTTAACTAATCATATACAAAGATGCTTTGTATAAATGTTAATGATATTGTTTGTTCTGTTGCATATAATTAGATTTACTTTCTTGCTTATTTAAATATAATTACAACAGCGTTCAAATTGTTTGGCGCAGATTATACTGCTTTGACTGTTAAGGTTCAATTATATACAGTAAGTGTGCCAAAACTGCACTTCTGAAAATAGTTTTATTATAAAGATAAGTTTTATTGTCTTTGCATTAGTCTTGCTAAGATTCTTCTACGAGACGGGGCCTTCTTTCCGCCGTTGCACGCCTTTTCTGTCTCTTAAAGTAAAAGTTTAAAATTAAACCGCACGGTCACAGCCACTGAAAAAGCTTTTACTCCAGAGGCAACGCGCCAAGTCCTTTGTTCATAATGATCATTTGATCGCAGCTTGAAAAGGGATACAGGCGGCAGAAAAATCCTACAAGAGCTTGGAATCTGACTTCCTCGCCACAAACCACAAGCCTAGACAGTGCAACTGTTACTACCTGGTTGGAGGCGAAATGGGCAGAAAGTATTTGTGTGTGTGTGCGGGGGGGAAAAAAACCCCACACAGCATGCTCGATTTGGGTCATAGAGCTGACAGACAGTGGAATGTGAATGTGTGTATGTTGACAAACTCCACTGCACTCTGAATGGGGTTTGTGATTACACCTCATCATGCGTGTTGCATCGGTCCTGTCCCCGGCCCCCGATCCTTCACCCCTCTCTCTGGCTCTCTCTCCCCATTTCTCCCTCTCTCACTCTCTCGCAGTGCCTCTTGGGCAATCATGTGGTCACACTACCTGACTCCTTGCTGCTCAAGAGTGCAGTTGACAAAAACAGCCCGAGGCCCGTCATGTGGAAAAGATTCAGTCGGCACACAGCACACATCCCACCCCCCCTCACCCTGCGACTCCTCACTTTCTCCCGCTAAGTAACTGAAGCGCCAGGGTGTTTCCTTCTTCTGCTCACCTGTGAAGGAAAATGGCATGGCTTTCCTCCTGTCTGGGCGTGCAAGAGAGTGGATATTTTTGCAAGTTTGTGGCCACGGTGCGTGGATGCTGTTTTAAACAGCACGTACGGGTGCTTTTCACCCTCTCCCGCCAACACTCTGAGAGGTGCAGTCTCTTTGTCAGTTGAGTTGCACTCCTCGTGTCATGTAACATAAAGCTGGCGGTCAGTGAGAGCTCTCAGCTGTCAGTCAGCTTGGTGGTCCTGGCCTGTCGAGCTGCTCACCTGTGTTTATTGGACAAGACCTGCTCGACTCTACCCAGGGAGAACATCTTGACTCCCTTCCCTTTCCTTTTCTCTTCCTCTCACCCATTCTTTCACTCTTTCCATCATTCCCTTTGTCTGTCTGTCTCGCTCTTTCTCTCTGTCTTTCATCACAATATCACTTTTTATTTAGCTTCTCCCTTTTATTTTTTTTTTAATCCACCTCCACCTTTACCCCTCAGTCTTTCCTCCCGCTGTCCTGAACGGTTTATTATTTCTGGCTTTCTTCCGTGCTTCTCTTTTTCTGTCGTTCTTTTGTTTCCCCTCTCCCTCCTTTCCCGCTGTCCGCTTTTATTTTGTTTTATTTTGGGACCTCTTTGTCAGTCTTTCGGTTTAAAGCCACGCTGTCTCCTGTGCTGGTGGTGTTCATCTTTTCTCTGCACCTGGCTGAGCACACGCACGAGCTCGCACGCACCGCCGCGAGATGGCTGATTGAAACTTGTGTCTCAAAGTTGCTAATGCTCACTGAAGCATTATATTGTAGATAAAGTAAATAAACTAGGTTACCATGGGGAGAAATCTCTGGAATAGGCTGCGGTGATCTAGCACACACACCCATGCATGTAGCCTCTCAGAAGCATTCTCTCCCTCACTTACACACACACACACACACACAAAGTGACACACATACACCGAGCGAATGGCTGAAAAGATGTCAGTGATGTTGAGGTGTGAGCAGATATTTTCTATGGCTCAGGAATTTCACAAGTTTAATGTTTTTTGAGGAGCTCTCTAGAAAAGTAACAGTCGGACTCAAGGATCTCGAGCCAAGTGGTCGCTTATATGGCCGGCACGTAGTTCAATGCGAGTATATAGTGTATAACGCAAAGAACGTATCTTACACTCAACCAAAAAGCAATCTTCAGATCCTTTTATTCTCTTTATACTAAACTTTGCGATTCTTCTTTTCTTTTTAGAACTTATTTTTGCTGAAAAGAACTGATTAGCTAGGCTAGTTAGCATACTGGTTAAATTCGAGGCCTGACTCTTTGTGGCTGTGGGGTTTTAAACCAGTGTCCACTGAATGATCCTTCAGTTTAGAGTGCCAGCGAGGCAGTAAAGCCACACATCAAAAGAACCCCGCATTCATATTTCCACCTGGTATTATATAAAACTCTCTTGTATTCACTGTAGTTCCATTCTGTGCCGCAAAGTGGTATAGGTGACATGGTAATACATTTGCATTGTGCCCAATGATAAATACTCTACCAGGTCTTACTCACTCCACTGCTTCCGAATGTGTCCGGACAGCGGCTGCATTGTCAAAGGCACGGGGGTCATTCAAAACTCCCTCCCTTCTGCCTTTTGTCAAATATTTCTGCGCGGGTGATAGTTTTCTCATTTATTTAGTGAATAGTCGGCGGGGGAAAGAAGAAAAAGAGTTTTTACATTATGGAAATGATGGAATGGGTTATAATCTCCCGCATATTCATCACAGCAGACATTGGACCCTTGTGATACCGTCCTCCATTTGGCTATTGTTCCCGTTCTCTTTTCGCGTACTGTTCCCCTCAATGGGCAAAGCAGGCTTTAATCCTGTCTCTCTTTGGAATGACAGTGTTTACTAGCTATCATTCAATAAAGAGCCAGGAGCACGACACACATCTCCCTGTCAGTAAATGCTATGTGAATGTGCCAGCGCCAACAGGGATTGTTAGCCCTGTGAGAATAAAGGCTAGTTCGACAAAGATGATTGGACCTTTTTATGTATGTTTTGTAACCTCTGAAACATTTTAGTTCTTTACTTGACTCTCTCTTCGTGCCTGTATTTACTGTATACATTACATTTAAAAAAAGAAGAAAAAAGACCTGCCTACCCATACAACAACACACTGACATGGCAGCGTTGGGTAATTATTGGCTGTAAGTAGGGATTAGGGTTGTGGATGTTGACAGTAAATTGGCTCTCAGAGCATGTGTTTAACACACCTTTGTGTGGATCAGACTCAAACAGGCAAGGTGTCTGTACATAAAACCTGCCTTTATATATTTACAGTTCACCAGTAAATATGTTTTGTTGCCACATAAGCATGCTAATGAGATTTCTAAATATAAAAAAAAGTCCTAATACCGGGAAGATCTTTTAAAAATATCATCCATTTCCTTTGCCCCCGCCATTCTGTTTTCCTTTCAGAGACTTGACAGCATTAGAGATTAGTGCCAGAGCTGCTAACAATCATTAGTGTGTTTTCACCATTGTGTTATGCACTGTTTTCTACCGTCACCACCAACCCCCAGTCATACCTCCTGCGTGTGTCTCCTGCTTACGCGACGAGCAAATGAAAAACAATCGTTACGACCTCCAGCAACCCCTCCTGACGCGCAGTCAGTTAAATGGTTTGTAAGACGTTTAATTACCAAATGGTATAATCGTTATTCATCTCATCATTAGATGTATGATATTAAGTGAATTGCCTCCCCTGGGTCCCTGTGTTTCACAGATCAATAGATTTAGATGGAGCTTGAAGGGGGTGGTGGTAGTGGGGGAGCTGGGTGGGCAGTTAAAACATTTCTGAGGCCCCTGATATGAACACATGCATTGTTTCTGTGATGCACAGTGGTGACATTCACTCATTTATATATGCAATTAGCTTTTATATAGGTTTAATTATGCTAATTTCTATGTGGGCACACAGGATTGGCAGTATGTCACTTTTTTAAAAATGGATTTACAGCTCCCGGGTTTATTTTGATGGTGAAAGGACGTGAAACAATGGACAAGGTTATGGCACCACACACTTCCCATCAGCAGAGTGCTTGCGTTTGCACTTTGGGACACTTTGTTGGTATCAAGCATTGTTTGAAGGCATTGTAGAGATTGCTAATGCGGCGTGTACACCTCTGAGGCCCAGTAGCCTAGAGCTTGATATCGCCTGTATTCCCAATGTGAATATGGCTGAGTGGTGATCGGGGACTTGCTGCACCAGAAGCTGCTATTCACTGCAGCAGGCACTACTAGCCTGAGTTAATTGTCCATTATCTACTATTATCTAAGCTCTCCCTCTCTCTTTCTCTTTTATTCTCTCTCACTCATGATTCTAGCCGTCACCACCAGTTTCACTTGCTCAATATGCTGTATCCACAGCTTCTTCTTTTTTTTCAACCTGCTCTAGCAACCTTATACCATCACTGTAGCCACGTCCTGGAGCTCAAATAGTAATAATGATTCCCTTTGTTCCTGAGGTACCTCAAACAGGATTCTAGACATGAAGCCCACAAAGCACCATGTTTATTCCTTGTGTTATATCGCTACTAGAGCGAGCACCTAATGTTTCCATCCAGAATATAGATTTAACATTTTATTTTTATGTATTCACAGATAAAATGTCAAAGTATTTTTAGTTGTTTAACAGTGACATTCTTTTTAAAATGTCCCTTATTATGGATAAATAAAATCCCATTAATTCAAGTATGCCAGAAGAGACCAGCTTCTTCTACTGCCTTCAGTGTGATGACGTGATAGATCTGTCTGCTAAGGTGTTTGAGGAATCCTCAGAAATTTCACTTGATGGCACTGTTTTCCTTTTTGCTCCAGCTGAAGCAACAGGGCATGTTTTATGTATGCTTGGCACAATGTGAAAAGCCTGGCTGTGCCACAGATACGCGCGTCTTTCCTTTCTCTTCCTGTCCCTGGGCACCAAGAGGCAAGAGACACTGACAAACAATAAAAATCTGGCACTATGCTTTTAGATTTTTTATTTTTTTTTTATAATATCCTCCCTCAAATAAAGTAGTTGAAATGCAAATACACAGTGGCACAGTTACTGCATAGTAGTTCATTAACTTTTGTGCGTTTTGGAGTATTTTTGTTTGATGCTCAAGGCTTCTTTTCTTTTAAAAAAAAAAAGTTTTTTATAAAAATATCTTAAATGGAATGGATGTCACTCTTCAGCTGTTTAAATTAATCATTGCTGAAATTATTGTTTCTTATTTCAATCCACACATTCGTCTTAACTGGCTCTTGATATACTTGGAGCTTCACCTGCAATTAGTCTCTAGATATTAAACACACATTAACTAATAGACAGACTTTTTAAAGGGCTTTCGTAATATTTTTGAGCTGAAGTAATGTATTAAAGCATAGAATTTATGTGAAAGGGACAAATGGCCTCAGTGTGTCCATTAGTCTTGCTGTTGTCTAACAGGGAGGGGGGTTAAACCGAGTTTAAATAGGGGTTGGATGGATGGATTGGGGGTGTGTAGGGCGGTGGGGGTCAAGATCATATTAAGTGCTCACAAAGCAAATGGTTCAGCATTAGGAAGCGTTGGTCCGGTGGTCGTGCCTCATGAGCAGCCTGTAAAGAAGCAATATATCACAGTGAAAAAATAACTAGACTGGCTTGTATTTCAGCATTGTGCGCATCATAAATAAAGGTGTGCTGTGTGTAATTGAGGCGCGTGCATTGGGAACCCGGCAGGAGATGAGAAATGAAAATCTGTGTACTGGTAAATAGATAATCACACAAAAGTAATTGAGGTTTTCAAACCCCAATCTAGTCTGCCAGCATGAGCTCGTTTGCATGTTAATCACGTCAGTGATTTCCCTTCATCACAGGGAAGTCCGTGCACACTTCCATAACCAGCTTTTAATTGCATTTAAAATGTCACAGAGGTGGAACACATGTAATTTAGCCAGAACTGTGTCCAAATTAATGGGTACTACTGAGACGCTCCATTGGACAGGGTTGGAAATGAGAGAGGCTGTCCATTGTTTGGGTCTTTATTAGAGATGCCTCAGTCTTCCCGTCTCTCCATGATAACATCTCTACAGCACCTTTTGAAGTGTCTATCAAGACTTCAAAAATGAAATCTGACAAGCATTTTGTGAACGACTTAACTCTACAATGGATGCCAACTTCTTGTGGAATTAGCCAAATGGATGGACATTAAAAAGGTGGAAAAGGGAACATCAAAGGACGAGAGCACAAAGTCAAAGTGTTGGGTTTAAAATGGGGAAAGAAAGGGAGGAATAGTTTATTTTCTTTCATCACCAGGTGTTCTTTGGCGTATAAATTACCAAGATGATGTTTCCATAACACAGCTTAGGGCACTCCAGAGAGGGGAAACCTGCAAAACAGACCTATTTAATTTTTCATAGAGGTGGACCATCAGGAGCAATAAGCCAATATTCCTCTTCCCCTTTTCCAGATGCCTTCTACACCGCTATATCTTACCAAAAACCCAAGCCCCTCTTTCTTTTTTTTTTTTCAGAAAAGAAAAAGTTCTGCCGAGACCTACATGAAAGGAAGGAACTGTTGAAATGTTAATTTTACCATCTGCTGTCGAGGCCTGCTACCTTTTTGTGTGTGTGTGTGTGTGTGTGTGTGTGTGTTTTCTTTTTTCCCTGCCTTCTTTAATTCCCAGTAGTTCTGTTCTGTTTCATGAATGTGCTGCTATTTTGGCCGTTTGAAGTCATGGGGTCTCTGCGAGCGCGGCTTTGACTGGCTGGAAAATACAATGCCACATGGTGGATGGTGGAGACTGTCCCATTAGTTTCCTGTTTAGAGCCCTGTCCCTGCTGGTAACCCTGTTTCTTATACCAGTCCCAAGGTTCCAGTTACGCTCCCATGCCCACCTCCGGTACACAGCCTGTCAGTCTCCCTTGCTGACTTGGGCTTGCCCTCGTGCTCGCTCCTTCCTGAGCGCTCACGTCTTTGGGGACCTATTTAGTCTGTTTATCTTAATGCTGAGGATTTTAATCACTCGTTTACAAGACCCCTAGCACCTTCATCTAATAAAAGTTTTTTTTCCCCCTTTCAGCACACATTATTACTAGTTTTCCTGTAAGCTCAGCAAACCCCAGCAAATCCAAGATAGAAATGAAACTGTATTTCCCCATCTTTATTCATCCTTCTTTCTCATCACAAAAGTTGACACTTTTAAAAGCAAAGGTATATTGCCAAGTTTGCTGTGAAGATTTTGCCAAATGGATAGATTCCATTGTGAGATTTGATAGTTGGCAATTAGGGTGAGACATCCTGTGTGCAGAGTTGCTTAGCATTTTCCTTGGCCGGGACCAGATTGTTTAGTCTGCTCTCATTGTGAGCTGTTTCTGAGCTGCAGTTGACGGTTGTTTGCAGAGCGCTGGGGGAAAATGTGAGAGGGGCCAGTGCCTTTCTCTATTTATTTATTTTCCCCGTCCTTGGAGCTGGGATCTGATTTGTGTTCATGTTTCTCTATTCTCTCTGAGCGGTTTTTAAGTGTGGCTGCTGAAATCTAGACTCTGCATGACCTCACTGCGCGGCCTGCGTTTCATTAATGACCAGCCCTGTGGTTTGGGGAGAGGAATATTTTTCATATGACACCGCCTTGCATTAGCGTGGAGCGGCAGCTGCACAACCACAAAACCATCCAATTTTGTGGCTTTGAAAGGTGTGAAGAGTTCAGCTCCCTATAGCAAGCCTTGCATTTATAATTACACTCAGTCTATGCACGAGTGTATATGTGTCAAGGAACGGAACTACTGAAGACTTGTAAAAGAAACAAAAAAAAAAAAAAGTCACCTGCTAATGAAACATTTGTCTTTCATTCTCCTTGGCAACTTGTAAAGTAAATAGTGGAGATATATTTCAGAGCGAGACGTTTACACACTTAAAGATTTGACATGCTACGCCTTCGAGAAGCCACCTAAAATAACAAGCAGAAATTCAAAGCAGAGTAGGTAGCATTTTGACAGCTTGATTCATCTGTAATAAATATTTCATTTCAACATGGCTTCGTACTGTTTGGACCCATCTAATACAAGCTAGTCTTTTTTTTTTTTAAGTGCCACATCTGGCATAAGAGGTATTTCTTTGCAGATTGATTGATTTCCCAGACTTTGTTGGAAGGGACTCGTGCAAGCCACACAGCAATTGACTAAGGAGCATGCAACAATTCACAGACACACGTAGCAAGACTCCCCACCAAAGAAAAAAAAAAAACGTAGACACTAGACTACTGTAACTCTGTTTGGTACCTTGCAGGATATTGAATATCCAAAAGGAAACCTCAGATTTGTCCTGTCCCAAAACAAAGAGCCCTTGTGCTGCCGCCCTCCGCTTTTCTTTCTTTCACTTTAAAAACTGGTACTGTCATCGTAACAACAACTTTCTTTGAATGCATTAAATAGCATTTCCAGATAGCCGCTCATTCTGGAGCACTCCTATACTTCTGTCGGCTCGGAGGCAGGAAGTAGACGAGGGAGAGATCGAGGTTAGTCACTGAGGCTCAGGGAGAGTGAACAAAGGCGATTACCTAATAGTCCTGCTATGTATTTGAAGTGGAGCCTGCTGTTTGTTTGGGGAGGTTCGGGGATGGATGTGCGGGGAGATGTCTCGCAGGCAGCTGATGGGTACTTTTAAGCTGTCAGAATCCTCCCCTTTGCCATTTGTCTTCTCGAGTAAATGGCGGCAAACTACGACGGGGGCAAAAGACGGAGAGAAAGTTTACCAAAGTTTGCAAAGTGTTGAAAGTGTTTCCTCCAAGTATAATTGGGTGCCTTTGTTTAAATTAAGAGTCACCCGCGATGTTACCTCGACAAGCCGATGATGCACGCTCCGCTTACTATTTTCGGGGCCTAGTCTCACAAGATCTCTAATGAGTCTGATCTCTGCTTGTATGTTGGTAAACAATAGTCTTGCAGGTTGTCATTGGAAATAAAGTTCTATACTGTGCTCGTTCCAGAAATTAATTCGCAGTCGCAGCACAAACATCATCAGGCTGGTGTAAACCGCTTAATTACATGCCAAGATTGCATCAAACAAGCTGGAACACCGATACATGTGTGCATCTGGAAGTGATTTATTTAATTTGTTGTATATTGTTTTTCAGATTAACCTCATTAGAGGAACAATTTTTGGAAGCCTGCACAAATTTCTAGATAAATGCACAAGTAAATATCTTACAATCAATTTTCAACAATACACTTCTCTTATTAAATTTTTTTAGGAAGTACAACCAAACCTCTCTATTGATTATAAAAACTTATAAAAATGGTTTCCATTTTTTTAATTCTGCAAATTGCAGTCTTCAGTTTTCCTCTGATTTCTGAACAAACAGTTACAGCCTTTGATTCTTTGAAATCCCTGCCAGCCGTTTCTGTTTTGATAAATTGTACATCTAGTCCTATTTTCAAAGTCATCAGCGATTGCTTTTTTGCCACTCAGAGCACTGAACATGGACAGCTTTTAAAGGTAGTGAGTAGGTCTGATAAGTGGCTCAATCCTTGTACTAAAGCATTTTTACTGAAGGTTTAATAGCTACTGTATAATGAATTATAATGTATTCTCTCCAATTGCAAATTTCCTCTAATATAGCTCTTCTGCCGTAGTGAAAAAGTCCATCTGAATGTTATTGTGAACTGCTTTTTAAGAATACAAATCAATTGCATGATTTTAAGTAGTTAGACTCATACTTTTGTTGTAAATTTCCCCCAATGCCAAATGGAAAGGTGCTTGTATAACTGAAATAGCTAACCAATTTCAAAGTAGCGACATTTTCCATCCCAAAGATGATTTACTGTGTTTGTGGTACATTATGGTCAGTTCTGAGTCAACTGTATGTGTTAGTATAAAATACAACTGTTCAGTCGAATGTTTCAGCCGAGTTTAAACTCAATGAAAAGCAATAGGCTTATGAATCATCGCGCTGTTCCAATTTAATGGAACATACCTTTCAATGACAGCGTGTACCAGCACATCATCAAAGTGAAACTTCCAAAGTTCCGCTTAACTTGTTGCTGAAATAGTTTCTCGTTTTCAAGAAAATTGCTGTGCGCCAAGTCCCAAGAAGTGTATCAGGGAATCTTCCCTGAAGGAAAAATTGCCACTTGCATACTTGTCTTTGACCAAAGTGAAGCCCTCACCCTCTCCAGGGGGAACATGTGCTGTTTAGGAGGATATAAAGGAGTAATTTTATTACTCGGTACATCTCCCCTCAGAAGCCATTTCATTTCTCCTTTCAGCCTCCACAGAAGCCTTTATTTGATCTCATATTCCAGAGTAGGACTGCCTCAAACCAGTCGGACTCCGTTTATTTTCATTTGGAAAACACATTTAGTGTTGAAGGGATGGCAAAGGGTTTAAGTGAAGAGCAGGGGGTTCTGGTGTGGAAGGAACCAAGGCAAGTTTTTCTATCACATGTAAATGTCCTCCCGCGGGGATTGTTGGGAGCCAAACTTTACATTTTGTTCTCTCAATTTGATCGGCGTGACTTCTTTCAGCATAATCAAGAAAAACCTCCTTTAGTCCTCCTCGCGCAAACTTCCTTGCAAATAAAGTTTGCATCCATACAGTGAAATTGATACAGCTGGATACCCTTTACTCAGTGCTTTGAAACTGCAGATCACAAAAAAAAAAGTGTGCCATTTATTAGGCAGCCCACTTAGGCAGCCCAGATGTAGCTGGTCACTTGAGAGGGAGACTTCCTCATAAACTCTTGAGCCTTTACAGCGGGCACAACACCCAACTGTGGAGTCAAAATTAACCCGCAACCCTTCCTTCAGCTCCACATGGCTATTTACTAAATCCTGAACCAGTGCAGCTGTCTGGAGAAGCCTTACACAAAGTCCCACATTTCCGAAAAAATTCTCTCTCCTTCTCCCTCTCTCTCTCTCTCTCTCTCCCTCTCGCTCATTTATCAGTGTTTCTGCCTGTCTCTCTGCCTGTGCCTGCAGCACCTATATCCTCTCCAGCTTGCGTCTGGTGACAGGGCAATGAAAACATTTTTGTGAAGAGTGTCATTTCACTGCTCCGGAAGTCCCACTCACCTAAATAGTTCCTTCTCTATGTCTTGTCTGTTTTTTTTTTTTGTTTTTTTTTTTGCAGGGACTTTTTTTTGTTGGGGGGGGGATCACAACCTCCACTGGGCTCAGTTCCACACATTGAATTGCCTCCAGATGTAATTCCTGTCCCCCACCCTTCACCCTCAAATTAGTGGCTAGTAAAAATTAGGTTTGAATTAGCCGCGGTGTGGAGAATATGAGACTTCGAATTTTCCATATAATGAGTTTATTGTTCTCTGCTAGAATGCCATTTTCCTAAATTAATTTGATGGGGGGCCTTTTTTTTTTTTAGGTGTAATTGGTATCTTGTTGAATGGTGTTTTAGTCATGAATGGATAGCCAATAAGTCGGAAAGATAATCCGAGGACTCTGAAAACCGTAAGCTCCACGTCTCGATAGCTTCTGGAGATTATCCCCAAACTTTCCCTATTATCTAATTCCCGGTCAGTGTTATATTTTTTTTCATCCACCTTGCTACTTGTAAATGCATTGACAGGATTCCTTGGATGTTAGATAGAGGTTGTTGCATAGCATATACAGGTGTTGTGCTCTTTTGACTGCCAGTGGAGCTTGTCTCGCTGCCATTCAACTGTGCAGCCGTGGTTCTGGGAATGATAATCTCTTTGGCAGAGCCTGAGCTGTGGGATCCTCAGACACTACAGATCACTGTCATAAATGGGTTTCAGATTCATCCCTAACAGGAAATCTGAATGCATGAAATGAATATTGAATCTCCTATATTGTAGCCGCTCCTTCATCTTGATGACATCTCAGCGGCCAGGAACGTTAAGAAACACAACAACTCAGTGGCATGTACTTTTCTCTAAGTGGGAATCTAATTAAACCGCTGCTGCCTTTACTATATGATAATATCTACTACTGTGAAAAAAGGGAAGTTGTCTACCATGCTCCGCTCTTTCATCTAATTCCAATCTGCCGCATAACAGGTAAACTGCTGTGAGCTGCACTTGCTTGTTTAAATTTATCCATCTGAGCCGAGGCTTTGATTTCAGCAACTCGTTTAATTCAAATACGCTTTTGAAGAAAAGATATTTTTTTTGAGCAAGGGAGGTGGGGGGGGGGCATTGGAGGCAGCTGTGGTGGTGATGGGGAAAATAAGAGGAGGCGCAGGAGGGCCAATTTAACCTGGAGTGTCTGTCGCTAGTCTACCAGCTCCTTCGCTTCAAGAGGCCCGGTCAGCTTGAACTGTCTGACTTCTGTCATTTCGATCTCTTTTTATTTTTCTGCTGTAATGTATACTTTAATTCCCGCCCGCCTGCCGTCTGTGTGTAGCAGCGGCGTCGGCAGAAGCAGCTGGAGGGGAGGTGCAGGTATCATTAAGCCTTGGAGAGGCACCAGCGGAACGCTGCTGAGTGCTATACGTGGCTCCTCGCAGCGCGTGTTGATATTTCTGGGCCCAGTGAATGTACAGCCTAGTTTATTTTCAATAGGAACCCGAGGCCGGGCTTGGCCGGAGCACCCCCCCCAGCTGCTTACCCGGGCTGTTGATATTGAGTCAAGCAAACACTCTCTCAGGGATGTCCTGTTGGGCTCTCTGCCAAAGTCGCAAATGGAAGTCACATGTGGAGACTCCCAGAGGAAGGCAATGAGGCCTCAATTCACACCCCTCACCAATAATAATAGAGTTTTATTAAAAGCAATACTTTAATACTTGATTTTCTAGTCCGGATGACCAAGCCTTCCATTACTCACTTATCTAAAAATGTCCTAAAAATGTTCAAACAAAACAAAATCAACATATTTATTATTGCGATTGCAGTAATCAGGCACTCGTCCACCTTCACCGCCTGCTCTTATTTTTTTGAGCAGTGAAACACATATGCAAATATATTTGGACACTGTCATTATCATCCACTTAATAGGCATTTCATTAGGGGTTTTCTGAATGCACGGTGCAAGGCAAGTTGCCATGGATACCCCCAGTGCTTAAGTACAGTATATTAAAATGGTGCTGCCTTCCAACCACTTATATAATCACCGGTCCGTAATGGTCTCTGCTCTGTGGCCATAAGCAACGTATCGTGTGATCAGCATTGGCCAGGACCAAAAAGAGCCCTTCCCCCTCGTTATGCCTTATTTGGCTTATTTTATTTCATTTCATTTTTTTTGTAGACAGGACTTTGTGGATCATGATTTGTGCTTGTGGAACATTTGTGTGACAGCTAATGAACGGTGCAGATGTATGTGTGCAGTTTCACGCGTGGCGCTTTGCTCTTTGGAAATTATTTTGTGGGCCGGTGGTGACATCACTTTATTTTGTCTGACTGGATGTTGAATGTGGGAATAGAGGAGGGAAGACAAACGGATAACCTCCCATTGAAAAGTGAACACCACTGATGCACTATGGCACTTCAATAAATATATAATCCTCGCTGTCATTGGTGGTGTTTTGCTCTCTTGGGCTTTTGTGCTAATTTCCCTTGTGAATATTTAAAAGATCATGCAGGATTTTATTTATTTATTTTGTAAACATACAAAATGTATTTCTTAATTGTTTTTCCATTAAGACAAATGCTCATCAAAGTCTTAAGAAACAGTGTGCCACATGGCTGAGTCCTTGGTTGTCGCTGACTGATAAACCTTATGCATGTACTTGGTGTGGTAGCGTGGTAAAGCTGAAGTGACTGTGGCAGAAATGAGGAAAACCGAGGCGCTTGACTTTGTCTAATTCCCTAGAGGCAGTGCACTTCACGGTGGCTTTAATTGAAGATGAATAGTTCGTAGTAGCGTGTGTGTAAACTGTGGAAATTATGGCAGGGCTGGGAGATGGGAAGAAACATGCGCTGCTAACGTTGTCACGGCGCTGCACCGCCTCTCGCATCCACTGCTCCCCCACTGCTGCCGCCGCCGCCGCCGCTGCTGGTGCTGCTGCTGCTCTTGCCAAGGTTGGTAACCAGCTGCTGCCACCGTCACCCCTCCCCTCTGTACCCGCTACACATGTCTATCTCTCTCCCCCATTTTCTCCCTCTCATTCTCCTCCCACTGTACCGCTGCCACCACATCAAGACGCTGGTGGGCCTGTTTGTCTCCGTTGACCTTGGCAGCAGAAAGCTCTGGAAGAAGAGACATCGGGAATAAATACCTGAAGGGAGAAGGCACACAATAGTCACAGAAGTGTAGGAGCAGGCATAGCATTTCCCGTCGTGAAGCAAATGTTTCCAAGTCCAGGGGCCTCTTGTTTGTCTTTTCCAGTGAGGCACTCGGGGTAGTTTATTAAAGGGGTTGAAGGAGCTTTCTAGCCTGAAGCCTTTAGCGCTGAAAGAGAAATGGGGAGAAATTACTGGCATAATGTGGATGCTTAGAGCAATTAACAGCAGTTGTTTAATGTTAGCCCCCTTTTGACTCTCTCTGTCGCTGTCTTTTTTTTCCTCCCATGCTTGCTTTTGCACTCTTGTCATCTCCCTCCCTCTCTCTCGCTCCTGCCGTCTCTCTCCCACTCTGCCACGATTGTTTAGTGTTTACTCTGCCCGCCTCGGAGCTCAGACAGTTGACACTAATGAAAATGCTACATCTTTTGGTCTGTGTTGGTCTCTTAATAATGATATCATACGGCTGAAATATGCTCCAGCGGAGCCAGGGAGATAATGCGCCATTCAGAGCCTGTTAAATCATACCAGCGCGCTGCTCAGTGCTGGTGAGTTCAAGTGGTCTTTACCCCACGTTAGGGGCTGCATCTTTTCCTAAATAAATCTGTCATAGTTGCCCTGGGTGCCTCTCCTTAACACATAGAAGTTCTTGCACTCTCTACAACCTCATGCTGTGGCTGCTTGTATCTTTGCACGTGTGTGTACGTCTATTAGTAGCATATATTTAATTTTGGAGTTGCGTCTTTGCTCATATTACATGTGTAGAATTTGTTTTATGAAAATGCTACAAAGGCAAATAAATAAATCCATAAATAAATGCACCCTCTTGTGTTAAACCTCTCAGGCCCATGTGGCACAGCAAGCTGGTGGCAGATGGACTAGCTTTCTGCATCTGCTGTGTGCAGACTGGGGGCTTTGTACTCCTCTCTCCTGGGGAAGACCGAGCCTTTCTTCTTGCCAGTAGATTCCTGTCTGTTGGAGCGACTAAGAAAAACATCTGTGGCATGCGAGAGAGAGAGAGAGAGAGAGGGAAAGAGAGAGAGAGGGAGAGAAAGGGAGAGAGGAGGGAATAAAAAAAAAATTGACAAAAGGATTGGCAAACACCATTAGCCCTAAATGTTCCATCTCATTGCCTGTTGTGCATTGTTTACAATAGGGGAAACATGTCGATACATCACGTGCAGCACATCTGTGCCCGGCCAAGATAATTCAGCTTCTTTAGCACACAGTAGGGATATGTACAGTAGTTTTTCGCAGCTAGAGATACTGACCTAATTCATTAGGAGAGACTTCACATATCTAGAAACACATTTGCTTTTTATCAAGCGGTAAACCAAGTCTTAAAAGCTGTGGTTGAGCTGAAAAGCTGTGAAATGTTTGTCAGCTTGTTTTAATATGTATTATTATTATATATGTTTTGTATTTAACGTAGACCTCCCATGACTGTGTTTTTATTTTGGGCAGATATATTTTTTTTCTGTGCTTATAAATACATTTAAAGAGATGGCAAAAGAAAAGCATCCTCTTTAAGAAAAAGTGAGCGAGCATTCGGCATGTGGTGGTCTCCCTAGTTTTGAACCTTTGTGGTCTCCCTCCCCTCTCAGATTCCTCCAGAACCTCTCTCCCCCCTCCCTATTTCTTTGCCAACTCTCGCCACCCCCCGCCCCCTCCTCTCCGCTCCCCACGACCAGCCCCCCTACCCCGCCGATCAAGCCACTGGTTTTTGTGTACTATTGGTCCTCAGGCGTCAAAACAATCCAGCGGGGCTGCCTGACTTGTTTTAATTAGGCAGCACTGAAACGGCAACTGTCTCTCAGACGTGACCAGGCAGAGGTGCTCTCCCCTCGCACTACTGTAAATACCGCTGTAAATACTTCTCTGGTGATGTCTTTGACAGTAAGCGTCAGCTAGTTTCTCTCTACTTTTCCCCTTTTTTTCCCCACTTTTCATCCTCTGTTTTCTACCAGCGGCATTTTCCCTCGTCGTTTTTCGTACACAGTAATGCTTTCAGGTTTCTGAGAATACTTCTTCAAATGCTTCTTACTGGGAAGAGTGGATTTCTCACTCATTGTTTAAAAGGTAGGTCATTTTCTCTTTTGACTTTTGTTTAGATACACTTGTGGTAGCGTAGCGGTGCTTTGTGACGGCGTGTAACTTGGAAATGCACGGACGTGATGTGGCTAATTGTTTTTAAGTGCCCTACGCACTCTCTAGCAGAGCACGGGAGGCTACCGACTGCCGCTCAGCCCTTCACTAATCCCATTCAGACTCTTTACATCTGCACACACACACACTTTGACATGCACACAATCAGAGCTGAAAAGAAAAGCACTAGTATAAAGCCGGACACACATACCTTTGCGGCGAATGCACCTCTCTTAGCAGCGTCCTTTAGCCCCGCGTCTCCCTCTCGTCTCAGCGACTACATAGAGCAAAGTACCAGTCCGGCAGGTTGTGTGCGAGTGTGTGTGTGTGTGCACAAAAGAGAGAGAGAGGGGAACGGCGAGAGAGCGTTCAGAGAAGCAGATGTGTGATTAGAGCGAGAGCAGCGAGAGCAGCGCGAGCTCCCTGGTAAGCACGCAGGCGAGGTGCAAGGGGAGAGCCGGCGAGCATCCTGCGACGAGTCACAGCAGTCCCCGTGTGAGGATCCTCTCACACACCCTCACATACACACACACACTCGCACGCAGGACCCACCCACACGCAGAGGCTACCTGCACACACACACTCTCACACATTTGCACCCAAACGCACAGATAAACAAATGTTTCTTTACTTCTAAAAAGTAAATTAACAGAAACAGATTTGGAGGATATTTAGTAAATTAAGAGACAGCAAAATAAAGATGTGACTAATAATCGGTGCATCTTTTATTTCCAGTAAAACAGGGAATGAAATGATAAGTAATGTTTCCCAGTCATTTTGAAATTTCATCAGCGGCAGGCTTTAGAAATGATGGTCTAATTATATCCAGTGTGGAGAGAGAAAGAAGCCGCCGTGTCTCTGTCATAAATTTCCATTTTGTACACTACCCCCCCCCCCCCCCCCCCCCCCCACCCCCCACCCCTCCTTTCCACACACACGTGCACTCACGCACACTCCCTTCCGCTGTCCCTCTCCCATTCTCTTCCTTCTCACCCCCAACTCAAGCCTCCTCTTTCGGGCCTACATGTCCGACCTGCACAGGGGGCCCCCGGTCGGTAATTGCCCCGGTGACAACTGGAAATGATAGAATAATTGTCAGGAGAGGCGTCTGGGCTTTCTTTTTTTTCTTTTTTTTTTTTTTTTTTTTTAATGGGGCAAGGGTGATTTAAGTATGCATGAATGGCACAGTGGTGGTGAGGTGGCGAGAGAGGGAGAGGAGAGAGAGAGAGAGGGAGCAGGGGGAACTGGGGCGGGGGCTGGGTGGCGGGTTGGCAAGGGGGGGGGGGGGTTGGCTTGTTTATGATGCCATCCCCCATAAACACGGATGAAGTGATGACACAGATAGTGTTGCCTCTTCACACGGTGACACCAGTCGACTTGCGGCCGTCGCTGCTAGACACCCTCGGCGGTGGCAGAGGCGAGCACTCTGTTCTCTGGTCAAGCTCTCTGGCACTCCTCACCTTCAGGTAAAAAAAAAAAAAAAAAAAAAAAAGTCAGGCAGACTCTGTCATCCATCCATCCATCATCCATCCATCAATCCTCTGTCATCCATAGTCGACTCCAGGCTCTTGGCTGTGTTTAATGGTTGTGTTTTATTGCCGGGCTGTGTCTGCCGCCTTCCCCGTTGGTCGTCCCACTGTGTAACCGTTCAGCCTTGGTCTGCAGGCTCTGTTAATCTGCTGCTTAATTAGTGCTGATGAATGGCTCAGAGAGTGTGTGTGTGTGTGAGAGAGAGAGAGTGCGTGCGTGTGTGTGTGTGCATGCGTACGAGCGAGTGTGTGCACCGACGTGACTTTGTGTTGCCCTGTGCGAGCCCGTGCATGTGAACTCACTGTGGTATTTTCTGCTCTCGTATTATTTTTCAGACACTGCTACTTGCTTGCTAAGCTAATCATTGATCATTAAAATCAAGAGATGATTAAAGATGATTAAAGGGCACGGCCACTGTATAACCTTTCACAAGCTGATAATCAAATATTGATCAGCTGCAGATCCGTGTTTTAAGAGCTTTTACTTGAAGTTTGACTTATTTGTTTTTCTCCCATCTCTTGGTGTGGAAAAAAAAAAAATCCCACTTTGGAGCAGATGTTTAGTTTAAAGAGGAGAGAGGTCACGAGACTGATAATTGGTGAAGCACTAATTATCTTTATCAAAGGCGAGTGGGATCATTTGTTTACTTAAATATTGATGAGGATGAGCAAGGCATGGTATTGGGCTATTGTGGGCATATTATTAACATTTCATGGGGCTTTGTGCAGGAATGCGAAAGGGACTCCTCTTCATAATTTAATACCCTAATGCATAATGAGCTATGTGATTAGTTCACATGGAGAATTGGCCAAACTCCATTTTGAAGGCAGATAATTTACATTGTTCTCTAGAGTCTGGCATATAATAGGTTCTTTAGCGCAATAAAATTAAATGCTACACATTTTATATTTCAGCTTACAAATCCCCCTGGCAGTTTCTTCTTTTTTCTATTTTCCACGTCTGTCTCGTTTTGTTTAAAGGGGAAAAGGAAAGAAAGAAAAAAAAAAAAAGCGGAGGGGGCGAATGAATTTTAAAATTGTTTAACTAAAACACATGTTTACCTCCATGTTTTATTTAGAATGCACACTGGCCAATTAACACCGTTCATTAGCAGAGCTGGCGTTATTTGTTTTGAAAGTTTAACCAATCACTTTGTTATGCTAATTGTGATGTAATTTAATTTGAGTTCCCGTAATGATGATGCCGCTATTATCCACATAAATGATGCAGTTAAGCAGCGCGGCCTCATTTGCATGTGCTTGAAGGGAGAGAGGCTGAAAGGAGTCGGCTCCCCCGTATCACTCTGCTTTAATTTTCCACCTCTGTTCACTCCTGCCCTATGGGTCTGCCTGGCCTGTCGCTGGCTATTGATGATCAGCACTTTTATCTGAATTGTTTTTCCTTCATTTGCCTCCTTGCGGATTCCTAGAATTACAATCTAGGGATATTAAATAATGGAAATGTGATTAAAAAAAATGCTCAATCCTTTGTCGATATATCGAACGTTAAGCGAACGATTGATTCGTGCGCCCTCTCTGAACTCCGATGCAAACCTCTTACACTTCATTTTCTCTGGCTCTGTTTTGGCTGTTGGGAGGTGTGTGAGGGCTTGCTTCTTGAATTTAACATTTCCATATCAAAGTGGTGCTTTGTTGGTGCTCTGGCTTAATTTTTAATCTGTTGATTCCATCATTATCTCTGGACATTATTCAAATGCGGATACTCGGGTGTGTTTTTAAAACGGAGAGGTGCAGTCAAACTGTGACACACTCTCCACTGCATATTTTTCTAAAATCTTTTTCAAGTGATTCTTCCCTCCGAGCGTTTTTAAAGTCTCCCACCTTGTATGAAAAAACTGAGACAAAGTTAAAGATTGCTCATTATCTATTTTGTCGTGAGCTAGACTTTTTTCCTGAGGAATGATTTTTTTTTTTTTTTCTCCTGACCAAACCCCCCCTCCCCTTTCTCTTTTTATGCTTCTAATTGGTTACATAAATCTTGTCTGGTATGAATGAGGAATGTTGCGGTGTTGTCAACTGCAATCTTCACCCTTATTTACCAATTCATTAAGATCTATCGATGCAGGACTGCTGAGAGGGAATGACAACATAAATCAGAGCTTGAGACATAATGGCCCTAATCAAGCAGAAATAACTGGAAACGTCACAATGAGCTATGTCTCTGTAGCTGCGCCGGCCGCGGCTGGCTCCCTGCGCCTGTCCGCTGGATCTGCCACGCTTGCGGAGAGGACCCGGAGAGTCACACCATCCAACTGTCATTAGCTCCTCTGATTTTTTTTTGTTCTCTCCTCCCTTCAACAAGAACACCAGAGCGATGTAAAGAATTCGTCCGCTCTTTTAAGTTATCCGACTCTTCCTCCACGTCAAAGCGGCTCAGTCCCGATCGCTTACAGAATAAAACATCTTTCCTGAGTGGAACACTTCCACGCTCTATAAATACAGTTAGGTCGGAAGTGCCCTGCTTTCAGCGCGCACCTCCTCTGCTCTTGATAAAGATGATTGGACGAGACAATGAGGCCTCCCCTCTTTATAGGTCAATTAGCCCTGATTAGGTGGGCTGAGTTAATTAATGGAATTGGCAAATATGCAAATGAGAGCCGACTGATCAGCTTTCGTCACTGTCTCGCTCAGCCACAGCGGCGGGGCTGTCTCCTGCTTGAGCACTGTCTGATGGGTAACATGTAAATGATATGGGACGAGCCTAAATGCAGGAGAAAACTAGTTTCTCTCCTCCTCTTTTTCCTCTTTCTGTGAGGGGGTCCGCTGCTCTGCGGTTATATACTTAAGTGTTCATTTATTACAGCACCAGATGTTTCTTTTTTTTATTCAATTTCCTTTACAATCTTGGATTTTAATTTAATATTTTGATGCTTGCCTTTTATGCACCCTATCAAAAGTACCGTCTGGCCTGTGTAGAGTCAATGTTTTGTCATATTTCAAAGCATATAACATTAATTTGTATTAACATCATATCATGCTCACTATTCACGGGTGCCTCTTGCATTTGGTTCTAAGGAGACATTGTGCAGACTATACAATTGTACATGCACTTTACACTCTTTGCTCTGGTTTTCTTTGTCATTTTTCCCCCCTTTCTCTTCTCTGACTCTGACACACACTCACACATCCATTCAGGGACACTTGCACACTGTGGCAAATAGTCTGTCTTTTATCTTATTCTGTCTCATCTCCTTATTGTAAATAGAAGAGAATTAAGTTCTGAACATTCTCGACTGAATGTCTCCTATCACAGAACTACAATTTATTGTCGGCTCAAATGAAGAATTGAAATATGACTGAGGGGTTTTCTCAATGTAGGGCTCATTGGACAGGAGATAACCACATTTGATTCTGTTGCTTTGAATAATGTTAATCCCGAAAAAAGCAAAGTCCATTATTCATATTCATCTCTTTTCATTTGGCCCCTCTCCTGATTTTGTAAATATGATTTCTTCAGCCTCTCTCTTTTCTTTTTTTTTTTTTTTTTTCTCAAAGCAATCTTTATTCACCGGTGAAGCACTTTTGAAATTCCTCTATCTGAGAGCAGAAACCATTACCATACACACAGGTTTATAAGAAGTACTCATTAATGCTCCTTTATGGTGGCCCTTTAGTGCCAAAAAGGAAGCTTTTAATTCTAAGGCACGGCAGCCTGGCTCGCTTAATCCGGGGGAGCAGGGTTTTGTCGAACGTGGTCGTTTTTCCATCTCCAGCTCCACTGTATGAAGCTGAGGTCTGTTATGAATTGTGGTGTCCCTGTAATGTGACAGCTCAGAAAAAAAATAAAAATTACAGCTCACACCCAAGTACAAACAAACATAAGATCTTAATCAAAGATTTGTTGAAGGCATATATTTATGGCACGCTTTGCTTAAATGAAAGACTTCTGATTAAGTTCAGAAACTTTTTTTGCCCTCTATTATTTGGTCTTTAGATTAAATTCATCATTTTAAAATGCTGTGGTCTTAAGCACCATTTTTTCTAGTCGGCACATACGTGGCATTTTGATTTATTAAGCAATCTGAAGTATTGAATATGTGAGCTCTTGCCCTTGCCCAGTTACTTCTTTATTTTGTATGCACAGTAACTTATGGCAATGATGAATTAATTTCACTCAAGCACAGAAAGTGTGATTATTTTAAATGGTAACCATATCTCGACTTGATCAGAGAGCTGTGAGGAGTCAGTAGACTGTGAAATGTAATTTCTATTATTATTATTTTTTTTATTTTGAATCTCGAAACCCAAAAGAATTCCAGCCAGCCACCTGAAATGTGAACTGATAATGAGCGGACGTCTGGGATCACAGATTTTGCCGGTCACTTTTTTTTCATCCCCCTCTTCTTTTGTGTCGTCCTAATGAAAATATTTTTTGCAACTCATGCATATAAAATGAGGAAATGGATCGGTGTTTTAGATAGAGACGCAGTGGAGAACATCCTCGCGCTGGGAGCACAGAGACTCTGAACGAAACCAGTGTCAGGCCAGTTGTGTCATAACAGCGTATCTTGTGTGTGTGTGTGTGTGTGTGTGTGTTAAATTCCTCAGTGTTCCCCAGACAGTGTTGGAGCACAGGAGACAGCTGTGTATTCCCACTAGATGGATGGCCAGTGTCATAGTGTGTGTTTACTGCACATGATAGAGCGGGAGACAGGCCAGGTAATGAGGCTACATTAAGGGCTTTTAGAGCTCGCAAACAAAGATGGAGGGCTGCTTCTTTCCCCTTTAATGATAGGTGTGTGCGTGTGTTTAGTGTGTATGTGCAAAACTCTGCTAGAGAGTGTGTGTGTGTGAGGCAATGAAAGGCTCAATTTTCCTTACACCTTTTGTTGTGTCACTTCTCGGAATAAAGAGGAGAAATTCTGCCAATGTCTGGGCCAAATGCGTCGTCAGGACCCCTTCTCAGATTCCGCACCTGATGGAACGGACAGATTTGCAATGTTCAAGAGTAAATATTTGCTCAAGCTGAAGAGGAATAGCAAGCGACTGTACGGTCGCACAAGGAAGGAGACAAAAGCTGGAGTTGGTCGGGAGCTTTGCAAATAAAGTGTCTTTCTTTGCTCCATCAGGAAATGTCTTTTTTCCTACTGAGCCTCCACCTTAATAGAAATGTTGGAGCCATCAGCCATCATTGATGGCAGTAAATTTGGAGAGCGCAGAGTTATCTCCTTCTCTCACTATCTTTACACCACCCCACCACCTTGTATCACTATCATCTTACTTCCCAGAGCTATACATCTACAGAATTACCAGCGTATTACCAGGTAATAACAGCCTTCCTCTTTGCTTCCGATCATGATAATAAGTGGTCTAGGTTCTCCCTCATTGGAAGATTATGGCTTGAGGAAATGGCATCAAATAGCGGGTGTGTTCAAACGCAGGACACCGGCAATTTATGGATGTCAAACACACGTGCGGGCGAGGCGGCAGCCGCACTCATGCGGCATTAACGCTGCCTGCACCGCCACAGATCAGAACCTCAGCAGATATTGTAGCTGGAGGTGACTCCTTCCAACCCAGTTGGCTGAGGACACTCTGAGCCAGGGTCAGGACTGGTACCACCTCAGGGAGAAGGCATGGAGGACCTGTGGTAGGCACATATACAGGCACAAATGTAGATACATGCTTCATACACTCACACCCTCAGGTGCTGAGTATTGTCACTATCTGTCTCTCTTGAGCATTGTGTGAGTGTGGATGTGTGTGTCCCTCTATCTGTGACAGTTCCATCACCCCCACAGTCAGATCCACAGCTTGGTAGCCCGCTCCTCACTGCAGCCTGGCTGTGTTTCTAATTGACATTCTAATTGGCAGATTTGAATGGCGCCTTTAGATGGCTAATTAATTTATCTCACCGCTGTCATTAAGGTTAAAGCACCATCTGATCTCTGCGAATATACTTTGCATATATCTGCATTATCATTATGTTGCAGCAAGACATGCTATACTGATTTTATTTTGAAGGGGAGATAATAGCACATGAGATTAACCCTTTTATTATTTGTATTTTAAACTCAAATTATTCTATTGTGATTATTATTATTATTTTTTTTTGCTTTTTTCTTTACATGTCATTAACATAATATCAAACGGCAATTTTCCTTCGATTTCCAGAGTAGTTTGCGTTGCATTCAGAGGTTATTAAAAATCCTTATTTCCTTGTCTCATATATTTTCAAGTTTTCTGAACCTCCATCGCCAGTCCGGGAAAGAAAGCGGGAAAAAAAAAAAGAGAGATCCAAGCTCCATTAGAATGTTCATAAAATCGTAGTAAAGGCAATCAGACAGTCTTTCTCTGAATATTTTAAACATTGGGCATGTAAAATTTATGCCTAATTTGAATACTTATTAGCCGGCTGATCTCGGCTGCAGCCTTGAGTTTCTTATGCTGAGATTCATCACCGGATTGGATGTCACATTGTGGCTGGTCCTCCCCTCCCTCATTTAATACACACTCACACACACACACACAAAACCACCACCTACTTTCTCCCTCCCACTCACTCTTTCTCTCTCTTTCACTCTCATATCCTTTCCCTCCGTCTTTCTCCGTCATCCCCCACCCTCTCTGCTCCTCTCTTTCTCTGTCTTTTCTCACTGTGTCTCTCTCCATCAGTAGTGAGCGCTGCGGTGTTAAACAGGGGCCTGTTTGTTCACAAGCACGCCTTGTCCTGGCCTCTTCCCTATTTACTTGTGTCCCGGGCAGCTGTCGCCCTGCTCTGTGTAATAGCTCAGCCCTGTTTGTTCTCCCTGCCTAGATCCTGTTTATCCTGGCTGTGGACATCCTTTAAGGCCTGTCCTGTATCTGCCCCTCGTCAAACACACACACACATACACACACACAAACACACACAATGAAGGACATGTACACACTTCTATTAAAATGGTATTTACAGGCCAAAGAATACACACCACATGTTCTGTGCGCAAATGCACACACAATCAAAATCATCATTCTCTCTCTGCTGTCGAATAGATTGTGTACTTTTGCACGTAGAAAACGTTAGAAAATCTTTTAGATGTGAATCCTCCATAAATTAGCAATAATCTAAAAAATTGTCTTGAATTTTTAAAATTTTTAAAAACAAATTCAAATAAACGCAGAACAGAATCCACCATTGTGGAATTTCCAGTTTCCCATTCGTGTCTTTTATTCATTGTGAGAATGTCGAGTGATGTCGGTGGGGCGACGGTACAGAGCATTAAATGCAGGGGATAATGATAAAACATTTATTACTGGAAAGAGAGGAGGTAATATGCATAATTTATGCTGTTTTTAGCACAATCATTAGTGATATTCCTGATAGAATTTCTTCCCTTTCTCCCTTTTTCTCTCTCAACAATTTTCCTAATAGATACTGATGGAATTAATTGTCCTTATTTTATTTACAGTTGTTCAGATTTAGTTTTATAAAACCTGCCGCCAAAAAGTTTGACTACAGCCTAATTGCTTCTCATTGAGAGCGGATCTTTTTTTAGATGTCACAAAATAAATGAATATATAAGGTTTGATTAAAGGAGAGAGGGGGTAAAAAAAGAAGCCAATAAATGACATATGAGCGTCCTTTCTCTATGGAAGCCTGCGAGGCAGATTTTATTTAGGATGACAAACCCATTATAGTGTTCATCACCAGCCTTGCACCATGTGATTTGGTGCCTCCACCTCCTCCCTGCTGCCACCACCAAATTTTAATTTTGCATGATTAGCTTTGCGTCATTAGGCAACTTCATTCAGATTCAGGGAAAAAAAATAAAAAAAAAAGTCTTGACAGCTTCAAGACGGCAAATATTTTAAGTGTGCCCATGCTTCTGTTTCTCTGTCTGTGGTGCCTGGCTGTCCTGATGGAGATATATGCTCATTTGTGATTTGTTGCAGCATTATTTTGCATTGATTTCCTACATTTGTATATAGTAATTTGTTACTAAGGATAATCATTATATAAAAAAAATAGTTTTTAAAATCCAGGTGCTTTGATTTATGCCCAAATTTTAGTGGATATAAACCACATTTAGATACCTTTTCCATTTCAGAAAGCACCAGGACATGCATCTCTTTGTATTGCTTCATTTACACAATGAATGCATAATTGCTCCTCCTGCATCCCCCCCTTCTTCTTTATCCCCCCTCCCTCTTCTTTAAATGCTTTAATTTGCAGAGGGGGACTGAGGGCTTGATAATGGAAGCGTAAAAAAAAGAGAAAAATAGGAGGGAAAAAGGGGGGAATTGTAACAAGAAGAGCCCTAACCGGTGCCTCTTAATCACTTCTAGGTTTTAAATCATGATGATGCAGGAGTCGGCCACAGAGACAATAAGCAACAGTTCAATGAGTCAAAATGGAATGAGCACCCTAAGCAGCAGCCAATTAGAGGCTGGCAGTAGAGATGGGAGATCAAGCGCTGGTGACACAAGCAGCGAAGTAAGCACAGTCGAGCTGCTGCATCTGCAACAACAGCAGGTAAGTTGTGTTTCTCCCCCGTCTCGTCTCTCTGCCGCTCTCTCTCTCCCACTCTGTTTTCCCCTCGCTCTCCCTCTCTGCTCTGCTGTGCTCTCTTCTCAGCCAGTGCTGGGGTGTTCTACATAGGCAGGAGGCACCGTTATATTGTTTTGTGTGTGTTTTTTTTAGTAAGCGGGGGGAAAAAAAAAAACATTGTTTATGCAATGTGTTTGTGTTGTTGGTAAATTTCCTCGTCAGTTTGTTGTGCTGTCGTTTTGCTCAGAGCACACAGATGAGGGTGAAAGTGTTTTGCTGTGTCTGTTTATGGCTTTTACAAGTTTATTTTTTCGCGTGTTTAAATTTGCACATGTATGGTGCCATGTGAGGCCGCGTGTTTGTGTGCAAGAGAGTGTGCTTGACGGCGGGAGAGAGGGAAAGAATGTGTGCTGGAGCACCGTACGGAGCTGTTAGGGCAATGTGTGTGTCTTTGCATGGGTGTGTATGTCATGGCAGAGCTGTATCCACCAGAGGGCCTCCTAACTCGGCACTAGTTGGAGGCTCACACACATGCAGACGCTCCACCAGCGGTGGAGAAACCTTTGACCAGGACAATCTCTGTCTCGCTTTTCTTCAATTTGAAAATACTTGTTTTAAGTCACACTTTTTGGATTTTACACTGAGCACAAATATTTGCTGCTCTGTTTTTTTTTATTGTTTTTAAAGAAAGATGAATGAAATAAGTGAGACAAAAAGAGAGAGGGGGTGGTAGTGGGGGCAGGAGTTGTGAAAGTCAGTCACCAGCAGAGTAAAGGAGTCAAGTGTCTCTCGTGTCTTTTCACGGTGAATGATGGCTTTGACAGTTTGCCAAAAGAGCAGTGGGAGATCAGGTCAGAGGGCCATGCTTCGGGGTGGAAGGGGGACGACGCCTCCGGTTTGTAATGCTGTCCTTTTGCCTCGTTTGGAATTTTCATGCGAGCGTATATGAGTGTGTGTTTGTGTGTATTTTTTGGAGGCAGCTGAAGCCCTGTGGTCAGTTTGGACAGGGCAGTAGTATAGTTGCAAACGTGTTTTCTGTGTGTTCAGTGTAGCAAAATGAAGCATGTCCTGGAGGCCCCCCCCCCCCCTCCACCCATCCCATCACCCATCCTCCATCCAAAGCAGTGGTCCTGCTGGTGGCTGCGGCCGCACCACAGCACCATGGCCTCACCCCCGATTTATCACCACTCTGCCACTCTTTCTACACGCACACGTCTGATTGTGGTCAATTCTCTCCCTCTCTCAGTCATCACTCTTTTACATTTGAAGGTGTTGGGTAGAGAACTGGCTTCTATCTGCGCCGATACTCTCAGCAGATAGAGGGTAAAATAGGAGGAGATGGAGAGCAGGATAAAAAAAGATGGTGTTAAATTGTTGTAGCATAGAACTCCACTGCAATTTGAACTAGAAAAGAGTCACATAACCGGTGTCTTGAAAAGGATTTTCAGCGTATTTTTATTTTATTTTATTTAAGTAAAGCAATTTCCTAGACTGTAAGTAAGTATTTTAATAATTTTAAGATAATTGAGTAATTTTGTAACACTTTTAAAAAACTTTAGCAGTTATTTAACTGTAATTGAATCAAGCAGACTCAAAGTGTGTCTGTAAATGGTCTAAAAACAAAGAGGCAGCACTCTTAAAATAAAAAATGCAACAGCACAAAGTGAGGAAAAAGGCGACGTAAGCATAAAGTGTCTAGTTAAGTGTCTGAGATGGACGTATGGATGAGAGGCATGGGGTTGGGGGGGGGGGGGGGGGGGGTTGCTGGGTGGTGTATGACGGTGTGCGCCTTGTAAAAGAGGCCAGCCCAAGCCTTCTCCCAACCCAGAGACAGACACATTGAAATGAGCAGTCCAGCTAACAGGTCTCTGGAGGCTTTTTAAAACAGGGCCCCTGTGCTGTTAACTTCACACACACTTCCTGTGGCGCGCTCACACTGCGTCTCTTCGGAGAGGAAGCACAGTTCAAGGAAGAAGGATAAGGGTTTTTTTTTTAATATATATATATTAACATATTTCTTAGCAGAAAGAGGTGATTGCAATGTTGGCAGGTGTGTGTGAAGCATGGACATTTTCTGGACATGTATCAATGCCTGCACTTTTTAAAAAAAATAAAATAAAATTCTGTCCACGTTAGCTCCGAGTCCATTTTGAAGGAAGGCTGTTGGGCGTAATTTTCCACCCATATTTGGAATGACATTGAGTGGTCCGGTGGGTATAGAAGCTCCGGTCTCTCATCACACTGCTGGGGGGATGATTAATAATAAGCACTGATGAATTCTCCACCGTCCCTATGGGTTCTGCCATTACCCAGCAGCTCCAAAATACCACCTGCAGCTATAATTAGAAAAGCGGCATCTTAAGGTCTCGTCACCTTAGATTCGGCCAAAGGCTCACAGAACACAGATCAAGACTTGACTTACACTATTTTTCCATATTCACATATTGATAGTGGCGCTTTTCCGCTTTTTCACAACACGAATGCCACACACCCCGTTATCCACATATCTGAATAATAACCATTGTCGCAATTAAATTTCCAGCCCCTAATTCCTGTCAGGGTTTCATCACCCCATTCCCAAGGTTGTCTAAATAGACCTAATTTGATTTGAGATCACAGATTAGATATCCACTGTATCTGATTGCAATTTGCCAGCTGCAGATATGTATCAGGGCAAATGATGAATGTTACACAGCCCTAATTACTATGCAAAACGATCACGATAAAAGCCCCGTGGTTTAAAAACAAAACTGAAAAAATGTGCTGAGCTCATGGTACCAATCGATTAGCCATTGGTCATAGTCGGTGTTATGTTTTAATGCTATATGCTGCTCTCTATGTACATGGAAGTCATGTATTGATCTTTGGATCTATACCATAATGTCCCATAATGAGCCTGTTAGTTGATTACGGTGGTCTGTAGACTTAATCCTGCCAAGGTTATCAGTGGGATTGATGAGCCAATACTCTGGACCACTGCCCCCCTCTAAATGGGCTCAGTACTGTAGGAAGTATATTGATATTCAGAGCAAGATGGAGGCCCTGGCTGATGTATCATGGCCAAATCAGTCGCTTTAACCTAAGTCCTACAGCTACCATCTGCCTCTACAGTCTATTACTCATCTAACGGACTCACTTGTTAAATTCAATGTACAGATAGATGCCTGTTATTCACAAACCTAGCTTGTTGTTGTGTTTTTTAAACATTTGCATATTTCTCTTTGCTTATGGGACAAACATTTATTTACTTGGGCGCAAAAATGCAGCATACAAGAGCCAAAAGGCAGATGTGTACCTGTTGGTAAACTGGTTGGATATTCATTTGAGTGTTTTCCTGAGGCGCATGATGCAGCAAAATGCAAACTATCCAACCCCATTTAAATGACTGCAGCATTTTGACATAAATTACAATAAGTGCGCCAAGGTGCCATCTTACTTCTAGGCTTACACCCCCACCCCTCCACTCCGTCGCTACGCGAGAGCTAGGCAATGGTCCAACTTGAGAGTGACAGCAATTAACCTGCCTTCCTAGCTGTTTAGCTGGAGGAAATAGAAGGGATGAGAAATCTGACAGCAAGTGATGGGTAGTATTTAGGGTTTAGGGGCAAATGAAATTCTCCCCAAAATGAAAGTCATTAGGGAGAAAGTTACCCCACAGACAAAGGACAAAATGACAGTGTGTGTGTGTGTGTTTGTGTGTGTGTGTGTGCTCATTTGACAGACGTATGAGCTCATCTCGCTCTTACAACAAGTCAAGTTTGTTGTTCAGTATACACTTGGTAAATACTCACTGTCTCTAAAATACTGCCAGGGAGTTTTCACCCAGCATCAGTTCCCACAAACAAGCCTCAAGCATCTTTCTCTCTCTGCCCTTCACCTGCCTCTCTGGCTGTCTCTTCATACCGTATTTGAGAAGACACACACACACACACACACACACACACACACGTGCGCACACCTAAGATGCAAATCTAGGCTTTGCCCTTGAGCATAATTTAAAGGCCTAATCACCCAGACTGTCCCTTTGGATGGAACAGGGAAGGAGGGAGGGAGGATGGTGTCTCTCATTTGCACCCTTACACAAAGAAGCTCATTAGGTTTATCTTTCAGGCCTGAGATTGCCCCACTCAACTGTGTAAATAAGACACTGGCCCTGGCCTGATGCATCAATCACCTCTCAGGACAGGAGAAAGACCTCCGCTGAAATATGAACGATTTCATAAAGGAGCTCTTTGTTAACCGTCATCGTCTGTGCCAAGATAAGGTTTTTCTGTAAAAGCAGGAGAAGCGTTTGGAAAGCAGTGCGAGCTGTATGTCTTTGTAAAATTATTTCCCCTTTCAGTGAAAAGACAGCGCTTCCCTGGCAATCCTTGTGTCTGACTTATTTACAATGAAAGCCATCCTTCTTTTTATTTCAAGCCTGGCTATCAGCAGACAGTCCCAACAGAGTAGAACATACAGGCCTGTGACATATAGACCTGTAGTTTCCCCCTCTGCGATGACACTAAAGATATAGGATGTGAATGACAGCATAGCTTCTGTTTGCTCACCCTTCCCCAGACAAAACACAGTATTATTCTATTATCTATCTAGACACCACACCACCTCTTCCTCCTGCTCTCCCCTTCTCTGCCTTTTCCCCCCTTCCTTCTTATTCTTCAGCGTCCTCAAACCTGGGCTGTCCATCTATGTTTAAGACACATTACATGTGGCCTTCTGGAATTTACAGTGGCGCTCTCCCAGTAACTCCATTTCGCGCAGGCGTCCCTTGAGAGCGTGGCGAAATGTCAAGCTGCAAGGCTTGAAAGAGAGACGAGGAGAAAGGGACAGTAAGAGCGGGGGAGAGCCAGGGATGGGGAAAGGGAGAAGAGGCAATGAGAGTGAAATCTGCTGGAAATAAACACTTATTGGCATTTCCTCCTCAAGCAGTTAGATGCTGTTGTGAGCAGGTCAAAGGTGAGTCAGGTGGAGATCATACTGTGCAGGATTGTGTGTCTAATGAATCAAATAAAAAGCAGATAGATTAGAAACCACTTATTATATTAGAATATTTAATGGGATAAACGCTTTAAACTGAATCCAGTTGATGTCCTTTAATTTAGGTCTTATGTTTAACCTGACACATTTTTGTCTTTGTAGTGCAGTAACCCAGTGATAAATGACCTGGCCAGGGTTAACCATAACCACCTCTGTGTAAATAAGAGGCAGCCATTCAGTAGCACACACTGTGGCCAAGAGTCCTGTAGTCTCCAGCTAACCTAGTGCAGGCCAGGATCAATGGCCACTTCACAACTCATTTCCTTTTACGCCTCCCTAACTGCCCCGGTCCAGCTCTGGGAAATAAATGGCACTGGATCTATAGGTCCACTCACACAAACACACAGACAGCCATGCATACACACTCATCCATACAAGCACACACTGCTCTGAAGGGACTGAGCAATTGCTCCCGCTCAATACCCTCCACAATAATTTATTTGCAAACTGGCTTGGTGGTGAATGGCGTATCATCTTTCGCGGCCTCACAATCGAAAACAGGCATTCTGTCATTGTTTGTTGCCACTCCCCTGTTGTTGGCTTAAACAGAGTACCAGCCATTAATATGTTGGGGTGGGGTGTTACTGTCACACGCCGTCTGAATACATACATGTAAAAGCCTCTGTTTTCTTCTAATGTGGAGTTAACACCAGAGTGTGTTTGGGGGTTTTGCTTTCCAACGCACAGAAGGTAACGCTTTGCTGGCTGCTTTTTTTTTTTTTCCTGCAAATGGTTCCCTTCCCCCCAAAAAAGGCAAGTGGCTTATAGTCATTTGATAGGCCACGACATCGCTATCCATTTAACAGAGCTTAAAAATCCTACATATGCATATGCCGGGGTGTCTTAAGCTGACAACCAAAAGACAGGATTTGCTAGAAGGCAGCTTTGGAGTGTTGTGAATTTAACAAGCATGTCTAGTATTACAGTTCCTCTCTGCTTTAGTCATGAATAGTAACAAATCAGACTCTGAAACGCATGCCCAACGGTTTGTTGTGTGTACCCCCCTCCCCTTCTCCAACTAATATTAAAATGACTTCAAATCTGGTTAAGAAGATGACTAGCAAGAAGAAGTAGCATCTTTAATGTCACCGGTGCCTTCCTCCTCTAAGGCTCTCTGCTAACAGATTCCAGGTATCATCACAGTTTTTTCTTTTTGCGTTACACTTGTTAACACTCTCTGCTGCTCCGATTACCTTCATCCCTGACCCATTTTTGAATATATAAATGGCTCTATCCTACTCCCAAGTTGTTTGTAGTTGTAACACTACCAGCCTGCAAAAGAGGGATGCTCTTTACGCATTGCCTCCAAACACCGTATACATATGTAAGAGAGCCAGCCGGGCTCTCAGCCCTCTCTTCTCTTCACAGCTTTTCATACAAATGCAGTAAATAAGCTCAGGCCGTGGGGAATTGAAGGCTCCAAACAGACAAACTGACTGACATGTCACTTAGCGCTGGCTTTGGCTCTCTTCACTGCAGGCTTTAGAGCCGAAGCTGAGGGTTTTAAAGTGTATCAGCCAAGGTCAGGTCTTCACTTTGAAAGCAAAAGTGAACTGTATCATTCACAACTTTATAACAATGCCAAACAATTTTATTTGCTGTATTGTGAATGCCGGCAAATCTAGTAAACAGACATATATTAAGTCGGGAGAGGTGATTTGTGGAAGAAAATCCACTTACAATTGAGTCCACTGGGAGGGTAAACGGAACATTTGTTTTGGGCAGATACAGGGAATAAGATGTACTCTAGCCTGAGGTTAATGATGGAAGTCACACTAGGAATCCTTTGCAGCAGAGATAGACAGGCCCGCCTCTCTCCAGCCTATGTTACCGCTCAAACAGCCTGCCATTCCTCATCAAGACCTAACCACTGCTTATTTACCCACACTGGGGACTTAACTCGCACGAATTGATCAGTGATAGCACTGGAAAGCTGCTTGTTCCACCCTGATAAAAATGACGCCCATGAGCATATGCAGAACATGCTTTGTGGGCGAGGCGCGGCACTTCAAGCTTGAGTAGACACTAAGCTGATATTGGTTTCACGCTTGAGTCCGTAGTGCAAAATCTTCCAATGGAAACCAGGAGATTTGATTGTTTCTGCATATGCATTTATCAGAAGTTTACATGATAAATATACATTAGCCTGGTGGCTTGGCCATGCGTGGTATTGTTTCTGTGATACTATTCTTCTTCTTCGTGCATTCCTTTTCACCTGTTTGGACTTCATCATCCAATTCACCGTGAACCTGATAATCCTAATTTACACAAAACTTCAAATGGATTTGTTGGAGTTTTTCTTTTCTTTTTTTCCCCTTTTCCTTCGTTAGCCTTCCCCAGAATTTCTGTCATAGCCAGGAGACACTCCGTAAGAAGGTTTTAAATGTGTGAAGAGAGCATTTCTCCCAAAGTCACTGGAAACTGTTTAGTAGTTTCTTTTCTCTCAGTACCATCACACAGTTTAGACTCTGAAGTTCTCTGGAGTTATCCCCATCCGCCTCTTGGCACAGTACTTACTTCATTTTGTAACGCCTTTATCACGGTCCTAAAATATATGTCGTTTATCTTTCATACAAATTTCAACCATAGGTTTTATTTTTTAATAACCTCAGTAATTGTTCTGTCCTTGCATGGGGTGCTGTGAAGGGAGTGATCATGCTTTTGGCACATTTATCAAAGCCCACGAATAAAAAAAAGAAGAAAAAAAATGCAGAAGGGAGGCCCTTTTCTCACATAGCCGGACTAAGTGTGCGACAGAGTGATAAATTTTCTTGTTAGGAGAAATTACATCCACTAACTTGAGCTACTTCAGCATGAAATTGAAAAAGAAGCATTTCTTGTGAATTTCCATTCTTGATTCAATGAAAGATGTAGATTAGCCTTTTGGAAAAGGGCGGGCGCAAGAATGAAACCAGAGGAGTATGATTCTGCTCACGCTTGCTTGTTCTCAGAAGCGTGATATAGGATGCTGTTGGAAAAGTCTTTGTTTATGGAAGGAGGACTCGGTCAGGCTGGTGGCAGATTAAAGAAAAAAAGGGTTTAACATCTCTCTTGTGTACGTGTGTGGTATACATTCATATACATTAGGCATTTTTACACTTATTTTTTTTAAAACTCTCTTTTTGTCTACCTTTCCCCCAGTCACACTCTGTGCACATGATCGCTCGCTTTTTCTATCACTTTCTTGTCACACACACACAAACACATCCATGCATGCACACAAAAACATATTTCACCAGTCCCGGCTCAGTATAGTAGCCTCTTGTGTTGTGGGTGGTGGTGGGGGGGGTAGACTGCTGATTGATAGACGCTGGGTGTCAGAGTGGAAGGAAGATAACTATATCTTCTGCTGCTCACTTAAAGGTCAAACACACATTCCTGTAATTGGAATATTCACAGGACGACCACCAAGGTACAATGAAGAGGGGAGACATGAAAGGGAGAAAGAAAAGAAAGTGTGTTACATAAGTAAAGAGAGAGATTCATTAAAGGGGTTGATCATCATCCTTAATGAAGAACGGTCCTCACTGAGGAGACTGTGGGCTAATGTTGAGACAAAGAAGCTACGTAAACTTGTGAATACTATGTTTCTAGAGTTTTCTACCCTTGGTAAAAATTGAAAACTTCTAATTTTGTTGTTTGTACAGGTGAGGGTGAGTTCATTTCCAGCTAAGGTCAGGGTGCTCTCTCATCGACCCCAGAAGAGGGTAACACTTAGACTCAACACTTAACCTGATCACTGCAGGATGAGACAGACACACACTATTGACCTGCAACAGCAGAGCCTCCCAAGATGGGTTGCACTCAAGCGACATGCAGGCTTGGGTTGCTTGCATCAATGAACGTCCACGACCAAACAGGGAGGACTCTTTATAGACAATTCTTTTCTCTAATGATTGTTTTGTGTAGGGGTTTATGTGGGTGCATCTTTATCAGAGATTTAATTGAAGGTAAATGCACCTAAATGCAGTTTACCTGCTCAGGATGTAGGAGCTGAGATGAGCTAGGGTTTACCCAACCTTTTATTTACCACTATGGCCCCGGCATGTGTGTGTTGTGTACAGTGCCAATATGTCAACACATTCAGCTTTCTGCAGCTTCCACTGGTATGTTTATTTTGCTCAAAACTGTAAAAATCTGATTGTTAGCCACCCCTGGCCATTTATTTGGAGTGGGAGCTTCTTAGTGAAGCCTTGTCATCAAAGACAGGCAACTTCCTTTTATGACTTCCAGTAAGAATGACTAAAAAATACCTTGTTTGCTCTGTGAGTTGCTACCGGAGGCAGCATACATGCAACATGTTCTGGATAATCAGCATACTGCTTATAAAGTCCATGCAGTTGTTTCCATAGTTCCTATTTTTTCCACTGGGCTCAGCGCTTTTTCAAATGAACTATAGTTGGCCTGAATGCAACATTTCATATCAGGTATTCATCCAGCTGTGTGACCTCCACTTGCCTGGAACTGTGAAAAGTAGAGGGGTCATAATCACCTGAAGAAGAAATCGTTCGCTTCAGGAGAGACGAGAAATGTTACGTGGGAAAAATAAAAAAGACCATACCGGCTTCGCTTTTGCAAAGACTTGACCTCGTGCGCGCACATTATCTCAAACAAACACACACGCACACACACCTCTGTCTTGTTCCACCCACACAAATACCCTCTCCTCTTGCCTCTCTGTCTTTCCCTATTTTTCTTCCTCTCTGTTTCTTTGTGATAGTATATTGTGGAGGTTTGCAGTTGTCAGCCTCTAAAGGACTTCCCTTGGAGCAGCAGTAGATAAAGACCCTTGCTGAATTGTCCTGCTGTCATCTTATCTAAATGGAGCCGTACAGCACGGGTCAAAGTAAAGATTCTGCCGAAGCCACCAGCAGAGACAGAGAGCAATGGAAGTATGTAGCTACATCGTGGGGGTAAATTGAGTCTTGTAAGTGATGAAGCGTAGAAGAGAGCTTTGAGACAATGGGCAGAAGAATGTCTGAAGAACAGAACTAGTTACATATTATTATGGAAATTATAATGGCTTTTATGGTTTTATAATTTATTTTGACATCTTTTACTGCAGCAGATTTGGTGATTTTCTGTTCAATTGCAGCTTATAGCTTAAAAAAACATCTTCCCCCTTGCTAGAACATATATATCATAGCATTTGCACAGAATATCCATGGTGAAAACGGCAGCAGGAGGAGGGGTGTTGCAGTGAACGACAGCGGGCCGTGCTCTCTGTTATTGCTGGCGCGGCCTCCCAGCGTCTCAGCAGACACATACATATCGGCGCATATGCACTCTTCAACTCTCAGACATAAACACTTTATCTGTGATGGGCAAACCAGACCCACGTTTTGTCTTTGTTAGTGGAAAAATAAGTGTGAGGTTACACAATGGGGCTCGACACCCCCCCCCCTCACCGGAGCCCCTCCTACCACCTCTCCCCTACACAAGCTTTCTTCCTGGGGTAGGAGCGAGCAAATTCATCTCGTCAATCCTCCCGGGACGGTGTAGCTATGCAGCTCTGTTTACTGTGGTAGAAAGTTAATATAAATTTTCATCAGTGGGAGAAGTTTACACATACGATTCTATTTGTCCTTCATTATTAGCACCTGAGTCTGGGGCTGGGTAGGCATAATTGTCTACAGACGCAGGCCAAATAGATGCAAGGGAAAGGCAAATAAGCACACCCCAAAATAATTTGATGCTTGTGTGTTACAATCCTCCACCCAAGGAATTCTTAATCTAGAGAATCAATAAACAAGAGGTGAGAGGGGTGGGGGAGAGAGGGGGAAGGAAGAAAAGATGAGAGGGAGAAATGAATAATGTGATATGAGCGTATGGAGAGAGCGTGAAGGAGGGGACGGAGCCGTGCAGCAAAGAGGTGGCAAGTGGTTGAACAGCCATACGTTCCAAATGCCAATTACCCACTTTAGAAATCAGAGTTTAACACAAAAAAAGAGCATAAGATAGTGTTTATTTGCATTTCTGGCTGAGGAATTTTGAATGTGGAGACAGGGGAAGCTGAAGTAGCTGAAAATACTAGAGATAGAGATAACAGAGTGGGACACAGAAGCCCATTGTTCTGCCGGATAGCTTTACCTCCGTCCTGAGGCCCAGGCAGATTCTCCATGGACCTCTCCCTCCCTTTCTCTCTCTCCGTCCATTTTTTCACTTCAGACTGTTGATTTATTGAGTCATACATTAAAATGCTCATTACTCCTACATACTTTCCATATTCTCCTCTTTTTTCTCTTGTTCTTTCTCGTGAAAACACTGTCTGAGAAATCACCCATGGATTTTTTTTTTTTTTTTGTTGCTGTAACTTAAGACAGTATTATGGCTTGCCTAGCAGTTATTCAAGATCATCCAGATTTGGTCAAATGGGGGAGTTGTTTACCACTTGTTTGTCTTGTAAGTGTTTACTCCCCCTGATGCATCACCTCTCCATACTGCTATCTGTGTCTGCAGACAAAAGAATCATTTTTATTTTATTTGACTGAACCCAGGTGTGTATTGTGCTCTCTGTGGGCTTTGCGGAGGCGATAAGGGAACTGCATCTGGAGCTATTGTTGAGGCACCAAGACGTCATAGCCAGTTCTGACCTTTATGAAAGGATAGGAGTCTTTCTGCTCATGTGGCTCAGCTACTTAAGGTGAATGGGATCAGTATCATCCTTATATTATATAGCTTATACACATCAGGCGCAAAAATGGTAGCAACTATCAGTGTTAGGACGACACGACTGTCCAGGTGTTTCATCTTCTAGAGAAGAAGTCTCTACCATGCTTATGGTAACCATTGCCCAGGCTGTGGTTACCAAGGTAACCTTCTGGTATATTTACCACTCCCATATGTCTTGGACAAAACTAGCACCCCCAAAAGATGAGAAAATCCTGTAAGCACCTTCCGATACTCCGAGCCTGCTATCACCAGGGTGAATTTGGGGTAGGAACCAAAGTTGTGGGGTGGTGTAAGATATTTGTTCAGCTTGCTACCTGTCCACCCTCTTACAACAATATGCAGCCTTGCTTATTCACGCCAAACTGGTTGATGTGTTTACACCTAACTCACCTTGTCATTTCAAAAGTTTGCTTCACTTTTCCTTGAATATTTGGCCACCGTTTGATCTACGTGAAGCAAAAAGAGAGAGGAGCAGCCACTTGATTTCACCAACTCAGGCCCTACTTTTGCATTCAGACATTGTATGGGACATCTTATCCTGCTCCCGTTTCTCTTCTCATTTGTCTATCCTCTCCAGCCAGCCCCTCCAAATCCGTATCCATCCATCCATCTGCCCTGAATCCACTTATATAAGGAGATAGGGTGTAAATATTTTGGTGTGGAGTGTCAGTGCATATCTTCCCCGCCAGCGGCCCGCCAGCCTCAGTCCAATCAGCCATGTTTGTTTGTTCAGCTTAAACTGTTTGTGCCTTGTTTTCCATGGCATGCGACTCCCTCCAGCTTGATAAAGAGTCACACTTTTTCTTTTCCTCACCCCCCTCCCCTTCCTCCCCCTCCCCCTTCTGTCTGTGTTTCCTGGAAGATAGATAAGCCTTGTGGTGCAGTGCTGTGTGTGTACATATGTGTGTGCTTATGCATCAAGAGTGTGTGAGAGTTGTCAAAGCTGTCAGCATGACTGGAGCGTGTTCTGGCCGACAGCCTAGTGTTGAACAGCAGCCCTTTACTCCCTACAACAAACACACACTCATGCATACACACAAAACATCTGTTCTGCACACCACAGAACTGCTGTGTGATCATGATGCAACCGCATTTCTCACTGATCAACGATTGATACGCCGCGTTTACAGCTGCTTTCTGGAACATGCTGTAGGGGCCGCGGTGCTGCGAAGGCGTACCTGTTGAGGGCAGCCTGTTTCACACCTGTGTCATCATTCCAATATCAGCCGTATCCCCTAATAACAACAACTCCCAGCGTGAGCCAGGAAGTGATCTGCACTGTCCAAACACAATGTCACAGCCCCTCAAATATATCCAATTCCGATGTCATGGCTGCATATCGTGCAGTCTCCAGGTGGATTTGAAAGACTGACATTCTTAGCGGATAGCTTATTTCTTTCTCACACCTCCCCACCACCACCTCCTCCACCACCACCACCACCACAAGCAATAAGCAATCTGGAGATTTGTAATGGTTTGGGCCCAGTTTTGCAGGGCCTGCTAATGTATTTCATGCTTGTTTAAGATCTTTGCATGCTCCTTACAAAGGTGCATTGTGTTAGGTGTTGCTTATTACCCTGTTCTGTATAGAAGTACAGTTTTGTATAGCGCTATGGAGGATTGTGGGAGGTGATGGGTGAATGGATGCTTGATATGTTTTTTTTTCTCCCTCTCTCTGTCAGTCTCTTCTCACTCTCTCCTTTTTCTGCCTCTCCAGTGATCTCTCTGCATGCCTATTAATGTAGGAGAGGAATGCCTGTGTAAACATTCTTGTTTCTCAGTCCGTTTCGCATAATAGTTGCCTGTATCGCCTTTCTCCTGACCTCACTATCTGAAACCAATTACACCAGATCCATTTGGGCTGAATCTTATTTTCATAAGGATCCCCGTGTCGCGGTCTTGGTCGCTCTGTGTTATTTTCCCCCCTCTTATTTTTTTTTTTTTCCTCTTTTCCAACCTCAGTGATGGATATCAACATCAAATATGCCTCTGAGTGCCTTGTTATTTATATAGCAGGGCCTGCTTCTTTTTCTCCCCTCTCTCTCTCTATCCCTCTCTCCGTCTGGCTCGCTCTCTCCTCCCGAAGAATGTGTCACATTGTGCTGTTTATACAATGTGTGCATTAATAGACTTGGGGATGTCATTTTTTCGTGCATAGCAACCCAGGTTAAATAGGCGTCCGCTCTCGTCTGTGTTTTTGTCCGCTCTTCACCAAACTTTTGATGACTTTCCTTGGCATTTGGTGCTTTTTTGTGCTTCGAGAATGGGCTCCAGCTTACCATCGCTGTGGAGTGGGAAGTGGGTGGCGCAAATTGGTGCTTTTTACTGTAATGGCTGAATACTCTGAGCTAGTGAAAGTGAGGGGACAGGACTTTTTTTTTTTTTTATTATTATTCCTCCTCCTTTACTTTTCCACACCATCACAGACTCTCCGAAACAAAGGACTCACCCTACTTCCACAGGAGAGGTGACAGACAGTTTCAGACTTGACAAACCACTCTGGAAAAGTTTGGCCGGTGTTGATAAGGTCCGTGTTATGTTTGGAGGAGTGCTCTTTATGCAGTCTGAGCAGACTTCTTTTTTCTAATAAGCCCAGTGTAGCTGATCTCTTCTCTGCTGCCTCACCCCTCCGCGTCACCTCTCATGCCTGCACCTCCCTCGATATTTACTTGGCATGGATATTGGAAGTGCAGTTAAAAACATCCCTCTTTTTTTCGTACTCTTGACCGTGTAATATATCGAGTGGCTCTCTTGACTTTGGGTATAACACGGCGAGTCATTATTGATCCACACATGGATAAACATTTCCCCCTGACAGCTACCTTGAGCCGCACTCATCAAGCAGCCTTCCCTCTAACTACTGTGTGCAGGACTCAATAAGCCTTATAATTACTTTGATTCACCAATCATGGTGAGATTAATTAGGCCCTGTGTTTTAATTAGCGGAGTGATTGGCTGCATTCAAGGAGTTTGCGTTGTCTTTTAAAAGGAAGCCAGCGACGTTTGATTTCCCAGTCCTTTCAAACAACAAAACTTTATGTGCTTTTCTGGCGCAGGTGTTGATGTGTGCTTTCGTGACTGTTCTGAAGAAAGGCTCGGCTTACAGATGTCACACACACACACGCGCATATAAAGCAGTGGCGACTAGGCTCCTCTTACCAAAGGAGACAGATCAATGCAGTTAGGACTCAGTGCCAGTCTAATGTGTTTGTTTACTCTAGTTCAGAAAGCCTGGCTCCTCCTGAGCAGCCAGACAGACCCCCTCCTCCTCCACACCACTTCTCCAAGCACCCCCCTCCAGTTCTGTCTTTTCATAATTGATCAGGGGGGTGGCTGCGTTCCCTGAGGGGTTAAGACATGGCAACTTTTTTCTCTCCTCCCTCTCATTTTTTTTCTACTGCCTCTCTCTCCTGTCTTCTCCTCTTGTTTGCTCAGGATCTCAATGTACTAGTTCAAACATTGTTCCCACCAGCTGGCAGAGCTGCGCCATATGCACGCCCTGTCAAGGCAGCTGTTGTCATGGATACTGGCAAGCACCGGAAAATAAAATGAGCACCCCCGATTCCAGAGGAAGTGTCACTCTCCAATTTTTTTCATACTTCTTGCTTCTCCTCCTACTCGTCCCCTTCTTTTTTCATCAAAACACCTGTGAAGTTGTTGTGTTGTGTGTGCGTGAGTGCATACTTGTTTTTTTTCTCCCCCCCCTTGTTCAGGCTCGTGGGCCTGAACAATACAAGTTGTGTGGAGCAGCAGCAGCAGCAGCAGTAGTAGTTGCAGCTGTGCACAATGTTCTTTACTGCCAGACTCTTTCATCCACGCGCTCTTGAAGAATCGGAGTGAAGCTGCTAGCCCAGCTGCCACCGTACCTGTGAAGCCGGAGCTTGCTCGTCACACACATTCAGTACACACAGCCACGGCGAGGGGAGGGGGACTCTGGAGAAATAAATTACTCCACATCCCACAGCCTCTCTGATTCTTATCATATCGATGTCTGGTAAACACATGAAAAGGTGTTAATGACAAATTTTACAATTTACAAATACGGCGTTTTCTAATTTTTCATGTCATGTGTAAACATTTCACCAGGCAGGGAAAGGTCTCTCTTTCTGAACCGATCTATTCATCTCTCTATCTATTACCCATCCTCTGCGCGTAAGCACGCTTAATGCATAGTGTTAAACCTGGGCTGCTAGTTAATTCACTCCAAATGTAATCTGATGTTGATTTTGTCAACTTTAATTACAGCTCCGAGGGACACTTCACATGGTGCTGCCTCTACTTCAAATTGATATTATGAATATGCAAATGTGGCAGTAATTTGCAGAGAGAAGTGGGTATTTCAGTTGAGCACACACTAGACAGGTCAATTCTACTCTGCCTTTTTTTTATTTTTTTTTTCGAGCCATCGCCCCCTCCGCCCTCTTCTTCTTCGCTCTAGACAAACTGTATTTATCCTTTATCACAGCTCTGTGAATTGTTACTAAAACACATCTCCGCATCAGAACGAACCAGGTGATATGCGACGGGGGTTTTCATTCAAAGTTGTCCGTGAAAATTTGAATTATCCCTGCTGTCAGCTCTGGGAAATCTAATAGTTTATTTTGCCTCCTCCTTCCCACCGCGTCTTTCTTTCTCCTTTTTTTTTTTTTTCACACCATCTTTTGTCTTGTGTTCTTTTTCTTCCCAGGCACTACAAGCAGCGAGGCAATTACTCTTGCAGCAGCCAGGCAGTGGCCTGAAATCTCCAAAGAGCCAGGACAAGCAGCGTCCACTGCAGGTAAAGCAGCTCCCCGTCTAATCTCTTAAGTCCATCCATAATACATGCTTCTCCGAAAAGAAGATTTCCTCTGTTCCACAAAGTGTGTTTGATTTGCAATCCTCCGACCTGTCATTGGAATCTTAAAGCTGGACAAGCCAAGTCCCCAGGAAGCTAAGCGTCACGTAGAGAAACACAACAGAGGCAAATCTCGGAGAGCAAAGTTTCCTCAATTTGCAACATTTAATGGTGTAAAAATTAGGTTATATAGTAGGATGACAAATTGGAGGTCATCTTTGATCTTTGATCGCTTTTCTGCATTAGATCCATAGTGTCGTTGACACAGGAATATCCAGAGGTTAGTTATTATTTGAAAGACATGTCAGCCCGACTAGTGGGTTACACAGACAGCTAATTTTAACCGCCTGTCATTTCCACCCCTCAGCGCTAATTTACCTTATTGATTCATAGAGCTGTCTATTTCTGTTGTCAGTGATTGGAAAAGGTCACACTTCTTGTACACATGACGCACACGCTCAAACAGTTTCACGCCAGCACCCCACTCGCACGCACATTAACACATTGCCTGCAATTCTCTTTCTTACCCCCTATTAAGATTTTTCTCCGTACCTTCTGCTTGTTTAAGTCAACAAGACAGTTAGTTGGTTTTTCTGCTTCAAATTACGTAAGGCCCCCTTGACATCTGCTCCGTGTTTTTATTCCAAGTATATATATTTTTTTCTTTTGATTTATTTTTAGCCGTTTGAAATTGAAGTGTGGGAGTTTGTGCCCTCCACTCGGCTAATAAGTACTATCAAGGAGCAATGGTTTACCTCATTAGGAGCACTGTGCATTTCATTAATGACAGGGAAATTGGCGTTAACCTCACCCGTTGATATTTTCACAGAGTCTAACAATGGCGACACCTTCAATTGGAGTCACACCCCTGTGTACCTAATTACGCGCTAGTGAAGAGATAAGGTTGGCAAAGGCTCAGTCGTGCTCCTGCTTTAAATATTTCAACTCGGACTCATCAGGAGCGTTAATATTATCAGTCAAGTTCTACATACATTTGAGGGCTGTTTTTACTTGTTTAGCTGCGGCAAAATAAAGAATTATTCATTAAACATAAGCTCTCTGTAGCTTATTGTCCTGTGTTTGAAGATCTGTACGCCAAATAGATTCAAACAAATGGGATCTTGATCTACAAATGCCTGCATAGTCACCGAGTACAATACATAGCATGAAGAACAATATTGAATGAGAGCTGTGTGGGTGCGCGATAACCGTCGGCCCATGTCCAAGCACCCTGCCTCTAATAACACCAGCAGATGGTAAATATTGAATATTTACATTTGCTTACTCCATCCTTGCCTTACCGACGATATGAATCAATATGAATCAGAGGGCCTGCCGATCGGCCCGTCCTCAGCTCCCAACTAATCCATTTGTTGATCCAGCTTTTATTAACATCCTCACCTCTTTGTTCCAAAAAGTCTCCATGCAGGGTGTCGTTGGAGAGGCACTGCTGACACTTACACACACACGTCTGCTAACGGTGCATCCGGCTTCATTTTTACAGTGAGATAGAAAGGCTGCCGCGCGCCCTTGAATCCACTCATTTCAAATGACATTTTAACCGAAATACTCTATTGTGCAAATATCAGTATAAAAGCAGCAGAAACTCTTACTTGATTAAAACTCCTTTTTTTCTGTTTATTATTGTTTTTCTTTCCTCTTGTCAGTACACTATTTTTTTTCTCCGTCTTGAGGGAGTTTACCCAATAAAGCTGCGTTATTTACTTGGATTATGAGGCCACAGTGCGTGCAACAGTGCAGTATTTTATTAGCTTCACAGCTAGATAAGAGTCAATGGCAATCAAGCTGCATGTTTTCCACCAGAGGAATCACGCGGATTGATCCCCTTGTATGATTAGTGCATTAGAAAGTGGGAAAAGGATTAATATTACCATGACATCCTGCTTATGGCAGAGATACTGATAAATCCTCTGCCAGTCTTTTTTTCCTCTTGTTCTCCATCTTTGGTATTTAAGAGCGAGAAATGATCCATAGATCATGGCATGTAAATTATTTAGTACACAAGCATCTAAGTGCCTCAGCTTGCAGTTTTAATTACTCGTATTAGCGGCTAAAGGCTCTCGCCTGACTAATTCTATCCGCTTGCTCATCGCTGCTTCTCAGGAGTTGATGATGCGGAGGCAGCTCTGGCATTAACATGCACGCACGCTCACATGTTTAAAGAAAAAACAGTCCCGCAAACACACATACAAACACACGCACACAAGCTGCTTTTCCACATTTGCGTAATGTGACAGGTCTATTATTACACAGTAAGCCCACGGGAGCACTCAATAAACACCTATTTCTTCCTGTAAATCCCCCTGCCTCCGCCATGCTGCTTACACGGCTCTCCCAAGGCACACAACACCCTCTCGTCTCTGCTCCATTCTCCTCTGCTCCTCTCTCCCCTCGCTCTCCTCTTCTCTGTGGCAATATCCCCCTTCTGAAAGGCATTTATACACTGACATTTGGAATACAAATAAAGAAACGCGGACAAGGAGAGGCGGAGAGGATTACAGAGGCCTATGAATCTGACAGTTGTTTCGCTCATGCTCGCACGTACATAATACAGCTACACACAGCTCGCGCTCATGCACAAACACAAGCACAATGACAGTTACTTAAAGTTTTACATTGCAGGAAAGTGACTTTGTGCAAACTGTGTTTGTTAGTGGCTCCATTGATCGTTATTGATAAGGAACAGAGCAGAGCTGGACTCAGCTACTCTGTCTACTTAAAGTTTCTTTGAAGTGGGATTGAATGAGAGTCAGTGTATTACATACAATACATGGTGGTCCGCAAACCTAAAGTTTAGAGAAGCAAACAGGCGTACTTGCATAGAAGCCAAGTAATAAACTGCGGTGGACGCGTCAACAGCAAACCATCTGAAGCAAAGCCCACTCAAAATAACCAATATCAGTTTAAACGTACGCTACATTTAGAATGTTTTCTCTTCTTTACTTTGCTGTCAACCAATTCAGACCAACTCCATTGACAGAAACAGTAGTTTTACTCTCCAGAACACAGAGGTTGTTGGTATGACTGGTATAGCAAAGTGTTAAAATAAACAAATAAACAAACTAATCGATCAAATCAGTGGTAGATTAGCCACTCCCATGTTTTGCAAGGTAAAATGTTTTGTCAGTGGACTGTGGTAGCTTTGAACGGAGCATAGATTGATAATGACGGCTTCAGTTCTCCATTGGAAAAGGATGTCTAACGTCCAACCGCCATCTCCTGTAGGTATTACACTGACTATTCAGTACCCTCAAACATCCCCACTTAAAAATAATACAAACTACTATCTGTTAGACGCCTGGGTTTAATGATTGAAGAGCTGCTGGAACATAAACCAGAACAGGTGGTAGTCATCCAAAAAGAATCAAACACAACCAGCTACTTTACCACACCTCCTTCTAACATGTCACCTGGAGGGTCCCACTGTGACACAGCCACCACCTCTATATGTCAGAGGGCACGTATAAAACAGCTAGAATGACCATCTGACCCTGCACTGAGAGTGTGCTAGATGGGGGGCTTGACAGTGTGAAGCTACCCTCTCACCCCTCCTCCCAGTAGTTAACGTCCAATTCTAAATCATGCAAAACCTGCGAGCTCGCCCGTAGCAAGTGTTGCAAGTGCTGCTCTGCCCCTTTCACACCGTCAAGCTGTGAATACCTTTTTACAAGACTAATAACCACAGCCCCCCCCATCTGTGCACTGCTCAGTTCCAAGTATGAATGAAAATATTTAAGTTTTTTTTTTTTTTTTATGGTTGGTTTGTGGATCGCGAGAGATGTTGGTTTAGTCGCGTTTCCTGTAAATTTTCAGCTTTCTTCCCAGACCGATCAGACTAGCTGTGGGCACTGGGCCGTCCTAGGAAGTGTCACACTCTTAAAGGTCAGGTCCACGCGTTTCAACTCGGAGCCGGCGTCATTTCAATAGCCGCACTCATCTGCTTATTGGCTTTCATCTGGAACACACAAACGTAGATGCAGGGAAAAGGGCTGTGACGCTAGGCTTCAGTATAGGTTAGCTGACTCCGGTGTGCATGGCTAAAGGATGCTGGTTCACATTTACATTTATGAATATATCTTTCCACTGTATCCCCTCTGGTTGGATCTGAAAATAGAGAAAAAAATTATCACAGCAAAGGGAAAAAAGAGTGGGGGAAAATATTATGTTATTCATGAGGAAAACTTCTGTTGACTCTGAGAGAGAGGGAGAGAGAGAGAGAAACGTCAGCACATTTTAAGTCAAACACCCTTGGTTACTGCTTTTGTAACCAGAAAACAAGATTCTTTTTTTCATGTCCCATCTCCCTCCCTGCTTCTCTTTTTTCCCCCCTGCATTTACAACACCTACAGGACAAGATTGCTAAATTGCGAGGACAGAGCAGGTTCATCATTGTGATGCAAAAGAAGTTGAAATGCAACCCCAAGGCGAAGTAGCTGAGTTTGGGGGATCAAGAGAAAGTGAGAGGGAGGGATAAAAAAAAGTAACTCAGACCTTTGATGTAGCAGCAACAAATTTACCTTGTGACAGAAGATACATGGCTGCAATAAACGAGTTATACCAGCCCTTACACATGCAATCAGATGATTCTGGCCAGGGTGTTAATTGGATCCTAACCGGCAGATCTGATACGCCCGGGCCCCGGTGGTGAGGGGGAAAGCCTTTCCAAGTGATGAACTATAATTCACTGAGCTGCTTGAAGCACTTGTAATTTACTGTGTGTCACTGATGAAGAGGCTGATCCAGTGGAGGCCATATTACCTGCAACATCAGAGGAAAGTGGCCCCCCCTTCTCCACCTCTCTCTCACTTTCTTTCCATCTCAGCTCTCTCCTCGCTCTCTCTCCGCACTTTCTCTTTTAATTCCCCCCCCCCTCACTCTTTCTGTCGCTCCCATTTACTCTTGAACTACCTGCAGGGAGGCATCAGTCGGGAGTGAATTGTGCCAGTTTAATGATAAAGGTGCGACAATTTGTACTGATAATGACACAAACAATGTGCACAAGCAATGTCGCGCTGCCATCGAAGAGGCTTAATCAGTGACTTTCTACATGTAGAGATAAATCAATATGGAAATTGCACTAAGCCCGTCCCAATCTCCTCAGGCTTTTTATTAGAGGCTTTTACATGATGGGTATTTATGTTATGATAAATTACACTTCCCATGCACTGCTGCCAAACTGCTATGGAAATTGATTTTGGAAAACATTCTGTAATCTACTTAGCTTCACTCCTGACAATCTAGAGTATTGATCTCTCTAAGCTGAACACACTACGTGCGTTTGAGCGAGGCTCGCGTGCAAGTATATGTGATTTTACATAGTAAACACACACTTGCATACCACACACTTGAACTTCAACCACTCGTCAACGCGAACCGGCCCGCCCCGTTGCCTCGGTGGTCCTTCCGTGGAGAGCCGCGGACATCAATAATCGTGTGGCCACATTTGGCAGTAATTGGCTAGTAAATGAGCAGTGTCAACTGGAAGAGAGTTGAGAGGTCAGAAGTCCACCAGCCACGATGGGGGTCTGAGTGTCGGCCTTATCCCCCCTGGGATGCTCAGGAGATTGAGATGAAATGGGGATGGGAGTTAGTGGGTCTTCTTCCCTTTTTCTTGATTGCTTGATCTCTTTCTTTCTCTGTGTGTGAAGTAAAGCTAGTGGCTTAATTAGCTGCAACTCTCCTGCCAAGGATCCACAGTAATTACCGACTAGGACCCTTCCATTTCTCATAGCATTTATCTTAGCAGTGTCTGTAGCGGAGCTCAGTCCCCTGTCCAGTGCTACAGGAACCTCTGTCGCTGATAACCGCTCCACGTTCGTTGCCCCTACAATGTTTATTGCTGCCATCTAATCACCAGTTTCCCCCTTGCTTATTACTGCTAAGTGATTTCTATGGAAGGAAATCGAATAAAAGGAATTCCTCTCTAATTGTTTAAGTTTGAACTCTGATACTACTTATCTCCCGCTTTAGGTAATTTGAGATCACTCATAAAAACGTATTGCTGTAAAGATAAAGTCCCACACAGACAGCGGAGTGGATGTTACTGCTGGAAATCCATTTGTCCACTGGTCAGGATAGACAGCTGTGTTAGCCAGCCGGTGAGCAGGAGATAGAGGGGATGTGGTGTTCTGCATTTAATGCCCAGTTAAATCAAACATAATGAGAGACTCGGGTGCCAGCTTTGCCTGGAAAAGATACCAAAGCTCTCCGTAGAAGAGTTTGACCTTTTGCAAAGCATTGGAGAGGATGGATACAGGCTGCTGGTGTGACAAGAGTGGTGTAATGATCTGCTTGTTCTGGTGAGGGCCCCACCAGTGTTTTTACATCATGAGCCAATTTAAAGGTCCTTTGTTTTGCTCTCCAACTTTGAGGGCAAACCACATGGCTTCAAAGTTCATGTCAATATGGCTCATTGTTCTTTTTAGGACAAGGCACATAAATAAGGGTTCAAACGGTGAACTTAAGCAAGCATGTTTCTGACAAATGTTTGTAAAGCAGCCAGTCACATTCAAATGAGTTATTCAAAAGTCATTTGCAAGCCTTTCCATCCAAATTTGCACCATTAAAAGCAGCACACTAACCTTTTTGGTTATTAAGGTCCCCAGTGGCTACATCAGCTGCAGCTAATTTCTAAGAATTTAATAAATCCCATTAATACTTTTTTTTGTGCACCAGTACTGGAAATATATCCTTTTGGATTACAGAGAAACAGAGGCACAGACCAATTGGATATCAGGGCTCGTCTTCTGCGAATGAGAGTCTATTCACGGTGCGTGGATGTTTACGCCACTGCCAGCGTCTACTAAATGCTCATTAATTTTATCCCTTCGTGGCAAAATCATTTCAAGGAGAGGCAATTCAGCCTCCTGTTCCTTTCAATTCACCGCTCCCGTCAATCAAGCCCTCCTGCAGTATCCTGCAGAATGGAGGTGTTATATTCCTGCAATTATCATGTCATATACTCGAAAATGTAAATGAACGTGTGTGTAAAATTAAATTTATGGGTTGTCAGTGAAGAATAAGAACCAGGAGAGCAATTACTTATCTGCTTTCATCTTGGAGCCTCTGATACGTCAAGCAGAAAAGCATGCAGTTAAATGCTGGAATTAGCATTGTGCTGCACTTCACAATGGACGTGGGCCAGTGCCTTTTCTCCCCTCTCTTTCTTCCTCCTGCCTTCTCTCTCTTTTTCTGTCCCCTTCTTTTTTTTGTTTGGAGCCGTAGTGAAATAAAGATGATTATCACCCATCACAGCTCTAAAAAAAAACAATGAAGGCGTAAAAGGAATGCTATTATTTCATAACCTGGTTGTTTGCTGTTTTTTATTTTTATTATTTGCCGCTCTTTTGTTTGGTTTTATTCATTGTGGAAATCCTGCATTATTCATTTCCAAGTACCTGACTCTGAATGCTAACATTTCAGCATTTACACCACGAGGAAACTGTTTGAAGTACAGTGTACAACTTATGTTTAATTCTCCTTTATATATATGCATGCGCATACATTTGTGTTAAAGCCTACATGTCTACGCCTGCATCCTTTTTGTGAACCAAAACATCTTGGAGCCTGCATCCAATTAATAGTCTTAATGAGTGCATCTCTCATGTTGTTTCTCAGCTGCTCTTGCCCCATTGTAATGGCATCCAACACAAAACCAGGAGTGACTGCGGGGGTAATTACTTACCTAGCAAATGTACCTTTAAGGGTTAATAACATTGAAGGTGTAAGCACAGCATTTGCATAATTACACATGGACTGTTTAATTTGCAACTTTTGACGGCTTTTGTTCAGCTCCTCGCTTATTGTGAATGCAATTTCTCTTGTATTCTTGCACGGAGGAGTCCAGAGAAGAAAGGACATGTACCACAACATCCTGCTCCTCCTCCTCCTCCTCCTCCTCCTCCTCCTCCTCCTCCATCCCTTCCACCTTAGATGGAGTCCCTTCTCTCTAAGACCCTAATGAACAATGGAGGCAGGATTTGTTTGAATATGAATATGAATGTGCAGCGGGGCCGGCTGGAAGTTGACCTTCAGCTGTGATTTTCAGTTCATCAGGATTAGTCAAGGCGGGCGATCAGGAGCCACTAATGCATAATGACTTCTAAAATGAAAAATGTGTAGTGACCATGCAAATGTCTCGGCTAATCAAAGAGGGGGGAAAACCTGGGGTGGGGGGTTGGCGTTGAGGAGAGGAGAGCTAAACAAGGACGTGTCAAGGCCTGACAGAGAGAGAGGGAGAGAGAGAGAGGGAGGGAGGAAGGAAGGAGAGACATGCATGGAAAGTAATCAAGCCAGCTTGATTAGCTGGCGATGAGGACAGGGATGTCTTATTGGCCCCTTGACACACCATATAGGCTAGCTACTGTCATGGCAGTTTGACGCCAAACACCGTCGCAATTAGCATCAGGGAAGGTGGTACTACAAGTTGATATTTTAATTGTGTTGTACAGCATAAAACCTGTCTGTCAAGATGCAGCATCCGACCCTAAACAAAATGCAGTAGTACATTGTTGTTCTGAAAACGGCAAATTTGTGTTTAAGCTGATTACATTCAAATTTAAAGGTCATACAGGAAGAGTTTGAATTTGAAATTCGTGTTGAATCCGTGTGCTGTTGCACTGAATTTGATCCTAAAATCATACTCTCGTCTTAGCCTTTATTTTCCACGACTGCAAAGCAAACAAAGTAATCTCTTCTCCACAGAAGTTGTTCAATGTTTAAGCAGCCTCGTGAAGCCGACATGTAAACGTTAGCCCGCACTCCCCTGTTAGCATGTGCGCAAACTATCCAAGACTAAAGAGAAACGCGTCGTCTTTCCATTGATCTTCTGCCTCAGAAGTCGCCTGAGCTGCCACCTTAGAATAATTTAGTGGTAAATGCAGGATACGTATTTTGTTTTGGTTCAGTCGAGTCCTTCTACTGCGGATTCACGGCTTGTATTTTAATATTTATCATCTAAAAATGACGCCAGGACGCCAGCCGAGGCCAAGAAACAAATCTCCTTTTGGCTACAACAGCAAAGCATTAATTTATTGTTTTCCATATATCCCTCCCTCCCTAATATTAAAAGAAAAAAAGGCTCAGCGTGAACCCCAAACTCCCTGCTCTGGCCCACCACATCACGCTGATTGTGCCTGCCACGTGTCCACTTCATCAGTGTAGTTTTAATCAACTTTAGAGTTGTGCATTTTCACGCTGTTTCACAATAGCAGCACTGATAGGCACGCTTAAGTGGGAGGGGGGGTTCAAGGGTCCTGCTAATTAAGGTCTATGTCTATTTAAATCCCTTACTTTTCCCAGTGGGTTGAAGGCAGGAAAATAAGATGAGCAACACAAAGGCACAGCACCCATCTGTCCTTCAGCGTCTCCTCTAGGCTGCCAAGCGTCACGGCCATGGGAGGCCTGCTCTCCCTACCTCTCAAACCACCAATTACCACACTCCCAGTAGATCTAAGCCACTATGCCTGACGTACATCTCTAATGCTCTATTTTTCAAACTTTCTCCATTTCACTCCTGCGCCTCTCCTCCTTTTTTTGTCCATCTCACGTTCCATCATCTTTTCTGTTTTTTTTTACCCTCAATGTCCAGGTTCCAGTGTCAGTGGCCATGATGAGTCCCCAGGTGATCACGCCGCAACAGATGCAGCAGATCCTCCAGCAGCAGGTTCTTTCCCCCCAGCAGCTCCAGGCCCTGCTCCAGCAGCAGCAGGCTGTAATGCTACAGCAGGTAAACACACACTCACAACTAAATGCACACGACATTGAACAAACATTTTGATGCACGTGCAAATACAGACACTCTAATGCTAGCCATGCCCCATCTGCAGCAGTTTATTTTCATCTTAAAACTGTTGCCATTGCTTTCGGATTGGGGCCAACATACACACAAATTAATCCACACACAACACTGAGCCATTCCTGTGCCCATGTATCACAGCCACCAGTCGCTCATGCCAACTCACTGCAGCCCTGTGTCCTTGACACGCTTACCAAGAGGAATCTGAAATTGACGCACTTGTTCGTGTCAGCTCTAATTAACTGTCTCCGGTGTGTCGCTGGTTCAATTCCCTGACAAGCATCCATCAGGGACTGAGAGAGTAGGGCACCAGGAGCTGACTGATAGGTGATGGATGATGTAATATTTGGAATCAACTCGAGAAAGCACACACTTGGCACAGTCTCACGTCAGAGCTGAAATGCATTTCTCATTCATGGATTTGATTAAGGAGAAGAGAATAGTTTAATTAAGAATGTCAGTCATTCTGATTCTGCCTCTTCATTAAGAGCGCCCCAGCTCGAGCTTTGGTTTCAGAACAATTGCATGCCTTCGCTCAGCCTTTTTGCAGCAATAAAGGCACTTATCGGAAAATTTGATGCAGCATTTTTATTTTGTTTTAATTGCAAACTTGATCACATTGAATCAGTCACACAGAACATCTGTCTTAAATCCTAAATTAATCACAAAATGAAAACCTGCTGTAAGTGAACATACTCCAGACTTCTGTTGTGGATTTATGTAGATTAAGTGACTTAAGAGGCAGCTCCTACGTCTTAAATTCACTACTGCCTGTTAACTCATGTGGATACTTCAGTGTCAATTTGCACAGAACTGGGTGCGTTCCAGTGGACTTCTTTTTCAGGTCAAACTGCTATCTGAAAATACTTGAAACAAAACTGAAATCAAAGTTTAAATAGCTGTCACACTGTGTGTGTGCTAAAGGAATCAGTTCAATGTAGCGAGCTTGATCCTGAGAGGCATCATTCTGTTTATTTCAGCCACTCCAAAGGAAGTCAGTGTGCTCTGGCAGCCAAATGCATAGTTAATATGATGGATTGTTATCCCTGCAGAACTGTGGGACTATTAAAAGTCCACATGAAGAGCAGTGAAAGACAGCAAGGCTAACAAATGCCAAAAGAAGTAGATAATGTATTGATTGCACAACAGTTTCTTCATAACAAATCAGGTGAAGTCCAGCTGGAGCTAAAGTGGTGCACGCGTGATTCAGAAGAAATGTGTTGTTGATTTTAAGGGAGGTTCTTTGTGGATTTCCTTTAATGTAAATCAATTGAAAGTTATTATACTCCATAAAAAGGCTCTGAGTCATTTCATTTAAACCATTAAAAAGATGTAATAGATCTTTGAGCAAGTCTGATTCATAGCATATGAAGAATATCTTGGCATTGTGTAGAGATTTAAGAGAAAAGTTTGCTTTGATCAATTGTATTTACTCATGGTGTGTGTGTGTGTGTGTGTTTGTTTGCAGCAACACCTGCAGGAGTTCTATAAGAAACAACAGGAGCAGCTTCATCTGCAGCTTCTCCAGCAGCAGCACCCTGGCAAGCAGGCTAAAGAGGTGAGTGCACCACGAACATATTATGTCCACACATCATAAAAGATTTAAATGACACAAAGGAGACACAAAAGTGTACTGGGATATTTTATGGCCAAAGAAAATAAATGTGAGTTTATTACAGTCCAATAGCACATGTTGCTGTTTCTCTTTAAACAAAGAATAAACTAATTAAAGTAATACTACGTTAACTGATTCCATTTATGAACTGTTTCACTTGGCGTTTGCACGCACTGTATAAGCACACATGTTTACCCACACCAATGATTTACAGAAAGGAGACCAGAGACAAAGGGTCCTGCATCCAACTCGTTAATGAACTGTTTCTGTGGGCGTACAAACACGCACAAACACACGCGCCGCCACTAAAGTTGCGGTGTACGCCGCTCATAAATCACAGTGACAGGCAGCCGGTCAACAGACACGGCTCTGTCTCGCTCTCTTCGGCTATCAGAAGAGAGGAGGCGAGCATGACAGGCCTAACCGCGTTTGCATAACGGTGTCGGTGCTGAACCTCAGAGAGCCAGTCTAGGGCCACATCCAGACGACTATGTGGAAGCAGTTAAATTGATCAGAAAAAAAAAGGTATCACATAAACACACAGTTTTTTTTTTCCTTCTCTCTCTCCGTGTTGCACATCTCAACGTCTCCTCAAGCAGCCTATTATGCTGCCCCTACAGGAAGTCACCACTGACCTCCCGGCGGCTTTGTTTCTGTTTGGATTTGTGAATGGAGTTTTTCAGGGGCCTCGCCATCAAATATGGAATAGAAATTGCTCCCTTATTTCTCTCGAGGCAAGGTGGCAGGTTGGGGGGGGGGGGGGCAAACCTCCCTCCACCACTCCATTATACAGCCTGTTTTCCAGTGAGCGCATCACAAGTTTTGCCCCCCACCTCTCCACAGCGCCTCCAACTTGATACTTTTTCAGGTGCACAACAATACATGCATACAGAAAAACATGCTGCATGCACGTACATGTATATGGAGAGGAATAGTTAAAACATTACCTTACATGCAAGCTAGAATATGTTCCATTACATCTCCCAGCATGCACTTAGAATCAGCTATTACCTGTGTTTTCCTAATTTAATATATGGCTCTGTTTCACAGCTCGGAGCCGAAGCTTTTGTCTCTACCTAAAACTCCCTCCCTCACTGACTTGTTTTGCTGCTGTGGCTGAGTTTGATGTTTTTCATTTAGTTGTTGTTTTTGTTGTTGTTTTGCACAGGGCTTACGTAATTGCCTGTCTGGCCCAGCGATAAACAACTCTGTGAGGCAGCGAGGAGAGCTGAGAGGGAGCAGAGGGGTGTGTGTGCATACGAGTGTGTTTGTTGTGTGTATGCATCCACATGCACGTGCAGCTATAAATCTCTCATTCAGCCAGTTCCCTCTGGTCACATAAGCTGTAACAGACCATCAGTGAAGGCGAGACAATTAACTATCAGGGACGGTGGGTGGGGTGGGTGGCTGTATACGGGATGGGGGATTATACCAGAGGCTTAGTATCATACACAATCACAAGCCACATACACTGACAGGCTCGAGAGCTGGTATATCAGCGTAGCTTTGTGTCTGTTTGTGTGTGTGCGCTCACGGACATGAACACACACAAAGAGAGAGGAGAAGGCATCAGCATTGTGGTACAGCCCAAAAAATCTGGAGGAAAGATAGAGTGGAGAGAGGAAGAGGCAGAGAGGTATAGCTAAGGTCACGGCAGAGGCGAGTGAGTACAGACTCCATACACACAAACACTGCTCTGTCTTCTCTCCCGCTCTCTCAGTTGTTAATTCGTCTGTAATGTTTCCCTCCCTCTCCTCTCCTCTCGGCTCCTCTCTTGCTCCTCTCTTCCTCCTCCTCCTCTCTATAGCAACAGCAACAGCAGCAGCAGCAGCAGCAGCTGGCCGCCCAGCAGCTCGTCTTCCAGCAGCAGCTCCTGCAGATGCAGCAGCTCCAGCAGCAGCAGCACCTGCTCAACATGCAGCGGCAGGGCCTGCTCTCGCTGCCTGGGCCCGCTCCAGGCCAAGCTGCCCTGCCCGGACAGACCCTGCCCCCACAAGGTAAGATGAGGAGGGGTGGCGGGGGAGGAGGCAGAGGGAGAAGGGATGTGGTTGCACTGAGCATGTGACTTGCACGTACTTCCTGTCTTTTGTCTGCGTTAAGTGTTTGCGTGTCTTTCATTGTCCCTTCCTGCTGTCCAGTGTTCATCTAGCCTGTCTGTCCTCCTCATCTGTCTTACTGTCCTGCCTGTCTTTTGCTTTTCTAATTGGTATGCACCTGTGTCCCTGTTGCGTTATCTCTAAGTATGTCTGCCTTCCCCCTCATTGGTATGCTCTTCTACCATCCACTTTGTCCCTAACTCTCTCCATGATTGTTTTGTTTAGTCTTTTATTCTTCCTTTCTCTCTCTTCTTGTCTGATTATGGCTTTCTTTGTCTACCTCTGTTTCAGTCTCAGCTCTGCACTGCGAGTGTTTGTTGTTTTTCCATCTTTGTTTCTATTCCCCCACTCCCCAGCCCCCTCCTTCTTTGGGCGGTTGTTGTTGTTGTTGTTGTTTACTGCCTTTACTGAGAAGCAGGGAGAGACGAAAGAGGAGAATAAAAGGACACGCAGAGAGGAGAACAGGCTCCATTTTCTCCTCCTGAGCCGAGCAAACACCTATGTTTGTTGTTTACCATCAAAATGTCGGAGACAGAAGACAACCGGGAGGGAGATGTTAGAAGTGAATCAGAGAACAGTGCCTAATTAGTTTCCAAGCAGTCGACAAACCTTTTCTATCTCACTGGATCGTGCATATATTCACTATAATCAATGTAACCGAGAGCTTCACAAATAATCTGTTATGGGGTAAAATCAGAACCTAACTGGAACCATAAATGGTTTTATTGTTGGGTCAAGGTTGTATGGAACTTTCCTGGCTGTTGAAGAAAGTTTACAGAGTTTTGTTTCATGCAACGTTGCAGCGTTTGCATTTATTTTATATGTATTTATTTACACTCACTCCCCAACTCTGTTCTGCTCCAGCTGGCCTGAGCCCTGCAGAGCTCCAGCAGTTGTGGAAGGACGTGACCGGAGGCGGCAGTCACGGCATGGAGGACAACGGCATCAAACACAGCAACAGTGGCACTGGCACCGGCGTGGGTGGCGGCGGTTTAGACCTCTCCACCAACAACTCTTCTTCAACTACCTCCTCCTCCAATCCCGCCAAAGCGTCGCCGCCCATCTCCCACCATTCCATCGCCAACGGACAGTCTCCCGCCCTCAACCACAGAAGAGAGAGGGAAAGGGAAAGGGAGCGAGAGAGGTAAAATAACGATTCACGCATCAAAAACACGGAGGAGATCAAAAGTTCGCTCGCTACTCATCGCACACTCCTTGTTGTTGTTGTTATTCAATGTAGGAACGTGTCAGAACTCGACAAGAATCTGCAGCTTTGTTACTTCAGGGGAAACTGTTTTGTTTATTTATTCAAAAGTTTATTAGTGTCTTGGTAACATATATATAAAAAAAACAAGAGCCTTGTTTTCCCAGGGGACCACATGTGCCATTGAACACACTTAACTTGCACACACATATCAAAAAGCAGGGAGACGAAGCCACGCAGGCAGGTGCACTTACAACAAGCCTCTCTGGCAGGCAAGACAAGGTAACCCCCTTGTACATTAAGTATTTAGTGCTTTCTCTCTCTTTTTTCCCTCTTTTGAAAATTACCTTCCTTGCTTGCTTGTCATGTAAACAGAATACGTGATGCCTTGAGTGGCGTTTCCAGGATGTTTATCCTTGTGATGGCGTCTTTTATAAATGCACCCAGCACCGAAACACTGACTGTTCACATATCTGCCTATCTGGCCCATGCATTATTCAAAGGCTTTTCTTGGGCGATATTATAATAAGGACTTAGGGTAGCGGTGTGTGTATGTGTGGATGCTCGGTAGAGACTCACACTGGAGGTGGAAGTGCTGTGTAATTGGTTTAAAGTAGATGCTATCTCTCCAGTACCACTAAAAGGAGGCTTGAAAAAGATATCTTTTAGAAGGAAGACAGAGAGAAAGCGAAAGGTAGGGAGTGAATGAGTAGAGGAGGAAGAAAGGAAAAAAAAGAGACTTTTTATCTGCCTGTGTCCCGAGGGGTGTGTGGTGTCTCATAATGATCGAACAAGGAGTATTGTCAGGAGCACTGCTTACTAACATGCCATGGATCGATGTGGGGAAAACCCCTCAGTAAAACTCTGTGTGAGCTCTGCCAGCGCGAACACACACACACATGCACATATTCATGGGCTGCACACACAGTCATGCATGTAGTCATCGACCACACACATACAGGCGCAGGCATAACCTATAAGCAGACAAACACACGAGACACTGTACACAACGCACTCCCATTCACATTTTCACAGACGCATACACCAGTGCCAAGCCTAAAGGTTAAACTGTCATCTTTAATAGGATGTGCTGTCTAGGCAGGGTCGTAACTTATTTGGGTGCCATTTGAAAAACGCCAGAACACCCCTGCTCCCGCTGTCCTCAAAGAACATAAGTTACACAGAGTATTAATCTCCTGATGAAAATTATATGGCTGTCTGGATTTTTAATGTTTACTTGAAAGCCTCCACCCCTCCTCCACATAATAGCTTTCCAAGATGGGATGGTGGCTGTGGTGCAGACGAAGCTACTGCTCACTCTAGATTTTCACTGGGGATGTTAGTTGTAGTGTAGCTACAGAGATTGTAGTTAGCATGCAGAGATTAGACTGAATGGAGATCAGTCTTTTCTTCTATCGTTTGTAATTGACCAATTGAATCTCTTACTCTTGATCTGAGATGTTCGGACCTCAGAGGACAACACCATACCAACCGAGAACCGGTTCTGAGCATTTGACCATTAATATGTTCAACTGGAACCCAGTGAGAACCAGTCGGATCCCAGCGTGAACTGTATTGACACTGGCGTCATGAGTGAGCGGGTGCAAAACCTGTGAAATCAAACACGCCAAATGGAGTCCCCTGGTCGTGCGAAGAAACACAACTTTTAATGTCGGTATGGACATTTGCTGGGTTTCAGCAGAAGCTTGAATCTCTACTCTGAAAAAAACAAAACAAAGTGAACTTGCTGAAGAGCCGAAGCTTAGCCGAGGTCTTGTCACCCACCAGATCTGAGTGTGGAACTTGTGCTGCAGGGCGTCTCAAACAGAACTGATAAGCAAACTGAACCGTACTCTTTGGTTTGAAAAGCCCCCTTAGTGATGAACTTGATTCTACCCTGCCTCATTCATCTCTTGTTTCTTGTGTCTCTACTTCTAGTTCACTACATGAAGAAAGTGGAGGGACCCACCCCCTGTATGGTCATGGTGTGTGCAAGTGGCCCGGCTGTGAGAACATCTGTGATGACTTTGGACAGTTTTTGAAGTAAGAGCATACTCTGTGACTAAGAAGATATCTGCTCACCTCTCCCTGTTAACACTGTGGTGATGTATATTTTAAGTTATCCCCATCAGCGCGGCACCTCCTTTCCCTAACAAAGAAAAACATCACCGCCTTTCAGTGACCACATTTTGACCTCCTAGACAGCTATTTGACAAGGTGCTGCTCCAGCAAAGCAGAATTCAAACCAACTCTGAACCATAACAAATTTTCCTTCCTGGCGTGGAGGGGCCTGATAGGTTTGTGAAAAAGCGTCAAAAGCTAATGGCAACTCGCAAGGCCGCACACTTACCTCCACAACAAAGGCCCCCATTCACTGTTGTCATGGTGCAGGCGCCAGAGCGAATGAACTCTTCATGCTCCATCAACAATTTAGTTAATTAGCTCATTTGTAATTGGCCGGCTTTGTTGCCAGGATGTTAGTGGGGGGACATCAAAGGAAGAAGGTGTTTGCAGCACTGCCGATTACAGGTTATCACATTGCCACTCACCGAGAGTCTCTCCCACTCTCTCCCTCTCTCTCTCTTTCCCTGACTCCCTGCTCTCACACAGAGAAGAAAAGAAAGGGAAAGCTTTAATTTGAATATTCTAATTAGATTTGTAATTAACTGTGAAATAACGATCTGGCGAGTGTTTTTCACGGGCTGCAAATGTCCATGTGAATTCACATAAACTCTTGAAATCAGGACATTGTACTGGCTTATTTTCCAAATTATGCATTTCTCTACAGCAGCGACTGTAATAAGTTGCAGAAAGCTGCGGGAAAAAAAATGACTGATACAAGAAACTAGTCCACCCATGGGGGGCTGCTGCAGGATTTAGGTCAGGTTTTTGCTAATTCTACAGCAGCTTGTGAATGAAAGCTAAAAGCTGCATCTGTTAAATGCTGTGACTCTAATAAACACAGTGTTTACCTGTCTTTCAGAGACACATCCAGGTAGTGCGTTAGGCTCCATTTTCACACACTGTCAAGGCATATCATACACTTAAAGGAGCCATAATTGACAGTGATAGATTTAAATGAATCAGAGGTGAATATGGATAGCAACAGCCTCACAAGTATGTTTGCTTATCCCCTCTGGAAAATGTGCCACACACATGTCAATGTCAAAACCAGTGTTCTACATAGCACATCCATAACCGTCATCTTTTTTTTTTGAAGCCGTGCTTATGAAAAACCAGTTTGCACAATCCATTGTCCAAGCTGGACTACATGTGCAGTAGTCCAGGTAGTTTGCCTTGCAGCTTGAGAACAGATATGTGCGTGATAAGGCAAGCCTATGTCAGATTAGCAGGTTTTCTGATATCTTGTCATATCACTTCAGTCCATAAAGAAGACATCAGTCTGTTCCTCTGTACTGTACGCTCTGTACACAAAAACACCTAAGTCTGTGTGCTCTAAGGATACTGTGTCTGGGTAGCTTAGCTGGTTATTTAGGTGAGGGGCAGAGATGCATTGTATAAAGCGTCTGTGAATCCGGTAAGCTGGTGAGTCGATGCAAAAGGATGCATGGTTGTAAAGACAAACTGAGAGAGCGAGAAAGACAGATGGAGAGGAAACGGGTAGATTTCAAACTTGAAAGCGAGTGCATAGGTTTTGTAAGAACACTTGCCAGAACATTGGCTGCTACAAAACAGAACAGTGTCTTGGTTCAGCCTCACATACACGTACACACAAGTCAGAGTTTGGCTCTATACTGTAACCCAGCCAGCACATGAAAACAGACACCAACAAAGAAGGCAGGCTCGTCATCAGAACAAAGATGGCTGCTCGGTGGCGTGCCTTGGAGCAGTGATTGTAGGTGTCACAGGGAGTCCTTTTATGTTTCCGGAGATGCCAGTCGACTACACACACACGGATTCAAGCATGCACACACACACACAGGCACAGTTTAAACGGGGTTACATAAAGTGGATGTCAGATTTAGATGACAGTTTAGATGTTGGTAGTTGGGTTGTGGGTTACGAGTGCGGGGAGGCGGCAGGGGGGGACCCGAGTCAAGCTGGTAGCTCGCTGTTGGAGCTCGGCTCAGCAGCGGTGACACGTTTAGTCATCTATTGTTTTGTTGCATGAAGAAACTTGTCAAGATCAGCATTTAATAGCTCTTCAGTGCGCTTTTAAGTGTGCTCACCTGGAAAAGGTAGCCGCGAGGTGGCTGGCACCCTGAATTAGCTCTGTGAAGTTCAAAATGAAATAATATCGCTGGGAATGTTTCTTGAGCGGTGGGTGTTGCGGTTTGTGGGTGTATTTGTGTTAGTTACACGAAAAAGAGAGAGGGAGGAACATTCATGCTTTTAGGTTATGTGCTAGAGCTATTTTTGTGGGAGTCTTTTTGGTAAACAAAAGAGACAGGAAAGGCAATTAATGCTTGAACATTTTGCTACTTTGTGCCATTTCCATGGCTGTTTGAAGCCATATTTGTCAATCCCTCCTGCATTTACTGATTGTATCACAAAAAGCTTTAACATCCAGTTTGTTTTTCCCCCTCAGAATATACATGAATGTTCCCCTGTTACTGTGGCTTTTCACCTCATGTCCCCCTTTTAAATCAATGTCCTCCCACCCAAATAAAATACGCTCTCTCTACACATAAGCAGACACACACGCTTTCTGTCACCACTCTACTCTCCTTATTACTGGCAGGAAGGCAGGCTCCATGTTAAAATGGCAAGCTCAGCCGCTAACCTGAACGTTGGTGTCTGTAACCCACTGCTAATTAAACCCACAAGGCAGCAGGCAAGTGTCTTTGTCTCTATATAATGTACACATACTCACACACACACGCACGCAGTCCAGGCAGGCAGGCAGTCAGGCAGGCCCCCGGCCCCTGGATAGCTAAGCTCTACTCTACCCTTCCACATGTCTGCTGCACTGTGACAAGACCTTTAAAACGGAGGGCATTACTTACGCACCACCACCAAGGGGAAAGTGTGTGTAAATATGCATGCTTGTGTGCATGCTACTAGGTGCACAGTACATGTGTAGACCTCTTCTGGTTGTGTGTGTGTGTGTGTGTATTAGGTTCAGTGTACGCGCAGACAGTTAGGGGGCCTAACTTTCTCTGGTGGGCCTCACTAGCCCCAGATAATACACACAGACAATTAGCAGAAATGTATCATCCATATATGCTGGCTTGAGTAGATTTATTATTGGGCCCTTAGTGGACGTTGATGGCCCATACATATTCATGCAACCAGCTGTGGGGAAAAACCTTTGAGATGTTTCTCTCTGTTCTCTTTAAGAGCAACTGCTGGATCCAATAAAAAAAGAAATCTTTATCTAGAGGCTGAAAAACAACAGCTGTGTCTCACCCCTCCCTCACCCTCTGTTTATCAGCCTCTTTGTCTCTTTATTTGCTTTGATTCCTCTACCTCGGCTACATCTCTCAATCTCCATCTCCGTCCTTTCTTTCCTGCTCTCGCGTGGACTTCATCACACGGGTAATTCGCTCAGAGGGCAGAAATCAATGCACCCTCAGAATGAGTCATGGGTAGTAAACATAAACTGGACTGACAGGGAGGTCTGCCACAGTCAGGTCACACACAAAATCTTAACCTACATATTATTTAGATTTGTCTAAAAGTGGGGCAGTGAGAAGGCTGTAACATTCAGAACCAAAGTGTAATGATAATCTTCTTGTCTGGATGGGAAAAAAACATAGAAGAGTAATTAAAGAACAGAGTTTATGGATCAGAGAAGATGGAAACACAAAGTGCTCTTTTCCCCACATTTCAATAAATAAGGTGTTCTTTCATTATTGTTTTCTGTCTGCCCCCCTTCCTCCATTTCTGGCTTTGTGTGGCATTATTAATGCTCAGTAGGACATGCTGCCATTTGAATATTTCATAAATGCATGCAGTAATCTTCTTGTAATCACCTTGCTAACTGGCCAGCAGTGAAAGGAGTATATAGGAGGCTGGAGCTGTCTGGAGGAGCGTCGCAAGGCCTTCACACACAAACACATTGTTAAAAAATAAGCTTGTCGATGAGCTTAATAAAGATATCCCCCTCTCACATGTGTTTTTTTTTTTTTTGTAGCTAGGCATCTTCAGGGACAGTGAGCAGAGCGCCTTGTGCTTTTGAAGCAGCTGTAATTCATGACACACGCCATACATCAAGTGCATAAGATAGCATTATGGGCAGTGAAATGAAAAGGGTATTTGCAACATTAGTTCCCTCATCCTGCGAGGGACGTGATTAAATGATTAATGAAATGCCCCCTTTTTTGCATGCGCATTCTGAAACAGCAATTAGGCGCTGGGCTGAAGAAACCCGCCGGTTCGTCCCTCCCCTTTCCGCCGCCATCCCTCATCCGTCCCTCTCGCCGCCCCTCCTTTTTTTAATGCTACCTCATTCTTGATTTATAATGAAAAATATCGGAGCATTAGACCTGAAATGGTTCCAAAAGTAGAAGCAGAGATGAGGTGGAGCGGTTGTAAATGTGTGCAGTCTTAATTGAAAGGTACAGAGCTATTGTGATTACAAATGTTCTATTCAGCTTTTGATTGGCAGGCCGAGAGAAGCCGGCTCAATGAGTTGTCTTGTTTTGCACATCGCCCGATAAACAAGAAGTGAGGGGTTTGAAAGAGAATAGAGGAATATGTGGTGGGAGTGTGTATTTCTGTGCGTACTCTTTTTTTTTTGTGTGCCAATCAATGTTTGTGCAAGCTCATGATAGTGTTAGAGAGTGTGTGTGTGTTCTTAGATAAAGTGAAAGCCAGAGAGAGAGAGAGATTTTGTACTTCCTCTAATGCACTGGAGGCACCGCTGTAAATGATCATTGAAGGGTCTGCAAGCTAACCTATAATTACTGGAGATAAAGTGGCAGCTCTGGCATTTCATAAGCATGCCTCCTCAAAGCTTGCTTTGTGAGTTTGTCACCAATGATCATTTAGATAGAGGCTCATTACCCAGCATCACAACACTTTAGAAACCCCTTTTCGCCCCATATTTGTGTTTTTGTGTGTATGTCTGTGTGTGTGTGTGTGTGTGTCTGTGTGCTTTACCAGGAATAAAGGTCTATCTTAATGGTGGAGCTTTTGTGTCCTACAGACGAAATCCAATCAAGACAAAAACCCTCATTGACTGTTATGGCTGTCTGGCTGCCTTTTTCTTCTAATGAGGCGAACATACCAGATATATTTAATATGTCTGCCGCCGGATAATGCACCTTCCTAGTGAAGAGCAGCTTTTGTGTGTCAAATGTTGCCGGTGTTAAATTGTGTGTATTGTTTTCGGTAAACGAAGGAGACAAAGCCATTCTGCTGGGCCAGCATCTTTTATTCTCTGTAGAAAGCAGCGCTCGGGGTGGCACTGAAGTTAGCCATCTAAACTGGCGCTGGCCTATTGTCATGTTAAACATGGCACCACACACCGTCATGTTACTTCTAATTACCTCATTTCAGAGTGGAACAATGGTTCCTAACAGGATCCTATAGATAATTGTCCCAGTATAGAAATATTATCATTAAAACAAAACAGGGGTGAAGTTGATACTGTAATTATCGTCCTCTACAATTTTGATCATGGTGAAAATGTATATAATTTGCTGTCACCTTCTAGCTGTGACATATGTGATAGTTTTTAAAATGGAATATGTCTCTTTCTCTCTCTTCCTTCTTTAGGCACCTAAACAGTGAACATGCCCTGGATGATCGGAGCACAGCCCAGTGTAGAGTCCAGATGCAAGTTGTACAGCAGCTGGAAATACAAGTAAGTTTCCTTTCACATTATAAAGAGAAAAAAATCAAAAAAAAAATCACCACGTTAGAGAAAAGTCACATGCATTGTCACATTTTACAATACAGAACTACTGAAGTCACAAATCATCCAGTCAAAACTTTATTTTTCCGAACTTGTGTGAGCGAGAGAAAGGCCATATTGTGGTCCGCTTAACACTTCTAGACGAGCAGGACCTGCTGAATCTTAACAAAGCCGCTAAACAAAGGAATCCTCAGGCCTTACAACGAAAGCCATTATGGCTGTTTTAATTGAATTAAGCGTATGCTTTATTTTCTCTGCTTTCTTTTTTTTCCTCCTCTTTTTCTTTCCAATTAATAGCGGCGCGCATCTCTCCCAGTCTGCTGTGTTAATTAACTGCACTTTGCACCTGAAGAAAGCTCAAAAGGAGGGAACTATTTTCAGTAGGTGGAGCGTGACCTTATTAAGAAGTCATGCTGGCTAGATAATGAGAGCGCTGATTGAGCGACATTATTACTCAGCACTGCTGACAAGCGCTGCACTTCCTTTTCGAAACAAATAGATATGTATGTTTTAAAACCAGGACTGACTTCCTGGCGGTTTCTGGGTAAGCGCTGAACAGTTCCCCTTAATAAATGAGGATACTGTTATTATTAACATCGACTCAGTTAAAAAGTAAAGTAAAAATATTCAAAGAAATCCAAATTCAAATCCAAACTTGTGTTTTCTCCACTCTTGTTTTCTACCACGAGGTCAAGTCCCAGGCCTCCATGAAGCCAAGCATTTCCACCCACATATGTTTTGTTTTTTAAAATTCAGCTCTGACAAAAAGTTTTTGTAGCTATCTTAGAAATAGTAACTAAAAAGAATTTAAAAAAGACAGAAAAAAGTATCTAAACTGTTTATTCAATTAGATTTCTGTGTCTTTTATTGCAACACAGAGCTACTGAAGCTTGCTCTTTACACTGTGACCAATTACAGCGGTGCACTTGTGCTGCCTGTCCTGTCTCTTCTCTCCCTTCTCTTTCCTTCCTTACTCCCACCATCCCTCTCTTTCTTTTTTCCTCGAGAGCCGTCACTAGTAATGAGGCCCAACTTTGTGTCTGTGCGCACACCTACTTGCTTGTCTGTTTCTCTGTGTGTTTGATCCTTATGTGTGTCCATGTGTATATTAAGGGCGTTGGGAGAGGGGGTTCAGCCTTTCACATGGTCCAGTCTCTGTCACTCCTTGTGAATTAGATTGATGATGGGCAATGGCTGGGGCCACTAACTGGACCGCGGAGGCGGGGCCGCCTGGCACCCTGTTTGGAAGACCCCTTCACCTCTAAGCAGCTGCTGGCTGCGCTCCATCCCCCTAACAGTGTCCACAGGACTTTGAGCAGACACCCAGGACCACCTAATTTATGGCCTGACTAGCTTGTTACTGTCAGAGCCTCACTGACCTAAATTCTGCTATTGACAAAAAGATGAAATGCTATTTGTTTTGCCTGACCTGTCTGTACCCTCTCCCCCTGTCTCCCCCAGCCTCTCATACTCTCCTTGCATTGCCGGCAGAACAGCTGCCTTCTTTCTTTCTTTCTGTCTGTCTTTCTGTCTTTCTTTTTTTCATTCTTTTGTTTCCCTCTTCCCTCTCCTCCTCTCTAATCGACTCTAATGTACTTTCTTCTTCTCTCTTAACAGCTTTCTAAAGAACGTGAGCGTCTTCAGGCGATGATGACCCACTTGCACATGCGGCCCTCAGAACCCAAGTCATCTCCCAAACCAGTGAGTGCATATTGCTCTGGCTGCCGCCGTAAACAGGCTGGCCTGTGAACACAGAAAATGAACCGTTTAAGCGCGCAGCAGCCGTGCGAGTGACTGACAGAAGATGAAAGGTGGGAATGGGATTTGTAATACAGAGTTACACGTGCTTCTTATCAGTTATTGTGCGCCGTGAGAGGACAATAGAGTTTGGAAGTGTATTAGATAGCAGAGCGGCGGAGTCCTTGGCTAAAACGCAGGGTCATTTCTCTGTGATAGATATAATAGCCAAAACAACCTGTTGGCTGCTGATGACTGTTTGGCTCTGTGGCCGCAGCAGCACTCAAAAGTGGAATGAAAGAGGAGAAGATATGTCATTTTAACAACAAACACCTGAAAATTACAGCTGAGTACTGGAGATGGTGCGACATAAATAGCCACAGTGGAGCTGAAATTGGCTACAGAAGGAAAAAAAAAAAATCCAAAATTGTGAAAGGGGTCACTGAAGAAGGAAAACGATGTCATTCTAGATTTTCTTTTCAGATTGATTAGAAATGCATTTCAGTTTGATATTAAGACTTTCTCTCAAACGTTATTTCCTTCCAATTTTAGACGTTTTGAAATATACGAGAGCAAAACATTGTTAGCGTGTTTCTGCTGCTTAGTAAGTGCCTACTTTCAATAGAATAATTTTCCTCATCACCTCTCATCATAGAATGTAGATAATCACAAGATAGCATAATTATCCCATAATTCCATCAGGAATCAAACTCCCTTTTCATTATTCAATCTCTCTCTCCCTCTCTCTTCTTCTCCCCCTCTCTGTAGCTTTTTTTTTTTTTTTTTTTTTTAATCTTCAAAACTCCAGCAGCTTGGTTCCATCTCGTCCAATAAAGAATTTGCAGGCTATAATCCATGCCTGAATATGAATGAATGATGCTAATGAAGTATTGCATTACATAAAGCGCACATGAAAGAGCAACTAATTGCATTTGATGGTGGGGGCAATTCTGACAGAATTCCTAAACGAACAGTTAAGTCCTCAGTTTTAAGGCTTCCCCGGGTTTTTAAAGGGGAGGCGCGATGAAGATTTGTTGCTGTGTGTGTTTGCACTGTGCAAAAGTGGATAGCTATAACAAAAGGGAGATGGTGAATTTACACCCACTGGAATCACATTTGATAGGGTGGGAGATAAGTCCTGTTTTTCCGTTAATGAAGCCCATGGCCAGACAAATACAAGACACCATTTATTCTGTTTAGAATCAAAGTTAGCAAAGATGCAAGTTCTATATAATAAATTATCTCGCTCACTTTCTGCCAACCTTGAGTATGTACTGAGTGTGTATTCAGATGAGCAAGAGGTGGCAAAGTGCTCACTCCTCCTTCCGTTTGACTGTAATCAGTTCTGTTTTGCCAAATTGGGTATTGCAAAACATGTCTCGCTTGTTTGCGTGGGTAAAGGCTACAAAAAGGACGGGATGTTTTAACAATATAAAAATACACGCCTATATGCATGTATTTAGACTTTAGTCTGCATATTTTAAGGTATTTTCCTGCAGTATAGAGCGTGAGAGTTTATCGAATACCCTTTTCACAGTATGCATGTGACGGTATGCAGGGAATGAACAGTCGCACACTGTCATGACCATCGCCTACTGGGAATTAACAAAGGTTTGTTTCTCATGGCTGCAAAGCTGGTCTTCACACAACAAAGAATTTAATAGTTCAGATTAGTTTATCCTAAAAACACAGCATTAGCTGTATTGAATCAATCACACCTATTAAAACAGGTTCACGTGGAGCTGCACATTCTTTCCATAACCCCTAACTCTCTTCCTCATTCCCTGGTACTCAGCAGAGGCCTGTATAAGCAACCAGCTCTTGTCCCAGCCCATCACTGTAGCAGCTCATTACAGCTAAGTGGGCACATAATTATCATCTGAAAACCCCTCCATCCACCGGAGTCTCTCAAACTTGACATTTTATCGTATTTATCAACACACGCCACAAATGACCGCCGATACCTTCCTCCTCAGCCTCCCATCTCTCAGGCGCCTTCGGCCCCTCATTCCCTTCCACCTTTCAAGTCGGTTTTAATTCAAACTCTCGCAACGGATGCATTCCACTTGTGGACTCACAATTAAGGCAATTTGGTTTGAATATGTAACGATGTCATTACCATTCCGACTAAATTAGCGCAGAGACTGAAAGGTCAGTTAGGAATTTTCCAGTCGGTTAGAGCCTCTCACATGAGATTTGGGACGCGAATGCAAAAATGGTGGAAAAGCTGGACGATTAGTGAGCGGAGTTGGCATTCAAGCCAGAGGTAATGTTGAAAGAGTTCCCATGTGTCTGGAGTGACCAGAACTGTCCATTCAGATTTCTTTCTTTTCAACCTCAGACTGAGAAAGAACACAAACTCTAACTACTCGATATACTTCCTTAAGTATAAGTCACACTGAATGAGGGGCCATAAGTCTACTATAATTTTAATCTCTCCTGGAGTAATACTTACTTCAAGTGAAGTTGTTGTAGTAAGTGGAGCTTTTAGCTTCAAGGAAATGAGTTACTTTGCAAATAAGGCAAACCATTTAACATTAGTAATCTACTCCAGTGATGAGATCTTCTCAATCACGAAATCATTTCAAAATAAATGCTTTCAGACCACAGGAAGTTCCTATTACTGTTGGATGGAAGGAACTTAGAACAATCATAGTTTTGTGAAGAAGGTCTTTTTAGCTCCTACATCAGCGTAGGCACCTTATCTGCACAGAAGGAGCCTTGAGTGACGCAAGTGTGCATTGATTGGTTGAATACATGAATGCAGCTTAGAAAAAGAAAGCTGTAAATATTGATCAAATGTTAACGTTGGCGTCATGAAATGGAACAAAACAAATAAGAAAGGGCAGACAACGGTGAAGTTCAGACTGCATCAAGTGGATATGTCACGCAGAACTCGTTGCTATACCAACCACGAGCTGCCTATTATGTCACTTTAGTGACTTAGTGGGTCCTAAAGCTCCTAATGTTTGTAAGACAATGACTGAAAATGGCGATCACTTCAAAATTAGATATACTGAATACAGAATATATACGGAATTACAGATGCAGACCTTTATTAAACAGCTGCATGGCCATTATTACTCTTGAGTGATGAGTTTTTTACAGTTTAACCCATGTACAGTGATCTGCACTTTGTCTTCTTGTCAAACGTCAGGTTGTGGTTCTGGACCAGGTTCAGATGTTGGCAAAATTGCAGCAACAGCAGGAGTTTGTAGCTGCTCATTCCTTCAGTGCGTGAGGATTATGAATGGTTGCAGTGGGGTAGAGAAGGAGGGAGTGAGAGAGGGAGGGTGTGATAAATAGAGAGATAAAGAGAGATGGGGCCGGGATAACACGGAGGCTGATCGTTGGATAATCTTGAACAGCGTGCTCTAATTAGAATTCTTATGATACAATTTGGTGGTTGTAATTAGTGGAGATGGGCTGGCTCCTCTCCACGAGCCTTGTTAGTGGAAACACAGCTGTGTTAGAGAGGAGGAGAGCAGACACTCTGCTCTGTCAGAGAAACCACAAAATAATGCCTTCCTCCTCCCCCCTCCCCCCCACTTGTATCTGTCTCTTTCCCACACATTCAACCAACCGCACTTTGTCTTCCTGCGCTTTTTCAGCTCAACTTGGTGTCCAGCGTCACCATGTCCAAGAACTTGCCGTCAGCATCACCCCCCAACTTACCTCAGACGCCCACCACGCCCACAGCACCTATCACACCCATGGCTGCCATGCCCCAGGTGCCGTCAGTCCTGGGAGGAGCCAACGTGCCCAGCATGGGAGCCATGCGCAGACGCCACTCGGACAAATACTCCATGCCTTTGTCGTCAGGTAGGACCAACTACTCAGCGCTGCATGTAACACACTAACGCACTCAGGAGGATTTTCACCTCCTGAATTGGTTGAATTGAATGTGACTGATGCCACACACACACAAACGTGATTTTGGTTCTGGTTCTGAATTCTGATCATTATTTTTTACACACACTAAAACTCAGACTGTAAAAATTCAAACTGAGTTTCTATTTAAATTTGATGGGAAAAAAAATCTTGGTGAAATTACGAGTAATATCTCAAACCTGACTATTAATAGCACTCAACCCAAAATCGAGTTCTAGCAGTTTAACCCTCAGCAGACGTGGAGACACATAGTCTCTCTCTCTCTCTCTCTCACACACTCACACACACGTATTCTGGCATAAACACACAACCACAGAAGCTTGTTGGTCGTCTGGTGGGTTTCTAAAAGCAAGCCCATGTTTAATCACTCTATATGTAAATAGACAAGAACTTCCTCTGTGCATAAATATTACATGAATGTTAATTAAGTTCAAATAATGGTGAAAAAATACAATATTTATTACATTAAGACATTCCACGTATTGAGCTTTGCATTTTAAACGGTCCGTCTTTGATGTTTATATTTACTCTCTGTGTTTAGTGTGAAGAAACATAAATTATTCAACCTCACCCTAACTAACTACACGGATCTCATTTTATGGATGTATTAGTGTTTAAGATCTCTCACGAGAGAGATTAATTAAAAATGCATTTTGTTAGACATGGAAAATGCTGATTTGATGTGCCCCCACCTTCTCTGACTCCCTCACCCTCTCCGTTCTCTCTCTCTCCCCCCCCCCCCGCCCTCCTCCCGCCCTACCCCCCCTCCGTGTTAATTTGATGAAACCTTGAGTAAATTCAATACCTAAAGGAATAAAATTTACCAATTATTTCAGGTGGTGACACAGTATTTATTTTTCCAGAGATTGCCCCAAACTACGAGTTTTATAAGAACGCAGATGTCAGACCGCCATTTACTTATGCAACCCTCATAAGACAGGTGAGTGGGAAATAAATTAACTTTGCCTGATTAGATTAAAATTAATTGCGGCATGAATCATGGCAGCTCTCTCTCTCTCTCTCTTTCGCCTCTCAGTGTGTTGGTGTGTGTGTCAGTTACCTGGTCTCGTTAGTAAACCATTATTTGATGTCATCTCATTTCAGGCTATCATGGACTCTGCCGACATGCAGTTAACGCTTAATGAAATCTACAGCTGGTTCACACGCACGTTCGCCTACTTCAGACGCAATGCCGCAACTTGGAAGGTAACCTTGATGCCCTCGCCCCTCTTTTCGCCTCCACCTTACTATGCGCTTCACTCAAGTCTGCTCCTTCCTCTCGCTGAAGTCAAACACAAAACCCACAAAACCTTAAGAAAGCATATATTTACTCAGCACAGAGCCATTAGCACTCCTCTCCCCTTCCTTCTAACCTTTCTCTTCAACAAAGCCCATTCTTATTTATTTTTCCGCCCTTTCTGTTTAGAAATGACAGCCGAAAGAATTATTCTCCCCCAGATATCGTTTTCTAATTCGGTGCAATTAATAGCGGAGGCTTGGCGTGGAGAGGAGAGGGCTCTGACGCACTAATTATACAGCAGCCACTCCATCATCAGCACCTTTTGTTAAGAGATACAGCCCTCCTCCGATTCCTGAAACCACCTTCTCTCGCATATCATTGGTTAATTAGGAAGAAAGATGGCTGTTTGCCTGTTAACCAGCTCTCGGCCGTGCGGAAGCCAAAGACGGGACCTCGCTTGTACACTCACAAACGCATAAATTCTAAAAGGGGTTAAGGGTGGAACCAAAGCAGGGGGGAAAGTGAGAATCGGCCTGTCATGGAGGGAGCACTCTTTATTTACCCGCACAAAAGGGCCCATTTGTATATCTGTCCCTGCAACTTTATTGTCCTGTCCGCTCGCACAAAGATGGTAAAAAATGTCCTCCCCGGCGCACATGCTTTAACCAGAAGCGTGTCCGCCTGCTGATAAAGAAAGCCTCGCTGAGCGTCTTCTGCGTTTTATCCCGTGGCCCCAGCGCGTCATTCGTTGGCCGCCTTTAGCCTTTGTGGCTGCTGTGGAGGACTGGAGGGAACCAGCCGCTCATCAGCATGCAAGACATGTCACAGCACTAGATTTAGCAAAGTGAATTAATTTGGATTTGGGATGCAAATGAGCACATGGGCGTGTGATCACCAATTCAGGAGGGCACGCAAAAAGATCGGTGCCCTTTTCCTGTTTGTTGGGTACAATACGCGGCGTGTTTTGCTGTGTAATAATCTTACTACAAGATATGTTTGCTGCACAGAACAACACAAACTCACACTGTTTTAAATCTCCTTTTTTAATAAGATCCCCTGCCCCCTGTGATACAAGGACATTGATGACTTTAGAAATATCTTGTCTTCATGTCTCCCACCCCACACAAGATGATCTATTTACATCTACAGCTCTGCAATTCCCTTTGTAAGCATTAGTGGGATGATCAGCGGCAGACTTGTCATTTGATTAACGCAGGGAATTTGTTTTAAATAAAAAAAAAGGAAAAGAAAGAAAGAAATGAAAGGTAGTTTAATATCTCGGCTTGGTCTCATCAACTCAAAAGAGGGATCTGCACCCCCACCACCACCTCCACCCCACTTCTCCTTTCTCTCTCTTTTCTCTCACCCAGAAGCTTATTAGTTCTAACTATATAGCATGCATAATAAAACTGCTCATTTGCTCATTAATATTAAAATTATCATATTCAGAGCCATGGGCATTAAGATCAATCAAATCCTGGGATTTTCAGGTCAGATGCGAGATCTGCTTATGAGTTTTTTTTTTTTTTTTTCCTGAATCCCTTTTTCTTGGAGAAAGAGCGGTACACACCATGCAAAGGGAGACGATAAATATGAGCGGCAGGGATATTAAAGCCAAGGTTATTATTTGTAGAGTCTGATGCATGTTTTAATTATGGTCATATTAATATATAAGAGGGTTTTTTTTTTCTAGGTGTTTTACTTATTTTATAATTAATGAAAACACCTCACTGGTTTATTTTAACAAAGATATGTCCGGTTTTAATTTAAACGCAGCTTTGATAATAAATTTAAAAGAGATCAAATAAGCACATATTGAACACCAGATGTGACACCACATGGAGGATATTTGGACATATAGATGTCACATACAGTTTAATCCGTCTCACTCGTGCACACACAGACACACATAGAGGCCTCGTGATGACTTGTCTTTTTTTTTTTTTTTTCTTGCAATACTGTCATCTATAAAGCGACGTGTCCATTAAGAGCAATGCTTTTCTGGAGCGGGAAGGGTTACTGACATTACCATTATCAAGGCCGGCATTACCACTTCTGTCACCACCATAAGCCATTCGCTATGCTGATTACCTCCTTTTAGCCTACTTACTCTGATTGATATGTACTGTGCGCAGGACTTGTAAGAGCATTCGCTCTCACTCAATTTTTACTAATTAAATCAATGGTGCGTGAATGTTAAGAATTTCTTCAAAATGCAAGAAAAAAAATCAATTTCCAAGCCTTCTTCTTCTTCTTTTTTTTTTTTTTTTTTGGTGGATAATGAATGAATATGATTCATTTTACCTCATCCCTCTGACCTGTGTGTCACATCTCTCTCTGCAGAACGCTGTTCGCCACAACCTCAGCCTGCACAAGTGCTTTGTGCGCGTGGAGAACGTGAAGGGGGCGGTGTGGACGGTAGATGAGGTGGAGTACCAGAAACGCAGGTCACAGAAGATCACAGGGTAGGAGTTCTACCACCTCTCCTTAGATCTAGATCCTCTGTACGTCAGTGATGTATAGAGGATCACAGAAAGTCAGCTCCTCTCTGAAACTGTCTCTTTTTCTTTGAAATTTCTTATTTCTAACATTAGGTTGAACATTATACGGCAAGGTACGACGTGAACTAATGACTTTTCTGTGTTTGTTTACATCCAGAAGCCCATCACTTGTCAAGAACCTGCCTTCCAGTCTTGGCTATGGAACTGCACTAAATGCCAGCTTACAGGTATGACGCAAAAGCTTCACACTCACCGGCTTCATGCTTATTTGACTGACAGAGTGGACCATTTCCTGAGTGTAGTTACCGTGCACAATAGAACTCCATATTAGCACTTTGCATAAGGAGTTTTTTTTTCCAACTCATGTTTCTGCCTCTTTCTCTCTCTCTCTCTCCTCTCACACCTTCCTCCCTCCCTCCCTCCTCTGCACCATCAGACTCAGAAGGCCACCCTGTGGTCGAATCAAGAAGCAGCTCTCTCCTTCCGCTCTTTCTACCTTTCTTTTCAGCTGTGGCAGCCACCCCCTAGATTGATAGCGGCATGTGCAAATGCAAGGGCATGTGCATTAATATTTATCTAAGCTGTCATAAATGATTTGGCTTCATAGTGTACGCCGGCGAGGTGCTCATGGCAAAAACTTTAAAAATTTAATCACTGTATATAACTTTAATGCGCAGCAGGCGAAAGTGTCAGGAGTTTTTATTATTTTGAGGTAAAGTTTTTGGGGGACTTTTTTTAATAGCCACGCCACGCAAGGGCACAGGGATGGCAGGTAGTTGTCAGCGAGTTGTCACAAGGGGGAAAAATCACTTGCAACAGAACCGAGACGATGTATTTTAATCATTTCTGTGTGAGGCCATATTATTCGCTCAGCTGCCTCTTTATTATTCTTTATATTCCCTCCAAAACAACTTACATTTTCAAATGCTGTGCTCTCTTATGTTCTTCCCATCTTCCTTGGCTCCCAGTGGATGCCTTCAGTCGTCAGTGTTCAATAATTGTTCAGATTTCCTCACCAGCAGCCAACCTGTTAAATCTAATTCCTCACTATCCTGCTCACAGGCTGCCCTGGCAGAGACCTCCCTGCCTTTGCTGGGGACTCCTGGGCTCATGAACAGCGGCTCCACGGGCCCAATGGGAGGCGGCTGCCACGGCCTCCTTGGAGGGGACCCGTCCATACTGACCGGCGTAAGTCCACCTGGACTGCTGGGCGGTAGTCCGCCCGGTTTGCTGGGTTGCAGCCCTCCAGGTACGCTGAGCTGCAGCCCGCCAAACCTGTTGCAGTCCGCCCACGAGGAGCTCAACGGCTCACTCGACCACCTGGACACCAACGGACACAGCAGCCCCGGATACTCCCCTCCAGTACACATGTAAGTTCCTGCAGATGAAAGAAATATTCAGCGAATTTAGCCTGCATCCACGTGCAACTAGGGGTGTTGTGTAGCATTTACACCATTTCGAGGTCAACAACATACGGATATAAAATCTGGTTGAAAATGGTTTTATAGCCATATTTTGTAAAAAGCATTATTTGGTTTTCCAAAACACATAAATCAGTGCACCTCAATGGATCTCATTAAAAGCATCCATTGAACACAACAGCTACTGCACCAACCAAAGTGAATCTATGATCTTCTAACCTAAATCCCTTCATCCTCATTCGCTGTAGTCCATGACAGGTCAGAGTTTCTGTTTAAGTCCTTAAAAATGTTGAATGCAGTGGGAATACACTCATTTACACCCCTCTCACACAGCATTCTACACCTACCCTGCATTCACTCACTGTCTTTACGCCATTAATTGTCTGACATTTAACCTAAGTATCGGTAGTTCCTACAGTTTGCCATGACCCCAGGGCAAAGCTCAATTTCCAGCATGTATCATGACCAGACGTTTCTCTTCCTGTATCTACTGTGGTAACTTCAGTGTCTCTGTGCTCGTACCTGAGCCTAACATTTGGTCAGTTAGTCCTAGTCTATAAATAGGCTGTATTACACATTTAATTACACCACTGTCTGCATTATAAGGGTTTAGCTGCTATATTTTATGCAAGACTGTTCCTATTAATATTTAGCGAGTGTAGCATTAATTACTTTAAAAATCTCTCCCTTCCCCATCTCCGTTCTAATGTAGCAGAGAGAGAGGAAGAGAGTGTTTTTAAAAATTGATCTCATGCGAGTTTCAGGAAGGTCTGAGCCAGCGACGTCGCATAAGGCTGCGTGAGACCTCGCTGTGGAAACACACACACACACACACAAAAAGCACTCTCTGAAACAAACACATTGAAATTACACTTTAATGATTCTTATCCACTGTCCATCAAAGCTCATGTTGCAAAGACGGTCGACATTAGCTAACCGCCGTTGTAATGGATAAAGGATGCACTCTAGCTTCATGTGGCTGAGTGTATCTGCGAGAAGTCCTACCAGACGTCTATACATTAATCTATTTGGACGTGTTTACCCCTCTCTGAAATGGGGTGTTAAGTGGAGCAAATCTGCCCAGCTCTAGACAGAATCCCAGTGTTACCACTCCCTCAAGTCATTTAATTTTTAGCAACAGGACAGCATTGAATTTTTCCATGTTTCTTGCTTTCTCTTCTCTCTGGCCACGCCGCTTTGACATTAACATGAGTGGCTATGGAAGATGAGACGCATCCGTCCATCCCTCTTACCCTCACGCCCTCCTCTCCTCCATCCCCGCCTGCCTTTACACAGCCGCGACAACCTCAAAATGGAAGAAATGTGTTTTCCACGACTGGCTTTTCCAGGATGTGTTTAAATAATAGAGTGGCTGGTAGCACCGAACTAAATAGTACATCACCTTGAAGGCCTTTCTCAAGAGAGGGACCGCTCAGCAAGTCAATTCAACAGTTAGACAAACCTCTCCTTCCCCTAAATGTCTAAAGGTTAATGATATCTGCTTAACCGCAGACCAGGTTGCCCTGGGCCATGCTGCGTTCATGTGAGCTGCCGTGCATGTGTGTGTATGCATGTGCAATACACTCATGTACACCCTAAGGGATGTGCTTAAAAGAAACGGTAGCAGTGAGTGAGACAGAAACTCCACTTAAAATGGCCAACTTGAGAAAATTAACAACCTAACACAAAAAGTACTTGGAATAAAATTCTTCTTATGGTTCTCATATAAATAAAAGCTTTTTTAATGTTACTCTATTTTAGGATCTTGAATCTTGTAATTGTTTGGTGGCCACCTGTCTTTGGTGTTAGTTAATGAATCATAGTGAGATGTTATGAATGCCTTTGATTGCCCCCCCCTCAGTCCTCCTCACCCTTGCCTTCGCCACCCCTCCACCCTCCTGCACCCCTCACATCCTCCCCCTTCCTCTCCACACACACTTCTCCTGTCCCCCAACCTACCATTAGACCCGTGGACTAATGACCCTATTTGCATCCCTGACATACCTCTGCATGAACGCTGGTGCTAATCTCCAATTGATGTGAGAGCAGGCATATCTCACACATATATGCGTGCCACGTATTTATTACACCGCAAAGTCCGGCGTTTACTCCTGAGTGACTCGGTAATGGCAGCTAGCCATTAAGTGCTAAATGGCTCATCCACGTATTTTTAATAAAAGTGTCGGAAAGCTCAGGCCCGTGAATACGGCCCTGCATATTTTTCTTCTAAGCCGCACAAACATCTAATGAGCTGCGTATTAAAAGTGTGTGAGAACAGCGAGGCCTCACATTCAGGTCTGTCAGGTGATCACTGTGATGCATTCGAGTACGTTTTCATTTATAAGTGATTATGTCTAAAGGACGATCACGGATCTTCTGGAGCAGAAGTCGTCAATTCTTTTACTGAAGTTAAATTAGCAGCACAACAGTTTAAAACACTGGGAAAAGTCCTTTATTCCAAACATTACTAGTAAGTAAGAATTATCAGCAAAATTCTGTTCATGTATTTTGATTACACACCAAAATGGGCTGAGTCAGTGCTCCTTTTTTTATATTATACAAGTGCATTATAATTACTGATACATTAACATGCAAGGAGCATTTAATATTGTAGCTGACTAAGGTAGAGGAGATTTTATTATTAATTTTAATACAAGTGGCTTCATTTACTAAATGAAAATCATTGTATTTTATACCATGATGTGTTTTAAAGTTCTAACCTGCCTGAAAGTAAAAACAGCAGTCGTATAAACGTGTGGAGTAAATAGTAGTTACTGAGTGTAACTTCAGTTCTATGAGTGCTCTCAGTTAGATGGCGTAGCGCGTATGGTACATGGAACATAGTGTAATCAAAGTAGCACAGAATGAAAATACTCAAGTGAAGTACAAATATTTTAGAATTGTATTTATGTAGCGTATTTAAAAAAGGTTTTATGTTCATTTTAATGATACAAATTGAGACATTAATTCTTGTTGTGTTATAGTGCTCGAAAAGCAACTTGCGATACTCTACGACAAGTTCACGTAATTAGCCGTATATTTTTTAGTGTATTTATATTCTTGTATAATTGTGTTCTCAAAACCAACAAATACATTTAAAAAATATTTTTCCGGTGCTGCTTATTAATGTTTATGAAGAGGACATGTTACTATGTGCATATGTGCCCTAATATATGATCATTTTGGTGAATTTATTTTTTTAATATAAATAAATACTCTTAATGTTGATCTTAATCACTCAACCGTTGTATCAGCCTATCATTTCAGGATAAATGTTTGTGTATTTCACAGAACAACAGCATAATTACATGTATTAATTCATTCATTTATTTATTTATTTAAAAGTCATTCAGTAGACTCCGTATCTCCCGGGCAGAAGGAGTAGAGCTGGTGTTTTTCTGCTTCTGTAACCTCTGGCTGAGGTGTTTTTCTTCTGCCTCCATAAATCTGAGAGGCAGAAACAGAAATATTCATCGCTCCGCTTGCATCCTGCTAAGATCAGCCTGCTCTTCTCATCCCACCACATCAGAATATTAATTTACAGTATTTGGCTCTGAATATTAAAGTCATCTGTACCTTTTAAAATTCTTTTCAAATCCAGAGCCCCCCCCTCTCCGCGCCCTCCCCTCTCCCACTGATGAAGGCAGCCCAGGAGAGGCGCGTCCTAACGTACTTCCACTTGATAAGTCTCCCTCTCTCTCCCCACTCTCCTCTTTCAAAGTCTAGGGGGATTTTCTGATGCATCCGATGTGTCAGAAATAATTAGGTTTTGTCAGATTTATCATCACGGCACAAACCCTTCTCCCCGACTCGGGCCCCAGATCATGTTATGCCTTGTTTGTGTGTGACAGCATTATTATTCTTGTTAGTCACCCAACACTTTTCTCTTTTTTTTTTCTGCCCACTCCTCTGTTGTTCTGAAGGAAAAGGCGTTATGTGAACAGCACCGCTGCTGCTTCCTGCCCAGCGCTTATTGACAGTGGCTAAAGATATTCATCCATTTAGAGTTAAAAACATGTATCATGGTGTCCGAGCCAACTGCCGGGGCTGAAGTTGATTAATGGCAGAACCTAGCTGCCGGTTTTTCCTCTTGAGGAGCGACATGCACAGCCTCTGCATATTAACGAGTGGCTGCGCTTTCTATTAACTAGATAAAAAAGCCTCTCCTCTGCCTTTGCTCCAGGGGGCTCAGGGATGAGAAATTCTCCATTATTTATCATGTGGCCTGTTTTTTTCCCCCCTTTTTTCTTTTTCATGTATTTCAACCTGGTGTCATCAGTAAACTTTTAAATGCCAAACATGTCTGGAACATCACAGCTTATCGGCCTTACAGGGGCCATGTTTTTCATGCAATTTTTATGCGCTTACTTACAGTAGACGTGAGGCATCATGACGAATTAGCGTCTTGCAAACAACACGGTTGTTACTTTCACTAGATAATGCATGTCATGGCTGTTTTCTGATACAACACAATGCGCCTGTGAGCTGAACAACACGTTGCGTTGCAGCAAAGAGAAAGAATCACCCCAAACCTTCCCTGTCCTTTACATAAGATTTTATAGCGGTAATAATTTGCCTTGCTACCTTTCGCTTTGTGTCTTCGCGCCTCCGAGAGATTATCTTTCACTTTAAATGTTGCACATGACAAATTTAAATGTGAGTTCTTGATCATAAGTGCTAGAGGCTGCAGGGATTTGTCATAAAACACGCTGGAAGCTAACCTTTACTGCCAATGTGGTTGTGTCACAGGCCGCCCATTCACGTCAAGGAGGAGCCGCTTAACATGGACGACGACGACTGTCCAATGTCACTCGTGACGACAGCCAATCACAGTCCGGAGCTGGATGACGACCGGGAGCTGGAGGAAGGGAACTTATCAGAGGACCTGGAGTGACTAGGATACAGTTTTTGGTCGACGTATCGCTTCACCAAACCGCACTGTTTCTCTCACACAGACCTCCTGCAAGACTAGAAACCACTCCACAGCCCGAGCAACCACAGCTGACTCTCCCTTTGTCTCTCTCTCACCACTGGGACTATTTATTGAGCATGTATCCGGACAGAGACCGGTCCAAAGGAACTCTTTGTTGCAGCCCTTTGGAAAACCCCCAAACATGACAGGCATGAGATGTCTGATTTAAAAGAAAAAAAAATAATAATAAATTAACTCTTTCATTAGGGACGGCGTGGCCACATACAGTACCAGGACGACGGACTCGCTGACGGGGACATAACATGAATTAAATGAGCAAATCGTGTTCCGTTGAAAGCTAGCGGCCTCATATACTGCCAAAAAGGAAGACATTTTATGTTTTGTGAATAACCCAACCCACAGTAGTTGTTAATGTCTAGAGACAATTGCTGGTTCAATTCAAGTTGTTGCTCTGTTATCATTTGCACAGGAGTAGTCTCAGAAATTTGTGTCACTGCCTGTATGTTGCTACTATTATGAAATCCAGTATATTCTTTTCAGCTTTTCTTTAAACCATCAGTTTATTTCCAAATCAGATTTGTAGACCACCACCACCACCAACTGTAAATGACATTCCCTGAATCACACCAGTAACGGAACTGCGGCACCAAGACTGTTGTTGCAGCTGTCCAGAAAAGAGAAAAACAAAAAAAAAAAAAAGAGAAAAAAGTTGGCTTCCAGTCTGTTATCTGTTTGTGATTAAAAGTTCAAAAAAAAAAAAAAATCAACTTGGGGATAAAAATTAGTTTCAAGCGCCATCGACAAAACAAATGCATCTCTGCATAATTTTCTTCTCGCTGTTCTCCTTACCTCCTCGTTCTAAAGCTTTGTCTACCTGCAAACAGTCACAGGCAACAGCTAAAAAACCAAAGCCAACACTAGCAATGGCCAATAGCTTATAGACAGAGGCCGCCAAAACTCCTCTTTGGTCCGCCTTCTGCGACTTTAAACTGATACAAAGAGAAGCTTTCGTTCCGCAAACTACCTTGGAATAAACCTCTGGGATTGTTTCATTTAGCCCTATACAAAGATGATCATGAGGAAGAGGGAGGGGAAAGAAATGCTGATTTTGATGTGTAATTGAATGAACTCATACAAAAACAAACGTCCACTTTGGAGATTCTTCTGCCAGACGTGCTGTAGGTAAAAAAAAAAAAAAAAAAAGGTGATCGTTCGTTCAGATCTGCGATTCAACTGGTAGAGAGCAGCGAACCGCAAAAGTGGATCATGACCAAAACATTTGTGTATTCAATGGAAGTGCAGAAACTTTGTGTTATTGTGAAGTTTTTATTATTTTTTTTACTTTTTGTTAAACGTTACACATCAAACTTTTTATTTAATTAGTTTTTATTATTTTTTCTAACCTGGTGAACATGTACTGTTCTAAGTAGGACTGTCAAAAATAATGTCTTATTTCCGTGGTGTTTTTTATTATTTTTTATTTTAATTCCTTTTTTTGTTTTTCCGAGCCGCGTCGAAAAACTGAAAACATCGCTAACCAAACGTGAAAAATAATCTAGTGAAGCCAAATAAGTCATGATTTCAAGTTAATATGAAATGATGTGGCTTGGTTACCATGTAAAAGCAAAATAGTGATAGCCATTGCGGAAGAGGATATCAAAGGTGAAAGGTGACCTTTCCTTTTCTAGGTGATGTTTGCTTTAACTCCATCGAATACTCATTGTGTGGGCCGCAGCTTGTAAACTATATAGATGCAGCTGGTGTTAACACTGATGTACTCTGTATAGAGCTTTTTATAACACACTCGGTATTTATAGCGACTAAAGAGAAGTAGTTATCGTGGAAACTACGCCCCATCGTTTTCCTCGCAGCCAGTGTCATCTAGAAAAGTGTTGTTGCTTTAACGGTCATTTCTGTTTTCAGTAAACCAAAGTTACACAAAATTCTGCCTCCTCTTGTATGGGATAAAGAAATCCTAGCCACACTTATATACTCACACACACACGCACACATATAGAGCCCGGGCTTTTGCCAACTTTGTTGTTTTGGTAAAATCTCCAGCTGTAGAAAATGTCAAAGAAGCAGAACCAGTCTGGAGTCTGAAACACACTGTGCATACGTTGTTTATCAAGTGTTGTGCCAAGCCGAGGAACTGGCTGTAAGAGCTTAACACACACAAACACAAACACACACATAGACAGTAACGTGCCAGTTCCACGTCAAGAAGGTACTGGGCCCAGGAACAAAGCTTATCCCTTCAATACTTAGCTGGAGTCAGCAAAACGACTTGAAGACGACGTCCTTAATAATCTTATCACACCAAATAAAAAGGACGCCGCGTCTTTCAACAAGAAAAAAAGAAAAAAAAAAAATGGAAAAAAAAAAGGGTTCTCCCACTCACCCAAAAAAGGCTTTCTAAAAGCTTCTACCTCTGCACAACAAATTCAGAACAATTACGACAGATTGCACGAGAACGAACGCCACAAGGAGCTGTTACACTTTCCTACGCTTGTCTCATAGGACGTGGCTCGAAACCAACGTTTACATTCCCTGCGTCAAGATACGGAAGATTTGCATTGTAATAGGTTGTCCTCAAACATTTGTAGAATGATAATGTATAGATTTACCTGTAAGGGAATATTGTGTTTTAAAAAAATGCATGTCTAAAAAAATCATTTGGTGGACTGGAAACAAGAACTAATAAAAAGAATATAATAAAAATCACCGGGATTGAAGGCCTAAATGTACGTACAATGCATAGGAGTGCATTACCTCAGATATACTGTTTTGGGAGGGATAAAACCTGTCAGCCACAGAATGCATATTACCTGTAGATTTGCATGGGTTTTGTATAAATTAAGTAAAAAAAAAAAATGTCTAAAATAGTTGCTTGCACATAATACCAGAAAGACCTCCAGAACTGCGATCTGCTCCTCCACTAGATTTTAGGATTGTCTGGATTTTCTGGGTTGATTTTGTCTGTATTTTGATAACTGTGCATACTTATGTAAAGAAAAAAAAAAATGTTGGTGGACCCATAAATTTACCAGACTTTTTTCTAAGAGGAAAAAAAATCTCAGTGTTTCTTTTCTGACTTACCTGAATTTTTACTGTTTCTCTCTCATTGCTCGCTAAGAATAGCAAAACCTGCTTTTTCTGCATCTGCTTTGCGTAGCTGTAAGGCTTAACCTAATGTGTGTATTTATTGCTTGTACCTCTGTGCATACTTTATGAAGCATTATGTCTGGCAGTTGAGTCATGTATCCTTTCTACTGCTATCCTTCTCTAATAATTGAGAATATGATCCCCCTATGTATACAGTAAATTGGGACTGTAGCAAACATATGTTTATGTAATTGGTGAAGACTTTTATTTTTGTTTTTTTTATTTCCTTTCGATCGAGATTCAGCTACTTTTTTTGATACTTTTCATTACTGTGTACTGTGTCCATACGTTAAAGGTTCTCTGACATTAGAAGGTCATGGTTGAGAATTGTAACAAGACATTATTTTCTGTATTCATGGCATTTCACTGCTGAATAAAATAAAGGACCAAAACTTGGAATTTGAAAAGCAACTGTCTACCCCCAGCATCAGAGAGTAAATTATTTTCCCCGCGCCGTTACACGTATATCTTTTATTCTACAAAGGCACCGCCGCGAAAATCTAGCTGGCATTACACTTTTAACGTTCCAGGAGCTGCTGCTTCAGAGATGTGAAAGAAGAGCTCGGAAAAAAAACAATTAAAATTTAATGTGTATGTTACAAGGCTTTTTTCCCCCCAGCTTCCAGCACCTAGAGTCTTGTTTAGAGGAGCGGGACAGGGCACTGTGTTGCCCACCCCTCTGGACCTGTAATGGGTTGTGTGATTCAAGCCCGCCGCTTTCATGTACCACAGTGTACTCTGAGGTGCCGCCGTGTACCTTTTTGAAGCGACTTTCCCAACTAGGCTTCATTTCTGGGCTACGCGCTGCGAAAGCGCTCTTGGCACCGACCGCATTAGTGAGTCTGTTGTCATGTAAAAAACATCTGCCCTATTACCATGGAGGTTCTGCATCATGTAGTGAAAACAAAGATGTGAAATTTCATCAGACGTCTCTCCATTTTCCATCCATCTTTCGAGACAGCAGTTTCCTCTTGGCACTTCAAAGGAATAAAAACATGCTTTTTAGCCCTCCGATTGATGGATGTTGACTGCTAAAGCGCTATGACAGGCAATGTGGCTAAATCAACTCCAGCAGGCCTACCACACCTTGTCGGTCATGGAGCAGCCGCACGCTGACACCCTCATTGAGATTCAAACTGAATCTACCATGACCAATGGGTTGCCCATTAGCTCGTCTGTATGCCGAGAGCCTTCTACACGTTCCAAAGGGTGCTCAGGGACATCGCGGGACCCTTTGAATCATATCCGCTGGTCATTTAATCGTAACGCTGATGCGTGTTCTTTTTCCTTTACCATATGATGTCCCATGAGGGGTCAGAAAACAACAGCATTTTTCATAAAGGCGCGCAGACACACTTGTCTTTCTCTTCCCCCCAATGACAGTCCCAGGCATCAGGCATGGCAGGCTCCTGTTATCTCCTCAGCAATGGCGTTCCAGAGCATTAGCTAGCTCGCAAGGCACTTGCCTTCCGCGCTATTTATGCACTTGGAAGTGTTTGTGAATTCAAGTGAGGGATTGCATACGGAGCGCAACAAGGGCCGCTGTGTACTACACAACATCAGAGGGAGCTCCGACATTAAAGTGTGAGAGCGCCTGCTATAGACCCTTCTTTCAAAAGCCATGAAATAATAATGGGTTGTGGTTAGAGAGGTATCCGTGAGTCACACTGGCTGCTTTTCATAAAGTGGAGTTATTTACAGTGCAATGAATAAAAGAAAGGGTAGCTGGTGGTGCAAGCCTTTTCCACATGAATGGTACGTGTGGTGGGGGTCTTAGTAATATACACTGGCAGTGCAGTATACCACATGACACGCTGGGAACGGGAGAACGCTCTGAGACGGGAGTTAATTTCTTAAAAATGAATGTTTCTGACGCTTTAAAGAAAGAGAAATGTGTGTGTTGACTTTCTGGCTGAGAGTTGGAGAAAGCTGACACCAGTCTCGCATATTTCTGGTAAATATAAACCTTCAGCCAGAAGACTTAGCTCGGCATAGCCTAGCATGAAGACTGGAAATGCGAAAACGGCGATGTTCAGCTTCAGAAAGCAAGTAAAATCCGTGCACGCTCGCTTTTGAAACTCAACAGTTACCACGTCGTATCTTTGTCTCATCTGTGCCATGAGCAGATCTAGGCCTTAAAATCAGGTTGGGGTTTTAAAGGGGTGGTCTGGGGCTTTCTGGCGCACCAGGAGAATCCCCTTGAACAGAAATGCATTTCTAAAGCTTTAAAGCACAGGAAATGTGCCCACTGAGTTTCTTTTTGAGAGTTAAAGGAGAAGATTGATACCAGTTGTGTGGATTTATAGTAGCCTTGCAGTCAGAAGACTTGACTTGGCTTAGCTTAGCTTAGCATAAAGACTGGAAATGGAAAAACGGCTAGCCTCAGCTTCAGAACGTTTTAAAAAATGCATGCTCTTGGAAAACTAAGTAATTACCACATTGTATTTTGTCTGTGTTGTTGGGTTTTATAAGGGAGTTGTGTACTTTATTCAACAACCCTAAAGTGACAAAAACTGCAGTTCCTCAAACGTCTGTCTCCAAAAGTGAGTTATCCCTATAGACCTACATGTTAAAATGCTCAACTATATATATATTTGCGTTTAAACTTGCATAATTTAGGGTGTGATTTCACTGTGGGTGCTCTCACCGGTTACTAGTTGTCTGCCTGGGTGTCACCTGGTCCACTTACGCTCCACCTCTTTGACCATTTTTGAACTAGCAGGAAGCTAGGTGGAGTCAGGCCCTGCCAAGATGGCGACGGCCTTAGCTTCCCAATCCGAGCTTCAAAACCACTCTTCAGGAAACCTACGGGTGACGTCACGGAAAGTTTGTTCATCTTTAGGTAATGTCAATGGCATGTAAAGAAATTCTGTTTGATTTTGTTGCCTTTGGGAAGGGCCTGTTTAGCTGCTACCACCTGTTTACAGTCTTCAAGCTAAGCTAAGCTAACTGGCTCCTGGTTGGAGCTTTAATTTTACACTAGTTACGTAAGAGTGCTATGAGTTTTTCATGCCTAACCCTCAAGAAGAATGGTTGTATTTTGAGAAAACTATCCCTTGAACATCCCTGACATGTATTAGTACATCTCAGTACAAGTTAGCTTACATCCTACTCTCCTGAATTAGGCCGCGCATCCCGGCATCATTCATTTCATCTCCGGCGCCGACCAATTAGGTCAATTTATGAACCGTGCCCTTGTGGGATTGGGCGGTAAATATCTCTAGTCTCAGTTTATTGATTAAGAGTGCCGGCTCCGTCTCGGCCTCTTCTCTCTCCACCTCTCCTGACCTGACGATGCGTGTCGGCTCCACAGAAGACCCTCGCCCCCAGGCTGCAAAATTGCCTGCTAAATAGTCCGAGGCAATGGCAACGCTAATTGAGATCATCATTATTATAATTGCGAGCCCTGAAAAGCGCGTCTTAAATAATTTGCATTGCTCTCAAGTTGATATTGGACGCAGTGCGAAAAAAATAATTGCATGGCTCGGAGGCATGGCGCTCGGTTGGGCGGCGGGCGAGGGGTCCGCCCGTGCCCCCCCCCCCCGCCCCGTACCCTGCCTAGCGCAGAGCTGGGTGACACAATGGGCACTGTCCTCCACATCAGATGCCATCACATGTTCGTCTCACGCTTGTGAAGTTTTGAGTTTTTTTGTTTTGTTTAGTTAAGCCTTGTTTTTGCACACTTTTATGTGGAATAAAAGGCTTCAGAGTCAGCAGAAAAAGACAAAATACCCACGAGATCCTTCAGCACCTTCTGTGTTTTCCGTTGGTCACTGCGTTTTAAAGCAAACCTCACTCCAGACTCCTTTGCCCTTTTGCCACATGTCTGCTCCGGAGCTGCTGAGGTAGACAAAAAAAAAACACAGCGTGACCTCGATACATAAAACTTCACTCATCGCTACATCAGAGGAAACCTGGGCGTAAAGGTACTTCTCTCACTTTGCGCTGCGATGTGCAGGCGTAATGTATGCAAGAGAAATGCCTATTTCTCCAACTGAAACAAGGGATTAACCCAACAAAATGGTGAGAAACTGCTGATATTCATGAATTCTCGCCCGTGGCATTATCTGCCACGTGCACGCACATCCTATCAGCCCCCCCAACACCACCATCACCGCCGCCACCCCTTCCATCCTTGTCTCAGGCACGCTGCCACAAAGAGACAATGGCCCTAATGAATATGATATGTTAACACGATACAACTCATTATTTGTTTGCTCTATGCTTTCGCGACAACAACAACAACAACAGCAGCAGCAGCAGCCCTCCGAGGCTGCCGGGAAGATCTCTTGGAAAATGAGCACATCAAGCGAGAATGAAGGGGTTAGAATCAGATTATCTAAATCCTCTTAGAAGCAACACTCCCCTCAAACGCACTCTTTCCCTTTTATCGCCTCTTTTTTCCCCACGTTAACACGCGCATTGTTTTTCCCTTTTCTGCGCTCTAGCTTGCGATCAATACGGCATTTTTAAGGTGGATGCAGTGCAGGTGGCTGGAAAGGTTACGCAGAGAGGGAAAAAAAAAATCACAACTATCATCTTTAATCCATGGCAATCACATCTGGCCTTAATCACCAATTCATAATGGAATTTATAATGGAATGATTTCAATTATCTACTACCACCGGCACCACTGAGAAATTAAATTAGGACAATGCATCCGTGCTGTACGTCTCAAATCTCAATATGTTTGCATTTAAGCAGTTCCTTTTTTTTTTTTATTAGTATTTTTTGTTTGTGGAACTTCTGAGGGAGAAGTTTGCAGAAAAGAAAGGGGGAAAAAAGAGGAAAACCTTGGGAGTTGATCATGTGAGGGTTGTGAGGGGGTGGTAAAGAAAAAAAGAAGAAGAAGAAGAAGAAGAAATATCTAGCATTAGCGAGGAATGGTGGGTTAAATCACTTACTGAAGATTTTTAATGACATTTCAGTGTTCCTCGTATAATTACTCTTCATCCAAGATGGGCCGTAATGCTGTTGGACAGTCGCGGTTCAGGCTCGCTAGCTCGCTTCATTAGCGTGTCATTCCTATTTCACATCAGAGGCTTTAATTGTAATGCTGAATATGCACAGCTCTCCACAGAAGCCTAATCAAAGTGGATCCACTTGTATTATTAATATCAGAAATCAGCCCGCTTGCTATTTTTTTATAAATAAAAGAATACAGACGCATAAATCAGCTGTCATTTATTAGCATGGCCCTGGCATATCCGCCAGACATGCAAGTGGAGCAACCCCACCCCGTCTCCGTTCCTCCCCTGCATCACTCATCAAGATTTAAAAAGAATAAAAGACAGAGAGGAGAAAAGATGAAGAAGAAGAAGAAGAAAAAAAAGCGGCATTAAATATACATACTAATTCCGCCGTGAAGTAATCAGATTACAGGTGACACCGGGCACCAGAAGAAAAAAAAGAAACTGCATGGCTGGTGGTAACGAGGGGACGGAGAGGTTCATGAGAAGATGTCAGGAAAGAAAGAAAGAAAGAAAGAAAGAAAGGGAAAGATGTGAGGATTAAGGATTTACATTCAAAAGCAAATAGCAGGAGGAGGCTACAGCTGAGAAGAGGCAGCGTCTTTGAGGAGTGGAGACTGAGTGTGGCCCGGCGCAGGTTGTGCTGACCGACCATAAAAAGCAGCTGTGTTTAGAGTCCTGCGGCGGTCGGAGTCAAAGCGCCGCCAACCGCTCAGCCACATGAGTGGGAGGCTTTGGTGCTGATGCAGATGGCGTCCAGAGAAGCACGACTGAATACCTGCTCTGTTTCTGGAAAAAGAAAAAAATAGATGCTAGAGCTTTGGGAAACTTGGTTGGTTGGTTGGTTGGAGTTGGTGTTTATTAGAAGACAATAGGAGAAATTGGAGGAAATCAGTTGGTGACCAAGTACTGCTCACATTCGAAGTACGCATCTGCCCAAGTACGGCCCAGATGCCCCAAAATGTAAATGTGTTCTTGCCCCGTCTGTTTTATTGAGGACGCATCAGGAAGTAACTTGTGTGGACTTGGGACAACCCACTCCCAGAATGTTGCTCGTCCAAACTACCTAGTATGTCCCGTACTTTGTATTAAACTTAGCCATTCATCATGACTCAGTTCTGTTCTCAATATTCTGTTTAGATTTCATTTGGGGCAGGTTTCAACCAATACAGGAAAAAAAATACCTTCGCAAAGCAATCGGACAGTCCTACAACCAGATTAACGAATTATGTGACGTATACTTCTCAACTAAGGCCTTGATTGCTGTCAGCTGTTAATCATTTAAAGTTGTTTCTCAGATGACATGTATGACTATTACTCAGATCACCAACAATCTGGTTGGCAAAGATTGGTTGGCTGCCATAAAGGAGCGTCATTGCTATGGGGTGGGGGTGCCTGGTCTGGTCTAGGTGGGTGCTACTTGTCTAAGTAACATCCACATGAATGCCAGGTCCAAGGTCCAAGATGGTCAGTGGTGTTAATGTTATGCCTGATCGGTGCATATCACAGTTCTGCTTACCACCACCAGAAAAATGTCCTCCTGTTACTTAGTCTGTCCTGTTCATCTGTTGTACCAAGGCCACTCCATATAAGGTTAATCCATGCTGACAAAGGCTTAGGACTGGGAATTCAAGTCACTTAATGTAAGGTCAAAAACACGAACCCATCATCCATGAGTTGGACACTTTATGATTTCTATCTTCACGGTGCAGCCTGGAAATACACAGAAAACCACCTTCTGTTTACATAAAAACAATAAATTCTTTCTTTTGCCACTTTCCGCCAGAAGCCGGCAACATTGCCACGAGACAGCGTTGTCACATTTAATTTCAGGATACAAGAGAAGTTATGACAGCTTCAGGTGGATGAGTCAGACATAAATTATTAATTAGACATTAACGGGGAGACAGACATTAATTAGGCATTAATGTGGAGACTCCTCGTACAGTCTTCCCTCACCCCTTCCCAGTCACATCCTTCCCCTGAGCTTCTATGTATAGCTCGGCCTCCGTCTCCGTCTCTCTCAGTTCCACCCACTTTTACAGTATGTTCTCTCGCGTCTGTGTGATGTATAGAAACTATTATTCTTGACGGTAGCTTGAGACTTAATGCTTTTGTTCCAGCAAGGTGCATTTTGTTTGCTTCTCCTCAAATCAAACACCAAAGATGGCAAAGTTAGACACACATTCCAGCACTGGTTGTTGTTGTCGCTTCTGCTGCTGCTGCTCTGTGACTTTCCTTCCTGACATGAATCTGTTTTCCAGAGTTGTCCGGGAACCGAGCGGGGCGACAGACCGCCGCAGCTGCAAATTCAGTGTCAACATGCAAGAGGGGAATTTGCCACCTCTTCGAGAGGAGGTTTGTGTAAACTGCACGCTCGCCGGCACATGAAAAGGCTTTACGAACGCACGCACACACGCGCAGGAGGAAACGTAAAGGAAGAAAGCGCGCTGTGAGGAGAAACTAAATTACTTTCTAGTGTACTGTACATGCTATAACCCTGGGAGAAGGCGAGCGGGGAAAATGATAGTGGCAGTGGGGGGCAGTGTTCAAGTACAGGTCAGCTCCATTACCTGAGTCCAGCATGTCTCCCTCACATCCTGAACATACATATATAACCCCGGCTTGATGATATTCTCTCCCAATCTCGCTAGTTTCCATTCCAAACCTCTTTGATCTGTGATTTGCATTTTAGCGCCCAGAGGGTGAAAATTATTTGGATGAGATTTTTTTTTTCTCTCCCCTCATTGCCTCCTTTTCTGCATCTTCTCACTCACCCATTCACCGTACCTGGGGCTTGTAAACTCATCCCTCCCCTCCCCTTCCTTTCCTCCTTGCCTCCCCTTTTCCCCAGCTCCCTCCATCCCTCCTTCCCCGCTGCTCAGGATCTCCTTTTAATATCAGCTATAGCCCCAGAACGAAACAAACAAATTAGCTGAGGGGAGACGCCGGCCTTGGCTGCGCACCTGGATGTGATCCTTGGGGTGAGCAGCTAGCACCGAAGAACACTTCCAAGAAGAAAGAGTAAAACTGGAAACAAATCAGAAAAGATACCTCAGAACTCAATACTTTTCCTTTTTTACTTTACTCATACTCTTTATTCCTATTTTGTTGCACTTTATCACTTGAAATTTTCATAGCAATCTTTAGAACCGACAAGCAACCATTTAGCTTAGCTTAACAGGAACAGGTAGCCTCGTCCAGTTGTAGTTGTTGTTTTTACCGTATGACTTTTGTACGCATTGAACAAATTAGATAAAATATGCTAATTATCAAGCTTTATAGTTGCTGGTGGTAGCTGTTGCTGGGTGTTGCTAGCCAGGCTAGCTTATTTCTGCTTAACGAACTTAGCTAAAAGACTACTAGTTGTAGAAATTGTACCTGCTTTCAAATGGAGTCCCTTTTTGCTTTAAAAAATGGCAGAGGTGGGTGGTAATTTAATATATTTTAGTCATGTCAGAACTTTCTTCATCATTTTATTGTGTCTGAGGACAATGTTGACGTAGCAACCAAACATTCTGCTCTTTTCTTTATGTCTTTATCTACATCAGGTTACCCGGTCGCTAGCTTGCTAACTTGTTAGCCTCCGGTTTCCAGACAGCAGCGGTTGCCTAGCAGCATGTAAAGCTCTATTTAAGGTAAGTTGTTAGCAGTTTGACAACAGTGATACAAAAAAGGTTAAGATTAAAGAAAACTCCTAGATTTTAATACAAATATGTGTGACAGAACTTTTATCATTTCATGACCCCTGACATTTATCTTGTTTCCAGGCATTACATGCAAACTCGATGACCTAACTGAAGATAAAACTAGCTCACTGTAATACTGCTCACCCAAAGATGATCAGTATAAACAATCTGAAATATACCATTTTCAGGTTGCTTTCCTTCAGACTGATTACTTTTACTTCTGATACTCCAAGTACATTTCACTGATATGTTCTTTATTTAAAGCTGTGGTGCAGAATTTTTGTGGCAATAAGATTAATTACATAAACAGGTGTGCACATGATGTTTTGCCTACTAAAGGCTCATTTAAAATTACTGTGGGACATAGACGCCGTGACCTATGTACGTAGCCTACGCCAGTGCGAGACATTTATACTTGTGCACTCATCAGTCTGTGAAAATGCCACCCAAGCGCTAGTCGGCACTATGTCTTTTTTGCCAGTTGCGTTCATTTTTGTTTCTACCTCCTGCGTCACTTTCAACAATGGCGACTGAAACTTTTGACGAAATTTCGCCGAAGACAAGTCGTACAAATGTTTGTATCTCACAAATATTTGTATCTCCAAACCTCCCCATTTAACCTTTCCTCAATGTGTTCCATCTTTATTGATCCAAAACAATCAATTCGAAAATTGTGGCGATGGTGAAGCAGCCGAAAATACTAAAGCAGAAATATGCTACTGCCAAGCGGACCAATCACATCTCTTGCGATCTGCATCGCTGCGACATGTAGTTACATTTCTGAGGAGGTGCACGTCAGGCTACGACGTTAGGGTCTGCGTATGGTATTGACGCCCATATCCCCGGGATACTAGCATCAGTTTGGCCAATGGGAGGAAGTGGAGACGTGTTGTCCTTTTTTTTCTGTAGTCCATGTGCCACACAAAGAGAACAGTCTGAATTATCTTGCTTGTCTTTGTTGCTGATCGCATCAAAACCTTTTCTTGTACCTAGGATTTGTCATCATCACCCTAATAAAACTTCCTGTGGTTCCAGCAGAATATCAACACACTTGTGGACAAGCAACATTATCGCCCCCCAAACCAGACATCCGTCACAGCAAGTCTGCTTCCCGCTCTGTGCTTATTTGATGTTTTTAAACAATTTATATTTGTTATCATATCAAAGAGGAGGCGTGTGGCTGTCAAACGCGGGAGGTGCAACCCTCTCAGCCGAGGGGCCCTCTCAACCAGCCACACTGCATTCCTTATTCTATTTTATCTCTCTCTTGGTTTTTGACTAATGTCAGTAACAGCTACCGGTAATAAAATGCTTGTTAGAGTTTGTGCCGTTGCCTCGCAGCGTCGGCTTTGATACATTGTCAGGCCATTTGCCAGTGTTTCCTGATTACCTCGCCGCCGACTGCATGTTTATTGATTGGGAGTTAATAAAGTGAGGGCCCTCCGCTTATTCCGTCTTCGCTTCCCTTTGCAGAAGGTGAGGCTTCCTTTGATGTGGAAGCGATACATTGTCAGGCAACATAAATGCACATGTTGTAATGTCAGCTTTGCTTCTAGCCCCCTTCTTTTTTTTTTTTTTTTGCATTGTATGTGCAGCAGCTTGCCGGGGCTCGTTGCGGTTTTCACTTTGACTCTTACTGTCATTGTTGGGAACAAATTGAAGGTGTAAGAAAAAACAAACGGCGCCAATTACTTGCATTACCTGCAGGCAGTCGAGGTGACTTTATTTGTCTGTCTGTAACGCTGCAGATGTAAAATCTTCATGTGTTAGCGCTTTAATGTCTTTGTGTGTGGGATTGTCGCTGTGAGCCTGTCATCTGTGGATCTGTTTACCTGCTAGCTTCTATACGTTTATCTCCCTCCCCTTCACTCTTTCCATACTGTCCGCCCCCATGACAGCCCGTATGGTGATTCCATCCCTTACCAGCTGATTGTCTTTTGTCTCCGTCCTCTCTTGCTTCTCCCACTGCTGTTTATCCTGCCCCTTCCCCAGACACAGGCTGCCTTAGATGATTTTTCGTCTCCTCCTCTGGCTGTCTTATATCACCCCCCTGCCCTCCTCTCCAAACGAACTCCACCAGTCGTGTCAAATCAAAATAACATCTTTAAAAATTCAGTCAACATTGCCCCTACAAACAGCGAGGGCCTCCTTGTTGGCTATTCATGTATTCTGGTGTACACTGTATCATGGTGGCGATGCATTCTGAGCGCAGGGGGGGGCCCGACGTAGTAGTTCCATCAAAATTTGATGTATTCATTCACAGTCACTAGTAAACTCTGTTTGTTTGCAGATAACCGGGATGTTTACCAGGGGCCGGGCGGACGGAAAAAGCGGACGGGCACATGCAGATCGGTTTCTTATCGGACAAACCGCGGCCCTGCACCTGCCGGCCGTGTAACCCCTGCTCGGTCCCGGAGGAGCGTGCTCTGACAAGGTCGCCTTGTTTTTCTGCCATTTTCCTCGTGCTTACTTACAATACCACTCTCATTCTGTCTATCTCAATGTGCGCTTGCATTTATGTGCCCAGCGACAAACACCATATGTGCTCTGCCTAAGAATTCTCCCTCTCTCCCCCCCCTTGATTCACCCCCTCCCCATCTCTCTTTTTTTCCCGCTTTCCTCTCTCAATTCTCGCTGTATTTACATCCTTGTTTAGTGTCACATTCTTGGGGTCGCACCAAAGTGCTATAGCCTCGGGCTGGCTCCGAGGCTTGTGTATCATTGTGTTTGCTGATCACTTTCGCTGCCTATCACAGCCCGCCACTTTTCCTGCTTTATTTATTTTATTTTTCCTCGTTCTGATAAAATACCCAGAAGTGCTTGTACCGACCTGATCTGGAATAATATGCAAATGGGGTGTACTGGGGGTCGATTTGCAGCTCTTCCTCAGCCTCCTCTTCCTGGAGTTTCTCCCTCCCCCTCCGCGAAACGCCTCCCCACTCTCTCGAATCCCTGCCTTCCTCTGGATCTGTCCCAAAATCTCATCGTGCCAAAACGCATTACGAACATCAAAACATTTCTGTTTACAACACCGCAGTCGTGTCAATTAAATCTGATAAATTATTCAAACATTTATCTTCTCCCCCACCATGCCTGGGGAATTTTTAATCAAGCTTCCTATTTGCTTTAAATTAGCACTGTCAAGTGTGTATTTGTGTAAAATCCCTGGTATCATTAAAGATTTATCAATTGGAAATCTGTTTGGGCTGATTTAACTGTTAATTGGCTAGCAGGCCGTGGCTTTGCACTCATCTGCAACAAGTGCCCCTGAGTTGGGATGGAGCCGCACAGTGCGGCGGCCTGCACCCTCTGGGCTGCATTAGCTGTACACTTACTAGACGGTTCATTAGGTACACTAGTGAAGACAAATGCATTCAAATATAACAGTCCCTTAGCATCACAAAAGTTATAGTATTCAGGATTTTTTCAAATAACTGAGAGAGCTGTTGATTAAACTGTGTTTTCAAGTTTTATGCTGTGGTTTGTAGCCCTATTGAACTGTATCTTGTTGTACCGACATGTGTTACTATTATTTTGATTATTTTGACCGCCCCACTTTAGTCAGTGGACCAGGCTAACACTCACATGTTTTGTCAAGTAGTGTATTTCCTACTCAAGCTGTCTTGTCTGAAAATATCTCCAGACTTGACGTTCCTCACCTGTCCACTAGTTGTCCTCAGAGATCTCCTTGCCCAACACATCACCTGACCAGTCACCTGTGTGCACACCTGTTCCCTATTAGCTCTCAGCCACATGCTCTCCAGCAGCATTGCATTTTTAACTTCTCCTCTCGCGTGACTTCCTGTGCGAGGCCTCCTGCTTGCCTACCTTTGCTTCCGTCTTGTGAGTCTGCATTCGAGTCCTTATTCATGTTCTCTGACAATATGGAGCTTCCATGCTGTTCCATGCAGGCCTCAGAACTCAGAGCTACACAGACTATCAAGGGATGATTAAGAACATTAAAGAAACGTTTTGAATGAGTTTTTCATATTTATTGCATATTAAATGTTGGCTTTTACTATGAATGAGTGATTCTAGCTTGAGCATTTAACTGATTGGAATTGAGTTTTCCACTGATCCTCATGATGAAGCATATTTGCTTGGATACAAGCATGGCTACAAATAGGATGTCTTTTGGAACTGAAGAAGCTATGTCTTCAAGAAACACTCAAAGTCCAGTTGCCCTTGTTTCAGCTTGCTTTTTGGCAAACAGGATACTGTGTCGCTTGGCTGCTACCAACATGTGCCTCTTCTCATCTACAGTAGCCACAGCCTAACTGTGTTGCATTCGGGGCGCCATCTCCGTTTTTGGACCCAACTTGATGTCTAGCAGACTCCCATTAACTTCGATTGACTGTGAATTTTAACCACATAAACTGTGGTTCTCTGTACAAGCTTTGCTCTCAGCTCCATCTCAAATACACTTACTTATGCTCCTTTCTTTTTTTTTTTAACACACGTAAATACATGGTGCCTGCCCAGTAGTGGCAGCATTAGTATTCTTCATTTGGACAGGTTTGCATGTTTAACCTTTTAATCCTCTGCAAGTAAAATACTATAAATTAAGTCTTGTACTAACAGCAGTACTTCTCCCAAAGTGGAGTTTGGAAAGCACTGGCACCTCATGCTTAGTCTGAAATCAAATCCAACAAATAACACTTTGAAGAGAACCAAAATGTTTGATCACGGTTTCTTCGATTTAAATAACCTAAATGTAAAACGTATGCACTTTGTAAAAATGCGTATTTATGTGTGACACGTTGTCACTGGAGGTATTAAACCACCTTGAGTCATGAACAAAACTGAAGCTAACTCAGCCATAGCAGAATAATTCAAGTAACATTTAAGAATAAATCAAGTGGTATAACAGCGCGTAAAGCCAGGCCAGATGGCAACCACATGTCTGTCTAAGGTCTCTTGGAGGTTAGACTGAGGTCAAAGAGCAGATCAGTGGTCCTCACGCAACCCCATTCTCTCTCTCTCTCTCTCTCTCTCGCTCTCTCTCTCTCTCGCTCTCTCTCGCTCTCTCTCGCTCTCTCTCTCTCTCTCTCTCTCTCTTTCCATGCCTCTATCACTTAATTTCTTTCAGTCTTGCTTTTTTTTTATTTCGCACCCTTTTTCCTTCTCTTCCTTTCTTTTTGTCTGAAATATCCGTCAGCAACAGATTGGAGGAAAATGACGGCACAGCCAAGTGCTTTACACTTCATTGTCCTCTTTGCTTTTGAGTTTCATTTGAGTGTTTTTTGGGCACGTTTGAAGCATTTTGAAGCCGTATCACAGATGACATGTTTTGTGCATATTTCCAAGCGGTTCCCTTTTGTAATGCAAATGGCCGTGACTCTGTCAATAAGTAGAAAGGCAGACGCATGCTGAACGGATCGCCTGGAACTTTGGCGGTGCAGAGGTTTGACTGCTGTGAAGGATTGTAATGTTAACTGCTTGTGATGGAGGGGTTGTTTTAGGGCTTCACTGACTCAACCACACTCAAACGCACACGATTTACAAATAGACGCACACATCTTGCGGGTTCTCACGGTTGTGCTCGAACGCTCCCCGTCGCAATCCAACACACACCGTGCACTTCCATGCCTCCCCACAGCCCAAAGAACCTGCAGCACATCTGTCTGCACTGCATCTCCTCCTCCTCCTCCTCCTGCTGCTGCCTCTACTCCTGCTCTGCTCCTCTAACCATGGCCAGGTGTTTGCCCATAGCCACACAGCTCTTCATCTCCAGGCCGCCAGACCGACTCTGATGTAATTGCTCTCTCCGCTGATCCATGAAAACAGAGAGAAAGGCGAGGGAGAAAAGGGGAAAAGCAGAGAAAGGCAGAGGGAGACACTCCGTGTTGTAGGGGCAGAAAGAGGACTAGGATTTCGTGACATGCAAAGAGGTGTGGGTGGCGAGGAAGTGTGTGAGACTATTTTATAGAGGGTGGAGTGCGAAGCTCCCTGTGTGTGTTTACGAGAAGGTCGGGGATAAGTTGGGGCAAAACGTGCGGCAGAGCAGTCATGATTTTCGCTGTGTTTCCAGGTGTGCATGGAGCCGCCCGCACGCAAGAGACAAAGGAGCTTTACGGTGGGAGTGTGGGGTGCTTTTAGTGGTTGTGTTGTGACGGCAAAGTCAATTAATGTATTCATGATATTTATATATTTAAATATATTTATAAGGGGTTAAACCCACAGGGGGAGGTGGCTTCCATTTTCCTAATGACATGCAAATGGGGTGTAATGTTATGTCCCATCTCAAGCCTATTCCAGATAGTTCTGTGGTGTTAAGGGAATTATCAGTGTGTATATGTGTCTAATGGAAAGGTTGACATGCCATCGACTGTCAGGAATCGCAAATAAGTTCGAGTTAGAGCCTTTTAAATAAAATCTTTGCATTTTCTGCTTTATCGGCTTTATCCAGTTACATTTAAAATGCATGTACCGAGAGCTTTAATCATCTGCATTACATGCAGCCAGTAATCAAGGATTACAAGAGTGTCCGGGCAACATAACTAACAAATTATTCATGTGTCTTTGGATTGATCGTAAATTATGGAAAAGCTCCGGGGCTCAAAGTGATTCAGTTCAACAAAATTATCTAAGTGCGAAAATGAAGCGATAACACTATATTTGAATTTCAATCTGCCAGTTGTCCAATAATGTACACAGGTATATAGATAACGCCACAGTGCAGTGACTACTGCGCATCATTTAACTCGTCTTCAGCTAAGTAACTAATTAATCAAGCATATCCTATTTGTTCCACTGCGAAACAAACAACAACATTAATTTAATAGCCAGAGATTGCAACACTTAGCAGAGATCCCCTGGAGTTTTGAATGAAGTGTTAGATTAGATTAATGTTTCCCCCTATGTGGCTAACCTGTGGCACGGCGATGAGACGATACTGTATCAAATTAGAGAATCTGAGGGAAAAGGCTCCCCGCTGTTAGAGATCTAATTACTGCAAACACAATAAACAGCATGATTGTTTTTAATGTCTGCCACTTACACACACCGTGGAGCTTTATAGAGTTTGGAGGCACGTTTCACCGTGCACGGTAATATTTTATATTGCTTAAGATTAAATTACTTCTTCCTTTGTGTTGTGTTTTTTATTTTTTTCATATTCCAAATATGTCTTGACACGCTGTCTTCGGTTACCAAGACTGTAAATACCTCATATTTTATTATTTTACTTTAGACAGAAAGTATATAAGAAAGAAAAGACTCTCAGGGCATAACAAAAATGTTGCTACTGATGAAATAGCAAAATGGTGCTTTTTTGCTTTCTTAAATTTATATGTACTACTCTCCTACCATAATATGCTTAAACTGGAATTAACTAAACATGGAAGTGGGGAAATAGTGGTTCTGACTAAAGGTAACAAGCTTTACCTACCTGCCAGCATTTATTCATCCAGCAGACAGGAGACAGCAAACTAATTTCTGTTCAAAGGCAGCCAAATCCAAATTAAGCTAGTAAAATAAAACAGTAACTACAATGATAATTAGTGAGATTTAGAAAGGTTGTTTGGTGGATTTTGTAATCTTCAAGCACAGGTATTTCTTTAAGTTTGCAACTATAGAATGCTTTATTTCAGCAAAAGCGAGCAATATGAACCAACAAACTCATTTCAACTTTTTTTCAATGGTCCAGTGACACGTTGACGTGTTAACCAATCATCTGCGTTTGTTTTGCCTGCTATAAAAACCCACGTTGGGGTGCAAAAGGTAAAAAAACGCTGTGGGTCCCACAAGGGGCCAATGCGGGATTACTGTGTGTTTGCCATGCCCACACCACCCCACCATAATCCCACAGCATGGGCACGCTTGCTGGGTAACTTTTAAATGAATTGCGACATTAATAAAATGAGCGCTTTAACATCACTTCAATATCAACTTGCTGCCAATTTAACTATTCCGTTTGTAGCATGCGTGCATCATGATACAATATTTAAAGGATCAACGTGTCGGATCTAGTGTCATCTAATGGTGAGGTTGTAAATTGCAACCAACTGAATCCCTCTCTCCTCCTTTACTAATGAATAGCTACAGTAGCCTTCGGATGCCAGCTCCTTCAAAAATTACATCTACGGCCGTACACTGTGGTCATGTACTTTAGTTGGAGATTTAAAAATCGTATTTACTTATTCAGCCTGGCGAACATTATAGTTGGTTTGGTTTGTCTGTTCTGAGCTTTTGTAGAAATATTGTTGGCGCCATGGAAGAAAGAAGAATTTCTCCCTATGTAGCTATGAAGGGCCACATTGCAAGCTAAAAAAAAAGCAATAATTCATAGTCACAGATGATTATATGCTAATCGAGACATAATAATGAATACTAGATGCCCAGAAATCCTACACACTGGTCCTTTAACACACACACAGAGAGAAGTAGTATCGGTCCTCTCATCTATTGACCAGAGAGCAACTAAGTGTATTTCCCCAAATGTCTTCCTTTAGTGCATAAAAGTATTTGTCAAAGTGAAAGGCTAACATGTGTCTTAGCCATTATGCTTAACAGCCCTTATTTCCAATGCATGCTTAGTCACAACATCTGAAGAGTTTCAATTTTATAATATACGAAGAAGGCAGGAAAGAGTTACGCTTCAGTCATGCTTCAACTAATTTTGACATATTGGCGAGTCGTAGCGGGTGTCACTCTCCCCAGATGGCGTATTTCTCAACTCTTAATTTCCATAAAAGTAAAATCCGCGCCGATTCAGTGCAAGAAAATATTTATCTTGCGATAAATTGATTCTTGATATTAATTCGCCTTCTCACTCTTGAAGTGTGCCCACGACATAAGCCCGCCTCTTTTGTGTGTCAAACTTTAATTAATTGTCATTACTATCATTGTGGTCCAGCTGATTGGCTGGTTCATCGTTTACAGTATTCACTCTCCAAATCTCATCCTCTCCAGCGACGCTGACATTTGGAGAATTCTTGATTAACATAATTAGACAACTTTGATGGGAGATTTGCAAAATCCCCCCTTTTCTCCCGTCCTGACTGGTTTCCACGCACGGCTCGCAATCTTCACGTTAATGCTGTGAGTCCGTGGATTAGTGGTGACATTTATAAGGGCACATTTAACCGCAAGATATATAGAAAATATCATGGCAGGAAGAATAAATGTGTCAGTGTTTACTGTATGGCTTGCATGCAGTTTTTTGGACTTTTTTTCCTATAAGCAAAAAAAAAAAAAAAAAAAATCAAGAGCTGAAGAGACAGGGAGTATTAAAGGAGACAGAAAGAAAAATAAAGAGACACAGATAGACTCTGGTATGCTGTTATTTCTCTATGAAGGAGACCAACCTAGAGCTCCAGCAGTTTATTGATTTTCAGAACTGCTCTGCTCTCATTGTTATCCCAGGGTGCTGAGCACTGTTCATTGGACACACGCAGCACCTCAGGCTGTGAAACCCCAGCTCTCGCAACAGGCCCTTCCCACGGCACACACGCCAGCATCCCATTCATACCCATTCATGCCTACGTCTCACTACCTTCCACTGAGGAGGTAGCAGGGCAACCATATGGGAAATGAGCTTATACAGGCACACTCTCGCATCTTTTGAAGTATACTGTGCGTGTGTACAGTGGAAAATGGGGAATGTGTTCCTTTTTCCAGATGAGAGAATCAGACTAGGATTCCACTGTGTCATGTTGGGCAGCTTTGGCGGAGGTGAAAGGTTCAGATCAACAAAAAAAAAGAGAAAAAGACTCATTTATTTCAATTGTTTTCCAGATTGCCGGTGCTTATTCTTACCGCAGCTGTTGACGAGGTTGGTTTGGATATGCTAACAGGAACAAACAACCAAATATTCATGGCACACTCCTCGAAAAAAGCTTTTACACTGACCACTACCTTTTTATTCACACCGTCGGGAAATGATGCCATGGCCACCGCTCACCTTTAGCTTGGGGTTTGTCTTTAATTATTGTCAGGGAGGAACACACAGCCCAGCTCATCAACTGGATAAATATTTGACCGCTATTCCATAAATTGGCATGGGGTGGGGGTGGGGTGTTTTGTTTTAACCATGCATTCTGTCCGAGGCAGACATCATGCACCGAGCGATGCGCAGTGAATTGGCTCTCTGCAGGTGACCGCAGCTTGTCTCGGCATGAGGTAAATTAAAACTCACATTTCTGTTCAGAAAAAGAGGGATTTCATACACTTCCTGAATTTGTCTTATTTAATTATAGCCTATGTCAAAGCATAATTTAGGAAGCTTAGGCAGGGCATCCAATTAATCAAGAAATAGGTATGTTTGCGGACTGTGAAGGAGCGTGCAGGGAAGTGTGTTACCGTGTGTGTGTGTGTGTGTGTGTGTGTGTGTTAGAGACAGAGTGAGTTATTGCATGAATATGAGAGAACATTTGCGCTTTGTTTGTGTATGATTTGTGCGTTTGGGTGCTCGCGGGTGGCTGCGCGTGCCTGTGGGTGAAACTTCATCTGCCTCAACCCGGGGGGTTTTGCTAACAGGACTCAGGGGTACGTGCTGGCACCATGTAAGAAAGCTCAAAGCAGGACACACAGGGTATGAGGCGTCACGCCTTAACAAATACGGATCCCACTGTGATTTTAGCCAGTGTCGCTTTAGCCTGGCTTACGGTTTATGCTAATCGCAAATCTTTGAAGGATCATAGAAATCCAAACAGTCTGACATTTTTGATTATCATTCCCACGTTGGACAACAAAGGCAGCAAAGGACGAAGAAGACTAAAAACTTCCAGGAGTAGAAACTTAGCATTTGCATGTGCTAATTATTAAGTTAGTGGAATGTGGGTAGGGAGTTATTCCTAATTCGCAGTTGCAGTGATCACTAGCGCTTCTCGCTAACTGTGAGCAGGAAGATTGAGACCACACGAGCTGTTGCAAGACATCTGTCACAAACATTGCAGAGATTGACATGGTCTCTCTAATGCTGAGTGACGTGTATACAATGTAAACTGAGGGTGTAAAAATGTTCCATGATGCGGGAGAGGTGAAGAGGTGGCTAATGATGAGGCGATATCGTGCTGGCATGCATGGGAGAGTATCAGGGTGCGAGTATTTATGTTCCTAATATCAAGTGCTCCGCATTTAGACCTAAGTTACAAACCAGAGTCCACCTTTCTCTAGTTTCCACATATCATCAAAATGTCAACATATGGCAGAGCAATGAGCCTGAATGACGGGTCAAACACAGTTACTGTCTCGGTGGCTTTAGATGATTGTCAATAAAGTTAAATTAATCGCAGATGAGTGTCGGCTTTGATGTTGTATCCTTTCGACGAGCTGGCGGAATCCATTTTGGATCTTATGGAAAGCTGTGGCTCAGGCGTCTTCCTCGCACATGGATTCTGCATCGCCTGGCCCGAGCTATTGTGATAACCCGCCGAGTGGCCTCTTTTGTTTTCAACGTCACTTTTAATCGTCAATCACCTGCTATTCTCATTCTTTATCCGAGGGATACATATTTATGAAGTCTGGTGCTTTCTCGCGAACATTTGCAACTGATTATGTGCACTCTTCTTTCTCCAAACTTGGATTCCAGATGTGCAGCTAGCTATACAAGCGGAAAGTCAGTCAGCTCCCAGAGTTCTCATTTCTCGAGGAACAGGGTTTTCATTTGCATTGAAACGCTAATCAGTCGCAGTAACGGGCTTCATTCTGATCATAGAGAGATTTCTCTCTAATGAGTCCATCAGTTTATGTCCTATTCGTGTTCGGATCCCATCTAGGCTGAATGATTCAAACTGCCAAACACAAAGTCTGCCTTCTCTGACAGTTGGACCAATAAAAGGTTGAATGTTTTGATCAGACAGCCTCAAACAATCCTTTGCTTGGAGGAAAAAAAAAAGACTTGCCATAATGCTATTAATCATGCGAGGGTGTCAAGGTTCATCTGGTGTCACGGTCAGCTTCAAAAAGCTTTACTTATTAAGTTCTGCTCATTGTGCATGGACTTCTCTGTATAAACTTTGAAGGTCTGATCAGGTACAGGTGCCAGATCTTACTGTTCAAAGAAACACCTCAACACTTTCACCTGGCTATTAAAGTCGATGCAAGGGCCGACATGGGCCAACTTTTGCATTTCTATTAGAACTGCGGCCTGCTAAGGAATAAGCTCATTATGGTGAATTACAGACTTTCTGTCCTACAGCCATTTCTCATTTTCAGCTTGGTTTCTGTAAAAAACAGTTGGACTGTGAAAGTTGTTGCAGCAAAGCGTGTATCAGGGTTTAGGCTGTTTAGCCTTTTAGGAAATAATCCTAATAATCTTCTTGCCAAGAGTTAGGTAGGAGAAAAGTTGTATATCACTAATAGTCAGCTAGTGTAGTTGTAGGAGGAGGTTTTATCATAAAGACTAATTTCTATAAAGAGAAATCTACATACAGTAAATATGGACTATCTGAAGGCAAGGAATATGACTGGTACTGGATGCTTTCTGGTTTCAGTTTTTCCTATTGGTAAGCAAGCTCACGCATAACAAATGTCAGGCAAATACCTTCAACAAAAGCATTTAAGTGAATGTAAACTAGTTACATGTGATAAAAATCCTGTCATAGACCAGGGGCGATTCTAGGATCAGACCTTCAGGGGGACTCATCCCTCAGGCAGAATGTCATGCATACAGTGCCAATTAATACATTAAAAATGTGTTAAAACCAGATTTCAACAGATACAAATCTCCATAAGGTGTGAATCAACCATATGTCATGACATTGAGAGCATGTCTCAGGTTGCTAGTCAGACTCTAGACAATGAGTGGTGCACAGAACAGGAAGTCTTGGTCCGGATATCGGCTTGGTACACCCCCAAACACTGGCCATTTCTCATTAGACGATTACTTGGATGAGTTGCTAAACGTCTTCAAGAAACCCAACAAGTCCAGTTGAGTTTAATTAAGCTTTTTTTTTTCAAAGTACACAAAACAGAAAATGTACTGTCCACACAACTTTATTATGTTACGCTTTGGTTTTTGCACAGGTTAGAGAAATGAAACGCATCATATTCAGATGTTTTTTAATATTGTATAATTAACTGGCAGCTGGTTCTTGAAACTTATTCTTTGCAAGAAAGTTAATAATCATATTTCTCAAAATGTCAAAGTATTGCGCTGGAATTTATTATTTGTTATTCTGTTTGTAAAATGTATTCCAGATAAGCAACACAGATTTATGACAATGCCTGGTCTACTGCAGTCTGGTAGAAATAATAATAATAAAAAAAAAACACGGGAGCTTGCAGTTGCAGTGTTTGTTTGGGGGCCAGATTCCCTTCTATCCCAGCGAAGGAGGATTATGCTTGTCGGCGGCGTGTGCACCGACTGAGCCGCTGCTGCTTCCCTTCACCACTACACACTCCGGCAATCAGGCAGGCTGCCAAACAAACAGATGAAGTCAACAGAGAGACGCTTCCTTGTGTCTTCTGAGATGTGACTGCAACAGATGCAATGCTGACACCAGCGCTTGACACAGTGTGACAACCCACTGTGTCTACACAGCCAGCTCCACTTTGACTTATTTTGAAAAAAAAAAAAGTGAGAGAAGGGGAGGGAGTGGGGGATGACACTATGCACATGATCACACACAAGATAATGTTTGTCAGCAGCAACAGGGGTGTCACTATGTAAGAGAGACAAAGACTGACAACAGGGGTTGATTTCACGGTGCAGTTAAGTTGCATGTACAGTCCTCGAAAGATTTCCATATGAGTGGGGGTCGGGGGGACTTGGAGTGTAGACTTTGCTCTGTTCATGATTCAATCTCTGAGGTGAACTATGGCCATTACACACTGCAAGGTCAATATCCCATTACTTAAATGCAATTTTAACCGTGATTTTTTTCCACGCAAGGCCTCATCTCTCAACTGTATCTCCACTTTGCCACCCAGATAGCTGAAAGCACTGCATGCTGGTTAACGGAGTTCTTGGTTTGGAGCTGCTCGAGGGGATGGAGTGAGGGAGTATCTGTATCCAGGTAATTACAGTCTGAGGGGGCACAGAGGTCCTCTGTGATTACACATCAGCCCTGTAATGGATTCAACACTTACAGACGTAGAGGGAGAGAGAGAAAAAGAGAGAGAGACTCGTTCCTTACCATACCGTCATGAAGGCAGGGGACGGGCGGGCGAGAGCCGGTAAGGTGGGGCGGGGTAGGTAGGTATATCTGCAAGATGGATTACGTGGGGTTTGCCGAGTTCAACATTGACACAGATTCATCGTAAATCATTATGCTGGGGACCCGGAGTGATTTCTGCATTAGGAGCAGAAAATGGAGTTCATCCAGTCAATGAGGGAGGGCATATTTCACATCAATCACCTCCACACTCTCATGTTACTGAGGCTTAAATCTCACTTATACTGTTACCAATAGGGTTCAATGGCTATGATGGCAATCAGCAAGACTCTGCACTAACAATACCCCACTGACTACAGAGGACACAACATGGGGGCTCAGTTGCCAGTTATTTAAAGTAAATTACATATGAACCGCAATGGAGAAAGATAAAAGAGAATGTTGGCACTGTAAAAGTTGTTGAGATTATAGTTCTGATGTATATTTACGGGTTTTCACTTTTAACACGTGCACTTTAACTTTATAGTAGTTTAGTTCATGTTCTTCACAGACACAGGTATTGCTAAGATTGACAATGATCCGACATTTCCAACAATTCTTTGAACAGTGGAGGTTTCAATGAAGTTCACTGCTGTGTGAAGTAAAATAAGAGCCTATCACCGGCTGCTGTGCTTTACTGAAAGGGCCTTTACCTCCTTGTTTGATGTCGTATCAACATCAAGGAAAATCTGTCTCTTGCCTGCATTGGATTTCTTTCAAACTGTTCTAAAACTTCAATGATGGTGTTGAAACAGACACTTGGGTTTAGGAGTAGTAACAATGTGACATTCTTTAGAGAAATTATTTGTCATCGGTGCCGAGGTGGTTAGCACTGATGCCTCACAGCGAGAAGGTCCCGGGTTTGAATCCATGGGCCTGTGTGGAGTTTGCATGTTCTCCCTGTGTCTGCGTGGGTTCTCTCCGGGTACTCCAGTTTCCTCCCACTGTCAAAAGACATGCTGGTTAGGTTAATTGTGATTCTAAATTGGCCGTAGGTGTGAGTGTGAGTGTGAATGGTTGTCTGTCTCTCTGTGTTGGCCCTGCGATGGACTGGCGACCTGTCCAGAGTGTACCCCCGCCTCTCGCCCAATGACAGCTGGGATTGGCTCCAGCAGACCCCCGCGACCCTTAACAGGAATAAGCAGGTACAGAAGATGAATGAATGAATGAATGAATGATGTGTCATCATGTCAAAAACATGGTCCATTCCGGTTAAGTAAGTAATAAGTGATGAAGTATCAACCTGATAAAACAATGTTACATATTCTTGGGGGATTTGGGGACTCCATGAATGGACGGTACTGATGGCTTTGATTGATTCCTTTAGATAACAAGGTTTTTTAAAATATTTATATCTCAAAATAAGCTCCAACTACCTTCCAAACTGAGGTTTTATGGTGGACAAAATGTATAAGTGTGCCACAGTAAGAAAAGCACAGGTGGCATTGACGGCCGCATTCTATTTATGGGACTCATTATTAATGAGATTTGTTCGGTCTGTGCTTTTACTGACAAAATGTCATCCATTAAAAACAAACAGACATTTTGATTCCTGTCATTAAGAAAAGCACAGGTGTGTTAAAGGTGGCTGCATTCCACTTAGAGAAAATGAGACTATTGAGCAAGCTGGTTAGCTATTATGGCTTGCTGGCACACTAAATGGAATCAAGCCTTCATAAATACACCTGCATATTAGTTGGTATATCAAGTCAAAATGGCTGCCATTGAAAACATTGTACGATCACGTGATATCAATTAAAACATCTCCATGACTACGGGGCAAACGTACTAAGGAGGCCAACGTTTAAGATTTTTATCTTATTTTATATTATTATCGTGTTAACAGTCGAAAGGAAGACATTTTTTTGTAAAAAAATTATATCATTCAGCACATTACGCAAAAGTTAAAAGCTCTAGTGTGTTGTATTATTGTTTTTTATTTTTTACTAACTTTATTTTTGGGGACACATGTTCAGGGAGGGCTTTGTTCGCTTCCCTGCCGCCAAGGCAGGCGAAAAGGGGGGAGAGAAGAGAAGCTTCACTGGCTGCACTGCAGGAATCCGGATATGATGAAAATGTTTTAGACGCAACTATCCTCGGTAAACTGCCGCCACTGAGCGTCGAAGGCGTCGCGAGGATTACTATTGCCACTTTTTCTGCACGTCAACAACATCTGGACAAACTGGGACAAAGTTACGGAAAGAAAAAAAAAGTTTTTCTTCTCTTTCACTTCGTCTTTTCACAACCCCTCTCTCTCGGAAAGAGGGGGAAAAAAAGTTTGGAGGAAGGAAGGAAGGATGGGAATGAGTCAAATTTGAAGCAAAGGGAGTTGTCATGTTTGAAAGGTAAGTTATTCCGCATAAACAATATGTCCGCTTTAGCTGTAAACAACAACTTAGCGAGCGCTCGTCTCTCTTTTTTTTTTTTTTAACTTGTGTGTGTTCGTTAAAGAAAAGTGACGACAAATGGGCTGCATGTGTGGAGAGTGTTTCGGTGAGTTTATGTAAAAAATGGAGAGGAGGGAAATTTCCACTAAGTTTTTACTGGACCTCGACGTCACGTTCTCGGTTTGTGTGAATAAGCGGACAAACTCTCAAGTTGAGTAATGACCCGTTTTGCGTTTGAGTCTTAAAGCTGATGATGAGACATTGGTTTTCACAGCACTGAGGGCTGAGGAGAGGAAAGGAAAGGGAGGAACTTCTTCTTCTTCTTCTTCTGCTGTTGTGTGTTTCCCGAAAAGCCGACTGTCTCATGTCCAAGGAGACTGTCCTTCCTCCGGATGGGCCGGCTGCAGGGCCAGGAAAAGGCCATGAGACAAGTCCCCTGCTGTCAGCCTCACACGGTAAGAGAACACAAGAGAGGCCATTACTCAATAGCTGTTGATAAGGAAGTTAAATTTAGGTTACCAAAGTGAGGTGTGAGGCTCCCATGGGACCTTTGGATGAATGTAACTTATATTTCACTAAGTGCCAGTGAGCAAAAACAACCTTAAAGTATGAATATGTTCATATGTTTATTTATTTTAGTGCAGTCTTCATTTAAGCACTACAACATTTAGAAATCCCTACCTTTCAATGTGTACATGAAGTCCTCACTTGTGCATGAGCTATTTACAACAGTGACTCTTTACTTCAAGAACACATTTTTGGTTGTTACGGTTAAACATGAGAGAAAAATTGCAAATGGAAAATGAGTCAGTGAATGCATCGTCTGATTACTGGTGCCTATCAGCGCTCGGGACAATCTTGTCTTTTTAAATTATATTCATGTGACTTTTCGTATGTGCATTAGTATCTGTGCTCCAGCGTTAAGCCTTGATAGTGTTTGTGCTTTTTTTTTTTTTTTTTTTTTTTTCCGTCCTCAATAAAGTCTGAAGAAACGCCCTGGTGACTATTAACAGCCACCACAGCCAATTATAGTTTTTAATTAACTTTCTAGTTGCCCCAAAGATTATCACATGTAAAATAAGCTTACCCCCTCCCACGCCCCCTTTTTCATTTTTCTTCAAACAAGCAATGAACCGTTAACCATCCTATTTATACCAAGCATCATTATGGCACTGTCAGAAAATAGTAAAGTAGGACAAAGTAAGCAATCACAGGGGCTGCTGGATTGTGAATGGATTTTTGCTGGACCTTCAAAGGCACTTGCAGTTCAGACTAGATTTCCCCTCTCTGGGGACTGTGGATGTACTGAGAATAGACCAATTTATTTCAAACGGTGATCACTAAATACTGCGATGCATCACACAGCAGTGCCGCTGCCATACATCAGCTCCAAGCTGAGACACTCTGTGCCATATCTGTTTAGAGTTTCTGGCCTACATGTATCCATCAATCACTGCTTACAAACAGAAGGAGTTGGTAAACATGACTGTTAGGTTTTCTGAATCATTCTTCTCCAGTTTTTCTTTAGGATCACAGCAAAGCTGGCTCAAGCTGCCGTATGGTACAGAAAAACTTTTAGGCTTTGAGCAGGCATCTGGTACTGGACCAGTGAATAAAGTCATTGTGGAAGGTTTATTTACTGAACAAAGCAGCAGTGTGCAATGAGCAAAGCGTCAGCAAGTCTAGAAGTCAAGAAGAAGACGCAGCTTAGGGAGATGAGTGAAACTGTCTCTAGTGTCTTTGCGCAGCTATCAGGCCGAGACTTTTTGCCCACATACTTTTTCCAATTTAGATGAATGCAGCCTTTATGGCAGTAAAAGAAGCTTGGCAGGTAGAGCACACCCGGGAGCGCAAGGAGAGAAAATGGGATCCAGAGCTCTGGCAAGGCCTTTACCTGAACCGCCCCACCATGTTATGCAGTTTGCCAGTGGCCTGTTTTTTCTGGCTAAATAGCCTGAGCAGCCTCCGCACCTCTGTCTCATCCAGCTGTCCCTGATATTTTGTCCACTGTGGCTAGCCATACAGCAGAAGTGTACATCTGTTTTCAGGGGAAAAGCCGTGATACACATTAATTTACTCAAGTTGAGCTTGTGATAAGATAACATCAATTTATCATCGAGTTAGTCTCATATTTTGTTGCTTAACTTTGTGTGGAGGAGTTTTTTTCTCTACAAACATATCTAACATTTAATTCTTCTGAATCCAGATGCTTGTGACAGTGAATCATCAGGAAGGACGTCGTCTCCCAGGAAACCAGCCGCCGAAGGACAAAGTCACGTGACGGAAGAGAGGCCTAATTATCGCGAGCCTGTAAGAAGTAAGTTTTAACGACATGGGAAAGCCGTGGGCGGACAGCGGGACATCTTGGTGTTATTTTTAATGATAAACAACAATGAGCCGTTTAATTGGAGAGAGTGAAAGTGATTAACATATTTTGTTTGCGTCGTCAGATGCCTGAGCTTAACTGCAGTTAAGTGTGCAGTGCTTTATTTCACTTTTAAATAGCTTTGATTTCACATGTTTTACAGTTGTTGCTATGACAGCTGTGCAGTGTACATGCACGAGGCAGGGTCAGTTGGACAACCAAAATATTAGCTCCAGTCCAAATATCAAGATATCTGCAAGTTCACTTGGCAAGCGCTCTCTTATTCTGCCAAACTGACCAAGTCTTGGCTCTCTTCTCTACTTTGACTTCTCATTCCAAACCCTCAGCCATGTGTTTTAGAAGAGGGGAAATCCTGTCTGTGGTTCTGGCATCAGCCGTCCTTACACACTGATTGAATTTTAGCCACAAAGTTTTTACCTAAAACCAAACATTTACCTAATGGGGAAGAATCTTGCCAACAGCCGGAGGCGTTTTTCTATTGAAGTGTCATTAGCTTCACAGCATTGCATGGGTGGGTTTTTCCTCCCAATAATCAATCAAACCAAGTCGCACGTGTTTTAGATTTTAAAGGTATAGTTGTCTTTTGTTTCTCCATCTTTTCAATCAGTTTTTGTGGGAACTTTGTGAGCCTGTATTGTAACCGTGAGCTAATCACATTGTTTTATGCAAATGTGGCAGCACAGCAACAATTATTAGGCATTGAACTGCTTGATTATTAGCATATGTAATTACACCTAGATGCACTCTTGTTCCAAGATATAGATTGCAGCTGACAAAATGAACGGCTAAAAGCTTTATGCACTTTATATGTTTCATTGTTCCTATGAGGAGTGAGATGTGTTAACATGGGCTAATAACAGCTGATTGCTTCCATCCATGTAAGTGCCGAGCAGTAATGCGGATTGTGTTCTTGAGTTCTTGACAACAGTTCTTTTGTTTTTAGGTTGTTAACTTTTCCAGGGTGCCTTTTTCTGCCTTTTTTGGTATTAAGCTTAATGACTTGCCAGCGGCTTGTTTACCGAAATAGCATGGAAAAGAGCTAAAAAAAAAGATTTTCTGTCAAGAGGTCTTTCTAGCTTGGCAGGTGTGCCGAGTATTGCACTTCTGGAGGGAGGCATGCTTTTCTTTCTTTCATCTCAGCAGATAAGCCCCTGTGACAACAGTTTTGCGTTGTAATTGATGTTGCTCCCCCCAACATCCACACATACATACGCTCTTTCTGCTACACACGCACACACACACACACACAGATTGGTAAGGAAATTTTAGAGCAGGGCAGATATGTTCTTTTGAGGCGACATAAAATAGTTAAAATGTGAAAATTTTGTCTGTTTGGGGTTAAATCAAAGTTGGAAATTCATTCAGGGCAGCAGAAGTTAACCTATTTATGTCATATACCCTCGCAGTCTCGCTGTGGTTTTGTTTTGTCGAGGGGACCAATCTGCTCGCTGGCAGGGGTAATTGAGAGCCCTCTTCACCACAGAAACAGGAAATCAATAAGAAATCATCTGCCTGCCTACATCCCGGCCCTCGCTGTTTTTTTTCCCCCTGCCGTCCAATTTAAAGCCTGTGTACGGTGATCGGATTGTGACTTTTCACAACAAGAGGAAGCCAGTTGTAATGTTATGATAACAGCACAGATCCTATTTCAGTTGTGATAACATTGTTTTGACAAGTGGTCTATTTAATCAGCGGGCCCCCTTAAAACAGGAACGTAAACATGGCAACACTTCCTGTAATAATTTCAGAGTTCTCCACGGAGCACAGAATTCATTTGCAGAAAAGTATAATAAACACTGCAAAAATGAATCATTAAATATGAGAAAAAACTGAAACAGAAGTTATGAACTAAAGTTTGATAGATTTTCGCATGGTTCAAACTATTGTTCCAGGGATTGTCAACCACTGTGGCTTGTTAGACAAAAAAAAGTACAATTCTGCCCTCCCTCTAAGGTCTTTGTCAGTTCCTCTGTGGTTCTGGCGTCCTCGGGGAGGAGGGAGAATCTTCTGGGGGAGACAGACATTCCTCAAGAGACCGTTCTGGGTTTTCAAGCAGCTGATATCTCCTGCAAACAGGGCCTCGCCTCTCCAGCCCCTGCCTGGAAATAAATTGCTGCCACCCAGCCCCAGTTTTAGGAGTTTAATCATCACATTATTCGCCAGATTGTCAAATACTTTTTTAATGCTTCTGTGGTTGATAAAGATGACCTTACTAGCTCCTGAAGAACAGGTCTGTTTTTTTCTCTTTTTTTTTATCTCAGGGAAATTCTATAGTGAGAAAGAAGGTCAAATAACATGACTCTTTTTTTTTTTTTTTTTTTTTTAGAGTAAGACATTAGTTTGGCCTTTGTGTGAATCTTTGATTCGGCTCTTTAGCGGCACACTTTCAAGGTTATTACCTGTTCGCAGAATTGACCTTTCTGAAGTGAATATTGTGACCCCCTAATAAATGCAGTTAAGGGGATTGTTTAACGGGATTGTGTCACACATGTTCACCTGTGTTTGCAGAAAAGATTCGGCTACTGAGATATAGACACAAAATTAAAGTTTTTGATACTAGACGGCTGGAAGAGGTAGACTAAGGTGAAACAAAGGGCTGTTTCATCCTTATTTTCACCGATGCTCAATCGGTATTCTCAGACTATCACACTTTTCCTCATCTGTCTACCAAAGTACACTTTAAGACTTTCTAACCTTTCTTTTTTCAGAATGTTTTTTTTTTTAAAGCTATATGAATTGCACAGTGATTGTTGTTATGCAAGATTCATATCTTTACTGCAATCCTCGGAGCCCTGTCTCTGCAGAAATAATGTGTCTAAAGCAAAGACCTATTATAAACTGAACCGTAATTTTCAAGTGATTACTTACCAGTGGGTCATGGAATCAAAAACTGTATAAATAGGGTGAAATGCTAGTGTAGGGGTTGATTAAAATGGCCATTGTAATTCTACCTCTGTTGTAATTATTTTCTCATTGTCTTGGTGCAGATAGATTTCATATGGGAAATTTCAAGTGTGTTAATTAGCATATTTTACCCAAAGTGCCCGACACTATTCACCGTTAATTTTTTTTGAAGATATTCAAAATACTTGAGCCAAATGATTAGATATGCATACCTCAATTCATGGACTGCGCTCTTATAAGTGCACATTAGATACAAGGCGACGTATATGGACTTTGATTGTGGGGGAAGAGTGTGTTTCTTTCCTCCTATATTTAAAATGGAAGTTGTTTTAACACCAGATGACCTTTGTGTCAAAATGGTTCTTGTGCAGCAGATCTTTGCAGTGGTGGATAAAGCACTCGGATCTTTTACATCAGTGGAAAAAGCAATGCCACAATATTAAAATATGGTGCCTTAAAGGAAAGTACATATTATAAAACAAATGCATAAGGGATGCAGCAGTTTAATGTTGTAGTTTCTGGTGATGGTGCAACATTTAACTACTTTTAATATTATTTTCTACTCTGTGTTTTATGCAAAGAAGTAACAATGCCATCAAATGTAGTGCAAATAAATTAACATACTGCAACCTGTGCTTCAGTACAGTGCTCGAACACAGAGCTACTTAATGGTAATTTCCCATCACTGCACAGCTACAGTCAAATGATGGCATTACAGTAGTTTTTAATAATATATTTCATATAATATAAACAGATGTAATAAACTTGGGCTTCTGAATATGTTCTACCATATTTATTTATTTATTTTTTGCCTCTTTAGTACAGGTAAGGTAGTTGACCTGCATGGTCATGTTTACCACCTCGCTAAGCAGTGCCACATGTGATGGTGTCAGTGCCTCTCATAAGCCACTCGGTGAAAGAGGGGTGAGGGGGGAAAAAAAATCAACTAGTTCAAATGAGAGCAGCGCAGGGGGGATTACTTGGCCTCTAACAGGGTTTTGGCTCCAACATTAAGGTTAAAACCCTTTTCTATTACTGAGATCTCTGCTGATGTTGCCCTCCCAAGCCCTGAACCCCCCGAGCTTCCAACTCCTTGCCCCCTTCGTGTTTGCAGGTTCAGTGGCTCTCTGCTAGGTCATTCTGTCAGGCCCCCTGATCAGCAGAGGGTGACCGGGGACCGGGGGCTGGCTCCCGTCCAGACGCGCAGACAGCCACGGCTGACACAAGCACGGCCACCGCACCCCCCTCTTCTCTTTCAGACTAGAGCTAAAATCGATACAGGCGTCTCTGTGTTTTAAAAGCCACTCAGAGGCAGACGAGCACCTCTGTCCCAAAGGCTGATCTCTCAGCTTAAGGCCTTGATTGGCATCCTGAAGATGTGAGGCGCTGACCCACAGCTGTCCCATTAGCAGAGGGTTAATGCTGAGATTGATACTGAGCAAATAAAGGAACTAGATGTGGGGGTATTTTGATAGACTGCCTATCCCCTCTCTGACCCAGAGATGGACCTTTGCTGTATTTTGGCTTTTAGGCGCATCTTCACCTCTGACTTCAGAATTCCCCATCTTTGTGAATCTTCCATCGATGCACACAGAATGTATTTGGTGTACAGGCCTGTCTCTATGTCTGCTGTTTTGCATGTGCTTTCCTTTTTATATATGTGTGTACATCTACACGTGTGCGCATGTGCGTGTCTGCGCGCCTGCCGTTGAATTTCAAACAAGTAAGCTTCCTGTGGAACTTCTACTTCAGCAAGTAGATTTGAAGCCGGCGGAATATTTGAGTCATCGATGTAACTGAAACTGAAAATACCCCAATTCCCCCCCTTCCCTCTCCCTTCTCCACCTCTCTCTCACTCCTGCTCTGTTGCTTCGGTTTTGTTTTGAGTCGTCAGCGAGGAGAGGGTGGAGCACGTTTTTGGAGTATGAAGCCTGGCAGCTCCCTCAGGCCTGCTCTGAGTCACGTCATAATTGATCTTTCTAGAAATTGCGGTAGCTAGCCGTGTAAAGTCTAAATCCGTGCAAGATGTGCAGCAGCTTTTTAAAGACACTGCAGTCGTGCATTCGCCTGTCTTTATTCTACACTCTTTCTCCCCTCTTGGATGGTAGGAAACAGATGAAGGAGAATGAAAAGCATTTGACAAAACTTAATGCAGAAACAGACTCGTACAAATTCATCTCAGAAATGAGGAGAGGTAGGCACTGTTTAGTATCTTAGGCAGCAGTCAGCTTGTAAGGTTTTGAAGCGTTCTGCTGCATTAGTAGCACTCAAATTAGCACCATGCCAAATTCCACACAACAGTGGAGACCAGACTTCTGTGGCTGGAGCTTCAGGGGCGGTGCTGTGAATGACTTTCGCTCAGCGTGATCCGTGTAAGAGAGTATGGCATCTCATTGGTAGTTTAAACGACTTAGATTGCAGTCAAACATATTAATCTGTGAAAATGTTTCAATTTGAAATCAAAGAATAATTGATGTCAACCCCTGCCACACCACACCACACCACACCACAGCACCATCACCACCTCTCCCTCCCAGCACACGCACCTAACCACTTGCAATGCTGAGAGGTTCATGTCGTCAAATCAAGCTCTTGTCTTTCAAGATGCCATTGCTGCTGTAAAATGTAATTAAGCAGAACAAGGTCCGAGGGGGTTATTTTTTCCACTCAATCAGCAGCAAAATTTGAAATTAGTAAATCCCTGACACCCTGCTTCTCTTTTGTTGGGTAGAGTTGGTGGTGGTAGAGGAGTGGGTGGGGGTTGGAAATAATATTAAGCAATGTCTCTAAGTGTCACTTCCCTTTCAGTAGGTTTGGAGGAGCCAAATTTGAATGACTGTCACAGAGAATTAAAACGGGTTGGGGGGAAAAAAAGTGTGTGACCAGTGAAAACTAGCTGAGCAATATCGACCGACTGTCCTGGAATGGGAAAGAAAAACAGGCAAAAATGTGACGTTTTCAGTTTAAATGAGATGCTACGCAATATGATCAGCCTTGACAGGTGAAGACAGTTAATAGAGTTCTGTTGCAGGCTACCGTAACACACACACACACACAGACACACATATAGAGCATGTCACTTTTGCTGATGAGGATCCAATAGCCGAGCAAGTAATTTAGCTTTTCCTCAACGGCCGTCATCATCACCATTTTATCTTGGATAAATACAAAACATTGCGCTCATGAACTGACAGGGCCAGGATTGCTGTGTGATGTACGGAGTCACTTTTTTTTTTTCGTATCTGTTGGAACAAGTGACATTTCTGTTAGCCTGTGTCAGGTCGCCATCCACTCTGTGTAAACGCTTGAGACAAGACCGCTGACTTTGCATGGCACCCACATCCTAACGCCACATTTTCTAATAAAACTATAGTTTGATGATTGCTAATTCGCTTTTATTCTCCACTACTGGCAACTATTCGCTTGTTGTTGTTGTGATGGGACACTTGATGTTGATCTTTGAGTCTGTTTCCTTCCTACTCGTCCTTCTAGACAATAAAGAAAGTCCTTGTCCATGAGTTTAGAAGGTCAAACGGTAAACGAGGCTTTGATATGCCCAAGGAAAATTTCAATCAGAGCCTCTTTGTAATATCATTCATTGTACTATTTTCCTCTCTCTCTCGCTGTGTCCCCCTCACTCTCTCTGCCGTATAATTCCCCTGGTTTTGCGTCTATAAATATGGTCAGGGAAGATGTATAATTTCTAATGAGAAAATATATCCCTTTGGATTGAAAGGCAGGGGCTGTTCCACACACTGCTGTTTGTTAGGAGGAGAGATGATACCTCAGGCTGTTTTGGCAGCGAGAGGAGGGGGTGGTGGTGGTAAGAGGAGTCTGGCTAGGTCATTGCACATTTACAAATTAGCATTTCAATCATGCAGGTACATGGCCAGTCGAGCAGAAAATATACATGTTTTTCTAATACAAGGCAGAAAAAGATAAACAAAACACTGGCCTTGTTTAGCGGAATTAGCATTTCAGAGCTAACTGCCACGGTGTAGCCTGCCTATTTCTCTTTGGGGCTCGTAGGTAAAATTGAAGGTGCCTCGTCCGATCACATATTCCATTCAGTGTTAACTCACAAACTCATAGCATTGTGTAATAATGGCTATTAGGAGATGAATACAAGATCTGGGTTGTGGTGTTTATTTGGTGGGAATGATTTGACATTTGAATAACTGTATGCTCTTCGGTGACGGGCATTCTAATAAGCCTGGGCAAACACCTATCGTCTCTCTTTTCCCTGTTTCTCCCTGTCTCAGGGGCATTAATATTAAAAAGGACTGAGCTTTAGAAACACGGAGCTTGTGTGATTGTTCAATTCGCTCCGTGCCTTACCTGCGACTCTTGATGTAGCTATGTGCAAATGAGAATCTCCATACTGCCCTGTTTGACCTTTGCGTTATATTTTCATGTTCTCGACTATTTTAGAAACCTTGTTTATACAGCTTTGTTTCAGTTGACATGCATGCATGCATATTTCTTCCTGGTAGGTCTGCCTCTGTGTGTGTGTGTGGGATATCCAGTAGGCCTATATATACACTCCCCCTCTTCTTTCGTCTTGTCTTTTGGGTGCAATTTCCAGTTCACTCCTGTAGGACCTATTTTCTGTGACAAAAATGGAGGTGTTTATATACTCAGTTTTACATACAGAGCGATCCCCCACACAGCTCTGGTGCGGCTCCAGCTCTCTCCAGGCACTCTCCTGCTCGGTCCCTGTGTGGCGCAGCCACTGAAGACTCAGTGACAAATGGCAATTATATTTGTGTGTTCTTCATGAATCCATCAAACACTGGCCTTTTAAAAATGCTCCCCAGATATTTGAGGCTGTCAGCTACTAGTAGCTGGGACCAAATTGGGATGCTGCTTAGACAGTCAAGAACCACTCACCCCCTAGTTTCCCCTGTGATGTGTGTGACAGCGTGTGTAGGGGAATACCATGTTTTATTCAACTACAAATGTACACTCTCAACAGTTGTTGATGCGCTAGAAATAGGGCAGTTACAAGTCCAATTTGAAGTGTGCATGTGTGTGTATGGATGTGTGTGTGAGTCCAATTCTTCCTCCACAACAAGGTGTTTTAATGCAACCTGTCAGGCTATGTGCATTCGGTTATCTTAGGACACCTACCCTCCTCTTCAAGCTTGAGGCAACTGCACAACTTACTTGTACATATTTTTTAAACTTGTTTGGATTTGTTCATATCAAATTGTGGTGCTGGTTGTGTTTCCTGCTGTGTTATGGCAACAATGTAGTCACAGCTTGTCTGTGTTGCTCTGTGAGGATTTATTAAAAAAAAAAAAAAAAAAAAAAAAAAAAGGGCTCAGCTCATATTTGCATAAATCAGTTTTATCCTCAGATGTGGAATCCAGCTGTATGATCAAAAACTTCATTACAGCATTATATTACCCAGAAGTAATGAAGTCTAATCTTGAATGAAGCCCTCAAAGAAGTTTTTAAAATTCAACTAACGCAATGTGAAAAAAAAAGAAAAAAAGATGCCCAGTGGCTGTTGGATGCAGTTAAATGTACACATGAAGAATGACTCACACTATTGAGCTTAACAATACATACTTAACAACCAAGAAGGCAGTCAAAACATGTTTTTTCATTGTACTGCATGTACAGAGAAAGTTTCGATGCCCTGACTCAATTCAGACTTACAGTATTTCTGCTTTTTCCCATTATCTCTTCATTTGTCTCATGGTGACTGTACAAGTCTGTCATTGCCATATTTGACAGTATCATCATTATTATGATCAATGATTATGAATATGACTCCATTGTGTCCATTAATCTTAGTCGCCATGTTCATCAGGATAAAAATAAAGACTCTGGAAAGACGATCCAAGAACCTGCCACTGAAGTGAACTACTGCTCAGACTTGAACCCGTCTCTAGGGCTTTGTAGTGTGTCACAAACCCAGAGCCACCGCTTATGTACTCTGCTTTTTACGTGGTGGTTTCTTAATAACTATTTATGCTTTGGCAAATTGAAAGCTTGACTTCCTCAAAAGGAAAGGTAATTATGCCTCACAGTCTACTTTCGCCTTGTGTCCATGTGGCTAGTTTGCTCAAACTAAATGGGGAAAAAAAGGACCGTTACTATGTGAGATACTGTGGGCGATTGATTTGTTAAGAAACTCTCATCCTTTAGACGGGAGTTTACCACGATGTACTGACTTCATCACACTCTCAGTATTGTTTTCTATATGAGTATTTGCAAATGAGTTTGTTTTTAGGCCAGGCTGTCCCCCATTAATGAACTTTGTGTTTGATTATATTTCATGACATTTTCTAGATTTGTGCACCAAGTAGAAAAAGGCAAATGTTATGGACTGTGTCAATTGTTTATTCATGCTCATGGTATGAAATGGCATGCACTTCTTAACTCAAGGACAAGATAAGATAAGATAAGACTTTATTCATCCCCGTGGGGAAATTAGGGTGTTACAGCGGCAGGAAACAACATTGCAAGATGCAGAAGATACAAAAAAAAAAGTATGCCTTAATGGATGATTTGCTAACTTTGGATATTTACACAGCTAACGTTCATATGTAGCATTACAAATATTTGTAATTTGATTTACTAAACTAATGATGTCTGGTTTTAAACAAAATAGGGTTTGTGGAAGGTAAATAAAGTTAATCCAGAATATACAGGAATTAAAATAACAGTATAATTTATATTTTTTTTGCAAGAGATATCACAACAGTTCTTGATCAAGTTCAGTTTCTATTTGTTTCTGAAGTACCTCTAAGTGTAATTTTCAACAATTTATTAATTAAAATGGGATACAGCATAGCCTGTAGACGGTGTAGCTTTTGCAGTCTGGTTTGTGATTCGTGTTGATTAAAACAGTCAATTAATTAATGACCCACTTGACCTAAATGACTCAGAAAAGTAATGAAAAGGTGCAATACATGTAATGGTTAGCCTCTGAGGTGACTTTCTGATGTGTATTACATTGATACAGATTACAAATTCATTTTTAAAGAAACTTCTCCAACATCTTCCTGGTAAGATGAAATCCTCCACCTCAGTGAGGACCACTGTGTTGATGTTTTTAAACCCAACTGGGTGTTTTCTGTTTATATAGTTTGCAAACCTTAAAACAGACAAGACTGAATTAAAGAAATAGCAAATAGATTTATTAAAACCTGAAATATGTGGGATGTTACAGCTGTCAGGGGTAAAACTGAAGAACAGCAACAAATGCATCCCGCTCTGAGTCTCCTTGTTAGAGAGCTTTAGTCTCTCCACACATTGTCATGGGCAGACTGCAAAGCTTTTGTCTTTTAGAGAAGAAAATCCATCAACCTGGTCTTAAGTCACTGCATAATGAATTCTATCGTGTGCTACCCAGTTGTCTAATTCAAATTGCATGGAATCCTGATCCCTAAAGTCTATATTTGTTTATTGAGGCAGCATGCAGAAGCCTGAATGAGGAGAAGGCAAAACCCAGTGTGTGTATTTAATTGCTTTGTTTTACATCCACATTCACGTCCGGCCTCTCCCAGGGTGATGTGTTGTTAAAAAGCGCAAAGGCCCGATTCCCACACTCTCTCGCTCTCTTGTTAACCGTAATTGCACTTGTTGGTGAGCTGACAGAAAGAAAATAGAGATGGAAAGAAATTACCGGCATCATATTAAGTTCTATGTTTGCATGCACTTTGGAAAATTTGTTGATTTTTGGACAGCTGTGGAACACTTCAGCAAGCTGTTAAATAAGGCATAGTTCACATTTGGTTGTAAAGATGCTATATTTTTAATGTATATAAAGAAGGTATGAAATAGGAAAAAAAAATGAATAAGTGTGGTTCACACAGACAAAGTTAAAAAGAGATGAATAATTCACTAAATCTGGCACCGTGTGCACATGCACGGTGTGTCTGATGTGGAGGAAAGGTAATGCAGGAGTAAGTCCCAGTAGAGCTGAATGTGCAGGTGTTCCTCTCAGTAAAATGCCACCTCCTTTGCTCACTCATATCCTTTCCCCTCTCTCTTATCAGACAGGTCGCTGTCTCCTGACTTTCTGTGGCTGTCACACATGCACTTAGAAAAACTAGTTGAGGCCATCTCTGCGCTTTCAGAGGAGAGAAGATCATTACTGTTGCCGACAGCAGCCATTTTGTATATGTACACTATCACAGGCTGTCTTTCTCTTTTTACTGCATTAATCTCTTTCTCTCGCATTGTCTTAACTCACCGAGGTACTGCTCCCACAAATGTCTGTCTGCCTACAGCACTGCCTTTTGTGATCCTGTCACATATAAGGTTTCCATGTCTCTCCGCTCCTCTCTGTCATTCCAGGTTGAAATGTTTGCCATATGATCGATATTATCATGTTGGGAAACGGTGGCACGATTTGCTGAGAATGATTTAGCTGAGAATGGTGTGTCTCTGTTGTGGCTGTGTTCGGTTTGTAAGAACTGAACATCACAGGCTGCTTTAGACGTGAATAAAATATATGAAGTGCAGAGAGTGCAGACAAAGTTGTCTTTCAGCTAAAATAAAGTTGGGCGAAAGGAATCCACAACTCTTTGTCTTTAATAAAAGAAGACACTAAGTTATTAAAGTAAACCATTACTTTACTTTTCCATGTATTGCACCTTATTGTTTGGAAATGTTTTGTCCTCTACAGTCACCAAAAGAAATTGCGCAATCAAGTTGTTGTCTTTCAATATTCCGTTTCATTGGACTGTTTCTTATTAAAATCCGTAGCTTGCAGGTGTTTCAGATGAATAAATGCCAGCTAGATGTAACACTCATGGGAAATTTCATCACTTAACACTCCATAAGTGCCGATTTAAGTAATTGTCCCAAATCCTCACAGCCAACTTTTTACTACCCAAGAGTAAAAATGATATCCTTTTCCTTTTTTTCCACACCAGCTCAACCTCAGTCTGAGTCTGACTCTAAGCCAGTGCCCTCGGAGCCCACTGAGGGAGATGCTGCCAAGGACCAAAATGGCATTCTCCACAGCAGCGCCGACACACCCACTCTGAGAAACGGCAGCAGAATCCACCCCGTCGGGTCCGAGGCCACGCGGACATGCTCCTGCGGTGCCAGCATCAGCACGAGCGGCATGGGTGGGTCAGGCCCTGGCACAAGAGGAGCAGCGCCAATGACAGAGCAGCCTAGGAAGCAACCGTCCACGCCTGTGTCGCAGAGGATGCAGAGGAAACTGAGGTCCAGCTTGTCAGTCAACAGCGACAGTAGCCGACGCAGCAAAGGCAGTTCTACGGGGTCCCAGAAACCTCCTTTACCAGAGGGTGAGTGTCCACACACGAGGTATTAATGATGGCAAGTAGAGGAAAGCATTGACCTATGCATATCGCTCGATACTAACATATCTAACGCTTTATTACTGGCATCCTTCTGTCTTTGCATCTCACCTTTTGTTGGTCATAAAATAATCAAATTGCATCATTGCGTATTATAATGACGTATGTGCTACTTCTATCCATTTATGGCTTTATACCAAACTTGAAATTGCAGTTCTTAACATAAATATCATGTCTCACTAAATGATGATTACAGGCAAATATACTTGATCATGTAATCCTAGTCTGTAGTCGCACAGTGAAATGAGAACACCATCAAACAAAACAGGACTATTCTTAGGAGGCGCTCATGAAATAATACCCTAGAAGATATTGATAATAAATTCTTACCTTCTCTCACCTTTTAATGATGGCAGAGCATGACCTCTCATATTTATCACTCCCGTCAAGCAAATGACATCTTATCTCGCCCCTGTGGCTTTTATTTTCTTTAACAACAAGTCAGTGGGTCGGTTTGCCATGCAGGGAAGCCGTCACTTTGTCAGGTGCAAGGCTGAGGTGAGTCCAGTAATGAAGGTTGTTGGCCGGTCCTTTTCCATTGGGGAGATAGGTGTGACCGTCTAACGAGGCCTGAGAGCACAGGGTGCCTATTAAAAGTCGTGACCAGCCTTCTTCGGGCCCCTCACGACCCCTCACACCTCTCTGGGCCCTTTTTGGTTCTCAGTACATCCCGTCAGCACCACCCTGGCCCTCATTAACAGGGCCCAGACGCCTCCCTCCTCCAGCTACTGTACTCTGTGGCTGTGCGTGTATTTGTGGACTTGCATGTGTTCTCTATGCTACCTTAGCGTACAATATGAGAGTTTTGGCATATTTCCTACAAATATTTCTTACATTCCTTCTTATTTATCCAGCCCAAGGCCTTTGATGTTTTTCATGTTTTTATGAGAGTCTTTGCTCCAAGGTGAGGATGGAAAATAATATGTCTTATTTAAAGATTAACAGTGGTCAGGTTGAGATATAAGTTGAAATGAAAAAGAGAAAAGTGGGCAGTCAGATCTCTATTTGATGATGCCCTAGTTAAAATATGCATCGGATGAAAATGCACATGAACAAAACACGCATTCACAACGCCTCGCAGATAAAGGTGGGATGCATTCACCAGAGATATTCCAGACACATAATGTTTTCTACGTCTTAATTGGTAAAGAACGGAAGAGAGGGAGTGCAAAAAAACAAAACAGCTGCTCAACAAGTCTCATTATGTCTTTAGTGTTGCTTATTTGCAGACACGAGAGCTCTCAGAATCAATATGTTCGCTCTCAACTATTTATTTCCCCCCGGAAAACAGCCAAGCTGTTGTGTTTGAATGTTTACACGGATTAACATAATCTGTTTGCCTGTGAAATTAGCCTCCTAAACAGCCCCATGAACATAGGAAATAAAAGGCGTAAGCTAGCAGGAGTTAGCTCTGGGGATTCTGTTGCTCTCTGTGATTCTTGGCACACGCCGTTGGCACCGTAGCCAATCTGTGATAACACCTCAGCTTCTGAGGAGTCATTTACTGCACCGCTTTTGTTCAGCAGGGTGTGTTGTCTGCGCTCTTGTCATCCAGTTTATGTTTTTGTTAATTGTGTGTAATCAGTTAAGGTCTTAAAGCTGCTTTAGCCTCATTTAGAGATTTCGAGCCAAGGCCGGGAGCGGAATCTTAAGCCCTCTACTTTGCTATGAACCTAGAGGTGTTTTTGTGTGTGTGTGTGTGTGTGTTTTGTGTAAGCTCTAGTGCTCTAGCTTTGACTTTTCCCTCAGTCATACATTATAAACAGACCTGCTTTAAGTGCATGAGGTGGACCTTCAGTACCCAGGCCGCATCCTTCTTCTCCCTTTACCCATGTGTGCCTTCTGTGCATTCCCATGGCCACCAAGGCTTTGTCTGATCAGTCTCTCTCTCTCTCTTCATCTTTCCCTGTTTAGCTTTCTTGCCCTCCCTCTCACTCTTTGTGAGTTTGAATGTTTTGCACAGCTTGCTGCTCTGAGGCCCATCCAGCTTGTTTTGTGTCATGCCGCTCCCCGTTTTTTGATGTTAGCTTTCCAGATGTCTCAAACTATTTCCTCAGAGGCGCCGGACGCTGTTTTTTGGCCCTGCAAACCCTGGGCTTCATCTCCGCTGGCTGACATTAAACAGGAGCATTGTCAGTGTATGCTGCTCTGTCTGTCTGTTGGTTGGTTTCACTCTGTCTCTGTCTGCCTTTCTGTCTGTCTGTCTCTGTTTTCATGGAGATGTGCCTTGCGTCCAGCTCTCTTGTGTACTGTATACGACCCCCCCCCCTCCTTCCCCTCCTCTTTTCTAGCTTCTGTTAGATCCAGACTAATCGCTGGTGTTGAATTATACATCCAAGTGAATAGCTGAGAAGGCTGGCCACTGCTTAATGCCTATGTACTGTGTTTGTATCATATTCACAGTCTGCTGTTACATTCTGAATGCTGGCATGGCTATACCCTCTGGGTCCTTCAGAGTTTGTTAGGCTGAACTTTGAGGTTTTGTGCATGAAGCTGTGGCCGAGCAGTGTTTATTGCACTGACTGGCAGTTTGTAGATGGCTGTACACTACAGTGGATGCCAGTGTGGAATGTGGTATGAGTTTTGTTATGCCAGCATGAAACAAATCCACAGTCTGCCCAATAGCAGTTTACGGCGTATCCACTTCATGATGTTAAATAGTGAAGGATTTATTCTCATGCATCTTCCATCACTGCCAGTGTTATGGCCTCAGATAAGGATAATAAGATGCATTCAAACTTCAGGCGCACACATGTAGGCACGCGCTTGCTCGTTTCATGTTCCCTTCCCTATCTTGTTTGTATCACAGTTAGTGCTCCTGGTCAGCTCTGCAGCCCTTAGCACTGCAAAATTAGAAAAAGAAAAAAAAAATCCCCTCTACTTTGATTAATCAAACATGAGCATTCAACGGCCCTCAGCTTGCCTTCCCATTCCGTCCTCCACACTCTCCTTCCTTCGCTAACCCAATCAGTAACAGCCCCTTCTGACAACTCAAGATGGGCTGATGAAAGTTATGCAAATGTGCCCTGTTTGTAATGCTATTTTTTCTGCATCCATCCACATCATGTCTTTTTAACACTCCAAAGCGGCGGCGCCGCCCTGGCCTTGGTTCAAAAAGGAGACAGCTGCCAGGAGTGCATGCCAGGCTCACTTACCGAAGGATATTTAGTACGGTTTACTGACTTGGATACAACAACAGAAGACCTGGTGTGGAGAAGCTCGATTACAGACAACATAAACTGAATGCATTCATTTTTGTGAGGGCTGCAACACATTTAAGAGTTGTATTCCAAATTAAACTTTTTTATTATTCGGAAAAAGTGACCTCAGCTTTTATGAAATAACAACTTTAACTTCAGTTCATGCCAAATTCACACTGCAAGACACAATCTCTCTGGTTGACAAGGTGGTTTTCACTCCACAAATCTTGAGTGCAGACAAGATGTTCGAGTTACAAAAGCGCTTGTTTTCCCCTCTCTGACGTACGATTCTCATAAACACACATGTGAGAAGGGAAATCAAAGCCATGATTTTGTTTATATCGTGCTATCTTTTCCGGTCCAGCTCCTCTTTTGCTCTCAAGACACGTCATAGTGCTGCTTGAAATAGAAAAGCATGTCAGCTTTTGCGTAGGTAATTTTAAGTATGCTGGAAAACATCAGTGACTCTAGGGCAGCCGCTCTCAGGTGAGCGGGTGCGGATGTGTTTCTTGCTGCTGTAACCTAATGAGCATCTAGATTCTGCTGTGATCTGCAGAATTCATCTTTAGAAAGCCATTTGTTTTTCTTCGATCAGGTTAAAAATGTAGCGATAAAAACGACGTCAGTGAAAGTATTTGAGCAAAACTTAGGAGTATATTTGGGATATCTGTCCTATTTCATTGCTCATTCACATCAGCACTGTAACATGTTAATGAAACATATAACTAATTCAGCCATTCAGAACCAGACTCATGATGACTAATGGGCACATTAGAAACTTAAAGGGGAACTCTCGATTGCTGCGAAACAACAAGCTGAAACCTGGCACCAGACACATAAAGAAGGTCTGTGAGGAGGTTAATCAGAGGCGTGAGCATTTCCAGCATTAATTCACCTATTTGCCAGGGAGAGACTCTAGGACTTTGCTAATCATCGTTGTTTGATCAACCTAGCAGTTTGCATGATAATGCCACAATTATTTAACGGTCTGTTAATCAAAACTGCAGGAGATGAATTCGTTTCTTTGAATTTTCTTATTTCCCCCATCCCGGTTTGCCATCACTCTTTAACTACACACTCTTTTCAACCTGTCAGCTTGTCAAGCATGCATCAACTAACACACTCACTGTATACTTTTCATTTATTTGGCTGGAAATAAGATTTAGTAAATGCACTATTTTGATTTATTAAATTTTTTATGGATTTGTGTTGTTCATATTTGTGTTTTTGTTCTTTTTGATTTGTTTCATTTTATTCACATATTTATCTCACTTCACAAATTGTCACCCCGACTGGTTTGACCTGGACTCAGACTGCTGTGTTCACTGCATCCTGGCCTGCCTGTTCTGTGAGTTCCTGACGCTTTGCAACATGGTGGTGGCTCAGGCCTCGTGCGGCGCATGCACATCAGAGGCTTGCTGTTGCTGCTGCTGCGCCGATGACCTGGGCGATGACTGCAACTGCCCCTGTGACATGGACTGTGGCATCATGGATGCCTGCTGTGAGTCCTCAGATTGCCTGGAAATCTGTATGGAGTGCTGCGGCATCTGTTTCCCCACATAGGGAGGTCTGCAGTACGCCGGTGTGGACCAGGGTGTCTCTGCTGGGGATAACTGGACCCTGGATGAAAACACAGAAGGAAACTGCTGCTGCTGTCACTTTGAATTCAGCAACAGACGGAGGGGAATGTGTGTATGTGTGCGTGTGTGCGTGTGTGATGGTTGGAATATGTGTTTGTGCAGGTCTGACTTTTCAGTATGTGTTAAAGAGTGTGGTGTGGCTGTGTAATGCATGCTTTGAAAGATGTATCTTGACACTGGGCTTCTCCATCAAAACCAGCTCAGCGCGGGCTAGAAGTAACTCCAAATATATGAACACGTCAGTTAAATCTTCTGTGTATTTTAAGCATTCTCTCAGTTTCGGAAAAGTATTATCACAGACCGCCTTTAAAGATTTTATTGTTAAATCAGGAATGCTGTCTAATTGTTTCATCTTGCTTCTATTTAGTCACTTTGTGAACGACATGTTGCATACCTTCTAGAAAAAAAACAACATTTACTCTGGTTTCATTTTCAGTACCTTTTGTGTTTTTTGATGCTGAGTTGCAGTCGTAGTTATTGTACAACACTGTAAAAGGTTTATGTGATAGGTCATACATTCTTTATTGCTCTCTGTAACTTTGGAACACAGACTTCCATTTAGACATATCTACTGTAGAACAGGAGAAACTGGTGAAATATCAAAGTTGAATCAGGACGTCACGCGAACATTATCAAGGAAAGGATTTTATAGGGACAAAATGGTTTTACTTTTCTACTTTAAGTGTGTAATTGAAATGATCTTTTAAGATAACTGCACAAAATTGCTGATAAGCTCATAATTGTTGGAATAAGTGCTGTAATGTTTACAAAATTATTATTCCACAAAACAATCTCATCTCACTCCTCCTGGTTAAGTATTTGAAACATTGGGGTTACTGGAAATATAGTGCAGATACAAAAAGGTTTTGACCAGCTCACTGTATAATATTCTGCCTCAAAATCAGATTGATACGTGCACACTCTTTATGTCTATGAGAGTCCCTTTCTAATGTTGGCTATCAATGATTAGGCTTTGTCTGCTGCATATGGTACAAGTCTTTTTTTTCTGTGATGCTATTTCACATACAGCACTCACTGTGCGAGGATGACTTGTTGAACTGCACTCTGTTCATGAGGCCTGTGATAAGGAATTAAAAAATGGTGACCCTACTTGCCATATAAGCGGCTTTTGGGATTCGAGCCCAGTGACTCCCAATACAAAAAAGGAATCATGGACTGTCATGTTGAAATGGTAAACTAATGCAGGGTAAAGGCAGTTTTCTTCTCCTTTTTTTCTGCTTCTTAATTCTGTGTATCTCTCGATGAGTTTATGGTGAATCACCAGCGGAGTCATTTTCTTGTCTTGGAGATCCGCTTTGATGTTGTTTAAGTGATGATACTTAATGCTGGCCCTCATTAGCACTGCTTACTAAATGGTAACAAAAAACGTCCCTTCCTAACGCCGTCAAAGATAATGCGCTGTCATGTACAGCCCGTCTTAATGGCGCACTGTTAGTTGTATGAGGAGGTTGGATAGGCACCTCTTCAGCAGATAATGTGCAGAAAGTAAACCTCATTTTCATGTTTATTATGAACTCAAGCCACAAGTTTGTTACGGGCTAAAGAGTGTCAAGAAAACACTATGTAGATAATGTGAAGAATTTATCTAAAAGAAAAAGTATATGGAAAATAGTAGTTGTCTTATGCAGTACTGTTCATGCTGTGCCTTGCACTCAGTCCTTCTCATTTTCATTTTCATCTTCAGCTTAAATTGGATTTATCGGCTCGATTTGTCAGTTTTGTACATTATCGTAAATCTTACAGAGAACAATTTTTTAAAATAAAACACTACCAAAAACAGATTGTTTTATGCTGTTATTGTGTGCATCATTTCATGTTCCTGTTGTGCAATGAGACAGGCTTCTCTTCGCTTCTGTCAACTTTTCAGCAGTGTGCCTAAAGGTCCTCAAGTTTCTGATTTCCGTTTGCTGAAATTTTGGACCACTCTTCCGTGCTAAATTCCTTCAGCTACAAAATCTGTTAAGGGGTTTCTTGTACGTACAGGATTCAGCTCTAGGTTTTTTTTTTTTTGTCTCCTGACTGGGCCATTCTATAACCCACCATTACTTCTTGAGCCATTTCTCGGTGGCTACACCAGTACCCTCCAAGGCAAAAATGAAGCCACTCAAAATCATGACATTTCCATCACTGTGTGTATTACTACATTTGGCTACATACACAGGAGTCTTAAGAGAATTAATGTCAAACTTCCATTTTGTATTTTGAGTTTACTTCTTTCTATTAGATAGAGCAGCAGCATAACATCTAAGTTTTGTGACGGCCACATATTTAACCTCTCTCGTCTGCCTTTCACATGTTGCACGTTCCTCCTCCTCCGGTCCTTTCTCTATTAGCGAGGGTGCTAACCTGGGAACGGCATCAGCATTAACATGAAAACATGACCAGCAACACTCAGTCAGGTCATCAGGGAGCAGGGACCTCCTGCTGGCTGGAACAGCAGTCTGACCTTCAGCCAACACCACCCCCTGTTAACCCCTCAATTAACCTCCACGTCAGCCCCTCCGCTGGCAGAGCAGAAAGGAAGAGACTCCCCTTGCCATTCTATCTTTATTTCCTTTTATCATTTTCTGCCTGGATACACCCTGGCCCCAGGAAATTACCATCTTATTTCACTAATGCGTTGGGGAAAATATCGCTGTCCGCAAAGTCTGTAATCACACAGGAGTTGTACTTTTTCTTTCTTTTTTCACTTTATTCCACATTTACAGAGGACGCGGAAGGCTGGAAATTTGAAAAACTCCAGGTAGAGTGCGCAATGACCTTTTCACAAAGTCTTCCACCTTTCTACTCCTCTAATCAATCCCCCTCTGATCGCTCGCTGTGTGCTGGATTGTAATGTCACAATTAGGACTGCTCCATTGTTTCTGTTTGCCGTCTGGGGAGAAATTCAGCACTTCTGTGATCTCAAGGTCATTTTTTTTTTTTTTTTTACCATATTACAATAAATTAGTGCGTGGTCGCGGCCACCTTCTCTGACTAGCCGTGTATTTATCCATCCATCCATCCGTTCATCCCTTCTTCCTGCTCAATTGGGTGGGATACTCTTTCACTCAGAAAATGAAAGTCCTCCTGCCCTCGGCCATGAGAACAAATTACGGCTTTTGCTGTCGCTTTATATGAGGAAAAAACAGATGGGAACATTAATGGTGTTTTGCTTCCTTCACTTTCATATCAGGGGTAGACCTGAGCGTTGTATACTGATAAGATTATAACCATATCATAATTAGGAATAATATGACTAATTAAACAGGACAAGAGGGGGTGATGGTAATGTGTTGCACTGCTATTTATTCCCCATCCATCTAGCTAGATCATCAATTCTTTTTTGGCGAAAATGTTTTTTCCCCCTCGGTCCTCTTGTCAATCCATAGGATTCATAATAGCCACCATTACCTGACTGTTAGCACCGGGGTGATTCATTTTGTTGCATTTAAAATATTGTGTTGCGAGTCATTAAAGGTAATCATTCAGATATAATAACTGTCAGCATCTGGGCGCAGTTTTCCATCCTAAGCAAATCAGAAAATTACATGCATTGTCACATTGTGGTATGTGGTTACTTGTGCGTTGTAACAGATTATAATTGGGATATTGTCTGTGGTTTTTAATCCAGAAGTTATAATCTTAAATCATAGTTAAAACATTAACTTTTAGTTTAACATGGTACACTGTTGTTGTTTCAAAGTCCCAGCGTTTTTCAAACCCAGCCATCCACCCTGACCTCCTCCCTATGCACACTTCTTTAAGTGCAAAGAAAAGGCTTACTGATTGCTGTGCTCTCGCGCACCATAATATCTTTTTGTTCTCCCCCCTCCTCTGTGTCAAAGTTTAAAAAGACTTGGCCTCCCTGTTTAGACTTGTGGCACGACATTAAAATAAGATGAGACGATCATTCAGAGAGCTGTGCAAGGAAAAAAAAAAAAGAAAAAAAGTGGGGAGTTCAACTAATGTCACTTTCAATTAATTTCCTCAGGTAGTGGCCCCATTAGCCCCCTCACACATGGGCCTGGTTTACAATGCAAATAGGGTCATTACCTGAGAGCTGTAATTGACTTTGACAAGAGGCCGAAGTAGCTCGCCATAGCTCACCACGTGTTGTTTGTTTGCTTATTTCTGTCGCACAAATTATTAATGTGGTTGCAAACATTAAAAAACGCATGAAAACTACATTAGCACTGACAGAATAACAACATTTTATTTATTTTTGTGTATTTTTAGTCAGCAGAAAAGGCTTAGAATTTGTTTTTGCTACTAAAAACTCAACTCTCTCAAATGATATCAGTCTCAAGTCTCGGCAATGAAATGTAAATGATTTCCAAGGGAAAAATTTGTATTCTTTGTTCCCCTCTCTTCTTAGAGTAACAATGTGTGATCGTACTCATACCTTAAATATTTAAAGACCCCCTTTTGCTAAAGCTTTGCTGTTGTACATAGGCCTCTGACTGCTTCTAATCTCCTTGTTACCTGGAGGCGTTACCACGGTGATGCAAAGATAACATCTGGCAGTTAGCGGGATCACGAGACTGGAACTTGAAAAAAAAAAAAAGACCCTGGATGGGGCACAGTGAGGTTCAAAGTTTCTGCCACACGCTGTGCCCTGAGAAGACGGCGTCTACAACATCTGCCTGAGAGGAACGACAGAGTCGGAGAATAAAAGGAGAGAAAAGACACGGAGATCAATCATTTCCTCTCTTCCTCTGCATTGCAGAAAACACCCCCTCCCTCCTTACATCTCCCAGATATTTCGGCATCTTAAGCCGTACGTGCAAGTGGAACGTTTTCTGTGGTGTGTTTGCGTGCTTGTGGTAAGGGAGGTTGGTGTTTTATGGATGCCTGCACAGGCGCTCAGAGAGATCAGGGGTCTTGGACCTGTAAATAAGACATCAGCTCAAAGTTGTGCACTTTCAACTTTTCTATTTTCCTTTTGCCTCTGCTTCTGAAAGGCAATGGACCGTGGGAGAGGCAAATTGAGAGGGACGTGCGGATCAGGGATGCCTGTTTATTTGCTTGTACACGCTCCTTGAGCAATAAATTAGATGTCACCATTGTTACATGTCATTTGCTGATGTGGACGTGTTGCGGTCTCCCAAGCAGCACTTTTGATTGTTTGTTCTTAACATCTCTTAAATGAACGAGGACGCCGGAGGCCTCCATTCATCTAGATCTCGTGAGTGATTGGCAGGTTGTTTGTCAGGCCGCGCTTGTTCTATTATGCGGGCGTTTACAACCACTTACAGAGCAGGATTTGTTTATGATGAACGCGGTTGCTAGATGCTTCTTGTGCAGACGTAATTCCTTTTGAAATAACAACGTCCTTTGCAATTCCGCGGTTGAATCTGTATTTTTACTGCACTTCCAAGTGACACAATTTATCAACACTCAGATGTGTTACATAATACCCCTTTTTAAATGCTAGATTGTTGGTTTTGCTGAAATCTTTTTTTAATTTTTCTATTAAGAACATGTTTAAATTGCAGATAAACAAAAGAAAAACTTCCCTCATGATGGTTCAAAAAAGCTTGATTATAGAGCTGTGTGCGAGTCTCCTCTCAGGCTGAGTCAACCAAACCAACCCCACCCAGACAAAGGGAGAGAGAGAGAGAGCATGTAGTAGCTTACCTCCCTCCATGCAGAAAGAAAACATGGATCAAGGTCTTAATAACACCAGCCATTGTGGCAAATATATAGGACTCAACTTTCCGCTTGGAGCAGCCTCTTCACATTGAGTTAACATGACTGACAGGCAAAGCCTCTCGTACACACACATAGATACACACACACACACACCAACATGCTGCCTCTAAGATGCAGGGATAAAAACAAGATCAAACCAACATGTTCAGATAAGTGTTTTTCCATATTCCACTCCGGTGAACTCAGCGGTGCGCACTTGTTTCTGATTTTTCTTTCTTTAACAAATAAACAAACACAATATTAGCCGTCTGATCTGTTAAATTGTTTTCCTGATGCGCGGTGCGTTCCACTCGCTTGTTAGGCTCGACTCGGCGAGCTCCCCCACAAACAACAACAACAATACAGCAGCGATTAAAGCCCAGATGTTTCGCCTCGACGTGTTTATTTGCCTGTCAGCTGTCCCTAATTGTTTCATCTGCTACAAATAAACACATCTTAAGCAACAAACTGCCGTGGCGACAGTTTGTTTGTGATGATGAGTAGTGCGCGGCGCGGATTAAAAAGAAAGGTAACTAGGCATTGGCGGGGTGTTTTGTACACATGCCGCAGGGAATTTGATGCGCGGGGAAAGTTTACAGGTGTGCGCTGGCAACACCTGCTCGCATCTTCATCCGGAACAAAACCTCTTAAACTGTGAATTAACATGTGCGTTATTGTCTAAGGGTTCAATTTCAGTTTAACTGCTGCACGATTTCGTGCATGCCATCACAAGCTGTTTTAGCTTTAAAGCTTTGGCACATGTAGTTAAAATATATATATATATTATTAAATGTCCACGTTTGTAGTTTTCCTATCATGCATACAGACTTTTTTCATTTTTATTTTTGATAGGTTTAAATATACACGATCAGACATAACATTCTTGTTAACTTCTTGTGACAATTCAATGTTCTGCTGGGAAACTTTCGACCTAACATTCATGTGGATGTTATTTAGACATGTAGCACCCACCTCGACCAGACCAGGCACCCCCACCCCATAGCAATGACACTCCTTGATGGCAGCAGCCATCCCCAGCAGGATGCAGCCTGACACAGGCACACACACACAAACGGTTTAGGAACAACTCAAAAAACATGAAAAACAGCACAAGGTGTTGACCTGGCCTCCAAATTCACTAGATCCCAAACTGATCAAGTATCCGTGGGATGATCCGCAGAGGCCCCTCCTCTTAACCCATAGGACCCAAAGGCTCCACCTAACAACATTCTGTTCATTCAGACACCACAGGACACCCTCAGAAGGCCCATGTCCATTCTCTGATGAGTCACAACTGTTCTTGGCACAAGGGAGACCTACACAATATTAGGAAGGTGGTCATAATGTTATGCCTGATTGGTACATATGTATATAATGTTTTTATCCACAAAAATATAATGAAGAGAACTTTACAGAAACGGGTTACTTGAAATGATTTTCAGATCAAGACACGTGGAATATAGAGATATTACTGTCATTTCCTCAAATAAAAACACATCTTAGGTAATGGTGGGGGCGTGGCTGACACTGAGCTAGCGCATGGTGCACTGTACACGTCTGACACTTTCAAATTCAGCAATGTAATCATGCTATTTTTAACGGATTGTTGTTCCGGGGAAGTCCAATAGGCACATATGGTATGTCTGAACATGTTTCATACTAAAAGCACTGCTAGGAAATAAAGGGTTTCAGTCCATTTAAACATCAGAGGGCTTTTTAATTTCAAGTTGGAAATGTTGAGTTTGTCACTAGCTTTAAAAAAATGCAGAATAGAACAAAGCTTGAAACTAAAATATGATGAATTAGTATTATTAGAAATACAGACTGGCCTCAACTACTGTTGTGGTAAATTGAGGCTCTTTTCACTATGTGTGGAAATACTGTTGCATTTCGGTGCCTGTATGGGCCACATTCGGAGCAGAATACATCTCAGTTGCTATCAACCCTGTGTTGTAGACAAACCAAGCAGTCAACAATTTGCGTTGCCGAGATAGAGACGCGTACCCAAAAGAAAAGAGAAACACACCTACTTTTAAACATTATCAAAAGACTTGAACGTCAACAGATTGTGGCTGTGTGCTATATTTACTTAATGACAAAAACTATGATTTTGGTTCATGTACAGTAAATGTAGTCATTGGTTATAAAAACACAAGTTGCTCCTTATCAAGCTTTTGGCATAACGAATAAGAAAAACATGATGATTAATTAATGAAGTAATGTAGTTCAGGAACATATACGTTATAGAAGAATATACTTATACACTATATAGTCTGAGGACATAAGGCATACAGTAGGAGTGGATGTAGATTAATGGTGGGTGGGTGGGAAAAGGATCATCTCATGCTTAATTTATCTAGTGCGAACAAAGGATATTCTTATTGTGGAAAGTGTCAGTTATGTTTACTGATTCATGTTTTCTTAATCTTCATTGTCTAGTGATAATTGACATGTTTGCTGCGGTGTAAATTAATCCAAGTTTTCCTGTGTTTGTATAATATACCCGACATAACTTTATAGCATTGGTTCTCTGGTGCAGATAGTGTTCATAACATACGGTACATGACAAGTCTTGTCGTGTTTGTAGTTACATATTCCATTTGGGTTTGAAGCCAAATATGAATAGTTCATAGCTGATTATTAATACTGTATATTTGCTCTTCTTTGTCAGAAGAGTCCAGGGGTGCCACCTAAACAAGCTAGCTGTTTTTGAAGCCACCTGAAAGCAGAAGTTGAAGTTACAGGCACCTCTTTGAGACATGGAGAGAGTGAGCAAGGCACGGAACAAGGGAGGAGGAGGAGGACGCCTCAGATCGGAGATGCCACATCTCATATGTTGCAAGGTGATGAAGTGCAGATTTCTGCCCTTAAAGAATATGTGCCCTGTGGACATGTGTGAGATTTATGTGTCTTTCTTCCCCCCTCCCCGCCCCATTCTTCAAAATTCAAACACGGCTCGACAAAAGGCGGTTTGAAATATTCTCAGCCCCCGAAAGAATATTCAAGACGATTGAGCTCGCAGGTTAAAAATGTATATGCAAATGCAAGCTACATTAGAGCATGCACAGGTTGTTAATAAATTAACACGTGGCAGAAATAATTCAGTTTAGCGTGATAATTCTTGGGTGCGAGCTGTCAGCTGTCGCATTGTTCCGGATAGAAAGTGACGCTGAAATTGCAACATGAGCAGTGAACTGTGATGTTTTAGTGTACCTTCAGTCTCAGCACTCTGACACAATAACTGCCTTTTGCTCGCCTGGATCTGCTTTTTTTTTGTCATTTTGGAAGAACAAAAGGTTTAATTAAGGATGCTTTTCAAAGAGAAGTTGACACCAAGCATGCACACACATATTATCTCAGAAGGGGTTTGTGAGAATAAATTGTCTTGGATGCCAAACCTACTAACGCTTTTTCAGAGTTAAAGATCAAGATGCATCTTGACGGCGACTTAAATTTCTTTTTGTTGAGTCTAATTTCCCGTTTGCCTTCAAAAACATTGATAATCGCTTCTCATAAATGGTGTAGAAAGTTTGAAATGCTAAATGTTTCCGCTTTGGTTGCAAAGCCTCTTGATTGTAGGAGGGCATCTTGACGTTCCAGGCTGGGATGTTGTGTGACGAGTGCACTTCCTCTTCGCCTCATCCTGGAGATTTGCATAGCGGGAACCCAGGGAGCTGACACTCTGTTTATGTAGCTCAAGGTGCAGGGGATGTGTGAGGTGTCAAGTGACTCACAGTCAAGTTTTTAATAAGTGCCATTTGTTCAATCTGCTGTTTAAACACTCCCGTCGCCTCTCTATATCCTTAAAGACTGTATGCCCCACTATCTTTTAATTAAGTCTCGGGCTAATGTGCCACTTAATTGACTAATCTGAGAGATTTTGTTTTCTCTAATTTACTTGAAAAACCATCGGCAGCTAAGCTTTTTAATATTGGTCTGATGGGGGTGGATACTTAGTGGATGCCTCAGAAGTGAGTGCAGGGGTAGAGAAAGTACTTGAAGGGGAGAGAAACAAAGTAGTGTTAACTCCTTTTAATTCTTATTAGGTTTGACAGCAGCTGATAGCTAACTAGGCCATCATGTCATTCTTGTTGAAGTATTTATTTTTTATTTTTTTTACAGGTATGCTTGCAGATTTTCTCTAGCATATCTTGAATTTGCATAAAGTACGTGATTGCACATAGTTGTATTAAGTTCCCGAGCTGAACTTGCTTTATCAGTGTTACAGTGGCTTACTATTATTATGGGAGAAATGTCTTCACTGTCAGGTTATAAGGAGGGAAGCAGAGGGCCCAATCTTTGCTGCTGCATAGTGAAACAAAAAGCTAATTCAACAGTAAATTTTTCCAGCAGCTTCGCCAAACGCTCGCAAAGGAACATTCAGCAGTGGCCTGAGATTCCACTGACCCTTCCAGCAAGGTGTGTGCGTATGTATGTGCAATTGTACTTTAATCATTTGACATTTTAGATTTTTAAAAATGCCAAAATGTCACCGTGCGCAGCTACAGTTTTGAACTAACTCAACGTTTTCCACTTATTTTCATGCTTATATATATAAATATATATATTTGATTCCTGTTGTGTTTTCTGGTTGTGTTGTGTCACTGTGGAGACTTGAGTTGTATCTTTTGCATCATTCACAATACGACACACATCACCATTCTGAGTGACTGAGTAAAATCCATGCTGCCGAGAAGAAAGCATGGAACATTGCAGCTTTCTTTGTCAATGAGTTTGTCTATGTTGGCGATGGAGGAGTTGTGCGCCACGGTTTGACAGCGCAATTGTTGGAGAGTGAGATTGAGCTGCGTGAGAAAGGCGAGCTGCGTCTCCAGCGTAACTGCGAAGTGAAGCTAGATTTATGGTTCCGTGTCAAATATAAACGTAGCCTGATGTGCACCTTCCCAAAAACATAATTACACGTAAGCCGGTGCAGACTGCAACTACTGTGACTGGTCATTTATTCAAGTACAAAAAATTCGCCCTCTTTTTGCCTCAATTCAGTGGTTGTACACACTTTCTACTGTTAGTTTCAGCGATATGAGTAGAAATAAATGTTGTTCAATATTTATTAGCTCCAACATATAAGCGGCTCAGTTCCAATCGCCAGTGTCATATACACAAAGAAATCATTCTTTAATTAATGGCATAGTTACAGAAGGGTGCTTACACACCAGTGCACAAGTAGGACACTCTTGTAGGCTGCTGCGTAGGCTCTAGATTCAACACACACAGTGGCGTTAATTTATCTTTACTGTTTCATATGTCCTTAGCTGGGTGATGTCTGGATGTGCAAATCATTTGCAAATAACAGTACATATAGCTGTTTTAAAGAATTCTAATCTGATTGTCAGATTCTACCCACAGTCTGAACAAAGCCACACTTTCTTTTTCCCTCTGGTCTAAGCAATGCTGTAAATCCCCTACCAGCTGCTATGCATGTACAATAAAAGTCACTCTAGCTACAAACAGAATGCCTAAAATGTAAACTACAGAGATAAGTGTTGAAAAGCTGCAGCCAGATTATCATGTGGACAGACGCAGACGGCCGAGGAGACAGCTCAAGTAGGAAATGCAAGGCCAGGCCTGGTGTCATGTCAGCACACGCAGGGGTTGTGACTGAATGGAAAAGTAGAGTCAGAGCAGGGTGATAGGACAGCAGAGTGAAAGGGCCGTAAACAATGACTCACCCTCCAGCGAAGGAGGGGAGTAGAGGGAAGGAAGGGGAGGAAGGCAGCTAAAACTAGTCCAAGTGTGTGAGTGTGTGTGTTTGTGTGTGTTGGAGTCAGAAAGAGAAAAGGCCTTGAGTCTGCAGCCACAGACAATCGGGCCTCTGTCAGGAAGTCCCAGCAGACATGGGATTTAACTCCGTAACCCACACACACATACAAGTGCTTATAATTATAGCAGAAAGCCGCAGAAACAAATAAAGTTATATGAAGTGCCTCGCAATATCCACAAACAATGGATTCAGGCACACATCATATGCCAACAATATAGCACAAGCACACAGACACACCAAAACCCAATAAATAATTAAATCTCCAGTGGCTGCCCTCAGAACTACAGTGATACATTAATTGGGCAAAATTAGCATGAATTAAAGCAAATAAGTGTAACATGTAATTTATTACTTATCAAGCGTAGTTTAGCAGAGGAAGGCTCCGATTTCCCCCAAGATTGCTTTAACAGCTATAATGCATTTCTTAATTTACTCTGTGGAAAATCAATTTTTTTCAGAGTTCATTAGGCACCAATATGTTACAATGCTGCTCCCCTGAGCACCCAGCTACAAAAAACATTATGCAAATTCCTGCCAGTGCATCTGTATGTAAATAGCAACCAAGTCCACAGTCAATTCTCCGTGGGAAGCTTTGTTAGCGGGCCCTTTGTTTCTAAGCCTGAGTCTTGTTCATGATAGTCTGAAAATTAGCAAATGGCTGCTTGTGACAGGTGAAAGCAAACATGCACTGTCTTCCCCTTTCTGACTGTATCTCAGACAAGATGGATTTTTGTATAATTTCGCCAAACTTTGTTCCACAGATCCAGCCTGTGCATATTTCCCAGTGTTTTGTCTTGTTTGTAGAGCGTGGTGTTACACGTGTATAATTAAACAATGTGGAGATAGTTATAATGGTTGGAGTGGAGATTGGAATCGACTCTACTCCTTCCTCTGTGGGCTGTGAACTAGAGACTCCTCTTTGAAATGGGGAGTCCATGTCATAAAAGACTTAAGGAAGCCACAACGTAATCCCGCTAGTTGATCATGGACTTACACTCGACTGTGGACTTTTCCATTCCCGTGGTATAAAGCTTACGTACCCACACTGGGATGTATCAGAACGTAGGAGACCGTTCCGTTCAGGAGTTACCAGTGAAATGAAGTTGCCCACAAATGGCGTTTTGAACTTCCAGAATATCCAGCCAGGCTGACGAATTGCATAATGTTATTTATAGTAATGACACGATGGTTTTGGACGTTGCTAGAGGGGTAACATGTGAAAATAAAACATAACTTTTAAGATGTGTAATCAGAGCGAGTTGTTCCAGGCCAGAATGTTTGTGCGTACCGTACCCTGTAATTTTGCAGTTATTGAAAGAGAGTTGAGTTGCATTTAAATAGGATTTTTCATTTTATGCGTCATAAAGAGCTACACCACAGTACTACTAAGAAACTCTAACGGTCTTACTGGAAGACTGAGACACACATGAAAGTAGATGAAGAAATCCTATCTGAAAACATTTTGTGATTTACATCGGCCTTGCATTTAGCTCTCTCTAGGAACTGAGCCACCTGTCCCTTACGTTAAAGTCCCACGAAATGGCTAGTGGGTTGCTATTTGTTTTTGCATATTAACAGAACTACAGGGACACTCCTGAAATGCCCAATTGCTCTGATTGGTCAGTTCCAAGGGCAAGAGAGAAAGTTGACGGGAGAGGGAGGGATGCAAAATTAGTACACGCCCCCTAGTGCAGGATGAGTCATCAGCATGTTTTCCACTAAAATACCTTTAAGAATAACGAGTGATGTTTTTGTCATCGTAGGGCAAACACCGGTGTCCCTTGTTGACATCTCATTAATATTCTTCTTTTTATTCTTTTTAATTTTATGATTTAGGAGGTAACTAGCATTTATTCGTTGGTTCTTTTTTTGTTTTTCTAAAATTTTACTGAGGTGAAGTTTAGGCGTCTCATTGCTGTGTTTACTTTGAACAAGTTCAGACCAGATTATCGACCTTGAGTTTAGTGAAATATCCTTCACCGCTGCCATCTTTCCTGTTTTGCAGGAAATTGTTACCCAGTCAGGGAATTGCAGTTATCCATTGTTTTCTTCTTCTGGCTTTGTGTAACTAGGATACAGTAGTCACTATATCATGTCATTTGTTTCACTTGGCTACAAGCCAGCCTTCATTGTGTTTGTCAGTTTTGGGTTTGACCCTATGATGATTTTCTTATTTCACCCTTTTCTATCTCTTCATTGTGGACTTTTTTTTCTCCTTCTCTCTTTATTTCTTCTATAAATTTAGTTTCGAGGCTCACCTGCTCAACTTAGACTCTTACCGTGAAAAATGTCTCACAAAGCCCACAGGCCATGCAGACCATATGGTGCTGCATATTCCGATAGCTTGTACTACACTGTATACATCCATGATAATGACTTGAAAAGGAACTAATTACTACATTCTCAGGAAATTCCATGTGATCAAAACGGCAACTGAACTGTGTATATTAGTAGGGGTTTAAAGAAATTTCTCTGTTGGCATGGTATCATGGGAAAGGTTTACTTTAGCACATTTTTCATAGAGTTAAAATGTGTGATAGCAAAAGTAGGATGTTACAGCTTTGTCTGATCAAGCTGTTTTACGAGACACCTTTTATGGTTACATGTGATGTTTTTTTTTGTATCCTCTACTCAATTAAAATGCTAATTGTGCTTGTATGAAAAACTGACTGAAGCAATCGACTTTACTAGAACCTTTCCTTCTGTCTTTTTGTTGTGTTTGTTTGTTTGCTCTGTGTTTTGAGGCAAATGGGGCTCATTAAGTCCTCCTGTGTTGAAGTTTATTATTTACCTTGCTTTAATGCACATCTAGCTCTGTAATTAGGTGTCACCTCAGCACACGGTAGAAATGTGGTATCTAAGCAACCCCTGACATAGACATACACACTGTTTATATTGGCCTGTCTTAGGTTTTTGATTGGTTGTTTTCTGAGGATGCACTTTAATGGCAAGTAAATGTGACTGTAAAAGTCACACAAACACATTAGAGCATTTGCTCGAAACTTATTGTGACTAATACCAGACACAAAGCGAAACTCTGAGAGTCAGCAAATGTTAAAATGCCAGCATGTGTCAGTTCCTTTTAAACCACATCATTAGCTCTTTTCAGAGAAATTGTGTAAGAGATTCAGATTGGTCCATATCATTGGTTACTGGGGTCATGTTTTTGCAGCCCATGTGAGAAAGTCTATATTTATCATCCAAATAAGTGAATGCAACCTCACATTGTGTTAATCATGCTTCGTCACCAACTCTGCTAAGGAGCCTTCCGAGGGAAAGGTCACATATTCTACATGCAGATGTGCGTTGTGTTTTTTTAATTTTTTTATTTACATTTTTGGAACAGATCTTTGGATCTTTGAAAACTTTTTTGACCACTCAGAGCCACCAGACATGAGCACTTCATCCAAAATGGCTTCTGACAAATTGTTTGTTCCTACCTTGGCCTTACTGCCGGATCATCTGGATGGCAGAACTTGGCAGCATATCACTGACATCTTGAAATCTTGAAATAGACCTGGACAGATTCTCTCAATTCTGCAGTTCCTTTATGAGGAGCTGAAACGTGCCTTCCTCTTGTCAGTTCAGTTCGATTTGAGTCGATATATATGGCATCAAAAACAATCCAAATGGTCGCTTTAAAGTACCCGCAGCTTGAAACCACCAGAGCTAGCTCTAGGGTGATGGTGGAAATTTAAGGAACTTGCTCTGGAGGAAACCTAAACCTGTGCTGTATTTGTTCAACCAAAATTTAGCTCACTCTACAGGGAAGATTGGGTGTACAAATAAGATATTGCAGCTCTGTTTTGTTGGATTGCGTTAGATTGCACTGGGATGCCCAGTAAACCGCATGCCTTTAATGTCAAAAGCTTCTGAGTTTCTTATTGTGATATCAGCTAGGTGTGATTTTGTGGTGTTTGCAAGTAGGCGGTGTTAAGAATGGGATCGATATCAGATGCTTATAGAACCAAAAAACTGATTTTATGATGTAGTGTATCTCTGTCCTACTGGATTGTGCATAGAACACAATTAAAGGAACACAATACAATACTCCATTTCCACCCTACTGCTCATTATTACTGTTTTCCCCTCCACATTGCTGGAGACAGTGATGAGTCGCCGTCCTACTTTGCATCCCAAAAGACGCTTGTCGCATCACACACAACATCCTGTATCTGTTTGTTTTTAGCAGTGTATCACAACTCTTTGTTTGAGTTAGAGGCATCCACCACCGTTCCCTCTGGGAAACATCAAGTATTAAATGCCATTCCCCGGCATGCTTGTTTGAGTAATTTACGCTCAAACGAATGTCACTCCTCGTCTCCAGGTGGTCCTTTCTGCCACGTCTCTGTGTACAAGCCGACAGTGCTTTTGATGGCTCCACCTGAGAGATTTGCCCAAATGTGTCTGCTTTTTTCCCCAAAGTGGTTTCCAGAGTTTCCGCTCTGGGCTTGTTTACCAGTAAATGTTTTTGTGATTCCCCTAAGCAACATGAGAGTCTGTGTTTTATATTTCCTTTTTCTTTTTTCTTTATGTTACAAGGAACACAGTATTCGTTACTTAGCCTCCCCTCCCTCCGCCTCGCTCTTCAGAATGGCTGGATAGGCTGTCAGTAAACAAAGTCTAGTTCCCATTAACCTCTGATTCCCTCTGAGAAATCCACAAACAAGTCGAGTGCCAGACGACCTCAAACAAACTGTACATGCGCGCAGACACAAAACGCGCGCGCACACACACAGACGCACATACTCTCATGTCCTGAAGAACAATATGGAAATATTCGTCCTTCCTCCCTTCCCATGCTTAGCCCTGGTGCTCTTGCCGTCTGTTTTGCCTAATTGCTTTAACACTAGCCTGGCATGCTAATTGCACTGGGCCCCCTGTCACCACATCATTTACATGGCCTGCTTGATTTGAAATTTAATCTGCTTGAAGGGTTTGTGTTTCATGCTCACTTTAAATCCTAATGCTCTGTGGGATTGAAAACAGTTTGCGCTGTAGCGACCGTTAAACAAATCCTTGTGTATTTGTTTGGCTTTTTTTTTTTAATTTTTGTCGTATTTAATCACAGCTCGGTGCTTCTGACTTTCACATAGTTTCTGTTGTAAAACTCGTGATAAAAAAACTTGTAATGCCACTTTACTTTCTCGCAGCGACGAAATCAAAGAGGAAAATTGATGAGACGGTGGGCAGTGCGGCGTCTGGATGCTGGGCAGACGAAACTTGTGGATGAGATGGGAGAGCATGGAGTGTTGGCTTTTTTTTTTTTTTTTTTATACTGCAGATGACCTTTTTGATGTGGACCTGAAAGAGAGTTAGACTGACAGAAACAGAGAAGGCTATACAGTGCAGTGAGCTCACATAGCGCAATTCAATCAAAGACCAAAAGCTATTTCAATTTCTTAGAGGTTGGGCCCGTCCCGGTTTTGTACTGGCTTGGTGTTTCCTCTTCTTGTCTTCCACTCAACCGTAGCGTTTCTGCTGGAACTGGACTGTGTGTTGACATGTTTTCAGTGGATCTTTCAGTGGATGTTTTCAGTGGATCAAGTCTCCAAGTCTCATGTAAGTGGTGAGTCCTACCAAAGTTCTCAGTGAGGGCAACTGTTGCTTTAATGCCCAAGGTGACATGTTCAGTGGGGAAAATAACAACAGGTTATCTAGACAGTGTCACATTGCACTGAACAATTCTTAGCAATACAATCAGTAACTGCTAGATGGCTGCCATTTACCGGTGCGGCATCACTGGATGTACACTATAACACATTAGTATCCATGGAGAATAAACAGACTTGTCACAAACAGTTGTTTCTACAAGTCATATTTCATTTATGTGCAGGAAATCAAATGGGTTGACACTGCATGGACCAATGTATCACGATGTTCCTGACTAGTTCCCTTTTCATGGAAAGCATGGGTAGTGCTTCTGTGTTTCACAGGAATGTACTGACCGCTGGGTAACTGGCTGTCGCAGCGTCTGCAGTTTTAAGAAAAAAGCCATAACATAGAAGAACGAAAGAAGCGAGAATAATTTGGGTGATTTGGAGCCATATTCAGATCTCCCTTAGGGGCGGGCCTGCAGTACTCTATGCAAGAACACTGGACTACATTTACAGGCAGGGACAGTCACTAACTGCTAGTCAAGCAATGTGGATGAATGATTAGAAAAAAATCCCTTTCTTTATCCCAGTGGAGAAACCGCCACTGTCATAACACAAAAGCAAACCGAAAGTCTAAAAGGCTCCTCGGAATCAAAGTAAAATGAAGCAACTCACAACTTTCTTGAAGATGGAGCGCAGCCAATGTGATCAGAGCAACACAAAAGTTCATTGTGTTGCCCGAGCATGTGTTTATGAAAGCATTCTTGCCTCGTAGTTAACCTGACAAACGGGCGAGGCGCAGCAAAGACAACAGGAAAACTCTGCCTCTGCTACGCCACTCTAAATATTTGCCCTTTTTCCAGACTGGGCTCCCCTCCCAGACATGATTAGAGCGACTCGTGGTGCTTTTATTGGGGTATTTTTTTGGAGATTCAGTCCATGTTTCCAACTGTCACCTTTTATAAGGAAAGCATGACTTTACAGTGACCGCGCTGACCTCTCTGAGAACACTCGAGGAGACCTGACGACTACAGAAAGTTCAGTGTAATGCTAATTATCCTCAGTGAGGAAAACAGGCTACTGAACATTCATACATACACACACACACACACCATTGGGAGTGCAGGGAGAGTTATTTATGTGAAGATGGAGCCACAGATGAACTGGATTGTGGTATTGTGCTTTTTTTTTTTTTTTTTTTGCAGAGAAATTAAAGCGTTTTCTTGCCCCTTATTTTTTTCTTTTCCTCCATACAAGTTCAACCAAACAGAGAGAATACAGTCAATATTAAGTCAATTATAAATATTTATAATCTACACATTTTAAAAATCCTGTCAATCACAAAGATGTGGGGGATAAGCTCACAGCAGCTGGTTGGTCCGGATGTGATTTGCATGCCACAGAAAGCCTCGGCTTGCCATCCCCGTTTTGTTTTTGACTTTGCATGCGTGCTTGTTCTCAGTGCAGATTAAATATAGAAGTTTTGTTCTCGATGAGGATAGATGTTTTTTTTTTTTTTTTTTCCTTCCCTCTTTCTCCCCTCTCCGCTCACACACATACACATCGCTGGCACACACAACACACAGACGCGGTATTGACGCGTGATGCTGATGGCGATTCATTATTGAAAAGGAAATCGTCTCAATATGAGTGGAGTTTGTTATGGGAAGCTTTGTTCTCGTCATCTATATTGCAGAGCATCTTTGTCAGTCAGCACTGTGAGATCTTTTTCTTCTTTCTGTGTTTGCGTGGGTAGAAGAGAAAGAGTTTTCCGTTCTCTGTAGTGTTTGTCAGTGCTACTGTCCTAATAACTAACTGCCATATTTTTTGAGTTGATAGAAAACTGAGAAACGGTACTATTCAGTTTAGTCTACCAGTTGGTCTAGCGTTGGCAGCGTCTGCTCAATGTCTGCACTTGGTTGCATGGTCTCTGTAAAAAGCAACCTGGGCCCTCTTGAGTCACCTCCCCACACAAGCTTATTTTTCTGCTCTTCTGTCATTATATAATTTTCTCGTCCAATTCGGACAGATAATTAGCCTGTTTACAACTGTGACCTAATGCATCCGGTCGCAGAAACGTGCATTAACTGGCAGTTGTTTACGCAGTCAGTTCAGAAAATCACCTGAGCTCTACATTCATTTATTGTACTGATGTGGCCTTGTTTGGCAGCCCTGATCACATTTTAGTTATGTGTGGACATGCTTTGGGGCCACGTTCTGGGTATTGGAAACAACATCCATTTATTTTGTTCCTGCTGTTGATCTACACAAATTGTACAGAATGTATGGAGGAAAATATCAGTCTTTCAGAGAATCAAGCTGTGTGTGAAATGGATTTCTTGCTCGTTCATTTGTTGTTCTCTACATAATTAGCATTTTATACTGTATAGAAAGGCTTTCTATAGCAAGAAGTAATTGGGGATTTTGGACTTTGACTATATAATTTAGCCTCAGTACTACAAAGCAAAGTGTAATTTATGTGTTTGTCATTTCATAACTGGCGGGGTGTACAAGAGAAAACTGTACATTAAAAAGTCGTGGACTACAGATTCTACCACAATGGCTATGCACGCTCCTATTTGCAAGATATAGGAAGACGTCTCCCAAAATCTCCCATTGACGCTCTTATAGATGTAAAACTTTTTTTCTTGGTATGAGATTTTCATCTTGGAATACTGAAAGTGGGAATCTCCTCTGCCAACTCATTGAACTGCACCTGAAACCACTTTATGGAAACATACTACGTCTATAGTCATGGAATCTGGGGTTACAATATGTAACCAACATTAGCTGCACTGGTAGGCACTGGCAACCTCCATTTAACTTAAAAGAAGGAAACAATTAGGTTGTTGATGCGGTGGCAGTTGCTCAACCAGCCTAAAACAAAAGACTCCAGTAAGATGTGTTCACCCACTGAAACGCCATATACTACATGTGGGTTACATCTATGCTAGTTGGCTAGCATGTAGCATGAGGAGGCAGTTGATCCTTGATCAGTAGTGGGCCATGGAATTAATATGAGATCTCCACTTCTGGAAATTATGTCGCCTGTTCTGACTTTAGCATTTTCAGCACCCCAGCTTCACATACAGCCGTTCATTATCTTGGTGGTGATTAACATATAGGTACATGCTGCAAACTTCTCTTTACTCGGTGCATGCAACACTGTGTGATACAGGAGAACATCTAGGGCGTGGGTTTTTCATTGTATAATCATGCAGTAGTGGTATTTTTTCTGCATATGGCAGTAAATTAATTTAGTCCTTGAAATAATAGATTTGTTGTGGCGTAAAGCAAGCACGACCACCCAGACCCGCCTTTCTGTTGCAACATGTTACAGCACACATCAGAATTCAATGACCTGTTAAAATGACCTCAGTACTGCCCCACCTTTGTGTTAAAGAAAAGCAAAGTCTGCAAATGTCTCCCAAAGTCACATTTATGCTCTCATCAACAAACTTCTGATTGTCACTTTAGCTTAGCATCCTCTTGATTTCATAATTTATTCAGAAGTTAGGACGTGTCCCTGTGTCTGTTGCGCATTAATGAAAGAGTGTGTATGTGTATACTTGTGTGGGTGGGTGAACCGACAAAGTGTCCCCTCGTAAGAGCGCTTGTTGTGTGGCATTCTCTCTTGATTTCATGCTTTGCTGATGGAAAATTAGACCCTGGCGTATCTGTGCATGAAGAGGAGGTGTAGGAGGAGGAGGAGGAGGAGGAGGAGGAGGGCGGCTGATGGTTGCTTATATTGCCTCAGGACACTCTCCTCGACAACAAGAAAAATAGAGCGATGAGGAGGGAGAGAGGCTGTGTCACTGGCTGCTAATGCACTCTAAACAAGACGATAAGACACAAGGAATCCCCAACGCGACGCAAAGGAGCCTCAGAAAATAACACATCTTTCTAACTCTCTCTATCACTTCCCCAATCTTTTTTTCTCCCCGTTGTTGCAAAGTGCAGTTATGAGTATGTCAAACTAAAAACATTTTAAATGTACTACGCTCTTTTTTTTTGATGTGGTTTTGAATGGCATGTAGAAGTGTTGAACAGTTCATTTGCATTTTTTGTCTTGTTTTCATTTTTTTTTTTTTTTTTTGCCTGTCTGTTGCCCAATGAAGCTCTGAGGATAAAGTGCTTAAAGGACTGCAGGCACTTCACTTGAGTTGTTTGGTTGTTCAAAGATACGCCACAGTACACCGCTAGTTGAAATGCAGCTCAGCCCACTGTCAGACGTGCGAGGAGCATTTTGAGGCGAAGAAAAAAAAAAAAAAAGTTCTAATCCCACTATGTTATGTAAGTGGAATAAGAGCCTTGTATATTGTCGGGTGCCTGTGTTCATCGTGTCACAGAGCTCAAACGTCGCACAAATGATTGCAAAGCTTGTCTTTGATATTTTACAAATTCAAAAAAAGTTACGTTTCCACTCATATCCTCCATCATTGTTTGGCACTTATGTTGTTTCAAAGGGTTAAACAGCAATCGTGTGAATGGGTGGGCTATGAAATCTTTAGTTCAGATCAGTCTGTTTGATTAGTTACAGTATGTTCATGCAGAACTCAACTGCATTTTGATTTGGGAGTTGAAGGAGAAGTTATCTGCAGCCTGTCGGTTTGGGAAAAGTGTAAGGATTAAACTGCAGTATTTCTTTTGGCACCATTTAATTGTAATTTAGTTTAATTAGAAACCACAATAGACGCTCAGAGAAAGAAACTTCAGAGAACTGGAACTGAACATCTGCATCATCTGGTAGTCTCTTTACTCCCCTTTGGGAACAGTAACTTCCCAGTTAGTGTGATCATTGTGGTCACAGAATAATCTGCTGCACATGGGCTGTACTGTGTGCGTACTTGTATTACACATGTTCTGGGCACAGGCAGTTGACACAATCACATTGCGGGAACATGCCTCGCTTTTTGGGGACAAATAACAAGCCCTGAAATCATACAGTTTTAGTTTTAAGGCGTGGTTTAAGTTGAGGGCTATTGTAAGGGTTGTTGTCAGGAAATGAATGGAAACACAACTTTGCGTGTGTGTCTGCACTGATGTTCATAGCAATAACTACGTACCAAGTAGCAGAGCTTCACCCGTCACTGGCCCCTTAGCTGGGCCTCTGGTATTATGTAACAATGTTTCCGAACATGTGATTCGCCCTGGAAAACGATATGTATTCAGTGTTTCATATTCTAAATGCAAAATCAGTTTTACCCAGGTTGTCATCTTTGTTGATCTCAAGAGTCCAGGAACACAAAAATGTGCCTATAGGACAATTTTCACCAATGTGCAACCATACTGGAGGTCACTAGTGTGCCCTCTGCAGAACGATATCACAGTTGTTGGAAAACTGCAAGACTGCAATCAGCAAGAATGCCTAACTTCGTGCTCCATGTTAGCAGACAAGCTGAATTTTAGCTCTCATAATGAGCATTTCCCGGAGCACAACATGCATAAAGCGCGCAGCCACTCGACAGTAATATTGACATACAGTTAAAGTCAGCAGTTCACTCAGTTGAGGAAAAAGTTGGAGCTTTGGGAGGATTCGTTTCTCATGTTTTGCATTGAGATTTTGGTCGACAAGGTCATTCCCAGCTGAGAGGACGGATCTGTTTACTCGTCCATTAACAAGAGAAACAAAGAGAGTATAAAATGGAGTCTAGATGTAAAGGAGCGTAACTCTGCTGACTGCTTTTACTGGATTGGTCCATGGACTATATCTAAAGATGCACAAATGTTCTGTGGTGGTTTCCTAAAGAGCGATTTTGTAGATTAGTGTGGTGGCCATGGCCATGGCCATGGCCATCTTTCCTGATTCTTGTTTTTTGTATCAGGCATTCTCACATGGGGCTTTATTTGGATTGTCTTGTTTCATAAGCCTGCCTTAAGTGGTCAATAAAGGAACTGCACTTTTTGCCCCCTCCGGTTGTGTGTATTTTTCATTCCCAGAGGTTGCCATTTGGATTGGACCTTCAGTCAGGGAGATAAGTTGGATGAGCAGGCAAGGCTGACTACAGCATCTAGCCTACAAGTTAAAACTGATAAAAGAGGCCACAAAAAAGAAATGGAGAGCAGGCGACAGAGATGGCATAGATATACCGTAAATTTATCAATAGGTCATCTCCTCTTTTTTTCTCCCTCCCTCCACAATCCTGTAATTGAAGTTTGAGCAAGTTTAGGATCCTAGATTAGCAATCTTAAGTGTTCGGTCGAGCCCTGCGCTTTCCATCTGCAGCAATCACTGAAACTCTAATATTCTATTTCCACAAAGTAATCACTGAGGAAGTTAGGGGAATCTAACTCATTCCAACTCAACTCAGTCCACAGATAAATCAATATTCACAGACGGAGCCTAATATTTGGCGTGGGATAAGACTGTTTTGTATGATCTCATAATCAAATCGTGCAGAAAAGGACTTTTGGAGATGGAGGGGAAAGACATTTGAACCTCAAAGGCACAGTCCACCACTGTGAGCCAAGACTTAATTACAATGACCTTACAACAGGGCAGTAGCCTAAAGCCACACATTCAGGCTAACCAAGCACCCCCCGCCAGTGCACAATACACCCCCTGCCGCCATCAGACCTGATAAATGAGTTCTTCTCCTTGATTGCTGCATCAGGACCAAGAGTGGGAAATGGGCAGAGAGAGAGAGAGAGAGGGGGTAGGGGGTAGGGGGTGAGGGAGGGAGGGAATGAAAGAGTGGAGGAAGGAAAGAGAAGAGGGAGACGGTGAACAAGAAATCCAAAGCAGTCAGAGTTGGTGTAGTAACTCCGTGGGACAGGATTTGTTGTATTTGTTGTATTCTTGAACAAAGGAGATGATTACAATATGACGGAAACTGGTGTTAACACAAACTACATAAAGAATTATTCAAGTTTTAATAGCATTGTTGAAGATGATGACGTCTAAGAGGCCAGTGTTAGTGGTTTAATAGTTTGTCTTGTTGTCCTAGCTTTGACATTTTAGTTACAGTGTGAACGTAACTAAACTCTACAGGTTACCTGTTAAGAAACATCATTAACCTTTACTGTAAAAAAACTAATTCCTTTCATTGATTTGACCTGCAAATCACAAAAAAGCATGCGTGATTTTGCTGAACTTTGAAAAAACTAACCTTGTTACCCAGAAAACCACTTGTCTGCCAAGCTCAAGCCATGCTCAGTCAAAATTCAGAATTTCATTCACGTCCACTATAACTTTATTTGGTTTTTACCAGATTATTCACTGGCTTTGAGAGTCAGCCCTACTGTACACACACATATATGCACACACACACACACTTAACAGACTCCCAACATCTACAATTTGCATTCCGCACCCTCTCCATCACTCTCTATTTCTAAGAGTCACCGGCTGCCACGAGTTGAACTTGGTTTTTGATTAAGTGTTTGTAGGTAGCGCCTCGGGCCCCGTCTCTCATAGATAAGAAGCAGTAATCCTGGTGTGTGCGTTATTGTGTGTTTTCTGGAGGATTCTGGTGTCTGTGTGCCGTGGGACCGGGAAACAGTTTAAAATTCAAGAATTTAATTTTGCTCTATTTTCCCAGCTGAAATTGAAGTATCATTAAGTTCCCGTCCCCACTTTAATTTTTTGAATGAGGTTTTAAATGAGCCCCTTTTCTCGCACGTCGATTACATGCCAGTTTTCTAATGACAAAACAAATCAGAATTTAGCGCAAGCACTTAATCTCAAATCATCATCTCTATTTAAGATCAAAATGTCTGATGAGTAGATTATTTTTTTCCCCGTTCCTCAAAGCGGATCCCTCTTTTCCGCAGGCCCCCTTTTAGGAAGTGTTCCCATGTTTGACAGCATGCCAGTCTTAACAAAGGGGAAATGCTGAGTTCCCTTTAATAGATCTATATTCATTTTCAAATGAGTTGATTAGCCAGCACAATGTCATTGGATTCAGGGGCCCATTACACATTTATGATGGTAAATTACTGAACATTTACAATCCAAATGAAATTTCATGAGGAGGGGATATTGAAAAAATGAAGGCAGAGAGACGCTTTGCGTTTATCCCCGTAGCCTTGCCTCATTGCATCTCTCTTCCTCTCCCTCCCACTCCGTCTCTCTCTCCCTTTCTCCCCCACTCTCTTTTCGTCTGTCTCTCACGATCTCTCTCCACTCTTGTGTGTTTCTCTCTCACATATCACATCAGTGCCCCCTGTGGTCCAACTGGGCATCACATAAACGTCTGGAGCTGTGTTCACTCGCACCGCTCTGTCCCTGACATTTAAGGGAGTGTGTTGTTTCAGGTAATTCTGGCTCATCTACAGGTAAGCTTCCATGTAAATATTCAGCGGTAGTGGTTTTCACTCTAAAAATGAGGGCTTGCAGACGGATTGCGGTGAAAGGATGGATGTCTAGAGCTGAGGAGGTTGTTTCCCCCCTCTGTCTTTGGTGTAGAGTTACATGTAGGTTCAAACGTCCTATAGATCCCTGAGCAAACACCTCTCCTCTCCAATCAGCGCTCAGCACTCTGCAGCCCTGTCACTGCATCCACATCAATATTTTATTTTGGCAAATTTGCGGTGACATGCATTAGTACAATTAGGGGCAAGTTTTTACTTGAATCCCCATCTTCTACAAGGAGGGAGAGCGATGAAGGGGAAGCCGAACCCACTCTCTCTCACTTGTTTCCTTGCTCTCTCTATCCCGCTCTTGCTCTCTCTCTCCAGCATGGCTGGTTCGTTCCTCAGCTCTCCACCTCTAAATAATTCATCATCCAATCAATCATTTTCTCTTTGTTTTGGGCCCCAGTGCCTGAGATGAAACGGGCCGCTGCCAAAGCTGCTTTGCCTCATCTGAGGCCTGGAAAACATGATCTGCTGCTGAGATTACAACACACACACACACACACACACACACCCCCATACATATATATATATATATATATATGTGTGTATATATATATATATATATATATGTACACACACACACCAAAACGCACCTAGCAGTGAAGGACTGGTGCCACAGATTCACTGTGGCAGACGCACACATTCATACAGATACGATAAGCACACACAACCGCTCATACATTTTTACATCGGCACAAAATGATAATAGATATTCGATTAAAAATGTAACCTTGGTGACCATGAACCTCAATTTAATACCTTAAAAATACCTCAAAAAACGAGAGTCACTCCATTTTTAATCTATACCTTTATAACCTAATAGTTGTCAGTCAACATCTAATTTTAAAGTGAGGAAAATGGCTGTGTAATGTTCACATGAAGAGGAATCATGTGTAGTGAGTCAGAACTCTGTAGCTATTTGTTGATAATATATTTTTTTTCTGGTTTACTGTTTTTCACAGCTAAACAGATCATTATAATCATTTAACAGTGCTAAACGGGGAGATTTCTTTTATTTTTTTATTTTTAATGGCGTGCCATTGTAAGGGAGCTCTGTAATAGAGCACAGACTGTGTGTCTGATCTCCCAGCTGTAACACTCGGGTTTGGTTAGCTTATCTAAAGGGCCTGTCTCCGCCTTAAAGCCTGTGTGGAGGCAGCCTTAATAGGGGAAAATGTCTTGGACAAGTGATTTGAAGATATTTTGCTTCATCCCTTTGGAGCGCTCTGCAGGTGATGCCGCGAATGTCTCCTTTGTTTGATGTCGAACAACACAGACCCGCTGTTGAGTGATAGCTTCAAATGCAGAAAGAGTGAGACCCTACGTGCTGCTCCCCCTTTTTTGAGCTACATCAGAGAGAACTGACATCTATTATGGTAAAGAAAAGACAAGTGTTTGAAAATTTCAAGTACGCACGCTGCAGAAGTGTCAGGATTTTTACAGAGTGCAATTTTTTTTTTGTTCATTTCTCTTTTTGTTAACAAGGTGGTTTTAAGTCAAGCATGTCTATATGAACTCTGTTGGATAGAGCATGAAAGGATGCTGCTAGCCCATCATGGTAATGTTTTAGCCCCCTTAAAAAGTCACCACTGGTCCCTTGTGTCCTTCTAACAAGAGAGATAACACCCATAGACTATGAGATCAAATTCAAACAATTTGATCCGCTCACTCAACATCTAATTTTCTGTCACCAAGGCTCTTACAGTCTTGTAAACTGATCGTATTCTTATTTTAGATGTCTAAATTACATTTTGGATTTACATAATTCTCTGTTCTCACAAACGAGACTTATTTCTGTGTTATTTCGGTGAAGAGCAAGCAGGGAATTGTGCATGAATTAAATTTTATTGGTGTGCGGGACATTTCTGTTGCTGGTAGATGTTGTAGTTGTACAATTTGTCCTGTTGAATGTCTTGAAAATTAGAAGTTGACTAAAAAAAGGTAGTACTTATCACCAATATTACTGTAATTTGCCATCTTTACATCATGGTCATATAGTAAACCACATTCATATTACTCTTTATATTTATTGTAGCCTACAGTTTATCTTTGATATAGCAGCAACCACAAAACTGCTCTTGTTGAGTTTGTGTATTAAAGTTATTGTACCCAGAAAACTTCAAGTTGCTGTTGTGGTTTGCCCCATTTCAGTTTTTTTTTTTTTTTTTTTTGTGGCAGACACGTCCCCTTCTTTCCAAGAGAGTTCTGCTTAGAATTAATTGCACAATTAACATAAAATAAAATGAAGATGCAGAATCGCAGGCGCCATTCTCCAGCAAACGCTTCATTTGGACAGGAATGAGCTTCAGCGGCAGTCAATGACAGCATCTGCTATAACACGCTTCCGCTGTTCTGTGCCGTGTATATCGACTTATAGAAGGTGCACACTTGCAAAGAGAAATATAGCAAAAACACAGCAAAAATAATAAATTGGGTAAATACTGAACTGGGGCTCCTACACCGGTTAATTATTAAACTGAAGAGGGGACACAACTTGTGGCGAAGAAGAGGAAACAAGATGAGAAGTGTTGAAGAAGGCAAATTAGCATTTTCTCCCTGTAAGGCTACAGTCTGGGCCTGTTGAGACAAACAAAATCATGGATCAGCCTGTAAATAAGATTAAAATACACATTCAACCTTAATAGCCATTTGTCATTAGACTGTAGTGGAGGTGATTTAAGTGTAAAAGCCTCATCTATTTACGAACTCATAAGTTGTTCTGGATGAAAGCTCCAGCGAAATTCCTAACATTCGAAAGTAAAAATGCTAATTCCACTATTAAAAAGAAGGAGCGTTTACCCCTGAAGCTTGTAGTGTAGATGCCACTTATTTCCCAGCACATGAAATCTAATAGCCTTGTTGAAATGTGCCGCCAGGGACTCCCATACACAGTGAATGCATGTCTGAAGTCTGATAAATAGCGGAGGCGGATGAGGAGACATTAACTGTAAGTGTCCTGGGCACTGTAAAAAGACAAACTGCTTTATTTATCAGTCTGGCAGAAAGGCATTATCAAGACAGACGCGGGGGTACGGGAGTAAATAAAACACTGTGGCAACATAAAATAACTTGTGGAGTCAAAGAAAGAAGATATAGAGAGATGAATGAGGAGAGGGGCGCGACGCAGGGAGAGTGGAGGGAAGGGGACAGGCAGCAAGTGTCAGGCGGAGAGTTGAAGGATCACCCAGGGCCTAGTAATCATGCCCCGTAGGGCTCTACGTCAAGCAGCTCTAGTGTGAATGAGCGATCACACCTACCTGCCCCCTGTTTGTTCCTCTCTCACTCTCTTTCCCTTTCCCTCTGTCAAACACACTAAATAACACCGTGTGCAGCAAGTGCAATATCTGCCCACTTCATGAAATAAATTGGCCACCTACCAAAGACAGCAAGAGTCAGATTACCTCCGGTGAGAAGTCAGCTATCGCAATTATTGTTACAGAATGTGTCGAGAAACCGTTCAGATATGTCATTCCAAAACATGGCCCCAGCCTACGTGCCCCCTGAAATGTAAGATATTTATTAACAATTATGAATTAATTGGAGAAAATATTTGGCTCATATATGCCAGTGTAATTTAGGCAGGAAAATGTGATGAGTTCTTGGTTTTTATAAGAATATCATTAACCCTCTTGTAATTAACCTCGTTCAAAAATTAACCACATGTTATTATCAAACCAAGCAAATAATTGAAGCAGCGGCTTAATTTATAATTTGACAATTTTCTCCCTCTTTTCTCTCCCTCTTTCATGTGCTCCTTTTAATAAAAAAAAAAAAAAAAGAAGAAGAAGAGCGAGGAAATGGAGAGAAACATTTAACGGCGTTGACTTTAATGAACATGTAGCGTCGTGAAAAGGAGAGGCGGAATTATCTCATATTAATGGCATCTGTGGTCCGTGCTGCTAAACCGGACCGCGCTATCCTGGAGAGAACCCTCACCCCCTCCCGCCCCCGCCGTCGAGGAATGGAGTGTGTGAAGCGCGGGCCTCCTACTTTCTCCAAGACTCAGACAGAAGCCACGGGGGAATAGTATGGAGATTCAGCCCTGGTGGATAACACCACCAATCTCATGCATAGGTTACACAGACCAGCTAGGTCTGGATGTCAAGGCTCAGCTAAAGAAAAGAGAGAGAGAGGATGCGAAGTGGATGTGTGTGGTGAGAGGGTGGATGTTGGATGAAAAAAAAAATCCTCCATGGACTGGTATTTTTAGAGTGTCCATTGAGACGATATTGTTGCTCACTTTGATATGTTTAATGTCAAATAGGTTGCGGTTGCCCTTGCGGTCCTGTACAGGTTTAATACAAGCAGTGACATCCGCTCAGTGCTGTCATGTCAGTGCATAATATGTGCTTTCTATTAATGAATTTCCCATGTTTAAGTGATATTTATATCACCCCAGCATAAGTATAACCTAACCTAGTTTGAAGAATACCTTTTATATTAAGAAAAATATCAGTTAAAGTAGCAATATCACGTTAAAGCTATGCATTGCAATTTTTTTTCAGTTGCTGTATCACTAAAATACTAAGTCCTGATATCAAAATATACTTAAAAGTACCAAAAGTACAGAATGGGTGACCAATTTTAGGGTGAGACATTTCACACGTATCAGTTAAGACTACGATATTTGCCGCTGCATTGTACTTGGATAAGTCAACAGTAGCGGAAAATGGACATAAATTAAAGTATAAGTACATCAAGAAGGGTATTTGAGTACATATACTGTACTATGTTACTCTCTGATGTAGACTGTGCTGGCCTGACCCGTGCTTGTTCCCCATTCATTTGTGATACATTAAGAAACGCCATCCCTCAGAGAGTGGGAGGGGCCATCCGCCAAATCTGCCTCATCATTGACCTCGACGGTCCGCCACCGCGAGTCTTCAGGACAGACGTTTAACTGCCATACAAAACTCCATGGCTCACTGCCTATTCAATCACTCATGTGACAGTTAACGGCCCACGGTGGCTAATGATTTTCTGTCATGTTCGGGCCACGCCGCGGAACCGGGGGGATTAAATATCGGCCGACGATGGACACTTCAGCTACTACAATGGCCCCTGTTCATCAGCCAAACCTCGCCCTCCCGCGTTATACCTCTGAAGGGAGGTGAAGTATGGGGCCACCTTGTGCCGCTCACGGTGGGCCACTTTGTTATCAGCCTTCTGTCTGCTGTTACGTTAATACTCCATGCTTCATAGCCTTTTGGAAATGTTCTGAAGAATCCTGATTGGGAAAATGACAAGATAGCCATAGTTTGGGAAGAAATGTTGGTAAAATGGCTGAATTAATAAAGCATGGCTCTGATCTCACTCCATATTTGGTGACTTAAAATTAAATGTTTGGCCACTCTTTCTGTGGTCATTCTTTTATAAAGAATATTCCCTTGCTGCAATTTCTCTCCAAATTTCACAAGAAAAGTATTGTCAACTTTTTTTTTTTGCTTATGCTGCAGTTGTACCATCTTCTGCAGGGATGTCAGTTGTCTGTGTGTACACAGGGATTTTGAAGTTTCAGGCCACCAGCTCTTTATCTCTGCAGCTCCAACTTGCTTCCTAGAAGCTCCTCTCCACTCCTGTGTTGTGTCTGAACACGTATCTTGTATTCACCCAGGCCCCTTCCATGGCTCTCCTCCTCGACACATCAACATTGTTTGCCGGACGGGCATCTGTGGCCGGAGTTGTGTGGGAACTTTGGAGTATTTATTATTCAAAGGCCTTGTTCCCTATGCTGTTTTAGTGAGGGGGGAGCAAAGGTGTGTGTTTGGTTGAGGGAGATGCAGAGCTGACACAGTGTCACTGACAGGGAGAGCTTCAAAATCCCAAAGTCGACTTCCCCCCCATTATTTGTTCCAGTCCAGGAAGGCATAGGCGAGATCACACAGGAGTCGAGCTGTGTGTGTGTGTGTGTGCACACTTGAGTGTGTTCCTGGTTTTGGTGCTTTAGTGTCCGTGTGTGGACTCGCGATGCACATATATGTATATAAATGTGTGCATGCTGCATGAGCTGCCACGCATTTATTTTTCATGCGTGTTTGTGTGTTCATGTTCAGTAGGTGAAGGGCCGAGTGATTGCCAGTTGATTTCATGATGTAGATTGTGTGCTTTCACTCACCTGTCATGTCTTGGTTTTGTTTTCACCGGCCTTGGCCGGTTAGTTTCGAGAAAGCGGCTTTTTATTGAGCCAGACTGAAAGTTTATTCACAAAAAATCAATTTCATTGATCTGTTCAAATCATTTGTGGCTTTACTATCTGTATTTACCCAAAACATTGCATTTAATCAATGAAATTAATCAGACTCTCATGTTGTCTCTGACTCACACAACCATACACACACACACACACGGACTTATCACACACTCTTTCCCATTGCAAACAGTCATAATGAACAGCACCAAATGTCTACAGCCTTCAGTCCTCCCTCTCTCCCAGCAGGCAACCCAACTTTGCACACTTTACATACAATATTCATGCCATGTCTGAGAAAGAGGATTCATGGTCTGGTCATCTGAAAAAATCCTGGCAATCACTGATTGTCTCTTGTCCTTATGAAAGAGAATAATTCTTTAACATGCGCCAAGACTGTTCAAAAACAGCCTTTTTTTGATGAGTGACACTTCCCGTCCTCCGGATACTTTTTATGTTCGAACTCATTAATAAAGCAGTACCCTGGAGAGTGAGACAGGGGAGACATGAAGTGTGTGTGTGCGTGTGTGTGTTAGCGAGTGTATGTGTAAACTTTTGCTGTTTGAATTGTCAGGTGTGATTTTGGGACTCTGATCTTCACACAACAAGGTTCAATCACACTAGTTGTAGCGCTATTTATCGTTTTCTTCTCTGACAATCTACCGGTTTTCTGCTCCATTGTCAGAGCAAAGCGGAGGTCTTTCTTTTTTTTCTTTTTTTTTTGTCAAACACTGAATATTAAAAGAGTCAAAAGTAAGAAGTGGAATTCCCTGCAGTGAGGTGTGTTACCCGCAAAAGAATGAGGGGGAGTGAGAATTCAAAATTACTGTAGATGTGCTCTATTAAAAAATAGTTCTGTTATGTATTTTTTTTTTTTCCCCCCACTGAAATGTCATTTGCAGCACACCATATCCGTTAACATCTTTTGTTCTGGATTTTTCTGTCAAACCGCAGCTTGCACTGTGGTTCATTCTATCACAAACACAAAAGATCTTTCGCAAATTTGCTTATCAGCGTGTTCTTTCAACATCTGTTTCGTTGCTTTGTTATAATTTTCCAGAATCAAATGTGCGCGGTTATATTAAAGCATTTAAATGGTAATCTCCGGGCTGCCTTTTGTGTCTGCGTGGCTGCTCTTGTGCGTGCTTGTGCGCTAGACTCAGCTGTTCGCTTGTGTTCAGGTTGCGCAGGCGTCTGTATTAAAGCTTAATGCACTTCCATTCTAATAAGACATGGGGATTTTGATGAATGCAACGAGTGCATGTTTTGAAGTCGTACAATATGCACGGAGGCATCTTATCTTTGTAATGCAAGTGTGTTTATGAAGCCTTGAGGTGCGGGAATGTTTTCTAAGCGAGCTTCTCTCTGCAGAATGCGTTTTAAGTGCCCGAGACATGCAGTAAATACACACAAACACACACGCGCTAACACACAAGCCGTGCAGGCTAATTTAGAAACTGTAGGCTTTTAGTCAGCATAGGAAATATGTCAACTCATAAAGTCAAATGCCGTAAATGTTTTCAATATTCATGTTTTCGTATTTGTCAACCAACATTTCATAACAAATTCATGAAAAAAGCCTCTCAAACTGCATGCTGGGAGAAGGCTTTGTGCAGTGCATACATTTTTGAAAAGACACATCCATTTAGGGCTCACCATCGGAGATTTGCATCCTTTGAAAACTAAAGATAAATATTTTGTATCATGCATCTTTTAAGCACCACACCAATAAAACATTATTCCTGAGATCAGACTTATGCTGGGAGTAATTACTTGTTTTGTGACAGAGCTTCACTAATGGACTACTTTGTTTAGTGAATAATTAACACTTATACAATATGTATACGGGAATTGTATTATTGATCATTATAGTTGTTTTTCAAATCTTCCTTGGCAACAGCTTGTTGTGAATAAATAACAGGCTGCTTCAACATGCGGCACATGTTCTGTTTAGAAAGTGCTTTTAAGAGCCATTGATATGCATCGGAAGTGTACTCATCTCAGACATGAGTTGAATAGTTGCTTCTCTTTCCGCCTTTTAAGCCTGTGATACACTTACAAATAGCTGCTGTGTTACTGACGAATCAATGTTTATAAAAATCTCAAAAAGCAGAGGCCTTGGAGATTCTGATGATGATGTCTTCATAAGATTTTATCATACACGCACTACAACCCTGAACTTTTACAGAGATCAGCAGGAGGAGCTGGATGTAAGAATGTGGATCTCTGAATCAGTTGGACTTTACAATAGACACTGCAGTATAAAGTCGGTGTAACGTCTGAGCAAACCCATGTGTTTAAAGAGCAGGTCGCTGTCCGCTGTTTCTTTCATTTGACTGGAGCAAAGCCATAAATTTACAAGCATCCAAGGGCCACAAGAGATGGCCAGACGAGATGCCGAAAGCCGAATTTGTGACACAGTTAAGAAACGATAAGAAATTTGGGTGATTTACAACTAAAATAAGAACTGTCTAATCTGGATCCAAGACTTCTGCCTGACCTGTCCTCCTGCACACTCTACTCAAGTACCAATAGTATTTAACAGCAGTGAAGCAATGTTCTACATGTGTGAAAGGGCAAGGACCAGGTCCTGACATTGTCCGGAGTTCAAACGTCACGTTGCGTCCTCATACATAAACGGCAGAGTCAGTCAATCGCCTATTACTCACAAAACAATAAATCCGATGCGAGGCAGCGTAAAGACCAATGTCCACTTATTGAGGTGGAGAGGTGAACAGTGATTTTAACCCGACACCAGGCTTTCCTCCAAGAAACTGTTGTTTGTGTCCTGTGACGCACCGTTATTATTGAAGATTGCAAACACAGTTATCGTTACCTTATGGATTTATTACTTTCTTTTGGTTTAGCTTAGGCAGCGAAACTACTTGGTTAGGTGTAAGCACAAAGACTACTTGGCTGGGTTTGGAAAAAGATAGTTTGGGTCAACAGAGATCCTTTCATAAAGTCAACACACATGTTATAAGACAAGTTTCTTTAATCTGCAACCAGCTTCGTTTTCTTGGCTGCCATAGTGATGAGAAACCCTTTTTCCTTCAAACATTTGTTCAATTACTGGATTCATTCTCAACAATGAACAGCAACAAGGTTTGCAGTAGCACCAAACATAATGAAAGAATACCGAAGCTGCTCCTGAGGAGAAGCAGCAGAAACAGTATTTGCAGACATTTAATGGACGTTTGTTAATGTATTCAAGATTTACATGTCTACACGTGTTTTTTTTTTGTCTGTTTCTTTATCTCATTACTAGTGAGTTAAGTCATTGCTGTGTCAGTCTACCATTTGATCATTTATCTTTTAATAGAGTGCAAGCAGCCATTCCTCATAAACTTGGTCTCTAAGCGATGATAAACAGTTGAGCAGTAATTAATGAATTTATGAGAGCTGTGATAAACATTGTGGTAAATCAAAGAAGGATTTCCTCAGCTTGGTTTTGACATATTGTAGCAGCCATTGCACTATAATTGAGAACAAGGCAACAGGCATATGGCATATGGTCTCCACATTATCCCTTATATCTGTCTCAGCGTCTTTATTTTCCATCTTTTGCTCTACCCACCTGTGTCCCATTCTCAACATACCACAACTTTTTATTGGGGGGAAAAAAAAAAGTTCATAGCGAGCGCATGACCTAAGAGTTGGAAGTGCAACTGCTATCCCAATAAAAATACGTTCACAAGCATGTCTAATGGGCGCAGGGCCCGCAGTGTAGAAAACAGGCCTCGTGTGATCCAAAATAGGTTTGCAGCCGCTTTTCTGGAGGTCACGGGGTTCATGAGAGGGGAGTAATGCAGGTGTTGTTTTAGGGGTCTAACTGTGTTTCTGCTGTCATTTATGATCCACCACATGCAGGAATTTACAGCCCGGAATCTCTGTCAGAGATCCTCTAAACCCAAAGGGTATTTACATTATCAATTAATAGAATATTTAAGTGTCGGGATAGAAATAGGTCCACATGGAATAGACATGCACACCTCACAGCGGGGAACCACAATTAATTGCATTTTGAGAGGAAGCAGGAGAGGCCACCGCTTAGAGCGAACGTTGCCCTTCTTCATCCTCGCACTGCAAACAGAGTTAAATCAGATGTGTTTGCAAACGCATTTGAAATCATACTGAATAACCTTCTTCAGCTGTTTGAAAGATGTAGGTTGAGATGACTAACAAGCTCTAGTTTTGGCTGTGCCTTTTGTCCCTCTTAAAATTTACCACATGGCCTTTTACGCAAACAATATCTAGTGCGTAACACAAGGCTATCACACACTCACTGACCTCGATCGCCGAACAGTACTTTCAAGAACTTCTAGATGTGTGTTTTTTTCCGCCGACAGTTAGCTGTGAACACCGCAGTCATTCCAGAAATACTGCGAGGCCACATAATACCGCTGCTCTCTCCATTTCACTGTGCATTCATCTGTGAAGTGGATAGAGTTACCATTAGGACGAGACAATGCAGTTGCAGAAATACATATCACTTTGGTCTTGATAAGAGGCAGACAAATAGGCGGAATTGTTTGTTGGGAGCCGTCCCTCGCCGGCGCAGCGACACTCCAAGGCTCCATTTCTTCTGCGCAGTTACCCTTTTTCATTAAACCACATTGCATAATTATAGCGAGAGTCAGTGGCATCCTCCATTGTTGTTTAATTAGCCAGCTAATGTTGTTCCTCGGTGCTGCAAACCCTTCATTTGTCTTGCTTAAGGAGCCTCTCTCTTTCCATTACCATGGGGAAATTGAGTTTGTTATTTATTGTTAGAGGAGAATATGCAGCAGTTTTATACAGTACATAGCCTATTAAATCTTAATAAGCTCCAATTTCTTCTGTTAAAATGTGTTTATGGCTTGCAATGACATTATCTTCGTTCCACTTTCTCTTACCGTTACAGTTAGGGGACTGCGGCATGCAAAATTCGTGTTTGTTTTAACTAGGTCTGTCAAACAGAAGCTTCAAAGTCCCATAAGCCTCCTGTGGCATTTCTTATGTGACTTCAGTTAGTGTTATGAAGGCTGAACGGCAGCAGGGGTAGGGTGATGTTGGACCATACGTGAAGTTGCAGACAATTATTGATCTTTGCGATATTCTCCAGCACTTAACCTTTACACTAGCCGAACGGGGTATGAAGTCCCTTATTGAATGTGTACTTTTATGTTCTTCTCTGGTGACAAGCCTAATCAATAGTCCCCCTCCTCGCTCTCATTAGAAGCGAGCGCTTCCAAGACTATCTTTAGCCTGGAAATCTATCTGCCCTAGAACCACAACTTCATCAATGCGAATGTGAAGATTTAACAAAAAAATATTTGGCTTGATCAGATGCCGGGGAGGAACTCCAAGGAAGGGGTTAGAGGTTTCTAAAGACCACATGTTCTTTCAAGTCGAGGGACGTGCTAATATTTATATAATAAGGAAGTCACAAAAAGACGTATAGTTTGACTCTCCTAATCCATATTTCCCCTTATGTGGGCAAGATGTTACCAGATAAGCACTATTAATCATTCCCCTGCATCTGTTCATTCTTGTACACTTTCACCTGAAAAGTCTTTGCACTTGGAAAATAACGCTTCTCCTCGCAATTGCCTGACACATTATCTCATTAAAATGTACAAAGAAAACTCCTTCTCTTTATCTCTGATAATCTAATTAGCATCAGCCAGATGGTTTAATAAGGGATATCGGCGCCGTTTAGCCTCCCAAACGGCCCGCTGGAGGAGAACAGTGGAGGAGGCTCCTCTCCACTCTCCTCTTCACTCTGAATAGCTCTCCAGGGTTCACATTATTGCTTCCTCTGCCTGAGGCGAACCACTCCAACTCAGGAGTTTAGGGAGGATGAATGCATCCAGGAGAGAGACATGCTCAAAGTGAATCAAATAGGCAGAGATGTTGGATACTGCTGGGAATGTTTTAAACCAAATAATGGCAGATAACTGACTTCACCTTTAGTTCCCCTAAGGAGCGAGAAACAGTTCAGATTATGCTTTAAATCTTTCTGAGATATATCAGTTCGTTCTGTGTGTGTTTAATTGTTACCTAGGTAACATTGTACCGGTTGTAAGCCACTCTGTGCTTAGGTGATGTGGATTTTACATCATGAAAGCACAAAAGACTTGCATAGTGAAGCAGTTTAGAAGTTCTGTCTTCCATCTTGCAATGCAGGGAGCTCCAGTTGTCCTCTAACTTCAAGCTGTTAGGCCTGACAAGGCACCAGTTCAAATAAAGTCAGGCTATCATATCATTAAGGAGGAAAAAGTTCTGTGTCCAGATTACATTAGAGGAGTCTTAGGCGTCTGGTCTCTCCGGTTCTGACACTTCTCTCTCCGTAATGAGCGGATGCTGCTGCAGCCGAGACATGAATGCTCAAGTGAAGTCCGGTAGACAAGACATCCTCGGCCAGGCCCCGCATTGGCAATCTAGGCAAATACATCGAGCAGAAAGAGGCTAGCCGGCAAGCCGAGCAGCCAGACAGTGGAGCCAGTCGCTACAGCCCTCAGAGCCGGCAGTGAGAGAGACATGCTCAATTAACTCTCCAACTTCAGCGGGGCTTTTCCTGCTGGTCAGTGGAGAGGAACAATAATGACTGGATTTAGAATAAAAAGATGTGCACATCTACAAAGAAAGGGGTGTGAGTGGGGGGAGAAGATGAGATAAGGGGCTCCCATTTAGATTGACGGTTGGAAATTGTGGAAGGTCAGCGCGGTCTGTGAAGCGTCACCCGGGCAACTGCGTGGCAAAAAAAAAAAAAACACAGTCCAGCCAAGCCTGATCACCGGGTGTGAGGCTACGCTGCTTAGCTCTTTCCATTTCTCTCTTCTTTTGCGTTACTTTTTCCTCTATCTTTTCTTGTGGCCTCCTAAATGGGCCCTCCAGCATATGTCACAGGTCGATGGGAGAATCCTCTGGGTGAGGATAAAATAATGGGATGTGATTTTTTTTGAGGCTCGGAAACAATCTCTCCGAATAAGACTATTTCACCGTCATTTTGTCAAATCACTAAATTTGCCTCATCATTCTGAATCTTTAACTCTTTAGGCAGTCCTGTGAGATTGTGGAAACATCAACACCTGGCCTGTTTATTTCATTTTTTTTTTTTTTTAATGCCACAATGAAGTGCGCCAGGTAATCAAGAAACGCTAATGAAGTGTTTATCAACGAGCCAGGTTTCCAAACTCCAACGGCACTGCTTAACAAAAGGAAAATGGATTATTTCTCCACCAACAACATTTAAACCGTCATTAGTAAGAGTTCTGCACAAGTGGCCCCAGGTAAGAGATTTTAACAAGAGCTTGCAACCCTGCCTTAACCTGCGCCGTCGCTGGCATATGCGGACCGCCACGTGCTAATTGCACTCAGCTGCAAATCGAAACAATATCTAATTGTCGGCAAGATTAATTACACGTGCGGTTGTGCATTCCAAAACAAGGACCCACATAAATAACACCAGGCAGAGCCCAACAGATGGGAATACTCAAGCCTGCTGTGTTAGTTCAGCGCTGAAAAGCACAATGAAAACGAGTGTCTTTCCAGTTAAACATTTTCTTTTGCAAATGTACAGTGCTATCAATTACAATTTTATTAAAAGTGGGAGTTTTTTTTGTGTTAGTTTAACTTGTGATATACTGCGCATGCGACCCCAGAAAAGATTGTTTTATGCAGTAACACTTTTACTCGACTTGACTCTCTTTGCTTTTGGTATTTTCAGCAGCGGTGCCACGGTGTTTACATACACTGTTCGACAGTTTAAAGGAATTTGTAGAGCCAAATCCTTCGTCACATCATAACAGTAATTACATCCCTTAGCACTCGACACAACCTTTCAGTTTTTTTTTTTTTGCACTTCAGGCACTTTTTAAACTGTTTTACAATCAATTAGAAACCCGCAGCCCCGTCTGCACCGCTGCACTCTGCGCCGATCGGTAGCTTCAAAAACATTCGTAATATACAGCACACTTTACAATTCCACAATGTGTGTGTGTGTGTCGCTGTTTGTACGCTGGTGCTCGTGTGTGTGCGCTTTACAGGTGCTCATGTATTGAACTTTGCCAAGTGCTGAGCACAGATCACACACAGAGAGGTCTTATTAAACTTTGTGCAAGGCTCAGTCAAAACTTTGACGCACAGAACGCCGTGAGTTTGCATTAGGAATATTGATGCCCATATTAATTTCGTGTTGACCTTTTGCCATCCATGGGCTCTGTACCGCAGTCCAAACAGAAAGAGGCGGATTTTAATACCCGTGTCTAGAGAGAAACACATACACATGCATTAATAATTTTTTTGATGAATAAAAAATCTCAAGCTTGCACATCATATTAGAAAAACACAAATCAGTCTCGGCTTAACGCACAGTCAAATCAGACTGACATGAGCTGTTACTGCGCCATTTATTCTTCTTTTGTTCTTTGTTCATCTATAGAGCAAGCCCATGTTTGTATTCATATTCAAATATTGATGAAAAATACATATTGCATATCGTGTGTGTTAAATCCATTAAGGTCTAATTGTTCCTACCTCAGCGTGTAAGCTCATTGTATCGACTTCATAAATGACACTCCAGCTAGAGTTAAGAAAGTTAAATGAAAATTAGTCCGACACGTTAAAGCACACTTTACAAAGCAGGTGTTAGGAGCTTTAACTTTGAACGAGGCGAATTAATTTGGTCGAGAAAAACGGCAACCGACACATCGCAGTGTGTGGCCTCTTGACTCTGTTCCGCTCAGAAGCACGCTGAAGCGCTCCCGGACACAATTTCCAATTGTTTACGGCTAATTTGCGGCTGTTTTCCACACATGTAAACACACCAGCCGAGAAAGCTGCGGTATGTCATGGCAAGATGTTTTTTTTTTTTTTTTTTTTTTTTTTTTGCCTCCTGAGAGGAAGCAGTGAGTTAGTTTACCTCCAGGTCGTGGAGGGTTTGGGGCCATAACAAGCAATAGGTGATGTGACAGGGACAAAGGAAATGCATTAGTCAGCCATGTTGTGTGTTTCTGGGAATCCACTCTGTGTAGAGTTCACTCAGGAGAAATTACATTTCTGCTTTGATTTAATTAAAGCTAAATATTGGGCAATCGTCAGGCACTTGGCAGGGTATGCTTGACACTGTAATTATCTCCTGAGGTGCTTTTGTCTTAAAGGCTGCATTCATGCGTGAAACCAATTCCAACGTTGACTCGTGAAGAGCTGCACATCATTATTTTTTTTTTGTTTCTAAAAAAAAAAAAAAAAGAAAGAAAGAAAAAAGACACTGTTTGCTTACCGCACCTCTAAGCCGCCTATAACCTGTCACACAGGCTGACTTGATAGGTTGACTTTCAGAGGAGTGAGACAAGAAAGCTGTTAAACACAAATACGTCAGCATTAGTTTGTTGAAGAAGAAGAAGAAAATACTTTTCTTTGGTCAATTTGTCCATGCTTTGTTGGACAAAACACATCTGTAATACAAAGGTTATCCCAATACGAAGGGGGTGAATAAATGTAGTCATGGATTAATGGGTCTTTATCCTTTGATGCAGCCTCTGAATAAAACATTCACATGATGGTACACACGTGTGACAAGGTGTATGATTTATAAATGCATACAGTGCGTACAAGTATGCATCCAGATGCCTTCTCTCCGCTCTTTTTTATTTACTGTATATATATATCAACCATTTCTCTCAATTCTTTCTGTTCACTACGCTCTCTCTTTCAGTCTCAGTTTTCTCTTGAATTATTCACCAGTGTCATCATGTTGACCTGTTCCTTGTCAGTGCTGTAGCGGTGTGTGCGTGTGTGTGTGTGTGTGTGTGTACGACAGCGCTGTAGCTGTGTGGGTGCATCTGTGTGTGCGCGCCCGTGTCAGGGCCAAGCAACGCTCTCCTCATCCAGTCCTCGGCTGTAATTTGTGTCACTGACTTGAGTTTGATGGGTGAGCAGCTTCGCACAACACTGTGTCACAGGGGTGGAGTGGCGGGGTGTGTGTGTATATGTGTGTAAATGTGTGTGCACTTGGTTGTGTGTGCGAATATTACCGTGCCTCGTCCACATGACTTTGTCTGTCTCCATCTTGAGATGTGGCCATGTGAACCTGCTATAGTGTGCGCTTGCATCTGTGTCTATGTGTGTGCGTGCGTGTCCTTGCATGTGTGTGAGTACCTGCGAGGATGAACAGCGGTGCAGCTCTTTCCTTCCGTTGCCTGCATTGGCACAGTGTCACAGTGAGGAGCCCGGAGGAGACATCCGAGGCCGCGGCAGTGAGGCGCTCACAGCTGCCACTTGTCACATTAGTCAGCTCAAATTTGGAGGAAATCAATTCTGAACCTTAATTCGCTCGACGACTCCCACGCCCGGTGCAGCCGAAGAAGCCCCGGCCACCACCGGGCGCCCCCTCCCTCCCAAAAGATGAGGAATAGACTCCCAGGGGACACAAGTCATCAATCTTAAATCACCTCCTCCAAACTAATGGCAGTCCTAACCCGGCCAGTCCTGCTAAATTGAATTATTACTGGATTGACAAAAAACTGCTGAGAATATTTTTGAAGGAAGGAAGGGAAGGCTGAGTGTGTCTTAATGACAGGAAGCGGAGGGGAAGTGGTCGGAGTGAGTCATGTGGGGTGGGATGGCGGCGCGGGGGGGGGTTGGAAGTTGTACTCATGCACGTGCATGCACACGCCGACACAACTCGGCTGTGCGAGCGTTCACACGCGTGTTTAAGAACTGCATGCGCTTTAACACCAGTAGCCCATTTAAACACACTCGCTTTCCCCTTTGCCTCGCACACACATACGCCACTTACACGCGGCTTTCCGCGGCTGCATGCCGTATGCTAATGTTCATCATCAGTCAGGACAGATTAATGCCCCAGCTCTCAGCTAGGCAGGCTAGGCAGGTACTGCATAGACCACCTACTCGTTCAGACACAATGCGTGGAGACAGGATTCTGGATAAGGGGCTGCCGAGGTGCCTCTCCAGCTTAGGAGCCTTCAAGAAATAGTTTGGGTGCCTATATGTGACCAGTTAGATTAGCTAAAGTGAAACTAAAATGATTCAAAGTCATTGGGAGGTTTATTATAATGCATTTATTATAACTGCTAAAATCGAAGCCCTAGACATTAATTGTGAAATTGCTTTTATTTGTCTTTAAAGATATCTACCATGTGGTCAGAACAACGGAGGCACAAGTGGTTTTTTTAGAGATCTGAGATTACAAATAAAAAGTTGGAGACAAAGAGTGCATTCCTCAACATCATGGATAAAGGACGGACAGTGGAGAAAGTTTTAAAAGTCTCTACACCGATTGTAAAAGAACTTTTGTACATGTATTTTAAAAAGAAGCACAGAATCTTCTGGTGCAAATGAAGAGAACTTTTGCTTTAGAGACAACGACATATCCACATATGCACCATAGTACAATGTCTTCTAATTGTGGTACCCTAAGACACAAGAACATAAATAGTTTACCTTGGTTAAAGCCATAAAACGTTCAGTTTTAATACCAGATGCTGCAGTACAAACAGCCTCTAAACACACAAGCCTGCATCAAACAACCACTTACTGCTGTGTTTGTTCCACCAAAGCCTTTTTTTCTGCACCCTAGAAACGTTCCCTTAAGCATCTGTAAACATCAGCGCAAAGTGTTTAGAGTCACGCTGCTAACTTTAAACTTGCAGGGAAGTACAGTTGCAGGCTTACTTTCAGATGAGAAACACATTAAAGATGGCTGATGTAAATACTTAACCCTCCTACAGCGCCGCTCCCGACTGCACCTTGAAAAAGAAGCTTGATCATATCTTGTATGCATTGCCTCTCAGTGCCGCTGTCTGTCAAGCGCATGCTGCTGTAAACACGTTGAGTGTGTCAGCGGAGCTGCTTGTTGAGACATATTTACCGTTCCTTGCTGTCACCAGTTCCACCACGCACTCAGAGTTACAACTGCCTTGTGAGGCACATGAAAGTGATGGATGAAAGTTTTCCTCTCCCAGGGCGCAGGGCTGAATTAAATTGAAAGCTACTGTTTATTCCCCCCGTGTCTCGTCACAGAATCAGGTTTGTTTGCAATTGATTTAAGCCGGGGGGGTCTTTTGTGTTGGAAAGGCTAAGGTTTTCCTCTTGATGGAAAAGATGATTGAATTTGTTTTGTCTCGCGTGCCTCTCTCCGCTTGCTCTCTCTTCCATCCTTCGCCTGTGTCAGTAAATCAGATCATCTCTCTCCCCTGTCAACACGCGCTCCTTGTTGAGCAGTCAAAGTTAATTTGCAAACGCACTCTTTGATTTTTCCTCTTTCCCACTTCTTTTTCTGCCTCTCCTTTTTTCTTTTGCCCGCCGCTTTTCAGAAATTCTTGTAGACAGTTTGTCTTTTCGCTGAGAGTTCTGCTTTCCTCATTCAGGGAGAAAGGACTTTCTTACTGTTCACTTTCTTCGACTGGCAAAGCAGAGGTTCACATCCTTGCGCAAGCTTTGATGAGATGATGAATCCTGTCTCAAGGAGGTGATGTCTCACACTATCTCAGAGCAATCCCCAGCCACACCTAGCCATGATAGGGTTCGGTCCCTGGTTAAGGGGATCTTGTCAACCGGATTTCCTTTGTAGAAGAGCCGACTGGAGTCTGAGGGCTTCCTGTGGGGAAATGGCTACAGAGTCATTATTCATCATCCAAGGCTTTGCTCGGGCCCGTCAGGCACTCTCCCTCGGCAGCAGTCCATCTCTGCAGCCATTCATCATAGGTCTGAATGTAGCTGAGAGGGAGAAAATAGCGAGACACTTAGGCCCTCCGCTAGCGAGGCCCTAATGAAGGCCCTCGCTCTGCTCTCATACAAACACCTCAGCGATATTAAGCTGGGTCAATTATTGTGTCGCTCTCAGCCAGCCATCAAGGTGTGGGCCCTACATTTGAGAGCGAAGTGTTTTAAGTCAAACTCATGCAGGAATAGGACATGCATTAGACAGAACTTAAACACTTGCTTTAAATAAATTCCTCCAGTCCTTTTAAGAGGAAGTTTCCCCCACTGTGTTTAGTTTTCTTTTACATCAGCTTCTTTCCACGGAGTTGCTTTGGAGTTGCTTTAATCACTACACCACATAACTGCTTAGTGACCTTGCAGCGTAGTGTTTCATTAGTTCAATTTAAGCGCACAGCATATTCAGTTGTGTATAAGACACGGATAGTTTTATTGAACGCAATAGGCCGTGTCATTATCACGTCTTAAAGGAATGGTGGATGTGCACATTTGCTGCACATTACCTCAAATTATTACAGAAGCGTCATCTGCGGTAATTACACAGTGCCAAGCAGAGCAATAGCAGCATGCTATTTGCACTGAAATGTACAGTCTTTAGCATCCCCTGGCCTCACAAGCTCAGCTATGCTACCACAGAGTACGGTTACAGCTACAAGCGCAGCCGCAGGTGCATGTAGAGTACATGTGTGATTATGCATCTCCTCCAGGCTAATCTGATGAAACGATCCGGTTTTGGGGAGGCGAATGTCCCGTTCCGTTCGCAGTCTGGGGGAATCTCAGTTGGAGCACTTCGCGAGCCGCCCTTTACATTTGTGTGTAAATCGGAACGTTTGCTGGTCCACGGGAGACTTGTCAATACTCAGAGCTGTATAGGCTGTGGCAGCCTCACTTCAGGGAAAACATTTGCCTTGAAGTACTGTCTTTCCTCATCTTCAATGTCAGCCCTGGGGCTCCAAGACAACATATGTTCCCTGCATGTCCCCAAGACATGGCAGCCTGCATGCACGCCACGCTAGCTAGTTGCACATCATCACACGGCTACTGTCTTCTTCACAGCGTCACATCCCTCTCAACTCGAAACAGATGGCCACAAATTACAATGGCAGTTGTGCCTTAAAAGTACTCAGACAAAACTCACAGCAGCGTCCGCCCCCTCCTCCTCCCCCGTCACTAAAATGACAAAATCATTAATTGGCATTGCGTAAGGGCTGGCTGCTTTAGCAGTGTCTCGCACAGCATGAGCGCCTGTCTAAAACTCACAGATGTAAAAGATTAATCTTTTTGCCTTCAGGTAGGTGAGCTGAAAATCAGTGGGTGAAAAAAAAAAGAAAGAAAAAAAGCAGCACTCCTAGCTGTTTGGTTAGCGGGGAGAACAGAGAAGAGGGCACATCCGCACAACTGGAGGAAGTATTCAATATTTTGTCCTTGAACAGACCCCATGTGACAGTTCTTGTATAGCTGAACAAGGAATAAGGAAGCGAGTGGAATATTAAACATTATTGATAATTTACATCTTCAGTAGTGAAAGAGATTAAGGAAGTTTCCAGTCTGTAAATGCTTATTTTAGAAGAAACTGTTTCAAATATTCCATACTTGTGTGTGTGTGTGTGTGTGTGTGTGTGTGTGTGTGTGTGTGTGTCGGCCTCTCACGCCCTCAGAGATATAATGAAGTACATTACAACCAATATTAAAGGTATAAATATTAACAACTGCTCATTGCTCTTTAACTGCTGTATTTAGATGAGTGTGTTTTGACACGAGTAAAATTACTGCCTAATGGTTATCTAGTGTAAAAAAAATATGTGCCAACGTGAAATAAAATGGGAATAATTAACAATAATTAACTAAAAATTCAGACTGGGTTTTGTGGAGGACACAGAAGTAGTCGTATTCCATGAGGAAGGCGCTTTCACACAATTCAGATGGCCATCTTCTTTATCCCAACTCTCCGATCTGCCATTTCAAGCCACTCCGCCTCTGCCTCCCCAAATTAATAAAGCCGTGTGTTAGATATTAGCGAGGCAATAAAGGGATGAATATTTGATAACCGAGATTCAGACACTGTTATTACTAGGCCATTACATCAGCACCGTGAGCTCTGACCGAAGATAGGTGCCACTTCCTCATGTCAGCAAAAACAGACTCTGACAATTATTGGATTTTGTCTTAAACTCCAAGTGCAGTCAGATTGCGGCTTTTGTCTGATGAAGAAAAGAATGCAGAGGGCGCTGATAATGAAAAAAAGTTTTCCTCGCAGCGGCGGAAAATGTTCCTCTTTTGTGCGTGTACGCGCTGTCAGCCCGTCTCCATCTTTTTCTTCGCTGTCCGAATTCCTTATCTCCCCTTTCTTCTCAAATCTTTCATTTTTTCTTTTCCTCTGCTCTTTTTTTTGTGTTTTTATTTCCATTAATCTTTTTCGAGGGCCTTCTGTAATCCATCTCCCCAGCCGAGAGGTATTCCCCGAGGGTAAATTACTCTGGAGGCCTGCCTGGCCCCGCACTGCATCAGATTGACCCTCAGCTTGTTTGCCATTTTGTATACTGCACTGTTTATTTAACAAGGAGCAGAGTGAGTGTGATTTCCAGGGACGGGTCCCTGTGATAGTAGCTTTGACACCCTGCCTGAGTAATGACCCTCATTATGGAGCCTCTGACAGCTCCCTGAAAGGCCTGATTTATGAATATGCTGGGACTGCAGCCCCACAAGCCTCCACGCACCAGCCTCTGAGCATGGTCTCCCTTCTCTCTGTCAGCACCCACAGACTGAACATACATGTGCGTGGGCGTTCGAATGCAGTACTGCCTACACATGCGCCAGAAAGTAAATGGCATATGTATATGAAAAAAAAAAGGCCATAACGGCAAACCTTAGTGTCCCTTCTTTCACCTGCTTTCCTGTTCTCCTTAATAAAAAATATCAGAAAAATATGCAAGTTCTCTCGAGTGATCTTTGGAAAGTTTGATTTAAGATTGCATAGCAAAAATAAATTCCTCAAAAGTTGATCTCATTCACCCGGTTTAGTTTTTTGGTATGCCAATGCAGCAACATCCCGCCAAGAGAGCTTCCAACTTTCATTTTATCTCATCTTATTGGTCAGTCCTTCATGAAAATTTCAAAAATCTCACCCCTCAAGGATTAACCCTATACATATTAACCCTTCTTAAATATAACACATATCAAAGGGCGGCATAAATAAGTTATGAGGTATATATCGCTTCTTTTTTATTTTTTTTTGCCCCAGCAGAATCAATTAAGCGGGCAGAGAAGGAAAAGAGGGGTCTTTGGGAGGCTCTAGGCTTGGCCAGGCCTTGAGAAGACCAGGCCTGCCTACTGGAGGGGAATCAGTGGGAGTGAGGAAGAGGGGAGGAGAAGAGAGAGAGGTGGTTACACAAATACAGTGGGTGGACGGCAGAAGAGATGGGAAAGGGGTAAAGAGGAGGAGAGAGAGAGAGAGTGTGTGTGGAAAAGGGAGGGCTATCCAAAGAGAGAAGAGGTGGGATATCCGCTGGATATGCATAAACAGGAGACGAGCAGGCAGGCGGGCACGAGAGCGAACAGCGGCAGCAGATAAAGCTATACAGGCTTGTCAGAATCCAGCAGCTAGGCCAGTGATTTATGAGGATCCCTAGTCAAGACTTCCCTCCAAATCCTCCATCCAGCAGCCTTTTGTTCACAGCAGAGACTCCCCCCTCCTGCATGGCACTCATGTAGGCTTCACCAGACCACTCAGACATGAACATTCACCTGATCACGCACTAGAGCCAAAACCTGTAGTTGACTTTTGAGACTTGTATTGATTCATTTAATTTGTTTTCTTAAATTGAATGTCTGTTTGTTTATAAAATGTCAGCAAATGATGATTAGACTTTTCTAAATCCCAAACTCTAACCAAAAGTCCGAAACTGTAAGATATTCACACAAAAAAACAAAAAAGGAACAGCAACAGTTGGAGTCGCTGTGCATATTTTTGCTTGGTAAAATTAATCAGTCATTAGTCAATCAAAACTGTTGCCAGTTTAATTTCTGTCAGCTGATTAATTAATAGTTTCAGCTTTATATTTTGAACCCCCACTTTAAATTCAGGCCCAATCTTCACCAGGCCTTCAAAATAATGAAACGTAATTAAAACAAACAGACATAAATAGACCACTTGGCGCACTTATTGCACATGCACCTTTTGGTAATCATAGTTATCGTTAATTACACCATTCACATGTTAATATAGTGCGACCCCGTGGCGCAGCAGCCCTGCCGCTTGATTTATTCATGATTTTTTTATTTTTTTTTTGCACCACACTGAGGACATTGCTTTCACTTTTCAACGGACTCTTGACACGTTGACGGATAAATGACGGCACCTACAGAATGGTTTGTCTGTGTGTTCGGGATTACGTGATGAAACTTTAAGAGTTTAGGTCTGAGGTTATGAAACGGCCGAGGACTTGGCTTTCATTTTTTTTGTTGATGCCCATCATCGAGCCGCGTGCTTTGCCTCACGTGGGAGGGTTAATAACTGATTTGACACACACAAAAATGTGCACACACTCTTTTTCCGTGGCTTTATGCCCTGCATTAAAAAGCCCTGGATAAAAGGTAAGGAATATGCTTTATTAACTTTAAATATGCATGATATTTCAGAGGGAAAGTGCAGCACAGCATCAGGAATGTCCAAAAGCTTGACTACTTATTTCTCTTCCCACCCACCCCCCAAAAAACTGTAAATAATTAAAAACGGCGAGAAGGAGAGGGAGGGAGAGGCGAGGGAAGAGAGAAAAAAGTCAAAGATACTCGCACTCTCTGCATAAACACATTCTTATTAGTGACCTCGGAGGCCTGGGACATCAAATCATGAAGTTACACTGTGCTGTGCTTTTGAACGTTGCCAGGGTTTGCGCGGCTCTTTCTTTCTCTGCTTGATACATAAGTTTACGCACACATGTGTCGTATATATGCATATGAAAAAAAAAAATATATATATACTCTGTTTTGGTCCCAGGTTTGGAGTCTCAGCCCTTTGGGAGTCAAGTTGAAAGCGGTACACACACTCTTATTGTGTCTCTCTATGAATATCGGCTCTCAGATCAGGCAAATTTCCTTCAACTTTCACCGCGTGGAAGATTTTATTTGGAGCAAGCTAAACCTCTAATCAAGGTCATATTTTCTGTGGACCTACAGCTATGACAATAAGTCCACATCTCGACTTCATCCAATAAAAAACAGACACTGACACTGTGACACCGTTTCTTATTAGCCAATTGATTTCCTTTTGACTCCATACATTCAACCAGAGTGTGAGAGAGCTTAGCTCTGTGGCTCCAGGCTCATAAGAAGAGGCTTAGCCTTATTAGCAAACTGGGATTCAGCAAACATGACAACCACACATTCACCACAACTCCCTCGCTAGTATAAATAGATAAATACATAAACAGGCGGCGGAAAGCTGATTGCATTAGTCCCTCCTGATTTAGAGGAATCCGCTGCTGAAAATGAAATCAGTTATGCTTTCGCTGCCAAGTGCCGCTACAATAGTCTGTGTCAAATGATATTTTCCTACTGTAAACGGGCGTTGCAAAATTGTTTTTATATCACTGCTTGTTATTCGGCCCCTTAATCTTCTGCTGCGGCGGCGGTTGTTCATCATGATTATTTCAGCCAGCTGAACGATATTTAAATGAATAAACACCGAGTATTTACCCAGCATCATTGCCTTGTCATGTTGACTGCGACTCGCCTAATAGCCTTCGAGACTCTATTTATGGGAGTCATTTCATCTTCTGTTATTTATCCCCCACAACATCCTCCGCTCTTTTTTTTCCCTAACTCGTGCTTCAGTTCACTTTCCCTGATGCACCCTGTGAATTTTAATTTCAACAGCGTGCTACGAGAAGGGAACGTAATCCCGTCACTGCCTGTCCTTCATGCCTCTCACACGGTGATGTATTAACGGCAGGGCCCACTAATGAATGGAAGACACCAAGTTGTTAAGTCTGTTTTAAGGTGCCATTTCTATTAATTTGCTCTCTCCAGGCTCTGTTGATTTTCTTCCTCTTGGTCTTTGTCTTTTTTTTTTCTCTTTTCGCAGATAACATCACGTCCGCAATTTATTTTCACAATCTGGTTTGGCTTTAACACCTATGTATGTGTGAGAATATGCTCTGATTTGTGTCAAATTATTGCTATAAATAGAGCGTAGTCGCACTGTATCTGATGCATACTGAACTCCCAAAGGATAGCTTTTGTCAACAGAAATCTCACCACCAGCTGTCTCATACGCTACTTGGTGCGCCCGCTTGCGAACATGCTAATCTTCGCTTTATCTGTTTGTTTGTTCTAAAGACTTTTAAATTAAAGCCGATAGAAGTCAAAACTGAGAAACAAAAGAAGCTTATTTGCTGAGGAGAAAAAAAATATATAGAAATGTGCGGGATAGCAGATGGGTTTAGCATAATGTGAGATAGCATTTACCAGCGTTATGTGGTGCAGTTTATCCCCTATATCTGGTCAATACCCACCACTTTTTAGTGGGCGAATACCGTACGGCTTAATCTGATCTCTGGCGAACATTTCCTCATTTACATCTCCATTTCCTTCCAGCCATGCAAGCCCCTACAATGATGAAGAAGAAGAAAAAAAAAAAAAAACGGTACATGCTTCGAAACCCACAAACCCAGGATGGGCTAAATTACCCGAGTGCAACAGGGGAGAAGCTTCATCGTTTGTGTTTCATGCCACGGCAGCAAGAGAGCGTGCTGCCATTCCTTGCTGCTTGACTGGGCAGATTATGCTCAGGTATCAGCCGCAGCCAAGAAAGCGGATTACTTGTGTCCAAATAGAGTTGTCAGTTTGGAAATTCAAGATGCAATCATTTCCATGGGAAGGGTAATTATAGGGGATCAAGCCCACCTTACTGTCAGATGCTGGCGCGGGATGAGACAATCACTCACTAATGAAGGATTTTACATGTGCGAGGTGAACAAAGGTACTCCCTTTCAAGTACAGAATGCCCTCTTTCTGTTTCTCATCATTTTCATTTCAGTTACGTTGCTTTATGTAGCTTTTTAAGGGAGTATTTTGATCCGCTGAAATATGTAAGAAATACGTCTAGGCTCGTTCTTCCTGTTAGCGCTGATGAAAGGGGTCAAAAGAGTATCCACAGAGTTGGACTGTTCTAAAAGTTAAAACTCTGAAACTGACTTCAAGTAAAAACTTCAAATTGTAACTGTAAATTCAGTGTAGTCTTCCAAAGACACAGAGTGTGTCTTATATATATCAGACAAAACACAACCGATTTCCGTAACCTTTTAGGGAGTCTTAGTTCCTAAACAAAATGTTCATCTTCAATGAAAGGACATGAAACTCTAGTTGTCATCCAGGATTTACCAGAACATTTTCAGATAATTCAATGTATTGTCACTGACAACGTTTAAAAATGATTGGTTGTACTGTCAGCAGTTTAGAACATTGTATGCTGTGCTAATATTCAACTTTTCTCAGCATGTATTGCTTTTTGCTGTATCGTTTTCAGGCCTTTTGGGGAGTTTGCATTTACACTTCATTAATCCCCCTAAAACAAAACTAGGTCATAAACCCCAGGAGAAACTTGGAGATTTTCAGTGTTTAGGCTTTTTTGCATCCAGAATGTTCAAAATACACTTCTACTACAGTTCGTCTGTTAGCAATGTACGCAGAATAGTACATTTAATTAGATAATCCATGATTTGCTAATTTAAACATTCACTTTCCAAAAACTTGAAATCCAAACAAAATGTTGTGAGTAATCAACAAGTGTTGACAATTGTGATATCTAGTAGTGTTTTTAGTGTAAATAGTTGCATGCTTTTAAGTTATATGTAATTTGCATTGCATATATTGAAAGACCCATTTTCTCAAACTCTGAGCCCAACATTTACACCTCAGCAGTGCTGGAATACATCAAACTTTTTTAGTTTTCTTTCCTATTTGTATTCCAGAAGCTTGTTACACAGGGGTTTGTCCATACATCTTTCATAGCCTGATTTATTTAACATTTAATTCCTAAAAACATGGTGAACATTGATTTTCTTCTTTCTGTTGACTGTATTTTTTTCTGATTTATGGAGTGGTAAAAAGAGATATCCAAAATCCTCTGTTGACTCTAAAGGAAAATGAATCCTGGCTTTATCCAATGTTCAGATTTCTGTTGTATACTAGATTTTCTTTGTGATAGAAAAGTAGATTTGATTTAATGTAGGTGATCAGCTTGATGACTCATCATTAACAAACTGAGACATGCCGAGAATGATTTCTGCTGCTAACTTCCTGGGAGAAATGGTAGAGAAGTAATCTGACAAGCCAAATGGTTTGTTCGACAGAATCATCTCAGAATTCGTCATTTGGAAATGAGCAGGCACTAGGGAAAAAAAATGGATGAACCATCTGAGAGTCATGGGTCAAACACAACAAAACACAGTCTAGGGATCTTTGAAAGCTAGCAGTCAGTGTAGCCAGCAACATAGTTAGCATGTTTGTTAAAAATGTGTGTACAAAAGACACGGTTATTGTTTTCAGTGTTTTCAGACTACTGGTCATTTGTTGAGTTGAGCTTGCGTCAACTGTCTTCCTATGACATGTCAACAAATCATATGCATTTGTTTCACAATTTAACTTGGACGTTAATGTTAATGAGCGGTTGAGCAACACTTAAATGATGATTTGTGGTTTTGTCACTTAGGTTGCTTTTTGCGTGAACGGAGCATTCTGGTTTGTTTGGACAACTGTTAAAAAAGCAACTGGCTACAATTCATTTTCAATAGAAACGGGCAATATGGATGGATGGATGGATGGATATGGTAAGTATGAAGCTACAGACTGAAGCCCCAACACTTGTTGCTGTGTGATGGGTGGGACATGCTAATAAGCCAAGTTGAGCTGGCTTCAACTTGTTTCCACCTCTCCTCTGATGCAGTAAACCATCATCCAATCACACGTGTGTGTTTCCCCAGTCCATTTTAAACTAATAATGTCAACAAGCGCTCAAGCAATGTTTCAACAGCAACTCGTGGACAATGTGGCTAGCCGCACTTGGCTGTTTTGTAATTTGTTGCTTGTATTATGAACATGCATTTGATGCAATGCTAAAAGCCGGACGTTGATTGGTCCTTGCCTCTGTTGATCAGTCACAAATGCAGAGCTTGAAGCCTGTCAAGTTGGTCTTATGAGAATCTAGGTGCCTTGCAAAGTAGCAAATGTCATGAATGCTATAAACATTTTAAACATTTTGTTTATGTATTGCATTGTCTGTAAAGGTAAAGTTATTACAATTCAGTTAAGTATCTTGAGTACAATACAGGAAGAATACAGGAAAAAGACGACTGTTCCTATAGTTTGCTGATGACTTGCTGTAGACGTTTAGTGGATTTTTTTTCCCCTCCTACCACATGTTCCATCAGAAAGAAGATGATCATCTGTCATTACAAATTATGGGATAGCTGCCAGCCGTGTTCCCAACCTTTGTCTCCGTGTCTGACCCCTCTGCCCTTTAGCCTCAACCTTGACCACGACTGAGCCGCCGCCTTCATAAAAATGCGGCGCGAAACCCGCGATCAAACCACCCTAACACGGGCTCCTCCTTTGCGAACACCGTCGCATGCGCACGCGGAGCCACACAAAGTGAGCGAATCTGTTTTATTATGACGAGCTTGTGCATTGTTCATCCCGCCAATACCCAATCACTCATTTTCCCGCTAAATACCTCTCTCTCCCGATGGCTTCACTTGGCGCTCGGTCGAAAAGGTCACACAATTAAATGGCTAAGGCCTTCTGTTCATGTCATAGAATGGTGATGTATCACTCCAGGCTGGCTGTACGTGTACCTGACACACTGTGAGCATGAATATGATTTCAGAGATCATTAAAAATTTAACAGCGTGACCTAATTACCCGAGCTCCCTATTCAGATTCCAAGCAGTAAGTGAGATGGAGAGAGAGAAAGGAGGAGGAGGAGGAGGATCTGTGTATGGCAGGCTGAGCCTCATCTGGAATCAATTATAATTACTTTATGTTGCTACTTTGTCAATCAATATGGAACGAGCTGTAATGGATCGCCCAGGTGTCACATACTGTACTTAGAGCACTATTGTTTGTGTGTTTGCATTCGTGATGGAGGTCTCCGAAGAAATTGCTATAATTAGTGTGTTGGTTTAGTGTGGTATATTTAAGTGGATAAGGTTTGTGAGCGCTATCATTTATCCTGAAGTGGGTTGATTTAAATTTTAGAGTGGCTCTACTGTGCCCCATAAAGGAGGAAGACAGAGAGCACAGCACATGCATTTATAATGATATCCATCTGGAAGTATAGACAACACAGACGCAGAAAGGAAAAACTATTGTTTTCATTGAAATCAACTTCCTCTTAGGCTTCATGAGTGTTTCCTTTTTACCATATTGATCTGTCGGTAGTGAGTCACAAACAAGGCAGATTACCATTATCTGCTGTTACAAAGCGTTTCAGGAATCTTTGACTGAAGTCGTAAAAACCCGGGGCTTTTCACGTCTCTCCGCATCGATTTAACGCTCGCGAGAATGAATTGCAGATCAATTGGCTTACCTCCGGGCAGACTTAATGAGCAAGCAAAACACCGGGGCCCGTTGTTGTCCGCCTCTCGCTTCGCACTTCTCGCTGCGACGGAGACGGGCACGGGGGGGGAAACGGTGCAACGATTTCCAGTTTCCTGCCCCCTCGACACTTCTGAGTAACGCTCGGCCAGGCGCCGTCCATTAACCAAAGATGATTTAATTCATTCTTCACTCTTGTTTTGCCTCCACAAGGCGACAACAGAGCATTGCTGTGATATTTTGTCCTGCAATCTGTGCGGCTAATAACTTTCCGAGTCATTTTGCACTCAGTGACCAAGGCCTCATTACTCACTTTCCAAAGCCAGGCCTTTTTTTTTTTGGCATTTAAAAGGGACAAGTCATACAAGCTAACTAATCTTTGAAATATCACTGTGGTAATCACACTACAAGGATATAATGTTGTGGTGGGGGCTTGTAATGCCTACCAACACTCCATTACTCTGTGTTTATACTATTACATCATGCCAATTTCTTTGCCAAGTTGTTGTCATTGCCACATTGACTTGAATTTCAACTCTAATCTCACTTTCTCCCTGGCCTGAGCTTAACCGCTTGCCTGCTGTGTTTGAATCACTGCCTTTCACCCAAGCGCTGCACTATAAACATTTACCCTCTGCCCACCTGGGAACAATAAAGCCTGTTGCCATGTGGTAATCAGATGGCACAGCGAATCTTCTAATCACCGTCTAATACCCGGAGAAGAGGCTGGGGGCGCGCAGCTGACTCCCCTCCCTGTCTCGCTGGCTGCCTGTCACCAGACTCTCTGTTTATATCCGACTGCAGGACACGGCCTCGGCCTGGCCTCCTCGCTGCCTCACTGGCCTCGAGTGATTCCGCAGGTTCACCCAGGAGTCACGGAGGGAAGACGGGGGCTTTGGATTTCTATCTGGTTACTGTTTAGTTTGGCGGGGATAGGAGGGTAGCGCCTCAGTGTGGCTGCTGAGATGAAGAGAGGAGAGAAAAAAATCGGGGAAAAGATGAGACAGACAAAGAAAAGAAGAGGAGGGGTTAACAAGGTGGTCAAGAAGACAGGATATTATGCAGTTGGATATGTGCTTTAATCAATTATTTAGCAACTAAGAACAGCTTGATTGTCAGAAATGGTTTATAGTCTATTTTCATAATGACGAAAAGGTAAAAGAGGAGTTTTTTATTTACCTCTTATACACTTATATAATCAAAAAATAATGTAAGTAGACTTTTTCTTTCCTGTCTTTTCACATTTTCCTATCCATCTCGTTTTAAGCCCTCCATCCCACCCGGTGCTCTGCTTTGCCCCCATCCTATCCCTCCTCCACCACCGTATAGCAGTCAACAAGCTTTAACCACCATACTGTATCTTAGAAGGAGCCTGCAGCACTTCAAGAAGCTGTTTTGTGAACGTCGTCTTCCGGCAACCTGGACCTGAGCTGACTTCAGTCAGAAGCGGAGTATAATGCAAAAAGGGCCTCACAGCAGGCGCGCACAGTTGAGGGACCTGTGAGCAGCGTCATGTCGAGCAGGAATATTCAGAGCTCCCGTAATTGCCCCACAATGTTTCAGACTTCGTGGTGAACATGTTTCCCTATTGTTCATCCAGATTTTATTATACCGCAGGGTAAAAAAAAAAAAGTCTTGGTTATTGTATGAATCTGCGACCGTTGAATGGCGCGCTGTTCTGAATATGCAGGAAGCACGTCAACAACTCGCTCATACCCTACCATTAGTCTCGCCTTCTCCTGCTCTTATCCTGCTTTTTTTTCCCTTTAGAGAGAAAGGAAGGGAGCACTGGATGGATTGCAATTCATTGGAGTCTCATTGTATGCAGTAATATACACTATTAAGTGGCAGCATATAGAAACAAACCTTTGATTAAATGGATTTGAATCACAAAGAAACAGCAAGACCCCTCCTCAAGCTTTCAGTTAATAAGGATTGCTATTTGACTTGGTACCTGCGCACGCTGACTTTTGACACCCGTGGTTTTCAAGAGGGGTATTTCTGAGGACTCTCATATGGCGGCAACCCCAGATTAAATCAAGCCGGCTGTAATAAAGTATAATGTTATATTCATTTTGTCATCATTACTGATTCCAGTGCACTAAAAGGCTTGTGGATTATAATGAATTTCAAATAAGTTCAATGTGCTAATGGGAGAAGATGGAGAGTAGTGCGGATTACTAATATTAGTTAGGGCTCTATGTTTCATTAGACTGTATTAGGAAAGAGAATATTCAAATAGGATTCTTTTTTTGTGTCAAGTTGTTCTTTGATTGTCAGACAGTCCTGTCCCAATTACTCATTGTCAATGAGATCTCGAAACGGTGTTTAATGATAAACTTGCAGATTTGTTCCATATCTGTTTATTTATGTTATCCCACCTCGCAGACTGCGGCTTGTGGGAATAATAATAAAAAAAAAGAGTATTGGCACACACTGCTTGGAAAGCAGGAGGCGATACGATTGAAATAAAGACAAAATAAGATAAATAACAATGGCAAAGACTGCTTAAGAAATCCAGTCATTCTATACATAGAATTCAAGAGCTGTATTTATCCGAGAAAGGCGTGCAAATCTATGTAAGTATCTCCACTGTTTGCATAATAGATTAGAAATTAGCATTTTTGTTCATTTTCCATGTATGCACAGTGCCTGGAAGAATAACACTCCATGCATATCAGATCAGCCTGCCTACAATTTTGCGCAGTATATTATTTGACAATCTAAAATGTGTAATTTGCATGAAATTGCTTAATTAAAACACAGTCACTGGGGGTATTAATTTCTTTGTCTGACAGTGGAGTGTAGTGAGGGGAGAGCAGGGGAGATGTAAAACGCTGTCAGATAGCGCTGTCACAGAGGCAGAAAGGAAATTCTGCCACATTTCCCCCCACCGCCCCCCCCCCCCCCCCCCTCTCCTAACGGCACAGAGCGATGAGAGAGGATAACGCCTGCCCAGCTAATTTGGGTTATGGTGGTAAACGGAGGCCACTGCACTAGAAAGATACCAAAGGGAGGGAGGGATGGAGATGAAGGGGGGGGGGGGGGGGATCACTGAAAGAGATAGGAAGAGAGGGAGAGAGACTTGCATAGCTGCCTTTGTGCCATGGTATCATTGTTGTCCTCGGGGTGGAACCATGCCAGGCGGTTGGCAATGATACAATCATGTCAAATCCTATGGTGTACAAGTATTAGGCTAGTGGATGGGTATGGTTCTATATGTTGCTTGCTTGCTTGTAAGAATTTCACATAAAACTAGGCCCCTGGTTTTCAAGCCATTCATACTACGATTTAAATACAGCTGTTCCAAATTGCTACTCGCAAGTCTTTCTTTTTTTTTTCTTCTTTCCTTTGCCTCCTCTTCCGTCACAGAAGCATAAGCGCTCTTATTACGGTTTTGTTTCAGAGATGCAATCAATTGTGGAAAGCACAATGTGAGCAGCGGATCGAAAACAGCCACTCATTAATTGTTGCCCACCCTTTGGTGCGGCTGCACGGCGCCGCGTGCCATTATAAATGTGGGAATTGCGAGTGGAAAAGGGCAGAGAGGTAGGCGAAGGATGAACCAAAGAGATTCAGAAAAATACACAGGGAGGAGGAACTCTTTGGAGCATGACAAAGAGTGAGATTAAAGCTCCTTTCCCATTTCCAGTTGGCCCCGCGTCTGTGCGCGCGCAGCCCGCACATCTGTACCCTTTTGTCTTAAATATCAAAGGCAGCAAAGGCGCGTTAACATTTCAGTAATTCCAAAGTTACATGAGGAGGACATGGGAGGGTGAGCGGTGTGACGAAGAAGTTATCAAACTAAGAGAGAGAGAGAGAGAGACTCTTTTTCTTTTACACCGATGCTCAGCGCTGAGGAAGCTCTTTGCTAGCTCTTGTACTGTACCGCTGAGGGGTGGCGCTCTGCAGCAGTCAAAGCTTTTAAACAGATTCAGAATGATAAAAAGAAAAGGAAGGAAAGGTAAAAAGAAAGACTGAGACAAGAAAGAGAGCTGAAGACACAAAGCTACAGAGAGAGAGAGAGAGGAATGCGTATATTGGGTAACCAGAATTGAGGTAGACAGGCAGGTTCAGTAAGGGGTTCTTGTCACTGGTGTCAGCAGTGAGGTTGAGTCAGAGACAGAAGCACTGAGGGCAGGCTAACACTGACAGGACCTCCGCTGTAGCCTTGACGTCCAGCTTCACTGGGACCTTAATTGGTCCTTTGATGTCCCAGGAAAAGGTGGTGAAGGCAAAGGAAATGGAATCTGTCCCTCTCTACTGGCGTGCCATTATATCACCATACACTGTTTATTTATGAATCCCAACCTTATTTTTTCCTGAGTGCTCCTCGAGGGTGCTGTTACTTTAGCTCTCGTTCACTTTGTCTCTCCGTCCCTCCCTCCCTCCCTCTCTCTCTCTTCCCCGTGTCATCCTGCTGTTAGTTCGCGTCCTGGCTCTGCTTCAAAGGCCCCCCTTTCTTCTCCTCGACGAAAACAAATGAAGGCTGCAGTTGCGCGTCTCCATGAATGTTTGCCGTTTATTTATGTTATGTGTATCTGCATGCTTGCGTTCACATCAAGGCGGCCGAGGAGTGTGTGTGGGACGTTTTTTTTTTTTTTTTTGTGTGTGTGTGTGCGGCTGCGTGTGCCTCACAACCCCTGCTGCCTTTGCTGATCAAATGGAGCAACAAGGGTAAGTCCTGCTAATGTGGGGAGCTGTTTAGAGCCAGGGCCTCCTTTTGAAATGATGATGATAATGGATTCAGTCCTCTCATTAATGGAGTCCGAGAGCTCATTAGGCACCAACAAACAAGCTGGCGCAGGAAATGCCAAGTACCCCCATCTGCCTCTGTCTCCCATTTCATCCAAGGATGTGACCATGTTACTGTCATTTACCTCAAACCCTCCCATTCCTCTCCACAGGCACAAACACACACCAGGGGGTTCACACACACACATATATATACACACACACACGCACACACACAGTGCCATTTAGTCCTCAGCTGATCTACACTACCAACCTGCCAGCCTCTACAACCCAACTTCAAAGTGTCCCTCAGAGACCCTTTCTGGGTTCTGGGATCATGGGATCAAGAGGATTGAAACTGATCTTGTCTCTTTGGTCCCGCTCAGCCCTCTTTAGCCTCTTGTCATCAGCTCCCCACAGAGGCCTGGTATCACTGCACCTGCTTAGAAACTGTAAAAATTGTAATTTTTGCCTCTTTTCCCTCTCCGTGTCCTCCCAGATTAAAATTTCTCCCTCTTGTTCATGACACAATGACAGATAAAGAGCAGCACAGTGGTGTGATTATAGACTTGACTGTCCTCATCTCAATATTCCACCATTGTCACTTGTCATTGTGTAGCATCAGTTTTTGGGGGGCAAACGGGAGAGGGGAAAGAGATAAGTCTCCAGCGAAGGGAGCAGCGTAAATTAAGTCCCGACACATTTCGTTCATATAGGCACACTGAGTCATTCGGCTCTTGCGTATGTGTGACAGCTCTGATGGCTGAAGCTCTGGGTGGCGTGTCCGTAATTTTAACCTCACCGTCTCTCCTTATCTCACTCAAGTGCCAGAGCTTTGGCACTTGAGTGAGATTGAACCGCCCAGACGGCCGGATGGAAAGATGATCTTGTGTAGTTGGGAACTCTTTGGCTCAACAGGTTGTCAGGAAGAGCACATTTTAAACCTTTCTATCCCTTGCCTTTTCTTATACCCAGCCTTTCAACTGAGCATTAATATGAATGTGTGAGAATGGAAATATATTACACTTCATCCTTGCCATTAGACAGCCTTTTCTTTTTTTATTTTTACTTATACAGTACAATTCTATAGTACTTCAAACCAGTGCCTCAACACATGAATCACAAAGCATAATTAAATCAAATCATTAAACTATTTTTGATTACTGTAGACTTTTTGAAGTTCAGATTTACTGCAGGACTGTTATATTTGTTATCACTAGTGTACCTAATAAACTGGCAAGTCAGTGTGCAACCTCAACTTAGAGGGAGGGTGCCGGCTCAGTCAGGTAAATTATCAGGGAACCCCAGAGAGCCTTTTCTGACAGGTGAGTGAAGCTGTTATATCGCCACCAAGCACCACTGACAAAACCCGTAATTTCACCTTGCAGTGCACAGGAGTTGCTGGTTCAATACCGCCTCCATTAGTCGGTTGGTTTGTGTTATTGCGTGAGTTTGGTGTGTTGGCACGTTACTTTGAGTCTGAATTAAGACATTAATGAACACTAAAGTCATTCAGCGGCAGACCAGCGATTATTGTGTTCTGCATTGTAAAATTACTGTTTTTGTCAATGGAGTTTGGTGGCTTTGAAGAGAGTGATAAAAGGGCCTCATTTCCCAGTCGGGAATGGCTGTCAGAAGGCAAGGCAAAGATGTGATAATGTTCTAAATATAGCTTGCACATAAACTAAAGAATATTTTAAGTGGTTAAAGTGTGTTGTGCTGCTGACCCCGTCCACAAGGTCATTTGTTGGCTTCTCCGTCTGTCCTCTCTGCTTCTGGAGGCGTGCCGACCACCATCTACTCTAGATAATTCACTGGCTATGAATAAGTACCTCATACAACCCCACTTAAAAGAACCCAAACTATCCCTTTAAGACACATGGAGTACCGATTTATCAATCCTCAGGGAATCTAAAAAATTTTACTCACAAATTCACAATATAAATACTTGCATTCATTTCACATGTGGCCATCATGTCATCTAGGAAACGATTCCCATCCACTGGAACCAGAGATACGCGTTGACAGTAGTGAGTTTTTAATGTCTGTTTCAATTAACCATCTTTTGGAGTCCAAAAGAGTCGTCTGCAGTGTGTCGGAAAAGACACTCTGCAGATGACAAAGTCTTATCTGCGTTCCATTCCCTCTCCATCAGGGAGGGAAGTGATAGCTCCTTGTCAGGGAGGAGGAGAGATCACAGAGTACGAGCTCCCAGAGAGCGGAACTCACAAGGGTCCACTCCAGCCTCACAAGGACTCTCTTATCGAACATAATGATAACACCGAAATTATCAATCAATACTTGCCATTCTCTAGTTCAAATGCGTCGTAAACTTTACTTCTTTTCCATTTCTGACATATTTTTCATCAAGTATTCATTCATTAAAAAGAAGAAGGGAGCATTTCTGTGATAGAAGGATGTGTTGCCATTTCTTTCTTTTTTTTTTTGCATTATAATTATGGGCTTGAGGGATATCAATTAAATGTGTCCAATTACAGAATGCTTCAAAACTAGAATATAAAGTTGCGCCTCCTTTTTTGATCTATTTACTCGCAGCGGAGGCAACAGAGAGAAAGAGGAAGTGAGAAGTTTCAAAAACAGCCTCTGTTCCACATGAAAGGGGCATTTGATCATATTTTTTTATTTTTGTCTTAAAGAGAAAAGCTTGCCAATGAGCAGTCATTCCCCATTAAAGTCAAGCAAAATTATCAGGCCTGCATTAAGGAGCTTTAAAAAAAAACGAGATATGTATCATGCATGTGGATATGCATAAACATGATAGAGGAGCTTAAGTAGAAAATGAGATCTGATGCCGTAGTGAAGAAGAGAAAACCGGCGTGCTCGGAATGCATTTAAATTTAAATATTCATGTCATTATAATTCTGAGGAATGTGGAGCGACCGTATGATATTTTATTGAGGAGGTTTTAAAAAATGAATGCTGTCCCTACTCCTTAATAAAAATCCGCGGCTTTCACTCGAAGTAGTCAGTCACAGACCTACCGTGGGTCTTCCGTTGTGTGGCAGGGGGGAGAGCGTCGGGTGAGTAGACAGGAAGACAGGGCTCTACTCAAACTGGTGGACACATGAATGGCTGGACCGGACAGCAAGTGTGGCTCTGTGCCAACATGCAGTGAGGACTGTATCTCACAGAGCTCGCTGCTAGGTATCTATTAAATGTTCATACGCTGTTATCCCTGAAAGAAGAGTGAGGAAAGGATGAATAGAAACGTGAAGATCACCTTTTTATTCCCCTTTTTTCCCCCTCACATTCATGTCTGCAGTCTTGGTATACAATGCTCACATTGCTAACAAAGGCTAATGGTTTGTAGGACATTCCCACTGTTATAAAAAAAAAAAAAAGCACAAACTTCCCTATTTATATATATATATATATATAATACGCTGTCCATTTTCTTGCCCATTCATTCAAATGTTTTGCCGGTTTCTTTTATTGTGGCTCTTTATGTGGAAATTGGAGACTCTCTTGAGTCAATGGAAGCTGTTCGCTGCACTGAATCTGTGTCAACTACAGGTTTCAGATGTAAATGTAGTGAGTATACTTTGCAGTGGTCATTTATTCAATAATCGGACATACTAGGGCTGACAAAAAAAAAGAAAATCTTGTTTTTTTCCAGTGTTTGGGGCAATTAAACATAAAAAAATAAACAAAATGTTTGTGTGTTATCTGGAGCTTAGCCCGGTTCTTGCCCAATGTCAGCCGGGCTGGACTCCTAACCCGCCCACCAGTAATGTAAGCAGCAATAGATGATGGATGGATGGAGAGCATTCAATGGTGTCAATGTAATGAAGTACTAGCTACCCAGCAGTGTCACTTCCAGACAATGAGTTTAGAAACATTTTTGATGGAAATATTACAACAAACAGGTTGAATTTTGACATTTATATCCCCAGTATCGTCTCTTCTACCACAACGTGTGCTTATATATCTGTACAGCACATTAAGTGAACATTTTAACTCCTTAATAAAGTGACTTAGCTGAGCGGAAGAGCAACAACATAAGAACATCAGCCACAGTCCTTCTTAGTAAAATGAACAGTCAAGTTTATGTCAGGCTGCATGTTTCTGCTGGTCCACAGACCTGTTTTTATTGAGTAAAACTATGCCCCGTAATTTACTCGTGGTTCATTGTGTGGGACAGTGCTGCCCCCGTCAATTATTTGCTTCAATGCTTCCAATAATACTTATTTATTTCTTTTCAAAACTAGGCTTATTGACTGTGTAAATGGGTACCGCATCTTTCACGATAGGATGCCAGTGCCGGTTTCCTCTCCATTGGAGTCCTGTCTTGTCATACAGTTTACAGACAGTGTAAAATAGAGGTAGCTAAAGTTTGCTGCCTTTTAGTCTTGGTTTTGGAACTGGCACAGGAGCTGGCATCAGAATTGCTTTTGTTTCAGGTGCTGCAACAGGTTTGTCATACTGGTACACTTAGTCTTAATATATATTTTTTCACAAACACAGCGTAGCAGGCAGACATTGCAAAACCAAACGTTTATTTGGTGCTTTTCTGTCGTCCACAGCAGTTGCCATTACACCAAGTATGAAGGTATGAACGGCATTTGAGTGATTAAAGGTAGAAATGATTGAATCCTTTTCAAAATGGTTTAAAAATCGAAATGAATCGAACTCGTATTGCCCCGCCCCATGACCCTATGACGCACAATAGGGCGATGAAATCATTCTGTTATGATCCTGTCCTAGCTCCTTCGAGAAAGGACAGAGACGGCGAGAAGGGAGTAGATGGAGTCCTCGGTAATTTCACTGTTTGACTGAAGGCGAGCTACACCTTGTGTGCAAAGAGTCAGGACGTAGTGAACAGAGTGTGGAAGGATGGGTGCTGGCGGCGGCGGCGGTGGCGGTGGTGCTTATGGTGGGGATGACTGCTCTCCATCCCATCTTCATGTTAATTATCTTTTGTTTGCCCTTGATAATCCAGAGGCCTGGTGTGCTGCCTGTAATGAAAACCCTGAATCACAAGGTCTACATTTAAAGAAAAGAAAAAAGGAGGGGAGAAGAAAAAAAAAAACAATGCCGTTGTCATTACCACATCATCAGGGCATGATCAATAATGAATGAAACGCACATTAAGCAGGGAGAGGCAGGAGTTTATGAAAATGACTTGTGTGAATAGATTAAATTACAACTATTATTACTTCGCTTTTGATGTAGTGCGTCAAAGTAATTACAAAATGTTAAAAAAAAAAAAGCGAGGGGAGAGAAGAGACGGGGGGAAAAGCAGGGAGTCTTTCCTTCTAGAGTTATAAAATTGAATTTATGTTACGGAGAAAATCACGTCTCAAGTCGACAGTGCTTAATGTATTACTCCAAATAACATTTTCTTAAAATCGTCCCTTCTGCATTTCTGAAGAAAGATCATTAGAGTTTGAATAAAGCATTCACATCCACATGATGAAATGGTAATATAAACTCCTTTGTGTGTGCTTGTATGTGTTTGGCATTGAGTGAAATTCTGTGTGATAACCTGGCCATTAGCACGACTCATATTTCCACTCGTCTTTTGTCCCTGACGTCGCTTTACGATCACCATAAATCTCCCCGGCCAAAAGTGTTCAAACCTGCCGGTCCATTAGTTTACAACTCCACCCCGGCTTTTTCCGTTTCGAAAATATAACCAGCGCCACAAGGACTGGCATTGGTTATGGATTACACCCTCATTAATCATCACCTCCTTCATCTTCCTCTGATAGAAGCGTGTCATGGTGAATAAGCCAAACAAGATGGCCTCCTAAGAGCTGCGTGGTGTTTGTGATAGAGCTAGTCAAAGGCTTTGTCAGGGGATTAGGGTGTTGAAGGCAGGGCCGCATTTGGAGCAGCTAATTATCTATATGTTAATGGGACGTCACCGCATTCTTTATTCCGCGTGGCGCCTCGGCCCGCCGTTACATGTTTGTGTGTGTGTGATCGAGGACAAGCGCCGGGGAAAGGAAGGAGTTTTCTGAAATGACATGTACGGCAGTGATTCTCATTTGTTCGGGGGAAGTTTTCAAACTGTGGAAACGATGTTATTACACTTTGCCACAATCGCGCCTGTGTAATGTGCTATTTGCCATGCCAGGCCCGGATTTCGCAGATGGAAATTAGGGGAGAAAATTGCCACTAACTACTCAATTACAGCGCTTGATGGTTAGGCTGACCCCAGTTGGCAGCAATGGCAACACAGAGCCAATCACCTTCCCCAGATGGCATTAAATTAGAATAGGGAAAGAGGACAATTGCACATATTCATCGGAGAAAGACATTTGAATTACCTCAGATGCTTTGGCTTCATATTGAACAATTAAGTGCAGCGATGGGATTTTATGGGATGGTTTAGAGGCAAGGCGCTATGTTAGCATGATGGAGGCATTGTAAAAGAGCTCTGTCCTTGGATTTTCAATCTGACAATTAAAGGGGGCGTCGGTAATTTGAAAATTGTGCGAGGGACTATATTGTCCATTAATCCTGTCACAATTAAGGCAACATTTAGTTGTCGACCTGACGATACAAAATGTTTGGTGTGTGATATTCATTAAGCTTTACATCACTTATTCAAGTTGGATGAATTAAGCTGCAAGCATGCCTTAGTCTTTGCTTTTCTTGGAGACGGTAATTTGATTTGATTCTCCTTCCAAATCGAAAAGTTAATGTTTGGAGTCTGCGTTCCAGCTCTGGCCTCGGTCTCGGTATTCAGAGAGCGCCACTGAAAACTATTTTTGATTTTCTTGCTCTGCTCTTTGCTCAGTGTTTATGCTGTACTTGCGGGGAATAAATTGAGGTATCATGCTTTTGATCGGTGTAATATTTCACATTTAAGTTGATGTTTGTGCTGCGTGTGATGCGTTTACCCAGCTGGGAAAGATGATCTCCATACGGCACTGGAAAGCCTAATGCAATTACCTGATTTATTTTCCAGAGATCACTCCCTCACTTACAGACATTTAAAACCGCAGCGCATAATCTATTTGTACAATAGTTGGACGAGGTGGGTTTGTTCGGTTCCACTAATGCATACAATATCAAAACAGCAAATTTAAGAACCACCTTTGTCCGGAGTTTCATCTCCAGACTGTTAAACTAAGCATAGCAGCAGTGCTAGTGCTCTACGATAAACAACTTCTTTGAGTTTGAGCTCACTTTACGACCCGGCCAATATAACCAGAGCCAGCAGCTCCAGCAGCAGGCCTCTGCGGTTTCACCTGACAACTGGAAGTCGGAGGATCCCTCCTCATGTGATGTTTTTCTATGACAGAATCTGCAGCATCTGCAAGTCTGTAATCAGTGTAAACCACAGTTTAGCTAAGATGTGTTTTCCCCTGCCAAGAGCTCGCATGTGTTTACATTGCGGTGGCAGACAAAAGCTTTGACTAACTGTAGTCACGACCAGTGCTCTGGCAGCCACTGAAACCACTGGCAGGCTCCACACTCATTCATCTCATCTTTATCGCTAAATCTATGGCAGTGCCCATAAAGGACGGAGGAGATTAATTGTTTTAGGGATAACTCTTCTCCATTTGCAAAGCCTTTTATGTTTGTGTGTTATGTGTAATGTAGAAGTGAGTGTTTTTTTTTTCTCTCTCTCTTTAACCTGTGGAACAACATAGTAAGCGAGCACCAGTTTAGACTCTTTGAGTGTGCGTGTGAATGTGTGCGCATTTGTGCATACCCTGCTATGGAAGTGACAGAAATGCTGATGGAATTCTAATACGGTGGCTTATTCTCACGACTCCAGGCAAAATGGCTGCAGCAGCAATAGCAGCAGATTTAGCCAAGGAGGGCACTTTTGGCGTGGAAGTTAACAACCCCTCCTATCCCCGTACACACACACACGGATGCGCACACACAATTCTTCCCAGCTGAATCAGTAATAACACTGATTCAGTGACTTTTTTTTTTTTTTTCCATCGCTTCGTCTTTTTATCTTGCCCAGGCTGTTTGCCTATGCATCGTCACTGGAGGGGCAAAACACATACCCGTCCTTCTTCCATATTCAGTAGGTGTAAGACATCAAAACATTTTCATCATTAAAATGCTTACCATTTGTGGCCTTTGTAGCACAAGAATATACAATAGATTTAAATCTCCCCATCCTCCCGGAGAGCAAAACAAAGAGTGCTATTAGTTCTTTATAGTAACGGAACGGCATCCCAAGGTTCTGCGCGGGGACCTACCTTTTGGGATCAATTATGTGGCCACAGGCTCTTTTTAAAAGAGCTGCACCTGATTAAAACTCTGCCGGTTTCCCAAGGTCCCTTTGTGTGGAGTGCCGAGGCCCTCGCCACGGCTATTTATTAGCATATTGTCTTTTAAAGGTCATTGTCTGTTTTGCACGGCCCCACTCTATCTAGAGTAGGTCGCCGTCAGATTCACTTTGCTATTGTTCTGCAGCACTTGCTGGTTGAGTGTGTGTGGGGGGGGATTAAGATGCAGAAAAGTTGTGTGCTTTTCACCCCCCACGGACAGGAGTTGACTGTAGTATTGATACAGAGGCGCATGTACACACCAGTGGCTCCATTGTGGAGGATCATGGCACGCTGTCACAGCCGATGGGTTTTTCCTCCGGCTTTTCTTCCTTTATTCCCCTCAACTACACAGGGAAGTAGTCTGCAGCAGCCTGACGTGAGCTGTTATCTTTGTCTAAATCAGTTGTCTCAGAAGTACCTCGACAAAAGAAGGGAGCATGTTCAACATTGGCACACATCAAAGAGGAGCTGTAGAAAACTCGGGCCGGCTAGCACGGCTCAATGGGGCCGACGGCGGGGCATTGAGGGAGCGTCTGCGGATGAAGCCGTCGGAGATGGCGGTAATAGAGGGGAGCATGGAGGGAGCGAGAGCGAGGACCTCAGTGGGACAGGACGCAGAAGAGACCTGCCTGTTTGCTTCAGATGTGGTAAATGCTGGCTCCCCGTAGACTCCATTAGAGCTTCATCTGAGAGAGAGGGAGAGAGGAAAAAGAGGGGAAAGCAAAAAAAATGAGGTGCAGGAAAGAAGAGGGGGAGAACAGAACGATGGAGAAAGGAAAAGACGGTGGAGGAATGATGAAAACAGGAGGAACACAGTTGCGTCAGGGTCCTGGAGTGCCTGTACTCCTGTCACTTTTAACCCTCGGTACATCTGCAAAATTGCAATGAATTCCACCTTGCACGTGAACCGCTTCCCCAACTGTAGTTTTCTTCCTCCTGAATTGCAAAGTGCGGCTATAATTGGTTTCCTTTAGGTGCATAATCACCAACTTACCCCACACATGTCAAACAGCTGACCTAAGTCTTCTGTCAGCGCGACAGATTCAAGACCGAAACAAAGCGCCTGTCACCGTCATATTGGTGATCAGAGAATGCAAACTTAAATATGATTTATGCATATACCGTACAGATTCTGGTAAAGTGGCTGTTGTTAAAGCCAACTGTGCTTGCAGCATTTACAGGATATTGGTAGAACGTGAAGTGGCTTCTTGGCCAGGAAGCAACATGACTTAAAGATTTGCTAAAATCTAACATCATATGAAGGTGGTGGACTCCCATAACAGTGCATGTAGTTTATGGCAACATAAATCCCGCCATGTTTAATAGCTTGTTTTATCCCATGAGGTATACAAATGCATTACATTAAAGCAACGTGGAATGAATTTCAATTTAAAGTTAATCCATATTGGCTTTGATCTGTTTCTTTTTGTTGTTGCCTTTATTAGGCAGTTGATAGTTTCAGGAAAACAAGTAAGAAGGGGATAGAGAGATGACATCAGTATAAAACTGTGGGCATTACAGGCTACCAAGGCGACCCATGTGTTTCGTTTTTAAGAAACAAAAGAGTTCAATCCTACATGTGGGACTATAAATTGTGCTTCACTTCAAATTTCAGCAAAGCATAGGAACAAAGGGTGCATTATGAGTATGTATTGTAGAAATGAAATGTGAAACGTTAAAGGATCACTGAGGACAAATCTACAAATCTTCTCTACTGTGGAGCCAACCATGTTGCACCGCCGAGCCAAAGACTGGATCTGGTAAGGGCCTTTTGCATTTTTACATTAAAGTTGCAGCCACACTTTTTAATCCTGCATGTTTGGAAAGGGAGGGGCATTCAGTTGGTTGCCAGCTCACAGCTAGATGCCACTTAATGTTATAGACTGCTCCGTCAAGCCGTTTGAGGACTGCTACAGATTCAAGAAATGTATCCATATCTATAGTGTGGACACCAGAAAAGAGCACAATAATCCTATATACTGACCTCTATTTTGAACTTTTTTTTAATATAGTTTGGTTGGTAGACCTGCAGATATTCAAAATAATTTGTGTACATTTGTCTTGTTTCAGGGTTTTAGTTGTCTGCCTTGGGTTATAGATGTGTACGGGAACTGGGAGTCCAAGCTGACGGTCGTTCTGGGGCCAGTGTCTGGCCATTGTTTTTGTACTGTGTCCTTCATTGTTGACACTAGTTTGGACAACCATCTGTGAACTTTTGGCCGACTGAGCAGGTTGAACTGGTGGCAGAGCTCGTTGGTGTAAGACATCATTCTGATTGTTCAACTTAGCAAACCAGGGCAAGAGAAAGAGAAACCAAACTGAAGACCAACTGGTTGGCATAGTTCGGAAGAGGTCACATCTGTTTGACGGTTTATATATTTGCAGTCCTACCTTGTACGTCTTCCCTTTTTGATTGACGATTACAGACGACTGACACTTGCTGGTCCTCTCATGCAGTTGAAGAACATGCTAGTTGGTCCCTGGCTGTGGTCTTTGTGGCTGTAGTCTTTGCAGATTTTAGCTCCGACACATGATTTACTGTCACTGTTGGCCTTTCGCAGCGCAAGTTCTTTGATTACCTTGGTGTGTCTGGTGCATCTTTTGGCTTGTTGAATGAGACACATGTACACCATCCCTAGGACATCTGTGTTTGACACTTGGAGTTACAGTTACAACTCACTAAACACACTGAACAGAAAAGCGCCTCGCTGCACAAAAGAAACTCTTTTTTTAGATTGTAAAAGTGTTTTTGTCTGTGTGAAGACACTCCTTCTGCGGTATCGTGTAAATGAGAATCAAATGGGGGGGAAAAAAAGTGTGGAGGTGAGCACTGCGTCTGATGAGACATCCAGAGATGACAAGGTGCCTCTAAATCCGCTGTTTCTTAAACTCCCTTTTAAGCAAAAGTGCCACATTGACAAATTTAAGGAGGAGCGAGGGAGATGATCTGTGCAGTTTGAGGTCACAGGGGAAAGAGGTGCTCACTGTTTTACATCCAGCTGAAAAGACTCGACTCAACTCTCACCTGGTGTGATGACTTCACTTTTACTTGATGAGGATGTGTGTGTGCGTGTGTTACTGAACGTTTTGCGTGTGTGCGACCAGATGTCGACCACAATATAAAGATGAGTAAAATCCTTAAATGTGAGGACGTTGTGCTGATCCTCGCTCCTTTAAAGGGCCGTTTGAAGGTTAATGCGCGAGTTTATGGTCAATATATGAGCAGCGGGCACGGAGGGTTCCCTAAAGTGTGGTAATAAAATATTTGTGTGTCATGCAGTAGAGGTAGTTGTTCACATGTGCAGAAAGGTTGGAGCTGGTGGGAGGATGTGCATGTGTCTCGGCTTTTACAAGCCGAGTGTGTTCCTGAAACACTCCCTCTACCTCGGAGGCAGACAGAAATAGAGATGAAGAGTCTGCGCCGTGTGTTTGTGTGTGTGTTGTGTTTAGGGAGGGGCAGAACAGGGATCATGAGTGACTCCAGGCATCCAGCCACATCTGACTTTGATTAATTGGCCTGGCGTTCTTCTGTCTCTCCACTGGGCAACCTGACAGAGAGGTAGAACACAGAGCAGCTCAGCACCACCAGGGATGATCTGTCTTTTTGTTTTCTTTTTTTTTTTTTGTGTGGGTGTGTGTGTGTGTCTGTTTCACTCGTTCTCTGCCCCTATCACTGTCTGTTCTCTCTCTCTTTCTCCCCTCCCTCTTTCTTTATGCTAGCTGTCAGCAGGTGAAGAAGACACACTCCACAGAGCTTTGCCAAGTTAGCTCAAATCACTCAGGCGCACCTGAAATCACTTCTCACCAAGGGAGGGGATATAATGCAGTTCATTGTTTCCTGACAGAGCTTGTGGATGTACACAACTTTACCGTCGAAGAAAAAAAGAAAGTTAAAGACAGTTAAGATCTCAACAAGGACCGAGGATGTTTAATCACAGACACCACGTTATTTTTAAAGCATATCTGTCAAACATACAATATATCTCCTCTGTCAAATATTGCAGGGTCAGTGTGTACTTTCTTACCATCTGTCGGGGGTGTTCTCTTTTAGCCTGTATTACAAATGATTATCAGACGGCGATACAGTTTGTTCTGAAGTGGCTTTACAGGAACAAGTTTAAGAGACTGACGGTGATTCAGAGCCTTGGCTTCTCCATCTGAGACGTTCTTATAAGTGAACTTATTAAATCACGGGGAGAAGTACACACCTGTCACAAGAAGACGAGCACGGGTTTTCTTCACATTCTTAAATGTTTATGTTGTATGCATTCGTCACCATCGTGCTGTTTAATCAAAACGCCGTATATTGTAATCTCACGACAGTCCAGTGAAAAGAGAGAAGTTAATCACTCCCATCCTGCACAAATGATTCCGCTCCTTTAGTAAACAGGTGCTCTCTGTGGGGACTATGTGGGAGAAGCTATTGCTAATGTTGGAGAATCTTTCAGGGACTGTATTTGCCGCTGAATGAAATGTCTGGAAGACAAATTTACCTGGTGTTGCCAACTAATATCAATGACTGGGAATATGATGATAGAGAATGGATCGTAGACTGTATATAAAGATAGTCGAGGCCTCTGTAGAAGCTCAGTGCGGAGGGTCTGGTATCATCTAAGCATTGCCCAACGCAAAAGGTAGAGCTGAGTTAGGTGGGTGATGCCAAGATAGACAACTAGAGCCTTGTGGCTACACCCATATCTCACCCATCAAGACCATACCATTAATTATGTATTACTTTAAGTGTCAATACACTTTAAACAGGTGTGTTATCTAAAAATTCACCATCCTGTTTGTCAGATTTGACTAAGTTGCGACTTCTGGGACTGAAAAATAAAGCACGTAAGTGCCATAAATTGCAGTTCCTCAAATGACCACTTGAGGCTGGCTACAGAAGTGAGTCTCTTCCTATAGACTGTTAAAATGCCAAACTTTACAGCAAAATTAAACCGTTTTACAACCTGGTACAAACAACAGTTTTGCTCTCTATAGCTAATTTCCCCGTTCTTGATGATCGTACATGGGGTACATTTGCTAAATTTTATTTTTTCAATTACATCAAGGCTTGAAGTTATGTGTAATTTAGGACGTGGTTGCTTTGACTGACAGGTGATTGCCCTCACTAGCCACGATTCTTGGCTTCAGGAATCCCACGATGATGCCAGGGTCTCTCTGTTATATTTATTTAGCAAGTGGAATTGACTCACTTTTGAAGCCTGCCTCAAGTGGCCGCTTGAGGAACTGCAGGGTTGGCACTAAGTCAAAAGTTTTAATTGACATGTTAATTTAAAAATATATCTAGTTTGAACGTTTAATGTCAAACTGTGCCAAACTTTGAATCGCAGAAACTATATTTCCAAGTTTTCAGGTAACTTCGGTGTTTCTGACTAACTGGGCAGTTTCCAGTATATTAGCCTTTCATCTCTCGACAGGGAATACACGGTGTTAACATGCAGAAACAAGTGGCATGTATGACTGCCAAGTCCCCCCCCCCTCCCCCCACACCACCTCTCTCCCCCTTTCCTCTCATCCCTTCTACCGTCAGTGTTTAACCCCGCTCAATTTGCCCGTCTGGATGAAACAATACATGTGATCAGCGCGTGTAATGGCACCTTATTAACCCCAATTACCACAATTAAAACCCTGCTGCCACTGGGCCCCTTTCAAGTCTTAATTAATCAGATGGCAGCGAAGAGGCCGTTCGGTGCCCCCCCCTCCTCCCCTCCTTCCGCCCCTCTAAACACAAGACACGTGTACACACACTCACGCTGGCACCCGTGCACACCTTCTCCCCAGCCTTGACCGACCATGTGGCCTCGCTAAAAAGCACATCTGGCGGAACAAAACGTCTCCATGCTGGCAAACAAATGCCTCGACTTTACAAATGAAAGGCAGTCCTCTCTCTGCGTGTTTCTGTCTCTCTCTCTCTCTCTTTCCATCTCTGTGATGTGGGTATAATGAACATTACAAGCCCCCTTGGCACAGTGCCTTATTGGGAGGGTTTGGAAAGCTGCCCAGTTTGTTCCTCACTAATTGCTTAATTGATGCATTGTTTTTACTGATGATACGGATTTGCCCCCCCTTCTCGTCTCCTTTCCCTCCCTACTGCTGCACATGGATACAGATACAAAAGGAATTACACCCTATTAGCAAGTCATGGTCCCTTTCAGCAGACTGTATTAGAGACTTAAAACCATTGTGATGGCTTCCCTAATTGAGCACAACCACTTGATGTAACATAATGCCATGTAAATAAAACCACTTCCCCCCCTCCTGCTCACGTTTCATAAGCAGCCGCAAGAGACAAATGAACATCTAGCCGCCATAGTGCTAACAAGAGACTCTTTTATAGCCATTGCAGAAATCACTTAAAGATTACTTGCCAAGAGACCTTTATTTGTTGGTTGGGGCATTAACTCCCACTGCCTTCATGTGATTTCCTCCGCCAAAGCAATAACGTGCAGAGAGTGTGTGCCTATGTGTCCAGTCAGGATGAATTTGGTTGGTGTGACTCCTTGGCGAGCTTAATTACCAGGCTACGGGTTAATGAAGGCCTCTCTTGGGAAAAAGCCTCGTGGTAGTGTCTCTTATGAGAATAGACACACTGTTTAATGCATTCCTTTTCTCTAGATGACTCGTTTTTTTCCTCTCAACCTCGCAACTCCGAAACAGGCACACACACACACACACACACACTGTATGTTAGCGTGCACACACATTGCTTCTGCATATTCCCACTGATGTCTAGGATAAAGAGGATGTTTTTCGCCTCCATCCGTGTGTTTGTCCCCGGCTCCGTCAGAGAGCAATCCCTCTCTGACGGCTTCCTGCCAAGAAGGGACCAGGAAACCGGCTAGATGAAGGAGAGCGCGGTCCACTGAGAGATGCTGAAGACACAAACACACACACACACTGTGACACACGTGGTCACAAACAGGGATGCTTGAATGCACGTCGTGCGCACAAACTCACAAATACAGCTACAGGCACATACTGTATGTACACACACACACACACGCATGCACACACAAACTTCAAGGCCTCAGAGAGAGTGAGAGAGAGCTAGAGAGAGTAGGATGTTATTTATTCATCAGCCTTTCTTGTAGTCAGGAGGCAACAAGCCCCCAGAGCTGTAAACACACAGAGACACAGGCCTCGGTGCGCTCCAACCCAGGGAATAACAAGTGGTCCCAGTATACGAGCATGCACACACAGATGTGGGATGCCTGCACAAACACGTGCGCACATTCGGGGTGTCAGAGCCCTGACATGGCAAAGACAAGACAACATCCTCCCTGGGACTAAAGGAAGACAAAAGCAGACGCAGGACAGGGCCTCGACAAACCAGCCGGCATATGTAAACCACCATTACAGAATCACAAAGGAAGAGCAGACTTGATTCCAAAGCATGATAAATTGATTTTTGTACTTTCATACTTACTTTGAGTGAATATTAATTGAATGAGGCGGGCAGGATGGGATGGGAGGGGAGACAGGCAGGGAAATAATCTAACGGAGAGGGGGAAAAAAAGTGCTGAAGGAATGGAATCTGGCATCCCTGCGTAAAAATAGCATCCCCTGCAAACACATTTGCTATTATCTCTTTGGTGCAGCGCGGCGTAGTGCAGGCTGCACTCCGGCCCCCCTATGGAGCCAGACGGCAGCATTTACATGAAGGCTGAGCAGGAGAGTGGAAATTACAACTATTGTGACTCGCCTTTCTGCAGGGTTTATTGCATTATCATAATGTGGCGAGAGAGCACGATGGCTGCGGCGTCAAACGACATCTGTGGTGTGAAGAAGAGGCTTCGGCGTCTCTGCGTGCGCCCTCGACTGTGACTTTCTGTCTTTCTTTCATTCAGACTTACTTCTGATTCACTTTTTATTTTTTTCTATATGTACACGTGTGTTGGTGCGTGAGAACAAGCAGCAGCGCGCCCACCCAGGCAGGCCACTCTGGTCCAGAGAGGACGGAGTTTGTAGTCAGATCTGCAGGGACCTGCTCCGAGCAGCTGTTCACTTGCCACCCCGAGTGTGTTTGCGCGCATTCACAAGCAATATCTGTGTGTTTTGTTTGAGTTTGCCGAATGCCTGTTTGTGTGTGTGTGTGTGTTTGGATTCCTCTGTTCACAGATGCAACCGCGTTCCGATTCACTTTGGTGATTTCTGCCACTTCAAGCACTCCTCTCCTTCAATGCTCTGTGACCGAACACCTGCTGTACGGCGATCTTTTAATGAGCGATCCACCTGAGAGAGAAGGAATAAGGAGCAGGAGGAGGAGAAGGATTTCACGGGTCTTTCTTTCTTTATTTCCTTTTCTTCAGCCGGCCCACCTGTGCCGTGTTAAGAGATGTAAAGCGAAGCATGAGCTTGGCTTTGATTAGCATTGCCATCCCGTCGCACAAGTGCAAAAAAACAAGCGATGCATTAGCAAGAGGAGGAACACATCCAAACACAGGAGTGTGTCCTCAGAGCTCGCACAATTTACCATTTCCCATGCTGGCGGAAAAAAAACCCCCCAAAACAAATGGGTGTCCTCCATGGCATGCTACCTAGGAGAGAGAGTACCCACTTTTTCCATTATTCCCTCTCATCTCTACTAGTTTTCACCTTTCACTCCTCAATATTACTCAGTGTGTGTGTGTGTGTGTGTGGCTGGCTACAAGTATGCATGCACTTGAGCCTATATGTGTGTGCGTCTAGAGTGTGGGTGTTTGGGCAGCGCTCAGTCTGAGCGGCAAGGAGGTGATTTGTAGCAGGGGCCTCGACTACAACGCTCACTTCAAAAGCTCCTTCAGGATGCCGCGCGCTCTCATGCTCGCCCGCTCTCCAGGCCCAAATCAGCGGGTGGATTCCTGCTCCGCGCGGCATTAACCTACCATTTCCCTCATCCTCCTCATACATTATGTTCTTTGAATCTGTGTACATAATTAGACCTTTGGGTTTACTCAAGCCGCTTGTCTAATTTATTTGGCAAGCATACACGACGGTACATGCACTTTTTGTCCCCCCCGTCTGTGACGATATAAATGCTGGGCTCTTAGTTTTTTAGAAATCAGGTGGCTTTTATTTGGGTGGGATTATTTTTTTTTTTTTTTTCCTAGCTTGAGAAAAGGCAGTTTTGTTTTTTCTGTACATGCGGTTAAAATCAGCTCCTTTGAAATGGCTGTTTTAAGTCTGCATAGCGCAAAATGAAAAGTTTTTTTTTCCAGAAGCACGAGACGAGGAACAGTTTCTGCAATATATCACATCTTTTTTTGAGTTTTGCGAGTAATTTCTTTTGACACTGAAACGACTTCAGGCTGACACATTCATTGAATGTACCCCTAATACTCTGAAGGCTGATCAAATAGGCCGGTTTTATTTGTACATACACCATTAAAAGCCTCAATAGATATGTTTTCCCTCTTAAAGGCAAGTCTGTGGGGGGTGGGCGGCGGGTGCTTTGCGTCCCGCTAGCGCTATTTTTTTTTTATTTTATTCCTCCACAAACAGTCACAATCAATTAGCGAGCCGGATCAGGCCGAAGCTCCGTTTATTTCCAGATGAGGACTTAACCGTACATGAGAGAGGAAGTGTTATGAATGGTGAAATATTGATGCTGTTTGTGTAAATGCCTTTGCTTACGTCTCTTTTAAACTGTTTATAAATTCTAATGCGGGGCCTTTGGACTCCCGCAGTTTGAGTTTGTTACCATTTAATGCAGTAGGGCGGGGAGGCGATGAGCAAATAAGCAAAGGCCTGCAGAGATTGCTAAGTCGAGCTCTGAAGTGCAAATGAGCTCCTTCCTCTCCTAGATTATGTTTTTTCGGCGCTGACACTGAAACACTTGACATGGGCTTATTTCAGCTGGAATTACCCTCCACTTCAGAGTCACGGCCAGTAAAACATATAAAGACAAGGTGCTTAATTAACTGAAATCTCATCTCCTAATTGTTTTTGTGGCGCCATTAGTGCTGTGTAATATCACAGCCCGGCGTAGCTGTCTAATGACTTGCAAACAACAAAGTCTGAATGAAAAACTTGGACACCTATGTGCCATGAGACAATTATACAAGAAAATGTATTACTCCCAGCTGACTAACACACTGTGCCACGTTTGAATTAACCGACTGTCTGTGTTTATATTTGGGCAAAACTTTGTTGGAAACCTTTCACCTTCTAAAAGCCACTGGCACAGCTTGACCGTCTTTTTCCTCCGCTGGAACAGCTTGAGTCGAGGTCTGATTAAAAAGCACAGACGTCGGCTGTGTCTTCCTGGGAGGTAAGAGCTAGCTAGGAGCTTGGCCGGGGCCTCGGGGAAATAAAGATTTGGATCGAGCTGATTTGAGTAGATGAAGATAGTGCAGTAATTACAGGCATCCCAGATCTCAGCAGTAGATACGGGGAGCCCAGACCCAGAGCTTATGGGAGTGTGATAGAGATGGGGGTCCTGTGTATTGGCAGGCAAGTGTGGTGGATGATGAAGGGAGTGGGGAGTCATTCTGTCACTGATCCATAAAATCACATGAAATAGGACCCGGGGTAAGTCGCTAACTGCGTGACATCTCCCGTCATGGTACCAAAATAAATGTATGCCAGTCGAAACAGACAAAAGCAGTTGTTCTGTATGCATTACTAATGCGATTTCAGCTTTTTCCTGCCGTTATTAAAATCAAATTAGCTAAGCCTTTTCTCTCTCTTTATTTACACCTTTCTTCCCTCTGTCTGTGCTCCTTAATATTGAGTTATATAGAAAATCTGTTGAAAATTATAAGGGTGATTACGGATGGAGTGTAATTTTCCCCACTCTGGTGACAGACACTAATAGGACTCCATTGTTGTTAGCATTTAGCCTGTCCTGATTACCTTGTTTTTCATGGCTGCATCCTGAAGGTGGGTCTCCATCCCGCCAAACCTCCAGCCCTCCATCCCTCCATCCCTCCTCCTGGGTGACATTTCAGACGGGGCCCTGAGGGCATTCGGAGGGGAGGCATCGAACAAGGTAATTGCGGCAAGGTTTCCCCTCGCTAAATTAACCTCTGCTCGGAAATTTATTGGCCAGCCGCTCTGCAGAATTATTTAAACTTGCCGTTATTTCTCCGTTGAGCTGGGAGAGACCCTGTCTTTGTGCGCTTTATTTATATATATTTTTTTGGATTTCTTGTCTTTTTGCCTCTTTACTCAGAGGTTTGGTTATGTGGAGATGGAGGATGTTTTGGGCAAGTGACAGCACCGGGTAATTCATTACAGACAGACCCTTGGAACATTTTTAACTCCTCACCTGTGGAAATATACATGAGGTTTCGTATTCTTGACGGCCGGGTGAAGTCAGCGCACTCCCAAGGGTCAAAACGGGGGCACAGTACAGTACTTAAACTGTCTCTAATGTATGCTGCTCGGGAAGAAAGCCAAAGAAATTTGTCTTTTTTTGCCATTTCCATTCTCTCTTTGGCTGCCTTGTCCCTCCCATTTTGTCCATTTGAACCTGACTCATGACTCCAGCTTAATAGTTGTAATAATACTGCTTATTATGGCCGTGACATTATACATTCCTCCATTTCCCTCCATCGCTTTGGAGCAGTTGTTTTTTTTACTGAGACTGGAAAACTCTCGGAACAAAAGATGTAGTTCCATCTGGACAGAGGTTTAGGCGGTATTGACTTTCTGTCAGAAACACCAACTGGAACATTTGTTAGATTTTCATAACTGTCATTACTACACACCTCAAGAGTTTGACCCCATGGATACAGACTATAAGGTCTGAATGGGCGCCTTTTATGACACATTAGAGCAACTTTGTGGAAATCAAACGTGTACAATATTAATATTTAAGAGGAATATTAAGGCATCTCAAACCATTAGGCACCATGATCTTGGCCCTGTCTAAACTTTCCTGGTGACCATTACAGATAGGGATAAGGATAAATGGATATGCTTGAAACCTTTTCTATCTTTTTGTGTCCTCTATGTAGCAAAATAAATTACCTCGGGTTCAGTTACCGGAGCTGAACTAATGTTAAAGTGTCTCTTTTGCTGCTTGTGTAACTGAAATATGTCGGCCGGTTCTGAATAAACATCAATCTCCGCGCCTCTGCCCCTGGATGAGATGATTGGCCAAATCGTAAAGCGGAGACAGCTGGTGGGGTAATGTCAACTCGGGCCGGGATGGACAGCCGGCGCGTCGTGATTTACATCGCATCTGGCATTTTGGCCAACCGACGGAGGAGAGTATCAGTCAGATTTATTTGACTTTTCTTTCCTCTCTTCCTCCTCTCCTCGGCTCTTTCCTCAGCTCGCTGACAGGCCCTCAAGTCATTCTAGTGTGTCTACACATGTAAAAGGCTCCTTTAAGGAGGGAGTTAGGAGGTTACACTCCCCCAGCCTCGCTCTCGTGCTTTTTGTCTTTCATTGGAGTGCTGCCAATTTACCGGCGCAGTCCATAACGAGCGGATCGGAGATGGGGAACCGGCTGTGTCAGAAGCGGGTGCTCATCCCTCTGACCAAGGCTAGTTTGTTGTATATATACGCTGCATAGCGTCCCATCATCCCTTACCGCGCCAATTTGTGCATCAGCTTATGATAATGGCCCGATCATAACGGGGCAGGCTGAAATGAGATCGGCTACGACAGTGCTGACCTTTCAGCGGAGGCGGGAGTGGTAAAGCGGCCACGCCATAACAAGGTCTGTTGAGTAAGCAACTTACAAGGCAAGGTTACTGTTCCAGGAAAAAAAATGTATGAGAGAAATAGGAGGGAGAAAATGTGTGTGTGTGAGAGAGAGAGCGAGAGAGAGACAATGTTCTGATTATGATTTCACAAGTCGATTAACTTCTGTGAGCACCTGTGTGTGTGTGTGTGTCATGGGCGTTCTGCTGATGCGGGTGGTTTCGAGAGCGTGCAGGACACTGACGGGCAGCGCGGGTTGATGTAGATGATCTTTACGCATCAGATGGAGAGGCATCAATCTCAGCTGAACGCCTGTGGACCCTCCACTGAAATCCACCCCTTTATCCACTTGGGTGTGGAAGGCTGTACGTTCAGCGTCAGCCGACACCGATGTTAAGGTTAGTCACGCAGAAACTATACATTTTAACATTTGCCATAGTGTGTTTGTGAATGCGTGCGTGGCCGTGTGTGCTTGTGCAAGAGGCCGCGCGTCTCTCTGGGTTTCAGGGCGCACACATCCACACCGCCACCCTTGCAGGTTTCCCTTAGATGTTTTGCCCCTCTATAAATAATACAGCTTCCTTTGGCCTTGCTGACAGGACCTGTAATGGAGTCTGCATCACCAGTTCGACTGACTGACCAGGTGACTGCCCACTTGACTGACTGTTTTATCTAACTGCTGGAGCATGAAGCAGCCAGATCACTTTTACCCTGACAACAAGTAAGGGCAGCTGACTATGTGTATGGTAGTGTGTGCCACTTCTTGTGTTTGTGTGTTTTTATTGTGTATCTTCACGTGTCACCGTCCCTCTGTTTTGCTGCATGAACATGTATGCGCTGCCTAAGTGTACATCTGCCTGTACGGTGACACAAAAAGAAGTGAGGGGGTGCGCACGATCAATCTTCATTTGGTAATTTATGAAGGCGTCCGGTTGTCAGGTATCCAGCGGCGTCTGGTACAACTCATTCTACTGTGCTGGAGGGGGGGGACCCCGGGATATCTGCGCCTCCTGTCACCTCCCTCCCTCCTCGTCGCCCTCTCGTACAGTGCCTGCTGCCGTCAGCAGCCCAGAGGCATAGCAGAGAGAGAGAGACGGAAGACGAAGCGAGAGAGGAAGCCAAGCGGGATTAACCCTGTGGCCACCCACGGCAGGTGCTGAGGCAGCCACGCGTCCAGCCTCATTAAGGAAAGGGAGAGAGGGCAGTGTGGCAACAAACACAAGGGGGAAGCTGGGAATGTACATACTGTACCTACTGAACACAAACACACTCACATCCATTAAACCTCTGTGCCGTGCCTCCGAGACTGGCACCTATGTGGGGAAACATTGACACTTTGGAGGGTGCCTGTCCATTTTTTTCTCCTCTTTCCCTTTCTTTCCCCCCTTATTTCTCACCCCCATCTCCCCTTCCTGCTCTCTCCCTCGTATTCCCCTCTCGCTGTTTTTTCTTTCTACTCAACTACCTGTGCTACTTTCGCTCCAGGATCGTTTGCATTGTGCCCTCAGCTGCACGACTCTCTCCAGCTCTCTTTGCTCCCTGACTGGGCCCGTAGGTGGCGGCGGCTCAGTCGGGCAGGCACTCATGTTAGGCCACGGGCACCTGGGTGTGATAATTGTTGACGCTGAGTTCTGAGCGCACAGGGAAGGACATCAACTGGTAATTTGGCCCCCGACACTGGGAGCGCAGCACGGCCATAGGACCAGGGTGAACAGGCAACAATTAGACCCCCTCATTAGCCTCAACACTGGGGACTATGTGTTTGTGTGTGTGATTCTGAATCCACATACATACAAGTTGAACTGTACTGAGTTTGACTAAATGCTGATTAGCTCAATTCTAACTTTGGTCTTAGTTCTGTTTTGTGCGCCAAGCACGTTTTCTTCTTCTCATTTTCAGGCTTTGATGAGAAGTAGCTGCTTAATGCACTACTGCAAAAACTCCTAGTTAAGTGTATTTCTAGTAGTTTCGACATATGTATTTTTACATCATCCCTGTTTAACTTTAAGTGTGTTAATAAGACTGCAGATCTATCCTTAATCATTAATCATTTCAAAATATGAAAATTAGAAAAAAAATTCACTTTGATCCTGACACATTAGAGTGAACTTACAATTCTTCCCATTTGCTCATCTCCCAACCCGTTTCTTTGCCATTCGTTTTATCACTCGATTAAAGATTGAAATTTGCTTTTAAGTAAGTGTTTTTGAAATTAGCACGGTCAGGACATGGTCTGCGGTGGTCTCACGGTATCTTTTTTCCTTCTAATTTCCGTGGATAGTCCGTCTGTGTGACGACATCTTGGGTGGTGAATTATTCAAGGCACTAAGCAGCACTTTGGGCCAGTTTCCCCCAGTTGGCATCTTTGATTGGAAAAACGGGGGCTGATTTGTGAACGATAGCCCCAGGGCTGCTGGCCTCGGGCGAGCTCGGGGGGGGACACTGGCCTCCGAGCCCCTCCTGGCCCCAGGGAGGGAAGGTCCGGCCATGGCCGCTAGGCCTTCCGGTCTCCAAAAGACAGTCCTTGCCTGTCTGCCCCGATCCTCTGGAAGTAAGGTGTGATGCAGGAGTGGCTCCACAGAGAGTATCAGACGGATGAGGCACTTTCTGAGCAGCGTCTCTCCCCTCAGCCAGAGCCTCCGTCTCCCGCGGCTGCCTGGGCAATTTGTCGGTCGACCTGCCAGGAGCAGAATGCAAATCCTCACCGGAGGAGATGCACAAGGGCCTCAGTGCCTGCCAGCTGTGTGTGTGCGCGTGTGTGTTGCCCAGCAGTCTTTTCTATAACAGCCTAACAGGATAACTGTCATCAAGACCTCAGTGTATCATTGAGTGTGTGTGTGTGTGTGTGTGTGTGCGTGTGTGAATGTGTGTGTAATGTATCATCTGGCTGCTATAGTAGCACAGTCTCTTTCTCTCCTCATCTGTCTCTAAGACACGACTCTCCTTCACTGCTCATCAACCCACCACTCCTAATTTATAGATGGGCATAAAAACTCTGTATTTTCACTCACCCTGCCTACCTTCCACCCACCCCTGCATAGCATCAGCATGACAAAATAGGACACATTACATTAACCATGTAAAAGTTTTCTTTTTTTCCCTCCATATCCCGTGCTCCAGTGTTTCAACTTTCTCTCCCCTGTCAGACAATATGGCTACGCACACGTCTGCTCCTTGTAAAGGACGACTATGAGCTCATCTGGCAAATCGACTCATCCCTCCCGCCCTGGTCAAACTGAGGTTTTTGACATGTGAGAATTTCACTCCCAAACTCGGCGCACAGTGAAAGATAAATGACTGCAATGCCAAGACAAGCAACAAGGTGCTCTTCCAGACAGCACAGAGTTCAGAGAAGTTTTCAAGGACAACTCCATACACAAGATGAAAGTGATCTTCTAGGCTCTCATCTCATCTTCACCGCTCATATCCAAATACCACCTGGCTCATTCTGCGCTGTCAGCACTTTTTATCTCAAAAATTAATACTTCTTTTTTTTTCTGGTCAGATATGGGTATTTTATTCGTCGCGGTTTGCCCGGAGTCCTCCGCATCTTCGGAATGTGAAAGATTTGAAGGCATGGATAAAAAGCACTTTTCTAATCAACATTTTTTTTCCTTAAGCGCTTCTTTCTTTTTAAAAGCTGTTTTTCATTATTTATAAGTGTTCTGAAGGTGCTACTGAGCTGATTTCTTTCACCAGGCCTGATATGAGGCCGATGGAGCTTGCAGAATTGATTAGATAAGCTTGGAAATTACAATGTCGAGCACGCAGTGCTCTGAAATGTGCTCTAAAATACACCCATCACGTATATTAATACCCAGGGCTTATAAGCACATATTTGAATGCACGGGGGAAGTTGATACATGAAGTTTCATGAACTGTCCAGTATGCAATGCCGTATATTACTGATCAAATAAAAAATTACCCCTCCTTTCTGAATGGCATTGACTTCACAGTGACGGGTGGGTAATCGCAATTTCATCATTAGCAATCGAACATTCAGAGCTAATTTCTGTTTTACTGAATAATTCTGAAAGATGTTAATCAAACATATGAAAGCATATTTGAAATATTTAACCAAACGATATTAATGAAGATCAAAGGGTGGGCTGTTTTCAGCGGATGTTATGTGAAAGGCCTGGGTAATAGCTGGGTCCATAGGAGCACATGAAACACTTTGTCTTCTGCTAAATATTTCATGCCCAGTACCTGTTGTATGGTGCTTAATGAGCTATGGGGGGAAAATGGTGATTTATCATGCAAAGTTTTCAAAGGAAATGCAAATTCGGATATGCACACACACTTATACACACAGAGGGAAGAGGAACACACATCCCTTGCAGTTTTCTTATATACATTTTTTTTTTCCCTTTCTTTGCAAGTAGCATAGCTGTAGCCACGGCGCATTTTCCAGGGTGAATTTTTTTGCCCTGAAGAAAAGCAAACTTGAGTGAGAGCAAGAATCGGGGGTCAATGGTGTGTCTTTAAAGAAACTTTCCTTCTCTTTGCCTCTCTACTCAGCTCTGTTTCTCCCTCGAATACTAATACCGGCAGCGGGAGCGAGAGAGGGAGATATGACAGGAACATTGTGGACATATGTGTCAGGGAGACGGGTCAGCTCTGGACGGACTGCTGCTAAGGCCTTGCCTATTGGCAAAATAAACCCTGCTTGCTGTGCACTCCTAAACATAGTGTACTTTAATAAAATACATTTTATATTATTCAGTTTTTTGCTATTTATAATTAGATACAGAAGAGGCAAAAATAAAAACAGATTTTAATTGAATACTGCAATATTTAAGATCAGAAATTAAACCAAGAAAGTGTGCAGTGGTTGTCTGTGTCTGAAAGGGGTTGAGTCAGTACAAGTAGGTTTATGATATTTTTAAAAACTACTACAAATAATGTAAAGTAAAACAAAGTAAAAACATACTGTCAAAAGTACTAAAAGTACCCATTATACTGATTGTCACCCGTCAGTGATATTATCATTATAGAAATGTGATTATTGTTACACTAATGCAATCGCAATTTATGTAACATGCCAACATAATAGTCAATTTGAATGTGTTCTTAATTGTAATTTAAAAAAAAAATTTGATGACTCATCCTGCACTTGGGGGCGTCTACCAGTCTTGCATCCAATGAAATTTCCTGAATTTTTTAATCCTTCCTCTCTTCACCTTGTGGCTGACTAATCAGAGCAGACTTGGATTTTCAGCAGGGTCATGGCCTCCCTAGCTCGGATTGTTACGGAAAACGTGTAAATATGTGGAAATAGATAGCGGTTTGCTAGATGTTTCGCATATTGTGGGTTATTTAACCCTTTTTTAGAAGCTGATTATGTGTTTTTAATGTTTAAAGTGCTGAAATGAAATTCAGATTTTTATCAGAATAAAATCAAAGATTGAGTTAAGACGAGTAAAAAGCTGAGCATGCACACATCGTAAGATTTTGCTCGTGTTTCAATTTTAAGTACTCTGAACTGTGTCAGAACCTAAAACACCCAGTGTGCTGGTGCACAAAAGGCAAAGAACGGCTGTGTGTTTAAGACGCGGCGTCTGCATGGGTGAATGGAAAAGAAAAAGATCCGTTGTCAGTGAAAGAGTGTGTAAAGATGGAGTGAAACACTTGGATCCTTTCCAGTGGCACAGAGCACCGGGGCCAGGAGAAGGGCAGGGCAGCAGTGAGAGAGTGACAATCGTCAGGTGATTAGAAAGACTCGGAGGCTAGGTAGACCTACAAAATGAATAACGGCGCACCCCAAACCGCGCCATAAGGCTCAATGGTTTGTGATTTGCAAGTTGATAAGACAAGAAGATTAATAATGCCGCATGATAATGGCTGGCTGAAGCTCAGCTGGGGAGATGGTAATGATGGGATATTGCTGTAGGAGCAGTTCACTGAGCCACAGTGGAGTGAGGGAAAGACAGAGAGAAGGGGAGATGGGGAGAGAGAGAGAAAGACAGACTGATAGAGAGAGACTGGCGGAGAAGGAGGGGGGGGGGAAGCTGCAGCTGCATGGGGGTGTGGGGGGGAGCACTCATCCCAATTGGCCCTCAGGATATGAGAGTTTGAAAAATGAGAATGCAGTTATCATTTTAATTAGATATAAAGTTTTTTTTAAATATATATAGTGCGTGTGTATATATATATATATATATATATATATAATTTTGCTGAAATAAGGACTTCAAAGAACAGACGTATTTTGCTGCTCCATCATAATTCCTGAATGACAGTTTTAGTTAATTTGCTTTTTTCTCTCTCTCTCTCTCTTCCAGGTGGAGTTTAGCAGGAGGTGATCACGACCAGTGGTGAGAAGGTAAATCATCTTGCAACATCTATACTCATTATGACTTTCGCCACTGCAGCGCCACTTTTCCTCCCAAGCTTTTTGTTGTTTCTAAGTTGTATTTATCCCATATTTAGCTGATATTCTAAATATGGAATAAATCATATTGTATTGCCTTCTGTGTATGCGTAAACCAAACAACATCAATTTGACAAGAGAAAGCTTTTTTTTTCTTCCTCCCTCATCAGCATGAATGTCCAATTTCCTTCCGTAACAGGCGTCTAATCTCCCTAGGAATTTCTACATTTTTAATGATCTTTAATGATTATGACAAGCTGTTAAATGCTATGATCTAGCTCCGCCGTTCCCCCGTTACATCTTCAGCACTGTTGACTTGTGTGTTTACACCTCAGACAAACATTTTGTCAGATCCCAACTCATCTTAATTGCACCACTTTGTCAGCGCCTGTTGATGATCTTTTACCGTACCTTCACTCAGGATTTCGCCGCCGTCTCTTTGTTTCAGACGCCGCCGCGCGCCGGGACGGCTCAGATACTGATCAGACCGCTTGTCATCTCCGCGAAGACTCGCGATTACACAATCGTTTTTTTGGTTTTTTTTAAGCCGATCCAGTCCTCGGAGAGGAAGCGAGGACTTCGGGGGTTGTTTTGCATAGCTCAAAAATTGTTTTGATTGTTTACTCATGCTCCAGAAACAACCAAATGTCCCCGAGCGAGAGCTGAAAAGCAAAACACAGGATCTTTGCTCTGCCAAAGCCCTCTGAGCTCACTAAAAACAACACCTCAACTTGACAGCGTTTGGAAGAAACATGAGGCCTCACTTGTGTTTTTAATCTATAGGTATGCGGGGCAATTATTCACGAAGACTTTTGAACTCGGCAGACGTTAATTTGAATAGGTTACAGACAGACAGCTGAACGTCATTGACGGAATGACATTTGATTTCTTTGATGCCAGAGCAGCGCCGCGCAATCCCCAAACGTCTGTTAATGAGTCAATAACGGCCATTAAGACCTAATTAACACGGCAGAGGGGGGATCTGGGAAACGGTGGCTCGAGCAGCACCTTCGCCGTTTCCTCTAATGCTCGGGAAAATAAGAAATTACACGATCCAGCCAAGTGTAGGAGTGCTATTTGCGAAAGTAATCACGCTAACGAGTGACAAGTTAATTACGTGACAAGTTGTGTTCCGAAGAGCAACTTGGCTAACAGATGTTGTTATTGATAGCAGTCCCCAAGAATAGCCGTGGCAGCTAAACTGCTCATTACCCAGCATGTTAACAGGAGTCGCTTTATTGTACAGGATATAATGCAGATTCCAATTTAACAATACCATACTGATTGCAAGTACGCTGGGGTTTCAGCTAAAGGAATCCTAAAGGACTCTTTGGCAGCCAATCAAAGTGATCAAGTTGAGACATTTCCCCCACATTGGGGGAAGAATATGTGTCAAAGTAGAAAAAGAAACGAACTTAGGACTGAAATGTCAAAGATTTGAAGATCTTTTTTCTTTCAGCAGTGAACTGATAAGATCATAATCCTGTCAGCATTCTTCTCTCAATTTAATCTAGATTTCCTCTTTTAATCAGGTAGAAGTAACTCATTAGTATTTAATAAGTTTCTCTAAGTCTTTCTCTCATGTTTCTCCTTTCCTTTCTTCTCTCACTTTGTATGATGGATGTGTTGGATGCCCCCGGCGCCAGTGATCACACTGACAGAAGGGTTGTTTGTCCAAAGTGGGATTGACACTCAGTCAAGGCCCCGCCGGTCACCCCCATCATCGACATGACACAAAGTGGAATGAGCCACATTAGCGACACGCGGCCGCGCACGTGCGGCGCCCCCGTAGCTTTCACCCATTAAACGGCCATGGTAATGTTCCGAACGCCTGTGGCCCCCGCACCCCGTCCCCCTACCCCCCTCCCTCCCCGTATCGCAGCTTCCCGGGATCTCGCCGCGGTAAGCAGTGATAACTGATGACGAGAGGGAAGACGTGACAGTGTCAATAACCATAATCGTCCCTGGGCAGGAAATAATGAAGCGTATGTGCCATGTCAGCCCTACATGTCTTCAATATCCCATAATAAAATGAAGTGGAAAAAAATTTTATCCGAGGGAAGAGAAAAAAAACAACAATCAATAAAGCCATCTAATGGTAAATACGAAATTGCCATGTGGAGTGAATATTATTTTCCCTCTCTGAGGATGCTGTGCAGATTATTAGGATGAAGGGGAGAAGCCTATTTGTATGTAAATGGGAGATTGATTATATTTATTTGCTGGCAGAGGAGCTCTGAGCAGCTCGGCTGAGACACACACACACACTCACGCACTCGCACAAAGAAGAGTGAGAGACATCCACAGAGAGTCTGGTCATCAGACAGCTGTTTTTCTGTCTGTTCTACGTCCAAGCCCTTATGACAGAGGAAAGAAATAATACAGAAAAGACAGAGGGAGAGAGAGAGATCAGTCTTCTGGCTGCCAGCTCCAGCAGGGCTCACCTCTCCAGAATATTCTAATTACCAGCCCTCCTCATTACAGATGCCATGTCAATGAGAACGGGAGGAAAAAAAAAAAAAAAAGGAAGAAAGAAAGAGAACTTCAAGCAGAGAGGACCAATTCTGTAATTTCTTAATCACTTTTTTGGCAACCTTTGCATGTGCCCTGGTTAATGCCACAAATTGAATGTTTCTTTGGTTTCCCTCTAAATAGGCTATCATGCCGTTGCGGCGGTGCTTAGCGAAATCTATTATTGTCATTTGCATAGGGGCCTTTTTAGTGGCAGGATCCTACAGAGGGGCGAAGAACAAAGAGCTCATGAGGGAGAAAATAGGACAGAAATGATCCGGCGCTGCCTTCAAAATGTGACGTCAGGTCCCTAATGAAATCTTTTGACTGCGACCATAGCAAATGGTGGAATCTATATCTGACACTTAATGGTTTGCATAGAAATTAGAGACGGGGAGACGAGCGAAGGACCCCCTCTCGCTTGATGTCCCCTGATTAATTTACAGCACTTTTGTTACATCGGCAACGTCCAAAATAAATTAACCACGCCGGAGATATCAGAAACGAGAGGTGGGTGCACGGGGGGGGGGAGGAGAGGGGGGGGGGGGGGTGGAATGCAATTTATTAGAAGGAGGGAGAGAGAGAGAGAGTGAGAGAAAAAAAAAAGTGCGATGAGATTAAATAAAACACCTAATTGACAGAAAAAGTCACCAAGCACAAGCGCTGTTCGCCATTGTTAAAGAAAAGCTCGTGTATGTGTTTGGAGGGGTGGTGCTGGTGGTGGGGAATGGGGTGGGGGGGGTGTTAGAGGAAGAAATAAAGAAAGAGCGATAGAGAGAAAGAGCTGGCCACTTGATTTCCTATGAAAATTAATCGGCTATCAAACAATCTTGGTCTGCCGAGGATGATTATACAGCAGGGGCAGCGACAGAGGAGGCAGGGGGAGAAAGTGAGAGTGAGAGAGAAAGAGAGGAGGAGAGGGAGAGAGAGAGAGAGAGAGAGAATGCCCTTTGTGTAGGTGAAATGTGTCGGGGACTGTCATCGTAATATACCTCAGTGAAATGAAGGTTAATTCTGATGTACAGCCTGCATGGCCGTCATTATCGGCGAATCATGAAAATAAATTAAGCCACTGAAATAGATACTCCTCTGGTACGCGGCGGGGATCTCATGAAGGATGGACGGCTGAACTTTACAGATTATTATTGGGAAATAGTGCCGAATTCAATTAATGCACCTAAAAGACACCTTTATAGAGGGCAGCCATAATTTAAATGACAGCAGGGTGTAATTTTGCTTGTTATAAGTCAAATTTGCAGAGTTTCATGTTTCATGCATTTTTCTCCTTCCCCCCAACCCCTTTTATCATCCCCTTTTTTTTATTTTTTTTTTTTATGTTTGCAGAGGTTCTTCTCGCCCTTTAACGCCTTTCCAGGAAAATTCCTGAAAAATCTTAACCTGAAATATAAAAATCGTGTTTAGCTTAATATTGCAGGTGCAGGTAAAATCAGACTTTATAAAATTGAATAAATAAAATACAATACATTATTTTTTTTTTTTTTTTTTTTTTATCGGTCTGTCAGTCCTCATCTCCTTCCAAGTCTCAAAGTATATTTACGGTAATCCTCTGCGGCAGATCCTGAATCGCCTGCTCGCTTCTCTGCCTCGCCGCGCAAGACCCCCCGTGCAGGCGAAACCCTACGAGGCATACAGATGCCGTTATGCAGATCCGCCCCACCTTGAAAACCGAAGGAGAGCCCAATGAACTGGGTAAATGATTGACCTCTCACCTGCACGCAACAGAGAGAGAAGCCGGCGGCTTAATCCAGGCAGGTGTCTGACAAGCGGGCGAACACAGCCAGGGCCGTATCGCGCTGACCCTCGCTCAGACCTCCCTTATCTATTAATCTACACCTCTCTGTAACAGGGGGGTTGAATTAACACCTCAACGGGGCACGGGGCTTCTGATTAACACACATCACCCCACCAAGCCGCCGCCTGCCTGCCCAAATAAAAGCCAGAGAGAAGGAGAGGAGACGGGCTCCTGTGTTCACATATGCAAACATTAACGAACACATACGCTCATACATAACGTTTACATATCCGTCTGTGTTCATATAAGTTTTTCTTCCTGACATGCACGGTTTCACATCTCTGCTCCTTGACGTTTTATAGCAGTTTCCTGAATAACCAGGGAAATAAAATATCTCCCAGGTATCTGTTGTTTCATTTGACATAAATAGTTTCCCCTCATCTAAACAGAGGCCGTGTTAAATATTTATGTGTCCCCTTCTTTTTTCTTTCTTTTTTTTTTTTTTTTTAAAATGCATTTTATTTTATGGAAGATTCCCGCGACGCAAAATAGAAACTGAAATAGCCGTGCCTTTATGGCGCATGAAATGTATGAATGGATTAAGGAGCAAAGCTGTATATTTGAAAATTGCATCATAAAATGCGGAAGAGCGGCGCGTGAAAAATAGGCGCCTGAAAACTGTTCGTATAAAAGTTGGGAGTTGCTGAAAGTGAGGAGGGAAAGAGAAAAAAAAAAACTTACTCTCAACCCATTGAGGAAAACCAAATAAGAGTAATTGTATTTGAGGGGGGAATGTAGTCATTTAGACTGTTAAAATCATCGGTGTCATCTTTATTTAATCTCACCCGTGGCGAGAAATCATATCCGAGCTTCTCTCTAAAGCCAAACACACACAAATCTTCACTTCCTTCCTCTTCCTTTCCCTCTCTCTCCCCCTTTTTTTCCTCCTCTCAATTTCCCCCTTCTCAACTCTAACATTTTAAAGAATCCTTCCACTACCATTATTAGTATTGAACTCATTTCTAAATTCAGAAATTGGCTGAGGAAGATCATTCATTGCAGCAGATAGTAAAATCAATAGCTTTTGTGTCAGGCGGCAGGGTCTGTCTCCGTCTCTCCGGGTGGGTTAGAGCCGAGAGTGTGCATGTGTGTGTCTCCGTCTGCGTGTGTGTTTGTGTGTTTGAGCAGCAGAGTACAGTACAGAGTGCAGACAAAAGGCGAGCGAAAACTGGGGGAGTGGGGCCACCTCTTGACGACATGGATACACGGTCGCACACATGCACGCTCACACACGTGTTCCGCCGTTCCCCCTCCAGCTGTGCTCCGAAACCCAGACGCACACATTTATATAAAACGCATTCCTGTACACACAAATATATATAGCACATTTAAACACATTTAAATTAAATCCATAGGTGCGTGTCCACCTCTCTTTTACGCTCAAGCTGGAAATGTGCTCAAATTTCCAAACATATTTACTTCATTATTTTTATTCGACTTTCACGCGGAACACACACTGATACGCACGCATTCGCGCGCTTTCCTTTGGCAGGCGGGGCCCGGTGACGGGAAGAGGACAGCTTATCCCAATGAGAGTCAAATCAATCAAGTCCTTTTAATCACCACTCTGCTTTTATAGTGTGGCAGTAATGATGGAAGCCTATGTAGGGGCAATCCCCTAAGACCCCCTCCCCGCAACCCACCCCATGCGGCTCGGATTGGAGCCGTCTCACACACACACACACACACACGCACGCCCGCACTCGACTCTGATGATTTTCATTTCTCAATTACATTATCTTATTAACCAATCAATTGCCGGCCTTATCAATAATTAATGTCTCCCCAACTATTAGAACGTAGATTAGATTAAACGCCAGTCTCTTGTCTCCTCTCTTTGATACTTTTAACTGGGCCCTTCATGGCCAATGTAATTTCAAGAGAACGCTAAATTTATAAGTGAAATTACTCTGCATGTGTATGGTCTTTAGAAAGAAGCGCAAAGTTATTATTTCTTGTCGGCGTGCTATGTGGTAAATAAAAGACAGGAGGGGAAAGCATAAAGCAATTGTTTCTAATAGTTTCACCTGCCTTACGTCACAGTGCAAGTGCTGACGGATATTTTTTCGTCTTTTTACGAATATAAGCTTCTGAGGAGTCAGCAGCAGATTAAACGACTGGTTTAGAGGGGTATTTCTTTCTTTCTTTTTTTTTTTTTTTTGCAGTGTGCGGTGCCCTGCTCTGGCATGCGCTGCTGCTCCTGCTGACTGCCAGATGAGCGCTCGGAGGGGTGTAAAGGAACGAGCTTACGGATCGATGTCTCACTCCGCTCAGCCCAGCTGTAGCTGTTGTTCCTCACACAGAGAGGCTTTGTCTGGGCTCCGCGGAAAAAAAAAGAAAGGAGTAACAACTGTTTACCGTCTGCCGCCTCAGGCCTGAGCGGGGGCCTTGAACTTGTTACACCTCGTGGTAGCTGCCGGTAGCTCCTTCCTTCTCCGAGGCTGCTAATGTGCTTCCACTGAACAGAAGTGGTCTGGGGAGGGGTGGGTAGGGAGACGGTGCTATTGAAACATCAGATTTTTATTTTTTTTTTGTGTGTCAGAATACGCTGATGTGTGTGCGTTCTACAGACAGGTACACAAATACCTGTAGGCGATGATTATCGGGCGTAGTGTCATTTCCCCTTTTCTTCCTCCTGCTCCCGCGCAAACACTTCTTGACCTCAAGCTGGGCGGTGCAGTTAATTATAACCTGGCGCACAGGTTACACATATGTCGACAACGTGTCATACTGCTGCTATACAGAGGCAGTTGCTCATGGTTTTTCTTGCATTGTAGGTGTGTGAAGGTGTCAGAGGCTGTGGCGAACCTGGACAGGCGTGCATTGAGGTAAGACGAGAAGAAAAAAGACGTGGAAACGTGGGGAAAGAGTGAGCCGAGAGGGAGGAAGGAAAGCGCCCTTGTTTTCTCTCCCTCGCTTTCTCTCTCTGTCTCCCTGTCTCCCCTCTCCCTTTTAGCCGAGCCTGAAACATCTGTCAGCACTCAGACTCCGGTGGCGAGGAGGAGAGAGCAGAGGGCCTGGTATGCAGCAGGCCCGGCCCAGGAATCGCTGGAGCTGCTCAGCTTGGCACGGCCCGGCTTGTTTATTTGCCCTGACCTCGCGATTGCTCCGAGGTTACGGGACCTGCTTTAGTGAAAGGAGCCCATTGTGCTGTCGGAAAAATCTGTTGCAAATATTTACCATGGGGGGAATGCAAAGCCGTGGCCTGCAGCCAGCCAGACTCGAGCTGTAAAAATCACTACAGTGCATTTTTTGAATTAGCCACCTCCACCCCCATTCCTTTTAACCAGGGTTAAAATTATACCCTTACATTTTTATTAATGAGCTCACACTGTCACAGATTATTAGTCATTTAATAGCCTTAACATCAGGATCCAATGATTTCCTTTAGCCTTCATTTATCCCATAGCTTAACATTTTAACATAGCATGCTAGTTATACATTAAATGCCTTATTGGCATCATGATTTCACGTCTTTTCACCAAATACACCCAAATTTTCTTCCCCGCTCTCTAGTTTGTGTACGACTTCATATTTAACCACCACGCCGATGTTTTCCTTGCACAGAAATCTGGAGCACATCCCCGCACTACATTTCTTATTCCACAGAGTCCCCCTGTTAGGTCAGTAGTAACAAATGCTTTTTCAAAAAAAAAATAAAAAAGGGTGCATAAATTCCCTTTTCCCCTCATATGTTTTTTTTTTTTAAATGCCATACTGGTTTTAGCTGGAATAAATCTGCTGGTTTCCATCACGCTCGCCTTTTTACCCTTGCTGCCGGACCAGGCGGACACCCTCACCGGCGCATTGACATGCAACAAAGCTAATGGTGGCCGGGACAGGAGGGCCTAATCTTCACTAACTGACAAGATTTAAATTGAGGAGACATCTTCCGCTGATTAGCTCCCACACCCACAATTATCCAACTGGGGTGTCAAGCAAGGTTTAACATCTCCACTGATTCTGCTCTCCTGAGACATCCGGGAGGCAATGCAATCGCTTTTAATAACTGCCTCCCTCCCTTGCTCCCTCCCTCTATCCCTCTCCTGCCCCTTCTCCTCCTTGACGCCCAATGCTCCTCGTGCAGACCCCCTCTCCTCCGCCGCCGCCGCCTTCCCTCCACCCGCCCGCCCATTTTCTCTCTCGGCCTGTTTCTCTCTCCCTCTCTTTCTCTCTCTCTTTCCCCCCTTCTCTCCCTCCACAGCAGCACCCCCCCAAGTTCCCAGTCATTCAAGCTCCCTTCAAAATTAACCTTTCCTGCGAAAATATAATTTCTCACAAAATGAACCCCACTGAGCGTTTTTTTTTCCCCCGGAATAATTTATTCAAATTGCCGAACTCAGAACAGCAGAGCAATCTGAACACTGAGTGGACCCCTGAATTTGGATCTTTTTTTTCTCCCTTCATCTAAGGGTAGAGGGACTGAGGAGAAAAAAAAGTTTATGTACCTTGCTATCTTCTGGCAAATAAGGGGACGGGCTTGCTTCCACCTTCTATCCCCAGCGCTCTGGCAGCGGTATCCCCCTCGAGTGTACACCTCATTAAAATTCATCTGATCTGAATATTTTTGCAAATATGGTCTGATTGCTCACCATGACATGAAACATCCCTGTGTGTTATTTTAATCACACGCACCCCAACGGGCAACGTATATGATGGCTGTGACATTGAACTCCTCCACTGCTTGACCCCATTTTATGAGTGCACGTCATTTTAGCAGGGACCTGGGAGGCGGCGGCGGGCGGGTGGATGGGGGGGGGGTGCGGCTGGGAAGTTACCTGGAATGATGGACACGCTTGATAATTCTCCCCTCTTTTTTCTTCACGTGTTCACACAGCATCAGCTCGGTTTAAAGCCCCTCTCAATCACGCCGCCGTCCCCACCCCTGCTCCCCTCTCCTCTCTAATGAACCTGTTTTCTTCCGGTGATGGAACGGGGACACAAAGCAATGTGATTAATAATTTACTGTTTAGTTTTACTAATTGATCTGTTTTGGGAGCCAGGATAAAAGTGAGGATGCATCCTCGGCGCACAATGCCTTTCATATGGCATTTATCCACAAGTCACAACCGGCTCCCTCAAGATGAATAATGAACTAAACAAGATCAAATAATTATCACTTGGGAGTAGGAGAGAGAACTCCCTTACAAACACCACTGAGTTTACCTTCGGTTCGCTCTGCATATCACACAACAGAGTGGCGCAGGCGATGAGCTGCACAGAGGCAGGTTGTTATCGGCAACAAAGATCCAAGTAAGGGCTTGCAAGGACAATGCTTGTGAGAAGTTTAAGAGCTTGTAAAGTCAGAAAACTTTTCTAAATGTCTGTTTTAATGATACTCCCATTACCTTGACTATCTCTCACAATGCGTTGAAGGTTTCCTACAGAATGTCATCTGGACATCTGGCTCGGCTTCAAGTAAATATTAACGTTATAGTGGTCAAAAGTGCTTCGGCTTCACTACGACACAAACCATATATGACAATAATTTAAAAGGCACATCCACTTTTCATTAAAGTAAACTGATGCGCATTCAGAATCTCTCTGGTTTTGATTTCTCTTTGAAGGAAGTGGCTCCTTGGATAAAATTGAGGCTTTCCAGTCCAGATGGAACAAATGGTAGTGAATCTTATTCTTACATTAAGAAAATAGGGCTTTCTAAATCATTCAGAACACCGTGTGTCATCGCGGTGAATATTTGAAATGAGCTGTTCATTTTAATCGAAGTAAATCTCAACCCGTGTACGTCAAATTTGTCTCCCCGGCCCCACTCAGTCATAACAACTCAGCAAAGTCAGTGAAGTGCTTCCTGCTGGATCGCATTCAGGCTCCCCTTACCGCCTGAACCCTCTCCACAGTATTGTCATGGAAAAAGTACATCGGCCCGAGGCGTCCTGCTGGCTCAGCAGGGGAACGAGCATGCAGCGCGTTTATGACGTCACATGTTTGAATGTGCCTCGTGACTTTTGACAATCAGCACTGTTTAATGACATTGAGACGCAGGAACGGCGATGAGAAATGTAAATAAAATGACAGTATAGCAGCTGACATAAACAGTGATACTAGAACATACAGAACACCTATGGGAAGATTCATTTTTTTGCTTTTGACCTGGATGGTATTGTTTTTTTTAAATGTATTTCATTACAGATTACACATGCTCTTAAATGTGACATATTCCATTTGATTATTCCAGTTGAGTAATGCATTTGAAAAACTTTGATGATTATAACAGTGTGTTTTTGCATGTAACAGTTGAATGATTATTAATTCAATCCCTCCGTGCAATTTGACTTTAGCTACACAAAACACTCTTTGGACTTTGCAGGCAGGGATTGTTTGGAAGTTGTTGCACTGCACATTAATACTGCGGCCTCTTTCTTTTGCCCTCCAGGACCGCGACCCGATCCTTGCGTCCCCCGAACAGAAATGCATTCCTGCCGTAACTGTGTGTCAGCTCCATCCTCTCATGTTGGGTGTGAATAGGTAGGTTGCTATTGTGCAGATGCACTTTATATTTTTGTTGTAAATCTGGAGTTTATGGGAAAATCTGCAAGAAATCTGACTTAAAACGAGTAATAGCTTAAAGTTATCTATTTTAAATCAAGAATGTTAATGTAATCTGATTGCAACCTATTTTATTTTTAACTGTAATGCAAAGCAGATGCTCATTTAAGCCCTTTATATGTATTCCATGTCTCCTGTATGCACTGTACATGCGCCACCTCTTCAGTGCTGACTGTCAGCTGCACGTTCTTCTCTGCGAGCCATTTTGTTTTGCTAATTTTTCCTCGGCAGGGGAGGGCTGTGGGTTAGGAGAGGGAAAGAGCGTGCAGTATATTTATCCACAGCACCTAACACTGAGAGGGATTAAAAATGAAATGAGAAACATTCCCTCCTTGATGCATCAAGGTCTTAAAAGAGACCGAGGAGGGAGGCGAGGGAGGGGGAGCATCTTGTATCACAGAGATGTTCATCTGTTTGCAGATGAGCCATGTGTGCTGGTTTTTAGCATGCAAGCCCGGCTCAAATCTACATTTTATTGTTTTGGATTACACGCTGTTGGCCCATTGAACCTAATGTGGTTTCGCCGCCGCCGTATCTGTAATGGTTATAGCTGTTAGCTTGTAAATAAGGTTTAATACAGTGAGCCGGCGTGAAGTAGCAATGTGTGTGTGTGTGTGTGTGTGTGTGTGTGTGTGTGTGTGTGTGTGTGTGTGTGTGTGTGGGTGTGTGTGGGTGTGTGTGTGTGTGTGTGTGTGTGTGTGTCCACATGCTCTCAGCAGTCTCTTATAAATATTCCCATGGCTGGGTAGAGAGTGTCATTATGTGTTAGCTGCAAGTAGGATAAGATTAAGGCACCAACTAAATGCCCATATCATTACCCTATTAGCATATGACATATATGTGTATAGGTGCCTGCTTAATTAGCGTTGATTGATTGGAATCAATGACTGTAAAAAAAAAAAAAAAGTGGGTTAAGAGGGGGCAGAGTTTGTGGGTGGGTAAGTAGGGTGTCTTGTGAAAGTATCCAGAATTAAACCGAAGCTAGTCCTCTTATTTCTGATTTGATTTGGCTTAGCTGTTAAACAGGCAGACAATCTAGTTGCCTTTGATACTCTACCAAAATCTATCCCGCCGCCCACTACCTCCCCCTCCTCAAAAAATAGTAGCCTAATTTTGTCATGGATATTACACAGACACATGCACGAATCAGTGCTGGTTGTCATAATTATGTTAACATCGGGGATATTAAATGAGACAGGCCTATTTCCAAAGGTGAGACTGTAGAATCAACTCGGCGCTCAACAAACCTCGGTGTCAATCATGCAAGCGATTCATATTCAACAAAAGTCAAGCGCATCTGTCTGGATGCATTATTTATGTCAGAAATAAGCAGCTTAACCGAATCATGCTAGCAGCTATTAGCAAGAGACGCACACCTAGCTCACTCGCTCCGTCTCTCTGCGGAGGCCAGGTTTGAAGTCTAAATAACACAAGTTTGATTGGGCCCATGGACGCTAAAGCAATCCCACTGAAGTCTGCTGTTTTATAGAGCTGGAACAAAGGTGTGTCTATGTTTGTAGCTGTCATTAAGGCTGTGTATCTCTCTTTTTCTCCCTCTATCTCTCGTTCTCCCGCTCTCTGCGGGCCAAATAACAGTGGAGGTTAGTATTCTAGAGTTACGGCTCTATCCTCCTGTCATGAGTGTACGGCTCTGTTTTAGATCAGCCGTCCCCGCCGCGCCTGACGGACAGCTCTGAGGATAAATGTAACATGAATAAAAACAGCACTGTTGACTGTACAAAGGCTTTTGTTGATGAACCAGAGCCTGTGCTGAGGGGGAAGGGAGGGGGGGATGCGGGGTTGTGAGAAGGTTAAGTATTGCAGGGTATGAAGAGGGTAAGTGAATGTCCTCCTCCTCCTCGCTGTTCATATTCACCTTTCAAACATATCTCATTCATAATGGATAGATCCGGATCTCTGTTTTGCATCTTCTGCTGACAGTTTTAGTGTTTTCCTCCTTCTTTTCCTTCACTTTTTTTTTTGGTCCCGCCAGTTAATGTCTGTGCTGTGGGAGACTATGGCTGTTTGTAATCCAAAGGTATTTGGAGCGAAGGCCTGTGATCCGCAGCTTAGTTCTGTACTGGTGCACAAAATAAGAAAACCCTCCACAGGTTTGCTCCTGATAAAAATACCACAGAGGGCTTTTGCTCCATTTGGCTTGTGTCACCGTTTGCGGGTTTTGAGTTGCAGAGGACCGTGTCTTTTCTGAGACGGAAAGTACACACATAAACACCAGCACTCGGGCTCGTAAACCCACATACAACAAAGCCGCATCAGGTGGTCCCCACAGGTTACCCATCATTAGGCCTAAATACAGCCCTCTATCACAGGCCCCCATTTTACTCACGATACACACACACACACACCCTGTAACCCTGGCAGCCCTAGTGCCGGCTGCCTTTTACCCCTGCTTATTTAGATGCACTCGAGGACACAATGGGGGTGCATTAGCAGCGCTCGGCCTCACAGCAGCTGTAATTTCATTGTGGTTACCACATGCATCCTACTTGACTCTCAATTCACTCTCTGGGATGAGGGCCAAATAATGGGATTTACCCTGTCTGACGAGAGCCTCCCACCCGTCCCTTTTTTTGTGGGTATGCATTTGTGCGCGGATGTGAACTCGCACTTGCCGCTAACGAGTGTTTATGTGTGCGTGCTGGCTTCTCAATGTGCGTTATCACTGCCATTTCTGCTATCATTGTCAACAACAGGGCTAAATGCACCGCCGCAGCAGCACTATGGGTTGAAGGGATGAGCTAGTTCCAAATGGGCCGCTTCATATGGTTCAAGATTCGGTGAACAAGTGGGCTGCATATTTAGTATTTGAATAAAAACTATTGCTACACAAGTGTTGAGAAGCTCAGATGCTTTCGTGCCCTACAGTATTGCTGTTCAACAATATTTTTTTACTGTTATGCTATAGCATGTGGTAGCCAGACTCTAATTCTGATCAGAACTGAATTGAACATGCCAGTTGGATTTTATTATGGGTCATGTTTTAACCAGTGCAGAGAAAAAAAAATGCATGCAATTGGGTTGCCCTACAACCAATCAAAGCAACGGATTATGTGACGTTTGCCTCTCGACGAATACCTTAATCACTTTTAACTGTTTAAAAGTTAAAATGTATTTGTTGTCAGTAACTTTTGCATCTTGCTTCCTTTTTGTTGGAGACCAAATGATTTCATTGACCCATCATGTCTTTGCTGGACATATTCATCCCAATGTAGTGACTCTGGACCAATATCCCCCCACTAAAAACGTGTAATCCAGGCTAGTCATGCTAGCAATTATTTCATCAGTATAAGAACATTTTTGAGTAGCGAACATATTATGGGGGGTTTTGAACATTCAGATCTTACAAAGAGAGACAACAAATGTTCTGTTAATTGCATATTATGTCTTAGATTCACGTGCTAATTGATTGAAAATGGTGGCGTCCATTGGTTGTTTTTGCTGTAGCGAAATATACATGAAAAATGTTTGAAACAGGACTCAGTGTGGTGCAGTATGTCTAATAAGAAGGTCCGCTCTTAACCCTTATTTCTAAGTAATTAGAATGGAAAATAAAAAAAAGGAAAATAACGGGCTTAAACACTTTTAATTTGTATTCATGAGATAAGAATTGTGAGCCGTGCGGAGGAAGCAAACAGCTCCTGCATCACAATATAGCACGCATTACTTTTATCATACAGGCAAATATTCACACACACACACACACACACACACACACACACACACACATGCAAACAGTACAAGAAACAAAAAATTAATCAGGACGAACAAAGCTTGTTTGAACGTGCAGTTGCGCATCCGCTCTTCACACACACACACACACACACATTTGTGCACACACATACAGCAGAAGCATTAATTTATTCAGGTTAGTGGTGTTCTTTAATTATTACAACCAGCCTTTCTCTCCCCCTTCCGCAATAATAGCCGGCACGTCTGTAGCTGTCAAAAACAAGCTGAAACAATTTCATCTGTGAGCAGAGAAACAAACACTGTCTCCTCTTTCCTGCTCTGTAGTGTAAAGGCCTTTAATCAGGCCCTGGTGTATTTTCTGTTTGTTTATTATGTGATAGTGAGAACATAGCCTCTAAATGTGTTATGTTGTTGCATAGCTTCACTGAACATTTCCCAGCGAGGGTGAAATTGATAGGCAGTTTCATAATTAAGCAAATTAATGAGTTTATTCGGTGAGCAACTAAACACTTAGTAGGATGCCAGCGCCTATCTCCACAGAGACATGAAAAGTCTGACTTTGTTGTCGGGGTTATTTGTGCACGCACACGTGCTACCGTATGCGAATCCCTTTTGTTTCACATCCGTTTTCATGGTGCCCACACAAAAAGCACTGGACTGTTTTCATGCTGATTTTAAAGCTATGCAAATATACCAAGAAACGCTCTACAAAGGCATTTAAACATCAAATATGCTACAGTAGTTTTCCCGGCAGTTGACCACTTTTGGCAAATTCAGTATTCTTCCCATCATTTTTGTTTATCGCCAGCGGCCGCAAGAATAAAGATTTCTAATATCTAGCTGTGTCATAATGGCCCCCGTGACAGCAGGCTATTAATGAGCGGCCATTTTGTGCCTTTGACTGCAGTTGCACCGGGCATCATTAATTTCCTCAGGTCTCGGAGGTGAGGAGAGAGGGGGGAGTTTGTGACGGTGGAGCCATTGTCTCTGGAGACACAATGCAATTGACAACTGATGCTTGATCATCACTTTATTTATTTATTTTTTGTTTTATAAGTCTACATTCATATATTATTGTTGGTGTGAAGTGTGTGCTTCGCTTTATGTGTGTATAAGGCGATAGTGACCACCCCCTCCCTATCTGTTGGCTGTGTAATTACTTCAGAATAGGAAACGGAGGCAGGTGCACAGTGATGGATGATGACCCTACCCCCTCCTCACAACACACGGGGGCCACCCCGGGGCCAGAGGAGGAAATGAGAGGCTCTTTAGAGGACACACACGCCATTAGGTCACCACAGGTGTCCCGCCTGCTGTTTACCCCTTGTTCTTCAGCCTCTCACTGTTTTTTTTTTTTTGTATTTTCTGTTTCACTCTCTGCTTGCGTTTGGCAGTGGCGACAGAACAGGTGTCAGAGTGCCGAGGAATGATGTCAGGTTTCTGCTAAGTGTGACTTTGTCGCGTGAGCACGAACCTGTGTGTGTCTGTGTGCGAGTGCATGTGTGAGGAAATGTGCAGTGGGTCCGTAAGCTTAGACTCTTACTATTGTTATTGCCATGTAAGCAAATCAAATTCATCCTTAATGCAGTTTAACTTTACACAGTATTAAACTGTTGGCTGTACAAGTCTTATATGCATTTTATAATACTGTTCTAATTTGCTGACTAAAACGAATACATTTGCAGAAGCTGTGTGATATGGGTGCCATTAATCTGCAGCTGTTTCTCTATAAGCAATGTGTCATTCCTACTTGTCCTGATGCAGATTGAGAGTTTCTACAGTGAAGTAGCTGCAAGAAACTTGCAAATATTTACATTAGACTTTAATTTGAAATGTCGATGAAAATTGGAGCCAAGCAGTAAATCAGTGAGCTGATATCACTGGCCGGGATATTGGCCGAGAGCAGATACTATTGGCATGTACACCGATCAGGCGTAACATTATGACCACCTTCCTAATATTGTGTAGATCTCCCTTATGTGTCCAAAACAGTTGTGACTCATCAGAGAATGGACATGGACCTTCTGAGGGTGTCCTGTGGTGTCTGGCAACAGATTGCTGGTAGAAGGCGTCTTTGGGTCCTATGGCTTGAAGGGAGGGGCCTCTGTGGATCAGGCTTGTTCCAGTGCATCCCACAGATCAGTTTGGGATCTAGTGAATTTGGAGGCCAGGTCAACACCTTGTGCTATTCTTCATGTTTTTTTTTAAGCTGTTAATAAAGCGTTTTTGTGTGTGTGCCTGTGTCAGGCTGCATCCTGCTGCCACCAAGGAGTGTCACTGCTATGGGGTGGGGTTGCCTGGTCTGGTCTAGGTTGGTGGTACATGTCTAAGTAACATCCACACGAATGCCAGGTGCAAACGTTTCGTCAATGTTATTTACTTCTCCTGTCAGTGGTTTTAATGTTGTGGCTGATCAGTGTATGTCACAAATGTACATCAATATGAAAAGCTTTCTTTTTCAACCGAACTCAATACAAGTTGTTAGCTACTTTGCGACATGCATTGCTAGAAATAAACAATGACCACATTATTGCAACATCAACCATTATGGTACCCGAGGTTATCATTTGCTGTGTTTGCAAGAGTTATAGTTAGCTATAGTTTGTCAGTATGTATACATGTATAAACATATAAAGAATATCAGAAAATATATTGCTATATCCAGTGTTAGTCTGCTATTAAACCTTCTTTAGAAGCATTTTCTTTTGTGTTCCTGGATCAGTATGAAATGTTGCACATAAGGGCTTCATCCGCTCTGACAAAGTGTTGACACCACAGAGGCTGTGATGTGTTTACTTTGGAATTTGCAAAACCGTGATACAGCCCAGAGGTGATTGTTTATGCAGGGTTAGCCACTAACATGGCAGAAAGAGATGTTCAAGTCTGTGTCTCTCCCCCCTCTTCATCTGTCTTTGTACTCCTCCCCTCCCTCCCTTCCCCTGCTCATTGCTGATATATCTCTCTTCACTTCGAACCACCCCTCCCTCACCTCTGTCCTCCCATCTTCGCTCCCTCCCGCCAGCAGAGACAATAAATATCATGTCACGAGGATGGCAATGCTCCTTCATGGAACACTGCATGTTTATTAGAGGCAGGAGAAGTTTAAGAGAAATGCTAACAGTGTTCATTAATGGGCCGCATCCGCGTTTGATGAGGCATGGCACATCCTAGCCACCGGCCAAACGGGAGAACAGGCGGGGTTTTTTCGCGTGGGGTGGGAGGGGATTGGGGCGACGGGCATAACGGCCACTGGTAAACGGCCGGTAATTGCGTCCAAATTGTACTGCGAGAAGGCCTCTCAAGGACTGACAGTGACGGAGCAATTATGGCAAGCCAAGCGAGCTGTGTCAAATTAGCCCTCTCCTCCCCTTCCTCCTTTCTCCAAAGCCAAACCCCCTCTGCCACCCGCTGATGGGGAGTCATATTTCTGTGCCCTACATAGCAGCATGCAGTGATAAACCCTTGATTGTGAATGATAGGCAAGACAAGGCACGGCGGCTCGATGATTCGAGTTGTAAATAGCTTTGGTCCTGAGAGCTGGGAGGGGTCACGTGGGCGTCTCGGCAGGTATAAAGATGTTTAAGATCCGGTTGGGGGAAAGAAGTTTGGGAAAAAAAAAATAGGGAGGGGTGGATCGTGGGTGGGTGTGTCCCGTGCTCAGCGACCCAGCTGAGGGAGTCTTTGCCCAGGAAGGTCATCAGTCAGCGTTGCCTGTCAGGGATGGATCACACACAGTGGAGTGCGCCTGACTTTGGTAATTACATCTGACTGCAGAGCGGGGATGTCTTCTTTTGTGGGCCCACAATGACTGCATAATTTATAATTAACTGCAATCAGTTCAGTCGCAAGGATGTTCATCAGGCCTTTTTGTTTTAGGGTGGGACGGTTAGCAGCTTAGCACTGGATCATCATTCAGTTTGTCTAGAAATTTGCAGAAATTCATTTCATTTTGACAACAAATCAGTTTCATACTCGAATCCGAAATCTTTTACCGTCAGTCATTTTTATTTTCCACTTCAGAATATGCATGTTAGAATGAGCTGAATATATATCGCTCACTAAGTCCTGTAATGTATTCTTTATGACCCCTCTAGCATTGTTTATGCAAACCAGAACGCGGGGAGAAAGAACAACTTATCGGCTGGATATGCAAACTTTAGACGGAACAAATGGGTTTTATGAAGATCACAGCGGAGGGGATCAATAGCGCTGATGATTCAAGGTGTCAATCCATACATGCAAACACATTCTAATTGATTTTCTCCTATTGATTTCACTCGTGCCTCCGCGGCTCTGGTTAAGACGGGAACATGTATTTGATGATAGAATTCAGACGGTGATTAGTCCTACAGTGTGTCAAAATGAGTGTTGCCTACTTTGATTTATGATTGTAATGCATATTAAATAAACCTCAGACACTGTGTGCCGGGTTTGAATTATGATTAAAGCGGCATAATTTATGCGCTGTAATGTGATAATCATCTTATGAATTATGTAAACAATTATGCCCATAAATCAGTTTTCCTAAATCGTCGAAAAAGAAGGAAAATTCTTTGTACTTCTCTTTTAATTCAGAATTATAAATAAGCCCATGCTTTGCAGCGCAATAGCTGATAATTAGGTTTTAGGGTGAAAGCATGGTTTGAAGTTAAGATAAGGTTAGGTAAGTAGTGGTTGGTTAAGGGTAAGTCTCCAGGAAATGAATGGAAGTCAGTGTAATGTCTTCTGAAGTGAAAGACATGAGCGTGTGTGCGTGTAGCTCGTGCTCGTGCACGTGCACGCGTGTGCTCATGTGCCTCGGCCTGAGTTCTAAGTCGAGTCCAAGCAAATCAATCTTGTCACTGCCATTAATGTCACTTTCAGCTCATCATTCTCAAATTATATTTAATAATAGATAGCTTTCGGGCATAAATGTTAATGCAAAATTGCATAGAGTTTTATGTTCTGAAAATGACATGCCTTAGTTAACCTCTCAACATTTAGAGAGCTACTCCACTTCCCAGCAGATGTCAGAAATCCTAATAATGCAAAAGCGGGCTCCCGACTTCCTCCGCAAACTTTCCTCTTAGTCTAAACTAAACACATCCCTTTCACTCCGCTCCGAGCTCCGAGCGGGTCTGCTTGAATAGTAAACAGTTGGTTTGATTATTGATTTTAGCCTTAAAAGCAATTTTCGCTAATGCGGCCAGGATAACATGTCAGCACTGGTTTCTCGTCAACTCCGTGATACGTGCCATTTCCAAAAAGCAAAAGTCGGCTGTAGGTTTACCATGTCAGAGCTTGTTATGTCGCGATAGGTGTACTTTAGATGAAAGTTTTTTTTTCCATTTTAAAATAATCTAGTTCCATTACTCATTAATTTAATACTTTTTACCTCTTAAATAGCTGCAAATCCTCAATATATAGATTCTTCTTTCATATTTTCCCCATATCTTTCCTCAGTTGTGTACTGTGTGTGATTAGGTGGATTAAACCATTGAGACTCGACCATGACCCCAGACCATAGACCACATATTGATTAGCTATTAACCCAGCAGCAATAAAGCAATCTGTTTTAAATGTTCCGACGTTTGACGGCGGGCGTCTGGAGTTTGATTCCAGGTTGCCTCAGGACATGAGACGTTGATTTCTTCCTCTTTCGGCGTGCAGACTCGCAGGGTGGGAAGCATCTTTGCAGACGCATTACATATTAACGGCATCCGCAGTTATGTTCTTAAAACATGATGAGTACACTGAAGCTGAGTTGCCTGCAAGATTAATTATTGACACTGTCCTTTGCACAACCCGATCTAAAAGTGTACTCGCACAAACTTACACACACACACACACACACACAAAAATTCATCTTTCATAGAAGAATGTTCCTGCTGTTACTTGGAGAGCTGTTGTTTCTTTTCAGCGTGTTAGAACACTTTGGCTTGGATGCATGCGGTATGGATTGGGAATTGAAACCGCAGAAAGCCATGGATGGAAGTCATCATCATTGAGACTCACTTAGGTACTTTAACATCACCGCTGTACCCTTGCCTTTGCAACATAAGGCAAAGATATTAGGCCTTTGTTTGTATCAATTGGCTGCTTTTTGTATAACAACTGTAGCAGCGTTTGACTGATGAAAACTGATGTCGTCGTGTGCTGGTGCATGCTGTTAGCATATAACAGAGGCAGCCCTAGCTCGTCTCTCTCCCTTCCTGTCCTTTCCATCCCCTAGTGGTACGTTTTTGTTTATTAGCCGGATTCACGGGTCCTCTTGTTTATTCATAAGCCATTGTTTTCAAGCATGAACTGCTCTATTCATATTTGTCAGCTGAGTGTCAGTGGATGGCACTGGCACGCCTCCCTGCACCTCCAGAGACTCTCATTCTGACAAGGACATTTTTTTTCCTCCCCCATCTTCTTCAAGCTGCCGGTGTAATGAAAACTAAATACACACATCTTCCCCTGCTGTCCCTGTCTTATCCAACTCTCTCTTTCTCTTCCCTTTGCTCTCTCTCTCCTTATTTTATCCCTCTGTCTCTGCTTTCCTGACACCTTGGCCAATGGGAGTTGTTTCTGTGCCCGGCGGTTGTCAGGAGAGACAGCCAATAAGCAATCAAAGTGGCGGCCAGTGGCGGAGACAAAGGAGCACTCTGCCTTTTTCTGAGGTGCTGCAGCGGGCCGTACTGAGGGGGCTTGCATGTATAATTAAGTGAGAGAGAAAGCCGGGGCCACTTAATCTTCCCCCTAATGGTGATCCTAGCTCCATCACCGGGGCCCCTCTGGGGGGGCCGTACCCCAAAGACCCACTCTCTGGGTCACCGCTGTCCCCCAATTGTCATTGGCAAATCTTTTTTATCGGCCGGAAGAGCTGTTTTCCCGGACCGCTGGCATTGATCCATTCATCATGGCTTTGTTCCTTTAAGAACTCTGAGGGCACGCCAAGGGTCTGCCGAATGAGCTATTTATCATCCGGCAGAGAAAAATAGAGAAAGAAGTGAAGAGATGCATATTTCACAAAGAGTTTTTCTCAAAGCTCACAATAGCCTGACATATTTTCACGTTTGGCTTGTATTGTTACCGGGGTCCGTGTCACCTGTGTGATTTATACGGACAGTAATCATGTTGAACGGCCGTGAAAACTCGCCTGTTTGATTATCGATTCTAATAAATAAACCTACCCTGCAAACACAACTTCCCCTCTTATATACGATGCAGCTTTATGAGATTTGTAGGGCGGCTGCTCAGCATTTTAACGGCTTAGAGGAATAGTTAGACACTTTGGGATTATGCGCGTATTCGCTCCTGAGATTTAGATGACAGGACGGATAAAACTCTCTTCTCTGTGCAACGCTACAACTTGCAGCAGGGACTCGATAAAGGTAGAAACACCAGCAGACTTGCACCCTCGAAAGCTCTCGTATTAACTCGTTATAGCCTGTTCAGTTCGGAAATCAAACCAGCAACAAGTTGTTATTTTACAGTTATGTTCTGTACTATTTCTTGGCGGTATCAGACTTTTGGAGTGAAAGGAGTTGTTAAGCTTTAAAGTTGACATTCTTACCTTTGCCTCTGTTCTCTGTTTCCAGTCTTTATGCTAAGCTAATTGAACCATCAGTCATGACAGTATTGGTCTCCCCTTATATCCAAACAAATCATTTGCTTTTCTCTAACAATTTCTGTAGATTAGGCTACCATTTTTTGCTGTATGGATAAAAAAAGAACTCTATGTATGTCCTTGCTTGCATTGACCTCCACTTTTATAGTACACACATAATTGTCCACACACAGCAAAAACAGGTGCAGACCCCTCCTCCCTCCAGACAAAGCAAACCAAGGTTTAATTCTCCTGTTTCCTATTGACACGGCTAAAGGCAGCATAATGGGCCTATTACAGGCTACCTGCATCATGCTTAATTCATTGCGTGGTATTGCTGTGTTTCCTTATTCAGTAGCCTCCTCATCCCGGCGATTCAAAGCAGCAGCAGCAGCTAACAGGGTACGGACCCCCACTCGGGTCCCCTGTGCCCTGGATGGCACTCCAAACCACTAGTGACCCTTCACTTTCCTCGGGACGGAGGTGAGGATCCGGGGACCGGGACAGGAGAGCGGAGGATAGAGGACCCATGTGACTCAGTCCAAATGGAGCGTCTTGTGGTTATCCCTCTAATACAGACTATTATGTGGTCCTACCACTGACACTAATGGGATGTTACAACGATTTAAAATGATTTAATGGCTCCCAGGTTGGGGCCCCTAATGGCCCTCTTTATACGTCAATGCGTATTATGAATGGCAATGACAGTGTTGTGAAGTGCCTCTGTTTCTTTGGCGTTCCTCTCCGTCTCTCTCTCTTTCTCTCTTTTTAAGCTGCTGCTCAGGTAGTGTGACAGGTATCGCTTTGTGTGGTGATAGGGTTGCAGACACTGCAGTGAGTCGGTGGTTGGTTGGCGTACTCCGTAGACACTCACAGTGTACCTGAGTCTTCACAAAGTGTCATATCGCCGCTTCACTGGTGTACACAAGAATGGATGAACAAGCAATGCAAACCCTACAGTATGAGGGGTTGTTTGTCTTGTTTGTTCTTCCATTTAGTCAGTAAGTTGATTAAAAACCTGGACCAAAACTGTTTTTATAAATCATTTCATTACATTTATTTAAGTCCGTAACTAAATGAGGGAAGCCATTTTTCACCAATAGGTATGACTATCAGAGAAAGAGCACCAGGACTGGTAGGGCTGGCTTTAAAAGAAATATTTTCTCTGTTTCAAAACAATCTTCATTTGACAGATCAGTTCATAAAATCCTTGGATTGTGTTAGAAATCTCACTGCGGCCACACAGAAATGATTTTGCATGACTTGTTTTGAGAGACTAGTTTCGATTACTAGTCTCGCTAGACTGTGCAACAATATTAGTCCACGTGAGGAGGCCTGAAAGATGATGGTGGCAGCATTTTGGATTTAAAAAGGGTGATGACGGAGATGAGCTGGACGAAATTAAAGCCATATTCAAGCTACAGTATGGCACCTAGAGGATAAATATTGAGGAAATATCACAAAACTCCAGAACTGTATGTTTCTAAACTGAAATTTAAGAGTGGCTTCAAAAGTTTGCTTAAGAGTCACAATTGCCAAGAAGCCAAGGCAACACATACCAAGCATCTGTTTTGGTGATTGTACAACAAGTCCCGTATTTAATGTCCGAACTTGTTGCACGTATATAAATAAATACGACCTCAGTTGTGTAATATCAAACTGGACCACTGAACTACATACCTTTATTCTTTATCAGCAGGTGAAACTCTCCTTGCTCTTGACATCTTCTCAGAATTGAATGCACTCTAAATGTTCTTTTGTTAATGTCAAGATGAGAGAGGACCACAAAGTTATCCTCACTGGCAGCTTCATATTACCTCAAATGTTCGCGACAAATACTTAAATAATGAAATGCACTGGACGTCTTGGTGTGAACACTTGTCGCATGATGGATAAAAAAAAACCTGACATGATGAATATGGACTAAATTCCTTAGGAGTAAACTAAAACAAATATGGGACGCTTAAATATCAAATAAAAGCATTTCCAAAAACAATATTTAGAATATATAAAGAAGGAATAAAATGCCACGAGCTTCACAGTTTGTGCAGGAACGTGCAAAACGTGAGCCGTGGAATATGCAATGTTCACAATATCAAGTATAAGAACAGTTCAAACAGACTAGCAACATAATACACTAAAGTTAAAGAACATGTTCTGACCAGTGGTGTAATATAATATGTTTTATTATTGGATAATTGATGTAATTGATGTGTTAACAGTATTTTAATGTTGTGGCAGGTCAGTATGTAGCTAATTTAAATACTTACAAGCAGTTTGATCTATAATAGTTAACCTGATTAGGACAACTCTGACTTTAAAAAAGTGCAAACATGAGAGTAAATGTCATTTCTTAAAAGAAAAAAGGGAATTCTTTTGAACAGAAATTCTCCAGAAAATGGGACATCTAGTTTTACTCACTGGTTAATGAAGTCATAGTGACAGGGTTGGGAAGCAGTCACGCTACTGATACCCAGCTCTATCTAGCCATCACCGTGGCAAAGAATTTAGGTGGAGGCGTAATTGATGACTTTAATTTTGAGGTCCTCTCCTCTGCTTTTTTTCATCCATGATGACTGCTTTACAATCCTCGTGGACTTTTCTCAACGTGGATTAAAGCTATTGATCACCTACACTGAGCCAGGTGAAGAGGTTAAGCAAATTGCTCATCTAACGCATCCCACGGAAACTTCTTTCTCCAAAGTCCTGCTTCCTGCTTCGGTAATTTGTATTAGATGCTCATAAGCAAAGTCATGGAAAAGAGAGATATACCCCTAACCCCTAACTTAAAAAAAAGTCTATTTCCCACACTAGATGACCCGAAAAGCCTGAGATCCCTGGGTTTATCCAATGAAACCCTGGGTCATTTCCACCAGGCCGCCCAGCAGACTTATGTTGTTTAAGGAACACAGAGAGAAGAATGGTAGGTTTGCGTCTATGTACGTATGTGAGGGCGGTGTGCACTTTCATGTGGATGTACTTTTGGGAGTGAGATTGCTCATGCGAGAGTGTGTGTGAGTGTGTGTGTGTGTGAGAGAGAGACAGAAAGAGAGCCCAGAGGATTGACAGCTCTAGCAGTCATTACACGCTGGATTGAATGCTAGATTAGTCCAAAGTGGCTCAGGGTCAAGCGGCTGCCTGCTCCCTTTTGGCACTCAATGACTTTAATACCCGCTACTGTATTAGTCAATTACTTCAAAGGCTAGGCTGCCCTCTCGCTGCCTCTCCCACAGTCCCGACTCCTTGCTTTATGAAGCATCGACTTTTTATTGTATCTATTATTAAATTGGCTGTATTTATAACGAATATATATATATAAAAAAAAGAAAGGATGTCAGTTGTTGCGTTTTGACAATAAAAACAGGCTATATTCAAAGTTGCTTTGGCCTGTGAGGAGAGCTCAGCAAACCTTGATTTAATAGCATATTTTCACTGATTGATCAGATTTTTTGGAACAGTTTTTTGACGTGTTAAAGTCTTACACCCCGAAAAGTAAAATTAAAACTGAATTAAAACAGAAAACCTAAAGGAACATTCTTGTTAAATATCTGAAGCGCTTGAAAGTTTTCCCCAGACTTTTTTCTTTTTTTGTCTTCTGACCATCAAAACATCACGTGAGCGCTCTGTCATGAGATCAAGCTCGTCTGCGCTCCACCTCTCTGCTATTCTCTCTGTCTATCACGGCTCCTCTCCTCCCATTAGCTCTGATGTTAAATTGCTCTTGTGTGATTGTGTCATCGGGCTCTCCCTTCCCTTTCTCTTGGGTGACTGATATGACCTTTAGGTACACCGACTGACAATTACTGTCACCGAGAAATTGAATTATTAGCTTTCTCTGCCAACGGAGCCGCGGGTAGGTGGTTGGTAGTTGAGAGTAAAATGCTGTAATTACTTAGCTAAATTGCCATATTATATTTTTTTGCCACTCCTTTTCCTTTTTCATTCTTTCTCGTGAGTGATATAAAAGCAGGGTAAAAATGAAAGGTGTTGAGCATTGAAGCTTATGAAAGAATGATTTCCAACGTCCCCTATAACCTTTTCAAGGTGTTGATTGTCAATAGGAGCAATTTAGAGATGTCTAGGGAGGGGCCGGAGGGAAAGGTCACACTCTGTCCTTTTTTTTTTTCTTGTCTCTTTGCCTGTTGGTCAGCATCTTTTTATTTCTCTCTCTTCAATTGATTTGACCCGAGCGTTTCTCCTGTCCAACCCTCCTCCTTTATTCACGCACACTTTCACATACATACTCCAGACTGGCCAGGCCGAACGTAATTATTTTTTCCCCTCTTCTCTAATTATGAGCGGTTTCCTTTGCTTAGTGGCTCGTCGGATCTCGCGGTTTGATTGCAGTATACGGCTATTTAGCAAATGCAGAAACTGCGCTTTGGTTAATTAACTAGCATCTGAGGAGGACTGACGACCGCGAGAGGTCACCTGGCCTCCGCACAGACGAGGAGGAGGTTAAAAATGTGAGGGGAAAAGGGAGCGAGGTACGTGCCAGCGTCTCCTCTGCCTCGCAGGGCCCCTGCAGTTGTCATCCCTGCTTGCACACCTGTATTAACCTCTCTTCTCTAAATACTCAAAGATGCACAAACACGCATTCATCAAGCAAGCACAGAGTAAACACTAATTAGAAAAGCTTCACAACCACAAGGCACAAGTCCTGCCCTTCGTATATTTGCCTAATCTTGGATATCACGAGGTGTTCACTTTATTGTAATTACGCGTGCAAATCATCGTTATACTGTAAACAGAGTCTCGGGGCCTGCTAAGGAAAAAGAAAAGTCATGCAGTATTTTCTACACGTAGACATCAGTTTATGTTCTGTATCCGTGAGTTATTTAAACATCTCTTTATTGCCTTTTGCCAAAAATAAATAAATGTGTCTGCAGTTTAACTTCATTATGTGTATAAAGTCAGAAACTTTTGAATTATTACTCTTTACTTTCATGACTTATTCGTTTTGTTGAGTTTATGTTAACATTCTGTTTCTCCAAAATCCAATTCTCTCACTTCTGCTTGTGTCCACTCTGTGTGTTAGCCTGCCCTGGCCAGAAATATGGTGGGTGTTTGCAAAAGCGATGCGCCCCCCTGAGGTCGTGTGAATAAATGCACGCACAGTCTTCAAGCTGGGGTGGAACTCGCCACCGTGGCAGCCATTGACATGGCCGAGAAGCTTGTAGTAGGACGGTTAAGGTTGCCATGTCTGTTTTAACCCAAATTATGATCAAGTATTTACGTTGTTTAAGTCTAACCATACACGACTAAAGAGTCCAACATGGGATCTCAGGCCTTTGACTTAAACCACCATCCAGCCTTCTTCCTCTGAAAGCAGACTTCACCTGTCAGCAAATTTGCATATGGTCATGCATTTATTTCTGAAGACAACCATGTTGTATCGACTCATCAGAGAATGGACATGGACCTTCTGAGGATGTCTTGTGGTGTCTGGCAAAAGAATGTTGTTAATGGGGGCCTTTGGGTCCTATTGGTTGAGGGGAGGGGCCTCTGAGGATCAGGCTTGTTCCAGTGCATTCCACAGATATTTGATCAGTTTGGGATCTAGTGAATTTGGAGGCCAGGTCAACACCTTGTGCTGTTCTTCATGTTTAGTTGGTCCTAAACCGTTTTTGTGTGGGATCTTTTAAAGTACTGCGGGACATAGATGCCGTAACTTAAGCACGTAGTCTACGCCGGTGCGAGTCATTTATACTTGTGCGCTCATCAGTCTGGCTCGCTCTGTAAAAAACGCGAGTAGGCGCTGTGTCCTTTTTGCCAGTTGGGTTAATTTTTGTTTCCACTTCCTGCTTCACTTTCAACAATGGCGACTGAAACCCTCACCGAAATTTCGCTGAAGTCAAGTCATGCAAATGTCTACATCTCTTATGCTCTGCATCGCCGCAGCACGTAGTTACATTTCTGGGGAGGTGCACATCGGCTGGAGGCTCTAGGGTCTGCGCAGGGTCTGCATATGCTTTGCGCTGTTGCCTTAGCTACGGCGTCAAATTGACGCAGGAGCCTAAACTGACTGCATCCTGCTGGGGATGGCTGCTGCCATTAAGGAGTGTCATTGCTATGGGGTGGGGTTGCCTGGTCTGATCTAGGTGGGTGGTACAGGTCTAAGTAACATCCACATGAATGCCAGGTCCAAAAGTTTCCCAATAGAACATTGAATTGTCATGAGATGGTCAGTGTTATTGACCTCTCCTGTCAGTGGCTGATCGTGTATCTATGCAGTATAAGGCACTTGTAAGACAGAGTCCTTTTGTCCCTATTAAAGTCTTACAATCCGAGGAGAAAATGTTATCCTGAGATATACAGTTTGTGATTGGAGCTCCAGTATATTTAATAAAACTACCTTGACTATATAAACAGCTGAATACCTAGGAGTCCTTTATTGAAGTTTATTGGGGATTACAGGACTATTGAAAGACTTCATGAGTTATGTTATTGTACGTGGTGGTTTGACTGGTGCTAATATTGTAGTTGTTTTTATTTCCTGCCCTGATGGTGAAAGTCTTTTCTCTCTTTTGTTAGACCAGCTGTTTGCCCGGCTTTGTGTCGCGACATGTTTCTTTCCCCCACAGTTTCCCAAATGGGTCACCTCAAAACCTAATATTGTAGTAAAATGGCGCACAACATACTGCTATGTTTTTGCAGAACTCTGTGCCGCTATGAATTTTAGTCTTTTAGATGCGCTCCTTAGTGTAAGATTTATGACTTTGCGACTGATAATGTGTACTCACATATGAGGCGCTGCACTCTTCTCATTTGTATATCCTCATAGGAGAATGCTCGATCGATGTTGTCTGTTACAAATACTGAAAAACGGCAACCAAGATTGTACGATCTTTATTGACTTTTCTGTTGATTCTCTGGGTAGCATCTAAAATAAATGTGCTGTGAATCCTGGCTTGTTATAGGCCAGTAAAGACTGAGCAAAGTAATACGGGCAAGCAGAGAGAAGATGAAAGAAGAACAAGACGCTGTTTTAATCCATCAGCTGAGAAGTGTAAGCAGAACGAGAAACCTCAGCGAGAGAACATCCTGAGAGAGACCGTACAAGAAAATAAGAGAGATGAAGAGGTGCGTTTGTATGATTTTTTCCTCTTTAAGGTCGGGCCCGCTCAGCCGTTGTAAAGAAGGGACAATTTGCACGCGCCATAAAGGACATTTATGCTCATTGCTGCGTCCCGGCAGAACCCCATTGCTCTTTGTTTTAATTGTCCATGAACAAGGCATTGTTCTGCAAGATCGGGGTCTGAGGAAAATTTCCTCAAACTCGTTCATTGTTACAAGGAACACATTATAGGGCCTTCATTATTTTCCCTCTGATATAAAGAATATGTTATTTGAATTTACATAATTCTCAGAGCGGCTCCAAAGCCACTTCTATAAATAGCTTTATTCAACTTGAGCGCAGATTCAAATGAAGGGAGAAGTCATAATCTCTTACAATGTTATATCTTTGTCTCTCTCTCATAGCTCTCTTGTGTGTATGTCTGCACACACAAAACCTCACAATACCCACCCTTTGTGTATTTTGTATTGGGTTTGTTACGCGTGTCACCCATTTTACTTTTGATGGATGCTGTGTGCATAGCAGCCAATAGGAAGATTAATTTGTTGTTCACTTGCCATCTTGTAACACAGACGACTTTCTGCCGACTTTGTGCCGTTCTAAATGAAGTTGTTGTGAAGCGCATTTGGCAGTGGGGTTGTCCCACTTTCGAGCGCTTCCCTTGTTTCCGAGTTTGGCCTCGAGGTGCTGTGACACAGCCCTCCCCCCCCCCCCCCCGCCGTAGCTCCAAGTCGCGCAGCCACACAATCTTGAGCAAACACTGACGGAATCGCACCCAGAAAAAAAAAAAAAAAGCTCTCCCCTGAAACGCGCTTATCCTCATCCTGATTTGCCCTGAAGTTTGGCTAAAAGTGTTTTATAAGCTGATTCTGCTTGGCTAGCCCGGCTGCGCCCCAGGACGTGCACTTCATCAATGTGCCATCGCACACAGAGGCAGGACTTTTTCCGGCGGCGCATGACCGACTCCAACCCGAATACTCGGGGTGTAATAATTCTACTTTGTGGGTTTTTTGGAGTCGAGAGGTTAGGCACAATGCTCGAAGAACATCACTGTTTATGCCTGCTTGAGAAATTACATTTACAGGCAACTCCAGTTTCATTAAACTTGATGTTGGCACAGGAATTTGGAAAGGAAGGAAGTTATATATTAGTCAAATGTTAATCCCAAAAGGGCGATAAAATGTATTAAAAATGAACCCTTGTTAATTCTAATGTTGTTGGTGTGTGGCCCTGAGCATAGAACAGTCCTTCTGTTATTCACCAACGGTAAAGTTTATGTGGTTTCAGAGTTATTTCACTACTCAGCCTTCTTCCACTCCACTACGGCCGGCCTACGCTGCTGGGTGCTACAGTATCCATAAACCCAGCCCGCAGTCGCTCACCTCTCGCCTCTCATTTCTCACAGTATTAATAATACAAAGGCATCCATAAAGTGGGAGCTGCGCTTGTATTAAAACACCACTGGCCCAGGATATAGCCAAGGTCACCACAAGGCTGAACTGTTATTCTCCCTGCACGGTGAGAAGCAAACCACCGGTCATTCCAACAGATGGAGGTGGAGGGCAAAGACTGAAGTGCTTACTTCTCTGTCTTTTTTTATAATTTTTTTTAATATGCAATGAGCGAGCCGTCTGAGACCTCTTTAGGTAGTGCTGTGCATAACCTTTTTATGCAACGGCGATGTCATCTGCATTCTTTGTTGTGTTAAGAAGAGTTAAATGACCACTTGGGACGGGTACGCTCTGACCTTTAACCCATGAGGATAATGAGTGAGATGAGGAGCGGCAGGTATAATAGACTGTTGAGGTTGATAGTATTATAGCAGGGGGCAAGAAGGCCTCTCATGCTCTCGCACGTCTTTGCTTTCTCTCTTTTCCTCGCTGGTACAGATGATACAGACACAGAGGAGCAATTATAGAGAGAAACAGACTTCCATTTCAATCTGACAATGGAGTAAAAGGCCTTGGCCTCCTTGCTTAGGCATGCAGACGGCCCGAGAGTTACGGGAAGCTGGAGAGGGTGACAGAGGCCAACAGCAACCAGCATCTATTCTCAGACTAATAGTCCTCGCAGGTTTTAGAAATATGGAAAATGAATTTCATGATGTTTCTATTATTCATTAATTCCCAGACAGAAGTAGAGAAATAGAAGGAGGAAGAAGCAGGCGGGCGTCTGTGATTATTGATTACGATGCTGAAAATATAATGAACTGGATATGAGAATTGAGTTTTCCCTCATACATTTTAACCCCCCACCCTCCTCACCGACTGTCACAGCCTCGTGTCTGTCTTGTCGCCGGGTGTCTCCGTCTCCGAAAGGGCACATTTGTTGTATCTGTGCTGTTGTGTCAGGACGATGTGCCGGGGAGAAGAAGACAAAAAAAAAAAAAAAAAATAGATCCTCCCGTTTTAAACAATCGCACGCCGAGGAATTCATTTGTCTTGGTTTGGCTTTGTCTCGGAGGTGACACGCAAGCGGGGGCTCCTTTTGTTGCTCAAAATTGATGCCGCTAACAGTGTAATAAAAATGTCCAAAACTCGCAACTCTGTTTGAGGAAGAGCTTCTTTTGTTCCTGGAGAAGCTCTTGTACAGAGGAGATAACTGCAGGCCGTGTTGGTGGCAAGATTAATATGTTGGCCAGTTAGACCAAGGCGTCTTTTTTTTTTCCCCCTCTTACTCCAGCTATATCTCAGGTGTTGCTATCAAAGAGCTTTCTTTTGTATGTTCTCACTGAATTCAGCTCTTGATTGTACTCGTTGAGTAAACAGCGCAGTGTGTCCACAGATAACACACATTTGCCTTGTCTGAGCCTGCTTTGGTGACAAACGATATTTCCGCCATCGGCTTTAAAATCCTCCACTGAGACAGAGTAACTTCATTTAATCATTAAAGTTGGCTTATCAGCAGAGTGGGGTGATAAGCATCTTACATAGAGTTTGCAATTGCTCATAATTGTCCTCAGTGGACGTGCAGAATATGGTTGATGACAGGAGTTCATATTTTTTTTTTTAAATAAAAAAGCAAATTGATGCATTTTGAATTAATTCTTCCAGCGATTTATTTATTTTTTTTCTTCAGTGTGTCTCATGACAAACAGTAACCTGACACGGCTGAATTACTGAACTGTGTCTGAGGACTAATGAGAGAAATTTCCCCAGAGAATCTTTATCTATTGCTCCTTAGAGAGCACCTTGGGGACTCACTTTCCTGTCTGTCACCTCCACACACACACACACACTCGTGCACACGAGTCCACCCCACCTCCCAACACCGATCTACCCCTCTGCTGTCTGCCCGTCATCCCCTCTCCACCCCTTCATCCCCTCCTCCGCCGCCTCCCTTACTCATTGACACCCCTGTTTCCTCTAACACTATCATGTAGCACAGCCATTTCACTTTTGCACCTTGCAATTAAAACCAGAGGAGAGGCGGAGGAAAAGAATACTCTTATACTTTCGAGCCCTCCTCCTCCTCCCCCAGCAGCCACTGCCTTCCTATCAGCAACCTTTCAGGGTTTCTTTTTTTTCCCTCATATGTGCGATACACATGTACGTGTTAGAAAGAGTTTACGAGAATGGCATGCATGGAATTAATTAACAAAGGAAATCTCACCACGGCTTTCTGCCGAAGTTGATAATTTAAGCTTTTTAGTTTCTGCTCCTGTGATAGCAGGTGGAGGCAGACACAAACACGATCATAATGAAAGGTAAAACGTGAGATTTGTTGCGCCAACTGGAGGAGTCCGTTCTCTTCTGCTGCCCGTCTGATCTAACTCTTGTAGACAGCATGTCTGTTGAGAGAAATGGTTTTACTGCGGTGGGCAACACTGAAGTCTTGTCCACCATCGCGCACACATGCGCACAAAACCCCTCGCACACACATGCACCCACTTGTGAAGTCAAAGCCTTTGATCATTTGGTGTTGCTATACTGACCTCTGCAGGATCCTCCCCCAGCTCTCTTGTGAGTTTGTGTGTGTGTATGCATGTGTGCGTGGGCTGGTTTGTTGAAAGTGTGCGCGCTCTGGTCTGCGGGTGAGTCAGACTTGAAAAGAAATCATTGAAGTTGGTGGCCAAAACTTTTAACAACAATTGTTTTTAAAAGAAAAGACTGGGAACGTTGTTACACTAAAAGCCCATTAACACTGGTTGACATGTAGCTTTATTAGAAACTCTACAGTTTCTTTTGACTCCATCACACCGTTCTACGGCTGGAAATACTCACCTGCACACTAAACACGCAGCTGAAAATGGACCCCCCAAAAGATTTACAGTGCTACTATTCACAGTTCTTTGAGTTTTGCAAATATGTTTTAGCATCTGTAGTTTTCATCAAAGCAGTTTTTTTGTCCGATTTAGATATGGCCTGCCTTATTCCACGAGATCAGAATTTTGGGGTTAACCTTTGTTTATAGCCCCTCGACAGGTCCATGCAGAGCCTTTGCCGTAGCGGGCAACACCGGTGTAAGTATTTATACTAGCGGCTAGTCAGCTTTGTGCTTCACATTAGCTTATTCATTCATCTTCTGTGACCGCTTGTCCTGTGAAGGGTCGCGGGGGGGCTGGAGCCTATCCCAGCTGTCATTGGGCGAGAAGCGGGGTACACCCTGGACAGGTCGCCAGTCTGACGCAGGGCTAACACAGAGAGACAGACAACCATTCACACCTACAGCCAATTTAGAATCACCACTGTGGGAGGAAGCTGGAGTACCCGGAGAGAACCCACGCAGACACAGGGAGAACATGCAAACTCCACTTGCTGTGAGGCATCAGTGCTAGCCTAAAATGAGTGCAACTGGACTTGTTAGGTTGGGCAAGTCTGGTTATGACCGAGAACCTTCGCAGACATGTTGCATTAGTTGCAGCAAATCAATGGTACGCAGCTTACTTTTACTGAAATCACTGCAACACAGAAAAGAATGAAGACGTTTGAGTTGGTGGTTTGTGGGAGGCAGACGGAGATGGAATTTTCTTCTGATTTTCAATCATACTTGGTGTGGTCTGCGACGCCTCGACGTATTGTTACATTTCTGTAGAGGTGCATAAAAGGTAAAAAACTATGGCAAGGATATGGAATGACTACAGTGTGGAAGTGATATGCGTGTCCATATGTCTGGCTTCAATCAAAAACGCTCGACAAGCGTGTTTTATTGCTTGAAATCATCACTGCTCATATTCTCAGATGCTGTAGAGATGATGATCATGAGCCCATGCAGATGTGGAAAACCATCATCTGATGAGTAATCCAAAAGTTGTTCAGGGCAATTAGGACATCTCGCATATTACGGATAACCCAGGAAACGACATTGCCTCCGTGGCTGTTTTCTTTCCAGACAAGTGAGGAGCACCATCTGTGTTTTAATGCGTGCTGGATGGTGGGGAAACTGCTCAAACAAACAGAGCAAAACTGCCCAGTGTAATCCAGACACACACACACACACACACGTGTACACAAACATTCATACACACCGAGGCCCCGCGGGAAAACGTCGTCCCGCATCGAGTCAGAGATCACGGCTATGTAAACAACGGTTCCTGATTAGTGTTACATTACTGTTCAATTTTTTATTTGTGCCAAATTGGAAATCTGGGGCTTCTGTGTTTTTGTCCCCCCCCCTTCTCGTTGGCCACAGTTCCTTGATATTAAACATGGATTAGCTGTGTCTAAGCTCTCGCTGGCCAGACATGAAGGAGCGCGAGGGTTGGTGGAGTGAAAGGGGGGCTGGCACTGCTCTTTCCCCTGTAGAGGCCATTGATTTCCAAGCTACTTACGCCCTGTTTGTATGTACAGACACACTGGAGTGTAAGCTTGTTAAATGTGAAGTGCTTCACCTGTCACCCACAGGTCCCCGTCTCATCTTCCTGGGGCTTATCAGCAAACACACACACACACGCGCACAAAATAAGATCTGGCCATTTTGCAAATCAGATTTAGATATTGTGCTGCGGCGTCCTCTGACAAGGCTGATTGTATCAAGGCCCCATCTGCGATATGAAGTTGTTATGAGCTGGCGGGTGACACGGAACAAACTAAATAGGCTGATCATCCATCTGGTATTCTTCTTCAGGCCCTCTGATAACATAGCGGCAGTTTTATTTTCATTTTAATGTGGCATGCTTATGTATGGACGGTGTCTGGTTAAACATCTGATCTGCGGTTGATATGCTTCTCTGAACTGGCAGAGAACATGAGTCAAGTTCTCTCCCGTAGATTAAAATTCATGTCAAGTCACATCAGTCATGGGATTACTCCCTATCATTTATAAGTGCACTTTTCATCTCGTCCTTAGTGGGTGTAGTTCGGCTTGTGCCCAAAACTACTCATAAGGGAAGACAATTTTGATTATTTCTCTTGGCTCTTGAGAAAATAAGTTTGTATTTCTCATAAAGTGAGCTTTCTGTCTGGCCTTGGTGTTCAGTAGTGAAGGATAGCCCAGGTGATTACAGCCTGTAGTCTGCTCCAGCCCTTCTCCAAATATATCATAAATAATTATTACGGAGTGCATGTTCAGTGCTCTGGGCTATGGATATAACTTGTTTAGTTTCAAACACGGACCAATCAATATAGGCCTGTCATCTAAAATTTATGAGAACACCAGCTTGTATTTTATTTATCTATTTATTTATTTATTTCATTTGGCCCGCTCGCTTTTCGGCCTCTTGTTCTTAACTAATCTTGCTGATCTTTGCGTGTTTGTGTGGGTAAATTCCAGAGACCGCACGTACCTTTGTGTGAATTCAGTCATAAGTGTGTGTCTTTTTGTGTGTGTGTGTGTGTGTGTGTGTGCATGCTCGCTGCAACTCGGTCCAGCAGGCAGCGCCACCCGGGGGACCCTGGAATTATGGATTGAGGACAGGAGTCATGCAATGATTGACAGCCGCATTCCGTTGGAGGTGATTAGGTGCACGAGGCCCAAAGAAAACAGACATGATGGAAATTTCAACATCCCTACTCTAATTTCTGCTGTGGGTAATTATGATACATGATGATCTGCAGACATCATTGGCCACACAGTCGGCCGTGCTCAATCTCTCCTGCTGCTGCTGTCTCTCCTGCTCTCTCTTGTGCCTCGGCACACACACTCCGTTCAAACTGGCGGTGTCAAAAAGCAGTGGGGCGTCGTAAAGTAGCAATGGAAGTATGGAAAACATCTGTAATTGTTAGATTTATGCAATTAGTTTGTTCTTTTGTGGATAAACTGTGGGTGAGGTGGACGGGAATCTTGGGTTTATCCGACAAAATGGACATTCCAGCGCCGCTAAAGCTTGTTTGTTTAATACGTACACAAAGCCAAAGTAAAGCTCAAACGGTCATTTCCACAAATCGTTTTGTTGCACATATTAAATGGGTGAGTGCTAGAGAAGCTGGTAGGTAGATTCTGTTACGTTTACAAGGGACATTCAGTCGTCGTGCCAGACCAAACTAACCAACTGCAAGTTCCATAGTTGCTTTATTTTTTTACACTCAGTAAGAAAGCTAATTTCCTATTTGTGATTAAATGAAATTGTTGAAAAGTCTCTCAGATATCTCAGCTCTGCTTGATTTCTCAACACCCGTAGTTACCGGTGGTAACAACAAATTGAAATAGTTGGTCTTAATGAAGAAGTCGGGCAATATTTGGCCTTTTCTCATCATTCTGTGGGCAACTGTGATCAGATTTGATGCTGCACTCGGCTTGAGTCTGGGAGCAGCAGGACACGGTGAAAGGTGTTACCTCGCTAAGAAATCGGAGTTGTGCAGCCTGTCGCCTGCAGCTCTTCATCCAACAGCTCGCCGTGGCTGTCCCTTTTTTTTCAATAACTCCCTGCAACATTTCAAACTTAGAAAATGACTGTTGCCTAGTTTTCTACTCCTGACTCCCTCATTATAAAAGTCAACCTGTATTTTGTCAGCGCAGTGCTTTTAGTGTGAAACTTCAGCAACAGGACACATTTGGCCTCATTAATAGCCATCTCTAAGCTAGGGCTGCAGCAATGCATTGCCAAACTCGTGATGTAGATCACATAAATGGAATATATCAGCGTGTTGCAGTGTTTACGTTCATCCCCAGTCATGGGGGCTCCTGCTGCCAGGTATGCTGGAAAATTAACAAATCAAAAGTGTGGGAGTTCTTCAGAGAGACTCCCTACCGCAGAAGCGAAACATCTATGTGCGAGAACCTCAACTAAGAAGGTCTGCCGGCTTTCCGGCCGTAAAACACAGAGACAACAGCAGTATAATAATGTAATATAATATAAAACTTGTGCATTTACAATTACAATAAACAGAAGTCACTGAATTCAATCATACTCACTATCTGTGTAATTTAATTGTAGAGTATTTTTTGCTACCAGCATAAATACTACAATGCTTTCATTAGTGGTCCATAGGCTCTTTTACTGATAGATAGTGAATGAACAGACATTTATTTAAATTAAATTCTTCATGATTGCCACATTAAACAACTGCTACACTGAATTTAGAGTCAGCCCTTCATTCTTAAGTATCACGTTTTATAAGTAAACTGAACTCTAATCAGAGCCGTTGTGCACTTTATTAATGGTGAAACTAATCAGGATGGAATTTAACTGCTGCGTTAAATCACACCACACACCGTCCAAGAACCGAGAGCCTAAACACACACACACGCACACACGAGCAAGATCTGAGTCAAACCGCAACTGTACCATCATTGCTCCCGAGCCACAGTGGAAGTGTTTCTGATCTGAAAGTTACAATATTCCTCCCAACAGTTTCTCTCAGCCTCTCCTCTCTCATGTGCTCCTGGCTCTCTTCCCCCTATCTGACAAAAGCTGCACGTCCTGCACTCTCTCCCCCATGTCAGGTGCGTTTAGCATGGCTTTGAACGCCACGCCGCCATATTTTATTGAACACTTTGTTGGTTGATGCTGGAGTCCTCCACAATGCCTCGCGATGGGCTCATGTATTAGAGATGTGAGCTTTGGACGGGGGCTGGAGAGCGATGGAAAGAAAATATAAAAGATAGAAGGGTGTTTCGCTCTGTTTTGGTGTAGAAGTCGTTGTTGTTTTGCATTTCGGTATTAGTTCATGCTCGCTGCAAAGAAAAATCTATGAGAACTGTATGAGCCCTCCCTCGTGTATCTGACTTGTTTTTTCAGCATGTCTATAATGTTTTTCTTTCGAGATATTCCTTGCATCTTTGCTCAGGTTTTGTCAGTGTGAGGTATTTGACCAGCGGGAGCTGAGAGTCAAACATTTGGTTTTATTCTCTGCCTCTTGTTTCCAAACTGTTGCTTCATTCTGTTATGACTTTCCAGCGCCGCATATGAATCGCGGTAAGAAGAACGCAGTCATGGAAAGTACTGATAACATTAAAAGTCATCTCTGTGACCTTTTGCTTTCTACTGAAAGACATTCTTGAGTATAGCATGTATAGAACAGGGTCTATTTGCATATCTAAGGTTAAGCCCAATTGCCCTTCATATACAGTAGGTGAGAAAATACTGATTAATCCCCCAAAGGGGTGAGTGTATAACACATATCTGCAACCTCCTGATTGTAATGTGTAGCAATAGGAAAATTAGACACTGAAATGTGTCAGGCCTTAAATTAGCGCTCCATAATTTAGTGCCACTTTCAACAGTGGCACGTTGCAAAGGCCTCCACAGACAAGAGGCATCTCACTTGTTGTCAGACAGCCTCCTATCACCTCCACATCACTTTTCGTGCATTTGCATAAGATCGAGTTTCTGCACGAGCCATTAGATTTTGAACTGGACTATTTTCACCGACTTTCGCGTTTTATTTATTCCTTTTTTTTTTGTAGAATTGCAGTTAAACAGTGTTAAAAATATATTAAACTGCTAATACAAACGTTTGTTTAGCTGCTGGATTCCTGACAAGGTTTTCGTAAACGTGCTACTAGAAAATCTCTTCTTGGCTTTTCGTTTTACTCCCAATCGCGGTTGCTTATTTGTCTGAGGGCTCGCTGTAATTGTCAGTGCATTCTTCGACTGCGACGCCACAGCCAAGCAGATGTTTCATTTACCACTAACACAGAGGAATTTTGGGGAGAGGCGTGGGTTTATTTAAACAAAATCTTCACATGACATGTCCTTTCTCTCCGGCACCTCGCAGATTTATTTGAAACGAAACAGTTTGTGCTGATTCTCTCATTTACTCCTCAAACCCCTCCGCCCCCCCTCCAGTCCGGGGAGCAATAATCTGGCTTCCTGTAGACTAAACATAAAATTAAAAAGCAATCTGGTACTGCCGTATGTTTTATAGAAATCTGGCAAAAAAAAAAAAACCCTCACATCAGCGACTTTTACAGATAAAAGTGCCACGGCTCGCCAAGTGAAAAGACGGATAAAAAAATGAATATGTCCTTTTTTCTCTTCCTCCTTTCGCCTTTGCATATGTTAGAGCAGCTTGATTAACGGCAGGGCCGACCAAAAGCTAATTATTTTATTGAGTTGTGGGACGAGGCGGGATCCCACCCCGGGGATTTGGCTTTGGCTTTGGCTTTGGCTGCAAAATAGAAAAGGGCCCCACATGTGATGTGTGATTCCTCCCTCCTCCCGGTGCCCGTCCTGCACGGTGACAGCAGGATGAGCCCCAGGTATGGGTGGTCTCATCTCTCGTCTATCAATAAGGAGCTTACTAGCTGTACTGGAAATGGGAGGGAATACAATACCGTTGCAATTTGATTTTAAGCCCCACAGGTCAATCTCCTGAACCCCCTTTTCAGGCACTGCCTTTTATCATTCTTTTTCCCCATCCTCCAGGTCTCTCCTTTGCTCTCTCTTTTATCATTCCCTCTCTCTTTCATTTTCTTTTGCTTTCTCTGACTCACCGTCTCTATTGCTCTTTTCCATTTTTCTTTCTCTCTGTGCTAAACGGTTGATGAAAGTGTGATTTTGTTCTTTTTAGAGCTGCCCGTCTTTGAAGGTTTGTGGTTAAATCAAAATATGAAACAGTCGCAAGTTCAGACTGGGATAATGACATTTCCTAATGCATCTTTGTGCCAGGTGTGGCCAGAAAGTAGTCACCAGCCATAATTTCCTGCTCAATTTAGTTGAATTTAATACTCATGGTATGCATACTGGTGTCAGAGAAATTAGGTCAGTATTTCATTAAAACAAATTAACTCGGTCACTCATGTGCATTCAGGCCATCCTCTTTTGAAAAACAATACTGGTTGATCTTTATGCACATGTTTACGCATGTGCCCCCGTGTGGTTGCGTGAAAAAGTGGAAAATCTTCCGGCCTAGGCAGGAGAAAGATGGCAGAGAAGCTTGAAGTTTGCCTCGGAAGATGCTTTGTTTAAAGGTGTCTTTTCATCAATTTAAGTGAGTGTGGTCGAGCAGTTTCGTCACCTAAAGCTAACCAAATAGACGGAAAACTGAAGTGAAACAAAACAGCAAAACAATCTCCGTGAAAGTAGAAAGTAATGGTCATTTATGATGTTGCTGTGTCTTCACACCAATCATATGTAGTTTTGATTTGCAATAAACCTATTCTGTTATTCATGTTGTTTTTATGGCGGCCAAAAGATCCCAATGCACTGCAACTTAAGAAAACAAACAAAAAAAAAGCAAATTAAGAAAGCTTCCTCATCAATTTAACAACACATGTGTTGGAAATACCCACAACACTTGCAAATATAGAAGTAGTAGTGTGGGGATGTCTCCAGGGGATCCCGAAACATGCTGAAAAAGGGTCAAAATACATTGAATATTATTAATGCCGTCATCTAATTGATGCATCTGATTATTTGAACTGGCAAACAACTCCAAAAGTTATAAATATTAGAACAACTGAAACATTTCCATTGTTGTTTGGGCTACATGCGTTTCTGTCTGGCAAGTGTTTGTGGCACGTGTTGTCAAATTGATGAAGACATTTATCGTAATTTGCTTGCGTTGAGCTCTCCACTGTATGTAATATATGTTGGATATCTAATGAAAATCGCAGAAGACTTTGTTGTCAAAGTAAATTTCCTACCTGCAACGGCATTTCCGCAAAGCCGTGACCAGTATAAAACTTTTGCACGTCTTGCTTCATGCACTCATTCATTCTATGCCTTTTTATGGCTTATAATGAAGTGATACAGGGGGCATAAGCGTATGCATGCATGCACATGTGGGGCCGCATGCACAGTTTTGCATGTGCACACCTTTGTCTTGTGACTGTGTCGCTGTATCGGTGGGATCCGATTGACCTCACATTCCTGTCAACAAGATGTGGCCCCTGATCTGTGAGCTCCCTCTGAGGGAAAAAAAAAAAAAAACAACCTTTATTCACCACTCTGTATCGGGGTGCATGGTGGACAACAAATTGGCTCCTTCGTGTCTCCCTCTCCAAATGCTGAGGTTAGGCTTTAATTGTGGCACCTGGGTTGGAAAGCAGCACAGTTATAGACAAAATAGCGATGCTCATGTCAGTGGACGTGTTGTGAATAGTTCACATAATACCAGTGTATACACAGTGGACACGGAGCCAGCCACCTTTGCTCCTCTCCCCTGTTCTCGCTGAATAAGAATCTGACATAAATTCTGCACATATAAAATTAGTAAATGCCACTGTAGCCGTAGTTAAATATCACACAAACCCCCGGGGAGGAGGGGCGGGGGGAAGGGGCTGGCAAGTTACCTTGGCCTATTTTTTTGTTGGGGAGGAAAAAAAAAGCCAGGAGGAGGAGAAAGAAGAGAAAGAGGAGGAGGAGGAGGAGGAGGAGGGGAGTTTGACTGGAAAAAGAGATGGTTGGAGGTTAGAGAGAAAGAAAAGAGGAAGGAAATAAGGAAAGGAAACAGCTGTACACCATCAGAGAGGGCGGGGAAGGAGACGCGGCGGGCCGCCTGCGACAGAGCGTCGCTTTCAGATATGGAGCTGTCACGCTGCACACTCCCTCCCCTCCCCTGCTGCTCGGCTTCCTTTCTTCATATTGAAACTATCAAATAAAACAGTGTCGTGCAGGAACTTCTTTCTGCAGCCTCTCACATGCCATCATTAGAGGTTAAGTGCAGTCTAATCTCTCCCCTAATAAAGTTTCTTTGAAGTGAGGAAAACGGGTGGAGTGGGGCCAGGGGTTGTTAGCACACACTATTTAGTAAATTAGCTCGGCAGAAGCATCAGAGGCAAAGGCTAGAACCCTGCTCAGTGTGAAATCGGAACCACCCCCATGCAGCTATGTTGATTCGATTACTGCAAGTTTTCTTCCAGGATAAGTTTACATAATTTTTTTGATTGGGAACATTAATGTTTGATGTTTTGAAAGGTCGACACAGCACTACAAAGTAGTGGCAGGTGAATGGAGAGTTATTAAATCTAGGAAATCTTGCTTTCATTTACATGCTTAATCCACTTACTTCCATTCTCTCTTCATCGGCTTCTCTGTCTTCCTTCCCACGCTCGACCCTCCATCCTTGCGTTTTCATACCGACCTGTTGCTTCCACAGCCTGAGCCTGGCAAAGTGCCAGCGCTGGGCATGAATACCCCCTTCGCCCACCCCCACCCCTCCTCATTAATTTACCAACAGATTGCCGAGGGCTGCTCGCGGTTCACAGACGGGGAGGGTGTTTACAACAGTTAAGTGACGAACTGACACCCATTAAAGCCTTAATGTAGCACAGCATCACGGAGCAAAGACTCTGCTGCCCCCATTTTCTCTCTGGCACACGCGATGATACGACAGCCAGTGCCACGCGCGTGTTGTTGGCATTTCATCTTAATTGGAGGTCCTGGGCTCCTGCCAACACCGGCGGCCAAGATAAAACAAGGTCTGCCAGCAAACAAATACATGCCGACAAACTCGCTCAACAAGTGCGCTAGCGGGGCTGATTATGAAATGCAAATATCTGTGACGTATTTTTCAATAATTGCTCAGTTTCTTCCAAAAACCGTGGATTTGTGCTGCGCCTTCATTATAGGAATGCAAAGTGAGATTTACTGTACAAACTGTTATTGTTAAGGCAACCTGCTGATACGAAGCAGCCCAATGTGGTAGTGATTCGAAGAGTAAATGTTATTGCACTTGCATGCATCGACGCCACATGTTTTTTTTTGTGTCTTGTGTTGGAAGTTTTTCAGGAAGGGGGCAGGATTCTTTCTCCGAGGGGATCACGCTAAATTACTCCAAACCGTTTAGTGTCCAAGCCGCGAAATGGCGTTCCTCCACCATATGGAACCCTTTATGTAATGTTTTCCGTGTTGATGTACAGAATCTATAACAAATGATAATGGCTTGCATGTGCGGGACGGTCGAGGCGTGGTGTCGGCCGACGTCTTGATGGCTTCAACATGAGCTGCGTGCCCAATTCTAAGGTTGTTCCCCGCCCTCTACCTGTCGTAATGTGAAGTTTATGACTGCTTTACTCTATCCAGAGCGGGAAAACTTCTTATATGTATTGAGAAGGCGAGTAAATTACTGAGGGAATTCAATGAAGCTCAGCAGGAAGTTAAGTTAAAATCAAGAGCTGTAAAGTCCAATCAATCAGCTGTTGATGTTAAAATCAATAAGTGAAATAAACAAAGTCTTGGAAAAGCATGTTAAAAAAATAATCAATCACTCCCTTTAGCTTGTTTTCAGCCGTCGTCATATTGATTTTGATCTTGCTAATCCATGCGACAACAGATTGATCTTGTTGGTTTTTGAAAAGCCCAGAGCCTTAATTAAAGCCACCATTGCAAGTGTCACAGAATCACATTAAAACAATAATGGCGCAATGACAGCTGGTTAGCTGATAATCACGGATCTATATGCATGCAGATCCTGTTTTAAAATCAAATCCCAAACAGATGGATACATATTTTAATCGTAACGTGACATCTCCTCTGATGTCACCTTGAGGAAGGTGAGATAATGAACGCAAGCAGCAGGCACGTTCGTTTGCCAATCAAAAAGGGACACAAGGCACTACAATAGAGAGAAGTGACAGCAAACAGAAAAGTATGTATGTATGGAAGTCCTCTCGGTAAGGTGATATTTCATCAGTGGCCACCAAAAAACTGTCGGCAAAGCAGTGACAAATTGCATAGCAGGCCTAAAGGCAGTTTTTTAGAGTTCCCAATTTGTCGTCTCCAATAAAGACCATTGTTGCTCAACAGTCTGGGCTCATTGCCCAACGGCTGGTTAGAGCCAAACTGATTGGACGTAATGTCTGACAGCTGTTGGGGGGGGGGGGGGGGGGGGGGCTGCGTGAAGTGAGTCAACTTCTACGTGTCACGCCAAGTTTCTGTACATCAATATGTATAAGGTGAACAGAGGGGCCGACGGGGCGAAGGAGAGCAAAGCAGCAACAAATGGATGACTGCCTGTTGTGGTAACAAGAGGCCCCATCTGGCGCTGCTCTAGGTTCCCCAGGCTTCATGTGTAGACAGAGAAGAGGTTGGTGGGGGAGTGGTGGTGATGGGGACACCCCAGGCTCTGGAGGCAGTTGGGTGAGAGAGTGTCTAGGTCAATAAGGTCGATTCTATGGGCTACCCCGGGCGCCGGGAGTGTGACATGTGGGCTAATGCTGTCGTGATGTAGAAGATGTGAGCATGGCATTACTCATGTAGAATAAAACCGGCTGATACACTTCACATTGTGTGTGTTTGGAGCCTGAAGTTTTGAGAAATTAAAGTAAAAAATGCAAAATATTATATTAAATAGTTTAATTTCACAGGAAGAAAGTAATTGTGTTACCTCAGGGTTGGTGATACACATTGTTTTAAGCATTTAAGGAGTCTATTTTCGTCTCTTCCTACGTGTATCACGCTGAGATAATCCACCTCTGCACATTTTAAATAGCTGTGAGTTTTTCATACAGAAAATTCTGTCAAATGATATTGTAAAGTGAAACAACAGACACTGAGCCAGTCTGTTCCCGGGTGTAACACTTGTGCGATAGTTCTCTCACCGCAGACGCTTTAACTCGTAGCAGCAAAGGCACATGTGTAAGTAATAACAATAATTACGGCCTCATTCCAGTTAAGTGTCTTAGTAAGCCGTTCCAGTGGTGAGGCAGCGTGCACAAAGCCTCGGTTCTTTACCTGGATGACCTGAATGGAAAGCAGCCGTGATTGGTTTTATTAATCGCAACTGTTAGGACGTGTCAAACTGTCTGCTAGAACCCAGGCCAGTGATGATAGGATCGATGGGTTACTAGCATGTGCATTGTACTACACTTTGTTTTCAGAATGGCCGCGGGGACATTTTAAGTTAATATATTGTAATTGAGTCATGGTGATATCCCCAACAGCCTTTTCTTTCATTATGTTACTGCATTTCCTCCATTAAGTTACCTGGCCGCTAGCCTGCTAACGGACTGTTAGCCTGTGTTGCTTCTAGACGGTAACAGTTGCCTAGCTGCAGTGTTCTCATGACGAATGGCTGATATTACCACTTGAACACCAAGGATCTTTGTGTAAACAGCTCATGAGTTGAGTAGCCTTAGAGTACCTGGATGATGTTCCCATAACAATAAAAAAGATTGAAAATGAAATCCTTGAAATGAACTTCTCAACCTCAATCGTTGCAACCAACCAAACTTATTGACTCAAGGAAGCTGCAGTTGGTGAACAATGCACTATACAAATTTTACAACCCTGTCAAATTGTGTGCACATAAGTACAAAGTACACACGCACATTTGAGACACAATAATTGTGCTAATGTTCAGTAAAATATGTGTTTTTAATCTTTGACAAACAGAACGACATCCTCATCTTTAACCTTAATCCTAGCTTGAGTCAGGTTTAACTTAAACTTCACCAAACTACACCTGGACATCTCTAAATGATCAGGATTTGGAAATGTTAACAAACTGATGCAACCGCTTCGTTTTAGGAACATAATCTTCCCATTGTGGTGTTTCTGTGCGACCAGCATCTGGACGCTTTGGAACCCGTTCCCGCATGTGTCTTTCATCGTGCGCAGACAGACGGTTGCATGGATTTAGAGTCGCCAGTCCCTCCCCGTGCTCCGGGGTTGTGATGCGGATCAAACCCCTGAGCCTTTAGCGGATTTCAGATCTCTGTCACTGATTATCCAGCCATTAGCATTGTCTGCTTGTTTGATTTTCTCCATCGATTAAAAGGCAATCCCCAATCAAACAAGCTTTATTGATGAAACAACACGACCTCCGGGTCCCTGGACAAACACAACGCGGCTTGTTCGGCACGCTGTTATTGCTGGGGGGCAGCGGCACCAATCTGTCCTGGAAAAGTCTGCACATTTCATCAGGACTGAGCTTCACTGCTATGGTTTCCCGTAAGAGACTTGCGGAGGAATTATCTTTGACAGCACAAGCAAAGACATGTGATTAGATGCCATATTGCTAGCGCTGCCATCTTTTACATATAATATTTATCCTATTGATTTCTTTTGATTAAAAATCTAAGCAGTCAGCGCTGCCTTGTCACTGTGAGAAATCCGCACATTTCCCCTCCTTTGTGAGGGATGTGTGTCACGTGGATTAATTTTTAAAAAGTCTGGTAATTCATTTATGACAGGCTGGACTTGTTACCGGGGAAAAAGCAAGTGTTTTTCACAGAGCATATTGAGAAAGAACAACAACCGTGATGCCGTGTTGATGATTTCATTTATGTGTTTGTCGGTGAGGTGCCGTGAATTGGCAACAAGGGAGACGCGGAGCGAGATGAAGAGAGAACGTGCTAAATAATACAACAAATTACACCCCGACTTCCTTCCTCTGTGTCGGGAGAACAGATTTGAATATCTATTATTTACACAAACATCTTGTTAGCCAAAGAGTAAGCAGTTTGTTTACTAAATATGTGTTTTGGGTTGGATGAAAACGCTGCAGCTGTATAATTCATGGAACCAGGAGTTGTTTGTTCACGTAACTCGAGCGTTGCAAAATGTTGTGGTGTCAGACACATCCCTGCGCATTAAAAATAGACTAGCGCAACACTGCAGAAGCTCCAGCTTTCCAGTCACTTATTCAGACTCGCTTCCACACATTAATATTGCAGATTGTACACTGGCACGACGGCGCTTTGTGCGTGCATGTGTCTGTTTTATTTTTTACCCGTTAATGCGTCTCAGAAAACAGAAGCAGAGGATTTTTTCTGCGCCTTCTTCCTCTTCTTCTTCTCCATTGCTGCTTCCAACCACGACGCCCCCCACCTCCACCCCCCCCCCCCCCCCCCCAAAAAAATTAATCCTCATTTTAAACGTCTGCTCTGGTAGCAGATCAGGCCAGGTGAGAGATTGTCTTCTCTTCCCGCCTTCAGGGCATCTCAAGCTCCATTTAATCCAAATGCCAATTTGTAGCACACAAATAGGAAGAGGCTGGAGCCAGCTGCCTGGTTGGCTGACTTGTTTGGGCATTTTGAGCACACGCGGTACAAAGGTGTGTAACCATCTGCATGTGTGCGTGCGTGCACACGTCAGTTCCTCTGTGCGAGGGTTTACACTGGGCCCTCTCAGCTTGGTGCATCTATAATTGGAGAACAGGGAGCGTCCGGAGGTGTGGGGTTGTCAGTCACTGTTTAGGTTGCCCCGGGGCCCCTGGCACTCCTGTGGGTATCAAAGTGGCGCTAATTAAATGTGGGCCCCACCGTACGGCCCTCCACATCACGGGGCCAACGGAGAGCCCCCGCTCGGCTGTCCTCCTCGTGCCTTTGAGATTCTGCTGCTTGCACTAATTACCCATTGTCCAATTGACTTGCCCATTCGCCCACACATTCAACACAGACACACACATTTCATCCCCAACCCCCATGCACATCACTAGCCCCCCCACCTTCCTATATTTATTATTTTATATTTTCCCTGCCCACTCTGTCTTTGGCTAGCCGGCCTAATTAATCTTATGGAAATCTCCTCCAGCCAAGGTTGGCCTCCGATGTTTGTAATTTGATTTGGGCATGATAAAAGTGAAAGCCGGGTTCGGGGATGGTGAGGGAACAGTGTCATTTCTCTGTCCTCTCGCCCGTCCCCCTCCACATCCCAACACTCGGGAGACGCGTGGGGGCTATCAATCTTTCCCACGTGCCCAGCAAACTGATATCCCAGAAAATTAACTTCAATTAATAACAGAAATCCCCCGATGCGGCCGTGGAGGCAAGCCGGGGCTTTGAAGGAGAACCTTCAAAGATGTCTCTCTGCAAGTCTTTTATAGGGCAGCTGGGGAGGGGTTTTCTTTTCATTATCATCAACCACCATTTGAACGCTCACTTTTTCCTTTTTTTTTTTGTCTATGGCTGTGGACATTTAAATAAAACCGCTGTCAACACACACACACACACACACACACACAATCGATTAGAATCCCTCTGGCTAGAAATGCAAAAACAAAATGGCGGCTCATTATGAAACTGCACAACCTGGCCTTTGCCTTTGTGTGCTCTCCAATAAGACCTTGTTTGTATGAACTGAATAAGCACTAAGGTCAGTCATCACACAATGGCCTTATTGCCATTTAAAGCAATGATGAGTTCAGCTAAAGACAGAGGTTTGACTTTTGACAGAAATTAAACATTCAAATATTTATAGAATCAAAATTCTAATATCTATAGTGAGTAACTATATGTCAGTCTATATGTTTAACAGTTTATCCTTTTTATAATTTCTCAAATTAGAGCTGCTTTTAGCTTATAGCTTGTAAAAAGTAGCTTCTGTTGTTGCTCCTGCGGTCAGGTTTTAAAGGGATGGTTTGGTTTATTTGAAGTGGACTTGTATGAGGTACTTATCTAGTCAGCGTAGATGCTGGTCAGTACGTTTGGAGAAGAAGACAGTAGTACAAGCAAAGAACGGCTGTAGATGAAGTCAGAATTCATTCATTATCTCTAACCGCTTATCCTCTAAAAGCAGGGGTGTCAAACATACGGCCCGGGGGCCAAAACAGGCCCGCCAGAGGGTTCAATCTGAAATGAATTTGCAAAGTGCGAATAAATTAATTGAAGACATTCATTTATTTATTATTAAATAAAACTCACTGCTGTTCCTAATGTGTCCACTAGGAGCTGGACTGTTTTAGTTAGAGTAGCTGACATGACACGCTGAGACCTAACCAACAGGTGGCAGCGAAGCACCGAAATCGCACTTATTTTTCTTAAGAAATTTGAGGTTGTTCATCAAATGTTTTATAAAAGGATAGTACAGGTTATGCCGCTGCTCCGGCCCCCTTGAGATCAAATTGGGCTGTATGTGGCCCCTGAACTAAAATGAGTTGGACACCCCTGCTCTAAAGGGATAAATGTATGTTAGCCACCTTAAAAAAAACTGTTCAAGTGTACTGTATATGTATTATGATGACCTTGTCCAATGGGAAACCATTCCCATCAAAGCCACCAGACTCCACTGCCAAAACTTGTCAACTTGCTTTGTGCAACCCAGGAGTTGCCATTTTTTAACACATTAATTTAAATATGAACTAACACGTAACTAACAACACACCAAAGTCACACAATAACACAAACTCACACAATGACTGAGGTAGCAGTAGTCCAGCAACGGCCTTGTTCTGCAGTGTAAAATTACTGTATTTTTCAATGGAGTCTGGTGGCCGTGAAGACCACATAGGTCAATAATAACCTATCGGAAAACACTGTCTGATAGCGCTGTTGCACCAGCTAGAGCTCAGAAATTGCATATTTATTGTTCTCACTGGTTTGTTGTGTTTGATGACCTAATATAACTCCACCCAACTTCAGCTAATTAGCTGAAAATGCCTCTGTGAGCGTGACACTGTGGCACCAAATAGTTATTTTTGTGTTTTATGAAACACCATAAATCTTGAAAAATGAACTGAAATTGGTTAAACCCCATATCCAGCCCTAATATATGTAATCGTTGCAGTTTTATCGCATTAAAAACCCTGACTGGATCTATAAACAGCCCTTTGCCCCAGTAACAAATTCCTCCATGCTCGTTGTGTCCTCACACGCCCCCTTAACATCTTTTCCCACGGAAGCAGCTTCGCTTTAAGTGGCACAACAAATGCGCCATGCTTATCAAGTCACAGTCCCCTGCCACCCCGACAATAAAACGCAATTCTGTTTTCTTCACGCCGCCTTCTGGAGTGCTAGTATGCCATGGCGGTCACGTCTGGGGAGAGAGCTCTCTGCTTATTTATTTGTGCCTGTTTCCTCGCCTGTCAGGATAAAGAGGGCAACACGGAGCCAGTCTGAGAACATAATTTCACTCTGAGTGCCTTTAGCCTGAAGCGCTGAACACGAGCACACACATCCAGCAGACGCGCACATACTGTATACACAGGCGCACACACGCGCACGCAAGCAGCAAGAGTGGCTGTTGACCTGCTGAATAATGCTTTTAGACTGGAGAAGCGGTGCCGTGTGTGAGCGTGTGCACGCGTGTGCCTCGGAGTGGGTGGTTAGCAGCTTAACCCACCCGCTGACTCCTGTTAAGGGCTAAAGGGATCCATGTCAACAACAAGCAATAAAGAAGATGCCTCATCCAGAGAGATACGCAGGAGACAGCGCACTCAAACACACAACGCGATGCACATCCAGAGTCATGGCACGCAAACGCACACACATAAACACGTGTACACACAACAGACTTGGCACGTCTCAAATAAAATATAGATAGAGGTAAGAGTGTTTGAAGGGTCTATTAGTGGGGGCTGCCGGGGAGTGATGGGGTGGGATCAGTGTCACAGCTCCGCTCCGCTCAGCCCGGCCTCGCTGCACGCTGTGGGGAGCTTGGAGGGCTGCCAGCTGCCTGTTTACAAGCCAGACGCGTGTTTGATACTGGGCTGCTACCACTTGATAGCAGCCAAATCCCCTTTCAACGAAAAATAAACTAGAGGGCTTCCTCTGAAGTGGAATAGGCCAGCGCGGAGCAGCCCGGCTAAGCCAGGATGCTGTCTGACAGCTGCTGAGTCAGTGTGTTTGGCTTCCCGGGTTATTGGCTGGTTGGATGAACGATTTGCGGCTGTATAACAGACTCGTTGGTTTGTTGAAATAAGTATTTATCACTATCCTAAATGATTCATTTAGAGCCCTAATATTTAGTTTTCTTGGAACAAGTGAAACGCCATTGTTTCCAATTAAAAATAACTTGATTCTCAACTTTTCTGGATTGGAGTGTGACTCTTTAATGTTGGACTGATGCTCCTAATTAGTCTCATTTTTGTGCTGGCACTTGTTTTGTGAAATTTCCCACTTCACTCTAATTGACTCAAGCTTTTTTAGACAATAATTCCCCAGTTCTGTAATGTGCTGAATTGTTCCAGGGACCAAAATGATTAAATCTCAACTGGCATGGTGTGAAATGTGTCTAAGTGCTCGATGAATCCCTCTCTGGCTCGTTTAACAAGAAACCACCCTCACGCTTTAACTCCATCTCGCAGTTTTGGACAGCTATGTACCAATAAACAAGACAAGGGTTTTTTCATACATTCATTTTGCGTTCATTCTCACGTGAGTGTTCATACTCCTAGCAGCTGCCTGTCCGCAGCAGTGCTTTATTTAACTTTATTCCAATTTTTGATCAAGCGTTTCATCTGAAAACTATCTACAACTCTTAAAATGAAAGTAATAAATTGCTACAAAAAAAACTACTTGCACTGAAATACTACACTGCCTTCACAGAGTAGATGGTTTCCCACTTGTTTAAAGAAAATGTTTTGCAGCGCTTCCACCCTGCTCCTCACTCCCCTCTCTGCCTGAGGCAGTGCCTCTCCTCTGGGAAGGTTTACATGTTACTCAGCTTATCGATCGCTGCTAATGTCTCAATGATCCCCACCTCATGTTTTTGGCGAGAACCCCACATGCTCCCCTCCTGATTGGCAGGATACCGTGCAGTTAGGCGCGCCGTTATAACCTGATTATATGAGAATGTGAGACAATGGTGAGGATGAGTGTCTCGTACGTCCTCACATGCTTCGGTATCTGTCTCTTTTTGATCTATAACCGCTTGTTAATTAGCATAGATGTTAATTAAAAACCCACTGCCTTTACATTCAATCTAGAAATAGAGGTTTTATTCACTTACGTCTCATGTTCGTCCCCCTGTTCCCGCCCGACCTCTCTTTCAAACTTTTGCTTCTTCCCTTGTCTCTCTTTATATTAAAACATGTTTGAGTGAATTGGGGGGCTTTGATGTGCAAACTGACATCAGATTCATAATCATTTCAGCCCCTTTTTACACGGAAATGTAGCACACGTGAGCTAAGAAAGGACAACTAGATGTATGTGTGGCTCCAAAGGCCTCGTCTCTCTGTGAAGGAACAGTGCAACACTTTCTTCCTACTCCTCGTGCCTATGTATATTGTAGCATTAATCATTTTCTCCAAGCTGAATGTCACAGAGTCTGCCTGCTGGCCCTGAATAAACACTGTCATCCCTCTGCAGGAATAACCTTCACATATTGCCACTGCCACGTGTATATGTGTGTGTGTTTATGTACAGTATGTGTGTGTGTCTCTGAGACGCACTAAAGGTTGGGAGGACATGTAAATAAAAGAACAGTACATGGCAGGCTCTGAGAGTTTGCTTATGTATCTGTGCATTCTCAGCCTTTTATAGCACTGTGTTGTGTTTGATTAGTCTGAGGCAAGGCAGGCTGTCTCTCCTCACACACACACACACACACACATCACACACACACTGCACTTTCTCTCCTTTTTTTTTTAGTCTATCTCTTCTCGCTTCCCTTCCTCTCTTTCCTTCTTACTCTATCCCTCGTTTGTTTTCATTAGTGTGATTGCCTCAATGTCTCCCTGACCTTCAGCCATCTTCTGCACTCTCGCTATATCCCCTACACACACACACACACACATGCGCGAACACAAACATTCCTCTGGATGATCACTTCTGATTTTAGGCCTCATATTTTCATCCTATCTCTCATTCCCCCTCTCCTTTTTTTCTTTCTTTCTGGGAAGCAGCATGTCGGTAATAGCAATGTTCCCAATCTAATAGCTGTTAACTTTTTTCTCTTACGGTCGGGATAAAAGTCAAAGAACGATGGTCCTAATTACATTTTCACTTTTTTCCCCCCCATTTCTTTTGAAGATTTCTAATGGACAGTTGGTTCCAGTTTCTTCTTCTGTGAAGGTAATGTGGACGCTGCTGAGGAGAGAGGAGATGTGAGAAGGACAGGCCAGGAAGGAAGGGAGATGTATTGCTGAGTAGCCATGACCTTCAGCCGTGATTAGGGACAATTAAGTCTTGAACAGCACTTTGAACCATAAAACCACTGAGACAGAAAGACTTGGCGAGGAAGAGGTGACGCTTTACCCGTTACCGAGGCGTGGTTACTGACATACGTCAACGTGCGACTGTAAATTCTTCTTGCTTCTTTTTCAAATCGCTATTTATCAGCGGCAGCTAGACGAGGGGCCTTGTTGTGTGGGGGATGGAGAAATGATTAATATTAATTCAAGGGCTGATTGAAGGCAGCACTCGAGTGAAGTGGCTCATGATGATGTCTCCTGAGCAACTCCCACGCACCGCTCCCGCCATGAGTGGAAAGAGGGGAGGAAAAGGAGGAGGAGGAGGAGGAGGAGGTGGAGAAGGGGCTGGAGAGGAGACAAGAAGACAGGAGGGGAGATGATGCTAGGAATGACAGGGAGATGCGAGATGCATCAGATGTTCAAAACAGGATATCAACAACAAATGTATTAAAAGTAAAATAACTTGGGTATCTACCCTCCCTAGCATCCAAAGGGCTTAGTTACTTTGCACAAGTTTTATCTAATTAGCACACTTGCTACTACAGTCAATCGAAGTTGCATTCGTGTCTAGCGGGTTAGCGATAGCAGCTAAACCCAAGAGTAATCATTTTCACTTAAAGAGAAAAGATTAGACCATGAGTCCATGAGTTGGAGGCCCAAACAAGTAGTTTATGATGCAGTGAGGCACCTTTTACCACTTACAATGACATTGACATTGGCTTATTCATATATTTCTCCATGTTATGACCCCTTAGTAGAGTACATTATATTCCTCCAAGTGTCAAAGCATTCTGTCTCTCTGTAGTGACTTCTAAAAGCTGACCAGAGGTGTTAGGTTATGTTAATGCAACAGGGATCATGAGAGTGTACCAGGAGATAATGTGCTTTAAAGTCCACATGGCTGGCAGGTTGAATGGTGTGGACGCTTCAGGCTCGGATTGGCGCTGATGGTTTAGGCCAGGGAAACGGACGCCAGGGGGTGGCGAGATTGGTGAAAGCGGTGGCCAAAGAAGGGCACCCTTAGGTGCTGTATGAAATTAAGAATCAAAGTAGACCATGGGTAGTGCTTAGGAGCAAGGCTTATTTAGTGAAGATGGCTAAGGGGAAGGGAGCATGGCAGAGTGAGTGGCAGACATGGACAGAGCAAAAACTTACAGTTTAGCCAAACGCGCATAATAAGGCAGAAGAGCTTTCACCTGAGCGTTCTCCATTAAAATAAAACACTTCCAAGCACGAGCAACACAAATTTTTACTGACTCTAGGATATCTAACTTAAAGCAGGTGGTAGTGTCTGCTGAGAGGCAAACAAGAGTCGAGGAGGTGTTGCAGCGTCCGTCAGGGGCTGACATTTATTTTGGCTCGGACAGCTGATGTAATTAACTTTTAGACCTTCCTGTTCATGGCTGCTTCTCCGGGCAGGTGCGCCAAGGAAAACAAGCCAAAATTACGCACCCTCCCTCTCACCCCTTCAAACACATCCACATTAATTTGCGCACACACTCGTCTCCTCTCGTTCCATCTCCCGTAGCCTCCTTCCCCCGCTTTTTTTTTTTTTTTTCCTCCCTTCTCCACCTTCCAATCTGCCCCTTACTCCTGCTTTCTTGCTCCCTTTCTTCCCGCCTCTCGCTGGCAGTGCGGCGAGGTCTGCACGAGCTTCAAGTTCTCGTAACGAACCGCGGATGGTGGCTTTTTCGGTTTCCCTCCGTCAACACGAAAGCGCTTCCTTACTTTGTAGCAATTTTGTTCTCTGGGGAGAAGTGTTCAGTAGGCCTACAAGTTGACTTCAACCGCGGTGACACTCCAGAGTTGCTTAACACAGCACTTTTTTTTTTCATCAGCCTGGCAGTTTTGCATCGGAATGACTGACAACACACAGCCATCAGCCGCATGTTTGTAACTTGTATGTGTCAGGAAAACTACAACTTTTCCATAAGTTTTCACAGGTTACACTCGTCTTTAGGCTAACTTTCAATTCTGTGTTTGATGTCAAGATGAATAAATGAATAAAAATGAATGAGTTCCATATATATCTAAAAAGACGTGTCTCCTAACCTTCTTGTTAGCTGCGGCTTGCTTAACCCTCCACACCTGTGGGCAGCACTTCGCATCTCCCATGGGAATTCTGGCATGCGGACTACAGGTGGACTTTGTAAACTTCAGCCGTATCGTCTTTAATAATGAATAATGATGCTCGAGATCTGTTTTGTTTATTTGCTGGACTGGAAACAGGACCTGGCTTATTTTGCGATATGAGGTTATAATGGCTGGCAGATGCGCTGGCCTGCGCCGAGCTACGGAGCAGGCGAGGTGTTTGTTTGCACAAGCTGATTTCTCAGACTAAACGGGTATCGCGGGCTACCAGCTGCTTTGGATCAAAACAGGCGGGCCAGGAGCGGGAGGGAAAGCCCCCACCCCCACCCCTTGTACACCTGGCAAAACAAGACGGGACCCCGACGTGACAGCCAGTATAACAACTCCGCTAACAAACGAGCTGTTTACTGAGATGGCACATCTGAACGTCCCGCGCTCTGTTGTCTTAACTTTAATTTTAGGCACATTTCAGTCAGTGGAAAAACAAGAGGAGAAGCAGTGAGTTGTCTTCAGACTGGGGTCAGACTGAAATATGGGATCTAACAGGGGCTTCAAAGCCAGATGCTATATTTAGTCTTGAGGAGTCATGAACAGAGAGAAAGTGTCTTCACCTCGTCTTCTCTTGTCTGCGTCTGTCTTTTCTGATATACACGCCAGGTGACTGTGATGACAGCAGCCTGGCCTCACGAATCGACTTTTCAAGGAGGTTTTTTGTGTGCAGTCCTAGCACATGCGTAGGCATTTGGTTTACATTAAACCGGCCTTTCGTTGTGCGTGTGAATGCGCCGCTGTTTTTGCTGTCACGCACCGGTGGTCGCAGTCAGACGCCATCAATTTAGTGTCTTTAGGTCTGAAAGAAGCTGTAAATCACTTAAGTTATTCGGGTAAACAAGTCAGGAACGGCACCCCTGAGGACCGTTGAGTTCACTCAGCAGTTCGCTCGTGGTGGCACGGCCAGAAAGAAAAACACGCCAAATGTGCTCCTTTTAACGGCGAGCCGTATGTTAATTTTAATGACGGGTTTTCCCGGCGCACAGGTGCGTCGAAGCAGAGGTTAACGCTCGCAGTCACCCGCGCAAAGTTTAAGTACAGCAGGCGGGACGGAGTTTGGAAAAGGAGGGAAGAGGACCGGCGGAAGAGTTTGAATGAGTTCTGTGTGTTCCAACAGGTTTCGGCATCTCTGGGAAAACCTGCTGGTCTCATTGGCCAGTAGGCCGCTGCCTCTGGGAATACTGAGGAAATGTCCTCATTTTCTGTTTTCAGAGGCACACCTTAGTGAGTTTGTGTTCGCTAAAGTAGCCCAGATGCACGCGGGGTTTCTAGAAAATATTTTGGTCTGGAGAAGAACACAGTTTGGGGATTTAAAGAAAAATAATAATCCGATTGCACTGTAAAAACAACATTAGCATTATACATTATACAAGATAATTCCTTACATATTAAAGAAGAGGCCTTTATTACTGCAGTGAAATATTGTTAGGTTTATGTTTTTATATAGATTGCCTTTTCATGGCATGTTTTGGTGGAAATTCAGTCTCATTCTAAATTAGAGGAAATCAGCTGCAGTTGTTCACGCTATGTTACCACAACTGGTGCAACATACCTGCACTTTTTGGCCCATATTTATAGAGAAACTAAAGATATCTTGTGAAAATTGGGCTAAAGCACATAAAATGAGCAGAACACACATAACTTTAGTTATTTATCCATTTTCCTTTAATTGTAGGATATAGTTTCCTGCATTTGAATCCAGTACTTTTCTGTGTTTTTTATATCAGTCGCCGTCCTCATAAACTGATTCCTTCAGAAGGACTTATACCTCTCTCGTCTCTCCTGCTCACCGCTCTCGTGATGAGCACCCGACGTCAAATAGTATCAATCTTTTAAAAGCCGCGAGGACGGCATGGCTTCAGACCACGGCATCGCACTTCTCCTTTATCACCTGCCTGTTACTGCCGGTGCCACTTCATAAATAAAGCCATTACACTGGAGAGAGGCGGGGGGACGCGGCTGTGTGTTCACACAGACAGACACACATAAACAAGCTGACATGCACACTCAAGGCAGGTACTCAGTCTCCAGTCGCTGGGGAGCTTTAACCCTGAAACCCTGACCAGCTTAGTTCAGAGGCAAGGGGCTTTATGGGACATCGGGGAGCTGCTTGCATGGAGTAAATAGAATATCCAGTGGTATATGTCCCAATCTTAGATTAAGCCACCAAATCTCAGCGGTTTTTCACTGTGACAGAGGTGTACATAACACCGCACACTTACAGAACAACAATAAAGAACTATAAAAAGCCCGTACAAAGTCTGTGAGTGGGTCCCAGTGCGGCTATTTTATGCTGACACTAAAGAATGTGTTCATCTAGGAGTGAAGGGCCTCTCTCCCCCTGTCTGTTACCTGCCTCCCTGCTCTGCCGACAGACTGACTTACCGACTGAATGAAGTGTAGTGTAGTGGGGATCTGACAGGGATCTCAATGTGATCCGCTGCAGTTCCCGAAGGACCCGGAGCTGTAGCCTTTCCCGAGCATCTTGGCAAAACACCAGCTGAGCGGAGCCAGCTCTCAGGGTGGCCCAGCGCTCAGACAGCCTTGTCCTTTCAGTGAAAATCCAAAGAACTTGTGTGTTTTGTCAAAATGTACTTCGGCAAAAGAAACACCATTACCCCTACAGTTTGGGTCAGCGGAGGTTGCTCTGGATAAGTTAACTAAACGTTGCTGCCTTTTTACTGTGAAGGAGAGCAAACCGGGAGGTGAATGATTCAAAGCCAAGCAAAAGTTAGGAATTGTTTGAAGTGGAAGGGTCTACTTCAAATTTGAGGTCTGGAAAAAAAAAATAAAAAAAATTCTTCAGCGGGTGGTTTCAGAGCAAGCACAAGATTAAATCTGTGCCACTCTCTCCGTGTTCTGTACTGCCCTGTCCTGGAGACAGCGTTGGAGGGAGTGTGAGGAACATAATTTATAAGGCAAGAGAAGGGAGTTCATGATGGTTGAGAAGGAAAGAGTTGGTGCAAAACAGAGACCTAGAAATCACAACTGAAGAATAAGATCAGAAAATAGTAGAAAGTTAGATACAGAGGGAGATAAAGGTAGCAAAACAGGCATTACAAAGTAGAGGGAGAAAGATTTGTAAAAATCTGAATAGTACACAGTGTACAGTCTAAATATTTCTCTTCCTGCCTCCTTGTTAGCTCAGGCACTTCTGGAAACACTTAAACAAGTCATCGATAATATTTATAGTTTTTGCATATGGGCTTCTAACGCGTTCAGAAGCATCTCGGCTTTTCTGTGACGTGGTTTTTCACACGGCGTGGGCGCGATTGAATTCCAGTCTCCACCTAAGTGTTTTTTGATCTACCAGGCTTGATCCTTGCACACCAAACCACCATTGCCTCCACCGCCGCCGCCGCCGCCGCCACACATACGCCGCACCGCATGCACACGCGTGTACACACAAGCGCACACATCACATTATACGACATCAGCCGGGGCTCAAAGTGGATCATTATTTACTAAACAGGTTGCCTAACAAGAAAAGACGGATTCCCCTGCAGGCTTGTATAAAAACCCCGGAAGCATGGCGGCGGAGCAATATCCATCATAATTGATGTGTTGCAAAGCAGATTACACACATTAGCGCACACTGTTCTAGCTATGACAGCTCCAACTGAACATGACAAATACCATAATATGGAAAAAAAAAGAAAAAAAAAAGGTATGTTACTCTCCCTGGGTATTAAAAGGCGAATAACAAAAAAAGCAAATGTGACTGTTTGTGTGTGCACATGTTGGTGTGCATGCATGTCTAACTACACCTCCTCCATGCTCTCAGCTCTCCTTAATTACATTCTATTTGTTCCACTCGGGGCGGAGGGTCCTGTAAACTGTTTGGCACAGCCGCCCCTGCTCGGTGACAAGACTTCATTCATCGCAGCTAATCCCGACGTAGCATTAGCTACGTGGATGAGGCCGCTGACAGCTGCGAGCATTATTTACCGAACGCAGCACAACAGATAAGCCCATTGAAATCGCAGCCGCTCGCTCATTGTGGGGAAGCATCAAAAGTGTCTGTGGCCGCCTAATCAGCGGGCCGGATGCTGGAGGAATAAATAAGCTTTGGGAAGAGGGGCGGCTTCACTCGCTCCCTCCTCTTTTCTTACTCGCTCTCTCCGTCACTCTCCTCTCCTCTCACTCTTCTAATCAACTCAACAGCATTACGGCGAATCTGCTGCTGGAATTCCTAGCTGGACGAGTGCTGTTAAATGAGAAAAGGCTGTAAATAATGTGTTTGCACTCAATTTTCTTATGTGCTTTCTGAATATTATTACTTTTTTTTGTGGTTCACTCAATAAAAAAAGCTATATTTTTTTGTCAGGTGCTTTAAAATGACAATATTCTTGCCGTGTTAGCTTTATTAGTAATAAACACATTTATTAATAATAATGGAGGCTTTCTTTTCTTACCTTCTTCCACCTCCATCTTTACATAATTTGAATTACATCAAATATTCTTCTTATATTAATAAAAACAACATAATTTCCGTGCTATTCTGATACATGTAATTTTCTGATTATGTGTTAAAGAAGATTTTTTTTTCCTGCTTTTGTTTAAAGCGAAAAGATGAAGAGATGCGATGTACGTTATTTTGCTCAGCACTAATTGTCAAATTCATTTTAATTGTAGAAGAAGGCCCGAGCTGCGCCTCGTGTTTGTGTGCGACCGAGCTGCTCGGAGCCGTGTCGTTAGCCGCACACCCACTCCTGACGACCCACTAATTAACACCCCATGTTAATCACTCTCAACCCAGCCAGTAAGCAGTGACATGCCATCATGCAGATCACTTCATCATACCGCAGCACAGCGGCACATCCGCGTATTTTCCCTTTCCTCCTCGCTGTTGTGTTGTGCAGACGTCTCCAGCGAGTATTTTGACTTGGTTCACAGGATGGGAGAGAACTGTTTTATCTGTTTTTCCCGAGCAGGAAGTTGGTATTTAGCAGGACTGTCGTTCACAAAGTGATACAGGGGTGATATAAATACCAGTAGAGTGACAAAGAAACATGTCACCACCACCGCCCTCCGCACCACAGAACCATCTGTAGCTTTAAATTGATCCAGTGTGTTTCCCCCTCCGTTATAAATTCTAATCGCACATTTATTTTTGTTACCATACCGAGTGCCACATGTATTAGATCTGATCCATTAGCCTGATCCTACTTTACATAGACTGGTTTAAGTGCATGTTGGCTAAATATCTTCTCTGTGAATCTGCCGTTCTGGCTGAAATAATGATTTTGATAGAAGTTAAGCTGATTTGCCTAAGCTACCGAGTAATTAACTGAACTTAATCATTTCATTTCAATTCATTTCCATTACCTGAATTATTTTTCCAGTCTCTCCTATCTTTTGTAATGTCTCTGTCTGCTTGAAGCTCGCTCTGTTTTGCCGGGGAAAAGAGTGGCGTCTCAACTCTGTTACACTACTGACCTCTAGTGTCAGTTTAACCCAGCTCTGGCTGCTGTGTGAGTTTTAAACGTGACATTTTAGCAGGCTCATTGGTAGTCCTATCTAAGGTAATGAATCCGCTTTGGACAAACTGCCTGGTTTGAAGCTTTAGCCTCCAAACGCCTGCAGCAGGGATTGCCCAGGATAGGGCAGAGGTAGATTAGGAGTCAGTGTAATGAGAGGCAAAGCATCTCTTTAACTCACCCTTTGTCTTTGCCTCCTTCCAACAAGCCTTGGAGGAAAAAGAGAGACATAGTCCTCTGGCCGGTGGCAGCCACACAGGCATTGGCTTTATTTTTCATCATCCTCTTCTCCTCTCTTCCTTCTCATTTTCCCACTTTTTTTTTTTCTACATCCTCAGCCGGGCTGACACTTACTCATGCCAAAGAGGCCTCACGTCCTCGACAGGGGATCCTCAGATCTTCCAGAATATGGAAAAATACAGACACTTGCCAGCCATACTGGTGTGCAGCACATGGGTAATAGGCATAATAGGGTCAGGCCTGCATTTAATAAACAATTACCCATCTATAATAGATGAGTCCAGCTCCTAAGGACCAGCGCCTGCCCCGGGTTGAGAGAGGGAACAGGAGAGAGAGACTGGGAAGGAGAGTGAGAAGGGGAATGTGAATGAATAATGCAGACGAGTTGCCCATCAGAGCGCCCAAAATGCAGTGCCAATTATCTCCCCCTGCTAATGATGATCATCTTGATGCTCTCCCCCAGCACCCTCCCCACCGCCACTATCACTTCACCCCCCCGTGCCTAAATCTGACATTTACTCCTGCTCCCGCAACCTTACTCGCACGACACGGGGAAAGACAGAGGGATGAAAAACCCCACCCAGTAACTCAACACATTTAGTTTTATTTTGAAGGGGTGGCAGAGGGTCTTCCTGTTGGCAGGTTGTGGTGGCACCACGGTGGCCATCGCTCCTCTTTTGAATTACAAATCAATCAGGGACTTCACTTCAGCGGCTTCCCACTCAGTCCAAGGTCACCCAGATTACACAAGGTTAAAGTGTGTGTGTTTGAACGTGTGCGCATTCGGAGAGACCTGGAAGGGGTGGGGAGTGAAGGGAGAGGGGGTGGGGGGGTGTGGGGGGGGGTCGCTCACTGGATTAGCATACAACTCCGGCAGAGCAGGGGAATTAAAGGCAGCACAGAGGTACGATGGCCAAGCAAAACGGTCCCCGCTCTCTGCTGTATTTGAATAGAAAACCTAAGATACGCGAAAACAGAGAGGAAGCGAGCAGAGGCCCTTTGGCCCCGAGGATCAGAGGGGGAGGACCTGTGGTGCTCAAGCGGACTGCTAGTGAAGTAGATAGGGCCCCAGTAGACTGCTCCACTACGGGCTCTGGGAAAAATACACAGCCATTTTGGCTCCCTCCGGGCCCGAGTCTGTGGTAATAATGGGATCAGAGCCATGACCCTCCCAGGACACGGCACCGCTATTGGATATTCTATTAGTTTCCTCTGCAGTGAAAAGAAGTCTGTGCTCAGCTACTTTTCTCACTCCGAATCACATTTGTTTTACTTTTACGTAGCTTTAACAGTGACTAATCAAATCATTTTTAAAGTTTCCAAGAAAAGACTTTGTTAACCATCGAACTGGAGTGCGGCGCCTCTTACGACTGTTATAAAACCTTCTAGTGTGTAAAACTGTGGACGTCCTCTAATCATATCTAATGTTCTTTATGTATGCAAGGATATTGTAAGCTATTAACATATGCACAGAAAAGCAAGCCCCATAATTGTTCCTTTTTACCATTTAATCCCAGCACTGGAAGATACAGCAGAGATCACATTAACATTTACATTTCTGAATCCCCCACCTCCTTGATACGTCTCCAGCTTTCAGCCCCAGCATCTCGTCCGCCTTTACATAATATCAAGCTGTATTAACGCTACATATGGCTCTCCACTGTCTGTGCCGTGCAGATTTACATTTTCCTAATGATGTGCTTTCCTTTTTCCTCCACTATCCCCGTGTCCTTCCCTTCACCTCCAGCCCACAGCCCACTGTGATTTAAAACACATACAACTGTACTGCCGTTTTACTGCGGAATAACACAAAGCGCGGACTGAGACACCTTCGGTCGCCCCCAGCTCCATCTGTTGCACATCTGGAAGTGGTGTGCGGCACCAATAATTGGAAGTCAATTTGTTTGAAGTTATGTATTTGGCATCTGGCTCGATTCATAAAAACTCTGGAAATCGCATTAATTTTATAGCATCTCGAGAAGGCCCTTTTTTCATCTCTCTTGCGTTCCGTTGTTAATGCACGTGGGGCCTTGGTGGTCTAGTGACGTGGGAGTTTGTCGAGCGCTGGTCAGGGTGTGGTCCTTAATAAAAGCAGCATTGAGGCGAAGGCCCCGGAGTGTCGTAGCGCGATGACTGTGGAGACAATATTGATGGAATAAGTTCCTAAACATTAAATATAATGCTCATACTTTGGCTTAAGTTTTCGAATTTCACCTTTCACTTTGACCTCAGCCTCAGATCATTTCTTATTTTTTCCTGAAGGGAAAACTCATCCAGGGCCTAGTTTGCCACATTTCCAGTAGACGGGACTGACTGATTGAGAAGCAGCATGGTGTTGTTTGTCACACTGCTCTGAGTCATGGCTGAAAATAGATATGACACTTGATGTTTGGTGCCTCACTGCCGGCTGTCATATTGTTATTCCCACTCAAATTTCACCTAATTTGTGCACAAGTCTTGTCACAGTCCAGATCCTGATGAGGGCTTTTAGGTGGTTATTTTTTCCCCCCTTCTCTTCCTTCGTACGTGTGCCAACGAAGTGCAATGTGGTACACACCTGTGCATGCGCTCGTGTGGTATCGCGCCGGGGCGTGCGTGTGTGTTTGTGCTTGCGTGTGCACATTGGTGTTTGCACACAAGCACATTTGATTGGGCTTGTTTGTGTGCTCGGGCGTGCGCGTGCGCGCGTGCGTGTTTTTGCCGTGCTCCAAAGTGAGTCACCTCAGCGGGAGGTGATTAAGAGTTGCCAATGGCAGGCTCGACAGGTGAGTGCATTGTAGCACGCTGGCAGCTGTGGCATCTGCACAGGTGACAGCTTCTCCTGCTCAGTGGTGGTGTCAGTGTTGGTGGGTGGCAGGAGGTCTGACAACGTTGTTTTGGTGACAGAACGACTTCGCTGTGAGGTTCACGACATCACTTGCCTTCTTTAGATTTGTCAGTTTATACTGGGAAGTATAGGGAGTACTGTGGACTTTAGCATATACTGCCAAGGCGCAGTTGCATATGTGAAAACACTGTTTACGAACCATTGTTATAGACTTAAAGGCGTTTTACTTTATTGGCTTTCTTAAATAATCCACCACAAATGTTCTCTGTTGTACCACAATCCTGCTTTGGGTTTCTTTTTTATTACGGCAAAGTGTGGTGATGAAACACAGCCCATTGCTGCCACCTGCTGTTGGAAAAATGATAGAACAAGAACCTTTTTTGTTTCCTGGGAATGAGGTAATTCAGTGACGGAGGCCATGTTCTTGTGCATGCAGTAGTAATAAAAAAAAGAAAAGAAAAGAAAAGAAAAAAGATTATTCTACTAGGTGTAGGAGGTTTTTTTTTTGCAGATACTGTAACAAGCCAGAATCCCATCTATTTCCTACAGAGGAGATTAAGTAAGGAGCAAAGAAAGCGAGAAACAGAACGTGAGGTTTCTGTGACGACAAATTTGTTTTACATGTCCAGATTTATGGTCTCCTCTCAACATCTAATGTCTCTAGCATACGTACATACATACACATCCTCTCAGTCCGGCGCGGACACATCAGTTCCTGCGAGTCTCCAAAATCTCGGGTTGATGAACTGTGATGTTCCAAATAAAAAGTCGCCTGTTCTGATGTCACGGTTGCCTCATCCGACCACATTTCCTTTTGAAGCCCGTGCATAACTGGCCTTGAACTTCGCGATATCTTTTGATATGGGGAAAGAAGCGAATGAGTCGGGAAGTTTAATCTGACTCTCCCGTAGAGTTACACAAATTCGTACGGGAGTTTTCCTTCAAATTATTATTTTTCTTTTTTTTGTATTTTGTCAATACTTTCACCACGCCAGACTTCGGCTTTCATCAATTCTTTTGCAAGAGTAATTGGTTTTGTGTGTTTCCTCCGGTTTAGTAAGACAAGATAGACGAAAAAATGATTGAAAATCCAAATATAAATTGAGCCTTTTGAAATTTAATTCATGCTGACTTGGATACTTGTCTTTTTTTCTTTTTTTTATTTTATGAAAAAAATAATGAAAATCTATATTTACCTTCCATAACTACTCTGGCCAATTACCCATAAACATCACTCACCACTTTGTAGTTGGAGTGGCTGTGCTCCATAATGATTGACTGGTTCATCCTTATTTGCAGCTCAAGAGATGCAAGTGAGGGAAGTTTCGATTTCACTGCAGGGAAACACACACTAATAACACTGTAAAACATTAATTCAGAGGAGCTTTGATGAGGAATCCATTTGGGAAGTATTGGCATGTTGTTTTCTGACTGCTCTGTTTGTTGTATTATTAATGCATAAGCTGAAGATTAGAAAACTACATGATGAAGAGTGATTTCTGAATGATAAAACTAAAAAAAAAAAAAATGTATATTTTTTTTTTTTTTCTGGCTACGTCACAAACAAACTTTCTTCAGATAACTTTTTTAACTATGAAATGTTTACATCCTGTTCCCGTAGAACAAAATGAAGCATGTTCTCGTCTGGCTTACCTCAAAGGAAACTTTCTTAGCTCTCGGCTAAGCACTCTCATGGCAACTCTTTATCCCTCGCTATTATTCGTCCTCAAGCGCTCATCAGCTCACAGTGGACTCATCAGAATTATTACCCCTCCTCTACTTGTCTTTATTATCCAATTTCCCTCCTCTCTCTTCCTTTCTGACACTCATTGCCAATCAGCCACATTGTAAGCCAGCCCTTCACCTTCCACTACGAAACTTTTCAGGATTTGGTGCACTCCTTGTCGCAAGATCACGTCCACAACATCGTTTCTGCTGCAGGAACTTTCATCAGGAACTAGGAACCTTTGGAGGTACTCAGTGCATTTGGATCAAAGGGAACGGGGTCTAAATTAAGTTTTGGGGGAATTATTTTGACCCCCAAAAGGTCCCTCTTGAGTGGGGTAGTACGTTCCAAAAGTGCAGGAACTGTGTTTGTGGGAACTGCCGCAGTGTTGGTTGAGTACTCAAAGGTTTCTGTGGCTCATGCTGTGAGTCTGTTTTAGTCAGTAGTTTATAATTGTGTGTACTTTATGCATTTTGAGTGATTTGAATCCATTTTTCTATTTCTGCTAGTCCCTTTTCCAGTCTTGACTCAATGACCCAACTTGTAGAGGAGTAAATTCCAGTTATATCCATGCCTGCTTTTGTACTGTCTTCTAAATTACTGCCACCTACTGGACTAGAATGGAGCAGTTTGTAGTGTAGTGCAAAAACGCCATTTGTCAGCGGACTAGTTTGCTTGGTGTTCATCTGATGTGTCTTTAGCCCACATTAGAACACAAACAGCTAACAGTCTAAAAGGGACTTTTTAGCTTCTTCAAGAAAGTTCCTGGAACTAAAGTTTCCGCGTTTTGCCAGTGAAAATGGGGCTCTTGTATCCTGTTTCCACTTTTGGGCACCTGATGTGTTGAGCTTTGTGCAGGGTTAATTAGAAGTGTTGTGTTTTTAATTTTTTGTAGAGAAGTGAGAAATGAGTTGTTTGCGTGTGACATGTTCCCTGATTTGCACCTTACGACTGAACAAACTTTTTAATTAGAGACCGCGGTGAAATCGGGCATATGTGGCATTCGGGAACACAACCGCTGTGTGTTAAGTTTTAACAATATTCTCTGAGCGTGTGTTGATGCAGTGCTCGAGAATGAGGTTTTCTGCGAGATGACGACAAGAATGATATCAAAAAAAGGGGTTTATTATAGTGTTTCCCCACCCCTATTCAGAATAAAAAACATAACATGTTAGGTAGTAATATATATCTTTTTTTATGAATACATGGATTTAAACATATATAAATACAAACACACTTATTAAACAAAAACATATAAAAGACACAGACAAAGGGCTGAGGGCGTGTTAGGCATTGAGGTGAGTACATCGGTTACGTAAGGCACATTACACAACGCAAATGTCTGCAACTGGTTAGGAACCTTTTGTATAGTAGTAGTATTTGCATTTTTTTTATAAAAAGGATAGTTTAAGCAAGTTTTTAGTGATTATTTTTCATATTACACAGTGTATAGCCACCACAAAAAAAACAAAAAAAAAAACAGAAGTTATTTACATTATTTACAGATAAATGTCCCTTTTTATTACAAGTCTGTTTCTGCTGTGTTTGGGAGGCAAAGAAACAATTGCTCCCGCTGAGCTTTGGAGAGCTTTTTGGGACAGTCGAGCTCTAGCACTCACCGGATCAACAAGACCTACACACTTTATACACAGGCGGTACTGTCAGGTGTGTCAGCTGTCATTTAAATAACTTGAAACCCTTGAGCCGTCAGTCTTTTAAAGGCTCTGTGTATGCCCTTTACCGCTGGGGGATTACAGCCTTGTTGTCGTTAAGTGATAACAAGAGAGTGTCAGTGAAGAGGCCGCCCTTATAGGTCGTCACCCTCTGCAGAGCTGAAGCTGCTCCTGCGGCTGCTGTCCTTGGACGCGCCTCCGGGTGAGCCGGCCGAGAGGAGGGGGTCGGTGCCGAACGGCGACAGCGGGTCGTCCATCAGGATCTCGTCCAGCGGGTGCTCCTCTTTAAGTGTGGCGTTGAAGAAGTCTGTGAAATGGGACAACGGGTCGGAGAACGTGGTGCCGGCGTCGGCGCCCGTGATGTGGTCCTGTGGCCCGCTGATGGTGGCGATGGACGGCACGCCAGTCGCGACGATCCTCTGGAGGTAGTCGCTGTTGGGGTCCTCCTGGTAGAGGGGTGGCTGCTGCAGTTGCTGGGCCTGGGGAGGTGATTGCTGCTGCTGCTGCTGCTGCTGTTGCTGTTGCTGCTGCTGCTGCTGTTGTTGTTGTTGCTGTTGCTGTTTGAGGAGATGGGAGGATAGTTCGACTGTCCCCAAGGCGGTAGCCATGTTTGGGAGTCCGTGTGCTCTCGCCTGAATCTCTAGCTCCTGGAAAACAAAGGAAAATAAACCATAAGTTCTCTATTCGCTGAGAAAGTTCTGTCCGTGCACATTGCGTGTCTACATAAGATCGGAAATTGTTGATGTCAAAAGAATTCCTCAGTTATAAGCACATTTGTCTTGTTGGTTAACAGGGAGTGAGGCTGAGACAATCTCCACCACACCTCCTTTTTCACATACTGAGATAACACTGGGAAGTTTTTGTATTGTCACACAATTTTCTCCCACACACGCTTATCACCTATCATTGTCACCACAAAGCCCTCCTTTTATCATCAGCGGCGGTCATTGTTTCCTGGATAGTTCTGTCATCTCTTAAGGTGATTACAGATTTTGTGTTCTTCCCACCGCTGCAATAACGTCGGACAAAGCGCTGCGTGTGTGCTTAAAAATGCACATTTGTACGGGCGTTCATGTGTCATTAAGTCCACCTTCTATTAGCTCCCTTCGTTTACTTCTGACCTGCTTCGCTCCACCAGGAAGAGCTGAGGTCATTGTCTTTATTCATTAGGTAATTAGCCCTGACCTAGAAGAGATTAGATCACGGGGTGGAAGGAACTTTTGTAAACAGCAGTAGGGGGTCCACAAGTTTGCGTTGTGGGGTCGTAAAGCTTTGAAGGTGGAAATTAGTGGGAAGTACCCGGGGAGGATGGAGGTGTGCTTAGCTAACTAAATAAATTAATAATGTGAGGATAAAAGTATAATTTGATAGTGACGTGGGTTTTATTTAAATATTTAAGTGCAACTTGGAGAAAAGACTAAATAAGACTGATATATTTTATTACCTGGATCCTCAGCAGAAGCCTCCTGTTCGCTTGCTCCAACTTCTTCTGACGGCTCTCCAGCTCCCGGGCGTGTTGCTGCTCCTTCTGCAGCCACCTTATGTACTCCACCGAGGCCTTCAGGATGGTGCCTTTGTTCCACCTCATGTCACTGCAGGAAAAAATGTAAAAAGATAACCTTTTACACCCGAACCCCCTGATGTCGGCAGAATATCCTCCGCAGTAAAAAAAAAGAGAGAAAGAAGCAGGTTGGAAAAGTTTTAACTGAGGTTTTTTTCTTCGTCTCCTTTTATGATATGAATAAGAAATGGTGATTTACATGGGGCGATTATTCATCCTTGGACATTACATGGGGAGACTGAATGGGAATTTTAATAGAATAGTTAAGTAGCTATGTGGAAAGTCCATTCTTGTACCTCCTTGTTCGGTAAAATTAATCCTCGAGTAAAAATAGGTGAGGGAAAATGAGCTAAGTAGGAAGGCAAGGAGAAAAATGGACTTAAGGTGCCGGAGTGCAAGTCATTCTTTTGCAGATATTATTACTTTTTTTAAATAATAAAAAAAGGGACAGGGGAGCTGCAGTAAAATTGTCCTTTTCCTCACGAGTGAGACGTCGGCGTGATCGGCGCTAATAATCTCTTTTATCCTGTGTTAATGGCACGACGACAACGCTAACCTTCCATTTAAATTTGAGGCAAAGTTCAACTGCGAAAAGATGGCCGGTGGATTTCAATTCAGCGCCGCGCTCTCATCTCCGCGCTTCCAATTGCGCTTCCAACTTTGATTCAAATGGCGCGGCCCGCTTCTTTGCATTTGACCCTTTTCCTCATCACTCATGCTTGGAGCTGAACCGCGGAGACCCCGGCGAGGAGATGTACGGCTCTCAGAGCGCAGACTACAATGGAAGTTCAAGTGCACCCTTGAAATATGACTGAAATGTGCTTGAGCCCTCATTTGAATTCGATGAACAACGTTTTGGAGTGTCTTTGTGCCGTGAATTTAATACGCTTCCCCGCCGCACAAGTTCTCCAGCAGTTGTTTCAGTGACGCAACGTGAAGTAAAAGCAGGGCGACTGTCCAGTAAATATATGATCTCAACTTACGGGTCATTCGACTTTGGTATGAGTGTCCCCAGCTCCTTAATCCTGTAGTTGATGTTGTATCTTCGTCTTCTTTCAACTGAGCAGAAGAAGAAAGCGAAAAGAGCAGGAGACGATTAGAGCATTGACAGACGCTTTTCTAAAGGCCATAACTCGCTGATAAAACCGTGAGGGAGCTGAAAGGCAGCAGGAGACACTTACTCAAATTGTGGTTGTCTTTTTTCTGCCTCTCCTTGGCCATCACCCTTGTGTCGTGTTCTGTCAAAAAATAAATCACAGAGGGGAACGAATGGATTAGCGGTGCATACTAATTTAGAAGCCGAGCGACGGCGAACACAACACACCACCAGTCAGACACACACAATCAGTTGTCTTGACTGAGTTCAGCGCTGAGGTCAGCATGCGGAGTTTCCTTGCATTAGCCGGCACCGCAGACACAAGTTTGACCTCCTTACACTCACACGCACACACACTGAGCCCATTTTATCCCCTCCAGCATGTCTGAAGCTCATTGTAAAAAAAAAAAAAAAAAAAATGGTGAGCACTTTTAAACTACTTATTATGTAATTAAGACGGTTTAGCAAATTTGCTAATGCTGTAGTGGAGAGGGACAAAAAAATGCCAGTGCTTCCATATTCGTGTTCACATTCTTCCAAATTACACAATTAGGGACCTGACATTGGATTTCCCAATTTGTCTCTGTTGATTCAATCAAGACAATTTAGACTGTGTAACAGCCCATTGTCCTCTCTGCCCACACTCCAATGAAACAGATGGCAATTTACTTATTTGCCCATTGAGACTGAAGGATTCTTCAGGCATCCTTTCTATTTCCTAAATCAATTTGGGTTTTTTTTTTTTTTTTTTGCTTGATGCATTGGATTAATAAGATATGGCTTAAAGGGCACGCTGTGTGTTTCGTTCTCTTTTTTTTTTTGAACTGTGATGAAAAGTTTACGCATTGCTGAGTCTAATTAACAAAATACGTTACAAGACAGTGTTTGTGAAACACAAATAAGAACACCTTTATTAATGTCGTTCACACGTAGCTGGACTTATTTTTAGTAAAATCAGTTTACCAACAATTTTCTGTTTTTAAACAACACAGGCAGAATGTGTTCTTCTGTCCAAAGCGCTAATGCTTAATGGAACCAGTGTTTCTTTAATTATAATCCAAAATAACCTGTGTGTGTGTTTTTTTTTTAACCAATGTGAGGAATTTGACAACTCTTTAATTGGTTAGTTGTTTTGGTCAATACTATGGTATGAGCGCATACCTGTGTATTCCCTTTTTACAGTGAGCTTTGTGGGGTTAGATGTGGGACTCATTCCACCATTAGGGGCGTTCATACCTTGTTCACCCCCATAGAGGTCCAGCATGCTGCTACTGAGGGACACCTAGGAAGAAGAGAGAGAGGGAGAGAAAGAAAGAGAAAGGGTCAGCCAATGGGGAAGCACATTTGCATTTCACACGTGAGACTTTCACACGTTCACCAAAGCCACAACACAAATAGTTGTTTTTGGCTGCTGTGTGGGTTTGTTTAGGGTTGAAAAAAAGCGACAAGAGGCGAGTGACGTGATCAGAGGCTTGTGGAGAAGGTTGTCAGCCCCCAGGCCTCTGGCTCAGGAGCTCCCTGCGGGGAGCTGTAGTCCCACGTCTGCCACAGCAGGGCAGGGCACACCCTGAGCTTTGGTATTGAATTGTGGCCGTGTTTAGGTTGCTTGCTCGTGTTGCATGACAAAAGAGGAAAAACAACTTAACAAGAATGTAACCTAACTGTAACCTGGTCAGATAAGCCCTAACCCTGACCTTCAACCCGGGCCTGCTGCTCTCTGAGGGCTCATTTCACCAAACATGGCGCTTTGATCTGCTAATGGCATCATTTTCAAAACCCCTCCAGTTGAAAGTGCTCCCAACACTGATGTGCTCTGTGTTGAAAATAGCATCCCATTACATGAAAAGGCTAGCTAGGTCAACTGCTTGAACAGAGGCAAAACTGTTTTCCTACGGGTCCCTTCTTGTCTGGGAAAGCATGCATCACTTCTGCAATAATAACGCCTTTTCACGGAGCGGGGACATGTCAAGATGTAGCGTGCTGACACACATGTGTGTCTAATTTGTGTATTTATGGGAAAATACTACAGAAGCCACCACAGATTCCACGACGTGCACAGACAATTTTAACCATGACATGTGTGTCAAATGTACTAGACTGGTGAACGCGATAAGGCTACATGTCATGTCAAGAGATGGGATGGGATGGAAAAGGGGGAGAAGAAACAAATTGCAGATATTTTAGATATCTGCAGTTGGTTTGATTTTCTAGCCAAACCACTGAGATAGGAGAATAGAGGAAGACGGGACAAACGTGCATATCAAAATGAAAGATCGCAACAATTCCCCCACTACCACTATTGTAATCAATTCAATCCCTCTCCCGCCTGTGTTCCTGAATGTGTTGACACGGCGAAACGATGTGATGCATCGTACTGTATGACTAATTAGGATGAATTGATCCATTTAAGCATGGTATCATTTCAGAACAAGCCCATGGGGAGTGTATGCATTAGCCCAATCCGATGGCTCAGTAACTCTCTCCAACAAAATCCCTCACTCTTCTCTCCTCTGTTGCGCTCCTGCCTTCATTTGAAACCGACTGGCTCCCGCTTTCCCTGCTCTTCTCTGCCTTATCTTTTCCTCCCCCTCTCGTACCATCTCTGTCACAGTATGTGTTGTGTTTTACTCTGTGCCACTTTATCTGTGTGTATGATTCTTTGTCTGCTAGTGTCTCTCTGTATGGAGTTAGGCCAGATTCCCCATCTTCCCGTCACACAAACTCTCTCTCTGTATTTGCTTCAGGTGTAGCCGTGTTCTCCAGCCAAACAATCCCTTGTCTCGCACATTTTCTCAGAGTGCCTGAATTCCTCCCCACTAATGGTGCTGGTGACATTTCTCGTCGGTTATCTCCCCAGGAATGGGCTATATATTTAGCTGTCGGCATCAAATACATCTGCCTTCTGCTTTGTTAAACTTCTTTAGTAATGTGACAAATGTTGCTAAGCCCGAGTGAACTTTGACTCATCTCTAGACTTAAGCTGACCTCAGACTAAGTCAGGTCTCCTTTTTCCCAAGCTTATTCTCAAGCCTGCACCTAAATGTTTGGTTGGACAAACCCTCACTTTCAAGTCCCCATTTAAAACAGAGAAGTCATTAGCCAATGAACAAGGACATAAACCTAACCACAACCAAGGTTAAAAACCAGAGGAAGCGATGCAGAAATCAATGTGAAAGGCGTCCAACAGTCTGTGTCATTTCTAAGAAAAGGGTTAGTGTAAATCTGATTGAGCAATGTGATTCATACTTACATTGTTTTGCATTAAGATGTTAGGCTCCATGCAATCCAGGCCTCCATCATTGAAGCCGGATTCAAGACTAATTAGGTCATCAATAACTTCATCCATTGGAAACTAAAAGAGAACAGTAATTTCACTCATGTACTCATGGACAGACTGATGATGTTGGTACCAGAATTTAAATACTGTCCAAGTCTTTTGGAAATCTCAACATTTCAAACCAAAATAGACACGGGAAAAAAAAAAAAAAAAAAAACTGGGGAGGAGCTGTTGAGACACTAATCTAATAACAGACACGTTCCTCGCCGCCATGTTCTGAGGTTTGTTAGCAGCACTGGCAGGAAAAATGTGCATCTGTTACCAAACTAGTTTCCTCCCTTTGAAATGGTTCTCTCATCAGAGACTGCATGTCTGAAGTTATTGATGAGCACATCAGAGAGAGAGGGAGATCAATAATGGCATCACTTTGTTTAGATGATTAGCTGGAACTACTCTGTGCATTAAGACTCAAACCCAATCGACGTATGAATGTAGACGTTGGTGCTTCCCAGGCGCGTGTTGGCTATCCATCTCAACAAAGTGTCAGCCATGATTTATCGCTCTCAATATGAAAGGACTTACAACAAATCTCTTACAAGAAAATCAACTGAAGGAAAATATCTTTGAGTAGCATGAGGAGTGTTGATAGGAAAGCATTTCAAGGAGGTTGCGAAATCTACAAAAATTATGACCAGCAGTTTATCCTTGACCCAGTCTGTGGTTCCAACTTTTTGTTGCAATTTCACAGCTTTCCAGTCATCAGCGATCATCATCTGAGCTCTTTCAATTTCAGTTCCATATAGTCAAGATTCGTTCTTTTCCGACTCACCTCGCTGTCGTGATTGGCCATAGTGAGCAGGGTAACGGGGCTGTTGGGGTTGCTGCCGTCGCTGACAGAAGCCATGTGTCCGTTCCTCATGATGGGCACGTTGGCCAGCACCTGGCCAGGTGTGTGCGGATGCGGCAGGGTGTGACCCGACGTGGCCGAGGAGGCCAGCTTGGAGCCCAGCGTCAGGTACTGCTTCACCGGCTGGTTCTGGCTCTGGTGGAGGTGGAACTTGGAGTTCTCCAGGTGGCTCTGTACCTGTGGCAAAAAACACATTGTGCACAGGGTTACAGCGAGTTGACTAAGCAGAAGATCGGTTCAGGAGATGAGACGTATTGTTTCCTATAAAGCTGAAACAGCGCTGACTCAGTGTGTATACACACAGGGCTTGTTCGAAGCAGCTGTTGGCTTTGCGAGAAGGTGATCTCATTCAACAGACAGATAATAGTTTTTTCCAGTCATTAGTCATGCACAGCAAATTTACAAACTTAACAACATGAGTTTTGTAGAATCCAACTTCATTTAAACCGAGTCATGTTTGAAATTTAAATACTTGTTTCAAGTTGTGGTTTAGCATGAAGCAGACAAAATTTACCAGTAATGTTACATATTAATGCAGCTAGCACTCCACATGAAATAATCAGCCTGAAGGATTCACAAGTAAGTTACATTTATAAAAATAAATTAATTAATTAAAAAACACTGTTAAAGTAAATCAAAGTATTTCTAAATATTTCAATTCTTACATTTGAAGCTCTGGTTGCGTCCCGCATTGTGTAGTAACTGCAGTCACTTAAGTGTGGCATTCTCAGAAAAGCAGATAATCTTCAGATTGGTTTACTCTGGTGTAGCAGCAACTTTAGGGATCCAGGTCTGCTGCTATCCTGACTTCTCAGTGAGTTTCTGTCCCTTCCAGTCCCCTACCACTGTCTTATAAAGGGCCCTAAGTGAACTAATTAGGCCCACAGCTGGGCGTAAGCCTTTATGTTGCGTAGCATGATAATCACTTCAAACGCTAGACTGTCAGATCATCTAGGGTTTGATCACTGCAGGATATCTGCCTTTAGCGTCTATCACTAATTCATTCGGACCGCCCTCTCTTTCCTGTTGACCAATCAGCGGTCATCTCCCAAAGTCTTCTGCCGCCTGCTTCAGGGGTTGTGGCAGCACAATTGACCCTTGTTCCCCAATGAGGGTTTTAAATAACTTCTCTAATGCCATTTTTAACCAAGCCTTTTCATTCATTCACTAGTTTCATTGTAGATAGTTTAGTATTATCATTTGCCTATTTAATAACAGCTATAAAGCTATTTTGAGTAACTTACTTACTTTAAGTAAGTTGAGCTTTATTTTTGGATCTCCCCTAAAATATTGAATGCCACTCAGTAAGGAGAGGACATAATAAGAGGAGGACAATAAGTTCATTGTTGTAACTCTCTTTGTTAGTTTGTGGCCTGTAGAATGTTTTGGGGATTATATATTAGCAGTGATCTTATAATGTTAGTCTTAGTCAGCAGATAGTTCCAGTTTTTACTTACTTCCTCTCAAATGTGTTCTATTCACTGGTTAAACAAAAAAAAAAAAAAGAAGCTCTCCTGAACATTTTTTTTAAATCTCCAAATATAAGACTGGGATCAGCTTATCAACTGGAAATAGAAGAAAATCAGATTAGCCACAACACTGATGTAGTAGCTGATTCAGCGCCATATTGCTGATTGGAGATAGGAAATGTGATGATGCATGTATGTATTTTTAATTTGATTCAAGGGTTCAAAGACAATCTGACCATTAAAAATATATATGAAAATAAATAAATGTTGAAGTCAGGTCTACATTTTGACGACACATTTAGAGCATATTAGTTGGTAGATGTAATTTATCAAGCAAAAGCACGGATAATCAAAGCATATAGAGTAAGTCTGAGTAAGTTTTGATAAAAGTTGCCACAGAACCTAGCGTTGAGATAAAAATACTAATAAAAGTAGCAAAAGTTAACAACTTTTCATATTAGACCATTCAAGGTTCAGTGAATTCAACTGAGCAACAGTGTCTTCATTTTTAATTTTCAACTGTTTAACTTGTTTTTATATTTTCAGATTTTCGCTAGCAACTAAACCATTGAGAGTTTTGGTTTTTATACTAAAACTCAGCATTAAATTCCCCCATGTCAGCCAGACTCGCTGGTCTTATTCACCACTCATGCACCTAACTAAGAAGAGCCTCATCACAATACTCATCCTGTCAGTAGTGACTGAGAGTTCTTATCTGACTTGTCCAGGCCAAACAAGATGCCAGTTGTTAGCCAATCAACATTTTTTTCCACTACGGATAGCAGGAGGGATGCCAGGACTGCTACACACCACATCTGCTTTGTGTGACGGCGGATTGTCCTGGTTTCACTTCAGCTTTCTCACTACTGTAAATGCCGGAGACACGCTTGTTATCCACTTAAGGGAATCTGATTAGATTTGAGAGGTAATGGTGCTTCAGTCACCAAGGCCAGCTTTGACAATGGCAGGCCTGTGCATGTGTGAAGTGGACATGCTGAAAATTATCAGTGCCCGCCATGCACATGGGACAGGAATGAGATAAGAATCTAATCAATCGAGGCTCAAGTTTGGGATTGTTGTGTCTGTTCGGATCTTCAGTTTTTCCCCCTCCTTTTCAATATTCCTGACAGCACCTGCTACAACAACTGAAGCAGTGTTTGTGATTACTGGTAGAGACGGGGTCACAGGTTCACTTTCTATTTACACACATTTGCACAGTTACTCATGACATGTAGACCTGCTGTGAAGGCCATTTGAGGAAAAAAAAAAAAAAAAAAAATCAGTTTATCTTTCAAAAAGTTTGAATGGGGAAATCTGTGCAGTTTACATTTTCACTTTCTGTGTCCAATTAAAAAATGTAATGACATTAGCTGTATCTTCTTAACCTCGTTATCCCACTTAGAGACATTTAAACCAGTAAAATAAAGATGTCAGAACGTGACAATGCCCTTTATCCACACACGCCCTCTTTCTCTTTTTCTTTCTCAATAAAACTTCTCATAACCCTTTTTCTAACACACAAGTAGCATTGCATGCTTGCTCCAGGTCAGTCAATTCCAGCTCTACCTGCTCTTCTGTGATATCACAAAAATAAAGTATATCACAGCAAGTGCTAATTTTCCACCGTCTATATTCTGCATTAGAGGACATATATTCCCACTTATATTGTGATTAAAATCGCAACACAGTCTATTGAAAGATAAAAACAGCTCTGAGTTACATTCACACACCTGCAGTGCTCAACCTAAAGTCAAGTTTCATGCACTCTCTCTAATCCTGATTCCTTCAGCCTCTATTTGTGAGATGCGTTTCAATATGTAGTGTGATTTACCTCGTCGTCAAAAGGTGTATTTCTTTGGTCCAAGCTGAAAGGCTGCACTCAACCTGCCATGGTAACAGACTCTCTCACAGCTCTTGCCTAACACAGTTTCAGTCTTGCCCAAGTTCTCCTTTCACTTCAGAAAAATCCATCAACTTATGAAACACTGGGTGATGGTGACATTAGCTAGCTGTACAAATTATGGACAAAACCTTTGTAGGAGGCTTGGACTCGTTTCTGCAAACAGACGCGTTTTACAACATACTGACACAGTTATGGAATGTGTAGTAGCAGTGCTTAATGACCCCCCCTCTTCCCCCCATCTTGCATCTTTGGAGATAAGATGAAAGTGGAACATAAAGCCTTCTCAGACAAGCTTTCTGTATGTTTTTTTGCTGAGCCTGCTAAACAGTAAACAGCCGTAACCACACATCAGATTGTGAAATGTGTGGGAAGATAAGACTGGGATAGCGAGCCGATCTCAAAATTTGCATTCCATGGTGGCTATTCAGTTATTCTGGTTTTAAGTGCATGCCTTTTACAAAGGGCTAGACAATCCCTCTTGCATGCAAACACATGCACACACAGTTACTCAGACACAGACCTTCACACGCACAAGCTTATATGTGATATTGCCCCACTTCCCCTGGCTTGTAGATAAGTCGTTCCCCCCTACCTGCAGAAGTTGGACCTCTGTTAAGGTGATCACTTTGACCACGCAACAGCGGCTCATGGCTCTCCAGAGTGGCAGCGTCTCCCACCACAGGAGCTGCAAATTCTTACAGAAGAGCAACTGTCACAGCTACGGCTGTGTCTCACGCCGAGACAGGGGGAGAAGAGGAAGAAAGAGAGAGGTACCGAAGCCTCCTTCCTGAGCTTTTGCAGAAATATCAGAAAGGAAGGCATGACACATCAGCTTATTTGGGAGCCGCACGGGTCGTTTCCTCTGGGTGTGTGTGTGTGTGTTTTTGGTCAGGAAAAGGCCTGACAGAGGCAGAAATACAGATGGCAGTTAGGGGGTTGGAGAGAGTGTGTAGAGGTGTACTAAGTTGACAGAATGTGAGTTCCTGCTCGTGGATCACTACACTTTCCTGCCAGCAGAACATCCAGCCCAGCTCAGCACATTCGGTGAGGTTATCTTCATGACACCCACTTCCCTTGGAAGGACTTTTAACCACCAATCACAAACCCAGCCGAGGAAACACACAGAAATCTCTGCATGTGCACAAATATGCCAAACCGCACACATGTAATGCTCAGCTTATTATCACGTTCCAGTCACTATCAGGCCGCAACAAAGGCCAGTGCAGGCCTTCCCAGAAGGGCTCTCAGAGAATTCCTGCACACAGCAAAATTCAAATGTCCTTTATCTTCCCCCAAAGTGATCAACTAAATCAGAATCCAAAGAACTTTGAAAAGATAGCGTTAGCAAAACAAGTCAAGATAGACGAGGAACTTCTCTTAAAGCTAATGCTCTGTCAACTAATAGTTTTATTTCACTTGCAAATATCTTAGCATTACTGTTAACAGTGCATGCACACAGCACTGCCACTTTTCTGTCCTACCATCTACTTTGTCTTGACTAAATTGAAAAGTACAGTTTTAAAGTCACTGCTGATTAGAGACTTTTGCTACAAATCGCGAGTGGGTGTTTTATATCTTTTGATAGACAGTAATAAACATGTCAGAGTTTAATGTAATATGGCAAACTGAATCACAATGATTGAATTAAATCAACCTGATACAGATGATATCTTTAAGAAAGAAATCTCCTTTTAGCTGTGTTTCCTATCACACGTGTCCATGGAAAATGATGTCATTACACATTTTTATCTCTATTAGACGGTAACCGTGACACGTGCTCAGCCGTTCTTCTTGCCTGTTCTAACAGTATAACGATGTGTCCATGTGTCTGTGGGCCCATGCACACTCCAGTGCTTTAGCCCTTGTACAACTACACCATTACCCCATGTGTATATTTGTCTACTTTTTGTTTATTTGATGTCCGCCGTGTGCGCAGTCTATCAGATCCACCCAAACTCCTGGCTGGCCATTTTTGGCTCATCTTGGGGCAAGCCACAAGTGCTCACCTTTGTTAGTCGCCCTCTGCGTGGCATGTTTTAAACATCAGGGACTTCCTGTAAGAGTTGGCCTGCTTCTGAGACAACACTTCAAAGTGCAGCTCCCACATCTGAGGGCTGTTTTATCCTGCTAGAAAAGGAATGCATAATGGACACAGCACCACTGCACTTTTAATGATTCTCATATGAATTAAATATTACGGCTATTTTAACCGGATTACACATGAAACCGAGCGCGAGAGCGGGTGCGTCTGGGTGTGCTTGTTACCTTGATGCAATATTGAATTTATTGAGTAATTAAAATTTAGGATTAAATTACATTCGGCTAGCTGTAAAATTATTTAAAGATGGAGTTTTGATTGTAAACCATTCTTCTTCGCCAAACATTTATCAACACAAATTTAAATGTCTTATGTTGGAAAACATTTGTGCAGCACAATTGGCGGGCAAAAAAACGGATCCCTGAAAGAACAACAAAAATCTTAAATTGTATGTGCTGTAAGCAAATAACTGAATTAAGTAATTTTTCCTTAGTTTTAAATCAAATTTAGACGATCTGATTAATTGTGCCAGCCTTGAAGTTTTATTTTTAAAATGTACTGTACTGAAATCTGAAAGGTATATATAGAAGTGAAGAAAGTATTGTGTGAAGTAAGTGAAGCATTTCTAATTTACTACTGACTCGTTTACCTCCGATTTTACAAACAGTATTACGTAAACTGTTACAGTCAATTGAAGGATCTCAGAGAGGGGGAGGAGAAAAAGGCGGATGCAGGGCAGCCTGTCCTTTCCGTCGGTACAGAGGAGATGCAATTAGTCAAAATGGAATAATATGATTTTTGCCTCTAAATCAGTTAGAGCACATTATTCTCTCTGTGTGCAGTGAAAAGGAGCCTGTTCACAGGAACACCTGAGAGGTCGTAGACCCTCTGCACACATGCACGCACAAGGAGAACATGCACACAAACAGCTAGGTTCTTATGCATGCTTTTTGGATGTCCTTCTGTCTGTTAAATTAGCCTCCGAATGTACTGTATCCTGAACTAGTAAGGGTGTTTAGGTGCTTTCCTCTAGTTTATTTGTATGCACTGTTAAGTCAAAGTCAGAAAAGCGTCCGTATTTATAGTATTCTTTGCCATTTTAACAAATGCTCAAAGTTAGTTACCAATAAAAACTTTCTTTTTGATGACTTTGCAGAAGCTAGCTAGCATGTCATGGCAACGGTCATTAGCTAGCACCAAATCATACGTTAACATATTTCACGATATCATGCCGTAATTTATAGTACCGCGGTACATTGACAAGCATAGCTATGGCGTGACCTGACGTGCACCTACCCTGAAATGTAACTATGCATTGCGGCGTCAAAATCGCGGTCCAAAATACATTTCCTTCTCCTTTGTTCAGACTCACACACAGCATCTACTCCAACGTCTTCTCTATTTTCTGTGCTGCACTGATTTTAGTGAAACTAACCGCACATTTATTAACTTCAACTCCAACATGAGCCGCTCAGTTCCACTCGCCATTGCATGAAGTGCGGAGTGAAACTCACCACAACTGGTCAACCCAGTATTTCGGTGGCGTAACACTGCCTATGCACCCCCCTACGCTGTAGCTATGCCGTCAACAGGCCATGGTACTACGAATTACGCTTAAAATAGCTACCAAGCATACGCTAATCCCTGGTTGCTTCTCTTTCTTTCCTCTTCTCTGTAACTTTATGAAGTAGCCATTGGGATAAGCATCAACTTTTCCTTCAAGTTAAAACATTGTCTGCTTTTTGTATTTACATCCTCTGCTCAGTTCTTGATCCCATGTGCAACTTTGCGCCTACTTGCACCCACTCACATCTCACCTTTTTCTATCTTTGTTTTCATCCACACCTCATTTAATTTTTCATTGCAATCTTCAGAGCAGCTTCCTTAGCAACTCACGTAAGGTGCATGTGATTCTTGAACTGAAGTTTAAACATATTAGTAAATTTGGATCAACGACAGTGAAGGGGAAAGAAATAAGGAAAACAGGATATGTTTTTGGCCTACTCTCAAAGGTAGTAGCTGACCAGTACCGAACTGGATTATGGGTGAACCGCTGTGCAGTACTTCTGAAAGGGGAATCTCATCCTTGACCCTCACTGTCCAGTGAACTAGAGCAGGATGGGCTGGTGTTTAGCGTCGCTTCCCTGGATGATGTCAGAAGGCTGTACTAAGGACAACTTTAATCTCGCACTTTGGCAGACAGTGAAAGGGAGCCCCAGTGAGCTCCTACTATAACTATTGAGATGAAGACTTATTAAAATTATGCACATGATTGATTGCAAGACAGTCCCAGCTCGCCAAGCTAAAGGCCCTTCAAGCCTGAGCAAAGAAAAAAATGATCAGTACAAGTAGTGGACAAAGAAATAGGTTTCCTTGTGTATGACTGGAAGTTTTGTAGAGGAAAACAATACTACTTTATATTTTAATATTAACAGATTTTGACCAGTTCTGTTCTTTGAAAACAAGAAGTCCTTTTAAAAAAAAGAATATATGTTGAACTCAGTCTAAAGCACTTAGTCTAATTAATAATAAATCTGTTTTCTCACTGTTTTTTCACTGACTGTAGTCATGTTTGACGAACCTCTGGAGCTCAAAGTGAACCCAGAGTGCTTGGAGAGATGCTAGGAGGCAGATCAATGATTAAACATACACGTAGCATAGAAGAACCGGGAGATTTGTGTGATCTAAACAGCTGCCATTTGTAGCACTGGAAGATTAAATTATGTTAATAATTAATAATAATGTGAACTAAATTTACACTGAAATTTACATGAAAAATCTGCATTATTTGCATCATGATTAAAGGACGAAATGATTTTAAAAAAATGTAATCTTGACTGTTTTGTCAAATAAAAGACATTAGTAAATGTAAATAACTGTAAAACAAAACTTTTTCTTAATCATTCTTCCGTTACAAGATGTCCCGCATGATTTTAGTAAAATTAAACTTCTTCAACTATTGGACGTAAAATACTGCCAATGTATACCTGCTGTCTGCGTCTTTAATTAAAACGGAAAGTCATGACGAAAGCAAATCATATAAAGTGAAATTTCCTGGAGAAATATAGGTTAATACATCCAGTTAAAACATTGTCAGTATGATCTGAAGGTATATATTCCAGACTAAAACACAGAACACGGCGGCCATTAATGGTCAAACGAGGCTTTACAAGGACAGGAGAGTTGCCCTAAAAAGATTCAATAAAGTTGAACATAATCTGGGAGAAAACAGATTGTCAAGCAAAACCCGGAAATGCAAAAGATAAAAATCATATGGGAAAAATGCCCTTTCCCAAGCTATTTAATTCAGTCCTTGGTCATCTGCAACAGACTGATTAAGTTAGCCTTGAGTATTCGAAGCCAATATAAATGTATAAAACAACATCTATTGTAAATAAAAGACTGATTCCAGTTCTTTTGGATGCGGTACAGTTTTCTTTAATCTGGTATGTGGATGCACTGCAGTTGCCTCTACCTTATTTGTGTTTAAACATGTGGGACATTTTCACTATGTCCAACAATAAGACAAACTATAACTGCATTAGCTAAGACAGACACAGTGCCTTATCCCTTTAAGTTTGTTCATATTATAACTGATTCTATGAGTTTTTTCTCTCTCCACAAAGGTATTTTCCTTCAGCTGGTAATCTAATATGCGCTATATTTTAAAATGGACCAGAAGACATTAGATCAAAGCCACAAAACGGCAAACACACTGCATTTGACTAAAGAAACCATGTCTCCAGTGGTGTAGGTTCACTATTACTTTTAGTTAAATATTTCAAACCCTTACCCATGCATGGTTGCAGTCCATTTGGCTCACAGCACATCATGTCTTACACTATAATTCATTACTTTTAGCTTACCATTTCAGCTAGTACCATTTGAACCATCTGTTCATTACTTTATCCCAACTCTCTCTCTCTAAAGTTTGGTTTGTGCTTCCATGACTGATCTACACGGGTGGCCTACGTCATTCTGAGCATATACCTGTGCACTGGTGTGTGGGCATCGCTCTGTAATGATGCTGCTGCAGTCGTACCTATGGAGTACATTTGTAGCAGAACTATAAATCGCAGCGTAAAGTTAATATAGCTGCCTCAATAGATAGAAATACTTTCATTGAAATTATCATTTCTATATTAGTGGAGTTACTTCAACATTATTTCATATACCACTCACTCAGTACTGCCTCCAGAGTGAATTGTTTTCAGGGCAGTGTTTATATCCCCTGAGAAATTATGTCTCTTTGCACAATTCGCAAGAGAACTAAACTAGTTTTGATGAAAATCCAACGGAACTCTCTGAGATCAAGATCTGAAATATTTCAGTGCAGCTCGTCTGACCTTTGAAGCTTAACATGGCATCAAAAAGAGGATCCCTCTGTCCCAATATAAAGTGCATTTGTGGGTTAAATTTGCAGTCCACTGTTCAAAAGCTTTTGGTGGAGATGTATTGATTAGCCACCCCCCTCCACCCCCTTCCCTTAACTTGATTGTGGGAAATTAAATAATGCAATAGCTGTTTAATGAGAACTAAGCAGAAAATTAAATCAACTTTGACCTTACCCGAACTAATAATACATGGTTTGTGCTGTGGACAAAGAGCTGTTTGTTTGCTCTGTCTGGCTATCTTTATGCCCCTGCCGTTTGAACGAGTGAGCTGCTGTGACGAAAGGAGGAGTGCCAGTTCCCCTCTTCCCAGCAAGAAAGGAAGACCGTGAATAAAAGGGAAGTGCAAGGAGCGTGAAGCTATGATCAGATACTGGCCTGCTTTTAGATCTTTTCATTACTTTGTGCTTGCTACCTAAAATATTAGGACATACAGCCTAAATCTGCTCATGCACATGTCCTCCTTTTCTTTTTCTTTTTTGTCAGTATAATTAATAATATGTTTTCCAACTTTCCATATTTATTTTCCAGTTACTCTTGGTCCATGGTAATCTGCCAATTGCCCTCTCTGATCTCTCCGATTGCTAGTCTCTGTAAATTGAGTAATTAACAGGGCCTGAGTTCAATTTTATGTCTCCACCGTTTAGGCGTTGCCAGTTCTAAGTGTGTTACGGAGTCTGTGTTAGTGCCAGCCTTTCCGTTGTAGAGTACGATGCACTTCCATCGGGGCACATGCCTACCACTTCTTTTCACCAAATAAGATTTGCCAATTTAAGACAGATGGCATGAAAACTCAAGCACAGAAGTGGACCTGTATGGTTGATTTTAGCCACTTTGCACATAAGTATTGGCAATCATAAGCAAGGCAATCGTCAATCTATTTTTTTGTACGTCTTTACGTCAATTAATGCTTGACCATGATACCAAGAGAAAAGTCCTGCATCCGTCCACCCATCAATTCTTCTTTTCACGATTTACACCAAACGCCAACATTTAGCACCAGGAAGCAGTGCGCCTTTAATTTGGATTCTCATGAGATTATTGAGAATGGTATTGCGTGAGAATCTTGCCAGGTTGCAAGCTATGTACTTGTGGCCAAACCACAGTAGTTCTCACCACCACTGCTGTAGAGTGTCCTTCCAAGAACTACTGGTAGTTACAGGCATGTTTTACAGTGTCTACAGTGTCAGTTCATAAGAAAACAAGGCGACATGATTTGTCTAATGACGTGTTAACTACATTATTAGCTACACTGACTGCTCGCTAGCCTTAATAGCTCCCTAGTTTTCTTACCGCTTCTACTTTGTGATACGGTTTGTTGGTTTAGTTACCGATTCAACTGACCATGACAGCATTTTTCAAGTGCCTGATATTTTCCAAAGACGACTTCTCAGATGGTTCTGCATAACAAACCGTCTGGTGTGTCAAATCAAGTGTTCCCTTTATGTAGGTGCAAAATTAGGGTGGTAAGGTATTAGCTTTGATGCAGACGATCAGAGGATTAGTTTGCTTCCTGTAAATTATTACTTAATGTTTACCTTTTGGTATTAAACATAAAAAAATCAGTCATGTCAATCCTGAAAATGTTGGCGTTAGACATACAAAAAAATTGATCCTTGAGCTTAATTTGAGGTTTTACAGAATTCTTGAACTTCTTGTAAAAGCAATAGAGTTGTGACATAACACAAAAACCCAGGCATCCAGTTTCAAATCCACTTTGTGTTTCCGCCGTCTACCACAACTCCTCTGTATCAGGATATTTTTACACAGTTTTATAATGCAGTTATAGCAACACAACACGCTAATGCCCCTCGTACAGGTCCCCTCCATGCATGTTTTAGGATTTGTTAATTTTATTCTTCCAAAAATAAAATGTTAAATGATCAAAGTCTATGAATATCGCCCACATACATGCAGTGATTACATAATATAGAAGAAGAATAACAAACTAAACAACTAAATGAAGTATTACTTTATTTTTTTAATATTGACACTATGGATTCAACTCTCTCCATGTGCAGATGTTTTTTAACTGAACTGAATTGTCCGGACCACTGCTCGGTCTCCTTTGCTTCCACCAGTGTCCATGTTAAAGAAGCATGCGTTATTCTACTTACGCGTTGATAATGCATGTGTCAACTGAAACGAATGGTGCTTAACTTTATTTATGTTTTTTTTGTCTGTGACATTTCCACAATGATCTGAAGCATCTCATCAGTGAAACAACAAACGTCCATGAAATGTTGTAACTTGAATAGTTAATAATTATTTCCGACCACTTCCATCTTAGCTTATTTGAGCAACACGATTAACAAGAATTGCTGGTAGTTGTTCCAAAGCATATATTTTGTTTTAGGTTGATGTTGTACCTTTTTCTAGAGGCACTGGTCTTTATTGGGAATCTTAGGTTTTGGAAGGATCCTGGCAAAGTCTGTCATAGGTTACACAGCATGTTCTATTTTTATCCAAGTTAGATCTTCTTTTTAGGGTCGTTTGGTTATGTAAAGGAACGGTTGGCTCGAATGGGTGCAGGAACAGCCCTGTAGGAAGCAGTAGCAGCCACCAGACTCACAAGGTGATGTAATAAATTTGTTACAGCTTTCACCGCAACATCAATTCTGCGCGTGCCGAAACGAGTTTAACCGTTCAGTGCTGACAGTGGTGTAGTCACGTCTGAATAAGTGGGTATACTGCTGTTTTTTTTAAAGGCAAGATAAAAACCTTGTGTGACAAACAGTGGCATCTGCTCCTGCAAAACGGGCCTGTAGTATTTGTACATTGTCTAATGTGTTCTGCTGTATGACTTCAGAGTTGGGATTACAAACTGCTGAATAAAACATTTTGAGTCAACAGTTCCTTAGTTCATTCACGCATACACCTTCGAGCCAATGAGCCAGCAATTCTTATGTAAAAGAGCTCATTTGCAGCCAGTAGCAAGGGCCAAAGTGTGCCACCATGATGCCACAGTTTTCAAATACTACTAGTCGTATGTAGGCCTAATGCATGGATGTAAGATATATTTAAAATAAGGAAACATTTTCGGCTAGAGATAAGTTTAATTTGAACCAATATTCAGAGGTCCTACAGAAGTAGACACTGTAAAAGAACCTTGGGTTTACTGCAGTGGAAAAAGGCCTAATGAGAACAGTTGGAATATGTTTCTACTGTACATACTCATGCAAATGTCATTTGTGGTTACGGGGCTAAAACACAGAAACCCTTTGATCCTTAATGCTTTGTGAGTGAAGTTAATATAGTCTACATTAACTCTGTTTTGTTTGTGTTTGGTTTAAGCACTTTCAAGTGAGCACTTGGCAGTTAAAAGGACTTCAACCAAAGTAAATGATCGGTCCATGTCTTACCTCCCTCCCTTCATCCCCATCTGTTATCTGTCTGTGTCTGGTTATGGCAGTGATCTAATGCCACAGAAGGCACCTGTGTGAGTCTAACATGAGACGACGCAGATCTTTTCATCGCGACTGGGAGGCTCAGACACCAAAAGACGTATTTCGGGGTATTAATTGCTTGACACGGCTCAGCCAGGTATGGGAACCCTTTCATACGGCAATTAAAGGACAAGGAGCGGGGAAAAACTGTGCTGGGCTAGTCAAGCCAAGAGGATGGCTGAAATAATTCAGTGTGTAACAGGCTGCAAGGTTTTCCTAACGCGATCACGTGTCGTGAGCTGACAGAGTTATGGCGATTGAGTTAACTCCGCTATTAGCCTTTGCTCTTTTTTTGCTCTCTCCCTGTTCTGTGCGTGAGTAGGAGGAATTTCACCGGGGTTCTCTCTTTAAAGCGATACTCTTTGTCTTTGACGGTTATTAGTAAATTGAGTTTGGGAGGAAAGAACAAAAGCCACACACAGTAATTGAAGGGTGAACTCTCCCAAAGCTGGAAAAGAGACTGACAAGAATGTAATGGTTGCTGTGATCGCAAAATAATGTCGATTAAGGGTGAATGAAAGCCCAAATATGTCGTCAGTGATGATAGATTTAAGTATTGGTTCCTTAAAAGTTCAAACTTAAAAGCCAAAGGTGGCGTTTTCTGTAGCACAGCATTTTATACTGGTTCTGTTTTGATATAGTTTCATTTAATACCCCTATGACGTCGGCGACCACTTAAATCCCCATTATTCCACCGTATACGTGGCACGTGCGTCTTTTATTTTACTTTGACATGACATGTCACGGCCCCTTCAGAGCCGTCTGAAACAAGGCCGCTCTTTATCTTAAGCATTCAAACGGGCACATGACGCAAGTACAGTGTTTGAAAATTCGATTTGAAATAATGGAAATGTAATTGGAAGTCTGGAATATTTGAAAATGATTTGATTACGCTACATTTCATGCACCTCATCGTACAACTGTGGCGGTCTTGTTCGCATCGTCTGCATTATTAATCAATTTTCAAAGTATGCCGCAATATTGCCATTTGATATAAGCAACTCTGAGGGATTAGGAGACGTTTAGGATCACGCGCATACAGTTCATCAGCAGATGTATAGACCGCCTGTGCAGCAGTAGGTGTGTCAAATTCACTTACCTGTCCGTACCAGTTATATTCCAGCATGGTGACGCCACTTGTAGCACACATAAACACAATAAAAGTTGTACTTCTAAGCTCTTGCGCCAAAAAAAAAAAAAAAAGAAGAAAATCTTTCAAATTCTGGCGTGTTGCTCTCTTCTGAACACAACTATACAACTCTTAGTTTTCCCCGTGTGGAATTGATGTTGCCAGGACTTTGGGGGGCCAGGCGAAAGCTAAGCCACTCGCACACATTTTTGCACACATGGACTGGCGAGCATACGCACACTCGCTCACACACCCCTGACTCTCCTGTTGAATTTTGGCACTCCCAGGGCTTACGACCTGTTGATAATGAACCTGAACCCATTATTTTGAGTCAATGAATTGAAAGAAATAGGGCAAAGAATGAAAGCCACAGGGCCAATTAACGGCATTCTTTGATGTATTACCCTCGCTCACCACTCAACCAGACCGCTCTGCGCCTTTTGTCTTTATCCCCTCTGTTATTCATTAATTATTCTGAGCGGGGTCAGAGTTCGCGTGGCTAATTGTGCAGACCGTCTCTCTTTGAGGATGGCAAAAGATTCGCCCAACACTGACACTCCCCCTGACTGTGCCCAGCCACCTTGAATTATGCCAATTATTCCAATTCTTTGACTTTTTTTCCCCCCTCCCTCTCTCTGTTCTATCATTGTACTAAACTGTATCTACCCATGTCCCTCCCTCTTGACTGTTCATGGTTCAGTCTGGATCACTCGAACACTGACAAATACATATTTTGGCAAGGATCTTTGGTATTTGATGTGGACAGCTAAAGGTCTGCTGAAGTCAAACTCTAGCTGATTATTACATTATTATTATCATTACACCCCATTTTACTCAACAGTTCTACACTTTTAAATGTTGTGTGTCGCTCAAACTACACCTTGACATGTGGTCCATGTACCGGGGATCGAACCGCTAACATTGTGGTTCGTGGATAACCAGCTCTACCTAATGAGACAAAGGCTGCCCAAGAAAAGTCACAGCCACCTTCGACCTTATCCACCATGAAGATGTTGATAAGACTCTCATCATCTGAAACAAATCAAATCAGAGAATATTTGTACAGGTTTTATTTGTCAAATTAAATATCCGCCAAACCTACATGTGTGGCACAAAAGTTTTCTCACATAAGATAAAGGATGTGCTTTACGGATGGGAAGCAGCGCCATTTCTGCAACCTAGATTGTCAAGCACATGTCGTGTTGAAAGATGTCTCAGTTTACTTTTTCCATATTGACATGAAATTAGCATTTTAAAGACATTACGAGTCACACTTGTTTCACACGTTTCTTTGTGATAGACACCACGTTTAGGACGGTTTCTTCCTCTCTGCCACGACTCATTCTCGTTTCCAGCACTGTAGATGCACGTTGCCATGCAAAATAAAAAGAATGGATACGCTCAGAGGCATAAGATTTCGCATAGATCGGACAATTAGATACCGGCTTTCACCTTGGGTTTGTTAAGAACAAAATGTTTGTAGTAAATAAATAAAAGCTTTCTCATTGTTGCTATGATGTTACCATTTCCTCTATTAACCTCAAACCTCATTTCCTATCTTTTGAGCTGACTGCTCAAGTTTTAACCAAACAGCTTCAATCTTCTTACATAACTCATGGTAAATAAGAGAATGAGGGTATTTTCCCAAAAAGGGAACTGTTTCTCTAACTAACAAAACATAAAGTGTATTTATTTTTTTATTTATTTTTGTATTTTTTTCAGAAATCCCGACTCTTACCTTCAACCTGAATGGTCTCCTTATTCTAAGGTTCCCATAGCAGGAAAGGGTAAAATAGTGCGTACCTCACGATTCTTCACAGTCTGAACCATTTTTAACGGGCCATTGGAAACGCATTACTTGCTTTAAGGTTAAAATGAACTTTTCGCGAGTCACATGAGCGTTTCTCCATTTTTCCGAATAGCACGTATTTATTTCTAGTATTGGAATAAGGACATGATGTACAACGTACACCCTTTTTAATTTGTGCATATTTATACAGTTCCCTTTTTTTGTTTTTGTTTCTGTCTTTTCCATAAATGGAGAAGGAGTGACTGTGCACTCTGTCTCAGGAGAAAAATGCTTTGACATTTCCATGGGATTCCATACAAATGAAGGAAACAAAGGCAATGCAGTTCTGCAAGTGATATCAGAAGAAAGGGAGAGGTGTAATGAGATTAGGAAAAGTCTATGAAGCCAATCCTCCTATAACATTATTGTGGGAATAGACAACATGTAATGGTTTAATTGGCTATTAGGCAATTTATAATTCCATTCATCAGTTCCATTTAATGTGTGTGTGTTTGTTTTTTTTTTAATCGCAAATGTTGAAAAAGGGTCTCTCAAAGCAGACTCCACATCATACTACTATAAAATCCACAAGGGATTATCAGAGCTAACGACTGGGATAGTTTTCTTTAAAAGTTTGTTGCTTCCGGTGTAAATTAACATGATTTGTTTTGGGGTTCGTCATCAGATTTTTGGCTTTTTTGATGCAATGCATTGCTGCCAATCATCTGTCCAACAGGATTTCTTCCTGCAGCATGAAGGATTTCTTTAAGCGGAGAACATTCATGAGTCTGAGTGATTGTTTCTGACATGTCTATCATAAGTGTACCGCACATGCGTTGAAAATTGAAGATAATTAAATCACCGTATTGCCTGCAATTGGGCAAGACTTATGTAAATTGGCTGACATGTATGTAATGTACTTTGCTGATGTAATTTGTGTAGTAATGCAGCGGTGCACACCTGGGCTATGATCTGAAACTATTACCAAGTTTCAGTTGAATCCCAGAAGAAAAAGCAATTGAGGATTGTCAAAAACTAAATTAGATAGATAGATAATCAAATGATTAATATGCATCTGAATTGCTTAAAGCAAACGAGGTGCCAAAATTAACACTGCTTGAGACATCAGTATAATGTCACAATAAAACTATTATTAATCTATTAATGTGCTATTACGTTTAAAACCCCAGCTTATATGTGCTTTATCACTTCCAGTTAGTTGTCAAGTATCTCTTTTGATCCTTTGTTGCCTGTTTGACCCTCAAGAAAATACGGGTGCGTAAGACAAGCTTGTGCTAACCTTTTGTCTCTCAAGTCCTTTTTGGTGTTTGGTGTTTCTTCAAAGGCAGGTCCCATGTAGCACCTCGGGCTGTGGTCAGCCCTGAAAGGATAGATCCTCAGGACATGTCTCTGTCGCTGGCACCAACGGCCAAACGCTGTGTAGTCTGACCTCCTTAATTTGCCGTGTGAGTATGTGAAGCGTTTGCCTATCACAATTGCTCATCTTGTTTTGTAGCGGGGCACAAGGGGGCAGAGGTGGGGGTGTTTACAAAAGGCCCTGATAACATCATGTAGTAACCACAAGCCAAAGACAGAAAGGATTCAATGAGGTGACAAGCTTTTTGATTTTTTTGTTTTGTTTTGTTTTTCAAGGCCTATGACGGTGTTTCCTGCTGTCTTGTCATTCAAGGACGCTTCAGTGTAGATTATATCTTTAGGTTGCTCTCTTACCAGGAAGTTTTTGATGGAAGTGAGATATCTTTAAAGAGACTGAAAGTGCTGATTTTTGTGTCCTGTAAAAAGTCAAAGAAAGCTTGATACCATCGCAGCTTGATACCATCGCTATGTTTCACGTGTATCTGGATTCCTTCCTTTACAATGATGATTCCATTATTAAAAAATGACATTAACCTTGTGACATGAATAATGGGCTGGAATGTAATGTGTAATCCTTACAAAGTCCTCTGCATGTGCTGACATTCAGATGAATGTTTGATAGATTGGCATCAATTTCATTAATGCTTTTTAACCACATTGTTGCCTTAAGTTCCTCTTTTGCTGTTCTATGACAGTGTACTGCAATGTGGCATTGTAGTTATACGGCAGCATTCATGTATACAGTTCGCATACATGCAGATAAAAGCTTTGCCCACAAATCATCAAGTATCCAAAGACACACGCTGGATGTCCTCATGCACTTCATTAAGCATGGATCAAAAACACAAACAAACACACATGAATACCTGTTGTTCTTGTTCTTGTCCCCCCCCCCCCCCCCCCCCGAGCTTATCTAGCCTCCAGGGAGACCTCCAGCCCACTCCCTCCCTCTTCCTTAAACGCATATCCCTAAACTCAGCAGGAAGCCTCTGCTGGTCCCAACACACAGTCCTCTCCCTGACGCACACTGTCCACTTCCCCTGCCACACACTACTGCTCTTAACGCATTGTACTTTTTCTGTCCCCTTTTGAATCCTATTAGTGCATGAACTTAGTTTAACTGAAAAAGACTGTCGACTTCACTCAATTGGGCCTAATAGGATTAGGCTGCTGGTATGGGCCTGGAGGTTTAAATAGGAATGGAATTTTGGCAGACACCTGCTCAATCCATTGCGTTAATCTTATAAAGGTTATGGAGTATGTGGGGGCCCCAGCGATGCCCAGAGTTGAATGACTGTATTAGGTGCATGTGTTTCGGGCGTGATGGCATCAGTACCAGAAGAAGTCCGGTTTGGTTATGAAACAGGGCATTAGTGAAACCAAAAGGATGCTTTCAGACCAAACTGTTCTGGTGACTACTTCATGGGGGTATCTTCCCTAAAGAACTACATACCTTCAAGGTTTTTTTTTCTTGTGCATTTGTTTTAGTATAAATACTGAAGTGATTGGCTGGTACTGGCTATTTATCAGTTTTGCGCCACTTTTGAGCTGTTTTGACCTGCTGTTTGCGCGTCTAACTTATTGTCAGTGTTGTCAGTGCTGCATTTATGTGTTTGACCAAATAAGGCACACCTTTTGTCTGGATCACTGCCGACATATTTCACTTAAGGTTCCAGGAAGTAGCCTGAAGTAGGAACTAAAACAAAACAAAAAAGTTCTATGGCCTTGTTTTTATACAGCATACTCTATGTGGTATTATTTACCTGCTTTCTGTGGATTCATATCACGACACAACATTCTTAAGAATATTTAATGCTAATTTCAGCCAGATACCCAAAAGAGAACTCCCAAGATATGTGTATTTCTATATAGATTTTTATCATAATTTTTTTTTTCAGGTTCACTGTTTGGCTCAATATGAGCTCAGTACCACATTCAGTGACATCCTTCAGGCTACTCCTTCTGTAATCACCTGTTAGGGACCCATTACATATTGATTAAATTAGTTATCTTAAATTTATCTTAGGACTGAATTTTATTGTCCTGGCGTGACCACAGAGCTACCAAACTGCAAAAATTGTTGGACATCGTTCAGCTGAAAGGCTGTGAACACAGCATAAGCTTACGTAAGTGATTCATAATACCAGAAATTGCATTCATACTGGCACAATCAAACTCTTGCTGCACAAGTCTGTGAAAACTGCGAGGAAAGCCTGAAGAGCTGCAGTCAAAAACACTGACACAGGACACAACCCCACTCATCGTCAAGGGGAACCGAGGCGAAAATGTAAAGAGATGGGGCTAGATAATAGCGGGACGAGGGAGTGGACGGCTTGATGGGGCTCGTGCTCTTAAGATAATTACTAACAGTCATTGTCTCTTAATACACTGAGAACAATGGCCTTTTAGCATGTCACTGATCGCTTTACTGCGTGATCTTATCCACACAAAACCCAATCACTTGAACACTCATCACATCCAACGAAAGAAACATTTTTGGAGTGTAATGTTAGGTTGTCATCTTTGCATAAAGCAGGTAACGCAAATGAACAGATGCTAGTCGATTAAGAAGCAAGTCGGCAAAATCTATTTATCTGCCTAAATCATGTCAAGTTAATCAAATAAAGCACACTTCAAGAATATAGTAACAAGTAATACGTTTTTCTGTGTCTGAACATTACCGTAACAATGTTAAATAATAAAAGCAGTTTGCAATCTAGGCTGTGAAAATTGTACTCTAAAAATAAAATGTTCGACATCTTGGTCTGTTTGACCCTACATACCTTCTAAGAACAATCTAGGTGTTGTCACACTTCAAAGGTGGGATCACGCTTCACTGTGACAAGACATTCACGTGGCCGTTTTCTTCCATGCCTGGATTTTTTTTTCCTCTTTCAAACCCACCACATGGCCACGTCTCACACTGCCACAAGCTACTGAGAAATTACAGTAATCTGCACAGATGAACAGGTATATTAACAGGTATATATGTGGAGCTCTAGTTCTAATTTAAGCAGCAGGGAGACCCAAAAGCTTTTCATTTTTCTTTCAGTTGCAACACTTTTACTTGCTTGCGTTAACAATGCATTAGTCAATGTATTACCAGACGGTAACAAAGACCCTAGCGTGTACTTGATCCTCCTCGTTCCTAATCACCTTTCTTCCCAGGGGTGTCATACCAAGTCTCATACCAACACCTCATAATGTCTTTCCCGGAGGTCTCTCCATGTTTCTGGATGCTGTGAATAGCTTTCTTGGTGGCCTTGAACCCCCCTTCTCCCCCTACCGCCCCACCTTGAGGGATTATGATATGTTTTAACCAGAAGTGGCCCGTGTTTTTGTCCTGCGTGTCAATTATCGGGACAGTCGAATGGCTTGATCTCTGCTGTTACAAGAACAATTGGTGTAGGGGGAGGTCACGGCTAAGCTGGACAGGTGATAATATGTGTGTATGTTGTTAAGGTGGAGTTACATCCAGTGTGAAGCACTGAAGGATTGAATGTGAAGCTTTTAGGAGAGTTCTGTCTAATCCTATTAGTGTCTTAGATCATTCTTTCACATCAGACAGGGTCAAGGGAAAGACCTCGGTGGGGCATTTATCAGAATGTTTTAGTCGCAGGAAAAGTCACAGTGCAGATGTAACGGTGTGTGGGTATTATTTCTGTTAAGTAAACAAATCATACGTGCAACAAGTACTCTTGATCTAAAAAATGCATTATGCCGGGTATGTAATTACAAAAAACTACTCATGTTAATGTATATTAGAAAACATCAGGGGCCGCGAACTAGTCGGCAAAGCATTTGACTCCGGGTCGAGAGGGAATGAGATGATTCGGCTAAATAAATAAATAAATAAAACCCTGAGAACAGTGAACAAAAGTTTTTTTTTGTCACTTGACACAGGCTGTCTGTGCTGCACCTTCCCTCACCCCTGTCACACCCAGACATACTCACACCCAACTAGCGAGTTAGCTTTTCCAGCAACAGAATTGTACGTTGACTTTCAAATACAAATGAAGCCATGAAATATTTGTGATTTTCCTCACTTGCTATCTTACAAATGGCAGCGTGCTGTAAGTTTGACATCATTGTGTGTGTGTGGCTATGTATCTACTCATTGCCCAGTTCACAATAATACAGTAAACCACTTACAACAAAAAAAACACCTTGGGGAAATAATAGTAGCATCATCTGAGCTTCAGCTAGTCAGTGCAAAATGTGAAATCGCCGCGATTGTGCGTCCAAAATCTAATTTATAAAATGTTAAAAAAAGAAAATAGAATTTCCTTTACTTGTGATAATTACGGTTCTGTGCCAGAAACTTGAAACTACACTGCATTACCTGTGTGTAGTGCTGCTTTCCTACGGGTGAACCGAGGAGAAACAGTGAGACTGTTGTCCTTAATTGTCTCAGGTCACATAGAAAACAGAATTTAAAACCGAGGCTTCATTTGATTAGCTAATTTCATTTACAGTATACTGTGTAAATCAGTCTGGTGCTTGGGCATGGTGAAGGGGTCTAAAATTGGGGTTACTGTTGCCAGTCTATAAAAAAAAATAAATAAATTAAAAAATGCCAGAAGAATTTTAGTTGCTCTTCTGTAATTTAGTATTGTTTAAGCAGATCTAATTAGGAAATATACATCTGACTAACCTCGTATGCTCTGACCTCTGCCTGACTGTGTCAAGATACTGCTGATGAATAAACTGGAGATGTAATTATCCAAAAAAATGTATGCTAGAAACTGTATTTTATCTGTTCATATTAGTTAATTGAAATATTATCATATCATTTATTTAATAGTTTGGAAATCATATGTAGTAAAAAGGACTCTCTGCTGAGTTAACCCTGCGTTCTGGGGTCACCGAGTTCAAAAAGGGGGATTTTCATGTTACAGTTTGTAAATAACTGAAGACCAAGTTGAACCATAAGGAATGTAGCTTCATTGCTTGAAGTTGCCTTTTCATTCATATATTTAATATTTCCAATCCATTTTTTCCCCATAAAACTGAATCATTACACAGGACTTCTGTCTCTATGTGTCTGCTTCCCTCACGCATATACTCAGTCCAGCCAGCATGTAGCCATCCATCCAGCCATCCAGCCAGGCCAGGCACCCGGCCAGTCCAGATGGGTGGTCCACACCAATCACTGCTGCTGTCTCATACTCCAGCCAGCTAGTGTCCCTGTTGCCCTGATACGCTCCTTTTTCTGTGGTCTCTCCCTCTCTCACACATTCCTTCTGTTTCTTCTCCTCTCTTCTTTCTCACCAGTCTTTTTCTTCTTTTCCTTGTGCCGTCTATTCTGCTATCCTTGCTTCCTAAAAATGCAGTTTCCTCCCTTTAACTTAACAATCCACTTTCCGAATGAGCATTAGCAACTATTTTATTTTCTTTAACCACACACATCATCTCAGTTCTTTCCCGGGCTGTCACTGGTATAGTTGAGTGACATAATCTAAAAGATCAGACTTTAAAAATTCCAGCACGACAAGACACAACTAGTCGCCAACGATACAAAATGACACTTTAAAAGAAAGTTTTTGCGCTTGATTGCCGGAGCCATGTACAAGCTGGTCAGCTAGATTTATGGAATAGTTTTGCAAGGATTCACTCCACACCCAGGAAAACTTTTTTATTCCCCACCCAACACTGAAGTTATGTGTCTGTTTCCACTGTGACTCACAGGCTCGTCCATGGATATTAGACAAACAAACAAACCATGGGCTGTAGTGAAATTGAATGGCGATGCTGGATTTGAGTTTAGTTTCAGAACCCACCAGATTTTTTTATACTCTAATACCATACTGCAATTTAAAGGATTAGCCTGGCTGTAGTCAACTGAACAAAAACCTAGATGCAGTTATAAGCCAAGCTGAAGTACTTGAGTCACTCTCAAAGCCACAAGTCTTAAACACAAAAGTTGACATAGTATCGTAGCAAAGGTGGGTCTGGGTGACATACAGTGTTGGTTGCAAAGTTTACACTGAACATTTTATCTGTTGTAATAAAATGTAGCCGCATGGATGACAACTTTGACATAGTGTCAGTATGTTAAAGTGCTGAATTAGGTCAAAATGACCAAAATATGAAAGTGCAAGAGATGGACTTGACAAATAATTGATAGGTTGTATAAGTACAGTGCTTGAAGTTGACTTACATAATGGAGTGTATAAATGTAATGTTTGGAAAGTGCAGCATTTTTTTCATATATTATTTGCAGCAGGACTCACCCCCACCTGCATCTACCTAACCTCAGGTAGTTCCTCAGGTAGTGAAGGGGGTAGCTTGTACCTTGAGGCAGACATCATCTCCCACAAGCATTTGTGCATGCACACAAACACACACATCACACACAAGAGCAACTTTTAGCACATGAAAGGCCCCCTACTGAGGTGAAAAACATACAGCAACAATGCTTTGAAGTCTACCAGTCATCCATCTAATGTAGGGATGTTTTCTGTTCCTCCTTCTCTAGAAGTCTGATTCATATATCCCTTCCAGAAATTCCCCTTTCCTAAAGGCCAAGAGAAAACTACGGCCGATCTGGGAGTCATTTGGCTCCTTTTGCAATATCCCCACCGCATCCCAAACATCTAAAATTCAGTCATACTTTTGCATCAAAGCAGGAAAATAGATGTATTTTTCAAAAAAAAAAAAAAATCCCGGAGGAGAACTGCAATCTTTGTGCAACAGCACACGAATGCGCACATTATGCATAAAAGCAGTTGCATACGGTAATTGCAGGGGCCAGTTACGGCTCATTGACCTGTCAGCACATTGTGTGTGGGTTTTTTAGGTTGCCTGGACAGTGGTGTTACAAACTCTGTAGAAAAATTTAAAAGAAATGACCCCTGAAACACGGAGGTCTTTCAAATAGATGAGTATGTATCAGCAGCCAATGGTAGAACACAAACAAAAAGCACGTTTCATTTGTTTGACTTTGATATCAATAAAATATCGATTCAGAAAATTAGCCCTCCTTCAGCCATAACCTTAATAGTAACAGTAACAGCCCTGTTTTTTTAACCTTTTTTTTTTTTTTCAAAGGCCTCTAAATGGCTGTCATGAATAAACAACAATGCGTCATTGATATTTACATGCAGCAGGCAGGAGGAGGTCCACCAGAGGATTCCCTCTGTGTTTACGACCTGGATGGGTTTCATATTTATGACAGCTTATGTCTTTAAAGGAGCTCTGTAATTACACATGTGACAACATTTTTTTTTTTAACCTGACGATTCGGTAATTATATACCTGTGGTGATATACGGGTTAATAGGGGGAGTGTGTGGATAAGAAAAACTCACATTGACAGTGGGGCTTCTTGACAAGAGGTGGTAATTGTTTGTGCTGTGAGCTGAGTTTTATTGCACATCATTAGTGTTGTGTAATGTAAAGAGGTTGAGGGAAACAAAAGAGCAAGGAGTTACCAACTATAGACATATTGAAATAGACTATATAGAGGGATATGTCCTGATCTCTGGAACAGCGAGACTGTATCGTTGCACTTTTCATTCCCTTAATTAAGATGCATTGCTATAAATATAACGTAATGCATGAATATAATATATGAAAATCTGATTTGTGGAATACTAGTGCATCTTTTCAGACAATCTCTTCAGTGTTTTCTAAATTCTGATTCATACTGTATTGCCAGGGTATCCTGTTGGGGCTACCTACCTTCCATCTGTTTTTGGATTGCCACCAAACAGGTTGTTGTGCTCTGGTGTAGGCTCCAACGTAGGGACACGTAGGGACACGTGGGGAGCGAGAATGATAGACCGTGCCGCTTGGTTGTGGGGGCCAGAGCTGAGGCCAGCTATGTGGATGCGGACCAGAGTCAGAAAAATCCCGTCCGCCATCTATCTGACTAATCATCCACTGGTTGTCTGGGCCGGAGCACGACTGGAACATTTCTGACAACCCAAAACGGGATCTAAGCAAAAAAAAAGAAGGAAATTACAATTACTGAGTAAATTAACCAATTACGTAATGAAATTGTTGTATTATCCTTATTAAATCATGATTTATAGATGCATTTTTTAGTGAATATCTTGTTAAGGAGAGGGAACCAAGAGGGCAGCAGGGAGATGGGTGGGTGGATGTGATTATGTGCATGCGTGTGATTGCTTGTGTTCATATTCGGTAGTAAATGGTTTCCCTCCGGCTTCTGTAGACTTAAGCTGATTACAGCTATAGCTTGACTGACTGATAGTCTTGAAAGCTACGCAGTTTACAACCACAATGACACACACAGATCAGGGTTGTATATCTGACATGTCCACATGTACGACTGACTTCCTAAAAATTTGTGGATTTCCTGCACTGACTACTATTACTGCTGCCCTAATTTCTTCTTCTTTTTTTTAAAGCCGGAGAGTCAAGTCATCAGACGTCAGACTGGACTACTTTGACAGTCACCCACTTTTCAGAGGATTTCCCCAAAGCTATTTAGCCCAGGGACAATAGTATCTTGCTTGAGTTTGTTTGTAAAATGAATAAATTTCTCCTCGCTTGATTTGTAGGGAATTTAATCCCATAAAATTGTAATATTTCCATTATAGAGAGAATGGATGAACAAACTTGATTGCTGGTATGACAACAAGCAGCATGCCACAGATCAAAGCATCTCAGAGACCGTGGCCTAACCAGAATCAGTTGATGTGCAATCAAAAGCCAATTTGATTGGACAAACGCTGATGTCAACCGTCCTTTTTAGACGTTCAGCTAAATATGGCTGAGGGGCCTACGGTATTTTCTTAAAAAGTAATTGTTACCTCGCAAGCAGATGGATTCCTGTGAGATTTGTAAGATTGTGGGATCAGGCGAGATCAGGCTTCAAGGTATGCAATGTGGCTGATCCACAGTGGAGTTGACCAATTAGTGTCTTGCAAGTATCTACTTTGGGTAGTCAAAACCTCCTAAAACATGAAATTCATACTCATTTCAACACTTATGAGCAACTTTCATGTGCAAATTTTCCTTAGAAAGGCAGAGAAACTACCAGCTGGCTGCTTCTAGGGTTGCTAATTGTTGTGTTTAGTCTCTAATAGATGCTGATAGAAAAATATGTTCCTGAAATCACCTCCCAAATATACCAGTTTTGTGTTTTCTTTGAATGAGGCAATATAGGCGGCCTCTCATATACGTACGTCCTGGGTTGTGTTCACACTTGTGCTTTAAGGGGACCACTTGTGATCAGATCACTTGCGGCACATGTTGATGCCAAGTCTGAACATGTTTGCTTTCCTTAATTTTTGTCACTGGACCATGGGCGTGGTAGTTGGGGGAAAAGGGGACCTGACTACCCAGGGCCCGAGTAGGGAAAGGGCCCATGAAAATCCTGAATTTTTTTATTTATTTTTTTTTTTTTTTTTTAATGAATGAACCAATTAATTGGTGTCATAATGTATTTCAAATATATTGATAACATCAACTGAGAGAATGAACTTTGTGTCACAGCCCTCCCAACATATTGGTCATTCTGGGGGCCCCCTCTTGGAGACGCAAAATAGTTTAGTCCGCCCATAGACAGCGACTGGCGACAAGTACGTCAGTGAGCGCAGATTGAATGACCTGGAGGCTAGCTGTCATCATGCCGCCCAAAAAACACAAATCGGGGTACCCGAAAAAGAAAGAGTGGAAAGAAAAAGAAATAGGGCAGAATGAGGGGAAGTAACTGTTAACTGCTTTCTTTCCGAAAAGTGAACCGAGTTTACTTGTTGTGTAACTCGTCCAATTAACGTTAATGTTGTCGTAGTCCAGAGTCAGTGGGCATTTACTGGGATTTAAATTACATCCTTACATCTCGTGTAAGGCTTTAGCAAGGCTTTATTTCTTTTTCTGCAAGCTGAAGAACAATTTTATTGAAAAATTAGATTATTTGTTTATTTGATTTGATTCTCTGTGTACAGTTGTCAGCTCCTGTTCAAGAATAAAGGTTTTTAAATCAAAATGTGTCATGGATCAAAACGTTATAAATAAATGCCTGCAGTTTTTTTATTTTTTTTATTTATGCTTCATGCACTGGCATGACATTAAGAGGCCTACTGACATTAAGAGTGTACAGGGCCCAGATTTTGGTGCTACGCCCCTGCACTGGACACATTACTCGCGGTGAATCACGGTCTGACATCATGGGGAAAGCACAGACGCAACCCTTTAAACTGCATTCGTCAGATGTTTTCAGTGCCTTTAACCGAGTGAAGAACTTCTCACTTTCTCTCAGTTCTTTTTTAATTCTGCAACCGATGCGGGAAAAGGTCTAGCGTGGAGAATTGCTGGTGAATTGCTGGTGACATGATAGAAATTAAAACGTTCCACTTAATTTTTATGTTGAAAGCTGAAATAAAGGTCATAGATGGAACACACTGGGGAGACCAGCCCAGAAGCAGGTTAGGTTGGGAGAAATCGTCAATAGCCGATGGTCCCAAAGGGGAACACACAGTATGCACGTATGAAAGCAAGTAAGCACTTCGTATCTAAATTAGAATATCTGAGTGCAAATTAGCTGTCACTGTCACTGGAGTAAAGGAGAATACATGTAAAGTAAGAGACTCGTGCATTTGTTCCAAAGCAGAACTGACTGAACGCAGAGAGAGAGGGTAGGGTGAGAAAGTAGAAGCCTGTGTGTGATTATAATCTCAGAGTGTCTTCTCTCTTTCTCTCCTTATGTGGGAGGTTAATTGGCAAGGCATACGGCTGTCCAAGCATGGTGCAAACAGTGTTTAATTGCCTTTACTCTGTCGCCGACATCGCAGAATACCTCCGCAGCAGAACTGGCCAGGCAGTTGTGGAAAAAAACAAAAAACTAGATGACGTGGGCGCGACAGGAGAAAACAGGTTTTTTGTAAATGTATAGTTGGGGTTTTGTCCACCTAGCTGCATTCCTACAAAAACGGTCATCTGGAACAACTGGTTTGTTTGTGCGGGTTTAGCCCGAGCCTTTGTCTGTGGATTGTGGGCTTCTCTGTTAGCCCACGAGCAAGGCATCCTTCTTAAATAACAATTACCAACTGTTTTAAGGACGTAGGAATGCCACTCAACCGAGCTTTTGTCACCCGTGTGGTTACCCCACTCCAGTACTGCGGCGAACACTTTTCTCACACTCCATAACAGATCTGCACCGTATGAACTGTAAACAGAGATTTCTATGGTAATTATGCATACAACCACATAATTCATTATATCCAGTGTAAAGCATCGCAGTTGACCTTGGTTTACTTGATGGTTGCGGTTGTCATTCAGTAAATTAAAACCCCTTTTGACTCAATAATCGTCACTATAGCAGAGAACTATTTATTCCTTCAATAACCTCTAATCTGATAATAATCTCATAGTGAAAGAGATAATATTTTGCTGTCAATCCTTTATGGAAACTGTATCCACACAGCCTTTAAGGTGTCAGTCAGGCAGTCTGTTAATCATTCCAGTATACTTCTGACTCTGTTGCCTTATTAGTCCTCACTTCAATACATGACTAACATAGGCTTTTATAGTTAATCTCCAGAATCCCTAGGTAACTAATCAAAGTTAAAAAGTAAGCCACATTGTTTTAAGATCTACACCTGGTTTATTATGCCAGGGTGGTATCAGGTGCTCTGCTGTCCTCCCTAATGAGCTTACCCCAGTTAACGTGGCTCATTATTGATTAACTGTTGAATGGCCGCGTAATGCTGCAAACGTGTGACTGTGATGTCCTCAGCTCATGAGACCACCACCTTATGATCTCCCGGTTGTTCGACAAGCGTCGCCTCTATTTGAGCCCCGTTTGACTTGCTTTTGTTCCAGCTGTGAGCTGACGGTGGAATTAAAGGCCCCCCGCTGCTCTGAGGATAGGGTCTAGCTCAGGGCCACGACAGCGCTGCTGACACACTTCTTTACATTAGGCTAGCGGCCGAATGAAGAACAACTTGAGTGTATGTAGATGGACAACACAGTCAAATACACTAAATACGTATAACTGCATGTAAATTAAGCCACATTACATGTACAAATTAAGCTACATTCCTGTGTAAATTTACTGTACTAGTTAACTTTGAACTTCAGTTACCTTTAGAAGACTTTACAAGCTTTTAAAATACAATTTACTGTTTAAGATTAAAGCAGAGGTTTTCTAACTTATTGTTTACCAAATAGTAATATTTCACTCTAGACTTCTCACGTGGTTTAAGTTCAGTCTCATCAAAGATGTCTCTCTTTCTGAAAGTGAAGATGAATTAGTTCCAACTTGCACAGCCACAACAGTAACATGCTGCTTACAGACTGATGCTTCAGTATTAATAATCTAATGATGCCGGTCAGTGGGACCAAACCACTTCTGTTACCTTAATACTTCAACTACATGTTGTTGCTTTTACTTGCAGTCAAGTATTTTTACTTTTCTGGATTGGTACTTTTACTTAAGTCTGAATACCTTTTCCACTAAACCTTGAAAGCTAGATACATTTACTCAGAGGTAACCAACTGATGTAAAATTTAGAAATCCCACTGATCATCACTGTGACCTGTTTTATGTTTCCATAATCTTTTTTTGTTGAAGTATTTTTCCAGAACTTAAGGGTGGATGCGTCTTATTTATTCCAATAGTTGATTTCTCTGCCTATCCAAATCCAACACAAACCCTTATCCACCCACCCACCCACGTGGAGACAGGAAGTTTGGAGTGTCTGTGTCACAGATGAGAAAACGCACCCCCCCCCCCCCCCCCCACACACACACACACAGCAACGTCTGCCTCATTAAAACCTTTCCCATAGATGTACTACTTTGTACAGCTCTTCACTCATCACCACCTCCAATCCGCTCAGCCCTCGCCTCCCTTTGAGCTCCACTACTTATTTTCATCAAGGCCTCTCTCCCCCCTTCTTTCCCTCCGTCTCTCTCGCTCTCCCTCTTATCCACGGTGGGCTTTGTCGCTGGGCTGTCATGTATTTAGCAGCCTATTTATTTGCTTTTTTCCCCCACCTCTAATTCTCTCTTATTGTCCCTCCCAGCGTCCCATCGCGTCGGGAACAAGGCCTCCGCGAGAGTGTCCTTCCTTGTGCTCAAGACATGAATCATTGAGCCAAGATAATGATGGAGAGCTCAGACACAAAGCACATCCAGCCTCTACCACTGATCACACCAGCAAAGTCTTCTTAACATTCGCCCTCGTACACGGTCGTTATTAAAGAGTGGATTCACATGATGTCACTGTTTAGGCTGTGTGTGTTTTGAAGCTGTGTGGTTCACTTGTCCATCAGCTGTTTGGTCTAATTCTAATCACTCCAATGAGGTATTGACATAACAAATTTGTTCAGGAGCCCATGCCAAGTGGTCACTTTGACTTTATTTTATTTCCGTAAATAGGCCTACTTCACAGGCTGCAGTGCTCAGTGAAATCTAAATACAGAAGTTAAACTATTTTTAGAGACCATTAGAACTCATAACCTTCATTAACTCTCTTTTCATCTTCCTCTCGGGAAATAATAATATCAAATCAACTAATCTCATAGACGATGATCTTTGAGGGCTAAACTGAATTTTAATCCAGACTGCAAACTATTTGTCAAATGGAAAGAAGACAGACAGGCACGACTGCGGCGTCTTAAAAAGGGGGCCGAGTGACATAAATAACCTCCATGAATATCGCACGCTAGATGATAGGCAAATTAGTTTAACATAAGTGAGCTCACCGCAGAGTCAGCAAGGAAACTTGACCCCTTTTTCAACACATGTTGAGATATTTGCTGTTATTATGAGACAGGCTCATTTAGCAGAATGAAATGAAACTGGTAATCAGGTTTTACTTTCTGACTGAATATGAAACTGTTGAATGTCAAACCGTGGGTAGGTAGTCTGAACCACAAAAATGTGGACTATTGTCACATCATCCCGTGTTCATTTTGTTTCTGTTTTCAACTCACTGTAATGAGTTAATACGTCATAAGCTTTGTCCAGTACGCTAGTAAAACATTAAAGTTGTTCCAAAAACTTTGGAAACAAAGGTGATAGTTAAGAAAGAATAATTCAAATTAAGGATTGGCTAATATTCACTTCTTGTGGAAGAGTATTAGAGCCACTGTAAAAATAAATAAATTCATTAATTAATATACATACATATTGAGGAAAACAGTCAGAATACTGAACTAAAGGAGTCGATTTTGAGAATTTAGATTTAGAGACAATTGTGCAAAACCTCAAGACCACCCCATTTTTTATTTTATTTTATTTTATTTTTTACAGTGGCCAAAATCCCCTTTCTCAACAGTATGTTGCAATGAGCTTCAATAACAGTAGCATGCATGGATGATGTATCACATGAGCTAATAAACAGCCTGTTTATTAGTCAATAATGCAAGTATTACAGTGTACTGATGCTTATTAAATATCAAGGAAATTACAGTAATAGATCATTTGTTTGTATCTAACAGAAGATTTGGTTTTAATTTTGCCATTTTGTTTAAAATTGTTCTCATGACCAAAAAATGAATTTATATGCTGTCATGAAAGATCTTACTAGCCTTCCTGTTGTGTTTTTAATATTTGTGTAGACTGTAGACAGTTTGAAGAACGAACTTGACAAGCCTTCGCCTCGACTGTGGAAGAAACACATGCTTGTCCTCTTCCAAACACAAAACCCTCTCCAGACAAGATACGGCTCGACCTCACGAGTCAATCAGATCCATTTTGTGACATCAAAGAGGGGCTTCAGGAAGAAGCTGCAGACCGTGGATGAACATTCACTTGCACTTTTCATCGGTCAAGGGTGCGCGCCACCGCTGAGAGGAGGTTACCGCGGGCTCACTTTGAAGTCAGGCCTCAGAGCAGACAATGTTTACATTCTTGCAGCAAAGAGCTCCCTGTAGCCCTTCACTTCTAACATACATCTCTGTATTGGCTGAGGAAAAATAACTAAACACTAATGCTACAAGTAACAAAGTGCTAAATATTATTATTGCTGTGGTTAAAAGCACAAATATTTATTTAGGGTAAATCCTAACTATTATGAACAGCATGTAAATGAGTGCTTCTAAAGTTTAAATGTCCAAGTTGTCATTCCTAACATATCCACAAGATGGTGCTGTTTACACCAAACGTCCTCATACATGTGTTTCCTTCTTGAAACTTGAAACTTAACCCCTCTCAGACCATGCATAGAAAGGACATTTTTGTGGGCGTCATAAACCCTCAGTTTCCTGATGGCATTTCTGACAAATCATGAGTCATACAAGAGTGATTTGTCAAAAAATGCAAAATTCACAGCGTGCCTTGTGCACAAAATGTTAAAGCAGCGCTGCCCCGTCCATGAAGCTGCACACTGCTCTGAAGTTGCACGCCACCCTTTGAACTTACACCAGCGATGCAGTGCTGCGCTAAGCTCTGCCGCTGCGCACTGCACAGCTGCACACCACCGATAGACATCTGGGCTGATGTTTTCTAGAGAAATCTGTACTTGAAGTTTTAAAAAACCTTAAAAAACTTAATTGGAAGCACCTCTTTATCTTTTGCTCCCTCAGATTCTCTCTAGCAGACATTAGGTTTAGAATACTACTTATCATCTTAATCATGACTCACTGTCCCATGAGGCCTTTACACACATCTCCCCCTCTAGCTCAAATAGCTGCACGGTTTTTCCCCCCTCCCCACGCCCGTCTCTGCACACGCTCACTACGAAAACAACATCCCCGTGATGCAAGATTAGAGAAGTTCACTGAGTTTTTCGTTATTATATTGTAAATAATATCAGATGACTAATGAGGAAGTGCCCCATGAGGAACTTTTCCCGCTGTGTCATTGTGATCTGCACCCACAGACAAACACACACCGTGCCCACGCCGTGACGCAGTGTTGTTAAATCTCCAGGAGGGAACAAATGATCCTGGGAGACAGTGTGGTAATTCATTTACAAAGACAAGACATCTTGTGTAGTGGATCCATTTGTCTATGAAAACACATAAATGAAAATGTATTTAGAAATTACATTTAGTTATATCAGTTGTGAAAAGTTTTCTTTTTCAGCAATCGTGCAAATAAAGAATAGAATTTAAAAAATATATATATTAAATGTTTATTCCATATGTGAGGCTACACAATGGCTAAATTTTGTTATTTAAACAGAAGCAAATACATTTTGTGGTCTCAAAGATTCCCTTTCATTTTTAAAAAGTTATCTTGAAGCCTGACTTATTCCTGCGCCGCTATTTAATCTAAATATGTCATTAATTATACCGTAGAAATGTCTATATATGGGTTTGTTATCTATGGAAACTGCAGATATACTTACGTGATTTATCTAAATATTATATACAAGAAAGACATTGATGCATTTGTATACTTCACAGCCCAAAACACTCCTACCTGACGGCAACAAACTTCCTGTTAACCAGGATATTGATAGTGAAGTAAGGCGCTTCCTTCCCCTTCCTAATCAATTATACAGTGCAGGTTAAGTATAATTACAGCAAAGCGCAAGATGTTATTTGCATTCCTGTGTACAAAAGAAAATATTAAAAGAAATAATTCCCAAATTCTCAATTACCTGCTGTTAGGAATCTATGGAAGACAGGTCCTCTTGGTGTACGGTATATCAGCTTTTCTCCAGCTTCAAATCATCCAGATCTTCTTCCTATTAGTGTTTGAATCACTCTCAGAAGCGTGAGCCAGTGAAAGGGCCCCAGATTTTAACCAAATTGTGTTTCCTCTTTTTCCAAGACGGAGGAGCAGGGTGCAAAGGGAAGCTTTTACGTCAACAGCCCCTGTACCCGAGACAGAAATAATCTCAGATTCTGGCAAGTCATCCTGTTACATAATCCAATCAATGAATCAAATAGTTAAAAATATAAAGTAAGTAGCCGCAAAGAATTACAATCCCACAGTGCTATCTGAATTATGTGACCAACTTTCAGGGTTTTTTTCTGGAAATTCTCAACAATACCATGATGCTGACCTGGTAGATTACAGCAACTTTTAATGCAGCACGGAGAGCCGCACTTTGATATTGTTGTCAAGGTCGGTGCTAAAAATAAAGGCTTGACTTTCAAGTGTAGCCGTTAATTTATTCTTAAGACAGTTTGTCCATAACTGATCAGCGATGCTCAAATTGTAAGAACAGAAGACACAAGTGTTTTTGGTCAGCTTTGCGGAACACTGACATTTCATTCAGGAGGGAAAGGGCTCCGGCACCTCGTTCACGGTCACACTGTAATCTGCATAATGACAATGATGAACACCCCATCAGGGACGATTTGAGAGAAAAAAAGCCTCCAAATTCCCCTTCAGATGCATGTTGATTGTGTTTATTCACGACAGTTAGGTTGATGAGGGAGCAATATGGAGGAGGCTGGATGGACACTTGTTACGTGTTACCGTTAAAATAGCAGACGTCTCTTGACAAAGAACAAACAGCAAAGGCAGACCGAAATCAAGGCGTCTGCGACAGCTCTCAGGAATGCAAATTCAAAAGCACTTCATTACTTGCTTTTTCCCTGCAATCTTGTGTCTGAGAGACTGAACTAAGTGGTTAATCAAGCCAAAAACCAAACCGAGTCTGAGGGGCCAGAGAGGAGACACCTCTGAGGCCGAGGCTATGAGTGTGTTCTCCTGTATGTAAGTGCTTGTGAATATACACAAGGGTGTGTGTTGTTGGCTCTATACCGCACCAGGAAGGTCTAAGATGAATTTGCACTCGTGATTAATGGCTTTATTGTAGTTTAAAATGTAAAATCCTTTTAGAATCAGCGGTGTTCATTAAAATCAGAGTCTATTTTTTCATTGCCCTTAAGGTACTTATATAGAAATAGACATAACAGCTAAGAACAAGGATAACGCCTCCTGAAGAGCAGTTCTGAAGGTCTGTTGCCATCTTCTACTGTAGTAAACTACTCTCTTTTGGAGTGGCCGTTCAAGGAACAGCACTTTTTGGCACTTCTGGGTTATCTTAGCTTTTTGATCCCAGAGTTTGCTGCATATATACAAGTCATGTTTGTGGTTTCAGAAATAAAAAACATAATAAACTGATGTGCACGGTTATGTGAAGTGTATATATGTGTGTGTGTGTGTGTGTGTGTGTGTGTGTGTGTGTGTGTGTGTGTTATTATATGTACATGTTAAAAGCAAAGACATGCGTTGTTAAAATACAATCTGAAAGTCTATTTTGAAATATGACGGAAACTCTGCTTGTGTTTTTGTATACAGTGTCTAAGTCCTGAATTAAGACTAATCCAATAAATGGTGAAAATAAGACAATGGCACTTGCAGCTGAACGGTAACATTAGTATGCTAACATGTTCATGTGTAACAAGTATAATATTTATATATATATTAGTATATTGCATTTGCTATAAAGCATGTACTGCTAAAGCTAATGGAAATAGTTAGCGGACAAAGTGAAAAATAGAATGGACAACGCGAGGCTAAAAGTCAAGAGAGTCATCCTGAGGGAAACATGAACCTCTGTGCCAAACTAAATTCCCTCAAACTTGCACACACCAACCTCATTGATGAACCAAAGAAGAACCTGAGAAGAGGTTTTAACACCAACCCATCCTATAATCTATCAGAAATAAAATTAAAAATTTTACTTTCTCATTTTAGAGATTCCCACTGCCATTCTGGGTCTATCAGAGGGAGGAGATACGTGCCATTGATCACTGTTGTCCTCTGCAGAGACGTTTTGGACTAAACCAGGTATTTCAACCATCTTCCAAAGCGTGAAACCTGATTTTTTACAGCTCTCCTTCACTTACAGGGAGTAATTGTAATATTTTTGACCCACATACTGAAAGACAAGAATATTATCCAAGGGGATTTTGGGAAGTTAGCTCCAAAGATGCTGTGAGGGTTACTGTACGTCAGTACAGAGGCCCTTTGACTGATACATTCCGTGACATTAGCCGGACAGATTGTCTGAACTATTCTGGTAGAAGCAGAAGCTTCTCTTTCTTGTGTTTTAACACAATTTTGACACTGTGTGACCATTCACATGCCAACACCAATGTCTCAAGCCCTCTGTTGTCTGAAATTAGGTGTGTTAACCGAATATCCTTGTTTGGATCTTGGGCGCTCATCTCTTATTGAAAGTGTCTTAACTGATTTAGTGCTATAAAAAAACTACTTCACCGTAAAATAAGATCAAATTAACAGTACATTGTGAATCTGTGAGCATACACTGACACTGTTAATGTTGTTGTTGTTTTGAACATGTCACAAAATAAGTGTTTATATACACCAATCAGGCATAACATTATGACCACCTGCCCAATATTGTGTAGGTCTCCCTTGTGCCTCCTTGTGTCTTCTGAGGGTGTCCTGTGGTGTCTGGCAACAGAATGTTGTTAGTGGATGGCCTATGGGTTGAGGGGAGGATCCTCTGTGGATCATCCCACAGATACTTGTTCAGTTTGGGATCTAGTGAATTTTTGGAGGTCAGGTCAACACCTTGTGCTGTTCTCCATGTTTTTTTGAGTTGCTCCTAAAGCGTTTTTGTGTGTGTGCCTGTGTCAGGCTGCATCCTGCTGGGGATGGCTGCTGCCATCAAGGAGTGTCATTGCTATGGGGTGGGGTGCCTGGTCTCATCTAGGTTTGTGGTACATGTCTACGTAACGTTCACATGAATGCCAGGTCCAAAAGCTCCCCAGCAGAACATTGTATTGTCACAAGATGGTCAATGTTATTTACTTCTCCTGTCAGTGGTTTTAATGTTGTGGCTGATCGGTGTATATTACTTTTTCAGTTAAGTTTAAATTCCTGATTAATACATTTCTTTGGTCTATAAAAGTTACAAAATCGTGAAATATGTGCTACAACAAAACATATTCACATATTTCTGACTAGAACCTACTTAAAGATTGATTGATTTATTAATTTTCTGTAAACGCTTTTCCTTTAGATGGTTGCACAAGCATTCACACTCACATCCAAACCTATGGCCAATTTAGAATCACCAATTAACCTAACAAGCACCTGCAGCAACTCCACAGAGAAAGGCTCAGCTGGCTGGTGTGTTCGAAACCAGACCGTTCTTGCTCTTTCTGGCTTGAACTTTCTTACAAATGACTAACAAAATAGACAACTGACTAATGATTACTTATCAAATGACAAATAGTTTTAGCTGTAAATCTATGTAGACTGACTGCGTAACTGAGATATCAGTGGGATTATTTTTAAATAATCTTCAGGGCTCAGATCAGCTCGCATAATCTCATATGTCTCAGAGAACATGTAATGCACTTGACAAATGACCATGATTTACTTATGACGTAGGGATTTCTCTCCTTTATCTTGTTATTGTTCAATAGCCAGAATGCGTGGAATGCGAGTGTGTGAGTGAACTCAGCAAGAGCTGACATTCGACATTAGATTTATGGGCGGAGATTATGACCCAGGGCGCCCTGGCAGAAAGAGAGAAAAAGACGGCAAGGCCAAGGCCAATGGGAGAGACAGGAGGTGGAGAGAAAAGGCAGGGAGAGTGGAGCAAATGCCATGAAATGAAATGAGGTGTTTGATCTCGCCAGGATGGGTCAGGTCTGACCGCTGGACTGTCTGATCTCATGTAGAACCAGCGAAAGCCTGCACACCACCAAGCTGCACAGAGCACAATGTAAAAGGAGGCTTATTTTATATTTTTTTTATCTCTATTTTTATTTGTCACACTGTCACTTCCACCAACCTGGAGAATTATCTCTTTTCACCTCAAATTCTTTGAGAAACAAACTCCTTAAACCTCACTTTAGTCTGCACTCTCTGTCCAAAAGTTTCCTTGGGGCGCACTTGGTTGAATCTTCAAATGCCCGTTCGTTTGTCTTGTTCCTTTATTCTAATCGACGCACTTGGTACGGTGAAGCAGTATCTGCCCGCGGACACAAAATAAAAGCCTCTGATATGAAGCCCCCCTTTTAGGTGGCAATTGTATGTGGCAGTGTCTTCGTCTGGTTTACCTGTGTGCCTTTGATCCTGACAGTATGCGACTGTGTTTGATTCCTGGGGTACTTTGACAGTTTCCAGGCAGCCAAAAGGCCCTCCAGTGTCTGAAGTCAGATCAGAGGAGAGAGGGCCTGAAAAGCAGGCGTCCAGCTGGGAGAAGATCAGAAGAGACACAAACTTTAGCGAGAGCCATTGTGAGGTACACAGTAGCTGCCGGTGCTCATAACTTTTCCCTTTGTGTGTGTTTTTTTTTCATATGGCTATCTTCTCCCTCTCTTATCTTCTGCTCATAGCGTTGAATGGCTCCGTTAAAGGTCTGTGAGGTTTTATCTGATTTTGCCAAAATAAGTCACCTTGTATTTGTTCCCGCTTTCAGCTCTCTCTTGGGGTTTAAAGCTGGGCTGTGTGTGCACATTTACAAAGGCGCACATCTCCTTTAACAAAGTATGAGGAAGTTTTCGCTAAAGTATACAAAGACTAATAATATTTTTTTTTAAAAAACACACATTCATTACTAATAGTCATTACAAATGCCTGATAATTAACAAAACAAGGGCTTGTTCAACAAGCTATTTTTCTATTGAAGAACTAAAGTTCTAAATTGCTGGTGGTCTCATGTGAAATGATCAATCATTGCCTATATTATCTATGTATGAAACTTCTTTAGAGCCTCTGTTGAATTTGAGATGACAGTTTGGATAGTGTAATGGTGCCCTCTAGTGGTTCAATGGAAGAACCAGCTATTTAAGTTTGGCCGAGTGCTTCTCAGGTGTGCTTAGTCAAATGATCTATTTGTCTGGAAAACTAACCCCAATAAAAATAATTAAATAAATACTGTATTGCACATGAACTGCAAGACAGACATGTCAAAAATAATTTGCTAAATTATATGCACTGCAGGTCTGTAATCCATTGAGTTTGCGATTCATTTTTTTCAATCATGTTTAAATGAATAAAATAGTTTTGACATGGACACTTTCAAATAGTTTAGAAGCCGTGCTTGCCGTTGTGCAGTACATGAGTAAATCTCAGTCAGAGAATGCATATTTCACACAAACTGTGTGTTTTTCCTTGAATTCCCAAAGAGTATTTACTTTCGTAGTTACTGCTCTTCATCTGTGTAAGATAGTAACATATGTAGTCTACTCTTTTATCACTGAGCATGAAAGGAAATGATGTACAATATTATTTTGAAATGGCCTGAAAGGCATTTAGCAGATACACTCCACAGCTTAGTATCACTGGCCTCAAGTCCAGACAAAAGGAAAAGGACAACAGTCGTGACAGAATACAACAAAAAGCTCTTGATTTGTAGTCCTAATCACACTGACTTTTTCAAAAGCTGACTGACACTCAAAATAGCAAAGAAACAAACCACAATTTTACTTAAAAAAAGTAATACTCTTGGCAGCACTAATAAAATACCAACATTGTAAATCTTTTTCTTTGTTCTGACACACAGCCTAAGTGACCTGAAACCTACAAACAGTCTATTAGCCACTTCACTTTGACGAAATACATTTCCCGAATTGCTTCACAGCAAGTGTTTCTGGTAAGATACTGCAAGTGAACTGTCTTGTTTTACAATTAGTCATTACTGGACAACTATTTCACCACTGGATCGTCATAATGATGCTAGCTATGGGTCCTTGCATTGTAAAGTAGCACTTGATGTTTTTAAATGGAAATCCCACTGGTCCTGTGACTAATACCATTTTTCAACGATACAAATCAGGAGTTAAGAGTCATTAACTGGCATTTATTTTTTGGTAGTTATGAATAAAATTTATTTTGGGGGGATATAGGTCACTGTGGCCAGAGCCGAAAAGCTCTGATTCACATTAACCGACAGTACTCATAGTAATTTTTTCCTTGTGTAGCAGGTGTTACAGCCTGAAAGTCTCAGTGTGCATTATTCAGTACATATTTCAAACATAGCTTCTGTTTATTTCTACTTGACAACAATAAGCATACGGATTATTTTACCTTTCAGTATTCTTTTAAATATGAAAATCTGTGTTTTATCATTCTGTGCTCAGTCCTCAGAGCTTTGTACTAAGTTTCAGAATGTGTGTAATTACATTATGTGAACCAAATGCTTTTAAAAGGTCCTCAGTGAGTTCACAAAAGGTGAGCAATCAGCCAATTCATGCGTACTGAATACAAAATGAGGTTACATTTTTACATCTAAATGGCATCAGATAAGTCTTTAAAAAAAGACTGAAATTGCAGAGTCATGGTGGATCTTGGGTTATATCAGTGCTGTTAATGTCTCACGGTGGGAACCGGTTTGACCGATTGACTCGGGTGCTGGAGGAGGAGAGGCAGATTGTGGCAACCCAGCTGGAAAGGTGCATGCTCTGAGGTGAGTCACCGGGGGAGACAGCAGGTAGATTTGACCCCACAATGCACTCGTCCACTGTTGGCATACTGAAGCAGTAAGGCATAAAGACACAATAATACAAAAATAAATGCACAAATAGCATTTAATAAATAATACAAACACTACATGGTAAAGTAGAGATACTGGAATTAATATAATGGTAAATAAATACAAAAGCAGATTGAAAAAATTTAAATTATTGTAAAGATTTATTTTATCGTCTATCATTTATTTAAATCCAAATTTTTGGTGCATGGTGTATTTATTGAGGCATTTTTATATATTTATTTATTTTAATTATAACATGTTTGGACTGCCATAAAAATGGAGGTAAACAAATTTACAAATTAATGAATGTCTTTATTTACCTTTAACAGCATTTTTGGAGCATGGCATGTTTATTTAATAGGTAATGTATTCATTTCTTTGTTTAAAATTATGGCATGCTTGTTCCGCCATAAAAAAGAAACGTAGGTCAATACACACAGAGGCAAATTAAAATTGATGTCACATTTTACAAAGTAATTAATGTCTTGTATTATTTTTAGTGCATGGTTTGTGTATTTATAAGTGATTTATTAATTTCTTCACTGCTATTTATGAAAGTTTTGGTATTCCATACTAAAAAAAATAAAAATAAAGTAGTTAAGCTTTTGGTTCACTTTAGTGTAATGGTGAATGCCCTCCGTTAATATCAGCATTCTCCGTTAGACAAAGTGTACCTGACTTTCCTTTAAGCAGCCTAAATGACTAAAAAGTACATTTATATGTTAAGAATTGTTGCTGTCTAAGAATAAACCTGGAATAAACCAGATTGACAGGAGCGTGTGGCAGGCAGGCAGGCAGGCAGGCTGTGTCCTCAGTCCCCCTCAATTAAAAGGCATCACTAATCGATCCACGACGCCAGAGATCTGCTAGGGCTGTTCCCTGCGTCTTGCTGTCGCCCCTCGACTGTTTCAGCCACATTCACTTTCTGCTCGTCCTCTGGAGAAATGGCTACAGCAGTGAAACTGAGCACCGGTGCACAAATGCCCATAATCGGGCTGGGGACATGGAAGGTATGTTTATTTTCACATTTGCAGTTAATAATTCACCTGTTAAGTAAGCTAGCTGGACGTGCCAACAAAAGGCATGACTAGAGAGCGCAGAATTGAACTAACTTTACTCAAAATACCTATCCGCATTTTGATGTAAATTCGTTCGTAATTGCATATTATCTTGCAAGTTATTATTGTTTGATATATTAGTGACTTTAGAGTGCAACCGTGACTTGTACCAAATACGGCTAAATGCGCTCTTATCTTCGTGTTTTCTAGAAACGTATTCCAAGTGCGCAAAGCTGCAGGCTGACGTATCGCTGTGCACAGCTTCACTTGAACCCTGTGTTATCTGCTAAAATCAAAATAAGTTTAGTTTGTGTTTTCTTGCAAGCACTGACGGTTATGTAACTCATTCCTTGGCCGTGTACAGCTTGGACAGACACTTTCTTTTTTTTATTCGTTGACAAGAGAGACATGGAGGATTTGGTGCTTTAACCCTTTACAGTTCGAGGATTTAGCTCTTTTCTGATTTGTACTACCAATGCATATTTAGTTTCATCAATATTCCTGCCTAAATGCACTAAATTATAACTTGCTTAAGTCTTAGGGTAGTGCATTCTGCCCATCCTGACAGCTGTCTAGGGCTAGGTAGTTGGGATAAGGGACACATAATATATATATATAATATGAAATAGTATTTTACACAAAAGTAACGCCAAAGACCAGTGTAGAAGGACACATTCATCCAAGGATGATATTAAAATGTAACCTTATGGCCATTTACGGACCGAACTGTGCCAAAAACTACACAGAGGGACAGAATTAGGAGCAAGAAATCCTTCTCTGTTAAAGGACTGTGGTATTTTTGCAAAGGCTGTATGTGGGTCACACAGCTAATGTGAAATATGAATCCTTCATAGTGGGAATAAGCACCATAGGTCCACAAATAAAGCATTACTATAGTATAGCGTTTTGTCTATTTCATGCTACAGGATGCACATTCAAAGTACTACTAAGCAGTAGTTTAACTTTCTGCAGCAGAATGACTCCTCTTCCATTTCTTTTAGTCTCCTCCAGGGAAGGTCACTGAGGCAGTGAAAGCAGCCATCTCAGTGGGTTACAGGCACATCGATGGGGCGTTTGTCTACGAGAACGAGGCAGAGGTGGGCGAGGGTGTGCGGGCCATGATCAGCGACGGTGTGGTCAAGCGAGAGGATCTTTTCATTGTTAGCAAGGTGAGTTGCGGCTGCAAAAAAGCACTTCACTGTTACTTGTTACTGTTACCCACATGATTCAGTGTGTTTGTCCCCGGAGGGTGGATCATGCGTGCTGTTTTACTGACTTCTATGTCTTTCAAAGCTGTGGTGCACTTCCCATGAGAAGCCCCTGGTGAGGAAGGCCTGTGAGAAGACTCTGAGTGATCTCAAACTGGACTACCTTGACCTCTATCTGGTGCACTGGCCCATGGGTTTCAAGGTCGGAACATTATTGTCTTATATGAATATGTGTGTATTCTTTGTCAGTGTTGCTATGATGTATCTGAACTGTATAAGGAAAAATACAATTCCCCTTCAGCCATGTCACTGTGTAAGTGAGCTTTATTGCCCGTGTCAGAGTAATGTGGTCTCAAAGCTGTAATTCCCTTTGTCATGTTACAGGCTGGAGATGAACTTTTTCCTTTGGACAGTGCAGGAGAGACACTTAGTGATAATACTAACTTCTTGGATACATGGGAGGTAAGTTAAACGGATCAATGTTCTTGGGCACTCTGTTAGCATATTACTTCTTGTTCAGAAAAACAAAGGAGAGGAAATTAAATTACGATGCATGGCGCCAGACCAGTGATAAATGTAGTGTTGACAATAGTAAAGGGATGGAGGCAAAGTGTACATATAGCTCTATCACAAACTGGATTTAATATAAAATAAAACAAACCGGACTCAGCCTCTAACCAAGGTAAATATATTTTATGGTGTATTTTCTCAGGGGATGGAAGAGCTGGTGGACGCCGGTTTGGTCAAAGCTATCGGTATCTCCAACTTCAACAAGGATCAGATTGAAGCCATTCTCAACAAGCCGGGCCTCAAACACAAGCCTGTCAACAACCAGGTACACAAAGGGACATGTTTACCAGTCTACTGCCACCTCTCAGTGACACTACTGCTTGATACGAAATAATAGAGCCAGCCCTTGTAACATAAACATGGAGCTGCTTTAGATGTGACATGTTTGAGCCAGTGGGACTGAGCAGGAAGAAAACAGATACAGCTCAGACTTGTGGCTCTTAAAGGGTAAGACGCTGTAATGAAATTATCTGTCTTCTCTTATCGGGTCTGAGAAATAAATGTCTAGTTAAATTCATAATGGGCCACAGCAGTTTCCCCTCAGGGTAGTCCAATTAACTGGGTTGACCTTATATCTTTTTGTTCTTTTCAGAATCATAGCTCCCCATCAATGTCCTGGTTTGCCTGGTGGAGTTATGTATTAGATTAGGGCACCATTCTCCTTTTGTCTATTATCCTCCACAAACACAGAACAAAGGAAGCGAATAATATGGAATTCATGCTTTAAAATGATGTCAAGTTAGTACAGTGGGCTCTATAGGCATATACTTAATGCAATCATACAAATGTACTGTTGGGCTTCTCTTCAAAGGACAAATAAGAACACTTTTTGACCGTACTGAGATTCTTTCTTTTAAATTCAAAGTATTCTATAACTTGACACTTAATGCTAAATTGAATGCAAGTGGAGCTCTGTTTGAAGTCACGGTACAACTAAATATATATGCAACTCAGACACTAGCCCGTTACTTACAGAGGGTATAGTTAGGCTACTGAATACCACATTTCTGAGAATAAAAAATATTGTGTACATCCCTTAGTGCCCTTAGTTACATTTATATTACATATCACAGCACTCAATCTGTTTGGAAAAGAGTCTGTCAGCTTTGCACATCTGGACTTGGCAATATACTTCCTCTCTTATTCGGAAAAACACTCCAGATCTGTCAACTTACATCGCAGAACTCAGGTCTCAGCAGACCCGACGCATGCCGATGTCACTACCATGCTTCACAGTGGATATTGTGTCCTTTTTCCAGATGTGCTACGTTGTTTTCGGCACCAAATGTGCATTACTCCACGGTGTCTGCAGTGCTTCTCAAGATTTGTATTTGTTCCTCTAGGTGGAGTGCCACCCGTACCTGACCCAGGACAAACTGATCAACTACTGCCAGTCTAAAGGCATCTCAGTGACAGCTTACAGCCCTCTGGGGTCTCCTGACAGACCATGGTAAGTAGGAAGTGCAGTCAGAGATGTTGCATTGAATACATTTGGTCCATTTAATGTTGTTTTTCACGTAACAGTTATGCAAGCACAATAAACAATAAAACACATATAATGAACCAAACAGTGAATCAGATTGATGTGGAGAAAGACCTCAGTTTCTCTTAATGCAGATCTGGGGAAGATAATTATAGATCAAACTACAAAGTCATAAAAAGTTAGGTATCAAAGGGCCCTCTATCTGCACACTGCTGCAACGTGGGTCGTATTTAGTTGACTGCCATTTGAGTATTTATCAATACTTTGGTTAGTTTCAACTTGTGACCTTGGTTCCTCTATTTCTTTGTGGTTTGACTCTGTGGTATGTTTTGTCATGTGACTGACCTAGATTATTTTCATTCTCGACTCACAAGACTTATATAAAGATGACTTGTTGTTTTTAGAGCTGTGTTCATGTTGATAAATCTCATAGTTTTTCATAGTTTTTAAATCTCAAAATCATTTACTTTTTACAGTTTCCAACTACTGCAGCAATGTTTAATTATTACTTCAGTGTATTTTTCTGAAGTACTCATAATTATTTTGTCCACTTATTCACTGAAAGCAAAATGATGTATAAAGTATTTTAACTGTAGGGCAAAGCCAGATGAACCGTCCCTTCTGGATGATCCCAACATTAAAGCCATCGCTGAAAAGCACAAGAAGACATCTGCTCAGGTACGACATCCGTAAAGGTGCAAGCTACTGAAAAATGAAACTAGAGTTGAGATGCGCACACACAAATTAACGATAGGTCCCCTTTTAATGAACATGCATCAATAATTTTGACTTCATTTTGTGTGTTTATGTCACATGTTAAAACCCTGCCTCCTCTTCTTCTGCCAGGTCCTGATCCGCTTCCACATCCAGAGAAATGTGATTGTGATCCCCAAGTCGATCACACCGCACCGCATCAAGGAGAACTTCCAGGTATATAGCTAAGCAGATTTCTGTTTTATTCTGTAAATGCCACTTCTAGCCGGTGCATTCAAGCCTTTGTTCAAATGTTTGCAGGTGTTTGACTTTGAATTAACTGAGGATGAAATGAAGACTATATTAGGATTCAACAGGAACTGGAGAGCCTGTCCAATGCAATGGTGAGCCTGCATGTAATTTGTTTTTTTGGTTTTATTTGCAACATTAATTTGTTACATAACCTCTATTTGATTTCTTTTTTTTTCCCTCTTCAGGGGCCTCAAGCACAAAGACTACCCATTCAACACTGAATTCTGAAATGAAAACCACTGAGTTTCCACAGATGAACAGTGGGTGCTGGTGTTTGCTTCTCTAGCTTCTAGACGGCTCGCTTTCTACTTCCTGAGACTTCAGTTTGTGTTTTTTGTGTCTAATTTTCATTTTTATTTTACACTCCAAAGTCCAATTTAGTCCCTCTTTTGAGATTTTCAAAATGAAGTGGCTTAAATTCATGTCATCATTTCACGTGCGACTTTTCTACTGTTTTACAAGCACTTTTGTTTCATCTTCAGTGTGGCAGTTTAAGTTACTGATGAACCCTAATCTGTGCCATACACGGTAAATTACTTGTGAAAGTGAACAATTTGTTCTAAGGCAGCATTACCAATAGCAAAAGCTATTTTGTTTTGTAGAAAAGATGTGTGAAAGAGGGAAAACTACCCACTATAAACTCTCACTGCAAATTATTTTTTAAGTCAAAACATATTTTTTTAGCACTAATGTAGATACGTCCAACAATGCACTCCTCATTTATCTTGTTTCCTCACAGTGTCCATTAATGCAGTTTGCGACCAAGTTTATTTTTATGACTTGGGTAGATGATTAATGACATAGACATTTGATGGCAAAATGCTAGGCAGTATTACTTCTGCAAAACACAAAACATGTTGTGAAAAGTCTGACAGTTCCCTCTGTGAATCTGGGACACTGACACAGTTACCTGTTTAACAAAATGTATTCAAGTTACAGTCATATAACGAATATAGACTTTAAGTGCAGACTCTTCAGATTGGATGAAAGGTGCTGGAATTACTTTGTACCCTCCTTTTCTTCAGGTGCTCAAAATGTAATTGGATAAATATACCATTTTCATTTTTAATAGTTTGCAGTAAATCGCTGCCTGAAATCTCTCTATTCTCAAAGCTTATGAATAGTTTGCGTCCTCTATATTTGGACTAGCGAAGATCTCTCTTTTTGGCTACCTGCTGGAGGGGGGTCTTCACTTGGCATCAGGTTTCCAAATGCTAATGTCACACTTTGAAACAGCTCCAGTTGATAAAGAAATAAGGAACTCAATCATCCAATTACCTTTGTTCCCGTGAAGAAAAGAGTCTGCACCGTTACAGTATATCGGCCTGACTGCGTGTGCCACTTTGTAGTCGTGTGTTAACCCTGTTACCAAGCTGTTGCTTTCACCTCCAGCACCATCTGTTTTCATAAGGCATTACAATAAAGTCCTGTGGGAGAAAATAAGACCAGTTAATCCTTTTTTTCTACACAGCTGAGCAGTGAAGAGAACAATCAAGTGAGTCTTGTGTGATACACACACACACATACATTATATTGATAATTATTGTCATATGTGTAGCGCTCCCATTTATTTATTTATTTTTTCATTTTCTAGTTAGGACCATAAATGTTTTTGGTAACTGATGATAGAGCCCGCCCTCTTATGACCATGTCTGCCTTATACTAATAAGAGTGTCCTGTTTTATGATGTGTACGATATATAGCAACTGTTACACCATGGGATTTCCAACATCTTGTGTGTCAGGAAATACTGCAGCAAAGAAAGAACTGCAAATGGAACAGGTGGATCAATGTAACCACCTTGTTCCTGGTAAAATAGTTTTTCACATATCACACACCGTATTGTCACAATGATTTGTACTAAAAGGACGTTTTATTTATGTAGCAAATTCCACACAGAAATGAACACTTTCTCACAGTAACAGTGATTCATTAGGAGACCAGAAATGCACCAGAGGAGTAGATGTTAGTACAAATATATCATGAAAAAGATAAACCAAACACTGCATGAATGAGTCAAATTGGGCTGAGTACATCTAAATATTTAGGCCTGTCTTGGTTAGTACTGTTTGTTCTTGATACTGTTTGTTGAGTTTCCTTTAGTACAGATCTTTCAACATACTGAAGTGCATGGATCAGTTCTCTTGACTGACCTTTCCTGCTATAACTAGTGCCAAAATTGGGTGAAATGTACAGCTTTCTCGTCTCCGATTGGCGTATTTTGCAATTTCTGCGCTCTTTTTGTCAAATAACGTCCTCAGACATGCAGCATTTGTTCCATTTAGTGTTAAAAAACTGGTCCCGGTAACAGTGAAGTCCTACCTCCTTCTCCCAACACCTCCTAGCATGCTTTGGTCCAACAACCACCCTGCTTGCATAACTACATAGCATTTATGATGATCACTTTCACTCGCATTTCTCATATTTGACCTAACAAATCAGAAGAAAGTGTAACAGTTACACACTCTGTAGTGTTCAGTTCATTTAAATTCCTAATATAAATGTAAGAATTAACAGCTTCAAGTTCAAGCAGGAGGAATTATTCAGGCACCGTCTATAAAGGCACATTAGTAAGGTAGTAGTTAAGGATTTGTTAAAGTCTCAGAAGTTGATGCAAAACAGAAATAGCGCAGCATGTTGTTTGGTCAGTTAGAATTCCGCATTCAGGGGGAAGTCCTTGTGTTTTGACGCCCTAAACAGAAAAGACAAGGGATGTTCATCACTTGACGTTAAGACAATAACGTAATCCCTTTATATTTCTCTGTTGTTTCCTTCCCCTCGTCTTTACTCACCATTTCATATCAAATGCTCTCCAGTTCTTGTTCAGACTCAGCATGGTCTTCATGTCGTCTTGGCTTATCTCAAAGTCAAACAACTGAAACAGAAAGAACGGCTAATCACCCGAGGCCAAGTACTGACACTCCCCTCTGTGTGCTGTCTAAATGGAAGTAAGACTTATACTATCATGGACACATCACTTAGTCTAGTCTAAAGCAAATCACAACTTAAATTCCCATGATGGGGCAGATTATGGTCACTATTTATGGAACTGATCCCAAAATTACTTCCTGATTTAAGATTACTATACCTGGAAGTTTTCCTTGATACGATGGGGTGTTACCGACTTGGGAATGACTATCACGTTCCTCTGGATGTGGAACCTGAGGAGAATCTGATGGGAAACCATTATTTCCTTCCTGAATATCTTTGCATGACCGCATAGTTTGTGGTTCAGCACACAATACTGTAGTGTTCAGCCTCCCGTGATTACGATTTTTAATCCATCATGTGACGGCAATGACTTTCTTCTTACTGACCTCATTTACAAATGTGGCGTTACATAATTTTAGACGAAGCAGTTACACACATGTTGGGGTTTCTGCGGTGTCGGCGTGTGCCCCGCTAACCCGCCAGCGACACTGCAATATAATATCTGTTTGTTCGCTTGTTTGCACTCGTGCTGCTGCTATCTGGAGTGTGATCTCTTGGCATACCCAACATGAGGCTTCAAATTGCAACAGTTTATGCTTATTCAATTTACTCCATAAGGGACGTAATCCAAAATGCTTCACACTCTTATATGGCAAAGAGGAAGAAATGGAAAGCCACAGTAGACGATGATTTTCTTCTTACCTGCCCTGGAGTCTTGTTGTACTTTTTAGCAATGTCTTTGATCTTGGGCTCCTCGAGCAGAGATGGTTGATCAGATGAAGCCCTTTTGTAAATAAGACCAGAAGAGAATGAGTGACAGTTCTTCGACATGTACAGTAAACCTGCTAACATGTCTTCTATTGCTTTGAGTCCTGCATATGATATGTTGTAGCATAGATAGATAACAGGAGGTTGGGAGTTCTAAGCCTTGGTGCGAAACGTTAGAAAGTTGGCACCATCTCCTGTGATGAGCAGATGTGATAAAGTAATACAAGAGCATGGTTCCTGTCTTGTGTTCTGTATGTCCACTCACCAGGGTCTATCAGGGGAACCCAGCGGGCCGTAAGCTGTCACTGAGATGTCCTTCGAGTGGCAGTAGTTGATCAGCTTCTCTTGGGTCAGGTATGGGTGACACTCAATCTACGGAAACATCCAAATAGTTTAGGTTTTATTTTCTACTTGTGCTATTTTTCAGTATATTATGATGAAAATCATGTTTTCCACCTGGTTGTTAACAGGCTTGTACTTGAGGCCAGGCTTGTTGAGTAAGGTTTCAATCTGGTCTTTGTTGAAGTTGGAGATGCCAATAGCTTTGACCAACCCATCGTCCACAAGCTTTTCCATTTCCTTTTAGACACATTGCACACTAGTGTTAGTAAGGAGCAGAAACCCTGTTTCTGTATAGTCTGATTAAACTGCTCAATGTGTCAGTGCACTGAGTGAGTTTTATTACCTCCCAAGTGTCCAAGAAGTTGCTGTCATCGGGGATTGCATAGCCGTGTTCATCTAAAGGGAACGGATCATCCCCTGGCTGCAGTGGCAAAAAGAAATCTGTCAAACTTGCACAATGAAGTTGGACAGAATATTTTTCTTCTATCTCTACATTATGGAACAAATGTCTCCGTCTCTGAGGCCAAGTTTACTTAGACATGTCAAGGTTACTTAGACAAGGCCCAACATGCAGCCTGAACTCTTTGTTTGGTTTTATAAACAGGATGTCGTGGTGTTTTTTATAGCCATGAGAAGGGGGTGTCCACACCTTAACCCCTATCGGGAAATGCATTAGGTAAAGGTCCACGTAGTCCAACTTCAAATCTCTGAGAGTTTTCTCACATGCTCCCCTCACCAGAGACCGGAGGTGGAAAGTACACCATAGCTAGGAAAAACAAACATGGGTTTTACCAAACATGCTTGTAGGGATTACTGAGAATGTGATAATGTGTGTCTTAGCATGTCTAATTTGTTAAATGTGCTGTCACGGACGACACACATATGTTTTTCAACCAACTGACTCTTACCTTACTGACGATGAACAGATCCTCCCTCTTCACAACTCCCTGGTCAATCATAGCGCGAACTCCAGCCCCAACTTCTTCTTCATTCTCATACAGATAGGCACCATCTATGTGCCTGTAGCCACAGGCTATAGCCTCCTTCACGGCCGCAGTGACCTTACCTGGCTCCGACTGGTGATATAGGGTGACACCAAAAGACATTGTAAACTTGTGGCAATGATTGTCAGTGTTCTGGCTTATTCAGTGAACATTATTTCCGTTTTTAGACTTCTTCTCTAGTCTCTGTAGGCAGAGGTTAATGTGTAGTGATATGTTAATATTGACAATCTTTGTGCAGGTCATGTTGAGGTAAGCTGGGGTAAAAATCTAGTTTATTGTACTGTGGTTGTGCTACTTAAATGACAGATTTGAACCTATATTCAGGCAGCAAGACATGAAATTATAAATATATATTACATGAAAACAAAACCCAATAAAGATGGCACAAAATACCAATCTAATAAACCACTGCAAGGTAAAAGTTTAAGATCCTTACCCTCCATGTTCCCAGACCCACAATAGGCACCTTGGCTCCGTTGTTGAGAGTAATTGTAGGTATCATCTTGGTTATGTTCTCTGTCTAGCAGGAGCAGTCAGCAACATGCAGTCAGAGCACTCTCCTATGCTGCTATCCACTGAATATAAGAGGAGGCAGCCTCTTATGCAACAGGCAGTGACAGAGGAGGAGGCGCTAATCTGCAGGAAGAATGTGCATCTGGGTGTGATTAGTTCAGTCTGCCTAGCGTGCCATGCAGCCACATCATGGAAATGAAGTAATACCGAGAAAGGCACTGCAGGGGGAGCAATGCATCAGAGCAAACTGTGTGATGACATGTAAGGGCTGCACAGAATGTCATGATGCCTGGACAAATTGGAAATAATGCCTTCGTTATTCAGAGAAACATTCCCGAAAGGTTGTGTGAAACAAGGGTTCATTTATGTATTTGAATGAGTATGTAATTTTTTGAAGAAATAGAACATTCAGATGTTAATTTGCAATCAACTATACTGCACGGCTTTGACGCAGTGACCCCGTCTAGTTTGATCAAATCTTGTTTTGTTACTTCTAGTTTAGGTCATAAATAAGTAGCTTGATGTCGAAACAAGTATGTGACACTTGTTTGTATGGAAAAATTCCTCGCTATATCCAGTATGTAAATCTTCCCCGACAAGTGTTACGGGTGATGTTTAATATGAACACCTGATGCCTCAACCAAAAGTTAAAAATAGTCAATCATTGACACTTTTGCAAAGTTTTTTCATTTTTTTTGGGTGTTTTTCTATGTGTTGGTATTGGATCACCACAAGTCTTTGGGATGCATTAAAACCCAAACGTGAGGTTAGTAATAACTAATCTCAGTAATTTACTGCTTTACTCGGCAGAAAAGCGGTGACATTGCTGCACATCCAGATTAGGTGAAACGAGCGGATTAGACACTGTTGACTGTGTTAATGGCAGCTGTATAAAACGACGCGTTGATAAGAGTGCTTTGGCACTACCTCAAGCTCACCAGATATGCGGTATTTAGCTCAGCAAGCATGACTCAGCAGAAGCAGCAGAAGTCCATTGAGTCCTTTCCCTGCCCTGGCATGTATGAAACAGCAAAAACCTACCATTTGAGAGATGTCTTTGTGAATATAAGGAGGTTAAACTTGTGTCTGGACTGTTCGCTCATGGTAAAGTTAGATTTGTAGCACAATATATTAATGGAGCGGTGGTTGAGCTTTCGATAATATAGCTTCAACAACAGTCCAGACTGTCTCGAGGCGCTTTGCAAAACGCAGACCCTGAAGCATCAAGGCAAAGCAAATCAGCCGAGATCTATAGCAGCATAACTAAGGGATAGTTCAGGGTCATCTGAGCCAGAACGAAGAATAAGCCTTATCTAAAAGGTTTTCAGGCAGAGATGTAATGACACATCATATATTAAATTCATGGAATTGGTAATATAAGGACGGTTTGCCCAGTCATGCAATTGCTGGAACTGAGCCTTGTTAATATTATAGAAACGTGCCGTTCAACACAGGAGAGCCCACGCCCTAAACTTTGGTCTACTTCAAATTCTAAAAGATTGATGATAAACAAACACATGACTCAGGTTTCATTCTTTGAGAAATGCAGCAGTTATTTTGTGGGTGGTGTCACCGAGGGTTCCTCCGTCTTTATATACAACCGTCGCAATTTAACCACATTCACATCCACTTTCTGCTTGTCCTCTGGAGAAATGGCAACATCGGTGAAGCTGGCCAACGGTGCCCTGATGCCCATCGTGGGACTTGGGACATGGAAGGTATGTTCATTTTCCGCTACTGTGTCGTTAACAAGTTAATAATTAACCTTGTATGGGGACTAGAGACTGCAGAATAAGCGCTGAAGTGAAGTTTTCTTCCAAGTGTCTGCGCAAGAGGACGTCACTTTAACTCTTCAAAAAATTCTTGCGAAATTCCTATAATGTGAGGAAGTAGTAGTAGTAGTGCACGTTAACCCGCGAAAAAAAGTGCATGTTGACCAGATGTCAGGATGGGACAAGATCACTGAGACTACTCACTCAATGATAATATTAAAATGTCTCTCCACTAACCTTTTCTCTATGTCCCAACCAAACGGTGCCAAAAGCTAAACTGGGGTACAAAATTAAGAACTACAAGTCCTACAACACCTGGTTTTTATTTTTATTATTTGTACAGCTTCTGTGCAGGTGAGCATCATAATGCAATATATTAATCATATATAGAAGACATAAGTTCACAATATTAGATTACAGTGCTGTTACTGTGCAGCACTGTATAACCACAGTTTCTTCTAAGGTATGCCACAAGGTGTATACTGTATTTGTGCTGTTGTACTGGTGAGTTTGGTACTGTCTGTCATCCAACATCCATCTCTTTTAGTCTCCTCCAGGGAAGGTCACTGAGGCGGTGAAAGCAGCCATCTCAGTGGGTTACCGGCACATTGATGGGGCGTTTCTCTACCAGAACGAGGAAGAGGTGGGCGAGGGTGTCCAGGCCATGATCAAAGACGGCGTGGTCAAGAGGGAGGATCTGTTCATTGTTAGTAAGGTGAGGATGTGCATTCAAAATGTCATCTGTTAAAAAAATGACTTTGCAATAAACAGATTTAACAGTGAATTCCTGATTATTCTTGCTAACTAACTGACTTTCATGATTTTCAAAGCTGTGGTGCACTTTCCATGAGAAGTCTCTGGTGAGGGTTGCCTGTGAGAAGACTCTCAGTGATCTCAGACTGAAGTACCTGGACCTCTATCTGGTGCACTTCCCCGCAGGTTTAAAGGTAGGCGCGCTCTTGTCCTGTGTGTGAAAATGCATGTATCCTCTCTGTTTTTATCAATCAGCCGTATACCAAATGAGAACCTTTCCCTAAAGCCATTTTTCAGGCCTTCTGTGAACACATAGCCATGCGTTGTAAACCTGAAGGACATTAATCCATTTGTCATGTTTCAGCCTGGAAGTGAACTTTTCCCCGTGGACAGTGCTGGAAACATAATTGGTGATGATACAAACTTCCTGGACACATGGGAGGTAAGTTAAATTGACTACAGTTGTGTAAAACTTGAAATTCAAACAAGTAAAACTTCTAGGGCACGCTGATATCAGGATGTTAGAAGCAAAGGAAAATAATAAATAACAAATTTATGATGCATGGTGACCAGACCTGTGATCACAGTGGTGTTGACAGCAAAGGGCCTGCAGGCAAACTGTTGCTACAGCATTGTTTATCTTCTCAGGGGATGGAAGAGCTGGTGGACGCTGGTTTGGTCAAAGCTATTGGCATCTCCAACTTCAACAAGGATCAGATTGAAGCTGTTCTCAACAAGCCAGGCCTCAAACACAAGCCTGTCAACCACCAGGTACATTTAAGGACTCTCTTACTTAAGCAATGTCACCTCCCCTTGACATTACTTTGTCGGCGATGTCACCTTTGCCCGGTAAATATTAGCACAAACCATTGTTTAACTACGGTTGTTTTAGATATGGTATGTTTGAGCCGAGGATATCTGGCAGCAGGAAAACAAATACATTTCAAGTTTGTGGTTTTTAAAGGACAAGAGGCCATAATTGCATAATCTGTCTCCTCCAGGCATGTCTGAAAAAATAAAGGTCTTGGTAATTCATAATGGAGCACAGCAGTTTTCCCTCAGGCTAGTCCAGTTAGTTGAGGTGACCTTATATTTTAGCTCTTTGTCAGACCCATCTGTGCCCTGCTTTGTATGGTTGAAGTCATTATAAAACTATATATACATGCATCAAGCAGAGAAAACATCTAAAGAGATTGCAGAAACTACTAAACTTGGGTTAAGAACTGTCCAACGCATTATTAAAAATTGGAAGGGCAGTGGGGAACCATGACCTTCATTGTGTTCCCTGATGGCACGGGCATATTCCAAGATGACAATGCCAGGATTCATGGGGCTCAAATTGTGAAAGAGTGGTTCAGGGAGCATGAGACATCATTGTCACACATGGATTGGCCACCACAGAGTCCAGACCTTAACCACATTGAGAATTTTTGAGATGTGCTGGAGAAGGCTTTGCGCAATGGTCAGACTCTCCCATCATCAATACAAGATCTTGATGAAAAATTAATGTAACACCAGATGGAAATAAATCTTGTTAATCAAAGCTAAAGGTGATCCAACGAAATATTAAGAGTGTGTGACCTTTTTTTGGGATGGTGACTTTTTGTTGGCCAGGCAGTGTACAGTATATGTTTAGACAACCCAAAACATGATGATGTCACCACCATGCTTCACAGTGGATATTGTGTTCTTTTTCAGGTGTTGTTTTCAGCGGCAAATGTGCATTACTCCATGGTTTCTGCAATGCTTCTCAAGATTTGTATTTGTCCCACTAGGTTGAATGCCACCCATACCTGACCCAGGAGAAAATGATTAACTACTGCCACTCAAAGGGGATCACAGTGACAGCTTACAGTCCCCTGGGGTCCCCTGACAGACCATGGTAAGTAGGCAGGGTGGACACAGCTTTGTCAAAATAGCATTAGAAACTAATTTCAACTTATTAAAGGCCTTTTTACACATGGAAGTCAGTCTGCACTTGTGCAAGTGCTGAAGAACTTCCAAAAAGTACCTTCGTTGATGAACATGCATCTAACATTGGCATTGACCAGCAACACTAATTATTCTTATGGTGTTGCGCACCTTTATATTATCGTGTCTTGGATGCTTTATCTTCAGATGGCATTGCTCTCTCCCATCCTTACATATCCTTTCTCCCATCCTCTCCAAACATACATGAAAAGTGTCTGCAAGTTTTTGTTTTCACCAGCTGACTTTTTAATAACGTCACTGAACCATATTTTAAAATCTCAGTCCTCTCCTCTCCACTGTGTTACAGTGGCTCATTTTTCTGATCATTAATGGAAATATTGTACTGGAACTGTTGTTGGGATTAAAAGAACTGGATTAGGGTGGTTTATATCTTAGTGATCAGATAGAGTCGGATTTGTTCAGGTCAACAGTGACGATTCCACATAGAAAAAAGTTACATACGTAGTTCCACAGGGTTCTGCTCTAGGGCCGATACTTTTCATAATATACATGCCTGTAAACCTCAAATGCTATGCAGATGACACCCAACTATATCTTTATCTATGAAATCACAAGATGGAACAAAACAGCTAGTGAAACTGCATGCGTGTCTTAAAGACATAAAAGCCTGCTCCAAAGGAGGAAGTCTGAAATGGTCTAAATAAAGGGGGTCATAAGTAGGTCATATTTGATGATATTTCTGTGTTTATAGAAACTTTGGTTAGTTTCATTTACATTTACTTGGAGAGTCATGTAAATGACACTGACTGGATAATTCCTTTGAACTGCAGGGCCAAAGAGGGTGAACCGTCTCTTCTGGATAACCCCAACATTAAAGCCATCGCTGAGAAGCACAAGAAGACAACTGCTCAGGTACACACTGGCTCAAGCAAATAAAACAAAAATGCCTTTGAGACTTTTGGTGCGCATGCATTTAAATGCTTGCTCTTCCTTTGTTTCAAAGATGAACATTGACTTTATTTTTGTAGCCATTAACATAAATAAAAGAGAGAAACATGTGCTTAATATGGTTGCTATTTGCCCGGCACTTTTATGATAATGAACTTAAATGTAAAGTTATATTTAAACCCTGCCTCCTCTTCTGCCAGGTCTTGATCCGCTTCCAGATCCAGAGGAATGTGGTTGTGATCCCCAAGTCGATCACCCCGCACCGCATACAGGAGAACTTCCAGGTATTTAGCTGGACATATATGTATATATATTTTTTCTTTCTTCGATTAGGCCTACATTTTCTTTACTTACGCCGATCTTGGCTTGTAAAATAAAACGATTGTTTACAATGTTTGCAGGTGTTTGACTTTAAATTGACCGATGAGGAGATGAAGACTATAAGTAGCTTCAACAGGAACTGGAGAGCCTTAGGCATGGAATGGTGAGACTTCGCATCTTTGTACTCCTTAGTTTGAGACGTTCATTTGTTGTGTGCTAGACAACCTTGTATTAATTCTCCATTTATTTTTTTTCTCTCTGTAGGTGCATGAAGCACAAGGACTTCCCATTCAACACTGAATTCTGAAATAGAAAATACAAGTTGACAGTGGGTGATGGAGTTTGCTTCTCTACTCTTCTTCACATATTTCTTCAACACAGTTTGCAACCAAGTGTACTTGTATCACTTCCGTAGATGGATTAGTGGCTTAACATAGAAATTTGATGGTGAAATGCTATATACTATTTTTATTTATTTATTTTTTCTGTGAAACACTGAATATCTTTTGTCAACTTGCCTTGGGATCAGTCATGTGACACTTCATGTGTATCAACACTGTTGCAAAATCATTGCTTTCACTTCCTGAAGTATCTGCTTTCACAATGCATTACAATAAATTCCTGTGGCAGAAATAAAACCTGTTAATTTACATTTCCTACGCAGCCTAGCAGTGAAAATTACAACCGACTCAGTCTGAAAACCGTGTGACTGGGGAAATGAATGAATGAATGAGCTGATGGAACCTGATTATACACGGCGTTACATATAGTGCACGCTTAAAAATGTTTAATATGTAATGCACCATTTTTTTACATTTCTAGTTAGTGGCATTGATGTCTTTGATTATCTTACTAGTCAGTGTCAAAGTACTGCAATTCCAGATATGAAAAGTGAATATTATATCTGTCTTATGTATAAAATAACCAGAGCAACGAGAGACTGTTAACATCTTGTATAGCAGGAAAGTATGGTCCCCAAGAGAAACGTCTGGACAAACAAGTGAAATGCTAGTCCATATCAAAAGATGTGTGCATGGAGCTGATTTCATCGTATTAATGTGCTGCATGTGTTTTTGTTGGATCTCCAACATGGAGGTCCTGCGCATGCAGTGACTCGACAGAAAAGTTACTACGCATCCGCCAAGATGCTGATTAGATAATGTAGAGTAATGCCCGTGTTTGAACAATGAAAGATAATGCGTGTTGAATGAAGGCACATATCTACATCAGGTAATACCTGTTGTCACCTGATATACAGTATGTGGAAGGTTAACTCAGCAGAAGGTGAGGGGTTGATTCAAAGTATTTCTTGTATGCCTTTAAACATTAAAAGAAACTACTACTTTTTTTGAAGTGCTCATAGGATTATAGGTTATACTTGGATGTAGTTAGATACACCCGTCAGGCATAACATTATAACCACTGACAGAGGAAGTAAATAACATTGACCATCTTGTGACAATACAACGTTCTGCTGGGAAACTTTTGGACCTGGCATTGGTGTGGATGTTACTTAGATATGTAGCACCCACCTAGACCAGACCAGGCACCCCCACCCCATAGCAATGACACTCCTTGATGGCAGCAGTCATCCCCAGCAGGATGCAGCCTGACACAGGCACACACACAAAAACGCTTTAGGAACAACAACAAAAAAAAAAACATGAATGAAAAAACCCGGTTTTAATGTTATTGTGACTAATCTCAGTGAGTCACTGCATGACTTTGCAGAAAAGAGTAAAGCTGCTGCACATCCACTTTATCAGATATCAGGGATTAGACGAAACAAGCTCATACACACCGTAGTGTAGTGTAGTGATTAATATTAGTACAGCTTAGGTTCTGGCACAGTTAGATATGAACAATTAACGGGCCTTTGACGATGACTGATGTATAAAGCCACACCTACTACATCCGAATCACTCGATACACAATATGTAAATGGCAGACTGGGTAAAAAGTCAGGAAGGTTGACTCAGCAGTCGGTGAGGGGTCAATTAAGTTACTCCACAGTTTGGGCATGTAGGAAACAATGACAGCCTGCTGCTTTAGAAAGTTCCTCAAGGATAAAAGGAGTTTATATGTGTACACAGTTATTTATCAATGGCAGGTCGCATATTATATTCATGTAATGCATAATACATTAAAAAAAGTACAGAATCTGATTTATTAATATACATATTTTATGGGAAGCGTTAAACCAGCTAACCCCCTTAACTTTGATCTAGATCAAGTTCTAAGTTGCCAAAAGTAAGCAAACACAAGAGTCATATTTGGTCGATGCCATAGGAAGATAATCTAGTTTATGTAAACTGAACGGAACCTGCGTGTGGAGTCTCTGACTTCTAAGTCTAGCCTGCATGTAGCAGTAGCACCGTGTTGGTTATACACAGAGCTTTGCAGATACACGTGTTGTAGCTGTCCTATATAGGCTACTCTGTTCCATGTTGTGCTGTCCTTCAGATTTTCCCAAAAAGACTGGAGACAGAACTTCTTTGTAGTAGAGGTATTAAGGTTTATCATGTAGCTACTGTCTGCCCCCCCTCTAGCTTTTCTGATCCTTTGTTTTTTTTTTCAGTGCTTCTTATGAACTCTGCTTTGGTTTCTAGTTCAAGCCAGCCTATCAACCAATCGGCAACCCAGGGGCGGCGCTCTGTTAGCTTGTTGGAGGACTAGACAAATTCCCATAATTCTTCACTCTGCTTAGAAAGAGCAGAACTCAAATGGTCACCAATGCAAAATCTGTAAAATCATAAATCAATACAAAGAAAAAAAATACAAAGTCATTTTATGAACATGCACCGCTTTAACGTTGCGTAAAGGAGCCTCCTCCCTCAAATACAACCATTTTATTCTTAAATTAGTCACAGCCACCCATCCCACCCCTGTGTTGAAATATGCTAAAGCAATAGGGCCCCTGACCTCTGCATTTGGTCAGGCTGTGATGAGATCTCATAAGCTTCTTCCTCTTCTTTTTCATGTGCAGTTCCTTCTGTGTCACCTCTAAACTGGTGGAAGATAAGCAGCACTAAGACACTCTAGCTGAACTGATTAGTTTGCATTTTTGCATTGACCCCTCGATATTAATATCGTCTGCAATGACAGAGCTAATGAATCTCGTCATACCTACCATTTGGCAGTTCTTAACGCATATTTATCCAAATATAGATGCAATGAAGGTATTTCTTTGCAGTCTGAATATACTTCTACTACTTTTGTATCAAAATTTTAATTTAAAATGTGCGGTCAGGATTATTGTGTTTGACCTGACCAAGTTTAAGATTAAAACACAAAAGACGACACACTGACACTGCTTTCTCTTGTATTCCAAATTTTGTACAAGGAGATATGAATATACCTTCTATACTCATCTGTTAAATAACATTTCCTAACCTACAATGTTTTACGATTGGGACAAATTGGTTTCTTCTCCGTTATCTCGCTCTCCCCACAGCCGCCACTGCAAATAGACCCTTCGTCTCTTAAGGAAGTACGCTCTCTGCTGGACTTTAACGTGAACAGCAGCTTTCTAGAACAGCCGACTGCGCTAAAGAGAACTTGTTGACATGGGGATTGCCAACATTTCAAAAACACATTAGAATATAATGCTCTCCAGTGAACCTTATGACGTAGAGTATTAGAAACTGATATGCAATGTCTCCCATGGTCCACTGCAGTCCTACTGTGTTGTTCCTGTTGTCTGTCTCCTATGCACTTGATAAACTGTAGTTTATTTTATTTACAGTACTGGATATAATGTAAGGGGTTGGATCAATAAAAACTAAAATTAACACTAAATGCTAAATTTGAATTAGTGTTTAGATGTAAATATAATATAGCGATTTATAATCAGATTAGTATTTATTTATTTATTTTTAATTAGGACCAAATGCACATCTTATATTTTCCCATCTAAAAAGACAAAACGCAGATATTTGCTCTTGTAACCTTTTATTCATTCTCCAAAAATTATGCAACCAATCAACATTCTGAGCAATCTCAGCGCGCACACACACGCACACACACACACACACACACACACCCGTACACAAAGTGCAGACGTTAGACAATGACATTTACACAGCACTGTCTGTGAGAGATAGGCAACACGAAGAGCAAAGGTGCTAAATATTGCACATTGCGATCAGTTCAGGAAACCGTTCAGCTTCACACTGGCGCGTGGTCATCAACCAGCTGCTTACAAAACAGCAGAGTTAGGACACACACACACACTCACACAAACACATCGCCTGTGGCTAAGTTTACCAGAATTCGTCATGGGGCTGATGTTCATTTCCCACCCTGACCGTGTGAAGGTTGATGCGAAACTATAGAAAGGAACTAAAATGAGGTAACAGTTGATAATGGCCAACCTGCGCACACAAGTAGCTAAATTTGATGCAAGTGCTATAGAATGACGTGTTATTTTAGACGTGAATCTTTAACCAAATTGTGAGGATGCAAGAAAGCGCTATGCTAATCGCATATTAGTTTTGAATTGGTAAAAGGTATATGTTGCAGAGAGCTTTATATGTATAGCTTACATACTGTAGATGCAGAATTCAATGTCATTGTGGTTTCTAATTAACCTTATTGCCTGTTTTTTTAAACTTAGACCATACCTGAGTCTGACAGATTGTACCATCATAAAAAAATGAACACAGTAAACTTATTAAACCTGGAAAGCTAAATAATGAGGAGGTATCTGTATAATGTTATAACTGCGCTACAAGCAATAATGTGTATGAGTTATTGCATGAGGCATCAAGCCAACTTGGATATTTGTTCATAACAGAAATGACATACAAAAGCCACACAAAACTCTCCTCTATTCCGTCAAGTGATAAATTAATGTTGAATTTCAAAAAGCGACAGTGTCCCAAGTGGCTCAAGTGCGCCGTTTTTTCCCCCCCTCCCTGGTCTGCTTCTCTCAGGAGCAGTCGGTGAAGGTGGTCACCATGTTCCCCCTGCGCTGAGTCACTGTCCTGCAGTGCTGCTTCCCCGCGCCCTGAAACCCGCCCTCGGTCCTGGAACCGTGCGAGTTAATGGAGAACATCTTCTCCAAGTCCTCGAACACGTCGTCGAAGAGCCCTCCGCCGAAGCCGCCCTGCTGGAACTGACGCCGGTGGGCCTGGAAGTGGCTCTCAAAGTGTCTGTTTTGGTGGGCCTGGTGGTGCGCCTGGTGGTGCGCCTGGTGGTGCGCCTGGTGGTGGGAGTGAAAGTGGTGCTGGTGTCGTTGACCAGAGTGGTCAAAGTCTTTGAAAATGTCGTCAAAGTTGAAGGACTGGTAGTGCTGGTTGAAGTTATAGTCGTTTCCTCCTCCTGACGACGACGACGACGACGATGAGCTGTGACCAAACTGATCATACTCTCTCCTCCTCTTATCATCCGATAACGTCTCATAAGCTGGAAGCGACAAAGAAAAGAAATAATTTTAAATAGTTTCTACTGCGGCATTCTCAAAGGGCTTGTTAGTGGACAGGTTCAGCTTTGAACCCTCCGCTTTAATGTTATGACAACAGAAACAAAGTAAGGTGTGTCCGCCAGGTAACAGCTGAGCAACCCTCCTTGTTCAAAGCACTAGAAAAATGAAACCTAGCAGGTAGAAAGGCTTTCTACACTTACCTTCTGCTATTTCTCTGAACTTTGCCTCGGCATCTGGGCCCTTGTTTCGGTCAGGGTGGTACTTCAGAGCCAGCTTGTGAAAAGCCTTCTTGATCTGCCGTTCGGTGGCATCTCGGGGCACCCCCAGTATGTCGTAGTAGTCCCTCTTGGCCAGGATGAACTCTGAGATGAGCAGAATGTGCACCGCTAGCAGCAGCACAGACTGCGCCGTGGCCATACTGCTGCTGGGTTTGACACCTTTTTTTTGTCTGCTGCGAAGAGAGCAGTTTGACAGCTCAGTTAACAACCGTCCTCACACCCCAGAAACACCAAATAGTTAAAGAATATAGCTTACAAGACGCTGTTAAGTCACTTTGCTAGCTAGTTTTAACACATTAACCGTTAGGCTAAAGAGAGATGACAACTCATTGCTTTTACACAAGTAAGAAACTCAAATCGGCTCAAGCTTTTACAGAAGCCTTTTAAAGACACCCTATCGTGTCTTCTTGGTTACAGATAAGACGAACAAATAACGTTCGCTGGGAAAAAAGAGAGGATTACCTGCAGACGAGGAGAGAAACTGGCCGGGGACACCTCTCGACAGTCGCCAACAGCTCCAGCTGATGCGAAACGAAAGCTAGCAGTTGTTGACGAGTTGCATTCCTGAGCCGTAACACCACGACTCGCAACGCCATTGGTCCACTTTCTAACACACTGACTCACAGCGCTGCGATTGGCGGGGATTTTGCGCACGTGGAATCTCCGAAAAGAACACAGCCGATACAAGATAATGACGTGAGCGTTACTTCCGTCTTCGCTTTGACACTTTGTACTTTAATGAGTTATGTGTGAGACCTAGACATGTTTTCAGCTCGGATAATTTTATTATGCAGTTTAAGTGTGTCGAATTTTTCACAGTGTTCGTACAAAAGCGGTGGAGCGCTTAGAGACAGTCTTATTCACTGCCTCCACGCAGTTGCGTTATCGTGAACTATCTTGAAAATTAGATAAGGAGAGCGTCACTTCCGGTACGAGGGCTACAATCCGGAAGTGATCGTTTACGAGCTGTTTTCGCGTTTTCAAAAACTGTCGCCACTAACGTGTCTCTCGGAGGCGCTTTTGATGTCGTTTCGCTGCAGACATGCCACGGTACTGCGCTGTGAAAGTTTGCAGAAACCGAGGGGGCAGCGCGTCGAGACAAGACAACAAGAGAATTAGCTTCTACCCGTACGTCTTCTTTGTTTTTCCAGTTCATGTGAAATATTGTAGTTTAGCTACAGGTGCTAGTGTTTGCTATCCCTGGCACCATTGGTCAAAGATAAGGCTAGTTTTAAGGCATTACGCAAATGACAATAAAAATGCTATAAAAAGATAATATGTGACGTAAGTCATGGTGACACCTTGTTCTTTTAAGAGCACGTGGAGTAATAACAGTAAAAGTGTCGTAACATTCAAATGACACTCCACTCCAGAGACGTAGAAGAGTTTCACATTTAAACTGTCCTCCTCCCTCTGTTCCTCACAGTTTTCCCCTGCAAGACAAGCCCAGGCTGAAGAAATGGGTGGACAACATGAAGAGGGAAGAGTGGACCCCAAGTCGACACCAGTATCTGTGCAGCGAGCATTTCACAGAGGACTGCTTCGATATTCGATGGGGCATCCGTTACCTGAAGAATACGGCCATCCCCACAGTTTTTCCTGCAGCTGAAGATGTATGTATAGTTGCCTTGCTTCACGCCAACAAAAGAGTCGAGCTCTAAAGATGATCTAAACCTCTTGACATTTATTTAAACATCTCTCACAAATGGATTCATACTTCGATGTGTTTAACTGTTTTGAATGATACAAAGATGTAAACTGTCTGTCATGCAGTTCCACTGTACATAATGTAACTGTTACATTTAATGTGCATTTTTCTTTTGTCTCAGGATGGTGAGAAAAAAGTAGCCTGCATTAAAAGAAGTCCGAAATCCAAACCCAGCACTTCAGACACTGAGTCCAACGATTGTGACTCACCTCTCAGTAAGAGGCCGCTCATTTTGAGCAGAGCATGCAGAAAGCTCCAGTCGAGTACCACAAACGATAATGCTGCAGAACACACAGAGGTGGTATTTGAAGTACCTCTGGTGTCAGACACTGGCGATCCTTGTCATTCAGATGTCTCAGAGAAACAAACAGTTGCATGCGATAAAACAGCCGACAGTGGAATGCCAACAGCGTCCTGCCTTGGACTGTCGCCGTGCAATGAACCCGATTCTGAAGAGCAGGCCGACTCGACCGTGACCGTGCTGTGCTGTGAGCCGTTTCCCCACATGGACTCAAACGTGGATGCAGCTGCCCTGCGAGCAGCGCTGGGCCAGGCCGTTAGCTTCGTCCCAGTGGAAGTGGTCAAAGACGAACCCGCCGGCTGTTTTGTGGAGGAGAGCGACGGAGAGTACATTTCTCTATGCGAGCACTCGTACTGCAGACCGGACACGGACAAAGATCAGCTTTGGAGCAAGATCTTGAGTTTGCACGCGAAGATCTTGGAGCTGGATCGCAGGGAGGAGAGCACCGTGGCCAAAATCCGGGCTCTGGAGAGCGAGATCGCCCACCTGAAGAGGGACGGTCAGGTTTTTAAAGAGAAGCAGAAAGTTTTAGAAGACTATATATCATCTGTGTTGCTCTGATTTCTGAACGCTAACGTGACACTTTGGATGTGGGATTTGTTTTTTTTATTTAGCATTGAGTCACTTTTGCAGAGATGTTGCACAAGCTCTCATGACATAAAGCACAGCAGCACATATTAAGCATTATTTTACAAAACCCCGCTGGTACACAGTAACCTTTAAATTTAAAATCTCATATTTCCATATTACAGATGTAATCTGATTTACTGCTTCATGTCCACAGGATGGCACTATATGACCTTTAATGGCTCACCCTGAGTAACAGGCCCCCTTTTTACATTTCAAAGTACAAACAAGTAAGTTTGGGGGCATAAAATGGGGAAAATCATATATAAATGAATACATAAATTAAATGGAGAAAATGAATAAATATGGGAATTACAAGACAAATATAGAAGCAAATAAGTACAGTTTATGTAACATTTGATAAGTTAATTACTACATGTAATATATAAATTTAATTAATTACCTATTTGTTTAGTGGCTCATTTGTGTTTTTATTTTTGATTTGGGCAGTTTCTGTCCACCATATTGCGCCAAGTATGAAGTTTATTTCTATCATTTTGTTATTCGGAAGCAGTTTTAGTCCCACAAACTCGTGCCATAATGTATATGCAAGGTTTTTGTTTTGTCATGTGATTAACACAGCCTCCAAGCTTCTTAATATTTTCTTTCTTTTATCAAGTAGTGCATTTCTCTATCATACGTCCTGATAATTGTCTTTTGGACGTGGCCTTAGGTACAGTTTGGTCACGTTTTCTTTATTTACATATGAATTTATGGTACTTTTACAATTCATTGTGACTAACAAGGGCAAACTCTACCGTGTTGTAAAGAGTCGTCCATTCACAATACGCAAAACTTTTAGTCCGAGCAACTTTTTTTTGAAACACTTACTGGTTAAGTTACTGGTGTTCTGTAAAAGAGACAAGCAGAAGAACCAAAACTGAGTCAAGGTGCCCAAAATGCGAGCAAGCACACCGATTTACAAGCAGTTGAAAAGAATAATGTTGTGGGATCAGAATGTCAGATATCAGAAATGTTCAGTGCTCCAAGCCGAACCTCCACAGTTCCTTGTACTTTTGAAAAGTACGACTACCCAGGTACTTTTGGGATTAAACTATTTTATGAAGAATTTAATTTAGACCCTGGTTCCTACGATGGATACACAATGAGTACATTATTTCAGTGGTGTAAATACGGCGCAGCATTTACAATACCGTACCATTTTATGTCTGTGCTCTCATCTTAACTGAAATAAATCACTCATGGCTTTGAAGCAGAATCAGTTTTATAGCAGCTGTGTTTCTTGTATCCTTCTTATCTCAGAGGGCTTGTTTTTTCTCCCACTGTATCTGTGGTGATTGTTTTAAAGACCACAATTACATGAGTGCGAACTGGCCGCAGGATTTGTCTCCCACCATTCCACCCTTGGGCCCTGAATTAGTCATCATCGTATGATCTAATCCTATTTGAAACAGCTTTCCAAAATAGAATTTGCCACTGCCATTGGTTTGCCACTGTACTTTTAACTTTTTATTTTTTTACCTGCGAGCAGGATCCACAACCAATGACATCAGCAGCCGTGGCAAAAGAGAAAATATACTTGTTGTGCTTTTCATTAAGCAAGGTGTCATGTTTTTGCTAAACATGGAGTGTGATGTTGGCATGATGGAGTTTATGCAAATGCTGTGATGTTTAAGTTTGATACCTGTATTGTGTGCTTACGTGTCGCTCTATAGATTTTTTAAAATTAATTACAATTGATTGTTTTCTATGGAAGGAACCATGAAATGCAATCTCAAATGACTTCGGGGAGTTAGATGAAAGGGTCATAAGATGACTCATCTCCCTGGTGAAGAACAACACTGGGCTTTGCTGCTCTAGGAATAATTAAGGGAATGGATTCTTGAAATTAATAATGAAATCAAATTGTTGTATTCCTTTTGCTGCGTGTCTCGATGGGTAGTCACAACTGCATTAGGAGAATAATGCACCGAGATTTCTTGTAAAGTATGAAGTAGATGAGAGCAGAATGTAATGTAAAAAGCTCACGTGTGCAGCAGCTCACAACGTCACAGAAAACCTCAACAGCAAGGTCAATAGTGAACAAGAGGGTGAAATGTTGTGTTTTTTCTGCACAGCGGGTCTAGGATGAAAAGTGGAGAGCTTTTTTAATGGGGCTTATTTTGAAAGGGCCTTGCCTCAGCTTGCCATCGCGCAGCTCTCAATGAAAGACGGTATTGTACCCTGCAGTGATTCTTATCCCTGTTGGAAATATGCACTGGATGTGTTCCCTACTTCTAGTATATTTAACAGCGTGTTTTTTTTTTACTTATTTGTCAGGACTAATGATACTGATGCACAAAGATTATCCTAAATAGTTAACATCATATTTCAGTCCTCATTACTTGTTTTACAAATCAGCTTGTGACCACAGTCCCCTAATCTCAGGAGAGCTTTTATAACCAACGTCTACAAAGATGGCTCGGCCTCCGTTAGGGATTTCTTGATTCAGCTGTAGTAGAGATATATCCAGGGGTTCGTGCAGCTGTTCAGACCAGCCAGCAGCATGATGATGACAAACACTGGACCTGAGGCACAAAAAGACAAACAAGGGGTTACTCTTTTGCAAGTTGCATTCAAGTGAATGTTAGGAAGTCTGTATTTTCTTTAGTTTGAGGAGTTGCTGAGTGGATGCCTGCATCATAATGACTTAATGTATAATGTTAACATTTGTTTCAACTCTGAAAAACTTCCCAACCAACCTTGAGTAGGCGCGGTGCTGGGGCTCCACGCAGACCATAGCTGTACAACAAAGAAAGGACTCCAACACACTGTGTAAGCCATGATGATAACAAATGTCATTTTCAGAGTCTTGAGCATTGCGTTTGAAACCCCCTTCGTGCCCATGCGCCCCGCCTGCAGGGCCTTCCTCTTCATGTTAAAGTATATCGTTGTGCATATTCTTATTTGGCAATACAGCACGATAACGGCAGGCACCGCGAACACTGACAGAGTGATCCAACTGATGTAGATCCTGCTCCCCCAGGGTTCAATAAATGTCGCCCAGCAGTCGTGCTGGTTCACCTCGACCTCCTGGAGAGAGAAGATGAAAAGCTGCGGAGAGCTGAAGGCGAGAGAAATCACCCACGCTGCGCCTATGGAGAGATACCTTCTAAATGAGCCCTCCATGAAGGAAACCATTGGCATGCACACAGCATGGTACCTGTCTATGGCCATGGCCACTATCATGTACGCGGAGGAAAACATCCCAACCACCTGCAAGTATTTTACGCACCGGCATAATAAGTCCGTACCTCGAAACCTGTGCGTAATTTCGATAGAAAACTGCGGTAAAACTTGGAAAAAGGCGACCACCAGATCTGCCAAGCACAGGTGCAGCAGGAACAGCTGGGTCCTCGTGTTTCTTTTTCTCTTCTTCCAAAGTGTGCCCAAGAAGAACAGATTGCCGCACGTCGCGAGCACAAAAACCAAGCCCAAAACTCCGGCTCTGACGTGCGCAAAGCGCTCCCCATCTTCGTCTGCCGTCTTCCCAGAGCTGTTGCTGCTGACATCCATTTGGGCGCGAAAACCTTGTTTAATCCGGGTTCTAATGAACGTTTCTATACATTAAATAGTAGTTCCATACAGTGTATTAGTAATAGTTCCGTGCGTAAACATATCTCGACGTAGTCCTCCTTTGACGCACTACTGGTGACTGCGGTGGCTGTGAGAAGGCGACGATTTGAATGTGTGTGTGGTGGCGGGGGTCAGGGAGGGGTGGTGATGGTGGTGGGGGTGTTATTGCTAATGAGATACACAAATATAGAAAACGACAAGAATTTCCCCATATGATGAAAAGAATATTTGATTTAACCCGCGTCATTTTATGTTTGAACCCATATTCTCACGTGCGCTCTGAAATGTAATTACAGTTTTCTGCTAAACATTCACAAACAGAACCAAAATCCCTGTATCCTCTTTTAGATTAAACTTTATCTTCACTTAAGATTAAATATTTAATGAGTAGTAAAGTACACCTGAAGTGGTGCACTCTGATCTATTACTAATGTAATTTTTGGACCACAATTAGATCAATGCTCTGTGCATTTAATTAGCAGCGTATGGGTAAAGTCTAACTTGTGTTTTTTTTTGTTTTTTTTTTTGTCTTTAACAAATCAGCTGTAAGTGCATCCGCTGCTGTCTTGCAGCTTTTTCATTTTACATGTATCCGATCTTGAAGGAGTGACAGGAGCTTAATTAATGGTAGCAATATCAGTGGATGGGGCATGACAGTGTAAGTGCACTTGAAGTTGTGATAAAAGCTCTGACATTTAGACTGAGGAGGTGGTGATGGAAATGTAAGAGTGAAGAAGAATGGCACAGGTATATTGTCCACCAGTGAATACTGCCGTCTTGTTCATTGACGCACAAAAGGAGAATCATTTTAGTCTTGCTTTAAGCCACGTGTAGTGTGTAGTGCATTTGGTTCAAAGCTTCCGAATTTAGAAAGTTCACAGGTTTAATGGAAAATTAGTTAAACAGCAAGAGATTAGTAGTGTGAGAGAGAAGCAGAGGATAAAGTGGAGGTTATCTGATCAGCCTTTTTGACGTTGGTGGCCAGAGAATGGAAGACTCAGTAAAGTGTAGATTAATTGACTGTCACAGAACGTGAAGAGAGGAGATACCAGTCTATATGCTGCACACTCACCGTGTTGGTGCAGTGCTCACCACCTCTTGAGTCATGACAAATTAATACGTACTTTTTATTTCAAGGCAGGGTGTTTATATTATGCAACAAAAAGTGGGCATGAAGCAGAGAAAGATGACCGAGTCAGTCATCTAGCCTCGATGCCCGTGGCAAGTTTACTGAAGTTGTTTGTCCTTAGCTGAAAGGGGTTACTGACACTTATGGAAACTTCTTCAATAGGAAACAGAATCATATTCACATAATGGTATGTAAATATATATATATTGTGTATTATATTGTGTATATTTACAATGTTGTAAATAAGTATAACACTGTGCAAAGAATGCCACTCGTAATGACTTTCTTTTGAAAAGCTTGCTTCAATAACGCATTTTTCTTTTTCTTTTATATCCACTTTGCCCTGAATACATTATACTTTCTATGCACATTAGCAAGTAATTCTACGCTGCTATTACAGAAAAATATGCTTCAGCTTTCTAGAGATTCCGTGCATGCATACGTAAAAACACCATCTGTGCCTCTTGAAACAAATGATTTTTCGAGTTAACTGCTCTGAGTGTTTCTTTTGGCACGGTGTGAACCAGGTCCTTTTGAGAAGGCCCCTCCACATGTATTAACCTCATCTGAATGGATTTGACAATGGCAAAGAAATTAATATAATTACCAGTGGACACCTCGGGCTGCAGCCACGTAATAACTCAGCTCTCCAAACACTGCAGGGCCATTAAAATCAGGCCCACGCATGTTATGTTATAAAACGACTCCTCTTGATGAGGGCTTTAATTCATTGTGTCTTCATGGCTGCTAGAGAACAATTGTTGCATATGTCTCCCCGTGGTCTTTAATGACACTAGGAATGATTGACATAGCCTACATTTTAATCAAGAAAAAAGTGTAGGAGACCGTTAACTGCGCATTGCAGTGAGTATTTATAGAACATCCCCAGACTGAATGAATGAATTTGTTTCAAATAAGCATTTCAATGTGCAGTGATTTTATCGCAAACTAGTAGCAGTAATTGAACAGACTGACAATGATCTTGACAGCGTAAGTGTTTTGGGTGAGAGGCACAATTGGTCACAGGAATCATCACAACGTGTGGATTAAATGTTGCTCTCCATGGTGCTGAAATCATTATCTCACATAGACTAAAGAGTAAATGATAAAAGATTATTAAACATATCTACTAAATGTGGGGCAGCTACAGGTTTATGGTTGTATACACCTTTGCTAGGGTTTAGATAGTTAATTAAAAAAGCCAGATGTACTTTTGTTTCAATAAAGATGTTGCTCTTGTGTCCCCGATGATGGATGATTCAGTGACATCTAGTGGCCGTGTTAAAGTATTGCAGTCTACGTCCCTGACGTCGCTGACGTCCCCGACCGGCAAGTGCGTCACTTCCGTTCCTCTTCCTGTTTATTTTTTCTAACAAGCCTCCATATATGTAGTTATTGTAAAAGCTCTACATTGAATTAAATATTTTAGGAACTCTGTGTATTTCGTGAGGTAAGAAAACGTTTTTATAAAACTGTTTATACTGTGGCCATGTGTCAAAGTCGATAAACTGATAATAAGCTTTCCATTTATTAGCAAAGCTAGCGACTACCAATGGGGCTAACGTTTCGCTGTGTTAACATTTGATTTGTGAGCTGGCTAGCAAGCTAATTGTTAAACAGCGTTCAGATGTTAAGTCCTTTAAATAAGAACATTATTTATAAGAAACAGACTGGTTGTCTTGAATGGATTTGATTTGTTTAAACCTCGCTAACGTCAAAAAAAAAAAAAAAGACGACCCACAAAACAGACTAACGGACAGTTAGCTTTATTCAAAAGCTACTCATTCAAATTCAGAGCCGTCTTCTGCATTTTGGAGCTAACAGTTAGCTAATCTAATAATCTCTGAGTAGCAGTCCGTTGGTTTAAATGTCCACCATTTCTCTGAGTAAAGCCTTGCTCTCAATAACGTCCACCAGCCACTTCTCTCTGAACCTGGTCTTCCCAGGTGTGTGTACCAGCCGGTTTGACTCCATTATGAAGTGGACCTGCACTGGCACAGTTTGGGGTTTAACTTTCGATAGCTCCACGGCGAAGTAGACGCTGGCCGTTCCCTGGATCGGCTTCCGCGATGTCGGTGTGCTGAAGCGGGCCCGGTAGTGGTAGAAGGTCTGGTTCTCCTCCTCGGTTGAGCAGAGAAAGTCCACACTGTAATGCCAGCAGGGTTGGATCTGCCATGTTTTAATGTACTCGTCAATCTGCCCTTTCCCCACTTCGATTGTGAAGTCTTTGCAAGCAGCCCATTGAATCGTCTCTCTATGAGAACAGTCATCCTCCTTCGGGTGGCGATGTGTCTCTAGCAAGGATTTCACAAGCTGAGCAGACTCTGCTGGATAACTCAGATTCTCCGAGTGTTGATCCATCTTGACATGCAGGACCTGTGGGGCTGTTATTTTGGGAAAGCTGTTGTTAGCATCTTCTTTGTTGTTTGAACAGTTTCTATAGTTACCAGAATGGGGAGGAGGTCATATGGAGCCCTCTGTTGGTCCATTTTCTATTTACACTTTTAATTAATAAAGTGTGCCCTGTTTTATATTGTTCATGCTAATATTTTTTATTTCATTGTATCTCCAGGAAAGAGTGGAGCGAGCAGCAAAACTGCAGCACTGATCAATTCCCTCCACAACTGAACTAAAGCGGCTGTATCTCGTGGCCTGCCAGAATGCTGCATTATTTTACACCAACTTTGAAGTCTCATCCGTTTCACTGATACTGTTGGTTCTCCGCTGCTGTTCCCTGCGATACCAGCAGACGCATGTCGCGGCTAAGGATTACATTCGACAGCGTCACCAAGGCAGTAGGCAGCACGGACCTCATCTCCAAGTTCTCCCGTTTCAAGCCTGGCAGTGCCTCAGCTGACAGCACCCATGCGCAAAAAGTCCTCTCCAAAGAGGCCCTTAACAACACATCTACCAGTGCATCACCTGAAGCCACAATGAAAGAAGAAGAGGGTGAGAAGAAGGAACCAGCAGAGGAAGAGTCGGATAAAAAGCAAGTACAGCAAGTTGCAGAAAATCCCTTTGTTGCCACAAAGAAGTCCACAACCCCTTTAGCTTCAAATGCATCTGCACCAGCCTCTTCCTCTACGATGGCAAAACAGACGATTCAGTTGTTCCACCCAGCAGCTCTGTCCACCAATATGGATGAGACCTCCAAAAGTCTGGCCAGCCACATCAACAGTTATTTCGGCTCCAGCTCACAGGGAGAAGACGGAGAGAACAGGCTTCAGCAACACAGAGAAGAGTCCGAACCTCTTCCTCACTCTGCCTCTTCAAGAACGGGGGACCACAATCCTGTTTTGAGCCCAGTGTCGGATGCAAAGAGTATTAAAGAGTCCTCTACCTCTCCTGTATCTTCCTCTCCATTAGAAAATGCCAGTCCTGTGGTAGAAGCTTCCACTTCTCAAACCCCTCCATCTGTAGATACAGCTCAGTCTACCCCTGCGCCTACTACCACCCCAAAAAAAGGCTTCACACACTATCTATCCTACCCTCGGCCCAGTGTTCAGGCGTTTGTTGGCAGCTACATTGCGCCTCTCGTACCCAGATTTAGAGGCGATGCCAAAAGAGTTGCAGCTGAAAAGGATGCTTCTCCAGCAGTCACTGTTGATGAGCCCCATGTGGACAAGGCAGGAGAGAAGGCGGATAGTGAAGAGGAGAAAGCTGAGAAAGTGAAGCAACAGCTGATATCTCAAAGGGAGAAGGTGGGATGTCAAATGGTTCTAATGATCAAAAACGTTGCTAATTAATAATACAAATGATGTGACTAAAGTAATATTAGAAAAGGAAAACTTTGAGCAGATGAATAAAAAAGCAAGAGAAAGTTAATTGTTAATTATTGCATTACTTTGTACATTTGCCTCATGTTCTCTGTATCTGTCGTCCAGATAATAGCCAGGGTGAGTGTGGACAACAGGACCAGAGCTCTGGTGAAAGGCCTGCAGAGAGTCACTGATGTCAAACTCCTCACTACTCGAGTGGAGGAGCTCAGCTATCATCTCGTGGAGTTCCCCGAAACCAGAGGAGTGGCCATCAAGGTTTGTATGAAATGTCTTTGTCCCCTTTTGTTGCAGTTTGCTCTAATTCTAAATGGACGGCACAGTCTTGCAAATGTGTAAAGTAATAGTCAGTGTCTTTGCGTGTTATCGTGACCTTTTAGGAAAGCGTGCTGTCCCGCCTGCTGCGATTACGCCAGGCCAGAGACCTTCCTCTTCAGGCTGCTGTGAGGGAAGCATTGGCCTTGGTTGGATACACCGATCCGGTCAAAGGCAGAGGAATAAGGATCCTGGCAATAGATGGAGGGGGAACAAGGTGCAGCATTTGAAGAAACAGTAAAATAGTCTTTGAGTATAGGTGATGTTTTACAAATAGAATACAAACAACTATTTGTATTGTGTCTAATGAAAAAAAGGGATGCTTCTACTACTATTGCAAGCCAGTTGGATCAAGCTATCTCTTCTTAGTGTAGCTCTGTAAAGTTTGTGACTTTGTTACAGGGGACTGCTGGCTTTGCAGACTCTCCATAAATTGCAGAACCTGACTGGGAAACGAGTCCACCAGCTGTTTGACTACATCTGTGGAGTCAGCACAGGTAAACAGATCTACCATTTTCTTTTTAGTGTTTTCTCTGATTCCATTGATTTGATGTTAAATTGGACCAGCGAGGATCCATTATATGTTGGCTTGCACGTCTTTCTTTGCGTCAGGTGCCATCCTGGCCTTCATGCTGGGTATTTTTAAGATCCCCCTTGAAGAGTGTGAGGAGATGTACAGGAAGCTCGGCGCGGATGTGTTTAAACAGAACGTCATCGTTGGAACCATGAAGATGAGCTGGAGTCATGCCTTCTATGACAGTGAAATCTGGGAAAATATCCTCAAGTTAGTCCTCTACTGCTTCTTATTCTGCTCATCCTTACTTGTTCTTTTCCATTACTTTTTTTTCCCTTGTCTTCTTCTTCTCATTCTCCTCGCTTATTTTCTGCTTCTTCTTTCTTCTACTTTCTCTCCTTTACCTCGTCCTTCATTTCTGCTTTTTTTTTTTCATCCAGCATCTCCTCTTTCCTACTCTTCCTTTATCCTCATCAATGTTAATGAAACTGAGGTGGTCTAATGTCTTTCTCCAGAGAACGGATGGGAGAGGGGCGTATGATTGAGAGTGCCAGGGATCCACACTGTCCTAAAGTAAGCCATGTCTATTTTCTGTGCCAGTAGAGGAAGACTGAGGACAATAAAGGAAAAAAAAAGGAACCTAAAGACGACTTTTTATGTTATGTTTGTCCACTAGGTGTCAGCTGTGAGCACCATTGTGAACAGAGGTTTGCCTCTGAAGGCCTATGTGTTCAGGAACTACAGGCTCATGCCAGGAGTGAGATCCCACTACCTTGGAGACTGCAAATACAAGATGTGGCAGGCTATCAGGGCCTCGTCTGCCGCCCCGGGCTACTTTCAGGAATTTGTTTTGGGAAAAGACCTCCATCAGGTACTGAATGAAACTGAGACGACTGAGAGATAGCTTCACGAGGCTTCGGTTTGTTTCATATTTACTAAGCTCTGAGAAAGAGGAAAAGGAAATGATAAAACGACGCATGAGTGATGAGTGAATCTATTTATTTTATCAATCACATTTTGCTGTCTAGGTGCTGCCTCATGCCGTTTTATCATTCTGAAAAACTGTGTACTCTGGGATCACTGTGCCAAACTGCATCCCAAAGGTCACATCTTGTAGAGGGTAATTTCTGTGAAATCGTACCGATCGATACACTTCTGCTGTGATGCTGCGTTTCCTCTGAGATCAGTGCCAAGCACAGAGGCGCAGTGTGCTGCATTGTGTATGTGTGCATTTTTTTTTCACTCTTCCACATCCGCAACCTTGAAATGGTCCCCTAATTAGCTCATCCCCTCCCCTGGCTGTGTGGAGTCTGAGGGACAGAGAGAAGTGAACAGAATGAGATGGAGGTAGAGAAAAATAATCCTCAGACCTGGTCCCTAAACATTGGAGGCCCTGTACTTTTATGAGTTGGGATGCCCTTCTGGAGGGAAATGGAAAGAGGTTTTGGTTCCACATGAAAGAATGAACCATCTCTGTTCAAATGGATTTTACATATGAGTTGACATACATATGCATACATCATTTGAGGAGCCTCCACAAAAATGCCACTGCTTCAAACATCCTGCTGTGAGACTGTGAAATGGAAACGTCATTAGCCCTTAGATCTTGATCACGCCATTCATCACGCACATCATTTATAATTAGAAGCAGGCTAATTGATGGAAGTGATAATACTGTGCCAAGCAACACTCTTTTCTCTTGTGCATCCTCTTGCTGTATAAAGCTGCAGGTATGTAAGAAACTCATAGTCAAGAGTCCAGCTGGAAGCAGTAGACTACAGTGACTTGACTACACTGAAGTGGTGTTCCTATGGAGATCTCTAACTGTAACTGGGGTGAAATTGTAGCCGAAAGGAAATGACACAAAGCACTGCGAACACAGAGGACTTCAGTTAAATTGGCGCTTCCTTAGTGTGGCTCGCGTCTCAGTCCATCTTCCCTAAGGAATAGGTGAAGAGGATACATTAGTATTTGTAAATGTTTGTCGGCTTTAAGATGGAGGTCGGAGAAGGTTTCGTAAATCCGGATTACAACCTCTAATAAATATCATTAATATGTTTTGCTTTCTAGCACTATGGTCTTTTATGCTGCTTGTGTGTGTCTTTTGGGAGCTGTCCAGTTGGAGCTGTTGTAGTGTATTATTTTATGAAGTTTGATTGTTAGGCCAGATATTTTTAGGTGGTCTTTATGGGCAGCAATTAGGCTTAAGGCTTAGTTTCGTTTTGATAACCTACTTAAGTGAATTAGCCTTGTCCCTCCTTCCCTTCCCAGCCGTTTTCTAATGCAAGAGCCCTGACAGGCAGCCCTCTGCTATAATTTAGTCAATAACAGATCTAATCTCCACTTCTACTGTACATGTTTCCTGACTTAAGCTTCGATTATACTAACTGCCACCCTCAAATCCCCAAAAACCATGTTTGCTATTGATGTGTTACCAAAACCAAGATGTGGTCTATTGATATAACTTCAATTTATAACACGGTTTCCATTTGTATGTATAATATGCTTCAGTGGGTTTTGTTTACACACTTTTTTTTTTTTGTCTCCACTCATACCTCTGCATAAAGAATCTGTTTCCCATGGACTGGGACGACAGAAGGGATGGAAAGATGGAGATTGAACGGCCTGTGTGTGTTGTTCTCCACATTCCTCTTGGAGCTGCATAGTGTTTCATCGACGGTTCGGGCTACCGTTGCCGCCCACCGGTCTCACTCCCACTCTAGTTTTCAGCACGAGCAGCGGTATTTCTCAGGGAAATTCTGCCCTTGCCAGGGATCAGAAAACCATATATACCCGCACAAATCCTGCAGAGAGCATTGCATTCACAAATAGAGGGGTAAATTTCCCTCTTCAGCAGGTGTTTGTTGTAGAAGTTAGTTGTATAATACCCAGTGGTTGGATGTGGAGTGTTCATGTGTTGATTTAGATGAGACCTTGGGTGTGAGAGATTGATCATCTAATTAATCTGATGTCTCAAGAAAACAAATCCTGTTTAACACGTTTATATATTATTAACCCGGCCAAAAATCATTTATTTATTTATTTTATTGTCCCATAATGATACCTGGGCAGCAGAGCAGCGTGGACTGGTTGCCCAAATCATGGATGTTAAGCATTTTTAAATTAGTTTAGGCTAACAAAAAACATTTGAAAATGTATAAATTCTGAATTAACATATGGTATCTGCTATATTTGTCATGTTTTTGTACAGTATATATCAAGCTCACACCTGAAGAGGTACGGAAGTAACCTTTACCCCTGCCCTGCTGTGCAAGATGGTTAGCCACACTCTCCATCTCTATTAATCACAGCCAAAACCGCTTCAGTGCTTGGAGAAAGTCCAGAACTGGACTCGGGGAAAGACTGAGAAAGAGCGCGAGCGCTAAATCAGTCTCGGCATCCTCTGAGCCCGATTGTCCCCTTTCTCTCATTGTTGGCATCGTTTAGGGCAACAACTCTTTCATGAATCTGCTACCATTACTTAGTGAGGCAGGAGGTAAATACTGGATGTTAAGCTCTCAAATAAATTTAGTGAAGACTAGAATATGGAAATACAACTTCATTTATCAGGCAAGCTATTAATTAAGTCATTTCTGACTTTTTTTAGTTTCAGGAAGCACAGCTTTTCGTACTTGTTTACTTCTAAAACAGGGCTGCATGCCAGCGCAACACATTTCTAGCTTCTCTTCCCTTTCCAAAGCGGCGAAGTTCTGGGACAGTGTGTCTATTTCACCTCAGTTGTCCCCACCAGGCTGCCACATCAGATATATTTAAGCTTCCAGATACAGAGTTACGCAAGTTGTCGTAAACATATTTGACTGAAGTGTTGCTGAATGTGTCTCTTTGTGTCTCTGTCCTTCTCTAGGATGGAGGACTCCTAATCAACAACCCCACAGCTTTGGCCATTCACGAGTGTAAGAGTCTGTGGCCAAACACACCTCTGCAGTGTGTGTTGTCTCTGGGCACCGGCCGGTACGAGACAGCGGGCACGAACAGCACATCCTACACAAGCTTGAAGACCAAACTCAGCCACGTCATCAGCAGTGCCACAGATACAGAGGGTAAGACCGCACAAGGTCTTGTTTGTAAGCGTTTGATGATCCCACACAGAGACATTTATAGCACGCTCCCTCCGTCCTTATTTCAGAGGTGCACACCATGCTGGACGCCCTCCTTCCCCAAGACACGTACTTCCGCTTCAACCCGTACATGAGCGAGGACATCCCGTTGAACGAGAGCCGCTTGGAGAAGCTGAACTTCCTCAAGAGTGAGGGGGAGCGCTATCTGGAGCGCAACGAGGCCAAGCTGAGGAAGGCGGCAAGCGTGCTCAGCCAGGAGAAGGGCACCATCCAGAGACTGGCCGAGTGGGCTAAGCTCAAGGCCGACATGTACGACGGTCTCCCCTTCATCTCCAAGCTGTAGTTGTAAGCCCGGCAGCAGTGCCACAGTTGAGTTTTTAAGGTAAGAAGACCCAGTAGAGTGAATACTAAAAAAAAAAAAAAAGATTAGGGCACAATTTTAATCATATAAGGAAGACAATGTTTACATGGTTTGAATCTAACACTAAATTCATTAATATTAAGTTACAGTGCAGTGTAAAATGACATGTGATATAAGTGGCTATGTTTACATGGACGCCGGCATTCCACTAAAACCTCACCTCAGTCGGATCAAGAGATGCTGGTAAAAAGAAAAAAGCGTTTATCTCAGTCATCTTTATCTACTGAATGAAATCAGTGTTGTCAGTGAGGTTATATTTCTGGGATACTTGACGATCCATAGTACCTCTCTTCTCATGTCAATAAAGCTACATTCTGATAATGACTTTGGGGCATGGAAACCCAAATTATCAGATCATTGCATTTAGCGTCCTTGTATGCAGTTAAGTTGGGATTCATTTAAATCGGGATGACAACATTTTGTCCGTGTAAACGTAGCCATTGGGTCTATGATGGAAACTGGATATTATAGTTCAAAAGAGATAAAGTAGGTGAAATCTTTCAATGGACTGATCAGAGGAAGAAAATGTACGTTTTGTGTATCGGCTGAAAATGTTGGACTTTAGGACGCACACAGATGGAAGTGTGTAACACATCCACAGTAAAACGAATTAATGCCAACATGATAGTTAAACCGTGGCCGTTTAGTAAAGAAAAGACTGTTATAAGTTTGCATTTTCATTAACTTGACTACATTAAGATGTAATTAATACATGATTGCACAGTGGGAACAGAAACATGACTGCCTATTCATAACACTGTACAGAGGGGAAAAAAAACCTCATGCACTTTGGTAAGATATAAGTCTTAGCCTCTCTGTTAGGGAAAATGTAAATAATTTTTGAAGTAATGGTGAATTATTTTGAGTGCTCTTGCTAGAATTGTAGAGTATGACAGAGGAGATACTGCAGGTGCAATCTGTCAATACTTACATGAAAGTATTAGAAGTGAATGTTTTAATCCTTGCAAGCATGTATGTTGTATCTACAACAACCAAGTGTGGCCCATAATATTATATGAAATTTTTGCCTTTAAATCTGGTCCTGAATTCCTTAACATTGACAACTGTTGTGCACTTTGTTAAGGGATCAAACTTTATACAGTGTCACCATCCTAATCATCCTCATTCTCCCTTTCCATTTCACAAATTCCATTTCTTAGTGGAATGCAAAAAGATATAAAATATCATGAAATAATAAAACTTGGTTGTCTAAACCTTGACACAAATGTTTATCTTGCCTCTTTGAAGTTGAGCTAACAAAAATGAGTGAGTGGTAACATACGCAACAGGAATGTATGGCATATTCATTGGTTTCATTCACATTTATCTGCTTTTAGTTTCTGCTGCGACACTGCCAATTAACACGCAAATCACAAAGAGCCGCACAATAGAGTCGTCACTGAAGAATGCCGACTGTCTTGCTATGATGAATTGCCTTTTTTCCCGGTTGCACACGCCGATTTTCTGCTTTATTGTTTTGAAGCCTTTGAATATCCATCGAAATTCCAAAGCATCATTCCTCCCAGTCACACCGACGTTACCCCACTCAACAGGAACAATATGCTACAAAGGGCCGTACGTACAAACCTCCGCAACAATGACAGATGTGAGAAACAAGAGAAAGGCCAAGTATTTCACTTGACTGATGCCTCACTCCTGCTTTCAAAAACTTGTGGAATTTGTAGATTGGCGGGACCTTTTACTAAGTGCCAGCTTGAGCCTCACCATGGCATCAACCGAATGTCAAGGCCTGATTTATTTGTGCAGCCTACACTTGGCCTTGCTCTAGAAGGGTCTTTTCATTGGACAAACACTGATATTAGGGGTGACATATCATTATGGTGTGTTGACATGCTGGTAGTGTGACTGAAAATGTGATTCTGATGCAAAAGTGAATAGACCTTTACTGCAACGACTGCTGGAATGTTGGTTTTGTGATTGTTAGGGACCAAATAGAAAGGAAAAGGACAAAGGTGTAAAATTGCCAAAAAATATGAGAACATTACAAAAATAATGAGGTCTAATCTAAAGATCTAACAAATGTGGAAAAATAGTGCCCAGAAACTCAAAATGAGGTCAACTAAGCAATAAAGAAACCAAGGCTTCAACTTATCTTTCACCACAATAACAAATCCTCTTTAAAGGAAACTTTAAAATCGTTTCAGTCCCCTTCTTCCATCTTTTGAATGGTTTTCTCCACTTCCTCTGGGCTGTCCTTAAATGGCCTTCTCAGCCAGGCTTCAGGCCTTTTGACAGAGGAGCTCGAACAAAGAAAACGGTAAGTATTACGGCCCGTTCTATTTGTCTTGAAAGCGCGACTTGCAACTCGAGAGTGACGTCACATCCGTGTTGGAAAACAAGTTACAGCGGGTTTTTGCGTTCTGTTTTGTACACAACACGACAGGTCGGAGAAAAGATGTTTATAGTGTTTATCTCGTTTACAGTGCAACCACGGCGGATTTCACATGTTCATTACATATTACACAAACATATTTCACAGTTTGATATCTGAATATTCCGTTTTGATTAACGTTAACGATAGTGCTCTGCTTTCTGCTCAAGACTCGGCATTGTTGTCATAGTAACTGAACTAACTGAACTCGGGGTCCTCTGAGCTTCGACGAGTTGACGACCTGTGTATACGACCTCGGGGGCGTTCTATTTGCAACTTCCGGTTCGTAACTCCAGAAACCGACTCGCAAACCGAGTTCGGTGGACAAATAGAACGCCCCTTTAATACAACTTAAACCATGAACAGAACGCCAACTTGTGTGCACCCAAATCAACAAACTGTAAATGGAACAGTGAAGTGTAATTTGAACGCAAAAGACTATGTGTAGTGTTATTATTTGTAGGTGTGCAAGTGTAAAATTGCAAACAAAAGATGGTGAACAAAACAAATCCTGACACTGGTGGTGGACGACTGCTGTGGCCGCCACAGTGATAATTAAAACAATACATCCCAAAAAAACGAAACAAATCCGCACTCGTGGCTTCTTGGATGAGCACAGATTTGTCTTCAAGAAACCCAACAACTCCAGTTGCCTTCGTTTGAGCTTGTTTTTCAGATTTGCCATGACCTCGATTACAGAGATACTCTCTTAAAGTGGCAGTTCAGACATAATCTACCCATTTGTTCAAAATTATTTCAAAGTCTAACCACAAAGGCCCAGACACACCAAACCGACCTCATGTCACCTGTATCTGGATGAAAAAGCTGCACTTGAACGCACCGCAAAGACCACAGCCAATGGTCACCAACAATGTACGTTCTGGATCTGCGTGAGAGGAAATAACTCTCCATACCAGCAGGTGGCAGTAGTCTGTATTTGTCATTTAAAAAACAACAAAAAAGTCTAGGACTGCGGATATACAAACTTGCGTCAACAATGTGGGATACACTGCAAAAGCTAGGGAACCGCGCAATGAAAGACAACCCGACATCTCCCAATCATCAGGCTTGGTGTGGCATGGCCTTTTCGGGGACACGAACTGTTAAATGTGTTGTGGTACATAAAACAATCCGTAACTTTATCCTGAAAATGTTGCCTCAAGCTGCCAAGAGAGTGACAGCCAAGACCAGCTGCATTCTCATCCTAATTTGCCAGGTTTATGTTCAAATGTACCTCAAAAATTTTTATTTGTATGTTTGTTTGTTTTTCACCTGCTTAGTCATCTTTTGCAGTTATGTGAGATTTAGTCCGAAACCTCTAGATTCAGATGTTTAGTCGCGTCTGTGAAAATCCGCCATCAAACATAGCACCAACCATTATTTAGGTCTCCTGGCACGCTCTGTGGAGACTTGGTGTCTGTGACAAGACAGACAAATGAGGTGAACCTGAGATTAACACTCTCTGGCGATGTTCATCCTGTCGGCAATTTCCCTGAGCGTGAAAGGCCAAACAGCCGTGGTAAAGCGAAGTCTGCCAGGCGGTGTTTACATGAAGGAGTGGGATATAAATATATACAGTATATAGTTTATACGTCTGCACTATTAGTTGCTTGTGGTGGCAGGAGCTGTCCGTCTCTCCTCCTCCTCCTCAAACCCAACTGGATTGTGTGGTCTTATGGTGTTCCCTAGCAACCGTTATAGTTCCCTTCTCATTTACAATCCCCTCAATGTATGTGTGCCCACGTTTGCCTAAAATTGTCTCTGATCTGGCAGGAATGTGTTACACAATCGGCCTGTTTTATTTTCCTGGTTTAAGTGTTTTGTCACACAGCTGAGACATTCAGTATTGCTTAACATCTAAGGCTGTGCTTTCTTCTTTCTTTTTTTTTACTTCTTGTTTTCAAGCTCTAGTTGGCTCAGATATTTATCAGGTCTACCAGGATGTGCCATCTTCTTATACAAACAACAAGACAGCGTGTGAGAAGATGTTAGTACAAGTTGTCTCACATTGCCGTGGCTCTGCTTTGTTTATAACCTGGCCCAGTTGGCTGCAGCTACACATATGAAGTGGATATAATTTGTTTGCACACTCCCCAACTGTGACAACCGTCTTTCTGTTCTTAATAAGTCTTGGCTACGGGATAGGGTGGCAGCTGTCATAAGCTTTTTATGGTGGAATCAACACGCAAGTCCAGTTATACTGTGCAAAAACACATATCCAGTCTCACAAAACCAACATTTTGCCAGAAAATGGTAAAAAGTTATGCGTATACCACACCCACTTTGAAGCATGGTGGTATCAGCATCATGCTTTGTAGCTCAGCTAGAAATGGGGCTTGAGTTGATTTCATAACAGAACCTTCTGTCATCTGCTCGACAGCTGAAATTCAAGGGTACTTTCACATTTCAACATACAATGATCCAAATCAACAGAAAATGGCTTCGGTTTTAAAAGATTGATGTCGTGGAATCGCCCAACCAGAGCCCAGGCCTGAATTTGTGGGGTAAGTAACCATTTTTCCTCTGTAATGCGTCATGTTGGTTTACAGCAAGACCTGCTGTTTTAACTGGGACTTTTTATATCTACTGCATACATAACAAGAGCCGCTGCTTAACGTGATCACAATCCATGAGTTTTAACTCCCGCCTTGAGAATTATAAGATTCACGCATCCCGTCCGTCACATCAGAGGGCAAAGTCACACAACTAAACTGAGGAAAATTCAGCCTGTCACTTTTCTAAATTACTTTCTTCGCCGTCTTCCTACCATCTCAGGTCATTTTCTGGATTAGCAGTGCGAAGGAGCTGATGCTCGTCAGCAGTAGAAAGAAATGTCAGCCCGGCTGCGTCACATCAATGCGTGTCAGACCAAGTTAGGAAGGCTGTTGTGTAAATAATAACACTATGGAAGCATGTGTCTGGCGAATGTCAAAGAGACGTTGTTTTACCATAATATATCCTGGCCTGTGTAAACTGGTTTCAAAACACACAGTGAAGCAAAGCAGCCCTGGACTTGATCCCAGAAATGTAAAGTGATACAGAGAAATGGCCTCCTGCTAATGACTTCCTGTTTGCTTTATAGATATATTAGTTTTTATGCAGCTTAACGGCCTTAAAGAGCAGAAGGTTTCTGACACATATGAAAATATGTTGAACGCGTTGGAGAGCTTCTCACTTGACAGCAAAAAAATAAATAAATACATCTATTTGCCGTCACGTCTCCTTGTTGAACTGAAACGGTGGAAGAGTTTACACAGTGGTGTGGCTCTCCACAGGCCTCTGCCAGTCGGTTACTGCGGGGACACGCCTGCGCACACAAACACACACATCCTATTTGCTCAGCGTGTCTGTCAGGCAACGCTACCAAGTGCCCACCGTTCCAACGTCTGCACAGTCGATCTTCTCGGTTTCAACGTTAAGCTCTCCGAAAAAGATAATCTCCGTCACGCCCATGGAAAACAATTAAATCAGTGAGCTGAAGCGCAGTTTTGTCAGGTGCACGTACAAGCAACATATTTTAGATCTCGTGTTAAGTCATGTTTTGAGAGATGCTCAGAAAACTGTTGTTTCTACTGCAGCCCCTCCACCACCACCATCACCCCGGGGCTTGCCGCCTTTACTAGCATTAAATGCACTTTAGTCGGTGGTGAAGGTTAATGCCGTTGGGCCTGGATGAGTGTTAACACATGGCCATACCATGTGGAGAAAAAACCTGTGCATGTATTTTTCACACAGTGCTGTTGACCCGAACATGCCTTATGGGCAGGTACACATGCCACAGCTGTAAAAGCCAAGCTCACTGGTTGGCTACTCGTAAAGAAATGATGGGTGAAAATATGTAGTCACAGAGTGAGATGGAGTGAAACGGTCTGGACATGATCGTTATTAACGGCAGCTGCGTCGATGACAGAGTCTTAAGACAAGCTTGGTCTGTCGCTGGCTGGAGGAGAGTTATGTGGGAAGGGTGAAGGGTGTTCGCACGCGGGTGTCATGCGAGAAGAAGGGTCTGGAGTTCAAATTGTGAAGTGAATTGGCGGGTGAGTGGTGATGATGTGCAGTGAGAGTGTTTGACAAAAGCACTGACTTGTTTGCGTCTGCATAGGACCACCTGTCCAGAAACACCTGTGTCTCGTATAAGAGTTTAGGAAGCACCCAGATCCAGAAAGTTGTCTTAATCTTCCCCATGCTGCACCTTTTGGACTGGATGTTGTTGCTAGTCTTCTGGATGCTCTCTCTGATTATGATGCAGGCATCTCAGGAGACACATAATGGAAACCTATTAGAGTAGGAACTGTGCCATATATGTTGTTTGAAAAAGAAATTCAGGTTTTAAGTTTAAAAAAATCTTAGGAAAAATTAGGGGGAAAAAACATGAGGACAACTTATTATTTCTGCAAATAAACATACAAATAAAACATAATTAAACTGCTACAGAACTTGCTCGCAGTATCAACAGACACAGGTAATATGTTTCGTCCTTTTATATAGAAAGCTTGCAGTAAATAAATTAAAAAATAAATTAAAAAAAATCATAGTAGTTGTTGCTCTGCAGGGTTCTTGTTTATTCCACATATCTCTTTCTGCAGGTCCCACTGCTGCCGCTCCTTGGAAAGGGGGCGCTGTAGTTCCCTTTTCTTTCTTTTAATATCTTTCCGCACAGGGTTGGGAGCGACTCAAAGATGGGTATAAAGTAAAGAAGTCTCACTCTGATATATTTTCTGTCAAACAATGCGTTAAAGAGCTTGGTCAATTTAGAGAATGTCAGAATGTTTTGCAGCCCTCATTATCAGACTCACTATGCATATTGAAACTCATATTAGCTGAACTATTTAAGTATAAAGTACGTGTTTGCGTGCACACAGGTGACATGTTCCGTTGAACATCTTTGCAGGGTGTTGATGCCATGCTGAAACAGTGTGGATTCATTTTTAGACTCTTTCTAAGCTCTCATAAGCCTGCAGCCGCTAAAACTGGTAGCCAGCAGCGACGACCACTTGCTCCCACCGACTCGGTCTGGGGGAAAAAAAAAAAAAAAAGGTGTGCCAGGTTTTCGCCGACGAGCGCGTCGTCTTCGCGGTGCATAGACGATCGTCGTCGCTGCTGGTTTTGACAGCGGCGGGGGAGCTGGTGAGGAGGAGAGCGGAGGATCCGTGTGGACCACAGCTTGCTGTTGCAGCGGCTGAGGGGGGACGGACACACCAGCCGGGCACGGTCCCTCTAACACACACACACACACACACGCATCATCTCCAGCACTCAGTGAAGGAGGAGGATACAGCAGCAGGTTTGCAGCAAACGGTGAGTTTAAATATACATTTCTTTCTTTCTTTCTTTTTTTTAAAAATGGGGATTGCATTTTTATTTTTTTTTTGTCCCTTTTTGTCGCCGGTATCATCATATGTCGCCGGAGAATAATGGTGCAATGAATGTGTCAGATCGGTGGCTTTTCAGTGGCCACACTGATGCAGGTTGTGTAGGATGACCAGGTGCAAATAATATAGCAATATGGAGGCTGAGGACGCCGCAGGCAGGACGCCGTTTTTATTTATTTATTTATTTATTTCATGTGGAAGCATCAGAGGCAGAGCGTTGCAATCTCACCGCACCGCACTGCATCTTGAGAAGCAGCCATCAAAGCGAGCAGAGGGGAGAGAAAGCAGTGTGTGTGTGTGTGTGTGTGTGTGTTGATGGGAGCTGTTGTGTGGAATGAATTGTATTCAGTGCTGCAGGAGGGTTCGTGCTGCCGGCCGGTGCAGGCAGGCAGGCAGAGAGGCAGGCAGAGAGGCAGGCAGGCCCGCAGCGCCCAGCGGATTATTTGATGTCTGTTGGTGATGCTGCCAGCTGTAGCTCAGCTCCTCCGGGTGTCAGTCCAAGTGTTCAGACTTAAAGGAAGAAAAGGCGTTTTAGGCCTTGTTTCCATGTATGAGATTTGAAGGTGTGGATGGGAGGGGGGAAACGTAGCCCGCTCGCCTTTATGATCCACACTGATCACTGATTCTTCCACAAAATGAAATAAAAGGCTTCAATGAAGAGAAATAATTTGTGATTTTTAGCTTTAAAAAAAACAAAAAAACAAAACAAAACAGAGGAATACATATATTAAAATATATACATAAAAGATGATAGGCCTACATGATTTGGTGAGGCTGACATTGTGAGCCTGATTAATCTTTTGTCTTAGTTAAACCCCATTTGTAAATGAACAACAAGCCTAATTATTGACACTGGCTGTCAGGATTGGAGGGGAAACAATTCTTCACCGAATTAATCGATCAGTCAAATGTGATCGTCTATTATCTAACATTCCGGTCAACTAAAAAGCAAAAGTGCCAAATGTTTTCTGGCTTTAGCTTCTTATATGTGTCATTAATTTACAAATGGTAAAAGACACAGTGGTTTTATGCGACGCTGTGGCGGATTGCAGGCTGTGACAACTTTCTGTTTGGGTTTGTACACGTGTGGCAGACTTGTGATACTCAGAACATGCTAAATTATACCTGGTATGTCCTGTTTATTGTTACTTATGTAAAATATATCTATCTTGTGTGTATCCATTGCGATTTAAAGCAGGATACAGAGCATTGATGTGTGTGTACACTTGTTTGTTTGAATAGTGATTATTGGTATGGTTCGCTGTGTACCGTATAAGACCAGTGGGCATCACACCTGACTAGTCCGTGACTAAGACTCATTGTGACGCTAATAAGGATGACTCCACGTGTCACTGTGAGATTGAAAGTGTGAGCGGTTTCATGCAGTGTTAATATTTGCAGTGAGCATCTGCTGTTGTTCCAACACTCTGTGATACAATATGACTCGATGCAGCGTGTTCATTTCAGTACAGAGCAGCATCGCAAGGGAGCGGGTGGCCTCCAGTTGTGTTGTGTTGAGAAGCTGCACCAGGATGCTAATATCAGCCTCATAACCTACATTTTGAAAGCTCCAGTCAGCATTTCTTACTGTATTCGTCTATTGTAATAAGAGCTGAGACCGCACAGAACTTAAGTGGCACTCTTGCCTCTACTTCTGACCAACAGCCGACGCTCTCTGCAGATTTGCAGGTCTTCTGTCAATCACAGTAAAAACTAATGCAAATGAGAACAAATAGATCTCACGCAGCCATGCCTTAGGCTTAGGCAAATACCAAAGCCTTCTCTTACTGGGAAGACAGTGTGTTATGTACTCAGTATTCCTTTCATGATTTTGCTTTGCAAAAGTGAAACTCCGCAGCAGAATCTGGCTTTTCATAGAAAACATTCTGACAAGTTGCAGCAGGAATAAACTCAGGTGTAAAATTAAATAACAGAAGAATTAAATCAAGACTCTTGAATAAACCCTGTTATTATATGAGTAACGTCTGTGCCTCTCCTGCTAGACAAGTCAAGAGTTTCTGCTGTTAAAAAGACATATTTATATAAAAACATCCTGGTTTATTAAAGTGTTAATATGACAAATTCTTTACCAAATAAACTTGACAGTGCTATTAATTATTTAGCAAGTAATGTTCTCAAACGCTACATCTCATTTGCAAAATAAAACACTGTAATCACGTGGCGTGCCAGGTGTTGTTTGTTGGCACCGTGGCCGTCGTGACCGCTGCCGGCGAGCTTTTCCTCCCCATGAGACATCAGAAGACATGACTTCAGTCTCCTGTGACAACTCCCCAGACTGTCAGAGCGGAGCCAGCACCGAGCCATTACTCATGGCAGACACGGCGTCGTCGTCACTCTCCCGCTCTCCCCATTTATCCACGGCCCATTAGACGAGAAGTCGAGTGATGGAGCTTATGGTCGGTTTAGGTGCATTCTCATTCTGCCCGCTGTCGCCTTAAGTGATGGCACAATCACAAGAGATGCATAATATTGCTTTCAGGCTGTTTGGGGATCAGGGCTGAGGTCAGCTGCCTTAGGCTGGCAATGTAATGACTTTCAGTCTCTTAAACGTTTATTTTGAAGATAGGAGCCTTCTAATTTAATAGATTGAATAGAAACTTTAGCCAACATCAGTTCTTTACAATAATCTAAGAATAATTATAATTTTTCTATTGTTTTTTTTAGCCAATCAACTTTCAAAAAAAATATTTAATCATGATCATATCTTAACTATTGATATTTGATATTGTCATTTATTAAGCCAGTAAACTAAATAATTGTGTGTGATTTTTTAAAATAATGAATTCATTTGGTGTGCAGCTGTTTACATGATCAATACATTTGTCTGTTTTTGAGTAACCGAGTAAATGTTTTGTTCTGTAAGTAGTGACAAACGTTACCAAGCCAATTCAAAAATATTCTAGGAAGTTGTTTTTTTTCCAGTTGACTTGGTTCAGCCAGGGCCCTCCTGCAGTTTACGTTGATGTGCTCTATACTCGTAGAACCCAGGGTTACAATATGTAACCAATCATTTCTATTTTTTTGTTGAGTTGATTTTGAGCTGTCCCATTTTGGAGATGAGGGCGATTGGGGATCGGATTTGACTTCTGTGCCTGCACATTGTGTTTGTATTTGATGTGTGTTAACCCAGACCATGACCTTTTCCTAAACCTATCCAAAATGCGTCACAAAAAGAAAGAAAACAGCGAGTGAGAGTTAGACTTTAATGTAAAAATGAACTGGTAAAGTACAGGACTAGTATCGGACTCAAACCCCAGTCTCCTGCATGATGGGTATCAGTCAGTTACATTTGTTTTTTGTTTTTTTTGTTTAATTCATCCCTGGAGGTTATTCACCCCTTACATAAGCAGTCGCCAACAAAGTATGCAGGTGCAAATGTTAACAAAGTAATAACAGAGGTATTCAGGGTTTTTGCCTCAGTCTAGTTTTTGTCAGATGTTGCCCAACCCGCCATGGAAGCTGCAGCCAAATGAACACAATTAGCATCATGGATCAATCTGGTACTCTCTGGGTTAATAGCACCCTGCAGCGATTATGGTGGGGTTTGGAGTGGGAGGCGCATAAACACCACCCCACACCCTCGCTGTATGTTTTTCATTAAGGGACCGGGACACATTAAATTAGCACGAGAGGCTGAAGACTGATGAATTGGAAAATTGGGACGAGTTAGGGGCAGGGCTTGGAGTGTGACACTCAACTTCATCTGGTAAATGTCTGAGAGAGCAGATGCGGTTGTTTTCCCTGTCTTCCGCTCAAGACAGATGGTTTTTAAATGTGTCTTTTTTCCCCCTTATTTGGAAGGTGGTGTTATTGCTGGAAGATATAAGAGACCTAGTTTTAACTTAGTGAGTGGCTATTAGAGATAACTTACAACTGATCACTCTGGTACTTTTCTACATCAGGGCCACTTAAGTAAGTGTATTCAAGTTTACTATGAATAAACACATGCTCTAAAATACGTTCTCTCTGCCACTGTGAATTACTAGCAAGAGCTCAAACTGAATATGAGGCTGCTTCTGTAAATTTTTTTAATTGTCTATTCAAATATGTCACCATCAGGGAATTATGATTGATAGGAGTATATACAGTTAATAGTCATTCATTTAACCATTTGTCATTAACTGACAGAAGGGAAATTAATAGCGGGAGGAAATGTGATGGTAAGGAAAGAAAGCAATGGGATAAATGAAAGGAAAACTGGACAGAGGGAAAGAAAGGAAAAGGAAAGAAAGCAACAAAATAGAGGGAAGGAAAGTAACGGAAAGGAAAAAATGGATAGAAAGGAAAGGAAAGAAGCAACGAGAGAAAGGAAAGGAAAGACATGGAAGGCAAAAATGAAGGAAAAGGAAAATTGGATGGCAGGGACCAGAAAAAAAAAGAAAGCAATCAGAGAAAGGAAGGAGAAATAAGAGAAACTAAAGGATTAAAATAATGGATAAAATAGATAAAATGAAAAGGAAGAAAGGGAGAGGAAAAGAAAGGAAAGGAAAAAGGAAAAATGATGTAAGGGAAAGCAAAGAAAATACATGAATAAAATAAAGGACAAATGAGATGCAGAGGAGGAAATGAAACAAGGAGAGCAGGGAAAGGAGTAGGGAGGGAGAGAGTGGGAAGGCAGAGGAGAAATGGGAAAACGCATTACTGGAGAAGAAGGTGAAGTGAAGACAAGTGGAATTAATAAGGAGGAGTAAAATAGAGCCGCAGTGAAGAGGAGTAGAGTGAAGAGGAGAGGAGAGGAGAGGAGAGGAGCAATGTGCTGCAGCGATCGCCAGCTGTGCCAGGAGACATCTGAAGTAGACTGGACATTAATAAACAGAGACATACAGTACAGTAGCATGCAGCTACCGAACCACTGGCACACGAACACATGCACGATTCTCGCATGTAAATACACCCGATGCATGGGCAAAATGACACTTTTCTCATCCTCTTTCACCTCATACATGACTGTAGTCTTCTATGCCGGGACTTGGCTAGAATCCTGCAGGTCTGAAGCAGGCTCGTAGGCTGCAGATGAGTTGTTTGTGTGGATCAGGTGGGCAACAGATGGGCGAGTGGGTGAGAGCGGAGGAGTTGCCAGACTGGTAGTAGCTTGCCGAGTGCGGCGGTCACTTGCCGAGTGTGAAAAACATATCATTATCCGTCTGAACAGCTGATTTGGTTTCATACGGAGCCGTATGCAGTGGATTTGCTTTCACTGCAGTTGTGTTTTGAGTTTGCTGGACCGTCAGCGCGACACGGCAGATGATTCAGGCATTTTTATTCAGGACTGTGGGGTTTGATTTTTGAAGACAGGATTTCCTACCATCATCATATGCGACTATATGGTTTTTTTATTCTCTCTTTTAACCCGTCTTAAGGAAACAAAGGAGGAATGTTCAATTCCCAGCGCTGCGGGCTTAATTCGTCGTACAGAAGGCTTAAAAATAATATTACCCCCACCCACCAGAATCTTTGTCACAGCTCTAAAATGATTAGTGAGGATTTAGGTCAAAGAAGCCATTAGAGCTCGTCTTATCACACAAAACATCCAATTGGTCCAAGGTATCTGCATCACATGGCGACTGCGCGCCAACCAGCCTCAACGATGATTATTGATAGGGCATAATTGAATCTGTCAGTGATTTCTTTGCTGCTCCGAATCATTTTGCAAAGAAGGTGAAAACTGAATTTTGAATGTAGTTTGAGAAGAGATTAGTTTGATGGAGAATTTCTCTTAAGGCCGTCACGCGTGATTGGTAGACTGTGTAATTATGTATTGCTTTTTAAGCCGCTACTGGCCCGAGCAGATAGTGCTCACACGACACCCGTGACCCCCCAAGACTGGTTATTTCCTCCACCTTAGGGAGCTTCTTTTTTTTTTTCCCTTTTGAAGAAAGTGAGTCTGGACACAGTTGTTAATCATCAATATATGTGTGTGTGTGGGAAAAACGGCTCCAGTTCAATGGAGCCCGCATGTGTCCTCGATCCTACTCGTCTGACCCCGGAGAGGAGGGCGTTCTGAGGCCAGCCCGCCTTCAGCAAGAGCCCTCCGCTCGTACTGAAAGAATGTCTTTGTAGAGAAAGATAAACCGAGCAGTGAGCAGACGAGGACAGAGAACAGAAGCGGGGTGGAGAAGCCATCTATTAGCTACAGATGGGTCTGATAACTGATGAAGGAATTAAAAGGAACACTGACCCTTGAAAGATAAAAAAAAAATGAGAGGCATCCATCATCTTTAACATCCTTTAAAACTTGTTTATTCCGGCTTTTAATTTGAGCTGACGGAGCTTCGCGTGCCCCGGCCGTGCAGGGTGAACAAAATCCACCATTAAGTTTGAGACAATCTTTCACAGGCTGTGTTTACAGGGACACTTCTGCTAATGAGAATAGTGACCCTGTCAGAATACAAATGGCGCATATCGGGACAGTCGGTCTGAACAGGCGGGCGGTGTTAACCTTTGATAATCTGTAAAGTAGGAAAATATGAGCGGCATGTAAATGCTAGTTTTAACCACGGGGGGGTAAATATCTGGTGACGTGACAAATTTCTGTGCAGGATAGAAATAAAGTGGTGGCAAAAACAACAAGCAGAAAGCGGGTTGTTTGAAAAGATGCGTGTGGCACCGTCGAAAATCGTGGGTCAGTCTCGGCCCTCGGTCTTGCCTGGGAAACACATTGCCCCGAAATATTCCAATGGGATGTTCTTTCATCATACTTTTGACCTACTGTAAGAATAAAGAAAAAATCTTACTCAGCATCATTTGGCGCATCTGGATGTCGGCCCGTGTAACTCAATGGCATTTCATTGTCAATACCGCACCCTGTCACTCTAGCTGCACCGCCTCCCCTCGCCTCTTTCGCCCTTAAAACTGCTGAGCCGGCTGCTTTTTGGGCTCTCAGATTCTCTGCATTGTCCTATCAGAGCTAGGCGGTGCTACTCACCTTGGCTTGTTGCTCCCTGACATAATGCACCCCCCGACTGCTGCTGCCGCCGCTGCTGCTGTTGCTGTAGCACTTAGGCTTATTGCAGTTTGACATGAGATATGGGCAACTCCACTATGTCTCCAGTGTCTTGAGGGCCCTTCTCTGTATTTACAGCTTGTGTTTATTACGTTTTGCTTGACTTCTACGTGAGTTGATTGAATATCAGCTATTAAAAAAAATCAACGCGAGTCTAGAATGAAACCATTTTAAATTCTTGGTGCTGATCTAAAAAAGGAACCGATAGCGATCAGGCCATTTTCTGCTAAATTATCTCTCCTGCACTGTTTGCCTTCTTGATCTCTGTTCTATGGGAATCAGATAGCTGTATCTCAGCAGTCAAAGCCTGCACATCAAGGTTAAGGCCGACTACTTGGAGACATCCGTCAACATCAGCTGTACGGTGTCACTGTCCCTCAAATATTTGCCTCATTCTTTTAGACGTTTTGCTATTAATCATTTTGGTTGAGAAGTAAGATGCTGTATCCTTCATAATCAGGGATTGTGAAAGGCACTATCTCAGAAGAAGCTAACAGAAAGGTGACAGAGCCTATAGCCTATTGATGAAAGAATGCTAACGTTGCCTAAGCGTCTGTGGTGACATTAGCAGGAAAATGCTGTATTAAGTGACTGCTAATGTACAGATTAGACTCGCTGCTAATGCAAACCAAACATTTCCTTCTACTACAGCTTCACACTTAAAGTATTTAACTAGCAAGACAGAGGATAACCTTTATTTTGACGTAGTCAGAGCAAATGCAGTGCGTTTTGTCGATATTGTTCATCAAAAATGTGTCTATAAAGCAAGACAACGGTCCTTTCTGGCGTTTTTTGACAGCAAATCAGTTTGAAACATTACAGGGAGTTATGTAACAAGAAGGGGCGGCCACACTGAGCTGTTAGATGAAGAGCTGCAGACGACAAGCTGCTTCTCAGCGAGGTATTCAGTGTGCATTTAAAAACTGATCATGATTGCTCACAGAATAATGGACAACGATTGATGATTGTATGACTGCTTTATTAAAATGACAATAGTTTGGTCCCAGAATTCTATTACTTTTAGTATTAAACCACATGTGCTTTTACCTCCAGTAACTACACGGTGATAAATCAACCAGGACTTCCGTTTGAGATTTGAGCCACTTCAAAACTACTTTAAAGTGACAGCTTTGGCTGCACAGTTGAGATAAACAGCATAACTGTTATTTATCCACCACTCCGAGGAAGGAATGTGGGCTCGAATTACAGTAGGCCCAATAACATTATGAACTTGTAAAGCATGTACTTACACGTTAACTGTGGTTTAACACGCATATTTTTTTTTTCCACAAAGGTTCATTTACAGCTACGACCTTTTGGAATTATTTGTGAACATGTCTTTACAAGCGCAAAACTTCATTGACCCCGCTTTAAACACATACAGGAAAAATATGGGACTTTCATGTCTCAGTGCATTTCGCAACTGTCTCTTTTGTTAACAGATCTTGTTTCCTGACTGTACAAATGACTTGGTTGTGAACCGGTGGCTGTAATTTCAGTGATTCAGCCATATGTTTCTCTGGCGAGTGTTTTTGTCCAGCTGATTTCAGTGCGTTTCCACGTTGCGTCGCGCCGTAAAATTGACGGTGATGAAATGTGACATATGAACGCATCCACATTCTTTAAATTATAATTACTTCTGCGCCTGGGAGGACTGCGCTGCAGCTCTGCACTACGCCTGTTTGCCCAGCTTTCTTTTCCCCTGTGTCCTCCCGGCTTTTTCCCACCGTATGCACACTGCTGGTATTGACCCTCAACCCACTCCATCTCTCCTCCACTCTCCGCTCTGATCCATGACTCACAAAGCCCATTTAACCTTTACCCAGCTAAATGCAAGCCGGCTCTCGGTTTCACTGGCTGCGAGCACCAAATATCTCCATTTCTGTTGTTTCTGCTTGTTATTATATAAGCGTTGAGGAATATGGCTCTTGTCTTTTTCATTTGCTTTGTAGCCCATGTCTACGAACTGTTTATAACATGCAATATATGTCCCGTGAAGAAATTCTTCCCCTTTGTCAATAAAACAACCCAAGAAAAAGAGGAAACAGCCTCATGACTCCCAAAGAAACCCATTTGCTTTGTTAGATATCCTTTCTAGCCATTCATCCGGTCCAGCTATGTGATATGCTACCTGTGAGATATTCACTCTACAAAAGGTCCATTAATAAGTGGAAGAGCAGCTACTTTTCTAAAATGGGTATCACTGACTTTTCCCATGGTAGTTGCCTCTGTGTACACATTCACAAGCAGGTACTACAAGCTATCGGGTGACGAGGGAGTGTCCAGTAACTGCTGGATCACATTAACTCGCACTTGTTCGGTCTGAAATGATACAGTTAATACCCCCGTTCGCCAGTGTTCTTCTATACTTTGTATGGGTGTATGTGTGACTTTCTAAAGCTTGTCAGTACTTGTCTGACATCTTGTGCGACTTGTTTAATGATATTTTGATGATGTTAAACACTGGAAGGCCTTGATGCAATGCTAACGGATTTTGTGGACTGATCATTTGAAGACATGTCTGATGTGAATGTGCCTTCCATTAGAATATACTGTAGGCTACATCTCTCCTTGTGCATAGAAGGCCGATAACACTGTGTACTCAACAATGGAGTAAACAGCAGTGCGCTCATAATCTGGGATTGTCTTGCGAGTATTACCACTGTTGACTCAATCTGGGGGTCATTTTTAAGCTTTTCATTTGTACTCAAATTTGGTGATTTATTTATCATTTCATTGTCTGAGAATGTCTTTAGCCAACATCACACAATTTCACCGGTTCTAGCTTCTTGAATCTGAAAATTAGCCATTCTTTTTGCCCTTCTGTAATATTCAACTAAATATTGGGCAATTTGGGCATATTTCTTATTTTGGACACATTATGGATCATATTAGTGCTGGATTATTGGAAATAAAAATGCAGATGATTTGATCATGAATATAATATTTATTTGAAGATGTCTTGTTTTGGATTCTAAGTGCTTCTCAGACAGTATTTGTTTCAATCATCTTTTGACCATCATTATTCTTAGATGTTTTTTTCTGTTATAGCCTTGCGTGATAATTTTTTAAAGTATTTTTTATGGTGGCAAAAGGGTACACATTTGCCTTTATGTTTCCCTTGACCGATCTAAATCAAGATACCTGAACAAGAAAAATGGAGTGCCATACCAGGCCCTAGCTCTCTGTACTGTATGTGGCGTTAAGGCCGATACATGATTCTTGTCTGCAGTTGTCCAATAAGCTTACAGTGCGTCAGCCCCCGGTCATCATGTTATACGGAGGCTGAATACTGATGTGTGGATTGGTTAGCTTGAACCAGAAAGGGAAAAAACATTGCAGAGCTCACCAAAAACCTTAAAGGGTCAACAACAACACAAACAAGGGCAACAGTGGCCTAGCTTTCAGGTTGTTCTACGCACTTTTGGAACTAACGGACAGCAGACAGCTATAACAGGTAGATGTGCATGTCTGTAGCTCTGCGTAGCACTAGCATTGTACCATGTTGGAGCCTTAGGTGGGCTCAAAAATAAAGTAGCCTTCAATGCTCTTGACTAGTTTACACCACAGGGCTAATGCTGCACGCCGTAGAACGATTGACTTTCAGCTCGCTCTACCCATGAGACATGATTCATGTTTGAATAATTGATGTCCTCTCACATATATATGCAAAAATCTGTCTTATCTTAACCACTTCCACGGCTTTGGTGAATCAAATCCAGGCCAGAAAATACTATACAGGCTGATGAAACATTGAGGGATTTTCCCTTCTTGTCACTAGCACTTGGAAGAACATTTTGCTTCTCATTATCAATTTCAGCTTATTGTGATGTTTCTCACCCATGCCAAAGCATTTGCACACACTAATTGATTAAGTTGATCAGGTATCACAAATCCATAAGTGTCAGGACATGAAGTCCTATTGACATCAAGATTATTGATCCTTTGATTAGGTTTGGGGACCCTGAGGGCGTCCCTGTTTCAGACAGCTGTGTGATCCTTCACAAGCTCATTAACACAAGCTGGATAAAGATAAGTGGGTTAACTCAGTTTATCTTGGTTAGCCAAAATCCCTGCAGTCATTTTGTAAGATGGATCCTCCTCTAGCCAAAAGAAGGGGCTTCAATTCCCACTAGAGCCAAAAGACTTTCACTGTCAGTCACATTTAAATGCACAAGAGACACAGAGCTGCTTTCTAATACATAATCTCTGTTTGCTGAATCTGACTCCTCATCCAAACACTTCATTCCACTTTTACCAACACTGAAACACAGATGGAGTTGTAGACTGTCCCAATGTAAACCCTGTGCTGCTTTGCTGTGAGCTACACTCATTAGCTCAGACAGCGTCTGTTTTTAGAGTACCAATGTGCTGACTGGAGCCTTTGTATAGAGATAGCTACAGCCTCTCTTTTACTGATGGGTCCATGCAGTCTGGCTTGCCACGAGCTAAGCACCGCTGGCCAAAGAGGCAGTGGAGTCCTGTGGGCAGCCCTGAATAGCGGATGCTTGTGTCTATGTGTGAGCAGCGAGAGATGGAGTGATAGGAAGCTGCTAGAGTCGGCTATTTGAGTAGTTCCATTACAAAGTTTTACAAATGAAAAGATTTCCTCTTGGTGTTATTGATCTTGGCTCGCATTTCTTTTTCTTATATCTGTCTTAAAAGATAACCTGTCAGAGATGTAGTCATATAGACTGGCCTCGGGAAAGTTTATTTTTCTTTATTAAAGTGTAGCAGGAAAACTTTCCATACATGTGAGCATTGAACTTTTGTGGTTTACAGAAGGTACTTGCTGTTGGCTCAAGGATTGATCTTGTACACAAGCAGTTGTGGTGGTTTCATTTTGTATTCATTACCATTGTGGTTTAAAACTTTGGTCCAAAACAAGGTTTGAGCCCAGAAAAAAATATATTTAGCTCCAGTCTATGTCAACGCGAAACTACTTCTTAGATCTTCCGTGTGGGCAGTTAAGTTAGTGGCAGCAGATGATGATACAGCTGGAGAGATGTTAACCAATTACTATTAATTTGGCTGCAATGAAAACAAACCGCATGCTTAAAGCTGGTGCAGAATTTTCACTCATAAAGAAATGTCCGTTAGATTAAAGCCATTGCCAAACAAGTGCATGCAGTGCTGATTAAGCTAATCAGTGTCAGGTAAAGCCATCTCTATTTTGCAAGATTTTTAAATCTGTTTTCTGTAGCAAAACATTTCTGTGTCCTAGCAGTGTGTTTCATGTCAACAAGAAATGATTGTTTGTCAGAGCTGTAGAAGGGAAGTAGGAAAGATGGAGTAGGCTAAATGCTACAGCTATTAGAAGTATAGTGGAGCCTGCAGTGGAAAAGCAAGTTACAAATGTAACTCGGTTCTATGAATTTACCATCTATGGTGGTCAGGAAGAATGAAATAGGATCTAGGAGGTGTCTAGCAAGAAAATTATCAGAAGGGATTGGGCAACCGTAGGCTGTAGCCATACGTCATGCGCACGTGTTTTTTTGTAATAACTATCGCCACCTGAAGGGGGAGTCAAAAGTCCCACAATGTAGCTTTAAGAGCAAGGTGATTCAACATAGAACCTGCAATAACATTTATTTTTTTCGTCAATTACAGCACAACAAACCCAACACTGACGTATCACTTTAGCTTAAATGGCCACAAACTAGGGAATGTCTAGCTCTTTAGTGGCTACTTAGAAATAGAAATACAAAACATTAAGCTGGCAGATACTACAATGCTTAACTGTGTAGTCATTTCATGATATGTTGTTATTAAAGAATGAAAGTAAAGACCTTATTAAAGGTTTTATTTGGCTAGTTTTAGATCAGACATTTTAAAGTGTGCAGTGTAACTGCGATTTAAGAAACTGTGATTTTAGGAAAACTGACCACGGCCGTAAATAGGTTGAAGTTCTGGAGTCTGTTCAGAAGAGGTGAAGAAAGGAAGAGGTGTTGATCGTTGTAATTTGAGGAAAGGGAAGAGATTGGCAGGTGTGAAAGGGATGGCACTTGAAATATTGATTTTCTTTCTTCTCCAAAACATGTGATGGTGACAAAGGGTAGCTGTAGTCAGTCCCCCTTAGTGCAGAGATTGGTGTCAAATAATGAGGAAATTAGGACACATGCTTCCTCAGTGGAATATTATCTACTGTGACACAAATGTGTCACATTAGTGTATATATATATATATATATATATATATATATATTAGTACAAGCATGAAATTAGTCTGTTGTAAACCTGTGTGTTTCTTGAGTGTCTCAGACCGATGTGGCTCTCTGGTTCATTCCGTCTGCTGGATTTGACTGCAGGTGGATGTTGTTTCAATGCAAATTTGTTTAATGAAAATCAAATCATTGGTGGAAAGCAAATAAAGTAGGCGTGTGTGCACGTTTGCATTCATGTGCATGTCTGTGTGAATCCATGTGTGTGCCCTTTATAGATATACTATGTGTGCCCAGTTCATGGTACAGTGATCCTGTCCACCGCAGTAAGGAGCAAACAACAACACTGTACTGCTGAACCATGACAGCATCCAAATAAGTCATACCAAGCTCCTTCCTTTTGCTGCTCAGGTGTGGTCACGACTCTCGGCCGTCACACAGTTCAGGTCGGCCTCGGGAGACATTTGCACATGGGTTTTGTAGCTTCATTAAGGCTTCTTTTGTCGTCCCACAACAAAGCTGACAGCTGCGGAGACGAAAGCCACGTGAGGGGAAACTGAGATTTATACGACCCCAAGGCCTGAATAACAAAGACAGCACGTATTAATGCAAAAGCAAAGCCCACAAACACATTCATTTGGTACACATGAAAGCACCAGCAAGTGCGTAATGCTGCTGTTTAGACAGCACTCGGTTTTGTCTCTTTGTTGCCTGGAGTCCTTGTTCAGAAGTGGACTGCTGCTGTCAAGTTTATCCATCATATTGAAGCACATGTTTTAGAGCTTTTACAATCAATGAAGGGCAACTGCTAAGTGGAGGGTAATTAGTCACTTTGCGTTAGGCGTGTACATGCACAAACACACAGACGATTACAACTCCACCCAATCCTGCATGCCGTCCATATTAGCATTCCACTGTTGTCGCCTTCACCTGCTGGTACTGTCCTATCCGAACTGTTGTGCATGTATTTTTAACACTGAAACTAGAAAAGCTATAAAAAATACATGAATATGGTATGAATTTTCCACCATCTTATTCCTTAACTGTCTCTAATTGTTGTTGGCTTGAATCAAAACCATGAGCCCTAAGTAATTTCAAGCATAAGCTCATGGACTTGTGTCCTTTAGATTCTTTGATGACCTATTAATGTAGAATGGTCGTACCGTCATGCTGTGAACATTTTTGCTTTGGCTCACAAATGGCTGCGGTGTTGGGATTGATGCTGACATGAAATACCATGTCTGATGTGCTGTCAGCAGCCTGATTCATACCCACATATATGCATGGAAGCCCTGAGGGAGACATTCTTGAAAACGGAAAGCAAGACAAAATGCTGTGCCACGTGCTCCTTGATTCATTTCTAAAAATAGCAAATTCAGTAATGTCATCTCCTGTCGTCGCTGATTTCCAGTCGAGATCTTTCATCTAAGAGGCTTTTCTCACATGATTGCTGCAGGGTGTAACAACCACACAGCTGTCAGGTGCATTTTTCTTAAATGATAAGTGTGCTACCTAGTATGACAAAGCCACAATCAGGCATCGGTTTTCATGATGTGACTTTGCTGAGAAAATCTCATTTACTTTCATCTCACTTGGTTACAGCTACACTGCCAGACTTATGTAGCGAGTGCAATCACCGACACAGAAAGCTTTCGTGTTAGCTTGTCGCTCTCTCGCCACAGTGCTAAGCCTGAGAACAAGTTGTTTTTTTTTTTAACAAGGAGTCCTAATTTAATGAGATCCCATTGTGAAATCCCTCTCCAGTGACGTTACTAATATTAGGAGGCCTCGATCCTCTGTTCTCCTTCTGCCTTTCCCTCTGTTAGGCGGAAGATATGCAGTCAATATTAGACGTCTCCCAGGCATCCTTCAGGTCCTTGCTCTTTACTGTTTGCGCACCCCTGTCAACAAGCCTTTTGTTCCCACTCACTCTCATTTCCACTGTTTCTCATTGCATTCCTCTCATTTTGTTTCCCATTGCCTTCTTTCGCATCTGTCTCAGTCTTTGCCTTTCCATTATATCCCTTCTGTGTTGCTTCCCTAGATAAGATGGTCTCCAGGGTGCCGGCTGCGTTGACATTGCTTTAGCTTGTTTCTGACATGGCGTGCCACTGATGGCCAAGTCCTGCTCTGTTAAGCTCCCCTGTGCTTTTCGGCTCTCTCCGTGGTGATACAAGTTTCTGCCTAGTGTCCTTAGCAATGATGACTAGCATCAGGTCTTTTGTAGAAGATGGTGGAATACTATAGTACATATTTGAAAGTGGGCATCTAGAACATTTTAATTTAAATAAAGACCTACGATGTAACTGTTTGTTCTCTGGAGGGTCGCAGGGCAGCTGTCATTGGGCGAGAGGGAGGGTACGTCCTGGACAGGTCGCCAGTCTAACGCAGAGATACAGACAGTCTCTGGAGGTGGGAGGAAGCCGGAGTACCCGGAGAGAACCCACGCAGGCAAACAGCCTGAAAGATGAATCCAGCAGCTATTATCTCTTTATTACATGGGTATGCGTGATGTATGTATGTTTGCATTAAATGAGATTGTGTACCCTTGGGTGGCATCCCCCTGCACAGACTGCAGAAACTGACATCAAACTCTATGGCAGGCCTCTCCCTCACTGCGACTATTTAATAGAGTCAAGCGTCACATGGTGAGATATTTCATCTGTATTCATGGTGGCCCGTCTTCTTCAGTCATCTTGCAGATCTGTTTCTGCAGTCTCTCCGTTTCTCCTTTTGTTGTTGCAGACCTCCCAGCCATGTTTCTCATCCCCCTTCTCTCTTGGTTTAATACACTCCTTGTCTTGAGGATTTAACTCAAGTCTGATGATTGGATCTAACCCCATGAGAACTCATACCTGGACATTTTTACAATATGCTCCCTTCAGATGAATAAAGCTTAGCAGAGGATCGGCAGCACAGGAATGCTACTGCCTACTGGTCTTTCATCTTGATTTATCATTCTTGCTCTTCAATCTCGGTTTGTATGTGTGGCATCTTGATGACTCCATTGTGCGGCATTGAGTGGGAACCACAGGGATGGGGGAATTGTCCCTCTAACCTCTGGAGGTTAAAAAAAACAAACATTCGCAGGCAGTAAATCTCTCTGATTAAACCGAGCTCTGAGACTGCTCTTTTTGTGCGGGTCTGGACTATGTGTGTTGTCTGTCATCTGAAGGATGCTCACAGACTGATAAAAAACCCCTTGGAATAGTCATGGTAACCAACCCCTCCTGCTCAGAGAGACATTAAAATTACACAGAATGGGTTTGGACTCCAGATGAGACTTTAAATGCCCCTGGTAATCTGGCCAATCTTCAATGCAAGACTGTTTCATAATTTACAAATTTTCTAGTGCTCATCTTTGTCAATACCCTAAAATATTCAAGCTGTGGTTAAAGTGTACAAATGTAGAAAACGTTGCAACAAGTACTGCACAACTTTAGTTTTAATTTTCATATCCCGATCGACCCCAGAAAGTGTTTCAGTCAGCCAAGAACTATCAAAGAGGAAAGTGTCATGGACTAGTTTCACAACCATACCAAAAATTTACCAAAAATGTTTTTGTTCATTTCCATATCAGTGTTTTATTGATGTGATCTGACTTAAAATAAATGCAAAAACAGTTTTAATGTCTCTTTGCCTAAGGCAGCAATGCATCTCGATGACACAATAACACGGTGCACTAAACGCAACCTGGCAACCATCTTAATAAGGCAATTTGTCATTTTCTGTGACTAAAGGAACGTGTAAACAGATGTGCATGGGCACACACATACACACACAAAGCAATAAACATCCAAGGCCTACACCACAACCTAATGCACAGATGGAATGTCTGATACGAAACAAAAAGGCTTCCGGCTCCTATAAGCGAGACATTTGTTGGCATCCAGGTGCATCTGTCCACACAGCTGACATCCTTGTCATTGTGGATATGCTTCTTTTTTTTTTTTTCTGATTTTACCATGACGCTGGGAGGCAGTCGCAAATCCACGCAACCCTTTCTCTTTGCTAATAAAGGGCTGATAGCCAGTGATTGTATAAAGAAACATTTTGCATCAGACTTCTGTGTGTCCCGCTGTTTTTACAGTCTTCATTCTTGCCAGTAAGGGAATATCTTGCACAATGTCCTTGCTGTTAGCAAAAGACCCCTATTTACAGCCAGTTAGCCTAGCTTTCGGTTTGCAAACCAGTTTGAAAGTGCGTCGCCGCCAACTACTCCTACAAACTACCTGCACAGTTAACATTGGTTACATATTGTAGCCCCAGATTCTATGAGTGTAGGCATAATGCATTGCTGGAAATTGGTATCAGGTTATATCAGAGTTGTTTCATGAATACAAGTACATGAGCAGTATCGGGCGGAGTTGGGCGAGGCTCAACCGTAGGTTCACAATTAACAAATGAGAGCCATGGCTGTTTAAATGCAAATTCCCTTAACAATATAGCCAGCAATAGCATCGAGGCTACAAAGGGCAGCAGACCTGTGCATATTTGTGTCTTTTGTGTGTTTCAAATACTACAAAGGAATGAGATAAAGGTAGACACGGGTAAGGAGGTCAGGCAGTCGGGGCATGTGCCAAGTGTGTTTTCCGGGCAGCTGCTGCCTACGCTGATTGCTGAAGTCTCTTAGCCTAAGGGATTACAACAAACACAATAATTTCTCGTCGTGCCTGGGGTCAGTTACTCTATCAAAGTCTGAAAAATCACCCCCTTCTGCCACACACACAGCAAAACATTTAGCTGCATGTCGTTTACCGGCTCCCAGTGGATCCATAAACTCAGGAAGCTAATTGAAACAGGGCATGGATAGTAAATCAAAGTGGTACTGCACTTTGTGACATACAGGCCTTGGGACGTAGAGTTTTGCTAATCAGACATCTTGATCATACTGTAGTTGGTGTAGTGAAGAAACGTAGCGAGAAATTATGCTAGTTAATAGGAATAGAGTGCAGTGACAGTGGGAATCGGCTCTTTGCAGTGATCAGTTTTAGTCATATTAGGTAGAGAAGAATGACCAATGTTTCACTAGATTTGAGTGTTTCACCCTTTAAAAAAAGAGACCAGATGAGATCAGATCACTTCAGTGTTACGAAGGATTCGTAAGCTGAGCATAAAGGCTGCTAACAGCTAACTAAAGAATCGCTTACCACCATCTGTAATGCTTTCCAATTAACGGGTTATATCTTACGGGTAAATGACTCAATTCACCGGGAGAAATAACATCTTGACGTCAAATATGCAAGATGCGCTAACATGCTGCGGTTGTTAGGTAGATAGCTAGCATGCGCACATAAGAAGATCCCCTCTAACTCCCTGCAAGCAAGTGAATAAATATGTTAACCAAAATGTCCTGTGAAAAGAAATGGCATTCTTTGTTGTTGCGTGGTATCCTTGTCTGTATGTCTCTCTTGTTGTCTCCATGGTAACATGTCGGAGCATGAGGTCAGCTCTGCTAGGTTTGCTTTCCTCTCTGCTTACTCTCCGTCTCCTCCTCTCCCTCCATCCCCCCTCTCTTGCGCTCTGATGATGAAGCGCTTTTAGATTTGCCCGTTAATAATGCATGCTTCTGATCCCCACTCACTCTTCATTTTTTCATGTTTGTTCCCTTTCTTTTTTTTCCCTTACTCTATCTCACACACACTCTCTCCCCCATCATCTTTGCAGTGCCTCCCCTTCCACAGTTTTCTGACGCCTCGGTGTATTTCTGTCTCCATTCGTTAACGTCTCAGACTCTGCCCCCCCCCCCCCCCTTCTTTCTTTACCCTTATGTGTCTATGCCCCCTCTTGTCTCACTTCAATTTGTTTCAGTTCAGCTGAGATGAGATCAATGCAGCTCAGTTCAGATCAGTCCACGATATAAAATTCATTCAGTTCAGTCAGTATATTTTATTTTTTTCCAGTTCTAGTTAGCCTGATGAATGTTTCATGTACTTCAGGTGAAATGTGGTAGCAAAGGCTTAGGGTTGAGTCATTGGAGTTCCTCCAATCTCTCTCTCTGTGTCACCCGTGTCATTGCAAGGCCTTCAGTGGAGAGACTCATCTTTTTATATATCACCTGACAAGTTCAGCCTCATCCTCTACTCATTAATGACTACTCACGTAATTCTCCACCGTTCTCCTCTGAGCTAACTACACTTTTAATGGCACCGTGTCTAAACGGGCCAGCGTTTCTTTGTCCATCACATTTGTTTTGCTAATGTGAGATGAATGGAGAGTCTCTGAGGAGATTATGATAATGCATTCGCGGTCACGAAGGGTTGTCTTTTCGCTAGAGGTGGGTGGGTGGGGGGGCACCGTTATTATGTGTGCGTGTGTCGCCGGGTAACCTTTCACTTGTGTGTGTCCCCTGCTGGAGGTGAAGGTAATAAAAAAAAAAAGTATGACGGACACATTTTGGTTATTGATTGAGGGCCTTGTGTTCGGCAAGACGCAGTCATTTACTAGATATTCCCCGGAGAGCTCGGAGGACGTGACAGTGTATTGTACACTGGCCTTATGTGATGAATGAACTGACGTCTGTTAGCTTTGTGGACTGAATAATTCCCTTTATAAATTAAAGGCGCTTTTCATCTTTTTAAAATACAATATTGTCAACAAAGGAATTGAGAACCATGAACAGTTTAAACTATTTTTACAAACAGTGCTCCCTTGCTTTCTGTCTTACCTGATGTTAATGGAAAGATTCAGGTCAAAGTTTGCATGAGTGCAAGCGGTGATAGATTTTGACTAAACATTTCTTTGCCAAATGAATTGTAATGGAAACGTTGGTGCGCCATAATGTCAAAGGGGACAAAGCAGAAGTAGAATATCTTTTATAATGTTACAGTTTTCATTTACAGTGGATACTTGACCTTTTGTAGTAGTTCTATTTCTAAAACCGATGGCAAGAGATTTTCTTATTTGGGCTAAAAACAACCCCATTCAAGAATCTTTTCCTCTTTGTTGCAGGTTTCTACAACCGTCTGAAGACAAGCGTCAGCTGAGATTTAATCCTCACTGGTGAGTTTTAAATTATGTTTTTGGTAACCTCTGATTTCTTGTTTAATATTGATTTGAGGCTGTTATCTCATTGCAATCGTCTCTAGGTATAAACAACACTGTTATGCAATTATATACTGATCAGGTTGCAGTTTACATCTACTGTATGTCCATACTCTCATAATAAACATAGTGAAGACTCTCAAAGAACATAAGTGCTTTTGAAGAACTTTTTAGACAGAAAAATATCAATCCTCCTCTTATCCTGGAAGACATTGTGCCATGTGTTTTGTAAGGTCACCGTGACCTTGACATTTGACCTTGTGCCACCAAATTCCACACACTTCAGATCCACGTTTGTGCCAAATTTGAAGAAATCCTATCAAGGCGTTCCTGCGAATCGCCCTCACAAGAGCAGGTTGGCCTGCGTCCGTACGCGCATACATACATACGGTCAATATGAACACATAGTGCCTCCGGGGCAATGATACCTCTGGTTGCTTGTGTCGAAGCAGAAAAATGGGTCACCGAGGTTCAAAAACTGCTTATACTTTGCTTTTGCTCACTCACAATGCTGCTGCAGCTGGTTATTCTTTGCTCGTGTGTCTTATGTTACGCACTGATGGTACTGAAAGCGTCAGCCAGATTCTCCCTTGAATACTCTTTGTATTCAACTTTGGATTTTTGCTGATGGCATGTCTAGCCCGGTGTACGTGCTTTTATGTTTTGCATCTTCGGTTGTATTTTGCTCAGCATCGCAATCAGGCGGCACTACGTACACAACCCTACACAGTTAGCTGGTAAATAGTCATACATTAGATCCGTTGCTAATGGACCTCGGTGGGTTTAATAATCCCTCCAAATCATGGGCGTACTTCAAATGAGAAAGGTCAGTTAGCATGGATGAAAAGTGCTGAGTGTTAAAACGTGACTCACTGCTGGCAGTGACTGATTTATAGCCTTTGCAGTCTTGGCTGTGGCCTGTTTGTTTCTGCAGTATGTGCAGTCAGCAGAGTGTAAGTCAGCAAATAAAGAACTGTAGCTTTATGCTTGTTGTGTCCTGTGTGCGGCTGTGATTTAAGCATTCCCCACTAATAACCACTAAATAATAATAAAATATTACTGATTTTATATAGAGATATTAATTGCATTCGTGTAGAAACTCTGGACAGTCAGTTGTCAAAACAATATGACCACAGCCTGAAAGGCGAGAGGACAATATGATTACCCAGCATGGGTTTGAACACAAGACTTTATTTGAATATGACTGGAAAAATACGAGCCACATGTCCTGGCATCACCTGCTGCTCACATGCTGCCGAACGCCCTCTGTTGCACACACAAACAGAGAGGTGGGCAGCGCATTGATGCCATTTAACAGGCTCATCGACAAGCAATGAAAGTCCACCAGAAATGATATAGATTACTTCTCCACTCGCAAATACAAATGTTAGGAGAGGTACAGAGATTTCCTTCGCCGTGGGGTTAGGGTTAGCTATACGATACAACAGAATCGCCACTTCAGTGCTGAGCAGCAGCAAATATAAGACTTGTATTAATGAGCGCAGATAACAAGGCTCCGGAATACAGCATGCTGCATCCACCTTTTGGAAAAAGTATAAAACATATTTGTCAGAAGGGAGCAACAGTCTTAGTAAGTAGAGCACGCTCAGTGGTATTACATAACACATCACTACCACGTTTCCACCTTCTATTACTATCGTTGTTACCTGAATAGTCCCATAAGAGCCCTCCACTATATTGCACCGAGCCATAATTTTAACAGTTAAGTCATTATCGCTGCAGTTTATTTGACTGGAAAGATCTCATGGAAAAGTGGTTTGAGTTCAGTTATCGTATGATGATGATGGCTCTCTGCTCCTTCAGCTTCCCCTCTCCTCCAGTCCACCCCTCTCTATGAGTAATCCTGACGAACAGATGGGTGGAGGAGAAAAAAAAAAAAAAGAAGAGGCCGTGCCAGCTTGTTTCACTGCTGCTATAACACCGTCAATCAGTCCCCTCCCCCTCTCAACCCCTGCCCCGTTCCCCATCATGCCCTTTTCATTCCCGTCAACATTTCAGCCTGCTCTGACTCAATCTTTTACCCCCCCAATTCTCCCTCTGTCATTACTTTATGCTGATATCTGCCCTGCCAGCTCTGATTGGTGTTACCAATTGGCCCATCGATCATACCGGGTGTGATTGTTTGTCTGAGCATCCATCTGCACCACAGCTACCAGTCATAAAGGAAATCAAACAGGTTAAACCGCCTTCGCCCCGAAGGACGTACAGAGCCACACACAGCAGCTCATTTAATAGTAAAGTGCAGAGTCACGCATCAAGGCCACGTGCATCTTTCTGCTCATCAATACCTTTTACCTAGCAGTAGCACCGCAGGAATACCAACGAGACTTGGCTCGTTTACAAGCCCAGCTGGATTTATATGTCCACAGTGTGCCACACTGTATTAGAATGAGATCGAGTATTGATTTTAGCTCCTTTTAGCCAACGTTTCAAACTCACATTTTCACAGTTCACACGGGCGCAGGACGCCCCGCAACGGTTTTCTTCAGCTAGCTTCTGACAGTACAGCACATCTTAACCAGCGAGTTAGAAAAACATGTTTCTTTTAAATTGTATTAGAAATGGGTTTCCTTTATTGACTGACCGATTGTGCAGATGAGTTTATGCTGTAATGTTGACTCGATCATTAGAGGTCAATGGCATGGGAGCGGCATTGTGAAACCTGATATCAGTCTGGAGCGGAGTACGCTGGTTAGATAAGGTGTCTGAGGTAAAGAGAGGGAAGTTAATGACTGAAAAATGAGCTATCGAAGGATGAATGCACTGACTGCAAGCATTTCATTCTGATTTTTGTTCAGCTCAAATATGATATTTGCAGCAGTAATTGACATTTATAATCAGAGCATTGATGCAGCGAATAAATCATTAGACTTGAGGATCCCTCAGCCTGTCACACACAAATAAACAAACAACTGACTGAACCCCAGGGCTTGTTGATGTGATGACCTTAGACAGGCGAGTCCGGCACTCACAAACACACGTTTGCACACATGCTCGCACATCTAACGCCTGGCCGAGCCAGCGGCGGAGGACAAACCGGTCCAAAAGCAAAATGGCAAAATGTGTGCAATTGTCCCAAATATCACAGTGTTATCATCGGATGTCAGATGAAGTGAATTTTAACGGCAGCCATCAGTAATGGCTTTTGATGAGTCACACATGGATGAGTCCTTTGTTTTAAAGCTATTATCGTTTTCAGAGCGATTCCGGTTTAATTACATAGCCATGATTTAACAAAACCATATTTTAGAGTAATTTGTCATATGTAACGTTCATGGTCTGTATTTTAAATTCTCGTTCCTTATTTTGTTTTTATTATTACAAATTATAGCGAGCTCTCTCTTTCTTTCTTTTTTTTTTAAAGCATTTATTTGTTGATTTTCATCACAAAAGGAACACTGCAGCTTGTGTTCATAGTCCTTTGTCAGGCAGTGGGAATGATAGCTTCAGAGGTATCCTGCCCTTCCTATTTTCTCACCTTCTGTTACATGAATGTGCCTGGAGCAAAGCTGTTAAGATTTACTCCATACAAGACAGGGCTGCTTCCCTGAATAGGAAAAAGGGGAATGACAGTAAGGTATTCTTTTTTCTTTGGCAGGTTTGGGCCATTCATATTGGGGATTTATGAATGGTTAGAGATGGATGGGAATTTACTGCAGTTAGAAGTGATTATGGGGGATGGGGTCGGCAGATGATCATCTTCATGCAGGAGACATGTACAAAATAACATGATCATCATTAAAGCACAGAATTACAGAGAAAGGCATTACGTTTCTCTTTCACTACTCATTCATGAACATACTCGTTCTCTCCAGATTTGAGTGTCAGTCTAATATGATGTCATTAAATTACAGTTTTCATTCCCAGCCAAAGAGTGTCCAGCCGATGTTAATTCCTCGTTGGGCGGAGGATCACAAAGATGTGTCATTCACTGACCCTTTCAAATACACCCCTGACGGGCTGGATCAGTTAATTTAAGTTGCCCGTGTTCTCCCGCCAGCTACAGCATGAATCACCATTTATATTAAAGGCTGAAAGGCCACAAAGTTTGACTGTATTAAGCTTGAAGAAAGACAGCTCGGACCAGTTGTCACTTGTCACAGCAGCTAGTGTGCGGGGATTACATTAATTTTCACGGTCATCAGTTGTGCCACTGAATTGCATTTGGGAGCCTTCTTCTTCCATCTCAATGACAGATCAAGCGGTAACCCCTCGGGCAAAAAATAAATAAATAAAGCTAATACAGAAGCATCAAATAATACTGTTCTTAGTGACCACTTGAGGCTTTCTTCACTCAACCCACACACACTCCCCGAACACACTACAACCCTTTACCCATTTTTTAATTAGCCAGGAGTTATAGGTGGTTTAGACTTCTGTGGTAAGTTGGCGCAGAAGCTACAGCGACAGCGCACAACGCTACCCAGACCCCAGCACTGACGTGCACCTCCCCAGAATTGTAAATAGGAGTTGTGATTGGTCCACTTGGTAGTAGTGTGTTTCTGTAGTATTTCCGGCTGCTTCTCCATCTCTGCAATTTTCGAATCGATAGTTTTGGATGAATAAAGATGGAACGCATCGAGGAAAGGTTAACTGAGGAAGTTTGGACACACAAACATTTCACCATTGCTGAAAGTGAAACCGGAAGTAGAAACAAAAATGAACATGATTGGCAAAAAAGACACATCGCCAAGTAGCATTTGGGTGGTGTTTTTACAGAGCCAGCCAGACTGACGAGCACACAAGGATAGGCTACATGCGTAGGTTACGGCATGTCCCGCAGTACTTTAAATGAGCCTTTAGGTAGAGTTAGGTGTTGGCAAGTTGAATAAACGCTCTTCAGGAAACTTATAGGTGACTAATAGGCAAAGGACAAAGTTGGAAATGCATTTTCAAATGAGTACTGCATGCGACTGGAAACCAGGTCAAGGCGTACATGTAAATAATTTCCATCATCATAACAGTAGATGCTGGTGACATGTCTTTTATTGCCGGAGGTGTCAACTTGTGCCCTTGAACACCCCTGCCATTTCAGCATTATGCCAGCGGTAAACAACGAGAAAGGACAATAGGTCCCGTGGGTCAGTGTCAGGGCTGCAGATGGGGGGCAGGCATGGCCTGGCGCATGCTGACCATCAGCACTTCACAAAGCCCCAGAGAAAAGCAGGCACCGGGGGATTCAGCGGATGATGCTAGAATAACTGACCCTAAAAGGGATAGCCCTCTGTGTGTGTGTGTGTGTGTGTGCGCAGGGATAGTTTGTTTGGAGTAGGTGGCGGTTTGTGATCCGGTTTGGGGACTACTGGAGACAAAGGTCCTGCCAGATCTTACTTTTCATTGTAGTGAAGTGGATTTAGTGTAGTGAAAGCTCCTCTTGCGTTAACTTTCAGTGTATCAGACTGCTCCTCTGATGGAGTCAGCAGTTACATCATGACGCTCTGTTGGTTCCAGTTATGGAAAATGAGTAAAGCCTGCTGGTGTGCTCTTGAATTGCTTACAGGTCAAAAATAAAAGAATATAACGCTGTAGTTTTGGTTGGCTGCTGGTTTAAAGGAATGTTGGTCCTCTTCCCTGTGTAAACCATATCTGTAATACAAGCAGGCCATTACCTCACCCAAGTCTTTCTTATAGCCAACTCCACACCTCACCTGTGCATTTCCCAGTATCTGATATTTGTTTGACAGGATACTCAGCTTGTATATCACCCTGCATAGCTTCACTTTTGCTTGAATGCTTTATTTCCATCGCTCATATGAACTCTCTCTTTTCCTTCCAATCTAACAAAGGTGCAACCCTAGCCGCCTATTGTGCCTAAGTAAATGATACTTAACCCTGTAAAAAGATATGAAACGGGAAGAAATGGCCCATCTATTGAGGCAGATTAGCGAGGCAGTGCTACCTGTTGTTTTCCTCCCACATCTCCACAAAGTCTAGTCAAAGCTTTGTCCCAAAGAATGGACACTTTCTCACCTCACAAGGAGCTTTGCTTGTAGTAGATTTTGTAGTAGTAGGGTTTGGCAAGGACAGAGAAAGAAAGACGGAGATAAGGGGAACAAGACAGAGCAGACGGTAAAGCTATCAAATTGACAGATACAAGGATTGAGAGTTTTTCTGCTCAGGGTCAGACCTTCTTCAGATGTTTACACAGAGGACTTGTAGGTTAGCATGTCTGCTGCTCATGGTCTGTCTAACGCACGTCTGTCTGGTATCCATCTGCAGGGCTTTCATTTGGGGGATGTGAGTCACTCTCTACAGATGCTGGAAGACACATTTTATTGAGTTTGAATGTCTTACAGCTAAGTTCGCTTGTGAACATGATTGAATTAAACATATAGAATGCTACATTTATTAGCTAAAGTGTATGATATCTAACTTGGGTGTTGGTGGAGACCAAAAGCTGAGCTACACGGAGGACTATTAAGTTAGGTTAACAGGTTTCTTTATGCTGTTGCCAAGTGCTCATAGAAGTATATCAGTAAAGGGATTACGCTTCATACACAAGTGAAGATTTCCCGATAGGCACCTGTACCTACTTTCAACCACAATTAAAGGATTAGTTGTGTAAGTACTACGAGCCAGTGAGGATGAGTTCCTACCTCGGACATAGTTTGCACAAGGCAGTTGTTTTGCACCGTGTTTTCTTTTCCACTTTATTTTTAGAAGCCCAATAACTGGAATTTAGTTACAGTTTAGTTTTTGTTATAGTTTCATTGGTGCTTGGAAAGACGAGACGAGCCTTTCTCCTCTGGAAACTTACAGCGGAATAACGAAATGCAAAGTGTGCCTTTCTCCGGTAGCAGTGATATGGGAGCTGCAATTCATTTCCATGTATTTGTGGGAACTCTCATGGCTCAGAGCTCCCAGTCTACTGACCTGGTTACTGGAGAAATTGTAACAGAGCCACGGCAGTTCAGCATAATGTGGTCAGTGTGTTTTCTGATGCGTTTCCCTGCTGGCTCCCCAAAAGAAGTGAAATCTTAGCCTGCCCTGATGTCACGTTTAAGTTCACGACAGACTGCAAACAGGTCATTGTTCTATCGGTTATGAACAAACAGCAGTCTGCCCATGTATGTGGAGCTACGGATGAGAGAGCAAACCCTCCGGTCCAGTCCAGATGAAAGCAGTCTGACTCAGTCTCAGAAATATCTCCGTCACTATGATTTGATGTGACCGCAGATGACTGTGTTTTCCATCCCTCCCTCCGATTCTCTCCCTGCTCCGCTTCTCCCTCGTCCCTCATCTGTCCAGTCATCCAGGCTGTCATCTCTCAGTGTGTCTCTCTGTGTGACTGAAGGCCGTGTAGTGACCGACTTAGCACGTTGCTTCGGGGTTTGCAAACTGAGAGGCAGAAAGACTGTTGGGTTTGTATCAGCTGGTTTCACATCTTTGTTGTTGAGGATGGCTGGCTCTGCTTCTGATGGATGCTTTTGTCCAGGGTCATTTCAGTGAGAGCAAAGGGAAGTTAAATGTCTTCGGCAAAGAGATCGAATCAACATGAATGGCGAAACTGAAGTGTTTGAGTATGCAGGGACTGATGAAATTCATTGGGCGACAGTAAACAGGTTCAAAAATTAACTATTGCCAGAAGCCAGTTAGCTTAGCACAAAGACATATCAACATAGGAGCGCTATCAATCGTGTCAACTTTGCAAGAAGGCAAATAAACATTTCTCCAAATTGTTTTAAACTACAATAAGACTGGAAGCGGTGTTTTAACTTTCAAATGTAAAGAACTGCTTTTCACATCAGCTCAGTACGTGAGTGTGCAAAGCAAAATAGGGAAAGGATCCAGGTTGCTGAAGGTCAGCGCATGGTGTACATATAAATGGGCACACCAGTGGATTAATTCAGTGGCGTACGTGGTGTGCAGCCTCACCCGTGAGTTACATTTTATCCGTGCTTATATAATACTGCAGTGTTGAGGCTTCCGTATGGGTTTGTGGAATATTGACTCATCCCTTAATGGAGACTCCTTGTATACTGTTGCAACCTCACATGCAAAACGGACTAGTGGTATAACATAAGCTGAACAAGTTTCCTGTAAACTTTGCAGAAATATGAGTGTCAGCTGTTGAAAAGGCCCAGAACATGCCGTGACACTGGTATGAAGGGATGGCAGAACACAAAATGACAGTGAAGTAGAGGAAGGACGACAAACAGAGGAAAGGACTGAGTGGTCAAGAAGGAAAGGCAGTGCTTGGGGGCGACTTTTTGACCTCCGGGCTTTGACCCCTGAGTCAGTAAAAATAGGAAAGAGACGGATGAGTGCTGACCTGCCCACTAGCGTAAGTCATCCCACTCATCCTCCTCTGAGTGTTATCATCACCATTGTTTTTTGTTTGCAGCCTCGGAGCAAATGAGCAATGAGAAAGGATTTTTGCCGATTTAGCTTCGGGATGAATGAAGGACTTGTGTTTAATTGCGCTTTTGCTAATCGAGCCTTTTATTGGATAATGTTGCCGTCTTCCACCGCACGGCACGGTACAGGCTGGCGGCATAGCTTTTAACTGCAACATCCAGGTATTAAAGTCTATTTGGCATCTTCACTGAAGGTTAAAAGTTCAGTTTTATTGTGCATTATCATGCAAATTACATGCAGTGATGTATTTCAAACATGAATGTCTAAGCAATGGGCCAGTTATCTCCTGGTGACATTCTAGCTGTGAAATATGGAGATGCTGACATTTGCGCATAGTAGCTAATTTGTGTCTTTTTGTGCCTGTGCTTAGGGATTCATCTGTGCTGCCTGCTGATTTTTTATTTTTTTTTATTATTTTTACCCTTTGGGCAGTCTTCTCTCTGTAGATGTGGCCTGAGGTTCAGTGCAGCTCAATAGGGCCACTGTCACTGCGGGGGGAGACCACGTCTTCTCGAGAGGCATGGAGCATTATTGCCATTAATCTGAACATGGGCTTTTACATTTGCATGATCATATTGCCTCTTTCACAATGAGATTAAAAGATTTAGCATGCACAGGCTGCTTCCAGTGCACACAGTTGTGTGGCTATCTTTCTCAGTGTTGTCCTCCCCCTTGATTAACCAGTGAGAGTAATATCTAATAGGACGTGTCGGCGTAATTAGCTTTGTCCTGGGGTTGTGTTAACTCACACTTTGCTTAGCTCAGCCGGATAATATGTGACACACTACTTTCTGAGTTTGCATTCATTACCATACTCTCCCTATGTCATCAGACATGCTACACCTCCTGCAGAGTGGAGATTTTAGCAGTGCCTAAACAGGAGTGTCATTGCCATGGGGTGGGGGTGCCTGGTCTGGTCTGGTCTGGTCTGGTCTAGGTGGGTGCTACATGTCTAAGTAATATCCACACAAATGCCAGGTCCAAAAGTTTCCCAGTAGAACACTGTATTGTCACAAGATGGTCGATGTTATTTACTTCTCCTGTCAGTGGTTTTAGTTATGCCCGTTCGGTGTATAGTCTAGAATGAGTGTCCAGTTCAGTTATCTGGTGTTACAGTGAAAATAATGTGTCTTCTTAATGGTTTTGTGTTACTAAACAGAAAAGGGATATTGGAAATATAAGAAATGCTTGTTTGCCTCAGCCAGCTACAGGGGCATGTCACCATGTGTGAATGATTGACAGTAGCTGGCATAATGTCAGAGTGCTGGTGTTGAACTGTTTGGACAAAGTAAAGGAACTTGTACCAAACGGACATCTGCAGGTATGTCTCCATGCCGTTTGATGTGCTTCACCAGAGTTGTCAACTGATCCTTAAATTAAATTTTTTTTTGTTTTGGCTTGTGTGTGACCTCAGTATACTCTGGGGCACGGTCACACAGGCTTCTGAGACGGAAACAAAAGTATTTTTTTAACTGTTATCGAGAGCAGGTAATTGCTGCCAAGGTATTCTTGTGATCCCACGGGTGATTAATGTTTGCGGTAAATGGTGACGTCATTGCCTGGGGTGAAACCAGCATTCACATCCAGTACTTCCACAAATGGTGCCATGTTTGAAGTTCTGTTTTGGCAAAGCTTGGCACAATTCGCTACTCTTCGTTTCTTATTGAAGCTGGATGCCACAATTTCTGCTGTTACTAAAAAAAACTGGGCACAGTTTGTGGAAATACTAGATTTAAATCCTGTTTTCACCCGGGGCAAAGATATTATCCTCAGGGGCAGACAGTAGACTTGTGCCCAATCTTGAAAATACTCAGGAAAATGCTAAGTGACAGCTGAAATAACTTAACGGTTTAGCTACTGCCTGGCTCAGTGTGACCACCTATGAACTTTCCTATAAAAGAACACAGACATCAAATGTTCTGAGTCTTTTCTTAAACAAAAAAAACTGCATAATTGTTAACAGTATGATCATTTCATGCTTCAAATTTTAGCCTTGGTCAAAACATGAAGACTTTCCAGTTCCATTATTTTCTTTAACATTAAAGTGTATTAACAGTATCTCAATGCCAGGGGGGTCGTAATATATTATAAATATGCTAATAAATACTAATATATACAGACAAAGTTTATGGACAATGGTGACAGAGGACATAAAAAGGGAAAACAAACACACATAATTTCCCTGCTCCCCATGGCGTAGTTTACAAGATGTCATTAAAGCCAACATGAATTTGTGTGTCGGTGACGGCCGCGCGCATCAATCTCCATCCCTTTGTGATAAACTGCGCAGCAGAAGCTGGCGCTCCTGGGCCTGCACTCATGTGTAACGTGATCCACATGACACACCGACAAGGACGGTTCGGCTGACGTGACGCTTTTGCGCGCGCGTTCGCCAGTCCGTGGGCGGCGGTATCTGCGGCGGAGTTGTGATTGTTCCAGCCGGGCGCACTCACATGCATTATGTTTACAGGCGAGCTCGTGGCACGTTTGAATAGTGCATGGCCAAGATTGTGATGTAAACACAGCTTACACCATAAAAAACCCTGAAATATATCGGATTTAGTCAGATGCCACCCTTAATAGGAGAAGCGTGGCGCTTCGAGAGGGTAAATAAAAGAGGAGATGACATACGCGGGGAAAAATGCCGAAGCTGTTTAAGTTACAAGGACGGAAATCAAGTTTGTTTTGACTTCTCGTTGTGCCAAAGTCTGCAAGTTGGCAGAATGATGGGCTGTGCAACAGACTAGTCCCTTGCAGTGCTTGGCATTAGATACCCCACTACGGACACTGAGCCATGAAAATGTCAGTAAACTTCACAGTAAAATGCAGCAAAGTAAACTTTCCAATGTAGTTTAGACCAAATATTTACATCTGCTTGGCTATAGTTCCTTTTTATAGCCTAATCCTATATACACATTACAGTCACACATGTTATACCTTTGTAACTGTGTTTATGCATGTCTTAAAGTGCGTTGTGGTCCTGAAATATATATTCTATTTTTATTTTTACTGTAGTGTTGATCTGGACTTCTTCATCGCTTACTGCAGCTGGGACACACCCGAACATGGACGGGAATAGGAAGTGGGTGCCAGGCTTCGGAGCTGTGCTACTCATCCTCCTGAGTCACATGACGTCAGCGCTCGAAGTGCCTCTTGATCGTAAGTGTTGTCCTCATCAATATTGCACTTGCTGTGAATATAGGACGGGGTGGTTCACTTCGGTAAACAGAGGGCTACTTTTATACAGTGGGGCAATATGAATGAACAAAAAGGGCTGCGGCTTAATGCAGCCTCCAACTGTAAAGGGCAGGATTCTTTAATTTCAGCTCTGCATGTTTCAGCATGGGATTGTGGTTTTCAGTTATAAAACGTGATTACATTTTGAGGGTACTCCGTCAAACTTTACGTCTTCAACTACTTTTCTTGCATTTTGAACTCCCCAGAAAAGTGGGGAAAGCTGCTCAAAAAATGCTTAAAAGTACCTGAATGTGCAACTTATTAGACTTATACCTGTAATTTACGCCTTGCAAAGACTAACCCCTTTCCTCAATATTCTGTTACTGCGGTACGGCATGTCACGCTGGACAAAAAAAGCTAAAGTACTGGAAGGATGTAAGTTGGACCACACTGCCGTGACCTCTAGCGTGGAGTTTTTGCCTTTGTGTTGTGCATGCAGACGTTTCGACACTGTAACTGAATAATACGACATGCTTGGTTTGAAGTGGTGCTTAGTTTAGGTCAGTTCACGGAATGGGAGTACGTCTGTCTGTTAGATCAGAGCTGCGATAGCTGTTGCGTCTTTGTTTGCATTGAGTGTCCCAGCTCCTCGTGACTTGTTTGTCAAGTTTGGCCGAGTGTGAATGCTTGCCGCATGCCGCTTGCACATCCCCTGCTTGAATGCATACAGCCATTGCGCAGCGTAGCATGTTTACATAGTCGCTGTCTAAACCACGCTTCTCTTCCCGTTCCTCCAGTGCCCCAACCCCCCACTATAACAGTGCAGTCCCCGAAGGTTTACATCTTTGATCCGCGGGAGAACATCGTCATCCACTGCGAGGCCAAGGGGAAGCCTCAACCCAGGTGAGAGAAGCCCCCTTCAACGCTTAATGAGCGATTTACATTCAGCGTTACGGGTTCCCTCTGTGAAAATGTCGCTCAGTTTCTGAGGGCAACTTAACCTGGAGCAGAGTGGAAATATAAATCGCCATAGCAACTGATGTCTTGGAGACCAGGCGCTTGAGAAACACACCTGGAAGAGTGAAGCAGATGCAGCTTAGATTTGCCACCAAAGGATTTCGAATCAGCCAAACTCCTTGCTATGAAATAGGTTGATAAAATCAGTCTGCATGATGAATGAAGTTTGGAATTTTTGTGTTTTTCCTTCTTGCTTCTAGCCTTCAAAATAAAAGCGATATTGATTGTTTTTGTGGATCCTAGGTTTTCATGGACGAGAAATGGGAGCCACTTTGACGTAGAGAATGACCCCAAAGTCCTAATGAAACCTGGCGCGGGAACTCTGGTCATTGACATCAGTGGCGAAAAGGCTGAGGCCTACGAGGGAACGTACCAGTGCACAGCTCACAACGAGCATGGCACCGCTGTGTCTAATAACATTGTCATCAGGCAGTCCAGTAAGAACCTTATTATATACAATTACATTAAGGTTTTTGTACACTAAAATACATACATACTTTGAGCTCAAATATGAATCAGTATCATCCATGCTCTGGGAAGCCTTCAGTGCATCTGTTTGCGACTCGCAGGGTCCCCCTTATGGTCGAAGGAGAGAAATGAGGCTATCACGGTGCAGATGGGGGTCTCCCTTGTGCTGCAGTGCCGGCCACCTGCCGGGCTGCCCCCTCCCGTCATCTTCTGGATGGATAACAGTGAGTCATTTGCATGCATGCGTGCCTGCACAAGGGCATAAGGGTGATGTTCAAGACAAAAAAAGTCCGTGTTCACAAAATGCATTTTCAAGGAGACAAATTCACACAGCCTACGGACTCTATTCACTCTCTCTGTTCTTCAGGCTTTCAGAAGCTGCCGCTGGATGAGCGAGTGTCCCAGGCCTTGAACGGAGACCTGTACTTTTCCAACGTTCTCCCGGAAGACTCCAGGAGTGACTACATCTGCTATGCTCGCTTCCCCTATACACAGACCATCCAGCAGAAACAACCCATTTCAGTCACTGTCATAGAGAGTAAGTCAACTCGCTGAACAGGCAAAGATTTAAGCCGCAAACGGGTCGTTATGTCTCCAGTTCGCATTGAACAGTTCTACCTTTCCGGAGCTTTATAGACAATTTCTAGCAATATTTCACAATGGCCATACCTCAGTGTCACACTAATATAATCCTAATGTAAGTTCAAAATGGTACATTTGGTGCAATTTTTCACAAATTAAAATGCATTTTTGCAAGCCAGCAGATGGGGAAAAGGTCATTTTAAAATAAAGCATTGCTTTTTTTCTTTTTTTTTTTTTCTTTTTTTTTCTTTCCTAGTCTTGCATGCTTATGCTTTTCTGTTATATTACAGTGAAAACAGTGAATGAGACTCTGGCTGCTTTATACAATCTCACTGATTTCTATAGCGGTGAGTGCTGCTGGTTTATTTCCGTTCAGTGTGAACCCAGCCCTTGCCCAACCACGTCACAATCATCTTTAACTCGTGCCTCGGTCCCTTCCTCTGTGATTACATTAACACAACTCCTCCCCAGGTCTCTCCTATGCCACCCTAATGCAGATTAACGGCCAAATAATAGACAGTGACGGACAATCCTATGCTGCTGGTCGATATGAATACACCAATTTATTCCATAACAACAAAATGCAGTCCCCGCGACCCTTAACAGGACTAAGCGGGTATAGAAGATGAATGAATGAAAAAAACGCAGTGTCCATCAGCTAACTGAATTAAAAATTACACATTTTAAAACAACACATCATACTGAAGTGCAGCAGGAACATTTATTTTCTGGCCTTTTGAGCAAAGTACTAAATGAAGTCTAGATGCTTCAATGAGGAACTTCTGAAGGATGTGCATTTGTGTGTGTGTGTAGTTAGGGGGGTTTGTTTTCTCCACCTAACCCCTATGTTGCCATAGCAACAAACAGATGGCTCTCTCCGTCTCGGATTCCTCATGCTCATATTTTCTCAGATACTGTTCATAATGAGGCAAAAAACAGACATATTTATTTTACATTACATTCATTGTGCCGCGTCATCACTCGCTCATTTTCTATCCCCCTCTATCCACTTTGACGGTGTGTATTTCACAGTGCTGCGCCTTTGCCCTCCACAAGAATGCATCCTAAACTGCTCCTTTGTAAAAGTGTTTTGTCCTCGTGCTGATTCGCTCTTGTGCCTCCCCCACGTACAGAAAGTCCAGAGGGGGAGCGTCGACCTGGTTTTATGACACCTCTTGGCGCCACCAGCACCAAGATGGTTCTGAGGGGGGACACTCTGGAGCTAGAATGCATCGCTGAGGGCTTGTAAGTCGGCACATACCTCAGCTAGTCTAATAATTAATCTCATTCTAAGGGTTATCAAATGTAAGAGTTGCAAGAACAAGAGAAAAATGTTTTGTATTTGATACGGTTTCAACAATAGGCCCACTCCAGATATCGCCTGGCAGAAGGATGGGGGCGAGTTGCCGAGCAGCAGGACGTCCATCCACAGCTTCCAGAAAACGCTCAAGATTTCCGACGTGAACGAAGCTGACGCCGGCGACTACCGCTGTACGGCCACGAACAGCCTGGGCAGTGCACACCACATCATCAAGGTCACTGTCAAAGGTATATAGATCGGCTCGGGTACAGTATTCAAATATTTTATTCTTCTGAACCAACCACGACAATGATTAAGCTTTCACTTAACAGTATTTCTTCAGTAGCTCTAAGCGACAGGTGCATAGGATCATACGTTTTATCCTCAAAATGCTATTTTCCGTACAACCTTCTGAAAAGGTTTTCCCACAGAACCTGGCATAGGTTCCTGCATGATGATGTTGCCATATATAAATGCCCATGCATGCAAAGTTAGTGCCTCTTTGTGACTGAGCCAAGCGTTCTTTGAGAATTATGTGTCACCAATCTTTCAAATGAGAAATCTCTCCTTACCAGAAGAGGGTGAAGGCACCAGCACTCTAATCTACGTCACTTGCACCTTTTTGCTAATGACTGTGCAGGCATTTCCAGAAAGTAGATGGACTCGCCCTTTAATCATTTACCAAAACAGCTGCCAATTATTTTCTAATTGTTTCATCTCTGAACTGGTCTTAAGTCTGGACTTTTTAACCATTTATTCACATAGCTGGAAATGTTGCTAAGCAAAGTTTGTTTTTACCCGTGTTCTTCAGCCGCTCCCTTTTGGGTCAGTGCTCCCAGGAACCTGATCCTCGCTCCCAATGAGACGGGAATCTTGACTTGTCGAGTCGGTGGAGAACCCAAACCACAGATTGATTGGTTTGTCAACGGAGTTCCCTTAGAGAGTGAGTAAAATGAGTCCATACCATGTAAAAAACAGAATATGCTACATACATGGACTTTTGACTTGCTGTAGATGGTGTAGATAAAGAACATCCAGAACTTTCTGCGATTCTGTCTCTGGTGCTGTGCTAGATGCTCCCATGGACCGCAGCCGCAAGGTGGAGGACGACACAGTTATTCTCAGCAATGTGAAGTCAGGATCCAGTGCCGTCTACCAGTGTAACGCATCCAATGAGTTCGGCTACCTGATGGCTAATGCGTTTGTCAGCGTTCTCGGTGAGTTAAAGCTTATTTTATCAGCTACCTCATACACATTCCCGTTTAGAAAGACTGTGGAAATCACCAGCTAGCAAGTTTAACCAAGCAGCAGGTCAAGGTTTATTTTATTATATCTGTTTAGCTTTGGACATCCAATCCTATGTTAGATGGATGAGACACATCAAGTGGAGATTTAAATGGGCATTTTTTTTTCTCCCGATAGCTGAACCACCAAGGGTGCTAACTCCACCCGACCGAGTGTACCAGGTCATCTCTAACAACCCTGCATTACTTCACTGTGCCTCCTTTGGTTCGCCAATACCGACCATCACATGGTAAGTCAGGCTGAAGTTCAACAGGATTTAAAAAATTTACTTTTACATACAGATTAATACTAGAGCCGTCTTATTTGGTGTTTCAGGTTCAAAGACAGTCGGATCAGCATTAAGAATGACGACTCACATGTGATCCACGAGAATGGTACGCTGGAAATCCATGTGGCCCAGACAATGAATAGCGGAAAGTACACCTGCATTGCAACCAACAACCTAGGGATTAAGGAGAACCACGTCTACCTGGAGGTTAAAGGTCAGTAGGGTTTTGGTAACAACTCAGAGCAGTATTCTACTGGAAACAACTTGAGGAATAAAATACAACTTGTTATCTTTGCATCACAATATGGCACAGGAACACACTAAAGAGTCGATATAAACTTTTCCTTTATGTCTTTTTAGAGCCTACTCGTATCTTGAAGCAGCCAGAGTACAGGGTGGTGCAGAAAGGAATGACCGCTGAGTTTGAGTGCAAAGTCAAACACGACCCTTCCCTGGTTCCCACCATGACCTGGCTCAAAGACAATGGAGACCTGCCAGACGACAAGAGGTACAAAAGACATCAAGCTTTGGTTCATTTAATAAAGCTTTACCCTGTGAGGAATAAGGAAACATCCTCTTTCTTGCTCAGGTTTGAGTTGACCGAGGACGGTCTGACCATCAAAGATGTGACGGATAAGGATGAGGGCACTTACACCTGCATCATGAACACCTCCCTTGATCAGGACTCGGCCAGTGCTATGCTGACCATTGTCGGTAAGTTCACGTCACTGCCACACCAACATCCTGTTAATTGTGGTAAATTCTTCGACTGTACTGACACTTACTCTCTAACACAAGCGTCCTCAGAACTGGAGTCCTTTTCTTTTCTGTCCTGCTTCTGTTGTTTCAGATTTAAAACTCTGCTCTCATCCTCCAGATGCACCGAGACAGTATTTTTTACTAACGCCATGCTTCGAATATATTCTTAGATTCATGTTACCATAGTGATTCAGCTTTTAATGCAGTTTCTAAAATGTGTGTCGCTAACATCTAAACTTCTTCTTGCGCTCTGCTCTTCCTTCTCGCTTGCTGTCAGAGGCGACTCCTACTCCAGCCATTGTCTACGGTAAAAACAAAGACGGCAGTGTAGCGTTGTGTAACTTTAATTTTCCTTCGCTCTGTCGTCGGTTCAGTTTGTTAAACAAACCTGTACCTTCCATTTTTGGTTTGTGCATTCATTTTATTTATCTTCTGTTACATATTTTATCATTTTTTCATTTAGTTTTGTTAAATATAGACAGAATTTCACTCATTGCCGATCATCACAGTGTGTAACAGTTCACGTCACGGTGCATGCGTGCAGGTGTCTTCACTTCACCTGCCTGATTAGACCCGAGCGTGGCCGTGCAGGTGGCTCCACTTTGACGTTCAGAGGTCTAATAAAGCTGAAGTAAAGTCATCTGTGTGGGGTGCTTAAAATGTTTTAAAAAAATAAAAATAAGGGTTAATAAATAAAAAAAAATTAATCCAGCAGAGGAAAAACATTTTCCTTGACAAGACACTTTTTGGGAAACCTATTTTATCATTTTAATCACGAAGGGATACATTTATATCAAATAACTCTTTTAATATTTGACTTTTGCCAGCAAATAAAATTAGAAATGATCGTGCGTCATGTCCTCATACTCTCTGCTTTTGAAGCCATTCATTTTTATGAGTATATCATAGTAAAAATATTTAATGAGAAGACCTTGTCTAAGAAAAATCTGCGATAAGCTCAAAAGCAACAGTATGGATTAAAATAAATTCCTAATTTATTGCTGCAAAACAGTAGCAAGGACTGGCTGCTCTAAATTCAAAATTTTATTTATTTATTTTTTTTATTTTTTATGCGGTCCTGAGCTCGTTTTTGTCTTTGCAGAACAACCTGACCCTCCGGCCGACCTGGAGCTGACTGATCAGACGGAGAGGAGCGTCCAGCTCACTTGGATTCCTGGAGATGAACACAACAGTCCCACGCAAAGTAAGAAATGCTCGTATTTGCTGGCTGGTGCACATTAAAACAAATTTTCACATTTAAAATTTCCTAGTCAGAATGCAGGTACATTTTCAGGAATTGGGACAGGAAGTTGATAGTTGCTATGCTTGCTATGTGTGTTGTTCAAATTCTTGAACTCCCACATCTTTTACCTCCTCCAGAGTTCTTGATCCAATACGAGGATCTTCTCCACGAGCCAGGAGTTTGGAACAACCTGACCGAAGTTCCTGGCACAAGCACTACAGTGCAGTTACACCTCTCTCCGTACGTCTATTACTCTTTCAGAGTGCTGGCTATGAATCAGGTGGGCTACAGCGATCCCAGCCAGCCCTCACACCAATACAGGACCAACCCTGCAGGTGATGAATGTGGTAGCCTCCCAGAATAGAAATATAATAATTCACTGCTGAGAACTCTAAAATACTAACACAGAATGCTTTGGTTTTACACAGCTCCTGATGTAAATCCATCAGATGTCCAGGCAGTGGGAACAGAGCCTGGAAACTTGGTCATCTCATGGACAGTAAGATTGTTTTCATATTTCGATTTCTGACTGCTGTGAGCTTCAGTTTAGTGTGTGGATAGAATATATACTGGCACCAATATTCAGGTTATGTTGCATGCAGTTTGGAGGACATTCCACTTTTATTTTTAAGCACTGGACTAAATAAAATGACTGTTTGCAGCCACTGACAGGATTCCAGTCTAATGGTCCCGGTCTGGAGTACAGAGTGCAGTGGAAACGAAAGGACGTGGACGAGGGCTGGTCATCCCAGAAAGTGGCCAATGTTTCTCAGTATGTCGTGTCTGGAACTCCGACTTACATGCCCTATGAAATTAAAGTTCAGGCCCTGAACGATTACGGCAGTGCCCCTGAACCTGAACCGGTGACTGGGTACTCTGGAGAAGACTGTGAGTGAACTCTTTTTCATTTTTCGGTCACGAATATGGAGGTTGATGCAGGAATATAGAGCAAACTGATTTTTCATGCATTGTTTCTGTAACTGGTGCCACCATTTAGATTTTTTTAATAAATTTTTTTTTGCTTGGCAGCGCCTATGTCTGCTCCCGATAGTGTGCAGATCATGGTTCACAACAGCACACTCGCAGAGGTGCACTGGGAGCCAGTATCTTTCCCCTCAGTTCGAGGAAAACTGCAGGGATACAAGGTATATTTTGACAACACTGTCTTGGTTGTAGGTTGCGAAGGGCTGATGGTGCCTTGCTAGTCAAATCAATGCTTGAGTGACATTTTAACTAGTGCACATACACCCTAAATGTCTCCGGTAAACCAGCAACACCAGCTGATGTTAAAAACAAACAGCAACCCCTCAGTTCAGACCGTGATTCCCCCCAGATCATGTGCTGAAGTCTATGCATAAAGAGAGAGATTGACACATATGGAAACACCTTTAGGTAGGTTTATCTGCACACTGCACATGCATGACAAGTCAACACCACAGAACTGATTTTGCAGAATTAGTGAACACAAGGCCAAACACACCTTAAAATGGCCACCAGTTTATCCAATGGGAAGCCAACACACAATGCCAGCCCATCAGCTCCACCGGCAAAGAAAAGTCAGAATAACAGCTCAAAGTATTAACGGCAACCATAAACACAACCAACAGCCTACAAGCACGCAATACTAGGAATGCAAACTAACAAAACTCATTTTTTTTGGCGTAGTAGAAAGAATACATGGCATTTAAATAGAAAATACCCAATTTCTTTTGGCCGCCTCCTCAGAGGTGTGCCCATGAGGTGTTGGCTCTTCATTGGGTAACACGTCGGCCATTTTGAGGTGTGTTTGTGTATATATATAGGCCGTGTGTTCGCTCATTCCGTAAAATGTGCTCTGGAGTGTTGAATGTGTTTGTGGTGTTGACCTGTCATGTATGTGCTGTGCGTAGAAAGGTCTCTTAGAATGGTTTTCTGTATGTGTCATGCTCTCGCCTTCAAAAAGATAACTATGGCAAACTTAGCTTCAAATGTTTGTGCTAACTTTCAAAGACATCAAATGTCATACCTTCAGTCGGGCATTGGCCCACTCAGAGCAACAGCATTAGACTCCCAAACATTTCCATTAATCTCTTATGTTTGCTGCATGGTGGCTTCCCAAGTTATTCTGAAATAGGAGCACATATCAAATATATAATTTCACAGACTATAGGCTGATGTTACTGCAAAAATGTGGGCCTAAGATTTTAACATTCTGTTGTGGAATTGAGAGAAACTGGGAAAGAGGGGCAGACAAGCATTAATGAAGTACTTTATATCCACTGAAGACAGTTATGTGTCAAATCTGGCAGTTCTACACAAAAAGTCGTACTTTTTAATACACTGACCGGTGTCCTGTTTGAGTTTCTCATTGTGAAATAATTGTGTATTTGGGTTTGCATGTTGAGGTCATTAATATGCAGCTTTAAGACCTTTTTACATTTTTATCAAGCTCTTCTGACCCTTCTTCATGAAATGCCTCTCTACTGAGCCACCTCAGCGGAACCATGTGGTGAAAAAAACATCCTTTACATCAAACTAAACCGGCGTGTCTCCTCTAGGTTTACTACCGTCGTGAGCGCGGCTTGCATGAGGCGGAGGAAGAGGCAGAACAGCAGGAGGAGAAAGTTCTAACTTTCAGTGGGAACCGTAGCGAGGGACGTCTGCCGGGCCTCCAGCCTTACAGTGTCTACAGCCTCTCCATCAGAGTCCTTAATAACAAAGGAGAGGGGCCTCCCAGCCCCAGCAAGACATTTGAGACACCTGAGGGAGGTGTGTAGGGATCTAGTTCCCATGCATGTCTAAACTGATGATTTTAATTTCTGAAAAAATAGCTTGTATGCAGTTATTTTCCTGCCAATTTATGACTAACATACAATGAATCATGATTTTATTTCCTAGAGCTCTCACACACAACCAGAAAATATCCTACAACGTTATACTTGTACAAGTGACCACGACAGTTTGAATGTACACTGACAAGGCATAACATTATGGCCACTGACAGGAGATGCAAATAACACTGACCATCTTGTGACAATACATTGTTCACACACAAAACCAGTTTAGGAACAACTCAAAAAACATGAAGAGAACAAGAACACAAGGTGTTGACCTGGCCTCCAAAACTAGATCCCAAACTGATCAAGTATCTGTGGGATGCTCTGAAACAAGCCTGATCCACAGAGGCCCCTCCCCTCAACCCATAGGACCCAAAGACCCCCACTAACAACATTGTGTTGCCAGACACCACAGGACACCCTCAGAAGACCCATGTCCATTCTCTGATGAGTCACAACTGTTTTGGAGGCACAAGGGAGACCTACACAATATAATGTTATGCCTGATCGGTATAGCTACACTCATAATTCGGTGTCTTCATAAAAGACCACATCTCTGCCTCTTCTTGGTGGAAAATTAATGACACTTGCCATAAACTTTTGAATATAAATTTGTTGGAAAATGACCAAAGACGCACATACATAGAAATGATTTTATTGATCCATCTGCATGTCATGTCCCTTCACCCTCCTAGCTTAAAGTCCCACCTATATGCTAGCTAGCAATGGCACTTTGCTCTGAAAACAGACCTGGCATGTTACGTCCACAGGAGTGTCAGGTGAAGACAGACGACAGTGTCATCATCCATTGGCTATGGGTTCTTGTACATTTATCAGCTACCTTGATTCAGTACAGCAGACAAGAGCACTCAATCTTCCTACCACTGTACCACTTTTGCAAGATGTGCTACCAACCTTATGGTGCAGATGTAAATCAAATCCAAAAAATTATACATGGTTTCTTTTGGCCCCTATGAGCTAAGTAGTTAAAGTAACAGGATGAAGTGACTTGTTTCAAACACTTGCCAACACACTTTTAATGGTGAGAAGAAATTGCTCAATATTTTTTTGCAAAGTATTTTCATTTAAACTGGTTTGTTTAAAGTGTTCACACTGTTGCACTGTATAGATGTATGTACACAGAACTGCTTTCACCCAGATAGTGGCATGGTGATGAGAACATACTCCGGATGATGTGTTGCGGTTTTGATGCATACTGTTTGCTACCGCTAGCTTTATTAGCACTGCTATGACCTCTGCCGCCACCAGACACGCCATAGCAACTACCCATGTCACAGAAGATACCTGCAACACCCTTGCAAACATGCAGCTACATCCTAGCAACCAACTTGTGATGCCTTAGCAACTAGAACCGCAGCAACTCTGTTTATTGAAGACCTTAGCATTCTTACATTTCTTTGTATCGCTCCACAGCCATGATTAAACTCACAGTATATAAAATGCTGAATCACACAAAAGAGCTAGCGTGCAACAGGCCATGACAGTGATTCTGCTTTTGTCTTCAGTACCGGGGCCTCCCTCTTTTCTCAAGGTGGTCAACCCGAGTTTGGACACTCTCACTCTGGAATGGGGAGCGCCTATGCAAAACAATGGGCGCCTTACTGGATACACGCTCAAATACCAACCAGGTAGCCTGAGTAGAAGCTTGATTTGCTGCCTGTATATTGCAGCAGAATTATGCAGCATTTGTGCAATGGGAAAGCTATGTTATGCATTCCTAACTCTCTGACTCCTTGACTCTCTTTGCAGTCAACACCACCAGTGAACTGGGACCAGTCAAGGTCATGACCTTTCTAGCCAATGAGACCATCATTACCCTGGGCAACCTGAACTCGAGCATGCTCTACAAGTTTTATTTAAGTGCAAGGACAATCAAGGGCTCCGGCCCCATCATCACAGAAGAGGCTTTCACAGCCATGGACACTGGTTAGTGCTGTGTTCATAAACGCACTATTTAAAAAGCATATCAAAAGCACAGTATGAAGAAAAGGTTAAAGTCTGAAAGTAACCATAACAACGGTCAAAATAAAAGTGCTGTCATAAATCTAAGGGGTTCTTGTAGAAATTACAACCACGAGGAGGCTTCATTGCATTCCTCACTCCGCATCTTACACCCCTTTTATCTCTCTCTTTCTCTCTTTTTCTTCTCCCTGAAGCTCATATTCAGCCCACTGTAGAGGCGGGCAAAGGTAACCCAAGTTTGCCATGGAAGCATCTGCATGCTAATTATAGCAACAGAAATTAGAAACCAAAACCACAAATATAGCATTTATGCATGTTCAGTTTGTACATCTGCAAAACTTCCTGGTTAGTACGACTTCCATGGCTTCTGCAAGCAGCTGAGCTTGTGTCCTATTCTGAAGGAATAGGCTGCATTTAGTGCAACATAGTGTACAATGTAGGATTTTTTATGCATTTTAAAATGTGCTTCTTTTTTGAACCTTCAAATGAATAGTTTCATTAGAACCCTCTTGCATGATGCTTATGAATGCGTTCGTTCCGTTCTAGTGCTAACACATTTTATTCCCCTGCCGATGCTGTAAACGGATTGTGTTTATAAATGTAGTAATTCATTTTTGAGTCAAATATGCATGCCGCAGCTGCTCGTTTGTTTTGGGTTTGATGCCGGACCAGTTGCTTAATTTAATTCTGAGTCTCGGGACTGAGATGTCCGCGCCAGTACTGAATGCTTTCGATTGTGTTGGGTTTGTGTGTTGTCTCACTCTTTCCGTGTTCTTTCAGGCCCCACAGAGCCCCCTCATCCAACTCCCCCCATCACTCAGTCTCTGCATTCCCCGTTTCACAAGGGTACAAGCACTCCCCGTGTCCCTCACTTCCTCCCCAAATAACTATGAAATCGTTGCTGCAAACATAGTCAATCTCAGAAAGACACAACAACAACAACAATAAAGAAACCTAAGGATCAGTCTGTGTTCTTTAACTTGATTTGTCTTTACTGAGATGGACATTTTTTGTAGCAACTAAATGACCTGTTTTCTATGTTGAACAGATGTTTGGTTGAAAAATCTAACTAACATTGAAATCCTTTGAATAATTTTTAATTTTGGTTGCTCAGGCGACAGTTTGTAAAGTTTTGCTCTCATATGATGGAAGTTTAAGTTTCCAGGCATGAATTGTTTAACATATCAAACCAAAATGTAATGAACCGGTCGTGGAAAGGTTCTGTGGATATATTCTGACAGTTTCTCTATAAATACTTGGTGATTATTAAGGCCATGCTAATGAGCAGAAAATTCAGATGACTTAAATTGGTTCCTTCTATGAATCCTGAATAAAAACCCAACATTTCTTTTTCTCTGTGTGCTTAGCGCCTCCTGTAGGCCCTGTGTTTGGCACCGTTAACACGTCTGTATCAGAAGACGGTGCAGTGATCAGTTGGGAATACTTTGGACACCATAAGAATGTATATGTGGAGTATATTGTAGAAAACAGTAAGGCTTCTCCTTTGTATTTGCATTTCAGACATTAGTGCATGTCTTGACTGTCTAGAACTGAATCAGTTGAGTCAAAATATCATTTGCATTATTATTATTTCTCCCAAAGGATCCCTAAATTTATCTCCTCTCCACTCGCTGCACTTATTCTAGGTAAAGAAGACTGGAAAAAGGAGTTGGTAAATGGTTCACACTCGCATATGATAAAAGGGTTAAAGCCGGGGACGTCCTATAGGGTGCGGGTGGTAGCTAGAGATGCAGCTGACTCGACAGCTCACAGCACAGACGAAGTGTTGGTTGCAGTTCCAGGTGAGGCGGCATGCCTCAGGATAGATGGTCTATGTATTTTTTTTTGTCTGTCCGTCATCAGATGTACGGTGTTACATTCAGACATGAATGTACGCTGGTTGGTTTCCTAGTTGGTGTTCAAGCATGTCGGAAGTTGTCATCTGTTCCCACCTAAACTCATCCCTAAAAGACCCATTACTGTACTGTTGTGACTTGTGGTAGTCCTTTCTTTTGTCTTCTTTAATAATCATTGCATATTAACCCATTTTAAAATCCCCATTTCAGTGTTTACAGCCTCAGTTAATCCCTGTGTCAGCATGAAGAGACTGGATGTAGCAGACTGGATTTAAATTTTATTTGGACTGACAGTTATGCTCACACTCTGCTTTTCATCCCTTCCCTCCTTCTCCGTGTTCAGCTGTACCCAGCAGACAGGTTGACATCGCCACCCAGGGCTGGTTTATTGGACTGATGTGCGCCATTGCTCTCCTCATCTTGGTGCTTCTCATAGTGTGCTTCATCAAGAGAAACAAGGGTGGCAAATATCCAGGTAAAGCACACACCGACAAATGTATCAAGCCTTGGGATGTAAATGAAAGATGGGCGTACCACAATGACGTCAACCGCTGGATTGCGGACAACCTTTTTGAAACGTTGTGTGTAGCATTTGGCCAATGTTGGAGCCAAATGTGGCCGTATTTGGAAGAGAGTGGAGCTTGACAAGAGTTTGCTCTAGAGCAAACATGTCAATCAAGGCAGGCGAGTCTCAAAACATACCTCTTAAAGCTTTTCGACCCATGGAGAGCATTTCGGTTCTCATTGGTGCACCAGTTCTGTTCCGACAGAACCAATCGCCCTGTTGCATTTTGACTTAACTCTAACCTGCCGCATAAAATTATATGTTGCACAGAAAGACTAACTTTAAACAATCCAGATCAATGAAACATACGACGTACGAGCCACCCCTTGTGACCATCAGTGGCATTGCACTTTAAGCTACTTTAGCTATAGGCACTGACCTGGCGGCTACGTCCATCTTTTACATACATACTAGGGTCCATGATGGAAACTGAAAAACAAACGATATGCTGTGTTATCAACAGTGAAAGAGAAAGAAGATGCTCACCAAGACCCCGAGATCCAGCCAATGAAAGAGGATGATGGGACATTTGGAGAGTACAGGTGAGAGATCTGCTTAGAAAGGATAGTCTGACATATGGCCGAGATGGGGCCACAACAGACCTCAGTGTATGAGACATTGTTTTTTTTTCTTTCTTTCTTTCGTTCATTGTGTCCTGATTTGGATGTTTGCATGTAGAACATTTTACCACGCTACAGAGACACTCTCCCCACCAGACTCCATTACCAAACACTCCATAGAGGCAAGACAAAACTACTGTGTTGAATCTTACGCTGACAAACTCACTTGCACCCTGGTCACCTAATTAAAAACGTAGAACTCATAAGTCAAGCTATGTCTATTTGTAACACGTTGTCTAATCTCTGGTCAAGTAAACCATATACTAACTGATTTTAATTTCAACCTCAAGGCTTCAGTGTCTAAAGATTTAATTAGTTCTCTGGTCTAACTTTACAGCTGTTAATCTGGATGTCATTGTGCTTTAAATGTTTCCATCTAGTGTGTCTTGTCTTGCAAAACTGAAATAATTGTCACATCAGAAAGTAGACCTTGTGACTCTTGAACTGCTTTTCACGTGTCCCTCCATTTTTATCTTTTTTTGGGGGGGCTTTAGGTCAATGGAGAGGTAAGGCAACATGTGGTAAAAACCAGCATGCTATTCACGCAAAAATGTCTTTGAACTGTTTCTGGCTTAAGTGGAAGCAGAGGCAAGGATGAAACACATCAGGTCAACTATGTCACTATACTCACTGGTGTGACATAGTCAACACTGTAACTACTGTACAGTTACGGCGTTACCACTAAAAATATCATTAAATATTAACTCTTTTACTGACTCTCATTTAATTACTTATCATGAAATAATAATTCCAAAGTTTAAGTACAGTATAATCCTAACTGTAGGGCTTGCATAGTATTTACTAGAATACAGTGTTTTTAGATAAATGAAGCATTAAAACGGCATTGAACAGAACATAAATGTTAATGGCTTTGGAAAATATTTGCATTTTTGAATACTGCATGTAAACTGAAAGCATATTGACTGAAATATTTCAGACAGTGCACTCTCGTGCAGGTACATGTGAAGGATTGAAAGGCACGCATTTGCAAACTCCTCTTTAGCATTGCACCCAGGCTGAAACCACTACAGCACTAACACTTATAGATAATACTATGTATGTAGCTGAGCTGCTCCACTGTACACGTACGGTAGCATGGAGGACAATGTACCAGGCTGTCCTTTGTTTTTGTGCAATACAAGTGAGCGATTATGTTTCTATATTTGTAGCGCACTTGAGATAAAAACAAAATCTGGTATAGCATCCAAAACAGATATAAAGACATGCTGCTATGATACTGTCGATTTGACAAGTTATATTTGTGCAGTGGAAAAGCCAGGTTGCTTATGTGCAAAATGCTTGAAGAGCCTGTCCTGTGTGGGCAGCGGGGTTTTTGACAACTGCAGAAAAACCTCTGCAAAATGCATGAACTATATTTCACCTTCCCTCCTACACCTTCCTATTTCTCACAGTGACACAGAGGACCACAAGCCGCTGAAGGGCAGCCGGACACCGTCCAATGGGACGGTGCGCCGCGACGAGAGCGACGACAGTTTGGTGGACTACGGGGAGGGCGGGGACGGACAGTTCAATGAGGACGGCTCCTTCATCGGCCAGTACAGCGGCAAGAAAGAGAAAGACACACACGAAGGCAACGAGAGTTCAGAGGCCCCGTCGCCCGTCAACGCAATGAACTCGTTTGTCTAACGACGGTTGCCGCAGCCACTCCTTGTCACCCTGGCAAATGCGACCATGGAGATCTGTGGTAACAGTTGCAAAGGTGACATTTCGTTGTGGACACCTACTTTTACCCCGTGGTGGCTGTCACTGCAGTGGTCCCCTTGGCTACCTGTCACCAAGACTGCTGACACGTCCTCATCTCCACACCCGCCAGCCCCAGTCACACTGTGACCTCCTCCCTCGGCGCACACACACGCAACATACCAACGACCGACAGCAAACCCCCCACCCCGCCACCATGACCATAAAAAAGGTGTGAGACGAGGAAAGCAATATAGAAAAGCAGATGGAATGTACCAGAGGAAAGGGTTTTACCACTGAGCACGAATGTGGCCAAATGTGTGTGTGTTCGTGCCATTTGATCTTCTTTAAAACACTAAATATCCAAATATATATATTTTATCTTAGTACAGGACATGACCCGCAGGCAGGCAAATGCAAATCCCATTCGTAAACCAATGCATGAAGTAAATCATGACTCTACTGAGCATTTCACCACCCTCGTGTCAGTTGCTGCAAAGGTAAGCTGCCTGTCGGATCTGTATGTTGTGCACGCCTGCAGGCAGCTGGGTATGCTTTTTATTGTTTTCAGAAAGTGTTAATTAAATGATTATATAGACAAAATGGCGGCAGTGTCTTGGCGGACACTCGTGTGACTCAAAGTAGAAGCTAGCATATGTTTGTTTTCGGAGAAAGACTGTTTGTACATACGTGATAGAAAACGAAAAAAAAAAAGATATATTTCAAGGTCAGGTACGTCCATTTGTTGTCACTGGAAGCCTGGCTAGAAATGTATTGAACTCGGTCACTCCTTGTCACACCAGCCAGAACTCCCACACTTAACTCCAGTCGGCCAGCTTTTAGCCTCATGTTTTGCTTGCCTTTCTTTCTCAATCCGTTTCCTTGCACCGAGCCTATGCTTCATGTCACTGAACACTAACCGAACACATGGGGAGGCGTGATTGATCCAGTGTCGTTGTTAAGTGCTTCCACCCTGAGTCGTGGCCACTGTGCAAGCCTTTTTGTTCTAGGTGATCATAGTATAACTGCTACCCCGACGTTGTTCCCAATAGCATTTCTACTTGTGTATCTGCTAATGGCAGAAAACTGTATGTTACATGTAGAGGTTCACTGAGAGTACGCTCTGTAGTTTCCGGATATTTACATGTTGATGATCAAGAAGCTCTCAGCACGGTTTCTAGTGCCTTTGTAGAGAACAGTGACCATCCCTCTTCATACACAAGACAGACCTGGGCTCAGTGCAGTTCAAACAGTCCATGAATACATTATATACAAAATACCACCTGACATTACTCCAGTGACGGCTTTAAAAGCTACATGAGCACTACATTTAACATTTGCCAATAATATACAACAGAATTCAGCTATGTGAGTATGTGGGCTCATTAATTTCACATGGCTTATGTGAGTCTCATTTTTGGAGTCCAGGGTCCCTACATAAGGCTAAAAACTCTTAGCTAAAAAACTGATTTCAGTTCTACAATGGCATTAGTAGTGAGGAATCATTTTCTGGGGCTGGTTTCACAAAGACATTGAAGACTAGTCTTCACAAAAACGAATGACCTATTTTTGTATAAAAAGTCGGCTTTATTTTCATAACCTTGTCTTTTTTTTTTTTTACTTTTTTTTTTTGACCAAGCAGCACTCGCTGGGGACTGGAAAATGAAGCTAACGCTAAAGTGATGGAAACTGAAATTCCTTGAATGGCCACTTGAGGCTGTCTCCAGTGGAGGTCAATGGGGACTCCAGTCAGTCAGTCCCCATTGACCTCCATGTTAAAAGGCCGAATACCTGTAGTGAATTGCTCAGTTCAAGAAAAGAGTCATTTTAATGGTTTTAAGGCTTGAAGTTATGCATAATTAAGAGTGGGGGCCTTTGCAGATGCTAGCCACCTGCCTAGGCTTCAGCTGCCCACACCGGCTTCACTTATTCTCCACCTCTCATTTGTGAAGTTGAGTCAAGAAGGCCAAGATGGTTATGGTGTCAGATGTCGCATCTTTTCAAAACACTTAACAGAGAATTCAAAGTGTACAACTTTGAATTTCAAATTCTTACAGATCTAAGCCACAAGCAACATCTGTTTTTGTGAGACCAGCTCCAGCTATAGATTGTTATGGCCTTGTTGACAATCATGTTATCCAGCTTCCATCAGTTCATGTGGTGAACGCACCATCCAGCTAAGACTTTTACACAGGAAATATGTGGAATATTAAAATGTGTAGGAAACCTGAGGTCATGTATTCATTTCGAGCATTCTCCTCCTGACACGTTCATCCTGAGGAGGAGCCGCTGCTTTGCAGCACCGAACTACTGCCAACCTGCTCACCAGGTAACTGCCAATGGGAACCAGACGCTATAGTCTTACTGGTAGCTCTCAGAAGTGAAGGGGTCAGAAAACTGAGTAGTGATACTGAATGTGGAAAGTGTTTATGTGAATGAAAATATTGCTTGTTTCACTGCAAGTAGTAAACACACTGGTGACTTTGGTTTATGCATTTAACCTAATATATGTGTATGTTGTCTTGTTCTGAGTGCAGCACTCAGTGAGTTTTATATTACTGTCAATGAATGAAGCTTATGTGTGAATGTTTGGGTGCATGAGTGTGTGTGTGTGTGTGTGTGTGTGTGTGTGCAGCACATGCATGCTACCGTGTCATGGCGTGCGTGATGTATTACTTTCTATTTCCATTGATAACGGTCTATAATTCTGACGTGTGTCAAGCAGTCTGCTCCTACTCAGCGGGAAACACGAGACTTTAATTTCAATTTCCATGTTTTATCATGACTTGCATCAAGTTTTTAGGTTGCAATGTGTCCGCTTTCCACGTGTAGATATTTTTGTTGTATTTTTGTAAATAATGGCTTGACTTGAGCGTAGATGCGTTGAGGTTGGAGGTGAGAGCTTGACCTCTGTCAACCCCCGTTGCATTATGGGTAGGGGGGTTGCAAAATGGCATTGTGTGAGATGAGACTATTTACTGTTTTCACTCTTTCGTTTGATGTGAAATTATTTTATTTTCGTCAGGTGGATTCGCTAGGTCAAATGTTTCAGCCTACCAGGCATCAAAGGAGATTATTTAACTCGTGACTGAGCTCTTGTGACACCTGTATTGTTTCTGTCTCTGACAGTTCATGCACATTTTCCGTATTTTTTATAAAAAGGCACACAGTTCAAATTGTCTTTTCAAATTCATCTAGTTCAGGACAATATATGCAGCATGCTGGAGAACAGTTGTCCTAAACTAAATGGATAAAAAAATGACTTGTCCTTTTAAGAGTGTGCATTAAAAAATAAAAAAGAACTACAACAAAAAACAACAAAATAAAACTAATTTGGAGCATTTGAAAGGACGGCCGGCATGGACACATAAATGGACTGGCAAATTTGAGTGTGAATACCCTGGAAACGATGTTCTAGTTACTGGTGAACATACAGTAGGATACACAGTATATGATATGATATAATATGACATTCTGGTTAATGTTGAAGCTACACGAGAAGCATGAAAGGCTGTCAAAAATGGTTTACTCGACAATATAATATTGCAAAATATTTTGTATTTTAAATGAAGTTTAAAAAATGAAATAAATGTTGGTTTCAGGTTTCAAACTAGTTCTGTGTTTTTTGTTTTATGACCATGAGTTTATTGCAGCGTGCAAAGATGTGTGTGTGTGGCGCCACCTCGTGTATAAAATGGTTTATTTTTCTCCAGCAGAGAGATTAATTTAGAAGAATTAATCCTCTACAGATTAAATGACATCTGCTGTGTCCTTTATTCATATCTATAGGTAAAGCTTTACTGCAGTGACTTACAGTGACTTGTTTTAAAACACTACACCGATCAGCCACTACATTAAAACCACTGACAGGAGAAGTAAATAACATCTTGACCATCTTGACCATCTTGAGACAATGCAATGTTGTGCTTGGAAACGTTACTTAGACCAGACCAGGCACCCCCACCCCATAGCAATGACAATCCTGGATGCAGCCTGACACAGGCACACACACAAAAACAGTTTAGGAACAACTCAAAAAAACAAGAAGAACAGCACAAGGTGTTGACCTGGCCTCCAAATTCACTAGATCCCAAACTGATCAAGTATCTGTTAGATGCACTGGAACAAGCCTGATCCACAGAGGCCCATAGGATCCAGACCCAGAACTGTTTTGGAGGCACAAGGTAAATTAAGGCAGTGTTAAAAGTCTTGTGCAAACATATTTAAAATTAAACTATGGACTATTTATCTATAGGTATTGTATAACGTATCAACCACCTGCTTCCAGAATATAGGGTAAAGACTAGACTCCCTCATACATCTCATGATGTGTGGTAGACTGTGCCATTAATAATAGATTGATCAGAAGGTCATTTATGATGTACAGCACATGGCTGCACAGCACATGAGCTATATGTACCTTAAAGTATAGCCCTTTTTTTCTTTTTTCTTTTTTGCTAGCAAACAATAGGCATTAAAATAATCCAGTAATATTCCTAATATGATTAATTGTTCTGTATCTTATGGCACAAACGATCACTTTTGTATCCCTTGTCTGGGATGCGCAGCAGCGTGATGCTCGCATCCCTCCCTTCCTCCCCTCTCGCATGGACCAATCGCCGCCCCATCCCCGCTGCCAGCCCGACGTGCCACTCACGCTCTTTCGTCCAATAGAAAAGTTCGTGCGAACGGGACGCTCCGGCGGGTGGGCTCTGCGGGGCGATGCGGTTCGGGTCCAGGTGTGCCATGCGGACAGTGCTCTGAAATTCCCCCGTTCCCCCTCAAAGGTAAGAACGACACCACGCGAGAGAGACAGAGAGTGTGCATGACTTAGTCGCCTCTTGTGTCCGGACTTCGGACAATAAATCGAGGAGGATTCGTGGAGCCTGGGAGTGCAGAAATGGACCGGCACTGGGAGTACCGCAATGCAGAGCAGAGCAGAGCAGAGTGAATTACCGGTGCCGCTCATTCGTCATTGGGGTGAAGTGATGTAAGGGGCTGCGCAGTTACTTTTAGAGGCTGCTAGTTTTTTTTGGATGTCCTGGTTTAGCACCCCACAGTACACTTTTAGATAGTACATGCTAAGACAAGAAAGTCAATGCATGGAGGAGAAGCAAGGTGAAAGTGTCAGATCAGTATGCGTCAAGGGCGCAGGGAGCTCTTGGAGGCATCATGGCATCTGTTTGCTAGAGGATGAATTGTCCTTCATAGGCAAGGCAACTCCCTTATTACTCCAATACTTTTAAAGATATATATACTGTAGAGTCTAAAATATTGTTAAACACTGCAAATCCACCTCTGAATACCAACTTAAAAGATTGTTTCTTCTGCACCATTCTGTGTGCACTAGACTAGATGTAGCAACCCAGAAATGTGATCTATCACACTGTGTTTCTTTCTCTGTCTCCCCCTCCCAACATTTACTTCCCTTGTCTCCAGGGCTCAAACAAAAGAGTTAAAATAAAATGTATGTGAGTCCAGGAGCAATCTGGCTCCTCCCTGGATGTAAGAAACATTTAGCAATGGATACGGATATGCCTGCAAGATTGTCAGAGGAAAAGTGATCATTCCTCTCTTCACATCGCCGACATTTGGCCCCATTCAGTCTCCATGTCTTTGCTTTGACACATCTGAATAGATAATAAACTATTGTTTTGATACGTGACTGAATTCAAACATGGATTTGAATGTGATTTTCTTGCAGCCACCAAAAACAACGGCAAACATGGCCGTCCAGCCAGCCAGCCGGTCCCTGTCACACTGGACTTAATACATGTGCTGACCTAAATTTCGCTGGTCTGTCCAAAGAGGATCTGTGAGGGGATTACTGCTGGGAAACAAATGAAAACACTCTCAGATGAATCGATCAGAATTAACAGAGGGACAGATTGCTTCTGTAATCTATTAAGCCAGATCTATAAGTAACATATCTGAGTATATTTGAATTTGACCAGTGATGTAGTAACATTGGGGTGAGGATCTTTACATAGAAGGCATACTCTATAGATCTACAGTATGTACTGTATCGCATCCAGCTACTGTGCACTGTATTGCTATTAGTGTTGAGTCATCAGGGATGCCCACGAGGAGTCGGTGCTGCAGTCTCTGCAAGAGGATGTGCTCTATATTGTGTGTGTGTGTGTGTGTGTGTGTGCCTCCGATCTCCATTTCTCTCTCCCTTGCTCTCTCTCTCTCTCTCTCTCCATTTCCGGCCGGTTACTGAATTAGGATATTGGAAGGTGGATGCCTGGTCCTTTTTATTAATGCTGTTATGCTTCACTTTGCCGTTTCTTTCTCCCCTCAAGAAGAATCACTTAGCCTTTTTCAGTGTCCCAACGTTTCTAAAACAAGATTGTGGTTTTCCCGATTTACCTCACATGTACTCTCCCTGACCACTCCCTCGGACACTGTGGCAAGATTATCACCTCAAGCTTTAAGATGACGGTTTAGAGTCATCTAACGGCGGCGGGATGTCTATATGTTTGCTATATATAGTGAAACAACTACCAGTATCTTTCCTCTAAGTTTGTATGTCTTTGTTTTCAACTGACTGATCTAATATGACCTGCGCAATCCTTGTGACCAAAATCCAAAATAAGAGGTGGCAGAGAGGTATCATTTAGCGTTTAGAGTGAGCACCTGACATTACAATTCCTACCAATCCTATAACAGGATTAGTCATGGTTATAGAAAGCCTGGCTGTGAAAGGTTTCCTGCTGAAAATGCCTGAAATGCAAACCTAAAATGGGATTGGCTTTTTAAAAATACAACTAATGATTGTGCACTTCATTGGATTCCGTGTTTATGGACTATATTCACCCTCTTGACTCAGGTTGTAGACACATCAGCCTAAAACATCACTCCCATCTAGCTACCACTTCAGCTGCAATCTCGCTGCGATGGGGCTCGTGCTGATTCACCTAATTCCATTTTCATTACATGCCAAGCGTGTAATATTTCACTCAAAAATAGCACAACGAGTATATTTTCCTCGCGCCTAATGTTTTCGGCAATAAAACACGAGTTCTTCACCGGGGCAATTTATGATCGCACACAGAGGCACACCCTCCCCCACCCAGCTTCATCTCTGTCAGTCCTGGGTTTATCCAAGTCGCTCCCTAACCTCTCACTCTAGCTTATTGTATCTGATTCCTCCCTTCTGCTTCTCCCATTATGTCCCGCTAGTGAGAAAGGCTTGCTGCAGTTGCACAAAGCAGAACTGCTGTTTCATCCTGCAGAGGTGATGCGTAAGCACGGGCACAGCTGCAGCATGTTTTGTGCATATGGAGTTCTGGGATTTCTGTGTGCACAGGAGCAGCACGAGTGTGTGTGTATGTGTGTGTGTGTGTTTGTCCTTGCTGATGTTCACGCACTCGACTCACGTATTGTTCTGCTGAGTCACTGGCATCCTGAATCATTTATACGCACTAGGAGGATTCCAGCTAGTTTTGCACAGAATCTCTTTCTGTTCTGGAAAGTCATGCAAACACTATACAGCTATCAGTCTCTTGACAGTTTGGGGTCATAAGTGTTTAAATTTACACATTAAAATCAGGCTAAACTAAATGAGTTTGGTCAACCTGAACAAAAAATGTCTCCTTGTTCTCGTCTCTCTCAGCACTCTTCAGTTCATGCCACGTCCATCAACGTCTTTTCCATTTGTCGAACTCACGTGGCCGCAGTGGGTCCATCGTCTGACTTGTCATGGCTTCCACTGCTTTATTGCTGCTGGCCCTCTCCTCCTCCGTCTCCATCACAGGTAAGGGGACAGAGAGACGCCTGAACTTTCTCAAAGAGATAAACAAAGAACAAAATATTAATGTGTAAATCCAGCGCATTATAAACTGAGTGTTTCTACTTTTTTTTTTAGTGGCCGTCTTGTTTGGTGAGCCTAGAATTTATGGAGGTGAGTTCAGTTTTTCCAAAAAAGAAAAGAGAAACACCAGTGCACATTCAGGATGATTTTTTTTTTTTAATTTTTTTAAATCAGTACATGAGCTAACGTTGTTTTTAAACTGATCAGAGGATGCTACTGGTTATGGCCCCATATTTGAAGAGGAACCCGTGGATGTGGTCTACATTGAAGACTCTCCTGATGGGAGAATCTCCATGAACTGCAGGGCACGTGCGAACCCGCCAGCTACATACAGGTCGAGCAGTGTTTCCTGAAAAAGAAAATTATCCTGTACATTATACCACATTGTGCTGTATCACTTAGCACGTGTTGTGTTATATTGTATCACTGCTAGGTGGCGCCGTGATAACTGGGAAATCAAGCTGATGGAGCAGCCAGACGATCACTACAGCCTGGTTGGGGGGAACCTGGTTATCACCAACCCTCTGCAGAAGAAACATGCCGGGACGTACATCTGTGTGGCACGGAATATTTACGGCACGGTCATCAGTAAAGAGGCCAGGGTCAAGTTTGGATGTGAGCGTACAATCTTGTTTTAAGTCATTTGATAGGGTTTTCGCAAATGTCCAAAAACAGTTTAGATTGGTCCAAAAATGTTGGTTTCCTAGTGAGAACCAGAAGCCATTTGAAATATGAAAGGTGACCATGACAACATCGGCACATGCAGGAACATGGGAGTACGAGCATGACAAATGAAGAAGGCGTGCTGCCTGGCAATCTGAAGAAACTCGTTGTTCAATGTCGATATGGACACACCAGGCTTAGCCAGGGTTTTGCCACCAACTGGACTGTGGTGTGCAACTGATGCCACAGGCGAAGTGTGCCGGTTACCTTCACGGCAATTGGCTCTGTGGTTCCTGAATGGACATGGTGTGACGCAGGAAACCAAACCAGGTCCCCGTTGGTCAGAGTATCCCAATAAGTTGCAAAAACAAGCATTTTCCTTTCAAATGCCTCTTCACCTTTGCATTTATGATAACATTAAGATGCAGATCTGAAGGTCTTGAACTACTTACAGATTTAGATTTGTCTTCATTTGTAGAAATTGTCAACTTCATTTCTGGCCTTATCTCAATTAACTTTCTAATTCGATCATTCATGACCCGTGTTTGTTTGTGTGTTTCCGTCTTATGTGTAGTTATTCAGGAGTTTCCTGATGAGGAAAGAGAACCAGTGTATGTCAAAGAAGGCCAGGGAGCAGTTCTGCTGTGTGTCCCTCCCAAAGCCTGGCCAGGTATGTTCAGGCTTTCCTGTCTCCTTTGGGCTTCCAAAGTTGAATTTGCTCCTTCATGCTTTACACGGCAGTGCTCCATTCCATTACGTTTCTCCTTTCAGAGGAGGTGACCTACCGCTGGATCTACAACGAGTTCCCAGTTTTCCTGAATGCAGACCGCCGTCGGTTTGTCTCCCAAAAGACGGGAAACCTGTACATCTCCAAGGTGGAAGCCCAGGATGCAGGAAACTACTCCTGCTTTGTTTCTAGTCCCATCCTAGGGAAGAGTGTCTTCTCCAAGTTCATCCCTCTTATACCGTTACTTCCCGATGATGGTTAGTCACAGTGCTACAGCTAAACAAGAAAAAATGTCAAAACTTTTTTTCATTTTCAATGTAATTAATGTAATTTTTTTTTTATTTTTTGTTGCTCAGGCGAGGCGAGAAAGTACCCGGCAGATATAAGGGTGAAGTTTGGAGATACTACTGCCATGTTGGCCTCTAATATTACCTTGGAGTGCTTTGCTCTTGGAAAGTAAGTTTAGTTTCATTGCTGTGACTCAGTTGAAGTTGAACCGAAAGTGTTTCCCTCAGATGCAATTTCTATCAGGACAAAAAGCTGTCTTTGTGTATTTTCAGTCCCATCCCTCATATTGTATGGAGGAAGGTGGATTCCACAGACCTCCCAGCGAATCATGAAATCAGCGAATCGGGAGCTGTACTTCATCTGTACAATGTGCAGTATGAAGATGTTGGAGGATATGAGTGTGAAGCCATCAACACGAAAGGAAAAGACTACCACAAGGCCTGGCTCTATGTGGAGTGTAAGTGGAGTCCATGAGAGTGTGCTAAAGATACTAAGAGCTGTATGTCTATATATTGTATAGTAATATACAGTAATGTCCATTTTGTATTTTCAGCTGCCCCAGAGTGGGCGGAAACCATCAACAACACTCAGATCGACACTGGCTCAGCACACACCATGCGCTGTGTGGCATCAGGGAAACCTTTCCCTTTCATCCGCTGGTACAAAGATGGATATATGGTAGGAACAGATATCAGCTAGGGTTTAGATGTCAATATAGATCTTCTTTGCGATTATATTCAAGCACACATTGTCCTGTGTGTGTGTGTGTGTTTCCAGTTTGGGAAAGGTGAGCTGCAGTTTTCCAGCCTCACTTTTGCTGACTCTGGGATGTATCAGTGTATTGCTGAGAACTACTGGGGCATCAAGTACGCCAACGCTGAGCTGCGAGTCATCGGTGAGCTCTCTCAAAACACTGTATTCCTTTTAATTTGTTGAATGTTGGGAAGCGCATTCAGTGAACAAAAAAAAAAAAAGCGACACTTACTCCCTCTCTGTAGCCTGCGCTCCAACATTTGAGTTCAACCCTGTGAAGAAGCAGCTTCTTGGAGCTAAAGACGGACGGGTGGTGATTGAGTGTAAACCCAGAGCGGCTCCTAGACCTAAGTACACCTGGACGAAGGGCAAAGAGCTTCTCTTCAATAGTTCACGGTCAGCACAATTAATCAGGAAACGACAAAAATCAGACTACATTAAGAAACAACTGTATTTTCTTTGCTCAGCTTATTTAACCCTTTAACCCTAACCCTAACCTTAGTCTTGTTTAGGATCAAAAGTGAGACAACACACAGTCACCTTTGTTAACCAGTTTGTGCCTGTTACTCTCTACGTCAAGCAGCTCATCTTAATTAATTGTTAATTTTTAGAATTTCCATCTTGTTTGACGGGAGTCTGGAGATCCTCAATGCCACCAAAAACGACGAGGGAGTTTACACCTGCTTGGCCGAGAATGACAGAGGAAAAGCCAACAGCTCTGGGTATCTTACCATCACGGGTCAGTGTGTGTGTGCGCATATATGTGTCTGTACACTATAAACCTAAATACAGAAAATATTTAGTGAGAAAATGTTTGATCGTGTGGTTTTAGCTGAAACGTGATGTTTGTTTCACACAGAGGCTACCGTCATCACAGTAGCTCCTGAAGACAGCGAGGTTAAGGTTGGTGACGAGGTGATTCTGAGCTGCGCTGCCTCATATGACCCCATGCTGGATATCACATTTGTCTGGGCTATAGACTTCAGAGTGATCGACTTTGATGCCGAGTGGCAACACTATGAACGTGTTCTGGTAGGGTGACTATTCATTCCGGCCCAGTATTTTCTATATCTTATCATTGTTCTGGATGATAGAGATTTTAATTTCTTCTTGTCGTCTGCCATTCCTTCCTTTGTCCCTCTCTCCATTCACTTTCCCTTCCTCTCATCTCTTTTTCGCTCCATGTTTGTCAGAGTGAAGACGGTAGTGGTGACCTGAGAATAAAGAATGCCCAAATTTGGCACGAAGGTCGCTACACCTGCACGGCGCAGACCGTGGTGGACAACGACACTGCTTATGCGGACCTCAAAGTTGTAGGTCAGTCCCAGTATGTCTTGCCTGAGATAATGACGGATGCCAAAATGTATTGTTGGACGTGCTAGGTCTTCTAAAAGCTGTCGGTATTATTAGTTTTTTTTCATGATTACACCTCCCCACCCATTTGTCCATGTGTCTTCCTAAACTCCAGGTGTTCCTGGGCCTCCTGGTGTGATCCGGGTAGAAGAGATTGGGGACACATGGGTGAAGCTTTTGTGGACTAAAGGAGCGGAGCATAACAGCCCTATTCTTTACTACACCATTCAGACCAGGCACTTCTGGGCTCTGAATGAAGATGACTGGAGGGACGCCAGCACTTGTGAGTACTGCTTACTGCCAACAGATGGCCCACTTGTACCGCAGACGTGATAAACTAGAGCATCCCTCACTTTGTGCAGATTCCTTATCATCAAATGGAATTGATGTTCGAGCACAATTTGACTCGGTTGCTCTTCATGTCTTTCAGCTCCAACCTTTCTTGATGGCAGCGTGGATCGTGCAGAGGTAACTGACTTGTACCCCTGGATGGAGTATCAGTTCAGGATCATTGCTACGAATGAGTATGGATCTGGAGAGGCCAGTATCCCCTCCCTCAAGATCAAAACCTGGGATGCTCGTAAGGACAAAATATTAATATTTGTCGATATACAGTAGATATTCTAAAACAAATAACTATAAAACTTTTCCTTCAGCTCCAGTGGTTTCTCCCACTGATGTGGCAGGTTATGGGGGTAAAAATGGAGAGATTTTCATCACGTGGACAGTAGGTGTCTCCGTTTGACCCTTTCATTCACACTCAAGTAAAGTTTTTACAGTTTACCAGAAACTCTTTCCACTTGTAGCCTGTGCAGCCGTGGTATTTCTACGGCAAGAAGTTTGGCTACATCATCGCATTCAAGCCTCATGATGCTTACGACTGGTGGTACGAGACCATCTCGGATCCTGAGACACGACGCCACGTTTACAGAGACTCCCACTTCGTCCCGACTGAAGAAGACTTCCAGGTGCGAGAGTTTCAGGTGAAGATCAAGTCATTCAATGTGAAAGGAGATGGACCCTATAGCCTCACCAAGGTCATCTACTACCCAAGAGATGGTAAAGATTTTGGCTTTACTTTTAAATGACCAATAATACTTTATTCACTTGTGAAAATAGAAGAGATTGACCGTTTTGACCAGCAGTGCACTCAATCAACATTTTCTCTCGTTTTTTTTTTTTTTTTTTATTATTACTTCTCCAGTACCAACAGAATCTCCAACAGATGTCTATGCCAGGCCAGTGTCTTCCACTGAAGCTCTGGTGTGGTGGCTGCCGGTGGTTGACACTGGAACAGGCCTTCAGCAGTATATTGAGGGATACCAGGTACACGCCCACTGAGATAGCAACTAAAAATATCTATCCATGATGTTGATCTGCTAAGAACTGGTACAGCTCTTTTTGGTAATGGAAGCAATTTTTGGCAATTGGAAACAGAAATTTACCAGATAATTCAAAGGCTTAAAAAGCTGAGATACCATAAATAATAGAATAAAAGAGGGGTTACACTTGTTGGGCTACATCCAATACATCTGAAAGTACAATAATAACCTAGTAAACATACACAAAGTAAAATATAGTAAGTAAATTTACAATTACCTGGCTAGATTGTCATATTAGCAAAAAATTTGCTTCAGACTGCTAGCACGTCTCGCTTTGTTAGCAGTAAAATAATTCATAATGCTCAATTACAAATTAATTTAATCATAAATCAACAGTCACAATTGGTGAATGGTTTCCATTGGTAGTCCTTCGGTTACAACACTTGGCAAGCAAGCTAACACGTCACCGTTTGTTGAGCACATACGTTAAACAAAGCTGTAGTGTAAACTGTTAAGTCAGAGACATTGTCTCTCAACTCGTTCTTGCTTCTAAGTTTGGAACCTGGACTGATGTTGGAAGTCTTAGCCATATCCAGTTGTTATCTGGATATCTGCTGGCTACACCTGAAGCACTGAAATACTGGCTATTGCCCCCAGAGGCTAAGTCACTGGACAATAGCCAAGGGGTTCCCAGACTAACAAGTTGTGGCAGAGTAGACCCTGATAATGTTCATTTTGTTTTTTAAGGAGTATTATACCAGGTTCCATTTTAAATTTAAAATTAATTTCCCGCAATCACATTATCACCATATATTGACTTTAATGTCAGTATTAGTTAGCACTAATGAAACACTGTGAATCTTTATTCAATGATAAGTGTATTAGCATAACAAAACTCTCAATTTCAAAAACCCTGCTAACCAGGTCAAATACTGGAGAAAGTATGATGATCCAGAGCCGGGAGCCCATCGTATATTTGTTTCATCCACGGTCAACCAGACCAGGCTGGAGAACATGCTGCCAGACTCTCACTACCTCATTGAGGTCCGTGCCTTCAACGGAGCAGGCCTGGGACCACCTGGTGAACACTGTGAGATGTTCACAAAGAGACCACGTAAGACGGATAACTCACAATCTACGGACAATAAAACAATGAAATGTATAATAATTTGCAGATATATACATGGGGTTAATAAATGGGTTGTTTACAGCACCACCAGAGGCTCCCAGGATGTGGCGCTACATCAGCTGGACAGGAAAATGGTTGTATGTGTGGTGGGATCACATCCCGTACGACTGGTTTGGCAATATCTCCTTCCCCCTGTACTACAAGGTAGATGTTTTAAAGCTTTGCTACGGATATCTAGACTATAAAGGGTGATTAGAAAAACTGAACATCCACTTTTCTTGTATCACAGGTCATGTTCAGAAAGACGGGCTACATCTACGGGAAGGTCTACATCACTGGCTGGCACTTCATGGACTTCCCCATGCCTCAGCTTGGAGACTTTGAAATGATGGTGCGTGGCCGTTATGAAGGAGGAGATGGCCCAGTTAGGATGATAAAGCTTAGGGGTAAGACTGAAACAAATTTATGAATTATTACAGATCTGTGTTCTTTTTATCACTCTGTTTTTATGTTGTCTCTTCTTCCTCAGGTAAAGCATCTACGATGACGCCTACTTTGAGCCTCATGTCGTTGGTGCTGCTGGCGCTGGGCATTGTGGGATTGGAAATGTAATCCTCCCACAACTGACATTTGTATATAAAATACTCTGGGAAGCAAGTATATGGACCTAAGAGAAGTTCTAGTCTTCATTAACAATCAGTCTTTATACTGATAGTCACTGGCTAAGATCCCACATCGTGCGTCTTTTCCTGCATTTATTCTGACGAACGCCACACTGGAAGTTGTTGTTTCTGAAAAGTAGATTGGTTGCTGGTTGCTAACACAGCGGGATGTGCACAACAGAACAGTTTCTGTTTTATTTCTGAAAGAGAAGATCCAAAATCTTTGTAAAATTCAAATGTTTTATTCAACTCACCCCAAGGGTCAAAATGAATCGGGACAGATGATTGTTGGAAGACACAACGAGGTGCTTAATTCTGTAATTTAACACTGTTCACATGAAATAAATGCATCCATAAGCCATTTTTAAGTTGTTATATCACCGCAATGCAATTAATCCCTGTTCTTCTTCTGTCTGCTTAAGTTCCTAATGATTTGATAATGAGTTTGAAGTTGAAATTAAGAGAAAAGTGTTAGTTATAGCACTCAAACGTGTAAAATTCAGTATATTCAATTACATTTTATGAAGACGTATGCACATTTCTGTTTGTAATTTACAGCACTTGCTTCTTCTTTCTTTTTACCTCAGTCACACAGGCACTGTTGCAGAAGTGAGCGTCTTTTAAGACATTTAAGATTTTCTTATCATCCAACGAAAGCTATATCACCTTGACGTCACTCCCTGAGAAGAATGATTTTTCACAGACAAATGGTTGCAACAAGGAGGGACATGTGTATCATGTATCATGTATCATGTATGCTAATTTCCTTTATGTCAGGCTGCAAAACCATTAAACAAGAGTCTAATGAAATTCTATCCGATCTCATCAATTTAATTTTTTGGACAAAGGACAAATACAGCTTGGCTGGTTTTTGTACAGTTTGGCAACATTACATTGTAGAAATGTAGTCGCAGATATAACCATAATCACATTATTCTAGATAAATAATGTTATTCTAGATTAAGGGACCTTTATCCTTTAGACAGCTTTAGCTTGATAAACCATTTTCACAGCTTAGACACAATGTGCGGGGAACAAATATACGTATACAAAGGTAGGAAATAAATGATTAGCCTCTAGATAGCACTCATGCATTTCTATAGCAGAGGTCTAACGTTATCCACAGTTATTATATCTTTACTGACCCGCTTTTGCGAAGGCCTTGCTGGTGACGCTGCCTCTCTCATGCCTCTGTGCCTGCAACAGCCTTGGCCTGAGGCATTAATCTGTTTGGGTTTTCCGTCTTGTCTGTGAATACAGTATCTCAGAAATATCTTAAAGGAATGTCTTCATATTTGACTCGGTGTTCTCTTGGACACGAAGATGAATTTGGTTGTCAGAGGTCAATGTCACGTTGACCTTACAAATCATGCTTTTTGCCATAATAACTCAAAGGCAAGGAAAAAAGGCAACTTGTTAGATTTGTAGTTTTGTTTTGTGTTTCGATGACCCCCCAGCTTGTGTTCCTGAGAGGGGGTGGGGAATCAAACAATATATGTTAAAATGTATTTGTGGGTTTTCTATATAGTTTGATCTTGAGGCTTCTGTCCTCCTCAACATAGACTACACAGTCTAAAATGGGCGAGCTTTTGTCACTGATATGCTCCGTTGTGAGCTCGATGTTGCTGTCCACAGCACTGATGTACTGTGTGAAAGTTTCCACCTCCTCTACACAACTCTACATCCATAAAGAGACTGGTCACTACGGGTGACCCCATGGCACCATCGCCTGTAGAAACACCTGTTAAGAGTGAGATGCTATCGTAGGGAATGCTGGTTTTGTCCACGTCCAGTTTGAATTTCCTGACCTTGACATCTCCCTCTCAACTCTGTGAAATAAATGTTCTGCTTTATGATGTATGTAACATTAAATTCCTCTAAAGTCTTCATTCATTCATTCATCTTCTGTAACTGTTTTATCCTGTGAAGGTTCGCGGGGGGGCTGGAGCCTATCCCAGCTGTCACCGGGCGAGAGGCGGGGTACACCCTGGACAGATCGCCACTCTATCGCAGGGCTTTATACTCACATGCACACCTACGGCCAATTTAGAATCACCAGTGAACCTAACCAGCATGTCTTTGGATGGTGGGAGGAGGCTGGAGTACCCAGAGAGAACCCACATGCAAACTCCACACAGAAAGGCCCAAGTCAGCCCATGGATTAAAACCTGGAACCTTCTCGCTGTGAGGCATCAGTGCTAACCACCACTCCACTGTGCCACCCCCAAAGTCTTCACTTCCTCATATTAAATATGAGTCTGGAGAAACATAGGTGCAACCACAACAACTTAAAGTTGTACTTCCAGTTTATTCTTAACATTTTAGACAAGGAATATAAGGTGATGTCTGTTTTTGTGAAGAAAAATTATCCAAACTCACTGTGTTGCCGGTTGTGATTTGTGGTTTCAGTCAACAGATGGCAGTACATCCACAGCACACTAACAGTGCTTTCCTTTCAACCTAAAGAGTGTCATTGTGTGTATGCAGAAATGTTACTTGTTAATGATTTAAAACTGTTTAATTGTCTTAATTTGCACCTTTTCAGCACCACATCATATTATTGACATGTGCCGTCAGTTAGGTTTGCCACACTCCTGAGGCTTTGCTTTGCTCATTCCAAGTCCAGTGAACAGAGCATGTCCATAATACCTTGTGATTTTGTTACAGAGAAAAATAAGGGTTATTTTTCTTTTTTTTTTTTTTGTATGTCTGTGTGCTTTTATGAGCTTTAAAGTAGGCTTGCTTGTGTGCGGTACAGTAGTCTCTGCGTGGGTGGCTTTTATCTCTCCTGTTTCCACCTCCATTACCAGTTTTTCTCCCATTTTTTTACCTCCTTCCCCTCAAACAAATTACATGGGCGCAGAAACTCCCGTGCGAGGCTGAAATCAATGCCACCATCATTTACAAACAATCGCAGCGGATGCACAAAGGTGAGTCCTCCATGGCAGGGGGAGTGAGTCTTCCTCCAGAGAAGGATATTGAAAAGCCTGATTTAGTGAAACATGGATCTTTCTGCTCAGTGACGGGGAATAGAAATGCACTGTTTGTGCATTTTAGTCTGTGGCTTGGACATATTGGCCATGAAATTCACACATTTAATCACTGTTTAGGCTGTTATTGTCTTGGGCTAGTTGGGTTGTTACATTTCAGTGTGCAGAGTTTGCAGAAGATGACTGTGTGCATGCAAAATATGGATAACTCCTAATGTGCTTTAATGACTATGCGGATATGTCTGTGGTGTGTCTCACTGATATTGCGCTAAGATATGTGCAGGAAGCACTACAATCTCCAGTACCATTACTGTAAATAAGAAAGGGCCTTTGGTCAGCTCACCTGATGAAAGATGCATATGCAAACTGAACTCCAGCGGTGGCACAGGGATTAGCAACAAAATGCTTTCGGGGGAATCCATAGAGAGACTTATTTCACTCATATAGAGGTTTGCAGCACAATGGAGCAGACATCTGACTGAACCTTCATATGTTCATATGAGTTCATATGACCTGTATAGAGGGCAGCAGACAATTTAGCTGTTTTTTCAGTCAGTGGATGAATAAAGTGAATGGATTCTAACTAGCGATGAAACCTAAATGAATACGTTAACTCAAACACTGCTCTACAGTGTACAAAGTAAAGTTTTGACTCCAGTCTTTCCCGTATTTATGTAACTGTCCCACCTTTGATTTCATTTTATTTGACACGGTTTACTTAACAGAGCAAAGACGCAATATATTTTTGAAATATGACTTATACTTTTATGGCTCAAATTCTCGGAATCACTGAAATTGAGGCTAAATTGGATAAAATAATATTTTTTCTCACTAAATGTTCTGTATGCTATGAAATGCTAGCCTGCTGCATAAATAATTAATTTAATAAATACATTAAGTACATTTAATGTCAAAAAATCCTGCTTGAGGCATAAATAAATAGATATTATTGTTGTATAAATACTTTTATTCAGTAAAATTCCCTTTTCCGATCTAGTATCATTCTGTGTAGTACAGCGTGGCCTAAGGTATCCACAAGTCTCAGCCAACAGTCTCCTTCGTTTTTATTTATTTTTTGTTCTTGCCAAAGAAATTGCCTCTGTTTCTGACAGGTGTACTAATCCCACATGTCAGACGCAGTGAATAAATGCCCGGGATACAGCTGATTATTTACATATTAGATATTCCCTTTGCTGCTTTCTATTTGATCAGAAGACTTTCTCTCTGTGTCAGGTGGAACCTGTGCTGCTAGAGGTACATAAATAGATTTAGTAACAGAGCTGGAGCCCTTAGCGTTCAAAGCAGGTTCAGCCTGTGATTTCCTGCCTCTCACATGCGCTCATTGCATTTTCATAAAATCCTCTCAACCCTTTTAGCCCCATTTCCCTTCTCTGAGTTATTCCCTCCTTATCCATATAGCAGGGACTGTATTTTTGCAAAACAGCAAACTGTAAGTGTAAATGGAGAACCCATTTTCTATAATTTAGCCGCGGCTCTGGAGCACAGAGCGTAATGCTATGACAATAATAAACATCAAAGGTGTGGGGAAGCTCAGAATAAAATCTGAATACAAAGAGCCAAACCAGGACATATGTAAAGTACGCCGTATTAGCCTTTGCACTGGCTGATAAATCACATACATCTGCCAGGGGCCTTGGCTTCCTAGATAGTTAGGCCAGACTAGAGAAGCCGCTCCTGCTGGTCCTACTGAGAAACATCAGATGGCTCCCGGGGTTTGGAAAGAGCCACACTAAATCTCCCAGACCAATTTGGCGTGGCAGAGCTGGCCTGCGTTAGCAGCGCGGCTAACCTGGTTAGCAGCATGTAAGACCCTGGTCGCTGGCTCCTCCTGGTGTTTGATTGGCTCAGATGGGTTGTGGTGTCAGGTCAGAAAGTAATTGCCTCTTCTATGGACAGTTTATGACCCTGTTTACTCTGTGAAGAATAGCCCCTTCACATATCCCTCTGTCTGGTGGTGGTACTTTGTCGGGCTGATGGTTGATATAGCTTTCCTGCTATTAGTGAATGAAAAGAATGTGCACCTTGAGGCTGAGGGGGACATTTTTAGTTGTATTGTGTGGCATTGAGGGCGAACTGATTGCTTTCTGTGCATTGTATGCTCTCACAAAAAAAGCACTGTTTCTGTCCGTTGGTTAAATTGGGAAACTTCATTGTGAAAATATTCCCTAGATACCCAGCACCCGACAGTGCTGTCTAAACTCTGAAATAACAACACACAGGTTGGTCTATTGTGTTACTTGGTTCTGTGCAGCTCATCAGTCCCCTGCCAGATTTGTGCTCACTCCGCACCAGGACCCCCTAGTCTGCTTTGGCAGAAACACCAAATCCTCTCTCTCTCTCTTCATCTCTGTCTCGTGCTGGCAGACCTGACGCTTGCTGATGCTGACGCCAGGAAACCAGTTTCCAATCCTCTTTGAGTCCAATTAAAGATTAACAGCGGTACATCCACGGAGCCAGGGGCCTTTCTCATTGTAAACACCTTTTCAGCTTTTGTTTAGGAGATGTTCACTCGGTGTGATTGCTGAAATCGCAAAATGGCCCGTCCACACAAAACACACCATTACGAGTGTCTTTGTTTGAAATCTGAAGCAGCATTTTGAAACACAAAAGACGAGGACATGGTGAGTCACTGGGCTTAATTTAGTCCGAGATCTAGATTCAGTTCTTCTCTGATGTACGGGGCAAACAAGGGCAATGAAATAAAACAGAAATATCTCTTATTTGTGAAACGGAGGACATTTCCTCATGTTTATCCAAGATAAGGATCTTATTTGAGAAAAATCATATATGGTAGGCAATGGCGGGAATGATTTTTAATGCTTTCCCCCCTTCAAATGTGCCCAATACATTATTTGTCTCTTGCCTTTCTCTACTGTACCTATTTGTTCCGCAATAAGGTCCCACGAGAAGGAGCAGAACTTCACCACTTTTTGACATTTAGTTGATTCAACACTTTGGTCCAGAAGGAACTCTTTCCTCCACAAATAAGAAATATCACTCGAACAGGTAGTGGCGTTCATAGCGGATTACAACATTTGCCCATCCCCAACCGTGAAGCTGACATTTTTATAAAACGCCTCAGAAACTGGAACATTCAGCAGATTGGCAGGCGATTTTAGACATCCGTGGCCCCCGAGAGGACGGATCTTAATAATTTAGTGATCCTCTGATTTTAACACGCCAGAGTTCTCCCTTAGCCAGTGAAGTACCTCGACGCTCATCGGACGGATTGGCAGAACATTTTGCACAGACAGGTTTTGCAGAAGACGCATCCTAATGCCAGCTTTGACGTGGCGCTGACTTTAGCGTTTAGCTCAAAAATAAATCCCCACAGAGCTAGCATAGCTGTAAACTATTAAGTCTGGCTTATGTATTATTTAGTGCAAACCCGCAGAGCTTATGCGGCGCACATGTATGACCACTCCCATAAACATTCCTCTTCTCGTTTAATCCATCCTCAATGATTGAAGTGGATGAAGCAGGACCAGGCTGCCAGTGCCTTCAATTACTGACTAGCAAAACTATTATTATCCACCATCTACAAATAGTCTAAAAGGACATAGTGTTGAAATGATTCATCTTTCTACCCACTCTCAGTATGAAGTGCATAGACTTAAGTATTAAGTCTTAAATCATTGCCTTATTTACTCAAATTCATATAAAATTAAACGTCTGGTGCCAACCTTACAATGCAATGTAAGCATGTAAAACAAAACTGAGATTGAATGATTTGATATAGCAGCCACCCTGTTTTTGAAAGCTTTTCGGGGTTGAGTAATATGAATTACAACCTGAATATTAAATGACATAATAAATGCAGTTTTTGCATATTCTTGATAGATACGAGTCGAGCACCGCTCTCGTTTCTGCTGTGGGCAGGAGTTCTGGGGCCATTAGTGTGGCACGCTCTCAGCTGTCACACAGGAGGCCATAAAGTGAAGGATGGATGTCAGGTTGATAAAAGAGGAATGTGATACCTGTGTCAGGAAGGAAGAGGCTGGAGGGATGGGGGCGGAGAGTGGCACGGAGCAAGCTGGCAGAAAAAAAACGAAAAAAAACAGGAAGTCGGGAAGTGGGGGAGAAAAGACAGAGTTTTAAAGACTCCACAATAATGATGTGGCACCAGTCTGTCTGTGTGAGGCAAAATGATCACCTCCATCCCGGGCCTACGCCCGCAGAATAATGGATGGCTTTATTATATGCAACAGGGAAAAGGGTGACGTGAAAGTAGAAATCAAGTTTATAAGGAGTTCCTCCAAAAATATCCTGTTATTGATACTGAGAGGTGTCTGTCTGGGAGCCGTGATGAAAATGCCATCTTAAAAAGTCTAAAGCATTTGCTTCATCTGAATCTGAAGTGGTAGCTGATGCACAGCAAGATGCCTGCGTATTTTGTTTATGCATTTGCGTGTCCTTTATGTCTGTTTTAAATTCAACTCTTTTGGGGTTTTCCTCCCCCCCCCCCCCGACAGATGAAATCCTTTTCACACACAAATCATCTCACACTTGTGCTGGCAGAGCTGCATCAGATGTTATGAGCGCAAGTCGGCTCTGGTTCAGATCTATTGTCAGCCCAGTAGTTGCACAGTGAGTCGTTAGTGGTTTCGCATTGTTAAGTAGGGCAATCTGTTTTGCGTCTTCGTGCATTACTTCCACCTGTGCACAGCAGTGATTGTCCGCCTTAGCAGCAAATAATATCCTCTGTCAGCCATAAAATTTTATCTCCAGAAAAAAACCAACAACACAACAGTAAATATGTCACTCCCCGTAAATGATGACTTCCCTATGTGGGCCAAACAGAAACAAACGTGCCACATTGCGAGCTTTAACAATGGTGTCCCCTTCTTTATCTGAGCAGGTGACACTGATAGCAAACACTTGTAATGTCCTGTTTGGGTAGATAAGGGCGACCTGAAGACCTTGGTGTTAAAATTCTGCAAAATCCCAAGCGTAGCTCGCCACATTATCGCTTAATCACAGAGGACATGTTGCTCAAGCATTCTTTGATGCTGTTTGTGTTGTCATGTGTTTAAAAATGTATGTTACGTCAGCTGCATCTGGTTGAGAAAAAAATAAATGAATGTAAGGTTAATTAGCACCGAGAACTGTGCCACTTTTGAGATGGAATGGAAAAGAAAATCTTCGAGAGGGGGAAAAAGGTAGAACTGGATAAACAAACAAAATGATTGGGCGACGCTTCAAAAGTTGACGTCGGCTCAGCTTTATTTGTTAAGCATCGTGGCCATCACGGCACGTCAAAGGTCGGGCATCAGCTTGTGGCTTTGTATCGCAGGCTTCCACTGAAAATGCCTGCAGACGTTCTCTGTTTAATCACTTGTTAAAGTTAAAAACTGAAGCACGGAGTTGCATGCATGAACAGTGACTCTTCATTTCTTTGGGACACAATGACAACATTAAGATGCTGTAATTCGCAGGGTACACCCTTTAGTTTAACATTTAATTAAAACTAAGCACAAAGTAGAACCATGGCCAATCCTTGTCAGAGTGTTATTTAGCAACGGGAAACATATTAAGGTATCGGGAATGCGTTGACTGACAACATATTTTCCTTCAAAGTACTGATTCTTGCTGTACATGAGTATGTTTAGGCACTTGGTTAAGATCGTGGTTTAATAGTAAACATTTAACCAGAAATATCTCTTTCTGGCCTTTACCAAAGCCACATGTTGAAGCCTGGATATAAACCTGTCTCTGGTGTGGAGTCACCAACCACCTTCTGGCAACTGTGATGTAGATGGGGTATGCAATGATTTATTCATTTAACAAAAAACAAAGCAAAACACCTGCCGTGATTAGTGTTATTGTTGTTAGCTGTTAAAAGAGGGCTGGTGATTCCCAGAGCGCAGGCTTGTCATGACACGGCAGACGGTAATACATTTTGGTTGCTGATAGGTATAAAGCTGCTGTGGTACGTCTGGAGTGTCTTGAAATGGTCTTTAATTAGAGGAGGCACCTGGACTAGCTGAAGCTGATAGCAATATAATTAAAGCTATTACAGGGATTTGGTAGTATTGGACAAACCCAAATACTGTGACCTCTAGTTCAGGTCGAGCTCCAAAAACTACTAGTCTCAAAGCTGAGGCTGAGATATCTGGGTTGTTCCTCCAGTAATTTTATACTGTATATTCAAAGGCTGTGTAAATTGCTTGTGACATATAATTAGCAAAGTGCCTCTTAAAGTTACAATCCAGCATAAACACATAACCTCGGTGTACCCAAGAAACATTTTTACAGTAGTTATCCGTAAATACAAGAGGTGAAGGTGGCTTGTGTGGGAATGAGTTAATGTGTTTTTGCCTTAATTGAGACAGATGCATTTTTAATGACTGGTCCTAGCTCAAAGCAAGAGAGGCATCAAATTATGCTAAGTAAGTGAAAAATGCTAATGGCCCGGCGATGGCTCTGGGTTGTTGCTGAAAGACGAAACTTTGCAGTTTTTTAACGTCCTATCCCCCTGGTAAAATATTTCAACGCACATGGGCTTCATACCTGAAAATGCAATTTTAAAGGACGCCAACGTAGGACGTCATTGTTGCATTCATCTAAAACATCAGGGCGGTATGCATGTTCCACACACAGAAGCATTTAACACAGACCGCTCACAGCTTTGTAATCTCCAAACACAGCAGCCGTTTTCATCCCCAGTTCAGCCGCGTTTATCTCCAAGCTTCAGCCCCGACTGCACTCCCGAGGTGGCATTTTACCTCTCACCTGGAGAGAGTATGGCCGATATCAAAGAGGAGGCATTTCAATGTTGCGGGGACCACTTGTCAGATATAAGCGCAAATTCAAGCGCACAAAAGATTTGTTTGCAGGTGCGCCATGTGGAGAAGTGTGCACATTCAGACACAGGCGGGCGCATGAATAGTCACACACACACACATCGACGGTTTTCCTTTGCTGCCATCTGTCAGTAGTTGAAACCTCAAGGGAAGTACAGTAGCTGCGGATTGTTCCACAGTTGGGTGCTCAAATGAACAACATCGCAGATGTTTAGGTTGCTTATTAGTAGGTTCTGCACCAGTCTCCACAAGAAGACGGCCAGTTTCACTCCGCTTGAGGATGCTTAGCGTGCTCTCGTCATATAATAATGCCGCTGATCTAATGACGCCCCCGCAAATGACAGGAGAAACATCTGTGTTCTATTCATGATTGTCTTCCTCAAGGACGAGCTACGCTCAAGAAAGTTATGTCAAGGCCTGAGGAAGAAAAGTCAGCATGGGTGTCTGTAATGACAAAATTTTACTCCTACACTCAACAACATGTACATATTTGGAGCACTGATTTATCACATTCTTATAATAAATAATATATTTCAGGTTTTTTAAAAAATGTGAGATAAACAGAACTTCCTTTCCACTACATACAGATGACATGACAACAAATCTTCAACTCAACATCTATTAAATGAATTTATTGTCTTGAAACATTTCCAGCCTCTTACCAAAACAAGGAGCTAAAAGATACAAAAATGCTCCATTATACTAAGAAGAACTGCAAAGATGGATGATATGTCTATGGATTCATCACTATGAACAACCCATTTTAGATTATATATAGTAATTTAATCCAGTGCTGCCACAAAAATATTGGTCAGTGCATCTTTTTTTTTTGTTTGTTTGTTTTTTAATGAATTTAATTGTTGCATTCATTTTAATGATGAGTGGTTTAACAAAAGCCTATGCTAGCACCCCATCACTAAAAGGGAGCACGGTGAAGAACGATGTAGGAAGGTTTGATGGGTCTGACATGTGTGCACCACGAATGACATCACCATCACCTCAATTAAAAAAATAAATAAATAAAAAAATATCTCAAATTGTAGGCACCGCTTGCCGTCAATTCCCAGAAGAAGTCATTCCACAGCTCCGCATTAGTCATTGACGGATGACACGGCGAAGCCCTTCTCCCCATTGTTCCTGAACATTACACAAATTAGCTGAGTCTATAAGCCACTCGCCCCGCTGATGTCACCAGAGCTCCTCTGTGAGAGTAGATTACTTATAATATTGTGCGTTTGAAGGAATAATCCTTTATTAGCCTCTCCTTTGAGGAGTGATATGGAGTTTCACTTTGGGATCCTTCTGTTTGGATAAAAGATTGTGTGGAGCTCAAAGTTGTCAAACACTTCTTTTCTTTCCTTTTCAGATCTAGAATTTATCTGTCATCCTCGTCCAGTTGGAAGAAGTGTGTGTGCAAGTAGGGATTTAATGTCTTAGTCAAGGACACATCACAAGGGCATATTGTTTTTTATTGAATTATTTTTCTATGTGCTTTGGACCGACAGTATAGAGCTCTCTGGTACTGAGATAAAAGCTAGGCTCAGTGCAATTCCATTTTGTATGTTGACGTGGACCATCCACCACATTGTGCCATTCCACACCAGCATGTTTGGTGTGTCCACATAAACACGTCTTGTGTATTTAGGAACTCGAAAGTAGAAGTTTTGTGATGTGTTGGCTGATATCCTTTCCTTACGTCTTTGCACCTCGTACATTACGTTACCCACTTTTTAGCTTGCTAAGCTATTAGCCCAAGTGGCTTCTAGACACCAAGAGTTGCCTAGCAAAGGTGTACTCACGACTTATGACCAATATTACCACATAAACTGAGCATTTGAATCTAAAGTAATCTAAATGTTAATGTGTACACTTTGTTACAAAGTCTCAATTTGGAGCAACCATCTTCTGATACCCCAGGCCATTCTTGGATCATTTCTCAAATGCACAAGCTTTTGCTCCATGATTGGCTTCACACAACGCCATGTTCCTATCTCACCTTCTCCTCTGCACAGTGTCCAACATGAACAAAGTAAATCATAAAAAGAAGAAATGTCCAATCCCCTGTCTCAACAATCCATTAACCCCTTTCTCCGAAAGACCTCAGCCGTTGATTTCAGACTACCTTCTGTCAGGTGTGATTTCTAAACCCATCTCTCACACATCTTAAAACGTCCGGAGGGCAGTTTGTGAATCAGCAGACGTGGCTACCTCGCTGTCCGTTCAATAAAAATCGGAGTAAAGAAGAAAAATTCAATCGCTTACAATAACTCAACAACTAGTCAATAACAAGACAAGCTATACAAATGAAGGTTAACAAGTGGGGCTTGTCAACCTCCTCTGACCAGCACGTAGCTTTAATTTTGTGCAAAGGTTAGAGTAGTGACAATTGTCAACGGAGGGCGCGACCCCAGTGTGTGCAGGAACATGAGGATGAGGTTAAAGGTCAGAGGTCAGGGGCTTTGCGGCAATAAGGTCAGGCAGTGATACATTACTGTACTCAAACGACAATGCAAACATCTCCTCAGGAATTGATGAAAGAGGAGCATGTTTATCATTCGCATTCTGGACATACTTGTGTGCTACTTCATCAGCATTAATTTTGCTGCCAAAAAGCTATTAAAATGTATGGAATGAAATGATATTTAATGTATTCAAATGATACTGCAGCATGGCTAGACTGTTGAGCCTTTTGTTTAAACAGTTGTGTAGAGTGAATTGTTATTTGGATTCCAAATTAGCATAAACATTTGCATCCCATAAGCCTCTCTAAGGTAGTTAGCATTTTCCGTACCTAGAATTTAGTGTCATTCATCTAAACCAAGTATTGCAAAGCTGATCACTTGTAATCAGTTGAACATCTATTTGTATTTTTTTGAATAGAAGTCAATGAGGGAGAAAGTTTATTGCTAAAAGCTGTTTTGTCATCTCCTAAAGCTTCTCCCTGAATTAGTAGATGCCCTTTGTTTTGTGAAGAGAAGTGTACAAACACCAGCCAAGCATGAAGATTATTTGTGACCTTTAACCTTTTGAATGACCCCAATCACAGAGTTTGAAGTGCATCTAACGATGATGAGTAATTATGGTTATTAACAGTTGTCAGGGAGAGAGAGGAGAGAGGGATGGGATGCTGTTAAGCCATCCTCCATCAACAAAATTCAAAAGTAAATGCATGCTGAAATACACAAAGTCATTATTTACCCCAAGGAATTAGTTTAACAAACAATATGACACAATTCATAGACTGTACTATCTCTCTGCTCTTGCTTACACACACTCTGGAGATGTTTGTTCTCAGATAATGGAGCAATCTGGCGAATCCTGAGCGCGGAGCTCGTCAGTGAAAATCTGACATGGCACATTGCTCTGACGGATCACACTGTGGCTGCTGAGAGGTACAAAGCTGTTGTGCTGTGTCTGGAGCTTTTCGAACAATTCTTAATTAAATGTAGCATCTGGACTCACCAGACTGGGGAAAAAAGATGAAACATCAGGAAGCTATGACATCTTTTACAAAGCTTCACGTACAAGAAAGAATTTAGATAGATTAGGGTTTTGGGTGCACCGATGTTGAACAAAACCTTTTTAGCGTGTAGCACAATCCAGCGTTTTAGTTTATAATGATATCTGAAACCTTTGCCTCAACTAAATATAGAAAGTATTGTTCTGAGGAGCATATTTGCATGTGTAGTGAAGAATGAAACTCTGACCCGAAGACCCTGAGACTGATGAAAGCGCTGGGCTGCGGTGTGGGCAGCCAGACGAAAAAAGGCTGCGTTTGAGAGCCGGTTCCTCAGACAACAAGACTTGCAATTATCTCCACCGCAGGCCAATCAGACACACTGTGCTGAAGCAAGAAGACCGCAATCAATCTCCAATGCTTGTAATGAGAAACATATTTTTCTCTGCCAGTGAAAAGATAATCAACAGCTGAACAGAGGGGTCAACAGGTCTCCTCTACAAGGATGTACCGAAACAAATAACACAAATCTGTATCAGCCTCTGCTGCTTCATAGCTGAATCCTCAAACAAGGTTACCTTCAGACCTGCAGAACCGTAATGCTGTCTGTGGTATTGATCAGTGTGAGCATTTTGCAGTACCAGCACTTTTCCTATGCATCCTTTGTAAAGCATGCATTAAATTACATATGTGATATACAGTGTATACTATTTGTTCGTTCCAATACTTGGAAGTGCTGTCAAATTGTGTAATGCACTTTAACAAAATCACTAGATTAATGAATGCACAAAACTTCCAGCCAAGTTGCCACATTTTGGTGCCAAAAGAACCATTTTTGTTTTGTTTTGTTTTAAGATTAGCCTGAGGCAGAAAAATATTTCAAAATTATTCAAGATAATTTATTAGAGCTACATTTTGTTGAAAATCTGTATTTTTTTGTTCACTCATTATTCATTTCAGTGCCTTGCCTTATGAAGTATGCATGTGCACTGTAACTCAACTGCATAATTTAATCCTTTGGGTCATTATGCAGGGGGAATGTATATCCCATACAGGGTAAGTTATTCTCGAAAATGGAGCGGTGTATTGTATTTTTGAACACACATTGCTGTTTATCAGGATTTTTTTCTTTTTGTTTTTTGATTAGAGTTGGATGAAAAGACCATTACCATTCTCATACTTGTACAGCAACAATCTGTTACTCCTGTTTCTAGCCTCCGTGCTAACTGAGCTAACTGACTTAAAGGTATGTCTTATCTTAATTTCCAACACATAGACCTCCATGTTAATAAATTAACATGCTTACAGCCTGGAACAGGGTATCTGGTTCAATGATTTTGGTAATTTACTTGTTCATGACAACTTACGAGGAGTGACTGTTTAAACAAGTCAGGTGTTTAAATTGTATTAAAAGTTAAAGTTATACATAATTAAAGGGGAACTACTTTTTTTAAAAAAACCTGGACCTTATTTCTGGCGTAAAATACGAAATTTACTCATCCATATAACTTTTGTGTAATTTGTAGTCATTCGGGAGATAATTAGATCAGCGTATATCCATAAAGTGGGAGCGACTGGGGCACCGAAACGCAGCCTCTAAATAACGCATTATCTGCCGGCTTGTTTACCTGTAATTTGCTACTCCTAGTTTTTTGCAACATGGCTGAATATTGTTCCGATTCTGAGTTTGTGGACGAACCATAGCAGTAGCAAATTACAGGTAAACAAGCCGAAGAGATGACATCATCCTGGTCAGAAGACATCATCTGGGGTCTGTAGGTCAATCTACAGACCCCGGATGATGATAACAGGTAACTCCGGACTCAACAGGGAATAGCACTAGCGTAAGATAACAAAATATTGGTGAAATGAACGAGTTTCGCGGCAGATAATGCCTTATTTAGAGGCTGCGTTTCAGTGCCCCAGTCACTCCCACTATCTGGATATACACTGATCTAATTATCTCCCGAAGGAATACAAATTACACAGAAGTTATATGGGTGAGTAAACTATTGTATTTTATGCCAGAAATAAGGTCCAAAAACAGTAGTTCCCCTTTAATGATGTGGCCAGTTTCAGTGACAGGTGGGTGCCCGCACAGGTTGCAGACAGGTACCCTGTACCACGTTGTTTATTTCTGCTGTAAAGTTGGGCATTTTAATGGAGGTCTATGGGGATTGACTCACTTTTGGAGTCAGCCTCAAGTGGCCATTTGGGGAACTGCAGTTTTTGGTCCTTGGGTTTCTTTTTCAGTTCCAGTTGTACAATAGAAAGACATTTTTCTGTTCCTTTCCAAGAGTTAGATGGAACAGCAGTCCACCCGGGCTACACTCATGCTCCAAGCCTTTGCCCATTTTTGGATTAGCTGGTGGTTAGGCGGAGTCAGGCACGTCCAAGGTGGCAACACCCAGAGTCACCATACTGAGCTCTGCACTGATTTTTTTATTATTTATTTTTTCATAAGGCCCATGTTTAACAACCTGAAAATATCATAAAAGAGTCACAGGCTGTAGTCACCAGTTGTCAGAGCAAAAAGGAAATGATCAAATGTCAAAGTCTTTGTGCTGAGCTAATCAGCTGCAGGTGGCATTTACTCATACCAAAATGAGAGTGGTTTCAATCTCCTCATCTAACTCTCGACAGTAACCTAAATTAGCATATTTCTCAAAATGTCAAACTATTGCTAACACATTTAGACATTAAGTCCTCCACTGTGATGTAAATTGCAGCCCTTCAATGCATTTGCATAGTTTACACTCTCTGCAGACAGTGGAGAATATTCCCTTTCCACCGGATCAAATTGTGCTGTTTAATTGATGATCGCATATACAAATTGATTTGTATTATTTAATATTTTTCAATAATTACTTCACTTTGTGAGGTTATCCCTGTGGCGTTTCCCTGAACGTGCGCCCGCGTGCATTATGGCTTGTGTACGTCTGCGTGGGTGTGTTTCAGTGTGCGGAGAGTTAATGGAGGTTGTCTTGTTTTGTCATTGTTTTGGGAGACGGAGATGAATCCAATTCCAGATAATTGAAATCAGTAATTGAAATTTATGTTGCCGCTTAAATTTCCCTCTACGGTTCACATTTGTCCAATTAGAGGAGTAAAGACGCAGTCCAAGTTTGATAGTGAAAAAACATTCAATCCTCTAAAGTGAAACAGAAAAACACGTTAAATAATACATTCCTTATGCTCTTCTGTTTTATATTGGATGAAAATTCAATATCTCATTTCTCATTCCCTGGTTTTCAGCCTTTGAAGCTTATGTTCTTTTCTTTTTTTTTGTTACGGCGAGACAGCCTAATTCTTCAACAGTTTTGAAGAGTTTTCAACAAAGCTACATAACAGGTTGCAGTCTCCCGATTATCCGTTCAAGTAACAGAGAAATAAAGAAATCTTTTGAGATGACGACAACCACCTTTTCTGATTCTTCCCCAGGTATTTGCAATTACTTAAAAGGCGATGACAAATACAAAGCGTGTGTTTTGCGGTGACCTCTGTTCTCCATTTGACCTCATGTGACTCCAAGTTTATGACCTGTGACGCCTCTCAAAGGACACAAAAGACTTTCGGACCAGTGACATAAATCCATATTAGGCACCGTGTAAAGGATGATTGGACAAGGTCTTTTTTGAGATGCTACATATTATGTATTTGACAGTTGCTACAAGGACAAGACTAATTGCTTGTGAATGGAGATTGTAGCAGGTGGGGACTAAAGACCATGGCACCTACAACCACAAAAAGCATATAACAGAAAGTCACAATCACATAAAATTCACCAAACGTGAATCTGTTTTGGTTATGTAAGTTGAGAGGCTTTTTATTTGGGCTTTTCTTACTGGTTTGCAGTGGGCGGTGATGAGTTCACTGCACCGTGAATCAAATAGTAGTGTGGTGTAACAACTGGAATACTGATTTTGGTAGGGAGCCAGATCTTATGGTTTGTTTCATTCTTTCTGAGAACTATACAAACAGCAGTTAATTGCTCTTTTTTTCTTTTTCTTTGCTGACGCAGCTTTGAATAATATTTAGCAATCTGCTTTATCGATACTTGTATCACTGGAGCGCATCAAAATACTGCTATGGTTTCAAGATTGGTTCATTGAGATGCTGTGAGGCGTTTAGGGAACATCTGTAGACTCTGTACATAGGGCCAAAGCCTTGCCACCCATCGCAAAAAAGCAAATTCTCAGTTTATGTGAAACGCTGTGGTGTAATTTGTGCACAACAATTAAATGAATGGCTCTCACCAAGTATGACTCCATTGGTTCTGTCGAATAGAATCACTAATGCTTACATTCCCAGCACTGCAAATCATACATACATACACCACACAGTCTTGATAGAAAGTTTGATTTTTAGAGTTAGGATAAGGATGTTTTTGTAAAGAACTACTTAAAATTTAGAACCTAATTGTTCAGATTCATTAAAGGTGAAATCAGACATTCCCGAGAAGTGCCGCTGAAGTCACGGACATACATTGTCACAACAACGACACTAACAAGAGAACAACAACAGCAAGAAATGTAACTAACTTTAGCTGAGTAGTAAGCAAACTGTTGCCACAGCTGTCACTGCATGCAAACAGAACTAGACAGTTTCCCCCAACCAGTTCTCCGGTCGAGACAATCAGAGGTGCAGCTTGTCAGTAAGCAAGGTAGGCAACTGCTTAGGGCCCCAGGCCTGCAGAAGGCACCCAAGGGGTGAAAAAACTTTAAACTTCAGCACTGGTAATGTGCTAAGTTTTCAATGAGAGTATAGGAGACCTCCCTAAGGAGCCCCTGACTGACACAACTCTTCACACTCAATCCTGTTATGTGTCATGTGCACAACTTTTTAAAGTAGTTAAGTATGACAATTCCAAATGAAGACAGGGTATTCCTCAGAGAGTGATAGAAAGGAAAGAGGAAGAGGAGAAAAGAAAGCAAGTGTAACAGATGGTAACGATAAGCTGAATGTTGCTAGTCTGGCCTTGACTGTAGGGGAGAGACATTTAAATACAATACCTTGGTATCATATTATTTAATTTGTTCTTTCCGCAGTTGACTGGAGCTGACCAAGTCTGGAGTGGAAATTTTGCCTATAGGACTTCAATAGACCCAATTGCTTTTCTTAGTGCATACACTGAGGATATACACTGATCAGGCATAACATTATGACCACCTTCCTAATATTGTGTAGGTCTCCCTTGTGCCTCTCAACACTTCTGACTCATCAGAGAATGGACATGGGCCTTTCTGAGGGTCCATGTCGATTCTTTGATGAATCAGAACCGTTTTAGAGGCACAATGTGGATCAGGCTTATTCCAGTTTGGTCAGTTTGGGATCTAGTGAATTTGGAGGCCAGGTACCTTGTGCTGTTCATCATGTTTTTTGAGTTGTTCCTAAACCGTTTTTGTGTGTGTCTGTGTCAGGCTGCATCCTGCTGGGGATGACTGCTGCCATCAAGTAGTGTCATTGCTATGGGGTAGGGGTTCCTGGTCAAGTCCAGGTGGGTGCTACATGTCTAAGTAACATCCACATGAATGCCAGGTCCAAAAGTTTTCCAGTAGAACATTGTATTGTCACAAGATGGTCAATGTTATTTACTTCTCCCGGTTTTAATGTTGTGGCAGATTGGTGTAATTTCTTGAATTTCTAAAAGTATATTGAATTAAACTGACTTACTCCACCTTTATAGGTGGTTTTTACTTCTGCGTTAAGTTGACGCAGAGGCTACGCCGAGAATGCAGACCCCTACACAGACCCTTGCGCCGTAGCTGACATGCACCTCCCCAGAAAAGTAACTATGCGGCGCGGCAACGCAGAGCGTATGAACTGTCATTGGTTTGCTTGGTTATAGTGTATTTCCACTTTAGTATTTCCCTCTGCTTCTCCATGTCTGCAATTTACAAAATGATTGTTTTGGATCAATAAAGATGGAACACATAGAGGAAAGGTTAACTGAGGGGGTTCGGAGATACAAATGGTTGTACGACTCATCTTCGGTGAAATTTCTGCAAAAGTAGAAACCATCCAACTAGCGTTTGGATGGTGTTTTTACAGAGCGAGCCAGCACAAGTATAAATGTCTCGCACGGGCATTGGTTAGGTACGTAGGTTACGGCATCTTTGTCTGGAGAGGTATAAACTCTGCTTTCCCTGTCAGGCCACACAACAGTCACCCAAACGTTTAACAGCTGTTGATAGGTCTCAGAGGTCCAGGGGTAAAGCGAGGTTTCCATACATTTCCCATGATCAGAAAACCTCAGAAATCACAAGACATTTTGTAATCACAAAGAACTTTGGTGTTGAAATGCTCGCAGGGTGTCATTTCATGGAGCCTTGTTTTTTATTGTCCCCGCAGTCTGCAGCAGGATAATTGTCATGCATTGGAAGCAGGGGAGCATGACAGGCGCAGATAGACGGGGAGACACACCATATATATACTGTACTAGATCCTGACACTATAAAGCCATTTGTCTCACACAGAGCGGGGCATCCTTTGATCAATGTTTTTTTTCTGTCTCTTTCACCCTTTACCCCTCACTGTCTCCCACTCTCTTTCCATTTGTCTTTCTTTCTCACTGGCCTAATGCTCCTTTTCAATACATCTTTCTATGTCTTCTCTCTTCATGCTTCTTTTTTTTTTTTTTGACATTTTCCTGACATCATGCCAATAATTCCTTTTATAACCTCCATACATACCACCCACAGACTCTGTAGCGCTTGTGCGGGCTATTATGTGAACAATAATGGTCAGTAAGCTCATGAAGTACATATAATCTTCTCTGATACGATTTTAAATGCCAGAGTACTTTGCTGTTCAAGTCATTCTTTTGTCAGACATTCACCACTAAACAGATCACAGGGTGAGCTAACTATAGAGGTTCGCGGAGAGGAAATGGCATGATTACTTTTCCCGGAGTCAGTGACAGTAATTACGTATCGGGGCTGATAAGTCTACGTGTGCTGATTTTAAAAATAACTCCGTAATGTCTGCAGCATACACATTGCGATTACTCAAAGCAACTTAGTGTTACAGTTTGGAGTTTTTGCACAGCAGCATATGGCTTTTTAATAAACAGACACAAGATGAGCTCTTGGGCAAAGGCGACTTTGGGCAATTGACTGAGAATCCAACGGTTAATTTCGGCACATTGAAGGCCTCACGATGTTGGATTCTTCATCTTTAGGTGTCAACAAAAAGATCTAGTAAAAATCACACCCAAGTTTACTTGATCAGTTTGGGATTTAGTCAATTTTTTTAGTTTTTTAGTTGCTCCTAAAGCGTTTTTGTGTGTGTGCCTTTGTCAGGCTACATCCTGCTGGGTGTCATTGCTATGGGGTGGGGGTGTCTGGTCTGGTCTAGGTGGGTGGTATGTCTAAGCAAAATCCACATGAATGCCAAGTCGTGTTTCTTTTTGGCCATTTCCTGTTTTATTTTGAAGGTTACGTACTCTCTGTCACTACAGGTGTCTTCACTTCAGCCTTATGGTTGCTGACCTTGATTGCTTGCCCCACCCTGATGTATCTCACCTGTGCCTCATTGTTCCACTTGTGTTTAGCCTCCGTGTTCCCTTCCCACTTTGGGAACATGTCAGAAATGTTCTGTTTCATTTCCACTTTCCTTTTGCAAAAAGAAACTGCCACCGAAGCGGGATGAAATTAGTGCTTATACAAATAATTGTGATCTAATTCCATCTGTTGTGTTCAAGCCAAATGAGCCTGAGTTAAATGTGAATCAACAGCAATAATCTTGCAAGCTTGCTCTTACGTTTACTCTCCATATGTGGCCTTATGCTGGATGTCACACTCTATCACATTTAATTAACTCAATTTTTGTTGTGTCTTCTTTATAAGCACTTATTATTGTTGTTGCTAAGACACTAACAGTTTCCTAAAAATGTTCAAGTGAGAAAGAAAAGGATGAGTGGATGTTTTGGGTTGGCCAAATACAGAAAATGCTAGGAAAAGTGGGAGTAGTCATAAAAAGGTAAAGGCTGGGGAAGCAAAGTGACCCGACAATAGAATAAATGCAGCCAATACTCTGCCATTAAGACCTATTACATCAAACTGTGTCTATGTTTGGCATGATTGGATGCTTGGACCTTTTAATAGGGCTCTTCGTATTTTTAGCCCTCTTGCTCTAAAAGCTTTGAGTGGTCTTGCTCACCCCTGCCGCACTTGAAGACACTCATGGAAGCCGCCAGCCCAGACAGAGTTGAAATTATCATAAAAACATGGCCTCCTGGGTCAAGTAACCACATAGATGTGGTCAGATCAAGTTTCTAACTTCTGATCTAGAAGCGCCTAGCTTTTTCGAAATCTCATTTTTACTGACTGCACCACATTGCAGGTATAGATATACTCTTATTTCAAATATACCTTTATACAAACACACAATGCGCAGCTGCACAGTGAGAATTCAATGCGGTGTCAGACGTGTCTGGATGTGTTGGCCGCACGCGTCTATAGAGTTCCTGTTCTCGGCTGAACTGTAAAGAAAACATCATAGAAAAATAATAACTGCATTGCGCCAGTGTTGCACGGTGGAATTGTGTGAAATAGAAACAGACAGCAACAAATCCAATAAAGATGGTTTATGGGAAAGTCTTTCTATCTAAAGAGAGCTGTGAAACAAGAGGAGCTATTCAACTTTTGGGTATTTTTACACCCTATAGGACACCATTTCTGCTAACTTCAAACTTTTCAGTCTCCTTTTGAACTAACAAAACTCTTCTCCTAAAATGTTCCGCCTGGTGAGAGTGTTTCTTTTGAGCCTTTCTTCTTCTACTACTAAGCTCAGTGAAAACAAAGAGGGTTAAGCGGATCCTCATGAACTCTGACACTTTCGCTGACCTTGTGGCATCAGGAATCCACCGAAACAGCTTCCCTCTCATGAGATTAAACCTCCTAAACCATTTTGATCTTTTTGACCCAGTGGGATCCTTGAGGACCCCAACACGCCCTTATGGTCTGTCCTGATGAATTGACCACGAAAGGTCAGCAAAGAAAGAGCATCTTCATGGCAGGACAGAAGTCTAACAGACAAATCTGAAAACATTTATTAGACACAAGATCTGATGCACAGTTATGATCTATGTTTGAAACTTGGACCTTTTGTAGTCCGTTTTAAAATCTAATTTTTATCACAAATAGCACCGTATGACTATTGACTCTTTTTTACAAATTAGTAATTCCAGGTCTTGGAAATCTTTGAAAGGTATGCCTACAAACTCACCTTTTAACTACAATTTGTCCATCTGTGGTGTCAAATCCAGCCCAACAGTATTTCTGAGAGTATTGGCCTCATTATGTACTTCTAATTTTTTTTATGAGCAATGGAAACAGTAGTCTTGCTCGGTTAATAAGTCATCAGAGCATGCAGAGGACCAGGTGGACAGTTTGGGAGTCCCAAGCAATGGTGTCACATCCAGCTCTGTGGCACCTGGTCATGTTTAATTCCTTCGCTGTTTTTGGGGCATTTTCTGTTTTACTTCAAAGGTTACGTACTCTTTACAGGTGTCTTCACTTCACCCTCATGGTTGCTGACCTTGATTGCTTGCCCCGCCTTGATTTATCTCACCTGCGCCTCATTGCTCCACCTGTATTTAGCCTCGGTCTTCCCTTCCCGAGTTGGTCTTTGTGCTTCATGTTCTTGTTTTAGCCTGTTCCAAGTCTACTTAGTGATTTTTTTCTGTTCTTTGAGATTTCTTGGACTTTGTCTTTGCCTGTTTTTTCTTTCCAAATTTTGATCTACCACCTGCGTCTTGAGTCGTGTGTTTCAATATTCCTCAGCCTGTTCCTCGTTTCAAATTGACCAAAAGCACTGACTGTATACAAAGATGTGTACGTAGGTGAACCCTGTGTGATTGTGTGTGTTTTGAAGCTCTGTGTGGCAGTGTCTGACTAAATCCCAGCTAATTAAAAATGGTTAAAGAAGTGGAACATGACCAGAGCTGTGGCAGGTGGTTGACGCCCAGGTGGACAGCCAGTGACCTGTGAGGGCATCCATCTGCCACCACCCTTAAAGCCCCATATTTTTAAATGTTGATATAATTTAAATGGGTGAGTCATATAAAAGTTCTCCTTTGTGCAGCTGTCATGAATGAGGAGATTCTGCTTTAGAAAGCAAAACTGTTTTTGTACCAGGCTGTTTAATTCTGCTGTAAAGTTGGGCATTTTTACCACTGACCTATCTTTGAACCCCAATTCAAGTGGTCATTCAAGCAACTGGAGAGTTTGGCACGTCCATGTTGGTTTCTTTTCTCAGTCCTGGAGGTTGCTACTTGGGTACAAGATGAAACCTGTCTCACACTGATGATTGAATTTGAACATATTCAAATCATATTCACATGGTGTACAAGTAGAGTTTTTCATTTAAACCCACGTGCTTGAAAATCTGTTCAAATTTCAAGTAAAAGCATGATAACGTTAAAACAAGATTTTGGAAACAAGAGTTATACACTCAATCGACACATGAGAACAGAAATGCAGCATCGACTGTGTTAATGTGTGACCTCTTCCACAAAACACAACTTCCTACTCAGGTGAAGTAGTGAAATTTTATGGTGTTCTTCTTTAAAAGACTGTTCGCCAGAAGTGTTTTAGTACTGCAAGAAGTTTTTGTGCAGGCTACTTTCTTTTACTCATGCAGCCTTGACTCTCAGTTGAGTGCACCCAAATAGAAAAACCTTTTTGTCTGCCATCAATACATGACACACTGTCCAAACACACTTGACATCGCTCCTTTGTCTGTTTTTTTTGCGCTGAGAGTAGAACTCCAGGGTCACATCAAACCAAAATGTCTTGGTTTTTCTGTGGACACAGCAAAAGGAGAAAAAGTAATGACACATCCACATGTGCGCTGATTCGTCTGCACCAACACACACACGAGCTCGCAGGTATACGCATCATTATAGCATGGCTCCGCCGTATGAGGCTATTTCAGTGACAGATCTCTGCTTAGCGCTACTCTGTCATCAGCTCTGTCATATTGCACGGTTGCCACGACAACCACGGCATGATGTCAAGAAAGGGAGGTAAAAAAGAGGCCTCTGTCTGCAGCACCCTACTAGTTTTAAACGAGACTGATTTGATAAGCGTATGCTCCATATTGCACATGCAAGTGAGCCGCATTAATTCTTGAACATATGACAAATCCAATGATACCTGACAGGCTGATTCATCTTTGACAAGCATTTAAAGCGCTGTAAAAAGCTTTTGACAGCATTATGACTTTCACCACTGGCATGTACCAATAAAAGCCTACACTCTGACCTTCTGTGCTTTTCCCCTGTCCAGGGTGATTGTAAAAATAAAAAAAAAATGGCTTGATATTGGATCATAAACTACTGACAAGGCTGCTGCGGGATTAGAAAAACAAGATATTTTATAAGGAAAAAGAGAGCTGTAAACATCCAGTGGGTGGATGTTCCTTTGACACTACCCATGAAGGAATCCGTTTTAATACCAGGTCATGCTAGAATAAAACATATTTCAAATATTTCATTGCAAATTCAGTTCATTCCAGAGTAATATCAGCAATGAGCGTATTAGCCCTCAGGGACGAAGTAAATCAGTACAAACCTTCCATGTTTAGTTAAAAGCTGGTGAACTTTGACCTGCAAATTCACCTGAATGACCAGTACAAAATGAAAAAAGCTGTTGTGTCTTCCTCTTAGTAAATGAGCTAACGGTGCCCTCACCATTCGGATCGCGTGATTACAACCTTAAAAGCTCAAAATTATGATGTCTTTGCTAACACTTTCATAAACAGTGGAAACCAAGGAAGTGCATATATTGTATTTTTATAAGGGGAAAATATTTATATTGCTAGCATTTTCTACATTAAGCTATACAGCTCGCTAGCTTGCTAAAATATTTGGCATGGTGGCTTCCAGATGCAAACAGTTGCCTAGGACCATGACTTACGGCAGATGTCGAACAGCAAGTGTTATGTGTACACAACTAACCACAAGTTCATGAGTCCCATTTGAAAGCAGCAGAAGAAAACCGGTTAAAGAGCTTGCTAATGGACCATCAAGAGTTAGCAACTTTATTCCATGACATAGCTACATTTTCCTTTGACTTACTGTGACTGAACATAATCCGGTACACTTCTGAACTAAAGGCCACGTGGAGTAAACAGAACAGCCCTGTTTAACTCTCTCACTAGTCACAACATTCTCCTGCCAGTTAGCGAGTTAGCGGTTAGCCGATTAGCCAAATCAGTACATCTTTCACCGACCCTCAAGACCACAATTTACGCAGAGACCATCAGATTAATTTTGCCAAACATTTCCTGAAGGAATGTTTTGGCTTAAGAAATACATTTTTTTTTCATTTTTTATTTTTTGTCCTGTTCCTGCTAAAAGTCTCCTTTAAATTGATTTATAAGCCCATGAGCTGACGATACAAGTATAAGACGTAGTAGCACAAACATTTGTGTGTGTCTGTGTGTGTTGCCTAGTACCTCTGTTACAATACTCATTAGCATTGTAAAGACTGAGGCCATCTGATCCTTCCATCCCTTTGACCTCTGGGGTCACTGCAGAGCTGGTGTCAAAGCTTTGTGTATCTACCAAACCCTATGTGTTCAGGCTGCTTTGAACCATGCACCATATATTTGTAATCTATAAATGACCTATTTGTCAATGCTTAACAGATGGTTCATTGCTGTTTTACAGTTAAGTAAAATTTACATCACCCTAGCTCATACTGTATTTCACGTCTACATCATATGAAATCTGAGAGGTTCATCTCAAAAATAGAATATTTTATTGCTGTTACTTGTAATTTGGGACTTTTTTGTTTCAAATAAACACTGTATATTGCAGAATGGGATGAATCTGTTCAAGTGGACTGTGACGGGTCATCTTCTTGTAAAGCTATTTTTTTTTTTTCTCCTGTTGTATGGCCATCGAGGGGACAGTAACATTTTTTTATTGGTCACTTTGGACGAAGATTGAGACCAGCATAGTGCTGAAGGCACACCCAGTCAATCAAGCAATCAATCACATTTATTTGTGTGTAGATCATTTCGAACACGAGCAGAAAAAAAAAAAAAAAAAAAAAGAGAAACATGCTGTCTCAAAATATCTGGCAATATTATGAGCTCTTAAAATCAAGCACGACAACTGGGATCATTTGTAGACCCTGACGCCCTGTGGCTCTCCAGCAGATGCAGCCAAATAAAATAAAATACACTGCAGGATGGACCGGATAAAAGATCAGTGTAATGCAAGGCAGCTTGGGTTTCATCATCTGGTGATTTTATTACAGTCACCATTATAGCTGCTAGAACATGACAATCTTGCCGGCCAACATGCATACTGCCAAACAGTTCAACTGTCACACCAGAACTAAGCACGCCATTGGTTGTAAGTCACACTGTGATTAAAGAACTCACAGGATGTCTGTGTAACAGAAATCCCCCACAGACCTGCCATATAGATTTGCTCTCTATAGATCTTGGTATTTGCCAAATTACTGTACTTTCTACAATCTGCACATTATTGAGCATATTGACTGTTAGGCCGACTGCTGCCAGTTAGCCCACCACACCCATAGCTTCCAATCAATACAGTGTACTTATTCACTGCATGGGCTCAGGCTCCTGTAGTTAAGGGTACAATGTTGCGCAGGCGAGGCATTCAGATGTAAACTGGGTGAATGCTTCCCCTGAATTAATATAAACAAAATATTTGTGCTTTGAGCGCTGGAGAGATTTTGCTGTCCTTTAGGTTAATGGCTAGAATTTGTCCAGCAATGAAGAAACACAAAAGGAAACAAACTGTTGAAGGATGTCCTCCCGGCATGTCTTATGTTTGTGCTTTTTCTTTCCAGATGGCGGCATTGTTTCCAGTGCCTTTCTGTTCGTGCCACACCTCAAGTTGGCACATTGGCCTAAGCAGCACCTTAATAGACAGACATAAGAAGGATCAGGGAGACAATGGCCACTTCCTTATCTTCCTGGCAGGCAGCGGCTTGTCCTGCAGTCAGGATTAGACAGGAGAAGGTCCACCAGCAGCTGGAACCAGGAAGTGAGACGGCACGCGACATCGCGGACCCCACTTCGAGCTCAGCGGCGTATGACTAATCTTGTGTCCTCCGACCGAACATGCTCTGTCCCTTACGCTGCTTTATCGCCGTGTGTGGGGAGCCAGATTAAGGCCACATTAATTCACAACAGGGGAGTCCTTTTAAACCCAGCCGGTGCACTGATAAAAATCGAAAGGACTACGCCTCCGCCAAGGGAGGATGTGCCCGCGAAAGATGCAAATTCAAAGATGAGGGAGGCAGAAACAGAGTGAGATCTTACAAAAAAAGAAATTGCAAAAGGGATATCTAGTGCCTCCCAGTCATTGAAAATAATTAGTTGCATTAACATAATTGTAGTAAACCACTTGAAGTTATTTTTCAGGAACAAGTTACTCAAGGTCGTACTTAAAATGACAGCACTTCCATCTATTTTATGCCATATTTTCACACAATAAACCTTAAAAAATATTTGAGTTTCCATAAAAATTGGGCAGCTTTTGTCAAATTTGTTTGAGGTTTAAATTAAAAATAAAAGAAAAAAGGTTGGCTGTTTACTACCTTTGTCAGAAAATAGCATATGTTCCATATAAAGTGCACAAAGGATCTTTTTTTTAGCCCAGACTGAACAAGGGACACGGATCAAAAGGACTCTGGAGGGGCAAAACTCCCAGGCGAACAAATGAGAAAGGAATGAGAAAGAAAAAGGTTGTAATGCGTTCGTTTATAGGCGTGCCTCTGCCTCCACTGTTAAACCCTTGGATGCTGTTTATTAGCCTTCCCTTTTACGTTTATTACTGCTGATGTTTATTGTACTCATCATTGTATCTTGTATGGAATATATTGGGTGGTCTTCTCTGGCCTGAGAGACGTGATAGGCATATGTTATCTGTTTCTATATATTTATAAAGGCCGGCTGGGGATGCTGCCATCCCGGATCTCTTGTAAGTTCGAACTAGAATTACCTATTTCTGCTAGTCAAGTTGCTGATTCAGTTTAAAAACCGGTCTGTTCCAATAGAGTTGGTTGCATGAGGCATTTTTATTCTGACTAGGCTGTTATGTTGGATTATTAGCGGCACGCTAGAGTCCATGTGAATGTAGTCTATGTCTGTCCAGACTCACACAGTTTGTAGAGAAGATCTTTGAGAAATTTGTTGAGTGTTTCAGCAGAACATTATGTCTCTGGGAATTTAACCTTTGACTTTTCGGACACTTCATCGTTTTATCTTGTGCCAGTTGTGGCCAAAAACGTGTTTTTCACAGAGATCTTAACGCCTGACAGAAAGTTTTATCGGCTCATCTTTGAGTCCAAGTGGAAGTTTGTGTAAACTTTGAAGAAATACCCTCAGGCGAGTGTGGACAAAACAAAAGCACAATGCACTGAGACATAAAACTCGGCCAAGTGGCTGGATTTCACTGCAAGTCTGTACTGAACTTTGAAGAATTGCTTTTTAGTTTCTATGCTTCAACTACTTGGAATCTTCCATTATACTCTAAAAAAATCATTCCTTGTGATCTCCTCATTGCAAATCAGACACTCTCTCTCTCTGTAGCAGTTTTCATTGATTTGTCTCTTGTATCTTTAATTCATTGTAGGCCTATTTATACACTCATTTTAATTGATTATTTTTTACAGTGTATCTTTATTATTTAAACTGACCTCGCTGTAAATGAGAGGAGCCCTCAGTGAATATTATGATTCATGCCAGAGGAAGCTTAATGCATTAAAAGTACTGCTAAATTAAACCATTTAGTGACACATTATTTTTTTCCCAGTAAAACATGAAACATCAGTCAAACACAAATTTGAAGAGCGTGCTGCTGTAATATTTTTCAAGAAAGTACGACGTTAAAACTAAAGCAAAGACAGTGAAAATGAATCACGTTTCTTATTGGATTTCCGTTGATTTGCCTCAAAACTTTGAACAGCTACAATGCTTAATCTACGGACTGCAGGATTAGCTAGAATGTACATATTCTGGAAGCGGTGTATTTCTTGTGTTTATTTGCACGCTTTGGTTAAAATTTGAACAATGCACCAACACAGGCTTCTGCAGGCTCGGCCAAGCATGGCTCTGGTTCTTATCCTTAAAGCCGAGGGATGATGTGTCCTTGTGCTTCTCGGTCTGCTTTGAAGTTTTAGGTCAAGTCTGTGTGCCTGTATGTGTGTGTGTGTGTGTGTGTGTATGGAAGAGGCTGGCCTTGTGCCCCTCTGTAATCCTGTTAAGCACCTGGACAATGGAGGAACAGCTGGCTTGGCCTTCCTGCGCTCTGCAGTATGGAGTGGAGGAGAGGAGGATGTGCATTGCATTCAAATGGAGACACAAAAAGAGGATAATGTGCAATGCCAATAGAATGGACAAATATAGGTTTCTATTGACCTGTTTTCTACCTTTAAACGGTGTCTCTCTGTCTGACAGTCTGTCTCTATATTTGCATCTATCTGTTTTATGTGTCTTCCTTTCTCCCTCCCTCAGGTCGCCAATGGCGCTCTCCTGGCCCCGGTGCTCCATCCATCCTCATGGTTCAATACTGGCACAGATGTGGTGGAAAGTTTAAGGGGCCCGCTTGTGTCATTAGTCCAGCAGCAGGGCCTGGGAGCAGCAGGGGAAGACTTCTCTAATCAGTTTTATTGGAGCTATGCTATTGGGTTAACACAACAGGGTCAGGCCCAGAGCCCAGCGGCACTCCGGTGCAAATGTGTGAGTGAATACACAGGGGGTATCTGTGTATGTTTCTTCCCCAAGGCTATAGCACAGATAGCAATGTCCTTCTACCTCTCTGTGTGTTTCATGCGTGCACACACATGCGTATGCTGGTCGGAGAGAAACCAGAGACTCAGCTGTGTGGCAGATGAGCTCAAGCTGGTTTAGATGCTGTGATCAAATAACTGCATGACAGCACAATATATTGTTAAAAAGGAAAAAAAAAAAAAGGCAGGAAGGCTAAAACTCTACCGACAATGCTAGCAGCTCTGTAAGGCTCAAGTACAGCGAGGCCTTGGGCTAAATGCCAACGTCTGTATGCTAACGAGCTTACAGTGGCTATGCTGACATGCTCATGCTTGGCAGAAATAATGTTTACTCCATTCATTACACAGGTGTAACTTGTTAGCATGAGACCGTGACACTAACAAATTCACAGTTAACACAACTGCACAATGTGGTAGTTGGCGGTGGATAAATATATTAAAGAAGTACGAAAAGGACAACTCACCCATTAAGAGAACTTTCTAAACTCGTTGTCAACCTTTTGTGCAACATCAAATTTCAAAGGATCACCAAAGTCTGTTTGGATCTACAGAAACTTTTTAACAGTCCAAAAAAAGTGCTGCAATTCATTGATTGAGCTACATAGTTATTTTCCTATTGAGGTGGAATATCAGCGGGCTTAACCCATCCTCTCAATCTGTTCGAAAGTTCCATCTTATCATGATTATGATTGGGCTATTATTTCAATAAGTAGTGGACTACTAGATAAAAGTGACACCGGTCAGGCATAACATTATGACCACAGATGGGAGAAGTAAATAAGCACTTCAAGTAAATAACACTGACCATTTTGACCATCTTGTGAAATTCAATGTTCTGCTGGCAAACTTTTGGACCTGGCATTTGTGCGGATGTTACTTAGACATGTGGCACCCACCTAGACCAGACCAGACACCTCCACCCCAAAGCATTGACACTCCTTGATGGCAGCAGCCATCCCCAGCAGGATGCAACCTGACACAGGCTGACACGATTTGGAAGGTGGTCATAATGTTATGCCTGATCGGTTTTAGCCACACAGTAATACACACTCTGATCATCATAGGTATCCTCACTTAATCTTTTGACAATCCAAAGTAGAACACTGGTCGACTGACAGACAAACATTGCCTTTCCTAGAGTCACACCAACTGAATGTAGTACAAGCCAGTCTAGACCAATTAAATCTGTTTGGTTTTGAGCTATTTGGACTTTCATTTTCTCAGAATACCTTCCAAGTCAGTCATTTTTTCTATAATCGCAGTGGTCAGTCATCAAAACCAAGCTGTTGGAAAACTGAACCTGTGTCCTAGTGCCTGAGGACAACTCCAGCCTTATGGGCTACTTGACCCTGCATGCTAACATGGTGTGAGGTCAGCTGGTCAGACGCCAGTTTGGCGGCTGGCTTATCGAGTAAAGGAGCTGTCACGGTCTCGTATTCCCCCTGGTCACGCTGCTTTTGTGGTTGCAAGTAGTGGAACATGTTGGATAGTGAACTTAACCAAGCAGAGGGTAACGCAGCATCTCGTCGTATGGTCAGTGGTTAAAGAAGGATCTTGAAATGGCGCTGTTTACTTTACTCTGCTTTGTCCAGTGGCGCAATGACATAGAAGGAGTTTGTGGCTGATTTTAACTGCAATTTTACTTCTTTTAATGCCTGGCTTGGCTTGCATCCCCAATCTCTGGTTTGGTTTCATTCATCATTACAATGGTTTTCTTGCAACACACTTCGTTTGTAGAAACTGTACATATGTTAGCCTCACTTTGCAGTTTTACAACAACTCGCTAATGAATATTGTTTGTCCAGCTGGCAATCTGCAAATTATGAACAAAATGTCTCACTGTGTGTTGAATACACCCCAGTTTTGACTTGTTCTTCCTATTATGGTTTGACAGCCTTTTGTTCCTCTAATAACTATGTTTATCATTTGATAATTAAATGACTAGAATCACTCTTTATTATTGTTCATTAACAATCAGGATCAAGTGTGAATAAGTGGAGAAGGATCTGAATGGTAGCCTCCTGCAAAGCAATTAGACAATAATGAATAGTTTCAATGTAATTACCAGAACAACAGAAAAAAAATACAAAAGGACACCGCTTTTAAATTAGCATCATGTGCCATTTTTTTCCCCTCGGCCTTTACCTCCCTGCTGTAAGTAGCACTCTAATCGTGTTTTTACCTAGATGAATGGTTCAGGGTGTTAAATAATGTATGTGTTATGGCTATTGAGAGCTGTGTGTGAGTCGCCCTCAGGCTTTTCTCACGCCATTGGCTTTGAGATGCCCGGCTGTCTACACTAGCAGAAATGCTGCTGTTTTGTATTGATCTTTCCATTCATGCACTGACATCTCAAAGCCAACTTAAAAGTGAACTTCATCACTACAGGTGTTTGGGAACTAATTTTGACGCTAAACATTTCATGTAAAACGTGACGGGTTCATGCTGACGATCGCACGTTTGCCAGTTAAAGACTGACATCTCAACTTATTTGCATGTTTCCTACTATGGTCACCGCTCTGTTTCCAACTCTGAAACTAAATCTAGTTTTAAACATAACTTCATTCTAAAGACTCATCAGTGACATTGCATGAAGGACACTCTCAGATCATTGTCAAACCAAGAATAAAGAGCCCTGGAGGTGTTCGGTTTACCAAACATTAAAGAAGTGCTTCTGCGTTGTTCCAGTTACGTGTCTACGTTGGTATGCTTCAAGGCAACTTTGTTACTGAGAGAGAGAGAGAGAGAGAGAGAGAGAGCGAGGGAGGAAAGTTTGCTCTGGTAACTTATTTAACGTCTATTTGTTGGTATTCCGGAGGGCAGGCCTTTGAGTACAGACCGAATGCGTGACCATCATTCCAGATTAGATCGGCTACGTACCCATGACGCACAACTCTGTCTGTCGTCAAGGATACAGTAGCACCTGAAAATCTCAGTGAAAGATTCATGCGGCTGTCATTACCTGCTGTACCTAGGAATTTGGAAGTTCCCTCGTAGAACTTAACACTCGGATTTACAGAACTGAGTCCGAGCTTACCTGCCAAGTTACTATTTTCAGGGAACAACTTGAAAAGTGGCCCATTTTCTTTCGATCACACTCATATGGGACATTATGCTAATAGGGCATCACAGGCTTCCTTTGAAGTGCAACACTTTCCCTCTGCAGCAAGCTATCTTTGGTTAACCTTTGAATGAGTGGCAGATCCCTCTGACGGACTTTACCATAAAAAATTAAATGACCAGTACAGCTGTTTGAAGCCACCTCGGCCCTCCTCACCCTGAAGTTAACTACCTGTCGAAGAATTTATTGAGCATGCAACCGTCAGGTATGACACCACTCTGCTGCCGTATTGCTACACCAGTTTCTCAGACATCAAAGTTGAAGGCACATTTTTGTTTGTGAAAACCTCAAATATTCACGACATTATTTCACATCCAAGTTTCAAATTCCACGTCTCTTATACTTATACCAGTCTGTTCAATTTTACATGAGAACTGGAGCCAGACACCGGTCCATCTTCTCATTTACATTCACAGAGCAATAATCCTGGGTGATGAAACTGAGGGGGAGACAAATTGTAGAGGTGATGGAAAATGAGCAATATAAACTACAGAAAGGATGGGCAATAAATGACCACAATGATGATGTCACCTTGTGTAGAAGTGCCAGGTGGAGCTTAGATTTACTTTTAAGTCGAACCGAGACGGGAGTGTTCAACCTCGTAAGACTTGTTTGAACAGAGGGATCCAAAAGAGACATTTACAAGAAGATATTCTGAGTTTAATAAGACATTTCTTCAATATATCAGCTGAAAAATGAAATCTCTGAAAAACTTTCAGAACTTTTTACTTTAATTAAAAACCAACAGCTGCACTGACACCCCAGGTTTGTGAAAACCCTGATAACCCATATAATCCTAGGATGATCCGAAAGGAGCTTCTTGAGACGTAACTAGTGCTTACCTTTCTTCACCGTGGTTGAGATCTGGGGGATGTGGAGGCAAGTCCATGACGTTCAACAATCCCTGGTCTCCCCTGGTCTTCAAAGCTTTAAAGTGTGTTTGGGCTCACTCAAAGGGAGTCTTACTTCCCTTTGGCCAGTATGGTGTCCATAAATTCCAGGTGTCCCACTCCAGAATAGCAATAAATCACTTGATAAGAACATTACCACCACCATGTTTCTCTGTGGGTGCGATACACTGTGATTTCTTCATGCATTCAAAACACTGGTATGTCTCCACAACTACCGGACCTTGTTTCCCTTCCCGAGAAGTGGTTTAAAGATGCTTCTCTTTGTCTGAGAACACTACTCGACGGGCTTGTATTGACAAGTCTGTTGCCAAGTTGCAGAGTCTTACATTTGTTTAGTAAATTCAGTGTCTGTGATAATGTTGCTTTTCTATCTGTCAGTGAACAAAGCTTGATGTATTGATCTTTTCGTCTACCTAATACCGAATGCGCTCCTCCCTTAGAAACCTGAAGTCTAGCCTTGACTTGACACAGAGTCTTTCTTTCTTCTAACCCTTTCACTTGGTTCTGAATCCATGTTTCAAACTGTCACAGTGCTATGTAACGCGCGCGCGTGTGTGTGGATGTATTCTACTGAAACAGCATGTGAACAAAAGCTGCAATCTGATATACTTGAAAAAGCCTCCAATGAATATATACACTGCCTGGCCAAAAAAAAGTCACCATCAAAAAAGGTCACACACTCTAATATTTAATTGGACCGCCTTTAGCTTCGATTACAGCACGCATTCGCTGTGGCATTGTTTCGATAAGCTTCTGCAATGTCACAAGATTTATTTCCATCCAGTGTTGCATTCATTTTTCACCAAGATCTTGTATTGATGATGGGAGAGTCTGACTGCACAAAGCCTTAAGCACGTCCCAACAATTCTCAATGGGGTTAAGGTATGGACTCTGTGGTGGCCAATCCATGTGTGAAAATGATGTCTCATGCTCCCTGAACCACTCTTTCACAATTTGAGCCCCATGAATCCTGGCATTGTCATCTTGGAATATGTCCGTGCCATCAGGGAAGAAAAAAATCAATTGATGGAATAACCTGGTCATTCAGTATATTCAGGTAGTCAGCTGACCTCATTCTTTGGGCACATAATGTTGCTGAACCTAGACCTGAGCAACTGCAGCAACCCCAGATCAGAGCACTGCCCCCACAGGCCTGTACAGTAGACACTAGGCATGATGGCTGCATCACTTCCTCTGCCTCTCTTCTTACCCTGATGCGGCCATCACTCTGGAACAGGGTAAATCTGGACCCATCAGACCACATGACCTTTTTCCATTGCTCCAGAGTCCAATCTTTATGCTCCCTAGCAAACTGAAGCCTTTTTTCCGATTTGAATATATAATGAGTGTCATCTTAATCCACATTTTAATGGAAGGATATGACTCATTGAAATTTGGCCTTTTGTTCTTCGTGCAAAGGAGTCAGTGCATTCGATTGCTCACACACACATTTTGCTCTGTGATCGCATGTGTTTTTCAGCAGATTTGAGCCAATGGACGATCACGATGGCAGGTAAGAGGGACACTGACAGGAGAAATAAAAACAACGATGAACAGCAAAAGTTCATTAGTTGGTGATGTCACCTTCAGAGGTCAGCGGAGACAGCGGTGACCTCACCAGAAAGCGACGAGAGTGGTCGGAGTGAAAGGGTTAAGTGTTATCTGGGGGGCTGTATCTGGATCTGCTCTGACACCCTTGACTGAACCGCCATGGTCCCAGTACCTGCATGACTGGTGATAAGGAGGATGACGCATCTGTACTCTCTGCTTATGGTCTTGGCAGTGACGGCTATTCGTCATGCAGACACAGTGCATCTGCCTCAGTATCTAGAAGTTCTTGTTTTGCTATAATACATGATTCTCTAGTAGGAAAAATAGATGGGTTTCATTGTAAAATAAACTGGCTTGCTGGTTGAACTGTTCTGAAAAAGAAAGAAAGAACTCAGTGTTTATAATATATACTGTAAGACTGTCCTTGTCTAATGCAGACTGAACCGTCATGACAATATGATATGTTGTTGTCTAGGCTGTTGTGTGTTTTATTTTCACTTTATTGATTGCATCTTTTCTTGGTTAGGACTAAAACCTTTGTCTGATTCTTAATGGTTGCTTGAAATTAGCTTTTCCTTTAAACAACTACTACAAGCAGAGGTAGTATCACACAAATCTTCAGTAAATATGTTGTTTTAGCAGTTTGTAGATACGTTCAGCAGCAACATTTTACATAATTGCAATTACACTGAAAAAGCATCTTCCAGCATATTTGCTTGTAAATCACTTCTAGAGATGGTTGTAATTCCATCACTGCTCTTTTAGCTTGTCTTAGCAGCCTTTTCTCCTCCTCATTCCACCGCTCCGTCCTCCCTTCCCTTCCACTCTCCTCCCTCTGTCCCCTCACCGCCCCGTAGAGAGGGGCCAGTTGGGCTGGAAGCTAATTTGCAGCCAATCAATACTAGTCTGTGTTTCTTCCTGTGTGTCAGCCCAGTCCGGTGCCCTTGTCTAACTGCCGGCGGAGAGCAAGGGAGCATCTGTTTGGCGACTAACACCCTCTGACTGTAAATCTATGGCAGCCACTAAACACCACTCCTCCAAAGTGCAAAAGGCTATCTGATTGAATCCAAATTAGATTGATTACCATACCAAATCCAGTTGTTGCATGTGGGCACCAACAAATAGCCATCTCTGTAACTTAAAGAACTGCATGGATGAAATGTTAAGTAATTTCTTTTGGTATTTTTGGATTGTGATGCAGGGATTTGCAGTGTTTGTGCTCACACAGACGACAAACAGAAGCGCTATCGAGCATACAAACACAGATGCAATCTGCAAACACACATGCAGGATGTCCTTCACTTCACTCCGCTTGCATGCAACAACACTGATGCTCGGATACTGAATCTTCCGAAGATACGACCAGTCCCCTCCCTCTACTCCCTGCCCCTTCGACTTAAACAGCCAATGAGGACGCTGTCTATTCATGAGCTGGAGTAAGAGCAGGCATGTGTAGGCAGCCTGCCACAGGAGGAGGTGTGTCTCCATGAGCCAAAAGTGTGTACATACGAGAGAGTGCTCACACAGAGAGAGGAGGTGGTGGAGTGAGGAGAGTGGAGGCAGACAGTATATGTAGGCATGCAAGTGAGAGTGACAGGCAAGAGGGAAAGAGAAGCCAGGTGCGTTTGATTCATTTAATGACTGATGCACTCACCACAAACACAACAACAACAACAGCCTCCTCCACTTAAACTGAACTGAAACACGTGTGTGTGTGTACCGTGCTCAGAGCGACGGAGGGGATCTCTGAGGATACACGGATGAGAAAGAGGCGTGGGGGAGCCAAGGAAGAGGAGCCCGAGTGTGTACCACCCCGGGGGGAGCTCGCTCGCACGCACCGCAGACAGCGCACACACTCCAGCGGGCTCTCGGCACTGTTTCCCTGACAACTAGAATGGGCTGCAATTTGTGCACCTTGCAGAAACGGGAGGAACACTACAAACTGCTCTATGAGATTGCACAGGTAAGAGAGACGTAACTGAGGAGGAGGAGGTTTCAATGGTAATTATGGCAGGGAGACTTCTGGAGGAGAGGAAGGAAAGTGAAAGCAAGAGTGAGAAGAAATGCAAGAAAGAGGAGCAAGGCAGCAGACAGACTGAGTGGGAAACCTGGAGAAAAATCTGAGAAATGTACAAAAAATGAGTTACTTCCAAGCAGCGCAGGCAGAGAGCCAGAGTGTGTATGTGTGCGAGTGTATTCCTCCCTCCATCAAAGTGAGTGGAAGCTAGTTATTTCTCCACAGTAGCAGGAGATGTGAGAACAAGTTCAGCTCTTCTTCCCTCGTTGGCTCCAGGGGAATTCATCACATCTCCTTTTTGCCTGTGACTGTCTAGAAGCAATGCAGTTCAAAGGACAGCCAGCAAATGTGTTCTGCTGTTTTCCTTTGTGTTGTTTGTCAGAGGTGGACTTCTCTGACCTAACATATGGTGGTTTTTCTATTGTTGCTCTCTTGAAGAAAACTCCAATGTGGCTATTGCAATTTTTTTCTCTCTCTCATGAAAAGCTCATTTAATGAGTTGACCTTTGCTGAAATTGTATAGACAGAAATAAAAACGCAGTCAACAACCACATACTCTCATATTGTCTCAGAAAACGATTATATTTTCATTACGAGCAGTGAAATGTCGTGAATAAATAACTTGTTATTGTAGCGGGCTTGGCTGGAATGTGTTGATTAGATCGGAAGAGTAGGCAAGTGAGTGTGGATCTGCTACAAAAACATGTACACAAAACATTGGCAAAACTTGTGCTTGTACGGATCGTAATTAAAAATGTGCATTTAGACAGAAAATGCAATGTTTATGGCAGTTTCGAGGCAGCATTTTGATTATGCGTGGAGCTGATTGTGCCGAAACGTGCGCTTTGTCGTTGGGTACAGTACAGGCAAACATCAAGCCGGGGTTCATTCATCATTTAGTGTCTTACACTGTTACAGACAGCAGGGAAACTAGATATGGTATAATGAGGATGAGCCGTACTGTTGGAGCCAGGCTAGTTTTGAAAAGTAAAATATACTACTACTGTACAAAGTGTCCAGACTTGTGTGTATGTATATTTTATGAACACTGAAACTATGCTCATAGTAATGCCAGTAAGTCTGTTGTCAGTTAGCTGATGTTAATGATGTTTAATGATAACGAGGCGGCTACTTGTCTCGTTATTGAGCTCTCTAAAATGTAACAAACATATTATCACTACAGAAGCTTTCACATCACCGCTAGACGCTGCTTTTATGAACCTTATTCACAGTGCTGCAATCTCAAGCTCATTACGCACTCAGACTAAATGCCTCCATGCCCTAATGAGATGGTGGATGTCTGCGTTGTCTGCCTGGGTGGAGCGCAAGAAAATTAGCCATGTCAATTAAAAGAAACTCTGGGAGGTTACGGCTCCTTTTGTGCTTCTGAGTTTAATGGAAAATGCCAGCCTAAACAAAGCCATAGCACTTTATGTCAACCCACGGAGCAATTTAACTCTGATAAGCTGTTTAAAGTTGTTTAAAAAGCTGATTTGGCCAATTGAATTGTAGTTTTTGGAGGAATAGTTTTGACATGTATTCACTTTCTTGCTAAAAGTTAGTTGAAAAGATTGATACCATATAAATGTAGGTAAAGCTAGTGGCTGACTAGCTTAGATTAGCATAAAGACTGTAAACAAGGTCACAGCTAGCATGAATCTTCCCAAATGTGTATATCAAAACCTGATTTGTCTGTACTATATAAATGTGGGTAAAGCCAGTGGCTGGCTAGCTTAGCTTAGCATAAAGATTGTAAACAAGGGAACAGCTAATATGAATCTCCCAAAAGGTGTACATCAACAAATCTCTTATACAAAAATGAAGGGCAATTATGAAAATGCAATGTTTAGAGGTTTTCCAGATCTCTTTAGTAAAGTAACTAACCTACTGCTAGCTACAGTTAGCCCTGAATTAGGTGGTTTTTAGCATTTTTATTCATAGTTACTGTTTGTGTTGTTTGTTCCCGAACTGCAGGAACTGAGAACAATCATAGTTCTTGGAACTCTGTTTTGTGGTGTAAGGTTGCTACGACTGCGGTGGTGGGTAGCACCTGCAATCGGTGTTAAAATACAAATGTCTCAACGCTGGTAGAATGTGCTAACATGCTAAAAGCTCTTAAAGTTAACTTTAAAAAAAAAATTCTTAATCAAGCCAAGGTGTGATTCTGTTCCTCACACAGAAGGCAGGCTTTTATTACGCACATTACTTCAGCTTTCCATTTGACATTTAGCTTAGCTAAGCATTAAGACTGGAAGTGGGAGAAATGGCTAACCTGGCTCTGCACAAGAATATTTCCATCTATGGCTATTTTCTTCTAGTTTGGAATCTGTGTTGTTCCAGTTTCATTTTACATGTACACTGTGCAACCGTCCATTGGCTGGTTATCGTATTTCACGCAAAAAAACAAGCTGAGCCTACAAAAACGTAGCCTAGGCTGTGTTTCTCTGGCATAACATAACAGCAGATGTGACATAAAGCATGGTGATGCATGGTGAGCGGCTGGAACTAACTCAAAAAGTGATCCTTATGGTTTCCTCCTATTTCCTCATCACACTGTAGGTGTCCTGGCACCATGGCACATGTCCAAGAATACCGTGTGCATGTGTGTGTGTGTGTGTGCGTGACAGAGAGAGAGAGAGAGCGAGAGCACACCCGCTTACTGTTAAACGCTCGGTGGTGTGTATGTGACAGTCGGCGGACACCTACAGTTCTCATTACCAGTGTGAAAGAAAGTGACAGAAAGAAAAAGAGCGAGTGGAAGAGAAAGAAAGAGAGGAAGAGGGCTCAGCAGGCAGTAAGTGTGTCAGTGTGACTTTGTCCCGAAACTCGAGGCTGAGGGGATTCTGCAAATCCAGAGAGACTCCTCAACAATCCCGCTATCTCTTTTTCCTTTTATCATTTCAGACTCATTTCTTCTCCTTCCTTTTTCATACTTTCTCCTTCTCTGTAACCTTCATTAGTCCCGCTCTCCCTCAGCCTGTCTCTCTCTCGGCAATCTGTTTCTCCCCTTTCTCATTTTACTTTGGCACACACACAACGCTACAGATTTTAAATGTGTTTCTGGTCTGTTTTACTTCCAACAGTGCTCCACAATAGGACACCACCTGCTCATTATACCAGCGAAAAAAACCAAAGGATTCTGGTAATGTTGTTAAAGCAGGACTGGAACAGGTGCATAGTGTTACTGAACTAGGGTTGCAGCGATGCAATGTGTTTCTTGTGGTTGCTGGCCCTTAACGTGACTGCTTGTTGGAAAGGCGACATTTGATGGTGTGTGATTCTTTTTCAAAATGTCAAGTGTGAGGGACTTTTTTACTGATCAGCAGACAAGCATGATGTCCAGTTCAATCTCAGTGGACCAATTCAAAAGTGTGCCATTTGAGAGGTGTCATAAATTTAAGGCTTTAGAGTCTGGCTTCCACCTTGGGGAGTTAGTTATGGTAAACTCTGTTCACAGCGTTGCATTCAAAATGACTGAATTTTGAAGGGAAATAAATTAAAGCTTTCAGATTCATGAATTTACTCCCAAGGCCAATTGAATAACTTCTGCTTTGGCACATATTACGACCAACAAATTTGTCACAAGATTTACTTGACAGCAGTGTTTTCTGAGAGAACAAGTAAGGCTATTTGCTTATTGGCTTTATTTAACCCCAGTCTGGGAACACATCCCAGACTGGGTTCAATTAATCTGATGACTTAGTTCCTGGTGGCAACCGGCAACATTTCAGAGCTTCCAGTGTAAACAGTGAATATTTAAAACCACTACTGAAGCTTTGTTCAAGGTATTAGCTAGGTATTCACTGAGGACTAAAAGTGGAAATCAGAAACCTTGTCCCTTGCATGTTCATATGCAGGTATCTGCACCGTCAACCTGGAGTCAGATTAAAAACGGTTCCAAAATGGAGCAATGACTTTTAGACAATTACAAGGCGACACTACAAATGCGCCTTTTGAAGAAACTCTGTGAATTTGTGATTGTCCCATTAGCAACCAGCTTGTCAACTGACAGTAAGACAGTCAGGAACATGCCAAAACAAGTCTTCTTTATATGTTTCATCCACTAATACTTTGCTCTTAGGACTATGCTTTATTTCACTCACTAAAGTCTTTAATTTAAGAAAGGAAAATGCTGAGTTAGCAATTAGCTTGCCAGCTACAGTCACTTTGAGACCAAGCCTGGACAAGTATTTGCAATGAAGCACAAATTAATTCGACAATTCCACCTTCTGGTGTGACCCAGACTTTAGGGTGTATTTCTTTTTGTTAAATGTCTGTTGTGGGTGAAACAATGACAAAATTGATGGCACTTATTTTCAAGTTATGGTAATGGCTTCCCTCCAAAATGGACATTCTGCAGTTCAGCACCTTTCATTTTGAAAGGAGCATTTCAGAGGCCAATTTCAGTTCTCAGCCTGCAGGCTTGCCCCGCTGCCTCCTACACCACCAGCTATCTCTGTTCACACAGCTGCACTACTCTGACAGGACTTCTGGCTGCTCGACCCCAGCTGCCCAGCGGCCACAGAGAGATTTATGACTCTCGTCAGACCATTTACATTCAACGTTTCATTTGTGATTTTGTGTGTGTCTCCCTGCAACACTCACACCGCGGGGCTCCATTCAGGCAGAACCAAATGCCATTCCATGAATTTTGCTTGTGGCTGTGTTAAATTGTCCCACAGCCTCTGGCCTTTAGAGTCTCATAGGACCCATGTGTTTTGCGCTTCTAGTTGTACCTTAGTCACAACTGCACAACAACATGCATTTATATGACAGCCACTCTGTACCTTGCATGTAATTTTCCCTCAATTTAGTAATAGACATGTATTTGGAAAGAATACATATTGGTTTTAAGACGCAATAATGTATATTAAAATCAATCCTACACACTTTGCAAAAGGCATGGCCTATATATCCTGGAGGCAACCAAATCTGCTTAAATTTGCAGTTCTTGTTGTTTTGTTTGCTTAATTTTTAGTGGAACATTGTACCGGCCTTGACATTTTGATCACAGCTAACAAGCTAATTCTGGGTTATAAGACAATATACTCATTCAACGTTAGACCCTCTAGCAAAGTTACTTTAAGCAAGCTAACGTTTTCAGCTTCATACCTCTTTTCCATTGTATATACAGGATATATATTATTGTGCCCATCTTTGGTGTGGCCTGTCCTCCAGAGACAGATGCTGTGCCTCATGTCCAGCCTGCTAGACAGCATGAAGGGGACTAGACAGACGCCCCTTCACCCCGCCACCACCTACGGTGTCCAGCCAGTGCCACACAGAGCAGGGCAGGCCGTGGTCAGACCCACACAGCCGTCACCTCCATATGGCCAGAGCAGACCACCACCATGACATCATCCAGACCAGGGATGTGAAATAAACCAATTCTATGGCTCACCCTGTCCCGAGGGGATTTTTCCTCAACCAACGTATATGGCGGAAAATGAAATTAAAATTCAACTACAGCAAAAATAATTCCATGATGCCAGATTGAGCAGGGACGACAGAAGAATATAATCTTCTGCTCCCCAGGTCTCGCCACTGAATGAAGCATTTGGGCTGTGAAACGTGCGCAAAACTATCCGCTTATCAGAGGAGCGCAACACCCACACTTCTTTTGTTTCTGTCTGCGTGTCTCTGATGGGATTTTGAGCTTTGCAGCAGGTAATGAATGAACTGACCTTTCCAGTTTTTCTTGCATTTTTCGGGCCCAACAAGTTGTCTGCCTGTCTTTGTGGGTCAGTGAGTTTGACCTTTTCACCTGTGAGTGTAATTCTACTTGACAAGTATCTCTCTCTCATATACACACACACACATAGACGTGCTTGTGGGTGGTTTTTAGATGGCAGCTTTGTATTGAGTGTCAGAACATAAAATGATGTCCTTTAACCTGCTGCTGCTGTTGTTGCCTGATCCCTATGAATTTACATTTTCGCCTTCCAAACTATGAAAGTTACAGATCTTTATTCAGGTAATTATCTTTTTTTTTTTTCTCCATTATGGAAATGAACTCTGCTGCTAAAAACAGATCATCTGGTGTCTTCCATCATGGTTATAGTTGCTCGTTGGAGCACAGCATGGTGATAATACGGCATGATTTAGAGGTGCATATGGCCTCGTCACCGGCGCCGTGGGTAGCTCGTCTTCTGGTTGTCGGCCAAAAATGGAAACAGGAAATCGAGGGGGTTGTTCAGCGCCAGCTTAAAGCGGGAAAACACCATCTTTGTGTCGTGTTAGAAAGAGTTGAAATAGTGTGGGATATCTTTGAGAGAGAGTGACGTGATACGCGATGACGGTAAGCATCTGTGGCTGTGAGCAAATGCACGCTTTGGCCCTCGGTGAGTGCTGGGTGGGGTTGTGAGGGGATCACAAAGTCAGGCGAAGACGGGCCATTCTGTGTGTGTGTGTGTGTGTGTGTGTCGTTTCGCTCCAGCGGCCAACAATCTCCCCCTGCGTTGGCTCTGATAAGCCCAGGATGAAAGCCCTTTCTGTGGGCAGAGCGAAACTCCTCACTCCCCCTCTCCTGTACCCCCCTCCAGACGAGGCGAAGGGCGCGCACAAGATGCATGTATACGACAACTACGCAACAATATTAAAAGGTAGATATGCCCCCGCTGTGTGCCATTTATGTACCATGCAGCGGGAGAGTCACACAGGGTCCACCCATTCATCAGCTTTACTGCGTTTTTCTGCCCTTTTTACGACTGTGTAAAAACGTCGTTCAGGCTCTTAGCACCTGACAAGAGGACTTATCAGTTGTTATCAGCCTCCCCCTGATTACCATACTCACCAATCAGCCAAGTGGCCTGGACAAGATGATACGAGTCGGGAGAGGGAAAGAGGAAAAGAGAAAGGTGGACTGGAGGTAAAATGGAAATGGAAAGGAGGGGGAGAAAAAAGATGTGTGCGAAACAATGAGACTAGAGTACAGCAGTAGGGCTGATGGGGAGCAAACGGAAGCGAGGAAAGCTGTGCCATCAATAAGTCTTTCAAATCTCCCCATTCTCCCGTTTTCTTCCCCTCTTAACCTCTCCAAAACAGAAAGTCTCACCCCTCCACCTCCTCCCGTCACTTATCAGACGCCAGACACCGTCTCAAGTCCGTTCCGTTTCACCGCCCCTGTCTGTTTGTCACTGTCTCTCTGTCCCACTCATTAATACACCGAGGCATAACCCTAACCTTCAGAGGTGCCACGGATTTTCTCCTTGTGTTGGAATAAAAAGATAGAGATGGAAAGCACAGAGATGGCCTGTCATTCACGTACTGCAGAGAGAGCCAGTACTTTTTTGTCTAGTCTCAGTGTGTGCGCTGTCAACCAGTGACTGTTATACGGTTTGAAGTCAACCTTGTGCCAGAATAACCCAATAATACACCTTATGGCCACATGCTGTAGGCTATATTTTGTCAGGTTAGACAGATGTTACGGCGAAACCATCTGGAGCGGTTATGGATATGTTGCAGGCATTTGCAGCTACACGCCGCCACAAAAATGCACACACGCACATGAAATATGCACACAGAAATATCCCCGGATATTTAGACGTCGCGGGGAGGAAAATGCTAAAACACAACTTCTGAGACATAAAAAAAAAATCATCGAGCACTCTTCACATTAGCATAAAATCTCTCCCAGTCAGATCTTTGTGATGAGCTCTTTGGCAGCAAAGGTGCAATTCTCATCTGAGACCAAATGTCAGTTATACTATAAAAGGAAAAACTCCGCTGTTTCCCTTCGCTTTGTTCTCCTTGCCAAGAATTTCTCCATCACGCGTAATCATTTGGGGAAAGAGGCAGGAACAGTGGCTCTGAGTCGTGAACATTTACTAGCGGTTGCTTAAAATATCATGTTTCCTCTGACGGCCATGTGAGAGCTGCTGTACAGCGCGCAGTCAAAGCAAAACAATTCCTCGTGAGGCACCGTTTCTGGATAAAGCTCTGAGCTGCTTTCTTAAAAATGCAAAAGGATCGCTGTCGTGCCACTGTCAAGTGTGCTTCGAACCCACAGGGTGGATCCTAGGTCCAGGTGGTCTAAAGGGAGATTAGGTTACAGCAGGGAGGCGGTGTTGGATTCCCACTTAACCAACTTGGGTTTTGGAGTCATTAGGCCCACTCTGAGCTTGGCATCGAGTCCAGTTACAGATAGAATAACACTAAACCATCTGCATAGTGAGGGGGGTGATTACATTTAGCACAGGGTGTAACCATAAGCCTTATGTTGATATGGGAAATGCCCTCAGAATGGAGAGTCACCAAAACACTATTGTGTTTTTTGCTGTTGCTGTTTGTGGAAATGTATTGTGCGATGCCGTTTTACTAAGGGTAGTTACATTTTGACATGGTTTAGTTTTATTTCTAGAAATGTTTGAGCAGAAATCACCCAACACTGTTCAGGTATCCCCCATGTGCAAGAAGGTTGGTTTTAAGTGCTTTAAAATGACTCAGGAAAGTTTTCACATTCACCAGAGGTTCAGCCAGAGTTTGGTTGGACTGAGACACAAAATGTCATGGTTTTCAATTTTCAATGTTTTCTGTAACCCTGTTTGGTTTTCTTTGTGTTCCTTGGTTTAATTTTGTAAAGGTCTTCCTTGGTGTTTCTTAACTTGTTTTCCTGTTTTCCCCCTTTGATTGTTTGATTGGTTTCTCCTTGTGGCTCTGGCCACTTTGGTTTCATCTGTCTCTTCTACTCCTCTGCCAATGTGTATATATAGCCCTGTCTTTCCTTTTGTTCTCTGTCAAGTCATCTCTGTTTTGCTGTATCCTCGTGTTTCTGCTCTACCCCTAGTGATTCCTGTTTTTACCTTCCTTGGCTACCTTGGCTTTCTACTCCTTTCTCCCTCTGTGTCCAGCATTTGGGTCCTCCCTCCCTTGCTACTATTCGTGACATAAAAACTCTTTCAGAAAGTTTTGGGAGGAATTGTGGCCCAGAAATCCAGCCTCAAGCCCCGTTGTCTCGTTATGAATTGTAAATCATTTTGTCTTCTTCAGCTGAAAGGACACAAAACTGTAGACGTTCAAACCCTTCTTCTAAGCACAGGTCATTCTTGACCTTGCCCCAGTACTTGATACTACTTGATAACTAACTAACCATCATACTACTACATGTAGATTATGGAAAATCATGGTTTTGTATGACACTGTAGGAAAGTAGCTAGAGATAAGCTTTATTGACACAACCATCCACCCACCCCACCAGGTTTTTCAGTTCTTAAAACCACCTGATACTGGTGGACATGTAACACAACATGAAGAACCAGATTCTTCCCCTTTAAGTGAGAAATATTTGACAAAATCAGTCTTATCTTATCATCAGTCATCCTTGTTACAACACGCTCCACGGCCTTGTTACATGGAAATTCACACAAATTAGGCATGTGACCCATTTAGAGAAAACAATGGTCTGATTAAACGAGTCAATCCGCGCTACAGTCGGAAATTTAGCATAGCCCGGCCTCTCATCACCATCACCCGACTTGCAATACGTTGGTGGCAGATGTGATTAGCCATTCACTCACTCACATTGCAGGCATACACTCGGCCGCCTGAAAGGGTGAATACAGCTCGAGTCTTGATTGAGATGGGTCGAACGGGGGGCAAATTGAGCCACAATGCGCCTCGCATTTAACTAACCAGCCTTGCTTTTGGATGAAAGTTTTTTTTTTTTTTTATTGCTCAAGGCTAGTGAAGTGTGAAGACGTTTTTCTTCTTCACCAAGGGGCATAGCGAGGAAGCTTCCCGTTATGAATAATGCTAATGCGCTAGGTGCTTCCAGTGAGCGTAAACATGCTTCAGTTTCAAATGAGAAAGGCAAAAGTTTGGTGGGTAGAGGGAAAATGTTAAGTTCACACTCTAGGCTTCTGAAGAGAGACTTAATTTTATGCAAAAAGCACCACATAAATCTTTCATTTTCCTGCTCCCCAGTAAAATGTTTTCACTTTCCAAGCTTTAACATTTTTGCTAATTATGCCCCCTGCATCCACAGCCGGCTTTTAGCCTTCAACCATATCTGCGCTCATGTGAATAACTAAGATTCATAGCAAGATTCATTCGATAACGCTTCCTCCTTTTATGAGCTTCACATGCGCACAAGCTACTGCAGAATTTCTCATCGCCGAATTATTTTGCCTCGTGTATTCTTTCCTCGTAGCTTATAGTTTAAAGATTAATTAGTAAAAAGGATGAACTTATTTTTCTGTTGCCACTTGCTTCAGCGCTTCAAGGGGGAATAGGCTATGCTAATTCCCTACCGATGGATTCAATCAGCATTTGTTTAGGGCTCAGTCAGCGTATGATTTGTGTGAGTCTCCTCACTGGTGCCATTTTACTGACGGTAATAAGCCTCGTGACTTAGAGTGAGTTTGAATGGTTAAGCCATAGCGCTGCTTGGACCCAAAACAGTTAAAACGAGGTCCGTCTAAAACATTAGCACCAATGTTACACCTAAAAGTCAGGATTAAATGTCTGTGTGGACTGTGTGGGTTTGTCTGTGTTGGTGGGATGTGGCCAATGGAGAGGGGTTGTGTGGTTTGTTGGGTTTGTTGTAGCGTCCGGGGAAATAAAGGACCCCTGTGTCTTGTGTGGGCAAAGAAACACTTTCCTGCATTTTTCTACACAACTGGTATTTGTTTTACTGCTAGAAACAAGAATCATAAACTATACATAAGCCATTTAGCGCTCGGACAAGAAAATGTGTGGAAATTAATTCAGCAGTCATTTGTCCTGGTTTGATTGATGTCATAGACATTAAAATAAATATTAAAATAGAAACTGTGAACACACTGGTGCACCAATGTTCATTTACCCTGTATGCTGGTATAAAATGAATATTAAACTATCATGATCACTTAGTTTCATTTCTTTAGAGCCTTAGTATTTCCCTAAAACAGTTTTGGGCTTTGTAGATGTCAACTGAATATTATTTAAACTTGAGTGAATGTTATGTTCGGGACCGATTTTCAGATTAATACACATTTGGTGCTCCAGTGATTATTAACAGCGGCAGGATAGTGAATGAGGGCTCGCATTCACGGTGATGAAGGGACACATCACGCAGCGCAATAGTATGACTCATTGATTTGTTACTAATGGCTTTTGGAATAAACTATCCCAGGAACTCAGGATATCATGGATTTTAGTAACTGTAAGAAAACTACAGAACGTCCATGAGTTTGTTCTTTAGTGCAAGATTAAGAAGAAATAAACGGCGTGCTGGGATGGAAACTGTCTTGTTTGTCCCGTATAGAAGAGTAACACATAACCTCTTTGTGAACTCAGCCGTCTGGATGAATTATGTGGGTCTAATCGGTGACCCCCGAGAGCCTAATTCAAACTCATTGCTAGTATGTGTCGGAGGGGTGGGGGCCGGAGGAAGGGCCGCTCTATTGTGAAGCCCAGCTCGCTGGCTGTTGTTTTAATGGCAGATGAGAGATTAATGGCCATCTAATGACTGTGGGGAGGACACGGCGCAACAATAGAGTCCCGCTATGGCACAGGGCAGTACATTAGTCAGTCAAGACAACTATCTGCATGAATGCACACACACACACACACACAAGTGCGTAAAATGTACATACGAAAAAAAGAAAAGATTCTGTTAATCCCCAGGCGCACAAGCCCATTCGTACGTACAGATGCACAGCTAAAAAGAAAGTGGCGTTTATTGATTTGTCAGTAAAGAAGTTTCGCAGACATCCAGCAGCAAAACAAACCGAGCTAATTCTCAACCCCCCGACGTGACAAAAGGAGGCTAATTTATGCATTGGCGGCGTGGTGTGCGAGGAATAGGAGCATGGCAGCGCGACTGGATGCTCACTCTCCGGATTGCGGTAATTGTGATTTGGTTGCTAGGATGTTGAGAGTAATGAATGTCTTGTTGATGCAGTTTGTCATAACCCGTGCCATCAGTGGCTGCTTGAGAACACAGAGCCTATTAGTTAAACACAGACATGTTGGCCCTGCCCGTGATGCATGAGCCCACCGGGCAGAAAGTATCAGTCATTTTATGAGAGAAAATGAAGAAAGCTGCCAGGCTACAGTGGATGTTGAATAAGATTGGGGATTAAACTAGGCAGTCTGAAGCAGGCCTTTTGCCTTTTGCCATCAGGTTTTTCTGGATTGAGGTTTTCTCTCCTGTAGTAGGAAGTTGTTCCCACAAGCATTCACACTGTTACAGTTGTCTTATGAATAAGAGGAAACTCATATTGTTTCCAAAAAGCAGAATATAAGGGAAATCATGTTTCATTCTGAGGCTGCACCGGTGGGAAGGATCTGTATTCATGAAGCCTAATTGAAAGGAAGCCCGCCTTGCATATAGAAGTGGCACAAAGAGCAGGAAATGAGATGGTTCTTAATGCATTCACTGACAGATGATAACCTTTGATTTCCCCCCACTTACATCAGAAATAGCTGCTTGGAATGACAGTCACAAGTCAACAGCCTCTGATGTCTGCGTGCGTGCCTCCACCGCTGTTGTTGCAGGGATGGATAGACATGTGAAGAGCGAGAGAGGAGGAAACCTTTAATACACACAAAAAGGGCAGAAACACGGAGATATGCGATGTCTTTTTATAGGGGGCTTTGGCGATGTGTGTTGTTTTTTTTTTTACTAGAGGAATTGAACTGAAATGGACTGACTGACAATGGCAGACAAAAAAGTGACAAACAGCGAGACAACAAGACAAAGAAAAATAATCTAATAAAAGCATACACATGAGGCCATAAAGGATTAACAGTAAGTAAGTGGGAGAAACCACCAAACAAGAACAGACCTAAGGACTTGGGATATAACATCATTCCTCATACAAAAAGCGGTCATTTTACAGCAAGCGGTTTCAATTTCCAAACAATGAGAACGCGCAAGCAGGCGCAATCGCTGTGAAAATGTGTTTTCTAACCCCTTTTGCCGCCTCAACCTGCTCGTTCTCAAGTGCTATCTGGCGACAATGTGCAGGTCTGGAAGAGGATGCAGGTGGAAACCGCGCAGGCAGGTACCAGCGTGCTGACCTTTTCATGCCTCTGCCAACGGCAAAAAGCAAGCGATGCTCTCTAAATGTTCAATCAATAAATCAAAATCGTGTCAAACTACCTTACAATGTGGGATTTTTGTACTTTGGTAATTCAAAATCAGTGTTAACACAGTTTACAAAATGTTCAAAAAAATCAGAAGAACTGATCCTCGGGTTGATTTTATACAACACATGGACATTATCTGTTCAGGGAAACATAAGAAATAACATTTTGTTTTAGCCCGCCGCAGAGAGGTAAGAGCGTTGGATCAGCTGCTAAACAGCAAAGTCGAAATTGTTAAAGGACTCTTCAGCTGTGCTCACGCTTGCCGTCGAGGGGTTTGAATGTAGGATAACCAGCTGAAGGACAGCACACCAGCCTGTTACTTGCAGCGAGTATCATTGAACAGGTCCATGTGGGAAGCGCTGGTCTCTGTTGTTGCTGTGAAACCGTTTAAAGCATACTACTCTTTAGCTAAAACGTCTCACATTTTTATCTACAGCGCTCCCTCGATGTAAGATCCAACAGCTGAAGCAAGCCGAGACTGTGCAGAGCGATTCCTAGAGGAAAAACAGTCTAATCTACTGTACACAGATACTGTGATGTGGAAGGGATTGACCGCAGCGGGCTACTTAACATCCGTCCTGACAGCAGCTATTTAATCCATGTTTCATGTTGTCATGGCGTCTTCCTCATGCAGAACTAATTGGTTGTTTTCGCCTGTTGTGCAGGAGCCGGTGTCTGGAAAAAAAACTGAAGGACACTCATAACAACCTGTACACACACTTGCAGGCATAGGCATAGACGTAATCACGGGTGCAGATCACAGGAAGAGCTGAACTCAATTTGACGAGTAAGGGTCCTAATAAGAGCACTGAGCGAAATCTCCTTGAACCCGTTGCCATAGCTTATCGCACGCACACACGCACGTACTCCCCAAGCCACCAACAAAAAAAATGCTCCCCCGTTCCGCACTCTCTCCTCGTCTGATTTGCATTTTGGTTAACACTCTAATTGCCTCTCATTAAATACCTTGTCACTTTGATTAATTGGTGTGATACTGAAATGTAAAACAGCGCGGCCTTACAGCGCATAGTGAACAGTTGCTGATTGGAAAAGACGGAACGCGGCGGGCTAAAAATGCAAAACAGACGTGAAATGTCCTTCGTGCACTTAAAAACAAACAAAGTGCATGAAGTTGAGTCAGGGGTTTTTCATGATCCTGAAAGTAGTCTCTTAAAATTTGAAGATTTGCAGTAAACTGAGGGCAAGATTTTGCACTTTAATTAAAAAAAAATAATAATAATAATTAATTCTGCTCTACTTGAATCCATTTCTAGTAAAAAAAAAAAAAAAAAAAAAAAAAGAAACCATTGACTTCCTTTCTTTTTTAAGAGCCAAACCAAACTTTAAATTGTCAATGTGAATCTAATTACCGCATTTTAGCCACATACCCTTTTCTCAAGTTTTTCTTTTCTGCAGAGGAGCAGCGGCCTAAATGTTCTGAGGCTGAAACTTTTCTGCTTTGAATCATGCATCACTGCAACAATACACATTTGTCCTTCCATAAAGAGCTACTGAGGTATGAAAAGGTGCCCTTGAGCCCATCCCCAGCTGCTCCACAAAAGTTGGTCATGGGCCAACACAATAAGTACGAATTAGTGGGATGTTGCTAAGATGAAGCGCACATGCTCAGCCAATCTCCTCTAAACGTGTAGTTATAATGAATCATATCAGGACATAACAACAGTCGTCTGCTCCTGAGAGTCATCATACTCAGCTTAAAATTGGCTGTAATTGAAGTGAATTATATATTTTAGTCACTCTCAGACACAACTTGCATAAAGCTATGAGATTACGTATCCCCTTTGAAATGGCAGGTGTTGTAATTGTAGAGCGGATGAGCGATAATATGAAAGTCTTTGCACTTTCTGACTTCAGAGCATTTTCAAGTTTTACGGAAACTAAACTTCACGGATTTTTGTTCATAAAAATGTCTTTAAAAGTATGTCCCCTTGATCACTAACCTTAACTTACAGAAAGTCTGGTGTCATTTGGAGTCAATCGGAAGATTTTTAGATCTGCGTATATTCATATAGTGGGAGTGACTGGGGCACTGAAATGCAGCCTCTAAATAACGCATTATCTGCCGCGAAATTAGCTTCCCGGATTACCTGTTATCATCATCCGGGGTCTATAGATTGACTTACTAACTTCTGACCTGGATGATGTCATCTCTGAGCGCCGCTCAGAAAGTAGTGACTTGAAAAAGTGTTGGAGCCCTCTGTTGGCCTTCTGCTCGGTCCGCTGACCACCAACCAAAGCGTCAGTTGAATAGATGTATATTGACTTCTTAACTGATTTATTACCTTTGCAAAGATTTTCCTAATTAGTTGTGGTCTCAGTCACTAGTCTCAAGTCTTCAGTAAAGCACAATGTTACTTGTTCTAAATTATGTTCCCATTTAAGGTTAAATAGACGACAAATCAGAGTATGTTTTAGCACATGGCTACCTTGTGATTGAAGTTGTTATGAGTCAAACATTATGTCTGTTTATTTCTTCTGCTAAATACATTTTATTTTAAGACAGTTTCTTTGCTGGCCAAAATTAGCATCACAGTTGACGATGAGTTACCGATGCACCCTGCTAATCAAGACATCAAGCTAGCTTTAGCGTTGCAGTTTTGTGTCCAAATATTTTCACTTCTAGCTTAAAAAAAAAAGCAAGATTGCGAAGACAATAATGCCAAACTCAAAGACGTTGTGTCAGAGCTATTACTATTACAGCGCTATCTGATAACATATGCTTTGCAACGACAATGGCAAACAAAGAAGAGAAGGTTTGAATATTAATCTCCTGTGTTTTGCTTTGCTAGTTTCTCCTGGTTGCTTGTCACATGTGCGTCAATAGCATTATGATATTCTCATAGTGCACAGGGTGTGATTCACGTGACGGGGCGTGTGGCTCACCAGTTGCACAGGCTGCCACTCAAATGCAGGAAACCATGATCTTCTATGCGCTATGTGATATCGCGTGTCAAAGACTTTTATTATTGAAATGAGACATTTATGACAGTGAGCCCTCCTGAATCATCTCAATACGGCTGAAGTAGGAAGAGAAATGAGATTTGGCAGATTAGTGGGGCACGCCACCTGCGCTTCCCCACTCTTCACAATATGCCAGTTTCTATGAATGCAAAAGCGGTCTGTATTGAGGTGAAGTTCACAAAAAAATCACAAAAATCATGATCTAGGGAACTAAAGGAGATTGCCGGTGGTTTTGAGCGCTGCATCTCCTCTGTGGCAGAGGAGGTCAGTGTTCAATAGATAGGAGGTCCCTCCTCGGTCGCTTATTGTTTCATGGTTCATTGTAAGCCTGTACAATGTGAGATACTGGCATTATTCAGTCAAACATGGTTAATGCAACAGAAAAAACACACACACACTGTAGCGCAATGTGGAGCTGATGTAATGCGTAAAGTGTGCGTGTGTACGCGTTTGCTTCCATTTCCTCACAATGACCATATCTGTCAGATTATGCAGTGAGGTTGAGTGGCTTCCACCATGGTCTTATCTCAGGGCACACACATTCAACCACACACACACACACCCACACATAGACAACTTATCGTATCTCCAGGCTTTCCTTATCACTTCTGTTTGTATTCAAAAGTGGAAACAACATTTAGCCATCTTAGTGGCCAACTGATAAAATCCTGTGGCACACTGAAAGGTTGACAAGAGCCTTGCATTGAACATATTGAAAGCTACAGATGAGGCACCGACTGATTCTTCACATATAACATTTTTTTCACACAATGCAGTGCTAGTAATTCCTCCGAGTCAATTGAACAGATAATAAGATAATATATAGCAATAATAGCTTGCAGCTCAAACTAAAACTGCTAGCATGGCTACAAACGCCAAGCCACTAAAGTCTCGTACAAGCTAGCTAGATAGATAGCCACAGCTAGCCGTACAGTAACTAGAGACAAATTTACCTACATTTTCTTTCTTATATACAGTTATGAAAATAAATGTTGATGCTGTAATGACTTTGTTCATTAGTATCTACATCTGAACATCATGAAGAAACATAATAATACCTGCCTAAACTAGTTTTACTAAAAGGTAACTAGCTAACTAAAGTTAGCAGAGCAACACGCCATAGGTCATTCACATGCTCCTCAGATGCCTAAAAATGGAACTTGTGGGGAAGTCATGTACACAAAATGACTGGTATTACATGGTAACTCCATGTATGAATGAAATTCAAAGAATCCTCAGACTTTACATGATTAAAGAACAATACTCGTCCATCTCTACAGGACCCCATATGAGGCAGCATCACTTCCGGAGCTGACAAGTCATTTTTCCTAATTCTTTGTCTTATCAAGCTTTTTAGTCATGTAGTAAAATCATGATCGCTACAAACAAGATGCATTGTATATACCCCCCCCCCCCCCCCCCCCTCCAGAAATATGGCAATTGAATTTGCTAAGTTAGTGTTTCTATCAACAACTTGGCAAATGAAGTTGGCGGGAGAAATTCACATTTGTGTTAGGTATGCTTAGGCCACCTAAAAATCACACCTTTGGATGCATTAAATTATAGAGTCTTTACTTTTATTGTATATGCCCTATTTTTCCATGGCAGTGTTGTTTCACCAGGTCTTAAAATTTGCAACATTTTCTTTATATTCACACAATTAAGGCAATGAATGAAAACAATGAACGCAGGAAGTGCTCCAGTTACAAGCAAATGTAATTTTCACTAAAGGCCATAAATCAATGAGAGGCACAGACTGTGATTAATGAAAACACAAAGAAGGATGACCCACGCACAGAAATTATTGTACAGTGTATTCATTCCTTCCAAATTGTAGCACACCACTTTGAACCTTGACCTTTTGGAAAGAGCATTTGGACAGACAAGAAGCTTATGTTTAGGGCTACTGGGAGCCATTTTTATTGGCAATGATAACCTTTAACTTGAGAGGTATATGAAGGCTGCGCAGGACTCTTGGTTCATTACAACCGTCCCTATGGGCAGCGGTGAACTCTGACTATTTTTAGCATTGCCGTGGAGCTTTCATGGGTTATATGGGATGATGTAGGGGGATGTTATTGTCTCCTTGTCATCTTGGTCACAAGAGCACAGTTGAGTGATGAGAAAGGCATCTTGTAATCAAAATGGAATTACTATTTGATATTGATGGGATCTGTACACCTATGCATCTCAATACATCTGCTGCACTTGCATGTATAGCTCCCATGAGAGTTTGTCCAAGCCTCGTGCATGCAGAACCGGAGCTGCTGCCGCTATGACTAAACCAAACTACATTTCCAGCAGGTAAATAGTCTTTGCAAGAATAAAAAATAATATGTCAATAAAAGGAAACTGCAAGGAAAAATTGTACATAAAATTGTGTAATAGACTGAACAAAAAAGAAAGTTTTATTGAAATGCATGAAAAATGTTCGTCGGTAGATCACCATGTCACTGAAGGTTTAATCCAGATAAATAGATATAATATAATGATGATCAATGTAACTAAGAAATATACAGGATTAACAAAAGGACATACACGAATAAACTAAGTGATCCAGAACCTTTTTGCACAATCCACGGCTCAGTTGTCTCAAAGCTTTAAAATCATTTTCTAACTTTCCCGCCTTTCTCATTGTCTGTTGTTTAATCATCCCTAATGCTTTCAATTCACATGAAGTACAAAGTGTGTGATGAACACAAACAGCAGCAACTCGCACTCATAAAACCTACACGTTCTGAGCCATTATCCATGGTCTTTGTCACATCTGCCGGCTATTAATCAGCTCCCAGTTAGCTCATCAACAGGCGGATTGAATAGATGAACAACAGCAGGTAAACACACCGGCAGGTGTACACACACAATCACTTCCTGCCTTCCAGAGCATTCCCACTGATTGGAGATTAATGTGTCCATCTGGACCTCATTACAAGTTGAACATGTTACAGAACTTTCTCATTGTTTTTTTTGTTTTTTGTTTTTTAAGGGGGGGATGTTGAAATGGAGTTTACAACAGAGGCAGAGGACAACAGATGTCAACATGTCATGGCAAGAAATGCCACAGGGTTGATGCATGCATCTGTTAACCCTAACCCTAACCCATGGGCAGCAAAAGTTTTGCTACGAATTCTCAACTTCAGTCCAACAAATCTCAACTAATTTATAATCTATGAGTTCAACATAACTGCTAATGGAGAAAGAATGCATCTTTACATGTTTCAAAGTGGTTGACCTATTGTAATGCTCACATATGGCCGACACATGTTAGGCTCTGACTTATAAATCAATGCAAACAATCATTTTCATAAATGACAGGTGGAAAATGATCAATCACTAAGGCATAGGGGGTGCTAGTAATTGGATGAGTCAGGGTGCCACACATGGAGTGAATGCATAGATGTGTGTCTTTTCACACCGACAGCTGTCAATATGATGTCTTAAACATGTACACCTGTTCTCAACTGATTCCCCTGTGTTACAACCTTTTCCGATCTTTCCGATTAAGTAGGTGCCGCTTTCTAAAACTGGTATTCCCAACGGAGCCAGATCTACCCACTGCTGCTCCTCCTCACTTTGCTCATTTGCCTAAATCAGTTTTATTATCCTGTATCTAATGGACTTAATGGTAGGAATTTGATATAAATAATGCATCTAACATAGATTGATTTAAAGAGAATATACTGGCAAAACAAAAAGAACCCATTAGAGCTCATTTGGGACCTTTTCCTCCATCAGCAAATGCTGCAATCCAGCACATTATACACTCTCAATAAATTCGCTAGTAGCTTGAAAGTTGGTACATTTTTGAATGAGTGGTCAGCAGTTAAAATGTCTGAACCTGATTGGAAAGTGTGCTATGTAGGTAAAAAAGGCAGAATATGTAGCGCATTCTCTCCATTAGCACTTAACTTGGAGCTGCTTTATTGGGAGCTATTCTGCGCCTGACTGTAGAGACTTGTAAAGGTACAGAGAGGTTTCCAGGTGTGAATGAGAAATGAGTTGCTGCTGAAAGGAACATGCATGACTGACATATCGTTACTGGATAAATGAAGGTTTAAAAATGGCACTTGGATCTTTAACGCAAGGTCTCGCTTTCCACTTACTATTCGTTTTTTCTCACAGACAGTAATTTATGAATATCTCAGTCAAGTGATACGGTGCAGGACTCACTTCATGAGATGCTTTGCTCTCTGTTTCCCCAGGTGAATGGGCGTGACTTCTCTAAGATTGAACACGACGATGCAGTGGTGGAGGCCATCAGGCGAGACCCCATCGTTGTCCAGGTTCTCCGACACACCCCTTCCAGAGCAGCTACCGCTGTGGTACATAACAACAGCGGTGCGCCACAGGATGTGTGTGTGGTCGATGTCTGCACACAAACGGACATCACCTTCGAGCACATCATGGCGCTGGCCAAGCTTCGGCCTGCTACCCCACCCGTCCCCGACATCTGTCCTTTCCTGCTCTCTGACAGGTAAGGGCAAGCACTTACTGTATGATTGAAGAAAAGTTTTATCATTCCATCTTCTAAATGCGAGTGTTGATTGCACTTACTACGTCACACACACACGAAGCTAGGACTTTTTTCCCAGCACCAAACGAATCTAAAGCTTCTCTGAGGTTACACCAGCATTCTGTGATATCATTATGCAGAACCAAACCCGCATGAGATAATTGCTTTGGTGTGCTACATCCATTTTCTTTAATGGGAGCTTTTGCTGGGCGATTAAAAGCCAATGGGCTGATGGAGCAGGCATTCTGATGCTACATCCATTCTGTGGCTATTTATAGGGCTTTTCTGGGCAGCAAATGAAATCAATTTGTCCCGTAAAGTTGCAAATCTGCTGGTCTTGGTCAGTGATTATGGAGAGGAGGTCATCGTGGCGACAATTTACAGAGGTCACGGCTTTTATGAGGGGAACGGTTGATGTCTGCATTGCTTATTTGGAGTTTTGTTGCAAAATGAGATAATCATAACCGAGAAATGAGACAATAGTTGGAGATGTTTGGTTTGGGAACTGTTTGCAAACTGCTTCTTCTTCTTCCTCTCTTTTCTCTCTAGCTGTCATTCCATCCACACCATGGAACATGAGTTTTATGAATGTCCAGAGTACCTGTCTAATACGCCAGCAGAGGTGGAGAGGACTGAAGAGTATGAGTTTGAGGTACAATTTTACATTCTAAATGATTTGTGTCCATCTATCCATCCACAACTGTCCAGAGCCATATTCATATCAAGGTGTATATGAAATTTGGTATAAATGACTCATAGAGGAGCTATTCAGATGTAATTGGTCACTTCCAACCTTTTGTTTCATGGCATTATCCCTTTACCCTGCACACTGGACAAAATATTACACTCTGCATTGACCTGGTGGTGTACAGGTTTGGACTGAAGGGACATGGCTATGGATTTATTTATCTTATTTGGAATATTTATTATCTTGGTGCTTTTGTTCAATCATTTTTTGACCGTAAGCATGTCATCTTTAACTGACCCGTAGCTCGATAGTGACACAAATATTCAATTTCCAGTTGAGAATCAAAGGCTTAATGTTGCATCAAGCACACATGGAGTTCAAAATAGATGCTGCGCAATGCCTTTGTCCCAAAATACTGGGCCGTTTATAAGCAAATCATAACTGGAACAGTTTTCTGTTGTTTTCTGTCAGCGCATGACACAAGGCCACCGTTGAGTCAGTCATTCATGATCCCAGGAGATAATCCAAGGCCCTCATGTGTGATGCTCACAAATCTTACAACAATACAACAAAAATTGCCTAGCACAATGACACGAGCAAATTGGCAGCCCCTTGTCAAAGCAGCATCTACTCTTTATATTATTCCGTGTAGCATAGCGAAGTCCCTGGTTTTAAGATGGAAGGCTATTCTTCATATAATCATACTTTAAGAAAATCCCTCTCTGAATTACCATTGTGCTTAGTGCACCGGCAGTTAGCGTCCCTTTCATCGTGTCTGAAACATTTGTGCACCTTTTCAGGCAGCCACTTCAAGCGGAACAAAAGAACAGACAATCGCGGCGAAAAGTGACGTGTTGGTGAAATCTGTGGCATCTTAATTGAAATGGTAGATGATTTAATAGTGCATCTAACAAGACCGTGATTTGCCAATGCCAGTATGCTAACGTGTGCAGAATGACATTGCTAGCAAGCTGATGTTTAATCCATGTTCACCATCTTAATCAAAGTATTAGCATTGGATAATTAGCACTTAGCAATGGTTGAGACGTGTGGATCAAAGATGTGGACTGGTTGAATGATGAATTTGTTTTGGTCAAAGTGGCCCTATTGAGAAACCTTACCCAAAACTGAGAGGATTGTGTTAAATCCAAATTTTGTTAAACCAGCTCTGTCACTGTTTCTCAAGGTTTCCTTGGAAAATCTTGCAAATAGAAGAGCACATTTTACAGCGTGCCCCCACAAGTGTCTTCATTGTGACAGATGCATTATGCCAGTCAGCCGGTGGAGCTCGAGGTCATGCCAGGTGACAGTGATGGGTGACATTTACTACTGTCGGTGATCCTTGGTGGTTTAATGGGCACTTCCTGGTTCAGTGAGCTGCATTGTGGGTCATTAGGATTCCTCTGCTGCCAGCTGTGGCCTTACCTCGAAGCAGCATCGGCTGGATGAAAGAGTCTCCTGAGTGGGTCGGGGGTGGGTGAGGCGGGGGGCGGAGGGCTTGTGTGTGGTAATAGCAGTAGTATCAGAACAAGATCGGCTTTACTACACACACACACACACACACACACACACACATTTCCACCCCCACCTGCCAGACTTACACGTACCCAATCAGCTGTCCACACTTTTCTCTGTCCATCCATGTGTATCTAACTGAAACATGAATGGCTTTCCTCTTGGATGGAACAGAATAGGGCTGCCATTCCCAGGAACATTACTTTTGAGTGACAGGTTCAGCTTCACTTCAAACTGGTGGTCCATACGGGTACTCCTGCTGTCATAATATGCCTGCTACTTCTGCCAAATCTACCATACCATTAAACTGCCAGGTATTACAACAGAGTTTGAGAGTAACCGGTGGTAAATATGGATACTTTGATTGCTGGGGTAAGACAAAAGTTGTTGAAACTGCACTCACAAATCAAAATACTGGAAACGGAAATATGAGTTAAAGAACAGTTCCGGCTGTATTTGGATATTTACATCTCCTTCGCAAGCAAAGTAATGTGGAATAATGCCAGATTTTAATGAATGCTCTGTTTGATCACCATGCACAGTGGAGTTAATGAAGTTCCAGCAGTCTAGCAGACAGCAGCCACTTATCTGTATGCCAAATTACTCTTTTTGAATGTCTTAATTATGGATTGTCAACAGGTGCCAAACTTCAAATGGCGGAGTTTTTTTAATCTCCAAAACCAAAAGCAAATTTTGGGATGCAAATAATTGTACAAGAACAAAGGGTCTTAATGAGCTTTGAGCTGTGCAAGCATAAAGCAAGATAAAATAAAGCTAAAATATGTGGTACCACTTTTTACAGAGCAGGGACTGACTAACTCAAAAGTAAACGCCTCAGTCATTAAAGGGGGCATTGCTGTGATTTAGTGCTGCACGGCAATAAAAGCCCCGTCCGCATGTGGAGTGATTTGCTCCTCGCCCATCTCTTTGTAGCTGGGAGTTGGTTGCTAGTAGACATTCCAGGTTTACTAGGTAACCCTGTTACCACTGCTTCATTTGGGGTCAACCGATGCCCCAAGCGTCCTATCCAAATTGGGAATTTGGCGGTAGGAACCAAAGTTGTAGTTGGCGTGTCCTTGCGATAAAAGTCATTGTCAATCAGCTGTATCAGTCACTTCCTTTGGTCATCTCAACTGCCTCGCCCCAAGATTTTTCATCTGTCATTGCCGCAACTTGCTGGATTTTATTTAACAGTACACGGTCTCTCATTGCCGCATTGCTACTTGTCTTTTGCCAACCCTAACCCTAACCCTAACCCTAAGCAGATGGGAGAGATTTTCCTTGAGTTCACTCTGTGAAATGGTTGATATTAACTCAAAGCATGGACTTTCCCTAAACCTAACCACATAGTTGTGTTAAAACTGGAACTGGAACCTAAAAACCACCTTGGACAGTCTTGGTGAAAGCCCCGTCTTTGACCCATTCGTCTACCACACCCTCCTTCCATTGTTCTGCTTCACCATTCTTTCTACTACCTCACTGTACTTAAGAAAACCTTTCTGCTAAAAATACTACCTGTCAGAATACCCTGAAGGCTAACATCTCCCATGTGCTAATTATGAGATCCAAGGTTTTACGCTCCAGTGAGCTAGGCATAATGTTAGATCGCTGAAATTTCCAACTATAGCTAAACCTATATGCCAAACAAGTGCCTGCATCTCTTCAACAAATTCAGCTTTTCACCTCTTTTCATCACACCATCCTGCCAACAGTAAACACTTTGTGTTAAACATCTGCCGTGCTAAGAATAAAACTCTTGAACTCTTGACGTCAATGTCTGTTATCCTCTGCTGGCTTTTTCCTGGCTGCTTCAAAATAACATATCATCATCTGCAATGAGGGAAACAATGAGCCGGTGAACGTTACAGTCGGCAGTGATATGTTCCCAATGAAACATGAAGTAACAGCGAAGTGCAAATCAGGCTGCATCGTTACTAACGGGTGTTTAATGTGGCGCTAAAAGGCAGAATGCCACCAATTGTCAATATGACTTTATTTCTTTATATGCCAGTGACATGTGGTAAATGTGATCTTGATTATTGAAACTGTGAAAAACCACGCTGCAAAGATAAATTCCATCAGTTGCTGCATGGATTGTAAGCCACATGAAATGAGTTCTTAAGTATTGCTGTGCCATATTTCAAACTCGCCAGTGGCGCAGATTATGATCCAATCATTACTAATCAAGCCTCTTTCTGGCTTTGGCACCCACATGCATACAGTAATCCACTGAAACCTTGCAAACCTCCTGACATTAAGGCATTAGGTCTGATCTCACTGCGCTCAGCTTTTATTTCACTGTCAGGGTTTATACAAATCATCCGGTATAAACTGGTGAGGTGTAGTCAAGACCAGCACATGGTGTTAGAATATTATAAACTCCTTACACACCCCAACCTTTGAAGGTCACAGATGTTTGCACACGGGGTTAAATGCCACAGAAATTAATTTCTTCCCCTGTCAATCTCTGCTATCGTGCATTCCCATGACGGGGGGGGAGAAGACGACTTGGGTTTAATTCATTCCCCCACCTCTTTTTACCCCATGCTCTATCCCACACCCCTCCTTTCATAACATCATAGTGGTGAAATGAATTTGGCAGGGTGGGGTTAATAAAGATTACCCCCGGAGTTATCTTTATGTGATTACCGTTTATACACAGCAGATATCAAAAGGAAGCAGCAGAGAGTCGGGTTAAATTTAGAGAAATTTCCTGTGGGAAGAGACCAGCGAGTGAAACACCATCATCATAGCATCAAAGAAGACTTGCCCTGTATGTTGCTGCATGCTGGGTTCAGTTTGACACTGACAGGCTTTCATTTCAATCATGTCCAGGTCACATGATGGAGCAAGGTTTACGTGTGTGTCTTGTATTTATATTGCGCTTTTCTTCACATTGGTGCCTTAGTTTTTATAAATCTGTGGATCGAATCTCTTTACCTACTGAGCTTCAACCGCCCCTGGAGGCAAATTGTCACTAAAGCTGCACAAACTACTAAATTTACAGTATTAACGATAATATATTAACAATAAAATGCAACATTCCTCATTTGTGTGTGAGATAGAAGATACTTGAGGCTGCCTGGGTATTATATATCAGTAGAAAATGAGCTTGCATCCCATTTGCCTAAGGCAGTTTCACTACTTCAGACTGTGGAACAACAAAATAATCACAATGTGATTAGTGACGGTGATGTGGAGCATAAAAATCAATTTGGATCCCACCTCCCGTGCTCGATATCATTTCAGCTGCAATGCAGTAATATACTAAATATTTCAAATGGCATGGTTTTGGAATCCATTCAACCCACTGGGGCCATAGCTGGCAGGTATAACATCATTGCTTTGTTTGTGTGTGACAGGAAGTGGAGCTCTGCAGGCAGAACAGCCAGGAAAAGCTTGGCCTGACGCTGTGCTACAGGACCGACGATGAGGAGGACACTGGCATCTATGTCAGCCAGGTGGGCACAGAGAAACTAGAGTTACTATTGTTTGTTACTGGATTTAATAGTTTCTTTTTGGGGGGGTTGATGGAAATTGAGAGAAAGAGAGAAGCATGCAGGTATAACAAAGCACTCAACAATAAGGTTTAATGAAGTTGCAGTGCCTGGGGCTAAGAAATTACACAAACACAGAAGTGCCAAAAACTTTAGTTAATTGACTGGCTCCAAAAACAAGTCATAGACTGTAAAAAAAGTGGACATCATGACAGCTCCTCAGAGCCAGGTGGAGCTCCCCCTAGTGTCTGGCTGCAGTATTGGTCATAAGCTCCACCTCCTCCATATTAGTGGATGGAACTTGGGCCAAACTAAAACACTAAAGTACATGTCAAATATATTTTTTAAGAATGTTTTTTGTCATTTTACAGTAGTTAATATTTGCTCACAAGACATCCTGCCCATATCCCCAGGATCCTAGCGTCAGTTTAACCAATGGGAGGAAGTGTCAATGCTTATAGACCAATATTTCAAAAGAGTCAGCCCTGCAGCAGATATAAACATTTCTGTTTTTGTCTCCATTTGTCAGTTACCCATTCATGACAGCTATATTGGGATAAATTCTTCTATAACACACCCGTTTAAATTATAACAAGGCTCAAAGTTATACATAAGGGCGTGGCTGCTTTGAGTTACAATGGTGGGCGTTCACAGGTCGCTAGCTGTCTGCCAAGGCATCTCCCATCGCCCACCCCAGCTCCACTCATGCTCCACCTCTTTGCCAGTTTTTAAATTAGCTGGGAGTCAGGCGGAGTCGAGCGCTGCCAAGACGGCAACAGTCGCTGCCACAACACTGGGCTTCAGAACAGCTCTTTGGGAATCCTATGAGATTTCGATGAAGTCAATAGTTTTGATGGAAATTGCTTTTTAAATTCCTAAGAGTGATATAAAAAAGGCACTCGGCAATAAGCTCCAGTAGAGACAATCCAGTGTTTTTGTTAAAGCAAACTTGGGGCATGATGAGCAGTTTCTTTCAGAGCAGGAAGTTATTAAAAGATGCCTTCAAATCTCACACAAATTCCCATCTTTACACACTGAAGCAACTGAATCGGGGAGGAAGGGGTAGAAAATGTTTGCCAGTCAAACATCAACTCAGAATAAGCCACACATGGCTGGGGAGGAAGGAGGAAGTTCAAGATCTGATCCCCTTTCTGCCATTCCCAATCCTCCTCCTTTAACATGTTTTAATTTGAAGGGGCTTAATGAGCTCTGAGTGGCAACCTCCTCTCTCCCCACACGGAGAAAAGAGAGATCACATTGCAAATAATCTTTTTTAAATTCAAATGATGTGCAGCTCGGAGAAATAACACTTCCTCAAGCAAAAAAAAAAAAAAAAAAAAAACGTAATGAAAACACGTTATTGCACTTTCTTTGACAAATGTGACAGATGACTAAATTAGAATAATGTTCCGTCTGACTCCAGGTGCAGTTTCAATCCCATTACCAACACAAAGGCAAGGTTGTGGAAAGTAAGCGCTACTACGAGGATTAGCTCACCACCATAAGGAAATATGAATGTAAGAATTAAAAAGGCTTACAGTATATTTAGCTCCTTTCACTCTGTGTAGAACCGCATTCCTCTGGTTTTTCACCTGTTCTTCTTCAACCAGACAAAAAGCGCTAAAAAGCACCGGCACCTGCTGAGCCCCAGCACTGTAAAAACAGCCTCCCACCAACAGGATGCACACAGCTATTTTTGTATGTTTGATAAAAGTATAAAATGCTAATATCCCTCATTAAAATGCACGTATGAACAGTACTGGTGCGACTTCAGAAAACGATTTCTACAGGGCTCAGTTTTTTTCCAAGTGTCGCTATCTCTTTTGATCTTCAGTGCAAGAACAACAAAGTTTAGGACGTGATTGTCGAGGGCTTCGAGTTTTCCTGTAGCTTATACGCATATCCAGTGGGATGCCGTATGAAAAATGTGAGTCGTTGATTCATCCAGCTGAAACAGAAACACATCTATGCTGTAAACATGCGAGATTTTAAAAGTTCATTTTTTTTACACCTCGTCTCTTATTTTCTTTAACACATGCTCCCTACATGACTCACATGCTCTGTTAGTGTTACATCACTTAGTGTCAGTCAGCTACTAAAATCTCCGCACCGAAAATGTGTGTGATATAAAAAATGCGAGGTTGTCAGCGAGGAAATAAGCATCTTTTCTCCTAACAGCAGACATGAAAGAGCAGTGGTGAGAGCGTGGCACATCACCTGTGTTTTCTGGAGAACACAGAGAAGCACAATGACTGGCTGTCAACATTGATTTCTGGGTTCTCTTGTGCAGGTGGAGCCGAACAGCATAGCGGCAAGAGACGGGCGCATCAAGGAAGGAGATCGTATTCTACAGGTGCATATTTTCATCTCACTTCCCAACGTACATTAACATCAGGTTATCTTATGAACTCACATCTTCCTTCTCTTTGCCTAGTTTTAACACTTCATATTCATCACGCCACTGGAAGGACACGCCCTTTGATATTTGGCTTGAATTCACAAACACTATACCCATCTAGCTGGAAAAATGCTTCCACCAGGCTGCTTGAAAGGCAATCTTATTAGAGAATATCCAAACTGGTCTTGTCTGCAGTCTGGGCAAGCATATGTATATTTAATCACCTCGTTTTACAAGGGAAATTAAAGTCCTTAGTCGCGGTTACACCAGGCACTACATCATCTCTAGGACCGCTCTCACTCTATCGTAGTTTTTCTCTGTTTCTCATTATGCAGGAACACCTATGGGGTCAGAGATAGTGAATAGCTCTAACCAACCTCCCTCTTTTTTTTTTTTTTTTTAATTCTAATTATGCATTATGCAGATAATAAAACTGTCCTGGGAGGCTTATGGGAGAGATGTGCAGTCAGGATTTGTTGTTTGTTGAGTGCAAGAATGCAACCAAGTGCTCATGCTTGTTGCAAACTTACAACTTACAATTTTCTCTAAATTGGATTGCATCAAATAGGGGCAGGTTTCCTATAGAAATGCAAGATTAACTAAAAAAATATATTTTGCAGTCTTGACCCAAGGATTACCAGTAAGTGGCACCAGGTGTAACCAAGGTGAACCTCCCTTGTTAAGTCTCAATGAGGAGTTGCTAGCTTCCAGTATTAATGGAGCTAGGTAACAAGTTCACTGAAAACAGCCTGCGCTTCTGAGTACCCTCCTCCTGATTGGCTGCTGCTGTTACCTTGAACGCCTCTAGAGCAGCACAGTCTGTAAGATGTCCTGGAGGCGCAGGCACATGTTTCCCTCTTAAGAGTCTCTCATTTCTTTGTTGGTGCCCATGCATTATTTCTTTTTTTCCTGCATGATGGAGACATCGTCATACAGGGTTGCGTGGTCTTGATTGTTGTGGTGGAAAAAATTGAACTGGCAATTCAGTTTGAATCCACAATGCATTGAAGCATTCACTGTATGCCGTTTTCAAATGGTGCACACTAAAGCCTTGGCGTTCAAGTGACAATATCAACCATTAAATGTGAATACAACGCCGCTAGGCAAATGTTCTATGAGCCACCGAGGTTAGCATAATGGCTGGGTAACTTAAAGGGGAACTAGCGTTTTTTTCAACCTGGACCTTATTTCTGGCATAAAATACGATCGTTTACTCACCCATATAACTTTGGGCACTCAACAGGGAATAGCACTAGCGTAACATAACAAAATATTGATGAAATGAACGAATTTCGCAGCAGATAATGCGTTATTTAGAGCCTGCGTTTCGGTGCCCCAGTCACTCCCACTATATGGATATACGTGTATCTAAATATCGTACATGCGACTCCAAATGACACCAAAGTTATATGGGTGAGAAAACGATCATATTTGATGCCAGAAATAAGGTCCAGGTTGTAAAAAAACGGTAACGGTAATTCTCCCTTAATGTACCTCACACATACAAAATCATGAAGAAGACTCCACAACCAAACTGTAATATACTGGCCAGCATCTACCTGCACCACTTCTGAAAATATCAGCAAACAAATCCTAATTCGTTAACTCCAACCTTTTTCCACTTACAAGGTTGTGAATACCACAAAAAGAGGCTGAATGCGACATACATTTTCAGGGATTATTATTGATGTGCTCATTGATGACATCTCAACTAGCTTTCAGTCTGAACCACAGTGTACTAACAATACCGCTCCTCCATATTTATTGTATATAGCTCTCTGAGTATCTCCATTCTCTCAATCCAGTGCTTGTTTCCCAGTACTATGAATGATTGTGGGGAGCAAGGCCCGCTGTACTCCTGGCCCTATTATCTTCTTCTGACAGCCCCATTACTCTAGTGAGGAAAAGATGAACGCCACCTGTCAAAGAACAGTTAATTGTATGTCTGGATGGTGTAGGGAGAGCAGACTCGTGAGGTTGGACCACGCACCCGCAATTGACTCTCTTTACCGAGCATTCAGCCTGCCCGCGCCTTTCCTTCGGAGTTGGCGGAAGTGGTGGCAGAAAGGAAGAAAGACGGATGGAGAAGACGTGCAGGGAAAGACGGGAAAAATGTATGAGAAAGAGACTAATGGATGGAGAAAATGGGCAGGAGACCTCAGGATGTCTTACAAAAATTGGAACAATAATTAAATGAATTACACTCCTTTTTACCTATATATTAATTAAATGGATGATAAATTGACATCCCTTGTTCGGTACATTGACTTTCAGCCAATTCTTGCTCACTGACCACCACCATGCTTGTCTTTGTTGTACAGATTAATGGCTGTGAAGTGCAAGACAGAGAGAAAGCCGTGGCCTTGTTGTCAAGTGAAGAAGCAAGGAGCATCACGCTACTGGTGACTAGACCAGAAATCCAGGTACACACACACACACACCTACGCAGCCTTTCCTGCCCTTTCCTGACAACCTATGTCATGTCAAATAAAAACCGCTGCCTGCTAAGTGCCTTTACTCTACTTCCCTGACAGCCTGGTTGTTTGGTTCCTACACACACACAAGCACATGCAGCAAAACCACAGAGAGAAAGAGAGAGACAGATTTCTGACAAGATGTTGTGATTTCAGCTGGACGAGGAGGCTGTATGGCTTGATGAGGAGCAACAGCAGCTCGTTGAAGAGTTGAAGATGGAGATCCTGGAGGAAAGGAGGAAGCGGAAGGAACGCGGCTTTGACAGGGGAGATGAGGTGAGGGTGTACTCTAAGTGAAATGAATCAAAACAAGAGACATAAAATGTCCAATAAAGAGGAAGAATGTGTCAAGAGAGAATTCAAAAGGAGAGGTGAGAGGGAAGGAAAGAGAGACTAAACAAAAGAAAGTGGCAGAAGAAGAATGGTCAGAATGAAAGGTTCACAATTGCAAAACCCTGTAATACTTTTATCTGCACACCTTCAATGTGGTTAAGGTTAGGACAAAAGCTTGGATGTAATTCCTAGGTATGTTACATTCTACCTTCCCAATGCAACGTGTGATCAGGATCTGCAACAGCGAAAAGCTCTTGCAACTGTATAATATAGCCCTTGTTTTTGTCTTAATGCCCCAGCATCAAGCAGAAGAGGATATGACAACAGACACGGCTACCTGCTCCTCCAACAATCAAGACAGTGGGTTAGGACGAAGCACAGACAGTGCTGAGCACCAACCACTGCTGGCCAGACTCCACAGGAGGAGCCCAGCTCATTGCCTGAGGGATCGATGGCGGGCAGAGCATCCACACACCAGGCAAGGGGCCACTGTGCCACAGGAAATCCAGGGTGCAAGAACACTGTCCACAGGCCAAGGGCATGAAGGGGTAGTGAGTATTCGCAATGGTGGAGGTGGGATCCTTGGTTTGGAGAATCGCTTCCAGCAACTTCTGGAGCTCAAGTGTCAAATCAGGAATGGTGGCGAGTGTGGGGTGTACTCCATTCGACACAGTATAGAGTGTAGCCTCACTGAGCAAGGAGGAGAGGATGGAGATAGTGTAGATGATGATGTAGGAAGAGGAGGAGTGGAACAAGAGTTGAGGATGTTAAATGAGGAGCTCCGCAGCATCGAGCTGGAGTGCCAGAGCATCATGCAGGCCCATCAACTCCGGCAGTCACACCAGCTTGAGCACTCACAATCCCCGGCTTCCTCACCAGGAAGAAGCCCCAAAGATGGACACAAGCGGCATGGCAGGCTGGCTGACATCTACGAACACCCGGAGAGGTCGGACAGTGACAAGATACGTGAGAAGGACAGCTCCAGTGCCTACAATACAGCAGAGAGTGCGCGGTCAACACCGCTAGGTATGGAGAGATCTCCTGACCACTCTCTGCAGAGACACATCAGTATCACCAACCAGAAAAACCTCAGGCTGGCCCCTTCCACACCTTCCTGTCCTATTCCCATCCCCAAGCCCCAGGGCACAGCCAGTTGTAGCAGACCAGCAGATCCAGGTCCTGTTATCTCGAGTAGCCCAGACCAAAGCAACCCTTCTCGGTCTGAATCAGACCCGGCTCTGCCTGCAGACGATGAGAGGTGTGAGAAGAGAGGGAGGACTAGAGAATCAAGGAGAGGACTTCCCTATGGCACTTCATATCAGACATCTCCCTATCACGGCCAGGGAGCATCCAGGCAACTACAGGTATGTATTATCAGAAGACGAATACTGATATGCCTGTACGTAAGGCACTTTAGAAGATCAACACCATGCTAACAATGTTCTCTGTGTTTTAGAGCTACATGCAACTACTACAACAGCACTCATCCCTGGAGTATTCTCAGAGCCAGCTAAGTCTCCTGAGTCTGTGTCGAGATCCTGTTAACCGCAATGGACGGCCTGGGGAACCCCGTCTAGAATGGAAAGTCAAAGTTCGTGCTGACGGGACACGCTATGTTGCACGGAGGCCTGCACGAGACCGCATACTTAGGGAACGGGCGCTAAGGATCAGAGAGGAGAGGAGCGGCGGCATGACCACAGATGATGATGCCATGAGTGAGATGAAGATGGGCCGCTACTGGAGCAAAGAGGAGAGGAAACAGCACTTGGCACGGGCCAGGGAGCAAAGAAAAAGGAGGGAGTTCATGCAAAAGAGCCGCCTTGAGTGTCTAAAAGAGGGACCAGCAAGTGGAGCGGAGGGCAGGAAGGAAATCAACATCTTAGAGCTCAGTCACAAAAAGATGATGAAGAAACGAAACAAAAAGATCCTGGACAACTGGATGACCATCCAGGAGCTGATGAGCCATGGAGCCAGAGTCCCAGAAGGTTCCAAAGTACATAACGCCTTCCTGTCTGTCACAACAGTTTAGCGGACATGTTTGATACTCCATATGAAATACAGAACACTTTTTTTTAATCTGGTGGCCTGCATTTCAGGAACTACTGCTTGGTTTTAAAAGGTTTGTGAGAATAAATCAATGCTGAGGACTTCTGTAGCATTCCCGAAGCAACTTTGTAACTACCACTTTAAGAATGTCTGAACAGTTCTTCTATCATTACCAGACCTCGAACCATTCAAAACTTCATCTTAACTGTTTTTACACTGACGTTTTGGTAATGCACTAGCTCCTGGCTGCATGTCAGTTCAAACAGAAGTACACAGAAAACGAAGGAACCAACACATTAACTTTGTGTACCTACAATATGTGCTGTGTTTCCATACTCATCATTCTTCTGTTTCATTGCATATGAAGCGACTTCTCTTGCCTCGTTCAAGGTGGCGTTTTTTTTTGTTTTTTTTTTATATATATAATGGGGAAAGTACAATATTTTTCACACTTTGTAAACTTTTTGTAAGGATTTTTTACACTGAATGTCAATGTACTGTAAACATTTTATTGTAATTTATTATTTATAACCAAACCGTCAATGTCAGAGGTGACACTATTTGATTGTACTGTTGTCCACACTGTGTGCCAGACCAGCACAGAGAGATATGAGAAACCTCATGAGCCTGCTGAAGGACAACAATTCGTCCTCTCAATACACTCCTTTCATTGTGTTGACAATGTCACTGGAGACAGAGTTGTCTGAAAAATGTAAAGCAGTAATTTTAAAGCACTGAGAGTATCAATATGCTATCTCAAAGGCTCACATTATTCATGAGCTAGGCCGGCTTTTTGAAATCAATTTTACCTCAGCTTACAGTCAAATCTCTGATCTATCAAGTGTTTGAATGCTTGGCTAACAGAACCACTGACTTAACCTACAACCCTTACTTTATAACATAAATGTGTACTATGTTAAAGTGTAGATATTTATATTGTTTACCGTTATTTGTATTTATTGTAAATTAATTTTTATGGTCCGTCTGATAAATGTTTCACATAAAATGACCACCGTTGAACTCTTTTTCGAGGCGCTGTCAAGAAAATGTATCATTTTGCAGCCTTTCACTTCAAAACTGCTGCTTCTTACTGTAAAGTTAATTGAAGAGGCCTTGAGGCGGTGTTTGTTGATGGTGATGTTTGTAATAAAACAATAACATTATAAAAGAAAAAACTCTCCTATATTCAATAACAATCTCCTAAACATTTTGTCTTAAAGACACTGGAGTGTAATTTATCAGAATATTTTTAGCTATGCTGGATAATCTAATGTCAATTCTTCTGAATTAAAGGACCACTGTGTTGGATGGAGTGGCATCTAGTGGTGAGGTTGCAGATTGCAACCCACTGAACATCTCTCCCTGACTCCTCCCCTTACAAGCATGTAGGAGAGCCTACGTTGGTCACCATTTCCCCATAACATGTGAAAGGCCCTCCATGGAGCATCCAGCATGGAGGAGGACCTGCTCCTTCTTTTCATATAGGGCTTTCTTAACTAACAAAGACATAACACTTTGTAACAGGTGGTTATCCACTAAGGTAGAAAATAAATACTATGTTCCATTTCTGCCAATATTATCCAAATGATCCATTTAATCCTACACACTAGTACTCGGAAAGGGTAAACGCTAAGAATAGCTGCTAGCTAATTAGCATTTCTGAATGCAACCTAAATTTTCCTTACACAGACGGTGACCTTGTAACCTTGTGGTTACTTGTATCTGAAAACATGTTAATATTAGTTGCTAAAAATCAAACTAACTGACCAAATCTATTTCTCTCATAGCGTGTTTATGTTATCCTTCTCACAAAGAGCCCAAAAGTTCTTCCTTTGGATGTCTCCATTGACGCCACCATGAATTATGCATGCTGGGGCCAGAGGTTTACATGTTTGAGTTTGAAAGGCACACTCTTCTTTTGCTCTTTGTGAGGAAGAAAAGTCATTGTCTCCTACAGAGAAGGACACACTTGTCTCATGTGCATGTTCATCAGGCCAGGAATACACAACAGGAGGGAACAAAGCTGTTTATCTAAGACACGTAATGAAGGAAATACCTTGCAGTAAAAGCTGCGGCTGATCAATACTGTGCAATCAGGTACACTCTAAAAACATGAAGTCTATTTGTAAATGATTATAAAGAAATTGATTGCTGATTAAACGCATAGGGGGATCAATTGGGAATGGCGGCTACACCTGGAAATCCACCACACCTGCCTGCAGGCTGAACGACACCAGCCCTCCTGATCTCCATATCCACACTCACATGAAATCATAAAGCATTTTGATGTTTTGTGGCTTGATAGCACACATAGTAATTTAGCTTGTCACTACAGTTTACAGTATTCATGTATTCATAGTGGGATGACTGAGTGACAGTGTGGGGGTGGGATATGGGTACAGGGAGTGTGTGTGTGGAGTGTGGGGGGTGCATGTCCATTTAGAGATAGGAAGCATCAAAGCCAAGCTATACTCCCATTTCAAAGCATTAAGGAGACACCAGTGAAGTCTCCTCATCCCCTGTCAGTCTGCTGTGCCTGTCCACAGCCCACTGAACTGAAGAATTAATGAGAGGCATCAGACTGGCATCCCCATCACCAGAGCCTTTATGCATAATATTAAATCAGGTAAGCGCTGCACCCACTTTCTCTCACAGCTATCCCATATATAATATCCAACCGGTTACATCTGTGTGACAGAAGTGGCACAAGAACCGAGGAATAATTCGTTACAGTCAACTTGGTATTATAAATGATTAATCCCAATGTGCACAGCAAAGATAATTGAATGTATTTGAATGTTGATCTCTTACACACTGGTGGTATTGTGGGAGCCTAAACAGGAGCAGGCTTGGATTTCCGTACATGTAAGAAGCACCACAGCGTGAACAAAACGCAGAGTTTAATGCTAAAGCTTTGGAGGCTTTGGTTGCTTACAGGCTTTTAAGATAAGCAAATACCACCATAACCCTGTGGAATAAGATTACTCAAGGACACACTGTTCGTTTCTTCAGTGTTTCTTGACTATGCAGCTAACACACAAAACCCACTCGTACAAAATTAAGGATTTTTGGATGCACATGCATGGGTGTTGTGAAGTAAATACCATACTAAAAAAATGCTGGATGAATGTTGTCACTACTGTTAAACTGAAAGAGCTCGAGATGCTCCCTTCGGAGAATGAGGAGGAGGCCACACATATTGAGGGCTGAGGTAGAGAAGGAGTAGAGACTGCAGGCTCAAGGGAAACCCAGTGAGGACCATCATGTGAAAAAAAAAAAAGGTGCTAGAGGAGCAGGGCAGTACTGTAGAGGGGAGCTCCCCAGTGAGGAGGACGAGAGGTGGAGACCAAAAGTAAAGTGGCTGAGGAGGACCTGAAGTGGAGTTTTTAAAGGAGCATACCGCTTGGTTTTTATAACTATAGTGTACATTTTCAAAGCCCAGCTTGCTATTAAATCGGTGTGCATTAAATGGCCTGCACTTACCTTAAAACACTTTTTAACCATAACTGACTTTACAATTTTGCCTCTCACTCACCCGTTTGCACTCAAATGAGAATGGCAGTAAAGCTGCCATGTAAGGCACAACTGGAGTTCAGTCTCTTGCTCAAGAACCAAAGAGTGAACTTCAGGTGGACAGGGCGCTTCACCTCCTGAGAACAGATTACTGTACTTTTGTGTCAAACTGTTCCTTTAACAGATGTGACTTTATGAGTGGGAATCATCAGATGCACCACGATGTGATATTACGTTGTTCCAGGCTGCAATTCTTTCCCCCCCGTTGGTCGAGAGAGGTTAAGAAAGGTAACAATCCTGGTGTCTCTCCCTCAGGTGAAGCTGATTCAGTGTAATCAGTGGGAGCCAGTTAATAGGAGGAGGAACCGCATCTCCTTCTTCGAGCCACTGCAGCAGCAGCAGCTGTGTTTTTTGTTGTAGCATTTCCTGATTTGTTATGTTTGATGGGTCTTTCTTTTTCTGTCTTATTTTTGATTAGGGTTTAGTTTTGGATGTGCAAGGGGAGACATCAGGTCCTACGGCCCTTTGTGGGCCTGAGCGTCTGTTCAAGTTATTTTGAACAGACCCTCAGGTTTATGTTCATTGTTTGAGTTGCTTAATTTTAGTTGATAAATCATAGTTTAAGGTGTTAGACTCTTTGAGATTCAGCAGAAGTGGATTGTAACAGCAGTTTTAGGCAATTTGTATATTGCTGTATATTGCTGTATATTGCTGTATATTGCGGCGTATTACTTTTTTCAAGTGCAAATTTAGTCCCCTTGTGATCCCCCCCCATGTTTGTAGTTGTTTGTCATTTCAAACCACATTCCTTGCAAATCCCATGTGTGTCAAACCAATCCCCTTTCAATCCCCAAAGATACAAAATATGTCAGTCAGTTTAATTTGAATGTGAATGATGGATTCTTTAAAGCCTCCATGTCCCATTCATATTTGCAAATCATTTAAAAGAAGATTGATACATGAAATAAAAGTGACTTTCATAGACTTTTGAAGAAAACTACAAAACAACAGGCCAAACCATCTGCTTTTCCTGTACCGCTTTTTACCTTGCAGTGCAATGATCCTACATCTAAATGAAGATAATACTAAGTCTAAGAGATGATTTATTCATTTAGTTGTAATTTTGGAAAAGTTTGGTGAGCATGTGTTGGATGCTCTACAGTGGTAGGACGTGCCCCCAACCCAAACACACATGAGAATACAATATATATCCTGCATCCCTCTTCTACCTTCTTCTCATCTAGATGTGTCTCATTCAAATTCCAGCAGCTCTGGTGAGCCGCGCGGGCCGACTGCTGCGGTGTGGCGCAGATGAAAAAGAGCTGTATCCTGGCTCTCTTTAATCTAACGACGCCTTTGAAGCAGCCGCCAGTGAGCGAAACCAGAACAAAGTCAGGTGTTCTAATGCTGAGATGCTGGTTTAGACGCTGGGATGGGTAATGGGTGACACGCCGTGTGTGTGTGTGTGTGTTTGGATGTTGACTGTGTGTGTGTGCTTGAGTGTGATTACACAGTGTGCCATTAAACTAAAAGGGGATCCTTGGTTGATGTTCCATAATGAGGCCTAAAAACAATCCATCCCAGTATGTAACAGAAAAATTGGCATGATTTTTAAGTTTTATTGCAAGACAAATGAGAGAACAGTAACAGGACTACACATAGAAAAATGAAAGTCAAATGTTTTGTGTGTTTTTGTCAAATGTGGAGAAAAGCAGATGGAGGACTGGGCTAGAGAAAGAAGAGAATAGCTACTTTTTCAACTGTTGAAACTACATCATTTATAATAACTATGAAAAAACAATGGGGCGATTCAAGGATTTTTTAAAATGAGGTGGCACTGGGGGTCCATGAATCAGACAGGATGGTTCATGGAAAATCAGAAAATTCTTTCAAAAATAAAACACAGCAGTCAAAATTGACTTAGAAAACACTGGACATGATTTTCTTGTGCAGGGCCCTGAGCCCTAACGCAGCTGCTATTACATGAAAAGTGGTGCTGCTCAAGACCCTGAAAATCGTTTTGTATTGAATAGCTATTTTGCACAGCTACAACAACACATTTTTGTTCTACTAAATTAGCAAAACATCAGAGGCACTACCTACCACCCCTTCAGACATTCTTTGGGAGTGCTGCCAGCCCATCCTGTGGTCTTTTGTAATTCTAAGTTTGAAATCATTTCTCCATCAAATATGAGTCCAGATATTTTGTTATGCTGTTCTTGTGTGGAACCAGTATAGTGTTGTGAATGCAATACGCACACAGGAATAAATATATAACTTGTTTTAACAGTCTTCAATATGAGTGTACGACCCAAGGAAACATAAGCAAAGACTAGATTACAGATTAAAATCTGGAATAGCTCCTGTCACCACTTGTATGTTGAGACCTTTCAGTTGGTGCAAGAAGGACGCTATTGGAGGTCCTTTGTTTCTATAGCAGTCAGACTCTTTCTTAGCACTGCTGCTGGGTTCCCTACCAATCTTAAAGGACCACCTGCTTCCTCTGGACAATACATCTGTCAATGTACTTATCTATCATGTCATTCTGTGCAATATTTGGTCATAGGTTCTTGAGGGGCCCCAAGCAAAAATGTACGTGTGCTATCCCCCAGTCCAAACCAGTTAGATTTGTCAGGTAGATCAGATTTGTCTGGGTAGACAAATAGAAGGCTCGCCTGGGGAAGACGGTTATGGAGTATTGTCGATGCACTGTAGCGCCATCATAGGTTTAAGGAGGTCGTCATTGCAAAGTATGCCAACAGATAGCCATCTTGGGGCCAAAATAGTTTTGAGCACAGAACCATCTTGAACTTGGAAAAGGGAAGGCTCTTTCAAAAAGTATGCGACGTAACATGGTTGAATCAACCATTTGTCTTTAATCGCCCGGGCTAACTTTGACCGGTCAGTTCAACAAACCCAATGACGTAGTCGGAGATTGCCGAAGAAGGAGCTCAAGAAGCAAACGTCGGGGAGCTTTGAAAGCTTGCAAGCAGTCAGTGTAGCTAGCTATATTGTTAGCATGTTGGTAGACAACTCTTGCGCACTCTTACCCACACCCATACCTGCCAGTAATTACCCACAAGACTCTGACTGGCCTTCACCTCTGTGGATCAATTGCACTTGCATAGTTTGAAGCCTTTTGAGCCCTTGTATTGCAATATGGTTGGAGAGAAATGTAACTGTGAAAAATAAAGCTGTTACTACTATTACTTTTTCAACTAACTGCAGTGAATGTAGCTTAAAGGTCGGTGAGCTATGTGGTAATTTCGGGAGCAACACGCTTGGCAGTTGACTCTCACTTACTTCAGTGAGGTTGTAAACAATTTGAGGCTATGGTTATAGTGGGCTGGTTACGTCTCATCTCATGAATATGCTATGCCCGGCAAAGTTGAGAGGAAAAAACAATCAGTGGTGTGAACTCCATTTACACCTTTGCGTTGTGTGCAGTGCAGCTTGAATGACCTGCAGATGTAGATTTGATCAATCAGTGTTGTTTGTCACGTCAACAGCAGCCAAGTCCGCCATACGTTACAACACGCAGCACAATCAAGAGTTCCGTCTTATCGTGTAATAAATGACTGATTAGGGTTGGGTAATGACTGATAATTTTCCATTCATTAAACTTCTATTCACTGCCCCAATTACGCACTAATGGCTCATTCAGACTTCTAATTAACAAAATGGATATGTTTCACAGTCTTGAAGGACAACTAACTGCACTCCTGCGCAACTTCAGCTGCAAACGCAAACATTTCACCAGGACCCTTTCATACCTTTGGTTCATATCATCTTATTTTATTGTCAGGTTGCTTTCAAGACACAAAATGCCTGTACTGTCTGTTTGGGTACTTTGGCATGAGATAAATCAACCCTTTTGCGACAGCTTCGCTCCTTTGGAAGATTTCCAACATCCAGATGTGTTCATCTATTTCATCCATTTCCACATCAGTAAAATGGGTTGCTTTGCACTGCTGGACTAACATATAGACATACCAATGCAGTTGAAACGTTCAGATATGAAGCACTACATATTAGATTGGGCTTGGTATTAGACAGCTGTGTTCAAGTGTTCTTATGTATTAATGATCAGTTCTACAACGATACTAGAAGCTACTGTTGAGAGTCTGCCTATCATCTGTTTTCGCCCCAGCCGGCTATCTTTTAAAAACCTTTACGTTCAGAGCCCCTATCGCGCAGTGAGCTGTTATTTTCACATGAAAACTCATGCGGAGTGGTAAGACTCACTACAAAGGTGGCTCAACTTGTGCTTAATGAGTGGTATCAAATATTCAGCGGCCAGAGAGTTCCCGCGCAGATTTAACACTTGAGAAAATTTGAACAGTATAAGTAGAAATGGTGGGGTGGTGGGAAACAAAAAAAGGCTGTTAACTGTCCCTTTATGGCACGGTGGATACAAATGAGAGTTTCTCACGGCTTTAAGTGCGTGTGGGCGTTTTCGAGAATATTACTTGAGTCATAATTCCCTTTTGGCTTGTCATTTCACCTGAAATACTGCTTATTCCTCCTCTAAACGCACAGATTACACACTTTATAAAACAAATGAAGTGAATACAAAAAGGCTGCTGAACACTAGTGTCCATGTAAATGCAGTGTGACGAAGACAAAAAATATACATAACATTTCAATGCCAAATTTGATCCAAAGACATTAGTAAATAAATATACAGTATCACACTACAAAATTATGCTATTAATTGTTTTGGAGCTACCCTATAACAGCTTAAACAGATCTGTAACATTAGCATAATGCTTTGCAGCTGTCCTTTGTGTGACAATAACATCTGCTTGCGGCTGGTTTCATAACCCAGCCAATCTAAAGCCTGGTTTACCCCGAGAGACCAGCGTATTCTTTTTCAGTCTCTCCTGTGATGGTGAAGGCTTTGATTAGACAGTGATGTGCTCAACTATTGATCTGGCTGACTGCTCCTTATCTTGCTCAGTTATTACTGCTTTACTGAAGGCATCACAATGGGCTTAGTGCTTTAGAGTGCTGTGTTGGGAATAGCAGCTCTGCTCTGCTTGGGGGGTTCAAAGCTCCCTTGGGTGGTAAAAACAGCTTTTTCAAAAAAAATTATTAATCATTTTCTCAAATATTCCATCATGGTCACTATAATGTCAAAAGTGACCTAACTGGAAACTGCCACAAGGTACCCGGAAAAGATGGCTTAAGTTTTGTCACCAAATTCTGAAACAGAGAAGGAGGTGGTCATTAATAATAAAAACCATCCTGACATAGTTTGACAAGCAGGAGAATAGGAGTAACATCATGACATGGAACAGCATTCGTTTTTTCTTATCCTATCTGGCTTGAGTTCAAACTCCTGAGTCGAAGCCTGTATGCTTACACAGAGGTCAGAAATAACCAGGGTCATTCAGTGACAACCTATTATACATCATTTTAGGTCCATGGGAATTGTAAATTAAGGCCTCAGACTAGACAATATTGTCATTATATGGGCTGTCAGCAACCGCCAGATGTGGTGTTGCTTCTCTTTAATGAGGCCATGGATATGGGGTCTCTGGGCCAGGTGGCTGCAGGGGTGGCTACCGGGCACTCGTTCCATCCCGGGGGGGGGGGGGGGGGCAAGACCGTGGCAACTGAATGGAGAACTACTCTTTCCACAAACATGGCTGCATCACTAAACAGCTGAAATTTGAAGGAAACAGCTAATGTGCCCGCTGTCGCAGTGTATTTTTTAGAATACAAAAATAAGTTTTTGGAGAATAAAACTCTAAGTACAAGGGAAACAAATTAATAAAACCTTATGTAAATAAATAAATATGCCACTTAAGTACCGGGACATATAATTTTCACTCCTCCAGAAGGAGACATTCAGTTTGGGCGTGCACTTCTTCTGACCCTTTCAGCAAAGTCTATTGACCATATGGATCACTGGATACTGAAGTGTTTGCAGCAAGTTACTTCATCCTCCATAAATAGCTCCCTGAATGGCCTACTTGGAAATGGGCGCTCTAACCAAGTGTCATTAGGCCTGATGAAAGCAAATTGATTTCAGTGGCAAGAGGATTTCCAGAAGAACAAGTGCCTCCGTGAGATTATCTTAAACACGGGGAGGACGTGGCTTCCTTTCTTTTTGTTCTTTTTCTGTTTAGGCAAAGGTGCACAGATGGTGCCCCTCTTGTCTACAGTCCCTGTGAAGCTGTGAAAAATGAACACAGGAAATGAGACATGTCCCACTCGGAACAATTGATCTGGGTTTATGAGAAGCTGAGCTGTGATGTAGTTAAGTCACCGGGGGGAGAGAGGGCCTGGCATGCTGTGATGAATTTGGTGAAAGGCTGTTTAAAGTTGCATTAAACAAGTCTGCATCGAGTGCAGTGAATTAGGAGGAAAGCAATAAAAGCTGTGAGATATTCACTTGTGACAAATTGGCATGCTTACACGAAGGAGAAATGTTTTCCATCCCCCATAGCCTCCGTGACCTTCCAAATTGGCTCGAGATATCAAAATCTACTGGTTTGTATATGCACTGTTAGGCTTCTATTCAATCAGAAGAAGGACGGATATGCAGGACATGAGGGTTAGGTTTAATGAACAAAAGGAGAGCTTTAATAAAAAGCTGAAAAACTTAACAAGAGTCTCAAAACAGAGTGAACACACAAGGCAGGACATCACAGATCACAAATATGCAAGGAAGGCAAAGACAAAGGTGGAAAACTTACCATACGAACACAACGGAGGAAGTAAACCAAACTATGACACAAGAGATTCTTTCACAGTAAAAAGGACAAGAAACAACCAACACACATAACACGCACAAAGCAGTGGACCCAATGAAAGAATTACAATTTCTAAACAGTCTACATCAACACATGAAATGCGAAATTGAAATAAAACAGAACTTAAGACTACGGCTATGCTAACTCCTCTTTGACACCTAATGAGCCAGTATACTCGGTCTCATCAAATGCTAGATCGAAAGGGAGCTGTGTGTGGCCATTTCCTCACAAAACTAGTGATCCGACATTCACACCCACTTCACGCCGTGATTGGAACTGCCACGTTGGAAGTGAGAAAAGAGCTTCAACTTGTCCCTTAAGCTCTCACTTTCCATTTTTGGCACAACTGCTTCCCATGACGGCTGGCTTTTCATTTCAAACAACGCTGATGAAACATCCTCTTTCCCGGTGTAACCCAGCCCTTTAGTTTGGCACTTTGAGCCACGTTGTCAGCATGCAAACAAAACAAGCTAATATCTTAGTTTAGCGTACTAGCATGCTAATGTTTGCTAACTGGCAGTAACGACAGAGTACAGCTGAGGCTGATGGGAATGAAATGAGTTTTGCAGCTTATCCGCGACCAAATTTGACCAAATTTGAACATTGTTAAGGCGCAGTTTACATTTACAATGGTCTGTCTAGACTCAAGGTATATGTAATGAAATAAGAAATTTAATAACAGTGTACATTACCAATTTCACAGTAAAGTTTACCTTTGACTTTCTGGAGCCAGATTCTAATCAATGTTGGCAGTCAAAGTCAAATTCTGATCAGAATATAAGTACTGTAGTTCAGAGCACAGTGTCACTGTTACTCTTCTGTCCATCACACATCGTAAATTTGATTGCCCCAGCAGATCTTCATCAGACATAACAAATTCATAAAAAAGAGCGACTCCAGACTGAATTTCTCTCACTAAAACGGCGCATCCAGGCTAACCTGATTATGCTTCTCGATGAAAATAAAGGGAATGCTGAATGTCTCCACCTAATTTCACTTTAATCCATCCAGTAGTTGTTGAGAAATTTCACTCAAAATGAAGAGAGAATTCAAGTACCCCACCGTTTCCATTTCTCCTCTGTCAAACTGCCTCGAGCAATCTGAAAACTTCATAAATAACTTAAAGGATACACTGTAGAAATAAGATGTTACACAGCATACTGACAAGCCTGGTGCATGTGGCTGGCTCTGGAGTCTGTGTAACTTATTTAGTCATAAACTAGCCGATGTTTGAAAACAGGATTTAACTTTCATCATTTAAAGAATTCCTCCAGACTTTGGCGGCGAAGGAAAGAAGAACTAAAGAGATGCTGTGAAGGGTGGATGAAAATCAATAAAAGATTCATCTGAGCAAGGAAAGCAAGTTGGTGAGATGAGGAATAAAAAGAAAACACAAGAAACATGAAGAATATCAATAATAAAAAAATAAATAAACAGCTTTAAACCAAAGTCGCTTATCTGACAGCATGACAGAGAAGTGCATGCTTTGGGATCGATCATGATAATTAACTGTTTCACACTGCAGAGCTCTGTAAATATCAACCGAACGGCCGGTCAATAAAGACAAACTCCGTGCGTTCTGTGTTTGCATTCGTTTCTCCCGCTGACTTAACAAACGTACACTCACTGATCGATTGAGTCGCTATTATGAGCAGATTTGTCACGCAAGTCATCACCACTCGGCTGCATCGGCACATTTGGGTTATTACTGGTGAAGGCTCTTCTCATGATCAGGGGGAGTCATAGTCTCACAAGTAATTGCCATTTGACAAAGAGAGGCTAAGTGCAGGGATAAAGGACTGAGGATGTTGTCCACAGAACTGATTATGAATGAGACAATAGACAGTCTACATCTTTCTTTCTTCCCCACACTCTTCCCAGGTACATGGAGGCATTGCTACATTAAACAGAAGAAAAATGAGATGTGAAATTATGAATTATGAAAAGATTACCAGTGAGAATGAGGTTTTTTTTTTTTTTTTGGCTTATTGTTAACGTGGCTTTTAGTAAGAGCTAGAGGAACAATCAATGATGGAAACAACTGGCGGAAATACACCAATGAGGCATAACATTATGACCACTGACAGGAGAAGGAAATAACATTGACCGTCTTGTGACAATTCAATGTTCTGCTGGGAAACTTTTGGCATTCATACGGATGTTACCAGCCACGTAGACCAGACCAGGCACCCCCACCCCATAGCAGATTGATGGAAGCAGCAATCCCCAGCCGGATGCAGCCTGACACAGGCGCGCACACAAAAACAGTTTAGAAACATCTAAAAAAAAAAAAAAAAAAAACATGAAAAACAGCACAAGGTGTTGACCTGGCCTCCAAATTCACTCCACAGAGAACCCTCTCCTCAACCCATAGGACCCAAAGGCCCCCCTAACAACATTTTATTGCCAGACACCACAGGACACGCTCAGAAGGCCCATGTCCATTCTCTGATGAGTTTTCCAGGCACAAGGGAGACTTACACAATATTAGCAAGGTGGTCATAATGTTATGCCTGATAGCTGTGGATTGATATATGTGACAGTTTTGGGGTCCTTCTAGCCTACAGTATTGTCATAAAGTGAGTACATTCACAATCATTATTGTGAATGTACTCAGAATAGAATATTAACCAGAATAGGACAACTAGTAAAGTATGGCAGCTTGACAGATTTAAACATATAGTTTGACACAATTTTCTTAACTTTTAAAATTAAAATCAACTCACCTGAAACGTGAGGAATTGCTGCGGAAAACTACAAGCACACACAGCAGTGGTGAGAATAGCAGGTAAATGCTGAACCAGGCAGTAGCCCTACAGGATCCAATAGAAAGTGGGCTGATATATTACACAAACACTTAAAAGTGAATTAGTCGGGCACCCTCATAACTCACCTGGCTGAGCAAGCACTCCACAAACTGAGTCTACAGTCCTCAAAGTAGTGGTGCAGGTATGAGTCCAGCCTGTGCTGTTTCCTGCATGTCATCCATTAACAGTCTGACTTGTAACTTCCTGTCTCTCTACTAATTAATCTCATAAAGTCAGTAACTTAAAAAAAGTGGTGCTCCTACATTCTTACATTACATTCATCTTTTTACTCTATAGTTCTTGTCACCTCTACAAAGCAAAATATCAAAGCTGCAGAAACTAAAATCAAACCAGTGTTTATCAGCTGGTTGTGCCAGGCAGCTAAAGATCAAATGGAAACCTGTATAAAGATATAAGATGTTAATGCTTCTTCATATCTTTTGCATGTGTACTGATATTTCAGCTTAATAAGGTGATCATATCAGTTACTGTATGTGCCCAATAAAATTATCCTTATTGCTGCACGCTTCAAAGATTTCCCCCTCTGCTTACTGTCACTTATTTTCATGTTCTTCCGTTCCACAGCTTGTTGCCTGCGCAAACACCAATGCTTCCCCGCAGGGCTCTTCATAATCATGTAATCCGTCCGTTCACGAGATGGAACCTCCCTAAATCTCCCTTATACGTGGCTCCGTGTTCTCTTCAAAACCCCAAGGAGGCCTCCTATTAACCAATAAGGTACAGTTGAGCTAATACTACAAATCCTTCGATCGTTCATTGCTGATAGGGGGAAAAGGCCCTAGGAAAGCCGTGGGGGGGGTGGGGGGGGGGGGGGTGGAATGACTATTAACACTGGACCACCTCAGCACATACACACTTCCACATGTTGTATACACACACACAAACACACTAAGGGCCCCCATAGACGGCTTCTATCTCTCCGGCCTTCCACGTCTGCCTCTGCCTGTCCCTGCGTGTGAATCACAGGACCGTATGTCTATATTGTGTGTCAACACACAATCTAAATGCAAATGGTTAATCGTTTCTTCTGTCGCCCACAGCCTCACAGGAATCGACGCGCGGCCCCTACAGACATTCATATCATTATTAGGTTAGTGGGGAAGCGATCACAGGTACAATCAAATAATTAAACCTGCGTTTTTTTATTTATTTATTTTTTTTTTACATTGCAGTGCCTTGCATCCAAATAGCCAAGAGACATTTCTGCTGTATTTGTGCGCAGACCCAGGCTCCAATAAGGAATGCCGTTGGGTGAGGATATTTGTCGTACATCGAGGTAATTTTAGTGTTTATTACTGCTGCATTAGTATCTAGTGCAAGCAGCGTTTTGAATATTAAAGAAATACATCTTTAAAATTGTAAGAATGTCTAATACACAATTTTTTTTTTCATGCCGGGATTAAAGCTTAATTACATTTTAATGGCGGTGTAGGCATTTAACCTTTCCTGACACCAATACATTAGCTGCTCTCAGCTGTGTATGGTGTTCAGCATGAACACCAGGGAATAGATCCTCGGAGCCAGACCAATTAAGGGTGGGTAGTTTAATTCTGCGCTCACTCCCACATTGTAAAAAGAAGAAGGAGAGACGAGCAAACCCCACATACTGGGAGCTACATACTGGGAATTAGGAGGGTAGTATTCCACAGCAGAAGCAGTTTCTTTTAAGGGTTCCTTAAAATGACACATCTGATACTGGAGGTTAATGTTTCTTTATTATAGCCCCAAATAACTTCTGCCGGATTCTCATTACAACAGACGCACACCAATATTTCCAACCTTCAAGATTTAGGATGTGTTCTGACAATGATGGATCATTCCTCGTGGTTTACTCTGAATATTAGTAAGCCTTTGACGGGATGGATCACTGAATAATTCTTCTCAGAAATCCCTTTTGACAGGACTCTGTGAATATCACAACCACGTACTTCTGCAGCAGCTTTACAGTAAGAAGATTCCTCTTAAGTGCACATCAGTCTGGTGATAGCCTACATTTCTTACATACATTTTTTGGCTAGTTTGGAGGAGGGGCAACAAGGTTTAGTATGCAATTATGCAGAAAAAAAAATTAGAGCAATCCCTCGTGAGGATTGCACTCCAACTAGAGGCTACCGTGTTCGACTTGTGGCTTGCAGCTTTTTTTCTTTTTGAATAATTCCCACTTCCTGCATTCATTACTGCCTCCGTGGTCTAGAGGAGGAAAGGCATAACGGTATTGTGTCAAAAAAACAGAACGTACTCATTTCAGTGCTCCGAGGCATTTGACTGTTTCCAAAGTCAGAGAGGACACTTCCCTTCTGTGATATTTTATCTCTCCTGCATTTTGGCGTGTTTCCCTAAAGAGTGTGAAAAGCGCCGGAGTTAAAAAGCAATCAAGGGATGAGGGGAGTGAAAGAGAGCGAGCTTAATGTATTTTGAAGCTGACGGAAAACAAACTATGTTGCAGCGGTAAAACTGCTGAGACGCCTCGCCAGTCAGCTCCCTCGCCACTTTGTTTAAACAACTCAACGCATCACAAAGGCGACTAATTCACCTCCAGGCACAGAGAGCGTATTCTAGTCGAGGCCCCGCCCTTTTTTTTGTCTTCTTTTATTTTGTGTATGGTGCGCCGTCTTATGCGGAGCATGTGTCAAAAATACACATCCTCCCCGACTCATTCACAGACACCTCCATCCAAGGACAAATCAATTAGCGGTGAAAGACAGGCAGATGGTTTTGAAGGATGTCAGTGCCTGCGCCTCAGGTGAGAGGCATCGGTTGGCGGCGAGCAACTGTCAAGGAGGATACTCGTCTGAGTGATTCCCCCGTGTCATCGGCGCACACCTCCCTGAGAGCCTCTGCCAGTATCAGACACGTGCTGCCACAAAGAGGAAGCTCGCAGCTTACTGTAGGATGCAAAAAAAATATCTAAGCGAGGGAGAGAAGTGTGAATATTGCACGCACATATTATCAAGCTGAATCCTAGATTAGCATTCCTTCAGAATTACCCCAGGTGATGCTAAGAGGCTGCACCTAGAAAGCAAAAATGAGGATGAGAATGTGAAAGCATCACAAGATTATTCTGTATTTCCACATCTGAAGTAAGCAAGCTAATCTTTTTGCTGATCGCACACTTAGAGACGGACAATACATCACAGTGATGCCTAATTACGTGATTTCCTAGCGTCTTTCATTTTAGTTTCCGACCGACGAGATAACAAACTGTAACTGAATTAGCCTAGCTGCTTATCTGCGGGTTGCCAGGACGACCGTTTGGTTTGTTAATAATTGAGAGGCGCAGTGGAAACAGGTACAAAGGCAGCCATTTTGGGAACCTGTGGCAAGGAATGATAGAGAACCTGGTAGCGGAGAGAAAGGCCTATCAATTAAAAGTCCCCTTTTCTCCTATTCAGTCCTAATTAAAGCAGACAAAGGCAAGAGAATACGGTACACAGTAGCAAGCGTATGGAGACAAAGATATATAGACAAAGCAGCAGAGATAGGACGCCATTAATTGAAAGACAAAAAGGCGACAATGGCGCCGAAAACAAACAATTGTCCACAGGCTGATCTTCAAATTTTTGCACAAAAAGGTTGATTTTCACTGTCAGCGCTGCTGCAATCAACTCAAGTCAAATTAAAACGCCGCAATGTTGAGATATTTAACTCTCTTGGTGCTTTCTCTCAACATTTCCAGCGATGCCTGACAAGCAGGCAGCGTCCAATCGTGGACATGGACTGCCAAAATAGATCCTAATGCTCGCTAATTGAGATTCATAGCTTCCAAATACCAATCAGATAAAGTGATTAAGTCTTAGCTCATCCAGATCTTTAAATCACAGCTTCCCCTCCCAGAGCATCCTCCTTCTGATAGTCCATGTCTCATCATTTCATTATTAATCTCTCTTTGTTTTGGAGCAGGGTTGCTCCCTTGAGAGCTCAGACTTGGCGCAATTAGAAGATGTAATTATTCCTCTGCAGAGCTGTAAATCTAAACAATCTATATCTGTCCTGTCTCTTCAATATGCTTGAAGCACGGACGTCAGTGTTCTGAACACGTGAGTGCAATGTTCTGCTATTGGTGATGATGGCACCATTCACGTAATGACAAATGGGTATAAACAGAAACCTACCTATTTGTAAAAAGCCAACATTACTGTACATCTTCTATAAATTATTCTCAATCCTAATTCATTGTACAGAACACCCCACAAGTGCGTTATAAACACTGGTACATACATCGATCAGCCACAACATTCTCCTCTGATGGGAAACATTTGGACCTGTCATTCGTGTGGATGTTACTTAGACATGTTCCACCCACCTAGACCAGACCAGACACCCCCCCACCCCATAGCAATGACACTCCTTGATGGCAGCAGCCATCCCCAGCAGGATGCAGCACACACACAAAAAACGCTTTAGGCACAACTCAAGGTGTTGACCTGGCCTCCAAATTCCCTAGATCCCAATCTGTTCAAGTATCTGTAGGATGCACTGGAACTAGCCTGATCCAGACACATATCCCCTCAACCCATAGGACCCAAAAGCCCCCAGTAACAACATCCTGTTGACACAACAGGCCACTCTCACAAGGCCCATGTCCATTTTCTAATTTGTCAGAACTGTTTTGGAGGCACAAGGGAGACCTACACAATATAGGAAAGGTGCTCATAATGTTATGCCTGATTGGTGTACACTGGAAGGCCAAGGATAGAAGGATAGAAAACTCATGTGTTTTCCAGACTGGACTGATTGCTTTACAAGTGTAGTACCTGTATCATCAGAAAGAGTACCCAGATTTACCTTTAACGTTCCACCTTTGGTCCGAATTGTCCAAGAACTGAAGAGTTGGACATATTCTACAACAGTGAGACAAACTCCATCTGCTGATGACAATCATGATACGCTGCATGACAGCTCCAGAACATCTACTAAATGATGAGAATATATTTGTCATAATGCACACACAGCACCTTGTTGACTGGGAATGTGGTGGAAAGTGACTGATGCTCTTGTGAAGTCTTATCTTTATGGTAGACACTGGGTGATGGTGTGTCTAACTCCAGGAGAGTGTTTGTCACTTGTATGGCTGAATGTTATTCAAGGGTTTCCCTTTGCCGAGGAAAGGATCCTGTGATCATCCACCACTGCTGTCTTCCCTGGACATCGAGCACTTTTATCCCAGAATGTACTAAACGGTTGATTTGGCCAGCACTAACGTCTCCACTATCTCTTTGACAGATTTTTGGCACTTCTTGAGCGCTCCTTTAAATGCATGTTGTGGGTTCAGAGCAACAGTTTCCAGATGCAAACGGCACACTTGGAATCAACACCGAAACCTTTTACTTGCTTAACCGAGGACAGAATAATGAATAAAGACCCACATTAAATGTCCATTAAACAGCTTTTGAGCAGGTGTCCAATTACCTTTAGCCTTTTTCCTACCTAATTACTTTATCACGAATGTAATTCCTGAAGCGGTCCTCCAATCTGGATGTGAATATCCTCAGATTAAAGCTGTCAGTCTGCACTTAAAGCCCATATTCGTGATTTAACTAGAACTTGATTATGTTTTAGCAAACGGCTAAAGCAACGAAAAAATATATAGACCTAATTATATATTTATAAATAAGTCCTGCAATCTTAATGTGAATTTTAACATTAATTTACGTAAAATGAGAATGAGAATCTAATCTTTATTTCCCCTCATATTTTAGATATGTTGGATGTTTGCTGGAGCAACAGTAGTAGGACGGATGCTCACGTTTGGGCTTCACGCATCACGTAGCACAGAAGATGTCCTTTGTGTTCTGCACATACGGCGCACATCACAGATGCTAACTAATAAATCAGCTCCGGTTTGTTCCTCTCATTTGCCGGCGTTAGCACCATTAGGCAATTAAAATGCGTCAACAAATGAAACACAGTCTCCGGCGGTCCTAGGAATGACCTTGCCCTGCAGTGGCACAATATTGGGACTGCGAATCACCCGTGATCAAAATTTAAGGCTTTAATCACCACCGGCCAATATAACGGGCTGACAGCTGAAATAGTGTTCACTTCCAGAGAGAGTTTCTTTTTTACGACGGCACTGAATCAAAACGGAATTAACCACTTTGCAAACACAACTTTACTGTGACGAGCTGGAGGTAAATTATGATTAGAAATTGTCATCGCAGCGCAAACATGGATCATTTTAGCCGCTGTCTGCTTTTATTGCTCCCCTGCGAACAAAGGAATTGAGTTTTCCTTTTTTCTTTTTCTTTTTTTTCGAACAGTGCACTGCCAGAGTTCATATGGCTCAGTTTTTTAATATCTCAAAGACAAAATCTCTACGTTTTCATTTTCAAATCACCATATCCATAAATACATCTCAACCCAGCTGGGATACTGAAGACATGTTCAGTGTCTTTCTGGTACCGAAATGTTAATTAAACCATAAATTAAATCTGACCATGGATAAAGCAACAGCCCATATCTGTGATCGGTATGGGAGAAATGTTAAAAAGGGAGCGGTCCATTCATCTCGAAGAACATTAGTCTGAGCTCAGTGTATCCCTGTAACACACACACTTGGACAGAGTGTTTCACTGGATGTTAAATTAATTTCACATTTCGAGTCATTAACCTCTTAATGAATGAGTCCTTAGAAAGTGGAATCCTTCCCCCGGACAGCTAGAGCGCTGAGGCCGTCCATTTCACTTCAGCTTCGCCATCAAAGCAGCAGCACGTACAGATTCGGAAGTCACCCCACCGTGCGCGACCTTGGCTGGAGCGTGACTGCCGTGTCATGTTTCGAGATGCCCGAGACACGTCCGCCGCTCCTCTTCGATTGAGATGTTCCCGCATCTGTCAGTGTCTTTTTACTTTGCTTTGTTGCCCCTGTCTTTCTCCCAGAGTGCCTTCACGTCTGTACTCCTCTCGACAGCGCGGGCCGTCTCTCTCCCCGGTGATCTGAGCGACAGGCCCGGGTTCGGCTGCTTACATAAGCCGTCAGCGCTGAGGACTCTTGTGTATTCCCAGATCAAAGCGAGCCCTGTCTGAGCAGATGAAATGCCCCTAATATGTTCGCCTCAGCAGGAGGAGCCACTGGCTGGTTCTGTCTGGATAGCTGCCGCTGGTTCATGACTTGGAAAGAGAGATGTATTTTAAAGTCTCAAGAGGGCCAGATTCAAAAGCAAGAAAAAGTTCCTCCACAAGTTTATGAGTTGCTTGTAAATAACACCATGACTTGTATCATCTGTACTTTGGAACTTTTATATGGATGGATAACAGAGAAATGTGGTACGGTCCTTTTGAGGGTGAAGTTTTTTCTTTACATGAATTACCATATTGCATAGGTCCTCAAGTACTGGTCCATGGACCTGTACCAGGCCCCATGTCATTTGCTACTAGGACATAAGGACGCGATATGAATCAGGAACATTCCACTGGTCTGCGGCGCAACAAAGTTTGGGCATATATTACATCAAAATTTTGGTACAAACTGCTTTAGCTAATCCCATACTTTATTCTGATACTGTAAATTTAATGAGGCTTAGGCAAAAGTTCAACAAGGAAGATCTGTCACCTCACAAACTGTTACCCTCCAGTGAATGCGGGATATTGCTCTATTTCCTTCTCTTTAAATTTTCCCATGCTGTTAGAATAATTTCGTCCTCAGTAGCTATGTCGCTACTTTCAGACAGTGAACTATTTGTCGCCCTTTTCCCAGCTTATCATTTCCTCGTCCCTGACGTTCTGTCGTTCTGTCCGCAGGCTGTCCGTTGCGTAACCTTCCTCCCCATCTCCGCTGCGTCTCAGTAAGTAGAGCAGTTTGTCTACGAACCAGAGGGCTAGCAGTTTGATCCAAGGTCCATGCCACATGCTTTGGGCAGGACACTGAACCCTGAGTTGTTTTTCATGTTTTTTGAGTTGTTCCTAAACCATTTTTGTGTGTGTACCTGTGTCAGGCTGCATCCTGCTGGGGATGGCTGCTGCCATCAAGGAGCGTCATTGCTATGAGGCAGGGGTGCACAAGATGGTCAATGTTATTCACTTCACTTGTCAGAGGTTTTAATGTTGTGGCTGATTGGTGTATAAATACAAGACCAATACGATTTACCATCTCCGCCGTCCTATGAGTCTTCACCTGAGGTCTCCTTTATCTTCCATCTTTATCTTCTTCTTCACCACCAGCATCTAGACTATCTGGGGTACTGTCCCTAGCTACCTTTAGCATCTGAGATTCAACTCTAAGAGTCTAAGCGCCAAACTATTACCTTTCATGTTCATGTTCACGTTTCCTCAATTAACGTTCATTCTTCACCCACTTGATCTCTCCTTACTGAGATACCATACCCATAGCTTGGCTGCACTTAACTTGTTATGCTAATAAGAAATTGCTAGCACGGTGCTAACTACTGCAGCCGAGATGGTGACTTTGTTAAATGTTATACCTGCTAATTTTTAAATCAAACCATTGCCAGGCTGCAGGTGGGCGTCTATGGCCCTAGCTGCCAATAAGTCGGACCCCTGTTGGCGGCTTTCTGAGCATGTTGACATGTTGGCAGCAGACTTAATTTCTCAGAGAAATCACTCTCACTGGCGACTCTTTGCTGGAGATTTGCACTTTAATCGTATTTATTCAGTTAAATCTGTGCCTTCAAGGACACTGACAATATTCCCTGAGAATGTTTATGTAAATCAAGCATCTATGGCAGAAAATGGAGAAAATGGAGCTGTATCTTTATCACAGAGACTAGAAGATTTTCAGTGGTCTGAAACGATCCACTGACAGGAGACCTGACCTGTTAAAGCAGTGTTTTGGTATCGACCTTTCATTTCAGCTCTCTTTCTGCTCCCCCTCCCATCCAGACAGTATGAATCCATCTTTGAGGTAGATAATTATGAGCTCCCCTAATTATATCCTTTCTCGGTGTTCCTTCGTTAGGATGCCTTGTTAGTCCCGTGTGACGCTATCAGTGACTGATCACAACTGTCAGCCTCATATCCTGTCTCACTTCCCGCGCCCGGAACATCAAGAGCGCTGGGCTTGATAAGCTTCGGCGATAAAACCCTGAATGCATTTGATTACGGCAAATTGGAGCCCTGCCAAGATGCCTAACTATTAGCCGTTATGTATTTTACTCATTGACATCATTTAGGAACCACAAAGCAGCCGGCGACGGAACGTATTTGACGGCAAATCATGTTCATGCGTCACTGCTTTCACCTGGGGAAATAATAGAGCTGTAAACACTGGAGCGTTTAGTGTTTCCGCTTAGTTAACTGCATCGCTAAATTATGATATTTGTGTTCATATGTATGTTTTGTTTAAGCCTAAATGGAAAAGTTCACATTTTAACCTGTCCATCACGTAACATAACAGGGAAGTAAAAGGGCTTTAATTAACAGAATGGATCCTTATCGTCATGGGAACAGATGGGATGGGGTGTTACTGATGTGTTTTGCCACCTTGAGAGGTTTGAGAATTGCATGGTGTGAAACTATGCGCACATACACACACACATATAATGCCTCCATCAATTTGTAGCAGACATTTTGCTTTGTCTTAACAGAGCTATAGCGGCTTACATGTGTGTCCAAGTGGATCAATAGGTGCTCACTATAAAATGGACCCAGGCGTAAATTAACACACCGGGGAGCCGCCAGAACAAGACACCGGCACAACACCCACCGGGGTGTAATTTGAACAAATACACCGCCGCGGCTTGAGAGAACAACAAGTAGTGCAGTATTTTCTTATTTAAAGGGGGAAAAAAAGCTTTTTTAATGTGACGTGAAAACACGGTAATGCTAATGCAGCCTCTAAAGGAAAAACAACTCAAAACTTGCTCTTTACTTTGCACTCATCTATTATGAATAAAAACATGGTTATTCATGGATTGATTATATTTAACAATTTATATTAAATGTGAGGGGAATAGAATTTTTGGTTGTTTCTATTTTGGCTTTTTGGGTGGCAAGCTGTTGTTTAGCAGTGATTTATTCTAGTTACCATCAATTTCTCCACTTTTTGTAAATTGCTTTTGGTAAGTTAATAATTTCTCAGCTTCTTTTTGTGAACAAAAGCTCAAACAAGTGTTTTGTTTATTTTTATTTTTTTAAATACAGCCAATACATTAAAGGTGGCACACTTGACACGTGAGTTGTAATTTGATGCACTGCGACCGACATCGCCAAAATAAAACAAGTGCGGTCGCACCTCACAGGCTCTCACATCTTGCAATTAATGACAAAGAATAAAGCAGGCGTTCGTGTGACATTTACCAAAGTCTCTCCCATTCCTGTTATGAAATGTCAGTCCTGTCTGCGTTAGCTCTCGGTATGGTCTGATTAAGGCCGCTAATCAATAAACAATGAATCCAGGGAGAAGCTAAAGATGGAATAATCTGTATTTTTAGATTAACACTGGGGGGAAAAAAAATACTGGATGAGGTGTGAAGAAGCTTCAGCAGCTATATAAAACTGGTTGAGACCAAAACTGAGAGAAAAATACAATAAATGTGGAACTTGCATTCCTCTGGTGGACAAAAACATAATGCCGAATTAATGCTAATGTTGAATGTGTCAATACTTAAAGGGGAACTACTGTTTTTTTACAACCTGGACCTGGATCGTTTACTCACCCATATAACTTTTGTGCTATTTGGAGTCGTTTGTCAGATATTTAGATCCGCGTATATCCATATAGTGGGAGTGACTGGGGTACCGAAACGCAGCCTCTAAATAACGCATTATCTGCAACGAACTCATTCATTTCACCAATATTTTGTTATGATACGCTAGTGCTATTCCCTGTTGAGTCCAGAGTTACCTGTTATCATCACCCAGAGTCTGTAGATTGATCTACTAGCCTGTGACCTGGATGATAACAAAATACTGGTGAAATGAAGTTTCGCAGCAAATAATGCATTATTTAGAGGCTGCGTTTCGGTGCCCCATTCACTCCCACTATATGGATATACGCGGATCTAAATATCTGACAAACAACTCCAAATAACACCAAAGTTATAGTATAGTTACAGTGGTTCCCCTTTAAGTAGTTATTGCAGGTTTAATTACATACAGCAAAGTTTTCTTTTTGTAATGTGAATGAGCACATCTCAGAGACGTTATTTGAGGCCTACACAAAATGAGAACGAATAAGCAGACTGACGAGTAAATAAGCTAGAGTGTGAATAGAGAATGTGGTGAATATATCTTTACTAATGGTAACTAGTTTGATGTTAAACTGGACATTTTACTTCTAATACATTTAAGTTGCCAACAGACGTGTTACTTGGCATTTCAATAAATCCTGGTTTTGGAGATAATGTGATTTATTAATAATATGACAGTTTATTTGTCATCATGTCATTTGAGCTTGCCATTTGACATTCAGTAGGTTAAGAGCCCTTGTGACTGGACGTATATGTAAATTGAAGAAGCAGCTATTTCTGCTCAGACCATTCTGTAATCAATCCAAATTTCCTCACTGCAACTCTCCATCTCTCCGCTCACGCCTGGAAAAAAACCCACTCCTTAATAGCATAGCCATAGCAAGGCTTAAAATGTTAACCAAGTGTTTAACAATGTGGTGAATGTGCTGCTCGTGGGCGGCAGCGTTATCCGAGCTGCTGCGCCCTGCAGGCAAGATCTCGTCGCTCGGCTCCAGCTGCACGCTGCTCACCTAACCCCAGTGTTTCACCGGCATTAAACTTATACTCACATATTCATAATTAAAAATAGGCTGGTATCATGTCGGTACACATGAACTCGGATTGGAAAGTTCCTCTGTCGCGGAATATGATTAAGTGTTATTTGACAAACACACAATGAAATCTTTAGAGCCAAAATGAGTGTGTGCGCAGACACACCTGCATAGATACAATTACACAGGCCGAGCAGAGACATCCAGACACAGTCGCCGATTCAAACACACACACACAAATACGTGCGCACAGACAATAGCCTGAAACTCCCCTCCAGCCTGGCAGGTAATTGCTGTCTATGAGGGGACAGGTGCTTCTACAATAGAGCGCCAGTGTCCAGGCAGGCTCTATTCACTGCCACTGTAATTACCTAATTGAAAAGCTCACAGGGGGAAAGAGAGAGCGTATGGGAGAGTTCGCGTGTGTGTGTGTGTGAGAAAGAGAGTGAGTGTATGGAGAGTGGGATAAAGGAAAAAGATGAGCTCTGAGATTTTACGATAAAGCTTCACACCTCACACACATGCTTTTTACATACGACTACACGTGTATGCATGCTTCCATAAGATTATTTTTGCGCCCCAACATTTACACGAGTATGACCACACACACACACACACACACACACAAGCATGAGGCTTTTTCTGAATCAGATCACTCTGGGGGTAAATATTGTCGAGCTGTGATTGAGGGATGGAGTGAAGGAGGGGGCAGTAATGGGAAATCTATTGTTGTACGATGAGGATGCGGCAGGGAAAAGGAGGAGGGGGTTCAGGGTATGCTGAGTTATAAAAGCGTAAGGGTCAGTCTCATTTCTGATGTCAGCCTCTCTATCTCGGCGCCCCCTCTGCTTTGGCTTTAAGTTCTTTGTGGGATAAATAGACAGGGGGAGAGCAGGTGGGGTCTGTGTGCGACTGTATGCATTTCTTATTGTGAAACGTGTGCATCTGAATGTGCTTCTTTGAGCTACCACTCTTTGCAGGAAATTCACTAGAAATTTCTTTTTTATTTGCCATAAATTTATGCCATTCTGCGATTGCTGGAGTTATGTTATGTTACAATATATCATGCCGCTTCAAAGAGTCTAACTCATTTAAACAACGTAAAAAGGAAAAGTCAATATTTTGGGGAAGTATGCGCATTCTTTTTTAAATTTATGGTAAATATGTAGCTGGCTCTGCTAGCTGGTTAGCTTAGCTTAGCACAAAGACTAACCATGAATCTGGCACCGGTCATTTGAATGAAAACTGCTGCCTGGCACTTGAGCAAAAAAATTAAATAAATGTATTCAAGCTTCCAGGCTTTCTACTGTTTGGGCGGGTCGTTGTACTAGTCTACTTCTACTCAATTTTTTTGGTGAGTTTTTTGTTTTGTTTGTGTTCAATTTTTGCTGCTAGGTTTTACACAAGTTAAGAACTTTTTGGGTTCAGCGGTGTGACTGACCTGCTTGAACATATTTACACTTTAGAGGTGTTTAGATGTGAAGCATGTAACCCAGGGTATTTTCTGCAGCTACAATTCACCCGTGTTCCCTAAACGCCTCATACACAGGATAAAATATAAACCAAATTCAAAAAAGCAGCATTTTGAGCCATGTGAGCAATACAAGCATCAATAAAGTCCAATGTTTTATAAGTAGGATCAACAGACAATCTTCGCTGAAAAAAAGAAATGAAAAAATGCAGAAAGACACCAAGACAGGGTCACTTTCCCTGCCTATATGTTCCTGCTTAGACTCCACATTTTTATTACTCTTGACATTTAAAAAAAAATTATAATCAGTTAAAATCGACCTTGCAGTTCAAAGTTTTACAGACGTCTCTTTTTTTGTTGCAATACCACTCATGGCCACTGGGAAAAATTGACAGCTCCTTGTTGCTTACATGCTAGCTACCTATTGGTTAGCCTAAATGCATCCAAACCAAGTAAAATTTACCTAATGTTACCCTCGTAGCTTGTTAATCAATGAAAAATATCGCATATAAAAGTTGTGCTTAGTCTTTATGCTAACCATCTCCTCGCCATAGCCTTACATTTCATAATCATCGTCTTTTCAGTTCAATAGAAATGGCTAGGTATAGCTTAGCTAAAGCTAACAGGAAGAACCTCTAATTAGCTTGATAATTGACAAATTTGTTTTATTTCAACATACACCAAAATGAAAACATGTAAAATATGTGAAACGTTTATTTTAGCAGAAAAAAAAATAAACACAAAAGTATGCTACCATCAGATGGAGACCACTACTAGAAGCCACAGAGGCTAAAGGTTAGCAAGCTGACGAATGGCTAACTTAAAGGGGAACTACTGTTTTTTACAATCTGGAGCTTATTTCTGTCATAAAATACAATTGTTTACTCACCCGTATAACTTTGGTGTTATTTGAGTCGTTCGTCAGATATTTAGATCCTTGTATATCCATATAGTGGGAGTGACTGGGGCACCGCAACGCAGCCTCTAAATAACGCATTGTCTGCCGCGAAACTTGTTCATTTCACCAATGATTTGTTATGATACGCTAGTGATATTCCCCGTTGAGTCCAGAATCCACTGTCAGGAAATGTACAGGCATAACAAAAAATCGAGACAGGTATGAGTAGTTTACTCATTCTGTACATATCATAAAAATACAAAGAAACCTCAATACAAATAAATTGCAATACATTAACTTCCATCCTTTTTGAAACACAACACAATTCGGGAACTCAGACCTTATAAAATATTTCCAGTTACGAGGCTGCATACCACAAAGGAGGGCTGGTCATATGTTCTCTTTTCGTGAACACGACAAAAACAACCCCATTTGAAGGCAGCACCTGTCCCAAAATGTCAGACATCTCCCATATTCGGTGCAGAATAATGAATTTAAGTGCTTTTGACAATGTTAGCTTTTATATTTGGCAAATCCAACTTCTGAAAGCGCTTCAAAACCCCACTTTGTTCCAGGCACCGTCTGGAAAACCTCACACCTCACAGTAATGTCTTACCATTGTCCTTGGATGTGTTCTCCTTACTGTATGAGCCTTGTTTTGGCTCATGTGCGCGCCTGCATTGTAGTACAAAGCCAAGGAGCTCGCATCCCCGGGGCCAGCGATTCTAGGTAGGTGCAGACTCACGCTGGCATTCTTGAAATGTTTAGAGGTGAGAACTTCTGCAACGCGGATCTTTGAAAATCACTATGTTTGATGAGCACATTGGGTATTTTTGTATTCGCAGTAGGTTTGTGGAAGTTTTTGTGCCCTCTGATAGGTACAGGAAATGAAAAAGAAATCAGGCATGAGAAACTGGGTCAGGGACTGAGGTAGATTTCAAAGGTGGATTCTTGTAGAAATAATGCGTAAAGGATGGAGTTTTGGAGCGGAAGAAGAAAGGCAGAAAAAGGGGAAGAATAAAATGATGAAAAAGGAGGGGGAAAACATGCGAGGACACAAACAAGGACGAAGAACACATTTGGCAGTCAGCCTGATTTTGGCGGGAGAATCCTGAGCTCTGGCTCCCCACACAGCAGCACAATTTCCCTGAGAGCTGCCCGGACAGACGTCATTTTTAGCTCAGCTTCGTGGCGTTGGCCGTGTCGGGTCTTACAAACACACACACACACAGTAAATAAGCTGTGAAGTAAATAAACCAATCTGCTGAAATACCCGTCACTCTGTCTTTCTGCCATGAGCTCAGTGAATCACTGAGGCAAAATTCAGTGTCAGTGCGAGCAAAGATGTCATATTCCATCTCGCTGGGCATCAAACGTACCCCGGTGTCGCACACATGTAAATAAGAAGCGCAGAACATGACATTCTGTTTGTGGGGAACATTTTGGGCCTATATGCTTCTCTTTCTCTCTCTCTCATCTCCTGCAGCAGTGAAATGTAGACCCTATTACAACATGTAAATGACCCCCTGCTGCGCAATCGCGGAGTACAGTATGACATACATGCTCAAATGTGCAGAGCTGGCGTTGCACACACTATAAGAGCAAGTGTATGTGTGCGTTTGGTTGTGTTTGAACATATCTTCATTAAGTATCCACATACCGTATGTATGTTAGACTACAGGTGTCAGAATTTGACAGATGCTGTCATGTCTTGCCAAAGTCACATGAATAAGAGGAACTTCAAAGGACACGCTCATATTTAATGACAAGTGTAAGCAAGGGGAAAGCTCACAGAGCCCATTTTGAAATAGTTACCTATTTCTAATGACTTATGAAGTCTTTATTTTTGTTTTTTTAATTTTTGTCTTGGCTCCACTTGCAGTGCTGCGCAAGTCTCTCAACGATGATTTTTTTATGTGAACGAGGAGTCAAATTTCCAAATTTAATATGATGAAACCACAGAGAATCTACGAGGTATTTTAGTGACTTTCAGGTTATTGTTTTGGTTTTATTGGAAGCTGCTTTATTCCTACACGGCTTTCGTTTACATTTTGGGAGGCAGCAAGCAGCTGTAATTGTCTGTTTGTAACATTGGGACAGTTGGAAAAAATTAACTGGGAAAATCCATGTGAACACACCCACAAGTCAGACCAACAACCCTAACCATAACCCAGTCCCTAAATTGCAAGCTAAAAGTCAATCTCCCACAAGTGTATAACACCATTCTCCTCCTAGCAAATTTTTTTGTTTCCAGTGAAGACAGCTACCTGTCTTCACTGGAAAAGCCTGATTAACTACACGTTCATGTGATGTCAGAACAATTGGAAAAAAACTTGTTCCCAACTGGGAAAAGTGGGAGCCCTAACCCTAACCCACAGTTTATACCCCAGCGTCAATTTCACACTGTAGCTACGGCGTCAGCCCAGACCCTGCGCCGACTCTAACGCCGTAGCCTTACGTGTACCTCTCCAGAAATGTCACAGCGACGCCGACCGCAAGAGCTGTGATTGGTCCGCTAGCTAGTAGCGTATTTGCGCTTCAGTATTTCCGGCTGCTTCTCCATCTCTGCAATTTTCGAATCGATTGTTTTGGATCGATAGAGACGGACGACACCGAAGAAAGACTGGCGTCGTCTTCGGTGAAATGTCGGCGGCAGTTTCAGTCGCCATTGCTGAAAGTGAAGCAGGAAGTAGAAACAAAAATCAGCGCCCACTAGAGTGTGTGTGGCCTTTTTACAGAGCGAGCCAGACTGATGAGCGCACAGGTATAAATGGCTCACACCGGCATAGACTACATACGTAGGTTACGGCATCTACGTCCCACAGTTATTTAAATGAGCCTTAAGTTGGCGAATGTAACAGTTTTGTCACTTGCAAGTAGAAACTCCGTCTCTCCTAATACTGAAGTACCTAGTATTTTTACATCTTTATTTATTCAGCAAATACAGATATTTTTCTGATTTATGTGCCTTTATTGTAGATAATTTGTATCTCAGCTTTGTTACTTGCTGTCACACAAATACAGGGAACATCCAACAGTGTGGTGTTTAAATGCTTGGAGGAAAAATTGTCCTTTCCAAAATGAGACCTGGATGCACTCCAAATACACTACAGCAGACAATAGACAGAGAGTAGCTGGTGAACAATGGAGAATTTAGAAGTTAAAGTAATGAAACAAGAGTAAATGTAAGAATCACACCTCAGTCAGATCTCAGCAATTTGATTAAAGACTGAACTATCACAACACAACTTTGGAGTTGTGTTGCCTTTAACTACCGTACCAATATTTAATCCCATATTTAAGGTAGGTAGTTCATCTCTTTGTGTTCACAATATAAAGAAAAACAGCTCCTTGTAGAGATCGTGAGGTTAGTCTTACATGGAGCAGTATGTTCGTTTCTCTATAACTCTGTTTCTCTTTTCTTTTGATGATACCATTTTGAGGTTCAACTCGAGCAAGAAACCTCCAACAGTTCGAGCTCTGTAGCCACAGAGTGCCCTAAATGCTATATTGGCTGTGACAGCCTTGTTCTTTTCTTCCATCACAAACACACTCCATCAGCCTTTTCTCTCTGTCCTCCCACTCCTGCACTCCTCTCCAACATTTCTGTCTCTGGAGACAATAGCAGAAAAAAAAAATGGCCAACCTTACCTGGATTTTTCTTTATGTCCATCACAAACACAGAAGTACATTTAATTATTCTGCGATGTCCCCGTGTTTTTCTTTTTCCCCCCTCATCTTCCACTCGACCCACTCTAAACGCTGGAGGCCTCCTATTTATTTTAAATAGTTTCTCTGCCAGCTGTGACGGCACAAAAGAAATAAAATCAGAGTTATTTATTGCGATATAAAACATGTAGTTTCGGGAAAATGAAACCTTGGAGGACGGATGGTATTGAATTTTTCAACGCGGTGCTCAACTCAAGCCATTGTCTCCCTCTCCCTGGGGACCTGACCTGTTACATGTTGCATTTAAGCCCACAGGTCAATAAAGGTAATTGATAAGCTCTCATATGGATATATAGTGATGAATGAAGGATATTTCTGGTGTAATGAATCAAACCACCTCCGGAGCCATAAATGGACGATCGTATGCTGAGCCTAATGGGAATAAGCATAAACCCATTCCCCAAAGTCATTGGTGTACAGTTTCACAGAGATACATCTATTGGGCTGCATTATTGGTCCATCACTTACACTTTTATGAGAGTGTCATAGATTATCGGCAAGTCCATTGATCTGCGCAGGATGCGTTAGAAACACAGCATCCATCTTCTCCAAGTTAGATCTTTAGAGTCAACAAAAATGGGGTAAATATAAAACATGTTTGTATTCGACTCATCCAAGCCTAAGTAACAGGGACCTAAGTATTGCTGTCTACGAATATTAAGCTATTTAATTGTATGTTTTTAATTCATCCAAATAGTTTTCCCCATTTTTAAAGTACCATTTTAATGATAATAGAAACATTCCCCTCCTCAAAACTACCTCAATCGTGCAGCTTTTGTCCAGGAACTAGTGAAAAAATGCTGCCCTCTGGTGGTCACAGATGACACTACAAGACAAAATCTACAAACCTGAAATGATATTTAATGTAAAAAAAAAGACACAGTGATTTCATTTGAAACATTACAACATAAACAATACAGAACACAATAATGTCAACTCATACTAATACAAGCACCTTTTCAATCCATAGTGTACAAAATACATTCAGCGGTGCAAAAATCACAATTTCAGAAATAAAACAAATACTTTGGCATCACGAGAGAAGTTGGAGCTTATTCGTATGTTCAACAGCAATATCTATACATACAGCTACATATGCTTAAAGTCACATTTCCGGCATATCCGTGTGTCTGTATTGACACACATTACCACGCATTAAAAATGGAACATTTTAAAATAAACATGAGCTAAAATCATAATTTGTGTTGAGTTTCCTGCCCTGACGTAGATGAAACTGACCTTTTTTGCACTTCCTCCATACTGTGATTCTATGTTGTATATTAGCTGGAACATTTATACATTGCTTGACATGTTTTTATTATTACTATTAACATATTTAAGGATGTTTTTCCTCAATGAAGATGAGGTCAAAGTTCGATAAGGAAGAGCTTTTCACGTTCTACGTCTCCTGCTTCATTCATGTCATCACTTCCACTTTCCCACCCTGTCATTTCATTTCAACATCACTACTCTTGTTCAGTGATCAGTTTGGTTCTCTGAGACGGTCAGTCCCAAGTCCCTGTTCTTTAAATTCATTGCAATTCTACCACTCTGCTTTTCAGATTCATCCGTCTACTGACCAACACTCTTTGTCCCATTCTCCACCTCATCATAAAGTTTCCATCAGTCTATTTGTGCCACCATCACCAGCCTCTAGACTCCCGTCTCATACCTTCTGCAACTCCACTCTATAATATCACTTCTAACTGGAGTCTAACCACCAAAATATTTAATATCTCGCCTTATCGAAATGCATATTGAGAGATTGTGACAAAGCAATTTCCCTACGAGGATCACCCAGAATTATTTACATGATCAGTTTACCTGTACTTTGTCTGAAAATTCACAAAAGTCAATTTCTACGTACACGTTCACTTAACAGAGTGTTGCTTAGAGGATTTTGGAAGATGAAAAAGTGGTCCAGTGCATACATCTTTCAAAACTGGGCTTTGCAGAAAGCCTCTTGTCCAGTTCTGATACGGTCAATAACTCTTTTTAATAAGAGTGTTTCACACGGTTCAACAAATTCTCCAATATGGAAAGTCACGAGCTACTCTTCCGAACATTTACACGTTTCAGTAACTAAAGGCACTGAAAAAAGAAAATGAATCGTGGAAGAGACCAATAAAAAAAAGAAATCTGTAAAAATGTTCATAAAGTCTGTGATTAAAAACACCAGAAAACAATCTATTAATAAATCTGAAGCAAATATTTGTCTCTGCTAAATTCAGCTCTCTGCTACACAGCCAACTGGCTACAGAAGATTTCAGGGATTTCCATCACGCTCTTCTCCAGAGCAGTTTACAAGAGGTGAACAGTTATTAGTCCCAGTCTGAGACGATCCCAGCTGTCAGACTGAGCTTTATGCAGCTGCTCTCCAAAACAATCTCAAAGCTTCAGTCATTAGTTGTCTGAGGAATCAAAGTGGTACGTTCATGAGTTTTGTCAGCCTGCCAGTTAACAACTTGTTTATCAAGCTTTAGCTGTTGTGTTTTGGACGGTCTGTTCAAAGCAGACAACCTTCAGCTGGTAAAATCAACACTGAAGTTAAATTTCTTTGAAAGGCTTGTAAAAGTTAGGCTAAGGCATGATCTACAGTTGTTTTGATATGATACCAGTATTGCCTCTGATGCTGCCTATAATACTGGATCTGTCCGCCAATCCCATACCATATTTTCCCAGTTAGAATTATTGCATAACTGCTGACATTTTGCTAATGTTACAACCAAAAATCAATTCTTCTCGCTGCTCTAAATTAGCAGTTACCAGTGACAGAACGACACTCTGCGTAGGCTACCGTCTTAGAGTGACAAAGAAGTATTGATTAACGTAGTATGAGGCTTGCCAGAGCAAAGAAAATGTCAATAATCTGTCAATGTTTTACTTTGGAAAGTCACTACTCTGTATGTGACGCTACGCAAACTTTAAGCTTAAGAACTGGTATCAGGACGGCTGGTATTGGAGCATCATTACATTCGGCCTCTTCTTCATCATAGCCCTTCATTTCCGTCACCGTCTGCGCGGTGTCTTCCGGTTGATGTTTACCAGACTGCGTGCCAGTCTCTTGGTGAAGAGCGTGTGGGATTTACCACAGTAAGTGTGCGTCGTCTTCAGCAGTTCCTCTTCTAAAGGATCCAACAAAGAAGTCCCTGGGTCTGTGCCAAAGGAGTACTGGAACGACAAAAAAAAAAAACATCGATTGGTTAGATTTGTTTTCAAAAAAGCTCTATAGATTTATTCTTAAAAATGGTTGCAATTGTTCAAAATGTGCTCTTAAATGGTGCAGACTAGCTTCTTTTTTACAAAGGGTGACTGAGACGCTTGTGATCTAGTGTAGAAGGAGACAAGTATTGATAAATTCAATTTTAAAATTTGTAGCTCAATGTGATGAAGGAGACTATGATTTTCATTCTCTCATCTCTCTGTGTCTTCAGGTAGCATAAAGCTAAAAACAGAAGTACCAACCAGCTTAACATTTGGGAGAACGGGCTCAGAATCTTCAAATGAGCAGCTGAAATCCCCAAACGTGTAGTCGTAACTCTCCTGAGGATCCCTCCGCCCCACTACTGCTCCAGTGGAATTGTTCAGATCCTCCAGTAAGCAAGCAAAGTGGTGCTTTGTGCAGCGCTCTCTTGCACTTGAAAGGTACCTTTCTTCAGATTAAATTAAAAACTAAACCCGTAAGGCACGGCTCAAGTCATGCGGGACTCCAAATCTGATTGGTCAGCTGGGCCAAACATAAAGCTTCCCACATTCATTCTTGGGAGTCAGTTTTATGCTATAGGCTTACCGTCCAGTGATAACTTGGGATCACAGAAGAAGTTTCATGTCTTCCCAATAATGAAGGGGTCTTTACAATGCTCAGAGGAAATCAAAGGGGAATTACCATTTTTTATGCCGGCTCATTTGCTTGCAGTTGGGTCACAAAGAGAATGGCGTTTTTATGAGGACATACTTATACACACACACGCCGGCCGTAAAGTTGCATTTACAGTTGGCGTATTGATTTTTGCGGCTGCTGGTGCGCAGACTCCGACTCTGAACGTACCACCGGTTGTAAAATTTAACTGCGGCTTCCTAGGCTCGGCTTTTTGCAGCGGAGGGAGGGAGGGAGGAGATGCTTTATGATGGACAGACTGCTGTGGTCTGCTCGAGACACAGACAGGGAGGAGTTCTGCTGTTTGCAATTCCGTTTCTTTGTGTGAGGATACATTAGACACATTAGCTCCAGTTTAATTGGAACGTTGATCCTGACTTAAATATTAACCAGAAGTTAAATAATCTTTAGTATTAGCCCAACATAAATGGCACGTTTACGAGCATTTGTCTTGATTTATTTGCTGACTTGGCTTGACGGGGTTTTGTAGGACACTTTTACAATTTGCAGTAGAATGCATTTCACCTGCTTGTCATGCCCTGCCATTCCTCACCTGTGATCCAGTTATCATTAGTGTGGCTCAGCCCAGTCACATGACCATACACCTGCTCCACATCAGTAATCAGCCTCAGTATAAATGTGCTCTCCAAGCAGTGTTTGCACTTTTGTCTGTTGTTACTCTGTGTACTTGTGCATTGTCTTTTAGTTCTTGTTTTTCTTTTAGGAAGTTTCTCTGCTTGTATATTAGATAGAGAAGAGTTGAAACCTGTTATATTATGCATGGTAGAGAGAGCACAAGACTGCAAACAGGCCAAAGTTTGGTCATTGCTACTGTGCCTATCAGACCACACTGATTTGCTCGTCTTCTTCTTCAATTTTCCTGTATTTCTTTCCTGCACCAGTTTTCTAAACCTTTCTATTCACTCTGTCCGTCCTGTTAGTAGTTACTCAACAGTACCCAACAGTACTAGAAAGTTTAAAGGGCATCTGCCGAGTGTACAAGCTGAATCTGATGAAACTGTCTCATATAATGGATTAATCCTTACTACTGCATCCTTCTGGCAAACCACATTTAATCACAAATCTATAAAAGTAGCACTATTGAAATAAAATGGTCTATGGATGCTTGTGTGTGTGTGGGTGTTCCTGTCAGCACATACAGTGCAGGTGTGTGTGTGTCTGCTGCCATAATTGATCCTGTCCTATAAAGCCACAGTCTTGACTGCAGGCTATGGATAAAGTATGGATAAGCCATTATCCTGATCTACGTTCAATAGGAAAGCAATGAGACTCCGAGCGTTGATGGCTTCATTAAGTAAATGCCACTCGTGTCGTCAATATCATTACACTGCTGGTAAGCAACCCATAAACATCCTCATGGGGGAAATTAGCTTTCACTCCGACCTTCCGCCGGTGGTGGAGATTTGTTTTCCAATGCAGACAATCTGAAGTGCCCGGCACTTTCAGTGCTTAGGGTCAGCACCAATCCAAAATCTCATCTAGGAGGGTGAAGAAACAGGGCAGAGGATGAGAGCAGATGTGTCACTGGGGTTACGAAGGGGCTTCTTCCATCAAATGCTGCACTAAATTACACCTATAACAATTTGAAAAGGCTCACAGAGTCCTTGTTAAAACTTCGGTGTAGCCAGAAGTCTTTTATCTAGGGGCACTTGCCGCTTTTCACTTGCTAGTCACGTTTCTATATAATTCTCAGGCGAATATAAAGCAAACTTTTGAAATGTGAATTAGGAGTGTTTGTTTCAGCTGGTTTGGAGTGAATAAACTAGACTGTTGTTACATCAGAATATTGAGGTATAGGTTATGTTACATATCATGGAAAATAAAGTATAGGTAGAGATATGAAGGGAAAACAACACATAAAGCAGACATCAAAACTGTCACCTTGCCCATTAATAGAGAAAAATGGAGAGCTGTCCTTCTCACTACGACAGAACATTTTTGCAAAAGATGTTTCCACTCCCTATCAACTCTCTTGCAAAAAACAAACTCAAGCATGTGTTAAAATCTTTTTTGTGTTTTTGCCAAAGCAGTCAGACTTGATTCTTATCAGAATTTGAGTTTGGTAACTTGGTGTTTGCACAACAACATGCAGGGATCTAAGAAGCACACTGCAGTGCACTGAATTCTAAATATTCAAGTACACATTTCCACAAACACACACAAAGACATCCTAACCTTTTTTATGGCCTCGTAAACGGCCCTGAACGCTGGTTGTTTGTAGTCGTGGTAAACCCCTCTGTTTCCATGCAATATGTAGATGCCATCCTCTTCGGCCGAGGCGCAGTTGCTGCCGTAGATACAGTGGTCTGGGCGATAGTTCCACTGGCACGGAAACTCTAGCAAGGACTCTGGAAATGGATGCACACAAACAAATTTTTGTGAAACGGTCAATACTGCCAAGTACATACCTCGTATAATTTCACAGATCTGAATATCTGTATAACTCCTTGAGGAACATATACGTGTTATATGTATATTAGTATGTTTGTGGGTGTGTGTAGTCTCACCAGGATTGTAATGGAAAATTATATTGAGGAGGTCCTGGTCTCCCCATGTTATGTTCAGCTTGTATTTTTGGAGTAGAGGCATCAGCAGCTCCTCCCAACGCAGCCCCACCGATGTCATGTCATTCTGTAAACCCATACAAGTTATACTTATTGTAAATTATGTTTACAGTTTGCACATATCATAGTGGTTGGGAGATTCGTATTGGAACAGGGTGGAACTGACTCCTTTCGCACACATTGCTGCAAATCAACTACAGCAGAAGGAGGACATCTTGTGGTCAATAAAAGAAGCACACTAATGCGGTGAATAAAACGTCTTCCGATCTCGTCTGCGTTTCATAACATTCAGTGTTACCTTGAAGAATGTGGTCCTCATCTTTGTCATGTTCATGAGCATGACCCCCGAGTTGATGCCCGTCCTGCCGTAGAAGGGGTGGCGGGCGAAGCGGTTGTACCAGGCGATACGTGGCTCCTCGTGCTCCGGGGCCATAGCGGCCAGCTGAGAAGAGTTAAACTGGGACAGAAACGCCCACATGCGGTCCACAGGCTGCAGGAACAGGATGTCTGAGTCCACATACAAGATGGAGTCCACGTCCTTTAAGATCAGCTGCAAAAGACAGATTTCACTTGAATTATTAATACTGCGGATATTCTCCTGTGCTTTAAACAGTGCATATTAGAAGTATATTCTGCACAATACGACAAGCCACAAGAGTCAGTTTAAAGCTAAATATTCACATTAAAAAAACTCACAGGTAGGAAGAGTCTCTGAGAAGCACAGGGTTTGAAGAGTTTCTTCCACTCGGCTGCATTCTCACTGGGGAAGCTGATAGAGTAGACTCTGTAGTTAAACCTGGAGCGAATAAAATCAGGCCACGACTCCAACTGGAACACAAATGAGAATTAATTTACCTTCTGGTGGAGGTACTCCACAGAATACTGAATGGAATAAGGACACACAAACACAGGCTCCATCCTTATTTTCCACTTTTGACAAGGAACAAAAATGTCCTACTCACAACTTCCATGAAGCTGGCGTGCAGCTGATCTTCAGCAAAGATGTGCAGGTGGAGGCGCTTGACGCTGAGGAGCACAGCAGACTTGATCATGGTGAGAGTCTCCTCCAGCCTCTCTCCGCAGGCCACCACGGCCAGGTGCATGGGAGGTTCAGGTGTGGTCTGGACGCTGCTACCAGCACCATCCATCTGACCCCGCTGACGCATGATGTACCTGAGTTAGAGTACAGGAAGTCAGATACATGTTATCTAGCATTAAGGAAGCATATTACACATTTTATTTGCCCTCAGATTTTTGAAATAATTTTTGGACTCCTCCGGCTCCCTATACGCTGCTCCTTCAGCTTGTCCATCTTCTGCTGGCACTCACTGGACTTTTCCTTGTCCTTGTTACAGACTTCGAGCAGCTGCTTGTTTTTCAAATCCTCTGCCAAGAAATAATCTGACATTGCAGCGTACTCGTACACAGATTTATTGACGTAATTGGTATTTGTCATCTTCAGAATACACAAAGGGTGTTTGCATCTCAATAAGGTCATTGATGACATTTGTGTCATTAGCAGGGCTCACTAATCCTTGGGTTCATGAGCATGAGCTGTGTATTCAGTTCTGCCAGAAACTGCAAATATTTATTTAATTGATAACTTCTCATGTAAACATCACTGAGTCATTTCCAATTTAAGAGGACATGCATATATATCACAGAATTATAATATTATCATATTAATAACGAATTAACTTATTGTATAAGCTGTAAGACACAAACTGTTAGTGGGTAACTAGGCATGCTTTAGTGATAAATAAATAAATACAGGAATGATGCTTGTGAGGTTGCGCACCTGAGCAGGTCTCGCGATACTACAATATAAACTACTGTATGGAGCGTGATTTGCCAGATTTAGGACCGTTTGGTCACATTCCTATACATCTTTAGTGTGAATAAAACTTGTATTATTTGCATATTTACATGCACGTTTATCAAACTATTAATATATTTCCACATTCGGCCCATGAAAGTTTATCATTTCCAGTCCTACCTATTGTACCAATGCGGTTTTTGGGGCCCGGTTTTGTCCCCTCGCCTGGCTGCGGGGACTCTCGGTGGGTTGAAAACTCTCCTCGCTCCGTTCCCTCCGACCGCCACGTCCGAGTAAAACAGCTTACTGTAAACATACAAGCCGGAAAACACGGCAAACACCATGCACAGCAGTAGTGCACGTATGTAACGCCGCATTATGGAGTTTGAAAGCGCAACTCGGAGTCATGACACAGTAACTAGCGTTTAATATTAACTGCTAAGCCAGACGCCATGGTAACGCACTTCCGGTTAGCGTTTAGAAAATAAAACTCTTGATGGATCGCCAGGTGTGTCAACTATGCCCTCTGGCGGCCGCGTCGAATATCTGCAACCGTAAATTCACTGTTTTTATTTTGTTTTTATTCTTCTTATTATTATTTCCATAGCATTCTCTCTGATTAGCTTATATGTTATGTAAAACTGCTAGTTGTCGAGCTATTATGTAATTAGTTAGATTGTATTTTGTTTTTGATCATGTATAATGAAGTGTTTGCCTTCTTGCTGCTTTTATTTTGATGTTTGATATTTACCATTTAGATTTAATCTAATTCACACACAAGACACTGTGTAACCGCATTTGGATATTTATTTTTTGAATGTCTCTCTTATTAATGGAACAGATAAAACACCCGTTTTCATTCACACCTGGTAAAAGTAAATTTTTCATTTGGGGAAACGGCAACTGATGGTCGCTTTCTTCCTTTACAGATGAAGGGCAGTCCATGATTAAAGTTTATTCTATTTACATCGTGTAAATGACTTGTTCATGTAGGAAAGAACATCTGTGCTAAAAAAAACAAAAAAAAAAGTCTTGTTATAGACTGAAGAACTGTTTTAAATGATCCCTCTGATATAAATTCAAACCCTTTCCCCCTACACACGACTTGTTCACAATACAACAAAGACTATTTTCTGATTACCTTTCGTGTTTGGATGCTTGTACTATTCGTCACTCTTTTATTTTGAAGGCGCCAACGACTAGCTTCCGGTTCTTCTCATTGTTCCGTCCGTTCAACCTGACGCGGTTGGTGCAACAGAAGCAGGAGGTCGGGACCCTGGATGGGGGAAGGGTGGGAGCGAAAGCAAACACACAGTCTGCAGCAACTCTCAATGGGTTTCACCTCTGAAAAGACCTATTCAGCGTGGCTTTAAGTGACTAGTGGTCTTTATTGAGGTGGCCACATGAGACAGACCCGGACGTCATTGCATTATCATTAAGTGTGGGAAAATAGTGCGCATGACTGTCAATAGAGCAGATTAATTGGTGTATAACTGACTGTGAGAAGTAGGTGCTCACAGCTACTGTAAACCTGTATGACCATGACCTGCAGGTTTTGGTATTCAGATCCTTCACTTAAGAAAACGTAAAAATGCTCCATTACAAGTAGAATTCTGCATGGAAAGACCTATTTAATGGTGATGCATTAGTATTAAAGAGTAACTGACTCACACTACATGACAGTGAATTAGTAATGCTGATGAGTCAATGTGAAAGCAATGTGTTATTGTTGTAGCTGGAGCTGTAGGTGGAGCTAGTTGGAACTATCAAGTTTAATAAACAGACTGAGCAAATATAAAGCTGACACAATTATAAGGGGAAAAGTTCTGAAATACAAATAGGTTTTCAGTTGTGTGACAAGATTTACGCCCCGGGAAACCACCTTGTAGTTGTTTGGACTGGAATTAGCACATGAAATGTCTTTGCCTGGGGCTCCTGAGAACCTAAGATCACCGCTGCTTGCGAGGCAACTGGATTCTCAAGATGGATTCCCCCCAAGATCACCAGTGGTAGCTGTTGGGGGGGGATTTTCATCAAATTTTGGTTAATTAAACATTAACTTAGATACTGTAATCAGTCACTTTGCACCACTGGTTCACACAATTCTCAAATTAAAAGTTTTGGTGCATAATGTAAACTTATTCACTATCTGCTGGATGAACCCTGAACCTGTATATCCCGTATTGTAAGTAAGATTGCGCTACTACTACTACTACTACTACTACACACACAATTCAGAGAAAGACAAACGTGCACCTGCATGGAGAAGAAAAATGACTTCTTTTTTTTTTTGTTTGAATTTTGTAATTTTCTTATTCAGACATGTAATAAACAAGTTCACACATTTTAAAACAAATGGGCATGGAAAAGCAAAAAAAAAAAAAAACAACAAAAAAAACCCTAAACTATATCAGTAAGTGACATTAACACGTTTTAAGTGTCTTTCAAATCCAAACAGTTCTCCTCGAGTTCACACAACTAGTCCCAGCTAGAGTAGTGAGTTTAAGAGAAAACGCCCCAGACACGTTAAAGAATACTAACAAACTAAGAGACATAGCGCGTCCCACAATATATCAAGACCATAATATTATCATGCCATGACAGTTCTCATGAAGTGTGCTAAAATGTTAAGTAAAAATCTCGACAGTAACACTGGTATGATGGATAATACAACCACATCAAAACATTGTAGGACAATATTTTAGAAATATCTATCTTATCTGTGTAATTATTCTACAGGGTTTTTATAAGTTATCGTGTAGTTAGGTTGATCTATAGTTGCTCTGCTGCGAGTTTAAAGTACTCTAAAGCTCTGCTCTTTTTGCTACGTCAGTTCCAGAAGTCCGTCGCGCCGCGGGAAATCACCTATACAGTCCATAAAAGTGCGAGTCCAGAACTCTCTTTCCCGTGCGGTATCCATGAGGTGGGTGCAGAGCGGTATCGGCACCTGCTGGGTCTACCGCTGGGACCTCCAACAGATGTGGCCCCGTTTGTGCAGCACAGAACAACTAAAAGTAGAATACCGGTGTCATTTACAGCTGCAGCCTCTGTACCTTCTACACTCAGTTGACGGCGCATCAGTCAGTCGGCTTCTTTCGCCACCTCTAAGACGGCCTTCGCTCTAATAAATCCAGCTTGACGTGAGCTCTTGTTCAATAAAGTAAAAGCACGCCGAACAGAAACAGAACGGTAATGATGTGCATCTGTAAGCCTGCGGGGTTTGAAAGAGTGTGCATTCTGTGGGATTTTTGTAATAAACGGTAACCATGGTGTCATAAAGGAAGTCAGTGATTAGAATCAGGCTTTGCCTACCTCATGTAGTTACAAGGTGACAGATAATATATGACCACACTGACAGAGCTGCAGTGTTTGAAGCTGCATTAAGTGATTTTTTTTTTTCATAGCTACAGGACATAAAGATGTCAACGCAGTGAAACACTACTGTTTTTAGCACTTATGGCTAATACACCGATCAGGCATAACATTATGACCACCTTCCTACTATTGTGTAGGTCTCCCTTGTTGCCTCTAAAACAGTTGTGACTCATCAGAGAATGGACACGGGACCTTCTGAGGGTGTCCTGTGGTGTTTCTCAACAGAATGTTGTTAGTGGGGGGGGGTCCTTAGTGGGTGTTGTTAGTAGTTCTGTGGATCAGGCTTGTTCCAGTGCATCCCAGCAGATGCTTGATCAGTTTGGGATCTAGTGAATTTGGAGGCCAGGTCAACACCTTGTGCTGTTTTCATGTTTTTTTTTTTTTTTTGTTGTTCCTAAACTGTTGTTGCGTGTGTGCCTGTGTCAGGTTGCATCCTGCTGGGGATGGCTGCTGCCACCAAGGAGTGTCATTGCTATGGGGTGGGGTTGCCTGGTCTGGTCTAGGTGGGTGGTACATGTCTAAGTAACATCCACATGAATGCCAGATCCATAAGTTTCCCAGCAGAACGTTGTATTGTCACAAGATGGTCAATGTTATTTACTTCTCCTGTCAGTGGTTATAATGTTGTGGCTGATCGGTGTATGTTAGCAAATTATCTTGCAGACCGACATAGGCTTTCTATTAGACTGCTGTATTTGGCCTTCTGAGCTTGCGTGAATGAATACCCGTGAGACTACTGAGAGCATGGGAGAATCCATTTAGCCAGCTGTGTTTTGACCACTCGGTGTCCTGAGAGGAACTACTGGCAGCTAGGTGCATATTTTAGATGTGACCATGGTTTACGGTACCAACAACAGGCAGCGACTGTTTATTCAAAACCAACAATGGCGGAACCTAAAGAGTGTGCCTATGTATTCATTTAAACGTCAAAAACAGAACTGAAGGTTTTTCTGGATGATTTAATTTCATGCGCAAAGATGTGAACACGAATATCATCAATCTATTATCTGTGATTTGTTCTATGATAAGCTTGCAGCTCTTATCTGCTGCTATTTGGGGGCTCCATAGTCGGCCAATGAGAGAGAGTCCGGAAACCAAATAATTTAAAAGGTATGTATCACTGCAGCATATTTGAATCTCTGTAGAAATGTTTTCAATTACATTAAGAGGAAGTTAAAAAATCACTTAATGCACATGTAGGTCCATGGTAGTTGTTGCAATACTACGCAAGTTAGAAAAACAAGCAACTGATTGTATTTGCAACTTATCTGACTGTGACGGACACTTGATTTCACTACAAAATCGCACTGTGCATTCCCACCAGGTGCCTTTCCGCGCACGTAACAATCACACTTACTAACTGACCTGCTCCGAACGTTATGCAAAAAACACCAAATGGTGTCAGGAGGAGGAGGAGGAGGAGTACAGTCGCAGCGCTGTGTTTAAAGAGTCACTCTACAGCAGAGGCAGTTCAGGAGGGAAAAACGAGTGTCAACGTCCGGAGAACACTGTCAGGTTGAGGGTTCAGTGTCTGGGAGTTCAGGTTGATAACGGGTGGGTAAAGGCTCCGGGGCAGAGGCAGAAAATTCCACACGGGGGAAGGATAGGTCCCTCTGCCAGCCGCTGAAGACGATGGTAGCAGAGGTGGGGCTGCACATTTCACTGAACAGAAACGTTGTGTTGGGAAAGAAACATGATTGGTGCATCTGAGGTCTATCGTGAAGCGACAGGATCCAGCACTCTGTCCACAGTTTGTCCACGACTTTGCTTAGACATATTTCTCAGGACGGTTCTGAAGGAGTCTCTCGTCAGAACCAAACTGTCTGTGAGTAAATATTCTAGCAGCGCGCTTTGGACAGTGTGTGTGGCATCCTCCAAGGTAAAATGCAGATTACTAAAAACAAAAAAAGAAGGGTTTCATATTGCTTCCTAAAGGCAGAACTCCACTGGTGTGGGAAAATCTTACAACTGATTAATCTGATATGTTGGCAAAAGAAATTCCTGCTGAGAGATCCGGAGATGAGAAAGCAAGAGAAGGCTCTGGTCCTTATTGTGCGGCTCTAAAGTAGAGGCGGGATGCTCCTAATGACCTGTGGGGTTTTGCAGATGACACGTGGGCGGAGGCCGGGAGGGGGCGCTGACTCAGTGGGACTCTCCGTTGACCGAGCTGCCCTCTCCTCGGGGCGAGGAGGAGCGGGACAGGCCCTTCTCTGTGTTTTCCGAGCTGGAGCCGTTCTGGCTGTGGTGGTCGGCCGACGACGCGGAGCTGGAGGAGGTCGCCGAGGTGGACGCGGGCTTGGCCTTCTCCTTGAAGTCCGTTATGATCACCGTCAGGTCGCCGACCGTCACCTCCAGGTGCTGGGCGCTGCTCCGGTCGATGTTTTTTAATCTCGGTCTGACGTGGGAAAAGGACAGAAAAGATGAGTGTCTTAGACTATTTTCTAATCCTGCAAGGTTTTGTAGTAATCAGTCTTTTAGTTGCATTAAACAAAATGCCAAATACCATCTTTGATTCGATTTGATTTACTCGCAGTGAAATGCTTCTTCTCTAAAATATCAGCGAGAACTCAAAAGCGCATCCCCCCTGCTGTTGCTTTGAAATGTATTTCTGGTATTTCCTGCTCCCTTCACATGAATCGCCCTGTGATATACGACAGCCTAACTCCAGGTGGCAACATAAACACCATCTATAGTTTCTAGTGTTTACTCATGCATCGCTCTAATAACTGATTCCTGTTGATCTCTCAGTCTGGTGTCGGCGTGTTTACCTCATCTTCTTGTGACTGTTCTTCTTGAGCGCCGGCTCTCTGTCGCTCTTCTCCCTCTCTACTCGCTCCTTCTTATCTTTTTTGGGCTGCGAGGGCAACACAAACTGCTGCGTTACCTGCTGCTGCGAGACGAGCTGGGAGACGGGACGAGGCTTCCTGGGAGATGGAGGAGGAGAGAGAGAGAGAGAGAGAGAGAGAGAGAGAGAGAGAGAGAGAGAGATAAAGGGGGGAGATTAATGAAAGGGAAAATCACAGTGAGCACATGGCTTCATGCTAGCCCGCCGCCGTAATCAAGAGCCAATGATCGCTGCCTGTGCTGGTTAGGGTGAACCCGCTGAAGTGTTCTTAACGCCGGCGGCGAGTGGGAAGCGCACACAGAGCGAAAGCCAGGATTCAGCCATCTGTGAGATATGTCGTATACCTGCACAGGCTTGTTTGAGCGCTCGCAAGGATACACTCCAACAAGATGAGATCTGTTTTGGCGAACGCGAAGATGCAGTGTGAATTACAAGTGTGCTAAACATACATAATTCAGAATACATTGCTGGTATGTATATACCGTTTGCTGCTTCTCTAACATGAATACGATGAAAGAGCACCACAAGTCTTTTCCCTTTCTTCTTGCGTGCAGCATGAAATATGTTAATCCGCTGTATTATTAATACGATAGGAGTCTTTGCAGGACTATGCCAGTCTAAGGCCCAGTATACCATCCATTTGTTTTTATTTGCGGTTTGTTTTGCAGTCGTGTTTTAACCTTTGCTTTGCCATGTGGTGTATGCCAAGGCTATCGAAGCGGGTCAGGGTAGCAAGGTATACGCCGATCAGGCATAAAAAAAATATAAAAAACAGCGCACGTTGTTGACCGGGCCTCCGAATTCACTAGTCGACTCTGCGGTATGGTCACTGCGCCTAGTCCCACATAGCAGGCCTTTCAGAAGTCTCTAGAAGTAGGTGATTTATTTATTTTTTTTCTCCCATGAAGGAGGTCTCGCAGGTGCGGTTCCTGCAGCTGGAATGTGCACAAGCTTCCCTACAGCAGCCAGCGAGTTCCTGCAATTGTGAGAGGACTCTTGTTTCCTTTAACCCCCCTGGCCAGGGTGTAAACACCAGACACTTCTTTATACAAGAAGCAGTCGAGGCAAGTGATCCATCCAAGATCATTGTCATGCTTGTCCATTCTGCTAAAAGTGTAGAGATACTTTTAACTGCTTTACTTTGTAAGAACTGGACGCCTTCCAACAGAACAACCGCTCAGCGGTTTGTTCTTGACGGCACACAAAACCTGTTTACTGGAGGTAACGTCACGCTGAGAAGCGAGGATGAACTGGTTCAGCTAATTGCTAAACGTAGCCCGAATATCAAATATAACGATATACAGAACAATGGTTAACTGCATGTTCTTCCTCAGTCACATCTCCATTATCCCTGGGTGTCTGCGGTCTCCAAAAATGATGCATTATGCAACCGCCTTGGCGACGGTTTGCACGGACGAGGGCTGTCATCGTATTTCTGTGCAAGGCTGTGTGCGTGCGCGAGTGTGTGTGTGTGAGTGTGCTGTGGGGCTGGCAAGAGCTCTAGCTGAGAGGCAAGTGTGTCGAAAAGGCCATCTGTTCAGGCGGTCCCCACATCTAGTGCCTTATTTTGTATGCGCGCAAAACACATTTATACACAGACGCTGCTACATGTATGAGCGCGTACACCGCAAAGACGCGCGCGAATCAAAAGAGGGTCTGCAGGAAAACACGTGTGGTGTAAAACAATGGAAATCGCCGGACGCCACGTCCACGCCGCCGAGGTACATATGTGCACATGACTGCACACGTGGACGCACGCACACGGCAGATGCAAGCACGAGGGGAACGCGGCGTTTTCTGAGACCTCATCTGCGGTTGCAATCGGAGCTAAAATATTAACACAACTCTCAGAGCGTATTCGTAGAACTGAACGCTCTCCAAGTCTTTACTGTGCAAAAGTTAAACTCAAGCGCACTAACCTGCGTGTGAACCCTTTGGAAAGTACCGCAATTACGCAACATTTGCCTCCATACGCCTCTATGACAAATGTCCCTTTTGCACTTGGCTAATGCAATTAGAAGGGTGTCGCACAGTCCAGGTACACGGCGTACAAATGTGCCGGAGCGAACAGAATCCATCCACAGAATTAGTCTGGACAGGTGTTGCCGCGTTTTTTGCCAAAATGGCCCATTTAGTTTAATTTAAAGGCTTCTCCTCGTCTTCTGCACAGAAATCTATAAAGTGAGCTTCTTGGTCCGCTGTCTTGTTCTGAGGGCACAACCGTTGTTTAACAGTTCTGGGATGACCTAAATTGTGGCCCAGCTTCAAAGAGTCTCCTTTTTTTTTCTTTTTTTTTTTTGGTGAGTTATCGCTGCCTTCACAGAACTTGCAGTGATGCTAGCGAGGCTAGAGTGAAATGCAAATGGGTCTCTTGGCCTACATAACTGTCTGATAGGGAGGAGATGCAGAGATCCTCTAATATGTCTGTCTTGTCAGCAAGATGCTGCAGAAGTGCTGACGCCTTTCTTAAATAAAGGCAGAGGCCTCTCGGAGTCCTCTGTTCTCAGATCGAGTAATTTGCAGCTCCGCTTGACATCTTTTAGCTCAATATTCCTCCAAAAGCAGCTAAGCGGCGTCCGCTGGGCTGAATTTACAGACGCTCGCGTGCACACGATGGCGACGACCGTCACGGAGGAATCGTCTGTCCTGCGCTCGGACCGGGACAAAGCTTTCACACGTACAAAAAACTAAAGAAGAGCTTCACTGGCTGCCTCGTTCATAGCCTGCTTCTCTTTGTGTTTGATGAATTAACTCCAGGATGTCTTTCTGTGATTGTTTCGTATAATAAATGAACTTCTACTGTCTCATTAATGCAGCAAACGAGAGCGAGTTTGCTTGAATTACAATCAAGAAAGTGTCACCTGAGGCTAATAAGGATTTTCCTTGGCTGTGCCTGAAACCGAGTGCGGGCCAACTGCGAGCATATTTTGTGCATCCAATCTTTCTCCATGAATTACAGCGAGGTTGAAGCTCATTAATAGAGCCAGCTCAATAACTCGGGAGGTGAAAGATGAGACAGACGAGCTAATATTTTGGTAAAGGCAAAGCAGCAGGTCTAAACAGAGCTGCCTTTGTTAACCCAATAAAACGGTGTTTATCTCGGCACTCAGGCCTCCACTACTGGCCTCTGTTTGGACGGGGAGCATGCGCTGATGTGTGTGCGCGCGCGCGTTTATTGATTTTTATAAGAATTTCTGCACCTAATGTAACGGCCTATTCTTTCTGACACTGATACCGCATGTTGGAGCCGTTGTTTCAGTCGATATTTGCTCCATTTACGCCGTCCATTCCACATCGGCTAATGGAGTCCCACACTGGGAAATTAGGATGTTATGAGCAGGGCTTAAATACAGCGAATTGTATTCCCTTCAAACTAGAGACAAAAGAAAACAATGGCTACTATAACAATGCACAGAATGTGATCAGGAAAACGGTCTGCCTAATGAGCATTACTGCATGGCACAACCAGTTAGCTGGTCTGTAATATCAATCCTTTTTTATGCCCCAGTTTTATTAGCTAGGATCATATGATCCTTGTAAAAATTTCAAGAGCACATGTGCAAGAGCATGCTCCATTTTCGTTTAGATTAAACTAATGAGCATGAACCACTCCAGCCTGAAATGCTATGCTTTAGTCGCAAGCTGAAGCCCAAACTTGCTTCATCCTGTAAAATGGTGGCTGGAAAAAAAACTGTTCTGGCAGGGGAACTCTGGCTGACCCCTTCTTCTATATCTATCTCACTCCCCTGCCCTTTCGTACTCCCCTCCCTTCTTCTTATGCACCCGCTGACCTCACCCTCTTCCACCGCTGGCCTGCGCTTGAAAACGGTGATTAAATTTTAGACACACGAAGGCAGCAAGAAAACAACTCCTCCGGTGCTACTATGAATCACTGCGAATAAGTAACTGACACGGATGGTGTGCTGGAGCCAGAATCTGATGATTGACAACTTTTAAAAAGTGTCCAGTTTGCTGAAACACTCCCCAGAGGTTTACACCCCATACGAGCGTATCATCATGAATCTAAAAAAGAAACGTTAAATATAGGGCTGCAATTTCAAAATTTCATGTGATTTATGTTTACAATCAATAGAACTGTCTAAAAAAAAAAAAAAGCTGAAATGTCTGTCAGTTATCAGTTTCTACAGACCAAGCTGACAGCCACAACACTAAAATCATTGAATTGTCGTAGAATGTTATTTACTTCTCCTGTCAATGTTCTGCAGGGAAACTTTTGGACCTGGCATTTGTGTGGATGTTACTTAGACATGTACCACCCACCTAGACCAGACCAGACACCTCCACCCCATAGTCAATGGGTGCAGGATGTAGCCTGACACAGGCACACACACAAAAACAGTTTAGGAACAATTCAAAAAACATGAAGAACAGCAGAAGGTGTTGACCTGGCCTCCAAATTCACTAGCTCCCAAACTGATCAAGTATCTGTGGGATGATCCACATAGGCCCCTCCCCTCAACCCATAGGACCCAAAGGTCCCCACTAACAACATACTGTTGCCAGACACCACAGGACACCCTCAGAAGACCCATGTCCATTCTCTGATGAGTCGCAACTGTTTGGGAGGCACAAGGGAGACCTACACAATATTAGGAAGGTGGTCATAATGTTAGGCCTGATCGGTGTTCGATGTGTTGACCATACATTAGGTTTACCATGGTCACATAATGACATATAATCTGTATAATCTTAAACATTCACTTTACTGCTTCATTCAATTTAAGAAAACATCCTGTTCTCTGATGCTGTTGCTCCGTCATTATTGATTAATTTGTGCCTTATTATATTAAATAACTCTTGAATCTAACTATTCAACTGTTTATAAAAAAAAATCCCCTTGCTGGCTTCCATCAAAAATCATCCAAACATATTTTACTGACACTAATGCTCATATTAGAGAGGCTGAAACCAGCAAAATAGTTAAAATCCAATTGTTTCAAACCAGTTTGTGGTGATTTTCTGGTCTGACCGCAATTTTCATGTAACTGAGATATTTAGATATTTCAGTTTTACATATATAGCGCCAATAACAATAAAAAATTGTCTCGCTTTACAACATCCGGTCTGAAGCCCGGCCTGAAACCCCCAGAGCGAGCCTGAAGGCGATGATGGCAAGGAAAAACTCCCGTAAATAAACACTTAATACTCAAGTTTAGCTGAAACTTACAGCCACGGCTATTATTGCCAGCGCGAAGACGTAAAAACCAAGCATCTTACTTCGAAACCGAGGACAATCTTTATTCAAAGGATTCATGGTCTATACAGCGTAGTCATTAAAAGGAAGCCCTGGTCATTATTCCAAGCACTTGCTGTACTGAAACGTTGAATGGGTAATGAATTGCATCTAAAACATAGCACGGCGGAATACTGCAGATGTTTGGGCTGCGTGCGATCGTTTATCGGGTACATTGTGTGATGAGCAAACAGCCCAAAGGACAGCTGATGGACTGCAAATAAGCGCCGGAGCGTGCTGCTATAAACAAACCTCATCTCACTGCTCTGTGATGATTGTAAGATCATTGTGAAATAGCTCATTTTATGCCCTGTTGAACACCCACAATCCAGGTGTAAGTGTGTGTGCGTGCGTCAGGATTTCTATCAGCAGGTTGTATGCTGCTCTGGGAGCTCCTCCAACCCGATGATTAATGTCTTTCCCTGCCTGTACATGCTACCGCTCTGTGTGAGTGTGTAACACTGAGAGAAGGAGAGAGGGAGAGAGAGGGAGAGAGAGAGGGGGGAAAGAGAGACAGATGGCTCTCCATGTCCTGTGGTTTATGACACCTTCTGCAGCCCGCTAGCCGCGCTATGCTACCTTCTCCTCTCACACAAACGCCCGCCTGCTCGAGCACACACGGAGCAGTATGTCATGCATCAGTATCACCGCAGTAATTACAGGCTTATCGCACAGCCATAATCTTGAGCCACTGTGACGTGATGGCAGCCAGCCTCATTGTCCGCGGTGTGCGCTCGGCGTTTGTGTGCTCCGTGAGCGCTAATACCAGTAACCCACACAACTGATCCAACGGTATCACTTATCAGAGGGTTTAATCGCCGAAATGGAATGACGGGGCATTGATTGCCGCTTCAAATGTGAGGCATTACGATTGCATTAAAGCTTCGGCCTCATGTAAACAACGGCTCATAATCATTGCATCAGTCGCCACGTGTCCGTCCGCAACCGTGTGCAGAAAGGAAACGAAAGACTTGATTACTTCAACCTGGGTAACAAATGACATGCACAAGCAGCTTTGCTAGCGGCTGTGGTGTGGTTCCTGGTGGCCCGCACCCACAGAAGTCACACTGTTATTTGAGCAATTTGTGACAATTCCCTTTGTCCGGCAGCGCAACCGGGTCTTCATGAGCCGGCAATTTAGGTGAGGCCCAGAGGAGGCAATGTCTGATGGGAAAATAGTATTCAGTGAAGTTGTGCTTCCGGAGGAATGGTTAGAAAACAAGACTTTCAAGTTGTTCAGGTCAGCCAGGATCAACCTCAGCTAATGAGTACGTCCGCATGCCCAGTGGAAACCAATGGTCAACCGTGCTTAAACCACGCATCCAAACAGAGACAGGCTACGTCCCACGTGAACGTTTTCTATTTAAAAGCGAAGGTGCTGCTCGCTGGTAGTTGCAGGTTTTGTGGGAAATGCACTCTAGCAATAACAAACCAGCAAAATTGGGATAAACGGTGTTAAATTAACATTTTTTCCAGAAAAGGAGGATGGTTATGCGCCTGATATTGAAGAAAAATAGGCAATCCCGGACTGGTCTGAGGCTACACTGCGCCTGAAACCTTTCTGTCAGAACTAGCATCAACAATCTGATATCAGACCACACCTGCCAGCCTTCGCTCCCCACATGCTTCAGTGGGTTTTGGTGGTGGCCCACGCCCCTGTCGCTGGTTCACTGCTATTCCTTCCTTTTGACCGTTTTAGACAGGTACTGACCGCTGCGGACCGGGAACATCCCCGAAAGAGCTGCAGTTTTCAAGATGCTCTGTGACCCGGTTGTCTTGCCATCACAATTTGGCCCTTGTCAGAGTCGCTCAAATCCTTCCACTTGTCCGTTTTCCTCAAATCTGAGGACAAAATTCTCATTTGCTGCCTGATACAGCATATCCCACCAACTGACATGTGCCACGATAACAAGATAATCTGTGTCACTCACTTCACCTCTCAGTGTTCATAATGGCATGGCTCATGCGTGTAGATTCTAACATAGTCCTTAATAGAGGCGTAGGTACTGGGTATCAAACTGTTGTCTTTTTATCAAGTATTCATCTCCTGTATAAGTAGAAGTATAAATGTGTACCCACGCAATGGAATAAAACATAGATTGAAGCTAATTTACACTTTGCACTGCTCTTTTCAGATCACACTTTCCAAAGGAAGCCCTTTTCACGTACAAAAAAATCAAACTTTTCTATTGCGACTGCACATTTTTGTCAATGCAGCTATACTGAAAAGTCAGAAAAATAAGATGATAAAAACATTCCTTTTGTGGATTAGTGATTTTAACCCCAAATACCAGAACCGAGCGTGCACTGCAGCGACAGACTTTTTCTGTGCATGCATGACTCACAAGCTCTGGTTTCGGTTGATATACATTATAAATGTCAGACCATCAATCTGTTTCACTGGCTGAATTCATGAAGTTCAGGCAAAAAAAAAATAAAAATAAAAAATGCATACATTTGGTAAGAGATATGTGCATTTGAATCATACTTAATTCTAGCAGAGCTAGAACGACGTGTTGATTTGCTGATGTCTGTATCACTTTAAACTGTTTATCTCAGAATTTCTGGACTATTGGTCAAAACGAAACATGTGTAGACTATTTTGGAAATGTGAAGAAAATATTAGTCACTATTTTCTGGAGAAAATTGTCAGTGGAGACAATAACTGGCGGACTGGGCATTGGTTTAATAGGCAAAATGTTAGCTTCCTGCAGTAAAGTCAAATTGAAAGCTACATTTTTACAGCAGGTGAGCCAAACGCACTTGAGCCAAATGCGCAGCCCCATTTTTAGTGTGTGTGTAATGCACATGAACTGTGAGGGTGAGCTTTTTGCGGGGGAAGATAAAAACAACGTCTAAACCGCCGAACGCTGACAGGTTCCCAGCCAGCCGCGGCGGCTTGTGCTTGTTTAGGTAGAGCTGAAGAAAAACCTGCACATCAGTCATTCTGTCACAGAGAGAGACGCCCTAGGTTAAGTTCAACTCCTGGGGAGAGAGAGAGAGAGAGGGAGAGAGGGAGGGAGGGAGACGCAGAGAGAGGGCAAACACCAATCACCGAAAGATAGAAGAGATAGCGGCAGAGAGAGGGTGTATGCAAACAAGAGAGAACTAATAGGGACACGATCAAGCTGACTGTCCCGACCTGCCGAGATATAATGCTGCCAAACAGGCTCCTGAACGCAGAGAGCAGAGTGTTTCCCCGGTGGGTCTAACTTGTCAGAGCTCAGCTCGGTGAGCAGATGCAGGTGGTGTAGACACCAGAGAAGGTCACACACGGCTCTATTATTCCCAACAGAGATTGGCTAAGGACAGGGTTGAGGTTTAACAGCTGTCTGTCAGCGCCACTTCACATGATATTTTCAGCTTCTACTCCAAACACCAGACTTTAATCATTATGAACAAGTCATAAAAGGTGACCCGAGAGGCCTACGGTGGCTCGCTAAAGGACGCTCTTGCCTGAGCACTTCAGCTGATGCAGGAATCAAACTTGTGACCTTGCACTTCACTTATCAAACAGCCTTTCACGCCCCTGCACCCCGACTTCCATCCATCACGCCAGCCTTCAAAGGCTGGGACTGAGCCCAAAGAGTCGCAGGAAGATAAAATGTCTCTCCTGCTTTTGCTCGAGCAAAGTCTTAAAGTAATGAGAGTGCATGATATGTTGTGATCCCAAAGCTCCTCTAAGAACGCTTTAATTAAATACTGTAAGTCAGCAGCTTGCAGTAGAAGAGCAACATATTTTTCCATATTAAGCTGCACAAATGACTGCAGCGAGAGTGCACCGTCTCTCAAAATTGGGGCATAAAGAGAATATTAAAACAAGACTTTATGTCTGCGCTTTGCCAATACAAAAACCCCACTTTTGTTTCTCGAAATTCGTCTCGTTTCTTCAAATGCATGTTTGCGAGTCGCTAACGGAATTAGCAGAACATCAGGCCGTTCCCACTCTGTCAAACTGTCTCCACGTACTCTACCTCCTCCGATAAGCTGGTCCAATTCCGCTGATATATCCCCGTCCGCGGTCAAACTCGCGGCAGGCTTTCAATCAGCTCGTCGGCTTTGGGGCCCCTGCAGTAGATCATCTCTCCGCATCTCGGGGATCTCGGCGGCAAGGTCTGCTAAACCTCGCTTCCTTCATGAAACATTCATCTTTATCTCTTGACTGCTATCTACATGCAAACACTCTGCATCCTGAATTATTTCTTTGCCTCGTCCTCTTTTTTTTCCCCCGCCAAGTATCCCACTCGCAGGACGACACAGATTCTGCTGGGCAAAGTGACATTTCCAGTGCTAAGTTAGCACTCTTTAAGTACGATAAGCTGATTTAAGCCACTTCCACAAAACCCACACTGGCTGTGACCTTCAGGCTGTGGAACCACTTCCTCTAACCGCTGGACACTCCACGCCTGTGTCGAGCATTAATTCATTACTTTCCAGAAATAGCTCAGTCACGCTTGTTTAGTAATCAGCGAGGGAATTCGCCATGCCCCACATTTATATTCCGCATGTTGTTTGCCCTTTAGCACCTTCGGCTTGCTCGCCGAGAAATCCACTTGTCCGTTGTGTTTGGTCATTAACAGCTGCGACCACCTGTGAGGCCATTTTGCTGCAGTATTTAGCCCGCGTTTGATGCTCCGTTTGTGTTTCCGAAAGAGCACGACAGCGCCGCAGTTGAGAAGAGGTTATTAGCATTAATTAAGTAAGACCTTCTCACTGACGTTTTCTAAATTTGTCGCCCGAGTGTCAGGGGTCTAAGTGAGGAATTCTCGCTCTTGTGTCTTTGCCAACTTCCCCCGAAAAAAAAAAAAAGTGTCCAGATGGGAAAGACAAAGGACGCCTCAGCTTTTTGGTGACACGAGGATTTGGACACTTTCTTGGCAAAGCCGCGGGGCCGTTTGTTACGACGGAAGCGAACCAGAGTCGATGAAGTGCCCTCTCAAACAATCAGCTGCAATAAGCTGGGCCCGGTGATAGCGGCGCGCCTGCCGCTCCGTCTCTCCAGGCGTGCCGCGACCCCGCACAAGAGGGTGTGTTTATGGGTGTGCGCATTGAGAACGTGCGCACAAGTATGTATGCGGTCATGTGCAAAATTTGCATGTCGAGTGTATGTGTGTCTCCCAATGACAGCAGGCTGATTAAGCTGTTGCATAGTAATGAGCTATGGCTGTCTGTCTGGCAGCTGCTCTGACAACCTCTTTTCACAACTAGCCCTCCCACACGAGCACAAGTACACACACACACACACGCGCGCACACAGGGAATAAACATGCATGTGTGCACACCACCACAAAAAAAACAAAAAACACAATTCTTAATAAGCATGAAAGTTGACAAATGCACTGATCCGACGTTTTTGTTGTTGTTTAATCGCTGGGAAAACAGGAGAGGATAATTAGTGATGCATTAAAGAGGGAGCTCGTGTAACAACACACACACACATGCGCTTCCTATGGCCATACAGCAAATGGCTGCACTTCCTCTCCTTCACCCTTTGTTGTGTTTTCCTCCTGATAATGACTGCCACTCAGGAATAACAGTCATTTCCTGCTTCGAATCACTGATGTCAGGGGAAATATAAGAGGGCACGGTGTATGTATGTGTGTGTGTGTGTGTACCTTCATCTAGTTGTACGCTTGAGTACCTGTGTACGTACGTGTGTGTGTGTGTGTGTGTGTGTGTGTGAGTGAGGTCATGTGCATGCCTATAAGAGGCGCCCCACATCTATTACAAATATCTCCGGGGCAACAAGATGGATGTGTGCGCTTAAAAGGGCGAGCCATCCTTCTTCCTCATTTCACCGAGGTCAGTGTCAACACCCGGGCAAGAACATGGAGACTAATGCACTGCTTAGAGGAGATATATCCACACACAAACATAGATGCAATTAGTGGTAAGACAACTGGAAGATGAGAAGTAGCCACGTTTGTTTATGTTTACTGTGTGAAATGAATAGAGGATAGAAACATTGGAAATACACCGTCCTCCTAATGTATTCTCTAATGGTGCAAATACACAGCTTGCTTAAAGGGAAAAGGTGATGGTGAGTTAACTGCCCCTCGGTCCCCAAGGGACCTCTCCCCCTCCCCTCCTCCTCCATTGGGGCCCGCTAAAGCAAAAAAGACATGAACGGTAATGTATATCCATCGCCTTACCTTGTTGATGTCCCCTTCCTGACATCACACATCATGCACTTAAAAGCCTCTGCCGTGTTCTTGTACGTGCACACGCTGCAGTCCCAAAACCCCTCGTCGGAGGAGGGCTTCGGTTGACGCTTCGGCCTTTTAAGACAATAAATGGCAAAAAAACAAAAAGAGGGAGAGAGAGTTAAAGATGAAAAGGTGTAGTGGTGTGGGAGAGGAGAGGAAACGGGGCAGGAGGGACTCCGGCTCTCGTCCGCGAAGGCTATCGATAGCAAACATCTGGGTATAGGATTTAGGAAATCATCTGCGAGCGCGCTGTGATCCGACACTGTAATTGGCGATGAGGTTTTAACACCCGCGCGCGCACAGATCGCACGCACACACACAGAGAGAGAGACACACACACACATGCATACAGCGAGAGAGAGAGAAGAGCGAGCAAGCGAGCGAGCGAGCGGGGGAGAGACCGTAGAGAAAACCCATTTTCTTCCCCCCACCGTGCGTTTCGCCGATGTCCGCTCCCCCCCGCTTCTATCTTAAATATCCAACGCGCACTAACTCGGTCCTTACCTTGTGGGACTCCTCTTGTCGCCCATGCCAGACCAGGGTTTACGTGGAGGCGCTGAGACGAGCACAAGTCTTGTTATTTCAAATAATCTTAGCAAAGAAGCGATGCGCCTGTGCCGCTCGGCTTCCAGCTGTCGTGGAAACTCCGCTTGGGAAATGCTCACGTGACTCGCCGTGGCCAATCAGAGGCCGAGTTACTTCCCGAGGCTGACATTCCTCTTGATGAATCAATGCCGCCTTCACGTACCCGCTGTAAGCTCCGATTTTTGTGTATTTAGGGGTAATACAAACGTTACATTGGTTATGAAAAATACATATATATATTTTTTTTTAATATTTTGACTTTCTTTTTGAGTGTAACAAATTTGAATAATTAGACTGACAATTTGGGGACATATTTTAAAAACCCTCATATTTGCTATAAAACAATAATGAAAACGGAGTTTTAAAAATTAATATTAACCTGTGGTGCATCAAACACATCCGACTTATTGTCTTAGTTTTCATAACTGTCTGCTTCTATAAGAGTGAGGTGTTTCATATTATTTCAAGCGGCCATCGTTATCCAGTGTTTTCAATTTCCGGTCGCGCTTAAATGCAACAAAACCCCACAGTAACCAACGTTCAGCGTCTTCAGCAATGGGGATGCCGCTCAAATCCGATCAGTGTACCGCGAATCCTTTCAAATCCCCGCATCCTCGCATTTTGCTCGCAGACTGCAGAAATGCCTAAGCAGTTTATGTCCCATGCGCTCAAAACATCGAGGAAATCCCTCGCTTTATGTGCGTGCTGACGCAAGCGGGCATCAGAAAACCCACATTTCCAAGCAAACAGACGAGACAGACAGGGGTTCCCAAGCCTTCTCATATCAAGGTCCCTCCATTAGCTCCCAAGGACAGGATTTTACCACAGGGAAACCCCAACTGCAGCATTATAGCTGTTGAATATATATCCAGATTAGGATTTCAAATACGTCCATGGCTTAAGCCTTTGTAATCTATCAAATGAAGTGGAGAAAAACAGTGTCATATTTGCACTCATGTATGACATGTTGCAGACAAACAAAAGGTAAATCATGTTTTATTGAATTAAACAAAGTCCAAAACCATCTGTTCACATTTTTTTTTAATTCTTATTTTGCAGCTGGAACGAAACAAAATTTTCTTAAAAAAGCATTTTATTGACTGACATAAAACAAAAACCACACACTCATTCAACCCAAGAACTATTATACAGATGTTTAATAAGAGACATTACTGGAAAAAAAAATTAATTCCATACTCGTGAAATAAATTGTAAATGAAAGTCTGTGTAAATGATCAGTCACTGAGCTCCTCCTCATCACTGAAATATGCGCTCTTTTTGATCCTTGGTTTCTTGGAGTCTGAAGAAGTTGAAGCATCAGCACTGTCCTCTTGTCTCTTCTGTTTTTTCTCTTCCTCCATATGGGCTTGCTGGAGTGACAAAAAAGACACAAGAATTAGATCAATGCTCAAAGACAATACAATAAAAGTAAAAATGATTTTGGTTTCCAAACCTCAGCTTTCATTATTAATCTTTCTTCTCCTCTTTTTGAGTGGGCGTGTTGCATTTCAATGTATGTTGCAAGATTTTCCAAATAATTTTGTATGTGTATATTTTGTAAATGTGTATTTTACATTTACATCTCTGCACTCTTACCTGAAAAGCTATGGCTTGGCTAAGACTATCTAACGCCGGGTCTTCTCCCTCTTCTTCGCTTTCCTCCTCTTCTTCACTGAAAAGGAAAAGATGTAGAAATATGTTAAGAGGGAGTCTGTGATACAATAATCTCACAGTGTCTTCAGTAAACTACGTACACATGCTCAGGTTGTTGAGCCTTTTTCTTCTTTTTCTTTTCTTTCTTTTTTGGCGGTTCCCTCTCTCCTAGCATGTTTTTGGGGCAGGCGTAGCTCAGGTGTCCTGAATCCTGAGATTCATTTGAAAACATACATAATGGTTTGAATGCATGTTCATTCCAAAAGGACATAAGTACACTTGTAATTAAATCAACTTCATTGGACAAAAAAAGGTTAATATGCACTTACCCCACATTCATAGCATTTGGTCTTGTCTGTGTAGTTTCTCCTCCTTATAAACTCAGTTGCTCGCCCGTTGTCAACGGCGATGCTGGCTTTCACTGTCCTGCCAAACAGCTGGGGAGACAAACACATGAATGAACATCCACGAATGAATCTACAGCTTATCGCTTAGTGATTACGTGAAAACTAACATGGCACAGACTTACCTGCTTGTTGTTCACTGCTCTTACACAGTTATGAGCCGATTCTCTGTCCAGGAAGAGAACAAATGCCACTCCTTTGCTCAGCCGAGTGAATTTGTCTTTAACTATTGTAACCCTGAAATAAAACATAACTGTCATCAATACCTGAACAAGAAATCCATTATATTATTACTGATCAGTATTCAGAGATTTTAACTGACTTTGTGTTTGAGTTTCTAAGATGTATTGTATATTATATCAAATAAGGAAAAAGCCTGTACTTACTTTACTACTTTCCCATATTTCGTGAACAGCTGAAAAGACACAAAGGGTCCACAACACATTAGCACATATCTTCATAATACTGAACCATTTATCCACAATTATAGCAAAATAACAAAATACCTTGTGTAAGTCGCTGTTGGTCAGAGAGAATGGCAGGTTCGACACATACACAGTGCTTTTGCTTGGTGCCAAACCCCCACTCATACTGGAGGCATGGGACACGCTGTGAGGCAAAACAAGACACCCAAATGGTGATAAACTACACAAACAGCTACTTAGCTAGCTTAAAGTGACCACCATTAATGTGCCGTAATATATTTAACTTAACTACAAGCAGCAGTCACCATGTTACTTACCGACAAAACTTTAACCGTAAGAATACTACATAGGTTTGTTAAAAATAGCTGAATGTTGTGTATTCGTGTTTGCACGCAGCTAATATGATATTTAGCAAACAGAAACAAACGCCATGTCTGTGCGTCGCACCTTGATGACGTGTACGCACCCCCCCTCCTGCCTTAAATATAACAGCCTTCACTCACAGAGCTACCGGGGAAGGCTAAGCTAACTAAACCATAGAGGAAGGTGAGATTGTTTTGCTATTTTGCGTTGAAATAAAATACATGTGTTTGGGTTAGTTGAGGCGCCCTTGCCTAGAAGTGACCGTATGTCTCACTAAATGCGTATTTGCTACTTATTTGTAGCAGTGGCTACAAGCTAACTTGCTCCAAGATGAAATTCAAGGTGCATATATGGAAGCTAGCTATATAGCCATGCTAGCTGTCCGTTCTGGGTGGACTAATTGTAGTTAGTGGTGAATTCCTCAACACAGAAGACGTGGTAATGATGGCGCTATCAAGCTGGTTCCGTATTGATTAAGTTGTTGCTGGTAAACTCGCTTTCACGTATATTGTTACATCAGTGTTGTCTGCAGAGTGTAACATTAGCCGGCTCAGTGGCTGGATCACGTTTAGTATCTGTTGTAGCTTATGTCATACTCTGTTGCACTGCAGAATAGTCGTTTTGTGCAGCGGCTTGAGCATGTGTGTGTGTGTGTGTGTGTAACCGCTATTAAAAATCTATTCACAGGTTGTTGTGAAGATCCTATTTTCTCAGAAGTCCCTGAGACAAAAAGTAAGTTACTTACCAGCTCTTCTTTACAGCATACTGATTCAAGGAGTAGTTTAGACACATGGGATATGAACACATCAGGATCATGTGGCCCGTCAAGTGGCATATGCAGTTGCTGATATATTGTATGCAAGAGCAGTCTTTATGTCCTTTCATATCAGACAGCATACACAAATATATCTTATCTGCTGATGAATCTGGTGCACAATTGGTGCCCAATAAGTGAGCTGAACTTAACTTGAGCAAAGATAGTGATCACAGAGTCTTATTTGAATAATTTATTCAGTGTAATCACCGTTGCACGATTACCTGTACAGTACACACAGTGTCTTTTGCCTTTGCAGTGACGTACAGGAGAGAAAGGAGTATACGAGAGGTATACGATGAACGCTTTTTAACAGAGAGACCGGTGAGTGTCTACAACATGGCTACAGTTCTTCTTGGTTTCACTTTCGACCTTGTTGCATCAAAATCAGTAGTATACACAGACAAATTGAAGTAACAAGGCTATATTTCTTCCAGTTAGCTTTTGGTTTTCTTTTGTATTGCAACCGTACAAATATTAGTCAGCAGAAACGTACAGAGAGACTAATACACTGACAGACAAAACAACTTCTGTAGTAGTCTTAAAGGTCACTTCAGCAACAAGATATTTTTTTTAAAGTAATAAACAATATGTTTGTGTAGGTTCCCTATCCACGGGGAGCTGGAGCGGTGGAGAGGAGAGGCCCGTTTGGCAGGCCGGATGATGACTACAACCGCGGCGGGTACGAATACGAAGGAGGCCCCCGCTTTTACCCGAACGGAGGCGGCCCCAGAGGTTACCCCGAAGATCAGAGGGGCTACCACGGTGACGGCGTCCACTTCCCTGCTGAACGCAGAGCCATGCCGCCTTCAAGGAGGGTTAGAATTTCTTAAATAGTTTTGATCTACTGCGTGCACTGAATTCAAACAAAAATATCAGGGAAACTTCAGAAGGCTGCGTCAGGGGAAAAAAAAAAAAACATAATGAAATGGAAAGTCATTTTCAACCACAGCAAATTTGCTTTTGTATTGAATATAGGCCAAAGTGGGTTTTGGAACTCTCATCAGTATACATTATTGTAAATTAAATACTTGTTAGACTTTGAAAAATATCTTTTAACTTCTTGAGTCCTAGTGGTATGCTGTAACATTCACAAAGCTACAAACTAATTGCTACTCTTATTACTGCGATTTGACCTCTCAAACATTTTCGCTGTTTACTCAAATGCTTATTTTTGAACCATATTGAACAGCTGCATTTCTGTCTATTACCATACTCCTCCATTCTGGGACAGTCACAGTTGTGTTTAGACATTTATCCTCTGTAGTAGCCAACCGCTAGGATGCAACTGCCGCAGCTCCTTTTTCAATTTCGACAAATTGGACATGAGCTGGATACGCAGACGTTTTTTAACATTCACGGTTTTGATGCCTTTGACAACCAAATCTGACAAATGGCCTGCACCAAGTTATTGACCTTGTCCTTTTTTTTCATTTGGCTTAAAACCAAAGTGCAAGAACAAACCAAGACGTTCCGTTAATAAATGTTCACTGAAATGCAATTCATTAAAATACTCGAGGTTAAGTGCCTGGAAATAAATTGTTGGTGGCACAAGTTTTCCATTCAGGTGCCAATAAACCTCAGCAGGCGAAGAAGATGCAATGAGACGTCTCTAAAAGAGCTAGTTGGGAAGGATGTGGAGACAAACGTGACATATCTGTCAGTCCCATCCACCAGTTTCTATCCAAGTGAATAGAAACGGTTGCGATTTTGTGTGGTTGCATGAAGAATAAGTACCAACAGAAGTCAATATTGTGCATTTTATCTTGTGTTCATTTTCTTTATTCTGTAGGAGGAGTATCCTTACAGAGTACCTAGGGAGGACCAACACTCAGGGCGGCCTATGGAGTTTGGGTAAACCATTTCTGTTTATTTTAAAAGAGTTCCTTTTCCAGAAAACAAATCTTGTGTTCCATTTTTTTTTTTTTCATTCTGTTCAACACAATCTGCTCTTTTTCTGCGCACTTATGTTATGAACACGTCCTCTGTATTTAATTCCTCCGGCTAGGCAGAGGGGAGGTCTCTGCGAGACAAGGTGTGTTTGTAATGTTTGTTTGCGTAGCAGCGATCATAAATCATGGTCTGTTTCTGACCCGTATTGGCTTGTCTCACCTTTTTGCACATTTCTTGAAGCCCTCGCTGCTCTCCAAGCTCTTAGTTTAGTGATGTTAGCTGAGCAGTGTCCTTATTTGAGCTGCCGATTGCGCAGCAGAAATTCAGGCCACATATTTCACTTGACAGGTTTACAGTATTTACATGAAATACCCAGCTCTGCTTAGGGTCAAATCTCTCATTTCGTGTAAAGAACTATATCGTATAGTTTGTTTTAACAAACACAATTATTATATGACATGTGTTGTCATGCTGTAATTGTGATCCGAGACTTTAGCTGCATACCAGAGAAAACCCTGTTAAGCAGCTATATTTTATTTTGAAGAGTAGAGAATCATTTAACACATTGTATACTTTAAGTTGCACGGTGTGTACTTTGTTATAAAGAATGATGAGGAGGTTTGTTGATTACACCTTTGCCCTTAAATAAACAATATATAAAAGAGACCATGAGACGACATTTCACTTTGCAGTTAGATGGATAAAACAACATAAAGCTGAGATCAAGAGACACGACTTGCACGTCTTAATTTGAGGGATTCCAGACTTTATTTAAATCTTTAAATCCCCGTGTCCCTTAAAAACAAAATCAGAGGAGAAAGTCAGACATAAATTATAGAGTCTAGATTCACCACTTAGAAAGCAGACGGGGATACAAAGACTTGTCTTCTCAAACCAATATTTTAGTTTGTGAAAGGGCGCAGGGTTCACTTCTGGACGGTTGATTAGTGGGTTTGAAGAGGCCGGAGGTCAGGGGTCGGTGCAGAGGGCACAGGCAGTTGGGGAAAAGAGGCCCAGATGTTAGAGAGTTACAAGGGATGCAGAGAGTGGAGAGCAGGGAAGAATTCAAGAGGAAAAAAAAAACAAAACGCAGTGCTTCCCCGTCTTTGTCCCACTGGATGATCTATCAACTGTGTATAACAGCTCTTGGTTTTGTTCTTATCTTATCACAGTAGCTACATTTACATGGATATGGTTTGCATATTAACTTCAAAATACACTGTGTTTGTATAGCATGCATCTGTAACCACCTATTGGTGTCTGTCTATCCCCTCAGTGCTCGTGTGCCACCTCCTCACAATGTGCGAACCCAGGGCATCTATCCGGCGCCCAGATCGCTTCCAGAGAGCGGAGAAGACACACTAGTACAGGCCATCCTAAACCTGGACAGAGGGTATGACTGAATACACACTTAATCACTGCTTAAGGCAAAAGTGTTCATCTCAGTGATGCATACCAAGATGCATCTTAAATAAGATCCCTCTGCCATTTGTTTTAAATGACCCTAAAATGCTAGAGGGCAGCATTGTGCTGTGTAAGTAGATACAAATAATATGTACTGATGTTATGTCTAATAATGGGGAAGGGCATGTTATTGGTTTTAGAGGTGTAGAAGATGTCAGGCAATTGAAGCGGAGCTAATGTGCCGCTCACATGACACTTTGAATGTGAAGGCTGATTGGAAAAAATGACACACTTGCATCCGCCCTCGATTTCCAGGGAGGACAGAGACCACTACAGGAGAAAGGCGGCCCCGTTTCCTCCCATCCGAGAGCGCTCACCTGTTCGGCGGGACGTGGCGCGCTCCCCGCACAGTCGCTCCGGCTCCAGCGTCAGCAGCAGAGGATACTCACCAGACAGAGGGGTCAAGAGCCTGCCTTTTTCCACACAGCAAGGCAAGAGTATGTAGAGATTCTAGTTTCTCCTCCCCCTGATGCATCTCTTAACATTTATAACTAGAACTGGCGAATAGTAAAAGCTTTCAGAATCGCCATCAAAGTGCATTTCCCCCCATTTTCTCAATATCATTCAGTTATACAATGCCTAAATTGACAGACTGTAAATAACACAATGTCACAAATCTGTCAAAACCTAGCTTGTGGAGTAAATTTGCAAAATAAGCAAATCACCGTATTTGTGCGACAGTATAAATCATTAGCTCCGTCCCTAATGATACGACTGCTGGAAAAAATGACTGCTCAGATACGTATAACAGCACTGCCAAAATGAAGCAGAATATAGTCATTGCCTCCAAGAGCTGTGACTCATTTGTTGCCTCTAACTCACAAAAAAGGAAATACACCCACTCACTGAATCATCAAGCAACACTCCACACAAATTATCCGCTGCACTGAAATAAGGTCATTTGGAAAAGATCACGCGTGTGTACGCCTTACTTTGAAAATGTCAGTTCCAAAATGTGCATTCGTTGTTCAGAAACAGAACCCATTGTTTTCATTCTGTAACCCATGACTACTAACAGTGATAATTAATAATAATAATAATAATAGTAATCATAATAATATTCCTGACTGGCTTTGCAGGTGTGGATGGTCCAGAGGGGCATGCAGGTGTCTCTGAGCACCACTGGGGGGCGCACTTTCCTCAGCAGAGTGGACATGACACTTTGGGTCTGTACATTGAACCATGTGAACAAGCTCAGACCTGGGTGACAAAAAGCTGATAGGTGGTTCCTGTCTTGCATCCTTGTCATGTTAGAAAGATGTCTGGGGGTGGGGGGAATGTTGTGTTTTGAGAAGGATGCTTGAACGAAGGACAGAACGAGTAGATATTTTAAACAAGATGCAAGATTGGAGCTAGATTTCACAGAAAGCAAAAGATCTTACTGTAAACTTGAGTCATATTTGACGCTGTTATTTTTTATTTTTTCACCCAGGTCTGGTGTAAATTGCATCATTAATTTTGTTGCATAGTCATGAGGACTTTGCTTCACAGGGTTCCTTATGTGATACTTCTTGGTTGTGAAGGTACATTAGCACTTTCCACAGTTCCTGCACAGATTCATAAATGTACGACGTTTAATTTCCTAAGTCTGGGGAAAAAACATGTAAGCTTTCCAGATCAAATGAGCACATATCAGATCACACTGACTGAAAATAATGTTTGTCAGATCTGCAAATAATCATTTCAATAAGAATATTGTGTTCGAACGGTGGATTTTACAAATTCTGACATTTTCCAAAAGGCAGACAGCAATTCTTAAATTAACAGGACTGTAGAATACACAAGTGCTAAAGTATGTCCTAGTTTAATGCATCTTGTCTGTATAACTGTCATCTCTAAACCTTTAAATTCCTTCTTTCTACAACTGCTTTTATGGAGGTCTGCTGCCATCTTTAGCACCGACCCTCTCTCCTTTTGATTTCAACTCTGAATTTTGCATTTCCCTCATGAATTGAGTTCTTAAATGTTGTGAATGACAAGTGAAATAACTTTGAAATGCGAGATTTTAACCTTTTGATGAGAAAATCAGTTCCTAGTGAGGTTTTAGGGCAGTGAGTGTGCTTGCAAGATTGCCCTAGTTACTGTGATGTATACAGCCAGTGACCTTACGGTTTGGTCTTCCTACAGGGTATGAAGAGACTTATTCTCAGAGCAAGCTGACTGGTAAGTACAGTTCAGTATAGTTGTTGTAGAGAGGGTAGAAAAGTTCCCAAAAAATACAGGCCAGCAGTGGTTCTCTGCTTTTAAATCATGTTTGCTGAGAAAATTGACAGTTTAAGCGCTGCTCCAGCATCACGTTGCACACGGTGGGCTGTGTAACTTGTCCCGCATTATGTTTTTCTCAATACAAATGAATGAAAGTGAGAAGAGATGACATGCAGAGGATTTGTTTCAGATATTTAAAAGGGTTATAATCGTTAAAAGCTATTCCCAGCAAGGGTAACCCGAGAGCGGCACGAAGCGTCTCTAATGTGTCCAGCAGCCAGCCTTCCTCCCCGTGCCGTCCGCCACTTTGTCAGGCCTCATAAAGATGCCACCAGGTCGTGTGTGGAAGTAGATGGAGAGGGTGTAGGATGTCTGATGGATATTCCTGAAGCCAAAGATCCAGTTTGGAGTGTTTTTGTTTCATTTCTTGGTGCTTAAAATTCACATTTGTTGGGAGAGTGTCAACCTGTGGTAGGACTGTTAGGTGAGACAAAGGTGAAGCTCGAGACTGGGGAGGAGTTGGTGTCCGCAATAAAAGTGTACTCCAGTGAATTCATGCACTGGAGTTTGGAGTATAAACTTTCTTGATTGTTTCTGATGTTGGAGCTTAGGTGCCTGTCTGGATCCTGGAACCAAACATCAGCACCTTTTCCCATAACCCTGAGCACACTCATAGCTACTTGCTTTCCAGACACACCAGTTGTCGTCTTCTCATGGAATTCCTGCTTCCCACTGCTTTTCTCCTTCTTCTTTATCATATTCCAGTCTTTTTTGTGTGTGTGTATTATTTTGACCCTTACTTCAGTCTCACTTTTTTTTTGTGTATGTCTCTTTCTAAACGCTACAGACAAAATTCCCGGCCTGTCAAGAGAAGGTTCGCCACACAGCGCAGCATCAAACAAGGTGAGCTCGAGTCAAAAAGTAAATTAATAGGTGTTTGTTTACTGCGGCACAAGAACTCAAGATGCCTTTGGGTTTTTTCATAAATGTGCAGGTTTTGTTTGAAGTTGTTAACGCTGTAGTGCGGTCCCAGATATAGTGGTTACTGCTTAATGTATAGCTTTGTCACTGTACAAGAGGGTGCATCTGGAACTTCTTAAATTCTATCCTTCTAATAAGTATTTAGTCCCATTGAAGTATCTTAATGGGTTTCAAAGTGGTCCTCCCATTGAGCATAAAAGCCATCGGAGCTCTGCTTTGTTTACCTGTGGTATAAGCAGACTTCAGTCACAAGAATTTGTAATGTTATAAGGAAACGGGCTCAAGTGTCGTCAAAGTGTATATTAAAAAAAAAAAGAATCTTTTGGCATTGGACGCAGAGATCTCCTGACTTTTGTACAAGTGATAGTTTGTTTTGCTGATATCATCCATCTCCAACTACGCAGAGGAGTGTAAATAGAATCAGATGTGATTAGGTGCAGTGCGTCTGGCTAAGGCCACCCAGAACTGTGGTCAGTAGCCCAAGTCATGACTTTATCACAGGATCTTAACCGCAGAGCCCGGAGAAGTCCCCGTGGAACGCGCTGCGATGTGTTTACGCGGTTCGCAATGAACAGTCGCTTCCTTTTACCATTGGAAGAATAGCTGCGAGTGCCTGGTAGTTGGCGCAGGTCAGTGGTCTTGTGATTGTCAGAAGCTGATGTGCAACTTCGGACTCACAGGCGTGGTTTTGACAAATCTATCGGGAGTCAGTGTTGCATGCTGCGCGTCATATGGGATGGATTGTAGACATGGGTAAGATTCCCATGCTAATGACGAAGCTTGTATACCTCCAGAGCTCATTGGTCATTGACACAATACAACCATTACATTTGGATTTAATTACACTCAACAACTGACTCTGGCTTACGTTGGCCCATCTGCGTTCCCTTGCTTTTTTCAACAACTCCTTACTTTTAAGTCGGTGCCAAGTTAAATATATTGAATCTTTAAGAAACAAAAAAAGTTACAAACAAAATACACCGAGCAGCCACAACATTAAAACCACTGACAGGAGAAGTAAATAACATTGACCATCTTGTGACAATACAATGTTCTGCTGGGAAACTTTTGGACCTGGCATTTATATGGATGTTACTTAGACATGTACCACCCACCTAGACCAGACCAGGCACCTCCACCCCATAGCAATGACACTCCCAACAGGACCTGCCTGACACAGGCACGCACGCAAAAACGGTTTAGGAACAACTCAAAAAACATGAAGAACAGCACAAGGTTTTGACCTGGCCTCCAAATTCACTAGATCCTAAACTGATCAAGTATCTGTGGGATGCACTGGAACAAACCTGATCCACAGAGGCCCCTTCCCTCAAGGACACCCTCAGAAGGACCATGTCCATTTTCTGATGAGTCAAAACTGTTTTGCGGCACAAGAAAAAGGGGACACACATACAAAGAAACACTGAATTCCTTTGTATAATCCAAGTTTAAACGTGATAAAATAGACGACGGAAAAAGAAATTTCGTCTGTAATGGAACAAAGTACACTATCAGTGTTTTGTTTGAAGTTGCTTAGTAACCCGTCTAAAAACTTAAAACCCTTATTTCTCAACTAAACTGCTTTTGTAGTTATTGCTTAAAGTGCTTAAAGTGAAAGCGAGTGTCACTGACGCAGGACAGACTAACTTTCATGACTTGTAAGATTTTTACAAGTGAGACATAAATTTACTTAGATCAAAAAGGCCAATAAAACTGTATCTTTAAATGGTGCTTTAATGTCGAAGTAGTTTTAGGGCCGTGTTGTGGTTTCTCTGAAGTAGGGCTTAAAACATGCTGTCCGACCGCATCGGAAATAAAGCGTTCGTACATGATCTGAATGGACATGCTGGAGAAGCCGGCCACCAGAGCGAGGCAGGAGATTGACAGACAAACTGCATGGAGACATTTATAGCGCTGCATTTGGTTGTACACATGAAACGTGCCACAAATAGCTGAGTAAAAGTAAATGACAAGAGAGTCATGCTCGTTCTTCATACATGAGAAATTACAAGATGCAACATATAAACAGTTTGTTCCTCTCTTTGTAATGTGCATTTTATTTTAAAGAACCACCCACCACCACCCAATCAACTGCTGTGATGAAAGTTTTACTAAGAGCCCCACCCCTCCACACGCACATACACACTGCTGCTTCTGCTACTGTGTTTGATCTAGCCTGTGGTGCATTGTTGTTCTCAGTTCTCGGGGCACAGACCCATAACCTTGGCCAAGATGAAAGGCCTGTGCTGTGCCCCCAGTAAAGCTTGCACTAATGGCCCCGGTCACTGCCTGCTGCGTGGATTCAACAAACACTAACGTAGGCTTTCTGGAGCCATCCCAGACAGAGGAGACCAAAGAGGGCTCCTAAGGAGCAGCTCCATCTCTGGCTGCGAGCCAGGGTGGCCTAGTTGGTGGAGAGCATGTCCTGGAACTGAAAAGTTCACCAGAGGGTTTCATTTCTGCACAAGAAATTCTTAACAGTTGCATTTTACCAACCAAGATAATAGCTGAGATCTGCTGAAGCAAATGGGGAACACAAGTGTTTGTGCCTTTCTGATATTTTTAGCAATGGTACTGGTGGCTCTCAATTACTCATCTCAATAACTATTGAATGGATTGCCTGCAAATGTTGCTCAGACATTTATGTTCTGTACAGAAGGAAGCCCACTGACTTTGCTGATCCCTTCCTAACATCATGTAGGTCTCCCTTGTGCCTCCAAAACAGCTGTGACTCATCAGAGAATGGACCTTCTGAGGGTGTCCTGTGGTGTCTGGCAACAGAATGTTGTTTAGTTCGAGCCTTTTGGTCCTATGGGTTGAGAGGAGGGGCCTCTGTGGATCAGGCTTGTTCCAGTGTATCCCACAGATCATTTTGGGATCTAGGGAATTTCGAGGACAGGTCAACCTTTTAGTGTTTTTCATGTTTTTTGAGTTGCTCCTAAACTCTTTTTGTGCATAGCTCCAAACTTTTCCCAGCAGAACATTGTATTGTCCCAAGATAGTCAGTGTTATTCACTTCTCCTGTCGGGTGTTACTTGTAAAATGTCAAGTACATCCACTCGATAGTCTGGCATAAAATACAAACATTCCCAAACATTCCCAGAAGATGTGTCTGAATGATTCTGATACCCTCCGTTTTCCCATGAAGCCATCTTGAAGTATCCATGTCTTGGATACAAGTTGTAGTTTCTTAGTTTTCCTGTAGGCCCATCATCAGGTCAAACTTTTACTGAGTTTTTGGTCATAAACCAAAATAACAAACTCGGCAGTACTTTTAGTGTTGTGCTAATTGGACCAATGCAGCGTGCTATAATGGCATATGACCAAGCATTTAGACATATGACTGTGGCTGTACTACATTCCCTTTTCGGTCATTGTTGCCTGGAGACACTATCTCCTATACTTCATTTTAATTCTTGCAAGAATTCTCAAAAAAAAAAAGGTCTAAAAAGGCTGTTGTGCTTTGATGACCCAAAAATGGCCAACCTTACCCCAATGTGTTTGGCGGGGTTTCAATGGTAGAGTGAAGAAATATTTGTTAGATCAGTTTTAGGGATCAACAGTAGTACGTACATTTCTAGACAAAACAGTCCCTTTTCTTGTTATAAAAATATATAAATGTCTTAAGGTGTAAAAATCTTTGAATTTGTTCCAGTTTAACATCATATTGAAATGACACAACCCAGACCCCTGGACCGATGACATTTGAATTCAGTCCAGCTTGCAGAAAACATTTCTGCCAAGCTTTATATTGAGAGCGGAACATTGTTTCCTGGTTAGGCTGTGTCCAGCGATTTGAAAAGAAAGACTTGGACAGGGATTTATTATTAGTTTTTTTTTTACTAAGGCAAAGGAGGCTGAAGACTGACAAACACGATCTTTCATAACATGCACATGGGACTTCTCCCAAGCATAGCTCCAGGGAGGGAATTGGAAGAAGGAATAATTGGATGATGCTATATGAGTTGTGCTTTTTATTTTAGACCACACTCGACTTCGTGATGTACCATCTCCTCCAATTTCTTTCCTCGGCCTTCTTGGGATGAAATACGACTTAGTCCGTGGCCTGCTTCCCTTAATGTATGAGTGGACTTTAGTCATGGTTGGCCAGTTCTGCTTCTTGGCCATCAAACTCGAATAGTATCAGGAAATGAGCAAAAGAAATCAAGCGGTGATCCAAGCTGGCCTCGTTTCTCCCCTTTGCTCTCTGTTTTGGCTTTCTCTGTAATACTTATATGTGCTAGAGTTTCTTGTCTTCCCATTAGATGGCTAATTATGGCTTGTCTGGCTGTGCTTCCTATTCCCTGGAGATACTGTCTAAAACCCTGCTGAAATGTTGTACCATTTTGCAGGTGACGGATTAATTGTACCAAATCCTAGGTCTTATGCCTAAGTAGATATCCCAAACCTGCCTATTTGTACTGTTCATGTTATGAATTCAGCAGTGCTCCTTTTCAAGAATACACCCTCGCTTTTCAGCTGTAGATACTACTATACGTCTAAGCCTTTATCACGCCTCGTCAACCACATCTTTCTCATAACGCAAGCAGTCAGTAGGTCAGGCCATAGCATTGTCCTGACTATCTTATCCCTGATAAGACTGTAAGCTACTGACCTGTGTATGCACTTTCCCGTTCTTTGTTTTGTGTAATTGCTACTATTACACTCGTATATCTGTCACAGAACAGTTGTTGTAAACCATTTAATACATGCCTTACATTCTTGGGTTTATAAACAGTTTTTTTGCAACTCACCGCTCCCTATTTCCAACTTTTAGGAGGAGAACAATCCACCAGAAAGAGAAAAAGAGGAGCCATTGGCAGCCCCCGTTGTGGAAGAGAGCCAAAAGTCTGCAGACAACTTTCAAGAGCGACGTGCCCTGGCAATCGCAGCCAAAGCCCAGGAGATAGAGAAGGTACTTTTCCAACGCTCAACATCTTGTATCCGCATTTAACTGCCCCTCATAAGTGGAGCTTGTTGAAAATGAGTCAGCTATTGAAACTTATTCTTCACAGTATTCTTGTACTTGAGCCAATGTATAAAATATGATACGTCACTGTTTTGAAAACATACTCAATTTCAAGACAAATGCAAACTTGTTTTAAAGCATCTCGATTGTACCTTTGGAAAATCCCTGCATATACGAGCCTCTCAGTAAAAGTAGGTAACTCATCAGACTTTTCTATACATGTCGGCTTTGGAACATGCTCTACATTTGACAAATACTCTTGTCTGACTCACACGTGGGTCATTTTCCTGGATAGGCATTACTGAAGCAGCCAGCTATTAAGTTGCTAACTAAGCAGGATATTACCTTTTCTTTCCTGCAGTCACACTGATGGCTACATCCTACAATTCACTAACCACTTTCACCAATACCAGCCACGTGACGGCTTTCAGTGATGGTTAATTATCAGTGAAGGCAGCTGGTTACCAAATTAATCAGTTCTTTACCTAAGGCTCTTGTTTATCTCCCATCCTGACTCCATGACTGCAAGAGCTGCTCCATAGTAACAACACCAGCTTAATACCCCAGATGGCTGAAACATTACGACTCACCCTCTGTGTTTGACTCATCTTTACACACACACTCGGAGTAATAGACGTGGTACAGGAACGTATAAAACGTAGCCGTGGCATAGGATTGTTTCATGCAATAAACTGAAAGGTCGAGGGCTTAATGGGGCTTAAAAGGACCCGAGGTTGCAGCGCTGCTCACTTATCTAATGAAGGCCATTCCTGCACCAGTGAGCGCTACCGCTGGTTTACTAAGATCATTAAACCTGAGCTAGCTCTGCCCCGGAGCAAACCCTGCGCTCTCACATCAAGCCGCGCCACAGAGCATATAGGCTGTTATAACGCAGTTGCTGACGTTGCAGCTTCTGGCCTGTTTTATAGCCTGTCTCTTTTTTTTTCCTCCATCTGTGTCTCCTTTCACTCATTTTATTAGACAAACTATATAACGTTTTAGCTGCGTGAGCTTTTATTTTATATTTTTTCGTAATACGGAAAGTTGTTGTCGGGAATCTGTCAATACTTTATATAGCTTTTGTCAGTTATCGGTAAAACGTCTTCTCTTCTTTTACCTTCAAATGAAGCCATAAAATTAAGGAGTAGGAACGTCCCAGGCTTTTTGAGATGTCCAGATCATGTGTATGAAGGTTGTTTGTGATTTGGCAGCTCTCACTCAGTCTTTCATGAGAGGCCGGATTGTTTAGTCATGATCATGAGGTCAGGAAATGGAAGTAACTGAATCAACATTTTTCCCCTGACTTTACCTCTAACCAAATAAGATTGTTAAATAAAATGAAAAGAGGGAAGCTTATTTTTAAAGTGCTACAGCCAATTTTAACCCTTGTGTCTGTTTTCACTAATCAAAACCCGAGAGACTTGCTTTAACATGATGGTTGTTTACCTTCTTAAGTGGGAGACAAACCAACCAACCAACCACTGGAAGATTTATAAGCACTTGTCTGGTGGCTGGGATTAATTTCCCACCGTGCCCAGAACACACGGCTCCTAAGTTAACTGTCCTTTTTCGGTCTGAAACAACAAAGTCGCTTTCACATGTGCTCCGCAGAGTCGCAGCAGCGTTCCTGCTCCAGTAGGCACTCGTGTTTAGCCGCTTGACAAGTGTCAGCCAGATGTTTGGCTTTCCGCGCCCAATCTGGTCTAGCCATCTATTCTATACACAACATACAGAATCCAGTAGGCCCTCAAAGCCCCTCAAACAGATCGCAAACTGAAACTTTTCATCGTGGGGCATGCGTCGGACTGGGCAGCGTTAAACCGGCGCAAGTGTTTGTGTGGCTAAGTGAAGTTGGTCTGCTGAAATTCAACCTCAATCCATTCTTATTGTCAAAGTTGACTTTGGCTGCAGTTCAGACTCACTGGTTATAGTGAGTGACAAGGCATGAGAGCCAAAAAAGGGGCATTATGTTCTGCTCCTCATAGCCCTCGCCATGATACAATGGCCGTTTTATTTCATTTGTTGAGGAATCTAAATATATATGGCCAAGAGACAGAAAGCCAGACAGTTCCATACTCCTGAGGGTTTTTTTTTTTAGGTACAAAGATGACAGAACTGGACTGAGGCCCCAACTCTCACATTCTCTCATTTCCGAAGCCAGCAACTCCCTTTTAATCTTCCATCATGAAAAAAAAAAAGTGTTCTATGCACATTTTTAGCAGCGTATAAGACGCGCGGTTAAAAGAAACACAGGGGAACCCTTAGACAGATGCTCTTATTCTCCAGCTGCCCCTCCCAAAGTTCTGGTTCTTTCCTTCCTGATTGGATAACAAGAGGGGTTTCAGGAATTGCAATTGAATGCAGGAAGTACATATTTAGCGCATTGTTGTTTAGGAACAGCTTTCCCTTTATTAATAGCAGCTGTTGTCTGTGCACTGATTGCATACTTCCTCAGAAAATGTGGTGAATGAATTCACTTCATCAGCAGTTGAAGGAGATTAGAGGACACTGATAAAGAATGAAAAAGCTTTGTTGCCACTTCGGAGAGTGGCTGTCGTTGATCTTCTTTTTTAGCAGTGCTATTGCGTAACATCATCTGCTTTTATCATGTATTGTACATTAGGAATGTATGAAAACGCCCAAAGGACCACGTGCTTGTTTTTTCGTCAGCACTCTTTCCTGAGACTGTTTGTATCCTTACGTCCACCACGAATCTCCTGAAATTATTAATTGTATTGCTTCTGAAGGATGGATAAAGTAGCACCAGCCAATAAATCCCTCAGTAGGTTTGTGTGATTTGCATTTAAGGTTGTCTTTGTGACGACTAACTAGGATCAAACTAGTGATTTAGGTTGGACAAATAAAACAAAAGCTGTACTGGTTGACTTTAGTAGTGGGTAAATGGGTTGGTAGGAACTATCCCAGCCATCCAATCACAAACAAGCAATGCACAAGCGATCTGCAAAAATGTAACGCTAACATTAGCTTGTGGGGCGATGCCAGTTTTAATATAAAGATGTGCAAATCCAAACTTGGTTAATTTTAACATTTGTTCTTCTGAACAGGTGGAAATGATAACACTCATTGACTTTGTACAAAGATTGATGAGTCCTTTGTGAAGTGACGCATCAGATCCTGAGGGGCTCAGTGTGGGTGGCACTGGCTTTCACCATTTTCGTGGTGCCAGAATTCACCTAATGCGCGGTTTATGCTTTTGCATCAATATGAGGCGGTAGCTTCTGAGACAACCCAGACGCTACGCAGACCCTTCACCCCCCCACAAAGGCCTAAAGTTGGACATTTTATCATGGAGGTCAATGGGAGCCACAAATGGTCGTTCAGGGAAGTGCAGTTTTGGTGTTACATCCTTCGGGTTGTTGCAGAGGTTGCCACTTGGTACGCCATAATATCTGGTCAGCTCAAGATTTATAGAAGCAGTGTAAACTCTTTACCAACAACGAAAATCTTTGCAAATTCTGGAAAGTGTCCACCTATTGCTTCAAGTACATTCAGTGTGTTTGACAGCTCATCTTTATTTGTGCTGTCTCCTCTACGCCAAGCATGCTTACTGTTCTTAGGACATAGTGACAAATCTATAAATAATACAGTGAGTTGGCGCGCCCCGCAGCACAGAAGCCACCGTTAGTATCCGGTGAATGACTGAAACTCGCCTTTGCGTGGCCTAATTTTACACTCCCTGGCACACAGGCGCGCGTAGAAACACACACATCCACTCATAACCCCTGTCACTGGGAGTGTCCTCAGCCTGCGGTACGTTGACTTGATGTAGTAGGACGCCGTATCAGCGAGTTGATTCAAGGGTTGACTAAGGGCAGACATAAAAAGACAGACTAGAGAAATCGTGTGTCATAAAACAGTTGAAGGGAAAGGGAACAGAGAAAATAGAGAAGAGTGCACCTTCAGAGAAAGAGCGAGTATCTCTGAAGTGCGTAACTGTTTATTTAGGGCTTGCGTATTTTTAAGCCTCAAATGTCCTGATGTTCCTGATGATAGAGCTCAAACCTCTGAAGCACATCAGTATTATCAGATGAGCTGACGGATATCTTCCTCCTCTGCAAGTCGATTGTCAGCTCATTGGAGTTGGAAGCAAGTCTCTATTTTGGTGTTCTGCAAACCAAACGAAAGCGTGAAAGCGACGGGCTTTCTCCATTGTTTCGAGACATTTGAGGCTCTGTGTGAAATGGCAGCTCCCAAACAAGATTCCAGCGCCTCTTCCTCATTGTCCTCCTCACACTTGTTACAAGCCTCTGAGCTACCACTGAAAAGTAGGTTTATTGCTTCTTAGACTCTCCTGTCCTGTATAAAGTGTCCCTGTTAAACTTGAGAGGAGAAGTGTTTATCTTTTGACACTGCATGATGTGTGTTGACACCACGGTGATCAGCGCAGGCGCAATGGTGCTGGGGTATTTACACTTAGGTGACAGGTAGAGCAGGAAGGAAACAGCTCATCATCTCCTCAGTTAAGAGCTTCTCTCTCAAAGCTCTAAACACCTCAAACCTAAATCTACATACAAATAGGTTAAATTTGAGTGTCTTTGAAAGGTTTGCATTTTGCTGTTTTTGTAAATTTAATACTCAAGCCTCTACCTTTTTTTTTTAAAAATAAAAATCATATTCTTGTCCTGTTCCAGGTGTACCGTCAGGACTGCGAGACGTTTGGGATGGTGGTGAAGATGCTCGTGGCTAAAGACCCCAACTTGGAGAAACAGCTGCAGGTTCCCCTCAGGGAGAACCTCGGGGACATCCGCGAGCGTTGCCTGGAGGACCTCAAACACTTCATCAGCGAGCTGGACGAGGTGGTTCGGCAGCCAGAGCCCTCCGTCTGTGACTCAACCACTCCTTCCGCGTCCCTGACGGGCCATAAACTTTCAAAGACCGCAGTCAATAACAGCTCATCTTACTGACTCATTGGACTGATCTGCTCCATTAACGTGAGCGTGTGCTTGGCAGGATTAACGGCTTGAATTCAGGACTGCTAGGCAACATGAAGAACGGCTCCGCAAGGAGAGAGGATGCATTATATGTGGGAATGAACAGTGTTATTTTGGAACTGCCCATTTCTACCCTCAAGTTCTCTTTGGGAAGATGATTATAAGATATTCCTAAAAAGTTTTTGTTATGTTCTTTCTGTCAAATTTTCAAAGCGTTTTCTTTATTTAAGAGTACTGACTTCATTGTGGAAAACTGTTAACAGTGGGGTTAATTACTCAACCTTTTTCTTGTGTAAATAGTTCTCCAGCATGATCACACTTTTTGTAATTTTGCAACCCAGTAAATTGTTTTTTGTAGCCGTCTGATATATGACATGGTGCTGCTAAATTCCTTGTATAAATTTCTGTAGAATTGCAAGTTGACTTCCTTCTTCATTTCCTATACTTGTGCCAGAAAAAGCTGCGCAAAGCCGGTTCATTTTGATCACACGGAGACATACAGTTGCTTCCACAAAATGGAGGTACCAGTCAAGTTTACATGGACCTTCAGTTAAATTTTATGGTCATCACAGAAATATATCCCTTTTAACATATTTTTAAAAATAAATTTCAATAAAACCTAGAGTCACAACAACACAAGGGTTATAAAATATCTCTCTAAATGAAACACAAATGGAACACATTCTGAAGCTTTGGAGAGAAATATTTATTACACGCATCTTTACACCACAAAGCATTTTGCTGGTTATGTCAAAGCAATGGTAGCGAACAGCTGAACTGAATATGGAAAATGAAGGCGTGGCTGCCAGTCGTTTAATAATTTGTACACCAATAGTGAGCACTGTGGAATGCATGTTGTGGCAAATGTTGTTGAGTAATATGGCACTTTGCTGTCAATCAAACGGCACCTTCTTTGTTGTAAAATCTTAACAAGGGATGTTTTTTTTTTTTTTATTATTACAACTGCTATTCTTTAATCATACACTTCAAACAAAACAATTCTCAAATCCGTGTATATAAAAATACCAGTATTAAAATCTTAACTTAGTATATACATTTTAATTTTTTACTATTACGCATTAAATAATTATTTGGTTAGCTCCTATTTTCTACTTTAATTATCAACCTCTGTGTACAATAATGTTTTAAAGCACACAAAGATACTGCTGTAAAACTAAAGAAATGAAGGTTCAACATCTTCAATGCCAACTGTACATAATTTCCGTCCGAACTATTTAAAGAAAGGCTTCCAACTTTATCCGTCCATGCCTCTTGCGAGTGCTAAAATTCTGTATGACCAATATCTAGGCCAAATTCTCATGCACTTTGCACACACGCAAAAAGCGATTCTGACTATATGTTGCACAGATCCAAAATTTTCTTTGTCTCAGCGGGTTGAGCATTCCTTCCTTCAGTAGATGTTGGACTGAAATATGATATGCATCTTGACATTTGGCCATTTTACATCTGTGCAAACCTTTATACAGTATGTTTAGAAAATCTTGGCTGTATTGGTTCAACTAGTGCAGATCATAATCCAAATACATTCTGCACCGTTAAGAAATTATACAGTTCTTGGAGCGATGGCTCTTCCGGCGACCAGTCTGTGATCCATGGCTCTGGGAAGAGAGGGCTGTGACCCTTGTTGGGTAGTCCTCTGCATAATAGCGGCCGGCAGGTCGAGGCTGAGGAATTGGCTGGCCCAGAAAATATCCCTCCTCCTCAGAGTCCGATGATGAGGAAGAGCAAGTAGAGCACCAGTCGTCCTCCTCTCCGAGACCCATAAAATGCTCAGACCGTGGGTCTCTTTGTGTTGAGCTCTGAAGCATATAGTCAGATCGGGTTTGGGAGTAGGCCAGCGGCAGCCTGTGTGGGGGATGCTGTAGGAGCATGGCACCATATGCAGGGTTTACCAAACCCTGCTGCTGGGGCTGATATGGCCTCTGTGCTTTTTCCAAAGGCACCATGTGAAGGGCATTGTCCGAGCGGGTTTTGCGGCTCCTGTGGTGCCGGCCTTGCCGATGATGGTGTTGCCTGCTGCGCCCATGGTGGCTTGTTGGACGGGTTCTTTCCCTTCCGATTTCATCTGGGCAGTATGTTCTCCGTTGTGGCTTCTCACTCATGGGATGCTTTCTAATATTGACCTCAAACCCGTCATTATATCCATTGTCCACAGTGTCTTCTGAGAATTTGACCATCTGAGGGGGCCTGGATTGGGACTTGCTCCTCCTTAGAGCTGGAGCTTGTACAAAGGAGGGAGGGAGTCCGTCTGAATGTGGGGACAGTGAGAGAAGCCCTCCTGAAGGGCCTCCCCTCATTGCCAATGTCTCCTCCTCGTCTTCTTCCTCATCTCCCTTGTCCATGTTGAGGTTGAGAGAGTTGGCACTGTGGTGAATATGAGACGAATTAAACGTTCCCATGTTGCTCATCTTTTCGCAGTCATCTGCCACTGAGGGACCCTGCATGGAATGAAGGGTGTAGACTAAAGGCCTATCCCTCCCATCTCCATCTACTGATGCACCTAAAGAGAATGAGCAAAATATGTATTGTTAACATTTTAACAATTAAAATAAAGCATAAATGTATACATAAAACCATTACTCTTCTTACCAGTGATATTTGAGAGTGCCAGGGAATCCATGGAGTCTCCAACTCCCTTCTCAACCTTCCTCAGCTCATCAGCAATACATTCTAGGGAGTCTTCATACCACTGCCTGTTGTCTGGCCAGAAGGCCTGTCTTCCAGCCCCAGACCGATCTGGATCTTGGTCCAACTCCAGCTCTTGGATCTTTCTGGCACTGGCAGGACCTGGATGACTTCCATAGGCTGAGTCTCCCAGCCCATCTTGTGACTGGGCCCAGTACATTTCAGGCAGGTGCTTCTTGCTCATCAATCCTGGGCTATGACTGGAAGTTTGACTCTGGGTAGGACTGGTAGGGGTGGGAGAGGAGGCAGTAATCCCCATAGATGTAGTATCTGGCTTTAGCCAGGGATCAGAGATGCTTATTTGCCTGTTTCTGTCACTGGTGGGGCTGGGAGATTTTAGGCATGGCTGCTGAAGTTGATGTAGCATGCCGCGGTCACCAAATTTGAGAAGGAGCTGAGTCATATAGTCCTCATGCTGAGCCCATTCCTCTGGATCCTCCTCTCCTCCACCATCCTGCTCCTCCCGCTCCCTCCAGAACCTCTCCTCCTCCAGACCAAGACGGGCCAGCTTACGCCCTACAATATCAATGTCGCCCTCGGCATCTCCATCACCTTCACCACCATCCCCAAACTTGTGCTCAGGAGAGGGTACGGTGGCAGGAGGATTAAACAACTGCGACTGCCTCCACTGTTCCCCAGGCTTGCTGCTCTTGCCCATTCGAACACTGCGCCGAGATTCTCGTGAGCGGGCAGACTGGAATGCAGAATCAGATGAGTCTGAGGCATGAATATCTTCACCTTGGCTGCAGGCCTTTGAGCAATAGATGCGGCCTTGCTTAGGCAGGAAGGGACAGCCCAGCAAGGATGTCTTGCACTGGGCGCAACAGAAGCACTGGTCCGTGGCATGCCAGTGTACACCTTCATAGGTCATCTGGGCATGGTCAACGCCTAAACATTTGTGAGATAAAGAAAAAAAGGCATGTCAGCACTTCTACACAAGTAATCAAAGAAAGGCACCAAAAAAAGTGATTATTAGAAACACATCAAGTAGTACTCACCAATATTTTCACCACAGGCCTCACAGTACTCTGCATAGAGTGACTCAAAGCACCCACAGCAGAAGGGCCGTCCATCTTTCATGATGTACCGCTGCCCCCCTAGCATTGTCTCACACTCAAAACAGGCAAAGTGCTTCATGTGCCAGTGGCGACCCTCTGCTTCAGTGCACTCGTCTGCAAAGATGATCTAAAGAGAAACACGCATAGCATTGTCAAATCTGTTGAGTTCCAAAGGACTTGGTACTGACATTGCCGCGGGTCATTTTAACACTCTAAGGGTTGCGGGTAGTGTTACTCTGACTGCTGCTTACCTCGTCACAAGAAGAGCACCGAGGTTTGACAAGCTCGGCGTGGTGTCTCCCGCAGAGGATCTTGCCATTTTGGTAGAAATAGATCAGATCCACCAAGAGCTCTTGACATGTGGCGCACACAAAGCATGCTGGGTGCCAGCAGGGGCTTGGTCCTGCTCTTGAGGCAAAAATTGCCATCTCCCCTCCGTTGATTTCTCCGCAGCACTGCCAAAAAAAAAGCAATAACACATGACACTCATATTTCAATGTAGTATACAGTGATGACTCGGGGTTCATCATCAAGCCTGTAACCTTGCTTTTATGTTCAGTAATAAATGTGATGATCTTCTACATTGAGAATAATACTGTGAGAATACAAACAGCAACAAACGAACAAGGGAATGACATTTAAACAGTTGTGATACAGTTGACTGAACAGGTGACCATACTGAACATGCCAAAGGAAGTGAATCCTACAATGATCGCAGACATTTAATCTTTGTCAACTCAGTGGTGGTTTTACTTGGGTATAAAATTATCAGTCATTCATCGGACGCTGGCGAAAGATTGGCGCGTATTTTTGACCTGTGATCTTAAAGCGGAAAACACTGGCCTTGGTCCGGAATCAACAGATCGAATGACTCCACCGAGAATGTCTGAGCGTGCAGTCTTTATATAACCAAGCAGACCTATGAGACACCCATAGGCACATGTGGGTTAGCATGCCCAGCTGTTAACCATTATTACCAGGGCGGACAGACAGGGGCCTTGCATAGAGGGGTGTTGTGTATCCCTGGGAGGCACCGGGAAACTGAAGCCTGACAAAGTGTGTGTGAACATGTGTGGGTGGATGCGTGTGTGTGTACATCCAAATATCTTCATGATATATCTCTGAATACATGAACATGTGCTGTGGGGTTGCGTTTGGATGAGTGAGTGGGTGACAAGAGAGTGTATTTGCAGAGCTTATGTGGACACACATGTATGTCTAAAATGACTAACAATTGGTGTGCGTGTCCAATGGTGATCCTGTGAGTCGGTTTAGTGCGTGCGACCATGCATCCCTGTCTTAGGATCTGTGTTTGAGTAGTGACAGACTTCATCGGCCTGCCCAGGGTAGATTAACATGGCAGAAATTCATCTCCCCTTCCTGGATGGCTGAATTTGGCGGAAGCAACATAACACTAATATTTAAATTCGTTGCATTGTTTGGAAGTTTTTCAGAAATATGATCAAGGACAGCCTGAATGGCACCGGACGTCATGTTTAAAATAGCATCAACAAATCAACAGAATGAAACACGGATCAGGTTTTAGGATTGTTGCCATTCTTGTGTTTGTTCTCAGCTCGCTGTGACTCAAGCCAAAACGTCAAAACGGAGCCATGGGGTCTTTTTTTAAATCACATGCTTCCAAATGACTCCCAAATCAAGTGCAGTACACAAGACAGTACAGGTTTTTGGAAACAGATGCGGAAATCCGCCTGCTTCTCCCTAGAAAAAGACTTCAAACCAGATGAGCAGAGTGGTAATTAATGTAATTACGTCTGTAGATTTAGTATTATCTGCCACATACTGTGACTTGTTTGGAAAAATCTGGATTTTAAGACCCTACGCAAGAATTACTTATTAACCCGTTTATTTTGTTTTGCAGTCCGTCATGCTGCGATTTAAATGGGTGGCAGGAAATTGACTGAATTCCTCATGAGGAACTGGCTTCTCCGCTCGGCTTAAACATGAGCCTCCCAATTTCCCCGTTTCCTCTCTCGCCCTAATGAGGAAGTTTAAGTCCGTGATTAAAACCTCTGCATTAGCCAGTCGGGATTGTGCCTCGGGCTGCCGTGCGTAGGTATAGGACAGTGGGTGTCGGCTATAAATAGACAGACATAAAGACCCACCAGTTGGTTTCGCTTGTAGCTGTGATTGCTAAATGATGCAAGTGGTCTTCGTGCGCACATATGCATGCGTCGTGTGGCACTTACACTTTCGCAGCGGGTGTGCTGCAGAGCCCGGGGGAGGATCTTGGGCGTCCCCCTCCCCAGCGCCTCCCTCTTCCTCTGGGTGCTGAACATGTGGAGCTCCCTTTTCTCCTCCTCTGTTAGAGAGTGGCAATAACGCACCTGTTAAAAAAAAATAGAAAGAGGGAGAGTTCAATTTCTGGCTAAAAGAAGACGGCATAAAAATAGCACTTAAAAAAAAAACCTCCACTCATTACTGCTGATGGTTACGGCTTTCATCTCTGCATGCAACTTTGGGGGAAGAAGATCACACAGAGTCCATATATGGCTGGAAAAGGGTTTAATTAGAGCTAATTCCCCTCAAGGCTGCGCTGAAAGGATGGCGTGAGCGATACACAAACCCTTCCTCTGTGTTTAGAGATGGTGATGAAGGTTGAGATAAAAGGCCAAGACTGTCCTAACAACCAGCTCAGTTGTTCTCTAAACAACAGTAAACGCTGCCGGTGTGTGAGCTCACACACACGCACACACACCCAGTCTGCGAGTCTCTTTTTCATACACACAGGGTGCTTATCCCTCCTAACCACAGTTACGCAAGGAATCCTCCGTCAGTTTGCTTCCTCAACCTCCACGTCTGCCGACAAACATCATAAAACCGCTCAGTCAAACAGTGCGTTTGTGCGTCTTGAGTGTACCTATTGTGTGTCTTCCATGTGTGCACACGGAGACCACCTCAGTCAGCGGGCCTCCTCCTTTCCCTCGCCTCTGGCGATAACCCTCCACCATATCTCCTAATGTAAACTCTATTAACACAGATGTGAAAGGAGTGCTGGTTTACACACCATAAAGCCATTATGCAGAAGAGGCCGGCGTGCGCTTTACAGTCGCGGTGGAGGGTTGTTTTAGGTGTTTTTTTTGTGGAGGTGAAGGAATGCGGCTATTGTTTTAGCTTTACTAGGAAAAACTCGCAAGATTGTGCAGGCTTTACACAGCTGCTGGCTTTGGTTTAGTGAGGGTTAGGAGGCATTAAATGCCTTTTCTTGGACGTCTAGTATAACACTGATCGAGAGGGTAATCATCAGACTGCAATCGGTTTTAAAGCCCAAACTGAATAAAAAAAATGCTCAGTGTAAACACCTGAACCAGAATTAAGAGGCCCAGATGAGTGAAAAAAATGTACCATCTCAACTAGTGAACTTTCTGCCCTAATTCTTTCTGGCACCCTTAGCTAGATAAACGTAAAAAAGAGGGGATGTACTGGACTTCCAAGCTCAACTGGTTCTCCATGGAGGACTTGTTTTTCATACATTCACACATTTAACCCTATAAAACGAATGTGCACTTTGGATTACCGTAACTATCAGAATAATCCAGGTTTCCAAAAGATGAGATGTTGTGCTTTACGGCCAATATCGTGCCATTACTGTAATTTCACTTGCGCCTCTCCCGAAAGGTTTTAATCTCTTATAACATGCAGTATTTTGTAAATGACCACCAGATATTACAAGTTCTGGGAAACAGGTTAAAACCCTTACTCACAGGACATCTTCTGACCTTTTTAAAATATGTAAAAAAAAAAAAAAAGTCACATTTTGAGGCTTGGGTATTAAAGGGTTAACAAACTAAACATTATTAGACACAGAGACTCAAAGAAACCACAAGAATTGATGCCAAAAAGTAAAGATATGCACTGAAGAACGATTTCAATAAAACTTGTGAGTTTAATGTAAATGTAAATGTCAGTCAGAGTTATTGGCCATGTATATATGTACACATACATGGAATTTGCTCCCTGCATTGAACCCACTCTTAGGTGCACACACAAAGAGAGAGTGGTGTGCACACTTGGAGCAGTGGGCAGCCATACAAGGAGCACTGGGAGCAGTTTTATTGGGTTGGGTGCCTTGCTCAAGGGTACTTCCGCTATGGGCGTAGAGGTGATCCAAACTCATAACACTGGAAATGAGGCCTCTGGCACTTCATACTGGATTACAACAAAAACTGGAAAATGCAACTTTTTAGCAGCTTCCACTTTCCATTAGGAGTCATATCAAGGTGATGCTTGGCACATGTAAGACTTGGCTTAGTTCTACACTTTGTTGTTAACTGCTGGTGGTTATTTCAGTAGTGAAACACCAATATTAATGAGACTGCTAAGGTACTTGTGCAGTTATTTCAATCAGGTATGAAAAAAAATGAATTGCTCAGTAAGTATTTTAGTAGCAGCAGCAGCAGCTCCCTTTCCCAATCTCATTCCCTCACACCCTGTCATCGTCTCTCTCTCATTATCTCTACCTCGTTGTCGTGCGGCGGCAGCTGGTAGAGGAGCTGTCGGATCCTGTGCTTCTCTCCCGGGCTGTTGACGTACGGCACCTTGTCCTCTGGCAGACAGGAGAAATACATCTGGACCTGGAGGACGGAAGACACGTGAGTGAACTTTAGCGGAGAGGGAGCGGAGAGGAGGGGAGGACGGTGCTTTTGTTTTCAGTCAGGCAAAGGGAGAAGGCCAGCTGGATGTCTGGGTAGAGGGACTGCACACACAGCAATGCGCGTCTTTCTTTTCTGACACCGTGAGCCAAAATGTCAAGTCTCTATCCAGTCACAGGCGCCGAACTATAAAATCTCTACTCATACAAAGAGATGGCAAGGAGTTGTAAATGTTAATGCATGCTTTGGTTGGAGACACAAACTAAATTTTGTTCCTCTGTGTGCGATTTCATGAAAAGTAGGAAAATATGTGAGAACTCAATATTTTCTCACTGAGATCCTAAATATACATTTCTGAATGTAAAAATCCATATCCAGATGTTGGGCTTAGGCACGCAGCCCTGCTAGCAGTGGCGTACCACCTTCAAACCGCACCGAACGTGTTGTTTTTTCCAGTTATTTGTGCAGGAGTTTGTATTTTTTGGTGTGCCCGTACAAACACAAACGGAAAGACGGCGAGACGAACGGCAAATGTGTGTTCAAATGAAGTACCTGTTCGGGCCTGAGTCCTGGGGGCACCCAGGCGTACTCCTCCAACGCACATCCGGAGTCGTCGTCCGAGGTGGAGCTTCTCTGGAAGCCCACAGAAATCTTCCCCATCTTCCCCCCGGTGCGAGCCTCCATGTCTGGGCCTCGGGGTAAAGGGCGATCCCCTCTGTCGCTGCGCTCCAGGTTCATCGCACACGGGCGCTGTGAACGAAAACATTTAGGAATCGTCAATCACAGCATACGCCTTTCATTTTTACATTTCCTCTTTTCTTCAAATCCCTCTCCTCCTTGACGCTGATTAGCCGGGCGATACTGCCGATCTGGGATTTGTTTTGCACTTACTGTAAATTCCTTTTAAACGCCAGCAATCGCACATTTAGCTTTAATCTCTGCTCCCCAACAGCATAATTCCTTTTATCTCGGCGGTGTTTTGAGAGCTTAACGTAATGGCTTGAAAAATACGAGAAGGGTGAAGAATAAACAGAGAATAAAAGGTAATGTTCCTCTTCACCCTGTTACAGAATCCTTTCACAACTCAAACCTTCTCGAGTCAAGAATATGTTATTTTCCATCCCATTAGCGCGCCGCGTCATTCTCCCTCTGTTTATCCATTACAGAATCGTGCTCGCTTAAAACAGTGAAGACAAACTTAGGATGATATATAATGGAAAAAAAAAATCAAACCACCAATACGATGCACTTATTCATCAAGCATACACAACTCTTGTCTACAATTTCCTATTATGTGGCGTTGGAAACATCTGTTTAAGGTCATACATATTAGAGGCCTTATTAGGATCATTTCAGCGAATGGAGTCTCATCCAGTGCTTATACGGTTCCTTTAAACAGAGATTGTAAAGCTCTGACATAACGTGATGCAACAGATTGTTCCAGCTGTTGACCCATGACACATGTGCTGCTATCAAGGACTGGAGGCTGTGAAATAAACAGGATCATCTGTGATTTACAGCGGCGTGCACGCGGGGAAATTTGGGATTACACAAAAATTCAAAGGAATAAACCACAGTCTGCGACAATCTGTGGACAAACACAGCAGCAACACCGCTTTCAAACAGCTTTTGTCCTTCCTCCTTTACAAGCTGATAGCGGTCGGGCCGCTACGTGAAAGCGCGGGGGGGAATTAATCAGTCTTGTCGATTGTGCGTCTCCCGCCTGCGGCAGTAGCCCTCTTATCTCGGCGGCTGTGTTCTTCAGAGCCCTCTCAGGCCTGATAACAGGGCTTTGGTCTGGAGGTGTTGAGAAAGACACTTTTCATCGACCCTGCCTCTCTTTTGACATGCAAATCCGCACCAGAATGGGCCTCATTTGGGGGAAAACAGTCGGCGACTTCGCGCCGGCCCTCCAAACTGTATGTAGGTTTGATGTTTTACGCAACAGCAAAAGCACAATAGCTCTCTGAGGGACATTAGAGCCTTGATAGTTTCTATTGACTAGTAATTATGTAGCCAGTTAAATAAATGTTTGAGCCAAGCGATAGCCCCTTACTTAGGGGCTGCACCAAAATATACATAAATTTTTTATTTTTTATCAACCTTATATTGATTTTATATGTTAATATGTGTCGTTTTTAATGTCAAAATTTAAAAATGACTACCAATCGATGAGTTCTGTAAAAATAACTGGTAATTTGTATATTTATTAAGCTTTATTTTAGTACATTACCAGCTCTTTAAGTCATAAATAGTTAAAATTAACAGCATTTTGTGCTCAACTTTAATTTTTTTCCTTTTACAAGATTTGTAATATTTGACAACCCCCTCTAGAGAATTTATATCTTGCTTGTGCCCCCTCCATAAGTCAAAGATCAGCTCATAGTGCAAACTCTGTAGGAGGCAACCCTGTCAGCTCGGCTCGCCCTCCCTCCCTCCCTACCCCGAACCACGTGGCCAAACCCCAGCTTCAAGGCCGAGGGGAAATATTAGCATTCACCCCCAGAATTTGCATACAGTTGAATGAAGCCCGGGGCTTCAAAACACAGAATTTACAGATTAGAAACGCAGTTAAAAGTCCAACCGCGGCTCTTATCACGGGACAAAAGGGTATTTGAGTGTCGCTTTGTTCTTCAATGACTAATCTATCAGGTTTTATGGTAGGATAGATAATGTTATCACTCAGAAGCTTTTCTTTACCTGTTCTGCTTTATCTCATCTGGCCTATTGACCAGTAAGTGGCACTATTAGATGGAGGTAATTTATTTAGGTCACAATATTAATGGCACTATGGTTTGAGTCATTAAATAAATATAGGATTATTTGTACATCCAAAAAAAAGGAATATTAAATCGCACATTTTCCCGCCATTTTCTGGACTTCATTGAAACATTACAGGGTATTGATGTTAAGTTTTATCACTGATTAACATTGAGGTAACCCCAGTTGAAGTATCGGGGATGCAGAATTTCCTTTTGAGATGCAAAAACCCGCGAGTGCAAAGCGACTGCCTGCCCTCCGGCTCCCTCGCCACCCATCCCTGCAAGTTCCAGGGAAAAGGTGACTGCGGATTCCTGAGCCAACACACACACAGCAACTCACATTTCACCATGTCACCTCTTGGCAATGACACAATGGCCGTCTTTGTCGAAAAACAAAAACAAAATGTCCACCTATTCCTCCTCTGAACTCGGGCCGCAGACGAGACGCGACAGGGGGAAGGTTAAGGGGGTTAAAAAGGGAAAACCTTTTTTTTTTTTTTTTTTTTTAACGAGTCACAACACTCGGTTTGTGTAAACACGGGCCAGATGTAGCCGACCATGTGTGCCTCCCCCACTTAACTGACACTTTTCAGGGACCTCTCCATTGCTAAGGAATTGGTTAGTCTAAGGTGTTATTTTTAAATGTATCACATTCACTAAATGTGAGAGGATATGTATTAAAATATTAAACTGCTAAAACAGTTAACAGCTTGAGTTTCCTGCAGATAATTTGAAAGACCGATTTCTGGACCGGAGCAAGTATATTAAAGTCTTATTTTTCCTAAATGTCTTGCAGTTTGCTTTGGGAAAACCATTAAATTGTGGAGTTCAAAGGCCGAGGTCATTGCTCTGTGACTGCTGAGTGTTATTTTAAGGCCAAATGGGTGTCAGGGGGTGCACAGGAGACTTAACACAGCTGGAGTGAGACCACCTGCACAGGCACTATTATGACTGTACACACAAACACGATGAGATGAGACCTAGGCTTAAACACCCACGTACATGACGTGCACACAGTATCCTCCTCATCAACAGATCTCAGTAACAATGAACTTGTGCAAGGACAATAGAGCTTTAAAAGTGATTTTTCAAAATCAAAACTCCTTCTGCATTTAAGTTTCCATCTTCCTCTTACCTCTAGGAAAAGCATTTCTCTTTCCAACTTTGCACAAAACTCTCATTCACTTCCAAAGTCTCCCAGTTAAACAGCTCCCCAGCTCTGGCTGCATGTCTTCAGCATCAAGCTCAGTGGATCCGCGCTCTAATCACATCCAGATCTCGCCCAGTCGGGAGAAAGTGACCGAGCAAATCCCCTTCCCTCCAGTGTCTTAGACAGTCGGCTTCGGGGGGGGGGGGTCTCCAAGAGAGCAACTCGTTCAGCAATCCAAAATTTTAAGGTCCAGAGAGCGCGAAGAAGGAGGGCAGCGAGGTGACGTCTCTATCTGGAGTGGCCCCGCTGTGAGTGTGTGCTCTTGGGGCAGCCAGGCCTTGTCAGCCCCTCCCTCATTCCTCCCCTCCAGAGCAAATCGCCGGCCGCCGCACTTCAGTCACACACTTCAGAGTCAACACCCCCCGCCCTCCCTATCTCTTACGCCCCTTCCTCCACTGGTACAACACTCAACTCTGCAACTTCCCCCCCGCCGCCTCCTAACTTGGCTGCAGGACTTCTGAGAGCCAGATGACATGTCCACTCTTTCTCTTTGTCTCTTCCAGCCGATCTTTTTCCCTCTTACATTTTTCTCCTATCAAAGCAAGACATCTGTAAATCTGCCACATTCGATTTGTGTCAACTTTTGACTTGGAGTTGAAGCTTTAAGGCAGCCAGAAAAGTACATTTGTCTCTTATTCATTTGAAATAGTCATATGAGGTCGTCCTCACTTCCTTCCAAGATGAAAATCCTATTTGTAACGCGACTGACTGCATGCTCCTGCTCTCCCTGCCATTTACGGTCCCCTGCGGCCACCCGGTCGGATGCATCTCAAGTCATTTGCTTTAACAATGTCACATTAATTTGTACTCGGCTGCTGATTAGATCACACGGTGGTTAGTGTGTTCTCGTCCCAGCTGCTCCATTATCTTGACAGCAAAAATTGACCGGCCGCATGCAAACCTGCTTTTCATCATAAATGCTGTTAGATGAAATGAGGCTTGGTTTTAGACAACACAAAGCTGAGACAAATTGTGGTGATTTAAACGCAGATGACTTATTTGGCCACTAGGACCAGGAGAAACAGGCATACAAAACTGGCTAAGTCACCACTGTGTTACCTTAATCAGCCCTAGATAGTCACTTAACAGACATTTATTGAAGTAAAAAGCTTTAAATACATTAAGCTAACTTGCTAGCTTTTGTAGCAGACACAGAGCAACTTCAGAGTTATGTTTGTGACTCGCTCATGAATGAAAACCCAATACTGGGTCTACTTTAAGTTCTTTTTTTTTAGTCTTGACCAACCATTGAGAAAAATATTTGGACCTAAATGCTTTAGCCAGTTGCTAACTATGTCTGAAAACCAAAACAATGAGCTAAAAGTCGGTACAAAGGCTTTTTCAGGCATATATTCACAAGGTCCACAATTTATATAAAAAAAAATTGATTATAGTGACTTTATTTTTTTGTTTGGCAACATATTAACACCTGACGATCTGTGTCCTCTATGTGTTGGGGGGTTTCTGAATCACTTAAAAGCCACTAGCCCATAGTAAAACCCCTTGTGTCTTGTTTGGTGTTCCTCCGGTTTAATCTTCACCATGCTTCCTCTCGAGTCAGCCTCATCCATCTCAAGAAATTCTCACGCAGGGGATCCGTCTGTTCGCCCCGTCAATGACTTCGCCGCCCCCCTTCCCATTTTGCAGAGCTGAATGAGTGAGAGGAGAGGGGTCCCCTGTCCTCATCTCTCACTTCAGCCAATCACAATGACGTTATTGTCACAGAACACTTCACTTCAGGAAACTCCCGGCAGCGAAGAGCTTTGTTCCACAATGAGATACGTGATGAAGTTGACACTTGTAATCAGTAAAATGCAAAAAGTTGCGCTTACTGTCTTGAAAAAGGTGCAAAAAAAAAAAAAAAACACTGCCAAAGAACGATCTGCATACAAAACAAATTCACTGGATGAGACTGGGGTAGTCTGATGTGATTATTTGGACAAGCTCTGCCACCATCCGTCATTGTGAAAGGCTGAAAAGCAGCAACAGCTTCATTTGGAGAGTCAAAAATGACAAATGAGTTTGCTCAATTGTCCGGCAGACAAAGACGTCCTCTCCTCTGACAATCCCACAGAGTCCCTCGCGGAGGGGGCAACAGAGCTGTTTGTCACATGCCAGATTACCTGTTACAAATGAGAAAGGGCTCCGTTAGCTAATTAGCTTAGGAGCGCGAGATAGAGAAAGAGATTCTCTGTACGCTTAGAGATGGGACTTCTCTATGTGCTTTGCCAACACGGCCTTCTTTCCAGGCATACCAATGCATATTTGAAACTGAGAGAGGAGACGGAGGAGCTTGGCAGTCCAGTCAAGAGGGTAAACCTTTCAGAAAAGCTCTTAAGTTTTCCACGGGCCTTGGCACCGCTCTGCAAAAGCCACTTTGTGTTTAACCCTTCGGAAAGATATGCATTAAGTTTCCTGAGATATTTATCTGGATATGCATTTCAAACGCTCCGCAAATCTTATTTCAGGTAGCCGTCCAGAGAGGAAAACCTCCATTTTGTTTGGGACAGACAAGTGCTTAATTCAGATAATGAAAACGGGCAACGAGTGAGTGAGGAATGCTCCCGCGTGAATAGAGGACAGGTCCGAGGATGAGTGGCTTTATCCTTGACAATAGGCAGATATCAGCCTTTCAGTCCAGGCTTGGGCTTGTGGCCAGAGGACTATGGTTCTTTAGAAAACTCAAGAGGACAGTTGACCTTGCCGTCTCCACTCCTTCCTCCTACCAGAGAAAATAAGTTCTCTCAAATTTTCTTGAAAAGTCGTAGGTGCTAATTCAATCTATTATAGCTAAAGGACATAGAAAGAGATGCCTAACTTGCATTGTTATTTCTATTTTAGAGTTTTTCTAAAGGCATCTGAACTTGTAAGACTTTGACAGGAACTGTCTCAAAAAAATAAATGAAGAAGCACAATGTTCTACAGGTTCTCCTCCTTTTTAATGAGTCTCAGCCTTTATACGACTGATTCATGTATCAGCACTCTGAAAAGATATTAGACATGCGCTGAATGGACGATGGCTGGTTTCATTCACATGTCCGGGGCTAATGAGCAGGAACTTACTAATGGAGGGTTTATACAGTGACCTCTGATCCCAAGCGTTTAGTGCACGAGCACGAATGCGCAGAAATCAAAAACAGAATTTTCAACGTTGTAAAAAAACGGCGAGCGCTTACAAGCGTTATTTAGAATGATCTCATGCTGATTCTGAGCAGACCGGAGCTCAAATTAGAAACTTGTAAGAAGTTATTCCTGTTACAGAATTCTTTGATGAGCCCTTGGCTGATATCCAGGATCAAATAAAAAGAACGGTACTGGCCCAAAAATTGCTCAAACCCTCTGTAAAGTCAGAAGCAATCTGGACTGAAGCCCTTTGAAAGTCTCTCAAAGGCCTTTCTGAGCAGAGTTTTTTTTTTTTTCCTTGGCAAAAAGCTTTGGACCGGGGTTCAGACAAGATCTAGTGGCCTTTTCTATACTTGAAATCCAAGACCAAGTCTAGACTATACACTCACTGCACACACAAACCCGGCACACTTACTCACTCCATCTGGCTGCACATTTCATCTATCTGTTGGAGCACAACTCAACTGGTAATTTGGCCTTTTTGTAACCTTTACTGCAGAGGGAAAGTCTACAATGCAAACATGCCCTTTTTTTTTTTCCAGCGGTGTGCTTCTTTATTGTTGTTTATAATGCTCGTTCACACCTGGACTCTACCGGCGGCACTTTATCCCCAGGAGGCAAATAGGTTTAACTGATCCCTTAGAATGCAAATATCAGGGGAGACGTCCCTTTGGTTGTTCAAAACCGAAATCAACAAGGACATCGACATGTCTTGACTTGTTATAGGACAGGTTGTCATAAAAGCCAAACTCAAACAGAGCGTGGAGGCCATTCCTGATGTTAGAAAAAGCGTAAAGGGCAAATACATGATGAAATGTACGAGATTGTGCAAACCACTGTTGGGAATTAAAAAGAACACAGGCTTTCTATGGTAAAGACGTGGTCTACAATGGTGAATTTCAGTGTTAATCATATTTCTAACCACATCTTAGGATAGAACTGTTCTAAAAAGTCAGCTGTTTTCTACTCACTGACATCTACAAGAAAAGTTCCTAAGTAAGCAAGTAACACTGCAGGAACAAAACTCACAAGTCCAGACATACATCTATATTTGAAAATGAAACATGTTTTTCAGCTGAGAAATGTCTTGTGAGACTTATGATCCAGTGCTGAGTGCATTTCTACTTTTTATGGCCCCGTGTCATATGATTTAATTCAATTTAACCCTGCATCTCGACTGTGTCTATTTCTGATTCTAATCTGCAGAGTCTCAAATAAGGCATTTGGCAATCGCTGACAAACCAGTTCACACGCATAAAGACCTCACAACCACATCTCAATTCCATTACAATTCCCCCCCACACACTCAGCCCCATTCACGCTGACAGACACCTCTCAGCAGCCTTTCACACCAGGAAATGGATCTTTAGCCCTCGCTAACAAGGCCCACTAGCTCGACTCGCTGCCGCATATCAGGCCTGTGGAAGTGTTGCTCAGTGGTCTCGCCACATCAGTGTTAATATTCCTTGACACTCCCAGGCGGAGGGTGATTCAAGTTTCTGGTCATAAAACCCTCTGCTGAGATTTGTTAACCACTGCAGGGTGTTACCTACACACCTCCGGGACAATAGTAGGAGCAGTAAAGAGAGCAATAAAATGCAGGAAGTTGTCAGCAGTGATTGGAGCATTGGTAGGGTTTGAGTTGGGAAGTTTTGGGTTGGATTTGTCTCGTTCTGAATGGTACTTTTCGTTTTGATTTTGGATGGGTTGCCATGAAACTTTTTTGAGCCCAGTCTCACTGACTTTGGCAAAGTAATTGTCATGGACATCGGTGACTTTTCATTTTGTGCCATTATTTGGTTGATGTTGCTAATATTTCGGTGCTATAGTCACTTCTTCTTCTGCTGTGCTTGCTGCTAATTGGTGTAATTTTTAAGTACAACAGTGAGTATTATTTAAAGGGGAACTACCTGTTTTTTTACAACCTGGACCTTATTTCTGGCATAAAATACGATCATATACTCACCCATGTAACTCTGGTGTCATTTGAAGTCTTTCCGGATGATGATAACTGGTAACTCTGGACTCAACGGGCAATAGCACTAGCGTACGATAACAAAATATTGGTGAAATGAACAAGTTTCGCGGCAGATAATGTGTTATTTAGAGGCTGCTTTTCGGTGCCCCATTCATTAACACTATATGGATATACGCAGATCTAAATATCTCCCAAAGGAATACAAATTACACAAAAGTTATATGGGTGAGTAAACAACCGTATTTTTCTGCCAGAAATAAGGTCCAGGTTGTAAAAAACAGTAGTTCCCCTTTAACATCAAAAAGTTAGCATGAGCCGTTGTGAGCATGTTGACTTCTTAGATTTTAGCGACAGTGTACCTACGCAAAACTTTGCAAAGCTTCGAGCACAGCTGGACTTCAGTTTTGGTAGAGGTTAAAGGTAACTGTAATTTATCTCTCGATACACATTTTTTGTTTTAAACAGCCTGACAAGACCTAAAACCTTTGCACGCTGATCTTAGGTCTACAGTCGGAGTTTGTGCTTTCTCGTAGAATCAATAAAGCTATCTGGATTTTTTTGATTTTGGAAACCAAAGCTGACTTCAATCACCAGCACACGTACCATTCATTCTCTTCCAAATGGTTTCGCCTGTCGTTGCAAAAATAAAAAATGACCACTTCTTCAATGCAGCTACTGTTTAGCCTTACATTTGTATCTGTCAGTCTTTATTGTGCTTTCAGGGCCCAGCCTATATCCCTACATATGTACCCAATTATTCTAACATTCAAGTGGATTTTCTGTAAATCCCCTCCCTACTCACAGACTGATTAGAGTATGTAGAGGAATTATGCTATTTCAAGGGTAGATGGGGTTGTCAAAAACAGTGCAGTGGCTTCTCTTCTACATTATTACTGCTATTTTTCATGATTTGGCAGCCGGCCCCGTATAAAGAGCTTCATACTGTACGTGCCATTACCTGAATCCAACTGCATGTGAGTCCTAGATATCCCTGGAGGCTGAAATGTCTTGCCAAGCCAGAGTATCCTCTTGGATACGGTGTTTCATCAGACTATTTAGGAATTATACATCCACCATAGAAAAACAACAGATGATAGATGAAGATTAAATGTAAATACTCTGCGATATCAGACTACGACTGCACTGTATGCGTGCAGGACTTGTATTACTGCATAAACCTGGAGAACCTTATGAACAAATCAGTGATCATTCTTTGTAACCACAAATGACTCTGGGAGTAGGAATTTGGCTCGGTGCAGTTTTTTTTTTTTTTTTGAAACGCAACGTGAGGTTTCAATGTCACGGTGTCCAACACAAGTCCTACACCTTAAGGAGTGCAATACAATGTACACAATGTTCTGCCTACTGTGTTTATATTTTTCTTCGGCACATTTGAGATGTGCTTTTATGTATATTTTGCACCACGTGAGTCTCTTGGCTGTGAAATATAAATGCTAAATTAGCAGGAAATAAGAGAGAACGTCTTACTGCTTCAGCGCAGAATTCAAATATAAATAAGAAACGCACTGTCACAAAACTTTAACAGCTCTTCGTAAACTACACAAAGGTGCTGTGGTCACGGCGCTACATGTGTGTATGTGTGCAAGAGAAAAGAGAGCCTTGCGCGTCCCATCCAGCTCTAATTTGATATTGTTAAGTGATGCATTCCTTCTTTAATAAAAGCCAGAGGACATTTTAACCACCACTTTGAAAGGAGCGTGTGTGTGTGTGCGTGTGTGTGTGGTTTTGAAGAGTCTTAATAAAATCCTAGGCTGCTGCGATCACGTTGCCCAGAAGAGAAAGAACAGGCAGATATTTATAGCTGGAACAGAGAGATGAGCGAATGACTGATTATTATAAATGAAAAATGTATAAAGACCAGGTTTTCTTGCTTATGGTTTTAGGAACTGCTTCACTTCTCTAGAAAAAAAAGCACAGATTTTGTGATACGGCAGCTAATATACACTGTAGAAAGTTTAATAAAAGATGAATAGACATTTATTTCCTAAGAAAAAGTCACAAATAGTGTGGTATTAGGATAGGATAATGTTTTGACCTGTTGTGAAAGAAATGAAACTGACACCCTCTGACAAACTTGTTATTTTATTTTTACTGGCCGCCATATTAGTGAGCTAAGTATGATGCACTATTGTTATTACTATTATGATGGATGCTTAACGTATCTGCGACCCACGTTTCAGCCAAAAGAAACAGACAAGCCACGGTTTTAATGAGACGTGCCACTCAAACTTGACGTGAGCATGAAAAGCAAACCCATTAAAAACAACAAAAAGATAAATGTAAACGTGAAAAAAGAGCTTCATCTGATGACATATCCTGCAAGGCCGGCAGAAGCGTTGCATCACATTCGGTATGGGAAAGCTGTTTGTGAATGTGTCTGCGTGTGTGTGCATGTGTGTACGAATCCTCCATGAATTTTGTGTAAGTGATAGATGTAGGCCAGGGATTGGGGTTGTGTACACAGAGGCTTAATGACAGGACCCTGGAGGGATGGCACACCAGTCAAGCGGAACAGACAAACGCACACACACTTACATGTGCACACACACACACGCATAAACCATCTGTGCATTACACAACCAGCACCCTCACTTTCCCATAATTTAGCATTGGAAACACAACAAGAGCTGGGAAAGACGGGTCTGACCAAGTTTGCAGCCCGAGGCACATTGTCACACTTCAGTTTGGCCTACATTGGTTGGAACAGTTCTCAAGGCAGCGTAGTGTCAGAGAAGGGTGTGTGTGTGTGTGTGTGTGTGAAAACCATATAGCCTTTAGTTCCACAACAGATTTCTAAAGCACTTTCTGTTTAGCTTTATATGCGCCACCGAGAGAGATTTTGAAAAGCGACAGATAACAAGACAGCTGAGCGATATCAGCTTAGCTCAGCGCTGCGACGCTAACATTTTGGCGGCGGGTTTGGATGCCACGGGGGCGACAGATATCGAGGCTACGTGCTATATGAAAGTCGCTTTGAGCCCTGCGCTTAAATAAACTCACTATCACAGGGAAAGTGGCGTGACTGGCCATTTTGCGGAGTGTTTGTCTCCCTCCCCTCCCAGGGACTGCGGTTGAATTTGGCCAGGCAGCCTCTGTTGGCATTCCACACTCACCCTCGAGTAGCGGGCCTGAGGTTCACGGGTAAACAGACGAACCGTTTGGTGGGCTCGCTGTGTAACTTCGGAGCCTGTCTCACCCTCTCCCTGTCTGTCGCTTCCCTCCAAACCCCCACTGCCCTTGTCTTTCCTCTCAGCCAGCCATATCCTCAGTTGGCCTCTCTGTTAATTCAGACCTACCTGACAGTTCTGACTAAAACCTTCTGGGTTTACTATCAGTCTCGCTCGGCGACGGGCTTTGCTCTCTAAACACACACTGAAGGCTAATCTGCAACAGATGGAAGACGAACTGGGCAGGAAGTAGTATAAAGGGATATACAGCATATTTGTACCCCTCTCAACCAAACGATAGGGTTTCAGCAAAGTTCCAAGCAAAGCCCGGGGAGGGTTGTAATGATGTGCACAAAGGCGGCTCCTGGGGGGCTTAACAGCACATATTGCTTGGAGATATAAGCTGTTCATCCACAGCCAGATGTAAGAAAGGCTCTGGGTCCTGAGGGAACATGCTAACACACTCATTCACACACTCCCAAACACACATGTAAAGCACTCAATAAACAAAAACACATGCAAGCACACAAATGTGCACTGATTCATACACACGCACACACAAACAGGGCCCCACATGTTGCATTTCATGGGTGGCTGGTTAGAGATAATGAACGCGTTGGCCTCCAGTTTACTGTCTGGCTTCTGAGGTCATTTGTGTAAACACAAGAGACATTTATTTACCACCTCATTAATGCAAGTGGCAATTTAAGCTCCTTTTCACAGGCAAAAGAAAAAAAAAAAAAAAGGATCGAAACGCAGACAACAGTCAAATCACTGTTTGTATTGGTTTCACGACAAGCAGCTGGAAAGCCCCAAGCTTTCACCAGCTAACCTCTATGGATAAATATCTGTTCCATTCTCTTGGAGGCAAAATAGTCCAAACTGAGGAGAATACTTTCTTGATTACCTGCACAGGCCATAAAGGCAGTAAGGGGCTTGTGTATTGAGAGGGGAATGAGATGGGAGAAACTAAAGTATGTCTCTTATAAATGTTGCAGAGGAGGCCCCTACCCACTAATGACTGGCACTGTTTGTGTCAAACCGGTATTTACAGATTATTGGCTTCTTAGAGGCAACTAATGTTGAAGCTATAAACACACTACTGACATGGAGTCACCCTTTTAATTGTTGACTATATTTGTATAGTCTATATCTCCATTTTTGGTCTCCACCAAATCCCAAGGGCACACGGGCGCATGACATGATGACAAATTTTCAGCTGAACCTGGATTACAGCAGACGTGCAGAAGGTGCAATTTGTGGACGCTTGTGGGCATGCCTATGCAAAAAGTCACCAGCATTACTGTTTGATGCCGCACAACGGGTACTTTTTTTTATTTTTGCTGCCTGCTGTGGCCAATGAGATTGATGAGAGTGAACCAAAACAATGAAATTACAGGCCAGCAAGCAAAAACAATCAGCTGATTAACAATGAAAACACTTTCTAGACCTGAGAGGAGCTGCAGAGTCAGGAGTCACAATTCTTTCTGGGTTTGTCGCTAAAACTGACCCCTTTAACTTTGCACGTTGTCATTCGATTGTTTTTATTAAAGATACTTATTACAGCAGCTTTAAACACTCTCACTGAGAGCCGGACTCCTGCAATTACTCCAACTAAAAGCAAATGTGGAGCTTTTGGTGAATTCGGTGAAAATCCTGTAATTTTCCCCCACCCTCACTTATGGTGTATTTATCACAACATGCCATTTCCTGACTCCGGGTGGTATCAGATTGGATGGAGCCATTTCTCCTCTGAATGAATTAAGAGGCTGGTGTTCCTCTGGGATGATGTGAGGCAACGCGGAGATGTGAAAACAGATAGGGGATGTCCCCCAGAGACCTCAGCAGAGACAAGAGACCACCCAACCTAATGTTAGCTAAACGCTTGATCACAAGCCTCGACTTCGGCCAGCATTTCTCATGTAACTTTAAATGTCTTCTCCGCTGCATCTGCTCCGGGTTTACTTAAAACGGACTTGTGAGATTTATGAGAACGTCCCGTGCCATTCCAGGCTTCATGCATATTGAAAGAAAGGTGAAATGGTGAAGCGAAAGGGAGGCGAGAGTGAGAGAGGCGAGATGGAAATGCAGCGAGAGGAGCAGAATGTCCCTGATTAGGCCTGAGTGCACACATTCAGCTTGGGACCTCGCCTCAGCCTCAGGAACACGGCGTCTAACATATGACACCAATTTAGGGAGGAAAGGCTGAAGCCAAGACATGTTTTCTGGTGCACACACCCAAACACTGATCCCAGGATCACAAATATTAAGTTTTACCGTATAATGAATTGGAAAGTTGTGATGTTTTCGAGCATCTTATTTACTTTAACTTCATGCCAAAAAAGGGGTAGGTGTTGCTGATATTTAAAATTGACTCACAAATCTGCTTTTCTCTAACAGCTGAGTCTATTTTTGACACTGGAGCGATGCATTTTTCACGTTATCTCGTGGGTTTATTAGAAAGGCTGGGTCTTCAGCTTCAAGTGAAAAAATCCAAAGCCGCCAAACATCAAGCTGTTTTCACAACAGCGACACTGTACGAGTGATGTGGCCCATCCACCCTGAATCTGTTATGGAGACCTTTTATGTTTTTTTCCCAATCAAAAACAAAACCGAAAACTATCATTTGTGTTCCGCCTCAGGGTGGTCATTTGAATAATTACGTGGTTGTTCTTGAGCGATCTTCCTATACGAGACGCTTCTATCTATACTGTTTACTTGAGCTTTAAAGCCTTTTAATTATTATCATCTAATAACCATCACCTTTAATGTCTGCAGAGCTGCAGTGGCTGGCGACTGGCAGTGTCTGGGCAGGTGTGTGTGTGTGAGTGGCTTTAATCATCATCAAATAGAACAGTGTGTATAGGTAATTAAGTTGGTGCCAAATCGACTCTCACTCGCAGGCATCGAGGTTGGGAGCTCCCGACAACACCTCGGTTTTGCGTTGCTTAGCTGCGGGCAACTTTATTTCGGCTTCGCTGCAAGTTTTGACACAGAAGTGAGTGCAACTCCCTCTCAGAGTCCATTACTCAGTGTCTGATATTCTTCTAAGCCCCGGATTACTTTCCTTCCCACAAGCTGACCATAATACCAGGCTTGTGGAGCCAATGTGGCCTGCAGGGTTTGGTCTGAAACCACTCAATGAGCACAAGGATCATGATTAGTGTTAGCAGATCAAGGACTCATGTCCCAGAGCCCCCACACGCACATGAATGACCTGACCGAGACTGAAGCCTGACAGGCGTTTAAAACACACGTAGTTAAAAAGCAAAAAAAACTACATGAGTGCTGGGATACAACTAATTGAAAGCACTGTTTGCATGTAACCTCTCACTGCACAAGGGATACTGCTGATAGTTCTTCAGTTCTTCCTTGTCCTCTTTTCAGTTTCTCCTCTTTAGCAATGTGCCTTTCACAGTTCGGCCCTTCACACACGGGGGATAGCTGCTTGACAAGCATATATGTGTGTGTGTGTATATACATCTGTGTGTGTGTTCTGAGGTTTGGAATGATTTACACAACCCCACACTCGATTAATTCCCGTATGACAGAACAAACTCGCCTGTGTGTACACATGTTGGTCTTAGGTATAGGGTTGACTGAGGCGCACAGACAGAACAGTGTTGACTTGCTAATAGGTGGAGGTCTCTAGTTTTTTTTTTTTTTTTTTTTGCAGACACAGATGCAAACACTTCACATTTGCGCTTATGTTTTTTATTAGTTCCATTTATTTTATCTAATGCCAACACGCGCTCCAAGTCAAACACCGGGACTCAAGGAGTGTGTGAGTGCCGCGCGGCCTCCCCTGAAGTAGCAGGAAAACGACCTATAAGGACACACTATTAGTCTGTGTTTCTAATATTATGCAGAAACCTGCTTCAAAAGATTCATTAAAAAGTTGCAGAATTTCTCCTCGCTAATCCTCGGACTGAGTTTCTTCTGTTTCAAGCTCAAAAAAAAGGTGAACACAGCACATCTTGAGCTCTTCAAACAGCTTTACTGCTATGATCAGATGAGGTGTTTTAGCTGAGGAGCCAATGGCTCTAAATCCAGAACACACTCGGTCACTGAGCAAAAAGGTTTTCCAGGAGAGTGTCCAACAATATCAAAACAATCTCCAGGCTGGATTTCCTCTCTGGCATTCAAACCCCACCGGAGAGTGAGAATCTGGGTTGCACATGAGAAAAGCGAAGACATGTCATATGAGGTTTCGTCCTTCTAATCGACGGACACCGCTCTGAAAAATGAATCCGTCAATTTGCAAATTGTCCGTAAACAAACTGTCGGCAGGGCTGCAACAGAAAATCGAGCCAAAGCTAGACACGTTATTGTATGACATTGTCTGTCTTTTGTTGGAACCCAAAAGGCCATCTCCTTAAGATCTGCTTCACGTCCTCCCATCTGATTCATAACCTCCTCAGCGAGAACATTTTCCTCCTGTCCCTGCGGCGACAAGTTTAAACAAAATCAACCTTTTCACCCTGGCTGTCATTTGTTTAAACAGCACAAGCCTTCTATCAAACATCACCATTAAGTACACAAAGGGCTTTAATTGTGGGGAATTTGGGGAAATATTTTTATTTGCTTTCTCGGGAGAAAACTGATACCACTCTTGTGACTGCGTCAGAGAATACAAAGCTACAAGCCAGCTAGCTAAGCTTAGCACAAACAACGGGAAACAGTGAATTATGACCCCGGTTCTGTCCAAAGCTAACAAAATCCACTTCAAACAAACATAACCCATAAGAAATTATATCTTGATAGTCGTAAAAACTAAACAAAATACAAGCATAAGTGTGTTAGTTACTGCTGAACTGAGTGATGCTAGCTATTTTCCATTAGCCACTTTCAGACCACAAAGTTCTGGGTGCTCAAGGATTGCTACCCACTGGGGACAACTAAACACTTTCAATGGCTTTTTTTTTCTGCCTGCACCACCAGTAGGAATGGTGGTTGGCATAGCAACAACACACAGTTCTGTGCAACAAACAACAACATATATCATTTAAGGCTAGCATAAAGACCTGATTGCACGGCTAACGTTTTACCAGTGCTTACGTGGATTTTTAAGATGCTGCATTAACACTCACAAAAGGAACTATCACCATACATCCATCAAGGTTCCTCCTGTGAGGAGCTGCAAGAACTGTGATCGTTCTTAGTTCCTGCAGCACATCCAACACAGGGGACTTTTCCCACAAGCTCTAGGAACTATGAAAAGTTTCTAATGTCTGAAAGCACCTTCTGTTCCTAGTTTTTAGGAAAAGCTAACCGGCTACTGCCTTTAGCTCTGTAGGATATCTGAATTCCCAACACATTCTGCACACATGTTACGGTGGATCGTAGACAAAAGACCCTTTTCAGCATCTATTAAAGGCAATCAGTGGTGTATCCCATTCCAGGCAGTAGTCAAGCCAAGCATACCGATCATTTCAGCTACTGCCTGACTTGACTCTCCCTTGTGGTCCAAATGGCTGACCAATTAACAGCAGCTTAACTCCTGAGTCCAAACACCTATCTCTCTCTCTCTCTCTCGCTCTCTCTCTTTCACACACACACAAATGCGCAAACACATGAGCGGGGACAGACATGTGGACACACAGAAAAGCACACATCCATCCATGCATGCACACACGTATACAAAGTAATGGACACCCTGATCCACAAGCACTTACCACACACAGACAAGGACACACACGTACACACACACACAGATGCATACTCATTAACAAAGGCTTAGCAGTGCAGAGAGCATGCTATACCCCCAGCAAAGTGTAGTATAGTCTGACTGACTGGCCTCCCACAGAGGGGCAACACACCTCAAGTCACCTGATCCTCTGCCGCTCCTGATCCTGGATCAGCTAACTATAAGGCAGTTTACAGGCAGACCGAGAGCACAGCTGGGGGGAAAGTGTGCCTCAAGATCTCGTAAGAAAGATTCAAAATTTACGTTACGGACCACGTAAAAGTCATTCATGATAAAATGTTTTAAATGCACAAATATAAGTAGGGCCAAAAGCCATCTGCTGTAACTGCAGCATCTTTACAAATCTCTCCCACCACTAGGTGCCACCACTGGCTTCACTACAGACCACACAGCACTGAAAGTGAACCTTAACAGTTACTATAGGGCTCACAATCACTATTTAAAGTTTATTTAAGTTAAATAAACTTTAAAAAGTGAAGTTAAAAGCCAGTATCCAAAAATAAGTCAGATTTTAAAAAATAAATCTTTCAACAGTTTCATTGGAATAAAAGACTTCTTCTTCTTTTTTTTCTTTTTTTCTTTTTTTTACATCAAAGTTTATTTAGATCTGGTGTGTGAGTGAATGTGACTAAATGCCTTATATTAAGTCAATTGTTCTGTTCGGCTGAAGTGATGTGGCTTCACTTTGTAATGTTTCTGTGGACTTGGGCTGTGGTCTGTCAACACAGAGGCGATTCCTGAGAGTTCAAGAGACACCGACCGAACTCGTAAAAGTGAGGAAAACAGGCGGTAGACAGACCGAGAGAGAAAGCGAGAGAGAGCCCACCTGAGTGACAAGGAACAGCTGAGTCCACACATCTGGAAACCAAAATGCAACCCTCCATTAAATGCGTCTTTACGCACACACGCGTTCTCTGTTAAAGTCCCCCCCAGACTCAGACACAGATTCACTTTTTCTTTCTCTCCTTCCTCCCTCAGAGAAAATAGGTTACAAAATATATATTTTATGTATTTTTTTCATGTGCCTGGCCATGCAGTAATGGACAGACATGTCGTTTCCATCTCTTGCTCTTGTTTGCGCATGATGAATTCCAAAAGATGAAAGCAAACAAGTCTCTTTAGATGTGCACTAGGCAGAGTTTTAAACTCTTGCAAAATAACTTGAAGTTCAAAAGAACAAAATGAATAGTTCACTCACCTCTAAGAAGCTCAAGTCTGTGCAGGGGCGGGTTGAATATTCCGTTTGTCAAGATATAATCACGACTGTGGAGGCATCCGGGCTGACTGCAACCGACAAACACACGACTCAGTGCCGTTTCGCGTCCTCAATCAGCTCGGCGATGGAGTCTTTCACTGCATGATCATCGACAGCGAGAGAGAGAGAGAGAGAGAGAGAGAGAGAGAGAGAGAGAGAGGGTGATGGAAGCTCACCGTGGCTGAGCGCTGCGCAGCTCTGGCACCAAGTTAAAGCGTTCAGAAATGACATGAGCGCTGCGCTGTGCCCATTGGCTCGGAAATTGAGCTCCCTCCTCCACACAAAAACACCTCACTCTCTTTCTCACTGGAGTCAGGACAGAATACTGTGGCATGTATTCCCAAGACATGCGTTTATGTTGTCTAGGTATAAGCATAATCTATGTATATATAATTTAAAACTACAAAGTTCCCATTATGATATAGATGTTAAAATGGTGTACAGTAAAACATGATAAGGCTACCATAAACTCATTAGTGACTCCAATTAACATTGAAAGTGCTCCAGCAGCAATTATGTAATGAAATGTCCTTGAATTCACCCTTTCTTCATAATAACTGTTTTACAAGAAATCCTTGACTGGATGGACTCAATCCAAGAATCCCAGATTGATCATTACATCTGATTTATGAAGGCTGGCCAGTTCCCCTCCTGCCCGTGGTATGTATGACACACACTGCATCACATGCACCACACTGCGGCCTCCTGAAACTCAAAACTGACAGTTGGTCACGATGTGGGGAAGTGCCATGTATTCTGTTATTCCAAGCCAGGAATGAAAGCATGTATGTCCAGAATTTGAGTGATCCAGAGTGTCCTCGTTTGCTCTATGAATCAACAGTCAGCTGTGAGAAGATCACCTGCTGCTTTCTTGGAAAGTGAAAGACAAAAGGTGTTATCTCCGTAAACAGATGTGAACGCCCCCCCCGGTGCTCAAATGTAACATTCCAGTGGTTGATTTGTGTGTTTTGTCCTAGTGTGTAGGTGCACGATGACAAAGCAAGTCTGCACTGAAAGTTCTGCACACCCTGACAGATCCCTGTTGAACTACCACCAGTGACCTTAACAAGCATTGTTCCATTATAAACTGTCATCCAAACCCTCAAAAGTTTTAGGACGATTAGATAAAAGCTGCGTTGAGCACGGAAGCATGTGAGTTAAGACAGAAGGTGCATTCTATTTGAACTGGGAAGATGCAATTTCTGTGTTCCCAGTTGAAATTTCAAATCAAATCGGATTTCCAACTCAGAAAAATTGATAGAACCTCGCCACCCCCAACCTAAAAATCCAAGATGGCTGTCCCATGCATCAAGAGTACTGAGTTTCTGATACTTGTGTCTCACTAAATCAATCATACAGAAAGTACTGTCCAGTTTTTTATCGGCGGACATTGCTACGTTTTTTAAATGTGCAAACTATTGTGCAATGCAGTGCTATCAACTGGCAATGCTAACAGCAACAATCGGGTATTCCAGCTTGCCTCGGTGGCCGTTACCAGCTCTGCCTGCCAAGTTTAACTGAACACAACCTGAGTTCAAGACTATATGGAAAACTGGGTTTTGCGCTTAGGGTCACAGTCGTTTTTGAAATAAAACTTTGTGTCTTCTCTGTCAGAAACCTGTCGACAACACTCGGTTTGGATTATTTTGTTGCTAGGATTTGCGCATTATGAATGGATGACAAATATTCAATTGCGTTATGGGTGGCAGTATTTGCCAAATGAACAACATCAGTTAAACTATTCTCAGTATACTTTAATATATACCGTACGTATACTGGTAAATTGTAATGCCCAGTGGTATCATAGTATGTTTTGGACGATGAGAAGCACCAGTGGCCTAAAACCACAAAAGTCTCATAGTTTAATGAAAAACATGACCAGAAGCCTTAAGTCTGGTTTGGTTTGTACTTCTGCAACAAATCTACACAGAGCCTACGTAATGATGCTGTAAGCATTTATACCTGTGCACAGGTCTGTTAATACACCCACAGAAAAAACAAAAACAAAAACTAGACAGTGGTGTGATTCCTGTGCCACTATGTTTGCGGCTCATGTCGGGGTTGGCGCTAATAAATGTTGAGCAACAGTTACTTTTACTCAAATAACTGCAAGGCATTAAGAGGTGAGAGCGAATGTTCCGTGCCTGTCCAGACACTGAGAGGCATGGATGAGAAAATGAATGTTGGACCAGTTACGGTTGCTGCAGTCTGCATAGCTGCGACGTGTAGTTAACGTTTCTGGCGAGGTACTTATAGGCGTAATGCCAAGGCAGGAGCATAAACTTTGCTTTACTCTTATTTAATGCACGGCTGTCGGAAAGGTAATTCTTTCCGACATGGAGATAGATTAATGTCAAGTAATGATTAAAAAAACGTATATCTTGAGCTCAACATTCGGAGGGAGTGTTTGGTTGTGGAGTCAACGGAGTGAGGATAGCTGTTTGAATGTCTGTGAAGCTGGCAGCGGGACAGACGCAGCAGGTCAAACAGTATGGCTTATTGTCCCTGCCAGCTAGTCAGTCAAGCCCACACAGAGAGGGACCCACGGACGCCCTCGTTCACCCTGCTGGCTGCTGCACTGACTTCTGACAACTTCACTTACTGCTTGCATTTTGCACTTTAGTCGTACAGTGGGTGCAGCTGCAGAAAAGCGTGTAACTCTCAAAGCACCAAAAGTCAAAGTGAGCAACAGATTTTTCTCATTAACGCCTAGAATATATTCCAACAAGTGAGTGACGCGATGCAGAACTAGGTTTTACACTTAGCTCACCTGTAGTGCGTCACATGCAGCAGTTCACACACACACATAGCTATTGAACTTTTTATGGGGAAATCTGATCATCTTCTGTGTCCCGATTGCTCTCTTTCCACCTGTTCTGCTCGCCTCAGTGCAGAATAGAGCCGCTCTCTGTGCTCAGCCTCAGCTCTTTGTGCTCGCACACAGACATCTGTAACATTAGGCCTATTTACAGCAGACACAGAGAGAGGGAGAGGGGTATAAAAGGTAAGCCTATAGGCCTGCACATGCAGCCAGAGAGGAAGCGGGGATCAGCGCGGTGCTGAGAGCACAAAAGGGGCCCCTGGGCGAGTAAATCCTGCCCATGTCGCTTTCTGGTGTGTGGAAACACAGCGAGGCCGGCGAAAAGTGTCAGAACCAGGCGCGGCGTGTTGTACATCCCTGATCCTGTCTTTTCTCCCCATCCATTCTTCTCTCCCCTTTATGGAACACTGCTTTGAAAACAATCCAGATTGACGTGGGACTGCGCCGTACTTTGTGACGGCAGCTTGGGTGTCATGAGCAATGAATGGCAAGCTGCCGCGCGAAGAGGTTATCTCTCCATCGGCATATCTGGTTCTCAGAGGCATTAAAAGGCATCTTATCTGAATTACACCTGGCTCATTTGTCATGCAGCGCCCTGGTTAGTTATCCCAGTTATTTGTCACATGGGGAAAATGTTATGACTTTGCTTCGCTGCTCATGTTTGGTGGGGAATTTAAATAGGGGAGCATGGATCCACTCGTGTATTTGAAAGTAAAACTAGAAAAATGCGCCGTATCGTTTCAGTCTGAAAAGAGATATCCGATCATTACAAACCACACGGCGTGTCGTTAACGTGACTAATGAATTTCTGCCTTTAAGTGATATTTAATCCTGTGAAACTATGTCAGAAAGGGGAGCTAGCTTCTGCCTAGGGTCACGACCAGCTGGGAAACATAGAAATAGCCGCAAGTTATGTGCAAATCCAAACAGTTGGCTCCGAATGCTTCATCTTCTAGATGAAATTTAGTTGGTTTATCTGGTAAAATAGTATAGAATTTGGGATCTATAAGCACAAAAAATGTATTTTCTTTCCTGGTCATGACCCACCAGCCCCTTCTCTCTGTGACCCTGTATAACCCAGCTCCAAAGCCTCCTCCCCTCTTTGTGAGAACGAGGTGAGTGGTTCCAGATTTGGCCTGAAGGAAAACTGTCAATCAAGCTGTGGGAATCTGGGCAGCACTACATAACTCGCCAGTTGTCCCAAAAAACATTATTCAGAGGAGACGGTGAACGGGGATTTCGCCCGAATAATCCTCCACCTGGTACATTTCTCAATGGCCGCACACAGCTCTGATCAGTCACTTCCACTCGCGTTTGTCCTCTTAATCTATGTTGTCTTTCTCCCCCGTCATTTGTCTATCTCTACATGTCATCTTTGGCGTTACCACAGGCGGTATTTGGGATGTGTTATCACTGCGCTGTCATCAGATGCCTCGGTTCACTCGAGTCAGGGAAGATTCCACAGAGGTCGCATAAGTCTGCCGTCCCTGTCATGGATGTGTTGTGAATGTACATGGGGAAAAAAAGTGTTGTTTTTTCCTGGAAGGAGGAAAGGAAATTTGTATTTTCAAGGTTAAGTTCAAATGGGGATTCAGCTGTCACACTAGATAAATGTGGTATAAAAGAATGTTTAAAGGAGCTGCTCATGTGTTACATGAAGTGAAGTGAGCCTTTCGGCAAAATGTGGAGCGTATTTTAGAGGTTTAAAGATGTCACTATCGACGGTGGTGGAAGTTGATGCAGTGATGTCGAAAATGTATGAGTGTGCTTTAAATGCGCAAGCAAAAGCGACGCTCCTGGTTAATTCGGACATGAGTCAACTGCTGAGCAGAACACAAACAGATGATCTCATTTCTTTTGGAAAAGATTTTTCCAACTTCAGCGTATTTGTGTGCTTTTAAGTCTGAATGTGGAAACGACATGTAAGACTTTCTCTATTCTTTTGTTTCAAGCATTTAACAACATGTTGGTAGCCTTTTCCAGTATTTTCCAATCAATTTCAGGGTTTCATGACATAGATTCACATAGATTTGATTTAAATACATGCATGTAATGGGACATTCATACAAAATCTGTGTAAATGACCTCAACAACTATCTGTTTCTGTCTCTGTCTGACATTTGGTGTGTAAGCTGTTAGCCTACAGCTAATACATAGCTGCTACATTGGCTTACATTGGTTTTTGAAAACAAACACATGGTCAGAGTCTTGTGAATGACATTTGGGCAAAAGATCCCTTCCACATTTTGTCTGAAAACACCTTTAAGACCTTGAATCCCAGTGCATTCCGCTAGCTCGGGTAGCTAAAAATCTCAGCATTCTAAATTCAAATTCAGCTCAATAAATCATGCCTTATGTTTTATGCCATAGTTTGGACACTTCTTTTCTCTTCAAACATGGCTTGGCAAATTCAAAAAATATAAGAAATCTTATCTGCAAGACCGCATAAGTAACTATTCTTTTATCTTAGTAACTAAGACGTGCGCTAGTCTAAGCTAACTTGTATACTTTTACACTTATAATTGTCACTTTGCACTTATAAGTTTCTAAGCTTTAGAAGTGTCAACAGGCAAATTTATTGACCATCGGCCAAGCCCGAGTAACTGTTTACCCTCATTTCCAGTCCTTATGCTAATTTTAGCTAAGCGGCTATTGGTGCTAGCTTCATACTGCACAAACATGAAAGTGGAAACTTCTTGCTTATCTTATTCAAACTAAGTATGTCACACTTTAAAATTGGCTCACATACTAACAAATTAAACATAGTGTCATGTACTTTCAGTGCATGACGTTAGAGCGCTAAACTGTTTTAAACTCCACATCCAATCATATTCATTCAGCTTACAACCACACCCGTGCCAGCGCCTCATCCCTACCTACATGTTCACCATGACTGATTTCAAAAAGGAATACATAACTTGGAATGACAAGTGGATCTTGGGAGGTGAGATGGGGTCTGACACCAGAGAAGCTTAGCCAACTAATTCGACTAATTCAGGTATTTTTATGGGAGGAAAGGCTCAGAGTGAATGAAGTGGAACACAACCTTTCCTCATTTCTTGAATTCCTGCCGCCTCTGAGCAGTCAACACTCCCCCCTACAGATCTACAGATACACACCGTTTCCTGACTCACCAGTGTGTGTTTTTTTAATACAGGTGTGTGACGCGAGTGTGTGCTCTGGTTAAATTTTAATCTCATTAAGTGGATGTGTTGTTCATTGCTCAAGGCACATCTAGTCCCTCCACACACACACACACACACACACACACACACATTCAAACAGCCCTAATTAGGCTAAAAACACACATCACATCCGGCACGCTACCTCCAACCTGTGCAGGACCTCCAGCAGTTAAGCTACCATAGCTGGCATACCTTAGCCCTTTGTCAGGCACTTGGACCCATGAGAGGCTGTCTGTTTAACTCTTGAGTCTTTGACCATATTAGGCTGGGAGGTTGTTGAGCTCAACTTGAGTGGATGGAAGTCGCCACATGGCTGCCTGTGGCTTCCTGCTGCGTCTCCACTCCTGAGAACAATTACTGGACACGACAGCTATTGAGTGGCCAAGAGAGCCACACTTGACTCACAGAAAGGATTTAATGGCAGGTCTTAAGAAAGGTCGTGACACTGTGTCGCAAAGTCTGCAACGTTTTAATGTAAATAATGGATGCTAGCTGGCTGATGTACAGATGTGCTGGTCTTTCTGTCTGTCTTAACAGTATGTTTTGGGTTTTAATCCAAAGTCCAAAGACACTGCATGCCCACAGATTGTAATGCCAAGTTGAGGTAAATTAAATTAGCTAAATTAGTCTGTTTGAATAAAACTGACTTGACATTAAGGGTCAGTTGCGAGGATCAGTTTATCATCGGAGTCAACATCTCTGCCCACTGCGTTGATTGGGCGCCGTTACATCCAGACAGTAGACCCTTGAGAACCTGCGTAAATACCAAGAGGGTAAGCACTTCAACTAACGTTTGACCCACAGAGTGTGACCTACCACATTCACATCTGCAACGCAACACCTGACTGTGTCTCTGGAGTGGAGTTTCCCCCCTCAGGGCTGTAGCGTAAGATGGTGAAATCCCAAACTCATGTAGCAAGGCTGGTAGTCTTGCAACTCAAAATTCGGAGTTGGATCCTCAAGAGTTGTCAATTTCCAGTAGTCGTCAGTGAACTCAAGGCGCGATAGACCTTACACCAAACAAATCCACATTACTCTCCGTATTATCAGTTGATCCAACCTATTCTGATTACACTGATGAAACTGACCATACATTTTTACGTTTTTTTCCCATCAGCCTTGACACTGACTATAATCCATTTGTGTTGCACCATGGCCCGGATCAGGTGTGTGACCTTATACAGGATGATCTTTATAAATGCTCCATTTACGCTCCAGCCTATAGATCCTGAAGCGATTACTTCACTCTTTGGGTTAATACTAAACCTCTCCTATATGACATTGTCTAATCTTTAAGCCTTCACTGACCCAAAGACCTCCGTACATGAGCGACTCCCGAAAGCAGGAAAAGAGGCCGGTGAACTTTTAATTGGGATAACTTTACGTGTATCTGGAAGCTAAAACTCACAAATGTCAAAGTGACAGTTTAAGTTTATTTTCTTCGTTGCTGCTGGTGAATATATATGCTATTTACTCAACAGACAGCAATGCATTCGTTTTGCATTGTCAAAATGTAACTGCCACATATAGATGCCACATGAATGAATAAATAAATAAATACAGATTTTAGCTCAACTTTAAATAGATCAAGAATAGCACAGACATGCAAGGCACTCAAGAATTTGGATTGCACACTTACTGTACAATAACAAGAGGGGGCCTCGCTGGAATGTTTCAGGCTAATGAATGAAGTACTGTACAAGTGTGCATAATACAAGATTGCCTTTACCTTTTCATCAGCAACACATGCTGATTGGAGGTTGTTGAATTTTCTACCTGTTGCTTTGTTCCCACTGTGTTCAAGAACAAAGTTTTACCTTCTTGTGCACCTTTGGAGAATTTTTTTGAAAGTATTTCAAATAGGGGGACAGCCTCCCTCTTCTTCCTCCTCCCTCCCCCTCCGCAAGGCTCTGGCCTCAGGGAGGAAGTGTGTGACAGCACATAGCTCCTGGGCCATTCCGAGGAATTTCTCTATCACACACACACACACATTTGCACACGCAAAATCCAGGGGATATGTCAGCCAAGGGCAAGTATGGATATCTGAGGGAGGGTGAATGCGAGGAAAGAGAGGACAAGAGATCACAGAGAGGAAAGGAGAGGAGGAAAGAGACCTCGGGTTGCACTCTCGACTTGGGAGGCCAAGGAGAACAAATGTCTTTGACAGTCCAGAAATGAATTTTCCTGTCGCCGTTACAACTGCAGCCAAATACGTCAAAGCCTCCCTACAGTCCCCAGACCGCGGCATGTCAAAGAGAGATAAAATGTTAGGAAAGTACTCTATTAGAAAACCCTTTGAAGATTCTCTAACTGAGGTGTCACAAAGGAACTCTTTCTCTTGCAGATAATGTATACAATTACAAGCTGCTGTAAGGAACCATAAGATATCCACTTGGCAACGGTATAATCGTTTTGTCCACTTATCAAAAAAGTGCATTAATAAGTCTAGGAGAATTTGGATTGCACACTTACTGTACAGCATGTGCCGGCGGGTTCCTTACCCTGCAAGGAAACTATATTCCCACGAGATCACACAGCAGTCCATGCGTCCATCCCTGTTGCTGATCCACAGTGGTGCACGCCAACCAACATCCTGTGAGGAACTACTAGCAGAACTGCTGAGCAAATTGTCAATGCAAAGACGGCAAGAATCGCCTGAGGACATGCTAACTGCTTAGCTAGCCACACTAAACACGTGCAGGCTTTTAAAGCCTTACAGAAAAGACGGCAATAGACAAATTGTTTGTCCAATCTCCCGCCAAGTGGCGTACAACCTTTTCCATGGATTAATTCTTCAATGCTTTTGTTTAACAAACCACCTCTTGTGTCAGTTTAGCAGGAATAGTTATAGGACATTTAAACATTTAGGGCCATTAAGTTTTCACAATTTTGCAGAACTTACAGTATTCTACTCTCACGGTTGTAGACTAAATATGAAGCTGGTGCTGGTTAGCTTAGTGTAACACAACTATGGGCTAGCTGTTTCTCCATATCCAGTCTTTGCACTAATCTAATCTGCTGCTTAGACGCAGACATGTATCAAGCTAAACTATAGCTAATGAGTTATTGATGTGACTACCAATGGGAATGTTACACCAATGCTGCAGAGTTGTCTTGTACGCAGATATTCCTGCGCTGGCTGTCCCTCATCTGAGATTGGCTACGCATTGCAATGCCCCTTTTGATGTATTTAGTTAGGGAGCCTTTGGAACACTGATATTTGAGCACGTCGACTTGTGGCCTAAGTGCTGGGCTTTGCACTTAGACAGCTTTTTCACTCGCATTAGCAATTGTTTGTATAGACACACTTAGGTTTGGGGTGTTGTTTATTGCTGTGTTTTGAGTTTGGATAAGGAGCAGGGTTTTTCTTTTGAGATTTTGTTTTTATAAAGGACTTATATGGTCTATATGTTTAGTACTAATTTCTTTGTTTATCAAAGCCGTCCATCCAGCCTTAGCTCTGCGCTTTCTGTTTGTTGCACTTAATCACTGAGAACAATAAACCTTCGCAAAAACCGATTACATCTGGTCTAATGTTGCTTCCCTCATCCCCTAGCAGAGCTGGGTTGCAATAGGGACTTATACAGTTGACTGAAATATTATGTAAGAAGAGTTTCCCACTCCACAACCACCACAACTCACCATGCCAATAGCCCGGAGCAGGTGGGAAAAATACAAGAGGGTTACAAGAGAACCAGACAAAGTAACATCCACAAGCGACCAACTATCAGCTACAAAGCTATGGGAGAGGGGGGCTATTTTTTCCCATCTCTGTAACTTAAGAACAATCTATTTTTTCAAACTTGTCTCAAATCACCTTTCGCTCATAAACCCAAAGGCTTTAGAGGTGAGAACCTGGCTCAGATAGGCAGATGAAACTCAATCAAAGCCAATGAGAAACACATGTTGTACACATGAACAGTCTCTCTGATGTCCAAATGAACTGTGTCCTAGTCACACAAACTCACAGCAGTGTTATGTTTCAGATGATACATGCACAGAATGTGTACACGCAGGACATAATCAGCAATCTGGCCCTCGCAACACCGATGATATATACACTGATTCTTCAAGCTTTCACGTCAAACTACACCCAGCGAAACGCGAATGGCCTTAACTAATGCTTGCTGCCTCGCACAGCACAAAACCAGTCTCCCACAGGCTCAGAAGAGAAAACAAGTTTTCAGATTTTAGCCAGATAATGCAGTCATTATTTTCGTTGAGAAGAAACAAAACACTTTCTGGCAACAAAATAGTGTCTGGTAATTTCACGGAGCCCTGCACCAAATCAAACTGATTTAATATGTAGGGCTTGGAGTTCAGTGAGTTGGGTTGATGCTTATTTTTCTACACTATGTCTTTTGTTCATGAGTTTAAAAGCACAACTGGAATTTGCCTTTCTGTTCAAAAAGTTTTTGAAAATGTTTACATATTTCACATCAGTTAGTCAGAGGGTGGAACGTGCTTGCTCAGAGTTGGTCTGTTAGCAGGGCCAGAGAAGGAACCATTGAAAGACACTGTCTAGATAAAGAAGAAGAAAACAGAACATTTACAGTGAACTACCCCTTCCATTAGCACAGATATATTAACAGAAGGGAACATAAATCAGTCATAAAAAACATAAGCTTTAAATCAGATACTTAAGTTGGAGGCTGCTTCAAATTTGATCTGGGACAAGTTCAATACAGTACTTCGTTCTCTCTGTCTGCACGTGCAAAAAAAAAAAAAAAAAGCATCTTGGAGGGTAGTTTAAATACTATGAAAGGTATCTCCGAAGACAGAATCAAATTAAATATGCTTTTGTCCATATATGCAATGAGAATGCAAATGAATGTTAACTTTAGACGCAGACCCTAGCGCCGTAGCTGACGTGCACCTCCCCAGAAATGTAACTATGCGCCGCGGCAACGCAGAGTGCAAGAGCTGTGATTGGTCTGCTTGGTAGTAGCGTACTTCTGCTTTAGTATTTCCGTCTGCTTCTCCATCTCCACATTTTTCGAATCGATTGTTTTGGATCGATAAAGATGGAACGCATCGAGGAAAGGTTGACTGAGGAGGTTTGGAGATACAAGCATTTATACAACTCAACTTCGGCGAAAGTTTCAGTCGCCATTGTTGAAAGTGAAGCAGGAAGTAGAAAGAAAAATTAATCCGACTGGCAAAAAAGACACAGCGCCAACTAGCTCCAAGCCTTAAGTCTTTCAGTCAGAGGACAGCATCTTAACATGGCTATATCTGTATCTCTCTTTCAATCAGTTTTCAAAGATTAACAACAGTCCTCTTTTGCAAATTATCAAAATTCACAATCACACATGAAAAGGATGTAAAACTAAATTCAATATGTGAGATTTATGTTTTCAATACATTCCTCACAATGCATAACATCTAACATAAAATTCTTATGTCAGATGTTATTGGTCTTGATATGATACTAAAAGCCCAAACACACGAAGGGCAACTGTGGCGTCGACTCATGTCACTTGTATCTAGGCCGAACATATGAGCTTGAGCACACTACAAAGACCTAAGGCCAGCCGGCATGTACCTTCTGCAGGTGGCTGTGGTCTGAATTTGTCATTCAAAAATGGGAAGAGTCACAAATGTGGATGTAAATGACACAGCACATGCGTTTTCGCACCGATATCTCGATTACCTGCTGTCAGGCCTTGGTCTTTTGCTCGTGGTGGCTCTTGACTTTGGAATCTGATTACTTTCCTCACTTGCATTGGTTTGCTAAGCTGAACAGCCAATCAGAGTGGTGTCTCTCACCAACTGGCTTCTCCATCTAGTGGTTTTCAGCCAACAGAGGCCTCACTAATGGGACACACTAAAAAAATCTAGGGCCACAAATGCTCACCAACACCCTGGCGTTAGAAACAGCCGACCATGGACACTATGACATTTTTAGTTAGAGGGCAAACCACCACACTGCTGCATATAACAGCTAAAGCTTTCCATAGTGCTAAACCTGCTATAGGGATCTTGCAAGCAGCCTGTAAAGAAAATTGTTGACATCTAGACGTCACTCTATGTTCCATCACTCAGGTGGGCAAGGTTGAATTAATCCATTCAGCACATGTTCTGCGCATGGATGTGGATGCGTGTTGGTGTGTGTCTGGAGGCTCTGGAGGTTCCTCTGCGCAACACGTGCCAGGGAAGTTCTGTCAGCACCTCTGTGAAGAGTGGAGGAGAGCGGGAGCAGAGCGGTGAGGAGGAAAGGAAGAGCGGAGACAGATGGAGGAATATCAGGGGAGGGGAGAACTATAAAAAAAAAAGAGAAGGGGAGAGGGGGATAGCGGGAGCGGGGCGTACAGCGTCGAGGGGAGGGGCTGAAGCTCTCCAGGGGAGGATCGGGGAAAGATCTCCCCTGTTGGGTTGAGCCCCTCTTCGAGAAAATTTTGGCTTGGATCCACTGAACATGCTTCCGACTACGTGCCCCTCCATCTATCATTCTGTCGCGAACGCTTTCTTCCCTCTTGCTGTTGCTCCATCTCTCATCCATCTCTTGGAAGTATTGAAAGCAACAATGAGTCAAGTCCAGATACTCTGAAAAATTAGTTTGATATATTTTGTTATGCCTCGTTTTTGTTTAATCAGTCATTCTGCAACTGTAGAAAGGACGTTGAGTGACTTGCTGTATGTCATGAGCAAATATTCCAATACTAATATTCCAATAAACATGAGATTTTTTCACATGTACAACATGCAGATTTATTGCCATCTATTTGGCCAGTGCAGAAATGATCACACACTGTCTCACCAAACTTCCACAAGTCAAGTTAAACTTTTAGTGAAGTTATAATGAGCCAGCAGGGCAAGCGCCCAACTTCCCCAGTTTATCCTAATGAGCTGTGGCTAATGGCAAAGTGTGTCAGAGGTGTAACGTTACACCTGCCCGGGCTCTCCTGGGACTTCTGCTGGGTGTAGAATAACACACTCACAGGTGGGCTCAGGTGTGAGAAGAAAAAGGGGAAGAGCGAGAGACGGGGAACTATTAGGGAATGCTGTTTTGTCATTCACCCATAGTCCCACAGTGCATCGCCACACAATTTGCATGTAAAGATGGCACCCTTGGGAGCCTGGGAGTTGTTTATGATCTTGGCACTACAGCAGAAGGAGCGCAAAAATACTTTAATGACCTTATGTCTTGCACAGTTTGGATATGAATTCATATGCATTTGTTCTGTCTTGTATCTACAAGCGTCTGTCTAATAATTTGGCCTCACTGTCTGCTTTTAATGTGCTGAAATTCGCATTTACCATTTGTTATTCAAGATAACCATTAATCTTAAATCATGATTACAGCATCTGAACTCACCCAGTAATCAGAGCGGGCCTCCCAATTTCCCAATGATCTGATTTGTTTAGAGGTTTGCGATAAGTCCACACTACATTAGAGTCTAACCAAGCATAAAGTCACCAGAGCGGTGCCATGCAGTGTTGAGCTGGCCAGATGCCTCCCCCCTCGGGTTGCCTGAAAGCTGGAGATTAATGAACAGCCATCGATCTCTCCATCTAATCGCATCTCTGCATCATTAATAGGGGCACTTAATGCAAACGCAACCCGCGAACGCTGACTCACGCAGACTAAAACACTCACGCACGCGTGTGTACAAGTGGCGCACCCCCATAGATTTTGGCAACCAAGCACACCATCACCATCTCCTAAAATATGCAAACAAAGTGGTGACCTTAATGCCGCCTTCTGCTGAGATTATTTGCTTAGCTGATTGTGCTCCCGACTTTTCTGGAAGTTGTTTGGCGGCGCTAGGGCCTGGTGTTTGAGTGGGCTTGAATTATGTAAGCGGGCACAGATTAAGAACAAATAAATACAGAAAGGGAGAGAAATATACAGAAAGACCAAGACAGAGTTGGAGAGGAGACAATTCATCAAAACCAATGAGCATACTAATTATAACTTGAATCGGTGAAACTTCTGCATCTGCCTCGCACCTGGTTACGTCCATGTCTGTGTGTGTGTGTGTGTGTGTGTGTGTGCTGCGATGACACGCAATGGCTCCTTGCTGTGTTCTTGCAAGCTCTGACTCACCGTCACTGCCGCACCAGGCTGCTGACTTGGCATCACACTCACTCAGCCATCATGGCAGCCAACTCCCACAGAGTCTGTATGTATGTGCGTTGCAAGGGAGAGAGAGTAAAAAATATAATTTACACTTACAGAGAGGAGAAAAACTCGCAGAAGATACAGATTTCCAAAAGCTCACATATTCTGCTTTCATAAAGGTCGTTTTAAAGGAACCTTTTAAGCTGTTTGAAGCACCGTAACCATCTGCGTTCAGCAGCAGGGAAGACAGGAATTGGGATTAAATCTACTGCTGAGATCAATGAGTCCCCAAGGACCGAAGCCATCAGAAGATGCCCCTGTGGATAAGATCCTAATTTTTACCCCAAATGCTCCGGCACCCTTTGGTTTATGTCAAATTTTGGCTTTTCTCCCAGAGAGGTGAATGTCGTTTGATTCAAAAATAGAGCAAAATGTGCTGATATCAAAACAAAAACAGAAATCAGGCAGTAACAGTATTTTGATAAAGACTGTGGGACAGTGATTTTGTGTTAGCTAATCAATGTTATACCACTGTCCAGTTTTTTTGTAATTTAAACTGTCTCAATTTCCTCTGACACGCTGGATCTACTATTATATAAAAGAACAGGTTGAAGCACAGCTTGACAGGCCAGGGATGGTCCAGTGCGGCAGCAGGACTTAATGATTAATTTACCAACACATGACAAGCCTACAGGATGTACACAGATTACATAAGGTTACAGATCCCTCTGTATACTCATTGTGTTAATGATGAACTGGAGATGTCTGCAGCTAATTGGCTGCTTTGTACTCACAGTGGGTCCGTGTGACGGATACAGTGTTTCCTGAGTTTTGTCGTGGAAGTGCAGACTCGCAGTCATCTGCTAAAAAGGGTGCTTGTGCCGCATAAATTCACAATTTGAGATTTTAAATTTCACAAATCAGCCACAACATTATTTACTTTTCAAGATTTAAAGAGTTTATTGTCATGTCACAGTGTTCTGCTGGGAAACATTTGAACCAGGCATTCATTCATGTGGATGTTACCTAGTCATGTAGCACCCACCTAGACCAGACCAGGCACCCCCACCCCATAGCAATGACACTCCTTGATGGCAGCAACCATCCCCAGCAGGATGCAGCCTGACCCGGGCAGACACAAAAACGGTTTAGGAACAGCTCAAAAAAACATGAAGAACAGCACAAGGTGTTGACCTGGCCTGATCCACATAGGACCCTCCTCTCAACCTACACCCCAAGGCCCCCACTAACAACATTCTGTTGCCAGACACCACAGGACACCCACAGAAGGCCTATGTCTCTTCTCTGATGAGTCACAACTGTTTTGGAGGCACAAGAGAGACCTACACAATATTAAGAAGGTGTTCTAACGCGAATCAGAGGTTTACCCCGATGATGGTAGCTACTGGAGTGAAAGCTAAGAGGCAGCCAAAGTCATAACAATTTAATCTGTGGGAAAATGTCTGTAATGTATTTACACTGCAATCCATCCAGTACGTGCTGAGAATATTTGCAAAAATACACAACCTCCTGGTGAGGTTTGACCATTGCAAGGGATCGCTGAAGTCAGAAGGACACATCCTCTGGGGAACATGAATGCAAAATTTCATCAGTTGTGGACTGATGAGTGTTAGCAATAAAAATGCCATTTTAGAGTTACCTTTGGTAAGGTATCCATATTTAAAGAAGAACCAGTGTAATAGTCTTTTACGTTGCCAACACTCCTCCCAAAATGTTTTCTTGGGATTTTCCCATGTTTTATGACCATCTCCTGGCGCCATCCCATTTTTCTGGTTTCACCCTGGAAACTCCTCCTAACTTGCGTGGCCCTCAAACCCTATTACGAATAAACATCATTTACAGATTCATAGGGTTGCCTTGACATTGCCCATGTTGTCTATAATTTACAAGCTCCACAATTTCAACCCATTTGTCAAAGCACCCTGACAACCCACAAGGAGTGTGCGCTCCGTGTGGGAAGGCCATTTAATACTGAAATAATTTGATCTAACCTAATTGTTGCCAAAATGTCAGGGCCCTGATTGTGTTCCGCCTAAAAAGCAAACAAATGTGCCTTTAAATTTAAGCAGGGTTGAACTGAACGGTTTTGATTTATATCCGGTGGTCACCAGAACAGCGGCCATGCCTTCTGCAAGGACACGGTGGTAGGAATGACGTGAGCCAACACGTGAGCTCCCAGCGACAGAAGTGCGTTAATGACAAACTTTCATTGAGGTTATTCACCTCACAGAAAAAAAGACATCATTGATTTGAAACCCAAATGTTGGCAGGTCTGCTTTAACAAGAGCAAATAAGAAATCTCAAACTCATAAAGAAATAAAACCACAACCATACCTCCAATCAATAATGTTTCAGATTCACTATGTAAAACAAAAGTGGAGCTTTCACAGACTTCAAGTAAAGCCTTGGAAAGTCCTGCAAAAGGTACTCAAATGGAAACAAGAAGGAGCCAGATCCTGAAGGAGACAGCCAATGTGCGGTGAGGAACATCAGTGTTTACACACACACACAAACACACACAGACACGCTTACTCACCTTGTGCAACCAATCCTCCTAGATTCCTAATGAAAGCCTTCATTATGCGTATATGGCCACTACTTAGAGCGTCTTGCAGACTAATGATACCTATTTGCACCACTCTAAACTCTGACACCAAAGACTCTGCCTGTAAATCACTCACCACACATTGCACTAATTAATAAAGCCATGCCAGACTTTGTGACTCTGGGGAAATGTAATAATGTTCACAGAAAAATCTTCAAAGTCAAACTTGATTATTGTAACAAAGAAGCCCGGGAGTTTGTGTTTGCTGACTCAGTGGCGGAGCTCAGTTGGAGTTTTTCATGTGTTTATGCTTGCGAACGGGCGTGTGCAAATGTTGAATGTGCGCATTTGTAGCCTTGGGGATCCAGGCCTTCAACCCTCTCAGTGGGAATGCACCCCCGTAACTACCGGGGTCAAAGCGTGATGACCCCCAGACTACCAGGGGGTTAGAGGTCGTTCATTCTTGAGGGAACCAGTGGCGACACCCCAGACCTACAGACTTGACCTAACAGACTGAGCCCAAACTTTACACGAGCAACGTTCCAGAAATGAACATTTCTTTCATCCCAGCAGATTCATCAGCTGCACAAATTGCATCAACTGGGACCAGAGCTGCTGAATAATCAGCCCAGAGGCCCTGCAGACAGACTTCTGCTCTCTTTGCAGCTCACCAGGCTCATTTAGCCCAGCTATTAGCCCGAGGACACAACAAAGAGTGACCTCAGCTCACCGCAACCAAAACAAAGACATGCACAAGGTCGCGTGTGTTACTCTAAACGATTCTGAAATGTCTTGGAGACGACAGAAACTTTCAGAAAATACTGAGGTAGCAGTTTCCTGTTTTCCTGCCAACAGCTCTCAGAAAAAAAAGGAAGAGATTTAGAGGTTTGTTTCCAAAACTTTTATGTCCACTCTGGAGAATGTTGGCATACTCATTTCTCTGGATCTTAAAAGTGCAAAGCTTTTAGGGAGCTAGCTAATCAGAGTCACGTTGGACCTTAATGGATGTCTGTGTTGGTTGATTAGTCTGGTATTGGTCTACACTGAAACATCTCACTAACTATTTGATGGATGACTATGAGATTTTGTAGAGACATTAATAGTAGAGTGACTATGGTTCCAATTTTGACTTTTCCTTTCTTTTTCCACAAGGGATAAAATGTAATGTAGAAGTGGACGTATACCTTAATACCAGTTGTGTTTTACTTCTAACATTCATTGTTTTTCTTAACTAAACCTAGATTGTCTTTCATTCTGAATGACCTCCAACTGTCAAGATGCAGAACCAAGGCTACTTAATAGGCGTCCTTTGCAAATTCAGTTTGGGTTTGTCCTTTTGCAAAAGTCAATCAAATTAAACGCAATTTAAAGTGTTTAGTCAGCGTCTAAGCAGGTTGGCCGTTGGTTTGATGGATGTGCATTTCCTGCCAACTGGCTCCCAGTCCAACACGAAGCCATACATCATGCTTGATTATGTCTCGCTCAACCCTGACACCTCCACGGGTTAAACAGATTGCTACCAAGAAGCAATCGTAGGTCTGCAACTCTTAAAGTCTCGTCTCCGTGCACACCAACGGTCTGGTAATCACATCACTGCCTTTTAATGTTGTTACTGGTCTCCGTCCAGATCCTGTTTGCAAGGCATCTTAAAACACTTTTTCCGTTTTCTGCATAGCTAATCTCGTCAGTCTGAAAGAAAAAGACGAGATATTCGGCGAGTAATTCACTTCTGCTCCAGACTGCACTTGAACCAAGACCACCTCGGAGATATTTTTGTGTAGCTCCTTGCTGCAGCCATCCGAGTGGAATAAAGACACTATTCATTGACTTACTGGCCCGATTACTGTTGACTTAGGGAGAGGGGGAAGAAAACATGAAAACATATGCTGATTTAGACACAACCTCCAGCCCTGTCTAAATGAATTTGAATATGAGTTCTAAGTAAGCTAACTCAGAATAACACAATTTGTAAATGGAATTCATTTCATATGGATTGGGGAAAAGCACAAAATGGCGTTCACTAGCACTACAAATACGTAAAGGTTTGATTCTCTTCTTCCTGACCTTTCTACTGTAATCCTTAAGAGTGGGTTAACCTCCCCAGCCTGGCACAGTTTGGCCCTCACGCCCTCCAGTCCTTTGTTTGCTGCAGATCATCTCTTAATGCTTAAATGTATCCTGCAGAAAGCCCATGCTCGTTATTCACACCCCATTGAGTCTCAATGAAACCCAACTCTGGGCCAAGCACACGGTCCGTAAAGCAGCGCAGCCACTCTCTCTAGACCCAGAGGGGGGTTGGTTATGGGAAGGAGGGAGGAAAATGATCATTGTGGATAATACAAGATGTGACCTGTGTCCATTTGCCCTCCACTCCATCCACTTCTCTGTCGAGCCTAATATAATGGATGGAGGAGAGAATCTTGGCATACGCCAAAAGCTCTTACGAAAAGACTAAATGTAAAAGCGATATAAGGGCCTGCCTTTTACCTGTCAAGTCTTGATGATAATTTGGCAACACTAACCGACACAACCCCCAATAAAACTAAGCAAAAACAAAAAAAATACCCACTGTCGAATCATTGCTTGGCAACTGTAACTAGGCACCTAAAGTTGGGGAAGTTTAGGATTTTTAAGGGCGGGCTGTAGTAAGCGGGATAGTCCACAAATGGACAAAGAGTTGGTTGAACCAAAACCAAATCCATGAATGCTAAAAGCCTAAATGTTCGGAATGGATTATATAGCATCTGCTCTATCATTCATTTGCAAACTTTCTCATGTGGGCTTCCAGTACGATGCCAGCATGAATAGATGCTCTGTACAGATGCTCCAAGAAACTGAAAAGAGCTGTTTAAGTAGCCTTGAAGTCAAATTTATTGCATTTCTAGTATACTTTCATGGCTCTTCTTTAATTATCTAAATCAGTGACAGACAAGATCAGTGGCTAGAAGCTAAAATCTGTATCAAAAGGCATGGCATGTTGGATGACCACGATCTCATAAAGAACACAATTGCCACATGTACGGTGGCAAATAATGCAAGAGCTGATATCCTGCAGCGTAACATAAATAACGCGGAAAAACTTGATGGAATTTGTCCATGGTCATCTTAAAGAAATAATAAAAAAAATGGCTTAGGCTAGACACATCAAATCAATATCACTTAGAAAATACCGACCTGCCTGGACGAAACCCACCACAAAGACTACAGCCAACTAGCCAACTAGCATGTATGTTGCGCGTCAGAAAGGAAGTTACTCCCTTTACCAGCAGGTGGCAGTAGTCTGTATTCATCGTTCGCAAACCAGAAAAGCTAGGACTAGCTAAAAAGCCAAGCAGAGCTACGAAGTACAGAGATGGCATCTCCATCCATCCATCCATCCATCCATTTTCTATACCCGGTTATTCCTGTTAAGGGTCGCGGGGGTCTGCTGGAGCCTATCCCAGCTGTCATCGGGCGAGAGGCAGGGGGTACACTCTGGACAGGTCGCCAGTCCATCGCAGAGAGATGGCGTCTCCTGATTTACAATTGTCAGTTGGTCTGCAGTTTTTTAATCCCAGATACTTAAGAAAGTATTTATTGTGTTATTTTATCCTTGATGGGTGAATATTTTTCATATCTTTCCTACTTAACTGCAAATACATTTGACTCCTCAAATGGTGTATGTTCTGGTGTCTGGTAAACGATATATGACAAAATAGTATGAAAACCAATGATTAAAGAGTTTAAGCCAAAACAAAAAGGTAGAGATGGAATCAAGCACCCCAGCAGTAGTACTGCACATGGTGAAGAAGAGGGAACAGTTATTGCAGCTGAGGAGGGGGCTGAATCTTGCTAGCTTGATTAACCTCGTTTGCTTGACTAAGCATTAGCATGTACTCGCACATACATTTGTGCATGTGTTTTCTCTTTGTGCTCAGTGAATGCCACCTTTTGTGCGCATGCGTGTGCAACTGCCTGCTGTTGCGGCCGCATTATTGCAACACTACCAGTGGCTTGGCCCCCTGCAGCTCAGTGCTTAATGTAAATATAAGAGGCAGGCACGAAGAGGGCTGTTTTTACACTCGGCGCCTGAAGCACCTCAGAAATCAGCTGGCCTGCAATGCTCGACGCTAACCGCACATCCATCATATCAAGCAGTGTCAAATGTATTTCTCAAGCTTTTTTTTTTTTTTTTAAATAAACAGGTTAATTGCAAGGTGGTCTGCAGGGCAACAGACCACATTATGATAACTGCAGGAGAGAGTCTGGCAGGGTGGTGAAAAAGTAGTGACAGGGCATACAGTAGCATATTAATACAAAGAGCTGGTATACATTGACAAGTGATGCTCCAAATTCAGAGGATTACGCAACGCTTTGTTTCTAATCTGTCCATTCAGGATTAACTATGCCACATGTTAATTATGTTGTTTCACTGTACATTGACCTATTATATTACTGCTGTTACAACCATTATATATTTTCCAGTAACACTGTGTAGTCTAAACTTCCACAATAAGCTTACTTTCCTCTGCATGGGACCGCTCAGCTGGACTGGACTAAACCGTGTCATCTGGACTGGACTGGACTAAACTCACTTCTACTTCATACGTTCTACCGCGATCAGATTCTTACACTGACCCCACACTGTCACAGCAGTGCCACTGGGAAACTACCATGACATCATGCTTGTAACTTAAATAAAGTGTGCAAATATGTTTCACGTTACTGCATCATTTCACTGGCAACCAAGCCGAGGAACATTCAGACTTGGTTAAACAACCACTGCCTGGTGAATTATCCCAGTCTCTGTTGCTGGTTACTGGGCTATTTCAAAATTGTGGATTTGATGTCTGTTTTTGCAGCTCATGTGACTATCCACTCTGATCATAAAGTACCAGGAACTATCACAATGGAAAAATCATAAAGAGGGGAGTCAAGTGGAAACTGTTACATGGAATCGAGGTGACTGCTGTTGCTTTAATGTTGGCTTAAACTATGTACAACCTATAGTTTTTTACAGTGTGTCTCAGCATCCGATGAGTTCATTTACTCACATGTTTGCCCTGTTTGCAGTGTCACAATTAGTCGGTCAATCAAATCAGTAATGCTAATTTGGGATGATTGCAACAGACTGACATGTTCTCTCTCCTAACACACACACACACGCACATCGTAACAAAAGCTCACTCAACACACACATTTGATTTGCTTCCCTGCAGAAATAGGTCATTATTAACAACTATAAATGGGTTTTTTGCAGACGATCGGCCAATATATTTCATGCTGTGCCCAGTAGCTGTGATTATAATAAGAAAATTGCATATTGGTTTGGGCATTGTTGGAGTGTCAATGCCATGCTGTGATGTTTGCACCTTTAATCATTCAGGAGTCACCCTGAGTATGTTGACATTTTTACTATACAACAGGGAACTATACAAAAGTACTATATAAATGATTACATCTAAAAACATCTAAATCTCTTCAGGCTGATTCATTGTTGTGAAAATGTTATCTTTTACTGCAATTGTCTTGGAAACCCGTCAAACAAGCTGAAACTACACGTTCAACGCTAATGGCATGATGATTGTTTTTACACCACTGAGATTTGCACTTCACACGGAAAGATAAGTCGCAACTGTAACCGGGTGATGGCAGACATCTGTGCCTGAACTCTGTATGACTTTCCATTTGTCCGCGAGCAAAAACCCATCACTGTCGGCTTGTAACTGTCAAACTGTCATGTGCACCTGTAGCAAGTCATTGCTACAGGTGGTTTACTTTAGCATTCTCCAAATTGTGGCGCAGTTTTATCCGAATAACTTTGGAATAGATTTTACCAGAATTGTTTTGTCACATTTTACAGATTTATGAGCAAAACCACACCTGCTGGAGTTATTCTGACTGATTCATATGCAGGACAGGGTTCAGATGGATGTATGAACACTTCACGGAAACTGATAAAAGCGATATCGCTGGGAAAGGCGTACATAAATAGATGTGCTCTATGACTGACAGCGTTTTCTTCATAATGAAATTATAAATTCAATATTTATTGAGTAGGCATCCTGCATTAGGATAATGGACGGACCCCTCTGACGACAGTGGCCTTGATAAAAATCACTTTCGACAGGATTCAGCAGCCTCATCTTCATGAATTGCTGATCGGATTACCATGTCCTGTTTGGTAATTCTCCAAATGTGTGGAATAACAAAATCCCGCTCACTGGAAATAGCCAACATTACTTGAGCTGTGTCTAATTAAAACTTTTGTTCTGTGTTTAAAAGAGACAGACGCATGAAATCACATGTAAAAAGTCTTCAAATAAGTTTTAATCAAAGCACACTGAAGTCAGATGTACGCAGTCGTGACATCATCAGATCTGACCTGAGGATCCAATGGAGATCACCAAGGTGACGACTCCTCAGGTTCCACGTCACCATGGAGACTGATCAATTATGCATGTGATAGTGTGGGCTGGCATGCTATTGACACTGCAGCAGCATGACATGGGAGGAAAAGGCCCGCGGCAGGGATGAGACACATGAAAGCTATAATAGGTTTATGTAAACCGCATTTACCTCGGCACGCTCTCATGCTGGTACAAAAACCCCCATGTTCACACAGCTCACTCATAAACATGGGAATGCAGCCATGTAAAAAGTAAAAAATAAAAAATAAACCAAAAAACATGAATTATAACACAACTTTGTCTTCAATATCTTTAAATCTTTCGCTAAAGAACAAATACAAAATTGTTCCCGCCATGTTAAACCCCATGCCCTCCAGAGAATAGGTTACAATGGCCTAAACACAGTAGTACCTTCAGTTACTTTATTCCATCCTGTTGTTGTTCTAGTTGTGTATGTGAAGTCATTTTTGCACCATTCTCATTCTGTGTGGCAACAGGCTACAATTAATTTCAAATGGAAGCCAGTGATGTTAAGCGGAAAACCGACTTCCGACACTTGACGCTACACGAAAGGTGAGACATCCTACGTATCAAACTTGACCTAGCTTCAACTTTTCACTGCAACGCATCAACCAATCATGTGCTTTTGCTTCCCATCAACAACGTAGCTGGCCACGCTAAGCCGCTTTGTGACTTGTGTCGCTCATAGTGTGAACGCAGATCTCTGTGGCTAAGCTATGTTAGCATTTTAGAGCTGTGGAGCACATGCTAACCCGCTAGCATACATTCAAGGAATTTCGGTTATATCAGTATGCACACAATTGACATACTACAGATGTAACTAGTCGCACACAATTTAAAATTAAGGTGTAAGATGGATATATCCTCCTGAGGGTGGCGTTTCACAGCTGAAAAGGTTTTCTGAATGTCCCAGTTGTCTGCCCAACCACTATGGGTCACGACGAAATTAGTTTTCTTATGTCCTCGTGATTCATTTGTACTTATCTGTTTTCCTCTCAGGGTTACCAAACCCAGTCTGAACTGTTTGTCTGGTGAACACTGTGAATAAGCCATACTCCACGTGATCTTACATCCATGTGGGCTTCATCCATCAAGTGGCCCGTCCTTTCGGCTCTTGCCGGTGTTCTGTTGACGTTATCATGAAAAATCCTACAAACTTTTTTTTAGCTCCCATATAAAACCCAGAAATCAAAACTCATATACTTTTAATGCAGTTCACTACAACATTACAATAAAATGTGGAAAAAGCCGCACTGTAAATGTTCAAAGGGATGAACACTGAGGGGAAAAATGCAGTAACTTATACAAGATGGCAAGTTTCCTGAATTTAATACCCATTTCTATTTTACATGCAAAGTGAAGATTCCCTATGAGTCCCTGGAGGTTTCCTGTCAGACACAACTGATAGAACAGTGGGTCAAAAGTCGGTTCCGGCTTAATCTCATGATGAGATATCCACCGAGGACAAAAATGAAAAGTCTGGCTTTAAAAATGTCACTTTTAGCTATCAATATACTGCAAGTCTGGTCTATTAAAACCTCTTAAAGTCTATATGTTTTAATGAGTCCAGCCCGCAAGTGACTCAGTTCATTCATTTCCTACTGAAGATTAATGCCAATGATGACCCTGCTCCACATCCTAGTTTTAACCTCAGCCATGTCTGCTTTTTCCTCTCATTATCACAGATTATGTGCAAAGAAAATACAATGTCCAACAACTGTCCAAATCCACCTTTGCAGTGATCTGACATCCTTATACCATACTATTTCTGATTTCTAAACCCTCTCTACTTCTAATTCCCATCCCCCCATCCACAGCTACCGTACCGTACAACACTGTGTACCACTTTAATACGTTGTATTTTTCTCTTTCCTTCCATGTTTATTTTTGGATATTTTGCAGATACTTTTATCAAAAATAGACCGATTAGATTTCCAAATCATGCAGTCTTTGCCTGATCATTTCAGGACAGCCTACATCTCCCTCCGTCCTTTCATCATTATCTGCCTTCATTCTAATAATATACAGACAGAGCTTTAGCCTTGGTTTGACCTCATTCACAATCCTAACCCCCCTCCAGTATGCCCAGATGATGCAGGGCAGCTTGAGAAACAATAGAAGTATCCGAAGCCGTGTCTGTGCCGTCTCTTTGTTTACATCCTCCCAGTGTAACATGTGATAGATCACGTCTCTGTGATAGAACAAATTAGCTAAAAAGGTTGCTCTCTGACTTCTGAAAAGCCTCAAAAGGCTCATACTCATAAAACTGATTAGAAACTTTCAGTCAGTCCAAATAAAGACAAAAGAAAGTAAGTAGGTTGACATGATTGTAGGAGGCGTACTACTGACCATGGTGCACCACAGCATATGGTATCTCTGAAATGGAAATAATTATATGAACATTTTTTTCAATTTATCAACTTTCCTACATCCTACACCATTAGATTAAATAACCGAACACAACCCTTAGCTTTGATAAGAACTGTTTTATATAAAAAGAACTTAATGCTACACATATGAAAGGCACGAAATGGCAAAGAAAAAGAAAAAGAAAAAGAAAAACTAGGCTGATACTGTAAACAGGCGTTTCGGACCAAACCTTTCGGGCCTCTCTGAGGGTGACTACCTTCTACGGTCAGCCTACATACTTTGAAGGGCTTTTTTATTGTTTGTATTTGCACTGCCAAAATACAGTAACGTAGCATAACAGTGACGCACTGCTATTTCCCCTGTAAGGCTGCTTATTATTTATTGCCTTTTTATTGATTTTACAATACTTTTGTTGGTTTTACACTGTTTATTCAGATTTTTGAGACACAGACATCAGTTCTACATTTCATTCCTTTAATATTATTTATGGTCATAATCACAGTAAAGTATCCATGCGTCCTTGAGTGCAACAACATTCAGCTCTGCTGCATATAGGCTTGATGAAGCCTGGACTTCTATGTGCTTTGTTCCTGTTTTGTTTTAAAGATAATGTTGAGAGCTGTTTACACGCCTATGGTTTTATTAGGTTTTACACAATCTTTTTAAATAAATTGCTTGTGCTACGTTCATTTGTTTTTGACCAATCAATGCACACTTAAATTCACTATTTAATTCCAAATCCTTTCCTCCAACAGTTAAAGAAACTATAAAACAGCTCCTCCAGTCTGAAACTACCTTTGGTAGAACATTTGGCAACTTAAGAGTTTAACATCTTTAAACAAAAGTAGCTAAAAGAAGACTGAATATTGGACATGTGTGCTTCTCCAAATACTGTTATTTGATATATTAATAAACCTTTAACTTTATATGCGAATATTGTACTGAAATCTGAAATATTGCTAAAAATGCAGCATTGGTGATAAGTTAAACATCTCATTTACTCAAAAAAGCCATATACAGTGCATTTATCTACTGTGCTGTGACTCCAGCTACACAAGACTGTCCTTTTAGAGCAGTAGCAAGTTCACTTTTTACAGTCTGAGCGAATGCTTTATATTTGACATATGGACATATGACTTCGGTGTCCCTTTCTTTAATGGAAATGTTGACCAACAGGCCAAGCTGTGCATATTTCTTTAACTCAGACACGCATCTCTGCAGACCTTCAGTGGACTGTAGATTAACGAGGAGAGAGGCCGAGCTGGAGACGTATTACTGACAGGGCTCTCTATCTCTGTCTCCCACTCCTCGACCCCCTGGAGTCTCACAAAACTCGGAAGGGCCCCAGTTGGAAGCAGGATCTCTGCTTGAAGCCGTACCGCACACATGACACGGGCGTGCAGGCGCTCCCTTTTTCCTCCTCTGTCAGACACACACTCCTCTTGAGGCAAGTATATAAAAACCTTTAATTGCCAGCTCCTCTACGCGGGGGATAATCCTTGAGCGTTTCTGTTCGGCAAAGACATATTTTGAGGACAGCTGGGGGATGAATCACCGAGGGAGAGGAATAATAGGACAAGACAAAGAAAGGGGAAAAAAGGGAGAACAAGCAAGACGGAGATCTCTGACTACAGTGTCGCGAGCTGCATGTGTTCTTCATATCTGTTTTTATTTGTTACCATCAGGGGAAAAGACATGCAGGACTGATTTTAAGCCACTCTGCTTTGGCCTATGCTAATGCTCAGTCTGCTCGAGAAACCAATAACATGTGTGGAACATTTGTAGCTGATCCCTCATCGATTCAGTTCACACTTTTGGAATAGTGGGATTTAATTGATCCCAGGGTTAGTTTTTTTAATCTTTAGAATCAGCTATAGTGAAATGGATCCTTGAGATATTTTCAGGAAATCTGGAAACTTTAATGGGATATTCGGCAATTTAAATCAGACATAACAAGATGACCACCTTCCTAATATTGTGTAGGTCTCCCTTGTGCCTCCAAAACAGTTGTAACTCATCAGAGAATGGACATGGACCTTCTGAGGGTGTCCTGTGGTGTCTGGCAACAGTATGTTGTTAGTGGGGGCCTTTGGGTCCTATGGGTTGAGGGGAGGGGCCTCTGTGGATCATCCCATAGATACTTGATCAGTTTGGGATCTAGAGAATTCAGAGGCCAGGTCAACACCTTGTGGTGTTTGTTCCTAAACCATTTTTGTGTGTGTGCCTGTGTCAGGCTGCATCCTGCTGGGGATAGTTGCTGCCATCAAGGAGTGTCATTGCTATGGGGTGGGGGTGCCTGGTTTGGTCTAGGTGGGTGGTACATGACTAAGTAACATCCACATGAATGAATGCCTGGTCCAAATGTCCTGTCAGTGGTTTTAATGTTGTGGCTGATCAGTGTATACATCATTGTAAGACCACCACAAATATGTAAGCATAGTAAAATAAGTGTAGCTGTCAGTAAAACAGCAGAAGGTTGTATACCAGCTTGCACTAGATTTTAACTTGTCTGTTAAAATGTCTTTTTATGAGAATCTACATTCATTATTTGAAATGAAAGAAGCAGCAATAGAGGGGTTGCAAGCATGCATATGCACGGGCAGGTATACAGTCAGTGGCACATGCACATATGAGTGTTTGTTCCTATGCATGTAAGTGTGTGCCTCTGCTACATATACATATACAGAGAGCGGCTGTTCTCATGGCCCCCGTCCCTCCCCATTCCTCTACAAGCCCACATGTGTTTTATTAGCAGGCAGGCCCATCGGACTGTAAATTCCAACGGCGGGCTGGCCTGGGGATATACACACAGCCCGAGGTTGAGAAAGATCACAGAGGGAAAAAAATGACAAGCACTAGTGGAATCACCTCACTCTTGTCCGCTCTCCGTTTTCAGTAAGGCTGTTTCCATGTCTCTCCACATCTCTTAGCTTGGGTTTAGCTTTCATTGCTTCCCTTTGCAAATCATTGTCTGTCTTAATCTTTTCCCTTCGCTGTACCTTTCCCTCTCTTGCTGTCCTCTTCCCTCCATCTGATTCCCTCCCCCTCCTCATCTAGTTTCTGTTACTGTTAGTGCGTTCTTCTTCTGTGACTCCAAGACCACAGCATTCCCACAACAGCAAACACTTATGAGACAAGAGCTGCGGCTTAAACAATGGTTTCCGTTTGCCCCAGGACAAAATAACTCACTCTCCTCCACCCCTACACACACACACCAACCCTGCCTGTCGTTCCTTTAGACACACACACACGAAAACACACACTGACGTGTACAAAGATAAAGAAGAAACTCTGCGCACGCCCCCACAGAAACGATTCAGACCCTCATACTCACGCTCCAGCACCTATCATTAAAATTTATGTTAGCTTGCTAATTTTCCAGTCTCTTTCCTCTCCATCAACATGACAATCACAATTAGAGCGTGACATGGCAGGTCGTGACCTGCACCCCCTGATGCACCCTGAACCCTGACGCCCTCCTCGGGGTGACTGGCCTACACGTATGTACACAGAGCCTCTGGGTGCAAAGGTGGGTTCTCACTTTGACTGTATCACTTAAATGAAGAGGAGAATAAGCACAAGTGATTAAGGTTTAACCAAACCTCCATTGAGAAAAGGAAGTAAAAGCAAAAGTACTTGAAGCTAAAAGGGAAGTTTGAAATTTTTGAAGAAAACCTGATTAACTGGATGATGTTCTTCAGGCATGCCTCACCGAAGGTGGCTTGTGAAACTTGATAAATTACGTAGTTATAAAGTCAATAAATTTCACTGATAACAAACTGGACATGAAATTGATTTAATCCACTCCCTATGTACACAGGTAACCAGCCACTGCAACTGTCTATTTACAGTACAGCATAATTTCCAAACCTTGACAGTATGACACAGAGAAGCCTTTAAACAAATATTAAAGCTGCATTCATTTTGTGTTTGGCCACATGGGGGCAGCAAACCAAATTGTAAACATAAAATGACTGATTAGCATTCAGTTTGACTCATGTTCCTGTGACCGACATTCACTCCTTTTTGAGTTTTGTTTTGATTTTTACCAACTCCTGAAATATCTGATGTGTCGCTAAACACTTTTTGTTTACCAGCTAATACCTAACTTCGTCTGTCTGTGTGGGGCAGGGAAGACGAGTGTACCGTAGCTTTCGAGAACTGTTTTCTTGAAAACAGCAGCTTGATGCTACTAGAAACAAAAAGTTGAAAGTGATCAGAGAGAACCAAAACAATAAGGCTGGTGACTGTAAAGCCAAAACAACAGGTTATTGGACATTAAGAAGGTGCGTGTAGCTGATGGGAACTGCAGAGTTGGATGATACTTATTATTGTTCATCACAACACTGATCATTTAGCATGAAAACTTAAGCCTTTAAGAAAGGTTTGCTGTGTTATGTATGAGTTCTAAGTTGTATTTTATAATTTGCACATGAGGATTTCCAAATTGCAAGATATCCTGAACATTGAATGTATCTTCACTGAGGGACTCTTTATGTTTCGTTTTCTACAATACTACTGATGATGTTAAGCTAGATTCTGCGGATTCAGTGTAATAACTTTTTACAGATACAAGTCGAAAGGAAAAGACTTAGGAGGTAAAAACCTTTCTTGAAGAGTTTACGAGTGGTGACGCCATTGTGCTGCGCAGTTTAATTACCTCTCTACCAGCAGGTCTGGTTCCCATTATGTCTGCTAACAGCCAGCTCTCCTCTGCGCCGCTCTCCTTCCCCGCTGCCTTGTCCTCAGTTGGCATCTCTTTCACCACAAAAAAAAAATACTCATCTCAACAATTATTTCACTCCAGCATTAAGACTAACGGTGGAGTTTTTACTGCAGCGAGAGAAAACTTTTGCCAATGGAGTTAAGAAAAGTAGCATTTGTGTCCAGTAGGATTCAGTTGCTTTAAAGAATTTTCTAATTCTACATGTGGTGAACTTATGTAAAATGTCAGTCACAATGGGATACCTGCATCGTGCTGTGCAATAAACAGCATTAATCAGAACCATGACACTGGCTCAAGAGTGTATTTCCATATGACAGGCTTGGCACTGAAAAGCAGTTGCATACCTTGATGATGTGTTTGAAGGTTCAACTTTTGACGGATCCCTGGCCGCGAACCAAGAGATGTTAAGATGGACAGTCTGTGGAACATGCATGGGAACAAAAAAGCATATTCTTTCCCTTCTCCATCTTTTTCTTTTTCTCTTTCCCTGACAGCTTTTGAAGACAGGATGTGGACGCAGTGTTACACCACTAAGCTAAAGACAAACAGCAGTGAGGAGTGGAGTCAAACCGAGCGGATTTAACACAAGCCTTCGCCGGGGAGAGGGGATGTGGTCAGGACATCCACTTTCTGAAATTCCATGCGACATATGAATGACATATGGACGGACATTTCAACACAACACTCTGGAAAATGATGCTTTTGTTTGGTTGTTGGGACAGTGCACATTTGTTTTACTTTACAGTGCATTTGTCTGTGTCTCATCAAAGATTCTCAAAGTCCACATGAAACGGCTAGCGCAGTGCTATTTGCTTTTGTATATTTCCATGTTTCTTGTGCAAACCGCTAAAGAGGCTGTAGCGCCTCCCAAAAAGTTCTGCCTGCTCTGATTGGTCAGCTCCAATGGCCGGATCAGGTACTGCTCAAACACGTCCAAACTGGCAGTGCTGCTGGTGGAGGAGAAACGTAGAGTCAAAATTAGTACACGCCCCCAAGTGCGGGATGACTCATTAACATTTTTAAATCATTATCTAGGAAATATATACATATATATATTCACAATATCATTAAGAATACTAAAAAAGTGACTTTTTTGTGAACCAGATACCAACATATATGACATATAGTGAAAGATATGTCATTAAATACTCAATTTGATTTAATGTCTACTCCGTGGGTTGGTCATTGGTTGGTTCAAACCTTGTACCGTAGACTTGTATTGGTCATACTGATACTATTTTCCTGGGGATGTGGGCGGGGCCATCTCACAACTTTGGATCCAGAGTCTACGCAGTACGTTCCAAAAGTAGAGCCACAAGGAGTCGTGATATCGATGACCTGGCCACACTTCTGCCAGACACACTCGCGTTTTTGTTTAATTAATACTGTGCTCTACTCTACCTCCACCAGTTACAAGGAAATTGGATTATACATTGTACTTATTTATTTTTCTTTTCTTCTTACAACTCTTACTTAACGGAGGGGTTGGCACGGCAACTTGGAGAGTTCATGATGTCACATCCTGTTTCTATAGCGTCAAATAACTAACTAACCAAAACTATTTGATGTGTACTTTAGTGTTGGGGAGTGTAGCCCAAGTCCCATCCACTAACATAGAGGGGGTGGAGCTTATGACCTATACTGCAACCAGTCACCAGGGGGAGCTCTACTTGCTTTGACTTCACTTTTGAGGAGCTGTTCTGCCGTCCATCTTTATACTGTCTATGCCTTGAACAGATAAATATGATCTCAAGAGGACAAACCCTGCTGACTTTGGTGATGGCCTGACTTTTTATGTAGCATCACCAATAAGACAAAACTGTAACGTATCCTCTGAAAGCATTCTTGTTCCCCAGAGAAATTCCTGTCGACTTTGGTGAGCCATTTTCTGTTTCCTCTTTAAGAGGCACCTCCATAACCTCCCATCTCATTACCTGCAAGGCTTCAGGCTGAGGAGGATGTGGTCTGCTTGGCTGTGATTTACTAATGTTTTCCCCCCAACACAGTGTGCAGACTGCAGCTGTAGGTGCAGACACACAAGTTCATGTACTTCTAAATGTAAGTACACACACGATTAGTCAGACACAACCAATCAGGCACCTCATGCCAAACACTGACCTCAGAGTTACCTGTGGAGGAGGCTTCACAGTGAAAAGCCACATGATTGAACAGATAAAAAGCACAGATAGAAAGGGAGAAGGAGACATAAATATATATGCCACTATATTTAAGCTGATCTTACACATCATTGTGCATTACTATTCAGTGTGTTTATCAGTGCAAGTGGGCATGCATGTGCAGGCAGCTATACCTTTGCCTTACAGTATGGTCATAGTCGGGTCAGCCAGATCAGGCAGATCTCCCCCATAAGGGGCTGCTCTTATAGCAAGGGTGAAACAGTTGGATTCACGTTATGAATCGAGATGTCACTGGACATTTTCTAGCCCTTTCTCAGCTAAACTGAGAGTGGGAGAAAGACACAAAACAGAAGAAGAAGAAGAAAGAATTTGGAGCGTAGGATGTGAAAAATGGGACAGAGAAATAAGGAGTGTGCTGTGGGAAAGAGGTGGAGAAAAAGACACAGATATGATTTGTGCTTAGCCTTGTCTCTCTTTGTAACTTGTCCAAGCTGTCTCCTTATCTGGGCCGGTGCCACGTTCCAGACAAACGCAGCCTTATGTCCCCTATCTCTGCGTCTGAGGTGCTGCTAATGTAGCCATTATCTGTGATTTGGTGATAGGAGATGTCCAGCGACTCTCTTTCCAGTTAATTACAGACTAGTTAACCTCAGCCAGGTCAGTGTGACTCAGCTGTCTCGTCAGGATGTTTTTTAAGGAAAGCAAGTTAACCATAAATTGCAAAGAAAATTGCTTACTTTGCTATTGATTGTCACATAGTTCACTCAGTGGAGATTATCTCAAGGGCACAAGGCTCGAAACTTACCTCAACACACAAATACTCAAGTAAATGTTCAAGTGAGACATGACAACCACTTGAAACTCCCTGAATGTAAATTATTAGTAGCCAAGTAGGAGTCAATTGACATATGGCCAAATTTCGGGAAGCACCCACGAAAAAGGAGCTAAGTGGGAAAATGTGCAATACATTCAAGACACATGATTCATTCCCAGGAGGTGAAGTGTAACCGTAGGCAGGAGGACTAGCTTGACCCTGCAGTCATCTGAACAACTGCTACAGTGAGAAATGTCGGGTTTGTTACTTGGGATGGAGAAAGACGGAGACATACTGTAGACAGCCAAACAAGAAAAGGGAGGCAAAAAAATTATCTATCACATAAAAATGTTGATTAATGCGAAAGAGAGAAAGACAGAATGAGAGACAGAGGGAGAGAGATAACAGACTAATGGACTGGGATGGGCTCTAATAAGTCTGCAGGTAGGACTGATACTATCTCTCTGGCAGGCATTTTCCTCACCACAGTGGGCTTTAAATCACTCACACCGACTCAGAAATGCCTGAGGAGATTGGCCTTTCACAAATGCTTTAATATTACAGTGTGTCAACAGTAGACTAGATGTACGCATACTTTGCTGCATGGATGGGTTAAAAAAACTGAAACTGCAAGCTCTTCACCTGAAAGATTGGTGTGAAAAACTGTCAGTCACTAAAGTGTTTACAATTTAGATTTGAACTCCTACCCTAAGCTAACAATGCTATGAAACCTAGCCACTCTTTTGGAGCCGAAGCAAGCTTGGCCTAGCATAAAAACTGACAGCAGCTACAAATGTTTAATTTGTGCAAATGCAGAAGCATAAAAAATGACAAGTTGTAGATTAACAGCAAGTTACATGCAATAGCAAACAGAAAAGCTGCATTATTTATGCTAAGATAAGCTAGTTTCCTGTTTGTAATGTCATGCTAACTTACATGAAAGGCTTAAAAGTTTAAAGCTTTTCATTGTGCAGTCAAAATGGAATTAATGCCCTGTTTTCTTGGCAAATTGGTGGATCTGTTAAGCTTTTTAAGATGATATATTCTGCGATTCCAGGCTCCAACGTGAAATTCTTTCACTGCTTTTAGGAGAAGGCTAAACTATTAACAATCTTCAGCTTTTGCTTTTATAGCAAAGTTACCAACACAACCTAACCAACCGCATGAAACACATCTGGGTATTACAGGGAAATGGTAGTAGCAACTTTCCTGTTCAAGAGAAGTAAAGCAGGCTCGGTATCCAACCTGAGGCCAATGCAATAGCAGTGTTCTCTCTATACCTGAAACTCTCTCTTAGACTCTCTTTTTGACAACTCCGTCTTTTTGGTTGCTTTGCAGCGTAGGCAGTTGTTTCCAATGCTGGAAACAGCAACTTTTCGAGGCTCGGTAAATCTCTCAAAACGCCCGTGAATGGCCAAAGTAGACTGCATAAGCCCCGAAAACAGAACCAGCATGAGGTGCAGATGCCTAGTTTCCTCTCAGATCACTTAAACTGCAATTCGCTCAAAGATTATTATGGAATTTATGCCCAGTGATGCCAAAAAAAATGATTGCCTACTCCAGTTTTAAACGTCTGAAATTAACCCGGCTTCCGTTTCAATAGCAAAAACTTAATATTCCAGAAAGAAAGAAAGAAAATCATGTCAAATGAGGAAACAAAGAAGTCTGGAAATCAGATTGGCTGCTGATGTGCAAAATCATAAAAAGTCAGTTTGTTTGTGTTAATGGCCCACACGTAGGCTGAGCTGAAAGTGAGTGGACTTTCACTGACTTGATGGTAATTTTTTAAGCTTGCAGTGTTAAACAGATGCTTGTGGGAAGTGTAAGTTTTCTTGTTGAAAAATGACTACTGGAAACCTGGTTGCTTAGCAGGGGTTCTTGTTACATATCAAACATGACCTAATTTTGTATGTGCTCTCTCATAAGTGTTTGAATTAATTGAATTGCGCTTAACTTTCTTTTGAGAACAGTTGGGAAAACTATAATTCTGTAGAGATTCCTAGCAGTTCCCCCCCTCACAAGACTCTGGCTCCAAACCAACTCTCATTGTAACACATAAGTGAACAAGGACACAGTTGGGTGACCAACATGTATGTGTTTGCTTCAAGAGTCATGACTCGCAGGAAGGAGTTGTGAAAATGCTTTTCGCATTGGCCAAGACCTCCTGCTGCTTTCTGAGTAAGTGTGGAAAGGCTCATTGCAGAACACTTTGGAGGGCAGTAATTCTTCATTTCAGTCATCTGTGAGCCATAAATTTCTGCCAAGAATCTCCTCTTTGTGGGTAAAATTAATAAAAAAGAGAGAAGAACATAGAGCGAGGAAGATAAGACAAGAAAACCTAGATGAAGAGAGGAGGAAAAATAAGAATGGAAAATGCAAGAAATGAGACAGTGAGGGTTTTATTGCTTTGATTTAAGAGGTGGTTATCCATCCAATGGGGAGAGGATGTAGTTTTTATAAGACAGAGCCATAAAAGTGAGTTGGATACTTGAGAGCACTTTAAATCAATAAAGCGATGTTTGGTACAGAGGAATGGAGGATGAGCACGATACTACCCGAGGACACCGATATGCTGGATGACAAAAACAGGCTTGACCGATATCAGAGTTAGCAGACGGGGTTAGAAAAAAAGAAAAACTAAACAAAGTAAAGTTTCTTCTTCCTTGCACGGTTCATGGCTTTACTTTAAGTAGGACGCATCAAATGCATTAACAGGAAAGTTTTTGTCCGGAGCTAATGATCCAGTAAAATTGACACCCGACCATAAACATTGCAGGCTCATATAGAGCGATAGTGGCACAACAACACCATCCGATTCCTGTAGCATGGCACGTAGCAGGTCTGGGTAAGACATACAATGTCAGCTGCACCTTCTGCATGTTGTTTTATAGCTTTGCCATTCATCTTCCCATTCACACAACTATGCACCACCATTTGTCTCCGTTATGTTGCAGGATATCATAAATCTGACCGGTGAAAAGTGTGTGTGTGCGCGCTAGCATGTGTGTGTTTGCATCTCTGGTTTAACTTAGAAAACAGACATAATATGACTAAAAAGGTTTTCTCTGATGTTTTAGGACCCTGTTTTTTTTTTTGTCTTTTTTTTCAATAACCATATCAGTCGGTTGTCTAGCAGCACCTCGGGAGAAAAAAAAAACAGGATTACGCTCATTTGTTCATTCAAGCCAGCTTTGTTTTAATGACGCTGAGGCCCATAATTGTTTTAAGATGCTGTTGTGCTTTCTGGCCATCTTGAGAGGCTTAACAACGAAGAACCAGAGAGCTTTAAGGAGCAAAGAGGGATTTGAGGAATGAGAATGGAGGAGCTTTTGTGGAAAATTGGGCAGCAACTAAATAAAGTGCTTCAGAACAGAATGACTGGTGACATGAAATATAAACATATAAAACACTTCTGTAAAGATAGACTACATCCTGCTTCGTACGACTGCAAATCTTAACGCTGCAACGCAAAGCGTCCGTCTCCCCGTTATTTCTTTCCGAGCTCTCGTACAAGGAAAAGCCGCCCCAGCGGTAATCCATGTTTGTCCTCGCTGTCAGTCACCATTATGGGTTGTAATGTTTAGTTTGAACTTTTCTTTTTTAATCTGCAGCCAAAGAATTGTTTGGACACTTGATAGCTTTTATTTAGTTTTTCCCAAATCCCGGGGATGTTGACATCATAGAACCCAGGTAACATTTGTAACTCTCGAATTTCAGAAATAGCCTCCGCTACTTTGTCTCTGTTAGTAAATTTCTTCCTTCTTCATCTATGGTCAACTAATATTTACCCAAAATGCATTGCTTCTGGTACGCCAGCACAGTAATGATGCTGCAGTACTCCAGATTTAAAAATCTGGTATGCTGCAAAAAATAAAGAGAGGCTTGCCTGGAGGTGAATAATTCAGATACCACAGTGTGGACTTAGTTCCTAGTGGACACTGTGGTATCTGAATTATTCAGATACCACAGTGTGGACTTATTTCCTCGTGGACATTTATTCAATTTCCTCCTTTACTTTTGCATATTATAGGATGCACACATTGGCTATTTCAGGGATCAAATGGGTGATTTTAAAGTTAAGTGCTGATCGTTGTCTCATTCCTGTTTTCTCTTATTACCTCCTTCTCCCTCTCTGTCTCGTTCTCTCTCTCTCTCTCTCTCTCTCTCTGTCTCCTAGCCTGCGTGATCGTCTGGTATGGCAGGAATGTCACACATCACACACGCAGACACAGCAGCCATCACGGCGACCACACACTCCGGAGTTTATGGTCACTTGACAAGTGGATTATCAGGCCTTGACGTACAGGGACTTCAAGCACATACACACACGCTCACTCAAAACTATCGGTTCTGACATGTTTTAGAAAACCTAGAAAAAAAAAAAAGAAGGTCAAAAATGTGCAAAGATTTGTGTTGTTTTGTCGATGGCTTGTAGTTTTCCCAGTATCACCTACGCATGATTTCAAAGACCGGCCCATCCCTCCTCTAGACACTTTAAATGATAACTATCTCACTTTCAGTGTGTATGTTGGCTTAGTCTTACACCCGAGACACACAACCCTTGAGTCGTGTCAACAGACAGGGGTCAAAGGTCAGCCCGTGCATCTAATGAGAGATGAAGACTGATGCCGTTACGACCCCAGCGTGAGGTCATCCGTACACATCAAAGAAAAAGAAAAAAAATATTTCACTTAAACCCTTTTAACATAAATCATTATAATGTACTTTTGAGGTCAGAGGGCAAATTCATAATCTCAGGCATCATATTTGACGGAAACACGGACACATTTAGTGCTTTCAGATGATCCGTCTTTGAGAGGCCACCCAACTGGAAGACTGATGAAGCCTGAGCTGTGCAGTCGGTACGGTGCAGCTGATCGTTGTCCAGTCATGTAGATGTGTTGATCTTGGAATCAGCTGGAGGAAATGTCACAATGCTTACTTAACAGATCATCTCCCGTCTGATGAAGTGCATTTAGCATCATGCGTTTGGTTGATGTGATTTCAAGACCTGCTTTAATAATATGGGAGTGGACAGGAGGGTCATTCATGGAGCTAAAGGAGGAGGGATGATACAAGGAGATAAAAAATACAGATGTATACACAGAGAGAGCTAAATTACAAGAGGAATAAAGTAATAGATCTCAAGGGAATGAGAGAAAACAAAAGACAAGAGAAGTGGAAAAAGAATTAAGTGGCTTGAGATGATTTTAGAGGGACAGTCTCAACCTACAGTAGGATGACAAACTATGGCTGGAGCCACAATATGACATTTAGATGAGACCATAAAGATGTTTTTCTCGTTCACTGTTGCCTTTATGGCTTTCTCTGTTGCATATTGCATATTTGCCCATCTCTCTTTTTTTTTTTTTTTTCCACTGCAGACAAATGACTTAATGTTTTTTGCATCAGATGCCTCCGTTTAAGCCGTGGGATCTCCGATGTGCGGCGTTTCCATTGTTGCTCTATCCATTCAAAAAGAAGAGACTGCACTTGGATAGCATGCACAGCTGCTTCGTATGTCAGGATATAGATCATAGCTAGACCAAGTCCACGAAAAGTCACATTACTTTCAATTGTTTTTGTTTTGTTTTTTACTGGGGACATGCTTCCGGGCGTGGCATCTTGGTTGGGCTGTTGATCCACCACTTAAGTACATACTGAAATGTTTAATACACTGCTATAAATTTTGACTTTCATGATTATCAGAGGAGGGATCCAATGGTCTTTGGCAATCCCCATACTTTTCATTTAATGTGCTTCACATGTGTTATTTATTTTGAGTGAAATATGTCAACCAGCAACTATTGAAGAGATCCAGGCGCTGGTTGGCCAGGTAAAAATCGTGTATATTTCCCTCCCCAAATGTTTCCAAGTGTATAGTTAGAGTTTGGGCTCCTTTCCGGCAGCGCTCTCTGTTTGACACCTACGCTCCATCTGGGTTTAGCTGACTTTCCAAGCCCACTATCAGGATACTGGATTTGATCGTAGGAACCAAGGTTATGGACATTGCTTCATTGGTGTTTCGGGAACTCAAGTGTGTTTACATCAGATATAAATCAAATGTATCAGTCCCTCTCATTGGTCGTCGACTCAAAGTTGAGATTAGTTCAACTTGGTACTCGTCCACTTTGCATCACCAACGTTTTTTTTCCACCTGTCATCACTACAAGTCAGATTTCATTACTATTCCATAGGCTTGGTCGGTCTGGCACATCTCTGTTCGTCTCTTCAAAAATGTCCATCATCATTAAACTATCTATTAAGTTAGTGTGGCTGGCACTGAAATAATATTTAGCTTCTCAGGTCATGGCAGATTTATTACAGTGGAAAGAAATAGTTTTCCTGGTTCACCCACACACAAGGGGAATTGAAAAATGAAGTTTATCTGCAGATCATATAGACTTACATGATTATAGAGACATTCGGGCCTCATTTAGGGAGATCCCTCCAGGCTGTCTGCCATGATGAAATGAGTTTATATTGATGAAAGAAGAAGACAAAAACCATGTCATTATATAACTAAAGGAATCACAGAAGAAGTGGAGAAATAGTGGAAGGCCTGAAGAGAGAGAGAGAGAGGGGGAGACTGAAATAGTCTTTAGGCGTTCCTCAAACATCTATCAAGACCTCAACATATGATTCACAGCATCGCCAAGAATCTCTCCCACTTTAAACAAACCCCCCCCCAGCAGCAGCTGCTCAGGAGAGACACCGACAGGCAGACGAGCCAAAACCGGCCTCACTCCGTCTGATGTGTCGAGGGAGCTCGTCACAGAAATGGGTTAAAGGAAAAAAAAAAAATAAATGAGTGGCAGCAGTTAACAACTGCACTGACAAGCCGAGTGACGGAGAGATAGGTCAGACAAGTAGAGCACGCCATGCAGAGGTTTATAGTTAAAATGACAACTGAGGAGATGACAGAAAAATAGAGAGGGGTCAAAAGGTGACAAAACTTTTTAAAATGCTATATATAAAATCATTTTGTAATTAAAATAGCTTTCATATTATTCAGACGGCTCAAAGTTGGAGGAAAAAAGTGGAAAAATAAAACCACAGTATTATTTTTGATATCACCACTAGGAGCGCCAAAGAGGGGAATTTTAAAGTTATTCTATAGCGACTTTAAAAGAAGCGCTGTGGAGAGTTCACAAAACTTGTACACAAAAAATTTAAAAATGATTTACATTCAGTGTGTTTCAACAAAACTCATTATGTGCATAAGCAAACAAATGTGTGCCACAGTCACACCCACTTGTATAAATGTTGCTCCATAGCGCTACCGGTGGTGGAAAATAATAAAGTATTCCTTTAAGTCAAGATGGTGATGCCAACATGCAGTTTTACAATTTAAAGAGCAACAGCTAAAATAATAAATTCAATAAAAAGAAAGCTGGTAATATTTTTAAAATAGGAAATTATTAGTATTTACTTTTATTAATTTATGTAAACATGACCTTTGTGCTAATATACCTAGCATACTGTCTGTAAATATTCTCAGTTCATGGTCAAGGCTACTGGACTTGTTTGAGCTTTGCTTGGTTCTGTCTTGACTGGGTGATTTTATGTTCACTTATTCTCTCAATCAGAGGAGGGTGCACAGCAACTTAATGCCAGACATTTCAGATGCCTTAAAATCCAGTCATTACCTGGTAAACACAGCCAATTTCCTCCCCAGCGATGCTTTCATTTCACATTGTGATTATGTCCACTTGTGCACTTGCGTTGCATTTCTGTGCGATAACTAAAACGACCACATTCAGGCCAAATAAAACTCCTCAAATGGGATGTAAAAGGCCCGGCACTAACAATGTGCAGCCAGTTAGCAATGAGGCTCTACTAAAATGGATCCGTTTGGACATACTACAGCGCTAAAGTGAGCAGAGCTTGCAAAAATTCTCGTGAACTCGTGCCAGCTTTTTCATTAGGCCTCTCATGCAATCCATCGCAACTTTGTATTCTCTGTATAAACATTTACATCGTCAGCGTCTCCCTGATGCTTTCATCCAAAGTTACTCACAGAGAGAGAGCAACAATAGATCGACCTTCATCTCCCGGATCACCAACTTAGCAACCAGCCAGACAGACGAACGAATAAATATTGCTGTTTTTGTGGAAAAACCCGGATTGACAGAAGGATTACAGTAAATATGTGAACGCTGCATGCACATCAAGAACTAGAAACAATCTTGATCATCTCTATTCTTGCCCTCTTTTACCGAAAATGGAAGCAAAGTTGAGCTGCAAGAGTGAAAGTGGTGCAGAAAAGAAGGAAGAGGAAAAAAAGAACACAGAGTTAAGCCGGGCAAAGCCACAGTCAATACAACCATGCTGAAATAATCAGATAGACCGCTCAGCAGACATCTTATCAATCAGGACAGGAGACCGCAGCAAGTGTGTGTCAAAGACGGAGGGAGAGAGCATGTGATGTGATCTGCAATGAGATGTTTGTCTTAAGGCTGAGTACAAAGACATGTTAACAAATGCTGCGGGAAGGGTCCAAGCTGAGTGTGCACAGACAGACGCTCAACTCAGACACACACACACACGTGCATGAGCGCGCAATCACGTTTGAGAAACTGCTTTCTGTACGTTCTGCAAATTTGATAGAGATCTCGCAGATTCGGGGCACTTAGCCTTGGCAGCGGAACAGACAGCGTGATTGCATCTGTGTGTGTCCACACATGCGTATGCGAGCCATCTTGCCGAAGACACTCTTCAGAGCAGGAAGAGACGATGAAAAAAAGATAGATGTGCGCAATGATCTCACAGCTGGAAACATGTATTGGGCCAAGGACAGGACTGCTTTTTTCCTCCACCGTTTCTGTTTCTATAACTTCTTGCACTGAATTTGTTGTCCGTTCATTACCTGGAGGTGAGCACACAGAAAGGATTTGTCATCCACCAGCTCCTGCCAAATGCTCTCTACCACTCTGGAAATCAATCAGTCTGACGCAGCAAAAAAGAGAGATATTCAATCCAAGGATTTGGGTTTTAGCTCGAAAATCCACAGCTTTGATTTATCGCAGAGTGGAGCCACACTTGGCCAGACTTTCAACAAGGAGTCCATTCTTCAAGAAGAGCAGTATCTTAAGCGTGAATGTCTGCAAATGCATGAAACCCATTCACCTGAATATCAAATAAAGAGCTAGGGAAATGCATGTGATTGTGCTGCACGTTTTTGCAAAGGATCTTCTGTTTTTTGTTTTTGCAATAGAAGACTAAAATATCTGCAAATATTCTTTTTTAACATTTTGCACGTGCATTTAAATGAATGTGCCTTTTGTCTTTCCGCATTGTACATCCAGTACACTGTAATCCATAACAGCTGTTTGCATGAACAAAAAGTTGTCCCGCCACATAGAAACAAGGCTGCATGCTGATCAGGAACACCAGGTTCTTCAGGTAATGAGTTCATTGACAACAGCTTGTGCCTCTTACCGCCTCCCTCCCGATTGGTCGAGGCCAATTTTGCGACAGCCCATTTAAGTGTCTGCAACCATGTGGTGTGTAAGTCATGTAGCTGGTGGCTTGGAGCGGCATCTTGGCGCAAACACATCCCCTGTCTTTGGAAAAAAAATAACTTGTCTTTTTAATCTGCACACAATTTGAGAACCCTTTGTTCAAGAGCTCCGGACTTAAAGTTGTGAAACACGAAGAGCTATCTTGTGTTTAACTCAAGATCAGAAGAAAATTGTTACCGGATCACTTAATCCAAGATGGAAGTTGCATAATATCGGTATCAGCAGTATCTCTCAGTCATCTGGGTTGTGGCAAATGATATGAAAATGATATCTGGACTCAGTTATCAAGCTTTCATTAGCATTAAAATCTCAGCCATCAACAACAGATCTAGTTTTCTATTAACCTCAATCACCTTGCGATGATTTATTCCAGCATTTGGCGTGTCAAGAAAATGAATTCTCTCTCAGCATATTTTGGCTGCAAGTCTGACCATGTTTCACCTGCTGCTGCTGTTACTTGATTGATTTCACCGAGCCTGTCATTATGAAATCCATACTGAGTAGACTGACTTAATGTATTCACAGATGCTGATAAGAAGCGGGAGGAATAAAATAATATTGGAACAGCTTCTATCGCTAGAGTCCATGTGAAGGGAAAGTTGAGCTTGGGCACATTACAGAAAACGAGGTAACTAATGTGCCACGTTACAAATGTGTGGAGGATCCCAGCCAGGATGCCAGAGCTTATTGAGGTCTGAGCTCTTGACACAATACAGGAGTCTGATTTTACCATCTGCATATCGGATCAGATTATTTTCCGGTGCTCATGTGGACCCTGCGATTCTCCACGCAGACGTATCCACCCTCGTGTTCGCTCAAAGCAGAACCCACCGCGCCGTCTGCCTTTCTCCTTTTCTTGTGCCCCCCACCCCCTCATATTTTAGAAATTGCAGCCATATGTCCGTGGGGACCCCGGGTTCAAAGACACACCTTGAGGAGCAACACTATTATGTACAATTGACTTTAAAGTTTGAGTGTATAAAGAGAAGGGAGCAATCGTTCAGGGAGAGATGGTGGCGGAGGGTGGATGGAGACATTAAAAAAAGAGACAGATGGGGTTAAGAGGGGTGAGCTCTCGGTGTGTTTGTTTGCACGTGTTTGTCCGTGTGCGCTTGCATTTGCAGCCGTCTAAATCCCGGGGAAGATTGATTGCCTTCCAAGGATAATGTGTCCCAGACACTTTAAAGCACCCCTCCTCCCCACCCCCCACCCAATCTTCATCATACTCCTCTCTGTCTCCTCTTTCTCAGCCTTGTCTGCCTTCCCTACCCTTTGCTCTCCCAGTTGCCGTAACCTCCCCATCCTGTCTGCCCTCCCTTTGGCACTTTCCCCCATGATTTGTATTCTTCATTTGAACACGCACCTTTTTAAGGAAAAAGGAGGAAGTGCAAAGACTATTACCCAGATCCCACATTTAACCTAAATCTTTCGCACGTCCAAAGGAAATGTCAGCCTCTCTTTATGTCTTCAACATTCTCTCAGTCTGTTACGCTGTCTCCAGGAAGAAAAATATCACACTCTTTCCACGGCCGGTGTCTTTAATAACCCTTGAATTTGTTCTGTCCGTGCCCAACCCGAACCTATGTCTCAAGAATTTATGACAGGCTGTGTAACAAACCTCTTCCATCTGGCTTTAAGATATAAAATGAATAAAACATCTGACAGACACAGAGGCACCTTGACTCCTTTTCTTGTCCTTTTTGCCCTTTTCACCCTTTCACAAATTAAGAAATAAAGAAAAGCATCTTTGGGTAATACGTTAAGACTTTTCTTTTTTTGAAATGTTAAGACAAGGATTTTAGCTCAAATCTACGCCCATCGTTACAAATTGCTTGAATATTAGCTTGCCTCTTGCACATGCAGTAGCTAGCCAAACAAAACGTAGAGCTGCTAGCACAGACGAGCTGATCTGGTCTGTTTTCATTTGACAAGGGATTGACAAAACTCAATCAGGAATAGAAGCTGTGCGCTTCCTAAAGTCTTGTTCAAATAAAATACAGTTTTGATTTTTAAGAGTCTTTAACTTAGAAAAGCAGCTAAAGTAATGACATAGTGACATAGTGACGTAGTGAAAAAAATCCAACATGTACCACCGTGTTAGCTTTCTGAGTTTGTACTCACACGCAGCAGTCCATTAAGCTAACACCAGCAGGTTGACAAACTCCCAGCGGTGGTGTTGGCATGCTAATGTTTACTTTGGATTAACCTCTTAGCATGCTAAAGTTGGCTAATTAGCGAAACATGATGTCAGTAGTTGCTCAGGTTTTCACATGAATATGGAAAGGTCGACAAAAGGTGTTGCAGACAGGAATGTCAGTTCTTGCGTCATGGCAGTTTATCGATTATTAATCAAGATATTTCACAAGAAACTATAAATGTCAACCTCGCGGACAAGGTGGAAAAGCTACAAGATTGTCAACGTGGTAGGTCTTGTCATGTGGGAACAATGGATATCTGTACCAGTGAATTAGTAAAAACTTTGATCAAGTTATAACGCTAGACCAAAAGTCAGGGGTTGTACCAGAATTATTAGGGTTTATCCACTCGGCACCATGATCCTTAAAATTTTTTTATTTATTTACTCTGTCCACACCGTACACACATATTGACATGCAAAAAACGCCTTCTACCGTGGTCCAGCACAGTGAAACAACAGGAACTGCCCAAACCAGATCTCATTTAGCCATAATGTCGCTAATAAACACGGAACTCAAAACCAAAACCCTCAATCATGGCAAAGGGCCTCAGTACTTACAGCGAGGCTAATTGTGAAAATAATGCCCTGCTTTCCTTGAACTTCCCCTGAACCTGCTCCACAGCCTTCAAATGATGCCCCCGCGTTTGCGTTTGACCCCTGCGTGGAAATAACCATCTCGGTTATTCCTTGGACAATTGCAGGGTACGAGTTAAGCTAGCCAGGAGCGCACATGGCTATTTGCTGCTGCGGCATCTGCTGGGAGAGAAACACACACTGTAGCCATTAGCGTGACTCTGCCTTTAACAAGCCGCTGATCTGTTGTGACATGCTCTTCCTTTCCCTGGTGGATCTGTGACAGCGCTGATGCAGAGATAGGCTGCTGTCGGCTTGACTCCGCAAGCCGCAAAGTGTTGTCGGGGAGATTTGTTAAGGAGGTGTTTAAGCCGGGTTGATATCTACAAGCCTTATGTTTGTTCAACAGACTGCATGACACCCAACTTTTTAAGGATTTTTTTTTAATCATCTAAGAAGTTGTTCATTGCTAAGATCCACCTGAGTTTAATGTCACATTCAGTAGGACATATCAGCACTTAAACCAGATGCATAGTCATTAAAAATAAAATAATAAAATATAACATGCGTATCAGAATATGGACATACTTGAACTTTCACTCTGATGTTGGACACTCAGATTCCACCTACCAGGTGTACAGACTGAACCATATGGATTGCATTAACTGTTGATTTTTCTCCAAAATGAAAAAAATCCATCATTTGAACAAAAAACAAAAGGCAGCTGCGCTTGCAAAATGATTTATACTAAAGCACGCAATGAAAACACGTTGAAGCTACTTAAATTGACAAACCAACAATGGTTTTTATGGGCTGATGATAAACCGTTCGAAATATAGTAGTAGCTTAACAGGAATGTTAATGTGCACATGTTTTCAATGTTTGAGAAAATGTCGGACTTTCAAGGGCATTACTTTGAAAGTTAAAAAAAAAAAATATATATATATACAAACATACGCTGACAGATGTTTCCACCCTTATCTCGTGTGTCAAGTGTCTTCAAATAACACTACTTACTAATTCTAGCAAGCGCTTTAATGCCGCAAAGTATTTTCAAGTGTAGGTGTCACTCTTGTCGGATGAAGGATCTCTTGTGTTGGCATGAATCTGCGTTTTGTCTAAAGCAGACAGCCTCGGGAGCTTTGAGCCAGGAGTCGGATGTCAAGATAAAGCCCTGTTTTGGCCACAGTCAGAAAAGCCTGCAGTCAGGATGCACTGTTAAAAAAAAATAAAATAAAAAAAGTCATCTTATTTGCTCTACCTTGAATATGTGGCTTGCATTTTTGACACAACAAATAAACGCACTGCTGACCTAGGCTGACCCATTTTGTTAAGATGCTTTCCAGATGTCCTGTATTCTTTTGTTTATCTCTAACTGATCCAATACCAATATTAGTCAAATTTTAACTTTGTTTTGGTTTCCTCAGCTGCTGAATGCTTACCTTTGTTCCCCATTTTGCCACAAGCATTGTGTTTATCGGTTTCTTACCAGTTACAGCTAAAACAGTGAAATTTTACACTGTAAAAACTACAATGTTGTCTCATAAATAGTAGTGTAGCTACTACTATATTTGCATTATTGTGAAAGTCTGTGCTGACATTCCTGGAAAACTGATGCTACTACTGCTGGATATGAACGCAGAATGCTAAGAGGATGGCTGTCAGAGCAAACCAAACATATCGTACTGCTGCAAGTTCACATTAAAAGCATTCAACCAGTAAAACCCAAGAGGAGTTTTTTATTAGGAAGTAGACAAAGGAAATGCAATATGTTACAGGTATTGTTTAGAAAAAGGGCTTACACAAAATGAGACAGTGGTACTATTAGGGATTTTTGGACGGTGAGTGAGTTGCAGGGAGTGCCGCTACAGTGAGCTGTTAGTAGAAGAGCTGCAGTCAACAGGCTGCACACCTCCAACTTCTCAGCTAGGTAACCAACTCCCGTCACTGTGCTCTTCGCAGACTCACTACAGAATTGCAGTGAAACACATTTCAGTTCAATTCTGGTGGAGAAAATAAGTCTCCCAATTCTAACACGTGACAGAGCCTGGTGGTAAATTCTCACATTACTCAACAATAACATCTACATGGGACAGATCTATTAACCTGATGCAGTTTATATTGGCTGGCTTCAGCTTTCTCATGGCCAGCGAGAGAAAAAAAAATTAAGTCGGAGGCATTAAGGCGCTATCACACGCTAATTTGGACGCATTTGACTAAATCCTGCCGCACGGAGTTTAGTCTGGGACATTGCTCTGGCTCTTTTAAGGAGATTTAATCCAGGTTGAAGGTGATGGCCTGTGACACTAATAACCAGCCACCCAGTGACACGGACCACCATTCCAGGAAAATAAAAGTCTTTACGCTTGTTTTGAAATTCAAAATGAACATCTCAATTTTTATGCCAGCAATGAATGAGGTCATTTCATTTGCTTCCTGGGACAAACTTGTTAAATGGCGATTCTCCTCAATGTATGTAAGGCTATTGGCAAGCAAAAGACCACCATCAAGCTACTCTGAGATGGAGCCATGGGTGGAGGTGTGCAATCAGGGTAATGATCCCTTTGGGATGACAAGGATCTGGTGGACAGATATTTGAAAACTATGGCTTCCATCACATATATCCCTTAAGTCCTTCTTAATGTGGGGACTGTATTCTTATGAGTTGGGCTTGCATGACAGATTCCACGCCTTAGGACTATACAATACAATCAGTGACATATCAGTAACATACAGCATAACCAGCTCCTTTAAACAGTTTTTAACAAAAACCAAGGTCTTTTTGCTTCTCCACAACAGTTAGACTGTTCTTTCCCCTTGAATCTTGTCTATTGTTACAAGGAAATCTGTCCTTAATCAACGTTGTGCTCCAAGCAGTGGTTCAACAGTACTTCTCATGATGAAACTGTATGCTCAATGGTAAAACCTCAAGCCAGAAACGATAAACATCACAAACACATGTTTGTTTACTCACCAGCCAGCGCTTGCACATGTGGATGCAGTGTTGTGAATTGGTGATACCGACATGCAGAGACCCCGATGCTTGTGGGAAATGGATTAGTTACAGATTTCCTCTTTTTTTTTTTTCCTCACACACAGAGTGACCAATGGGCACTAAAACCAGCCATCAAAGGCATGTGTGAAGCCGTTCTTTCCGACTGTAAAATGGCTGTCAGTCCATTCACATGACAGTGATGAACTCTGACTTCTGATTTCCCACCCTATACTCTGCCGACCTGTGGAATACGAGTCCCGTGGTGGTGTTGTAAAAGGCGCAGGGTGGGTTTTTCTTACAACAAAGTGTCCCGGTGGGAGAATGTATATCACAAACACTTCACAAAACCCAAGGACCTCACAGTAGTGTGATCAGACATGTAGTCCATCACAGAAAAACTCAAGTGTTTAGTTTAAAGTCAAGAACTGCTCACGTTGCCTCAAAATCTAAGGGCTCTTTTCATCAAAGGACTATGCTGACATTTCTTGCCACTTTTTAGCTTTTAGCTGTATCATTGATTTAGGTATCCCTGTCGAACTTAAAACGAATAATATCCCAATATGTCACCCTTTTACAACAGTTGGTTTTCTCTGCATTCTCATATTATAAACTTTTCACCCTCTTTCTCACAAACACCTGATAATCATCTCTCGCAACAGCCTGAGCTTGTCTACTTTCTTATCTCAGTGTACATGTGCGTATGTGTGCATGCTTTCTCATTTTTTCCTTATTTTACACGCTATATACTCTTACAATTGTGCACACACAAGGACAGGATTGTCTTTGGATAAGGATACGAGTCTGCATCTATGTGGGCCCGTCCTGACGGAGGCACCGAGGCACGTGCGAGGCCAGATTGTGCTGTTTCTGCCCACCCACCCCACTTTCCCATGCCTGACTGGGAGTGTGGGAATGTGTCATCCGATATCATACCTCCAGCCAAACCTGTGAGGACAGGGAAGGTAATCCAGCAGGGGAGGGGCGTGTCCTGATCTGATCAGCACAGCTTTGCTGATGTTAGGAAATCTAAAGGAGTCATATTTTATAGGGTACAACTGCAGTCTACATTACATCGCTATGCAGTTCACAGCCTCAAAGTGGCGTCAGGTCTTGTTTTAGCAAGCTGAAACAAAGGATGCCCAGCAGATGTAGGAACTTGGACTATGCATCAATTTAAATTCTTTAAGAAGAGGTAACAGCTGCTCAGGTGCTGCCTCTTGAGCTGCAGTGGAAACAACCTCACGGTTGTCCAAGACCTCACCCAAATATAAACCACAGGGAAAATTAAAATCAGTGTCACACACTTTATTCTGAATCAAGGCCAAGTTGAAGCTGTTTTGGCAGTTTGTAATAACCCAGCACTCCATTCAGACACGGATGTATTTTCTTGTGTGGTGTTTTCGTTAATATATATACATATATATGTATATAAAAGGGGTTTCATATAATCCAAATCAGAATGTCATCATTTGTTTATCCAATGTGTAAGTGTTTCTTCATGCATAGTCTCTGGTCAAAGTGTGACCAGGAAACAAGTTTTTTCAGATCACCTTGGCCTCCGCGTGGTCAAAAAGCTAACACTTTAGCACTTCTAACATTTCCTTGCACTGACCAAACTGACGCTATTTTCCCGGGGATACGGGCGGCGCCATCTTGCGACTTTTAAGCTTCCGCCAGACTCACTCGCGTATTTGTTTAATTAATACTGCGATCTGCTCTACCTCCACCAGTTACAACTCTCACAGTCCCGCGGATGCTTCACAGAGCAGTTGGCATGGCAACTGGTAGTCGCCAATTATTTCACATCCTGTTTCCATGGCGTCAAATAACTAACTAAAACAAACTTATCCAAACAGTTGAACATGCATCTACATTACATTAACTACCTAAAGTAACAGAAACCATTCACTGCTTCAGTTTGGCTCTAGTCCCATCCACTAACATGGAGGAGGTGGAGCTTATGACTTACACTGCAGCCAGTCACCAGGGGGAGCTGTACTTGCTTCGGCTTCACTTTTGAGGAGCTGATCCACCATCCATCTTTATACTGTCTATGCAAACAAGGCTGAAGAGAGCTAGTGTGTCGAAGTCATGGGATGTAAAACCAAAATAATGAGCTGAAAGATGTTAAACTGCACTTCAGCAGTTTAACACAACTGCAAAGTAGTGTGATAATCCTCAGCACTGCACACAGTTATTAGATCTTGAGTTAAGTATTGGATAAATGTACATCCATGTAATGCAGGGGGACAATCATTGAGGAATTCGAATGTCAAAGTCAGTTTTAAAAAACAATTTTTGCAGAATGTGCGACCCAATTTAATATACAATATTAGAGTAATCAATCTGTTCAAGGCTGGTCATTTTACAGCTTAGCTAATGTTTCCACTTAGACATATTTAAGGAGTCATTGTGTCCACTTTGTAGCTCCATAATTCAGATGTGTGACAACAGACACAGAAATTGGGAAGGGCTCTGGGAAAGAGGGAGAGAGAGGGAAGATCGCCAGATAAAAAACTGTGAGACAAAGAGTATTTGTAACCAAGCAGACAAACACGCATAACACTGCTCCATCACTTTGTTGTTTTGCAGAAGTGTTTAACTATGAAGTAAAACTGGGGACAGTCAGAGGGATGTGGTGGGAATAATCAGTTTCCACTTATTTCTGATCCTATTCTCCGTATGAAGCCGTCAGCACCACTAATCCCAATCAGCTGTTCAAAGGAGAGCTCAGGAATTGAAGGGAATTCAAGGGACGAGTTACGTTACTCTCCATAATCACGCTGTTTTTCTTTTTCTAACCCGTATCAGCCACGTCATCCAGTGTTTCTTTAACCAGTTTAATCTTAATCCACCTAAACAGGGTAAATTCACTTTCTCTCCTCTGCTTTTGTCCCCGTGGGTTAATAAGAAAACACATGACACAACCGTTGATGCAATAACCCAGATGTGACAGAAGTGATGAAACCTTGCATTATACTTCACATACCGCAGCAGATGTTCAGATGTATTGGGTCTAGAGTCTGCCTTGAGTGTTACTCGAATGCTGACGTTTCCCACACAAGAATGTTTCCTTGATCTTCTCTGACAGATGTTGTGCATTCAGGGGAGGGGGAAAAAAAAGTAGATGCATGAGATGACTATTGTAGGAAATCCACGATGCGCGGTCCACATTCAGTCGGCACTTATCTTGATAAATCACAGACTTCACAGCAGCACTGAGAGTCAAAAGCTTCAGCCCAGAATCACTCTTGAAGTCCTGGCTGAAGCAAACACAACATATGCTCTGTAGCTTAGGCTGTAAGGAGTCAGTGTTGTTAATTTGGTGTTTGACAATAAATTAAAGTATTGTACAGATGAACCTGTACACCAGGTTTCATTGTAAACCAGTTGAGATGACAGACTGTATATAAATATGGACAATGCATCCCCACTTTCTTGCACTGGCCAAAAAGATGCTATTTTCCCGAGGATACATGCGGCGCCATCTTCCGACTTTGGAGCCAGAGTGCAGTAAAGTCCGAAAGTGGAACCACACGCAGCAGCGATATTGATGACCCGCCCACACTTCAGCCAGACTCACTGGCGTTTTCGTTTAATTAATACTGTGGTCTGCACTACCCCCACCAGCTACAAAGAAATGATGGATTATAAACTGTACTTATTTTGGTAAAACTTTTCTCCAAGTCTCACGGTCAAACAGGACCACTTCATGGAGCGGTTGGGATGGCAGCTAGTAGTCATCATGATATCACATCCTGTTTCTAGAGCGAATAACTAACTAAACTTATCCGACAAACCAACACTTGAATATGCATCAGTATTATATTAACTGCCTAAAATGACAGAAACAATCCTTGAAGAAAAATTATTTGACGTGTGTTTTAGGGTTTTGATTTGGCCCAAGTCCCATCCACTAACATGGAGGAGGTGTAGCTTATGACCTATACAGCAGCCATCCACCAGGGGAGCTCTACTTGCTTTGGCTTCACTTTTGAGGAGCAGTTTGGTCATTCATCCTTATGCAATCTGTGGTTGAGACACGTTGTTCCAAAAACAAACGTGAAATAAAGTATTTAAGGATCAGCCTCTGGGAAACTGGCAAGTCTATAACAATGAATTGGTTTATCGGGTTTATCAGACATCAATCTTTGTGTCTGCCTTGTGGACTTGTGCCTTTACTTTGTGAACTTTTGTAGAAATGCAACATATCTGGACTCTTCAGTGTTGTACTAACATTAGAAACATTGAACATTTTTGTGCTCTCTGCACAACAGTTAAAAAAATCCTCCTGCTGAAAGGCTTATCCATGCTATGACTCATTCTTATATTTTTATGTTTATTACAAGCAGTTTTGTGACCTTCTATCAAGAGCACTTCTCAGGCCAGAGCAGTGGAATTTTACCTCCATTACAGCCCCATTTCTTCTCAACTCACTTTAATGTTTCACAAGTCCAATGCAAACATCCAGTCAAAAGAAAAACCCAGCGCTCCATACTCGCCCTCTGATTGGACATATTTTGACATGACGCAGGAGATTAATTCATTTGGGATAAATTGACCGTGACGGATGTTCTCATGTCTCTTTCTGAATGTGTTGAACTCCTATAGGAGATCAGGGAGACATGCAGGCTTTGTGCTCCTTCAAAGGACCATGGCAGTGAATAAAAAGAAGGGCATGACGGTCCACTTACTCTGTGTATTTACTCAAATCACAGCAATGGACTGATAACAGAGTTCACCGGTAGAGAAAAAAAAACAGCTGGGGTGTTGAAGATCATTCATGGTATGGTTTTCTATTATGTAGCAGTTGTGTTTCATCGTACCAAAACATCTACAGAGAGCCACATTCACATTTGTTTCTTCCTGTGTGGCCTAAATTGTTCCCCCTCCCAAACCAACGGCACATGATTCCATCTGTTGTGTTCAGTTGGTTCTACTCAGCAGAATGCCGCCACTTCAGTGTTTTCACGTTCATTTGTGATGATGAATGATTTTTCTTATTCTCTTTCTTCCTCCTCCCAACTGGACCAAATCCATTTCCTCTGCAGAACAATGGTTTCTTGAAGGACCATACTCACATACGCATGTCAGGTTTTTCCAGATGCCCCGAAACAAAAGCTTCCTTCTTAGAAAATCCCCTCACGCCAAATTTAATTAGACACTGAACAGTTCTTGCTTCTCAGACCTTCTTTTTTCTTTTGTCGTCTGCGCTCTCTCACCCGGCTGTTGGTGTCATTTGGGTTTACAGTCCAGCCGGGTAATGCTCAGATTTTCTGAATTAAGTTTAGCTGTCAGAGATGGTTTGTGAATTTCACATGTGGAGAAACTTATAAAGGCCTGATCTGAGTTTTAAGCTTTGAGTCCGGTGTAGCGCATCTGTATTGTTACAATAGAACTAAATGGGAGAGCAGCATCCATCGAATTAAATTAACTCTGAAGTCCTACTGTCTACTCCACTGCACAACAGGTGATGGCAACAGGAGTCAAAGCAGTGTGGGTGATGAAGTTGCGTTCTTTGCTGCAAAAGAATAAACACATTTGTCTTCTAGGTATGATTCCAGTTTTTCTATTTAATACATCCAAGTAGTAGCAAGAGACAAAAGCACTTTTTATATGACTTAAATTTGAAAGTATAGGCAATGCATCTTGGGGTCACAACTAGTTCCTTGGAAAACTGAGACTTCTGAATACTTGTTGTGACCAAATTGGGAAGTGGATTTTCATTCTTTTCTGAAATACACCTGGAATTTATAAAATCAGTGTCTGGTATTTAGAAAATCTGTCTCAAAACCAACGGTGTACTTTGTCAGTTACATGAAGCGCACATTTGCTTTGTGATTGACGGGCTCAAAGATGCTTAACACTCTGCATGCCCCATCTCAAAAACAACATAACTGGAGGACAATGGCATCCTGAGATATGGTTCGTCCACAACCTCGATATCGAAAAAATATTCAGCCATGTTGCAAAAAACTAGCAGTAGCAAATTACAGGTAAACAAGCCGACCGTCGCGGGTACACGCAGCGCTCAGAGATGACATCATCCAGGTCAGAAGACATCATCCAGGGTCTGTAGGTCAATCTACAGACCCTGCTTTTATCTGCTTTTGTGTAGCAGATAATGCGTTACTTAGAGGCTGTGTTTCGGTGCCCCAGTCACTCCCACTATATGTATATATACACAGATCTAAATATCTCCCGAAGGAAAAGTTATATGGGTGAGTAAACGATTGTATTTTATGCCAGAAATAAGGTCCAGGTTGTAAAAACCAGTAGTTCCCCTTTAAATAAAAATTTTGACATTTTAGGAGAAAGTTATGTGAGAAGATACCACTTTAATGTCTAAGCATTAAATTAAGCTACAGGCAGGATAGCTAAGACTTACGGCTGAAATAGCAAAATCACTATCTTTAAAGTTTTAAAAACACTGTCTATCTATTTGCAAATGTGGTATATATAATTTTTTAGCAAATTAAATGTTGGCAGGTGTTTTTACCTTTGGAAATAGCTGGACTCTTTTTCTTCCTGCATGTTTATGCTAAGTTAATTATGACCTTGCTCTAGTTTCACATTAAGAGTGACAGCAAGACGTGTTAAGGCGCAATTTCCCTTTCCACTTAAATAGATATCATGCCGTATTGCAGATTATTTTCTTAATGTGTCAAGCATCACATAATGGCTTTATCATGGTCCCACGGTTATCATGGGAGCCGTATCAGAAGAGTATCGTGAGTCACTCTGTTATTCCCAGCCCTAGTGGGGCCGTGAGCCTCACAAGGAGTAAAATAGGGTGAGAATGAGCATGAGTAAAACTGGAGTAAAAAAAGAGTGGGAGTAGACAAACATTGTCAAGATATATGTGCCCTGTTGCTTGACTGTTTGTGTAGACAGAGAGAGAATAACAGCATTAAGTACGTGCCATATCCAATTTTAGCCGGCTGTAATGCGTCTGTAAGCCTACATATATGATGAGTAGTGCTTTTACTTTCCTCAACATATTATCTAATGGTCTAAGCACGGCTGCATGTGAGATAATGTGTAGATAATTTGGTGTATGGAGATATCAGCGGGCCGTATGTAAACACTATATGTCATTCCTCTGTAAAACAAGAGGGAGACCTGGGGGTTATGGGGCTTCTCAGAGAGGAGGGGGAAGCGGTGAGAAAGTGAAAAAGAGGAAGAGGGAGGGGGTTAGGGGAGATAGGAGCAGAATATTTAGGAGCATCGGGGAAAAACACAACGGCCCCTGAGAGCTTCTCAATAACCTATCAGGACAGGAAGCTGCGCCATCAATCACCACGCGGACAGCTTTCTCTCTTAACTTTCCTCCTCGGGCGCTGAAGCCAGCAGACGCACCGGTGCAGCTGCTCCAAAGTGGCTCCTATTTTCATTCCTATTTCTCTATGAACGCGCACGTCTTGCGGATGCACACACACACAGCTGGGATTTAGTCAACAATGTAATTACAGGACTAGAGGCAGGCTCCAAACCAGCTACACCACCGAGACACTGATTGATGTAAATAAGAGTGGTTGATGGCAATGAAAGGACACAGGATGCCAAATCTCAGCCATGTGCCTCTCATGACCTGTGTGTGTGTGAAAGGGAGACAGAAAGACACCTAAAAATGCTGAAACATAAGAGAAAAGGGAACAATATCTGTTTGGAAACCTTAATACTACGAGACTTAAAGGTAACATGTTGTACTGATGCAACACTATATAGGTAATACTCAGGAAAAGTCTCATGTCTGACGACTATAAACTACAAGGAGACCGCTTAGCTTAGCGTAAAGACTGGAAACAGTGAAGCCACCAGCCTTCGTACAAAGTAAAAGTGCCTTCCGACAAAACGCAAACAGATGAAGCAATTTCATACAAAGTCGAAAACTAATTCGGTTTAATTACATGTTTGGCTGCGGTGGTGCAAACTGACGCAAAGAGGCAAATGTGTGTTTATTCGAGCAAATCTAAATGCTGAGCACAAATCTCACCGAACTCTCAATAAAAAAAATTAAAAAGTGAATGGGTACAAACACAACAAACCCACATCAAAGAACTACCGGCAGTGACTGCAGATACCCCAGGTCGACTGTGTCTGGACCGAAACGTTGCACTCGAGCACATACGTTTTGCTCTGTTTGAAAGCTACAAACAGTGAAACAGAGCCGGCCTCTCCTGAATTACCCCGATCAGCTTGCCTACGGTTTATGTTCATGTCGGAAAATATTCACATATTTAAAAGTTCAGGTTAGATTCAGATGTAAAATAAGAATATCTTCCTGCGACGTTTGGTTTGCCTTGGCCATTTCTGTTACTCTTCTCCTGCGTCGGTCCGCTAAGCTCAACACCTACTCAGGGACGTCTCTCTGACTTGTTTCAGCACCGATACAAGATGTTCACACTCTTTACACTGATGGGACTGAAATGGGACTGAAAAAGACGCAATTTGGAAGAACTGACTTCAACACAAACACGCGTTACCACTTTGTTGATCATCATCTTCATGATCTTCTTGTGGAGAAATCCGTTAACATCACCGCAACTGGAGGGCCACCTACGATGAAGACTGCGATTTTAAATTTGTTTCCTTTTACTTCCTCCTACGGCTACCAGAGCATCTTGTGACACAGGACGTCAAGCAAGTTGAAAAAATTAATTTTTCGGTCTGCCCGCTTTTGCAATCATTTCTTGGTTTGGATGGAGCGATTCGTAAAATACTTGTCATAATGAGGCAGCCTGGCAATAAATACTTAACTGGCTAGGAAATGACAAACCACAACTTGTTGATATTACACCGACTAGCCACAATATTAAAACCACTGACAGGAGAAGTAAATACCATTGACCATTTTATGACAGTTCAATGTTCTGCTTGGAAACTTTTGGGCCTGGCATTCATATGGATGTTACTTAGACATGTACCACCCACCTAGACCAGACCAGGCACCCCCACCCCATAGCAATGACACTCCTTGATGGCAGCAGCCATCATCAGCAGGATGCAGCCCGACACAGATACAAAAACGGTTTAGGAACAACTCAAAAAAAACATGAAAAACAGCACAAGGTGTTAACCTGGCCTCCAAATTCACTAAATCCCAAACTGATCAAGTATCTCTGGGATGCACTGGAACAAGCCTGGTCTACAGACGCCCCTCCCCTCAACCCATAGGACCAAAAGGCCCCCACTAACAACATTCTGTTGCCAGACAACACAGGACACCCTCAGAAGGCCCATGTACATTCTCTGATGAGTCAGAACAAGGGAGACCTACACAATAGTAGGAAGGTGGTCATAATGTTATGCCTGATCAGTGTACATTTGTGTGTATTAATAAAATAACCTGTTAATTTAAAAAAAAATCTAGAGGTGCGTGTTGACGCATGTTTTACACTTAGCCTAGCTAGCTGTTAGCTCTCTTTCCCTTAAAGCTGTTTGCTAAGCTAACTATCCCCTGGCTTTAGCTTCATATTAGCATACAGGCATGAGCGCAATCTTCCAAAATGCTCAGTGAACATAGATTTTTGCGCATATTGAAAACCAAAGCGTGTTCTTTTTTAGGACATGAATGTGCACGCTTTATAATTTGTGTATCTCTAGGCCTGCCTAGCAATCCTGATCAACAAACACTATGGCACGCTAAGGCTATATCATGGTCCCTCTCCCTCTCTCTGTCTCTGAGCAGAGATGCCATTAAAAATAATGAGCTTTCCTTCACTTCCCTGAGCCCTGCAGCCGGCTCTGGCACAGAGCGCTCAGTGTACCCAGGCAGAGGTTTAACAGTTTTTTTTCCCCGTAACTTTTACAGTGTGAGAAAAATTCCCATTTGTCGCGAGTAACCCATTAATGGCTCATGTGCAGGCAGTTTACCAAGATAGCGCTGGTGTTGTGCCGAAGTGTGTAAAACGTTGGGCTGTTCTTCGGGTCACAAACGGGGCAGGAAATTAACTTTTTTCCACTGACTGGACGCGGCGGCTCGTCACATCCAAAAGTCACTCCTTATATTGTAGCAGCCAGATGCGTTATAACTTTTTATGTATTTTAAATATATATACTAAAAAAAAAAAAAAGATTATTTGCAGCCAGAACTGGAATTTGACTTACGGTTATACTTTTCCACTCTAGCTTCAACCACAATGTGCCGCGGTTGGTTTGAGGATTAATCTTAGGTAGGTCCACAATTGAATGCAAATAAATATGGAGTATCCTAAAACTAACTGGGACATGATGCACTTAACAGGCTATGATTTGAAATCTTTGATTCTGACGTTTCTATGGCAGGCTGAAAGAGGATGCGGGTGCTGGAAAACCACTGGAGTTTTCGAACTTTTGACATTTATCCCCCATAAAAAAAATAATTTCTGTGTGAATGTGTTGGCTGTTAAACGTCACTCATAGACATATGTAGGCTGACATCATTGTTCATCAACCATCTGCTTGTCTTACCTAACTGCTCTACATGTACATGAACCAGTAAAGCACTGCTACATTAACGTATCCGCTAATCAATCTCATTTTACACGAGGGTCGCTTTTTTCCCCTCCTTTCCGCTTGTCGATATCACCGCCGCAGCTATCGGGTCAGCGTTGTTTTCCACATGCGAGCGTCTAGCATGTGGGACACCGAGGTGGGGTAAGTGGGTGACAGAGTAGCCTCTGGGCAGCGCAGAGAGGGCCGGCAGTTTTTAGCAGTCAAATGACACGGTCCCACAATGAAAAGGTCACGAGTCAAGACTTGCACATGGCTCGCGCATTCGGCAATGTGTGGTTTGGAGGTTGAGAACAAAACAAGGGCAGAAAATTCATTTGTAAACTCCAACTAAATCTAAATGTGTTACCTTTTGTCATCTACATAAATATTTATAGCAAATTTCTTCTTCTTGGCACCATTAGCTTCATGCCTTGCAGCTTTTTTTTTTAATATGTTGTTCTTTGTATGTTTTACATTTCTTTTATGTGGTGTTGTTAGGAAGAGACCTGCAAAGTAGGAATGTCATCATATGGTCTAAACTGCTGTTTGTACTATGCACATGACAATAAACATCAAATCATCAGAATTAAGGCAAAGAACCCTGGGTTAGAGTTAGCTAGGGCCAGATTCATGCTCAAACGTCACTTCTACATAGGCCTGGACCCTGCGCTGTACCTCAATGTGCACCACTTCAGAAATGTAGCTATGTACACCTGAGATTGGTCCAAAATGCATTTCCATATTCTCATACAAGCATGGAAAAATTCTCTCTTAATCTACTCGGATGTCTTCTTCTGTGTTTCAGTGATTACAAAACAGTTCTGACACAGGTAAAAATGCTTTCACCTTCGTATCCCATATGGCGTAGGCAGTGCACACACCCATTGCAGGAGTATAAACCAAGCTTTAGTCTAAACACCATGCATCAGTGGAAAAAAATAACTTACATTTGAGTTGGGTTTTTTGTTATTTTAGTGCTCTGAAAACAGAGTAAACTGTGAATACTTCCATAAATATGACAACGGAAAAGTAAAATCACAGACACTTTAAGCTCACAGCCATGCTCTGATTGTTTTCTTTTACTTAAACTAGTCAAAATGCATGTAGACGCTGTAAAAGAAAAAAAAAAAAGAAAAATGAAAATGGCAGCATTGCTTATGCTTATCCTGCTTATCCAGCCTCTCTCAGCCTACTTGTATACACAGGCTGTCACGTCTGGACGATACTGAGCGCCGGCTCCTGCAGCAACATGGTTGACAGGACCTAGAAACAACAACACACACACACACACTTTTTTTTATCTTCCGCAGGCACAGACAAGCTCAAAACACACACACACACACACACACACACACACACAGGTATAAGTGCACATCAGCAGCGTCTGCTCGAGCACAAAACGCCGCGCAGCACCTGTCAACCGAGGCAGCGCAGACGGGTCAAAGGCCAACCGAATGTTTATATGACTAATCACGAGCGCGAGCAGCCGCATGTGCGGATGTGTGCATGAACTTTTCACGCTGTCCGAATGTGCTCCTTGATTCCGGCATTAATTATATACAGAACAGTTTATCATTTTGTCATTGTTTACAGTTGATTTAGGCGTCTGTTCTTCTGCCTCCACCTTCCTGCTCACTGATTGCACTGAAAGTCCCGGAAACGTTTGCTTAAAACTGTATGTTTTTGCAGGAAAATTACAGAGCCGTGCCTAAATATGCATGAGCCTCACCTAAAACTCAGCTTGTCTAGTTGAACTGGACTGTTCAAGCTTGGGCAGAAGTTGAGTAAGAGTGTTTTCAGAGTATTTTAAATGGTTTTTGGCATGTGCAGAGTGATTCTGTCGCCTGTGGAGCGCTGGATCTGCTGGAAATAAAACAGAGGAGGTAGTTTTCTTTTCTCCTACTTTGTGAATTTGTTCAGTAGAAGTTATCTGAGAGTGGATTGAGATCGCCTGATCTTTAGCCCATGTGTGGCAAGCGTGCGGAAAGAATATATTTATTCTATCCAGAGAGAAATGTAGTGTTTACATGGTTATTAGGGGCTAATATTTTCCTATTCTCAAAGGTTTACATCACCCCTCTCAGTCTAATCAGGCCAGTCTGTCTGTCCTGACTCTGATTGGGCTGTTTTTCAGATTATTAGTGGAGCTCTAGTGTCCATGTGAACGGTTACTATATCAGCGGTGTTTTAAATGTCTTTATAACCGCCGACTTCTTCGCTCTGCCTTTCGACAGCTGGCTGGAATCAGTCTGAGGGAGAGAGAAGAAGTTCCTCACCCACGTCTGTCTGCGTGGAAGAATAATAGCCGGGAACTCTCTCTCTCTCTCTCTCTCTTTCTCTCTCTTCCTGTAATCTAAACCAGTTACACTGGCCGATGCTTTTTAAATCTGGGATGCGAGTTACATCTAAGTGCGGGGGAATTCACCCAGCACACGACTCCCATCAGGAGCCAATATGCGAGCTCCAATCAAAACAAAAGTATCACATCTCCAGAAACAAAGGATAATTTGCACGTCATCTGTCGGGATTAAGTTCGACACCCGAGGCAAGGAACGTTTAATAATATCTCGGGTTTAGTCTGTAGGTACAAGGATTTCACTTATCCACCCTCTTTGCTGATGGATGGCCATTTTGTAACAAAACTCTTCAACATGTGATGTAACTCATTACTGCTAATGTGTCTCTTTGGCAGACAGTTTAGCTCACAGGCAGGTACTTCATCACACGGCACTATGGTTTGATGACAAGCTGCGTGTCAGAACCCACCTCCAACCAAAACACCCATGCAGTCAGTCACTTTATATATTGCTGCTCGAAGTATAAAAAAATAGCTCAGAGGTACATCCACCATGAGTTATTCATGAGGGGTTTTTAAGATTCGGCTGTCTTTAATTCCACAAATTAGTCACAGGAGGCAGAGCTGGCTCAGTTTGATCACATATCGAACGCTGCCCCTCAGCAGAGCAATTATACCCGAGTTTTATGCTTCATTATATTTTTACTGGCTCTTGAAATAGCTTTCTCACCGGACTACAGCTCTACTTTTACAGGAGAGTGGATCATATGAACTGGTGGGGTGGATTTAGACACAGATCTGGAACATAATACACTCTGTGTCGTTGTCATTCAGGGGGCAAGGGCTGTTTTCTCTCAGATAAGGAAGTCAGTATCGTCCAGACTTCACCAGACCTAAGCAACTTAAAGTTCATACTCGACAAAGTAGTTTGAACAACCTTTCTGTGCAACACCTTTACAATTACTGTCTGGTGTCAACCTCTAGTGGTGATTAGACTCCAGTGCAATAACCAGAATATACAGCGAGCCAAACACAGACGATTTAAATAATTTTTCTTGTTCCTAATGAAATTGTGCAGGAAACTAGCTTTATCTACACTAAAGCTGATTAATTTACAATTTTTTTTTTAGTACTGATGAATGGAAAAATGCGTCTGTATCATTTAAACTCCAAACCCAAACTTTTAGACGACAGAGAAAAAATCCAGGAGATTAATTATTCAGAGAAATTAGTGGTTGTAAAAATTTGTATTTATTTATTTATCTACCACTAACCAAGTTTCCAAGTTATTTATTTTTTTCCGTTTTTTTTTACACTGAGAAAAATTTTCTCTGTAGAGGCCATGCGATGCATGTGGTCCCCTATTTTAAAATTCCCATTTATTTTCATTTTTCCTTTTTTATAAAAAGAAAATGTTGGGAAATATATCTGGATTAAAGCACCATCAGCAGTTTTTATTAATTTTTTCTGTTTATGAAGAATAAATTATTGCTTGCACAAAAAAGAATAAATACAATAAATAATAATAAATTAAATTATTTTAAATTATTTTACAATTTTATTCTAATTTATCATTTTAAAATGTGCATTTAAAGTGAAACTTTTGACCAAATATTGCGGATTTTCTTCCGAAAAATAATACATAAATATCTGAAAAGTGCAGTGATTTCTCAAATACTAAAACTTTTATTCATGGCACAAAACACATTCTGTTTACATGCTTTTACATTTAACTTTGTTCACATTTGGCAGTGGCCCCCCTTTCAATATAAGTTTTATCAACTGCGCATTATGAATTCTCTTGATGTATAACTCTTCTGCTCAGTACTGGAACAACAAACCAAAAGGCTAATAATAATAATAATAATAATGATGTATCACAATCACTGTCAAAGAAAGTACAAAACATTGTTACAAAAAGCTGCATCTCCTTCCTTTCTCTTTGAAATCATACACAAATACAACAACAACAATGTCCCTGTGAGTTTTAGGGATCAGTCTTCATAATCTCTCTGAGGCAGATGGTGGCGTAGCAGGAGGAGTCCAGGTCGAAGTTCAAAGTGAGACTTTCGCCTGTCCTCACTCTTCCATCGCCTCCGCCAGCTCCCGTCTGCAGCTGGTAGCTGAGGTTGTGCGGCACCGCCAGCAGGGGGCGGTAGCAGCCGGGCAGATTCAGTTTGAGGCTGCTGACTCTGAAGCGACAGTCGCGCAGCCCGTCTCTGGCCAGTCTCTCCTGGTACCAGGTCCCCATGGCGTTTTCTGGATACTTCACGGTGTTTCCTGGCATCGGTAATAACACCTGACAGGATGATAAAGTATCAGCTGCAGAGTTTGACGTACAAATGATGGCATTTAGTTGAAGAATGCAAAAAAGGTCCGTACTTGTTCTAGTGTGTAGGCTCCCGCTTGCTCCTCTTGATGTGTCACTACGTGGATCTGGAAAAGTAAAGCAACAATCACGACGTGCAAGCTCAAAACCAGTGCTGCCAGACTGAGCAGATTCATATCCAGTCGGGAAGTTTTGAATTTTATTATGAGGGTAAAAACAGAATTGGGAGGTAAACTAAATTTGGGCTAATTTGTGATAACTTTTGCAGTTTTTTATGCTGATTTGAAACAAAACCAAAGTGCAATTACTCTTTCCAAGACAGTGTGTGTGTGTGCATGTGTTCCCGCCTGCGTGCTCCGCTCTGTAGAGAGAAGAAAAGCTCCATCTGCCTATGAGCGGACTACATGACATCGTCAAATGGTAACATAGTAAATAATCTCCTCTTCTCCGATCTTTTTATGCGTCTCATTACTACTGTATATATGCTACTAAATTGTGCAACCCTATTAATAATATTTTATTGTTGATCATTGTATTTTTTTTTATAATTGGGACATTATAAAATGGTGTCATTTTGGATTGATGGCTTCCAAAGACATTTACCGTTGTACATCCTTTTCTATCATTTCTTACCTGAGCAGCGCTGCCTTCTCCAGTGTCCTCCGTGTTATTTTGTCCGTCTCGCACCCTCACCAGGTCTCCTTGTCTCACGCTGTGACCCATTGTGGTGAGCCGGTGTGCCACTGCCTCGTTCCAGACTCTACGATCGAGATAACCGTCATTAATTAGTTCGTTTCAGTTCAAAAAACAAATTGAATCACTAATTTAAGACAATCTGCTTATGATTTAGTTCATGTTCAATCGGGCCAAATCCAATATTTTAATATTCAAATTTAACAACACTCACTGCAGTCCTGGACGTATTTCTATGATCTTTAAAGACATAACATTCAAAAAGGATAGTACTTTTCAAGATATCTGGATTCAGAACTCAGAAATCACCCAGCACACAGAATATTTACTTATCCAAATGGTTAGGGTGGTATTTTTGGATTCTGGAAATATCTTCTAAGCAAGTATTGTTAAAAAATATTCATATGTACAGATAAGGTACAAGTGGCACAAGCTGTGTTATAAATATATAACAATAAATAGGGATGTCCCGATCAGGTTTTTTCGCCCCCGAGTCCGAGTCCGAGTCATTTGATTTTGAGTATCTGCCGATACCGAGTCCCGATCCGATACTTCTACAGTACATTAAAAAAAATGAAGAACAGCGAAGTGGCAGCACGCAGCAAAGTGACGTCATGCCGCATACGTTGTTTCTGTGTGGAGTTGAGACGGTCTGACTCTGTACCACCACATAACAGCAAATACTAAGCTGTTATTTTTCCCATTTGTTTTGAAATATTATAGATCTGATAAAAAAAAATAATGAGAATAAATATAAATATATATATATATATATATATATATATTCGATCCCTGATCGGGATGTAACGTCCGATTCCGATCGAGTCTGAAACCACGTGATCGACCCCGATTTCCGATCACGTGATCGGATCGGGACATCCCTAACAATAAATATGGATAGAACATGAAATTGAATGGAAGGAACAGGCTGTGGAAAATGTCTAATTTTCCCTCTCTCTTAAAGTGCTAATGGAAAGGTTACGCATCTCCCACTTGCCGCAACACCTGCTCAAAATAGAAAAGTCGAGATCTTTGTTAAAAATAAATACAGCTGTGAGTTTTCTTTTTTTTGCTGCTAACCTGCTGCAGTAGGCGTGAGGGTAGAAAACTCTCATGCTGTGAGGAAGGCTGAGCCACGCTTGGGCACAACCGTCCGGACCTGTACCGTAGCGGTTCAGGGCCCGAAGCATCAGCCGCTCCCTGGCCTTGGACAGCGGCATCAAGGCCAAAGACTCCTTAGCATTATCTGGCATGAAGGAGACAAGAAAGACGAGGAAGAGTCAAAAACAAGGGGTGAAAGATAAAACACTTGGATTAAGGTCATTTACACAATTTTAGTGTGGAAATGTATGGTTATTCGTTCTGGGTATGCAACAAAATATGAACTTCTAGACAAGCTAAACTAAAACGGTCAGCTGCTATCCTGACTCTCACCTGTTTGCAGGAAGTGTCTCTTGGCGTGGCTCTGAGGATCATCGCCGTCCTCTGGAGTGAAGAAGAGACGCACAGCACTCACCTGACACACAGCACAGCACACATTGACACAGGACATGACTATTTTCAATATGCGCCGACAGGGAAATTGGTAGCGTTATCTTTAACACTCACCATATCCTCCTTCAGTAGAGCGAGTCCTACTCGATCCGACTGAACGCTCTGTCCGCTCCCAAACCTCTGCGGTCCGTAGTAGTTGACAAAACCTCTGGCCTGCATGGGGAAACAATCAGGGTGAATGTGGTTACTGTAGCTGGTTTGAGGTTGGACTGTTTGTTTGCTACACAGACCCATCGGCGAAGGCGTCTTTGGAGACCGTGCAAAAAGGGCAGGGTTTTTCAAAATGTGACAGTGATTGGATGAAGCGTCCGTCTATTATAGGCTGAACACAAAAAGTCCCGGGCTGAGGAGTCTTTCTGTTTACACAATGCAATTTGCATATAAAACTAAACTAAATAAAATCAAATGACAGTGACGTCCACATCAGCCAGTAGTTCCTCATGGGACACTGGTTGGTCTGTACCACAGAGATGGATGGAAAGATGGACTGTTGAGAGAGAGATGAGGTCCTAATGGAATCATCCCTCCTTCAAGGCAAGAGTTTGCTCCCATAACACATAACCAATATTTTTTGGCTCTGACAAAACATAGAAAGTCCATCATTTGTACTTAAGTATTTATAGATTGGGACAAAATGTATTTTTTCAGTACAAAAGTAGCAACATGCTACACTGTGTGTTGAGTAACCGCAACTGAAAGAGAACAGTACCTTGACGTTCTCCACTGCCTCCTTTACCAGAGCCGCCAGACGAGTGTGTTTGTCTACAGCAGAGTGTGCGTCAGTGTGTGGTCTCAGGTCGCGGACGACCAGGTCAAAGTGATTCCCCTGCAGTCGTCCAAGCCTGAGAGGCTCGCCGACGGAGCGAACCTGAGACAGATGCATCCCTCTCTTCTCGAACTCTGACGTCTTCTCCGCCAACCTAACGATACACAACATCAGATCAGTGAGTGGCTGTCATAGGGAGAACCTTAACATCATAAGACTATTGCAACACAGCTCTACCGTTGAGGTGAGACCTTCTTGACCACCATGGACTGGTAGGTGATGGCTCTCTTGTCCTTGATCCCGGCGTAGGTGAAATCGGACGGCAAAATCCCAAGAGCTGCTGCCATGTAGCTGATGGCCTCCAGAGTCTCCAGGTTTTCCTTACACAGAGTGAATGCTGAACGAAGCACACATACACACACAGCCGTGTTTTTATCGTATTGTTTATATTTCAATATCACCTGTCTGTTTCCACTGAGACAACAATAAGTTAAGTTGGACCTTACCAGTATAAACTTCTTCTTCCTTACGCTCCTCTGCGGTTCTCTTCTTTGGCCTCCCTCGCTCCCTCAACCTAACTGAGATTGATGTCCTCCCCTGGTCAATGAAGCTTTTAGTCTCCACCAGTTTCCCAAACCGTCTATTCAGGAAGTGATGGACTGCCGTCCTGTGCTCCTTATTATCATCAGGTCCGAATGTATAGGATGAGCCTCGCACCTTCGCATCTATAAACCTGAAGAAGTCCTCTGCCTCGTCCTCCTTAACCAGCTGGGAGAGCTCTCTGTAGTCGGGGTCTTCCCTCACCCTGATCTCGGGCTGAATGGTGACAGTCATGAGGAAGGGGAAGCGGTGTCTGACGGCCCGGTGGACGTTGGCTCTCTGGTGTTTGTCAGCGAAGGATCCCAGTGACAGCTCCAGCTCGGGTGGCTTCTCATCTCTGAGAGTCAACACAAAGTGCTCAAGCTCTTCACTAACCGACTGGCCTAAAATCACACCTAAATCAAAACTACCTAGACCCGGCAGGGGGACATCCACCCCCCACTCCAAGGAAACGTCAGCATCTTGGGACACCGAGGAACGACTGTTCTCCAGGAATTCTGCGCTGGTTTTGTTGTTTCCATCTGAAGAGGCACAGCCTGGCGTCTGCATGGCTGCTTCTGTTTTAACATGACGTCCATCAATGTCTATCTCAGTCACCACAAAGTCTTCAATAAAGTTTTTGATGGTTCCAAGAAAACCTTCATGGTTTGAAATGAAGCATGCAGGGACGTTCACAGCCTCGCTGCCCTGCTTCATGTTTCACTTTATCCAGAGATTTTACTTCTTCCTGTTGGTGAAAAATAACACGTTAACAAAATGGGCATAGATTGACACTTAAAACAAAAAACACATTTATGGGGAACTACTGTTTTTTTTTTTACAACCTGGACCTTATTTCTGGCATAAAATACGATCGTTTACTCACCCATATAACTTTTGTGAAATTTATAGTCCATCAGGAGATAATTAGATCAGTGTATATTCATGTAGTGGGAGTGACTGGGGCACCGAAACGCAGCCTCTAAATAATGCATTATCTGCCGGTCCGGCATCTATGGTTCGTCCACAACCTCAGAAACCATTCAGCTATGTTGTAAAAAACTAGCAGTAGCAAATTACAGGTAAACAAGCCGACCGTTGTGGGTGCGCGCGGCGCTCAGAGATGACATCATCCAGGTCAGAAGACATCATCCGGGGTCTGTAGGTCAAACTACAGATGATGATAACAAGTAACTCTGGACTCAACGGGGAATAGCACTAGCCTACGATAACAAAATATTGGTGAAATGAACAAGATTCGTGGCAGATAATGCTTTATTTAGAGGCTGCGTTTCGGTGCCCCAGTCACTCCCACTATATGGATATACTGATCTAATTATCTCCTGAAGGAATACAAATTACACAAAAGTTACATGGGTGAGTAAACAATCGCATTTTATGCCAAAAATAAGGTCCAGGTTGCAAAAAACAGTAGTTCTCCTTTAAGGCTATAAAACAGGATGTATACTAAAGTGTTTCAAAATGTATAGTAAGACTACCAGAAAGATCAACGCAATTTGACAAAGAGCATCAAATTTGTTTTTATAATGCAGAGGACGGAATATGTCGTCCACGTGGTTAGAAGACTGAAAACATGTCAAGTGTGTTTTTAAAACGACCTTGTGGGATTTTAGCAACACCGGAGTTTAAAGGCTGATGGTTATATTTTGTGAATGTATGCTAATACTTGACAGACACAAAACGGGGGGCAGTCTCCAGACTATTAGAGTAGAGTCACACCTTCAAACTAACGCCAGGGTTCTTAGAAACAGGATAGGCGCTTTGTGTCCGCGTAAGCACTCATTATGCATGCGAAACAGTTCGTCTAATTGCAGGAATATTTCAGCGTCCTGCACGTAAACCTACCTCGACATTGGAGACAAAGCAGAGCCGAGCCTGCTATAAAAAAAGAAAGAAAGCAGAGCACATGGCTGTCTGTAAATGTAAACAGAAATGAATTAGGCATTAATAATAATGACTTAACTGTTTATTTACGCAACCAACCAGCATGCGGTACGTAAACGAGACGCTTGTAAACACAACCACGCTCAGACGATTCAGTCCACTTCCGCGTCAGGTGACCATCATGTGACTTTTCTTAAAGGGACAGTAGAACGGAAATGAACTTGAAGCGGAGAGGGCCACTAGTAAGTAACTTAAACGCAAACTAATACAGTTTTTTCCAATTGCTTAAACACAATTTTGCAAACTTGGCTGGTTTTATCAAAATACTAACACAATTCACCAAACCACTCACCCAAATTGCAAAATACCTCATATATCCCGCAAAATGAAGCACTTCAACCAAAATCAAACTTTTGCACCAGATGGCACACACTTTTTTTTTGTCTTGACACATTTTTGTCTAACCAACTACACACTGTTGGGCATAATGAAAAGCACTCTCATCTTTAGTATGCTTTGCCATAATGCTAACATAGTTCAAACTGTAGAGAATTCTTCAGATTGTTCACATGCACAGAAATATTTGCAGATACACACACGTGCTATTGAAATATTTATTTTTTTATTTTTCACCAAAGTCAGTGCAACATATGCACAGCAGATATATTTACAGTACATTGGAGTGAACTAAAATATGCTCACAACACAGTAAGCTGAAAAATACAATTGCAGAAAAAATGTGCAGATAAAAATAAATAAATAAATAAATAAATAAAGAGGAAAGCAAAAATAATTAGACAGCATCCTGCCGGACAGCTGGGTCTGGCCACAACACCTCGTCCACATCACATTCTCACCCTCCCTCTTCCTCTTCCTCTCTCAGCAATGTCTTCCATTGTTGTTGTAAAAGAAAAAAAGATGCTCACCTGTGGTCTTTTATTGCTTACTTCCTGATTGAAGTGTTAACAATTATATAACACCTGTTTGGCCAGGTAGCACATATAGTGGCCAACGAGCTCATGTAGTGCGCCATTTTAAATGGCAGTGTTTTGAAATCGCAAACATGTGACTTTATGTCAGATTGTTGTGTCTTATGCAGAGAACCGCGTTCAGTACACTTAAAAAGTACCATTTCGAATTGCAAAATGTGTGTAAAGCAGAAAATGTGTTTAAAGTTTTGGAGATTTGAGATGAGGTTTTGCTCCCTGTGTGTCAGTTTAAATATTTGTGCTATCCATGTCATTTTAGTGTGTTAGCAACTGGAAAAAACTGTAAACATATAGTGATGCACATTGTTATGAAAGTATTCTAAGTGAATCATGATAAATAATATATCATGCTGCAAAAGCCTCAGATTATTTCAAGTGTATCTACAAGTTACAGTTTTTTACAATCACTTTGCTACTATTTTCAGAACCTTGATGTCATTTTTCACAACTCTAGACACAAAACTCAAAACGGTTATCACTTGTAACACAGGCTGTCTAATGTTCAAAACATTGCATTGTGCATTCACATCTTTAAATAAATCTTGCACTTGCACAATCGTTGGTTCAAAAAACAAATTTACTGTGAAATACCATTGAAACAGAAGTATAGATCACCCACACACAAGCAACCGATAGTTTCACTGTGTCATTGTTCGTACAATCATTAAATATTGTAGAACAAAATAGGTGATACACGTTTCATTATGGTACTACATGTACAGTACAGTAAATACATCTCTGTAAAAGCACTGCAGTAGTAGAGAGAATACTACAGACAGTGGAATCATTGAACAAAGTTTGTAATACAGTATATTGATGCAAAACACTAGATAGAGATAGATAGATAGATAGATAGATACTTTATTGATCCCCAAGGGGAAATTCAAGACAGTACAATCACAACATAGGTTTACAGTATTTGAATCAAAGCAAAAATACTATAATTAGCTATGAAATACAATACAAAATAAAAGACAGTACTGTAAAACATCAAATGCATTGTTCCTCAACTTCTTGCTTGTACTGTACATGTAAGAAACAAAACAGGAGTGATTACTGGACTTCTACATTGTCATCAACTCTGTTGTGGATTTGGATTTGTTTCCATACAACTATGCATTTAGAGTAATGCAACAGTTACTTATCATTTTGAGCAGTTGTATCAATTGATAGTTAGATCATTGTAAGGAAATGAATAGACACTCATTTGAAATGTAATGTGTGAATTGCCTTTTGAAATACTAGTATTTTGATGTTAAGTTGTATCATATTGAACAGGTGATTTTTTTTGAATGAACAAATGATCTAAGTTTTATGTGTATTGTATCCAAGCAATTGAGAAAAGGGTTAGAGTTTTGTAAAATGTGCATTTTGATCATTGGTTGTGAGTTTTGTGTCTAGAGTTGTGAAAAATGACATCAAGGTTCTGAAAATAGTAGCAAAGTGATTGTAAAAAACTGTAAGCATTACCGATAATGTTGCACAATAAATTGCAAAGAAAACACATAAACCACATTCCAAGTAAACATGCAGTAGTGTTTGCCACTTCCCCTATGAGCATGCTTTTTGCTGACATGCCGAGCAGTCGCTTATTTACACATCTGGTCACCAGATTATTAAAAGACCAACGTGCACTCTCTTTAAACTCTGTTTTTGGTCTCCACCTAAATATGAGAAACCATTTCCATTGATTGTCTGTTCTATATTGTAGCTACTGCTGAGAAAGTGGTCTTACCACTTGCACCAACTTGCACCCAACAAAAATTACAACACACCGGATTATGACTATGAGCTGCTGAACCGCGACTTAGTTAGAAATAACAACATTTCTGGAAATGAAACACATGTTATCAGCAAGAAAGAAAATTTCCTATGAACCTTGGGACTGACTCAGGCAATAGGCCACAATAGGCTATTTGCAGCATTCACAAGAATTAAATTCTCCATGTGAAAGTCCCTTTGCTGACAGTTTAATTTTGAGACTGTCCAGATGAGTATTATTACTTCCTGAAAAATCTTGGAAACGCTGTCTTCATATTGCACAATGATTATATTTATAGTGATATGTTTCTAATAACTGTGCAGCTGCTCGGGAGCGTATCCCCGGGAGTCGGGCGAGGATTCACATCTGGGGAGAATTTCAGTTTAAAGGGGAACTCCGGCGCAAAATGAACATGGGGTTAATAACACATGTGTACCGAGTTCGACCGTTCTCTGGTATTTGTTTTCATGCATTTGTTTTGTTTGTCAAATGTGACCAGTTTTCTTGCAAACCGCTATTTAGCGTATAACGCTAGCCTTCGGGGCACACCTACACATAAAAAGAAATCGCTATTTCTATACCACTAACAAGGCTCACAATATCACCACACTTACATGGTAGAATAACTAGGGTCTCTACATGTAAACCGAAGCATTGAGAACTTTGCAAGTATACAGGCAGTTTATTAAAAAAGGACCGTTCGCGTCGGGCTCGCATATCCAGGCGGGCGCCATCTTGGGGAAACTGAACTCTCTTTCCTATGCGCTCAGTGCTTTCTTCCGGCAACAGACAGTTCAGTGTCCCCAAGATGGCGCCCGCCTGGATATGCGAGCCCGACGCGAACGGTACTGTATTCCTTTTTTAATAAACTGCCTGTATACTTGCAAAGTTCTCCATGCTTCGGTTTACATGTAGAGACCCTAGTTATGCTACCATGTAAGTGTGGTGATATTGTGAGCCTTGTTAGTGGTATAGAAATAGCGATTTCTTTTTATGTGTAGGTGTGCCCCGAAGGCTAGCGTTATACGCTAAATAGCGGTTTGCAAGAAAACTGGTCACATTTGACAAACAAAACAAATGCATGAAAACAAATACCAGAGAACGGTCGAACTCGGTACACATGTGTTATTAACCCCAGGTTCATTTTGCGCCGGAGTTCCCCTTTAACGCACAAAATAGCCACACAAACTTGTCATGTTTTCCTCGGCATTTCCCAAACTGGGATTGCAAACCGCAACGCTTCACTGGTAGATGTTCATTTACAGTTCAACTGTTAAAGAAATCCACCAATGTTTCAGAGTAAGCAGAACTATCAGGAGTGCTAATGTGCCCCAGAAGAATTCCTGTGTCTTTCTCAGAGATATGAAATGCAAAGACAAGAACCAACAAGGAGGGTATAGTGTCCATTAATAAGTAGCTTTAAAGAGGATTAATAAGTAGGCCAGAAAGCAAACGAGGAGGCAAACAAAACTTGAATAAACTGGATAATATTCATCATTCGTTCAGTCTAATTCAGATTCAAACAAGTATGTATTTATGATTTTTTAGGGAAGGGCAGCAAAAAAAGAGAGGGCAGTATTCAGAGCTTTTTGACCCTTTGTATCATTACACCCACCAACATCTGTGTGCTACAGAATGCCTCTTTGTCTCTGTGCCTTTATGTCAAACAGATGTGTGAAAGCCGGCCAAAAGATCTTGTGGACGTGAACCGGGGGGAACCTGATTCAGGCATTTGAAAGCATGGGACAATAATAAAGCTTGATGTATGTCTCTGTGTGGATGCTTGCATTGGCCTGCGAGGCGTGTGTTTTTGTTAGGCACACCAGATGTTTCACTTTCTTCATCAAGAAATGTTCCACTCTGGATCTGCTTTAACAACCGAGCCGTTTTTTTGTTTTGTTTTTTTCTCCAAGGAACACCGGGTGGGAGCAGTGAGGTTCTAGCAACGTTCGTGATGTGTGTGTGGGTGAGAGTTAGTTGCACAGAAATGCATATGTGTTCGCATCTGATGAGAAGTCATGGGATGACTTGGAGACAACAGGAAACAGGAAACAGAAATGAAAAATTACTCAGAGGTGGCTTGAGCTGTCGTGAAGGCATACACACAAATAAGAATTAGTTTCACCCTCTACATTCAGAAAGAAACATTTTATAATCAAGAACCAAACAAAATGTTACAGTATCCATAACTAAGGGTACAAAAGAGGATTATTAAGTCAGTGCTCATGCTAGTAAGTGAAAAACTGATGACTGCTGAACAGCTGCATTTGTGACTGTTGCACACATTTCCTCTCTAGCTGATAATCTTTTACATGGTGGTCACAACCTCAGAAATGCCATGACATGCATGACTGACAGCCTTTAAATGCTGTCGAAGAGACACTCTTACATTTTCTATGAATTATTTCCAAAACATCTCCAACTCCACCTACACACATACCCACCCCACCCCCTCTTTTGCAGATGGGGAGGGCTTGTACCAACAAAAACAGAGGGCTTTCACTCTCTCCTACCAATTGAAAAAAAACACTGTCTGTTCCAAAACAGAGAGAAGTCTGTCTCCATAGAACTTGGATTTCTTTCAAAGGAATGCTTTAACACGTACAGTGAGCTCAAGGGAAACACAATGGGGAAAGCGAACGTCTGTTTAAAACGGAGTTACCTGATTGTGTTAGGTTTGATCGCGGTAAGTGTTTTAGTTTTTTCTTTTCTTTTAATGCTGACTTTTGCAAGTCATACCTAAAGCACTAAATGGACTAAACTGTTGCCATTGGCACCGAGAGGAAGTGTAAGTTTTTAAAGGGAAATTCAAAGGAATGTTAGGTTGAAAGTGAACCTCCAGTGCAGAAAGGAAACCTGAATTGATGTAATCTCTCCAGGAGCCCATACTTGTAATATTTTTAAATAATAATTAAATTATGGGTAAATATTGTAGCTGTCTAACTAACTTTAAAATTAGTTTGATATCTATAAACTGCCCCCCGAAAAATCATTCTTGTGAAGCCCAAATGTGATTGCATCTAATTACATTTGATGCCACTAATAATGAGTTTTGTTGGAATAAAATAAAGTGCTGCCAGTCTGTGGTACAACATCTGGGTCCAATCGGTCCTGTGAGCGTGGTAATTGTTCATTGGAATTCAGAGTAATTCCCAGTTTTGTCTGGTTTTGTTTTTGTTGTCTCTCTGCTCTTTTTTTTTTTTTTCCTCAGGATTCATGCGACACATGGGAAACGAGTTGGGCAACATGTGGTTGAGCTTGTTTAGGCATGGACAATTAAGATTTAACTGTCGCTGGTTTTTCACGAGTCTGATGGTTGACTGTTGTTTGCAGTTTCAGTTCACTATTTGCGTTTCTTGATGGGTTAACCATAATGATTTGGCACACTCATAATCAGCAACTTTTGACATCTCTCTGTTGGAATTGTAGTTCCGTTAAATCCCATCAAAAGGTATTTTAATTGGATTCAAATCAAGACTCCTAAACCAAACTTTGTCAGACTTGGATGCATGCTTAGGATCATTGCCTTTGTGGAAAGTCCAGGGAGCACAATGCTTCAATGCACCAAGCTTTTGAACACTTTGGCAATCCCATTCTTCTACAGAATGGCCTAGTCATGGTTACCAGTTTTTGCAACAGCAAAGCACTCCTCAACACAATGGACGGACCTCGAAACTGGGCCGGTGTGAAGGGGTTCTTCTTGTCCAACAGACCTTATCCATCTTATTCTAGACATATTGCTGTAGTGTTCGTAACACACCACCAGTAAGGCAAAAACAGACGATGAAAGTTTACATGAACACAAGTTGAACACTAAGTGTAGTGTGGCCAAATTAGTGCACATTGGCACACTCTGCATCATCATAAGGCTTCGGGATGCGCTGGAAAAAAAAAATGTGTTGGATGTTACCAAGGAAGAAGGTGAAGAAAGCCCCTTTCACAACATCCAGTGTAGGACACTCTCCAGGATATGAAGAGAAAATAAAAGCCAATAGAGAGGGTTCACATCGATGTGCAAAAGATTAATAATCCTTGAGAGTGGGAAGACCAGTTTAGGCCTTGCAATAAAATAAAATAAAATAAAATAGGCCACATTGGTTCTGTAACAACATTCTTTGTATACATGAAACATCAACCTGTACCAAAGATGAAGGAGGCCTGGAATAGCTAATTAGCTGAATGAGCCAAATTAATCTGCAAAACCCAGTAGAGGCAAAGTGATACATGGACATGCATGGCATCCAATGGCAACGGGTCACTAGTTGTTGTTGAAAGAAGGCAGGACAATGACCCCAAACCTACTGTGAAAGCAATGCAGGATTCTTTTTGAACGTTTGCTGAGTCAGTCCCCTGATCACAACCTGCTCAAGCTACAATTAACTAAACAAAATTAAAGGCAAAAAGACCCAGAGATGAACACCTGCACCTGTATACTGTAGGGTGACTAGAAAATTGACCTTTATCAGATATTTTTGCTGGTCACAACAGAGACATCACAGGTGGAAATAAAGCATCAGTAAGCCATGACAGTGTCCCAGTATGTACAGGAGCTCCTCAATGTCTTAATTTGCCCTTATTACTGGAGACTACGGTGCATAAAGAAACTTGGAGTTTCTATACATTGAGTTGTGTGCAAAGTCTTCCAGCAGGGTGGAGATCCATAAATAATAACTTAGCATGTGCACAAGTCATGACGCACACACATAAAACAGCACTGTTCTCGGTTCTGGATCAGCGGTAGAGATCCATTAGAGACAGCAGCTGTTAAAATATTCTACTGCACCCCAAGATGATGTCAGATGATCGGATCTGGAGACGCATGTTGATGCCTGGTCTGAAGACACAAACCTAAAGGTGGCCACTTGCGATCGGATTGCCCAGATCGGATGTTAATGCAAGGTCTGAACAGGCCCTCGGTGGAATCCTTTCCCCCCTAGGGATTTCCCTTCAATTAAAATGTATGCGAAGAATAAGGTCTGTGGGAAAAGAGGTGGGGTAACTGAAATTAGAAAGAAAGCCTGAGGACATCTGGTGGGTGGATGAGCAGTGGGAGGAGACAGAATGACAAATAGAACAGACGTGTTTGCTACTACACCTGCATAGGCCAGATTTACATGAGTTCAGTCACTGCTGAATATGTAAGACATTGCTGGTTCACAAAGAAAAACCGTCAACTATATATAATACGCACAATCTGTTTGCTTATATCACGCAATTCGCACAAATGAAATGATTAAACAAATCTAGATTAGCCAGAATATCTCAGCAGGGTGGAATTTAGTTGTGTATGATTATTAATTTACATCTTGAATGCATCATTTCTGGCATGGCAACCTGTGACGGCATTTCTTGGCCCTGTCTCTGTTTCAGATCATCAGCTTCTTGACGTTGGGTCTTGCTCTGTTTACCCACGGGTACTTACACAGAGAGCATGAGGTAACGTGTGCTTTAGCTTCGACACATTTAAAGCATTTATCATTGTGTGAACCATTCTTATCACCCCAAACAAGTAAGCATGCATTCAAATTATAAACTGTACAACGCTCATTTTCAAAAGGTCAGCGATAGTATTGGATTTAAACCATAGATGAATGTATGTCACACTCAAGCCCTTTTTCTTGTTTCCAAAGGAAGAGGAGCAAGCATTCAAAGGCCTACATGCCATGTATGGTATTGCTGCTGTCACTCTGGCCATAACCATCCTTGGTGTATTTGGTGTCCGCAAGGAGAAGAAGTGGGCGCTAATAGTGGTGAGCAAAGAAAACAACACATTGTATTGGTAGTAGGGCTACATAAAGTTATAGTCAAATCTGATCTCCATATATGTTTTTATGTGTGCTCAAGTTTACAGTCGTCATGATCCTGTCCTCTCTGTACATGCTTGTGAGTGAAATTACGGCACTGGCTCTGCAAAAACAGGTATTACCGAGATCATTTTATGTGTTTATAGTTTGCCTTTTTTTATGTGTGCGAATTTACCTTAAAATAAAAATCCTGTACCATTTTAAAATAGCACATTTTTACATGACTTTGCTTTGACTTGTAGTTTGCTGCAGCATTGAAACAGCAATACATGGAGCTGTTGCCGGTGATTAATGCTAGTGAAAGTGAATACGGCCTCCACCATTTACAGAGTGAAGTAGGTAACCTTGTGTGTGTGTGTGTTTATGTTCATGTCTTATTTGTCTGTTTGTTTCCCATTTACTAGTTTACTTTATGTTTTCTAATTTTCTGCTCTGGCTTCCTTCAAAGTTTCAGTGTTGTGGTCTGGAACATGGCTACCAGGACTGGGGCTACAACATCCCAGAATCTTGCCTGTGCAACAATGACTCCACTAATCCATGTGTGAGTGCTACTCCCTTTCTTGTGGCTCTACCAGATTGTGTGTATATATAATATTTGTAGGGTCATTTCATTTTAACATGGGCCGAGTTTATATGCACTCCACTGCCTGGGTTATGATCTTATTTCTGAAGCATGTTCTTCTTGTGGATATAAACATTGTACCGAGATTTGGGAGCAGTGAAGAAACATTTTTGCTTGAATACACTTGGATGGGAACAAGCATCAGAATGCTAATTTATTAGAGTCTGTAGTAATTCTCCTAATCTAGCACAGGCGCCTGCAATCAACAACCAGGATACTCGTATTCATCATGCATACATGGATAGGAGTAACCAGATTTCTCTGTCTTCCATGTAAACACCATGTCCTCAGTATGTCCAAATCAGGATAAGCCATAACTGAGATATCGTTGTGAAAAAGTCTTTGTAAAATGCACTTTTTATTTCAATGTTATACTGTGCCTTTAATGCAGAGTGACACTGTAGATGGCTCGGCTAAAACATGCAAGCACAAATGCAAAGAAAGGGCTGATATTGCGCAGAGTATTCATCGTTTGAGACACTTGGGGTCCACAGAGCATGACGCCCATTGACTATAACAATTGTCTGACTTTCATGTAGGATTTGTGCACTCATTCCTCTTCATGTCCAGCATGCTAACATTTGTATTGTTGTCATATTAGCATATGTTGGCATTTACGGCTGTCCTAGTACTTATTTGAGACTGCTTAGCCTTATAGGTGGTTTAGAGTTCTGCACAGAGATTACGCAGACCCTAGCGCCGTAGCTGACATAGGCAGTGACGCAGACCGCTTGGTAGTAGCATCTTTCCACTTTAGCATTTCCGGCTGCTTCTACAGCTCCCCAATTTTCTAACTGATTGTTTCTGAATTTTGTCAAAATTTCGAACGTTTCGGTCGACATTGTTGAAAATGAAGCAGGAAGTGGAAAGTGAGGCAGGAAGTAGAAACAAAAATTAACCCGACTGGCAAAAAAACCCCACAGGTGCTGACTAGCGTTTAGGTGACGTTTTTACAGAGGCACAAGTATGAATGGCTCATACCGGCGTCAACTACGTGCGTAAGTTACAGCGTCTATGTCCCGCAGTACTTTAAATGAGCCTTTAGACTAGTTATGTTCGATACTACTGATTTCCTTTCTAATTCGATACTGAGTAACAGTCAGGATGGCGATACCGATCCGATGCCGATACTTTGTGCAAATACACCTAATGTGTCTGGTAAATCTAAAAAAAAAAAGTAGTGTATTTCAAATCATAGCTTCATAAAGAATACAAGAGCTGAAATATCTCCACACACGACTCCATTTACATTGTGTCTACAGACTGAGTGATGCTGTGCTTACGCATTACGCGCTTGCCCAGGCAGAAGAAAAAGTAGTTCCCACTGACCGCGTATCTTTAGACAAGATCTCAATAGTTTAGTTACTTTCCACTGTGTTCCTGTTAATGATATAGATTACTTCAAATGACTGAAATATCAAAAGTATTGATATTTTGATTTGAGAATCGATTTTTGAGTATAAAGATCTGGTATCGGAGGTATCGATATTTCAGTATCGATCCGCACATCACTACTTTAGACTATTAGTCTTGTGCCAATATGAAGGAACACCTATTATGATGCATTTGTCATCCAACAAATGTCTCGTGTCTTTGTCTTCCAGATGGAACTTCCTAGAAACAGCAGCCTGTATCAAGACGGGGTGTATGGCCAGGACGTCATGATTTATGCCAAGGTAATAAAGTCACTAAAATCTAAATGCACCATAAGCAAAAAAAAAAAAATAAAATGAAGGGAAAAAGTATTTTTTTCTCTTTTCCTCCAGCTTTCCGACATAAGCCAAAACAACTCTAACAGCAACCAAATCTGTTTCCTGTCATAAGTGTCTTCTGAACCCATAAAAGTGACTTGAAAACTCCCTGTCTCTGCTTTTACAAGCGTACTGTAGCAGTACCAGTTCAACCACAGAGCAGTACTTGCTTTAGTTCCTGAAACACTGGAAGTAGTCCTCTCAAAAGCTTGTGAACTCTGTCTGAACTCTTGGAAAAATAAATGTTAAATAAATGATTTATTTTTTCCGCTCTCTTGTTTTAGGCATGTCTTCCACTGATCATAGCGAAGGACGTTCTTCTCCTCCAAATCGTACTGGGCATAATGCTTACGGTCACGTTATTGTGGGTACGTTGATTGTTGCCTCAAGTCTGCTTCTATGTGCTGTATCTCCTCGAACTTTCACTCATACACTTCCAACTCTGATGCTGCCATTTTTGATTTCCTCCCTCTTCATCAACTGTGGTAATTGCAACATCCTGGTACGCAGGCATAAAAGCATTGTGTTTTACAATCATCTAAAACATTCTTGTGAACAAAAGCGATATGATATTTGAGGAACTGGAGGAAATTTGGCCCAAATGTCCACTTTGGGTCAATTGATGTCTGCCCTTTGAGCACCAGATTAAAATCAAGTTCAGCGGAAAAGTAAAGCAAGTTTTTGGCTGCAACATAAAAATTCACACAAATGTCTAATAGGATAAAATAAATAAAGCAATGACATTTTATAATCAAAGGTCAACTTCACTGTGACGTCATAATGCTCGTCTGAACACTTTTGTGAGACTCCTTCTGAACCATGACCTTCTAACTGCAGTTGTCACAAACAAAACTGACCACAGCCCGTCCCACTTGATCTCCTTCAAACAATGCGCTGGAATAATAGAAGATAAACAAGAACTAAATAAAGGCCCATCTCTGTTTGACTGCCCCTTCAGGTGTTGTCGGTGGTGTTGTGTATCGTCATCTTGTGTCAGCTGAATCGGAAGAAAGAAACCCCTGCTGTGGTCTACAGTGCGGAGGCGAAAGCGGGGAACTATACCACCCTAGCAGATGCTGCAGATTACACCTGATGTCTTCATTTTTATGTATTTGCTAATGTCAGCATATTGAGCAATGTTAAGAAAACAAAACTTCGGAACATCCGGATTACCACAAAGAAATGAAATGTGTTCATGATGATTGTCAATATCCAACAAGCTGCATGAAAGATTTCAGTTGTATTTTCTGTTTTTCTTTCAATGTGGTTAGTTTTGCTTTTTTCCTTGGAGCCTGGTAGCACATATTCATTTTTTCTTTTTTTCTTTATCTATGAAAAACGATTTACTATATTAGCCATAAAATACAGGCCATGCCATAAACAGCACATACTGTGAAAGATTACCTTTTACTTGTGACGTTCACACGCAGTTGCATCCACTGAAAATAAAATGAACTCTATAGTGGTATTTTCACCCAGTTAGCACCTTTAAACAGTCAGTGGTTAAAACTAAGCCCTGATGAAGATCATGGGTGTATATTCTGTACTACATTTTATACAACTTATTTTTTTCCAATTTTGCAATAACATGGTTATATTTTCAAAAATGTTAACGAAAGGCAACTGGACTTTTAGTTTTTATTTGCTTTCCTTTTTTTTTCTATTTTTTTCTTTATTTCTTATAGACTGTCATTACTACATACTGATGTTAAGGGTCGGCTGCTTCTGTTCATGGGACTGTATCAGTACCAGATAATAATGCGCATTGCAAAATAAACATATCCAAATTCCTTTAAACCTGTCTTTTCTTCTTTAGCATTGCTGTGTCACAGTCTCTTTGTACTCCTTTATCCGTCGCACAAATAAAAAGGAGAATGAGGTTTACAAAGCTTGGTTTATTCTGCAACTGATCCATGCAGAGCCCAAGTGTGATTAAGTTAGCCTGGTTGATTTTGAATTCTTTAAAATCTCCCTCATATAAAAGTACTCGGAAAGTACAGCTTTGACACTACTTTATATTTCTATTCCAGTACATGAGTTGTTGTTGCTTGTACATTGTGTACTGTCTGTCAATAATATGCACACCAATCAGCCACATTAAAACCACTGACAGGGTAAGTCAATAACATTGGCCATCTTGTGCCAATTCAATGTTCTACTGGTATTTTGGACCTGGTATTCATGTGGATGTCACTCAGACATGTACGACCCACCCGGACCAGATGGCACATTATTGTTGATATGTACAGTACGAACATAGTTTCTGTGTGTACTGTAAAGATATCCAACAGCGTCACCTCTTTATTTATTTGCTCTAACTCTTACTTGTACATTTCCAACCCTGATGCTGGCCTTCATATAGACTGATTTTAGCCCTTAGAGGCATTCTTTTTTAACTTCCCCCTTTTTCCTTTACTAATTAAATAATCCACAAGCTGTAAATCCCAGCCATGTGAAGTTGTACTTTCTGTGTCTAGATCATTTCATCTTTTTTTTTTTTTTTCTGTGATTTTCGTGACACTTCGAATGGTAAAAAATCCACTTGAAAATAAACTTGACTAGCCGGAGGAGGCTAGCAGACAAGTTCTAGCACTTAGAGCATTTGTTTTAACTGATGCAAGAAAACATTTTGAGTCCTGAGTATCAGACATACTTGCAAAATCAAAACTGTCCCAATTTCACATTTGTCCTTGTCTCTAAGGCCAACATCTCTCACTCCTCCTTTTGTTTTGCCTGCCCCCCTCAGGCTCATTCTAAAATTACAGCTCTATTCAGAGGAGACAATGTTGAGTAGAAAATAAGTATCTGTCTCTGTTCAGCTGTTCTTATAGGTGCTGTCAGTAGTGCTGTGTATTATTATCTTGTGTCAGCTGATTTGACTGATTGTAGCTAAATCTAAAAGCTGGGAACTCCCGGTCAGCTGATTAGAGAATTAAACAGAGAGACAGAGTGAGAGTGATGGTGAATTGTGAATAAGAAACAGCAAATACTGTGAAACTTAGTTTCCTGTTGTTAAGGGAGAGCTTTATTCTTTGCCACCATTGCTTTCGTGTTTGCTCTGGGGTGCCTAACAGTGGGTTCTGTAGTGGCACTAGAGACAATTTGGATTGGTATTGGAGCTATCTAAACCAAACTGGATTGAACTGAATTGGAACTGAGACAATTTGCTGAATTACTGACAGAATGAGCAATGAATGCAAGCCCAAGTCAGGTCGTGTAAGGCCAAAAAAACTAAAGGACTGTATTTATTAACTTTTTTTTAGCCAGCCATTAAGCTGTTGACTATTTTTGGACATACTGCATCAGCAATGGCTTCACAACTCCATCCATCCATCACAGGGCTAACACCAGGAGACATGTACCGTAAAGCTATCCATGAGAGTTGAGAGACTTTTGAACAAGTTTCTACACTCTAAGCAACAACTTTAAAATAAACTGAAGACAAAAAACAAGAATCACATTTTTATTCCTGCTATTTACAAAATATTACATCCAATAAATAAATAAAAACAGTGTATGACAGAAATAAAAACACCACACTTTTGCAAGAACATACTGTAGAATAGGCATTTATGGTTAAAGTGCACAGGTAGACACTGGATCTGCTGTTTCAGATGAAGTTCATTTGACAATGTATTGGTCAAGGAGACGTTTCAACTGCAGGCAGCTCATGCAGCAAGTTATATGAGAAGTGACGTGGCATAAAAGGCTTCTTCGGTGAGAGTGGCATCAGTTGGAGCATTACAGTCTCTGCAAGAATATCGATGACTCAGTTTCCTACAAGAGCCTCTCACAATCTTATTGCACCTTCTGCCATAATTTCTCCAAACATTGAATTTAAAATGTGAGGATTACTGCATGTCTACTGCGTGTGCAACAAAACAGAATGCCCTCTCCTCTTTGTCGACATGATCAGAGTACCATTTACTCGCTGAATGTGCTTTAAGAAAAAATTGAACTGCGGTAATTATGTTTCAGATATACAAAGTGCATAACAAGGCATCAAGACATTCTGATGTCCCAGTGAGAGATGCGACTCATTCCTTTGTCTAACCTGATTACTTACCCAAGAAAATACATTGATAAATAAATGATTATACTTCAATCCTTGTAAACACTGTATAAGAAAGGTGCTACATAAAGGTTATTAATATTATTTTCTTAAAGATTATTGGTTGCGCTAATGCTGAAAATTCAATGTGTGCTTAAGACAAGTAGTAATATTTAAATATAAATCCAGATGAAGCGTTAAGTTAAAGTGGCAATATTGAAGATCTCCATTTAGTTCTCTTTGGCGACACCTATGGCAATAAGTGGTAACTGCAGGATAACCACGACTCCTAGAGATTCAAATGCCATGGCCTGACGTCCTCAGTCAGCTGACAGTTCATCCATGCCTCCATAACAGTATTCAACAGTAAATCATCAGACTCTAGCTTGTTTTCCACAATAATAACATATGGCCTTTTACCCACACATGAATTTAAGCATAGGAGTCTACTGTGTTAGCTCCGCCCCCACCTCTCTGGAAGGATAGCTGCTGCTTCTTCAATACCACATGACTTTGGATGGCTTATGATTTTAAATGGGAATGTTGCCAATGAACAGTAACCAGGTTGGAAAGAATTAAGCAAGTTGCCAGAAACTGCAGTACCTCAAATGGCCAAAAGAGGCTGGCTCCAAAAGAAGAAAAAAACACATTAGGTTCATTTTAGCTAATTTTTCCATTCATAACAGCTGTATAGGGGTGATTTTTTTTCCTAAATTATATCACAGCCTGTCTTTTGTATCCACATCAGGCATAATTAAGGGCGTGGCCGCTCTGAGAAAACTTAAGCCAACATGCAAATACAGTTCCTAAAATACTCACTTGAGATTGGCTCCAAAAGTGAGTCAATGTTAAAAGTCCCAACTTTAGAGATCAAATAAACATGTTTATAGCCTTGTACAAACAAAAATTAAAGCCAATTTGTCATGAAACTTGTACCGTGAATTTATTATTTTTTTTAAGTCCAATGTTAAAATGATATCAAGGCCTAAAATTATGCATAATTAATGGTGTGGGCACTCGTGAGATGACTGTCCACGTAGGTAGCTGTCTGCCCAGGCAGAATCTGCTTGCGCCGCCTCTTAGCCCATTTTTGTATAAGCTGGGAGTTAGGCGGAGTCATACACTGTCAAGATGGCGACGGCCGGAGCCACCACTCTGTGCTTCAAAACTGGTCTTCAGGAACGCTGTGAGTGATGTCACAGAGGGTTTGTACCTCTTCATACATGTAAATCAGAATTGTATTGTAATCAGAAATCTTTTGGCTAGAGATAGTGACTTATCAAGCATTTTTTTAAAAAATGAAAATCTTCACAATTGACACTTTAAACCCATTAAACTCTTGTGCCCCAAATGCAAAATAATTATTTTTTGTGTGTGTGTATTTGAAAGTTTTCGACGACGCAGATGTAATTAAATTAATATCTTTCTTTACAAATACTAACTGACCTCTCAGGGTGTGAGAGAAATGGATACGGACAATATCAGCATATATATTCAAAGCAAGAAAACTCTTGTTGCAAATAAAACATTGCCAGGATATGTTACTGAAAGAAAATGGATGATTTGGAACACAATATTTAGATGTGGCAAAGGAATGTGAAAATATTATTAAAGATCGGTTAATCTCATTAAATTGCTTTTTTTTTTTCTTTACAGCAGTAAGGCCGACAAGAGCAGTTTGAAATTGACTGTGCATGTAGATTATTGTTTAAACATCAGTTACATGCATTAACATGTAGAAAATCATAACATATATTGCTATAGCACAAAGTAGCCAGCTTATGGTTATACAGCTTTATGTGCAAATTCAAACCAGGTACGCTTGTGAGTAATCGGAAGTGTCAGTTAGGTGACTAGAAAGCACCAGGAACATATCTGTTGGACTGGAGGAGAGCCAAGAACTCCTGTTTCCTTCTTATCTGGCCTATTAGTTTGATGCTCATAACAAGTAGAACCATCTGGGAATGGAAGCAAGACAGTGGACAAATAGATCAACATGCGGTTGTAAATGCTGAATTTGTTTAGCAAAATAAAGCCACTCATGGTAGAGTTGATGTTTAAAGTTGTACCTAACATATAAATGGTATAAATGTGTAAGAAATGAAACCACATACCCAAAACACTCCACTTCCAAACTGTATTGCCATCGCCAGTGAGAATGCAAGCTTCAGTTCGGAAACATAAATCGGTAGGCAAGGCTGTAAAAAAAAATAAAAAAATACAGTAATACGTAATTGATTTGAGTACACTGTAAAACATTTTCTCTCAATAGGGGTTCAGCAAGCAGACACTGCTTTATTGTTTATTGGTCAGTGAGTTTTTTTTTATTCATTCATTCATCGTCTGTAACCGCTTGTTCCTGTTAAGGGTCGCGGGGTCTGCTGGAGCTTATCCCAGCTGTCATCGGGCGAGAGGCGGGGTACACCCTGGACAGGTCACCAGTCTATCTCAGGGCTAACAAAGAGAGACAGACAAGCATTCACACTCACACGCACACCTACGGCCAATTTAGAATCATGAATTAATCTAACAAGCATGTCTTTGGACGGTGGGAGGAAGCCGGGGTACCCGGAGAGAACCCACGCAGACACAGGGAGAACATGCAGACTCCACACAGAAAGTCCCAGTCGGCCCAGAGTTTTTTTTTACCTCTTGATAAACATATTGGTTCTTTGGAGCTCCAAGTGTGGCGCTGCCTCGTAGTCGAATCTGTTGAAAATGACAAAATCCCACAATGTGATATGACATTTTCATTTATTTGTGTTCATAGTTTTTGACCCTCGCAGATCAGTCATGAGAACATACGACTTTCCAGCTTTGTTGGTGTGATGTGCAGCCACACACTACCATAACACCATTTTTTTTTCTTACAGTAAAGCAGTTTGCAACTATTGCCATTTAACTGGGGTCGTTAGTTTCGTCTTCCATGAAATGGACAACTGCACTTTACGGTGTCAATCAATCGCAATGGCCGACAGTCCTCAGGACTAGGGAGCTCATCAAGGAACTGTATACTTTCAAAGCCCTTTTTTTCTGTTCGCATGGTTGGTCCATTTCTCAATTTCAAAGGCTAAACTGAAGAAATGTTGTTTGCAAGGCAACATTTCAACTAAACTTATTTAAACCAGTGGTTCCATATGCTGCATTTATGTGTTGACCAATTTATGTACACTTTCATCACTAAAGTTACGTCTCGTGCTGGGACAGTATGTACCCTGAAGAAAGAGCTAAAACAGACCCCAAAAACAGAGGACTAAAGACTCATTTAAAGTACTGAGGGACATAGACGCTGTAACCTACGAACGTAACTGACGCCATTGGCCATGAGAGCCATTTATACTTGTGCGCTCGTCAGTCTGGCTCGCTAGACGGTGCAGTGTGTTTTTTGCCAGTCTGGTTAATTTTTGTTTCTACTTCCTGCTTCACTTTCAACAATGGAATGAAATTTCCCCAAAGATGAGTCATACAAATGTCTGTATCTACGAACCTCCTCAGTTAACCTTTGCTCGATGCATTCCATCTTTATTGACCCAAAACAATCCATACGAAAATTGCAGAAATGGAGAAGCAGCCGGAAATACTAAAGCAGAAACACACTACTACCAAGCGGACCAATATGTACCGTATGCTCTGCACTGTTGCTGTAGCTAAAGCTTCAAATTGGCGCAGATGTCCAAACCATCTTATAAGAAGACTGAATTAGTATTGGTGTTAAGCATTTAGTAAAAGTCTTTATGTATGACTTTTAATATTATTTGCAAAAGAACATTTTTAGGTGTGCCTTTTTTTTAAGAAACATACATGGTGCTGGAAGATAAGCAACAACCAAAGACTCTGTCTGTAAAGGGAATCTAATTCCCAACAAACATTAGAGATTAAAAGTAAATGTGCATGTTTTTGTGTAGTCTTTATAGATTTAATGGAATGTTGTGCACTTAATGTAGCTGTCACCTTGTAACATTTAGGTGTCATTTGTCTTTGCCTCTGTGTTGTCCATATCGTATGCGGTAATTTGAACCTTTTATTGATATGATTGGCCATTCTGAATTTACTCGGCTCAGCTGCATAGTTTATCACTTTCACATTTGTGCTGGGGTAGAAGGTTAGGGGGAGCCAGTATAATACAAAATAAACTTGTATTGAATGTGTGCTCTTCAGTGCCCCAGCTACAGCTGACTGAAACATATTTGCCTGAGAAGACTAAAACCATGACGTTTTGAGCAACAACGAGAGCTGTAGATACTTACACATTTTCCTGGATATTGGCAGTTACAGGAGGCAGGGATGGAAGCGCCCCAGTCTTTGTAGCCCTCAATAAGACCGCAGCATTCAAACTGGAGTTGATACACGCACATACACACACACACACACACACACACACACCAAAAGAAATGTTAATCCAGTATGTAGCACTTATTTTCCCATCAGCCCTCGTGTTTCAATTAAAAATCTAAATCTTCCAATTTGTTGATTAATGTGAATGGTTACCCCACAGAGAGGGGAATATTTCTTTAAGATAAGACACGCCCACTCGTATGGCCACACCCCCAAGACTACATATTCTGCAGGTGTGGCAAGTTGTTCTTGTTCGATAGCCACATGGGCAGTTGTGTGGTTTGTGTGTCTGTTTTGCAGGGGATTATATCTTTTCTCTATTCTCTTCTTCTGGTATCACATCTAGATTTCTGTTTCCTTTGTTTCTTCTGTCTTTGCAGTATTTTGTCAGCCTTCTGTCTAAAATGTAGGAGCTGACACTTTTCTGCCTTGAGTCAAGTGGGCAATAAGAAAAGCAATGATTTGAGTTACCTTAATTCTGTCTTGAATGTTAGAGTTTAAAACTTTTTTTTGTTTGTTTGTTTTGTTTCTTTCTTTTTGGTTGTTTTTTAGCGAGCTGAAGCTAACGCACGATGCTAGCTGCAAACAAGAAGGAGGAAGTCGTCAGCTAGTCAGGACACTCTTGCATGGACTTCGCCTTTTTGACACCAGAAAGAAATGGTGTGTGTGTGGGAGTGAATTATGAGTTTGTTTAATGGTGGAAATTTGCCAACAAAGACAATGGCCAACTGTAGGCCACTGCTAAGTAAGTGACTGCATGGCAATGCTGCAGTTCACTTCCTGTTTTCATATCCAAAGCATTATGGGAAGAGTAGTTCCATAACTTGAGAAACTCCTCAGTAATGCATTGAAATAAAATTAAGAACAACAACAAAATGTATTTAATATAAACTCTTTTGTGATATAGCACAGTGTCACACTTTAACGTCGGCATGAATAACAGTTTTTGTGGTGGAAAATAAAGTGATCATGGATGTGTGGGCATCATAAAATAGACCGGACCTGTCTGTCTAAAATGAGATACCGTGTATATTATAGAACATATAATGGAGTGGAGTAATGGTGTCTTCACTCATATATAACAACAAGGTCCTTGTGGTGCTTGAATTTGGGGTTCTTATCTAAAATCCAACTTATCTGGAGCCACATCTAGTTATTTTACTTCCATGTGCACTACATTTCAAAGAAGATGTGGTTTGTGATGATAAAACTAAAATCCACTTGTTAATAAAAATAAATAATAGCTGCTTACTTCTTCTTGAATTCTATAGAGCAGCGTCCTGTTGGCTTTGCTTATTCCACTGAGTGGCATCATGGAGAGCAGCTTGGACTCCTCACGGGCCACTCGCTTCTGAGGAGAGACAGTGCATTGATAGCTGGTCTTTGTACACACTGTAGTAAAAAGTTTAGGCGATTTAGGTCAAATTGAATAGTATAGAAAGAAAAAAAAAACGTTTTTGTGTGTAAAAACCAAAGCATGCAAGTACCTCATAAACATCCTGGTAACTTAGTGCTGTTCTCACAATTATAGTTTGACTGGCTGCTGCCATCCCAGCTGCATACTGCACACACGGATAAGAAAAGGGCAAACATGGTGTGTGAATGTGAATGCCTTGAAAAACAAGTAACATAAAAATATTTCTTCCTATTGATTTTTTTTTTTTTTTTACCAGAATCAAACACCATCTCTTTCCTTTGCAGGCTCCAATCACACCGAGCACTGACAGCATTGCCACTACAGAAACACTGGACACCATCTGAAGAGGGAAAAAAAATCAGCGTCTAATCAGCCGCAAATTCCTGCTTCACGCCCTAAAACAGTCCAAAACCAAAATAACCAGAGGAAAAACTAGGATTCGCGTGACCTGAGATCGTCAATTACGCAGCATTAATAATTTTTTTTATTGTCAAGGATGCGTCGCCCAGATAGCGTGGCTGCAAAAGAGGTCAAAGGTCATGGCTACGGAAGGGAAGATAATTCACTGTCTTGCCCAAGGACACTTCAGCAGTCTTTCCCAACGTGCGAGGGCCTGAATGCAGCTCTCCCGGAGAAAAGACTATATAAGTATACGCTGATGTAAGGCGTTCAGGCAATATTGATAGTAGTGGACTCATGCATTAATAATTCCCCAGCTGACTTATTTGAAGCCTGACCAGAATAGGAGTTATTTCTGCGTCCAATAAATCTGATCTGCCTCTCTCAAACTATTTTCATCCAGAAAAAAAGAAGAAGGGGGATAAAAAAAAAAAAAAAAACTTACTTTGCCAGTTTGCACAGGGTCCCTGTGCCAAGCTATTGTCATTGTCAGCATGAAGAAGCACAGCGCCTTCGGAGAAAGAAACACAGGAGATGAGAACGGAGTGCTGAGGGCTGCAGACGAGGAATGGAATAAATATTGCAGGGTAATAATAGGAAATGTTATTTAAAGGTGTCTCACTTCTTAAAGGAGAAGTCATTGACTTAAGAGCAAATGGAATATCACAGCCAAAACAAAACAAGGCCTGTACTGCATGTGGCACACACTGACATCAGATTGTTAATATTAGCACATGAAGCATATTACAGGCTGTACTGTGTCCTGGATGATAAGATGTGTGATGGTGGAAAGGTTGATTATTCTGTGTAAATGCAAAAATAACCCCCACGATGGCGTATTATTGATGAAGCCATCAGGGGGGTTTCGTTTCTCATCACTTCTGCCCTAAAACATCTAAACGAGAGAAGAATAAAAAATCTGCTGCAGACATTGTTATTGTTGGAAAGGATGCCGCATAAGGATAAAATAAACCAGTCCGATTCTTGTTTGGATTGATTCAAGACAATCAACCGTTTCCCATCGCAGAAATAACCAGTGAATAGAAATCAAACAGGCCTCCTGCCTTTAAAGGCATTCATAGGAATTTACCTACCATATGCACAGCATTTGCAAAAATAAACGGCCTTTTGAGGCTCGTTTTGTCCGCCACCACGACCACTGCGCTCCGCTGCATGCTGCCGCTGCTGCTGCTCTCCCAGGCTCCAAAACGCCCTTTTTACATAGAGGAAATGTTAAGGCTGCTGTGTCTGGGACTGTAGCATTAAGAGGACATCTATCCAATGTATCCGCACAGGACGTCACTGTGATGTGCAGGATGAGGAGGCTGTGTCGCGTTCAGGTGCACTCGGAAATACTAGGAAGTGGAGCTTCGACCCGCAGGAGTCGCGTTTACCTTATAGTGGAGCATGGGTCAAAGCCAGATTTAAAGAAATATTCCGATATTGTGTCTCTGGAAGTCTTAAAATGTCAAATATTGGATCTGAAATACGTAAAACAACTAAATAATTGCACTGCATTAACACATATGTAGGGATATGAAGCCATTGTTAATGTGTTCCTCATTTCATACAACTTTACATATTGAAACATTTGCTTTTACACCACGCGAGTCAATATCCACTCCTGCCTTCGTGTGTATACAAGTGTTATTTTACTACGTTTTGTTAAGCAGCACATAAAGTGACAGAGCTTGGATCTTAAAGCCTAAGTTATCAGTTCTTAAATATAGTTTAAATTAAGTGTTAGAGTATAGTACAGTACTTGTTCAGTTACACCAATTTACTATTCCATTACCTTCAACAGTAACTCTGTGTGTATGAAAAGGTTTCCTAGAATAGAACTGTATGAACACTAATTGTTACTACTACCAGACTCCATTGGCAAAAACAGTAATTTTGCCTTGCAGCGCACACTGCTCTACTTTTGCTTCAATTGATTAGTTAGTTGGTTATTCTGTTTTCCATTGTGCAACTCTGGTGTGTTAAGACATGAGTTTGGATCCAAATTAACATGTTAAAACACAAAAGTCACATTGCAGTAAATCAGCAACTCCTCAGTTTTGCATGGTAAAATTACAGTTTTTGTCAATGGATTCTGGCAGCTTCTAGGAGAGCCTAAATTGACGTGTGCGGCTTCAGTTCTCTTTTTAAAAAGGCAATCTGACAGCAAGTTAAAGCGATTGTAATATTATAAATATGGCATACAATTAAACTGTTTTTTTTAGGTGAATTGTGGTTGACTGCATCTGCACTGCAGTTACTTGCTTGGCTTTCTCACTGCTATTCTTGGCCACTTCTTTGTACTAGAGACGTGCCAGCCACCATCGACTGTATGGATTACACTAACTATCCCTTTAAATGAGTTCCTGGCAAACTGACTTCATTTCCCAGGATCCAACAGGACTCGTGGGGCTGGGCTACCTGCCTAGAACAGGTAGGGCGGGTTTCTTTTGTTACCACAGGTGTTGTGAAGAGAGAGAGAGAGAGCGAGAGAGACGAGAGAAACTGCTGCATTAGTCAGTGGGGGCAGTAAAAGCTTATGAGAGAAAGAAAAGACGTGAGACGGGGAGTCAGGGGGAGGAAACCTACTGACACGTGTGTGTGTGTGTGTGTGTGTGTGTGTGAAAGAGCAGCAGGTGGAATAGACGGCAAGGTGGATTATGGACGAGCATCCTTTGAAAACGATTTAAAGGAAGTTCCCTTTTCCTTCGACAAGCAGAGGCTGCGCAGGAGTACGAAGAGGATGAGATGTGTATCCATGCTGTGTTTTGCTGTAGGCCGTAAAGTGGGTCAACACCTGAGAAGGAGCTGAAAGGGGAAACAGAACTGAAGGAGTTTTGTCCTGCTGTAAGAGCACAAGAGGTCAGGGACAGACTGAACCATCTGGGGATTCAAGACTGTGGAAATGATGTGTTGCTAAATATCTTCCTGCATTTCCTGAGACATAAAATATTCATTTTAGACCAATTACATTATATCTTGAAAAGTAAAACAGGTTGTCTAGAAGTGTCTAACCTCTGAACAGCTCTGTTTAATGTCTTGAAAAACGCTGAACTGGTTTTACAAGCTCCACAATTTAACTAAATCTACTCTGCTGCTGGAAATCCAAACCAACTGGCTTTTATTTTTTTTCTGGAAGAAGAAGCTGGATCAAACTTTTCATCCTAACATTATTTTGGCATCCATTTTCTTTCTTGTGACGCAACCTTCACTCAACCATAAAGATAACCCATCATCTCTTAAACCCGAAGGCCAAGCATTCCAACGAGGGATCGCTCGTTCACAGAAAAGGGACACACACACATCACTCCACCATGCAAAGCCCGGGACCTGAACACGATGACTCTTTTGATTTCCTGTTTAAGATCATCCTCATAGGAGACTCAAACGTGGGGAAGACCTGCGTGGTTCAAAATTTCAAGTCGGGGGTTTTCTCGGAGAAGCAGCAGAACACCATCGGGGTGGATTTCACCGTGAGAACCGTGGACATCGAGGGGAAGAAAGTGAAGGTTGGTTCATCAAGAATGGTTGAGGATGTGTCCGGTGGACTTTAAAACAGGGATGCTGGGGAAAGTACTGTATGTGTTGAGGTATCGGTGTCCAAATGCCACCAAAACAGCCAAGTGCAGATGTTTCTTGACAATAAATCGAAGCGGGAAGTAGATTCAGGCTTCATTTGATGGTGTTTTTTTGTGTTCGCCTTTTTTTGTTTTTGGCAAGCAAGACAGAAGTGTCCTTTTTACCTAACTCTGATTCCAATCTACTAGATGTAAATGGCCTGATAATGACTGACAAAGAGAGGCAGAAATCCTAAGTATGTCTGCTCACTGCTCTGATCTGAAGTCAGCTGATGATGACTTGAGCTTTTTAGCTGTTTTTTGGCTCATTTTCAGCCTCACTTCTGAAGGATGTTTCTCAGTTTGGGAGTGAATGACGTTACAGTGAGGCGTCCTTCGGTTACAGTGTGCCAAAACCAGTCAGACCGGCCGCTCGCATGAATGACCTGTTGTTCAGGTTTCTCTGCTCTGGCTGTTGTGCAGACAGATATAAAGTTGGAGTGACTTCTCTGTGCTGCCGTTGTGGCCGATAAGGAAGTTATTGTTTAGGTGGATTACGGTATGTCCTGCATGCGCCGGACTACAAAGTGCTAAGAGTCAGGATGCCCAGAGAAGTCAAATAAACTCACTTTACTCACTTATTTCTCAACGTCCTTCAGTTGCTATCACTCTGTATTTTTTTTTTGGATCAATCTGTTATAGCCACAGGGGAAAGCAACGACCGTGACTCAACACACAAACACACCTATAGCAATTGTATTGTTTCATGGACAAGACACATGACTGGACGATAAAAATCATATCATCAACTGAACTATTCCAAGTATCTGCATCACACATACTAGAGCAGGGGTTAACAGAACAATGATCTTTTATCTTCCCTTGCTGGGTTCTGTGTGTCCCAGGTGATTTTTACTGGCTGAATTTTAATTACATTTAAGCATCTGGAAACCATTTCTTTTATAATTCTGCAAATCTCTTTTTCAAACTGCAGGGGAGTTAAGTTACCTAGGACCTGTAAAGAATCGGGGGTTCAAACAAGTCATTGTTTTTAAATGCATCAAAAGTCGACATGGCTCAAACAATGAAAACAAATAGGTTGGGCTGGTGAGTCTGACTAATTGCTATGACAGTCGTTGCCGGGCTAACGTTGTCTGTTACGTCCTCGGGGAGTTTGTGCGAGGGGGGAGCAAGGGATCAGTCCTGAAACACTGTTTCAGCTGTGTGTGTGTGCGTGTGAGCAACACAACATGATCCCAGACATGTTGGGGTCATGTTGTCCTTGTGAGGCCATTTTTAAGATTTAAAACTGGTAAAGACTTGGTTTGAGGATAAAAGTTACAGTTAGGTTATGGTTAAGAGAATCTTTTAAGATAAGATAATTTTCCCCCACTATGGGATAAATTAAAGATAAATTAAGGATCAGTGTTGTCATTGTTGCCTATAACAGTCACGTTTCCAGTCATGTATATGTAAATGTTGATCTGACCATGTGTAAGAGTCCAACATCTATACCTGGTTATCATTACCCTGTTTTGAATCTAATACTTATAATTCAGCTAGTGTTCTTTCGCATTTGTTTACGTTAAATCTGATTTACCGTTGTCGCCTCTGTGGCGGACAGATCCAGGTGTGGGACACGGCAGGTCAGGAGAGGTTTCGTACCATCACCCAGAGCTACTACCGCAGCGCTCACGGCGCCTTGATCGCCTATGACATCACCCGGCGCTCGACCTTCGACTCGGTGAAGCACTGGATTCACGAGGTGGAGCAGTTCGGAGCAGCCAACGTAGTTCTGGTCCTCATAGGTGAGTGTGAATGAGAAGTGTGAGTGAATACAGGAAAAGTGTGTTCACGTTCATCAAGTTAATGTTTGGCAATGACTCATATTTCAGCGTTTTTTAGCTCAAATATTACAAGGTAGTGTTTCAACAGACTTCTGATTTCTGATCCTATAGCTGTTTTTTTTTTTGACAGCCGTTGTCTTTTAAAACACATGAAATCTGGCAAAGTACATATTAGTTAAATCCCATCATGTCATATGAATTGGTGTTTGTAGTGTTTCCCCATAAGTACAGTGTACAGCCCTTTTGTATATTTTGTGCAGAAAGGGAATAAAAGCTCAATTAAATGCAAAAACTGTTAATGTTTTGGATTTATTTTCCTTTTAAATTATCAGTTCAACAAAATGACTTCAAACACTTGACTGCTGCTGGTATTTTAAACTCATGCTTGCAGCACTGCTTACACTTCATTCAGTCGATGTGTTTGTCTTAGCATGTTCAGTGGATTAGGTGCACTGATCATAGCCTTAGCAGAACTTGCTGTGTTGCGTATGCGTCTCTCAGGTTCCTCCTGGTTGTCTCCACGCAGGCAACAAATGTGACCTGGAGCAGGAACGTCACGTACGCTTTGAAGAAGCCTGCAATCTAGCGAAAGAAAGAGGCATCCTAGCTGCTCTGGAGACATCTGCAAAGGTAATGAGTGTACCCAAGCACAGAAAACACAGGGGAGACAATCTGGTGGTTGGTTATAATTGTGATTTAAACCTTTTTCTGTCCAGGAGAGTCAGAACGTGGAAGAAGCCTTCATAATGATGGCCAGGGAGCTGCTGACGCGTAACGGCCTTATTGTCCAGCAGGGGGACGCGGAGAGCAACGACACTCCTCGAATCCTGCTCCGGTCCAACTCTCGGCCAGTCAATGTCAGCGCTACCGCCTACACGACACCAGAGAAGAAGTCATGTTGCTGACAAGAAAAATAGCGAAGGACACTTTCATTATCATGAATGTTAATGAATAATGAAGAATGGAAGAAGATACAAAAATGCTTGAATCTGGATTATCGCCAGCAAGGCCTCTGAAAAGATCTGAGAACCTGGGGACTGATGAAGTTTGGTCAGTTGTGGGAAAGTATTGGAAAATCAATTCAGTGTTTTCTGTGACTTATAAGACAATAAGTGAGGGGCCACGTTTTCCAGGAAGAGACGGTGATGATGAGTGTGATCAGTGTTTTGGGAAAGTTACAGTCAACCAGTTCGACGGCTTTGTGCTTAAGCTGGTATCATATTATCTTCAGATGCTTTTGGAGTGTTTTTAAGTTTGTATTACCAGCACTACTCCAATACTGCATTCATATGGCTGTTAGTTAAAACTGAAAAACATCCACTGGCCTCAAATATGTCATCCTGAACAAAACAAATGAGGTTTCATATCTGTTTTCTTTCTGGAACTATTGGTCTTTGTATTGTAATTTATCCAAATGCTTTCTCAGGCTTCTCTCTGCTGATAAAACATTTCCCAGACAGTTGCATGTTATTAAAAGACTCTTGAGTATTTCATCCGAGTGACCTCTGTGATGAGTTTTGCGCCTTTGCTGCTGCACTCCGGATGAAAAATGAGAATCTGCTGTGAGCCAAAACGCTGTGAATTACACATTGTTGTAACAATAAATGTCTGTGGATGTGTTCACCACACACCGATGAAGCTGGTCTGACTTACCGTGAGAAGCAAGGTTTCTCTAGAGGCTTTGATTAGTGATGAATTAATCTTAGCCTTTAAACTCAATGCACCATGGCTTGGTTTCAAGTATCTTGAATTACAATAAAAGGATTGTTCTGAAAGGTATTTCCACATCGGACTTGTTGACGTGGAAATAGTTGTGCGGACTGTTGTGACCTGTGTGATCTGATGACAATTGGGCCGCTGTATCAAACTTGAGGGATGTGTTGACTGTGAAGGCCATACTACATGATTTGCAGAAAAGTCCTATGAAGATAATTTTGTTGTTCCTCCAATCATTCATTTCAGTTCGTCCCCCATCTACTGTACAGTAGGACTGCGGCAAATACGCCTCATTCAGCTGCTTCCTTGCTGACACTAGATGGCACTGTGCCGTTGCACATACATAATCCAGAGCTGCGGTCTGGACCCTCGTTGCCTCAGACGATAAAAACCGAGGTGATTTAAAACATCTGTGAGTGTATGGAGAAACAATTAAGGAAGGTTTACATCCAAGCCAGGAGACAGGAAAAAGTCACATCAGCCATACTTTGCCAAGATCACTTCCTCCAAACTAAGCTGGCATGCTATCTTTAGGACATGTTCTCTCTTTAATGGCAAGTTGGCAGACCAAACTGAAGACCCCTGCCTTGAAGTAACGTAACCAAGTCCTCACTGATTGTTGCTCGAACAACAAGCCGTGTTTGTACAGTCTGGATGTAACTTTTAGGGGTTGATCCAGGTGTAAACTATTTTATTCCTCTGTATCTAGTACAGTATTGATTCCTTCACCAATGACAGGAAATTAATTACCTTATTGGCTGTGAAGCTGGTCTTGGGGCTCCATACATGACATCCCGGTGGTTAAAAATATATGATAAAATACAACATGTACTGTATGACCAACTTTCTAATATTGTGTAAGTCTCCCTTGTGCCTCTACAACACCTGTGACTCATCAGAGAATGGACATGGTCCTTCTGAGGGTGTCCTGTGGCGTCTGGCAACAGAATATTGTTGGTGGGGGCCTTTGGGTCCTATGGGTTGAGGGGAGAGGCCTCTGTGGATCATCCCACAGATACTTTATTAGTTTGGGATCTAGCGAATTTGGAGGCCAGGTCAACACCTTGTGCTGTTTTTCATGTTTTTTGAGTTGTTCCGAAACCATTTTTGTGTGTGTGTCTGTGTCAGGGTTGCATCCTGCTGGGGATGGCTGCTGCCATCAAGGAGTGTCATTGCTATGGGGTGGGGTGCCTGGTCTGGTCTAGGTGGGTGGTACATGTCTAAGTAACACCCACATGAATGCCAGGTCCAAAAGTTTCCCAGCAGAACACTGAATTGTCACAAGATGGTCAATGTCATTTACGTCTCCTGTCAGTGGTCATTATGTTGTGGCTGATCGGTGTATCGCTACTGTGATATTAAGAAAAATAACACAGCACTTATTGGACCAGTTCCCACAAAGTCCACTAAAGCGTTTGGTTTCCAAAAACATTAAATGTTGTTTTATTTATCCTGCAGATATATAACTCATTTGTAACAGACTCCATGTTTATATCATTAATAATGGGAAATCTTGCATGTTCTACTGATAATTATTAGTCATGGTGATTTTGGCCGACTGTCAAAGTGTCTGAAAATTCCACGTCCTTGCAAAACTGCTGAGTCTAGCCACATTTTTGCCAATACATCTGTGCAGCAGAGGTCAATTTTCAGAAAAAATAAACCAAATTTTATTTCCAGAGAACAGTTAGACAATATCATACATTAATAAAAACAAGCCAACAACTACTTTTTTTTTGAAAAAAAAAAAAAAAGAAGAAGTATATCCTGAAGTCAAAACTACTGTAAAAAGACAGTAAAAAGAAGAGCACCTGCAGTTCACTGTATGGGGAATTTAAGGAGATATTTTTCATGTGGGGGAGGTAAGATGCATTAAATCTGAGACTAACTGAATTGGGAATGTTCTGCAAAAAGATAAAAAGAAAAGCTCAATGCCTCCTGGTCCTTTGTTTAAAGGTAAACTTAGCAATATGACACGTTTAAGAAAATGTTCCTTGTTGGGTTTTATACAAGGTTGCTTGCTAAAATAACATCTTTAGCTTTTTATCCTAAAATTGTACATACCACATCTTTTTAAACTTCAAACAACTGAGTATACCTTTATTAAACCTTTGTTCAACTGAGCCTTCTATGTCAGTCCTCAAACTGACCTCTAGCTCAACCTGATGATCTCAAACGCGTTGAGCGGCTTCTCTTTTAGAGGCTTTGGCAAACGTTCACTCTGCCCCTCGCTCGTCTCCACCAACACCTCCTGCGCCTCATTTTCCGACCCTCCTTGCCCTGCCTGTCCCGTATCCATCCCTTCTGTTTGTTTATCCATGGGGCATTCTCCGTTGTAGGTCTTGACATAGTCCTCGACACGCCAGCCCTTAAACTCCGGAGGCGCTGAGCAGGTCAGGCCGGTGTAGAAGACGCCGGGGTGGTGCTTGAGCCAGTAGATCAAGTAGTGGATGTTGTAGTCGCAGGTCCACGGGTTGTTCTCCAGCGAGAGCTTCCGTAGAAAGTAGAGGTCCTCAAGTACGCTGTACTGGAAGTGACGGAGGCTGTTGTTGGATAGATCAAGCTCACGGAGGTACAGCAGACCTGCAAATGCAGCTGGGAGGGAAAAAGTAACTAATTAGTTGGCATCTCATCTACGTCTGAATACTAAAAGCTTTGTCCTGGGTTCTCCTCTGTCAATAGACTAGTGTTTTTGTTGGCTTGCGTGGCTTATTTCTGTAAAGGATTTAAAAAACAAACAAGTGTCGAATCTAATGTGAAAGGGTTGGTTGTAGTAAAAAGACCGCAGAGAGTTATCACTCAGCAGCCGTTTCCCTTAGTCCTGCAGAGATCTTTAACCTCTTTGTGCTCATTGTTTTGGTTGTTCTTTTTGGTTTATCCACCCCACTTTCCAACAGACGATGGCAGGTATATTTACAGAAAAATCTCTTATGAATATACTGTATGCTACCAGTCTAGCACCAAAGAAAACACAGGTAAAGTTAGGAGCAAATTGATAAAGACAGAGGAGCATTTAACTGCTAAAAAGCAAGAGAGCAGACGTTGTGTTGGATATTCAATTTTTTCTCCAGGTATCATTGCAAACATTTCAGCAAAAAAACTTATAAAGCTATGGAAATCTAATGCAAAAGCAAAAATTCCCCTTTTTAGTGTGAATTAACGAGACCAGGGTGAAACATGAAATGGCCAGCAAATGAGCTCAAGTCCCAAAGTGCTTGCTTGAAGTCAACAGACCAATAAACATCTAACTTATATTAGTTAAAAACACATGTATTTTCCCAATGCATCAAACTCAAATCAAAATAAAACGGGATTGAACTGAAAAAGTGGGACATGTTTTCAGAAAACAAGCTCTCAAGTAGCTAAATGAGTGTCTCCCTGCGGGTTTTGAGGTATCTCATGAATTCAGAAGAACACGTGTCTCATAGTTCTAAAACACAAGAATGACATTAAAATCATAGCAGTAGCAGTTGCAGTCAAGCACTGTCCCTAACCCTAACCCTAACCCTAACCCTTTACCTAACCCTAGCCCTAGCCCTAGCTATGTACAACAAAATCAACCATAAATAACTCTAACGCTTACAGATTACAGAGATCATCGCTGTCTACTTGATTTGAATTCTAACCATGAAAGCTTCCAGACAGTTTTAGCAGTCTGCTTTTCTAATATACTGTGTGCACCTGCATGTCTCTGTGTGTGTGTGTGTGTGTGTGTGTGTTTTGAGTGGGAGTAAGAGGACAGCAGAGACTGTTTCACGCTGACCACTAGCCTTTGGCCCAGCTTTGATGTTTGCAGAGCGGAAATAGAGGAAGGGGGGGAAATAGGAGGAGGAGGACAAGAAAGAGTGTGTGGAACATATAGAGGCAGACTTATATAGTGAGAACAAAAACGGAAAATGGACTTTAGGGATTGAAGTCCTTCCGGTGCCCTTTTTAATTATCATAACAGATAATATCACTCAACAAGAAGGCAAGAAAGCTAGAGGGAACTATGGTAAGTAGTGAGTGGGAGTGATTACCGCGAGGAAGGGATGCAGGACACTCTTTCACTGTTTTATCACTGTCTCTCCCAAACTGGCTACTGTTCATTTGTTTTTTGGGGCCACTATAACTACAAGAAAACCCACTGTGGTCTTCTGCCATGTTATTTTCCCAGGAACTGAAATAAGCAGATATTTTAGGAGAACTCTCTGCCAGAAAAGAAAAATGCGTATTTCCCAAAACCTATTTCTTTCTAGCTGGTGGGAAATGTCTGTCTACACACAACTTAACAATACAATCTGGACCGCATGCTTGCCATCGGCGTTCTATTGATACACTTCCTAAAACGTTGAGGTATTGGTCAGAAAAGCACAGACGATTAACTTTTATATATACTGTACTTTCCTGTGATTTTCCGTATTAATAGTTTTGTGTATTTTTGGCTTCGCCCCCAAAAACCACAATCTGGGACAAAAAAAAACAAAAACAAAAAGTATATTACACATAATCGTGCATCTCTGCAGAGCACCAGAGTCTTTGTGCCGCCTTTTCATTCATTTCCCTCTCTCTGGTCATCTTCCACATGAAAACGAGCGCGAATAAACAACCTCTTTTACTCTACTCTGAATGTGATTAGAAAGAGGGGCAAGGATTGAAACCATATGTCACTGGATATCGCAGGCTCGGAGATTTATTTTTCTGCTTCCAAATAGTTTTAGACACTTTGGGGGCGAGCAACAGTAGATTGTTTACATGTGTCGCTGGGTAATGAGTAAAACTACAAGGATTTCCCTCCTGGGCAGGAAGACAAAAGCCCAGACATCATTAGCGTGGTGAGAGTAATGAATCTGCACTTTTTTTTAATGCTGCTGCTGCTCTTGCACTGGTGGAAGTCTGAACTGATATTCTGCTTCGATAAAATGCTCTCTGATCAGTAATGGGAATCAGATATTTGTTCATTCATGTACTTAAACGCGGAACATTTCCGCAGGCTGGAATTAATGGCACTGATGAACACCTAATTTGACATAATATACCAGTGAGGTTAAGAGAAAAGGTGGTAAACTGCTTTTTTCATAAAAATGACAATTATCTGGAGTCAGTTTTTTCTATAGAGTCGCATTTTTCAGTTTCTCAGATGCATGTAACTTATATTTTACAGTGGCTGTCCGCTGTCAACAAAGGCTAATCTGATCTAATGTAGCCTCTTTTAGCTCACTGTTTTGGCTGGGTATGTATCCCTCCTTACTTCTTTTTAAATAGCGCTTATGACTAAACTGTGTACAAGCATCCCAGGACCAAATGAAACACAGCTAAACTTGGGGCTAGCTGATGAAGCCTGACGAGCATTAAGCAGCTAAAGAGCAAGACACTGAGTTGGTGGAGACCAAAATCGAAGCTAAAAGTTGAAACTGGATTAGAAATTCCAAATAAATAACTTGTCAACGTAGATAAAGCATTCATCTAAGAAAAAAAAACAAAAAACACTTGCCTTGTAAATAAAATTGGCATGCGACCCCTTGTTTAACTGTGGGTTAATGTTGCAGAAGCATAAGTTGACTTAAGACCCGAACACTGTCTGATGGAGCCAGTTTAAACAAACTCCTGCCAGACAGCCACGATCAGTTATGTCTGCAGCCGGGGTTTGTGTCACGGATTTGGTTTTCATTCTGTTTTGGATGTCTGTTTTTCTGTTTCTAACTCTCCTGCTGTTTCTAACCACCCCCACCTGCCCTGCTTTACTTCCGGTTATATCACCTGATCTGTTCCATGTGTGCACACAGTGTACCACAGGTGCACCATTCATTCCTCACTCCTTTATTTTGCCTCGTGTGCCTGACTTTTGCCAGCCTGGCTGCTTGCATTTGGGTTTATTTTCTCAGCCGTAACAGTGTCAGGTTCTCGTGTGAGTAGACGTATTGTTTGTGCTCAGGTGTTTGTGCGTGAGATGCTCTGGAAGGCAGGGCCGTTGCGTTACCTGAGTCTATATGGCGCAAGTTGTTGCTGCTGAGGTTGAGCTGCTTGAGGTCTTTGGACAGCAGAAACTGTTTGGGCCTGAGTTGTTTGATGTTGTTGTTGGACAGATCCATCTTCACTATGTCAGATGGCAGGTCAGACGGGACGTTCTTCAGACCTGCAGAGAGTAAAAAGGCAAAAACATCAGTCAACTGTATTATGCGTACAGTATGTGGTGATGGGTTTACAGGTCTGACTCAGGTGTGCACAACTAGAGGGCTGAGAGTGCAAAGAGCAGGGATTGGCGGAAGAAACGGACATCCAGTGTGTCCGCGTCTTTATATGTTTTCAAGATGTTTTATGGGTCGTGTGTAACATTTTACATTTTCAAGATTGAGTTGAGGGCTGCGGCGTGCACAACAATATTTTATTTATGTGCCATGGGGGAGGTTTTTTCCTCCCACTCTCTTACCACGATTCCAGCCTCACACACTCACAGACTTTAATGTACGAAACAGTGATCCCCACTTATTTCTATGTCGATAGCAGAGCCGCTCGGAGGCGGAAATGTTTTGTCATCAGGTAAAAATGACTCCGCTTGCACGAGTTCTGCTTTTGGAGACTTTAAAGTCAACAAAAGTTAATCGTTATGAACTGCTTTGGTGGCTCCTTGCTTCACCCGTCGACGTGTGCAACAACATGAAGGTCTTTCAGATTCGAGGCCACCCCTGCTCCTCCTGTCATGTTTGAAACAAAGAGTAGGTGGCCCGTGCAATCTCTATCATCGAAATGAACGTGTGTTTTAAAGTGGCTCGCAAAACGGTTGCAGATGAGAGGAAACGCGAGTGTGTTGCAGGCCCAGTGCACAATCAAGCAGTGTTTGTTTTGATATAAGATGACTGCTTTTTGTTTCTTTACGTAAGATTGTGTACGATATGCTCGTGGTAGAGCGTTCGAACGAGTTTCCTGCATGTATTTATTTACACGAACTGCGTAATTTGCCCAGAAGAACGCTTACGGACACATTTACGGTGCAGATGTTGCAGCCTTTACGGCCACACTTTACTGCCACAGATGTCGTAGCCAGTTATCGTGGCTGCCATCAATCATCGCTGACTGAAAGAAAACGTGATCGCACACATCACACACATATTCAGGATGTGCGCAGATGTCGCCAGTGCACTCAGGAAATGTAATGATTATGGTTCTGTGATGTGATGCAGTGAGGGCTGATGAGTGTGCAGCCGGCAAAGACATTTGCAAAGTCAAGAGCAGACATCCGAGACCCTCTGGTTCCAGGTCAGTCTTGAACAGCGGGAATTTCTCTTCTGAAAATGTCCAAAGGAAATCCCAGCCTGCCTTTAGGTGTACATGTGTCTGCAACTTTGTCCAAGCAGATTTTCAGATTTTAAAAAAAAAGGCTGGAAAAATGCAATCAGTCTCGATTTCCCAGGCTCTCTTGTGAGAAAGTTTAAGCCACAGACAAATCCCCTCTGGCCAAGAGAGGTACATCTGTGGTCTTCTGTGTCTTACAGTAATAATCCCCTGCACCGTGTCATCAGCATTCACAGTAGTAGTTCAAGCCATGTCTGTGAACAGACGGCTCTATTTTCCTCTGGGTAAGAAAGTTTTTAAGTAAAAATAAACAAAAGCGATTATGTTGCCTGATTATGTTTGCTTTTTCAGATATGTGTTCTGCAGCGTCGGGAGTTTTTGCTGCGATCATTGATTTAGAGGAAGCTCTACCTTACTTGAACGTCTGTTAACATAGAATGAGGAAACATACAGTGAGAGGGAGAGCTTGTAAGGACAGTCTTGCTGAATCTGCTGAAGTCATTATTCCGGTGAACATCTGTCCCTCTTGGACTGTCCTGTGAAAGGATTTTGCTTTGTGCTTTGTTACTACCGGAGAAAATCCCTCCCTTTCTGGGAATCCGAGTGTTTCGTCCTATACAAACTTCGGTTTGTTTGTTAAATTCCATTATTTATTATTTGCGGTCGAAGTTATATTTCCTGCTTCGTGCTAAAGTGCCAGGTTTGAATGACTTTTTGCAGCATTAGTCGTTGGTTTGGCAAAACACGGAGGTTGGACTATGCATAAGTTAAACATTTGAAGTATGTATTGCAATAAACGTACAGAAGTATTTACATAGTTTGAACAGATAGAACCGTTTCCCTGATTTAGGAGGAGCGCAGAACATTAGTCTGAACATTTATCCACACATTCCACTCTTGAGCGTGCGTGGTAGCATGGAGTTAAGGAACAGCCTGCGGTCCTTTCCCCTCTTTTTCTCCACTTATTATATTCTATAAAATATTGAATATATCGCAGAGTGTAAAATATACAGCTACTGAAGTGGTAAATATTTAGTCAGCACATTAATACTGGATCCACTTGGAGCAGGTTTGGCAATATGTTTCATTATGTTTAGACAGCAGAAGGGGAAGCCGTAACTTTTTTCTTTCCCAGCGGTGACATGACTGCTCCGGGGTCAACTGTGCGTACTGCAGTAAACTTCTGCAGTCTGGACCCACGCCTCCAAACCAAACCATCGGGGAGAAAGACTGATCCGTGTGTTTTTCCAACGATTTAAGGCAGCATTTGTTTCCGTCCGGTAGCAACAGGTAGCCGTAAATCAGTTCATACTTCATGTGAGGTCACTTCCACTTCAGTTGCTGTAGTTGTGAGCCAAGACGGGAGGTTAACGTGACTGTATGTAGCAAACGGGGTAACATTATGCTGCTTACTATTGAGCTATCCTAGGAGCAAAAAGATGAGTTGTACCTGATGCCTGGTTTGAGATGTAAAAGTTTCAGAGGCAAATTAACACTACTAGCCAGGTCCTTCCTTACAATGGTCGCCTTATAGACTGGACAAGTCATGCTGCACTGATCAGATTGTTTTTGTTCTTGTTTCATGAGTGCAAAAATCAAATATCTGTTCAGGTCCAAAAACCGCAGACCTTATGCATCGGATGGTTTGTCGTAAGCAAACATTTGGGAAATTGTCCTTGGAAACGGTTAGGAAAGGGCTGGCTAACATCAGTCGTTCAGATCAATTAACCACATGGGGAGAGCGTAGAAGAGGAAACAATCTGCCATCTGGGGAGACTTGAACGCTAGCAGGCAGTGAATGTAACTGGCTTTGGAGTCAGCAAGCCGGTAGATGTCTTTATATGGAAAATTTGTGCGTAAAAGCTGCTCTTAGGTCGTCTAACCCTAACCCTAACCCTAACACACCCAAAGCTGCCAGTAGTTAATCACAGGTCGCTGACTTTAGGTTACAAGCGCATATCTTGAAGCCTCTTAAAGTCTCGTGACCCTCTGATTTTACAAATCTCGCAGTAATCCAGCCACCATGCAAGGTAAGATCCATGTGGCCGAGACACTGAAACCACGGCAGACGAACTTCTTGAGAGTCCGCAGCCAAACCCCTGCTGTTAATACAGAGATGCGTCCATTATTCATTCATGCTCTCTTCCTCTGTCTCGGGCTCAGATTACATTATGGACAATTCTTTTTTTTTTTTCTGCTTACTGTCTGCCAGCAGTCTGTGATTCAGGAAGTCCAGGGAGAGCATGACATAATATCATGCGTGTGGGAGTACGTGCAGTCAGCTCAACATATGCATGACTCACTTTTCTGCTGCCTACTCATATGGCCTGGATTTTTATACAGGATTTACGTTACCACCGAAGCCTGTGATTTATTGACCTTAGGAGCACAGTTGTGAAGGCACGGTCTAGGAACTAGGGCAAAGCCACCCTGTAGATGGGTGTCTGAGCAACTTCAAGAGATTTTTGTGGAAAAAAATGCTAACGACTGGAAGCTGGTTTTGCTCTAATGTAACACATCTGGCACATGTTTAGTGTCCAACAATATTCAGAATGAAGGGGAGATTTTTCAGTATATTCTTATGTTACGGTTTTCATGCTACTGTGAGGGGGTCTCTGTGCTTTTAAATGCAACATGGACATTTCTAAGCCAAACCTTTTATGAGCGTTATCATTGCACCCATCTGGCTGGCATGTGATGTGCCTAAAACGTAGCGTGTAGTAAAAATGCCACATACAAATTTACCTTTAAATAGTTATTTTACAGGTTTCCAGCAAGTTGCTGCACTTGTACTGAGAATATATCATTGAGGCAAAGAGTCTTCTACCCGTCTTGGCTGAATGGTTTTCAGATGCTGTTTTCTTTATTTGAGAAGAACAGAATTTAGGGGGAGCTGGGTAATGTTTACACCAAACAACGGTAACTCAAATAGAAGTATTCTGAAGGCAAATATTGGTATCATCAGAATAAGTCCAAGTCCCATCCTTGGAAAAACAGCTTGAAAAGCTGCTTATTAACTCCAACCACTGTGTACTGCAGTGCTCTCCAGTGAGCACCATGTGGAGACTGAAATCTGCGGCGGTTCACCTCAGAGCAACAGCCTTCAAACCAGAAGAAGCGAGGCATGGACACCAGGGAGACAAAATAGAGTTTTAAGACCGAAGTCTCAGAGTATGTTTCCACTTTGCTCATTTTTTTAAATTTTTTTTTTATTTTTTATTTTTTATTTGTTTCTCTCCCTGCTTTCTCACATGAGAAAAAAACATCTTTCAACACTCATGTTCAGCCACCATCAAACCTGGCTTATTATACTTTCACATCTGTTTCAGTTCTCTTTAGTTTTTTGCCATTGTCATTCATACTGATATTTATCAGATCCCCTTATTTTCTTTTATGAGTCTCGCTCGAAATATAAACGTTAGAAAGCTTCTGTTATATATTTATATATATATTTAGTTTTAAAGCTGCCAGTTGTTCAACTACATTGTTAGGCTGTACTTGTGCAAGGCTGTATTCACGACCAAGCCACTAATAGCGCCAAGTTCTGTGCATACTCAATGGTTCTGGTAACTGGAATTGTTTTATAGAGGTAATCTTTGTATCTGTGTGTGGTCTTCTTGCAGTTTTTGTCTTTATTGTCTATGTTGGAGTATTACAATGTGAATCAGCCTGCCACAAAAAATGTATTGCATTACTAGTGGTCAAATCTCTACAGACTACAGTACTGTAAAGAAACCTTCTTTCAAGATCTAAAACATTTTTAGTTAATATCGTGGTCAGAAAATGCACATTTCAAACTCACTAGTCTTTTGGGACAATGTTTTCACAAATGTATCCCTGTTTGTTTGCATTGTGAATGTGCATGAAATCACGCATGCATATTCCGGGGACCTGCAGGCAAAACAAGAAAAACACACTGTTCTGCCTGATGGTATCGCATTATTCCAGCAGTTGAGACGGCAATGCACAACAAAAGCAAACGAGAAGAAATCACATGGGAGGTAATTAATATGGAGTTCAACAAAAATATACCGAAATTGGATTTGCAGGTCCTTTGCTGGGAAGGGAATGCATTCAGCGAGTTTTCTGGATGTCCAGGGTATACGCGCTGCATATTGGTAGGATGCAGTGGATGTAAACTTACCCTGTTTGCATATTGCATATGGTTGTTTTCTTTATTGTCCCAGCACACCAGCACTGGTTGCAAGATCAGAATAGAAGCCATATTGCCGGGATTCAAGCTATATGCTAATGGTTAGGGTTATCTAAATGCTAACCATTAGCATTTGGGTACAAGATTATGGGAATCCTTTCAAATCAAAAGCACAGAAACCATGTGCTGAATGTCATCCACAACAGCTGTAGAATATTAGACAACTTTCACACATCACATACAGTCTGTCGTTTATGGTGTGGCACAGCTTAGAAGGAGACAGGATGAGGAGAGCTATTACCAGGCTATGAAGAGATGGATGGAGTAATCAGTCTGTGAGAAAAAACAGAGAAACCTTACAGTGGTTCAGATAAAGAACTGATTCAAGCTCTTACTGACGGAAAAAAAAATTAGGAAAATATGTGAAAAGCTTCCTCGAGCATTTACACAACACAGATGCTGCCTTGTGTAGCTTTGGCTTGTCGATGCTTTGTGAAAGATTGCTTTCTCTGTAGGGCATGCGCTCTCCATTTATAGAAGAATTCAGCTGCTCATTTAAATTTGGGGACTCCTTTGGTCTGCATGACACAGACAATCCTTCAGTTCATTATGTCGAACGGGGCAATGGAGAAGGAGATGACCAGAGGGAGAAGATGAGAGAGCAACTAGTTGTAAAGACGCCAGTTAAAAGCAACCAAGAGTGCACATCTGCGCAAATTCAGAAATTGCTAAACTCTTTGAAATGCAACTTTGAAGTACTTACAGCCACTATGATAGCAGGCTCAGAGTGACTGTTTTACACAAAGAGACAACCAGATGTGAAAATTGGAGATTCAACCCATGCCGACTCTTTGTCAAGAAAACAGACAGAGATAAATTTCATTACGGGGTTCTTAATCTCTTGGGGAAGTCAAATCTGCAAAAAATTAATAGATGCATTGAAATTCGAATACAATGCAGCGCAGGAGAGGGAGATGTTGTAAAATTCCACCACATGTGATTGGAACACAAACACACAAAAATGCAGCTCATTAAACCGCCATACAATGACTTGCACAGCGTGATATAAAGGAATCACAACAAGACGCATCAAACGCATATTTGCCTTTCAATGTATGATATGTAAACGTTAACCCTAACCTTTCTGCGAGAAGTTGCTGTGTGCCAGAGCAAGCGTTCGAAAGAACAGACCACAACCCGCCTCAGGGCCTGCTCCTTATTCCCCTCCCAGGGAGTCTCAGACTCGGAAAACTAAATAAAACAAACACATCTCTGGTCGCTGACTTGTTGTAACGAAAACAACAGTGAAATTAACTCTTGTGCCCAATTTCACTGGACAAATAAGCTTGAGTCTGGACTGGAAAGTGCTGAGCAAACCTGACGAATGCACCTTCTTCTGCCAGAGCAGTCCATTTGTCTGGATGTTAAGATCAGGGATTTTTTTTTCTTTTGACAGCCATCAAGGAAGCCATTAACTCTTATTTCAGGATAGGTACTGCCCCGGCTAGGACAAGAGGAACCTTGAGGGATGTAAAGGATTTGTCCAGACATAAGAGTACATTAAGTGGTCAAACACATGGATACTGTCATCCCTTTAAAAATCTATGATACATACTGTACATGGACATTCCACAATTGCTGTCACCCTGTGCAGAGTTGTGCTCTTCTCAATAAAAAAGGTAGGCTTAAATAGCAGTCGGAACCTTTACAGAAAGAATAAAATGGGAAATTTGGGGGAGAGAGTTTCACAACGTCATGCCTGTCACACGGCACGCAGCAACAAGTGTCGGGTTTCAGTTAGTAGCTTTGTATCGCTGGCTTCCATTGACAGTGATTTGCAGTCAGCTGGCTTTTTACCCGTGGTCTGAATCCCATAGCGATTAAACTAGTCAGTCCACGTGTGATTGACAGCAAACGTGTTTTCCTGACAAGTTGTAAGTGTGTTTTCCAGTCCAACATGCTTGATACATGTCTAAAGGTTCATTGGGTCTGTACTTAGGCACAGCATTGCAACCTCTGCAAATGTCTGCACTACATTTCCTGGCAGTACATCTAATAGCTGGTGGCATACTGTATCTCCATCTGGACAGACCAACACCAACAGAGCAATACTGTTCATAGGCTAAAAGGTACTCAGTGCTGCCTTACTGTAACATGCAACAGACAAGCTGTGCATACTTGTGTTGCAGAGGCATCCACATTGTGTCATGTCTGCTTCTGATTTCAAGCTAATACCAATAAAGCTGGAAAAGTAGACCTTGTTTTAATGTGAAATCCTGTATGTTACAGATATAAGGAACTTCATATTCTCTCACCTTTGTTGCTGCAGTTCAACAGAGGTTTTGGAAACATGTAAGTGTGGCACAGGGACATGGCTGGTGGCTTCGCAGTAACCAGAGGCCTTGGTGGCAGCTCCTCTCTATAGTCTGGCCTCTTGTCTTCCTCACACAGCAAGTCCACGTTTAGCTTTTTCAGCTTCTGGCCCATCCTCGACAGAGGCTCTGCACACTTGGCGTAGTTGCCTAGGTTACGGCTGCTAGGCACCTGCAGTTTTCTGACCAGGCTGTCCAATGGGCAGTGGCAGCTCCAGGGGTTGTCGTAGAGACGGAGGTAGGTAAGGCGGGGCAGAGGGAGCAGGACCTCCTCGGAGGCAGTTTTCAGGTGGTTGTGTTGGAGGAGCAGGGTGGTGAGCTGGGAGAGGCCACTGAACGCAGCGTCCTCCACCTTGGAGATGAGGTTCTGCTGGAGGTCCAGGCTCTTCAGCTGGGTGAAGTGGGCGAACATGTTGTCCCGCAAAATCTGAAGGGGAAGATATGAAGTGTTGTCTGTCAAGGAATTGTTGTCAAAAGACATTTCTTGTGTATCTGGACATTTACAAGCACCTGAATATATAATTTCCATTAATACTTTCTCAATTCAGTTTTATGGACTCGTTAAGGACATGGGCACATCAAATTGACAGCAAATAACTTGTGGCAATGAAGACCCAGTGTGGCGTCACTCCGTACTTGTCTGGGACAAATAATGTAACTTGTACACAACACAGAGATAATAACCAGAGATCAATAGCACGTACGTTCTGCACTTGCATGAGAGGAAATAGCGTTCTAAGCCAGAAAATGACTGTAGTCTGTATTTATTTAGCAGAAGAGGAAACTGGGAGAAGAGCTATGACTGCATATATGCAACCTGCTGCACAGAGCTCTCCTAAATCATACTGATCAGTTGGACACTGATTTTTTTTTAGTTTATTTATTCAGATGGCCATGTCGTTGTGAAAGTACTTGAGTATTGCAATGTTCTTACGAGAGGAAGAAGAAAAACAAGTTGACTTCGCTGTTTGCTTGCCGTCTGTTTCACTTAGCTGAACAGCCAACTGGAGTAACTTCTGTCACCTATAGGCTCTGGTTCAACACACCCCATCAACTGAAAAGCTGAAACCTGGGTCTCTAATATCAAAACTGCGGGACATACAGGTAAACGAGGGCCACAGGTGCTCAGCGACGGCCCTTCAGTGGCCCGTCAATGGTTAAACAGCCGAATGTCAGCTGAGTGTGTCACAGGTTTAAGACATTAAACACAGAGAAGTGAGCCATGCTGCCAGATGTTTATTGTTTGGAAGAATGAATCAACCAAATGGCTGATGAATGGATGATTTGCTATAAAAGTTAAGTGAATGACTGTCGTTGGTGGTGCTCGGGTAGAATACAAAGAACTTTTAGAGCTTTCCAGGTGGAAACTGTGTCGGATTTTTGAGAGTCTGCTCAGCATCATGTTATTTAGTTTGTTCTTTTTTTGACACCTGATATTACTTAACAGCTAGCAAAATGAGTGTGTCCAACTCTTTTGTCTATGGACATGGAAATGTTTGCCTATAGGACCCCAATAGACTGTCGCTCTTTGTCTTCCTGCAAATTTGTTAATGGTCAGAGGAAATTATACAGAGACTGGTTTCAGACAAGGAGAGGATTCAGTCCGTGCTGGAGTTCCCGCCAGTAGATTGGGTTTTGCGTCCCTTGTTGGACCACTTCTCTTTTTATGGACTTATTATTCCCTTTCCTTCAATTGTCTTTTGCTGTTCGGTTAGCTTTGGGCACAAAAAACAAGTTGTTTGGTTTTGGTTAAAATGAATCCATATTAAATGCAACATAATGTCATGCAAAATCAAACAGGGCCACAGCTACAAACAAAATAAAAATCGGCTTCAGTCATTTCCTCGCTAATTATACTCATTTTTCATTGTTGCTAATCGTTTTTTACTATTCATTTATTGGCTTACTGGCAAATAATTTTGTTTTGGTTCCCAGCACCTGTGATACATGCAGTCTGCTCGCTCGCGCATACAAGAAAAACCACCACACACACACACAGCAGAAAAGTCTGTCTTTGATCTCGGCCCCAAATAAATGGTACACAGATGCTCGTGGCATCAACAAGCTAGCTGGTTTTATATTCAGTGAAAGACATTTGGGACACTTAAATCTATAAATGGTACAAAGTACTTCATTTACTACATAAAATTGTACTACACATCCTCAGAATCTATTAACTGCTATTAACCGTGTCGCTGATCTGAACTGGAGCTGGTATGTAGAGTAGCTCTCGCAACATGCAAGTGAAAAAGTGGGTGGAAATACCTTAATCTTGTTCCTAGCCAGCAGTAGGTGGTGAATATCTTTCGGCCAGTCCTGCATCACGCTGGTCAGCTGCCTGTCCTGGCAGTCCAGGTACTTCTCTCCCGCCTCCATGTATTCCTTACACTCGTGAGTTTGACGTCTCATGACCCCGGCCCTGCCTCTGCCCCGGACGCGGCCCCCCACGCCCTTCTCCGCAGTCTTTGACCGGGGGCCTCTCCGGGGCTCAGCCGACCGGAGGAGCAGCAAGAGGAGGAAGATAGTGAGGAGGCGCATGGTGGGAGATGAGAGGGGAGGAAGTTTGGCCTCTTGGTAATCAGGTCAACCTTTGGAAGACTGCTGTTGGAAGACTGCTGTGGCGGGACACAGGAGGCCGGTCACAGCTGTGTGTATGAAGAGAAAAACAGAGGGAGACACGAATTTTCAGTCTCCAGTGGCTAGTTCACATATACAGCATTTGCACTTTGGCCGTTAAAGAGACACTGACATCCTTTCAATCCATAGTGAGTCCACTTCTTTTATAGGACAGAAAAAATGTTATTGTCTTATAAATTCACAAAGCAAAAAATAAAAGCAAGTTCATAGGTAAAGAATCATGATATTCACATACACAGCAAACGTATACGAGGCTTGTTGAGAGAACCTGACAGCTGAAACTGCTGCACCGCGCATACTGAAGGAATTAGTGCAAACGTGGACTGAGGAAGAGAAGGCAGGAAAGGGGGGTTTGGAGGAAAAGAAAAACATTTGTTACCTGTTAACTTATCAAAGGTTAACTGTGATCAACCAAACAAACCCGGATGTTTTCCCTTCCCGTCGGACACCTTTTCAAACATACTCCTCTATGACGTTTGTGTACATTGCACGTTGGAATCTCTGAGTTTCAACATGTGTTTCAGATGCTTGGAAGAAAAAAAATTAAACTCAAACGAACAATTTTTGCTTGTGAAATGTCAGAGAGACAACAACTGTAAAATGAAATTATAGGCCGTGGTAATAACACTGAACTTGGCATGGACTTATTATCTGTCCCAGTGATATCCATGTCAGTCTGGGAAGAAGATATCTGCTAGCATTCTCAACGAAAGCCAAGGCTGAACATCCTGAGATGATCATAAAATCTTTGAAAATGTTCCTTGCAGGAAAAATATGCTTCAGGTGTTGCCTTATTGAAACTGAAGTTATTGAGTTTAAAGATTTTTATATGTGCATTCGAGGGAAATGTGTCCCGTCTGCCTTGCGGAAAAAGCCGGGTCCACCTGCATTAGAAGTATTGTCGTTGTGAAGTTTCTTAGCCAAGAAACAGTCCTCTATAAAACAACTATTGCAAAACTATTAAGAGATTATTGTTTGGCAGATCTTTTACGTCTCTATTGGGTCTAATCGCCACTAACATATTAAAATGATCTATTGTGCACGACTGAAACGTACCCACCAGAAATAGAATACGCATGTTTCCCCAAATGTGAAACTATCCGCCATCTCTTTGCTGCCTCTGTCTTTTTCTGGTAATCCCTTGCAGCTGAGCAGCCTTGCCGTTTGAACTGCCAAACTGTGAAACTATCATCGGCCACAAGTATAAAAAACTCCGACAGTGGGATTATTGTAATTTATAGCTTAGAAACGATGGTCATTGTCAGTTTTTTCTTTTTTTTTGCAACACAGACACTTGTTCTGAAATCACAGCGTGTGCGTGTGCGTGTGCTTGCGCGTGTGCGCGTTATATGGCAAAACATGTGAGTCATGGGTCTCTTGTGTGATCAGAGACAAAAATGGTCAGGCCCATACAGTGAGTCTTCCAAGAAACGCTGCACACACACACACACTCAGAGACACACATGTGTATGCTGACTCAGTCCAACTGTACCAAACCGCAGCCCCCTCACCGTCTCCCAGTCTCACACAGTGGAACAAGCCTGTCAATGCAGATGGTGCCATTCCATTGTGAATAACAGACTGCGCATGTTATGTCGCTACAGACAGAAACAGCTGACCGTGTATCAGGAGAGACACTTTCCAGTAAACCGAGCAGCGATCAATCACCTCAAACGGAGCAGACATGAAAGTTCATTCTCTTTCACAAAAGCTATTCCATGCAGCAATACCTTCCCAGCGAGCTGTGTTTAAACGGGAGCTTCATGAACTGGTCTTCCCAGCCACCAGCTATCAATCTCCACATGCTTGTGCCTTTCTCCGTGTTTACGTAGACGCAAGCCATTTTGAAGCCGTCCGTCAACTGTAAAGCGCATGTTCTTGTGTCTGCGTTGCATGATCGCGAAGCTGCTGAGAGACGTGTTTCAACACAAGGTGAAACCACTGCCAGTGCACACTCCAGACTAGACCGAGATTGAGGTGGAAAGCATAAGGAGAGGTCCTGAGTATATCCAGATGCATCCTCCCTCTATAACTATATAAGAGTTTAACTGTAACCGCTTTCACATTAAGTCTTTTGGTCTGGCACAGGTAGGTGGTGGATATACAGCACAGGATCCAGCTGTATAAGTTGGTCCATGCTGCTCAGTGATTAAGGTATGGCAAAGATTCAATCTTACTCAAAGTTAGATGGGAAGATGATACAACTCTGTAAACAAAATCAGTGTACCAGAACCTCCAAGCAGGTATCTCTAAATGATGAACAGCAGATGAACTGTTCCAGATTGAAGGACGGAACCAAAGTTCAACCAAACATAGACTATGGAGACTCACTAGTGTGCAGTCCTCCAACGGGCCAAAAGCGCAGCGTCCTTTGGTGAGGACGTTACGTGCAGGTTGAACGCCGATTGGTGAAAAGGTTGGGCTGATCCAAAAAGAGAGCAGCCACCGTAGAGTTCACACGAGGCGTGCTCAAAGGCAAAGGAGCAATAACAAGAGGGAGGCGAAGAAGTTCTTTGTCCAGTCTTTTCTGCAACAGGTGCCGGAACAGCAAAAGGACGGACAGCAACGGAAAGCACAGAAAAGGGTAGCGACATATGGTATTTGTGACTCCGCTTAGCGAAGCATCAACGCAGTACCTCGCATGAGCCTTTATCCGCACAAAAGCCGAAGTGTAAAATTATACGTTTTGGTTTTATGGTTGTTCCAGGACAAGTGATCCCTGGCTCCGCTGGTTGCCCAATAATGAAGAATCCAACATCTCAAATAGCGTGCTTTGAGATGTAGTTTTCTTTCTCATCCATTTCTTTTCATTAGAGCTTTGTATACACATCCCTTTATGTTGTTAATGCATATCTCACAGTTCATTCTAAGTACTGCGTGTCACTCAGACTATAACAGAAGTAAGTCAGTTTGAAAAAGGTGTTTAAAGCTTTCACTTTTATTGCATTTTTTTTCTCCGCTTCCCTCTATAATAAATAAACCATCACAGAATTAATAGGACCACTGCTGGTACAGCTGTTCAGCAAGAAAGGTCCAGCCCTCCTCAGAAAGCCCCGGTCAGCCTTTAAATATCCAACTCACATTCCAGCTGTGACCATAACAAACCCACTCAGGCCAAACCCGCCCCTGCGGTTCACCTCATGCCCGTACCAGCCCCGAATTAGACCTTTCAGTCTAGTATTATTTCCCACCCCGGCTCCCGCTGGTCATCCTGTGCCAGCCCAAAGCAGTCTCAAAGAAAAACTGCCTCCCTCGCTCAGTAACTATCCCTCGGGAAGCCCACGGGGCTTTTGGTTGGATATTTCCTTGCTCTAAATATTGTTTTTGCTGCCACTGTCGACTGTCCTGAGCCAGAGTAAAGTTTGGTCTGGAGATAAAATATGGCAGCAACGTGTCTCTCAGTTTTGATTTTGTAAAAAAATAAACTTGTGGGAAGAATCCACGGATTTTTTTGTAAGAGACGGAAAAAGTAGAAGTTACTTCTGCATGTCCGAGAGTGCATTTTATGTACAAAAGTCCCATATCTGGGTAATAGTTTTATCAGTTTCTTTACTTCATATTTTATATTGGGTGCTAACATTTCAGTTTTTGCTAAAACTCCAGGTTTGATTTTTACAGCCAGACCACAAACAGGCAGCAGTGCCAGTAAAACCCCTGAGAGGTTTGTACTTCTAACTATTATGTCATCAGTTGTGATAGAGCTCCGGCTGCCAGACTGCACTGAACCAACACTTACTGTATCATCCTGCTTCACGCTGCAGACCAAATGGAAAACTCCTCATTTGATAATCTCCATTAATCCTTTCTAATGGCTTCTCAAACCAAAACAATTCATCAAGTCGGGCCTTAGGCGAGTAAGGGACAGCAAACACTCAGCGCAAATGTGCTCTAGCTCAAAACAAACCATTGATTGAACGCTTCAGTCTGCTTCGTGTACAGATTAAATGATCTGAATATTCTGCCTAACCTGCTGTGCCAAATTTAACGTGTCTTTATCTAGAGATTTTCCATCCTTTGACCCTCCAGCGACTTCTTCAGCATTGTTATTAATAAGAGCGCCAACTAAAAGCTTAAACCCGCAGCTGTAAATTATGAATGTACATAATGCAGGGTTGTTAGTGTTGCGTAATGACGTGGAACGTTTACAGTAATCTAACCAGGTGGTTTGGCAGGAGTTTTGAGGTGATGTTAGGACAACAGAAACTCCAAGCAAGAGCTGTGTGTGAGGTAAAAGGCAAAAACAGACACAGTATAAACGTCGAAATAGCTGCGTATTCCTATTCATGCAGACAGACGTAAAGACGGCCATGTTCTCAAGTGCGTTTGAAGCAAGGACTGGCCATGTTTTTTGCTTTTTGCAGACAAAGAAACTGCATGACTGCAATGTAATTTGCAAAGATGGTACAAAAAGACTGGTGCCTCATGTCCAGACAAACCCTTTTCTTTTCCAGAATAGCTCATCAGTCACTTGAGTCCAAAGTTTGGGTGCATCAGCTTGTTCGGAAAAAGTGTTTCCATCTCCCTCACTTTTTGAACTTTTTCAAATGCTGCCACTTCCACAAACTCTGTCAAATGCAATACTTTAAAAAGCAAATCAATACGCTCCGTTGAATGGAGGGAAAATCTGACACAAACACAAGAGGGACACATGCGCCTCCGCATTCCCCGTCCCCGTGCGTCTGTGCATGTTTTCTGAATTGTCTGTGTGGGCTCCAACGGGTCATTTGTCCTCACCAGACCAGACGAAACGCAGACCCGTCTGCCTCCGGACACCGTCACGTACCACCTACATCAGGAAGAGGGGGCGAGTGGAGAGGAGAGGAGAGGAGAGGAGAGGAGGCAGTGGCTGCGATTAAGAGAAATACAGATGGAGGCCGCTCGCGTGTTTGAAAACCGCTCGCAAACAATGTTTCAGACTGAAATGGGGGGGAAAGTGCTGAGGACGCGATTAAAGCCAGGAGTGCACCAGAGAATGTCATGATGTCAGCTGGAGGGAAATTCTCCCTGGCAACGAGAGGAGGTTTGTGTAGTTTCAGGTGACGGCGCACTGCTTTTGTTAATCCTGGAGCAAACAAGAAATCCGTACGGGGGAAAGGCGACACCAGCACACGTCCTTGTGTAAAATACTTGCGGGTTAAGATACGGGATTCTTTTCAGTTTCATCCAGAGTCTAAATGTTCAAGACGCATTTGGTTTAGACACGCTGGCTCTTACTGGTCTTGGAACTTAATTCAGTGGTGAGACATCCTAAACCAGTGGTGACCTCCATAAAATGTTTTCCCCATCACTGCGGAGACATTACATAACCAGGCTAGAACATGGCTTACCGTGCACGGTCACCGTTTATGTGTCAAAGCAACGGAAAGGCGAGTAAAAGGCACTGCCAACACGACTATCTTTAAAAAACAAAAATCTTATCTATGCTCATCCGTTTAACAGCCTCTCACCGCCACAGCCTTGAGACTGCACGGCCGCCACCTCCCCAGAGTATCTCCGCGCTCCAGTAACACTGGACAGGCCACTGCGGATGGAAAGAGTTCAGACATCCAGAGGAAACAGCGCAGAAACACAAGGGTCACTGTGTTACAGAGAGAGAGAGAGAGAGTCGGAACAAGAAGGGGAGGCAGTAAAAACAAGAGTGAGGGTTTTCTTCTTTGCTCCTAATGAAAAAATCTGAAAAATCCAGCTCCCATCCAAGTTGCACCAACAGAGGAGCTGTCAGTCCGCCAGTCAGGCTGTTAACTGCAGAAAAAATTGACAGAAAATTGGAAAGCAGGAACAAGGAGCGAGCTTATAGGTGAGGATTTTTTTTTAAACTTTTTTTCATTTCACCCGCCAGCGAGCCTCCCATCAAGCTGACCTGACTTTGTTTCCTTTGGGCTACGTTTCCTGTGCATGTGCCCAAAGGTCTGCGGCTGGTGGCCATCAGGCTACAGCAAAGAGAAATGGAGAGAGGGGGGGTACAAGGAAGGATGAACAGCACGGACTACGACGGTGTCACGAGGAGGACTAAAGGTTTTATAGCGAACCCTAAAGTTAAAGCAGATATATGTATGGAGAGAGTATGAAAGAGAGAACCCTCACACATCCTTGAGAGCCTAATTGAAACCAGACGAGCTCATTTTTGCGGCGGAGGAAAAGCGAGGGGGGAGACAGAAAATTGACACTGTGAGAGAGGGTCAGAAACAAACATCAGGATGAGAAGTTTTCAGGTGGAAACAAGCCAAGCGGTCTGCCGTGGCGTCTGCTGCCTCACACTAATTAGCCCAAACGTGCAGGAAAAGATCCGCGGCTGCCACGCCGAGCGAAGGTCTCCTGGGCACGCTCTGCTTGCAGCTTCTGTGCGTTTCCACACAGATTTCAGTTTACGTTACGCAGGCAACAATATGGACACCCCTCTCCGCCGTTTCTTATCTAATCGTGTTCTGCGAAACACTCCGCTCCATCATCGCACGTTAAAAGTTGGATTACTCTCGAGCTGAAATGCGCCAGGTTAATAAATTCTGGAATTTGGCAAGGCAGTTTATTTACAAAATGTTTTGCTGATTTATTTTATCCTATAGTTCCAAAATCTTGAGCGTCCGCAAACGTCTTCATCACCAGAATCAGGGAGTTTAAAGGCTGTCATGGGATGTTTAACAGACCTCAAACAAACACACACATGCACACACAATGTCTTCCCCCCGCCGCCCTGCTATGTCGACTGGTTTGGATGAGTGCCAGACGCATCTGCGAGGTAAACACACACACACACACACACACACACACACACACACACAGAAAACACACCAGTGCTTTCACTCCTCTTACTACGACTAAAATTTTACAGCGGCAAGCTGAAACAGCAGATATTTAAGTGAAAGGGACTCGTGCACTTTGTAATCGGAGTAAACTTGCAAGCCAAGCAAGTTTCTCTTCCCCCCTTCTTTTCGGCGAGGCACTCCAGGGTGAAACCACACGATGCTCCCTCGGTGCTCTGCACTGCACAAGTTTGGAATTTCACTTAAACAGCGACTTAAACGCAAGTTAACGTGGGTCCCTCTGGGGTTGCGCATGCAGACCCTTACAGGATCCTGTAAGGATACTGTACATGCATGCAACAGCTGTGCAGCTTTGGCTTCCTTTGAGTATTTTGTAACCTTACCCTCAAATTTTTTGAAAATCTGCAGACAAGCCTCGCAACTAACAGCAAATCCTGACAATCCCATTTCATTTTTCAACACGATACAGTACTGGCTGTGTATTCAGTGAGTCATTTGGAGGGCACGGCTATCCAGAATTTCCTTGCTTACAGTACAAAGAGGGTCCAAGTGGAGAAATTAACCCCCTCGCTCTGGCAGAAGTGGTGCTTAGCTCCATCCATCATGGCAGCGCGAGGGGGACCACCAACCGGTTACATAACAAAAGCATTAAGGAAGCGGCTAAAATGAGCAACTTGGATGTTTTCTTTGCCGCAGAGTTTACAGCGTGTGTCTCTGTGGGCGAAGCAAGATTAATGTCAGGGTGCTATGACCCTCCATAAGCTTGGCACATCTTCAACAAATACAAATTTTGGTGAAAAAGTGTTTCCTTATGCGATTCCTCAAATGAAGAGTTGGAAAAAGATGTAACTTCCAAGAAAAAAAAAAATAATAATGAATTCATGGCATATCCTGTACTATAGACCAGCTCTCTGCATTCATATGCATTGGCACCTAATAATTTAATCAATGTTTGACACTGAAAAGGCTTCTTTGCCCATGCCTGTATTGTCCAGGGAACAAAGGATTCAAAAGTGTGACTCAAATGTCAAAAAGATTAAAACAAGAACAGGAAAAAAATCCTGTGGTGCCTTTTATGACATAATCCAGTGCAAACTTTCCCCCATCTCACTTCAGGATTAATTTTCTGTGGTCTCGTCTATGCTGTGCATGCTGCCAAAAATCTTTTCTTGCCTGTTGGATAATTTGGGATTTGTTCTTGCTTTTAGCTGCATGATGTTTTGCAGGCACATGGGCTTGATGCACTTCGAAGGCACAATGTGAAGGTTTCAGTCCTACCTGTGCAGGGTGAGAACCTGGCTCGGGCTCGTCCAGTAGAACCTGCAGATCTCCGGTTGGTCCCGCGTCCCAGTCTCCTAATCCTGTCATGAGCGCTGCATCCAAGCCAAGAAAATCTGCCTGGCTGCCTGTAAACTTAGAGCCTGGAGTGAGGGACGAATGAGTGGCTGCTTCTCCTCTCTCTCTCTCTCTCTCTCTCTCTCCCCCCCCTCTCTCACTCCCTCTCTCTGCCGCCTATGCAGAGTGATTGACTACCGCCTTATACAACCTACCTCTCTCTCTCTCTCTCGCTCTCTGCTTTTCACCCACTCAGCTGGATCGCACTGAGAGTGTGAAGAGAGAGATAGAGAAAGAGGGACTGTGAAAAAAAGTAAAACTGATTCTCATAGGAGCCACAAGGCTGTGTCTGGTTTAGCATTACACTCACACACACTCACACACGTGTGGGAGGGCTGCAACCCTGCACTGGTCCCCTCTGTTAAACCGGTGGACTCTCTCCAGGATCTACTGCTAACTGGCCTAATAGACTGAAAGAACGAGCTGGAGGGATTTGAGCATCTGGGTGGCACAGAAGCACTCACGCACACCCCGCCTGTCTGTCTAGTTTTCTGTCATGTTAGGGAGACAGGGAGACACTCGGAGATGCACAGCGAACCTTCACAGGCTTTTTCTTCCAAAATAGCCTCGGCCCCCTTCCAACATCTGCCTTTGATCGCTGCTCCGGTGGAAGATCTCTCCTTTGTTATGAGGGCATGGAAGATGTTACCATCCCTGTTGCAGGCAACACTTGTGGTTTCACAAGGCTTTGAAACGCAGTTCATGGTTTACAACCGTTCAAGAAGTAAAACCAGGCGGCTCGGGAGCGTTCTGTCATGCAACCTTTTAGACATGCCAGCAGTTTAGCTGGCCACAAAATTGCATTTTGTGGAGATCTTTGTGGTCCCCATAGGATGAATCCTGATAACTTTGGTGATGTATTTTTTTTCTCTAGTTCCAGCTTGTTGATATTTGCAGTTTGGACTCTCAGCAACCTTTGGAAAAGTCATAAAAGAGTTCTCATGTCCATTTTTTTTTTTTTTTTACATATGGTCAAAACTGTGACTCTGACTGTGGGTTGCAGTGCCAAATCTCAAAAGAGAGGGAACATTAGCCTTAAAATAGAACAAACATAGAAATGGATCATCAAGGAAGTTCAGGCTTTACTGAACTTACATGCATTGTTAGTATATGTCACGCAGAACTGAATAGTGTTAGTATTATGTCTGTAAAGGTTCTCAGTCATCCAGATCACGTTTTTGGATACCAACCACCAATCCTGTCGGCGGTGTGAATGCAAACAAAACAAATAATCCCCTGAATGTACATACTGTATGTAGCTCTCAGGGGATCTCTCCAGTGGGTAGTTAAAGAAACCACAGCTCTGTTTCACTTTAATGTGCCTCATGTTAGCATTATCTTTAGCCTGTTAGCATGTTTCCATTAGCATTCAGCTGCTACGCTCGGACTCGTAGAACTGCTAGCACGTCTTGCTCAAAATACCGCATACATTTTTGTTGTCGTTTTTGTACATCCTGCTTTTGCCATTTGAAAATCTAATTTTAGCCGTGCGTTTCTCAAACTCTATTTTAGATTTAGTTATGTAACATGAGGCTACTAATGAACAGCAGAGATGGTGGCTGGACATTAGCCGTTGACATGAACCATTCGGCTACTCACAACATAAAACAGCTCTCAAAGGGATGTTTTAATCAACTTGTAAGGGGCGTTCAGTGCAGTTTTACAGAGTAGAAGGACAGTAAATCCTGATAATTACACACTGCTTCTCTTCTCTTCTCTTCTCTTCTCTTCTCTTCTCTGGATCAACACTGAGTGAAACAGCTCCATATTAGGATCACCATTCTGCAGTGTCTTAAAGGGATTGTTTACTGCCAAACACTTCAAAAGGCTTGAGGGCACTTATACCAGATCCACCGCTTTCAGTAAGTAGAACAAGGTTGGATGGAGACCTTAGGAGTTTTTTTGTTTTTTTTTTCTTTTCCGGAAAGTCTACACATAACTGTCGTCGTTTCTATTTAGCAGTGGCCAGTAGACACACAGTAGTTAACAGTTCAAACATGCATGCTCCAACTGTATACACACAGCTTTAAAAGCACGCATGCGGCACTCTCAGACCTGTGAGTGAGTGAGTGTACGTTTGTTCATACCCAGGAAGGAGAAGGCCGGTAGGAGGGCCAGGCCAGCTGTGCTGCCAGCGAGGAGAGTGAAGGACGTGTGCCTCGTTAAAATGCCTTAAAACCCATTCTGCAAAAGTGCCAGGCCAACTTTTGAACCCAATGCATCCATTTCAGACGTTTTAATAGCCTCCGCGTAGTGGGTGAATTTCTGAATAAATCTTCCGTGGGAGCGAAATGTGTGAATATGTCTAATTTTGTCAGACAAATGAGATTCATGAATGCTTAAAATAATCCAGTAGTTACGGCAGAGAAGTAAAACAAAGCTCGCAGAATCATTTACTGCATGTTGCTGCATTGAAATAATGTAAACCAATGGCTTCCTGTGAGGTAGGGAATCCATCTAAACGTCATTACAATTTATATGCTTTGGAGACTGGTTAACAGTCATTTAATATAAACACAAAAATGGCCCTCTAATTAGAGTGAAGCTGCATTTCCTCCAGTGGCTGATGTTATTCTGAACTTATATACTACATGCGCTGAATAATGAATGTACTAACTATACTTTAAACATCTGCAGCGAAGATTTTTATATGAACGATTAATCAAAGGGCTATGTGTATGTGATAAAACCCCAGTGAATTATTATCCAGCTCCATGGGCCCTGTTGAATCTATGGAGTATATTTCAGCACGTTATTTTGAATTTACAGCGTCAAACTTTACCTACAGCCGTGATCAACACTGATTACTGTTAATCCGCAGACAGGAGGCAGCTGCTTCCAGCCTCGAGCTCTAAATCTGTGTTCTATCAGCACCAACCATCAGAGAGACTGACGCTGTGTTTCCCAAAGTACCTGGAACATTAAGAGCTTTTAAAACGTTCTGTCTGACTGCTAGATGTCTGCATCACTTCCGCGATTCAAAGAACCGCAAAAGATAAGAGAATTAGTCCGCTGATGTACTGATGAAAGACAAAGCTTTGTGTTTACACGTCATTTTTCCGCGTGACCATTCAACCACCTTCTCCACTCCAGTCCTGTACGTGGTGGTAATGGTTTGCAAAGGGTGTTATTGTTGGAAAAGATACAAGCAGTGGTGCCAAAGCACATCCAAAACACTTGAATTTCTCCAAACAGACTCCAAACTGTAGCTACAACTAAAGAATTTAAATATGGTGGCGGAAATAAAATGCTGCAAGTACCAGGCCATGACATTTGAAACGTAGTGCTCCAGGAAAAAGGACTTTTTCGGGGCTGAAATTATACTTGATGTTGACCCTGGTCCATGCAGTGGCAATGCAATAAGAGTACCTCCTAAGGTTCATAGTCCCTTGGTAAAGTCCCTGTTGGCGCCATTTGCTAACATTTCCCTGCAGATGGTGCAGACCAAAATGGAACTGAACGGGGAGTGAATATTTGCCTCCCTTCCGTTGTGTTGCTATGAAAATCCCTGAGGAATGTGCAGTTTGTAAAGGTTTAATACAAGAAGTCACACATATCATTTTTTGAGATAATTACAAACATCGCAGATCTAAATAAACCTTTTCCGGGAAAGCATGTTGGTTTTATTCATCACATCATCTCTGGGAAACTATTTAATCCAGGCAATACCTGCGTGTATTTAACCACTTATGCTAGCTGATACAGTATCTCTTGTTTCATTCCCTGGCTTAGTCAGGCCTTCTTCCTAGCTTTGTAACATTTCCCATGCGCCTCTACCTGGCCACAATCCATAAGAAAAACACTGGAACAACAAATGGACACACAAACACAGCTGTACTATTTAGACAAACCGGATGACCCCACATCTCCATCTGCATTGGCTATAAACTTAAATCCTCCACAATCAAAGTACTGTACTCTGAATCCCTTCCATTAAACCCTATATTGGTGCACATCGCTGACTCACTTCACACTCTCACTTCAGGAACAACACGCATTAATCACCCTTTAGCTCTTGGAATCACGTCATCTTCTTTTCCCTGTCTTTATTTTCTCAACTTTTCTCCTCCATATAATTTTCTCACTGTTTATGTATTTCAGTCTGTCTTGCTCCGCATATGTCCTTTCCCCCCTCTTTCAAACCCTTTTGATGATTTATTTGTTATTCATAATTCCTCTTTTTAACACTTCCTTCTTTCATCTCTGTCTTGTATTTTCTTCCACGCTTTGTTGCGCCAGAAGAAGGAAAGACATTGGAAGACTGGAGCATAACTGTGTTGCAGTCTGTCATCTTGAGTGTCATGCAGTTCTGTCTAAAAAAAAAATACGGAAAAGGATAAAACCACAAAAACTAATGAAAGGAACAAAGACTTAATTATTGCATTGGCTTTGTATTTGTGAGATGGATTATGTATGCCATAATAAATGAGGTGTCCACGACAATCTGTTCCTTTGGATGTCATGGGGGATTAAAATCATCAAAACATATCACAACAACGAGCCGCAAAGACAAATGAAGGGGGAAGCATAAATAGAGAAAAACATTAAAACATCTAAATAGGTGTCAACGGAGAGAATAACACCTGCCTGTAGTTGAGTTTGCTGCAATGACAAAAACATAACTGTAACTGTGTTTGGAGTAATAGTAACTATTTATCAAAGCTAACAGGAAGGTGTGAAGGAGAATGTTTGGATTCAATCACACATTAACGACTGCTGTCTCGATTTGTCCTCCGGAGTGTCACAGAAGATAAATGAATCCCATCATTATGTTCTGTAAGCCATATTTCTCTTGTGCAACACACTGGAAGCTCTAGCTGTTCTTTGCCAGACAATTACATGGAGCTATATTTACTGAAGAAGTGATCGGGTTGGTTTAAATCCCCTGGGCCGGATAACATCGTCCCAGACGAACAATAGCTCCAATAGCTTAAAAACGAGCCAGTTAATATCTATGGAATTCCTCAGTCAACTTTCCAGTGATTTCATCGCTGCAAGGTGACTGATGACTGCTGTCGGCGACTAAACTGTCTGGAAATATAAAGCTGCTCTAATCATTTTTCATATTAACAATGAATCATGACTGTGTTTAATGTGAAAGGGGTCATTTGTGAATCTGGTACTGTAGTGAGTCACCCAACTCTGGTTCCCTTTTAGCTCTACAAATAATATTAGCCGCTTAAAGCCGCGGTAGTTTTGGTTCGATGAGCCCAATTAGCAGAGAAGAGTCATTTAATGCTCAGAGGAGTTAGTGGGAGACCAGACTTTGACTGGAAAATCTGGCAAATCTGGCAAATGCTGGCAGATGGGGCCCGGTTAGTGGACCACAGGGCCAGCAGCCCATCTGACCTGGTATTTTTTCCTTCATTTGTGTGTTTTTACAGTGGTTAAGTGGGCTGAATATTTACCGTAAATGGTTTCTTTTTTTGTTTGGTGAAATTGGTGTTATTTCCATCTTTGCTATGCTGGTAAGGATTAAGTTCCTGTGGTTGTGTTTTGTTAAAAATACATTAATCTTCATGACACATCTTTAACAAACAATGCTTTCTGAGACAGCAGATGCATTTGGTATCAGTTTAAATATAATATTGTTGTGCAAACTGGCAGCGATTCCTACTCCGACTCTGGTGGAGACCAAAACGGAGCAAGAAGGGAATTGATGATTAGACATACAGTGATGAGAAAATAACAAAAGATGAACAAAACTGTTTTAAAAATCAAATAAATTAATGCCCGAAGCTTTATTCTGGAATTCAAGAATGCCTGTTTTTGTGTGCTTTAGCTCCATTGCTGTTGGAGTCCACATACATATCATGTAGGCAGAACTTAATAAGAACCAGACTGACGTGTAGTAATAAATGGTTTCATAGTGAAAAGTTGCAAAGTCAGCCATCGTGGTCTCTCTTGCCTCTAATGACCGTATCCCATTTCTGTCTTTCACCCTCACGGGAGAGCTTTTCTCCACACTGTATTCAAATAATAAGCCAAAGAGAGAGACATGCTTCTCTGTCTTCTCTCTGTTCTCTCACACGGACCAAAAGTGATAAAATCATAACGAACCAAAGCATGCTCAAAGTAAGCTTTGGGGGAGTGCTTGAGAGATTAAATGCTTAAAAATGTTTCCCTGGGACGTGCTCACGCTCCAGCTGCGCCCAGCTGAACATTACTTTCAGTAACATTTCACCAAATCTGACCTCACAATTTGAACATGGTCAAAGCTCTACATGTGTAAACCTGACCAGACCAGAGCTTCATTTAAAACCACTTATGCCCAGAGGCTACATACCTGCTCTCCTTGTAGGGAGTGCACAGTAAGGTCACCAGGACAAGTTTCCCGGCACCAGAAACTTCCCCTGCCAAGCAAACATTAGTCTAAGGAAGCTCGATGTTTTCAATACCTAGACACTCACATAGACACTTTGGCCACTTCTGCTGTAACATGATGAGGAGCCAGTCTGGAGTGTCACATAACTGACTGTTGCTAATTATAAGTCAAAATCTTGTTTTTTTTAGGATTTCTGTCACTTATTCCTGCTGTTTACTTAATGCAGTCTAATCATCTGTTTTATATTTGAAGTATGTCTATCTCACATCACAGACAAAAAGCAGATCAGCCAGGAACACAGTGAGATCAAACCACAGCTAAATACAATCATAATTAATTACACATTATCTGTATTTATTATCCCATTTGTTCCATATTTTATATTTGTGGATTTGAAAAAGGGAAGAAAATGCTTGTATTGGCCGTGTGTCATCATTTAACATGCCATATTAGGGAAAACTGGAGCTTTTAATAAAACCAGTGGAACAATTCTATGAAAATAAAAAGCGTTGTCTTGGAGACGCAAAGGCCAGCTCCGTAACGTCTTCAAGATGTTGAAATAAATTTCTGTGTGATTATGGCAAATTAAACCATTTTAATTAGTTGTATTTGTTGTGAAAGCTGAACTAAGTGCCCTTAATGTCATTTGAGTGATAAATCTGGAAATGTTGCTCTGGTGTTTACTTAAAAACTCTTTAATCTTCCTAATTTGATCCTGCATGGAGTCCTCATAAATAGATTACTTTATTTAGGGAAATGCTCAAATACCGCACATAAAATACTGATGGGTTCAGTGTATAACTAATCTACTCTTGCTCAAGATCTAATCCACTACCCAACCTGCAGGGAAATCTTTTTCAGTATACTTTGCATACTCTGTTAACACAGATAACACAAGGAGTGAACGAGATTTTCCAAAGAATTATTCTGAAAGACGAGAAATGCCTAATTTTGTGTTGCTACTTTGTCCCGTCCTTTTTCTGCCTTCCTTGTAAAAAAAAAAATATCAATTTAAGTTACTTAATAAAACACCAAATCATATGTCATCTGGCATTTTGCATAGTAAGGTCAAGCCCTCACAATATTGAAGGGAGAAGCAACAATTATTCCTTGAGCGAGTCCGACCGTGGAATCCTATGAGGAGACAGTCCAAAAGTTTGCAATGTTATTAATGTGTGCAATTTATTACACTTGTCACGCACAAGCTAGTTCACGTCAACTGTAACCCAGCCTTGGGTTTGCCAGTTAACTGCTTTGCACATCTGTTTAAAGTTTACCCTCCATTTACTGAAATAAGTCTGGTGATTTTTTTTTTTTTTTGTTGCCGTTGTTCCTGAAAAATTGTGTGAACCATTACATCCGATCACTCTATATCACTGTGTTTCACTGCTGCGTAAAGAGTAAATCCAGATGACAGCATCCTGGAAAGAGTAAAAGGAAGATCTTTGCAGTTTGTTCCAAGAATAATTGCTTTGACTGAAGAATCTTTACTCCCATTGGGACATTGCAGTGAAGGATAATGTCTTCTTGTCTGTCTGCATGGGGGATATCAAGGGCAGATTGGACAAGAACTGAAAAACCTTACAATTCCCCATTGTATATTTATCCCATACCCCATACATAGTTGGTTCAGTCTCACCTTACATGTGTCCAAACCTAGTTTTGTTTCTGGATATGTAGAGTATGGTATTGCCTTTACTTATATGTTGCTAGATTGTTCTATGTCCACTAAGCTTAGGATTTGGCTATCTCTAAGTGTAGAGATGAGCTGGAGGCTACATTCAATACAATATTCAGTACACACAGATGTGCATTCTGGCTCTAAACTGTTTTACATTTAAGTTGAAACAGTTTCAATCAGGATTCTCCACTTTCCTCACCGGCAATAAATGCTCCTATGTGCAATATCTGGTTCCAAGGTTTCCACCCATTTTCTGATGCAATGATCCTGTGAACAACAGAGGTGAGACATGAAAGAGACGTCCACAACTGGCTCCTGCAAAGATTAAATGCTCATGACAAAATATTATTAATTTTAGAGTGAAGAAACAACAGAACACACCTTGTGACCCATTAGGAGAGTTCCTGTGGCAACAGTACTAAAGCAATGCCACAATGTCACTTTTAATAAGAAATGAATGACAAAAATGTAAACTTTTAAATTCTGCTAAAGACAAAGTCTGGGTCAGTGTGACAATAAAGCAGCATGTCACCAATAATAATAATAACTCTCATTGTTTTACATAATAGGCAGTTTCATTACAACTGTCATCTTACAGAGCTCACGCTGTACTTCCTTTTGTTACTAAGGAGACAATAATGTGGACTGTCCAAAACAGTTTGTAAGCCAGTGAATAACACAGTTGCTCATCTGCAGTATCTGTCCAGATTGCAGACCCCCTGCCTGTGATAGACAAATGGGGGAGGATGAGGAAAGAAGAGAACATGTTCGAGGGAAAAACGATAGGAGAATTATTTACAGTAAAATGTCCATTAGATGTACAGTTCTGTGGTGTGTTCCTCTAGGTTCTATACTGGGGCCACTATTGTTTATTTACATGCTTGCTTTTGGGAAGTACATTTTGACGACCTGGTTTATTATTTCTAACATTTTTATCTTACTTTTATCTTGCATTTACTACCTGTGTGTGTCTAGTTGCTTGAGAGTTATATGTAAAACTCTGTAACATACAAATAACATCCTCAAGTTTAATTATTTGCACAATTTGGTCCTTTCCTGAACAAAAGGCAGTCATTGCTATTTTGTCTTAGTAGTGGAGAGAATTGTATTTTACTCAAGTATTCAATATAACCTTAATAATATTCATTTGAGTACACTTCTTTTCTATTGTGTTCGATTTCCCCACAACCACAATAGGTAGCAAGTGCTTTCCTGTCAACTGTTGCCACTTTCTCTTTTTTTTCCACACCATGCAAACCACTAAATGCACGGTTACCCATGTTTTAACCTGAATCACAGCTCAAAGCCAAGCTGTTTGCTCAAGTTTATGTACATTCATGTCTGTTGCCTCAGCAAGCTATGATTAATCTGTGGTGACGCCTGTAAGCCAAGTATTAAAGAAGGCATACAGTCGTAAAAACCAGGTGTCTCCATAATTACGGAGCACATGCCCTGGGGACGCAAAAACTGCTCGGTGATGAATTTATCCTACAAGTCATGTCGTAAATTAAATTTAAAAAATAAATAGTATAATGATAACTCAGCTGTTCTGCACACAAACTAATACACAGCTCTGGAGGAAAACAACAGTCATAATCATCTGAAAATGTGACGCACTTTCCTATTTTAACAAAATCATAATAATCATATTGATTTTCATGAATAAAAATTCATTTGATACATGTTTAATGGAAATGAAATGAGACAAACCCTACAGTTCAATGCTGTATAAAATAGCACAAACTACATTTTCTTGCTTATTCTCACTGCCTTCTTAATTTTATGTTTCTTTAATTGGATCTTTTTTAGATGTTGCAATCTGGGATTCAGTTGAATAACAGCATCATAACCCTCTAACAGGGACTGTGTTGTGTCACAGCACCCTGATACCATTGCCACTCTGTATTATTAATGTTGCCAGCTGTTTATAGCAGCTGTCACAGTAGTGCACAAAAAAGATGTACACACAGAATCCAAAAAGCTTTATACTTATCAACCATAACAACTATCTCTCCCATAGTTTTATTGTCATATCTGTAATAATACCATACCGGGACTGAATGATTCATTTAAAAAATATTAACTGTGATCATTGGAAATAGTTTCCACTGAACGTAATCATCCCACATCAGTGCTCTGTTAGGGTAGTGGGTACTTTTCAGGGCACTATGTTAGAATAAAAGCGCTCAGCAGAAGCCATAAAATGAGGCTGTTTATGCCGTTTTATAGTCTACAAATCATTCAACACTGTAGTAAAATGCAAGTGTTGGACAACCTTATTTTTAATATTTAAAAGGAGCTTGTAATAACTGAGAGGTGACTGTGTAATCATGCCATGACAGAGTAAATGTCCGTGTGAAGCCGAGCTGGATGCTTCAGCTCATTCCAATGAAGGCATTTTATGTTTCCAAACCATCTTCAGCCCACAATTCATCTCTTCATTGCTGCCATCTTTTTCCCTGCACAGCCCATCATAGTTTGTACACAGTTGTTTTTATCTTACAGAACTCAATACTTTGAATCTATCCTGCACCTTATACTTCCACATTTCTTAGCTCTCCTCGTTATACACCTACTCATCCATCCTTTCATCATGATCTCCATAAGACTACATTTATCCTCATTTTCAGTCTGCTGGACTTTTTTTAAATACAGTCAATGCAATGTTTGGACCTGGCATTCATGTGGATGTTACTTAGACATGTAGTACCCACCTAGACCGGACCAGGCACCTCCACCCCATAGCAATGACACTCCTTGATGGCAGCAGCCATCCCCAGCAGGATGCAGCCTGACGCAGGCACACACACGAAAGCGGTTTAGGAACAACTCAAAAAACATGAAAAACAGCATAAGGTGTTGACCTGGCTTCCTAATTCCCCAGATCGCAAACTGATCAAGTATCTGTGGGATGCACTGGAACAAGCCTGATCCTCAGAGGCCCCTCCCCTCAACCCATAGGACCCAAAGGTCCCCACTAACAACATTTTGTTGCCAGACACCACAGGACACCATGAGAAGGCCCATGTCCATTCTCTGATGAGTCACAACTGTTTGGGAGGCACAAGGGAGACCTACACAATATTAGGAAGGTAGTCATAATGTTGAATCTCAGGTTTCATTTCAGGGTATTCACATCTGAATTTGAGGAAAGGTGAAGGTGTTACATCTGTTTGTATACAGTCAGCCACTTTCAGGCGCTAAAAAGAAAAGCTTTTCAATAGGCAGATGTGGGCCATTACTGCACAATAGCTTCAATAGGATTTGCAGCAAAAACAGTAAAAAATATATCATTGTATAGACATATGTATGGACCAGACTGTATCTACTTTACATTGACTTCACTTACTCCTACTCTTCTAATACTGAGAGGAGTCTGCACGCGGAATCTTTATGAGGAGATTGTTACTCCTCCGGTTCTCCCCTAATCTGTCCATTACCCATCCTCCCTGTTTCCCTTTTTCACTCCTGGGTTGTAGTTTATCTCCTCTAAAGGAATGCAGACATTAGAGGTGTTTTTTTTGCGCGTGTGTGTCAATATCTGTCACTGCATGTGAGCCTGGATCCAAGACACCTGTTTTTCTTACACAAACGGCGGTTGAGAGCTTAAGCAAAGTGTCTCTGGGCTGACAGCATCTGCCAGCATCTCATGGTGATTAAGGAGGCCAATTGAACCATTCAGATGAGGTCAGAACCACAAATACTGAAGTATTTATGTATTTTGCCAAAACTCCTTCAGCCTCCCACAAAGTCGCTTAAGCAGTTTCCCTTTGTTTCAGTTGCTTCTCTTAATATGCGGCCTATTCTTTGTCTTCTTACAGGCATACTCTCGTGTGCAAGACATTAAGAGCAAAGTCTAATTGTTTGTCAGAAATAAAATGCCATTAATCGCTTTACTTATCACTTAAGACCCTTGCTTGTGATGGCATGAAGGATAAAAAGCTTAAATGTGGCACAGTTGCACGGTTCGGACAAGTGCCCTCACACGCATAGTGAAATAAACAAATTTCCCTGTTTCATGACGACTGAAAAGCATCCTCTTTGTGTTGCCACTCTTCAAATCCCTGTGATTTATGAAGTACCCTGTATAAGCATGTGTTTGTGTGCTAGAGTGAAATACGACCATGGTGCGGCTAATGGTAATTTACCACGGAGGACACGTTCTCATTGGAACATCTGCTTTCCACCACTGACAAGACAAAGTGTCACGATGACATGTGGGTATGTGTGCACGGTCCTCAAGAAGTGGTAGTCTCGTAGCTTGCTTGCATGCATTTTTTTTGCAGAAATCTGTTTGAGTAATTTTACTGTGACACGTGTCTGCAATAAAGTCGGTAACTAAGATGCAAGAATGGTGCTTTTTTGGGATGTGTGATTTAATATGCAGATGCAGAGAGTCTGGGAGGACGGCTGGAACTGTTAACCTCCTTCTGGGTTCGAACCCGCCGGCCGACTGGAGCCCTTTCCGTGTGGAGGTTTGCGTGTTCTCCCAGCGCTTGTGTGGGTTTTTTCCAAGTGCTCCGACTTCCTCCCGCAGTCCAAAGACATGCTCGTTACGATGATTGGTGATTCTAATTAGATGTGCATGTGAGCGTGAATGGTTGTCTGTTAGTCCTGTGATTGACTGGCGACCTGTCCGGGGCTTACCCCACCTCTTGCCAAATGGGTTAGTGATCACTAGTTGATGCTAGGGGTCACAAGCCAAAAAGATTGGGAACCGCTGCATTAAAATAACTTCCTATGTGGTAAACTGGTCGTATTTATAATTTATGTATATATAATTATTTGGAGTTTATGTGACATGATAAACACCCTCAAATAAAAAGACATTGTAACCCTAACCCTTTAGGTCATTATACTTTTTTTACTGCTTGTCCTTCATTTTCCATCGTTTTTGTTTATGCTTATTAGTAGTGGGAACAAATTACATATTTTTTATGATGACAGTTCTGCTTTTGTTGGCTCTTACTGCAACAAGTTTTAAGTTTCTATTTCAGTATAAACCATTTAGTGTTTATGTCACATAAAAAAATCTTAGTATCCTTACAATTCTTGCAAATTAGTGAGTTCATTGACAGGTTTATTGGCTTCTGGCACTTTGTTTTCTGCTCAGTTTTCAGCTGACCAAAGTCCCGCTACGCGTAATTCATTAGAAATGCTGCTCTCTCTACTCACTTCGCTGGGAAAACCAAAGCGGCAGAAAGACAAAGACTTTGGGTGAGAGAAAGCACAGTTCTTTGTTGAGCAGTCTAGTACGTGGTCCCATATTTGTGGTCCATCAAACACACCACAAGAAAGCAGCTGATTGCTGAAGGTTGCAGTGATGTCAGTGCACAAGTTTCCATGCACATCGGTGAAAAGGAGAAACAGACATGCTTAGAGAGAGCAAGAGGATCGAAGGTAATGAAACTGGAGTTGATTCATTTTCATCGTGGCTAAGCAAAGAGGTGACGTCATTTTGCGTACAGCTGTTACTGCGTCAACAAGTTTGAAAACTGGGAAATACAAAATGTCAATGAACCACAACCAAGCAAAATAAAGCAAAGTCTGTTATTTTAAAAGGTTGCAACCCAAAATGAACCAAACCAATTCCATAAAAGCCTTTCATGTGAAAATACAAGCTACAAATTGAAGTCAAACCTCAATAAAAGTTCCTGTGAATGATGCCTCCAAAGTGTCTCTTTTCGGAGGATTTATGGGTGTGGTTTCATGGTCCAGACCAACTCTCTCTTTAATGTTTTAATTAGATTGTAAGTCTGGTTATGTTTAATTGAAAACACAGAGAAATGTGCACACAGTTAAAACTTTACAACCTTGCATATTGTCATAACAGTGAACAATGCTAATAACCTGGACTGGTTAGGATACTGCTCATGACTGACATTTCTTTCTCTGGGACTCCAGTTACAGACATAATGAGATTATATCTTTTGCTCTGAAGAGATTTTTTGAGTTTAGTTTGGGGCAGCAGCAGCATTCAGTTACAAACAAGATTAAACTGGACGGTAAGGGAGTGAATGATGCTGTTCCAACCACGCTGACCTTTTGTGACAACATCCCCAGGTTTCCTTAGGACAGGTTTTAAAGGTTCAGTATTGGGGCTCTGTTGGTGACCTTCTTGACTCCACCTAACTCCAATCTAAACCAAAATCAAAAAGGAGGAGCACACACTCTAAATGATGTACACATTAAGCCTTAAAATTCACCACCCTTTGACATTGTCAGGAATGTTTTGGGCATTTTAACATGGACATCCACAAGGTTTGGCTCACTTTTCAAGTCAGGCTCAAGTGGTCATTCAAGGTATTTGGCACTGGCTTGTTGTTGTTGTTTTTTTTTTCATTTTTCAGCTTTGGAGCTTGTCTCCTGGCTATGCTGTATGTTTTACCAAGTATAGATCTCCATATTGCTTTACAATAAACACTGATCCAGAACCATGCTTGTGTGTGCATGCTTGGTGAATTGCTGAACCGTTACATGTTCAAACAATGGTGGACATTCCCCAGCTGAATGAGGTCAGAGGTCATAAAGAGAGTCAGTAGTTGCATATCTTCATCCTGGGCTCAGCATCTGATCATCTCTACTCACCTAACTGGGCATGAATAATCACTTACAAAATAAATGTGCAATTACCAAGACTCCACAAGATTCACTTTGTTTTGGAAACATTAACTAAATTGGCTTCTAAACAGGCTGAATTATTTGGGAATGTGTGTAACCACATGAAGACTGAGTCAGCGTGGGGGGTCGGTTTCCAGGGCTGGAATGAGATAGCTGAGGGATCCATGACCTCTTTCAGCAAAGTAATCTCTGAACAGACATGACACACACACTGTGTATGTTTACTGGCTGTTTTATTGCAAGTTCTATTTTTTGCCTTTGTTTAGAAGTTAAAGGCTTTTTTTCAAGAAAGTCTGATTATGCCTTTCACGAATTCAAGATCTTTAAAGAAGCTTAGTTGGCCTCCCTCCATCTCAGTCTGAGATTTGTACTCTATAATTTTGGTTTTGCGTGTAGGCTACTCCCCGAGGACTAAACAGAAAACCCATCGATGCTGCATAGAAACCATTCCAGTTGGTCTCAGACCACAGACAGGAAAAAACACTCTCAAAAAACTTGTGGATATGGCAATAAATCTGAACTGTGCCCTCGTCAAGATGGCACCATCAAACATGGAAAATTGTAGTCTACCTCTGTGGTTTGTACATTTTGTAAAATAAAAACAAAAGAAAGTAGTAGTTTTGGCTTTTGGGGCAGAAAATAACTGAAACTAGCCTGATATACCACTGAAGGGGGTTATTTGTTCAAATATTATTTGCAAAAGAGGAAGAGTAGAAAATAGTTTGCTTCGGCTGCATTATGTAAATCCTCCTGACTTGGACAACTTTATTGCTTAATGATTAAAGGTGAACTGTATAATTATAACTATAATTTTAACATAAGACTTTTACATGGCAAACACAGAACATGCTATCTTCCAGAGCATTGTAATATAATCCATGATTAATGACCAACATAAGAAGGTTTATACAGTGCTTTAAGTGGGCCGGTACGCACCGGTACGGAGTACCGGCACTTCTCAATTTTAGCCTCTGGCGTACCGGGACTTTTTACGGCGTACCGGGACTTCTCATGAGCTCTAGTACCCTGTCCTGTTCTATTTCTCGCTTTGCGATTCGTGATACTCATGCTCCTATACTTACCGTAAATTCCGGACTATAAACCGCTACTTTTGTCACTTGCTTTGGACCCTGCGGCTTATACAACGGCGGTCACTATCATGTCATAGACGATGACACGAGGATTAAGAACTGACTTTTCTGGTATAGTAGGCTGGTTATTCTGATACAGTAAACGGCCGTGTTACTGCACCTTTACTGCTGTGTTGGCTGTTTTCGAAAAAGATTCAGTTGAGCAGCCGGGTTACTGCACTTTTGCTGCCGTGTTACAGGCAAGCACTTTTACAAACGAATTCAATTTAGCCATTTAACGCCTCGTCAAGCGTTGTAAGCTTTGTTTTTTGTTATACTGCACTACTACGGTACTATGACTGCAGGAAGTGCGCTAGGAGCGCACCGTTGTATTATTTGTGCACTGCACGAATGCTGTTTGTAATGTCAAAGATGTGAAAGTTTGATCGATTGATTTTTTGTTTGACTGATCGAAAGATTTGTTTCTCAAATGTAAATAAATGGGACGCTTTGCGTTTCCAAACAGTCATTTCTGTCCCGACAATCCCCTCCGTGGTAGAAAAAACTCTTACGGTAATTAAACATTAAAACACCAGCGGTTTATAGTCGGGTGCGGCTTATATATGGCACGATCTGTAGTTTCTCCAAAATTTAGCTGGTGCGGCTTATATTCAGGTGCGCCTTATAGTCCGGAAAATACGGTACTTACTACATTACCCAGTGTGCACTGGTCACACCGCACTCCTGCCCCTCGCGAGAGGAGGTCTGGCGAATCGAGTGTGCCGGAAAGGAATGGGCCACCATTAGAACAGTTCAGTCCACAAAGTTATGTGATCATGGCTGGCAAAGGGGAGACGAACCGCAGATGAGAGGGAATGTGAAGCTCCAAGCCGTTCGAGCAAAGATGACCCCAAGACCTGCTGGGGCCTTTTTTAAGTAGGTTGAAATATAATCACAATTGTCTTATATACTCATAGTCTACTTCTTTTGACACATCTGTACAATATAATGTCATCCAGAACAGCAACATTGCCATGAATTCTGCTTCAAAAAAGCTTAGTAGTTTTTAACATTTGTTGTCTGGAAAAAAATTATATATATTGTTATGATAGAAACACAGGAGTATGCCATTTAATTGATTTACTTGTCAACTGCATAGCTTCTCCAATTTTCTCCATCTCTTATCCATGTCTGTCTTTGATGTGTGTGTCCACAGGGTATGTTCAGTACCTGTTGCCTTGTATGTCAACCTCCTTTCCAGGATTTCTTTGCATTTGTGTAAGTATATGAAGATCTTATTCATCAATAATATCAATGTTATGTTGTAATATATTTAGGTCTAAAATAATAGACAGTCATTGTCTACTGATTTGTTATGATGGAAACAAACACAGGAGTATGTCATTTAATCAATTTACTTGTCAACCGCATTGCTTCTCCAATTTTCTCCATGTCTGTTCTCCATCTCTTATCCAGGTGCCAGTTAGTTACCTTGTTCATCAGCCTGTATGTTACCTGAGAACAGCCTCCCTGAAGACCTTCTTTTGGGCCACATGCAAGTGAACAACATAATTTGTCTGGAGAGTTGAAAGTTCAATAAAACGATTTTCTTTTAAAAAATCAGCATCGTGTTTTAGTATTTGAATATATCACTTAATGATCTGCTGGAACCGACCGCCCACCGCCTAATTTACCTGGCAACAGTTGTATAAGGGGAGTACTGGCACTTATTTTTTTCCACTTAAAGCACTGGGTTTATACATTTGAATGTTAGGAATAAGCCATGCCTGGATAGACTTCTTGCTATGGTCAAACATATTTCATGCACTGCCTTGAATACATCCCGTCTGTGAAAGACATTCTTGGTAGCGAACAGTGCTGTTGAGGTGGGCAAGCTTAATGAACGAAGACAAAGTAGCTTCCAGCAAGCGGGAGAAAGGTGGAGCCTGTGGCAGAGAAACCAGAGTTACTAATGTAACCACGGTTCTATGAGCTCACTTTCTCCGCATGTGAGGAAGAACGAAACAGACAATGTCCAAGAATAGCCAGTGTTCCAGATTAAAAAAACAAGATGTGTTTTCAAGATTAAAGTCTGAAAAATAAAGTAAATGCACTGGCCTTGATTTAAAGCTGCTATATAATCAATATTTCTATATAAAAAATTATCATTAAAGGTGTTGCTGTTAGCGATGGACCCACAAAGATTTCTGCAGTTGTCCTCAGCTACAGTAAATGAAGGGTTTAAATGTCTTTCAGCTTACTGTTTTGATTCACTTCACTCTTACTAGGATTGTGTAGCAGCAGACAGAAATCCAAATAATTGCTAATATTTCAGTGCATTAGCTGAATGTGTAAATTGGCTCTTTGCTAACACATCCATTGTATCAATTTTATAGAGTGACTATTTTATATGTTTAGTTTTCAGCCTGTCTCCATAGCCTCCAAGCAGCCAAAAGTCAGCTATTGCAGGTTCATATTTCTAGTCCTTTATGTTCTTGGTCCAGTACAAATTTGAGGGCTATTTAATGCTGCTCTACTGAAAAACCTCACAAGATACTGTATGATTTAATTTAATAAGAGGTATTACTGTATCACCGTGTGGCCGCTATGCTGAACACACTGACAGACTGAGCACTGATGATTTTCCATCATGGTCTTTCAATATAAGCCTAATATAGCAAGCCCAGAAATATGAAATGTCTATTTTCCCCTCAGGGATTGTGTTATTGTCATTTATTAGCAGCGGCCAGTGACTATGTTTACCAGATGCTGTGTCTGTGTGTGCGCGATGAAGGTTAAGGTTAGTCAAGTAATGCGGTCAGGGTAAACTTCCAGGAAATGAATGTAGGTCAATGTAACATCCTCTGAAGAGATGGAAACACACCTGTGTGTGGGCGTGTGTGGGGGTGGGTCTGTGTGTGTACAAAAAAAACTAAAAAAGAAGACAAACTGTGAAGGATTCATGGCGAGAGAAAATGAAAAGGAGAAAAAAAAAACAGAAGAAAAGCAGAAGAAAGGGATACACATTGTAAAAAAATATGGACGGAAACAGGGAAAGTGGGAGTTGATTTGTGTCATAAATATTCCATGGTCTTAACCATCTTAACCAGAGAGGGCGGATCTTTCAAGGATGTGGCTGTCCGTTGATGACTGTGGCCGGGATGAAAGGGAAGGAAGCCAGGCGCCCCTGGAGGATTCCTCCCTGGATCTGTGGGGAGCACGCACTCACACACACACACACACACAAACACACCCAGACACGCACTCATGCAGAGGGAACATGTATGTAAATGAGAGGCTATCCTCTAGATCTGGCGAACACATGAAGTTAATTGTTTCCATCCTTCTCGAGAGGCAAATGTGGAACTCTCGGAGAAATCAAATTACGCTGCACAGACACACATCATGGGGCTTTTCTTCTCCTCTCACAAGGCATTCCAGTCTCGCCCATAAAAGAGGTTAATACCCTCAAGGATGGGTCAGCTACAGATGTTTGTAGGTGATTAAAGCTCCTCTGACGTGATCAAACAGGCATGCGTGTCTCTTCTATCTGTTGTGTTGTCTTTTATTTCCTGCATTGTATATCTGCATATAAAGATATGACAAAGGAATAATGCATTGGCATATCTATTACAGTTTCCACTTTTCTTCTACTCTAAAAGCAAGCACAATGTCATGTAAGTGAGATTTATTGATCATAAATTCCCAAATTTTAAACTTGTAGTTATGATTTGTTGCGACCAGCATGGGTTCATTTTGACCAAGGACAGTCAATAGTAAGCCAGTACAATAAAAAGGTCAACGCAAATTAAGTACATTTGTCTAAATTGTGAAGAAGTATGAAAGAGTACCCTTTTGCTCTTAAGCATACTTTTTAAAATGCACATTTCAACATCTTTCACTGAAGCTTTTGATTTAATGTTTCTGAAATGTTGTCTTTAAAGCTATGCAGTGGGACTTTTCAATATAACATCCGTTGCATGTAAGCCCTTGCCAAACCAGTTAAAGGCATGCTGATTTAAGTAATCATCAGCAGGCAATAATGATTTTTGATAGCAATTTACCACAGTTTTAAAGCGAAGCGATCTGAAGAGGCAAGCAAGTGTAGCAGCAAGGACAGAGAAGCAAGAAGGAGAAAGATGGAGCCTATGGCAGAGAAATCAGGGTTACAAATATAACCAAGGTTCTATGAGGTCGCTGTCTCTGTTTGTCAGGAAGAATGAAACAGAAACAATAAAAATGTCCAAGAATAGTTGTTGATTTTCCAGATAAAAAACTTACTGTTCAAGATTTAAGTCTGAATAAGACAATAATTGACAACGATAACAAAAAAACGTATTACCACTGGTGGGGCCTTTCCTCATTAGAGAGCTCTGAAAGCAATGACGATTTTTGTCTTGGACATTTACACAAGTGTAGAAGGGGAACAGATTAACATTTCTACTCTGAGGATTCATTGAAAGACATTTCTGCTTTATTAGTATGTGTCCGGCAGAGGTAGCCGTTACCCTTGAGAGGAAGACCATAAAATATGACAAGCAATAAGGGTCTCATATGAACTCAGACTTGACGCTGTGAGTGTATTGCAAGTTCCAAGATAGAGTATATCGAGCCAGTGGATCACGTGGTGGTGTGGATGAAATGTGAGGGAAGTAAATCTCCTCTCAATCAACAAAGGGAATGGAGGAAAGTTGCCATAGTGGCACCTGGATTACCTTTCTCAAAGTCTAAATCAAACCAAAAGATGTTTATGCAGCTTGACTGCGTTTCCATAAGTGTCAAGTCAAACTGATTCATCACTTGAGACAGATTGATTGTGCTTTTGCTGCATGCAGTAAGACAACCTGACCTGTTCCCTGTTTATTTGGCTTCGGGGTTCTTGTAAGGTAACGTGACCTGCATGGCCTCTTCTTGGTGTTTTAATTCACCCCCAAATCCCTGACCATTAAATCCAAGCAGGTTTGTGGAAAGTAGTAAAATAGATACAGGATTATCAATCCTTCACTAAGTGGAAACAGGAAGGTGGTGGTAAGTTTACTCTAATCCCCCCGGACGTTTGTAAAGTATTCTGGGATAAATTCTGCTTCAAGGGTCATGCAGGGTCACATACCAGGGATCAATTATCGCGCTGCACCACTGTCCAAGTTTTAACCAAAAGTTTTCAGATACAAGCATTCATTCTGTCCTTCAAATACAATGATGTGAAGCATTTTGAGTTGCACTATACGTGAGAAATGTGCTATACACAATCTTATTGCTGGCATTAGTGCTGGCCACAGTTCTTCAAGACTTTTGGGATGAAATCCTTTGTTTTGGGTTTTTTTTTTTTTTACCCCTGACGGCTTTATTTTGTTTTTTGTTACAAGTCAAAACCATCTGTGTGAACAAAGACAGTTATTCAGCAGACTCCAGTAAACTATAATTATACTGGGCATTTAAGGTGAAAGGCATTAACTGATTCAGCCTTTCATTTAGTATGGCATCTTTTTCCAACAAAATGATGTGTAATTATCTTTTAAAGAATGTTTTTCCGTTGATTTTCTCAAGAAATTAACATTTATGTGGGCCGTGTATAAATACAGTCATTGTTTGAACAGTCATTGTCCAAAGTGTGGATGAATTTGATTTTCTCACTGAGGAAAGTGTATCTGGCAACAAAAGGACTTATTTTATAGATGCAATAGAAATCCAGAATGCTAAATTGCTTATGTTAAAAACAGTAAAGATAATTTGAGAAAACGTGCCCCCAAGCTCAGACTAATACCACTAACTATTACCGTAAGAGTCCAGATTTTCCACTCACAATCAGTTTTTGGACATCTGCAGCAAAAACCCCAATAGGATCCAAATTGGCACTGGCTCCTGGGAAAGACGATCGCTCTTTGTGATTTTTCAAAGACACAATCTAATACACATGGCGATATGTTGGAACTGCTCAGTAGATATCTGGCGAAAATCTGACCATGTGTTTCTACCAGCAATGAGAACACAGTGAGAGTGCAAACTATGCACGCACCTCACGCCACAACAGGAGCAGGCGGCCACCTGCATTTGTTGCAAAATTGTTTACTTCCAAACAGTTTCTGTGGAGTAGACAATCCTTGCTGCCCAACTGTTCTCTTCAAAGGGTTCTTTCTTGCTTGTTTTTTTTTATTATTTTGCACAAATCAGCATAAAAAACATCATGCTCACATTCTTTCACAGAGAGAAGAACTCCCGCTTTGTTCGTGGTCTGGCATCCTTTTTCCCGTACCACTGTTTAAACGTAGTTTCGGGACCAGACTTGACAGGGATGTGTCCTCGTGAGATGTCTTGTGATCTCCTGTCACCAGTCACTTGCGTAAAGGCAGCTTTATTGTACTGGCGTCAGTTTGCATAATTCTCCATCTATGCACGGGTGAAAAATTATGGGAATTCTGAAAGCACGGAGGCCATGGAGACCAGCTTGTATGTACAATAGTCCTCCAAATGCCAACAGCGCATTGCCCATGGCTGATAATGCTATGCGTACCTTAAATGCCAAAGTAAAGCCAATCATTCTACGTTAGTTTCACTCCACATATTACTGACACTATACCACGAGTGACCATTGGTAGCTGTCTTCAAAACTGGAGTCAGCACCAACGCAGAACGTTGCCAGTTCCGTGATGTGAAAACCACAACAACTGCAGGACACTCACGACAGCAATCGATTCGATTTAGAAAACCACAAAGGGTGCAGCAGCATAAGGTTAAGATTGTTATGTACACATGCATTGACTGACAGTTTGTTTTGTTTTACTGGACACGATCTGGGTGCACAGGCTACCCACAGATGATACCTGTTATCTGAGAAGCACCACATGCTGTGTATTTCCCTTAGAAGTAGTGGATTTATTTTGAAGAAGCTTTGTATAAAAACAAGAACAGCCGCATTAAAGTAAGGAGAAGGAGAAGAGGGCTTTTTAAATGGTGTGGTCAACAAATGAGGACAAACAGACCGAACCAAGCGGATACCGTGTAGAGAATCAGTCTGTGTCCGCTTACGGCAAAAACAGCTTGTTTCATTTCATTACAAGCACATCACTGATCTACTCATGTTTCATACCATGAAACTGATCATAAAGTGCTATAAAATGTATGTGTTCTAATTTTACAATATGCCGGCAGGCTTCCTGAATGAGAAAAAGTATGAAGACATTGCTTCATCCAAAAGGCCTGCGCCAGTAAATCTCAGCAATCCAAGACTTCAGATGTCAGCCAAAGCTTTTGCCCCTGAACACACCCACACCATATTCATACCAGGTGTTGTTCTAAATAGTAAACGAAAGAATGATTTATAAAAACGGAACACAGTCTAGGGATTCATGTGGATGCAAAAGGGATTCATTAGAATGTTGTAACACCTTCACAGATCCAGCCAAACCTCTACTTCATGCTGCAGTTGTATTGAGTATGTGTAACAACTCTGTCACTGTCCAAAAGGTCCAATGTGACAGGAAAACAGGCAAAATAAAAAATGCAAAATGATGCAGCTTTCGATCAAGCTATTGGAAGACTGAACGCCGTCCAAGTTTCCAAATTTATTCCAAATGAGTCAAGCCGTTGCTCAGAAAATGTGCACAGCTGTTACCAGCTCGCACACATGGCTTTGGTTGACATTTTTGGGGGATACGGATACTGAAAACACAGACACTCCTGTCCAGTACATGAGTTTGTGAGTCAGAGGAGCTGAAGCTTGAGGGGGTCTTACAATCTGCCCGCTGACACACTGTGGAACAGTGCCCTGGATTCTACACAGAGATCCTGCAGAGACTCAGAAAAATGACATCAGACTCACAGTCTGCCAACAGCAGTTCTCAGTTTCTCCGTGATTTATGTTTTAGGTAGTCCACTAAACTCAGATTGGATGATGCGAAATATTTATACAGAACGTCCACTCAGCAGTATGAAGTTTGATTTGACAATGTTGACAGTAAGACATTGGATTGAGTTTCTTGTTTCCATCCAGCCAGGGAAACAAATGGCACTAATCCTCATCCGTGTCAAGCGGTTTGACTTATTGTCACTGTGTATCCCGTTTTTATCAGCGGAGATAAGTCAAACATATCTCAAGGACACAGATTCTGTTCCAGAAAAAGTGCACCAATGGTCCTGTTCAAAAGCTGGTGTCGAGGATTTAAGAGATGTTAAACATCTGTTTATAAAATGCGCCCAGACGCTTCGTCTGAAGGACACGTTCTCTGACGAGAGAAAGTGTGACGGACGATTACGTGTGTGGAAAAATAACATTGCACGTTGTGTTTGTGCGCGTTAATTGGGACAGTTAAAAATGGTCTCCCGAGACCGCTGCACACAAGAAAGAAAGGGGGCAAGAGGTGGAGGCTGTTGTAAATCTACCCCAAATCCCCAAGCTGCGTTTGTTGTGACTACAATGCAGCAGTAAAACAGAGATCTGGACTCCCTGGGAGTACAGTAACTTTTTCCATAGGCTTAGTTTGTACGTGGGGTGTTATACGTGCACACACATTACGTGTCACCTGTTTTTACACGGAGCTCACCAAAAAAACACAAGAGAGCAGACTCAAACTCTGTTTTCTTTGCTCGATCAATGTACATTCTCTATAATCCCAGTTTTCAGGCCTGCTCACTGCGCCCGCTGCCCGATACAACATGCACCATCAACATCTGTTGTGGATCGTTAAACCTCACAGCAGTTACTTTGAACTGGCGCTTAAAAAAAAACTCCGACTCGTGAATCTCGACGCAGCAATTATGGTCTGGTTGACGGGAAGACATGTTAAAACAGATTTTTATTACGATATAGTCAGCAGATTTTATCACACTTGAAAGAGTAAAGGGGCATTTGCAGAATATGAATGACAATATAGCGTGAAACACCGACTGAGTCAGCAACATAAAATAAAAGTCAGTTTTGTTCACAGACTTTCAGCATTCATGTGGCATCCCACGTTTGTTGGTAATCTTATCCCTGAAATAGCTTAATTTTGGGTCGTGTTTTTTTTTTTGCCTAAAATGGTAATACTGTGGGCAGAGAGACAACTGGGGCCTGCCAGGACTCGGGAGTTAACACATCCAGACTCCTGGCCACTTGTCAAAGTTAGTTCCTCCAAAAACATTAATCCCAAAGCAACAAGTGATTTGTTCGGATTTAACAACGTGTGGTAAAACTATGTCTATGTAATTAAGACGATTAATTAGTCAGTTAAAAAAGAAAAGTCTAATTTGTTCTTTAAGGTTGTGGGGTGGTGTTACCCCTTCATCTCTCCTCTCGTTCATTTCAGCTGGCTAATGTTGTGACTGAAAGCTGATCCGGTACCACATATGTTTGTAGTTAAATCTATAGCAAAACCCTCTTCCACACGGAAATAATAACAGAGAGTGCAATCAGTACATCAGACAAGACGTGGAGCTGAGTCACTGTAATGATACCATTAATGGATGCCTGTTGTGTATGAATTTGCATGCTTTTCTTCCTGGTGCTCATAAAGGTACCGTCACAGCACGGTAAATGGCCGTGCCATATGTTAAGCCACATGGTTTCGTGAATTTTTGTAGGCAAGCATTAAGTGACACTGAAACTGGACTTTGAAGATGAAGGTTATTTGTGCGACAGCCAGTAAGCCAGAGGTAAATCAGAAACATACTGAAGAGGAAAGAAGGTTAAATGTGCTTTTCCCTTTATGGCTTTTGGAGTCCTATCAGGTCTTTACCAATTAATGTTAAGGGAACATCCTAAGGGCATGCCTTTCATACATACATACTGCAGGCACACACAGGTTTTGTTGAGCTAACACATCCCTGCAGCTGTTGCAGGGAATGAGAAATAGGCCATGCCAGCTCCCAGGCTGGACTGTGAGAACGATGCAGGAGAATCGCGGGGTTGCATCATCACCAGCATTTCACCTTGGATTCAGGTCAGTTTAATTTTAGGGCTTTGAATGCTCAGACATTTCGAGCAGTCAGCCAGCTGGCCTTTAATGCTGTTCCGCGAGGCCAGCCCTGGACACGTGTTAATGTTTTGGTGTAAATTGCTATTTGCCGCCATCTGCTGGTCAGCCCCTGCAAGTGTAAAACAATATTTCAGACTGAATCAGTGAACTTCTTTAAAACTCTTACATCTTTGCATAATATCAAATGTTATATATTGTTATGGATTTAAAGGTGCAAATATAAATATAAATATAAATTAAACGTATGCTAAATGTTAAAATAATACCCTTACATTTAGAGGACGTATTGCGTCGTTGCCACGGTAACCACAACACTCCATTTAACCGGAGACAAAACTGTGATTGTGTTCGTTAAGATTAGCTTTAACTTTTACCTTCTCAGAGCGTCTAGTCTTCGAGTTTGATACCACACAGTTACGGAAGTCTTCCTGGCTCTAGACCTGGCATATTTAAAAGTAAGTCTTTTGTGTACATATTTGTTTTCTTGTTTACAAGGAAAACACAAAACATCAGCTACTTTTAGCTAGCTCGTTAGCTACAACTTTGTTAAGCTAACTCGGTACCTACGAGGATTGCTTTTTGTGATATGAGACAAGTCAACTGTAACTGAGTAATCAGGTGTTTTTGGCGACATAGAAGCTGTCTTTGCATGTGCCTCGCTTATAGGCGACAGTAACGCTATTCGATTAATGTGATAAAAAAGATTTTAAACTACGAAAAGGGCTTTCAATCTATCATCTAATACAAAATACACATTTTGTGTATGTTTCTTTTAATACCCATTGCTGCGTTTGTGTTATTTAAAATCATAATATATTTCTTAATTTGGATTTTTTCAAGCTTATATTGCTGGCTCGAATCCTTCAGAATAAAAGCACCGCTATATTGCATGTAATTGATTCTATCTCTATGAACTCTCAGTATTGTGGTATTATTATGTTACACTTCTACCCTTCAAAATCAGCTATTAATGCCAAGAAACCTCTAGGGTAAATACTACAATTTATCCCACATTTCCTGTATTGTTGATATTTGTGTAGTTTTCTTCCACCCTGTATGTTGATCTACTGTGTCTGTGCGCTTTTTTGTATTAGTGAATCTATCTCAGGATCAGCAGGATAGCAGGCCTACCCGTAGAGAAGAAGCTGGGGTGGAAGCACAAGAGGAGGGAGTGGAAAGGGACGCCCCTCTCGTGGCCCTTGCACCTGATGCTTCGTTCCCAGAAGAGCAGCCCACTGTCAGTACTGATGTCGCTGCTAGTGCTGTTTTCCAGTGCTTGGATGAGGTATGACTCATGAGGATTGTTTATTAAGATCACATTACCTTGTGAAAGTAATGAAAGATAAACATCCTGTAGTGCCAGTTTTTAAAACACACAAGAATAATGAAGGCTGTTTGCTCAGGCATATTTGAGACACTGTTTCCTGTAAAAACAGAGGTACGGGACGGGGCCTCCTGCATCCCAAAAAGCACCGGCTGTTTAAATTTTTTTTCTTTAATGACTTGAGAAGGCACCAGTTATGCACCTTCAAGCTGAGAGCCAAAGATGAGTGAAGTCTAGAATGCAAAATAAGCCCATAAGTGCTGGATGAGTGATGCAGTGTGTTTAAATAATTTTGCAGAAAATTACCAATTCTGAAATTCCACTAAGAACACAACATACAAATATTTTTGTGAATTTTGGTCCAGATGCTGGCGCTTGGGTGATGTATAGTTCAAGGCGTAACATGTAAACACACTCAAGCATAAATCTGATGTCATGGCGACTCTAAAGAAACATGCTTCACCATTTCATTTTCAAGCTTAAAACTTGGGATGTCGCCACACACAGTTTGCCATTAAAATTTTAATATTTTCCATGTTTAAAAAAGTAAATACTTAGAACTTGATAGCATCATGTGGATGAGCACAATACTTTTTTTTATTCATTTAACCATCACAGACAGTTAACAGACATTAAAGTAACAGTCCCGCAGTTCGAGCGTTCATCTTCTGTGAAGTTGATATGATCTCCATCTTTCTTTTAGTTGCTTTGTTGAGTCAATGCCTCATTAACCCATGTATTATGGGCATGCAGTACTTCATCCTTCTTTCTCACAAGCATCTTATAGCTCTGGAAATTACACGTGGACTTCAAAGTTTGACATTTCTCTCCATGAATACTCATGCTAAAGTTGTATACATTCTTGTATACATTCACTGAAAGTGGTTCCAGTAAAAAGTAAAAAGGTACTTCAATATGACTTTGAAATGCCCAACACTGTAATTTACACAGCCATGTAGTTTGAACTTTATTTGTTATTTTAATATAAAAAGTGCATATTCTTTTTGGCATGACAGTTGAATATGAATGATAGAAAAGATCAATATGGTACACATACAGAACTCCAAACACATGGGTATTTGCTATGAGTGGTCACAATTAAGCACATTCTTTATCATTGCTCAGATATCAACAATCATTCGACTCTGTACTGCTTGACCTATGTATTATATAAAAGCTATCACACCTCACAAAGGAAAATAAATACTGTACACATCCTTAAGCTGAAAACATTTCTTCTCGCCGTCATTCCCATTCACAGTGTATATAAAATGGATTAAATGGTGCTATACAGTTTTCTAACATTAGATAGCAGTATTGTACAAGTGGTGGAGAATTTTACAGATGAAAACTGGTGTATGGCATGTGCAGTAGTTCAGTGCACCGAGAGATAATGTAGGGAAATCAATTAGAACAGTTTTTCCTCTCACAGCAGCGTCTTGCTCCGCGGCTGCTGTCAGGGAGAATTTGCTAAAGCATCAATAATGCAGAATGCACTCGGGGAAATTTATCTGAGGCTGCATATTTATACTGGCATGTTTTATATTGTATAGGATAATGATATATTAGCAAATTGTCCAAGTGCAATTAAAGAAATGGCACAGAAGCTTTTACTTGTGCACAGCTTCCTAAAGAATGATATATAACTGCCTGTAGTTGGAGCACGGCATGAAGTCTTTCACGCTGAATTTTAGAACTGTATCATCAGCTCTCACTCCAGTGGCCGCTGTTAATTATGAAATCATTTGCAGTGGAGAAAGTGATAGCTCATTAGTTTTTACTGCTAGTATGTGCTGTTCTGTGTGTCAGCTGGGATTATAGCGGGAGGCAGCAGGACAGGAAGCATAGAAATGTCAGTGAAAAATCTCTCACTGTAACCCTCCATATAATGTTATGGCCTCTGTTGGAGCCTGGCCTTTATGCCATGTGTGTGTGTGGGTGTGTGTGTGTGTTTTTTTTTATTAGTCCATCTTTGTTCATAGCCCATTGTCCTTTATTATCGTCATTGCAATCCACCATTCTGAAGACCACACTCACTGCAGCGGAAAAAAGAAATAGCACACGTCTGATTTTATTTGTGTTGCATTCAAACTGTCTATAGTCTTGTTGTGTACACGTATGTAAATGTGTGCCAATGCATGACTATGTGTATTCATTCATTTTTCTTCCATTTTCTTTGTCGTGTTTCCGTTCCCCTGACTATCCTCCCGAATATTTACCTGTCCTCTTAAGGAGCATAGTTCTTGGGTCGTATCATCATCTTGACAGTTTTGAAGGCCTGCCTGTAGTTGGTAGGGTAGTACTCTGTTGTCATGTTGTGCCATGTTCCCCAGAAGATCCCGTTCCGGACTCCCTTGTACCTCTTGTGGTAGTACTTTCCGTTGAGGTTGGCGGACATGCAGGCGTCGAACCACCAGCCGGAGCTGTAGTAGGTGGCGCAGTTGCCAGAGGGGTACAGGTCATTGTCGCGGTCAGGCGTGGAGAAGAACTTCTGATCGTGGTTGAAGTGCTTGTTGAAACTGATGGCATTCCCAGCAGTCCCACTACAATGACACATTGATACATCAGACGTAGTAGTGTTCAAATTAGTCTTGCACTGGCAGCATTCAAGGTTTATTTGATTATACGTTCACACACAGAAACTAATACTTTACCTGTATCCACTGATAGACAAGCGGTAGCGTAGAAACTCATTGGACACATAGAACTGGTCGTACTTTGCATATTCACGGACACCCTCAAAGTCCTCCAGCTCGACACGCAGAATCATGTCTTTAGCTTTTGTCAGCAAATGGATATGGTCGTTGCCCAGCCAGAACTCGCCTCTGCTGCACAAAACATAGTCGAGGAAACAGGGTTAAAAGAAAAGGAAATAAGGCATAGGATATAAACAAGCTCATATACTCGTTCTTTTGGATGGATAGTGGAGACAGAATACAGTTTTATTTAATTATCCCCGCACGCCAGAACAGGAAAGGAGATGCAAGGGGAGAGGGGTGTGACAGTGAAAAATGGATGGAGGGAAGACATAATCCTTTCAGTGGGAGGTAATACTAGCTCCGCCGGCATGGTTATCAAGAAGTTACCATGGTTATTTCCCACAAAATACAACAAGAGAATATGGGATAGTGGAGAAAATGTGATAAAATCTGAAACCATTGAATACTTGTTTCATTAGCTAATTTCTTTTTAAATTTCTGTTTGTTTTTCATTTTATATTGTTATTTTTATTACACAAGTTTGACTCATTGACTGTTTTTATGTGCTAATCAATCAGTGATAGTGAGAACAGGTGGTGAACAATCAGTAATAGTGAGAACAGGTGTGCATTGTCAGTGCTTGAAACAGTGAGTGATTGAGCTTCCCCAAGAGGTGGATTGGGGGGAGAGGTGGCATTCTGATGTAGGGCATTCGGATAAAGTTGATCCACTGATAAGAGTTCAGTCATTCGTATGGGTAAACATTTGGTCTTGATAGTAACAGAAAAATCTTGAATTAATCATAATGTTTCATATTGTGTATTCTTTAAATGCTTTGTATCAGTCAAGCTCACCCCTGGCTTTCTGAGCGGATGGTAGGTTCCAGTTTGATAAAACTCCAGTCACTGGCCCACAGTTGTGGGTTGTAGCTTTCATGACTGGGTTTAATGTTATGTTGTTGGAACAATAAATGAGGGAATCAATTGCCAGCCTGTAGTGCAGCAGTTATTTTGTGGTTCCTCTAAAACAGGCCAGTACCCTGTAACCAACAATCAGGGTTGAGAAACGCTACACTACAGCCCCTTACACCTTATGTTTATTTCAAAAGATCTGTGTCCTGTCAACATTTTGTCCAACCATGTCTTTCCGCAGTACCGATGTTAGCTCCTCTTACTATGTTTTAAGCTGCTGAGATGTGATAACAACAGTGCAGTGGAGCCACACCCTCATTTTGAACAATTTTTGTTGTGAACTGAAATGTAATCTTAAAAACTGGATTCCAAATATTGTTTCTCTTTTGGAGGTTTTTATATTGACAGTTTTGTTACGAAAGGGTTACTTTGGTAATTTACTACTTAACTTCCATATAGTTGGGGAATCGAGCTTAATTATAAAATGTTGGTTCCTACAAATCCCTATAACATATTTTTTGGTCCTGCCTAAACTTCCACCTTAAGCTTTCTGGTAGGTTTAGCTTTATCTACTAGTTGAAAATGACTTGTAAATCCACATATCATTCAACCAACTCCATAAATCGTTAAAGACTTAAGAAAAAAATACCTTAGGTTTCCAAAGCCCTTCTTGTACTCAGCCCAGGTGCGGTTGAAGCTGACAGACCCATCCAGCCGCTGCTGTATCACAGTCCAGCCACCTCCAAAGGACTCCATCTCACAGTAAACCTCAAAAGTCCCATTGCGGGGATCAGGGGTCACACGATACACGCCGTTCTTCTTCACCTCCAGCACATTGTAGTCTGAACAGTCCCGAGGGGCTAAGATGACTGTTGGGTGGCAGCGAGAAAGAGGAAAGAGAGAATAGTTTTAAAGGGATGTGACTGGATGATATTCAATAATCTTTTCACTTCGGTCTGGCATTTTATGTCTGCCCAACAGAGAGATTGTTATAGAAACAGCTCCTGAGGCTGAGGAGGACTGAATGAAGAAAAATTAGATAAGTTATTCAGGAATCCAGTTTTAACCATGAAAATCCTGACTTCTGCTTTAATTTCCGGTGGATACAGTCAAACACAAAACATGTTAAATTGCAATCAGATTTTTCTCTACGACTTAACAAAGCGGTTCCTTATGTGAAACCAAATTTCAGTGCGTCGTCCAATATAAATAAAAACCTTGTCTTCCTGAATTCCTTGTAATCATTCCAGTACATTTTCTTTCATTCTCCGCTCTCCTGAAATATTGAGAATCAGGGACAGTATGGTAAATGGATAAAAGGCCACTGTCGGGGGATAAAAGTCAGTGAGCTTCCAATGTGCTACGCCCCATTTCATACACCTCACTGTTCTCCGAGATCTACTCCCCTATTTCATTTTACACCTGCTCACTTACTCCTCTACCTCATGCTCCTGTCCCCTGTGTCGCACTGCAGGCCACGGACTCAACCCAAAACCAAAGTCCAAAGGCTCCTGTCAGTTAGCATTTGGGAACTGAAAGGAACAGACTTGTCAAAACGTGGGAAAGTGTAAAACTGGATTAGAGAGGCGTACCCCCTCCCTGCACATTCGGCACCTTGGGTCTAAATCATCCTGACACTGGGCAGGCAGCATGTGGACTCCTTTTGAGTTTATTTGATGCACACCATTGTCCATTTAGTTTTGACATACTGTTAAATCTGTTTAGAGGGATGCTAGATATTAGAGGTTGTGTAGCGGGGACCCATACTGAGTACATAGAGCCAGACATCAGGTATGGGGAGATGCCTACACTGAATGCTATCTGAAGTGGCATCATTATACAGATTTGTTACTTGAACACAGAGCACAAAATAAAAGCACCATACATATGGTTTTTGCTTGTTATGACTCTGTAGCCACATACCTAATTTTCCTGCCACACTACATAGAATACTAGAGTAGAAGGTGCAAAATGGCTGCAGATGGTAAATCATTCCTTGTGGGAATTAAGTGCAAGGTTAAAATGTATCCTTGTCACGTTAACAGCTCTGTTGGCTTTTGGCAACCAAAGTATTCACCTGTGAATTCTTTCAGTGCCCCACTCACTTTGAGTGTATGATTGCCGTTTCTATCCTTCTCATCTCCCTCCCTATTTGTTTGACCGGGTAGCCTGGATCCCCAGACAGACAAGAGCCATCTCAACCTCAGTACTTCTGGCCACGTTCCCAATTTAAACAACTTTAATATCATCCACTTACTGATGTCTAAAAGACTGTTGGATGATTGGCTGTCTGTTGATTCAAATTACTGGCTAATCAGGCTGAGCCTGTCCTCACAAGAAATGGCCTCAGTCATGTCCATAAACGGCCCAAAACCACTTGGTTACATTCAAAGCACAAAGCCCTTTAGTGGCTTGTTTTAGAGCTGAGAAGTTTGTTTTTCACCACATTTACCAACACGCAAACTCCTTCCTGTAATGGTCAGCACAGTGTGTTGTACACAAACCAAATTAACCAACACTGGCAAACTACCAAAAAGAAAAGTCCACATTTCTGCTAGGAAAATATTTCAACAATGACGTTTTTCAGAAGGTTGCTGAATGAATAAAATGGGGAGACTGTGTAAACACCACTAGTGTAAACTGTAGTATTCCCTTTTAATTTGCTGTGTGAGCAGCTTAGTAAGCATGATGTCTTGTTCTTGTTCAGAATAAGGATAAAGAATATTTTGAATGAAGACTTTAAAACAGGAGAAATGGCCAAGTTTGCCACCTATAATCAAGGCTGTGTTGTTGTAACCTTGACCGCTACCCAATCTAAACCATAGCGACCTCAACAAAAAAGTAAATTTAGCCCAGATCAAGGTTTATCCCAAAGCCATCAAAAGTGCTGAATGTGGTGTGGAGGTTCACCTCAAACAATTTTACTCATTGTCAATTTTTTTTATTTGTGTATAATCTATGACAAGCTTATTGTTTTGCCTACTTTATTGGTTACTGACTTGTAAGAGGCCAGTGACAGATTGAGATTGACTGATATGCTTGTAAAAAGAAAAAAAAAGCTTAGATACCTCTTTGGCTGTTTGACTCTAGACCCCACAAATGATTCCCATAAAAGGAAGACTGTTGTTATTAAGGAAGTATGCCTTGTGACAAAGAAGGAAGCGTGTATCGAAAGTGATAGCACAATCTTTCTCACTGAACTGGCTGAAACTGAATGCTGCATTTCTGTTTTGGTGGAAAAAAAACTAATCTAAAAGAAAACACCCTTTCCTTTAGGAAGTTGTGTGTCACCCCATTTGTAGACAGACAGTTCCTGACAGAGGACTGGGTATCCACTCTCTTTTTTTGTAATTGAGTTAATGTCACTGAACAGTAACATGTATTACTGTCCATTTCCCTCTAGGCTCCAATATATTTCTTGTAGTAGTGAAAGTGAAGATTGGTCCTGGCAGCAAAATGGGAATTGGCAAAGGAGGTGGAAATAAATGCTTGGGGCACTTTGAGTGATAAAAGAATCTCGACAAACATGCAATTAGTCCTACTTGATAGTGAAATTGAATTCTGGCGAATTCTACATTGGCTAAAATGTTTAGATACTGAAGGTGGGTGCCACATGGTCCTCATCAACTGGTATTTTATTTTTTTATTTTAATCTTCACTCTAGTGTTTATAAAAGGAGGGAAGATGGTTGTAAAATGTTTTTACAGATATGTTAAGTACCCTTTAAATGTGGGTAACACATAGGGTATAAATTATTGTGATTGTTTTGAAGTATTTTAACAAGTTATACCAATGTGGTTCACACACATCCAACAGTTTTTGAACAAACATCTTCTAGAAATGTTATGGCTTTTAAATATGTGTCCCGTGGATCTGCTTGCTTGGCTTTGGATGAGAACAATAGAAACTGCGTTAGTACAATTCTCCATTTCACAAACTACTTAATGACAAAGCCACAATTTGGCAGCTGGGTAGTTAATTCAGGAATCAGGGGATCCATTTTATCACGAATTGCTTCTCTAAGCACTTTTGACATTGTGATGAAAAAAAAACAGAAAACACTTATCAGTGAAAGTCCTTTTCAGGAGGACTATTAAGAGTTATCAGCGGGACATATTATCTGGTAATCCTTTTCTAAAGAGCAATTCTTATGTTAACATGGGGCTATGATTGGGAGGGTAAGACAAAGAGAAAGCTTTTTGTAAAATATATTTTAGTGTCACTTGACTAATTTGAGTGAAAACTACATTGTTTAAATATATATATGTTAAATAAGTCTTACAATATTCCCTGATACCAGTATCAGGGAAGTTTCTTGTTTGCTGCTTTTGGATTGACTTCAAACTATATTGGACCAAATTTTCTAACTAAAGTAGGCAGAATAATTTGCTAGTTTGCGACCTGTGTAACCAATTGATGTACAAAGACTAGTGTTTTTGACCCTGTTTGCCATGCGTGACCACTGTAATGTCAGAAAAGCCGCCTACATCATTGCCTGTGTTATTGGCAGCAGATAATGAGAGCTAGTCATTTTATGCAGCAATGAGTACTCAAGAGCGTGACCTCCAAGGGGAAAAAAAAAAAAAGAAGTAGGGGGAGAGGCACTGGGAAAGAGAATCTGAAGAGCATAAGACAGTAAAAGTTTGAAAAGAGTGGAGATAATCAGAGAGGCGTACGGATGCTCCAAAACACATGGGAAAGATGACATGAGAGTTTGAAGGAGGAAGGCACGTTTCGGAGGGAAGCAAATGCACAAAAGAGCGTGATGGGATTCCCTTCACACCACTGTCCCAGCTAATCTACTTAGAAATAAGCTCACATCTGTTTTCCACATAAAAGCCTCAGTATCATGTCACATTCACTCATGCAGTATCAGGATATTATTCACTTTCTGACTAAAAAGTGGCCTGCATTTCTGCTGTGCTCTCATCCATATAAGCTTTTACATCAGTAGATGTCTGTTATGCTTAACTAGTTTGCGATCCCTAATGATAAAGGGTTTTCACAGACAGTAAGATGAGATTTAACCATTTAAGCTTGTCTTTTAAACTGTTCCCCTATGTAATATAAGTGCTAAGTATCTGTCTTTTCCTCTCTCCCCTTTTTTGGAGTGTGCCTGGCCATAGCACTTGAATTAGTTATGTAAGAGATAATATGAATTCCTACTTTGACCCTAGTTGTCATATTGCCTCACTCATGTACAGTATGACCTCAGCTTAAAGGTATTCACTGCTACACTGGCTACACTGAACCAACTGCTTTAATGTAGTGGATATGGGAACCTTTAGTAGGCACTAATGGTGATGGAAAAACTCCCTTTCCCATTTTATGGATCTTGCCTAAATATGTAAATACTGTTAATATTTGTAATGGAGAAAGTATGTCACAACAAACCACTGAGTGCCACTTACGAGGTCATTGGTAGCCTGGAAGATTTCATTTCCCAGAAAGAAAAGCCTCGCTGGGTGAAGGTGACCACCCAGAGTTTGTTTTTGAAGTGATTACAATTCGCAGTGTCCACTTAAGAATGATTGGATAGATCCCATGCCAGAAAATCCACCTCATGGCAACCCAAACTGCCGGACTTATTTTGTCGCTTGAGTTTCATTACCACAACAACATCTGTGGTGAATTTATGGGAATAGAACAGAATAAAGAAGGGGACTCTAGATCATGTTCAGAGGGATTGCAAATGATACATGAGAGGAAGAGAAAAGAGGAGACATTTATGCTGTAACAGAATAGAATCTGACTTAATAGAAATCCCTCATAGCTGGGCTTACAAAGGTCAAGCTAAGAACAGAACACAATAATGGGACAAAAGGATTCAAAGAGGGTTCAAAACAACAATGTAAAGAATGCTACCAAACTAATCTTAGTAAAAGCAGGCTTACACTGAGGGGAGTTCTGTGCTGGACATTGGGTGGTGCAGGTGGAGCTGAGCTTGTTGACCGCTCCGGTGATGTTCTCCACCCGTCTGTCCACCATGGCCTGAACATTGTCCATGTTGAGCAGGTTGAGCGCCTCCAGACGACCCTGCAGAGCCGAGATCTGGCTCCTGGCGTTGCGCAGGCTGGCTGACATCCTATGCAGCTTCACCTGAGAAAGGCAAGCGCGGGCGTGAACGAAATTATTTTTGGCACAGAATACAAAGCAGGTAGATTACTGAAGTCACCAGCCTCCTTCGTTGTTTAACCAGCCAATTAGAGTTCTAGAATAGAAACGAGGGCTGCGCGATGGTTGGCTGTCTGCCACAGTGGCTGCAAGAGTCAAGAGCTTAGAGCTTACCAGACAGCAAAAATCTACCACCACTGGGCTGGTGTCTAACGCTAATTCCCCACCCTGTTTACAGTACCAGGAATTTTCCCTGGTGGATTGGTGCCAGGTAGGTTCTTAAAAGGTCTTTATCATTCGTTAAAAGACCAGTTTACATTCCAGCTCGGGCAAATCTCGGGTGTCAATGTATCAAATGTTTATAAAGCACATTTCATGAAACAGTTTGTTTAGATATTAAACCACAACATTTTTATAAGGACGATAAGGAGTTTGGCTTACTGACAACGAGCCTGGTTTTGATACATAGAATGGTGCAGTGCCACTATTGCACTTTGTACAGAGCAAATATATGTATATGTGGAGGTTGTCTGGTGTTGAGAGCAGAATAAAAATGTTAAAGAATACACTTTAATTCATATCACTCCTCAAAAAATGAGAATTTTAACAATATATCTGAATAATGACACAGTTTTATCTTTACACTTTATTAAAATATAACTCAGCTGATAAAATCCTACATTTTCCAAGTAAGTAGTCTGTTTTTTAGTGAGACTGAACTTTTCATCTTACCTGCATCTCCTGCATATTGCTTGGGCTCAGAGTAATTTTCCCAAAAATGGAACCTTGTCCCAGTCCAGTACCGTCCACATTAGCTCCGGTGACCATCCCATCTCCCCTCTTCTCTTGCCTGAACCCAGCTTGTACCTCCTGATCTGTCGGGTCTGGTCCCTCTTCTTTCCCAGCATCACTTTGAATCGGCATTTGTTCCCGATCTGCTTTCTGACGTCCTAAAGCCCCATTGCCCCGCGCCCCACGGCACTCTTGGCACCCGCTTTTCAGCTTGTTCACCACCTCCTTCAATTCCTGCAGTTCCTTCATCGTCTTCTCCAGCATCCTAAACTGCCTGGGCAGCTGGATGGTGAGGGGAGGCAGGGTGAGCTGGTAGGGGCAGTCCTCCCCTTCCTGTGCCCCAGCCCCGGAGCTCCCACACTGCCCCGAGGGTCTAAGTTTCACGGAGCAGGAGGTGGGGGTTCCAGATTCAGATCCAAAATTGTAGGGTCCTCTAGCGTCCCATCTCTGGTGAGAGTTAGCAGGGAACTCTGCTGCAAGGCTGCTTCGCGGCACCAAGGTGGCTGTAAGCAGGAGACTGGCACAAAGCACAATCGTCCTCATTTTTCAGTGAGATTTGTAAAGGTGAAATAAGTGTGTGTGAAGCAAGAGTTGTCTGTCACTGCCTCTGATGTGAACTTGAAGTGTGAATGCGTACAGTGCTGAATGCGTGTGTGTGCCTGCAGGTTGTCTGCAAGTGTAAGAGTATGTGAATGCGTGTCTGGTATCTTATTGGTTTAAGAGTGTGTGAGTGAGAGTGCAGCCTGCAGGAGAGAGAGAGCGCAGGGGAACTGCTGCTGCCGCGGATAGCTGTGTCATTAATATCAGGACAAGTGAGGGAGGGAGAGACAGAGCGAGGGATGGGAGAGAGGGAGGGTGCTGAGTTTGAGAGGATGGGAGGGGCAGCACTATTGCGTAATGCAAAACACCGTATTAACAGCATTGTGAAAAACTACAGAGATGCAGACAGAATGTGGGAGTGGTGATGGTGGGGTGGGCGTAAAGGGAAAAAAGAGTCGGTGCATGTTGCCATTCTGCCTTACTCTGAAGTCCGCTAATTTCCCAGAAGTACAAAATGACTCACACAGGAACTATCCACTGAACTGACCTTAGAGTGAGTTTTTTTTTTCATGATTTGTTTTTGGGGTTATAAATGTTCACAAAAGTCAAAGGCCTTGGTTGATAGTTCAGATTCCAAAGCCTTACTAAAACCCCTGTGTCAATACCACAAATTGTTAAATCAATCAAAGCACACGCTTGGATAGAAACTTTTCTAATATGGTTTTAATACACGTGCAGAGTGCACTCTCAACTCAGAATAGACCTACATTGTCACTCCAGTTCAGATATGTTCAGAAGGCTAACCAGTGCTTCATTATTCACACATGGTCTGCATCTCAGCAGATAAGCACTTTTCCTGTAAGCCAACAGAAGTTGTTTACCCATCCCACAAAACTCTTGACCCAGCCCACACACCTTTTCAATACCAGAAACTATGCTGTTTTTTATTATTATTATTATTATACAACTATTAGTGTTGCATGTGAAGAACATCATGCAACAGTGATTATTTCTAAACCATTCAATCTTATGTAACCTTTTTTGTTAGTGTCCTGTTGTTAAATATCCATGGTAAAAAAAAATGTGTCAGTGTGGGACTTTCCTGACACAGTAGTGTACTGTTGTGTCAGGAAAGTTTGCAATGTGTGTAAACATCTTTCTCTCCAGCGTGTGATGACTCAAAAGTGATTTTAGCCAAGAGCAGGCAGTTACACCTGCAACATGTAACTAAGAAAAATAGGCGTTTTTACTCGTCTTTTTTTTTTTTTTTTTTTTGACTGCGCTTGACTCTGACTTGACAGTGTGATTATCATTATTTAAAACTGCTCTTCGGTTTTAATGACTCACTAGGAATAAGTTATAGTGTTTTAATGAATGAGAAATGGGACATTTTCACACTGAAAACCATTTCAAATAAACAGTTTAAAGTTTAAGAAATTTGTCCAGCTTAAGCCAGTCTGTTAGATAGTGCCCTCTGACATTTCAGAAAAATGGCTGTGAACTTTATGTTCTCACAGTTAACTTGAGCTTGCCTCCCCTATAGGGAGATTGCAGATGGAAAAACACTGGCTATTAAGCTGAAATTTCGCAATAAGTGCCTTCCTTAAAGACTCTTCCACACGGAAGAGGCATGCTGATGTGAACCTAACCAAGCTACCCTCTCGCCCATACCACTCTAAGGCTCCAGCTGCTGATGAGATGATTTAAACTTTAACTGCAGTTATGTCACCAGTAATGGATGCAGAATGTTTAACAACACAAACAGATAATGAAGCCTTTTATTAATAAGCAAAATGAACAATACTCTTGTGTTTGCATTTAATGATGATGTGGTTTTGTGGTCATTTTCGGTGGTTTTTAGGAAGGCCATAATTGATATTGCGCTCATTTTCAATATTCATACATTAGGCAATCTCATGGAGCATCTTATAGAAATCATTAAGCAATGAAAGCTATTAAAATGAATTCTGCAGAGCTAACTCTCCCCAGATCTCTTCATCCAGTGACTTTCTCTGGCTCGATGTTACCCTACTTATAAGCCTCTTTCAGAGGCCATTAACTTGGCACTGATTATTTGTTTGTGAGACAAAGCTATTGTTCCAGTTTATTATATGAGTCATAAGCACAGGACTTGAAATTGGATTTTTTTTTTATTTATTTTTTTTTCTGGGACGTTCAATGTCTCATGCATATGTCATATTTCTAGAGAAGTGACACAGTTTCAGCAATTGATGTTAGCAACAGAAGTGGCTCACAGTCCTGGCGGAAGAACACCAGAGCGGAAAATATTACAACACAAAACTTCTCCTAACAAAGTGATTCAGTCTGGCTGTAGGCTCACCTCCAATTCAAACGGTCAGTACCAGGATATGAAGGTAGAGAAAGAGAGACGGTGGTTCTGTCATCACACAGTGGAATGCAGGTCTGTGCCTCGTGACGATTGCCATTATTTTCCTCCCTGAGGCTAAAAGTATTAAAGCCCAGAGATTCTTTTTGTTACACAGTTCGCATACCTGCTGCACTACACACTCGATATTCCTGGAAGGTCTTAGTGCTGTTCTGCAGTGCAGATGCACATGCTTGCATGTGTCATTGGGTTAGATAAAAGATGGATGGGTATGTGTGTCCATGTGCCTACTTCAATATCTTTTGGTGATTGTACCTCACTTCAGATGGGTTGGCCACATGTGAGTCTCATGAAATTGCCCCATAAAAGCCTCCAATACCCTCTACTGCTGAAGATAAGTCTTGGCATCAGAATTAGAGAGGCAGCCTGAAACCGCTTCAGGCTGCTTCTCAAAGATAAATGCCGAGTGTATTGCAAAGAACCATCTCTGATCTGTGTTGCTGAAAACACAGAACTGACCAAGACACAGTTCAGCCATTATTTTTGTTGCAGTTCAATGAGAATTTCACATTGCTTAGACCACATTTACACTTGGCATTAAAGTACATCTCATATCCAGCTTATACTCCAATGTGGTTATAACCTGACTGCGTTTACACTTGGTATTAATATGTGTATCCAGGATCCATATTCAGATCAGATTGACGTCGGATTGCTTTGTCCGGGTGACATCGCATCCTCTCATTTGCATGGGTGACTTTTCTTGTTGTTGTCCTTAACTTTTCTCTCTGGCAGTTTAATGTGTCAATATTACAGCCAAGACCTTCTCCGCTATTTACTTCATCAAGTGACTCCACTGTGATATTTAACCCTGACCCCTAATTTCCCAGATTCACTTGTGTACTGTGGTCAGCCCAAACTGAAAGCAGGCCCTTGGTCTTACTTCACTGCAACCATTATTGTAATCAGCAATGTCCATAGATGAAGACTACTTAACTGCTAATAGTTGCTACCTTGATGGTTCGGAACAGTCCTGCATGATTATATATTTCTAACCACATAGCTGTGTGTGGATTTACACTCGTGTCCAGACACTCTGGTCACAATGTGTCTACTGTGGTCACACATTGGTTTATAATCCAGCCTCATTGTATAGTATATTTACACCTGGTGCTAACTTGTGGTCGAGTACATCCAGTCGCAGTCCGATCAGTCGAAACGCATACCATTTGTAAATGGGGTCTAAATCAATATATTTCCTAGCCTGGCAGCCCGCACAAAGTTTCCCCTCCTACAAAATTTCAGTTGGAGTATTTTGATCTGGAGCTCCGTTCATAATTCATTATGCCCAGGAAAGATCTGACGGGCCGGTCAAATAATCTGGGCTGACTTTGTACAGTGCTGAACAGAAGGCTAACTCTGCTGTTGCATCTGTTATCTGAAACATATCGACAGCAAAATAACTTGAACAAAGACTGAACATTTGAAAGTGATTGAAGGCATTTGTCGAAAAACTTACTAATTCGATGCTCTGATTGGTTGAAGAATTATCCAATTGGATGCAAAGTTGTTTTTTTCTTTCTTGGTATCTGCTGCAACACACCTAATAATGAGATACAAATGGTGTGTTCCCGACTCAGCCTCTAATTAGAATTGCGTCTCACTACAGCGCACTATATATTTCCATAAATTATTTCGGTTGGCGTTAAAAATCAGGTGACCTAATTGCTGGAACATTTTAAGAGGTGTAATACTAGTGACTTCTTTCCCTCCTTGTAGTGATGTGACCTTGGGTAACTAAACTGGAAAAGAAATCATATTAATGAGAGCTCTAATCTACATCATTCCCAACGTTCATATCTCTGTCCTTTCAGCCCTTGGAACGTGGTTTGCCGCAGTCAGATAAACAATATAATGGAATGAATCTAAAAACATAATCGTCCCTAATGTTTGAAGTCGGAGCGAGATATCAGTCCACGTGTGTGTTTGTGTTTATGTGTGTGTGTTCACTGCAGCTAGATTACTTCCAACACAGTCCGACCTGAGATATCCTCTGTTCTGCAGCCCTTTGATACAGACAAGGCTATCCCTCATTACTCTCCACTCTACCAACCTGGCGGTGAAGATAAGAGGAGAACAACACCTGTCCTCTGTTTCGATCCCTGTTGCATACACAGAGAACTCCCTTTAGCAAGGAGAGAAATCTCACAACTGATTTGTTTTTCACAGCTGTTCCCTGTTTTTCAATCATTCAGGAAGAATGGTACTTTTGATCTTGAACTTCTACTTATCCGTATATGGGCCATTTTCAGTAAATGGTCTCCTTTTGAGATCGCAGATAGTTGGATGTTTGTTTTTTTTCTTCCAATCTTGATAAAGTGTCCTGATTTTGTGATAGCTGCTGTAATAATAAAGACCTGTATACCCCACATTGGGATGAATGCATTTTACAGGCATCAGGAGTCTTTGTTGGCAGGTCCAGATGGATATAAAACAAGATTTTCTTACAATGGTAACTGAGATTTCTGTGTATTACAGCAGGAACATTATTATTTTTTTTTTTTAAAGTTCTGACTTATGAAATTTGAAACTTGAGTTTAAAATTACAGTCTTTTGGGATTTAGTTTTCAACTTCGGGAACTTCATTTTGTCACTATAATATTACATACAACTGCCTACTGGACAGAAGTGTATCCTATCCCATAGCAATTTTGCCTTATTGAATATTCACTCAAGAAACAAACTGCAACAAGATAACAGTATTTCCACAGAATGTGATTCTATTAGTATTTTAGCTTTTGTCCAGTCAGCTTTTGGTCAGAACTGAGATTCTGAAATAATGAAACCTGAATCCACAAATTACTTAAGGAGGACTGGACAAGCAATCACATGCTGATAGGAGTTTAGATATTCTTCCTCCTTCCTTTGTTCAATAATATTCCTGTTGTTTTTTTTGTTCTCCAGTTGCTGTCATTGGGAAAGATGGACCAGAACAAAGTGGCCAAACTGAAAGCCAGCTATAAGCTACTCCATGACACATTGAGGAGGTTTGGTTTCTATACTTCTGGATAAAACTGGTTCATATTTTATCATATGGATCAGTTTTATTAACAAATGTACTGAGTGTAAAACATCAAAGAAGCAAGAGTGGAAGCCTGTATTTATTTTTTATGACAGCCAAAATTCTTCCAAGTGAAGTTTCAAGTCGTGCTACTCTCATGTACCTTTGACAATATACATCAATCAGCCACAACATTCAAACCACTGAGAGGAGAAGTTTGTAACACTGACCATCTTGTGACAATACAATGTTCTGCTGGGAAACTTGGCATTTGCACAGTTGTTACTTAGACATGTACCACCCACTTAGACCAGATCAGGCACCCCCACCCCATAGCAATGACAGTCCTTGATGGCAGCAGCCATCCCCAGCAGGATGCAGTCTGACACAGGCACACACACACAAAAATGATGTAGGAACAACTAAAAAAAAAAACATGAAAAACAGCACAAGATGTTGACCTGGCCTCCAGATTCACTAGATCCCAAACTGATCAAGTATCTGTGAGATGCACTGGAACAAGCCTGATCTATAGACACCCCTCTCCTGAACCCATAGGACCCAAAAGCCCGAACTAACAACATTCTGTTCCCAGAAATCACAGGACACCAGAAGAAGGTCCATGTCCATCCTCTGATGAGTCATAACTGTTTTGGAGGTGCAATGGAGACCTACACAATATTAGGAAGGTGGTTTTAATGTTGTGGTTGATCAGTGTATGGAAGTGGCACCTCAAAGTCAGGATAGTCAGACAGATTTTGCTAGTTTGAACTGGAGGATAGTCTTTGCCTGGGGCCCCCACAACCTAGGATTGCCACTGCTGGAAGTAACATTTTGAGCAGACATTTTGAAACTTAAATTTGGTTTATTTTTCATTGACCTAGAGGGTTAAAAACTCCTAATTTGCACAGGCGGTATAAAATCTACAACCATTACAACTATTCCATAGATTGAAACACCCATCCATGACAAACATCCCCCAAATCCTTATATAATCCCTATGGGAACACAGATTATTCAATCACCAAGGCACGTACAGTGGTAGAAAGTGAAATTAGCTTCTCGGGGCTTTCTTTTGAAATCGGGAACATCTGAATATGCACATTAAATTACATTTGCCCAATACCCAATGGATATCAGCAGCTACTTGCTAGAATTTTGATTGTAATTATTTGTCACTGCTTATATGGATTCATCTTGTAGTGTTTGTGTTGGTTTTCCTGAGAGCAGTCATGTAAACGAGGAAACGATTAGTCGACATGTACATATGGAAAAGAAAACTAAAAATGAATCAGTAGTTCATATGTCATCAAACTTGCTTATGCACATAGGGATGAAAAAGATTAACGATGGTACTTGGGTCTCATTTTTTGTTAGTGCTTTTAAATGGACCCAGCCGCTGCTACACACTGTAATAAGTGGTGGATACACAAAATACCACATAGTTAGATTGTAAATGTTTCATCCAACAGTGCCCAGGATTCTGAGATCCACCTTCTGGGAGAGGCTAAGAAGTGTCGTGTTGAGCTGGAGAGGCTTCAGGCCGAGGTGGAGAGTACAGAGGAACAGAGCACCTCTGAGGAGCCTGAAAGTGAGGTCAATGAACTGAGGCAAAAGCTCCTCCAGGCATACAACGAACTGAAAGCTGCTGAGGAGAGACAGCACAACACACAACACCAACTGAAGTGGTGAGCTATGTATACACGCTGTTACTGATATCATCAATGTGACACATTTAATTTTCAGTCTGGTATTGAATCAAATAAAACTGAGATCTGATTGAATACATCTCTTATAAATGTCTCACAAACTGGACTGTCGTTACGTAACATACACATTGTTACATAAACTCTGCTGAGAGGAACCCAAGGGAGTGAAAAGAGCGAGGACAAAACAAAAGTGAAACTAGAGTGGTGAAGAGAGAAGTTGTGTAAGGTGGGAGAGCTGATGCGTGCATGGACGTACACACAAGTAGAGTCCGCTACACGCACACAGTCACTCAGTTAAGTAACTGGGGATCAAACACTGAGGTGAGCTACATGAGGCAGCATCTTTTTATTGACTTTAAAGGGAGGTGAAGGTGAAAGAGTGCAAGACACAAACACGCACGAATTGTACCAATACTGTGTGCTTGGAATACACAATGTTTCCCACTCTAATGGGAATAAAACCTTCAGGAGGGAATTTTACCATGGTTACAGTTTTCAGGATTTATAACGTTTGTTTGTCTGTATTCTGAGCACTGGTTAGCTTTTTATAACATCAGTCCCGTAGCTGTCTCTGTTTCTCTCATCCTTTCCTTTCACTCCCATGACTCTCTTTACTCGACACAACCAATTTTCCTCTTTTAAGCCGCAGGTTTCTTTTTTCCCTCTCGCAGCTCGCTCAACACCACTTGTCCGAAAAGGTCAAACACACCCGCAAAAACTGAAAATTGCACACTTTCTCTGGTATCTCCCCATCTCTGTATACAAACTCTACTTTGTCAAGTGCCAACGGGAGGTGATTGGAACATTGCTAAGCAACGTCATAACATACACTAATGGTTCCCAAACATTTTGACGGATGGCTCTTGAAAATTGTGTAATGTCAGCTCATGAACTCTCGTCCATTCCAAAATTTTGAACACAGGCCAGAAGTTCAAGCGCAGTGTAGCACCACTGCAGTTCTTGAGCAGACCCAGATATAAACATATGAGGGAGGTCTGAACAGAGAATGTAACTCAGATGCGTACAAATCAGTGAAAGGTATGAAAACACTCCTACAAGGGGTGTTGATTAGTTTAAAGTGCAGCTTCTGAGTGAACATAAGTGATTATTAGATGCATAAATTAGGAAAGTCTAAAGAAATCATTTCAAATAAATAAAATATCTCACCTCATGATCCCACTTGGGATCTTGGCTTCTCTTTATATTATTTAGCCAAATCTCCTATCAGGCGAGACGGTCTAAAATCATACTAAGTCTGTAGTTTTCCAATAAACCTTATTCACCCAATCATTGCTGTTATCTTTCCTGCTTTGCATTTGACTCTGGATTGCCTCAGCAAAATAAAAACCGCTCCCTACACATAAACTCAACGCTGTATGGCAACGATATAATCTGTAGGATGCAGTGTTTTTTTTTTTTTTTAGCACACACACTGGAGCAGAGAGTTGTGGACCCAGCAGTAATTGAAATATTAAATAAAAAAACTCTCAGAAGATGCAGTAACCGACAGTATTGGACACTGAGTGTGCATTTTATTTGTGACAGCTTTTGCAAGTGAACTCTGATGCACTCTTTTATCCCCTCCAGCCCAAGATACACTCTCCCTCTCTCTCTCTCTCTCTCTTTTCTTCCATTCATCTTCCTTTCTATATTGTCCACACGGCTGTACGTCTGCATATGACAAGCAGATGCTCACCACGCAAATATGCCTTTTAAAATCAGTGCGTCCTTTATCTTTAGCCAAACAGATATACATGGGGAATTCAACATTTCTTTCCAGTCACATATTGCGGCATCTGTGCAGTTTTCTCTGCATATCATTTAATATCCAATATATCAACATGTCAGGCAGATTTATATCATTTACGTTGTGAAATGTGTGGCTGTACAGTAACTGCTATTGTAAGGTTTTTCATAACGACAGAGCTGACTTGGAAATATTTTAATAGAAACTTTAATCAGCTGCTCAGAAAATGCGTCTGCCACAAGGAGATGAACAATTCACAGAATTTCTTTTTCTTTATGTGCACATTCATGCTGTGTGTTGTAACCAAAGACTTATGTGCTTATGTGAGATGGAACTTGCATGTATACTGGTGCATTTATACACTGATTGTGTGCCAGTATGGTCATATTTTTCTATTGCTAGCAACTTTTAACATCCATTTCAATAATTTATGTGTTCTGCATCTTCCGGTTGACTGGAAATTGCACATTAGTCAAATTTTAAAAATGTAAATGCAGGTTCGTGTCAGTGCATTCCTCTTTCGGCTGAATCAGGAAGCGAAACATGTCATTTCTTTTTCTTAATGACTCATTCGTTTTGTTTCTTTTTCTCCACTGGTTTGTTCTGCTATTCTTTCTCTCCCCTCACCTTGCCTCACCTCACCTCACCTCACCCCTATGCAGTCTCTGGGAAGAGAAGCGGTATCTGGAGAAAGAGAGTGAAATCCAGACGAAACCTGCCGTAAGTTCATCATTGCACCATCCAGGTCCCGTTTCAGAGGCACGGATTACAACTGCAACAACGGTCTTGAACGGGGATAAATATGAGTTTTCCTTTAAGCCTCCATCGCGGCTTAATCCCTCCATATGAAGGCTTGCTGCTGCCATTTAAAGAAATGTGAAGCTAAAACGCTTTTTCCACTTGGTCATACACTTAAAAGGATGGTAATCCAGTTGAACCTTGCTACATTTCTGTCTGCAAATCAAGTCAGTAATGGCAAGGTTTCAATTCCTATTACAATATACGTGATTCTTCACATGTTTTATTAAAATCAACAAACGGACAGTAAAAATAGGAACATTTATTCACATCAGTCTTGGTATCCACTTGATGCTCTGATGTCTACAGCACTAGATAACGCTGCAAGGCATATGAATATTGTATTGAGTTATTATTTAGTCTATCAGAAGTCTATCGAAATGTGGGATAGCATTTCCAGGGCTTGGACCGGCATGGAAATCTACAGTAGCTCTTGAATCATTAGCACTGAAAGTCAAATGCTTTTTGAAGAAAACCAGAAGGACAGGAATGAACTTAGGGCCGTGTAGGATCGTCATTCACAATTTTCCGCTCATGAGACATTTCCTAAATTCTGTTGCCTTAGAGTTCAAAGATTTCAGCTTCTTACATTAATGACTTTTGGATATGTTTTGGACGACTGCTGTTTTAATTGCGTAGTGCAATGCCAGATCATCACAAATGCGGGAGAACTCGGCTTTCATGCCCCAGGCTGCTAGTCCACTCATGCCCATGAATCAAAGGGGCTCATAAGTATAATATATAATCTGCTCTCTCTGTTGGTCGTGGGACAGTTCCTGATAGCATTCCTGCTTCCTCTGTGTACGTCAGAAGCCAAATGATAACCAGCTCACATAAAGAATTCATTAAATATTCATCTAACAGAAGAAGCATGTGCTTGTGTGAATAACACAAGAAACTGCCTTTTCAAGATGTTGATGTAACAGTGTGCATGTGTAAAAGTGAGTCCCTTTCCCATTGTTGTTGAAGCATTATGTTATAGTGAACCTGCAACTTGTTAAAACTCTCTAATGAAACGCTCAAAGGCACTTGGGAGTTTCTTGCATTCTCACACAACCATGCAAACCTGTCAAAGATGATTAATCAGCAAGCTGCTTCCTTACATACATTAAATTTCTAATTACATTTCTGTATTTGTAGCTGATGGATACAGGAGGAAAGTCTCCATCCAGTATACTAGCTTTAAAATACATGACATTAACTAGTTAAATCCAACATTTTTACATAAAACTGAATATCAAACATGTCTTTGTTTAGATAAAGATTGGTATCAAACTGTAGAGTTGCAACACTGCAAATTGATTTTACCTCTGAGGCTTATAAATAACTTGACTCTCTCTCCATAATATAATATCTGAATCTGTAGCACATTTGTAGCAGATGAATGTGTCAAACTGTGCTGCAAAAGTTTATGTTTCATGTCAATTTATTACTTCCACACTCAACCAGTACAGCTGGTTAAAGTCTTAATAACTTTTAAAACCTGTGAAGCTCCCAACGAAAAAAGCAGTTGGACCTAAAAATATGTTAAGACTGTAAGAAGGGAAAAACTAAATGAAAATCTAATGTTCTCCAGGAGCTGGAGAGCAGCAAAAAGGCCCTTCAGGAGAAATATGAGGATCTGAGGAAAGAGGTCGCTCAGAGACATTTAGAAGTCAGGTATTACCCAGTAGGGAATGTCTTCATTACGCATTCTTTATTTGTCTAAATCATGTTGCTTAAGATCCTTACTTTCTATTGTTTTGTTTGTGTGTCTTGCTCCACTGCGCAGGGGTCTGATAGAAGACGTGGAAACCCATCAAACGCAGATACTGAAAGAACAGAAGGAGCTGGAAGACAAGAAGGAGATCATAGAGCACAAAGAGGTCTCTGTGTGTGTGTGAGTGTGGGTGTAGCTCGCAGCACACAATCAATAAAATAACAAATCATCTGCTTTCTCTTCATTTATGTATGGGCGTAACTAAGGCTGAGAAAGCCCAGCTCATCAGCATACCTGACCAGATTTTAAAGGAGGCTGAAAGAAAACGCTCCAAGAGGGAGTAAGTACATTTAATCCATTCATAATCTGCACCGGGGAAGTGCAAGAAAGTTAATGTTAGAAATACCAGGAATAGGAACGAGCCAGACGGAAGGAAGACCTTTTGAAAAGACATTCTCTGATTTGTGCAGTCGTTCTGTAATCTATCCCCCCATTCATCTAGTTCTCCTCTACTAAAAAATAGTTTAACTACATGAGGCCGTTGCGTCATGTTGTTTGTTTACTCTCACTGTAAACTTCAGTAAAATATAAGCAGTCCCAATCTTTGCAAAACTCTATTATTCTGGATTTTATATTTCCTACTATAAAACCATAATTTGTACTTATTCAGTTGTCTCACCGCAAATCATGGCTCCAGTCTCCTGCTTCTCATGTATAGCAGACTTTGTGGAACATTTTTGTCTATATAAGGAACTGAAACGTGGGGTACTATTTGTAGCACCACTCAAATCCCTCTCAAGAACGTAAAATCCTTCTAATTTAATAAAAAATGGTGACCATATGTGTCATCCATTTTTGAATGTAAGTGCAGCTGCATATTTCGGGCATCACTGCAGTTCCTTTTATGTTTATTTCAGATTAATATTTGGCTTGCAAGTAATGCAGCGGAACCATCTCCATGAGCCATGTGAGCTACAACTTGTAATATCATATTCACAAAGCTGAGGGGTACTGGGGTTGTATGTAAAACATGGATGCACATGCTGTTATCTTAGAAGCAAGGCACTCTTACAGGGCAAGTGCAGAGAATTGGAGGCTACTGTTATCTCGTCATCATACTTGCATTTATTGTTTGTATGTTTTTGCTTTTTTTTTCTGTCACTTTCTGCACAGAGCTACAGTGAAGAAGATAGAAGCGCTAAATATAGAGATTTCAGAAATGGAGCAGCAAGTGAAGGAGGTGAATGTCCGTAACCAGTCCCTCAGGATGAAGAAGGAGGAGGTGGTGCAAGAGCTGGAGGGCGTGAGGGCCCAAGCAGAGACCAGTCAAAGGGAGTACAGACAGCTGCTGAAAGAGCAAGAGGTCGGCAGGGAAGAGCAGGCTGAATTCATTGGTAACAGGTACAAAGTTTTTCTTCCAGCAGATAAAAAAAATAAATAAAATGGTGAGGGCATTTGCGAAACATTGCATCTTGAAGATTTCCAACCTGTGAACATGTAGTAAATACGCAGCCAAAAGGAATGTATAAATTATATAAATAGAGCTGAAACTGTTAAAAGCATGGATAAACTATTCAAATTATTGTTTTACTATTATTTGCTAATATAATGGATAAACAACTGGAAAATGTCAACAGTTACAGGAATAGTTAACTAGGATCGCTAGTATGGGCTTGCTCCTTTAGGAACTCCATTGGGAATTGATTGTTCTTAAAGATATGCCCGCTTAATGCGGTGATGGACTGAAGTGGAGTTGGATTTCTTTACAACAACTAAATGTCTGGTCGTTGAACAATCCAATTTCGTGCAGAGTTAATCTTTTTTTCCCCCATATAGTTAATATTCTCAGATCTCAAATGAAATGGTTAGCTAAAAAGAAAACTGTTGAAACTGTCACCAAACATGACTGCTAATTATTAAAAATCAGCTGAAAGTAGGGATATGCAAATTTGAAAACAGAATAATGAATAGTCACATTTTTATAATTAGTATTAGTATAAGTATTGCTAACAATTAAAACTGTTTAAAGTAGATACAAGTATAGATAAACTATAGCAAATGGATAAACTGTTGAAATAGCTAGATGAAGAACACTGAAAACGTGATAAAAACTGAGTTTAAATCAACGCATGTGAACACGGGATGTGTGGCTGACCAAAAAGTTCGTCTGTTGGGGGAGTTGGAAGCGATCCTTGTTATACATGTGTCTGTGTTTCTTATCACCAGAGGCATCTTGGAAATGAAGCTGCAGAACACCATGTGTGAGAGAAAGCACCTGTATGAGAGCCAATCTGTGCAGCTCAGAGAGAAAAACAGGTACAGAATGATGTCCAACCGAGCATTCCTGCCACATGTAAAGGAAATCCACACACATCTAAAAAAACTTACAGGTACCCTGTGGAGTGTGCTTGTAAACAAACAAAGGATATAAGGATATGTTTACCTTTAGTCTTTTTCCTATAACAATGACTGTCTCCTGAAAACACTTCTAGCATTGTTAATATCCATGGTTTCAAGTGTCTTCTGCACTGTATTTGTTGCTGATCACATTAGGGCTACTTTAGTGAAACACTCAGGAGGAGGATTGTGAATCATGTTGCCTGCGGTCAAGTTGAGGTAGAAATCTGGGACTGGCTCATAGAAAAACATCTCCACAGCACTATAACACTTTAGCACCTGTTAAGGATCCCATTAAGTTATAGAGCATATTGTCTTAATTTCAATGGGATGTTTTACAGCTTTGGCAGCTTCAGTATGTATACAAAGCTTCACTAACTTGTAAAAGACTTTTTAGGTGTGTGTTTTTTGGACTACATTTAACAACAGACGAAAAAAATTCAAAGCAAAGCCTCATTCCAAACACAGCCGAAAACCTTCATATTTGACAGGAATCCACATTCAGTACTGTATTGTGATCCAAATGTGAGGGAGTGAATTTCAGCTGAAAAGTGTAGGAGGCACAGACTTATGACAATGATGAGGATTATAAATATTTAAAAGGTGTCTCTCTCTGTCTATCCTCAGGCAGATGCAAGCACTCAAGAGGATGGAGCATGCATTGACCATGGCCACAGAGCAGCTAGAACACACGCAATCCACCTACAATGAGCTACAGGCGCAGGTGACCTGTGAAATTTCACTTTTGCGAAAGAAACATCTGCTCGAAATCAAAGAAGTTCATGTGCTCGTATGTGGAACTGCATTTTTTGGCATTTGCGACTTCTGTTAGAGTGCTTGGAAAAAATTTTAAGAATGTGTGAAACTAAAACTTTTCAACATCCCAGACACAAACCGACCTCAAGGAATCATTTGTCTCTCAAGAACAAAATGTTGCACTCAAGACGAGACACATCCCTAAAGCTATAGCCAACAACCAGCTACCACATTTAACATTTAATTAATACTGCGCTCTGCTCTACCTCCCCCAGTTAACACAAAATGTTGGATTATACACTGTGCTTTACAACTCTGGTTTTCAGAGTGGTTGGCATGACAACTGGAGGTTGTCATTATGTCACATCCTGTTGGCATCGAATAACTAATTAAAACGAAACTCATCCTAAAAAATGACATCATGCATCATTATATTAACTACCTAAAATGACAGAAAACATCCTTGAAAAAAAAATGATTTGACGTGTATTTTAGTTTGGTGCTAAAGTCCCATCCGCTAATATGGAGGAGGTGGAGCTTATGACCTATATTGCAGCCAGCCACCAGGGGGAGCTCTACTTGCTTTGGCTTCACTTTTGAGAAGCAGTTCCTATAGTACCAGCTACAATAAAGACCTAGAGCTAGCCAGGAGTCTAGGAAAAAACGTCATACTGAGCTGGCCTCACCTGTATCATGCTGATCTGTTGATCTGTTCTGATCAACAGAATACTTCATTCTCGCCGATCACTGACCATCGGCTAGTTGTATTGGGGCTTTAACGCGACCAATTTCTGCTTAGAAATATTCAGATTTTACCAATAAACCTCACATTGTTAAATAAATTAACATGGAACATTAATATTGTAACGTTACGTTATTTTATGGGCTTCCACGGTTGGTGTGGAAAAAGTTCCAGGCTTTGACGGTTGTTAGGAAACATTAAAATCGTCAATCTGTATTTCACCAGAAAGGCTTTTTACGCTTCCTGTCATTTTACTGGTGTGCACAGTTTTTTCTAAAAGAGAAAGAAGAAGAGGCACATCGGAACTGCATCAGCACATCTTGACAGCACACATCGGTATGAAAGGAAATCACTGTGACGCATCAGGGGATTCAGACATTTAGGAAACAATGAAAACAAAGCCGTTGCACCAAATGATTTATTCTGTGATTCAATCAGTCACGACTCTCACATGAACAATTACTCGTCTATAAATTTTGACTGACCACTGTTTAAAAGCGTCAGTGGGTTTACCACAGAAATGCATCACATTTAATTCAGACCGGATGTGATTGATGGGTTTAATATTTTCAAAGTGTTGTCCTTAACTTTACGCAGCAGGAGGGATAATAATGATTATTTAGTGCTTCGTGTATTTAACAGAAATACAATTCTGGTATTTCATTTTCTTTTTTTAAAACCCATACTGATGTAGTTTTTATTCCTCCTCCAAGGACTAGCGATCCTTAAATATACTGCTGGGTAGCTTATAACACTGAACGCAAGGCAGTGTCACTAGATCTAACAGCTCTCTGAAGCCTCTGGGACCCTCTGATACATAGTATTAATTTTGCAACGTTTAATATAAGCTGATAAAACAATCTGATTTTGACTTTAAGTTCTGTTGTAAATTTTCAGTTAGATGCTGTTCCCCAAAGGGAGGCCAGTGTTCAGCGAAGGATGGAGCTTCAGAAAGAGGTGGATGCTCTCAAAGTTAGCTTTGAAAAACAGGTGTGTTTTTTTTTTTAAGTGTGATGGTTCTTCTGGTCTCTTTATTTCCAGAAACAGATGGAAAAATGAGATTTCATGTCGCAAAATACCCCCCATATGATACCACAGCTGAGTGATCCCTTTGGCAGAATACCTGTACTTTGCACTTTGCAATTTCATGCAGATAGTATTGTCACTTCCATGTCCCTACATGCGTTCCTAACCAGCTATCTGCGGCTGAGGAGGAGAGCCAGAAGAAGCAGCAGTATGGGATGATTCAGGAGCTGCTTAGGGAGTCAAACGGCCTCAGAGAAGAACTCCACAACCTCAGATGTCTGACACAGATCAAAGCTGAGGAGAGGGGCCAGAAGCACCGTGAACTGCTTCGGGCTGAGGTGTGATAGAAACGCACACTGACACACACAAATACACACAAAGGTACAATTAAAATAAGATTTGACGCCATTATTGGTGCATTTGAAATGTAGACATACAGATTTTACACATACATATGTTAAAAGGCCTCAAAGAGGAACTGAGGTAGGTTTATATTTAATGATGGTATGACAGGAGAGCAACCAGTGACAAACAGAGCAAGTGGCAGGGCTTTACTGTTAATAACAATATTAGCATCTTCAACAATGTGATCTTTTCAGGAAGGTCAGCTACAGCAAGTAAATTGAAGCCTGAGTCTAAAGAGGATTTTCATAAATTATTCTAGTAGTTTTTCTTTAAAAAGTTCTTGGACTCTCTCTTGATTAGCAAATAATAAAATCCCCAAATCAACATGAACCATCTCAAAAAGAAATGAATTTACAAAATTCATAACTTGAAAAACAGCTGCTGGGTCAGCTAACTTATTTATTCTTTATTTTTTATTAATTCAAAATGTCAGAAGGGAAGCAGCTATAATATTGAGAAATGTGCATTATGAGTGAAGTTTAACATTTGTCAGCGCGCATACAGACAAATAAACACATCTACACACACACAAGTGTGGATACTGGAGTTTTTTTTTTTTTTTTTACCCACTTATATCTACTAACAGCAACTGAACCAGCAACTGCAGCAGGAGCTGCGAGAAAAAGACCTGATCATCATGGACCACAACAAGCTCAACGCTATGCTACAGCGCAGGTATCACTGTTCTTTTCTGTTCTTTTAAAGTGTGTCTCTTGAAAAAGAGGATGTTACAGGAATGCTATTAAGCTGTTATTGAGCCATAATTGGGAAATCATAGTCATCGCGTGCTGTAGCTGTCTTGCACTTCTTCTAATTTAGAGTACAGCCTTCATTGTATGAAGCAGCAGGAGTGCTACCAGTGCTGTGAGGACAAGTTCGAGTACTGTGACCATTTCCACAAATAATATTTGATTCCCCGGTTATGTGTTTGGTTCCACTAATCAATCTAACACATCACAGTTAATTCAGACACCGGCACAAGTTGTATGGGTAGAAAACCATGTCCTACTAATTGGTCATACTCCAGTCTTCAGGCACAGAATAATGCATGTAGCAGCACCCCGTAAAACAGCAATCTGTTAAATTGCATTCATTAAGGTCATGACAACAGACTAGAGTCTGATGTGGTGGCACTTGACATGGAACGTACCTCCTGGAATTGAATCTTATCAGGCAAAAACAGGGAAGGGTGATAATTAAACACTGTCTATCCTCCTGCTGCTCTCAGAGCTGTCACTGTTCACAACTCACATCTCTAACATGCATTTTAGTTTGAAGTTTAATGAACTGTGGTACTACTCTACTCACTACTAATTGTGATTATGGCAATTGACAGTGGCATCTTTTTTGTCCATTTTATTTTAAGCACATATACACCAGTCCTAGAGCCCATAAGAGCAACTGTTGTCTGTATCTGGGAGCTTCATATCAGTCGAGTCAGCCACTCACAGAATTGACTGTGGATATAAATCTCGCAGTATTTGGCAAGATGCTTAACTAAGAGAATTAACCCAGCGTTTTATAGCTACCACTGGCTAAGTAAATGCAAATAATCAAAGCAACAGATGGAAAAGAAGACTGTGCTCACGGCTAACCGGTCTTTTCCCGTCCTTAGAATAGCACAGTATTCCAAACTGTGTGATATGATCATGGAGGAGAAGAACAAGTATGTGAAGCTGAAGCAGATTGCTTCCCAGACAACCACAGAGTTGACAGAGCAGATTAAAGTCCTGGAAAACGAGATGGAAATCCAACGCACCATTGTTGTCAACAAGGACAGGTGTGTTCATGTATTGGGGAGCCGAGGCATAGATAATCATAATACCACATTGCTAAAGCATTACAATAAATTCTGCTTTCGTAAAGGTTGTAATGTTCAGTTTGATTAGGAGGTAAATTTGTGCTTCTTCCATGAGGCTATCTTGTTCATTGACATGTGTCTGTTCTAGATCCCTCACAAAGGCTCGTATGAAGATCTCTCATAGCTCCAAAATGAGGGACAAACTACACAATGACATCTCCAAGGTTAAGACACACCTTCTTTATCATAAGCCAGTATCACAAATTTACCTGCTTAAACTGATTAAATATGCCACGGAGGTAGGATCCAAGTGTCCAGTGTTGAAACTGTATTTTTTTTTTTTTAGTTCTTTTGAGTGCACGCAAACTTTCTATATAAAATGTACAGATAGAGAGCAATAAAGAGAAAGCCACATCCAGAATTTATGTTGGTATCTTTCAATAAAAGCTATGGCAGTAAGTCATACTATGTTCAGTTTGTGTGTGTGAGTTTGTGAACGTTTCCGTTGTCCTTTGTAGAAGTTGCTTCTGTAGTTTTTGAAGTTATTTCAGAAGTTATTGTCTATTACTATCAGGTGGACGTACAGCATACATGTATACAACTATAAAGACACTGCATATATTTCTCACCAAATGTCTTGTAGGTTGCCTGGAAGCAACGTCAGATCACTCAGGAATATGAGGACAACAAACTGGAATTGATGAAACTCACTCAAGCAATCGACCTCCAGGAGGAGACTCTTCTGGAAATAAAAGAGAATCACGAAAGTGCCATACAGAGACGCAATTTTCTGTATGTTCACATCTTGAGATTTGAATAATGTTACCTGGGTGCGAGTAGAATATTTAACACTCATGTGTCTCTGTGCTACTTATATCTACAGAGGAATTCAGCTGCTGGAACACGAGGAGGTTTTGTTCAACTACCAGCAGAAGGTGAACATCCAGGAGGCGGCCACCGCTAAAGGCAACATGGCTCTGGAGACCCTGGAGAAGGACATGGGAGACTTACAGTTAGCAATCAACGAGGAGAAGAGACAGATAGACCTGAAGAAGAGGGAGGTGCTGCTCAAGAGAACGCTGGAGGAGGAGATTACTATGCTGCAGATAGAGGTAGAGAATATAAGTGTGCACAGTAATATAAACTTACAGACTCATCTTTAAATACGCCAGCATGGCAGCTGACACAGGAAAGCTGTGTGTTGGCTTGTTAGATACTTTTGTAGAGAATGGATCGTAGATATAATGCAAACCATTCATTGGGGTCTTTTCTCTTGTGTAAACGGTGATGAAACAAAAACTCCTTCTGTTTTTGATGCCTCTGACAAACTAGCTGTGGATGGAGCCTGCGATATACAGTAGTTCCCAAAAGTTAAAACTAAGTTTCAGTATAGTTCCGAAAAAGTTTTGTGGGGATAGTGTTAGGGCCTCCATCACCGAATGAGCATAGCAGATAGCACTGGTTGCGTTATTGTTTTCTATAGCGCCTCCGCAGCTTCCTTAGAGTAGCTCTACTATTATGGTCACTAATTGGTGCAGGCAGTACCTGCAGCCTACTGCTGTCCACATTTCTCCGACAGCATGACCAAGACTGCATCAGGATGTGGATTCAAACTCTCTCTGGAAGCGGTAGACCTGTCAATTAGTGCTTCCTGGTGTAATCAGATGATAAAAAAAAATAAGTTCCCCTGAATAGACTGTGTGTGTGCAAAGTTTTCCTTGGAATGAAATGATAGTATGCAAGAGGTCCATGTCTGCAGGCCAGACACTTTCCCCAACAGTGTTTCAAGCCATTGTTTAGCTTGGTGTGTGTGTTCCGATCATTCCCTGGGAAAACAAATGTACGAGGGTTCTTTTGTGTCAGTGGGGATCTTAGGAAGTTCATATTTGTGCGTATATTTATGCGAGTGGTTTTGCAGATCATTGCTCTCCCTTAATGTCTGCCTGTGTAAAACTAGGGGAACTCCAGAAAGTTAAGTGGGGCGCTCCAAATGACTCAGAACAGCTGTAATGAGCAGGTCTCTGTTAGTCTTGCAAAAATACAACGTAGGAAGGTTTATTAATTTTACTTTAATGAACAGAGTCAGTGTTCATATCTCAATTTGCTTGCAGTAAATATCAAAAACCTTATTTATTTTGGCCATATTCATGATTCATTTTGTTTGTGCATCTGATAAGTGTCTCAAATGACAGGACTCAAACTACCACCAGCATCACTTCACCATTTAGGGAAAACAATTTCATGGGAGTCTTTTGCTTGCACACATTCACATGTCTCTGAGCTGTCTTTGGTCACTCGGCTGAACTTGGCTCACATCATTGTTTTGAGGGCCGATCCTGTCGCACCATTTTGTTGAGGTTCATCTAGTCAAACATTTTTACGAGTCTGAACAGAGACAGGAACTAAAACTCAGAATGCAGGCAGACATGCAGAAAATAGATGAAGACCAAAACCGAGGGGGACAAACCCAGACAACTGCACACGGTTTCACATGGGGCGAACCTGCGTGAATAAATAGCAAACATTCAAGCAACTTTGCAAGAGTGACAGGCATGTAGATGGAGAGAGGTTTGAGAGAGGCACACACACTGAAGTTCCCTGCCAGTGGCTGTGTCTTGGGATTGGGCGTGTTGCTTCTCTGGATCAGAGTGTCTGGTTAAGACTTGCTGCTGGACCAAACTTATCTCATGCAAGTCTTGTGCTCTTTTTGGATGAATCGTTAGAACATACTTCACCATGTGCTGCTCATTTTGGAAAAACAACCCTTTCCCCTTACCCCATCTGTTTATTCCTTCTGCTGCTTATCACTTGACACAAAATCTTTTTGTTTTCACCCATTTATTCCATTGTTTCTCTCATCATTAGTTTCTTTATGCTTCGTCTCCATGCCTTTGTCCAACAATCCCTCTTTTTGTTTTTCGCTTGCGGCATATTGTTTCACTGGAAGTAACTTAATCCAGTCTTCCTTCCAAGCTCTGTCTTTTTATTTATTTTTTTTACTTCCTCCTTCTCATCTATGTCTGACTTTGGACTTAGCTGTACTTACAGTTAGATTTCTCCTTCACGTCTTTCCTTTTTGTACAAATTAGTAAAAACATTCATAGAGTTCAGAGAATGAATACCTCGCACTCCAAACCGCCGTCATAGAACGACCCACGACAAAGGCCTAACATTGCCTCATGTCATCTGTGTGTGGCCTAAAAAGCTGCTTTTGAACAAGGACAAAGTTGCCACATACATTCTGCACCTGCATGGAAGCAAGTAACTCTCATTCCAGCAAGTGTCAGGAGACTGAATTTATCAAACAGGGAACAGAAAGAGCTACAATTAGCTGGGAAGCTAAGAGGAGCTACAGCCAATAAATTAGCTGACAAGGGCGTTGGTGTGTTACGGACTTAAAGTTCCATTTGGAAAATTTTAGATTTGTGCCCTACCTAAGTATCTGACCAAATGAAAACAATGTCCCGCCTAAACTGTGCTGTTGCTATTAAGCAAACATTAATTTCATCATGGTAATGTTAGCATTTAGCTGAAAGCACTGCTGTACCAAAGCTCAGCCTCACAGAGCAGACGGCTTGAATGGATACTCCGTCTTGTTTGGAGACACAAACAACTCCTGCAACTTTTTGAGAATGAGCAGTTACATCCCTGATTGGTGTATCAATCCATCTGTTTGTTCATCCATCCATTCATCCATCCAGTCATTCAATATCTCTCCCCCTCCTCTGTGTGTGTAAATAGCAAATCATTTTCTAAATCACAGTTTTCCCTCGCACAGCCGTCCACCTCCCCCGGGTACAAAAAGTGAATCATGGGGGTCTTTCCTTCTGCAGGAGGCTTGCCAGCTCAATTCATTCTCCCTGCAAATTCATTCTCTATGCGAATTCAATCTCCATGCAACTGCCTTGCTGTCGATTTATCATATATATTGTGTATTTGTATTCATCTGTGACCAGTTTATCTGTTCATTGCAGACGGACCCCCTCTCCCCTTGATGGGAAATTTTGACAAAGATAAATTGGGCCATCTGTGATACTATTGAAGTTCAATATACTCTGAGGCTTTCATTTGCTCTGAGGAATTTTAATTGCTGCAAAATAAACAGAGGTTGGTGCCGGATTCTGAATTTACTACTTGTTTATGAGTTGCTGGCACGCCGTCGTCGTCTCAAATGCATACAGGTGCACATGCGTCAGTGCACACGGTTATTTGCAGTGCGGTGTTCCTGATATCTGAATATTATTGAACAGTTGTCTTATGACTTGCCACATTTCGGTTATACGTAGTCGCATGAGCAACACCTCAAAGACATACAGTCAGTAGTGGAGATGTAAGAGGGAAAGGCTGGTGACAGAATGCACTGTCCCTGCGGTGATGACTCACATTGTTTGTCTGTCCCTCTCTTAAATCTTCGTCCAACCTGTCTGGAACTTATTACCATGGGGAAACCCTCCGTGAACTGCATCTCGACAGCGTGCGGAAGTTATGCATACTGCATGTGAGAAACTCGAGGCGGGTGGAGAGCAAGCAAGCAAGCAAGGAAAGCACACAGAAACTTTTTGGCTGACCAGAAAGATTTGCAGGGTGTGGAACTCTACAACCTTTGAAAGTCATCTGGTGACTCACCTCTTAAATCTGATATCTTTTCAGACTGTTGGCTAAATACCCAAGAATATCCAGATCTCTAACTGTGATATCTTGTCGCCGTCGTGATGTTAGCCAAATGTTGTTAGTATCGCAGTGGTCCAGTAGTCGCATCATTTTGTGGAACCACCAGCAATTGAACTCAAGGTTTTGAACAAATCTGTTAAAATATTTTTCTCAGCTGACATACAGAAAACATTTGAATACGTGGAATGCTAAAAGCTAATCTAATAAATGTAGCTTTTTATAGTTAAGACCTCATCAGATAAGTTTTAATTATTATATCACCATCTTACTGCCTACATTGATTGTTAAGTTGTCACAATAAAAGGCAAAAAAGAAAAGCTTTGGCGAGTCCCACCTAATCAAAAATTTTAGACTACCAATTTGAGCAACTGATGCAGCTGATTCACATACTGTATGAAGCAAACACAGAGTTCCACACAAGGAACATTTACTGCAATAATACACCGTACACAACTTTGTTTACTTACACTGGGATTGGGGTGTCGTGTAAATCCAACCGCGCTTTCTTTCCAAACCAAATGCCGTCACTCATATTTTCTTTTCAAACGGAAAGTGGTGAGGACAAGAAGAGCTAACCAGAGCCTGGAGTTGTCACCAGTAACCAACTGTCGGCCGAGCGATGAGCAAATTGCCTGGGCTTAAATTTCCACCCATAGGCCATAACTGTAAATAATATGCAATCACTGATTGCTTTTAAGGTTATGTATGCTTTGGCTCGCCTCTAACTGTCTGTCTTAATGTCTCATGAGTCTTGTAGCCTGAGGTCGTCTGCCAGCAGGAACCTTTTTAACTATTCCTGTATCCGAGTTAGAAACCGAAAAGCAAGAGCTTCTGTTGTCAGTGGCTTCAAGGCTGTGGGATGATTTGCCTGAGGAATTCAAGCCAGCAGAGAGCTTATCGTGTAGCAGATCTCTTCTTCAAATATACAAGGAGTACTTACCCTAAGGATGTCCCCTTATTATTGTGTTCTAGTTGTCTTATCTGACATGGTCAGTTGTGATGGCTACGGTTATTTATTCAGATTTCATTGTGTCTGATGTAAAACATATGTTTACAAGGTTGTGAATTATCCGACTATTAAAGCCCACCATGTGGTAAGTTATGCTCAAACCGATGACAACATTTGAGAAACATTATGTCAATCTCACTGTATATTATCTCATTTAATTATAATTCAAACCTCATTTAGTGCTTATTAAAATTTCAGTTCAACTCCGCTGCTCTTCCGCTAATTAACCTTGCATAACCTGATTATGATTATGATTATGATTTTACACTGTTTTACTTCACTGACCTTTCTGCTTTACTGATCTGTCCCTTTGTCTTTTATCTATGTTAATTATGAGGCTTTTTGCACCTAATTTTGGGACATGGTGTATAAATAAGGTCATTATTTATTTTTATTATTACACTGTTAAGCATGCAGCGTACCATCTATTATGTCGCTTTTCAAGCCATTATGTTAACTACTGACTGAGCTGCTGTTATGGAAATGATATGCAAATCGCAGGCTGCATAAATGCTGTCACATCTACAACGTCTTAAAGCTTTCATGAGCCAAGAAAGCAGCTATTGTTTGTGACTGTCAGGTGAAGAAAACAGAGAGGCTGGCAGGCAGAACAGAGACACTGACTCAGAAACAGATGCATACAAAGGGAAAGTCAGTGTATGCGAACAGGGGGTATAAAAATGCTACGAGTGAGGGCACTACAGAGGAAAAAAAAGATTGATTGAAGAGTGGGGAGAGGAGAAGGAGGGTGACACAGACACACTGTAAGCCATCCATCATGTTGTGTTTAAGTGACTTAGGGGTGGTTTCACATGAAAATGGAACACTGATCAATCTGTTTTAAAAGACCGGGCACACGCCTGTCACAGTCGACTTAGATGTTTAATTCATTTCAAAACTTTAAATGAACTTCTTCAGTGAGTGATGAGGTTTTACTTGAACCTCAGTTAGCACTCGCTTTAAGAAACCAGAACATATGTGTGCCTGCGGTATATTGTATGACCTCTGTCTTCGTTTTGACTTGTTTGATTTGTGCTGATTTGAAAATTACAATTACGAAAAAAAGATTTTTGTCATCACATTTGAAGGAGATCGTCAATGCCATCAAAACATACAAAGGAATCTATACCTGCTTGTTGCTCTCTAACCACAACAGCTCAATTTGTTCGCATCGTTGGTGGAATAAGTACTCTGATTTTGTATTTAAAGCTACAGTTTGGAACTTTTATCCCCCCCTTCTGGCTGTGAGAGAAATTACACAAACAATGACTGCGTTTACATGGTCTTTAGTATCCCGGTTTTGATCGGGTTTTTGAAGTATCCCGTTTTTGTGTTTGTCCATGTAAACACCATATTCCGAATTCAGAAATCGGGTTATGCCCATTTCCCGATTTCAAGAAACCCAATTTTGCCACCTGGAGTACTCCGATAGAAGCCGGGATACTGGAGCATGTATACACCTTAATCCCGATCTCTGACGGCTGCCCACTGTCTGCGCAGGCGCGAGTGACGCCAGGCGACGCACTAGATATACAATCAACATGGTGGCAACGAGAACTTCTCTCTTTTGGAGCGACAAAGAAACTGAATTTTGCCTTAAAATAATGAAAGAACTCATTCATTAGATGGCAGAAAACACAGAAATGCCGACATATTCAAGTCTGTTGCGGAAAAGCTACGTGACGCTGGTTTTCCACCTCCCACTGTTGAACAAGTTAGGTCGCGTTGGAAAACATTGAAAAAGACGTAAAACACGCATGCGCAGATAGGATGCAGTGATCAGAAAACGGGTTTCCGGTATTTATCATGTATACAGGGATATGAATAACCAGGTTTCTCTGTGTTCCATGTAAACACCATATCCCGAATATGCTCAAAGCCGGGATAAGCCTCAAAACCGGGATACTAAAGAACATGTAAACGCAGTCACTGTCAACACATGCATATGCCTACAGTCTACAGTCCGTCTTTTTTCCAACGTTTTTGTTTTCCAACAAAGGAAAGCCACGCTATAATGTTTGTCCTTACCATGGATCACTTTATTCTTGGACTGTAACGCTTCCACATGAGTGTCGATGCTTTATCTGGCCCATCAGAAACATTTTTTGGACACTTGCCAGGCTGTATTTTAAAAAAACAATGACTTCATAGAACCTTGGTTACATCCATTGGTTACATTCGCCATAGTCTCCAACATACTCTGAGTTACTGTAGCCTTCTCCATCTCTAACGCTACTGTTGCTCTCCTTTCAAACCAGTCACTGCTGACGTAAAACACGCTGCTACGGGTGTGACCAGCACATGAATGACCTTTAGATGTAACAGACGTTCATTTATATTTAAGAGTCGTGCACTATCACTGTAAGATTTTGGGTTTTCCAGAGAGAGTTAATTAATTGTTGACGACGCTCTGAGTCTTGGCAGGCTTGTAATCATTTACCATACTCAAAATGGGATCAGGAAAAGAGAGACAGCTAACACCAGTGAGAACCCTTCAAGTCTATAATGCAGGCTAGAGACTCCACAATGATATGAAATGAAATGAAATATGTAGAACATTATCGCTTGAAGTGTTTCGCACAAATGGGAAGAATTCTAAATTAAGTTCTACTTATGGTGTCCTTCATTTGCATTTTGGAGAGGAAACTGAATCATCTCGCCAGATTTGCTGCTTAATTTCCTCTTTGAAATGATGCAATTGAACTCCATATACCGGGAGCAAGTTTTTGTTGTCAAAGTCATATTCTCTGTGAAAACTGCAGATAACCTCGGTCCCTGCTGGTCAGCCCCAGTTCCTGTTTCTCTTTCACAGCATCTCTTGTCTCTCCGATTCTGTCTTTCTTGTCTGCCTTCGCATCCTATCTCTGGGTCCTTTTCTCACCCTGGCCTTCATTGCATCTTTCCTTTGCTCTTGTTCACTTTATCTTCCTCTCTCTGTCAGTCTTTTATCAGTCTCTCTGAGAGTACATCTCCCACACTCTCATCTCTGTCTCTGCTCTAAAGTCTATCATCTGCTTACTCTCAGAGTTTCCTCCCTTATTTCTATCTCTAGCATTTGTAGCCTAACAAACAACTTGCTTGATCACATGGCAGCCATGCTTATAAGTTAAAACTTGAGTCATATGACAGTGAGGGAAGAGCAGCTCTTTAACTGGCCTCACAGTCTGAGTACATAAGAAAGGCTTCATTAATCCCTTCCATGAAGGCAGAGAAAACGGGGATCATCACTTTGTTCCACGCTGTTTTTCTTCGCCCACATTAGATACAGGCGCGTTAACATATACTGGTGAATAGACTAAATGTATACACACACATCTATACCGTGAGGTCGAATGGAGAGGGGCTGCTGTTTCATTAGCCAGGTCATGCCAGGTCAGATTCACTGACTGTGTACAAAATCTTTCCACACTATGTTTTTCCCCTCAACTCATCCACACTCCTCTTTTTACTTTTTTGCTCTCTAACCAATCACTTCTTCTGCAATTATATTTGTCTCCCTCTCCAATGTCCCCAGGCATCTATTAATATTTCTCATGTATTCTCTTTTTTCTCTCCTTCCCTCCTGTCATCTGGCCTGTGTTTGTTCCTTCTTTCTATTTTCTGCTTATTACTGTTCCTGTCAAGGCTCCTTGATCATCTCAGCATTGTATATTTTTATATATAGATTATCTTTATTCTGCTGTAACCGGGCCAGTGGGCGTCTGAATCAACTTAAGTAATACTGCAGTTCAGTTTTTCACATTGATCTCCAACTCCACAACTATTTACATTAAATACGAAAACAACATTCTTCTCCGTGAAACAGACTCACCAAGTGATAATCATTCCTGCTGTGGTGATTGTTTTTGCAGTTGGATCATTTACTTATAAACTGCTCAGCGCAATTAGAAGATTTGCCGAGTTTTCAAATCGCTCCAGCCAAATATATTCCGTTAGCACCCTAAAATCAGTTTGATGGTTGGGAAAATTTGTAAAACAAAAATAAACACTTCATTTCGGTATTCAACCTGATATATTTGGTATCTTTTAAAACTTGAACTGTAAACAGAAGATTTTGTGTAACGGTAAATGAAATGTGTTCCCAGGCATCGCATTGTTGTATGAGCTGTGAGTGAGTTTAGGTGTTTCTTTTCTTGAGGACCCAAAGGCAGGACTCAGAAGCAGATGGGAGTGTGATAACCAGTTTTGAATAACTGATAAGTTGACAGGTGGGTCAGGCAGGTGGCTGATTGCAGGCGGAATGGAGTGCAGCTGGCTGGTTGAACTGAGGTGATTTTAGCGTGGCTGGAGGAGGCTTGAATCCTGGAGTACAGACAATAGCAAGTCAGTCAAAAATGCAGGTAAAAAGAGGACACGACAAAAAAATTTCAAAGAGCTTCCCCTAGTTTATTACCGCTTTGGTTATTGAGAGGTGGTAGATAACCCTTAGGTGTGCAGTTTGGAGAGCCGTGAGCCACACCCAGACAGACGTACAGAAATACGAACACTCTCATGTACTGTATGTACTATACGTCCTTGTTTCGTGTACCTAAACAGCACTAGTTGAGGTCAAAACCTTCCCCAGGGTACCATTAATTGGTCATGTCCTGTCTTTCATCTAAACAGTTTATCAGCAAGTCATGTCAGCATTGCATTTAGTTATTTGATCAAACATCTATCCCTTTTCCTCCCTTCCTAATTGCAGTTGTTTCAGGATAAGAGCATCGGCCTAAGGAGTGAATCTAAAAAATGCCTGCCATGCCCCATCACTTACTTTTAATGTCTTCTCTTGTCCTGCTGCCAGCATTTTGGTCTCTCTCCAGTCTTTTGACTCATCTTCTTTGGGCTTTCTTGTGTATCCTTGCCTCCCCTCTACTATTTCTGCTGTCTTTAGGGATGTCAGAAAATTAAAAAACCCAGTCCCTTGGAGGGATCCTGTGGCTTTTTAAATTTTGGTTTCTCTTATCACACTTCGCCAGTGACTTGTCACCTAGCAGGAAACGGCTCCCGATAGGCACAATGTTTAGCTAAAAAAAGTCTTTTTTTTTTCTTAATCCCCAATGAAATAAGTATCTGAAATGTCTGGGAGACAAGGCACTTAAAACGCAGACAGTTGCAGACTTGTCATAGATTATTGCGTTTATACGTTCATGTCATTTTCATGTGTTGTCCTGTGGGAAATTTCTTGATATCAGTGACTTGATTACTGTAGTTGTGTGTGTGTCTATATATAAGCCATTATTGTGCGTGTCAGTACAATATGAAAGTATTTTACCAGACACACTGTCAGCTTATAGTCTAGTTCACTTTTTGCCCCCAATTGTATAACTTTCTGTGTCTCTCTTAAGTTGTCAGAAGCCAGGGACAAAACACTTCAAGGACTGAATCGAACAGTTGATTACAAAGAGCTAAAAGGCAAAGACCCATCAACTGTAGAGCTGGTCAAGAAAGTTGAGCAGGTAAGCTGGAACATCGCTTTGTTATTTTTAATTTTTTAACATAAAAGCTTAAAAGCTGTGTCGCCACAAACCGCTCACTGTGTCCCCGTCTGCGCTCGTACTGTGTAGCTCGAGGTGAATCTGGCCGAGCGCGAGAGACAGTCGCTGGAAAAAGAACTCCTCGTGGACCAGGTGACCCGGCTCTCGAAGCCACTCAGCGAGCAGGCTGAAAACTGCCAGCATGACAGGCTCTCACTGGCAAAGAAGGTAGACGGCAGGATCCACAATAGACGAACGCACACTCCCACACACACATGCAGAGACACTTATTGTGTTATTCACCAGTTAATTTACATTCCTCTCTACGTCCCTCTCACATATTGTCTGAGGAGCATGTGCAGTCCATGTGAGGAGAGTGCAGAGTGGACTTTTAAGTGTTCACTGAGCATTACACTTCCTCTCCTCTCTCTTCAGGGCTGTCTCTATTCTCTCTCCTTCACCAACTATAAATAGCCTCATCAAAGCAAGTGGAACAAGGTTCATAACATGTGGTGGAAATGTGGAAGCATGTAATAGTATCGTTGAATTTCAAAAGATGCTGCACACAAGGTCAATGAAATCTCAGTGAAAAATCCTGAGTGTACAGTGCAGCTGTATAAATGCTATCAAATGGCACAGTGATGTTCTGCATTGCCCTTCTTGTATCAAGACAATTATTAATAAGATGATATTAACCGATTGCTTCACAAATCGTTCCTTAAGTAATCGTATGTGTCTTTTTCCAGCTGAATGAACTTCGAACCAACATAATCAACACCAACCAGCGGATGATGGCCGTTTCTGCAGAGCTTTCCGTGAAGCAAGCAGCTGCTTTGTCTCAGCAGCAGCAGATCAAAGAGAGAGAGCTGCAGGTCAGAGTGGTCCCAGTCCCTCCCAGCACATATCGTGTACCCACAACACTGTGCTTCTGTAGCCTACTGTGTTGTCACACTCAACCCACACTCTCCCCACAGTCTTTCCCAATATTACTGTCACTCCGCACTGACTGCACTGACACAAGAAAAGTGTCACAGAAATATTTATATTCATTGTTTCTTTCACCTCAAACCTATTATTTTGCGTATTTGCGCAGTGAAACAAATTAAGAGGTAGAACAAATAATGCCCATAACAACCATGCGCATGGACAAAGAAATTAATTAGTGTCGTATGAATCTGGATTAAAAATGTGCGTTGGTGGCCTGATAACCAGAATGAACTGCAATTTAATTCCCCTTCATCGTTTATTTAAATATTGGAGAAAAATGTCAGAAGTCTTCGAACAGTTAGCGTTAGCATGTTGCTGTTGCTGTAACTATAGCAACCAACAAGAATTCCATTTTAAACATTTGAGCCTTAAGTTATGTTGAGATTTGCTTCCTGCTCTTCCCGGTGTTCAAAGGACTGAACATCTCATCCACAGTGAGTTAACCTTTGTGTAAACTGTTGTGTGAGGAGATTTAACTTCTGTAACATTCGTCTGTTGTTGTTTATAGCTAAAAACGGTGAAGCTTTAGCTTAGCTTAAGTAACATGAGCACATTTTCCTCATACAAATCCTGTGCTTTTTATAGTTTCATATTTTTCTCATTTAAATTCTATAATATCAGCTCTGCAGGGAGCAGGTCAAAGTATATTGATCTCTTAGTATTTGAGATACGTTTCCATTCGGAATAAATAAGGCATGCTTTAGCGCCTCAGCGACCGATACTATTATTGAGTTAGCATTATTAAGTTTGGTTGAAGTGTGAAAATGACCAGCCACCAGGGCTTTTGAGAATGTTGTGAGGGAAGGTGAAAAAGCCATCAGCCAAATCATCATTTAAGCAAGAACCGTTAAAATTCTGACACCGTTTCGAACAGAAAGTCCCACAGCTTTCTGTCTTGATAAAAAATTAAACAACTAAAATGAGTGGATTTCCCTCATGCCCTGTAAATATTTCAAGAGATTTGTGTTAATAACCCGAAGAATCCCTGCAGCTGATGTATGCCTGCAGCGCGCCGCAGACACACCTCGAAGTGGAAAATGCAGAGACATAACTTTGCCCAGATTCTGACACTAATACAACCATCTGTTTGGGGGCGCAGTTGGAATTGAATCGAGCCAGGAGAGTGCAGAGTGGACGGAGTGAAAGGAATACAAAGTGAATGTTTCTTGCACCGCTCCTGTGTTTCCAGATGGACAGGTGCCAGCGGCGGCTGGAGCAGGGCCTGCCACCCTACCCTGAGATAGAGGATGAGTGGAGGAGGATGCTCCGGGACAAAAAGAGGAGGCAGAGGGACAAAGAGCAGAGAGCGAGGGTAAAGAAACACACGGAGACACACAAAGATCACTGGTCAGAAATTGATTAAAGCACCGTGGGCCAAGAAAAGAAGACAGAGTGACAAAAGAGGAGAAATGTAGCAGGGACAAGACGCGCAGGAATCGATTAAGATTCTGCAGGACAAAAGGGGCTGCTGTAGGTGTGGGTGAAAACTACTTACCCACAGAGACTAGACAGGAAGTAGGGTTGTTTTTAGCACATGCACAAACACAGGATATGATGGGCAGAAGGGCTGACAAACAGGAGGAGCGGCTGTCTACACAAGAAAGGCACACATACCGGGATCAGTTGTGGCTGAAACCAGTCCAGCTGCCTGTGGTCTGTTGTTACACTGATCTGTTTTTTCTCACATTTATTTCTGTCTCTACCCGCCGGTCCTAGAGGACATCACAATGCTCTGCGACGACAATGCATGACTAAAAAAATACGAAGAACCCTGCAGGAATTGAAATGAATTTCGAGAGTCATTGTTAATCCTGCATTTCCATCTCCTGAAAATGTTTTTTTTCCTGTTTATTCGTTGGCAGTTCTTGATATTTTTTTGCATTCAAAGCAATATTTCCTTGTTTTGTGTGCACCCCTTAGATCACATGCCAGCGGATAAACTGTTCATATGCATGAGAAAATCGCCATCGCTTTGAAGTCTCTATGAGATTTATACACAGTTCATTTGCATGCTGTTGCTGGGTGAAAGTCATAGGGACGTGGGCACGCTTGAAAATTATTATTTATTTTTTTGGAAGTGTTCGCCGTGGTTAAAAATTTATCCATCAGCCACACTGGATTCAAATCAAATTTGCCACCCACTGTCGGTATTCAGTAAACCGTGGAAACATAAAATTCACGCAACACCTAAAATATAATATGATCCCAGTGAATTCATCTTAATGAAAACCGTAAGGTCAGTCTGGATCAGGAGCGGGAGGCAGTTAGCATTAGCCTAGCATGAAGAGTGGAAGCAAAAGGAAACAGCCTGGCTTCTGACCCAGCTGACACGTTATTATGCTTTAGCAGTGTTCAGTCTCATTGTTTAATCTGCCCACAGCTTTAAATGTAAAATGAGACAATTTTATATTTTTATATCGTTTACCTAGGGGTGGAGAAATTGTGTGCAGATGCCACGTGTTTCTGCTGAATTACTGCTGAAAAAAAATGATGTCACTTCCCAAAAGTGATCTTTATGGACCTTTTTTGGAAGTACAGACAGTGTGGATGATTACTGGTCTGGAAGCCAGACTAACTTCCCAGCCCAAAATCCTTTGTGGCAGAAACTTGGTCTGAAACTGCTCCGTGGGGAGCTGATTATGGTCCGACAAAGATCTGCCGGGCCCGTTAAATCATTTGGATGAGCTTTATGTGTTGAAGGACAGAAGGGTAACGGCAACGTAGTCGTGCACATCGCCTGAGCGCTGTGGAGTTTAATTTATTTAAAACTAAATGGCTCTGATTAGTTGTAGGATGATTCAATTGCGTGCAGAGCTATTTTTGATGCCTCGTAATGAAATCCCAATAGTATGTTACCAGTCTCATGTTCTGATCGTGAGCTCCAGCCCTGAGTGGTAGCATCTGCGCAGGTCTGTAACTGTCGGCGTCTAGAAGCCATGGAGGCTAACGGTTTAGCAAGCTAACAAACAGGTTACTTAATGCAAAGGTGTCATCCCATGGCTCCAGTGACCCCTGAAACAGCTCCCTAGATGCCTGTATGCATCTGCTGCTCCAAGTGCTCAGTGCTCTCTCCTTGTACAAATGGGTGGCTTAAATGGAGAGAACAAATTCCATGTGCAGTACATACACTCCGCCAATTGACATTTGAAATTATAGGGTGTATAAAATATAAAACAGTATTTCATTAATTTTCTGTAACCAGTTGTCCTCTGGAAGGTCACAGGAGGGCTAGAGCCTGTCCCAGTTGTCATTGGGCGAGAGGCGGGGTACAGGGCTAACACAGAGAGACAGACCACCGTTCACACTGACACGCACACCTACGGCTAATTTATTATCAGCAATTAACCTGACAAGCATGTCTTTGGAAGGTGGGAGGAAGCCGCAGTACCCGGAGAGAACCCACGCAGACACAGGAAGAACATGCAAGACAGAAATGTTACTCTATAACAGAAATGACCAGATGTGTATATACTATAGTTAGTTTACGTTTTACTATATGTAGATCTGTTTCTCTCTGCGAACTTGCGAGATCAGATCACCCCGAGGACATATGGTACCAACAACAACAGCTGCTGTCTGGCAGTAAGAACCATACAGCGTCAGTCTGCGTAAAGAATTTTGCAAGGCAGTAACTCCGTAAAAGTTTTTTTTTTATATAAATGTGAAGGCAAAATGCAAGTCACTTTGGTAAAATGTGAGCATTTACACAATGTTTTTCTGAACTCCACATTCACCCAAAGCGATATTCATCCATTATCTATAACCACTTATCCTGTCGAGGGCCACAGGGCTGCCATCAGGTGCACCTGGGACGGGCCCGCTACCGCATAAGGGACAGGGACAGAAACTCCACACACAAATGGTTTGAACTAAGGACATTGTTGCTGCGAGGCTACATCGCTAACCGCTAACCACTGCGCCACCATGAACACATTGAAATTATAATTAGAAGAGAAAAATAGTAGTTTTTACTCAACATTGTTGTTCTGTACAAGACAAGACTTCCTGTTGGTATCATCTGTGGATCATGTGCGTATATTTTCAGTTAAACTTTAATCAGCCCTTTGATTCTGACCCCTCATGCTCTCTACTTTTTCTGTTTGTCTTGAGATCTAAAAATGCATTCATTATTCCATTTACTTTATTCAAATTCAGGAAAATTTAAAATTTAAAGTATTTAGGCCAAGGTCATGCAATCATGCATTAAATATTAAAACTGTTTTCCTCTGTGTGTGTGTGTGTGTGTGTGCAGCTTGCTGAAGAGGAGGAAAGGAACCAGTTGCCTAATGGCGAGTACACCACAGCTGAAGCCCGTCCCAACGCGTACATTCCCCAGAACGACCAGCTTCCGGTGCCAAAACCGTACGGAGCTCAGGCCCCCTTCAAACCCTCGCAGCCGGGAGCCAACATGAGGCACATCCGCAAACCCACACTCAAACCATTAGAGATATAGAACGCAACATATACCGCTTGTATCCACATTAAGACTTCTGTGTGTTCATAAACTTCCTGTTTACCATAATCAACACCGTTTTCATTCTTCAGAAACACTTAACTCGATAAATAAATAAAGTAGTTTCTGTTTGTGCGCTCACTGACCAGCATACCACTGCTGTTTGCTCATGTGAGCTTGTGGAAGGCATCTGGTTGCAATTTTAGCTCCTTTTTCTAAATTTACTGGCAATACGCTTGTTTACACTCAGCTTGCAGTAACACCAAATACTGCAAGAGAGCGGAAGAGAACAGTGGAGATTAAAATGCATACTTACATCATGTCCACCAGTGGAGTTTTATATTAATTCCTGCTCTTATCTAACACGTTATGACTACCTTTCTCTAAAAGGTCAGTTCATTTCTCAGGGACACACGCCACGGCTGTGTTGTTGTTTCATCCCTCATGCTTGTAATCCTTGAATAAATTGTAATGGGTTTAAAGCTCCACGCAAGGCTAGCAGCGCCTTCTTAATGCCTGAAATGATAAATGTAAATATAGAGAGGGAGCTCAAGCAATAAAAGAGCATAGAGAATGACAGAGGGGGGAGATAGAGGAGAATTTAAATGAAGAGAAACGAGTGATGGCAGAAGGAGAGTCAAAGAGAAAATGGATAAAAGTGGAGCTCTAAAGTTAGTTACTGGTGACAAAAAAAAGTCAGAAGTCTTTGAAGCTAAATAAAAAGTAATGATTGGAAGCCTGTCTATCGTCTGATGTTACCCTGAGGTAAAAGTAGTTTTGGCCACAGTCAGAACACATTCTGGGTATTTGTGCTTTACTTAAGTATTTCCATGTTATACTACTTTATACTGCCACTCTACTCCACTTATTTGATATCCTTAGTTACTTTTATAAGAGTTTGTCAAAATGGATAATGTCCAAAGTCTGAACATGACTGGACGTCAAATCAACAGATTTGTACATCAGAACTTTGTTGTGTTTTCTCCCTTTAATCTTCTCAAATGCATCTGCTGTAGAGGAGCTCTTTAGAGGAGATCTGAAGTTCAGACTTAGTTGCTAGGGACCAAAAACAAATCTCAAAGTCTTTGAAGCTTTAAAAATATGATTGGAGGTCTTTCTTTCATCTGACTTCAGCTTGAGGTAAAAGTAGCCTTGGGAAGTGTTCTTGTGTATTAGCATTTTATTCTACTGTATGCTTCCAGTCCACTACTACAAAACACGTAAAAACATATTCAAGGATTAAACCTACATTTTCAACCTTTTTGGCTTGATACAAAAAGCAGTGTGGAGTTGCCTGAGTTGTTGATTTTCTTCTTTCCCTCTAAATTCATGGTTTAATTTCGATAAAGGTTCAAATGATTCAAAAACACTAGAATATGAGACTAAGTAGTTCAAACTAGGTACAAAGTAATGTGTAAAAGTATCTTTATCTTTTCTCATCCCGCTTTACTTCCTGTGTTTTCCCCCTTGATTGTTTGATTGGTTTCTCCTTGTGGCTCCGCCCTCATTAGTTTCACCTGTGTCTCGTTGGCCCCTCTGTGTATATAAAGCCCTGTCTTTCCCTTTGCTCTCTCTCTCAAGTTGTCTGTGATGTTAACCCTGTTTAGCTGCCTCTGTTCTGTTATATTTCTCCTGTGCTGTTACGTCTTTGGTTTTTCCTTGTGGTTTGTCCTTGTTGTTTGATCTTGACCATTTTTGTGGGGATTTTATTACACTGCCATCCATGCAGCGCCTTTGGGTCTTGTATTTGGGTCCTCCCTCCCTTGCTGCTACATTCACACCTATGGCCAATTTAGAATCACCAGTTAACCACAGGAGGAAGCTGGAGTACCCAGAGAGAACCCACGCAGACACAGGGAGAACATGCAAACTCCACACAGAAAGGCCTGTATTTATTTGAACCCAGAACCTTCTTGCTGTGAGGCGTCAGTCCTGACCACCACACCACTGTGCCGCCCAACGAGACTACTCATTTATTTGAAAAAATGTTCAAAACATGTCAACAAAAATCGATGTCCAAAAACCGAAAAACATATTTGTGGATCAGAACTTTGTTGTTTGTACTCCCATCTCAGATTTCTCTTCCATCCCTGTATATAAAATGGGGTATAAGTAACTCAGAGGGACCAAACCATTTAACCATTTTGCAGCCAATACTTACACCGATCTGGCATAACATTATGACCATGTTCCTAATATTCTGTAGGTCTCCCTTGTGCTCCTCAGAGAATGGACATGGGCCTTCTGAGGGTGTCTGGCAACACAATGTTGTTATTGGGGGGCCTTTGGGTCCTATGGGTTGAGGGGAGTAGCCTCTGTGGATCTGTGGATACTTGATCAGTTTGGGATCTAGTGAATTTGGAGGCCAGGTCAACACCTTGTGCTGTTCTTCATGTTTTTTTGAGTTGTTCGTAAAGTGCCTGTGTCAGGCTGCATCCTGCTGGGGATGGCTGCTGCCATCAAGGAGTGTCATTGCTATGGGTTGGGGGCCTGGTCTGCTCTAGGTGGGTGGAACATGTATAAATAACATCCACATGAATGCCAGGTCCAAACGTTTCCCAGCAGAACACTGGATTGGCAGTGGTTTTAATGTTGTGGCTGAGTATCTGAACTTTGCTGTACTGGTTCGTTCTTCCACCTATGGGTTTTGAGTGTCAGCATGTTTTTCAGCTTGTGAGCATGTGTGCGTACTGGAAACAATTAGCTATAAGTAATGAATAGATTGTGGAAAACGAAACAATCAGCTCCATGATGGGGGCAAAACATTCTGGGAACGACTGGCGCACACGGCGTTAAACTGAGTTTGAACTACGCACTGCGTGAGTCGACTTCCTAAGATGTGACCCAGCGATGTGTGCGCGTGTGATCATCCATTGCAGGCTGATGCTGCGAGCTGTCAGATTAACTTAGCCCCCGACTGTTAGCTGGCTGCATAACACGGACTGCGTAACAGGAGTGCGGAGGAGGCAGTCAGGTGTCTTGAGTGATTCATTCACGATTAACAGAGGAAATAGAAGAGAAACGATCCGAGGCCAAAGGTGACGGAGCTAGAAAAGAAAAGACTGTGAGATGGGCACGTGAGCTCTTCATTAAATGTGACTCGGCGTGTGCGGTGACGGATATTTCCTGACTGCTGAGTCTGTCCAAAACACTTAGGTACTCTCAAGAATCTGAGAGCTCACTTCCTCCTCGTCTTCCTCCTCCCTTCTAGATCTTTTCACGCTTTTTGACTGCGAGCTGAGATCATTGACTCTCATTTATTCATGCCTGAAAGGAAATGAAAACAGCGAGACAAGTCCGAAAAGTGAGGAAGAAATACAATAATCTTGGAAAAATCTTTTTATTTACAATCCATTTTACATTCCTTTTTTTTTTCTTTTTAGTGTAAACATGTAAAGATTCTGGAGAAATCCCTTCTTTCTGAGTTGCACAATGGAGGTGAAACACGAGATGTAAATAATCTCTGGAATTTAGTGCCAGATGTCGAGGGAGGGGGTCGATAATCAAACAAACAAGGACTGTGAACACGCCACCACAACAAAACTAGTCTTCTATTTACAGGGAAGGTCTCGCACTTGATTTACGACGCATTATTCAAACCAGGCGTTTATTGACATCCCATACAAATCTTATGAATCACTGTAAAGCTCCTCGTAATCTCATTTGGATTCAGTAATAATCACCTAAATATCTGGCTGCAGCCTCCCGCTCTGCTGCAGAGGTCGATGCTGGAACCTGACTGGCTCCGAGCCTCTCGGCCTGCGCGGCTTTTGTCGCCATGCAGTCCAGCGGATGGGGTGAGGCTGCATCACCGGAAGCATGAGAGGATAAGCGAGCGGAGACGCTGATACAGAGCTCTAATAAATAGCTGCCTGCTGTTATTGATTTTAAGTTTGAAAAGCATGTTCCCCCAAAATTGGAGTTTCAACGGCGTTGTATTTTAATTTTGTTTCTCAAAGTGTTTCCTGAAAAGCAGGTGGAGATTTTCATGTAGTGCCTTTGAGTCCGGGCGCCTCCATCCATCTAGCGTCCCCTCCGTCTCCTCCCTAATTTGTCACCAAACACTGAGAACTTGTTTATGAGCGCTCTGCCTTTCAATCTTTCCGCTCATCTTTCATTCCTCGCCCCGCGTCCTCCCGCCATCCATCCACGCGGTACTTGTCCTCAAGGCCAAGCCGATGATGACTGTTCCCTCTCTCAAACGCATTTTCCTCCTCATCTGTTTCTCCCTCAATCCATCCGCCCCGGCGTCCCTCCCCGCCCTTCCCCATCCGTCATTTTTCCTCAAAGCCCAGCAGTATTAGCGTCTGCTTCAGAGCCGTCTCCTCCACAAACCTGGCGTCCACGTTCTCCTGCTCCTCGAATGGGTTGAGAGCTGGCGCCGGAGAGAGATAGAGCTTCTTTGAGAGGCTATAACACCACACAGACATTTTGACCAAGCATGCATTCTATCTTAATCCTCCATAGGCCTCTGTATCTAAAACCATGCAGGATACACACACACATATATATATATATATATACACTACCTTGTTCCTCTATATCAGAGAGTTTTTTTGCCAGGTAGGTAAGAGGCAGAAACTCGGGTCTGAAGCTGGGCTTGTCTTTGCCGGTGAATGCAAATCCCTGAGGAGGAAGGAAACACAAAAACACAACTTCTGGGTTCTGCAGGTTTTTCTAGGATACACACTGTCAAGACAAATCTGAAGCAAACTCAGAGGCAAGTCACCTTAGCTCTTCTTACAGATAAAGTTGGCTGCGGTTTACCTTTTTAGCCAGCCGCAGATTCGCTTCTGTCGCTGCACACAATGTACAAAATGTCACCGGCTCTCAATCACAGCCAATTAGCTGACTGGAGTTTGCCAATAAGCGTTATGTGCCTTTACATCTGGGGTCACGGTTTGATGGAGAACGCCAGAGGGAACATTTACTTTAATTGAGTGTTATGTTGCGGAAAAGGGAACTTTTTGTGGAGGGAAAACGTCAAAACAGTTCCAAACATTTTGTCTTTGTATTAACAGGGAGTCCTCACATTTGAAGAACATTTTAAGCTAATCTGTGTACTCAGTTCCAGCTGTAATGGGTGTGAAGCATGCTAGCATGGTTGGCAGCTATTTGATAAGATCCTTGGCTTTAAGACTGTGGGAACTTTTTATTATTTCCTGTAACTGATTGAGGAAGTGCTCAATTTTTAAATGTCTGCATTCCAGGAACTGAAAACTGTTAGAGTTGTTAGGACTCCTACTCCCAGCACAAGAGGAACATTTAGTGACATAGGTCTACTCCAGGTCAAAAACATGAATGAAGCACTATAGCTACTAGTATACATACAAAAAAGTAAAAACCACACCAAAACTAGATGTCACAAGCTCTCACCGCCAACCAATTAGCTGAGTGGAATTAGCTAATAGCATTACACTATGACCATTTAAATCTGGGTCACTTTTTTTAACATGTTTAATACAGACCGCCAAAGAGTCTGTTGCTGAAAAAGCCACTTTAACAGTCCACAAGTCCCAGAGCTGCCAACTCTCACGCTTTCGCCGTGTGACACACGGTTTTGCCTGTTTTCACACGCACTCACGCCACACATCCAATTTCTCACGCAAAAAAAAATTAAAAATCCGATCTTACTCCGAGACTCTTCCGTTCCTTTTCAAACTCCACGACGGTAGATGGCGCTGATGAGCGCCCCTGAACCTTTGCGCTGCGCTACACCTGCAGTGCACCCCTTTACTATCTATGCCTGCACCCCGAAGTAGACAGAATAAGAGATACAGAGACCCCCAAGACAGCAGGAGAAACCAGAAACCACTTTGAGAAGTCTGATAAAGAAGAGAATCTGAGCTGAGACTAGGCCAGAACCTTGCACACAGATCATAGACAAGGACTTTACCCAGCTCCTGATCTGCATCTGATACTGATTATGCCTCATTTTAGCTATTTTTGTAATGCATTCATCTGTTTTATTGCTTGAAAAAGTTGTACTGTTTAAGCACTTTATTTGTTGCACTTTATTTGTCTCTGATGGACCATGTGGTGGGAGACTTTGAATGAAGAATAATGTCCCTCCCTAACTAATGTTGTGTCGTTTTTGGCTGAACATAAATCATTAAGTGCTCTTAAGAATACAATTATTCACAACATAGGTTAGGTTTTAGTTAAGAATTAGTTTAATACCATTTTTATCAAAATATCAATCAACCTACCTAGGTCAAATCTTAAACACTGATCTATGAATAAGGCTTTATTGTCATTTAGGCACACCGATAGTTTTCTGGTTGAATGTTCAGCTCAAGTCTACAGACCAAGACCTACAAGTCATGATGCCAAACATGAATCAGAATAAGTTCAGGTATTGCACATCTTTAGCAGACCGCCCAAAAATGCACTAGAATGCTGGAAACCACATCTACTTAATCCAAAATCTCCTGGGGGTGGACCTTCAGCTATGTCTGCTTCACAGAATGTAACCAATATTGTCCATCTTCAGTGGGCTGCCCCTATCAACAGCTTTGGACCTCCCCACAAACCACCAGAATGCAGGGTACAACATGGGTACAACATCAAATTAATTCCAATTATCTAATATCTGAGCCACCAATTTGTGTGACTGCGTGCACGGCATAATTTTGGTCACCCACGAAAATCTCACTCCAAGGTTTTTTGAAAAGTTGGCAGGTATGAAGTCCTACTGTCTCACCAATGGTCCCAACAAACAAACAGTTAACATTAAACTGAGGAAAGCTCATTAGCTAATTTGAGAATACTTTAGTTTACAATCACCAATACTCACTTAATGAATGGCATTTCCATCAGCTTTAGTGTAACTGCGAGCATTAACACAATGATGCATGCTAGCTAGAGTGGCTAGCGGCAGTTTCATTTGCTATTTGATGTGAGACAGGGAGACAGGATTTTTGTCTTATTGCTTTAAAAAACTGTTAATATTAAACTGAGGAAAGCTCATTAGCTAATTTGAGAATACTTTAGTTTACAATCACCAATACTTGCTTAATGAATGGCATTTCCATCAGCTTTAGCGTAACTGCGAGCATTAACACAACAATGCATGCTAGCTAGAGTGGCTAGCAGCGGGTTAATTTGCTATTTGATGAAACTGTTGTCTTATTGCTTTTGAAAAACAGGTACTTTGAAACCCTTGAACTTCTTCATTGGTACTATAACCATCCGAGGAAGTATGCCATGTTTGTTCTTCTGCAGTGCAGGAACTGAGAACAACTGTAGTTCTTAGAGCTCAGTTTTTAGCTAGTACTTCAGGGTGGCTACGTTACCAGTATAGATGAACACTTCACATACAGTAGTTTGTCTAGACTTGAATGGTTGAATGCATGAATGTAGTTTATAATAAAACATATAAAGACTGGTAAAATGTTACGCTCTTAGCATCAGCCCCCCTAAAAAGAAAAGAAACCAAAAACAGAGAAATGGACCAACAGTGGAGTCTAGGCTTTTATCTCATGCTGCTATACCAGCCACCAGCCAAACATTACAACACTTCAGCAGTCCTATTTGCAGTGTAAATGCAAATAGGAACAAAAATGACTCCTGCCTATAGCTCTCAAGGGAACTCCCTCGTGGAGAGTTTCCCTCAGAGAGGCCTCACAACTGTTTGGGTCCACCACCTGAATTCTATCTACTATCAAAATGTGACATCACTATAGTTATCACAGACTGTTTCCATGCAATTTGTTTTTACTTTTATTTTTCTTCCGGAGACTATTCTCCATGGACGTTCGGCTCCACCTTTTTGTGTTTGCATTCTGAAGTGTATGAGAAAGAGAGCGAGTGCAGCGTGTGCGACACACTCGTTCTCTGTTACCTTATTTTTGTTGGGTTTCTCCAGCAGAGTCCTGACATAATCTCTGGAGATTGAGGCTGAACTGACAGGATGATCCCACATATGGTAGATCCTCTGCACCATAGGCTGCACACAGACACACACACACACACATGCACAATAGAGTTTACAATTTAGGCATGTAGCTAAACAAAATCCCCAAAGCATGTGAACATCTGTCCCTTTCTATTTTGCCAACTGGAACACAAAGCCATTACAGGGGAGTGGACTGCTAATGAGGGGTTCCAGAGAAATTGTATTTTTCCGTGTTGAGCAATACACTCCACAGTAATAAATATGAATATGAAGCAAACGCACACTGGAGGTGTGACTGACAAGGAGTAAAAATGCAGCTTCCCTGGGGGCCTGCTTCAAACGTACTGCCAAGCTGATAAAAAAAAAAAAAAAAAAAGTTCCTGAATTGTATCAAGAATTGTGTTTCTCCCAGAGCTGAAACCAGACAAGTCTTAGATAAGGACTCAACTTAAGTTGCTCAACAGACATTTTTTTTTTTTTCATCATTAATATGCAGCTGTCGGAAATTAACAATGGATATTAACTGGGGGGATTTGTAAAAGGAGTCAGCACCATAGGCTGTATAAAGATAGACGCGGGACAGCTCCTCAAAAGTGAAGCCAAAGCAAGTAGAGCTCCCCCTGGTGACTGGCTGCAGTATAGGTCATAAGCTCCGCCTCCTCCATGTTAGTGGATGGGACTTGGGCCGAACTAAAACACTGAACTATGCTTCAAATAATTTGTCATTTCAGGTGGTTAATATAATGTTGATGCATGTTCAAGTGTCAATTTTTTGGATATGACTTTGATGGCAGCAGCCATCCCCAGCAGGATGCAGCCTGACACAGAATCACACATAACAGACCTGATCCACAGAGGCCCCTGCCCTCAACTCACAGGACCCACTAACAACATTCTGTTTCCAGACACCACAGGGCACCCTTAAAAGGCCCATGTTCATTCTCTGATGAGTCACAACTGTTTTGGAGGCACAAGGGAGACCTGCACAAGATTAGGAAGGTGGTCATAATGTTATGCCTGATCGGTGTACATTATATAATCAAACATGTCTGTGGCTTCTCTGGTGACAGACTGATGTAATAACTGTGCATGGCATTCGTCAAACTTCTGGAGAACAGAGGCAAGCCCATCTGGAGACCTTGGAGACGCATGACGGACGCAGGTGTGAACGGCAACGATTAGTCATGCAGTGTGGCTTTTGCTATTTGAAATTCTCGTATTTCTTTAAACTGGTATTATTATTATTATTATTATTATTATTATTATTAAGTGCCGTGTCAGACATGTCGGCCATATTCCATCTTCACCTCTTTGATTTATACAGATTGGATATTAGCGAGGTTAATGTGGTCATCAACATTACCACCTGGCAGCTACTGGCTGTTAATACGGTATTTGCAACTGATTCAGCGCGGCGCAACTTATTTCCATTTATACATAATTAACGTTCATAATTTAAGTATATAAATGTACAAAAGAGCTGCCTCCACCGCCTCATGGTCCCTTGTGTGTCTGTTAGTGCAGAAATGTGAGTCACAATATAAAGGTTTAATGGAGTTCCCTGAGGGGTTACGCACATACAGTATATATAATGAGAATAATTATGGGTACTGATTTACTCGAGGTCCAAATGTTTCCTAACTCTGTGTGTGTGTGTGTGAGGGTAAGCGTGAACCTGCAAAATTTCTCCCGCCTGCCAAACCCCCGCAACAAAAAGTCTGACAGGCAGGAAACGGAACGGAGACACTAAACACTCGACATTCCTGTGATCACGGTGCGGACGGAGCACACTGTTAGAAATATACTGGAACCACACAGGAACACGTGGAAGTTACACAAGGGTTAGGACATAAACACAGACTAGGTAGATAACTATCTACGCAACCCCCTCCCCAACACACACACACACGTAGCAGCTGGTTACACAAGTGCTTCGTGATTGGCTTTAGGGGGGCTTGAGGGAGATGAGACCTAAAATAACTTCAAACTCTTAATTGGACCAGAATGGAAAGTTTGGGGAGAAAGCCATTTGAGGAAAGATCAACATTTCCCTCTCATTAATAGATTATAACAACCTTGTGCATTGTTCTGCTCCTCACCTGGACTACTCCATTTGGATGACTGTTATCATTCGAACGTACCTCAGGGAGTCTCTTCAGTACGCTGAACTTCAGCCTCTCGTTGGCATCACTGTTGTCCAAATCTAAACACAAGGAGAGAGGAGAAGGGGATAAGACATGGTGCTAATTTATCTTTTCAAGAAGAGCATACGGGAGGGCTCGCTACACTTCCTCTTTTTGCACTTTTCGTCCAATTAAATGGAGAAAACAGGATTCAGGAGTCTTAAATACGGTCGTCTCAGATTTTCTAGCCGTTCTGCTGACCGACCTGTAGGAACGGACCCGTCGAAATACAAAAAAATAATAAAACCTTGCTTAAGGTAGCCTTTTCTGATGTGGGCCTGGCTCTGAGGTTCATCAACCACAAGGCGAAACATTTGCTCCGTGACACGCCGGGAGTGACAGTCCCCCATTTAAGAAATGTATAAAAAAAAAAATAATGGAAATAAAGACATTTGTGGAATCAAATAGGGATCTATACAAAGGGAAGCATATATTTAAATAAAAATAGAAAAATGAAGCAATTAATGAATACACAATTAATTTGGAAAGCCAATAAACAGATGAATTAATATTTTTACTAATTTATTAATGCCGACATCTATTTTAAATAGTATTTAATGGCGTATACATTTATTTATTGAGTCTTTTAATTTATTTATTCCTAATTATGTCAGCTTCTGTCCTCCATAGAGTGACTAATAAGGTAAAGGTTAAGTGCTTTATTTGTCACAAAACAACATATACTATACATTATACAACAGAATTACATGGTCGGATGGAGGGTTAGTCCTGAGCCGCCGCAGCCAAGCGTGCTGCCAATGTGGGCCAACCTGACCCGGCGCCTAGCACGCATGTTTTTGATGATATCCAGAAAACAGATGAGGCTTCATCGCCATAATACAAATATGCTTCAGGCCACCGTTACTGCAGCTGCTTCACCTGATTATCTTAACTGCCCCAGATGTAGCACAACTGTCACCACAGGCAGAAGTCGTCGCAACGCTAGTTGTGTGGATGCAGGGACGGTAAATGTCAGTCTGCAGACGGGGCTGACTGGTTGGTCTACCGCTTTGGTAGCGCGACCTGTTCAATATTTTGTTACACAGAACCACCTCAGAGGTCAAAAGAGACTGTTTGGTAGGTGCTTTCAAAAAATACATGGCAGATGATTGGATGGAGCTAAATTTGGCCAATAGCTGTTCCTCATAGGACGCTGACTGAACCAACCAGCTGCTGTTTGGCTACATGAGAGGTAGAGTTTGCAACAACCTCCTGCGTCCAGACTAAAATATCCAGGCAACTACTAGATGTATTACAACTGACATTCATGGTTTGTGATCTCCTGCTTTTTCCTCTTGTTCCACTGTGAGTTTTTTTTGTTGATGTCTTCACAACTTCACAACTGACTTCCATGAAATTTGGCACAGATGTTCGTATTCCCCTGTAAATTAATCGTAATAACTTTTGTGATCCTTTGATTTTGTCTCTAGCTCTGTCATCTGGTCCGAGTTTTAAACACCTCATCAGCCTCAGCTTCTCTTGTGCTAATCAGCAAGTGTTAGCGTCCACTACGTTCACCATCTTAGTTTAGCTGTTACTTATGTGGACTATGAAAATGTGTCATGGGAAAAACCTGAGAGGTCAGAACTCAGAGTGGATGAATTGGGGTGACAGCAGGTTTGTATATCCTTTCAATAAGTACACACTTGCCCAACTAATTACCCCAAATACAAAAAGATTAAACAAAGAGAGTGACATTTGATTAATCTCTGGGGAGAAGTGTCACGTAAACCTTTCTCACTTCAAAGTCTTGAAAGATCCCTTTAGCTCACTTTGAAGTTACCGCTTTAAATAATCACTACATCTTCCAGGATCTTTGTTTGTTCGGTTCATGACAAAGGACCAAACCAAGAGTACCGATGAGGGCCTGATATTTTTGGTTCAGTTGATCTCTGTGCCAAGTCGCAATGTTCAACCTTTGAACAATGCACATTCCATGGAATGAAATCAGCACCAAGACTTACACAATATCAGTGACTTTGAGTGAGGCCCCCCAAATCCCCTAAACCCCTAACCTGCCCTCAACTCTTGATACAAACAATGAGAAAACATGTGTTTCGTATTTCATGTGTTGAACTAGTAATGTAATAACTCAGAGAAGTCAGATAACTTGGTCTACTGCTGGCCACAGCTCTACAGTGTGACCTGTTTTTAAAGGTTTAGTTTAACGTTGTTTCCCGATATATATTTTTTCTGCATGTACAGGTGGCAGCAGATTTATTTATTTAAGTGAATAGATTTGTATTTATCTAATTTTTGCGTCCCAGCTATATCGAATAAGAATGATGCTTGGCCTAGACCCAGATAAGCAGCAGAAAGGTCAATGAGACTCCTAGCTAGCTTACTTATGTTTAGCTAACATGCTTTGTTAGCTAGCAGGTTAATTGGACACAAGTGAATTGAATTGAATTGAAAAAATTGAAAAGTGTGTGGAGAGCAAAAACACAAATCCAGACAACACACTAATTCAGAGCAGGTGTCGGGTGTGTTCACACACAACATGAACACATAAATTATACTCACACCAGATTACCAATTTCTGTCTGTGTTGTTGATGTACACGATAAAATGCTCAAAGCAGATTTGCAGTTCGCAGCTGGGAGTAGTTAAACTTGTGGGTGGCAATGGGACGTTTCCAAGAAGATCCAGAAAAGACATTTTGCATTCTGTCTGTGAAGTTTAAGTGCAATTTGTAAGAAAGTGAAGTGAAAGTCACAGTCCCACAAACATCAGCAGATTCTGATGCACTATCAGTTCCTGTCCTGATGCTCCAAAAGCTGTTAAATATGCAGATTTTTGTGGTATATTAACAGTAAATACTCAATGAGAAGTTGTGTTTGATAAAAGCAGACATTAAAATTAAAACAGGCAAATCATGAAATAAGATTAAAATTTAAACACTGAGTCCCTGTAGAAGAGCTGGTCATAAATGAGCTAGGACTGTTTCTGGGGTATTTCCTAAAGTAGTTCATACAGGTGATATACAGGTCAGACTGTGGTTAAGGTAAAAACATCAGATTAAAAAGAAAACCTAATAGCATTAGTTTAAAAGAAATGGCACAGATGTTCGGCCTAATAAACATCCCCAATAACATGTATTCAGTGAAAGTAAACAAGAGTGTGTGAACAGCCACGCTGGCAGCTCTCTGCGACTGTACCACACTACAGTCGTGCTTTGTCCTATAAATGCTAGTGTCACGCTAACATGCTGATGTTAAGTTGGTGTAGTCAAGGGAAAATACGTACATTCATTTCTTTACTTTGATGAAGTTCTTGACTTTTCCAAAACATGACCGAAGCTACAAATCGTCAGGCCGGAAAGCTCTATGCGTGGATTGGATTTTAAAAGTATGACGACAGAAATAGAGTTTGACAAAAGCATTCTTTAGCCTCATCTGCCAAAATCTAAAGAGCTCTTAAAGACCTCCAGAAAAAAAAAAAGACATGGATGCCTTTGAGGTTGGCAAGACATTAAGAAAATATGTTGAAAATAAATCATTCCACGGTAAAGAAAATCAGCTCCAAGTGCCATAAATTCAAAGTGCCAGATCTCACAATAAGAAAGAGGTTGCACGACTTTAACCTGCACGAGAGGTGTGAAGGAAAAAGCCTTTGCTGTCCAAAAAGAACTTCAGTAAAACTTTACCAGTGAACATATAGGCAGCTCAGACCTTTTGGAATAGCGCGTTCAAGACATACAAGTCAAAGACAGAGTAACAGTAGACATGTTGAGTGCAGACTAAAGATGGCTATGCAGGAGACGGACCTAATGCCAACTGTGACCATGGAAATCACATGGTTTAGGTTGCTTCACTGCATCCAGGACTGGGCAACTTGTAATAATTGATTCAACTGTTGATAGGGCATCATGTCAAAGACTGATTGATAAAGATAGTGAGGGGGCATCTGTCTTGAACTTTACCTCTCAACTAGATAAAGATCCATAGCACACTAACTGATCCAACAAGTCAGGCCTTTATGGTCAAATAGCTGCTAGAAAACCACTACTAAGGAAAAGCAACAGGCAGAAGAGATTTGTTTGAGTCAAGAAACACAAGGAATGGACATTAGACTGGACATTAGACCAGTGGAAATCTGTGCTTTGGTCTGATGAGTCCAAATTTAAGATCTTTGGTGGTCTCAGATGGTCTCTACATGCATGGTTCCAACCATGAACCATGGAGGAGGAGGTGTGATGGTGTGGGGGTGCTTTGCTGCTGACACCGTTGGAGATTTATTCAAAATTCAAGGCACACTGAACCAGCATGGCTACCACAGCGTCCTGCAGTGACATGCTATCCCATCAGGTTTGCGTTTAGTTGGGACTATTATTTATTTTTCAACAGGACAATGACCCCAAACACACCTCCAGGCTGTGTAAGGGCCATTTGACCAAGAAGTAGAGTGTTGGAGTGCTGCACCAGATGACCTGGTCTCCACAGTCACCTGACCTAAACCCAACGAGATGGTTTGGGATCAGATGGACCGCAGAGTGAAGGCAAAAGGGCCAACAAGTGCTCAGCATCTCTAGGAACTCCTTCAAGACTGTTTCAGGTGACTACCTCATGAAGCTCATCGAGAGAATGACAAGAGTGTGCAAAGCAGTAATCAAAGTAAATGGCGGCTACTTTGAAAAATCTAAAATATGAATCATGTTATTTCACACTTTTTTGTTTACTACATAATTCCATACGTGTTTATTCATATTTCCAATGCCTTCAAGGAGAATCTATAATGTAAGTAATCATGAAAATAAAGAAAAACCATTAAATGAGAGGGTGTGCCCAAACTTTTGACTGGTAGTATACATTTGACAGCACAGAAGCCAGCAACAAATCTTCTCAAATGCACACCCCACCAGACCACAAACCACTCGTCTGATACATATAACAAGCTAAAGCCTTTCACAGAAACAACAAGGTCACACAGTGTGAGCTCGACGCAAGAGAAGAGGCATCTCCACCTGTCAGATTTGCTTAAGACTCATCACTTCTTTATCCTTTCCCTTCAACTCCACAATGACTGTCAACGGCAGCATCAACAGATCCTCGGTGGACACCTCCGCCTCGAATTCCTCATTGTACTCCTCGATACTAATACCCTGGGACATCCTTGCTGGTGTGGTTATTGTAGTCTGTTGTCTGTTTGGTATTCCTGCTAACATCGCCGTGATAGTCAAACTCAGTCGGCATCTGCGCGGCTCCTCCATCTCGCAGCGCCTCTTCTTCCACCTGGCGCTGTCAGACCTCTTCTGCCTGCTCTGCTTGCTGGTCGGCATGGTCATTTTCTACAATGGAGTACATTTAATTGACGGAGCCTGTCGGTTTATCTTTTACTTATTTGTGTTCTGCATCAACTCAAGCCTAAATATTCGGGTGATGATCAGCATTCAGAGGTACCACCAGGTATGAAACTACCAATTTGTAGAAAGATGATTTAAACAAAGAACATTAAACTTACGCCAGGAAAATTTTCAATTTGCAGACGATGCACAACTTCCTTTAAGTTGTAAAACTCAAAGCTCAAAGACGTCTTAACTTCCATTTGACTTGGCATACATTGGCATGAAGTTACCCACTTATATTTTTCAGGATTGATTGACACCACTGACAAATAAACCTGTTCCCACTAGGTGGGATGATGTAGGTTCAACATCCATGAGCATTAGAGCAAAGACATAGAACAGCAGATATCAAACTAAAATTGTCCATTTCATTTCCCAGGTTCTTCAACCCCAAAAGTGGGAGAAGGTGGACCGGACATGGCAGCGTGTTTTACTCTCCTCTGTGTGGATACTCGGAGGCCTTATGGCTCTTCCAGTAGTGTTTTTTCTGACAGCGAAATACAAAGACGGAAATCCTACTGACGTTTACTCATGCAAGAATCAGAGGATGGAACCAATCCTGGAAATGATCTACATTGTTTTTGTAGTTTGCAGTCATCTCGTCCTGTTGTCCTGTTACGTACTGCTGGTCAGGGGGGTCCATCGAACACAAATGTCTAACAAGAAAAAGCCAAGGGTTACCAATCTCTTCATACGAATCATCTTAGTCTCCCTGGTCGCTGGCTTTTTACCTCTCAGTCTTCGCTTGCTTTATGTGACTGCACGTCTCAGAGACCATGGCGAACTGCTTCGTATCAGCCGGATGCTGATGTTTATGGAATGTTTTTACTTTACCATTCATTGTATGAATCCATTCCTGTACTTCTTCGCCTCTCGACATCAAAGGCAAGACAGATCCACTACGAAAAAGAGACTCCTCATGCCTCTTAATGACAGCTCCTAATATGCTCCCTGAATTATGAATGGCTTCACATTTTCAGCACCTTCATACTAATGAGGCTTGATAGACATTAAAATGGAGGGGAACGTATGGCCCCGTTTGAATTTATCAAGCAATTTAGACTCAATGTATCAACTTAATATAAATACAGAAATTTCCTTGACATGTTTTTCAAGTGGTGTGTCTGTTGATTTCTATATCTTCTGTATATCTATCATATATATATTATATATATATATAAATGTATTAGTTACTGAAGTTCTAAATTCCAAACTATTATTTTATGCAATGCTGTACATTTTACATACACTTTGGCCTTTTCTTGTCTGTACAGAAACCACGTAATGTACAAAGACATTCTAGGCTCGTAAAACAGATAAAACATGATTGTTTGTTTTTCAAGAGGCTAAATAAAAAGAACATTCTACAAACAGAAACTTGTGATTTGCGACAAACTTAACTGGCTAAATGAAAATCGAATGTATCTAGCTTCTTAGTTTAAATCTTGTTAGCTGTACCCAGTGTCTACCAGCTGCAGAGAATGCTAGCTAGTTAGCAGACCCTAGAGATGTTAGGTAGCAGACACTACCTAGGAAGCTAGGTGGTTAGCTAGTAGACTTTACTTGCCATACTTGCGATGCTTTAAAGTATCTATTATCACACTCCAAATGGCAATGCTAATTTCACCACCTCAGTTTGGCATGCTAGCTCTGCTAATTAGCAGTAAAAGCTGTACAGCTATGGCTAATGTGTACGCCATTAGTAATTTTGGTAGCTAAACTGATATTTTGACCAGATGTTAGCACTGGATGTTTATAATGTTTATAAAGTGGAAAAATTTGATTTTAAGATTGGACTTTGGAGTGAGTGTTTGTATATGTTCCACTGATGAATGCATATTAAAGTCTTGCAATTAATAGGATTCAGAACTGGGAATCTTATAGGGACATTACCACCACACTACAACTATTTTTCTTTCCAGACACGGTAAAACTGAGATGAAAAAACATTCAACTGACCCACAATGTCACACAGGTGATCCAGTTTTGAGCTCTGAGAAAAAAATACACCTGCAGTCACTACTTATTGCCACAGGGGTCGCCAAAGAGAACAAAACGGAGACCTAGGAGATTGCCACCTTGTGTTATTTTTTACAATTTAACCATGAAGGGGGATACCAGTGTACCAAATTGAATCCTATTAATCCATACAACATTAATGAGATATTTAACTCAAAAGCTTGTGGTTGTGAAACAGCAAATATCAGGCCATCAACAAAGTCAGAGGGATTCATCCTCTGGGGATCATGACTGTCAAATCTGGAACAAAGCACTGTCCTACATTCATTAATGTATTTTTTCCTTGTGTGTACCTTTCATGAGACGAGACACAAACGTTTCGGTGAGCTGCAGGAAACCGTGGTCAATGTACTGAAGAAAGGTGTGATGAGGGAGGCAACGCACAGCAAACACTGCAAAGAGTGTGTGATAGCCTGGAGAGAGAGAGGAAGGACATATAAAAAAAGAGAAAGTAGGACTAACACACTCACATTGGCAGGGCCTGCATTTTAGTCCATGTTAATGTTTACCACATGCTGCACATGACTCGCATATAAGCGTGCCAACATTTGCTAATTAGCTCTGAAGTCCTGTGTTTTCCTTTCATTTACCGAAGGGAAACGGACTCCGTGTGCCTGCTGTGTTACAACTTCACTTTCAAATGTGCACACACTTACACCTGCAGCATCCGTGTTGAGGGCGTGCTGCCTTGCTGCGGGGCATTTCTCATTTCCTCTCTAATTCCTGGATACTTTAGGATGCTAACCCACAAACTTTTACTCCTAAGTACCATGGAGGCTTATGCAACAAACACTGGAAAATGAATTAAAATGATTGAAAATGTATTCATACTCCACTTTTCCCATGTCTGCACAACATGTTTAACATATTTCTGGTTATATTAGTGCAAAAGAGAGCACGTCTGTCGTCCCTCAGTGCAAACACGCATTGTTATTCCAGCCGAGACAGAGACAAAGTGGATTCTAATAACTAGAAGTGGAAGAGTGTGCGTGCACGGTACCAGGTGGGAGGGGCAGGCAAAGACTTCGGGTGGATTCCAGGATCTTAAACATGAAGTGAAACACGGACCACTCAGCTGGACTGCCGCGCTGCATCCTGAAGTACACACACACACAGAAGAAAGTTTCATGGAATGTTATGTAACGTGAGCACACCCATAACAAAGGGTCATCCACAGTTTACACATGTGGAAACCCACACTGCGGGGAGTGACTGGGGTTTGGAGCACACATGCCTGCAGATGAACTCACACGTTCGGTCAGCACTTTATACTTTACATTAGTTGGAAACGTGACGTTAAAGGAAAGAGAGAAAGGCTACTCACAAGCAGAGAGCACAAGGGCCGATTTTGTACTTGAGCCAGACTGACTCCAGCATGTGTCTGATGAGCTCCAGCTGAACACACAAAACACACAGACAAAACATAAGTGCTTTGAGAATGAGATGCTTGATTAGATTCAAATTAAACTGTTTATTTTTTGTTGTAATACAGTTCAAATCATAAGACAAGACGAGCATTTCATCTGAAGAACTGGGAAACATTCTACAAATATATAAATAAATAACATCTTTGTGGAAATGTGCAGCTGTTGTATGATCAGTTTCCTCACTTCCCTCTTTTTTTCCCCCACTTCTCATTTTCATTTCCAGTGAACAAGAGCAGTGGCGTGCGTCAGCACGTGTTTCGGCATGCTCGCGCTCTGGGACTGTCATTTCGACACTCATTTGTCTAAACCCTGGGTCATTTGAATGCGCACGACCCGTCCCGATCCTCCCCTCTGATCATGAAACACGCACGCTTATTCTTCTTTCCACAGATGACCACTCTCTCATCTCCTGTGCAATAACAGGAAGATCATCTGCCTCGTTCACATCCTGTACACCAGCGTGAAACCCTCCACTGGCCCCCGCAAACAACTGTATCCTCCTGTGACCTTGGGGTGTGAATTTCAGTTAGCTTCACTTATGTAACAGAGCAGACCAAAAATAAAATAAAAACCAACCCTGAGAGGGGTGGAGACATGTTTTAAAAAAACACTAAAACAAAGGATTTTCAAACTTTCAGTGTCAGTCAAGATTTAAATATATAAATGTCAAAATGAAGTAACAAAGTGATTATTGAGCGTATGACCCACTGATGAAATTATGTAAAAAAATCATCAGTGGGTTAACAATATTAAGAACTAGGTGTCTGTGGAGACATTCCTGGCAAAATCAAAGGCATAACAGTCATCTTTCAGCCAGAGAGGGTAGGCAGAGCAACATTCAATCACAATGTCATGCAGGCTACGTTATCTGGCTCGAACATACCTGCAGTGGTCTACCACTTACTGCCACAGGTGCCGCCAAAAACAACACATTGTTCAGATTGCCAATTGGAAAGCTTTTAAAGGGGAATTACCGTTGTTTACAAACTGGACCTTATTTCTGGCATAAAATACGATCGTTTACTCACTTATATAACTTTGGTGTCATTTGGAGTCGTTCAGACGATATTTAGATCCAGCGGAGCGCCGCGTATATCCATATAATGGGAGTGACTGGGGCACCGAAAGGCAACCTCTAAATAACGCATTATCTGCCGCGAAACTCATTCATTTCACCGATATTTTGTTATGATACGCTCGTGCTATTACCTGTTACCTGTGATCTATTCCCGGACGTGCAGCGGTTTGTTGTTCTTTGGCCAGCTGTTCCTCTCCCTGCCTACGCATCCGCCTTTCAGCGAGCTCCTCATCCGTATACTCTGGCTCAAAACAGTAAGGATGTCCATCATGAACAAAGTCGTCGTCCACAACCTCAGAATCGGTGAAATGAACGAGTTTCGCGGCAGATAATGTGTTATTTAGAGGCTGCATTTCGGTGCCCCAGTCACTCCCACTATATGGATATAGGCGCCGCTCCACTGGATCTAAATATCGACTCCAAATGACCCAAAAGTTATGTGGGTGAGGAAACAATCGTATTTTATGCCAGAAATAAGGTCCAGATTGTAAAAAACGGTAATTCCCCTTTAATATTACATAAAATAGTGTTTATTTGTTTCTCCATTGTTTAATTTGTTTCCTGTTATATAAAAGTATATATATATATTTGTTTTTTGTTTTTTTAGCATACAGTATTTGAGTGTATTTCTTTCTGTATTTATCTTTTCCTTGCATTTTTTTCCTCTTCTGGCAATACAGATTAAGAAAGTAGTGCTCTTCTTTAGTATATGACTGTCACACTAGTCTGTTACCAGTACGAACTGAACGTTTCGTACATTTTAACATTTATTCTCTAAAACTTCACATTCATTGTTTCTAAAGGTGTTGACTTCGCCAGCAAAATGAATTATTCACTTCTATCTTTCCCAACTGGTATCTCTATGCTGATGTAATCAAGAAAAAAAACAAAACCCGCATAATTATGTTTTTCTGCTGGAAAACAGTCCAACAAAAGGCAAACAAGTGAACTGAAGATACAGTAATCCCTGTGTGGCTTCTAACAGAATAAAATCCAGCGATCAGTGATTTGTCTTAATGAGACTTGGCCTGACAACAAACTGGATTTACTCAGAGTTGGTCTCCTGCTAACAAATAATTTAATAACCTTGGGTACAGAGCAACTTTTCATGTGAATAAATAAATGAAATTTGTTTAATTAATTTTAGCATGTATCCTTGCTTTTTAGTAATTTGATAAATTGTTTTTTTCGCCTTGACTTTTGCCGTGTTATAAAAAGGAATGTTTCTCAGATTTTCTATAGCAACATGGTCGGGAAATAAATAACTGCGACAATAATGTAACATGTAGCTGGAACCTATCATAACAGAGTTCCCTGCCTCTTAAAAGCGGTAATCCATTTTCACCCCCCAACTTCTCCCCTGTGTCAGCCCAACCATTAGTCTCAATAAGCACAAACGAGAGGGGGAGATGTTCTTTATTTGCAGAAGGGAAGTCAGCCTTCTTTGGAGGAGTACCACCCTGAGTTTTTAAAGCATGAGTCAGCTTGATGTGGGAGCACATCACCCAGCAAGTGAGTTAGCCGACTGATCTTTAAGTAATACGTCCCTCAAGGCGGTTTCTCGTCAATCCTTGGATGAGCATATTTTAAATAAGTCTTTTTCACTTCCCCGCAGACAAATAAATCTAATAACAGCCTCGTTTGTCTGATTCCTGGCAATGTCAAAGGGATTACTGACGCGCCTGTTTCTATTAGTTTCAATTTGAGTGTGAAGACGCAGGTTACAACTCATGAGCCGTCAACTGATCCATCCGCTATTTTTTACTCTGTCTTTTGAAAACGTGGCGCATCCTGCTTTCTATTCAATTCCAGCCTTACCCTTGGCCTGATTTAATACTGTTGTGTTGATGTATGCTGTATGTCTGTTTTCAGTGGAGGGATTTACCTCCCAGGAATACTAAAAAGCGGTGTTACACAACCAGGATCCTCTATAGGGGAACTGAAACAGAGAATGGAGAATGTTTATCCTCTGTACAAGTGGTATATAGCTCATTACAAGGAAATTTAGTCGGTGTTTTCATTAGTAACAGTCACACACGTGGGAATAGCACCGCGGTACATTGTGGAAAATTAGTTTTCTAATGGAAAGTGAGAGGAGAAGATTGATATTAAGTGGCTGTTAAAGGGATAGTTCATTTTCTTTGAAGTGGGGCCGAACTGGTCCATAGTCGGTATATTACCTGCTTTAGAAGTGCAAAGAAGCACATAATTTTAGCCAACTAAAAAAAATGAAGCAGTTTAGGCAGAACTGAAGTCATTATGTTGCTTTTTTTTCAGAGCAAGCAGACTGCATTGAGGAAAACCTAATCTTTCATGGCAGCACACAGCAGTTGCTGGACTGCTCTTGATCGTTTACTTGGTTTGTGTTAATTTGTGAGTGTGGTGTTTTAGTTTGGACCCAAATTAAAACACCCAAATCACACAACAGGACTCCAGCAACGCTCGTGTTTTGCAGTAAGGTAAAATGACTGTTTTTGTGAATGGAGTCTGGTGGAGATTAAACATCTTCAATTACCTATCACAAACAAAGCCAATGGTAAAGAATAGAGGTTACGTTAAATTGCTAAAATAAGTTTCGCAGCTGGCGGCACAGTGGCGTGGTGGTTAGCACTGATGCCTCACAGCAAGAAGGTTCTGGGTTCGAATCCATGTGCGTGGAGTTTGCATGTTCTCCCTGTGTCTGCGTGGGTTCTCCTCCCACTGTCCAAAGACATGCTCCTTAGGTTCATTGGTGATTCTAAATTGGCCGTAGGTGTGCTTGTGAATGTGAACGGTTGTCTGTCTCTCTGTGTTGGCCCTGCGATAGATTGATGACCTGTCCAGGGTGTACCCCGCCTCTCGCCCGATGACTGCTGGGTTTTCGTGTTCACCAAACTGTAGTCTCTCCAACCACCATCTACCGTAGGTAATGCACTGACTAGATAATTGACTCATACACCCCACTGCAAAGAAACCAAACTATCCCTCTGAATATAAAGCTAGTCAGGGTCTGATCAGCTTTGATTGGTAAGGACTGGAAACAAACATCCAGGCTCTGTCAAAAGGCAGCATAACATATCTGACATCAGATATCTGCATCTTTTACAAGACTTCTGCCTTTTGTTGTGTGTCCTTTGAATCAAACGCATTGACGTAGAGATTACTGACTGAAAATAAAATATAGATTAAGAGTGGAAACCAGAAAGAGAATGCGGGAATGCTTTTGTCAGCACTTGCAGACTTTCTCTCTGGCTACACAGAGTTACATCCCCAGCGGCCTAAAATAGGGCAAACTGTGAGGCAGAAGGAGCCTGAGAGACAAAACCCAGGGTGGAAAAAGTCTCCAAGTCACTCACTGCTAAATCATTACTTTTTAAGTGGGGTTTACCCGTTGAACAAGCATATTCTGTAGAAGACACAACATGCAGCGCTGCCAATTGGCTCGTATTATTCCTTCCAGCTGGAGCATAGTGGCTGTCATTACACACTTGGTGGATACACAAACCTAAAAGAGAGTCTTTGATGGGTTTACGTCTAAACCAGAGAGAAGGAGAGAGCCGGTGTTTGTGTTAAGAGAGGGCTGAAAAGAGCAACCTGAAGGCTTCCAGCAACATCTCCTAAGTGTCAAACCGTTTAGTCAAAGTGGAAAACTCGCTGCCTTCTCTATCGAGCGATCTTCGCTGTGAGTCACTTAACCTTCCCAGGAAAGAAGAGTAAGGGCGAACATTAAACAACTTCAAGAGCTACGCTGCTCTGCATCTTGTGAGGGAAAAAATAAAATAAATGGGGCCGTTAAGATGTGCAGACCTCTCTCTTTATCTGTGACCAACACAAACACACACAAACACACACCCACAGTTTACCAACCAGTTTGGCTACGTAGTTGACAACCAGTGAGTCAATCTTCTTCTTCCCCAGTCGAGGCAGGTGTCTGTTGAGGTGGTCTCGGAGCTTGTCAACTGTCTGCAATGCAGAATACACCCAGTTACTATTTTTGGTGGATTTATAATACATACAGTGTGTGTTTGTGTTTGGCTTGGAGAGAAAGTTTTAAGCGTACAGTTGCAGTGCACTCAGCAGGGTCAAACTGAGTTCAAGAAAAAATTGATTGAGGTGAGGAGAGGAGTGGAGAGGGGAGGCAGATTTCATTGACGGGTGATGAGCACAGAAGATGAGTAAAGATCAAAAACTGGGGACGGAGTCGGAGGGAAGGAAAGAGAGAGAGGGGTGAAAAGAGACATGAATGGAAGGAGCGATGGAGGGAATTAAGAGGGAAAGACACGACAACTGTGTCATTCTAAGAATAGCCGAGAGACTCCCAGCGTCTCCACTGAACTCCATTAAGCTGAGGCTATCTGCTCTTTAAAAAACTATGCTGAGCACAGGGGAAACCGGAGGATATGAAATTGTCCATCAAACAGCGAACAGTAAGAAAAAAAAAATAGCAGGACAGGGACCTTAAGATGCCCTTTTTTTTTAAAGCGTCGACTCATCTGAAGCGTAACAGGGGCTTCGCCTTAAAGGATGACTATAGAGGGAAATAATCGGTTGTCAGCATTTCACTACAGATTTTTTTTAGTGGTCTATACATCAACTCAGGTTAGAGGAAAAATCCACCTCCAGGAGCTGTGAAGCAGTAGTATATCAACAATCTGGGACACTCTGCCGCACTTTACAATGAACTGCTTTACCATGAACACACATCATCCACTTCACCTACAGTTGGTGAAAGTGAAGATAATTATTCAACCAGCAAAAAGGATGTCAGCGCCGGCAGTGTATCTAAAAAGCTTCTGATAAACAATCAAGGCTATGACTGTGTTTCTTTATTTCCTGCTTCTGCCCTTTGGTTTTGAGTGACAGGACGTTGTTGGGAAGCTGAAGGGCTTTTGAAATATGAATGTATTGTCGTGACAAACTGAATGTGTGAAACTTTAAATAAATGATTCACTTGGCGTGAGGGTTTTCGAGGTTTTCCACAAAGCAGAAGTCTGAACAAAACTCATGAAGGGTTGACGCAGGCACCCGAACAATACCGAAAAACTGAAAATTGACATTTTTACACATGGAACATGGGATTTGCTCCCAGGCAGAACACTGTTATTTCCAATTTCTGAGTTGTCTGCACGTCAGAATCAAAGTTGTAGTCTAGTTGCCGGGTTTAGACACGAGATGAAATCACCATGTTAAATAACTGGATTGTTCAGACAGGTGGGAGTTCAGAGCTCTGCAGGGATTGTTTCAGCGTCTGGTTGGTTTTCTCCAAGTGCCAGGAGTGACTTCGCCAAGAAAACGCACCTTTTATATAATTTAAGCAATATTACTACTTACACCGATCATGCATAACATTATGACCACCTCCCTAATATTGTGTAGGTCTCCCTTGTGCCTGCAAAACAGTTGTGACTAATCAGAGAATGGACATGGTCCTTCTGAGGGTGTCCTGTGGTGTCTGGCAACAGGTTGTTGTTAGTGGGGGCATTTGGGTCCTATGGGTTGAGGGGAGGGGCCTCAGTGGATCATCCCACAGATTCTTGATCAGTTTATTTACTTGATCAGTAAATTTGGAGGCCAGGTCAACACCTTCTGCTGTTTTTCATGTTTTTTTTAGTTGTTCCTAAACTGTTTTTCTGTGTGAGTCTGTGTCAGGCTGCATCCTGCTGGGGATGGCTGCTGCCATCAAGGAGTGTCATTGCTATGGGGTGGGGGTGTCTGGTCTGGTCTAGGTGGGTGGTATATGTCTAGGTAACATTGTATTGTCACAACATGGTCAATGTTATTTGATATTCGAGCTTGCTATGTCCACTGGCGACCAACGCTTTAGCAACAAAGCAATGAGTAGCAACCAGGCTTGGACAATCAAACCAAAACATTCTTGGTGATTTTACGGTGAACTCTCCCTTTAAGTTCGTTCGTTTAAGTAACATCCACACGAATGCCAGGTCCAAAAGTTTACCAGCAGAACGTTGTATTGTCACAAGATGGTCAATGTTATTCACTTCTCCTGTCAGTGGATTTAATGTTGTGGCTGTATGTGAATTTACTATCGCTACTATGGATCTTTGTGCACTGGGTCTTTTTAAATATGAAGTCCCCAAACTGTTCCCATGAATGTTGTGGCACACATTTCCTAAAATGTCATTCTGTTGCATGAAGAGTTATTTTAAGATGTCCTAAAGGCCCCGAGGCTCACACTCCAACAAACACGTTTTTGATCACTCGGTGTGCTCCGTATGTTTGTGTGCGTTGGAGTCGTTAACTCACCAGGCCTATGAGTGCCCTCTGTTGATGATCCTCTTCCTGGAAAAGCGGCACCAGCTTCTTATCTAGAAGAGACCAGGCAATAGTGAGAGTGCCCACATAAAAGAGGCGTTTGAAGAAAGCTTTGATGCCGCAGCTATGCTCGAGTGAACACCGCAGGTAGCCTCAGGTGTGTCAGCGCAGTTACATCATTAAATAGACCATCAGAAGAAATGGAAGAGACCAAAAACTCTTGACTAGTTTATTGCTTTAATAAAAAGAACATGACTTGATTCTAAGACATTATTAGATTCTACTGGTGTGTTTTCCCTTTAAAAATACATCCCAGGCCTGGTGGGTTATGAGGCTGTAACCCTGCTGTGATGTGTGTGTCTGTGTGTGAGGGAGATAGTGTGTATGGGCGCTTCAGTTGTTTTATGTCAGTCACACAAAAGTGGGCCACGATTCGGCTTTTAGATGAATTATTACACACTTGCATACACAAACCATCTTTTGATCACTGATACACAAGGAGCTGGCTTTTTGATGTTACGGTACAGCATGTTACAGATTTAAATAGCACGCTCATGGAGAAACTTACTTGCAGACTGTGCTGCAAGAGTCAGTGAATGCCCGTCAAAGTAATCAACTGTTAGAAAAGTGCATAATTAGTGATGCTCTTATTCACAGTGAGTAGTTTCGGCGGTCTCTTAGATAACGTACCCAGACTCAAAGCTACAGATCAGCTCACTAGCTCTTCACATGTATTTATAAATGTGGTTTCACACACCAACGGAATTAATCATCAACTGCTCTGATAATTCATTCATTTATCGCTTTTCTCTTTTAATTTAAATAGAGTTGACACTGCTGCATAGCTATAGAGATTTTTTTCCTGCTATTTTTATGACTGCCTTAGTGGACCAAATAATCAGAGCTGCAGTGCGAGACTTTTCAATATAAAAGCGTTCAAGCCCTCGCCAAATGAGTACATACAAAGCTAATTAAGATAATCTGTATCAGGTAGATTAGGGGTCTTCAATGTTTTCCAGGCCAAGGACCCCCAAACTGATGGAGAGATGGAGCGGGGACCCCCTACTTATGTATATGTGTATTTAAAGACATTTAAATTCATGGAAAAAATTGCTAAAAAAATGTCTAATCAACCAAAACTTTCACGACCCCCCTGCAGTACCTCCGCGGACCCCCTGTTGAAGACCTCTGAGGTAGATCATCACTTTTTTTGCAGTACAAAATGCTCAAAACAAATGATCTATAGCCAGCACTAAACTAGATCTCTACACTTTGCGCCATTTCAGTCGTTGCACGCAACAGAAATTGTGCAAACGTCTAAGCATGTTTGATGACATGCTAGCAGTTTACGACCATGCTAGTGGCTCTGCGAGGCGGGGTTTGGGCACAGTTGTGAGCTAAATGCTAAATTCTAAAAGTAAAAAACGCTAATGTACTGATGCTACGTGGTTAGTCATTCATCATCTTAATTTAGTGTGTTAGAATGCTAACTTTTGCATCGATAAACCAATTTTTTTCAAGATGACGCCGCTATTTACATTTATTATACTGCATATATTATTAATATTGTTAGAAATCATGAAAATTATACAGTAATCCATCCAGTAGCTGCTGGATCAACAGTATGAAGGGTCCAACAGAAACTTTTAAACTAATCTGTGTCAGGGAAATCCCGTCTTTTTTTTTTTTTTTTTTTGCAGTAAAATTATTTTTGCTCAAAATAAATCATCTATAGCCAGCACTAAACCAAATCTCTACACTTTGAGCCATTCCAGTCGTCGCACACCGCAGAAATTGTGTAAACACGTTTGATGACATGCTAGCAGTTTACGACCATGCTCATGGGTTTGGGCACAGCTGTGATGCTAAGTTAGCATGCTAAAATGCTGAAAGCTGATGCTATGTGGTTAATTTTTCATCATCTAACTATACTATAACACTACTATTCACTATTATTATACTGTATGTATTATTAGCATTATTAGAAATCATGAAAATCATACGGCAATCCATCCAATAGCTGTTGGACCAACAGTATGCAAGGTCCGACAGAAGCTGCTGACATCCATTGCACGATTGAGCTACTATTTAGTTACTTAGTGGATTGGTCAATCTGAACAACATCTGCCACGGTACTCAACGACAAACCCCAACTATCTCCTCTTTCTACACACGTGATATAACACCACACCATAGCCACGTAGCTGCTATGGAAAGAATGAAACAGCTTCTGACATGAGCGCCATCGTCCACGTTTATGGGTCAGTGCAGGGAAAGTGATCGGAATGTCGTGTGTGTGTGTGCATGAGTTAGAAAGCAGGAGGCCATGGGTGCATGAGATGACACACATGGACTAATCGAGGTTTGACACAAAACAGCTGCAGTGAAGTCACGAGAGGAAGACGGGCAGGGGATAAAAGAGAGAAATCGAGAGGGGAGAGGTGAGCACCACACTCCTCACTGTTATGTAATTGTAGCATTCTTCACCTCCTCTCTTGTTCTATATTTTTACACTGTAATTCCTCCCTCTTCTACCTTTCCACCTCCCTCCCTCCCTCCCTCCCTCCCCTCTTCCGCCCCCCAAGATAAATTAGTGTGGCAGTTTTGTTCAGCCAAATTCTCCAGTGGGCATGAAGAATGCACAAACACACTCAGTTACATTATGAGCCCAGGTTTTTGTTATTTATTACATTCACACTTCATGCATTGTGTACCTGTGTTTGTGTGTGTGTGGCATCTCTGGATTTATGTTTGCGAGTGTGCGTGCAGCCCTTACCAAGACTCCAGGTGTCCACCATTGATAGAACTCTACAAAAGAAGAAGAAAAGCATTGTGTGAAAACAATCCCTCATTATAATAAGTGTCTTACTTTTTATACTGTGAGTCAAAGTAGTATAATGCTACAAATATATATATATATATTAAAAACTATAAAGGCAAAAAGTTCACAGGCAGGTTCTTAAGTTTGGCCTGAAGGAAGAGAAGCTAATTTTAAACCGAAAGGATGTTGGTTTGATCCCTGGTACACACAGAGCTGTTTTAAATTCAGAGCAGTGGTTTGTAAAGCTATACAGTTATTTATCCATCCCAGAGTCACTTCAGCTGTTGAGGATTTATACTAATGATCACGCTTTTAATGTAGTTTAATTGAAAGTGGAAATGTTCTATGCATAGAATAAGAAAGGGGGGGAAATCAAAAGTGAAAGATCACACGTACAAAAAGAGCAAAGCATTCCCAGAAGTGAGAGCTCCAGTAACAAAGATGTGACATTTACGTGGTGATCAGACAGAGAACAGACGTTTTTGTTCTTTGAAGTCAGTGTTTTCTGTTTTACGGAAAACTGAACTGCTGCCATCTGCATTTGTGCTCCATGCAGCATTACAAAGAGTGCGGGAAGGCGTTGATATATCAAGGTTCACAAGAGTTCATGGAAAATATAGAATGAAATTTAGTCATTTATTACTTTTTTTTCTTCCTAACAATCCTCCTAACAACTGCTTTCTATGCAAAATTGATTCATATAGACAGATTGAATTCCAATGGAAATGCATTGTGCTTCACATGAAAACATACTCATGTAGATACATATACACATGTATAATATACATGTAAATACAGACAACCAGGGAGGTTAATAAAGCATTTTAAATGAAAATAAAATACAAAATGTGTCAGAACATTGGGGAAGGTTTCCTGTTTGCTTTTAAACACTGTTAATGTTGGAGTCTGTAATCAGCCTGAGTCATAAGGAGATCAAAGAGCTCTGATTGGTCCAGATGAAGTAAGCAGGTGGTCAGACAAGTGAGGAAGGCTTTACAACAGTCCTACCGTAGGAAAACATTTTTTCAGTATCTACCGTGGGCAAGAAGCCTCTGTTGGCTGTAAAATATATATAATGTCTTCAAGGTCTGTGATGAGACACTGAGCTGTCAGGAATAAAAGAAGCTAGAGGGGAGAATACTTCCAGCTGCAAAGGCTTGGCATGAACTACCTCCTCAGATAGGTGAATCAACTGCTGGACATCCATCTTTGATGCAGTAGGATGGTATTTTAACAAGGAAAAAGTGAATATAATTTATATGGTGTCATCAGCATATTGTCAGAAGGGATGTCCCGACTGGTAACGGGAAACTGGTATAAGCAGATCAGTGCAGGTGGCAGGTCCAGGCGTTTTTTAATAATGATCAGGTCGGATCCATATTGGGCTTCAGCAAAGTCCGATCTTTTGTATTTTTTTATTTTTGATCTGCCATAAACCAAAACCACAACCCCCAAAAATCGCCCAAAATCACGCGACTAAACATGTCTGCCGTGTAGAAGGACTTTAGCCTTTATGAATTTCCAGGGGAGAACATTTTGTTTATTTGAGATCGGATTGGATCGGCGAAAAAACCTGAACGAGACATCGCTAACTGACGGTAGCATAGCTTGCACTTATGCAACATGCAGTATTCATATCTGAAGCTACTCCCCGTGTATATGTACAGTTTGTACACTCTAAAATACCATTAGGCATACCTACATATAGGTGAAGTATAGTGCAAGACAGATTTTAGATATTTCCTTGATTTTTGACAACCACTCAGCTTATCCCAAAAACCTAAAAATTAGGGCATAGTGGTAAAAATCCACCCTCCTTTTGTCCTTTATCTGGATAGAAGCGGTGGTGCAGCAGGCCTTTTGAGGTTTCACTCTTTGACCTTACAGTAGAGAAAGCCATGTCATTTTTACAAACTCTGGCACATAGAGCAGAGGTGCGGTCATGCCTTCCTTTTTCTTCCTGTTTCAGGGCTCTGAGCCTGCAGCACATTTCTTTACAAAGCTCCGGCGGGAGGAAGACCTACTTCTTTGTGTTCTCCTCGATGTGATTCATGTGGTTGGAGGGTCTCTGCTCGGACCTCTGGAAGAAGGAACACAGACACGTGATGAAAATAAGCTCCCATTGTTTGACAAAAATCCACGCACACATTTTACCGCTCACAACAGCTAGCATGGTCACACAATTAGCAGTTATCAATTCAACTTATAATGTTGAAATGAGTATTCAGCTGGGATTTAATTAACACACACGAGAGGTTTTCATCTGGGCTTAATCACATACCAGTTTATCCCAGTCGGCCCGTACGTGTGAGGTTCTGTATCTGGGGTTGGGACCGGCGTCCAGGTATTTTGTCCTCTCTGTGTTCCACTGCAGCTCGGACCAGAAACCCTCGAGACTCCTGGCCTGCGCACGTGCATACACAGAAACAAACAGTAACACCACGGTGACAGAGCAAGGACATTGCTGGGAAACAAACTGGGAATAAATGTCTGAACTACGCACGAGCTGACGTAAAAATTGCACTGCTTTACATATAATCAGTCATTTCTGCTGACACTGTATACATAAGCGACTTCTGTGTGTGTAACCCTTATGATTTATGAACTGCTGGTTCTGGAAATGCAATTGCAGTAGCCTTTGCCGTTAAAAAATAGAAAAAAAACTGTTACCTTTCCTTTGAAGACATGTTCAATGTGTAGCTCAGTGGTACAAAATACACCAGGGACCTCCAGCAAACAGGCTGGGACCTCCTAGAAAGCAGTCCACAGTATGTGTAGTAAGTCCTTGCAGAGTTTCCCCCCCTCCGCATATCAATACATAAACAGAGATGCCCATTTGCTTTCCGTGCCTTTATGCATGTGCAAATATATGCAGAAGTGTGAGTGGTACCTTCTTTTCGAGCACAGAGGAGTAAGGCAGGATTTTATCCAAGCTGAGAGACTTCTCATAGCCTATTCTGTACAAGGAGGCTGTGTGAGAGACAGTCAGACAGTCAGAGACGGCGCAGACAGCTTTTAAATGTGGATTTATTTATTTTTTATCCTCTAGTCTAGACAAATCAATTGAGCAGCCTAAAGTAGTAATTTCAGCCTCAATAATAATCCAAAGTTATGCAGGCGTGTGCTCCGCTATCTAATGCAATCACCTTCTCCCTGCATGGGTGATGTGTTTTTAGATATAAAATTAACATCAGTGACTGTTCTTGGTATTTACTTTAACAGAATAAAAGACAGACATGTCAGGACATATTCAATGTGCTCGGTGTCGGCTACCGTGTTTGCACAGTTCAGTGCAAGCTCCGAGCCTCCAAGGTCTCGAAATAACCAATCTTATTTTCTAACACTACAGAAGACCTGTGTGGGTCGCCTGGCACAAGGCTGCAGAGAAAGATTTAAGGGGCCAAACAGAGCTGATGAAAGAATTCAGCTTTGTGTAGACAAGATGTAAGCAGTCTAGTAACCACGGACAAAAAAGAGACACCAAAAGGCAAGAGAGACTCTAAAAGGAAGGAGGAGTGATACTCGGGAGACTCGTGTCCCCGCGCTTCACTGACCTAAAATGAACTCCTGGATCTGATCAAAGGATTCAAAGGTGTTCACGTTGCCACAGAGCCATGTGATAATCTGGAGGCATAATAGAAAAACACAGGAGGAGATAGGAAGTCAGTATTAGGTTACAGCTGTATTACATGTTCATGTCTTACACTTCCTTACATTGAGGACAATCCAGTATGGCTACAACTTTCATTTCATAGGTTAAAGGAATAGTTCAACATTTTGTGGACATTTGCTCAAGTCTGAGCCCTACGCAGAGTTAGGACTATTTTCCTCCTTTTTACATAGCCAATATAATTGTGTGTTCATGTCACGTGACGATAATCAGAAAAAAAGTCTGTTGCCGACTGAGAAAACTTACATGAACGTCCCCCCAAGTCGGAATAACAACTCGAAAGGTTAAGGTAAATGTTGGTACATAACATCAAATTGTTGACGTCATGTCCGTAGAACATAGTGGACACAAGTAACCCTAACCCAAGCCCGACAAAAGCTACAGGTTTGTCGTTTATACGCTGCTTGTCCGTGTCTCACAAGCATCTAACGGCATACTTTGGAGCAAATTCAAATATTGGTCTGGAACTGCTCTGTTGGGAACTGATTATGCTCTGGCAAAGATCTGCCGGGTCAGTCGTATAGTTTTTGGCAGCTTTGGGTGGTGATGGACAGAAGATTCAGTCATACAGGTCATCTGAGCGCCATGGAGTTGAATTTGTTAACAACAAAAATGCTTCTGATTGCTTGTTGACCTATCCATGTGCGTGCAGACATACTTTTTCACGTACATCAGTTAAAACACGTCCCATAATTAAACCCAAATGGCGTGTTACCAGACTGATAAGAACTGAATGTAGCTACGCGAGGCTAGGCATTTTTCATTATCATTATCATGCAGACTGCATGTTAATCCCTGCTGACACAAAAAAACACGAGAAAAAGCAATCAGCTTTAAACGCTCGGAACAAGAAAAGCACCCATGTTGTTTCTACAGCCAGACAAGATGTAAGCACAACAAAGTCGATGAAAACTAATTCTCAGAAAGAGAGCTAAGAGGCTAACTGTATTTAAATAAACAGCTGAATAATTACAGACATTCACGGCTTCAATTATGTTCGGTTTGCTAGCAAATGCCTGTAAACTAATGATATTCCCGTCAGCCTCAGGTGCGGCGTATATTAAGTGCTAATTAGCCTTTTTAGCATGTTAGCATTGTCTGTGAGGCGTTGTTCGCCAAACTATCTTGTTTGGTACAGCGAGCTCTACTTGCAGATAAGAACTTTTGCATCTCCCATGTATAACATTTGCATCAGAAAATATGAAAAATTATTGATGCCCTCAAAGATAGAGACCCTCAGCCTCGGAATCTCACAGCCACAGAGTGCATCAGACTGGAAACTCATTTTCTGCTGCCAATTTCTCTGCTCTTTGAATAAATGTGTTTTTCTTTTTTTTTTTTTTGCCACGAGTCAGTTCGGGGCTCAGAGTTATTAAACAATAACCATTACATGAGGTGGAAGGTAAAAAAAAAAAAACAGAAGACGTAGGAGGAGGAAGAACTTCATTTGCATATGATTCAAACTCCTCTACAAACTCCTGTAGGGAAAGAAAACAACATTAACAGTCTTCTTTATTAAATCCACTCCACTGATGAGGCTGGCCCCATTAACTAAGTCTACAAAGAATACAAAAGTTATGTGTGGTGTCTAATTCCCCAGTGCTAGCTGCACTAATGAAGTTGGTGACTCATTTAACCTCTAAAGAAAGAATTTATTGTAGTCTATGTGAGCAGCTGGAACGTCTTAATTTAAGTGTCATGCTAACAGAGCCTGAGTCACAGTCAGCCCAAATAAAATATCCATCCCTTTCTTTCTGTCTTTGTTATGCTCTGTTCAGATCTCTGCCCCGCGTCTCTCCTCTCATGTTTTATCACGGCATTGTGTCCTTTTCTTTCTTTCTCTTCCTTCCTCCATCCTTCACTTCCAACTCAAGGTCGACACCTAACGCATTTACGTGGCAGTGCAGTAAGGGTGCAGTTCCCACTTCTGTCTGTTCATTTGTCTTAGGTGTACATCCATTTTCCTTTGAGGAAAGCGCCCGGCGGTGGCATTAACGTGTACTTTGTGTTAAAATAGCTTACAGATTTCCCACTTTTCCGCTTCTTGTCCTGCTTTCTCTGCTTGCCCCACCTCAAGGAGAGCTTATTGATCTCGTGACTTCGTTTCCAGCCTGATAATAATCGATAAATATGTGTCTCTTGAGCTTATGTTCTAATTAAAATAAGGATTTTATGTGATACTGCATCGCTGTGGGCACAGATTATGCATTTATGTCGAAAGGCTGAAATCCTACTGTCTTGGTAAATTTGCTTTTACGGTCAATATTTATTCTGGGCACATCTGCACCTTCAGTTCCAGGTTTGGGTCATTTCCCATGTAAACCAGCAGGCAGTGGAGGGCAGCCAGGCGCTGAGGGTCAGTCTTACTGCTGGGACACCTTGAACGAAGGAGATGTACAACAAATTTACCCTTATAGGTATATACAAACACAGAGGCAGCCAGCCAGAAGTCCGGTGCTATATTGTGATGTATGCGCTGTTTTAAAAAAAGCAGGTCTAACTTTAAAAAATGAGAACACAGAATGAGAAACTGGCCAAGACACAAACAGAGAAAAGGAGCCTGTGCTGCATCTTTATCGAGCAAGATGGCTCAATCCACGGCGTCTGCTGGCAAAGAGTCAAGTTAAATTTATTTCCGAATCTCTCTGCAGGTGTACGCACACAAAAATAACTTTTCAAAAGGTGACGTTCCCTTTCCACCCGCCTGCCTCTTGCCTGCCTATATTCCCCCTAAATTCCTCCTCCTCCTCCTCTATGTATATGCATACACACATCTAAATACACACATATAGGTGCTTCATTTCCACAGAAAGTTTTTGGATCAACCCTCACCCAGAACTTGTGCCTGACTGCAGTATCTGCAGCAGGTAGGCTGGGCTCAGCTCGGCAGTGTGGATCCTGCCGCTGGCCAGATCCAGGAGACGAGCGCCCGACTCTCCCTCTGCATGCAACGCTGTGATGTTAGCTGACTGACACTGCAGGTCCAAGTTCCCTTCATGACCTTGACGGCGCAGAAAAAAAAATGGATTATTATTAGAACCGCCTTCTCTTTCTCACAGTCAAACAAACGCTCTGCATTTACACAGATTGAATATTTGAAAGCCAAAACAAGCATACATAGTCGCTGAAAATTAAGAAAACAAACTGGTACATAGTCATCATGCAGCATAGTTTTTTTTTTTTCTTACCAGAGAGGAAAAGGGAGTGACAGAGCATCTCATGCTGCCTGGTGTTGATGCAGTGGAGGAAAAAACCCTGCAGATACACCACGATGTAGTAACCTACATGCAAAAGTAACACAGCATCACTAACAGTGTATATGGTTACACACATTACATCATTTATGCACCATGTACGTGAGATTAAGAAGAAAGGGTAGGAAGTACAAACATGGTTGAATTTATAAGAATTCTGTGTAAGCCGTTATGTGAAGTGATGCTTGTGTTACATGCATGTGCAATGACCTATGGAGATGAAGAGCGGGTGGAGGTGCGCGGCTTTCGGCGGCTGCTCGTCGCCACCACCCAGAGACACTCTGAACTTCTTGCTGCAGTCTGCGGGAAACGAAGTGCTTGAGATGAAAACATTTAAAAAAGAGGCAGCAATAGGTAGACACACGAATTTGGAGGCAACGCACACGCACAAACACACACACCTTTGTGAACTAAAACCACGGTGTAGATCAGTTCCTGTTTGTCTTTCTGAGGCTGGCTGTAGCACACACACATGGTTCCTAAAAGAAAAAAAAAAACGCGGGGCAGTTATCGATTACGCAGCAGATGATAATGATAGAGCAAGTGCATCCGTGACAATATTCAGAAATAATCAACGAGAAATCATTAGCATGCACTAATGCACCACACGATTTTAATAGGACAGCAAAATTAATTCGAGAGATTAGAGAAATCATACAGTCACTTTTATTTTTGAAAGCTGTGATTCCTTGAACAGTAGCCCACATTCATCTTATGGAAGAAAAATTAGTCTGGGTTGTGTGTCTGTGTTGAATCTGGCGTCTGCGGTGACATTCACGCTGTGGCACATTGGTAAGAATGTTGTTTAATGTCACGCAGCGACGACTGGCTGGTGGTCATTAATGTAACTCGGTTCTATGAATACCTGTATTACCTCTACCGGTCGGGAGCAATACAATAGAATCTATTAAGCGTCCAAGACATAGACATAGATTAATTAAACGAAAACGTGAGCGACTGCGCACACTCTGGCTCCAAACTCGCAAGACGCCGCCGCCCGTATCTGCGGGAAAACACCGTCAGCTTGGCCAATGCAAGGAAGAGACGACAAGTTGTCCATAAAAACGTAACTTGGTGCTCACAGGCAGGATTACAGATTACAAAAAAATGATCAACAGCAAAGAAAAACATTGATTTTTCACTTGTGTGGCACTAAAAGATGAAATGGGACTGAAGGACTGTAATCTGTAGGTAATCTCTTGCTTGCACGCCTTGATAGCAGCGTTTAATTACTCTCTCAGCCCGGAGAAGTACCTTGAATATGCACTGAATACGAAGCATAAGTGTTGCAAATACCAGAGAGAAAGGTTTTACACTTTTTCTCAATATGAAAACAAGGCTTTATATTCAGCAGCTGTCTGCAGTGTTTAGTTTTCTGGCCCAATTAAGCTTACTGGATGGAGGTCAGTCCTGCATAAGAAAGCGAAATTCTGATTGATTTGTATGTTGCTGGAGGCAGACATTACTCTCGTATTCGCATTAAACGCAAAAAGGTTTCGAGACCGGGCGGCTCATCTATATTGTATGCGAGTTTGCTATTGTTTCTGAAGGCTATTAAAGCTTCTGTATTTAATCATGTGGCAAACAACCAGATACAAGGCACGTGAAAATATATCGGGAAAAGAAGAATCAGCCAGAACAGGAAACAAGTGATGACAGAGACTGGCAGATCAAACTGCACAAATTAGTTTTTGAATTAAGTGTCTTCAGTCCTGACGCCCACTGATCAAATGCTTGATCATTTGTATTTTCAACATGATTAGTGTTCAAACAATACAACATTTAGTTTATGTGTGGCGGGGACTTACTTTCTTGTTTTCGCAAAGAGAGATGCAAAAACACACAAATATTACACATTAGTATTGTATACCGCGTGCGTGAACGGATAAAGCTCGTGCAAGGATGCGTGGACGAGTGTTACCTATTCTGTTTGTGAACACTTGCATCCTAACGAGCTCCTGCTCTGGTTGTTCAGTGTGATAATGGTCAAAACCCAGATTTACAAACCTGTAGGTCAGACAAAAAAAACAAATAAATAAATTATCAGAATATTTGGGGACTTCTGAACCTGAGAAGTTGTATGAATGTACAAAAATGAATGCATAATACAGAAAGAAGTGCCTGTATTATACTGTTGTGGTCGCCTTACTTGACGGTGCGGAAAGGATTAGCAGGCAGCTCTAATTGAAGCTCCAACTGTTGGACAGAAACATTGAGCGAGGCAGCGATAGGTTATTGGAAAGTGAGAGCCCGAATGACAGAAAGCTGGTTGGTCATTAAATTTTGAGGACGACCTACCATAGTTTCGCAGTTATGGTTCGGGTAGAACTGAACACATCGCAACAGGAACTTGTCCTGCATTAATCAAGAGGAACGCCGGATCTGTAGCCGCGTTTCAATGAATAAATCATATTCAGATTCATGTGTTTCTGTGTGTGTTACCTTGTACGTCAGATAGTAGAGTCTTTGTGTGTGTCCGTCCCACTGGACCCAGCAGAAGTCCTCTACTATTCTGTCTGCTGTTCTGGACAAGCGCTCGGGATTTGCCATCACCTGGTTCACACATTTATATTCAGCTCTGCAGACGGGATTCTTAAAGAAAGGCTCCCACACTCGATATATTATGAGTTTATGAATTGAGCATATTGCTGAAGGAATATGTTCTCTGCGCGGTGTTATTTAAATAGATCCCGACTGTTTTACTTATTAATTACTAAATGTGTGCACTCTTGGAAAGAATTTATACCTCCACAAATCTGCACAGAATCCAAAAAAAAAATCCTGCATGCAATTTAGAGCTAAGCTGAAGCAACTTTTCACACAGACTTCAGAGAAGAAGAAAAATAGCTTGCCGAAGAGAGGAATGTGTAACTTACCACTCTATAACCCTCCTGTCTGGTCAGCAGCACATGGTATAAATCCACATCTGAAACACAAAGAAGAAGAATTGCGCAACTGCAACAGCGTCCGGTGTAATGTTTCCCCAGGGCACACGTTTAGTTTTGTTTTTTTTCGTACCGCGGAGGCAGACGGACTCTCATGAGATTTGCGAGGTCACGCGACAATCCGTCTTGCCAGACTTCAAGCTGGGCACTTGTGGATGATCCACAGTGGCGCTCATGGCAACTATGGGGATGTTTTAGGTGTGACAACGGTCATTTCAAATGGTAGGGACACACAACACCGACATCAAAGAGCTACCGGCAACGAAGGCCGAACGTGACGCCAACTTAAATCACCAGTGTCTGCACCACAAAAGTCATCAGAGGTTAGTTATGGCACAGAAGTTCTGTACCTATATAAAAGGAAATAACTCTTCATACCAACATGTGGCAGAAGTCTGTGTTTCTCATTCAAAAGGAGAAACCAGAAGAGCGACTATTGGGAGGCTAGGAAACAAGGAAGAGCAACCAACTGTCGTACAAAACTGGTCTCGCCTGAATCATGCTGATCAGTTAGTCTACACTTATTCTGGATTATCTTGTTTATGAAAGCTGAGAATTTGTAAAACAAGAAGAACCTTTTTTGTGCCCTTTGAACTTGGTTACTTTCATTTCTCTTCTAGTGCTCTGGTTCACTTAGGTAAGCCGCCAATCAAGAGTGCTCTCTCTCACCTATGTACTCCGCCACCAGTTCAATACGCTGAATCAGCTGAAACGCTGTTGGCAGTGGTTCCACTAGTACCAACGGTGTGGGGCATGCCACAAAAAATAGGGTCACACATGCTCACCGATGACCTGACACTTCCAAACGAAAAACCACACAAATTCTCCCCTGCCGACCTGCTTGCATTCCATCTCTAGCAGCACCGCCTTGCTTCGAATCTCCTCAGACGACACACTGTTGGGTTGAGCCCATGATAGAAAATGATGGGCCAAGTGTTTATTTTAAAGCGCCTGCTCTTTTCCAAGCACTTTTCAAGGACGGCTTCTAAAATGGTTTCCGTGTCACAAACCATCTGGCGCGTCAGGTTCCTGTTTTTCCTCCGCAGATGCGAAAATCCAGATTATTTGTCACCGGTTTCGTTATTTATTTACTGGCAGATTAATACATAATGGCCAAGAGAGACAGACAAGCATAAGGGTGCAGGGGCTTACATCCATCTTCAGTCAGCAGCAGCAGATGGCTCTCCAGCGCTGATCTCCTGTCAGTTTCTTGATAGAGGAACTAGGAAAAAGAAACCAAATGAGGTGAAGATGTGTGCGTGAAAGCTTAGGCTAGAAATAAACAGACATTTGCATGAGTGCTATGTTTATAAAATCCATGAATAAAAAGCAGAGAGTTTTGGAAAACCTGAAATCCCAGCTCATGCTTGCACTAAAATCCCAATAAAAGTCACCAAAACCACACACAAACACAAATATATAGTACCTGCACTTTGACTCTGCAGTCCACTGCCTTGAGGACTTTAGTGTTGTTGATTGGATAGATCTCAATCAGGAGAGTTAGACACTTCGACACTATGAAAAGGGACAGTCAGAGTAAAGATTATAAAACAACAACAATACTTTAAAACACTAAAACCATGAATGTCACAGTCTGTAAATGGAACGGAAAGAAATATTTACTCGGTCTGAGGTGTTGCTGCTCTTGGACATTTTGTGCCAAACTGACAGCTGAGGAGCAGAAAAGCAAAATGAGGCGTCATGGGGACTGGATTACACGAAATTTGTGTTCTTAAATTATGATTCGGTGCCGCTATCATCAATATTCAGCACCCAAACTGCATCCTTACTCTTTTGCTTGGGCTGCAAGATCATTACGTTGTACGATACCGCTGAAACTTTGATTCTCAGCGTCTTTTGCTTATGATTCATTATATATACATGATAAAAGCTCACCTAAAAGCGTCTCCTCCTTATTCAGGGAACAGCTGCTGATACACACCTGCTTGTCAAATGTGTACAGGAGCTGACGGGGAAAACACACACACATGGGAATGAGCGTGAACTGAATTGACACGGGCCAAATGTGCAGCGCTGATGGTAAAGAGACACAATACCTTGTTCTTTTCAGTGTTGGGGTCATATTTCCCAATCCTGGTGGTACCTGTTGCTCCCTATCAGAACACATCAGAATCCTCTGGTCAGGTCTTCAGGTTTCATTAGATCAAACAGTCCACTCAGATGGATAATCCTAATCTTCTCACAATGAGTTGATCCACTTTCCCACCGGCGTCTCCCGTCACACCAATATGTGAGGAAAGTCATGCTTGACCTCCTTATTACCTTAGCTGACCCTGCCGATTATCCCGACCAGATCTTCCCCGCTTCAAACCAGCCGTTCCCCGCATTTTTTCTGGGTTCACATGATTTTAAATAAAAGGTTGTCTGCGATGAGACCCAAGGTGCAGCAAGGCATGCATAAAATTGCAAACCTCCCACAAAAGAAGAGATTATTTTCCCTTTGCAGACTGCACACTGTCTTTAACCTCTTAAACCCGCACACGCTTCGGAGGGTCCATCATTAAATATTTATGTGGTGCAGAGGAGAGCTGTGGTTCAACAAGCCGAATTTTATTTTATATTCAAGCAAAGAGCCCAAGGTTTCCCAAAAATACTGAATGTGTCAAGCTGAATTATGGAGAAATAAAAGGAATGTAGATTTGATAGTGCCCATTTCAAGATGAATGGTGGAGGCTTTAGAAAATGAGTCCTGGGATTTGAATATTTGGCTCACGATAGCTTCAATGAAGGACTTAGAGGAGCACATGCAGGATACTTTTCAATTGCAACACAACGGCACTGGCCAGAGCACTGGATTAGCGTGGATTAGGATAATCACATCCACTCACTTAATGAATATACATATTGTTGCATTAGCAACACTTAAAATGCAGCGCCTTCGCAATGGGCTTACTTTCCAGGAGTACAGGATGCCTCCATCTCTCTCAATGTTCAGGATGCGAGTGTCCACTGGTTCTGAGTATTCTGCAGAAGACATTATAAACAGTATGCATGAAAATAAATCATCTATATGATAAATATTCTGTTTCCAATGCATAATCATTTATACAGCTCCTTATATTTTAGGGTATTTCCTTGTAAATTATACTTTTGTCCCTTTTTCTTTTGTTTTCTGGAGTTTAATTTCCATTACAATCTTTAGAATATGCAATGTTTTAATTTCATCACTGGCTTTATATATAGATGGATGAACCCGTGAAGTTATCCAGGGGAGCAGTTTTGAAGCTCAATGTGGTGGCACCGGTCGCCGCCATCTTGCATCCGCCTAACTAGTACAAAAATAGGCAGAGGTGGTGCGTGAGTGGAGCAGACTCAGGCTACTGATGCTAAGGTAGACGGCTAGCAACCTGTGAGGTCACTTAAAATTAATTTAATTATTCGGAACTTTAAGCTTTGGTATAATTCAAAGTAATAAGTTGTGTCTGTTGATATTCATACTTTATATATTGCTTTAGCATGTTTAGCAGACAGACTTACAGCCACCACGGTAATGAAGCCCTGTCATAAATGCTGCATGCACATGACAAACTGAACTGTTTGTGTAACTGTGTAATCAAACTTGGAGGCAAACTGTACAACAGCACCATCTAGTGGACAGAAAAACCGGACTTTATTATTCTCGTTACAAAACTTTATTTAACAAATGGTCACCACTGAGTGTCCATTCATCCACTTTAGCCACGGAAAATATCGCGATATTATGACATGTCGATTAATTTTTTTCAATTTTTACTCCCATCAGTAGTTACAAGTTAAAACAAAAGCTGACACAGATGTGTTGACTGTGAACGCCTCACCTTGCACTCTGCAGACCGACGCCTCCTTCTTGAGAATATCGGACACCACATCTCTGTGCAGGTCAAACTTTGGCTTCAATTTCAGCATTATTGTTCCTCGGTGTTCAGCACAAGATACTCCATATGTAGAAGAAGAGGCAAACAGCACCTTGCAGCTGGTGTCTCCTCAGGCTTGAAGAAAAACCATGTGACCGAAAGTCTCTAACTTTAGTCACATGGGACAGTGAAAGCTGTAGAGCACCTACCTACATGCCAGCTGTAGCTAACTCAGTCCTTCCAACTAGAAACTTATTTTTATTGACATGCGGAAATGTCACGCCGTCCCAAAGTTAGCTCCTCCCTCCTCCGGGATCACACAACCGGGAGAGACGCTGCCATAGGCCGAGGGAGGCATCCGTCCCGGTGGGTTGGAATGTCTCACCGCCCCGCTGCGCACTCAGGCACCTCACAGTGTTGTGTCATGATGACATAGTATGACATACGTTTTGATTTTCCATTCATCAGGTCATACGGGATGGAAGCGCATTGCTGCCACGCCAGAAAAAAAGAGAAAACAAAAACAAAACTTGAAATTTATAATGTTATGAGTTTCATGTTATAACGTGAAACCCCCTCAGTGGTTTCAGACTCTCAGTCTGGAGCCATTATTTATACAACTTCACAAAACTTAAGTGTGAGTGTGACTCAAATGTGAGGAAGTTATCGTGTAATAACGTAATAATTTGCAATCACGTCATAATGAGATGACTAGGTTATCTCGTTATGACGTTATACCTATGACGTTACAACATGATACTGATCCGTTTGGAAACACTGGGGAGTTTCTGTTACTACAGTTTGTGTATTGAAAATTAATGCAAATTAATTCTTCTTTTATGACGCAATACTTAATTTGCATGTTTAAGCATAACGTTTCAGACATTTTGTGATAGATTAATTAATGTAACTAATTAACAAGGGAAGTTTCATGGTAATAATCGTTTTTAGTTTTTGTTCACCTTTAGTGTCTCCAACTAATTAATATACTTATACTAGCATGAACAATAATGCAAGAGTCTCACTCACTGCTCCCAAAAAGAAACCAAAACTTTTTAACGTAGTACAGTTTAAAATGTTTGAACAAAAATTCGGTCAAAAATTCATTAGCAGTAAGTAAACTTTTAATTTTAAAACTTTTTTTCCCACACTTTGGATTTTCAGTGAGGCACAATACATGGATTATAATCAAGAGAGAGGATTAAAAAAAAAAAAAAAAGAATATTATATAACATGTCTGGAGGGGATCCTGCAACTAATAATAATTTATTTTTTAATACTTTCTGCTGTCAGCCTCTCCAGTCTGAGACTATTCTGTTTTTGTGTTTTTACAATGATTGTAAATAGGATAGCCCGACCGCTGGCCAGAGGGCAATAAAAAGTCATTTGAAAAAGGTCAAATTGGATTTGATGAATGAAAGTGACGCACTTTAGTATATTTGGAAACAAAAACAATTCTTATAACTGCAGTTTTCACTCATGCCCTGATATATATTTGGACCTTTTAGCGATCAGTGCTGTAGGATTTGTGTTAGTTTGATTTCTTTGTGCTTCCAGGAGCTTCTCTACGACCACCTTCTCAAAATTATGAAAAATGAATAACAGACTGAGGCACCTGCCTGAACACAAACTTGATCTGAAAAGGAGGAAATGAAACCTCAAAGACCTTTCTTGCTTGTACAAACACAGAGGATGAATGTGGAGAAAAGACATCCAAAACATCTACTGGGTTAAAGCAAAATCCCTAAAATCCAAAAACCTGATACAAAAGGCAGCCAAACTGAAAACTAACATGCCAAAATACTTTTTAAAACAGCATACTGGGCAACACTGGCACTAGACTTAGCTGCCTGAGGCTTTTTACCAAGCCAATTTTCAAATCAAGACAGTGTTGTGTGAGATTCCTCCAGGGTTTTTTTTCCTCTCAACCTTCTTAATGCATTATAAAATACATTTTGTACGCTACAGCCTTGTATTCCTGACATTCAGTAGACGTGAGCAATATCTTGAGTGTATATCTAATCTAAACACGTTTATTTGTGAATCTCAGAGAGAATTAACAAGTCCCTGCCTATCAAGATAACCAACCGTAACCAATGTATTTGCAGCATGCTGAATGTAATGTTAAATAAGTTATATCAGTTTCTTCCCGAGCAGACGAGGTTATGAAGGACTGGGTGTGTGCAATTCAAGAAAACAGTGATGAAATCTTCTTCCTCTGTGCTAATTTGCTCATTAATACTTCATACGGCGCTCTGTAATACATTGATCCAGACAGGATTCTGCATTTATGTGCTGAGCTACAACAACATTTTTATCACACAAATAACACTGCAGTACACACAAATTTATGCAAATTTAGCAATCGTACAAGAAGTGAACTGTTAAAAAGAAATATTCTTGCAATTTTAGACCACAATATAACAATTAAGATGCAGCCTGAGCATACAAGTGAATACTTAATACAGATTTTGCTAATTAATATCATATGACCCTTATGAAATTCGTATTATTCGTATAATTTGTACATTTTTCGACAGAGGAAGGTGTTCTCACTAATTTTCCCTCTTCTCATGATTATATATATATAATACATTGTTTCTTTGGAGTCTAGTTGCACCCGTTCTGTTGCCAAGTCATTCTTATTGGTGCATTGGCAACCTCAGCAATGCCTAGAGGTTCAGCCAGAGTAGATGAACGTATCTGTGTTGCTGAGCAGAGCCTTTAATATTTTTCATGCAGCAGCAGCAGCTTCAATAATACCCCAGTGCAAATATATCCAAATACTGACGTTTCGACTGCTTTTGATGAACAACACTGCCCCCATCTGCTGAGAAGTGCACATAAGAGTGTCAATTTTCTCCATAAAGATAAGAATGGAAGAGTTTTGGAAAAAGAAAAATGGTTTACCCAACATATAAGTGTTAAACTAGATGTTAGTCAAGCTGATGCAGTTAAAAATATACATTTCAGTGAGTTAATAATTTAGTTTTATGTAAGGTGTTATGGTGACGGGCAGAAAAAAAGAGCAATGTCATTTTAGTATCTCGGTGTCAGTGTCGAGTGATCCCTCTTCGCAAATATATACGATCTTTGCTTCAACCGGGTGAGCTGATTGGCTGGCGCTAAAACTCAGCCGAGTAACTCCGAACGTAGCCGAAGAATGCCGGAGTTTTGGTGACGATAATCCGCCCGCCCCTTCCCCCGCCTGGTTCTCTCCGCACGTCCTTCCCCCCTGATCAGCTCCACTATCAGGCTGGAGTCTCCGGCAGCAGGGCGCGCAACACAACACACTGACAGCTGCGACTGACTCACTAACCGAGGGGGGAAACGATGGAGCACAGAGGCGCCGACTTCAACATACTGCTAGCGACCGATTCATACAAGGTACCGTACCCATGGCGGTTTTAAGACGAAGGTGGGGCGGGGTGGAGGTTAGCGCGTGAGGAAGGAAAATTGATGAAGTCAAGGTGGTTTCATCATCAGTCCCAAGGCCATCACACCGCTCTGTGTGTGCCCGGTCCCCGTCGGTTCACTTCAGGCCGAATGAGTCGGAGGAGAGGACCGGCGCCGCAGGGATGTGGGGTACCAAATCCAGAAAGCAAGCATCCCTCTTTGAGCTAGCGAACTTAACACCGCTGATGTAACGGAGGCAGAACCTCCACCGGCTTTGCTAGTCACATTGGCTAGCTGAGTTAGCTAGCTAGCTAGCTCACAGGGAGCGCTGGAGGGAGGCAGAGGGTATTGATATAAAAAAAGGCTAATATTAGCAACTAGCTAACAAGCTGTGTGGATAGCCCCCCATGAACCGCTCATAGGCGAAGTCAGTCACACCAGCCAGGCGTAAAGCTAGCCCGCATGGAGCTAGTAGCTAGTGGCAGGGCTTGACTTTCAAGAGAAACAAAACCGAAAGTCAAAAGAGGGCGAAGGTTTTTTTTTTATTATTATTAATCTTCAACAGCTAGCAACTCCAGGTTATCTGAGTTCAAAGTCTTAGTTTACAAGGACGACGCCTTGCAATGATGTTCAACAGACAGACGGTTGTAAAAAATGTAAACAAAGAACGAATGCACTTGCAGTAATGTTTTATAGCACGTAGCAAGTGGTTGCCGGGCCGGTTGCCATGTACTGCAGTCATGTGACGGTAATCAGTGATGCTGATGGTGGAACAGAAAGTTAAAAATTATAGGAGAGAGTTGGGGTGATCACCAGCATAGACTTTGACTCTGAAAGACAAAATTCAAAGATTAAAAGTCAGATGAGACCAGGCAGAGATCACATGTCAGCTGAAAATCAAAAGTTGACTTTAAAACATAATCTTACACCACAGGATCATTTAAAATATTAAAATGAGTATCAAAGCAACATTTATGAATAAGCAAGGTGAATTTCTGGGTATCCTTCTCGTTAATAAATGGCAAATATGCATGTCTGTTTAATTCTCATTCACCCCGGCCATAGTATATCAAAAAAACAAAAAGGCTAATGGACTTGTTCAGTTTCTGGAAGATGTTTCACCACTCATTCAAGTAGATTATTCAGTTTTAAAATGACTGGTGGGGAGTTTTTATTTGGAGCATCTGTGGGCGGCGAAACACCTGACACTCGCACTGTTCGGGTCTGTTACCAACCAGATTTGCCCAGGTGGTGCCCTGTTTGTTTAACCTTAATTTTTGACCCATGATGGGTCGCCGTGTGTACTTGTCATCATGTGAGTATCAAGTGTCTCAATAAAAATCTGAACTTCCCTCGTGTCATTTAGACCTAGACATATAAATAGTTTTTAACTCATGCAACCTTTCACTATCAACTCACTGTACACTAATTTGTCCCATTAGATGTTTTAAATTTCATTTTGAGGTAGTAATAAGACATATTCTTATAGCTTTGGGGTAAAAATCAAGGAGCTTAGTGTGCTGGGTTTGTTTTACTGTATTGAAACCTCAAACTGAATTGTAGAAGGTGTAGAATTTACTCATATAACGTATCTGTAAATGAAGTCCTGCACAATGTAATGAACCTGGGTCAGCTAATGGGCTCATTTTAATTCCCAGCCCAGCTAAGAGTGTGTTATGTTTTGATCCATGTTCTTTTCATATGAGGTGTACAGTATATTATCAGTGCATTATAATTTAATCGAGCTACTTATGCAGATTAAAAATCCATCCAAGAAGACTGCTGTTTCTCTAAAATCGCTGTATTGTTGTCCAATGTACAATTTAAATCCCATATCAGTTTATTAGTATTCCATATATTCAAATTGTAGTTATATTTATTGGTAGAAAGAAACTCAAGGGTGAACAGCCACACTGTGAGCACATGAGCAACGTTAATACCATTGCTGATTAGTTTTGAGTGCTTGTGAAGGGAGGTGATTAAATGAAAGGGGTCTAACTCCTTCGGAGCGTGTTGTGGGCTTAACAGAAAACCTTCTGTATGAGTGGTGCCAATTTATAACCCATGTGACACCCCTGGGTTGTACAAAATACATAACTTGGGTTTCCATTTGTATTGAAACATAAGGCACTACCATTGTAGTTTATGGAGGTAATCAGTATCTTCAAAAATATGTTCATACAGACAACTTACCTCAGCCAAATAAACCAAACGTTGGTGTGAAATGACTGGCATACCCAGTAAAGTAATCCTCTTTGGTAATTTTTTTCCAATGCCAATATAATCAGAAGTACCTCTAATATATTGTGTTTTCCCAGAGTAAAATATTGTCAAATTGCTGAAATGTTTCTAGTTTTGGCCAGCGTTGCATTAATTGAAATCAATTCAAACCCCATTTGCCAGTGTCCATTACACAATACAACTTCCTGTTAAAGAGGATCCAGTTAAACATTCTTTATTTTACTAAATTGAGGCTGTGCTTTCGCTGTTTTTCTTTAAAGAATCTTTATTTATTCACCGATTTATTTATTTATTTATTAGGGGTTCTCCGTATCATATCAAGTCACGGTATATCAGCCATTACGCAAAATTCATGCATCACCGTTGGTGCTGGGAAGGGAAAAGTGGTTTCTGCTATGTGCATTTAATTAAAAATTCAGCAAAAATTTCCATTAATTTTGCCCCACAGTGTCTAATGGACAAATCCAGTAGCTATGTTACTACCTAAATTTATTTCAAGAATGTTCCCGTTATTCCTTTCAGTAATGACTTTCATTGTGCTTTAAGCTTTTTACACATCTTTTAAGTGACAGCAAAGGCAACACTTTGGCTGAGACGGATCAAGTTTCATGTTTTGTCTTTGGGCAAGTCATGCTTGTCTTTCCATGCCAGGCTTAAGTTCACATTATTGTCCCTTTAAACAGTTGAGTCATGCAACTCAACAGTAGCTAAGTGCCATTCAGTGTGTGTGTTGTCAGAGTACCCAAGCATTGATACATTACACTACATTTACAAGCTGCATCACATCTGTCTTTACCGTTGGATGTGCACATTGGTGTCTCATTGGAAGCGTCTTGTTTGTGGGTATCCAGTCCGCGCAATAAAAAAAGAAGAGGCACTGTTGCAAGCGAAGCGTTTGATGGACTCGCTGTTCAACCAGGGGCATTATACTCTGTCCACAGGACATAAAAACAAGCTGCACCCAAATGCCTTTGTCGTTTGTTTGTTTGAATTGAAAAGAGTTGCTCGGCCCCAAAGCCAAGCTTGCGCTGTCAGTAAACACACATGCACAAGTCTCTATGTAAGGTCTGTCAGATTTAAACATGGTGCCGTATAGTATTACTGTATATTGTTTACAAAGATTTTTAAAGCATTGTTCGCAGCCATGTGACATAAGGGTCCAGGATTGTGTCTGTGGGGGAAAAACCATTCCCATAGAGCAGAATGACCACAGAGGGGGTCGAAGCTGTGACGTGTAGGTTATGGGATGGTCCCATTCTGCATTATGCTGCTCTAAACAAGAGCTGCATGCTTCAGATGTTGTAAGACAAACCTAAAAATCTCATTTCGGTTTTCAAGCTTAACTATTTTTTTTCTGTGTCACACAAAGACTCCCACCGTCTACAGGAAATGTTAGCGTTTTTGTTTTCTGCTAATTGAAGTTGTCACGTGACAGTGTCAATAAGCGCGCTATAGTCAGGGTTTTGATACAGCTGACGAAAATAGGATATTGGTTTGATTGCTAACATCCTGTCAGCTCAGGTCGGACATCTACCCAGAAGTCTTTTAAGAGACAGGAACCTGCAAATGTTGGTAATAATTATCCTTAAAAACATGACTAAATGATTATTTTTTTTAATTACAATTGACCGATCTGTTTATCATCTACAAAGGGCCAAATATTGATTTATATCTCTGAGATATGCTGACCTACCAGACTTCTAATAAAAATATATGTGGTGTCACTATACTATTATAATGGACATTCACTGGAAAACATTGCTGGGTGACACTGATACTAGTTTTGCCATTATCAAATAGTGTTTATATGTATACGTCAGCATGTGTGCCAGTGAATATGTGCTCATGTGGGTCAGCCTAAGTGTCATGTTGAGTGTCTTGACTCTATTTTGAGTCCTCGAAAGCCCAGCGGAAAGGACAGAGGCAGGGGTCAAAGAAACTGAGTAGTTCATTGACATTTATCTCGTCTCGTCTATACAAATCATGGGTGCGGGGCTGTTTTGTTGCTCCCTGCATAATGTCTGCTATGATCCCCTTTCAAAGGTAATTACACCTGTGGTTCCAACGTGACCTTTATGTATTTACAATAGCGAGAATGTAAGAAGTTTCCCAAGGGTGCAGTCAAATGAAGGACAAGCCTGTGCTCAATGGAAACTGCTCTCTTTTCTATTGTAAAGTTGTGAAGTGTATTCCGTTACCCCTGTGGGCATAGTTTGAACATTGCTAAGACTTATCTACGCGTTTTTCCCTCAGGACTTAATTGAAGAGGGGGTTTTTGTTTTGTTTTTTTGCTACAGGCTTAACTGCTCTGGTATGGCTGGTAGCTTGTAGTGGGTGGAGTATTCTTGCAAACATTGTACAGACGTTACTGTGCATACGTTTGACTGACTTTATGACTTCTTTAGCATTTAAGAAAATCACATTAGCATTTCTTGTGGTTCCATTTTGCGCCGTACAACAAAAGTTGAGACGGCATTTCTTCAGTCTACTAACGCCATGGTAGATGAGTGCACCACTGTGATGAGGGTTAAATCCTCAAAAGCCCCAGTGTACTCTGTGGAAATCCCTGAACTCATTTGGGATTTAATTGATGGCAGGATGGCTGCAGCTGACTCTGTATCTTTTCCTATTTTTGTGAGAGGCCAGTTTATTCTTTAAACATTCCTGGACATGTCTCAAATTGTTTACTCAATTGCACATTGCTGATATTAGCTGTTAATGTTTCTGGGGGCACTCAGTTTGCAGAAGATAAGAAGATTACTAGTATCACACGCTGAGCACAAACTGGCATTTCCTGAATTGTAGTGGAATAATGGAGAACGTGCAAGTGTGGGAGAAATCTGACGGAATTATTTGACTTGACACAATGGATTGGTGTTTGCTATATTCTCAGATAAAATACCCTTAAACACTGAATAGCTTTGCAATGTGTGTATTGGAAACAATCGGATGAATCTTTGGGGCGGCCTTCATTTATGAGGAAGAAGCATTTATTTGCAAATCCCAAAATTGCAGTTTGTACACCTCCTTATTGTCCAGTAGTTTAAAGCATTGTCGTGTAATCTTGAAGGCATGTCAACATGTGTTCAGAATATTTCTTCAGTTCCTCGGAAAGCTGCAGCTTTTGATTGTGAAACTTTGTAATAAAAGTGTCCAATGGCTTCTGTTTAGCAATTCCAAGGTATTGCAAGATCTGAGGGACGCCCCAAACTCAACCTTTTACACAAATGCCAGCGTGTCGCACATTGATCAGATATACAGTTGGAGGAATTATAGTTTTGGCAGTTGTTTGGCTTGTTTTTCTTACTTTCTTGATATGTGGCTTCTTGTTGTGGGTTGTGTGCCAGTTTTGTCGTGTTCATTCGTGCTTTGGTTGCAATAAAACGATCAACGTTTTTTTTTCTGTTTTACGCCTTGTTATTTGTCATTAACGCCGCTCCCTCTCTTCATGTGCTCTCCAGCTCGCCTGACAACCGCTGCTTTCGCTTGCTGTCTCTCTCTTTCGCTGAGCAGGCAAAGAGGGGCCAAGTTGTAATTTTGTGTTAACAAACAGCAACTGACAGCCGCTTTTAATTATACCTTAAAGGAATCATGCATTTTTTAGTCTCTTGACTAGTTAATAAATTAGGCTCATGGTGAACTTGGCAAGCTCATTTCTTTTAGTACACTGAGGTAAAGACCATGCCAGTGAGGATACAACAGTTATGACTTTTTTAATTTATTATGATGCTTGTGAATTATGTGCATATCTTTTAGCGTTGTCCTGACTCCTAATTCTCTGGTTATTGATTGTGACTGACCCAATCAATTTGTCTTGTACTCCGTCTCTGCAGGTAACGCACTATAAACAGTATCCTCCCAACACGAGTAAAGTGTACTCCTACTTCGAGTGTCGTGAGAAAAGGACAGAGCCCACCAAAAACAGAAAAGTCAAATATGACAAAACCGTCTTCTACGGCCTACAGTACATCCTCCACAAATACCTAAAAGGTAAGAATCATATTCAGAATAAGTTCATTTGAATAAAAGTGACCTGCAGCCCAGTAGGAGTGTCTGAGTGTGGCATAGTTCTATGAAGCCACAACTTCTTCTATTGTCTCCTCAAGCTGTTTATGTTAAGGGATGTGTTTCCATTCAACTCAGCAAATTACAACCACCTATCCACTGTTGCCCAGCGAGTCTTAGTTTGCTTTTAGGCTCTTTACAAAGAGATTTTTTTTTTTACTATAATAAAATAATCTGTAAGTAAGTAAAGCTAAAAAAGTTTAGAGTTCAAAATTTTGCAGAGCTTTTTGTTTATTGGTCCCTGTGGGAGCATTTTATTCTTTTGTTCTTCGCTCCCCAGGAAAAGGTCAGAGTACAGGGTCAGCTGCAAAGCAGTTTGCCTGAAGCTATTCAAATTCATTGCGTTGCTCAAGGACACTTCAGCAGGGCAGGTGGTTTCTATTGAGCCCGGTGCTGCAACAGTTTCTTTATTCACTTGAAAAACAACAAGGTTACAGTATGTTTCACAATGATTAGAGCATATGCTGCATAAAACAAAGAAACCAAGTTAGAAAGAAAAAAAAAAACAAGAGAAACCAGAACAGCTTGAAGTAAGGCAAGATGCAACGCACTCAAAATGCGCTATGCCCTAATGAACTCAACTTGGGAAAAGGTTGGCGTTTGTGTTACTTTGGGAGATCCTGAGTGGCATGAAAGAGAAGGAGTCGAAAGAATGCATCTGCCTCCTGTCTCTTAAGAGGATTTCATGGTGTGGTAGCAGAGGTGCGGGGATAACGGCGAGAACAGGGAGAGTGAAGACAAAGGCACAGCTGCTCTTTCACTGTCGGAAAGGCCAGCTGTCTGCGCTGAGCGTCCCTCGCAGCTCAGTGATTAGGTCAGCTATTAGAGATGCGTCCTTGATCCTCGAACGTGCAGAAACAGAAGTGTGCCTCGTGATTTTCTTGTTTAAAAGGACAAATCAGAGAGAGTGAAAGCGAAAGCAAGAACCTCTAAAACAAAACAAAAAAATCATGATGTAGAGTTTTAACTTGAGAGTTTTCCATTAAAACAAATAACTGGTTTAACTCAGATATGCCTTTTAGTCATCAGATTTAATTGTACCTTGGAAACACAATTATGTACGCTGCGTAAAAGCAAAGTCAAAGCAACAGTTTGAGTACAGTTGCCCGTTGTGATTTGTTTTGTTCCAACAGGTTTCATGGATTAGTTTCCGTGCAGTATTCAAACCAAACAAACCGGAAATATGACATTGTGGGTAGTTGGTGGCTCGTGTTGTGTGCTCTTGGACAAAGATGTCTTGTCATCATGCACAGGAAGCATCTAATTCAATTATAGTGGAGGACAGTGGAGTAGCAGCACAGTGCCTCCCAGTTTGTTTCTCTTTCACTCTGTGCGCTGTTTGTTTTATTTTTCGTTTATTAATCCCTCTCCTCCTTCTCCTTCCCCCGTCTCCAGGAAAGGTAGTGACTCCAGAGAAGATTCAGGAGGCGAAGGAGGTATACAGAGAACACTTCCAGGACGACGTTTTCAATGAGAAGGGGTGGAATTACATTTTGGAGGTAAGCGGCCGCTCAAAGTGTCCAACTCTGTTTACATGCGGATAGATTCCATGAGGGCATCATCAAGGAATGGGTTCATTGAGGAATTGATACCAGGCGTGCAGGTGTACATATACACATGTGGCGGGACATGCTAGTGTTTGCACATGAAACACTCCCAAGGTCTCCTTTATAAGAGAAGCTCGTGGTTTGTCTTCGATAGCTACACCCACCCGTAGGAGATGCATTGTTTGTCTGAAAAACGTATGCTTGTGCAGAAAAAAGTTCAGAGTCTGATTACTGGCAGATATACGTAGTTAACAGCCTGACAATTGAAAAACCTGCCGCTTAATTATCATAAATCTGAAACTATTTGGTGCCGTGGTTTTCCACAGAGCTCAGCTGAAACTTTCATAAAACTTTAGATACAAGTCAGATTTGGCACCTTGAAATAAATCACTGTCAGTCTCTACTTCTAAGAAAGTGTTTTTAGATTGTGTCTAGCTATTGAGAAACACAGTTTCAGCACCTTGGAGAGAGCACACCTCTCTGTACTTTCTCAAGTTAAGAAAAGTGCTAATAAACCATGATATATTCTCTGTCATCTCTCTGTAATCTATCGCCACGTTGCTTAATCAGTTCAGCAAAAACACTCTAACACCTGTTTGTACAGTCGGGTTCTAACTCAGACTTGCGTGTCTTTGTGTTTATAGAAATACAATGGACACCTGCCCATTGAAATCAAGGCGGTGCCAGAGGGGAGCGTCATTCCTCGAGGAAATGTTTTGTTCACGGTGGAGAGCACAGACCCTGAATGCTACTGGCTCACCAACTGGGTGGAGGTAAGTTTGTCTTGTCTGCTGCCTGGGACCATATGTAGGACGGGTCAGGTCCTTAACATGACGTGAAAATGATGAACATGTCAAAGGCCCTCTGAGGTTCGGGGTTATTTTTCGACACTGTGTAATGTGCTTACATTTTGACTAATCTCTTTCATGTCCCGTATCGTATGAGTCCTCTTATGTTTTAAGTGCAGCATCAGTTCTTAATTAGCTTTATCGAGTTTAAAGCCGCTGTAAATTTCTCACCCCCCTCCCTGTGCCGACATATCACAGCTGAAGTTTTTATGTGCTCCTCATGCAGCTACAAAAACTACGTTGCTAGGCATATCAATAAGATTTAATCGTTATCGCAATTTGTTCATTGATTAAAGACGGGAGACGTTAGCAACACGTATGCCCTATTTATTACAGCGGAGCGCTAATAGTTTTCTAAAAGCCATAAACTTTTTAGTTTGGCCGCGTGCCCGATGACACCTATTATTGCTTCCTAAATCTGTCTGAATTACAGTCCCTTCTGTGCTTATTGCTTAATCACTGCCTAGAGATGTGCTGTAACTGCAGCAAAGAGCTTCAGAGCGCCAGGTGATAGAAAATGCTGGCGTTATAGTAGTTTACACAATAATTTCAACGCCCCTCGTCTCTGACATGATTAGATTCATTCACTTGGCAGAAGGTAAACGTCACTAGGATCACGTGAGAAGGATTTATTTGCTGCTGTGTTTTGATTAGTTACACATCCATCTTATACCTGGAGTGGGATTCACTTTTACACGCCTGTGGTTAGATGGCTAGCTAGCAGCTACACCTCTGAGGAAATGGGCTAACTTAGCTGCTGATCAAAAACTTGAGCAGCTTATTAGTCCAACAACAAGAAGGTCGGCTTGACGTCTGTCACTTTCTTTTCCTTCTTAACATCCCACATAAATGTCCTCTCTTTCTGTCTGCCTTGATGTCCGTGCTGAGAATACAGAGCTAGCTTCTTCGCACGGCCAGCTGAAGACCTGAAGTCGGTGGTGTGTAAAGAAGTGCTGTAAAATGCTTCAAGCGCTTCTCGTGGTAGATCTCCATCAACCTAGGTTACGTTCCTCTCAACAAGGAGAGGAAATGAAACTGGAAACCACTGATTCTCAAGTCAATATGGCATCAAAACGATCCATCAGAACGATGCTTTCCCGTAGAATAGCATCACGTTGTCTGACACAGCTGTGTGCTATGAACTGTTTCCATTCTTCGTGCTAAGCTAAGCTAGCCGAACCTGCAGCTTCACATTTCCCAAATACCTTTCCATTCAATTTTAAATGCAACTCGTGAGCTTGTGGTTAAGACGTTGGAAGTCGTGTATGCAAAATCCAAGGGGTGAGACTGCTGCTAGGCAACTGTGGGCCTCTGAAAGAGCTAACTGGGTAACTTAATGTACATTTTCAAAAATTACATCAGAATTTAAGTAGATTTTCATTCTGGCAGTCTCATCTCTGTGTTTTTTGTTTTGTTTTTTTACACCGAGCTAATGTGTATCGTGGCATTGTGCCTCCCTGCGATCAAAAATATCTAATGAACTTAATTCTGCATGAACAGACTGAGCACAATGACTCTGCAGAACTAAATTCGTTTACCATGAGCAATGTCTTCGCTCCGTCTCTTCCCTCTCTCCCCTCGACTCGTGCTGTGTCTTTCTCTCTTTCGCCGTGACGGGGCCCCGACTCTGTAATATCATGTTCGACTGCTCCCGCACATTAATCTTTCTCGGGAAACGACGCGCTTTTTTGTTTATTTCTACTGACGTGAAAAGAAAGATTTGTCAGCACGTAATTTGTTTTTAAAAAAAGAGTCGAGGACCGGTAATTGGATGCACATACTCTCCTCTATGTCATGGCAGATACAGAAAACAGAGAGCGCTCGGACGTAGGTCACCCACAGCCGAGAGCGCTGTGGCAACACACATGCATGTGTGTCCTGATAAATTTGGATACACTACACATACACACACGCACCTTCTGTGACTGATATAAATACACGCATAAACACACACACGCAGGGTCATTCTTCACGGCTGATGTAAAATTAGCCATAGCATTCAGCCTGGTGTCCTTGGACTGCTTCGTTCGGTCATAGTCTCGTTCTCGTCCCTTTGCTCTCGTTATCCCGTCTTCTTTTACTTTCTTTTCTTCTCTTTCTTATCTTATTTTCTTCTTTCTGCTTTTTCTTTCTGTTCCATTGTCTTCATTCTCATCACGCTCCCTTGTTCCTTATCTTCCTCCATTTTGTTTGGGCCACTGACGGAGAAGTTATGTCAGCACATGTACGTGCGCACATTCCTCCATAGTGTTGCTTTTACGACACGACAACCCATGTCAGCACAATAACGAGAAATGTCACACCCATCTTAATCTATACAGATCGTAGTGAAACTAACTACACTAGAATTACAACTTTAGTCTTAACTCCATTCGTGCACCTATTGTGTTAAATGTTCAAGAGGGAACATGACATGTGAAAGGGAGGATATCTATCTTTGTGACCTTGGCAGCGTGGACATTTTGACTGGCCCGCGCTTTCCGGCACATCTTCAAAGAGCTGTTTGATTTGCGCGTTCGGGTTAGAACTGGGTCGAGGTCAGGGTACGGGGGTCAGGCAGCGCAGTCCGTCAAGTGAAATGCCCTCACAAAGCGAGCCATACAACTGCGTGTGGACATTGACCTTGTTCTGGCAGTCACATGAGTCCGTATTATGTTTTATATTTTGATTAGTCTGAGGAGGCATGTGACCTGCTCAGGGCCAACAGAGTGGAGGCACACTACATAGAGTTAACGGGCAAACGCAAGCAGTGAGTCAGAGCTGGAGGTTTCCAGAGATTAGGAGTTTTTCCCCTAGTTATCTTTAAATCAGTGCAGGGGAGGAAACATTCAGGTGTTTTGAATTTAAGTCATGCGTGGCATGCTCTCTTTATGAGCTGCTGCTGAGGCTTAACACACATAGGATAGTGCTATCATTCCTAATATACACAGATCAGGCATAACATTATGACCTAATATTGTGTAGGTCTCCCTTGTGCCTCCAAAACAGTTGTGACTCATCAGAGAATGGACATGGGCCTTCTGAGGGTGTCCTGTGGTGTCTGGACACAGAATGTTGTTAGTGGGGTCCTTTGGGTCCTATGGGTTGGAGGGGAGGGGCCTCTGTGGATCATCCCACAGATACTTGATCAGTTGGGGATCTAGTGAATTTGGAGGCCAGGTCAACACCTTGTGCTGTTCTTCATGTCAGGCTGCATCCTGCTGGGGATAACTGCTGCCATTAAGGAGTGTCATTGCTATGGGGTGGGGGTGCCTGGTCTGGTCTAAGTGGGTGGTACATGTCTAAATAACATCAAGATGGTCAATGTTATTCACTTCTCCTGTCAGTGGTCATAATGTTATGCCTGATTGGTGTAAATTATTCACCTTCAGCTTCATATATGTTGCAAACACAGTGTGCAATTTCAAAATGTGAGCTCCGTGTTCTTGTATGACGCAGTTATCACCATGTTTGGTTCATTTATTGAACAGAATATTAAACATACCGCCTCACTGGCTTAGGAAGAGGTTTATGTACATAAATGCCAAATGTTCTCACACGCACGTATACACCGCTTCACAATCTGTGTATTCATAACATTCCCCAGGTAGCGGTGAGTACAGATAAGCCACTTGTTTTCATATTAAAATCTGTGACTCTGGTCCAGAGTTGACATGAAGCACCAAGGAATGTACTTGTCCCGGAGTTTGTCTTGTGTGAACGGGCAGGCCGCTTTAATCCCTCCGAGCTTGTTGGTTTTGGGATTTAGTACCAGTTGAACGCTGAGAAAGCACGGCGGTCGCACCAGACACTCACTGGTCTGTTAAGAGGTGGAAACAAAACCATTTGCTGCAACGTGTTAACTTAGAAGGGATTGTAATGTTGAAAGTTTATACAAAGAGACTTAAAAGGCTTTAAACATGATGTTAAACTAAGACGGATCTTTTTTTTTTTATCAAATGCGCACATGGGAAACTAGAAGCGCAGTGACATTGTTGATCTATATCTTGTGAACTGTCCTCTCTCACCCCGTCAGACCATCCTGGTTCAGATCTGGTACCCCATCACTGTGGCGACCAACTCCAGAGAGCAAAAGAAGATCCTCGCCAAGTACCTCCTGGAGACCTCTGGGAACTTGGAGAAACTAGAGTACAAGCTACATGACTTCGGCTACAGGGGCGTGTCCTCACAAGAGGTATGAAGCAAACTGACAAATCGGAATCGGCGTTACTGACCGAGTGTGTGCGCACGTGTGAGGAAAAGGATGTAAACAAGTAGCGGTACGTTGAAGCCGCATGTTTAAATAAACCCAACTCAAGGTCCAATCTCTAGCCTCTTTTGGAGGTTTCACCCACAGCACACGGTGTTTATGGGATTGAGTTGGCTAACTTGTCACAGAGATGGATTCGTTTACATAAGAGCTTAGCAGCTGAGAATATAAGCCAACATCCAGAACGCAGTGCACATTTCTAAACAGCTCAACAAAAAGAGAGAAGCCATTCATAGATTACTGTATGCGTAAAAAGAATGGTTGGAAACCTAAATACATTAAAAATAAGCAACTAATCCATTTTTTTGTGAATCAGTTCAGCATAATATTATACATCCAGCTGTTTTAACAAATTATCCCTCCCGCTTATTCGCAGACTGCAGGCATTGGAGCCTCCGCCCATCTGGTCAACTTCAAGGGCACGGACACGGTCGCCGGCATCGGAGTCATTAAGAAGTACTACGGCACCAAGGACCCTGTGCCGGGCTTCTCAGTGCCGGCCGCCGAGCACAGGTAGACACACGCTGTCCTCAAGGTTTTATGTTTATGAAGCTCGTGTCCGTACTTAAAGACGGAACATTGAGCGTCTGCAGGCTTCCACTGCATGTTGAAGGCATAATAGTCCAGTTATTATACAAGACCTCCTGGTAATGATGGGTCTCTGCCAACACGCATTTCAAGGGACTTCTAAGGTTAGCACAAATGTAAAGCTTTACATATAGCCCTGAGAGGCTGCGTTTAACTTCCTGCATCACGCTGTTAATGATGATTCTGAGAAAGTGCAGGGATACAGTAGCCGCATCTCATTTCTTCTCCGTCTCTGCCTCGGGTGAGATGGTCCACGTTTTGGTGAGGAGCCAAGTGTGCATGTGCTCTTTTTATATCCTCAGAGTAGAAAGCTTGGTCCAGATAACAGCGAGGTATCTGCCAGTTGGAAAGATTTACTCAGCATTTGGGCCGAGACTGGTGCTAATTTGGTTTTCTGATTAAAGCTTGGTCACCCTCGCGCTCATTATCTGGTTCATATATTTTATTTGGTGAATGAGGCTGGGGAAGGGGAGGGAGAGGGGGGAGGATGGGTGAGTTTTCTTTCTGTTTCGCTCTCATGCTCACACGTTCGCATCTTCCCTGCCACCACCAGGGCAGTTACTGCTGCTCCAGCGCACCCTTCTTTCCCCGCACCAGTGCATTGTGGGATGGTGGCAACCGTTGCCGCGGCAACCGTTATGTAATGGCTCCTAAAATGGGTTTCGTTTCTACCTCAGAGGGAGGAGTCGCAGTGAAATTCCACTTCGATTTTGATGCCGAGGGGAAAGGAAGGAAGGAGGCTCTTCTAGGGATGAGGTGTGTCACCTTCCCGAGCTGTAATGGCCAGAATTTAATTCAATGGAAATGACAGAGTTCCCTGTAATATAATTTAGAACCAGTTTGGCTTGGAGTTTTTATTTGTGTTGATGTTCTGCCAGGTAGCTTTGGTTTGCTCTGGGTTCACTGAACAGGTTTCGCAAGCACTGTTTTGTTTTTTTTGGTAGAAAAGGTACTTTGATTTTACCGGAGATGTGGCAGGCAACCCAGATGTTGTGTAACTTCGGTGCATAAAACCGTGCAATGCCAGATTTTACTTATCCAGCTAAACTTTAATTGGTAGGAAGTGAGTGATGAAATAGAGAGGGGCTGATCTGAAAGGTGAGCGGTGTGAAAAAATGCTAAAAAGACTAAAATTAAACAGAATAATCAATAGAATCTATGTTACGCTGAACTCACATAGAGTATAAGAGGTTCATCGACCTCACAGTTGAGCCCGGTTTATGATTTGCAGCTGTTGGTCCAGCATAAATTCATTAAATTCACATTATCGCAAATTATTATTGCGAACAAAACCCTGTTTATCTTTTGTTTACTGATTAACTTGATGGCGAGTGCAATAAACTCCAAAAACCAGGGACCGCCCTCTGATTTTAAAACAGCACCAGGTCTCATAAGGTACTGGCAGGTTGCACCAAGCATCTTGATAAACTTTCCACGGTTTCTTCTGTGGATTTTTGATGTCTCACTTGATCCATCTGTTCGTGAGATGAGAGCTCTGTGGGGTGGGGGGGGGTGTAACATCTGTTTCAGGACTCTTTGTTCTTCATTTCACTGAAGATAACTCTCTAGGGCTGTGAATGAAATTGGGGAAAAATCAGACGCTTCCCTATCGCTCTCGGATGATGGATATGAATCCAAATATCTGAAGGGCTTGCAGCGTTGAAGGATCATTACACATAGCAAAGAGGAGGAATAAAAACGCTATGTCTTTCTCGCAGTGTCAGCGGGTGAAGCGGTTGATCAGCTGATCTAAAAGAAAACTTCACTGCATTCACTCCAGTGCCTCAACAAACGGACGTGACTGACTGAAACAAATCTGTTCTAACCTTTAAAATCAGATCTGGTGTCACCCGTGATTAAAAGCTGAAGTGCACTGCCCTCTTCTGGACAGCCTGCGACACTTAATCAAAGTCTTATGACTGTCTTCGGCTGCTCCTCTCCTTTCTGTGTGATAACATTTTAGTACCTTCTCCTTTAAGGTGTCATTCAACCGTTAAATTATTTGTTGCTACCTTTCCCCTCCCCTCCATGCTCCCTTCACATGACTCGTCCATCTCAGCCAGCCTGCAGCTTAAAATGTTTGTCTACTTCTTTGCCACACGTCTAGGAGGCTGTTAAGTCAAAGTGTTACATGCTAACATGTTAACGTGTTGACTCCTCCTCATCCTCTCTGCAGTACCATCACAGCATGGGGCAAAGACCACGAAAAAGATGCCTTCGAGCACATCATCAAGCAGTTCCCCAACGTGCCCGTGTCCATAGTCAGCGACAGCTACGACATCTACAACGCCTGCGAGAAGATTTGGGGAGAGGACCTACGAGAGCTGATAGAGAGGCGCAGCGCAGACGCCCCTCTGGTTGTCCGACCCGACTCGGGAAACCCGCTGGATACAGTTCTGAAGGTGCGGCCACATGAACAGCTTGCCTTTCATCTGGAATCTTAAAACAAGGCGGGAAGCTAACCCTCCCCTCTCTGCACCACCTCCTCCCTCCTCTCCTCTTTGTCTGTTAACAGGTGTTGGATATTCTGGGTAAGAAGTTTCCTCCAGAGGAGAACTCTAAAGGATTCAGGGTTCTCCCGCCTTACATCAGAGTCATTCAAGGAGACGGAGTTGATATCAATACACTGCAAGAGGTACGGACACATGCACGGATGGTCGTAGTTTGAGTTCATCAACAAAGCAGTGTTTTGATTGTGTATGATTTTCCACAGATCGTGGAGGGTATGAAGGCGCACAAGTGGTCCATTGAGAATATCGCCTTCGGATCTGGAGGAGCTCTGCTGCAGAAACTGACCAGAGATCTGCTCAACTGCTCCTTCAAGTGCAGCTACGTGGTCACTAATGGACTCGGGGTGAGGCATACTGGAAGTAGAACCATTTTTAGGTTTCAGGTGTCTTTCTGCCTTTAAGAAAGATTTTATGTCATGATTTGAAATTCCCTTCCAGTCTAAATGTGATCTTGTTTTTTGCACAGGTGAACGTGTTCAAGGATCCGGTGGCCGACCCCAACAAGAGGTCAAAGAAAGGTCGCCTGTCTCTACACCGAACACAGAGCGGAGACTTTGTCACCCTGGAGGAGGGCAAGGGCGACCTGGAGGAGTACGGCGTGGTGAGTTCAGTAAACGCCAAAGCACACACACAAATACATATATTCACCTTCATCTCACACTTTCATTTCTTTCGTCTTCTTACCCTTCTCCAACTTGTTTCTCCCTCCAGGACCTGTTGCACACAGTCTTTCAGAATGGGACGATTGTGAAGACGTACACGTTTGATGAAGTCAGAGACAATGCTAAGCTCAAAGAGAGCGAGCTGAAGGAGCTGCTGCACTGAGTGCAGTCCTACTACACCCTCACATACTATCCACACCCCCAAACAGTCCCTCCTTTCAGCCCTTCACCTTCAGGCCTCCAGTATCACCCTAGAAAATGGAGGTAGAGTGCACTGCTAATAGACCCCCACTCCTAAAGCCTGAGAACCTGAGAAATGTTCCTAAAAACCTGAGACTCCCTTAAAATTAAAACCCTGTCTGTTGGTTCTCCAGTGGAGTGGGGAATGAGAGATTTGGAAGCTCACACACCTCAGATAAACGGCAAACACCCCAAAAAGTGTGCAGGTGGGAAAAAATGAATGAGAAGAATATGTGTGAGAGATATTTTAAGCAACAGAAATGACATATGTGTTGAGGGAGAGAGGTTTTGATGCTAAAATTGTACGTTCACACCCCCTTGTGCCCCCAAATTAAAAGTTGGGCGCGTTGCACCGATAGGCTGGGGATTTCACAAATTGATGAATGTGATTGGCTGGCTGCTGACAGGCAAGTGTCTGCAAACTCTTCCATGCAGACACACGGGCAAATGACATGATTGTAGGTAATTTTTCTTTTCATTTTTTTGAATGAGCTGTCGGCAGCTGTATGCGGAGCGAACCCGAGACGAGTCAGTGTGAGAAAGATCATGAGAAATACCAAGCCACACCCACACCAGTGACCGTTCCCCGTGTATTCTGTACAGAACTGTTTAGAAGAAAAAACAAATACATGTCTGAATCTACTTAGCTTTGTCTTTTATGTGAAGGAAGAAAATGATGATCACAGTGATAGGCGGTGCACCGATAACATTGATAATCATAAATACTTGTAATTATGCACAATAAATTCATTTTCCCCCCACACTTTTTTTTTTTTACTTTTAATGAGTAATTATTGCGCTGCTTCTAAGTCCAATGTCTGTCAAGTATTACTTCTACTACTACTGGTATAATACATACTCTTATTGCAACATAAATGTTATCGGTGCATCTCTGACAGTGTAGAAATGATCATCTCCTTGCCATCATGTCGCCCAGTGTGCATTCACATCATGAAGGTCCAATCCAATCACACCAAAAAATAAACTATTAAAAAAAAAAAAAAAGAAGAAGTTTTATCCATTTAAAGTGTTGATTGATGATGCCTTGTTATTATTAGATCTTGCTATTGGACTAAGCAGAGATTTGGATTAGAGCTTCATGATGGTTAACGCTCAGTCTTTGCTGTGTAAGACCAAGAGACGATGTGAAAACAAAAAAACAAAAAAAAAAAAATACATCTCAAAAACTGTCTTCACTGGAATGAAGATGATATAACTATGTGTTTATGAAAGATTACATACCGTGTGTTGGCTGCTGGGCTGAAAGTGTATGTTAAATGTTGGTCCTGATGTGTGCGTGTTTGTTTGTGTGTGTGCATCCTGACATTTTCTTCCTTTTAAAGGACTGTGTAGTATTCCTTTATGCAAATGTGCTTATTGATCGAGGGAATAGAGAACACTCTCTTTTTCTTTGCTGGCCTTTTATTCTGAAAGGGGTTTGTGACAGACGGCGGGTGGTGATACAATACGGAGTGTGTTTGTCTTTCCTTTTGGGCAATGTAGACGTGACTAAGGGGTAGAAAAAATGGGAATACCTTCTGAAATGCAGTTGTAGTTGTTGGTGCACCGTTGCCGGTCAGCAAAACGTTGCCCTTAGTATCACTGCCTTAACTCAAGTGAAAAGCAGAGAAACTTTCAACAGAGGTGTTCCGCGTTTGAGTTTATCGCCCAGGTGTAAAATGGGATCTTGTGCGCTAATAATGCCTTTTCGGAGTTAACTATCTTTCCATTCCGAGCGTCACTCCTGTTTCCAGGTTGCGATGGGTCTTGTTGACGAGTGAGGGGATTTTGATGTGGCGGAGCGAGGAGCTGGCGACATCACGGGAAGCAAGGTTTTTGGGGAAATTTCAGCTGTTGGGCGGATTTTAACGATTAGCCTGAGCGACATTTGTGCTAAGTAGCAAACGCTACCATGCTACCTAAAATGGTGAATATTGGAAATGTCATACAAGTGGCATCCTTGGAGGCTAAAAAAAAATACATATAAAAAATAAAAACTGAAGTAAGCGCAAAAGTGCTTGAAATTGCAGTTCCTACAATGGCCACCAGAGGCCGACACCCCTTTACAACAGATCTGGTATCTAAACGCTAATTTCCACATTAATGACAACTCTACAGAGAAGAATTTTTATATAACGCACCAAATAAAATTTTCTCTAGGCTTTTATTATGGCTTATGTTATTAATTAAGGGGTTGTTAGCAGGTCTTTGTTAGGCGTAGTCTAGCACTGCCAATATGGCGACAGCTAGAGCCACCACACTGAGCGTCAAAACTTCTGACTTATTATACGATTATTATACATGCTAAACATCAACTCATCTTAAGTCCACTAGCGTGCTAGCTTTTGGACATAAGTAGCTGCTACCATAGCTGCTAACTGACTTCTTGAAACTTGTTGAAACGCAAGCCGATAATTTATTCCCTAGACTGCACTCTCTCTTCAGACATTCAGCTGCTTTACATTCATAGCTTCCCACATCTTCACCTTGGGAGGCTCAGCGTTGCTATCACAGTCTGCCAAGCGTTTGCCCCTGAGCTGCTTCACTGGAGCTCTTGGCGCGTCACTGACCTTATTCACTGACCCTGCTAGTTTTCTGTGATTTCAGGAAAAGACCTTGAAGAAGGAAATCCTGTGATGTCGCCGGCTCTCTCCTCTGGCTCTGGCTCAGACGAGCCGGTAAAGACCACAGCCAGTCACATGCCGAAACAACGTCAAATGGTTTTACCTCCCGTCTGTTTTTTTGCAATCGTCGCTGCTGTTATCTGTCTGATCATCTGTTACACAATTGTTGAGACACAGTAGTTCCTTTCATTTCCAAATATGGGGTGCATTTAGTAAAATTTTAATTTTACTATTTTGATACTGTCTCGGTTCTTACCTCAGAGAAATATTATTTTGTATGACAAAGGAGAAAAAAAAAATACAAATGCCAGAAATATTGCAGTAAATATCCTTATTTACCAACGATGCGGCCATACTGCCTTCTCACTTGTACATAAAGACAAGTAGTTTGACTCAAGCAAGAGAGGGCAGGTTAGGGAGACGACCACACTAGAAAATATTATTATTATTTTTGTCAGAATGACCATTTTTGTACCAACAGAAGAATATCCAAAACTGCTTGACTGAACGGGCGGCGTGACTGTTTCTTGTGAGGTCAAGCTTTTAGCTTCTGTTTGTGTGTGTGGATGTGTGTGGATGTGGATGTGGATGTAGTCCTGTGTGAATGCTTTGTGTGTGACGGATGAAAAGGCGTTTGTGAATACTTTTTTTTTTCTCTCTCGCTCTCTGTTGTTGTTGTTTTACTTGTATGTATATGTTGGTTGTTCCAAATTCTCTCCCAACACAACTGATATTTTAACTAACATAAACTTGCTATATTGTCAACAATACATTGATTAAAGATGCCACCCTGTACGTTTGAAATGATTTATTTGGTCTTCCTGACATTCCCCTGAGAAAGCCTTGAGGAGGAGGGGTGTGAGCATAATCAAGCAGCAGGGGAAAGAGTCATGGAAATGGAAATATAAGCACAACCCAGGTATTCTGCAGCCTTTTGCCTTTCGTCTCTTGGTGAAGAAGTGGAAATTCGGTTACCTGCTGCAGATGTGGGAAGGGTACCTGGATACCCGAGGGAAAGAAAAGACGAGGCACACCGCAAACAGACTGTCCTGACAGGAAACATTTTTCTTTAGAAAGTGCCGCAAACCAGTGAGAACTCCCACTAGTGACGATAGCAATTAAGGCCATAGCACAGCAAGTCAGGAGACGCTGACTATGTTTACAGTACATGGAAAGTATTACTTCAACCCAGTTGAAATAATTCTTGAAGCTAAATAAAATTATTTGCTAACATACATATATGTGATGTAAACAGGAATCAACATGTTCAAACTTTATTGACGACATTGAGTTAATTCAAAAGAAAAACGCGTTCTTACTGCATCTTTTTTAGCTTTGTTCATCTTAACAAACACTTGTTCTGTTGTCTCCATGTTTCTGTCTCTCCGGCAGTCCGTCACATGATTTTTTTACCACATGTGGGGAAAAAAGTGCACAGAATTCCTTTTGGTCAAATCAGTCTCTTCTGATTGAGGTGGTTTCATGCGGTGTTTTTATTCTGACTGGGCCATAACTCTGTTTTATTGTGTAAGTGTTCATGGAAATGTATGGAAAATGGTTTAAAAAGACCTACTCTGCACACAGAGGAGGTCGAGGTAGATGGATGGTCAAAAAATCACTGTTCTTTAATTCCCAACTCCCATGAGTGTGACCGTTGAACCTAAATTAAATTTTTAATACAATGTTTTCCATGACCTTAACAATTATATTAACTTCCCACGTCTTAATGTTTTACTAACCCTAACCCAGTGTGTCCAGAAAACACCAAATATTATAAAAGACCATCCCATTGTTTCTTTCTTCATTAATCTAAAATAATTTTCCTGAAGGAGTCATTCAGATTTGCTATTTGGTTAAGTCACTGTAAGAGATTAGACAAACCCCGTCCCTGGTTGATACTGCCTTGATTTGCCCTGCTTAACTATGGCACTGCCAGCCTGCTTCCAGCTATGGAGATCGGGGGTCTTCTGGGAGGGGGCGTGGTCAGTTCCAGCTCATTTGCATTTAAAGCTACAGACGCTAAAACAGCTCATCTGGAACAAGTCCAAAACCAGTGAAGTAAACCTACACGGTAGAATGAACAATCTGTTGTATTTTGAGCTGAGATTTTTAAAAACACATTTTGGAGACACGTGAGATAATATTAAATTGTTAAAAATGTCTAGAATGTGGGACCTTTAATGCTAACCAAGCAGAGTTGTGAGATCTTAGAAAACCCACAATGTAAGCTATACCACCAAAATATGCTTAGCCTAAATATCTGATTTAAAATGTAAGTTTCCATAAAAATGAAAATGTTTTTCAGCAATTTTAAAGTCAAACACCAGCGTTATAACCGTGCTGACAAATGCAAAATCAATGGACTCTCCCTTTAATCATTAAAGTTCTGTTCCACCTACACGGTATGGGAAAAATGTAATATGCTTTGTTTTATGACACCTGGGGCATCACTTCAAGACGTATTTTAAGTCATAGTTTCATCTGATGCCTGAGATAACCCCCTTTTCTTTTAGCTGGGGGAGTTTTGACAGTCTGTGCTTTGCTCCAAGAGTCATATGACCCAGTCAGCAGAACCAAGGAGGCGTTAACACAGCAACTGCAAACTCAGCGAGGAGGAGGCAGCCTCCATATTCTAGCAGATGGATCCAATGGAAACTCAATAGGGAACTTCCTAAACCCTTTGGTCCCTCGGAAGTGAGTTATCTAAAAGTTTTGCGGAACTGAATCTCCTCAGGTTAATTTGCATGGGGTTTTTGCTGTAAGAACAGAAAATCGTTACCTATTGCAGCTGCAGGATATTTTTGAATAGTCCTTGGGGGGTTTTGATGTTTGTCCCGTAAAGGGGAAAACTGTTTCTTCAGGTACATTTGCGCTTCTGCATTTGGCATCATTTCCCTGTAACTAAATATAAGTGACGCCAAACGCAAAGCGAAGTTTGGCACACTTTACGCGCTTTATGTGCGCATCAGCAAGCGGAGCGCAAGGAAATTCTTTTTTTTTTTCCTTTCCAGCTACACTGCAAAAAAATAACCACTTGACTTCTTTTACATTTACATTTGTTGTATGAAAGTTCCTGAATCAAACTGTATTTTATTAAGTAGGGTGTCCTTGTCTTCGTGGCTCAAATTTCTTCATTTTCGGTGAAAAACTGGATTTAAAAAAAAAAAAAAATCTCTTCTCAAATATCTTCATCATCATTTTTTGCAGCGTCGGCAGCAAAACCACGTCATTCCCTTAGACAACTCCCCCCTTTTCCTCCCTGCTGGACCACCATCCACAGTTTAGGCGCAACTGGATAAAAAAATTTTGGATCAGAAGCGCAATCATGATGACCGGATTTCGGCTGAACTTGTCGCCCCTGAAGGAGCCCCTGGGCTTCGTCAAACTGGTGGAGTGGGTAAGTTACATGCGAGTCACTGTGATCGTGTTTGACTGTGTGTGTGTGTGTCATTCCCCGTGGACAGGGAGGTTAAGTCCTTCTTTGGAGTTTCCCTGTTTTTTTTTTTTTTAGGCCATTTTCACCCTTCAGTAAAAGGAATCTGCTTTAAATTGGAACTTTCCAAAATACTTGCAAAGCACATGCACTTAAATCCATCACACACTGATAGAAAGAAAGTTCTTCATATCCATATATATATATATATATATATATATATATATATGTATAGCGTAGTTTGAGGTTTGCAACACTAATGCTGACAAGAATGAGTAAATATCTATACAGATATTTACTCTTCTATATATCTATATAGAGTAAATAAATATTCCATATATTTAGAGGAATTAGTGAAAGAGACTTTGCTCGACACAGAAAAGTCTGTAGGAGTCAATTCAGATCAGTCCTGTCCACTGCTGGTAGCGTGGGCTTGCTCTCCAGACCGCAGCAGTTATAGATTAAAGCAGCTTTTACCAATAATTTACCTCAGGATAACTTGAAACATTTCGCTTACACTGAACCCTGAGCATTCAAGTCGTGGGAGAGCATGCAACAGTTTCTTATGGAAAGTCCAGTAATCAGTTCTGCTCTACATAACTGGGTCAGTGAGAGTAATGCATCCAGGCTACAGTTTTTCTCAGCTGTTCTATTTCCTCATAACACACACATGCAGAGATACAGAGCAGCAGCAGCAGCAACGCTCAGTCATCTGACTCAGGACTGGACTGTGTGTGTGTGTGTGTGTGTGTTTCCTGAGAATTGGCCTTATATAACACTTATTTAATACCAAATATTTTCTTATCGTGAGGGGCTTCTGGGTGATAAGTTGTTTGCACGTATTCACATGAGAGGTAGTTGATCATTTCCTGGCCCAAGGTAGAAGGAGTCTACATACATCTGTACACTGAGTCCAGCAGTCATTCAGCGTACGGATCACTTCTGTGTAGACGTTGGCGTCTTGGACCGTCTGAAACGAGTTTGGCTTTCTTGAGAGACTCTGGGTGTGTCCTCTGTTTCAGCTGTCCTTTCATCTCTGGTTGAAAGAGTCTCATCCACTGTTACAAATTGCCGGAGAAATCTCTTGGGGTCGGCCGTAACGAAACGGCAAGATTTTTCCTTAATCTGCTTCTCGTCAGGCCCCCGGGAGTTTTGGGGCATTTTCCTGGGAGATAACACTTTCTGTGGCACCTTTGTGTTACTGATTGCCACAGATCTCGTCAATGGTCTACTGTGTAGTGACGACGACCGCCCCTAAGGGGACGAGGGTTGTCCTTCAGGCTCTCTTTGTCACGTCTGAAGTCAGGAGCCCACCTCCTCACTGCGTTGCGGGAAGTGTCACCACTCCCTAGCGTTGCCACCGTTGGGTTATAACCCCATGAGACCGAGGTTGAGGATGACTGCAGCCAGGCTACGGACTGGCAGTTTCAATAACCTGAAACAGAAACACCCCAGAAGGTGTTGTTTGCAAATTTGAGTTGAACTTAATGTGCAGGTAGAGCTGAGTGACCTTCCTGCCTTCGTCCAAGACCTCGCCAATCACCTTTCACAAAGGGATCCTGTCTTGCACAACAGTACTGACGACGACACTGAATAACATTAACTAGGTACAGGAGTTTGAGTCGTCAGCACAATGAGGTTTTAATTAATAAATGCATTATTGAATACTTGAAGGCCTAACTGAACACATACTGGCTTCCATTGTATCCGTTGCTTACATAGGTGGCGTCTTGTACTTCCCGTTTCGCTTAAATAAATACTACAATTCTACCCCATTCACTCAGCATGTGGAGTAGTGATAACAAGCCTCTGCACTCTTTTTGGACTTGTGACCACATTTATGTTTTTGCAAGGAAACACAATGGCTAAAATAGACACTTCCTCCGGTGGCTTTGTGGTTTTTGGTCAGACTGACCTGGACTTCTGTATCAGAACTGACTGGAGGAACATTATTCTGTTTCTGACACGCCTCTCCTCTTCTGCTGCACATTATGAGCAGTGTCTGCGTGTGCAGATTCTGCCTCACAGCTTGATTGTGAGCTGTAGTTTCAGGAATGTTCATAAATTGGTACTGAGGGGGTTTGCGGATGTCTGGGGATGCCAACAAAAAGACCGGCAAGGTAGCGCAGTGTGTCCACAGTCTTTGGCAGCCGCGCTGTTTGGATAAGGTGCCACGGGACAGAGGAGGACGGAGCAATACTGGGGACGTGACAAAACACTCGGCTGCACTTGTGGAGTCAATTATTTAAAAATGTGAACATGAAAAGATAAAAAAGTGTTTGCGGCGTGCTGGCTGCTGCGCTCGTCCATGCTGTTGCCACATGACCTTGTAAGTGAGAGGGTGACAAAATCGTTGAAACAGGAATGCAGGAGAAGTCGCTCACTGGTTGTGCGTTGCCAGAAAAACAGGAAGTGGCAGCCAGTGACATCTGGAGGAACATCTGGAGAGAAGCCTCGAGGTGTGTGTGTGTGTGTGTGCCGATGTACAGTGTGTGGGTCTGTAGCGGCGTGAAGCTAAAGCTAAAGCCGTTGTAAGCGTTTTTTCGGTGTGCGCGTTTGTGGCGCAGTTGTGCTGATGAAACAGAATTTCAGGGGTCGGTTTAAAAGTGTTTCTTGAAAACGTTTGGTGTGTCCTCGTAGGTGAACACTGACTTTGGCTTTCTGTTGGTCGTGGGTCTGTCTTAGCCTATAGACATACACCGATCAACCACAACATTATAACCACTGACAGGAGACGTAAACAACATCGACCACCTTGTGACGATACAGTGTTCTGCTGGGAAACTTTTGGACCTGGTATTCTTGTGGATGTTACTTAGACATGTAGCACCCACCTAGACCAGACCATGCACCCCCCACCCCATAGCAGTGACACTCCTTGATGGCAGCAACCATCCCCACAACTCAGCACAAGGTGTTGACCTGGCCTCCAAATTCACTAGATCCCAAACTGATCAAGTATCTGTAGGATGATCCACAGAGGCCCCTCCCCTCAACCTATAGGACCCAAAGGCCCCCCACAAACAACCAGACAGCACAGGACACCCTCAGAAGGCCCATGTCCATTCTCTGATGAGTCGCAACTGTTTTGGAGGCACAAGGGAGACCTACACAATAATAGGAAGGTGGTCATAATATTGTGCCTGATCCGTGTATCAGTTACACATGTGGTTACCATTTGTCATCTCCGAGCAGAGTTTTAATGCCTTTCAGCACATTGTTTTGGTTTATGGTCGCCCTCGTCGTGTCTACTTTCTTTCCCACTGTGGCTAATACATTCCCAATCAGGAGACTAGTCCTGCAACCAGTGGTTTTCTTTGTTACTGATAAATCTGTAACAGAATAAGAAATGCCTTCCAGTGAGTCAAAAAAATCGTCTAAAACCAAAGCATATTCAGTTTAAGGTTTAAGGTTTAAAGACCACGGACCTGAACTGTACATGTTATGTTGCATGGACTTTAACAATCAGCCCGCCAGTCACCCTCAACATAGTGTTTTATTAACTAATTGTTGCAGCTTCACAGCCCACATGCAACGTGAGCTGCTCGCCAGTGAACGTAGTTTGGTATTTAGCTGCTAAAGAGCCGTGTACGTCCCTCAAAAGTTGGCAAAACAGAGCGGGAAGCAGAGCGAAGATTACTCTTTACGGCCTAATGTCTGCTAGATGTGCTCAACCTTTTAAAGTCAGTGTTGCATTTAAAGGCTTTTGCACTGCCCCGAGGTGAAAATCAATAAATGCAGGTTTAAGATGTTTTTGGGAAACAGCCAAGTATATGGAAATATAACTCTGTAATCTTTGGGGCTCTTGCTTTGACTGGATTCCAGCATTCATTCCAAATATGCATATTCTATATCCGCAAGGCACAGAGAAGCTGAGCTAACGGCCTGTTTGCTTTTCTTGCGGCAGAACCAAGAAAGCAGTTCAGTGTTTATCGGCGTACTGTTAAATCTCTGAATCGGTCTTGTAGTGGAGCACAGCTGTGGGAGGCTCATTCAGGACGTGTGATAAAGAGTGATGCCTGCCGTGGATCCGGCGGTATACCGCGGTTTTCGCTGCACATTTTCACACCAAATCATCTTCACCCATGGCGATGTAAAGTGATCTCAGTGAGGGCTTGAATGAGCTTAGCACGCGGTGGTGAGTTACATGATCGCTGTTTTCCGCCTCCTGCAGTTGGGAGGGTTGAGGTTAGCGGCAGCCGCCCTGACTAAAAGAATTTAGCTTGTGTTGGTTTTAAGGAGAGCATTAGTGTCACATGGTCGACACACTGAATCAGATGCCTTTCTGTGAGAAAAGAATTCAGGAGCTGAATGGCGGCATTAGTGCCACATGTTTAAGAGAGCAGTCATGTAGTCGCTAAAAGACCTCATTTGTTTTGTCATGGTTTGTTAAGCGATCGTTAAAATCCTTGAAACTCTTTCAGAAATAAAGAGCTCATGATCCCGTCATATTTTCAGCCGATTTGTTTTATGTGCGTGCGTCGCTCCATGTTGTCCTGGAATGCGTTCGCAAATCTCCAGTGTCTGGAAGCCCCACCAGGTTTCTTCACGTCAATCTCAACCGTGTCGCTAACGCTCCTCTCTCCGCTCATTTCTGTCCAAACAGCTCACAGCCATATTTGCTTTTGGATGCTGCGGCGGATTCTCTGGAAAGAACCTCATATCAATCCACTGCGGCGATGGCAAGAATGAAACTCTCAATGCCAACTTTCACTACCCATTCAGGTGAGGATTCCAATGCCTTTCACTTATTTTCTCCGCGCTTTTTAAAAAAATAAAAAGAATAAATTGCAGCGTTTAATTTAATGATCACTGTGGCCAGGTTGAGCCAGTTCCCGCTCGTCGATGGAAACACCACGCTTTGCAACCACTCGGTCTCTACGACACACATGGTGGGAGACTCGGCCTCCTCTGCCGAGTTCTTCGTAGGCATCGGCATCGTCTGCTTCCTGTACAGCATGGCGGCTCTCTTGGTTTATTTAGGTTATATGCACGTCTACAAGGACTCTGACTTTGGACCCATTTTTGTGAGTATACCTTCCTTCTAGTACACGTCCAACAGACAAAATTAAAGCAAAGAGGACTGAGAGAATCTGGTTTCTTTCTCCCCAGGACTTTGTGATCACAGCAATCCTGGTCTTCCTGTGGCTGGTGTGTTCGTCCGCCTGGGCGAAGGGGCTGCAGAACGTGAAGGACGCCACAGGCACCGACGGCATCAGTGCCACGTTGGCGCTCTGCAAGGCCAGCAACGTCACCTGCAAGGTCACGGAGTTCGCCAACATGCGCACCCTCAACATTTCTGTGGTGAGAAGAAATACTGAGCAACACTTTGGTTGTCAGGATCAAGTCAGTGTTCACAACAGCTGTCGTTCAATTCTGGTAAAGCCGATGCAAGTGATGGATGAAGTGATCAGCCCATGAATGCACACAGTTGGTCAATAGAATGGTCTCTTCAGTGTGACCCATTGCCTTGTTTTCTGCAATACTGCACTAACAGGCAGCAGCATAAACATGACTAATAGTCATGAGACACCGAGCCATTACAATTTCATTTTACCACTGTGCCCTGTTCAGTTTGTGTCACATCCCACGCTGTGAAACTGTTAAGTCCAAATCAAGTTTCAGCTTTTAGCCATGCTAGCGCCGTGGCTAAGGGGATAGGAATGTCAATTTGTCCATAGGGTAGTCTTCCACATTGGAGTGAAGGATTGCTACCATAAATTTGACATTTGATGACATCGGTTAAAACTTTAATACAATTACGTTTTAAAATATTAGCAGCGAAATCGTGACAGCTCGTGGTCTTGGGTACCACAAAAGGGCTCCTCTCATGAAATCTTAAATCACATGACTTTGACGATCACTTAAGTCACACTGTTATCCTCACACTATGAAATCTGAATGTCTCCAAGACTGAGGTTTTGTCAAAATACTAATAGTTCCATTTAACAAGCTAACATGCTAAACAAAGATGATAAAATGTCATGGAATGTATATAAATATGGACAATGTGTCGCCACTTCCTTGTATTGGCCAAACTGACGCTATTTTCCCGGGGATATGAGCAGCACCATCTTGTGACTTTGACACCAGAGTCTGCGCAGTACGGTCCAAGAGTGGAGCCACACGGAGCCACGATATCGATGACCCGGCCACACTTCTGCCAGACTCACTCGCGTTTCCGTTTAATTAACTACTTACTGTGCTCTGCTCTTCCTCCACCAGTAACAAGGAAATGCTGGATTATTTTTTTACAACTGTCACGGTCCTATGGGACCGTTTTACATAGCGGGTGGCATGGGAACTGGTAGTCGTCATTATGTCACATCCTGTTTCTATAGCGTCAAATAACTAACTGGAACGAAACTCATCCAAAAAATTGACACTTGAAGATGCATCAACATTATATTAACGACCTAAAATGACAGAAACTATCCTTGAAAAAAAATGATTTGATGTGTATTTTAGAGTTTTAGTTTGGTCCCATCCACTAACATGGAGGAGGTGGAGCTTATGACGTATACTGCAGCCAGCCACCAGGGGGAGCTCTACTTGCTTTGGCTTCACTTTCGAGGAGCAGTTCTGCCGTCCATCTTTATACAGTCTATGTAAAATATCAGCACCCTAGCATTTCTTTGCTAACATTTAGCCCAAAGCACTGCTGTGTCTCAAGACAGCCTAATATATAATAACATCAATATGTTCATTATTTTTACTAATCAAATCCGAAGGTTAGGCTCAGTAGAAGAAATCCTGGCTAACATAATTACATTTCTGTTGGTTTTAAGGGGAGTATTGGTGTGACAAGGCCTAAACTACATGCTGAATAGAATGCTTTTATGCTCATGCAAGCCACATTTTTATAAGAGCAGTCATCTTTTCAGATCATTAAGCAAGAGAAGAGAAAACCCCTGCGCAATGGACTTGAATAATCTTTACTGGATCTTTATTATATCTTCACATTTCTGCATGTGAGTCAGTCTAATAGGCAGTAGGTTATGATCATGACTGGATGGATGATCCCAGTCGTAACATAAAGTGTCAACTCGTCATTAAGCCGTTCTCTGGAATGTAAAGATCCAAAAGCTTCACATCTTGTCACTAATAGATTGCAGTCACCACCTCTATGTCGTACCTCAGCCTTCTCCATATCATAAAGAGATGCTAAGTGTCGTTTAGGTGCACACTAACAGGATAGTCACAGTCATTTCTACTACTTTTGAATTTGCTGACGCATTTCTTCAGCTTTTCAGTGGTCTTTCCCTCATACTGTGTATCTTAACACAATGCTAATGCTGATTAATCGATTTTGCGGCATTATTAATGCTTTGTTGTTTTTGTCCGCATTCTTCCAGGTCTTTGGTTACCTCAACATGTTTGTGTGGGCGGGTAACGCCTGGTTTGTGTACAAGGAGACTCGCTGGCACTCCCAGAAATTCTCGTCCCAACCTGGACCTGGAAGGCAGCAGGTCCCTGCGCCCATCTAACATACACGCGGCCGTACGAAAAGACGCAGTCACACACGCAACACACACCGACTACCACAGGAAAAAAAGAAAGTCGTTGACAAAAAGTCACACTCTTCTCACACACACACACACACACAAGTAAGCATACAGGTAAAGAAAACTGTGCGTGAAGACATGATTATATACACAATAATGCTCTGAGAAGTTAATAAAGATAACACAAAATGCAGGATAAACTGGTGGAAAATTGAACCGTTGTTCTACTGGATATGGGGATATGGACCTTATCAATACACAAAGCAGATTTTTTTAACCAAAATGATTTGATTTATTATCCTTGCACACTCACAGCAAACTAGTTTTTAAAGAAATGTACGTAGCCCCAAATGTTTCCTCTACATCCCTGCAGCAGTAGGAGAGGTGGAGAAAGATTTAATGTGCCTTTATTGTTTTATTACATGTTCCACAAACTATAGCAACACCAATGCAATTAGTATGTCAAGTACTTTTGAATGTGTCTTATGGTTTAGCTAGCAGATACATGCAAAGGATGACCAAATGTGTTGACCATATGTTTAGGAAGCTTGTATATAGACAGAGAGGTTTTCTCTCTGTTTTCACTTTAGCGTCAAGCGATTTTAGGAAAAAATTAACTTTTGTTACATTCAAGGCCTAATCAGTACCAAAGTTAAGTCTCTCTGTTTTTCGCTCTATACCAGAGTTTTTGAACCGGGCACAGACAGCAGAGACTACAGCATCCAGAAGTATGACGGGGATAAAAGTTACTAATGTAACCACGGTTCTATGATTTCAGTAGTTTCTGGTGGTCGAGAAGTATTAAATGGAATCTGGGAAGCATCCAGTGCGCCAGAAAAAAACAAAACTCCGTCTTGAGAGGAAGGATTGCAGTCTGATAGAGAAAGTGATCAACTGCATGGACAAACATGGAAAAAAAGAAGAGAGTGGGACTGAAGACACCACATTGACAGTGGTTGTGTAATAATTAACCTCTCGATGCCAGAAAGGGTCCCAGACGTTCAGCGTGGTGGTTTTAATTTCATGCAGATGAATGTCAGGTACTTTGAACCCATCTCTTTCTCTGTAACATCAAACTGAGCACTTGGAGGTAGATTTACATTTTAAACATCCACTGCAGGGAGGACGGTGTGGTCAAGATTTTCAGGATGAAATAGATGGTAATATTATTTACTGTGAGGCATAATGTCATAATACTCTATAATAAGGCTTCTTAAAGTATAGAAAAATCCAGATTCAGCTCCATGTGTTGTCTAATGATTACAACATGTTTTGAATTTTGACGCTGGTTACTGAGCATAAACTGTTCAGTAGCAGATGTTGCCTCTAAACTTTTACTCTGTTCTGTCATCTCAGGTAGTTTGTAGGACGGTAAACAGTGCGTGGACATGGAACAGGATATGCATTATTTGTCACACAGGTATGAGCTAGATACAACAGAAGCTCCAAAACACATTAGAAGATGGGTTCCCAGATTACGAGTTGGTTAAAGTATTATTAAGTTACCAATCTGTCCGGACTTCTGATTTGGAAATAAGATAAGAGTCATTGAGATACATATAGCTTCAACTCCATTTAATGAATGGTACATTTGATAAAGGCTGTGAAATTAGACAAAAAAGTGTTATTTTTTGCGCATTTGTTATTTGAAGAATCAAGCAGTTCTCTCCGATATTATTTATTTCATTTAAATGTATTGGCTGGCTACGGCGTTCACCCTCTAGTGGCCGATAGCAGGAATTGCAGTACCTTTACGAAGCTAAGCTACGATTGTTTATTTACACAACTATTGCGAGCGTATGTGATGTGGTGCCTTTATTAAAGCTTTCTTAAAAAACCTATGCATACAAACTGTTTGCTTTTAGGCTTTAATACTCTTGTGCAACGTGGCCTCGAACCCATTTAGAAGGAAGTTTGTACGTTATGTGAATGATGCTTTTGTGTACGGTGCATTCATGTGGTGCTTCATAGGAGTTTAGTGAAAGTCTTTTAAAGCACTGTGAGTCCATGAACTTGAGAGATGGGTACTATATTAGTCCAGAACATATTTTGCGAAAGATAAATCCTTCCATAGTTATGTTCTTTTGTTGTAATAGTATTCTTTACTATGTATCTGTCATTTTTCAGCATTCATTTCAAAAACAAAATTCTGCCAAAGCACTATTTTCTTTTTTCCCGGGTTAAGCTTCTTTCATGTTTCCATGTTGTTCTCTATTTTTTAATCCTTGTGGTGAGCTGGTGTTGTGTTTTATGAACTGAACTGTCATATTTTTGTATTGTTTTTCATTTTCATTTCACAGTGTATAGATGGTTAGTCTCTGATTTTGTTTTGATATAGTAAAAATGTACCTAGTAGGATTATGTAAATTCCCTTTTAACCTTACCCAAAGACAAATGAAACAGCAAGTGTGTGTGGTGTACTGGCTATGCCTCCACACTCCTGTGATCATCCTCCGATCAGCTATAGCTCTGTTTATGATTTCATTAGACCTGCCAAATTGTCTTATTGAAGAGTGATTTGCTCTGTGTGACATTTTCAATAAAAATTAATGATTTTTTTTCATTGATCTCTTGAGTGAATGCATTTTTCATCTGCCTAATTTGTGTCTGCCTAAAGAAGTCTTTTTTTTTTTCCAAAAAAGTCTTTTGAATTTTAGTTGCACTCCACATTTTGGTGGTGGTGCAGGTTTAAACATCTGAAAAACATTTGTGTGTTTCCTGGTTTGTCCTATGACCTTCCGATTGGTCCTGTGACAACTCTACATTGTGACTGTGTCGTCCTGTTTATGTGTGTGGATGAGTTAGAGGGAAATAGGAAGACAGTTAATGTGTGTGTGTGTGTTTGCAAAAGACAGGAAATATTGCACTCAGCCAGAAATACGGTAAAGTGTTGACCTGACTATGTTAGAAATTGGCGTTATGCAAATAAAACTGATATAAATGATCAACTTTTGTGTGTGTGTGTGTGTGTGTGTGTGGTTGTGTGTGTCTGTGTGTGTGTGTCTGTGTGTGTGCGTGGGTCTGACCTGATTGACACACCAGCATAAGCCAATCAAGGCCATTTCCTGGCTGCCATTTCCTCTTACCCTCCACCCGTCTCTGTCTTTCTCACACCTTCTCTGATTAAGACGAGTTAAAGATCTCTCCCTCGTGTCATGTAGAATTTGAATCCTTTTGTGCTGTTCAGGGTTTACGAGACTCAATCGATTAGCTGTAAAGTGGGTGTGTACGTGTGCGCTGGGGAGAGTGCTTAATCCTTAATTATTTGTTTGATTTCCACATCATTATTCCCGGGAAATCAATTTTTATTTTCTTTCCGAATAAGACTAATCCATATGTCATCTTTTATTTCCTAGCAGTTTCTTTCAGTTTGCACACGCAAGTGCAGGCTTAGTTTTCAGCCACAAGAGGTCAATGTAGTGCCATGAACTCGACCTGGTGCTGCGTTTCACTGAGAATCTGAACATCCTTGTGTTCGGTGACACTGTCTGACCAGGAGAATTCAAGTGGATTTACTTGATTGAGATTCTCACTCTGGAGAAACATATGTGATATAAATAAAACTTCCACAGAAGACTGAAGACAGAAAAAAAAAAAAAAAAAAAACAGATTATGTGCATGCTGGTTTTCTCCTAATACTGTCACATACACTGCATTGTATGACCGAAAGCATTGTATAGTCATTCACAGGTTCCCTATTCTATTGTTTCACTGCACCAAAATACCCTTAGTTGTCCCCAACTACTGATCATGTTGGGTGTTTGTGCCTCACTTGCATAATGCATGTTGAGCTGCATGTTTCTGATCTGTTTCTGATCTGTTGAGCTGCATGTTGCTGATCTGTTGAGCTGAATGTTTCTGATCTGTTTCTGATCTGACAAACTGCAGGTTTCTGATCTGTTTCTGATCTGATGAGCTGCATGTTTCTGATCTGTTTCTGATCTGTTGAGCTGCATGTTGCTGATCTGTTGAGCTGCATGTTTCTGATCTGACGAGCTGCATGTTTCTGATCTGTTTCCGATCTGTTGAGCTGCATGTTGCTGATCTGTTGAGCTGCACGTTTCTGATCTGATGAACTGCATGTTTCTGATCTGTTTCTGATCTGTTGAGCTGCATGTTTCTGATCTGTTTTCGATCTGTGGAGCTGCATGTTTCCTGGCTGTGCTGCATGTTTCTGATTTGTTGAGCTGCATGTTTCTGATCTGTTGCTGATCTGATGAGTTGCATGTTTCTGGTCTGTTTCTGATCTGAGCTACATGTTTCTAATCTTTGGAGTTGTCTGTTTTTAATGTGTGGACTTGACCCCAGCCAACCTCCCATATATTCACTGCTTACACTAGTTTATTCTGACATAACCTAACTATCATTCATAATTTTTCTGATCTGCTTGTGATACTTACACATTATGCCAGCGTACTTGCTTGTAATGTCTGTCATCACTGACATAGTTTTCTGTCTTGGTGCTCCTGTTTATTCTTATAACAGCAACTTCATGAGCACGCTGTTTGAGCTGTTCAATAATCCATCCCTCCTACCCATTATGAATCTTACATGCACCATGCATCATTTACAAGTATCATTTATTCTTGTATTATGTATCTTGTTTGTGTCTTGCTTCCGATTCTCTTTCCTTCCACTTCTGTTCCACCTTCCCTTTTTTTTTTTTTTTTCTGTCCACCTACCCGGCCACTCACTGTAATGTGAAATCAACCTCAGGATGAACGCATTACTATTCCCACAATAGAACCTTTTAAATTTTATTGCTGTAACCTTACAACATTATCTGAGTCATTAACGTCTTAATATTACACGATTAAGGGGTTTTATTGTTATTCATAGTTCTGCCCTCACCTTTCCAAGAACTATTACACTGATTCTTTTGCAACTTCCTGCCAAACCCTCCTATCATTCATTTTAATGGGGAACAGAGAAGGTTTATAACTGGCACTGGTAAATTTTAGGCTTTAAACATGGTTCCTTCTGCCACATGTTCACTACAGCCTGGTTTAATATTTTATAATAATTTTGATATTTTCAAATTATTTATGGCAAACAAGTCATACATTTCTTAAAACGTCCCGCCTTTAGCAGATAGAGATAATTATCACAAGAAAATGTTTCAACGTCTAAGAAAGATTTATTGAATAAAATATGCACAATGACATGTCTCTCATTCATTCATTCATCTTCTATACCCGTTTAGTCCTGTTAAGGGTCATGGGGGTCTGCTGGAGCCTATCCCAGCTGTCATCGGGCGAGAGGCAGGGGTACACCCTGGACAGGTCGCCAGTCCATCGCAGGGCCACACACAGAGACAGACAACCATTCACACTCACACCTACGGCCAATTTAGAATCACCAATTAACCTAATGAGCATGCCTTTGGATGGTGGGAAGAAGCCGGAGTACCCGGAGAGAACCCACGCAGACACAGGGAGAACATGCAAACTCCACACAGAAAGGCCAGCTGGCCCATGGATTCGAACCGGTGACCTTCTTGCTGTGAGGCATCAGTGCTAACCACCTCGCCACTGTGCCACCCTCTCTCATACAGTGATGCCAAAAAAAAAATTATTACTCTAAATCGTTTGTCTCCGCATTTTGATAACAGGCAGATATTACTAATACATTTTATGTAATTCTTATAAATATTATTATATGTAAAAGTAATTTATCCCAATGATGTTTAATGTTTTTTTACACTGACGAACCTTATCAGGTGAATAGGTTTATTTCTGGACAGGTATCTGCAACCTGAACTTTTGAACTCGTGAATTAGTCCCCCATCTGTGACTCAACCTCTCAACCCTCCGAAAGATGCCGAGCCGCAGCCGAAGCTTGACGACAGCGACGTCAGCATATCTCGTTCTTTCGTTTTTCGCCTGCTGCGTGCGAAGGAGAGAGAGTGAGACAGAGAGAGCGAGAGAGCGAGAGAGAGAGAGAGAGAGAGAGGAAAACGGCTCTCAGCGAAGCAACAAGAAGGAAGAGCAATGGCGACATTGGATCGCCAAATACCAAGTCCGGATACCTTCCTTTGCGAGCCTTGGTCTTCCTTCGTCAGTGCGGCTAAATTACGTTTTGTTGACAGTAAGTTCGCACGTCGGTAGCGTTGTTGTTTTTGCGGACAAACTGTCGGGAAGTGCGTGGTCCAACTGTCTGTGATTGAGTTGAGTAAGCTCCTCCACCATGCAGGGTCTGTCAGAGCGCAGCAAACTAACTGTCAGAAACATCACGGCCAAATGGCAGTTATCAATAGGTTGTTTTTGACAGTCGTGCACGCGCGGGCCAGCGACGCTAACCGCCGCCGCTTGTGCCGTTGGCGCGTGCACCAGCGACCCCCGTCAACTGTCCAGCTGTAAGTTTGTTAGCTTTGACAGCTCCACTTGGTCGAGGAGGCTAGCAGCAGGGCTGGCTAATGCTAACCACGGTAGCCTGCCTCGCCAAGCAGCAGGGCTCCACGCATGGCCCCCAAAGTTTGTTGTGTGTGCCCCTCCGCGTTTGTAAGTGGCTGTTTTGTTTACCCAGACGCAGACTCGTCCGTGGATAACAGCGACAGAGAGCTTTACTGCCTCGGTGAAGCCGTGAGGCTCAGCAAACAAGGTAAGGAAGTCGTACTACTAAACGCTGTCACGTACAGGGTGAGGGTTTGTTATTGTTTTGTTTTTGTTTTTTTGAACTCACCCTCATTAGCATTAGCTGTGTCGTTTGTCACCAGTTCTGACATATTGAGCATTCAGGATGCTATACAACCTTTATATTAAAATAAACTGTTTTGCATTACTGTCCCTTCTGTATCAGAAGCTAAAACTAATTAGTATTGCCCCCTTTAATTGATTTATCATGTGTGATTAAAATACCAGGCAGTTATATTGAGATTGTTTGCTGTAGCTAGCTAAATATTTACAGTTTATTTTCATACATGACAAAAAAAAAGAATCAAATCTTCACATTTGAGGAGCTTTTTTTTTTTTTTACACCCGCTTGCCAAAAGGTTTGCTTCGGTATTGAAAATAAATATAACAGTCCTGCTATGACTTTTATAATGTTAAGTTTATGCTGAAACAGTGCAAGGAAGGTGGTAATTTAACTGTGTGATCATTGTGAAGGACGTCATTTGTGGTACTGTTAAACTAAACTGTTATTTAGCCGAGCCCACTGACTGAAATGGGGTTGTCAACAATAATAGAAACATGTGTCAATACAACACATTGCAGTTCAACAGTACTACAAACCACAAAATGAAAACACAGTTGCAACAAACTCTGAATACCATATCCTGCAGGAAGTTTTAGTGGAGGGCTTTTACATCAGAATGCATTAGTTGTCACTAGTACACCTAACGAACGAGCAAAGTGAGTGTAGTTATAAAACAATAGTCTGTTTGGCATTTTTATTAGAATTGTTAATTCATTGTATTAATAGTTTCCAGTTAATTTCCTGCTGTGTTTTTCGTCGCTCAAGTATCGAGACACGTATTGCCAGAGAAAAGGCGAAAAAGACAATCCTTCATTCAAACGGATGCTGCCTCTGTAGACGTTAATGTTGTTATTAGAAAATTACTTTTTCATTACCGTGCCATTAATAAAAAGCTATTTCCCAGTGCTGATCAGATGTGTAATGTTTACTTTGCCAAGGCTATTATTCCTGGAAGGAGTTTAGGGAATCAAGGGATCTGTTAACAATGGCATTAACTGTAATCCAAGACAAACTGTAGTCCATTTAACCTAGGATATGTCACCTATTTGAATGATTGACATTATCAGCAGCAGCCAATTATAGGTGCTTCTATTGGAGTGTCGATCTTGTCAGCCAGAGACTCATAATCTGTCCTCAATGGGCTCAGCTTGTGTGCACCTGTGTAGGGTATGTGAGGGTGCCCCGAAGCAGCGAGTGCCAACCTCCACACACTAACGCCGCCTGAAGACAGAGCCAGAGGAGTTCCTCCTCTCCTCTCCTCTGCTCACCACGTATAAATACCCACAGCAGCACACGCTGCGCGTTAACACCCTTGAGTCATCCCTGTGAGTCTGAGTGCGCTGTAGCTTTCGTAGGAGCACACTGACGCACACACAGAGCCGGGGAAACTCTTCTCACTCTCTCTGGTCAAATACCAAAACTCCCCCTCCCACACACACTCACATGCTTCATCTTCCTCTGTCTGAGCCAAACTGGATCGGTGTTTCCAGAATTGTTGATCTGCTGGCAGCATGACTCTGAGGGCCTGCTGAGAGTGATATGCAGACACACACACAGGGGAACGTATCTTATTTGTGCATTAGTAGATCGTGATTCATAATTGATTCACATATTATTACATGTTTACTCACTTGACAATTACTCACACACATTTGTGGACGGTATGGTCAGTTTGGCAGTACTTGATGCGTGGTGGAGGTCACGATTCGTATCTATGTCTCACCCTGTCCATGTGGAAATGACAACAGCCAACTTAGTCTCACTGGACTGCTAGCCACTGTCATCATCCCGCTAGAAATAGACATTACTGTAACGTTGCTACTTGCATGTCTACTTTAGTCGAGATAGATTTGTCTGATCGTCACATTGTTATAGCAGTGCTTTAGGTTATACTTTAGTGTATATTGGTATCATTTAAGTGGATTTATCATAAAAAAAGAAATAGTTGATTAAAATGTGCACATGCACTTGGAGTGTGAATGCATTGAGCTGCCATATACGCAGGTGAACCCACCACACAGTGGCAGGCTATGGAACAATGCTGTGTGCAGTATGTGTCATTGATGTTTTGTAACCTTTTAGCTAAAGGCCTTCAAAAGTATCCGTAATCTAGTATTCGACATTAGTCATCAAGTAGATGGAAGACCGTTGTTTGTACAGCGATTTGTTGAGCTCAAATTAGTCATATTATCTTTTCAACCGCAGAATACAGAAAACAAAATGATATATGTATAAAGTTGGGTTCTGGACCATTGATGTGACAACTGGAGCTATATGAAAAAAACGCCTTATTGGGCAAATTGTGAGTGTGAATAATAACGAAGAATTGAAGCAAGGTCTGAAATAGGGAAAATGTGAAAAGTGAATCAAGACTATGAAGAGATTGGACTGGGTTTAGCTTGAACTTATAGGAACATTTAAAGCTACAGCGCTGTTTACATTCAAGCCTTTGCCGAAAGGTTAATGCTGATTATCGCCGACCGACCAGTGCCTGTTAAATCCTTTTATTTCTCAGCGTACCAGATGTTAAACTCTTGCCAAGCCCGTAGAGGTGACAAGCACAGCAGAGGAGGCCGATTATCTTAACAGCATCTAGGGGTAAAGTGAAGACTATGCCGGAAAAACAAGAATTAGAAACATGCCTTGGGTTCTATGAAGTCTGGATAACCGCCAGAGACAATCTGACTACTGTCGAAGAGAAAAATAGAAAGTAGAGAAGGGACTGAGGAATTGTAGGCATACCCAAGGACAGAAAAATGTCCACCCACTGAAGCTTTAAATACACTAGACATGAATGTATTTATTCTAGATATTCAATTATAGTAATAGTTTAACCATCTGTGATCGGTTAGTAAATGAAAGGAGTTGACGTGGCTTTTATATGCAGCCAAAATTAATGAAATGAATTGAAAGTTCTTTTTACAGGAAGACCTAAAACTTTATACAGCAGTCAGTGTTTGTTCTTGTCTGGAAAAATAATATAAGAGCGGTAGGTTTTAAGATTTTTAAAATGATGACCATGTCTTTACGCCTTTATTGTTGGAGCCTGTTTAACTCTCATTAAGAAAATAATGGCTCGGGACAAAACCCTCGGAAGGTCTTTAACTCCATAACCAGGATTTGTGTTTGGGACATTGTATAAAGAAGGAGAGGCTAGTTGCGTGTTTAGACTGAGTTCTGCAACATTAGCTTCCTGCCAACTGCTAGTCAGCTTGTTTACTCTATCAGACATTTTGGTGCTGTACCAATAATTATCTGGTATGCTGGTTCAGAAAACAGCTTAAGTTGAAGCTGCTGCTGTAGCCCTCTTGAACTGTAATATCGCTACGATTGCCGAAAACTTATTATAAGTCATTTACTATGAGAAACGTGTTGCTGTGTCTTTGTTTGGTGTTAGTCAACCACTTTCTTTCCAAACACTTAATTCACCAATGTGAGGCTGATTCACTTACTATAAATATAATCAGTGTCCAATGATGGATTGTTTTAGTGGCTCCAAACATGCTTATTCACCAGTGACTGATTGTTTTAGTAGTTGATTTTCTGGCCTGTCAGTCATTTGGCAGACTGTGGCAGTTGGCTTCGGACACAAACACACACGCACACACACACACACCCACGCACAGCAGAAATACACACTTAGTTTGCATTTGAGTTGGCATATACAGAGGAAATTGCCTTCTTGCTTGCTTTTTCCTGTTAATGTCTCTTCATGTTATGGCATACCTTAAAAACTTGCCAGAAAATGCCATTGTAATTTTTATATATATTTATTTTTTTATTTTGGCAGCACCTCTGCGGTAGTTTCTTCAGAAAATGTGCTAATTTCCTCTGAAAACGATTACAGGAAAGACTTTTTGAACAACTTTTTGAACAGAAACTATTTGGCAGGCACTTGCAAGTACTGCTTCCAGTCTGTCAGCTCAGCTGCATGCGTTGCAGTTATTAATTCTGACGACTTAACAACCTGTTGACAGATAATATCACAATATTTGAAAATTATTTTTCACTCATTCTCCAGTTTATTTGTTTGGGGAAGGAAAACTACTTTTTTTTATGCATCATTACTCATACGCAGGTTGCTCACCAGTAGCCTTGAAGGATGATTAATCTATTTCTAACGGCATGAAATATACACGTATGCATCCTTGAAGACTTCGTGTATGAGTAAGCAGAGGTCTGACCTTTTATGTAAACACACATCAGTCACAGCCTCTCTGTGTCGTGTTCAGCAAAGCGCGCGCACATTATGTACATACAGCATGTAATACGGTGCATTTTGACCTTGAGTGACAGAGCAGATCCTGTTTCTATACATACTCATATTGATATCGGCTGAGCGTGACTGTCTGTCTCCCCAGCTGTCCAGAATGAAGGCAAACATGCCAGCAATGCAAGGTCATGACGACACGCGCTGTCAGACACTCGCACATTCTCAGATTTTATTTATTTATTTATTTTTTTAACACCGTACGCGTCCCGTCTCCCCTCAGCGTGTCTGACTTAAACCCTGTGCTAATAAGTGCTGTGATTTTTGTCAGCGGAGTTTGTTTAGGTTCAAGAAGATTAGGTTCCCAAAGCTCAGCCAAGAGAAATATTAGCTGTTTTCCAACGGACATAATTAATATTGTTCATGAGAAGGCGCAGTGATCATCCGTGTGTCTGTTTTATATTTTTGGGTTTTGCCCGTGTCAGTGGTGATATGAGGGATTAGCGTCTGGTCAGATGTGACATATTTTGCATACTTGTGAAGTTTGTGTGTGCCAGTTTTCTGTCTAAGATTTACAGGATCCACCTTCTAAACTGAAGTCCCCCCCTTGGGCTGCCTTCCACACTATATTTAATTTACAAAAATGCAAAATTCTGCTACTTTAAGGGGGGTTGTCTTTCTTTCTGTTCAACATTTTGTGTTCGTGTGTGTATAAATATGCATGCTAGCTCCGGAAAAATGTGCTGGATTTCCCTCTGATTATGAAATTTCTCTCTGCATCTGTCCGCCGGCATCTGTTTCATGGTGTGATTTGTGTCCTTTCACTTTCAGAGATGCTCTACAGCCAGTTTCCTGTACTGGAGGATTTTTGTCTTATTGTCTGCCATGTCTGCAGTAAGGTGGTCATTCCTCAGGGCATCCTCACACACTATGGTAAGACACACACACATACACACACCCCCCTCAGGGCACATCCACACACACAGAACCCTCAGGGCATAATCTACACTTCACTAACGTACACACACACAGAGCTGGGGGGGTATTGCCTGTTGTTGGACTGAGGAACAAAACAAACATGTACACACGGTGGTATTCAGATCAATACAGCCATTTCTATTTATGCCTGCAGGGCTCTTTAAGACATAACCTCTGTGCAACTTATCCACAAACACAGTTATGCCCTCTTATACCCAGCAGGCTGATGAGAGCTGATAAATACTAAATTATTTACAGGTGTTGAATTGTGCACATGCATTTTTATACGACAAAAAAAAGAACACCCACTAAGGTTACTTATGAACATCTCTGCTCTTCAAAATAAAACACGCTGGTATGTGTTTTCTCAAGAGCTTCGAGGAACATTTGACACACTGACTGAAACATTGAAGAATTAAACGGAAATAAACACGTTTACGGTTAAAGGTGTCAAAGTAGCTGAAGAGTCTTCAACAATGCTCGGCGTCACCAGAACTTGTGATGCATGAATGCTAAGCTGCACAGTTTTCATGCACATGTAAGCTTACCATCATTTCAGAAAATGTGATTGCGGTTGCTATGGAGACTGTAATCTCCAGCTATTAACCTTAGCCGGCATATTTCTCCTCCGCGGTCAGCTCTCGTGCTATACATTAAATTTAAATAAACTAATAAAATGGAAGTTGAAATGTGCGAAACGATGTGTTTTTAAAAAAAAAGGTCTGTTGGAAGGAGGCTGTATTTCTTATTGAAAGCGCTGCGTCAGCTCTCATTGGCCCTCCACCCCATCCATCTACCTCTTGTTTGTTTTTGACTTTGGCTCCACTGAGCGCGCTCGCATCTGCCCGCGAGCTGCTGCTGCTGCTGCTGCTGTTGCTGCTTCCTTCTGTTGGCGGCTCGTGCACCAGCCTGAGCCGTCTGCTTGAGCGAGGGGCGGGGGGGGGGGGACACATGGTCACGCTTAATGAACACACACACACACACACACAAACACACATCTCCCTGTGAGCAGAGAGGCCAGTGGAGTTGCATGCACACACACGCACATTCTCACTTTCTGTTTCTGAGCCAAAAGAGGTTAGCGGTATTGTGAGACACACACGCACACACACACTCATAGACTCCTGGCAGCCGCTGTTGTTTTGTCCCTGCTCTTGCACCCTGCACCCTGCAGCCCCCCTCTTGTTGGCAGGTTTTTTACTTGCTGACACACACACACAGTTGGGTGACAACAGGTCTGAAATGCGCGCGCACACACATGCACGGTCCGGACTGGGGATCTCCTGAGAGCTCTCCGTAAAATAATATCATCCTCGGGCCAAAACATCCTAACAGTTAGGGACTGTAGTAGACCAGCAGGCCAAGTCACACGCTGAGTAGATTAAAAGTTAGGTGTTTAGAACTTTTTCCGCACATTTCATCATGTAATTTTTATGTTTTTAATGATTTAATTGTATTGCTGTGACCCTGTTATCACACTGTGCAGTTGCAGATTTTAAAATGCATTCTCAAAGTTGCCCTGCCCCGTGTTATGACATGAAAAATGTTCCTCCTGACCTCTGCTGAGTGGATCGCCCCTAGGAACTCACCCTGTCAAGATAGTCCTAAGACTGTTCGTGCATTTCCTCCTATTGTTGCACATTCTCATCATGTCTCTGTAGGAAACTCACGAGCACAGTGCCATTGTCCCCCGCTGGGGATTTTAAAGATGTGACCCTGAGTAGTATTTTTTTTATTAATTCCATCGGCCTTGTATTTGTTTTTAAATGTGTATCCATCATGGGATTAGCTTTCGTGCTTGACCTGTGCATCAGAACTGCAGCAGTGGGGCTTTACATACATAGAAATGCATGCCTGCACACACTCACAGACTCAAACTGAGTAGGAGAAGGGGGTTGGCTGCCTCAGGGGTCAGTGACTCCTAGTTATACACGCCCAGTTTGCTGCTCATTTTTGCTGCGTTTGAAAAAGAGAGCAGTCATACATTAAAACTAAAGCCTGCACTGAAAAATATATATAATATATAATATGTCCCGCCTTCTTTTCTAAAAGGTTAAGATACTCTGTATTTTATACATCTGAGACATGCTCCATTTTGTAGATTTGTTTATTTAAATCTCCTTAGAGTAAGGAAAGCATGTATATTCTTAGCATAAGTGGCCCAGTGGGATATCAGCTAAATCCTTCACGCTGGCACTGTTGGTGCCACGCTTGCTCCTGTGAGCCTGTGAAGAAAAAAAATGTGCAAAGAAGTAGTTTTTAACGCTCGTGAGTGAATATCAGTCTGTAAAAATGACTGAAACTTTTGTTTTATTAGGGCAAGTGTAGTTATTAATACAAGGTATTGATTTGCACTGAAACACTATAATAAGGATGCAGGACTCACAAGTCATAGTGTTATGCGTGCATAATAATCTTTTGATGCCGTGTGTTTAAATAAATTGAGTATCCACAGCATGTGCAGATATTTCAGCGCATTCCTTTCCACTCTCATCTACTATGATTTCCTCCTCTCTTCTGAGCCCCGTCTCTGCTAACCTTCTTTCCTGCTCGTGGCCTGCTGTGTGCAAGTAAGTCGAGTGCATGATGAAAGGGGTCATGTTGTTGCCGTTAGTGGGGGCCTCTGTCTCTCTTTGCTCGCCTTCCAACGTTAACTCGGTAGTGCTGCATTAATTGAGCTCTAAAGCAGATCAAAACAGTCCCCGTTGCCTTTTAGTTTTCATTCACTCTTAACTTGTTTGGGTTGTCGCTGTGTTTGAGTTTGCCTCTGTTAAGCTACGTGCGTCTGGGCTTTGGTGTGGTTGTTCGTTTCACACGCTGTCTGGCTGTTGCTGGAAAGTTAAGGCCTTAACCACAGAAGCTGTGTTGAGTTTCGTTTACCGGTGGCAGTGCTCGCTCAACAGCTGTGTTTTTGTTGTTGAAGCTTGGCTTGTATGTGAGGAATTAACTGAGGGACTGGCTATTAAAATGCCAGGCTGGTACTGTACAGCTTCAGTTTTTGTGGTGTTTAAGAAAAAAAGTGCAACTTCATCTCAGGATAAGGGCCTTTTATATTCAAGTTTGTGAGCACAAACTAGACCTAACCTAGGGTATATTTCTGCATACCAAAATGTCCTTATTTACTTGCTTATTTATTACTTTGGAGATAATTTATCACTTATTAGTTTATTTTCTAGATTCTTAGTGCATAGTCCCTGTGTAAAATAGCAATGTTGTGCACATTTCTTCATTCCCAACAGCTGCTCACAAGGATGTTTTTCACCGTAACCCTCCAAGCTTATAGTATGGCTTTTAGTTCTTCTGCAGAGCTTATGGTCAGTTATCTCGGGGTTAAGGCTTTAGATCAAAATCAGCCTTTCTTTCACATAAAAGACAAATCTTTCCAACTCTTGAGCTGACAGTCCCTGTTAGCTGTTTACTGAAAGACCTGCATTGATATAACAACCCACAGCTAGCTTCTGTTGTTGCCGGTCTTAGAACTGCATATTTTCCACTCGTAGGTTGTTTAATTTAATTATTGCTTATGTTGTCACTTTTTATGATATTTGATATGTTTGATAACACAAATGTCAATGTTTTTGCCAGCGCTTTAAATATACTAGTTTTTTAAAACAGCTGCTTTTGACTTCACGCTGAATTAACAACATGCCTTAGAGTCCACAGAGATGTTTCTCTGTATTTTCTCATGTCAGTTTCTCTCTCTTCCTCAATGTAAACAAACCCAGCTGAGCTCCGAGAGCCTCTGCTTCCTCATCATCCATTAGCCCCCGCCCACAAGATGAGCCGTGGGCCAATCGGGAGCCGGCTGGGCTCTCGGCATTGCCATAACAACAGGCAGGCTGGAGAGTGTAGTAGGGAGGGTGCCCTTGTGGTCGAGTGGCTTAGTGACCTTGCCTGGGCATTTGTCCATGTATCGTAAATCAGTGTGTGTAGCTCCTAACTGGCTCTGTAGTCCCGGGACAAGATCTTTTACAAAACATAATATGTCTGAGTTCTGTCTCACTGCACATATGGATGTACTGGCTGTAAAATTTGGTTTAAATCTTTTTTCAGAAATTGTCACTTATTAATATTTGACATACAACATGTAATGCATACATGTAAATGAACAAGAATTCAAATAAAACAAAGTATTCCACTGAGTTTAAATATTAGATCGAGTTGGTCCACAGAGTACTGAGTAACTTTCTTATTGCCAAAATAACTGCAAGATATCGTATATCATTTTAATTCTGTTTCTTTATTTGCTTATTCCTGTCTAGGGAAAATGAGAAAACACTGAATTTGGAGAGTATTAGTTACCATTTTCCATGTTTATTCCTACAGTGCAGTTTCAGTTAAGTGCACAGTTGTTTTGACTAAAATGGTGTGTGTGTCTGGTGTGTGAAACTGTGTGAAATAATGTGTGATTTAATGTGTGAAATCTGCACTGCTGTGGCTGCATACCTGTGAATGGGGACTCTGGACTTTGATCCTGCTACTCTGAATACAGCTGCCTTCCTGGTTGTCTGCCTCCAGTGGCTTATTTACACACCTGCCACACACACACACACACACAGTCACACATGCAAATTATGCTCTCACAAATACTAATGTATGCACTCCACTCTGTGTGCATACTGTATCACCGTGCATATATTTTATATCTGTGACATAAACACAAATACTCTTGCAACATAAGGGTTCTTTGCATTTCGCCATAGACACACTCACCTCTTCTACACACACACATTCATTTGTTAATTAGTACTCAAAGACACAATGTGCACACCCGGTCACCTGCAGCACACTTTTGTGTACACTCATGCACTTTAAGCAAACACACACGCTCTGTCGGCTCAGCCCGGTTCTTCAACTGTGATCCTGTTAGGAGCCTATTACTACACTCATTAAAGAGTTCTTCAGCATTGTGACACACACCCAGCCGTTACACACATTCACCTGATGCTTCTTACTCGGTAAAGCATGACTTCAGTGCTTTTTGTGCAGTATACACAAAGCTATGGCTAAGAGATGGTTAGCTTAGCATCACAGCAGACAATGAAGGAAACAGCTGGCCCGTCTCTGTCGGACGCTAACAAAATGCACTTACCAGCACTTCTAAAGCGCACTTAATATCATATCATAACAAAACGTTCGTGTAAAAAGTGTAAATTGTTGATTTCTCATGCTGAGTTAACTTGTCACAGTTCCACATTTGCTGTACGGCATTACAAAATGATTGTTGTGGATGTATGTCTTAGTCAGTGTTAGTTAGCAGAATTCAAGCCTTAATTTGAAACTGAAAGTAAAATGTTTTGAACGTTTGAAAGTCAGAAATCTTAATCTAAAAAAGTAGAAAAATTGCCCGTCTGAATATAACTTTTGAAACTTTGCATAGTGTTTTGTGAGTACAGTTGTTTCGGAGAGTAATTTTAGCTGGAGCTTGGTCAGACACTCTGTCAAATGGGCTAAATCTGAGAGTCTCTGTTAAGTGTTTGAGAACATAGAGTGTTTGTGGGCTTGATGAGTTTGATCTCTAATTGTGGCTGCCTTTTTGCACATGTGTGCGGAAGGTGCAAGGCATGTGCTGTTTTGTTTGTTGGCGAATGTACCCGTATATTTCAAAGTGCAAATAAGGACTTGGCTGGTTTTTTTTTTGTTTAACACTGAAAATAGGTTTAAAATTTAGTAAAATCTATCTGAGCTCCTCTCTTTTAGTTTTCTTTTCTTTTACTTCTCCCTGTTGTCTTTGATTCTTATCAGCAGACAGGAAATTCAGTCAACCGCGACAGTTAATCTCATCCAAAATTAACATCTGCTTTTTGACAGCTTACCTGTCTGTAGCTCTTGCAGATGTTAGTTCTTCTCCTCTGAAGCAGCCCGTAGAAGAGGTGTACTTTTAAGAGCTACATCCTTTGTTTTCAAGTGTGAACAGAAGACGATACAACAACGCCTAACTCCTAAACCCGATTTTACTGTCTGTTTACGACGTGTTCACCCCTCTGTTTTCATTTAGGTAGCTGGGGTATAGTTTCCCTGTGAGACAGACACAGAGAGAGATCAGTCCTGGATCACACACCCCCAAACCCCCCAACCCACCCTGCTCCCACAAAGACATGCATAGCAAAAACCGTAAGTGGAAGCTCCTCTCCTCTCCTCTTTTCCCCCTCCCCTGACAGCCTTGTGATTTACTCCCCCTCTGCGTTTCCCCTCTGTGTCTCAGCATCTTTTTCACTTGTGCATTCTGATCAGATCTGGGTCAAAAGGTTTTTACTATAATAGCTGGCTCTTGTTCGAACGTCACAGAGTAACGTTTCATCTCGCAAGGACACTTCAGATGGTGCCTGGCATGTTGCTAATTAGAGGGAAAGTGCACAAAATTGATTTGTAAATACTTCGTTCACCGTCCTGGCACAGATTGGCTCTCTACTGTGTTACAACACAGCAATCTGGCATCAAAGCAGCATTTAAAAAAAAGTTGGTTTAGACAGAACGCTATGCTCAGTACTATTTCAGTACTAACTGAATACAAGTTAGATTTAAAAAAAAAAAAAAAAGCACCCAGAACCAAAAGCACCCACTAACATTGCATGATCGTGTTGTTTGTAAGTGTGTGATGTATTTTGTGTGTGTCATGCATGTGTTTGACCTTACACATACGGTCTTTGTCTCTGTTTTTGTCTTGACCCTGTTGCAGAGAAGCGGCACAGCTCCCCAGTCCCCTCCAGGAGCCCCTTGGTTCCCATGAAGCCCAAAACACCTGCAGTGGCCCCTGCTGTGGCTCCTAGTCCTGGGGACACGCTGGCATTCAGGGTCCCTAAAGACTACCCTCACTCCCGCTTCAACAAGGCACCGCTTGCTGTCTACCCACCGAAGGGGGCACGGAACAAGACATGGTGTGTGCTCGCATATATTTTTTAATGTGATTAAATTTTTACTCGCATCCAGAGAACATTTTAAGAGCTGCCAGAGTCCAGTAAAGTGCTCCTTGCTGCTCACATCCTGTTTGCACCGTGTTTTAACACGTACTTTGTCCTATACTCTCCTTCTTTCCTTCAGCGTATCTCTACCAGTCGTGAGCCTGGAGAAGATGCCCTGCCTCAGCCGGGGCGACTCGGCATCGCATATACGCCTCACGTCTTCCTCCCCTTCCCCTCACAAACCTGCGTCCCTCACACCCCCTTCCTCCCAGCGCTCAAGCGAAAAACTCACTAACGGCCGGGGCAGCAGCGGGCCGCCCACACCGCGCTCCACCGCGTCTCCATCCTCTCTGGATAGGCGGCCCAGTCCGGCGCGCTCCCCACTGGACAGGCGAGCGACACCGTCTCCCTCTCCTCTGGATCGAAAACCCTCCTTGTCACCTTCGCCTTCTCACCGGTCTGTTCCTCTGCCAGCGCTGTCGTCATTATCGCCGCTGGACAAGAAGCACCAGAATGGGACTAAGACTGCCTCCAAGTCACACAGGAGGCTTTCAGGTCAGTCCTAAGAAATGATGTTCTGTAGTGATTCATGCACTGATTCTGTGTTTTAGGCTATTTGCATTCCTGTGGTGGGAGAGATAAATAATTCTGCCCTTGCGCCTTAAATGCCTAAGCTTTACATAATAGTTCTTACCTTAATGCATGCATGCATACACCCTCACAAGCTCTCTCGCTATTTCTTGTTTCAATATCCTTTGGAGAGCTTCCACCCTGCATGTTTGGCTGCAGATAGGACAGTGGTGGAGTGAGTCTTGGAATCTCCATATTTTATTGACTTTGTTTTCTCTATCCCCACACTGCTCTCATGATATTTCTCAACTTCTTAATAACACCACTCCTTGTCTGTCTACCAAAGCATTCTTTCAAGCTTCCAAACATATTTCCTGAAATTAAAACTGTTACAGACGAGTTAAACATCCGCAAATAAAAAAGTGAAAAGGAAGGATTGTGATGGATGCTTCAGGGTATGTTTTTTTGTGTACAATGTCTCTCTCTATCCAGCTTTTCCGTCTCCATTCTGTCGTCTTTCTCTCCGTTTGTGCTGTGTATCGTCGTGCTCTGAGCCTCTGATTTACACCCTTTAATTCAGGAGCTCCCACTGCCAAAAAGCTGCTTGTCTCCTTGAAAGATTTTCCCCACCTCCTGCGTCTCTATTTTTTTTTCATTTGCTCACTCTCCACCTCCTGCCTCGACCTCGTCGTTTCTCTCTCACACACTCTGTTCTAATTCTTCCTTTGACACGCTCCTCTACTTCCTCTTCAGCGTTTACTCTCATTATTTTCTTTTGCCCCCGCTCATCTTGTCCTTCTGCTTTTGGTGTTGTTCGGTTTCCCTTTCTCATCAGTGTCTTCTCTCGGGCCTGCGTTCATGCTGCTCGTCTTCCTCTATCTCTCTCTCTCTCGACTTCCTTTTTCAAAGTTAGTGTAAACTGAGTGCGCATGTGAGTTTGTTTATGCGTAAGTGCGTGTTTGTTGCTCTCGCTGTATCTGTGGGACCTGTCGTCACATTCTGCAAACACAGAAAGATTACAGGGATTATAGGAAAGGCCAGCACAAGATTACAGCCCTCTGACAGTAACGCTGTTTAAGATAACCTGCTGACTGCTGTTGGCCGGCCAGTTTGCGTGGTAGAACAAAGGTCTGTCTCTCTGCGCTCGTGGGCAGTTATCTCGCCACTGTTGATTGCGAAGGAAACTGGCAAGTTTTTTTAAGGGCTTCGTGACCTCACTTACATTTGGCATTTAGCTGTTTACCCATAAAACTGTTCAAACAGATAGTTTACTTTGTTTTGCAACTTCTTATTTTTGCAGGAGAATTAAGCTTTGTTGAGAGAATTACAGCTGTTTATTCGTCTTAAGTTTTACAGACTCATCGACTTGATACAGCTGTTAAATGTTTGGCTGCATTATTGATAGCAACATGACAAAGTTTTAAACCGACCATAGTCTATAAATAAATTCTACAAAAGAGAAAACGAACTTGAATTTTGTTGTCCGTTTCCACCAACATCTAAAAAGTTTGAAACTAAATCAGAGCTAAAAGTCTGGGGACTATTGGTTTGGTTTTCATCTATTTCTGGCAGAGTTATGTAGCTTTATTGCTGCTAATTTCTCCTTGTTGGTGTTGGTCAGCTAGCATACGCTGGGTTTTAACAACTTTATGGAATAGAGTATCAAAGAACCAAACAATTATGTTGAGAAAAAAAATCCAAAACAGTTAAAAAGAAAAAAGAAAATCTTTTAAAATACATATAATTAATCTCTGGGCTATATAAAATATTGATTACAGCTTTGAAGCATTTAGTGGAAAACAGCTGTATGAAGTATCTTTACAATCTTGATTGGCAACTGGTTTTGATAGTGAAAAGAATCCTTTTATAGTAAACCTCAAAGACGAAGAGGAGGGAACCCCGAATCATTATTCACCCCGTCAATAATGATTCGTCACTGTATGAAGGTATTGGGGGGCGGGGGGTGATCACATGGTATAACTAAGGGTATATATTTGATACAGGAAATGCTGTCAGTAATGTCAGAATAGTCATCGACTTCGAACTAAACCGAATGAGAGTGAATAAAGGAATATGTGCATAAAAAAATAAAAAAAACATGAGTAAGAACATGAGTGAACTGCTGTCTCAAAATATGCAAATGAATTCATTCATGCTAATGCAGTGCTCCCACTGCCATCAGATGTGATTTGATATTTGAAGGAAAGAAGGAAGGAAGGAAGAAATTACCCGCTGATGGCCTTTCAGTCTAATGTTCGTCTGTGTGGATGTTTTACAGGGAGAGTGTTTGATCCTAACAAGCACTGTGGAGTGCAGGACCCCGAGACTAAACGACCCTGCACGCGGTCCCTCACCTGCAAGGTAACAAAACAAACGCACGCAAATACACAATCTCTCTCCACCTCTGTGTAATTTTCTGTGGAGACAGTAACAGTCTCTCAGCCTTCCTCCTACTTCCTGCCTGAGGCCGACTGACCAGAAAAGCAGCTTTGTTTGTTTATGAGAGTAATAATATTGAAGGACTCACTTACATCACTGCAGAAGGACTCCAACCACAGATATGATCCTATCTACCCCTCTGTCTGCCTCTCTCGCGTGTCTGCTCTTCCAATTTCTCAGCTAATGCTGGGTAGCAGTGCTGAGGCATTACAGGGCCTACACTTCCCTTGATGAGGTAATTATAGATGTTGGATGAGGCTACAACATCTTTTAGCAGTAATACTCTATTTTACTGCCCTTTAATTACCTCTACCGAGCTTTACTAATCACTTCAAACTGGTTATTAAGTAATTAAAGATGTTTCAGGCTACTGTGTTGATGTATTCGGGAGGAGGTTGTTGATGTTCTTTGTAGTGGTTGGTCAAAATAATCCTGCCTACCTCTCCATGGACTGCGCACATGTGCTTGTACGTGTGGCGGGAATGAAGGGGATCTTTTGTTGCACATTACGGGACATACAGCTCACGGGTGTATTACAGTCAGTAAAGTATCTTTTTACAGTGAGCGGAGCAATTTTCAGGGGTTTCAGCTTCACGTTTCTGCACAGAGTGGGTCAGAATGAAAATTGCAGCGAGCACAAAAGCCTGATTTTGTGTGTCTTTAGTCAGCTTTCACATAACTCTCCAACATCACAAATCACAAATTAACTTTCATCTCACTTTTACTCTTTTCCCTATCATATCGGTTTCATAATATGTAGAAAGGTCTTTGAACATTCGGCTATTATTGTGACCGCAACTTTAGATTCATGTCTGAATCCTACAGTGATGTTTTTCTGGCGTCGCTTTATGTCGCTTTTGATTTTGCTGAAACCTTAGTAGACCAACTGATGCTGTTTGTTGCCCACAGCTGGCAGTGTGTTAGATTGCCTCCTTTGAATTTAATAAAAACCTGCATCATCGCTCAGCAGCAGAAATGATGTCGTGCCCCATGTATGTACGTGACATTGCAGCAGTAATGTCATGAATGGCATCATTTTGTGTGATCTTCTACACCTCCTGCATATAAGCTTTTACACCAAGTTTCCAGGTTTATACTGTGAAACTCCATCAGAGCTGTTATGACATTTTTAATAACATAACTTGTCATTAATCACAAAGTGAAATTTCGTTGGACTAAAACTTTTCTTTGGGCCCCAATTTTTAACATTTCTCCAAAATCCAACTGTGAGAAAATCCCAGCACCATATTTTCTACCTTTGTGTCAAACCACATGTCTCACACTGTCCTTGTCGCAGTTCTTCACCTTGCTAAAAGGAAAAGTAGATGGACACGAAGACAAGTACTGGCATTGCATTACTTCAGATTTGAACTGGTGACCGGTTGCATTTTTAAGGCTGATTCATGGTGACATGTTGGTGTCTGTAAACGTAGCATTTCGTCTACACAGAGTGCAGGATTATGGGAATAATCAACTAATATGGAAGCTGTGTAAGGGCACTGGGCGTGGACACCACGCTTTGGTTGAATTCTGATTGGTAAGGTTGGCTTGCACCAGAAAGGGCACAACCACTGTGGAGTTGAACATCAGAAGCATGTTTAAAAGAAAAAAGAAAACAAGTAATGAAAAGGCACAGACCACATAATAAAACGTAGCCCTATGCAAATCATTTCTTTGTCTAGTCTTTTCTTTTCTGTGGTAGAGACGACTCTAAAGCGACTACACCATGAACACGGACATGGATAGACTACATTTCCAGTTGTTACACATATTTTTAACTCTGGACTTCTACAACACACAGACACTCATCTGTAAAGCTCTGTCTAGCACCAATACAGTACCAGGTTTGCAATGGTTGGACTCATAATATATTAATGTTTCAGGCTTTTTGTTTGATGGGCCCCCAGCAATCAGTATTTCCTGTGAATGATGACAGAAAGAATAGTTGCCATACTGCTTAAAACCAGTGAATCAGTAACCTCTCCAACACATTTTGTTGTTTGATGCTGCTGGTTCCCTACTGAAGTACATGGAAGGATCTACAAGTTAGTATTTAACTGCGTTAATGTGTTTCCAGTATTGTGGAAACTATCATGAAACCAGAGAACCTCTCTGGGTACATCATCAGGCCTGTTGATGAATGTGTGCGCTACATTCAGTTCTTCACGGATCAATATTTTCATTTACAAAGTCTCTCTGGAAATAACCTAATATTTCTTATCACTTATTAGTCTGCAGGTCAAGAAGTATGAAACTGCTGCTAACCTTTTATTTATTATTTTTACCCTGACAGACTCACTCCTTAACCCACCGCCGGGCCGTTCCCGGGAGAAGGAAGCATTTTGACATCCTCCTGGCCGAACACAAGGGGCGTGCAAAGGAGAAGGAGGGATCGAAAGAGAAGGAGAAAGACAAGGATGGGGCGCAGGGAGGGAAAGAAGGCTACAACCAGAGTATCACATCACAAGAGGCCGCGAGTCCCAGCAAGTCTCACTGCCCCAATGGACGACCACTCTCCACGCTGAAGCTGCGGCTGGCGAATGCACACATACCTAGGTAGGATACGTTAGTGTCGGGGCTCCAACTCCTTTTTTTTTTTTAGTTTCTGGTAATGGAAGCCACATTTTTCAGGTTCAATCTGAACATAAGTCAATGCTTATTTATTTAAGCATTATTTAGTTTTACTTTTATGGTTATTTAAGCAGTCGGTTTAACAGTAAGACATTTTCTTTGCTGTTTTTCAACAGTCCAAACATGACTTCTGACAGATGTGCCCTTGTCTCGTCATATTTTTTTCCACCAGGGGATGCTGTAAACACAGATTGCTAATAGGGATGGAGTAAAAGTCAGCCCTTGTTAAAGTGTTATGAGGAATTAGTTTCCTGTTTGTATTTAGACGATGATCCTGTTTAAAAAAAAAAAAAGGCCACTTGCCACTGAAGCAGCCTGCCTTCCTTTCTTTATTTTCCATTCCTCTGTCCTTTCCTTTTCTTCCTCTATATTGCTTTAATTTTCTAACTTTTCTAACATATTTTTAGTCAGTATAATTCCACTTGTTTACCCCTTCATCCACCTCTCTCTCTCCCTTTCTCCATTCCAGGATTCTAGGCAGCTCCTCCTCTTCCACTTCCAGTACTCTGCTCCAAGCAGCACCTCCAGCCCAAGCCCCTAACCCAGTGCCGTCTCCCCACAGCTGGGCAGCAACAGCAGGAGACAGCAGTCGACTTTCAAGCGATGAGGGAGACCCAGAGACTCCAGAGGACACTGACAGACCTGCCCTTCACTACTCCAGCCATCACCCACAGCCTTTAGGGGTAAATACTAATGCTACACTGCCAGACGTTTTCCGTCCATAACCTCTGGACATTCAGTACTCATTCGCCCAACTTTGAGGCAATAATTCCCATTTTTACCCCGCGGGGTCTGCTTTTATAGTCCATTTAGAAGAGTTATTGCTGTTGGCATTCAGCCTCAGGTGTTGCTTTTATCAAGTGTTTTCAGTTTAATGTTTGTGTGTTAGTTTGGTTTCAGGATCAGCGTGGCTGGATGTTACACTTGAAAGGAATTGCTCGTAATGTTTTAAATATAAAGTCTGAGCAGCGAGACTACCTCCGCCTCATCTACCTACCAGCACCTTTAAATATGTTTAATCCATATAATTAGTGAGGTGCAAAATGTTGTGGCTTTACAGCTGGTTATATGCACATTTTTCATCAGTTAGTTAATGGGGAGCGGTGACTTTCTGGTGTATTTTGGCATTTGGCCAAGTAAGCAGCTGAGACTCTACGTTTGTGTATTTCACAAAATGTCCTACTGTTTCCTTCAAAATGGAAAAGAAGCACCAGGTCTGACCATTTCACAGCATCAGAAAACACGCACAGTCGAGACATAAAATGAATCAGACATCACATAAAATCTATACTGTCCCTTTTTACTACCCCCTTTACCCCCTTTACACATTCTTTTCTTTTTTTCTCTTTGTGTCCCTTCCCAGTTTTGCGTATTCAACAGTCGGCTCCTGGGACGGGGCCACTACGTGTTTGACAGGCGATGGGACCGGATGAGGCTGGCACTCCAGAGCATGGTGGAGAAGCACCTCAACGCGCAGATGTGGAGGCAAGTTTGTGTCAAACTAAATTTAATTTTTCTTTGACGTAAACATCTAATAACTACAGGATATCAACAAAAAGGGAAAATATAATGTGTCTGCCTGCATGTAATGATTAAAAAATATATAAACAAAAACTGTAAAAATAATTTGGAGGATATTATATTCATTAATATCAACCAGATTAGTAGCTGCTATTTAAAGAGGCAGATGTAATCAGATGAGGAAATCTATACAGAACTGCCTATAAACAAGAAAACCATTGTTCAGTAAAATACAGCATATTGATTGGTACTTACGGTTGAGCACAGTCTACTCTGGAAATCAAACATCTTTATTGTTCTTTTCTCCTTTCAAATATCCTGTTCTTTGTATTTCAGGAAGGTGCCTTTGGCTGCCGATAGCCTTCTCTCCCCATCTGGTACCTCCTCCATTACTTTACAGCAGGCTCCTTCTCCCACCTCCCCTCTCTTCAACTCCCAGTCCTACACCGCCATGTTTCCTCAGTCTGCATCCACGCCAGGAGTGTTCAACATCAGAGACTCCCCGCAACACCAAGTTTTTGCGCTGGCAAAATCGCGTAATGGCACGCATAAAGGCAGTCGCCCATCCAAAGACACGGAGGACCCTGCAGGGGGATCAAAGAAGAGAAAAGACTCTTCCCTCCCTTCCTCCTCCTTATCGGCATCTTCCTCGTTTCCGACTGTGGATAATCACAAGAGGAACGGCAGCAGCTTTCATCCAACGTTACAAGGCTCAGGGGGGGCAGCTGCCTCCCCAGCCAGGAAAAAGGGACTCAGTCGTGGGGATAGTGGGCTTTGGAGCGGATCAGAGGATTGGCTGTCCAGAGCTGATGGGTCTCAAAGCCACAACTCTCACAACAGGTGAGTCCAGAGCTTTTTAAAGTTTAGACGGTAATAAACTTTCTTAATGAGTCCAAGATCTTGAAACTGGTTGAAAGTGTGATCTTTGTATTCAGGACAGAATGAAAGGAGTTGTTTAAAATGTCAAGCTGTTAAATTCATATTATCTTTTATGGCTGTACAGGGGAGATTTTTATTGTAGCCAGGGCCACAATAAGACAATACAAGCTCAGCTCAACACATGACACAGTACACAGGCAAAACACATAAAAGGGTAATTCATTAAAAGTTGAACAGTGTGTGAACAAAGAGTACAAAGGCTGTGGTGACAGGTGTTAGGCCCTCATCAAAATTATGCATTACTGTAACAAACCATGTCCATATTACGCTGGAGTTTTCTGTGCGTCATTTCTTTCTCGTCTGCTCCTCTCTAGTCGAGAACCTGGCACCACCAGTATACCATACTCGCCCAACAGGGAACCTTCCTCTGCCACACATCAGCCCATGGCTCCCCCCACGGGACCCTTAGCTTATGGGGGAGGAGCCGAGGGGAGGAAGAGGAGAAGTCCCAGCTCCTATAGGGGGAAGGCCAATAAGCTGAGCAGACCAAGCGGGTTAGAGAGTCTATTTGGGAAAGGAAACGACAGTGGCGGGATACTGGCTTCAGGACCGGAGTCCCCAGGACAGGTAGGTTGTACAAACCTCAACCACCTCAACTTGGAAGAAGCTACCGATACTGGCATAAAACTGCAAAGAGCATTTAGCTCCTCAAAGACAACAAATATTGGTCAATTTGACCCGCAACATAGTACACACATATATAGAGTTTATATATGTCAGCATGTTTGTATTTGATTATGACCATGTTAGCCATTAGATTATTTATAATTGTATGCAGTGTTATCACACAGGTACAGACCTTTAAATTCCTACTAACCTCTTGTACCCGTTGTAAAAAGCTATATAGGGAAGAGATGACAGTCCAGTAATTAGTGTCTGTTCTCTCTCTGCAGGCCAAGTTGCATCACTGACAGAGAAACCTGTTTCATGGACAGAATGTTGGGCAGCTGTTCAGGCCACCACCGTTTGTGACCTTTGACCTCACCACTCTTCCAACGAGAGCACCAATCAGACTGCTTCATCTCGGGGACGTCACCCCCCCTGTTCATCCAATGGCAGTTCAGTTCACCCACTCTTGACATCGGGGTTCGGAAGTCTTCGTCTGCAGTCGGCTGGCGGTCACGGATCATTCTGTTGGAGAGTTGCTTGGCATCGGCTGCGGTTGTGGTCTTTTTTTTTTCGAAACACAACATTTCAAAAACCTATCCTCTGAAAAGGGAACATGGCTTACACTTTCAAGGCATTGTTAATAACACCACCGCCGCCGTAGAAATTTTGGGGGGGACAGCTCAAGTTTTATTTCAAGTCAGGTGACAAGGAAAGACGTCTGTGATGATTAAAGGGCCTACTGACACAACTACTGTAGGACTCAGCTACGCCACTTCAATGCCACCGCCAACCGCTTTTCCTGTCTTTTTCTTGGTATTAATTTTTGCTCAAAGAAAGAAGAAATAACCGCAGGTCTGGTTGGGTTCTATCCAGCATTTAGCATCTTTCTTTGCGTACCAAACACCTTTGTCCATTTCTGTGCTTACTGTCACCCCCATAGCCCCTGTCCATCCCAGCATGCCTGTGTTCAAAGTGCACTTATTGCCTTCAGTTCCCTCTTCTTTGACGTTTCCAGCAGTGCCACGTGAGGACCTGTTCACACAAGGGAAGAAAAAATGTCCGCGTTACCAACAATGCCACGTCAATGCATTGTATTTCAGCATAGGAAGAAGTCTGATTTTATCTGGGGATTGCTCTGTTTTTTTTTTCTTTGGTTTAAATGTTGCAGGAAACACAAACTTATGGAGTTGCATCCAAAATGGAATTATTACTACGGTGTTGGATGGCTTGTTTTTTTGTATAATAATTTATCATTCTGAAATAATGTTTGTTATCTAACTGACCATTGAGGTTGGAGCTACAGACTTTTTCAGCAAACAAAAAAAATTATTCTAAGGCATTTTGAAGAAATGTTGAAAGTATTATTACAGTTCATATTGTTGAAAATATGTACATATCTGTTATTTTTGTATTTATTAATAATGTCCCCTTTTACTATATATATGACGTGAAAGAGGGAGTATTTTTGCCCTCATGTCTTGTTCTGTGTTTGATAATAATGATGATATGGCCTGGCTTCTCAAAATTTTCAAGAATTTGTTCATTAGCAAATTCATGCTAGTTGATACTCGCACAAAGCCGAATACGAACCTTGTGACTGGCTGCCGTTTATATCGTTTCTGTTTGGTCGCATTGTCAGAAAAACAACAATATGTGGTTAATTTTGAAGTAATTAATCTGCGTGTAGGATTTAGAGCATCTATTTGCAGAGATGTGATATTGTGTTCAAAACAGGCCCCATATATAAAGATGGGTGATCTATCTGTGGCGTCACACAGGTTTCCTGGAGAGCGGTTTTGAAGCTTAATGCCGTGACCCCAGGCTTCACCATTTTGGCAGTGTCTAACTCCAGCTAACTCCTGGCTAATCCAAAACTGGCAAACAGGTGGCGCCTTAATGGAGCTGAGCCAGGTGGTGGACATCTAAACAGTCCTGTGACAGCTCCCACCTGGCACCAACTGTGCCCATGCCCTTTACTTATATTATTTTTGCTGTAATGGCATTTCAGCATGAAAATCTATGAGGATTAACTCGCTTTTGGAGTCGGCCTCAAGTGGCCATTAGAGGAACTGCAAAATTATTTGAAGAGTTGAAATTACCAACCACTAGATGGCACCAAATCCTACACAGTGGACCTTTAATGTAAGGTATACTTTATGCCTTTACCAGGAGCATTTAAACCATATCTCACATGTTGTATGTTGTGCATATATTACTATGCAAATGTTTTAGGCACTAAAAGCGAAATGAAAAAAATCTGATCCCGTCGTTACTGAGGATCCACTTTGTTCCCAAAAGAAATGTGTTGACCAGAAAGGGAAATGGGCCAGAAAGTCACCAGTATTTATTCTAACCATTGCTAATAGGTACTCAACGTCCGGTGTTGTGTATCTGATGTTTGCTAAATAACAAATGTTGATTTTCTTTGAGAAACCAGGTCCTGTTTGTATTTTCATATAAAGGGCCCCACATTCCTGTTTGCCTGTGGTTTCACCCTTTTTCGTACTTCTTCCAATGTTCAAAGCTATATTTTTTAACTGTCTCTATCTTCCAAGTCAAGTCAGAACTGGGTCAAAATGTATTTACGTGCTTTTCAGCTGTCCCTTCGTCAAGCTAGGTACCATTTCTGCTCTGGTAGCTCAGTCGTCCACTTTACTGAAACTGCAGCATAACCTTTCTTTTGAGCGAAACACAAGTGCTGATTCAACAGACAACGCTTAAATTTAAAGGGGAAATTTGTGATTAAGGCTCAGATCTTGTGTATCTTTGTTCCATAGCAGTTCATGTCCACAGCTAACATTAACTTTATGAAATCTGCTGTGATTAAGTGGTATAGTAGATGCCCTAATAGGTTGAAAAGCACATAGCGGCAACTTCACAATCCCTGAAAAGTAGCCTGTCCATTCATGCCGTGTTGATAGAGCTAAAGTAACTGAAGGGATTTTGATTTACTTTATAGCCGTGTGGAGCTCCTAACGACGCTCTCACGCGGTACTTGCCAACTGCTTTCGATGGAAACTAACTTCTTTGACTCATTTGTTTTTGTTCAGGCACTAATGACGAGTGAATTGTACATAATCAGTTGTATTTGTGTTTTGTTTTTCCAAGTGCTTCCCATGGTGACACTTTATTCATCTGTATGTGTGTGAGAGATCATCAGACAGCTTAGATCAGTTTAGTAAATCCTGCTCGGTGGTCTTGGTTTTGCTGTAGATACACATGGTTTATATGGGTACTCGCTATGTACAGTACAGTTAACTGGCTGACATGCTAATATAATTACAGGATTAACATATTTTTGTCACAGTTTTCTCTGTTTTAAAGCCAGTTGTCACCTGTTGTGCTTCTACATGTTCACGTCAGCAAACTTAATATAAGAGACCAACAGATACACTAGTATAGTGGTGGTTTATATTGGTTTAATGACTAAAAATCTCCTCACAGATTAAAGATCTTAGGGTTTTTTGGGAAAAGCCACCCTGACTTACTGTTTTACAATAGTCGATACGGGATGTTACAGTTTGTTGCAGCTAAAGTTGAGACAGAGATCTCAGATGCTGATTTCAGAGGAGTTGTATGTATATTTGCTGTTAAATTTAATGGAGGTATTAACAGTTTTTTTTAAAACCCTCCTCCTTTCATCTTTTTGCACTTTGTCATATTGCCCAGATCTTTAGTCAACTTCTATTTATATAAGTATCTGAGATATAAATATCTCATATATATATATAGAACTATATATTTGTAAAAGTCTTTCTGGCAACTACAGTAAAAGAATATGAAGAGTATATTCTTGGTCAGTTGGCCCCTAAAACCAGCACACTGTTGTTATTATCCGATCTAAACTGTGGTGAATAATGAATGTTTGAAAAAATGTTGGATTTTTGGGCGGGGTTATTCCTTTTTAACTGCAGTTGGATTAGAGAGCCGATTCCCCACTGAAACAACTTAACACATGCTGTAAAAAAAATGGTCTTATATCCAAGCTTTTATTAAATGATTGAAAGTGGATTTGTGTTATTTGTAAATGCAGATTTTGAAATCCCACTGTTGAGGAATGTTTTGTATATTTAACTGCTAACGTCTGTTGAATGCTTCCGTATGTCCAAGCAGTTCATTATCGTTGGTGTCTGACATGATATTTTTGTATAACGGGGCAAGAGCCGAAGCCTCTTCTCTGGTTCTCAGTGTTTCACAACAAAGCTTCAATTATATAGTGTGTAAAGCATAAAATTATTTGAGCAGATGCATCTGTAAATACTATTTTCATCTGTGAAAATATAAAACGGAAGTCCTGTCTGAGAATATTTGTGACATTTAACTTTGATTTTTATGATTTTTTTCCCTAGCATCCTGGCTTCAGTGATGGTGTTGTGAGTCACTTTGGTCCAGATTGAAATATCTCAACCACTATTGGAAGAAGAGGATCAATCCTGCTGACTATGGTGATCTACTCATGTTTCCTCTTAGGGCCACTCACAGGTTTTTGTCTTGTAGTGAAATATCATGTCAGTATATTAACATAAAATTTGGTACAGATATCCATGAGGCCCGTAATAATAATAATATTACATAATTTGCTATAGTATATTTGTGCAGTTCTTTGGTTTAAAACTGATGGCATTCAGTTGTACATTGTATTTAGTTGCAAATGTTAAAATGCTAACCTTAGCATTTAGCTCCACAAAGCAGTGCTGTATCTCCTTACAGCCTCACTACGCTACTACAATAGCTTAGTTTTTAGTTTTTAATCCACCATCTATCAAAATAAAAGTTATCACTCAAGTCAAAGCAACTTGACGTGGCATTCAACCTCACTCAAAGCTTTTAATTTCTAACAAGCAATCTTTGTTGGGCAACACCATCATTCTAACCTTGATTAACGGAAAAGGGCTCTTCTGAACTTTGAAAGAGGATCTCTGTTGCCAGTTCAAGGTCCACCTCTCAAGGCTGATAACACAAAAGCACAATTTTTTCCCTCTTGATACTACAGTGCTGCAGGCAAATCACCTATGTTGGAAAGCAAATGAAACCGCAAACAAATTTTGTGGAGCGCAAAATTGAGAGCATAACCAGAGATCGTAAAGAGAGTCCTCCTCTAAGCCAATTCTTTATTCCATGTCTTTATCAGCCCCTGGCTTGGTAAACGTTTGACATCTCGTAGCGTGAATCCCAGACCGATTTCCTGTGATGATGTCCCTGACCTTTGACCTCAATAATCCTCTGATTTTCTGTTCAAATGAAATGTGAGCTTGTGGTAGAACATTAAGTCAGATTGTTCCCTGGTGTCATTTTACAGACCTTTTCCCTCTGTAGCTCTGATTTTATGTTATTATTGTTTACAGTGAAAACCGGCGACAGAGACTCCATTTCTGCCCGAGACTGTCATTCAACAAATCCTCACTCAACCTCAGAAAGGACACTGCAGGCAGTAATTAGACATTTTTTTTCCCAGCACTGAGCTTTTGCTGTCTCCTGTGTTTTATGGAAAAAGGTCAAGAAAACGTTTTATGAGCCAAAGTAATGTTGTGGATTCAGAGAGTACACACACACAAAAACCTATCCAGATAAATATGCTACGTCTTTTTTTAGATATGAGTTTTGCGGCGGCACTCAAAGATCATTCTTTGGGAAAGTGGGAATTCAGTAACATCAAGTAACATCAAGGAAGAACAATAAAACAGAAGTTAGTTTTCTTTGTTTTTTTGCTGATTTAAAGTGGCAATCTCGAGGTTCTCTGTTTGTTGTGTTTTTTAGCCTTACTTCCCAGAAATACAAATCTGTCTGGTGTGTTTTTTAGCCTTACTTCTCAGAAATCCAAGTGTGGTGAATTGTCGCTCAGTTGGAAAGCAGAAAAAAACACAACATAGCCTTCCACAAACAGGTAAGTTTAAAAGTGTCCAAACAAACTAGCGCTCTATTTCAGAATAATAATACAGTGTTCATAATATGGACTACAGATGAAGATGAAATCTTTGCAACACAAAAGTTTCCTGAAGAGCAGTTGTGAAGCTTATTGTGATGTCTCCAGTTGCTGCAATCCTGTCCGTACCTAACTCCGCCTAACTCCTGGCTCATCCAAAAATGGGCGGAGCCTGAACAGAGCTGAGACAGACTGCTGACATTTACACAAACGGTTAGTTTTAGTAAGTTAGTGACCTGAGACAGCCAGCCCCCACCTGTTAATAAAAGTGCCTCCACCTTCAATAACGCATTGTTTCTGCTATAAATCTATGGGGATTGACTCACCTTTGGAGCCAGCCTCAAGTGGCCATTAGGGGAACTGCAAATTTTCATAACTTGATATTTGCTTCATTTTTGAACCCTAAAGGTTGCCACTTGGTTCGTAATGCTATTTTCATTAGTGTATACACATCTTTGATGAGTACTACCATCAAATGGTGTTATTTTTGCCAACTTTCTCAAACAGAAATGTGTCTCCACAGACACCTAGTTCCTAAAGCTGTAAATGTAAGGATCATCCTTTTTGTACCTCATTTGGCAATTGAAACAAACTTATTGAAATAAAAATCTTTGAGGTCGTCTCTTTAAATACTGTTGATGTGAACTGTAACTGGACGAATCAGTTATTGCACATCAAGTCATAAATGTAGTAATGTGATTTCACGTTGAATTAAGAATTCCTTAACACTAAACACCTGGTTGTATTTCCTTGATGCTTTTACCAACATTTTTCCCAAAAATGTCTCGTTGTTGACACACTCGTGTTCTTCTTGTCACTGTCGTAGAGAACTGCTAGTTTGTCATCAAGACTGAGTCAGATGTGACTGTAGGCCGACAGCGTGATGACTAGAGACAGAACAAATGAAAAATAAAACTACAGGAAAACACGATGACCGAGGAGAAATTGCAGCTGGCTACGAACAGATGGGTGAACACCTTTTCCCTTATTTTAGCAGCATAAAATTTAGTTTAACCACCCCTAAAACTTACACTACACAGTGTCGACTATCTCTACAGGTAAAATTATGGGGTAATGGTAAATATAGAAACATAGTATAACATTAAAACTAAAGAAATTACACGACGACCTCACGTTTATTGTAGTTGGCAGCCATAAGCTCACACCAGACCGAATGGTGCTGTTACATCCAAAACTGAATTTATGTTATACTATGTAGACAAATTTAACTTTGTTTCTTGTATCAGATGAAAGTCTCACCTTTTTAAACTGTTTTATATTTCCTACTATCAGTGTGAATGTGATTATATGTAGATACTTCAGTGGAGGCACAGTTTTATTTGCAGCAATGTTTAGTCTGATCCAACCCTGGTGTTTACTCCAAAAACTCTTGTGGACATTTTTGACTAATTTCAGCAATCTTGGCTTCGCTGTTGATTTAAAACAACAACTTCCTTGGTCTGTTTTCATGTAGGAGCCTTAGCTGAGAATCCAACAGGTATTTTTACACTAGTCCACCTTCCTGAGTTTTAGTTTAGGAATCTCAGATACTGTAAAACTTTGTAAAAGTCACTATCAGAAAACCTCTTTTTCAGAACATACATTTTGCTCTTCTCTTTATCTATTATGCGAGGGGAAAAATGCCAAAAGACAGTTGAATTGTCCAAAAGGTCCTTTAAGGAAAAAAAAAAAATAAAATCATTTGGCCTTTCTCATGTTAATTCTTTTATTTGAAAAAGCGAGTTAGCATGTGACAAGAGTCAGAAAGGAACAGAATCTCAGCCGGCAGGGAGAGGTGGGAAAAGACAAATTACACATGAAAACATGGAAGTGAAAGAAAGCTCATGACACCGCATGGTCACGGTCTGTTGATGTCTTGATGCGAGGCCCCACAGATAGCTCCAGTGTTTGCATCTGAGGCTGGTCTTTATGAGAGTTTTCCCACAAAAAGAGCTGCTGAATTATTTTTTTTTTGCGATCGCTGTTTTACAAACTCGCTCATACGCTGCACCACCAAACATAATTTTTCTTTTAAAAGGAAAGATTCAGTCTGGATCACACTGTGCATTTCACCCTGTTATCATGCTGGGCAGCTCAATATAAACTGAAATAAATGAGACTAAATACAATACGCAAAACCAATTGTGATTAGATTATAAGGCAGAAACATAATGGTGTTAAATTAGAGATAACAGAGCCCTGTGTAAACTTCTGAACACTACTGTGGCGAACACTGAGCGGCATTGAAGTAGTGCCTGTAAGTACAGATGGCTCGACTCCCATGTATTACTGCTCTCCAGACAAATCACTACATCCAATTAGATTTATTTGAGCATGACATCTAGCAGGCATTTCCACCCGCCGCTTTCCTCGGTGCTTTTCACATTAATAGGCCCAAAATGACACGCAGCAAAAAAAGAAAGTATTCCCAACAACATTGACACCTTGTGGTCAGTTAACTCTTAACACGACCCCAAATCTCATCAGTCGCACATCAGATGAAAAGCACCCAGGAAGAAATATGATTCCGAACAAACGATGTTAACGTCAAAGTGAGGTGCAGTTCTTATTTAGTCTTCATTTATTCAGAAACTCCTGCTGGGATGAAAAATGACTACACGGGTCGTCTTCTGAATTTATAATTATAGCAGCAGCCACGTGGTTTCCAGGAGGTATCAGCCATCTAAGGAGGCTGATTGGCAACATTGATAGAGAGTCATAAAAGACTTATTATTATATATCATAAAATACTTTAATTTTTCATTAATTTGTAGAAAAGATCAACAAAAATCTGATTATAGTTAATGTTCGTAGACTTTCATTACCTGTACATGATTGTCACTTACAATATTTGCTTCAGTTGAAATATCTTGTTAGGGGATTAGACAAGATTTTATCAACCTAATCTGTTCATCTTGGTTTCCTTTTGCCCCTCTGGAATCACCCAGCATCGCCAGTGGCTCCTAAAAAGCCCCACTTGTAGCCCCGTGCTATAATTACAAACAGGCCATTTAAATTACCAGCATAAACGAATTATTTGTCATGCACAAAAAAGTGTCCAAACATGTCACTAGGTGGTGTGATAAATGCAGCCTGCATGTAATTGAGAAGATAAAAGCTCTCGGCTCTATTCGACCACGTCCATGAATGCCGAGGAGTTTCTCCCCCCATTGCAAACAGCATTCTTATGATAATGGAATAATGCTGGTGCTTTAGTTAATTGTGCATAGGCGATAGTGGTGGGCACCTTTTGTTGTGGGCTCTCATGAGGCTAAAGGAAAGAGCTGGCAGGGATTATAACTCTTATAGAACTTCTCAAAATCCCCCTAAAAACCATACTTGATACTTGAGTGTTTTTCTTTTGTGGATTTGGTGTGTTTTTAGGGTTTTGTGTTCAGTTTTTTTTTTTTTTTTTTTTTTTTTGGCAATATTTAATGTGTTGATTTCTACCAAATGCTGCCTAACCTCAGGACAAAAGCAAGTATATATATATTTTTAAGTAGCTCAAGATGTTGCCAGAATAATGCCAGGCTCATTTACAACAGGTGTAAAATCAGTTTGTTCACACTGTGGCCACATCAAAATTCATCCTGTTCTGGTTAAAGTAGGACAGCGACTTGCCTAAAGTGGGACACTTGTCTTAACAACTTGTGCTAACTTGAGCACTAACCATACAGCTGCAGTTAGAGTTTGAAGAGGATATTTACTCTATTTACATTTTGCATTTCAAGGATCTTGCCTGATACAGGTTTCTCATTCAAATGAACTTCCAGGTAAGACATAAGCTCATTGGTCCCTCTCAACTTACTCTCACATGTAAAATATAAGATACATATTAGCTTGCTAAACAAACTGTGGCTTATACTGCATTGAAAATGGGACTTGTGGGTACAACATGTGAAGTTGTTGGTAGCATCAGATATGATATGTGAGAACACCATGTCTTGACAGCTGCTGACATCTCTGAGCAAGCTTACGAGTGGGGAACGCAAAGGCATAATGAAAAGATGAGGCTGTTGGGAATATCAAGATTTCCTCGGATACATTATAAAATCACAAAGAAAACTCTTTTTGACTAAACAACAATATATTAACTTACCATCCACCTCTGCCATTTCTGAAACTTGTGAAGCACATTCGAAGGCAGCATAAATCGGGGAGAATGCTGTTGCTGCTAGGGAGCTGCGAGCTATCAAGGCTAACAATTTGGCAGGGTAACAAGCAAGTAATGTAATGTAGGAAATGCAAGGCAAAGGAAATGAAAAGATGAGACCACTGGGAAGATCGATGTTTTCCTGAAACAGATATGAAATATGAGGAAATGCGCAACCGTCTATGTGACTCAATCACTAAATACTCACTATTCACAAAAAAAAACTCACACACTTCCCAAAACGTTGGCATACATGTCACAAGACACGATTTCCACTTACAGTAGTGTGCATACAGTAGAGGGTGACAAATCCTTATTTGTAGACACCACCTGACCTCCATACCTGTAGCTACAAAGGTTTTATTAGCTGTATTATTTGACCATAGACTTTTCTGTTTTCTATACATTTCCAACTTTAACATGTGTGCCTCAAACCAGTCAACTCTCTCTGTATTATTCATGTTCTTACCTGCACAGTCATACAATTATTTTTAACAGTTAATTAAATTGCCAGCTGTCGCCAATTAACTTTAACTACCCCTCCACCTTTTCATTAACGGTTCTATCAATTAGCTAGCCACATTTAGCTAAATACTAGTGTAGTGATAAAGTATGTTAAATTCAGATGCTTGATTAATATGTGGCTGTAAGAGATTATTTATTTGGCATGATGTAAAGTTCAGTGTTATTGAGCTATTGAGAAGCAATGGCCACAAAAAACGGGTTTATTTTCAACAGTCTAGAAACAAGGTAAGAGTGTGCTAGCTTAGAATTAGCCAGGTTAGCTTTTTGCAGTTATTGTTGTTGTGAGCATTATTATTATTATTATTGTTATTATTATTGGTATAATATGGAAAAATATTTAAACTTTAGTACCACTTTTTATGAAAACGTTAAAAGCTAACCTAGCTGCGTTATCTTGCTAGCTAGGCTCTTGCTGTTAGGCTAACTAGCTTAGAAACAATTAGCTAAATTTATACACAGCGAAATTAGCCCAAAACCTGAAAGCACGCTGAAATGTTTATGACTTGAAAGTTCAACATGGGTAAAGTGTGTTATTGTGACAGGAAACCAAGTAAGGCTAAACATTTATTTTGACATAAACGATTTAGCTAGAGCTTATTTTGACAAGGTGCACTAGAGTTTAGCCGATTAGCTAGCTAGTGAAATAGACAAAGAATAGACTTAATTTTGTTTGCAATTTTTAACCAAAACACTGAACCGCATTTAAATATGTTGTTTGATAAGGATGTGTAGAATGACATTGTACATTTTGTGACCAAAACAAGAATCAACAGTTGAGTCAAGATAAGCCTGTTTTGTCGTTTATTGATTAACTCATTGCTATTGACCTGCCAGGCTCTGCTTTAATCTCTGGAAACAGGAAATTAGACTAAGAACCACTTAACTTTTGTTGTGGGGTACTAGGATGAGTCTCCACCTAATATATATAGATATAGATATAGATATCTTATTAAATAACGTATTTGCTGTGTTCATGTGTACAGTTCAAAAAGTGATGTTTGGAGTTAAATACTAGACTCCTGTCATTTAAGATCCAGTAACAAAAACTTCACAGATGCTGTTCACATTGGAGAAATTTCAAATCCAGAATCATGGCTGAATATATAAATCATCTACTGGAGAATACTGAGAAGTGAAACAAAATGTATATATTTTCAGTCTGGAAAAGTCATCAAAATTTTGGTCACAAACCTAAATGTCAGTTTCAGTTTAGTCTTGTTCATGTTAGTTTAGTGGCTGAGTTTCGGCAAATTTGTCATATAAAGTATTTAATCTGTTGGATTAAGTTCTGGGAGGGTGTAACCACCCCTGTTGTACTTTGCGTTTGCGTCGTGGACTCTCGTGGAGAGCTCTGTGTCCTCAAAAGGTTGCGCGTTTTGGGGGATAAATCGCCACTGCAACCGTGGCCGTGGCTAAAAACTGGACGATCGTTAAAGTTCTTCTAATCGTAAGAGGTTTCATCTTTTATTTTCTCGCAGTGCCGCATTAAAGTGTGGATACTGCCCGCAGAAATTGGACGTAGAGGGTGCACCTTTGCGCAGAGACTGGTTATACGCTGAGAGGCTCCTCTGGGTGCACAAAGACAGCGGCTCGCAGAGGAACTTGTTCGGAGTGAACCGGGGACGCTGGGAGGCGAAATAAACAATCTCCGGACTCGAAGTAGCGACGGTCGCGCAGTTTTATCCCTCGAAACACAATATTCCGCCACCCATCCAAGAAATACAAGGTAAGGACTTGTTTTTAATGCGTTTAAGCGGGACTGGAGGGCTGCGGAGCGGGTTAAACCTCCTTCGCTTTGGCTTCCCGAGCATGGTTGTTTTTGCAGAAAATGGCGTCATCGCCCTCTTGTTTCTGCCTGGCCGCGGTGGGGAGAGGAATAGTTTCAGAGACTTGTAGCAGCCTTTACACGTAGCGTTCACTTCCTCAAAGATCAAATCACCTACCCCGATGTGTTTTATTCAACATCAAGCGGTCAAAATAGAAGATAGCTCACGATTTCGCTCGGTAGAAGGACGCGCAAAGATGGAAGGGTCACCGGTCCTGTGCGCCAAGCTGCTTCTTGGAAAAGGTGGCACGGAGCCGCAAAACGCAGCGTTTTACATTCATAATGTTACCATCCTCACCGGCTCCAAGCTAATCCAAATGACCGCGGATGGTTTACTGTTATTACCATAGTGGTGACAGGCGTATTTATGGGAGTGCTGCACCTTGTCTTTGTGTGTATTTTATTCGGGTTAGCTCGTTTTTACGCCGCACTCCCCTGCCATGCTGCAATCGTTATGAGGGGCCTCTCTTCTACGGCGTGAAAGGTGCATTTTATACTTGGCTTTCCCTTTGATCAAGTTAAGCTGCGCCTTTGTTGCTCAAAATAGTGGCGTTTTTTAGGCTGACAATATAACCGTGTAAAAACAGATTTTCGGGGATAATGGGGGCGATGCAAATCGTGCCATGAGAACGGCGACTGCCCTGCGCTCTGGTTCGCCGCTTGCCAGACGAGGACAGCCTGAATGAGATAAAAATAAAAGTCTTTTGGACGAATCACACAGTTTGCACAAAACTGGGGAAGTCCGGCGCTGCGCAATGATTGTGCTGTCGCTTTGCGCAGAGAGAACAGTGGCAGCTGCTGTAACCGCCGCCACCATTTCGCCGCGATATTTTTTGTGTGTGTTGGCCAACCTTTTGTAAATAGTTGGGGACTCTTGGATAAAAGAGCACAATAGTATTCATGCGGGCCCTTTATGGCCTGTGAATGTGGTCCTAAGTCCCACTCCGGCTGTCCTGTCTTTCCCCGTCAGCTACGTGCATGCGTCCTAGCACTGGCCACCACACATCCACCATAGCGAGGCCACTGGGTTGCCTGTGTATACGCTCTGCTTGGTTCCTCCTGTGGCCAAAAGTCGATGACTGATCGCTCGCTGAGTGTCATAGCACAGGCCATCAGGATCAGATCGAAACTACCACAAAACATCAGCCACGGAGACTGCACATCGCTCGCCCCGTGCACATTTTTATTAAGTTTCCTGAGTTATGCAACCGCATCCCCGTAGAGCGAACTGCTCATCCGCCTTTATTTACTCGTCACCCATCATCGGATGGATATTTCTGTGTGTAATATCTGGTGAATTGGACCAGTCCCCGCGGCGACGACACTGAATTAGGAAGATATGTCATTTGCAAATCACCAAGTGCCATTTGCGTCACAGCCCGCGGCCTCGCACGCCCATGGGGGGCGATGGAGTTGCAAATGGAGACTGTGTGTGAGTGTGCTGACGCTGCCCCAGCTGAAAGGGAACCAATAGACACGGACCCGGGCGGCAACAATCTCTGTGCGCTTCCACTCTCCAGCAGTGCACCGACTTGGAGGTCCGTATCAACACGGAAGATCGCGCCGTTTATTCGGGATGGTTGGGTTTCCACCGCTCTGCCTGGGATGCGTAAGTGGATGCGTGAACACACTGGTGAAACCTGCTACACGGCTCGACAGGCAGGCCGGCCGGAGAGGAGTATATCCGTCCGGTCCTTCCCTCGTGGTGCTCGGTGCATGTGGCTATTGTGGACTCGCTCATGTGTGGATAAACGTCTTTCCACTGGATCGTGCTGATATGACCGTAAAACCTTTATTAACAGCGCACAGAATAAAGTCGGATTATGAGTCGGACGCTGGATAGACACTGAGTCCTTTTTTTTTTTGTTACATCCACGGCGCGCCACGCGTTTCGGGTTTGGAGATGAGCAGGGCGTTTTAATCCAGAAACGTTTTATTTGTTGCTGTTGCGCTTTTGGGCACTGCGCATGGTCTCATCCGCCAGACCTCACAGAACATGGGCAGAAAGTCGTGAAATTCTCATGTGCGGATTCTTTAAGCGTGGAAAACATTTACAAGATTAAGTCGTGCAAGAAATATATTTATATTGTATCCGTAACGTGATTAGTAACACAATGGTATCAAACAAACATTGTAGTTTATGATTTAATGTAGAATTTAAATAGAAAGTAGGTTTAAGACAGTGTGACTGAAACGTTTATGTTTACTGCAACATTATAGGAATAATGCAAACGTGTAGCATTTTAATTGATTTTGTAATATTGTCTAACACATATGATGACAGTGTCCACTTTCTGTACTGTCTATATAAAAGACTTAATGTCCAGCCAAGTTATGCAGCCTGAAACATGTACCCAAAGTTAAATCTGCTGCCCTGATGTTATGATCTAACGTAGACTGTATTTAGTTTGTGTTTGAAACTTTGTGCTGCATGTGTCTGTTTTTAGTATTTGATTGTGGCATTGCATGCACTGAGAGGTTCTGATGCGCATGTGCTTGAAGATGACCAGCTTGTCCCTGTAACGTTACCCACTCTAAAAGCTATAGCAGAATACATGACGGGACTTTGACACAATGAAGATGGTCAGTCTGAGCTTCAGGAGTAAGATTAATGCGTAAGTAGGACATGAGTGTAGATAACAAAGTGGGTTAAGAAACTTAAATAAATAGGGGAGAAAAGTTGGCCCAAAGTTTACAACATTGTCCTAAATCACATTTGTTTATGTCTATTGTTCAAGATGTAGTTTCATATATATGATATAATTTGCATTTGTTAGGCTTTTGAGGGCTTGAGCTGGAGTTACAGCTGCCAGGCCCTCTTTCCTCCCAAGGTATCGCAGGTGTCATTTGGTTTTTAGCGGAGTGGATGCTGACGAACACAACAGTTTAATGATGTCACTGTGTGATTCAGTCAGTTTAATGATGCGGTGTTTTGTTCGGTCACTGAGTCAGCTTGTCAAACCAGTGCGCAAGTTAAGTCAGTCAACAAATCTATTAACCTGCCAGTCACTCAACCAAGCAGCAAGGCTAAATAAATAACAATCCAGTCAGCCAGACAACCAGGAAATCAGATTCAATTAGTAAGAAAGCTAGTTGTGGAGTGAAAGGGGAGGATAATTATCCTGTAAGACAGGATGGTGTGGCGGGATGTTTTGAGAGTGCCCACAAACCAGTTAGTAAGTGCACCAGCCTAAACTAAACATCTCGCTTTGTCAGTGGTAGAGGGGGGACGCTTGTTTTAGCGCTAAGTCCTAATTGTTTTGTAATAGAAATGTCTGACTTCTTAGAACGCACATGTTTAAGTCTGCTGCCCTCATTACATGTGTGCGTCTGTTTTTTGTTTCATAGGAACTGTCACTGTTCTTTGCAGTTTTGACATCGCCGTCTACACTTCTCGCAGTTAATTATACATTTATATATGATTTTAGTGACTTAGATTTCAAAGACTGTAAGCTGAGCACCCACACCTGCCCTGAAAATGCCCATTATGCATCTCCCATGGCTATATTTATTTAAATCTGTGTCCGTGTTTCCTTTTTTTTAAATTTTTTTTTCCTCTTCACTCTGCCACTGTGTCTCTTTACATTGCTCTAATGTGCCGTGCGCCTGCTTTGATTCAGGACTACACAATGTGTCATACAGTATTCCTTTCATATCTGCTTTGGAAGCTCCAGTAGCAAATTTTAGTCTGATTTAACAATTGTGGACCGGCTGTTCTGCCACCAAGTGTGTTCTGGCATGAAGTTGAGCTTATTTCAGACTTTAAACGGCGAACGTCGCAGTGCAGGAAACTTTGTTAAGCAAAGACATCTGGACAGGAATATATAGTGTTCGGGACACCGATTGGTATTTCAGTCATTTTGTTAATTTGTTGCCATGGCGATGTAATGTTCTCCTACGGTAGTAACACGACATTTCCACACTGAAGACCAACTAGTGTGTGTTTGCATTGTGAGATCCCGTGTCTGTTCCTGGGCACATGTCGCATATTTTAGAGTCAGTGTCGAGCTTATCTGCCAAATCTGATGATTGCCTTGTCATGTTGCCTAATTAACTATATTATCTGATCATCACGATAAGAATGTGCCGAGTAAATAGATCAGAACAGAGTGCACAAAATACAGTAACAAAGAACAAACATCATGGCAGATGGAGCCCTAGATACGTACACGGGCCATACACTCTCAGTTATTGGTCGATCAAATGAAGCTCCAGATAGCAGTCAGCTTAGTTGGAGTCAGTTTGGTGGCAAGGTTAGGTAGTACGAAGCTTGAGGAAGGAGAAAGTTGCAGCATTGAACAGTGTTATCACAGATTTTCTTCATAGTGTTTAGGGTTACTGTCCTGGCGAGGAAAACTACACCCATTTTATTTGTTTTTGGTTTTGCAGATGCAGGTGTCACAGGCAAGTTCATCAGGAACACTGGCGAAAACTAATGCTTAAAACAGCCCTGCGCTAGATCTTATCTTCATGAAGTTTATGGTATTCGTCATTTGTTTCCAATAACAGAGCTGTTGAGTCACCTGTGTTTTCAGTGCGGAGGCTGTGGTGTGTAGTACTATCGCATTGTATATACAGTCATGGGGGAGGGATTTAATGCAGGACTGTTATGTTAGAATACATTTTTTTGTCACTAGCGTACCTAATGAAATGGCAAGGAGGTGCAGATGTGGAAAAAAAAGAGATTGAAGGCAAGTTTTAAACTGTGAGCGAGTGTATTCACAGGGTAATTTGTATAAGATAAGCTTGACAGACTTCATTTTGTGCTTGTACGCGTGTACAAGACTTAATTTGGCTTTCCATGTATTTTTATGCTTTAAATGCTGAGTTAAACAGTGTTTTAGAACATACACCTTTACATTATAGGTTAAATTTACACCGCGCTGCCTAAAATGCCTACAGTATGTGTGTATTAACTGTATATGTGTGGACAAGTGTGACAACAAGACAGCAACCGTGTTTCCTAGAACATTCAGAGTAGCAAAGCACATAAAGTGTCGCAACTACAACACGCCAGCTATACTGGTATATTTTCAAGCACTGGGGAACTCTGTCAGTAGGCCACCTCACTGTTTCCATCCTCTCCTGTGGTATCAGTGGTGTGTCTGCCAGCAGTCAGCATCATGTCAGAGTGTGGAGTCCCTCCATTAGGAGGAAGTCCTGTCAGACTGCCTCTGCACAGCCATAGGCAATAACTATTAGAAGACAGTGACTGCTGCCACACATCTGTTGGCTCCACACAGGCGTCCTTACAAAAGATACAACATTAACATACTCGCATTTGTCGGCTAGAACATTACATAGGCTGATGTTTTTGTGCAGCAGAGGAGAAAGGTTTTTTTGTTTCTGTCTCTGACACGGATGTATCTCATCTGTTGCCTCCAAAAGGGCGACGGAGGATTTGTCTTCTAAAATAAGTGATGTTCCCTAACGGGAGACACATTGACAAATTGATTTCTGGCTGGCATTAAACAGAATTCACTCTGGATTACCAGTGGAGGTGAAACTCCAACATATCTGTGTAAAATTGAGCGATGGACGTCAGGTGGCTTGCTTTGCTGGAAGTGATTATAATGTAAAAATAACCTTAGGTGAGAGTCATGAGAATTTTACAGGTGGAAAACGGCTACTCGGACAGTGAGTCATGGAGGTGGACTACCAGGTAGTGGGTGATTTGTTCAGAGTTATTATTTTCAGAATTAAGTATTAGCCATATGTGATTACTCCTTAGGATTGTCAGTATTAAGATTTTATTTCCAAGTGCCTCAGTTATTTCAGTCACATCTCACCCATTCCTTCCTGACAAAGGCTCCTATTATTCATCATTTTCTGCAGTATTAGCCATTGTTCCAGTGTTACCCTGATCATCAGCAGTTGTTTGTGAAGTGCCGTTCTGAAGAGGAAGGAAGGAAATGCCTCTTTCAAAAAGTTTTTTTTTCCATTGATCTTCTGAAATTGGTCTTTCGCCGTTTGTAGAGCACAGATTTGGTTTCATTTTCTTTGACATTTCCTGCGTGGGCTTCCTTAAAATCAAAAGCGATGTCATCATTCATCTCTGGCATCAACATATTTAGCTTTTAAACATTAGAAAGCTTAAGTTTGGGCTGAAAGATGGTTTGATAATGAGCAGCTTTGTTTTCTGATCTGCATCTATTAATGAGCAGAGTATTGGGAGGTTTGATCGAGGACGTCTCACCATCCTCAAATCCTCCGTTTGAGCCCCGGACACTTTTACTCTCATTACCTGAGTCAGAACAGGAGTCACCACTTCATAAGCACGTCTGTCTGTTGCCATGGAAACGGGAGAGTCCCCTGTGTTGGCGTTTGAGTGTATTATTGGCACACGTGTACGGCTAAATGTGTTTGTTTTAAACCCTTTTGTAGTACACGTCGGCTCTTTAAAAAAAAAAGTGATTTTTAAAGACAGTGGTGTGTGTGTGTGTTTGTGTGTGTGTGTGCGCGCGCACGCTCAGATACACACTCGGTCCAGCAGACTGCTGCTTGTCAAGTTTTTATGAAACACTTCTCAACAAAGTAATTAGCTGCTGCTGGTCTTGGGGTGGGATTTGCAAACCTTCCCGACAACATGGTACATTCAAATGAGCTTCGGGATCCTGAGATGAACCTGTTTGTTGATTACCCTTTAAAACCGATGCTGTGGATGTGAATAGTTTTACAAAGATGCACCCTGATGAACGGAGGTTTTTATTCGCAGTTGTCTGAAATTACCGAACCATTTACATTTTCTTATTCAGAATGAGTGCATCTCTGCATGGGTTAGGTAAAACACAGAGAAACGTCTACCAGCAGGTTGTCAGATGAACACAGACCAATGTAGAGACATCACCAGAGCGGCATGTTTTTACACTGTGGAGGGAAATGTTGTGACATCGTGCAGACCCCACACAGAAAGACCTCTTATCAGAATTATACCAAGTAAAGTTAACTTTTATTTTTTTTAAATAAAGGAGTTGAAGTTTTAGACTGGGGCCCTTTTGTGTGGAGTTTGCACGTTCTCCTTGTGTCTGCGTGGGTTCTCTCCGCTCGTTAGGTTAATTGGTGATTCTAAATTGGTCGTAGGTGTGCATGTGAGTGTGAATGGTTGTCTGTCTCTCTGTGTTAGCCCTGCGATAGATTGGCAAACCTGTCCAGGGTGTCCCCCACCTCTCGCCCTATAGCTGCTGAGTTAGGCTCCAGACCCCTCCCCCTTCGACCCTTCACAGGAAAAGCAGTTACAGAAGAATGAATGAATGAATTGAACTTTTAAATGATGTTGTTTCCTGACTGGTAGAGGAGACAGACTTTTCAGTCCTGAAAAGTCCTGATTTCCCATTATAGTTAATGGCTGGTGTTAATCTCCCTCCATGATATAAATAGAACCTGGATAGGTGCAGAAAGTATTAATGTGCCTGCTTATAATTTATTTTAATAGTTCCTTTTCACTCTGATTGTGTCCTTATTACAGCTCAATCCTAAGGTTCAGGAATGTCATACTTGACCTGTAGCATCTCTCTGTCATCATTTTCTTTTCACATATTTTGATGTTTAGATGCGACTGTGCCTTTGTATGCTGCTGAATTCATGTAATCCGACACATGCTAACAGCATCTGTCATTTGTTGTGAACTGACATCACATCCCACTTCTGACAAACTGACATTTCCTAGTATACTCTCCTTCACTTGAGGCTCCACTCCAGTTGAGCTCATCTGTTAAGTGGCAGCTCCGTCACTGCAAGTATCCTCTGATGTCGTGTTACTTAAGTTCTAGTTCATCATCATCACTTCTAAAAGCAGGTATTCAGAAAAGTCTCCACCCTGAATTTCACAGAAAATGGGCTCATCTAAAAAAGTTGTTTTCTAAATTTAAAATAAAATAAATCGTTTGAAGTCTAATTGTCCCTTTGATTGGATATTTCACATAAAAAGTAAATTGTCAAGTCCATTAAATGACATTGACATGATACACAAAGCCATTTGTGTTTGTGCTTGCATGCTAAAACTCTCCCCAATTGCAGTGGCCCATAAGTGTGTGATAACATCATTTACACAGCTGTTTCTGTGCATTGTATTTGATTTAATTTCCCTTTTACATACATTCAAAGCTGGTCATTTACATAAACGTAGGTTGAAGACGTTTAAACTGATTTTGAACCGCTCCCCAGATTCCATGTAGACAAACCATTTTTTCTCCCCTGGTTTTTTGTGGGTTAGGGCATCCGCTTTATGCACGACACCAGTAATGTTTCAAACAACTGTTAACAGAAATGGATAGATTATTTCACTGAATAATAATAATAATTCACTATATTTGTTCCAGTGGGTTAGAAGTGACTGTGCCTTTAAACAGCTTGGACATTTCCAGTAAAAGATGTCATGCCTTTAAAAGCTTCTGATTGGCTAATTGACATCGTTTGAGTCAATTTGAGGTGTAGTTGTGTATGTAGCATACCTTTTAACTCTGTGCCTCTTTATTAGACGTCATGGGAGAATCAAAAGGAATCAGCCATGACTTCAGAAAAGAAATAATGAACCAAAGTCTACAAGTTTGGTTTTATCCTTCAGGCATTTAGAGCAGTTTCTAAATACCTGAAGGCTTCACGTTCATCTGTATGAACAATACTATGCGAGTATAAACAAGCCGTCTTACCTGTCAGAAAGAATGAGCTGCAACTTTTTGTAAGAAGCTTGTGGACTTAAACAATTACTATCTAAGTGTCTATACGCTTCTGACTCACTGAAAATGTGAGGAAAGAATCGAAAGGTAAAATAAATCTTTCTGTTAGTCTGACATGTCACATTCTTTAAATGTGTGATCATAACTGGCCTAAAAATGGGAATATTTATTTAGTTTATGCAAACTTCTGAGGCAACAGTCTCTTGGTACACAACAGTGACTTCTACCTGATATGATCCTCGCAGATAAATTAGCTAATTAAGTTGTGTGAAGGTTCTCTGTCATCCAGGTCTAGGTGGATCCAGGTGCATCTAATTAAGTTGTGCTGTTGCACCTGCTACTGCTACAACAATGAAGCTAGAGCTAGAAGTTTGTGCATTACCTGACTGTAACTGTACTAAGCATCATTTGCATTAAGTTCTATGTTTCGGTGTTGTATCACCACTGTGACCCCTTGTCTGTGTTGTTCTGTGCTGCATGTGTGTTGTTTTGGAGATGTCACTAGACTACAAAACTTTTCAACTAGAAAAACATTATAAGTGCATGCTTTGTCTCCCTCTGCTGGTCTTATTGCGGAACTACAAATCTTTCCAGGTGCAGATAATGTGTCTGTGACAGTAGCTGTATCAAGAAAGCATTTAACATCCACACTTTCCTTCCTAGTTTTAAAACTAAATTGTTATTTTGTGCTGTCAGTCCATGTGTTTGCAATTTTAAGATAGTTCACTAAAGCTAGTGCATGCAAGTTAGAAATCTGCGTCATCCCTTTCTCATAGTGTGCTGTTATTCCTTTCTCTCTGCTAATTTCAACACAAGTTTAGGGCACGAACAGCATGTTGTAACCAAACTAAATTTGGCAGCTGTCTCTTGCAGTGTATCCAATTAGTCCAATATTTGACTCTGGGGTTATGTCAAGTTTAAACAAATATGTCAGTTTTCGAACTATGATGACAGCTAAAGCTGGACGTCCTGTAGAGTGGGACTGTTCTGCATGATCTGCTGCAGCTGTTATATTAAACAAGTGCTTTCAAGCATTTATTTGGGTTCAGGTAAAGTGTGGTTGAGTTGTATCAAAGTCTTTTACGTTTAAAGACCACTAGAGGGCAGCAATGTTTATCTCACCACCAGTGCTGCCACACAGGAACAAATGACAATATCCTTACATTGTCCACAACAGTCTGGTACAGCAGTTTAAACAGACAAAGGCAAAAGACTCAGGCAGATAGGAAATCATTCCTACGCTAAAAGCAATAATGTTTAAAAAAACAACAGCACTTAAAATCATTTAAAATGTCACCCACGCAGCTCACCACCTGTTCCAGAGTTTATCCTCCTGGATGTGTCATACTCTATCAGTGCAAACTGATTCAATAACAGAATGCAGTGTGGACCTTGAACTTGCCTATGTATTATACATATATATATATATGTGTGTGTGTGTGTTTATGTGGGGAAAATAGCTTGTGCCTGAAGCAAGCCTTTATCTCAGTTCATGTTGCCTTTTTAGATCACTTTAAATGTTGACTTCACCAATACAATGCGTCAATAGAATGACCTTTTATAGATTGTTGCTAATGCATTAAAATGTATGAATGCATTTACAGCATGCCTGATACATCCATTAGCATATGTTTAGGAGGCAGTAGTCTGCTTTAAAATGCACAATGCTTCATGTAGCGTGATGGTGCAGGCAACATGGGTTTAATTGTCCTGACTTGTGGTTTCTATTTTAGGAACTCGGCAGCCAGTAAACACACGACACTGTAATATTTGCTGCGTGTCTTCTAATGCATGCTTTCACGAGAGGTGTTGGCAGGGAGGTATTTAAGCGGGTGTACATTTGGGCAACAAGAAGATTTTTGTTGTGACTCTAATCTCTCTAATGCATTTTAATTAATGTGATTAAACAAACAAGGAACCTGTGTTTTTTTTTTTTTTTTCTGCATGTGTGGATTTCAAAATGCTATAAAAAATATCCTATCCTGCAGTTAAGGCTAAGGGTAAATCCGCACAGGTTCAGACGTAAACAAGACAACATTTCATTATTTAGAAGTTCATCCAGCAGACGTGGTGTTTCATTCAGTACAGTGTTTGGCTCATGTGGGGTGTTGTTGCAGGTTACAGGTGTATGCTGGTAGTGAACGTGTGGTGCAGCAGGCCAGTCTTGGCAGCATGGTGAAGGCCCAGAAGTCAACTGGGAGGAAGAGCTCTTACTGTCTACGAAGACAGGTACTGGAAAAAAAAAAAAGAAAAAGAAAACAAATGCAGCCTCTGTCCCTTCACAGCCAGATTATGAAAACACACCAACTTTATGTTAAAACCCACCTGTGCAACCTGTCATTTAAACAACTACCATCATATAATGGGCCTATTTTTACACCACAAGTGTTAGGGGTTAGAAAACAGAGTGTTGGTGATTTTAAATGTGCTCCTGAACATCACATTTTGCACTGTTGCATGTCTGACATGCAGAATGAATTTTACTGTCCATATTCAAAAAATGGACAGTATCATGAGGCTGAGTCCCAGCCAATGGAGACAGGGACAGGAGCCCACACGGAGTTTAAATACTGGTGGTGGTGGTGGAGCAGCAGGTGGAGTTTTTCTGGGATTACCAAGAAGAGGTGGACATGGAGAAGAGGAAGAGGAGAGTTACACAAAACATGGCCTGAAAAGCAGAGTGACAGATTTAGAAAAAAACAAAAACAGGGACTAGGGATTGAATGGCTCAAAGTTTGCGAGCAAATAGATAACTGGACAAGAAGTGGTGATGAATATATGGAGAAGGAAGTGATTTTGACAGCGTGGGAAGGTGGTAGAGATAAGAAAATCTATAAAATCACTGTAGAGGAAACCAGGCAGCACGTCCTTATTGAACTTTCACCTAAAGTTGCAGCTCTTTCTCTGTGTAGACTGTAACTATTTGGACACGTCTGTTAAAAAAAAGTGCAGAGTCTCACCTTTAGTTCCAGTACGTGAACATAATAGAGGGAGCTCTATGGAAGATAGACACCTTTGACACATGATTTAGGGGTTTAAAAGTAATTGGACAAATTAATTGAAACTAAACCTTATTTAGTCTTCATCCCATAGACAACAGCAGACTCTTTGTATCGTTGCTTGTTCTGCCCTTGGTCATGTTTCCACCAGATTGAGATCGGGTGATAGACTCCACGTCTTCACACTGAAAGGGCTTAGTTGCTTGAGCCATATGTTTATGGTTGTTGTCCTGCTGTTTTTGTGGCTTACCAGGGGTTTGCTTCTTGTGGTGGAGCCTGTGGACAGTCATGTTCTTTAGTTTTTGCTACAGCGACACAAATTTAGTTCGTAGTGTTGTCATTTCCTGTCTTCTCACACTTTTCAAGTCCACCGGTTGACATAAAAGTCTGCGTGTTCAGAATCTGTAACGGATTATGTGTGTGTGTGTGTTGCACAGATGGCTTCGCCGAGCATCTGCAACATACCGTTGAGCTGTTTTGCAGCCCCTTTGATTGAGCCGTGTAATGCACAGTGTGTGTGTTTGCACGGTGTGACACGGTGTCCAAGTGGCCCACTTGTCCTGCGGTGATGTGCCGTAATGTGCCTAATGTGGAGTCATTTATCCCTCTTCAAGGGCAGAGCAGGGACACAAGGAGTTAGCGAGACAGACACAGATGGAGAGAGAAAATGAGGATAAATTGGTGGGTGGGAGAGGGGAAAGGATTGGAGACTAGAAGAGAAAGGAGGTCTGGTTAAGAGACATGACTACACACAGACACACAAAAGCACAACACGTAGACAGATAGATGTGCGCACACTGAGGAGTTGGTGTGGAGTCACTTATCTGCTCAAGGGTGGCTGTGTGCGACAAGGTTAATGTCCCCCTACAACATTTCTAGATGCTCGGGAGACGTGACACACACACATCTGTTGTGACCCCTCATTCTGCCCAACAGCATTTATTCAGCTGCTAATTTTATTTGTAATGCACTCTCTTTTGTCACATTTATTTATTTAGATTGTGTGTTTTATCTATTTTTTAGGTAGTTGTTAGGACACAATTCCCTTGTCAGCAAAATGAACATATTAGTGCTCTGTTCCTATTATTCCTGTTATTAAAACTGCATAATTAGTGTCCTCTGTGTGAATGCTGTATGTAATTTACATTTTTTTAGGGCTAATATTGGTTCTGATCTCACAGAGCGGTGGTCACACAGAGATGGAGGAAGTCCAGCTCCATCCGGAGACCCGGCACCCGACCCAAGAAGGTGACCAGTCCTCGGACCAAGCCCACCTCCAGACCTCAGCCTCGGCTGAGACGCTGTCAGAGAAGTGTAACCAGGTGGAAACACCAATGGACCTCCAGGAAAAGGGCGACTCCCAGTCCAAGCCCCTGTGGAAGCCCATTCCTCCTCTGCTGCCCAAAACCGACGGGAGCGCGACCGCTGAGACCAGGGACCAGAGCTGCCAGACTGAGGAGCAGCTACAGCAGACCAGTGCCTGTAAAAATGGTCATAACACAGGTGGGTAATGTTTTCTTCCCTTCTTGCTGCTTTGATTTATCCGTTCAACCTACAGGTTAAAACACTGTCAGCCTCCAGTGTAACATCACAGCCACAGTTGCTGGAGTTGTGCTGCCTGTGTGCTTTAAAAAAAAAGGAAAAAGATAGTTTGTTCTCACAGAGAAAATGGCAGCTGAAAAGAGGATCTGCCTCTGGCTTTGAGGAGCACAGTGTGCACCGGCGGTTATGTTGCCAAACGTTTATGAAATGCTGTCTATTTGGTACTTGTTTTATTACATTAACGTTGATGTTGTTTGGGGGGGGACTTGGGTAAGGTATGAGTCATGCATCCTGTCCTGGTTTAAGAATAAAAACTCTATTGTTCCGACTTAGTAATGTAATCCTGTTTTTACAATGAGCTGTTATGAAAATTCTGGAAATTATCTTTGCTGTAAGAAGTTTTTGGTTGGTTAGTTTTCTAATATGAAAATGTGAGTGTCCCGTACTGCATATATGCTGTGATTACTTCCAGCTAAGCCCAGCTCTTGGGAGAGAATTGTAAAATGTACCAGAAAGGAGGCCATCTTTGACTTTCACTTTCCTACTCCCCCCCCCCCTGCTTTCCTTATAAACACACATAGTATAAACTCATCGTAAAAGAAACTTCCATTGCTCTTTGACTCTCCTGCAGACGGGTGCGTGGAGGTCGGGCTGGGGTTCACCGACCTGCCCTACTGGCATTGTAACAGCTTGCCCGGGGGGAGATGTGGTGGGGGGGATGGTGATGAGGAAAACACACCCTGTCACACATAAATACATAATCTCCATCTCTCTTCATGTCAAAGTCTCTGACACAGTTGTCACTCACGTTTCTATTTCTCCCTGTGCTCGTGTCAGTCTGTTTGCTGCTCTTTTTTTTTTTCTCTCACTTATCACCGCATTTAGACAGCAGACGTGCGCGTGACGTTTGTGTAGTCGGGCTCACGTTGATCTGGTTCGTGAGACAGCTGTCCCCCTTGCTTCTCAGTGGTGAAGTTTACATGGACAACTTTCATCATCCCAATTGAAATCACCCTGATTAGACATTTTAAGTTGTGGTGCGTTGAACCTGATGGAAACATAACAGAAGAAGTGGTTTTCCCAATTTATTTGACAACACTGAATTAATTCTAGAGAAGAAGATGACCAAGTCAGACCCATGTTTTTATTGGTGCTACCTACATCAGTTCAGGCTTCGTTCACCTTTTCAAATACGTGTGTGAACAACTCAAGTCAAGAAAGTTTGACCTCCATGTTTCTGTGCCTCCTGGAAACTTGTCACGTCATCTGATGTTTACCCCACGTGGGTCAAATATGCACAGAAAGAATGGATTTATCCACTTAAAGAGAAGAGTTGCGAAGTGTTTGGCTCTATTATTATCCTATTAAAGTGCCACTGAATCTTTTTTCAGGCTCAGTCATATAAGTCTGTTCCGACAGAGGCGTCTGTACTGTCTGTCTGTAGTTTTCTGAGTAGTTTCATAAAGATTACTGATAAACCTGTACACTCCTTTCAAATGCTCTCCCTCAGTTTTGCATATCATTTGATTAAACTCTGTTTAACCTTATGTATCACAGGCTTTATTTCCATTCCTGATACATAACACCAAGTCACCAAATCATCAAGGCCAGCACAGGTTTGACACGGGCCACTGTGACGGTTTGGGCCTTTTCCCTACAGAAGCCTTTACACAGAAAGCATCTCAACTCATAGCCTTGTCATCTGAGAAGACGTGACTTAATATTGGAAATAACAAAACTACGAAAAAACATTTCTGTCTGGTTGAGAAACCGACTTGTTATGATTCACAAAACCCAGCATTATGCTCTGATCGACTGTCAATGGATCTTGACATAAATTGTAGTTTGTTGGGCTGTAATTTTATGTGCGTGCTTCAAAAACCAAGCAAACATTGGACACGTATCACAGCTGGAAATACTCGCGGTGCTTTATGTGGAGCTTTGTCCCAGTCATTGCTGTTTTTGTTGCAGCAGAAATGATGTTCTCCATGTCTTCTGCGTCAATGTAATGTGAAAAGCGTCTGAAGTGATTGCAGTGTTTGAGAGTGTAATAGTCCTGTCCCTGTGGTTCTTTACCCTCTTCTGTTTGTATATCTATCTCCTTAAAAAGTTAAGACAGTATTGATGTGAAAATGAATGTATTCTCTTGATTGAGAGCACATATACGTCAAAACAGCCGTTGCGGGTCTTGCAATTAGCTTGCATCAAAAGTATAGGCACCAAGTTCCACTCCTGCTACTTTATATTTAACTTTGTATACAAAGGAAAATTTGAGTTGTTTGGCAGTGGGACAAATAAAAGCCTATTTGTTATTTTTTTTCCCCCTCTGACAGATTTTGAAGACAAAATGAACCTCTAATTGTAGAAATTGCACATATTTGTACTGGGTGCAGTGAAGGGCACTAGTAGGACATGTTGAAGATCATCACAGTTTACCAGCAGCCAGAAACAAGAAAGCCTCACAGTATTAATGTGGCAATCAAGAACTTAAAAGTAATAAGCAAAGCAGCTTAGTAAATTAAAGGAAACACTGAATCCCTGCCGTCATCAGGATTGCTTTATTTATTTGATTATTTTTTTTTTTATATCTGACCCTGTTCCCTCTGGTGATTGAGCTCAAGCAAAACACATTTTCAAGTACACATCAATAAATTTCTCCCTGGTCACGTTCCCGTTTTGGCAGTTAAAGCGGCTCTTTGTGAGACTCAAGCGAGAATATCAGATCCCAGTGCTCCGACCAGTGCTGGGACTAAGAACACAGATTTGGCAGCGTCGCGCCTCTGTCTCTCGCTGCATGTTTTCTATCGGTTGCTAGTTTTCCAACAATAACAGAACATACTGGCCTGATCAGAAGGAGTTTTCAATGAGATGGATAGAGGTGGAGTAAACGTTTGTTAATCTCAACAGCCTAATAATTAGGAGCAATCGTTCTCTCTGGTTGGAATAATTAAAAAATAGTCTTGGGTCAAATGTGCCGTACAGGCCTCATTGTCTGGCTCTGATACTAGTGTGTGCACGTTAAACACTTTTTGTTTCACCTCCCCAGAATCTCTAGGTGATGCTGTGTTTCTCAAAGACTGTCATATTCTGATGTAATTATATGCTCGCTTTGATCAAATGCAATCCCTCCCTCCCTCTCTGCAGGTCTCTGTGTGGAGCCTGGTGATCCTCCTCTGCTCCAGCAGCCTCTGCAGACCTCCAAGTCGGGGATTCAGCAAATAATTGAATGCTTCCGTTCAGGTTTGTGTCTTCTCATTGTCCCTCATTCCCCTCTGATTTACGATCTACCGTCACCGCTTCCTTCCTCTCTTCTGGATGTCTGTTTTCATTGTGCGGCACAAAAAAAAGAAATTGCCATCAAATCCCTGAAATGCAGCAGCAGATTTCCCCACGAGGAGAATAACTCCGTCGCTTGATTGTTTGTTGCTGACGACATGCTGCAAGTCATCCAACGTAATCGTGTTTAACGGAGGGCTGCAACAAATTAGTAAATTATAAATTAATTTAATACTCTCTCATTTAATCAGTTAAGTTCTTGACTTGGAAAATGTCACATCATTGTGAATATACATATTTTATTTTATTAATAATCCACACAGCTCATATTCAATTTTCTATTAAGACAAAACAAATCACTATAAATAAATGCCTAGACGCAGGTGATGTGTCACTTTTGCTGTAAAAACTATTTCAATTATTCATCAGTAATCCAAGTAGCAGATTATTTTTCTGCTGACAATCATTTATCTGCTCTATTTGAGCCAGAGTTGTTCGGTTTAGCCTGAGCAACTCCTCTCCTTCCTTGCCTGGCGCTGGTTCCAGGCAGGATCATGATATTACGGGGTCAGCGTGGTTATCCCCTGCTGTTGTGCTTTACACTCTCGCTGCAGCACAACACGGTAGCATCTTAACTGAACCGGTGGCAAAAGGGCAACAGATAAAGTAAAGTGACAGGTGAGAGGACGCAGTGTGTGTTTGGTGTTGGTCTGTTTGAGTGTGTCTGCATCTATGTGAGTCACCCGAAAAGTGTTTACGCAACGATTCTGCATAACAAATATAACCGTACTTTCTTGTACTAGTACTAGCTGTTTCATCAGGGCTGGAGAATTTTTGTAGGCTGGATGAGCTGCACCTAAATGTCAAACTGCCACGTCACCGACAACATTTATCTAAAAGACAGCCAACCACTACCTCCCTCCTTCTCCTTCTTCTTTTGGGTTCATTGGAAGTGCATTACCACCACCTGCTTCTTCTACCTCCTTGTTAAGCTAACATTGGTTACATATTGTAACCCCAGTTTCTATGAGTGAACGCTTTACTTGACAACCTATTTTAAGGTTTATACTCTATATACGTATATTGAGACTCTGGGGAGTGGAGGCTTATAACCACAAGACCGTAATTGTAGTTTCTAATCCATGGAGTGTTTTATCAACATGAATCTAGGCTAACCACCACGACTGCTCTTCTCTGTCTTACAGGTACCAGCCAGCTGAAACACATGCTGCTGAAGGAGGTGGACACCATCTTCGAGTGTAAAATATGCCGCAGTCTGTTCAGAGGCCTGCCCAACCTCATCACACATAAGGAGTACTACTGCCTATCGCGGCTGCCTGAACCCGACGGTTAGCGACGCAGCACTTAAGCATTCAGACACGCACACACATAAACACGTCTTCAATAAGTTTACATTTATAGTCCGAACTCAAAGCTAGGAAAAAAAAACGTGGAAGAGCAAAAAACTCAGTAATAAATTCAAAGGTCAGACAAGAGCTTTTGTGAATGCTGAGGATGTTCAAATAAAAACTTGACTCCAGCTTGGGCATATAAACACCACACACACACACACTTTGACCAGATTCACTGATTTCTTCATCTACTCAGGCCTTTTCAAATTTTACTTTCACTTTCTGTAACTCCCAAGGTTTGTTCTCACACTCTTTCAGGCCATCTGCCTCCTACTCGTTCTCCTATTATCTCCTCTGTCTGTGCACTCACACTCACTCTGCAACATGTTCCATATCAATCAGTTTTCCCTTCACTCAAAGCACAGTCCCTTGTCCGTTGTCCTCTCACACAAATAAGAAAAGAGACTTTGATCTTGCAGTATTTGTGTTTTCATCAGCGTCTCATTAGCCACAGTATGTCCCCGTGCCTCTATTCTTCACCGCTTACTCCGAGAAACGACGCCGCCGAGGAGACTCTTAAAGTAATTTCTCTGTTACCTATCGCTCATCTCCTTCTAAAACAGAAATCAATCTCAACACAAGCAGTCAATTATATTTTGCTCAGTTTTCTCCACCGTTATGATTGCCTGTTATAAAAATAATCTTAAATTCATCTGCTCATAGTTCTAATTAAGTTGTTATTTGCACCAATGACTTGGTTTTTCTCACTCAGGAGTTTATTGAATAGCTGTTTTGATAAATGACTTAACTGATGTCTTATTTTCACCATTAACACAGCATGCATTTATTTGTCAAATTGAAACTCTCCAGTGATAAAATTCACTACCTCCTTTTTCTTTCCAGTCTGCATCTAACAAAAAACTTTTTGTCGTCCTCATCCATTCAGTTCACAAACAGAGTCACATAAACCTATCTGCATTACAACTGTAGTAAATGTTTTTTTTCCATTTCCATTTAGTTGGAAATTGAGGAGAAGTGGTGACCGGCCCCTGCACGATGATCTTGTCTGTTTAGATTTTTAAAGCTTTTGTCTGATGCCTGGGCACAATTTACAACTACAGGGGTGCAGGTTGGGGTTCAGCGTGTTGGTCAAAGATATTTTAACTGGGTGGTTTTTCTGCTGATGCGTGAGCTGTGCCCCGCTGGTTTTAGTTTCTCTTTTTAATAAACCCCCTGATACGTTAATGCTTAATGGTGGTAATAGTAAAACATGGTTATGTAGTAGCCTCATGTGGAAGCTTTGGGACAGCAAACTCATTTCCTCTTCCACGATCCTCATTGTTTTTGTAGCAGATGTTTTTATTACAGATTTAAAGCTCTGTCATTCATCATGAATTAATAGTACTGATCAGAAGTTCCAACAGAAGTACAAAAATTGACTATAATAATGCTGATTGCACCTGAACTTTACCCATAACCATGGTGTTTTGTTTTTCGTTGCAGGTCCACCGGGTGACGACAGACAGAGTGTAGCCATGAAGGATTTATTGGAGGCTATATATCCCAGATCTGACCAGCCAGACTACGTAGTGCGGCTGGAGCCCATCCAGACCACCAACAAGGCTGTGTTCCAGTACGTCACCACAGAGGAGGAGCTGGCCAGATACCCATCGCACACACCTAGTGCCAGAGAGAGTCCGGTAGCTTGGGAAGGAGGAGATCCAGTGGAGGGTGTGGACAACAACCAGGCCAACCAGCCCGGTGCAGCAGAAAGCCACAGCAGCACAGGACACGGCCAGGGACAGAGGAGATGGGAGGCAGAGGAGGAAACTAAAGAGGAGCAGCCACCGGCTGAAGACGAGGGCTCCAACAGTGGGGTAGGTGACAAATGTAAAAATGGAGTCAGACTCGATATGCAGTGAAAGTCGGTGTTTACATCCTTGAACTGGTTTTACCTGGATGCTCAAGTTTTCAGCGTTCCCTTATTTGTGATGTTAAGCATCTTCTTTGTCTCATTTCCACCCAGGTGGAGGACGTGACAATCTCCTGTTGTCTTTGCGGTCAAGACTTTAACTCACGCCGCAGTATCAGACGGCACTGCCGCAAAATGCACCAGACGAAACTCGAGGAGCTCAGAAAGTTCACAGAGACACGCACAGTTCCTACAAGCCTGCTGTCTATGGTAAAAGGTAAGAATTTATACAGTTACATGAAAGACATCTTTTAATTAGTTGATTGGAGCAAATATAAGGTTTTATGTAATTCCAAGTTTTGCTATAAAAGTGAATTATGATTTTTTTTTATAACGTTGGAGGTCGGCCAAGAACTCTCAGCACACCCACTGGAAAGTCCTGCCCAGTGTGCCTCAAAACCTTCGCCACCAAAGCCAACGTACGCCGCCACTTTGACGAGGTGCACCGCGGTCTGCGACGGGACACCATCACCCCCAGCATTGCCTCACGCCCCGGCCTTCCCTTCTCTCTGGAGGTCACTCCTCCCAGGAAGAGCAACAATGCCTCTCCCACACGGAGCCAGAGCTCCACCAAGTCCACGCCTGTGAACTCTAAAACGACGGCGTCAAATCAAAACCAAGCCAAACCCCCGAGTCCGGTCCCAGCCCCTGCACAGACGAACTCGGCCTCATGCCGCTGCACGCTCTGCAAGAGGAACTATAGCTCTCAGGTTGGTTTGTTGACGTTTAAGATTTACTGGCTTTTAGTGTCTTGAAAGTTGTGTTTTCATGATTTTATCTGTGTATTTCAGCTCATGTTGAAGAGACACATGCGTATAGTCCATAAGATATACAGCATCAAAAGCAACAAATCTGCCCCCACGCCGACCGCTACCCCTACGACAGCCACTCCAAACAACAGCAGCACTAACCCGGCTACTAGCAACAGTGTGAGAGTGAAAGAGGAAGCAGTAGAGCCCTCAGACGAAGATGACGATGAGGAAATCGAAAGTAGTCCAGCCCCATCTCCTAGCGACAGCACTGGGACAGCTAAAGGAGCGTCTGTGGCACAAAATCCCATGAAGGTGAAGGAGGAGGAGGCTCCGTCGAGCCCAAAGATAACATCATCCTTACCTTCATCATCCTCCCGTGGGGCCAACACGTGCAGCGGCAACGTGGCCACCAAAATGACCAAACTGTCGGTGGGCTTTGACTTCAAGCAGCTCTTCTGCAAACTGTGCAAACGACAGTTCAGTTCACGTCAGAACTTAACGAAGCACATCGAGCTGCACACGGACGGCAACGACATCTTCATCAAGTTCTACCGCTGCCCTCTCTGCCGCTACGAGTCACGCCGCAAGCGGGACGTCCTGCGTCACGTGACTGTCGTCCACAAGAAGTCCTCCGCATACCTGGCGAAGATCATGCCCAAGCTGGAGAGCAGGGCAGTGAAGAGGCTGGCGGAGGCAGTCCTCAGCAGCACCAACAAGAGGACGGGCACCGGCGTCAAAGAGGAAGTGAACGGACGCCACGCTTCGTCGTCATCTTCCTCCTCTCCCTCACCTCCTGTCACTCGAAAGCAGGAGTGCTCCACAGCGACCCCAGCCCCCACGTCGGCCTCCACCTCCTCCACCCCTCCTCCTGCCCCTGTAACTAGGAAACAGCAGGAGCCGGTCTTCACCCCATCCCCTCCTGTCACCCGTAAGCAGGAGAGACAGCAGACGCACCAGCACCGCCCGGTCAGCCCGCCTCTTACCCGCCGCAGCGAAAAACACTCGCACCAACGCAACTCCTCCTCCTCCAACACCTCCTCTAGCAACCAGACCCCTCACACCCGGCGACACGACACCCAGTCGGAGAGCAGCACAGAGACGACCTCCACTGAAGTCAAGGTGACCAAGAACTTCTCCCTCCACGCCTGTGACCAGTGTGGACGAGCCTTTGCAAAGAAGGTATTTGATTTGAAATAACTGACGTAAATAATGAATCTTTTAAAACCGTCGTAAATAATCCTGACTGTGGTGAAGTATCCAGAACATGAGTGTCTCGTTTTCAACCACAGTGTGCAGACGTAAAATGACACTTGATTGTAAATGATCTCTAAATTCTTTTTCTCAGCTGTACCTGGAGTCTCACAAGCGAAGCCATCGTAACGCCGCAACGACGGCAGCCAGCAGGAGGAAAGGAGTCAGCACCCGCTCTAAATCCCTGGTCTGGTGAAACACACACTGTAAGAACACACAGGCTTTACCTGCAGCACGACAACTCTCCCACTTCATCTGTCTCTCATCGTCTCGTCGTCCCTGTTTGTTTTTGGCATCAGATTTCCTCCTGTCTTGTTTTCTCTCTTGACCCCTGTGGTATATTCAGAAACCACACAGAGAAGCTGTTGAGCGAACGTGATCTGGTTCGTGATCTGACTCTTCTCTGTGACAAGAGAGGTGTGTTTATGTTTAGGCAGAAGAACGACCGGTTCTTCATCTCCAGCTTTCAGTTATCTGTTCGGCAAATTTATCAACCAAATTCTCGCTGATTTCTCTGTGTTAGTCTTGAGCTGCTTGTAAAAGTCCAAAAACTACAAATCGTCCCTGAATCATGGGGTTACTCTTCACACAGCTTCAGGTTGTTTTCCTGATAGACTTCCTGATAAACACACATTTAAGAGTCAGTGCTGATACAGCTGCTTTAAGAGGAAAACATTGTGTGAGATAACAGAGCATGTTCAGTGGTTTGTTGACTCAACACGGAGCGTAAGCCGGGACTGATAGCGAATCAAACTGCAAGAAACGGGGAAAGCCCCTTCAGGAATGGTCCATGCATCTTTTGGTACTTTGAGTTTGATTTTAACACCAGAGACAAAAACTGGAAAAACATCTGTTATTGATTCTGGTTTGTAAATCAAAAATATTTTCCTTGAATGAAACTGGAAGTAGGGCGGCACAGTGGTGTGGTGGTTAGCACTGATGCCTCACAGCGAGAAGGTCCCGGGTTCGAATCCATGGGCTGACTGGGCCTTTCTGTGTGGAGTTTGCATGTTCTCCCTGTGTCTGCGTGGGTTCTCTCCGGGTACTCCGGCAAAGACATGCTCATTAGGTTAATTGGTGATTCTAAATTGGCCGTAGGTGTGAGTGTGAGTGTGAATGGTTGTCTGTCTCTCTTTGTTAGCCCTGTGATAGATTGGCGACGTGTCCAGGGTGTACCCCCGCCTCTCACCTGGTGACAGCTGGGATAGGCTCCAGCAGACCCCACGACCCTTCACAGGAACAAGCGGTTACAGAAGATGAATGAATGAAAGTGGAAGTAGTCTACATCTAGAACATTTATACACCGCTCTCACAGGCAGACGGATCATTAAAATGGCCAGAACTAAATAAACTTGGTGCGAACGTTCAGATGACATACCTTGTGTCATAAAGTCTAAAATTACATCTGAATATTGTTCCAAAGTCATGTTCTGGGTCTAAAATCATTGACTGCTGTTAGGGCCAATTTAATCTTTATTTTTATTTTATTGAAATTTACCTCCCCCTGCTGGCACTTTTATTTTGCGACACCACCAGGAACTGCTTATAGGTAGACAGGAAGTGAGGCCTGGCAGGTGACCACATGAGAAAAACGCTAGCCACAGTCGGGAGCGATATAGTTTTTTGACCACATATAATCACATATAACTACACACACATAGAGATAACTTTAGAACACGAAATACATTAGAAATTAGAAGCTTTTTGTTTACATTTACATTGATACACGCATACATCGTTTGAGATATTTCAGTTCAATTTAGAAGGATAGAAATCCTATTTTGGTTGGAATTATTTTAAGTTTGAACGTGCGTCCGAAATCCCCCCGCCTTGGCTCGCGCGGCGGCTTGATGGTAAGAGATGTTGACAAAGACAAGTTGCTGAAACAACTGCTGTAAACAACTTCTTCTTTGTCAACGTTGTCTTCTTCTTCACCTACAAAAACGTTCAGTTTTATATGAATCAAATGTTGGATGCTTTCTTTTTTCATAAATTAAAGGACGGAAGGTAAATTTAGTTGTTTAGCATATTTACTTTCTGTTTTTTAAATTGAAAATCTAAAAGAAAACCTTTCCTTTAGTTATTTTGAATCTAAAACCAACTTAAAGTACCAAGACGTACACAGACCAGGAGTAATGCAGAACCGTGGATCAGTAAGAAAGACTTAACAGTTATTAAAAATCACCACTCATCTCCAATATACCACATGGGAACTTTTAGAAAATCAAGAATTACAAGTGGAGTTTGGTGTGCTGGTCAAAGCAGCAGCACTTCTGGTTCTGGACACTGAACATCATGATGAATACACACCTACTGACTGATCTGTGTATCACCCTGCTCAATGTTTTTCCTTTCTCATTATTTACCTCTTTCATACCATCTTTCACTTATTCTGCTCTTTTTTGTTTGGTTCCTTTTCACACCTGTTTCTCTCTCTTTCTCTCCCCTCACAGACCGCTGGGCATAAAGGACGAGCGAGCCACTAACAGTGACAAAGCAAATCAAAACGTTCACCTGGAAATGTAATAGAGGAACGCAGCACGCACAGGGAAGAGATGAGAGAAAAAAAAAAAACATGAAGGAAGCAAACAAAAGGAACAATGGAACTCGATAGAGGAGTGAAGTAGAGAGGTGTTTACTTTCCACCTTTTGCTTAGGAACCAAATATATTGTTGGAATCTGACGTTGTTGTATAGTTTAACGATGAAGCCAGCCAGGCTGCTGGACGGTGGCGTATTTACCTACTGCAGTGTGTGCGTGTGTGTGTGAATATGGATGAATCTGATCCTCTGCCTTTGGCAAAAACATGAAGTTACAGTGTGGATGTGTGTGTGTGTGTGTGTGTGTGTGTGTGTGTGTGTGTGAAAGCGAGAGGGAATCAGAACTGGATCGTAGCCTCCGGACACACAAAATATATCTGCGTCGTCGGCTATTACAGTGTCAATTCATTTTCAGCGTGCGTCGGAAATCTAATATGCACCGCCCAACTGACCCCGGTGATTGGACCACTGTCACACACACTGTTGTTGCTACAGGCAGAAACTGTGCAGCTTCACATCTTCAGAAGGCTGGATGCTCGCTTTGGGATAAAAAAAAAAAAAGTTGACGTTGTTTCCTGTTCATATTGAAAAGCAAACCAGCAGGGCTCTTGTCTGAGTCCTGCTTTAGAGGTTTTAAAGGGTACTGGTCAAAGAAAGAGAAATACCAAAGTAGCATTTGCAGTTTTCTTAGTTTTTCATCTCACATTTTCTGTCTATTTACCGTCATCTCTGCTCGGTCTGATTTAATGCTTGTAATCAGTGTTTCCTTTACTTTGACAATACCTTGTTTAACCTCTAATTATTAACCAAAGTTTCAGCCCCAGTTACAACCTGGTTGCAAGACAACCAAAAGACACGCTTTCTACACCAGAAGGGGCATGATGTGAAACTTTATGTTGTAATATGACACTTAATCAAATCCCTTATGTTAAAGGATAGAAGGAATTGCAAGTTTCTTTAATATGAAGTTGTTAATTTTCTTCCAAATATCAAATATTTAGTAATTTAACAGCTCAGTGAAGCTCTGAACTCACATCAAATGAACATCGCTCTAACTCCCTGTATGGTTCATGTATCAGAATCAGACGATGAGGGGTACTGTGTGTCTGGACGGGACAGGTCACCTTTATTACTGCAGCAGCAGCCGCCGCCATACTGCCTTAGAAACCTTTAACTGGAAGAGTTTATTTACTGACTTATCTTCACGTTCCACTCACTCTCTCTGTGTTGGTGTACGATTCATCCCAAAAACAAGAAAAGAAGTGTTTCTACGTTTGCGTCTGAGCTGCAGGTGGATCAGGTGTGAATTGGCAATCCTGATCACAACCAGCCAAAGCGAGGGAACTAACTCCTAACTTTAAAGTTTACATTAAACTTTTTTTTTTCTCAAAGGAGCGTATTTAAATTAACTTTATGAACTTTTCTTTCCATTTTTCCGACTAAAAGCTGCATCAGTTCCATTGAAAATCAGCTTTTGTTTACTCAAGCTGAAGGGATTTGTATTTGTGAGGTAACGGCTCCCGAGTGAAGGTAGTCTTTGAAACACTGGCACACGATATAAAGACTGAGGAAGACCAAATGTAGATACTGTACGTCTTAATGTCCAAACAGAAAGCCATGAAGTGGAACAAAACCAGAAACAAAATACATAAAACACCGAAAGACCAAACTTTATTTTTCTAACAGACGCCGTGTGCAACAAGGTCTTGACAACGTGTAAATATGAATTCATCCTGCACGGATGCTTATAAATAATAGTTATAATAGTCACTATAGTTATCGACTTGTGTTGGTTGACCATAAGCTTCAGACATGTCCATTAGTTACTGACTGAGGAAAGTTTGTTCCACGATTAGTTTTTGTTTTCTTTGAAGGAGGATTAACTTTTGTTAAAAGAGGAGCAGGAATCAAACCTCAAGAATCTTTTAGATTATTTCTTTTTTTCTTTTTTTTTTTTTTTAAATCTTCGCTCTTCTTTCACCATAAGTTGTAATATGTTGTTAACTTCTAGAGAACTGGAGAAGAGTTAGAGAAGCTTTTCAGATGTGACGAGAATGTTAAAAACCAACCACTTATCAAATAAAAACGTTCTGCTTCAAACCCGAGTGGAATATTCTCTGTGTTTTATTTTGTTTTTGTTGTAGATTTCATTTGCCTTCGCAGGAGCTGCTGCTTCAGACAAAATGACAGCAACTCAGTAAGAAACCGCATTCCAGCGGCCTACGTTTGAGGAAAAAAAAGGTTCACGGTATATTATTCTCCCATGTTATTGTCAGATAATAATGGCACTGATTAAAACTATTAGAAAACATCAATGAGCCACACTATGACACAAGGTAACATCATCAGTTAATGAAATGCAAATTACTTTTATACTATTAACCTGCTGTTTCAGAGTGAGCTGCCTAGTTTTAAGATGTTGCCATGTTGAACTTTAACCCGAAACAACCGTAGTGTGTCCTGATCCATTATATCTGAGAGAAGAAACTTGGCAACTGACAATAAAACAATCTGGACCAATAGACACAACTTCAGGCCAAAGGTGAGATTTATACCGTATATATTCAATTATTACTAAATATCGGAGCTGAGTGGAAGTCAAAAAGGCGGTTTGAGACTTTTCAGGTAGATTGTTATTAAATGGAAATGGATTTTGCAAGTAAAACGTAGTCATCATGATTGACTGATTTGAAATTACTTGACCTTAAATGCTGATGAACTCTTCTGGGGAGCTTCAACAGCCCCTGATGTCCAGTTTATTACCTTAGCTTTCTTTGGATATGCCCTGACACCCCTGCACTTTTCTTTAAATATAGAAGTAGAAGAAGAAAATTGTGTTTTTTAAAAATGCAAACATTAAAGTCACACGAATCTGTACCTTTAAAAGCATAAAAAGTAAAAGTGTCCTGTTAGTGCTGTCCTATAGGATAAACATTAATTTTAATCCACTTTCAGTATTGTGCAGTTTAATCCATAATCCCGGAGTTCATTTTACAGACTAAAACTCTTCTTCTAGATGAAAACTTTTAAATCCTCTTATATGCCATAAAGGACAATCCCTTCTTTTTTAGTTGACACTGTGAATGCCCCCCTGGGCACGCTGCTGATTTTCATGCTGCAATGACGCAACTCTCGCCACAAGATGGCGCCATTGCCCCGCGTCTCTGCGCCCCATCGCCCCTAAACCCACAAACCGGACGTGTTGCGCACATCTTCCACATTGTCGCACGAGAAAAGCACCGGGATCCGTTTCGATTGCCTGCTTTCTGACTCCACGCAGCTTATCAAATTGTTATTACACAGCAGATGGGATGCGGTTCATTTGTTTAATTCCGTTCTGCGCTAACAGCCGCTGCGCAATGCTTTTACAAGTGGTGGAGAATCAATGCTTTCTTTAAAAAAAATATATATATATATGAACTGAAGTTGAGGCAATTAAAGCATATTCTGATGACTTATTAATGTGTGCAGTTAACCATAGCCCTCCACTGTGGAAGCAATCGATCCGATTGATTAGTAATAAACTTGGCTGAACGGGCGGACTCGGCTGTGGGCGACGGTGGCGCAATTAGGCGGTGATTTGGTGCAGGCGCTCTGATGCCTGTGAACAAGTGTAGAGAGAGCCAGAGAGAGAGTGGGAGGGAGGGGGGGTTCACGTTTGAGTCGTGCGCTGTCCCTTTCAGCACCGACGACCGGGAGAGGAGCCGGAGAGAGAGAGACAGACAGAGAGAGAGGGGGGGGGCGTGCGCGCTTGTGGACGCGGAGAATACACGAGCGGGCTCCACGGAGAGAGGGTTCATGCGCAAAGTGCGTAAAGCTCGGGGAAGACTATGGATAAAAATCAGGTGGGTTTTACCAACATTATTGATCATGACTGACACTGTGTGAGGAATTCCTCTGCTCTCTCTCTCTCCCTCCCTCTCTCCCTCTCTCTCCCCCCCCCCCCCCCCCCCCCCCCTCTCTCTCTCTCTTTCCCTCCCTCTCTCTGTAGCTGAGATTCTCATTCTTCGGCTTCGTCTTCATTACAGGCAGCCTCCCTCTATTGTCTCCTCAAACAAGTGCGGAGTTAATACTTAGATTTTATTTTTTTTTCACCCTCAAAACGAGATCTTCTGGTCACGACGGAGCACTTTTTAGTGAATGGCTGCACAGATGCTTCTTCTCTTCGCCTTGCGGATGATCTAATTCTCCTCAAATCCTTTTTGCTGGTGTAGAAGGAGGAAGAAAAAAATATATCACACTTGAGGAGGACTGATATATATATATTTCTTTTTGGGAGAGGTGGTGGTGGTGGTGGTGGTGGTGGTGGGGGGAAACTGCTGAGCTACGCAAGGAAGTTGCCTGAGGCGGACAGGGACCCCGAGGAGTCTGCAGGAGAGGGCTGGAGCTCCTCTCACTCTGTCGGAGGGATTTGATTTTCTGATTTCTGAGGTATCTAAATGTCAGCTCTCTGACCAAAACGCTCCTTTTTCTCTTTTTTTTTTTTGTTCAAATCTTCTCTCTGGGTGTTTTCTCTATTTTTGTTTGCAGCGTCCTCGCATTCCTCCACTCGTCTCTTATTCATTGCCTCAAAATATCTTGCAGGATTTTATTCTTTCCTCTTCTTCTTTTCTCCTTCTTCTTCTTCATTTGATTTGATTTCATTCTGGGCAGTCTGTCTGTGGCATCCTTTACGCATGTTACGCATGATTTTCTTTTTCTCTCTCTGTCTCTCTCTCTCTCTCTCTGTCTCTTCCCAGACATCACAGTGCTGGTGTTTCTCTGCTTTTACTGTGGATGGCACTGTCTTAATTAGGCTGCAATCAGAAACCCCACCGCTGCCCGTACAGAGAGAGAAGCCTATAGGGCTGCATAATGAGCGCACACCCATAGACTTTGATCTCACATAGTCTTATTTCTGAACCTGTGGGCTGTGTTTTTTATCTCCAGACTCATGACTTAATCACGTCATGAGTTATTTTTTAATTTTAAAAAAAGAAGCATGAGATTTCTCTGTTTCTAAGCAATGGGAGATTTCCTGCGTTTTCGTTTCCTTATGTGGAAACAATCAGAAAATGGTTTTAGAGGATGTGGAGGAATTGGGATTTTGCATGCGCGAATATGAAAATCTGTTTGTTTGTTTGTCTGAAGGAGAAGATGGGGGAGTGTGTGGTTTTGCCTTAAAATGCTGCTGCAAAGCGAGCAAGTGCGTCGACAGGAGAGCAGGGGGACAAGCGGGGAGAGGAGAGGAAAAAGTGAGGCACGAACCAGACGCTCAGAGAAACACCTACTTAGAGAAAGAGGGAAGGTGGGGAGGACAGAAAAGAGCAGCGCCCTCCCCAGAGAGACGAGTAGGCCCCGCAGAAGGAGACGCAACCAGAGAGAGGAGGAGGAGAGGGAGGTGGGAAGGAGGGAGGAGGGTAAATACTGGAGGGAGAAGGAGCTCAGGAGGAGGAGGAGGAGAGGTGTGGAGCGGGGAAAGTGAAAATTGAGGGGAGGAAAGAAGAGAAGATGTAAGCCAGACTCGAACGAGGAGTGGCCGACAGCACTCACCTAGACAGCCAGCCGTGGGTGTGAATTAAAAAGAGTGACGGGTCGAGCTGCAGCCTTGTGGGGTTTAACCCTCTTCTTCTTCTTCTTCTCCTCCTTCAGTGGCAGGAACCTCCTTTGTGGAGGCCACCACAGACGAGCAGAAAGCTGCATCCTGAGCAAAAGGACTCTCAAAGGAGTCAAAGGAGCATAAAAGACTAATAGGATGATTAGGGATAGCATCAGGTGTCTAGGACTGATGAACGCACAGACAAGAGTGTCACTTCTTTTCACTTCTTGGAAATGTGATAATCTTCAGTGAGTGTAAATTAAACTTTTAATAACCTCAGGGCCTCGGTTCAGTCACGAGACGTTCACACTGCTCCCATCTGGAGATATTTGCATGTCTCTTACAGTTTTTAAATCATGAGGCCGCTCTCCCTCGACCAAAGTCGTCCATTAGGTTGAATTTTACTGTCTGCCAAGTATAAAGATGAAACACGAAGGACAAAAAAAAAAAAAAAACAGGTATTCAACGGAAAGTGTTTCCTTAACACCGTACTCGTGAATTACATATAAATCCTCGTATGGCTTAATGACCAGGGCCCCGGGTCTCATTTTGAAACCTTTCTGTGCCTGTGCCAAGAGGAGCCTGGGCCCAAGCTAAAAGTGTTGAATAAACAATGTGGCAGCGAGTAGAATACGCGGCGTTAGCAGATGAAACGGCGCCGGCTAACCTATATAAAGCTGGGTTTTTAATCATAGCGGGGGCTCGGCTGTACGAGTGGCTTTGACCTAAATCCATTTAGAGCGGAGAGAAACTGATGAATTAATTGGGACGGAATCGAATTAGAAATGGATTCACCGAGAGTGCGTCTCACGCTGAGATGAGATCGGAGCCCCAAACCTGTTTGGGGGGGCCCTCGAATACTTTCAAAAGTTTCGTAAATGGTGTTTTGCTCAAAGTCTGAGCCGACCACCGCTGTTATTTGAAGCTCAGGGAGACAGCGTTAGTGTAGGATTTGATCCTGGGCCAGAAGGAATAGATGGAGTTCAAGATTACGAAGACTATCTTGTGTGCGGTGATACAGCGAAGGCTGGATTAACTCTGGGGAGGCCTAGGGTTAAAATATACTATTGAAAAATATGATCCTCTTCTGCAAGATGGGGCCTCAAGATCAGGTACTAATGCAGGTACTGCTTTGAGGTCTGGGAGGAACCCTTAGGCTCTAGTGCCTTCAAGTAGTAGTCTACTTTGTGCGTTTGGCACCGTATTCCAGCCTTGGGTTGGTAGGGTTCACACTGTAATATCTGCGGAGGAAAATACTGAGTGAAGGCACGTCTTTGAAGTTGAAAGGACGAAACGTTTCTTGTGGGTCTGTTGGTTGCTTCAGGAAATGTGTTTATCTGCTTTCTTTGTCAAGAGTTACATGAGAAAATTAGACTGTTGTAACGCATTGGTGCCCTCAAGTGAGGCGGTGTTTAGAAAAAGCCGTACTGACGATGTTAAAAGTCGGCATTTTTGGTGTAAGTGCACAAGCTTTTTCGTGTACACAGATGTTTTGGGAAATGGCGGAGGAGGAAAACGCTGGTTTTCCCAAGTTGCCCGCTTGTTAGCATGCTAAACCGTTCTAGACCTTCTGGACTAGTTGCCTTGCAGGGATGTCCTTTGGTCGCTTGAACCCCACACTAGCCCTCCGTTTAGCTTCTCATTTAACTCTCCGTATGAACGATAACAATTGCTTTTGAACGAACCTTTGACATCAGGATCTACTCTGTGGTTTATTTTTGCTGAGGCGTTATTTTCTGAGGGAGGATTAAGAAGGAGAAGAGCCGCGAGGCTTATTAACGGGCTCGACTGTGTGAAATAGGCCGTGTCACGAGCAAAGCTGGTGTGTATCGAGGTAAGCAGGACGACTATAATAAAGAGTGGTGTTTCACAGCGCCTACATGGCCTACATATGGTAGAGATGATCTAATGAGATATACGTTGACCAAGCTCCCTGGAAAAAGCGTCCAGTGGAGCTGAAGTTGATGCAGCACCTGGTGCACGCTGGCTCTGTTGGGTTTTACGGTTTTAGTAGAAAGACGAGTTAAACATCTCTTACTGGCGCATGTAGCAGATAATGTGTTAGAGTGTTAAGATGCAAGAATTGGTGTTTTTTGCAACTCTGTGCCCAATCACTTTCATACTAATGACGTTAGATGTTTAGCTAAAGGCTAAACCTTTGTCGAAATGGGCTGAGATTGATCGCTTTGCCAACACCGCCAAACAAGACATAGCAAGCTCTGTGTCTGTGTTTTCAGGCTTTTTATTTTGTGAAGCACCCTCCAGTAATGACAAGTCCGTACGTACTGTACGTCTTTTTCAACCCGTCATCGTGTTTTTCAATCCATCATCTGATGAAAACAAATTGCTTTGCACAGAAACTTTGAACGCTGAGTCCAACATGTTTGATAGTTCAGTTTGTTGCCAAATGTTGCAGCATGAGACGAAAATGGATCAGTGAGGATGGTTTTGAAAGTAGAGACAAAAAGTGGACGTCAAGTTTAAGGCGTGTTATTCACGCGCTGATAAAGGAACATTTTAAAAGGAACATTTTAAAAAGAAATTCGTCAATTTCCACATTATAGACAATCCTGAACCGTGGCTGCTGGTGTCCCTAAGGTAGGGACCACACTGTTTACGTGAAGCCATTTTAGATGAAGCGCCCCCCAAAAAAAGCAGAAAATTTAACTTTAGTCGAGTGTAGTCATGACTGACACAAATATGAAGTCGTACCTATTTTTCAACGTGCACAAATTTCTTATTTTCAACTTGCCGTGCAGACTCCTTACTTCTTGTCTGGCTTTTTCTTTGTCGCTCTTTCTTTATCTTAGTTTTGCCTCCTCCTGGTCTCTCCACGCCTGTAATGCTAACACTGAGCTCGCGTCTTCTTATAGCTAGCTAAAGACCCGTAGCTAGGTGGTGAGTGACTTAGTGCTGTAAAGCGTTGAGCACTTTTCTTGTCAATGCATAATGAAAGAAGCGGCATCCTCCCTATTACAAGTCACCACGCCATCATAATGACCCTGAAGCTGTTTCTTTAAGGTAGAATAGTTGTAAAGCTTTGCTATAGCCTCAGATTTTATATAAAAACATACCTAAAATCGTAGTAGTTGCCATCTTGAAGATTCATTAACCCGCCTTTAAATATTTATTTAGGGTTCAACATTTCCACAAATTGCTTCTTCGCGCGCGGTCTCCATGCAAAATATAAATTCAAGGATTTCAGACCAGGGGAGGGAAATGAGAAAGAAAATCCCCAGGGCCTCAGCTAATGAACGCACATTAGCACCCGCGTCGTGTAGAAATCAACCAGTTCTGTCATAACCAATTTTTAGTCCCGGCCCACATCAACTTATTGCACTTTTCAAGAATATCCCCGCGTAACGTGAAGCTCGGCTGGTAGAGCACGGTGTTATTACGGCCAGGGATTGAGGGGAGACCTCCCAGCAGTAGGGGGAAAGCAGGAATTCAACATTTAATAGTCTTGATTGAAAGAAACAACATTCAACATTAAGTCTACCTGTTGTCATTTAAAGCTTGTGTGTGTGTGTGTGTGTGTGTGTGTGTGTGTGTGGCTGCTCTGGATGTAATGTGTTCATTTAACTGCAGCCGACACAGCAGGTGTTTGAGTGATGCCACGCACTTTCTCCACCGCTCTCTGCCTCTTCACTGCTGTCTCTGTTTCCCTCACACCGTCTCACGTGGTTTCCCTCATCTCTCTCTCTCTCTCTCTCTCTCTCTCTCTCTCTCTCTCTATCTTTTCTCCCTCCCTCCTTCCTCCAGCTCCTCCACTGCAGCAGGTAGTCAGTGCCTTCGCACGAATCGCCCGAGGAGCTCGCCGAAAAGGTTCTCTGCTGTCATTTTAGCAGCTGTCCGGCTCATCGCCACGCTAAGAGACGAGTGTGTGTTTGTGTGTGTGTGTGTGTGTGTGTGTGTGCGAAGGTGACTACAAACAGACAGACTTTGGGTTTTCAATTATAGAACGAGGGCGAACATTTTGACAGTTCTGCTGGAAAGCGTATGCCCATGTGAGCGTGCTGGCAGAACGAGCATGTGTGTATTCGTTGAACTTGTTTTGCTAGGTTTTATGTCTTTTTACCACGCCTGTGAGCGCTTTACACATGTTTGTCAGGTGGGCCTTGCATCCCCGCAGCAGTTTGATGTTCACTCACGTCATGCTGGCACTTAGAAATCCTGTCTGTGTCTCTCTTCAACAGGCTCCACTGAAGATGTGACTTGGGGATTACATGCCTAACCTCCTAACTAGATTCCTGCCACATCACTGCTACATTTCTACGCTTTCTGTGCGCCACCTCTTCTGGAATATGATTCAGTCATGGGGCTCGGCTAGCTCCACCCTCGGGGTCCTTTCCCCATCCCCAATTGACCAGTAGGAAGGCCCGACGTTTAGGAATACCTGCCTAAGCCTCAACTAAGATTACAGTGGCTGTTGTTTGTTATCTTGTACCCTAATCATGGAACCACAGTGGAACCCGGCTTCATGTCCAAAGACTCCGTCTGTCATCTTCCTCCTCGTGGCTACTTCGTACACCTGGCTCCTTCCCGTCACCTCCCCTCAACGAATCCCCACGGATCCCCAGGCGGCACCGGAGTACGCTCACTCCATCCGACTGGACGGCGATATCATACTCGGCGGATTATTTCCGGTGCACTCGCGAGGGGACCGCGGCACGCCGTGCGGAGAGCTGAAAAAGGAGAAGGGCATCCATCGCTTGGAGGCCATGATGTTCGCCATCGACCTGATCAACAAGGACCCCGAGCTGCTGCCCAACATCACGCTGGGGGCCCGGATCTTGGATACCTGCTCCAGGGACACGTACGCTCTGGAGCAGTCCCTGACGTTCGTGCAGGCCTTGATAGAGAGGGACGGCTCAGACGTCCGCTGCGCCAATGGAGACCCTCCGATCTTCACCAAGCCGGATAAAATCGTGGGGGTGATAGGAGCCGCGGCCAGCTCAGTGTCCATCATGGTGGCCAACATCCTGCGCCTGTTTAAGGTCAGATTTCTTTTGTTTTCTTTTGTGTTTGTACAGATGTCTCTCTGTGGCGTTGATACGTGGGGCGCGGAGGTTTGGGAATGATCACCACATCAAGTGTGTCACCCCTCACTCATCAACACTGCCAAGATAAAGTTCAGTATCACCTTTTTCTGCGCCGATGGGAGGGAAAGGAAGAGTTTTTTAGCTTTGCCTTTTCAAGCCTAAAGTGTGATTTTATCTCATGTTCATATTTGCGTGTGTGAGCGAGACAGATGTGTCAAGATAGGAGGAAGGAAGGGCTTTGTGTGTGTGTGTGTGTGTGTGTTTATGCCGTGCAGCTTAGATCATTCCTGGCTTGTGGTTGAGCCATATAAAAATGGCTGCCAAACACGGGTCTCAATTACCGCTGAAATCTGTCAACAGCCACTTCATTCGCTGCAGTGTACGTTTGCGCGCGCCCGTGTTGCCTGTTAGGACTCTGGGCTTTTGTGTTGGTGTGTTCTCTAGTACACGTGTGAGCCTAATTGAGCATCCTCATGAGCGCTCATGTGTATGCGGCGTGGCTTCTCTTTGTGCCACTCAAGGCCCGCGTCCCTGCCCAAGCCCTCGTATCTGTCTCTCCGGGTGTGTGTTTCCGCGTTTATGTGTGCATGTGGTCATCATTAGCCGCACAAGGATGATGGATGGCCGTGTGATTATGAAATATGAGTCCAGTAATGACGCCCATGGCATTTCACATCCACTTCTGTCCCACTCTTTTCCACATTTTGCCTGTTTGCGTGTGCGTGACCACACATTTCGTTGGCTCTCATCTTTCAGAAATCCATACGCTCTGTGTGTGTGTGTGTGAGTACCTATGGGATCGGGAGTGTGTGCTTTTCCAGTGCACTTGTTAACAAGCGGCTCGTGCTTTGAATGGAAGATTTGCATATTAAACAACAACAACAACTAAACAAGATTTATGCCAGGATCTGTCACAGCAACAGCGCTCGAGCGGGGCGCCTTTTCTGCCTCCTTCTCATTTGCCTAATACGATTTAGTGCATCGAGTGCGTGCGTGCGTGTGTGAGTGCACATGTTTTTACATATGTATTTATTGTATGTCAGTGTTATATTTCTTGTGTGGGTTTGGTCAAGTGCGCCAGCGATTGTTTGTGAGCGTGTAGGAGTCTCGAGCATTTAGCGAATGTGTGTGCCTGCGACGGTATCAGCTACGGGCCTGTGGCTGTGGTATTATATGGCACAAGAGTGTGTCTTTCTGCGCACGGTTTACCATGAATAATGCAGCATGTGTCACAGTCTGAAAATAGTATGGAGGGCGCGCACATGCACACAAGCATGCTGCAATAAACATATGTCTTTTTTTTTTTTTTTTTTTTAAATGGGCTAATCTGACAGTGCCAGTCACAGCCAGTCGCCCACTCAACACAAGGGGCCCGGAAAGCAAATGCAGCCGAGAGTGAGAGAGATTGTGCGCCTTTTAATCTAGCAAGAGACAAAAGAGATTCAAACAACAGATTGTGTGGAAAAATTCCACATCCAAATCCTCAAGAAAACAGACGTTTGGTGTTTTTTTTTTTGGTTTTTTTTAAACCCTGCTTAGCCGCCGCGGAGGGAGCTGCTCGCTGACAATCACAGCGGAGAGAAATCAAGATGAACAAAAGTTGTTTCTTTTGTCAGTTGTTCTCCTTTTGAAGATTATCTGTAAACCGTGGGAGTGGAGAGAGGGGATGACATAAGAAATTATGTGATGAAACTTCGGTAAGCCTCATGGGGAAACCGGGCCATCACAGTGTGCTACAGAGGAAATTCAAAAGAAATTTAGCCTATAAGAACAAATAAATCGGGGTCTTTCTAAACACACTATATACCGTGTTAAAAGGAAAAGTATGTTGAACAATAAAACATATGTGGCTTGTTCACATAGGTCTGATTTTCTCAGTTTCATTTCTGTTAGCTTTGAGCACTCTGAACTCAAGATCTGGCTGGTCTACGGCGGAACAACCAGACATGTCTTCTTTTGTCAGTGTTTGGGCTGCTGTTTGCCCCGACAGAGAAAAAGACTGGACAAAGAGCTCCTTTCAGAGAGAGAGAAATGGAGGCAGCCTTTACCGCATGCCTCTGGTTCATGCTTTTTGTTTCGTTGGTTCCTTTCGGGTATGGTTGCGCCCTTTCTGGTGCAAATCAACCTTTCAGTGTTTGACGTACGCATCATCCAGGAGTGACATGCAAGCCCATCTAGGTAGACTCTGCATTGCTTGAACTTCCACAGAGACCTATGCAAATGGACACCTTAAATAAGCCCATTAACCTACTGGTAGGTGGAAATTCCTGCCTGTCACCTCCTCCGGTGCCCATGGGTCAGCTGCAGGGTCAACTGCAGGGTCATCAGCCAGGAACCACCTATGCAAATGGACACCTTAAATAAGCCCAAACACAGTATGCATCGAAGAAACTGACAGGCATATTTCTTTTTACACAAACCCGCTTTTTCAATCTGCTTTCTATAGCTGCATTGAAACTTACTTTCCCCTGCAGGCCACTAAACCATGTTCAGCCAACTGGTTTATTCAAAGGTAAAACCAAATGAAAGATCTCCCCGGCTATAATTCCGTATTGCACGGGGGAGATTGTGCATCTGGCGAATGCGGCGCGGCCAAAACTGAGCCGTGAAATTTATCTGTAAACCGCAATCGATGTTTCCGACTGGTCTGGCTCCAAATCAAAAGGCGGCCTGGGCGAAATGATTACCCAAGCTGTCTTTTGTTTTAGTTTTCAGCTTGTCTAAGCATCTGTATCTAGTCCGTTGTCTGACTTTGTGTTTCTCTCCTGCTCAGACCGTCTTTTAGCAATTCCACCAGGTCCCAACAAAATGATAACTTAACAATAAACTGGAATTATGCTTGAAATATGCATCGTTGCAGAGTGAAGTTTACATTGTTTGCGAGCTCTACAGGGAGCTAATGAGGTGCTATTGATTTATATGATGAGGAGCAGATAGTTGCTGCTCCGGGGTTTCACAAATTGCACGTTTAACACGGAGGGCGCGGAACCCGGAGCCCGAAACATCCTCTCCATCTCCGAGCTGATCATGTTTCCCATGTGCCGCTCCTCCTCCTCCTCCACTCCTCCTCGTCAATAAACTCAGGGAGTGTAATTTTTTATTTTTTTGGCTTTTATCTCATATTTTATTTTGAACTGCTTCATCCCGGGATATCGACCGTGCTTGTGGATGGATGGTAATTACAGCAGCATTATGGATCGGCGAGCCCCTGAGACTTTCGGTCACCTGTCAAACCTCCTTGAGGCTAACCTTGGCTACGGGAGTCTAAAGTGTGCGTTTCTAAATGTAATCACACATATAAACACCAAGGTTGTGCGCTTGATACTCAAATTGTGGCTCTTTCATAAAAGCGAGAAACCTTCACATCCATGCTATCGCTAATGGACTGCCTGCATGTGCGGCTTTGTCTGCTCTGTTACCAGGAAGTACTCGCTATCTCACAATGAAGCAGCGGGCGCATTTCACTCGGTGACACCCGCTCGGCGTGTGTCAGAAATTGAAATTCAATTCATAAATTGATAAGCGGCGGCGGTCCCCCGGTGAGAGCAAATGGAATGACTTCACCTCGGGGAATTTAGGAAACACTGCCAACACACACCCACTGGAATCTCTACCCCTTCATTCAACCGGTTCCAGCTGATTCTGCTCGAGGCTCCGTGCGCACACACACACATACCCGGCGCACTCTTGCTTCCTTTGAGGAGTCGGCGTCTCTGGTGGTGGTGGTTTTTCTATGAAGTTGCTTGTTCCAAGGTCAGAGTCAGAAGTCTTTCCCACGCTCTTCCCTTGCCATGCTGCCTCACACACATCCAGCTGTAATTGCTCTGGTGCATGAGCGGCGCGTGTGCTGCTGCTGCTGCTGCTGCTCGACGTTTTGTAATATGTTTTACATATGTATACAACTGTATATGTATGCATGAGGACGAATTACTGGAGACAAACCGTCCAGTTGCTTCCATAATTCAGCTGCAGCTTCCTTTCCCGTCTGTCCGTCCAGGGAATTAACTGCAGCGCCGTGTGATAACGCTTGATACATTCATTTGCCCGTGTAATACCACCACCATGATTGCTTCCCTGAGTACTCTGCTCTCTGTTATTTGAGGTAGATTTCTGCACCATACATTATGCGACATGCACATACTCGATCCCAGGAGGCACTCGGGCAGAATGAGTCCACACTTCATGCATGAAACATCATTTTACGTGTGCATAGCATGTTTCCAAATATGGTCTAAGCATGCACATCTGAATAAAATTACGTCTTTCTGGCAAGAAAATCTCTATTGAAAGAGTTAGAGAGAGTAAATGTTTGTAAAGCTGTAGGCGCAGCTAAGGGCTCTGACATGTTAAGGCGATGGCCGGTCGTTTGCCGCGTTCTGCACCATTGGCACCAGTCGGACCCTGTCGTCATTCACTCGTGACCATGTTGATTCGGTGGCAGAGCAAGTCACGAGAGACATGACCGCCTAGGATGAGGAAACGACTAACCAGCTGATCAACATGATTCAGGAGAGGCCAGCTCACAATGACAGTTTGCTGCTCTTCCTATACTAGTCTCCTTGTCATCAGAAGCTCCACATGCTTGCCCTTTTGAATGACTACTGGTTGGGCTTTTCACACAAGTGCTTGATAGCTGTTGGCTGTATGTAGTCTTTGAGGTTCGTCCAGTTGTGACTTTTTGATCCAGTAGCTGCCAGTAGCTCTTTGATGGCGGTCTGGTTTGTCTGGGCCTTAAAAGCCGTTCTAAAACACCCTCTGAATTACAAATCAATTTGGCGCCTTGCTTCACAAGCTGAATTAAAACACAATTAAAAAGGGAAATTAGGTAATTTTAGTCAGATGCCAATTCAGACACAATTCCTAATGGATTCGCTATTAGTCTCAAGGTCGGGCGTAGTTTGGTCCGCGGTCTTGTTCTAATCCTGCGCTCCGTTTGATGAAATAATGACAGGAGAGACAGCACAGAGCGGACGGAGTGTGAAGGAGACTTTGCAAGAATGGGGCATCACGATATAGAGAGAGAGAGAGGAAAAAAAAAAGAGAAAAGATTTAATGAGAAACAGACGGGTGGAAATACAGATTGCACAAGGACGTAGACAGAGGGATAAAGGCACAAGAGAAAGATAAAAATGCAAAAAAAATAAGCCCAAAAAGACCGTGGCATCCTCTGGAGTGTAATGATGTGGTGTTGATTTCTTTCGTGGAGGCATTATGCATTAAGAGGGCGATGGTAATGAAGCCACAGAGCAACACCGAGCAGCAAGCAGGAAAACTCATTAGGACATGAGTGGGTCCCCGTTTTGTGTCGCCTCGTGTGCGTCGCTTCACTCCACATCGTCTGTGGCGGAGAAACATCACGACCGCTGCAGTCGCGCAGGACGCAATCATCCAACCTCCGCTAACGAAGGCAGACTTAATGAGCAAATGGTTAATGGAGGGTGACTTAATTGTCCTTCTGAAATTATTTATTACTTTCATTTGTTGAGTGTTGCTTGGAGATGATTCATTAACAAGGGCCATATGGAATGTGCGAACGCGGACTAAATTGGATTTGTTTGCAGCTGCAGATATTTTGACCTGGGTTTTGTAACGGTGAGCCGGAAAGTCTGAACGTGTGGAGGAATGTGTTAGCGTGAAGCAGAACATTATTCTGAAAAACATGCTTCCGTGGATCTGCAAAGGTTACCGATATTTTGGGTTCATGTTCGCTGACTCAAACCGAAACCGGTGCTCCGTTGCTTTTCTGAGTGCATGGAGCCGTCGAGATTCTGATGAAATTCAGCAGATATTTTCTATACTGACATTAAAAGTTGAGTTTCTTTAAAGGTCCTGGCAACTCACTTCTCCATTTTGGTTGTTTGCATCAGTTTGACGCATGCCCCCTCATGACATACTGTAGATGTCGTTCACGTTCTGATCCGACTGGCATTTGGTTCTCACTGGGAACCAGTATTTTAGATTATGATAATGCAGTGAAGTCACGGATGACCACTTCATCTCCCCTTTGGATTGGTCAATGGTGACACTGATGAATCGTCATGAATCCATGATCAGGTACCACTGCCAACTGCTTCTAGCCGGGAACCAGAATTTTAGGTTCTGAACCAACCATTTTTAATCAAAAGCTCAGATCCAGCAGCTTATTTTGTTCCTTATTTGTTTCTTGCTATAAACAGAAGTATTTCCAGACTTGTGCAAGTTTCCTTTTCCGTGTTTGGGTGCATGAACTCAAAAAACCCCAGTGGCAACATGTTTAAAGAAAGCTGAACATTCAATTAATCTATGAAAAATCTTCAAAAACCAGAATCTAAACAAAATGAAAACACAAAACTAATCTAAACTAAACGTCGAGCCTTTAACCAGTCAACATATTAACACACGGGTCTGTGCTCTTACAGTCTTTCATGAGATAGGAAAGCAATTTAAACTTTAATCAAGATCTCAGATTAGAAAATAAGAGGTCATTAGAAATGTATTTAATGAAACTGCTGACTGTGATGTTAATGTGGAGATTTATTTGTGTCCACTTGACCATGACTGTGTGTGTGTGCGTGCGTGCGTCAGAGAGAAAGGGTTTTCCTGTAAGGCGTTAATTAAATCGGTGTGGATTTGTCAGAGGAAAGAATGAAGAAGGGATCGGGTCCGTCTGTGTGAGCGTTATCTGCATGTGTGCGCGTGGAGAGGGCCGGCGTGTAGAGTGCATTAAAGCGGAATCAGATCCAATCTCTCCTCCTCCTTTCATCAGGTTCGTGGCTGAATAGAAGCTTAGATAAGGCATAAGTGAAGCCATTACACACAGCCGCTGGCCTCACACACCGCAGCAGCCGGACAATGCGGACCATTTTGACTTGTGAAAGAAGGAGAAGCACAGGTGTAACGTAAAATATCTCTGTCACATTTGTATATTTCCAGAGCTTTCTCACAGTACAGAGTGTAACTAATGGCATTATCAATGGGTGGGTTCTGTAACTCACGTGAAAGGGATGGGACCGTTGTTAATGTTATTAGTCTCACCTTTGCTTTTCTGGCATATTATTTCCTCTACTTTGATCCATCCCAGCTATTAAGGAGCAGTTGGCAATCGCAGCGCAGCTCATGGGGATCAACTCAATTTCTCTTTGTGCATATTCGGGCAAACGAGCGCATGCTTTGGGGGTTAAAAAGAAACCAGTGTGCTCTGGTTGGTTTGATCTGGGGTCAATGAGAATAACAGAATCAGAACCCCATGTGAGCCAGGAAGCTGTGCCAGCGAACCAGCATGCACAATACCAGTATCCTGGCACACTTTCGTGGAAACACAGACAGTGTAAACAGCACAGACGTCTATTTGGGAAAATAATAGATTTTGTCTCCTAATTTTTGTCGATTATTACCATCTGTTCCTTTCCCCGTCAACGATGCTACAAATGAACAACATTAACCACTGTTTAAGCAGGACCCCGGGTTTCAAACACTTGGATGCAACTCAACGTGTCACTCCGACATGGGTTGCCGTCGTTGCCGTGGTTCCCCGATGAAATGTTTTTATTTTATTTTTTTCAGCATGCATGAATTTCACCACTTGCCTCACTTGCCACTGTGTCATCAGCAGCGGAATGATGAGGCTATGGTAATGGGTTCTCTCATCTGAAATAAATGAACTCAACAAGGAGAGAAAATGAGATTGAGGGAGGACACGCACACAGTGGAAACTTGTTCTTAGAAATGAATGTTTTTCATCCCAGAATGAGTTATTCTCTAGGTTATGATGTAAACTTGATGCCAGTTTTTTGGAAATGATTGCTGTCATGTAAATAAAACTCACTGTAGTTTAAAATTTTGAGTTAACTGCTAACTCTTTGCCAATTCTCTGTCACATCTTATGTTGTGTTTTCCATGTCTGCAACATTGAGTGAAATGAGTGAAACAGCGCCCCCCCACCGACATCGTAATAGCTGCTATGTAACCCGTGTGGCCAAACGCGGTATTGCAGTTTACAATCGCTTGACTTGAATGCACCACGGAGGCAGCCAGGCCCAGGTGACGTTAATTAACGTTTTTATTAATCAACGTTAAAGCTGGATGTTTACGCTCTCACATCTTTACAAAACCGCCTCTATGACGGTAATTTTGCTGGTATTTGTTTAGCATATAACTATCTAGCGGCAAAACAACCAATATAAAGTTAGCAATGTAATTTAAAAAGCGGTTAAAACGAATATCTAAGGTTTGTTCGTCGGTGTTGCTAGTGCTATTAGCTAGCTAGCTAACCAGCTAGCTAACTAGCTAGCTAGCAGCATAAATGTTTGTCAACAAACAAACTAAATAACATCATAGTTAAAGAAACGTCGGACGTTGCTGGAATTTGGATATTAACCAATTCATGAAAGGAGGACTTCGATGTCAAATAACGTAAGTCATAAACTTCACCTGTCTCTCTTAAGTTAATGCTAATCTGTTTGTAACTTTACTGGCTAGCTTCTTTTATTGATGCGTAGTTGGGTTGAAACATTATTGGAGTAAACTGGTGTTGTGTTTAGTCTTTTTGTTTTGTTTATTTTTTTTCACTCACCTGTTGTTGTTGCTTGTGAATGAGCCTAGATTAAAAGGGATTTTGCTAGAAGGGGGGGATTTAATGCTGCAGACAGAAGAAGTCATGTATTTAGTAGAGGCACTAATACATTTTGAAGTGGCCATAAACTTTTAAGCCTGCTAGGGTTTGTGATGTCTGTTTAGTAGCTGCAATTTGTTGCATTTAAGTTTATATAAATGGCACCAGACAATACACCGTTCAGCCACAACATTACGACTGACTGAGTGGTCATCACAAGTGAAATGAATAATGCTGATTATTTCATTATCACGGCACCTGACAGTGGGTGGGATATGTTGTGCAGCAAGTTTACATTTTGTCCTCAATGTTGGGCAAGTGGAAGCACTTTGGCCAAATGGTGATGGCTACAGGATTGTTCAGACTCCCAAGGGGAAGGGTTCCTGGTCAGAGGAAGGAAGAAAAGTGGTAAACCCATGACAGGATAGCCAAAGGAGCAAAGGCTGACCATGTGGTACCATCAAACCGGCGAGATATAGTAGCTTAAATTGCTCAGAAAGATAATCTTGATTCTGGTATAAAAGTGTCAGAACAGATAATGAAGGGATGTCCCAATGCCCACACCCCCAGATCGTAGGATCTGAGTACCAATCTGATCTTCCCTGAGGATTCATAAAGGCTTTTCGTAGCTTACTTGTTTCCTCCTGGAATACGTGTGCACCGTGAGACTGTATTTAGTTCATTAAATATGTCTGTCAGCATAAATGCAGTGTCGAGAAGGTAGCTCACACACTCCGTAACCCTTTATGTAATATTTTACGCCTTTTCTTTTAAACACAGCGTCAGTGTTTGTTTTGTAGCCTTTGCCTGAGTGTACTTGATGTATTCTGTTTCGTGATTTAATTTTTTTTCTGGGTGGTAAAGCAAGTTGGTAGTATTGAATGACGGATTTCCTTACAACTTGTGAAACATAAACCCTGTTCCGATCGTTTTAAAAGTTCATAAAACATTGTAATGTAATCATGAATGTTATTCACGCCACCGTTTAGGGACTTTAATGTTTCCGATCTGTGTATTTGACCCCCTTCTGAACCACACTATTACCAGTACAACCCAAAACACAAGCCTGTGCTCATGTCATGTCATGAGTGAAGGCGGCTCGTCACAGTGGCTCAGTGAGAGTGCTGTGTGCGTAACATCTGACAAAACTATTTGGGTCATCCTTCAGTTCAGGGTAGTCTCGACACACATGGAGGCATGCAGCTGTACAGGTGTGAAATTTGGCAGTGGCCTGAAAATGACCAGGGAAGGAGCCTGAAATAGGAGAGCAGATTCTGTTGAATCTGTTACCTCCAGTCCAAGGCTGTTGACGCGTTTTTTTTTTTTTTTTGTTTGCTAGATGTGTCTTGTCGTTAAAAAATGACCAGATGTTCTTGCAGGATGTCACAGCATTTGTTATGACTGGAATAACAACGCTGTGCTGGAGAGCTGCTTCTTGATCATTTCTTGCTATTACAAATTATTTGATTATCTGCTCGCTGGCGTCACAGTAATCACTTTGTGTTGTTGCTTAATGATCTTATTACTCTGTGTACTTATAATTGCTACCGTACGTGACAGAATGAACACTATGATGATAAGTTTGTCACTGTGCTGTGGAGTGGGTGGAGACTGTGTTCAGATTGTTTCTTGCCCGTCAGTTGCCTTGAATGCATTGAGGTTTAAATCCAAAGTCTCAATCTAAAATAAAGGTGAATTGTTTGAGTTGAATTAATTTATATTCCCAAACTTGTTGCTAGAGCGTAGATATGAGTTAGACATGAAAAAAAAATACAGAATTTGAACGCATTTTTAATATTTGGAAGGAAAAAAAGACTTGTTTCATTAAGTCTGTCTTATCGTTAAAGCAGCATTTCCAATGTTGAGGTTGTCGAAAACTCTGGGAATTTAAAACACCCCAAATAGTTAAAAGATTTGAAAACGTATTCCAATAAAACTGTATTTTTTTTTTTTTTTAATAAATGTGAGCGAAAGTGGGACAGATAAGCAGAGAAAATGAGACTTGGGGAAGCTCACAGAGGGGGGATGTGTCTTCACGAAGGATTCTTTTACAGGCTGCATTTTAATAAGTGGCTGCTGGCATGGAGCTAAAAAAAATCAGTGGATAATATGTGGATGTTTGATAGGATTGAACATGAAAACAGGTTATGTAGAGAAAACAGCATACCGTCTTTCTTTCTTTTTTTTACTCCTTTTATTATTTAGACACTGGAAGAGAGTGAAGACTCACTTCCAGTGTCTAAATAATAAAAGGATGTATGTTTCCTCTCATCCATTTCTTTATTATTCTTTTTTTTTTTTTATTATTTCTGCTTCTCTTCCATCCTTTAAAAGAGGAGGATGGAGGCTGTAAAAAGTAAAGGTGATAGATAAGAAGACGAAAAGCAGTAAAGCGGTAATTGTCAGAGGAAAAGAGTTCAGGAAAAGAGCACAGGGAGGCTCTAGGGGAAAAGGAGGGTTACAAGAGGTGTTTTTACATCTTGCAGCGATGTTACATTGGATCATAGAGAGAACAGGTGGGAGGAACAAGGGAAAAAAAGAGGTTAAGTGTTTGGCGTTTTTTACGCATCTCTGCTTTCCCACATTTTGGCTCGCCCTCAATATATCTTTTCCTCTTCTGCTTCTACGGTGTGCTCGCCATCTCCTGCAGGCTTCATGACCATGTTAATAGCGGCATCGTATTATTTATGAAAGAAAGTCGAGAAGACACGGAAAGAGCATTAGCAGAAAACAAGGGAAAAAAAACTATATCAGCATTGAAGGGTATGTGTGCATGCTTGTGAGTGTTTAAAATAGATGTCCTCCTTTGAAGATGTATATAGAACATGACACAATGTTTTTCTATCCTCTCTCTGTGTCTATTCAAATGTAAGGAATCAATAAGTATTGATATATTGACTGACAGAAAATAGAATGAGAAACTGGAGCTTATTTATGACGTAATGGTTTGCGTTATATATATATATATATGTTGGTGTGTGTTGGGCGGTTGTGTCTGCGTGAGATTGGTTTACTGAGGGTATTAGCATGTGTGTGTGTGTGTTTGTGTGTGAGGGAGAGAGGGAGGGTGCAAAAGAGTGCATTACTTGCAGGGTTTTGCCAATTACCCCCCCTAAGCTTGAGGTCAAGAGAGAGAGAGAGAGAGAGACAGAAAATATTTATGTATTCCCCGCCCCCATATTCCACATTCATTGCCTGCCTGGAAAAGACTCAATCCTCTCCTCTCCTCTCCTCTTACTTACTTAGCAGAGTAATAACAGTAAAGATTTAAGGGGCTATAGCCAAAGAAACAAAGGCCTGTCCAGCAAAAACATTGAATCTATCTGGATAACGCAATACTACGCCATAATATCCAGCGATGCTCTGCATTCTTACTGGATTACACACAGAGATGCACCGATTACAATTTTCCCGGCCGATTCCGATTTCCGATTTTTCATTGAGTTTGACCTGCCGATACCGATTTTGGCCGATTCCGATTTCATTTTTTCTAACCACTTTACAACACACACAAAGATTTATTTTCTCTTCTTTAATAGAATATTAATATTATCTTTTCTTTAATAGAACATTTTTTGAACAGATAATCGCTATCAAATCGAAAAAAAAAAACTAAAATAGGCCTATTTGTGGAAAAAAATATGTAATATTTGAGTTACATAAAAGCTTTTTATTTGTTTTCTTCCTAATTGTCCTTGAAATAGTGGTCAAGAACCCCCCCCACCCCAACACAAAAATGGTTTGGGCCACTGATCAAAATTTGATGTTGCCGTTTGATTTGAAGTTCAGTACGCTCAAAATGTCCGGTCAGCATAAGTCCGGTGCTCAGACAAGGAAAGAAAAGAGAAGAAGAGAAGAAAATAGAGGCATTAAAGACTTTCTGAACAAATATTTAAAAAAAGTTGGTGACGGTGAAGCTGGGACTAGTAAAGTGAACGTAGGTTAGAAACAGCGCAGCCAACGTTTACCAGCCTTGTAACGTAACCTAACAGGCTAGCTCTGATGTTAACGTCCATTAGCTTGTATAAAAGCCTGACACAACACGTTATCTTTGACAGAAACAGTTGAGTTTGGTAGCTCCGTCAGAGAGGATGAGACAGAGAGGAGAGAGATCCGGCTGCAGTCAGGTGACAGAGAGAGTGATGCGGGAGGGGCCCGCTGTCTCGGAGCGGAGGGACAGAGTCAGGCTACCGTTGAGAGAAGAGAGAGAGAAGGTGATGTAAATCATGCGGCGCCCGAGTGCATTTGACCGGCAAAAAATCGGCATATGTCAGACTGACCGGCCGGTCTCCGGTCATGGCCGATCACGTGAAAATCGGCCGATTCCGGTCACCAGCCGATAAATCGGTGCATCTCTAATTATACAACATGTAAGGTGTCGTTCATCTATTTAAATTGTAAGTAACTCAAACTTATGGATATATAGCTCAAGATATACCTCCCAGACTGTGTTTTATCCTCTCATCGGTACCTGTAACAACATGCCCTGAGTGCTTTTCTACTCTACTTAATTTGCCCATTAGCCTTCTGTTTAAGTAAACTGCCCCACACTCTGCCCTCTGAAAGGATCCTTCACAGTTATGTCAGCACCAAACAATAGACAGAGACTAAACTGCAGCGTGAAGCACATTCAGAACATATTCAAGTGTAATAATACATAATTGTTATTACCCAAGTGGGATTTATTTTTGGTGTCTCGGTGTCAGAAAATTGCATTTACAGAGTTAGGTATAATTGGAGAACGGTTTTAGACAAACTGGGAGGCTGAAGGACCAGATGTCTTAAATGTCGGATTTCGTCTGTATGTCTTTTATAATTGCTGTAAGTTTTTTTTTGTGAGTTTGAATGATAAAAGTTGAACCAGTAATTAGGGATAAATGAGCTATGCCTATTCAGATGAGTAATATAATCTTTTTGGCTATTGTTAGAGCTGTTATAACGAAGGGTCTGAGCTGCTGTGTGATTTGAAGAGCGGTGAACCCCAGAAGTGATAGGGCAGCCGAAGACAAGGATCTGGAGATAGCTCAGTGTCTCCCACACATAGACGAATCTGTGGCAGTGCGCAGATTCAACACTGACCAAAAAAAAAAGATTCAACACCGACCGTCACATATTGCGTTTCGTTATTCTTTTTTTACGCTATTTAAAACACGCAGCGTATTCGTTCAGCTGCATTTCCTTTCCCTGCTCTCTCTTCGTCTCTCTGTCACTCACGCGTCTCTCTCTCTCTCTCTCACACACACACACACACACAGCCCCTCCCCTCCGTCTGTCATACACATGGTAGTGGCACAGACTAGAATGAATGGACAGCTTAATGACTTCTGCATTTTCAAACACAGTGCATCAGTGTTTCTTTTGGCCTCTCGGCACGATCACATTATCAAAGTCGAGCAGATGTGATCTCTGACCTGCCAGATTGGCTGGAGGGTTGCACTAAAACAGGAAATGTGCCGTTTTCAGAATGGCAGCGTTACGTGACCGTACATTCACACTTCCTGCTTCTTTTTCCCGTCTCCTGCAATCCCAGCGTCACCTACTTTCTTCTCCCCACTGTCTATTCTTCTTTTCCTTCAGTCTCTCCATCTTGATACTCTCCCTCACGCACCTTCGACTTTCTTCTTGCCCTCCTTCCTCCCTCTCTTTGCCCTCGCTGCCCTAGCTGATGGCGTCCTCCTCTAAGGTAAGGCAGCACTAAACGGGCTCGGTGCAGCGCCCCTATGTATTTTTAATAGCCACGCCCGTCATGCTGGAATCGCAGCTTGAATTATGCATAGAGGATGAGTGAAGAGAAAAGAAGGAGGGAGGACACAGGGCAGAGAGAGAGAGAGAGTGAGAAAGAAAGAAAGAGAGCAAGCAAGCAAGCTTAAAAAGGAACTAAAGATAAGAATAAAAGATGCCGGGATGAGAGATCACTGGGGACAATATGCTAGGAACAGATGGAATGAGAGCAAGGCCCTGAGAAAGAGAGTTAGAGGTGTGTATTTTGGAATGATCACAGCTCTGACGGAGGAGAGGAGAGAAGAGGAGAGGAGAGCGTGACCTCTCACCTCCCTCCATCAAGCCCTCATTTTATCCCTCTCCACTCCTGGATGTGACTTCATCTCCAAACCCTGCATCCCTTCATCTCTCCTTCATTCTCTCCAGGTTTCCCTTTCTTCTCTGTCTCACCATTTCATCACCTCTGTCACTATCTCTCTTTTTTTACATCACTTACTCAGTCGTTTTCACACTTATCATATGCCTCTCTCTCCCCCCCTCTCTTCCCACCATGCCAAAGTTTTTTTTTTTTTTGTGGCTATAATAATGGAGGACAGGTGGGGCGAAGAATTTAGACTCATCACAGACTCTTCCCTTTGCCTCCCAAAAGCATACACTCAATCTTGATAATGGACATTGGACAGTGCTCGACATGCTCGCCATGAGATAGTAGAGCAGATCTGTAACTTGGCTATTGCTTCCCTATTTTACTTTCTCTCTTTCTCCTGCTCTTATATAAAATAGCTGAAACATCTGTAGATTTGGAGCTATCAGTTCACAGAAAATGCTGTTTGATTCTGTGTGTCCAAGCAGAGTGTACAGCCTTGAGAGAAGTTCATATGTTGTGCTGGCATTCACATTTTAAGTTATATACATAATTTGAATCTGTTATTTTCCACTTTATCCAAGTTTGTAGCAAAAACAAAACACGTGTTGAGTTTAAACCTCCCACACTTTCAATATAATGCATTTAATGAGCATTATATAAAAAAAAAAAAACTAATCTTTTTCAAAGTAGCTCATGGAGCACAATTAATTCTGTAGCTGAATTATTGCAGTCTAAGCCCAAAAAAAGTTAACCTCATTATAAGTGCATATTTTGTCTGACACTTCAACAGCTTAACAGATTAAATGTTTAGCAGATTCGACCGCCTTCCAAAGTCACTCAGTCTTTGTTGCGCTGGATATTCTCAATTAATGAAACGTGGAAAAATGTGTTTCTGACATTGTAATGTATTTCATGTATGTGAGCAGATAAAAACACCCTACAATCAATAAACCGTAGCTGGAAACATGAATTACTTTAGTTAGTTCTTTGATGTCTAGTGTCCTTGCATCGTAGGCTCGGCATTGTTGCTTAAGGATTGAGAGTGGCTCTATCCTAGGTGGATTTTTGGGTTCCATGACAGTGTGACATGGTAGCGAACATGGATGCCAGGACCATGCACCAGGCTCACCCAGATGTGGTGCACTGTGTAGATGTCAAGACAGTACACAGAATGTGGTGGCATCAGCAAACATGTCTGTCACACATACTGTAGTTCTATGTTTTGAAAATTTTGTGATATGACTCTTTTTGCATTCATCACCAATTAAGCAAAAGTCTTATACGAATGTAGCCCATGCAGCAAGGCTTCTATAGTGGCAGCAGCTCTAAAAATAGTCCTAGTAGCCATTTAAGTAGCGTTATGGCAATGCTTTTGTGGTTAGCCTTCTAGTGCTAACTGTATGTAGTATATCACCCCTAGTGGTACTAGACAAATCACCCCTAGAAGTACTTTTTTATTGAATTCAGCAAAGTTTACTTTGGTCAATCGTATTTGACTTGTGGTGAATCACGCACACAACCTGACTTACCGCCGACTCTGTTACAGCTTTGAGAGCTGAAGATGAACGGGAGAGGTTACACGTTTAGAAAAACCTTGAGGCTTTGGTATTTGGGTTTATTTTTGATATTTGAGCGCAACGTCAGTGATAATTAGGATGACATTTAGAAAAGCTTTGATGTGTTTCCTCCCCGTCTGTCAGGGAGCACCCAGGGAAGAACACATGGAGACAAAAAAGTGCTTCTGCTTTGCTTTGGCTATTCAAAAATGCCTTTCAGTCATTCCAGTGAAGTCAGATATAAGGGCCAGATTTCTGAATGTCGTGCTAGGAATTAATTAACCTGGTTGAGTATGTAGTGTTTTGGTAATGCAAAATATTAAAACCACCGATATATATGTACCTTCTCCCGCTAGTCACTAGCGTTAGTCTTGCTGCGTGCAGGGTGGCATGAGCAAAAGTAACAGCATGCTGGCTTCTGCTCTTTTAATTGGTTTTATAACTTGAATCACAGAGCTAAATACCTTTTAATATTCAAATCAGGGATACAAAGTACAGGCAGCCATCCCTAGTGTCAGTTGTTGATGTGGAGACTATCGCAGCAGTTGCTGCAAATTTAATTTAGAAATTATAGTGCCAGGAGAGCATTGAGCTGCCTCGTATGACCTTATGTAATTAATTACAATTTGTACAATTAGTTCACACTGGGCTGTGTCTAGACCAGAGAGAAAAGCCGAAGAAACAGGGCTGAATTTAAATGCAGCATCAACGGGCTGCGTGAATATAGGAACATAAAGTGACGTGGAAAATGCACAGAGAGAAAGAGACAGATAGCAAAGTTTTTTCTTATCTTTCCCCACTCAGATAAGAAAAAAACAACAGCAACAGTCTGGCAATCACAGTATTGGATAAAAAGATCCATGTTTGGTCATGCAAAGGAAAAAATATATATTATTGAACTTGTGATGTAACATGAATAGGAAAACAGATATATTTGATGCATTTGTGCTTTCACTCACATGCACACATGAGAAGGTTGTACGTCTGTTTATGAGCACCCCAACAATTACACCTTACTAATACCCAGTTATCACATCTCTTAATAAACGTTCCCACCCAGTTAACACAATTTTCTTTTCAATACCACAATGATCTGCAGATACAGTGGCGAAAACCCTGCACAAATATTGCCGGCATTATTTTCTCAGAAGCCTTTTATACTACTTATGTAAATCTCACTCTGCCGCTCCTCAACTAACCATAAAAGCGTTAAAAAGATAAAGAACATCAAAAGCGCAGGCTGCACTGGCAGAGAAGCAGGAATGCTCAAGGAGTTTGAGATCAAGGTGTGTTATCAGCCTCGATAGCTGCATCATTTTACACACAACAATGTGGAGTTGTTTGTCAGTCCACTGAATTAATTACAGTCAAATGTGGGCATTCATTGTCCTCAGAGAATGAACTGGAGATTCCTTGATTTCCCTCTAGTGCCATCTGGAGGATTACATTTTTGAGTGAAGTGTCAAATGTGAATATGATGAAATTCTAACTTTGTAGATGCTCTGACTTTTTTCTTTCCGTCTTTGCTTGTGATCTTTACAATCTTTCACCTCTCTGTGAGTTTCATCAGACTCAGTTTGGATTTTGGTGCATTGCTTAAAAGTGTTTTTGTAATTAGGGTTATTCTCTTTCTGCCGTGTTGCCTTCTAATTATTATATACTGCAAGCCCTCTTTTAGCAAAGGCATTTTTTGTCCTCTCGCTGTTTTTCCTCTCTAATATTATGTGGCACCGTGTCCTTACAAACCGCATGCTACCAGAGTCTCACCGGTGACATTTTGATCACAAGCTCACTCTCGAAACCACGAAGGTGCTGACACCCCCCTGTTGCCCGGTCTTAAATATGAGTGTTTCCCGGCGCGACTGTTCGTTTCAAATCCCCCTTGTGCTTCGGCCTATCCTTCAGTCAGCCGTGACCTTCAAAGAGCATCATTCACAGTGACGACTCCCTGCTAAACGCCTGCTTTCTCAACCTTTTACACCTGCCCAGGTGTCTTTTGGGCTTTTTTATTTCTTATTACATACTTTTGTTTGACCTTTGTTCACTACAATCTAATAAAACTTTGTTATCTACGCCACACAATAGTATTAAGCAAAATAAAACCATGTAAAGAGTAGTGGTAGATGGCTGTGGTTAGTAAGAAAAGAAATGTTCCCTTTTTTTTAATGTAGGCGCAGAGGGTACATGTATTTGCTAGCTGAGTCTTTGTCGTGTGTTCAAGTGTGACTTTTGGTCCAGACACAAGCCATGTAAGGTGGCGTCACAGTCGGCCTTCATTGCCGGTTGGTTTGGTGTGTCCTTATCTTGAATTTCTTTCTTCTTTTTTTTATTTTTTTTTTCCTATAATGCCAACTTGAAGATGTTGCGATCAGGAGTCTCTCTGGGACATTTGGGGACACCAACGCTTCCCTTGTTGCATTGAGTGACCTTGAAGTCTTGCGGTGGATTTGCTGTTTAAGGGTTTAAAAAGGGCACACTGACACCAGTACATTATTCTTAATATTTTATACAGCATAACTGAAATCAGACACGATGCAGTGTTTCCTCTAGGATTTTTTTTTTTAGCAGTGGGGGCAGGCCTGCCGAAAGCACCCCCCCCCCCCCCCCCCGGAAATATCAGGACGTGAGCTGACAGAACTGACAAGTTGAACGTTGTCCAATTAAAACGGACCCACCGTGGTGACGTTTTTGGTGGAGCTGTTAAGTTTAATACCGTAAATTCCGGACTATAAGCCGCTGTGGATTTTTACAGCTAACGGTCACCAGGGGCGCACTATCATGTCATAGACGATGACACGAGGATTAAGAACTGACTTTTCTGGTATAGTAGGCTGGTTATTTTGATACAGTAAACCGTGTTACTGCACCTTTACTGCTGTGTTGGCTGTTTTCGAAAAAGATGCTGGTTATTTTGTTGAGCAGCCGGGTTACTGCACTTTTGCTGCCGTGTTACAGGCAAGAACTTTTACAAACGAATTAAATTTAGCCAAAAACGTTATTGCCTCGTCAAGCGTTGTAAGCTTTGTTTTTTGTTATACTGCACTACTATGGTATGACTGCAGGAAGTGCGCTAGGAGCGCACCGTTGTATTATTTGTGCACTGCACAAATGCTGTTTGTAATGTCAAAGATGTGAAAGTTTGATCGATTGATTTTTTGTTTGATTGATCGAAAGATTTATGTTTGTCAAATGTAAATAAATGGGACGCTTTGCGTTTCCAAACAGTCATTTCTGTCCCGACAATCCCCTCCGTGGTAGAAGAAACCCTTACGGTAATTAAACATTAAAACACCAGCGGTTTATAGGGTGCGGCTTATAGTCGGGTGCGGCTTATATATGGAACAATCTGTAGTTTCCCCAAAATTTAGCTGGTGCGGCTTATATTCAGGTGCGCCTTATAGTCCGGAAAATACGGTAGTCGACTCAGAAGAAAGCTATATAACGTTTTGACAAAAAGCTACATCAACACAAGAGTAGGCTATGTGGAGTTAAACTGGAAAGCCCCAATAACCTCTGAATAGTTCTACTTGTTAAATTGCAATGTGAGCGGCAGCCAACGGGGGGTGCATTATGTCGGCAGGATCATTTAAAAGGCAACCGCGACTATTGTGCGTCTGCCCCATTTCTGATACAGCGGCGGCAGAAAATTAAACCGTGGCGGGCCGCCGCTCCAAAATCAACATAGAGGAAACACTGCGATGTTCAGTATCAAGTTCAGTATCTTATGGATTTTTTTCCAAGTCTTCCTCTGAGAATTTTCAAATCTCTCAGTCTTTCTCTTTTGCACACTCTTCTTCTGAACATTTACTTCAGTGCTTTAAAGTCTAAAATCCACGTCATCAGCTACTTGGTCATAAATAACAAAATGAACCACACAAAATGTAAGCTATTTTTGTTGCAGGCCTCCTGGTAACATTTCCCTATCTTTTTTTTTTTTTTCTTTTTTAAGAAAAGTAGAGGAACCGACTGATATGATTCTGCTGAAATGGCAGAATGAAGAAAATGTGATATCTTGCTATATTGGTATTTTCTATTTTGGGTACTGTTGTGGCTTAATACCACATTTTAAGGATGTGGATGAAAGATGATGTTCCTGAAGAGGAAACAAACATTGAGAAGATAAATATACAGTACTATTATTTGTTTTATGTGACTATAACATAAACTAGTTGGAGGTTTAAATCAAAAGCCTAATTGAACCTCTATTGATTTTAGTTAATCTGTGAGGAAACGTTATATAGGTTTGTTAAAGTTTGTTGTTTATGTCCTACAACTGCAATATACCCTAAAATAGACAGGCAGCATAAACAAAAGATAAAGTCAGATGAAAAACAAGATGCCTAGCACAGAAAACTTTTATGCTTCAGCTAAATTTATTCTTCTTTTAATTGCAGCATATCAGATGGAATGATTTATAATAAGCCTAAGTGAATATGTTAAAAATTGATTTGATAATTGGTCTTCAAATCTGCACAATTTTGTATGAATAAATGGATTTGCATACAACTTGTTCATGGAGAATTAGACTTTTAATCAAATTTATTGTGCGCACCAAGTTTTAATGTTGTGAGCAAAATGTACTTTGATTGTTAATTGCCTAGTCCTCTGCAAACAGCTGATGTGTCTTTTCTTCTGATGGTCTATAAATGAGCCTAACCCTGTGTATCATAATACCTGTTGGGGAGGTGATTCAGAAGTCCTTTGGGGGTGCTTACCACTGCTTAACTCCATAAAAAGCCGCTTTGCAACAATACATAAAACTCTCGGAGCATGTTTCACTCGCACGTCTCAGAGGGGGATTTAACTGCTAAGACAAGACAAGTCTTTCCCTTCTCTCACTGAGCTCCGTCCAAGTGGAGCTGGACACCTGCCAAGGTTTATGAATGGGAAAAATGAATTGCACTCACACACATACGGGTGCATGTGTGTGCGCTGGGATCAACACTTGGCCAGGAAGGCAAACACTGTACGTACACATTGACACTGTGGTTAAGGAACAGTCATATAGGGACCTCTAAAACATTTTTGTCCTTATTTAATGGTCCTACTATTAATCTAAACCAAAAAACTATTATTTTTTTTTAAATTTAATTGTCTCTGATTTGTATCTGCACCTCTATCAAGTGACACAATATACTACAGTTTGGTACAATGGCACCAGACTCCCGTTGATGGCTTTTAGTGGATTCAGCATGTTGTATCACTGGTGGAACAATTTGACAAGATTGGCTCAACTCGGCTTTTCCTTGCTGCTTCTTATTGATCCCTCATGGGCAAATTCTTTCTCTAAATTTAACCCATCCATTCGTTCACAAAGCAGTGTGTGCACTTGGAGCAGTGGGCTGCCACCTGTGCGTCGCCTGAGGAGTAGTTTAGGACTTACGAGCTTGCTAAAGGCACCTCAGCCAGAGACATAGATGGACGAAGACATTACAGTTGCCAAAGCTGCTTCTCTAACTATGACTTCACAGTTCCCTTTTAGCCTCCCACCTAATAGCGGCTAATGAATGACGAAAACAGAGTACTTCTACCTCCTCGTATGAAGAATTATGTCTTTCTGCGCAGAACATATTGTATCTGTCAGGTGTGATCAAGTGCCACTTCTTGGCTCAGACACGGGTAACGTGATGTGACGTCACAGTCGGCCACCGTTTCAGTTCTTTGGTGTTGGTTTGGTGTCTGCCTTTCAACTTCAGGAGTGACTTTGGGAAAAGATGAACACTTCCTGCTTTATGAGTCAAAGTTAAATGTTTAACATTATCTTACGTCATAAGAAATCTGCTCATCTAAGCCCATGATTCTGTGAGAAAGGTCAAGATTAAGAGCTCATCAAATAAACATTGTGAAATGAAGTGCTCTGTAAGGTTTAGTGCGAATACGCTTGAAGACAAAGTTCAGAAAGTCAAAGCGAACATGAAAACTTTAAGAAAAGATGTGATTTTTGACAACATAGCCCGCAGCGCCTGGTATATTTAAGTACATTTCTGTGTCTCCAGCATTTTCTGCCCCCACACAGCTGTGCTGCTGCCGTGATTGTGTTGTCAACTAAACAGATTTATTCATGTTGGTAGGATGCCCAAATGTTTAAGAACAGCCTGTAAAATTGCAACAAATCGACTCACAAAACTCTGCTCAGCAAGCTACAGGAATAAACCTTAAAAACAAAAATTATTTTTTGATTTGGGGGATTTCAAGGTGGTGCTTAGTGTCAGCTTAAGTCTCCTATTTTAAACTGCTAAGAGGGTGAAGAAGAAATGAAGGCTCGTCTTCAAAAGAACAGACACAAGCTCTGAACTCTTACTTGTCCCAGTGGTTCAGCTCAGTTGGCTAGCTAAAGGGGAAATCATGTTTCAAAGAGAAGAGGTTAGTTTGGGGCCTGCATGGCCTGTCTTGCTTAAATTTAGACATGTTGGTATGTTTTTGAAACAAGTACTCAGTCATTTGATTAATATCCTCATTCCATTTCACAGTTAGACTCTTGGTTTTAGTAGTTATGTAGGTGTATTGTGGCAACAAAGATAGTTAAAATATGGCATAGCATATAGCCTTTGAACAGCTTTGTAACTTTGACTAGTGTGCTAAATAAATCAATCAAGTAAATCAATCTTTCCAGGACACCAGACAGTTTCATTATAATGGACAAACAGTCCTAGTCTTACTAAGCAATGGTTTTTTTTTTTTTTTTTTATCATCTTGGTAAGTGAGGCTGTGTTAAGGCTCTTCAAATCTCTGCATATGAATGTGTCTATTGTGCTGAGCCCATTACACCTAAGTGAGGAGTTTTAACAGCCTTAAATCACAGGGTTGTTGTAAACCACAGGGTGTTGCAGATAAATGTACTGCGAATAATGTCTTCTGTTAGCAGTGAAGAAGGTGTAAAGAAATAGTATGAGGGGGGTCTTCAGTCATACACATTTAAAACAATGATATGCAGGAATTATAATAAGGCTTCTAAAGACAAAATGTAATTGTAGCCATTATACATAAACATGTAAATACTGATACCATCTGGGTGACCCCAAAGAATTAGTTACTAGAATTCAGTTTCTGGCATCTGTGTTTCCTCTATCTGTTCGATAAAAATGTCCCAGCTGTTAGTGAAGGGCAAAAAGAGGTAAAAGAGAATCAGTGGACTTGAATTAATCATGTTACTGATGCAATGTATGTGCTTTGTATGGTAACATGCGAGCCATAACCTGGAAGTGGTGATGGTGGTTGTGCGCCGTCTGTGTTGCTCCTCTGAATGCTTAAACAAAACTACATCCAAGCAGCTCTAAGGTCAAGTTTTAGTCAGTTTCTTTTTACAGTTTTTGGCAGAAAAGCTGCTCGATGTGGCAGGTGCAGGGAGCTGATTCCTGTCATGTAACATGCACGCAGCATAGACTCATGTGCACACAAGGCAAGTAAAGAGGGAGATGGGGGGAAAGCAAAAACCTTATGCATTTTTTCAGCTGTCCAGTGGCCCACTGATGCGACAACCCACTGGATTTCACACTGATATTCCTGATTGCCAAGGGTCTTTTGTGATGGAAGGCCGTGACCAATAGCATAACATAAGAAGGATGGGTTTCTCAGCTTTACAGGGGACAAGGTGCACAGCAGTTGTTAATGTTAGCTGTCTCTACTCTATAATGGACTTTCTGGCTAGCCAGGAATTTAGGTTACATTAGCTTGTGATAGTTGTAGTCACTCTACACACAATGAGGTGAAAGAACAGTGATCTAATTTCCTCTTAGGCATTCACTTCTTAACCAACAGATGTTACCGTTTTTTATATTTCCATTTCCAACCAAGCTGTCACAATGCATCTGTAGTTTCAAGAACATCTTATTAGGAGGAAAAACCCTGATGCTTATGCACGACGGGGGGTCAACACAAGCCTGGCAGACTGCTGAGTATGCACTATCCCAGCAGAAACCCTGGTTTTGATCCTCAGTGTGTGCATACTGTGTATGTGTACTGGGACTTTTTTGGGATGGGTTGTGCATTCATATCTGTGTGTGCATGAGGGGAAAAAGTGAAATAGGACTAGTGTTCTTCGGTTGGAGGTGCACTCTCAAGTTTCTTTCTTTCTCAAACTTAAATATCAGGCATTAATAGACTTAAAAAGATATGATCGGTTGCTCTTATACTCATGACTAGGTGTTTTTCTTGTTTTTTAGAGCTTTTGTATAGGTGTGTTCGTTTTATATTTCTCACCTGGTCTCAGTATTTCTCCATGGAGCGTTGTTTGACTCTGTGAGTGATGCCTCTGCAGTATTGCTAAACATATGACTGGTACTGGCGTGTGCGTGTGTGTGTGTCTGGGGTCTGGTCAAGAGGCCTGAGGGGCTGCTGATTAATTTAGCAGGCTATTGGTGATAACAGACTGCCTTGAGGTATTACTCTGTGGATGTAGCACAAACGCACTCTTTCTTAAACACGCACACTTCACTGAAGCTGATGAAATGCACTCATACATACACAAATGGTCATTGCAGTCAAAGAGAAAGAGAGGAAAATTTTAAAGAAATTAACTCGCGTGTAACTTTAATAGGCAGTTTACTCTAGGGATGTCCCGATCCGATCACGTGATCGGAAATCGGGGCCGATCACGTGGTTTCAGACTCGATCGGAATCGGACGTTACATCCCGATCAGGGATCGAATATATATATTTATATTTATTCTCATTATTTTTTTTATCAGATCTATAATATTTCAAAACAAATGGGAAAAATAACAGCTTAGTATTTGCTGTTATGTGGTGGTACAGAGTCAGAACAGAACAACACAGAAACAACGTATGCGGCATGACGTCACTTTGCTGCGTGCTGTAAAGGAAGCAGAACACGGCAGCAACTTCAAGCTAGTGGCGCGAATATGTCTGCGGTGTGGAGATATTTTAAAGTTGATGAAAGAAATTTCGCGATTGTTGATATCATAGAAGGATAAAATAAAAAATCAGGGATATCCTGGATCTGTTTCTTCGCTGTTCTTCATTTTTTTTAATGTACTGTAGAAGTATCGGATCGGGACTCGGTATCGGCAGATACTCAAAATCAAATGACTCGGACTCGGACTCGGGGGCAAAAAAACCTGATCGGGACATCCCTAGTTTACTCTATGTTTATGTACACTTGAGCGAGATATGTTGAGCAACAGAGGCGAAAAGAGAAATAGAGAAAAGATGTGTCAAGTTGAGCCCTTATCAAGTTTCTGCTGCCGTAGCAGGTTTTTGTCAGTGCGGAGACCGTGAGGTTTGAGTGTGTACGCGTCTTTCATGGTGTCTACATTGGAATTTATGGTGCAATAACAGATGCAGTGAGTTGCCATAACCACTTAGTTTCACATTACCTGCCACCTCGGTCTCACCTCTGTCTGGGAAGTTTGCATATTTGAAAAACAGATGGGGAGGGCGGCGCGTACATTCTCCCAAGTATTATTCAGTGTCAGCTCAGTTACAGCACATTTCAGTCAGGCTCTGTGGAATATTTTGGAATTTCAATCAAGTTCAGCAAGTTGTGGCAATAATGGGTTAAAAAAAAAAAAAAAAACCAAACTAATCTCAACTTTGAGGCGACTTGACAAGGCAATGACCAATGGGTACACATCAATGAGTTGACTGCAAGCACAAGATCTACAAACGTTTAGGGCAGGGAAACACCACCCACATCTTTGTTGGGTAAACCCAGATGGAGCATTGTCCACTTTAGCGGTATTTTCTTAGCAATGAGTGATGATGGCAAGAAGTGCTCTCTCTTGGCAATAATGAACTGTCACTGTTGCCTAGAAATATTTTCATTTCTGCTTGTTTAACTTGGAAACAGTGACAAGTGACTTGCTTTAAATGTAGATGGCCCCTGAAACTATTTCTGGAAATTATCTCTTAACATTTTATTTAATGGAAAGAATACATAAAGTGCATGAGACAATGATGAGTCCTGTATATAAGCTAAACCTGTATTATTGTCCCATAGCACAACCAATAGTTGAAAGTCTTATGGACACATCGAGGCGTCTGGCCAGGATGAGCCATCAGACAATGCTGAATAACAGCAGAAATACTGTCATAACATCACACGTTGACGCTGACAAGGATGGGTTGGACTTTTTATAGTCCAGAGGAGCTGAAATGTCAAAGTGCTAATTGCATGAAATGTGTCTTGCTCAAGGACACTTTGACAGGACTCAATGCCGCTGATAGACACATTGACCATAACTGTGATTAATCTATGACCTTTTAGTCTGGTTCAAAGCTGTCAATCCACCCATTCCACAACCCTGCCAAGTTATGTGAGATGGATGAAAAATAAATGAATAGTTCACTGTCTTTACAGCTTTTCTCCACATTGATGTTTTAATATTTGCTTTAATTTCTGTCCATGTTTTGGCTGTGAATTGTTATAATCACAGAAACGGCAGGTCAACACATTAGTACTATGTTTGGTTTGATTTAGAGGCAAATTAGGTTAAGTTATTTAAATCCACCGTTTGCTCAGTATGAAGTTGTGTCAGTCTTGGCTGGTTTTCTTCATCCATCTGGTCTTTTCCAGACTCAAGCAAAGGGAATAGCTGTGCATGAAGACATACGACGTCCAAGTGACATGTATGACAGAATAGCTGTAGTAACTGTGGGAAAAGATAACAACATTAGTTGAGAGGGTTTGAAGGATTATTCATAATGTTTTGTATGATTAAGGAGTGTGCAATTGGAGCATACATTTTTAATGGTTTAGTGGCTTTTGTTAAATTAGCTTCTTTGGCAACAGCTCGCTCACACACACTTCTAATTTCCTCCACTCTCTCTTCTTAACATTTCCTACTCCTCCGCACTCATGTCCTCCCTCCTCTCCTCTCCTCTCCTCTCCCCTTGTCTCCCCTCTTCTGTTCTCCACTCGCTGTCATGTTTAAGGACGTTAATGTAACGAAATATCTAGTCTGGGTTAAAAAAATGGATGCTGTTTTCTATTCCATCCTCTGATTCCTGTCTGGCAGTAATTATGGCTGTCTAATTGGGTCTGTGGAGGCTCGGAAAGAAAATGTGTGTGAGAGAAAGAGAAGGGGAGTCTGCCTCTGCTTATGTATGGAGAAGAGGCTGTGTACGGCTGGAGCTGAATACAAAGTAAAGATGCGTCATGACCACAGAAAGGGTTCTTTTAAAATCAAGTAGTGTCTTATATCAGCATATGCGTACTGAGGATGAGATCCAATGAGCAGACAATGAATAATAAGTAGCCGACTGTAGTGTGAGCTCTTCTTAGTTGTCTGGTAAACTTAATACATCTTTTCATCATACAGTTATATATTTTGATGATAACACTGGTCAGATGCCTGTGGTAGTGGTTGTGTTCCTCTGATAGTCTATTTTATTTTTTTACAAAGAATGCGGAGCTCCATTAAGTATTTGTTTAGAGATTTTTGATGATTGGAGTCAGGCTTTATTGGCTAAAGCATCGTGAATAACAAACTGATTGCACAGATTTACACTGTCATCAACGTTCTTGCATTCATACTTTGATCGAGGTGCTTCCTATGTTTCTAGATCAGAGCGTTTTTCAGAGCCTGGCACTGGGTGAGCCTCCCCTCAGACAAAATCAAGACAAATGCGCCATCCGAGCCAACCGTCTCTCTGCTGCAACTTTTAAATTGTTGTAAATTGTATACCCACAAGTTTTCAACACGGGGAAATCTGAATCTCAATATGAATGGATTGGATGAGACTGCCAGTGTTGTAATGCATTTCAAAAATACTGACATACTCTGAAGTGCAAAGAGGTTGATTTTTTTCACTCTTGTTTGAGACATAATCTTGCTGCGCTGTGGTTTTGGAACTGTTGTTCTCATGTTGCATGTTTTTTAGCTTGTATTTATTCAACTACATGTATTCAGAATGAGCTATTATAACATATCAGGGGTACATTGCCTTTTAGATGTACAAAAACACAAAAGGAACACAAACTGACTCTGGTGGAAACCAGGATAACTTAAACACAGGTTTTGACATTTCAGCTGAGAACAATGCACATAAAATTAGAAATAATGCTGGAGTGAGAAAGCAAGGAAGAAAACCATGTGCGGTGGTTTAGTAGGGGAGCTTGTTCTGATAGTTGGCATACACACAAACGCACACCTACACACACACACACACACACACACACACACCACATACGCTCTCACATTTATACTCTCTCCCGGACGGTGGCATACGTTGCCCATAGGCCTCCATAAAGCCAAAGGCCTGGTACCAAATCCAACCGTCTGTGACACTAGTCTGGAGAGAAGGTCACTCTCCACAGACACATGCCTACACACACACACACACAGACACACCCACACACACACACAGACACACACACACAGACCACTTTCATATGTGAGAAGGTCTCTTGGTGCCTACGGCTTTTAATTCTCTCCTCCTGTCATGCCTGACTGGCACCACCGAGGCCAACACACAAACAGACCAAGTGCGCACACACCCTGAAACACTGTAGCACGCACACCCTGCTCAAACACCCTCACTTCTGTCAGCACTGAATTGGCTGATGGTTATATAGTCCAAGGAGCTGGCTACAGGTACAGCTAGCAGTCCTTTATAGACACATGCTTACACAAAATTTAACATTATAGTGCAATTTGCCACTTTCTCTCGCATACGAATTTTAGCGCACACATTTGCTCGAGTAACTCCTCAGTCTGCCTTCAACCTTCAGACAGTTGATTCCTATCAGGTCTCTGTGTCTTCGTTCTGCATTTTATTGTCCCCCCAGACACTGCAGTTAAGCTTTAGAAGAGTAAGTAGATTGAGTGATAAACTTTAACTTCTCTGTTAGAAACCATCTGAGTCTGATATGAACCTTTATGACATGATATGAAGGGAAGAGAATAGAAAAGATGGAAATCTAAAAGATGAAAGTGAGGGGTGTAGTCGGAGGCATGCTATGAATCAGACTATATCCATTCTTATCAAAGCTCGCAGAACGTTAAATGTTAATCAGATCTTGAATGCAGTTTCTAGGTTAAAACAGCATTTCATAGTTTTGATCGTCATTTATATTGGTTTTCATGGCATTATACTGAATAAAATACCGCATCTCAGTCACTCAGCAAGCCGCTGAAATTAGTCTGACAGTGGATAAGAAATGAGCACTGAAGGTGTACCTTCGACAAGTAGGTCAGATTTTACCCAGGAAAGTCAACTATAAATGGAAAGTGTTACTAATAGGTTCCCGCTTTGCCTTTGATTTCGTGTTTGTTGTCAAGTTTGAGGAACCGGGTTGTTTGTTTGAAATCTGTCTGCTCGTCTGTCTGTTTTTTACTCTTTTGATTTATAGCACCATGTTTCTAGACTGTTAGCAATTAAATTGGTGTCTACCGTGTAGTGATGCACCGATCGTAAAATTTTCAATCCTTGCATAGTGCAAAAATCTAATCGAATTAATTGCAGTGTGGTACAAGTGATTAGTGAAAGTCATTAATAAATGGGAGTCAAGAATGCAAATATCCAGCAATACTGATGTATGGTTCATCACTATACTGGTGCAGTGTCATTACAGATTTAAATGATGGTCAAAACTATGTAAATGAAACCCAGTTTGTAGTAATAAATCAGAATGATTCTGCATTAATAAGGGTTAATAATTAATATTTTAACCTAGTGTTTGACCTTGCTGCCCCTCTCACTAAGACGTAAATCCTATAACAGGGCCTAGATTCATTCTAATGTAGACTGATGAGACGATGTCAGAAAATAACATTAAATGCTCTGTAAGGAAGGAATGATCACACATGATTAAAATACAGAAGGTAAATCAGTCTAGTCCGCTGAACTCCCAAAGAGTTTGTGCTCTTTGAAAGTAATGTTTGGTTTGGGATCTGTACCATTAACTTTCTGCCTTTATACTTCCTTCATGTTAGTGCTAATTCTAACTGTACTCTAATTCACTCACTTACCTCCTGTTTGTAGCCTTCGTCTTTCTCCTTTTCTACCTCTTTTCTCTCTCCAGTTTTTCCTAGCATCTCCTTTCACTGTTGGTGTGTTAGTGTCCTTATAACAGAACGTGTTGGCTGTTTGTCCCCTCAGAGCTGACTCTGTATTTATCTGAGGTTGTTAGGCCGTGAACACAAACATCTCCGAGAGCAGATGAGCCTTGAAATTCATTTTGGGAAAAACAAGACATAAAAAGTTCGTCCTTCCTTTTCATTTTCTCTTCTCCTGTTCTCATCTGTACCTCACACTATGTCTGGGTGTCTCTCCATCCATTCACTTGTCCTCCATTTCTTGTTTTGGCAAATGAGAGCGCCTGCTCCCACAGATCCAAGTTTTTTTTGAATGACAGTGACGGCTTTTTATGTCCTCTCCTCTTGTCATACTTACTATGTTTGAAATTGAGAGAGAGACCAGAAGGGAAAGGAAGGAAGAAAAGGATGCACAAGGAAATAATGAGATTGATGGAGAACTCTTGTGGATTGCGGATTCGGGTTTGATACATGGCCAGATTTTAGTTTACACTAAGATGTCAACGCTGGCACTGGGGCTTACTAGTGGAACATTTGAGGTGAAATAAAGGACAACGAGGAAGCCTGGAAGTTAGGGCGGAGACATTATTAAAGGTTTCACATAAAAAAGGGCACTATAGTTCCTATAGTAAAACGGAAACGCCACCCTCACACGGTGCATAACACTGGAAGGGTTGTTTATTGCCTCAGATCGAACGGTGTGCTTCGTGTTAGAGATACGGTGTCTTGGTGCATAAACGCATCACACACACACACACACACACACACACTCATGCTTGCATTTGCACTCATGATAGGCCCTGGCAGTGTTGCCAGCTAACATGTGGGCAGTCTGTCAAGGGGGCTCGAGTGTTGATTAATTCTGAGAATCAACACATGTCAGCTGCTTGTGTTAGCTGAAAGGGGAAAACTGGATGTCTGTTTATGTTTATGAGACGGAGACGTGAAGAGACAAATGACTTATCAGCCACGGAATTATAATATGATCCAATGTAATGGCCCGAATAAAACACCACAGATTCGGATCATTTCTGCGATGACGTTGATAAATTGTTTCCACGAACGCTTTCTAGTTTTGTGGAAATGCTTTCTTTAAATAATGCTTGACTCAAACACACCACAGGTATTCTTACATTTATAGATAGTCTTCTGCACATGGATGTTTTATGTGCAACGAGAGCGCAGGAAAAATAAGCTGAAGTAGCTCTGAATTAGTAAATCTCTTCACATGTGTCTCTAATACAAAATCTGATCCAATCTGATCCTTATATTTATTTTCTGGCTCTCTCAAATAACGTTTAGCCTCCTAAATTCTACACAATTTATTTTTTATGAGCTACTTATTCAAAAATACTGACAGCCCTGATTAAACTATTAAGCTGAAAAGCAATGTTTATTGATATATGAAGAGAGTTAAACTTCAAGAAGGTAACTGATGTGATGTCTTACTTGATCAGCGACTGCGAGGAAAATCATTGCAGTTTTACGGAGAGACACAGTGCAGACTGAAAAGTTATTTGCCGTATTAGGGTTAATTTACTAGCGCAGCTGATCAGATTTTCTGCCAGTATCATTTTAAAGTAAGATTTTTTTTGTGTAATCTTTTCCAGTGACACAGCCTCTCCATGAATATGATCTGGACAACACATGCTAGAATAAACCAGATTATTATTTCAGCCAATACTGATTCATCAAAAGTTAGGGCCTAGTTTGGCCTTTGTACTGGACAGGCGTAATCTGAGGTGAACATGTGGCGTGCTAAATTTATGTGGCGATGCTGACTTCAGATAAAGATGTGACATTAGACATTAGAGAAACATGAAAGGAAGGGGGGAAGTATGCAATGATAACAACACTATCCATTATCTGTGGCAGACTAAAGCGTACAAATCCTAAAAAATAGTTTGTGGAAAAAGTAAAAACGTTCCACCCTCTCTTCTGCATTGCGCCTGGGTCTCTGTTTTCAGACTTTTTTTTAAAGATTAGTCGGCCACACTTTACCGAGTTCCTGCTTTGAACTCTATCCACACTTGATTCTTGCTCCAGGGCTGCGTAAATTTATCAACACCTTAAACGTGACCTTTTAAAATGTCACACTGATAGACATAATGGATTTGTGTATCTTTTGAAGCAACGGTCTCTAATGCCACTGCAGCATATCGTGGTGTGTTTTTCTAATAACTGGAGATCTGACTTTTTTTAAATCATAGTTTGAGAAGTCAGTTTTGATCAGGCTAGACGGTTTCTTCGTGGTTTTGTGTGTCTGTGTTAGCATTCATTTGCTTCTTTGTGGGATGTTTCTGTTTAATTGCTCGTGTTTTTGGTGCTTTGTGAAGATTACACCCTCTTCTCTGCTAAAGGGGTGCCTGCCTAGTTCAAGGTAGCAAGCAGAAGAAAGCAGACAATTAATTCTTCCTTGCAGCCAGGTTGTGAAGTGTGTGTGAGCATGAGCGTGTGTGAATATTTGCACGCCCACTGCCGAGTTCACATGTTTTGACCTCTACGCTGCTAATCACCTGCAGAGAGGGAGAGCCGGAAAATGAGATGGAAGGAGCAGGAGGGAGGTGGGAGATTTTAAAGAGAGATAGGAAGAGAAAATAAAGGGACGAGAGGACTTCACCCTGAGGTGGACAATAAGTAATAAGAGCAGATAGAGAAAGTGCGGGTGAGAGAGAGGCTGGTACGCGATTCATTTGGATGACGAGGGGGTTAGTGCTCGATGGAGGTAAGGAAGATGGACGTAAGAGGGGATTAAGCGCGCAAAACTGATGAACAAGAGATGCATAATAGAGAGAGCAATTCAAAAAGGAAGAAAGAAAAGAACAATGAAGAATTTGGAAAGGAAAAGAGGGAGGGGAAAAATGAGAAAGAGATGGAGAAACCTTAACTGTCAAGATCTCATCTCAGCAAAGTACAGCCTCGGGGGCTCAGCAGCTCCTACTAGTAACACTGGATTAATCACAAGTAGGGGTGCACACACACATTATACAAGTACACATCCATGAGAAGGGCGAAGGTTTATCTACCAGTGCATTAAATGGTATCTGTAGGCTTACTGTACAGCTGACGTGTGTGTGTTTTCGTGTGGATGTGTATTGTATTAACTGACTGACAGACAGAGCTGACCTTGTTTCTTGAAGGCTGAAGACTGCTCTCTGTCAGCACACTTGACTGGTGCGGGATAAAAAAAAACTTAATACTTTTCTTGTACCAACCAAAATCTGTCTAAGTAGCAAGTTGAGAAGCTGTCATGTGTCAGGCCAGATGCACCGTAGTCTTGAGTCCTTATTTTATTGCCATTATTACGTATTGTCTCTGATATTATTTCTGAGTGCGTCTGCTCTGTGGGTTGCATAGCCCTTGCTTTTATCGCCCCTCACGCGTTAAAAGCTGAAATTAATAATAATGAAATGTCCCGTCACAGTACAAATAATTTCCCATGTTTGTATTTAGACATTGAAACAGATGATCTTTCAATTGTCAATCATCAGAAGTAGCGTGAAATTTGCTAACCGCTCATAAATACTACCTTAACCAGATTAACCAAATAGGATTGGCCACTATGTTGAAATCTTCCACCTTGCCACCAACTTCTGGTTGCCAATATATTTGTTGGGTTGCGTGTGCGTCTCTTTTAATTGTTTGTTAATAGCACCATATTAAAGAAATAGCCTAGATTGGGATTATTGTGTGATTTTTGTGACCAAAGTATTTATTCTGATGGGAATAACATTATCGCCACATTATCCTCGGACAAGCCTAATTTTACTGAACTATTACAACATATAAGTGACACCTCAGTCACACTGATTGATGAGCATTAATTTAATAGCTATCCAACACTTATTTGAAAAAAGATGGCGCCTTGGGATTGTTCTCAAATAGGATTTATGAAGTTTCTTTTCAACACCAGTCAGGCCTTGTTTTATAAAGCGCTTTTCTACCTATTGCTACAGTCACATCCACCCAGCACACACCAGTGCCACACACTGGGGGTTCAGTGTCTTGCTCAAGGACGCTTTGGCATGTGGCACATTCCCAGGATCGAACCACTAACCCTCTGGTTCGTGGACAACCCGCTCTACCTACTGAGCCACAGCCGCCCCACTTAGTCGCTTGCATATTATGCCCAAACTCGAGTTGCCAGTTCTGGTCAGTACTTGCTTTAAACTGGCTTTTACAGGTTAATTATTTACGAAGTCAAATTCTCCAGCAGGCAGGTCATACATTAGTAAAATAAAACGATAAACCAGACATGGGAACCACAGATATATTCATCCAATCTCCTGAGTCCTGATTATCAAACTGTGGCTCATATTGAAGCAAGCCTGTAAGCTATTCACGTAGTCGAACTTAAGTCCGCTGCTGCACTCATATTTTTCACACAACACAAATCTTCAATCTTGTTAGTACACTTACTATGTCAGCCCACAGCTCTTTCTTCTGCTGCAGGTGTATTTTCAAAGCCCCTCCTCCACAACTACCTGTAGGAGTCTTACTTCTTCTCTGGGGGGAGGTTAGTGTTGTCTCTCCCTGCTACCTGCTTGATGTTTTCTTGTGTAGAAGGATGAGATCAGAGCCTAGCCACGAAATATTAATGCTTCATACTTTACATGTGGATAAAACCATTTCATACAAATTGGGGAAAAAAATCAATTGTTTGTGATAGCTACATTGTGTGGAAGCAGAAAATGAAATACAACACAATGACCATGTTTACATGGTCTTTAGTACCCCGGTTTTGATCGGGTTTTTGAAGTATCCCGTTTTTGTGTTTGTCCATGTAAACACCATATCCCGAATTCAGAAATCGGGATATGCCCATTTCCCAATTTCAAGAAACACGGTTTTGCTACCTGGAGTACTCCGATAGAAGCCGGGATACTGGAGCATGTATACACCTTTTCCCGATCTCTGACGGCTGCCCACTGTCTGCGCAGGCGCAAGTGACGCCAAGTGACGCACTAGATATACAAACAATATGGCCGCAACGAGAACTCGCTTTTGGAGCGACGAAGAGACAGAATTTTCCCTTAAAGTAATGAAAGAACTAAACATAACGACGTGTTTAGATGGCAGAAAACACAGAAATGCCGACATATTCAAGTGTGTCGCGGAAAAGCTACGTGACGCTGGTTTTCCACCTCGCACCGTTGAACAAGTTAGGTTGCGTTGGAAAACATTGAAAAAGACGTAAAACACCCATGCGCAGATAGGATGCAGTAATCAGAAAACGGGTTTCTGGTATTTATCATGTATACAGGGATATGAATAACCGGGTTTCTCTGTGTTCCATGTAAACACCATATCCCGGATAAGCCTCAAAACCGGGATACTAAAGAACATGTAAACGCAGTTAATGACAGCAGAAATGACCTGTTCTGACATTTAAGTGAGTGAGAGAGACTAAATTTTTACTCATTCACCATCTGCAGTTATTTGTAGTCTTTCGGCAGCAATAATGGTAATAAAAATAAGATGATACAGTGTGGCCAATTTTGTACAGTACATCATGTCAACTTACTCTTAATCCTAGTAGATAGTTCAAGATTTAATGTCAAGTTTTAATTTTTTTGTAATAGTTTTTTTTAAGGCTCCTTTTTCGACACATATCATGATTTGAAACCTTCTTTACTTATGTAGTAACTAGGGCCGGGACTCGATTAAAAAAATTAATCTAATTAATTAGAGGCTTTGTAATTAATTAATCGAAATTAATCGCATTTTAATCGCATATAAATATCTGACCTGAGAACAGTGAGAAGTAATTTTTTTCATATGGATTTTTAGTATACCATTGAATAATGACTAAATTTCCCATCCACGGGGCCAACCAAAGCGGTCTCATCAGCTTCTTCTTTGATGTTCACTGTGGTTTGTTGTTGTCTGAAGTAATGAACAGTGTTGCCAACTCTTCAGGAAAGGAAAGTAGCTATTGGCTGTCCTAAAAGTCGCCAGAAGTCGCTAAATGACGTCATCGGCTAATTTGCATAATTTACCTTTTGGATGTAATTGTGATGGACGCTGTATTATTAACGCGCCTCCTTTATCAGGGCTTGGTATTGGCAAAATGACTCTAAAGAGACACTTTGGCACAGTAACTTAAGTTTGTTTTTTTTTTTTTGTTTTTTTTCTTCTTAAGTTTGGTTTAGTTTCTAGCCTACAAGTCACAGGCACAGAAGAACATGAGCATTTTTTGCCATAACTAGAATATTTTTAACATTTTTTGAACAAACGGTTTTTACTTGACAAAATTAACAATCTAAATGGATTATTATTTTATTATTTATTTTAGTGTGACAGTGAAGAAACATTTACATCCCGCTCTGTAAACCAGGGCGCGATCAGCGGCAGCTTTGCGCATGCGTCATTCGTTTGCAGTCTGGACGCGGTGGCGTGGTTCTCCCCGCTCTGACCGCTGCTGCGCGGGGCTACTGTGAGACTGACCGCCTGTGAGTGCTTTGGGATGGGAGAGGGGCTCACGGCAGCACCCGCTGCTTGTTGAGGACACTGGTAATGAACGTAATGAACGCTAGTTGGTGCTCCAGTATAATCGGTCCGCCGAAACTCATCCAGTGAGAAACGTTCCGCGGTGCAAAAATAAGTGTGATTAAAATGCGTTAAAAAAAATTAACGCGTTATTTTTGTGTAATTAATTAATCTTAATTAACGCGTTAAAGTCCCGGCCCTAGTAGTAACACATTTTTTTTCCCTGTCACTGACCGTGGCACTGTACCTGCAGAGAAGACAAACCATTCCAAAACACACTTGAATACTTCGCTGCCTAGAAGTGTGTGTACCTGTCGAGGCTTTGTATTGTTTGTTTCCTGACCCTCAACACCATTTGGGGCAGGAGAACATTTATCTAACACCGTAGACACGCAAAGAGGGTAAAGAAGAAACGGTCAGCCAGAAAAGGAAATGGAGGCATTGTTGATTGTTGTGATATTTCAGACTAGACGATCGTTCGCTTTGGACCAATTGAGAGTGGAGATTAAGGTTTTTGTTTTCCTTTGCCATGCTGTCCCTTAGTTTGCTCAAATGTCTACTGTCGGTATACTTACAGTTTTATCTTTTCTGATGTTGTCCTCACTACTCAATTTTTTATTGCTCTTCCATTTACAGCTCACTTCTGTACATTCTTTTTTACTGTCTGTCTGTCTGCTCCTTTAACATTGCTTTTATCTTTGCTCTCTTACTGATATTTCATCTCTATCTCTTTGATTATGTGTGTACACATGTGTGTGTGTGTATACTACCTAGTTATTACTGAGTGCCACTTCTGTTGAAACGTCCTACAGTCTGTTGGAGTGCAAGCTGAAAGAGATCCTCGACTGCAGTGGCGAAGGGGACGCGGCTCCACTCCTCGCCGGCAAAAGTCACATTGTCACAAAAGACTTTGAAGTTATAAGTAATGTGTCCTGTCTTTGATTTTCCTCACTTCTGCTCGCGTTTAATTGGCTTGGCGGTGTCCCTTAGTGTGTGTGTGTGTGAATTTAAGAAAAAAAGTGCCATATCCCACAACCTAAAAATAAAAGCGAGAGGATTTAAGCAGACCTGTCGAAGCGCATTTGGCCCTCAAAGGAGATCTAGGTGTGTATTTGTGTGTGTGTGTGTTTGTGTGTGCAGAAGAGTTCCCTCTGTATGAAGGATTGTGTATGTGAGTGTGTGTTCGTGACAGTACAGATCCTGGTGGTAAATCTGTGTGCGTTTGGAGAGGAGGGATCTTTCCGCTGCCTGTGATTTCTGTCTTGAAGTTAACTGACATATTTGAATAATGTAGTCTATTTTAATGAAAATCCCCCCCCTGCCAATTAATTACTTAGTGTGTGCCCACATTCTTTACATAAAAGTAGATTCACCTGTTCGTTGTGTTAGGTTGGATTTCACAATCAGGTCTGTGTCTATTTTTTTAGTACATGAATCTGTATTTCTTGGTTTCTGGCCTCCTTCATTCGATCTTGCCTTCCTGCCTTCAGCTTTTCATTGAGGTGCTGACTGTCCAGAAATGATGTTGCTCTGTTTTCTGTCGGTCGGTCACAGGAAACATGACCGGTTTGTACTTCGAGTAAAGGGCCTTTATGTTTTTTTAAGGAAAGGACAACTAATGCACACAATTCAAAAAAGAACAACAGAAGACTAGTACAGTACTGTGAGTCTTCCAGGGAGGCCAGATAAGGAAAACACATTCAGAATCGCGGCTGATACATAAAATACAGAATATGGAAAGAGGTTTTGGGAGTTTAAGTAGGATGCAGTAAAACAAAAGGCTAATCTAATAAGCAATCCCTCAATTTATTTGCTTGGTTTCGTTTAAGGAATCTCTATTTTATGTTACGTTTGCATAAAATGGCACCAAAATTGGTTCTAAATAATTTGGTCATGCTTGTTTTTTCCTCCTGTGTTATTATCTGTAAAGTTTAGCGCAGTTGGAGCTTGTAAATTACATTGTGTGAATAATTATCTCTGTCCTCCACCTTATGGTGTCTTCATAATTAACTTTTTCAGCTGAGCACCTATGTGGCCCTTTTATCTTAGTTATTTTATATTGTAATGATTGCATTGTTTATCTTTATCTCTGCCGGCCAAAGCCCAATAATAAGATCCTAGTTTATTTTCATTCCATCTGGATGATAAGTAGCCATTAACTAATAATCAAAATGAAAACATCAGCTGCTTCAGTCACTATTAAAAAATCGTAAGAAGGTCAATAGCAGAGTTAATGCCAAATTATGGAAAAAGTTGTATTGGTTTTCTTCCAGTTTTTAAAATATATTTATTTATTTTTAAATCTATCACAAGGCTGCGATGAGTCAGAATTGTAATGTTTTATTTAACTAATGCCTAGTAAAGTCAGTATTTCTCTTCCTTACAATCATCTATTTGGTATTACGATCACTGAGAGCTTGTTATCGATCAGCGCATTCTCTTGAAGAATAGACAATTATTATAGTTAAAATGTACGTTTTGTCCAGTGTGCATGTCAAATCGTGTATGATTCTGTCCTTAGAGTTGTAGAGTATATTGTATGTGCAGCAGTGAGCAGGTGTGCATGAGGTCGGAAGCTGCCTTCAAGGTTTGTGTGTGTGTGTGTGCAGAGGCTACTCAATTAGCCTGGACCTCCATCAGATATGGGACTGTAGCTTTGCCTTGAAAGCACCTATCAGGTAACACATGCGCTGCCCCACACACACACACACACACACAAACATCTTGCATATGAGCTAGCAGGTGCTGAGGCTTAGCTAATTGAAGAGAGCTCATTGATTGTCTGGTTATCTGAGATAGGAAGTGCTTGGAAATCTATAGCCACTGGCCGCAGGGAGAGGATGATGGCATGCCTGTGTGTGTGTGTGTGTGTGTGTGTGTGGCAGACGGACAGGTTTGTGGGATTTTGGACTTTGACAGAAAGACAGTAGTGGGCTGAGTGTGTGTGTGTGTGTTTCTGCTTTCCTAGTAATTGATTTCAAGTCTTGTTTTTCAACGAAGGATCTTGGCGTGCACAACATGTATTAGCTCTACTGATAATAGGCACCTGTGCCAGTTTAGGAGGGTTTCTGTGCAAGGATGCATATATATATATATATATGTATAAAAAAAAAAAAATAAAAATCATTAAAATGCTGTCACATTATACAGTAGTTCTTAACCACAGTGTCCGTTCATGGTCATTCGTGTTCTCAATCCCTCAATCAATTCCCAAACAGGGTTTTAAAATATTTTTCAAACCAATTTGTGTGTGAACTTTTCAAATTAAAAGTACTTTATGGTAATGAGGTGGCAACAGCTTGGATCCAGAGACCATCTGGTGAAAATGGGAAAACTGATCAGTAACACCCTCTGCTTTCTTAACAACAGTTTTAATATGCTCCTGTTCAGTGCAACTTCTGCACTAGGCAACAATTAAATTGCTGAGGGTGTTCAGAGCAAGTCCTGTCAAAATATGGACCTCTATTAATGTGATACAAATCTTTTTTCTTTATTAATTGTGGATTAAAACTGATTATGATGGCTAAATCTTCAGCTAACCTGTTTAAGGACACTTCAGCAGGCCGTCTTACTGCCCTCATTGAAGAGTGACAGCAGCACAATACACAGTTGCTTTTAGATAATCCTATTTCTTTATCCCCAAGGGAAGTAAAAATTTAATCTTGTTGTCCTGGGACAGAGTCTCAATGGAAAGCATGTCTAGTCTTGTGGGAACCCACCAGATTTAGGTCTATGCTCCATTTTGAAATCCATTTCAAGAGCTTTGCCACGTTTGCTTGGAACAAATCTACATTTTCTCTCCTTGTATGTTTCTAAAATGGCTCCTTAGCATTGGTGTTCTTTAACAGCATTGCGTGTTGTTAATCGCACACAGATTTTTTACGCCCTGTCCTCTCTCTGTATTATGTGAGTCAGTCCACAGTGCTGCCTTTTTCTTTTTTTTTTCCTCTCGTCTGAAGAAGACACGATGTAAAACCCGCTGGAGGGAACTTCCTCCTTCCTGTTTGGTGACACCATGAAAACATTCACAGCAGGACAGATACACAAACAGAAACTCTCTCTCTCTCTCACACAGACACACACACACACACCTACCCCCAATAGCTCAGAGACCGATAAAAGAGCATCTCTGTTTAAGTATCTGGGGTGTGTGTGTGTGTGTGTGCGCACGGGTGGTGAGCTATACTGATGGGAACAAGGGCTGGGAGTAAATGAACTGGGGGGTGATGAGAAGCATCCCTCTGCAGATGAGGACAGATTGTTTTCCCAATAAAAAAAAAAACAAAACAGAACACTCTTTCTCTTTCTCTCAGTTACACTCTGGGAGACGGAAACAGACTTTGAGGGTCAGCTGTGGGAGAGCGACGACTGCAGTGCATTTGTTTATCTGAAACATGTTTCTTATTCTAAAGAGAGAAAGTGGTTCAGTTTGACTCACGCACGCTTAGAATTCTTTATTTAAATTAGCTCGTTAAATGTATTGACAGTGCCTAGCGTCCAAACGGTTTGCAGACAGCGTGCAAACACACATATTCATGAACATCCACCATTATCACAGAAACCCATATAGTTGTATTATTACTCAGATGATCCATATCTCCTAAGGAAGACATTGACTCTGGTTATCTCCCTCCTTCAGCATGCGAGTGGTCAGACATATATGTGTGTGTGTGTGTTTAATATGCAGGATGTGGTCTACAGCGTTAATCCATTCTGTGGCCTCTGTGGATTCAGATAATTCTCTGTTACATACAAACACATGCGCTCGCTGCTGACCTGCATACTGAAGCACATGCATATGGTGGTCTCAGTGGCCATGATTACATTCTCCTCCCTCTGCCTTTCCTCTTTGCAGGGGTCAGAATACATGATCTCATCCTCCTAACGGATCTTTAATCAATGTATTGATCAGTATCTTTAAGTGAGAAAGTGATACATTACACAGTGAATAACAGTTTGTGGATCCTCACTCTATTTACAGGACATATCTGTTTGCACAAAAATGACACAGTGATACAGGCACTGTTAAACCTATCCAACTGACAAGATTACAAGTTCTTATTCCCGAAAATCTGCTTGAAGGAGGCAGCATTTGTGTGAGTGCAGGTGCACAGGGCACTCAGGATGTGAAGACAGTAAGGGATTATGAAGAATCCATTATCTGCATTATCGGTGGGTCACATCAGGTCCTCTCCTCACCTTAAAAGCAGCACTCTCCACTGCATGGCATCATGACGTTTCCGTAATGATGTCCAGAATCTGGCGAAGCTTCTCCTGAGAGGAAATTAATATTCTCAAACAGGAGGCGGGCTGAGAGTCACAGCTAGAGATGTAAAGCGATGTGAACAAGAGCTGAATATGTGCTCATATTGAAAATCTGGTGCTGCACTCTTGTGGAACGATAAAGCTACAAAGCAGTCTTAAATGACAATCAACATTTGGGAACGTACAACGAAATAAGTTTTGAGAGCGAGCAAGGGCAGAATTTCAAAAGATGTTATGAGGACATGAGAGGGACGGCGTCTCTGGATCATAGCGAGCAGCAGGAGCTTCCTTTGCTCAATAGCTTCAAAGTTATGCTCTCTCACTTTTGTCAGTTTGATCATGCAAATTGAAACTGAGAGCTGAGTAAACAGCAGCACCCCCTGGTTGGGTGTGTACATGAGTGTCTCAGTGCTTGTACTGTACTAATGCCTCTGGTCCTGAGTATATGTGCTGTAGGTCAGTGTGTTCTTGTTCCTGTTATCCTTAGTAGACTGAATATCAACTTTTGCAAGAAAAACTTTGTGAAATGCGGTTGATACAGAGATATTTAGTGCATTCAGGGACTGAGTATGTTTGGTTGTCGTCCTTTCCTTGAATAGGTTTTGATTGTCTTTGGGCCAACATTGGTCTGTTTGCTGGTGTGAGCATGTGACCCACTGACCAACGTGATTCAGGAGCAAGTGTTTGTAGCTCTTTCTTCCGTTCCAGCTAAATCCTATGTATTCTGATTTCCCATTTTAAAGGACTGTAAAGATGACTGCCACCTGCTGGTATCAAGAATTATTTCCTTTCACATGGGCGCTAAACGTTATATGCTAGTTGGCCATTGACTGTAGTCTTTGTGGTGCTTTCAGTAGGCGACGTCGCAGTTGCATCACATTGGCAGTAGCTTTTTGGTGTTGGTTTGTTGTATCCATAGCTTTAGGTTGTGTCCAGAACATGCTTATACAAAGCAGAAGTGCCAAAGTTTTCCTTGTAGAAGTTAAAGCCTCTCAACTCTTTGTCCTGTTCTTCCAAAGGGCATGTCTTTTCATTTTAAAGTTGAGGCAGTTGAAATGATCTTTGCTAACATCTGTTTTTCTCCAAAATGCCTTATAAAAAAAAACATCACTATTATCACTATTGAAGGGTAGAATAACCAGGTTGTATTGTATGTGGTTTGGTGTGTATCCAGGCATTGCTAACCAGAGGCAGTATTGATATTTATATCATGACATCCTGCCAAATTGTGGAAGCGTTTTTCCAAATGGGGAACCTTTCTTCTACGTGTTCCCACAGTACAGTCTCCTGGCAAAGGCAATTGTACACGAAGCATTTGATCCCTGTAAACTCCTGTTTCAGTGCTATTGAGAACATACTGAAATGCCCAGTCATGCTGCCCATTGACATCAAACAGAAAAAGACCTCAGTCTCCCAAACATTGCTGCTTTTCTAAAGCTACAGCTGTCAGTTTAAATAAAGTTGAAGCAGTTTTTTTGGTTTTCTTTCTTAGTTCCTGCTTTCGAGGATGTTGTACTCTCACTTTCTCACATTCATATTTTATTACTCCATCAAATATAAATGTGGTTTTGAGACATTTGCTACGTCCACAAACTTTGCCAGTACAATTGTAGTACCAAATCAGTGTCAGTCATTCAGCATGTGTTACACCCTCCAACTTTTTATATAGAATCAGGATTTTTTTTATTGGACGAGAATGTTGATTTTTGCACCAATATATATGCATACCTTGTGGGAAGTTTCCAGAAGTCTGTGTATATGGTAGCACACCATATCCCATATTCAGTTACATTGGCTTTTATTAATCCTGGTGACAATAGACTGGCTGCTGAAGCAGCTCCACGTTAATGGCAGTCGCCATTTCTTCATTGCTGCTGGCTATGATTTTACACTTTTATAAGGCGTCCACAGACAACCGTATCCCATCCTGTTGCGTACAGTTTCTTTAATACCTTCTTGGAGTTTGGGAATAATTTATGCTTTTTTTTTACAAGATATCGTCGTAAAATATTCAATTAGATTTGCTTGAATGGCTGTAGACACCCCACTCCAGATTGTTTGTCGAATAATGAGTTTCCAGTTTTGCCTTCTTCATGTTCATGTTCATGCTTTCTATATTATTTTTATTTTTCCAGTATGCAATTAGATGTGTTTATAGAGGCGCACACCGCTGCCAACTTTGCCAGCTTTCCACTGCCAATGTGTCGGAGCCAATTTTTTGTAATTGCCATTCCCGGACGTCTTTGAAAACAGCTTTATTAGATTTTTTTTTCACTTTATATGATTTTACTTTATCAAATATACAATTAGAGGGGTTTGTTACACGCTTACAGGCTCAGTACTGGCAAGTATGTTACAACACTGTGCCAGTCTAATGGTGCCAGCCGTTTGTCTGTGGTTTCTCTCTGGACTCATGAAAGGATTTGTTCTGCTTTATCACTTCACATGGTTTGGCCCAATCAAATATGTGCATCTCCCATGTGCTAATATGGTGCTTTTTATGCCTTTTGTTTCCCCTCTATAATCTTTGCTCTTCTCTTCGGGAGAAACATTTGTCAATTTTTATTCCTCTGCACCAGTCTCAGCTGTGGTACTACGTGGAACTATTAGAATATTTGTTTATACACCCATGTATCCCGTTATTGTAAAGAAATTATCTCAGGAACACCACAGTGGAATTTCTTCAGATTTGGTGCAATCTTTCACATGGACTCAAAGATGAACTGATTACATTTTGTTGGTCCTAGGTCACATGTCCATTCAATTTTAGTGAACGTGATGGATATCATAGGAACACCTTCTTCATATTTGCAAAAATGTTCACCTGGACTTGAGGGTGAACTGGTGGTGAATCATTTGAGGTCACTGTGACTTCAAAATCTCATGAACACCTTGAGTGAATTCCTTCAAATTTCCCACAAAATATCCACTTGGGGTCAGGGATGAACAGAATTTATTTTGGTGGTCAAGGTCACTACAACCTCATCTCATAATGTTCTGCAAAAGCACTGACTGATTCCTTCAAGCTCTTTAACCATATGTAAAATACATGAGATAGGCTTGAATGAATACCCAATTTATAGTTTTAGGATTGCTCTACTCATTACTGGATAAAAAAGGTAAAAGGTTTCTGAAAGCATAATGTCATACTAAATGGTTCACATATTAAAGTTCAACATCTTCCACAAGTTAGTGAGAATGGCAGTGGAAAAAGCCATTGCGCAGGCTCTAACTTGGTAACCTTACCTGGTGACATTTAAGGCATTTAAAGTAATTGTCAGAATCGGGGAACAACTTTGAGGAAAGCATTTAAGTTAATGAGACCATGAGACAGAAACAGTGTTCGCTCCATGTATGCAGAATACATTTTCTCTCCTATGCTCTTTCTGTCTCCTTCCTCGTCGTCCACCTTTTTTCATGAGGTAATTAAAACTGTCCCCTGTGAAGCTCAAGAACTGCTGCAGAGAGGGACCGGTAGATCCTGTGAGAGACCCTTCTCTCTAGTAGATCAATTTGTGGTTGACATAAAATTGTCTATATTTAGCTTGATGGCAGAACATGGCTTTGATCAAGTTGGCGAAAGAGGGAGTGGTGGTTACTGTGTTCGTTCTGTGCCTATTTAATCATTTGGTGTTTAATTAATGCCCCTGTGAACCTGCAGATTAAGCCACCAATGTCCACCAATATGTTTTGCAGCTTAACAGATTTACATTTCCTGTGTGTGTGTGTGTCTGTGTGTGACCGAATGCCAACTGTTTACTCTCTGTGGTGTTCCCCCTGTATCAGCGCTGCACTTCCTGTGTCACACCCTGAAGGCATTGTGCCAAAGAGATATCCTGCTATTGCCAGCTCGGTGACCAGTCGCTTATTGGTCATTCACCACAGGGTAGTCCCAAAATTTGTAGAGCACACACACACACGCACCCATACACACACAGATTTGTTTGTTCAAATCACTCAGAAAGCTCATAGAGGCCATATTTTCTTCCTTTAGGAATGAATATATATATATGTGTGTGGGTGCACTGTGGTTTTGTTATACTGCAGTGCAGCTGTTGTGTTGTCACGATGTGTGTCTGTGTTGGCGAGAATTCATCCCCTATACACTGTAATTGTCTTTCCAATAAGGATACTATCTGATACGTGGTGTTGTGTAGTATGTGTGTGATTGCGTGCTCCACTCATGTAAAACCTCTTCACACCAATTGTAAATAAGAGAAAAATCCAATACGAATATCGGCTTCAATACCCCTCTCTTCAGCGGCGAGAGGAGAAAACAAACAAATAAAAATAAAGGCAAAACAAGAGCCAATGCATCCTAATGTCTGCCCCGAGTAGCCGACAAACACTCACACCCACACACACACACGCGCACATACACGCTCATTCCCTCTCTCATTCCCTCTTGTCTGTCAGCCTGCCGGCAGAAGTGTTTGTCTGCAAAGGAAATGGAATTTGATGATGAAAGTACCCTTGAAGTGGAGACGCACACACACACACACACACATACACAAACAGACACACACACAGCTCCTAAATTTCACTGACATGGCAATATGACAGAAAATATGTTTTTTCCTCTGCGTGGCGGCAGTCATCAGCGCCTGTGCTCTCAGAGAGGTGAGTGATGGAAGGATAGAAATGCTGGTGGAAGGAGAGATGCCGCTGCTGCTGCTGCTGCTGCAGCTGTGAGGAGAGAGATTGAAACGGAGAGAAAAGGTACCAGCAGGGGGAAGACAGGTGTTAAGTGGAATAAATAGAGTGGTCTGACAGCAAAAGAACTCGGGACGGGAAATTGGTGAGGTCAAGAGGATTGGGGAAATGTTTAAAGAAAGGAGGAATGCATCTTCATTGAGGAAAGGAACAGCAGAGATGAAGGGTGTGAGATGACGCAGGTGTTTTAAAGGAAAAGCTATAGAGAGAAAGTATTACAGTGGCTTTACTGGAGTGTAGCAAATGGAAAGAAATGCTGCCTTAGCACTTAATGCAAAACTCTCAAAAAAAAAAAAAAGTACTTGGATCTACAATGTAAGAAGTATACAAATGTTTTCTGTCACAAAACACCTGAGAAAGAATATGAGAATGTAGCACTGATTAGGTTTAGAGAGCAAAATGCCACCAGCTAAATGTTGGCTTGTCATCGCCTGGAAAGATTGGATTTCGGTCTAAATACATTGTTCACATTAAAATTAACTAAAACTTTCTCTAAAAGTACACCTAAATATCCATCAGGAAAAAAATAAAAAACTTTATTTTATTGTTAATTTGCTGACTTACGTGGTTTTTCATCGCCCTTGTAAGTATATACTGTATTGGCAAGATTTTTATGAAATGCTTATGCCACATTTTTGTGTGCTTTGTGTATATCCCCACAGATTAAGCCTAAAGATAAAAGACTAGAATAAGGTTAGGCAATTCAAAGATAGCATGCCTCTAGGGCAACAATGAGACACCCCGCTTAGATCACCAAGTGACAGACTCCCTCACTTGCATGTCAAGATCAAGATCAAACTGCAAAGCGGGCAAGGTGATGTCCAAGATACGGCTGAAACCTTGAGGCAGCTAAGATTTATTTATAGCTCAAGTTGTTGTATGTTGCTCAATTTGTTTCTGAAAAGCTCACTCTGTTCATCATCTTTAGCCCCCCCCCCCTCCTCCCCTAATATGAGCTATTTTGATCAGTAAAGCAACTTCAGTGTTCACCCGATATGGTCGAAGGCTCTAAAACAGAAGGCTATTATAAGATGTAATAAGAGTGTTACTGGAGAGAGGATAACACGAAGCTAACCTCTTGGGGCAATAAAGTATTCGAGTTAGAGAGGAGAGGACGAGAGAAGAGAGGGGGAAGAGACACTAACCCAAAGAAAGAGATGGATGATGAAAGAGAGCAACACACACACACACACACACACACAAGCTTGCAGGGGACAGGAGTTGTTATTTTGTACTCGATCATAACACTGTGTACTGGCCCCTGGCTTCGCCTAACTCTCCACAGACGCATGTGTTTATCTTCTGTCTCTGTCCCTTTATCCCTCCATCCACCTCTTTAGGACCATATGCATCTCTTTTATCTAAGCCTTTTCTTCCTCTCCCTCTCATCCTTAATCTCTTTTCCTCCTTCAGTCCTATGGCAATCAATAACCGTACACAAAAAACACATTTTCAAAATATACATACAAGATGCTGCGCTCCCCTCTTTTGCAAATCGTTAAAGGGTCGTGTAAAACCTTGAATTTGACTACATCTCCTAATTTGTGATCTATATAGATTTATAATAATAAGAGAAATCAATAGGCAGTCACCTGGATTGACCTCTTCAAATAAGATGACCTCAGCATATCGCTGCAACCCTCCTCGTATCAAACTGAGTATATGATGCAGCTGTTGGCCTTTTCATCAATAACAGTATCAGCAGGCATGTTTCCGCCAGGTCTCCCAATTATGAGTGTCGGCTTCAATTAGCTGGGACAACACACTTATTGATCAGAGTCCGCTGGCTGTTTACAGTCATCCTCCTTCCTTTGCCATCCTCCTGCTCAGAGGTCAATCGACAAGCCTTACTGCAGCCTGAATCAGACGTGTAAGCAGTGATGTTTCACTTAACATTTTCTCTTACCGCCATCATCAGGTCCACGTTTCCAAGTCCAATACTTTGTAACCGGATAAAACAGTCTGTCTAAGTGAAAGGTTGTTATACTTATTACAAAATGTCAACATATATGATTGTCAGCATGATGCTCAAATATTCTACCTTCTTCTCATTGCAAGCATGTTAGCATGCTCATGCTAGCATTTAGGTCATCAAGCATTGCTATTCATAAATATGATCTTACTAGTGTGGCTGTTGGAAAAATCTGTGTCATTTGGTCTTTTTAGATTCACCATCACAACCATCTAGTACTTTCGTAACCCTAACCCTGACCCTAACCTCGTCCTGACATTAACCCATTTAGGCCTAAATGCTCTTCTGTAAACCCCCTCTCAAAACCTGAGGTTTTTCAAAATATGTCAACGCTTACTAAAACCTTGATTTGTCAGGCTCTGTAGCAGATAAAAAACATGAGATAAAAAGCATTTGACAGCTTACTTCTTTGGCTTTCAACTTGACTGACTTGCTAGGGCATAATCTTCAAATGCATTTTTTAAAAAAATCAATAAACAAACATTTTTAAAATTTTGAAAATCAGTAAAGATCTATTTTTCCAATTACTTCGTCAATATCACTTCCTTCACTTGAGTCAGCCGTGACGGATCGCTAGCACGGTGTTTAAAATTTTCGACCAAAACATACTCCACGTGTAGGCTTATTTCGACCAATCACAAAGCGTTTTATTAGTCACATGAGTTTAAAAAAAATCCCTAAGCATCTCTGTCACTCACCCCAAGAATATTTCAGCCAATCACAGTGCATATAATTGGCCATGTGCCTCGAAAAAGACGACAACGCTCAAAATGACACGTTTGCCGGCCTTAATGGTAATTACGCATAGATGCGTGATCCGGTCTTAAAGGTAAACACGCACAGATGCGTGATCCGGTCTGAATGGGTTAAGCAGTGACTCACAAATCAGTGGTTTTCCATTTGGGGATGCTTTTGTCCCTAACTGCACCTTCCGTGGGGCGGCAAGAAGGTTCTGGGTTTGAATCCACCTGCAGACTGGAGACTTTATGACTGGGTTCTCCCCGGGTACTCCGGCGTCCTCCCACCGTCCAAAGGCATGCTCGTTAGGTTAATAGGTGATTCTAAATTGGCCGTAGGTTTGAATGTGGTTGTCTGTCTTTCTGTGTTAGCCCTCCAATAGACCTGTCCAGAGTGTACCCCGCCTCTCACCCAGTGACAGCTGGGATAGGCTCCAGCCCCCCCACAACAAGCGGTTACAGAAAATGAATGAATGCACCTCTCTTCCCCAATCAACCGGTCTTGACTGTAGTGTTTCGAAATATGAAATGGAAAATTGGGCCACTGATCTTGATTTTTAATCTGTCTCGTTAGTCTCACCAGGAAGTAAGCTACTTGTTCGTGTCTTGGGATTGTTGAACCATTAACAGTCTCTTTGTTATTGCTGCCACTGGATGTGTGCCATTGAATTATTTTATAGTGAAAGACCCTGAGATTTCTCAAACAAGTTCCGGTTTCTGTCCCAGAACAGTGCCTTGTATTAAATTTAATGCAATACTGTAAATTAAGAAGTACAAGAGCCATTAACAGTTGAAAATGTTGAGGACTTGACCCACTTTAAGATCTCAATTCTGATCATGAGATAGGAATCTGAGTGTCCTAGTTTTTCTGGTGTGTCCTACACTAGCGTCAGACAATTCAGCATGTTGAATCAGAGATGGAACGAGCTGGTTCAGCAGATTCAGCTCCATTTGTGGTTTCCCGGTGTTTCATGCAGGTAGTATATGTACACTGGCCGTTGGCTATAGCCTTTATATGTTCAAGTGCAGCTTTTTGACTCAGACACGGGCAACGTGCAAAGACATCACTGCATCCTGTAGTTCTTTGAAGTTGGTTTGGTGTGTCCTTACCTTTAGAATTAAGGGATAATGTAGAGGAAGGAAGTGGAGCTCCAGGGACGGCAAGCGGACTTTGAGGAGACTATGAACCAAAGAACATCGATGAACTTTAATCTTTATGTCTCCGTCTTCTAGCACCACCTGTGTACTCGAACTTTTGCAAACACTGACTCACAAAGCTTACAAACACTCACATGTGCTACACACTTTGGTCCCCCTTTCTTCCACACTGTGCTATCTCTCCAGAGGTCAGTAACATCCTGCAGTCCTCTCCAGATCAATAGGTCATGTCATTATGCTTCTGGTGGAGTTCCAACCACGACCCAGTGCAACCTCTGAGGAGTATCTCTGCACACTAATGACCACAGACACACATACACTGTCTGAGGCCATAGTTTGTCAGGTAGGAACTTTTTTTTTTCCTTTTTTAATGCGCATTTCTCTGTGGGATTTTGTAATGGGTCGTCTCACACACACCTAAAAGAACAGTCTTACTTCACTGAGACCATTTTCACCTTTTATCGCATGCAACTCTGGAGGAGTTGTTGGTGTTAGCAGCTCTGGGAATGCACTGGCTACATCTGTTAGACTTTTCTCAAAATGTCTGCGTACAGTGCATACATAATTTAAAGAAATTTCAGTCCGTGTAAGGCTTTTAAATACGTTTGCAAATTGTCATAAATGGTTGACTCGCCCTGCTAAACTACTCTGCAGACTTTAATCTACGTTTACATTTATTTTTAGAGCAGCCACTGCACCTAAAGCAGACAGTTCAGTCTAGCATGGATGGAAATGAGAAAGAAATGGCATCAATGAATTTCTCGCTTGGTGACGTACGACGGCAAACCCCTAATTTTGGGCTAAGTCACGACTCGAAGCTAATTAGCGCCGTCTGATACGACCTCTTGTTTGTAATTTCTGATGATCAGCGCGAGCCAAAAGTGAGAAGCTGCTACCTGAATGTTTTATACAGTGAGCTTTGTTAATAAGAGAGTCACATCTCAAGAGTCATTTGCACTGATGCACTTTGAATAATGTGTTGTTTTTCGCACGTTATAAATTTCGCTTGCATATGTGAATGAATGTGTTCGCACTTCAGAGCCCTGAAATATCTCATTTGAAATGTTATATAAATATCAGTGGCATAAAAGTAAATCTTAATAATAGTCGTCTGTCGTGGGGAACTGTGAGTTGATTTTATTTAGTAATTAATGAGTGGAAAACACATTTCTTCTTCGATGAGTTTAGGACTGTAAGTGTATGAATATTGGACTGAAAAACTTCCAATTTCCACAATGGGGGAAAAAAGGGTCTTTCTTGTAAGAGTGGAAATATTCTGGTTAAAATGTAAAAACTCTTTTGTTGGCATACCAATCCTTGACATTCAGGCCATTTCTTGAATGAGGAAGAGGGAAAGAGGGTGTGTTTAATGTCTACATGTTTGGCCTCAAGAAAGAAAGAGGAAAAAAGGCCAGAGACAAAAAAAAATGGACATCTTGGACAGGCAACGGTAGCAGCCTGCAACGCAGCGAGGTCATGCGTGACGTGCCACTGTGTATTGTGAGCCGTCCAAGGATGTTTTGCTTCTTAAAAGGTGTTTTAGCCCCTTCCCTGGAGCGGAGGGAAGTTAGAGGGGTTTCTGCTGGGGAAATCACCAGCCAGGCTGAACTAATGGCCCCTGACAGGGAGGAAAGAGGCTGAGAGGAGTTAAGAGATGTTGTGAACGGGTTGCGAGGGGGTGAAGGGAGGCAAAAAAAAAAAAAAAACGGGGTAGGGATGGGTGGTCGGGTGGGAGAGGAAACTGGATAGACCATGAGGTTGAATGGATGATATGAGAGATTGTGCAAAGTGAGTTTGAGATAGTTTGAGAGATCGACAGAAACATAGATCTAGTAAAAAGAATTGGAGTTAGAAGATTTTTGTGTGAGTGAAGTGGTTAGTTTGGCAGTTTGTTACCAGAGATGGGGCTAAGAGGATTTGTGTTGGAGAGACACTTAGAGAAAGTTTCAGTCACTGAAATTCCAAGACGGATTTTGCATCTTGTAGTGTCAAGCCTCAGCATGCCTGAAGAAACAGGACCGAAACCAGTCCACCCCACTGCGTTCCTCGCCTTACTTGACTACATCTCTCGATGTCTCTGCCTGTAGCCTTACTCCACGGCTCTGTTTTTATCTTCCCTCCACAGTCTTGTTGTCTTTTTGTCTTGTATTTGCCTTCAGCTGCAACACCAAAATAAGCACATTATCAGGGGGGCTGGTTGATGGTGCTGAGCAAGTCGTCTCTCACTTTTTATATCTTTTCCTTCATGTGAACTTTTTTTATTTTTTTATTTCTCCGTTGCCGTCTTCATAAGCCTCCCTCTGCTTTGGGATCTCACGTTTTCTGCTCTATGCAGATTTCTTTTTCCACTGCGTTTGACAGTCAGCTCTGATGACACAGCAACCCCTGATCTGCCTCGAGGCCCAAGGGGCATTGTACTGCATGTTTGTGTGTGTTGGAGGGAAAGAAGAATGTCTATCCTTTTCAAACACGTAGTTTGTGTATGTGCGACAGTCAGAGACTCTGCTTCTTGTCACATCACTGACGTCACTGTGTCATTGGGTCAGCTCAACTCACCACCACAAATACTGCTGCACCAGATTTATCAACCCAGGGAGTCTTAAGTAAGTGCTGCAATTGCTAAAATGGTTTTATACTCAAAGCATGAGGAGCTTCTTTTTTATAAGAATGGCTTTTAATGTGAAATCAGCGTGTCACCTCCTGTTATTAGTGTCTTTAGCACTAAAAAGCACTTTGTAAATAAAATATAATCATTTCAATCTCTTAAATTACCATCATTAACTCGTTTTGACCTGTTGGCTTGAAAACTAAAAACAAAATAAGCTTTGTGAATAGGTGCGTGTTTGTGCAGCAGCATAATACTTCGACCATCAACCATCTTGAAGTGTTGACACACGTTCTCCGGTATCTCATCCTTTGTTACTATCTGCTTTTTCACAAGAAGCCGATGGAGATGTGGAAAGCTGAGAGAAGGATTGCTAGCTGTACGTCTGCAGACAGAGATCTTTGTCACTCGGTCCCCTGCCACTGTCTCTTTATTTATCTGTCAGCTCTCTGGGGTTTCCCTTTAACTTACCCCTTTCCCTGTTTGCCTGTTCAAAGTGATGAATAGAGAATCTAAAAAGTAGCAGTTGTCATTTATTACGAATGGTCAGGTGTTTTTAAACCCCGAAATAAAGACGGGGAATGCTTATGCTTATGTTCAAACTTATCCATCATTAATCTCATGGGACATTACAATGTGTCCACCATATCCTCTATTATTTGAACCTGGAAATGGATGAGGAAAACTCCCAACAAAGGTCCTCTAATGGGTGGAAAAATAGGAGAAACCACTGGTAGGACAATAGAGGGATGTTCAAAACAGCGCATCCCTAAGTTTTGTGATAGATTAGTGGGTAAGCAAAGAGTTGGATGTCAGTCAGACACAGGCCGAATGGGCAAGTCTAATGACCTCAGCAACATTGAGAAGGGGCCAAAATAGAATGGTCGAAGCCTGTCTGAAGTGTGGATTAACTGTGTCTTGTGTCACGCCTTTTCTAAATGCTGGAAAGTGATAGTAAGTTATTGACATGGATATCTCTAAATCCCTTTTCAAGTAGCTCATATTGACTGAAAATTAGTCCTTCTGTTCTTGAAAAACTGTCTTGAAAGTGTCCTTGAGTGAAACATTGCGTCTCTGCCAGCTCCAAGGAAGGCTACTGATGGGGAAAATAGAATAAAGGACTCGTCTTAGCTTAAGTACACAAACAGTGAAGATATTTGTCTATTTTAGGCCTTTCACCAAAGTGCTGAACATCTCCGCACTTCTAATTATGAGGCCAGGCTGTCAAAAGGCAACCAGCATAGTTTGATAATTAATTGTAAAAAAGTTTCTTCTCTTTTTTTTTCAGAAAATCTCTCCTTATTTAATTAACACCTGGCGTATTAAAGTTTAGATACAGAAATGTGACAGCATCATCAATAGGAACAGAGACAGTATGACAAAGCGGTTTTTACAAGTTCCCAACAATAACAGTGTAAATTTGACTTAAACTAATAATTCAACAAGCTTGGTCGACCTTGCATAAACCTCTTATTAAACATCCTATCCCTGTATTTCCTTGTACCTTTAAGAACTTGGTTTTATTTTGATATTTTGGACTCCTTTCTCTCTTTCCCCAGGCTGTTCTTGCTTTCTTTTCCTAACATTTTTCTGACCTCTCCCTTCCATCTCCCTCTACATCTTCTGCTTCTTATTCTTATACTAACAACACATGTTTACTGTATTAGCACTTCTAGTACTTCTAGATGTGAAGTGACACAAACAGTGAAGCTAAATCAGTTGTGTGTTTATCACTTGATAAGTGAGTGAGCCGTAATACTAAAATATGAATGTTTCTACAGTGCAGTATGTTAGCAGCTCTGATCCTGACACCTTTTAAGACTCGGTTCCTTTAATATGCCCTTTTTCCAAATTTATATTTTATGTGCTTTTTCACATCAGGGGATTAGTAAACAACTTTGGGCATCCATTCCTATTTGATCCTTCATCCTCCTGTCTCGCTTTTGCATTCTTACCATCTGGCTCTTCGATGTACTACGTACAGCATTCCCCCAAGCCACTGTTCCTCCTTCTTTTGTGAAGGACTTTTGCTTCAGCAAAATATTCCCTTCTTTGGGGGAAAGGATAAAAACACGGCGAGCCTTGTCTTCCTCTAAAAATAAACCAGTCGCGCTGACGAGATGCATTAGAGTGCTTGTGTCCCATGCATGTGGTCTGCATTTGGGTATTTGTAAATGTAAAGGTTCGTACGTGCAGAATCACCATGTAGTAAATGCAGTACCTGGTTTGCGTTGCTACAGAAGTGAATGAGTGGGAACATTGTCTCGGCCTTCATGTAACCTTGTATGTAGCTTTGTTGTCTCCCTTTAGCATTCGTACCATCTGCTGTACATGGCATCGTGTTTCACCCTGCAGAAAGGACATGATGCTTTTCGTACATGACGCTGGATCCATTCTGTTTCTTAGTTATCCTTGGGTATTACCAGACTCGTTCCGTCTCCTCTGCTCGTAGTTTTTCTTCATTTTGTTATGCATTTCATGATCTGTGTGTATTCATACTTCAGGGCTGAGGATTTACTACCTACAGGGTCACTACTCCTTATCTGGAGCAAACATTTGATGTAAGATGCAACTTTCTTCAAATACAAAAATACCATGTATTTATTTAATTCTGCAAATGGAGTTTAACTTTGGTAAGAATTGGATTCTTCTTAATGCTGAGAAGTACAGCCAGATTCTGTCCATTGTGTCATACCACGAGGGAGCCATCTAGTTTGCCTTTAATTATTCTGCAGCTTGACAACGGTAAACATACAGCCAGAGTCATAAAAACACTACAGTATAACAAGGAGATCTACGACAGATGGACTAATCTCAACATGCTCATCAATCTGGGATCACATGAGGAAACAGACACGATTCAGACAGTCCATATCCACGGTGACACGTTCTCTAATATGCCTGGAACAGCCTCTACATGTGTAGAATAAGAGCTGTTTTAAATGCAGCAAGTGGCCCCACCGAAATATTAACTTGATTTAGTTTATTTCCGTTTCTTTTGGTTGAATTTTTTAACTGAACACCTAAAGCGTTTGCGTAAAGCTGAAATTACTCATGTGTTTCACTCCATTAAAGATTTTTGATAGTTTTGCAGAAAGCAGATGCCAAGAATTTCACCTCTGAGGGCACTCACCTGTCCCTCAAAGCAGTCATTCACTTTTATTTATGCATGACAGATATAATTTTATCTTCCTGTACAGTTGTCATGGAAGAGGAAGTTAGCTCCAGAGAACAAAACTGTTTTTCTACCAGGCTATGTTGTAAGATTGGCATTTAAATTTGGAAGTCTGTGGGGATTGACTCGCCTTTGGAGCCAGCCTCATGTGGCAGTTTTTGGCACTTTGTTTTCCAACCGTTAGAAAGATAATGTATGCCTTGCTTGAATGGAACTTAAAAAAGGGTGTTGTTCAAATCCTCACAGACCAGTTTGATAATTCTGGTTGAAAATTGAATCAAATTTTAAAAAGTTAGTTGTTAACTTTTGGCCAATCTCAGCCCAAGAATTTAGAACACAGTAATCAATACCAAAGCACTGAGCGATGGTTAATTTATTGAATCCTGTAATATCAGTAAAAAAAGAAGTTAAAGCACCGGGGGAAGGTATTGTAAATTCCATCTGTAGCCAGGCCTACAGGGCAACTGTATAACTGTCTGCACACTATTATAATAAATAGTTTCTCTGGTCAGTCGACTGACTACTTCATAAATATTGATGATAAGCAGCAGGAGATACCTCCTGATTCCAAGGTGGCGAGGCAAAAGATTTCCAAGATAAGGATGGCAGGTGGGAAGGCAAGCTGGGATTGCTGAGTCGGCACAATATTGTAATTAGTATCTTCGGTTTGCTGGTGAGTTCTTATAAATATTCATGTCTGAGGGCAGGTGTACTGGAGGAGACATGAGAAGGTTCCTCAGTGCCTAGCGGAGCCCAAATGCCCGGTAACATTACACTGGGCGGGAAACCCGTATGATGGATGTTGGTGGCAGCAAGGATTTGCAGCTGAACGCACACACTCAAACTTCAAAGACTGAGCATAAAATGTGTGCGTGACTGAATGAACACAAGGCCCAAAACATGTTACAGAACATACCTTTTGTGTTTTTGACCTTCTTGTATACACACTGAGAGCTGAAAAGCACTTAGTGGATGATGCGCACATGCTGAACTTCTTTGTGTGTCTGTGTGTGCGCTAAAAGGTCAGTGACACAGGTGAGTCATCGCTGTTTATTGCACTCTGCACCTTTTCTCTGCAAACACCTGCATAGATAGACGCATGCATTCACTGCCGTACTTGTATTCCAATATAGATTCAATCTTTCATAACATAATCATTATGGGGTTGGCTTGTGTGTGTGCGCATACACTCAGTACAGTGTGTGTCTGTTGAACACGCCTTCCAATGTGAAGTATAATCTGCAGGGACCATTTTCACAAATATCTTAATATATAAATAGCCTGACTTACAATTCAGCAGAAATATTGATTCCAAAGGACAAATTAATGTTTGAATAAATAAAGTACAGAGGAAATATAAATCTCTGTCTAATAGAAATGTTAAGCTTTTTATGTTTTATGAGTGCAGGGTGAGTTTTGCAGAATATTACTTATACTGTGATACTGAAATGAAAAGTAATTATTAAATAAATTTTATTTTGTATTGTTCTGTTCTACCTCTTTAACAGTGGTTAAACACATACTGTTAAATAGTGGCATAAAACAGCTGGGTAATGACTAGCTAATGACAGCTAATGACTCATTTATTTATTCCAACCGGAGTGAAAGGATCGACTCAAGCAGCAACATGGTTATTAGGTGCTAACATTTTCTTAGTGAATGAATTATCAAAGGTTTAAACCACCTCTCTCAATCTGATTGAAAACGACTTCCATTCAGATCCGTCTGTTCTGTGTTTTTGTTCTAAGAAACATATCACAAGTGAAACTGATGAACACTTTAGCTCCTGAAAACATAATACATGCGCTACATACATTGGATGTATGAATAAGAGGAGAACCTTTTTCATCTTTTGCATAATACTTCTTCATACCTGCCAACACTCCCGATTTATGCGCTAGTCTCCCGATTTTTAACAATTTCTCCTGCCCTGCTCCCGATTTGTAATTTCTCCAGCTGTCTCCCGATTTTAAAATGAAATGAGTCAATGGTGTTTCATGTGTCCTGATACCTGACAACCTGGCAACCCAACCCAAACACTCCCACTCTGCGTGCCTTGTGTCCCATACGTCACTGCCTACGTCAATTCCCGGGCTGCACAAAATGAGCAAGATGGAGACAACAAACGAAAAATATGCTTCAAAGTTTCAATCTGCGTGGTGGGACACGTTCACCTTTGTCGTCGCGAGTCACGTAAGCGTCTCCCATACGTCTAAACTGTGTCGGGGCGACTTCCGTGTGGAACGCAGAGGGAAAAACGACGTTGTGCTAAACGCAAACAAGCAGTAGAGGCACAGAAAGAACACCAAGCATCGGGTCATTCTTGCTGAGGGGCGTGATGGCAATGCTGGCCGCGAAGAACAATACGCCTTTAGTTTTCTGTGATGACTTCAGTAAAAGTGTGTCTTTATTTTGACCCCATTATTAAGGGGGTAACTATATTAATTTAACGCAAGTGCTCTACAGACTGGAAATTGCTATTTTGAATTTTATTAATTCACAAACGAAATATGTTTGGTTTTCTTCAGTTACAATTAATAATGTACATTTATATTAGTACGTGTGTGGTTTAAAAACAGAAATTTTTGACAGCAAGGTTTTCTGTTATTATTGTGTATGTATAATTGTATTGTATATTGTATTTTATTGCGATTAAAATTACACATATTTGCCTCCAAGAAGGCTGTGGAGTCATTTCGGGACCTAAGTTGTAGCACATTTCCGCTACCCCAGAAAATCTCCCTCATTTTCATAGCTCAGTGTTGGCAGGTATGCTTCTTAAATCACCTTAATTGGTCCACAGTCTTACAAGGACTTCTTGTACCAGGAAGTAGCCTTTGCCTCCCCTGCAGGGTAGCTTTCATTTCAGGAAAAAGGGAAAAGCTTCGCTGAAATGCTGTATGGAGAAGGGTGACGGCTGCTACACGTACTGCCTGTTATATACATACATACACACACACACACAAAAAAAAAAAACACATACATGCATCCTTCAAAAACACTTTCCTGAAACGGATTCCCTTTGCCTTCAAGTGAACATTTGTGGTCTTTTGCTGGATGTTATCTTTGGGGAAATAGAAACACACATAAGCAGACACATTTGTCTCTCTGACATGTCGAAGGCGGTAGTCCGGCTGAAATCCTGCTCAGCCAAGGGCATCTCCTTCCAGATGTCATGTTTGTGCGACCCCCTGGATGTGTGTGTGTGCCAGTGTGCTAGTGCTAGGGATACAGGCACCATTACTTAACATATAAAAATATATATATATATATATATATATATATATATATATATATATATATATATAAAAAAACAAGGATACACTGCTTAGTTCCACAGTTTTAAGCCTTACTTTAGCATGTGTGTGATAAATTAATATTAAGGTCATGCCTCATGCATCCCCTCTTCTTCACATTTAATGCATGGACTACTGTGTGCCAACATCAGAGATACTTCTTACATTTCTTTCTTGCTAAGTGTGTTTCCCTTCTGCATTTCGGTATTCAAAGCCAGCTTGAATTAAACATGCTCAATTTGATATTAATATCAAATCAGATTTCGGTAGAACATTTGTAGTTTGCCAGCACATTCCAAATGGGATCATTTGAAATATGCTAGGAGGTTTGCTTTTTCAGCCATCAGGTCTCGTTAATAATTTGTGCATTACTTAAATCTCTCCATGTACCTTAGTTCACTGTATGAAAAAGCAGCTGCTGCTGTCTGACATCCATCAGTTCGACAGTGTCTCTTCTGGGGGCTGCCTAGTACTTTTCAAGTCTGCAGAAAAGTTTTGAGAAACGGTTAAAATAAAACCGGAGATTTCTAAGGTGTCAGGTGTCGAATCGAGAGAAGACAGGCTACAGGGCAGAAGATCACACTCACACTGGACTAATCTATGCATGGCTGGCATCCATGTCGTCGGATCAATGAGGCTGGGATCCATTGATTAATCCTGGATGGCCGGAGGGCTGTGGGGTTTGTGCAGTGATGACTGCAGCTCTCTGTGAGAGTGGGAGCGCGTCAGAGCTGACGTACGTTTTAAGTTGCGCCCCATAGAAACGCATGCTAAATATAACTCTAATCTGCACTTTCACACTGATAAAAATACCATTTGATGCTTGAATCTGGTGCTTGTCAGGAAGAATGAAGCCGACAAAGCCATCTTCCGAAACTGCAGTCCTTTAAATATCCGCTTGAGGATGGGTCCAATAGCATGTCAATCCCTGCAGACCCTCTTTTTAAAATGGCCAACTTCATAGCTTTAATGTACATGTTTACAGCGTGCTATAAATATCGTTTTAATACTCTATAGCTAGTTTACCTGTTTAAGACTGTGTGGGGATGTTTCTTTTTATATAACTCATTTTTTTTCAAATAATAATGAGGCTTAAAGTCAAGTATTAATAAGGGTGTAGACTATTTGAGTGACCGTTTAGTGGCCTTACCTCAACTTTCCTAATTTATGCATTAGCTGGAAGTGAGACAGTTAGGCACGGCCAAGATGACGATGGGCAGTGCCACCCATATTGAAACTCAAAACAGTCCACCAAATGGGACGTCACAGAGAGTTTGTCCATTCAATTGTGATTTATCCCTACAGAATTGTTCAGTTACCTCTGCGAATATGAGTGAGTGTGAGTGCTTCAGTACTGATGTACAGTTTATAGTTGTGTGCTATAGAATATCATGCTAAATATAACTCTAATCTGCACTCTGGCACTGATTAAAAATAACACTGGATGCTTTACTTTGAACTCATCTTCTTGTGGCTCCGAATCGCTGAGGGCTTGTACGCTACAGAATTGTTCAGGGCCTCTGCAAAATGTCAAGTTGTAAATATTAAAAAAAAGTGAAATGTTATCGGAGCAGCTCAGATCTGACAGCTTGTTGACAAGGGTGTAAATCTGTAAAAGTCTGTGCTTCCGGATCAGCATGTGCCAACTGGGGTTTCTGATTGACAGAATGGCCACAAAGGCTGTAAAAGGGCCCCGATAATCTTCTACTGTATAGCTGCTGAAATCCCAAAATAGCGCCAGCTTTAAATCTCCGCTTCGCCAACTGCATAATGTGAGGAAATCAAATTTTTCTCAGATGCACACTTTCCAGCGGACGGTATAATGCAGGTGACAAACCATATAACACTCCCACTTAGGGCGGAATTGCAGTTGTCAACTCAAGCAAACACACAGTAAATCGTCAGTGTCACACATAAATACATATGTGAACGCTCTCCGTCCACGACACACACACACACACATGCAATCGTCAATCTGCTATTTTACACACATATGCAGCTGTCAAGTATAAGAAACATACCCTAAAACGCACACACACCAGTCACTTACATTGAAGTGGCGCCCTGCCACTTGCTCCACAATGGTATTACAGTGGCTCTCAGCCTGTTATGATCTCATTCCAAAAGCATTCAGCAGTGCCACAAAGCAATTCCAAACACATTTCCAAAACACATTTTGCAGCGCCACAAAGTGTTACATCCATCACTGGGGGAATAAGGCGTAATGACCGACAGACACTGTAATAGTTGATTCCCCTGCCAAGGAAGTGTGTGAGTGTGCGCGTTAGAGAGTTTGTCGATTTTTGTGCGACAGAGTGTGGGGATTTGTGTCCTTGTGCGTGGACACATCAGAGCGAGAGATCTCCGTAGATCCACTGTGCTACAGCCAGAGTGATCTCTCCCTGCTCTAATGCCCATATATATTTAATGACAGAGTGAGGGAATAAATAATAAATCTCTATCTCTTTCTCGCTTCCTCTCTTCTGCTTTCTCTTTTTACATCTACCTTTAGTCTTATTTTCCGTCCCTGCCCCATTTTCATCTGAAATGAAACAATTCTTGCCCAGTCTCGTTCATTGTCTTGTATAAAACTGTCTCTCTTTTACTCAATCTAAGTCTTGTGATTAAAACGTGCATGCTTGCATCTGTCAACGCTCTCGATTTCTTTTGAGAAAAGAAGTGAGGGATCATCGGGAGATGCCGGCAGTGCCAGTAAATGGAGAGCTGCTTTGTAAAGAAGATGGAAAGTGAGAGGGTGGGAGACGTAAAGACAGAGTCAGACGGAGTGGAACCAGGAAAGATGAAACACGCAAACTGATGAAAGAATCCGAAGAGACAGAAATATATAATTAGAATTGGGAAAAAGAGCAGTAGCGTTTGTAAGGCGAGTCTGAAACCATGAGCAAGTGTCTGTGAGAGGAAGAAAACTATTGGCAAATATTTGTGTGTAATTGGGTGTCAGATGAAAAAGCCAGTGAAGATGAGACAGAGGAGATGTGGGCTGCTAGTCAAAGTACAACAGTGGACAACTCCACAATATTGTTAACCTCTCTTACCCTGCTCAGTTTCAGTTTACATGTGAGTAATGGATATAATAGAATGTACGTGTGTCAACATCCGCTTTGCGCTTTGCACTAGTTGTGTACCTGGATTTGTATTTATGCACAGTAGTATGTAGTGGGTGTGTGTGGATGCAGCAGGCTGCCAACGGGAAGCTTCAAAGCTTTGAGACACACACACACACAAACACAGATGCTGCCTTTCCTCTGATCTTTTGATACATCCCGCAAGTGGACCAGAATACAAAAGAATGGATGTGCAGTAACTGCAGTCAGTGCGATTTCGTCATCCGCAGCTTTCGCTTGACCAAGCAAAAGTGAAGCATACTAGAGCTTCGAATGTTTTTTTTCCCCCTCAATTCTTGTTGTATTTCATTACATGGTGCTGCAACAGCTCAATTTTAATTTTAATATTGAGTTTGAGGGTTGTCGTTGTAAGCGGGTCGCGTTCTTTTCAACCATTTGGGTGTTTTTCATTAATGGCATAATACAAAGTGACCTATTGCCTAGGCTTGGGTATCGAGTATCGAGAATCGATTGGAACCGGGACTAGCTTTGCGATTTTCCCGGAATCGTTCAAAAGTTTAATTTTCGATTCCTAGTTTCGATTCCCAGTCCGCCGACCGGAAGAAGAAACCGCTGAACACCGACGAAGAAGCGTCCACCGGAAGTGTTGGCTAGCGTGCGTCGGAGGTCGAAAGTGTGGCTTCACTTTTCTAAACAGAACAAAATCTCGGCAAAATGCAACATTTGCGACAAGATTGTTTCGTGCATAGGAGGGTGCACGTCGAACATGATAAAGCACCTCCGAATTCATGGAGTAGAAATAAATGTGTGCCCCGTCTTTGACGCGCTGCGCCGACCGTCCTCCGCTGCCTCTTCCTCTGGCTCTGGCTCCGACCCCCAGCCTGGCACCGCAGTGACTACACTGCAGTCCGAATCCGGTAATTTATAATATTTATAGTTCATAGGTTCATAATATTTAAGTTCATAGATTTGATATTTATATTGTAGTTGAAAACAGCCCTGTGAGAAATTCATAGTAGGCTAAAGTTCATAAAAAGGAAAAAGTTCATAGAATTAAAATTGATGGAGAAGGTCAGACTATTTCCTTCAGAAAGACCGTTGGCTAGCTAGCTCATTTAAAATATCCTAAACTTTTTTGACCCTGCCTCTTAAAAGAATCGGAATCGAGAATCGTTAGGAACCGGAATCGAAACAAGCAATCGGAATCGTTCATATTCAAACGATACCCAACCCTACTATTGCCAAACATAGATATGTGCCTTGTCAAGTGTAAGTATATTGGCAACAGTGCAAATCGATTTTGTTCTAAACTATTACAGTAGTGATCTGAACAGATTTTCTTGTGCCCATTGACCATGTTTTTGTTGAAAAGAATCCGAGAGAGCAAAGACGGCGCTCTAGAAAGTTTAATAGCACTTGTGTAATACAGCCAGCTGTGTGCTGATCCACTTACATGATTGATCCGCAGGGAGTCTCTAACCCGTGATTGGTCACTCAGAACCTCCTCCCAATCAACGTCAAGCTGGTCCGCTTAAACGTCCTAAGGATGTTATTTGTTGGCTTGTGCGCTCAGTTAAGCAGCTGCTTTCCCTAAATGAATGTTGCTGATTGTGCTGTTGGTGATGATTCAATTATGTGAGTAACAGTGTTGCGGGGCAGCAATTATCTTTTATCTGTCGAGATGACAAATACCATTTTGATTATCCCGGAACACATCACTGTCATAGCAAGACCTCAAATGGCTCTTGGGAGTATTGGACAGGAGGAAACTTGGGTCGGAAGGGTTTTGTGTCCTGGGATGATATCGTCTTTCCGTTCTCCTTTCAAACAGAGGCAGACTAAAGCCAGAGTCGGTTAGAAAGTGCTGTGTCCTATGGTAGAAATCATATTACTGTCCCTCTCAGAAAGAGACTGACGGATGGACTCAGACGGACAGACACTCGGAAATAACAAAAAAGAAACCAAGTCATCAGTCCTGGGGCAAAATGAGAGAGAGAAGGGAGGAATGACAGAGCAGTAGAGGGTTATAGGATGCTTTAGGAGACAAGTGTTTTTTTTGTTTTTGGGCATATCTCTGTTGAGAATGGCTTTGGAAGGTGTGTTTGTTTTCCTTCAGTCTACAATGATTTACATTGATGGAAACAGTATTATATATTTTAAATGTTTCACGCAAACCCAAGTCTTCATGTCACAGTTAGTTCTATTAACATACTGTATATAGACATAACATAACTTGTGACAGCTTACACTAACGTGAGATTTTCCTGTTGGCTCTTTATATCGCAGTGACTCAGGAACTACAAGTTCATAGAAACTTGGCCGCCAGACTCAACACCAAACACTTTACTTCACTGATTGTGTTTACTAGCACACCAGCATCCTGGTCGTAAGGCATGTCACGGTACCAAAGCAGTAGCTCCGAGCCATTTTGTTCATTTCGATGTTGGGCTGTATAATAATGCGTCTTTTCAACCATGACTTGACTTTCTCCACTCTACATGTAGGGACACTGGCATCATGTAGCCTGATTGCTAGAGACTTGAATAGGTCTGCGCTAGTTTTTCCCCATATCCCAAATTTCCAAGTGTATTAAATTCTTTCATGACCGAAAGATAAAGTGTATCTGCATTGCCCTGTAAGTGAGACACTTTCTTTGCCACCGTAGTTTATGTTGACGTTATCTCACGAGGCTGAAGCCATGCACAAGTAGTCAGCAGCACACATACATGCGACAGTATTTTATTTTCTTTCGGTGTACTCCTCTTATGATAATTGTTTTTCTGAAATCAAGATATACAGGTGGAGTACTCCTAGAGAAACCAGGAAACAGTCTAATGTATACATCTTTGCATGATTTCTTACAGTGTATTCAGCTGTATCCTGTTTTTTTGTGGGGTTCTCCACCTAGCATAGCCCTGTTCATGAAATTAGAACATGATGTTACCTGTACAAAAAGCAGATGCATCAAAAACTAAATTATAACCTCAATATCAAAGTGGGTTTAAGTGCACCCTCTGTAAGCTCTATGCTCTGCAGAGTTGAACAATATTATAAGACTGAATCCAGTATTCTCTCTGCAGTCCTGGTTGTCATTACGTAACCCACCTGCCATGCTGCGTGTTTGTGTCTTCATTTGTCTCTCAGTATGTGCTGGACTCGACTAAGCGCAGTTTCCTGTCTACTTGTGGAAGGTATGTGCAATTGTGTGACAGCAGCTCCATCACCTTCCATTACTGTCACTGTTACGAGAGCGGAGATGTGAAAAATGTTTAAAATGTATAGACTTCTGCAGACAACCTGCATTATGTGGAGCAGCATGAGCATTCATTTGCAGCCCGGTGTCCTGACAGATGTAAGTCCAATATTCACTCTCCTCTTATACCTGATCTGGCCTTTGCCAGCGTTTGAAGAAAATATTTTTCCTCCACTGTGTATACCATCTTATTTTGTCTGTCTGCTGTTGCTGTGGTCCGCTAGTGGTGTACAGAAGAATTATCAGAACTGCCTTTTTTTTTTTTTTTTGAGTGGAAATAACACGGACAGGAACAAAAAAAATGAGTTGAAAGCAGCAAAAATGATCCGTTTTGCTGAGGACAACTGCAGCATGGTGACAGTTCTCTGTGAGCTTGTCAATGCGAGTACTCTGAAAGTATAGATGAGAGCAACTTTGATGGCTATAGCCATAATTACACACACACAAATTACACATACTACAAAATAAAATACCTGACATCACATCTTAACCTGACAAAACCTTAAATAGTTATGCACAGATATCTTACCAGTGGGATTTAAAGCAACCCTAACCATTTTTTAAAATCGTCGTTGTTTAAAATAAGGTTTTCAGCAGTTCTGGGGATGTAGCTAAATGTACATGTATGCTTACTCTTGCTTTTACATGACCAGCTGTGCAGGGAAGTACATAGTGATAATAAATGAAAGCAGTATCAGATAAAAGAACAGCCAAGCTCTGCTGCTGATGCATCAGAGGCAAACATACTACCTCACTAATGCATGTTGGCTTTCTCAGTCTGCCTCTCCAGGCAATTACTACAGTGTTCGGTTACATGTCACTTCAAGGCAGACGGCTCATCAAGATACGTGACAAGTCTAAGGGCATGAGTATGATTGACTGAAGGAGAGGGAGCCGGGACCAACAATATACTATACTCTCAAGGTGACACGTACAAAAAAACACATAAACAACACAAAAAAAAAAAAACCTAAAAGATTTCATTTAAAAGTTTATAATCCAGAAAAGGAGAGGAGCAGAGCATGACGTGCCCCGCTGTGGCCTCTGTTGCAACTTGAGAATTGCTGCCTTACAAAAGCAAAGTGGTATAGAGAGCGGCGGTGAACGGCACAGCGGAGCAGAGCAACAAAAATGTGTGAAAGAGCATGAGAGATTGTTAGGGGAGATGTGAATAGAGGGTGAGAATTGGTGAGAATGACATAGGGAAACTGGGGCATCATGATGAAGAGACGAAGAGAAAGGAAGGGAGGTGGACTTCTGGCATGTGAAACTTCAGCTGCTTTCAAGCCACACATGCATACTTAAGTTGCACTTTATCTAGGTTTCTGTTGAGTATCTGACAAAGATGAAGTTTTAAAGAAATGTCCACCAGATGTCTAATTACAATGACATTTTTTTGTTGTAGTACGTCACCAGTCGTGTGTTTTTAAAGTGACGCAATCGAAGTCCTGTGTGAATGGATACGAGTACATTTGGTTGGACCTTTGAGGAGAGACAGGACAGGACATCTGCGGGGGTGTTATAGGACAGAGGTGTAAATAAGTGAAGAGAGGAATCGAAGTGGGAAGAGCGGCAGGGGAGCGAGGGACTGGAGATGAAAAGGAGGATGTGAGATGAGGTCGGGGAATGACAGGGGCGGAGGACTTGGGCACCTTTGATTGCTGAAAAAAAAGATGAGAGAGGAAAAGAGGATGTGTCAGTTTAACATCGTGTTAAAGTGCATTTTATATTCATGGCAACTTAGGATATTGAGTGCCGAGCCCTCATCGCTCTTGTCTTTCTGCACTTTTGGGGGCTTAACCAAAGATAGCAATAGGATAGTGATGTTTTTTCTTTTCTTTTTTTTCCCTCAACACCTTTTAAAAAGCCTTTCTCTTGTAGGTTTTCAGCATACATGGACTGCAAATTGAAATGGACAAACCCTCTGTAACATCACCCATAGGATGTTTAGGAGAGCGGTTTTGAAGCTCAGTCCGGTGACTCCAGTCGCCGTCATCTAGGCGTCGTGTCTAGCTCCACCTAATTCCCAGCTAATTCAATTTAGGGGAAAAAGGTAGAGCGTGAGTGGAACTGAGGTGGACAGGAAAACGGCTAGCGATCTGCGAGTGCACCATACTGTCACTCAAAGCGCCCACACCTTTAATAATGCAGAAGCCTTAATACAATTTTAATAAATTAGTTATATAGACCCCAACAGAGTTGACATAAATGGAGAAATTAGCTTTAGAGCACAAAACAATTTTTCACCTTCAATTTCTGCTGTAATCTTGGACATTTTAACATTGGGGACAATGGGGATTGGCTCAGTTTGGGCGACGGCGTCAAGGAACTGCAGTTTTTGGTACTTCCGCATTAGCTTAATTTTTCAGCCACTTGCTTTTCACACAGAAACGCTAGCATGCTCGTCTGTGATTACCCATATACTCCCTGGTCCTTCCCAAAACTTGCCTTTGCCGCCTCTTTTTTTGCAAAAGAATTTCCCAGCCAAGATGTTTGTGTGTGTGTTGCTAGCAACAGATGGTTAGTTTGGAACAGGATGAATCACTACTGCATGATGATGTTCCGCAGAAAAAACTGGGATTCGGGTAAAGCAAATGGAAATGCCAGTGATTTATTAATTAAACACGTGTCGACGGCAACACAGATGAGCTGACTTTAACCAAACGCATGACATTTAGCAGCGGCTGTCATATGAGGGGCAAGTGAGAGAAAGTTGAGAAGGGAAAATATTTGAAAAGAGAGCAACAGAAATTATGTGAAAGCAAAGCAGAGAATGAATAAAACAGGATAATTTGCCTTTGTCTCTTCTGTTAGAAATTGGTTTGTTAAGGAATCAAACCACAGTGGTGTGAGTAATAGAGACGGGACGAACAGGAAGTGAAAAATGAAATTATATAGAGTCAAATTATTCAAAATCCCAAAAGAAAGATGGAGAAAGCATAACAAAAGGAAATAGGATTGACAAAAGGGCATTTGTGAGCTGAATAAGTCGGTTGAAAAGGACTTTCCTGATGAGGAAGGTTTTGTGCAGTGAATAGGGGCCAGTGCTGAGCCTTATAAAGAGCTGAGCCCACTATCAACTTCCTAAAATTCTTCCAATCAATTTCTTCTTCTTCTTTTTGCAGTGCCTTTTAATCAGACTTTTCATTCAGGGATGCATAACGAGAGGTAAAGTCATCATCACATCTGATTCTCGTGCAAACTAGTCTTAATTTGCGTTGGTTCTGACAGTTTTGAAAAAAAGCTCGCGTGGTCCGTTAATGCATCCCACGGTTAAATTGTTTTCTGCTCACAACGAGCCTGTGGATCTGTAACTAATGAGCCGGCTATCCACTTTAAATCCTCATTTTTCACTATCATTTTTCTTGGGATTTAAAGATGAATTTGCTTACTTTAGCGTGTGCTTGCCAAATAAATTCGGACTTTCTTCTTCCCCCACACAACCGGTTGACTAAAGAACTTTTCAAATCTGCACGCAATTGTTTTATCGTGCCATTTATCAAATTCTACCCGTTTCTTGCTTCCTTCTCTCTACCTTTCACCCCTTGCTTTACTTCCTTTTATACATGTTATATATTGATCTCAGTGTTACCTCTCTGCAGCCTCTGTCCATTCATCATCCCTCAGATTCTCTCTATCACTACCTCACTTCCACCATCCCTCATTTTGGCTTTCTCCCACTTCTTTCATTCTCACTTCCCCTCTTTCTTGCCTCTGTTTGTTCCCTCCTACCGATTATATTATCAATCATCCATCCACCTCTTCTATTCTTCCCCACCTTCCTTCCCACCTCCTCCATCCCTCCTTCCACCCAACCCATTATATTAATAGGCTGTTGAGAGTGTGTGATTTCGGCAGTAGCTCTTTCTATTAGCCAACACTGCATTAGTGCATTAAGTCTGTGTGCAAACTGCTGCCTGTTACTCTGTCGGACACATTAACGGCATAATGGCAGACTGCAAGCTGCATTCATATTCTCTCATGTACAGCTGTATGCGCACACACTCACATTCGCAGCGTGATTCAGTATTCACACAGGGTCGCGAGAGTTAATTACATTGTTTGACTTATATGCATGAACATACTTAATGCATCTTCCACATACACACGTGTGAACCCAGGGAATGCATGAAGGGAAACTACAAGAATTGATGTTCACTGAGTCAGAGTCCAGCGCATTACATGCATGCTAATGCAGCAGACGATGAGATGAGTCACACGATCGGTTGTTAAAGTGACAACGCAACCTGAAACATCTCTGTGGTGAAGTACATGCGTCATTTACATCTAATTTTTGAAAAACAGACTGACGAAGATTTAAGTAATGATCAAGGGAATAGTCTTAAGCAGATGTGAGTGCGTGAATACGTAAGGACTTTTGAGGCAGTGTGCATGTAAAAGTTTGTTGGGGGTATTTCGGAAATGGAATTGCTTCCTCTCAGCGGGTGTGTGCATGCGCGAGTGTATTCTTCCCTTAAAAATAAAATGATACCGCGTCCCTCGAGACCATATGGTGCTGATAACGAGCTGGTCCTCCAGCTCGCTTGCCTGTGCTGTCCCCAGTGGCTCCAAAGAATGGTCTGTGTGGGAGATTTCTTTTAATAGAGAAATCTTAACAATGGAAAACTTTAAAGTGGGGGAAGTATTACGTTTCTCTCCTTTAACCTTGTCCTTAACGGTGGTAGCGGGTTAATTAATGTTTTAATCCTTCTGCAGCTGTTTTTCAAGTGAACACCTGTTACTCTGTGAGTACAATCCTCCTGTGTTTGAGTGCATGTCTGTAATTGAACTCACAGTAACTGCTGACCAACTCATGGATCAGTTAAGTTATTCAAGAGCAAATTCAATAAGTGCTTACTCACGTCTGCATACTCACTTTCTTCTTTGTTACAATTGGTTATGCTCTTTTTTGAGTGCAAGCACCTGCTACTGGGCCTATTCATTGATTTGATTAAAATCACTTTATAGCAGAAAAGTACAACTTCAGAGCCCATTTGCCTTCCTGATCTACAGTCCCTGACAAAAGTCTTGTCGCATGAGGATATAGTAGCTTAAAATGGCCTATAACTTTATTTCTAATCATTCAGTTGTTACAATAAATGGTTCATTTTAATGTCAAGGGCCCTCACATTAATAACTGGGTGAAAAATGAAACAGTCAAAAAGTGTCCTGATGTTCACAGCTTGGTAAAGCCCATAGTTCATAGACCCAAGACCTGTTGGAACCTGCATGGACCCAAGATTCACCCAGAAAACAGTCAAGTTTGGTGGAGAAAAAAATCAGGGTTTGGGGTCACATCCAATATGGGGGTGTGTGAGAGATCTGCAGAGTGGATGGCCACAAGAGAGGGCAAATTCTTCAGCAGGATGGCGCTCCTTCTCATCCTTCAACCTCCACATCAAAGTTCCTGAAAGCTAAGAAGGTCAAGGTGCTCCAGGATTGGCCAGCCCAGTCACCAGACATTATTGAGCACGTCTGGGGTAAGATCAAGGAGGAGGCTTTGAAGATGAGACCAAAGAATCTTGATGAGCTCTGGGAGTCCTGCAAGACTGCTTTCTTTGCCATTCCAGATGACTTCATCAATAAGTTATTTGAGTCATTGCCGAGACGTATGGATGCAGTCCTCCAAGCTCATGGTAGTCATACACGATATTAATTCTTTTCCCCAAGGCACCATGACTTTATGTTCTGATGTTATTGTAGCATGTTTGTGCATTCAAAATAAAGTATAATTTCTACCGTACATTATTTGTGTATGCGACAAGTCCAAGCAAAATCTGACTTTTCTGTCCCAATTAAATGATAAAAATCAATGAATGATAAGACTTTATTTTGGTATAATAAGCATAATCGAGAGGCCTTTGCCTTTCATATAAGCCATGTCTGATTCCAACTGATAACTACAAGTCAAGTTATTATTTGTTGTTCCTACAACGTGGATAAGCGACAAGACTTGTGCAGGCACTGAGGCAATGAGTTGTGTTTTCACCAAACACTTGTTGTTTTCCTGCAAATTGCTTCTTATTTATTTCCAGTCAGTTTTCTGTCATTTAATTTCACTTACTTCCCATGTCAGCAGCTCAGTTACTGTTTGAACTAGTCACCCTCCATTAACCTGTTGGGGGGCTTGCTTGAATGGCCGTTTAGTGATGCTCGGGAGCACAAGAAATAGATGAGTGGAATGTCTCACCATCTGCTGCGCTGTTGTTTGAATCCTAAAACAACTGTTCAAATGTCAGAATACATTTGTGCCTTTCCCTGCTCTGTGAAGGCACTGGGAGCGCTGTGGCGACAAGCTGTTAGATTTGAAATATTAGTATCGGTTTAATCAGCTGTACAAGAAACATTTGAGCGTTACATCTTATGAACTCGTGCTCAAAAGAGGAAATGGGGGGAGACACTGACACTAAAACTCTGAGTTTCTGGAAAACAAAACGAATCAAACCGATGGCTTGTAAGTCATTCTTGTATCCACCTTTTAACACTGTGTGGAATCAAACTCTACAGTAAAAGCTGCAGACGTGAACTTTGACCTCTGAGTCTGTCAGTATATCGGTAACATTTTGAAACAAACAACAAAATGTAAGCCTTAATAGCGCTGCACTGACCCCGCAGCACAGGATGCCTCCAGGAATGTGCCCTTTTCACCAATTATTTTTCCCACTGCAATGCCAACTATGGCTTTGTCATCCACAGGTACACAGGCGACACAAACAAAAGACTAACAATGATGAAAAACAGTGTTGTGGGCAGTAAATGGTTTAACGCTTGACATAAAAACACACATTTCAAGTGAAGGTCAGATTCCCAAACTCTGATCTTTCACCAGCTCATATCTATCATACGTTTCCTGGCAAAGAAGATGAAACCTCATCAGTAAAATGTTACTCTAACTTTAACATTTATATTGAAATTATGTCAGCGAGTTATTGATTCAGCTTGGTAATTTGTGAGACCATTTATTTCAGTGTTGTACTAAATAACCAGTACAAGTGTGTGTAGTAAAGTTTATTTGTATTATAAATAAATTATTATTTGCACATTAAACAAGGAAATGCAACTACTGCAGACAAGGTGGGAGGAAGTAAATGCTCCCCTCTAAATTATTACATTATTACATATATGCTGACTATGACTGTTTGTTGTCCATCTTAAACACTTGTGCTACTTGTGATCGGATCTCAGTTCTATTCTCTATACGGAAATAAAACAACTAATCATTTACAAAGTTGTCTGGAACATTGTGAAAACAGTTGGACAACTATTACCGCTTTTTTACAAAAGTTTTGTGTTATGGGGTACGTGTGCTGCATGGCAACATGACCATTTACGATTTAATTATCTCCTAGCCTCACGTCCAATTATTTCAAAGCAAGAAGTGTAAAAATGCTATATTGCCAAAAGTATTTGCTCATCTGCATTTACAGGCGTATGAATTTAAGTGACATCCCATTCTTAATCCATAGGGCTTAATATTACGTTGACCCACCCTTTGAAGCTGTAACAGCCTCAACTCAGAAGCGCATTTGTGAGGTCAGACACTAATGTTCGACGAGAAGACCTGGCAGTCTTCGCTCAAATTCATCCCAAAGGTGTTCTATCAGGTTGAGGTCAGGACTCTGTGCAGGCCAGTCAAGTTCCTCCACATCAAACTCACTCATCCATGTCTTTAAGGACCTTGCTTTGTGCACTGGTGCACAGTCATGTTGGAACAGGAAGGGGCCATTTCCAAACTGTTCCCACAAAGTTGGGTGCATGGAATTGACCAAAATCTCTTGGTATGCTGAATCATTCAGAGTTCCTTTCTTTGGAACTAAGGGGCCAAGCCCAACTCCTGAAAAACAACCACACACCATAATCCCCCCTCCACCAAACTTCCCACTTGGCACAATGCAGTCAGACAAGTACCATTCTCCTGGCAGCCGCCAAACCCAGATTCGTCCATCAGATTGCCAGATGGAGAAGCACGATCCGTCACTCCAGAGAATGCGTCTCCACTGCTCTAGAGTCCAGTGGCGGCGTGCTTTACACCACTGCATCCAACGCTTTGCATTGCACTTGGTGATATATGGCTTGGATGCAGCTCCTTGGCCATGGAAACCCATTCATGAAGCTCTCTACGCACTGTTCTTGAGCTAATCTGAAGGCCACATGAAGCTTGGAGGTCTGTAGCGATTGACTCTGCAGAAAGTTGGTGACTTCTGCGTACTATGCGCCTCAGCATCCACTGACCCCACCCTGTCATTTTACGTGGCCTGCCACTTCGTTCCCGATCGCTTCCACTTTGTTATGATACCACTGATACTGGACTCTGGAATAATTAGTAGCGAGGAAATCTCACGACTGGACTTATTGCACAGGTGGAGTCCTATCACAGTACCACGCTGGAATCCACTGAGCTCCTGAGAGCGACCCGTTCTTTCACAAAAGAAGCGGTCTGCATGTCTAGGTGTTTGATTTTATACACCTGTGGCCATGGAAGTGATTGGAGCACCTGAATTCAATTATTTGGACGGGTGAGTGAATACTTTTAGTGTATAATAGAGAACTGAATGGTAATGCAGAATCAGTTAAGTTGATGGTGTGTCGGTGTGACCAAGGTTGCATTGTGTTAAAAGAATGTGGTCATTTGCAGCTCAGACCACCTCCTAGTCTGAGGGTTTACATCTCAGTGCGTCCTCAGTGCATCCTCGGTGGGTTCACGCCTATACTTAGAACTACCATCTTATTATTGAATGACCCAAGACTCATGCTAACACCAGTTTGTTTATGAAACATGTTCAATATGTGTGGGTGTGCGGTACATGAAGTTTCATGTTGAAAATCCCAGTGATACTGTTATGAGATGAGGGCAGCTGTTAATTGATTTCAATGATATGCACTCACATACGAATGCAGTTTGATGCTGATGCAAAACATGACTGAAGTGGCCTCTTGCTGAGATGATGGTGGGTCTCTTGTGAAGGGTTACAAGCTCACACACAAGAATAAATCAAAACACACCCATACACATACAATCTGGGAGTCCTGGTTTCCACAGGATATTTACAAAGGCACCTTTTGGATGCTTTCTTGGTGGATAGTGCCCATTGCTTCGTGAAGATGATGGCTGCACTTGCTGAGTTTACATTAAGGGTTTTTTATGACCCGAACATGCGCGCTCAAATGGTTTTTAAAGACTTTCTAGCTACTAATTTGCTGCTAAGTTGTTTTTCATTAAACTGATTTGAAATGCTTTTTGTGCAGCTCTGCTGGCATAATGCGTGATGTATGAGGCTCATTTACATGTATTACAATGGGAATTTATGCCTAATGAGTTTGATGTCGGGAATACCCTTTTTGAAACTGATCCGTGTGTGTATGCCTACAGTTGTTTTCTTTGTGTGCGTCTGTCCTCTGCTCATATTTGTGAATTTAAAAAGAACATGAAATGTATGCAAGTTTGACTTTTCTTTTGTGTGGTTTGAGGACTTTGTGACATTTGCGGCTACAGCCGCACAGTGTGACACAGGTATGCATGCAGGAACACTGAGAATGAATGCTGGCAGGTGTCAGGCGCTCATGTCGACACACGCATCTGCCTACACACACACACACACGCATACACACAAGCGCCATCTAGCACAAAACTCTCAATGCAGCACTGCTGGGTAGCACTTTTGTGTAGCTGCAGGGAGAGACAAAACAGAGAGGAGAAGCTGCAGGTGGCTGGCTTGGATCAAGTAGTCTGGTGCCTTCCTCCTGTGTGAGTGTGTGTGGGTGTTTGTGTGTCACCGCACACGGGATTTAAGTTGCTGAAGCGTTGCAGCTGGTGGCGGAATATATTATTCAAATAACAGGCGCAGACTATGGCAAATATGGGAAACAGTGGACTGTGGCAAAGAAGCGGCGTAGCGCAAGAACTTAGAGGAACTTCAGACCTCACATGTGTGTTTTGAGAGGCTGAGAAAGAAAACATAAGCTATTTTTTGTATATAAACCGATATGCCCATTGCTTTGTAGCTGACAGTTGGTCACTAGTGGACATTCAAGGTTTCGGTAACTGTCTTGTGTTTTTCCCTTCCTGTGTGCAGTAAGCAGAACAGACAAGTCCTCCACTTTTCTTTTGGTTCACTGATAGACCTAGTGCCGTTTTATGGATTGCCAAGTGTTGGCTGGTTTCGCTGCTGCCACTTCATCTGGGTTCACCTGATGCTCCACGCTAGCTATCAACATGTTTAGTTAGCGCCATATGTCGATCATCTGCATCAGTGTTTCCTTTTGGTCAATGCCTCAGTTGAGTTTTCAATAAAATTCCATCATCTTTTGAGGCCATCTTGCTTCTAGTCTCCTCCTCTCTTAACAGATGTAAATGAGGGACACATTAGATTGTTTTGGTTCACTAGATAAGATGCATAATCAAACCTATTGCATATTTTCCTTCTCACAGAATTGCCCTAAAAGTTATAACTTGATTTAATTATAAGTAGACAGCAGTGACTACCCCATACCGATTTAATTTCCTGAAGTAATAACAGACACCAGATAATGAGCGTCATAAGGAGGCTTTCTTCTTAACTGTCGAGATTTAATCAGATTTAATCATCAGGTTATTTGTCCTCTATTTATGTCAGTTTCCTAGACTAAACTTAAACAGCTCAACTTTGTTTCCTGCTATAATTTATGTGTATCATGACGAGATCTGTATTCATAGTTGGGTAAGGACAGATGGGCGTTTGTGTTTCAAAATGTGTGATCCAGGGCAGTAAAGGTGTGTGTGTGTGTGTGTGTAAAAGAAAGTGATGATGTATTGACTGAGATATATTAAAGGCAGTAGCCTCGGGTCCCTGGCCTCGGGCCCTCTGGCCGTCCTCGCCTCTCTGATATTGGCAGTTAGTGTGTGTGTAAAAAAGTGTGTGGGTGTGCACAGATATTAAAAGTGAAACTTGCATCATGCGTCTCATTCCAAGCCGCAAAAAAATCATTATCTCTCCAATACTGCGACTTTGTGTTTTCGTGTGAGCGTTTATATGCATATGTGACACTGTACCGATAGTGTCACCGCCACCACCGCACCTCAATAACCTGTCATACCCTGTCCTCCAGCCAGTCCTCTGACCTTCTCCCAGCAGCAGACAGAGACTCGTCGCTGCAATTGTAAATCTTTCTGACCTAACTGCGGTCTTTAATAAGGTTCCTCTTAAAATTTAAATTAACTGAGGCGATGGGTCTGTATTGCAGCTCCTGCCTCTCGAGCAGAGCTTTCTGTGTCACCGTGGTTAATTCATTGTCACCCTGGGCGTGTAAGAACCGCAGGGGTAAGAAGGGTTCAATTTTAGCTTCCACGCTGTATTTGTGCATGTACATGTCCCCGCTTGCTGAGGCCGAACAGAATGTGACTCGGTAATGAATGTGTTATTGGGGTGCCAGCTACCTGAATTACCACTCACACATTCCATGAACGCTTGGCAGATATTAGTAGCACAGTTATGTACTACATTTCTACAGCGTAATGGTAATATTATTTAAAAAATTAAACTAGCTAATTCTAAGATGGAGGGGTTGAATGGGTTAACCTTTCCTGAAGTGGATCCATAATCAGTCAATGCCTGCAACTAATCCAGCTCTTCATCTAGTCTCCAAGGTGATTTCTGCAAGTTATCCTGCCCTTATCTCAATTAGAAGTCACTCATGATTCCTGATTGCAGATTCTTGGTGCAAATTTCACACAAAGGCCACATTAAACTAATAACTGGTTTTACAAATCCTGCAATTACTTAATTTTCCATCAGGAATACAGAGGATTCTACAAGGTCAGAGAACAGGCTGTGGCTTTCTGGCTTTTTTAATTTGAGTTATTGATGGATCTAGACACTGATCAAATGTTTAACAAATGAGTCTGTAGATATTTTTCATCCTCATCTCTTTTTTTGAGGCATTAATATAGCATTTTATGTGTACCATTTACTTTTGTCTACATCATCTAAATACCATTTCCACATGTAAAAAAAGCACCAAATATTGTTGCATTGTAAATGTGAACACAAGAGACCCAGATATAAGAAGAAAAGAGCCAAACTGGATCAAATAGTTTTTTGGGACTCCCTGAACGTAATTACCCATTGGGGATCCCTGGGGCTTTTTAGTTTGTGTAATAGTGTCACTTAGTTTCATTCGACATACAACAACATTGCATAAGGGCTTAAAATAGCCCTGACTTCAATGTTGGTCTGTTTCTCAGTGTTTTGTCCCATTTCTTAAAGGCTGCAGTTAAGAGTATTTTGTGCTTTATGAAAGTTTAACATTTTAGTGCATTTACACCAATCAGCCTCAACATTAAAACCACTAGCAGGAGAAGTAAATAACATTGACCATCTTGTGACGATTCCCTGTTCTGCTGGGAAACCTTTGGACCTGGCATTTGTGTGAATGTTACTTAGACATGTACCGTCCACCTAGACCAGACAAGGCACCCCCACCCCATAGCAATGACACTCCTTGATGGCAGCAGCCATCCCCAGCAGGATGCAGCCTGACAGAGGCACACACAAAAAACGGTTTAGGGACAACTAAAAAAAAAACATGAGAAACAGCACAAGGTGTTGACCTGGCCTCCAAATTCCCTAGATCCCAAACTGATCAAGCATCTGTGGGATGCACTGGAACAAGCCCGATCCACAGAGGCCCCTCTCCTCAACCCATAGGACACATTCTGTTGCCAGACACCACAGGACCCCCTCTGAAGGCCCATGTCCATCCAGTAGGATCTAAATAATGAAGTGCAAAGAATGTTCTCATTTCCTGTAGTCCAAGCACAAACAGGGGTATAGAACCTGTGAAAAATATTTCTGAAGTCGAAAAGCACCGTTTGATAAAAGGTCCTAGCAGTTGATGCTAAATATTGCCTGATACATTTTTAGTGGGCAGATTGCTACTGAATAACCAACTCTGAATTGAAGCAGGAAACTCTGAGGTGGTCGAGCTGGATAATTTCCAAGGCAGGGGATTCCCACCATAAGACGAACACCTTCTCTGCTACAGTCTGCCACTAAAAAGCTCCAGGGAATTAATGGCTCATTGGGCCATTAATTCAGAGTCTCGCTTATACTCCCAGAAAAACTCAGTGTTAGCTAAGAGGTAAGAGAACCATTGATTTAGTTCTTCTCTTCAAGAGAGGCTTAGGTTTATGTGACGTTGACATGACGAGGGGTAGACCTGTTTCTGTGACGACAACAGCAAGTTTGCACACAGTCCAGTTTTTGTTATTTTACTCAAGAACTTAATGACAAACGTAGACACAAGGGGTTAAATGGAGTCCAGTGACTCCTTGTCCTGTTCTGTTATTTTAGTTTGGCTTTTTCTTTTTTCATCTTTGTCACTTCTGTTCATTTGCATTCAGCAGAATTTCTCACTCCCTTTGTGATCTTCCATCAATGTCAACTCTTTTTTTTCTTTCTGAAATCTCTCGTCTTTTTAAACACTCTCCTCGTTTCAGTTTTTTTGCTTCCTTGTTTTGCATTTTCCTACAAATGTGCATCGCTTTGCCTCCTGCCTCTGTTTGTTATTTCTTATCAATTATCTCCTTTTTTCTTCAACCAGCTTCTTCTATTCTTTCACTCCTCTCCCTCCCTGCCTTTGTCTTTTAGATATTTTAGATTGGATCGCAAATGTTTCTCTGTCATCATTTCCCTCACCATGCCTCTTGCTCGTTGCCCCTGACTTATGCTTTTCTCTTTTCCTCTGTGTGCTCCCCCATGAAGAATTTTACTCTCTTTCTTTCTTTCTTTCATCTCGTCTACTTTAACTTTATTTGCATGTAAACAAACAAATTACTGGCTGTTATTCTAGTTTGAATTTCATGTGATGTAGAGAGCATACACGGGGTAAAAGCCAGACACTGAAGTGAGTATCAGTGTTGTTTAGTAGCAATTAAATTTCTGATCCTGAGAGAGTAACAATGATCTGAGATAGAATGGAGTGGTTCTGTCTTTCTCTTTGTGTCTCTGTGCCATCGCATCTCTTTGTGCTCTTCCCGACTCAGTGCACGTGTTTGATCAACATGATGTTTCTTTATTTGTAGTGCAGATGTTCTTTTTCTGATTATTTTTAATTTATCAAAGTAAGTGTCTGAATGGGATCACACCAGCCACAACATGTTTGGCTACAACCATCTGTCCACACTCACATTGATGCAAAAGCCGTGTTTCCATCAAAGTAGTTTTTCTTCATGAACTTTTCTGACACTCCAGTGTACTAGGTGACGGAGTAGGAGATGTGTAGGAGATTCGATCAAATCTTACATCTGCGGCGATGAAACACAGTTGTACTTCTGTTAAACTCAAGACCCCTGAGAAATCAGACTAGATTTGGACGATAAACGACAGAATGACAGACACGGAGGGACAAATCGTGAGAAGATAAATAGAGACAGATGGCCCTGGACAGAAACAACAGAGTTAGACGGGGTCGAGAGACGCCCAAGTTTCAGCCCCAGTAGTCTTCTTCCAGGTAAATTAGCTCCCACTGTGCCAGTCCTGTCCTTATTAAACAGAGACCATGTCTGAGGGCTGAGTCAGATTTTGAGCAAGTAAACAACTCTCCAGACCAACTCCAAACCAGGGCCCCAGGCAGTCGGATCAATATACAGTATGTGTGCTTTCCTTCTTCAGGTTTCCAATATCTGATTTATCATTCATTCCTCAGTCGGCAAAGAAACCTTGCCTAAACTTTGCAGCTTTGTTATCGTGGCTACATATATTTTACAGTTTGTCTCGACGCAGTATTGATTAGTGGGCGCATTTAAAACGGGATTAAACAGATAGGTGATCGTGTGTTTAATTAATTTAATTACCACCATTGACCCTACACCTTACTCACAATGACCCTGTTACTGTAACCGTGTGTGGACATTCAACGATGTATTCAGTCCTCTCTCTGACAGCATGTTGTTTGTGTGTGTGTGTGTGCGTGAGAGACAGAGGAGCTGTATATGTGTGTAACGGACTGGGGTTAATTAGCTTTATACCACTGCCATCTATCAACCTAATGCTCAGACTCTGGCCCCCGACAGCTCCATTACCGCCAGACACACACATACACAAACACACACAAGGGCCACTTTAGGTCGTAATCGCGGTTCCGTTAGGTCTCCACATGACACGAGCAATGCTAGGATATATTTTTAGGAGAATATTTAGACCGAAAGTAGGACTGGGCAATATGGCCAAGGCATAAAATCTCAATTAGTGTGTTAGTGTTATGGGTGATTCACAATTTAATGGATTTTTTTCTGGTCTACGTGTCAAAGTCAAAGTATAATTTAGAAATTATGTTTTTATTAAAACTATTTAGCGAGTGTAATATATCAACAAACAAGAAAAATAATAAAAAGGCAGCTGGGGTTTCATTGGGCATTATTTGTTAAAAAAAAAAAAAAAAAACAGTTTTAAATAAAATAGAGTGCCTCTGCATGGCAATGAAGGAACATTCACAATGAGAGGATGTTAAAGTTTTGTTCATCACAAAGGTCTCTAGTTTTTTTATGCTACCAAATGAGAAATTCCATTTCGACTTTAGACCTTTTTTGACTTTTCGAGACATTGGACTTAGGACAAAACAGAAGCTATGTAATCATACACTGGTTATGTAACTGGGCACCACTTTAACATAAGTGGTGACACTGGAAAAAGAGGCATCTAAAGCTTGCTACCGTTTTAGTCGTTGGATTGATGCTTGTCGGGAGCTAGCATCAGTCTCGTAGTAGTTCAAGGATTCTTCTGCTGCTATGTTTAGTTTTAATAGACTTTTTGCAAACTGTTCTATGTTATACTACTACTACTGCAAAACTGAACCATTTCTAAATCACCAAAGTAGCATGACCACAACTATTTGGTATTATTTCGCCATCTTCAGCGGCTGCCATTACGAAAGCTTGTTGCGTATCGGCAATAGAACTGGCGGCGTAGAGGAAACTCTCTAACCGACTATATTGCTGCAGAGAACTCTCTAGTGTTTTGGTGGTAACAAAGAAAGTACTAATTGTATTTTGCTATGCAGGCATTTTTCACTTTGTTCAAAAACTAAAACCCAAATCAATCAAATAAGTTGATATATCGTCCAGCCCAATACCCTTTTCAAGTGGCATTTAAAAGGTCATTTTTAGCCATTCATTTATTTTACCTTGAAAGCACAGTTTCTGGCACCATTTAGAAGTCCTGCTAGATAAATTTTCATCCATCTCTAGCGTAATTTATTCAAAATGTTCCCACCTCTTGGTTTCTCTGTGAGGATGAGTACAACTCCTGTGTGATTTTTGTCCCCCAGCTGGAAAGACACACACAAAAAGCCACTGGCCTGGATCATTAGGTCTGTTAAGGTTCAAATCTGGCTGTTAGTTATCTGCTCAGCTCCCTGTGGGATTCAGTCTGATCTATTGTGAGGAATGAAACAGTTCCCCTCTATCGCCAAAGCCATTAAAGAAGAGACTGGGCGGGCCTAACTGTCTATAGTGGCAGAAGTTCTAGGTTATTGGTTTATATTGGTTTCACTCCCCCAGAGTTTGCTCAGAAAATACTAGTGAAAAAACGTGTGGCTTTTAAAGGTGTACTTAGATCAAAGTTTCATCCAAACAGAAAAATGGGACTGTGTCCGCTGGTGTTCGTTGATTGATTGTCGTCATGGAGGGAAAACATTTCAGCTTGTTCTCTCTCGATAGTCTTTGCTTAGAGGTAAAAACAGTTCAATCAGAATGAATCTGTTATGTTCATGGCTGAGAGAAGTTTGTTCCATGTTTACACTGATCAATCCTATACTTAAACAAAAGCATGTAGATTCGAAATCTTTGTTGTTAAAATAGCTTTTCAATTGCAAACAAACTACAACAAACAGATTAGTTTGTTCCAGGGGAGAGTTTAGGCTTCTAATGAGGGTTTATTTGAGAGATGTTGGGACTAAGTGCTGGTTCAGAGACCTTTTGGCTCTGTTAGGAGTAGTGGCTGCAAGGAGGGTGAGCACTACATTGATGTAAGCCTTTACTTTTCATGCATAGTAGAATTCTGGTAATCCAGAGAGCCTCGGGAACAGAGGATTAAAGATTCAACATGCCTCTTATTATAAGCCAACAAAATACGCAACTCTAGATATCTCAAAATTCTGTTCTAGTGGTGGTCGGTACCAGTACCACTGAAATTTCATAGTTTTTGATACACAAAAGTAATCTAACAAGCCACTGTACACACAAATTCACAACACAAATCTTATTTTTTGACTTATCATTAATCACCATCATTAACATTATGAGCAGCAGTGCTTTCTTTTATGAGTATTAGAACTAACCAAGATAACCTTTTCAGATGGTTGTGTCTTTTGCAATTTGACAAGCATCAATAATGTTCTGTGTACAGATCAGCACCTTTGTCTTTGATGCGACTAGATAAGTTGGAGGTGCTTTCCTTTTTCCATTTTGATTCCATTTTGTTGTTTTAACTTCCCACCAGTTGCTGTAACTGCACTTGGCACCTTTCCATATCCCACTTTTTGGGATGGGGAGGAGGAGGGTCGTGCAGTAGTCAGCTTGCGGACAAGTGGCAATGAACGTAAAGCACAGAGACGCGGGAATGAGTGGTTTCAAAGAAGGCGGACAAATGGTTCATCAGATGAAAGTAGTGACGTTAAAATTTGACTGATTTTGACAGTGTGGGAAAATGGCAGAAATAAGGAAATAAAACAATAGCCTACAGTCACCAGAGGAGAACAGGTTGCGAGGAGGAGATCTTTCTCATTGAACTTTGGCCTAAGCTTCATTTAGTTTAGAAAAACAAATCAGGCTTTTTTTTTTTAGACTTCAATTACCAAGTCAGGAGCTAATTAAACGTGGAACTGTCTTGAGTGTCTGTCCAAAGTTTCGTGGCATCCCCTCGAGGAATTGTTAATGATATGTTATCCAAAGTGATGCACACTGCCATCCTTTGAGCCAGTGGCATGGCTCTAGGGATGTGAACGAGCACTAAATATATATATCGTCAGCACATTATACATCGACTGCAAATATATGTATCAATCCTTTAATCCAGAGTGAGAAAGTGTTAATTGAAACCACACATCCGCCTATATATAGGCTTTTGCATTTAATCACACACACGCTCTTGTATTTCCCTCTCTCCTCTCTCCCATACGCTCACACACACACACACGTATTCATTAGAGCAAATGGAATTAAGGGGATTGGAGGCATAATCTTCTTCCCCAGCCATGTGGGGGGAACCAAGCTGTTAATTTCCCGCCTCGAACTCCAACTCCAGCTCCACTTGCTTTGAAAGAGACCCGAGTCCTTGGCAACTAACGGCGCGTGAATTATTTACAATGCTCTAATGTCGCATGACATTATATCAGTAGGTTTTTGTGTGTATCTGCATCACACATCTATGGATGTGTATACACTGATCAGGCATAATATTATGACCACCTTTCTAATATTGTGCCTCCAAAACAGTTGTGACTCATCAGAGAATGGGCATGGGCCTTCTGAGGGTGTCCTGTGGTGTCTGGGAACAGATTGTTAATAGTAGGGGCCTCTGGGTCCTGTGGGTTGGAGGGGAGGGGTCTCTATGGATCAGGCCTGCTCCAGTGCATCCTACAGATACTTGATGAGTTTGGGATCTAGTGAATTTGGAGGCCAAGTCAACACTTTGTGCTGTTCTTCATGTTTTTTTTTTTAGTTGTTCCTAAAGCATTTTCAAGGAGTGTCATTGCTATGGGGTGGGGGTGCCTGGTCTGGTCTGGGTGGGTGCTACATGTCTAGGTCCAAAAGTTTCCCAGCAGAAAAAATTGTATTATCCCAAGATGGTCAAGGTTATTCACTTCTCCTGTCGGTGGTTTTAATATTGTGGCTGATCGATGTAAATGTCTGCAGAAAGGCTCATTTCAGATAACACAGGTGTGTGTTGGGTCTGTGCCTGCAGCTCTGACTATATTGGATGTCAATGACTCTCCCTCTCTGACTACCTTCTTCCATCTTGACTTTCCCTTTCTTACCCAGTTAATGACTTGGGCCATATGACAAAAGGGACTTTGCTGCATACGCATATAAGTGTGTATTTGTTTCTGCATCTGTCCATTTCCAAGCTCTAGAGTGAAATAACAAAAGATCAAAGTATCAGGTTTGCCCAGGACACGTGATTTCTTTCCCATGGCTGATGTAAACAGACAAATATCTCATACTCCTGCAGCCGTGCTTTCATTTCTCTTTGAAATGGATATTCACCCTTTTAAATGTACACAGAAAGTAAAAGGACGATTGAAACGGCACACACACATAAGTTCAGATATAGATACTGTGCAGAGCCACAAACACAAATTGTTTCTCCTGGTGTTTCCCTCTGTTGGCCAAGCTTTGATTTTGTTTATCTCTGTCCTCTATGAATTATACATGCACATCCTGAAGTTTATTAGAGTATCTAGATGTATTCCCCTGGAAGAAGAAACCATTAACAGTGCTGACATGTCCCAAACATGAACTCCCACCAAGTTCAGAGACAAATGGGAAGGTATTAAACAACAGAAAAACACAAGAACAAAAGGCTTTTGTTCCAAAATGACATACCATAGTGTAAAACTCCTTGCATTTAGTGTTGTGCATTGATTGCTGTCGTGGAAGTAAAACATACTCAAAACACTGCTCTGTCTTATTACTTCTATTAGAGGTGAATGGGTACTGCTCCGGGTTAAGAATGAATTTTTGTTATTGCTGCTGCGCTGGAAAATCCAATACAGTCTTCTTTGTTAACAAGTTCCCGAAGCAACAGAGCAAAGTGTTGAAAATCAAAGCTAATTACGCCTGCTTACAGCCGTGCTTCAGTGCCATCGGAGAACAATGAAATCCTACGAAACAGATCCTTGACCTTTTTAAAAAAAGGTGAAGAAAAGCGTGGACGGAGGGGTGGCAGGGATTTCAGATGACGCTCAGATGGAATAAAGACAGTGAGTGATGGGTCTGAGAAACATTCCAGTCACACACTCCCAGACACACCGCGTTAAATCTCTTCACGCAGCACCGACTGGTTTCACTGTGTTCAGCAGACGTAGACGTTTGTACGTTTGTGTGTGTGTATGTGTGTTAGTGGGAGACAGACAGCTGACAGACCTTACGTTTTAAGTCGAGATTGACAGTTAAGTCGTACCTCCAATGAATGCCAATGAGACGTCTGCCCAACGTCTGTGTGTGCGTGTGTTTGTGAATGTTTGCAAGTACAGGGTCTTCCCTGGCTGTCCCCCTCCGTCAGGCGAAAAATCAATCTGCCTGTCAGCCATCGAACACCTTCGGCCTGTTACGCCACCTATCACTAGCGCCGCGTGTGTGCGTGTCTTCTGTCATTCTGTCAGCCTCTTTGTCTCTCCGCCCCCCTCCGATCTCTTTGTTGTGCGTTTTTTTTTTTCTCTTTCTGTCTGTCCTCCTGTCTGGTCCCCGCTGTCTCTTCTGTGTCTGGCCTGCTGCATCAAATCTTCTCTCTACCCTTAATCTGTCATCCGTGACACCAGTGTTAAAAATGACAAGGCTTTGCATCAGATGCTTAACTTTGTGTTACGTTTCTGTGTTATTCCATATTCACACTCCCAATTATTTACCGCTATTGCTTCCATAGCTGTCCGTCATCTGTTCATTTTTTCTTTCACATCTCTGAACCTATAACTCTGCCTATCACTGCACTTAATTCTAACATTTAAGACTTTTCCTTCATTATCCAGGCAAATTATTAAAACGGTTATCATTCTAAAATTCAGACGAACCCTTAAATAAAGTTAATTCTAGCACTACTCATTCCTACTTGTCTCGTTTTTCCTCAAAGTGTTCTTTTCTTTTCCAGATCCCCCAGATCAGCTACGCCTCCACGGCCCCTGAGCTGAGCGACAACACTCGCTATGACTTCTTCTCGCGCGTGGTGCCACCGGACTCCTACCAGGCCCAGGCCATGATGGACATCGTCACGGCGATGGAGTGGAACTACGTGTCCACGCTCGCCTCGGAGGGCAACTACGGAGAGAGCGGAGTGGAGGCCTTTGTCCAGATTTCCAGAGAAACCGGTAGGTGTTGCCTTTTCCTTTTTTGGCTGATACTATCTCATGTGGTATCGCATACACGAGACCGTGTTGTGTGCATTATAAGGAGAACTATGATCAGCAGAGTTTCTTCCACTTTCAATGGTAAAAGTGTACAACTCTGTCTGGGTGATGCTTCACACTTTTACACAATATTTGCTCGTCTGCCAATCCAGAAAAAATTGTTATTTAGAGAGACTTGAGAGACAGCACAGCGGAGAGCTACAATATCGGAACAACTGTTTGGAGGCAAGTTAGCTGCTTCTCATCCACCATTAGGCTACAATAACTATGATATGGTGTTCATAGTGCACTTTGGTGTATGGTACATAATAACTGGCTTCAGCCTGCAATTTTAGGAGCACTATAGCAAGAATAAAAGTAGAGACCTGTTGTTTAAATCTCCAGGGGAACTTTCAGAGGAAATGCACTCTTCAGTAAAATTGCAGGCTGTAGATTCAGCCTGTGAACTGAGACCGTGTCTGTATCAAACGTGTGAATGACAAGTACAGCCTTCTCCTCATCTTTCTCTTTAGCTCTATATACACATCACATTTAAGAGTTGTGCAAGCTCTTGTTTAAATATAATTTTGGTGTCAAAAATATTCCCTTCATAGTTTGTCTGGGAATTGGCTGAACACGCTGTGAACGTATAATTAAAAACTTTGACGACATACAGATGGACGACGAAGAAAAAAAAATAAACCGGCACCACAAACTATATGTTATGAAGCACTCTTTGATTTTCTTTACCTTGAACTATGTGCTGTATTTAGTATTATTACAGTGCACAGGTGGGATGTGAGGTTTAAACCAATAGGGAATTACGATGAGATGCAAAGCAAGTAGTTTGAATTTTGTTCGAAATATCTTTTATGCTGAAAAAAAACCCCCAACATAACAAGTATTAGAATAGAATATAATGTCTTTATTCCTGTGTACTATTTATTTCCAACTTTCTAATTAAATAGATGCCGTCTTTTTAGTTCATTTCTGTCACAACTGTACGAGTTAAATAAAAACCCACACCGTCTATGCCTAAGACTGCAGATTTGAGGTGTTTCAAGTGAACTGTTATTTCAGGTAGCCCCCTCTCTACACTCCTCAGACAACTAATTGGATTTCCTGGCGAAGCCTCCTTCCTTTTGTTCAACTGTTGTCGGCATGCATCACTTTTAAGTGGCACAGCTGTTTTCGAGGGATGGGACCCGAGATGTGACTAGCTAAGAGTGAATTTATCATCACAGCTTCAGAGTTTTGGATTCCACTTCAGCCAGGCCAAAATCTACTCTTGTTAAAAAAATAAAATAAAAAAAGAGATCTATTATATATAAATACGTGTTTCCCCACTCGTCGTTCTTGCTCGTCAGACTACAGATGGCAGGGAGTTGAGATTCAATATTCAAGATTCAGTTTAATTATCATGATGCAAAGATTATATTATGAATTTCCAGATGGTAGTCCCTTTAGGCTGCTCCAAAAAACAACAACAACAAAAGTTAAAAATTAATGATTCATCATTAAAATGTATGAGTAAGTAAGTATTTTTGTGGTGGAACGTAGAGAATGAATCGAGGGAAGAAACTGCTCAGAACTGCGTAGATCAATAAGTTGTTGCCTCGGTGGATATTATCTTTTGGTTAGATGGTCACAAATTATACCCTGGGTGGTTTTTATGATCCACTACAGAGCCATCCTGTCTTGGGTCATGTACATCTTATGCCAGTTTTAGATGATTCCCATTAGGATGCTATTAATTGTTCCTTTTTAAAAGTTAAAAGGAATTTGGCAATTTAACTTTCATAAAAAAAGTTCAGACTGCTCTTTGATTATCAGGGTTAGCAGGCAATAGGATAACTAATAAATGTAAATAATAAAAATAATTCTACTTTATTGGATGATGGAGTAGGAGGAGAAATGAGAATGCAATACACTAGAGTAAATGAGATTGACAGAGATGCAGGAAGGGAGCGAAACACAGAGAGACGGATCCCTTGTCTGTTTTGATGTGACTTAAAAGCACGGTCCCTGTGGTCCTGAGAGCATCAAGTTGGCCTCAGATCACTTGATGAAATCCTCTAAGCGATGTTGACAGATCAAAATGCTGTTGGTTTCCCTGTTTATGTCTCAAATGTTTATTGAAAACATCACGTTGGACGCCGACAAATATTTACAGACTGACAGAGATGAAGAGGCGCTAAAAATCCATTTGAGAGAACATCAGCCGAGTGATTGTTTCTATTTTTATCACTCCTTAACTAAGGTCTTCTTCTCCATTGCTTTTTCTTTTTTTCTTTATTGTTTGTGTGCTGATGCAGAAATGACAGCTCTGTGTACGTCTGCGCTGCTGTCTTATCTGTCCATCTTTGTCTCGGTGTGTGTTTGGAGCCAGCTTGCCCAGGGCAGGATGCTGTGGCAGTCAGCACATAGATATTTTTTCGTGGTGTCAGATCAATGTGTGTGTCTGAACGCGCCGCTGTTAAGCATAAAGCAGTCCTCAGCAATGTGTGTGTGTTTGTGTTGCGGGGGTCAGCGCAGTGTATCTCTAAGTGTAAGTGTGCTGTGACGGCAGTCAGTCAGTTGTTTACTCTGCAGCCCCGAAGATGTGAGCAGAACCGAGAAGATGAAGGGATTGCAGAGCAGACAAAACAATGATGAAGAAGCAGACCGAGGAGAGGAGAGGAAAAGGTGACAGAGGAGGGCGAGTTCATAGTGTGTTAGTGTATGTTTATGTACTATAGTTGTGAATCGAACTGTAGAGTGTGAAAAATAGATGGAGAGAGACAGAATAGCAGGATAATGGGACAAGGAAGAGGAGACGGCAACCGAATAATAATAGGCATCCTAATATGGATGCGCAGCACTTCTTGCCATTGGAAAAAAAAAAACTAAATAAAAAACACACACACACATGCACACAGACAAATATATGTTGACACAGGTGGACGTCTTTAGGCACACAAACACACAGAGCCACGGGGAATTTCTAGGTGATTATTTTGTGATTGCAGTGTAATGATTGCAGCTTACAAGGCACTCTGCATACTGATACCAAACATCCATATTAATTGGTGCGTAATCGTTCACTGATGATTCGTGACTGTGTATGTGAGGAAAGATGTGTGCAGGCATATTAATCGCCACAAAGTTTCAGAATAAGTTCTCAAAATCTCGTTAGCATAAGTCAAGGGGTTACCGTGCACGTGTGCTAGGCTGCTAGTTGCTGAGCCCGTTTAATTGTGCTAAGTCATGATTCTCCGTACTTGCCTTGTGCCGTCTCTTATTTAACACGCAGAGAGAGTTAAATATTTACTTCTCCAATGCAGTCGTGGAAACTAAACATGTCCTACTTGTCCCGACTGCTGCTGCACAGCTGCAGTGTTGTGCCACTCCCAGGAGGAGTTCTGCCCACCTAATTTTTCAGCCAAATCCACACGACAGTCAGCAAAATCTTTTAGTTTCAAAAGAACTGCTTTAGGGAAAACTGGAAATAACTATTTGATGTTACAGCAGTGAATGAACACAAACACTGGATGTTGTGTTAGACACACCAACCTACATGGATCCACTACATGATCATCACTGCATTGAAATAAACCATAAAGTTATCCAAGTGGAGATCCACCCCATAAACACCTGAATAATTCAGTTCAACTTAATTTAAACATCAAAAACAAATTCAAATTCATCACCTGAATGCATTTTTTTTTTTTTTAAAACACTGTTCCAGACAGTTCATATGCTGGCATTGTTCACTTCCGCCTTAGTATTATCAATAAAAGGGCTCTAAATGCTAAAATATTTGATAATATTTTAAAACAAGATGGTTCAGACTTTTTTCCACGCCCTCAGAATAACCCTTTTTTTGCAACAACCATAACATAGGTGGTTGCTGCGGTAGTGTAGGGAGAGTTGGCATTTGGTCAGAACAACTTAATATCATTCAGAGACTGTCAGGGGTTTAGCCGTCTGTTATAACCTGAAGGCAGTTTTATCAGATCTGAAGGCGTAGATTTTAGCACGGGCCATTTAGTTTCTTTAGCAGAAACACCTACATAAATATTTTATCCGACCTTATGTCGCTCTAGCTAGAACTGCTTTTTAGAATTTGATCCCAGGGATTATAACTCTAACTCTGACATCTACAGTACTTTATAGGTTTTGATGGAGTTGTTCAAAAACTGGTGCTCTATGTAGATTTTCTTGACTAAGGGCAATATTTCAGTGCTCGCTTTTATCTCCACCATAGATGTTTTGCCAACTTTTCAAGCTTTATAGCAAACTATGATAAAAGCACTGCAGCGATGAAATTTTGGGGAAAGTTTGCATGTTGCGTGGGTTCTCTCCAGGTACTCCTGCTTCCTCCCACCGTCCAAAGACATGCTCGTTAGGTTAAATGGTGATTCTAAATTAGGTGTGCATATGAGTGTGAATGTCTGTCTGTCTCTCTGTGTTAGCCCCGAGATAGACTGGTGACCTGTCCAGGGTGTACCCCGCCTCTCGCAGGCTCCTTTGGAGGATCAAAAAGTATATTTTCTCTGAAACGGAAAAATCGATTTCCACATTTGTCAAGCATTGGTTGCCGCAGCTGCTAAAAGAGACATGTGGACTAACATTTTGTTTTGCAGCCGGGCCTGCCGTGCATTTACTGTATCAGGCTGATTGAGGCACTTCCTTGATTCTAGGTAGGAGGGAGGTTCGTATTGATTGCTGCCATTGTCGATTCTTGTCTTTGCTCCGTTGTGTAGCTGTGCTTCGTTCTGATGTTGAAATAATAATTTCCTCTTTCTAAGTATGGAGAAATACTGTAAAGTTCACTGGAAGGAAAAATTTGCCATCAACCCTGCAATCACTCAAAACCAAGCTTTCCCTCCTAGAGGGAGTAGAGGCATTTTTCAATATGACGAACGCCTCAGGATTATAAGTGAACTGACAAATTATTACTGTTCCAAAAAACTTGAAACCAAATGTGTTTTATCTTCAAAACAGGGAAAGTTCAAAAGACTTTTAAATGATGTAGCACAAGGGAGGCCAAACACTAGTCAGAGGACGCCAGGGAAATCAGAAATTTCTGCCAGAAATAAATACAGTGGTCTAAATTGGCTTAATATTGGATATGATTTTATGCAGAACACTGTGCCCTAATACAGGCAGCTTCACATGAAAAGTGGCGTTTCTCAAGAGCCTAAAAAAATCGTTTTGTCAGAATTAAGTGTTTTGCATGGACAGGACAGCACCATTCATTCTACTAAACAATGAGTTTAGTCATACTCTCGCAATACAGTCAATAATGGCAGAATTAAGAATATGAGAGGGGGCTGGTGATGGAGGTTTTGGAGGAAACATGGTGGTGAAGCACTGAGAATAACACAAAATCAGTCTAATACTTTGTTTCCAGACATTCCCTCGTCTAAAACATAACTTGAACCGTACTTAAATAGTATTTTGAAATGCCTTCTGATGTGTAAGTTTTGGAAAAAAGTCTCTATGGAACTCGACTTAATTTTTAAGAAAAACGCTCAAAAATGAACCCAAGCTTGTTTTTGTTGAATCATTAAGGTGATGGGCTCTCTTTAACAAGTGTTCAGCGGAAACTACTGAACAAACTTCTTTCATTCCTAAGAAGATGTGTTTTATGTCAGTGGATTAAGTCCAGACCCCCAGCTGTTAACCAGTGGCATGTGGAAACCTTTTAAGTGGTGCCCATGGATCAATTGAGCTGAATCTTAAAGGGGAATGGGAACTGTCTTGATAATCTGTGTGAGCCTTTCTTCAGCTACTTCCCAAATATCACAGCAGACTTATAGAGCATGTAGACAACATTGCTCTGCAGCCTTAAGGTCTTTTACTTCTCTAACTTCTTGTATTGTATCTAAAGCTGTAAGATGTTTCCTTATAGAAACTGTTTTCAAATCAACATTACAAAGGGATAGAAAATTGCAGTTTTAAAAACAGACGCATAAAACACAGATTAAAAAACAGCAATTACAACAATAAAACATGCAAAACACAATTACAAACTCAATTAAGAACGCAATTAAAACTAGAAAAGGCTCTCGGATAAAAGTATCTTTTAAGGAGAGATTTAACCCTCTGAGGTCTATATTATAATTGGCCGGTTTTGACTACTTTTGGTTTTATTTCATCTTAAAAACTGTTTAAGTTGCCTTGTTTGGTATCATTCTTTTCAGCACAACCTAACGTGTGACTTTAAACTTCGATTTTTGACAGTGAAAACCAAAACCATGCTTAACGAACTATTTTTATAACTTAGAATGCAAATCTAAACTGTAAAGCTTTAACAAACAAATTTAACAAACAATTATTTAGCAAACAGTTATTTACAACTGTTTACATTAAAAAGCAGGAAATGCATCAGGGATTTTTTGTACAACTATTTACAGCCATTTACAAAACTATCAGGCGTCACAATAAATAATGTCTAAACGTCACAAATCTCTCCTCAAATCTCAAAACTCGCTTCTTTCTTTCGCCGCCATCCCTTCGTAGACTATATATAACGTCACTCCCACAACGTTTCCCTCTTCCTTAGCAACCATTGTCATATAATGTGGGTTGATGTGATGCATTTTTCCACCAATAGGTAAGAGGGTGTCCGCTTGCTAGAGTTTTCCTTTTCACCATTTCGTCCTGCACCAAATACATGATGACAGTATTCAGGAAAAAGCCTGGTGTAAATTATTTCTAATAAGTCTAGTTTTACTCGGCCTATCAACACAATTTAAAAACTGGTATATAGTTTGAAGTTAGCACTTTCTACACAAGTTGAAACGGAGACTCGGTGAGACTGCGTGTTGCTGCTATGTTGTCTTAAATTGGTCATGTGATTTGGATGTGCCAGCGCATCTGTCGACTTCAGAGGGTTAAAGGAGATCACAGAGTCAGCTGACCTGATTTCCTCAGGGCAGATCATTCCACAACCGTGGGGCCCTAACTGTGAATGCCACGTTTGAAACGAAACATTAAACTTAGATTGTGAACATACTAAAATCATTGAGCAACACCGGTAGCCTGGCTTTAGTCTTGTTTATTCGTCTATGTAGATGACAAATACTTGGATGTTTCACTAATATCTTTTGTTCAGTGCGTTCACTTTAAAAGTTTCATTGTCCTGCGTGTAAATGTTAAACATTTTTGCAGTTTGCCCATCCATGCCTACATCCTGAAGTACATCCACCGTGACTTTTACAGCATATGCAGTCTGTGTGTTGTCACCCCGGGCCATGGCTTTTTCAGTCATGCAGAACTAGTAACAAACACGGCTCAGTGAGCACGGGCCGAACGTGTTTACTCATCATTAGTAACTGTTCGCAAACTGGGTGCATAAAGCAGCGTTTTTTGCTTTTGTAGACAATAAACCGATGTAGGCCACTGAACAAAGGTTAATGAACAAATAATGTAAAGGCCGATTTTGGGGGAGATTTATTTGGTTTCAGGGGCCACTGAATGTGGATATAGTTCCCTTTGTGGTGGTAAAATATGCATGAAATCTTACATCTTAGCTCGCTGTGAGAAACCTGCTTTTTGTGACAATGATTCCCTGATGAGACGTATGTTAAAACTCTCCCAAAGAGGCTGAAGATGGCTCAGCCTGGTAGTGTTTAATTTTAGGCTTTGCTTGGAACCTATGGATATATCTACTATAAAAGAAGAGGTGGAATTGTCTTACAGAAGACATCTTCTAAATCAAGTCACGGGGCTTTCTCCTTCCAGTACCCTTCCTCACCTCCCCATGGAATCCAACTGGGATTAAAACTACCACATCTACATTCAGACACACTGCAGACGGAGTGGATGTGTGTGAGGTAGAAGAGAGGTTGTGGGTGAATCTGTATGAGTGTAGTTGAACCTGTTAGTGAAGGAGTGTGAGAAAGAAAGTATATGTGTGTGTGTGAACTGAATGCACTGGCTCAGAACAGTCACCTCCCTCTGACACTGGGCGCTCTACAGAAAAGCCAGTAATGAAGAAGGGAAGGAAATGAGCAGGAGAAAAGGGCCGAGAGAAAATAATTAAACGTTTATCTCCAGATTCATTTAATTAGTTCTCTGGCTCTACACTAATCTTCTGCCTTTTTGCTTAGCTTTGGCTCTTTAGTTCGTCTTCAGTCCACTCTTGCCCTCCACAATGGAGGTGGTCCTTGTCATTATCCAAGTCTTGTTACTGGAAGAGGAATCATACATTAGTTGAAATGCACCGTGAGGCCTTTTATTCGTGTTGTACATCTATTTATATACATGGATGTTGTATTTTTAGACCACACTCATGTTGGAAAGTCATTAAAAATAATGTATACATTAGTATTCATGAGGGTACTCATATGAATTAGTAACTCTTGCGGCACTTTCTTATATAGTGTAATACAGTGATCTTAAAAAATAAATTGGATTATCCTACATTACAGCATGAATTCTGAATATAATTATATGTAATGTGATACTTAATGAACTTTTTAAGCTGCGACACAAAGACATTGATATATTTTACAACTATGAATTGAATTGTATGAATTGAAAGTTCTCTAACACGGAGACGCACACACAGACTCACAAAAACCCCACAAACGCTCAAGAAAAAGAAGAAGCACAGAAACACTCACTCAGCTGACAACGTATGTCCCTCGGGTCGAATTAGCTCTCCGTTTCTTGTCCTTGATTACACTCCCCTCACAACTTAAGACTGATACTATTCATCACCACACACACACAGACACACACACACACACACAGACAGGGAGCACAAACATCAACCCATCCATTTGTAACTAATTACACCAGCCTTGGTTTTCATCTCAAGGTGAAGCTGTCTTTGTTGTCTGAAACTCTAAGTTGCTTTAGAGTTGTTTATATTGTTGGGTCTGGCAATAAACCTTTATGTCAGTCTGTGTGAAGGTTTGTCCACGGCATTGCTAAGAATGAAGCTTGGAATACATTGTTTGTGCTCCTTGCCTTGTTGAAAATGGTTTGTGTTATTTCTCTCTAAGACATTGATTATCTTGAAGAGGTCATTAACATCTTTTAAAGTCTCCGGTTTCTATTATAATCTAGATGATGTTGGCCTTATGTTGCCAATCTCTCACTTGGGTGGAATTGACCATATCTATTAGGAGCTAACAGCCCTCTGTGGATTGCGTTAGTATTGCCAGAGGACATCTAGAAATGGTAATTATTACCTGAGCAGCCCCGTGAATTTCATCTCATCCAGCTGGAATGGCCATTTTTAGCAGTTTCCCCCAGCCGCCCCAATAAAACTTCTAAATTACCCGCTGATTCCCAGAGAACTCCAGGGTAGCCTACAATGCTTTCTTCGACCTGTAATCCCACTTTGACACTTTTAGCTACATCTCAGTGGTTAGTCGAACAATGAAAGAATAAATATAAAGCAGTTTTGATGTTGTGAAGTATGTAACACATCAGATTTTAAGGCCTTGTACCACGAATAATAAATCATCAATGAATAACACTGACCATCTTGTGACAATTCAGTGTTATGCTGGGAAACTTTTGGACCTGGCATTCGAGTGGATGTTACTTAGACATATACTACCCACCTAGACCAGACCAGGCACCCCCACCCCATAGCAATGACACTCCTTGATGGGAGCAGCCATCCCCGATAGGATGCAGCCTGACACAGGTACACACACACAAAAACGGTTTAGGAACAACTCAAAAAAACATGAAGAACAGCACAAGGTGTTGATCTGGCCTCCAAATTCACTAGATCCCAAACTGATCAAGTATCTGTGAGATGCACTGGAACAAGCCTGGTCCACAGAGGCCCCTCTACTCAACCCATGGGACCCGAAGACCCCCACTAACAACATTCTGTTGCCAGACACCATAGGACACCCTCAGAAGGGCACAAGGAAGACCTACACAATATTAGTAAAGTGGTCATAATCTTATGTCTTATCGGTGTATTTGCAGTTTTCAAATCTACATAGTAAACGTCAGCCTCTTGTACGTTAGGACGCTTGCCATGGTGAAATGCCTGATATATGTTGATCTCCTCCTTCCGTTAGATGTGTAGTGTCTGTTTCAGCTTCGTTGGTTTTCTTGACAGAGGTGAGAACTGCTCATATTCCCTTATGACGGAGCTGGAGAGGGTGCTTGGCAGACAGACGTACAGAAAGAGGAAGAGAAATGGGAGTATTTGCGTGTGTGGCCCCTACTCTCTGTTCCTGTTTGGTGTCTGAGAAAAAAAAAAAAAAAAAAACCCCAGCCAGTTGCTTCTAAACCCCCAAAGTAATTTCAGCAATATTACTTCACCAGTCGGTACACATACAGTAGACGTGTGCTTGTCTGTGTGAGTTTTTGCAGTTTATTTTAGGGCATGTGTTTTAAATCTGATTTTAAATATGAATACGTGTGCAAATATGTGTGTTCATACAAGAAGGTATGTGTGTTTTATGTCTGTGTGCTGTTTTGATTTGTGCATGTGCACGTTTTGTGTTTTCAGGGAGTAGGAATCTGTCTGCACAACTTAAACCCCCATTTAAGTGTCATTTGTGTCTGTAGAAGCCACTGAGGTCACCGTTAAAATAAATGACAAGTACCGCCGTGTTCAGTTCTATAACCTCAGTGTTCTCTGGGGCATTTCTTTTAAAAAATGGTGGTCGTTTGGGGATTCAGACAAGGGGTTAAATCATTTAGCATGCATAAAACATAACCCTGCGTACAGTATATATCACCACACACATTCACAAGTAAAAGAATAAAGGTGTTCGGTGCTAAATGTTGTAAAAAGTTTCGACCAGATTATCTCAGACAGAATGATGAGTGTATTCAAACGGAGATAGGTGCTAATTAAAGCTTATTTCACGTGAGTTTAGGTGAGCGTCACTTTCTCTCATCTAAATTCAATCCTCTTTTATTGCATCTGGAAGAAAAAAACAGTTTTACCATTATATAAACTGTCACTTGGATGACTTTAGGAAAGGGCTTAACGTAGCTTAGTGGCTTTAAGCTTCGAGCATCATTTGTAGAAAATTAGATTTACAGTCAGTGATCAAAGCAGAATTTATCTTTGATGTTCGTCAGCCTCTCCTGATCACTTCTAAACCACTGTATGCTGATGCAAATGTGCAGAGAGATGTAGACTCCTTGTTTTCACTCAGCAAACGAATGAGGGAAGGCCGAACACAAGCCATGAAAACGAAATGGAATAATAACCATTAGAGATGCTGTGAACAATAAAGTATGATGTTGACGCATTTACTGCCCTCAGTAATCCTAATGCAAATGGAAGAACAATCTACATACAGCAGGCGATTTATAGGGATTTGCCCAGTGTGACTGCCTGCTACCTTGCTACACACCATTAATGACGTCAGAGGAAATTACCACCCCGCCATACACAAAATGTCAACAATCTGAGCCAATACAGAAACTCGTGAGCAATGAAACAGCACGGCTATTTGACTGCATTTGAAACAAACAAGGCATGAACTCCAGATCTTTGTTTATTCTTAAAACCGTCCATGAGAATAATCATCTCTAAGGCCTTGTGCAATGGACTGGCTTCGGCAATCAGATGATCATTGTCCGTGCAGTTCATGTCAGTTCTTTCATAACCGAGACAAGAACTCTTCACATTACATGGGAAGAAGCCAGAGACAGACAATGAAGTAATCATCAGTGCATCCTACAGCTATTTATCTGCAGTTCCCTCTATATTGGGTGTCTGAGCAGAGGCTCGATTGACACAAACACTTGCAGAGCGTCTTTTAGGAATTCATCCATTGATAATTTTACAGACTTCTGAAGTATCATTCATTACAGAGTAAAGTAGTTAATTGAAATGTGGCACAATATACAACTGTAACAATAGCAGAGAGACTCCAAAATAGCTGTTACTGTGCATCCGCGTCACTTGAAGAATAAGTTCTGTGGGACCTTTGTGATCTTTCATATATTTTCTTTGGTTTTTTTCCCCCCACTCCATAATTGCAGATAGACCGCAGTCTGTGTCAGCAAGTTGGTAAAAAGACAGTTAAACTAATAGGCTATTTAGTTGGTTCACTATATGATAGTCAAATCATGTTAATGAACACTTAAAAACAAAGTAGTTTAGCCAGTGGGCCGACTGCAAACTTGTAATAAACACAATATTCCATCAAGCAACGTGGCAATTATCATGTCACATCACAAACACATTTGCAAATAAGTGAAGCAGCTTGTCAGGCAGATAGCTAGTCATTAACTCCGTTTAGCAAACCAGAAAGATGAGCAACTTCTCAATTCTGGCCTTGTTGTTTTAAACTGTCCTTTCAGTTAACTACACAATGAGGCCCTCAGTCCATAAGGAAGTGCATTTTTTTGTGTTACACAGTAAAAGACATGTTCATATTATATGGAATTACAGACACCAATGTGGAAGTAAAATGTACTTGAATTTGACCCAACGTCTTCCCATAGGATCAGCAAGAGGTCTGAGTTGGAGGCGACCATTATCTCAGCATTAGATACACATTTGTTGTAGCTACACCTTATGATGACTGCAAGCAATCTTGTGGGCAATTTTTAGAACCTAGAGGCAACCTGAAAAATGAAGCCAGTGCTGGAGTGTCAAAGACTGTTCTTCCTGAAATGTAATTTTTAACACGTTGGTCTATAGCATTAATCTTCAAAACCGCTCTCAGTGTCAAAACATGGCAGATTTAAGTACTCTACAAAGGGTTCACTACAAACAATTATAATAAATACACCTGACGTATTATATTTTCCACACTTACACCCTTGGGGACAACTAGACCTCCCTCCCTCTCTCTTTAATGGACCCATTGTTCTATTGTCCCTGGACAACTGACCAATACTCTCTCAGGACCTAGATTCAGACTGATTGCCGGGGTAAATTCACACAATACTGCTAGGTGACTCTTAAGCAGGATGAGACCAGGTGTGAAGCACAGCTCTGAGCACAGACACACTCTAGTCCTGTTGTCTTCCACCTGGCAGAGCTGGCGAGCTGGTGAGCTGATCGCTGGCTGACGAACCAAGTGTGGGATTCTTACTACGTTCTGCCTCGCTACTAATAAGTCGAACTCCATAATTGCAACCAGGCGTGCGTGGAAATCTACTTATATCATCCGCATGTCCTTTCACATCCCACCTTTTCCAAACACACTCCCGTCCACGCAGCAACACACACACACACACATAGCCCAACAGGGTGATGGATGGTGAGCTGGCAGAGGCTGATTAGTCGGCAGTGAATGGGGAAGAATTACAACTCAGTCGGTGCCGCGATTGCATTGTTGCTTCGACAACGATCCACGTCAGATTGCTGGAATCCTGGGATGTGGAAGACTAATCAATGATGTCCATCTGTCTCTTATGTCTGTTTATTTCTTAGAAACCATCCCAAGTCTTTCTGATTTATTCTTTTTTGTTCACTGCCTTTTTTTTTTTTTACATGTTATCCTCTGTCCTTTCCACTATCCTGTTCCCGAGTTAGAGCTGCAAGCTTTTAGGGCTACAAGTTCCCTTAATCACAGTATAAAAAAAATGTTGTAGACATGCCCCTGTAATTTTCTTTTTACCATATAATTCCCTTTTCCTCTACTTCTGTCACAGTTCATCCTCTCTTTATTCACTTTTTCACACTCTCCCCTCTCTCCTGACCTCCATTTTCTTTTCCCTGTTCTCCTTCTCAGCTCTCCTACCCTATGTGTCATGTGCATTTCTCCGTAGTATTAAAAAGTGAAAAAAAAACATCAGACAGGCACTTGTGAAGCTACGGTTTCATTTAACTCAATTTGTCTGGTGTACAAAAATCCCCCATTTTAAAGACCGTGGACGAAATCCGCTGCAAGATCACAGAAACCAGATTTGAATATTGTCCTTGAAGTCAGTGAGCTATTTTATTATCTCAAATGCATTTTTGCATACTGAGAAGAAATGGAAGATGATATATTACAAACACTGAGCTTGATTCACATCAGAGCAGATGGTGTACATTTCCCCTGTGGGCCTCCAGCCTTTGTTTGCATCTTTGTAAACTTCTCTTTGCCCCTTTGAGTTCAACTCCGGCTTCATAGTCAATAGTGTGAGCTGAATGCGGCGTGAGGATGCTGACGTGTGGACCAGAGGGAATAATTAAGTGCAGAAAGATGTAAGTGTATTTTCACTGTAAGGCCTGGAAAAAAAAAAAACAAATCCGAAAGTTAAATCAGAAGGCGAGTAGTTTGGATGCAGAATGACAGAGACATAAAAATGGAGGGATGAAGTGCTTTGACATGAGTTTACCCCCAATTTCCTCTTGAAATGCTGCTCTCGTGATCTGACAATCCACTTGTCTGAACCCTTGCTTCATACACCATACAGTCCCTTACTGTTTAAACTCGTAATACAATTTCAGCGGTGAAAAGAGAAGCCAGTAGAGGCTCACCTATCAAAGCCCCGTGCCTTTCTTACATCGGCTGCCCTTATATTTACATCTAAATGACGGTTGATGGTGTCAGAGGTAGCGCAGACCCAATTATGCGACGGAGTTGGCGGTGGAACCTGACAAATGATGGGTAATGGCTGAGGGTTGGAGGCATTTCCAACACTCCCCACTTTAACAAACATAGCTGTGTCTCCATGGTTTGACTCTGACAGAGTAATTTATTCCCACTCCGCCAGCACGGAACCACGGATTTAAAAGTTTCACCACTTACCAGAGCCTTCCCCATTTTTCACTCCAGAATGAAACTGTTATTATTCAAAAGAGAAATAGGAATTTATGCAGGCTTAGACATGGCCTTATATCTTCACTTACTTTTTCAACCCTTTTGTGTTTTTCTTTCTTCCCCGCTTTTCTCCTTTTGGGTTTTTCCCTTTATGTACGTTTTTTCCTGGTTCTATAGCGAGTGTTTAATTAGTCTCTGCCCGCCTTTTTTCTGCGCTACATTTTTCTGTATCTGTGTCTTTATTGAAGGCTCAGATGTTATTAAAAATGGAGCAAATCTAGTGTTTCAAGGGATAGGCTTTGGGTTCAAATGCACTAAATGTACTGGTTTAGGCTTCGAAAATCAGCAGAAATATTGAGAAAGGTAAGTTCAGTAGAGGGAATACAAGATTTTTAAGATCAAAAAATTACACAGATATGTAATAAGTGAAGAAATATGTGAGACACCTTAATGTCTGGCTGTTTTGAAGTTTTTTAAAGAGATGTGCACCTTAAAAATGAATGAGAACTGCTCCTCTCTCTTTGATGGTGGGATCATGTGCGTTATGTAATTCTTCCAATCATTAGTATGTATCCATAGACATAAATCCATACACAGTATTTTCTAGATCTATTTTAGGGTTTCCCCGTTCTTGACTTGAGCAGTGACCGTGTTCCCGCATGCTGCGAAATGGTGTGGATCTTGAGCGGTTGTTGGTGGCAGCTGTAAAAGAAAAGTCAAGACATCAAAGAGTGCTGACATTCATGAGAACATGGACTGGAAGTGTAACATTGTTAACACTTGATTTGAGTGTGAACATTCAAGTGAGAAATTCACAGATGGAAACTTACTGTCACTGCTTCATGTGATGAGAGAGCCAGTCAGTGAGTGGATCTGATGTCAAGTCTGAGGCTGTTACAGAGCCGAGGGGCCAGTACAGCAAAGGTTTGAACAGTTAAGCTGGAACGGATGTGTTTATGAAAACACGCAAGGGTCTTCTAGGGTTTGGTGGGCGTAAATATCATAATCTGAGGATGCACAAAGGGTTCTTTGCAGACAGCCATCTATGTCCAGTTTGTTTTGGTCGTGTCTTCACAGCGACTACACTACAGGAGCATCAAATGCCCATGCTTCCTCCAAGCAGACTAGAAAGAAAAAGCAGCAGCTGTCTGTGTGCATGTCTTTGACACAGTTGGTTGCTTGCAGATGCTCCAGGCTCTGGTTACCTGGGTAATCTACTTGTATATTTCAGAAAACAAAAATGTTGCTAGTGTATGGACGGAGCTAGCTTTTCTCGCCATCACTGCTCTGGATTTGAAAAGGAAATAACACCAGCAATGCCACTGCAGCATCTGGGTTTATCCAGTGCTCCAAGCCCGCTACCCGAATTATGTATTTGGTGATTGGAACCAAAGTCGTAGTAGGACTGACGGTAAAACATTTGGGGAACTCTGTGCTTATGTCATATGCCAATCAAGTGTATGAGTTGCTCCCATTGGTTGCATCCCCACTTTGCGTCGCTAAAGGGTTATTCGTCGATACAGCTTAATTTCATTAACGTTTCATAATCTCTTGTCACCACATTACCGCTGGTTGCTTTCAGTGTGTACAACTCCAGTGATAATTGGGGTTATAAGTGGTAACATTAGAACTTGCACTGTCTTGTATGTCATTAACAGTGAGTGAACAAGACTGGCAGCCAGGGTAATGACAAGAAGAGGTTGTGATGATATGAAATGTCACTCTTCACCTTTGTTTCTCACAGAGAAAAATTATAACTCACATGATCAGAAGATGTCAGAGATGTCAAGGCCATTTTTCTTTGAGATAGTATCAAAAAGAGGTTAACGCTGTCAGAGGACTCACAGAATGAATAGAGATAAAAGAGATTCGATGAAGAAAATGCAAAAGAGTGACAAAGTAAGAAGAAAAGGAGACTCACTTAGCAGCCACAGCTGTCTTTGTCCATTCACCCACCTCTGGAACTGTTGCCTGGGTAGGCTCTCCTTTATGCTCTGTCTTTGTCACACAGGAACACTCCCATGTTTAGCATGAGGCTCACACGAAAATTACAGGCCATACAAATTGCGCGTTCTGAATGTTGAAGACCTCTTCTGAAGCAATCCTCCCTTCTTTCTTCATCATAATAAATCTCCGCACCTTCTACAACTGATGCCAAATATGCAACGTTTTGCTTAAAAAAAAATGTAAACACTTGTCAAACGAATCCAGTAAACAGGGAGACATAAAGCACATCCTTACCTGGCTGTTCAAAAATGAGGTGAGCGTTAGTGGAGCTGAAGTGGGCAGGTGATGCCAAGGTGAGCAGATGTCAGGCAACACCAAAACTGTTATCTGTGTGTAGGTGTAAATATTGAAATTTTGAAATATGAGGGTCTGTGGGAAATTACTCATTTTTGGAGCCAGCCTCAAGTGGTCATTCAAGCATTCAAGGTACTGCAGTTCTAGGCACTTCATTATTTAGGCTTGGGGGTTGTCACCTGATAGCGATGCACCAATACCAAATTTACATCTGATATGTGCTCATGTACTTGCACTTGTGTTTGTAAAGAAGGTTTGATGCAACCACACCGAATACCACTTTATGTCAACATAGCATTAACCTCTTATTAACTGCTCAGGCAGCTGGTCCTAGGTGCAGGTTAGCTTGCTGAAGTTCTCTTTTGACCTAGAAAAGTGTTTTTTTATTATTATTAAAATTCTGCCTCAGCCTGCCTCACCTCACCTCACCTCACCTCACCTGGGAGACATGTAGGTGCGGCTCGAGCAACAAAAAGGTTCCAGCCTGGTGCAACACATGCTACATGTTCTGGCTTCGTTTGAGGAGTTAACAAGAAAAGCGAGCTCCTTTTGATGCCTTGGCATCAGATGCGCCTCCTGCTGTGACAATGCTTCAGGGACTTCTGACCAAAGAAACCTTAGCTGCAGCTGTCAAAAGATACTTCACTGACACGATGGCACACTGTGTGTTTGCTGAGCCTGTGATAAAGTGAGAGAGAGAGAGAGAGAGAGAGGGATGAATGTTTTTATTATGTAACTTACATACTTTCCCTAATTTATTTAGATCACTCTTAAAAACATCACCAATTCTACTAACTACAATTGCATGCAGTTATTTAAGGTACTCCACCGGTGGATCTCTCTCCTCATGTAATCCCAGACTGACTTAATAATGCTTATGTTAGAGCTCTATAGGAGCCATGCCATCTGTTGAAGGACTACTTCTAGTCACTGAAGATAGTACTTTATGATTCTGGCTGTATATTGGGGTTGTGAAGACGTCGTCATGCTGCAGAATTAATGTGAAACTGATCAGATGTGTCTTGGTTGGTGTTGTATAATGGATATAAATCTAAGAGTCTGCATTTTCATGAGAGATTAACATGACAGACACATTTCAGTCATTAACATTCAAAGTGGGCCTCAGTTGCAGCATTTGCTAACAGCTGACAGGAAGTAAGACTTGGATCAAGATATTGTCCTGGCGACACGATCCCAATTAAAATGGCCCGTTCAGTTATTCACATTGTGTTCACAAGCTGGTGGGAAGTTCCAAACATCTGGGGCTTCCATGCTGGATGCCAAACCTGGTAAACAAACACTGGCATCCTGCAGGTTCAAGTCATTTAGACTGGTGTCGCTCTCAAAATCTGTACCTGAACATATTCAACTTAACACTTCACACACACAAAAAAAAATACATTTAATTAATGAATGATATGAATGATGGTGCCCATGCACTTCACCACAGATTCTAAGATTGATGAAATGGGCCACTGTGCTAAATGAAAAAGCTATTTGTTCAAGATTGTGGGGCATCGGTCAACGTCAGCAGCAAACTGCCATCGGTGACATCTGTTTGTGTTTGTTAATGGTGCCTTGCGTTATTTACCTGCTGTTTGTTGGGACGGCATCTGTGCATGTTAATATGTCTATATACTTTCAGCAACTGTAATGACTCAAAAAGTTGGCCTCTCGTTATTTCTTTGGCCACCTTGAGGCCTTCTGTCTTTTCTAAAGAAGAATTTACATGGGTATTCAGTCTGATACCATTTTACAGCATACAAGCAACATGTTGCCAACAGGGCCTAATCCTGGGTGTCATACTTTAGTTTATACACCCGTCGTCCACCCCGACCATCTTACCAGGAGTTCAGTTCAGTTCATGAATGTACTACTTCATAATCCATCCATTTATTATATTTGTCACGACAGTGTAATTGAGAACATTATTTAGTAATATCGTGGAATATAAATGTAATTCCTAAAGACAGGATTGAAAATTGCTATCCTTTGATGTTAGATTAATATGTTAATTTATACAGGAATTTAATTAAAAAAATACATGATTCATGTTTTTTTTTAACATTCCTTTCAAGCTATTTTTTTTTAATGCACAAAATACAGGTGGTGGTATGGATACTGGCACTGCAGGGTTTGCTTATTTAAGCTGTGAATACATTTATTTTCTGGTGTATATAAGGTTGTACGTATTACAAAGAGGGGCAGCTAATGAACTTAAACGCAGAAAGACATTCTGTAAAACATCTAGTTAAAATATAAGTAAAAAGAGGTGTGCGTTACTCATGTATTGATTCTGCAAAAATCCATTCCTCGCAAATTATTTATGTAGACGTTTGGTCAAATTCATTACTTGAATGGGTTTTGGGGATTTGGATGCTGTGTTGCTATGGCAGCAGAGGCAAGGAGGTGGAGGGATGCAGGCAGGGAAGCAGGGGTGGGGTGGAGTTTCCGCGTGTGGAGGAGAAAGTTTTTATAATGTCAGATTTAGTCTCCAGCAGAGTATTCCCAGTTGTTTTCGGGCATGTTTCTTCTCGTTTAATTTCCCACACACGGAAAGCGAGCTTGCAGCGCGGCTTGTGAGTATGAGTGCACATGTACAGTTTGAATATTAAACCCTTTGCATAATGTATTGTTTTATACATGCTCATAATTTAATTTGAGTTATATGATTTTTACAATACACAGTAAGGTCCATTTATTTTTGAGGACTAAAACTTATTTATAGTAGCTGTATACCAAATATTACATAATATACACCGATCAGGCATAACATTATGACCTAATATTGTGTAGGTCTCCCTTGTGCCTCCAAAACAGTTGTGACTCATCAGAGAATGGACATGGGACTTCTGAGGGTGTCCTGTGGTGTCTGCTGGCGACAGGATGTTGTTAGTGGGGGGCCTTTGGGTCCTATGGGTTGAGGGGAGGGGCCTCTATGGATCATCCCACAGATACTTGATCAGTTTGGGATCTAGTGAATTTGGAGGCCAGGTCAACACCTTGTGCTGTTTTTCATGTTTTTTGAGTTGTTGTTGTTCCTGTTCTTAAACCGTTTTTGTGTGTGTGCCCGTGTCAGTGTCATTGCTATGGGTTGGGGGTACCTGGTCTGGTCTAGACGGGTGGTACATGTCAAAGTAACATCCACGTGAATGCCAGGTCCAGAAGGTTCCCAGCAGAAAATTGAATTGTCACAAGATGGACAATGTTATTTACTTACTGTCAGCGATCATAATGTTGTGGCTGATCGGTGTAAGTTACAGTTGTATAATGAGTGTGGTCTTAAAGTTCAGATTCTTTAACATGAATGTAAGCACATCCAGATTTGAAGAAGAGTTATTTTGGTGTGAGACAATATATAATAACCAAAAAACATGACGATGACAAAGCTAATATAGACCTAACTGTATAACAGACAACTTTATTCATCTCTGTGCTTGCCAAAAAAAAAATAACTACTGTCTTGTCACAAGCATAGAAAGCTAGCTAAGAAAAACGGACCTGTTCCTCCAGGAGGCTTCGACCCTATTCTAAATTCATGAGGTTGAAAATACAAGGGAATATGCTGCTCAACAAGCAGTGTTTTGCTGCTTGTGTTAAGTCTGAGTGTGTGTGTATTTGCGCTGGTCGATGCTGGACTCTGCACATGCCTGCGGCTGTTCTTACAGCATAGCAGAGTGCAGGAAGCTTTCATTGAAATAGAGAAAAGGCTTTATGTCTGCTGCAGCCCTACTTTTTTTGTTTGCCCCCCCCCCCTATTTTTTTCTTTTCTTCAGCAGGACGTTCTTTCTCTCCTGCAGGCTGTCTGCACTCAGTATGCGGCTGTCTCTTGTTCTTCCCTGCCTTCTCTGCATCAATAAATGCATCTTAATCTAATGATGTATTAGTTGGCCATTATGAAAGATGATGAGCTCTCGTCTCAGCAGGTCACATTATTAACTCTCTTCTGTGGAGCACCTTAGGCAATTTACATATGTGTGTGTGTATATCGGCTGAATATGCGGCGTACTGCATGTGAAGTCTCTTTGTACGTCTATACAAAGGCTATACTCTAGATTATGCAGATTAGCCCTCACAGTTGAGGATTTTGTCTTTTAACCTCAAACCAAGAGCCTAAAACCAATTAGTTGTGTGACTTCAGATCAGTTTGTCTGATCTGAAGCTTTGGAGTTGATGTTTTGAACTTTTAATAAACAACGGGTTATGGATGACTTGTTTTGAAACCTCTGGATCGTTCTGTTTGCCACGCTTGAAAGATGAAACGGACGAAAATGACAGAATGAGACAGACGCTGTGGTCATGCATATTCGTGCACATGAAAAGTAGTTAGGACCGTGGGTTCACGTGAGAGCCTGTGAATGTGTATATATCTTCCTGTGCCTATTTCGATGTCCTGATTAGCAGTGGTTATATTTAGATCGTATTAATTTGCTGCATATCCCAAGGCACATTCAGACACACACAAACAGTCGTCCTCTCGTCCTACTCGTCAACTTTAGGACATAGTGAAGGAGAGCGTGCACGGAAGTAGTGAAAAGCCGAGTGAAACTAATTACAAAGCTACTTGAAGTCCACAAAATGGATTGAACCCAAAGTAAATTTGAGGAGTAACTGAAGCAGCTTACGAGTGCAGATTTATTAGCTCCAAATAACTTTTAACTTGTCCAATACGGATTTTGTGCGTGCTCAATTTGCCACGTGCTCTTTTGCTAATACGGCTTTTTCCTCCAGATGTTTTGACAGACTTTAAGATCATAAGAGCGTACTTGCTGATACTTTCTGACTAAGAGGCAAATATCTGGTCTATTAGAGGCATATCTTCATGAAGGTCTGTAATTGAATAAAGCAGATGGACCACAGAAGCAGATGGACGTGCTGACACTTAACTTGAGCTGAAATTGAATCAGGTTTTTAATTTAAGGATGTTTCTTCTTTTAGAGGACCTGCTACATACCTCTTACCTATCTGTCTTTGTACACTCTCAAATATATATTTAGTTTTTTTTGTAAACTATTTTTGCATATTTGTGTTCCTGGTTAGTACGTATCATTCCTTCCTCTGGGTGGGATTTTCGGTACGTATATGTCAATATGTGCGCGCGTGAAGTGTGCACACACAGCGCGAGTGTAACAAATCCCCGCAGTGTGATGGCCTTAAGCCCCGTGTTCCCTCGGAATCGCTCTGAGGAGACAAATCCTGGGGCTTAGGCAAATTACACACCCTCCCACACACACATTCATACCGCCATATCTTTGCATCTTATACACACCTGGATCTCCTCTCCTCTCCTCTCCTCTCCTCTTCTCTCCTCTTTCGTCTCTCTCTCTCTCCATCTCTTTTATCGGTTTGCAGTCATAGCATTCACTGAGGCGTAAAGGCAAAATGGCCTCCTCGTGGACTGGAAGGGTCGATGGTTTCGGAAACGCCACACTGAGAGCTAACACTCCCACACGGATACCATGTAGACCACGCCAAAGCTTTTCTGGCTTATTGTATTATGCTTCCTCCCCTATGGTGGGAATGACCATATGTCTTCATGTGGCTACACTCGTGTGGGTGTGTGTGTGTGTTTCCGTGTGCATTTCCATGCACGCCCTTTATGTATGTGTGTACCGTGCTGCCCTGCGATGTGTTATTTCCCGGTGTGAGCGTGTGTCCTTTAAAGCAGGGTGAGAGGCTGGTAGCAGGTTTTGGTGTAAGGATTTTAAACTGCAGATATACAAGTGAAACATGCCATTGCATCTTTTTATACCGTCCAGAGATAATGTCTCAATGCGGAAATTCTTTTAGATTATTAGATTTTTGAAATCACAATATAATTTTATTATAGAGAAATATTGAGCAGTTAACGTTACTTTAGGTGATTATTGTTTTTCCACAATGAATGTATCAAAAAGAGCCCCATCAACGTTTTATCGTTCCTTCAGCTAATCAAACTGCCTGCTTTTGAACGAGCGTAATTGGCGGCGCAGCTGTCTGTCCAACTGCCAGCCCTAGACCACTAGATAATCACTCCTGACTGGGAGCCATAGGGATGTAAAGCTGAGGATCATTATCCTGCTCCGCTATAGTGCTGTAGTCCATGCTCACACAGAAGGCCGTCACTGCTGGACTTTGTCTTCCTTTCTGACGGACGGAGCACCAAATGACACGACACTGCCTTTAACTCTCTCCTCTTCTGCACGAATGATGTTGCCAACTGTACATTGTAAGATAATTTATTAATCTAAATAGGAATTTCTGCAAATTACTTTCTGTGATTGAATCGAGACGCACGCTTCAGATGACTTATTTTTAGTGTGTTAGTGTGATGTTGAGTTTTTTTTTACATTGATATCGTCGTGTGCATCCTCCTATCTTACACATTATGCCCATATTCTGGGAAAAGAGCACACACTAAAATATCAACAAACTGTGAGGTTCTTTTTTTTTTTTTTTTTTTGCAGCTGTAATGATCCAATTCCTCAACAGGAATCCTCAAAGTCTCAGACTTGAGCCCACAATACAGAGAATATAGAGTTTTTGCACCGCCGGTATACAAATGGAGACATCCTGGTAGGCGTTTGGTTTCAAACACTTCTGGTTCTTCTGCTGATACTCCTGTGGGTTGCCGCTGCATTTTGTCTTACCTAAAACTGCTCCTGCAAACCTGAAAGAGAGAAGCAGAAGAGAGAGGAGCTGAGAGGAAAATCCAGACGTGAAAGACAGATGTAGAGTGAGAATAGATGAGCGATGTGGGGAGGGAATAGAGATCTCATCAGCCCTTCTACTTCTCACTTTCTCTCTCGGTTATACCAGTAGAGGAGACAGTCTAGCCCCGCAGTCAATTGCAGGTGCTAGTCAGACTATAAATGGAGCAGGGATGTAATTTTCCCCTTCCCGGAGAATACCAATGATATTCAATTTTAGCACACTACTAACGATAAAGTTTGTTTTCAGACTTGCAAACTGGGCTCATATTCGAGCTAAGACTATCTCATTAGCTTCTAATGGATAAAGTATATTCTGTTCTAGTTAGAATGAAATAAAGATGACTTAAAGTGACACCAGCAATGAACTATTCCCATGCAACAAGCTTCTTCTCGTCCTTGTCTTCTTTATCTTCCCGTCAAATTAGGCGTTCACTGTTGACTGTCAGTGAATTAGCTTTGTCCTTAGAGTGACAGTGAGATTAGCTTTGTTCTATTGATTTACAGCACCGCAAACCTTGCCGCACTGCCTTTAACTCCCTGTGGTTGTACATTCTTCATGCAATATTGGATGTCCTAAATATTGCGGTGACTTAAAGTACACGTAAGAGATGAGTCTAGGTAAAGTCAATTATTTCTGATGGATGTTACTTGAATTTATATCAGGGAAAAAGATAAGAGAAGCAGAAAAGCTACTGAGAGAGAGACAGGCGAGATGTGAATAGCAGTCGTATTTCAACACATTTCAGCCGAATAAATAGAAGTTGTCATAAGATGTAGAGACAAGAACTAACTTAAAACAATGCAGTGATTTGTTGTGATGATACCTGGAAAAAAAAATCTTTGGCGACGTGAAGTGGGTGGCTTGAACAGCTAGCTTTGTCCATGCACTAGCAATATTTTTGTGTTCCCCTTGCAAACATTTAGTGTGTTAAATATACAAGAGTGTTACCGGCAGCTACAAAATAATGGACAACGAGCGAATCGACTTACATTTGGACGGGTCTTCAGTGTTTGCATCCCTTCCACGTCTTTTTGCTGCTCAGTCCTCACAAACACACTTTGATGTCTCCGTTTTCTGCCCTCCAGTATCACTTTCCTATTTTCTTTTCCTTCTTCCAGACCTCACTATCTCTTGCTCTCTCAACCCGCAGTGACCCTCATAAGATTTACCTCCCTGACCTGTCCCAGGGATGTAATGTTGAACCCGAGACAATGTGCAATAGGCCTCACGGGCAGCAGCGAGTCAAGTGGCAGATCCTACACTTTATTAAAAATGCCACTGTGTCTCAAGGGGTCAGCAGGTAAGCCAGCCAATGTGAAGACCCTTTCAATTACCTGATGGGGTCAACAGAGTGGAACGAGCTCAGCATCAAAAACATTTTATCACTGTGTAAGAGTGAAATGTTATATGACTAGTTTTATCAAGTATACATGCAGATTATTTATGTCACAGGCACAGCAAGCAAAAACAAGACATATATGGTTTTAGAAGCCTGATATAACTTTAGTACCCTTATATTGTTTAAAAGGTTGCTTCTCCTCTGGACACTATCAAGCCTAGGAAGCTCAGGAATCCCACAGCGATACGAATGTGACACAGCACAATTGCAAATGTCAGATATGCATATCTATAGAACAGCCTGCAGCCAGGATAAAAAAGGAGAAGTTGCAACTCGAAGTCCAACTATCTAAGCATCTCTTTTTAAATCATAGCAAGGTTACACATTTATGTTATTAATAGGTCGGTAAAATGCCCTTTGCCATTGGGCACTGCAGTTATAGACACATAGCAAAGTTATGTGCTAGAATACCTCAAGTCTTTTGTGCTGACACCTTTAGACACGTGTCAGTTTATACAAGGAGAAGTAGAAGGTACAGAAGCAGGGATAAGTAGCTACAGGAAGTGGCTGAAATGAAATATTTAAAAAAAAACGGAGTTAGTGTTTTGATGTCATGACACATTAAGAACTATAGGCTAATTCAGGGTTGTGTCTTGTGTGCTACCACAAGACAAGATAGATTAATTGAAGGCAGTTTATGTAGCTTCTGGTACTTCTGTGTCATTTTTCATTTGAGCTTTTGTAAAAGTAAAGATTTATGCTTACAAAAAATAAATAAATAAAACTAAATCAAGAATGAAATATAGACACGATAGAATGGTAATAAATAAAATAGATAGTAAAACAATAGGAATAAAAAAAAAAATTAGATAAACAGGGCCAGTACAGTTTTGGTCATATTTCATGAATAATAAATAAAATATACAGATGCATATTAAATTGAATGGATTTTACGCAAGTGTGGTAGATGTCCCTGTGTGTCTCAACACAGCAGTCATGGGGGAGCATGATGCACACCTCGTGAATAGAAAAGGATGTCCTCCCAGTGACGACAGTAATGCATCAGAGTATGCCCACTGTGGTTTCATGACTTGGCGATGATAAAACTGTTTACTTGTGGTGTAACACAATGCGGTCTGCTGTTTTCCTTCTGCACTTCTGTCTGCTCTTGGCAGCGGTGACAATGGGACTTGTCAGTTTTGTTTTGTTGCTCATGTTTCTATTTCTTTTTGAAGTAAGTTGTCATTTATTTTTCTTTCTAATTGGATTGTCTCACCACAAACCCAACATTTTTCATGTATCATATTTAATTTCAATGCTTTCATTTTTAAAATTATATATATAAAATCCACTTTTTTATGGCAATATATCATTACCTTGTATGTTTCCTTTCTCTATGAATCAAAAAGAGTGTGTCTGAACAAGTCATTTACATTTGCAACCCTTTGAGTCACCTTCCTGTCTGGTTCTAACATGCACGGCTGACCTGCTGAGTTTACGTTAGTAGCCATCTTATTTTTACTGCCTGTTTTGTTTGTGTGTGTCTTTATCTGCCAAGGTATCAAGGGCATCAGCAGGAAAGAAACAGACATAGTAGAATTGACATTTGTTTTTGTAATATTTTGACCTGAAACTTGGAGGACACATTCTAGGGTCATGTGAGACTTATGCTTTTGGTTTGGTGGTTTAGGCTTTTGCGTCTATTTAATGGCATAGCCATAGTTAACCTAACACGGTAGCTGACGTGCACCTCCCCAGAAATATAACTACATGCAGCAGCAACGCAGGCCGCGGGAGCTGTGATTGGTCTGCTCGGTAGTAGCATGCTTCCACTTTAGTATTTCCGGATTTTCGAATTGACGAATTGATTGTTTTGGATCAATAAAGATGGAACACATAGAGGAAAGGTTAACTGAGGAGGTTCGGAGATACAAACATTTATGTGACTCGACTTCGGCAAAATGTCTGCGAAGGTGTCAGTTGACAGTGTTGAAAGTGAAGCAGAAGTAGAAACAAAAATGAACTAGACTGGCAAAAAAAGGACACAGCGCCAACTAGCATTAGCGGCGACTATTAGCATTTAGGGAGTGTTTCCCTCTCAGGTTGGTTTGTTTGGGTTGGTGTAAACACAGCAATCGCACTCCATCCTGCAACAACCTATTCGAAAGAGTGGTCTTATGCTATTTGCAGTTTGTTTGTATTGAGAACACACATTACCCTCAGACTGATACGACTTTGCAATATAGTTATACAACTAAGAGGTTGGAGAGGAGAAACTGTCTATATGAATATGTTGCTGCTTTGAAATTTCTTTCACTGATTTCCTAAAAAAACATTGTTATTACCAATCACAGAACTGTTGAGGTCATGGCACCTTTAAAGTATAATTGTTGTGATATCCAATTTACTTGCCAGGCCTCAAGAAAGCTTTTTTGCACTGCGCTGACCTTATTTCTACAACCAGATCAATAAAGTCCCATTACTTCTCAAATAGGCTGCTCTACATCTGTTCTTCATATAATTTCTTACAAATGACCATATTTGTAAGAAATGTGAGAATGCTCTAGGCCTTCTAGTAACCAGTTACATTATCACCCTGTTTTATCACCCTAAATAGCTAACATTGAGCCTCCAACAGAAAGCTGTCACAACCTCATCTTCGTTGCCTGTGCTTTTCTTCTGAAAACGGAAACAGACACTTAAACACTAAAGCAGGGAGACAGGTGAAACAGAGGCAGATGGTTGTCAAACTCTCAGATAAAGAAATCATCAGGTAGTGAGGAAGTGTTTATCTGTACAACAGAGAGATATCAGAGCCCTCAGGACTGCATGTTGGGTCGCAAAGGAGGTCTCGGTCTTTATTGCGAGGTGGATGTGATTCCACGGTTCTCTAACTTTGACAGGCTACATAAACAATCGTGGCACCACAGGACATTTGATTTGACAGGGTACATAAGCAGCTGCAACACCAGTCCTGTACCTGCAGGCTGTCTGTTGTGAACTGAACCGACCCATAATATGTGTCAGTTAGCTTCACACAATATACTGTACACACATTCACACAGAAAAGGTCAAACTGGTAGACATTTTGTCACATGGACTTTATTTCGTTTGAAGTTTCGCCATCATTGAAGGTTTTCCCAGAATACTTTTCGATGCGGCCGTTTCACCTGCTGTGGTGTGGCACTGCAAATACTAATTGGTGATATTTCTTGGAAGTGAAGCCAAGTTTTACCAGAAGCACAATGATGTCTTTGATGGTTTAATGTGTGTTTGCCTCGTCGGTTTTGAGAATGGTTGCAATCACTCAGTTTTTCCACATTGGTGGCTTTCAAATAAGAAAATGTATTCTTTTGAAAATCAAACTCTCGCCCACTTCAGATCTGTAAGGTGTACTAGGATCAGAGGTTGCGCTAGACTTTTTCGTTGTCTTTAATTTTGACTGACAGGGTCATAAGAATCCCGTCATAATCTATTTTTACCCGTCACTTTAATTTTTTAAAATGATAATAAAGACATATTCAATAGCATTTTAATTTTCATTAAAGTTTCATTAACTTTAAGTACTTTTTTCAGAACAGTTTTGACTTTAAATGGTTAAAAAAAAAAGTTTCGGCTGCGGACAGTCAATGCTGCCGACACGTCTTGTCCGTACTCGGAACGGGACTGCTAGCGTAAACAGCTCTTAGACGGTACCGTAGGGTTGAAGTGCTTCAGTGGTATGCAAATTCCATTTTGGTAGCTGTTAGCTGCATAGACATAGACATATATACATATATATTGTATATATGTCTATGGTCTATGGTTAGCTGAGCTCTGACGTGTGCATCAGTATAATCGGTGTACCAGGAAATCGTGCACCGACAAAAGTTCCGCGATGTTTGGAACGCAAACTGCGATGAGAGACAAGAGTCAATTAATAAGGTCACTCGCCACCAAGTGGTCAGGGGTGTGAATTGCAGTCTGTCAAAATGACGGATGGCCTTCAGATTTTTCCGTCACATTTTTAAAAAAAACGGTCAATGATGGAAAATATTCGGTTAACGCGACCCCTGACTACGATATTCTGACTGATGGTTAGAAAAATGTCACATCCAGTTCTCTCATTTTGACTAAGCCTGCCCGACTTAGTTTATCATACACACTTGTTTAGATATTTTGCTTGTCTATTCTTTCTCACTGCAACAGCTTGCTTCCTCGTCGTCTTTAGTTTTCTGTTTTTTTATCAAACCAGCTTACAAGCGCATTAAATTGTGTTTGTGTGTGTCTGTGTTGGGGGAGGGGTGGGTGGGGTGCAGGTGGGATTACTGTATAAAGCACTTTATGCTACACTTTGTTTGTATGAAAAGTGCTGTACAAATAAAGTCTGATTGATTGATTACACCACTTTGCAGACTGGATAGTGGATCAGTAGATTGTAGTGTTTGTTGTAGTAGGGTTTTACTGGGAACTCATGATTTCTCCAGCTACCTGTTTCTGTTCAATAGATTCACATCTAAGTCAAAGATGTTTTGAAAGAGAGGTTTTGCTGTGTCCATGGTCCTCATAAAGATAGTTGTACAAGTGCGCTTACACGCACACCCACCCACACACACACACACACATACATATATAAATGTGTTTATGTATTTGTGTGTATATTTCATCTTTTGAGACTTCGAGGTCTGCCAGTTAATAAATATCTAATTGCCTCAAGAGTTTACCAGCCCCAGCATTTCTGCTTCTGTAATTGGCTCACAGAGCTAAAATGTGGTTGTGTGGAAGTACGACTGTGTGTGAGAGAGAGAAAGAGAGGCAGTGAGAAAAAGAGCTAATGAAGGCCCACAGGAGCGTTGATGTAATCAATTCATAAACTGTTTTTTGGGCATTCCTATAACAGTCAATGTAAAAAAAACAATCCAAACCATTATCAACCCTTAGCATCAGTGTTGCCTCGGTTTGTGCATGTGTTTGTGTGCATCGATGGTATGTAGTGTTTTATTTGTCCGTGCTTTTGCCTGTATTGTGTGTTTGTGTGTGTGCTCATTAATAACAAGCCCTCCTGTATTGTCAGTTAAAGCCCATTGTGATTAGTGTCTAGCTAGCCTGGTTCTGCTTCAGCCCGTCACAGCCTATGCTGTCCTTTCATGGCGTTAATTAACAACCTCTTTGTGTGTCTTTGTGTGCGTGTTTTTCAGGGAGTAGGGTAACAGGACTAATGAGAAAAAGTAGGAAGCTCATGTGCCTGGCCCTCCAGCGCAGTCTTTTGTTCACGCAGGTGCAGGTACACGCAAATCTCTCACCAGATTCAGGAGAGCTTTTGTTGATACTTCCAATTGTTGGCAAAAAATTTGGGCACCACTCCGCAAACCCTTACCCACTCACCACAGCTCTGAAATGCCTTTTGTAGCCAGCTAAGTGTCTTTTTAGTCTTGATTTATTTTTCAATTTTCACTCATACCCACACTCATATCATTTAAAGTTGTGAATTATTCCAGCCCGTCAAGTACATGTTGAAATTTACCTGCGAGGGCAATTCCAAAAGCCGCAGCCTGTGCTTCTTGAAGTAGTTCACAGGGGATATTGCAGTACGCTTTGGATTATTATTCTGTTGCAGAAGCCAGTTCCTTTTTCAATTTTACCTTTCTTTTTCTACTGGCTGCATGACATTTGCATCCAGAACTCGCTGATATTTAGTGGAATCCATCCTCCCCTCTCTCTGTTTCCTGTGCCAGTCACGACTGCTCCACCCCAGAGCGCAGAGCCCATTTTCCATCCCCGTGTTTAGCAGTAGGCAAGGTGTTCTTTTCATCAAATGCTGCTCACTTCTTTCGCCTCACACATACCTAAAGTTATTGTAGCCTCAAAGAGCTCAATTTTAGCTTCGCTTCTATTTTAAAGACTCTGACTGAACCAGAATTGGCTTTGCATACTTGACTTTTGTGAGTTTGAAGGTAGGGTTTCCTTTTCGTGGCTTTTGTCATGTAGAACTTGATTGTGCGCCGATATTGCACAGTGCCACGATCATCTGTAATGACCTGGCGGTGGGCATTGCAAGGCAAAAGTATTTTTGATATCTTTTTGTAGTTTTTCTCTGCTTTTTATGCACCAGTTATGATTACATATTTCATATTCAGGTTCTCAGTCGGCTGTGAAGAGAAGCTTATTATTGAGTGGAAAGGATTGAAAACAATTGACCAAGCTCTGGAGTTATCAGCTGAGAATCAATAATGACAATTGAACAAAAGAAAATGAGCTGTAAAGCATTTTGAAACTATTTATTGACACACTACCAATAAAATTGAATTGAGTTGAATACGAAAAAAAACTATGTACCTGTGACGAATATTAACACTGACAAGAGACTGTGTAATAAGCAGATGGAGGAAACCGAAGAACCTGTAGGGAAGAGGGACAAGACATTCATACGGCGCTGAGTGGAACAACAGCACACACATACGAAAGGAGAGCTACGGTGACAGCTAGAACAGAATGGACTGTTTAACATAGCGGCTGGCAGTTCTCCTGAGAGTGCTTAACCAGAATACCTGATCATGCAATTACCATAGAAAGAGCAACAACACCCTCTGGGCCCTCCGTGCGTGGAAGTGTATTTCTTCTTGTCTCTGTGGTGGCGGTTTCAGCGCCATTGTTTAATCTGTTTGCACCTTTTTAGATTGCAGTCTGGTGTAGATAACTTCTTCTTCAAACCTCTTTGTTGTAGAATCTTTGTGTGCTTCAAGATAAAATGGCGTGATTGGGTATTCTTTGATCACCACTTTTCTTGAGTGTGAACCATTGATTCCAACACATTAGCTTGTTTTTTTTACTGGTCATACATGACGTCATAAAAGAAACAAGAGCTTTTAAAGTTGCAGTAGACGGCTTTTATTTGCATACGTAACAACATATATAACTGCAGCGTCTATTGTAGAGGTGGCATTGATATTGATTTATTTGACGTTTAGGGATTACAGACTATACTCAAGATGCTGGGCGACCTGCAAATCCCACAGACAATAAGCTGCTTTCTTGGTTTCTTTCTGTTGATATAAAAATCCATTTTCCCCGTGCAAACTTCTTGGTGAGGACAGTTTTAGTCGCCCTGTGTATGCAAACGTTTTGAATCCTTTTTTGCAAGACGGCATTTGCTTGAGAAAGGCTCGAGACTGGGAACTTATAACAGTCTTTAAATGAAAGCAGCACACTTTAATTTTTTAAAAGTAATTTAAACCAAAGTATGACTAAAGGTGAAACTGAGACACTGTTTAATATTTGTGAAATTCAAGTGCAGTTCCGTGCAATCGCTCAGACTCTGATTATATTCTCCTCTCACTGCACCAGAGAGCAGTATCCTCTGTCACTACTACAGGTGAAATAAGTAAGCCAGGCTTTCAAAAGTAAGGTTCGAGGAGAAATCAGAATACTGACCAACAGTACGTCAATACCTTGACTGACCTCAACACCAGCAGATCTTAACAGTGATGTATTCAGACTGCAGGACTTGATATTTCCCTCGATTTTGTCAACACTTTCACAACAACTAACGACAGGAATGAGTCTCCAAGAGCACAGACTAACTGGAAGTGTTGTCAAGCAACAGTAAACAGTCTACACTAGTTAGCATACATCCAGTTGACTGCACATGCAAATCATTTTCTCATCCATGCTCATTTAGCTTCCTTTTTTTGTCTGTTACAAAGTTACAGCAAGTTATTGCAGCACAGTCATTCACAGTGCTCCCTGATCTGACACGACAATCTAAATAATGTGTGCGCGGCAGTATTAGATGGAAATTTTGCAGCGTGTGCGGGTTTGAGATTAGAGAGAAATTTCTCCTCAAGTGTGTGATGCAGCCTGATTTACAAATAAGTCAGGGTTTTAAAGCACCTGCAGTCTGATCCTTGCTTGAGTTCAGTCAGTCATGAAGCACAAATCACAACTAATAATATCTTAGTAATTGCAATGAATTTCCCAGTCTTTACAAGTAGTAATTTAGATCCATGTGCTTGATGTCACCAATCTATGAATTGGTACAAGAATGAAAGTTTTTAATCAGTCGTGACTGCATGCATGAACCAAATGAGTCTTTTAAAGAGATCTGATTAGATCAAACAAAAATGCAGAGTGAGTGAATTCTCATAAACTTTCTGTTTCTTATCACAAAGCTGATTTTGTTTATAGTAATTATAAAAATGTGATAATAATCAGAGTTAATTATTTAAAATGCTAAATAGTAAACACTTGTACAAGTCTGTGTATTTTGTTAATAACAGTGTTTTCCTCCGACTCTGGAAATGTCGCCTTTTTTTGAAAACGACTTGACATTTTCTTTCATCTTGATTCTGGACCTGGTCACTGTGCAAGGATTGTGCCGGTGCGCCTGATATGAAATGATCACAGCTTATTGTTTTCACACCGCTTTATCACCACCCTGGGCATTTTATCGAAGGACAAACATAAATGCAAGGACAAAGCACCTCTCTGTTTTCTCTGATTCAGTGAAATGTAAAACGAGACAGAGCGGTTTAGGTGAGAGGGAGAGAGTGAGGTTGATGGCCTGTGGAAAGGGACAGAGGGTCATCAGAACAGGGAGAGGCATATTTTGTGGGATAGTAAAAAATAAAAAAAAAGAGAACTGGGTTGATGGCTTTTTGGAAAACGAGCACAGAGAGAGACAAATAAAGAATGAGACGTAAAATGAGTCAATGTGAGGATTTTAGGTAGCGGATGACGGCCTTTTGAGAACAATTAAATGAAACAGAGATGAAAAGTTTTAGAAGGAGAGGTGACGAAGATTAGAAAGAACAACTAATTTAGCTCTCCGTCGCAGAGGAGACTGAGAAAGACACCGGGAGGGGGAGAGATGGCTTAAAAGAGACAGAGATGGAGATGGAGAGATGTGATTAATTTGAAGCTCATATCGTGCTAACAAGAAAAAAGGAAGACGGGAGAAGAACTAGAAAGATGGAATTCATTTTAAAGCCCAGGTATCGCCTGCTTTGGCTAATTTAAGCATTTGACGACATGCGAGTTATTTTGTCCTCGTCCTCGTCTACTGTTCATCAAAGAGGTCTTGGGACTTCACACTCTGTCTGTCAGGTAACAGACATGTGATCTGTATCTATTTTAAATTCATTTCACCTATGGAAGCAGCTGGTCTGTTTTTTTTTTTTCTGGTTGTTCCTAAAACTGTTTTTATATATTGTCACGACCTGGCTCAGAGGAAGGACAAAATGTGGAGACCACACACGTTTCTTTCAAAGTAAAAGTCAAATTTATTAACCAAACTTAAACAATACCGCACAAAAGCGAGAACATTCAAACCATTGTGTTCCTTCAAACCACAACCCAGAAAAGAGAGGGGAGCTTGAGACTGCCTGCCCCAGTATATATAGGTGGGCGGTAACAGGTGTCATCAATAAGGGAAAATAAGCCCCTCCCCAGATCCTAGTAGCCATCTTAAACAAAAAACAGGCCTTGAGGCCCACAGGGTGTCACATCCCCCTCCCCAAGAGCGAGGTACCACCTCGGACCCTGGAACAAACAAGAAAAGAAATTAAATACAAAAAAAAAACAACCAACCATATCCATTTGTCAGAGGGTCTTATTTTTAACCCCCCCCCCCCCCCAATATCTTCTGTCCCCCCCTTTCCAATAAATGTGTCTCAGCAACCTTGGATCCTTAGGAAGCATATTTAAGAGTACCAAAAAAACTGGGAAAGGAGAAACATTCAGTTAAAGGGTAGGTAACCAACTCTACTCCAGGACATCTCAGGACAAAGGTGCACGTGACAGTGCATCTGCAACTAAATTCTCGCGGCCCTTAATATGTCGTATGTCCAAATGATAGGGTTGTAAAAACAAGGCCCAGCGCATTAACCTCTGATTGGGATTTTGAAGTGAGCGCAAAAAAGTTAGTGGGTTATGGTCAGTATACACTGTCAAGGCAGAACCTGACCCAACATAAACATCAAAATGTTGAAGAGCCCAAATAAGAGCAAGGGCTTCCTTCTCTATTACTGAATAGTGCCTCTGGTACACTTTAAATTTCCTAGAGAAGAAGCTAACTGGCCTTTCAATCCCCTTTTCATCTGTCTGCAAGAGAACTGCCCCAACCCCAAAATCACTTGCATCAACTTGCAACTGGAATGGCAGGTCCAGTTGGGGAGCAGCGAGCACAGGGGCTGATGACAACAGGCTCTTCACTCGGTCAAATGCCTGCTGACAAAGAGGAGACCAAACATATTTAACATCAGCCTTTAACAGTTCTGTTAGTGGAGCCACTACTGAAGAGAAATTGGCACAAAACCCACGATAATAACCTGCCATCCCAAGAAAGCGCAACAACTCCCGCTTAGTGGACGGAACAGGAAATGCCTGTATTGCCAAAACTTTGGCATGAACGGGACGAACCTCCCCTTGTCCCACAACCTTGCCTAAATAGGTTACTGTGGCTTTTGCAAACTCACATTTCGATAAGTTGATAGTCAAACGAGCCCACACCAACCTGTCAAAAAGAGCCTGTACCCTCTGGAGGTGTTCCTCCCATGTGTCACTATAAATGACCACATCGTCTAAATAAACCGCACACCCCTCTAGGCCACACACAACTTTGTTCATTAATCTCTGAAATGTCGCTGGGGCATTTCGCAGTCCAAATGGCATGACAGTGTAAGAATATAAACCTGATGGTGTGACAAATGCACAAATTTCCTTAGCTCTTCTAGAAAGGGGAACCTGCCAGTAACCCTTAAGAAGATCGAACTTACTGACATATTTCGCTGCCCCCACCTGATCAACACAGTCTTCCATTCTCGGAAGGGGAAAGGAATCAGGCTTCGTCACTGCATTAACTTTTCGAAAATCCGTGCAGGGCCTGTGAGTAGAATCAGGTTTGCCAACTAAAATGCAGGGAGAGGCCCAGCTAGAGGAAGAGGGCTCAGCTATACCATTGGCCAACATGTAGGACACTTCTGAGTCTAAGATTTTCCTTTTTTCTGGAGAAACCCGATAGAACCGCTGTGTGATTGGCTTGGCATCACCTACGTCTACATCGTGTTCTATTAAATTGGTACAAGATGGAGTATCTGAAAACAAACATGGGTAGCTTTGAATAACATTCACCAGTTGCTTACGTTTATCCTCATCCAAATGTCCCAGCAGTGCATCTAACTGAGACAAAGCTTCTGAATTTTTAAGTCTGGGCTGTAACAACTCCTCAGACATTTTCTCCTCCTCAAGTGGTTGCTTGGTAGTATTGGCAAGTAAAACTGGATAATCTTGGGAACTTGAGGGACCACGCATATGATAAGGTTTGAGTAAGTTAACATGACAAATCCTAGTTGACTTTCTTTTACCTGGCATTTCAATCAGGTAATTTTGTTCCGAAACTTTACGGATCACACTGCAGGGACCAAAGAATTTTGCCTGAAAAGGAGACTGAACAAGAGGCAACAGAACCAGAACCTGATCGCCAGCACTAAATTCACGTCTCTCTGCTCTGCGATCAAACAACCTTTTCATTTTTTTCTGAGAGGCCTGTAGTTTTTGTTTTGCCATTTCCCCCGCCTCATAGAGTCTCTGCCTGAAACCATTGACATAAGTTATCAAGTTCTGGGGGGGGTCAGGCAACATCCACTGATCATGCACCACCGACAAGGGACCACGGACAGTGTGTGCAAAAACAAGTTCATTAGGACTAAATCCTGTACTTTCTTGGACCACTTCTCTGGCTGCCAACAAGAGCCATGGTAAACCCTCCTCCCAATCTGCCTTCAACTCTGTGCAGTAAGCACGCAGCAACGATTTTAAATGCTGATGAAAGCGTTCAAGAGCACCTTGGCTCTGAGGATGGTACGCTGAGGCCATGTTGTGCTTTACGTGAAGGTGTTTAAGAACTTGTGCAAACAACCGGGATGTAAAATTCGATCCTTGGTCGCTCTGTATAATTTTAGGGATCCCAAACACAGAAATGAACTGGCTGAGGGCCTTGACTACAGATTTTGCAGTAACAGTGCGCAGGGGATAAGCAGCTGGATATCTGGTTGACTGACACATCACAGTTAACAAATAAGAACTACCCGACTTAGACCGGGGTAGAGGGCCCACGCAGTCAATAATGAGATGCTCGAAAGGCTGTCTCACAGCAGGTATGGGATACAAAGGTGCAGGCTTTATAGCCTGATTAGGTTTGCTTGTCACCTGACACGTATGACATGTCTTAATGTATCCAGAAACATCTCGCTTTAAACGTGGCCAGAAAAAATGCTGAAGCACACGATGATAGGTTTTATTTACACCCATATGTCCTCCAACATCATCATGAGCTGCTTGAATAACTGATGTCCTAAACTTTGATGGCAGAACAATTTGTACAACCGGATCACCACTGAATGCTTCCCCGTGAGGAGCCCACATTCTAAGCAAGAGGTCATCCTGGAGAAAATACCCCTGCTTAGTATTTCCCACCTGAGATACAGGCAAAACCAGGTCATATATGTTCTTAAAGGCTGGGTCCTCCCTCTGTTCCTTCACCAGTTCTGAACGAGAAACAGAAAGTTCAGTTGGCACTGAAAATGCAAACTTTTTAAATGCACAAGACTTTTCTATGACCCCATCACCAATATCAGTAGGAGCAGCTGCCATTGCTCGAGTCACCGCACAGACTGAAGAAATAGTTCGCTCTGGTTTAGCATCCTCTGGCGGTTTTGGAGCACCAACTCCCGAACCAGACAGTTCGAGTTTAATCACCTCTAGTGGGTTTTTCAGTAAAACACATGCATCAGATGTTTGTACGTTGTCCGGCCTTACAGCATCTGCCCACACCCGGGCACCTGCTAGGTCATTTCCCAAAAGCATGTCAACCCCCTCTACTGGGAGTTCGGGACGAACAGCAACCTTCACCTCCCCCTGTACCAAACCACAGGACAGGAACATTTTATGAACAGGAACAAAAATGGTGTGCAGACCCACTCCTCTGACTGGAACACAGCTTCCTGTGTCCGAATCAGCAGAAAAGGGCAGGATTGCTGCCCTCACAAAACTATGCAAAGCCCCAGAGTCCCTCAGAATTCTAACTGGAACCTTCTTGTTACCACCAACTAATGTTACAAAACCATCAGACATAAATGGAGCATAACCTACGTCAATCTCACAAGTACCTATTGGTTTGACTTGCATTTCAAATGGAGCCACCAATTTTGCTGCGGGGTTAGGAACAGAAACAGCCAGACCAGCGGACTTCACCTGAGAGGTTTTCCCTTTTCCTTGCAACAGAGGACATTCCTTTTTCCAGTGACCTTCCTGTTGGCAATAATTACATACATTGAAATCACTTTTACCCATAGCATGCTGTTTCAACTTTGGAGACAAGGAATTTACTTTCTGGAATTTGTCACTCTGGTACCGCTCACCAAAGATGCGCTTGTGTGTCAGTACATACTGACCATAACCCACTAACTTTTTTGCGCTCACTTCAAAATCCCAATCAGAGGTTAATGCGCTGGGCCTTGTTTTTACAACCCTATCATTTGGACATACGACATATTAAGGGCCGCGAGAATTAACTAAACTGATACCTAGTCTTCGTACAGGTACTTGTGGTGGGTATTTATTCACTGAAACTCAGCGGCCTTGGAAAGCAATTGCATGAAACAGCAATACTCCAAAACCCTGAATGTGATCCCGAGCCAATGGCTCTAACCACTTTCCCCGTCACACTAAGAACCCCTTTCAGCAGAGTCCCTATGGGAAACTGCTGCTACACCTAACAGAGGAGAACCCCAGTTATACCAAGACCACACCAAACAATTTAGCACCATGTGCCATCCTCAATAGGAACGAGCTAAAATGGTTTACAAATGAAAGCTCTCCAAATTAAGAATACATACTCATCATGTGTGATGCTCCAACAAAAAGATACAAAAACTGCCATTTTCACAATCTCATGAATGGACGAGCCCCCATTTTGTCACGACCTGGCTCAGAGGAAGGACAAAATGTGGAGACCACACACGTTTCTTTCAAAGTAAAAGTCAAATTTATTAACCAAACTTAAACAATACCGCACAAAAGCGAGAACATTCAAACCATTGTGTTCCTTCAAACCACAACCCAGAAAAGAGAGGGGAGCTTGAGACTGCCTGCCCCAGTATATATAGGTGGGCGGTAACAGGTGTCATCAATAAGGGAAAATAAGCCCCTCCCCAGATCCTAGTAGCCATCTTAAACAAAAAACAGGCCTTGAGGCCCACAGGGTGTCACAATATATATGCCTGTGTCAGGCTGCATCCTGCTGGGGGTGGCTGCTGCTATCAAGGAGTGTCATTGCTATGGGGTGGGGGGGTGCCTGGTCTGGTCTAGGTGGGTGATACGTGTCTAAGTAACATCCACAAGAATGCCAGGTCCAAATATTTCCCAGCAGAACATTGTATTGTCTCAAGATGATCAATGTTATTTACCTCTTCTGTCAGTGGTCATAATGTTATGCCTGATCAGTGTATAGCTTATATGTTACCCTAGTCTGTGCCCCAGACAATAATAAGTAGACCTGTTTATCAGTTCCTCAGTCTAGCCATAGCCCCAACCACTACCTGTTACAACCAAGAACAATTAAAGAATGATTCTTTATATAATAAAGGTCACAACAGCCTGTGAGTTTTTGTTATTAGCTACCTTGATTTTGCACAGCAGATGAACTCACACAGATTTGCTGCCGTGCTCTTCCAAAACGTGTGGTGACCAACCTCCGACATTCCGCTACAGGTGTTAATATCAGCTTTATAGAAGTGAAAATGGTTTAGCCGCGTGTCCCCTAAAAGCTACTTTAAGTAGTCGGTGAAGTAACACGGGTGACTCATTTCACACGCTGGCAAATGAGCAGTGCGGCGACAAATGCACCAAAGTGGCGAGAAAACCTCTCATTACTCTGCTCTCTCTCCCTTCGTCTTGTCAATAATTTCATCCCGAGTGTGTTCGAAGCCAAAGGCTCTTAATTGATCAGTGTTTTTGGATTGCTGCAAGTAACTACACAGCAACTCTTTGGCAAAGCGTCATTCATTTAAACTGGTTTGTTGAAAGTGTTGACATGATTCTTGTCTACGCAGTACAAGCTTCAAAACAGAGCCATGGTGATGAGAGCCTGCCCTGGATGACATATAACCGGTCTAATGTACACTCCGCAGAAAAACACATCAGCGAGACTTCCAGGTCCACTTTTTGAGATTGAACACACGGATTGGACTTCATGATCTGTGTGATAGGCAGTCTTTGTGGTGTCAGTGTGTGATGGATTGAACAGCAGGGGAGTTATTTGGCTGTGGAGGACAGTCTGATTCAGAGACTTGGGTGAAAAGCAGCTTTCAATCAGGCAGCAGCAGACTTCTGTCAATGGAGATCTAAAGAAGCAGACAGCACATCAATACCACATGGATTTAAATGCACATACAGTATAACAAGAAAAAAAAAAAGTTCTGACAGACGAAAACAACATTTTAAGCTTTCGAACCGTCTGAAGTTCGTATGTCACAGAGCGATTGAAGTTCTGAGAATAACTCCGTTTATTGCATGCCAGCTTGCTTGCAGAATATATCAGCAATGATTAATTCTACAGTTGTCCAATGAGCTAAAACAAGACAGAAATTAAAAGATGAAAAATGTAATTGGTAACCAGAGACGGAGAGGTGCGACTCATCTTGACGCAGAGGTTACTTTACTAAGACAATTAATTACATGAGAGCTAATATTCTTCCTGTCAATACTCAGATCAGAGCGGCATGTGTCTGACACCTAGAACAAATACCTGACTAATTCACTGACTAAGCCTTGTGACTGAGGACATGATAATGTCTTTAAGGCCCCCTCCCCCCCAGTCGTGTGATTGGTCAACCACAACATGGAATAATGTTGGTGATGCAGGTGAGAATGAAGTAGTCATGAGAAAGATAGATTCAGGTTATGAATAGGTCGTCTAAATTACCTGCTGTTTGCCCATGAGGTTTGGTTGAGGCTTTTGGGATGCACTTGTTGCTTCCCTGCGGCTCTAAATCACTGATTTGGAAGCACATTGAGATTGAAAAACCTGAAACAGAGAAAGTACAGAACAAGCCCAAGAGAAAAAACAAAACATTTTACTTTGTCGAGAGAAAAAAAAAAGGGAAGATGAGTAAAGGAGGACGGAAACTGAAACTAAAAAGCAAAGGACGGGTCAATGTGTGTTTGTGTGTGTGGAAGCAAGGCAGAGGTGTTTTTTTTTTCTTTTTTTTTTTTTCATGTCCGGCTCCAATGTCAGTTATACTCATTGAAATTGAAATTTCAAAATTTGAAAGTTATGAGAGATATTCAGAGGAAGAGGGTGAAGGGCAGAGCAAAAAGAGAGAGAGAGAGGGAGGGGTAGACGGAAAGAGAGAGCTGCTTTTGATGCTCTGCCAATATTGTTGAACTGTGATGCTAACGGAGGGCATTGAAATTGAAATTGGAAGAGAGAGAGAGAGATCACTGAATCCCGAGGGAGGAAAATCCCTAGCGGGCGAGAGCTGAGACCTCTCTGCATTCCTGTCATGACAGAGGGAGGGATGAACGAGAATGACAAACAAAGGAGAGAGAAAGAGATTGGATCACTAGAAAATAGAGCGGGGAAGAGACTTGGATGTCATGTGATGGAGACTATCCCAAACACTTTTCCACAGTATTTTCCCTACTATAGAACTGGTATTCATATTCACTATCACAACCACGTCATTGACATTCATGCAAACCCCTTCCCCACCTTTCTCCACTTAATGTTTAAGATCTCCTCCTTTCCCCCACCAGTCCTTTCAGCCTTCCTTTGACTTTGGCTCAGCACAGACCCGATTTGTATTCTTTCTCTAGTCACATGAAAAGCAGGACGGAAAATGGGATGCAGCGGAAAAACAAAGGTACGTGGAGGTCAGAGAGAGATGCGATGGAGGGGAAGGAAAGGAAAGCGGCGAAAAATGTGAAGCGAAGGTGTTCTCTTTTCAGGCTGTGTCTTATCAAAGACAACTGCCAAAGCACCACAATACATATTTCTTCTCTCCGTCTCTTTTGCTGCTTTTTTTTGTGTCTCTTTGCTGAGAGATAACCTGTACCACAAGAAGGCAATTCAGCTCTTTGACTGACACGTCTATTGGAGAGGTATAAGTCCCAAAAGAACTCCGATAGTGAAGTTAAATTGAAGACAGTGTTATTAAAACCCTCCATGGAGGTTGGGGTATGGTAACCATGGTGATGAGATGTACTGACAAAAAGAACAAAATGTGAGGAGGTATTTTTATTTATTTTTTTTTGTGTTTGTGACGCCTTGTAAATCCAATCTGATGTTAGCTTAAAGGGTAAAGACTGAAAATAGGAGGCAGCTTGCTTGGTTCTGTTTGAAGGTATCCTAAAAAAAAAAATCCTGCCTACCAGCACCTTTAAAGCTCATTAAATGACATGTCGTATCTTGTTTGTTCAGTCCGTACAGAAAGCAAGAGTAGAAACAGCAGCTTTTGTAACGTGTATGTGTGTGTGATAATGTGTGTGATCCAGTGCTCCCGCTTGTTAGCTTTGATAGCTGTTATGGATTTGCCTCATAATCTTTTACTGAAGCAGTTTTCATCTCCGGGCTCGCCTGTGAAGTGATTGGGAGGAACCAATCGCAATTCACTTCAGCCAGAAAGCTACAGAGGAAAGGAGACGGAATGAGAGAAACAAGGAGGGAGGAAGGAGGAAGGAGGGAGGGGAGGAGTAAACAAGAGGCGGAGGAGGGAGTTACAATAGGGATGGAAGGTGGCGACCGAGATTAGGAGGGAAAGAGATAAACACCTGAAGGATGGAGGGAGAGACAAATGAGAGTGATGGATGGAGTCAAAGAAAGTTAGCAGTGAGAGAGATAGTGGAAGGAAAAGCAAGAAACAGGAGGGATCAAATGCTGGTGAAGGTTTTTAGAGTGTAAGTAGAGAGACAGAAACATCAGCAGAGCTGCAAATTGATTTGAAGGACCTACAGAATTTAGTCAGATCACCTCAGAGACAGTGATGGAGACAAATAGAATCGGGCATTTCTCGTCATAAGTGCATCAAATTACATCCAATTATGATTTTTGCTGCTTTCTCCACATTTACTCTGTTTACATATACAGGCCCAAAGAATCACATTTATATAACCGCTTCTTGAGTCTGGTTACTACTCTAGTCTTGTAGTCTTAATAAAATCTAAATGAATAAATGCATGTTTTTTCATGTTGTGAAGGCAGGATAAAGCCAAAAGATAAATAACTTCTTTAACATTCACTAATGTAATGTTTACTAGGTTTTATATCCCACTTGCCTGACTTTGCATGACTGAACACAATAAAAACAAAGAGTCTTGGGGTCATTTTTTAAGTGGTCTCATCACATGCTTTGTCCAGCAGAGCTAGCTTCAGCCATGCTTCTGCAGTGTCGCCAAGTATGCATCACAGCTGAGCAGATGGTGGGTTAAGTTAATAAACAATGACCCATGCATTTTCCCCTTTTCATTATAACTCCGGGGCAACCAGCAACCCCTGGGACCGCGAATATGAAACCAACACACAAGTGCCAAAAACTGTAGTTCATGTAATGTCCACTAGAGGCTCCAATCCTCATATGTTAATATGTCCAGCAGCAGGAAGAAGCATGTTTGTGGTTTTATCATCCATAACAGCTGCATATGGATAAATCTATATACAAATCATTCATTTTAATTATATCAGGATTAGAAATTGTCAATATTTTAGAGCATGGCTGCTTTGAATGACAGGTGAGTGCCCTCACACGTATGCAAAGGTGTCACCCGTCCATCTTAGCTCCACTCATACCTCTCCTCTTTATCCTATTTGCCACTTACATTGAGCTCCTTTGGAAACATGAGAGGTAACAGGAGGGTTTGTCCGTCTTCACAAGTCAATGACTGTAACACAAAAACTGTCTCTACTTTAAAATGAGTGTGTTTGGGCTCGTGTTCAGAAAACAAAACAAGCAAGATCTGCATTTACGAGTATGGGTATTTTTATTGCAAATTTTTAGATGTAACAAAAGAATTAAACAGCCTATCACAAAAAAAGCTATTGGCAGATTGATCAGTAATGAGATCGAGGCCGTTACACTTCTTGTGTTGTGATTCGTCTGTAGCGGTATTTTACTGTTGCTGTGCCAGAGAGCCAAATGAGTCTTCAAACTGTCTTGACATAACCTTGTAATTCTCAACCTTAACTGTGACGTGGGCGGTGAGATTGTATGAGGCAGATTAGAAAAAGACTCTGTTAGACAAGGCTGACAGCACCAACAGAAGATGAAACAGGATCCGTGAGTGGGTGTGGATGTGATGTCGTGTGTGTGTGTGTGAGTGAAAGAGAGAAAGGAGCTGTGCCTGTAAGAGAGAAGGAAGATTTCCTGTTGGTGCACATGCAACAGCGTTTGTGTGTGTTCAAGTGTATGAGCAAGCAAGGACAGCGTGTGTGTGTGTGTCATTGTGAATCCATTACCAGAGAGGGGCAGTCCATCACATTAGAGTTAAGACCAACCTTATTAAGATAAGGAAGAATGAGACAGACCTAAAGCCTACAGGAACCACAGATAAGACCAGGCACTGTCAGTCATTGTGTGTGCATCTGTGCGTGCATATGTGTGTGTTTGTGCGTCTGCGAGGCGTGCTTATGCATGTATTATAACACCCTATCTCCCTCTGCATCGCCGCCTCACTTGGTTCGAGGGGAAACCAGTGATTAGTGACTAAGTGGGCTCAAGACTTTCCTTGTGAGGATTCTCTTTGGTACATTGGGCTGAAGCTGAGGCATAAAACCCATGTCTGAAGAGGATGACTACCTGACTAAAGCTTTTTTTGAAATGAGGTTCTTTGAGGTAATTCAGTTACAATTTGGACTGAATAATATCTTTTTTTCAATACCCAGACTCTACAAGAAGAAGAAATGAAGCATTCAAATGTAAAATAACATGCAGTTTAACACATTTTAAAGCTAAAAGTACCATAACAGAAGCATTTTATGTCAAAAAGCTGTTACACATCAAGGTGACATCGGCCATTTTCCGGTATCAGCCCAGCCGTGAGGGTTGCTGGCCCTTTTTTTTCCCGGTGTGTCCGGCACCATTACCTCTAGTAGGTCCCTGTGTCGCTGGCTTTTCAGCCAATTCAGTGTGTTTACTCAGGACAGGAACAAGTTTGGTGAGAAAGATCTCAGCAGAAGCAGTGCACACGAAGCACACAAACATTTTTTGCAGACGCGATCATCTAGAATGAATAAACAGGAGACGCCAGCTCCGTGTGACAGTTTGTAGCTCTTTCTAGCCTCCCAAGCTTAGAGTCAATGCTGTAGTCCTTGTGGCGCGTTCAAGTGCAACTTTTTACCCCACATACAGTCGACATCTGTCGTTGCTAGTAGTTCTTTGAGGTTGGTTTGGTGTGTCAGCACCACAAGTCTATTAAGTTGTCAGGCAGTCTCATACCTCTCCTCGGTGCTCTCGAGACAAGGGTGCTCAGACATCTGAGAACTGATAACAGCCTGCCAAAAGCTTTCTCGAGTGAGTGAGCTTGCATAAACATTTTTGGAAAGGACAACGTGAATTTATCATTAAAATGCTTCTTTCCGGTATCTGATTCTTACTTCTAAAATGTCACAGCGTCCCCGTCAAATCTGTTTATTACCACACAGTGACGGTGTAACTATGACAGCAAAAATAAAGGACTGTTCTTTGAGATGGATTACATACGTCAAGCGATGTTTAAGTCTCTGCAAGTTGATTTCTGCAGTGCTGTGAAAGGAAGTGCTGCTGCATTTAAAGACAGAAATTCAATCTGAAAAGTTTTGAGGAAATGGTCAGCATTAATTTAAGACGTACATATTTTATATTCCCTGCAAACCTAATGATACGCTGCATTAATTCTTAAAGCTCTGCGTGGATGATAATCTGTTTTCAGTGGTGTTTTCTCCTTTCCTTTCATAGTATAATAGAGCGTTCATGTCTGACATTGCCCTCTGCCACTCTTCAATTTTTTATTTCCATCTATCCGTCTATACAGATTTTATAAGAGCGGAGGGAAAGATTCATAGAAACAACCGTGCATTAACATGTTACCTGGTTGTTATGCACATGTACACACAGCACGCACAAAAAACGATCATAGCAACATTTCGCACTTACAAACTGACTTGTCGTGTGCACAAGTGGGCAGTAAATGTTGCTGTCGCGATCAGCCCCTCAGCTCATAAAGACCTGGAGAGAAGATCCAAGTAATCAGTGAACATGCTGTAAACTGGGTGGAGGATTGTGTGTGTGTGTGTGGTAGCAGACACAGATAACTCACACAGTGCAGTGATGAGAGGGGAGAGACTGCAGTGGCATACAGCTGGCATTTTATGGCACCGCAACACTCCTCCTGGCTGCTTGTCTCCCCCTTTTGCAGCCTCACTCTTTCACTCCGCCACCCCTTCCTCAGTTCCCTGCATTTATGCTTTCATCTGCTCTCACCCCCCCCCCCCCCCCTCACTCCCTTTTTTGATCTCACGGAGTCAGCCTCGTTCTGTTTCTCCGTCTCTCTCCCCAAAGTCTCGGCTCGTCTCATGCAGCTTTTCCACCATCTTTACCACCTGCTTCCACTCGCTTTTCCTCCCTCCATTTTGCTCTTCCCCCTCCCCCTCCCCCCGGGCTCCTCCTCTTCGCTGCCCACCGCCAACCCTTACCCCGCCCCGCCCTCACCCTCAATGTCTGTAATCCTCTCTCCTTTACTGCGAGGCGTCGGGGCTCTCCGGTGCACAGTGTGAATGCCTAATGAATCTTATGTCTTTTACAAGCCTCAGCCCTTGCCCATCTCTGTCCTGTCTCTCTCTCTTTCTCCTCTTCTTTACTTTCCCCTCTCCTCTTCTACCTGCCCGCCGCCGGTCATTCACTCTTTTGCTTTATTTACTAGCCAGGAGCCATCCAGCTATTTACGAGGAATAAGAGCTGCCCAGGGGATACGCGAGGGGGTGGGTGGATTACTTCCTCTTTTTTTATGAGGAACCAGGAACCTCTGTATAACGGATGGTGTGTAAAGGTGTCTTGTCACAGCACACGTACAGTGCTTTACTTCTTTCTTTGCCAAACTAGTTGAATGTTTTGTGTAACCAGCTTTTTTGTTTTTTTTTGGCAAACTATGTGTGTGTCTCCTGACGGTAGCTGAGATAGATTGCCATTCAATTGTTGTGCGCTGGGGAGAGTATTGCTCATCGTGTTCTCATGTTGCCAATATCTTCCCTGATCATCCTCCCATTGATTTCGGGCTGTTGCAGAAATGGCTGGGTCATGTGTTTTCCCGTATAGCTCAGGCTTCTGATAAGCAACCCTTGTACCCAGACCACCAATAACCCCTCAAAATGACTTTCTGATCAAGTTATCGATTCCAACCAGTGTCGTGTAATCAGCCTGGAGGTGTCGGCATCACAGCCTCTTGCATTCATGTATCAATCAAGCATCTACCCTCCAACCTTGTGATTACTTGAGACTGATTTATTCTTTTGAAATGCTGTGGCGGATTTGACAGGTAACCACTCAGACGATAGTTAATTCACATGTAACTCAGTTTGGAAATCGTTGAATCTCATTCACCAAAAAGAGATTACCTTCTTCTGTCGTCTAAAAGGTAAAGATTTGCTGCTCGGTTTCTGTTTTTGCCATGCTACATACTGAAAGTGTTATAGCTCGCTGTATGATACCAGCAAATGATTTGGTACTAGCGCAGTGTCCCTAAATCGGAAAACTGCAAACTGCATTTGACTGGTTGGATAATTCTTCTTTAAGTCAGGTGCCATGTAAGGCCGGGCGATATTTTAAATCCTTTGATTCAGCTCCATCTCAAACTGCACTACTACATCGCTGAGTTCAAAGGTTCACAGCCTACGAATCATGTTCTCACACTATACGGCCCGATGCTCTGATGCGACTTGACTGCTCACCCTGTACGACCATATACCACACGTCGGACTTTTGTATCCGGAACTGCGACGTCAAAAAGAAGTAGAAGAAAGAAGAGGAACCCGGAAGTTGGAGACGCACATCGAAGTTGTTTTGACGTAACTTCAGCGATCGCGCATGCTCTGTGCGAGAGGTTGAGGCAAATTGGCTCGTGGCACTGCTTCTACTGTGCGATACCTTCGCGAGGAGCGACCAGGATTTCAAACAAGTTTGATTTTCTAGCAAGCACACGATTTGTGATCAGGAGCTCGTCGTTAGGTGTTAGTCTCTCCTCGTTACCCCACGTCTACTGCACGAAGCACGACACGCGATTGAGACGAAATTCGTCCTGATTCAAAAAATGGTGTCGAATTCGATCAAAATGAGCCAACAATCGCACAGTGTATGCCCAGCTTAACTTTATTTAACTTTAAGTGGAAGCTATGAGTAGTGAACCTGGAGAGAAGCGCAGCAACATTCGGAGGCTAAGATGAACAACGCACAGTAGAAAACAGGAGAAAAGATGTGAATCCATTAAACTACCACTGCTCAGGATTAGCTCAGGACACGTCCATTTAGCGGCGCCATATCCGTAATTACCACCAAATCAATGCGTGCTCATTTTTTTAAAGCACAGTTGCAGTGTTTCAGACTTGCCCTTCTGGTGGAAATAAACTACTTTATCAGAGCAGTCTTTAATTAGTACAGTTAACAGAGCACAGTCTTAAAACGCAAGCTTCTTTCTTGTTAAAAAGAAATCACCCTCTTTGTATTTTTCAGACACTTATCTATCTTATAATGATTATTGGAAGGCTTGAGGCGTTTCCTCTATGCTGAAAACGTAAGGTTTTGGCAGCTATATATTGTCCTTCCGGAAGTTGAAGCTTTCACCATTGTTGCAGTCATTGAATCTCTGTAACGGTAACATTCGAGTGTCTGTGCTGTGAATGAAAGTGAATTTGTACATTTGTACCTCTTGTCACTTATACCGCTAATTGTCTGTCAGTTTAAACCTGTTAGAGTTTTTAGATGATTATATTTTTTCTTTTTACCACGTTGACTTAAGGTAAGAGCGATACAGCAGAAATTTCAAATTGTATTTCTCCCTTTATTAAATGGAAATCTTGCAGTCCTCCTTAAATCCCAGCACTGGGCTGATTCAGACAGACTATAGTGACATTTCTGGCGGCGTTACCACATGCTGCCCATTCGAGAGGGTTTAATAGGCCTTCATTTTGGATTTTTAACCTATGACAGAATTAGCGATGCTCTAGCGCTGTCCCCGTTTAACGACCTGAGAAAATTCAGCCTCATTTTTTACACCTAGCTGGACCTGGCCGCTGGCGAAGGTGTCACGGGGCACGCAGACAGATTGCTTCCAAAGCCTCCTCAAAAGACCCCTCGTGGATGTCCGGCTAGATTGCCTGCGGTTCCTCTGTCATCTTCGTAATTGAAAGAGAAACCATTGACACGCAGCCATGTCGGGCTGTCATACACCTGTCTCTCTGTTAATGTAATGTTAATAGAAGGTTAACCTCTGGAGGAAACTCCTTCCAAGTCTGCCTGCGTAATGATAGTGCTTGATCTTTTTCCTGTGCTGTGCATGTAGCTCGGTGTGTGTACGTGCAGCATGTCTTGTGTGTTTATGTATGTTTGCCTTAGTTTTATCATGTTTACTGGACGTGTATACGTTCTTGATGTGTTTGTGCTTGTGTCTGAGGTCGATACTAAATCTTTTATAACAGGTTAATAACTGGATTTACTCGCTACATGTTGACATATGGCGCAAATCCCTCATTTGTAAACAACTCCACATGTCAATATTTTTCTCTGCGCACACATGCAATATATCAAATATGTCCAACCTGCTACCACGGTGTACATGCAGTTGGCTAACTGTAATAATATAATTTATTTGAAACTGCACGGCTGAGCAAAAACACAAGCAGCTTGCTCCCTCTCCACTGAATTGGTTTCCCTCTCTGTTTCCTACTTGGACTAATGCGCTGTTATCTTCAGGCTGAAATTACTTCCTACGCTTTTTACTTCTTTTCTGGAAATTCTCTCACACCTACTTTGTAATCCATAAAATGGCGTAATGATGATTCGCTAATTGCTTGACTTTCAGCTTATTGCTTCATATATTGGTGATAGGAAGTACATTTTCTGGGGGAAGTATCGCAGAGTTTCCCCCAGGAAATTGGTTAGAGGAGGGCATAAGGAAGGCATTCATCTCTCACACTTAAGTGCCTGATGGTAGCTGATGGTGCTGTTTCTTTCCTCCTCTTTGTCAAGGCTTTCTTTTTACAGGCAGTGTGACATCCTGCTCTAAATAATCCCTGCGAACTTTAATTGATGCGATCGAAGAGTCGCCTGCTGAGCTGATGCAGGTCAGGATCAGTGCTACTGACACATCTCATCTGATTGCCTATGCAAATATTAGGTAACAGCTTAAACTCGAAACTCCCGGCATGCATTAATATAAATTGAAGGTTTTTATTTCGCGCATGAGTTTTATCTATCTGTGCTGTAGTATCAGGCTTCACAGGGGAGTGTTTTCAACTTTGTAATGTGTGGTTGGTCAAACAGAACTTTTGGATTGCACTTGCTGTTTTGATTGTGTCTTGAAACGGTTCGCATCATTTGAATCTCAAGAATCGTAGCTTTCCAACCGATAGGCAGGTACACTGTAGCCTGATGTTCACCTCCCAAGAAATGTACCTATGCGAGGCAGCAACCACGTCTCTGTGTCTGGACAAGCACAGAAAATCCTCCCTCCTTCTGCCTCCTACACACCATCTACTCAGGCGTCTTCTCTCTTTTATGTCTTGCAGAGATTTCAGTATTTATTAATTGATCTCCAACGTTACCCGCGCCGTTCCCGTTGTCATTCTTTGAAGCGCACTGCACCCTGCTGCTAAACTGAACACAGCTGAGTTGCAGAATGATGCAGACACACTAGCATAGACCTCTACAGCGTGGGCTCTGTGTAGTTCCCTTGTGGGGGTATAAAGTAAACTTCAGGGTTTAAACACAGACTTATGTTGTGCTCTTGCTCCTTTGTAACTTAATACACCGTTTAGATAAAAATAAAACCAATAAGATATTTTTTGAACATTATATTCTCAGTAACAGAATATATGAAAGGATACATGCAATGGAAACCACATAAGTGCGTTACTGTGGTGTGCAACAAGCAAAGGAACAGCTCGTTGTTTAAGGGCAAATAAGCCGTCTTGCAACTATGTCGTCGTGGACCAATAACAGTAAAACAATATTCTGTGGCAAGGTGTATGGGGAAACTGCTCGCGGAGAGCGGCTTGAGGCGCAGATGTGGTTTGACAGAATTAGATTAAGTTGAGGTCAAGGGGAACATACCTCAAGAGGTGCTGCTTAAACAGAAATGGATGGAGGGAGAGAGGCAGAGAGACAGAGGATGGAAAGAGCGAGAGATTAATAGAGGTAGGTTGTATATGTAAACTGAAAGTGAGGAGGAAAGAAGGGGAGAAACACAGAGAGGCAGGAAGGCAAAACAATAGCTGAAACAAGGGCACTGGCAACGCACCAGTGAGCCTTGTTTTCCCCTGTTGCCGGCTGTATTTTTCCTCTCTTAGTTCCTTTTCTGACAGCTTTAATCAACACAATAAGGCTTGCTGAGATTTCATTATGGAACCATGGCCGCAAGGGCCTTTGAGGAAAGGATAGATGGATGGAGAGTTTCTAAAGGAAGCAGAGATGGAGGGAAGACAGGAGAGAGATATTTGGTAGACAGAGGTAAAGAGAATACGATGAGTGAAGTCAATAGCAGGAGAAAGTGAGAAAGAGCGCAGCGGAGAGGGAGGGATGAGCGAATGAAAAGGCAGGGGGTAGACAGCGAGAGAGAGAAGCGATGAATATAGCTGGAGAGTGGGATTAAAGAAGGGAGGGAATCGATGGATGGATACTGACACCCCCGCAGAGGGGAAGGCTGAAATAATGGTGTTATGTGGCCACTTGATTGGCCCGGGGCAGCATGGGGCCCCGCAGAGGAGCAGTTCAGTCTCGCACTTCCTGGATTACAGGGTCAAAGGGCACCCGGCAGAGAGGCAGATCATTTTTTGATGTTTTTTAATGGAAGCAGAAGGAAAAGAAAACAGCTTAACCCACATCGCTCATATACAGTACTCAAACTCACAGTATGTATAGAAGATGACACAACTAGCCCCGCTCCTCAGTAAGCTTGTAGCTGCAGAGCTATGCCGCCAGCGAAACATAACTCACATGGAGATCGACTGTTGGTTTTATTGTTTTTATGGCAAGAAATAGGGCAACTGGTAACCAGTATTGACTTGGATACAGCAAAAAGAAATCAATACTGATGATTACAAGAAACTGTGCAATAAACTACCAATTACTTGACTTATTCCTAAAGCATCAAATAAAAAAATATAAGTTTCAAGAGAAATATACAACAGGGCTGCGTTACAAAAATAGGCTTTGTACAAAATTCTTCGTATAAAACTGATAATGAAGTGCAGAATATTATTGAGGATATATTACAGTATACATGGGTGGACCATTATACTGGCATATATGTGACAGAGACAGTTAAAAATGGCATACATATTGAAAATCAAGTTGAACTAATCTCAAGGCTGTTAGATTGAGTCAGTGTCCAGCGGCAGCGACGGCTACATTTGTCGACATTTGACGTTTACTGCAACCACGTCTACAACTTGGGTTCCTACAACCAAATTCACCGTCCTGATTCTGGGCTCGGAGCATCGCGTCAACCCAGATACCGCCGCTGCGTTGTTGACGGCTTCTTCCACACTCTGGCGTATTTTCCTTGTTTCACTGGAAACATTGGGTCAATAAAAAATAAAAAAAATAGAAGAGGGTTACTCAGAGCCTGGAACGTCCTCCAGTGACCAACTAGTAAACTACAAATCGATGGGTGACAAGTGAATTGCTTTATATGTGGACGTGGCCTTTAACTGCAGCTGCTATGGAAGTATGCCTTTACTGGCTATAATAGGAACAGAATGTCTAATGGAAACCGGCTACTGCTGCTACAGCATTACACTGTTTTCACACATAAGCCCAGGATACAAGTCATTTTCAATAGAGTTCAATAGAAAACAGATGTATAACGACACCATAGAGCACATGAGAAACACATCAACTGCGACGGTGTACAATGTTTTTTAACCTTGTTGCTCATAGTGGGGACATTGGGTTACAGTTGAGAACATAAAAATCGAGATTAATTTCATACCCTCTATGTTTGTCTGCAAGTTTTAAAAAGGTTATTTATTTCAAAGCTTTTAAAAGGTTAATGCTTTCTTGCTTTGACGGGATAATCTCAATTGGGTTTGTCAACCTGTCTCAACACCTGCATGTTGCCAGATCAAAACATAACGGCAACATCATCCATGCTGTCTGGATGCTTGTCTACAGAAGAAGGCTGGACTTTTGACTGTGGCTCTTCCAGCGACAATGAGTCTGACGTGTCCTCTGGTTGGACACATTGGAGCAGTCACTCATGATAACGCCGCTGCTTTCTATTACGAACCCCAGTGGCTATTTTCTCCCACATACTTTATGTTTTCTTTGTGTACATACTGTTTATGCTGCGCTGGTCTGAGCTGTTGTTTGTCTGTCACGCACACAAGCAATTTATGTCAATCTAAGAGTGAGTCAGAAAGACTGATAGACGGAGCGATCGCAGGAGGAAATCCAAACTGATCTGCTGTTCCTCTCTCAAATAAGAAGCCTTATGGCGTGGTATGTGGTGTGTGTTGTGCAGGTGCAAATCTGCAGGTGCAGCAGTGTTCCTAGAGAAAGTTGTTTTTCTTTTTTGTCTCTAAGAAAACTAGCAGCTGGTAAAGCCTTGCAGAAGTGTTGGCTCAATATCCTCAAATAATAAGAGTAAGTTTTACAACCGCATAATTAGAATGTTCATTTCCATGACAACATTATTCAAATTAAGGAAGGAGGCCTTGGATCTATCTCTAGAGGATGGTGATAATGATTCTCTCCTCTCCCCTGCTCTCCTCTCCCCCCCCCCCCCCTCGATCTCTAGTCACAGGGTTCAATCAACCTGTTTTAACTTCTCTCCTAGCTGAACTGTAAAGCCATCCCTGACCCCCTTTTTCTCCAGCTGACACGCTCGACCGGCAGTAGTTGGAAGTGTGTGTGTCTGTGTTCCCGCCATCCACTGGGCAGAGGATATTCGTTGTGCGTTGTTATTCACCCGGAGTATATTATCTAGTATCTGTCCTTGTTTGCCTGCGACACACTCACCTTATTAAGTACTTAGTAAATGCCAATGTACTCGGTCTAACCTTTTTTGCTGTCCTTCTCCACTATTCAGCCCAACCAAGCACCCACACAGACACATACCGTATAATCAAATGGCACGTCGCTGAGTAGACAAAGTGCAGCAAATGCTAAAAGATGTCTGAGTGCACTTGGTTACCGTCTATTTCATCGGTTTATCTGTATTTCTTGTTTGATCTTTACAATTTAGAAAACCGTTTTAAGCAAATATCCAATGAACATGTGTAGAAGAGTAGTAGATTAGATTAGTACTGCAACATATCATTTCCTTCTCCAGGTACCTTGTGAAATATCAAAATGAAATTGTAAAATTATGTACAAATAGCCGTCCCATCGGTCCCTCATGCAGCTTCTGTTTTTTTTGCATATTTCCCGTGTTGTCTGTGGCGAAAACAAGATGATGCATCTCAGGGGTTATCCTGCCGACTGAAATCTGAAATATGAGTTGCCGCCGCATTTGTTTTTCGCCATCTAATGAGCGCGCACAACTGCGGTGCAGCTGGCAGTGGGTTTGGATTCTGAAAAACGCATTACTCTCCCTGCACTTTGCTCGGTCTGCTCGGGAAATGGCCTGATCAGGTACGCAGGGGGAGCTGAAATCACCATAATCCCGAACACTAAAATGCGGCATTTTCGCCACTATCACACCCCCGCTGAACCTCGCCGCCTGCTTAAGTGAAGTCAAGTTCAGGACAAGTCGCCAAAAATATCAAACGCTGGCAGTCCGGAGTCAAACCTCTGTGTGTGTCTGTCGAAAATGTCACTTCACCAGCTCAAAGCCTCCCGTATGCTCTGTCGTGAAAATAGAGCCTTTTGACTCATGCATGTCGACACGGCGCTGCCTTCATGTCACCTTGTCGCCCGAGCTGTTGGCAGTAAACTCCGTGTGCATTAATGCTGCAAGAAGCAGAGCCCGAGGCCAGCGGAGTGTGCATCAATACCTGAAGAATACTTCATGTGCAAGACTTATTGATCAAGTGAAATCTATGCGTGGGACATTGTTGGTCAAGGAAATATTGCAATGACAGCACCTCGTGAGAGTTAGGTGTTCTTTTGCCATGAAGAGAGCACTGTTACATTGGTTTGGGTTTGTATGTGAACCACTGAAGGTGCAAAATGCTGAATATTATTGAAATAATTGATCTGTTCAGTGTTACTGCAGGTGTAGCTTCTATATAATTCAATTTGCCAGCATATTGATTTCACTACTTTAAAGCAAATAATGGCCTGTGATGAATATAAATGAGGTGTGCAATAAAACCTATCCTATCCGTCCTATTTCAAGTTTGACTGTGGTAAGCTGCTTTTAAGCGGACGTATTGATTGTAAATGTCACATTTTTTTAATGGAATCCTTCTGTTGTTGCTCCAAAGATAAAGAGGATTTGTCTGGAAAAGCGTGAGGTTTCATGCACAATTGGCTAAACTGAGAAGACTGAATACAGTTGAGGGCATTTAGTGAATGGCAGACAGTCATTAAACTAGCCTTGTGTGCCCAGATTAGAATTTGAGTGTGGTATCAAGCCACACAGAGAAAAAACACCTCAGCACAAACCTGCATATAATGATGTGATGTACGCTGAATGACAAGTGCCTTGATTGCGGTTAGCTGTTCATCCTTTAAGTTATTTCACTGTCAATATGATTTAGTCCAGATGCGATAGTGGACTCTAAACATCTCGCTTCTCCCACGGCAACCATTTTGTTGTGAATAAAACAAACTCAGTAGCGCTCATTCACATTTAAAGACTTGCTTGTCTTTCGATTTTTCTTCCTCTCTATCGCTCTTTGAGTCTTGGCTCTTCTGCAAGGGTTGTACTTGTGCTTCTTTTCGCGTCAAAAACCCACTATAATTTTCCCGGGGAGCCCGTATTTTAGCATGCAGCTGTATTTCCAGTGTTTGAAAAGCTCTCAGAGTGTTGCCAGCCCACCCATCGTAACTGCTGCAAAGTACATTAGAGTAGCACACAATAGCCCCTGTCACTCTCAGGTGTGAGACAAACACACGCACATAACAAACACAGGCGTATCCACCAGCCATAATTTATTCATGGGCAAGTTTTTTTTTTTTCCTTTCATTGCCGTTCAGTCATCACGTTTTCCCACACGCAGATGCTATCAGCAGCAATAAGCCTGTGTGGTCGCTGCTATTCAGAAACCATTATGTCGTCCATATATTCAGCTCCCCGGCAGATTCTAACAGGAACAAATTGCTAGCAGAAGTTTCTGTCTGCGCGATGTGTTGCCTTATCGATGACGCCGGTGTTAAATATTTAATGTATGTGTGTTTAGTTTAACACTTAGGAGTGATTCTATTAACGTGCTGATGCACAGTTTTCATTTTATAGTCATGTCTTTGTGCACTGCTTGGTTTTGCAGATGCAAAGCCTGATAAACTGAGTGAATGTCTGGGTGTGTGTACTTGTGCCATTATTTAAGTCTCGGGCTGTTTTGTGTTACATCCTGGGTGAATGGTTAGCGGGGATGATTGATAATATCCTTTTTTTATTGTGTTTGTCTGTCTGTATTGTTAGAATCATCAAGTATTTTGCCTGCATAGTTATTTAACTGATGGAGAAGCCATGCTCCATTAAGTACTGTATACAGTACATGCAAAATGAATTGCAACATCTGCGTGGCTGTTTCTTCCTGCCTGTTATTAGTTTAGAAATAAGTGTAAATAAGTGCTGTCTTTCTAGAGAAAGTTTGAGTTCATTCATTTCATTTCTTTTTTTATTTTCACATCATGCCAGATGGACAAACACAGATAAAGTACTATACGTGTTGTCTTTGGATGGCGCTGAGTTTATGCGTGTGTTTACACGTGAGATCCTTCATCCCGAGATCAGACATGTGCCGGAGGAAAGCAGGGCATTCCCGCCCGGAGAGTAACGGGCGTCGACAGGAATCTGACGCTGTATTAGTGTGTGGAGCAAACGCACATTCACATGCACGGTCACATTCAAGAGCGTGACCCAAGTGTGAGGGCTCTGTTGTAATTGGATGTCTGATTACTGTCAGATAGTGCATGTGTGGGGAGGATAAAGGGGGGCAAGAAAAATGAAATTAAAAAAAAAAACTTCTCTAAAGGGAAAGCGAGATAACGATAGCAACAACAGAGATGAAGAAAGTGAGACACTCACGAGTCACAGGGAGAGAGAGAGCACCAGACAGAGAAGTGGGCATGTTCTCTCTTTGTGATCTCTAAGCTTAACATTGACCTTGTGCATTTTATCTGTGGTCTGACATCCAATCATCCCTCGCTTATCGCTCTCCTCCCTTGCCTTATACTCGACATCTTTTCATCTCTCCATCCTTTCCCATTTCCTTTCCCTTCCCACCTCCTGATTCCTCTCCCATTCCCCTTATCTATCCCCGCCGCCATCTATCCTACCTTCAACCCTTCATTCCGCCCCTTCCTTCGCCATCTGCTTCCTCATCCGATTCCACCCTCGGTCTCCCGCCGTCCAGCAGAGAGCCGGTGGGATTCATGTGATTGATTGGAAGTATTGGTGATGCGTGACAGGTGCCGGAAGGTCAGATGACTCAATGGAGACATTAACTGACTTGTCTCCTGCCTGAAGACTCACAGAACTAGTCTCCAGTTGCACATGTCAAGTCTCATTGCAGCGCTGATAGTAAACAGTTCACTTGAAAGGACAACTGGGCTCTGTCTGTGTTTGCTGAGACTACAGATCCATTTGGAGACAAACAAAGGTGCATGACATTTACATGCTGTGTTTAAGAAATTAAATTGTCCGTTTTCACCCAATGCAGACAGCGTTGTGTTATTTATTTCAAGAATAGACCATACTGAAAATGTGCTATGTGTGCTTGTTGGACAAATGATCCACATACAGCCTATACAGCCTTTTTCTGAGGCCTTATCTGAACTGTTACTTTACTACTGCTTCCACTACTTAAGTCTCATTCAGAGGAAATGTTAAATAGCCTCTTCCTTTTATAGCAGCAGATAACATCAGATAATTTCTGTTTTTCATTTTAGTTTTAGGTTCATTCTTGTTTTCAGGCATCAGTACTTACACGTGTTACTAATATTACTAATTCTTTATGCAATGCTTCATGCAGTAGGTGTCCACCTGTCTCCCGACTTTAGATAGACTGAACACACAGAAACACACATACATATACTTTGTCAGTGAAAGTAGCTAGAGTCAAATGATAAAAGGCCAAGATTTATTGTATAAAGCCTAGTCTGTCCTGTCTGTGCTGTGTTACCTATCTGTATACAGAAAAACAGCTCGTCCTCTGTATTTAAAATAAAGATATTAATAAAGATTAGTCCTGGGAGGTGAATAGTTATGATTTAAGGACAATAAGGAGAGAAAGCAATAGCAAAACCATTGTTAATCTGTTTGTACAGAATTGTTTTACTATTTCATTTGGACAGTGGCCTCCATGTAGGCACCCACAGGAGATATCATTTTTAGAAATTTGACGTTTTTTATGATCTTTCTGGTGCTATAAGCCGTCTATACGCCAGTATTGGGCCAACATATGTTTTCTATAGCTGCTATTTTGGAGATGACTAATGCTGCACTCAGGGGTTTCCACTAATTTTGATTCCAGTGAAATGCTTTCTTAAATTTTCATGTACATCCCTCCTCCTGTGACAGCAAATAGATCTCGTTCAGCAGTATCATGGGGACTATAAATCTGGAAACGCTGCTCATGATGCTGCTATTCAATTTTTGCAAGGAGTATTACTGTTATTAGCATTACTATTGTTAAATACTTGTGTTTTCCAGTAACTATAACTTTTCATGTATGCCTGTGCCATTTAAATAAAACTAGTTACTGCACAGCATCAAGACAGGGGTGGTTTCTGCAGTGTCTAGAATTGTAATGAGACAAAGCAGATGCAGACCGGAGGATAGGTCCTGCAGATGGAGCTGTATTATTAAATTGTTCTCCTATACACAGATGCTAGATTGTGATTATTTTCTTCTTTTTCTGTATTTTGTCTGTGCAACACCTTTCTGCAAATTGAAAAAAAACTTTTTTATCCATTTTCCTCTTGCCCTTATCTGTGTTTTATTATCTGCAAATTATTCGCAATTTCAAGCTCAAGTCCATTATACACTCACAAAAACTTTTCCCCCTCGGGCTGGGTTCAGGTCTGAGCAGCATCTTTTTTTGGGTTCGGGTTAGGGCCGTCCTAAATTTTCAAGCCCATCTGAGGCTCTAAGACCTGCATCCTTTAAGGCATATTTTAATGGGAGGATGTAAATCTTCTTGGGACAGCGGTTTTGTGGGTGATGTCAATGATTCATTAGCAAGCCTGGGGAGAAGTTTCAACTCTGAGGAAAGAAAATGCAGAACACAATATTTACTGCACTACTTAATCCACTCCACAGAGGGGGAGAAAAAAAAAAGCCAGCACAGTTACTGGAGTTCACACAAATCCAGCGCTCAGTGTTAAGAACAGAACTCACACAAGCATGAATTGAGAAGCCAGCCGTACACATATGCACACATGCAAACACGTGTATAAATCAGTGACTTCAAAAGCTGCAGTGCCCCAAGCCATTAACAAAGCACAGGGCAGCTTTTAATCCTAAAGCATGTGCTAATGAGGTTTGGAGGGAAAGAAAGGGTGTCAAAATCATTGTATTTGCGCGTGAATGTGTCGGTGTGCTTCCATACTATATTTGTGTGAGAATTCTCCCATGGTAACCATTCACTGGCAGGTATTTACGTGGGGACGAATGCAGGAGGCGGGTTTCATCAAAGAAACTCTCGCTAAGCTGGAGAATGAAATTAATTTCTTCCTGCGTGGGTTTGCTGGCCCCACAAAGCTTCACGTTTGGTCCGAGCATATTGCATGTTGCGCTAATATTAACAGCTGATAAGGCATGTGTCTGAATAGTTGCCAGGACACACGCTTACTGAGAGCGTGTCACTCCCTATAGACCTTCATGTTAAAATGCCCTACTTTACAGCCAAATAAACATGTTTACAGCCTTGTACAAAAATGGTTTTGGTCGCTAAGCTCATAGCTAAAACCGTGACTACTTTGCTAATTTTTGGATTAGCCAGTAGTTGCATTAAGGCCAAGATGGCAATGACTGGATCTACTAAACATCAAAAGCACAAGGAGGAAACCTATTGGTAACGTCACGTAGGATATGTCAGTCTTCATGTACAGTCATGTAGCATAGCTTAACAAATAAATAATATACGTGAACACGTTTGTGTGCACACACCAGTACCAGTGGTATAATCCCTTTAAAGTTACTCTCATTATTCATTCTGCCAGTATAAATAAATTACAGAGAGTGTAATCTCTATAAACAGATACGTGCATATTAGAATCGGTAGGCAAGGGACAACATATTGGTACCAGAAGCCTTCTGGTTTCTGTTTGTAGTCCGACCAGTCACATTAGATATTGACTTTAGTTGCATGCAGGTAGAGAGTCTGTGGAGAGCAAAAGAGGCAAACTGGCCTGTAAGGGCATGTAAGTCGTGCCATGCGACATTTGTATTTTAAAGAAAAACTGTGGTGTGTAAACTGCCTACTTGTAAAACAATCTTTTTGTCAACTCAGTTCTTGCATCTCAGGATGTTAGTCAGACTGTTACATTTACTCGGATATCTATTTAACTCTCTGACATCCACAAAACGTGGGCTGTTCCCTCCAGAGGCGAAGACATGAGATGATAGCCAGTTGGTTCCCAGACTGCAGAGGCCAAGAGTATATCAGTGAGTATGTGTTGTACACCTGCAGTGGAGAGTAGCATTTTACTGCAGTGTACGATTGAATTCCCTTATAAAAACCGAGATGCACAAAAAGTCGATGAAAAAGTCAGTGACGGGATCGATCTATCCTTCCATCCTTTAATTTTTGTCCTCTTGTCGAAAGCTGGATCACAGGTGGTATTCCAGTAGTATCTCTCCCTAGATGAACTTTCTACTTCCCAGGCCAGATGAGATATGTAATCCCACCAGCAGTGTCTGGGTCTACTATGCCCTGTAAACCCTGATAGGGAGGCCCCATTGAAGCATCCTCACATGTTGCCTGAAGCATCTGAATTGGCTCGAGTCCACATGAAAGAGCTCCTTGTCCTGTCTCTTAGTCTGAGTCTAGCCACCCTATCAGAGAAATGTTTAAGTCCCAGGAAGTATGTGTTTCCAGTTCCTCATATTAAGTACTTTAGAAATGTACTCTGAAAAGTTTAACAAGCTGAAGGTGAGAAGAAAATGATAGAAGCAAGACACACAGAGTGAGAAGGATGAGTAATTTCTCTTTTCCTCCCCATTCGAGGCCCTGTTGGATAATAGATGAAACGGTGCAGGGAGAGTGTGGGAGGGAAGCAGATTGTTAATTAAACGCTGATGCAGCGTTGTTTCCCATCCTGCAACGGAAAGAATTCAATCTCAGAACAGAATGGAGTTAATTACCAACTATGAGGTTTCATTTGGAAGCACCGGACGCACTTAACATTGAATTTATCATCTCAACTTGAACCCAGCGTCTTTCTTTAAACACCTGCAGAGAGGACAAGCCGATACTTAAACACACTCGCACGAAAATGCTCATCAATCTGCCTGCGCGAGTCCTGCGTTCACTCGTTGCTCACGCTCACAGGCTGATGCCTACGCAGGCACGCATGCACAACATAGTTATTTAGGATGGGAACAATATGCTTCACACCCACGCCCAGAGACGTGAGCAAACACTCACTCGGAGACACACGAGGAATTAGGATTCAGTCACATTCAGTTCCACACTGAAGCCTCAATAATCAGGTTATTAGCGATAAACGGAGGCCTCGGCGTGTTGCTGCTCAGCGGATGTAGAGCTCATAATTCAATTAGCCCGTTGTACATGAACGTGCTACAATTGGTGAATTATGTAATAATCTGACTATTACTCTGATCCAGTACCCCTTTTATCTGAAGTGTACGAGGAGAATTTCTCACATTAGCATGCCCGGCAAGTGATGGTATACATTTAAACGATTAAATATCCAGTTTTTCCACAATCAGCCAAATGATGAGCCTTCAGATTGTGAAAACTGTAGCTTCGGTTGCAAGCCAAAATTGATTCGACCGCTTTTCACGCTTTGATTGCTCTAAATATAGAGACTAATCCAAAGTTATTGCATTGCCTTATTGGCATCACAGACTATCATGTGTTGCCTTAGCCTGGCGTAGGTAGTAGACTGAATTCTAATCAGATTCACGTATTTAATTGTGGGACAGAGAAAGTTCTGTTGTTAACTGTTTCAACTTCACACTGCTGAGATGATGTCCATCACCACATGAAGCCGAGATCTTTGCTCGAGCATAACCAGTTCCCTACAGAGAGGTTCCAGACCAATTTCCCCCCACAATATAAATTTGTGTGCCAGGAGGTTGGTCTGGATTCCAGGCTAGTGCTTCCTGTTTACGATGAATAGCTAATGTCCACTGTTTCTTTACTAACAGAAGGGTTGGCAGCATTTGTCTTGGAGAAAACTCAAGTGCTCCAGATGAACCCTTGGAGCGCTTGCAATATCAATACTAGGCTTTGTAGTTTAAAAGCACTTTTTTCGCCAATTGTTTTCCACTCACCAGACAACACAGAAGCATTGACCTAAAAAAAATAGGTTGTTGTTCACAAGATTTTCTGTCTCTTTCTTTATGTTTTACTTCCAGTCTTAAGCAAATCTTCTGTCAGCTGTGACGTTTGTGGGTTTTGAAGTTAAACCTTCCAAGCTTCACTTTTTATTTAACTTCTGCGAGTGATTTAAAAAAAAAAGAAAGAAAAGTTGTTGTTGCTTCTCCTGACCTGAACTCGGCAGCTTTCCTTTCAACACGGGGCAGCAAAGGTGTGCGCGCTAATAACTGAGGTTCCCTTTTAACAAGCTGCTTTTTTTGGCGCCATCAAAGACAAAGTGTTTTAGGAGTAGCAGTGGATTTGGCTGCGACACCCGACTGTCAGGGGCGCGCGTGCATGTGTGCGCACGCCCAACTGCACCTAATTGCACGGACAACATTTGATATTGTCTTTATCCTGAAAGTCTACTCTCCGTGGGGACAGTTATTGATGATGGGTGTGAGGCTATGAAACAAATGATGATTTAATCACTTTTACGCCGCTCCAAGGACAATGGCGAGGAAATACAAACCTCAGCAACTGTGGATGTTTGTGTGTCTCGTTCCTTCACGATCCGCTATTCGTGTGTTAGTACACAAAATTATCCTTGACAGCATAATCTGAACGTCCATGTATTTGTCTCCAGTGGAAAGGGTGTGTGTGTAAAGGGGGCTTGCGCACATTTTGTCACTTTAGTGATTATCCTTGAGAGGCTTTTAATTTGAGACTAATGAGTATTTGTTTTAGCATTCATGCACGCTGGTGTGTGTGTGTGTGTGCGTGCGTCTGCGTGGGCATGAATCATGTGTGTGATTAAGGGTTGTGATACAGCGAAAGCGACAGACTGTACAGATGTTCAATAAATGGGCTGGAACAGGCAGCGAAGAAAGAGGACATCATTCATACTCTGTCTCACGCGTACACACAAATGCACTGAGACAAATGGCAAAAATGGATGTGTAGACTTGCACAGCAAAGAGCACGGATGCAAGCAGCCGGTCCTACATGGTGCACCGGTTACGGATATAGCACAGACATAATCCTGCCCTCACCGTGAGGTGGATTTGAATCATAACACGGCTCCATTCATCTTTCCCTTTGTTTTTCACACTTCTCTTTCTTGCGATCAACACCTCCTACCTCAGCAGTGGTTTCCTGTCGGCATGTGCTCTCTCGTCATTTCTTGAGCAGTTCTCACTTCAAATTTCCATCCCTTTTTATTTTCCCCCCTTCCTTTTTCTTATCACATGTCCAAAATGACGTTATTCCTGCTCTTTTATGTCCCTGATGCTTAGTTTTCTTTGTGCTCTTCTTACCAAGTCTACAATTTATTTTCAATATGTTGCTTTCTGCTTCTGCTGCAATCCTAAATATCCTCTCATTCTTATCCGTGAGGCTGTTGGTAGTGTTAAACAGTTGATCAGAGGTCTCAGCACGGTGCTTTCAGCCAAGTTTACATTGCAGCTGTATAAAATGGGGATGGGCTTTATCAGGGGAGAGCAAGTGAAAGTGAATACAAAAAGACAGATGCAAATCAGTGACCATAAAATAACCGTTCTGTTGCTCTTTTTCTCTCTCTCTCTCTCTCAGGTGGTGTATGTATTGCCCAGTCCTTGAAGATCCCCAGGGAGCCCAGGCCAGGAGAGTTTGACAAGATCATCCGACGCCTGCTGGAGACCTCCAATGCCAGGGCCATCATCATGTTCGCTAATGAGGACGACATACGGTACGTGCTGTGCACTTTAACAAGAGCCCTGCTGCACTGTTCCTCGGCTCCCCTCAGTTACACTTTTTGTTTAATAACTTTTTCCGTGCCATTTTTGTGTTACAGTTAAAACACCTCCTGCATGTTCAGTTTGAGTTGAAAGCATATTGTACTGCTGATATTATGACAGGGATTAAATTCTTAAGCAGATCGCTTGATTTGAACTGTGTGAACAATATGTAGCTCAACACAGACTATATTGAGAGTAGCTGAGGAGGCTGAAGTTCATGATCTTGCTCAAGGGAACCCCAGCAGGGCAGAGGGCCACCAATAGGACCGAGCCTGAAGCACCCAACACCCTTCCCCTTCTTATTTCTCTTCTTTTCTAAGATTTCGAAATTCTTTACTTTCTCAAACAGACGAGTTCTGGATGCAGCTAAAAAGAACAACCAGACAGGCCACTTCCTGTGGGTGGGGTCTGACAGCTGGGGGTCCAAGATCTCTCCTGTGATTGGCCAGGAGCGAGTAGCCGAAGGAGCCATTACAATTCTTCCCAAACGAGCGTCTGTGGATGGTAAGAGTGAAAAGATGGTAATAACTGAATAAGTTATAAATAATTTCTTTTACGCACCTGGTTTTCTGATAAATAAAAGGAAGCCGGAGCCTTGTGTGATCAAACTGTTAGATCAAATTAAGCAGACGATAGAAAGACCAGAAACTCGTGTTCCCTCGCTCTTGATCCCAGTAGGCAACAAGTTTTTGCCATTAGGCCAGGGGAGGATTTCCTCATTTGCTCCTGTCAGAGCTCCCTATTAGATAATTGACTCCTGGAGGGCCGCACAGGCGAAAAGATATCAACTGAAAGTGAGAGAGAGAAAAGTACAAGTTTAAATGAATCAAAGTCAGCTTTGGCTGCTTCACATGAGGGAACATGCTGTCGGGTAAGATAGAAGAGCTGTGAGTGAGATAGATGCAGCAGAGGATTAATGAAGAGAGCAATACATTACGTTACCAATTTATTAGCTCCATCTGACAATATGACGCAACATAATCCAATGATTCTGCAACAGATGCAGCTTTAAATGTTTTTGTTGGCACCGAGTCAGAGAGCTGTCGCAAAGACTGGAAGCAGCTCGTCTGTCTGTCGCGAAAAATTAGACTTGTTTTTGCTGTGACCAAGCGCCCCGTGGTGAGTCCGTGTGTCATATTTACACGTTTCACAAGGAATGCAACGCCAGATATAACATGCTAATTAGTCGTCTTTTGAGGCGTTAGAAGGCCGATGCATTGTCTTTGGAAAGTGGAGGGCCTGCTGTTGCCAGGTTTTGTGCTAAGCTAACACTCTCCTGGCTCAGGCTTCGCAATGAATGTGAAGATTAGAGATGTAATTCACAACACACCGTCACATCACTGCAATTTCCTCACTGTTTTTTTTAACAAAAGCAATGCCACTTCAGAAAGTGTGCATGTATAATGTAAGAAAACACCTCATCATTCATCACAGATTCACACTGAAGACTGGCTTGCTTGATACTGTCTGTTAAGATTGTGCTTCATTATACCTGGAACACACTGCAGATGTAATATAATCATATTCTCTGCAAGAGAGCAAAGAATATTATTTGATAAAAAACATATTCTAACATAACTTTGTGCCCCCTAACAGTTGCCCACTAGATGACAATAATTTTCATTTAATATGACCGAACTACAGTTAATGCTTTTTAAGAGCCTCACAATACCACCGATAAAATATTTTTATTTTTATGAGCATCACGTCTGCGATCAAGTATGTGATCATGCGCTTCCTGCCGAGCTGCACAGAGAGTAAACCCGCTGTTCCCAGCAGTCTAACTATCAGTGGAGGTGCACAGGTGCACACCGGGCCCATTTCCATGACAGCAGAGAAGATTAATCGTGGCAGCTCTTGTCAGCTTTTACAGTGAGTCAGGCATGGCACAGGTTGTCCAAGTCTGTCTGATAGCCCCTCGCCCTCCGCGGGACGCTTCACATGTACACTATGTTACCTCTTAACTACATATGGTGGATTTGGGAAATCACACCCTTTTAATGGTGAGGTTTAAATCATTTTATGTGTGTTGTGCCTGGGGACCAGAGGAACAAAATGTTAAGGAAGTGGATGAGACAATGTGGAGATCGAAGAAGTCTTGTAAAAATCCAGTTTTGCTGTTTTCATCACAGACAGCATAAAAGAAAAGAGCTGCTTTTCCATGTAATTCCAGTATGAACAAAGTAATACAAGGAGTCTTTTTGTCTTGCTTGCCTCTCTGTTCTTGCGCCCATCTCTTCATCTCATCCTGCCAGCTACTGACAGGTATTTCCATTCCTGTGAGTGGAGAAATGTGTTCTTCTCCTTTTCTTTCCTCTGCTCTAGTTATTACATCGGACAAGAAACCAAGCTATTATGAGATCTTGGGTTTTAAATGTTTGCACTCCTTGCTCTCTGCGCTAGTTCGGTCCTGAATGGCTCCACAGATACAGCTTTTCACTCAAACGTGTGTACTACATGTCTTTTTGTGTCTTTTATACTGCCATGAACACTTTTAAATAAAACTCTCAACCCCATAAGTGCTAGTGTCTACTTTAACTTACTGTTGAAGAAGATCTGGGGTGGTTATGGACAGGCACTGAGTAGAGTATCTAAAAGGAAACTAGAAACTCCTCTTAACTTGAGCCTTGTCTGTCTTTTCCACAGCTTTTGACCGTTATTTCCGTAGCCGCTCGCTGTCCAACAACAGAAGAAATGTTTGGTTCGCTGAATTCTGGGAGGAAAACTTCAACTGTAAGCTGGGCATGCACGGGAAACGGCCCGGTAGCCTGAAGAAATGCACAGGTAAGACTCTCCCTTTTTATGAGTTCATACCCAGCATGTTTTCCACCAAAAATGTATTTCTTTTCTCTTTAGATTTTACCTTTGGGGCACATTTAGGGGACGGTTTGTTTGGATGATACAGGCACAAAAAGAGAGAAGTTCCTACAGCTTGAATAAACGTGATAAGCAGCCTCTTAAAACTAATTTCTCCAATTTGAAAAGATGGTTTTTAATTGCATAGATGTTCCATAAAAGGTTGTAATTTTTGGTTTGGTCAGTACATCCTTTATGTAGTTCTCGTGAGTGCTGTAAAACAAATCCTCCAGTTAAGCAAACCCCAGACAAACCAGTTCACTGTCTAAGCAACCGTTTCCAATTAGCCCAAATATTAACTACATCGCTCTGTATTATCTAAGACTTCATTGGAACATTTCACTTCATTGGCGCTCTGAAGATTTGTCAACAGGGACAAACACAGGGGGTTAATTAGGATATATATTGCAAAGTGCACTGCTGCCTCTAATAAGTAGCTTTAAAAGAAGCACAGATCACAGTGGCTGTTTAAGGAGCAATATAGCTCAACAAGAACAATCGTTTGTGTACTCAGAGCTAGAAGGGGAAATTAAATAATTGTAAATACAGCCTCTGTGTGTGTTTGTGTGTGTGTGTTGAGTATATGTGTGTATTTGTCCTGTAATAGGCAGCTCTTACTGTCATTTTTCCCCTGCGTTTGTATGACGTGTGGTTTGACCTGTATTTTCCTGTCATATCAAAATGCGTGTAGCTTGTTAATCTACACAAAACCAAGCTCTGCAACTGGTGTGTAACTGGCTTGTTCTATAATGCATGTGTGTGTATGTGATCTAGACAGGGTGTCACTCTCCCTGGCTACACAAAAAGTGTTAAACTTGGACCACACTTTAGCCATGACCTGTTTATATGGCCTCTGCAGTGTAGGTTCTTCTGTTATGCTGTTATCGGGTCTGTATGTTTACGTGTGCGTCACAGCGAGTATTCCCTGGCTGATGCCTGCCATTAGTTCACATAATTAGGTTTGTAAGGCTTGTGACTCCCATTGACCGTCTATTACTAGCCGTGGCATCTGCGCATGTGGGCGTGTTACGTGTCGAGGGCCCTGTAGTTGTGCTACAGAGTCCATTAATTCCAAGTGCTCGGGTTTGCGACCTCCAAATCATCAACACAGAAGCCAATCAGCAGCCTGCTGCTCAAGGTCGCTGCCGTGAGACAGCTGACGGGAGGATGTTGAAATGGGTGGCGTTGTTGCATGCGAGTCAGTTGATAGGGAGAGGCGAATAAAAGTGAGATGGTGTCAACAAGTGGAAATAAGAAAATTAACAGGAAGAGGGATTGAAAGACATTATTGGGATGCTCAAATGACACAAAGAGACAAAGCAATGATAAGAAGATGAGCAAATAATGGGAAAAATGATAGTGGAATCTAATAAGACAGTATAAGATTGAGAAAATGAGGAGGAGGAAATTAAAAGGTTTTGAACTTGAGCAAAGTTTGTTTGGTCCTCAGCTGGTCAACCAGAAAGACTCGTCTACGATAATTATTAGATATACGCAGTAAGTATAAGTCTCTTCTCTAAATGAGCACAGCAACATGTGCCTATGACATATACCTACAGTATACAGTCCCCCCATCCCTTCTTTTATTTCAGCTTTTTCTTTCAGTTTCTTTTTTTTTTTGTTTTTTTCTGGAGCATCAGAAATGGTGAATTCATAGAACCTGGGTTACATTAGTAACTATGGTTTCTCAGCTATCGGCTCCACCAATCTCCTTGTTGCTGTTGCCTTTCCTGTCTCCGTTTCTACTCTTGCGTCTCTCTTCAGCTTTGGCAAACAGTCGTTGCTGGCTCACGTATAGAGCGTCGGTACCGTTGTGCTAGTGCTGGAATGTTGCCATAGAAAACAGATTTCAAACTCTGACGTGCTACGAAAGAAAGATTAGCTTAATCCTCGTTGATCTGAACTCAGTTGGCAAAGCCTTGAATGTAATGGACATACATTTATATTTAAAAGTCAAAAACTTTAAGGAAGCTGTTGTTCTTGGAATCAAGATACCGCCACCCACAGCTTAAAAATACATCCTTTAATGTTACACATTTTGAAATTGTAAAGCAAAGTAATAATTAATATCTTGAGTTAAAACAGTACCACCTTTTACTGTCTTTCTTTACTACTTTCACCTGCAGATATTTTTTTCGTCTTCCTTGTGTGAGTTCAAAAGTACAAATTTACTCAAACGTGGTGCATATTTCATGTAGGCATGCAGCAGAAAGTAAAATCACACATATGGTATTGTAGTAGTTGCAAAATATCTCTCAGTGGTGTGTTTGTACTTTTGTTACGGTTGGTACATCTCCTGCCACCAGTCCCAGACATTTTAATGATTTATTTAGAGTACATTACCTCGACTTTTATCTTTCATCATATCATCTTTCATCAAGAGAATAGTGAGCAAACAAGAAAAGGGAAATCCGAGGCACTCAGACTTATATAAAGTAAAAAGCCTCTTTTTCGAGACATGGCTCATAAGCACAACCTGGACAACTGAGACGCTGGAATAAGAGTCTGTTCGGTTAAAAGCGTGCAGTCAGGTAAAACTGATGCCTGAGGGGAGACTGACTGAAGCAGACACCAGATCACAGATAAGCTTACATGCTCACAAACGCTTACATGCCCAGTGGTTGCAGATAAAATCAGGAATGAGCGCGCAAGCTATGTGTTAATTGATAAGGTGCCGTAACACCTGATCCTCATGTCTCAGTAGCTTTGGATTTATGAAGATACAGATGTATCTAATCCCAGCATGCTCTGTCTGTCTCACTTTCTCACATCTTTCCTCTGTCGTCATTTGGTCAGAGCTGCTCAAGATAAACCAAACACGGCGAGACACGCTGGTGCAAATGAACCCAAAAATTCAATTGCAGTATAGCGTTTGCTTCCATTTGTTATAGAAAACTGGTTTCCCGAGTAAAGCAGATCAGAGCAGGACCTGCATCTTATTGGAGTAATGTGCCAGTAAAACGGTGGTAAGTGGTCCGGACTTATAAAACGCCATTCTACCCAAATGCTTTACAGTCATTCTTGCAAATTCACACGCCAGTGGTAGCTGAGCTGCCATGCAAAGTAGCTTGCTCTTCTGCTTAACAAAAATACATTTTGATCAAATACAAGACATATCTCATCTATAATTGTTTATCAAGCTATGTTTTGTTCCTCCTCCTTCACAATCTCTGCCTGTAATCATGCTCTATGGCATGAATTTACTGCTCCTCACAGAGAATGACAGGGAGGCTGCAGCTCCTCCTAATTCATCACACTGTGACTCTGACCAATCTCTCAAATAATCACATCCTTGTTCTGTGACTCCCAACATTTCCCTGCTCTGGGATGGACACAAACACACAGGCATGACAGACTCACACGAGCACACATGAGAAACAGATACACAAACAGGTGGGGGAAAAAAAAAAAAAAAAACAGGCATGAAAGAGCATCACTCTATCTGTCCAAACACTTTTCCACCTGGACACATCAGTGGCTCCATCCACCAGTGAATAACACTGGTTGTGACGGGAGCTGCAAACTCAGGTACACACAGAGGAATTAAACTGCACCATGAGAAGGAAACAAGGTTGTTACACTGTTGGATGTTGTTTTTTTTTCCTTTGCCTGTTTTTTTGTGTGTGGGTTGTAACTTGTATCACTCGGGAATGAGACCAATATGTTACTGTTGTTTGTTGATATTTCCTTACTTTGTTGACTGTCAATCTTAAGTCAACCTTTTCCCTGTCTGACGTTGTCTCATGATGCGTCTCTAATTAAAGCATCTGTCTTTTCTTTTCTTGGTTAAATTATCCATCTTAAACAGGTGCAGAGACCCAGAGTGGTCATCTTACTACATTGAGCCTCAAAATGCTATTGCTTGTGCACGAAATACATCATGTTTTTATGAATCTGTGCGTACAATATAAGGATATATACAAAGAACCAACAGGACAGGACAGAATTACTCCCCAGTCCATAAAGTGAACTGCACCTGCTTCAAGTAGTCTATGTAGTACTATGTAAGTACTTCACTAAAGTTGCAAATATCGTCAAACATTTAAAATTCCACACTTCAGTATGGTTTGAACGGAGAGTTTCTTTTTTCAGAAACTTGTCTTGGATCCTTTCTAGGTTCTGTTTAATTCTTCCTGACCACCAGAGACTGTGAACTCATGGAACCTCGGTTACATTAGTAACTATCATTTCTCAACCGGGCCTTGGGAGGTGCACAAAATACAATTGATTTCCATTATTTAATTACTTTGTTGCCATGTTTTAATTAATCTGTGTGCACGAGATAAGTGTATATACAAAGGAAATAAAGATTTGTCCATCTCGAATTATGGTTAGTTTTAATGGAAATTAGGTTGTTACTCGTTTACCATACAACACTTTGCTTATGAGCTATCGATCTGAGAAGTTTGGGTTTGTGAATATATTTCCAGCTTAATCAAAGTACTGAAACGTACACTACTAGAGGCAGCTGCTGTGCACTTTGTGCTGGGTTCGTCTGCTGTGGTGATTCTCTATGTATAAATCTTATGTACGTGAATAAATCAAACCATTAAAAACAGATGAATCAAATGTGCGCATGAATAAATCCTAAAGCTTGAACAAAGTATATCTGCTTTGCACACAATAGCATTTCAAACACTCGGTGCTCTCCTCTCTCTACGACCACTCGGGCATCATAAACTGAAATTTAATCTCTTAGTTGTGATTAAGGAAACAAGATGCTGTTGTGAATAGTGTGCATGAGAGTTAATGCTGTGTGACCCCACATTCTTCAGAAATTGATTTATTCTTGTTGCTGCTGGTTTGGATAATTTAATTCATGTTACTGAGGAATTTCTGAAATCTAAACTATTTCTAAACTGAGTTGGCCTGCATACTTCTGTTGACTCATACTGTCTTGCTGTTCTCACAGCCACGTGTTTTCACTTCCATGTATTTATATAGTCACAGCTTACCCTGTTCACTTAGTCACAAAAGCTAATCTGCCTTGTCCCTTTGTTATGTATCACATTAAATGTGGCAAATAAAAGTAAGCTCATTTATAAACCAATAGACTTTTACATCAGTGCTTACATTTACGTAGTTATGATGGGCTAGCTCTTTCAGAAGGGCTATTTGTAGAGCTGTTTGCAAAGCCATTTGCGAAGCAATTTGTAATAATGTATATTTTATGCAGCTGTAAAGTTTGCACTTGCATTGCTTATTATGGAGGAATCTAGTGCTGCTTGCTGGGTTTAATGGGTCCAGTAACACTCAGAGATCCTCTGTCTCTACCGAACAAGGGAAAAACACATGGTGCAGATACAAGCAGTGAATAGCATATTAAATATTCAGTCAGTCAGTTCAGTGAGCACTAAGCACAATTATTACAGCAAATTTTAATGTTGAAAATCAAGTGCAGGTGCACATACCAGTCAGGCATACCATTATGACCACCTTCCTAATATTGTGTAGGTCTGCCTTGTGCCTCCAAAACAGTTGTGACTCATCAGAGAATGGACATGGGTCTTCTGAGGGTGTCCTGTGGTGTCTGGAAACACAATGTTGTTAGTCGGGGCCTTTGGGTCCTATGGGTTGAGGGGAGGGGCCTCTGTGAATCAGGCTTGTTCCAGAGCATCTCACAGATACTTGATCGGTTTGGGATCTAGTGAGTTTGGAGGCCAGGTCAACACCTTGTGCTGTTTTTCATGTTTTTTAGTTGTTTCTAAACTGTTTTTGTGTGTGCCTGTGTCAGGTTGCATCCTGCTGGGGATGGCTGTAGCTATGGGGTGGGTGTTACATGTGTAAGTAACATCCACACAAATACCAGGTCCAAACGTTTCCCAGCAGAACATTGACTCATCGCAAGATGGTCAGTGTTTTTTTTTTTCACTTCTGCAGTCATGAGTGGTCATAATGTTATGCCTATTCTGTGTATCTTACAGAGTATAGTATTACCTTTCATTTATAGACTCAATACCACAAAATATATTCAGTGCTCATAATTCTATACCACAATGTGCACTTGGGTAAAATTAAAAACGTGAGATCAATACTTATACTTATTTAACTTCAGGTCCAATCTATAAGAAAAAGCATATGGTATACTTGAACATTATTGAAGGTAGTCTAAAGCTATCATTCAGGTGAGAATTAGACTCTATAGAATGTGTCTAAAGATCAAGTGTGAGAAAATCCTTTTATAAAAGTTAGAGCTCTCCGGTTTGCTGTCCCTGATTAGCAAGATTACCACGAGACTGTAGTTCCTTTTGCTGAGGCGTAATGAAGATTATGCGGCAACTTCCTTAATACTTAATAGGCAAACAGAAGATTATCAAATGCTTGCACACACACACACATGCGTGCAAAGCTTTACTTTTCCCTAGTTTAGCATAAATAATTAATAATTTACGGAGTGATATTAATGGGGAATTTATCTTCTAAAGGCTACTAAGCGATGGTTTGATGCCCTTTCTCTCTGAACGTGCAAATTCTTTCCTTACTCTGTAAAAAAAAATAAATGTTTTTGAAGATACAAAGTCTTCATCCAACTCTAGTTATGTGCGCATGGAGGTATCTGTGTGAGATGCACACGACCGTTCCAGGAGTTAATTAGATCCCGACTTAGCCCAGCATGCACACATTTACCCATGCGTACAAACACATGTTCACTCGCTGCAAATAGACCATATCCTAACGAGGTCGATGGGGAAGGAGAGTTATTAGACTCACAGGCTGAGTAAACTGTTCCTTCCCACGTGAAAAGGCCTAAGGGCCAAACAGACTGAAAGATGGAGACAAACACAGATGGAGAGCTTGATGGACAATTAGAGACAGACGGCCGCAGACAGACAGATTGCAGACTGTGAGACACAGACAGACTCGTATGACTCTTTGCAGCATTAGTTTTCAGGTGAGACGAAGTGTCATTAAACTCTAGTAAAATGATCCTTCTTGGTTCTCCCGTGGAGGACATGGTTATCTCACTGCTCTCAGATAGTACTTTGTGTGTGTATAGGTGTACACAGTGTGATATCTGATTTATGAGATGCAGTCATACAATACAGATGATTCTTGTAACGTGTGCCTGCTTCTTATACAGAGTAACTTTATCTGTGAGACTGCTTGTTGCCACCTTCGGCATTACTGCATAGTGAAATGCCCATATCTCAGTTTACATTCACACTAGTATTCCGCTAATGATCACAATAATATGCCAATCAGGATATAAATGCCTCGCCTGATCGGGAAAAAAACTCCATTTGAGGAAACATGAAACAAGGTGGTAGCTACACAACGGGTTGTTCAAACAAGTTCAAACTAAAGATGAACAAAGCTGGAATCAGTCTATCAGCGCAACTGAAAATGTGGGTCCGTCTTGGTCTTTTTCTTCTATTAAATGAATTCACTTTTGTCAATGAACAGGTAGGTTGTGTGGGCAGTATTCGGAAATATTGTCCCTCTAACCATAGCCGCTTGTGTCTCCCACACACTCAAATGCACACAATCAGCTAATTTATATCCATAAAAAACAACTTCAGTGCTTGAGTATGGATACACATCTAATATACATACAGATTATTTTCTATTATCACCATGCAGCAGCATGTTTGTTGCCAGCATGGGTGACAACACGGAACTAAAATTAGACACCATGAAATAAAGGCAACACCAGCAATATAACAAATGGTCAACTCAACAGTGACATGAAGTTGTAAAGGGATATATATACGCCTTTATACATTAAGCAGTCCACAGATAAATTATCATTCATTGAGATGCAGTTATACAGAAATACAGTTACAGAAAAAATACAACTATCTGTTAGTTGTATTTTCTCTTATATCTCGAGTTTGGTCTGCACCAGCTGCTGTTCTTTTGCTAACCTTAACTTTTGGCCATTGTGGCTTTTGATAAAATTATTTTTGCCATTTTAGACTGAATACATACATACCAGCATTTTAACTGTAGAGCAGCTTGTGCTGTAATACTTACACATAAGACGATTGAAAAGAAAGATGACTTCTTGCAATATTCACTAAAAAATTCCAACACAATTGTATTAAGAGCCAGAGCCAAATTCATCACTGCGTTTCCGTCCGTCTTACTTGTCCTCCACTAAGTGAGGCCAGGCTCCTTATTTGTCTTTAAGTGCATACTTCTATGTGCGCATTCTCATACATACAGAGATCTTGGAAGCACATATGCAAATACATGCATATTTCTGTGTAAAGCAGGTTAGAGAGAAAAAGTGCTGCTCTACTAATGTGATTTTCTTCGTAGCAATACCTGTTTTCTCAGATGTAAACTCCCTCCTCTCCTCATTCTGCTGTTTCATTAGGTTCTTTCTCATATTTGCTCCCAACCATCCTTCCATGAATTTACAGTCTGTCATCACTCATTTCTGCTTTTATTTAGGTTTCTCTCTCTCTTTACTCTTACTCTAACTTCATCCTGCTCTTTTTCCTCATCCACTTGTGTCTCTTTTTGTCCCACATCCCTCCACATTTGGGTGTTTGTACGCATGTGCTCACTTGGGACGAGGAAGATGGGAAGCCCCCCCGACATAAAGCACACCCTCCTTCGTTGACAGAAACAAGAAATCCTTGTTTATATGTTCATATAAAAGCTGTGCTGGAGAAAGATTAAGGAAGAGCGGAATGGGAAAAGGAAATTAAAAAAAAAGTTGAAGGCAGAGACCGAGAGCTAGCAAGCACAGCCCAGTTGTGCCAGGACAGTGATTCAGCATAATATGAATAATGACTAATGAATAATTTATATTAGCTATGTGTACTATCAGGAGTAATATATACCAGTAATAATGTAGAGTTGTAATATATATTAGCCACATATGTCAGCCGCGTCGCATTATTAATGAAAAGTGGTGTTCTGCAGCGAATTGGTCTCTATGAAGCAGAAAACATTCTCGCTGCAGTTTGACAGCAGGTCTGAGGAGAGGAAGGAGATGAAAGACGACGATAAGAAGGCAGAAGCAGAGAACCAAAGTTCTAATAAATTCTTGTTTGAACTCTGGTCTGGTTTTTGCAGATTTACCCACCGTTTTTCTCAGTAATGGTAACGCTGCACTTAGCAAGATGATTGCTCATATCTGGGAGAGCTGCAGGATTTGTAAAAAGAAGCAACAAACACAAGCGGTCTAATGATCACAAAGGTTTTAACGAGAAAATACTACTGCTTGTTTCTAACCATTGATTTGCACTCAACCTGTCATCATGTCACAGAGTACTGACCAGAGTGCATTAAAGAAATAGACATAACCTTAGACATAACATTTGGGTTTGCCATTTTGGTTGTTGCCACCTGGTTTTTGGAACCAGAGCTGGAGAGGAATGAAAGGCTGATCTATGTTCACACTACTAGGACAACAACGTTACCAAGCATGGCCACCTACGTAATTGTCGCTCGAGTGCTTGTTGATGTTATGTCATCATCTGTCAAGAAAATAACCTGCTGAAGAAAATGCATTTGGTCTTGTATTGGTCTTGGTCTTGTCTTCCATTTTGCTCTAAATGTGACCAGAAGTGGCAACATCATTTTTGGCGCAACTTCATTTTTGGCTTTTTTGGCTTGACAAAGGCAAGAAGTTTAAATGTGACCATAAATTTACAAAATGAACATCATGCTGTAGAGATATAAGATGTGAAACTAATCACTGAGATCATTAAATCATATGGAAAACATTTAGTAGATAATAAATCAAATGAGAAGTAGGGTCATTATTAACGTCTTTGGACTACGTTTTTTACAACTACATCAGTCGCCCCCTACTGGCCATCAAAAATAATGCCTTGACGCCGAGTCCCGCAAATTTGCGTCGCACTGCTTCCGCTCAGACTGCAGCTGAAATAACGCGTGTAATACTCCAATGTCGGTTTGTGCACACTCAGTACATACCTAAGAACCTTTTGCAAGCACTAGTTTCTCGTAGGACTCGTCAACTGGTTAAGGCAGTTCTGGCATCACTTTTCAGATATTTTATGCAGTTTTACAGTACTGCCACAAGTTTTCATCTGCATCTTTGCAGCAATGGCAGTGTTATTATAATCCACAGAGACAAAGACATATACTATAAGAAAATCCTATAATGTAATAAACCTTTTTAAAAACTTGAATCAGTTGTTCATTCATTAAAGACTTTAAGCCTTTCACGTAGCTTTTCTATATTTTCTCGTCTAAAATCTTAATTGACTTACTGCAGAAACATGTACTCACGATTTATGGTTGACTGTACACACATGGCTGGATTATATTAAAACGATATTTGACATTAAGCTCTGTTTCTACACGGACAAAGTGTAGGCACCAATTACGGACCGCAAACACACACTCGGATACATTTATACAAACACAGACACACATCCCTCCCCTACAAACTTGAATCTAATGACTGGTATCTGTGCAGCACTGTATTGACATAACCCCTGGCTTCAGCGGACTCTTGTCAAATCATGTAGAGCAGAATATCCATCTGACGCTCATTTCCTATTCCCTACTATTGATTATTCATTTCTTTCTTGGCAGATTAGCCCCAAAGCTAGCTCTGAGCCAGACATGAATGGTTATTACAGGAGATGTATGTGCATTGTATGAAGGGGTTTGAGTGGGTGGGTCAATCTTTTTACATTCTATGACATACAAAAGCACACACATATTTAAGCCTAATAGATCCATTTTTGTCTATTGCTGCAACAGTGATTTATAATGTCTGAGAATTATGATGATGAGTGTGTGGCCAGCCTATCCTCTCATCTCCTTGATGTATTTCAGACACATTTGATAAATGAGAGAAAAGCTAATTAAGCAACCTCTATGTAAATGTATTCATCCACGTTCGAGTTTGCTTTATTCTAAGGTTTACAAAAACATGTCCTCCTTGTACATTTTTATGAGTAAAAAGTGAGAAAATGGAGCCTAAGTGGAAAACCAGATTTTCTCTTAGGTGATGAGGATGGAGAAGGAGGGAATGCGTTCCAAATTGATGTTTAATTAAGGAGCTTGTTCAAATCATTAGTCTGTCTGTCATCTGTGGTGCCATCAATCACTGGAGGCGTAAAATCTGCTCGGCACACTGGTCCGTGAAGGCATCCATCAAAGCACTTAGCCAGTCAGCATTCTTGCATTAGTCTCACCTCGCCGCCTTAATGTATTGGTATATGTTTGTGTTAGATACAGCACTGTCTTCACTAGCAGAGGCAGCCAAGCACATATTTTGGTAGTTTTGCCAGCATCAAACTGGATGTGTTTTAAGATGTAACCTTTTGTTATGAAGGTTTTAATCTAATCTGCATTATGTTGCCAAAAGTATTTGCTCATCTGCCTTTACACGCAAATGAACTTAAGTGACATCCCATTCTTAATCCATAGGGTTTAATATGACGTTGGCCCATCCTTTGCAGCTATAACAGCTTCAACTCTTCTGGGAAGGCTTTCCACAATGTTTAGGAGTGTGTGTACGGGAATTTTTGACCATTCTTCCAGAAGCGCATTTGTGAGGTCAGACACTGGTTTTGGATGAGAAGGCCTGGCTTGCAGTCTTCTCTCTAATTCATCCCATCAGGTTGAGGTCAGACGCCTGAGTCAGACAAGTACCGTTCTCCTGGCAACCGCCAAACCCAGATTCGTCCATCAGATTGCCAGATGGAGAACCGTGATTCGTCACTCCAGAGAACGCGTCTCCACTGCTCTAGAGTCCAGAAGCGGTGTGCTTTACACCACTGCATCCAACGCTTTGCACGTGATGTATGGCTTGGATGCAGCTGCTTGGCCATGGAAACCCATTCAAGCTCTCTACGCACTGTTCTTGAGCAAATCTGAAGGTTGCATGAAGTTTGGAGGTCTCTGTCTCTGTAGCTTTCATTAGAGGTGTCACGTGATGTTGGTGTGACGTCGTCTGTGTTGGTTTATATGGAGTTTTCCATCCCACCTGATGCGGTGGGATGGCCGTGTCCCCCGGAGCGCTCCGCGGGGCGGGGCGCCCTCTGCCGTCTGGTGGTTTTCCATACAGCCGGGGGCGGCCCTGTAGGACTGTGTCCCAGGTGTGGGATAGTTGGTAGGCTCCTTCATCCCGGTTGATAGTCCCCGGGGCCCGCTTCCTGATTTCAACCGCCTCTCTGATCCACCGGTGGAGTTTGTTGCTTTCCGTTCCGATGACCTTGGCTTGAAACTTGTAAGGTAAAAAGTAAAATTCACTTATTGGCCTTTTAAAAAGAAACAGTGAAATATAGGTGGCGATATCTGCGCACTATGAGCCTTAGCATCCACTGACCCCACTCTGTCACTTTACGTGGCCTGCCACTTGGTGGCTGAATCAGCATCTCAGCTTTGTTATAATACCCCTGACAGTTGGCCATGGACTTGATTGGAACACCTGAATTCAGTTATTTGGATGGGTGAGTGAATACTTTTAGCAATATAGTGCATCTTGGCCAATATAGAAACAAAGAGATCTTACATTTTAATTAAAGTTACATTGGGAAAATTAACAGTTTGTATATTTATTTGTACTCCGGCCAAAGACATGCTCATTAGGTTCGTTGGTGATTCTAAATTGGCCATAGGTGTGCATGTGAGTGTGAATGGTTGTCTGTCTCTCTGTGTTTGCCCTGTGATAGACTGGCGACCTGTCCAGAGTGTACCCCGCCTCTCGCCCAATGACAACTGGGATAGGCTCCAGCCCCCCCGGTTACAGAAGATGAATGAATGAATGAATGAATGAATGAATGAATATTTATTTATTTACTTACAAGTTGAAAAATCACTCCAGTCAATATCTGCCTTACATCCTTTTCCCTCTTAACCATCACTAATATATGACTAGGTCTCATTTATTAAAGATGTTCTTAGATTTATGTTTGAACTTAGCCATAAGATCTTTCCCAATAGTGGGCGTTTTCAATTCATAAAAGATGCTGAGCATAAAAAACCTCGCTTAAGCAGGCTCCAAGAATCCCACTTTTCACTGAGGCACTTATGATGTATAAATCAAATCAATAAAGGCTCTCTTATGTAATGCCAGCACATAATAAGGTTTAGTTAGAAATAGGCACCAACACTTAGCATTTGGCAATTCATTCTGCACACCTTTAAGTGAACTTCAACACAGGATTGCATGCATATTCATCAATTGAAGCTCAAACATATGATCATTTCCATGTCAAATTAAGGCCGCATATAAATATTTAATCACATGTGGTTTTCTGCTTCAAGTCCTACTTGATTTCAAAATTGTTCCTACATTTGTTTTATAAATGAAGCCTTAGATGTGTACCAAAACATTCAAAAGCCATCTCAGTAGATCTAATTAGAGATTACTTTTTCCATTCAATATTTGAATATATTAGATTAAGGACATCTGCTGCAGTTGCTTACTGGGTCTAAAAATACAACAAGCTGCAACACGTGTGTTTCTATGTTGTTCTCCGTGCACGTAGCTTGTTATACAGAATTAGATCTTCATTTCTACTCTTAAAGATATACATTTTTGCTATCTTGAGTCACCCTGAGGTTGTTATCAGTGTGAGTCATCTTTAGCACCACCTCTGCAGAGGTATTGAAGTGTCAGGTTAGAAATTCAAGTGGTGTGCCATGTAGCTTAAGAGGAGATTGAAGAGGTCTGTATCAGTTTTGAATAATGATAATCACAGAAAATGCCACCATAACTGAAACCTCATAAAACATCCCTTTCAAGTCCTGGGTCATGACTGTGAAGCTCTTTCCCTTTTGTTGTCCAGAGACTTGAAAGTTTGCATTTGTGCCACTGTTGTGTTTGTGCTAGCAGGTGTCGGGGTCTACACGCAGAAGATTATCTCAATTTCAAACAAAACTTTCATCATGAAATCATTTTTGGAACAAAGTTGCTTGCATGCCCGTGGCTTTTATTAAATGGAACCGAGATGAGTAATGTATTTGTACAGATCTAGAAACAGATCACAGCGCCGGGCCTGCATGCCTGTGCAGCAAGTACAAATAATCAACCACAAAATATGAAAATGACTTGGAGGCAGATATGGAGATGATTGCCTCCTCATTCAGTTTTGGGTTTGCAGGTCTTTTACGAGACATGAAAGTTACTTTTCATCTGTACTTCTGCCTCTTAGAGTTTTTCAGCAGTTTTATTTTTTTATTTCACTTCAAATCCTCCCTAACCAAGCAGCCAACCAACCAAGCTGCCTGCAATCTCAAATGTCATTAACAGTGAGCAGAAAGGCTGAATTTAATTTAGCAGCTGCTGCCTGGAAAATGTAAATGTATGTAAGACAGACACGGTGCGCATCAATATGTAAACATTTTGTCCGTCCATGTCTGAATATCTCTGTTTCCGGCTCCCTCTCAGCATTTATCCGCATTTATCTCTCGCACAATTTTCTCTTTCACACAAACAAAAAGAAGACTGTGCTACAATGATTATGAATATTATATTCGGCCATTAAAGATCCAGTTAAAGCTGTATTTTTGTTTTTACACCTGCGCACATAATGTGCAGACTAAATGAATGGATGCTTGATGGATGGATGAATGGATTCCATTGATGTCACCGGTACTGTCTGCAGACAATGGGCAGACAGCTCCAATAAAAGCCGTATTGTTTTCTTCACACACTCAGACACACACACACACACACACCCACCCCCTTTGCTCCGATTTCAACACCTGACGCAATCCCGGGAAACAGAGACAGTAGTGTTTTTCCAGTTAGCGCCGCTCATAACAGCAACAGTCGTTTAACTGTCTCAAGGCAGGATTGCGTCTTCTTGCAATATGCTGATTAATGATGCATCATGTCATTTCACATCTCATAAGAACAGCAGAGAGAAATTCTCATTATCGCGTGGCACGTTGATCTATGGCTCAAAGTGTAATGCTTTTTTTTGGCGCTTCTGAAAGGGGACTTGACCAAATGCTGAATGCAAACAACGTGTACGGCATAAATCAGAAGAGGAGGCTTGTAATGAAAAATGTTGTGAGGTCACAAATCCTGGTTAGAAACGGATCAAATTCTCCTTAAGGAATGCACACTTTAAGTATTTCAGTTGAATCTTGAGCCTCCTTAAATCAGACATTCGACTTCTAGTGTGGCTTTTGAATTGTGCATTGACTCAAGCTTCTTTAATATATAAATAACAAGCGTTCTTACTGAAGTAGCATCTGTCACAACTTCTCCTCCGTTGTTCATTCATATAATCAGAATATTAATGAAATGCCGTTGAAATGTTGCTTTTTTTTAAAAATCCCATGTTAATTGTTTAGGTATCTTCAGATAACAAAGCGTTGTTTCCTCATTTATCTTGAGAAAACACAAGCTTCTTATTAAGAATACAGATTGAGAGTCTCTTTGACTTTTTGATAAGTACATCTGTGGCTTTATTTGATGTTCAGTTATTGATCACGACATCAGTCACGACGGCAGTATTGAAGGTTTGCAACTACATTCTTTAATTCTTCACCGTGCAGGTTTTTTGTTGCTAAAATGATTCACTTTGAATGCATCAATGCCACCACTGCATTCAGCCTCCTTTTAAGGCAGTGAATAGGAGAAATATACTCTGAGAGAACAGCAAATACTGTGTTTAAATAATTAATGTAAGCAGAGCGTTTCAGCCTATAGCTTAAATGGTACATCTATACTGTTTATTGGTGCTCTGCATATATTAAAGTGCTGGAACGCATCCGAGACAAACAACCATGAACCGGATTTTAAATCTACATTCATCGCATTTGGCCTCTGTTGCCTAGAGATTCGTTACAAGAGCAGTAAATTGACTCCCCAGTGGCTCCATCAAACCAGTTAGCCAGTCAGTTAGCCGCATTAGCTTCACCTTGCTGCACTTTTCTAGTGGTTTTTGTTTTCACAGACACAGCACTCACCTCACCCCGCTGCACACAGGGTTTTGACTGGGCTTAGTAGCATGAGTCACATTATTGAAGCTGTTATCAGAGTAACCTCGGGTCATGACAAGACTTTAAAACCTCTAAGAAACGCTAGGGGCTCAGCAGTATTATCTTGACAACGTTCAAATGTCAAACCAAATCTTTCCGAATCAAAGTCAAAGAAAAGTCTGTGTACACAAAAATTGTAAAGATTATAACATTCCTGTGACTGGCAGGATATAAAGACAATTATGAGATTTAAAAATAAAACTGGGCTTGCGGCCAGACTTGGAGATGCTAATGAGAAAAGCCTTCTTCTCTTTCAGCGACTACTGAGGTGTGAATTATGAATGTTGAACAGGTTGTTGGCCAAAAGGTGCATGCTTTTGCGGATAAATAAAGGTTACTGTCATTTGTGCAGCTGTTCTCTAATGAAATGTCAAATTAAAGGCAGCGATACACATAACGGCGTACTGGCCAACTCTGATGAGCAATAAGTTGATTTTAATACCTTGTACAAGGAAGTAACTCAATAGGTTTTGACCCCAAGTTTCAGTCTGTTGCCTTAAGCAGGTGTTTGTTTACGGATGTATTGTTTTTCTGGATAACAACCTGAAATATGCGCACATAATCAATTCTTGTTCAGACATCAGAGAAAACAGTTTTGTTTCTCAAATTCGATCTTTAAGACAGACTGTCTGCACTGTTGTTTTCAATTGATCATATCGAATGTGTGTGTCTAGCCATCTCCAACAGATCTATATCGGTTGCTGTAGTAACAACGTAGGCGTCAGGAACTACATGGCTACACTAGGTGACACAATGGGTGTCCATTATCTTGCCTCTCAAACAGTCGCACCTTCAAGTCACATTGCAGCTCTCCTCTGTCGTAACAGACCGTCTCAGCAACGGAGAAGACCGGTACATATTGTTTTATTCCAGTGCTCAGTGCTCTGCTAGTGGCTTGGATACTGCTCAGCACTTCCATCCCTCTGGATTTGCTAGTGTAGCAAGATGTGATGCAAAAGGCACAAGAGACACATCAGTACAAATCTGATTTAAAAGTTTAAATCCATTATTTTACCGTTATTTAAATGATAAGTAAGTCAATTTAACTCAACAAACATAACTTCCACAAACTTTTAACCTTTTTCCCCAACATATTTGGACATGAAATGATTTGTAAATCAAGAAATAATTTGACTTACCTGATGATGCTATTCACTGCAAAAGTTAAAGTTTAATTATAGTCAGTATAATAATAAAATGTGTTGTTTTTACTACATTCTGATTTTAATGTGCATAGATAGTGCTGAGTATGATTAAACTTCAATGAGAGCTGTAATATTTTTCTGCTGAACGTTGCCTACACCGGCTTAAAGTCTAGCGTTAATGGAAATCTATCTTTATGCGCTTAAACAAATTGCTTACAAACTGAAAATGCATCAGCATCTGCTCTAAGGAGTCTTCGTTGAGTTCTTGTATGAAAAACAGCAGATAAGGACACAACAGCAACTCGCAGGCGCTGAACACCAACCACCACCGGCAAGCTGGCAGATGTTCTCTGTTTAGGTTCTCATGCATATTCAGCGTATTTATTTAACCGACTGCATCGACGCCCTTATCCGGAAGCAGTCTGGACACGTCTAAAAAAAAATGTGTGTGGGCTGGCAATCTGACTAAGACCTGCTTCTGGTCAGCATTGTGCAGTCAGAAAATGAATAACAACAGGTTTCGATTTGGTGGACTGCTTGGAAAGTGTACTGGACGATATTATGACGTAGGCAGGAGGAACAGGATGCTGCAGCTTTAGTCCTCACCTCTTTGTGCAAGATCAAAGCTCAGGACAGAGAAAAACTGAAATTCTACCAAACGGGTTGCACCAACAGATAAAGAGTTGTACTTTCCCCCCGCAAGCTCTATCCTTTATTCTCTATCTGTTTCCCTGTCACACACACGTACACCTTTCAATACTTCTGAAAGTGTACTCTCCTGAAACACAAACAGTGCTGTTACCCAGGGGCTGAGGTTTCCACTATTAGTCCGTCTTTGTGGTCAGTTGCATGGTTGGACCACGTGGCCTGGAGACAATGCCAACTTAACTTTTGGGACTGTCACACGTCACCACCCTATCGCCAACAAACTCTAAAACAGGGACATGCATATAAAGCACCTGACAACCTCCTGTAACTGTGGATTGGATTTCATTCTCAGGACCCCATTAATTCCTTATGGATGCTCATATTGATTCAGGCTGCCTCTGGTCTTGTTAATTTAACTCAGCCCAGATGGGTTTTGATTCAGTTTGTGTTGCCTGAAGGTGACTGCTACTTGTAAGATATGGGTGAATGTATTCGAGAGAGGTGCAGCGTAGGGGAATGAGAAAGAAGGGAGGATAGAAAGAGGGAATATAAGACACTGAGGCGAGAGAAAAGCAAAAATACCAAAGAGAATAGATCAGGAAATCAAGCCTACGTTGAAGAAACATAGCGAGGAAAGGAGATAATGAATTTAGGACGATGGGGCCTGCTGTGTGGTTCCACTCTTTGAACTTTTTGATGAAAAACAAAGAAAATCGGTGTTACACTCAATTACTGATTTCCATCTTAATGTATCACGAAGACTTTATTTTCACACTATTCTTTTTTTTTTTTTCATTAGCTCATTATGCTAATGAGTCATTACATAAAACTCCTTTTAATAAATTGCAGTAGGAAGGTTATTTGTTTCTGTGCTCGTGTATATATGTGTCAGAGGAAGACGACGGCTGGGTCTGTGTGCGTGCGTGTGTATTGTACGTGCGCACGGCATGAAGGCCAAATGAAAATATGCAAATATTCATCACCACTGAACCTAAACATTACTCTGCAGTAATTAATTAGGCTGCAGTAATGAGATAAGCCTAGGAGAAGAACAAAAACACAAGAGGAACGTGCTAAAAGATCTTAATATCACTAATATTTCTACAACAAAAACGGCGCGCATGTGTTGTATATGAGGTCAAAAGTATAGAAAATAACTGATTTAAACAAACACAGGGCTGCGTGACCTGATTCAGAAAGAGAAGGGAGCGTGTTTCATCCTCTCCAAACACTTTCTTACTTCTCCCCCCATACACAGAAATGCCATTATCGGAGGTTCAGAAGATGTAAAGAAGGAACATGTTGTTCTTCTTCCTCTATAACTTCGCTACCAGGGCGAGAATGGACTGAAGGGAGTTATTTGTCATTGTCAGGCTGAGTGCCCCGACTGCTTGTCTGCTGATCAACCTGTCTTGCGCGGAGTTTTCATCTCTTTTTCTTTCCCGTGACTGTTTTAAAGTTCTTCTTCACCTAACACCACTTTTTCTTTTTTTTCTCACCTGTTGTCTTTCTTTGACCTCTTATCCCTGTGAACGCTATTCACTTTCCTCTACAATCTTCATGCAGAAAACTTTTTATAGTTCCTATTACTGCTGGAGAAAGTGCCCCCAATTCTGTGTGTCTGCACTGCAGGAGCTGAGAACCATTATAGTTATTAGAACTCAGTTTTCAAGGTCTTTAGCTCCTGCTTTAGCGTAGTTACTTTACCAGGACGGGAAAAAATTTAACGATATAAGTACAGAGATTGGTTCAGATGTAAAGGTAGGTTGATTGGTTGAACACAAGGATGCGACAACCACCCTTTGGTGTAAATGCCTTAAAAAACATATAACAAAATACAGAGAGATGGACTGGTAGTGAAGTCTAGGCCTATTTGCAATGGCGTTGTACATCATAGAGAACTAAGTGACACTGCTATTACCACCATTGGTCAGCTATTCTAACACTTAAATGCTCATATCAGTGTGTGAGTGCATAGACTAAAAAACAACCTGTGAAAGTATATAGTTCTTGAGAAGTGACCCACAGAGAGTGTCCAGAATTGTTTGGTCCAAAAGTGTCTTTTGGTCCCAGCATATGTTTTTATTAACCTATTTATGATACCTACTAGTAGAGTTGAACATTGCTGGTTTCTATTTGCAATCCAAGATGGAAGTCTTTGCCTGACCGCTTACTTATTCCTCTTTCAGGTTTGGAAAAGGTTGGTCGCGATTCCAGTTACGAACAAGAGGGGAAGGTTCAGTTTGTGATGGATGCGGTGTACGCCATGGCCCACGCTCTGCACCGCATGCACCGGGAGCTATGCTACGGGTACCCGGGCCTCTGCCCGCGGATGGCCAGCAACATCGATGGCAAAGAGCTGCTCAGCCACATTCGTGCTGTCAACTTCAATGGTAAGGCGTATACATAATACACCTACATGTACAGAGCCCATTTTATAATTTAGGAATTCTGGATGGGTTTTGATGCATGTGCATTTAAATGCTGACTAAAACATCCATGGATACTCAAAGACACACACAGTAAACCTCACATCTTACTAAACCGATAGATCCCTAACATCCATGTGACCATTTTGCCCAGAAATAATCATATTATTATAAACAAATTCTGTGTTATTCCTGTAACATATCCTTTTTTCTAATCTACAAAGTTCTTAGCCTCTACAGTATTCTTGCTGTATTTATCCACCTTGTCTTGACAAATTCAGCTCATAGTTTAACGAGGCTAAACTGAGTTCCCCTCTTCTAATTTGTCTAATCCTTATCATAAACCTGTCATGTTGCATTTCACCCGTAATATTCAGCTAAGCTTGCTGCTTTCCCCCAAACATATTAACTGCTTATATTGTGCTCCTTGTAAAATGGTGATTTGGGCTGGCATCACTTTGTAGCGCTCAGTCAATCATCCCTCCACCCCCTCCCCTCTCTCTGCACGACGTCCGCGACTGTTGACAAATTTTAAGTGGATGAAAAACATTTCCCCATCTCCAAGCAGTGACAGACACCTCATTTAAATATTCTCCTATTAATCTTCTTTCCCTGATGTGCCTGTACCTTCTTTTCCGCCTGCCTTTTCATTTCCTGTGTTCCTGCGTCCAGTATTGTGTGGAATACATAACGTCTGATGAGACGAGCAAGACGGACAGAAAGGGGGGGTTTGTTGTGAGGATCTCAGGAATGCTTGTCTGATTTAGAGCTAAGATTAAAATTTCATGTGTGCAGCACGAGCGTTTTTTCTGCCTGTGAATGTCATTGGTAAACTTGCCCAAACTCGGTTCGCGGGCAGGCACTGATTGCTCTTTCACACTGCAACAGCAGGTCTGTGCTGAGGTGTGTTGCTCAGTTATTGCTCTCCTAGAGGGTAGCAGAATCACTCCATAACCACAAGGTCACAAACTTTAAACCCTGATGAATCTCTCAACCCCTCTCATTTGGATGTGAATCAATCAAGCTGTTGGATAAGTCCACCTAAAGATGAAACTACAGAAAGTTCTGCATCAACTACATGATAATATGATGAATATGTAACAGCATGCTCCTTTTAAGAGTCCTGTCAGCGCTGTATCTGCAAGTGTAACATCTCCACAGATGTATAATTTACTGATCAAATATATGAAAGGCTTAGCATGAATTAGAATGAGGCATAAATAAGTAATAGTACAGTCCACAGACACTTTTATTTTATTAGAATTAAAGATAAAATGAAAGAAGGAATGTTGTACGAAGGCAGATCAGTCGAGTCCTAACATGTTAAACTGGTTGAAACAAGGGAAAACTAGGATGGGTCATTGATATTAGTATGAAAGATGCAAAAGCCAGAAGGAGGAGGCAATATATTGGTGGATAGGAATTAAACATCCCATCCCCCAGTATATTGTGATGACAACTTCATCGTTGTACACTATTTTAGACTATTTCTTTTTTACCAAAAATAAAATTCCAAACCCTGTATATACGGACAGATATTATATTTATACCTAATCCTCCTTTCACTCTTACCAGCAAGTTTTGAAATCACAGATTTTTCTCTCGGGCGTCCTTCCGCAGAGAACAGTTTGTTTCTCTTTGATGTCTGGAAACACTACAAAGTTGTGGGTCTGCACACAAAACAGCTGAATAGCTTGAATGATCGTCCTCTCAGGTTTGTTTTCCCTTCAGAGCTTTGTCATATTGACTTGCAGTAAGTTATTGCAAATAGCTCAATTACTTTTAGTTAGTTTAGTTGCGCTTTAGTTGACTTACCACTGGATAATAAACAGGACTTCCACTATAAAATGTTCAAACTTTTCTTTCTTTATTATTTCCCACAGTCATATATTTTAATACGAAATCTGTAAATGAAGGGAAACATCTCTAACTTACCCAATAATAATATGCATCTGATTTATTCCTTGTTGACCTGCCTAGTAAATATATTCTTTATTGTATTCTGCCATCAGAATGATTCAAAGTTAATGGCTTGTGCTGATTGTAATTGGAAATGCACCTGTATTATCTAAATGCAAAAGGCTGTGTAAACCCACTTAGAGTGTAACATTAATGGAAATCTGTAATTTCGTTGTCTACGTCAACATGCGCATAAACAATCTGCTCACGACTTCTGGATGCCGCGGAAAGCAGCGTTGTCATATTAGCCATTAGTCTTCATGTCGTAAACACAACTAACACGGACACAACAACAAGTCCCAACCAAGAATCAGACGTTACTCACTGTTACAGTCCAAATACTGACGCTGATGTTTTGTTGTTCTGTTGAGATGCTGGTGTGTAGCAGTTGTGCTGCTATGGTAGGCTTACCACTCTTTTGACGGTCGTGGCTCGGTCCGATTAAGTTTTTACCATGCCTCACCAAAAGCTTGGACGCATTGCTGCAACCCCACATTATATGTTGTTTTTTTAATGGCAGTTATAAAAGTTCTTATCTTATATCTTCCAGAGTCCCTTAAGAAACCTTAACCGTACTATTTATTTCTGTTTCTCTGTCATTAATTGTTAAAAAGCCTGTGTCTGAGGGGCAGAGTAAGAGCTATGGGTTTGCTGGATGTTTATTTGCTGTAGTTACTCTTATCGAGTTTGCTCACAAAATCTAAAGCTCTTAAGCTGGCTGCCTTGTGTGTGTTAAAGTGTAAATGCCTGGATGCATATGTGTTGTCCAATTAAAACAGGTTTTGTTATCGATCTGTTTTGGGTCAACATGACATTGATAACACAGAAGCAGAAAAGAGGCAAAGAGAGATGGTAACTCCAGCTCTGTCTGTGTTTGATGCACATGAAGGGGGATGGAATAAGTTAAAGTTGCTGGAGCATGCTCTCTTTGGATCCATACCAATGCACCTTTCGAGCAGCTGCAGGACAGAACAAGGCAGAGTGAGAGGGAGGGGATGATTTAGAGTTGTAAGGGAAATGATCGTTCTCCTTTGGATATGTACCAATCTAACTCAGAAAGCCCAAACCCTAAAGAAGAACGACAGAATGAAAGGAGAATAAAGAAAGAGTGAAGTAGGAAATACTCAACTCTTGGATGTTTGAGATGGACTTCCCCTCAATAAGACCTTCTCTGCATCATGTTAACATTTTATTCAGGTTGATATTTATTGATCAAACAAATGATCGTTCCTTGTATTTTCAAAAATTCAGATCAGTTATTTAAATGTGAGCTTTCACTAGGATCACTCTGAATGGTTTAATCCTTTATGAAAGCAATATAGATCTGTATTGTATTTTAATAAACAGCAACTATTGAAAATAAGAGCCGACCTTTAATCCCCTAGAACACACACAGAGATTCACTGCACAGACACATGCTTTCTACAGGGTTTGGTGCATTGCAGAGCAAATAAGATGAACAATAAAGAAGCTGACCCTGGAGCAGCAACAACCCGCCATGCTGTCCGGCTTTTATTTGTGAGTGCCAGTTTATTGGCTTATCCAGGCAAATACACTCATACATTCATATAAAAATCATCCAGTTTCACACAGACGAACGCACACAGCTAGTAGCGAGGCTGTTTTTAGGAGTCTAATTTAAAATGAAACATTCCACATCTAGCGAGTGTGACTAAACAAAGAGATTTAGTCCACACTCCTTAACGTCGTGTTGCCGCGGGCAGCAATCACAAATTTATATGAAATATTGTTTCTAGCTGTTGAATCAATTATGTCTGTCTATAATTAAAGGCACCAAGCCAACAGTTGGCTGTTGGCCAGCGTCAGGCCGTCAGTAAACACCTGTGGTTCTAGTTTTGTCAGCGTGTCCTGTATCATTACCATTAACTGGACCCCTGTTGGCGGCTTTTCAGATGATTCAGCATGTTGAATCAGAGGTGGGACAATGATTGACTGTTGCAAATCAGTGCACGAGAAGAAAATACAAAAGGAAGCAAAATGATGAACTGTAAACCAACTGATCAGCGTGATTCAGGAGAGGCCAGCTCTGTACGATGGTATCTCCTCTTGTTTCTCCTATTTGAATGATGTATACGGACTACGGCTGCCTGCTGGTTATTTACTTTCACGTAGGTGCACAACCTCCGTGCCACCCGGCCATTGGCTCTAGTCTTTGCGGTGCGTTCAAGTGCAATGTTTTGTCCAAACAGAGACAGTGTCAGGCATCTTCACAGTTGGCCAGTTGCCGTTAGTTCTTTGACGTCATATGGTGATTAATAAAGCCAGTCAATGCTGTGTTAATGTTGTTGATTACAAATGTACTGAAGTAATTTGCATATAAATCCGTCCATTATTCAGAATCAGGAAAAATCTGAATAATGTTGAAAGAAAATATCAGAATTCATCAGCAGTAATGCAGAATAGTGGAGTATCAGTGTTGAGTGTGTGTTTGTTTTTTTCATGACAGCTTTTCTCCCCAATATGCATGTGGACACAGTTTATAGTGCACTCTTTAGGAGAGATTTGTATTCCATCAATAAAAGATTAACGTTAGCAAAGCAGAGCATCGAACACTAACACTCGACACAGACTGAAGAACTCTTACTGCAACCCTTTAAAGAAAATTTTCAATCTCTGGTTGGTGCAGAAAATAACTGTGCCCGTACAGCAATTGGTGTACAACAGTGCTACTCAATAAATCACACTACAACATGAGGAGGAAACTGTGAGAAGCTTCGAGTTAACATGCATAAACTTTAATCCATAAAAGCTGCTCACACACTGTTTCTCTGAAGCTCATCAAAACCAATTTGCTTTTCTGCCAAGTGTTTCGCATTCAGGTCATTTGGCAAAGGATAATACAAGTGAAGAGGAGCCAAAATATACCGCCTGGGTTTCTTTTTATTGAATCAAGAATAGTTTTAATCAATAAACCACATTTGAAAGGAACTGTTGCGGCGAATATTTCCATCTCTGTTGAGAAGAGTAAGATAAACAGCGGGTTCTTATTTTTGTCTTTTAGGCAGGTGTCTAAATGTTTTGTAATGCGAGGAAACTCATTGTTATCATATTACTGCCAGGTTATATCCCATGCCGAGAGACAAGACGGACACTCCCATGGGAACTGACTTGCGCTAATTAGAGGGGCTTGACTTTGAGATGATGAACTCTTTACCTGGCTGAGCAGCCCTGGGGAAAGAGAGACAGCCAAACAGGGAGGGATTGTGGTGATGAGAGGAAGGGACTAGCCAGCTGGGGGTGATGAAGCTCGTCTTTTCATAATGACCTCAGAGAGAAAGAGAGAGGAAGACGGTGCTGGAGGAGAAACTCGCCTAGGTGTTATGAACTTGACCAGACGTTAATGATCTTGGAGGGAGAAGGATGGAGCAAAGGAGACTGAGGGTTAGAGGCAGCAGAGAGTCTACCTGGAGAGCATAATGACCTTAGAGATAGATGGAGGAAAGGACATATGGACTAAAGACAAGGGGAACTTAAGTGGAAGAAAGAGGTGGAGAGAAAAAAGATGTACAGCTGGCTCAGAGATGGTGAAAGATTGTTGGCAGGAGAGGTAAAGTTCAAAAGACAATACGCAAAGGGTGTGTGGGTGCAGACAGATAAAAGAAAGATGAACTCTGCTTGGCCAATAACAGCTTTGGATGGAAGGATACAGGGAGATTCATCTGCAGTCTAGCCATTCAGCAAGAAAAGAAAAATTGGAGGAAACCTGGGGCATAATAAGAGTAAAAAATGGAGGCATGCAATACTTCAGGAGTTGAATAAAATGACCTTCAGTAGAAAGGGAAGACAGAAACACAGAGAGGATGTGCGTGGGATATATCAAACTTTGGTTTGATGACCTCGACTAGAGGTAAACCGCAAAAAACCAGAAGGATGAATTTTACGTTATATAAAGATATAGCAAAGAGAGAGAGCGACAGACGCTAAAAACTTAAAGCGAGCATATCCATCATGAGAGACAGATAGGGGAAAGGCAATTTGAAAAATCAGTGAAAAAGATGTAGGAACTCAATGATGCTAAACTTTCATGGGTCAGGGCAACCGTGGGAAGGAGAGAATAGAGAGAGGTACAATGCCTTGGTTTCATATTCAAACTTAATCTTCGAGTGAGGAGTGTAGAAAGGCTGGAGCGTGATGTGGCACATGTCTTTAAATGGTGGCTTTTCTCCTGGAGTTTATTGTCAACTGAAGCGTTTTGCAAACATCGACCTCACGGTGAATTATGCGTAAATAAGTAGCCGACATCATTTGACGTTCAGTGCAGACAGTCAAGCAGTACAAATGTAAAGCGTATGGGTATTTAACATTATCTAACATTTATGGCCATAGGTTAAATCACTTTCTTGTACTTGTGTAGTTGTCTGACAGAAACAAATAAACCTTAATCACAGCACATGTACTGTAAGGACTCAGAGCCGTGTTCACAGTGAGTCAGGAGTTAGCTGAAAAACAAACAGATAAAAATATAGCTGTTAACAGTGACATCACGGTGTCAGACTAGACAGTTATATTAACGTAGAAACATAATGCATTGCTGAAACAGTCTTTATGCAGACACAAAAGGAGCTCAGACAATCCTTGAAGAACAGGACAACATATACAGTAACATACAACGTATAAAGGAAAATTCCAACATCTGATTGATTTTGATTTCTTGCTGGCAAACAAATGAGTTGGTTGAATCCACTGTGTGTGTATTAAGTATCGACCTGAAACAAATGATTAGATAATTAGCTTATCCTCCTATAAAGACTACAAGTAGGCGGAAAGAACTTGAATAGCAAAGCTTATAAAAGCTTATAAAAGCTAGGGCCTGTTGGGAAATCAACAGTTTATATTCAGTAGTTTTTTCAGTTCACGGAATTGTTTTTGCCCCGTTCTCCAGTAGTAATGCTACGCTACGCTAATTGTCTCTTAATATTATAATAACGCAAATACCCGAAGCAGCGTGGATATTTTAATAGTACAGGACCCATTCAAGCCTTTGGTGAGTTAATGTCTGTCATTTTATCTCACCGACATAAATATGACTCCTCAGACTCGCACATAATCTCCTACTTATTACCTGCTGCCCACTTACAAGCAGTGGGTAGTAAGTAGGAGATTATTGACATAATTTCCCACCTTGTACATGTGGTGTCACCTTTCCTGCTGCGGTAGCGCTCTCTTATAGAGCACACCCCACCAGAAGCACTTCACATTAACTGCAGGTTGAAGATACATATTTATTTAGTTTCAGTCACAGAGTATACTCTGCATAAATAAAGGCAGTATTCATTCATATAGTGTTTTTCTACAACTCTAGTCATTATCTTCTCAGCAATAGATTACCTCTTGCCACAGAAATGGGCTAATTCCTGGAAGGGGCTCATTGGCTGAATGTAATTTCAGATAAGAAGCCAGAATACGAATAGGTAGATATAAAAACAATCAGACAGAAAGCCTAAGTGAATACAGTAGACAGGCGGACATGTATCCACACAGACGCAAAAACAAGCCGGGACTGGAATTGAATTGAGTCACAAGCTCGGAGAGAAAGGAAAACTAATTTATTATTACGTATTCTAACCCCGCTGCATCTGTGCTGACACCAAATGTAAAGTTTTGTCAAGAATGTGTTGTTGAAGGAGATTAGATTTAAGCAGATACAATCCAAGTCTGTCAGCTGCGGAGATAGAAAAATACAAGCACAACTAATCAGCTGGCAGACAGCGCTGTACGGTTAGACGTGCGTGTTTACAGCCAATGTTTGTGCCGTACTGCTCTTATATAGCATCTGGCATGCCGTGTGTTTTGATGGATGGATGAATGGCAGATGGGACACATGGAAGGGCAAGTAGGAACAAAGCAGTGATGGGCCGATAATGAACGGTGTAGAAATAAAAATATATTTACTTACACAGCAGCTACTGTTTGTTTGTGCGCATTCAAATATATGCTATTTCTGCCTATGTCTGTTCAAAGGCCAATCAGCACGCAGAGATATGTGAGAATGGGAATGAGGCTTTCTTTTTTACACAAACACTCATAAAAGCGAATAAATATGCTCGGTTGAAATTTTGTTGCTGTATCTCTTGGGTTACTGCAGAGGACTGAAACCAGCGTAATATTATTATCGGTATTATATGGGCTCTGTCTTTGTCTCCGCCCCCCTCCCCATCTGCCAAGTTTGGTAATGTAACTCCTTGTTTCTTGTTTTGTTTATTTCTCCTCTGCCTCGCTTTCATTCTCCCTAAATTGTATTTCTGCGCTGCGTTCGGGCTGTTTTGTCTCTTTTGATCAACTTAATAAACCCCGCTCCTTCTGTTTTTATCGCTTTCGCTTACACCGCTCCGCTTCCCATTTCACCCAGGACTGCCGTGAATGCAGATCACGACACAAACGCTGGCTCCTTAAATTAGGGATTGCCAAGAGTTGTCCTGTGCTTTGCGAGTATGCAGGTCCATATGAGATATTTCATTTCACTAAATAGCTGTTAGGGTGTTCGCAAATACGATTCAGGCGCAATGACGTGAAAGGAGAACACAGAAAACAAAAAGGAAAATTCTTAAATTTGATTGGTCACTTTCAATGTCAAAAGTCTCCAGTGACCTTGACTGTTGAAAAAAGAGGTACGTGATTAACAGCCACCTCTACGATGCCCTTACACACTGGTAAATAATGCATAACCAAGATGCAACACAGGCTATATATGTAGACATAGGCATATATGATCATCATTGATTTAGTTTACAACTTTTTTTAAAGTCTGGTAAACGTGCAGCCATTGCCCTTTTACTTTTTAGGACGATCTAATCAACCGTACCTCTTTTTTTCGTTTGCTTAGTTTTGGACTCAATCATAAAATAATGTTAGATTTCTTGTCGGGATTGGGATTGTCAGGATGGTGTTTGGCAAAATATGTCATATGTCGACATGTCAAATAGCAAATTTGTGGGTTTTTTGTGATTAAAATGATAAAAAGTTGGCACTTTTTTAACAAACCGGCAGCTCTCCAGGTGTCTTAACAGGCCCTTGCGTCAGGGAAGGTAAAGAAGAAGATCAGAAAGTAAAGAGGCATATACACAAGCAGACACTAGCAGTGATTTGGGAATTTTGATGAAATTCAGCGAGTTGTAGCGATGAATAAATTGCACAGGAACCAAGTTGAACTAATCTTTACTTTGAGACAATGATCAATGCAAGCAATTGGTAAAGTTGAACTTGCCGGAAGGAAAATATCCACATCTTGGGTTCCTACCATTAAAGGAATCATGCTGGTACAGGCTTAGAGCACTGGGTAAACTCTATGTAGGCAACCGGAGCCTGGAACCGCCACTATCGAGTGAAGCGCTTTATATGTGGACGAGGCTTAATAGAAGTGCCGGAGACTGTGGGTGTTGAAAGAGAACAATAAACCACTGCCTCCACCTCCAAACTTTCAAAAGTCAACTTGAAGAGTGAGTGAGTGTTGCAGGTGCAAAGGGAATGTTTAGCTCGTGATCCTCAAAGTGTCCTCACGTCATCCGCCTTGTGTGCTTTGAGATTATTTAAATTCCATAAACCGTCAGTTGTGTCCTTTCCTCTGTCCAGCTTAATCTCACTTGAACTATTTAGAAGTGTTTCATTCTTATTCACAGGGAGGACCGTTTGGATCCTGTACAAACACGTATTGTTTGCTTTCCTTGTTCTATTTTCTGGTCTGCTTCAAATCTGCTGTTTTTTTTTTTTTTCTTCTTCTGCTCAGACAACTGACAACAACAGAGTGGCTGAGAGGAGAAATGGTTTTAGAGGAATGGATGGTTAGTCAGGGGAGGAGGGAAAGTTAGAGTGCTTTGGTAATGCACAGCGGAGAGGAGGGAGGGCAAATGGGCAGTTTTTGAGATGGAGAGCTTTGGGATGAAGCAAAGCTCGAAGGTAAAGAGTGAGCATAGGGGATGAAGAGGCAAAATATTCTTTGAGCAAGTGGCGAGAGGAAAGGGAAACAGCTGTTGTGGAAGGATGGAGGCTTAGCCATGAGGGCAGCTTTACAGCAAGCGGTAAAAAGACCACAAAAACCCCCCCAAAAAACGTCAATTTATGTGATGGAATATTTTTGAAAGTAGGCGAGAAGAGAACTAAGCAAGAAGGACTAGAGTTAACCAGCTGCTCAGCTTCAGTTACCTCCTCCACTGGAGACTACTGTGAAAATGACAATGTTTTTTGTGGGACGAGTTCAGGATTCATTATTACTTTTCTTCTGTCATTTCATATTCTCTTTTGGTGTTTCTTTCTCTGTCTGTCTGTGGCGTTCTCCCCCCATTAGTGCTATCGATGCACGGCACACAGATGGTAGCCTGTTGGCAAAAACTCCAAACACACACACACACACACACACAGACCCATGTTTTATTAATGCATTCTGCAGTGTGGCTTTTCCATCTCCACGTCATAAACATTTAGTCTCTGCTATGAAGCCTTGCTGTTCATTCTTAGCGTTTCTAAAATGAACCAGGGAAGGCTTTAGGCTTTTTTTTTTTAGAGCCCTTCTGCTTGTTCCACTCTCTTTTCTTCTGTCTGTCCATCCCTCGTTTCTTTTGTCTCACTGCAGTTCCAGCTCCACTAACAGGGAGAAGGCTTTTCGTACACTGTCTTTGTTCCTTTGCCCCTCAACTTCCATCTGCCTGCTTGTCTCTCTGTCATCCGGGGAGGTTTTGAAAACTATGCTAATTGATATTCTCACACATTCTGTGCATATCCGTCTCTCCTTTTCCCCAGATTCTTGCACTCTGTCCTTTTTCTGCCAAACCCAAGAAACTTCTTGTTTTTTCCGCCGCCTTGCTATGTGACGTTCACACATATTCTCTCCTGCTCAACCTCTTTTTCCCTTGCTTCTTTTCCTTTTAAGTCGACCCGTGTGTCTCTGGATGCGCCTGTCAGATAGACAGAATTTGATGCTTTCCCGCAGACGTGCTTACTCTTAATTTACTTCTTATGTCTTCGTCTGTCATTAATTTTCCTCACCTTTTGTTTTGTCTTTCTCTGCCTTTCTTTACTGTCTAGCTCACTTTTAATCCTGTATTCCTTCCCTTACTTCTTCCTTCTTTCCAGCTCTCTCAGACGGGTGTGGCTGAAAACGCCTGAACGGTCAATTTTTCTTCTTCTTTTCTGTGCCAACGTTAAGGATTCACTCTCAGTTCACCCTTACTCTCCCTCTGTCTGTGTCACTTTTTTTTGCATGAAATGTTTTATTCGTTTTTAGATTTCCTATTACATTATTGAAGCCAAAGGTCACAAGCTTCTTTCTCTTGCAAACCTTGAGGAAAGTTGCCAGACTTATGATATTCCTGCTACAGAGCGTTGCCCGTGGCGAGCAGGGAAGCGGTATCTTGCCAAAAGACACTTCCGTAGAGTCTGTGTTGTTGTGATGCTTTGCTGCTGCTGGGAGGAAACCTGACGGTATTAAAGGACCACACACAGTTTCTCTCCTTTAAGTAGAGATATTAGCAGTTCTTTGCGTTATATCTGTTATATCTCTAAATCAGAGCAAGCGAAACAATGCAGTACGTTAACCTCTGTATTCCCCCGGAGCTTCAACCCTTTCTGTGCCAGTTTCTCCGCTTGTTGAGTTTTTTCTAAAGCAAAGAAGAAATTAGCATCACAACAGTTTATTACAATAGTTATCAGCATTTACTTTATATTTTATATATTATGTGTGCGTTCCATCTTGTGTGGATTTTTAAAATGCTTTCTGAATACCGCACCGACTTTCAAGTAATGACAAACGTTTTCTGCATTGCAGCATCTTCCTTTGAATAGCAGAATATAATAGGTAACACAACCGGATGAGGTGGAGGTGTGTTGCCAGGGCGACAGGTGAATCATTTATTTTCCAAGGTCATGCCAACTAAAGCGGGAAGTTGTGAAAATGCGCTTGCCGGTATGTCACTGCTCCTACGCCGATGCAGTCAGAGCATATTAACACGTTCGCGGCTGTGACACTTTTTTCTCTCGCTCGCCCGGCAAACAAACATCTGTGATTAAACATTGTGAAAACTGGGAAATGCTGCATCAACAATTATTTTGTATTTGTTAACTTGAGATCCATTTTAGCAACTCACGATTTTCAGTGTTACTCCAACTGCTAAGATTTTTCTTGAAGCGCTACGTTGGATAAACCAAACAAACGCAGCGCAGACATTCACTACTAAGCCTGTCCGCGCATCTCCGAAACCAAAACATTAATCAGTGCTGATGAGGGGTTGTCAGCTAACTGTTTTCCAACATACTGACTTGGTAATGCCAGCCCCTGTCATGCGAGTTGCACGCGTGTTTGCCGTCACTTCTGCTGCTTTTAAAAGTATGCCGTCTATACCGACCTTACTTGGAATTTCAACAGATGGCACGAGCGTTATGTGATTGAAGAATAATTTCCTTCTCAAGGTAACCACTGCTTTCAGAGCAAACAGTTTGCTTTTGCTCTGCATAATGTAAAGTAGATGTCAGCACGTCTACGCTCCGTTTTTTTTTTTCCCCTACTTCATTCCTACTAAATAGCTCTGAAAATGTAAAATTGGTGTGAAGGTAAAATGACAAAAAGGACAGCGGTCCTCGAGCCGTGACAGTTTTCTTGTGGACTTGTATTTAGTTAGTTTAGTGACTGGATAAACACGCACCGCACCGTTCTTATTCAGAAAAATTTCAATTTACAACATAATTGGGCTTGTTTAGCCTTGTTTAGTTTTCTCTGGTTCATTCAGAAAAATTCACTTCACAGAGATGTTATCATTTTGTTGTGCTGAAAGACAGTGGGAAGGAAAGTTTACCGAAAGTTTATCAGGTATTTCTCGAAAACTGTGTCAGCGCAAGCAGGTCAAGCACGTCGTAACGGCATGGCTACGAAAGCAGCTGGATGCCAGGGTGTTTCCGGTAGCTGCTAGGGCTTTACTCGTTGGTTACTATGGTGCTCTTTATGGTTGGTAGGACTGGGCGGCTAATGTAAGGTGATATCCAGCGGCTTTGAGTGTATGACTTGATTGGGGATTGTCGTTGCTATGGAGAACTACACTACTGTGTCTTGAGTATGTGCCTGAAGTGGAAACGTCGATGACAGGATCCTGTGTGCCTGCTGCTCAGCCAACACGCTAATTATGCGTGAGAGGATGTAGTAGTAGTAGTATGTGTTGCCTAGCGAGCAGATCACCCATATACTAAAAATATTCACATACACAGATCAGGCATAACATTATGACCACCTGCCTAATATTGTGTAGGTCTCCCTTGTGCCTTCAAAATAGTTGTGACTCATCAGAGAATGGACATAGGCCTTCTGAGGGGAGCCTTTGGGTCCTATGGGTTGAGTGAAGGGGCTTCTGTAGATCAGGCTTGTTCCAGTGCATCCTATAGATACTTGATCAGTTTGGGATCTAGTGAATTTGGAGGCCAGGTCAACACCTTGTGCTGTTCTTCATGTTTTTTGAGTTGTTCCTAAACCGTTTTTGTTTGTGTGTGCCTGTGTCAGGCTGCATCCTGCTGGGGGTGGCTGCTGCCATCAATGAGTGTCATTGCTATGGGGTGGGGGGTGCCTGGTCTGGTCTAGGTGGGTGGTACATGTCTAAGTAACATCCACATGAATGCCAGGTCCAAAAGGTTTCCCAGCAAAACACTGGATTGTCACAAGATGGTCGATGTTATTTACTTCTCCTGTCATAATGTTGTGGCTGATTGGTGTATAGTGGTGGGTAAGCATTGAAATGAATATAATGGAGTATCGTGTGTAGCGAGTTGTCAAAAACTTCTGATTTCATGTAGCCTAGGCCAGTTTTCCACCAGGGAAATAACTTCACCAGCATAATTCACGTGTTTAGTAATGTACACGACTGTGAATGGATGTGTTCTCGTGTATGAAAGAGTTAAAGTGAGTCGTAACACATAAAGTAGGACATGTACTAGTTCTTGCAGTCAAGGATCTTATTCATAGTTTGTGGCATCAATGAGAAGTTGAGACATCTACTTTTGTCTCTATATCGATTCAGTCTTCCTCCATTCATCTTTCTTGCACTGTGTCAATTTGGCTCCTACTCATTCCTGCTTACTCTCTCCCGCTTTCTCTCTTTCTTTTCTCCATTATGTGTAAATCTCATTATTTCTGCTCACAGAGAGAGAGAGCTTTCACTTCTTTGTTTCTGTTCTCCTTGCTTTCACCCTCCCTTTCTCCTTTCTCTCTGCTTGATAGGTTTTCTCTCTGTCATGTTATGCAGTTGTTTGTCTACTCAGCCTACTCATTTTATCTGTCTTTCTCTTCCTTGTGTCTCTCTGTTCAATTTTGCTTCTGTTTTTATCTCATGCATTTTTCCTTTACAAAAAATCTCCTTTTAAAAAACAAAAAACAAAAACCATACTTTAATTTCCGGCCTCTGTGCCTCTAACAGGTAACTCCTCTTTCTATATGTCCTCGTCATTCCACCATATCATTGACTTATAGTATATAATTTACATAATGCCGTGCTTTCTCCACATGTACACTGTATTTGGATTTCCTTTATGCCGTGCCAGATTCAGCGATTTGATTCGATTGTATCGCTACATAAAAGAAACAGGGCGAGTAAGAGAGAGAGAGCGAGCGAAAGAGTGAAGGATAAAAGGTTTGTGTTAAGCCTTATTGGTGGTGAGAAAGCCGAATCTTAGAGGACACATAAACTTATCCAGGCGTGCACGTATTTGATCGCACCACTCTACAGCACACGCGGACACATTCAGGTACAGTACAGCTCAGACTAAAGACTAAAGGTGACGATGTCGTTGCTATCACAGCTCAAAGTAGGTGATAATCAACTGATAATCATAACACTGAAAATATTCTTAAGTGTAAATTTGCTAATTTCTGCAACTGACGCTGGTCTAATTTTACGTTTCATTTCTACCTAAAATCTGTGACAGTACATTAATGCTGCTTAGTTTTACAAGCAGCCTTCTTCTTTTAAAGAAAATGTGCTTTTCCTGAACATCTTCTCTATGACAGCTATTTCTCTGAGGCATTACGTCTTTGTGTTGTCTGTTCTTTCCTTTCATGTGAATGCAACATCTCAGGAAACCCTTGAGTAAATGTAAACTCAAATTTTGCACAAATGTTCACATGGACAATCATATGATCAGAACTCAGTGGTAAAAAGTGATCACAAAACATGTTTTTGGCAAACACTCAAGGATTTATAAGATAAATATGACACAATAATAGCATAAAATGATGAAGTGGTGACCGGTTATATCCAAAATGTAAAATACTTCACTGTGTGAGTCTGGACAGACGTGGATGTAAACTACAAGCTGGTGAAGAAATACATCTGCTGGGGAGTAATTCTGTTCATCAAACCTTCAGCAACAAAATGCCTCTTCCCTTTTATACTCTTTTGCTTTTCAGGAGTTACCGTCATTCCTGTCCTGAGCTATAAAAAAAAAAAAAAAACTGAGCCACTTGACAACAAATCTCAACGTAACAGCATCACAGTAAATTACAGTCTCTTTCAATGTCTGTTTCTGTTCCAGGAAGTGCCGGTACACCTGTGGTTTTCAATGAGAATGGAGACGCTCCGGGAAGATACGACATCTTCCAGTACCAGATCACCAACAGATCTACTGCCGAGTACAGAGTCATCGGCTCCTGGACCAATAAATTACACCTCAAAGTGAGATTGCCGCACGAATACACACACTGGATCGGCACACAGAGCACGAGCTGACAGTTGCACAATAGTGGCAATTATACCCCATTGCGTGCGGTGAAGTCAAAACAAGAATTATGAAATGAACAAGATTAAAAAGCGAGGTGAAAAGTGGTGAAATCCAGCTAAAAAATAAAAAAGAACCAAAATATTTTTAAAGGGAAATGATTGTTAGTCATTTAATGCTATTTCACTAAACATATATTCCTGCATATGAGTTTCCCCACTTGTTGAAATGTCTTTACAATGATCCAAACTATGTTTGATTTGAGTGGTTTATTGAAGCCTCTGAGACATTATAGATCAAATACCTTGGAAGAATGAAAGTTCAACTTCACTGAGCAGCTTGCCATGAATTCAAAATCCCGTGTTACTGTTCTGGATTTATTTGAGTTATTACTTTTGTTCAGGAGCCAAAGTCAGTTACAAGAAAGTGTGGATCTATTCTTCTGTTCAGGATACAATGTCTTGTGCAGAAGACATGCTCACGCCAACCCACACAAGGTCATACACACCTACAGAATATACATAACCTGTGAACTACAGAAACCGGAGGATACACACACTTCCATCCACACTGAACACGTAATTTCATGCACAAGCGAGCTGAAATCCCATTGGCTTTGTCTCAGTTTGTCAGTTGCTGAGTTAGACTCACATGCATGCTCATAAACTCCTTCAGCGCGCTGGAGTGCTTGGTGTTATAAATCCACCCAGGACTTCATTAGAAAGGCCAGATGACAGATGAGAGAAGACTAATAGACACAAAATGCTTTCTGGCTGATGGACGGCCTGGCTGACTGTGTGTGTGTGTGTGTGTGTGTGTGTGTGTGAGAGAGAGAGAGAGAGAGAGAGAGAGAGAGAGACTGCAGTAATACATACACAGTTGAGGCACACATGATTGGGCACTTTGGCAGTTGACAAATTAACAGATGTATTTAATTTGTTTAACAATCCAGTTGGGTTTGAAGGCACTGAGGGAAAGATTGTGACAGCAGCAGGTGGAAGTTTTAATGATCAAACAGTTTGAACGACAGGAAGCTTTGCGTAACAAGAGGAGTACGTGGTAGGCAGGTGAGATTCATGATAAATGTGTGAACAGACATAAAGCGTTTCAGTTTATGAGACCTCTGTGTCGGATTTTGTAGCATCGAGCTACAAAGGAGGTTGGAGATTGCATCCACTTCCAAACAAGAAACTACAGCAACCACCAAAAACATTAAATTATATATAATAGTATTTGGTGTACCTGTTCTATCCTACTCTATAAACATGGTGGCACAACCAGGAAGCAACTAAAGGGGCCAGATATGTAACATGGAAGTGCGTGAAACTGCAGTTCCATGAATGTCCACTTGAGGCGGGCTCCAAGCTAGTCAGTCTCCTTTAACCTCCATGTTAAAATGTCTAACTTTACAACAGGAATAAACACGCTGACAGTATAATGCACTAAAAAGATCCCTCGACATAGCTAATTGCTCTTAAGACAACTGTACTGGAGTTAATTTTGATATAACTTACCCATTTTAATTATATCAATGCTCAAAGTTATGCATAATTGCCTCGGGTTTCTGGGAGCCACCCGTCTGCCTCACCTCCACCCTCGCTCCACCTTTCGGCGGACTCTCTGGAAGAAGGCACGCTCGTTTTGTAGATATAGACGGGCTCATTCTAAAATATCCTATTCATGTCTTCTAATAAATCCATCCTGCACACTGGACCTTTAAGCAAAATCCAATTATAACTGTGCCGTTAAGTAATTAATGAAGTTCACGACTGGGCCTGTGTTGTTTTAGGTAGTACGTAATTTATGGCTGTGTGTATGTAAAGATTAAGCTGAGGTGATGAATAAATAATGAGAAAAACATTCTCAATAAACTATTTTTCCTCCTTATAGATAATTGTGAACTGTCAGCAGTCTAGCTGTGGAGTTTAAGTTCTGTTTGTGTGCGAGTGATCAAATCCAGTGCGCTGTCCTGATCCCTGATGCGTTATTCCTCCCAACTCGTTTTGGTTGGATGGGTACCTCTGGCGCTACTTCCTGTTTAAGACAGAAATGATCCATTTTATTCTGCCCCCTCAGCAATAAATGAACTTCAGGGACTTGGTGTAATGACAGACTTTATTACAAAACCTCACGTACATAAATACAAATTACAAACTCACACGAACCAGGCCTACAGAAAGCTCAGGGATTTACTGTAGTGCCGGCGTGACGCAAACAGTAACAAACAAATGCACCCATGGAAGAACACATGCACACACACACACACAAAGAGACACACAAACTGAAAGAAATACAGATGGCCTGTTTGTGCCAGATCTGATTATGGTCTGATTGCTAGCTTCCAGACTAGCTGGTGTTAGTTTTGTGCCTGGCAGCAGTCAGGAAAACGATCCGAGGTTCCGCTTCTGTTAATTGCTCTCCAAGATGCCCTAAAGATACACTTTCTGCAGGTACAGAGGAAACTGAGTGTTAAAGGACTGTTAACACAACAATAATGTCAGCTTCAGCAGATGGCTGACAATCTTGGTGCTGAATAATATCCCGAGAGAAGATGAGAAGTTTTATTTTGCTCTTTCAGTGCACAAATGAGCACTGAAATCCTCTCCTCTCCTCTCCTCTCCAGGTGGAGGCCATGCGTTGGAGGACAGGTGATCCATCTCTCCCAGCCTCCGTATGCAGCATCCCTTGTCGTACAGGCGAGAGGAAGAAAGTAGTGAAAGGTGTTCCCTGCTGCTGGCACTGTGAGCGCTGTGAGGGATACCACTACCAGGTAAGAGTCGTCACCAGTTTGATCTATTCTGTGATATATGCTCCGCGAACTCATTGAGTGGTAAACAATAAATCCAGTTCACTTCATAGAGATTTTCATATTACTACGCTGTGAAGCTTTGCAGAAAATTAATCAGCTGGCAGGAGTTATCTAAATAGACTCTTAGGTTGTTTGGATTTCTTCATCCAAAATTGATACAAGAGACTTTCTATCATACCTTTGTCATTCTATCATGAATTATTCAGTGAATTATTATAAGACTTGTACTGCTGAAACTGCTTTTTCAGTCTTTACATTCTGCCAGCCAAGGGTCATTGGATTTTGTATGATTTGATTTTTTTTTTGCGCTGGCGTGTTTCCACTGTAGCTCTCAATTGTTTAAAAGATAGGAGATCCTGCTGAAGCTTGAAGCCTAACCTTTTGGCCAAATGTCTAATCTTCAAACTTCCTGCCCCGGCTTTACAAATAAACCCCCATTTGTTGAAAGGCTTTAACAGTAATTCATCTATAATACGTGTTTGCAATGTGGTGTAGCCCCCTACAGGGTTGGCTCCATGGAGACATGGAGTATAACCCAAGCTTTAGTCCGTGCATTTAGTCTTCTCGCACTATAATACAGTTCCGGTGTGGTTTTTTTTTGTTTCAGCTCATTTCAGGCAATCAAAAAAGAAAGCGGGGCACTTAGGTGGCCCATTTTAAATTTATATATGCAAGAAGAACCCCACAGATGCCATTAAAGCAAATGGAAGTATGTAATTTGAGGTGAGGGAAATGGTCTGATCACACATTATAAAGATACATCCCCCATGTTAATTATATCATCGTCTGGGACAATTTGGCAGCCCATCATCCTCCTTATTAAGTTAGGAAAATCTGTGAGCGAGCGAGTGTATGTGCAAAGATTTCCATTGCTCGGGAAGCAATAAAGGGAAAAAAGAAAATATCAGTCATAACTGCAGCAGCTGATTCTTGTCGCAGCGAGCGATCGATGCTCATCTTGCAGATACATGCGTTTGCTGTAAAAATCAATAATCTGTTGACAAGTAACTGTAGATTTGAGATTCTTGCAGGATGGAAACTAGTATAGAAGCAAGACAAAAACAAATGTGACTGTAGAGCAAATGTTCAAATGCTTATAAAATGGTATTCTCATGTAACTTCACATGTAGATGTAGCTACCCCAGTCTGGATTTTACTTTAATTCTTTTTCAAAGTCCTGACTTTTTATTGTTGACTCCATCTGTGCTATAATGTAAAAGTTTCCAAACAGCTTTAAGGATGCCGAGCTGTCAAAAGCACAACTAATTATTAGTAATCCTCTTTACAAAGTCTTAAGTGAAAAGAACTAATCAAGAAATTGACAGCTCCTCTTGGCTAGATATTAGCTTAAACACCTCTCTACGCTTGGCTAGTAGTGTTTAGGCCCATACTCTATAATGGATTTAATGAGAAAGAAGGAAATGAGATTAGTATAAGGCTAAAAGGTCTTCCATCAAGTCTGATCTAAGCAATGACTAAATGTTAACTACTGCCACATTATCAAAACTCTCTCTCTCTCTCCACAGGCTTCAGAATTTACCTGTGAGCTGTGTCCGTATGAGATGCGACCTGATGCCAACCGCACCGGGTGTGTTCCTATACCGATCATCAAGCTGGAGTGGCACTCCCCGTGGGCCGTCGTCCCCGTCTTCATCTCCATGCTGGGGATCATCGCCACCTCTTTCGTCATCGTCACGTTCGTTCGGTACAACGACACGCCCATCGTGCGGGCATCGGGGCGGGAGATGAGCTACGTGCTGCTGACGGGAATCTTCCTGTGCTATGCCATCACCTTCCTGATGATTGCGACGCCGGATGTGGGTGTGTGTTCCTTCAGGAGGATTTTCTTAGGCTTGGGGATGTGTTTCAGCTACGCCGCGCTGCTCACCAAGACCAACAGGATACACCGTATTTTTGAACAGGGGAAGAAGTCGGTAACAGCGCCCAGGTAAAAGACAAACCAAAAACACTCTCTTTTACAATGTGCCTTTGTGTGTATGCTCAGTCTACAGGAGTTTAAGGCTGATTTATCTCCTAATTCACCACACTGGCAATCAAACCTCACTCGGTTTGGAGGCTTGCCTTGATTATCTATTAATGTGCGGATTTGTAGATCCGCTCCTAAATCTTTCATACTGCTCACAAAGTCATTGGGGTTTGCCCCCATTCATATCAAACACATTTTAAATCTGGGTAACGTCAGTACTTTCCCAATAACCAATGAGAGAAAGTCTACAAAGACACAGACCGGCTGATGTTGCTGTCAAGCAGTGGTAAACACTCCAGCCCTTTGGGTTAAAGTGTGTTCTGTGGGTAGATATCAAGTTGACAATTATAATCTTACCTCAAGTGCTGGCTGCAAACATCGTGTGTTGACCAAGCCTACGCAACCATTCTCTCATCCAAGTCACATCGCACGCTCTTCCTTTTCCTCTTTTGGTTTAATTTGCAGTTAGCAAACCAGCCCTACCTTATACTGCAGTATAGACCAGTAGATTTCCAGCATATGTTTACATCTCCTTCCCTGTTTGATCACATAGGGTAGTGCACTGAATGCATCCTGATCTGGCACAATAATCTAAATATGATCCTAGAGTCTGTGTTGTGGTATAGCTTTCAAATCTTGTTATGTGTGCAAGTTTGGGATTAGAGTAGAGTTTCTCCTTAAGTATGTGATGCATCCTGATTTCAAGGTTGCATCACACACGCGTAGAGTAGGATTTTTAAACCTCTGTAATCTAAGCCCAGCTTAAGTGTGGCTTTTTTCGTGCTCTCCAGCGTATGAGTCAGCTTCAGTTTCCTCCTTATTACGCTACACGCAGTCATTACTCATCATTTATCTTTTATAAATTATTTATGGGGCTCACAAACTCTTACTCACCTGTTGTACTGTTTGCACTCGATGTGAGTGACTCTGGGAGAGAGCACCAGTTAAGTGGATAAAATGTTAATGCAGGATTTAAGCGTGTTCAGGTTCAATTTCAATTCAGTTTTATTTATATAGCGTCTATAATGATATAAATTGTCTCAAGACGCTTTACAACATCCGGCCTGAAACACCCAGAGCAGGCATGAAGGCGACAGTGGCAAGGAAAACTCCCTCACATCTAGATGATCAGCTGGTGTGTTGGCCTTCCAACTTCCACCTTTCAGTCTACTGAAGGAGTAGGTGTTTTTTTTCAAAGCACTGCGAATGAAAATACATTTTTATATATATATATATTATTTGCCCCTGGTTTTGATCTCTCCGGCGTTCTAGATGATCATCAAATTCCCTCTCTCCTCTCTTTTACAGCAACTGCTTCTCACTGCCTCTCACTTTCTGCCTTACTTCAGAACTCATTACCTTTTCCCCAATCTCTCTCTAGCTCCTTGTGTGGGTTTCTTGGAGTGTGTGTAGCTGAATTTGTAAGAATCTAATATATTGCTGCTGTTGAATTGGAGACTTTTCTCAACCTATTAGTTACCACTAAAAAACTGCTTTGTTTTTAGCTTAGTGGACTGGGATTTTGGGGGTTTAAAATGTATTTTTAAAAGACTTTTCTGGCTAGACTCAATTATAGAACACTGCATGTACAAATACAATCATGAAGCAGTGGCACGCAATAAAATGCAAACAATATTTCCATGCGTCTACATTTCCTAGCATTGGTTTTCCCACTTGAAGTTGCTGCACCTCGTCCTCATATTGATACACCTCTTCTATGCAGGTTCATCTCTCCCGCCTCCCAGCTCGTCATTACCTTCTCCCTGATCTCGGTTCAGCTCTTGGGTGTCTTCGTGTGGTTTGCCGTGGATCCTCCCCACACCGTAGTGGACTACGGCGAGCAGCGCACCCAGGACCCGATGTCGGCGCGCGGGGTCCTCAAGTGTGACATCTCGGACCTGTCTCTCATCTGCTCCCTGGGTTACTCCATCCTGCTGATGGTGACGTGCACAGTTTACGCCATCAAGACGCGAGGCGTGCCCGAGACCTTCAACGAAGCCAAGCCCATCGGATTTACCATGTACACCACCTGTATCATCTGGCTGGCGTTCATACCCATCTTCTTTGGCACGTCACAGTCTGCAGAAAGGGTGAGTACGCAAGTAGTTGCCTATACTTCTGTGTTTAGGATTGTCCATCTGTTTGCTTTCCCTTGTATAAGACAGGTTTGGATATAAACTGATTTTCCTTGGGACTTCTACATGATGACAGCACTGCAAATTTGTGGTTTTCATTAGTCCATGCTGTGTATATTTGTGCATAATATAATTCCATAGAGAAGGGTGCAATGGATCTAAATAATTTTGAGTAATGCACTATGTACATTTGTGTGATATATTTTTAATAAGGTAACAATTCACAGGCTTGTGGAAAAGCGATTGTGTTTTCTTTCAGCGTCCCCTTAGCTAATACTCTTATTTGAGTGAAACATACTGCAGTAAAAAGCATGTTTTCATTCACCGCTTGCAAAATTTTTGAGAGATCAAAACTAGATCTCTTGGCGCTGAGAGACAGAGATGTGTTTTATAGTTGTAGCCCTACTTTAGGCTTAGTGTCCAAAATCTCCTGACAATCCCTCGTGAGTACAAGAGGATTTTCTGTCTGGCAGACAGACTAGATTCCACGGTCCAAGCTTTTAGAGGGTGGTACTGCAAAGCTGATTACCCCTACCTGTAGTTAATTCTCGGTGGACATATGACATGGAGGTCAGGGATCGTGTGTGTTCAAGACACTGAGTGACACTGTGGCAGCCTATAAGAACGTCGCATCTTTAATCTTATCAGTTTAGAAAGAAAAAGGTTTAGGAGGCATATGCACCAATAGAGCTAAGCAGATTCATAAGCCCACACAAACATGTGAAGCGCTGTGTTTAGTGCACCGGTTTATTGATTCCATTTCCTGGAAGTGTTGCTTCTCTGGTTTTAACTATAAACACTTCATGGTCTCATTGAGATTCATGGCAGGTCATTGATTGCAGATGTCACGGTTTGCGCATCACGATGCTAAACACGTTTAAAGTGAAAGTGTACATACTATAGATAGATGAGGGGTAAACAGACGCACAGGCGTGGCTGTTAACAGGTAAATAGCACTATTTATATCGCAGGTCTCAAATAGGGTTTAATATCCATGCATGCACAATAGATATATAAATTATAAACCTAAAGCTGTTTATGAAACATATCATGACGCTTAAAATGAGATGTCACTTCAACTGTGTCATTTTCTCCTACATACAAAACACACCTATGCGTCAGCTGAACGTTCAAGTCTTCCCTTCCCAAATAAAAAGGGACTTGACTCGTATAATCTCTCCATATTTTTTGGAGTGTCAGTCAGGCAATTTTCATTTCTCCCTTTCCCCGCGTCTCAGCCCATTTTCCTTTTCAAGGCGGGTGCCAGCCTCCGTCGCATGGCAAAAAGCTGACATCAAAGTGATCCCGTCTAATCACACATCAGGGAAATCGTACTCCTGCTGGATGTTTCGCTGTGTTTTCAACAAGAAGCCAGAGAGTTTTGGGGTTGTTACTGATGCGAGAAGTTTTAAATGAGTCTGTTTTTTTCTTCTGTTTTTCCCGCTATCTTGTTTGTTTGTGTCACCTAGAATCAGATGAGCATCACAGTTACAACATAATAAGGAGAATTGTCAGACAGAGGCTTCCTCCAGGTCATGTTATAACTACCGGTAGCTCCTCTAACCTTTAAGCTGCTGTGTGTGAACCCATGACCTCGTGGATATTTAGTGACCTTCTACGGTTGCTGATGTGTCGTGACACCTTTAAGGTGTGTCTACACATGTGTGTGGCTGCAGCTAGTTGTTGTTATTTATAGTGCGGCTATATCTGTGTGTGCATGCATGTGCGCTGACATGTTACCTGACATGCCGGCTGCCTTACTGGAGGGGCTAAACAGCGTCCATGCCATGTTTGCTAAGCTAATTAGAGTGTCCACCAGCGATTTGGCGAGTTTTGAGTGCGTTTGTCTGGTGTGTTGTATTTAATTGGAATATCCACCAGTGCACATTTGCGTGTCTTTGTATGTTGTTTCTAATTGGAATATCCTCTGGAGTGTGTGGCAGCTGGCTGGCTAACGGAGAGAGCAGAAGAGAGGGAGGAGAGAGAGGAGTAAACAGGTAATGATGTGACTGGCTGATGGGGCTTTAATGAGGAGAGCTCTACCAAGGGCATAGGTTTGGTTTCAGCAAGAGGGGAGGGGAATGGAGCTAAACTGAAGATAGCTGGAGATTAGATGACACCACGGCTCACGTTATGATTAACTTAGCCATCAAATGAATGGCCATCATGCTCAGCCTAATCATTCTTCAATATTAGTAGTAGCATACGGGTTCAAATGAATTTGTGTATAATTAACGCTGCGCTGTAATGAAACACAATAATCAAGCTCATAATCAATCTTGGATCGTGAATGGGACTGAGGTTGAGATGAGGCTGCAGCTGCGATGCTCACTATGTGATGACCAGGTGTGCTTCATTTTAGAGTAGCTGCGAGAGAAAGCATCTCTGTGGGAGCGTTTTAAACCTGTGCCTGGAGAAAAGAAAATCTTTAATTGCAGGTCAGATTGCTAGTATCTTTCCAAACATTTCAGCCACATTTCAAGGTCTACGTTTGCAGATGGAGTCTGCTCAGAGTTAATCAATGTAGGTTGTTGGTCATCTTTGGCCGCTATGAATGTTCATGTAAAAGGCTCCACTGCAGGGTTGGTGGCATAATCCCCTGCTCCTGCTGTTCACAAATCAAAACGCCCCCTATTGTACTTATTTTTTAACAGGCTAATTAAAGTCTCACATGTCCCTAGAATGTAGATTTCAAGTTTTAGCTCAAAATACCACTTCGATCATTCACTTTGTCCTTGCTTTTAGGTCTGCTCCAAACATGCTGCTTTACTCTGTGTCATGGTTACCGCAGCAAAGACGAGACTAGCGAACCAATACGGCTTGTAACGAACACGCAGTTCAGCCACTAACATATAAATTAGCCGATAGCTGTCTTCTCCACTTACGATGTCTCCACGAACTGAAAACCTGGGTCGAGCCATTCACACATGCTATTTTGGAAACAAAAGGATGGTCTTTACTCATGATGTCAGTCTATAGCTCGCTAGAGACACGTACTGTAATTGCGTTCAAGGCTGATAAAGAAGTTATCCATAATATGTCTCTTTCGAATAAAACACAATAGTGTGTGTGTGCCAGCACCTTGGCTGATGTGAGACTTTGTGTAAATGCGGCAAATAAAAAAAAAAAGTCTTTCTTTTTGTTAAGTTTTTGCATTGTTAATATCCTTCTACTGACGCCTGGTCAATGACCGTTACCCTTTTTTTTTTTTTGTGACCAGTTATGGTCTGGTGGTTTCAGACATCTCATCTTTTCCGTTTCTGGAGTTTAGTTTTCTCCACAGCTGTGCACTGTTGCCTCACACAACTGAAATTGCCCTTTTTTGTCCTTTTTATTTATTTATGTGTTTTTGTTCTCTGGTTCAGGATGTACCAACTGAGAACTTCTTGTGTTACTGAAAGTGAGCCGCGTGAAATATTTAAGAAATACTCCCAAGGGTTAATACTTTCTATGCTCTCTTAGTACCGTGAATTTAGAATTACTTGACGTTGTTTGATTACACAGAAATGCTGACCTTCTGTCATACCCTAATTGCTTTCCTCCCTTACTTCTGTGTCCCGTTCGTGTTCTTACATTAGTTTAGTCCTCTTCTCACATGCTTCTATTCCATTATTTCTACTCCCCCTCCCCCTCGTAAGGTCTGTCCTTTCATTCCTTCCCATTGCTCACATCGTGTTCCTCACACTCCTCTGAATACTCAACAGGGCCATGAGTCACAGTGGGCAGAAAAAAAAGGAATAATAGGGGAAAAAAAATGCAAAGAGGGAGAGATAACAATTGAAAGGGAACGTTCCGATGAGAGAGGGACGGTGAGACACAGAATAACAATGCGAGAGATAAATCAAGAAAGAATAGGAGAGAGGGATTCTTAACCATCACCGACCGGGGGAAGTATTGTTTTGAAATAGGTCATGCTACCATGCAGAGGATGCCGGCTCCAGACAGCTTCTACCGCACCCTGCAGGAATGCGAAAGGTTGTGTGTGTGTTGTGTGAATGTGCATGTGTGCGTCCTTCTGCCTCTCTCTGCTTATTGTAAAGCCCTAACCACAGGGTACATCCTCTCCCCAGCTACCTCTCCCCGTGTGTTGGTGCCACATCATTCCTTCGCCTCACTCCGTGGACAGAAGGGCCATCTTTCTTTTCCCTTTTCCCCGTCTTTCTCTTTATGCATTTGTCTCTTCGTGTCCCCCAGTGAGCCACATCTCCTGTTCTCCAGATGTCTTAAATATGGTCAACTTGTTATCTCCTGCCTCCAACAGAGAAAGCAGCAAATATCCCGCTTCTACCCACAAACCCGCTCACCGTATGTGTGCTTGTGTGTGTCTTTTTTTCACAGCAGGTGTGTTTGTTCTTGAGTAATTATGTGTTTCGCCAGATGCTTGCACAGTGATATATTTGAGTGAGTTTTTTGTTCATTTATTATGCTTGTATACCAATTTGCTGAGATTTAAAACATGTGTTAGTGCAGTATAAGCATTTCTTGTCGACCCAAAAGAAGTTATAAAGTCTGTTATAAATTTTTATGGGACCCCGAGGCTGAGAATACTTTGTTCTACATTAATAGCTATAGGTATGCTGTACAGCGCAAAACCAGGTTAGAAACAAGGTGAATTATTATTGTAATAAACAGACACGGCTGCATCTTCTGAACAGTATGAATATATAGTATGCACTTTGTGTCTCTCAAGGCCTCTCACATGGTCTCTCAGATACGGTCTCCATGTCTTTGTCGCGCACACACACTGCATTTTATTCTCAGGAGTACACAGGGAACACACACAATCTATCTCGCTGCCTCACGAATCCATCTCTGACTTCCACTACACACACAAACGCTGCGTCGCGGCTCAACGTCCAAAGACAGATTTATAGCCTTGACTGTGGTCCCGGTGGAGGACCGGTGACTGCCCGGACCCTTACCAGGAGTAACCGTCGGTGATCAATCCACAGTAATCGGAAGAGGTTGGGGGAGACAGAGGGCTCGAAGGGTGGGAACAGCACTGATTAAAGGACAGGTAGAGCAGGATATAGAAAAGGTGGCAAACGTCACACAGTGACAACAAAGCTGTGACGCAAAATGCTGTAAAGAAAGAATGAATCAGAGCGTGGGAGTGCAGAGTGAGAGCGACATTATAGACGATAGACTCCAAAGCGTGTGCAATTGACACAACTATCAAAACACTAATGATGGAGGAAGAGATGCAAGCTATTATTATAGAGAGAGAGAGATGAATGACGATTAAAGATGCGATGAAACACAGCAAATCTGGTTCACAAAGAAAGAGCGAAATGAAGGTTAAACAGAGACATGTCTGAAACAAAGTTGTGCAGTCGTAAGCGTTTAAACATCAAAACGGACTCTCTTTGTGACTCCTAAACTTGTGTCCCAGAGTTTACCATTTCATTTTTTTGCCATTTGTACTCTGATCAACGGCAGCTCTCTGAAATATCAATGCTTTAACATTGTTTACATTCACCATGATGCGGTGCATGGAGCTGACATTGACTGCGTTTATCCAGGCAATATTTCCACCGAGATTCCAACTGAACTCTTTGTATGGGTGCCTTTTTTTGACAAAGTGGTTCTGTCTACTGTGAAGTGTTGAATCTGCCAGAAATGAAAATTTTACAGAAGATTATGCCCCAACTGTATTGACAGCATTAAATTAATTCAGCAGAAAAAAAGATGACCAACGGCACTGCCCACAACGATTCCAGCTTCATTAATCTTTTGAAACACTTGTTTGGACAACAAACGAGGGCAAAATGAGCTGTAACGATGTATTTATTCCACCCAGAGAGAAACGCTCGGATCAAGTGTTTACATGGTTACTAGGCACTAATACTCTCCCACTGAACAAATTATTAACCCCTCTCAACACAACACAACACAAGAGTTTCTTCCAATCAGGGCCATTTTATTCTTATTGAGGTGATTACATGAAGAATTTTTCTTCTGATTGAGCTATTATTCTGATTATTAGCAGAATACTAAATATAGCAGCTGTGTGACACAGGCCTTGTAACAGTCCACATTTACAGTGTTCATTTTTGTGTAGTTAATAGGTAACTGTTTAAAAAGGCAATTTCTTAACTTATATTTCCATAAATCTAAGCATAAAGCATCCAACCGCTGTTAGCGAATTGAGTCATCTCAGCTGTTTCGAAGGTGAATAAGCGGTGCGACAGTAAACATTTAAAGTATTTCATATAGCATTAATGAAACCTACTGTATGTGAGTATTTAAATAAAAACATACAGAGGTAAGGAATGTCAAGGCAAATGCAGATACCGTATGAGAGCAGATGTGTTGCTTATTTTATCACTGACTAACAGTGATAAAGGAAGCAAAAGCTCAGCAATGATATATATCAACGTGGGTGCAGATTGTGTTAACATGACAGATAGGTAAAATAATCCTTGTCCTATTTGCACAGTTTAAAGTGTTGATCACACAACCTCATTGGTTTAGATTTCAGAGCAACCTTGGCATGGCTCAAATAGGAAAAACACCACCTTCAAAATACAAACTTCCTTAGTATCAGCTGAAATAACATAACATATTGAGTTTTAGTTTTAAAGGCAAGATAAAATACCTGGATGCATTCACACATTCTCACCAATACGTTTATAACTCCTGCAGCAACAATGCATTGGGATCAACCGAACAATGCCCCCCCCACCCCCACCCCTCACCTCCTGCTGGATTTATTCTGACAGAATTTACCAGTCCTTGGGGTGATTATCTTCAGCAGGCTGCGTGTGCAAAAAAAAAAAAAAAAAGTAAAATCTTTCATTTATTTTAGAAGGAATGGGTTTTGCAATCTTTTCTGGTGGGATTTGGTCGTTTGGCTTAGAATGGAGAGAGAGATAGACAGCAAGTGTCAGATCCTGACATCAAACAGTGAGATGCTGAGGGATCGGAGGAGAGGGGGGGTCGACCCATGGGGGCCCTCACACAGAGACTCTCGCAGTCACACATGCACTTACACATTCATGCTCTACTTTCACAAACACATGCAGTTAGTACACTAACCAGAATCCATGCACACCCAAATACCTACCTCTGGGGAGCAATAGAAAAAGGGAAAGAACATTTTAAATCTAAACTTCCCGACAAAATTCTCTTTTCAGGTCTAACAGTCATCACCATTATGTCTGTTTTTTATGAATTATGCAGTTTATTATGTTTCTAATGTCCTACTTGCAATATTGTTGTCATTTCCTCATTCCTACACACACAGTCTGCAGAGAGACAAACCAGTAATGTGTACTGGCATTCTCTGTTTGGTCCCAGTGAATACACTTTAAAAAACCTATTTCAGATTATTGTTACAGTCTATTGGCATAACCCGAGTCATAAAAAAATATGAAAGGTGTTTCAAATAAACAATGTAGTATGAATTAACCGCAGGGATAACAATTTAGGCAAAACTGAAACATTAAAAAAATAAATAAATGAAGCCATTGTCGATGCCCCAATTAAATTAGTGCTGATTCCAGGAGAAATTCAAAGTTTGTAGCCTTGTAAGCTGTTACGGTGCAGATGCCATATTCTGGCATCCAGCTGCTGGCATTGGATGGGAAATACTTGGCTTAAGAATTCTGGAGATCACTTGGAATAAATTCTGCAGGAGCCATTCAGGTGTGAATTGGGAATAAAAAAGCCGGGTCAACAAAAAGTTGTGGGTTAGTGTGAGGTACCTTAAGATAAATTGAACCTTCATTTTGCTGAGAAAGCCTTTTTGAGCCACTGGAAGAAAGGTCATGCTGTTTGTAGCACACACACAAAACACTGATTAGCCGCATTCACCTGTGTGAGCATTTATTTAAATATAGTGTGTGGTTACAGTCTATTGCATTAAATGTAAGCCTTTTAGTTGATAATTATATGTGGTATTTTTCCAGTATCTTATACAGCTGCGGCCAAAGGTTTCGAGAATGACACAAGTATTGGTTTTCGCAAAGTTTGCTGCTTCAGTGTTTTTAGATCTTTTTGTCAGATGTTACTATGGTATACTGAAGTATAATTACAAGCATTTCATAAGTGTCAAAGGCTTTTATTGACAATTACATTAGGTTCATGCAAAGAGTCAATATTTGCAGTGTTGACCCTTCTTTTTCAAGACCTCTGCAATTCGCCCCGGCATGCTGTCAGTTAACCTCTGGCTGCCCATTTTTGCATAATCAATGCTTGGAGTTTGCCAGAAATTGTCGGTTTTTGTTTGCCCACCCGCCTCTTGAGGATTGACCACAAGTTCTCAATGGGATTAAGGTCTGGGGTGTTTGCCATGGACCCAAAGTTTCAATGTTTTGTTCCCCGACCCACTTAGTTATCACTTTTGCCTTATGGCAAGGTGTTCCATCATGCTGGAAAAGGCATTGTTCATCACCAAACTGTTCATGGATCGTTGGGAGAAGTTGCTCTCGGAGGATGTTTTGGTACCATTCTTTATTCATGGCTGTGTTCTTCGGCAAAATTGTGAGTGAGCCCATTCCCTCGGCTAAGAAGCAACCCCACGCATGAATGGTCTCAGGATGCTTTACTGTTGGCATGAGACAGGACTGATGGTAGCGCTCACTTTTTCTTCTCCGGACGAGCATTTCTCCAGATGCCCCAAACAATTGGAAAGGTGATTCATCAAAGAAAATGACACAGTCCAATCCCTGTGTCTTTTGCGGAATACCAGTCTGTCCCAGATGTTTTTTCTGGAGAAAAGTGGCTTCTTTGCTGCCCTTCTTGGCACCATGTCATCCTCCAAAAGTCTTCACCTTACTGTGCATGCAGATGCACTCACACCTGCCTGCTGCCATTCTTGAGCAAACTCTGACCTGGTGGTGCCCCGATCCCGCAGCTGAATCAACTGTAGGAGACGGTCCTGGTGCTTGCTGGACTTTGTTGGGCGCCCTGAAACCTTCTGCGCAACAATTGTGCTGTCCTTGAAGTTCTTGATGATCCGATAAATGGTCGATTTTGATGCCTCTTACGAGCAGTGATATCCTTGCCTGTGAAGCCCTTTTTGTGCAAAGCAATGATGACTGCACGTGTTACCTTGCAGGTAACCATGGTTAACTAGGAAGAACAATGATTTCAAGCACCACCCTCCTTTTAAAGCTTCCAGTCTGTCATTCTTACTCAATCAGCATGACGGAGTGATCTCCCTCCTTGTCCTTGTCAGCACTCTCATCTGAAATGATGTCGGCTGGTCCTTTTGTGGCAGGCCTGAAATGCAGTGGAAATGTTTTTCTTGGGATTAAGTTCATTTTCATGGAAAAGGGGGCCGTTTCAATTAATTGCAATTCATCTGATCACTCTTCATACCATTCTGGAGTATGCAAATTGGCATCACAGAAAATGAGGCAGCAGACTTTGTGAAAATTCTCATTCTCAAAACTTTTGGCCACGGCTGTAGATACAACAGATACAGATACTTGGAAGTGTCAGCAGGTCTTTGCTTAAAATAATGGTTGTTGCTAATATATTAGAAACCACCACAGCAATAATGTATGCTTTTACTGATTTCATGTCAGCTCAGCTCCCTCTGGCTCCTACATAACTCAAACCCTGAATAATAGGCTAATGCTGCGGAATATGTGAGGGTAATTTCATGGTTTATGCTATTAGATATATGTTAATTATAACTAATAACTAAGTGGGTGGCAAGTTGTATTGACGTCCCAGAAACCCTAAATCTGGGGTAAATCTACCATAACTGTGTTGTGGGCTGTCACACATTTTGTGAATGTCACAGTGAAGTTTACAAACCAAGGGCAGCAAGAGTGGCTGGATCTGTATGCAAACAAAATCACCTTCCTCACAAACCAGAGCGGAGCATATTCAAAGCTCTCATTGTACTGTGTTACCGAAATTAACATCAAAGTACAGGATTAATTGCTGTAGCCATCATTAGCAATGAGGACGCAACATGATGAAAACAGTAAGGAAACTTTTAAGGCAACAATATCTAGATAACTTTGTAAGGGGTTTGTAACACTGGTGTATAATTAGACAAGCTGAACTGTTCTAGGAGAAATAATATGAGACCCCTGGCATGTTCCCTTAAATAACATCAGACAATACAAAGGCCATTAACAACATCAGCCACTGAAACTGCAATATTAACATTCATGACAGAAGAGCAGAGTTTCACCTGCTCTAGATGTGACACACTTATTTTTTTCTGCAACCTGGACAGCACTCTGCTGACTGATGATGCTTCAAGTAAGACCTTGCTGGGGTTTTTAATTGGCTGGCGCTGTGCACAGCGGGGGCCACAGTCATGTCGGTTAGAAGAGATAGAGGAAGAGAAAGCAAGCCATTGACAACAGAACCACTCTCACAGTGTGTTTTATGATACAGCTTTAACATATAACTCAGAATTTGTCTGACTTTAGGACACTGGCTGAACCTCATACCGATTTGCAAGTCAATAAGAGCTAGACTAACAAGCTGTGGCAGAGCAAATACAGCTGTAACCTTATTTCATAAAATAGCCTGTGCTCTGCTGTGACACACGGACCCTGGACCAATATGGATTAGATGGAGAAAAATGTATCTAAGTACTGTTTTGTAGAAGGTAATGAGGCACTTGTGGACAACAGTGACCAGTGAGCTTGGGCCCAATTAAGCTGCGCTGACACAAAGTTAAGATATTATGGTGGAGAGTCCTGTGTCACAGCTATTTTTCATCATAGCTCCATGTTTCAAATATATGTGTGATAGGTGTGTGGGGAGAAGTGTAACTTTGGGATTTAACAAGCTGTGAATACAAAACATCTTGAGAGAGACTAAAGGCTGTAAAGGCGTTGTTCCTCACATAAGACCTTAACAAAAAACCCCTTCTCCGCTCGCCTTTTAGTTGTTTTTGAGTGAAAATGGATGACTAAATGATAGCCTAAATAGCTGAAACGTGGTGGTTTGAGGTGAACACTCAGTGTACATGGTGTAACCTTTGTCCAGTTGTGACTTTCCACTGTGGCCACAAACTGATAGTTATGAAGAGATTCACCAGAACTGTTAGTCCTTGGGGAATAAATCTGTGTAAGGTAGCTGGATACAATCAGAACTGTGGGTACACATGTAGTACATTATATCGACTGAATATATTCCTTAATGTTTTTGTGATGCCTTGAACTGAAACGCTAACAGAAAGCAAAGGTTGCGACAGGCTAAGCATGATATCCCAGACATCCCTGTCCATTTTCCCTCATGAGGAATCCTCCAGCATTACCAGGCCAGATAGGTTGTCTACCCCGTTCCCTCCTGGCTGCGCACTTTAGGAGGCATTTTCGCCACCACATCAACTGGCGCTTTTCGACATGGAGGAGCAGTGACTTTACCTGAGCTCCCTCCAGATACTTGAGCTCCTCATGCTGTCTCTAAGGCCCAGTCGCCCTAAGCAGGAAACTCATATTGGCGGCTTATATTTAGCTGTTCTTTCGGCTACTACCCAAAGTTCATGACCAAAGGTGAAGGTTGGAGCATAGCCTAATCAGGAGCATTGCCTCATAGCTCAATTCCTTCTTCACCACGTTTTGGTACAACGTCTGCATCTCTATATGATTGTATTTCCAAGCAACTTATGTATATGGAAGTTCCTTTCAGTGCAATGGATTTGCAGTATATTTGGTGAGTGCCAGCCATCTAACACAGCATCATCAGCTTGACTTACTTTGAAGTGAGGTGATTTCTTAAGATTTCTTTGTGACTTGGTCTACCCACTCAACACAAACCCCCATGAACAAGAATGCGCCCCAATGGACAACAGAAAGTTAGGAAACTCTCTTGCTATGTACGCACCCTCATTATAAAGGAAAGGACTATTATTTCTGGGTAATAATTCACATGATGCATAGGTAGTCAAATTCATCTTAAGATGAGCCCATGTCATTCAAAATTTAGCAGAACCTTTACTGAGCCCGTGTTAAGGGATTAAACGCAACTCTAAATATAGAAAAGTCCTTTGGCATGTCTACGTGAAGAACTTATTTCTAGAAACTTGTTGGCCCAGGTAGTCACAACGATAGCTCCCAAACTTCCTTCTAATATGTTCATATCATACCATTTACCCCCCTTGAATTTTGCTTGCGAAATTGCCAGTAGTTAACAAAACAGAAGATGTTTGACTTTGTCACTACAAGAATATGTACCGATGATAAAAATGCTTTTCTAAATTTTGGTGTGACCAGACCTATAGAATAAATATGTTTTCAAAATTCATAATTCTGGTGCAACTGTTGAGCCATAATACAGTCAATAAATATATAGGCTAAATTTGTGTAGTGTGTTAAACTGCTGGACATGGGTGAGCTTACTGAGACAAATCAGAAAAGAAAGGTCTCTTCTTGAGAAGTGGCAAAAACAGCTCTGCGATGTCTGCTGTCATTATATTAAATAAATAAATAAAAACAGAATCTCTTCACCCTCCCATGGCTCAAGTGATTAAAATGATGAGTGGTCCCATGGCGCGAGCAGAGAGAAATGGGAGGTGTCAATTAGGTACACAGAGAAGCACAGGCTGATATACCTCAGAGGTTTTGACACTAAATGGGTATTGTGAAGTTAGTTTAGGACCTTTAGGCAATTTGGGTAGTCACCATGCTCACAAAAATATTAGCCTCGGACAGGCACCCATCAAGGACACCTTATAACTCATTATCAACATGCACACACTGTAGCTTGTTAAATGATGCCGGGCTGGGATGAGGAGAAGAGGAGATGACAGGGAGACAGTCTACTGAACATGGGACAAAGTTTTAGAAGCCTTCATGAGAAGAGAGTAAAAGGCAGCTCTAATGAAGGAAAGAAAAAAAAGAAATGATGATGAGGACAGAGGAAAACATTCCACAGAGGCATACAAGGGGCTTTGTGCAGCTTATCATTAGAGATTGTGTACGCAGGAGTGAGGGAATGGCAACGGGAATGATGAAAAGATAGAAAACTAGAAAGACGTCTGCTTGTAGCCTTTTTCCTCTTGCCCATCTTTCTCTGTGACCGTTCACTGACTCAAGACAAAAATGCAAAGTAGCCCGTAGTCATTTATCACAAATGAGAGCTCAGAGACGGGAGCGGAATGGAGTGATGTCTTGGCAAGAGATCTCGGTGACAGCAGAAAGTTGAACTTGAGTACAGCTTCAAGCAAATGCAAGCTACAGCGTTGTACAGTGTCTTTCCACTTTGAGATGCCTTTTTTTTTTTTTTTTTTTAGTGCCAAACAATAATTTTCATCCGATCAATCCACAGTATATTAGAAAACATTATCTTAGAAAGTGTTCCTTTGTGGTAGAAAATGTGTGAACAAAGTTTTCCTGGTCAAATATAGAGTAATTAGATTCACACTTTCATCAATTACATGCTTTGACAGTAACAGGGTTATGCTTCTAATACACTCAGCTATGCCAGTGGGTGATAACAGGCCGCCATAAAAACTCAGTGCTGTGATGGAGCTGTGTGTGTGTTTGTGTTCATTTTAACATGTGTGAAGATTTACATTCAATCACACGCAGCCTGCCCACAGCAAAGACGTAGGACTTTGTTCCTTAGTTCAGTCACTCTCTGCTTCTGTGTTGCTTCTTCATTGCTTCTGTTTCTCTTCGTCACTCTTTCTCATCATTTGAGCCAGTTGTTCCCTCATATGTTTGTTCCTTTGTTGTTCTGTGTGTTTTCTATCATTCACTCTCTCATAATGTCTTTCATGTTCACTTCATATCTTTCTATTTTTATCTCCGTCTGTCTGTCTCTGTTGGCATATTGCTGGCCAGAGCTCTGTGATTTCACCATCGTCTCCACCCTTTGTGGAATCAAAGGAGTTGCATTATCACAGATTCAGAGTAATTACTAAGAATGTCTCATGTCTTCATTCATCAAACATGAGAAGCCAGGGGTTTTGCGTGCGTTTCTGTTCTTACGATGGATGCATCCGTCAAATCCGTACGAACCCTTGCTTATCTGTGTCTGCGCATACACCCACTCCCGCCGCCTCAAGTATTAAACATTTTGCTGCGTCATGTCTCAGTCTGACTCAGGAAATACTGGTTTGTAAGAAGTGATTAAACTACATCACTGACTCACTGTGAGTCATTTCTTGGAAGTGAATTTATATGCCCTCAAAGCAAAACTCGGCGGCTGGTGAAAATGGATGGAGAGTGCACGAGAGGTGCTGAGGAAAGCCTCGTGTGAAGTCGCCATATGTCTCTTCCTTCTGTGTATGTCGATGAGCGGAAATTAAAGTGTCTGCAAAAGACACATGCCTATTTTTTTTTAAAGGGGACATGTTGTCCTTTTCCTTATTTTCTGTTCATCGTGGATTTCTTTACGCAGTCATCTGCTCCTTATTGAAAAGATATGTACATATTCTTGCAAAACAGGCCTATAATGCGCATGTAACATACAAATAAGCACCTTTCGGTCGCAAATAAGTTGTGCTGTAATCTTTATTTCTGCGGATGTTCATGCTGTTCACTCATACAATGAATCGTAATCGTATTTGAACGTATTCTGGTGCCATTTACAATCAAGGACAAAAGGTTGTCTTAAGAAAGATTAAAAATCAGTGAGTTGCTGTATGTGTGCCAAAACCTTTTGAGTTCCCTAAACATTTACTGAAAGAAATCCTTTTGCCATGCTGATAGTGGGCTTTGAGCGTTGGGCGCCATTGATTGAACAGAGGGCGTTGACGACAGGAAGAGCTAGCTTTGCCCATACACCAGCAATATTTTAATGGTCTGCTTGTTCCTGTGGCGCGTGGGGAATATACAAGAGGATAACCTAGGCAACCAGAGCCTCGAATGTCAATGGACCACCAGCTACAAGACCAATGAGCAAATTGGTTTGTATGTATAGAGGGCTTATAGTTTTCGTTCGGCACAATGGAAAGTTAAGCTAACACTTCCCTAAAGCCTTCTAATCAGAAGAAAGTGGAAGGAGTCGTTAAAGAGCCGGGAGCTAATATTGGCCACGAGCATAAGGCCCCTTTAATTTGCCTCTGATGTAGTCTTTATAAATATGTTCAGTTTCAGAATCTCATTTTTATTGTACTGCCTAGCCAACTCATGAGGGCCATTTACACTAAGTGTCATGCTTCAGCTATGGTATTGGTCGCCTGTGAAAAGAAGATTGCTCTCTTTACACCCACGGATGTTCGGTTGAACTATTAAACTGCCCGTCTGTCGAGATCAGCCAGGAATTGCATTCTTATACAAATATTAGAGACTTACTGTACATTCAGTGCTGTTCACACATTGATGAGGAAGGACGGTGCAAGAACCTTGATAGCTATCCATCCATCCATCCATCCATCCATCCATCCATTGCGCCAGTCAACACAGTAATAAGGTCTGGGTTGAATAAAATGGGCCTATGCTTTTAAGCACTAATTGAAAAATAACAAGCTGTCCAGTAGACAAAGGTCCTTAGAGGAGCGATTTTCTCATGAACACAAAATAAAATGAGTCATGAGATGAAAATGTAATTAGTTCTTTGTTGACAAACTTCTTCCCTGACTCTGCTCGCGTGTCAAACACACATCCACCTTCTTTCTACCTCTCTCTACCTTCCTCTTTCTGTATATCTTCCCATCACGGACCAGAAAGTAGACATGTTTTAAACCTCAAAGCAGCACACTGAATACAGCCATCCACAGTTAATCAGCTGCTCTCTGAGTGTGACTTGGGGATAGAGCGCTCTTCCGCCGCACACGTTTCTCAACATTATCAGCTGTGCACAGCGAGGTGGAGGATGACAGTTTAAATCTTCAGTTTGTGTGTAAATAACAGCAGGAAGTCACAACTTTGGACCAAAGGCTAGATGTAATGGAAGCGGCTATCAGCAGACTTACTGCTGTTTTGATAAGAGCAAGTTCACAGCTTAAGGGAATGGCTCCCTTTCTGTATTTCATTTTTTACTCTCTCATTCATTTTCTGTTTCAATCTTCTTTTTTTTTTTCCTTCATCTGTTTCATTCCCGTCTCCCAGTGAAAACATGTTTTTCTGTCTCCATCTGTTCCTCTCTGATATAGTGAATAACTGATCCCTGTATCAGTACAATTCAATTATGTGCAATTTGTTGGCAGGAAGTATAAAAAAGAAACAATATGGCAAAATACAAAAAAAATGTGCCAATTTCCTCTTGCAAATTTCCCTCATGATGTTTTTCCTCTTTCCTAATTGATGATGCCTGACACTAACATTCAGTCTGCTTTAGAGCTTAGTGTTATTTGTGTGTGATTGCAGCTGTCAAAACCTGTGAGAGAGCTGCAGGCAGGGCTTTTTACCTTTGGTCCCAACACTCTGTGATGTTGTGATAGGAAGGTCAACCATAAAAAAATATATATATATATTTTCCATTTTTAGTTATTTTCCCCATCACATTCAATAATGTGAATTCAGGTTTGTCTTGAAATGTGCAAGATTTCTGGTTGTTGCCTCCAGTTCATCGGCCATTCACTACCCTTCCCCTCTGGCTACTGTCAGTGTTATCAACATGCACCTTCAGGCAGGTGTGTGTGTTCTTCTTCTCCTATATCTGCGAGGACCAATTTGAGTTTGGGACCCTTGAGATTTGGGTTGTTTTGGGGAAGTGATGACGAATCAGTTTGAGGAAAATCCAGTAGAATTTGGTCCTGATTTGGGACCTGGATGATGTCATCTCTGAGCGCCGCGCGCACCTGCGACGTTCGGCTTGTTTACCTGTAATTTGCTATTGCTACTTCTTTGCAACATGGCTGAATATTGTTTCCGATTCTGAGGTTGTGGACGAACCATAGCAGTGGCAAATTACAGGTAAACAAGCCGACCGTCTCCGGTGTGTGTGGCGCTCATAGATGACATCATCCAGGTCAGAAGACATCATCCGGAGTCTGTAGGTCAATCTACAGACCCCAGATGATGATAACAGGCAATTCCGGACTCAACGGGGAAAAGCACTAGCGTACAATACCAAAATATTGGTGAAATGAACGAGTTTCGCGGCAGATAATGCGTTACTTAGAGGCTGCGTTTCAGTGCCCCATTCACTCCCACTATATGGATATACGCAGATCTAAATATCTCCAGAACAAATTACACAAAAGTTATATGGGTGAGTAAACGATCGTATTTTATGCCAGGTTGTAAAAAACAGTAGTTCCCCTTTAAGTATTAGTTACTTAGATTTTTTTCTGTCTTTGTTGAATTGCTAATTGCCAAATAACAGTTTTTGACGTCCAAGTCACAAAGCCTGGTCATTTTGTGGAAAAATGACCATTTGCTAAACTATAACAGATGTTTTTCTGTTCCAGGGTAACAGTCACAGCAGGGCAGCTCAGGGCCAGTACTATTAAATGAAAAGCCTGAGGTCATGTTCCTGTTATTTTTTGTAATGTCTATCCTTTTGCTCTAAGAGGCATACTTAGAGCATTTCCAGCGTACAGTGAATTCTGATTTAATATCCAAAGAAAGTTTTCATTTTTTTTCCCCGATATACTTTATACCAGACAAAATCTGAATGACTCCGTGCCTGAACCCTTTGCTTCCATTACCTTATTTAGTAGTGGCATTGTTTAGTAGTATCCCTTTATCTATTTGAAAATAAAATACGATGCCACGACTCCATCTGGTTTCACTCATCTTGGTGAATTTAGTGGTAGGACATAGTGTCATAGACTATTTTTCTATGCTGTCCAGGGAACTCTGTGTTTGCATCATATGTCGATCTACTATATCAGTCACTGTCATTGGTCGTCGCCTCCTCAATGATTCGTTCGTCTTGGTACCTGCTCACTCGTCAGTACAACCCACTGAATTTCATTAACATTCGTGGCCTCTTGGTGCCGTAGCGCTGCTTGTCTCGTCATGTGTGTACGCCTCTTTGTTGTTGAAGATATCTCTGTGGTTTTTAGATCCTGGCTGTGTGTCAGTGCAGCTTTACTTTCTCACTGCTCTCCCTCCTGCTTCTTGTCAAGCTGTAGTTACCAGCACTATCTCATTCAGTGCATCTGTGCACTTTTTGACAGTGTTGGCTACTGTGGTTTCACTCTCTCTTTCTCACTCCATCAGTATCTCCTCGAGTCACATTCTTCTTCTCACTTGCCGCATCCCTAAACATCAATTTTGGTGTCATGTTTTGTCCCTCCCTCCCTCCCTCCCTTCTCTTTGGATGACTCTATTATTTTTCTTTCACGGTTTTCTCCTTCCATTTCTGCCATACTTTCCCATTACCCTCCTTCCTCTTCTTAATATGCTGTATACTGCAGACAGTGCTGGTCTGATAAGCCCCGTGAGAGCTTGTCAGCTGTGTCAGGGGTGTGGGTGAAGCCTGTCATTACATCTGGCCTCCTCCAAACTACTCTCTGAAACTCACTGAGGACCTGAGGACTCGGTCCACTGCAGAGTCTGTGTTTGTGTGAATGTCTGCCTGACTGTTTCATTATAACTGTGCTTCAGCTTACTTGGCAGTATCGTTAGGATTTAATAGAATAGTCAAATTTAGTTGGGTGCGAATAACAGTTTTGGCTGTCTGCCACCAGCACTTGTCATCATATCTGTCTTTCTGTCCACTGTACCCTTTCACTAGTACCTGCCAGAGTTCACTCTGGATGACAATATCTGTCTGGCTGTCTGCTTGGCAATGCAACTTCAGCCACTCACCTGAATAAATACACACGGTTCTTAGAAGGGAACTGTAGTTGCACAACAGCTCAACCTGAAAAATAAAGTTTTGTTTCTCTAACACTTCACCCAAACCAAACTTTATCCAAACTCGTCAGGAAAACTCATCACAAAGTCAATCTAGTGTAATTTCAGTCTGCATAATTTTACCTGCTGCCAGAAGCAACGCTAATCTGGTGTTTACTAGAAAAAACTCAAAGAGTCTTACACAAGGAGATGAGCTCTACAGCACACGACCAATTAAGCGACTTCATTGGTGCCATTATTTCATATTGCGGTTTGATCTTCCTGCCTGTGTGTCACCGTAGCTGTCACTACACAAATTTCCGGCTAATCCCACCGGCGAAAGAGGATCCTTTACATCCTATTATCCCCTACATCTTATCTGAAGTGGGGAGCTTCTTCAGACGCATTCTGCAGCCTGACAATTAAGTATGTCGTCTTGAAATATGATGAATGACTCTCTCTCTCTATGTATATTTCTCTTTGTTTTCTTTTTAGATGTACATCCAAACTACCACTCTGACCATTTCTCTCAGCCTGTCTGCCTCTGTGTCTCTGGGGATGCTCTACATGCCTAAGGTCTACATCATCCTCTTCCACCCCGAGCAGAACGTACCCAAACGAAAACGCAGCTTCAAGGTGAGGTGGACTTGACTTTGTGCTGCTTGTATTTCTTTATCTTACAAATCCCTTTGACAGTTTGGCCTACGTTTAAAACAATTTAGTCTTAAACCAAAGAAATAAAACCTAACTTCAGCTGACTTATACCTTCCAGGCAATCGTGACAGCAGCCGCCATGTCTGGAAAACTGACCCAGAAGGGAGGGGACCGGCCAAACGGAGAGGTTAAAACTGAACTATGTGAGAGCATGGAGACCAACAGTGAGTAAGAGAACACTGAAGTTTTATAATTATACATATAAAACCGATTCATCAGTTATATTACACAGTTTTAACTGCATCACACGATCTTTAATAAGCATTTTCATTATAAAGTTGCACCACCAAGCTGTGATACATGCAGAGGGCTCAAAAATGATATCGAGGTGTCATAGCAGGAACATGAATCTATTTTTTGTTAAGAATAGGTTTAAAAAAAATCAATATATAGCTCAATTTAATTAAAAAACATACCAACCAGTACAACAAAATAACATTGTATTATGTATTTAATACACATGAACAACAATACGCCTTAGAGTTAGAAATATGAGTGAATGGAAATGTCTACGATGCACTCTAACAACAGTTCATGTGAGATTATTTAGATGCAATCAAATCATTTACTAACCACACAGCATGTGATTAATACACTTATATATGTTTTAACTGCATGCTGTGACCGAGTAGTCCCAGTCAAACTAACTAAATATGTTCCTGTGTATACATTGTGCTTGGCTACTGTTTGTATTCATCATCTTTTGCTTTTCTTTAATTTGAAAAAAAAAATTAATTTCACGCTTGACGTTTTGTTTTGCACGGCGACACCGCTGCAATAGTGACAGTTTTTAAACAGCACGGTGTGAAGCGCTGTAACAGCCACTTCTGAGCTCTATTTTGTGTCAAACCGGTTCCTCCTATGTCAGCAGTCTGCAGACGAGCGTGTGTGACGGGAGTGTGTGTGCGAATCTGCATGTGGTTACACGTGTTTTTTTGCATGAGTCCATATCAATCCATAAATGTAAATGGATTTTTGTGTCCGTTGTCGCACCTGTCAATCTCTCAGCGGTTGCGTGTGTGTGTCTCCGTCTGTAATCACATGACCGTATTTTACAGTCTAACAATGCTTAACCAGTCTGTGCAATAACACTGCGTGCTTCAGTCCTGCAAGGGCAAACTGGAGTTCTCTGTCAACATTTTATAAGCATCAGTGAAGGAAACAGTTCATAGTTCAGTTATTTAACAAAGGCCGCAATTTAATTTAGACACGTTACGAGGCAAGTTTAAGAGTCTGTGGTATTTTTTAGTGTTTATTATCCTGTTATAGCAGCAGTGTGAGACACAAAGACGAAATGAAATCCTCCTAACGGTGGTGCAGTCAGAGGCCTGCAGTGCTGCACGAACATTGACATTTACCATGTAATGCTCGAGGGGACACAAGACATCATGGGTTTGATCGAAAGCACCCCCAACTCAGGTGGACTGTGGACGCTACGTGACTGTCTCTGCCTGTATCTTTTCTCAACTGCTCTTTCCTCTTTGTCTCTTTTCCCTTCCATTTTTTATCTTTTTTCTTTCTTTTCATCCTCAACTTTATATTTCACCCCTGCACACTTTTCTTTCTTCTTCCTATTTCGCCCTTCCCGTCCTCACGCAGCTTCATCAACTAAGACGACATATGTCAGCTACAGTAATCATGCCATCTGAAGGGACCAAAGAAGGAGGGGATTGGACAGGAGAAAGGGGGCGTGTCGCGGGGCGGGGCCGAGTGAAAGAAAGAGCCGTCATTCGAAGCTGATTGGCTGAAGAACTGGCGGAGGGGACAGAGCGCCAAATGGAATCCAAGCATGAGACATTTTGTATTGTTCCCCATCAAACCACAGAGGTGGGACCACATAAACAGCCAGTCGGTGTGCCTGCTTTCCTGCTGCTCACAGCTCATTGGTCCTACCATGAACTTACCTGTTTAAAAAAAAAAAAGAAAAAAAAGAAACAACATGAAAAAAAAATGACATACCATAGGACACTGTGGTGGACAGAGTAACTATTAAAACCTACAAAAAAATATAAAAAAAAAAAAAAGAAATATTAAACAAAAAAACTCCGAAACCGTGTAGACATTATATCTAAAAGGGCAAAAGTGGGGCTGAAAAAGAGATTTAACAGATTACATTTTAAAAGATATTGAAAAAGAGAACTGTAAGAGAAAATCTATGAGACTCAAACATGTTTGTTGTTATTCTCTACTTGTAAGTATTTTTGTGGTCGTGACGATTTTTTCATTCTTGTCTCACCGTTGTCTGATGGATCGCCCTTGCATAATGAGATGAGTGTGTTTCCTCCTGCTGTCTTGGCTAACCGGGTTGTAGCCTTGGGTCGTGAACCTGTAAAATGCCATGGTTGAAGCATGCCAGTTTTTATACAAAAAGGAGATTTATTTATAATAAAGGAATGTTTTGCAAATGTGTAGAGTTGTTGTCATGCTTTTGGAAAACGTGGGTGACCTGTTGAGCAATTTGCAGGTATTGAAAACTGCAGGCGCAACTACAGTTTGACCATGAACAATTTATGTTAGCATAACTGAAGAAAAAAAATAACAATTCAGGAAGCGGCCATCTTTTCATTTTATGGTAAAATTTGAGTCCAATTTGTTCTGTTTGTTACATTTCTTTCAAAATGCTGTTAAGCCTCCTTTGCGTCATTGTGCAAGCCTGTCTCAGCGTTGATGGGAGAGAAAAGAGAGAGGGAAAGCTGACAGAGCAAAGTGGACAAAATTCCCCTCTCTGTACGCCTGCAACAACCATTTAGATGTCCAACCTTCAAAAATACGCGAGGACTAGCAAAGAAACCGTCAGCTGCATCAGTGAATCCATTCTTGTTGGAGAGGTACGATCGATGACGCTGAAGGTTAAGTGGAAGGAAAAATCGCACATTTTGCAGGACGACGGTGAGCACTACACATAAATGTCACAAGGAAAGGTGTGAAATTCTCTTGAGTGTGTGCAATTTCTTGTGAATTTGTTATTATTTTATCCTTTTCATAGCGCTGTTTCTTCCGAATGCTATAGAATTCTCCAGCGTTGATGTGTAAACAAAACAGTAAAGGTAGCCCTGACAGAAAAGGCCTTGTTCTACAAGCGTCAAGTGCAATTTCTGCAGCTTGCATCTTGTGTTCTTTTTGCTTTTTGCTAAATGTCAGACGTAGTTGAACAAAGCACAGAACTCCTACTAGCTTATTGCTCAGCGAAGATTTACAGCGACCCTATGCCCGGTGGAACTTGGCACAAACTCTACAAATATTTTTTAGAGCTGCATTTACTTTTTAGTTGTAGCACAACTGTTTTTGATGTTCATCCAAAGCCTCAAACGTTGAACTACAGGTGGAGCTACAGGTTGTATTACAATAAAGGAATTGCTATTAGGGTTCAGCTTCTGGAGACCATGAATAAAATGTAATCCATTAAATAGTTACCAAAGTGGTGAACAGACCAACAGAGCCACCCTAGAGTTGCACCACTAATATGACTTGTTGTATATATGCAATTCATTTTTTGTTATTAATTTTGTTAATTATACATATAAAAGTCCAACCTTGGTTGTTTAGCCAGTTATTTAAACAACAAATCCCTCTGCTCTTGCTATCATAGCAACTCTCTGTAGTTTCTAGAGTTTTTACATCACTCGTCGAATGTCTCTCTGGGAATTGTAAGACGTTCAAATTCTAAGCAGATGTCAATAACTCCTCCTGATAGGCGCAACTGTCGAGGGATCTCGGGCTGCATCATTTGACACTTGTTTGTCATCGCACATGCTAATCTGTCTGAGAGCCATCCAGTGTTTCCCGAAAGAAACCAGATGGTGGATGTTTTGACCCTGTCGTCGCTTTGTCAGTGAGTGATGCGGCTGCTTTGTGTACAGGATGGATTTTTGAGTGATTAATTAGCAGATAGTCAGACCTATCTCCACAGCACTCTGTCAGTGCTGTAGAGTAGTCTGGTTGCGTTATTATCGTTCTGGGTTTTGGGGGAAAAATGCTGTGGCTTGTGCATTCCTTGAAACTAATCACAGTTGTTTTGGGCAGTGGAGGAGGGGGGACTGTTGAGAGCATGGAGAGACAAGCACGTTTATTTAAATTGCTGAAGCCGTGCAAAAGAAAAATAAACAACAACTTTTACTGATAAAAAAGACATAAATAAGTTGTCAGTGTCCTGGAGGTGAAGCGTACTTTTTACCCTGAAGGAGTTTACTGAACTCATTAAATCCACAGACGTTGCTCGCTGTATGTGGCTCCTGCAGAAATATGTTTGTACCAAGTAGAGCGGATTGATACAGTACATGAAGAATGTCCCCGGCACATGATGCTGCTAGACTAAGAAGATGCAGCAAATAAACTCTGACTGATGATGGGCCTGCAGGAAAATGGATCTTGCAAGAACGTCCCTGATAGACGGCAAACATCTCCTTTGTAGCTCTCTGCAAGCATTCACTTGCAATTACCGAGGTCTGACTTATTGCAAGATCAAAAGCTTTGTCAGAACTTTTTCAAGGTGTAGCTTTGTAGCTTGGAGTTGTTGACTACGGCAACACGCGGGCTGGGGTAACGGGAGGAGAATGTGGCGTGAAACATGTGCCCGATGGCAGGCTTGCTCCCAACTGTGTACATCTGGTGAGTCATACTAATTAGCAGGGAACCAGACTGACAAAAATGTCAAAGCACTAATATTCAGGCAACCATGCAAAATAATAATAATTTAGGAATACTTTGTGACAACCTGGACAATAGAGTCTGGTGAAGGTGCTGCCTGATGTGACATTTTCAGCGGTCTAAACTCTCCAGTGATCCGATTTAATTTGAAGAAGTGACTGAAGCGGGTGCCCCACTCGTGTTTTATAACATGCAAATAATCTTATCTCTATGCAAATTTTAGAGTAGACATAAGTGAGACTTCTGGATGTTTTGGTGCTTTAGATGTGAGTACCTGCCTCCAGAGCCCACACTGTGAAGCACCGCTTGCCACAGGTGCAAGACGGCAAACAGAGCCGCCCATAGAGTGTGTGAGCACTGTGCAGAGAACGTGCAGGTTAATTATGGTGATGGGTTTTATAAATATAAGATTAAGAAAGGTAAGTATTTCTAAAAAAAACTGATTTGATATTTAAATTAACTGTACTAACAGACACAATGAACCATGCATAAATTGAGTGTACAGTCGTGAGTTTAAAGCATAGACTGTATAAAGATGGACGGTGGAACGCTTTGTTTGCACTTGAGTTTAATCTTATTAAAATATGTTCTCAAAACGTGTAGTTTTTATGAATACAACAAAATTAAATGACCTTTATATTTTAATGAATCAAGCACAATTTTATGACTGATAATTCAAGACATGATGGAACACACGGAGAATGAAATGTGGCCTTTTTTCTTCCATTGACCATGGCTTTGTATGATGGGCTTTTTAAAGGTGACCTGATTAGGCATTGTTCCAGTGGGACCTTGTTAAGTAAAAGAGCACCTAATGACCTTTCTTCCTTGGAGAAAGCAGTGACTCACTGCTCAGTCTGTAATTCTGAACAAAGAATTTAACAAGCCAGAGGAGGAAAACACAAACGGTTTCTATAATTTAATTCATAAAAAGGTTCTCATAATTCTTTTTCCTTCACATTTTTGCTTTGTTATAATTTTCATACACTATTCACTTTTAGTTCCGCTTCAACTCTGCTGTAGGCAGCACACAAAATGCTTTCCAGCAGAGACAATAATCCATGTTGTCTCAAGCCCACTAATTCAATTACAAATCTCAGACTGCTACCAGTGTGGCCAGTGGAACAGAAAACAGTGGGTGGCTGAAGAAAACTGCTATCTTTGCAGAATCGCACCTCTTCACACTCCAAAATGAGCGCGTTTAAGCGTGTGTGTTGTTTGTCTCTGTGTATGGAGGATTGAAGCCTCAGTGCATCAGCTTGCGGCTGTTACCATGGTATCCAGACCAGATGGAAGAGTCACTCAGAGGGTCCCGATCTGACTTGTATTTATCAAGCATCTCAGAATTACTGTTTGGAAGCCCACTGACAGTTAAACTGGGACTGGCATACTTAAGACTACCACAGAATTATTTAGTAAGATTTCTGCTGGCAGTCCCACTAAGCCATTGGCTCTTTTAACGTTATCCAAAAAAGGTTCAAAAAAGGGCAACTGGACTTGTAGATTTTTAGAGAAGACGTTTCACCACTCATCCGAGTAGCTTCTTCAGTTCTCGGGGACTGGTGGGAAGTCAGAGGTTTAAATAGGAACTCCTCCTGAAAAAACTTGCTTGTTATGCTAATAACCAGAAACTGGTGCAGCTCTTTTCCATTGACGACTGGGTACTTATCTGTTGTTGAGGGGGGACTGTTTTTGTCCCTGTCCTCTTCCCTATGAATGGTTCTCTAATGACTCTTGTCCGTCTGAGGCTCCAGTGTCAAGGTGTGAATGAGATTGAAACTTCTTGGGGACAGAAGTTAAAACTGTATTGTAAATAGATGGCAGATTAAATCTCAGTCCACCTCCTCTGTTTAGTGCAGGTTTTTCCAGTCTGACATGGATGGCTTCCTTTACTCCTCTTTCAAACCATCGGTCTTCTCTGGCTAAGATTTGGACGTTGCTATCTTCAAAGGAGTGTCCTTTGTCCTTCAGGTGTAGGTGGACCGCTGAATCATTTCCTGATGAGCTGGCTCTCCTGTGCTGGTACATGCGTTTATGGATGGGTTGTTTAGTTTCCCCAATGTATAAGTCTGTACACTCCTCACTGCACTGAACAGCGTACACCACATTACTCTGTTTCTGCCTGGGTGTTTTGTCTTTTGGGTGGACCAGTCTTTGCCTAAGTGTGTTTCCTGGTTTGAAATAAACTGGAATACGGTGATTTCTGAAAAATTCTCCTGAGTTTCTCGGACACTCCAGCCACGTAGGGGATGATGATGTTTTTCCTTTTGTTGCTCTCCTCCTCTCCGTCCTTTTTGGGGTATCTTTTTGAGCCTTTTGCAAAGGCCCAGTTGGGATATCCACATGTCTTAAGTGCCCGTTTAATGTGTTTTTGCTCCTTCTCCTTGCCATCCAGTCTTGTGGGTACAGTCTGTGCTCTGTGCTGGAGCGTTCTAATGACCACTAGTTTGTGTTCCAGGGGGTGATGGGAATCAAATAATAAGTGCTGATCAGTGTGGGTGGGTTTTCTATACACTTCAATGTTGAGGCTTCGGTCTTCTTCCACATGCACCAGACAGTCCAGGAAAGCCAGACTACCTCCGCTGATGTCCTCCCGAGTGATATACCATGACCTGGATGACTGAGAAACCTTCACAGTCTTTTAACATTGATTGGCATTACCATTTCATGACACACAAAATAGTGGTAGTAGTCTTGCCTCAGCAGTTCTGGTATGTCATCAATATAACCAAAACATAGAAGGTAAAGTTTGATGTCAGAAAAACTAAAATGTAAATTAAATAAATTGATACTGTGTTGATCCCACAAGGGGAAATTATCTCTATGCATTTTGACCCATCCAGTCGTTCACACAGTAGTGTATACAGTCAGAGCAGTGGGCTGCAGCCTCTCAGGATTGCGCCCGGTGAGCAATTTGGGGGTTAGATGCTTGCTCAGGGCACCTCAGCAATGAACATGGCGGGAGGTGAACCTGGGACCCCTCAGTCACAAGCTGCACCTCTAACCACTATGGCCTCCGCCGTTTCTGAAAAGGTCGGCAAACATATCACAAACTTTCGAGGCTGTGAATAGTTCACTACTGGAGATGGTAAATACAACCAAACCCAAGGCACCAAATGATCCATAAAGAACATTTGTAAGGGTAGATAAAGAAATATTATAGTTTATGTATGGTAGTGTAGAGATAGTTGTAGTATTATGAGTTCTGTAGTACAATACAGTTAGTCGGATGTGCTACAGTAGAGAAACAAAGCTTCTCACACTTCAACTTACTTGTTACTTGTTTTTGGAAAAGCTGAGAGGGACTCCTCTCTCAAACCACTTTAAATGCAAATTAGCATCACTTCACTATTAACCCAACACAACGTGTTCGCACAAATTCAAAGCTTAACAGGCCTGCAGTTCTTAGTTACAGTCGGTAAATTAGGATTGGACAGGTTAGTGGTCGGGGACAGGAAGTAACACTGACCCGCTTTTATCTGCCCGACTGGACTCTCAGGATGATCAGTATTTGGGTTTGACAGCATTTCTCTCCCTTCGTCTCCTCATTTAATAGCTGGGGCCCTTACAGATTTACAGTGTGACTCTCCTCTACATCCTAAACCTTGAACAACAAATAACCATGTCATCCTGGGGTTTAGAGGAATATTGTTTCTACATTAAATGTCTTTATTTATTCAGGTATGTTTTTACTTAATTTGGCCCGAGAAGAAGGGTATTTCTTTATCTCTTATATTTGTTTTCTCATTGCTAATAAGATTTACTGGAACTAGAGAGTCAAAATTAGATTTTCCACAGAATGACAATTCAAATTTTTCATTTCCAGCTCAGTAATATATTTAGTACAACACCGTGTGGGTATCTGTGTGTGCATACAGGTATGCACATTGATCTGAGTTATTGGCAGACGTAGAAACAAGTTTAATTTCAAAGCTTCCAGGTTCTTCTGCTGCAAACGCAAACTTTCTCTTCGCTGCTCAGCCCACACTGGTATCACAGTCATATACACACGGACAGACTTATCTACATAAATGTGTTTGTAGATATTTTTTTTTATCATTCTGTCCCTGAACAACGGCAGCGCTGAGACATGACATATTCAGGAACATCTGCACATACGCAAACACAGATTCCAAATTAAACAGAGAATAATTGGATATGCATTGTTCATCTTTGCCAATATCAGACTCTCTGCCTTTTATATTTCTAGTGCCCCATCTATTTCATAGTTCTCAATTTTCGCAGGTTGTCTTTTGGGACGCCAAAATGTATCAGTAGCCCCGTGGCAGTGTTGTGCTCGTTTCCAGTTATGAACATGTGCACAATTGTTTTTGTCAGTCCTCTGTGCATGCGCATAAACACACTCCGGTGAGGAAGCGGGACACCTGGGAGAGACGCCAACGACAGAAATGTCTCACCTGTCAATCAAGCGCTCCCCACACTGCTGTGGCGAGGAAGAGGAGGATGAAGAGAAATCTGAAACGCTTCCATCCTCTTAATGAGGAAGGCCTCCATTTGGGACTTAAGAGTGCTTAAGGAACGGAACAATGATTTGAGAGAGAAAACAAAGAAAGAAAAACAGTGAAAAACAGCATTTCTGTGTTTAAGGTTTCTCAGGCAGCATGCGAAACCTCCCAGCCGAGACTTTATCGTAATTAGCTCTGTCAGATGGCCTGTGCCAGGGGAAGCTATTACCTTAAATAGACTCACCAGTGATACGGACCCTGGTTCTTACAGATGTTTGCATGCCTGTTGAAGATACAGCTGGCTGGTGCCGGTATGGGCGCTGTTCCAGTTTTGTGAGTCTGCTTACTGATGCAGAATTGTAGATAAATTGGGAGTTCTCAATGAAACCAAACCTTGAACATGGCCTCACATGTTACACATGCTCCATTAAATGAAAATGTATATATATAAACACTCAAAGAAATATTTGCACAGCACACAGGAGATTGTTTGCAGAGGAACGACCAGTAAGTTCTGCAAAGATTTTAGCAGTGACTGGAACAAACTTATTTTTATACCCTAGAATAAGATGAAATGAGATCAGTCTGGTGTTGGTGAGTGTGACTGATAAAATTGGTGTGCGTGTGTCCCTGCTGGAACACAGCTATTTAGTATTGTTTTCCTTGGTGTCCTGTGGAATCTGTGTTAGTGGGGGCTTTTGGGTCCTATGGATTGAGGGGAGGGGCCTCTGTGGATCAGGCTTGTTCCAGTGCATCCCAAAGATCCTTGATCAGTTGGGAACTGGTCAATTTGGAGGCCAGGTCAACACCTTGTGCTGTTCTTCATGTTTTTGTGTGCATGATCCTTGCCGGCAATGGCTACTGCCATCAAGGAGTGTCAAAATTAAAGGCATGGCCACCTTCAGTGACAGTTATTTGTCCTCATAGGTCGCTTGCAGCCAGCTTGTGATTGTGATTTTTTTCGAATCCACCCAAAGTCAGGTGGAATCAGCCTCTGGCAAGATGGCTATAGCTGGTGCTACCCACATTAAATTTCAAAACCGCTCTTTAGGAATCCTATGGATGAGGTCATGATAAACTCCTCCACTGTGACTTGAAACTGTGTTTATGATTCTGTTTGGTTGACACCTTCAGTATTTAATGTGGAGATCTACAAGAATGAAGCAGACTAGCAGCTGTATTTCTTTGCAGAGAGAAAAATACAGACCAAATTCCCTCTGAGCCTGGGTACGTAAAGCATTTATTTTCAGGTATTGCTCCAGTCTTGCCACGTACTATATTGTCCAATTATATTTTTGAAATAGGGGGAGAAAAAAAAGCATGTGTAACGTGATTTTACAGTACAACGATTCAGCTCCCAGTCAGAATACATCCATCCAGCGAGGTGGTGCCTTCTACACAAAGATGAAAGACCTGCGAATGAGTAATGTGGCTAATAGAGGAGCAGGAGATAACACTATAATCCCATGTCCTTCCCTTTCGGTATCGTAACAGGACATCTGTCGCTGAGGGGCAGATTATCTGCGCGACTCTGAGGTCACATGTTGACAAGATTATGAGGTGCAAGGGTGACGAGTCTGCAGCTAACACCTATGGAAGCAGCTGCTGAGTTGACTCACAGCTGTTAATAGCCACTGTGCTGCCAGCATGGTGTTAGCATCTGGCATATGGCTTGGTAGAAGATAGCTACCCTAAATCTTGTGAAGAGAAGCAGAGGAAAGGGGGACTCTATTTTCAGAAATGGGAGAGGAAGGCGAGATGGGAGTTGTTTTTGAGAAAGGCATAACTGGAAAGAGGATAAAAGGTAGAGACTGGCATGATTACACGTGGAAGGGGTTTTAGTCTACAGCGATACATACATACATATATATATATATATATATATATATATATATATATATATTCTAAAACCATACATCTGCTACTTTGACCTACCTCTACTTAAAGCAGTCTGCATGTGGATTAATGCTCCCTGAAAGAGCTTGAAAATGAGGTGAGAGTACAGGAAAACTAGAGGAGAGGAAAGAACTCCTCCTGTTTTTTAGCTCGCTACATGGCCTCTGATTAGAGCTTGCTACATGTGGTTAACATCTGCTGTAGCATGTGGCTGTATAAATATTAGCTGGGAAACTAAGCTGTGAAGAGGGAACTGGAAAGGAGGAGCAGGTGTTTTTAGAGCTTAGTTCTGTTTCAGGCATTAACACCCGTGCATACAGTTTGAAAGTGTACACCGCTTGCGGCTTTAGCGCGTTATATCATTTATTATAATCTTGATGAAGCACCGCCTATTCCTGTACTTAGCCTTAACCTCTAAAGGTATAGACGCACCAAACCAACATCAAAGAGTTACTGGTGACGAAAAACATTTCTGCATGAAAATGTATCAACACATCAGCGGATTTTTATGCAAATGACCCAATATTAAATATCTGCGAGGTGCAAAAGTAAGTGCACTTCTAGGATTACACGTTAATGTCAAGGCCAAATTATAGTCTGTCTGTTCAAAAAAGTTTCCAATCAATGTAATGAGACTCAGGTGTTGTTCAGTTCGAAATGTATTGTTTTGCAATGGCCAAGTCAAAGTGTTGTCCTTTGAGCTTTATTTAATTTCCATTCTTTGCGTCTGTTTCTCTTCCCATTCGTTGGTTTGCTAAGCTGAACAACCAGTAATATCTGAACTGACTGACTGGTCCACAGGGGTCCGACTACTGCCACACTAAAACCTAGAAACTAGAGTGACCAAAACTAGAGCCACAGGTGCTCCCCAATGGCTTGGTGTGTCACAGGCCTAAAGTTTAAAATGTGTCGCCATGACATGTGGAATGTCCCTCAAGACATATGCTGGCCAGGGTCTAATTTACTCCGCCAGGGTCTTATGGCGCATTTTTGCGCGTTTCAAACTATGTTGTGCTTGCATTGGGTTATTGCCTATTGCTCCCGAAAGCATCCTCCAGACCCTTCACACACACCTGATCACCTGCTCTGTACTGAAATTAACCTGACGGACTAAACGGTTCGGAAAATCCACGTAGTGCGTGAAGCTATTTGTATTGTTCAACACAGCTGTAACCGCAGCAATTTAATACCCAGTGTTTGTGCTCTTGATTTTTTAGACCACGGAGATTTACAATTGTTTAAAGAGAGATGGTCAGAACCGAGAGGAAGACTCCAGACGTAATGTGAGCTAGCTTAACTTTAAAAGCGCTAGCTAGCAAAGTTAGATTGAAAGTCAACACTTCTTCTGTGGGTCTTTACATTTACATCTGGAATTAATGTACTGTCTTGTCAATTATGACATAAAAAGGAGCATCCCATATCATGAGAAGCAATGCTGCTCTGTACTCCATTGCCAAGCTATTACTGCTACTACATGACACTTTTCTTTGGCTTGATTATGTAAGCACGGTGAGTTTGGGGACCTGTCAACTGAAAATTGATGCTCTTTACAGTGTAGTCATGCTGCATGGATTGCATTTGCACTTGGCAGAGATCCTATCATGTTGTGGTCCCTTTGCATGCAGGTGCACTTTAAATTCACACGTATTTTCACTTATCTGGATACGTATCACATGGTAGTACCAGGTGTACATCGGGTATGATGGACAGATAGATTAGTATACTATTAAATATGCAGCCATCACTGACTGAGCGTGGGGGACACCTGTGAGCATCTGCTGGGACAGGGATGACTCATATCTGGGTGCTATAAAAAGCTGCATCTCACTAACACATCAGATCTGGTGTTTAATACAAAGAAAAAACACCCCCTCAAATCAATTTTCAGTGTGGCCCAGATGGGTTTTGTAGCTTTTGGGGGGAAAAAAAAAACACAGAGGATGAAATCCGACAGACAAAGTAAATGTAACTTACATTACTGTAAACTCCCTGGCGATGGCACAAAACTGATAATAGCAAAGTGCGTCAGAGAGGATAAGGAGATATGAGGAACGATTTATTGACAAGTGTGTGTGCTGACTCCATGTCTCTATGAGTCAGACGAGAGAGAGAGAGAGAGAGAGACAAACTCCTTTTTCCTCCATTTTCTTGACAAACGGAATTAATTTCAAATCACACATATGTCTCGCTGATGAACATAATTTCTTTTCAGACTGCACTTTGCCAGCGAGAGCCTTGACGATAGAAATGAAGCTGACACCCTGTCTTGTCCTCTATTGTACTTGGGAGTGCAGCACACACAAGTTTTTGTCAGGGATTTGTCACAGTCCTTTGTCTCAGACAATGGGTGTCTTTGCTGTTGTTACTGCTGCTGACCTTACAGTTTTGAGAAATTGAACCATAGTGGTAGAGGAGTGAGGAGAAGAAGTAAAGGAGACAGAGAGAGAGAGTTGGCCAGGGTGTTATCAGGCGAAAGACTGTCATATTGATAATTTGTCAGGATGTGTAGAAAGAGCTTGAAGACATTTGTTTGGACTATATTACCTTAAGTACTGACACTTGTAGGCTGCTAGTTTCTTTAAACAGCCATCCATTTGTCAGTGTGTCCATCCATCCATCCAATCATTGTGTATATTGTTTAAACAATTCACCACTTTGCTCTAGATTAGAACATCTCATCGACAACAACAAGATACTTGTTGGTCCCGTGAACTTTTATCTTGCATCTCCACGCGGGTCAGCGTTTTGACTTATTTAATATCTTGAACATTTCAAGAGCAGCATTATCTCATCTAAATGTTATCTGGTCCTGTATTTATTGGGCAAAAACCTGCAAAAGCATTAGCATGCCAACATTAAAAAGTTTAAAAACAATCAAGTTTTAGCAGCATTTCAGAGAACTATCTGAAAACTTCTCACATCACCAGATATTCTGCGTAAAAAATCAATAGTGATTGTCAACAAGGCTGGGATAGGTGTGACCAAGCCTCCTGAAATCTGAGCCTGGCCTTTAAGAGCTCTGTGATCAATGGTGAAATTCAATAGTACGTTTTCATTGGAGACTGTTAATCCATAGTCTGCATGCTGCTTCTAAAACTTTTCCACCCGACCACTGTGAAATTCTTCGGGAAACCTGGAATTCTTTTGGGTATAGAAATAGTCCAAATCAAAGACACTGAATATTAACACAAAACACAGAAACCGCTTCATTGCAAAAAAAAAATAAATAAAAATGTCGTTACTGGCCTTTAAAAGTGCATTGACAACTGAGCCCATTAGTTTGTTTCATTTCTCTACCCATAAAAAGTTTTACAGAAACGACGAGCAAAACTTTTTTTTCACCTCATCTCATCTGAAAAGAGCACAGAAATGAAAAAGAAGTGAAGTTGGCAAACACAAGTGATGCTGGATGAAAAGTTGAGCGACTGACTTAAATGCATCCGCTGCGTGCGGAGGAATATTAAACCAACTTGTCTTGGTGATAGGAAGTCTATTATATGTGAGGAAAGAGATCAAATAAGCTGTAGAAGGGAAGAGAGTGACAGAAGAGAAGGGTATCGTGTGCATAAATTATGTCTTTCAGTTGCTCCTTGGTTTCTCCACCATCCCGTCACTTACTAGAGCGAGATCGTTACTTCCTACTGGTATAGTGCATATAGTGAATTTCAGCTGGGTAGTTTTGTTCAAAATCCAACCTGGCAAGTTGGGCACTCAGCTTTTGTGTTCCAAACAATTACTGACTGCTAAATTAATCCATACAAATGACTCCCATCCAATAATGGTATAATGAAAATCAACACGTAATCACACAAATTCCAATAAACATACAAACCTTTGACGCTGAACATTGGTTGATTAAAAAGAGCAAAATGAGAAAGAGCTCATCTTCTGAAGGGAGTTTCAGCAAAGAGATGCGGCCGTGTTGAGCAGATTTCCAGTTTGGCAGTCAAACTCCTGTTACCCACGAGTGTGCCTTTGCGGCATGATCCGCAGGATTTAAAAGAAATGCACGTTTGGTGCCAAAATCAGTTCACTTGGCCGCGATTTCTGTACAAACATATTAAAATAAAAATCCACACACAGGTTGAGAGTAGGGTGGAACCCTGCTGAGTGTAAAACAATTGCTCTCAGCTTGTGTCTCGGATCTTGAAGGAAGGATGGAGGATGCTGTAATGTTTGAAGATTAACTACTACTGTGACTGCTTATGACGAGGACATGAGAATAAAAGCACAATAGGCATCATTTATGGGGGAGGTGAATGGACCTTTTGTTGTTAAACCTTTCAATACAACCAATTCCAAATAATTATGGGTCATTCAAGCCCATTGTTGGCACAACGCTGGAGTAAAATCTAATTCGTCCTCTGATGAGAAAATCTGAGCATTGGATTATAAATCTTTGTGAAAGTTTTTAATCCTCTCAATAAGAACAGTTCTTAAACTTTTGAACTTGTGTTATATTAACACTTGCATGCGTCATCAGCATCACACTCCATGTTATCTCAGCAAACGATAGGAATCTGCAAATGGTTGTAGCCGTCGCTAAGGCAAATAAAAGCAGTGAACCCAGAATAACTTTAAAGTTGAAGTCAGAGGATGAAAGTGCAGCGTCAACAAAAGAAAAAGGCCTCTTTGACTCATGCATTGTTGCACTCACCATTATTTGCTCTACATTATGGAGCTGCATGTATTCAACACAAAAGAGAAGGAATTTGTTATAGCTTGCAGATTGAGTTTATCTCAATAATCCATGCACCACTGTAGCAAAGCAGAGGTTTAACGTTTGACTTTTTACATATATCTGTGTGAAAGTCAACATAATGGCTGCCAATTGTGGAAATTGATTTGAGCTGGTCATAACAAACTGGGGCAGAGTTGTCTATAAAGGTGTAGTTAGTCCAATAAGTGTAGGAAAGTTGTATAAAATGGTCCATTTGTGCATGTGAAACATTATGTAGTGACCTTCTTGTGATATTCAGAGCTATTGATCTTAAAGCGGCTTTATGGAGGTTTAAGAGCACGCCCAGCCTTTTAAACTCCTGAGAGAAGGGAATAGTCACTGATAAAAGTGCTGCGTCTCTTTGTATTTCACAGCAATCAATTGGACTGTGTGGCTGCCCTCTCTCTGCAATGCACCGTGGTTGTTCATAGTCTGAGTTGAAAAGAACAGTGGTTGATTTTGCACAAACTTGCCCCATGATGCCGTGCAGCAAGGTTTTCCATTAGTGCGTTGCTCATGGAGTCCAAAGGGTTTGGGTCATTGTGGAATCTCGTGCGTCACATTCACACTTTTACACAATTATTCAGGGAGCGTTGTGACCTTCCATTATTCCTATGCAAGTTTCAAAACTCTTAACCACTAACACTTGAATTACCATTGGATTTAATCGTATTTAAGTCCTGAATATTTCTATAATGATGGAAGGTGTGACCTAAAGTGAGGCACCTTATATCACTTCTGGTAAAATGGGCTGATTTATTTATTTATTTTTTTACCGACACTGACAAAAATTTTAAAATGCCTTGCAGACAGACATGCTGGTAATATTGTCCGCATCTTCGCCGGCATCTTAAGCCACTTTTATTTTCCTACACACACCCATGAGGCGGGAGAATGGGTCAAAACGAGAAAGGAAATACCAAAAGCATTTTAGCCATCAGATGGGTTGCACCTTTAAAAGTCCCGGCCTATTATTGTAATGGGGTTTGATGGTGAAAAATGGATGCCCCTGTAGAATTGCCCATTGTGGTGCCACAATTTTATACGCATGACCCCCATTCTCTGCCCCCGCCATGTCAAGGCATTTCATCTAATGGTTGAAATGGCACTCCTCCACTCTCCTTTTCAGGGGAACCATTCAGAAAGTGCCAAAAGGCATCTCACTGCAGTCCAGGTGATTGCTCGTGTCATGCCGTGGCCGGTGGTTGTGTCGTTGAGTTGGCTGTTCAGTGTGTAAGTCTGCATACACGGGAACGCGAAAGGGTTGCTTCTGTTATGTTCATATGTATGTTTCTGCACATAAAGGGAACCGTGTTTACCCATAAAAAGATGCAGGCTGAAGTTTTATTATGTCCAGTATCCAGAACACTCAACAAAATGGACATCCATGGAAATGAATATAAAACAAAAAGCTCACCATTTAACAAAAGTGGGATAAGGAAATAGTGTCATGTTTGCACACTCAATTTGTAGCCTAGCATTGATCTAAACATGTAAAAAAATTGCACTGTACAATGTAAAACACATATTTAAGGTGGTGTCAGTTGCCAGACAACCATCTTATAGCAGCTATTGCTATTTCAACACTTTGATAAGGTAGGTGGATTTATGTTGCATTTAAACAGTGTCAAGCTAGCTGTGTATGCTAAGCTAAGCTAAGCTAACTTACCACTGGCTCCAGCTTTATATTTAAGGCACAGGCATGAAAGTGGTATTAATGATTTTGTTTAAATCAAGAAATCAAATACAGTTTATTTCTCAAAGTGTACTACTATGCCTTTAAAGACCTAAATGACATGCATCCACTTCTTAAAGGGAAAATATAAAGCACTGCAAGATAACAAGGCTGCCAAGAGATAAATGCCTATGCAAAACCTTTCAGACAAGACACACAAAGGATGAGCAACACTTTTTTTAATACTGCTTTAAATAAAATGATAGCAAAGAAATACATTTCTAAAACTGATGAATCATGCTGTGGGGAAGTGGTATCCTGCTGGTTGAAAATACAGAAGCAAACAAATATCTCTCTAAACAGAGCTTACAGTTATACTCTATATTGTCTTGCGGACAGTACATGTGGGTTTTGTTAAGAGTTTAAAAGAGTAAATAACTAACACTTTCCCTATATGCATACATGCATTAATCTTTATATACATTTTTATTTGAGTTATCAATGATTTATCGAAGCCATGTTTTTATTGTGAGTCATGTACTTAAATTTACAACAGTCATAATACCCATTCACCTAAATAAAGCATGAAGCTTGGATTGGAGAGAGATGAAAGGTGGTTTTGAAGTTCAAATGAAGGCAGGGCGCTTGGGTGTTCTGGTATGAAAGGCTGTGAAAAGGTTCTGCCCTAAAGGTTTGAAGTGCCAACGCTGGGACCAGTGAAATCTCACTTCAGCCATAAGGAATGGGCAACTTACCCGATGCTTTGTGGCGAGTGACTTGAATTGATGACTGGACAGCAATGCTGACCCTTTTCTCCTCTGTTTTGATGGAAAAAGGTAAATTATGGCTTTACCGTCAATGGGAAAAATCATAGCTGCCTGTAATGGTTTGTTGTCTTTCGTTTTTATGTGCAATTGTTATTGTAGTAGTACATAGAATAACGAAATGCAACAGCTAGGCTTATAGTACTTTTAATGTGATGTAGTGCTTAGTGGACATAAAAGTTTATGTTTCTAGGTGTTAAATCTGTGGATTTATTACTAATATATTATCATTTTGATATGTTGATATGTGAAAATTCTTTGTATATTAGATTAAGAAACCAGAGAGGTGAAAACAGTTGTAAAAGAACAACATCTACCTTATACCTTGCAGATTTGCCTTGACGCCAATAATTTCTTTAGAGCACATCTTCACAGCCACACAAAGCTCCTCGGGGCATTGCAAAGCATTCTGATGTTATTTTACGGGCGTCGCTGAACTTCAGCTCGGATTAGAGGGGGGAACATGCCAACTTTGATTACATCACAAAGATCAAGAAGAAGTGTTTGGCTCATGAAGGTTTTGTAACCTTTTTTTTTTTATTTTCAAGTTTCATGTGGGATAGATGTTCATGCCCTGCACAGCATGTGGCTATATTGCATAAGAAAATGAAACATGTTTACACTTACATTACCTGTATGCCTGTATCTGGCTCAACAATGACAAAAGCGTTGTTTTCCAGGTATTCTCGGTAAAGACTTGAAAAAACATTTATAAATGCTGATGCTTCATCCTGCACTAGGGGGCGTGTACTAATTTGCGTGTTTGTTTGTTTTTTTGTATGCATTATGGGAAGTGCCTGCAACTGGTCAGCTCCGGCAGTTGGAGCAGATTGGGCTTTTTTTGGGCTAAGCACCAAAAATCCCTTTATTTGTATTATTACACTACCTGTGAGCTAACCCAGCACAACCACCTTCTTGTGTGCTCGATCACTGAAATGATAGTTGCACTTGATATTTCTCTGCTTTCAGCCATCCCCACGGGTGTTCCTCAGAATTATACTCCTTGAGACAAGAAGTGACACGGTATGCTGATGTGTTGCAGTAAAAGATGATACCAATAAATCATTACCCAGTTATTTTGAAATATTAGTTTGATCACCATAAACAAACTGGAAATTCAGAAATGAATGCAGGAAATTAGAGGAGTCGTGTCTGTGTGGCTTTGTCAAAAGGTGTTAAAAGAATCTCACTAAGCCTCACCAATTAACACATTTTATCCCGCTGGTTTAATCGGTGTAAGTATGAGGATGTCAAAATAATAAGCTGTTTGTGGTGGGTGAGCTAACGTTCTCCTAGTTCTACCTTTCTATCTATTGTACAGACGTGAGGGTGGTATCAATCTTCTTCCCTAAGCCTTAGAAAGAAAATAAATGAGTTTGTACTTCATTGCAATTTTATAGACGCTGAATTTTTAGTGTCAACTTTCCTGCTAATGGTATTGCACAGTCTCTAAATCTTCTTCCTACTTCATGTGCTCATTCCACTTCCTAACATCACACTCCAAATTCTGCTTCTTCCATCGCTCTCTTTGTTTTTTCTCTTTGTACGATTCATTTCTTACTCTCATCTCTCCCGACTCCCCTCTCTCTCTGCTTCTTTCCTCTCATACTTTTACTCCTCTACATCACTTGCAATCCTCTTCTCCTAAACCTTTTCTGTGTCACTCTCCATGTCCATCTCTCTGCCATGCACACACACCACTGCCACACACTCTGTCCTCAAACCCTTTTTTAATCAATAATGAATAAAGTCACACAGCGATTGGACCCCTCTCCTCTTCCTGACCAACTCAGATGATGTGTGAGAGGGCGGCATCTATCAAGACTGTTACACTGCCAACCCCTGCTGCTGCCATTGCTGCAACGTGATTAGAAGGCCTCAGTGTGTGAATTGTGCAATTTGATAACACCATGTTATGCCTGCAGCTTTACACTTCTATCCATAACTCCCTGGGAGACGCCGCTCATTCACAATGCGCTGCTGCGCGCCAGCAATGCATTACAAAATCTGAGTAAATGCTACAGTGATTATGGTGAGTGAAATCATTATGCTTACTGCGCAGCAGGTGGTAGAGCAGGACTAAGACCTGAGCTAATCCTCACAGCGATACCTCTGCTCAGAATGAGGAACGTAATACAGTTAGTCACTCCTGCTTTTAATTACATGTAGTTTAACATTCAGACCACCGGCTAGCTACACATATCCAACATATACTACCAGGACACTTTCTCATTATTTGGCAGATGTCTATGAGAGGTGTGAATGAGGATACCTGGGACTGGGGGACTTAAGTTAGATAGATATACAGGAAATGAAATGTTCAGAGGACAAAACAAAACAAACTCTGTGTCACTTTAGACGCAAAATGTTTGTACATGCTGGGCAAAGATATGTAGCTATGTATCTTAATGGAATAATGTGTAAGTGTTTGTGTCAGATATATTCAGGTGTATGTGAGGAGTGAGAAGATTAATGAGGATCTTTTGACGTGCACTGATGACCAAGCAGTCTGTGGCACATTTGGGTCATGGCATTTCACTTCGGTTCTGTTTCATCACATGTTATCGTTAGGTCTTCTTCTGTTTCTCATAATTTTATAAATAATGCCACCTTGGCAACAACACTTTCCGATTTTCCAATGTTCTAATCCTTAGGCCGTGTTCACTCTGACTGGCTACCAGTCATTTTCATTGGAATCCAGTTGCAATACAAAGCTACAAAACGACATCCGACACTTGTCTCCGTATGATTGGCGTGACATGCGACAAATCAAAGATGAGTTAGCTTGAGTTTCGAGTTCTCCAATGTGGAGGTGAAGCATCAACCAATCATATGTGTTTGTTTCACCGGTTCATGACAAAGTATCAACGAGCACTTGAGCAACATGGCCGGTGAAGTGGTCAACTTGACTCACCAACAGCAACACCAATAGCTGAGTGGGCACTTTGCACTTTGAACGTAGCATGGAGCAACTGGAGTGACAAGATAATGCAGTTGTATGTAAAAAAATAGGTAAATGCTGTTTAAAAAATCCACTATTATTATATTTGTGGAAAAAATAAGTGTGTGTGAAAAGTGTATTTACAGACTTTGTTAATCTCTTTTTTTTTGTGGATTTAATTTCTTTTACATTTGCACAAATCCACCAACCTTTATTTGAAATCCCTGATTCCCTCCATTTGTATGTCTTTACCTGATTCTCTGTGTGTGTGTTAGAGAGTGTGAATCTATGTGTGTCAGGGCTGCTAAGTAACCGGTGGCAGGTAGACAAGGTGTTTCCCTCTGGGAGCAAATGTAGTTGACCCTGCTTTTCATCCTGTGGGGTCCATGACAGCACTCTACCCGAGGCAATGATTAGCTGATACCGAGGAAGCAAGGATTACAGGCTGAGCTGAGCCATTGAGGGATGCAAAGTAGGTATGGGACGGCCAAAATGGAGGGGACAAAGGAGAAAAAAAGGATAAATAGAACAGAATTGGAGGATAAAACTGGAAGAATAACTGGTAGATAGTGAGAGTGCATCTGCATCTACTGTTTTTCTTATGTCCAAACTAGTAGTTCAGAATGGACACGATGCTACAGTTAACTTTGTTGTTTACATTGTGAAATCGTGTCTGACAAAAGACTCCCACAGCTGCTACTTAGTCAAGAATTTGCACATTGCTAAAGGCGTGACTAAGACATTTCTTTCAATTGACTGGAGCCACCCAATTTAGTAACTCACTACTGCGACCCAATCCAGAGATAATGAGGAAGGTAAAGGGTTCAAAAAGACGACATAAATAGAAGAGAGAATAAAGGCAGGAAATACTTGAAATGAGAGTGAGACCGAACCATATTGAACCACTGAATTTAAAGCAACTGTGTAGTAAAAAAAGAAGTTAGACTAAATTCAGACATGCACAAAAACACGCAAAAAAGTGGAGAAAGAAGAAAGATGGACAAAAAAGACAACTGATGGAGCAGGAGAAAAGAAATTACCTTTTGAATATGTCTTTCAAAGATGTGACTGACTCACTGTCCTGCCCCTGTATAAAGAAACAGTCAAAATAATCAGTCAGGCTGAGAATCCTGCTGGAGGGAGCGCTTTGATTCCACCCTCCTTCCCTTTTCTTCCCTATATTATCTGCAATCATTCATCTCAACCTCTGCCCCAGTGCCTCAACACTTACAGCATGGCATCCTTATCTGCGCATCGATGGCGTAGGTTCCAGCGTGGTCCGTTATGTGTGACTGAGTGTCAATGCAGGAACGTTTGTGTGCGTCTGTGCGTGACATGTGACAGAAAGACAGGTTGAATTAATATTTCACATGAGGTTAGGTTGCACGGTGCTCCCCCATGACAGCAGAGAGAGAGTGAGTGTGTGTGTGTGTGTGTGTGTGTGTGTGTGTGTGTGTGTTGAATGTGTGTGAGAGGTAAAGAAAGAGAAACCCACGAGATCTACAGCTGTATGCAGGCTTGCCCATGATGTTGAATCATGCAGCGGGTATAAAGGTGGAGCAGAGGCAGGAGGAAAAGGGCAAGGTCTGGGATAGTGAAAGAAACCGAGATGCTTGGCTAAATGCAGAGAAGCAGAAAAGCAAGAGTGGAAAAAAATAAATATGAGTGCAGGATGTTAAACAATAATTAAAAACAGGCTCTAGGTGATGCCGGGTTAAATCATATTATAACCCTCCATCAAATCTGCATTAACTCACTGTAATTTCAGCCCAGGGTCATGCTTCCACAAGCTACACTGTTCAGCATCTCCTCTTTTCTTTATTAAGTACTTAGATGCAAAATGCAACAGGGTCCTCCCTGCAACTGTGACGAGTTCAAGATATTTCGACCTCATTTTAATCCAGACAAGATTAACCGATGCAATGTTAATGAAGTATTTAACCCATCAATTTTAATTCTAGCGACTTGCCCCGATTCAGAGTCAAACTGGTGACTAACAGCTCCAAATTCAGTCTTTTCTTTTGCCGATGGGTGATAACAACCTCTGCAGACAGTACAAGAAGATGATGAGTTGACAGTCTCTTGATCAGAAGTACAGTAGGCAGCAAACACCAAAATTTATTTTTTCCCAAGAATCCAGTTTAGCTTTGAAGGTGCAAAAAAAAAAAATAAAAAAAAAATCTTGACTGACTTGACGAGTGGTCGAACTCTGCTATAGATTGTACATATAAATTCTATATATATGAAAAATGAATGGCGCCACTACGTCTAAAAAGTAAAACGTGGCAAAGTGGCTTATAGTGCAATACCAATGGTGGAGGGTCTCTAGGTGCTGGCTCCAGAAAACTGACTCCAGTTTATGATGTGATTACGAAGTCATTTACATCTTCTGTACGTTGTGCTGGTGGTTCTGTTGATAATCACTCCATGATTAAGTAGATATTAGATATGCCTGGGGTTGTGTCTGGCTTGACTGACACATCTGATCTATGCTTCTTAGTCGGATCCACCCCTCTACTCCCCAATTCCTCCCTCCATCTCGTCCAATTATGGTCACTTCTGGCTCCAAGAAACAAACAATATGGGTCAACGGGAAAAACTATCCACAAAAGCATCAATAATGTAACCTGTTCTACCATTGTCCATATGATAGTTCACACATGCTGGTTCACACACCCACACAGAATATCTAGCTTACCTCACTGCTTTGCTTCCTGTTGTGTTGTGTTGTTTTAGTCCTCCGGGATGTCATCTTGATAGATGCATCACAACCAGGCAAGTAAATTCGCCTGGTTTTTCGGCATCTGTGGACTCATCCACTTGAGTGGCGTGCCATGGGGAATCACTAAGCCTCTCAAACAATTGCCTCTCAACGTCCTCTGCAATTTTGCCCTTCCTCCTCCATTGTGTTAGCAGAGGGGGCAGCCCGCCCAGCCTTGTTAGCTGTCATTTGGTCAAAACGTTTCAAGTATTTCATGCTTTGCTAGTGGTAGAATTAACTTCTCACGGATGTTGAAAGGCTCTGTTTGATTTGGCAAGTCAGCTGGCCACCCAAAAATGAGGTCTGGCCCAGTAGGTTATGGTGCTTTCCAGTATTTGCCTCCTCTGAAATACATTATTGGTTTGTATTTAAAAACTGGACGTTCTGACTGTAAAGCCCAAATAAGTTTAGATCACACCATAGCCTCGAGACTAAGGATCTATGAGGGTGAAATAAGGAAGGAAATGTGAAAGTGTGTTAACTATAAGTACAGAACACAGGGAGAGAAAGAATGTAGGATGGAATCCCAAGTTATTTCTGTATGTGCTGGCAAATGTTCAAACAAAGCAGGAGCAGTGCAAATTGTGGTATAAAACTGAAAGTGATTAGAAGAAGCTGGGTGAGAATACAGTGACGTGCAGGGAAGTACTGATATTTGCAGACACTTCTGAAAAAGATTTGTGCTGATCTAGGGGCTCAGATGAGATTAAGTTGAACCATCAGGCTGTCATCCATAGGACTCTACACACCTGCCCTATGGCCCACATATGAAAACATATGGCAATCAATGAATTTGCTGCCGGGTGTCTGTGGAGACATTTCCATGCTTTATCACGATCTACACACAGTTGGTGATACATAGTCAATCACCCACTCACAGGTGGGGGAGCTAATGTTCAACTGCACGGTCAACATTGGTTAGATGTGGTCAGCAACTTCCAAACTGTCTTGGCTGGGAATTCCAGACACCTTACTACCTTACACTAAGCAAGTCGTCAACCCTTTATCACGGCAATCCTGGGCCATCTGTTCATAGTTTGCTCGCTTCCTTTCTTCTGCTTCTTTGTGGTACTCCTCCCATGGGACGGTTAGTTCAACAAGTATAGCTTCCGGTTGTCCGGTCTTAGCGCTGTGGTCAGGATGACCTCTGGGAACTGGAGCTTCTTTCCTAGGTCTACCTTCATTTCCCACCTTTGGTCTGAGTTCAAAAGGTTTATTGTCTCGCTGTTGACCATTGGCTGCTGCCCCTCCTTTATGAAGTGAATAGTGCTTCATAAAGTGGTGGTTTCATTTTGTCATTTCATTACAGGTCTTTTCACTTACTTGTTATGTTTACATAAAGTAGTGATCATCTGCATATATCGTGATATATTCTGCTGCTTGACCGTTATATATTGTATACAACTAGTAGATTGCCCTTTTTTTCTTATTTTCCTTTTGTTGATATTCTCTGTCATGCCCTATCAGAATCTTTGGTGACTTGTGACCTTTGACTCCCAAATTGTACAATCAGAAATTTGAGTTGTACTGACAAAATGATGACCCTTTATTTTAATATTTAAGCTAGTTGCGAGCAACACGCTGAATCATTTAAAGGTCTCTCCAGATTTTTTAGTGGTGTCATTTTTCAAAATGAATTTTAAACATGCAAACTATTATTAAATTAATTCAGCTTTAAAAGTTTAGTTTCTTACTTTAAGACTGAAGTGCTAAAGAATTTGAGGTCTCTTTGAGTTGAAAGGATGTACTTCTGAACTCCTATATTATATTTATACTTGAACTCAAAACTAGCATTCATCATTGAACCTTAAAATTCTCCAGGGGCTCTTCTTTTATTAAAAGACCATTTGACCATCTGCCACTATTACTATCTTGAGTTCACAAATTTGGACTAAATGTTTAACCTAGCTTTAGTTTTTTTAAGACTTCTAACTTGATGTAGATTGATGTACTGTTTTTAATGAAGAATATCACAGATTCCACTATAGTCGTTCTTATACGTGAGCTCTTATCATCTAGCTTCACACCCACTTCTGTGTTGCTTTTTCTGATTTTGATGCTAACTGTTTTTAATCACTCAGTACAAAGTATGCTTGTCGATCAATAATTAAATGCAAATAATCCACTTCGAATGTCACAGTAAATACAGAATAGCTAATGAATTGTGAAATATCAGCACAAATTGCAGAAAGGGGACTAATGAGCCAACCCTGCATGCTTGCTGAGCTCAGCAGCAAGCGTTTAAACACAATTTGTGTCTGCATGCATACATATTTTTGCCACTGAATATTTATAAATGCTCTTGTAGTGTGTGTGTGTGTGTGTATGTAAGTGAATCTATACAACACCCTTTTACAGTAACAGCTAATTGTCTATTTCACATTTGATATTTTACAAACCTATAATTGTTCATTTGGTTGTAATTTGAAATGTAGCTGACAACATAATGGCAACACGGTAACAGAGCCGGTAATTGAAAGTCAAATTAGCACCACAGCCTATAACACATGTATTCATTGTGAGGGCTTATATACTAATAATAATATAACATAATAATATAATATACTGCATTATAAAATATGATAACTTTGTAAGTAAGTAGCCCTTGTCACAGGGGATGTCAAGCAGATAACAGGTTACAGTAGAAGTCCCCACATCAGATTATGTTTGCGTCAGTGCATTCACAATAACCAACGAAAGAAACGAAAATCTAAAATCTCACCTGCAGTGCTCGCTGAAAAATAGAAACCCTGTGCTGACTCCGGTCGTGTTTCCCTACAACTGTTCATCCAATCAACCTCAAACTTCGATGACATGTCATTAGGGAACCACGGAAGTGCGGGGTCAGGTATGAAGTGCTGAGTTAGACAAGGGGTTAGCACAGTATTTAAAGTGTCTAGCTTGCACCACCATTATAATTCCTTGTAGACTAATATTTTGTAAGCTGTCTGACTTATACTTTATCCACAACCTAAATTATTTATTGAATTCAATGTTGATCAAGTGTTGATATGATATGAGCTAGCTTACTTGTTCTGTCTTATACATTCAGCTGTACCCTTGCAACCTCAGTTTATTATATCTATACAGAAAAAAAAAATGGCTTCCAGCATCTCAAGCAATAAAAACCGCCATCTCTTACATCAGAATGTTCACTATACAGAGTTGGAAACACTAGTGGAGATGGTAGCTAATGATGTGCAGGTTTATGGTAATGCTGGTGAATGTTGATAACATAACACCTCTCAAAACAGAGATACAGAGCACTACACACAATGGAAGGGTGAATGCAGAAACAATAACCTATAATGGATAACGGTCAGAATGGATTTGACTGTACTGAGTTATCTGAGATGATGGCTGATATAAAGCAGGCTGGTGTTGAAGAATGTTAGCGCATTAGCGCAAATAAAACCGGCCTACCTGTTATTATCATAGTTATTGGCTGTGGTGTGTTATCATCAACGGAAAATTTACAGTTAGCTGTGACCTTGAAACAAGGATTTTTTCTGTGCAGACCCAGGCTTTACAGCAGTGCGTTGTGTAGAAACAAAAGAAGGTGGCAATTACACACACACACACGTATCTCACCGTCCTATACCTGTCAAGTTCCTTTCAACAGCTAGCTCCCAGTGGACGAATAAATATCACATTTCACACTTCATCTACATTCTTTCCATTGAAATCTTCTGTCTGTCGTGACTGATGGTGCGCCTACACAGACAACATTTCGGTTTTGACTCTTATAAGTACATTGACTGTGTATTGGGCCCGTAATGTTTTCAAACCACAGATGGCCTACAATTCAGTAGTGTGCCTGAACACATATCGTGAATCTGCTCTGCTGTTTCTCCTCCTCTTGTTTTTACCTGCAAATATAGAAACACTACCAAATGCAGAAAACAGGCAGACACCCATATGCTACCAATTAAGCTGTGAAAATATATGTAATTAACTGTGAAACAGGTTACGTCAGCGGGCATTGGCTTCTAACCTTTACAAAAAGGAACAAGCTTGTTTAAAGCGAATCTGCTGGCAATGCATGCTTAATGTGTTTCTTAGTTAAATAACCCTGGAGATCCTTTAAAAGTATTTACCAGAAGGAAAGCAAGGCTAGTTAGTGTGCTTAAGTTTGCCTAGCAAGCCTTTAATAATGTAGGTATAATGCCTTTACAGTGTTTCCTACAAAATTTCATTTTTGTTTTTGTGTGTGAGCGTATAATTATGATGATATCCCCATAAAATTAGAACATGTGTTTTGTATCAGTCCATCTTTAAATTACCGTAATAACATGAATATTGGATTTAGCAACATACAGCAGCAGCCTGTGCAGTTGCAGACAATTGCGTGTGAGATTAAATAAAGTATCAGCGTCTATCACGTCTTGGTGCCGACCCTGCAAACATTTCTACTGGTATTGTTTGTGTTTGACATGTGAATGTGCCAGGTTAAACCACACAGGCTTTCATTCGGCCTCCTTGTCGGCTTGAAGGCACATATAACTAACATATAAAGTACACTCTGTAAGCGCCTACAGCAACAAAGACAGAAGCACTTCAGAACATGCAATCCACACTGGTAATGTTTTCTGTATTTACAGTGTATTTTTTCCCTCAATGCTATCCCTGTGTTGTCAAATTGGTGAAGATGTTTCCTTCATTTGCTCGCTCTTGGGGCCATCATACCTAAAGGCATTGATATAAATTTAATATATTAATACAACATCGATCTTGTATGTATGATTCACCACCGATATATATAATGTAATCTTGCTGCCTCTACACTAATGTGCTTTTTCCAGATGCATGTATGAATGCATATTCTTGCTTCTGGTTCTCACTCCTCCTCCTCCTCTTCCTCTCTTCTCTTCTTTCACAATTCAATCTTGTTTCTGTCTCTGTACCCGGCCGGCCTCAAGCAGTTATGTCTCCCCACATTAGCTGGTTTCTGCTCAAGGTTTGGTGCTGTAGAAATAAAACCAAATTAAATGAATATATGCAGTGGTAAATTTGAAATGGCATCCAAGATGTTACATCATCAATCACCTGTCATCTGCAGCTGGCTTCCATGCAACTGTCTTTGTTTGTTTTTCACATTTTAACATGCAGGATGCATTAGGTGCATCATCTGTCCTCCCATTAGAGCATTTTCTGGAGCAATCAACAATTAACAGCGCACAGAATGCAAATGATCCAAATGTGTCCCTACCTCTCCTGCCTCTGAATAACCAAATATTTAATCAAAGCGGGAAAATAAATTCATCTGGGACCTGATATACAAATTTCCGCACCCTGCTGCTTGTTAAATTTCTAGGTGCACACTCAGCCGCGCAAATAGGATTTGTATTTTCTGTTGTCAGAGGAGCAGTGGGACAACTTGAGGTTGAATGTTTATATGATGTTGTAAAAGAACACTGCAGGAGAAAAGTGTGATTTCTACAGCCATTACAAGTTGAGTGGAGAAAAGGTGCTATAGTTGCGGAGAAGGGAAATAAATGGAGGAAGGCGGAATACTAGTGAGACAAACATTTCTATTATGGCTCACGGTGCGCACAGACATGAATATGCAAACAGAGAAATGAAGCTTGAATGAATATTGGTGGGTTAGCACCGGTTTGAACTTCTCACTGGCCAAAGGTTTAGTGAGGGAATAGACAGAAGGAACAGCTCCACACACACACACACACACACACACACAGGCATGCACGCACATACCTTTGCAACAACCCAACTACTGTGACCCTTAGGCAGCTCTGATGGCCAATTCCCAATGTAAATTAGTCATCTCTACGCCGAACATGTCTGAAATGCCATTACTCATGCAGATATTGTGGAATCAGCCATTAGCGGCAGAAACCTCATGAAAGGTTGTTAGGGTCTGGATCAGAATACTAATTATGAAATAGCTTCACTGCTCAAGCAAGGGGCAGGGACTTCAGTAGCCAGTGGTGACCACCTAGCAATTATAGAAAACATCTTGAACCCATTCAGTGTGTGTGTGTGTCTATTCACACACATTTTAACGTAGCTTGAGCATGTGGGTATTGTCACGGCTGTCTCTGTAAAAAAGAAAATATTCTGGGCCATTTGTTCAGTTTGATGTTACAGCGGTAAGAGAAAATAGAAAGTATACAGGAAATGTAGGTAGTATACCACTTTTGAAGAGTCGCCAAGCTTACAGCAGCAGCTGTGGCATTTGGAATCTGGGACACACAGAGTGGCAGTGTGTGGTTCTGCTCTTACAACTGAGCAAAGACGGGATAGGACAATAGTAACACATTTCATACTGTAGAGACTGAAAATGAATTGGTAACTTGACACCAGTTTTAGGGCCCACTAATGGCAACAGAGCCTTACCAGTAGTTGGAAATAATAATATGACAATTTGAAAATGGTTAATTCAAGCACAGGGACGATTCTTATTTATATATATTTTGAAATGTTTTATTAATATACAGCTCATACTAATGTATTATTGTTGTTATTGATCCATGAAGGCATGTAGAGCTGATATATGAACTGTAGTTTTCACCAAAAAAAATAAAACAGTAGAATGGAAACTTGTTCCATATCGGGGCATATGACCATAAGATAAAATAAAATAATCCTTAAAATAAGATAATCCTTTATTTATACCACAGTGACACACAAGTTGATTTCCCATCGTCCCTAAATGTAACAACTGACACACGTTTGCGTGCTTGCTCTAAGGACGGTGCATATGAAGGATATCGAAATCGAACGTAGGCGGTGAAACAGTTACCCAGATTAACACAACCTGTCAGTGATATCTCTGCCAACTATTGCAGGTAATAAAAGGCTTCGTGTGTGTGTGTGATAAGTGCGAGTTCAGACTTGCGATTATTGGATGTAATAAGTTGGCTTAGCTGCCGCCGATTTGTCTGGCATGTGTGTGGCTATGAACATTTGGAGCGTTATGCTAAATATGTCCACTCATCTCTCGTGTCACCGGGAGCCGCAGGCTCACACCGTGACGTTAATAGTTTGACAGGCCCCACTGCTCGTCTCGCTTTCCCTCCCTCCATCTGCTCCTCTTTTTCTCCCTCCCTCTGGCTCTCCCCCCCTCTTTCTTTCCATCACATTGTGTCGCTTATTCTGTCATTTGACATCCCTGTGTGCCTTTGTACAAATTCAGGTCGTGGCTATAATACAACCTACATGGTGAAAAGTTTTGAAAAAGAACTTTCCCCCCTTTCGCTAGTGGTCTGAATATTACTGGCCAGGTTGGCAAGGAACGTAGCTCAGTTCAGTGTTAACGTTAATACTATGGCGGCCCACCAACACCTAATGTGCTCCGCCATGGTCTCGTAACGAATAGGAAATATTTTTGCACGTCTCAAACAATGTTGTGCTTGCGTTGTGTTTTTCCTATTGCTCCTGAAAGCATCTCTCCCTCCCCTCCCCTCCCCCAACACCCTTATTGGCGCTAAATCATTAAATTACCCTAACATTGGATTTAGCGTCATTACGGTAATTTAATGGCGAACTCACTCAATGCGCAGTGACGCAAGAAAAGTTTGAAGTGGTTGATCTACGTCTCTCAATTACAAAACACATGCACAGTTTTCATATTTCCATAGTTTTCCATGAACATTTAGTACTGTAAGTTTCAACTGGAACTGCTTGAGAATTATCACTTAGTAATGTTTGGTCCCCACCAATAAAAAATGCTCGCTTCTTCAACAAGAAATGTGCTCGGCTGCAGGTCATGAGGACCCTCAGCAGCTGGCGATTTATGCCGCGGAGAAGTGTGTTTCTCGAGAAGCTCAGATTCCTCTCGATGAGCTACGATGACACAACTGTACATCACATAATGGTCAGAGAAGTGAGCTAAGCGACAACTCAAGAGAAAGTCTGTTCCCCTGGAATGAGCGATGGTCCGGAGGCTTACAAACACACACACACACACACACACACATTTGCACAGTAGCTGTATGATGAGTTGTAATGATGAGTGAGGGTGTGACAGATTGAGCCTTCATTCCAAGTTTGTCCACGGTGTGAATAATGGCCCTGGAAGTTGTCCAAGCATCTTTTTTTTTTTTTTCTTGCTTTCCCTCCTTCTCTCTAGAGCATATATACCGTTTAATCTATTTCTCTCCCAATCCCATGTTTTAAGGCCATATTTGCCCATTTCTGTGTCTTCCTCCTCCCCTTGATATTCTTCCCCTCCCTCTTGTGATGGTAACGGTATCCTGGCTTCTAACTATCTGTATTACATTTTACTCAGTAGCTCATTTAAACGGAGAAGAATGACCCATGAATTGTGTATGTCCTTTCTGCTGCAGATTAGAGTTCTCCTGTCCATAATTTCTAATGCTATAGAATTATGGGTCTTTGAAAAAGTTGGAACTTAATCATCCAGCCACATTACAATGCACTACATTGCACTAGATGTACAAGGCTTGGAGAGGAATTTTAATGTCAAGGAAGAAATCCTTCACAGCTGAACTAACAGTTCAAATACTCAGCATCAGAAACAACAACTTAAAATCTAATACTGGTGGCGTCGCACTTCATTCTAAGAAAGTGAATTGTTATTGTTTTTGATTTATTCTTCTACTTATTAGCATAAATGAAGACAGTAAGTTTAAGGTAAGTCAGTGGTTGGATTTAAAAACATTTTATTGTTATTCAGAAGATATATTATTACAGGCTCACACAAAAGCATTTAAGTCTCCAACAAATTTTCAACATTTTCTGACAGATCTCCTGTGTATGTGCTGTCCTCATTGCATTATCACATTTATAACTTAGAAACCTTGGCAGGAAATTGGACTAGTTAGTTGCACAACTTCCGCAATATACAGTAAAATGACATCTATATCTTAGAAACTATATTGTTACTTATCTTACCATGGAATTACATGATTTGTCAAAAAACAGTCAATTATCACAGTAAACAAAGTCATTTCTAACATATTTTAGTTTTCACTTTTGTAAATAAATGTATGTCTACTTAAATAGAAATGATAAATCTACAGCATTGTGAAGTTTAAGTATATAAAAGCTTGAAAATAATACAGAGGAAGAAAATTTCATCTCCAACATCATCTATTCTACATTGATTTTATATTAAAACCTAATCTATCACCAACTTCATAACCATGAACTAGTTTTACAAGAATGAAATCTCCTCCTCACATATAAAAGGTAACTCGTGGCAGCAGTTTTCATCAGTCCACCTGTAGTTGTTGCTGTTGATGGCTCCACATTTGTTGTATTGTGTGCCATTCATCCAGTTGCTGTAAGTCACTTTACTGTCATTCCAAAACCAGGATCCAAAGATAGTACGCCTCTTCAAGCCGATCCACAGTGGACCAGGTTTGCCTTTGTAGACAGTCGCGAGCCACTCACTGACAGCTTCCTGATCCTGTTCACTCTCAATCCGGAGCATACCTGTGTGGTTGGCCTCACAGTAGTCAAGGGCCTGTTCCCAATTTAAAGTTTTGTTGATGACTTTGATTCTCACAGCGCCTGAAAACGCAGTAGAAGACAGAAATACGTAAGATATACAGGAACATCCTGACTATATTCTATTGGCTGTGTGATGTACTAATCCGTATATTTATTATGTTAACATTGATAGGGATTTCTGCAGCATGGCTTAATGGTTGTATTATCAGAGGCCATGTTCCCATAATGTATTTCCTCAGCGTATTCTTAAGGGTTGCCTTTTTGAAAAATTTAATGAATACACTTTTGGATGTGGAAAAACCTTTTCTGCTACAGCAAACTTATTAATCATGTGATCAACCAGCTAAGAGGAAGTCCCTCGTTTGTATGGCAACCATCACTGTTTGTACGGCTGCGTGTCCTTGCCACGTGCTTTACAATGACTGCAATGCAGGCAGCCTGAAACATGGACAGCACTAGCTGACACTGTTGAAAGAATAATAGCAGCTGTAGCACTGATACATAGTTTTCTTTGACCTATTTACTGCTTACCGCGAGCACAAATTGTTATGTATTCACTGTCACTCGTATCTTGTCGTAATCCTGTAGAAGTTGAAGGTGCTGTAAAAAAAACTCTGTCCTCTTGGGATGGAATTGCTATTGGTCTCCTTTTAGACCATTTCCTGTATGTTGAACAGCCTTTGTCAAACCATTCCCATCGATCATGCATCAGCCCAATCCAAAATGTTGCTGCATTTCCTTTACTAATCACTTCTTCGTTTTCCGTTTCATTACTGATGCTGACTAAATCAGTGTAATGTCTCCTGCAGTAGTGTCGTGCCTGGCACCAGTCCTTGGGTTCCTTTTCAATTAGAATGTACTCGTTATCTGCAAAAACAAAAATATTGTCTTTATTTAGTTTGTGCTATATTTTACAAAAAGGACCGAGCTGAAGAGATATGTAGCTATAGTTCAGTGTTTTATTTGGCAAAATGTTCAAAATGTACTGATCTTCAAGTATAGCCATTACTTACAAAATGATATCTTTATGATCACATGATCCTACGCCAATTTGACTTTAAAAACAAACTGAAAAGGGTGGAGTCCAGGACAACAGGAATTTTCGGCTGATTTATCTTGAAATTGGCCCAGATTACCTGATAGTTAAAAAATCTCATGACCAGTTCTCTCAAATGAGAGCTACAACATGTCATCTCTGTCTTGTTTACATCAGCTTCCCCAAGAAATCACGTGAAGTGGTGTATTCAGGTGTTTTCTGATCCGGCACAAAAATCTAGATGATATGTGAATATGTTGTGTATGTGACACCATTATTTCCGAGTAAGTTTGAGATTAGAAGAATATCTGTGATTTATTTCGCCTACTTTCAAAATTGAGTTGGGATTTAAAAATGCCTTTAGTCTCATCCATCTTTAGACTCTGTTCACATTACATGCTCAAGTGCCTGAGATCAGATTTTGGAATTGAACAATAAACTCCTTTTAAATGATCATAGTGTATTGTAATAAATTAAGTGGTTGCTGAAACTTACCATTGTAGCACATGAAAGGTTTCTTATCTGAACAGGGGAAGCCTCTCCATGCGTTGTTTTCAATAGCTTCACATAATTGTACTGTATCGTTCACATTTACTTTTGACATGTTGAAGTTGAATGGGTCACCATTTGACCAAGTGGTAACATTGTTCTTCCTATGCAGACCAACCCAGAAAGTACGACATCCATCGGGGTCATTACATTTGTCATTAACGAAGTTGACGTCCTCTTCATCGTGCAGCGTTGCTAATGTTCCACTCTTGTTCTGACAGTTGTTCTTTGCTTCAGCCCATGGTACCTGTTCTGGTATATCTTCTGTCGTAAAAGTTCTGAGACGATTTGTTAATGTAAATTGAAAAAGTCCTGTAAAACAAAGACAAAAAGAGTATTTTATTATTCCCTATTGTAACATTCGTGGCTCATAAAAAATGACACGCAACTTATAAACTGCACTACAGTGTCATACAATAACTGCAAAACTATAAACAGCTTCACTTTCACTCATGTCACTAATGCACTATTAATCAATTTGTTTCCAGTTGTTGCATTTTTAAAAAAAATAAATAAATATGGCATTAGTAGCAACAGCATGTAAGAAGTAACCAGAAGAACAGATGAGAAAAGACACTGGTTGAGGACATATTTCAAGGTCCTAATCCTGTCATGTGCACACAAAACATCCAGGAAATTAAAATAAATAAATAAAAATAATGCAGACCAAGATCAAGAAAGCAGCCCTTACCTGAACACAGCAGGAACAACACGAGGTTCATCATCATCATCATCATCACAGTCAGGGTGAGATTTATATGGTGAAATGACTTAAATACAGAGGAATGAAAGGCACAGAGATAACAAATAAAAGAGTCAGATCACATCACACCACATCCACATTATGTATACTAGATTCGACTTACTATATTTACCAATGCAAAAAGCTAATGGAAAATGTATTTCATCTGCAAATTATATCAATTATTTGGCCAATAACTTTAAAAAGCCTCTTACCTGGTGTTGACCAAGTGCTGTCAGTTTCAGTGTTAAGAATTCACAGGGTTTATATCCTGTGTGAGGGGGACGTAATCTACTATGGACACCTGTTTCATTTTTACATGTTTGTATAGTGAAATTGACAATGGCAAGAGATTAATGATCAACTGCAGGTTGTGCTGTCTGGCTGGATTATAGTTGAGCTGTACTTGAATAAATGTCATTTCTCATGTTACCATACCTTATTAACAGAGAAAACTGATTTGTTTTCTAAATTGAGATTTTCAGAAAACCCACACCAACAGGAAGCACGTTCATGGAAGACAGTAGTGCTGCTAATATAATGAATATTCCTTATACAAAGCAAAGACACATTCACAAGGCAAACAGTGCACATTTATGTGATCCATGTTCCTCTTTTCTTTTAATAACCCCCACTGCATTACCTGGAAAAGATATTTGAATGAATTGGGGCGGTTGGGGTGCCTGGTCTGGTCTAGGTGGGTGCTACATGTCTAAGTAACATGCAAACGAATGCCAGATCCAAAAGTTTCCCAGCAGAACATTGTATTGTCACAAGATGGTCGTTGTTATTTACTTCTAATATATAATGTTATACCTGATCGGTGTATACTGGACTACTTCAGGCATTAAATCACAAGAACCACCACTACATACGGAAATGATCTTACACATCTTCCTCCTGTTCTGAGCAGAGTTTGACTTCACTTTCACACACGTAGAAGCACTAGTCTGTCTGCTCAATACCCAAATGTAAAGTTACACAAAAATCATCTTACATCTTTCTCAGATCTACTCCATCTCCAAAGGTTTGATCTATGAGCCATCCTGGTATCCACTGCTGAGTTAGCAGTGTTATGCAAGTTCACAAGCACTACCTTAAAGTTCAGTTTATACAGACTATAATTTAAGATACTCTGACCCATTCTTTTCAGTAGAACCCATCCTATCCATCCATCCCCACCTCCAAGCACTACTCTGTTTTAAAACTAAATGAAAAGGGGCAAGGTTACATTTAAAATTCTTGCTTGTGGTCTTTGTTAATCATTTCTTGTGATCAATACTTACATGAACATATTTGTGTCAATTTTATATTTTTGGTTGTCAGTGTGTCTGACACTTCTTTCAGACTCTGCGGCTTCAATTTGCATAAAAATGGGAGTTTCAGCCGTATCAGCTGCTGCGCTGTATGAATTGACAGTTCTCTAGCCATGCAGGTGCCATATGTCCCGAGAAGCTGTAAAACATCCCGTCCCTGTTCATTAGTGTCATAGGTTCAGTCCACTGTGCACCAAAAATGTGACCACATTCGATGAACAGACTCTTTTACAGTGGACTGTATTCATTCAAACCAACTGAAATGATTTTGATGAGAGATTTCAACTGAGCTGTTTACATGCACGTTAAATAAAATGATTTGATGAGGTACTGTATTGTGTTCACGTGTGGCTCTGCTTGCAGCGGGGAATCAAATCTGTCTGAAATGTAACAGATGAGGAAGAAGAAGTTGGCTTCTTCTGGCTTTGTTCATCGATTCAAATACTGTTTGAATAATTTGTTGGTTTGCCGCCTCCGTGATTCCGTCTCTTCACATCTCATGTTTATCCAGTGTGGGGGAAACAACCACAGAAAAATGATTGGATTCCTATACTTAGGAATCATGTGCTAATATCTTCCTGTTCAACAGATCTTTAACTGGTCATTGTTTTGATTGGGGTGATTACATGAGGCATTTCTATTCTGATTAGACTATTATTCTGATTATTAGCAGAATACTCAGCAGAAGGTGCTGCAAGTGTACCATTGTGTGCTGTACGGGTGCAAAGTGTCGGACACGGATTATAATTGACTGGATGTTTTTTTTAAACTATACCTATGAAATTATTTGTCCATGATTTAGTTTCATCCTGGACCTTGTTATCTTAGGACAGGGGACAATTTGGATTTCAATAATCAACTTTGCAGTGACTTTGCAGTTCTTTTGCAAAACAGTATTGTGTAGGGCAACGTTATGTACTACGAATCATAGGGTAATATTTCTTTTCGATTAATTTTCTGATAGAGTAAATTGATTTTCATCATGTCTTCTTTGGTTGTGATGACACATAGTTAACCTGTCATCTGGAACTGCATTATAATGAGCTCACCTGTGGATGTAGTTTAAGGCTACACCTCAAACACACTGCTTCCTTGTTTGACATCATGGGAAAATCAAAAGAAATCAGCCAAGATATCAGGAAGAGAACTGTGGTGCTCCACAAGACTGGTTCATCCTTGGGTACAATTTCCAGATGCTTGAAGGTGCCACGGTCATCTGTTCAAACAATTATACGCAAGTATAGACACCATGGGAATGTCCAGCCATCATACCGCTCAGGAAGGAGATGGGTTCTATGTCCCAGAGACGTGCGTATCAACCCCAGAACAAAAGCTAAAGACCTTGTCAAGATGATGGCTGAAGCCGGTAAGAGAGTGTCATTGTCCTGTAACGACACTCAGCGAGGAAGAAGCCATTACACCAAAAGCAACATAAAAAAGCCAGATTACAGTTTGCAAATACACACAGGGACAAAGACCCTAATTTCTGGAGACATGTCCTGTGATCTGATGAAACTAAAGTGGAACTGTTTGGCCATATTGACCATCATTACATTTGGAGGAAATAGGGGGAAGCTTGTAAGCCTGAGAACACCATCCAAATTGTGAAGTATGGGGGTGCTAGCATCATGTTGTGGGGCTGTTTTGCCGCAGGAGGAACTGGTGCACTTCATAAAATAAACGGCATCATGAGGAAAGACCATTATGTGGAAATATTGAAGCAACATCTCAAGACATCAGCCAAGAAGTTAAAGCTTGGGTGCAAATGGGTCTTCCAAATGGACAATGACCCTAAGCATACTGCCAAAGTAATTACAAAGTGGCTTAAGGACAACAAAATCAATGTTTTGGAGTGGCCATCACAAAGCCCCGATCTCAATCCCATAGAAAATTTGTGGGCAGATCTGAAAAGGCGTGTGCCAGCAAGGTGGCCTACAACCCTGACTCAGTAACACAAGTTCTGTCAGGAGGAATGGACCAGAATTCCAGCAGACTATTGCGAGAAGCTTGTGGAAGGACACCCAAAACGTTGGAGCCAAGTCATACATTTTAAAGGCAATGCTACCAAATACTAAGGAAATGTATCTAAACTTCTGACTATGAAGAAAGTAATAGAAAATTCTCTAAGAAATTCTCTCTCTCATTATTGTGGCATTTAGCACATACAAATTATTTTGGTAATCCTAACTGACCTAAAACAGGAGAGGTTTAGTCTGATTTAACTTCAGACAGTGAGGAAAAAAGGTTTATGTGTCTTTTAACACAGTGTATGTAAACATCTGGTTTCAGCTGTATACCGTTTAATCTATTTCTCTCCCAATCCCATGTTTTAAGGCCACATTTGCCCATTTCTGTGTCTTCCTCCTCCCCTTAATATTCTTCCACATTACAAGAGGTATCTTAATGTCAAGGAAGAAATCCTTCACCAGAGGTTGAAGGATATAATATAATATAATATAATATAATATAATATAATGTTTTCTAAACACACAATGTTCATTTAATAGAGGATGATGACTGAGATGGACCCACAGCTGAGCATCAGAAACAACAACTTAAAATCTAATACTGGTGGCGTCGCACTTAATTCAGAGACAGTGAATTCTTATTGTCTTTGATTTATTCTTCTTCATATTAGCGTAAATGAAGACAGTAAGTTTAAGGTAAGTCAGTGGTTGGATTTAAAAACATTTTATTGTTATTTAGAAATATATTATTACAGTCTCACACAAAAGCATTTAAGTCTCCAACAAATGTTCAACATTTTCTGACAGATCTCCTGTGTATGTGCTGTCCTCATTGCATTATCACATTTATAACTTAGAAACCTTAGCAAAAATTTGGACTAGTTAGTTGCACAACTTCCGCAATATATAGTAAAATGACATCTATATCTTATAAACTATATTGTTACTTATCTTACCATGGAATTACATGATTTGTCAAAAAACAGTCAATTATCACAGTAAACAAAGTCATTTCTAACATATTTTAGTTTTCACTTTTGAAATTATAAATCTACAGCATTGTGAAGTTTAAGTATATAAAAGCTTGAAAATAATACAGAGGAAGAACATTTCATCTCCAACATCATCTATTCTACATTGATTTTATATTAAAACCTAATCTATCACCAACTTCATAACCATAAACTAGTTTTAAAAGAATGAAATCTCCTCCTCACATATAAAAGGTAACTCGCGGCAGCAGTTTTCATCAGTCCACGTGTAGCTGTTGCTGTTGATGGCACCACATTTGTTGTATTGTGTGCCATTCATCCAGTTGCTGTAAGTCACTATACTGTCATTCCAAAACCAGGATCCAAAGATAGTACGCCTCCTCAAGCCGATCCACAGTGGACCAGGAATGTCTTTGTAGACAGTCGCTAGCCACTCACTGACAGCTTCCTGATCCTGTTCGCTCTCAATCCGGAGCATACCTGTGTGGTTGGCCTCACAGTAGTCAAGGGCCTGTTCCCAGTTTAAAGCTTTGTTGATGACTTTGATTCTCACAGCGCCTGAAAACGCAGTAGAAGACAGAAATACGTAAGATATACAGGAACATCCTGACTATATTCTATTGGCTGTGTGATGTACTAATCTGTATCTTTATTATGTTAACATTGATAGGGATTTCTGCAGCATGGCTTAATGGTTGTATTATCAGAGGCCATGTTCCCATAATGTATTTCCTTAGCGTATTCTTAAGGGTTGCCTTTTTTGAAAAATTTAATGAATACACTTTTGGATGTGGAAAAACCTTTTCTGCTACAGCAAACTTATTAATCATGTGATCAACCAGCGAAGAGGAAGTCCCTTGTTTGTATGGCAACCAACACTGTTGTACGGCTGCGTGTCCTTGCCACATGCATAACAATCATTGCAATGCAGGCAGCCTGAAACATGGACAGCACTAGCTGACACTGTTGAAAGAATAATAGCAGCTGTAGCACTGATACATATTTTTCTTTGACCTATTTACTGCTTACCGCGAGCACAAATTGTTGCTTTGTTACCGTCACATGCCATTTGTTGTAATCCCTTGAGTAAAAGAGCTGTGCAGCTATGTGTTCCATGGCCATATGACAATTTCCTATATGTCGAACAGCCTTTGTCAAGCCATTCCCATTCATCATGCATCAGCCCAATCCAAAATGTTTTTGCATTTCCTTTTCTAATCACTTCATCGTTTTCCATTTCATTACTGATGCTGACTAAATCAGTGTAATGTCTCCTGCAGTAGTGCCGTGCCTGGCACCAGTCCTTGGGTTCCTTTTCAATTAGAATGTACTCGTTATCTGCAAAACAAAAATATTGTCTTTATTTACTTTGTGGTATATTTTACAAAAAGGACCGAGCTGAAGAGATATGTAGCTATAGTTCAGTGTTTTATTTGGCAAAATGTTCAAAATGTACTGATCTTCAAGTATAGCCATTACTTACAAAATTATATCTTTATGATCACATGATCCTACACCAATTTGACTTTAAAAACAAACTGAAAAGCGTGGAGTCTAGGACAACAGGAATTTTCAGCTGATTTATCTTGAAATTGGGTACTGAGGCTTGGCCCAGATTACCTGATAGTTAAAATCTCATGACCAATTCTCTCAAATAACAGCTACAACATGTCATCTCTGTCTTTTTTACATCAGCTTCCCCAACAAATCACATGAAGTGGTGTATTCAGGTGTTTTCTGATCCGGCACAAAAATCTTAATGATGTGTGAATATGTTGTGTATGTGACGCTATTATTTCCGAGTAAGTTTGAGATTAGAAGGATATCTGTGATTTTTCCCCTTACTTTCAAAATTGAGTTGGGATTTAAAAATGCCTTTAGTCTCAGCCAACTTTAGACTCTGTTCACATTACATGCTCAAGTGCCTAAGATCAGATTTTGGAACTGAACAATAAACTCCTTTTAAATGATCATAGTGTATTGTAATAATTTAAGTGGTTGCTGAAACTTACCGCTGTAGCACATGAAAGGTTTCTTATCTGAACAGGGGAAGCCTCTCCATGCGTTGTTTTCAATAGCTTCACATAATTGTACTGTATCGTTCACATTTACTTTTGACATATTGAAGTTGAATGGGTCACCATTTGACCAAGTGGTAACATGGTTTTTCTTCCTATGCAGACCAACCCAGAAACTAATGAGGTCACCCCATTTAGAATTACTGGCAATGAACTCGACATCCTCTTCATCGTACAGCGTTACTAATGTTCCACTCTTGTTCTGACAGTTGTTCTTTGCTTCAGCCCATAGTACATGTTCTGGTATATCTTCTGTCGTGAAAGTTCTGAGACGATTTGTTAATGTAAATTGAAAAAGTCCTGTAAAACAAAGACAAAAAGAGTATTTTATTATTCCCTCATGTAACATTTGTGGCTCAACAAATGACACACAACTGTTAAAATGCACTACAGTGTCATACAATAACTGCAAAACTATAAACAGCTTCACTTTCACTCATGTCACTGATGCACAATTAATCAATTTGTTTGCAGTTGTTGCATTTAAAAAAAAAACAAAAACAAATAAATATGGGATTAGTGGTGACAGCATATAAGAAGTAACCAGAACAGATGACAAAAGACACTGGTTGAGGAAATATTTCAAGGTCCTAATCCTGTCATGTGCACACAAAACATCCAGGAAATAAAAATAAATAAATAAAAATAATGCAGACCAAGATCAAGAAAGCAGCCTTACCTGAACACAGCAGAAACAACACGAGGTTCATCATCATCATCATCACAGTCAGGGTGAGATTTATATGGTGAATTTACTTAAATACAGAGGAATGAAAGGCACAGAGATAACAAATAAAAGAGTCAGATCACATCACACCACATCCACATTGTGTGTATGAAATTCGACTTACTACATTTACCAATGTAAAAAGCTAATGGAAAATGTATTTCATCTGCAAATTATATCAATTATTTTGCCAGTAACTTTAAAAAGCCTCTTACCTGGTGTTGACCAAGTGCTGTCAGTTTCAGTGTTAAGAATTCACAGGGTTTATATCCTGTGTGAAGGGGACTTATTCTGCTAAGGACACCTGTTTCATTTTTACATGTTTGTATAGTGAAATCGGCAATGGCAAGAGATTAATGATCAACTGCAGGTTGTGCTGTGTGGCTGGATTATAGTCGAGCTGTACTTGAATAAATGTCATTTCTCATGTTACCATACCTTATTAGGAGAGAAAACTGATTTGTTTTCTAAATTGAGATTTTCAGAAAACCCACACCAACAGGAAACACGTTCATGGAAGACAGTAGTGCTGCTAATATAATGAATATATATAAAGCAAAGACACATTCATACAGGAAAACAGTGCACATTTATGTGATCCATGTTCCTCTTTTCTTTTAATAACCCCCACTGCATTACCTGGAAAAGATATTTGAATGAATGTCATTCAGATCATATACTGCAAGATTATTAATTAACGAAGAAAACCTGTTTTATAGCAAGGTTGGGCTTCCAGGCAACCTGTTCATGTGACATTCATAATGCTGCTTCAAAAAGATGACATGTTTGTTCAGGCAAACCAGTATCTGTACCAATCAGGCATAACATTATATCCTCCTAACACTGTCTACCTTGTTCCTCAGTTGTGACTCATCAGAGAATGGACATGGGCCTTCTGAGGGGGGCCTTTGGGTCCTATGGGTTGAGTGAAGGGGCCTCTGTGGATCGGGCTTGTTCCAGTGCATCCCACAGATACTTGATCAGTTTGGGATCTAGTGAATTTGGAGGCCAGGTCAACACCTTGTGCTGTTCTTCATGTTTTATGAGTTGTTCCTAAAGTGTTTTTGTGTGTGTACCTGTGTCAGGCTGCATCCTGCTGGGGATGGCTGCTGCCATCAAGGAGTGTCATTGCTATGGGGTAGAGGTGCCTGGTCTGGTCTAGGTGGGTGCTACATGTCTAAGTAACATCCACACGAATACCAGGTCCAAAAGTTTCCCAACAGAACATTAAATTGTCACAAGATGGTCAGTGTTATTTACTTCTACTGTCAGTCATAATGTTATGCCTGATCGGTGTATACTGGACTACTTTAGGCATTAAATCACTAGAACCACCACTACATACGGAAATGATCTTACACATCTTCCTCCTGTTCTGAGCAGAGTTTGACTTCACTTTCACACACGTAGAAGCACTAGTCTGTCTGCTCAATACCCAAATGTAAAGTTACACAAAAATCATCTTACATCTTTCTCAGATCTACTCCATCTCCAAAGGTTTGATCTATGAGCCATCCTGGTATCTACTGCTGAGTTAGCAGTGTTGTGCAAGTTCACAAGCACTAACTTAAAGTTCAGTTTATACAGATTATAATTTAAGATACTCTGACCCATTTTTTTCAGTAGAACCCATCCTATCCATCCATCCCCACATCCAAACACTACTCTGTTTTCAAACTAAATGAAAAGGGGCAAGGTTACATTTAATATTCTTGCTTGTGGTCTTTGTTAATCATTTCTTGTGATCAATACTTACATGAAGATATTTGTGTCAATTTTATATTAAAAAAAAATGTATTATTTTTGGTTACCAGTGTGTCTGACATGTCTTTCAGACTCTGCGGCTGCGATTTGCATAAAAATGGGAGTTTCAGCCGTATCAGCTGCTGCGCTGTATGAATTGACAGTTCTCTGGCCATGCAGGTGCCACAAGTCCCTAGAAGCTGTAAAACATCCCGTCCCTGTTCATTAGTGTCAAAGGTTCAGTCCACTGTGCACCAATCATGTGACCACATTCGATGAACAGACTCTTTTACAGTGGACTGTATTCATTCCAACCAGCTGAAATGATTTTGATGAGAGATTTCAACTGAGCTGTTTACATGCACGTTAAATAAAATGATTTGTTGAGGTACTGTATTTGCGTTCACGTGTGGCTCTGCTTGCAGCGGGGAATCAAATCTGTCTGAAATGTAACAGATGAGGAAGAAGAAGTTGGCTTCTTCTGGCTTTGTTCATCGATTCAAATACTGTTTGAATAATTTGTTGGTTTGCTGCCTCCGTGATTCTGTCTCTTCACATCTCATGTTTATCCAGTGTGGGGGAAACAACCACAGAAAAATGATTGGATTCCTAAACTTAGGAATCATGTGCTAATATCTTCCTGTTCAACAGATCTTTAACTGGTCATTGTTTTGATTGGGGTGATTACATGAGGCATTTCTATTCTGATTAGACTATTATTCTGATTATTAGCAGAATACTCAGCAGAAGGTGCTGCAAGTGTACCTTTGTGTGCTGTACGGGTTCAAAGTGTTGGACACAGATTATACTTGACTGGTTGTTTTTTTTTTTTAAACTATACCTATGAAATTATTTGTCCATGATTTAGTTTCATCCTGGAGCTTGTTATCTTAGGACAGGGGACAATTTGGATTTCAATAATCAACTTTGCAGTGACTTTACAGTTCTTTTGCAAAACAGTATTGTGTAGGGCAACGTTATGTACTACGAATCATAGGGTAATAGTTCTTTTCGATTAATTTTCTGATAGAGTAAATTGATTTTCATCATGTCTTCTTTGGTTGTGATGACACAAAGTTAACCTGTCATCTGGAACTGCATTATAATGAGCTCACCTGTGGATGTATTTTAAGGCTACACCTCAAACACACTGCTTCCTTGTTTGACATCATGGGAAAATCAAAAGAAATCAGCCAAGATATCAGGAAGAGACCTGGGGTGCTCCACAAGACTGGTTCATCCTTGGGTACAATTTCCAGATGCTTAAAGGTGCCACGGTCATCTGTTCAAACAATTATACGCAAGTATGGACACCATGGGAATGTCCAGCCATCATACCGCTCAGGAAGAAGATGGGTTCTGTGTCCCAGAGACGTGCGTATCAACCCCAGAACAAAAGCTAAAGACCTTGTCAAGATGATGGCTGAAGCTGGTAAGAGAGTGTCATTGTCCTATAACGACACTCAGCGAGGAAGAAGCCATTACACCAAAAGCAACATAAAAAAGCCAGATTACAGTTTGCAAATACACACAGGGACAAAGACCCTAATTTCTGGAGACATGTCCTGTGATCTGATGAAACTAAAGTGGAACTGTCTGGCCATAATGACCATTGTTACATTTGGAGGAAAAAGGGGGAAGCTTGTAAGCCTGAGAACACTATCTCAATTGTGAAGTATGGGGGTGCTAGCATCATGTTGTGGGGCTGTTTTGCCGCAGGAGGAACTGGTGCACTTCATAAAATGGACGGCATCATGAGGAAAGACCATTATGTGGAAATATTGAAGCAACATCTCAAGACATCAGCCAAGAAGTTAAAGCTTGGGCGCAAATGGGTCTTCCAAATGGACAATGACCCTCAGCATACTGCCAGAGTAATTACAAAGTGGCTTAAGGACAACAAAATCAATGTTTTGGAGTGGCCATCACAAACCCCTGATCTCAATCCCATAGAAAATTTGTGGGCAGATCTGAAAAGGTGTGTGCCAGCAAGGTGGCCTACAACCCTGACTCAGTTACACAAGTTCTGTCAGGAGGAATGGACCAGAATTCCAGCAGACTATTGCCAGAAGCTTGTGGAAGGACACCGAAAACGTTGGAGCCAAGTCATACATTTTAAAGGCAATGCTACCAAATACTAAGGAAATGTATGTAAACTTCTGACTTTTAAGAAAGTAATAGAAAATTCTCTAAGAACTTCTCTCTCTCATTATTGTGGCATTTAGCAAATAGAAATTATTTTGGTAATCCTAACTGACCTAAAACAGGAGAGGTTTAGTCTGATTTAACTTCAGACAGTGAGGAAAAAAGGTTTATGTGTCTTTTAAGACAGTGTATGTAAACATCTGGTTTCAGCTGTATACCGTTTAATCTATTTCTCTCCCAATCCCATGTTTTAAGGCCATATTTGCCCATTTCTGTGTCTTCCTCCTCTCCTTAATATTCTTCCACATTACAATGCACTACATTGCACTAGATGTACAAGGCTTGGAGAGGTATCTTAATGTCAAGGAAGAAATCCTTCACTTTGAAGGATATAATATAATATAATATAATATAATATAATAATTGTTTTCTGAACACACAGTGTCCATTTAATAGAGGATGATGACTGAGATGGACCCACAGCTGAACTGTCCACATCAGTTCAAATACTCAGCATCAAAAACAACAACTTAAAATCTAATACTGGTGGCGTCACACTTAATTCAAAGACAGTGAAATGTTATTGTCTTTGATTTATTCTTCTACGTATTAGCGTAAATGAAGACAGTAAGTTTAATGTAAGTCAGTGGTTGGATTTAAAAACATTTTATTGTTATTTAGAAGATATATTATTACAGTCTCACACAAAAGCATTTAAATCTCCAACAAATTTTCAACATTTTCTGACAGATCTCCTGTGTATGTGCTGTCCTCATTGCATTATCACATTTATGACTTAGAAACCTTAGCAAGAAATTGGACTAGTTAGTTGCACAACTTCCGCAATATACAGTAAAATGACATCTATATCTTAGAAACTATATGGTTACTTATCATGGAATTACATGATTTGTCAAAAAACAGTCAATTATCACAGCAAACAAAGTCATTTCTAACATATTTTAGTTTTCACTTTTGTAAATAAATGTATGTATAATTAAATAGAAATTTTAAATCTACAGCATTGTGAAGTTTAAGTATATAAAAGCTTGAAAATAATACAGAGGAAGAAAATTTCATCTCCAACATCATCTATTCTACATTGATTTTATATTAAAACCTAATCTATCACCAACTTCATAACCATAAACTAGTTTTACAAGAATGAAATCTCCTCACATATAAAAGGTAACTCGTGGCAGCAGTTTTCATCAGTCCATGTGTAGCTGTTGCTGTTGATGGCACCACATTTGTTGTATTGTGTGCCATTCATCCAGTTGCTGTAAGTCACTATACTGTCATTCCAAAACCAGGATCCAAAGATAGTACGCCTCTTCAAGCCGATCCACAGTGGACCAGGAATGTCTTTGTAGAGAGCCTCTAGCCACTCACTGACAGCTTCCTGATCCTGTTCACTCTCAATCCGGAGCATACCTGTGTGGTTGACCTCACAGTAGTCAAGGGCCTCTTCCCAGTTTAAAGCTTTGTTGATGACTTTGATTCTCACAGAGCCTGAAAACGCAGTAGAAGACAGAAATACGTAAGATATACAGGAACATCTTGACTATATTCTATTGGCTGTGTGATGTACTAATCTGTATCTTTATTATGTTAACATTGATAGGGATTTCTACAGCATGACTTAATGGTTGTATTATCAGAGGCCATGTTCCCATAATGTATTTCCTTAGCATATTCTTAAGGGTTGCCTTTTTGAAAAATGTAATGAATACACTTTTGGATGTGGAAAAACCTTTTCTGCTACAGCAAACTTATTAATCACGTGATCAACCAGCTAAGAGGAAGTCCCTCACTTGTATGGCAACCATCACTGTTTGTACGACTGCGTGTCCTTGCCACGTGCGTTACAATCACTGCAATGCAGGCAGCCTGAAACATGGACAGCACTAGCTGACACTGTTGAGAGAATAATAGCAGCTGTAGCAATGATACATAGTTTTCTTTGACCTATTTACTGCTTACCGCGAGCACAAATTGTTGCTTTGTCATTTTCACCCTGTTGTAGTAATCCTGTTGAAGAAGTTACTGTAAAAAAAACTCTGCCCTCTTGGAATGGAACTGTTGCTGGTTCCCTTTTAAACCATTTCCTATATGTCGAACAGCCTTTGTCAAACCATTCCCATCGATCATGCATCAGCCCAATCCAAAATATTGCTGCATTTCCTTTAATAATCACTTCATCGTTTTCCGTTTCATTACTGATGCTGACTAAATCAGTGTAATGTCTCCTGCAGTAGTGTCGTGCCTGGCACCAGTCCTTGGGTTCCTTTTCAATTAGAATGTACTCGTTATCTGCAAAAACAAAAATATTGTCTTTATTTAGTTTGTGGCATATTCTACAAAAAGGACCGAGCTGAAGAGATATTTAGCTATAGTTCAGTGTTTTATTTGGATTAAGTATAGCCATTACTTACAAAATGATATCTTTATGATCACATTATCCTACGCCAATTTGACTTTAAAAACAAACTGAAAAGGGTGGAGTCCAGGACTATAGGAGTTTTCGGCTGATTTACAGTATCTTGAAATTGGGTCTGACGTACGCTCTGTACTGAGGCTTGGCCCAGATTACCTGATAGTTAAAATCTCATGACCAGTTCTCTCAGATAAGAGCTACAACATGTCACCTCTGTCTTGTTTACATCAGCTTCCCCAAGAAATCACATGAAGTGGTGTATTCAGGTGTTTTCTAATCCGGCACAAAAATCTAGATGACGTGTGAATATGTTGTGTATGTGACGCTATTATTTCCGAGTAAGTTTGAGATTAGAAGGATATCTGTGATTTTTCTCCTTACTTTCAAAATTGAGTTGAGATTTAAAAATGTCTTTAGTCTCAGGCAACTTTAGACTCTGTTCACATTACATGCTCAAGTGCCTGAGATCAGATTTTGGAATTGAACAATAAACTCCTTTTAAATGATCATAGTGTATTGTAATAATTTAAGTGGTTGCTGAAACTTACCATTGTAGCACATGAAAGGTTTCTTATCTGAACAGGGGAAGCCTCTCCATTTGTTGTTTTCAATAGCTTCACATAATTGTACTGTGTCGTTCACATTTACTTTTGACATACTGAACTTGAATGGGTAACCATTTGACCAAGTAGTAACATGGTTCTTCCTATGCAGACCAACCCAGAAACTAATATAACTTTGGCCGTTGGCAATGAAGTTGACGTCCTCTTCATCGTACAGCGTTACTAATGTTGCATTCTTGTTCTCACAGTTGTTCTTTGCTTCAGCCCATAGTACCTGTTCTAGGATATATTCTGTCATAAAAGTTCTGAGACGATTTGTTAATGTTAATTGAAAAAGTCCTGCAAAACAAAGACAAAAAGAGTATTTTATTATTCCCTAATGTAACATTGGTGTCTCATAAAAAATGACACGCAACATTATGAACTGCACTACAATGTCATATAATAACTGAAAACTATAAACAGCTTCACTTTCACTCATGTCACTGATGCACAATTAATCAATTTGTTTGCAGTTGTTGCATTTAAAAAAACAAAAAAATAAAAAATAAATATGGGATTAGTGGCGACAGCATGTAAGAAGTAACCAGAAGAACAGATGAGAAATGACACAGGTTGAGGAAATATTTCAAGGTCCAAATCCTGTCATGTGCACACAAAACATCCAGAAAATAAGAATAAATAAATAAATAATGCAGACCAAGATCAAGAAAGCAGCCTTACCTGAACACAGCAGGAACAACACGAGGTTCATCATCATCATCATCACAGCCAGGGTGAGATTTATATGGTGAAATGACTTAAATACAGAGGAATGAAAGGCACAGAGATAACAAATAAAAGAGTCAGATCACATCACACCACATCCACATTGTGTGTACTAGGTTCGACTTACTACATTTACCAATGCAAAGAGCTAATGGAAAATGTATTTCATCTGCAAATTATATTAATTATTTTGCCAATAACTTTAAAAAGCCTCTTACCTGGTGTTGACCAAGTGCTGTCAGTTTCAGTGTTAAGAATTCACAGGGTTTGTATCCTGTGTGAGGGGGACATAATCTACTACGGACACCTGTTTAATTTTTACATGTTTGTATAGTGAAATCGGCAATGGCAAGAGATTAATGATCAACTGCAGATTGTGCTGTGTGGCTGGATTATAGTCAAGCTGTACTTGAATAAATGTAATTTCTCATGTTACCATACCTTATTAGGAGAGAAAACTGATTTGTTTTCTAAATTGAGATTTTCAGAAAACCCACACCAACAGGAAACACGTTCATGGAAGACAGTAGTGCTGCTAATATAATGAATATATATAAAGCAAAGACACATTCATACAGGCAAACAGTGCACATTTAAGTGATCCATGTTCCTCTTTTCTTTTAATAACCCCCACTGCATTACCTGGAAAAGATATTTGAATGAATGTCATTCAGATCATATACTGCAAGATTATTAATTAACAAAGAAAACCTGTTTTACAGCAAGGCTAGGCTTCCAGGCAACCTGTTCATGTGACATTTATAATGCTGCTTCAAAAAGATGACATGTTTGTTCATGCAAACCAGTATCTATGCCAATCAGGCATAACATTATATCCTCCTAACATTGTCTCCCTTGTTCCTCAGTTGTGACTCATCAGAGAATGGACATTGGCCTTCTGAGGGGGGCCTTTGGGTCCTATGGGTTGAGTGAAGGGGCCTCTGTGGATCGGGCTTGTTCCAGTGCATCCCACAGATACTTGATCAGTTTGGGATCTAGTAAATTTGGAGGCCAGGTCAACACCTTGTGCTGTTCTTCATGTTTTATGAGTTGTTCCTAAAGTGTTTTTGTGTGTGTACCTGTGTCAGGCTGCATCCTGTTGGGGATGGCTGCTGCCATCAAGGAGTGTCATTGCTATGGGGTAGAGATGCCTGGTCTGGTCTAGGTGGGTGCTACATGTCTAAGTAACATCCACACGAATACCAGGTCCAAAAGTTTCCCAACAGAACATTAAATTGTCACAAGATGGTCAGTGTTATTTACTTCTACTGTCAGTCATAATGTTATGCCTGATCGGTGTATACTGGACTACTTTAGGCATTAAATCACTAGAACCACCACTACATACAGAAATCATCTTACACATCTTCCTCCTGTTCTGAGCAGAGTTTGACTTCACTTTCACACATGTAGAAGCACTAGTCTGTCTGCTCAATACCCAAATGTAAAGTTACACAAAAATCGTCTTGCATCTTTCTCAGATCTACTCCATCTCCAAAGGTTTGATCTATGAGCCAGTGAAGTTCAGTTCACACAGATTGTAATTTAAGATGCTCTGACCCATTCTTTTCAGTAGAACCCATCCTATCCATCCATCCCCACATCCAAACACTAGTCTGTTTTCAAACTAAATGAAAAGGGGCAAAGTTACATTCAAAATTCTTGCTTGTGGTCTTTATTAATCATTTCTTGTGATCAATATTTACTTGAACATGTTTGCGTCAGTTTTATAGTTTTGGTTGTCAGTGTGGTTGACACTTCTTTCAGACTCTGTGGGCGCGATTTGCATAAAAATGGGAGTTTCTAGCCATGCAGGTGCCACAAGTCCCTAGAAGCTGTAAAACATCCCGTCCCTGTTTATTAGTGTCAAAGGTTCAGTCCACTGTGCACCAAAAATGTGACCACATTCGATGAACAGACTCTTTTACAGTGGACAGTATTTATTCCAACCAACTGAAATGATTTTGATGAGAGATTTCAACTGAGCTGTTTACATGCACGTTAAATAAAATGATTTGATGAGGTACTGTATATGCGTTCACGTGTGGCTCTGCTTGCAGCGGGGAATCAAATCTGTCTGAAATGTAACAGATGAGGAAGAAGAAGTTGGCTTCTTCTGGCTTTGTTCATCGATTCAAATATTGTTTGAATAATTTGTTGGTTTGCTGCCTCCGTGATTCTGTCTCTTCACATCTCATGTTTATCCAGTGTGGGGGAAACAACCACAGAAAAATGATTGGATTCCTAAACTTAGGAATCATGTGCTAATATCTTCCTGTTCAACAGATCTTTAACTAGTCATTGTTTTGATTGGGGTGATTACATGAGGCATTTCTATTCTGATTAGACTATTATTCTGATTATTAGCAGAATACTCAGCAGAAGGTGCTGCAAGTGTACCTTTGTGTGCTGTATGAGTGCAAAGTGCCGGACACAGATTATACTTGACTGGATGTTTTTTTTAAACTATACCTATGAAATTACTTGTCCATGATTTAGTTTCATCCTGGACCTTGTTATCTTAGGACAGGGGACAATTTGGATTTCAATAATCAACTTTGCAGTGACTTTACAGTTCTTTTGCAAAACAGTATTGTGTAGGGCAACTTTATGTACCACGAATCACAGGGTAGTAGTTCTTTTCGATTAATTTTCTGATAGAGTAAATTTATTTTCATTATGTCTTCTTTGGTTGTGATGACACATAGTTAACCTGTCATCTGGAACTGCATTATAATGAGGATGTACACCTGTTGATGTATTTTAAGGCTACACCTCAAACACACTGCTTCCTTGTTTGACATCATGGGAAAATCAAAAGAAATCAGCCAAGATATCAGGAAGAGAACTGTGGTGCTCCACAAGACTGGTTCATCCTTGGGTACAATTTCCAGATGCCTGAAGGTGCCACGTTCATCTGTTCAAACAATTATACGCAAGTATAGACACCATGGGAATGTCCAGCCATCATACCGCTCAGGAAGGAGATGGGTTCTATGTCCCAGAGACGTGCGTATCAACCCCAGAACAAAAGCTAAAGACCTTGTCATGATGATGGCTGAAGCTGGTAAGAGAGTGTCATTGTCCTGTAACGACACTCAGCGAGGAAGAAGCCATTACACCAAAAGCAACATAAAAAAGCCAGATTACAGTTTGCAAATACACACAGGGCCAAAGACCTTAATTTCTGGAGACATGTCCTGTGATCTGATGAAACTAAGGTGGAACTGTTTGGCCATAATGACCATCGTTACATTTGGAGGAAATGGGGGGAAGCATGTAAGCCTGAGAACACTATCCCAACTGTGAAGTATGGGGGTGGTAGCATCATGTTGTGGGGCTGTTTTGCCACAGGAGGAACTGGTGCACTTCATAAAATAGACGGCATCATGAGGAAAGAACATTATGTGGAAATATTGAAGCAACATCTCAAGACATCAGCCAGGAAGTTAAAGCTTGGACACAAATGGACAGTGACCCTAAGCATACTGCCAGAGTTGCCTGTTTAAACAGGCACGTTGCCTGTTTAAGGGTTATGGACAACACAATCAATGTTTTGGAGTGGCCATCACAAAGCCCCGATCTCAATCCCATAGAAAATTTGTGGGCAGATCTGAAAAGGCATGTGCGAGCAAGGTGGCCTACACTGCAAAAAAAAAAAAAAAAAAAAACTTGTATGTTTTGGGCTAAAACAGTAATTGAAGTTGGTCAAACTTGAAAATATAAATTATTGACATTTAAGGCAGTAATGTTAGTTACAAAGCAAGCCAGTTGTTTTCTCCAGAACGATTTGGTTAGTTGTTAACACTTGTATCTTCAAGTTGGGGCTCAATACAAGGGACAACAATTCTGCTAACTCTTATTTCTTTGTTGAGAACTTTCCAAGTTGGCACTTTTCACTTGAAGTCTCGTTGTGACTGGCTGCCTCGAGCTGTAGTCCACACAGGTAAGTTTTAACCAACCTTTAATTAAATGAAGTTAAAATGATACGGGAATTTTATTCTGAGGAGTTTTTGTGCAGTATGTTGTAGATTAATGGAGAAGGCAACCTACACATTTTCAACATTTAAAAAAAAACAGCTTTTCAGTCATTAGCGAAAGCTAGTCGTGAGCTATACCGTTCATGCTCGCTTACTTGTTACAGCTAGCCATTAGGGTATTAATGCTGACTCAAAACTATGGTCGCAATGTTAGCTGACATTTCATGTCATCTTTCAGAAGAACTGTCGATGTTACTACAATGGTAATAACACTCATGCTACGTCGCTGCTCCAGGACCGCAGCAGGTGAACAGGTTGGTTTAGGGCCAGAGGGAGAGAGCGGAGCCGGCCACAGTCTGTGGCTCGGTCCACTGTGCTGTTAGTTTGCTGCCTGCCTCTCTACTCAGTTCTCTGCTGTCTGCTGGTTGTGGGGTATGGGATGGAAAAAGTTAATATGTCAAACTCGTAATTAATTCTATTTGAAGAAAAAAATGTTTATCCAATAACTTGGAATTAATTTAGTAATAGCTTATTCTGATTCACAGTATTTTAATGACTAATTTCTTGCAAGCCACGTGTTGGTCAGGAGCAGACAAAGGGCCTCATTGTGGGTACCCTCACTGTGTTGAAGGATAATGACGGCACAGCTCCTCAAAGTGTCGTGAGTGTTGCTGTCGTTGTGGAAGAATAGATTGTCCTTCGAGATCTCCCTGACCTGCCAAATGCTTTTGCTTACCTCTTTGGAATGATCTACGCTTTAATCCTCAAGTACCCAAAAGATCTCAGGTACACTTTTGAAATTGTTCAGAAGGTTTTCATGGAACTTGGTACAGACCTCACTTCAAGAGTCAGATCCCTCAAAAACAAACTCCTTCAGTAAAGCCAGTCTGTAATTGTTGACCTCTAAAAGTTCCCTTCTGTCCAGCCAACACCATGTTAATTTACACTTTACATTTATTTTGCACTTTATTGGGTTTTTCTTTAACATGTTACATGTTAAGATTCAGTGTTCAGTATACTGTCACATAGTATTGACCAGTGTTACGAAAGAATTGCTGATTATTTTGACACTGGAAGTTATGGCGCTCAGTAACCTTGTAAACAGATTTATTATATTCATAGTTGTGTATCATACTGGTTCTGTGAAGTCTTGTATACATGACTCATGTTTGATCTTTTTTTTCAATCTCTAAGTTTACAAGTATACAGTGTAGCACAAGTTGACTGCTAAGACTGGGACAATTGGGTCTCATTAGTTTCATTTACTTGGCCCTGCTGGAAGGGATTTGATGCTGGTAGTTTAAATAAATGTTTTGAATGTATATGTTACATCTGTAATTATTTATACATTTGATAAAAAGTTATTGGTTCTAAATTGTAAAGTTGGGTTACACTATAAACTATTGCAGTGTGCAATTTTAAATTCCTCCAAATTAAAGTGGATTCTGTGTAAGTACTAAAAGTTTTTTTTACAATGTAAAATTAAAAGTTAATACCGCTAACGGGAAAGTTAGCAGAAGTAAGGATTAAAAGTTTCTACAATGTAAAGTTAGTACAACTTATAGTTGAGTTGATAAATCAGAATTCAGAGTTGAGCAAACTCAAAAGCAAAACTTAAAATGTTTAGTTTAATTGCCCAACTTAAAAATGTATCAAAGTTTGTTGCTTTGAAAATTTGAGTTCACCCAGCTTTTCTTTTTTTGCAGTGTACAACCCTGACTCAGTTACATAAGTTCTGTCAGGAGGAATGGACCAGAATTCCAGCAGACTATTGCGAGAAGCTTGTGAAAGGATACCCAAAACATTGGACCCAAGTCATACAGTTTAAAGGCAATGCTACCAAATACTAAGGAAATGTAAGTAAACTTCTGACTTTTAAGAAAGTAATAAAACATTCTCTAACAAATTCCCTCTCTCGTTATTGTGGCACTAGCAAATAGAATAATTTTGGTAATCCTAACTGACCTAAAACAGGAGATGTTTAGTCTGATTTAACTTCAGACTAGTGGTGCAACGGATCATCATCATCCGAATGGATCACGGATCAATATCTTCGGTTCGGCACACACGTGATCCGCGGATTGATTTATGAAAAAACAAACAAAAAAAAAAAAGTTATGCGCATGTTCAGTCCACACACAGCGTGGTCATGGCGAGCAAAGGAACGGAGGAGCTTGAACGCCCCGCGTCATTTAAATTCCCTGTATGAGAGCATTTTGGTTCCCTGTCAAATATAATGATGAAGGAAAGGTTAGTGGATAAAACCGTGACGGTGTGTAGGCACTGTGGCACAAGAAAGCCATATGACAGTGGAAACACATCAAGCATGGCCACGCATTTGAAGCGACATCACCCCGGTGTTTCACTGACAGGAGTGAAAACGAGATATGCCCTTTTATGTTGCACTTTAAGTTTTTTTTCATTAATTATGTTAAAAAGAAGATATTATGCCTTGTGCAATTTAAGTTGATTTTATATATTTTAATTTAATAATTTAAAAGTGTTAATAAACAAAAAGACAAAACTTGAAAGTTTATTTTTCTTGTCTTTTTTTTTCTTTTGCTGATCCGAAAAATGATCCGATCCGAGAAACGATCCGAACCGTGAGTTTTTTGATCCATTGCACCCCTACTTCAGACAGTGAGGAAAAAAGGTTTATGTGTCTTTTAACACAGTGTATGTAAACATCTGGTTTCAACTGTATACTGTTTAATCTGTTTCTCTCCCAATCCCATGTTTTAAGGCCACATTTGCCCATTTCTGCGTCTTCCTCCTCCCCTTGATATTCTTCCCTTCCCTCTTGTGATGGTAACGGTATCCTGGCTTCCAACTATCTGTAGGCCTATTACACAGTAGCTCATTTGTGTATGTCCTTTCTGCTGCAGATTAGTCCACCCCAGCTCAATTTCCTCTGTTCTCTTACTGTCCCTGACCTTTCTTTAAGTTTTATGTGCACACAACATTACTATAAGCTTTGTGCAAGAATACTTGAGTTTTCCTGTCCATAATTTCTAACACTATAGAATTATGGGTCTTTGGAAAAGTTGGATCTTGATCATCCAGCCACATTACAATGCACTAGATGTACAAGGCTTGGAGAGGTATCTTAATGTCAAGGAAGAAATCCTTCACCAGAGGTTGAAGGATATAATATAATATAATATAAGATAATATAATAATTGTTTTCTAAACACGCAATGTTCATTTAATAGAGGATGATGACTGAGATGGACCCACAGCTGAACTGTCCACATCAGTTCAAATACTCAGCATCAGAAACAACAACTTAAAATCTAATACTGGTGGCGTCGCACTTAATTCAAAGAAAGTGAATTGTTATTGTCTTTGATTTATTCTTCTACGTATTAGCGTAAATGAAGACAGTAAGTTTAAGGTAAGTCAGTGGTTGGATTTAAAAACATTTTATTGTTATTTAGAAGATATGTTATTACAGTCTCACACAAAAGCATTTAAGTCTCCAACAAATTTTCAACATTTTCTGACAGATCTCCTGTGTATGTGCTGTCCTCATTGCATTATCACATTTATAACTTGGAAACCTTAGCAAGAAATCGGACTAGTTAGTTGCACAACTTCCGTAATATACAGTAAAATGACATCTATATCTTAGAAACTATATTGTCAGTTATCTTACCATGGAATTACATGATTTGTCAAAAACAGTCAATTATCACAGTAAACAAAGTCATTTCTAGCATATTTTAGTTTTCACTTTTGTAAATAAATAAATAATAATAAATGTATGTATAATTAAATAGAAATTATAAATCTACAGCATTGTGAAGTTTAAGTATATAAAAGCTTGAAAATAATACAGAGAAAGAAAATTTCATCTCCAACATCATCTATTCTACATTGATTTTATATTAAAACCTAATCTATCACCAACTTCATAACCATAAACTAGTTTTAAAAGAATGAAATCTCCTCCTCACATATAAAAGGTAACTCGCGCCAGCAGTTTTCATCAGTCCACGTGTAGCTGTAGTTGTTGCTGTTGCTGTTGCTGTTGTTGTGGATGGCACCACAATTGTTAGACATGGGCAGCTCTGGCTGTGTGCCATTCATCCAGTTGCTGTAAGTCACTATACTGTCTTTCCAAATCCAGAATCCAAAGATAGTACTCCTCCTCAAGCCGATCCACAGTGGACCAGAAATGTTTCTGTAAAGAGTCTCGAGCCACTCACTGACAGCTTCCTGATCCTGTTCACTCTCAATCCGGAGCATACCTGTGTGGTTGGCCTCACAGTAGTCAAGGGCCTGTTCCCAATTTAAAGTTTTGTTGATGACTTTGATTCTCACAGAGCCTGAAAACGCAGTAGAAGACAGAAATACGTAAGATATACAGGAACATCTTGACTATATTCTATTGGCTGTGTGATGTACTAATCTGTATCTTTATTATGTTAACTTTGATAGGGATTTCTGCAGCATGGCTTAATGGTTGTATTATCAGAGGCCATGTTCCCATAATGTATTTCCTTAACGTGTTCTTAAGGGTTGCCTTTTTGAAAAATTTAATGAATACACTTTTGGATGTGGAAAAACCTTTTCTGCTACAGCAAACTTATTAATCACGTGATCAACCAGCTAAGAGGAAGTCCCTCACTTGTATGGCAACCATCACTCTTTGTACGAGTGTGTGTCCTTGCCACGTGTGTTACAATCATTGCAATGCAGGCAGCCTGAAACATGGACAGCACTAGCTGACACAGTTGAAAGAATAATAGCAGCTGTAGCATTGATACATAGTTTTCTTTGACCTATTTACTGCTTACCGCGAGCACAAATTGTTGCTTTGGTACCGCCACTCTCTTGTTGTTGTAATCCTGTTGAAAAAGTTACTGTAAAAAAAACCTCGCTCTCTTGGAATGGAACTGTTACTGGTTTCTTCCCTTCAAACCATTTCCTGTATGTTGAACAGCCTTTGTCATACCATTCCCATCGATCATGCATCAGCCCAATCCAAAATGTTGCTGCATTTCCTTTAATAATCACGTCATCGTTTTCCATTTCATTACTGATTCTGACTAAATCAGTGTAATGTCTCCTGCAGTAGTGTCGTGCCTGGCACCAGTCCTTGGGTTCCTTTTCAATTAGAATGTACTCGTTGTCTGCGAAAACAAAAATATTGTCTTTATTTAGTTTATGGTATATTTTACAAAAAAGACCGAACTGAAGAGACATGCAGCTATAGTTTTATTTGGCAAAATGTTCAAAATGCACTGATCTTCAGAAAAACATTGTGTTAAACAAACAATTTTCAAATAAAGTATAGCTATTACTTGCAAAATGATATCTTTATGATCACATGATCCTACTGAAAAGGATGGAGTCTAGGACAACAGGAGTTTTTGGCTGATTTATCTTGAAATTGGGTCTGACCCACACCCTGTACTGAGGCTTGGCCCAGATTACCTGATAGTTAAAATCTCATGACCAGTTCTCTCAGATAAGAGCTACAACATGTCATCTCTGTCTTTTTTACATCAGCTTCCCCAAGAAAGCATGTGAAGTGGTGTATTCAGGTGTTTTCTGATCCGGCACAAAAATCTAGATGATATGTGAATATGTTGTATATGTGACGTTATTATTTCTAAATAAGTTTGAGATTAGAAGGATATCTGTGATTTTTCCCCTTACTTTCAAAATTGAGTTCGGATTTAAAAATGCCTTTAGTCTCAGCCAACTTTATACTCTGTTCACATTATATGCTCAAGTGCCTGAGATCAGATTTTGGAAATAAACAATAAACTCCTTTTAAATGATCATAGTGTATTGTAATAATTTAAGTGGTTGCTGAAACTTACCTTTATAGCACATGAAAGGTTTCTTATCTGAACAGGGGAAGCCTCTCCATTTGTTGTTTTTAATAGCTTCACATAATTGTACTGTATCGCTGACATTTACTTTTGACATATTGAAGTTGAATGGGTAACCATTTGACCAAGTGGTAACATTGTTGTTCTTCCTATGCAGACCAACCCAGAAACCAGTACAATCTGGTTCGTTACATTTTTTTTTCATGAACTCGACATCCTCGTCATCGTACAGCGTAACTAATTTTCCACCAGTGTCCTGACAGGCGTTCTGTGCAGCAGCCCATCCTGCTTCTCCTAATATATTAAAAGTTCTGAGACGATTTGTTAATGTAAATTGAAAAAGTCCTGCAAAACAAAGACAAAAAGAGTATTTTATTATTCCCTAATGTAACATTCATGGCTCATAAAAAATGACACGCAACATTATGAACTGCACTACAGTGTCATACAATAACTGCAAAACTATAAACAGCTTCACTTTCTCTCATGTCACTGATGCACAATTAATCAATTTGTTCACAGTTGCATTTAAATAAATAAATAAATACTATGGCATTAGTGGCGACAGCATGTTAGAAGTAACCAGAAGAACAGATGAGAAAAGACACAGGCTGAGGAAATATTTCAAGGTCCTAATCCTGCCATGTGCACACAAAACATCCAGGAAATTAAAATAAATAAATAAAAATGCAGACCAAGATCAAGAAAGCAGCCCTTACCTGAACACAGCAGGAACAACACGAGGTTCATCATCATCATCATCACAGTCAGGGTGAGATTTATGTGGTGAAATGACTTAAATACAGAGGAATGAAAGGCACAGAGATAACAAATAAAAGAGTCAGATCACATCACACCACATCCACATTGTGGATACTAGGTTTGACTTACTACATTTACCAATGCGAAAAGCTAATGGAAAATGTATTTCATCTGCAAATTATATCAATTATTTTGCCAGTAACTTTAAAAAGCCTCTTACCTGGTGTTGACCAAGTGTCAGTTTCAGTGTTAAGAATTCACAGGGTTTATATCCTGTGTGAGGGGGACATAATCTACTATGGACACCTGTTTCGTTTTTACATGTTTGCATAGTGAAATCGGCAATGGCAAGAGATTAATGATCAACTGCAGGTTGTGCTGCGTGGCTGGATTATAGTCGAGCTGTACTTGAATAAATGTCATTTCTCATGTTACCATACCTTATTAGGAGAGAAAACTGATTTGTTTTCTAAATTGAGATTTTCAGAAAACCCACACCTAACAGGAAACGCGTTCATGGAAGACAGTAGTGCTGCTAATATAATGAATATTCGTTATACAAAGCAAAGACACATTCACATGGCAAACAGTGCACATTTATGTGATCCATGTTCCGCTTTTCTTTTTAGAACCCCCACTGCATTACCTGGAAAAGATATGATCAACATGTGCTGCCAACACATGTTGGTACATGGGATGGAACGAAATTAGTTTCTCTGGTCGCGATTCAAGCCATAGCAGAAATAGAAAAGTATAAATATCTAATAAAATTAGCTAACTAAGTATTGTACAAAAATAGCAAGAAGTGTATAAGTATAGGCAGTAAAAAAAGTGTCAGCACTGTAGTAATTGGAGATTATTGCAATGAATAACACAGTAGTATTCAGTCCTGTACCACTGAGGTAGTGTGCAAGTGGAGTTAAAGTGATGTTGTGCAAAAACAACTGCAATCTGTGCAGATGTGTCTATGGGTGGCTGTTGGGGGGTGGCTATGGAGGTCCTCCAGCGTTCAACAGTCTCACAGCCTCCGGGAAGAAGCTGTTCCTCAGTCTGGTGGTCCTAATGGTGGTCTTAATGCTCCGTAGCCTCCTGCCTGAAGGGAGAGGGACGAACATTACGTGTGCGGGGTGGGTGGGGTCTTTCCTGATGCAGGTGTCCCTTTTTCTGCATCTGGAGGTGTAAATGTCCGTAGTGGTGGATAGACTGTGTCCCACAGTCTTCTGTGCAGCTTTCACCACCCTCTGCAGAGCCTTCTTCTCTGCCGCAGAGCAGCTGCTGTGCCACACAGTTATGCAGGAGCACAGGACGCTCTCCACCACACACCTGTAGAATGATGTCAGGGCTGAGCTCCCCAGTCCCAATACTTGATCAGTTTGGGATCTAGTAAATTTGGAGGCCAGGTCAACACCTTGTGCTGTTCTTCATGTTTTTTGAGTTGTTCCTAAAGCGTTTTTGAGTGTGTGTCTGTGTCAGGCTGCATCGTGCTGGGGATGGCTGCTGCCATCAAGGAGTGTCATTGCTATGGGGTGGGGGTGCCTGGTCTGGTCTAGGTGGGTGGTACATGTCTAAGTAACATCCACACGAATGCCAGATCCAAAAGTTTCCCAGCACAACATTGTATTGTCACAATTGAGCAATTGTATTGAGCAGAGTTTGACTTCAGTTTCACACACTTAGAGGCACTAGTCTGTCTGCTCAATACCCAAATGTAAAGTTACACAAAAATCATCTTGCATCTTTCTCAGATCTACTCCATCTCCAAAGGTTTGATCTATGAGCCATCCTGGTATCTACTGCTGAGTTAGCAGTGTTGTGCAAGTTCACAAGCACTACCTTAAAGTTCAGTTCACACAGATTATAATTTAACATGCTCTGACCTATTCTTTTCAGTAGAACCCATCCTATCCATCCATCCCCACCTCCAAACACTACTCTGTTTTCAAACTAAATGAAAAGGGGCAAGGTTACATTTAAAATTCTTGCTTGTGGTCTTTATTAATTATTTCTTGTGATCAATATTTACTTGAAGATACTTGCGTCAATTTTATATTTTTGGTTACCAGTGTGTCTGACACTTCTTTCAGACTCTGCGGGCGCGATTTGCATAAAAATGGGAGTTTCAGCATTATCAGCTGCTGCGCTGTATGAATTGACAGTTCTCTAGCCATGCAGGTGCCACAAGTCCCTAGAAGCTGTAAAACATCCCGTCCCTGTTCATTAGTGTCAAAGGTTCAGTCCACTGTGCACCAAAAATGTGACCACATTCGATGAACAGACTCTTTTACAGTGGACTGTATTCATTCCAACCAACTGAAATGATTTTGATGAGAGATTTCAACTGAGCTGTTTACATGCATGTTAAATAAAATGATTTGATGAGGTACTGTATTTGCGTTCACGTGTGGCTCTGCTTGCAGCGGGGAATCAAATCTGTCTGAAATGTAACAGATGAGGAAGAAGAAGTTGGCTTCTTCTGGCTTTGTTCATCGATTCAAATATTGTTTGAATAATTTGTTGGTTTGCTGCCTCCGTGGTTCTGTCTCTTCACATCTCATGTTTATCCAGTGTGGGGGAAACAACCACAGAAAAATGATTGGATTCCTATACTTAGGAATCAGGTGCTAATATCTTCCTGTTCAACAGATCTTTAACTGGTCATTGTTTTGATTGGGGTGATTACATGAGGCATTTCTATTCTGATTATTAGAATACTCAGCAGAAGGTGCTGCAAGTGTACCTTTGTGTGCTGTACGGGCGCAAAGTGCTGGACACAGATTGTACACTAAACTGGATTATTATTTATTTTTATTTTTTTATAAATATACCTGTGAAATTATTTGTCCATGATTTAGTTTCATCCTGGAGCTTGTTATCTTAGGACAGGGGACAGTTTGGATTTCAATAATCAACTTTGCAGTTCTTTTGCAGAACAGTATTGTGTAGGACAAAGTTATCTACTACGAATCATAGGGTAGTACTTCTTTTCGATGAGTTTTCTGATAGAGTAAATTGATTTTCATCATGTCGTCTTTGGTTGTGATGACGCATAGTTAACCTGTCATCTGGAACTGCATTATAATGAGCTGCATTTGTTTATTATTCAAATGATGCAAGCCTGAGCAGAGCCACAAGGTACATACTGTACTGTAGTCTGTGAGCAGTATTGTACATCAGGAGGCAATATGCAGATTGTCTCTGGTTAATATTTACTGTTGGATTTTCCGGGAGATTTTAAATGTCACTACGTTGTTATTTCTCTACCTGAGATCTGCAAATGCATCTTAGATGTAATTTCATGCCTGTTCTCATAACATACCCGAAACGTCATCATGTTCAGACTTTTCTCTCTTTGTTCAGAGTTTGTGGTCTACCAGTTGTGTAATTTAACCATCGTAGCTGTCCAGTGTTGGATGTGATCAACGTGTATCTGATTCAGTAAGTTGAATTTAAAGTACCTGCAATTAAGACACAAAACCTCTCTGTTGCATTCATTTTACAATCCAAAATGTGACCAGTGTATGCATACAGGCAAAATCTTAAGTGTTATTTGCAGTACGACTGAGTTCATTTGTTTTTTTTCCCCCTCTGGGATAACAACACAACTGTTAAATTAAAGCAAATTTATCTCACAAAAAAACTATATGGCTTATAACGCTGTATGGCCCCATAGCTGGCATCAAGAACGGAGTTTTTCTTTTCTGCACGCCGTCTCACATTTGAATTTCAAATAGGATCTGCATTATGCAAATAGTCTAGCTTTCTCTGGTTTATACTGTACATGGCAAACATTAACATGATAGGTGTTTGCTTCTAAAAAAGGTGACTGATGGTTGTAGCCTGAAGGAAATTAGTTTTAAACATATTTTGTTCATATTCGAAATATACCAGGAACAGGCAAAAGTGTACGGAGGCCCCAAACTGCCAAAAAAAGTAACTCAATAAATACATTATACCATAAGTAAACTACCCAAACCGCCACCGACATGAAATATGAGTAGAATGATTAATGAATGCTTGTTTTTATTTACCCATTATTATGGTATTATATCTCCAACTTCTCTATATTCACATGTACTAATGGATTCCTTTTTATTTATCACTTGATATCCAAAATTGGTGAGTAGCTTCACTTTGGTGGGGAGTTGGGGTTTAAATAGGAACATCTGTGGGTGTTACCCATTAGAAACTCGCTTGACTCGTGTTAGTGTTAAGGACCAGATATTTAAACGACTAGATACTTACCTGTCGTTGAGGCAGCCTGTTTTGCCCTGTCCTCTTTCTCCAATGAAAGGTGCTCTGATGACCTTTTATCAGTCAGAGGCTCCGGTCTCAAGCAGTGAATGAGGGTGATATTTCTTGGGGACAGGAGTTACAACTGTATTGTAAATTGATGGCAGATTATACCTTGTTGTATCTAATTTATTAATTTATTTATTGTTACATTTATTTGTTCATATATTTATCACTGTGTTGGGTTTCAGATTTTCCATTTTCCAAAACTTAGTTATATACCCTAGCAAAGGGTCAGACTATTTGTTAATTGTCATAAGGGTGCACAGATGGACTGTACGTGAGAACTGAGACACTGACTGACAGTGTACCAGTTACCATTAATACATTTGGATATTAAGAATAATTAAGAATAGGAAAGTGGTGCCACGCCTTGATGGTGGGCATAGAGCTTGTATCATAATTGTTTCCATGGAAAATACTCCCACCATTAGAAGGAGAATTGGGAAATGGACTAAATAAATGTAAAAAGCTACTCAAGTCTAAAATTCAAAGTGGCATGGTGTAGATCATAGGTGTCAAACATGCGGCCCGCGGAGCAAAAGCGGCCCACCAGAGGGTCTAATATGGCCTGCAGCATGATTTTCCAAAAATTACATTGAAGACAGTAACTGCAGTTTTTCCAATAAAAGTATTCTGCCATTCCTTGGTTTCACACGGTTTTAGTAAGATTTGTGGACATAACATAACACTTAGACCTAGCATTAAGCAGAAATTGCACTTCTTTTCCTTAAGAAATGTCCGGTTGTTCATTACATGTTTTGTAATAGTGCAGTTCATTAAGTGTAAACACTTAAATAATTGCAACATTTGGAGTTGCTGTTATTTATAGGTTACTGGTCCGGCCCCCTTGAGATCAAATTGGACTGTATGTGGCCTCTGAACTAAAATGAATTTGACTCCCCTGGTGTAGATGAATGGAACAACAAGACACTTAAACTAAACGCAGAATAGGAAAAAGGTATCCTGGAAGTAGCTCGCATGAAAGACGAGCAATGTAGATCACTTTTTAACAAGAGATATAATTCCATAGATTCAGAGATGCATATCTGAACTCCTCAATACATCAAACCAGAACTATCTACATAAAACATCACAGAGATCTCAGTGATACTTCACCTTTAACTTCACTTGATTAGCAATTCAGTCAGCACAACCGATCCTTTATTAATCCAGTTATTTAAAAGAAGGTAGAAATAAATTGATGTGTGCGGTGTTATACTGCAGAGGAGGCCCTTAAATTGGACATACTCCCAGGTCAATACTGCAGTACTACCTGAAGGATACCATGTGCGGCAGAGGGAACGCATGGCGCTTTGTTCAAAGCCTGAATTTGACTGTTGGCGAGTATCGATGTGTAAGTTTGTTTATGTGTGGCTGAAGTGAGGTCGGTCACACTCGGAGTAGTCGGCCTCTCTTCAAGTGTGCAGTGTGTGTGTGCATTCACACTGTGCTGCTTACAACCCCTTGTTGTAAGTGTGAGGCCACATTGACCCTGGGTGCTGATGCAATAGTGGGGAAAGCTGGTAGACAACGGGAGATGTCAACTTGATTCAACAGCGAGTGAAGCCATCTCACCCATGTGAGTGCTGGGTGTACTGCATGTGTATTACTTTGAGAAATACCAGCGGACGGAAGTCGTTGAATGCCAGCCAGCCAGACCACAGTGGAGTGTCCAATCTGACTGAAAAATAACAGAGGACGAGGGTTTGTGTTTGAATTCATTCAACAGATGATGACCAAGACAGTGGCGCATTTTTAAAGGCGTTGCCCACAACTGTCCCAGCTTCACACTTGTTTGAACAAGTCGTTGTTTTTCTACCTCCATGTTTCCGTCCTTGCCAGAAACTTGTCACGTCACATTACCAGAAAGAATGTCTTTACTATTTACTCCAACCAGGGAGAAACAATCAGATCCAGCATTTAGATGGTTATTACGATTCATCAAGTTAAGCATTTATGTTCTAATTGGACAATTTGTCTGACTATTAAAATGGCGTACCGGTGACCATGTACTGTAAATGTAGCTACTGCAAGTTGTTTTAAATGCATGCAGAAGTCCTACATTTGTAGATAGATCCCCTTGCAATGCCACCAACATCGTATAATTGGAACTTTAAAGTGACTGTGCTTGGTAATTGTTCCATTAATAACTCATGGAGTTGTAACGAACAACAGCAGTTAAGAGCAAATCTAGAGAAAACGTTGGCTGACTGTTTTGTTTTTGGTTTTAAATGACGGCGATGTCGGTCTGTGTGTTTCTCCAACCCGTTCCTGCAGACTTATATAATATCAGGGATTTCCATATAAATAGGCATATTTCGTGTGTCATGCTAAGCGCTTTTTAAGCTTTCCGCGTCTCAGTTTATGGCGTTAAATGACAGACGAGATGGTTAGAGGCTAAGGACGTTATGTGTTCCTTCATCAAGATTACGCGGCGTGAAATAACATGGCTGACGCACAATGACTTATACACCGTACACCATGTGCACACTGGAAGTGGATTGTCAAAAAAAAAATGGCAAAGAATTCATTGTCCCCTTTGATTTTAGTGATTTATTTATTTTTTTTTTCTGTAGGCCCACGGTAAGTTTGACATTTTTGGTATTTAATAAAAAGTCTGTAAAGTTGTTAAAATGACTACCATGACATTTGTAAATGTGATACACTCATGTCTCCCTCAGATTAAATCAGTGGGAATCAACAGATTTAATTTGTCCAACAGTTTTGTTTATGACCTGTATAGTAATAGTTCATAATAATAAAATATTAGCTCAAATAATAAACTGAAGTAGTAAAAAAAAATTACACATGCCTTTCTGACATCGCCATTGTGAGTATTTAAGTGCGCCTAAGTGCAGCCTAATAGAGTGAGTTAGGTAAGTACTCTCCACTAATTATGATATATTACCTCCGGTTCAAATAGCTCTGCCATTATCACGGCTTTCCTCACACACTGTTACCTGTATTTAATATTTCCACACTCATTTGAAGGCAAAATATGTATACGGGTTTATTATCATGTCTGGAGCCTTAACAACCGTTCAAACAATAAAACAAAACCCTACTTCCGAACCACAACGACAGAAATTCTGCAACGATGTTTGACTGCGCTGTTATTTCTCCTCTTCTCGCACTTCCTTGACCACAAGTTGTCAGGCAGCAACTCCGTCTCTATGGAAACAGTGTGCCTTTAACCCAGGCAGGAACGTGTAGAGGAGGAGGAGGAGGAGAACAAAGCAGCGAGGAGGAGGGGGAGTGGGCTTACGGTTTATTCATGCTCCATGCAAATTACATAATTGCTGGAAGAAAGAAAAAAACACCTGAAGGTTAGCTATGCGTTTCATGCTTTCCTTTGCGCGCTTCCGGTTCTTAAACATTCATAAGGACCTTTGTGTAACTGTTTTATGGAGCAAAAGAAATGTGGAAATGTTAATACTACGTATTCCGCAGATTTCAAGTGTCTGTTGATTTTCCAAATGTAAGGAATGGAAACCAATTGAACCGTGAATTTATATTGTCTACATCCTTTGAATATGTAATATAGTAATAATATAACGACACATTACTGGGCGTCTCTTCTTCTTGTGCAGAAGAAATTGAAGAGTCATAATAAACAATAAGTAAGATGCAACTCTTGAGGATGCCTTGTAGTCGATTTATTCCCTCATCCCTTGATCTCAGAGAAGTTCCCCGGAGTTTTCTGAAAAATGGGAAGGTACTTCAGGTGGCAGGAGAATTTCTCTACGGAGACATGTTGAGGGGGAAGTCAACAAGTGTCAGAGACTACAAGTACGAGGCATGAAAGGCAGCCTGAGCCAGGAGGAAGAAAAGGGGAAGTAGGAGGGAAGAACAGAGTTCAAGGATTACAGCGAAGGAATTTGGGATTTCAATTTAAATGTGAGAAAACATGCGGATGCGAAAGAAACATGAAGGGGAAGACGGAGAGGAGGAGACGGTTGTTATGTGGACGAATAACAAAGAGGAAAGCAGTGTAAGGATGAAAAGGAGCGGAGAGAAACCACGGCTGGAATATGAAGGATCTAGTGCAAAGTACTGGACTTGAGAGAAAAGATTAGGCAGAGAGAGGAAGAAAAAAAAAAAGAGGAGAAGCTTTGCGCTCTCATCTTGATGTGGAGTGGATCACTAGGGAGAAAAACAACCGGCATTTTTATAGTTCACTTACTGTCTGAACCGCTCTTTGCATTGTTTTTGGAAGTTTTTATTTGGCCCTTTCTCTGGGAGGCAAAACACATTTATTGGCAAACAAATTTTGATGTGGTGCATTATGTCAAAAGGACAGAAAGATGTAGAAATCAATGATGGCTATTGCCTCCACGGTTTTATACACGCATGCATATATATTGTTTTGTCAGAAGGGTTATGAGCTTGTATAGTAGATGCATATTGCACTGGTGGTAGTTACACGGTCTTTAAGAACAGCAGGTTTGATATATTCGGGTTTAAAGCCAGCCGTGTTGTGGAGAATAAACGCTGTAACGTATTTATTTTGGAGTCGGGGATTTATTCGTCTCACGTTCAGCAGAACCAGTGGCTCCAGAGCAGGCTGTAAGTGGAATGAAATGGAAGAAAAGATTATCGATTTTCCACTATTTTTGAAGGAGTGTTCGGCCTTTATCTGCAAAACAGTTTGAGCCTCCTGGAGACGCGCTCTGATCTAAGTGAAAACTTTCTTACAAAACAATTACCGTGGAGAAAGTGCAACACAACCATGAGTCACTCACAGATTATGACTCGTTTGGACATATTTCTTGCAGCACGATTCATTTGATGGATGCATTTTGAAGCACTAAATGATCAAGTTAATCTCTGTCTCGTTTTTCTTTGCAAGCCACTGTGTGGAAATTGAGATTCTGATCCTATACACCGATCAGGCACAACATTATGACCACTGACATGAGAAGTCAATAACATTGACCATCTTGTGACCATACAATGTTCTGCTGGCAAAAATTTTGGACCTGGCATTCATGTGGATGTTACTTAGACATGTACCACCCACCTAGACCAGACCAGGCACCCCCACCCCATAGCAATGACACTCCTTGATGGCAGCAGCCATCCCCAGCAGGATGCAGCCTGACACAGACACACACACAAAAACGGTTTAGGAACAATTTAAAAAAAAAAAGGACCCCAAGTCTCCCCACTAAGACACTAGGCCCAACAGGACACCCTCAGAAGGCCCATGTCCATTCTCTGATGAGTGTTTTGGAGGCACAAGGGAGACCCACACAATATTAGTCAGGTGGTCATAATGTTATGCCTGATCGGTGTATTGTTACTGGGGGCTGCGGTAAGTGAAAGACTGTTTGAGCGAACCGGTTTTGCACTGCTGGCGAGACAGCAAGTCCTGACACTGAAACCTCCCATGTGCCGTGAAGGACAGATGCGTCTGTAAACTGAGTGTGTCTTGTGTCTGAGTCTCTCTGTGCTCTGGTTATTACAGGTCAGGTCCTCTGCTTGTCATCCATCAGTTTCATCACCAGTGCTCTGACTGACAAATTAAAGCCTGCTGGGTCTTGCATCCCTGCCCTTTCCCTTTGTTTCCGTTACCCTCACACAGTGTTTCCCTGTCCTCCCAGTGTTATTCCCTCCTCCTGATCATGTTCAGATTTTAATAGTTTCATCATCATCTTTGTTAACAGGACTTTCTCTCATTTCACTTTATTTTCTTATTCCTTTATTCGCCTTGACTTCTTTACAGCTTTCACTGATACCCTTTGTCAATATTTCTCTTCTGTGACAGTATTTCTCAGTTTTTTCCTGTCACTCTGGTGTTTTTTTCTCTTTTCTGCTTGCTCTTGACCTGTGCTCCTCGTCAGTCTATGGCTTTATTCTTTGATATTCCCAGCATGCTTCAGTCTCTCTGACTTTTGTCTCTCCTCTATATATTTCCTTTATTTTTCTTTTCATTCTTCTACAATGTCACATATATAACCTTTGTGCACCTTCCCCGCATGCTTGTGCTTCCTTTTCGTTTTTTCTTGCATTTCAAGGGAACACAAAACTCAGATGAAATGTGAAAAAAATAGTTGGGAAAGATTTTTAACGTAAAAAGCAGGGCAGGGTTTTCGGTAATCCGAATTTGCTGTAATTTCTTTTATCAGTCAGTTTTGCAAATTTAACTAATTGAGAAAAGCAGTGGTTCATTATACGATCAGCTCCCAATTCCTTCCAGGCACATTTACCCGTGTAGGAGAGCTCAGTTGGTGCAGTTCAGTGGTAGGATTTGTCTGAAATCAAAGCAATAGTAACAGGAATTTAGACTTTGGAATATTTACTTTGGGTTTACTTCAGTATTGTGTGATTAATCACGCATTACTGTATAAACTGGTATTGACTAGAGTTTTTTAATGACAATGGTATGATTAAATAAAATGGAGAAGGGGAAGAAAAGAGATGGAAGCTCTCTTCGTCCTTCAGTTTACACTTATGCTGACAACTCTGGTTTGCATTTTAGCATGTGCATATCCAACATCTGCCATTTTCTTTTGTAGGTATCTAATCATACATCAGTCTCTAGGACAGATGGCGGCTCTAGTCGATATGTCACCTCCCCAAAAATGTAACTAGACGTCACAGCAATGCAGGCCGTGATTGGTCTAAAAATGCATCATTGTGCATGTCTCTCAGCGGTCGAACCAGTACAGAAAAACTCTGTAGTTCAGTGATACTCATTATACGTTATCTTTTATTCTTTTTTTTCAGTAAAGGTAACATTTATTAAATCCTACTCCAGGATGAGTACACAAAGAACCACTTTAATAATCATAAATATTGGTTTCTTTTTTTTAAGACTCAGCTTTATCTGCTTTTTTATTCATTTACTTGTGACTTTTGTTAAGTCGGAGAGTTTCCGTGCAAAGCTCGTGAGCTTTAATGTGGTTCAAATTAAGATCGTAATCTATAAAGTGTATAAGAAGTATCACACAGGCTGCAGTTTTAGCCTTTCATTACACATGCTGATTTGAATCAAATGTGCACCTAAACAACTGTCCTAGTTGGATTATTTGTTGAAACTACTGGTTGAACGTCTTCGGATTTTTTTAAGTTGATGAATATGTGGTGAAAGTTATGTCGACTAGTCGATGACGTCACACGTAAAACACACAGTAGAAAGTAATGCTTTGCAACAATGAAATCTATACTCTTGACCTGTGTTTCACACAAAGGAAGCTACGGAGGCTTTCCTGCAAGTTTACTGAAGCTTGAACGTGGGCTACTGTCGGCCTTAGCCCACGGCCACACCACAAACACTGTCAGCCTTGTGATATGCCACTCGCTCGGCAAACTCTCAACTCTACTATAACTTATCCAAAAAAGGTTAAAAAAAAAAAAAAAAGAAGGAAACTGGACTTGTAGAGTTTTTTGAGACTATGCTATACTACTATAACTTAGCTCAACTCTTGCATGGTGCATTCACTGACACCAAGGATGGAAAATAACGTGCTCTACAACCACAGCAACAATGTCAAATAATAGAACACACAACAGAAACAAACACGTGAGCTTATCAATACTGTGCACTGCAGATATGTATATCCTATATAAATCGTCAATGGTGTTTAATAGTGATTGCAGTAGTACATTACATATTCTCCATGTTACGGTAGAATGGTCTTCATCTTTAGTGAAGTATTTCCACACAGTTGATGAACCAGCTCCTTACCTGTCTTCTCCGTGTTGTTATTGTCACGTGATCGGCGACTAGTCAACTTCCTGTTTAAAGCGTCATGGCACAGCAGTGAAGCTGAATCTAGTCGATTAGTCGAGTAATCGATATAACCCCCAGTTGAAACACTGATGCGTTGGATGCAAATGATCACATCTGAAAAGGAATACGCATGGAGTTTGGTTCATATAAAGTGATTTCATTGTTCTCTTGTCAAAACTCAAACCTGCTCAAAATAGTTAATATGGAAAAGCAGCCTGTCAGGTTTTGTAATTCAGATGCTGCAAGTCAACCCTGACCTGCTCTGACTAAAAGCATGCAAATTTCCATTGCATTCACCCTCTGTCTGTATCATTGTATCTGCTGCTAGATTCTGATTTCTATATTTCTCCTCTGTCTTACATGTGTTTGTCCCTCCATGCCTTAGATGATTTTCCCCTTTCTTTCCCAGTCTCTCAAACCTTTAACTTTCTTTGACATGCTATCCAGCCGAGAGGGTTGGTTTGGCAAAATTAAATGAGATTTGATTTTTAACTTTAATTGATCTACCCTGGCTGAGATGGTCACAGTGAACGGTCGTGCTGAATAACTCGCGCATCGAACACAAATTCTCTCCGGCTGTGAAATCGATGGCAGAGGACTTATTGGAGTAAGTGTTTGCATCAGCACTAAATGGATGATGTTTTTCATTTCTTCATGTTACTCGGCTACACTTTTTTTCCTCTGTGGCAGCTGTGTTTTCCCCGTGCCTGGCTGCCTTCTCTCTGCCTTTCTACTTCAGTTAACCTCTTTTGCTCTTTTGCCTGTCATTTGATCCATATCTCTGTTTTTTTTTTCTCTCAGATAAGGTTAAAGAAGATCAACACTCCTGATGTATTACTCATACTATCTCTGTTTAGGGCTGGATTATACTATTACAGCGGAGGCAATATTTTTCACCTGCGTAGCTTTAGGTCTGGATCCACAGAGAAGCGTTAGATAATCCTCTTTCAAAACGACTCTCTTCCTCTATCGCCGTCATCTTGACTCTTGACAAGTTCAACTCTCTGACCTTATCGTTCCCTTTTATCGCCGTCTTCTTTTCCATGGTAATCTCTCCTTCCACCCGTCTGTGTTTTACCTCACACTCATTGTCGCCTGCTCTCCGCACTTATAATAATTCAGGTTTCCGCTTCCGTGCCCCGCTATTCATAAAGTGCCAGTGATCCAGCAAAAATGCTTCAGAGACGTTCTTGTTCTGGATGTTGAACAGCAGCGACTGAGCCCATTCTGCCGGTCTGGGCTGCTTTCGCTTCTGCTCTGCTGACTGGGTCACATCTTTACTGGACCCAGGTAATTTTGTATGATGCAGATGCCGAAGCCATCGCCGGTTCGCAGTCATCCTTTGACTTATATTCGACTTTGTAAAACATTGCCTTCTTCTCACTGTCGTCTACCCTCCAGTCTTAGGAACCACCACTGTCTATAATGAGTGTTTGATTCTCCCTTTAAAGGCCCTGTAATCGTTCAAAAAGCACACACACATGTCCAGTTGTTATAGCACCATACTTAGAGCATAATGTCAAATCAAATACAATATTCCTGAGAATGATTCCAAATCTCTGCAGTTCCCCCCAATCTGATCTGAGTGTTTTTGTGTCTTTCAGCTCATTGTTTTGGTTTTATGGCCCAGGGTTCATTCTCACTTCTCCCACTAACATTTTATCCTGGCACAGCTGTTTTTGAGTGTAACAAAAATCTCTGATTATCCCATTATGCCCCACCTGCCCAGCACCAAACAGCTGACGGACGAAGTCAGCGACTACTAGGTCAACCTAGTGGAACAATTAGCATATAAAGAGTCACGTATTCCCCTCAGGAGACGCTGAGGCCAGGCCAGAGCGAAAAGGACGTGACTTATATTTGTCAATTGGCCAGAAACAGGTGTCCAGCTGAATGCTAATGATGGTCTGTGTCTGCTGGCTGTGTAAACCGACAACTTGCAGGACATGCAAATCAGATGCTAACACACTATATAGATCAGAGGGACTCAGTCACGCTCAGCAGCAGCTGTCACTTTATGTGTGTTCTTTTTGTCCATCGTTTATGTAGAAATTGTGAATATTGCAGCTTCATGAAACTTTATATAAATACAAGACAAGGCAACTGTTGGCATCTAGAAAACACCAAGGCCGTTTAGCAAGCTAACAACCGTGTAACTTAAATGGGAACTACTGTTTTTTACAACCTGGACCTTATTTCTAGCATAAAATAAGATCGTTTACTCACCCATATAACTTTTGTTTTATTTGTAGTCCTTCAGGAGATGATTAGATCAGTGTATATCCATATAGTGGGAGTGACTGGGGCACCGAGACGCAGCCTCTGAATAACGCATTATCTGCCGTGAAACTCGTTCATTTCGCTAATATTTTGTTATGATGTGCTAGTGCTATTCCCCGTTGAGTCCAGAGTTACCTGTTATCATAGTCATAATCTGTAGATTGACCTACAGACCCTGGATGATGTCTTCTGACCTGGATGATGTCATCTTTGAGCGCCATGTAGGTCAATCCACAGACCCCGGATGATGATAACAGGTAATTCCGGACTCAATGGGGAATAGCACTAGCGTACGATAACAAAATATTGGTGAAATGAACGAGTTTCGCGGCAGATAATGCGTTACTTAGAGGCTGTGTTTCGGTGCCCCAGTCACTCCCACTATATGGATATACGCGGAGGTAAATATCTCCCAAACAACTACAAATTGCACAAACGTAATATGGGTGAGTAAACGATCATATTTTATGCTAGAAATAAGGTCCAGGTTGTTAAAAACAGTAGTTCCCCTTTAATGTAGAAAACACAAAAGCATCATGAAAGGATGACACTGTTGGGAATATCCTTCTCAGGGATATTACAAAGAAAACTCTGTAGCCTATGTCTAAATGACTTAACCTTGATCATGAACACAATTATGGAAATTACAAATTGATTTGACCTTTTAACACTAAATAATAATCCAGCAGTCATGAACTTTTGTGTGTGTGTCTGTTAGGAAAAAAAAAAATTCCCGCACTGCACATTCATCATGTTCCTTGCGAGCTTTACTTGTTCATATTTCATGCAACGAGGGGAGCTTATCAGGCAGCCAAATATTACAAGTTTAAGATGTTAATCTGGCCGCCAGTTCTGCCGCGTACAGAATTTGATTACTTCAAAGCATCGCAGATAGTGGTGAAATATTCATTTTGGTGTTTCCTGATGGAACGTTCTGATTTCGTATTTGAGATGAGATTTTGAAATAGCTTCCTCATTACGGTTTGTTATGAAACCCTCCTAATCGCCGCTATTTCCATTATCGAGTAATCAGCCTCTGATCGCGCTGTGTGGCCACAAGTCATGTTCCATTTCCATAACTAACTGCAACATACTCTAAAATAGGTCACTTCAGATGAGACTGAACCACAGTTTTACACCTTTGGACCTTTTGCAGCTTCATATTTGACGCAGTGTCATTTTTAACGAAATGCTCTGTAAGCTTAGTGGGTGTGTAATGTACGCTTTGTGTTTTCAAAATGAGCCAAAACTGCAATTTCGACACGACTCATTTGTTGAAATGATTCTGCCCTCATTGTTAGGACCATTTTTTTCCCCCTTTTATCGACATTTCACCCTTCTCTCCTAATTTCAAATGGCCATTTCACCCTGTTCACACTCATTATTTTTAAGACCGAGTCTCTGCTTGACTCATGAGCTGATTGAAGAAGACAAGACAGGCTGTGCTTGAAACCGTTTTGTTAAAACCATTTTCATCCCTCCCCGCGGTTTTGCGGAGTCGCTGAGCCGTTGGTTCTCAGTCGGCTCTGTTGACTCACAGAGACTAAAGTCCTGAGCTTTGTACGGAGAACAAAGCAGACCAGAGTCTGTTGGAAAACTTTGATGTGTTTTGTTTCTTGTTGAAATTACAGAATCATTTTGGATGAGTTGCAAATAAGGCAAGACCCATTTTTTTTCCTTTACTTTTATATTCAATTTTCTAAGTATCTCTTCTGCCCTTTCTAGTTCACATTGATTCCGACTGTGAGAAATAGATGTAAGTTTGGGATGGATGCCCCCTGTTCTGCTGAGTCATTTACTGTTGTGCCACAGTCGATGCGGCTTAGAAAGCCGCTGACAATGAATGGCAGAGCTGAACTTCTTGCTGGGGACCACGAGCACCGACCGATTTTCATTTCCCTTTGAAAAATTAAAACCCAAATCTAATCTCGTCCCTCGCTATCAAATTAGCAATTAAAACTGCAAACAATAGTGTGGCCGGTTTCACTGTTCTCTGCGCCACCCTGGGGCAGACTGGCGTTGCCTTTCCAAAGATTTTTAAATGTCACAGTCAAAGAAGTTGAAAAAGACCATTACCAGTGACATTTTATTACGTGTGTGTGTGTGTGTGGCATTAAAGCCCACAAACACGCATGCATTAAGAAAATTACATTTTCCCAGATTCAAATACTGAACCTCAGGTTGTTTGAGATTAGAGCCTGTTCATCACTTCTTTCAAACACTACTTTATGTTCTGACCCCAGTTTGACCCACTGTTGTGGTCGACACTCCATTACACAAAGGTAGCCCTTCAAGATGTGAATCAAGACCACAGCGTCTACCCGATTGCTACAGAAGGAAAACATGGATCGTATTCCACACAATGTCTTCATTATATTAAAATATGTCCAGGATTATTGGGAACAGATGCCATTTTCAAGCATCTGCCTTTGAGTCAATAGAGCCATAATGTCCTTTTCTGACCCTTCTCCCAGTCATAAACCTCAAGTTTGATTTGAGGAAGTGATACTATCCCACAGGCAGTGCTTGGAATTACAGGGGCCCTTAACAAGATGTAACTGTGGACACATTAAAAAACTCCATCAATCTCAGACTTTATGGGCGGCTCTCTCTGGAGCTCAGGGCTGCCTAACTCATTACCTCTACTCTACTCACTCCTCTTTCTTTATGTGTTGCCTTCAACCAACTGGAGCCCATTAGGTGACATACTGCATGGATTGTCATTGGGGTACAGTATAAAAGCATCAGGCAATTAAATTCGAACGTAAATTTTGATTTTTAACTCCGAACGCGATTGAACAACAATCTGCAAGCCCTGTTAGATAATACTACCTGTGTGAACTGGGACGAGGGCGGCAAGTTGAGACCGTGTTACCACGTTCCTCGACTGTGGATAAAGCAAATCCTGGAGGGATCCTGATGCGTTCCCGGGCCAGATTGGATATGTAATCCCTTCAGCATGTTCTGCTTCTGCCTCAAGGTCTGCTCCCAGCTGAACATGCCCAGAATGCTTTCAGAGGGAGGCCTTAAGGAGCCGTGCTGATCTGTAACTGTATCACCTCATTTAGCTTCTTTAATGCGAAGAAATAGCATTTTTACTCACAGTTATCGTCCCTGAAGGCAAGCAAAGATACGGTTGTGCTCATAAGTTTACATACCCTGGCAGAATATATGATTTCTTGGCCATTTTTCAGATAGTGTGAATGATAACACAAAATCTTTCACTCATGGTTAGTGGTTGGGTGAAGCCATTAATCATCATACTGTAAACTGTGTTTACTCTTTTTAAATCATAATAACAACAAAAACTATCCAAATGACCCTGATCAAAAGTTTACATATCCCAGTTCTTACTACCGTGTATTGCCCCTTTTAACATCAATGACAGCTTGAAGTCTTTTATTATAGTTGTGGATGAGACTCTTTATTTTCTCAGATGGTAAAGCTGCCCATTCTTGTTGGCAAAAAACCTCCAGTTCCTGTAAATTCTTGGACTATCTTGCATGAACTACACGTTTGAGATCTCCCCAGAGTAGAGTAATGATATTGAGGTCAGGAGACTGAGATGACCACTCCAGAACCTTCACTTTATTCTGCTGTAGGTCGACTCGGCCTGGGAACGTCCAATTACGTCCCGTGCGCAAGTTTCCTGTGCCTTTGTAGCTCGCACATCTCCAAAACATCAGCGATCCACCTCCGTGTTCCACAATAGGAATGGTGTACCTTTCATCACAGGCCTTGTTGACTCCTCTCCAAATGTAACGTTTATGGTTGTGGCCAAAAAGTCCAATTCTGGTCTCATCACTCCAAATGACTTTGTTCCAGAAGTTTTCAGACTTGTCTTTGTGCTGTTCTGCGTATTGTTCGTGGGATGCTTTGTGGCATTTGCGTAGTAATGGCTTTCTTCTGGCGACTCGACCATGCAGCCCATTTTTCTTCAAGTGCTTCCTTATTGTGCATCTTGAAAAAGCCACACTTTTTTTCAGAGAGTCCTGTATTTCAGCTGAAGTTATTTGTGTTTTTTTCTTTGCATCCTAAACAATTTTCCTGGCAGTTGTGGCTGAAATCTTTGTTGGGTCTACCTGACCCTGACCGTGGTTTGGTTTCAACAGAATCCCTCATTTTCCACTTCTTAATTAGTGTCTGGACACTGCTGCTGACGCTCTCAATTCCTTGGATATCTTTTTATATCCCTTTCCTGTTTTTACGGTTCAGTTACCTTTTTTCCAGGAGATTCTTTTGCTTGCCCCATGACTCAGAATCCAGAAACGTCAGTGCAGCACTGGATGAAAGACGCAAGGGTCTGTCAGGAGCCCAGAAACTCACCTACCTTTTATACACACACACTGATTGCAAGCAAACAGATCACAGGTGAGGTGTTTGAGTAGCCATTCAAACCCGTTTGTGTCAACTTGTGTGCATGTTATCAGGCCACAGTTGTTTGATAATAAATGGCTTCACCCAACCACTATCCATGAGTGGGAAAAATAGTTTTTCTCTTATCATTCATATTCTCTGAAACGTGGCCAAAAAAAATCACAAATTCTGCCAGGGTATGCAAACTTAGGAGCACAACTGTATCCTTGGGAAAATGTATTCATATCTATCCAAAATCTAGTTCTGTTGGTCACTAGCCAATGCTAATGACTGGAGGTAAGGAGTGAAACTAAAGTGATGGGTATTTTAAGAGCATCTCCCTCAGACTCATTCTTCACCGCAACAAAATCATCAAACACTTGCACTTGCACGCAAAACACAATAAGACCAGAGCAGGCCCTGACCAACTCAGCTGGATTGTGCTGCTTATACCTTATACCTTTCGTACCTTATGAATTCAGCTTGACGTTTTGGCAAATACCCCAACACATGTTGTTACTGAAGCAGCTAGCAGAGAAGATTGATTCCACTCTCACAGCTCCGTAACATTTACGGTAGCAATAAGCTCAGAATGAATACTGGAGTCCTGTTGTTACTGTATAGGTTGCCAGGACTCCAGGAAGTTACCGAGCTCAGCTGGCGTTTGCCAAGAAGTCATGATAGAAAATAACTCGCTGCAAAAACAACTTCTTGTTTTTAGATTTTGGTTTTTGTTGTATAAATTAGGGATGCCCTGATACCTCTTGTGGTCCCTTGATAATCCGAGAGTTTGCTTTTGCATGATTGTAGCATAGCATGTTATTCCGACGGGTTCTTGCTAGAAGCAGACTGTTATAAAAAAAATATATATTTTGTGTCCGACTGCTCGAAAAACATTCCCTTGTCATATTTCCAGGGATATCAGTGTCACTAGAACCACCTCTCACGAACACCACTCAGCCCGTCACTGACTTACGGAACTGTTTACCTTAAAAGGGGCCAAAATACAACGCTACCTATTTGCGACAGTGTACGGATTTAATAAACAAGTGAATTTATGAATATCATGGGATTCAATTTTAAGAGCGCAAGATAGCCTTTCACCTGCTTCCAATTTGGCTCACAGACATGACAGCGATATCAATCTTTTCAACTATCTTTTGGCAAGAAAATAAATATTTCCCAAGAATGTTGAACTATTTCTTTAAATTATACAATAAAACAGATATCCTCAAGTCTCATTTAAATCTGTATTTTATCAAGGACACCACTCCAGTCTCCATATCACCACAGCAACGTATTTAGATCCGAACAGTGTCCAGAAGCTTGGTCATACCTCTGTAGTTAGACTTTGCGAGCACTGTTAGATCCTCTGCCAATCATAGCGAGGATTTACAGTATATCCCGTAATAAGCCAACTGACCCAGAGTAAGATATGTCAAGCCGGGCAATAAAACTGTAAACCACCAATCATCAGGAGGGAAAAAACAACAGCAATACAGGGTTGCATCAGCTGTGAATCAACTTATAGATTTAAAGGAGGCGTCCAAGAGCTACGGGGCAGGGTATAAATTCTGCAAATGAAAATGGATCACATGGAGGGGGATGTGAATGGTTGGGCCGGTGAGTGTGTCTGTGCGCGTGTGCAAAGCTGTGAATAAGGAAAAGCAGGATCCCTCGATGACATCTGGGCTGCTACGAGTCATCAGCTCCTAACACCTCTATTCGTGAATCACTTTAACAAATGGCTAAGAGCCTCTGCGCATTTTTGTGTGTGTATGAGTGTACAGCATGTATGTGTGCTGGTTCACGAAATACAAAAAAAAAAAAAAAAAAAAGACCCCGACATTGAAGTGTCAAGATTATAGACGTAGGTTTTATGTCGGTTCCCTTGAGTTATGGATTGACTTTCTCTGTTGGTGAAAGAAAAAATGTACTGATTCAGAATTTGGTGAGGCTAAGGAGTGATGTGTGTGTTTGACTTTAAAGCGTCTCAGGAATATGTTAATTCACTGTTTGTCTGGTTCTGATTAGTTTCACCTTTAAAGGAACTTACTCTGGAAAAGTAAGCACCTTGCTCGTAGATAAAAGTGACATAAACGAGGAGGAGGATCCTGGCTGTCCAGGAGATTACCAATTAAGACTGGGCTTAATGTGTAGTGAGTCTGCAATCAATGTTAACTTGGTCCTTTGTTGGACTAATTAGGTGGCCCTTTGTAAGTCTGACCTCCAAACATGTCTGATCCCTCTAAAGGTCATTGCCAAGTCTCTTTATTGCAGAAATCCAAAGTCCAAAGAACTCCCTGAGGGTTCCTTAATTGCTAAATTACCGGTGAAAGCTGACAGCTGAGATTTATGCTTTTAATCACTACGTCGTGGCCGCTCTTCAGAGACTCTCAAAACTGTTTTTCTTTTACCTGTCACATGTAAAGGATGTGCTGCTCATTTGTTTCTAGATTTATGTGGCTATGGTGGTGGAGGATAAATCAATGGAAAGACTGAGTCACACAGATACATGAATCACAGGAGAAAGACATGGAGAGCATATCTCGGATGCCTTTTCCTGCATCTCAGCAGTTAGACGACAACTGTAATATTTGCGTCGCATCGTGAAGCAGCTGGTTTCTTGAGGAATTTGTGAGATCATCGAGAAGAAATCAATTACAAGAGGCCGTGCCAGACTTCAAGCTATGCATTTGGAGCTAATTCACAGAGGTGTGGAGCAAAGTGTCAATCAACCATTGGTTTAACGGCTCAATCCCTGGCACGTAGACCACAAAGTGTCCTTGGACAAGACACTGAACACCGACTTGCTTCAGGAGCACTGGTGCGTGAACGTGTGTGTAAATATGACATTGTGACTGAAAAGATTTTTTTATTTGCATGGGTCACACTCGCCTCCTGTATAGACCTTTACACAGATATGAGTTTGGTAGATTTTTGTGAATTAACGTAAACAGTTCATACATATATATATTAAGCATACAGCATCATATGGCTCTTTTTGTCACTACTGAAGTAAGCTCAGATGCTGACCTGTAAATACAAACGAACATATATTCCTTTTGGTTTGTGGTCTGAATGTTTACACCCCTACCACCATCATTTATGTTTCAGAGTACAATAGGTTGTTTTATTTCTCTGGCGTCTATTGAATCATTTCTTAGAAACAGCCTGGAGGCCAGAAGCAGGCGTGCAAGCTGAAGGCTCCTGCAGTAGTTATTAGACACGCCTTTGAGTAAGACACTCAGTGACTTACATAGTTCAAAGAAGGCGGCCAATGCAATACCCTCTGTGTGAATGGGGGAAAACATATTTGCTATGCTAAGGTGCAGCACATGTCCCTGGATAACAGTTCAATGTCTGAGGCTGAAACACTGGAACCCAGTGATGCTGTAGAAAAGCCTGTCTGTTGCTGTTTTAGAGTCAGTGTCCTGAGACAGCCTACGGATCAGCGGGCAAGTGTTTGCACTCTGAGGAGAGGAGCTCTCCATGGTGCTACAGCTGCACACACTGCTGCTCCTTGTAAAATCACTCAGTGCTCTACAGTCAGCCGAGAGTTACTGCTCCACAGCCCTCTCGCAGTTTAGGCTGAAAGGGTTCCCTGGTGTTGACAGCCTTGGTGCTCCGAGCATTCAGCTCACACAGTGATACTCCAACTTATCATTTTACCTTAAAACAATCCTAGAAAACCTATTTGTGAACTCGTATGAGATTAGAAGTAGCCCAGGTAGAAAATTTTTTCCTTGAGTTTTGGGAGTTTGTAGAGGCAGCAGGATGGATTTAGATTTAAAGCACAGTCGGGACCAATGTGCCCTCTGTCAAAACCAGAATCACGTTACTCATATTTATCCCCAGTCAGGATGTTAAGAATAGGTTTAACGACATGGGCATTTTCATTTCCACGTGGTTCTAGCATCCAGTGACTCACTGCCGACAGAGCTGACCTACGTCAGTGTAAAGCTAATAATGACATGATGTTAGAGGCCAGCTCGCACTATGAATAATGTATTGCAAAGCTTTTCAAAAGGGGTACTTACTGGACACATGCATTACCAGGCGTACTATAATCTATGTGGTACCGCACAATCTGCCTGTAGAGTCCACTCACAAGACATGTGTAACTCTCACCTTTAGAGCCACAAATACTGTAGTCGTCACGCATAGTAAACAAGACCAGCAAATTGTTGTCAAGCCAATTCAGAACACACAACATGTAAACTTTTGAGTGACTAGAAAGCTACTGTACTAAGTCCATTTCTGAATCTCCAGAATTGTGCACCATCCCAGACGCAGGATGCAAAGACTCTTTAGTGTAGAGTAATTCTAGTAATGTAGCAGGAGTTGACCTCTTGTGACTTGCACATGCAGTCTTAACCCTTAAAGGGGAACTACCGTTTTTTACAACCTGGACCGACATAAAATACGATCATTTACTCACCCATATAACTTTGGTGTCATTTGGAGTCGTTCGGACAATATTTAGATCTGCGTATATCCATATAGTGGGAGTGACTGGGGCACCGCAACGCAGCCTCGAAATAACGCATTATCTGCCGCGAAACTCGTTCATTTCACCAATATTTTGTTATGATACGCTAGTTCTATTCCCATTTGAGTCCAGAGTTACCTGTTATGACGTGCAGCGGATTGTTGTTCTTTGGCCAGCTGTTCCTCTCTCCGCCTCCGCATCTTCTTTTCAATGACCTCAAAACGGTAAGGACGTCCATCATGAACAAAGTCGTCATAAACAATCTCAGAATCGTAAAAAAATATTCAGCCATGTTGCAAAAAACTAGCAGTAGCAAATTACAGGTAAACAAGTCGCACAGGATCAGAGATGACATCATCCAGGTCAGAGGTTAGTAGGTCAGTGTAAAATCTACAGACCCAGGATGATGATAACAGGTAACTCCGGACTCAGCGGGGAATTGCACTAACTTATCATAACAAAATATTGGTGAAATGAACTTATTTCGCGGCAGATAATGCATTATTTAGAGGCTGCGTTTGGGTGCCCCAGTCACTCCCACTATATAGATATACGCAGATGTAAAGACACCAAATAACACCAAAGTTATATGGGTGAGTAAACGACAGTATTTTATGCCAGAATTAAGGTCCAAGTTGTAAAAAAAAGTCACCAGCTGGCTCGGTCTCAAGGCAAGGTTTCATTACCAAAGGAGTTCCACAGGGACACTGTAGCGGCCCTAGAGCATTCAAGAAGAATGAGCTCAGTGGTTGTCATTCTGACACTGATACTGGCATCATCGCTGCTGTGTACAGTTTTTACGTTGGTCCCAGACGCTGACTTCTACAAATAAGGTCTGTATGCTTCACAACTGCTGGACTAAGTGGGTAAATGTAGGAGGAGACTTTGTTATCTAAATTTTACTCCTACTACCTAGCTGACTAGACCTTTAATATGTGCAATTAGAAAACTGTGTTTCACCCTGCTGTCATCTCAGGATGTAACACCTCCGTCTTATATCCAACAAGCCTTAAAGTAAGGCAACAGGGTTTTATGGTTATAGAATACCTTAATCAGGTTCATATTTTTACATTTCCTTTAAGATCCTGCCAAGCAGCATAAGGTAATAACTGCCTGCTGTGCGCTGAGCTAACATAGCTCCGCCAGTCTCGCATGTAGAGCTTTGTCGGTATGAAGAAGTAAAGTGACACTTAATTGACTGGCAGGAGGTCATCCTGGATGTTTTCTAATGAATTCAAGGATGATCTTATTTCAATTTTATTTTCCCCTCTTCTATCTCTTTCAGTGCAGGAGAGGCTCGACGATGTTTGAGATCTGAAGGGCCTCCTGAATAATGAGTGGAGTTCCCCTCCTTAATTCTGTCTCCCTCTTTGCATCCCTTTCATTCTCACTTCCTCCCTCTTCAGCTTCTTCTCTTCACATTTTCTCTTGCTTCCACTCAAACTGTGTAGTTAGAGAAATATTTTCTCTAACTACACACACAGTTGGAGAAAACAACTCTCTCCATCCTTGTGTATCTCTCTCTCTCTCTCTCTCTCTCTCTCTCTCTCGCTAGATTTCACTATACATCCTTCTTGGCCACACACATACATAGCCTTGGGCAAAAGACAGGCAGTTGTCTGCTATTCCAGACAATAAATAGTAGAAAAATGTAATTCTGTTGGATTTCCTCCAAGCGTTTGTCAATTTATTTCCCTCAAGGGGTCCCATGTGCTCTTTATAGTGGCATTGCTTTTGTATGCTAGCTCCAGTGCTGTTGCTACTCTTGTTCGCCTTGTCTTTTTCTTCTGTCATACCATTAAGAGTGCAGTAAGTGAGGTTAAACGGAATATAAAATATGTCGGATGTTGGTTTGTTGGTTTCTCTGTTCAGCAGTCCAAACCCTAAGACAATTCTCTGTTTGAAAAGCCTTTTAGTTTTAGTTAGAAAAGTAGATGCTACTGATTTCTGAGCTGATTGAAACTGAAATCAGCTTTTAGACTGATTGTTTCAGCTCTAAAATGACTGAAGCAATGAGGTAGAAATTACAGATATTCAAAAATCTACAAATTGCCGTTGTAATCATTAAATACAGAAGGGAAATACTCTATGAGCTACACAGACATATGACATGCCAGCAAGTTACTTCCCTGTTTTGGTTCCTCAGAGATTGTTCCAGTGTCAATGAACACACAGCGGCAGGCTGTCACAGCTAAGTTGCAAAGTTCACTGTGACAAAAGTCAAATCAGCCTTTCACTTTAGTCTGACATTTTGAGAGTTTTACTGTAATAAGATGTCATCTTAAAAATGTGGCTCTCACAGAATGATGTGAGGCGCAAATTCACTGCAGAAACTCAGGAACCTTGTTAGTGTGACCTTGGTGAAAGAATGGGGTGAGTTTGGCTTTAACTCCGACGAGAATGTACTCTACCGATAAAAAAAAAAAAAGTTTGAAAGGTGCTTTTAGAATTGGTTCAGAACGAGGAGAAATATTTTCTGACTGAGGTACTAATCAAAATAATGGACAATCCTTTTACAAGGTAGCTACTTCATAAAAGACCCAGTGTGTAGGGTTCAGACTGATAAATTTGCAGATTTGGAATATAGTTTTCATTAATGTAAAATCACCTTTAACTATAAATTGTTATGTTTTCGTTTAGAACGAGCCCTTCATATCTATAGAGGGGTTGAGGCCTCTGTTATGAAGTCTGCTGTGCTGCTGCGCCATGTTTCTACAGTAGCCCAAATGCACAAAACAAACATGGACTCTAGGTTGCACTTTTTACATTGAAGTGATGCCTCCGTCTGCCGCACATTTGGAAAGCAAGAGGTTATCAGTTGCAATCTGCAACCTCACCATGTAATGCCACTAAATCCTATACAGCGGCCCTTTAAAAGAAACAGACTCAGCTTGTAAACAAAGTCCACTTCCTTTCTGTTCCTCAGTCACCAACTCTACTGATCAACCAAACTGTTTTTTTTCTCTTCTTTTACCGATGCAGACTCAACTCAGCCTTTAAAGACCGTTTCCAGCCTTTAAAATTACAGTCTGAGTTTTGTGAAAAGCAAATTCAGACAGTCAAAGCATAACTGCTCCAATTTCTCTCTCCACACAAAGTGTGTCTGTTTGCTGAAGCAGAGATAACCTTTTTTGGTGCCTTTAGTTAAAATAAATGCGACTAATTGGCATTCTTTGTAAGCTGTTTCTTAACCAGAATACGAATTACGACTTAATATTTTAAGAAAAACTGGGAAGATAATAATTTATATAACAATTTATTGAGGGAAGCTGAAATCAGGCTTCATGTTTGGCACAGTGCACACATAAACAAAAGGTTCAATCATGGCGATACTACAGATTAATGATGTAACCTTCATCAGTGTAGCCTTATAATTAAACTGAAGCCATTTAGTTTTCACTTTATTATTCAGTCTAACATCTTGTCAGATCAATCAGTAGTGACTGTGGATCCGCCCATACCTGCCAACGTTTAGGCTTCAAAATACCACCTTGTTTTCAGTGGGAGTCTAATATTTCTCTGCCTTCCCTGACAGTTTCTGTGCCAGCCTAACCAAAAAGTGACTCTAAAGAGGAGCTTTTCCGAATCTTGTCTACGAAACTGTGATTGGAGATGTTTGTCTGTATGCACAACATCAGTTCAAATCAACACTTTAAGTTTGAGTGAGTGGAGCACTTTATAAAGATTTCGTTTCCGGAAGGATTGCAACTGTACATGATGCAATGTTCTGCAGAGAAACATTTGGGCCTGGCATTCATGTGGATGTTACTTAGACATGTACCACCCACCTAGACCAGACCAGATACCCCCACCCCATAGCAATGACACTTCTTGATGGCAGTAGCCACCCCAGCAGGATGCAGCCAGACACAGACACACATACAAAAACACTTTAGGAACAACTCCAAAAAAAAACCTGGCCTCCAAATTTACTAGATCCTAAACTAATCAAATATCTGTGGGATGATCCACAGAGGCCCCTCCCCTCAACCCATAGGACCCAAAGGCCAGACTGTTGCCAGACACAACAGGACACCCTCAGAAGGCCCATGTTCATTCTCTGATGAGTCACGACTGATTTAGAGACACAAGGGAGACCTACACAATATTATCAGGTCATAATGTTATGCTTGATCGGTGTATATAAATAATAATTTACTACTTTTCATAACAAAGAAATGTTTTATGAATGCATCTGCATATTCCTCCAGTGCATATTCATATTGTTTATCAGAAATGCTCAAAGAGATTACATTTATTCTCTGCCAGTCTGTTCTGGCTCTACAGCTGGTGATTTATGCATGAATTGTATTTTTAAGGTTACGTTAAGACAACTAAAAACTTTTGTTTATAGTTCAGAAAAGCGGCGTCTCTGTAACCCTGAAAGCATTCTTGAAGTCTAAACCTAACAATATGACATATTATGATCTCTGGTGTGAAAGTCCTGTGCTCTGGACATCTGATGGACAAGCTTCCTGAAAAATGTTGTTAATGAATCCACGCGGCAATCTCCTCAAAACTCCATCTGGCGCATTAATATCTGAGAAAAAGGAGAGTTTTATTTGTTGCCTGGTTACATCTGCAGACTGAACACATAAAAGTATGTAACGTACACATTCAGACAAAGTCTCACACACACTGTGCTGTCTCCCAACACACTAGGAAATGTTTTTCCTCTCTGAGGCGGCCTAAGTGAACTGAAGCCAACCCTCAGTAATTAACTGTCACAACGCTTCAAAACTAACAAATGGACTTTGTGTCAAGGAGGGCCCATTAATTTACTGGCCTCCACTCGTCGATCCAGAGCCTATTATCTCCATTAAGGCAGGCTTTCATGTCTGGGCATCTTCTCCTGCTAACCCTCGATTTCTCTGCCTCACTTTGCAGAGATTCACAGGAACTTGCCTTGTGGACAATGTGTTGTTCAACACATACAGTATAGCATATGTGAGCGGACACACACCGCACATTGGACACGTAAAGGTGCAAGCAGTAGATATGAAGCCACACATACTGTATGCTTCTGGACACGCAGCGTAAATCAGGGGCATGACTCGTATAATAATGTAATAAGCAGCGATGCTTAGTGCAGAAATATGCACAAGCCAACACACTCGAACACACACATTCCTTTACACACTGCAGAGCAATGTTTCCCTTCCAGTCACATATTTAAAAAACTCATACTGCGCTTCCACATTGGCATGACAACCTGAGGGGAGAAATTTTCACATGTGACACTAATAAGTGCCGCTCGGAAGGAATGGAGAGCCGTTTTTCCACGAGGCATAAATAACTAAATAACGCACAGACTATGGGATCTATGTGATTTGTGATATATCTCACATTTATTGCTCTTCAAAGGTAAGGTATTACCGGGGTTCTGCAGAGAGCTAGAGAGACTGTGAGATTGTACTTTAGTTGCATTATGATCTGGTTGGTCTTTCCTACTGAGACCAATGCATTTTTGATGCTCTTCAATGCATTATCAATGGCTCGGTATGCTCTCGGTGTCTGGAAACATTTTCAGCTCGTCTCAAGTCATTTCAGCTGCCATTTTGCAGTTTTAAAAAGGCAATACTCCGTCCAGAATCCATTTTAAAGGGACGGTACACTAAGATTTAACAAAATAAATACGGTATTACACTTACACTTTGGTTGCATTTACTTAAGTACAAAAATAAGTGCAGTTCTAGCAGTAAAAATTATACTTTAATCAGTTTGAATTCTTAAAATTTCTTCTTAAGCAGTAAGCTCAATTGATAAATTGGCAAATTCTCTCTGCAATACTGAATGCTGCAGTTTCTAACTTTTGTCTCCCGACTTCTAGATCTCCAGAGATGGTGAATTCATAGAACCCAGGTTACATCTGTAACCCTTGTTTCTCCGGGATAGGTCTAGTCTACTTGTCTAGCTGCTATGGTGTATCTTTTGTTATGGTTGCTCCCTCATTCAATCCAACACTCTCATTGTGCACTGAATGTGACCACAGACAATAGATCGGGGACAGTAAAGACGAAATACGGGAAGATTTACCTGGTGCCTAATAGCTTTATTGATATTGTATGAACTTGGTTGGTAGGGGCTTTATATTGAAAAGTCCTGTGGTCTTAAATAAAGTACTGTTGTAAATCAACACTTTTCACCAGTGCATTTACCTATAGATAATCTATATTCACAGGTTTGAAATGCCTAACCTCAGTATAGTAGATTGAGTCGAAGGTCTTTACATGTTATTGGTGCAGACAGCAGTAGAAACGTACGTAAATTGAAACAGAAAGCCTGAGTTCTTAACTGCAGCTCCCACTGCACCCATTGTTAATGGTAATGATGACATTGATCTCACACCCGTCAAAACCAAGACTCTTCAAAGATGGAGAGCATAAGCACATGTGGTTAAAACAACGTAAAAAATATGTCACTGCGAAATTATACAAGGCTGAGGCCTCAGGCGCTCTGATCTAATGACACAGAATCACCTGAGCGACATGCACGACATTAAGAAAACATTTGGCTCATTGACGCTAGCTTGCTCTTCAAGGCTAATCCAACCCCACAGGACAATGCAGAAGGACTCTTTAATAAATCAAACAACTTGCTGTGTGTTTAATATGTTAGTGGAAACAAATATTTTCAGTGGCCGTGCATGCGTGCACAACTACATTTACAGATATTGCTCTTGATAGATCATTTTGGTATCAAACTCTGTGTATGGTGCTTACAGGATTAAACAGCCACATATTATTCTAGATAATTTGAAAAAGTAGTTTCTGTGTAATCACTTGGCAGACTAAAGCTTGTTAATACTCTGCAAGAAGCAAGAAATCAGTTCTTGCTCCTAGGGCTGCGAGAACAAGAAAACGTTTGTTTTGGCCAAGTAATTTATACTTCACGAGAAACTCAAGTGCCGAACTCCGGGGTAGTTCTACCACTGTAGCATACGTCACATTGTGGGAGATACATGAGACGGATGACGAGATGCACTTTTCTTACTATTTCCGACGTCGGCCACTCGTTTTGACGACCAGGTCCGTCGGATCACGCCGTTCATTCAGCATGCACCCACGCACAGTATGCCGATCTCTACCCAGGAGAGATTAGCGATCACACTGCGAACATTAGCATCCTAGAGCTCACATTTCCGCTAGCCGCTAGCATTTCCGCATTAACCACGCTCACTTCCAGTTTCTGACCAAGCACAGAATAGAAACCGGACACCACACGAGAAAAAAGTTGCAAAATGTGTCGAAAGCAGGCTGCGAGAACTCCCAAACGAGGGCTGCAAGAACAAATTTCTTGCTTCTGGACTGTGTATCAGCCATAACAGAAACACTGGTTGTGCTTTTGAGTTACTATAGAGGAAAGACCAGAGAGCATTAAATTAAAATATACCTGTTCATTGTTCTGTACTGGTGTAACAACAGTGTTTTTCTTTCATAACATTTTTAAGCTTACTTCAGGCTGAGAGGATAAAGAGCATGTGTGTGTTTCTGTGTGTGTACATACAGTATATTTAAGACCTTTCTCTCCAGCTGTGATAACGGTTATGTGAGCATTTGTGGGTGGATAAGGGCATTTTTAGACATTTTACTGACTAGGCACAAGCACTGTTGCACAATGTTGTGTGTGTCCCGGCATTCATTACACATGCGAGTGTGTGTCATTCGGTCAGAGTGTGTCTGGCTCCGAATTGTGATGCAGATCAGTTTAAGTGCCCTTTAAGAGAGCTGCCCCTCAGGCCAGGAAGCTAGGGTGAAATCTCTTGCTGTGGTTGAGTTCGCCTGCTTGAACAAACACACACACATGCATATAGACATTAGGAGGTGTTCACTCCTACTGTTCAAAAGAATTAAAAGAATTAATCAAGGGCAGAAAATATGTATTTAATAAATACAGTACGCACCCATGGATAATTTTTTAACAGGGTGGTAAAATAGTCCATTTGACCACTTTCTACAAACTTTTGCCGAAGTATTACATTTGATTTAGTTTTTATTGGCACGTTTGGAATAAAAATACAGACAACACAAAAGAGGAGCATTTCACAGTAATTATCGCAGCTACAAAGGGAAAACGTGTGGATAACTAGTGAACGATTATATCTCACGAGGCATATCAATATGATTTTATCAGTGTTTTTATTCTGAACAGGAGCACTAGACACATTAAAAATAATAATTTAACAACAAGGATGTAATCAGTTTCGGAACAAGACATGTTTTCTTTCCTTTTTTCACTTTAGACGATCCTGGTCTTAGCGTTCAGCCATACTGGTGCAATAACTGTCAATGTTAAATGCTGAAATGACACTGTTCAGCGCCGTCTGCCTCGTGTTCTCATGAGAGACATTGACTGTATCACCGTGCAGAAAGTTAAGACAGCGTTAGGGAAGATGGAGATCCTCATATTCTGCTCCTGTTTTATTTTGACGGGAATTAGAAGAGTAAAAGCGAGATTTCCGTCTGCGTAGCTGTCAGGTTTGGATCTGTTGGATGTTTCTACTCACTGTACTTCTCTTTCTGTAAAGTGGGCCTTGCGTATCGTTCCACCACCCTTTCCTTGCTCTGTCTTCCTTTCTCTTCTGTGACAGGGATCATTATGGTCTGGCAGCTGAAATGACAGCTGTAGTAAAATCCTGACAGGACTGTACCATGTCCTCAGATGAAATGAGAATGAGCTTTATTAATAAGCCCACATTCAGAGACATACTTCAGAAACACTTAGAGACTGGGGCATTAACACATTAAGCCCACAGCTCCGTACACGTCTTCCTCCAAATAAGAGAAACAGAGGGTACAAACTGCCAGAGGGGGTTAAAGGTGACGATTAATTAGCATGATCTCTTTTCTTACGCTTCCGTACTCTCGCAAAATTGTTTCTCTCCTCCATCTGTGTCTCTTCCGCTCTAACCCCCGCCCCCGCCTCTCGCTTCCCTCTCTCCTCTGATGAACCCAAAGAGCGACATGAGAGAGCTAACGGCACAGAAGAGGAAAGTAACGGGTGTGAAGTTATGACAGTGAAGACACGGTTTAAAGTACACCTAAAAGTCGGATCATTTCTTTTCAATTAAAAGGAAATAGAGCAAACACAGAAGGAGGAAACAAAGAGCTGTCCAAAAAGTTTCACTTTACTCCTGATAATTTAATGTTCTGGTTCAACAAACTGACGTGATCAAAAGTTTTCGGCATACAGATTTGAGTTACTTGAACTTTACAGAAGAGTGCTCCCTTGATTTTTTCTGTTTTACCGTGTGTGTTTCTGACGCCGAACAAACATGCCTGCATTCCTCTCCTGAGCCCAGTAGTCTCTATCGGTTTCATGAATCTTTTACTCAGCAATAACAGCATTACTCCCCATCCTTGAGGAGGCTGCAGCCGTATGTAGTCACATTAATGGGCGAGGTGGTTTGGAATCAAATGTTACACACTACCTTTTTCCTACACTCCCTTTACTCAGGAGGACTCTCCTCAAGGTTTTCTGCTGAGAATTAATTTTTGGTTCTTTCTGTTCCCGCCCGCTCATCCTTCTCTGCCGTTTGTTCTCAATATGTTTCTCTGCCCCTCTCCCATCCACCAACACTCCAGCCCACCCGGACGACCTAAAACTGCTCCTCTTTGGTTCCTCTCGTCTCCTCTGCTCTGCTCTTTCTTCTCATCCTCTTCCCCTGTGTCACACAATCAGAGACTCTCCCTCTGTCTGCCAGGCAGAGCGCCAGAATACCAACAGACCAGAGTCATTAGCAGAACCCCGCCTGCAGCACACACTGCATGCACACACTGCATATATATAGTCATATGAATGTGTGCAAAAAGACGGCAACAAACAAGCACACGCAGACACACACACTGTGAGGAGGCGGTAAAGCAGAAACACTTCTGCTGATATTCAACCCAGACACGTGCACATATAGACCTCTTGTAGAGCAGACACACAACCATAACTGCTAGCCTTTGTGATCAATTTGCACTTAAAAGAGAGTTCCACCTTCCCTTCCGGTGATTCCAAGCTCCCCAGCTCCTCTTTCACTCCCCATCTCCATCAGCTCCCCCTTTTCCCACTTCAACCACTATGCCCTCTTTCCATATCACTCCCTCTGTCTCCCTCATTTTGGCAGACAGTGCTCCCCTGCCCTTTCTCGCTTTTAAAGCTTCCACTTTTGTTTCTGCCAGAAGCAAGCAGCAGAGACTTGCATGTAGCCGACGCGCACCACCGCTGAAATGTATCCGCACGCTGAGGCCGCAGCGGCTGTGGATCAATACCGCGTGGAGACCGCAAGAAGTGTTGCTGGTCGACTGCTAGGGCCCTTTTTTTTTTTTTCAGTAACCCATTTACACTGCAACATTCAATGCTTAATTCTATCACACCGCATAGGAAATGTCAGGATTTTTACTTCCACAGGAAAATGTTGATGTGGGACGACAAGTTCAAATTCACACCTCAGATATTCTAAATATATCAATATGCATGTGTTTGTACAGTGTGCTTGAAGAGAGATAAAAGCATGCCACAAAAAAAAAATACCAGGAGTGCTTCACACCAGTCGCTATAAAAAGTATTTTCCCAGCTTCATTATCAAAACACTAAAGAGGCCCCCTCGGCAGCATGCTGGCTAACAATTCCTGCTTGAAGAAAATTATGTATTATGTATGGTATATATAATGTATGTCGTTATTTTTACGCTTTGTTTGTGATTCTTTCACTGTGATGTGGAAGCCGTGAGGCTATCTATATATGTCCATTTATCATGGGTAACCAGGCAAGTGAGATGTAGGTGCACACCTCACTCGCTCGCAGGTGATGTGCTGGCGTGTGGGAGTTCATGGTGATTATAGAGTTGTGTGTATTCGTGCAAGGATTGTTGTGGTGTACAGTACAGCGTATTCCAGAAGTGTTCGAGCGCAGTATCGCCTCGGGTTCAGACAGGACGAAGACGCGTCAGGAGGTGTTCATCCCGGCGAGAGACGTGCGTTTGTCTGTGCTGGCGATACAAGTGATACTCTGCTCTTCTGCTCGTAACCTCATTCATTCATAATGGAAAGCTTTCTATGTGCTGGCGAGCATGGGATGCATATTACATCATGTATCACAATCAGATCTTTCATATGATACATAATAATGTCATTTATTTAGTTTATAATAGATAATCGGTGCGTTTACATGCCAGATTTGTTAATTTAAAGGTATTGCTGCAGATTGCAAGCTCGCTGCTTAGACAGTTGTTTAATATGGGTGTTGGGAAAAGGAAGCGGCGGACGTTTATGGTGCTTCTGCATCCTGTCTGAACCTGTTTTTGATCCCGATTCTCTATCACTGTCACCAAGAAAAGGTGAATGCAGTTCCTCATCTCCGTAGCTACAACCACAGCTGTTTATTGCCACTTAGATCGGACACATCGCATATGAGAGTTGAGGTTCAACCAGGGAGTCAGCCATGCCTCAGATTCTTGAAACAAAGGCCGAGATGCTGAGTTCAAGACAAGTTGATCCGTTCACACCAGAATTTGACTGACAGCAGTTCAGGTTTTACACCAGACTCCTACTGTTTCACTTCTCAGTCTCCTACTCTGCCCTCCCGTCTACGCCAGCCAAGCCCCTGAACCCCCCCCCCCAAACACCACCATCATTTTACCCACCCATTTACTCCTGTTTTATTCATGTCTTCTCTCTGAGTGGTCTCTTCCAGACTTTTTTCCCTCCACTTTTCTGCCTAAACTATCCATCTTAGCCTCTCTCTCTCTTAGAAATGGGTCTCTGACTTTCATATGTGTCATTTCCCTCCTTCAAAAGGTTAAGTTCAGTGGCTCAGCCTGTGGATTTCTACTTGCTCTTTTTTTAACTTTAAAAAAAAAGAAAGAAAGATCCAACTCGCGACTGTCCGTCTTTTTCCTCTGTCCCTCCCAGTGGCTGCAGGGCTTTGTTAGCATTCTGCTGAGGTGCATCCGTTAAATGTCACCTAGCTGGAGACGGAGAGAAAAGGAGGGTAACAGTTTGAGGTTTTTCATGTCACTGAACACCTTTGAATGACTACAGCTACAGCTTAAATACTCGCCCGGTGACAGACTTTGATTCACTTGCAAACTAAACATACGTGCACGTGTGCGTGCACAGAGTCACTCGTAAACTCCAGCGCTTTGCCCGTGTTATTCCAAATGTTGTGTTTTGAATTGATTTCCCTGCTCCATTGCTATTCAGAGTCAGTCTATTTGTAGTTACTCTTGTTTTAATGGATTGTTTATAAAGTTAAAGTTAACACGAGAGCTTATGTGTCCAGACAGATGGTTCGGAGCTAATGGAGAGAAACTGACCTTTCAGCTAATGGAATTACAAACTGCCCTCTGATCTGTCTGCTAGTGCGGCATGTGTGTGAGACGTAAAGTGTGTTCCTCTGCTGAAGAAATGGAGTTGAATTTAAATTGTGTGTGTGTGCTAATGCCTCGTGTTTAAGCGAGTTTTTTTTTTTTTTTTTTTTTTTTGGCCTCCGTGTAGGTGAAGGTCTTGTTTAGCCGTGAGCAGAAAAAATACTCAGCGCTGCGCTGGAAAATGTGACGGCTTACAACACACGAGTCAAGTATCGGACCCTCCAGGTCTAGACACTGCTGGTGCTGATGAGAGAAAGAGTATGCTGGAGAGCTGTATGGGATGAGGAGTGGACTCTGGTGAGCTCAGCCTGGCATCTGGATGTGAAGACAGGAGGTAAATGAGCATGTATTGAACTGAAAATACTTAAGGAAGGGAGAGGAAGAGAGAGGTGTTAATGAGTGAGGATTAAGATGTCTTCCTGTAAGCTTCATTTTAGAAAAACAGAAATCGTATCTAATTAACAGAAGATGTTCCAAAAGTGGTGCTGCATTTGTGTTTGCAGGCCCGTTTCCTTCCTCTTTTTTTCCCCCCATTCAGTAGCCCCTCCTCCTCCTTAATGGTGAGAAAATCCACATTTAAATATTCATCTGTCTCCAGGAAGTAATTCAGTCTAAAAAAAAATCAATCACGTCAGACCTCTGCTATCTTGAATTGGACTGGGAACGCGTACGTGCAGTGATAATAGAATTCGTGTCTACAATGATTTCGCCACGTTGCGTTCGGGCCACTACGTTGCCACGCTGATGCGCGATAATAGCTCCTAGGCATCCCTGCGTGGAACAATGCGAGGCCATAGCAGCAGCCATTATAGAAGTCCCATCATGCACTTGTCTCGCCGGAGAATTTTTATTGGCCTCGGCTCGTTTTTCCTCCCACCATTCCACGGACTGCTTTGCAGCAGCCACTGGTAACGGTTAGTCGTCCATTGTCCATTGTCCATCGTCCATCGTCCACCTCACATCCCCCATTTTATCGATCTCCATGTGCAAGTATAATTTTGTCATGCTTGTATCTTGTGTAAGAAGATTATTCCACTTTTTATTTCCGTTTATTAGTATTTTTACTAAACCAATTACTGCTGTTACATTTGATTGATTTACTAACACTATGGCAGTGACTCCATATAAATTATGTGAAAGCATTTCTATGGGAGAGTTGTTGTTTCCGACCACTTTGCTCGTCTTTCAGTTCTGGATTGTCTGCTGCCCCTCAAGTCAGAAATGTCTGTGGCGGACGTTCGATACCGGCCCATTTTATGGTGTGAAAGCCTCAGGGACAACCAGCGTTCCATCAGCCCGCGGCAGAAGTGCCAGACAGAAAGGTGACAGAAAATGTATTTTCTTTGACGTACATGCAAAAAAAAAAAAAGAAATCACATAAAAATCCTTTATTTTGCAGCAGAGGCAGCAACAAACCCCTTCGGCTGTTGCTGACATGTTATTTAACACATTTGTCTCTGGTGAAGTCTTAAATAGGCACTCGCGAAATTAATTTATCATATTAATTATTTTTTTTCCTCCAAATTACAAACAAGTACATCAGTTCACCATGGCTGCCATCCGTAGCGCCAACAACAAGATCATTTACATAAGAAATGTTCCCACGTCAGAATCTTTCCTGCCACAAGCTGAAGCGATTTTCAGATAGCTGGGACTGATAATCTCAAGTGTGACGTTGTTTGACATCGTCGTATTCTGCATGACATGCTCGATGTAATGACTGGAGTCTGGTTACTGAAGAGAACTCTTGACTTGACAGATGAAAATAAATGTGTTTTCCCAAACCTCTTTTAATCTGTGCTGGTATCCTGAGATTTTATTTTAGAGAAATTAACCCACCACTTAAACTATTATTAAAGTCCCTAACTCCATGTTGATGTCCCAAACACAGCTCCGATTTAAAGATGCTCTTTTAACATGTTCATCATTTTAATTTGGAGATCTGCAAGAATAGGTTCGAATGTTTTTTTTTTGTTTTTTTTTATTAAACTGTACATTGCTGCATCATCTCAGTTCACTCTCTTCCAGCATCTATATCTGTTTTAGCTCCTGTCTCTTTAAGGCCCCCCTCCCTCCCGCAAAACCCAATCTGCTCTGATTGGTCAGCTTGCCCACTCTGTTGTGTTAACTGTTGCAAATTTGTTACACGGTGATGTCATAGACTGTATAAATATGGGCAATGTGTTGCCACTTCCTTGCATTGGCCAAACTGATGCTATTCTCCCGCGGGATATGGGCAGCGCCATCTTGCGAGCTTGGAGCCTTTATGTGCATCACCATTATATTAACTACCTGAAATGACAGAAACCATCCTTGACAAAAAATATTTGACGTGTATTTAGTGTTTTAGTTTTGCCCAAGTCCCATCCACGTACATGGAGGAGGTGGAGCTTATGACCTATATTGCAACCAGCCACAAGGGGGAGCTCTACTTGCTTTGGCTTCACTTTTGAGGAGCCACCTTTCATCTTTATACCATCTTTGTGTGATGGGTTAGGGTTAGAGAAATGAATGAAATGAATTGTATTGTAAGTAAGGCTCTGGAGGGGTTTATTCTGTTTGTTGTGGAGCTTTGTATCTCTATCTAGCTTTAACATGCCCAAAAAGCTACATACGCTCTACATGAACACACAGAAAAAAAACATAATATGGCTTCCGTAAAGGGATGGGTTTCACGTGTAGTCTTTTTTTTTCATGGGTGTAAAATATCCTGCAGACATTTGCTTGAAAGAAGAGAAGAGAGCCACTAGAGCCACTTCTCTTCAAGTGATTCAGACGACTCTTATTAAGAAGCCAGAGAATGAACTGCAGCAACAGCTGGCTGACAAACACCAGCTAAATCCATCCTGACCACCCACTGCTGCAAAACTGCAAAAACAGCGAACACCGTGCTAAATGAGATTCAGACTTACAACTAATCATAGCCTTTGCCTAATTTTCAAATGAAACAAGAAATTAGCTGCATTAATATTACATTGTGGACTTTTTTTTTCTCTTCCTCGACATTTTACCATTTGAGAAGCAATTTTTTAAAAATGATTTTGTGAATAGATATGTATTTATTCTGCGGTGTGGAAATACTTAAAACTGCCACTAGAACAGATAAACAGATGTGGGAATGCTAATCCTTTAAACCCAGAGCAATGCACATGTATGAATCTATATGTAAATGTATGTATATGTGCATTCATTTATGGGTTCCCTCTCGACTTAATGCTATCATTAATTATTCATCGTGACATTAATCAGTCACATATGTGTTTGTTTTCCATTGAGCTTATCTGTTGCCCTACGTTGTGTCATATAATTGCTTTTGCACCAGTTGCTATCATCCATTTGTGGGCTGGGGCGGGGGGGATTTCTGAATTTGACAGAAGGTAACGTGCAAAAGAGAAAAAGAGAGAGGAGACACTTTACAAGCTATCGCCTTTCCCATACTGGAACGCGAGCATGTTCACCCTGCGTTACCATAGCAACAGCACCCCATTAGGTGGCAAGAGAGTGAACGAATGAATGGGCAGGCATGCGGACAGAAAAAAAAAGAAGGGGAGAAGAGATGGAGGGAGCGCGCGGAGGACGTGGGGATCGAGAGATGAAAGATGAAACCAGATAAAGGGGAGTGATGGAGAGAAGGGAGCGAGGCAGGGGAGATGATGAAAAGGTGAGAGGAAAGGAAAGTAGGAGCCAGAGTGAGGATGATAAAAGTGAGGAAGAATGTGGATGACAAAGTGGTGAAACAGGAGAACAGAAGAAGCAGGGACTAGAGGAGAAACCTGTGGCAGAAGGGTTACTCCGTGCTGCGTTGTCTGGCGCGTCGTTGTTTTCAACTTTCCTCCGCTGGAAAAACACAGCTCTGCTCCAGCTGCCGTATCCAGAGGTTAACTGATTTAAACAATTTCCTCTCTGTGCGCCCCACCTGCTGCAAAACTAGCCCACTTGACTTCCCCTTGGCTTCACGTTACGTGAATGACTTCTATGTTTGCTTCTTGTGTTTTAGAGGATAATTACATGGTGACATTCAAGAATTTGTCAATTAAGAAAAGAAAAAAAAAGCACTCGAACTTTTCTACCATTAAACGCGTGCCCAGGTCATCATCTGTTTTTTATTTAAACACTGATGATCTGAAATGCATCTTTTCTCTGACTAAATTAAACTTCTTTTCTTGACATCCTTTTTGAAACACTCAAGTACATGTTGAGCACTGAGCTTGTTCAGTCTTTCAGCAAAAAAAAAACAATAAATTTAATAAATATTCCACAGTGGGAAAAAATATATATATCAACTACACCCATGACCTCAGAAACAAAAAATAACAACTTTATATTTTATTCATCTCTCTGGAGCACGCAGTAGTTTTGCTCTGATGTTTTTTTGGAGAGGCCTTTTCCTGCTCCCATGCACCCCAAGTTTGTGCAGCCTTTTTGTGATTTGGGACACGTGCACTTTGAAACCAGCCGTTTACCTGCATGAAATCTGATTGTCCTTGCAGTGGAATTATATATTTCAGATACGTTTGAGAGCTTTAATTCCCTCGCAGACATCCACAAACTTTATTTATTCCTCTTCGGGTCTGAGCATAAGTACATCATGCACTTTAATTGCGAACAGCGGACACACACTAGATGTGAGAGGTTTAAGTTAAAGGGATCTACTGTTTTTTACAACCTGGACCGTATTTCTGGCATAAAATACGATCGTTTACTCACCAATATAACTTTTGTGTAGGGCGATACAGTTTTAGAGCTGCGTATATCCATATAGTGGGAGTGACTGGGGCACCGAAACGCAGCCTCCGTAATTAGCAACTGCTACTTTTTTGCAACATGGCTGAATATTTTTCCGATTCTGACGTTGTGGACGAACCATAGCAGTAGCAAATTACAGGTAAACAAGTCGACCATCGCTGGTCCGCGTGGCGCTCAGAGATGACATCATCCAGGTCAGAAGACATCATCTGGGGTCTGTAGGTCAATCTACAGACCCCGGATGATGATAACAGCTAACTCCAGACTCAACGGGGAATAGCACTAGCGTACAATAGCAAAATATTTGTGAAATAAACGAGTTTCGCGGCAGATAATGTGTTATTTAGAGGCTGCGTTTCGGTGCCCCAGTCACTCCCACTATATGGATATACGCAGATCTAAATATCTCCCGAACAACTACAAATTACACAGAAGTTATATGGGTGAGTAAACGATCGTATTTTATGCCAGAAATAAGGTCCAGGTTGTAAAAACAGTAGTTCTTCTTTAAGTTCCACCTGTCCACCTCCAAGAGGACACTTATCGTTCTAGATAGTTACTTCCTGTTTGTAGTGTATTGACCACACTATTGCATTGGGGCAGTATTAACTACTTAGTCTTTTTTGTGTCCTACCTAATATTTCTTGTCTCTTTCGGTGTTCTTCTCATGTGCGTTCATCCCCCCTTTCCTCCCCTCCATGCTTACAAATGGCACTGCGTTATTAATACACACAACCTGGTAGGCACGGTAATAATCAGACAACTGGCACGAAGAGGACAGGACAGGAGGGAGACGAGAGTAGAAGGAACAAGAAACGAGGGAAGCGGAGACCAGAGAGAGTGATCGAAGAAGGAGAAAGTGGAGCTAAAGGTGGCAAAGGATGGAAGCGCATGTCGGAGAACGTGAGAGGAGATAAGTAGAGAGAAAAAAAAGGAGGGCGACAAGAAATAGGAAGAGAGTGAAGACGGATAATTGGAGTGAGGAGAGGACGGGATGAGCAAGGCTGACGGAAAGCAAAAGAGTGAAAGCTGAGAGGAGTGTGGTGGAACGGAGGGGACATGACAGCGGAGTCATTCATGACGGCTCTAGAGCAGAAATGGGTATTCAGATCACTCTGCTGCACTCTGTGCCAATTTACATGCCTCTGTGCCACCTACAGGCTGCACAGAGGGGATGAGAAGACGAGCAGCGGAGAGTAGAGAGCAGCAGGGGGAGCGGAGAAGAGCTACCGCAATGGAAAGAGGGGGAGAAGAATGACAGGAGAGGTGAGGCGGGAGGAGAGGATGAAAGAAAGAAAAAAGAGATGAGGATGGCAGCGGCATAGAAGAAAAAGTGATCTCCCACATACCATGTTTATATACTACTAATTTGCTTTGCTGATTACATTTGTGGGCAAACATGCTGCCTGGATTATGTTTCACTCAAAATAAACTGCAGCGCTCGTGTAGCTGGTAGTGAATAATCATAACTCAGTGTGATGTGGCTCACTGATGTGCTTTTAATAGTTGGGCAGCTTGATGGTGGGATCAGTTCATTGCTGGTTTTATGTTATCGTTAAAGAAAAGATTTAAACACTGAAAGGGTCGACACATACTGTACCATCTTGTGATTCAGCACCAATCAGAAATTTCTGAGGCTGAAAAAATGAAGCCAACAATCCCCAAAGACCTTCATGTTGAAATACCCAAAATACCCAAATAGAAACATGTTTGTAGCCTAGTACAAAACAAATTTGGTCTTAAAGATTTGATGAACTGTTATAAACACAGATCAGGCATAATATTGTGACCACCTTCCTAATATTGTGTAGGTCTCCATTGTGTCTCCAAATCAGTTGTGACTCATCAGAGAATGGACATGGTCCTTCTGAGGTGCCCTGTGGTGTCTAGGAACAGGATGTTGTTAGTGGGGGCCTTTGGGTCCATGGATTGAGAGGAGGGGCCTCTGTGGATACTTGATCAGTGAGGGATCTAGGGAATTTGGAGGCCAGATCAACACTTTGTGCTGTTCTTCCTGTTTTTTGAGTTGTTCCTAAACCTTTTTTGTGCGTGTGCCTGTGTCAGTCTGCATCCTGCTGGGGATGGCTGCTGCCATCGAGGAGTGTCATTGCTATGGGGTGGGGGTGGGGGTGTCTGTTCTGGTCGAGGTGGGTACATGTCTAAGTAACATCCACATGAATGCCAGGTCCAAAAGTTTCCCAGCAGAACATTGAATTGGCACAAGATGATCAATGTTGTTAACTTCTCCTGTCAGTGGCTTTAATGTTATGCCTGATCAGTGCAACTCATTCATTTAAATTACATCAAGGTATAATTGCTCTGTCACGCCACTTATGCTCCGCCTACTTTCTCATGTCTACTTTTGAACTGGCTGGGATGTGAGAGGAGGAATTAAGATGGATTCAGCAATACTACAGATGACATCTCAGACGGTTTGTCCGTCTTTATATTCAGTCAGTGTCCAGCGCTGCCTCTTGAAACCTTTACCCAGAGCTCCAGTTGCCTTAAGTATAAAAAATGTCAGTGGTGCTTTAGATGTACTCCAAATCGTCTGTACAGATTATCATCCAGGTCGTTCCTGATTCCTAATGCTAAATGCTCCAGTAGATTACTCCTGGGCTTCTTTTTTGGAGTGAATCACTTGAGTTATCACCCACAGATGACCCTAAATAATACCCGGAACTCCTCACAAAGATCTAAGAAGATGTCCAGATGCCTTCAAATCAAGTGCTGAGAAAGTCCTTCAAATTCAACGTAACACATACTGTAGAAGCATTTTTTGGAAGCATTAAAGACTAAATATACTATAGTTAATGTGATCTCTTGGCGAAAAACCTCTCCGCCTCCCTGTCTAATCAAAACAAGGCTGACGATCACACGCATCGCTTCTGTGATGAACATCCTCGCCAAGGAATGCTTCCAAATATTCAATATAGTCATCACAAATGAGATGCCACAGAGGCGAAAAGAAGCATATCTCTTATTTTAGAGCCCTTTCTTATATAATTGTCAACATCTGTGCGTAACAATGTGATTTTACACTTTGTCCCTTGAAGTGTGGCGCGTGGCAGGGAAATTATGGAAAGGGGTTTGATAATTAGATGAAGTGTTCTCTCGTTGGTTCTATCTCTCGCTCAGTCCGCTTTGCATTTGTTCCCTCTCTCCGTCTCAATCACATAACATGACTATCTCTGTATGCTTGCTGCCTGTGTCTCCTCTGCCGTTACCCTCTGGCTCCCTCTCATTTTGACAAACTAGGGCATGAAAATAAGCCTCCACAGTGCCAGGAGAATGCTAAATACAGGGCCTCTTTTCTTTGGCTGTGCCTCTTTAATCAACTTCCCCTTATCTCTGCCTTGCATCCCTTGTTTCTCTCTTTTCAGAATGTAATGCACACCGCCAACATCCTTTCCTCTCAACACTCCTCCTCCGTCCTCGCTGACTTGTTAATATCTCTGCCGTCTTGTTTCTCACTCTCTCGCCCAGTCTCTGACGTTCGCCTCGCCACCTTGCTTATTCTCTGCCGCGCTGTATCTTTTTCCGTCTCGTTTCGTTCTCCTTTCCTTTCGTCCCTTACCTATACGCCGCTCGCCTCTCGCTTTCTTCTTCTCTGCAGCTCATCCCTCTTTGCCCTTCCAATTTGTGCATTTCTCTCCCTTTTTACATCGTAAGCCTCTTCCATCCTCGACCCCTTGTCTGGCTGCTCTAATTAAAAAGTTTGTGTGTGCACAAGGCTGCGTGGTTGACGTTGCACGAGCCAGCTCCGCAGTGCTGGTCATTCACACGCCGGCATGTGACACGGAAAATTGTTCCTGAGTTTAAGTAAATTAGCACTGTCCAAATTAGCGCTATGACATCAGCTGCATTCCAATTATACTGTGGGGCATGGTTTTCAGTTGTGTGAATGGATGGCGCTAGATGCACATTCATTTGCAGTCACACTTTTAGCAGTTTTACACCAAATTAACTCTGGTTCTTGAACCATTTCCGTCCAGGATCCTTGGATCTTGTGAACGAGCCTGAACAGAAACCTTTTTTCACACTTAATATCCTCTCTCCTTTCCTGTCCTGTGTTATTTTCCAAATTTGTTGTATTGCTTTCTTTTTCTTCCTGCCCATTCTTAGCCCTCTCTCTCTTTCCAGAATGATATTTACCGTTGTGTGGTATTTATGTATTGGCTAATAAATCCTCATAGAATGGATGCAAGCTAAACCCCAGCGCCTTCCTACCATAGCATCAAGTAAATACGGACTCAGAGCTTATATTTTGTAGTCACTGACATTTGTACTCTTTTAAAAGTTAAAATGCATATTTTAACTACATTTGTCTGACGATAGTGGCATCTTCAAGGCTTGTTAATACCTATGTTGTTTTTTTTCCAGGTTCTGCAATGGTGTAGCTGTGGTAGTGGGTGGTAAAAGCTTCAGTAGTGGCAAAATGGTTCCATCTTCCCTTCATCTGTCCATCGTCATTTTTGACAGGTAAGGTCAAGTTGAAGGCCTGACTGATGATGCTCATAAATAACCACTGCTTCATGATCTCTTTGTCACTATTAGAGGAGATAATTGATGCTTTCAAATGCAGAGAAGGGCCGCATGACTCGCTGTCAGTCACTGCAGTAGAATTTGTGCTGATTTCGCCCATGCATTGACGGCGTAGGATGACAGTCCGCAAGGTTTCCATAACGTTGATATGTGTGATTTTGTCAAAGTGAAGATTAAACAAAGTCACACATTAAAGTGAATTCACAGAAATCCTTCAACCTCCAGGTGTCACTGAAAAACAGACACAGAGCTGACCGACCGTATTCGTATGTTTCCACATTGGTTTAGCTTTCTGCTTTGTTTTTCTGTGTCGTCCGTACAACCAACATGTTATCTTTTAAGAACACCTTCAGGCAATGTCTTCAGTTTCACTTTACCTCAAAAATAGCCTGATGAGATTGTGTTGATCTAAAGTGAAAGGTCAGTGTCAGCGTGACCTCACAAACCTGAGTGATATTGCATAATTGCCCACAAATATCAAGTCACTTCAGGCGCGTTTTGTGTCATTTAAAAGACGTGCGAAAAAGGTTAGGGTTAGGGCTAAACGGTTCCTCACAGAGATTTCATGGTATGAAACATCTGCGCTGCTAGATGGTATCAGGCTGAATGGAAGAAAGAAAAAAAATCAGAATCCACGTTCTGCTAATTAGCAACACCGTGTCTACACAGATGGCATTGAGGCACGTAGGTCACCGACATTTCCGAAACACTCAGAATTAAACAATCACTACAGTTAAGACACTTAAAACGTAAACACATACTTCAGGTTGCATTTATGGGCATGTAGCACATACCGATGCACTGTCAAGTTGCACGTGTAGACAGATAGGTGAGATTGACAATTGAAAATGTAGGCAATACTTAAAGCTGCAGTGCCAATAAGATGACTCATTAAAATTCCTGTCAGGTTTATGAACGCAGCTGTCCCTGTCACTGTTCAGCTAATGCATGCTTGTGTGTGTGTGTGTGTGTGGAGGAATAGTGTTAATATTATTAATTGAGGCCATTTCTTTGTTATTTAATTCGATATTCAGTGCAACACTTATCTTCCTTCTTCTATTGCTCTTGTCCCTGTTTCTTCATTATTCCCTCCTCTTTCAGTCAGCACACTCTTTCTTCTTATTTAAACGCCTTTCCTACCGCCCGAGTAGAACCAATATTGGCTCATTTTCAGGGGCTCCTGCAGCCCGACTGCCTGAACCGGCCATTAGAATAAGATCAGTAAAAAGAGAAGAAGGTTAAAGCTGATAGCACAATAATCTGCAAGGTACCCTTTTATCTCTCCCTGCCTGTCTCTCATGCTCGGACGTCTCTCTTCTGTCTTCTCCTCTCTGCTCCATTATTGTTATGCTTCCGCCTATTGCCATCACCTTTCTCCCACCTTTGCCTCTTCGTGCAGGAAAAGGCAGCAGCTCAGTTGCTCTCTGAAAGGGTTCAAACTCATGTCAAACACCAGTTCTCCCACTCAAACGCCCCACCCCTCTATTGGCATCTTTCTATCGTGCCCTGGGGTCAGACATTACACCGGCGCTATCAGAGACCATCGGGTGACACATCAGGTTGAGTCCTCTCTTTCTTTCTTCCACATCTGGCTTCTCTTACGCCCGTCTTCTCTCTGCTTTGCCACTCTGTGTCTGTCTTCTCTGTATTATCCTTATCATAACAGAGGGATTAAAAAAAAAACTTATTAAACTGAGCTATGCTGCAGATGTCTGTGGGATGTTAGCGGCGTTGCTCAAACCTGCTCCCGTAAATGAATGTAAAGGATCTCTCAAATCCCAGAGACGTCCCGCCGGTTTGGGATGGATGGATAAGTCCAGAGGGCAGAAGACAATTAAACCTGAGAATTTGATCCCTGTAGCCGAGGTACTGAAGCAAGGAAGCGAGGAACCCTTAGACAGACTGACGGCGAGGCAGGAGAAGAGACAGATTGACAGGCGGACTCAACAGGTTCCCTCCACACCTGGCATCACTGCAAAATGCATCTCATATCCAGAGGTAGTTTAGCTGGATTATAAATACCCCTGGGATTAAAATATGTCTCCGCTATAAATACTGCACTCTCGGTTGTTCACCAAACACAGGTGTCTCTTTGTATTTACTACTCTCTGTTATATATTTCATGATTTTTTTCTTTTTTTTTTCCAGATTGACAGGAAACATCTTTGTGTTGTTTTAATATGCTTGTCATACATAACATACTCAGCCACCTGTTAGTTTTGCAGGTGCTGCCATTATATTCGCACATAAATTAAATATCCAGCTCATTTCTACGCGCAGTGCGAAGGACCTGCGTTTGTGTAACAGCGTTTCACATTAACACACTTCTCTCAGGAAACTCCAAAGGTCTCACAGCAGATTATTCTTTCAACATTTCTAAAGGCCCTGAATAAAAAAAACATCTAATGACCCTTTTCATCCTTCAAACATGGTGGTGGTTCTAATATGGCTTTGGTGTGCATGAATGCAAAGGTATGCGCGAAGAGTCTGTGTGCTCAGAATCATGTTTTATGATTTAGTAGGAAAACAATCTTAAACATCTGGCCAAAGCAACCAAAAAGCTTTTCGGGTTGGAACATCCTTAATTGGTGGAGTCAAACACTAGATCTCAGTCCAAATGAAGTGCAGTCCACATGCTGAAAACAAGCAAACGAAATGCAGGGAGCTGCCAAAAAGAGCTGCAGTGAAGGTCTGGGAGATCAACAGCAGGGGAAAAACTTTGGCTTCCTTCATAGTTATCCAATTGCTTTTAAACCCGTAAACTTTGGGAAGCTCTGAGTTCTGATTTCTTTCTATAATGATGTAAACCTACTTAAATTAAAGCTGCAATGCGGCTCTTTAAAGATGTACCCGCACAGAGCCGGAAGATCACACATGTGCCAGTCTGGACTGCATTTCAGTGCTGCTTTGCATTCAAGTACAAGTCAGTTCAGCTTTGGATTAATACTACAAAACGATACAAAAGGTAGCAGACTGAGTAAGCGTCTCTCTAATTGTGGTACGAATCCTTATCTGTTTTGAATAATAGGGTAAAAAAAAGGTCATCTCGTCTTTTTGTCCACACGTCTCCTGATTATTCTTGAGGAAACAAAAGACCAGCAGACAAAGGAAATAATCCCTGTGGAGCCGGGGGAACCTATAAAAGGAAAGAAAGCACGTTTTCCATAACTCCCATCACAGGTTGTTTTTGTACAACAGAGCAGCTTGTTTTGTATTGTGTCTTGCTTAATTAGTGATTGTATCAGAATACAGTAAGAGTCAAGAGACCCGACCCGTACCTCATTTGATACCACAGTGTTTGGAAGTTACACAAAAGGGATGTAGAGGTTTGATCTTGTTGCTGACTGAACATGTGAATGCTGGGAGGAAGAAATGCTTTCAACCATCATGGCTGATGGTTGTTTATGTGAGCTTTTACTGCTATTAATATCTTTAAACATAAATCACACCAACAGGGTCACTGATCAGTCAATTCAATGTTCTGAGAAACTTTTGGACCTGGCATTCGTGTGGTTGTTACCACAGACAAGACCAGACCAGACCAGACCAGACCAGGCACCCCCACCCCATAGCAATGACACTCATTGTGTTAGGATGTACCCTGACACAGGCACACACACAAAAAAGGTTCAGGAACAACTCAAAAAACATGAAGATCAGCACAAGGTGTTGACCTGGCCTCCAAATTCACTAGATCCCAAACTGATCAAGTATCTGTGGGATGATCCACAGAGGCCCCTCCCCTCAACCCATAGGACACAAAGTCCCCCATTCACAACATTCTGTTGCCAGACACCACAGGACACCCTCACAAGACACCCCATGTCCATTCTCTGATGAGTCACAACTGTTTTGGAGTCACAGGGGAGACCTACACAATATAAGGAAGGTGGTCATAATGTTATGCCTAATCGGCGCACATGCTAGTTCAATGCACCTTATTAAAAATTGGTGAAATAATGTTGTATTACCACCTAGCTGAGAACCGCTAACAAGTTAATGAACCGTTTCCGAACATCCAAAGATGTGCCAAAAGTAAATCTTGGTCCATCTCTACCTTTGGTTACGGTTCACTCTAACAGATCTAGAGGAAAGTGGAACATTTCAGTAAGGCGCTTCACTTAAGGAGAATTTGCCTTCTCTAGGCCAATCCACTAAGTAATGTTACATTAAATCATCATCTCTGATTTGAAACACTCTCCTGCTCTGACACCCTTAAACTTTAAGTTTCAAATGTGGCGTTAAATTGCCCTTTTTAGTTCTGGAGTGGTATGAATGTCCCATGGGAATTTATGTTAATATTTGATATGTTAATATTTGTTTTGCTGTCAGCGAATGAATAATGCAGAGGACTGAACTGAGGATTGGCACACACTGGTATTTTCATAGCCGTTTCATAATGATTGTTCTCTGAAGGCTTTTATTTCTCCCTGTGTGGCCTTTGGTTTTTTTTGTTGCTTTTTTGGTGGGTTCAGTATAGCCGTTAATACCGTCGTAAACCGCATCGCTAACTCATGCACGGCAGAAAAAGTACACGCGAGCAGACTTTCTTGCAGTGCTACAAACACTTTGTGTGCACGCAATAAACTCAGACTTTATTTCCATGATTGAAACTCTGCTCATGTCTCTGCACAGTTTATTTAAATGGACAGATAATGCAAATGCGAAATAGTTTTGACGCTTGAAGAGTCAACCACCGAATTCTTTGCAAGAAAGTGAGTTTATCTATCAGTTCACAGTTTAACTGTGTTGGTCTGAGCTGGATACAGGTAACAGTGTTTACCATCTCTATTTATGCTTTCTTTTGATGCAAAGCTCAATGATTGTAATGTGCCAAATGTTAATATGTATACTGTATACTCCACCCTGCATCTGGATCAGAATTACTCATCAAAATTACTGTTGTCAATTGAGCAAACATAGAAAAGGCCCAAAAGGTTCGGACACACCAAACTGATATGAAAAAACAACCAGCAACAAAGGTCAATGGTCAACAGCGATGTCACCTCACCACGGCTTTGTCTGGACTAAAACCTGAACAAATTGCAAAGATTACAGCACGTACGTTCTGTATCAAAGAAACTAATGATTCATTCAACGGCAGGTGGTAGTCTGTGTTCATTATTAAAAAGGGGAAACTGGAAGAGTTGCTGTTAGGTGGAAGGCTAGCAAGCTAGGAAGAGCTGTTGAGCAGAGCTGGCCTCTCCTGAGCCATGCTGATCACCTGGTGTGCTGTTTTTGTCATTCTAGATGGTCATGTCATTGTGAAAATATTCAAGTATTTGAATATTTTCAAATGTGATAAGGGGTCTTCTTTATGCCCTTTGTGTGAACTTTGTTGTTTTGTGTATTTTGGTCACTACCGTCTACCGCCCACTTTTGGGCATTTGTTCTCCAAACTAAACAGCCAGGCGTCCAGCTAGTGCCAACAGTCCGGGACATACAGCCAACGCAAGGGCCTCTGAGACTCACGGATACCCTCCAACGGTGCGGTTGCAGATTACAAATATCTCAGTACCCATCCCTCAACCTTTCTTTTAACAAATGTTAAAAGAAAGTTGTTGTTTTTTTACTGCTGGCCAGTTTCATACAAGTATATACCATCGATGGGTGATAGAAGACAGTGATCTGAAGTGTATTTCCTCATGTTTGTTGGTTGGTTAGGGTTAGGGTCATGAAAGTATGAAAGAAACCCCGTTGCACAAGTTGAAAGTGGATACAAAGTCTTCAGTGATTTTATGCAGCTCAGAATATTCTTCCCAGACATTAATACAGATCCATTGTGTGTCTTGAATCATCTGTGGTTTGAGGCAACCGACACGCTCTGTTGACAACAACATGGTTAAAGGCATACCAGCTAAAGATCATCCTGTTGACTTCTCCCACAATCGTAGTTGGGATTGTTGTCACATGGTCTTCTATCCACCTCGCCCTCACCGTTCCAGTTTACGTTGAAATACAATCACTTGATTTGTCCACTTCATGTATTCCATTGCTAATGGTGACTTACTCAATGGAAGACATCTCTGTAGAGGTTCCCAAACACTGGCCTGCAATGTCCCCCATAGGGTGAAGGAAAGTGAAGAACAGACAGACCGAAGCCAATATTAAGTGTAATTATCGCACAAATCACCTACAATGGCACATTTTTATCACTCAGGAGTACTTGACGAAGCAGAGCAAATGCTTTGTGGCCTGGAACAGACCCGGAGACTGGTCGTTAGGGATCTACGTTAACAAAAACACAGTTACTGCTTATTACACACTAATGAAATTAATTATAAATACCATTTTCTATTCCTGTTTACAGCTCTCGCTTACACACCCATCGTTTAAAACATAGGGAAAATAGATAAGTTGCATCGCATACACACTTATCTACATAATTTGGCTGTCTAATTTGCATTTTTTTTTTTTTTCAGATCCACCCTGTCTATTATGTATTATGACTGGCAAGTATAGTTTGATAGATCTTTGTCTAATGAGGAAGGACTGTCTATGACCTGAGACCGTGTTCTGAGCCTCCTGTTCAGACTCGTAAATAAACCGTAAATAAACACTTATTAGCGCAGTATTTTTTTAATTAACTGGCTCAAAACATTAATTAGCATAGAATTTTTATTAATATGGAAGTGGGCCACCGACATCACTCATTAAGTAAATGGAAATGCTGACTTGTTTGCGGCTCTCGCTCTGAATTGATGTGGCATGATAGACGGAGAGGAAAGAGCGGGAGAAGGAAAGAAGGTTAAATATGCAAACGAACAAATACCACTGCTGAATAAATAAAAACAAGTATTCTCCGGGAGTAAAAGGAGAACGTATTTGATGTTTACAGTCTTAGGACATTTAAAATGACGATTTAGTTATTCAACACACATCTTTCTGTATCTGCAATAAATAAATCAAGTGTTTTACCCAGTAACATGTTAATGAAAAGATTGTAGTTCTATTTTACAAGAAAAATCAGAGGAAACCTAAATCAACCAGTCTTCTCAGGTGTACTTTAATTGAACCTTCTCAGCTATTCTGTTTCCTCTGTTTTCTGAATTGAGTTAAATTAGGTTTTGAACAAAAAAAAAAAAAAAAAAATGGATTGCTGTAATTCAAGAATACCCCCATTTCTGTCTTAAAGCTGAGGCAATTATAGCAGACTATGCTTCATCAGCTGAAGTCTGGACGCCTGGAGGAACATTATCAGGTCAACTCGTGCTCCCAGCTGTATACTGTTAAAAGTAGAAATCCTATTGTCTCAGGCTGCTGATAAAGGAGAGTTCTGTAGAATAGTTTGAAGATCTGCAAATGGTATTAAAATTGGAAATGCATAAAGACTTAAAGTATTATTTGAAAAGTTTCGATGTGAATTTTGCCTGATCTTAACAATGGGATACGCATTAGAAAGAAATCTCTTGATGGTCAGTATGAAAAAGAAGAACCATTATAGTCAGCGAAACCTTTTCCATGTGCATACACGTGTCTTTTTTAAGACTGACTCGAGACTATCCTTTATCCACCCATCGCACAAATGTTTTACAGAATACACCAATTATCTGAATGTGTCTCCTGCAGTCAACCCAATGTGTTTGCTAGCCAACATTGTAACGAGATGTTTTGTGCAATTATGCGGAAATTACAAATGCACTCATCTTCCATTAGTAGGTCTTTTCCTAGCAGACATTTTGACTTGTCATAGTAGGAAAAGCGCAAGTGTTTCTAATAGCATTGATGATGGCTTTGTACTGTTCTGCTCTGCCAGTCTGACAGCGTGGCAGAATGACAGCACCTGAAACAGAAGCAGCTGAAAGGAGCCATTACAAACATGTGTGCTTTGCCTTTTGTCAAGTTCTGGGATGTCTTCTGTATAGCCAGTTGTAAAACTGTTCAGTTATACACCTACAGGATCATAATGCTCTTTTTGTTCATGTTTAAAACTTCTCACGTCTATATTTGTGTACTCTGGGAAATCTGGGGTTTTAGGCACTTTCAGCCTTGTAGTTTCTTTTCCAAACAGATTTCTGCATCATCTGTATTTTGTTTGGACTTCCGTTGGTCCAACGAAAACTGGTGTATACAGAAATCTCCATCACAACGTTTTCATGGACTGTACCGTGAATAATGTTGGACAGATTCTCTGTGATGTCGCCTGTAGGTATCCTGATGAGCGGTTTTAGAGGTTAGCATGGTGGCTGTGGAGTCTAACTCTTGGCTAGTGCAAAAATGGTCAAAGAGGTAGAGAGTGATTGGACCTCAGGTGTGCATCAAGTCGCTATCATAATGGGTGTCCATAGCGTCAATGGGTGCCCAGTCACTTGCTCTCTCGTCAAAATTCTTGTCAGTTCTAGCTCCCTAAAAAAATAACATAACAATTGCAAAAATGGAGAATTTGGTCTTCAGGCTAATTCATAAATGGGGAAATAGATGGGCTGTTGGCGCTTGTCCGGACAACTCGCAAACATGTCACCCAAAGTGACCTCGCCCTTAATTATGAAACACTTAAACTTTGATCCAATTTAAACAAGATTTAAATAAGTATTTGCATCAATACAGCTGTCGTGAAAGGGGAAGTTAGCTATAGAGACTAAAATTGTTTTTGTACCAGGTTGTAAACATGTTTAATTTTGCTGTAAAGTTGTAGATTTTAACATGGGGGGGGGGGGGTTTACAGCAATAGATTCCCTTCTGGATCCATTTGAGGAACTATACCTCCGCTTGATTTTTCAGCTTGCAACAAGGGTGTTTCTTAACCCTCCACTCACTGATTAAATGTACTGTATGTTAGCGTACGTGAGGTTACTGTGAATGGGAATATTTATTCAGCAGCGCTACATTCGCGCTGCGGTTCGTCTCCTTGGATTTGTTAGCGTAGATATGCAGATGAAACAATAATTGGGTTGTATAGGGTTATAGTAAATGCTGTGGGGTTTGCTTCATCCACGTGGACCTGAAACGGCCCCCACTTAGAAAAGGAAACGAGAGCATGCTTTTGTTTCATTGTCTTTCTGAATCATTGTGGAAATAGTGAAAAATTACCATACTGAATGTGTTCGCTTAGGCGGATAAGTGTATCACACCTGGAAAGAGGTGAGACCTGTTGTTAGCGGTTAGGTTTTCATGTGAAGCCACCGCTGTCTTTCATTGTGGCTTATCTCCAAATTTACAGTATGTCCATGGCAGCAGTCAGTAATCCTGTAAAATCTCTGTACTCCACTGATTTTTGCCAGTGTGTGTGTGTGCGTGTGTGTGTGTGTCGCTCTGCGTGCCTGCCCCTCACTGTGTGACCAAGTCAGTGTGAGTACGTGTATGCGCTTTAGTGTTACAGCGGGTTTTTGTTATACACCGCATAAGTAGTGTGTGTTTGGTTTTGATTGGCAGCTCTGCGCTGGTGGGGTTAGTCGACCGCTGAGAGGAGGCCAGTCGAGAAAAGCAGAAATCAGCATGAAAGCAACAAATTACACACGCAGACACACACACATTTATGCAGTTCTATACAGTACCTTGAACTACACACATACATGAAAGAGTAAAATCTTGGCATTCAACATGATATTTTGCGTTCCACAACACACACACACACACACACATTTAAGCATAGCCAAATATGTCAAGCCGAATAATAAAAAGCACCACTAAAACTCTGAGGTTTCTAAATCATATTCAAAAAACTATATCTCTCTCTTTCTCTCTCTCTCTCTCACACACACACCTATGTGTCAGTGTTAATTCTACCAACTCCTATACACGTACCTTTTTCCCTTTCTGTCCACCCCGAGGTCAAGTGTGCGATAACAACGTTTCAGTGAAATGCTCGGATTCAACTCGCCAACACTTCTACTCAGCATTTAAAAAGCACTTGACCGATCCATTTTAATTAGCTGATATATGGAGCCCAGACAATACATACATTTAAACACCCTTGGGCCAAATGGAAATGCTTCCGTTCGTCCCTTGCTTCCTTTGCTGCTTTTATTTTCCAAATTTAATTACATGGGTATGTTATTCAACCTTCAAAAAAATGTGATTCAGGTCATAGCAACTGACTTGTAAAGGAGTGAAATCTGCAAGTATTAACACAAAATAGAAAGCATACATTTACTATACTCTTTACTACTGTGCACAGCTGATTAGTTTAGCTTTAGCCGACCGCGGGCAGGAAGGAAAGCGCTAACCTTGCATCTGCAGAGCTCCCTGATTACTATGTTGTATCTTGTTTAATCTGTACAAAAACACATGTGCAAAAGCAGCAATTTGCCGTTTAATGTGGGGTTATGCTGTGGACCATTTCTTGGGTGGGACCAGTTGCCTGGCAACCAGCAGTGTGTGGATTTAGTTCCTGTTGGACGGAGACAGACTATTTGTTTCACCCTGTTTTTTTAGTTTTTATTCTAAGCTACGCCAACCAGGCTGCCGGCTCCAGCTTCATGTTTGCCGCTCTAACATCAGTCTAGTCTCGTTGGACTCTCAGAAAGGAAACGTTTGCCTCAATGTGAAATTATTCCATTATGATTTACTTGTTAATAGAAATTTGATGAAAAAAAAACTACACATTGATTTAAATATTCTTTTAAAACTCTTCATGTTTGGTATCAGTTTCAGAGCTGGACTTTTCCTTTTGAGATATCCGTTAAGAACAAAGCCTGCAATTTGCATATTTGAGATTTTCTTTTTCATTTATGGTAATGAATACCCACACAGGTTCACAATCTGCATCCGTCCTTCATTTACTAGTACAAAGACACAACAAAAAATACAACAAGAGTGACAGCTCCCTATCCAGATAGTTTTTCTCTCCAAGTGACACTTTACATATTTTAGTTGTTACTGCGTTTGGAGATTCTACATAATCACACGTATTTAATTTGGTCGTGCACGTGTGTGTCATCATTTCTAAGCTTTACCCGCAGACGTGGGATGCTCGGTGTTTTCGCTGCCGCTGCCGCGTTTGTCTGAACGTGTGAGAATGCGAGCGATCGACGCTGAAGCAAATTCAGCAGGAGCAAAAATTTATGCATTCGTGTCGGTGCGTGTTTGTGCGCGCATTGTGCTTGTGAGCGTCTGTACTTCTTAGATAAGAATATGGTGTTATTGCTGAATAAAAGCCCTGTGGGAAAAGTGGACACAGTTATCAAGCAGCCAGAGACCCTGACAAGACGTCAAGACTGTAGAAATAATATAACATGAGGATGAATAAAAGGAAACCGTAATAACATTATCTGTGCTGCTTTCATTAATTCTCTCCCTTGCTCTACGCACTCACTCCCACATGCTTACGACTTTGGCTTTCACGCAATACCTATCTTTGACACTCTAAATCTCCTTTTCTGTGGAATGTACATGCAACCAGAACCTAGAGGGATGCTTAATGGGAGCTAGTGGGTTGTTGCTGTTTTTTAAACTGTAGGCTTTTACTATTGTTTTCTGTTCTAACAAATGTATTAAGTCAAACTAAAACTAATATTTTTAACTGGACACATTTTCTATTTCGTGTTGATTAAAATATGTAATATGACAGTTGTTAGAAAACTGCATTTTTGCCGCCATAGACTGAATCCAATCGCAAAATATGAGAGGTGTTCTTACTCAGTTTAGTGCTGACCCAATTTACTCCTACGGTAGCTCATCAGTGGCGTAGATTTAGTGTGTTGCACTTATGAAGAGAAGACAAGCTGCTCCACTGGGTGAAAAAATAAGCCCAAATAAGCAACACTCCAGGCATCAAAGCGGTATTGGGTTATTTCCAGTGACTGTATATAAAGATGGATGGACGAAACCTCCATGATGTCACCCACAGGATTCCTGAAAAGCTCAATGTTGGTGGCACTTGCCATCACTGTCTTGGAAATGGGCAAAGACATTGGTCACCTCACCTAAATTGGCACCTGCTTGCAATGCAGTGAATAATTATATATATGAATTCACCCTTGTAAAGTTGTTATGTATGGAGAAAACATCTATAACACGAATTATTTTCTACCAGCTTGTAAACATGCGACAAGGGATGCTGTATGTTTAACGTCTGTGCATTTGATGATATGGCATAAGGATGCATGATGTGTTTATGATACGGTTGTATAATGTGTGTCATGTGATACGAGACACCGCCGTGATAAAATGCTATGAATAAATTTCTCTTGGCTTCACCGCCATCACGTTGCGGCTTGTTGTTGAGAAGATGAGGAAGAGGTGTAGGTAGCGCAATAAGTATCTAAATATGAGCACCGCAGCCTTTCATTAAGTCGAAAAGCATGACTGCAGGGATGCCCCCACCCGCTGCCACCATCTCAGACAGGTCATCCAGTCGTGTGCATGCTCTATGCCTTTTCCTCCTGCCTGGTGCCTTCTGGCATGTGTCTCTCTAGTGTTGAAACCTTCATCAACACATTAAAAGCCTCTGAATATTTCTTCTTCTCAGTGTCACGCCAAACAGCTATAATTCTCTAAAAGGATGTAATATGAAAAGAAAATTCATTATCACCCTCACTTTAACTCTATATCGCCAAAAACAACTTTTTTAGAAATGTGTTTGTGAAATAGAAGAAAGTAAATGTTGATTCTTGTTCAGTTCCTTCTGTCCCCTCTCTTCCTGCCCGTCACCACCATCACACCCCCGGTGACTTTTGCTACCACTGCTGCACCTGCTGCCACTTGAGTAAGAAAATCATTTATTTACAGTCACAACTGTGTTTGGAAAGTTCAGATGAACTCTTTCACCTTCCATGACTTTTTCAAATCAAAAAATCTACCCAGGCCTTTTTTTGACCACGCTCCTGTGGGTTTGCTGCCATCAATTTTGTTGATGCTTTTCAAACAAAATATTCAATATCATTTATTGTTAAATAAAAAATCATTTCTCAAGCTGTTGAAGTGTACCTGAATAGAAAGATTTTATTAACTACATTCCCTCTTAGATTGATTGCTGGCTTTTCCACGAAATTATTTGTGTTTGTGTTCACATTTTATTGAAGAAATTACTTGTCACGTTTTATTTTTATGAACACACTAAGTGACTATTTTCAAAAGCAGTCTCAGCAATCAAGTCCTTACAATGCAACGATAGCTCAACCAAGTTTTAAAAACTCAAGTTGTATTTAATATCACACGTAATACAGTGACAACCACTGGTAGTTTCTCTACATAATGCCTGCCGTGCATCCAAACATTTAGCCTGCAGTATATTTTAACAGGAAAAGCTACAAAACCCCAAATTTTATCAACAAAAAGGATGGAAAAGTCTTTTTAACAATCCTGATGCACTGCTATGATTCATTGCAAGAAGCTCGGGGAAGCTCAGATCCAGGCAGGTCAGCAGCAGTGTGCACAGAAACCAGTTGGAAGTAGTTGTAACAGGCAGATCTGATCAACATATACAGAACAACAGCAGCTAGAAGCACGATATCTGTCCTCGCCGCCCAAAATAGCAACTAGTTTTTAGCTCAGAAGCGTCTCGAGTGCTTCGAGGTACAGTGTCTCAAACAGAGTTTGCAATGTTGAACGTAACTTCTCTGAAACAACCGCAAAAGAACCTGTTATACCGACAATCGCCGTCTTTCTAACTTGTTGTGCTGAGAGGAACGGTCAAGTTTAAATGTTGTTTTTACCAACACCAAATGCTACCAATTTCACCTTGGTTAGGTGGCAGCATAGCCGAATTCTAACTCTTTAGCGCAGTTGTGTTGTTTTAATTAGGGGTGGGGCTCGATTAAAAAAAACTGATCGACTGTAATTAATTAATCTTGATTAATCACATTTTAATCGCATAACAATTTTTGCCCCAAAAAGCAACATTCTTCAATTTAAATGGATTTTACTGGACAACTGAATCAAATAATAGACACAGACATGAATATTGTAAACTCAAGCTCTTTTAATGTCTGGAAAAATGCATTTAATTGCATTTCAATTCAAAACAGTAGAAAAAAGAAAGAAAATATCCCTGTCCAAAACTGAACAGACCTAAAGTTAAAGTGCCATTGTAAGAACAGTATTGACTTGAAATGGTTAGGGGAAAAAAAAAAAAAAAAAAGTTTGGGCTGCCGGCACGTCTTGTCTGTACTTGGACCGGGACTGCTAGTGCTAACAGCTCCTGCTCACTGCAACATGCTTTGCATTTAGATGGCAGCGTAGGGTTGAAGTGCTCCGGGGGTATGATTTTTTTGTCACAATTTTTTTTTGCACATTTTTTGCCAAAACTCCGCTTTTATCAAGGCTTCCATCAGGTAGTTTTAAAATAAAAATTTGCCTACCATCCTGGCAACGTGCTTTCATCCGATTCCTCCATTTTGGTAGCCGTTAGCTTAGCTCTGACGTGTGCATCAGTGTAATTGGTGTACCAGGAAATCATGCACTGACAAAAGTTCTGCGTTGTTTGGAATGCAAAGTGCGATTAAATGCGTTAATTTTTTTAAAGCGTAATTTTTTTTAACATGTTGATTTTTTTGTAATTAATTACGCGTAATTAGCGCATTAAAGTCCCACCCCTAGTTTTAATATAAAATTGTAAATAAATGCTTGCTACTAAAAACTTATATTATGCCTTAAACTACTCAAGTATTTGACTCCAGTCAAACAAGATTATGAGTAAAGGGTAATGTATATATATATTCTTTATTCCAGACCCAGGGGGATCCATATCACAGTAAAAAAGTAAAAAACAGTAAAAAAAAAGCACACAGGGCAAAAAATACAAACGTACAAAGAGACCTCAATGGTCAGTGTCCCATATACAGACAAGTCCGCCAATGGTTCCACAGTCTGGAAGAGAATCTCACAGAACTGCGTACCGGGTTGGCCAACAGAGTAATTAAATCATTTTGTGACACAGATACTCTACACATAAATCTATACATCAGATTTCGTAGAACTGCAGAGCATGTAGGCACACCAGCACTGACAAACAAATGGCTTGCCCTGGCGCTTCTAGGAGCACCCAGCAACAGCCTCATGCTGTCATTATATGCCACTATGAGTTTTCTCATACTGCCTTGTTTATAACGACACCATAGGTGGGCAGTATACAAAGGTGTGCAGTATGTTCTAAAGAGTGAGATCTTCACAGATACAGAGCACATGCTAAACTTACGACCCAACATGTTCGCTTGAGCATACAGCTTCCGTCGCTGCCTAAAGATGTCCTTGTCATCAGACAGATCATTTGCAATAATATGGCCCAAGTATGTAATCTCGCTGCACTCACTGAGTGCAGTACCAGACAGATAGAAGTCAGGGAAGGTTGCCTGTCTGTCTTCTCTACTTCTAATGATCATGATCTTACTCTTTTTAGCATTGTATTTTATGTCAAAATCAATACCATACTGTGTGCATATTCTCAGTAGCTGTTGAAGACCAGCAGTGTATGGGCTAAGAATGACCAAATCATCTGCATACATGAGGTGATTAATTAATGAGTCACCAACCCTACAACCTGTACCACATGCATTTAGGGCCAAAGACAACTCATTCATGTATATATTAAAAAGAAAAGGAGACAGAATTCCACCCTGCCGAACACCATTGGTCACTTGGAATGGAACAGATGTTACAATCCCCCATTTCACCCTCATTGTCTGATGTGAGTACCAGTATACCAAGATTCTAATTAAAAAATCAGGGACCCCACATTTGGACAACTTTAAAAATAATTTATCATGATTAACACGATCGAATGCTTTAGACGCGTCAATGAAGCACATGAACATTGTAGAATTTTGCCTATTATATTTATCTAAAATTTCTTTTAGTGCAAAGATACATAAGTCAGTGCCATGCTTTTGTTTAAAACCAAATTGGTTATCAGTAGACAAGACATACCTCTCAAGTCTACTCAGTAGAACAGTCTCTAGCACTTTGGACATGACACTGGCCAAAGCTATTGGCCTATAATTATCTGAGCTGTTAAGCTTCCCCACTTTATCTTTGATAACTGGTACTAACACAACAGAAAGCATAGAATCAGGTAATATACCATGAACAAAAAAACCTGTGTAGCATATAGCCACCAGAGGACACAGTTTCTTACTGGCAAGTTTCATATGTTCAGCTGTAATATTACTAGACCACAGGCCTTATTATCTCTCAACTTCAATATTGCTTCATAGACTTCAGCAGGACTGACAATAACATCATCATTAAACTCTACATGATCTACTACAAACAGATTACTTTTTACACAGTTTAGCAGTTCATAATATTGTTTCCGCCATAATTGTGATATTTCATCTGGTCCACTCACACCATCTATATTAGATGGAAGAGATGTTTTGCGCTTATTAATAGATTTGATTTCCTTCCAGAAGTCATTAACATTATTTTGTTGCAGCTTCCGTGCTAGTGAATCTGACCTCATAGCATTTTCATTTCTTTTAATATAGCGAAGGGCATATTTGAATCTAGCATTAGTGCATTTTTTATTTTCAAACAAAGGGCCATGCCTGCTTTTGCCTGACTCAGCCCATTTCTTAAAAGCATTTCGGGCCTCTGCATGGAGCTCTTCTACATGATCCTTCCAACCTGCTTACAATTTTGCATTTATCCTCTTTTACAGTGAATCATCTGCACAATATTTAATGCAGAAGGCTTCAAATTCCTAACATTCATAGATAAGTCCAGTTAAGGTTAGACAAACTACTGAGTTCATATAATTTTACAAATGAGATGAGACGCAAACCCAGGTTGTTGATGCTTAAGGTGAATTTCCGTTCTATACTGTAAGTCTCACACAACTCCTTCTATTGCAAATTCAAGTACATGGTTCTATAATGTGGAGTACTTGCCAAAGTATCTTCAAAAGGGAGTCTATGCGAAGTATTTTAAGAAGCAAATTACTTAAAAGCATGTGGGCGGGTCTCCCAGAGGGCTGTTTAATGATCACCACTAATGTGCTGAGCTGGAACAGCTTTGCCTGTTGATTTTGTTTTTATATTTCCTGTGAAATTTTCAATCCATACCATCTCACCTTTACGGTTGGTCCCCTGGGTGCCGTATCAAGCTGCAACATTGAGTCGTTTCCATGATTCATTCAGTTTGGTCGTTCCGTTATGACACAAACGCACACATTTATGTGATAATTTATTACGAGACAAAAGGCTTCTCCCTTGTGATACTGCTCGATGGGTTTTCAACTAACCATTTAAAAGGTTTCATATCTTATAATGAGGCTGCAAATTAATATTCCAAAGGTTTTATGACTACACACACGCGGACGTTTTGTGTGCATTTTGTCTCTGCAGTGCGTTTTGTGTGTATGTGCAGAGGACTGTGTTGGACAAAAATTATGTTTCTGGCGTTGTTGTCCCGTATAAAACAACGGCCATCAAAGGTCCTTCTGTGTCATCCATTGTCACTCTCCATTATATCCATTCAGTTCTGCCAATTCACTCATATTAATGTAATATTATCACCGTGTTTATTGCTCTATTAGCTTCCTTGAGTGTTTCCAAATTATCCCATCACATATTTTTTCCTCACCCGCTGAGTTTTCCTGAATTGGCGAAATGAAATTCATTACTATTGTTATTTTGCACGTGTGCATCACACGCCTTCACACCTGCACACACACACACACACACACACACACACACACATACATGCACATCGCAATTCATTTATCATTGCTGGCCCGTTATTGAATGAATGCAGAGAACGCTGTACCATCTGCTGGCTCTGCTGCTGAATGCCGAGCTGCATTCTGTCAAGCTTCTATTTTTTTTTTCTGTCTCTGTTTATCTCGATTTGTGTCTGTGTTTCTCTCACCTTCTCTCTTGTTAACCTCATGTCTGTTTCTCGCTCTCTTTCTTTGGAGTCCTGTAGCAATGTTGGCGGAAAAGCTGATTTGGTTGGCTGGGAGACCGGGGTGAGGGAAAGCCTGGCCCGCCAATTATTTTGGTGACTCTTCTGACTGACTGTGATTTTTGGCCGGTCGGTTTACAGGGAGCCTGGCCGACCACCAAATGACGTAGGTTGCTTTGCAGCCCGCAGACTGGTTGGCACTCCCCGGGCACAGCTGTACGTCTGGGTGATTGAAGAACTGCCTGAGTGACTGACTAGCTGGCACGTCCTCTGGTTTACTAAATTAATGAATATTTGGCTCTCTAACTGGATGGGTACCAGACTATCAGTCTTCCTGACTTCAGTGCGGGTCTATCAGAGTAAAAGAACGGCTGTTTGCCAATGACACTTTATCACTGAGTGAATGTTTTGAGGAGATATGGATCACCAAATTAAAAAATGGAAACCAGTTCTATCTCTTATCTAATTTTTCACCAAACCCAGCTGATAAAATCTTATTTTGCTAAATGATTATAAATATCTGAGTCAACTGCTTGTTAGTGATTTCACTGGCTTATCACTGTTTGCCACTATTTTACGAGCTGTGGACTGATATGAAGTGAAACTGTGCAGAGCTCTATCAAGTGGCTAATAACGTAACAGTAGTTTTAAGGTTTGTAGATTTACCAGCCCCTCTGGGATTTTTACAGTAGTAAGCGTATTCTCCAGAAAAATCTATGGCTGCATTTGATTTTTTTACACATCACTCAGTGTAATTTTTTTAAGACAGCCTAACTGGAAAATCTTTGCTTGTTCTGCAAATTGCCTTTCTCTGCCCGCCGAACGCATTTCATTCAGCAGCCGTCGGATCAATATAGGACTTTTGTTGTGAGCATTCGTCTCTCTGCCTCTCTGTTAGTAAAGAAATGCTGAGTCAAGAGGCAAATAACGCTACTTAGGATTGTTTCCCGAGTCTGCAGCTGATTGAGCCGCTTGGCTTATTCCACTTGGAGAGCTCTTACGGTTTGATGAGAGGTTTATTTCCGCTCTGTGTCGACCGGATCGTTCTGGTTAAATAAATGGGCTTTCTTCTTTCCGTTTTTGTCTTGTAGATCATCCACTACATACTTTAACATTAACTGAATAAACTGCCAGCTGCCATCCATGCATGCTATTTTTTATGCATCTATTTTCTGGTCCCAGATCATAAAAAGACACCTCCAGTATTGGCTGGTGATATTAGAACATCCTATGGACCTTTCACACCTTACTCAGACTTCATAACCAAAATTACAGATGTGAAACTCCTTGGTCCGACAAAAAGAGGTGGCCAGTGTCGTACAAGTTCACACTAAACAAGAACTAGTTCAAAGTTCAGTTCACACAGACAAAAGTGAACTAGTTCAAGTTCATAGTTCACATTTTTGCATTTGGAACTAATTTCATAGGCTCCAAAATGAACAGTTTGTGTTTTGCTTTTTTGAATAACCATTGACTGTATATACTAGGAAATGACTCAACTGTTTATGTGGATCAGCTACTTTTGCGGTGCTGGAGGCGGCTTCTCTTTCAGCTGCACCAGCCATGCTGTATGCCGTAAATCACACGTGGGCTGACAGCTGTTGTAAAACTTTATTTAATTTTTTCCTGAACAGGGGTGAACATCGTTATTTCCCAAAAACGTGTTCAGTGAATGCGTTCATGCACAACACTGGAGGTAGCCTTGGTCTGGATTAAACCAAGCAATGGTTTCGTACCCATATGGCGTGACAACAATTTCTTGATGGTTTAGTTTTGGACCAGTTCCGGGAACTCATTGGCAATTGTCGCAACAGAAAAAAAGGATATACAGGTTATAGATAAGTACAAGTTTTTAGCGCACACACATAATTGTAAAATGAAACCAAAACTAACTGCATCAGATGCATTAAAAGGTAATAAAAAAGCATTCAATTAACTGATTTATTGACTTACAAGAAACTTGCGACTGCAGCACCTTGTCCATGTATGATCAAATCTCTCAACTAAAGTAAATGCACTAATTTGTCAGCAAACAAACTCTCTCTCTATTTTTTAAAAGTGGCCATGAAGATCAGGAATAGCACATTGAAGTTAAAATGTTTCCAAAATGGAAAATGGACTCCGTAGAGAAGCTTTATTATTCCCCTTCAACCGAACCGGATGCTTTGCAGAAGGTATTGCACTGAGAATATTTATCACTGTCCAGCAGCTTTGACACAGTTTTCCTTTCTTACTCGCGCCACAATGTGTTGATGCCCCAGGGTTTCCTCAGCATCAGGCCCCACGGCCTCTTAGTCTTTGAAGTAAGTCTTTTCTTTTCTTTGTGTTGGCTGCTGTTTTCCTATTAGTGGCTTTTCAACCGTTTAGTATATATCCAGATATTGCTCAACAGAGTGGTGGAATATACAGTACTTCTTTTGAAGCTCAGGCAAAAGTTCAAGGAAGATCTGTCCTCTCACGATCCGTTCCCCTCCGGAGAAGGTGGGGTGTCGCTCTATTTCCTTATCTCTTCCATTTTCCCTTCATCACAGCCATCAGAACCTGCCAACTCTATCTTCTTCTCCACCACCATCAGTGTCTGGACTCTGGGGGGTCCTGTCCCTAGCTACCTTGATCATCTGAGATATAGTTTAAATTAGTTCAAACTTGCCTAATAACGTCAATGAAATGATGGTTATTCTTGAATGCCCATGTAAGCCCATGTCATTTGTATTTCTTCCAATCACTGCATAACTGAGTTGAAGAATCCTGGCCTCCTGCCCCGTTGGCGAAATACCAAAATGTAATTTGTGTCTGAGAATAAAGGAGCACATAATTGTCAGTCACGGTTTTACAAAGTACCACTTTCTATGTATCTCCTATCAATACAGCTGAGAGCAATGGGAAGAGAAAGCATGTACTGCATGGCGGAAATTAGTATTGGATGCATATGTAATACCAAACATAGAAAAATAAGGAGAGTTGAGGGAGGAGCTGGGCTTTTGCGCTGAACACTGGAATACTTACAGCATGGCTGTGCTCACTATAACACTGCAACAAGGTGCACAGATGCCCCTCAAGGCATCTGTCCTTTCCAATTTACAAAATCTGTCTCCCTTATTGATTTTTTTTCATTCTTTTGTGTTTTCCTCGCCAATTTCTTGCTCTCTCACTCTCATGACTATCCTCTTTGTTTCTTTTCTTTTCATCACAACCCTCTCATGTCGGCTTCTTTCACTTCATCTCGCTGGTCTGTCCGTTCCCCTTCTCATTCACATTCCTTCACTTCATCTCCGCTCAGCTGCCTTAATTTCCCTTTGGAAAATCACAATGCGGGCACACCCTGATGGCGGCCAAGGCGGCGGCGTGAGCCAGCGAGATATCAAGTGAAATACACTTCTCATTACATCACAACAAAGCCAGGTAAGCGGAGGTGTATTACTGGGCTTGCTGACAATGAGAGATGTATGTTTGGTGCGTCACTAAGCCCTCCCAGCAACGCGCAGACAAGCATATCAAAATCTTATTAAGCGTAAGACATGAATTGCTCAAACTAATCTTTCCCCGCCCTTTGTGCTCTGTTTCTATGAAGCTAAATTTAAAGTACACAGCTGTTGAAATGAACTCTCCCTCCCCTCCTGTGGTCTCCACTGGTGTGTTTGCTAAAAGATTTCATTTTAATGGGTCTCTTTCTCTCTGCATTCTCTTTCACACCTTTTTCTCTTTATTTAGTTCGCTTTCCCTCTCTTTCTCCCTTGCTCCGTCGCTGTTGACAATTTTTCTCCATTCTGTCTAGTTGTGTCAATTTAGTTGGTCATTGTTGCCCATTATATTTCGATATTCCCTCTCTCCCCATCAATTTTCTGTCTTTTTGCTTTGTGCGCACGTCTTCCTTGACATTCCGGGCGGCTCGTCCTCTCTTTCTGTCCTCTTTTCTTTCCTTTCGTTGTAATGAAGCCGACTTAAATGCCCATAAATCTAATATATCACGTCCTATGCCTTCCACTTTTCTCTGGACAACTTCGTTGACACAGTGCAGTGACAGGTTTCTTGGCAGTGCATCAGTTAGGCTTGTCAGATGGCTGAGCTTGGCTCTTTTCACCAAAAACTGTCAACCTCTCTGTGATATTTCTGTGATCGCTCACACAGAGTCGGACACGCTTACACATAGCATGTAGACACGCACACACACACACACACAGACCACCTCTTGTCCCCTTGGCTTTTTTTTTTTTTTTGAGCTCCATGTTATGTATCCTGACACACTGGCTCATAGCCCTTGCAATCAAGCTGACCAACAGGACACTTGAGTCATCCTCTCTCTCTCTCACCCAAACAAACTGGTATATCAAAATGTACCTTCCAGCCATTACACAGCAGCAGTTCTTATCTCTCTGTGGCATTTCTCTGACCAACAAAAAGTAAAGTCATGGCAAATGGTAAAAATAATCTGGGCATAATGATACAAATCTTTAAACACCACACACCAAACACCAGCTGGCCCAAACCATACTGGCTCCAACGAACATGTAAAACACCTAGTTCAACAATACCAACATGTGTAAAGAGCAGGAACTAATTTAATGTTGTTTTAGGGATGATTCTGACAGGCGGAAACATGTACGGTTCACACAAACCTCCTGACACACATTATTTATATGCTTCTTTTATCAATAACATGATTCATTTTCTTTCTATTAGTCTGCGTTTTTTTTCCCACAGCCACTGTGAATCTTTGCCTCACAAACACACAGAGACACGTATCAGGGAGTCTCATGGGGATTTTCAGCGCTTTAGGCTCTGCTTTACTCTCGGCCAAAGAACTCATTAGAAGCACACTCCCACCGTCCTCCTCCCACTCACTCACACGCTCACTGTACTCTTCCTTCACGTACGGTGGAATGAATGCCATCATATATGCACGTGCACGGGGACTTATTCACAGCGGTATGCTCTCTCACACACACACACACACTCCCTTCTGACAGCCCAGCTTGTGTTAAGCAGTCTACAGAGAGCCGGTGTGAAAACAGCCAGGCGAAGAGTTAAATGACTGTGGGATTTCTCCTAACGTCAGTTAGAAACCCCCACTGGTCAGCAAAACCTGCTCGCACATGTCAAACTGTCTTGTTAGCCAGCCACCTGTATGGGTGTGTACGCGGGCTTCTGTGTGTTTAAGCAGTGTGTGTGTATGTGAGCGTTGAATATAACTGTCCTGTGTGTGCAAGACTGCATGCTGCGGTGAATGGGTTGGTTCAATAATTCCTGGTACTTGAGAGGAGAGGAGCACTCAGGCATAATTCACAGTGACAAACTCAGCTGAAAAGATAAATAAAAAAAAAAAGAGTTGCACCTTAAGCACAATTACTGACACACAGAAACTTCGACGAGCTAGATGAATAGTAGTCAATTAGGCATCATGCACAGTCTCAGTTCTCATATGAAACCGAACCAGTCAAATCGCACTACCCTAGTGTGACGGTAAGTCACCTGTACAATATTTTGGTCAACGAAGACCCACAGTCAATTCAAGTGTAAATGACCCATTTAATACTAAATATTTTGGGGACAGATTTCCATTCTAGTTCAATAATAGCCATTAAGCCATGTCTCATTTTGAAATATTTGAAGGCCGTTTTTTGGTTTGTGTATTCATATTCATTTAATTGTCAGTAATTCTATCCTGGGAAACCTTTGGACCTGGCAATAGTGTGGATGTTACTTAGACATGTACAATCCACCTAGACCAGACCAGGCACCCCCACCCAATAGCAATGACACTCCTTGATGGCAGCAGCCATCCCCAGCAGGATGCAGTCTGACACAGGCACACAACAAATGCGCACTCATCTGAAAAGGCATCTGCTAACGCTAGCAGAGGAGCAGTCCAAATCCTCTCGACAGCAGTCAGTTTACAACTTCACCAAGCGCACTGCGGCAACATCGAATCAACAGTTTGCCGGTAAAGTTCATTGTCAAATTTATTAGACCTTTAGCTGCAGTACACGGAAAAGGCTTCGGTGAAATGCCACATTTTTTAAAAATCCTATCTAACAAGCTAACAACTCGCTGTGGAGTACTATCAAATGCTATTGATGGTGTCATTTTATATAGGCTATACATATCTGCAGCGCACAGTGTTGATAAGCTTGTGTGTTTAAGTTCAGTTCTGTTATGTTCTGTTAGTAGTTGCTGTGGTTGTAGGGATTTTTTTTTGTCCTTAATGTCAGTGAACGCACCATGCAAGAGACGGACATTATGGTAGAGTTGAGAGTTTGTCTAGTGAGAGAATGCTATGACTTTGACTCAAGCAGCAATACGCTTGATCCTACAGCTGCTATGATGCAACCCAGAGTATTTTTCTTGGTTCTTTTTTACTCTGTAAACATAATATCCTGCCCTATGCCCCCGACCCTTCTGACACCACCAGTGTTATTTTCTCAGACTTGAAGCTCCAGAGACGCTGCAATACCGTTTTCACAGGTTGAGTAGTTCTCAATTTAATTAACCTGTATGGAATGGTGGAATTCCCCTTCAAGATAAGTTTGAATCCAAGGACACTGTAATAAATGGAGCAGTAGTGCTTTATGTGGGGAGTAGGATTGATTTTTGATTGCACCAGGCCACAACCAGGTGCAGATGTGTTTATTTGTCTGAATACTAATATAGAGCATGTGTACTCGGGAAAACCTTTACAACCTTTCCCCTTGTTCGCATATGAGACAAGAGCGTAAAATGGTTTACATTAAATCTTATATGCCATGTATAGAACTGTACAATAAGGGAATACCCCCTTTCCTGCAGTGTATAAATAATAGATAAGCACCGTGTGGCCGCCCATGGCTTAAAGAAATAATCCATATGAAAGAGAAGAAGTGAGCTCTTGCTGGGATAAACATTTAATCGGACGGACAAAATCGATATCATACATATCTGAATTTACATGCATATGAACCTTTGGCGGCGGCCTTTTTTTCTCACATTCATGCAAACCATGCTCCTAGAGATGTTTGATTAGACAGATGGCCTCAAATCCATCACAAAACAGATGGCATAAAATTGTTTATAGCTGCAGCCACTGAAATAGCCCACAGATACAAAAAGGCCATCTGGGTGCATGTGGGGTTTCCAGCATCGACCCATCTCTCATTTCCATTTATTATCACAGAATCTAATCTAGCGATTCCCAATGGTGTTTTCAGTATTCACCAATGCAGAAACTGCTTGAATGCTGCAAGCACAAGGGGTCAATATGGTCATAATAGATAAATAATATTTCTGGTTAAACTTGTGTTATTTTCCTATTTTTGGCCCTGCTTTCTATCAGATATAACAATGCTAGTATAATCAAAGCAATTGCTGAGCTTTGGGAACCGGTAACATTGCTACAGTAAAGCCCAGCTGTGACAGAAACACTGTGAACTAGGGTGCACTAATCGTTATTTATTCTCTTCATTGCTGTCATCTCTTTTTGTGGAATTTTAGATGCTAGGCTTTACATTAATCTGAGCCCTTTTGGATTGCTTGTCCAAGTTGACTCCAAGGTAAATACCCTAAAAACAGAAAACAATTTGTGATTTTTAGGTAAAAGTAAAGACAGTTAATGCACTAGAAACAAGCAAGTAAATGTCAGCTCAGATTTTCCTTTCTTTTTCTTCCCAAGTAAGACGAGCCTCTGCCTTTTATGTTTTCTGCACCAAAATCAATATGAATGATAGCAAAAGTTTCATAAATAAGACTCCTAATAAATCATAATTTATCACATGTGTAAAGGTGGTATTTTAAACCTTTAACCAAGCCTAAGGCACCACTCAAAACTGACAGCAATGTCTACACGCCTGTTCTACTGCTACGTCCATTCTACATATTACAACAGCGTGGCCAGCTACATTGCCAGCAAGTCTCAGATGAAGTGTTGCAAGGTTATCATGAACAAGCAATTAAAGCATTGGAGCGTTGTAAGGAAACTACGGGTCACGTCCGTCATGCGGTAACAAGTGCTGGGGCGTCGTATCACTGTCTCCCTTAAGAAACCACTTACAGACTGTTGCTTTTTTCGCTAGTAGTGTGGACACACCATAAGGCCATATGCCGTCTCCCTTATACAACACCTATGCACACTTTTTGTGCATCGACTTCAAAGTTCAGTATTGATTGCACAGGTTGATTCTTGCTTACTTGGAGATGTGTCATATTCTTAAATAAGTGCTGAACCTGCAGTCCAGAGGCCATTGTATGAGTAGATGCAGTGTAGTAAGGCTCATGAGAAACCTGATTCTGCTGTCTCCAAACAGCACACTCAACAGCTCACAAGCTAAACCGCTTCAGCCAATATAACTTCATTATATCCAGAGTGTGCTGGAGACAGTGATTTGAATTGCAGATGCCTTTGAAAGACAGCTTATGCTAACCTGTTTTGTTTTGGTCAGCTGTGCGTTTGCATAGAGAGAATATTCAGTCTGATGGAGTCTCTCAGCTTCCTTTGATGTCCCTCCCGTATGAGACGGTGACTGACTGTTCACAGAAGCCCAGCTCATTGGGCAGTTTGCTTGAGAGACGGAGATAGAGCGCTGTAGCATCAGGACCTCACATATGGCTATCTGATCTTTCAGCACGGACCAATCTGCCGAACCTGTGGGGGCTCGGCTGTGTTACATGCTCCATTTCAAACACCTCAGATACTGGTGAGTCAGTGGGCTAAGGCATGCGAGTTTTCACAGATGTCGTCACTGTGTCTGATTCACTCTACAGTTTTAAATTATGCAGAAATACAAAAAGGAAACAATTTGACGTTTGTTTTCCTGCTTCCAGTAGACAGTTAAGCACAGTTTATGCCTCTGCGGCACTAGACTAGTGATTTACATCGATGAACTGACGCAGAAGACTTAACCGTGTATAAGTCTAGCTGAGCATTAAGTCTTTTTGGAGGGAATATGTTGGAGTGTTTGGACAGATCTGAAAGCTTTCCATTCAACTCTAAGATAGAGAACAGAAGGATAGTTCACAAAATTTTCAGATAGTTCCTTGAAGACATGACACCGTACCCATTGCCAAGGAGTCACTGAGGCATACTCCCTCCCTTGCACTTGTCTTATTTCTGTGCAGCTCATGGCAGCAACAATCTGGACACAGTCAAACTTGATCTTAGATTTCTCCCTCGCGTTTCTGGTCCGCGCATAGACGACACTGCCATGCCAACCGCTGATAAACGCGTAATTGAATCTTTGCAGCAAGTGGTCTCCTATCGCCGTCGCTTATGAAGTGCCCAGGTGTTCATTACTGACAAACTCAAATGATGACCTGCTCACGACAGAAAAGGCAGGAGAATTAGACTGTTGAGACGCACGTTGTGTTCTGTCGTGTTTGAGTTTCAATTAATTTGAGCTCTTGACTCGTGCTTTCATGTGGTTTTTAGGTCACAGCAGATAAAAGCTTTGTGGAGAGATGATGATTATGTGGAGAAGAACGCAGATCCAAATAGGTTATATGGACTTTATTCACCGATACTCATGACTTAGACCTCTAAGGCAAACCGACAAAAACATTAGCCTAGGTGAGCTGCTTTTTGTGCCAGAATTTCATTATTTATTCACTGAATCAGTTCTGAGGGGGAAGCAGGGGGACTGTTACTGTGATTCCTCATTAACTGTTATCAGGAACATGAGCTGAGACAAAACACATTTTGATCGCTGATACAGAGACACTAGACACGAGTGAGAGCGAAAAGAATGGAGATAGTGTTTGAATAAAACCCCCAGAGATCCCATCATATCTACAGAACGACACGCGCGCAAGCCTGAATGTTAAGCATATGCAGACTCAGGCATGTGTACACGCAGACTGATACAGTGTGCACACACTGCATGATAATAAGTTTTTGTGATGAAGCAATTACAGAGAGTGACTCCCGGGAGACTGAACACTGTAGCCTACTTGTATAAAGACCAAACTGTCTCTGCTGGAATGTAGCACAGGTTGCAGATCACAAAATCAATATGATTATACAATGCGATACAAAACAACAGCTTTGTTAAAAAATACGATTTTAGGTGCCTGGATTAGCATTTATCAGTTGTCCCCCTCAGGGGTGTGCAAAATGTGTTCAGCTGCTGAACAGTCTGGGCTGCAGTCCTTTAACATGTATGTTTCACGTAACTGTTGTACTGTAGCATTGTTGAAGATATCCTCCTACAGTGTCTCCGTGGTACTCATGTATAATGTAACAAATGGACTACTGTACATTTATGAGTCCGCTGCCCGTTGGTTTCAGGGGGACAGGATTTGACAGGGTAAATACATCATCTTTAAGCAGGCCAGAGGGAAATGAAAGGTGTAGGAAACCGCCCTCAGGCTAACTCCCATTCACTTTTCTGGCTCCTTCATCAAGGTGAGCAGGTAAATGTTAAGGCTAAGTGTGTGGTTCACTTGACTGTCCTTACCATATATGTAATTGGCGGCTTCATTTGTGCATACACGCCCAATTTATGAGTAGAATCCTTACTTTAAATAGTACCAATAGTGGATAGGAAGTAAGTACAAGTTAATCAAGCTTTGTACTTTAGTACGATTTTGAAGTAACTGCTGTTATTATTATTTATTTTTAATATACACCAATCAGGCATAACATTATGACCACCTTCCTAATATTGTGTAGGTCTCCCTTGTGCCTCCAAAACAGGTGTGACTCATCAGAGAAGAGACATGGGCCTTCTGAGGGTGTCCTGTGGTGTCTGGCAACAAAATGTTGTTAGTGGGGGTCTGTGGGTCCTATGGGTTGAGGGGAGGTGCCTCTGTGGATCAGGCTTGTTCCAGTGCGTGCCACAGATACTTGATCAGTTTGGGATCTAGTGAATTTGGAGGCCAGGTCAACACCTTGTGCTGTTCTTCAAGTTGTTTTCAGTTGTTCCTAAACCGTTTTTGTGTGTGTGCCTGTGTCAGGCTGCATCCTGCTGGGGATGGCTGCTGCCGTCAAGGAGTGTCATTGCTATGGGGTGGGGGTGTCTGGTCTGGTCTAGGTGGGTGGTACATGTCTAAGTAACATCCACACAAACGAATGCCAGGTCCAGACGTTTCCCAGCAGTATTATCACAAGGTGGCCAATGGTATTAACTTCTGGTGTCAGTGGTTTTAATGTTGTGGCTGATCGGTATATATATATAGCATAAAAGTAGTGCATTGACACTTTCATAACTTTAATCCAGAGATCTAATATTGCATAAATCAGTCTCTTCTATTGAACTAATAATAGCCCAATCTGAATAAAACTGCCTCATGTGACCAGCTGTGTCAGAAAGGACTGGTTAAATGCAGCGCAATAGGAAGGGAGGAGTATTGATTGGAATTCAGAGTGGTGCTGTAAACCTCTGATAATCCGTTTAAGGATCCGAGGGGTTCCCTCTGGATGGAATAAATGTATTCTTTCTGCGGAAAACATGGTCTCATCTTGGTCCATCTCCTACTGTTGAATGAATTCAGGGCCGTCAATAAAGTTGGACGACCACATCATTTCATTGAGTGTCCATGTCAACACTTAAGTTGGAATCTCTAATCAGAATCTAATTTGAATCGGGCTGAAGAAATATTGTCCATTTATTCTCAGCTGCTGTCAGTTAGTTGGCCTGGGCCGCATCTCCGTAACATTAGTGCAACAGTCATCTGTCTTTTTCTTTCTTTGTTCAGCCATGGTAACATTTACTTTATCTCTAGCAGAGGAAATAAACTTTAGTTGAGTTGACCAGAGAGTGTGTCATGTTTGCTCCACCTACCCCTCTTTGGAAGAAGATAAGTGCTTCGTGATGGGACATGTGTCACATACCCAGCGTGTGGTTTTGTGCCACAGACACATCCAAGGACTTTTATATAACTTCATCAGTGGCGCAGTTACCATTTTGATGCCTCATAGGTCGATAGATGACTTAAGAGACGTTTATTTAAATGGGAGTCTTTGAGACCGGCACTTTCAACAACCTTTTGATTTCAGGTCTCATCATTCAACGGAGTATTTCTACACTGTGGGAACTGAATACGTCTTTCATTGCCTAACAGCACAAGTGCACATGCTCTACACACGGCCCACCTTGAAACCTTGTCCCTTTCTAATACTCGTCCATCAGTGAAAGGCTGCCTGTTCATTTCCTCCTCCTTTCTCTTTTGTTGCTGCTCTACAAGCTCTTTCTCCCGATTAACTCTGATATATTTGCACACATGATCACTGTAGCGGACAACATTCCTGCATAATATTACAGTTGGCGTACTTTTCATTAACGGGCAAATTATGCTGCGTTTACACCGAGCTGCAACGGGGGCAACAGTCATGAGGGAGGCGCTCGGGTCATGACTAATCTCTTTCAGTAATATTGTGGTCGTCAGTTAGCAGTAAATAGGAACACGGACATTGGATTTCATGTATTTATGTATAGTTATTTAAGGTAAATTGTATATAAATGTCTACTCATCTCTTATGTGGAATGGAGACTTTGTAGCAGCCTATTTCAAAAGTAGAGACATCGAATGTTGAATACTTTGAATACCTTAATGTAGCATGATGTACAACATTAAAACCACTGAAAGGAGAAGTTAATATCATTGACCATCTTGTGACAATACAATGTTCTGCTGGGAAACGTTTGAACCTGGCATTCATGTGGATGTTACTTGACATGTACCACCCACCTAGACCAGACCAGACACCCCCACCCCACCCAACAGCTAAAAACAACTAAAAACAACTAAAAAAAAAAAAAAAAAAGCATGAAGAACAGCACAAGGTGTTGACCTGGCCTCCAAATTCACTGTATCTCAAACCAATCAAGTATCTGTGGGATGATCCACAGAGGTCTCTCCCCTCAACCCATAGGACCCAAAGGCCTCCAGTAACAACATTCTGTTGCCAGACACCATAGGACACCTTTAGAAGGCCCATGTCTCTTCTCTGACGAGTCAGAACTGTTTTGAAGGCACAAGGGAGACCTACACAATATTAGGAAGGTGGTTGTAATGCCTGATCAGTGTACGATCCGTTTTATGCTTGCAGTTCTTCCCACTTGCACAGAGCGGGAGCCAAAGTGATAAATGACCATTTAAATGAGGTTGGACATTGAGAATGAACACAGTCTGTTCAGTTTCACACCCCTGCCAAAAGAGAAACACCTCCACATCCTCAATGTGTACCATCCCCAATCATAATCCAATCCTTACCGCAGTAACAGGTGGACTAAAGTCACCATAGGGGCCGACTTGAAGCAGTGATAAAGATTAATGAATTGATGTGGGTAATTAATGCTGGCATATCAACATAGATGTGCATCAATGCACCGCAGCTAATGGCTTCATAAAGTGGGGTGAACACGCCTCTCACTGAAGCTAAAATTAGTGGTTTTATTCCATCATTTCCTTGAACTTACATTTCAATTTATATTCAGATTTCCGATGAATACCATGTAAAAAAGCTGTCTAATATTGAATTTTTCTTTTCAACCTTCCTGCACCAACAAAGAAAGTTGCCCAACAGAAACTCTTTATGGAATATATTAACTTTCAATACATTATACATTCAGCCTTGCCTGGAGCTTAGCTGAAGAAAGAATAAGGTATTTCCCCTTTTCAGTTGTGCCTCATTTTCTTTTTCCTTTTGTTTCTATGAGAAAAGTTCTTTCTCTTTGAACCAGGGTAATACATTTCCTATTGAATTCATTAAGAACATACAGGAGAATACGTGAAGAAAATTAGGTAGGGGCCCTTTAGAGAAGAGAGGTGAGTCAGGGTGGGGCAACGAAAGATTATTTTCTGCCATTATAATTACAGCGTCTGTTCCAGGGGATGCGTAACAGCGAAACAGATACTCTCAACCAATCACAGGGGTTATCCCACAAGCACTTCTAAAGCTAATTAATCTAAAGATGATTAACAATTTACACTGTAGAGAATTTGTTTTATCTGTGAATCAACAGAAATGTTGTTGTTACAAGTTGTTACTTAAAGGAGGTATATTCTGGCCTTGGCCTTCTGGGGTCTCCACTGGTTGCCTGACAACCACACAGTGAAATATTTTATAGGCCACAATCAATCAAGTGATGTTTGGCAGATGATAATGTTAGGTAGGCGGCTTTCACTATTGCAGTAATCCAATCTGCAACCTATTCGTTTCGCTGTTATCGATCTGTAAAGTCGTTTTACAATCAATTTGACAGCAAGGTCACCATTGCCGGCCCCTTAACCCCTGGAGCTGTTAAGGCCAAGCAGTTTCCATTATTTTTTTTTACATCCACACGCATTCATCACATTTTACCCGCCCTGGCATTGAATCACTGTTGTTCGTCAGGGTAAACAAATTCAGTATTAATCAAGTTAATCACGAGTTCAGCAGGTCTACAAATGTATGTCAGCAAGCTTTGCATATAACACAACAGAGGTGATTTTAGATAAAGAAAAGGAGGAGTATTATTCCCAGGGATGTTGACTGACAGTGTGAAACTCAGATTTTAATGGACCACTACTGCACCAATTAATATCACAGAGGCTCCTCTTAACAAGCATTTCTTAGAATGGCTGAAAGCAATTAATCTCCCCCTCTGATCACGAAATGTCTATTTTGTCACTTCAAAGGAATAACACTAATCTGCAACCTGGGAATTTAATATTCTGAATGTCAGCAACAAAAGGATTCATTGAAAGAGTTTAATCACGTCTTTCTCAGTTCATAATTGCATGACAAACATCAGTCAGTGGCATCTCAGTGTTTTTCTGCGTTGAAACTGTGAATTGTTCCCAGAGGATGCAGCGTTTTCATGTATGATTCTTCCTGGGGATTTATTTGAACGTGAGATGATTTGCGAAGGTCACGGCTGACACAATCAATCCCACTGTTTGTGCGTGTGTGTGTCACCTCCTTTCTCTCTTGTTGTCTTAGTGTTTATTTCAACTGACACTTCTGATGATGTCTCGATATTGCCAAGAAGCCGTCTTTGTGCTATTTTTGTCCTTTACAGGCGAAATTGTACGCTTAATTTATAAGAATGCCTTTGTGCAAACCATTTTTAAGAGCATATAAAGGTCCAGGATACTGGATCTTACTCCTTATCCAATAATAACTGACATTGTAGGGCTACACTATGTTTATTAGACGTTAAATCACCAAATCTAATCCTCTATACATGTGGTAAATTCGTTCAAGGTGAGGACTTCCTCTTTGTCCTACCTGGCCCTGTTTTCCCTGCCTAATAACCCAAGGCACAATCAGAGATGGAGGACTTGATGAAGTGGAGGCTGTTGCAAAGAACAAAGGCTTACTCCATCTTGGTTCTATCCGGCTGACATCTTGTGTCCTCAGGGAGTTTTTGCTCTCTGCCAGTTGTTCATTTTTCCAGTCACGCTGTGCAACTGTTATAGACTGGAAAAACACAAGGAGAAGGAGAACGAGTCACTGAAGGCCATGGGGTGAGGCCTGGGACCAAGTGATAGAATTTCATTTGACAACTCGCTTGGTAGATTTATCTAATTCACTGGTGCCCTGCACTATAACACAGCTCCATTTTCTATAACCAGTTTGAATTGGAACATAGAAGTGGTCTCTAAATCAGAACACAATATAGAGACGTGACGTTCGCGAACGAACTGAATCTATTGACCGGCTCTTTAAAACGAACAATGGGAACCCAGACGCAGTTCCAAGTCGTACTTTTTCACGTCTGTTTCACACAGATGCACTCACACAAGAAGGTGGAGGAGGAGGAACAGGCACAAAGCGACTGAGTGCAGCAGAATACACGCACAGCGCTCATTTGATATATTGAGATTTGAATGATTCTGTTCCAACTCTCACCCTATCATTCCTCCCAGTAGTTATTTCCTGGATTAAATTAGTTAACCCCAGGCTGGCATGTTAAAATTGAATAAATGTCGACCCTGATAAGCGGGAGAAGACGAGGACAAGGACGAGGACGAGGACGAAGACAAAGACAAAGAAATATTGAAATGAGCCAGTCTTCTTGAATGGCTCCTTGAAAGGAATGGATCCACAAGATCCGACTCCCTTCAAAGACCTGTGAATCCCATCTCTAGTACAACATTCAGTTGCAGCTTGTATGAGAAAGGGTAATGCTTGACCTCAGTATGTAAACAACCGACTTGTGGGCTTCTGAATATTTTATATAATGTTTTCATATAAAAACATTTCCTTCCCATTGGGGCAGAAATTACATTGTTGAAACTCTGGGACTGAAAATGATGCTAACATGAAGTCCAAAAAATGGCAACACCTTGAGTGGCCACTTGCAACTGGTTCCAAAAGGAAGTAAGTCCTCACTGATCCCTACATTAAAACTACAGCAATGCGTTTTTCTATATCTTACAGGCTTGTGGTTATGCATACTTAAAAGTGTGTTAAAATGCCCTCACATGTCGCTAGCTGTCAGCCTAGGGGTGACTTGCCCACCTCCACTGCACTCAGGGTCCCCTTCTACAACCATTTATGGATAAGCTGGTGCTGCCAAGATGGCATCGCCCAGAGCCCCCCACATTGAGCTTCAAAATAGTTCCTTAGGAAACCTGTGGCAGGGCTGTTCAATCTATATATACAGTGATCAAAACAACACTACAAAGTAGTTTTCAGAATAAGATACTTTTCATTAAACCCATGGCTTAATAGAAGTTGCCCAAACACCAAAAATAGGGTTTAAAAAATACTGTTTTTGTTTATTGAAAGGAAGTTTTGCATTTACAAGCACAGGCTTTAGAGGGTCCGCCAGATTTTTCAATAAAACCGAGTCTTTTTCGTTCTAAACTGTGGTCAAGCTACAAATGAAACCAGAAAATCTCCCATCCAAATCTCATAACCATTGCCCACCATGATTATATAGTCACAAGGATTTATGTGACAGCTTCAAAGGATGAGTAAATTGAGTTCAGATGGGTTTACCATCCAATTCCACCCTGAATGGAGGGGACCTTGTCAATGAAAACTACCTTAAAGTGAGTTTACTAGCTCGCACGCCCATCTGACCGGTCCTATCTGCTGTCTCTACATCTGTGTGGTACTGCTGATGGCAGAGCATTTACTGACAGCAGATTTCGGAGGCCACTGCGAAAATCTCTCCTCTTATCCAGCAGCTGCCAGCTAAAATGAACATCTCAGACACTCACTTTGCTTACTTCTACGACTTTTTTGAAGTCTAGTCTGGAAAAAAAAAAAAAAAAATAAACTACATCAGCTACAACAATTCTCTAATGCTACAATATCATGCAAATCTCAGACTAGTATTTAAGAATTCTGTGGTTAGTAGATAGCAGATGGTGGGTTCAGAGTGACAAGGCGTCAGCAGAGAAACAGAGCCAGGAACTCATGTATGAACGTCTAACTCTACCTGTCACATATTTCGCTCCACTCAGTGATTCTCTTTTTCTCTGGCAGATTGTCTGCATTTCAGATCTCTCAGGGTTTTACAGCGTGTACAGTGAAGATTAGGGACGTTCCACACTGATGAGCTGAATCCTGGTCATTCAAAGCCATTATCCCTGGTTGCTGATTTTCTGAATCGGTTACAAAGGAGAGAACGATGGTGAGGAAGCTGTGAATGTGTTTACAGTCACTCTTCTGCTATTTTCTTTTCTTAGCTGTTTTTTTTTATATATATTTAATTTTTTTCTCCACTGACTTTCATTCTTTCTTTCCCACCGCCTCTGGGTTTCACCATGCTTCTCTCTTCACTGCCTTGCGTCCCTTGGGGATAAACACGCTAGCTATTCACATCCCCTGGGGAATGCAAACAAACTGACCGGTCACACGTTATGCTCGCTGTTGATTTCACAATGGATTTGTCAGCTCCTTTGGAGTAGTGTGTGCTGTTTGTATTCAGTTACATCGAGGAATTTGTCCAACAGTGGTGTATTACCATTAACCAGGCTCTGGGACGTGCGCTTTTTAATTTAGGTATATGGTACTAGGGTACACATTTTTCACTGTAATGGATAATCATAGAGCAAAACATGTGGAAAGTGTGCAAATTACTGTGCAACAGAGGTGAACGATGCTTTTTTGATTATTTTATGAATTTAAGTTCAGTGTGGATATTTAGTACTGGGGCCTATAGCTATAATTTATATTATTTACAGATTGTTTTAGTTGTTCGAGGGAGTAGTCTAAAGAAAAAAATATCTGTTACGATTTCCCAACTGCAGCTTTTGGCTGCATCCTGCAACTGACATCTTCTTCACTTCACCTGGAGACACGGACAATGGCTATTCGCCATTAAAACGGATGAAACCTGCACTGAGTAAGTTTGCCATTTTCTTCAGTCATTTTCTTCATTCTGTACTCAGACCTATTGTGCTCTTTGTGTGTTGTGGTTAACACATCCATCCATTGGGTGGAATATTCCAGCTGCAAATAGTTTGCCAGGTCACAACTATTATTTGAACTTTGTAATAGGGTGTTTTATTTGATTTCTCTTTCATGTAGTTTGCGTAGGTTGTTGCTAAATCACATTTCAGATGATTTGCTGATTGAGTGCTGGTAAATCCTAGACAGTTGGCTATGCTTCAGTTTTGTGGCCACATCTGGAGGAGATGCAACAGGGATAGCTTCCATAATGGTGTCATGCACAGTTTATACGTAGACCCTAACGCCCTAGCCTGATGTGCATCTCCTCAGAAATGTGACTACGCGCCATGGCGACGCTGACCGCAAGAGCTGTAATTGGTCCGCTTGGTAGTAGTGTGTTTCTGCTTTAGTGTTTCCGGCTGCTTCTCCATCTCGGCAATTTTCAAATTGATTGTTTTGAATCAATAAAGATGGAACACGTCGAGCAAAGGTTAACTGAGGAGGTTTGGAGATACAGATGTTTGTATGACTCGTCTTCTGAGAAATTTCGGCAAAAGTTTCAATCGCCATTGTTGAAAGTGCTCCGGTTCGCAAAATGTTTCTACTCATTTCCATTGTAATCCATCCAAATTCAGTCTGGACAAAGGCTGACCAACCAACTGGCATAAGCACTGATCTAAGAAAGACTCATTCTTAAATTCCAGTCTTAGTTTTGTTGTTGCTCTATCTGCTTTTAATCAAAACTCCAGTTCTGTCTGGTTTTGTTGTTGTAATTGAAGTGACTGCTCTGTACACAAACTGACAAACCACAGGTGTTGAATGCTACTTAAGCAGAGACATTTTAATCCTCAGCAAGCTTAAAACCTCATTAGCGGATGCTGTTTAAATGTGAACACAGGTCTGGTGTATTAGCTACATTTCACTGACATAGGATCCTATCAGTGGTAACAAATGGCAAAGGGACAATGGGCTAATGTGTGAGGTATACCCCCTGGACCACAGAAATATTGTCTGTCGCTATTAGCTATTCCCCGTGAGCCCAGGAAAATAACAATATGAGTCAGGAAGGGAAGGGGGATTGAGTGTAGGCAGCGAAAACAGATGGGAAAAAGAGGGTTTGTAGTAGAGTTAGGTGTTACTTGTGCACTCATACCACAGCGGGTGAGGTGACATCAAGTTGCTCCTGAAGAAGAAAAAAATAATCAAATAAATTAAGTCATACATGGACCTTCCTGTAGCCACATAGATAAAGTTGATGATTATTGATACCCTCCTGTCACAGTCAATGTCATTCATGCTAGCAAGGACCTGACAAATCAAATGGGCTTCACTCACCTTTATAAACTGGTAAATAATGGCAATAGTAAAATTCTGGTGATGAGAAAGTTGACCAGTGACCTCACAATGAGGCAGCTCAGCTTTATACATCTACTCTTATTATTATTAAGCAATGACTTTCCACTAACCAAGGACAAACTGAACCTTTTTTTTTGTGTGTGTGTACATATGGCATTTACGGTGGCATTTCTATGACTGTATACTGTGATATTCTTATGAAATGTTCTACAGGGACAGTTCATTATACTCGTTATACTATGAAATGTTCTGAAGCACTATACTGTGACTTTTTATGACAGACTATACAAAGACATTATGAACATACAGCAGTATGATATCTTTTGCCATATATATTACACACTTATAGTTTTATGATAAATCATACTGACATTTTTATGTTACTTATAACATTATGTTATAGTATGACATTTTTTGTGATGTACCAGCCGAAGGTATTTATTATGTACCATACTGACATTTTTATGACAAACTATCAGTTTTCATCATGTCATACCATGACATATAGCGTGACATTTCTAAACATGCTATACTAATGGAATGACATTTTTATGTGATCACTTTTTCAACATTATACGTGTCATTTATGGTATATATATATATATATATATATATATTTATTTATTTTTTTACAACATTTCGTTTTATTACACTTTTTAACATATAATATGGCATTTTAAATAGTTTTTATACTGCAAAATTTAAATGACATAGTATACTATTATCTTTTTGTATATTGGGCAGAAACCCTTGTGTGCCATAACAAACAAAGGGAACCAGCTTACACGCAGCAGGGCGTTCTCATTTGCGCGTGCTAATGAACACAAATTCAATATTGCCTATTAATGAATGAAAAAGACTAAATAAAGGCTGCCGTCTCTCCCCGTGTGGGACTTTTCTTTTCTTTTCTTTTTTTTTTTTTTGCGCTTTAATTAAAAATAACATCATAATTCCGTTATTAGGGACAAATAACCTTCACGTTATACAATTCATTAAATATAATTTAAAGCCCGCTCTGAAAGAGGCTCTGAATAGAAACGGCAAATCCCACAGGAAAAAAACAAAAAAACACACATTCAAATGTTATTTAATCTCACCATACACACCTTTTTACCGCCTCTATTTACCAGTTTCCTTCTGCTGTAATTTGGTGCTAATATTCCAAGCAAAGTGTGTGTTTTGATCAGCCTCATTAAAAAAAATGCTGGTAGGGAAATAAATATGTAGATCAGTACATACTGGAATGAAATGAAGGGAATTTATTTTTTGGCACGTAGAGGCAAAGTCTTTATCACAAATTCTATAGAATCAAATGCATCTCAGCTGACAGATTATTATATGAAGATGCTGATTTGCCTCTGATTAAACTACCAATGGTGCACATTTAGATCATTGTATTCAGTAAAGGAGGAAAAATTACACTCTCCGGCATTTACTCGACCTCGCATACAAAATGGCAAAGTAGTTGACAGAGCTACGCCATGTTTTTTATTTCATTTTTTTTTTGCGGTATCGATTACAAGCTGGTACAACAAGGGCCGACCCTCTTTTCCAGCAGAAAGTAGTTCCTCTGGCGTCTTCCAGAGTAATGAGAGCCTGACTGAACCAGTGGACCTTCACTGCCTGGGCTGTTAACCTCTCACAACATGAAGCACAGCTGGCACAAAACTTTCAAAATGAGGTCTGGAGGTCCCAAAGGTCCTGTGAGTCATTCCAGGATTTTTAGGCAGCGGAGGACTTAAGACTTGACAATTATTTTGCTCGTTACAACTGAGAGATTATCGTGGACAAAGGCCACACTGTGCAGACAAGACAGCACTGGAGTCACCTAGATCACAAAACACACATTATACTTGTATGCACATTTGAAATGGCTATTTTAAGCTAATTTATTGGTAATGTATGTATATTGTGTCTGTGAAAGTTCTCAGTCATCCAGGTCATGGTATATCCAAAAAGAAAGGTAACTGGACTTGTACAGTTTCGCCACCCATCAACAAATGCATGTCCCAGCACAGGAGAGGGAGCTCATCAGGAAACGATTCAGTGGTCCACCTACACCTGAAGGACAAAGGACACTCTTTTGAAGACTGCAACGTTCAAGTCTTAGCCAGAGAAGACAAATGGTTTGGAAGAGGAGTAAAGGAAACTATGTTAAATTGGAAAACCTTCTCTAAACAGAGGAGGTGGACTGAGATATAATCTGCCATCAATTCACAATACAGTCCTAACTTCTGTCTCCAAGAAGTTTCAACCCCATTCACACCTTGAGACCTGGAGCCTCTGACTGACAATGGGTTATTAGAGCACCATTCATAAGGACCAAATGTCTCCCCTCAATGACAGGTAAATATCTAGTCATTAATGGACACTAGACGTGAAACTGAAGAAGCTACTCGGATGAGTTAATCGTCTTCTCAAAAAACTCTACAGTTGCCTTTCTTAAACGCTTGGCATGTATATTATGTTAATGCTTGATGGCGATGGTTATTCCAATTCCAGTAACATACCAAGCTGTATAGCAACTGGCCTTTTGCTTTTAGGGAATAGTGAATACTCCTCCATAGCATGTCTTCATACCCAAGCAACACAAATGCAAAAGATGCAAATATCCGCACATCAGAATCACTGGGTAAAATGGTTTGTCAGGAGTGGGATTTGAACCCACGCCTCCATCTGGAGACCAGAAGTCCCTTTCCTGAGGAAGGAGTAAATCCTTGAGTCTGGCGCCTTAGACCGCTCGGCCATCCTGACAAGTTAAAGTTGGCTGAGGTCCCAGCTGGTCGGTTTGGAATACAAAGCCCTGAACTACTTCTAATCGCTGCCGCATGTGTGACCTCATCCGTCACATATTTCAACTTCGTCTAACAAAATGAAATTCATTACCTGCATCACAAAACTAGAAGGTCTTAGTGACTTTGGAGTTGCCGGACTTCTCTCAGTCCTGGCTCTTGATCTGACTCCACACTGAGACCGGATATAAAAGTAATTGCCAGATGATAATGTGAATGTTTTACCAAAAAGTTGCCTCTCTACACAGTTGGCCGACGTGTTACACTACAACATTATCATTCATAGAGAGTGGTGTTTCTGGAAACCTCGCAAATTGGAATCTGTTCAGTTTGGTGAAATATCTGTCTCTTTAGGAGCTAAATGCCGTCCTCACCATCTGATTCCTAATTTTGTTTCTGTGCTGTTTAGTGCTCACTTACAAATTGGGTTCATCATTGCCAAAACAAATAAATAAATAAATAAAAAGTTGTAAATGAGAACACTGATAATTACTTAAAACAATTAAAGCTACAGGCCTTAACCTAAAATCCATCAAAAGGGAAAATGCAAATTCAGGTTGTGACTCCACAGGGAGCTATTTTACATCATACATTCATATTTCATCACGTTCCACCACTAATTTAGTGGGAAAGTAAATAAATGAATACAGACGGGATAAATAAGTGGATCATTCCTAATGACAACAGAGCTGCTTAACCATAAAATACAGCTGGTTTTCCCTCCAAGTAATTGTTTCCCTCGATGCACCCACTTTGATTCTTTAATTCTCCGGTGACCTCTCAGTCTCCCTCCCTCTCTCAAGCCAAGATACCACGGCGTCCAGGATGACAGATGAGAGGAATGCCCAACTTGTCAGAAGCTGTTCTCTACACAAATCTGTCAGCTAAGGAGTGTACAAAGGCAGAGAGATGGAGGAACACAAAATCGTAGAGCGTGGGTGAAGTTGCAAAGACATTATGAAAATGAAGAAGAGGGAGATTGAGCAAATAGACATCATTATCATAATAATAATAAGAGGAACAAAGTGCAGATGAGAAAATGGACAGACGGGAAAGAGAGACTCAAGGTAAAAATGAAAGAGGGATTTAAGGAGACAATAATTATGGAGTGAGCTTTGTTAGTCAATTTAGTGCAACATGTGAGTTGGAACCGATGTCTTTTAAATTGCTATTAGGAAGAAGAATAAACAGGACACCAGAGGCAGGTCAGTGGACAGAACCAACAGACAGCTCAGGGAGAAGATATACACTTAGGTCTTGATTTATTTGGACACAGACACGCTTTTGTTGTTTTAGCTGTTTCTAGCAAAAGATATTGGCCGTAAAATCTGATCTTTACTTTTAGAGTGTCCACTTTTCACCGAAAACTAGTTTGAACGCATATTGTAGGTTCACAGCAACAGGTTCCACGTGGCAATGCCACACCTGGAATCATTTTTGCATCTTTTATATGCTTAACTGATAATGAAAATTTTATTTGGGGTAAATCAAGGCCATTTTTTTTACTTTGCTGTTCACTAGGCAAGGAAAAAATAATATAGAAGTAAAATAAAAACATCTTTCTTTGTTTAAGGATGTCTCCTATATCTATGACTTAGGACAATGGGAATATGACTTCTCAAAAAAAAATTGGTGTAATGGCTCAATTTGCCCCAGCTTATCCGAGGCGGTGGATAAATTGAGCCACCTGGGGCTAAACTGAACAGTGTACTTTTTCCACATTAAACTTGGCCATAACTTTCACAACTTTCTTAATTTGCCTCAGGTGTACGGCAGGGGAGATGGTTACGTGCCTTGAGGTTGTTGAACAAATCTCGACCTCAAAGAATATAATTAATATAATTAGTTAAAGATGAACCTCCTGTATTTAGCCATACGTTAACATCGGTTCGTCTTGGCTGATGCACCAAACGCAGTTTCAACTATTGCACACCCTACCTGCAGAACCAGTCTCCTTCCAGTTGGCAAAGACAGGGGTCATGTTTCTGTCTTCAAATTTAACCTCTTTGCCTGTTCTGTCACACTGTACGCTTCTGTTTTTACTTCCTTTTCCTCTTTCATGAACCTACGCAGGGTTGAACTGTCAGTCTTTCTCTCTGTTGCCACCACTCTTATGGATTTTCCAAAGTTGATCAGGCATAACGCAATGTTGCCCCACAAAATATTATGTTAGCAATTCAGGATAGTGAATTGATTCACATGGTTTTACACGCTAATAAATGATCAACTTGTATGATATACACCACCTTCCTAATATTGTGTAGGTCTCCCTTGTGCCTCCAAAACAGTTGTGACTCATCAGAGAATGGACATGGACCTTCTGAGGGTGTCCTGTGGTGTCTGGCAACACAATGTTGTTAGTGGGGGCCTTTGGGTCCTATGGGTTGAGGGGAGGGGCCTCTATGGATCATCCCACAGATACTTGATCAGTTTAGGATCTAGTGAATTTGGAGGCCAGGTCAACACCTTGTGCTGTTCTTCATGTTTTTTTTAAGTTGTTCCAAAACCATTTGTGTGTGTGTGTGTGTCAGTGTCAGGCTGCATCCTACTGGGGATGGCTGCTGCCATCAAGGAGTGTCATTGCTATGGGGTGGGGGTGCCTGGTCTGGTCTAGGTGGGTGGTACATGTCTAAGTAACATCAACGTGAATGCCAGGTCCAAAAGTTTCCCAGCAGAACATTGCATTGTCAATGTTATTCACTTCTCCTGTCAGTGGTTTTAATGTTGTGGCTGATCAGTGTATGTTTTTACGTATCTGGATACATTTACTTAGCTTACCACATCTTAATGAACTTCTCTCCTTCACAGCCGAGTAGAAATGAATGATGATTCCAGAAGGTCACATGGCAATTAATGTTTGCCATCGCCTAGATACAGGGTGTGGGCTAACTTACCCACGGGTTCAGCTTCCCCCTCTCTCCCTAAAGGCCAACAGTACCTTCAGAGTAGAGCTCAGTAGTCTTCCACTAGTCAGAGTCAACATGTCACATTACTCTGTGAGTTTAATAATCCTGCTGCTGCTGCTGCAGGGTTGTTATAGACACAAAATTGTGATTGAAGCTGCGTCTTATCTGTGACTGCACACCGGACACCAGAACGAGCATTTAAGAAATCTAAAATGAGGGTGCGAATCTACAGAAACACAGCCTGACACCTTGGAAAATGCTGAAATACTTTCAGTGCACAAGTGACAGTGGTGCTGTATTGACACTCTTTGATGCTTGCCTTCCCATAGCTAACAGCTGCCCACTACCAACACAGTTGAGCTGCAAACACACATTAACTAAATAATGAATAATTACACACTTGCAGAAGTAAAGCGTGGAGGGGAATCATATTTCTGTTGAGTATCATGCAGTCTTAAGCTAGCAGTTCATTAGCACGGCTCTTTCATCACCTGTCACAATACTTTAGTTTCTGTTCCCACTGCTCCTTTGGATATGGCGAGAAATGGCAAAGTGGGATGGGGGAAGAGCGCATGTAATAAAGGAGATGTATTATTTCTGCGCTGACACAGGAGGCTTAACACCGGGCGTTTAAAATAATATACATCAGAGTCGTCATCTGCGTGCTCTTTGTGGACGGTGAAGCAGATTCAAACTGACAGCCTGCATGTCAGATGAGGTCTTCTGGGGGAAAAAATTCAGTGATCTAAACAAAGCTGAACGCAATCAGATGGAAAGCAGCGCGCATTTTAAGCAAGGCAAGCTGATTTATATGTGTGTATAATATGATAAATAGAAAGCAGTACCTTTCTATTTAAGCCAGATTGCTTAGCTTAGCACAGGGTGCTGCAAACAGAGAGAAAATTATGACATCAAAAGGAAACACTGGTATTTGTACACATTAAACATATTGGATACAGCGAGCTTTAGCTGGTAATTTTGTGTCAGAGTCAGTGGCTTTGTGCCACAGTCAGCTAACCATCTGCTGTCTTTCAATTTTCGCATTCAGACATGACGGCGATTGAGCAGTCGCCTAGAAAAAAATTCAGAAAGCATGCTTTTTTTTTTATTTTTTTAGGCGCTTTCAAAAGGCGCTCATGGCTTTTATAGGCTAATGTGCTCAATTGGGCCTTGTGGCTGACAAACAACTGGCAAAACTGAACGTAATTATTTTGCTCTGAGCTGATTTTTGCCATTCAATCTTAGCGCTGCAAAAAAATCAAATGTAACACCAGGAACTTCTCATACGGTACGAGGCTGAGGCATTACTGTCAGCATTACTGCTCCCTTGCACAGATTGAAACAAATAACCAGGTTGTGTTGGCGGGTGGTAAAGAGAATAGCTCCTGCATTGCACTGGCAGCATGGTTTGCTAAGCTTTCTCCGCTCTGTATATTGCTATAACACACACCTCTGTGGCCTTGTGCTGCCAAGCGAACTCCGCGAAGGCCAGAGGAGAATACTGTAATGAATTTAAACAGCAGCCAAAAACTTCTCTCTTTGTCCCCCTGGCCTTAGGACTCAATTTCCCATGGCAGCATATTGAGCTGGAATCAGATAACTACCAGAAAGTGTGGAAAATCTAATGCATATCAAGTGAAGAGACATGCTGACACTCCCCAGTGACAGAAACACTGTACTCTGTAGTTGCAAAGTACAGACCCAGCATAAATCTGAAAGGAAAGGAGTGGAAAGGGGGAAAGGTGAGAGAAGGCAGGGGAGCTGCAGGTGGAAGGGAGACGAGTGTGTTTACGGATTATCTTTTGGAGAAGGTAGTAACTAAAATGGCCCTTGAGTCCATGCATGACATGTGCGGCCATTTATTTTTAGGAGGCAGGCGCCTGGAGACAATCTCCATGTGTGGCATTACATGCATGCAATACAAGGAGCAGAGGCTTTGACTTACCTCGTAAATCTAAGAACAATATTCAGCGGTGCCTCCTGGTGGTTCTGGATACCATAATTTTGAGGGCCAGATGAGTCCATGGATACTGGACACATCTTTTGTTGCCACTTTCCATCTGCCACCTTGGATATGTATCATATCATAATTGTCTAAAGTTGCTAATGTGCATAGCGACAACTCAGAGTGATCAAGTGAATCTGCAAGTCTCCACAGCTCTACGGTGCTTTTTCACCAAAAAGCTGCGATGATAACCAACCGTGCACTGCTTGACCAGCACCACCAGAGAGACAAAGTCAATATAGCTGGCTAGTTAGTGAGCATAATGGTGCATTTAGCAGCTAAAGAGTTAGATATATCCGTCACGAGTAGTTACGATCAAACCAGACTAAAAAGAAGAGTGAGAGTTAAACTTAGACTCACCATTTATCCCAAAAAAGACTTAATCCATGTTAAATAAAACAACAGAAAGTAAGATGGAGCCAATCAACTAAGGCAAAGGTTGTTCTTCTCTTGATAGGTCTGATGATTTTAGTACAGATTGGATTTATGACTCTTTAAAGGGAGCCGGATCTTGTGGATCCATTTCTTTCAAAGAGCCGTTCAAAAGATTGGCTCATTTTGATATTTGGGTCAGAATCATTCAAACTTAGACATCCCACCATATCAAATGAGCATCGCGAGTGTATTCTGCTACACTCCTTCCCTTGTGTCTGTTCTCCTTGTGTGTGCATCTGTATGAAACATGGCAAAACCAAAAAAGAACTTACAACTCTGACTCAGTTCCCATCGTTCGTTTCAAAGAGCCGGTCAATGGATTCGGTTCATTCACGAACGTCACATTTCCGCATTTTAGTGTGAGTTGTTATGTTCTTCACATCTTTGCATGTGTTACTCATGTGAATGATAACCTCTCCAGGGTGTGGTGTGTGTTGAGATAGGCTCCAACGCTTTAATGAATAAGCCACACAAGACACAGATTTTGTAATTTATATTTTTTCTCTGTTTTTAATAAATAAGTTTTGTGACATTCATGACTTTTACGCCACTTTGCTTCTTTCCTCATTACCATGGAAATTAGTTTAACTTCAGCAACCTTCACTTTGCTGAATTTGAATCCACTACGTGATCTGCAGTTTGCTGTGAGAGATTTATCGTTCAGTACTCTTGAGGTCAAAGCAAAAATGATGATAGGCAGAGAAAGGTTTTTGCTGAAGGAAGCAAGGGAGTATTTAGAGTTGGAAAACTTTTAGACTACTCCTCAATTGGGAGTTTGGAAGTGACGCACAAAGAAAAAAAGCGCAAAGGACAGAAGAGAGAGGGCTGCAGAGCAAAATAGTGTTTTCCTTTGTGTATGTGCTGTGTATGTGACTGGCACTCCCCAGTACGTGTTATCCCTCTTGTCAATTAGTTTTAATGGGAGTGCCTATTGCTTCCTGCTTATCACAACCTGACATACGGTATTATTATACAGTACCCTGAGGAACACAGCTTGCACTGATTTCAAACTAATGGTATTCCACTGAGGCAGTTTGTTCTATTTTTTTTCCCCCGGAGTTATATTCATAAGGTGAAGGATTTGCTGCATTTTCTCCAGCCTGCCTCATATTCATATGAAAGCACTTTTGAACATTCAGCATATTGTTACAGTTTAAGGGAGGAAACTATTATTTGTCGATGCTGCTGTGGCTGTTGTGACCTCGCAGAGTCTGCAAGACACTGAACTAAAAATCAAGGATGACAGCTCGGCTCACTTGTATTCCCCGTTCCCCTTCATTGGCATCACATCGTTACTGTTGTTTGGACAGGAGTGTGTTCTTGCTGTCGCAGCAAAAGTCTGCACTTAATATTCAGTACAATTTAATCCTGATTTGATTGTCTTCCACAATGTATTTTGGTGTGTTTATATACCTCACTGATATACACCAATCAGGCATAACATTATGACCACCTTCCTAATATTGTGTAGGTCTCCCTTGTGCCTGCAAAACAGTCGTGACTCATCAGAGAATGGACATGGGCCTTCTGAGGGTGTCCTGTGGTGTCTGGCAACAGAATGTTGTTAGTGGGGACTTTTGGGTCCTATGGGTTGAGGGGAGGGGCCTCTGTGGATCACCCCACAGATACTTGATAAGTTTGGGATCTAGTGAATTTGGAGGCCAGGTCAACACCTTGTGCTGTTCTTCATGTTTTTTTTTTAGTTGTTCCTAAACCGTTTTTGTGTCTGTGCCTGTGTCAGGCTGCATCCTACTGGGGATGGCTACTGCCATCAAGGAGTGTCATTGCTATGGGGTGGGGGTGCTTGGTCTGGTCTAGGTGGGTGGTAGATGTTTGAAGTTTCAGTCGGATTGAGAGGACTGGCGTAAAGCTTTTTCTGATAGTTTCTCTTTTGTTTTCCACACGTGGAGAAAAGCTTGTCACGTACTCTGCAAGAAGTGGAAAATTTGTTCTTGCTCCTCGGGCTGCGAGAGCAAGAAAAAAGTTCTGGCCAGGTAATTTATACTTCACGAGAAACTCTAGTGCCGAACTCCAGGAAAGTCCTCATAGGGCCCTCCCACTGCAGTATACGTCACACACGCTAAGCAATGTTTCAATTGATGTTTTGCGGCATGTAAGCTCCTACAGCTCATTGGATCATTCTATTCAGCCTCCATGTACACCAAAGTTCCAGTCATTACGCTCGGGTTGATGAAATATTGTCTATGCACATTAAACAAAGCCAGTGCCCGGGTTCTTTGTGTTTGCAAACCTCAAACACTCGTTCATTGTTTGCGTTCTCTCCATGCTCTTTAAGGTCTGTCAGGTTTCAAACAATCAAGCAAATTAGCAAAAACACACAGAGCTTTACTATAAAATTAAATCTTTAATCATTTCATGCATTTCACAAATTGCAGGCTATAGAAAATATTTGTGAAGTGCACACATTATTCTTTTATAAACACCACTTTATTTGTGGAAGAAGGCGTACGCAGCAAGGTTTTACGTCTGACCCCAGCTGGACTGGCTGTTGGATGAAGAAATGAACAAATACAATATATTTTGCAGCCTAAATGGTTTATTGCTATAATAAAAGCCTTAAGTACAACCTTTTATGTGTAACAAATGGGGATTTAAAAAAAAAAAAATCAATATAATATATTCTGTCAGTGGAGATGTCAAGAGACACGGATTTCAGTCTCTTCAACTCTGTTGACTGCAGCTTGTAATGTGATTTTGGTGAATTGTGTTCCAAATCCCTCTTCCAAAATGTCAACAGAGTCTGGGAGGACTTACAGAAAACTGAACCCCCAAAGTAGTTAAAGCTCAGTAATAAATAAGAAAAGCTTGTGACATGTTTGCACAAGCAAGGACTGTAATGTTTCCAGTAAACTAAACAATGCAAGGAAAAGAAGGGAATGGGAGTATGCTTGAAATATTTTCTATCTCAGAAAGACACTCTTGGAATTGCTTTGTTTTGACAAGAGTGTGTTGATGTGGAAATGCTAAATTTTGCATTTTACCTGTCCATTGCCTCTGTGGAGCCTTTGCGGTTTAAAAGAATCAGACTTGTTTTGCTGATGTGGAATTTCATTGTGTGTCGATGCAGAAAACTTGTCTTTCAGACCAAAGCGCATTTGTTTTGGGAAAGAGCACTGGAATGGAAGACTGAATGCAATAAAAGCTCTTCCTTCGAGAGGAGAAGGAAAGTAAAACTAGTTTCTTCCTCAAAGTCAGCTGAGTTAAAGAACAGATAGTGTGTGTGCGTTCGCCTACGTGGGTGCCCTCTTGGCATTAGGGGTTGACACCGACTAGTTCCTGATCACGTCGCTATTAAAAACACAGTAGAAAGTAATACTTTCCAACAATGAAATCTATATTCTTCACCTGAATACATACAGTGAGAACAGACAGCTCATGCGCTACATACTGTGTGCTGCAGATGTGTATAGCCTGTATAAAAACAGGCTGCAACTCAGCACCATCCATAGCATTTAATAGTGTTGATTGGATAGGGTTATGCAGTATTTCTCTGAAACCTTCTCCGTGTACTGCAGCTAAAGGTCTAATAACTTTGACAATGAAGTTCATTAGCAGTTTTTTCAGCCTCCTTCTCTTGAAATTGTTAATTAACCGCTGTCCAGAGGATTTGGACCGTTTTACTGCTAGCGTTATATGTCACAGTAGTATGGGTTACACCTTTAGTGAAGTATTTCCACGCGCTTGATGAGCCGCTGTTGGCTTGCCGCAATGACCCACTGGGTTGTCACGTGACCAGTGACTAGTCGACATGACGCTTAAAGCGCTTAAAGCGTCATGTCACATCAGTGAAGTAGTCTGTACAACCCCTTTTAGGCGTATAGTATACCTGCTGCCTGTATATGTCTCTCGCTCTATAGCATGCAGTATCATAGCAAAGCACGCCTGTGGAGCGCTGTGTTTGGAGCTAAGGGAAACAAAGCTCTGAGACAGTTGTGCTGGCGTAATCTGGTGTGAAATGCAGTCAACTTTATGCCCCCCCACCCCCCACCCTTTCAGCACCGCAGCGTTATAACTGCACACGGACTGACTGCTTTTGATTCTTAACTACGTGGAAAGAGTTGTCAGCCAGATTCAGACACCACTCGCCCCTCAAAATGGATTCAGTTCCAGTCATGCGCAAGGTGTAAAATGCACACGCTGAAGCAGGCATCTACTCCGCTGCACACGCACTCCCCATTGCAATATCTTTGGTGGAATACTTCTCTCACTTTTTTTTTTTTTTTGTCCTTTTGCCCACTTCCGTGCCTCTTTTCCCTTCACTTTCAAGTTGGAGCTGGGAGTGGGGAGTGACACGAAATAATGACTTACAATGAGATAAAAAAGCTTTTACTATCCGGCCTTGCCAGACAGGATGGAAGGAGGAAGATGAGGAGGAGAGACATTTTAACATCCTCGCTCCTCTCATTTCCTGCTGGCAGTATTTTGGCACTGGCACCGCTCCGTCTTTCTTTCTTTCTTTCTTTCTTTCTTTCTTTCTTTCTTTCTTCTTCTGCTTCTTGAGCTGGCAGAGAAAAGGAAGTTAGTAATTTCTTCTAATTCCACCTCCCCTCTTGTTCTTTCATATCAGCTCTATATATATCCATGATTTACTTTCCCTCCTGTCTTCCTGCCTTTTCTCCGTCTCCACAAATCTTCAGCCTTTGTGATTTCTGTCAAGCTGTTTTTCATTTAAATGATCCTGCAAATACAAAATATGTGGATGGGGAATGGTTGCTACAGCTCTGTTATAACAACCCTAATGTAATAAAAAAGATAGACACTGATGAAAACTGATAAAGAACTTCAAACCACCAGTGAGGTCATTGTTTTCACCCTCACCTTCAAGCACTGTGCTAACTTTTTTGTTTAATTTCGCACTTTTAGAAGTATTAAGACTTTTTTAAATGTAATTCTATTATTCAAATCAGGGTTGTGATGAATATATTGAATTCTGGGCTGGTTCTCTGTTGACATTAATAGCACGTAGCCATTACAGCTGAGCATGCAATAATGGGACCACACTGCAGGTAGTTTGCAGTTTCTCTTGGTTTTTGTAGATATCAAAATGTAATTATGGTAAGATAAGTGATAAGAGACCTGGAAGGAGCCCAGTCAGATGTGATCAGATGGTGAGCTTTTGCTGCTTTTTAAATCACTGGTGGATTTTTTTTGCAATTTTAAATTTAATGGTGTGTTTCAAAGCTTCACAATTTCCCATCTCCTCAGCCACTCGCCTTAAACTCTTTAAGTGCAGGCAGAGGACACTGTGTTAAATTGCTATGCTGTAGTCAGTGTCCTGAGTAGAATAAATGTAAGTAGTAGTTAAATGTTGACAACTTTTGTAATATGTTACTGGCTTGAGGTTTCTTTATGCGTATCATAATTTCATGAAATATGCTCCGACGATGGAATTTCTCTACTCTGTCAGCATTTGGCGTCCATAGTGTGCTCTCATCTTGGTGTAAAAAGTTTCAGAGGCCATTTACTTTTAAAGCTCAAAGTCTTCAAAGTTCCATGTGGTTTATGTCCATAAAATTGCATGTCCAAACACTTTTAGTTGTTAAATGTGTTTTGTAAGGATGCACTGATTGGGATATTCTGGAAGGTTTAACATAATTATTAGGCCAATCATTGATACCATTGTGTTTGTTCTTTCTTTTTTGTTGTTGTTGTTGGTTTTGTTGGTATTTATACCCCCTTTCTGACCAATGAAACCAATCTAAAATAATTGTATCGAAGTATTTCCGCCCTTCATCGCATTTCCTTTGAAGAAGCATTTCATCGTCCTCGTGTAGGAGACAGCCTTTAACATAAAACTGATGAAGCTATTTGAGCGAGTGGCGAAACATCTTGAAGGCACTCTACAAGGTTCAAGGATAGACCATGACCTGGATGACCGAGAACCTTCACAGACGACCTTTTCATAGAGCAACCTTTCAAATGACGAAACATTACTTTTTGTCGTCTGAAAAGTAGCTTTCAAAAGCCTTTTAGTCTGTCAAACTACCTACTTAACAGATCAACAATGGCCACTGCCGCTGGAGAACCTGCTATTACGCTGATGGGAGGCTACTATCAAACAATACCAATGTAAAGCTGATAAATTTGTGTTTGTTTTCTAGTAGATTTACCTTCATATAAATTTGAGTACAATAGTGTAGAGGTAGTTAAAAGTTAGGCATAATGTTAAGTACTTTAGTGTGAGTACTATACTCAAACAAATACAGCTACATTTACACTTGTATACTGCTAATAACTGGTATAATAACCTAATCAGAACCAAAATGCTTCCCATAACCAATATCCAACAAAGGTTCAAAAAAGGAAACTGGACTCGTAGAGTTTTTTTTTTTTGAGAAGACGTTTCACCACTCATCCGAGTAGCTTCTTCAGTTCTAGGGGACTGGTGGGAAGCTTGAGGTTTAAATAGGAACTCCTCCTGAAAACTTGCTTGTTATGCCAACAACCCGAAACTGGTGCACCAGTTCTGGTGTCTGGTTGTTAGCATTGCCTTTTTTGAACCTTTGTTGGATATACCATGACCTCGATGACTGAGAACCTTCACAGACATATTCCCATAACCAACTCAACTGGCCAGATCAGTCAGAGAGAGGTGGTGTAAACTTTTTATAATCTCTTAAATATGAAATATTAGATATCTAACAACCATATAAGTGATTTTTCTCAGGTTGGAGTACATACATTCTACAGCGTTTGACCCCCATGAGTTCAAAGTTTCCTTGGTTGTAGGGCTGGAATTACAGAACCACTTGAACCAAAAATGTTGTGTTCTGATTGATGTTGTGCTGCTTATCAGATGGTTTTATTTGGCGTCAGTGTTACACAGTTATGTTGGAGTTTTTAATCAAAAGGACTGGATGGAATGTAACAATGTCAAGAAGGTCAGTGTAGAAGAAATGATGCTGAAACTTCAGATCGTTCAGCGCACATGATAACAGCTCTAAATCACTTTCTCATTGCGCCACATTCACATTCTTAAATGTGAACCTAGCAGTCTCAGCAGAGTCCAAACAGAGTGGTGGACTTAAGTAATTAATCCCTCAACAGGGTTTTATTCCACCCTCCCATTTGTTTGGACTCTCCGACATATTCACAACGTCACGCTGACACCTGCATCCCAATAACTTTGGTTACAGAGAAACACAGGTAGGAATGCTAATGTGAATGACTAATTACCCCCTTGCTGACACACTCGCTCCTTTTCACAAACAAGAGAACGCACTCACAATAACAAGTGCAGAGAAACTAGCCGGAGGAAGATATATCCACACTCTCACACAGCTGGGCATTCAGGTAATTGTCTTCTGAGTTTGTTAGTGTGTGTCCCTAATCTCCATAATCAAACGAGCTTTCCCTGAACACATTCTGCCGCATTGTTCATCAATTACTCATTTAGTGTTAATTAAAGCCTGCTTTGTTTTCCGAAGTTAAATTTGATGACGGCACGTCCTCCTGAGGTTGCTCGCCACCTCTCCTTTAGCCTCCTCCCTCGCTAAGTTTCTCAGCAGCTAAAGTGAGAGCAACCTCAGCATGTCGGGAGATGACTTTATTTGTCAGTGCGCTCACAGCGGGGAGTTTTTATCTGATGAAAAAAAGGTTCAGTGGTTCAAAGGAAATCAAGTACAGAAAAAAGAAAAAGTGCCGCAACCTCCCCCTGCAAGCGTCATTTAGCCGGGAGTTTAGAAAGTAAGGAGTGGCAAAAATACTTAATTTTCAGTCCTTTTCAGGACATTGGGTACACAATCACCTTTGCACAAGAACATCCAACAAGAGCCAAACACCCAGCGCAATAGCAGCATACATATGTAAAATAACAGAACACAAGAACAAGATTAGAATAGTGTAAACAGGTGCTGAAGAGAGTTCCCAAATATGCAGAAAAAATAGAGCCACACACTGTACCGTGCTCCACGTTCTATAAATACATCCAAGCTTGATTATGTGCATATATCTTCCACTTTCATCGTACACACAGATGGATGAACACACAGTCATGATTACACCCCTCTGTAATGAAAATGTAGCCTATCATGCATTACATATACGGAAGACGTGAGCCTGTTTTGCATGACAAGAAAGCTGCAGTTTGCACAGCTGCAACTACAGTTTGTTGTACCGGCGTTTGAAGTGTATCTGTGCAAAGTGTGGGCTGTGAGATGGGAAACAAACAAGGCGGCAATGTCAGTATCTGAGTATGTTTTAGCAGATTTTTGTCTAAGGCTTCACTTCTCAAAGACTCTGTTTTGCATGGGCAACATGTTGTCAATCATTACAGATTCCAACGTAGCTGTTGGGAATAAAAATGATCCAGTGAGATACATGTGTTTACATGTACATCAAGAATCAATCACTGTATACCAGTTTCGACATGGACACAGTGGTTGTGTTGAATCTTAAGAAGTTTTTCCCTCCAATTTGACTGAATTCATTCAGTAGAAAAAAAAAATATATATATATATATATCACCAAGATGGACCCACGTTTTCAACCATGGTGCCAACATAGATTCTGGCTTTGTTCATCTTTGCTTTGCTGTCTGGCTACATGTTTCTGACTGAATCTCGTCACGTCGCCTGACCCTTACCGCACATGGGGCAAACATGCACACATTTTCTTTTCATTCCGAACAGAGGAACAGTACAATCACGCGTTTGCACGGTTGAGTTCAAGACTTACAACAAAGAGTGTAGAGCAGAACGGAATTTACTTTATCCAAGGTCACTGTGTGAACCTCAACACAAAAGCGAGCACACGTGAGACAACATCAGACAGATTCAATATACACATAGACAGCCACAAGGAATATTGCACGTTGCATGAGAATATTGCATGTTGTTTTCAGTGGTTGGACTGTGCAGTGTAAGAGAGTGATGAAAAACTTTGATATCATTGCATAAAATAGTAGCATTTACAAGCAGCATTATTATATACCCTACCCTAAGTCAAGCTTGTCTTGCTGTTCGTTCTGGATGTGCAACGGACAAATGATAGACTAACATCTCAAACATTTTTCCAATGGCACGCGATCAACCCGCACTACCTTCGCGATCTACCAGTCGATCCCGATCGACGTACTGGGCACCACTGATTTACAGGTTACATGACCCCACTAGATCTGATTCAAAACTCCTTCCCCTAGGGCAACTCTCCTCTGATTGAGGTGGTTACATGAGGCAGTTTTGTTCTGTTTGGGCTGTTATTTTGAGCGGAATACCAGTAAATATAGCCAAATTGTTAAAGACGAAAGACTCTTATCTACGTGTGTGTGTGTTTGGTTTTGATGCGGCCATAAATATGCTGGACGTGGACATCCATTCAGAATAAAGCATGTCCAGTATAGAGTGCGCTTGCATGCGTTGGTAAATTTCCTCAAAAATTTCAACACACTGAAGGCTAACGTACAGTAATTCATGAGATACCAAGAGAAAGCGCGCGTCCTTACGTGCTTTCCGTGTATATGTGCAAGTGTAAGTAATTCTTTGTTGTAGATATGTGTGGATGCCTATGCATGCCCATGCCCTTCCTTATGTTCTTGTCTTGTTTGTTGCATAATTGGATCTGCACGTGTGTGTTTAGCTGAGGATTTCTACTGTACGTGCGTAATGTGATTTCTGAAATGGTTTACTTAGACCAAATGTAAACCCAAACTCTATTTGTTAGAGTTGCACAATACATATTGAACGCATAGTCTTATGTATGTGACAGTTACATATACATGTATCTGCATGATAAAAACCAATAAGGGATTAAGTACTGTATCTGAAGCAGGATATTCACTTGATTTTCCCTAGTTTATGGGATTCCTTTTTTAATTTTTTCAGCTTTCAGTTATATATTTTATGCAATTAATTTCAGAAAAGCAAAGGAAAAAGGAAAAATTAAGAAAAATTAACTATGATGTAGCATAGTAATACATGTATGGTCGATAAATATCAGATTACAGTGATAAAGTGAATGTAATACAGATGATATACAACATATTAAAACTGTTCTTTTGAACAAACAAGCTGAATCTCTGAATGCGTGAATAAGGTCGTTTTGTTTGTCGGTTGCAAACAGCAGTAATTTTACACTTTCAGTTGGACGCACATAACTGAGGCGTTTGATCAAAGAACTCAAATTTGCCTTTTGGAAATTTCAGAAAACAACAAGAGCTCTGGATTGCCTGCGTAATACCTTTTTGTTGTTTCTGCTCGCCGGCAATGGATTCGACGGTGTTAGCGCTTGTTGTTTTCTGGTGGTTGTGCATGTGATTTTTATTTTGTGGAACATGGCTGTGAGATGTAGAAATCTCAATCAAATGTCCCTGGTGTAAGCGCAGCACCAAATAAAGTTATCTCACAGAGCGAGACACATCCTGACTTAATAACAGCCATCAGTCTTCAGTGTAAACACCAAACTCTCATTACATTTGTGTATATTGTGTGAGCGAGTGAGTGTGTGTGTGTGTGTGTACTGTCTGTTACCTAGGCATGGTAGAAGGTTCGTGTGTGTGTGTGTGTGTGAGACAGAGTGAGACTTGGTGTCTCATTAACAGTGTTGTTTACAGACGAGAGTTGGAGAGAGCAGAGTTGGAATGAGACAAAAGACGACTTCCAATGATTTGGTTTTAATTATACTGACAGAATTTTTAGTCTCGCTTTGTCAAAAATCTATCTGGGCCTTTGCACATTTTGTCTCTCTCCTGTCTTTCTCTATTGCTTTCTGCATTCAGTATCTCTCCCTCACCCTGGCAGTTTCCCCTGTCTCTCTCTTTACACTCCATTACTGCCAAATTCCCTTACTAGCATGTGTCCCCTTGGCCTGAGGACTAGTGCGTTCCCATCCTTGGCAGGGTCTCTGACGGGCCGTCATGCCAGGAAGGCCAATGTGACTGGCATCAGACAGGGTGGGCTGCTCCAAGTCCATCACTGGGAGGCGTGTGTGGGGGGTTAACAGAATCAACTGCATGCCTACAAACTCACTTGGGTGTGAAGCAAATGTCATCCTGGCTCTTTTCATTCCTCCCTCCGTCCATGTTTCTTCCGAATGGCTTGCACTGTGGGGGGTTTTTTCTTCTTTTCGAAGTAGACCGATGTGTGTTTTTTTTCTTGGAGGAGTCGGATAAGGGCCTGTAAGGACTGAAATGCTAAAGTCGAACCACTGCTGGGAGACTGTCACCTGCCTTGGCTTGAACTGCGCCATTTAAAGTCAAAGAATAAAAGATTATAATTTTGAAAATCGTCGAAACAGCTGGAAAGCAGGCGGCAGCATCAGCAGATACCCGCTTAGACAAAAAATCACGTTCTCTCTGTGACTCACCTGGAAATTCTTTATCTCGATCTATTTTCTGCCTTTCTGTGAATAACTACCTGTAGCAGAATAATCTCATATTTCCTGCCCGATCTTTCCAGAATGCTCCTTCAAATCACCTTCATGAAATTCTGCTAAAAGACACAGAAACACAGAATGGATTGAACAAAGATGTCCATTTAAAATGTGAAAAAATTGGCTTGTCTTTTGTAGGGAATTTGTAGGGAATTGTTCCATTTTGTAGGTAATTGTTGAGCTGTGAATAATGACATGAACAATTTCCGGAAAATCTCGAAAAAAAGTTAGATGAAAGACAAGTTTCTAATCCGTCATAGATCCCCATTGTTGTCTAAAAACCCAAGGAGCTACAGTGGTGACAGGTTCCTTTATGATTGGCAACAGGAGCCTCGTCTGTTTTTCATTTTGCTTTGTGTCATATATACTTATTAAATACTAAATAGTAGCACCATTTACTTCGACATCCTCCTGCCCAGAAGAAAGTTGTTCCAGGGACGCTCCATTGGGAATTGATTAAGCTCTGGCAAAGATCTGTTGGGCCAATCAAATCCTTTGGGTGGGATTTATACGGCAATGGACGGAAGAGTGAGAGTAACATAGCTATACATGTCATCTGGGTCCCATGGAGTTGTATTTGTTTACAACCAGATGGCTCCAACTGGTTGCAGGATTATCCAGTTGCATGCAGAGGTATTTTTTTTTGTCTGCTTGAAACATGCCTGATAATGAAGTCCAAATGGCGCCAGGTTACCATTTACTCCTTTTTGATTTTGATTAAAGGACAACCTTGGGATGTTTGCACATGAGCTTTAATTCCCATGTATCTGAGTGTAAATGACTGATAAAATCATCCATTCATTTTCTGCAACCGCTTGTCCTCTGGAGGGTCGCGGGGGTGCTGGAGCTTATCCCAGCTGCCATTGGGTGAGAGGCGGGAGAGGCCCAGAACCTTCTTGCTGTGAGGCATCCGCGCTAACCACCACACCACTGTGCCACCCCTGATCAAAACAGTCATTTTTTTAAAAAAAAGAACAACAACATACCAGCAAAATGACTCAATCCTGCAAGGAATCTACTAAAGCTGCTCAGATTGTGAATACAAATGACTGATGCAGAGAACAAAAGTCTCTCTCAAGGAGAGGTCATGTTATTACCTAAAAGTTATGTTGTTAATCTAAAACTAGTGGGCTCAATAGCATGGCTGGATAATAAGCCAGTAGTATGTACCAAGCGTCAACTCATTCAGTCTGCCAAAAACTGTTTTAGTGGATATCATTTGACATAGCTAGGTACACCGATCAGGCATTATGACCACCATCCTAATATTGTGTCGGTCTCCCTTGTGCCTCCAAAACAGTTGTGACTCATCAGGGAATAGACTTGTGCCTTCTGAGGGTGTCCTGTGGTGTCTGGCAACAGAATGTTGTTAGTGCGTGTCTTTGGATCCTACGAGTTGAGGGGAGGGGCCTCGGTGGATCATCCCACAGATATTTGGAGGCCAGGTCAACACCTTGTGCTGTTTTTCATGCTTTTTGAGTTGTTACCTGCTGGGGATGGCTGCTGCCATCAAGAAGTGTCATTGCTATGGGGTAGGGATGCCTGGTCTGGTCTAGGTGGGTGGTACCTGTCTAAGAAACATCCACATGAATGCCAGGTCCAAAAGTTTCCCAGCAGAACATTGTATTATCTTAAGATGGCCAGTGTTATTTACTTCTCCTGTCAGTGGTTTTAATGTTGTGGCTGATCGGCGTATACTACCATTTGACAGTTGCCATAAGGCCCAGGTTCAGAAAACTTAACATTTTCATTTAAAACTTAAAAAAAAGAGCTGCATCTATGAACTCAGTCCTATGTGTCACTGCCAAAATTTGCTGATATAAGTCAAATACAAACCACCAGCTTTTAATGATCCTTTAAATCCAGACTGTGTTTCACAGTAAAGCCAACTAAAATATGTGCATTTTAGTTTGAAACCTCAGTGTGCAGTAAGTCCATGCGTACACACTTGTGTGCGTTTCCACCAGTTTGTTCTGTTGTATTAATGTTTAAAAATAGCCCCATGGGTTAAAGATGCGGAAACTAAGCTAAACATTTTGTTCCACATGCGGGCTCATTTTCTTCTCCAGTGCAAAAGTACAGGAGCAGTGTAAAAGCCTTGATACATAATTCACCACCATCTGTCCACGGCACATGTTGTGTAATAAAAGCTGTCTTGTAGCCTCTTCTCCTCCCTCTTGTCTCTATCTCTCTCACTCTCTCTCTTTTTTTTCTCTTTCTTGCCATTGAGTATGCGTTTTCCTCTAAATGTTGTTTTCTCGGCTGTCTCTCACACGTTCTTGTTGTCATGAAGAAACTGTTTCACACGCGCTCTCTCACACACATTTTGTCACAGTCCTCTGGCCTCTTTCATTTCCAGGCGTGCTCCATTGTCTGTCTCTGTCTTGCACTCTTTCTCTCCCACGCACAAGATATCTTTTCTCTTTCTCCCACTCTTTCTGCAATATTCGTCCTTTCTTTTTTAAATCCTCTCATTCGTTCTGTCTTGGTCACTTTCTGCAATTCTGTCTTGCTAGTCTGCAAGCAAAGTACATTTACTCAAGCACTTTAACTGATACAGTTTCATACCTTTACTGTACTAACATCAGAGGCAAATGCTGTTCGTTTTACTTTGTCTGACAACTTTAAGATTAAAGTTTTACATAAAATTCCTGAACAGTGAAAACCAAGTGTCCTCAAACTTTCCGATTGAGTATATTTGTGAGAAACTGAAGGATTAAGTTTTACTTTATATGCTCTGAAAATGTTCTTACTTCTTTAAGGAGAAATTTGCGCAATAGTACACCGATCAGGCACAACATTAAGACCACCTTCCTGATATTGTGTAGGTCTCCCTTGTGCCTCCAAAACAGTTGTGACTAATCAGGAAATGGGCCTTCTGAGGGTGTCCTGTGGTGTCTGGCAACAGAATGTTGTTAGTGCGTGTCTTTGGGTCCTATGGGTTGAGGGGAGGGGTGTCTGTGGATCAGGCTTGTTCCAGTGCATCCCACAAGTACTTGATCAGTTTGGGATCTAGTGAATTTGGAGTCCAGGCCAGCACCTTGTGATGTTTTTAATGTTTTTTGGGTTGTTCCTTAACCCTGGATGGCTTCTGCCATTAAAGAGTGTCATTGCTATGGGGTGCAGTGCCTGGTTTGGTCTAGGTGGGTGGTACATGTCTAAGTAACATCCACATGAATGCCAGGTCAAAAAGTTTCCCAGCAGAACATTGTATTATCACAAGATGGTCAATGTTATTTACTTCTCCTGTCAGTGGTTTTTATGTTATGGCTGATCGGTGTCTATTGAGTCTTTCTTTCTATGGAACATGGACATTGAAGCTTCCAGTGTTTGTGTATAACACAGCTACAGCATATAAATCATCAAACAACCAACCTGCAAGTTGATGTAGTGGATAGGCATCGCAATCTCAGGTTGATGCGGGAACCTGCCCTTAGGTCGGCTGTAGGCGGGGAGGTCGTAGCCAGTGTGCGACAGCAGAGATGTTGGGGGTTTATGCAGGACAAAACGTTTACCCTAGCTGCCTGGCTCTCCTGCTCATTCAAGAGCCTCAGCAATCATTACCTTTACTTTCATTCCACTGCCTGCCTGTCCTTCAACGTGATTGACAAGTGGTTAGACTCAGAGGTTGTATAAAAGAAAAAAAGAATCACTCTTGGGTGATGCTGCTTCTTCCTGTCATGTTAAACAAACTGACTATACCTCTTATTGTGATACAAAGTGGGATTACACAAGGGTATGGACCTGAGCTAGCTGGTTAGCATGCCGACGTCAGTAGGCATCCCTGCAACACCCGTGACGTAGATGTTGTTGCTCTAATTTCTTCATGCTCTCTAGATCTTTTTATGTTTTAAACATATATTTTTTGCCTATTTTAAACATTCATACACCAGCAATCCAACAAAACCCTTGGCTATAACTTTGTAAAATATTAACTTTTCCTTGAATAAAGTTTTGAATGCAGAGCTTGTTGTGCGTTGGAGTATTTTCACAGTGGGGTTTTCGTAATTTTACTTAAATAAAAGACCTGAGAACTTCCTCCACCACTGCCAGTGACTACATTTCATAATACTTGTCAGTAGAGCTGTACCTGGAGGTCAGTCAGCATTCTTCTTAACTCATCAGGACTATTGTCCAGGACTGTGTACGCGTGTGTAGGTGTACGCTTGTGTGGTCTCCGTCTCATCAGGTCTATTGTGGAGGCTGACAATGCAGTGGCCCTGTGAATCAGGCTTTCTTTTGTAGTCCTTGTAGAGTCGGAGGCTGCAGAATGTGGGTGGTTAAGTGTCTGTCTTATCTCTATGAGCGTGTGCACGTGTGTGTGTGTGTGTGTGTGGGTAGCATGTCAGCTTAGCGCAGAGGAACAGCCCAGTGTTTAGCCTCCTTGACTGTGCTCGCTGCAGAGGCTCTTCATAGCCCTCTCACGAGGGGAGAAATGAGGAGACAGACGAAAAGGAGAGGGGGTGGCTACAGCAGGATGGGGAAAGGCACGTAATGTGTGGCATGAAAACATATTCGAGACATTTAACATGTCAGTGTGTCATTAAAGCCGTTTAATGGGATGGTTAGGGTTTGCAGCGAAGGACAAAGTGTCGGCTCTTTATCAAGATTACATGTGGCATGTGGCTTAAACACTACTAAGTGATACCACAATGTAATAACTTCTAGCTTAAACTTATAAACACATAAAATTGTCACTTTAATTGATGCCATCATATAGTTTTGCAAGATCACCACTGCATTTCTACTCTACTGGCTGCTGACTAAGCATAAAGATGCAAGACAGTCTTCCTCGGCAAAACTGATTAAGTATCTGTGGGATGCACTGGAACAAGCCTGACCCACAGAGACCCTTCCCCTCAACCCATAGGACCCAAAGGCCCCCAAAAAATGGACAACCCAAAGGGCTTTGGGGTCCTGTGGGTTGTCTATTCTTTGGTGAATCAGAACTGCTTTGGAGGCTCAAGGGATACCTACACAATTTTAGGAAGGTAGTGTTATGCCTGATCTGTGTATTTTCTAATGATAATATAGTATGTTATCATACTGTAGTACAGTACAGCCATTAAAGTTGACTGAAATGCTTGTCTAAACATGTATTGGTAACAGCAGCTCAATAAATAGCAGGGATGAATTTACTCGAGAAACAATTTGACAAATATAAATTTGTCAAACACCCTCAAAATGTACTTTCTGTTGTCCATTCATAGCTTTTGACACAGCTTTGATGAATGCATCAAGAAAGGGCTCCAAGAAACAAAAAAAGAAGCATGGAGAGGAACAGCAAACACTTTAAAAAAAAAAAAAGCTGTTGTGTTGTTTGTATTCAAGAGCTCTCTTTTGTTTGTTTCCTTGTGTATTTTTAGAGATTTTACTTTGAAGCAGCCAGGGCTGCATGGTTTGGGTTTGAATAAACTGAAACTGCTGGAGTTTGGGAGGCATGCTGGGATGTTCCTGCAGGCCAGGATGAATTCATACCTGATTAGCCCCTGAGAAAGAATAGAAAAGAATCAAAAAGCAAAGAATATGAATACCAAATAAAAGTGTTTCTTTGGGTGAAGAAGGTTGGTATGTATTTATGTAGCTCTCGAGTAGATGGTGAGAAGAAAGAGATGGAGTGCACAGAGGGGAAGAGAGGAAGTGAAAAGCAGACTAATCACTCACGTTCATTTATGTGATATTCATGTTCACAATGGAGAACCTGTTGGGTTGGACTCAACCTGAAGCCTTTATTCATCGCAAAGATGGTTGTGTGGTAGTGAATTCTATAATTGTGCCACTTATATCACTAACAGTATGGATACTGGCAGATCATTCAACTTGTTATGAATTCTTACTTACTTCTTATTGCTCATTGTTGTGTATGATTATGCCAATGACTCCACTGTGCCACTTTGCTTCTGATGAATCTTGTTTGCAGGGTATAATGGACTAGCAGTTGGTGTCTAAATGGAAATCAAATTTGCAAAGTGTCATTTCAATCTGCGCTCTGTATTGCACTAAAAGGCTCTTTTCATCATCTAACCATGCTGATATAGATGCATTTCTTAGTGTTTTATGAATTGTGGATTTAATCTTTAAAGTTCTGTATTTGCTTTCTGTAACAGGCCACTGTCAACCAGACATTTTCAGGGTACACTGAAAATATCATCACTCGCACCCCACTCCGCCTTGACATGGTCATTTGCTCAGATCACGTGGGAACTCCCAGTGCCTTAGGAAGAAAATATAGAGTGGCAGTGAGCAAATAAAGGGAGCTAGTGGAGGAATGCAGAAGCCAAGGCTGTTGGGCTTGCTGTGACGCCATCAACGTGGGCTGCCGAGGCTTTTTAAGTGGCACCTGGAGGCGAAACAAGAGGAGGCATACGTTCCATTACAGAAGCCACAGAAAAAGCCACAAAGTGGCTTTGATCAACCCTGGCTGGGTCACCTGGGTGAAGGGGTCTGATGCTGAAAGACCCAAAACCCTAGGAAATGACCCCAGGAACATCACTGATGATGCATCCTTGCGCATCATAGAGAGCTATCATAAAACCTAATATGTCAAAAATGAGGACAGGATATTTTTAACAATGGACAAAAATGGACAGATTTTATTCAACAAACGTTTTTGTCATAAGATTGTGAATCAAATTTAGGCATGTTAGTGGCCCTTATGGTCTGTTTTTGCAGTTCTGACTGAGTGCAGAGAAACCCATTCAAGCTGATGGTAACCTTCATAGGCATGCCTACTGAGAAACAATGAGCAAAAACGAAATTTGTGAATAGGCTTTGTGCAAGGTGTATTTCCAAAGTGTTTACAAGAGTAATTACAACACGCTCACAAAGATTGAAGGAACTGTTGTGTGGAAACCAAACACAGCGGGGGTGATGAGGTACAAGTGGGAAGTCTATAAGCCGTTTCGGGTAATCAAATTTAATTCTTGCTGAATGAGTTTTGTTTCCTGCAGTTGTTGCACTGGGGATAATCAGATTTTCACAAGTACCCTGAGTCACGTTTCAGTTTTCATATTTCAATCTGCATATCAATAATTTATAGTAGAATTCGTCTTTTTCTCGTTATTCTTAAAATGACCTTAATGACTATTTAGGTCAGTTCACATTTTCGAGTTGTTGTTGTCTTGTACTTCCTTTTTTCTGTCTGATTTGTTTATTTATTTATTTTTTCCCTCGTCTTCCACATCCGAGGGAAATAAATTGACTTCTCGATTTCCCTGCTCTTCCCTGGCAGCCTCCAAACCCACTAATTTAGAACAAGGGAGTGCCAAGGAAAAGTCTGTCGAGAAGGATTCATCTCTCCAATCCTCACGCCTCACATTTTATCACCAGCTCTTTAAAAGTATGTTTAACGCGCTGCTCCAAATGGGGAATTGCCCTTGTACATCACCACCGCGCAATCCTCTGTCTTCCTCAGGCCAATAGTGTGTGTCTGTTTTAGTTAAGTTAGTGCCCCATATATCTACTCCCTCTGCGTTTAGTTACATGCATGTGTGAGAGAAAGAGGCATTTGGCTGACTTGTTCTGGATCGGGAAAAACATATTTTTTCCTGCAGGAGGGAACCTTTTACAGATCGTCTCTTTTTAAATATTACTACATGTAGTGATGCATTAGTCAAGGCCAGTGAATTGTCCTTTGTGTTCCAAGTATGAAGACATGATTTCTTCCAAACATCATATATTGAGACTGTTGTTGATAAAGGTGTCCCGCAAGGATCCATATTGGGCCCCTTGCTGTATACTCTATACAGATGAGGTGGTTGTTCCTGGTCTGGTCTGGTCTAAGTGGTTGGTACATGTCTAAGTAACATCCACATGAATCATCCATGAGTCTGTCAATGTTATTTACTTCAATGTTGTGGCTGATCGGTGTATTTACGCTGATGTTTTCCAGTTGGATTATCAATCAGTAGGTAACACCTTCTCTCTCGATCTGATCTAAAACTGACTTGTCCAGTTTGTTCCCACTTAGTCATGGTCAAACAACAGATTTTTTACTGATTGGGTTACTATTCTGATTAATTAATTGCTGGAATATCACACAGATTAAAATACACATTTGCAGATAGTTTTGCTACAATAATGGCCCCATAGCTCTGAAGCATGTGTCCTTATGAAGTCTTCAGTTGCCTGAGTATCAAATAGCAGGCAAAATAATAAAAAAAAAAATATGATAAATACGTGATCGCGGCAATCAAAACGGCAATTAACACCCCCAGCTCTTTTAGAAAGCGTCTGTATTGCCGCAAAAAGCAACAACAGTTATCCCATTAATTAACTACGACAATGGCGGCCCGCCAAAGTCTCGCACAGGAACAGCTACTGTCGCTCTGATAGTGATTGAATAATCGTGAACAAATGTTGTTTGCAATGTTGTTCACGTTAAAAGCTTCCGTCAACGTTTAGCACCGTCGTCGTGTTCAAAAGCTAACGAGCTGATGGGAAAAGATGCAATGCTAATTGCAACAACAACTATTAACTGTTAACCTTTGCCACATCTGGGCCATGTTTGGTTCATATGCCTTATGCCAGTGCTGACTCAATGCTACCTGTGCCAGTTTCATGCCAAATACGGGCCAAACGTCACTGCTATGTGGGACCCTGGTGTCATTTATTATTGGACGCATATAGAACAAACTGGGTGCAGTACATCATGGGAGTAGTAGGAGCTGTGTATATTTTTGGTTCTGCAGTTAATTTTGAAATAGCTGGCAACATGACGAGTGCTTGGGGAACACAGAATCTGCAGTGATGTAATGGACTAGTTTTATAATTTTGTCAAGCTTACTGTAAACAGTCAGTTTGTAGATGTTCGTAGTGCTTTAAATAAAATGTTTATAATCTGGTCAGGGGTTTTATATGTCTGAACACAACAAGTTTGAATAATAATTCACATTAGAGTCAGTTATCTTGTTATTTGGGACATTTATAGTATGACATTCTAGTCTGGAAGCTAGACCAACTTATGGGAAATTTGGTCTGCAGTCGCTCCATTTGGAAGTGATTGTGCTCGGGCAAAGATCTGCTGAGCCAGTCAAATTGTTTGTTTATGTGGTGATAGACAGTGTAAGAGCAACTCATCTGTGTGCCATGGAGTAGTATTTGTTAACAACAAAATGGCTCTGATTGGCTGAACGACTACCTCTGTTCTTTTAGCAACTTTTCACTTTCATTACACATGGAACGAGATGAATCATTGTGTTGCATTGTGCTAACTTCTGCATTTTTCCATGGAACATAAATGTTGAGTTGTCAAGGTTAGGGGAAAAAAGGATTTTTGTATCATTTTTCGTTCAGGGCACGTCTTGTGTTCAATAAAATGGCTGGATAAAGGAGTAGCATAGCGCAAGATAGTGACATCTATCCCTTGCTATTTTACCGTTCTACATCCAGTCTGACCATATTTGGTTTATTGAGACCGCTGAGGAGAAATTAATTGAAAAATGGCAACTCAGTATGCGGAACATGAGTTGCTGAGAGAGTGAGAAACATTTCAAATTTAATGAGTCATCTGTCTGACCACATTCCCCAGCTTTACAGTGAATACAACATAGTTAACTTTTACTTCAGAGCATGTGAGGAATTTGTAATGAGAAGAAAAAAAATGACTCAGGCGAAGCATATTGACTGTCCATAACTGACTGGTTCCATTACATTCCTCCAGGATGCGCAGCTGCTGATCAGTAATGTGGAATAATGTACCATTTCTGAGAAGGTAAAGCTGTTACAAAGGACATTTCTACAGTTTTTACAAAGGATTCACCATAATTCTTTCACTGTGCCCCTTTTATTAAACCCTTTTTTTTGGGAAACCCACCTACACCTCGATTATGCCATGAAGCACCAGAGCTGGAATGTTCCTGAAACATTAAAATGCACAATCCCTGTTTAGGGATTACAAAAAATGGCTCCATCCTATTGGGAGCGGCCAGGAAGCTGGGATAAGTGTAGCCTAGGGCATGCTTTGGTGTTGCCGCTGCAGCATACAAGAAAAACAGAAAGAAGCACACGGACTGCAGTAGGGTTTACATGAAAGAAAGTAAGTGGGAGAAAAATGTTGAGGGACATGTTTTTATTTGTGTGATTGAGAAGAGAAGCGGGGCTCAAAACAAGGAGTGGGAAAAAGACGAGGGAATGAGGAGAAACAAAACTACAAAAAAGAGGGATGAAGACAGACGGGACGCGACGTGTCAGAAAACAGAAGGCGCGAGTGACGCATATATGACTTTTCAAAGCTCTGCTTGTTATGCTGACAGCTGCTGGTGTTTGACAAGACTTTGTTCTTCATTGTGCGGCACAAATCCGCAGAAAGGGAGATATGACATAACAGTGCATGTTACAATGGACGTATTGTTAAGTGGTTCCTCAAATGTATCTGTTCAAAATGTACATACTTGTTCTGCCTTCAAACAGGCTTGTGTTTACTACAAGAGTCCACGTGAACATCCCCCTCTTGTGGTATCCATGACCCTGTACCTGGACTTGTAGCTGTCTCTCTGTCAGTCAGATGCCGCTTGCCTCAGCTCCATTTTACCCATTTTTGAATCAGCAGGAGTTAGTTGGAATCACTGTCTAGATGGTGACGGCCGCAGCCACCTCACTGAGCTTCAACCTATGCACGGAGCTGACGCTGGTATGAACCGTTTATACTTGTGCCTCGTCACTCTGGCTCGCTAGTCGCCGCTGTGTCTTTTTTTGCCAGTCGGGTTGATCTACATCCTGCTTCACTTTCAACAATGGCGACTTCGGTGACTTTCGATGAAAATTTCGCCGAAGACGAGTCATGCTAATGTTTGTATATCCCAACCTCCTCAGTTGACCTTTTCTTGATGTGTTCCGTCTTTACGATCCAAAACAATTGATTCGAAAATTGCGGAGATGGAGAAGCAGCTGGAAATACTAAAGCGGAAATATGTTACTAAAAAGTGGACCAATCACAGCCCTTGCAGTCTGCGTCGCCGCAACGCGTAGTTACATTCCTGGGGAGGTGCACGTCAGGCTATGTCGTTAGGGTCTGCGTAGGGTCTGGGCTGACGCCATAGCTATATGTCACATTGACGCACAAGCTGTTTTTTTTTTTGTTTTGTTTTTTTTAAATAAAAAGTGCCTGTTCTAAATTGGACAGTAAATTACCCACATATTTATGTTGCACAGATTCACTGATGGGGGCGTTGACTTTCCTTTGAATATCTTCACAGAATAGGGAACAGGTTGTCTTGGTGGGCAGCCAAGATGATTTAACTGAAGCACAGGTTGGAAATAGCCAGGTAAAGAAGGCAGACGTGTTTTTATCCTTATCTAAAATTAATCAAAATCCCTGGGTCTGAAATGATTTCACACACATTTGGCAGCACTAAGTGAAAACACCAACTGGACTTAATCCAATTACTTTAAAAAATATAATAATGGTTGTATTTCTAAGTTTTCAAGGCTGAGTCCAAAGTTTAGGAACTTTCAGTAAAATGTATTCAGCCAAGGTGAAGATCATATATTTCATATTAGAAGCATATCTCAGTTGATTGTTAGAGTAAAACAAAACTCATTTTGATAACAACACAGTAGCCAGGTTGGCAGCATCACTGTGTTTTGTATTCAGACATGGAATCAGTGGTATTATCACAGCATCCCTGCTTTACATTCAGTGCCAGTCCAGCAGAGAGGATTAGGGGAAGTAAAGGGTAAATATATACACTGAGTCTGTAATAACATTACCCAACAATGAAAACAGGGGCACATCAAGTCCCGGGTGGTTTCCAGAGGGTGACTAACAAATATGCTTGATATCAGCAGCGGATCTAAAGGTGACGCGATGCATAAACATCATTTTTTATTCACAAAGCTCTCTCTCTCTCTCTCTCTCTTTCACCTTTGCATCAAAAGCTTTTTACTCCTAACTGACCAATTTTGTGAACTGAGGGGAATGGTTATAGAATTATAGGTTAACCTCACGAAACACTTTGTGTGTTTGTATTGTATTGTAGTGTACACTGGAGGTATACACAGGCCTGACTTGGTTAAAAAGGCTGCTTCTTAAGCACGGATACATTTACATTACCTTATTCTACAGAACAGCTAGAAACCTTATGTTAGAAAATCCTGTTAAAATGATTGTGAGGCGGAGGGATAAAACCTCCAGAGACGGTCCTCCCTGTTCAGGAACTGTTCTTTGATGTCATCTTACTGTCATTGTCCATAATTATGGCTGCATTATTGCTTTATTAGCGAGCCACATTCAGCTTGAAATTGTGCTAGTGCACAATCACACAGTACTTCAGTAATCCAAGCCATTAGAAATGACATTTTAAAGAGGAGCAAAAGGACCACTCTCTCTCGTATGGACTAATTAAAATGGCTTTACCGAACAGCCGTACAGTCATGCTTTATTTTAAACCATTTCCCCCTTCACCTCACTCTCTCTTCTCCTCTCTTTATTGTTCTCGCTAATGTTATTTTTCTTGCATTTTCTCCATCCTTCCCTCCGTTTGTGCCTCTTGTACTTTCTCTGCTCTTCTGTTTTACTGCAGGGAAAAAGACCTTTTTAGGGAGAGTGCCTCACCTCCACATAAAAACACAACCAAAAAAACTCTCACACTCGGCTGGATGCTGGGGCAGGTATCTCTTAAAAGCAATGTTAAAAAGCACTCCAGCAGACTAAACACTTAGTCCACTTTCAGATCAGTCACGACATCAAACAAACTACTCCCTCGCCATGGTGTGGTGCTTTGTCTGCATACACAAACACTGCATCATATCATCATGTTACAACTCTTGAAACCTCCACCAGATGTACAGTACGTGGGCAGGATCATACCAAGTGTGGGTCAAAGTGACAGCTTTTTGTATTGTGTTCTGTTGGTGCAAAGTGCCTCTTATCTTCCTGAATATGCAGCATGTGTGATCGCTGACTGACTGCGTTTCCCAGACCGGATTTTTAGAGCATTCTGTCTGCAGGAGCCAACTGTTTTCTAATATTATCATAGGCAGAGAGACATTCACCTCATCCTCCAAATGGCACGACTCGGAATTCGTCCTGAAATGCCGTCCAGTCACAGCTTCACAGTAGCTGATTTGCAGCAGTGCACACAGCAGACATACTTGGCCCCTACATGATCCTCTCTTTCAACATGCCAAGCTCTACATCAGTGCCCACGGGGGGTACATGGGAATTGTGAAATGCGCGATTGCACCTCATTAAAGATGTTTGTGCAGTGCCCGTTCACGACACGTCTGCTTGAATGAGTCAGATTGCGGTTAGCAGCTTTCCTGAGAACAACTCTTCTGAGCAACCAACAAAAATTGAATGAGCTGTAGTCAGTGTTGTGTTTCCATTGACTGTATACAAAGATGAACAATCTCTCTGTAACATCACCCATAGGTTTTGAAGCACAATGTGGGTAGCAATGGTCATCACCATCTTGGCAGTGCCTGATTCTGCCCAACTTTAAGCCTTAATATATTATAACAAGTGAACTGTGTAAGTATTTTGAATTGGGAAATTAGTAATTGAGACTAAGCTATTTTTATTGTACCAGACGTAAACATTTTTATTTTTTTGGAGATCGTTGAGGTCTTTGGGATTACCTTTCTTTTAGAGACGACTATTTGAGGAATTGCAGGTTTTGGCTCTTTAGCATTGGCTTTTTTTTCAGATCCCACTGAACCTGTGCCTGTTCCAAATGGGCCAAATTTGGATTTATTTAACTAAATGCGGTGCTTTAAAATGGGTGTGAACGCACTGTCAACATCCCCTTGTGTCAAATTGACGCAGAAGCTCCGGTGACAGCGCTGAGCATACGTAGACCCTGCATAGACCCTAGTGCTGTAGTTGACGTGCACCTCCCCAGAAATGGAAACCGCAAAATTGGTCCGCTTGGTGGTAGCACCTTTCCGCTTTGCTGTTTCCGGCTGCTTCTCATCTCCAATTTTCACAGTATCTCCAATAAACACAGTAATACACCCTCGAAATATAAAGGTTCAGATCAGATTTCGTGGTGTTTGGCATACCTATGGTGTGAAGCCAATTCAGAGGCATAAATAGACTTTTAGACCGACCGACAGGAGAGAGTCAGTTTTCTGCTGATCTCAATCCACAGCGTCACCCTGGCACCAATGTTGGGTTTTGCAGAAATATTGGCGAGATCAAAATAAACCAAAGCAGACAGAAAACACTGGCTACAGTCATCTCATGCTATGTCGCTAGGGGTGGCTAAATCAAAAAGACTACATTCTATAGTGGAGGAACTGATTGCCCTAGCAGTTGTAATTGTGGCAGAAACCAACCTGTTTACAGCTGTGGCCACACCGCCTCCAGAACTGTCAACCCTTTTAACAGACAGGCAGTCACAGGTGTCTCATTAGAAGGACAAGGAGCTCGGTGGCAAGTCTTTTTTTGCACTCAGTATTTCACTCAGTTGTTTTTCTGGTTGTGGGATAATTATCGATAAGATTAACTTTTTTTTAAATAGTTTTTAATAACACAGCAGATGATGATACAAGTCAGGTCTTAACTTGTTGGTGCCAATGCAATGGCATCTGATGGGCTGTCGGGGCTGTAACCCTAACCCTAACCCCAACTCTAACTCTAACAAATTATAATTATCAATTATATATTTACAAATTGATTCCTTTAACTTCCCTCTGTAGAGTAAATCCTGAGGTTTTATAGTTTCTATAACCACAAATACAAATACTTTAGTCTGAAAGTACATAAAAATAACCGAAGCAAGACTGCAGTCTACTAACATATTAAAGTTACAGATTACCTAAACAAAAACAACATTCAAAATTCTAATGTAAAGCCATAAAGTTGAAATATAGCAATAAATTAGATTACATCTTGATTCTTGATGGCGCTGTCATCTATTTTAAACAGTTGATCATAATATCAAGTATGTCCCATCAGAATAATATTCATTTATGCAGACCACCATACTTAATATACATGAATAGTATCCATCATCTTGTCATCATGATTTATCTTTAAAAAAAAAAAAACAGTGACACATTTTCAATTTTTCACAGAGGTGTTGTGGGAAGGGAAGGAGAAATAATGATGGATCAAACAGAGAGACCAATGATTAATGTACATCAGCTCGATTGATGTCTTTTGTTCATGAGTTTGTGAAAGCAGCTACATGTGTTGTCACTCAGTTTGTCTGCGCGTGTCGCCCTTAATCCTCACTTCTCCCTCCACTGCGCTATTCCTTCCAATAAAAATTTCAGTGAGGCCAAATATGGAGCTGTCATACTGCTGTATATTAGTTAAAGCAGATTCAGCCTCTGTCAGGGTTTATGAATAAGTCATTAAAGCGACAATGACAAAAGCTATAAACTCAGTTTGAAACCACACAACTAAAATAATGAAGTGTTCCGCTTCTTTTTTAAAGTTGCACGCATGTGACACAAAACACGCTTTAATGGGACTTTCCTGTCCAAAAAGCTGAAAAACACGCGGGGGAGAAATGAAAAAGGTCATCATTTTCATATTTGGTGTGCCTTTAAAGATATGATGACTGTGAATTCAATTCTGAATAATAAATTATTAACATGTGAGAGTGGTGTGATGAATGGAACATCTGTGTTAGAAGATGGGGAGTCTTACTTCTAGTGAGTCTAGTGACACTGTGCTTAAATAATATATAAACTACTTCTAAGATAGTTAAGTTTAAGGTTTATGCACTCAAAACTTTCACTGAGAGATCAAGATCTGTTTTACAAGAGAGACATGAAGCAAATTATATATACACAACATCAAACCAAGGGCATGAAGTCACACTAAGAAGTCCACACTAATTAAAATATTAACAAATATTAATATAAATTACTCTAGAGAAATAAGCGTCTCCTGGAGCTGAATGTGTTATTGCTGCATAGACCTATCCATGGCGGATGACACTGTGAGTAACAAATCAAATGCCGGTGTTGTAAAAGGCAGCCTGTGGTTTAAAGGTAGTGGCAGCAGCATGACCATGAAGTAGACTGCGTAATTATTTTTCAGTTTTGAAAGGGAAGACGTTTTTTTTTCATCAACGTGTTAAATGTGAAATTTATTGGACGAAGTGCTATCTAATAAAATGACTAAATAGTTAATAATTACGGCGCACTGTATTAGAGTTTTATATTCAGAACTGATTGGAACAGAACATCGCAGCTCTGTGCTCAGAACCTTGAAATTAATAAAAGAGGCTCGCACATCATCAAAGCAGCCTGTAATAAAGGGAAAAACTAGTTTGCCGTAAAGCTGGTGTACACAATGGAATTATTCGTATAAACGCAAGCAGTGTGGGGTTTGAAGGCTACCACTAATGGCATACATATGATGAGGTTTGTTCTTTTGATTAGTAGAAAAGAACAAAAGCACAGTGTTAGGCTTTAGTATATTCACCGATCAGACATGACATTCTGACCACAAAAACAGCACAAGTTCTTGACCTGGCCTCCGAATTCACTAGATCTATAAGTATCTGTGGGATGCATTGGAACAAGCCTGATCCACAGATGCCCCTCCCCTCAAGTCACTGGACCCAAATGCCCCCCCACTAACGACATTCTGCTGCCAGACACCACAGGACACCCTCAGAAGGCCCATGTCCATATGTATACGGCAAGGGGCCCAATATGGATCCTTGCGGGACACCTTTATCAACCCTCATCAACAACAGTCTCAGCTCTGCAAGAAGCATGATTTTGTTTGAACCAGCAATGAGAGTCATAAAAACCAATGAAAGGCACCTTAGTTAACAAAATGTGAACAATTAAATAATGGTCAGCTGTATCAAAATCATCTGCATGTGCATGTAAAGTCATCAAAATGCACAACACCCTGTATTTCAGAACAACAGATCCAGTACATGATTAATCAATCAGTAATAGTCCCATGAATACAAGCCATTTTACACCATCTTGCACTAAGGCTACTGGCTGTGCAGCGACAGGGAAGCTTGACACGTGTCACTAATCCGATTCTTGTAAACATTTCACATCGGATCACAACTGTGACATTATCTCGCAATGAGCTCCGTCACCAGGGCTTAATTGAAAGCATGAGGAAGCATGATATAATCTGAGCTAACAAGAGCGACGCCAGCATCCTCCAACCTTCCTCTCTCTCTGCCTTCTGCTGTAATGCGTAACATCTTGAGGCTGCACACACAAGTTTTGTTTATTTCCACTTGGCTTGTTACTCTGGTTAAAGCGTGGAAAATTGTATCTGCAACAAATTTGGAACATTCTGCAGAGTAATGATGCCTGAAATGGGTGACAGTGTGTTTTAGTCGCTCAGCGTTGCCTGTGCGTGCTCCTGCTCTGTGTGTGGGTCTGACTGATACTGTGACAAATGGAAAGTGCATTAGAGAAGACAGTTTCCCACCTCCGAGTGACCTGAAGACAATTTCTTTTTCTACTCCTGCTTGTATTCCCTAACTTTCTCTGTACCCCGTTATCCTTAGTCTTTCTTTAGTGTGAAGTTATTGGGGGTTTAGTGTTATCACAGTGATACACACTTAAACAGGAGTTTGAAAGTGCTGTGACATTTAGAAAGAAATATATATACAAAGCAATCAAATATGGGGAAAGAGGAAGTGTAACGGGGAAAGAATCTACCAATGTGTCTGAAAATATTCTACTGTAAACATGTAAATACAGACGGCAAACTGTAAAGCAATTGGTTTAATCTATCTTAAATATCATTATGGAAGCGTGACAAACTCCAGACGTCCCACCGCTGATTCATCCGACGTGTGACGGTCACCTTTGTTTTCCTTCTTGTGGTCTCAAATTGGTGCCAGAGTTCTTTCAATCGAATTTGTCATTGTCTGCGAAGGCTGCTCACACAATCTGCCAGGGGCAATCAATTCCCCTTTTGTCTTCTACGCAAAATAGCACAGTAATGCATGAATTACGTCTATAGCTAGCTTAGCATTTAGCCACAAGTGTTTTCAATGTCTTATAGTTTGGTTTGCTCACCTTACAATATTATTTATTTATGACTCATTCCATTACCTTTTGCCGAGTTCTGTCACTTTCAGGACTCCATAATGAAGCATTTTCGCCTTCAGTGTCTTTCACATCTGCATGTGTGTGTGTGCAGAAATGTGTGTGTATCCCGTGTGTTCAGGGACATTTTGCCGTCACACGGCCTCATCACTATTCACATCTGATCATTATTCAGCACGGGATTCATTCACCTTTCCATCAACTCTTACTCTCATCCCTCTTTCCCTCGCTGATGACGAGTCTTTTTTCTCTCCAATGCTTTGTCTCCGATTTTCTCGGTCTCTTTACATTACTGTATTCCTTTCATTTTATTAGTTACCATGCTTGCTTCGTTCACCTTCGCTCTGCGTTCCCATGAACACCCCTTTCTTCCTTGCTTTCTTTCTTTCTTTCTCCCTCACTCTCGGCCTCTCTCTCTCTTGTCCTCTCTGTAGAGCTCCCTCTGTAGTGAATGGCTCTTGTGGAGCTCAGAGCGGAGATGAGTCAGTGTGCAGTCCCAAGCCTAAAAGCGCGTGTGCGTTGTGTGTGTGTCGGTGTGTGTGTGAGTGTAAAGGTCAGCCATGTCCCCCTGGCAGAGCACTGAGGGTTATATGGAAGATTAATTTTTTCCATTCAGATTTAGCTGTTTGTGTGTGTGTGATTGTTTTTCAAACACTACCTCTCTTTTTCTTGCTCTTAGCCTCATACACAGTTCAGATTAATATCTTATTCCACCTCCGCCAGCTGGAGTATAATAATTAACTCAAGATTGTTAATATTATAATCAATGTATATGTTCGCCTCTGTGAGGGATGACTCCGAGGCTCACTGCAGCTGCAGACATTAGATAGATTGACATTTCTGTCAGTTGAGACGAGATAGTGGTGGACTTTAAAGTTTATTAGTTTATTATTCGATAAAATGTTGATCTACGTGTACCGACTTAGTACTTAAAGATACACAAATCAGGCATAACATAACAACCTTCCTAATATTGTGTAGGTCTCCCTCGTGCCTCCAAAACATTTATGACTATCAGAGAATGGACATGGCCTGTGGTGTCTGGCAACAGGATGTTGTTAGTGGGAGCCTTTGGGTCCTATGGGTTGAGGCGAGGGGCCTCTGTGGATCATCCCACAGATACTTGATCAGTTTGGGATCTAGTGAATTTGGAGGCCAGGTCAACACCTTGCGCTGTTTTTTATTTTTTTTTAGTTGTTCCTAAAGCGTTTCTGTGTGTGTGCCTGTGTCAGGCTGCATCCTGCTGGGGATGGCTGCTGCCATCAAGGAGTGTCATTGCTATGGGGTGGGGGTCCCTGGTCTGGTCTAGGTGGGTGCTGCATGTCTAAGTAACATCCACACGAATGGCACGTCCAAAAGTTTGCCGGCAGAACACTGAATTGTCGCAAGATGGTTATTGTTATTCACTTCTCCTGTCAGTGGTCATAATGTTGTGGCTGATCGATGTATCATCTGACTTCATGGCTGAGAATTCATGTTCATAATACTGTATGTCAGACAACTCTCTTCACCACATACAAAAGGAATCCATCGTTGAGTCATTCAGACAGTAAAAATAATTTACTTCCAAGAGATTTAGATTCAGATAATTTAGCAAATGCGTCCATTAAATCATGCCCTTCGTCACGGACAAATTATTTAACATGTTTATAGCAACAATCAGCAGAGTGCAAAATCATTAGGGACTTGTTAGTCATTTCCCTTCCTCCCACTTATGATAAAAGCTTATTTTTCTGAGTCAGTTTTTGAGTACATATGGTGCCATTAACGGTGACACTGCTGCATCTCACTGATAGCAGTGTACGTACACGGGGAAAGATAGAACTCGGCGTTTCCTGTACTCGTAATTCCCCGGCTCCAAATCTCACCACTTGCTTAATACTGCTCTATAGTGAGATGCAGAGAGGGAAAATTGAAAACGAATGGGGCGTAAGAAAAAAATATTTGAGTCATGTAGGTGGTGGGAGCATGCTGGGAATGAAATAATTTAGGCGAGTCAAACACCAAACAAGCTATATTTGACTTGTAGTACAGCACTTGTATTTAAGGCTCATATGTCTTGAATTTTGCTCATTTCAAGTTTATTTTAAAGTGGTAGATAAGTTTAAATTAGATTTTTGTGAGACTCACATGGCAGCCATGTGATCCAAGTGATCACTTATAAACTTACAGTGGAAGCACAGACAATTACAGATTGCGCAAATCAGCGGGAGGTAAACCTGTTCTTCGCAGTGTTCAGGATATTTACATCTGGTCTCTGTGGTGACATTTCCAGCTGGAAAACTGAAAGTGAACATTGTGCATCAACGAGCAGTCAGCCAAATAGGAAAGTAACCGAAGTGACGGAGATGGAGCCGCCTGCGGTACGAGTTACGAAAGTAATTAGGGTTCAATGACTGCACTGTCTCTGGTTGTCAGGAAGAATGAAATAGAACCCAGGTAGTTTCCAAGAGAAGTTTCTGATGCACCGGATAAAAAGAAGCAGGGGAAGGATTACGGTCTCAGGCTGAGACAGAGAAATAATACATCCCAGTGTATCTTTCAGGCATGACATTATGACCACTGACAGGAGATGTAAATAACCATTTTGTGACAATGCAATGTTCTGTTGGGAAACTTCTGGACCTGGCATTCATGTGGATGTTACTTAGACATGTACCACCCACCACAGGCACACACACAAAAGTGATTTAGGAACTCAGAAAACATGAAAAACAGCACAAGGTGTTGACCTGGCTCCCAAATTCCCTAGATCCCAAACTGATCAGGTACTTGTGGTTATCTGATCGGAACATGGGCAGCACAGTGGTGTGGTGGTTAGCACCGATGCTTCACAATAAGAAGGTTCAAGGCTCGAATCCGTCGGTCGACTGTGTCCGCGTGAGTTCTCTCCAGGTACTCCGGCTTCCTCCCACCGTCCAAATACATGCACGTTAATTGGTGATTCTAAATTAGCTGGAGTGTGAATGGCTCTCTGTCTCTCTGTGTTAGTCCTGCGAGTAGACTGGCGACCTGTCCTGGGTGTACCCCGCCTCTCGCCCAGTGGCAGCTGGGATAGGCTCCAGCCTCCCGCGACCCTCCAGAGGACAAGCGGTTACAGAAAATGGATGAATGATCAGTGTATGTCCTACACATTTACCTTCTCTGATGGCCAGGAGTAATTAGTATCTGATGCTCCAGTTAAAACAGAAACTCACAGTTCAGAGGAAGATATTACAGTTAAAAAGATGAAGGACATGGCCAAACAAGTCCTACCACTGACGTGGCTTTTCCATGTTGGACACTTTTGAAAGAACAGAAGGAACTGAGGGACTGTACTGTATGCATTCGTTATATAACAATACAAATGTAATGAACTGTAGTTTTACACAACTATCAAGGAACAGCAAGGTGTGAAAAACCCAGAGGTTTAAAGAATAATGGTATTGTATATTACACCTTCCCATCCTGTTTGTAATAAAATAATAAATGTACATAGTCGGGCACTGTAGCTTTAAGCATGCTTTGCTCAAACAGGAATACAGAGGGTATACACAGGGGACAGTTTTCAGCTGTGGACTTGATGCTGCCCCAGTGAGTAATTAAGGAACCAAGGACACTGTATGTAGGATCAATTCAGAAAATGAACCGCAGTGTCAGTGTATGCGATAATGAAGGAACATGTCACCCAGGGCAGCGCTATGGCTCATTTATAAGTTTTAACACATTCTGGACACAACGGAGCTCCATGATACAGAGCTCATTTACTGTGCATCATAAGCTACATCAGCCTTTGTTTGTAGACAATACTTGGGTGAACGGGGATCGTGACGTTATAATTTTGTTTTCAAAATAACTCATTAATCTGGGTTTAGACTACGTGAGTTTTAAAATTCAAAGTAATTTTGAAATGAGTTACATCATACACAAGGCAAAATTCTCAAACTTGCTCACGCTACTGGATTTGGAGATAACAGCGTAACACTGCAGGATTACAGTAGTTTATTGTAGATTCTGGAGCACTGAATGTACCACCACGTGCAAGACCCTTCTCCAACTTTGCAATCCTTTGCAGTGAGGCAAAAGAAACAAGCTAAACCGGTGTGGAGGAGAAAATGGTTATGAAGACACCACCAAAATATACTATTCTTCAACAAGAATCTGAGGTGAGGTTTCTAACTGTCGCTTATGATGCCCGTCTGCAGTAGTATGCTAGCTAACATTAGCCTCAAGGTCCAGGATGTTTACAGTTGCTTGACTGCACCGTCAGCTGCTCTGTGTCTGTGTGGACTCGTTTCTCGCATTTCTATCATGTCACACATCACCAGATAGTCACCAGAGCCGAACCACGGTCTGGACCAAAGTCAGAGTCCAGCTTTAGGTAAAACTTTACTTCAGTGTGCTGAAAAAGACTGGAGATTTTGCTATCGTTTAATGAACCACTTCGGGAACCATATGGGACAGAGTTAGGATAATGTTCTGAGTGTGTCCTCTATCTAAGATGTCCCCCTACTCTGATAGTGCCAAATTAGAATTAATGCACCATCATTATCGCTATTCTTTGGAGGTTCTTTGTCTCTCTATTACACAAACCTCTGTGCTCGGAGGTTTAGAGATTGCATCCCTTGTGCTGCACTGTATTTCCCCTGCAACAAAAGTATGAAAGTTTTGTTTCCTTTTGCAAATAGTTTCTAAATGACTAAGGCACCTAAAGTACATAATGTATTGCTCCTAATATCAGATAGTCGTTCTTGTTTTCATAGTGATATTCATTTTCAGATTAAAGGGTCCGCTAAGAAAAGCTTACAGGCTTTCATCAAGTGATGCATATCCACTGGCTGCAGAATGCAACAGTGGATAAAAAAACGTCTTTGCTAGTCGTATCAAAACATGGCACACTTCAGACACTGATAATAAGAAAAAGAAGCGATATGAAACTCGGCAAGAAAGCGAGCGAGGGGAAGAAAGAGTGACAGAGGAGGATGAAGGAGAAGATGACAAGGAAGGGTAATGACAAATGCAAAGCAACCGACAAAGAAAGGCGGCGAGAATTAAAATCTCGACGACGCAAATGTATTGAAGCTGGATATAACAATAAGAGAATGACAAAGACAGCCAGACGGTGTGAGGGAGGTGGACAGTGTGGGATAATGAAAAAAAATAATAAGTAAACATGCGTTCATTTGAGATGTTTGGAGGTTAAGGTATGTAAATTTGATTACCGCAGTTAAAGGTCATAAAAGGTGGCAACAAGAAACCCAATATTTAAATATTAGAAGTCATTTCACAGGAGAGAGGGGAAATTAGTACCCAGTGTGGTTATCGTATGGCGGATTGCTGCCTGTCACGGTTGGCTAGTGAGCGGTATTGATGCTCTCCTGCTCTCACTCTCTGCAGCTTGCGGAGAGGGACACATTGCTGTCATGTGCCAACATATTGCATGTTGGAGCCGAAGCATATGGACTGCTAATGTCATCCTTTGCTCCAGGAAATAATATTATCGAGAGAGGGGGGAGCAGGGAAAAAAAAAATATATATATACAGTATATATAAGAGAATGGCTCAGATAAGGGAAGGGCTGGTGAGGCAAATGAAATAGAGAGCACCGAAGGAGGGAATGAGAGAGGGTGAGAGAATGGGAGTGTTTCGTTTGTTGGAAAGAGAGAGGGTCTGAAGAAGAAGACAAGGGATAGAAAGAGGTACAGGTGAGAGAAGGGGAGATAAAAGAGGATGGGAGTGGGGAAAGAGGAGGGGGGGGGGGGTAGTGCTGTGAGAGTATGTTGAATTATAAATGTGTTGGAAGAGAAGCAAGCATGGTCTCATACTCCAGGCTCACTCTGCCTGCAGTGTGGGTGGTTCATTGATGTGATCTGGCATGCAGGACACACAAGCAGCGAAGTGGTTCCACACATCTTGTGGGTATATGGGCCCTGTTTAGTTCTGCTTGTGAGGGGTGTCACTTGGCATGACGGTGTGAAGTGAGGACATTTTTAATGGTCTTAACAACACAGAAGCTGACGTTTTGCAGAATGTGGGGTGCTTGACAGAGAAGTTGAAGTGTTTGGTTAATTGTAGGAATGCTCAGTTCATGCATACCAGCGGCCAGCATTGGTTTTTGTTGACCATCTTTAATTGTTTAGGGAAGATAATCTTTCAATCAAGATTCATTATTTAATGTTCCTGAGCTTTCAACTGTATCTTAACCGATAAAAGACAAATAATGGTACACCACCACATCTGTGGCTGATCTAAAAGGTATTTCTTGGTCTATGTCTCTCAGTGGCCCGACTAGCAGAGAAAATTCATACTCCTCCTGGCTCCGACAAAGAATCGACTTATAAGTCCTTTCTGTGCTGCAGTGATTTCAGGAACAGCTAGTTGTTTAACATTTATAAGCTCCCACTTCAACATAAGCTGCTCAGTTCCAAACGGCACTTTTTAGAAGTACATTCAACACAGCCAGCCGCCAACTAGTGTTTTAGCAGCATAATTACAGAGCAATGCCGACGCAACAGCACACAAGCGAATAGTATGGGCATAGGCTGTGTGTAGATGTCAGCGAATCGGGATAATGAGTATCATGGACGAGGCTGTCTGTTTTGAGTTCATGGAGCGACTAGTAACTTCAGATGCGAGATGGTAGTTGGAGTTGAACAATAACATCTACAAGTTGTCAATCAAAAACAACTCCACCGGCTTAGTTAAGGTGTTTTCTTGACAAACGTAACATGTTAGCTTAGCTGCCGAGACGATGTGGCAGTGCATCCTGTCTTGGTTGTTCTTCAGATGGACTTTTTAACCTGCATGTGACCAAAGTTCGAATCCACTGGCCGACTGGTTCCTTTCTGTGTGGAGTTTGCGTCTTCTCCCTGTGTCTGCGTGGGTTCTCTCCCGGTACTCCGGCTTCCTCCCACCGTCCAAAGACATGCTCGTTATTTTAATTCATGATTCTAAATTGACCATAGGTGTGAGTGTGAATGGTATGAATGGATAGACTTGCGACCTGTCCAGGGTGTACCCTGGCTGTCTCCCAATGACAGCTGGGATAGGTTCCAGCCCCCTGTGACCCTCCAAAGGAGTCAATATTGCACAGACCGCAAAAGGAAACCAGAAAGCTTCTGGCACCAAAATTGTGACTCTTACCTACTGGTTATAGAAATTACCAATGGAATAATATTAACTTGTTACATATGATCATTCTTCATTTTTACATTTTCCGATTAACGTAATGCTAAGGGATGTTGTGTGGAGAACTTTTGTTCTAAGAAAGTTTATTTGCTTTCACTTGCACAGACATGCACAAATACACATGCCAAACTGCTTTTCAGCGTTCTGCTGTCTTTTAAAGGAGGTCGGTAATAGGCTTAATAGTATTTTGAGGATCGGCAAAGCAATGCAACTATTTGAACTTTTGCATTGGACAAAGATGAGTCAGCTCGTAATGGCACGTAGGATGGCTTGATGCAAATTATATACAACACCGGGTTTGACATTTTCGTCTAAGCTACTCATTTTTCAGAGAGTTTGCCATGGTGTAATGGATTTTTTTTTTTTTTCTCAGCTTTGGCCCATTAGAGAAAAGGATGAAATGGGAAAGAAGAAGAAAAAGAGAGAGCGAGATTAAAGGAAAGGTGGTAGGAGACAAATGTGGACATGCAGAGGCTGAGATGGAGGAAAGAGATAGACGGATATGGAGCGGGACGGAGAGATAAATAAGAGTCAGTAAAGATATACGAGATAGAAGAGGACAGACAAAAGAGCAAATTGTGTCTCAGAGAGGAGACCGCAATGGAGGGATGCTGAAAATAATGCAGTGCAGCGATTAAAGTGATTAGGAAAGAAACACGAGGAAGATTTAGAAACAGAAGAACGTGGATTGATGGATGAGGAGGTTAAAAAGAACGGGGCGAGAGATTAAAAGTGAAGAATAGAGTTGCGTTTTAGAGGTCAACAGAGGCAGAAGTTTAGGTGTCAGTATTTGGGTCTGATATTTAATCTGACCTAGACATCATCAATCACAGCGGGACCAGCCTGTGGTTAATTTAGCCCGCATAATAGGAAGAAGAAAAAAGTTAGACGAGAACACGAAGGAGGAGGAGACGCACACACTTTTATGTTTGTGCTGACTCAGAGGAAGGTCTTGTGGGTGCCATGTTTGTCATGCACAAACACACAAGCTGACAGCAAGTAAACACACAGGCACACGAGAAAGCTGCGCACAAACTCGCACGACACACTGCCGCTGAAATGCTTTCTTTCACACGCGTACTCTGAGGAGACACAGAACCGTAACTTATTTCTCTCCAGTGTCTCTAAAGGGAGCACGGCAGCGTCTACAGTGTAATTAGGTCTTGCTTGGTCAGGAGTTTTATTAGAAGCTGGGGAGTTGTGTGAAGCGAAACCACAACTTCTTGCAGCAAACCATTAGACAGGGAGGGGAAACATCATGGCTAATATTATCTATAAAGAGGGCATGTTTGTGAGGAGTTTTCAAATGGAGGAAGCTTACCGTAATGCACAACTGATTTTGGATGCTTCTACTCAGCAGTTCATTCGTTTTATTCGACTACTGTTTGAAACCAGATCGGCAAAATGTGTTTGTAAAGGTCCTTTTCTATCACGACACTTCAATGAACTTACTTCCTTCCTAGTAAAATAGCTGTAAAATACTCTATACTCTCTAAATAGTCTCTAAATAGTCTAAAGAATACCCATAGAAGTTCCCCTCAGCCTTATCTTACCTTAGCTTAGCAGTGCTTGGTGCTAAATGCTGATGTTAGCATGTTAACATGCTCACGCTGACAACAATAATATGCTAACCATTAATGAGCATTATCCTGCTCACTAATGCCTTATTTTACCATAGCTTAGCAGTGCTTGGTGCTAAATGCTGATGTTAGCATGTTAACATGCTCACGCTGACAACAATAATATGCTAACCATTAATGAGCATTATCCTGCTCACTAATGCCTTATCTTACCATAGCTTAGCAGTGCTTGGTGCTAAATGCTGATGTTAGCATGCTAACGTGCTCATGCTGACAACAATAATATGCTAACCATTAGTGAGCATTATATTTCCTGGTCACCTTATTTTCAAGTTGGGGTTTAATTATGTACAGCTGCAGCTGATGGACGTAGTTTTACACTTTTTTTTCGCTAGAAGTCAGTGTATTGGAAAATTTGACCTGGTGATGGCGCTAAAAGAGATATCAAGGGATGACTACACTGAATTAATCCTGGGGGTTACAGGAATGCTGCATTTACCAAATTACAAAGCAATTCAGCCAGTAGTTGATGGGATGTTTCATTTATAATCAAGCATATCACCATTAGGATACGGCGTCTGGGGACGATATTTCATGGCTGATCCATCCAATATTTGTGAAGATATTCGAGCCAGTTTCAGTGCAGATAAAGTTGCTTTAGTTAAAGTTTGTAATTGAAGAACCCAGGCTGCAGCTCAACTGAAGAAGGTGTTAAAGAAATTCCCTTTGTAGAATATTTGAAAATACAGTGGCCTGCAAGAAAAAAGCCATAGCCTTAAAAAAGTTTATCCCTTAGCACGGCAGGGGGCATCAAATGGCAAATTCAGGTCAGATAGACAGGCAGATATCTTTGAGGTTAAAAGGGCTTTCTTGGCCTTAGTGAAACATCAAGCACTTTCTCCCATGCAGTTCACTGCCTCAAACAAGCTTCACCACTCACATTGTTATGTTTAAGGTTAGAGAAGGTCAAAGCCGTGCACATCTGAGTGAAGCAGAAGAGAACGGCTTGACTCAGGGCAAAAAAGAAAATCACACCAATAACTTGATTGAACTGCAAACAAAGTCATTAATTGTTGGACTTCTTTCTTTAAGCTTCTTGAAAAAGCTTGTTATAAGAATACTGTGCAAGCGACTGTGGAGAATTTTTGCCTGCACCATTTGGTAGTGAGAGCAATTATACAAAACTATATAGAAACTATCAATGTGTGCATATAATGTATGCCTACAGTCCACAGTCCCCTTCTCCCCTCATTGTTGATCTCGCCGTAGTCCTTCTTCTGAATGCTACGTCTCTTTTTTAATGTGGACCATTAAAATGGATGCTTCCTGGGTTCAATTTCCTTCTTCCTGTCCGCCAGGGACAATGAATTCATTGAACCATAGTTACTTTCATAACTCTCCCAATTGGCTGCTTCATCTCCATCATTAGGATTGCCTCCCTCTTCAACCTGAGCAAATAATCTTTGCCGGATGATGTAAAACACACCACTGCACGAATGTCAACGCAAAAACAGTTTTAAAAATATCAGAGTATACTTCTAAATATAGAGACCTGGTGTTGATAGCTTAATCAGCATCGTAAACTCGTTTGGCGAAGGATTGAATCGAACAGATCTTGATCCCTGCTGCTCGAGGCAGTTAGTTTTAGCCAATTAGAAAGACAATTACTACAGTTAAAACTAGTGTGCCATCACACTGAAAACCCGCCAGGATGATCATTTCAATGTGTGAAAATTACGCACCTGCTGTCAAAACGAAAACTGCATGTGCAAAATGCATTATTTCATAAGTTGGTCGTTAGTGACGCAAGACAGAGGCTACGCTTCGAGAGAAGTTTAGGTAGGTTTAGGAAAAGTTTTCCTAATTAAAATGTTTTTTTTTTTTTGACAGAATGCAAGGTTGGCAGAGAGAGCAACTCGTGAATTTCATTATCATACGGGGGGGGGGAATGAAAGGTGAACTGTTTTAGTGAGGTTGCTACAAAAGCTGTATCAATTAAAAGTGCTTCTGAGACTACCCTGCAACTTTTATGTTCAACTCTATAGTCCGAGTACAGGAGAAAGCGTGAGAAATACTCTTTAATATAGAAAAAATATGTCTCTCAGCTTTGTATTTTGTTCAGCTCCTTTTCATTTTATTTATAGTTGTTTTCCTCTCAACAAGGATGCATGCTCTCTTTGTAAATCATCAAGGGCTGCATGACTAACAAAGAATCTACTAACAGTATATAATCAAACTCCAAATTAGACGGTATGCACATCTACAAATCTTAAGAACATTAAAATCACTAATTACAATTCTCATTACAATCAAACCTTCGTCTTGTAAAGTTTTTCAGCTTGTACTCCTGTTTTACATTAAATACAAAGTGCTTCCCTCTTTCTAGGAAATACTAATGAACACTTTTAACCGCAGCTCTGCGTCTTCTGACTGTGAACTTGTGCCTGCATCATATGTTCGTCATCTCCAGAAAGCTTACCAGAATTAGAATATGTCTGATGTACTCAGTGTCTAAAGTTTACCTCTGTGCTCCCACTCAGTTGCACAAGGTCACGTCTTTGTGTATTATATTTGTATATTGCAATTTGACAAAAGCATCAAAAGAACAGCGCATTGGAAGCTCTACAGTCAATGTGAAATACAAAGTCTTGGTTCCTCTTTGCTGCCAACGTCCCCTGTGGTTATAAATCTTTGTTACTGGGAGAATGAACACTCCGCTAGCGAAGAAGGTTGAAGGGTTGAGCAATATGTTAACCAATAGGCCACCGTCAGTCCAACAGCCGGAGACTGATGATATATTTGCAAAAGGTGAGTGTGCGGCACTCCTAAAAGCATGATTTAAGCAATAGACTATGATATAATCGGCTCTAGCCTTGTGAGTATTGTGAGATTTTTACAGCTGAATGTTAATGCAGTTTGAATAAATCCACCATCACCTCAGTTAATTAGAAAATCAGATTTTACTGAAACATTGCAGCCCACTGGATACTCTTCTTCAGTCAAATAGAATATATCACCTTGAGATCTTTCATAGGCAATGAGCTGGAGAGAACGGATGGCAACGGATGACGGTTGAGGTCTCCACTTCAGCCTCGAAATGAACCAACAGGTTGGGATTACGTATGCTCTTAAATGATTAGACTGCACAGCTTGTTAGCCCATACTTTGTATAGTTTATTATGAACTGAAAGAGGCAGACCTCTCAAATAAACCGGTGATGGACTCAGCAAGTAGCTCTTGACTGATTTACTCGTCAAGTTGCCCGGCCTATTTTCTCCAATCCCCAGCTAATGTTTTTTATGTTCTTGCTGTGAGCAACTAAAGTGAAAGTCAGGACTCAGAGCGGGACAGCTGTATAACTGCATTGACGTCTGTGATTAAACAGCGCACAGAAATTCACTGCTTGTGCACCTAATCTATGAGCGCTTTCACAGTTCCTCTCTAGATGCTAAATCTCTTTTATTAAAAATGGCGTCAGGTATCAAAGCTATAACATTGACAACTTATGGCATCAGCTTTCTGCAATACGATAATTCTCGCAGCTACTTAAGAACTCCTTCTCAGAGTTTTGCCCCCCAGATGCTGGCTCTCTAGAGGAAAAAAAAGATGAGCATTGACAACATCTTCTTCTTTTTTTTTTTTTCTTCTTCAAGAGTCTGCATAACAGTTGATTCCTCTGAGCTACTGACTCATATCATTGCAATTCCCATTTGCCGAGCTTGTCAACACTCCAATATTCCCCAGGGGGGCTGCTTCAACACATAACGTCTGACCCCTACTTGTCGTTAATCCTGTTATGATGCAGGAGATACACTTCCATCTAGACCGCACGATAATTCAACACTGACTTAGAATGCAAGACTCCTTCTCCCACAGTATATGCTGCACCATAGTGTGACATGCTGTAATTTCAAATTATAGTTTCAGAGCAATCACTCACGTTTGACGCATTAATTGTTCTCCAAACCCCAGAACAATATACATTAGACATCAGTGTCACTAATTTGTATAATTTTGCAATTTAAATAATGAACTCTTGATTGTCCACAGCTAAGCCCACTCATAGCAACGTGTCTTTGTGGATGTGAACACGTTTCCTCTGCTCTTACGCCCAGTGCTCAAGTATGGTGGTAACCCTTATTAGGTCTGAATCAAGGGCGGAAGTGCCGCTTGTTGACCACAGCTGCTTTTTACTCAATGAAAAGCTTCTCCTTCAGTTCATTAAACCCCTGCAGGCACGTGAAGGCTGATTTGAGAAGCGCTGCCCGAGAGCGAAATGCAATTATTAAGCACAGCCGTCCACTATGTTTACCTTGATTAAATCGCCTTTAAATGACACAAGGCTGCAGCGAATCCGTGTGCTGCAGACCAAATTGCTTTGTGTGCTTTAGTTGCCTTGGTGGTATAGCAATTTGTTGGTGTTCAGAATCCATCTAGTGATAGAGGAAGGGTGAAACTGACCCAGGATGCTATCTGAATGCAAGGACAGTGCTCGTCAAACCCTTTCTTTGCTCCTCTTGCCTTTGGCAACACTCGGTCATTAACTCAAAATGCAGATTTTGGTCTGATTTCACCATGGGAGCCTGATACTCGTGACTTGGAGTCTGTAGCCAAATGGTTACAGCAACATGCAGACGGTTTAAAATGACAATGCTGACCTACGGATGTTTAGCAGATACCATGTTTAGCTGGTTGAACTCTTTCATTTAGCTTGTAAGCATGCCAAGAGGATGGGTCTCTGGGTTAAATTTGGTGGCTAGCGTTCTTTAACTAATGTAATGGGAAACTTAAATGTTAATAGTACCAGACTAAATAAAAAGGGAGCATGTAAATCAGCAGATATCCTCCAGTGACTTTGATTGTCGTCACAATCCATCCTATTGTAACTCATATCATGGGTACTAAACATACAGTCAATGGTACTAAACCCATTTATGTTATTTAAGGTGTTAGCATGCCATGCCACAAGGTGGCGCACTAGCCATTTTCTCATGGTCATGACCATCGAGTGCTGTCACACTTTGACCCGAGACGCAGTGAGTGAGCTGATGAACGAAGGTAAGAAAGACGACGTGGAGGTCGAAAATTTATAATTTATCAATGCATAGCACTGTCTAACAAGTCCTTCGCTTATTAGGAACGAGTCTTGAGCATTGTATTGGATGAGAGGAGCTGTTTCACCGTGTGAATCCTCCGTGAAAACTCCGGTAAGCGTGATACATGCTTAGAGGCTAGGCCTCGTTGTTAGCTTGTTGCGCGAAAATGCTTTTCATTGAGACAGTTTTTTTAGGAATGTTTCCTAATGTTTGAATCCACAGTGGTACAGTTTGTGTCATTGTGAACCGTATAAACGGACTTTAAAAAGATCGCTAGCTCCGTTAGCGTGTTGCTAACGCTTGTCGCGAGTGGCGCTGCCGCTATGCTAGCTCAAGTATTGTAGTATGCAATGTGAGTGCTAACGATGTAGCTGGGTAAGCTAACGTGTCGTTAGTGTAATTTATGAGATAGAGACACGGCATATGATACATATTTGTGTTGACATGATGCCAGGTTGTGATAATTCATAACGTTATGTGTTTTATTGCACTGAAATTGTTTAAATATTCATGTTGGTTAAAAAATAGTAATTTAATACTGTTCATTTACGGTTAAGAAAGTGAAAAAAAGGTACTTCTTACAGTTAAAAAGATAAATGGTGATTAATGGAAATGTTTAAAATATAAATAGTGCTTTATGAAGGAAAATAAGTGCATTTATGATAAATCATTGTCATGGTAAAAATACTTGTACTGTAAATGTATACAGGTTCATTTACAATGATTTGAATGGTGTATATTTTGCATCTGATAGATAATTAGAGTGGAAAGTGAAAGTAGAATGAAGTCGTGTGATCGAATAGAGAGTAATGATCATCTTTTCTGCACTCTCTGTGTAGATTGGTTTATTTTGCTGGATTAGGAATTGATTCAGATTCCGAAACCGTGGAGGTTCGGTGGCGAACCAGGAAGGACGAGCAACTTGGACGGAACGGAGCACGGTGTGGCCAGCCGTGGGATCCACTCTGGAGAACCCTAGACATCATTTCACTCCACTCGTTGACACACTTAAGAGAATAACACAAAAATCTACCCGGGTAGTAGTAGTAATAGTCACATGAACTGAATTTTACACACATAACACAGAACAGAACTGAACTCTCAGCTTCTCATAAGGAGAAGGGACATTTTTATTTTATTTTTTATTTTACTTTTTCAAGAAAGTGCTCTTTATTCTTTTGTATTTTCTTGTTTTTCATACACTGTTAAAAATCAGTTTGTGAGGCAATAAATTGTCAATGTTCAACTTCATATTCTCTCGTTTGACTAATTCAGGAGTCCAACTTTCTGAGCCTAGCAAGAGTGTAGTTGTCAGTAGTGTGTTGTTCTAGCCGAGCTAAGGGTGCTACACTATCATCATTGAGGCTTTTCAATCTGGACTGACTGACAAGGCCGCATTGTCATCCCTCGGGCTGGGATGCTAGCGTGCTGTTCATGTTAAATCATTGTTAACATACAACTTTGTGGTGAATATGGATGACCAACGCAACCATTTTGCAATTGCCAAGGCTTTCTTGACAATGTTGTTGAATGCCACACCACTGTTGAGCTTGAAGACAATAACTTGCTGCTCACAGTCCGAGAGTATTTTCTTCAAAATATACTCTTTGTCGAACAGTCATTCTGTTTTATGGAGAATTTTTGTCACACTGTTTGTCACACTGCTGCTCCTTATATTGCATGTACACACAAAACTACTCTCCTAAACCTTGGTCACTTTCTCCTACTAAAATTCCCACGTTTTCCATGTCGTCCTTCCTCCCGCCCACATCTCTCTGCCTTTCACACACAGTGTGAGATTCCTCCCTTTCATCTACGTGTGTGTGTGTGTGTCTGTCTCTGTGGACGGTTCTAGGCAGTAATGGGATTGGGCAGATTATGCTCCAGTCATTGTTGTAATGTCCGTGTATTACATATCTCTCCCTCCTCACTAACTCAAATGCCAACTGCCTCATAGTGGGTGTGAGATGATACAGATATTTGCAGCGTATTCTTGATCTCTCTCCGCTTCTCTCATCTGTTCTGTCTGCCGTTCTTTACTTATTTGCAGACTTCAAAGTGTAAACAGTCTAATCAAGTTAGAATCTGCTTCACAAATCACTTCACAAGCTGCTGTGAGGCTGATAGCTCTCTGGAAACGGGAACAGAACAGACACTAATGCCTTTCTTAGAGGCTATTCTTTTGTGATCGATATACTCCAGGGCCGTGGTCACACTCTTGTGTTTGTACGCTTTACGCAGTCCAGAGGAGGTTAATAAGGGTCTGTTCACGCTGCTGCAGTAATGCTGCTGCCGACTTCATTATTACTGGGATATTTCATTTAAAGTAGAAGAACACATTCATTTGGTGGCGGTCATAACTCTCTGTATCTGTATCTTCATGTAGCGGTTGATCATGTACAGCAGGACAGGCTTTCTCTTTGCTCTTTTTGGGATAAGGAAGACTACACTGACTCACTATCCCATCGTATGGTGCAAAGCGGTAATACATGAGGGTACGGGCTGGTGCCGGCTGATTAGCTAATGTAAATAGCTACCTCTAAACACTGAATACTAAGCATTTTTAAACAAAGAAGCGCGGGTATTGCAGCGTTAAAACGCTAAACGAGAATGTCAATCCCGCTCATAACGGTCTGGCAAATATGCTACCACCAGCAGCAGCCCGTTAACCTAGCTTAGCACGAATGATAAACTATTCCTAAGTGTGTGTGCAATCAGTGTTTCGGTGTGTGCACACTGGAATACTACAGCATGCATATATGAACATGCATATCAGTTGCCTGCATGCCCTGCATTCATAAGTGTGTTCATGCCACTGTATCAACAGGAATACCAGATGACATTCACACACACACACTAATGACACGCTTCTCTCGTTCGCACACACATGATCAAATGTTAAGATACACGTATCTCTCTGCTAACAAATGAACTCTGCTTAACTTTCCCTCTCATTATCTGAGCTTAGAACCTTCATAGTTATCTGCGCCAAGCATGATTAACGATGTGTTGCGTTGATTAAATAGCAGAGGGTGTTTCTACTCTCTTAACTCGCTTCCATTGCCATTCAACCTGCGTTTGTGCCTTTCTAATATTCTGCAGTGTTCTCACAATTTTGTATTGTCTTTTCTGCTCATATGTTGTCAGCACATCTTTCCTTAAGTCCTGAGTCATTTACTCAGAGTCATGCATTACCGTGTCTGTTTTAGCGACGCACAGACACAAACGCACACCTTTGCACATATCCGCTCTTCCAGATAGGAACCTCTGATGGATGAAAGGCTGAGGATAAAGCACCGCACATCTGCTCTGTATCACAGCCTCAGCTGGATGAGGAGCGCTTGTGCATAAAGACATTACACAGCTTGTCCTTGCTAAGATAGATTACTACCTGTGCGCACACGAAACGCGCTCCCTCGCCTCAGTGCAGACACACACACGTGCGCAGACACACGAACATTTTTAAGAAGTTAAACTGCGTAAAAATGCTGAGTTCCCTGCTGCCTCTCATCACAGTGTGCTGCATTTTTAAGTTGTTACGTGTTGCCGTGACTCCTGTTAGTGCAAACTATGTCTCAGCTTTCTGAAAGCACAAAAAATATTTGTTTAACCAAATGCTTGGAGGATAATGGTGCAGATTAGTACTGAACAGCTGTCAGACGTGAGCTCGTACTGTGCAGGTAAGTATTGCTTCTGTAAGCACATTCGCCATGCTTTCAGTGTACATTTAAATTGTTTTTTGTTTGCCAACCTACCAGGTCCTGGTTTGTAAAAAAAATTGCATCACTTCTTTTAGAAAACTACTGTCTTGCTTTTCTTTTCTTTGTTTCTCTCAAAGCTAAGAACAAATAGGTAAAAATAATATCAATATAAAATGTGCAGTGTTGAATTCTACAATACAGTAAACAGGATTTAATGCTTAGGTATCCTCCAAAACCTTCAAGACAAAGTACTTTATGTATGGACAAACAGAAATATGCTGAAGATGCCAGAATTACATGCTGTCAAAATGACACTTCCAACTGTACGCTGTAATATATTGCATACTGCAATGCTTTCCATTCACAGAGGCCTTTTAAAATCACTGTGGAGTCAATAAGTTTGCTGTGGGCTCCAATTTGGACCCTCCTTTTACTTTTCCGATGTTTGTTTATATATTGGGAAACTGCCGTTCACCTAATTAGCTAGTTTTTATTTGCAGTTTCGAAAGGTTCTTCCAGTGGACGCTGTGGGACCAAGCAGCAACCTGCAGGGTTGGCAAATTAAGCCAACACGGACGTGCCAAAAACAGTGAATGGTCACTGTGAATGAATCTCCATAGAGGCTCATGGTCCAACTTTAAAGCAGAAGTAAACATTTACAGACTGGTACAAAACTCTCTTTGTCTTTGCCCAATTTTGAATCAGCTGAGAGTGATACAGGCACTGTCGAGATGGCGCCAGCCTGACCTTAAAGCTGGTCATCGAGACACCTCTCTGTGACGTCAAAAAGTATCATTTATATATAGTCAGTGTGTGGGACCTTATGTAAAAGGTCCCAGATATGCGTAGTAGTCAAAGGTGAGACTTTTTTGGTTCCGTTTGAACTGTACAGTCTATGGAGAGAGAATTTTATGATAATGTCACTTATGCATCATACCAGCTTATCTTTGAATCGTCATAGATTTAGACTTAGATAAACTTAATTGATCCACAATGGAAACTGCTTGGTCACAGTAGCTTGGTTGCACATAAAAAACACTCTTAAGAACCACAAGTAAAAGAAAGAATATAAGTAAAATAAAATCTAGCAAAGTAAGAATATAATCAAAAATGTACAGAATTAGCGTATGCACAAATGTACAAGAAATGGAGACAGAAGAATATATGTTATGTACATTGGAATGTCAGTAAGGTGCAATAGTGACCATTAACATAAATAACATGGAGTTATCTGTTACAGAAAGATGAGTTGTACAGCTGGACTGAGAATAGTATGAAAGAAGTCCTGTAGCTTGGAGTTGGATCAGTCTGTTGGAGAATGAACTCCGCTGCCCCTCTATTGTCTGGTGTAGTGGATGAGATGGATTGTCCATGACGGAGAGCAGTTTGTCCAGTGTCCTCCAGTCCCTCACTGAGACAAACGTCTCCAACTCACTGCCAATCACATGACCAGCTTTTAAGATCGAAATGGTGCTGCTCCCCCAACAAACCACAACAAAGTACAGGGCACTCACAACAACAGTCTGGTAGAACATCTCCTGCAAATTGCTGCATACACTGAAAGACCTGAGCTTCCTCAGGAAGTAGAGTCTACTCAGTCCCTTCTTGTACACAGCATTGCTGTTGTCCCTCCAGTCCAGTGTGCTGTTCATGTGGACTCCCAGGTACTTATAGTGGTCCACTACTTCCACCTCCAGGCCCTGGATGGTGATGGGCTCCACTGGTGTCCTCTTCCTCCTTGGTCTTGTCCACATTCAGGAGTAGGTTGTTTGCCAGGGACCACTCCACAAAGTCTCAGATCAGTGTCCTATACTCCACCTCCTGTCCATTTCTAATACGACCAGCCACTGCAGAGTCATCTGAGAACTTCTGCAGAACTAGTCTGAGGACAAACTGAATTTCTTTCGCTTGCAACATTATTTTTAATTAATTAGTAATTAATTTCATCCAGGATAAGGAAATCGTCACTGTGGTGATAATTTGACAACTACCACATACTTTGATACCAAAGAAAACTTTTTAAATTATAAGAATTTTTTTTTGTATGATTACTAAGCCGATTTGCTGGCATATTTGTGATAGACACTGGAGATAATAATATCACTGGTAAGCGTAAATCAGACTGAATCTAAAAAACAAAGCCACTGCAGGCTCACAAACACTTTTAAATCTTGTCTGCTTCCATGAACTGTGTCGCAGCTGCTGCTACTGCTGCTGCTGCTGCTGACTGTGTTAGTAAATGGGCCAAATGGGCTGAACACATTACACAAGCTAACTTCCTACTGGTGTTAGAACACCAGCTTGCACCTGTCCCTACTTCATGCAGTATCTGTTTTGCTTCACTGCCACTTTGTGCCTCTCCTTCAGCTCTGCACCTCACAGTTTGAACACTCCTCCTCCAAGATACCTGAATTAAAAAAAACTAATAATAATCATTTGTGTTTTTCCACCATTTAATGAACTTAAGGTAGAGATGGTATCTAATTTGTAATGAAACAAGTAATATAAACACCATTTCTTTATTCTGATGATTCCACTGTATGCAGTGGATTCCACTGTAAGCTTTAAGTATTGTATAACTCTATATACAACATGTAATATGCATGGACTCCAGAATAGAACATTCTCCTTCTAGCCATAATTATCGATGTGTCTGCTTGACCCTTCCCGCACTACATTTGTGAGAGTAGAGTTATATTCCATGAGTCATTTAGTTCTTTCTTCTCTCCAGTCTTCTGCAGGCTCAGAGCTATAATGTTATTGTAGCAAAACTGTAAGTACTTTGAGTTGTACCATAAATCCTGCTCTGTCCCGACTAAATCCTCCTGGATCTCATGCTGTTTTGTACTTCCACCGTCTGTCTCCTCAAAAGCCTCACGGTTTTTCAGTGATTAACTGCAGACCAGTGCAGCCACTTTTCTCAGCGTGTGTGTGTGTCTCTGCTTGTGTGCTCTTGTGCGGGATGTTTTGGCCGGTCCTCACTTCTTTACAAGGCTGTTTGAGGGTTAAGACTCAGTTTAGGTTGAAGGTTACAGTTAGGTTATGATAAAGGTGAGAGTAAGGAGCTAGGGAATGCATGATGTCAAAGTATGTCCTCACAAAGATAGCCATACAGACAGGTGTGTGTATGTGTTCTTGTACAGCTGTCTTTCTAAGGACCAGTTTTTTTACCATCAGAGTGAGGACATTTGTACATAGTGAGGACATTTCGGCCGGTCCTCACTTCTTTACAAGGCTGTTTGAGGGTTAAGACTCGGTTTTAGGGTAAAGATTACATTTAGATTATGGTTAGGGTGATGCCAGTAAAATCATGTTAGTTAAGCAGAGCAATGAATTCTGGTAATATGTTCATGGTGTGTTACAAGTGCCTGCCTTTACAGTTCAAGCATCTTTCATCAAGTCCATTTACAAAACACACGCTGCATGTAAATCTGCTTCCTTGCGTTTCTGTCTCTTGCTCTTCTTCGCCAGCCCTTCGTCTTCCTCATTTGCTCATGCTGCCTCATTATCTCTGTCCTCCGTCAGTCAGTCAATCAGTCAGTCTCTCTCTCGCTCTCTCACTGGACCACCATTCTCCAAGTCAACACCATTAGATCCTAAATCCGTCACTGCCTTCCTCTCTAACACTCACAGCCTATTCTCTGCATGTCACTCCCAATTCTGTTATTCTTATAGATGTGTGTGTGTGTGGGTGGGTGTGTTGGTGTCTGTGTGTCCTTAACAGTTCCTGCTCGCCCTTGCACGCGTGTGTCCGTGTGTGTGTGTGTCTGCGGTAATGATTTCTGAAGGCATGACCAGAGTTCAACAGCAAACTTAACACAGCTGATGAAGCATAAACAAGCCTCATCACGATGACCAGAGGTCACAGTGAACATAAATGGTGTCTCTCCATTGTGCCCTATGCATGAGCGGAACAGCAATCAAGACCACATCAGAAACAGGCAAAACAGCTGAAAGAGGTAGTCATCCCAGGTCAGGTCACATTTCTCTGCATCACATTAAAAAACAGTTATTTGAAATATTTGCAATTATAATCCTGCATATTGTGAAAAGAGAACACGCTGGTATTTTATGCTTTCTTGTTTTGCTACATGCTCCAGCTTCAGTCTCATACAGACTGTGGCCTTTTGCTGTGTTACAGGTCATTTCAAGCGGCGCACAGTGAAAAGACCACCTCAGACAAATTGATTTTTTTCTTGTTCACCTAGCTTACCCTCACTTCACTGACTTCTGGTCCCATTGTAAGCACAGGCGAGGCTCCATCATGGTTCAGTCCCCTGAAATGGATAACAAAGCATATCTATCTGCCGAGTTCACTAATGTTGGCCTCTGAAAAAACAGTTTAACCCCTGCTCAGCCACTTCGTGCAGCGCAGGGTGGTTATGATACTCCAGATTTTGCTGGACAGGGATGAGAACTCTGTGTTTACAGCACAGTGTGTGTTTGTGGGAGATGACAGACGGGAGTTTTGTCTTTTCGTGTGCCATATTTTGGAACATGAATGTGTGAGTTTTCATGTCTGTGTGGCATTACATGTGTCGGTGTATCTGCATCAGTCCTGCCGTGCGCGGTCTCTACAGGCCAGAGGATGGATGTCCCTGTCAGCACTGAAAGGTAGAGCCGTGTCGAGGTGACAGCACCCGCAACATCCACTGTGTGTGTGTGTGTGTGTGTGTGTGTGTGTGTGTGTGTGTGTGTGTGTGTGTGTGTGTGTGTGTGTGTGTGTGTGTGTGTGTGTGTGCGTGCGCGCGCGCCACCATGCCTTGTTTGTGTGATGTCACTGCAAAGGGACTGATGGGGTAGCAGCCTGTGTCATCAAAATGTATGTGGGCACACCTGTCCTCCTGTCTCTGTGTCCAGTTGTCCTCTTTCTCCATCCCTTTCTCTTTCTCTTAGTTGGACCAATACACAATCCATCTCTCTCTCTCTCTGTCTCCCTTCTGGCTTCCGTCTCAGCTGAAATCTGTCACCTAAGTGTGTTGAGATTCGGTTTCGCTGTCCTTCTCTAAGCTCTTGTCAACGAGAGAGCAACTGGAGTGAAAATCTTTTCATTCTTTCATTTTCTTCACGTCGTTCTTTTTCTGCCAGGTCTCACTTTCTGACAAGAGAGAAATGCAACAGTGAGTGCACTCAGGACCTGTATCAAGGGAGGGTGTAGCAGAAGACAGTAAGACAGAATCAGCTTGGCTCAGGCAGACAGGAAGATAATGAGAATAGATGGTAGCAGACGACTTACTGTCAGCATGCACCTATAGACGCATACACAAGAGAAAGAATGATACAGCCCAATCAAGTAACAATGGCTGACAAGTATTTGTTCAGTGTTGGATTCTATCTTCCATCTTGTTTTCTGTCTTGTTTTCCGAACCTCTCCATCCTCTGACAACACAATTTGGCAGCCATACAGTTCTGTATATTGCGTAAGAATAATTTATGAGTGACAGAAACATTGTGTTGGACCTACTGAAGAAAATGTGTTGCTGAAATGGCCACTTGTCGGTCCTGCTTCATTGTATTCATTGAGTCTCTTTGTCATTATTAGCCGACTGAGACTCACTACCGCTGCAAGTGCAAGGAGTGCCAGCAAGCTGCCAGCCAAGATACTGTTGTACTGCAAGCATAGAAAGTCAGTCATAACCAATGGCTCTGAATGTAGGTAAAATATGTAAAGTATTGTACAGGTAACCCCAATTATAGTCCCCCGGTGGATGTGCACACTGACAGCTGAGGATGTTACAGATGTGTAGTTCTAGTAGGCATGTCCATTCGGGATCAGGAGATCAGTATCAAGGCCGATTCAAGTATTTTTTTAATTACTGGATCGGGATTGGGCTTCAGCCAAGTACAGTCTTTTGTAGTTAATAATTTTAGGTCTGCCATGAACCAAAACCACCTTCCTGAAGCATCAAAACATCTTCTTCCTCATCTGTATCAATGTCAGTTGGCTAGTGTCAAAGTTGCCAGGGATCGAAGAAGAAGAGGAACCATAATCCTGTAACTAAACATGTCTGCTGTGTGGAAGTACTTTAATTTGGAAAATGATTAAGACATCGGACATCAACTGGCAAATTGTGGAAGGTGGATGCTTCGCAAGATGTTAGTAGAAAATTGCCATTCAATGCTACCAACTTGACAAAAAAGAGTACAAACACTGAACGCTGCGCTTAAAAGTAGAGAAAAGTTTCCTTGAGACAGCTTACAGTTGAAAAATACAACGCTGAGGGTTATGGAGTTTATGGCTTTGGTTGAGCAGCCCATTTCTGAGGCAGAGAACGCAGGTTTGTTGGAGCTTCTCGACCCAAGGTACAAGCTAATTTAATACAGTGTCATGGTGCACATATGATGTAGGAGGAAACAAGTAAGATAAGAAAAGCCTTTATGGGTCTCCATGGGAAGAAATTTTTATTTAATATTGGACCAGTACTCAATATTCAAAAGGATTAGTGGCACAAAAAAAAAAACTTGATTGGGACGTCTTTGCTTTCCATGTCCTATCACTATGTCTGTGAGTATATCCTGGACAATAGTGTCTAGGATTATCAGCTGCCTCCCTAGGTCAACTTTTAGCACCAGAGTGGTGGCAAGAAGCCTTCATGATCTTGAGCTTTGGTACGTCTTCTCAGTTTTTCTTCTTTCAAAGCTTCCCTTGTTGGTTGCAGTTATTTGCATGCTAACAATCCTTTGCAGATGATGTCTGCCCTCACAACCTAATCAGAACGCAGCTGATAGCTGTTCTTCCCCTGGGCCGCCAGATAAGAGCTCCCAGAGGATTCTCTAGCACAGTGAGGTTACTGGTGTTTCTGTCAGAGCTCAGCTGAAAATAGAAAATGCTGCATGGACTGGAGATAACATCACAAACCAACGGACTTGATCTGAAGTGTCTCGGTTTAGTAAATAATTATATATATATATATATATATATATATATAAATGCATCCCTAACAACCAGCTCACAATACTTCTTCCTACCCTGCTCCTGTTCGTTCCTGGATCATGTGGTCCCTCTTACTGAGCTTTAGAGTTCTTGCAAACTGAACAGCTGCTGGCTATTTAATGGACACATACACCGATCAGCCGCAACATTAAAACCACTGACCGGAGACGTAAATGGCATTGACCATCTTGTGACAATACAATTTTCTGCTGGCATTCATGTGGATTTTACTTAGACATGTACCACCCACCTAGACCAGACCAGGCACCTCCACCCCATAGCAATGACAATCCATCCGCCACCCCCAGCAGCATGCAGCCCGACACAGGCACACACACAAAAACAGTTTAGGAACAACTCAAAAAAACATGAAAAACAGCACAAGGTGACCTGGCCTCCAACTTCACTAGATCCCAAACTGATCAAGTATCTGTTGGATGCTCCACAGAGGCCCCTCCCCTCAACCTATAAGACCCAAAGGTTACCAGACACCACAGGACACCCTCAGAAGGCCCATGTCCATTCTCTGATGAGTCACAACTGTTTTGGAGGCACAAGGGAGATCTACACAATATTGGGAAAGTGGTTTTAATGTTGTGGCTGATCGGTGTATGACTATCATGTTCATCTTCTTATTTAGATCTCTGATAAGAATAGATTAAAGTCAGTCCATTACATAAGTTACCATAGGGCAGGCCTGGCCAACCCGCGGCTCCCGAGCCGCACGCGGCTCTTTGCCTGGTTTCATGCGGCTCTTACGGTCATGTCGAATTTTGTGTTTTTTTACGGTACGTGCATCTGACGTAAATGACTTGGAGGGAAGAAACGTTGAGTAGTGTAGGCCTACCAAGTTCGCTCTCAAAATAGCAGGGAAAAAATGCACAGCAAAACGAAAATATGAAGATGACGGACAGGACACAGGACGTTTTTAATAGAGTGGGAGAGTTTATTTTTTTTGTTGAACGTAATGGCAAGCCATTCTGCCTTATATGTCAGACACATAGCGCATTTCAAGGCTTCAAATCTTCAGCAGCACTTCAGTTCACTCCATGCTAACATCGACCAGGAATTTCCAAAGGGGACTGAACTTCGCAAGCACAAGCTGGTCACTTTGAAAGGTCAGGCAGAAAAGCAGACACAGTTGTTCCAAAAATGTGTGAAGCACTCAGAGACCGTAACGCTTGCATCGTATCAACTTGCTTGGAACATTGCACGGGCTAAAAAGCCATACAATGAAGGGGAGTTCGTCAAAACATGCCTCAGTGACATTGTTGAAATCTTGTCTCCTGAAAACGACAAACTAAAATTAATGATATCAGACATCCAACTGTCCCGCCACACGGTTGAAAACAGAATATCGGACATTAACATGGCTACTGAATCACAGTTGCACTCCGACCTTCAAGCCTGTGAGTATGTTAGTGTCGCATTGGATGAGTGTTGTGACATACAAGACAATCAATCTGAAACCTGCTTTGAGAGAAGGGGCCATTGAATTCTGGAAAAGTGTGCCAATGGAAAAGTACCCAAATGTCAAACGGGCTGCGTTTAAGATATTGTCAATGTTTGGATCAACATACACTATATTACCAAAAGTATTCGCTCACCTGCCTTTACTCATTCCATGAACTGAAGTGCCATCCCATTCCTAACTCATAGAATTCAATATGATGTCGGTCCACCTTTTGCAGCTATTACAGCTTCAACTCTTCTGGGAAGACTGTCCACAAGGTTGAGGAGAGTGTTTATAGGAATTTTTGACCATTCTTCCAAAAGCGCATTGGTGAGGTCACACACTGATGTTGGTCGAGAAGGCCTGGCTCTCAGTCTCCGCTCTAATTCATCCCAAAGGTGTTCTATCGGGTTCAGGTCAGGACTCTGTGCAGGCCAGTCAAGTTCATCCACACCAGACTCTGTCATCCACGTCTTTATGGACCTTGCTTTGTGCACTGGTGCACAGTCATGTTGGAAGAGGAAGGGGCCCGCTCCAAACTGTTCCCACAAGGTTGGGAGCATGGAATTGTCCAAAATGTTTTGGTATCCTGAAGCATTCAATGTTCCTTTCACTGGAACTAAGGGGCCAAGCCCAGCTCCTGAAAAACAACCCCATACCATAATTCCTCCTCCACCAAATTTCACAGTTGGCACAATGCAATCTGAAATGTACCGTTCTCCTGGCAACCTCCAAACCCAGACTCGTCCATCAGATTGCCAGATGGAAAAGCGTGATTCATCACTCCAGAGAACGCGTCTCCACTGCTCTAGAGGCCAGTGGCGGCGTGCTTTACACCATTGCATCCGACGCCTTGCATTGCACTTGGTGATGTGTGGCTTGGCTGCAGCTGCTCGGCCATGGAAACCCATTCCATGAAGCTCTCTGCGTACTGTACTTGGGCTAATCTGAAGGTCACATGAAGTTTGTAGCTCTGTAGCAATTGACTGTGCAGAAAGTCGGCGACCTCTTTGCACTATGCGCTTCAGCATCCGCTGACCCCTCTCCGTCACTTTACGTGGCCTACCACTTCGTGGCTGAGTTGCTGTTTTTCCCAAACGCTTCCATTTTGTTATAATAGAGCTGACAGTTGACTGTGGAATATTTAGGAGCGAGGAAATTTCACGACTGGATTTGTTGCACAAGTGGCATCCTATGACAGTTCCACGCTGGAATTCACTGAGCTCCTGAGAGCGGCCCATTCTTTCACAAATGTCTTGTTTCACAGTCTGCATGCCTGAGTGCTTGAATTTATACACCTGGGGCCAGGCCAAGTGATTAGAACACCTGATTCTGATCATTTGAATGGGTGAGCGAATACTTTTGGTAATATAGTGTACGTCTGCGAGTCTGTTTTTTCTACCCTGAAACACGTGAAATCAAAGCATCGATCTGTTCTGACGGACACACGTGAAGGAATTGCTTCGAGTGGCAACAACTGACTATAAACCAGATTTGAAAAGGATTGTTGAGTCCCACGAAGCAACATGCATGGTAAGAGAAAAAATGCTTTTTATATTTTTGTTTGTGGACATGAACTGAACATTGAACTGAGAGTTTGTTTGTGAGACAGTGCACACAGTGTTCATTGTTGCAAATGACTGGCCTGTGGTCGTCAGTTTTTATCATTATCACGTTGATGTGTGACATTTACAGTAAATCTGGCTCTTTGTGGTAACACAGTAAAAATTGTGGCTCTTAGCCTCTGACCGGTTGGCCACCCCTGCCATAGGGCTACACAGTCCAAATAATGTTATTGGCAAGTTTATTGGCATCCAGAATGAAATTTCCTTACATGTTCCACACAGTCTAATTCACTGTCCTTGGGGTAGGTTTTATACAGTAGACCAAATATACACACTTGTTCAACTGCTTTATGTGTGAGTTTTTTTTTCTCTTTAATGTCTTGCAAGGTCAGAACACTTGGCACAATAACTGCTGAGGTTCCTGACAGCAGCAGGGAGTGAGTATACTGCTATCAACATTTTGGCCTTGTGCAGGCTTCGGCTTCACAAATCATCATGAGCTGTATTCAACTAAGAATCTGGGAAGGGACGTGCCCATCTAGATTACACCACCTCTATTACTGTGCTCTACTCCTCCCTGCTTTTAACATCCGTGGATCATTTCTCCACAGTCACTCCTACTATATGGCATTCAAACAGTTAGCAAGTGTACACAGTGCTTCACAGCATCTTAGCCTAGAGGCATACAGCAGAGCGGAGCTGCATATGGATTTTCTCAAGTCATTTAATGTTTACGCACTGATATGCATTTCTGGGGGAGTATTTGAATATTTAGGCAACACAATAAAAATGGAAATGATTTCTGTAGAAGCAAAGCGTATGCACTTGTGATACAGCTTTCATTGTGTTCCAGTCAGTTAAGGATGAGGACTGAAAGAATCCAGGTTATCATACTCCTATTACAAGAAACATTGACATCACATGCTGGTGCATGAATAAATGACTATTTTATTCTCCTCTCTAACACATTACAGATTATTCCATATCCACCTTATTGTTTAAGTACAGCTGATTAATTGGAAGAAAAAGTAGATGGGAAAAAATCAGGTGTCGGAAATCTGAAGGCCATCTGTCAGTTTGACAGATTGCAGTTCACACCCCTGACCACTTGGTGGCGAGTGACGTTATTAATTGGCTCTCGTCTCTAATCGCAGTTTGCATTCCAAACATTGCAGAACTTTTGTCAGTGCACAATTTCCTGGTACACTGATGCACACGTCAGAGCTTGGCTAACCATAGACATACAGTATATACAGTATATGTCTAATGGCTACCAAAATGGAGGAATTGGATGAAAGCATGTTGCTAGGACTGATGGAAGGCAATTTTTCTGTTAAAAAACTACCTGATGGAAGCCTTGATAAAAGCGGATTTTTGTACAAATTGTGCAATAAAAAAAAAAGAGTTTGCATACCACCGAAGCACTTCAACCCTACGGTGCCATCTAAGAGCTTAGTGTTACCAGCCCCGGTCTGAGTACGGACCATTGACTGTACTTTTTTTTTTTTTTTTTTTTTTTAAACCATTTAAATACAGTCAATTCTGTTCTGAAAAGTACTTAAAGCTAATGAAAATTAAATGCTATTGAATATGTCATTATTATCATTTTAAAAAAATTAAAGTGACAGGTAAAAATAGAATATGACAGGATTTTTATGACCCTGTTAGTCAAAATGACAGACAAAGAAAAAGTCTAGTGCAACCTCTGGTTGGTACATAAACTGAGAATGGCTCCCCTTTCATTCGCACTCCAGTCGAAACTTAACTTCTTCCAGCCTTTCTAATGTCAGTATTCATATTCACTGTCAGTTGAATATTTGCTGAATATTGCAATTTAAAGCCGCCAGCTCGAGTGTTATGAAATCATAATGAGTCAATTTCCCGCATTTCCCACAGCTGATAGATCGAACTTCTACTCACGTTAAGAGCTATAAATTATTTTGTTTGCGAAATTGCAGCATGCAGCAAGAGTTCTAGTCTAAAATAATAAATCATCTCTGAACTAACATGATAGCCGTTCACCAGATATCCTCTCAGCATTATATCCATTTTTTGTGTTCCAAATACTGACTGAAATAACAATTGAGGAACAATTTAGGAGTCCTTGATCAGTGGGTCCAGCCGGTCTCTTGCTCTTTAACATGTAAATTCTTTCCTTTCAATTAATAAAGAATGGTCCGGCGTTTGGTGTTTGTCTTGTAATCCAGCGGCTCGTGTCCTGATTGTTCATCGTGGGCAAACAAATGAATCATCTTGTCTTGTTTTTCATGTGTAATTCTAAAACTCTTGAGACTCTCGCCTTTGATTTCCAAACCACTGCGAAAGCCACTGAGCACGCAGCCACTGCAGAAATTATGTGCTTTATTCTCTCTGAGGTCACTTAACAAAAGCCAAAGATAAGTATGCACTCAAATGAAAATGAAGAATGTTTTTTTTCTTCTTTTTTTAATAGTCCTTTGACCCATCCTTGAACACAGTAGAAAGGAATAATTTGAAGGGGGAGAGAATAAAAAAAAAAAAAAAAAAAAAAGACTTTAAACTTTGAGTGTCAGCAGCGAGTAAAGGGGAGTGGAGGCAGCCTTGGCTTCTTTTTGCTTTTTATTTGAATGGAATCCAACTATTCAGGGATTTTCATATCACACAGATCTGGCTTATTTTCTGGTATATAAAAGAGAAAATGTGTTATTTTATATATGCTCTCTGCATTTATTTCAGTGTGTGCATCTCTTCCTTACAGTCATAGGGTTCATAGTGCCTGTGCGCGGTGAGACTGGACGAGCCCATGTGTGCGTTTCTGTGTGTGCCGGCCGTCATGCGTGAAATGCAGCGAGACAGAGTAATTTATTGTCTTACCAAATCCACTCGACACAGGCTTCGATGTGACAGTGTGCGTTTGAGAGAAAGACACACACACTGCAGGTGTAATGACATCAAACCAGAGTACGTTGAACTCTCAAACTTGCAGCTGTCTCTCTTCAGTCCCGTTCCACCTTCCCGCTCTGCCTCCTACTCACCCCTTTCATGAACTTTTGTGTTATTTTTACTTTACTGTTAGCTTTGCATCCGTCGTTCCGTGTGAAGAAATGCAACGAATCTGCTGCATGCAGCTTTGTAGAGGTCTGAATTTGTTTACAGTTCACTGTCCCGGTTCTCCCACGTACAGACTAACTTCCCTTATCTCCGTATATCCTATAATTCCTTTCACTCCCTCGCCCAGTTTTTCTATTTCATCTCTGCCCACATTTTCTTGTTTCTTTGTTCTTTGCTCTTGATTCATATCTGTCTTTCAGGCGCTTGCTCGTGCCTGTCATTGTCTAACTTTCACATTTCACCAACAGGAATATTTGTTACAGCCGGTTTCATACTTTTAGTTTTTGTGGCAGATAATGAAATGTTAAATCTTCTTCACTAATGTGTACATGCATCTTTATGTTCTGGTGTCCAGGTCTCCCCTCTAAATAGATATAGATCTCAATGAGGCACCCTATTTAAATTATTAAAAATGAAATTATGCTTGATTTGCCGACACATGAAGTTAAAGCTCATAAATGTTTCAGGGCAGCAAAAACAACTACAACAAGTTTAATAAACTAGTCAGGCATATAACTGGCATTTTCCTATCATTCTGTGATAGTGTGGTCACTGTCTCCTGCAGCTCTTCATCTAACAGCTCACTGTGGTTGCTCTGTTTTGTCCCATTGCCCTTTTCAATGTTTTACGCCGATCTCCTGTAAAAAAAAAAAAAAATGCCAAAAATGTCTGTCATTTTGTTTAGTAGATGCATTTTGATTAACACAGTGCTAAGATCACTGACAAAAAATATAGCATTTGTTCAAAAACAAGCAGAACTCAGTTGGTTCAACTTTAACGTAACATATTGGCTCTTATTCAAGATAAGACAGGACTTTATTTATCCCCGTGGGGAAATTAGTGTGTTAAAGCGGCAGGAACAACAGTGGTAGGTAAGGTAGACAAGAGAAACAACATAAAACTAAATATATTATGGTACAAAACATATTTGCATACTGCATCAGGTTTTGAATAGCTAACCAAAAGTTGAAAAAAACAACTAGTGTAAATAGAGGGTTGATGTGGTAAGGAGTCTGAATATACATACTGACATTCATGAATATCATGAATAAAACAAACTCCAATAGGAGTTGCACCAAGTATTGCACACAAAAGACATGATGTAATGACAGGGATGAGTTGGTATATACTGTGCTCTTGTATGTCCAAGAAAAGAAGCTCAGCAGCAGCAGTGCTAAGAAATTCTGATGTTAAAGAGTCTGACTGCTGAGGGGACAAAAGACCTCTGGAAGCATTCCTTCTTGCATTGTGGGTGCAGAAGTCTTGGGCTGAAGGAGCTTCTTAAAGTCCCAACTGTCTCATACAGAGGTTGAGAGGGTTTGCTCCTGATGTTTGACGGTTTAGCCAACATCCTCCTCTCCCCCACCTGCTCTGCTGAGTCCAGAGGACAGCCATTGCATCTCAGAGTGGTATAGCAGCATGTCACGTTCACCATCCATATCCACACAAAGTGACTGCAGTGCCTCTTGATTTCACAAAGTTAGCTGCAGTAGTAGCTGTGTCCAAAACTGAGTAAAGTTCTGGTTCCATGTCTTTGAAAGCTAGTGCTTGCCGATGCAGCATACAGCGAGTAACCATAAGCCTTGGATTGACGGTCTTTATCCATACAATAGCTCCACTCTTTCGACCGGCCAGTGCTGGCCGCACATTTTTCCCAGCTCAGTCTCGCTTCAGTCATAAAAGCATAAAAGTCTGAATATTTCCTCGCCAGTTGTCCTACCCCGGCACCTCCTTGCAGAACAGAAAGTCCTCCAAAATATCTCCTTCCCAGGGAAGGTGCATCAAAACTATCAACTGAGCCGCACTGGAAATGCCTGTCGATTCATCCAATTGAATAGAAAACTGCTTTTTCCCTCGAGTTTGGACAGACTGTCGCCATATTTTCTAAGTTTAACCGGTTTGCCCTTGGTATCACTTGATGAAGTGGACGGGCTTAAATGTCTGTCCACTGGGATAATTAGCTAAATCAGCTGTGGGAGCTGCCAACTGCTTCCCGCACGCCGTGCACTACGTGGTGCACCACAAGCATTTCAGAAGTTTGTCCCAAATGTCCCAAACCTAATGAAAGTGAGTGTTATTGATGGGACCTCCAACCGATAGCTCGTGGACCCCTGGGGGTCTACAGACCCCAGTTTGAGAATCGTTGTTCCAAAGGACTATGAGGGTGTTGCCCATCAGAAACTCGCATGACTGTTACCAACCAGATTTTTGAACATGTGTGAGTGCCGGTGTGGTTGTTAGGGAGTCCAGGGAAGGACACCTGTATTTTATTTTGTATTTGTTTGGTAGTTCAGTTAGTAATTATGTTGGTCTGTTGGTTTGTTTGTTGTTGTGGCTATGCTCACCATGAAGATGCACATGGCAAATAAAGATTGTTTTTATGCTGCAAGTTCGTGGGTTTTTCCTTGGGAGCAGGGAAAAGGGGAGTGTCAGTAGGCCGGCTACAACAAGATACTTACTGTAGTTGGGTTAAACTGGAGAATAGCTTACCTTTGTTAAGAGCTTGTTTTTGTTTTGGATAGACTACGACGGACACGTAGCATTTGCTGTGACTGCCTCGTAATAAAAATCAGCCTGTGTTTTGTCAGTCAAATGCTTTCGATGTGCAGCTGCAGCAGCAGGAAATGCGGCATTAGCAGCAATCCGTGAAAGCGTCGGCTGTCATCTGATGACCATTTAGCATTCTGCATTCACATCCAGATGTCTGTTTATAGGGACTACATTAGGGGTAATGCACCATTATTTCAGGAATGTCACCACAAAACGCCCAGTCCATAATAATGCAAAAAACTGTATAGATATTTCATTCATTAGTGAGCCATGGGGTCAGACACCGTTGTGTTAGGTTGCCTCTTTAATCAGCGCTCTCTAGTGGACAAACTACAGCAGTGATACAGTTTTAAACTCAAATGCTGAGTTGAGTTTGTTTTTTTAGTTTTTTTTTCCAGCTGCCACCCCCCACTCCTCTCTGTTGTATAATGGTTTATCCTTTCCCCCCACACTGACAGACAGACATGGCTACAGACCCCCCAAAAATAGAGCTGCTCTCGTCCCACTCCTATTCAAAGGATGGTGTCCAGAGCCAAGAGGATCTCACACACTTACACATTTATGCCCACACAAGCACTAAAACATGTAAATGCATCCACAGTATATGAAAGTGATTCAGCTTAAGGAATTTGCCAGTATCTCTGGGTTTAACCTGAGCAGTTTCTCTATTTTATCATTTGCTCCTCATGGTTACATTGAATCCAGAACTTCTTTCTTATTTTTGTTTTATCTCCACTTTTCTCTCTCCTGTATTTCCCCCTCTTTCTATCTCTGCCTTGATCTCTGCTTGTGCCTCGATCTCTCCATCTCCCTCCCGGGGGGACTCCCGCTAATGCTTTGTAATTACGTCGCCGATTACGCGCGCATTCTCCCTTCTACGGTGAATTACGGAGAAACTGAATAAGTTATCTCAGGACCTTTAATCATGCAAATGTCTTCAGATTCTGATCCTGTTCAGAAAGTTTGTCGGCTGAGTGAAATGTGTAGGAAAATATGTTACATCGCATCAAGCTTCGGGCAAATCCGGATGATGAGTTGAAATGTGGCAAAGCTTTGAGGTCTGAGCTGAGTTTTATGTGCACAGCTCAGATGTCATTAGATCAGCAAAATGCGGTTAGAAAGTCTGCGTTAGTGCGTGGGGGTGGTTTTAAACCCTTTGGAAAGAAAGAAAGAAGATGAGAGACGATTACAGTGAATATAATGTCAAATATGTTGTGTAATAGAGATGGGATTTACAGCTTTCCTTTTGAAGAGCCATTCAAAAGACTGGCTCAATTTGATGTTTATGTACTTTTAAGATACCAGCCCGGGGGTAACTCATTTCATCCGGGAAATAATCACTGAGAGAAATGATAGGGTAATATTTGGATTAAAGTCATTCAAACTGCAGCTTGGTTTACACCGTTCGTAAAGAGCCGGACAATAGATTCGGTTCGGCCGCGACTCAACATCTCTGTTGTGTAAAATACTTTTTAGGTGTTTTTACCCTATATTGTGAACATTTAAACATCCACATGTGTTTGATTGTGTTTCATGTCTCTCTCATATGTGATATGTGTGGATATTTGTGTATTCCATCAGTGCGTGACCTTTTTGAGCTGACCTTTAGCGACACGCAGCGCGTCCCCAGAGCTTTGCAGTGCGAGCTAAAAATGATGCCATGCATCACTGTGGCCTCCCGCGCCACAGAAATTAGCCTCTTTCATCATTTCTCGCGCGCAAGGTCAACGCATTGGTAAGCATGGCTGTTATGGGTCATGAGGAGCCTCTCGTGCACTCTGACAGCCCAATTACCCCATGAGATGCGTTGGACTCTGTTTGCCTGGTGGCTGTAAAGTCCTTAAAGACTTGCTTCTTTTGTCGCTATCATATGTGGGATCGTTGAATGCAGGGGTCATTTGTAGGAACAAATGATGTTAAATGTAGAGCATGTTTAACTGACTTTAACTGACTAACATTTCTTATATCCACCATGTAAGTATGTGTTGGGTGGTTTGCCGTCATTTGAGTGCAAAGAATACTGTAGTAAAATTGCCCTTTTTACTGCCTATATGAAAAGTAGCTTGAACATGGAAATGGGAAGCAATTGACCGACCGTGAAACAACTTTATTCACTGCCACGAGGTACGGCTGGCAATTGGATTGTGTGTTATGTTACAAAATAAGTAATCCGAATGGAAAAAGAAGACGCTCTTCACACCGCTCTCTTCCTGCGCGGCTTTTCTTTGACACTTTGCAGCAGTGGATCATTTTAACACTCAGTCAGTGAACGTCTGCTAATCATGACAAATTACTCCCCTGTGACACACACACAGGGCGTATGTGAGAGCAGCAGAAAGGCAACAGACAGGATCAATTGATCAATCAAGGGAGGTGAAAATCATTAACTCGCTCGCAGGTGTAACATCAAGGTGGATTTTTATCGCTACGTCGTGAAACATTTCGCCGCAAGTGAGGAGTTTCTTCAAATAATTGCTTGGTTTAAAGGAAACTAAATTCCTCAAATGTAATGGACAGCCAGCTCAAACACAGTAAGGTATAGGAAAAAGAACAATTAACCGAACTGTGTTGGCGTTATAGTACGCGTACTCTATCAACAGCACACCTCTTTCATTTGCAGTTTCATTAAAGTGATGCTTGGGGAAAGTGCGGGTTGTAGCTCTCTGTGAGGCAATTAACAGGAGCTGCTCCGCTTGATCATTGTGTCGCTCCTTTGTTAAAACTTTTTAACATTATCCGTCTCGTATAAGGCTGCGCTTTTGGGGCTAAATGGAAGTTGCCTCTGTGTGTCCGTGGTGATCAATGAGACGATGAAACCGACGTAAACTAAACAATATTTCTTCCTCTCTATCTCTACCGACTACCCTACAGCTCAGGATTAAAGGCGCCGCTGTTTCCAAAATGACTTCCCAGTAAACTTTATATGCGCAGAGATAATTATAGATTTCTTTCCATAAGCTTTCATAAGATGCCACCAGAAGCGGAGTGCTTGAGTGTTGCTTCGTTTGCTTTGACCAGGCAATTATATGAAATGAAGCCAGAGCCAGGAGGAGATGATGGATTGTCTTGTTGAAGTGTTAGTGCTAGCAGAAGTACTTACAATTTGCTGCAGTGTGTTTCAGAGCAGCCAGGAATAAGGGGAGACTCCCTCTGAAAGCTAACACTCGCTGTGTTTATGTAGACACTAGTATTCGACTAATAATCAGAATAATAGCCCAATCTGAATAAATCTGCCTCATGTAACCACCCCAGTCTGGACAGTCAGGCCAGAATAGAGACAGCGGTGTGGTTTGAACCTTATAAGTGCCTAATTACCATGTAAACGCTTGATCCAATCGTTTGCGGCGTGAGGGCTGAACATCAAGTTTCGTGAAGAGATTCCGGAAAGGACATAAACATGGAGGGAGCAACATTATTGTGGTTCAAACAAAGAACAAAAGCCATGATCGATCTGGTTAGCACCGTCGAAAACATTGTTCTTCTATTGAATGAATTCTGTGTATTCAGCACTACACTGACACAATGAGCATGTCAAAAAGGTTGTGTTCTGATTGATGTTCTTGAGGCATATTAACACATACACAGAACCGGCATAGCATTATGACCACCTTCCTAAGATTGTCTCTCTTGTGCCTCTAAAACAGTCGTGATTCATCAGAGAATGGACATGGGCCTTCTGAGGGTGTCCTGTGGTGTCTGGGAACAGATTGTTGTTAGTGGGGACTTTTGGGTCCTATGGGTTGAGGGGAGGTGCCTCTGTGGATCATCCCACAGATACTTGATCAGTTTAGGATCTAGAGAATTTGGAGGCCAGGTCGACACCTTGTGCTGTTCTTTGTGTTGTTCCTAAACCGTTTTTGTGTGTGTGTGCCTGTGTCAGGCTGCATCCTGCTGGGGATGGTGGTGTCATCAAGGAGTGTCATTGCTATGGGGTGGGGGTGCCTGGTCTGGTCTAGGTGGGTGGTGCATCTCTAAGTAATATACATATGAATGCCAGGTCCAAAAGTTTCCCAGCAGAATGTTGTATTGTCACAAGATAGTCAATGGTATTTACTTCTCCTGACAGTGGTTTTAATGTTGTGGCTGATCTTATCATATTGTTTTATTTAGTGTTTAGGTTGGATGATCTGATCAGAACCATTTCAAATTTTCTGTAATTCAGTCACAGCCGCCTTCAAGCTACCAAACAATCGGAAACACATCAGGCTGAATGCAACCAGTATCTTCTAAAATACTTGGACCAGTCTTAATCCTGATCCCACTAAGTGGCTTGGAGCATCCCTCACAGCAGCACTTACAAACATTAATTAGACTCCCTCCCTCCATTTCTCCTTTCATTTATCCATCCATCTGCTCTACCCACTTATTCTTCTGGGGGGCGGAGGGCTGGAGCCTGTTGCCAACATTACACTGAAATAAATTCATTAAGTTTCTCCCCACTGACAAACCACCTGCGGAACAATCATAACAATAAATCAGCAAGTGCTTTAAAAGATTAGACTCACCAGTATGAGTTGATGTGTGAGGAAAAGACCACAAAAACAAATCCAGAACTTCATCAGCCTTTTAAGATACACAACATCCAGAGGTTCACTCATGAGGCGTATCTACGATAAACACCTTCGCCTCCTCATCATCAAGAAATGTCCAGCCTTGTAAATCCTCAAAATCTGATTCTTGTTTGTCGGGTGAGTCTTTGCAGGAGTGGGAGGAGAAAGTGGGAGGTCAATTGTAGACTTGTTCTTGGGATAATTGACCCCGCAGCCCTGCTGTGTGTCTGCCAGCTTGCCGTCTATCGGTGACTTTTTCCACAAGGCCAAACACAATCAATAACTGAGACAGTGTGAATGCAGGGGGACAGATTATCTACTCAGCTCAGGCCTAATTTGTAGCAGTGCATTGTTAAGTTGGCTTTTGTAGCTGCCGGTGTTTAGTGTAAGCACAGCTAATATAGGGACCCTGATAATTTATATTCGCCGTTCCCGGCCGTACAAACAAACCATTGTTTGGTAGTTGTATATTGTAACAAACACAATAGGTGTTCGTGCAGCGACTACCTGGATTTCCACACGCACAGACTATCTGCTATACAAGCAGAATGGATTTCCAGGCTCCTGACAGTGCTGGAAAGATTAATGCAGACAGCTGTAGAATGTAAAAATACGATTTTCTGTAGTGCATGATTTGACTAAGCAGGGGTATGTAAAATACTGATTTTCCGTTCCTTTATTGTGAAAATGCAAAAGTCAAAATGAGGCTCCTCCGTGCTCCACAGTGAAAATGTTCTGTCAATCAAGAAATGGAAAAATATGGCTCTATGACTCCGAGCAACGCCATCTGGTAAACATTGGTCTTTTCTGGCCTTTTTATTATTCTCCTTGGCAGAAACATCCAATCCTTAAATCATGAATTCTGTTTATATTCAAACATGTGCTGGTTGAGTGATAACCGCGATGAATTAAGGAGAGAAATCGCCATTTTGTGGAAGGATGACATTCTCTGCGCCGCGTTACCGTGCGTGCTGATCCTCAGTCACATCGAGACTTTATTTAAGAAATGGGGTTAAATCTATTATTAACAGAGGGAAGCCAGATCTGTGCATAATTTACATTCTGCCTGAGAGAAAGCATTTAGCTCTGTTGATTGCACTGCAGCCAAGCCAGAATTGAGTTCATTTTCATTTGTTACAATAACATGAATTCTCATGGCTACCACAGAGTCACGGCTAGGCTTACTGATTCAGCTCTCGACTAAAAACGTGTCATTAGCAAAGCAAATGTCGATTTGGAGGACGTTTTTGCTTTATTTTCTTTTTACTGGTATTTTCCTCGCCAGGGGCAACCGGACTTAGACTGACACACTTACGCAACAAGGGACCAAAGCGCAAACAAGTTTTTCATATCGTGTTTTCTTTGTCTTGCGGGAAAACGAACCCAGAGCTGGTTCCAGACACCAGGCTCATCCATCACCATCATTTAGTTCGCCGTCACTTCAGCTTTTTCTCTACTAACGTCTTCACGCTGAACCTTCCTTCTGGTCTTTTCCGAACGCAAGGACACAGAGGACTACGTGATGAAGAGGATTTTACCACATCTCCGCGACGCACAAGCACACACACAGTCTCACACACACGCACACAGCATCTGTCTGTTCATCTTCAGCCTGCCTTCTGTATATAGACTACAAGGGCACATGTATTCCCCCGAGGGTTTGGATCTCATGTCATCATGTTCAGTAAGCCCCAGCACTCCGCTTCATGAAAGGCTCCAGTTTTGTTCCAGCATGTCGCAAACCGTGTTACAGTGAGATGCGCCTTCCCTTGTAATTACACCGAGGATTCTGCGGCTATTTTGCGTCGCACGTCAGGGCTGTTCATGCACTTCTTGGTTCTCCGCTCGTGTTCCTGCTCAAGTTTCATCGCTGGCTTTTATGCGAATCACACATATGTTTCATGTTTGTGAGTGTCAGTAGAATTTAAGATATGAATCTAAATTGTTTGTGTAATTTTTGCTGCATAAATGGCACCCCAGATTCTTCACAATGAAGGTAAAAGCTAACTTTGGATTCTCATTTATTTTAATTTACACTGCTGTCATCTAGATCATACGCATTAGCTGAGAAAGAATAATCCTGGCTGTCTTATGTGGGACAGCAGTTCATTTCTTTAAGACAGGTGTACTGTGATGACATAAATGGACTGGATTTGCTGGATTTTGTAAATCGAGCTAAATTGTTTCTTCTTCTGATGTTTCGGCTAACGAGAGCTAAACAGGTGTGGCAGACTCAGAAGAAGAGGAGGAGGAGGAACCTTGCAAAAAAACCAAAAAAAAAACGGGGGATTGAGGCAACAATAAAATGAAGGTGGTAAACAAGGATGAGTAAGCAAAAGCCAGAGTGAAAGAGGAAGAGACGCGTCAGATAATAATAGGAAGAAGTAGGAGTCTAGATGAAATTGGTAGAAGGAGTAGTCAGAGAAAAGTCAAGAGAAATAAAATGTAGCCTTGCGGATCTGAGAATCCACTAACACTCCTCAGGATAATGAGGCATGTGTGCTTTGGCTTGTAGTGGCCGGGCAGCAGACAGACATTACAATGAAAGACATTATAGGGAAAATGTGGAATGGCTCGACAGGCACGTTTTAAATCGCATCCCGGCAAATAAGGCCTTTTTCAGCTAGTAGATTATAACGCAATCAGGAATATGGACACTTGAACGCGCATCAGTATTACACTAACAACCTAAAATGACAAAAACCGTGCTTGGAAAAAAATTATTTGACGTGTTCTTTAGTGTTTTAGTTGGGAACAAGTCCCATCCACTGACATGGAGAAGGTGGAGCTTATGACTTATACTGCAGCCAGACACCAGGGGGAGCTCTACTTCACCTTTGAGGAGCTGTTCAGTCGTCCATCTTTAAGGTACAGTTATGGTACAGACACACCAAACTGACATCAAACAACTACCCGCAACAAACGTCGTCTCACATGTCCGGACCTAAAAGTTGTACTTGAACGCACCCCAAAGACTGTAACCAATGGCTAGCTATGATGTTCATCCGCACCTGCGTGAAAGGGATTAACTGTTCATACCAGCAGGTGGAAGTAGTCTGTGTTTGTCACTCGAAAGGGGAAACTTGAAGAGCTACTGTTGCTGCTAGAAAGCTAGATGATCACATTGTTGTAAAAAATATTCACATATTTGAATGTTGCAATGAGATCAAGATAGCTCTTTGTGTGCCCTTTAAACTTGGTCGTTTGATTTACTTTTGTCACACCCGTTTCTCTTCAGTGCTCTCTCACCGATGAGCTGTGCTATTGATTCGAGATGCTGGATCGGCGACAGGGGTCCAACTAGTAGCAACCAGGGTCACAGACGCTGACAAATGCCAAATGTCGGCTTGGTGTGTCCTGGGCCTTATCATCCAGAATAAATACATAAATGTTGAATATAGCAGGTGAATGTTTGCTGATATTATGTACTGCATTTTACTAAGTCTTTTTATTTCATTTATTTTTGGTTATTTTCCCTCTTCCCAACACTTTTTACATTCATATCTTTTTTGCATTCAAACTCGCCTGGCTTGAACATCCTCAGCGGCAACTGCTGACACGACACGACAGCAGATTGTACAAATTGCTGTCATATATTTTAGTCTTTTACTCGGAGATAAGTGAAAAAGTCCATTAACCCAGAGTGTTTAACGTTGCAGTCCCGTGACCCCTGCGACAGGCTGTGTTTTTTAATTAGATATTTACTACATTATTTACGCCTGGTAGCCACAGTATGGTTAAGATGCTGTTGAGATTTGCCAGCTAACACTGTTTGCTGTGACTGTAAGAGCCCAGAAAGAGATAAAAGGAGAGAAACCAATGGATATATTATAAGAAATTTGCCAAGTGCATGATGTAAAGATTTCTAGCTTGTATGTTTTTTCCAGTGCAAGTTTGATTGGCACTCCATCGCTATATCGATCATCAAGGTCACAACTGCTCACATGTGAATTCATGAAATAATTATTTAATATTTAATTCAAAATATAACTCTGCTTTAGTGCTGCCAAGACATCGCACATCGCCGAGTCGACAAATGCCGTCATCACCGTCGATATTGCTTGCGTGTGCAGACTGGTGGAGTGACTGATCTCAAAGAGTTGGAATGCATTTTAAAATGAGGAGCCCCTATATATTTTAATTTTCGTTTCCGCGCAATCCTCGCCGAGTCCCGAGTTAGCATTTGCATATAAATATCACTGACCCCGTGTTTACTTTCTTCGCCGACACAGACCGAATGAAAAGAGTGCATCAATCAAAGCTCAGCTCTGGGAAGAGGGGCGAGATATGAAACACAAAGAGGAGACAACGGAAGGCAGTGGGTGATGGAAGTGCCCATCGTGCGCTGAATAGGGTTATTTTACATGCCCCTGTGATGTTAAACAATCACATTCAAACAATGTACGTCTAAGTTTATGTTACAACCCACTGGGATGCTTTTAAAGCTACACATGTGTAGATCAGGGATATTGAGTTTCTGTAGGGGGCGGTTGGGAATCTGCTTGATATTTCTAAAAAAAAAAAAAAAAACATATCCAGCTCTCTTCATGCCCCCACGGAGAAAACTGATCTCACCTCCTGCATTTTAAACTTGCTTCCCTCCACTACCCCTGCCTTACCTTTGAGTTGCAGAGTGTGTGCGTAAGTGTGTGTGTGTGCATATCGGCCCTACAGCAGAATGCCTTTATCATGGAGCACCTGTGACACCTGCATTGTGACAGAGAGATTCCTCTCTCCCTCTTCCTGTTGGCGTCTTTCTCTGCGGGCTGCCAAAATGAATTATATGCATGGGGGGGAAAAAAAGAAAAAAAAAACACTGGCGGCGCGGGTGATGTGAGCGCACTGGCATCGAGAGCTTGTTGAGGGTTGAGGAAAAAGGTCTCGTCTTTCAACTGTGTTTCATGCAGTTTTAGGACTTTTCCACGGTGGATATTTTTATTAAAGCGTGGTAGCGGCCTTTGTCTTTCAAGACAAGTGTCAGGACTTGGTGCTGCCGCGCTGGATTTTCTGTTGCGAGTTGCCTCCATGCCTCCATTGAGGGTGACAGTTGAGCAGATCCCAGAATCCGAAATGCATATAGTGGAGAAGGCGGTGAGGGACTGTCAAGTGGGGGATGTGTGAGTGGTACCCAAGGGTGGGTGTTAGATTCTTTCATCGAAGTCATTCATGGCTTTTTCAATGACTTTGTGGCATTTAGAGTAAATTTCTAATGGATAGGCATATGGAATAAATAGATTTTTTTTTTTGAAGGTCACATACAGAACCATACACACAACTGTATGTATTGTGTTTATTGTAGACTGTAGTGATACTGTTGATATACACCTATTCAACACACGTCCTTCTAATTATATACAGTTTTTAAATGCGTTTAAGAATAGAAAATAGAAGATGTCATTACTCCAGAATATAGATGTTCCTGAGGAGGGGTGATTATTCCTGAAAACCCAGAGTGGGTAGGAAGGAGTACAACGAGCATAAAAAGACGGCAGAGTGTAAAAGAGAAGGAGACAGGCTGAGGATGGTTATGCTAGAAAGTGGAAAAGGCAGATAGTCTGGGCTTGCAAACGTGTCGATCTTAAATATAAAAAACAGCAAAATAAGATAAAGAATAAAAAAAAAACAGGAGTGAGGTGCTGAGTTAAAGTATTAAAAAAAAAAAAAAAGAAACACTCCCATCTTGACATGACAGCAGTCAGGGGATGTCTTACTTATGTTATCCAGTGTCTCGGTTGCACAAACACACTGCTTTTACATGTAAGCGTGCCTTTGTCTGTAAACTCAAATCGTCTCTTCCCGCTCACTGTTAACATCTGCTGATTTATTTTTTTTAAATGCTGCCTATGGCCGGTGTGCGGCAACTGAAGAACCACAGCTGTTGACGGTGACGGGCAACAGGAGAAGACTGCAGCAGCAGCAGCAGCAGCAGCTGTGTGGGGGTTTGCACAAAAGCTGCAAATTAGATTGGCTATGTATGCGCAGTATAATGATGAAATGATTATTATACATCTTCATGTGGGACACTAAACCCTCACGTTAAACCTTAAAGTTGCTGCTGACTTTCAATTGGAATGCAGTGTGACGAGTTACAGTGCTTTACAGTGACTTGCAGCAACATCAACCACATCCAACTCCTACCACTGAGCTCCCATCATCTCATTTCCTGTTTCTTGCTCTCCCCATTTATCTCTTCGCCTCATTCCCAACAGAACAGGTCCGTACGTGGAGAACATGCAACAAAGATGCCTACGTTCATTTTTGCCTGTTTCAAGAACCCTCTTTCAAAAACAGGATATGTATTTTTTCCACTGCTTTGATGGCCCATGTCGTTCAGAAATGCTGCGTCCCAACTTCCAAGTTTTGACCTCTGATTGTAAATAAACATGGACACATTCTTGATGACAACCACAGATTTTGGTAAAGGGGGGTTTTGAAGCTCAGTGTGGTGGCTCCATCCGTCGCCATCTTGGCGGTGCCTGTCTCCACTTAACTCAAAGCTAATCCAAATATGGACAGAGAGCGTGAGTGGAGCTGAGGCTGTCAGGTGATGACTAGGCAGACAGTTAGCCACCATAGAATGGACTTGGACCTTCTGAGGGTGTCCTGTGGTTTCTGGTAAAAGAATGTTAGTGGGGGCCTTTGGGTCCTATAGATTGAGCGGAGGGGCCTCTGTGGATCAGGCTTGTTCCAGTGCATCCCACAGATACTTAATCAGTTTGGGATCTAGTGGATCTAGTGTTTTTCATGTTTTTTGAGTTGTTCCTAAACTGTTTTATAAGTGTGTGCTTGTGTCAGGCTGCATCCTGCTGGGGATGGCTGCTGCCATCAAGGAGTGTCATTGCTATGGAGTGGGGGTGCCTGGTCTAGTCTAGGTGGGTGGTACATGACTAAGTAACATTCACACGAATGAATGCCAAGTACAAAGGTTTGGAGGTTTCTCCTACCAGTGGTCATAATGTTATGCCTGGTTGCTGTATATGTAGCAGAAATCTGAATCCACGTAACAGGCTGTATCGACGTTGCACTCAATCCCTTTCCAGAGTTGGATATCAGCCTGCTGTACTGTCCTTCTTAATTTATAAAGTCTGGATGCTACATTACAGATAAATAAAAGAGCTGGCATAGCTTAAGTAAAAACACAAAACCCTTTTCTTTGTCAGCATTTATTTGCGAGAAACTTCAAATTAAAGTGCAATAAATACCGAAGTTCAGAAGCAGCACAATGGCTGAACACATGAACACCTGAGATGACTTGTCTGCCAGCGCACTGGAGAGGAGGCACTCGTAACTATTGTTATGGTAATTCAGACATAATGAGGTAAAACCATTAAGTGTGGACACATTTAGAAGCAAAGTAACATTTCAAATATGAAACAATAAATTGGAGGCTTGCAATGGAGGCTGAATGGTTTACTGGCGTCAACGTCTCGTCTCAGTCACGGAAAATTAGCCGCTGGCGGATGTTTTTCGTCATCGTCTGCATTAACAAGATGCTGTGAACAATAGATATTTCTGCTGTAAAGTTGGTAAGGTTAACTGAGGAAAGTTCATGGGTTGTGACGTTTGTGCTGACATATCTCTAATTTACTTTTGTATATGTATGAGGACAAATGTCAGTACAGGCCCTATCTTTATTCTGTTCAGTTTATCTCCCCTTTTCCAACTTAAAAGCTCAAACACGCACAGTCACAACAAGAGCACTCACATTGTTCCCACAGAATTACCGTTTTGACACTTTGATTAATAGCGCTGATTGCCGGTAAAGTCATAAAACCATTTTCTTTTTCCGCTGCGTATTTTGGCAGCCGGGCGTTGAAGCTCCTACGTGGTGGACGCGCTCGGACTGATTGCGGAGGGAGTGACTCATTCCCTCCGTGCTCGGTTACTGTACGAGCGCGGTAATGTGCTGAAATTATCGATCAGACGGAAGGACCTGACAACCCTGGCCTGCTCTGAAACAAAAAAGGAATCAATGGTAATTTTACCCACCGGACCACGTTCACACGAGCACCCACATTCTTCACATTAACAAGACAGGATCTTTACCCACCTGCTTTGCTTTACACACATTTGTACGCACACAGACATTTTACTCAATGTAGAGTAATACAGTAGAGCGTAAAATGATAAATAACATTTATATTAATCCACCGTCAGTAGATCACAATAATTATTTAAGCCATTTTGAAGTGTTCAGACTTTGGAAAACTACTTTAAAGGCCATTATTCAATTAGTTCGCCCGACAAAAGGTAGCTTTTAGCCTCACCACTTCTCCACTCACTTACTCCACCATCCAGTCCCCCCATAGTTATACCATGAGTCATTTTTTTTTAATAGTTTATGTGAAATGGAAATGTCCTTTGCAGTTATACTACGTGAAAGTTTGTTTCCCTCTTTCCGGTTTAATAGAATTGTTCCACGAATGCTCTAAATAAAATTGAAAACTTACTTTTTATATTTTTTCCTCCACAATATTGTAAACACAGATAAGGAGTTAATCCCTCTTTGAGTTTAACAGTCTATTCAATTTGCCATTTTTTTTTTTCCCATTTTCTCATGATTGCATTGTGTTTTACGATCGTCCGGCACAGTGGACAATGAGTGTGTTATCTTTTCAGTAGCTCAACATATCTCGGTCTAGCTAGTCGTTCCCTCGTGGGATAAGTTTTTCTCCATAATGTTTTCTTCGTCTTATGTCTGTTGAGTTTTTCTGGGAGTTATGCAGGTGACGATGCACAACAAGAACCACCCGTAGACGTGTTCACAAGCTAACATAGCAGATATACATGCGTGCATGTCCCTGCAGGAGATGTAGGTATATTGACACATGCTGAGCAACAACTCTATACCATGCAAGTATCATGCACGAGCCCATGCACATAAAGATTTTATCATGTGCAGGCAAACACTTGAGCGGTGGATACAGCCCGATAATTGGCAACAGGTGTCAATGGACTTATCTTATCTGGGAGTGTATTGGATTTCTGTCTTTGCCTTATTAAGACTGGGGATTAAAACCGAGTCAGATATCAAGGCTGAGACAGATGCTGTGATTGTGTCTGCCACTTAAAGCTGTACCCGCCACCCCACACCCCTTCTCCCCTTCCCTCTGAATGATTTTTCTCCAAGGGAGAAACAGTATTATTAAAAATCGGCCTTGCACATTCCAACAATGTCTACATTACATTGTTTACAACCAAAGATTTGACATCATTCTTCTTCAGATGGAAACCAGAATGATGGTGAGTGTCTGGCTGGTAGTGAAATGTGCACACTTAGTAAATTTTTGTTGCTTAAAGGAGAAGTGAAAGGTGAAAGCATCCTTCTGAAGACTTTTGTAATACACTGCATTAAAGCGGAGTTGAGAATTTACAAGGTTTTCTTGTGGAAAATACAGAAAAAAAATAAATGTCTTCAGAAAACCTGTGTTAAAATACACTCTGTGGCATTTGTTCTTGGCCTCCGTGTGTGCGTCTGTGTGCAGTTGTGTATTTGTATCCACGTGGCCCACGGCCACTGTTAATTTTTACCGTCCCAAATGTCATATGGTCACGAGACTGCAACGTGATAGGGCAACACCTCCGTTTCGCTCTAGTGTCAGAGGTGTGCACACACATTAAAAGATTTTTATTTATTTATTTTTTTTAAATCCAGATTGTTTCCTCACTGCACTATATAGCACATTTTTTTTCTATATATGTAACCTTTTATCTTTTATCGCATAACGAACATCCCCCTTGTGATGCTGACATCAAGACCTCTGAAGTTATATAATCTGCAGTGGAAGAAATGGTGTGGCCTGTGAAGTCTGCAGTAAGGGCTGGAGGCGAACAGGATTCATGTGGAAATAAGGTCAGTTACTCTAAGCGAGGAACTTGGGTTGAAAAAGACAAGTGGGTAAAATATGACTAGGTCCCTAATCTGACAGTAATTATATCAAACATTAACCTTATACGCTCCAGCTTCCCCCCGCAGTCCAAAGACATGCATGTGAGGTTAATTGCAGATTCTAAATTGTGCTTTGGGGTGCATGTGAGCGTGCATGGTTTTCCGTCTGGATGTGTTATCCCTGCGATGGACCAGTGAACTCTGTCCCTTGTGCACTGCGACCATCTGAAAGATAAGTGCTTTTGTACCTTATGTTCAGATAAGTAGTTTTGGGTATTATAAATTTAAGCCTTGATATACTTGTGAGTTTACTCGTTCTCCTCGTTTTTTGCAACATTGCTGAATATTTTTCCGATTCTGAGGTTGTAGACGAACCATAGCAGTAGCAAATTACAGGTAAACAAGTTGACTGACGCAGGTGTGCAACAGCACTCAGAGATGACATCATCCAAGTCAGAAGACATCATGATGATAACAGGTAACTCCGGACTCAACGGGGAATAACACTAGCGTATCATAACAAAATATTGGTGAAATGAACTAATTTCGCGGCAGATAATGCGTTATTTAGAGGCTGCGTTTGGGTGCCCCAGTCACTCCCACTATATGGATATACACGGATGTAAATATCTCCCGATTGACTACAAATGACACAAAAGTTATATGGGTGAGTAAACGACTGTATTTTATGCCAGAAATAAGGTCCAGGTTGTAAAAAAAAAAACAGTAGTTCCCCTTTAAATGGGCATTTTCACTTTTGGAGACTGCCTCAAGTGGTCATTTAAGGAAGTGCAGTTTTGGGTCGTTCTTTTTCAGCCTGGGAGTTTAAAATGCGCTAGTGACATGAGTGTAGTGTCAATCTACTCATTCAAGTGAAGAATAGGACTTCCAAAAATGTTGAACTATTCCTTTAACCGTGTGTAATTCAACTGCTGAACATGTAATCTCAGCATAATCCAGGAACCGCTAATCAAATACCAAAACATTCAGTGAAAGATTTTTATGTCTCAAATTCATTTATTCATTCATTCAGTTGATTGCACGAGCCAAAACCATCCAGCTTGTGCAATCAACTGAATGGCGGTAAACACTAGTTTAAATTAAACTCAATGGTGCAAGAAAAACAAAGACTAATAAAAATTCACTTTTCAGTCTTCGGCATTTGGGCGACGTTCTGCGAGCATAAGTGGTCAAACTCTGGCCTCACAACAGGGCACAATTACAGCCGTAAGCAGCAATCATCAGTTGATAACATGGTGCCGCTCATGTCACTCATTGTGATTAGGATTTGTCCTCCAGCTGTATTAGATTAACAAGTCCAATGTAAAGTGGCCTAAATAGCTTTTAATGCACACCATTCATAACGGAGAGGCAGAGGAACGGCTTCATTTTGCACACTTTTGTTGTTAAATGCTCACCGTAATGGAAATTTGGGCTGTCCGACGGCCACGCTGATGTGTAGAAAAAGGCACATTCGTTTAACACTCCGTAATTACCGCATAATAGCCCTCGGTGAACACACATCCATGCTGGGACTGAGGTTAATTCAGCCAATCGCAGTGAACCAAAGCACACTCATGCTTTCTCATGGGGATACTGACACAAATGATACAGGTTTTTTAAAGGGTGCGACACACGTCCACCATAATTTTGACATACTGCAGGCATTTCTGGAAACCTTGGGAAGACATTGTACTCAGAAACGTAGCCATAGATTATTGCTCTTGTGCTCCCATCACCTGCGTCACTACCCCGTCCTTAACACTAGAAAAAAAATAGCCGTTTCCTGAGTATTCTATTCATATTTTCGAACTCGTCAATAGCCAGAAAGCGGGTTTGACGTCACCCGCCCACAAAATGTACGCTGCAGAAAGTCGGCCTGGAGTGGCTTTGTTGAAAATTCCTGCAGAGATCTGCCAGGCCATTCAACAAAATGGCTCTGCTCGGTTGTAAGACTAGCCAATTGCATAGATTTGCACTTGGTTGTGTGTGCTAATTTTGCATTAAATCAAATACTTTCTCATGATTTCATATCCCTTCATTTCCTCTCCATAAGCGGCACTGCTGGCTTCTTCTCCTGCCTGAGCAATCAGAGAAGATGGGAGGTAGTGAGGCCTCTAAAGTTCTGATTTTACAGGAAATAAGTAAATATAAGTGAAAACTGTAGGGCTGTCACGTTTTATTGTTAATTTAATCAATTAGTTGATCAACCCCCTTGGTGAGCACTAATTGATAAACAGAACTTTCGCAATTAAGAAAGAATGAGGTCAGCTGACTACCTGAATATACTGAATGACCAGGTTATTCCATCAATGGATTTTTTTTCTTCCCTGATGGCACGGGCATATTCCAAGATGACAATGCCAGGATTCATTCATTCATTCATTCATTCATTCATTCAAATTGTCAAAGAGTGGCTCAGGGAGCATGAGACATCATTGTCACACATGGATTGGCCACCACAGAGTCCAGACCTTAACCCCATTGAGAATCTTTGGGATGTGCTGGAGAAGGCTTTGAGCAGTGGTCAGACTCTCCCATCATCAATACAAGATCTTGGTGAAAAATGAATGCAACACTGGATGGAAATAAATCTTGTGACATTGCGAAAGCTTATCGAAACAATGCCACAGTGAATGCGTGCTGTAATAAAACACAGCTATGTCAATCGTCTGAAAGAGTTGCTTACACTCCCTTTGAGTTTAATGGAAATATGTGTCGATTAGTTCTATAAGGTCTGTGCACGCATAAAGAAAGTGCCTGTAATTTGGAAATGCCCTTGAATGCAGCATCTCGGTGCTAGCCGTTAGCATCAGCTCTAGGGAGTCTTTGTTGGGTCCTTGTCTGAAGAACTTAACAAAGATGAGGAGGCAGCAGCAACTAACAATCCAAATACTAATGATCTTGTGTCTTTGTTTTAATCTGGAAAAAGTCGTTAGACCATGTATGTTGAGGTGCTCACGCGTATAGGCTGTGCTGGCGTGGTAGGTGCTTTCATTTATAGCGAGTGTTTAACTTACTATTTTTTCTGACGTGTTTGAATCCATGGGTGCCGCCAACTGCTTCTCCACGAAGTCAGGGTAGATGACAGGTTCAAACTGTTTGAGACGAGTTCCATTGCACTTTTTCCTGCAGGAGGTTGGAATACCTCAACTTCCGAGCTTCCAAATTGCACACAGCATATTGTATGAGACGTCTCGAAAGATGGACAGTTAAACGGGCTGAAAGAGAGGCTGCACTTAGGATAATTATCCCCTGTACTTAATTACCATGCAGCTGCTGCACACACGCAACCGCAATGTGGATGCGTTTAATTTAGCCAATGATATCAGCATCAACACTGGTGATTTCTTCTTAATGAGCCATTAGCATAAAGGACGTAAATGCCATACACAAAGACCCCTCTGTGTCACTTCAGTAATGACTCCTCCTTTTTCAGGTGAGACGCAGAAACGCAGAGCATGATGACTACTTACGCCCAATTTGCATACATCAGACTCCCGTGCTTCCACACTCTCGGGGGGATTTGAGTCGGTTACACCGCCGGCAACGTTTTTCCTCCTTACATCTATTGTGATGCCTTTGTTAGGAATGACTAATGGTAAGGTGGGATAAAAGTCACTGGCTTATTAAGTGACATTTTTCCCACTGTCTCTCTTCGGCAGGAAGGATTACACGTTGGATGACAAACACCACTACAGCACCGGAAGGCAGTAAAGACCTGAACTAGCTCTACCCACTTATCTCTAAATGCCCTACCACGGATCTGACCTTTTAAAAAACCTCTTCACAACCGGTACCAGATGTTACGAGCCATCATCTTGTTTCACACTCTAATCCCCGTCCTCTTTCGTGTCTTTATCATCAGTCCCATTTACTGTTCCCGATTATTTCTCACTCACTTCTTCCCTTCCCACTATTCTGTTTGTGTTTGTCTCTCCTTCGCAGAATTTATTTTGCACTCTCTCACTCTCTTTTCCATCCGAGCACTTCAAGCCCTCCTGTTCATTTAACCGACGTTCGATTGTCAGGTGAGGTGTTCAAGGCGGCCCAGTTCGACCTTATTTTTTCACTGTGAGGAGAAAATTGCGTCGTCTTGTCACTCCTTCCTTTGTCTCATCTTTGTTATCTTTGCTTCCCTGTAGACTCCCGTCTCTCTCTTTGTGTGTGTGTGTGTGTGTGTGCAGTCTTAAAAACTGTAATTTTGCTGTCATTTCACACGCAGGAGTATGCATTAGCTTGTCAGTCCAAAACAAACAGGTAACTTTGCACCACAGAGTTTTTGAACTTAAATCCAAGAGATTGCAGGGGTGAGGATGCAGTATCCAATCTACAAAATAGTTTAATTCAGGAATTGTTGATTTTTCAGCTCTATGGAAATGTCTTTTACTCAAGAGGTGCATTATACACATGGGAACTACAGTTTTTTACAACCTGGACCTTATTTCTGGCATAAAATACAAAATTTTGTGTAATTTGTATTCCTTCGGGAGATAATTAGATCAGCGTATATCCATGTAGTGGGAGTGACTGGGGCACCGAAACGCAGCCTCTAAATAACGCATTATCTGCCGCAAAACTCGTTCATTTCACCAGTATTTTGTTATCGTACGCTAATGCTATTCCCCGTTGAGTCCGGAGTTACCTGTTATCATCATCCGGGGTCTGTAGATTGACTTACAGACCCCGGATGATGTATTCTGACCTGGATGATGTCGTCTCTGAGCACCATGCGCAACCGTGGCGCTCGGCTTTTTTACCTGTAATTTGCTACTGCTATGTTCGTCCACAACCTCAGAATCGGAAAAATATTCAGCCATGTTGTAAAAAACTAGCAGAGATGATAACAGGTAACTCCGGACTCAATGGGGAATAGCATTAGTGTACGATTTTTGCGGCAGATAATGCGTTATTTAGAGGCTGTGTTTCGGTGCCCTAGTCACTCCCACTATATGGATATACACAGATCTAAATATCTGATGAAGGAATACGAATTACACAAAAGTTATATGGGTGAGTAAACGATTGTATTTTATGCCAGAAATAAGGTCCAGGTTGTAAAAAACAGTAGTTGCCCTTTAACAGAAAAGGTATACAAAATTAGAATTGAGCACCAATATGTGGAGTTTTATTATACTGGATACAAATGATATACAGATCATTACAGAATTTGACTTACAATATACACCGATCAGCCACAACATTAAAACCACTGACAGGAGAAGTAAATAACATTGAACGTCTTAATGGTCAATATATATAATGATAATACAGAGATCTATGACTTGGAAAACAGCAGAGAAAAACTTCTTTCCTTTGACTTACCCTTTTCCTGATCTCTTGACCCTCTCACCTGACCTCTGCAAACACATACACTGTGAGGTTATTATCCTGTGGCCATGAAAGCTCTCCCTCCTCCGCTTCCTTATCTCTTTTCACAATGTTCTTTCTTGCTAAGACCTGCAAACCTGACCTCGGATTCAACTGCTTGCTTGTATTTTCTCATGACAACTCCAAATATCCGACTTCCATTTCCTCACTCTTTCGTCCTTTCACTCCCTACCTCCTACTCTCATATTTTTTTCTTGCCCTTCCCACACTGCCTTTTCTCACGTGTCTTCGTATTTTATTTTTTTTATTTTTTTTTGTAGTTTCTGTATTCCCTGACCTCAGAATCTCACCTCGGCACGTCCGTCAAGGCCAGCCACCTCTGCACGCCCGTTTATCTAAACAAAACAACTTTGGGCGCAGCACGCAGGTGACAAAATGTTCTTTTTCCTCGTGGCTTTCAAAAAGCCTCTGCAATGCAGTAACAGATGCTTCACAGAGGAGTGAAGGTTACCGACAGCTGAAGCACAATCACGCATTCAGGCTGTTGCGTGTGCGTGCACGTGAGCGTGTTTGGAGGGAGGATTAAGAAAGTGACTAAGTGCCCAAAGTGTCGTATTCTGCTAAATGTTTGAAAAGCAGTAGAGCTCTCCCTTGATGCTGATTTTTGGAGACATTTTAAAAAGCACAACTTTTTTTTGTATTTGCGCTTTTCTTCCACACACTCACTTCACCTTGTTCTCATCAGTTCTGTCTTGTTTTTCTCTGATTGTTGCAAGTTTCAGTAGTTTCTTTCCCTTTTAATGCCTGCCTTTCTTTCCTATTTCAGATGGACTGTACAAAGTCCGCCGTTGGGCGTAGCTACACTAGCAATGTAGTTCACACTAGCAGCTCAGTGAAGTAAAACAGCCAAATGTGATGTGTTTTTTTGGCTCGTGAATAGAGAGTCAGCATTACAGTCTCCTTGCGTACACAAACTAGCCTGGAAGCCAGTCTGACTTCCCCTAGATTTCACCCGGAAATAATTTGTGTTTTGCTCGGTGTAGGCTGACGTGTTTTTGTAATCGATGTCAGGCTCCGGAGGGAAGCGGCTTCACCAGATTTCCTCCAGCTTCGGCACGGAGAGATCTGAGACAGAGAGAGAGAAAGATAGAGAGAGAGAGAGCGAGAGAGGGAGAAGGCCAAACAGGATTGTCTGGGTCCTGTTTAGGGGAGATAGATGATGAGAGATAGAAAGAGATAATGAGAGAAGCTGGAGAAAGCTCGTAGATACTGGGGGGGAAAAAAACTAAAAAATGGAAGCGCTGATAATGATACAGAGGACCCGAGATAAAGGGTAAGAAGAAAACGCAGCAGGGAAGAGAAGGACGGAGTCAGATGGGCAAAAGGGACAGAAAAAATGGGCCTGTGATTAATTAGAACTGATCCAAATCATTATCGAACATGTCTGCACTTTTTCTTTTAATCCTTTTAGATTTTTTTAAACAATCCAACATGCAAGCATCTACGCTCATGTAGATTTAATTGCCTTTTAACAAATAAGAGTCTTCCCGTGTCAAGAACATACTCTGGAAACCTTCTTTATGTATCTTTATTTCAGTCAATTTAACTTCCAGTGGCACACCAATTCCAGCGTCAAGTGTAGAACAGTAAAACCAGTCAAATGTCACAGAGAGGGTTGGAAGCAGGGACTCAGATTTAAATGCAGCGCTAAAGGGGTGAAGGTACAGTGGAGGTGAAATGGAGACAAATGACCGGAGCAATAACTCCCAAGGAAAGGACTCGGAGGGGAGCCGACAGGGGAATCAGAGGGAAAGCTCTTTAGTGACGGCTGGCGGACAGGTGGGGAACAGCAGAAAAGTCAGGAACGAACATTTTAGTTGTGATTTATTTCCAGGTTTTCCTGTTATTAGACGTGTGATAGCAGTTTTTGGCATCCAAAGCTACAATTTTATTTTCCAAGGAAGAAGATTTTCTGACTGAGGAGGCGAAAACATGTGCTACGTGTAGCAAACAGGCAGTTGTGGAATGTGAAAGCGAGGATCTGTTTGCGCGTGGTTGAAAATTTACACTGTTTTGTGCGTCGGCAAGTGTCGCGACCCGACGCCGCTTCCGTTCCACCGTCTGTGAAAACTGCCAGAGGAGCATAGAAATCATCCCGCAGAGGCTTTGACAGGTTCGGGCTGTGTTTGTGTGTGAGTTAACAGCCTGCAGCAAACATTTCGGATGAGGTAAATAATCTTTTTCTCTCACCCTCGGAATTTAAGTGCCATTATATCTTTTGAATTCTTGTCAACGCCACTTGTTGCTATGTTTTTCTTTTTTGTGCGTGTTGAGAACATCTGTTTACAGCAGTGCATACTTGCTTGTGTGTGCGTGCGCAGACCAAACGTGTGCGTCCGCTTGTCATCTTAAACTACACATTACGCTTGTAAAATACGTGTAATCTCCTCCCTGTTGTGAATATGATGGCGGTTTTGCTTTTTTTGTGCACCCACCACATCTTATTCTTTACACTGAAATGCGTATGTGTGTGGGTGTGTTCAGTCTGAGCTTGTGTGGCCTTGTTTACGCCTCACTTTGTGTGTCCTTCAGTGAAAGACTTCTTCTTCTTCTGTTAATGCGCGTGTGTTGTCACTCATTGTTTGCCCAATTCTGATGCGTTCGTGTCTTTCTTCACTCCCACATCATGCCCGATTCTACTTTTGTCTCTCCCGTGTCAAACTTACACAGTGATTTGTGTCTGTCACGAAGCAGTTTTTCTTCTTCTTCGTCCATCATCACAATCAAACACATTGCAAATGTGACCCTGTTCTTTGGAGCCGCGCGTTGACGTGTTTGCCGTCGACAACAATTGCCTCACTGTTGTGACATGTCTGACAGTCTGACTGAACGTGTGAGTGGTTTTCTGACTATTTGCCTGTCATCTGACTGGGTGACGGGTTCGTGGACGGCTGAATGACTGGCTAGTTTTCAGACAGCTTGACGGACTGATTGACGGACTTTGTTAACAGGGGGATTGACTTGATGTAGTCTTGTCAGACATGTGGACTCCACAGCCTGACCAGGTAGACAGGATAATGTTTACATCTCTCTTGCAATAAGGATTTCTACCCAAGCTGGTGAAAAAGTCCGAGCTATCTGATGAGGAGTGGGAAAAGCAAGGTCCAAAAAAACACATTACCGGAACCGATAATGGCTTAATCCGCCACCATATTAAAACCACCGACAAGATAAGTAAATATCATTGACCATCTTGTGACAATCCAATGTTCTGCTGGGAAACCACCACCTAGACCAGACCAGGCACCCCCACCCCATAGCAATGACACTCCTTGATGGCAGCAGCCATCCCCAACAGGGAACAGTACAAGGTGTTGACCATTGCCTCCAAAATCACTAGATCCCAAACTGATCAAGTATCTGTGGGATGATCCTCAGAGACCCCTCCCCTCAACCCATAGGACCCAAAGGCCCCCCATTAACAACATTCTGTTGCCAGACACCACAGGACACCCTCAGAAGGCCCATGTCTCTTCTCTGATGAGTCAGAACTGTTTTGAAGGTGCAAGGGAGACCTACACAATAAGGTGGTTGTAATGTTATGCCTGATCGGTGTATCTTGCAAGGCTTCAAGCTATGCAGCATGCTAACAATATACTGTAGCTACACTTACTCAGAAAGCAGTTTCATGTGTTACCTCTTTCCTTTAATGTGCTCTCCTATTGTCAGCAGGAATCAGCCCCTTCAGTTGTGTTATAACGGTTCTTGTTTTGGACAGATGGTTCCTCCAATCACCTGCTAAGTACCTTTTTTTGAAAGTACCTGCCCTCAGCCAAACAGTTTCCAAGGACTACTTTCCAGATGGACTAAACTGCTCTGCAGCTCTGTAGACTAGAAAACACCGTGTGCGAGGTTGAGCAAACCCACCTCGTGCCCTCAGATTTTGATTTAAAAGTTGCTAAGCCCCGGTTGCTGCACAGAAGTGCATCAAATCGGCTTTTCCCAAGTGAGCCGCGCCCATTTCAAATCGATGAGAAGAGCGCGGTGAAAGGCAGATTTACAGAGTTTATGTGTCAATCACAGAAAGAGAAATAGTTTTAACGTCTTGAAAGGCTTGTGTTTGGGCCGCATCTGCTGTTTGTGGCATGCGTGATCACCCGGGTCAAAGCAGAAAGAGTAATACCTTCACTTAAGCCAAAGAAAGCTAGCAATCAACTTCATCGTCTCCCCTCACCTCCACAGTCAAAGTCAAGCTGCTTCTCCCATCCTTTTATCCTCACCCCCTCCCTCTCATGCTCTGAAGCCCCGTCCTCTTGACTCTTTATACAATATTCCCTATGCCTTATTTATTTTTCACTCCACTCTCTCCTTTATTTAGCCGCTTGTAACCTTTATTCATTCAATCATCTGCTCTCCTTTTCTTTATTTATGTTTCCTCTCCACTCTCTGCAGTTCACATGCTTATTTTTTTTTTTTCAGGAGTCATCTTCTGCCTTTCCTATCACTCTCTTACACTCTTCACCAGTCTGTTGCTTTTAGCGGAGGACTGGGAGAGGCAGAGAAGGTCACTGTAGAGATAAGTGGCGCGTGCATCAGTCTGGCATCTTCCTCCCCACATCCCCCCCAGATTGGTTTCATCTTGCCCTCCATTCACACCGATGCATAATTCATCCCTCCCTCTCTCTTTGTCTTTAATTGTTGATTTTCACCGGCCTTTCTTCACCCTCGGCTTCTTTTTCGCTCCCTCTCTTTCCAACAGTTTTCTTTGTAAATCACTGTTTGTGATCTTTTTTTGGCTTCATCTTATCCCTTTAAGTTTTTCCTTTCCTTTGTGTGCCTTTATATTCCGCCTTTCTCTGCTGGAAGTTGTTCAGTTGCAGATAAAAACTTGTATTAACTACAGTTTTGATCTACTTTCACCCACAGGATGAGTTTTTAATTCTATTGCTTTAACCAAATATCTCCAAATGAATCCCACGGCCTCAGCTGGACTTTTCACTTTATAGCAAAAGCCAGAAAAATAGAAATACTTAGCAGTTGATTGGACGAACCATCAATCTATGACCGTCTAGCATGGGCTACACGTAACAACCTATGGAGCTTCAGTGTAGCTCCCAGCTATTATATATAGTTAGCATGTTGGTAGACCATTCGTTTTAAGGAAAATGGATTTGTTGTCACACCTAAAACACCCATACGTGACATAGCTAGCTCCTCTGCTGAGCAGCGACAATAGCTCGAAGCCTGTCAAGATGGACCATTGTGTGATTTAGTGATCTCAAGGTAATCCACCTGCCTGGCAATTTAAAATGCTTTTATGCTCACAAAATAAACGTGGTGATCAGATGGACTGTATATGACGATGGACAAACCATCTGTGACGTCAATCGTTCAGGATTCCTGGTTGAAACAAAGAACAAAAGCCATGTTCGATCCGGTTAGCACCGTTGAAAAAATTGTTCTTCTTCTATTGAATGAATTCTGTGTATTCAGCGCTAAACTGACACAATGAGCATGTCATCAGAGAATGGACATGGGCCTTCTGAGGGTGTCCTGTGGTGTCTGGCAACAGAACGTTGTTAGTGGTGGCCTCTGGGTCCTATGGGTTGAGAGGAGGTGTCTCTGTGGATCAGGCTTGTTCCAGTGCATCCCACAGATACTTGATCAGTTTGGGATCTAGTGAATTTGGAGGCCAGGTCAACACCTTGTGCAGTTTTTCATGTTTTTTGAGTTGTTCCTAAACCCTGGATGGCTGCTGCCATCAAGGAGTGTCATTGCTATGGGGTGGGGGTGCCTGGTGTGGTCTAGGTGGGTGCGACATGTCTAAGTAACATCCACATGAATGCCAGGTCCAATAGGTTCCCAGCAGAACATTGTATTGTCACAAGGTGGTCAGTGTTACTTACTTCTCCTGGCACTGGTTTTAATGAGTGTATACTGGGCATTTTAACATGGAGGTCTATGGGGATTGACTCACTTTTGGAGCCAGCCTCAAGTGGTCCCTCAAGGACCTGCAGTTTTTGTCTTCATCTCTCATAGTTACCGTGAGCATCTTTAAGTATGACAGTAAACTCTTGTCTTCTTCTTTATGTGGTCTGACCTCAGATTTATTCTCTGTCCTGACACCACCAAAACTCTCGTCCACTGCCAAACTCTGTTCATCAACAACGCTAATGTTTGGTTTTCTCATAAAAAAAATAAAAAAATAAATTAAAAAAAAGGGACACAAGCACTTTCTCATCTCTGGAAGCTGTAACTGTACGGTCTACACACACATTGCAACTATAAATGTTTCACCTCCTGAATTGGTTCTAACAAATGAGTGTAAATAAGGCCATTTGGGTGTAAGTGCGGTACTTCATCATTTTTCTGCCGCAACAATTATTGGACTCCTATTTTCTTTTTTTCGCTCGTTTCCACCCAGCGCAGAGCGGCTGGCTGCTTGAATTATGCATGTTTGTTTGCTGGTTTCATTACAGAAGCAGATGTCTCCGTTGGAATAATGGAGGATTTTAGAGTGTTATTATGTTCTCTCGCTCTCTCTCGTGCTCTCCGGTTGGAGAGATGATGAGCACTTTGGGCCTTTCGGCTCAGTATGAATGAAATCTTCAGACACCGCCGCATGTGTTGGATTGTGGTTCTCAAACGTGCCGAGCAGCAGTGAAGAGGTCACGGGTGGGTCTGCTAACGCGCTCCCACAATGAATCCAACTTTATTTCTGCGCCTTCAGTTCCTCGACCTTTTATCATCTGTGAGCTCTGAGCCATGATGTCGTTTCATCCCGACTTTAATATCTGCGTTGTTGTCCTCATTTCTCCAACAACACGATGAAGGCTGACACTCGGATGAAACACAATTACTGTACATCATGCAATCTGAATCCCACACACTATTTTCCTGGCAGCCACAGGCATTACACAAACAAACCACTTTCACACACAAATCACACAACTTCCCGTAGTTCAGACTATATTAGTCTTTGCATTGTCAAGTAGCTCATTTACATCCTAGTTTACGGCCCCTGCGGGTTTCTCCCACACCTCAAACTGATGCAATACAGCCTTTGTGACTATTTAAATCTTCAAACCTTGTAAAGCCTTCACCCAAGGACATCCGTGTGTGTGCCAGTGCAAATGAATAGCCTTTAGATAGAATGTACAAAAATCACTTCACGTCCCAAATGGCTCAAAGCAGAAATGTCCCTCTCAAGCGTGTCTGCTTCTCTTATCGCTGTCTGCACTTTGGAAATCCAGGGTTTCAACTCACTCGCTAAGTTGCCTCAGAGCTCGAGCGACCTTCTTGAACCTGACTCCTTCATCGTCATCATCACCACCCCCCTCAGGCCGAGCTCAAACCCGAAAAAACATATGTTGGAATTTTGCGTTACGGATTTACAGATCACGTTATCTTATCTAAAGGTGTAGATAAAAAATTAATAAACTTTGACACTGAGAATGAAAGCAAATTATATGCTTCAGTTGAAATCCTAAAAGTGTTCTGGCGTAAAAACTTATCTGCTTCGTTGTGTACTCGTTACAACCACAACTTACTATTTAGCACAAATAAAAACATCCTCTTTCCCGGCTGAAGTCCAGTCTCACGGGATTTATCATTCAAAATTGTCAAGTGATTCTTTATGAGACAGAGAACAACTTCGAAAAAGATCACAGTCAAGCCTACACCGCATATTTGAAAGTGTACTTTGACTCAAACCCGGATCTTTTCCTAAAGCCAGTTTTTGGTGCACCAAGCAAATCAAAATCCTGAGAAAAGAAAGGACCAATCACAAACATTACAGACGTTACGGGGGTAGACGATCAAACTAATTATATTGAACAATATTCTGCCATCAGCTGTACATGTGTTTGACGGAAAGTCCCTTAAGAATCACTGCAGGCCTTACAGTGGCAGCACATGTGTCTTTGATTGGTGCATGGTCTAAATCACTCTAATCAGGCACCTGAGAAAGTGTGGATAAAAGGCATGGCTGGAAGACAACTCCACTATCTTCAGCTGCAGAAGGCACTGTGTCTCACCCGAATTAGGTTAATAAAACCATGCACCAGCCAAAGACACTTGCATTCCCACTGCATGGCCAGTGGGGGTGCAGAGGGACGTATTATTTTTTATTACTCATTTGATCTCACAGGCAAAACCTAATTTCACATAAGTGCAGCTACTTGGGACACACTGAAAACCTGTTCATGTTAAGTTGAAACAAAGGCGGTGAAGCTGCAGTGTGAGAGCGGTGTTCAAAATGTATGCAAACTGTCCCTCGAAATGCACGGTCAGCAGTTAGAGGCTGACTGGCAGGAGACATTTTACCCAGCGGGACCTGGACGGGGTCAGCCCCTCCACCCCGTAGTCTTCCTTCGTGCTTGGGTCAGGGACTTCTCCTTCAGCTCCCTCAGTTGTTGGAGGCCACAGGACTCCCTGGAGGTCTGTAACGAGCTGTGGAGTCAGCACCGACTGCACACACCGACACACAGAGATGTGCATGCGTGCTGACACACAGCCATGTTTAAGGCATGAACAAACACATTATGCCTGACCACAAGACATGCACAAAGACGGCCTACTTAAGAAAACAGCATGCATGCATGTTTGTGTGCACAAGTGATGAGGAGCAGCTCTTTGGCAAACAAGGCCACGCTGAGCCTCCTGTTCTGTTAGCTTTTTTTTGATTCTACATATAAATACTCTCTTCTCTGCTTCTTTTTAGATAAGTGAAAATTTTGCAATGATTCAAAGAAAAAAAACAAAAACATCACCAATTTGCTGAAACTATGTACAGTAGTCATGCACATCCTGCCTTGATCCCTTTCCTTCTTTCTGTAACACAGTGACACCTGCTGACCTGATGAGGAACTACATACAGATGGTTTAAGGGAAAGAGGACATTCCCCCAGCAGTGTCCATGCAGTGTTTTGTCTTTGGGATGCACATGTTTCTGCCTCAGTGTGTTACTGGGCTTGAAGTGCACATGGATGCAGTGAGTGTTGAAAATCCTCCTGAGTTTCTCTGATACTCCAGTGTTCTTCTTTTGTTGTTGTCTTCCTCTCTGTCTCTTCTTGGAGTCCTTTTGTGTTCTAGACGAAACCCCCGGTTTGGATATTCACGTGCTGTTTCATGTGTTTCTGTTCCCTGTCCCTACCTTCTGTCCTTGTGTGTACAGTCTGCGCTCGATGCTGTCGTGCAGGGTTGTGACGACAACCTGCTTGTGTTCCAGAGGGTCAAATCAAATATTACACGTTGATCTCTGTGTGAGGGGTTTTCTTCGCACTTCAATGTCGAGGCTTCTGACTTCCTCAACATGCCTTACACGGTGTGAAAAGGCTGCCACTGCATTGATGTGTGGCATGAAAGCTTCCATCTCCTACGGTTTGATTTTCACCCAGGTGTCATCCATGTACCTAAACCAGTGGGCGGGGGTGTCTCCTGTAAAAGAGTTCAGGATTCTGCTTTCTACATCTTCCATACAGAGACTTGCCACTATAGGTGACAATATCAGACAGCCGTTTTAGGAATGCTGAGGCATAATCTGTCAGCTACTTATATCACAGTCACAGTACATAGACTGTATATAAATATGGACTACGTGTCGCCACTTCCTTGCATTGGCCAAACTGATGCTATTATCCCGGGGATACGGGCGGCACCATCTTGTGAATTTGGATCCGGAGTCTGCGCAGTACGGTCCGAGAGTGGAGCCACACGGAGCCACGATATCGATAACCCGCCCACACTTCTGCCAGACTCACTCGCATTTTTGTTTAATTAATAATGCGCTCTGCTCTACCTCCACCAGTTAAAAGGAAATGTTGGATTATACACTGTACTTATTTTTTAATTTGACAACTCTCACATTCTCATGGGACCGCTTTACGGAGCGGTTGGCATGGCAACTGGTAGTCGCCATTACGTCACATCCTGGTTCTATAGCGTCAAATAACTAACTGAAACAACTCTTATCCAAAAAACTGAGCATTGGGTTGTTAACAGACCCAAGTTATGGAAAGTTTCAAATGTGCACTACCCACAGATGCTCCAAATAAAACCCTGATTGGATGAGTGGTGAAAGGTCTTCAAGAAAACAGTTCTTTCCCCGTCTGCCTGAGCACACAGTCTCAGCTACGAGCGTTTAATTGAACCGTTAAAGAAACTGGGCTGTGCTCCTTCGGTGTTTTGGTGCTCCTGCAGGTGACAGAGCAGGCAGGGTGGAGAGATAAATGAAGAGCACCAGGTGTGTGTCTCTGTGACTTGCTGACCTGAGGTCCATGAAATGTCAACTCTGGAAAAACTTCAGTGGAGAGACATTATTGGAATTCACACAGGAATGGAATCAGGGGACGGCAGAGTGCAGGAAAAATAAAACCACAGACATAGACAGTTAGCATGCATATAGCCACACATATATCTGTTGACGTGGTTGCATGCACAGACAAAAAGTAATAATCAGTCCTTCAGTGAACTCTTTCTGTTGCAGCGCACTGGGCACACTTAAAAGGTATAGCTTGCAATGCAGATATTAGACAGAGCCAGAGCTTAACATGCACATGCAAGACTTAAACATTCATTCCTTCATTCATTCATTCATTCATCCATCCATCTTCTGTAACAAAGTTTTTTTTTAGTTTTTTTTTAAATTACAATTATTAATTGCTTTGTCACAGTAGCTCAGTAAAAAAAAAAAAAAAACTGAAAATTGATAGTAAAAATAAAAATAGGTGTGAGACAGTTAAAAAAAAAATTAAATAAAATAAAAAAATAAATATAAAAATAATGAAATAAATAAAATACAGTAACAAACCTAATAAAAAAAAAAAAAGGTGAGACAGTTAAAAAACAAAACAAAATTAAACTTAAAAAAACATTAAAAAAATATAAAAATAATGAAATAAATAAAATACAATAAAAAAAACTATACTTAAATAAAATAAAAAAATATATAAAAATAATGAAATAAATAAAATACCAAAAAAAAAAAAACACTCTTGAAAACCACTGGTAAAATTAAAAATAGGTGTGAGACAGTTTTTTTTTTTTTAAACTTAAATAAAATAAAAAATAAATATAAAAATAATAAAATACATAAAATACAAATTTTTTTTTTTTTTCAGAAATAAATAAAACTGTTTATGCAAATATGCAAACAGTATTTGCATATGTACAAATCTACAAGAAATAGAACTAGAAATATATGTAAATCTACACAACAATATGGATGGAAAAATATTTTGGATGTTTTTTAATTTTTATGTCCCTTCTAGGCCTCCGTACTATTCAGTTAATTGTGTGCAGACTAATGACAAAATGGGTGTAAAAAAAAAAAACTTTTACCCCAAGAATATAGTTCCATATCTCTCTCTCTTTACCCAGATGACAGTAATGCATGACTGATACAGTTGTTTAGCTGTATGTTAAAATTAACAATTAGCTACGACAGTGCACATAAAAAGTTCACCTGAAACGTAAGAGAAGTTATAACAATAATGGCTCTGGAAAACAAATCATCATCTGACTGAAAGAGGCTTTAAACATAATTAGACCACCTGAAAACCCTCGGAGAACAAAAGCTTGTCTCCTGCATTCACTTATACAACACTTAGCCACTCTCTATAACACACCACTTTCCATTGATTTGTACTCTGCTTTCAGTGCCATCCAGTGGCATCAGATGATTAAGCTCCTTAAAGCACTTCAGAGTTCTCGGCGGTTTCCTTTAGCGCACCTCAAGCAGCGACTGTTGATAACACACTGTCAGCCACCAAAGCCACCGTCATTACCAGGACTCTGCGCTCAGCCCATTTCTTTCTACTCTCAACACAACAGACTCTCAGAAGCCGTCAGCCGCACACCTCACCCTCCTGACACGCAGTAATGCCTGTCAGCGGTCGATCTCTTACCTCCGTGAAAGGTGTAATTTTCTTTTTTCAGGTCTGTATGGTTGGTCTTGTTGAAGCAGACTTTTTTAAAAGTTGACCATGCAAATGTCAACACATGTCAGTCAGGCAGACTTTGATAAACTTTATTGATCCACAAGGGAAATTGCTTGGTCACAGTAGCTTAGTTGCACATAAAAAAAAAAACACTCTTAAGAACACAAGTAAAAGAAAGATTCAGACTAAGGGAGTAGAGTCTACTTCTACTTTTTGACTCCATTCTGTTTGACATTAAATATAAAAGCGTACATCTATCAGTCACTCACTCCAAAGCATTCACCTGATTTCCACATTGAGCTGCAGCTTCAAGCTCCACAACTCCACCAAGTGGACCAGGAGGGTAATGTTGGTTATCCAGTTTCCTGCATCAAGGAAATTTCAGGGGAGAAATGCTGTTCACCATCTGTTTAGAGTGCACAGATACAAACTGCCAGGAGGCAAGGAGTGGCTGCTTTATTGTATAAGAGGTGATGGATGTGTTTCTGGCCTCAGCAAGAAGCAGACGAGTCCTTGTTAAAACACGTGCAGTTCAAATCTTTGAGTGAATAAGCCACAAGGTTTGACGCTGATAACTTCTTGTTGTATTTCTGTTCTGGCTAGGTAAAAATGTCAAGTCAGCACCGTCTGAAGACGGATTACGATCGGCTTTCGTGCATTCATCCGCTCTTGCCTTATCATTCAAAGAAGTCCGCGTGGCGGCGACGTCTCCCAGCGTGGCGGAGAAGTGGGACAGAACCTGTGAGCGTGTCATTCGTCTTCGCAGTGGGTTGCCAAGCTTGCAAGTTGCCTATAGTCTATTTCTGGCTGCATCTGCGGCCGGTCTAGCTGAGGAGCAGATCAACGCGGGATAGAAATGCACAGACAGGAGGCTCCGTCTATCCATCTGTCTGTCCATAAGTCTGTCCGTCTGTCTCTCCATCCATCTGTCTGTTTATCTATCAGTCATCTGTCTGACTGTGTCTCCATCTATCTATCTATCTATCTATCTATCTATCTATCTATCTATCTATCCTTGTGTTCCTTGTCTATGGTGTGGCTGTAAATGTGTCAGTTGATTATATATCAGGTCAAGGAGTCAACTGCTGCGTCTGGCCTCCCTGTGAGACCCATTCAACCACTTACGGCACATCAGGATCAGTAGCAGTGAGAACAGACAATTTACTGTAATTGCGTCTCTGAGAGGACCATTTCCTGCCAATCATATAGCAGAGTTAGCTTTAGCTAATGTAAACAATGGCTGTCCTGCAGCTCACTGCTGTGAGAGGGCGCTTCCTTCGCTTTTGGTGCAGTGTGTGTGTGTCTTGTTGAGTGTTGGGAGACTTTATACCTTCCTCCATGTCTACCTAATTTCTCCCTTCTTCTTTTTTTTATCCACGCACAAGAATCTCTATGAATGCATAATGAGATCTCCACCTAATGGAAGATTAATTACGTTCTCAGTCACTCTTTCCTCAAATCACAAAGGTAAGAGGCAGAATGGAGAAAGATGGAGAGTCCCAGAAAGAGTCATTCTGGGAGATAAATAGAAGAGGAAGATGTAAGGAGTGGGCTCAAAAGAAAACTGAAGGTAAGGTAAGGCCAAGAAGAAGAAAATACAGTCAAAGTACTAGATATAAGAATATAGTATATGCATTTCAATTCATTTATAGAATCAGTGATTTTTACAGCAGTTTAAAACAAAAGGTGGCCATATTTAAGTTTATTCCTTTACCTTACTATACTGAGAACTTTTTTAAATTTTGCCTGTGTTGGTGCTATTCCGTGCAAAACCACCAGATGGCAGCAAGTGCATCTGCGATTTTACCCTGACCACAGCTTTGCAGAAATCGTCTCCTCCTCTGTGATGTGCTGACACCTTGTGAAGTTAATACTCTTCATCATGAAGGGAGGGTGAAGGTTAAAGCGCCACAATGACTAAGCTCCCGGAACAAGAGGGAGTATGTAAGCGTGATAAAAACCTACATTATGAAATTGCAAGTAGAATTTACGATTGTGAGTAGAGTAGAAACATAAATATACGTTGCATGCTGGATATTTTTTTTTTCTTTCTCTTGCAATGTCAGTGAAATACTCAGCCCTCCTCTGGCCGTACTTTATGAAGACAATTTTTACAGTTTGATAATTGCAGCTGAAGGCTAACAGGCTAATAAAAAGTTCCACCCTTCTTCTGATTTATTTGGAAGAATAACTTTTGCAGACCAAACCACGGCGAGGCTGTGGTGTGAATAATTCATACGGGCGTGTAAGAATGAAAGTGTTTACTCTCTGGAACGTCTGAACTTCGATCAAATTGAATCAAACTGAACGCTTCCATAATTCATCAAGTGTCTTGCGCTCGTGGGCTCGTGTCTATGTCGGTTTTGTTTAGCATGTGCGAACATAAGTCGCGGGGTGCCTGTGCGCGTGTGTGTTTGTATAATTTATTCTGCACACAACCCACAGTGAAATCCATGAAATCTTCATGGCCCTGCACGTTCTTCCTTGAACAACTTCATGCCCTACTAAACTCAAGACTCTTCACTGCAAGCGTGAGCGTCCTGCTGTGCACTTGCTCCCTTATTTGTGTTCCATGTGTGCGCTGGCCTGCCGTGTGCCCTTTGATACCCCTCCGTGTCTGAGCCATTGAGCGCTTCCATGCATGACTACCTCTGCGAGAGAACCTCTCCTCTTTATCTCCACCCACACACGCCGACTTACAGGGTCTCCGCGGACCGCGTGCACAATAGACATGATAATTACATGTGAAGTGTTGCCCCGTGCCTTCCGGCTGATTAAAAACGGTACCACAAGTTGCTGTGGCGGCGTTCTCAAGGTCACGCACGCGGCGTGATGTGGAATATTGAACTTGCGAGGCCTGACAGACGCCGAGCGTTTACTGTGCGATTAGCTTTGTCTGCTGCTCAACAGACAAACAGAAGAATCTTAACGTTTAATTAAAACGTGCCCATGCATGACTCGTTGGACACGTGCAGTCTGCAGAGAAGATGCTAAAAATGAACGAGGAATCTTTTCCTCTCCTTCATCGACTGCCTTTGAGCAAATCACTCACATTTATTATTTTACTCCCTTTCGCCACAGGGATTATTAAACATCCACTGCATCCAAATTAACCGAGACATGTTGAACTTTTTTTTCTTTCAAGTCACGTCAAGGTCAGATGAAGATGCTGGCATGAGCGACTCAATCTTCTGCGCTCTCTCCCCCCCGGTGAAACTTCGCCGCGTGCGATGTGTGTGTGTAGAGTGTTGCGAAGGCGCTTGTGTTTGTGTGCTCCCCCTGACTGGAATTGGCTCCAGTCACCTATTTGATGTAGAAGGTCACCAGCTAGATGTCCACTGTGTGTGCCAAATCACGCTCCCCTCACTCTGCCTCTCCCACAATCGACATATGTTTTTCTTGGACACATGCACACACACACACGCGCGCACACAGAGGAATACAAAGGATGAAGCCTGACTGCAGGTGATGTGTAAAAAATCTGTGTGGAAGGTGCACGTGCACAAGCCTCCAAATTTCTAAATTTATTCCACGTTTGCAGAGTCTGAATGTGCGTTCTGACCCTTGCATTTTCCCACTAGGCCGCAGCATGCGGTGTCTCCAGCAGCGAGAGTGGGTCCATTTACAGTACTCAAAGCGCTTGAGAGGTAATATGCTCATTTCATTTAGTCCTGAGAGTCTCTTGAATTATTGACCGAGCCACTGGACATACTTACTCAAAGGTTGTGGGTGTGCGTGTGTTTAATCACAGCGGTCACATATCCCTGAATATGCTAGCCTCATTGGTCAGGCGTACGACCTCAGCCCTGTCACATTAACTATTTTGAGTTCATTTTTTCCGGTGGTGGAAGAGGTATTCAGGTATGCAGCAGTGTAAAAATACTTCCTCACAAGTAACGATCCTGGTTGAAAAAAACCTTTTTAGTACATACATGTCAGCAAGGATGATGTATTAAAGCACTGGTTTATTTTTAGCACATTAGCATCGTAGCTGCAGTAGGTGGAGCGAGTTTGAACTACTCTTATGTGCAGTTTTGTAAAAACAGACAGATAAATGTGATGCACAGATGTGTTTTCAGTTTGGGGATTTAGATATTGAAGATATTGAAACCTTTAGGGAAATGAAACCACGTGAAAGTGAAAAAATCACAGTTTAGTGGAGCCGTTATCAACTCAGTGACATCTGAAATGTGACCCAGACTACAGTAGGTGAAGAAGCTTGGGGGTTTGGTTGAATTTTGGGACTCAGTTTGACACTATACCCCCTCATCAGAGGCGGCCGGCTACAAGGCGATCAGTACTGAGCCTGCGTCCCGTGCCCGATTGTTCATGAGAGTCGCCTTGTTGCTATGTTGTGGACATCTCATGGAACTATGCATGGCAGGGGCGTCCTGTTCCTACCTTTTGCTCTGCTACTTGGGGGCCCGGCACCGGTCCTTCCGCTTCACCCAGAGCCACTGGCTGCTTCTCTGCCGCTTCTGGCCCCTGGCTCCCAGGTCTTTCAGCAGTTTGTCCGTTACTTTTGCCGAATTGTTTCAGCTGCTTGCTTGTTTGCAAACTCTCATTGTAATCTCTCTGTTTTCAGATTAGTTAATCTCCCGCAGAAGCATCTACCCCCCTCCGGGCAGGATTACCGCTGCCTGGATCACTGCTCTGTACGGTTGCAATACCGTTTGAAAGTCTTGTCATTGTCTATAAATTGCATTAAGGTACTGAGACACACAAACACATGCAAGAGGTCTCAGTAACCTTTACATTAATCTCTACAGTTCAAGTGTTTCCTTTCAGTTGTGCAACTTCCACATCTCACTTCTTTTAACCTCACTTTCAGAAAAAGTGATGCTTGCAGCCAGGCACAGACTCTGACAAATGCTTCTGTCAGAGTTGGATTTTCTTCGAGGCACGAAAGAGGAACTTTTTACAGGGGGAACTTTGCAGCTCCAAAACTATAAAACCATTAATAGTTAATATGATGTGTTGAATTTATTGCTTGGTCTGGAAATATTGGTTTAACATAAATAAGAATGTGCCCGCGGGGGAAATAAATGTATTTATGCAGCTTTTCTGTTGGACCGCAGATCACATGAAGACATCTCAGAGTTTTCCCTGAGAGTTTATGTTCTCACCAAAGCGCAAAAACACCCCCGATGACACTTTGGATCCCATTGAAATAAATCAGACTGCAGGGTGTAAATCAGACTGGAGTGTGTCTGCCTGAATGTTGATATCACAGCGTAAAAATTAAACGTGGGGTAATGTGTTTATTAGCACGTCTTGCCGGGCGTGGCAGTCTTGTCTGCCGGGGGGGCTCTAGCAGTATAGTCTGCTCCGGGGCTGCAGGATGCTCCATGATGGATGAGGAGTGACAGATCGGGGTTAGCCGCCAGGGGAGTCCATTTTCTTCCAGTGCACGGTCGTACACGAGGAAAAAAGGGAAGGAGGAGAGACACTGGACGCAGAGGAGAAAGAGACACAGAGAGAGGAGACCGATTTCCACCCCTCCTCTTTCACTCTCTCTCTCTCTCTCTCTCTCTCTCTACTCCCGTGCATCACAACCTAGTGGGCTTTACCCGGACTGCACCGCATTGACGCTGCTGCTGCTGCTGCTGCTGCCGACCCAACCCAAAGAACTAATACACCAGCATACACACACACACACGCACACACAAGGGGATCTGTTTCATGCCAATACCCGCTTGCTGGAAACTGGATGCTGTGCAGATTGCGTGCGTGGATATGCAACAAATACCTCTCACCCAGCCTGGAATCGGACACTGATTCGCTGTCCTGCTTGGTGATGTGAAGACTTTGAAAACGGGAGTGACGGAGAGAGGAATATTGCAGCTGCAGCGCAGAGAGTGCACAACTAGACACCGGGATATCTACCTCCAAGTTTGCAGGGCTCACGACACGAATGTGGCTGTATACTTGAAAGCCTGCGCTCTCCACTGCTCCACTGCGCTGCCTGCAACATGGGTGTTGACTGAAGGGAAGAGTGTCTCCGCGCCGCCACGGAGGTATGAGGATGCACTCGTGAGCACTGAAACTGCGCGCTCAATAATTCCTGGACCATGCAGATTTTGCCGCCTCGGACGTTGCTTGTGTTGCTGGCCCACACGCACGTATTGCTGTCTCTGAGAGATAATGGAGAAAGTAAAGAGGACAACAGCAGCAGCGCGCACTCTGGAAGGACTTTCCACGGGTCGCTCCGGGAGAGTCGTCAAAACAAAGCCCGGGACCGCGCGCTCTTGCCGGGGTACGCCACAGGTGCGTCCTCGGCGGAACTGCAAGCGCAGCGGGCAATTATCCGAGGGTTGCTTAACTCCACTCACCCCTGGAAGAGGGTAATTGGGGGAGAAATGAAGCGCATTGGACACAACAAGCGCGACTTCAATAGGACTGTGACACCCATGGAGGATCCCAACGCCGTCTCACATTGGGACCTGACACGCCACCATAATAAGAGGATAAAGTTGAATGGCGGTCTTAGTAGTACAGGGACGCCAGCAGGTGGACACTACAATGCGGATAAGCCCTCTTCAATGGGTCGGGGAGATGGAGGAGGGGGGCAAGAGGAGGGCGACAGGCACAAGAGAGGCACAAAAGACGAGCAGAAGAAAGCCTGGAAGAGGGGGAGAAACCGGCCGAACAAAAGCTCATTGGTTTTGGCTCAACCTCACGCGTCGCCGTGGGAACCCATCCCCAAGCCCGTGGCCCTCACCTCCACCGACCTGCCCTTTGACCTCTTCACCAGGCGGACCGAGTTCTTCACTTTCAGAGAGGAGAACCCGTGGGACGCCACGCCGATCACGCCCCCGAGCTCGCAGGACTTCGGGGACGAGATCAAGAACCCCTTTTACCCGGTGACCAGCGAGACTTATGGCGCGTACGCGATCACGTGCGTCTCCGGGGTCATTTTCCTGGTGGGGATAGCGGGAAACATCGCTATCCTGTGCATCGTGTGCCAGAACTACTACATGAAGAGCATCTCCAACTCTCTGCTGGCCAACCTGGCCGTGTGGGATTTTGTGCTCATCTTCTTCTGCCTGCCCATGGTGGTTTTCCACGAACTGACGAAGTCCTGGCTGCTGGGAGAATTCACCTGCAAAGTGGTTCCCTACGTGGAGGTAAATCTATCCTGTTCTTTCATTCATTCTACTCTGTATGGCTCGGGGACACTCATTTCATATTGCAGCAGGTTTGAAGCAATGCCTGTAGCACCTGTCTTCTGCAGAGATTGCAGCCTAAATCAGTGTCATGTACCGTGTCTAAATGCGATCACGCCTCTAAAGTGACAAAAGACACCACTGTCTGGACTCTTGGCTATGGCAGGAAGGTTTCACACTGCCCTTACATGCACATGGAGCCATGAGCAAGAGTTGAATTTCAGTTTTAAAGCCCAGCAGGCCAGAAAGCGCACAGCCTCAGATCCAGCATGTCACCCACTCAATAACAAGGCCACTCTGTTTGTCACTTGTACACCTGCTGCAACTGGAGAGAGTCTCACCTAGCCCTCGAGGCATCTGACGCACACACACACACACAATCAGACACCAGGATGTTTGACAATAACTCCCAATAACAACCCCGCTTCTCTTTCATTTTCATTGTACATACAGCTGGTAAAATATTAGCACGCAGACGCTCGGCCCCCTCGTCCTTCTTTCTCATTTGCATGCTAATGTTTTTGAGTAGAGGAGGTGATGCTAAACAGGCGGTTTAGACCATGTCGATACCCTCCCTTTGTGTGTGCTCACTGCAATTACACCAGGGTCAGGTAAATGTCTTTTGTGTAATGCAGGGGTTTCCAGCTTACAGGTCTTAAGTCATTGTCCCAACCTGTCTCAAGGAGGGACAAAGAGAAGAGAGAACTAGTGTGTTAAATACGTTTGAATTGTCAGCAAAGAACTTATCTCAGATTCCTAAGTAAGATATATATTTTACAGCAAGAAGTAATTATTTCAGCAAGTGAATTGTATGCTGTTGGCCTCATATTGTCTTCTTGAAGAGTTGCACTTGATTAGTTTCCGTTGTTAAATTCAAGGTGCTGAGTTATAATTCGAAAGAAAAAAATCCCACTGTATACAGGTGTCATGATCCGTTTCTACATCAGTGTTCAAGAGTTTGCCCTTGAACAAACCCCAAAGATTAGAGTCCACTGCCAGCTGCCACACACACTGATCAGGCATAACATTATGACCACCTTCCTAATATTGTGTAGGTCTCCCTTGTGCCTCTAAAAAACGGTTGTGGGACTCATCAGAGAATGGACATGGGCCTTCTGAGGGTGTCCTGTGGTGTCTGGAAACAGGATATTGTTAGTAGGGGCCTTTGGGTCCTATGGGTTGAGGGGAGGGGCCTCTGTGGATCATCCCACAGACACTTGATCAGTTTGAGATCTCGTGAATTTGGAGGCCAGGTGCTGTTCTTCATGTTTTTTGAGTTGTTCCTAAACCGTTTTTGTGTGTGTGCCTGTGTCAGGCTGCATCCTGCTGGGGATGGCTGCTGCTATCAAGGAGGGTCATTGCTATGGGGTGGGGGGTGCTTGGTCTGGTCTAGGTGGGTGGTACATGTCTAAGTAACATCCACATGAATGAATGCCAGGTCCAAAAGTTTCCCAGCAGAACACTGAATTGTCAGAAGATGGTCAATGTTATTTACTTCACCTGTCAGTGGTTTTAATGTTGTGGCTGATCGGCGTATGTTCTGCACCCGCATGAAAGGAAGTAACTCTTCACACCAGCAGGCGGCACTAGTCTTTCTTTGTCATTCAAAAGGGGGGAACTGGAGGAGCTACTATTGGCTGGAAGAGCTACCTCGGCTGAATCCTGCTGACAAAGACTAGGGCCACAGACGCTCACCGATAGCCCGACACATGCCACTGGCTGACTGTCGGACTGTTGTTTCACAGCCTTCAGGCTTATAAGTCCACCACCTAGCAAAGCCGTCTTCTGGTTGTTAGAAAAGTAGGTCTGTAACCTCTCAGTTGAAGAATCCCCCGGAAGAAATCTGGGGTCAGGGCCTAACAGCCGGCTCTTGCCCGCCTTATCGCTGAGTTAAAGTTTGAGTGGATATTCAGCGTTATTAATGCAAAGAACCCCCTGACAATTTCTTATGCATTCATTTATTTGACGCAGCCTATTATTGCAAATCAGTGCTAAGTAGAGATTATATTATGCATTGCACCCTTCTCGCCGATAGCATATATTACACAGTGTATGTGCTTCTATTAGTTATTGCACTGCTTTACAGAGTGTTGCAATCACCCCGTGGCTTCATATACTTTAATTACAGAGGGATCAGAGAGAAACAGAACCCCTACCTGTGTTATTGCATATGAGCGGCCATGGGATATTATTTAATAATCTGACTAACACACTTCCAGTGCATAGACCAGGTGGCTATTTTTAATACAGAGTATGTGTTTGTGAAGGAGTGGTACACACTTGTCTCTATATCGTTTCATGTGAAGCTGCAATTTATAGGGCATATCTAAGAGGCCATGTGCACAGGGTCCTGTCTGTGTCTATAGGGCCTTCAATGTGTGGGTGTGTGCGTGTGTGTGTGCGCGTAAAACAGGCCGTGAGTAATGCAGCCAGGGGCTCGCTCGCTCCCTCTCCCTCCCTGTGGAACACTCAGTCAAACACACACACACCCTATGGAGTGACTTCATTCTCCACTTAACCCAAATCCTTTCACAGGGGACATTAACATTTGAAATAAAGACTCAGTCACACGTGCATGCACACGGCATCAGGTGCGTACGCATAATCAAAAGATGGCATAGATAATGCATGCATGTCCTCCGAGTCGGAGGAGCCTCCCCTGCCGCTGCCTTCAGTAAGCCTCGTCTCGTTCAGTGTTTGCTGAAGTATAGAAGTTCCCAAACCACAAAGAGAACGCAGTTGTCGGTGTGAGATGTGAGCGAACGCAGCGGGAAAATCGTAATAATGCTGCACAAAAAAAAAGAAGAAGAAGAAGGGGCGCGAACGCCAGGCTGCATTATTCCAGACGTGCTCTAGTTTTGTACTGCTGTTAGCACAGACGACCCCTCTTGGCAGTGATGCACAGAGCAGCAAATTCAGGCAAAACTAATGGGCAGTGATTGCACCTGGCAGTTGATTGGGATACGGCTCGAAACTAGGCTAAAATAACAAGTAACTGGCACAGCAAGCGTTGTGAAAAGCCAGAGGGGGGAATTAATCACTTGTCAAGGTCTGTTCAAACTGTAAAAACGTCTTTAATGCTCATTAACTTAGTAAAAAAAAAAAAGATAGTTATGAATCTCCTGAAAAAGCCTTAAAGGATCCAACCCACAATAACTGTATATGTATCTTTTTCAAACCATTTCAAGTTATTACTTTTTAACTTTAACTTTATAATGACTTTATTGCTGTATAATGTTCTAGTGGAAAAGATATGCAAAATTTCGAAAAACAGTAATTAGATCTGTGTTTGTCTTGCAATTACTTCACATCTATTCACATGTGCAACAACCTAACGACCAGTCCTGTTAGTAGACAGACGTGACTACGCTCACACTTTTTTTTTTAAAACAACCTCATCCACAGCTAATTGGCAGTCATCATCGTCATGGGACGTAAATCTAGCAACTCCCCAAAGAGACATAGTCGTTAGTCTCATTAGTGTTATATTGGCAATTCCAGTAACAGTTCTGTATAGTTTCAACCATTATAGTCTGCGCTGATTGATAGTATATATGCATTTTTTTTTTTGATGATACTGCTTGTGTCGTTATTTGAACATTTTATCTCAATACATTTAAGTGTTCCCCCTTTTTTTGACAGTAATAAGCTCAGTTTCTAAGAATCTATATGGTCAATAGTGTCCTTTAGTTAGAACCTCATACATTTGGCCTCCTCTGTGCGCGCTGTACAATACCCTATAGTGAGAGACTGTGGGCTGCCTTTGCTATGGTACAGTGGGCTTCAGCATGCAGCGAGAAAGAGAGCGAGAGAGAATCGGTCTATTGAAGTAGAGGAGGGAAGAGGCTGAGGAAAGTGAGCGAGAGAACAGGGCTGAACATAACCGCAGAGGACCAGAGGTAGAGCGATATATAGCGTTTGGATAGGTGGTAATGGCAGGACATACATCAGCTTGACGCGCACACACACACACACTAAGACACAATTTCAAGTAGCTAAATCAGATTTTGGTTGCTCAGTCTGGCTGTGTTCAGGAATATAAGACTAATAGGCGGTTTAGGCTTAGCTACGGTGACAGGCCGTACCATACTCAGACCCTAGCGCCGTAGCCTGGCGTGCACCTCCTCAGAAATGTAACTACACGTATACGTAGCATATTTCAGCTTTAGCATTTCCGGCTGCTTCTCCATCTCCACAGTTTTTGAATTGATTGTTTCGGGTGAATAAAGATGGAACACGTAGAGGAAAGGTTAACCGAGGAGGCTGGGAGATACAAACATTTGTACGACTCGTCTTCGTCGAAAGTTTCAGTCGCCATTTTTGAATGTGAAACAGAAAGTAGAAAGTGAAGCAGGAAGTAGAAACCAAAATAAACCCGACTGGCAAAAAAGTTTAGGTGGTGCTTTTACAGAGTGAGACAGACTAAGTATAAATGGCTCACACTGGCTTAGGCTACGTGCTTAGGCTACGTGCGTAGGTTACAGCGTCTAGTCCCGCAGTACTTTAAATGAGCCTTAACCCTTTACAGATATCGCCTTGTATCAAGAAAGCAGAAGAAAATAGGTCATGTCTCTGACTGTATAGAGTTTTATGTCCTCATGCCCGTGTGTCTTTTTGTCCTAATATCTAGCTAACAATCTCGCCTCTAGACAAACACCAACACACAAAGTCAGTAGGGTGTGCTGATCCTCCAGATGGGTGGGATGGCCTTCTCTCTACTGATCACTGCCCTCGGCTGTTCTCCCTCTTTCACCCCGTTTCTCTCTCCCTCTCTCTCTCTCTCTCTCTCTCTGCATCAGCTATCTGTGATTAGAAACAGGCCTCAGGGGGAAGACACACACACACACACTTGCAGACAGTATGAAAGCATTCAGGCACACCCACAGACCCGATTGTCCCTATACACTGAACGCACTCATACAGTTACAGTGAAGGCTGTGGAGCAACACAAATTAAGTACACAAACACACTCTGGATCTCGTGCCCTCTTAATTCCCAGCCTATCTATTAGGCACGCCAATGATAGTTAATTGGTATATGTGTAAATTATTCAGGGTATGTAATTAGTAACTCTACATTATGCATGATGGTGAGTCCATTCAGTCAGCTCTTTGTCTGTGCATGAGTAGATGTTGTGTGATGGGGTCAGACAACAGCGTCAACAAAGACTGGGGTTGCAATTAACCAAATTGATAATTAGGCATGTAAATATGAAATATTCATCAGGTGCTGGTGAAGTGAGAAAGAACAGCATATCGGTTTTAGATCAACATGGAACAGGTCAGCTTTGGAGACAGCCCTGGAAGGGTAAAATAATGGGAGAGCTATTGTAGTTCGTATCCAGCACTTCAAGGCACGAATCAATGACCTGGAACGGGACTTTTCCAGCGTGGCACCAAACACTGAGAGAGGAATAAAATTTTTAATGTCCAGGGGAAATCTGCCACGGGTCAGGGTGTAATTTAATGGAGGAGAAATTTATTGTCTGGAAAAAAAACAGCCCGAGACACACTGTAAAAGGCTGAGGCAAGGAAGCAATCAAACAGAGCATTGTTATAAATCTAATTAAAGAAAAAAAGGTGCACTTATGGTACTTGTGAATTCTATGGATCTTTGTGCTTACACAAGAGGAGTATTGATTTCCTCGTCAGACTCAAGAAAGAAAATGTCAAAGTCTTTGAATTTAAAAATTAGAAAATAGAGGGAATTGGTATTCCATGAAAACCCAATCTACTAAGGACGTTTAGAAAATAATAGCTAAGTTTAAAGGTTTATTCTTGAACTTGAAACAGCTACTTTGACCATGGAATACTATTCAATCTGCTTAGAAAGGGTTGTGCATGCATATAAAGACTAGCGACGTGGCGACACTTCGCGGTGACGTGTATGAGGCGACGACCCCTAGGTGCGACTGATACGGTTGACTGAAATACGATGCGTGACTGCGGAGTTCCCTAAAAGTTTACCGCAAGGAAACACCGTCCACAACTTTGATTCCAGTCGCCAAATTCATTCCCGAGCTGATGGCGGGCTTGAAGCGTGGAGTTAACCCAGAAGAGCCAGCTCCGTCTGTACAACAGCGATATATTTATGTTCTACTCGTTTCACTTGGAAACGTTTGGAGTGGGAAACTTACAAGAGGGTTACCAAGGCAACCAGAGCCTGGAACATCTACTAGCAAGCAACTGTCCGCCGTAAAACGATGGACGCCGAGCGACTCGCTTTATTTGTGAACAGGACTTTGTGTCATTTGATAACAACTAAGCCATCTGCACGACAACTGAGTAACCCCATCCACAGAGGAAGGTCTCGAGATATGCTTTGGAACCATAGGAGGAGCAGGTGTCGAGAATGTTTTTGCTAATCCACAACAGAATTGATTTTCTAACAAAGAAATACGCATGCAGACGCACACATGCACTCACAAATGGGCCTGCGTTCTAACCGTCATCACTCCTCTGCCTCTCTCGGACATGCGGCTCGGCTGACGGATGGCCGCTGTCACAGGCGGGGTCTCTGGTTAGAGTTATGGTCTGCCGGAGCCCGCACTGGGTCACACACACTCAGCCTGGAAAGAGAACTGCAGCTGGAGTAACCCTTTGTGTCCCGGGCTGCACGTGTGTGGCTGCGTTTTGCGCGTTGTTGTGCTTCGACGCGAGCCTATTCATCACCTGATAACACCCATTACCCCTGACGTGTCTGCAGTCACAGGATGGCCGCACATGCTCCACCGGTCCTTGTTAAACCCCAATTAATAAGGCAAGGCTTCGTGCCACCATCTCACTAGACCTTTAATCGAGAGGTTAATGGGCTGTTATTAAAAACAGCATCAAGGGAGAACGTCTTTCTCACCTGCAGCGCCGACAGACTCCCCGAACTTGAGAAATGAAGGAATGCTCTACAGCTATACCAATATCACCTTATTTGGCTTATTTTAGATTAACGTACATACTGGAAGCTGCAGAAAAAAAGTTAAAAAGCAGAAGACATCTTGCTTACAGCTAATTCCTGGCACACAAAATCCCATGAAACCTCAGCGTGGCTCAATCTTCTAGTTGGTTTTTGAAAATATTAAACAAAGAGATATATAATGTGTTAATTTGTGAGATTTAATTGTGCTGGTAGATGGATTTTGTATTTGTTTCCAGTCTGAGTTGCTACATGAGGAGTATTAGTCTTCTCATATAACGCTAAACTAATTTCCCAAAATGTCGAACCAGTCCATTAAAGGGAATTTAGACGCACAGAAACCACAAAAAGCAGAAAGTCTATCCGGTGTGCTTTGGGTTTTCCAGATTATCGCATTACTGTTTTAAATAATAAGATTTCCTGCCCTGAAGCTAACAGGTCTGCTTTCATGCCTGCAGGTAAAGTGAACATGACAGGGTCAAGGCTGCCGTTTGAAAAGAAAAAAAAATAAAAAATGCCACATTAGCATAGTTAATCATACTGAAGATGTCGTAGTTGTTTATCTCATCTTGTCACTTTAGACCGCCTCTCAGGGTTGTGTTCACTTTCTTTTCCATTCTTCGTCACCCCCTCATTTGCATAACCCCCTTCCACAAACACGGCTTCATTCCCCCACCAGCCACGACTCTTTGACTCTCTCTCTCTCTCTCTCCTCTCCCCTCCAGTACAAAGCAATGCTTGTTCACCCTGCCCTTTCGCTCCGCCCTGACACGCTGATCAAAGCTGGGGTTTCCTGGTCCTCCATGACAGCCTTTAAAGCCATCACGGCCCTGTTGTTCAAACCATGAAATATTCACCAGGCGCAAGCACCTGTCCGTGCGCACTGAATGGGTATCTGTGTGAGCTAAAAGTGGGTCACGTATAGAGCTGATATGATGCTTCATTAACTATTAAAAAGAAGAAAAACTGCCTTGTTTTCAGGGGATGTAGGACCACTCCATACGGGTGTGCTGAATGTAATTCTGATTTGCAAGGCTTTCAAAAACACCTTGTTGTTTGACATTGGAACGCTTAATGTGCCGCAGCCTGATAGTGTGCAAACTGCAGGGTGCAAAGGGGCAATAGTGGATGGCAGGTTCAGTGAATCTTCTTTACAATGACAGGTGAGTCAGGGAAACGCTGTGTATTTGCTAGCAGCATGTGGCATTTGCGCCTTTTTTGTTTCATACTGGGTATGAGCAAACGCTGTCAAACTCCCACTTAAACTTAAGTGCCGTAGCAACTCCAGACTGATGATCATCTCGTCATAGAGAGTAAACAAAACACACTGTAATTAACTGTATCAAACAGGTCCCTTGTCCATCTTGCGGGTATTGTTCACAAGTGAAGTTAGAATGGATGGAGTTGTAAGGCAAAGCTTTCTGTTTACCAGTCGGTCTTCATTCCAACACTCACCTAGGGTCAAGGACTAAAAGAAGGGCATGGCAGATACAAGAAGCTGAAAGAAAGTTCCTCCATAGGGTGGCTTGGCTTAGCCTTAGAAATAGGGTAAGGAGCTTGAATGTCCGGGGCCACCTTGAAGAAGAGCTGCTGTTTCTTCATGTCAAAAGGTTGAGGTGGTTCAGGGTACCTTCTGGACGCCTTCCATTTGAGGCCTACTGGGCGCATCCAGCTGGGAGGAGACACAAGAATAGACCCAGAATTCGCTGGAGGGATAACATACCTCCAAAGCCTTGTGAACGCACTGAGATTCCTAACGAGGAATTAGAATGTGTTTACTAAGCTCAACCTGTTGTCTCTGCAACCCGTCTTTGGATTAGTGGATGGAAAAATGGATCGGTGGCACTGTAAAATAGCTGCCAAGATATTTTGATATCTGCCACAATCACCTCCAGATTTTGAATAAATCACCCATGGAGACATGCCTGAATAACATCTAACTCATTTATATGTACACGATCAGGCATTACATTATGACCACCTTCCTAATATTGCGTAGGTCTCCCTTGTGCGTCCAAAACAGTTGTGACTCATCAGAGAATGGACATGGGCCTTCTGAGGGTGTCCTGTGGTGTCTGGCAACAGAATTTTGTTAGTGGGGGCCTCTGGGTCCTGTGGGTTGAGGCGAGGGGCCTCTGTGGATCAGGCCTGTTCCAGTGCATCCCACAGATACTTGATCAGTTTGGGATCTAGAGAATTTGGAGGCCAGGTCAACACCTTGTGCTGTTTTTCATGTTTTTTGACTTATCATGCGTGTGCCTGTGTCAGGCTGCAGGCTGAGTGTCATTGCTAGGGGGTGGGGGTGTCTGGTCTGGTCTGGTCTAGGTGGGTGCCACATGTCTAAGTAATATCCACACAAATACCAGATCCCAAAAGTTTCCCAGCAGAACATTTTGTTGTCATAAGATGGTCAATGTTATTTACTTCTTCTGTCAGTGGTCACAATGTTATGCTTGATCGGTGTATCACCTAATTCTAAACAATAATTTTTTTCTGTTCTGGCTACATTTCAAGACAATACACTGCAAACACAGTTAGAATCTCACAGTGTGGCGTCGGGTTATAAACCATCCTGGTCCAAAAGCGCAGTCACATTGATCACAGTTACTGTTCAGAGCGCTAGAGCCTGTGGGTGGTTTGTCTATTCCACTTACTCCTCGCAGTTCCGTATCGTCGCCCTTCATTACCCTGGTTAGGACCTCCAAGTGCATCAGGGTCAGAGTGTGTGTGTGTGTGTCAGGCCTACATACAGTGAACCATGTGTGTGTACATCTATATCTGTCCAGGAAGTACGTGTTTACAGCTCTGAACCCATGGCTCACTGGGGCCATCTGGGAAGCAGGGCTGTTGTAATTAAATTTGATATGAAAGGAGGAGTGGAAGGGAAGAATAAAGAGGAGCAGAGGAGAGAGAAAAAAGAGGAGATAACCTGGAGTCAGAGAGAAGAAGGTGGGCAAAGTGAGATCAGATGGGGAAATGGGAGGGATCAGTGGAGGTTTGAGCAGATTTGGTGCTGGAAGGAATTGGTTCATGTCAGGGCAGGAAGGCACACACACACTCATAGACAACACACTCCAGCTGCAGAGTAACATTTTGTCGAGTGCCCACTCTGCCAGCACGACGCTTAGTCCGACAGATGCTGAGGAAATTTGTGCACACGCCGACAATTTGTAGACTTTTTATTTGGAGAATGTGAAGGCAGTGCCAGGTAATTAGCTGAAACATGGTTTTGAGAGGGGGATTAACAGGAAAAATGTTGAGGGAGTTTGTTAATTAGCAAGACTGTCATTGAACAGGAGGGTGAGAAAATAAATTTGAATGAGTGAAGGGAGTGATGACAGCTTTTAATCCGCCCTCTCACTCGCATCACACGCATTCAGGGATACTACACAGTGTTAATGGCAGCTTAGAGGCTTCCATTGTGCTTCTGCTGCTCCACGGTTTGTAAGTGCACCAGTGTCAGGTGAACCTAAAGGCCGGTACTTTTCTCAAATGTGTCTGGCTGTTAATGTATGTGGCAGTGGCAGACGTGAGCTGCTAGAAAGACATTTGTTTTTGAGTGTTTCTAAAGGATTTACTTGTTGGGCAGTCACTAATGCAGTCGTTTCTCTGATGCCTTACATCCTTCATTGAAACTTTAAATAAAATCATATTAGAATTAGAATTGCTCCAGACCAGCTCTATCTGTAGGCACTTTGTCTTCTGTAATTCATCCATTTGTGTGCTGATGGACAGAGTTTTAAGATATGAACAGCACTTGTGAGGCAACTTGATTCGATCAAGTAAAGCCTCTACAATCCATTAAGACTCATCCCTGTACATTTAATGCACTTAATGACTTCAACGACGTTATTCTTTATGATCGATGTTGATGTTAAGAACTTCTCTTTGCTCTCTGCTCAGGTGGCCTCCCTGGGGGTGACCACGTTCACCCTGTGCGCTCTGTGCATCGACCGCTTCCGCGCCGCGACCAATGTCCAGATGTACTACGAGATGATAGAGAACTGCACATCCACCACTGCCAAGCTAGCCGTCATCTGGATCGGCGCCCTCCTCCTGGCCCTCCCGGAGCTCCTCATTCGGCAGCTGGTGACCGAGGACACAGGGATCCCGGATGAGCCTCCAGTCGAGCGCTGCATTATCAGGATATCCACCTCGCTTCCTGACATGCTCTACGTCCTGGGTCTGACGTACGAGGGAGCTCGGCTGTGGTGGTGCTTTGGCTGCTACTTTTGCCTCCCGACCCTCTTCACCATCGGCTGCTCGTTGGTCACGGCGCGCAAGATCCGGCGAGCGGAGCAGGCCAGCGTGCGCAGCAACAAGAAGCAGATTCGGTTAGAGAGTCAGATGAACTGCACCGTTGTGGCGCTGGCGATCGTCTACGGCGCATGCGTGGTGCCCGAGAACATCTGCAACATAGTTTCTGCCTACATGGCCGCCGGTGTTCCCGAGCATACCATGTCCGTCCTCCATCTTCTCTCCCAGCTGCTGCTCTTCTGCCGGGCCGCCGTGACGCCAGCGCTGCTGCTTCTGCTGTGCCGCCCACTGGGCAGGGCCTTCCTGGACTGCTGCTGCTGCTGCTGCTGTAACCACGCTCCCTCCTCGGCCACGGCCAGCGACGATAACGAACACGAGTGCACCACCGAGCTGGAGCTGTCGCCGTTCAGCACCATCCGCAGGGAGCTGAGTAACTACACACCTGCTGGCTCCAACTGCTAAACTGACATCAGGGAAGGAGATTTCACTAGCCTGCTATCTGCCCGTGGCTAGTTTGTCTCAGATCCGGCTAGGAGAGATTTGCCTTACCCAGTCCTCTCGCATTTTTACATGGATGCATGAAGAAGGTCGACACTGAATAATCTTATTCAGCCAGTGGTCCTCAACTTACCAGTAACTGCATAACCGTTATTTTCCGGTACACCTAACAGAAAAATCTTCTTTTCACTCATGCCCTGGGGTGCTCTACAAACAGGGTCAGAACATATTTTTAGCAATCCTGCCCGAAACCCTTAAAACTTACAAACCTCCCTCCTGTAGGCCTTGTATGCCTCAATATCTTTTGGCAGTTGGGATGAACTCTTAACCTGTCGAATGCCTGGTTCCTCTCAAGAGATATGCTAAAAAAAAAAATTAACCTGATTCTAAAAAAGTAAAGGCCACAACATTTATTCTGTACAGTGACTGTACAGAACATTAGCGCAGTTGGTCAACAGTTTGTGACGATGAACCACCACTAATTACATTTATGTATGGGGGAGCTCTGTACTGTATAGCTTAAGGGACAAATGGTCAATCACGTTCCAAATGTATCACTGTCCAAATTATGGGGCCTAATCAATCCTAAAGTGCACCTTGTCTAATGACTCAGTTTTATCACCGAGCTAAACGTGTAGGCTCACACTGCCTATAGAGGTACACCACTAAGTTTACAGACTACATCGGCTGTAAATGTACAGCTTGTATAATGGTGCACATATGGGACCAAGGCTTACAATAATTAAACTAGCGCAGGGCATCTCGCTTGTAATATCAGTTTGTAAAAGGCAAACAAAGAGAGGAGACTGCATTGGAGAATCCAAATGTACACTTACACTGTATACTGAAAAACATCCAGTTGACTCAGATGTAACTGGGCTGGTCTCAGAGTACAACAAACACGGACACGAGTGGAATTACAAGGTTTGGAAAAGGGACGAATTGAAATCAAATTAGCGGCGAACGAAACGGAGTGAAATCGAATCAAACAATACAGATTAAATGGAATGGAGTGGGGAGTAATTGATCACAACACCGTGGAATATAACTGAAAAGGGACGGACTCAGCACGGACTGGACTGAGACAGGAGTATCTGCACTACACTGTTGTATCATGTTACGCCTTACACTTTGGGCTGTATATATACTGTACACTTTATTTGGTGCTCTTATTATGAATGCGCTGTAAACAACAAATCCATAGGTTCGACTTAGAATCACAAGGAATTGAGCTGCGTACTTTGTTTTGGGTCAAGAAGACTACAGATTACAGTTATATGCGAGTCTGGAAAACATGGACAACAGCAAGGTAAAAGATAACAACAAATCATTGAAGAGTTTCACTGAGCTGTTTTAGAAAATTCCCCTAAATCTTTAGATGTATAGAGTTGTTTGACAGAAGTATGGTGGCACTTTATTTTACAGTACAGTCATGGCTTCTGTTTATATGATCACTGATAAATATGGAAATGTTCATAATAACATTGTACAGTTCGGTAGATGCAATAATAAACTTTTATCCACATTTTATTTATATGTTGGTACAGAAATATAATTTCGGGTAGTCGGTTCTATTGTGCGACATTGACAGGCCAATAATTATCAATCATTTTCTTACTAATTAAACCATATTATTAACTTATTATTGATAACAGTGCCAATACTGCATAATCAAAGTGTAAATACTAGAGATCTGCTAGAGGATTGTAAATATACAAGGAATTATAGATTTGTACCAATAAACACTGAAATCATAATAGTAATTACACAGCAACTGTTTTATTTTTGTTATTTATTTACAGGTTATTTATTTACTATCTCTCTGAACTGTAAAACAAAGTGCTACAACTTGAAGGCAAGACCACGAATGACCACTTGCTAAACCTCTCCCCCGACCAGTGATTGTGCAGTCATACTTTTGCTACTGCAGCTAAGCACGGCAGTTTTGTCAAGCTTTGTGTTGATACTTGGTACTCAGCATTTAAACACAGCTGCGATTTAATAAAATAAAATAAAACAAATAAACAGCTCAGAAGTGCAAAATTGTTAGCATGTTCACCCAGCTAGTCTATTACCTACAGGTAAATGCTATGCTAATATTCGCCTTTTTTGGATATTTGATCTGGAAAGTTTACACAATGTCAAACATTGTTACTCAAGATGGTGTTAAGCCAAATGCAAGCCCTCGTGATGAAAACTTTTCTCTAATAGGAGTAAAAGTTAAAACTAGTAGGCTTTGCAAGCGAAGTAGCCAAGTAGGCTAATATTAGAAAATAAACTGTCGCAGATTTCCCTGAACATGTAGTTTTAGCTTCAGAATTTAAGCACGGCCATACTGTATTTAGCTCTTAAGTTCATATTTAAGACAGAGGACTATCATTTAAAATCGTCAGAAAACCTTAAAAATTCAGCTGAAGGGAGCATTTTCAACCAACTTGAGCTACTACCATTAGCTTTGTTAGCTATCTATAGGTGATATAGCCAGGTAGTGGCTAGCTAGAAATGGGATGCTTGTTTTTTTACTACCTCTGTCTGAAAGCAAGGACTCAAACTATTTTGATGGTAAGTCTGCCACCATTATCGCTGCAAACTGTATGTATGTGCCGTGTGATACTAAAAAACTTGACAGGTGTAGTGTCTGTCACTAATGAGGGCGGGGCTTAGCAAACAGTCAGTTTTACAGTGTAAAAAAACTCTTGACCTCAACAGAGAAAGGAAGTCCTGCCACTTCAGGTGGCCCATGTGACTTTATTTCAAAAAAGGACATTATATATTTTTAATTTTGCAACTCAAGAAAGTCGCAGTTTATTGAAAAGCTGTTCAAGTATAAAACTAAAAAATCTGACACCATCAAAACTTCCGCACTTCACAAGGTAGCCAGAGCCACTGAAGATCAAGATGAAGTGAAAGGTGCCAAGGTTATGGCACTCTAGGCTACATTGTGCGAGATTAGAGTGTAGTTGACTCACATAATTTTTTTTTTTTAAATTGACAAACCTCACATATTTAATAATGACTGTCATACATCATTTTTTTTCTGAAATAAGGTTGCACATTGTCCACCAGAAGGGATTTCCCCTCTCTATAACACTTTGCAGTTTCATTACTTGAGCTTTTAAGGAGAACCAATGAAATGTTTTTCACAGTGTAAATTTACAAGTGTATTGTACTGTAAATCTGTTTTCTTAATCCTACTAATCAGACCTGGGTCAAAACAAGTTGCAAATCATTAATTCACATCAGACCTCTACAAAAAAAAAATTGTGAAAAACAAAATTAACTGTGGGAGATGTTTTTGGTTAAGGTTAGAAGTTGCGGTGGCTTATGACTAAAAATCCTTTATTTTATTTTATTTTATTTTTTAAAACTTCCTTAGATTTCAATCTAAGATTAATAGTGGCGAACCTGGTTTTGACCCAGGTGTGATGTTCATCGGTATACTGTATATTGCGATGAATCTTTTGCATATGATTCTGCACTGCCAAACACCCTCTCTTCTGTCTGTCTCTTGTGCTCTTGTGGTAGTAGCACTATCTCTGGATGTCTCTCTCAGCATGGTGGTCAGTTTACATTTAGCCCCATCACTACAGGAGGAATATTACGTCTAGAGAACAGAAATCTGCTCCTTTTGGATCTAATGAACTCCAGTTTTATGAGTTCCTGGAGAACCTGGTGGGTGTGGCCTCTGGTTGGCGTTGCCTGTAGTTCAAGTTAATAGAGGATATGGGAAAGAGGTCTGCAACACAATGCCCTCTAGCCTGTTTTGACATCTCGTTTTATTACCAACACTATCAGCATATTGTGGGCAGATATGTAAACCTGTCCAGGGATCTTAGTTTTATAGCCTTGCACAGGCCCAGTTGAAAACTTGGGGAGGGCTTTTTATATGTAATTCATTCAGTGAGTTCAATTTTTCATTACCGCCTGCTTTCTGATGGGACCTCCGTGTAAACTGGCCTCTAAATCTGATTTTCTTTTTGCATATTTCTGGAAGTATAGCTCATAAATGGCTCAGTGTGTAGTAACGTGGTTGAATCTATTGATGAAGTGATTCTTGTAAATCAGTCAGTGAGACGTTTATTCTGAACTTTGTGAGTATCCTCTTCACTCTGAGCGAAATGTGTCTGTATTTGATACCTGAAAATGTAAGCACACAACCACTATTGTCTCTTAAGTCTAGTCACTGGTTTCTAAATAGCTTTTTATATAGCCAAAAAACTGTCCCTTTGTTTATCAAAGAACTTTATCTTGAAAACTGTATATTAAAATCCTAAATGTACCATTACTGTGGTGTTGATTTATTAGATGTATTAAGGTGACTGGATCGCCCTCTGGATTGGTTACAAGATCGCCTCTTTGCCAATGTCAGCCAGGAGTGGCTCCAACCCCTCCACAACCCCATTACATGATGAGAGTAAAGTTAAGAGCAGGTGGGCCATCATCTTTCATTGTTTCACGTCAATGAAACTCTGAATCCAAAGAACTCTTTCAGTCTAAACAAAGGAACAGTTAATCCACTCTCTTGTCTCTATGCCAACGAGTTGTTGCCATGGATATGACCATTGTTAAAGGGATACTGCAGTTTTTAAATATTGCTTTTCAATAAAGCTGAGAGACTTGGCAGATGAGACAGAAGAGCTGTTATCAATGCAGCAGAGGCTGATAGATTCTGAATATTCTTATACGTAAAGACCCAGAGACGCCTAATCTTACAGTTTAAAGGTACAGTGCAAAACTTTTGATTCCCCCTTGTGGCAGTGGAAGTAATTACAGTCCCTCAGTCCCATGCCCATCTCTGCTTCCTTCCTCTATCCTTCCTCTGAGTTTTTTTTAACTTTTGCAAGGATTTGCTGCATTCTTGTCAACCACCAAAGTCAGTAAATTTTTAGAATATCCAAAAAAGCGTTTAAAAAAGGCAACTGGACTTGTAGAGTTTTTTTGAGTGAGAAGACGTTTCACCACTCATACGAGTAGCTTCTTCCAAGTGGGATGAGCCCAGCTGCCTTTTTTGAAGGCTTTTTTGGATATACCTTGACCTGGATTACTGAGAAGCTTCACAGAGATAAATTCCCAGAACCATAGTTACATATGTAACTACCACATTTCTCTGCGATAGGCATCACCCTACTTATAGGCTACACGTAATTGTACATGTAAATTGTTACACGTAAAGTGCATTTCTTTAAAAACTTTAAACTCTTTTACAGTGTGAACTACACAGAGATTTGTCTGACACTGATTAGCTTAATCAGACTTGTGAATAAGTGGGCATGGGAAAACAAACAATCATTTATTTGTAAAACTCCCACAATATAACTTTAATAGCTGCTGCATTAAAAGTATTATTATATTTTCAGGGTCTCCTTGAGAACCGCTGTTTCATGTACACCATTCGTAACAATAATTATCAAAATAAAATTATTTGAGTGTGATGTTTAAAATTCACCAATATTCGGTATATGTAAGGATGGCAACAAAATGAACACAAAACAGGTGGTTGTAGTTGACGTTAGAAATTATCTTTGTCAATACACTTAAGTCACACTTAAGGACTGATGGACAATACAATAACAGGACAGTGTTGATGACCTGCTAACCCCTGTCATATCATCTCTGTCATAAATAAAAACAGTCTAGTGAGTTGTGATACATACAGATGTATGTATGGATGTGAGGAGATAGGATTATCTGCATAGCACATGAGAAAACTGGATACTGCAGGTGCATCAGTCTTCATACTTTTGCAACTTGCAACTAGAAACAATAGACAGTGATACCACAGCATTTTTAAGTATGGGATAAAATATGTGATACAGAATGTGCCAATTCTGCAGTGTACAAAAAAAAAGGTACGCACAATGCAATAAGTGCACAATCTAAACTGCGGAAATGAAAGTAAGTTTTCTTGAAATATGATATAAACACTGTAAAACCTGTTTCTCTTTGGGAATAAGTCTTGGAGCATGTTTCCGTGTCCTAATTTTCTTAAGATCCTTCTACTACAGCCATGCTATAGAAAAAAGTGTCTTCATTTTTCTTCGTGTAACAAGGGACTGTTTAAAATATTCATCAGTGATGTATCACTGCGCTCTGTTCTCCCAACACATCCTACACACCCTCTCTCGCACGCTCTCTCCTCTCCTTCGCCTTTCCTTTGTCTGTTGCATCCAAAGTGTTATACAACGATGACGATAGCAGCCGACGTCCTGGGTCTGTGTTTGCGATAAGAACAGAACTGTTTATGCCTCCTGTAACAGAATTAGCTGTCGCGTCGGAACACTGTGCAGATGCCAGAAAGCTCCCTCAAACCACCAAAGATGTCTTGCTCAGTCCCCCAGAGGACAGAGCTCACTCCCACTGCTGTGAGGAGGTGGTGGCCTCTTTCATTTTCCCTTTTAATGTTACACAGTCTCACGTTGAGGCAGAAAGTGAGGCCTTGAGAGATGTAGGAAAGGTGAGAGAGAGGGAAGCAGGAAGGGAGGGAGGGAGAGGAGAGAGGTGTCTTAGACGATGTCTCTAAAAACAGCATTTGTGCTGTGACTCCTTGAACTGACATTCAAAAGCAAGAGAGCAGAGAAAAGCATCACTTACCCATACAAATCTGATTGGAATAAATTATTCTCTCGGTGCACCCACAAATTATTAAAATGACTCAAGCACTTTTGCGTTACTTTAGGGAGCATTTGTTTCTAGTCTATCTTTTTTTGTGAAATCAACTCCTTATTTTGCAATTTGAATCAAATTCACCAACAATCTGTAATTTATCTTAAAAGGCAGAACATGTGAGGGCCCAATTACTAACTATCTGATGAAAAATGGAGAATTGTTCACTTTGAAATGTGCCACAATTCAGGCTTTTATGTGTTATCTCTCCATCTCTGTCTACTGTCTCCCTGCTGTCATAGTAGAAGCTGCATGTGTATATGTGCGTGTGTGTGTGGTACGGAGGATCTCGTCCCAGAAAAGCTGACAGGCGATGTGCCACTCATCTCTGTAATTTCCCCAAAACAGTTGGCCTCCTGCCAGTGCGCTTGCTCTCGCTCAATCAGCCTCAATCAGCGACATACTTGCTACAGTGTGTGCTGTGAGTGGGTGTGGGCATGAGCGGGTGTCTGGCTGTTTATCCGTCCTTTCCTCGTTTCATTTTTGAGATAGTCTTCAAACGCCACTCCCCCCCCCCCCCCCCCCCCCCCCCCCCCTCAATTTCTTTTGTGGCGACGTCTTTTCGCGATCAAACACCAACAAGTTCTGGTGCAGTTTTTAATCTCCTTCATTGTGCTTCTTCTATTTTGGGCTCCGGAGGACCAGTTCTAGGTCTTGATTATACAACAGTGTGCAGCAATATAGTCGCATTGTTCACGCTGATGGAACAGCTGTGCGACACCCGACTTGAGTTGACGCGAGTTTTCTTTTGTCATGGTGTGTTATTTTACCAGTATACACAGATCAGGAACAGGCATAACATTATGACCACCTTCCTAATATTTTGTAGGTCTCCCTTGTGCCTCCAAAACAGTTGTGACTCATCAGAGAATGGACATGGTCCTTCTGAGGGTGTCCTGTGGTGGGGGGCTTTTGGGTTGAGGGGAGGGGCCTCTGTGAATCATCCCACAGATACTTGATTGGTTTGGGATACAGTGAATTTGGAGGCCATGTCAACACCTTGTGCTGTTCTTCATGTTTTTTTAGTTGTTCCTAAACCGTTTTTGTGTGTGTGCCTGTGTCAGGCTGCATCTCTCTGGGGATGTCTGCTGCCATCAAGGACAGTTAGACCAGAACAGTCAGTGCCTGGTCTGGTTTGTCAGTGCCAGTCAGTGCCTGGTCTGGTCTTGGTGGGTGCTACATGTCTAAGTAACATCCACATGAATGCCAGGTCCAAAGGTTTCCCAGCAGAACACTGAATTTTCACAAGATGGTCAATGTTATTCACTTCTCCTGTCAGTGGTCATAATGTTGTGGCTGACATTCTCACAGCAAAATGAATCCATGACATGAGTCAAGAGATTAAATTTCAGTATGACAGAATTTAAATACCGTCAGGGACCGTGTCACTAGCCTTTTCTTCCAGTAAGAGACAAGCTCCGTTTACTTGGGCGTGGGTGACATCAGACGCCATCTGATATGATGACCAACTTATAGGACTGTCAATTCATCAGAATGTGCTGAGATGTATATGTTGAACTTACTGGTGCAGATGCAGTCATTACTTGATCTTGTCTGCAACTTAGCTAGCAGAATAAATCTCATTTTTATAAAGTCAAAGTAAGCAGTACAAATTTGAAATAAAATGTCATTGTGTTAAAATGGAACACACTCTTCCTGGTGCTAAGGGAATGTGGATGGAGAAAAGGTGGCGACCAGTGTTTCTGACAAGATGTGTGCATCTATCCTGGTTTCTTCGTGCAGTATTAGTATTTTTAGTCACGCAATCAGAATCAGAATCTCATTGAAATTCCAATGGATGTAAGAAGAGACTATTTTGAGAGCGCCGTTCAGCGATTCTTCTTCTTCTTGCTGCAGGTCTTGGTGTTTCATCAGACATCCTCCCACCTTGCTGTTTTTCCAAGTGCAACCGGGCATTCATTACAAACAGAAAGTTCCAGCCAAGCAATCTGGATGGGCTAAATTTTCTTTTTTAAGGCTGTGCTTTTTTTGAATGGTTGCTATAGCAACTCAGGAGGTAAGTTACTATCTTTTCCTATTGCCCCTTTTCTGTTTTGTTAAAAAGACTGGCGGGATTCAGAGGCGGGATGTGAATCACCATAATGCTAGTTCTTACAAGGATACAACTTAGTTCTTAATGTGTTGTTTAAGTTATGTGGCGTTACAGGATTAATCTAACAATGGTTAGTAAAAATATCAATAATATCACCAACTCAACCAAGCTCTGATAAACATAAAAATAATAAAACAGCAACTAGCTGGTAAACGTACTGGCACACCGCTAAGACGAGTGAGCTTTTTCCCAGTGAATGTGGTGGAGACCAAAAAAGAGCTAAAACTCAAATTAATGCTAATGTTGAAAATATGTGCTTATCTTATCTTGAGTTAATAATGTTTCAATTGGGGGTGGGACTCGATTAAAAAAAAAAAAATCTAATTAATTAGAGGCTTTGTAATTAATTAATCTCGATTAATCGCATTTTAATCGCATAACAATATTTGTTTGTGGGTTTTTTTAGTTTGTGCAATTTTAAGCACTTTAAGTACTTTTTCAAAACAGTACTGACTTTAAATGGTTAAAAAAAAAAAAAAAAAGTTTGGGCTGCCGACACGTCTTGTCCGTACCGGGACTGCAAGCGTTAACAGCTCCGGCGGTTTCTGTGCTCACTGCAACATGCTTTGCATTTAGATGTCTCCGTAGGGTTGAAGTGCTTCGGTGGTAGGCAAACTCTTTTTTTCTTTTTCTTTTTGCACAGTTTGCACAAAACTTTTATCTGGGCTTCCATCAGGTAGTTTTTTTTTTTTTTTTAATAAAATTTGCCTTCCATCAGTCCTATCAACGTGCTTTCATCTGATTCCTCCATTTTAATAGCCGTTAGCCGAGCTCTGACATGTGCATCAGTGTAATCGGTGTACCAGGAAATCGTGCACTGACAAAAGTTCCACGTTGTTTGGAATGCAAACTGCGATTAAATGCGTTAATTTTTTTGTAATTAATTAATCGGAATTAACACGTTAAAGTCCTACCCCTAGTTTCTTTATAGTTAATTCTATATATGTATTATATTATAGAATTAAAGGCACAAATCACATGTTAGCTGCACGTTTACATTCAATCACAGGCAGAGAGCAATGTGATGACACAGGGTAAATCAAACAGTAGCAGGTAGACATGTGTTTGCCTTTGTATGTGCGCACACACACACACACCAACAACAACACAAGAACTGGAGCTTTAAACTACTATTTGCCTTGAAGATAGCTTTGTGTTGCAAACTTATTAAGTCTGTCCATTGGGCTCAATAATAACTATCCTCTCAATTTGCCTCTCATCCTCCCTTCCTATACCTTTCCGTCTCCAGCCTTCCCTGTCTCATCTTCTCTGAGCCCCATCCTGCCCTCTCATACATTTTAATGGCAGCAGTTTGATCCGGCTGGTCAAAAAAAACATTCAAATGTGACTGCTGCTGTTGAATAAATACATAATTTAGCAACACAAGTGAACTGCTGTTCAGCGTTGTGGAAAAGACAAGATAAATATTTCACTTTTTGAAGAGTGGGTAGGATGAGATTTAGTGAGACGAGATGCTGAGCTGTGTGTGTGGCTGTAACTGTAATTTAGGAAGTGTTTCCGGGAGAGTCGTTGCAGGATGGTAGTCAATTTAAATGCAATTGGCAGATACTGTTAGATGACTGGTCTTCACAGGCCTCATGCATACAAATCTCCCAAGCAGACACGAGAACATTGCTTTGAAAAATATAAACACTGAGCATATGATGGAGGAAATTACACCGTTAATTTAGTTACTGCAAAAGCAACATGTCTAAAAATTCAGATCGTACAGAGGAACAGAAGTACAGTAGGTTAGCGTGACCCTGATGGCAGGGTAGCCCAGATGTCCTTCGTCCCTCCCTTCCTCTTGGGGGAGTCCAAGGTATCCCCAGGCCAGATGCTGACATATAATATAATTCCTAAAAGGTGTTCTGGTTTTGCCCTGACTACGTGCCTTGAATACTTCCATGGAGAAGTGTTCAGAGGCATCACGGTGAGATACACAAACCGCATTAACCGGCTCTATTCAAAGCAAAAGTGCAGTTGTTCTACTATATCCAGATTTATGATAAAATTAATATTAATATCTGTCAAGTGATCCGTATTGGGAAGAGATACGAGGCGAGGCAGCGACGAGTGGTTGAGCGTGTGCAATTAGCATGTGACTGTTGCTATCTCCATGTTTGTCATGTAATGTCTATTAGACACTTTTATTATTATTTTTTTTTTTTTACTATTATGTCCTTACTTTCTGTCTGGGTAGAGTATATCATATATGTGTATTACGTAGCTATTTAATCTTGCTGATCTGACATAAAACCACACTGAAAAGCACAAGGTGGGCACTATGCCAGCTAAAATATCTTAAAGTCAGCTAGTTGCAGCAGTCCATTTATCTTTATCTGTCTATCTTTATCTATCTACCAAGCAGTCAATGTGCAAGCTACCAACTGAATGGTGAATTTAAGCTACTATTAAGTTCATATATTGTAAATCTCACGCTGAAAGAGTCGGTGTGTCAGCTAAGAACCTGACTGCACGTCACTGCTGGTGATGTATGCAATTCCACAATACCATGTATTCATATCCACCTCAGGCCGTGTATTGATTGTGGTAATCAATTTTTCCCACCAGCTTGGCTGTGACAAGGTCAGTATTTCCAACTGTTCTTCTGGTACTTGTATTCAGTGCTAATTATGCAAATATTAGCATGCTAACATGCTAAGCTAATATGTATGATGGGGTAATTATTACTTTCTGAGCATCAGCACGATACAGTTAATACTGTGGACACGTTGGACATATCCCAGAGCTGCTCGTTGAGGAATTGACCATAGCTTGAGTAAAAATGTGCCTCCCAATAATCCACTATCGCACTCGCACATTCATCTCAAATGACAATTTACCTGGAATGTTCTGCTCTCCATTTCATTTGTTAATAACTTGCACACTTGCAAAACTAGTTTTTCTTGCAGGTGAGAGAGACACGGAGAAGAAACGCAAGGTATGGGATCAGTATTGGGTTTATGAGAGCAGCTGTGCTGATGAAAGAGAAAACATACTCTGCATAATTGCCTCCTTTTCTGAAAAGGCACAAAATCTCACGTTGCCAAGTGAAAAACATTATTTCTCACGCTTGCACATTACGTACATTTCATGCAAAGCGTTTAAGATGCCTCGAAGCCCGTCACTCTTTAGCGTGCGGTGCAGCAACACCCTTACACAGATGATCGCGCACAAGAACAGATTAGAGCACACACACACACAGACGCACACACAGCGGCTGATAATGTTTATGTATGGGACAGAACCCGTCAAGATGTGACTCAGTGGGTCGAAGCCTCGTCTCCTACCCATTTCCAGTCTCTGTCAGTTAGATGTAAGTTAACATGGGTGAGAGGGAGGGCATGCTGCATCGCTCTCCTTACTGTGACTTTTGATTATCTTCTTTGTTCGGCTGAACACATTCTTCCTGTTCCTTTCCGAACTGAAAAGGAAACACATCAAGCAGCTAAACTAGACCCTTTACTTTAGCTGTATTATTAACATCTAAATGGCTGTAATATAACACATCTACGTTTCTTTGAAAGGGGGAAGTGTTTAAAGATTATTTAAGATCTTTTATAACGTATTTTAACCTTGCCCCATTATTGGATTTTGTCTTAAAGCTGCTGTAGCAATGAATAGATTCAGAACGAAAATGTAGAACAGAAGGTTCTGCTGCAGCCGTTAATATAAAATACTATAAGGGTCATTATCACTGTTCTTTTGTGTGCACGTCCACCTACATTTTCCAGGGCACCTGATTACTCTTGTTGCTATGGGTACCATTCAATGCTAACTGCCTCATCTCATGGCAATTAAGGATGGATTCACCTGGATTCAAAGCATCCAAAATCACCATCTTCTGTGTCGTTGCATGGGTATACATCGAGTATATAACATTAAAATATCCAATGTGAAGGTTCGGTTAGGCTTCTTTCCATAAGGGATGGATAAATCACTTACAGAATCCTGAATCCTGAACAAACTATGGGAAGACTCTGTAGCGCCAAATATGGCATATCCTGCCCCGCCCCCGAAAGACCAATCATCGACAGGAAACGAGAAACATCAAGAAAATTGCCGTTGTTGCACTGATGCATGGCCACAGCTGAAGTTCACGACCCTTTGAACTATATCCATGAGCTACTGTCATTCATTTGTTCAGATGCTCTGGTTGGATGAGACAGGACATGTCATGGATTGATAAATTTGGTGCAACGAGATCTTGCCGAGCGACTTATTTTCGTTGCAAAGTCACAGAAGTTTAAAAGTTTTGTTGAATAACAATTTATTCATTCATCTTCTGTGACCGCTTGTTCCTGTGAAGGGTCGCGGGGTCCTGGAGCCTTTCCCAGCTGTCACTGGGCGAGAGGCGGGGTACACCCTGGACAGGTCGCCAGTCTATCGCAGGGCTAATTTACAAGTAAATGCTGTGTGAAAAATAAGCTATAAATGTAGTGTAATATATAATTTATATATTAAAATGTGATATTCAGGGCAGAAGACAAAGTCGAAGATACACACAGGTCATACTTGATCACTGAGCACTACAGCCTAGTTTAAAAAAGCATTTAACATTGTTGTTTCTTTCAGTGTACCCAGCGAAGGTTACAGTGAAATAAATAAAGCACTACAAGGGAAAGACAGGGTGCAGGGACCATTTGTACCATTTGTATTGCAACTAAACAATCTGAAAACACAATTAACTGTGTTGGTAATATTTTCTCTTTTCATTAAAATGTCTTCAGTGGATTCCAGGACACTTTGCTAGTGAGAGTGTCACATTCCTCTTCCACTGCAAAAACCTGTTTCTTATACCGTAGATCCACGCTTTCTGCTTGATGACAGAATTCACGAACCTTAGGGAGAGCCACGCTGGGTTATTTTAGCTTTTGTTTGCCTTGTCACTCATTTCTAGGTCACTGGGAGAACTGAATGCTTGGCTGAGCTTGAGACGTGCTCAATGAAGTATCTTCACATCACCATCTCCCGTGTGTGTTTGCGGGTGGATGTGCATGCATGTGTGTGCAGCGAAGCAACGGGCCGCCACCCTAAAACCCGAAAGACGCGCACGAATCTCTCGAATGCACGTTCAGCCTTTCAGGTTTTTGTTTCTCAGGCTCAGCACATATACAGCATGTGCCTACGCACACACCACCTATCAGCAGGGCAATAAAAAGTAGCCTTTCTTTACCTGCAGTCTCTTTCCATCTCAGAGCTTTGAACTGCTGCTTTGTTAAGGCTGACAGAGATCTGCTTCGCTTCAAAGACCTTTTTCTCTTTTCTCCTCCTCCAGGGCCGAGGCTGAACTGCAGGTCAGCACATTAGGGAGGGTCTGCAAGCACGATGATTAAATGATTACATACAGTATGGTTTATATAATGCAATTTTCACAGGATACACAGCGTTCATCTTGACTAATTCATATCTTGAAAAAAGGAAAAGAGGCAATTCATGCATGCATATCGATGTAAAGCAAGAGTAAGACCTCTCTTACTACTAAATACATCTGCTTCTCTGCCTAATACCATGCAACCTAATTTTGGGGAAAAAAAAGAAAGTCAAGAAGGTTGCAGTTTGCGATAAAGACAGTAAAGTACCAGTATTTTCTGCGTGGACTGCTTAGTCAAACACATCTATTGTCTTGCACCACATAATGTACGTCATAAAAATAATTATCACTGTCATATTTTTTCTTTGTTCTTGCACAAATGAGCCTGTCGGGTGTGTTTCTAACTATTTTGAATCATCCTTCAGCATTTCTACAATGCATTGTTGACTTGCAACATTTTCTTTCAGACTAACAAACATTGCACAATTGAAAACGGATGTGTTAAACATGACTTATTTGCTAGCTAGCTAAATGCAGGTTTAATTTAAGCTAAGCTAAGTAGCTTCAGCGTGCTGAGTCATAGCTAGTATAACTTGCTAGTTACCACTTTTGGAGTAGAGCAAACCACATTATCTGCAAGACTGTGCTGTGCCGTGTGTTGAACTGCTCAGTTCTGCATTATAAAACGGAGTTTGAAATGAAGACAAGAAATATTTGGACAAACGATAGTAGTTACCTGCAGGTTTCAGACAGCAAGTTTTTCATGAATTTGCAAAGCCCGAAAAATTACATAGAAGATGGCAATCTTTCAAAGAAAATAACTTCTATTCCTAATTTGTCCACTGTTTTAGAAAGAAAAGTGGACAGAACACAGCACTGAGACCCAGGACTAAAGGGCAGACAGCAATGTGCCCAAATTGCACTTATTTTTCTTAAGAAATTAATTTTCTTTTAAAGGATAGTTTATTAAATATTAACATTCTCCTAATTTACTTCTTTGCACTAAGACAAAAAAATCTGGAGTTATTTATAGGTTATTATTGGTCCGGCCTGCTTGAGACCAATGATTGATATTGACACCCCTGCACTAGAACATAAATAAACTGACGTTGCTGTTTTATGGAGTTCAGGTCAAGGTTCTTGGAGGACCCTTTACAATTCAGATTTTTACGGTAGAGGTATAATGTCAATTACTTCGATGTATCCACAAAATCTGACAACCAGATTTACATTCATGCGTCCTCAAGTGTCACCCAGATTTATTTATTTTACAGGAAAATATTTCTTTATGGTTGCAGCAGTTATGTTTTTCTACAATTCAAATCCCAGTTGATCTAACATTATATGAAATTACCTCATTAAGAATGATTTGTGGTCATTTTCAGTGATTTATGGGCAAATGCACATATAACCTGAGCTGATTCTGAGCTGTTCTAGGTCCGTTACGTCCTCAAAAGATGGCATGACCAATGTTTTTATGATATTTAATTCTAAAATCTGATATTTTTGAAAGAAGAAAAGTTTCATTCACATTACTTTATATAACAAACATGTGACCTATCCAGTTTAAGATGTTTAAATGCGTCCCAGTCCTCCAGCAAAGCAAAATATCACATTTAAATTGCGGCTGCCAGTGGGCAAGTTAGATATGCAGCCCTTCAGCAGACTATAATGACTTGGCTTAGAGTACAAACATAGTGAGTTACTTGAATTTCTACTCAGTCATGTTATGATGGATTCTTATGATGTAGGAAAGCCTCAGTCCAAAATGAGATATCTACTGAATAACAAAAACAATTCTTCAAGGTGATTGATACGACAAACTTAAACTAATTACGGCAAATCATCATCTGAGGGAAAAACTGACTATTTGATTACCACGCTTTCCCACAGTTATGGCAGAAAGGTTCAAACTTATCTTCACCCTCAGTTTATTTCTTACGAAAAACGCTGCATTTTCTCTGGCAAGCTGTTCCTGCAAGAAATGAACGCAATTTATATGAAACACGTTCTGCTCGTGATGGAAACAGCTCAGGAAATGCTTCCAGTTATAGTGAGCGATGGCAAAAATGCAAATGAGCTGTTGATTACACACCAGGGTTGCTCGCTGAAAGTAAAAAGCGAAAAAAAAAGAGTAAATATGGTTAAAACTAACGGGTTTTGTGCTCTTTAGATGATTCTTGTTTGCATATTTGCATTTTAGTTGCCTTTTTGTGTCATTTTAATATTCAAAATACCGTATATGTCCAAATCACACTTACTTAACCTGAGCTTCGTTTACAAAGCAATTGAGTGGGTCCTGTACATTTTAAAGATACAAAACATTATTTTGAGCAAAATAAGGACAGTTTAAGGCAACATGAGATACACAATCTCACAAATTATTTCTGGATCATTCCAAAAACTGGCTAAACTTCTTGCTAACAGTCTTACCTGGATTAATGAGCTCCTTACTTTATCTCTGATGCTGTATTCACACTAACGTGTAAAAAGCATAGACTGTAGATACAAATGGACAACGCGTCCCCACTTCCTTGCATTCGCCAAACTGACGTAATTTTCCTGGGGCTACGGGTGGCGCCATCTTGCGAATTTGAACCTAGAGTCTGCCAGTCCAGTCCGAGAGTGGAGGCACATGGAGCCACGTTACTGATGACACACACCTCCACCAGACTCACTGGCGTTTTCGTTGGATTGATACCTTCTGCTCTACCTGCTTAGAGGTACTTTATTTATTTATTTATTTATTTAATTTTAACTCTCACGGTCCTGCAGGACTGCTCCATGGAGTGGTTGGCATGGCAACTTGTAGTCATGATGTCACATCCCATTTCTTAGCATAACATAACTAACTTAAACGAAACATATCAGAAAAAATGGACTTTTAAACATGTCTCCGTATTATATCAAATACCTAAAATGACAGAAACCATCCTTGAAAAACAAATAATAACAAAAAAATAAAGGTCACAAGCTCCACCCCCTCCACTAACATGGAGGGGGTGGAGCTTATGACCTATACTGCAGCCAGTCACCAGGGGGAGCTCTACTTGCTTTGGCTTCCCTTTACCCTAACCCTAACCCAACAGGCTGCAAGTCATTTTCAAGGGACACCATTGATATGAAGTTGCAAAACTTACGGCAGACACTTCATTGTGTGTCACTGAATGTGATCCACTGCAAATCAGAGTCTTTTTCCAGCACTCCAGTAACAAACTAATAAGATGACCAACAGCACTTCAATGACAACCAGCACAAATATGAGGCTGGCCATGCAGTTTTGTGACTGTTCTGCTCATAATTTGAACATGGCATGAGAGTGGGCCCAGTTTGACTGCTTGCGCTCACATACTATATGAATCTTTCAGCAACAGAGAGTTGAAACGTAGCTCGATTTGAACTGACAGCTTTGCCTTCCAGGTCTCTTCTCCCCAAACGTCCCGTGCAACGACCGATGCCTGTCAATCAGACACACTCATAAAGAAGACAGCAGATTTGAATTTGTAGAGCCCAACCACTTCACTATGGATCACAAAGCACTTTTAATATACTGCTTTGTAACAGGTTACTCAAAATTGTGAACGTTTTAAAGTTACAGCAGCAGAAAGAGGAGGAATTACACAGTATAAACTGGATGGCATCAGGAAAGAAGGATCTCGTGTGACATTCAGTGAAGCTTTTAATCATTCTCACAAGCTGAACTTTCTCCTCTGGCTACCCAGACAGCTGTACTGGAAGAGGAGGTTTGACAACATCCTCCGCTCTGCTGCTACATGCGGATTGTCCAGCCTAACCCGCAGGACGGAGGCATCCTCCTGAATAAGTTAGTTGGGGGATTTTGTAACAAGCTAGAGAAAAAATAAACTACCTTGAAATGTTCATTCCTTCTGCAGATTATCCTTATTTAGCTCCAAGGGTAGGCGCAATGAAAGCTTTGTCTGGGTTTAGCTCCAATTAGGCTGTCCTATTCGAGATTAAGAGATCAGAGGGAAAAAATCCCCCAGGTTTTATGTCGGAGGCTGTCTAGGTTGTGCGTTGAACCTCTCAAGACAAAGGGAAAAGATTGCGGAAATCCTCTTAGAAGCCAATGACAGTCAAGTTTTAGTCTGGCGGAGGAAACCCTGAATCGATTTAGTGTTGGTAAACTCCTTTCATGGATGAACTGTCAGACAAATGAAGGCCTGCAAGGCTTTAATGCAAGGCCCTGCATGTTGTTCCAATGGCGGCATAACTAAATTAATGTTATGAATTAAACTCATGCTATGATAACTCACAGTGCTGTCAAACAGGCCAGTTGGCAGTTTGATGGAGCAATGCCAGTAGACAAGAAATAAAAGTTGCCTTCTCTGCTAGTCAGATTTTGAAGAGGCGGCTCAAACATAACCTTATCAGTTCACCACACTGAGCTGCAGTATCATACCCGCTAAAGATATGAAGCAGCTGAGCAGGCTACAATTACTGAAAAAGGCCTTGTGTAGCAAAACGTGTCCTAAAGCCAAAGACTGCGGTGAGGCTGCAAAACTTAAGTGTTTATCTCATTATCTCTAGTTACAGTCACAGTGGGTCGCCATCCCAGGCTGTCAGACTATTTTTGCTGCACAATCAGAGGGAATTCTCCGGGGAAATCAATGAATGCATTAACAACGCTTAGAGATATAAATAAATAGCACTGAGTGTGAGTGGGAAACGGTGGATTAAAATGGCTTGACATATCATACGCTGGCATTATCCGTACTGCAGCATCACCACTCGCTTTCACAAATACGTGATCTTAAGCAGCAGACGTACGCGCAGCTCTGCCGCGTCGCTGACACGGTAATTTCCGCTGATGTTTGCTCCTGCCCAGCTGTTGTTTGACATGCTGATGTTTGGCTTCTTTCTGCAGCATCCACTCTTCCCCTAACAAGGAGGGATACTCGCAGGCATGCGCAGTAAAGCAGACGGTGCACGCATGAAAGAGAACTGATGTTGCAAAGCACAATACACACACACACACACACACACACACACACACACACACATCCTGGAGCAGAGTCCCAGGAGTAACAATTACCAACACTGTCAGAAAACGCAAACTCATCTGTGAGAGGTAATTACTTTACTCGCTACCGTCATCTTACCCTTTGAGCCTTAATATAAAACTTCACACTGTGACAAACTGCTGTATTTATAGTTTAAGGCATCCCTGCTCAGTTATATAGAGAATATATGAGAGGCTTGAAATGCTCAGCCAGTCCAGTCACATTGTTTTGCAGACTGAAACTTGCTGTTCGCTTATGGAGAGACTTTCTCATCCCCAAAGACATGCACGCTACTAAATCAATACAGCGTTATTGTGATTTCAGAGGAACCATAATTGTTATAACTCTCGAAGAATCATCCTCCAGCTTTGTGAGATGTGAGCGGAATATCTTTCCGCTGTTTGCTCATTCGAAGAGGGCACCGAGTCATACATTTGCATGGATGACAAAGAGCGTTTATAATCACGATCATTTGGCAGCCTGACTGGAATGCTTCTGATCAGAGATTCATTAAGGATATGATGAAAATGATCAGACATATATGTTTACATGCCCCTAAACATCGAAAGGTGAACGCTACAAGACATCATTCATACCATACTCGATCCAGCTGTACAACACCTTTCTGTAACACAGATAACTGCATTTTATTTGTGTCATAGCTTTTCCATTCATATTATTGCACCTTAACATTTGTCCATCCTATGAATATAGTGTATATTTACTTCTGTCTCTATTTCTTGAAGATTTGTACGTATGCAAATTTAGAATTTTTTTAGGGGTGGGACTCGATTAAAAAAAAAAATTAAATCTAATTAAGTAGCGGCTTTGTAATTGATTAATCTCGATTAATCACATTTAATAGCATAACAATATTTGCCCCAAAAAGTAAAATTTTTCAATTTAAATGGATTTTACTGGACAACTGAATCAACTAATAGTCAGAGACATGAATATTGTAAACTCAAGTTCTTTTGATGTCTGGAAAAAAGCATTTAATTGCATTTCAATTCAAAACAGTAGAAAAAGAAAGAAACTATCCCTGGCCAAAACTGAACAGACCTAAAGTTAAAGTGCCGTTTTAAGCAGTTTTTCAAAACAGTACTGACTTTAAATGGTAAAAAAAAAATTGCACAATTTTCACAAAACTCCACTTTTATCAAGGCTTCCATTAGGTATTTTTTTCAAATAAAATTTGCTTTCCATCATTCCTAGCAACGTGCTTTCATCCGATTCCTCCATTTTGGTAGCCATTAGCGGAGCTCTGACGTGTGCATCAGTGTAATTAGTGTACCAGGAAATTGTGCACTGACAAAAATTCCTTGTTGTTTGGAATGCAAACTGCGATTAAATGCGTTAATTCTTTGTATTTAATTCGTTGTAATTAACGCGTTAAAGTCCCACCCCTATTTTATTTATTTTTTTGCTTATACTATTGCATTTTATTTATTTCATAATTAAATTAAATTAAATTAAATTAAATTAAATTAAATTAGTGTTTTATGACAAATTTGTATTATAATTTATATTATACATTTTATTTATAATAAAAAATAATATACTATTGCATTTTATTTATTTCATAATTAAATTAAATTAAATTAAATGTTTCATGATAATTTTTTATTATTAATTTTTATTTTTATTTATCTATTTTTATTATTTTTAACTGTCTTACACCCATTTTTATTTTTATTTTCAACAGTGTTTTTTATGTGCAACTGAGTGACTGTGACTGCAATCTCCCTTGTGGATCAATAAAGTCTTTCTAAGTCTAACTTTTTTGACCTGGTGATTCCATCAACTTTAGCGTGTTGAGTCTGCTGGAAAACATAACAGAAGACCGATTTCTTCTCCTTCCGCCACTCTTTATTTGAAACCTTGGTTTCATTCAATAGAAGAAGATGACCCAGACGCCCCGGCGTTCTCAGCAGCGCTGCCCACATTGATTCCGAACACAGCTTTGAACAAATCGTTGTTTTGCTATCGCCATGTTTCTGTCACTCTCTGTTCAGAGTCAAATTAATTCAGAGTTGTCCATCTTTAGTATATGTAAGTCATCAATTTAAACACTACTGTAAAAGCAGTGTGTTACTATAAGGGTCTGTAAAGACTTGTAGGACTTGGAGCTAGTGTATGCACTTGTGTATACACTAGCAGTTGCCACACACAGATATTGGTTTTCAATAGTTTGAATCTCCAGCATCAAACGCGCATTGTTGTTCTTAGTCTGTTTTCAGAATTAGATTTCTGAGAGTCTAATATGGTTACTGTACACGGAGGCTAAAACGGATAAAAGAAAAAATAACACAATAACTCACTTCAAAATAACACGGGACACAGTATCTCTGCTTGTTTTAGTGCCGAGTTGAGCCAGATAACAATGATCTTGTCTGAAAGGAGCGTTTCAGAGCAAATAGCTCGCCCACCATTCAATAACTGCCAAAATAATTGGATGTGTTTGACGAAAAAAATGAAGCATTGTAGTGAGTTTATTGGGTTGTGATTTTGTCCGCGGTCCACTCTGCCCAATTTGATTTGAAACGAAGGGAAAAAGGGAAAGAAATAAGTCGGGCTGACAGGACGAGGAGTAGCTAGATGTAATGGTTTATTTCTGCTTACATTTTGGACGAGTTCTCCGAACAAAATCACATTTGGCACATTCTCAGACTTCCAGTAATACTGTGGCATCCTAGTCAGATTAAAGCTGGCAGTGTGCCTCACCCCAAATCAAATTTGAACTGCTGGCATTGTCAACCAAGATCAATAGTTACTAGATTTATCCTGATAGGCAATAAAACACTAAAGGAACTTGATTATATGGAAGAAAGCCAACAAGTGAATCCAAAAAAACACATCCCTCTAATTCTACAAAACCTTTGCACTGACGCTGAACTTTGGCATTGGACAAAATTACTTATTCAAGAGACCCCACAGCCGTGAATGTGTGATGGAGAGCCAACATGCAACTAAACTACCATGACCATGAATCTGAAGCAGCTGAATTTGGCCATTTTCTTATTTACTGCTTTTACTGCTGACACATTTCAAAATATCTGCTGTAAAGAAAAAAAACGACAGATACCAAGCCTGCAACCACCCTTTCCATGAATGACGAGACTCATCTTAGTTGTGCGACAGGGGCACATACCACAGACGGTAGCGAGACATTTCTGTTCCGTTAAACTGACAGCAGTCGTGACAAGCACAAATCAAGATCTATCATTGCAAGTTTTCTGTGCATTTTTAAATTAATTTGAAATCTGCTTCTTCTTTTTCTGACCCCGCCATTTTGTTATGGAAAATCTCATTGGTGCACACAGAGTGGTGTTTCCGTCAAAGGACATTACGCTGACCTACCCTAAAAGTTGAAAGAGATCGTAAAGTTTCTTTGAAGTGAAGTATTTTTTGATTTTCCGTCTTTTACCTACAGTAGCTGGTGGTCGGTGCGCTTGCCATCAGACAGACCTTTTCAAGAGGAAACTGAAGCTGCCATGTCGCCGCAATGCACCAAAAAGACGGACGTTTGTATCTGAACATTAATGCAATAACAGAAACTAACAATTGAAGCGCAGCTCCTGTGATCTGTGAGGTAAAAATTACTGTTTTTGTCAGCGGAGTCTGACGGCTTTGAAGCAAGCATTAATCAATATTGAAGTGGTGCATCAATCTGCTTCTCAAAACTTGGGGCGCGCCAACCACCGTCTACTTTATGTAATACACTGACTATGGACTAGTACCTCAAACAACCCCACATCACAGAAACCGAACTAGCCCTTTGAACCAAGTTTCAAAAGGCAATAATTTATATGATAGGGAGTTCCTTTCCTTTCCCACAATGTGAGAAACAGATTTATGTTCCAGATGTTAAACACATTCTCTGATCAGGCGTAACATTATGACAGGAGACGCTGACCATCTGGTGACAATACAATGTTCTGCTGGGAAACCTTTGGACCTGGCATTTATGTGGAGGTTATTTAGACATGTAGCACCCACCTAGACCAGACCAGGCACCCCCACCCCATAGCAAGGACACTCCTTAATGGCAGCAGCCATCCCCAGCAGGATGCAGCCTGACACAGGCACACACACACAAATGGTTTAGGAACAACTCAAAAAAAAAAATGAGATGAAAAACAGCACAAGGTGTTGACCTGGCCTCCAAATTCACTAGATCCCAAACTGATCAAGTATCTGTGGGATGATCCACAGAGCCCCCTCCCCTCAACCCATAGGACCCAAAGGCCCCCCACTAATAACAGACACCACAGGACACCCTCAGAAGGCACATGTCCCTTCAATATTAGGATGGTGGTTTTAATGTTGTCCCTGTTCACTTGTCCTTGCCTGTAGTGACAGAGAATATAAGAAGGTAGTGCGTCTTTTATAAACCCGCATTCACACACACATATGAGTGTAATGTCAGTGTGGCCTTCTCTCTGAGCCGGGCCCCTTACGGCGCTCGGGAAGCTGTGTGCTCGCCGGCGCTTTTCTTTTTGTCCCCGCCGTCGCCATCGGGTTTCTAAGAAAAAAAGACAAGTACAGGTAACACCAATAAAGCGCCTGTGACCAATTACAGATTGATTGCTGGATGTTTGTGTGTGGAGGAGGGCGGCAGACGGACACCTGCTGCTGACTACTTGATGGACTGTCTCTAACGAGCGCCACTTATTGCCATGGCAACTCCCACACGCCCGCACACACACGGCGGCCTGCAGACTGATCATTAGAGAGTCGAGTGATCTTTCTCCTCCGTGTCCTCTTCCAGTCCCGTCACCCTTCCTTTGAGACCCAAGCAAATTGCACCCCTCCCTTTATCACACCCTTCCTCTCCACCTCCCCCTCCGTCCTTCCGTCCCTCCATCAGCCCCCCGATTGCCCATAACGGTTCTTTATCTCCTCACACTCTTCATTTTTTATCAGTTTTTTTTTTTTTTTTTATCGTTCACACATCTTCCTTGTGTCATTTTATATAATCTTTCCCTTCATCTGTCCGTGGCTTCCTCAATTACTGCCACTATCTCAATCATCCATCCACCTCCCATCAGTCCCTGCCTCCACCTGTAGTCCATCCCTTTATGTGCCTTCTTTTCCCCCCCACCTCCCTCCATTCCATCCATCCGTCTCCTCCAATTACTACCCGGTTGGAGGTTTTAATTAGCGAGAGAGGGGGAACCATTTGGTGCGACAGAGCTCTAATTGAAACCCCAATTAGTCTCCTCTGGTCGCCAGTCTGCCGAGGGAGCCGCCGCTCGGCCCGGAATCAGATTTTCATCATGCGGTGAATTTTCTGAAGTGATTACTTTGACTTTTAATAAAACGCATCAGGGCAGTGACTCAAAAGAGCAGACGAAAGAAGCTGCCTCCGTCGCCGCTGATGTTTAGAGCTGCTTCTTGCGATCTGCTTCGATCTGCCCCACAGGTTAACAGCGGGAAGTTGCGCGAGACAAACAAAACAACAACAACAACACAAAAAAAAGTCGCCGAGGTAACTTGTTGCCTTGGTGATTTCCATGGTGACGGCGAAGTCACGAGAGAAAGAGCCGCTGTTGTTTTTGAGGAGGGAGGGAAGTGTGTTGCAAATGCGCTCGGTGCGGTTTTACAATTAGCCGGCTGACCCAGTGGAACACATTCACTCCTCAAAATAATCACTGCATCCCTTTCTTTGGGGATGCATACACACAAATAACATTCGCAAACCCCCCCCTCCCTCCCGTGAACAACAACTGTCCAATCATAGCTTGGCATCTGTAACTGTGGAACAGCTTCTCCGGAGCTGTTGTACTTTTTATCCATTAACTGCATATGTGCGCGACAATCTAGCACTCCAAAATACACAACGCAGATCACAACAAAAAAAAAAAAACATCCGTTCCGCCTCATTGACACGGCGACGACTGCCTCATCTCGCACACAAATGCACACACTCGATAAGCCTTTCCCTCTTCCACCTCCCCCGTCGAGCCCAGCCCAGACAGACCCCGGCTCAGTCCTATCTGCCTCCGGATTCGTCTGCAGACAGCCACAGAGCAGAGAACATCCTGATAAGCTCCCATTGATTGGCCTCAGACCGGCTGAAAGGCTGAACACATTGTCACCTCTCTCCCTCTCAACACGCACACATACAGACAGAGAGGAGAGGGGACAGAGAGAAGGGGGGAAGACGGGAGAGGTGATGGAAAAGAAACAAAATTCAGAATGACAAAAGCGAGACAAATCAAGAATAAAGGGGAGGCTGAACTGTTTGGGCAGAGACGGCTGCTTGGAAAGACAGAGAGAGGAAGGGAGAGAAAGGGAAGATGGATTCAAATCTGCAGGTATAAGCAGCCGAGGATGAGACGATGAGATTTTTGCTGCAGCGGAGACAGGAAGACAAGGGGAAGAAAGGGGCTGATGGACAGCTAATCAGAGCCCACCATGGTGATAGGAAGTCAAAGAATAGGAGTTGAAAAACCCTATTAAACAGTGACAGAATCAAATGAAATGAACATGTCAACACTAATAATGCAGTTAAACCTCAGGCTAATTAATAATGCATCCTCAATCTAAATTCAAGCAGTTATAGCATTTCAAATTTGCAGTCATAACCATTAATTATATCTCCACTGGATGTCTGTGATATCACACTGAATGAAATGTTGTGAGCATCAATCAGCATATTCCAGTTTGCGGAATATATGCACGAACAAAAATGAATGATCTCTCCGGCTCTCATCAAAAGTGAAAGCCCTTTAACGCTTAACGCAGCCGTTACGGCGCAAGAGAGGAACGGAATCGAACGAGACAAGGCCCGACTCAAATCCTCAACCTTGGGAGAAATGCATTCCCCGCTGCAACCCGCGGAGTCACAAGGACGCCTCCGACTGGAAAGATGGCTTTGTGTCGGGGAGGGGGGGGAGCGGGCCCCTTCTGTTCCTGAGGTGTGACTGCATGATTGCTCCACTCGGCTGCAAGCTGTGGCAGACGGAGTCCTCCCGGGGAGACGGCGGCTGATGGAGAGACGGAGTGCATTGTTGCACCGGCGGGAGAGGACGAGGGCGGGAGCGCGGAAAGAGGGAAGACTTGCAGGTCTCGAGCTCAGATGGCTGCAAGATACATTAGTTTACTTCAGTTTCCATTTCAACAGTATTTAAGTCACAAAAACACACGGTTTAAGTGCACTTTACTGCAGTAACCTGGTTTTAAAGCTGCTATAGCCAATGTTGTGCATTAACAGCGGATCAAATGATTATAGTGTGTAATATGAGCGAGGCTGCCCATAGAGAAACTCCTTCCTCTCAGCGCTGTACGTGGTTTGCAAGCATTTATACTTGCACCCCTAAAACGCCAGCTGGTCGAGTGACTTTTCAGTTGATTTATACTGAGCAGCAGTTGCTTTCATTGATATCACTGCAACGAAATAGAAAAAGTCGTCTGAACAAATGGTGTGTGTGATTGCCGCTGACTGAGGCAAAAAGAGGGCGACTTTCCCTGCGCATGCCCAACAACCGAGAGACAAAGGACGAGGGAAATGCATCTCGGACCAATCATAGCTGCTGCAGACTCTGTCGCCGTGACATGTATTTTCATTTCTAGGGGAGGTGGATGTAAGGCTAAGGTGTCGGGTATGGAGCCTATAGTGAGTAGTATAGCACGTTTTCAACAGCAGCAGCAGCCAGGTGGCTTTTAGTGAAGCTCTAAAGACGTACACATCTACAAGCGACGAGGAATATGCTAACAAGTCTGCCCTATCAGCTGTGTGACGGTGTTAAAATGTAAATATTGTGTCTTATCTCGGCTTGTGAGCTCCTTCTAGCACGCCGGGGCTCCTCAAGGCCTAGCACTCCTCGGCTTATCGGAAACCAGGATGCGATGTTGACCGGCACAAACACAAAACCGTCGTACTCCAAAAAGCACAATCATATCCTGCGTGGCGGTGTGTGCGCTTCACTTCAGTTAGAGTAATAAAACTCGTATTTCTCCATTGTGTTCGTTTATAGCCGGTGATTCGGGCTAGCGTAGCTTCTGGGGGAATACTGTTCAAAGCGTGTGTGCGTCTCATACAGAGAGGAAATGTTGCCGTGCCCTGTAGTCAGAGAGAAAACAGCAGGGTACCTTGGCATCACCTCTCTTCCTTGCTTTCTCCCTCCTCCCATAAGACTTCCTCTCTCTTCTTCTTCTTCTCCCTCATCGTCCAATCCTTTTCTTCCCTCCCCCGCTCCTCTACTCCTGTTTTCCCTCCAAAACTAACTTTTTTTCTTGTTGTTTTTCCCGCCGCACTGCATCTCCTGAAAAGAAAGGCTGACCTGCCAAAAGGTATGAAGAGAAAAATAATCCCAAAACACTGTTGATGGAACTGACAAAGTCAGTGTGTTTCACGGCCGCGCAGTGATCGCTCCGAATGCTACACGACGCTGTGCTGTTTCTCTTTCAGCGCTCACAGTAGGCCGGTTTGCCCTTGACTGTCCCCTGTATCTGTTCCAGCTCATCTTTTCATATACATTTGGTCAGGTTGTGCCAGGACATTACCTTGAGGGTTTTGGATTGCAGGTGTCGCAGGAAAAGCCCGCTTATTACTTTCACACTTGTCCCAGAATGCCTTGTGGCCGCCCCCGCAGCACTATGCTGCAAATGTAATGTGCTATATGCAGCGTCATGCATCATCGGACACGAAGCAACGCTCAACCTCAATTTGGATAAGTGCTTTTTAATCCACTAAAACGTAAAAACGCATCATAAAACTGAATATTTGGAGCTGTCCTTTTGACTGGGCCGTGCTGTTGCCTCTTCTGCCAGCTTGTAATTTCTTTAAGAAGGTGACTGGGATGCTGTGTTCTCCTATAAAAGGTGACTGCGACCCTGTTTCCCTTTCTGACATTTTGTCGCAGTTTGGAGGCGATTCATTTAGGGCAATGTCGACGTCCTCTGTCTTCTTGCATTGTCACAACTTCCTGACGTTTTGTTGACATCATTACAAAAGCGATTGGTCGGCCTGAATAGCTGATACGCTGCCAGAAGTGCCGGTGAGATGGAATTGCTTAAAATCAATGATCTCATAAAAATGTCCCAGACTTTGCGGGGACTTGAGTGAACAACAAAATCAATAAATATATCTATTCTTTTAAGCCGTCTGCTCATCTTGTAAACGTTGTTGAAAAGAACTGACCACAAAAAAAATACATGTTTCAGTTCTAAATGAATATTTATTACCACAGGGCTTTTCTCAAAGCATCTCTTTAGTTTTTAGATTAATTTAGGAGATGGATTTGTGGCTCTAATCTGATATTTAACACAATCACCATGTTGCATTCTTGTCAAAATAATAATATAAAAATTATAAGGTAACTGGTTGGGTATGAGTTGGAACTCTTTGGTTGAAAGTGGAGAGAGAAGTAACAAAAAAAACAAAGCCATCAAAACAACTCAAATACTTAAACTGACTCTGCCAGTTGCCTGGCAACCTTATGGGAATGGCACAACTCCACTGAATCTATATGAAAATGGACAAAACTCTCCATTTACCATAGAAGTCCTCAGGAGTAGTTTTGAAGCTCAGTGCTGCCGCCATCTTGGTAGGGTCTGACCAGAGGTTGCGCTTGACTTTTCCGTCGTCTGTCATTTTGACTGACAGGGTCATAAAAATCCCGTCATAATCCATTTTTACCCGTCACTTTTTTAATGATAATAATGACATATTCAATAGCATTTAATTTTCATTCATTTTTAATTAATATTCAGTAGCAGTGGAAAAAAGATTCAGCTCATATAACCAGCCATCAAAGACGACTCAAGAATCATGAATCTAGAGTCTATTTAACCGGCTCAGTTGAGTCCTACCACGTTTGATTGATATACAATCAATAAACTGCACCATTCAAACATCTTACATCTCACGGCAGAAAAACAGAACGTACCACCCGACTTGTCCACTAGCAAACAGCGAAAACTAAGGCACTAAGCCACTCACTCACTTACAATACGCAGAGAAACGAAACTTAACCAACTCTAAACCGACTCTTACACCACTAATCAAGAGAGACAAGAGCCAATTAATATGCTCACTCGCCACCAAGTGGTCCGGGGTGTGAATTGCAATCTGTCAAAATGACAGATTGCCTTCAGATTTTTTCCGTCACCATTTTAAAAAAACGGTCAATGACGGAAAATATTCGGTTAACGCAACCCCTGGGTCTGACTCTTTCTAACTCTATAATTCAAAAGTGGAGTGGGAGTGAAGCTGAAGTGGGCAACCTGAGACGGCACCCAGCTGGCAGTCCAAGCAGCTTCGCCCTAAATTATGGACACTTTTAAGCCTAAAAATTCACTCCTCACTGTACAGTTGTCATGAATGATGAAATGAACTGTTGAAACCGAAACCGTGTTTTGTACCAGGCTCTAAAATTCTGCTGTAAAGTTGGGCAATTCAAAATAGATGTCTCTGGGGATTGACTCGCTTTTGGCGCCATTTTGAGAAACTGCGTTTTTTTGCACTTCCATTTCTACGTTAGCTTAATTTTTAAGTCCTGGTGGCTGACCCTTGCAAGTCATTGTATCTAGCTAACTATTTTTGCACAAAGTAAAAAATGTGAATAATGGGTTATCAATGATATACAGGGGTTTAGCTATTTTGCTGTCCGCACGCTAAGCTTTTCGGGAGCAGATTTGTTATTTCCTGCACACATGCAAAAGTGGGATCAACCTTCAAATGCAGTAAAAACATGGCATGAAAACAAAAGTATGTCCTAAAATAAAACAAAAGTATGTCCTAAAATATACCATATTTCTTTAAATTTCAAGTTTCACTACAACAAATGCTGAAACACAACAACGGTTCACGAGACCAATCTGATAGGTCACAAGATGATTATAGGGACATGAAAGGACTGGGGGAAAACATTTCTGTTGCACACAATTATAATTATTTTGTCAGGCAAATATTTGCCCTCATTTTATGGCCAAACACATTACTGTGGAGACATCATAAGTCCTACTAATGATGCCCGAGTTTCCAAGCAAGTCAGTGGACCATGAATATGGCAAGTAACCTCTTAAATTGTCCAGTACGTGTGTGTAAAGTGGGGCGATAACTACATCTTTCAGACAGCACACAGGGTTTCTAGTCTGCTGCATCTTCCCTTCCCTTTTTCTTCTTCATTGCTCCCAGGCTTGTGTCTCACACAACTGTCTTCATATATGCACACACCCACAAGGACACGCACAAACACACACACTCCCCTAGCACAAAATGTCAGCCAATATTTCACATTCTCTTCCCCAAAATGTCAACCCTTTGGACAAAGCAAGTCTGCCTTCTTCCCTGCCTTTCTGGCTGTCGGCCTGCGTGCGTCCCACCTAAGTCTGTTGTTGCTGCTTGACATTTCACATGCTCAGGGTCACAGGACAAACTGAATATTCCTAAGGTGTGTCAGGAAAGGTTGGACTGGGCGGACTATGGCACGCACTGAATGCATAAACTACAGTATGGCGTACCTACCGGAGGAGTCATGATGGTGCACACGTGGTGAATCCTTAATCCTTAGCTTTACTAAATCCATAGCAGCGACAGATGCAGAAAGATGTGCACCGTGGGAAGGGGACCGACTTTTACTCCATTACGTCTTATAAGCTAACATGACAGAAAATTGTCTGACAGCATGCTGATTGATCTAGAATCTACCTGAGTGGGCAGAAAAACAGACTCGGCTCCAAGCTGTGCAGGATTTTGTGTCATGGGATTGTTGCAGCTTAGTTTCACGGAAGATCATTTAAATTTCTAGAGAATGACTCTGCAGTGCACCATTCAAAGTTCAGTATAAATCCAGGATGTAGTGTGCAGATTGTGGTATGACAAAGACAATAGAGAATATATATTCATCTTTGACAGAGGAGATCTGAAATGTTACAGTATCTATCTCTCACCACTAGACGTCACTAAATCCTACACACATGGGTCCTTTAAAGCTATGTAAAGGTCCTTTAATGTAATTTACGGAACTATATGGTACCACACAAGTGATTGTTTTAAATTTTTTAGCAGTATTTAAGTATACCCTGAAAATATTTAGAAGAAGAGAAGGGAAAAAATATGTGTAATCTTAATGAAATCTTGTGACAATAAAAGTCGTGATGTGCAGATTTAGTGGGCCAGCTCCAAAACAGATTAAGGTTAGGGTTCGGCTTGTTGTTTTATATGTTTGTGACCACAGATTGACCATAAAGCAAACACCTCAATGAAATTTTGGTTAGCCGGTAGCGAGAAGTCTGTGTGAAAAACACAAGCTCCAAACTGATCAATTATACGTTATCAGCCGTTTCCTGTCCATGGTGTATTAATGAGATTAGACAAAATGTGCTTCCCATAATCCTTGTATTTTTTTGAAAGTCATGAACGATTGTCTAATCACACGCTTGATTGATTTTCCTCTCAGATCTTGACGAATGCTTATTTTTGTACTGAGCATGATTTCACAGGTCTAGATGAGTCAAAGCTGCAGTGACAGAGAAGGGAGAAAGGATTAAATCTTACTCTTTATTCTCTCATTTTGTTTCAGCCTCTCCGCATGCCCACTTCCCATCTTCCTTACAGTGCAGTGCGTGCTGCAGTTTCTTGTCCTGATTTAGACGCTGATTTCTACTCGATTACTTCTCTGTTTGATTTAAATTTAGCTAAGAGATGCATGACCCCACTGCAGTTCCTGAAGATGCTGTTTGGTCCCGAATGGGATTTTACAGGCTCCTTGTTTTCATTCCTTGTCTGATTCTCCTAGTGCTTATTTCGCTTCTCACTTCATTTCCTCTTCCAGCATATTATTATGTTTTTTGGACATTTTGTAATTTTTTAGGCAGTAAACGCAAGCAAGCAGACTTCCGTCTCGGCATAAAAATGAATTAAAGGGGAACTACAGTTTTTTTACAACCTGGACCTTATTTCTGGCATAAAAAAACACTCAGCCATATAACTTTGGTGTTATTTGGAGTCATTCGTCAGATATTTACATCCGCGTATATCCATATAGTGGGAGTGACTGGGGCACCAAAACACAGCCTCTGAATAACGCATTATCTGCCTCGAAACTTTGTTATGCATCTCCAGACTCAACGGGGAATAGCACTAGCGTATCATAACAAAATATTGGTGAAATGAACTTGTTTCACGGCAGATAATGTGTTATTTAGAGGCTGCGTTTCGGTGCCCCAGTCACTCCCACTATATGAATATACGCGGATGTAAATATCTGATGAACAACTCCAAATAACAACAGTTATATGGGTGAGTAAACGATCATATTTTATGCCAGAAATAAAGTCCAGGTTGTAAAAAACAGTAGTTCCCCTTTAATGTGGAAAGAAATATAAACATTGCACAATAATAACAGCATGAAGAGTCCAATTATGAGGCTGACTATTATGTTGGCGCTATTTAGAATATCATGGGTTTGTTCTGGGCGTCGTCAAAGTCCATTCTGAAACTATTTGGATAATCAGAAACATTAAAAGGCACTTCAACATGAAAGCATCTCCTGTGCAGTGCCAAGAAAAATTACCAGTTTAACTTGGAATTAGGATCTTCATAGAGAAAAACTAATTAACCCTGAGGGTGAGCACAAACTGCTTCTACCTAGAGGCTCTAAAAGATAGCTTTAGGATCTTTGAACTTAGTCCTTATTATTCACGTATTTCCATGTAATTTGCACTTGATCCACTATAGAGAAAGAACTGTATACCTGAAACCAGACATGGGAAGTTATGAGAAGTATAGCTAGAGATATAAATGTGTCTAACATAAAGAAATCAAGTCGGAGTGTCTTGATACAACATCATTAAAATGATAAAACGAATATTTTTTTCTCTGTAAGTACAGTAAATATGAAATATACAAGGGGTTACCTAGGCAACCAGAGTCTTCTTTTCATTTAGCATCTAACAACACACACAGTTGTCTGGGTTTGACATCCATATGGCTGCTCTAATCCGATGAATCTGGTTTGCAACCCACCTATAGCATCTTTCTTTTTTTTTTTTTACTTTGTCCCTCTTGACTCCGTTTTCGAAAAACCCATTAAAACGGCTCATCCTCATCTCTGTTTAATTTCTCAAGTCCTCTTCCTCTACCTTAAAGTCACCGTTTGAACAGATTAGCACAAGCCACACACACACACACAAGCACACACACATACACACACTTTAAAGCATCATCTTGCACACACAGAGAAACAGGTTCACTCACAGAAACGCTTTAGTCTAATCTGTTCGTACCTGGCAATGACTCACCCAAAATGGATCAGGGAATGGGGGACTTAGCTTATTTCCTCAGTGGCAACCCAAATATATATATATAAAATATTTCATAGCACACACACAAATCCACACACCAGCAAGTCAAATGGTTATCCATTTTTAATGACACGCGGACAGCTTGACCTAGTATTGCTGGGCTCTGTGTGTGGTTTTGTGGCAGCAAGAGGCAGTCAGAGGATGCACAAGTAAGCGTGGACGTCTGGTCTTGCCGAGCGTGTGCATCCTACAGAACAAATGGCCATGCTAAATGTGAGTCATTCGCCCACATGCTTGCGCACAGTCAGATGAAATCAAACACACGCCAGTGGTCAAAAAACATGGAGCGACTTAATTATCCAACCAGCACACATTTCCTTGCCTCTTTAGGGGAGATAGCGAGGTACGGTCGCCGCAAAACGTCCAGATAGAGGTCACACTTTCATAAATATATTAGTCATTCATCCATACACTGACACACACACGCACATAACACACTTTTTTCTCTCGGTGCCCTCTGTGCGACCTCGGCGCCTGTGCTCCCTCTGGACCCTCTGTGTCGATGTCTCTTCAAATGCAGTTGCAGAAAGGTTTCGTCATTATAGAGTTTCTTCCAAATTCTGATTTACAGAATGTGTATTATATGAGCACAACATTTTCTTCTGAGTCAGTTTCAGACCTGAAGGATTATCTTAAAGGATTATCTTAATTCATTGCAGACTAGGTGCAAAAGCAAAAAGCGTGCTATTTGAGCCAACTGGCATAAAATCGCTGCAAAATTGTAATATAACGTTAACGGCAACTTCAATAGATGTTATTAAGCATAAAACTATTGCTTCTGAAGCTGGAGCCATCTTGGAATGCATTTATCGCAGCAACAATGAGCATTTAAGCCTTTCTTAACAGAGTACACACACATGCGCAAGCCTGTATATTCAATCTTGATCTCAGATACATGCACGAGGATGAAAATGCATTCAAATCGCATGTCAGACTACAAGGTTGTTTGGTTGTTCAGCCTCCAAGTACGGACCAAAAAATGACTTATTTACACAAAGATCATGAGTGAGTGCATGTTTAGGTGTGTGTGTGTGTGTGTGTGTGTGTGTGTGTGTGTGTGTGTAGAAGTCACAGAAAAAAAAAAGACTCACTGTTGTCATGGGGAAAGCAAAGCGCTGAGACTGGAGGGATTTACTGAACCGTGTAAAAACACACAGCAAACACACGACATGCATCGAGTGTTTAGGTCCTTTAATGAAACCGCTCTACCGTTAAGTCCCACTATACTGCTGTGGAACAGGTAAATATGCATGCATACACACGAATTTGAGATTTGAAAGAAGGAAAATTCACGGACCTGTAGATAACACACACACATACACACACACACACACACACAGATGCACATGGAGGATCTGTGCCAGGTTGTTTGGAATAGCAGCGAATGGATCACAGATGCACTCACCACAAAGTAAACACACACAACCACACACACACACGAGAATATCCAGAAATCCATAAGAACATTTTCTCGTCTGCCTCCTGCTTCCTTTCTTTCTGTCTCACATGCATGAACACGGCACAGCTCACAGTGAACATGACGCCGTATAAAAACTCCCATGCAGTGTGGAGCAAACAGATACCTCATTAGACTGGCCTGCCAGTCACATACGCTGGAGGAAATCCACAATAATTCGATTATAGCAGCGTTTATCAACGTCTCACATGAACTTAAAAGTCTGTAATGATCCTATCGGCATGTGAGGATGAGATTAAATCATCCCATGATCATCCTGGGTCAAGCAGAAGCGTTTATTGAACACCGACTCAAAAATTCTCCATCTTTTTGCCTCTTGTTATACTTGTTGCAGTCTCTTATGTTCTCCAGTCAAATCCATTCACTACGCTGTCCAAGAACCATTTCTGTCTTCCAGAGAGAGGGACAGATGGTTGGAGACAGACTGGGAGGCCGCAGAGAGCACGCGTAGCCATGTGATTTGATGTGAACATTGATTCGTGAGTGGCAGACAGAGAGGAACAAAGATGGAGGGAAATAAAGAGATCATTGTCAGACACTTTGATGTGAACATAGATACATAGAGGAGGGGTGGCTGACAGAAGAATAAAGAAAAGCCCATTGTGAGGAAAAAGTGACAGGAACGCTAACGTCTGAACCGTAAGGGACGCATCGCACAGCATTTTAGAACTCTTTCTGGATGCCTGTGCATGCTTAACTCCTTCTCTCAGCCAGTTTTGTACAGTTTCAGCAAAAGTAGTGAGTCCCAGCGTCATAAATATCTGGAAATAGCCCTCAGAGGAGTAGCACGCTTCTCGCCCCGCAGCCTTACAGTACAGCAGGAAGGATGGAGCCGCACAGAAAGCTGTGTAGCGATGGCGAGAGACAAAGCACTCCGGTACAATGCAGACATAGGCTTCCCTCGGCCACAGTGCGCTCATTGTACGGCTCTGTGCGGACTGTTTGTGCCGAAAGACTAACTGAGGAAGGAGAAGGGGCTGGAGGGGACGGAAAGAAGAGAATGGGAAGGGTGACTATTCTCTGACATCTCCCTGCTGTTTGCGTTGAGTGTGTGCATGTGTGCACTACCGTATGTGGTTGGGCTGCATGTGTGAAGGGGCTGCTGGACAGACTAAAGAAAGGGCGTGGCCACGGTTTGTGCGCCCATGCTGGTGTGAAAGGAAGCAAACGATGGGTCACCCTTGGTGTCATCATGTGTTACGGGATGAAAAGCTCTGCTAAACTCTGCAGAAATCAGTACAGCTACAGATAACTAAAAGCGAAACGTGCAGCAGCGAGGCTTTTCCATTCTCGCCGATGTCTTCATACCAAAACTTATACCGAAGTGCACAGGCGCTGACAGCTGTAGAGAAATAAAACAGTTTGATCAGAACCAGCGCATGAATTGAAATTAGATAAATAATGGATAGAATAGCAGGTGTGATAGAAAGCAGGGCATAAATGATTCAATCATCGTGTGATCAAAACAGCTGGAGAACAGAATATGAACTGATGTTCACTGAGATATATAAGGTTATGAATGTCTCTGCTGGGGAAAGCCTACAGAAACTAAAAATAACACGATCACGCAGTAAGGCTTGAATTTTCATGGGCGTGTGCATATTTCATGCAATGAAAAAGAATACTCTGTAAAGAGTGATGTTATTATTTCCCAACAATCATGCTAATCTGCTCAAATGTTTAACTATTTAATATCTGTCTGACACCGTATTGGAAACAATTCACTCACCAGAATAGTCAGCTAAACTTCTTCTTCTTCATCTTTTGGGATTCTTTGCAGATGGTTACTAATTGTCATCCCGGTTTCTATGAGTACATATGTTTTTGTCGTAAAGTGGTATCGGGTGAGGCTGTACCAGGGGTGTTTTATGAGTACATGGCTATCAGTTCTAGTGCTAGTTTTTGTATTTTGAGGACAACTGTGAGTTTCTATAATGTTTACCTCTCTAACCTGCTTACTTCAGGATATTCAATAGTTGTTATTGAACGCAATGTACAGTTTATCTTGGCAGGAATGTCACTTTATACAGGAGCCATGAGTTGATGGACATACACCGATCAGGCATAACATTATGACCACCTTCCTAATATTGTGTAGGTCTCCCTTGTGCCTCCAAAACAGTTGGACAGAATGGACATGGGCCTCCTTCTGAGGGTGTCCTGTGGTGTCTGGCAACAGAATGTTGTTAGTGGGGGCCTTTGGGTCCTATGGGTTGAGGGGAGGGGCCTCTGTTGATCATCCCACAGATACTTGATCAGTTTGGGATCTAGTGAATTTGGAGGCCAGGTCAACACCTTGTGCTGTTTTTCATGTTTTCTTGAGTTGTTCCTAAACTGTTTTTGTGCTTGTATCAGGCTGCATCCTGCTGGGGATGGCTACTGCCAGCAAGGAGCGTCATTGCTGTGGGGTGGGGTGCCTAGTCTGGACTAGTCGGGTGGTACATGCCAGGTCCAAAAGATTCCCAGAATACTGAATTGTCACAAGATGGTCAATATTATTTACTTCTCCTGTCAGTGGTTTTAATGTTGTGGCTGATTGGTGTACTTGGAGGTAAATGTAGAGGGATCACCAAACTTCATTGTAATATATTCTGACAATATCTGATCATCTGTCCAATAGTCACTGAACCACTCTCCTAAATATGTAAATATCTGTTCAAAAACCTTGTGCCAGCCATTTTTATATCTCAGTAGAGTAGGTTAGGCTTCGCCCTGGGAGGGCCTGGAATATCTGTGCTCAATCTTATGGTTTAACTGTCAAAACAATTTAGTTCAAAACTGACACTGACACTTCTAAGGTCAGAACGAATAAATATTGGAAACATCTATAACAGAAAAGAATAAAAACAGAAAAGTATATTTACCACAGATCCTGTGATGCTGGCTTGTGTTATGCTGCACAAACACACTGGCAGATGGTGAACAGAGCCTGGAAGTGAAGCAGGATCAGATATTAGAGTATTAATGCCACGTCTTTCCTGCACTTAGACGCAGCATGCCCTTCATGATTGTGATGGGGAAAAAAAGGAGGCGTTGTAATCATGACAGAGGGGCAATTTTAAATGTCACAAAAGCGCGCAACCGCACGCTGACACATGTACAACCAACACTGATTATAAATGTTGGAATTATAATATTTTGGCATTCAGACGTGATGTTTTTGCATGCCTTAAAAGCCGAGACATGGACTTGAGTTATTTAGCCTCATGTCCTATGATATGAGTGTGAACAAAATGTAGAAATGGCCTGGTGTGAATTCACACCCGGCTGCAGCCGTTCCTTAAGGCGGCGGAAAGAAAAAAGGCGTCATTTCCCCCGTCACATGGGCAAGCTGGAACAAAAGTTGTTGTGTATATACGTGTTTGTGTCGCCTCGGTGGTGTGATGGTGGTGTGTGGGGGGATCCGAACAGACCAGTCGGTCCCGTGCTGCAACGCAAACTCACCCACCTACACACACTAGCATGTACACACACACACACATATAGGGAAAAATGCAGAATCAAAGTCTGCCTTGTTCACTCTGTGGCGCACACACACACAAATACACACACACACACAAACACACACAGGCGGACGAACAAAAGACAAATGAAAACAGGAAGGAAGTGAGGAAAGTTGGAGCTTTCAATTTAAGCTTGGACGCGCAACAAAAGTTTCTTTTTAGTGGTTTTCAGTCGCGGCCTCTATTGTCCCCCGTGTGTGTGTGTGCGCATGTGCATGTAGAGCCTTGTGTGTATACGTCACCATGAATGGATGAATGGCGGAGGTGCGACCAAGGTCAAAGTGGGAGGCGTCAGACACACAACAGCCTTGCTCTCCGTCTCTCTGCGCCTCCTCTCCCTCTTCCTCTCCCTCCATTATTCTGCGTCTGCCTCTGTGGCTTTTATATCTCTATTTCTCGCCTTTTGTCCATTTATTCTTCCTCCCTTTTGTTCTTGCTCTTGCTCTCTTTCTCAGAAAACCCGGTGGTCACTCTGCTTCAGTCAGGATTTTTACTCCCACTGGGCCTTTAATGGCCAAAGTCTATTCCAGCAGCCACCAGTCATCCAAAGAAAGGCCTGGAGCATACAAGCACCGCCAGCAGACACACAAAAGGCTTTGCTGCGGGACTGTGTAGAGTGTTTTCTAGTTTTGTACAGGGATGAATAATTATCTAAATATATCTGTGTAACAGCTGGAATAAGTGTCCATGAGCAATTATGATCCATAAAACTGGAGGAGTAAGGGCAAATTTATATATTTATATAAACATTTCACATGATGCACACGCTGTGCACCAGATTGCTTTCATCCAGAATTAAAGATTAACAAACCAAGAGAAAATATTTTCTTCCTTCATTAATATTCTACTGAGGATGCTATGGAGAAAATGTGTTAATGTTAAAGACACTGAAGAGGTGTGTGATTATTGGCTCTCCACGCGACGGATTAGTTCATCGAAACACCAAAACACAGTTTTTTGGTCGTGAGGAGAAGGCTTCATAATGAGTCCAGTTACCACTTGAGAACACAATGGGGTCTCCATAAGTACACTTAATCTCGTCAAATGAGAAAAATAACCACCACACAAATGAATTAGCTTCCAGTCAAGGAGCCTGCTGCCACTCAGGTTTGTATTAGCCACGTTTACTGACGTGAGAAGAGCAAAATAAATAGAGATAGAATCGAACAGTTTGGCAGATGTTGTTCTGAACGCAGATGCGACCAAGCATACTTGTGTAGACTAAGGCAAAAAAAATGAAATATATTCAACAGAATATGTAAGTAGGCTCTGTCTTTGTGCTGTTGACTACCTTGAGATTCCTCTCTCATTAGACTCATGGAAGTGTGAAGACATACAGTCTTCCCAGATGGTCCCTGAGTGTAACTGTCCAAGGTGAAAGACTGATACCTTTAACACTTATCGTACACAGTTTGTATTAAAATCTACCTTTTTAAGCAGCAGTGAAAGCATCAGCCTTTAGACAGTGTATGCAAAGACAAGGGACTACACAAATACACAAACCACAGCAGCTACAATATAATGTAAGGGCATTAAAGTTTGGAGTATTGCAGAAATTTACAAATGGAATAAGGCTGAGCTCTCTTTGGGGTGCCTATACCTGGATTTAATATTTGTAGATGGCACCACTTTAGTTCTGAGTAAAATATCTCAACATCTATGGACTGTATGTGATTACTTTGGTGAGTCTTCAAGGGCTGTGACACACCAAGCCACTCCAAACCAACGTTTGGGCCGTGGCCCTAGCTTTTAGTAAGTGACAAAGCGCACACACGTTTTTCCTCTTTATCTCATCTCACCATTCCAGTGCATGAATATTTCCAAATATGTCCACTTAAATCTAATTTAGTTTAACTATAGTAGCAAAAAAAGAAAGCGAACAGTAAATCGAACAGATCTGCCGGGACATAATCAGTTCTCAGCGGAGTGACTCCAGACCACCATTCTGCCATAAAAGAATTTGGGCTTGCTTCCAGGCTATAGACATATTACAATCTACAATACATTTTGGGTAATTTTTATTTCATTTTCACAAATAAATGATTTGGATTTTTGGTTACAAAGCTTACGCACTAGTTTCTCTGAACCTTTGTTTCCATGTTAAAAGGGTTAACTATCACCTCCCTTATTGTTTGATCGCGTCCAGTCTATTTCCTGGATAAACAACAGGGTCACATATTGAGAGCACTTAACCAACGAGAGGCTGCCAGAGACAAAGCGCTCCTTCGCCTCAAGTTCATCTCGTTCTGAAGTTAATTACAGGGATGCTTTTCAAGATGGATGACATCCCATCTTAAGCGCCCTTCAATCAGCCTCGGGGCACAACTGGTTTTGTTCCACAGAGTGGCTCTTAGAGGTAAACGAAAGTTCTTCAAATACGGAGCACTTTAAACATTAATGCCCGTTTTTTACTGAATGATCCCTGGCATGAAAATGAAGGAAATTATAGGCTGTGGTTGAATTCCAGAGTCATCTCATGACAGTTGTGATCGACTGTGAACACAGAGGTTTCAGGTGGAACAATCGTCTTCCTAGTGTTAGATGGATTCTAACAGATATGCCAAGTCAAGTCATGCATTCTCCTGATCCTGCAAGGAGGAGACATTTCTCCTTTGGTTCATGTGCTCAAAGTGTCTAGAAGGCTGGGTGTAAAGGTTTTACTGTCTGGTATGTGCCCTACTTGTGTTATATCCCACCTAGACGCGACACACAAACAGACTTTTCTTTAATATAGCAGAACACAGCGTGACCTCTGAGAAAAAGTCAAAATGCCACCATAGAGGATTGACTTTATGTATCAATACCTTCTAAAGTAAAGTCTGAGGCGAGTTATAAAAGCCTTGAGGATATTGGTGGAGGTTATGGATGCATTTGTGCCAGGTGTCCTCTGAAGATATTTATTTCGTACCCGATTCATGATGTGCAAAAATACTTTGCAACTAAACCATAATCAGCAGTTAAGATCATTTTCTCATTACGCTGATAAAAATGTAATCAAGGTGTCACTGCATTCTCTCAAAACATTTCTGCAAATTAGTAGGGACTGGTGCTGATGCTTAAAATTTTAGAATGCTGTGAGCTGTCATAACTTAAAGAAAACTTCCATCGGCACCAAATATACGTTTAAAACTACGTAAAAGAAGGAAAGAAGAGGAATTACTTCTTTATGAAGAGATGGGGGGAGGAGTAGCACATGAATGCATGGCTAGTGAGAGAGCAGAGTGTACAGGATAGGTGCTCAGTGTATCATAGGAAGTCCCCCAGCAGCCTAGGCCGATAGCAGCTTATATACATAACAATAAGCTTCATCAGTAATTAAAGTTTTTAGCTTAACTTTAAAAGAATAGTGTCTGCCGCCCATTCAACTTTTTGAAAACTTTTTTTTCTGTCTCTTTAACCAGCCGGCCTCAAGCAGATAAGGTTCTGCTCAAGGTTTCTTCTTGTTAAAAGGGAGCATTTCCTTGCCACTGTTGCCAGGAGATTACCGCCAGGTCTGCTCAGCATCTTAAGAAAAATTTGTTATTGATGCTAAATTCATGAGGATTGTAACCAGAAACTTATACACAGTCCTGCAGAATCTCAAATAAATTATTTTTGGAATCATACAGTTTTAATGTCCTACAATAATCTCACTTGAATGTATTGATATTTTAGGATGCTGGCTGCCTGCTGCAGATTACCATATATTAATATAGCATACATAACCTTACAGTTAAATGTTTCTTATTACAGACTGAACTCAGATTCAGTCCCATTTAATAGGAGCGCCTGGGTGTACCCATTCAGCAAATGTATCCTCATATTTGCTTCTGTGTTCATGTGGGTGAGAGAAAGTGTCGGTTGATACAACATATTAAAATTAAAGGTCACACGTCCTCCGTTTTCAGAGCTCCGCACAATACACTATTCCTACAAATATATCCGCGTGGTGCAGAGTAGCATGTGAAGAGACAGAATGGGAGCGCATGAAGACGTGCATGCGTGTATTTGTGCATGGATTTGAAGTGAGCTCTCAGCCCAGGTATAATTACACGCGGATGTGCTCAATCTGGCCACATTTATGAGGAACCTGTCATATTCATATCGCTGTCATTGCCATAGTAACCAAAAGGTCTCTTTTTGAATATCGTCCTTTAGAAGCCGCCGCGCAGCCGAAAACCAACGTCATCAGATCTGCTTAAATACCAGTCACAGAGCAACTGTGTGTGTGTGTGTGTGTGTGTGTGTGTGTGTGTGTGTGTGTGTGTGTGTGACTGTGCCAATGTACCTGCGAGTGAGCATGTAAATTCCTCTCCAGTATTCCCAGTCGCTGCATGGGGGGGTTGAAGGAAAGAGAGGGAGAGGGTGCAGAATGGGAGAAAAAAGGGAAAGGGGTGTGCCATGTGAAAGAGCATGGCTGTTGCTAGGTGGAGCAGGGCTGATGCTTTGAAGGAGAGATGTTCGTAACTACACTTGCAACAAAACCAAAAATCTCTTTCTCTCTCTTGCACATCCATATTATGTGCACAACAAAACAACCTATCAACACCATCTTTGAAACAGCCTCCCCGCACACATACAAATAACATACAGCCTGCTGCAGCGTTGGAGTCAGAGCCCACGCAGAGTGAAGGAGACGCAGGGAGCCGGAACATGAGGCGAGTTTAGAATAAAAAGTCAAAGACAGAATAACTGAGGGAGACGATAAAAGACCAGGAGGCAGTAATAACCACAGATAGCAAGAAGAAGGTGAAGTAGAGAGATCGGAAATGATAGTGTGGAAATGACAGAATAAAAGGGACAATAAATTTAAAGACAGAGGAAATGAAAGGATGACCATAGAGTGCACTGAGGTGAAGACATTGGAAGAGAAGACCAGTGAACAGAAGGTGATGAGTTGAAACCGGATACAAAAAAAAAAGAAAGAAGGGAAAGTAGTAGAAAATACAGAACTGCAATTATGTAGCTAACATGCTAGGTTTAACTTTATAATTATGTAGCTAGCATGCTAGGTTCAACTTTACAATTACGTAGCTAACATGCTAAGTTCAACTTTACAATTACGTAGCTAATGTGCTAGGTTCAAATTTACAATTACACAGCTAACGTGCTAGGTTCAAATTTGCAATTACACAGCTAACGTGCTAGGTTCAACTTTACAATTATGTAGCTAACATGCTAGGTTCAACTTTACAGTTACATAGCTCACATGCTAGGTTCAACTACAAGAGAAACACAGGGTGTTAATTAAAGTGTGTTCTTGTCTGTACTTGTGTTCTTGTGACAAATATGTGACAAATCAGTCGCTATGGACGAGAAATATTCCATTTTAACCCTTTCCACTTTGGAGGTCCCTGTTCAAAGCCAAAGATTCATCTCCTGTGGAAGGGGTTAATGTTGGCATTCGCCATATGCACTCTGACACAATGGGAGGTAGCGTGTTCAGACCTTGGAAACCCATGTATTCCAGAATGCATGCGAAAGTCCAACTGATAAAAGCCCCCAGTTAGCTTAGCATGCTAATTGACCATTCTTAAAGAAGATATTTGGACAGATCCTTGCATGAGAGGCACTGACTGATAACAGCTACAATGGGTGCATTGTGCTTAGATGTGTCCTTTCCAGGCACCTACATTATGCATACTGGCTGACGTACACGGGTTAATCAGACGCAGGTTATTTATTACGCCTGGGCTTTTCCTGCAATGACGAGTCAAGATGACTGCTGTGAAAAAGGTCAATGTTGGCAGTGATTTGTTCTACATAGTAGTGATGTCCAGGTTTATGGACGACATGATTTCATGTTTTGCTTACATTATGAGAGTTTTCTTGAGTTAACATGAGACTGTCTCAGGGAAACTTTGCTGGATGAGTATAAAAAAATTATATTTATCCTGGAACAGATGTTTGAGGTAATCCATTAATCAGGCGAATATGGTCGTGTAGCATATGGACTGCTGAAACCACAGAAGGGACTTAACAGTGGCTGCTTTTATATTTCCAACATAACAGTTTACATGGACGATCAATAAAAGAATCTGAGAGGACATATGCAAGTCGTGTTCCGCAGTAGGTTTGGAGCATCAAACCTGCTGGATAACAGCAACCAACACCCAAGACTTACTATATGTAAGTATTCAAATCAGCTGGACTTGGTTGAGTATTTCAAGGACGTTACACCTCTCATCGTAAAGGCTTCTTTAGTTGTAAACAAGTTGGTGGGAGCCTTGGACTTCACAACGTCATGTAACAAGGCTGATGGAGGTCATTCAATGACAAACCTTTTGGTTCCACATTTACATTGATCCTAAAGCCACAGGTGTTAGTTATACCATTAACAATAATGATTCACTTTGACTATCATCATTTGCCTTGTAGCTTCAACAACATCGCTGTTTGCTTTCAGATATTTTGTGTCCACTGAAACTGCGGTGCTGAAACCCACAGCAATCTTCACCGTCTGTAAAACAACTATTTGTAGGAACACACAGGAGACCTATAATCTAAGACACTCAGCCTGTTTCTCCGCTGCTCTTCCGTCCGTCCCTGTGACATCTTCCCAATAACCGTTTGACTTCTGAGTGCATTCAACCACGACCGAGGTGATGATTTCAAATGCAACGTGTGAATGTTTTTTTTTTTCACTTTATGGCAAAGGCCGCCCTTTTCTGCAGACCTGCTTTAGAAACAAGTGGCTTTTGGAAACATTGGCTTGCTGTTCGTTCAATAATGGTTAAGTAAAGTTTCAGGTGAGTAATATGAGCTGTAATATCATTCCATCCAATACCACTGACCAGAATAATACATTTGTTCAGGGAAATTGCGTATTGATTGTGTGACGGATTAGTGAGACATCATCAAACCGGCTGTTTATTCAGCTAGATGCTGTCGATACCGGCAGTGAACAACTTATTTCATGCTTTTCAAAGAAATGATTTGAGGAGATGGGTTGAGAAGACAGGAGAGATGCATCTGGACAACAAACATCTCTACTAAAAGAGGACAAGGACCTCTTCCTCCCACCATGTCTGTGAGTCATCGTACCCCTCCTCCCACATCTGCTTCAAAGCTTGATCTCAAAGGACATGTGCACCCATTAAAACACAGACACTCACCCACTGCACAAACACATGCACGTATACATACACCACGTGCATGTGCACACACACTGACGGTCACACAAACATGGTGCACTCTGGTATCCCAGCAGGCACGGAAATGTAAAGATGCACACATATACACACACACACACACTCATTAAAAGGCAGAACAGGAAGTGACACACATGAACACGCACACCTATGCGCTTTCTGCAGGCCAAAGGGAGTTCACCATGGCAACAAGAGACTGGGGCAGCAGCATGCAGTCTGTCGCTGACACAGGTGTGTGAGCAGATAACACTAACATGCGCACACACACACACACACACACAAACGTAGGGCACACTTGAACGCATATGCACAAACACAAGTGGAATGGAAGGTAAAAACTCCAACTGCGGTGTCAGCTATCTAAAACGGTGAAAGCATGCCGCTCCTTTTTTCGTGTTTGTGACTTCTAACAAGTGTGAAGATCACTTTTCCTTAAAAATCTATTACAAAAATCAACTAAGTCCTTCCATACTGTATCACAAATATGATCCTATTGTATAACTCCAACACAGTCACATGTATATGAGTCACACATGCCACATGCAGTGAGACGGTTCCTGAGGAAACCAACATGCCAAAAATACAGCATAGCAAGGAAAAAGTGCCTGGATATAAGTGCGTGCAACCATAGAAACTACAGCAGCCTCCAAGCTATAAATGTCCTGTGATGGAACGTATCACAGATATGTGGCAGAGCTCTATGTGGGCTCCCATCCAAAATCATCTGGACTGATTGTGTTGTCACTCAGTGGCTGTCTAAATAAATGACCGAAGACCATTTGTTTTGTATGTGACGGACAGATCAACAAGGATGACAGGCGGACTCGAGGGAATGACTTCATGCCGAGTGCAAAACTATTCTGCACCCACATGTCATCAAGAAAATGGATGAGACTAATACGCTGTCTTTAAGTGCTTCAAGATGAATGTGTTACAGTGGAAAGGAGAAGTCTACAGCATGAGAACTGCACTGGACATAATGCTGAAATCAGCTCCTTTCTGGCTGGCTTGCTTCCAGACAAGCAGGCAGTAAGGTGTAGTAAATCATGCGAGTGGTAAATATTCTGAAGGGAAGCATTTTTATCTATTTCATGAGAAATATACACTCAAATTATTTATGCTTCACACCAAGTATCTATGGTGGTTGTAATCTGCTTAGTGCAAAGGTTCAGTTCAGCTCAAAGAAGATCAGTAAAGTACTAAGATGTGTTTTCCACACATCACATGGTACAATTCACATTTTGTTAATGAACAATGTCCAGAGGAGAGAGAGTGTTAATTTAACATTGTATCCCAAAAGAGGCGTACACTTAGGAAGAGACTAGCAGTGATGTGGCAACTAGGGACCATGAATGTTAATGAAATTAAATGAGTTGTAACGATGACAGGTGAAAAAAAAAAACTTGGGCGAGTACCAAGTTGAACTCCTCAACTTTGAGGCAATGACCAATAGGAGCACTGATAAAGCTGACTGACATATGAGGCGAGCCATTTGCCATCATATTCATATTATACACCAATCAGCCACAACATTAAAACCACTGACAGGAGAGGTGAGTAACATTGACCATCTTGGGACCATACAATGTTCTGCTGGGAAACTTTTGGACCTGGCATTCGTGTGGATGTTACTTAGACATGTACCACCCACCTAGACCAGACCAGGCACCCCCACCCCATAGCAATGACACTCCTTGATGGCAGCAGCCATCCCCAGCAGGATGCAGCCTGACGCAGGCACACACACACAAAAATAGGTTTAGGTACAACTAAAAAAAGAAAAACATGAAAAACAGCACAAGGTGTTGACCTGGCCTCCACAATCACTAGATCCCAAACTGATCAAGTATCTGTGGGATGCACTGGAACAAGCCTAATCCATGGAGGCCCCTCTCCTCAAGCCATAGGACCCAAAGGACGCCCACTAGGGTGTCCTGTGGTGAATACATTCTGTTCACCACAGGACACACTCAGAAGGCTCATGTCTATTCTCTGATGAGTCACAACTGTTAGGAAGGTGGTCATAATGTTATGCCTGGTTGGTGCGTATTCATTATCATAGTCTTAATTAATATTCATAGTCAGGTGGCAGCACAAGCAATGATTTTATGTTCTGCTTGTTTCATTCAGAAAATCTTGGAATGGGAAACACAGAAGGTTACCTAGGCAACAAGGTCACAAGCCAGATCAGCAACCAGATCAATAACAGTAAAAGGTCTTGTATTCATAAGGTGCATTTATACCTTTTAATACGCAAAGCACTCAAAACAGGCGCACACAAATTCACACAGTGACACACAAATTCAGTGTCATGCTCAAGGACACTTCAGCATGTGGTCATTGTACTGGGGATGGAACAGACTCTACTTAACTAGCTTAGCTACAGTGGAACGTTGGCGGTGAAACATCCACAAGAAAACGCCACATGGAAGGCGATGGGGGACAAGCGCATCGCTTTATGCAGTATAGTAGTGGACGGAGCTGAAGTGAAGTTGAAACTAATTGGAGAGACAAAGGCAGACTATGGAACAGGTACAAGTTCCACTCATTGCTCTCATGGGATCAAACACAAAGCTGCTCTATATATGTGATTCAAGAGAAAACTGGATGTGAGAGGGACATCTGTGCTTGAATAAAGCTGACAAGTTATTCAGCGTCTGTTTGAGATCCAATATGAATTTGAGAACTCCGAGTATGGACGTGTGTGCACCCTTAAAAACCGCAAAGCATATCAATGTCAGTGGATCGGCACCAACTCCAACGGCTCCTGATGAAACCCCAGATTTGTGTCCAAGTGAGCTCTGCGAGAGCGGCGGTGGTGGTGGGGTCACGTCCAAGAATATCGATTGATCCGTCCTTGCTAAGAGGAGCGTCATGTGCAAGTCAAATTGAGTGGTGTTCCACCGTAATTCACACGGGGAGATGGGATGTAATGATACAGTGAAACCATTACGACCGCAGAATGACTTGGAGACAGCCGGAGAGAACTGGGTCACTGGCTAATTGGACAGAAATACATCAGCCCGCCCCATGTGTACACACCCACACACACTGCACAAGCTGCTGGCATAGATTCAGACAGACGTCCACTTACAGTTATTACATTTGCACAAGCATGCATGTAAATGCAGAGCAAAAGACGCAGATAACAGCAGAACACACACAGCAAGGCAGGTTTCTCTTGCTATATATAAAAATATATATATATATATATAATATATCATGTAATTATCATATAATTAGTGTTTAATCAATTAAATCCAATCACAGCGGGGTAGCCAGACAATATCCAGGGATCTTCATTATGCATGACCAAGTCTGGAACACAGAAATCGTGTCATGCATACAAACCTCCGCACATCCTCCTCCCATTGATTACAACCATCACACACACACACTAACATCTCTGTGCAGCCAGATTTACAGTGCAGTAGGTGAAGCCGTCTATAAATAGAGCCTAGCAGACACTAACATGATGCAGAGTAATTTCAGGAGAACCGCTCAGCTCCCGACTTTCTCTGTTGCAGGGCAGAAAAGCGAGGTTTGAATGGAGGAAATGTAGAGCTGCGGGAAAGTGGAGCAGGGAAAGGAGAGGGAAGGGAGGAATCATTATAGGTATTTTGGATTCTGCTGTATCATGCTACAGTCAGGACTAAAGAGGCAGGGCGAGGGCGGGGGTGGAAGGGAAGGAGAGAGGCACACACACATGCACACATGCTCACCCTTAAGCCTTGATGTATTCCATCTCTCGGTGCTGAATAAAAGCAAAGGTTGAAGAAGCGATTCTTTGATCCAGCAGATTTAAGGGAATCATAAAGATTGTTGGAGCTGGAAAAGGTGAAATGAAAATGATTATCAGTGAGTGTGTTTGTGTTCCCACTTTGTGTGTTTGCTCCTCTCTATCCCTATATCATATTGATTAATCATTTCACTGCAAGCCTTTGCATAAAAGCAGCAAGCATTGATATTTACTGTAGTGCAGAGTTAAATAAAACGTGATTTAATGATTAGATTAATGATTTATTGGCCTTTGTCTCTCTTTGGTACCAGATAGGTACCACTGATCCAAAGACTCATTCGGATCCAGCGACTCGTGAGCATACTCTATGTTCACTCCACGTAAAGTGCAACAAATTACATACCTGCACACCTGCATTTAAAAACACAGCTACTGAAAATGAATTCAAATGGACACCTGCATATTCGTGAATTAATCTGAGGGGCAAAGTGAATCCATGAAATTCATATTCAGTCATTGCCTCATATCAAGTAGTGATGTCCGTAAGTGAAACAATTCTTTTCAACTCCTCTGTCGAAGAGTAGGTGGGGCAGAGTGTGAATGCTGTGGTTGCATATACTAAAGTGAAAATGCCCTTGAAATTGCACCTCTTCAAGTAGCTGAGTCCAAACCATAGGCTGTATAAAGATGGACCGCGGAACAGCTCCTCTACAGTGAAGCCAAAGCAAGTAGAGCTCCCCCTGGTGGCTGGCTACAGTATAGGTCATAAGCTCCACCCCCTCCATGTTAGTGGATGGGGCTTGGACCAAACTAAAACACTACAATACACGCCAAATAATATTTTTGTCAAGGATGGTTTCTATCATTTTAGGTAGTTAATATAATGCTGATGCATGTTCAAGTGCATCAGCATTATATTAAAATTGAAATATACATCGCTCACACTCCACCCCTTTGTCCATTTTTGAGTTAGGCAGAGTCAGGCTCTGCCAAGATGGTGACGACTTTAATAGACCGAATTGTGTAACCCAGGCTTTCTGAAGCTACAGTATAGAGATGTTTCCTCATTGGTTCACATGTAAGTTGCAGGATAATCCAAACTCAAAATTGCAGAAACATTTGACTGCAAGGCAGCAATGAAAGCAATAATAAAGTGCAGGATTAGAAAAGCAAAACTATCATTCAAAGCATGGGCAACAAGCAACAGTGACACTAAAAGAAAGAAGAATATGTATGAAAAGGAAGATAGCTGTAAGATCCAAATCATTTCCAAGAACTGAAATTCCCACCATTAACATGAAGCCATATTGACTGCTGAACTCTGCAGGAGAGTGGAGAAGCTAGTTTATTAGCATTGTTGGACCACTTGTATTAGATCGCCTTTTTGGGACTTTTGTGCAAATTAGTAATGGCATCCACTATATTATCATACAGGATTAATTTAAAAATAAATTAAATTGCTGTCTAGTTAGTGACCTAAGCTATTGGACTAATAATTTTGAAAAAACGACTTGCTACGCTTAATTTAAGCTTTTCATTGAACAAAACTGTGTACAATGGTGAATAATATACCACGTAAAGTAAATAAGAGAGAGAAGGGATCAAATGTGACTGACTAGCCCTAGCATGTCATTATTAATCCTGCGAGTATTGTTCATTAGCTCTACAGGACTTATCTCATGTCATAATCATCATTTGCTCTGCACCAGTACTCTGCACAGTGACAAAGTTGAATCTAATCAACCTTTGAAAAAATTATTTTTTACTGTTGTGAAAGTCAGAAAGTGAGAAATATACAGATCTCGTCAAATATTTCTTTATATTTAACTTTTCTGCAGCACTCTTCTTGCAGTGTTTCTCTGTCACATTTCAACCCTGTCGCTGTTTTCCCAGTGCATTGGTTTGTTTTTCGAGTTTTAAACTTTGCAGAAAATCTGAAACTTTATTTTTGAAACTTTGACAGGTGTACATTTGCACTTGTACTGCTCGGTTCCTTCAGGAGGTGACTTCACAACACCCACTTGAGATGTGACCACACAGTTGGGGCCTTGTGGGTCAAGTCATTTTTGGCAGCTCTGGTTTGAAACTCTGAAACAGATGGTCAGAAAAATGTTTTTTTCAAAGCTTCATAAAATAATATTCCGTTAGATTTTAAGCTTTGAAACATTTCTCATGCAGTTTTGAATTATGCGAAGGGTTTCTAGAAACAAATCATTTGCACAAACATGGAGATTAATTTCCCCGCTCTATTCACTAATGTGACCAAGTCTTAATTCTTTGCATCTCACTTTCCAGACTGCTCAATTATGCATCTTTAAAAGCTCACAGGCTGAACTTGGGGAGTAGGGAGAAGTGTTTCCAAGCTTCTCATTTACTTATGCATGAGGCGGGGAGGGAGGATAAGTCAGATGGTGGCCAGAAAGCAAAAGAGAAGATGAGAGATGTGGAGAAAGATAAAGCAGGAAAATGAGGAGAGAGAGAAAACAGATACGGGTCAAAGAGACAGCAGGCAGAGAAGATGAGGGTTCATAATGTAGAGAAGAAAAGGGCAGCACAGAGATTTGTTTTTTTTTTTTTCCTTCCACATGTCTGGTACAAATTAACAGCAGGGGTTGACAGCACGCACTCGGCGCCACCGGGATGGCAATGTGTGTTGTGTGTGTGTGTGTGCATGAACAAGACTGAATTATTCAGAGACGAGCTGCAGCTCACAGAGTAAACATTAAGTCGACATAGAGATGCAGACACACACACACACACACTCCTGCCCTCCTGGCGTTCAGGGAGACTCTCGCCTCCTCTGGGTCCCACAGACAGATGGGACAGGAAATGTGTCACTGGGTCAGACGGTGGCGGCCATCTTGGTACGACTGAGCCAGGAAAATGGGTGTGTTTTTTTCCTGTTCATGAAGATCAATACAACCTTAGCGTATTCCTGGTAAACTATTGACACATTGATTGAATGGAACATTTGAAATTGAGGAGAGCTCAGCAGCTGCTACCATTGCATTTTGCATTTTTCTGCTTGTAGTTAGACTGCATGGTAGACGTACACTGCCGGGCCGAAAAAGGTACGACTCCCCTATTGGATAATTACTGCATGGATGATTATCTTTCAGCTGGCAACAAGTTATTTAACCCCAACTGATGCAATGAGCAGATTCTAATTTCTTAAACAACCATGTAGAAAGACTCTGGAGACTCTGGAGCAATGGAAGAAGGTCATGTTGTCTGATGAGTCCAGATTTATTACACATGTATTAGTTTCCTCCCTGAGATTTAGTTAAGTTACAGCTGTCTGAATCTTACATAATGTAGCTAAAGTGAGAATAGCGTTAGCTTAGCATAACATTTAAAGCAAGGGAAAAACGGGTAGTGTTCTTTTTAGCTTCTTTAAAACACAAAATAACTAATCTTAGTTCATTTCTATTTAGATTTTAATCTAGTTTTATATTTCAATGTAAAGTATACCAGTTTAGGGTTTTAGAGGGAGGAACTATGTTTGTTTAAAAGCCACACAATGGAGACAAGACTCTGGGAAATCGCTGCTCCTGGCTGTTTTATTTTGTTTTGTTTTGTTTTTTTAGCCAAGAGAAGTGTCCCGGCTCATAAAGCCCGACCAAAACCACAGACTGTGTTTTCTAAAAGCTAAAGAGAAATAACATGTGTTTATTTTTAAGCTGTATAATGGCTGCTAGGTTAGCAAAGCTAACCGTTTATCCCAGCTTCCAGGCCTCGTGCTAAGCTACACTGGCTTTGCAGCTCCACAAGTAACACACAGAGAACAAAGATATTGCAGTCGTCTCAGCTAACCCTGGGCAGGAAAGCAAATGGCTACAAAAATGCTGGACTATTCCTTTAACATGAAACCTGTCCAAAAGGTAATGTGGAGTATTAAAAATTGCAGGAAGAGTTTTACAAGTGCAAGATTTGGGGTTTTTGAGACTGAATCCAAACTATTTTCACACCTTTTTCAACCTTTTTTTTTGCAAGTCTGTCCATCTTCACGCATCTGCAACACTACTACAATGACGTCTTAGCTGGCGTATAATGTGACTGTTTGTATTCTGAACAATATCAGTGCTTTATTAAAATCTCATACTGAGTCTCAATATATTTGCATGCAAGAGCTTGAGCTACATGATCTGTATGTGTTGAAGGAAGATTTATTAAAATGAGCAGCTTACAGTGATGAGTTGGGGCGCAGAACTTTAATCCACACTTTTCATTCTAACTTTGTGCATGAGTGACAAACAGTTTAGCTCGCAGGCTCACTGTGACAAAAGTGAATGATTGTGTCATTCATAGGGAAGGAGCACAGCAGCCTATATGCTTACCAATCCAGAAGTCATTATAGTTTCTTGTTTTTCATCCGTCTTTTAATTTTACATGACTTCGAATGAACTGAGTTGATTAATTGAGCCAAAGAACAAATCACCTGCTATTCCTTATCCGCTTGTTTCTTGCGTTCTTCTCCTCCTCCTCCTCCATGTTTGTTCGCTCTGCTCAGTTTAGGAACACGGGATAGCTGTCCAACCCCCCGTCACCTGTCGAGATATGCTAGATGAATGCACCCCGCGGAAATTAACGCCAGGATTATGCAAATCCAAATTGAACTGTGAAGTTAAGAGGCTCGGCCCAGTGACCTCATCATCCCGCGCAGGCAGGGAACCGGCGTACAGGCACATCGACGTACAGTATTCGCAGAGACGCATACACCCACACGCGGATGCAAACACACAAGCACACCCGCAAATTATCGCTTTTCGCTTGTGTGCGTGTGAGCCCATGCACATCTCCAGCCTTTGTGCATGAGCTGAATTATGATGTGGTCATTAGAGCCGTGCCCCAAATTACCACATACAAACACAGACCATCCATGCACAGGCCACTGGTTTCTCCAGCTGTGACCGCTGAGTCTACTCTTCTTTGTTGGAGGAAAACCTTAAACCATTTAATGAGGCAGCGCTTACATAGCATACATGTTGCTATTTAAATCCTTCATATAGGCCTTTATCCACAACTACATGTGCTCAGCAAGCTGAGTCAGAGATGAAATGAAATGTTGTTGAACAAGCACAAAGCTGAACTTTCACAACAGAATTTCTCCTCTGCTCCTGATTCCCTGCCTGCCACAAAAAATAAATCTGATCACAGAATGTCACAGATAAGGCTTTGGTGAATGTGTTCATGAAAAGAAAAAAGTATTTGTTCTCTGTGGATTTACAATGTAGGTATGAGCGATCAATGATAAACACACACACACACACACACCCACACACCCACACAAACACACACCCACACACCCCTTGTGCCTCCATATCAGTTGTGACTCATCAGAGAATGGGCATGGGCCTTCTGAGGGTGTCCTGTGGTGTCTGGTTGTTAGAGGGGGGTCTTTGGGTCCTATGGGTTGAGGGGAGGGGCCTCTGTGGATCATCCCACAGATACTTGATCAATTTGGGATCTAGTGAATTTGGAGGCCAGGTCAACACCTTGTGCTGTTTTTCATGTTTTTTTGAGTTGTTCCTGAAGTGTTTTTGTGTGTGTGCCTGTGTCAGGCTGCATCCTGCTGGGGATGGCCGCTGCCATCAAGGAGTGTCATTGCTTTGGGGTGTGGGGGTGCCTGGTCTGGTCTAGGTGGGTGGTACATGTCTAAGTAACATCCACACAAATGCCAGGTCCAAAAGTTTCCCAGCAGAACATTGTATTGTCACAAGATGTTCAAAGTTATTTACTTCTCTTGTCAGTGGTTTTAATGTTATGCCCCATCGGTGTATAATGATAGCTGACCACTTAAATGACTCATGCCCAAGTGTTTTTTATATAAAAATATATCATGATTTCAATGTAGATTGTCTTTTTAATTTCAGTCCATAGATGTAAACTGTCTAGATTCCCCAGAACTGGATCATGTACTTCACACAGGCTCACTGGTTGACGTCAGAAACGTATTATATCTTCAGATCAACCTATCCATCATGTACTCAACATCATCTTACACTTATTACATGAGTTGGATCGTTTTCCAATTCATCAGCTGTCACATTACAATATGGCTGTAGGGTAAGAGGGTCCAGCCAGGAGGTTCTTGAAACATTTTATTCTGCTCTGCACTTGAACTACTTTTCAAATTTGTTCAGATTTTTGATTTCGAGAACCACTTATACATAATCACATTTTCTATTAATTAAAAAAAGTGTATTTATTTATTTTTTCAATGTTTCTGATGCATATTTCTTACTTCAAACCAAAATTAATATGCAGTTATTTTTTCTTTACATTTGTTTTCTGTTTTGCAACAACCATATCTTGCCCTTTCTGTGTTTCTGAAAGGACAGATAATATACGGTAAATGCAATGGTATATCATTATCCTGTATCCAGTACTCACCTATAATTATGTTTTTTTTTTTGTTTGTTTGTTTCTTACTTTAATAATTCACTGTAACCTGGTCTCTGCTTTATCTGTTTATGGAATTTGACTGCCAACAATGAAACCTGTTCAGTTTGGAGTTCCACAGGGTAGTGGTTTGGGTCCTCCTTTAGTTTTCTTTATTATTCAAAGCCGAACTGCTCTAATGGGGTATATGCAAATGCTTGTGTTTTACTGGTGTCCCATACGATTAAAACAGCTGTCAAGGCTATGCTTGTTACATCTGAAAGGGCTCTCAGAAAAATCTTTAGAGTTTACATTTATAGCTGGGAAACTATCTTTTATTGCATATTGTGGGTGTGAACTGCATCAATATATGTCGTGTAGTTTGCATTTTCACCCGACAGATAAAGTACACTAGCTTTAATGAAGGCAGTGGTGTATTTCTGCCACTTTGCATTCTGCTTTCACTTTGCATAGCATTCAGTATACAAACCTGTAACTTATGACAAATATGATAATGATTGTTGTATTATTGAGGTGACATCGGGTTAGACTCAAAATGTAAGAATGGCAAATTACTTTTGACCATTTCAGCGAAAAAAAAAAAAAAAAAACACAGAGCGAGAGCAGCTGATAAATAGGACACATCTTCCATTTCTCATCTTAGATAGTGTCCTTCCACCTGACCTCGTTGACAGATGATAGATGACACATATTAAGATATAGATAATGATACATTCACAAGTGTGCTACATTTGCACGCTGGTGGAGTTGTACTCACACATACACCCATCCTCATATTTAAGCTTTTGTGCACACTCTTGCAGTCTGCCAGATTTTAAATGCTGGTGAAATCTAATGGTTGGCATTAGCTCAGCGCTCCCTTGACATTTCACTGGAAAAGGCCGTCAGCTGCTAAATGTGTGTGTGTTTGGGTGCGCGAGAATACGTGCGAATGTATGTGTGCGTTCACAGACAGCAGTGAGTGTGTGGGAGAGGACAGAACGACGCACGGAGGATGGCACGGATGGAGATGGCGAGAAATTAAGAGAGTTACAGGAAACGAGAAAGAGCAAAGGTGAGTCACGGAAGTTGTGGAAGAAACCAGAAACTGGGACAATGTGAAGGAGAAAAACAAAAACTATCCATGATTTCCCAGTGGAAACCTGCAACTAAAACCGAAAGCTTCATCAGCCAGCATGCTAATCATATCCAAGTGCCATTCAGTGCTTTGAATATTCATTGAATTTCCTCGGTAGCCTTGTTCTGTATCTCATAAAAGCTAAAGCTCCCATTTTGGTGCTTTTATTTTGAAGACATTGCTCCGTATGGAAGGCTTCTGCTTTATTACACCTTGGGTCTATTGCCACAGATTTAAACAAAGTCCAGAGGTGCAAGAAAAATTACATAGTCAGACGTGCAGATTGTAAACAGTCAAATTATCTAAGCCTTATTTGGAGACAAAAGTGAAAGTGAGTGCATCCAAATGGCCTGTGTGTAAACTGTTGGGTTATAATTGTACCATTTTGGGAACTCAGGGCTTCAAAACACTTCAACACCCTGCCTGAATATATGCCTGTGTGTATTTCTAGATCAAGTTGTCTCTTGATTGAGATCTATTTTCCAACAGAGACTTGGCAAACAAACAAAGAGACAAATGTGGGAGTCAGTTTTCCCATAATCCTCTCTGGGATTTTCTCATATTTTGTTACGGATCCACCGCCGCTTCTATGTCACTCTACATTCCGCTTCCTTTTTATGTCAGATATCACGTGTATCTTTTTTCCTCTCGCTTTCCCCTCAGCATCTCTTCGCAATTCCTCCTCCCCCCCAACTACTTCCTTTCACCCTTCATTTGCCAGTGACACGGAGGATCATTTCCACTCTCGGGGGAGTACGATGTAACTTAATGCGGGTCAGTGATATGCAGAGTAATGCCCGGCCCCTACCCACCTCCAACCCAGTTAGCTACTGACATTGTAGTGAGTGTGGAGCTTGGGCGGGGGGGGGGGGCGTCTTTGTATACATGCATGAGTCTATCTCTATGCATGTCCACTGACCTCCAGAAATAATCATACTGCTGTAATGTTTGTCTCTGCCTCCTGTAGCTGACTAACAGTGTCACTGTGACATTAACACACTTGCTGGCCTCTGCAGCACTTCTTTAAATGCTCACAGTAATGACGATGGTAATGGACGAGCCTCTAGCATTTACAGGCGATTAGAAAGAGAAAAAGGGGACATTTTCAAATCTGTTATGTCAACAAAAACAGCACGTCCTCGCTTCGGCTCTTCACAGGGATCAGAGGTTCGCGGCACTGTGCAGAGGAGTAATAACCGAGTGGGCTGATGAGTTTTTTTCTATTAAGACACTCCCCACTTAGCTGAAGGTCTTCACTCAGAATATGAAAAAGAATTTCTTTTTCTCTGGGTTGGCTGTGTCGCTTTGAGCAAGGGTCACGTTTTCCACTATGCAGCTAGCTGCTGATTATAGTCTTCTGCGATTGGCTGGCATAATGACGACCTCAATTAGGATGGGCTAGCATTAACACTGGCCGTCAGTGGATCAGTCACAGTACAAAAGCTTGTGAACAAACACAGAAACAGCTGAGCCTGCTTCCAAACATACCTTGGTATTAAAACAGATATTCAAATATTCATCCAGTCAATTGAACTAATGCTAATGACTGTTTTGCCTCAGCTGGAGCCAAGACCAGGCCAGGGGTTGACTCACAATCTGGAGCACTTTTTGAGAAAAAGGCTGGCACTGCTGTGACTAAGGGGCTTGTCATCTTCCTTGCAGCTTGTGAAGAGGTTATACGTTAATCTGTCTCCAAAAACCTCATTTTAAAACCGTATGTTATAAAATTTCCCTTTGGACAAATACTGTATGTGTTATCAAGTAAGGCAATAACTTGAACAACACTGTTTATAAAGTAAGCTGCATTACATTTGCATGAAGACGGGGGTCAAATGTCGGCCACTTATATCAGCGGTTCTGAAAACACAACTGAGATGCTTAATATTTCAAGTCACCGTCACAAATAAGTGAGGTTGGGGGCCTAGTACTGGGCAACTGTCTAACAAAGCAATTGAATTAATGGAGCTATCATCATTTGAAAAAAGCAGCGAGGGTTGTTTGGGAGTTGTGAATTATGCTGCTCCTTCAGCACGCTTCGTCTCAAGAGCAAAACTCCTACTTGTCTTGAGTTGAATCTTAAGTGTAGCCTGCAGCCAGTGTCTGCTGATGCTACCAGACTTGGAGCGACTGCACTGAAGCTGGATGATATTATAACGATGTTTTTACTTGTTCCCGCAACGTCTATTGACCTTTAGAAATTGATGTTTTCCTGTAACAGCTCAGTGCAAGAGTCAGCCGTGGTTCAGCTGATTGTCTTATAGTGAATTGAACCGTTACATGAAGCTGTACAGAAAACATATACAGCTGGATCTTTAAAGCTGCAGTGCAATAGACTTAATACAAATGAAAGTGATTTACTTTCAAGCCTTCGATTAGTTTAATCAGCACTGAGTGCACACTTTTGGCAGTGTCACGTGAATCTCTTTGTATTTTGCAGCATACCAGAGATTCAAATTTGCTTTCATTGCTGGCACACCATAACAACACGTCAACCAGCAACGACTGTTTGCCAGAGCTGCAACTGGATAGCAACTGTTGCAAAGGAAATAGCGCATATCAACTAAGAGTACGGAGGAGCTTATAGCAAAGAAACGAGAGTTACAAATGTAACTTGGGTTCTATGAAGTCATCATCTCGGGTGTTTAGGATCAAATAACTACTAGAAAAGTTTCTTATGCTCCAGAAAAAGAAATGTAGTCTTCAGAGGAAGGATTTCAGTCTAAAAAAACAAAGAAATCGATGCTGAAGACAAATGATTTGTCCTTGTCGATAAAGTACACTTAGGAGGAGAAAGGACTCTAGAAAGACATGTGCATTTCAACACTGTATGAGCTTTAACAGAAGTTCTGATGTGGAGAAAGAAAACTGGATCATGGTGCGATGGATGTCTGTATTTTCTGACTCCTACGACTTGCAGAAAAATCAAAAGCAAAAGGTCAAATATGAATACTTTTCTCCAAGCGAGAATACAATATTTTTCTCAGTCAATGTGTTAGTCACTTCTAAAGTTGACAGCAACTTAACGTTTGGTCAAAAAGCAACCTACAAAACAACGATGCCCCAAAAGAAAATGTATGAAAGCGTCCACCTCCACACAGCTTGTATGCAAATACAGCCACAGCGTGAAGCACCTGCATCTTCTTAAACATTCAACAGCACTGCAGGGAGCAGTGATTAAGGGGGAGCTGAATTTCATAGCTGACCCTGAAACACAAAGCAGAGGCACGTTCATTAAGAAACGAGAGAGAGGAAGAGGACAAGATGGAGAGGAAGAGAAAACCAGACACAGTAGGAGAGGGGGGAAGATTGAAGAGTTGTTGGGAGTATAGGAAAATTGACTGAAGAGAGAAGATGACTGGAGGCAGATGGAAAAAAAAAAAAAAAAAAGACAAATGAAGGCGCAAGTGTGGTTCTCAGAAGCAAATTCAAGGCATAAACATTAGCTCCACGGGGACAGTAACATTAGAGACGTGTCATGCTGATTATTTATAGAGTGACGGAGTCCTTTAGGAAATCACCTGTAAGGAAAAACATTAGAGCGCAGCATGCACGTGTGATTTACATTCATTTTAATCGCAGTCATTCTGTTTGACCAGAAGAAAAGATTGGCCCCTGAGATTCATATGAAAAAGATTGAAGAAGTCGCTTAGTCATTTGTGAATAATGCGAATACAATGAGCCGCTGCTGGAGCCTTGCCAACGGCCACTCATTGCTTTAAATCAGACAAGAAGTCAATTGTAATGAATAGAAGCCCACAGGATAAAGAACAACACTAGAATATATAGCAAGTAGTATTTTAAGTCATATTCAAACATGACCTCTTCTTAACCTCCTAGTTTCCCTCACAGGAAAAATATAGAGACAAGCATTCAAGTTTCAGGGTGAAACATTCAAGAAAATCCACCAGAGAGATTGTTCTGTTAACCTGTGTAGGCACGCTGCCATGGGAGCTCATTAGGGGAAAGGTTTTGTTTTGTATTTCCTCACTGAATTTTTTTCCCCATCAACAGCAAAGTCACATCTTGACATCCATCTTCATTTGAGTTTAGCAACTTTATGTTATTTATTCTGAGGCGGTTTGACATCATGAAGTTTAACACCGTGTCTTATTTCCATATCCAAGCACGAGTCCATCAAAGAATAGACTGAGAGAAAGAGCAAGAATGAGAGGTAGATTTCTTCGTGGAAGGTGATGCTCAATGACAAAATGGGTTTGCGTTTCATGAAACTGGAGGATAGTGGTTGCACATCTGTATCCTGTGACGTCCATTAAGGGCAGGATACGACAAACAAACATCAAAGAACGACCTGAAATAAATGCCAGTGGTGACGTCGCCTCAGTTTGTAAGCCGAGTCAACAGCTTGGACCAATTTTCATGGTTTTTTAAAAATGTTCTTAAGCAGTTTTTGTAGCGTGGAAGGCAGCATTGGGAGTGCCTGGTCAGTAACAATGTTTACGGGTGTTACATGTCTAAATAAAATCTACATGAATACCGGGACTAGATTTTTCAGCAGAACATTGCATTGCAACAAGATTATTAATGTTATTCCATTCACCCGTCATTGGTTTTAATGTTGTGGCCGATCGGTGTACGCCCTGCACCTGTGTGAGAAGAAATACCACTTCACACCAGCAGGTGGCAGTAGGGTTCAATCATCAGTCAAAGTGATGATGATTTATTCCATATGTATCATAGACTGTATCAATATGGACAACGTGTCGCCACTTCCTCGCATTGGACAAACTGTTGCTATTTTCCCAGGGATACGGGCGGTGCCATCTTGCAATTTTGGAGCCAGAGTCAGCACGGTCTGTTATGTCACATCCTGTTTCTATAGCGTCAAATAACTAAAAGGAAACTTATCCAAAAAAATTGACACACATCAATCAAGATTATATTAACTACCTAAAATGACAGAAACCATCCTTGAAAAAAAATAAATAATAATTATTTGATGTATTTTAGTGTTTTAGTTTGGCCCAAGTCCCATCCACTAAAATGGATTGGATGGAGCTTATGACCTATACTGCAGCCAGACACCAGGGGGAGCTCTACTTGCTTTGGCTTCACTTTTGAGGAGCTGTTCTGCTGTCCATCTTTATACAGCCTATGTTAAGTATGGAAGCACACTGCTGCAACGTCAGAAATAAAAAAAAAAAAAAACGGATCAGTATCACGTTACATGATAAGTTTCACGTTGAAACGTGATAATTTGCTACCACAGCTAAAGTAATTAAACTTGGCAGTTTCTGGTAATTATGTAAAGCAAAATAAATCATCCTCCTTCTCTCACACGTTCATACAGAGAAATCAAATGTCCAGAAGTGATGGCTTTATTCTTAAGTGTTCACTGGTCACTCATTTGGAGCAGTAACACTGCACTTTCCAGAGACCTAATCCAATACCAGTTCTGCCAATGTCATTTTGGATAGGGGATTTTTTTTTTTCCCCTTAGCTGTCAGTGCTTCTCACCAACATCCCACTTATTTGAGTATTAAAGAAAAGCATATGAAGAAGTTTTCATAAATCTTCCATAAGATGTATTAATCCCTTGGTTCCTAGCATCCATGGACCATATTCACAACTTAACACATACTAATAGACACATACTCACACAATTCACCTGACCAGGTTCTTGAAAACTAGAGTACAGGAGGTGGAAGGCCATGCAAACAGCTCACAAACACTAAAATACCCATGAGGTCACACTGAGATCTGAGAGACAAGTCACCTGCTGCGTTTTCCTGTTTACCTCTTGGCGTCGCAGTTAACCGACAACAGCCCACGCCTTGATTTCCCCCCACACTGCTCTGATCTATCACCCAGTCCACTGATAACTCTCAATCTTCTGCTCCCTCTTGTTTTCCATCACTCTTTATTTCCTTTCCTATCTCTCGCTTTCTCTCTCCCTCTCTTTATTTTCATCCCTCACTCTGCTTGTCTGTCTGTGGACAAGGAGAAAGACAGGGATCACACTCTCCATACACAACAGAGGGAGAAACAGGCTGAGGCAATGGCGCAGATAGACAAAAGCGACACCGAGGATAGAGAGGAGCATCACCAGTGATCCATATCTGAATCACTACAGGTCTGATACATTCCCCAGCTCGTGGCGGGCTGAACCAATCAAAGCATGACACACATTCATAGAGTCCCAGTATCCCTCGGCCACAATTTTCCACACCTCTCCTGGAGGATACACGGGAGGTAAACATAACGGACAGGATTACAGGGGATCATAGTACACGGCATATAGCAGAGTGTCTGTTTACCCGCATGCCTATCCTCTGTTCCATACCTGAAAATGACAAAAGAAGTCCCGCTACAAACAGACAATTTTCCTAACCTGAGTTCAGTCCCCAAGCGAGTAAAATGTCTAGACTGAGAAACGGGGAATGAAATACAGAGAGGTGGAGAGGTCCATATGCAAAGACTGTCTGGCAGCAGGTACACAAAGAGGAGAGGAGAGGCGAGGAAGATCAGATTGTGCAAAGGGGAAAACTTGTAGGTTGAATGAGCAAAAGTCAAAGTGGAAACAAAAGAAATGTAATCCTCAGACTGAGCTGACAGAAAAGAAACACAGGGACACAACGAGAGAAGAAGGCGGCCAGGTGTGTGAAGACCCACTTGAAGAGGCCAGGTGAAAAAGATAAAATGAGCAAGAAGATGAGCAGATTTAATTGCAGCTGGGCAGCAACTGTTTCTAGACTTTACATTCAAAGGCAACGTTGACACGTTTACACTGACTTCAACGCACGGGCTGAGAGCCACTCAAGGTTGAAATGACAACCCTCTGAAAGCCAAGAGAGTTTGGCAGCAGCTGGATTCACGGGGGGGGGCGGACAAGCTCGAAAAAAGAAATCAATGTCCAAAAGGATTTCACAAATTCAAGGCTGCACATTGTCATAGCAGCGATCTGAGCTAAAAGCCAGAATCAGCACGCCATTGTGGTCACAATAACAATGCTATAATATTTACCGTGTTCACTTTCTTGATAAAGCGTGTTAGCGTGTTAGCATTTGCTAAACTTACGCCAGCAGCACACAGCACAACGAACATTACCCCTTTTATACTGTCTTTGTGTGATGTAAGCTAACTGGAATGCGAGAGAAGGGATAGAAAAGGGCTGAAGAAGAGGAGAATTAATATTATATAACTGGCTGAGGCATATGAAAGGTTACAGCACTGCCACTGTGAGAAGAATAGTAGATTCTGCTTTAAAAATTAAAAAGATAAAAGACAATACAAGCTAGGGAGAGCTGTATGGAGGCGGCTAGGTGGGGTAAGAAGTGACAAAATTGGAAATGAAGGTTAGGATGTGGTTGAAGAGACGTGAAAAGGGGAGGAGGTATGGTGGGAAAGGTTATTTAAGATGACAAGGTTAAAAGGAGGGTCACTAAGGTTACTGCAGGGAGGAGCACAGAGAGGATGAAACGAGAGAGGAGGAGGAGGTGGAGGTGGAGGAGGAGGATAAGCAGGAGAATGAGATGGGTGAGGAAGGGTGGGGAAGGCTCGGATTAATTATACCGGTACATCTGCTGGGACTTACACAGCGGAGTATAAGAGGGCTGAGAGGAGGAAGTTATAGTTAAGTCATAAAAATAAAGGAAATGAAGCGTGAGGATGGTTGAAAGAGTCCAACAGTGGAATCATCTAGGTATTTAATGAATACATTAAAAGTATTTCTGACAGTCTTGGAGAAGATGTGGTTCATAAAATGATAGCGGAGCAGAGGCAGCGAGTGTGACGTATACGGGAGATGTGTGAGAGCGAGCGAGAGCTTTCAGAAAAAGAGACAGGGTAAGGCTAGGTGGGAGAGGGTAAGACGGGGTGTTACGTTGCCTCGTGACCGGGTGAGCCCCGGAGGATCTCAGGGTTGCAGAGAATGGCTAATGAGGAAGGCACTGCAAACAAGAGCCTCACCTGCCTCCCGGGAACAGAGCAAACCTCCCATCGGTTAATCTTTATCCCGTCTTCATCTTCCCCCTCTTCCTCCTCCCATTCCCCAGGGGGGGGGCACACATCACACACAACCAGAGGCTTTCTCTCATAGGCAACAGGCAATGGAAATATCTCAAGATCAAAAATAGATCAAATTAAACAAACAGGAGAGAACACACAGAAACAAGACACACACACACATTAGGCATACAAACGCATTAGCCTAGCCCGACCATGGGAGACAATGCGAGAGCATGGGGCCAGCGCTCCATTCAATAATGGCTCAAATTGGAGGAAATGGCTTCTGAAATTACATTTTCTGAGCGTCTCATTTTAAGTGCACGGCTGCAGATTCCCCATTCATTTCCTGTGGGGTCTCGGTCAAGCGTCGCATCAATCAGGCACCACACAGCTTCGTCTCACGGCCATTCACAACCTGTAATGAGCTTAACGGGACATATCTGATGTGAAAATGTTTTCGTGTCCGATCGAGGAGAGGCTGCCGCGCACCTGACGTATCCGCTCCGTACGTTGGCAATCACCAGAGGCTACATGAATGAATTCAGGATTTCAGTGGCGCTCTTATTTGACTGACATAGTGTACACTGACAGCAGCAGTGGAAAGCTTGAGCCCTCCATTGTTAACATTTCCACCAGCACACTGTGGCAGCAGCTTGTGCACGCATATAATCAGCATGCACGTCAATCATAATAATTCACTCCATGCTGAAACATCATCATCAGGTTTCTGGGAATAAAAAAAAAACAACAACATTTTGGTGTCAGAGGGGCCCACCCAAGCCATGAGAGACTGTGTCACAATGCTGCCATCTAGTGTATATTCCCAAACACTATTTTTCAGATTCAAAATGACTTGTTTTTCATTCGTTCATTTTCTGTAACCAGTTTGTCCTCTAGAGGGTCATGGGTGGGGCTGGAGCCTATCCCAGGTGTCAATGGGCGAGATGCGGGGTACACCCTGGACAGGAAAGCAGGGCTAACACATAGAGACATTTTGGACGGTGGAATGAAGCTGGAGTACCCGTAGAGAGCCCATGCAGACACAGGGAGAACATGCAAACTCCACACAGAAAGGTCCAAGACAGCCTGGATTCAAACCCAGAACCTTCTTGCTGTGAGGCACCACTGTAATTAAGCCCAGGTTTTTTTTATTTATTTTTTTTTTTATTTATTTTGTATTCACTGCCTGACTTCCCTGATTTCTTCTTACATCTAATACTTAGCAGATTCCCCAAATACAGATTAAATGCAGGAAATGCAAAGACTAAATACTGAATCAAGACCTACGCTGTATTACATCATGAAAATAGAGACTCAGAGACGTCAGACACACTCACAGATGAAAACTGTTTCTCTCACTAATGTGATCCCAATGCGCCCCGGAGGCGTTCACACATGTCTTTTACGAGACCGGATCGCCCAAACCAGATCTTAAAGGGGACTGTGTTTTACAACCTGGACCTCATTTCTGGCATAAAATACGATCGTCTACTCAGCCATATAATTTTGGTGTCATTTGGAGTCGTTCGGGCGATTTAGATCCGCGTATATCCATATAGTGGGAGTGACTGGGGCACCGAAATGCAGCCTAACACATTATCTGCCGCGAAACTCGTTCATTTCACCTATATTTTGTTATGATACGCTAGTGCTATTCCCCATTGAGTCTGGAGTTAGCTGTTATCATCATCCGGGGTCTGTAGATTGACCTACTAACCTCTGACCTGGATGATGTCATCTCTGAGCGCCGCACGCGCCCGCGACGGTCGGCTTGTTTACCTGCAATTTGCTACTGCTAGTTTTTTGCAACATGGCTGAATATTTTTCCGATTCTGAGGTTGTGGACGACGACTTTGTGTACGATGGACGTCCTTACCATTTTGAGCCAGAGTATACAGATGAGGAGCTCGTTGAAAGGAGGATGCGGAGGCAGAGAGAGGAACAGCTGGCCAAAGAACAACAAACCGCTGCACGTCTGCGAATAGACAACAGGTAACTCCGGACTCAACGGGGAATAGCACTAGCGTATCATAACAAAATATTGGTGAAATGAACGAGTTTTGCGGCAGATAATGCCTCTAAATAATGTTATTTAGAGGCTACGTTTCGGTGCCCCAGTCACTCCCGCTATATGGATATATGAGGATCTAAATATTGTCCAAATAACACAAAAGTTATATGGGTGAGTAAAAGATCGTATTTTATGCCAGACATAAGGTTCAGGTTGTAAAAAACGGTAATTCCCCTTTAATGCAGGCCCCAAGTCTTTTAAGGCTGCTTGGTTTTTACTGATCCATATCAGACAGACTTCATCAGAACAAGGAACTGACTTTCCAATAAGAGACAACCGCTCTTTGACTAGTTGAACAGTCGGGCGCTTTAGTGCTCCATAACAACAACTAAACCGCTGTGCAATGAAAAATACAACGACAAGACGTGAGGAGCAGTTTTTGTCTCAATTACAAATGGCATCTATAATAGAACAGAGTCATACAGTGAAATCTAAATATAGGACACATTTTGTTGTGGTGCATTCTGTGCATACTTCAGCGTGCGGTGGAGGAGACCTAGACCAAGGGTTATAACAAACAAAAGAACTTCTTATTTGACACTCTTCTTTTTAACTTCCTGTGGCATTTGCACTTCAAGTCTTCAGGAACTAAAAACTACAAAAACACATCTCTGAATTTAAACCCGAAACAGCTGACTTTTCCCCCTCTGAAGATATACTCTACCATTCAACATATAGGGGGATGTATGTGATGTTTGTATCTCATAATTCGTCAATTAATTGCTATAAACAGAGTGATGATTTGTTGAGGTTCAAATTCTGCTGGCAGCATCCTGGACATGAAGAATAATGGCCACTATTACCTAGAACAGTGCACTTAGTGGAGGATGAGAGGAGGTACTATAGTTAAAGGAGGGCCTATGTGTGAGAGGGGGATTCATAGCTGGCAAAGATGATGTTATATTTGACCCAGGCAATGTGAAATGTGTCGTTTTAAAACATTCAGAAGCAAGGAGTTATCTCTGTGACCCAGAAATACCACCGAGATATCTATTTCCTGTGAGTGCACACACATTCATTGACCAAGCATAGGCAGGCACATGCACAAAACCACATGCAAACACACACACAGATGCAGACGCAAGCTATGCACTTTGAAACCACAAAAGAGAGAGAACTGTTTTTTTTTTTTTAGTCACATGCACACGCTGAAAACACCAAACTAACACGCTCAGGGCACTAGATCCTCATTGCGAAGCATGCCAGCCAATAGCACTCTCAAAGCTGAACCACTTGTCTCACTGCACTTTTCACAAGAGGCTTTTTGTGGTTGTCTCAACAACTACTGAAAGTCTCGAACACCCCCACTTTTACAGTCTGCGGTATAAGTGCACTCAGTTCCCTTTAGTCAAAAGGAACCATGTTTAATGTTTAGTGATCGGTGCCCGTCTGTGGTCAGACACGTGAACTGCAAGCACCTGTGCATGCTCCTTTGGTTTGGTGGTATGTTTAGATCTGTATTAGCAACGTCTGTGGATGGTGACCACTTGGAAAACACAAACACGAGTCTGGTTGCCTTTGTTTTAGCTTTAGATACACACTGATCAGGCACAACATTAAAACCACTGATAGGAGAAGTGAATAACATTGACCATCTTGTGACAATACAATGTTCTGCTGGGAAACTTATAGACGTGGCATTCACGTGGATGTAGACATGTAGCACCAGCCTAGACCAGACCAGGCACAGGATGGAGCCTGACACAGGCACACACACAAAGACAGTTTAGGAAAACTAAAAAACAAAAACAAAACAAAACATGAAGAACAGCACAAGGTGTTGACCTGGCCTCCAAATTCACTAGATCCCAAACTGATCAAGTATCTGTAGGATGCACTGCTTACCTCTATTGTGCGTATTTCTACAAAGCACTCATCGATCAATCATTCAATGCTACACTTCACTTCTTTTAATCTTCACCAGAATACTTGTGTCAGATTAGCGTTACGCCCTGAAGACTTTAATTCTCAAGTGTAAACTTGAGTTGAGATAGTGGGGAAATGTTATGTTTTGGTTGCACAGCAGTTACAAAGTAGTGTCGGAAACCACATGAGGAAGCAATCAGTGATAACATCAAAGGTCTGCATTTTCATTTCTTGTCCTAACTTACAGTAAAACTAAATGAAATGTGAACATAGGATGTGTGATATATCTACCCGCATGTGCACATATTATTATTATTTTAATGTCTGTGCGTTCCAGTCTATATTCTGGGTTCCGGGTGTTGATTCGATGGGCGACTCATTAATTCTAATGAAAGGTGATGGATTAGTTTGCTATATTTCTTTTATAAATGACTTTAGTTCGCCGAGCGCAACAGTAGCGTAATCTGCAGTAATTCTCATTAATGAATTGTAATTAAAATGCGTCGGGACGTCGCACAGGGGGACGCGAGCTCATTTACCAACCGCGTCTCCGCGTCAGTCTCCACAGCAGCTGTTCAGCCAAACCACCTCCTCCACTGGCTTCCCTGTTATGGTGCCTTCAAATCCTATAGGAAATTTGTATGACCAATTGTCTTTGCCTTTAATCACACAGAGCTACTGGGTCAATCTGACTGCTGGATCACATTTAGCCTACCACTGATGTCAGCATAATAATGTCTTGTAAAGCCACTTTCAGTGTGTTTAAAGCTGTAAGCATATAATTTTATTTTGGTTATAGCTACACTCATGTGGGGGTCATCATTTTATATTTGTTCCCATATTTTGGACTAAAAGAATCAGATCCATCATGTGGAGTTTTGACCACTGGTGGCGGTTTGGAGCTCTGTTTTCATCACACGTTTCATCGGCGTATACATATTTTGTCCTATTTTGTCCGACATGCATACGTTTCCGTATATGACCCGCTGGCACTAAGTCGAAATGAACGTGGCACTGTGCCCTCAAAGGTAGAGGAAACAGGACTGGACGGGAGTAAACATGGATTCAAATAATGCAAATTTAAAATTGGCTTTGCAAATATTCGTATCAGGAAGGAAACTGGGTAAACATTTGTGTTAGATTCCGAAGTTACAGGACGTGCGTGTAGATCTAAAACAACGGGGTAGATGTAAACAGGACGTTTGTTTGTTTACAAGGAAACTCCACTTAAACGTCTCAGCTGAGCGCACGCGTCTGTTTTTTCCGAGCGGTACGTGAATGCGGCAGCCGCTACAGTTGCAGGAGATGCTTGCAGGGGCAACTCGCTTCACTGCGCGGCCGCAGCGGAACATTTAAGACAAAACAATGTGTAGGAAGAGGACAGATGAACATCTGCAGACAGAGTGACTGGTCGTGGCCCGGCGAGACGGTCCACGCATCTGCTCAGGGGAACACGACGGTGGCCTAAAAGCGGCGAGCATGCCCCGCCAGCAAGAACCGTCCGGAGAGACCGAGGACGCGGAGAAGTCTCTGCGGGAGCTGCCGAGATGGATGCGGCTTTACTTCTACGGGATGCACGGCGTGACTCTGGATGTCCTGCTCTCGTCGCTGCAGGGGGTTTTTAATGATCGGGACCCTAAACTGGTGGGCTTCTCCTCTCCGTACCTCTGCATCATGCACTCACTGACCCACTTTGCGCTGGAGAAGATGTACTCGCAGAAGAGGTGTTTCAGAGGTCGGCCTGTGGTGTTTCATCTCGTTTTCTACCCCTCCATCTACATCGGGTTACAGATCCTGATCGGGAACATGAACACTTTGACTGAGCAGGTCAGGCTGGTTTCTGGGACTCAGCTGGCAGTGCACTACATCCTGGCTCTCTATTTCTGTCAGGTGTTTCACAGAGGGCTGTCGTGTCTGCAGTATCACCCCTCCTGCCCCTCCGCCGACCTCCAGAGAAAACTCAGCCGCGAGGACAGCTGCCATGCGCGGACCCCTTCCCACGGTCTCCCCGGCTTTGCGCGTTTCTTGTTCTTCGGGATGCACGGCTTTCTGGACGAGGTGCTCTTCACCTCCATATTCAACCTGGTGGAGAAGTCCGACCGGACACTCAGCGGCCACACGTCCCTGTGGTCTTTCCTGATGTACGGAAGCTGCAGCTTCGTGGTGGAGAAGCTCTACCTCCATCTGCACTTCGGCAGAGGCTGGGGGATGTGGCGGAGACTCCCCATCTACATCTGCTTCATCTACACCTGGGAGTTCTCCTGGGGTCTGGCCCTGAGGCAGTTTGACGCCTGCTCCTGGGACTATTCCCACTATCCTCACAACTTCATGGGGCTCATCACGCTCCTCTACCTGCCCGGGTGGGTCTGCTTGAGTTTTTATCAGGACCTGCTGTCCAACGTCCTGCTGAGAATCAAGTGCACCAAAGACGTAGACCTAAAAGATGCAGTGAATGGTGAAGCCAATGGGCAAGTGGAGGCCAAGAATAAACTACTTTAATTATCTTTTTGAGGTTTTAAAAACCTCTTGGGCAAACGTCTAATTGACAAGTAGCCACAGTTTTCTCAAACGGGGCAAATGTATATTAATAAACTGATTTAATGAGAATAATACAGTAGGTTTGGTGCTGGGTTTCACCTTCCTCAGCTCAAGATAGAGATTTGTCCACATATCAAAAGATCTCAAGTAATAGCTTAATTTCCTCCTTAATTTCATTGAACACAACATTTTTTGCAGACATTTTCCAGTTGTAAATTCTCTGAAACCTGATATTATACAGAAAATTAATGAATCTAAAACACAATTTAGGACCCTGCTGTTTACTGATTTAGATTCAGTTAAACTACTGCCATTTTTTATACATGTAAAATACAGTTGTAGTGTGAGCCACTTTTTTATGTCTTTCGCGACTTTGAAAGTGTGAATATTCACTTTTTAACCGTTTGCAGTGGTAGACTTGCTGTTTGATACCATGCAGGCGTTACGGCAGGTCTAATTTGGGTCGGACTGATTAACTTGTTCACATCAGCATGCTTTAACTGTAGTTCACATTTGCATGCTAAAACTGTAGCCGCCTTATGTTACATATATTAGGTTTTGTTTGTTAATCCACATGTATTGCCAACCAATTCTCCAAGGTCAGTATTTTCAAGGTTGTTGTTTATCTTTTTAATTTTATTTGGTAATATTAAATTTAGACATAAACTTGTGAATACGACCCGAGTAATGCATGGAAACTATTAAAAGTAGAGATCAGTCCAGTAATATATGTAGCAAAGGGAAAAGAACTGTAGCTGAATGCGTGTGACGAGCCAAGTGAGATTTAACTGTGAATTTTTCATGAACCAAATGTTACTTAGCTGGAGTGCCTTCCTGTGCAAACCAAGTCAGCCAGACGCACATAAAGAAGACTAAGAGTCCACGGGGCTCAAGTTTTTACCTGCAAATGCTACAGTTGTGGATAAGAGTCACTCTACGCTATGGACTTGAATCTGTTGCGAGGCTTCAAGAAGGCTAGTGTCCATGCATGGTGGAAAAGTAAGCAAAAGAATCAGATTGTGTCTACATGCGCTGCAGTATCCCGGTTATGAGGTTTATCCCATTTTTGTTTACATGGAACACAGAGAAATCTGGTTACTCACACCAGTGTATACATAGCAATATCCTGGTCGCTTACTGTCTGCTGTTTGTTCAGGCACCTTCTATGCCTACAACACAAACCTGTGCTGTATGAATGAATGAAAAATACTAAGGATATATGTGCTACAGTGAGCCGAGCTGCGCAGCGCAACTTAGCTGGATTTGGTGCATGTCGATGTGCAGACTCAACATCACTTGCACAAGCCACTGTCAGCAACACCAACAACACCTTTTCTAGTGCCTCAGAGTCTCAGTTTTGTTTCTTTATCACTGTGACCCAATTTTCCCCCACAGCATGTGTTGGGAAAACGGCATCCATTGTCTGTTTATATGCTACGTCATTTGGCTACCCTCGCAGGTAGCCAGCAGTACTCAGAAACTGAGTTAGGAGCAAAACATGCAACAGTATCACGGTTACTCCTGTAGTACTCCTAGCCTAACTGGAAAAAGGGCTTATCCAAGTATTTGAAATCAGGATTGATGTTTACATGCGCAAACACAAAAATGGGAGACTTTGTAAAAAAATCAGGCCATAACCGGGATGTTTGAGTCCATGTAAACGCAAGCATGTGAAATTGTAGCACCCCATTAAAGCTGCAGTGCGGAACGTTTGTCTCATCTATCTGGCACAAAAAACAAAACCACATTCCTACTAGGTCTGGAAAAATCCAGAGAAATTTCCACAGTTGTCCTCTGGAGGGTCACGGGGGGCGCTGGAGCCTTTCCCAGCTGTCACTGGGCGAGAGGCGGGGTATATCTTGGACAGGTTGCCGGTCTATCGCAGGGCTAACCCACAGAGACAGACAGCCATTCAGATTTACACCTACGGCAAATTTAGAATCACCAATGAACCTAAGGAGCATGTCTTTGGATGGTGGGAGGAAGCCGGAGTACCTGGAGAGAACCCAAGCAGACACAGGGAGAACATGCAAACTCCACACAGAAACGTCCCAGTCAGCCAGTGTAGTTCTAAGACAATAATCTATTATTCATGTAGAGTAAATATAATCCTTACGTAGCCCTCTCCAGATATTTTATAATCTGCTTTGATCGCTGTCTTGTTTAGACGGTCATCCTTCCTTTGAACAGTTTCTGTTTTTGTTTAAAAGCATCAAAACCTTTCTGGGAAGTTTCTTAGGTTTTTTTGGCCCTGCTCCTGCTACAACTATACTAGTTGCTGTAGGTTACTCCATTGCTATGGTTGCTCCCCTCTTTAGCTCTTCATTACTGGCTGACGTCAAGCACATTGCTACCGTTGGGGGACAACAGTCTGTGGGCATGTGGGAATGTTTCCACAGACACCAGGTTTAAACCTCTGTTGTACTGCGTACTGATGCTTAATCAGCATTGTGTGAACTCGTTTGGCAAGGTTTGAATGTGAAGGAAAGGAAACCTTTTCTTTTTTTTTCTCTGGATGATTTATCAAAGAAACAAGTTTCATCTGGTCTGCTCATATGTAGTGGGGTTATTGGCACAAACACATCTTATCATTTGCTCAACCAAAAAAACAGGTAAGATAGCTTATTTCAAAACCTTGTCAAAGTCCATCCTGACTGATACATGTTACCAGCGTGCCCAATACTTTGGTTGAAGCGGTGGAGACTTTCAACTTCAACTAGGCAGCTATACTGCGTTCTTAAAAAATTACACCATAAGATTTCCCATGGCCGAAGAACTGTATTTCAATCATACGTTGTGTGTTGTGCACTATTTTTATCTTTTAAGAGACCAAACTTAAAACAATGAAAGGCTGGAATAAAATGTAACTGTAAGTAAAAGAAAAGATGAATGGTTTGCAATGGCATGTACTGTATGACATGATTTTAATTAAAATCTAATATTTCCCTGTTACACAACTGGTATTCCTTCATTTCTTTTCTGTAGTATTGGCAAATACCATTTAAGCTTTACCCTGTATGCACTGAGTAAAGGCTACTTTTTAATTTTAGGTTGTGTCAAAACATTCATGTATGTCTGCAACCTATTTACAGATTGGACCATGACACTGACACAGTACTGTTGACTGCGGAGGGGAAAAATAGTTTTCTCATTCACACATATGCTACCAAAATCCACCACAAAAGTCCAAAGACACAAGCAACAGATAAAGGTGACGTTGCTTTTATGCCTGTAAAATAAAATTTCTATAGAAGAGCACACTAATACTCTTTGTGTAATCTGCTGCTTCCATTGAAATTAATTAAACAAGACAAGATGGGCAAGAACCAACACAGTGCAAATAGAAGCCCATAAGTTAGCATTGTACTGATATTTGCCCTGAATTCGTAGGAACATTTCAGCTCTCTGATATTCTCTGTCCAAACAAACTGCAACATAGTGCGTTTATTTGTTTGGTTCGTTGGTTGCATGGTTGCAACAAAATCTACGTTATACATGTAATCTCTGTTTATGATACCTTGGAGATCATTGTGAAACAAACACACGTATTCAGACACCACACACTCACCACCCAGAAGGCCTTGACTGAATACACCGGTGGCCCACAGTACTTGCTGTACACCTCAATGGCAAAACTATCAGCTTACTCCTCTGTGAGGCCTCATTAGCGCAAGAATCTTCTGGCTGCTGTGTATAAACACAAAACCTATTTTTACGTGTGTGAAAACAGGAAGTGAGACATAACGGCTTGCCTCACAATTACTTTATCTTCCAGTGGCAACATGCAAAGCAAAACAACAACAACAACAACAACAAACTAAGATCTAATGAACTCACTGTTGACTAGTTAATCAGTGGATCAGACCGGCACATCCAGGAACTTTGTTTTAAAATACATCTCTGCTCGGTTTTAGGTGGAAAACAAACACTCTCTCACAGGGCTCAGTGTTAAAAAGCTGTGCAAAACCCAAAGAAGACCATCTTTAGGCATGTTGCTTCAATCTCCTAGCATCAAACAGGTGCAGAAATCCCACTCAGTGACCAGAGGTTATCTTCTAGAAGTAGTATGCTAGCTAGCAATAGCACTGTGCTCTGACAACTGACCTAGCTACATCTGTAGTCTAGCTATTAGCCAAAAAGTTAGCTATGTTTAGCAAGTTAGCAACTCAGTTATTCTCTCTCAGGAGTTAATGGAGACCAAAACAAAGAAATGGACAGTTAAATATTAAACTTACATTTGCCTGAGTCGACAGAAACACATCCCAAGGTTATTGTAAGTCCGTGTCTCCTGGATGTTTAAGCAGGTAACTCTTAGCCAACATGTTAGCTAGCTTGAAACTGCTTGAGAAGGTGATGCAGTTTTAGCTGCTTGTGATTGTTGTCACGTCAGTCAGTTTGTCTATGTCACTGAGAAGAAAAGCTTTTAGATAAAATTAAATACATACTTATATTTAGCTCGAGGATATTATAGGCTGGCTAGCTGTCATGGAGCTGAGCCATTGTTAAGGAAATGGGCCTCACCTGTGCTTTTCCTGCAATGACCAATCAAAAAGTCTGACAGGAAAAAGGTGTGTCAGTCTGTGTTGTAACCAAAAGAGGAGACAATACGAATGTAAGACCTGAATAGTATTTTACACATTTAAATTAATTTGGTTAATTTATTCTGCATATTTAACAGCACACCTTATTTGCTCAGTACATCCTGAAGCAAGAAACCAACACAGTTTTATTTACATATGCAGGCAAATCATATACAAATAATATTGTCATCGAGGGATGAAGCGTCGCTGATATGGCTTTGTGTTTGTCTTTGATTCGAACTCTGTCTGTGGTCATTTATCATACATCAGGTAACACAGTCCTTATTTTGCAAACATTCAACAAAATTTGAAATTAATTGAGAATTGTTTAAAGAAGAACTTGAAGAATACTCATTAAGGGGCATTTAAATCTATTAGAAGACAATCTTAGCCAGTAGCACCATGTTCACTCCTTGCTGTAATTTGACAGCTATGACAGTTATGTTCTGTATATGGACATTAAATTTGACCAGTAGTTTGTAATTGACTGCTGTGTAGTACATCCTCTAATGCAACTTGAGTCTAAGTGTGCATCTCTTGCTTCATACTAAATACAGTATCTCATTTTACATCCTGGCAGTGCAGCATTGACAACTGAACCTCCTGTTTAAAGGCCTCAGGTCTGTGATGGTAGGGCCCAGCGTTTTTAGGTCGTCTAGGTCGAGCTAGTGTTAGTGTCTTACTGTCTTGCGCTGCGGTATGAAATGTTTTCTCTTGGGGAAACCTTGATTACACAGTAGCAGGGTTTGGCCGGGTTTGACGTGCCGAGGCAGCTTGTACTCAGCCCGAAACCTGTCTGGTCTCACGTGGTATGAGACTGCAATCCGTCACCGGGGACAGCAACCCCAACTCCTAAAACATACATATGCTACAGAAACATTGAACACAGAAAGACAGACTCCAGTCCTGATAGAGAAATGTTCTTCTCTAAGAAGAAGTATGACGCTGGGTGATGAAAGCCGGAAAGTCTCTGAACCGAAGCCTCTTCTCTCAAAAAGGAATATTAGGAACCCCCAAGGCAAAAGAAAGAGAGGCAGACCCAAGAACACCTGGCGCAGGGACCTTGAGGCTGACCTCAAGCAGTGTGGTATGACACGGAAACATCTGGAAAAGAAGGCCCAGGACAGAGGACTCTGGTGGGCTGTGATCAATGGCCTATGCTCCACGCAGGAACGCTAGGCAAAGAAGAAGAAGAAAAAGGTTGAGTTAGTGATTGGACTCTCAACTTTTAAGAGTGAGGTAGGATGAGGCTTTGTTAAAAATGGGGCTACAGCCAGCGCTTGTTTAACTTAGCATAATTGTTGGAATCGGGGGAAATGGGTAGCCTCTCGCTGGCCTACTTTTGTCTGAGCTAGCACATCCATATCTCACTAAATACATTTCATGGTTGAAAAAACAGCTCACAGAAATCCTTGTTTTAAGGACCAGACTAGTTAGTCCACCGCTCACGGCCAAGAGGGTCATATGTTGCCTTCACATGGAACTTGTGAGCTTGTGGTTAAGACTTAAAGAATTTATGTACACAAAATGCTTGCTGTTCATCAGCTGTAAGCCTTGAGAACACTGCTGCTAGGCAGTTAGCGAGCTAACAACCAAGTAACTTAATGTTGGAACCACAGAGGTGTAAAGAAAGGATGAGGCTGTTAGGAATATACAACAACATATTGGAAGTTTACAAAGAAAACTTTAAAGAACTAAAATACAGTATCTTCACTCACCATTCACTACATGATTTCTGAAAAAGTCAGTAGATATGTGACAACTCTTGAAGTCGAATCTTATAATTTTACGGCGTATCAGTAGCAAGTCATGTCACAAGCATTTTGTTTGTTATTTAATGGCGTGTCATCTCGATGAAGGGCAACCTAACCTTAGCCCTAACCCTAATCATCATGTGCAAAGCTTGAAATTATCCATATGCAATTCCATGATAACATGTCAAACTAAACCACAGATTTTGTATGGTTTTAGCAGATGATACAACAATTAGATTTATAGGTGAACTTTTCACCTCGATTAAGCTTGTTTGGATATTTTTGACAGATCCAAACAAGCTTTGTCCGGACACTAATAAGAGTAAGCGTCTTTGTGCTTGTTCGTCCTTGGAGGTGGTGTGTGTCTTTTCATTTAATATTCAGCAAGAACTCAAATTTGCACATTTCCCAAAATACCCAAATGGTCCTGTGAAAGAACGTTTCAGTAACCAAAGTAAAGGCAGATATTCTACATCATATTTTACAATTAAAGAAACACCTAATGCATTTAATAAGACACACACATATACATGATGAGGTATCTTTCATGGGACCATAAACTTCCCATGAAAGTTGCTCTGTCATCATGTAAATTCTGGCCTCCCCACGTTGGATTAACTACTTTGATTGCACTACCAACCACTGCGATCAATCACCAGGCATTGTCAGTCAGTCACGGTGCTGGGCTGCTTCCAGTTAATTGAACTCTTTGTCCCTGTGTGACTGCCTGCCATCGGCACACTGTCATCTCTCTCAGCAGTCCAGTGGAGGTCTGTGGTGTGATATTACCTGGTCATCATAGTCAGCACTGACCCTCCTCCACACAACACAGCACCACATATTCCCACTCTCCCTGACGGTGCTAACTAGATCTCCCTGGACACAATTACTGTAGTTAAACATGTCGGCTCTTTGCACATGAGGCAAATTAGGCAATCAACACATCATGCCCGGACGTTTCTGCTGTCCGGTTTTATACACATTTATTCATACACACTTCACACAATGTAAAAGGTGAGAAGAGAGGATAAGGATTTCGCCCTCGGGTGGAGGTTACCTTCTGAGCAGGGTGTTGTTACACCAAAGAAACCAAACTCCTCCTAAAACTGGACCTTCGGACTGGAAACACCTCACTCTTGGGGTGTAAGAAGTAACCTAAGATGTATCTAATCTAGTCAAGTGTACAGACTCTCCCTGAGGTGGAGTTGTAGGAGATGTAATCTTGGAAGGTTGATGTAATTCTTTATTTATTTAATAGGGTTGGTGTGCTCATTTTATTACATGCCTCCCAAAGAGATCCCTTTACTTTGGGTCCAAAACTTTGCACAAAATCACACAATATATCTTTGCGTGACACAGCATTTGTTCTGATCAACGAGGACTCGTGGCATGTAAACAAACACGGGCGCGGGGCCAGTCCATCTGGGCAGGGCGGACGCTCTGAGAGCTTCCTGGGCATGGTTTCTCACCATCAGTGCAGCTCTGGGACCGTGCGAGGACGCAGGAAAAATTACCGCTCCAGAGGAAGTAATATTAGAAATAGCTCATCCATAAAGATAAACATTACCAACCTGCATGTACACAGAGGGGTAAAGGGCAGTGAAGGACTCCTATAGCCAGAGAAGCTCATCGTTCTGCCTCATCACCCCCAAGAGCGCTGGCTTGCATAGTCTGGCTTCTGACAGCCACAGGCATATGGTATATATAATATTTAAGTTTTGTTTATTTTTCCTTTCATATTTAGCTCTAACATGGGAGGGTTGTTTCTAATTTTCTGTGGCCTGCTGCACCATGAGGGAGCAGTATGTCTGCATGACAAGGGCCAGTGACTAAGCCTGATAGATCTTCTTGGTGCGTGTCCCATAGTGGGCGCCATTCCTCCCATCACAACTAAGCCTCTGGTAGTCCTGGAAGACATGTTGGGGGTGGTGATAAAGATAAATATTAGCATCAAATGCATTAATGGAAACAACTGAGCTTTTGACAAAGGTAAATTGGTAAAGACCCAATTTTTTCTGACACAAGATGAAGTGAATCATCTTGTAAATTCGTCCTAAATAAGTATTCCATGATAATTCAAGTGAAAACTAGAGCTTTATATACAAAATGCTCCTCTCATTACTTCAAAGATGTCCAAAAAGGTCACAACTGTTGGTTCAAACAAAGTCCTTTAACCTAATCACTTGCCTAGAACGTATGATCTGCCAACTCTGATATTGGGAAACGACAAATTCTGCATTTTGTCCTCAACTGCACTCAGTTTCCAACCATCAGTCACATTGTTTTCTCTCTTACCTTAGCAGGTGTGGCCTCTCGCTTATCTTACAGTCACACCGGTGACACACTGTTTGCTCTGTACATGCAGCATGGGCTTATGTGCCTGGCCAAACATGCGACACGCCATTTGGCGCTTATTATTTCCCATTTTAGTGGAACTGGGACGATGAGCTTTGACCTTGCTGAGTATGTACCTGTGTTTACCAAGGAAATAGTATAATTTTCTTTTGATTAATTATGTCCAGAGATTATTTCAATTTCCTTATGTTAAGAAATCACTTCCTCAACGGGCAGGATCAGTTGAGCTGCTGACAGTTTTGACATTACTTTACAAATAGTCCAAATATGAAAAAAAAAAACCTTGCTTGTTCTATGTTATTTCCTAAATAAAAGACCTGCGCATACTCTTTACTGCATTTAACCAGATTAGATTAGACTACATTAGATTAGATTAGACTAGATTAGATTGGATTAGATTAGATTAGATTAGATTAGACAATTATAAAATCAGCTAGCATCGATGGCTAATCTGAATGTACTACTTTCAACGGCCCACCTTTTAACCATTAATTGAGCATGTTGTGATAAGACATAAATGTTGAATGTATTGATACAGCTCTAATAATAATTAATAATCTTACCCCTGTTTTTTTGTTTTTTTGTTTTTTTTTATCTCATTCTGTTTCATAACCATTGTCAGGTTTTAGATATGGTTTGCAGAGGCAAAGAGGCAAGCAAACAAAAGCTTTCCTCATTCCGAGGCACGCATTGGCCGTCATTGTCAAGAAACTGCACACAGTTTTAGAGGAAGTCCCAACCAAATAAAATGTATGTACAGTAGGCGTCTGCTAATGCTTGGAACAGCTGCATAGGCTGCATTGTTTTCTTCACAATCAATCACACCGCAAACACTGTTCAAGATATCCACCATTGTTCAAGATATCACCTTCGTAACTGAGCCTGTCCTTGTTGAATGATCACGTTGAACTGCAGCATATGAAAAAGAGCATGGAATATGCTGTGGTTTGACATTTTGGGCAAATGTAACTGGATACAGGGGAGCAACGTTAGCTGCATCAGTGAAGCAATATCTAGTGAAGTGCTGCCATCTTGTGGTTTATATGTGTTACCGGTCTCCAAAAAAAAAGAGGTTCAGATTTATTTGATCTTTCTATGATGTTAACAGTTAAAATAATGCATTTCTACCTGGAACACACCAGAAGAAAAAATAGAGCAATATAATAGCTGTTTATAATAAAAGAAAGATCTGGTTCCAGCTTCTCCTTCAACTCCGGGATAATATAACTGATTTATTTTACAGGTTTCTGGTATTTTTCTACACAAAACAATCAAATATGAAATAGTCATAGGGCCTAACATCTAACGTTTGGTCATGGAAAAACCAAAACCATAAAAAACTGTTTGTTTCTTGGATTATATATATATAATGGCCACAAAGGATGAACTGCTAAGTGAATGTTGCATTGACATGCAGATTTTTTTTTGTTTCCAGCATTTGTTCCTCATTTTGTTCACCGTGGCGGCACTTCATAAATAACTGATGGCAGCTTATTGTTCTCCTGCATCAACAACATCACTCTGTTGTAACACTGTATGTCTAAAACTGAGGCATATGAGAGATTTACACTATACCGTAAAGCACCAAGCATTTTATTCTAACAGCAACCATTACTTTTTTCTTTTCCTTTTCTCTGTGAATATGTGTATATTTTTGTTTACATTTGCAAACCTGGTAGATTCTAGCCTTGACACAATAAAATATCCATCTGTTTAGCTGACCTCATTGTGATATTTCCAAAAAAAAAATTAAAAAAACATTGTCAAACATTTTGTAGAGATGTGGAAAGGCCAGCTTTATTAAATATTCATAAAGAGACCCGGAGGGGGACGTCTTCCTCCAGAATCCAAAATCTAATATTCATGTTGTCCTTGTTATCTCGTAACCCCGGTCCTCTGTCGCTGTGGAAAAAGTGGGTCAAATGAACGTTTCTAAAGGTTGCCCAGAAGGTGTTCTGGCACTGTGGCAACTAAAAAAAACAAAAAAAAAAAAATAATAATTCACAAACAGAACTGAGATTGAAATCCATGCTTCAAATACTCATACATACACAAATATTGATTAAAATTCTTGTTTCATTCTTGTTAGCAAATGTGAGTGAGGTGTTTTACACTGAGAATTGTCTGAGAAGCGTCTGTATTCTTCCCAGCATGTGAGTAGATGTGGGATTTACTTGCTTACTCCACCTTCTGGTTTAGTCACGTTGTGATCAGATGTGTTGGGATTTTCTGCAGTGGACTGAAAGCAAAACATGAACCAGAAGGAACTGAACCTGTTCAAGTTCCCCTATATTCACCGTGAAGTGGGGAAGACTGTGGGCACTGATGGCGTGAGGGGTTCCATATCTTGTTTATCGAAAGTACCAGAGTTGGCACCAGAGTAAACCAGCTCAACGTCATGGTGAAACTCCAGGGCCGGTTCCAGTAAATAGTCTGTTTCTCTGTAAATTTGAGCATTTTTAGTTTGGACTGCTTCTCACAAATGTCACTCACCCTTATTTACCCCTCTGATTTTTTTTTTCTTTCATTCCCACCCTTCTGTTTCCCAGTCACTGCTTCCATGTCCCAGCTTGGAGAGAATACCACTTATCTGGGCTGACTAATGCAACCCTCTGAGGCTATAGGCGGAGTGCTGCAGAGCTGAGTTTCCTCAGGTGTTTCTCCTCCCGTCAGTCGGGTTTTTCAGGTTCAACGGGACTCTGGTGACGAAGGGAGTCAGTCTCAACCAGGTGGAAGAAGTACTAGGAAGGAAGAGAATGAACTACATATAGAAAGCAAAGAGGGACTGGATTTGAACAAGACTGAGGGGGGTATTTCAGCTACATGACCGCGTGGTCCTTTCACAGAAGCCATGGCTCTATCTACACCACGACAGATTCAGCTGTCATGTTCAATAAACATGCATCAAATATATTAAGCTCTGAAATATAAAATTTGGATTGTTAGACAAGCCACAACAAGGGATAATAACTAAGAACACACCTTAGAGAGGAGATTAATCCATGGTTGGGCGTATCTTCACAGGTGGTTTGAAATGATCACATGGAAAGACTTAATCACTTAATCTGCAGTTTGATCCTCGCATCTGGGACTCACTTAGAACAAACCAGATTCATATTCTGTGTATAATAGATTCAAGATTATACACAGAAGATTTAAAAGCAAATTATATGTAGTAGTAGAAGTGAAGCAGGAGAAAGACGCTCTGTATTAGGGGAAGAAATATACATATATATAAAAAAACACAACAAAATATTTTATAAAACAAGCAGAAAACTAGATGAAAAGCATCTTGAGATAACTGGTATTGATGCTGTGTAAATACAAATAAATATATGCTGGAGAAGTTGACTTTAACCATCAGACTCCCCTTTATCTTACACTGTTATTCCTTCAGAGTTCATTTTTTCCTCTTGTGTTTTTTGTAAAGAAAAAACACAAAGCATATTTTTTTAATATTTAGCCATGCAGCCCTGCTGGGGTTGCATGGATCGTAATGGAAAGAATACAATAGACTCTCATCGCTGTGTTTGGTTAATGTGCAATGTCGTTCACTGCAGGTGTTACTAGTGACATTTGAGCCATCTCTGTTGGTTCCTTCCTACATCAACAACCCCCATTCTCTCTCAAAAAGAGAGAAATAGCACTCGTGCATCACGTGCGCTCATGTTCATGTGTACAGTATTTGCAGACAGGCCTATGGTGCAAACCCGCACATACTCCGGAATATGCATCTGTTGTCGAGACCAAAACTAAGCGATGTGTGATAATGGTGACAGGAGCGGACATGCAGAGAAATGTGTGTCAGTCAAAGTCCAAAATAAACTCCTCTGTTTGCAGTGTCCGGAGGTTGAAAACGTGCGGTGATTTAAACGAATGCACTCACTGAGACGCACACAAATGTGGCATTTCAACATTCTTCTACGTCAAGTATGAAGATGACATGAGTTGGTTTACATACTGCTGTTTGTGATTATACTGGAGTCAAACTGGACTTTTAATCTGGGGTTAATAAGGATTATTGAGTATATTTAGAGCCTGTTTTGTATTTTAATGCAACTAACTTGGAAAATATGACAATGTGAAAGTAAAACTATTTCAAATGAAGTGTATTTATCATAAGAGAATGCGTTTTTCTTTGCGTCACTTCACTAAGATTGCCATCCTGCAAACAACACCTGTGTATGAGCCTGACTGAGCACGTTGCAGAGAGTGTTACCCTCAGGTGCATAATTAAAATGTGTACAACACATGCACGCTGTCCTCTTTTTTTAAAAAAAGCTGCTAATTGAAGTATGGTTAAATGTAAAGGGTTAAGCGTTTAATATGAAAAGCCCACAGTAACTCAACAAATCGGGGCCAGTTTCATTTTGTCATCTCGGTCAGATGACAAAGATTCAAGAGAGAATGCATATGCGGCACATATGTCTGATTCTGCACGCTTTAACCCCGAGGCTATGCATAGTAACTGGAGCAGGCTTAATTTTTTACTTTATTTATAGACCTACTTTTAGTTTAATGCAAAGAAAGAAGATTGCATTTCCCGAGAACCACTTCAGTTCAAAGGTTGGTTCATCATTCCCAGAAAATGTTTATCATCCAGGAAAGCATAGGGCCTGGATATCAACTTCTTTGCAAACCTCTTTGACTTCAAGAAATTAAAATTATCATTAGAGGGAAATTATAAACACAATAGTTCTTAGTGAGCATCTTTACTGAAGATTAAAATTAGGGACATGGCTTTGCATTAATGTAATAATTCCTGTGACAGGGAGCAGTAGGCTATCTTAGCTGGTTGTACCTTTCTTCTTCTCTCCTCCCATTCTGCACTCGCTCACATTCCTGTCATAAAAGCCACGGGCGGACAGGACCAAACCATCTCCGAGGAGAGATTGCTGGGAGTTGTAATTTTATCACGCAGAATTTGATCGCCAGGTGTTTACTACTATATAGCTCAATAATAAAATAGCACTTTTAAAAACTTTACATTGTTTTCCGAGTCCGTGCTTTGTCTTAGCGATTATGTGGGACACAGTCGGGGAAACGTTGGCACCCCATTCCCGGATAGTGGACTCGCCCTAACACTGCCATGTTGGATGGAGCTGGCTGCGGGCTCTCAGGCGGCCGGACTTCCCAGGAAAGTTTTTATCGTTTCCCGTCTTCGCTCGGTTGCTTCAATTCTGACCTTATTTCGAGGAGAAGCGGGTCTCGCGCTGCATTCCCAAAACGGCATACACCCTTTTGGCACCTGAGTCTTGCGGGAGCCCCCGGGATAAACTGAACCGGTGTGCGAAGGGGTCGGAGGCAGGCCACGGATGACCGAGGGATTGTTTATGTATCTTTTTTGGATCTCACACATCGAGTTAGAAGTCGGTGCATACTTTATAAATTGACCAACAATAATGAGTGGACACCCGCCTCAACGGCGGCAATCAAATGTCGGCTCGTTACTACTGACACAGCAGGAAAACGAATGGCTTTTCAACTACCTTGGCAGGAAATGCATCGTAAGTTTTTTCCCCCTCATATTAAATTCTTCTATGATAGCTGGCTAAGAAATAAGCTAATACTGCTAACTTGCACCGTGTTTCCTGTCCCGGAGGAGGCAGATAAGGCTAGATGCTAGGTGTAACGATGCGTTTGTGGCCTACAGTTTTATTCTGTGTGTGATTCCAGAGGTAAGGGAAGGTGGGAGGGGGGGGGACACATTTTGGGTTTGTTTTGACAGCCGAGCCGAGGCGAGCCGGGAGGTTGCAAGAAGGGGCGAGCCTCGGCTGTTACAGCGTCCCCGTTTGGGACGGTGACATTTGGGAAGTTTCACTCCAGCAGCCCCAGGCCCTCCGCTGGTGTGAGTTAAAAAAAAAACTTAGGAGCTCGACACACCTGAAACCCCTCCAGGAAAACCCCTGAAATCCCGCTGTCGCTGGCCCAGCTGCGCCCAGACCAGACCAGAGTCCGGTTAATATACTCCGGGGCTGTTAAACCCATCAGGGCAAAGCCATGATTTATTTTGCATTGGCATTACATAATCTAGACTGAACCTTGGTTGTTTTCGGGAAGTGTGCGTCCACCGAGAAGAATGTGGCGAGCAGACTTGTTCCTAGACCTAGTCCTCCAATCTGTCTGTGGGGGTAGAGCCTGCTGTACCAGTGTGACTTGCAGCCGGGATCAGTAATGCAGTGTCACGACTCAGTATTGTGAGATAGTTTGACATTACGTGACGCATATACCATCCAGCTGACTCATTTTTATGCCCTCACCGTGCTCCAGGTCCCAGCTAAACCTCATGCACACCGACCAGATTGTAGTGGCATCTCAGGCAAAGGCATTTGCAGCCGCATGTGTCTTCACATCCACATGGCCATGACCTTATTGCACGTCTGCTACACCAGGATAACCGTAATCTGTTGCATTGCAGCACTTAAAGATCAGATCGATAATTGTTTGCCTACCAGAGAGCCTTGCATTGTGCTCTGTGGCTCACCACAGCGCAACATTTACTCAGTGTTTGGTCGTTTCCCACCCTCCTTATGATGATCTTTTCTCGTGAAACAGAAGATTTAAATGAAAAGTAAATACCCTCTCTGCAGGGTTTTACGAGTGTCTCGCAAACCTGCAGGCGGATCACGATTGTCACCTTGATTTGCCTTGATAGTTCACCTGTCTTTTACAGTAAACCTGGGCAATGAGGGTTGTTGTAAAATCAGTTTATTGCCGGTTTATTACAAGGTATGTGCGCAACTCAGCAGAAGGGTGACCGCTGCCGAGAAGCAGTTTTGCCACAGTATCTTAAAAGTGCCGCCCCGGTGATCTCAGCCGAAAAGAATGCCACGCCTTCACCTGTTCCTTCACCTTTACTGCTGAGTTTTGAAGTTTCACATTAAAACGTATAAGGTGTGTGTGGGAATTTCTTTTTTTTTTAAGAGCTTGTGTTGCAATCAAGTTTGATCTGTCGGCATTACTCAGCCTGGGAGGTGGCGCGTTCAACACCTGTAGATACAGATGGACCAGCTCTTGGCGGCCCCACCCGCAGGTTTACTGAAGCTGTTTTGAAGCTCAGTGTGTTGGCTCTGGTGGTCCCCATCTTGGCGGCACTTGACCCGTCTTGAGTCATTTCTGATCTTAAAATGGGCTAAGAGGTACAGGCGAGGTAGGGAGAAAGTTGGCAACGTGTGACGACACCCAAATCTCACTTAAAACGGCCACGCTCTTAATTTACACCTCGTTTTAAACCTTGTTTGATTTTTTTTTTTAACGTGAAGGGGCTTGACTCACTTTTTAAGCCGGCCTCAAGTGGCCATTCAAGGAACTGCAATATTTGACGCTTCTGCTTTGACTTACCTTTACTTCGCTTGATTTATCATACAGGTGAGGCAAAATCACACAGTCAGGGTTTTCACCTGAGCTGCTTTCAGGTTACTTCCCCATAGCAACAATTGTTTCCTGTAATTGAGTATTGTAAAGGTGAGTGACAGAGAAATGTCCCTTCCTCTTTGTGCCACCAGAGCAGAACTGACCTCATTCAATCAACCATACTCTTGGCATTTAAGGTGTCTGTCTGTGTGTGTGTGTGTGTGTGTGTGTGTGTGAACGCACATATTTACTTTGGAAACACCACACTTCCTGTCCCATGACATGAGTCTATCGAGTCCCTCCTCCTCTTCTTCCACTTGAACGCACAAGTTTCTAAGGTGTGTCCTGCAGATATGTAACCTGTGACATCGTTCTTTTGGCATCCTGGCACTGCGGTCATATGGCATGTGACTGGGATGGGGAACCGGGAACATTCCTCACCGTCCTACGCCAGGCTGCGTTTGTACACGTCTATTCGTTTAGACATAATGTGTGTTTGAGATACTGACGGGGAAATGGAGACTGGAAGAGAAAGACGTTGTGTGTCTCCCGGACCAATCTAATTAGGATGCTCATCAGTGATGTAGTGGCTGCCTGAATGATTGCAGGTTATGCAACGTATTTATTATGCAGAAAATCAGAAAGAATCACAAAGTCACCTTTATTTTGTGTCTTTTAGCCTTAGCTGTTAGATTTACTCTAGCTGTGAAAGGCTTGTTTGTATAGTAGCTTGTTCTTCTTGCCAGGGTATCACTGGAGATTTTGGCACGGCCTTGCTTCAAGAGTCTCCCTGGATTTTTTGACCTAATAACAGAAATACAATTGTCCATGGTGTGTGGGTCTGTTTTAACAACCTCCATGAGCATTAAAATGCAAAGTCATGTGTGGCCAATATCTTCCTTTTTCCAAGAGAAATGTGCACGTAATACATCCTGGTGTATGTTAGCGATGCAAGCATTTCATTCTGCATGGCAAAGTCATGCCGTCATTCATATGCGCAGAGAAAATGAGACATCTTCAGGTACATGCACAGTGCTCTCACTCATTGGTTTAACTCATTAGTATTCCTTGTGCTGTTTTCACCATCAGCAACACTGTCTGACTTGGCTAAAAGGTGGAAGGGGTCCAATTCACACTGTGTCTGTGTGTGTGTGTGTGTGCGCGCACAGACTGCCCGATCAGCAGTCCTGTCCTACAGGAAGTCCCGTGGTCGGCCTCCTCTGGTGATTTGTGCTGGAGAAGTGGAACACGACTCCCCTTTTCCCCCCCTACTTCTCCCCTTTTCCCATTTTCACTCAGAATTTAGTCAGGCCTCTTTCATGTTTGTGTTTTTCTTTTCCGTTACTATATTTCTTTAGTACATCTTCAAGCGTGTTTCTTCACCTCTTTTTTTCTTCTTACTTTTCATCACTATATTACCGCCCAATTTTCTCCCTAATTCTGCCACCATTTCTTCCCAGTCCTCGTCTTTTCACCACCTCACTGTCACTTCCTCTCCATGTTGTCTTGTGAAGAGGTGTAATGTCTTGTGCCAGGATAGAACAGCTTGTCCTAGTGCTCTGTGGATGACACTCAAATGAAGACTTCCACTATAACGAGTCCACGGCTCTGTTTTAGCTTTGATTTTGGGATATACCATGGCCTGGAGGACTGAGAACAATTCTCAACTTCCACTACAGTTCTTTAAAAAAGCAACAAGGACTGAGATACAAGTGAGCAGAGTCTCAGAGTCTTGGACTGTCTCTTCCAAGTTGTCATATCATGTCAAAAACTTTTTGGTCATGTTTGGTCGTGTGTTGGACATATGTGCTTTCAAAACTTGCGATCAAGATAGAAAGCCCTTTGTACCATTCACCAGTTGACTTTGAGGGGAGTTGAAAACACGCCTACTATCAATTACTAGACATGGAAACATTAAATCACTTCAGGAAGTTTTTTTTGTAACATGTCATCCCTTTATATTTCCTGAAAATATCCTGAATGTACAGTGTAAGAATGTAGTACTTCCTGGTTCTCTAGTTCAGTGACTGAATGTGACCGTGCAGACTTTGAGCTGGGTGGAGGGATTGCGTCATCAGGTCAGTACAGATGTAGAAACTGAGCTTGTTTGAGAACATGTTCGTAAGAGCGAGAGAGCCAGAGAGCGAGAGAGAGAAGTTGTTTGTGATTGGACGCTTTGGTGACGGCGTGGACTGAGCCTCGTTTCATGCAGCCTTTGCCCCTGTCAGGGGCAATCAGAGCTGGGCATGTGCAGATGAAACCTTAGGGCCTCGGAGCCTGGACACCGCTATAGGCCCTGTTAAAGGCGGAAATTAATCATATAGCATAATTCGGATTGTTCATTTGATCATGGAAATTTCCTGAACCATCGAGCTGCAATGCTGCCAAGAGTCTAATTCCTTATATAAACATGAATAAATATAGACAAATAGAGTGTCTGGGGATGCTTTTTAATGTCTGTCAATGCTGTAACGCATGTGTGTTTTATGTTATGTCATTCTAGGCAGAGTTCTGCACAGTTTGTTCTGTTAGGTTGGTTGGCTCAAGCGATTTGTGCTGACTTATCCCTGAATTCAACCTTCCCAACAATTGGTATTCCTTACCCTAGTGAAGATAAGAAGATAAGAAGCTTGAAATATTTTGTGAGGTATTTGAAAGGTCAAAGACTGGCGTGACTGTTTTCTGTAGGAATAGTTTTATTGAATGTCTTAGCTTTAACTTAAGCTAAGACCAAATTAGTATGCCTCTTTTCTGGTACCATTTTTCAGGCTTCCCTTGCATCTGAAGCACTGGCTGTAGCTCTTATTTTAGCCCTAATGACCTTAAAACGTAGGCATAATGACTGTGTTCTCCCCCCGAGGGAGATTTCCTCTAGGCAGTCAGGCAAAGCAATTTGTACTTTTTCAATTGAAGGATAAATCTGCATTTTGGTGACAAGATCATGGTTTCAGTTTTGGTTCCTAGGTCGTAATCCCTTAATCAAGATAAGTACCTGTTCATGAAGTTGTACATTTACAGAATTATCACGGTTGTTGAACACAAGCCTTGATAGTACATGTCCCATGAAGTATTTAAAAAAAAACTGGTTGTTGCTAGAATCAACATTGCATCTGGGAACAGGAATGTCTGCTTAATGATGCTGTAAGCGACGTCTGACTGCCAGTCTAAAAGCAAGCAAGACGAATTTTGACAAAAGAGCGAAAGCCGGAAAAATAAGCAGAAAAAAACAGCAAGGAAAATCCTCTCTATGTGCTCATGTTCTGCCTCTGCAACCCCCTTTAATTTAAACACCACGTTCACACTGAATTACAATAAAAAACAACACAGTGGATCTGTGCTGTGTGTCGCCTTGACGTGTGCAGTAATTCCTGGAACTGAGATGAGTTAAACAGGCCTAAAAGCACCACCAGGCATTTCCCGTCGTGATGCTCCTTCTTTCATGTGTGTGTGTTAATGGCTGTGAACCGGGACCCCTCAGGGTGAGAAAGCCCTGGCAGCACCTTGTAAAAACTGTGGGAGTTTAATCTGGTCTTATGATCGCGTCTCGGTGTGTGCTACAGGTGTGTTATTAAAGTGCACGTGCATAACATTATACAGTCTAACTTGGAGATGGTGCCTTTCTCGGGTTTTAAATGCACGGCTTCATTAACAAAAACACAACTACTGGAAAGGTGTTTCAACGACAGTGGGTTTAAAAGGGATGTGTTCAGTTTTCTTTAGACCTTTAGCTATTAGTACTCTATACATCTGTACTTGTTGGTGCTTTGCATTTATACAACTGTATTATTTGTTTCTAGGGCCTGTTTAAACAGATTTTATGTTACTACAGTGCAGCAGTATACACATAAGATTTGTTTCCCTGGGTCACGTTAGTGATAAGGTTCGACTTAATAGCTTTGGTAACACAGCATTGATTCAGTGAAGAAGATGAGGGTCATATGGGCGTCCTCTTCCTATGCTGCTTGTTCAACAGTTGGCATTGATGGACCTTTTTGACAACTGACTTGAAGTCTAGAGATTGATAGGACAGAGTATACGCAAACCCTAGCGCCGTAGCTAAAATGCGCGGTGACGCAGAACTGTGATTGGTCCGTTTGGTCGTAGCGTTTTTCCGGTTTTAGTATTTCCGGCTGCTTCTGCATCTTTGCAATTTTCGAATCGATTGTTTTGGATCAATAAAGATGGAACACACTGACGAAAGGTTAACTGAGGAGGTTGGGATATACAAACTTCGTCGAGCAAAAAAGACAGCGTCGACAAGCCAGACTGATGACAGTATAAATGGCTCACACCGGCATAGCCTACGTTCATAGGTTACACCGTCTGTGTTAACTGTCATCCTGATCTGTGGATTTTGAATTTGTATAAAAAAACAAATGGAAAATAAGCTAATGGAGGATTTTATGTACTCATAAGACAAAGCTTTTGATTAACCAAACAATCCACGTTCTCATCCGACAAAAGAATGGCATTGTAGATAAAAGCAGCCAAAATGAGTTACTCTGTTGGGCCCTTTATGTCGAAATGAACATGTTGAGGTGGTTTGGAAACCCCTTGAAGTTGCCTCCTCTTGGAGATGGCCCGGTAATGACCAGATGGGAGCAGATTCAGAATTTGCCGGAGTCAAATGACCTGGGAACGCCCTGGGATCCTTCATCAGGAACTACATAATGTTATTAGGAAGAGCCGTCTGGAATATTGTGCTTAGCCCGTTGCCATGATGACCCAACCTCAGCTAAGCGGTCAAAAATAGATGGATGGATATACTCAGTAACAGTATCTCTGGTGAAGATGATCAGAATTTAACGTTGCATGTTTTGTAGGTATTCAGTACTAGGTGTGGTCCTGATCCATGTACTCCCGTTAGTAATCAAACATATTGTTATTGCACAGATTGTATTCTGGAGTCAAGTCAGGAAAACCAATGTCTTGAAGCTTGTGGTTTTTGTGCTTGGTGTCGACATGCTTTTACAACCGTGCCACGGAACAGTGGTTTAATTGATCTCAGCTTTCTCCTTACGCTTGAATGTCTCTCAGCTGTAGCCACTGAAAAACACACAGCATGTGCCCTCAGCTATTACGAGTAATAGCAGGAATGCTGCTGTATTTCCCATTTTCACGCACACACACACACACACACCAGTGACTACCATGCTTGCTGCCATCAGGTGGTGCTTTTAGGGCTTCATGAGGGATGAAGCTGGCCTGGCCTCTCTGACCAAATAGGTTTTATAAAGTGAATACACATTTTTCCGCCACTTATTTTTGGTGCAGATCTTTGTTGACATTTAACGTTTAATTGCCTGTCCTCATAAACAGTGACGCCCAGCTGACGAAGCTTAAACGTTGCTGCTGTCGGATGTTGAGTTTTGCAAACACAGGCTTTAGGGATTTAAATGGCCCTTTAGTTGACAGAAGAGCTGAAGACTTTATTACCACCTGTTAGTACAACAAGTGAAACATGAGACACATTTAAATGGTTCTCTCTCTCTCTCTCTCTCTTTCTCTCTCTTTCTCCCTCTAGTCATTGTCTTCAGCTGTGGTCCAGGTGTACACAGCAGATAGGAACTCCTGCTGGAGCAAGAGATGCTGTGGGGTGGCCTGCCTGGTCAAAGACAACCCCCAGCGATCCTACTTCATCAGGGTCTTTGACATCAAGGTACGTACATGGAAACCCAGAAGCAGTACTGCACGCTGGTGATTGCATCTTGGTGCTTTATTGCTGTAATAGATTGCACATGACCAGATGTTTACACTCACCGCGGTGACTATCAGCAAGGGTTTACCAGCGTTCATGAAGAGCTTATGCTGTATTTTTTTAAAACTGAAACTTTGGAACCAGCCAAAGGGAAGAAACAATAATGAGAATTCAGTGTGTAAATTGTAATGTGTTACATCTGACGTAAATCTTTCTGTTTTGCACAGGACGGTAAGATGTTGTTTGAACAGGAGCTGTACAGCAACTTCACCACATACCTCCCCAAACCCTACTTCGTCACATTTGCCGGAGATGTGAGTTGTCCTTCCTATTGTTTATTTTTTACTTCCGATTCTCTGTATTATACACCAGCACTCACATTTGGCCAAAGATGAGCACCTTTAGCAAATTCATGTGTGGGAGGAGATGCTGGCCTGACTGCTCTGACGCCATCGGAGTCTGCGTTCACACGTAAATCATCGTCACATTTGCCCACCCACACCCGATTACATTATTCCTTACATTAAGTGTGACGATGTGATAACACTACTCTGTATTAGGCTGTAAGTAGTGGCAATGGATAATATTATCCTCATTAATTATGTAGGCTATTATTTCACCTTGTAACTATGCCTGTAGCAAACTACAGACATACAAAGTATTTTTTCAGTTGATTAATATATTGATCATTTTGTCAATTTATTGTATTTTTTAGTATTTTTGTTAATGGAAAATCTCTGGCGTTTAGTTTTCTAGGTTTTTATGCACATAAACACTGTATAAATTGTTGGGATAGCATCATAATTATGGGCAAAAAACAAAAGAACAAAGAAAAACAAACGCCAGGGTCTCATAAAGATTTTGTGGGAAACACTGCACTCCTTTAAATTTTCAGTTTTCTAAAAGACTGTGTTAGTGACGCTTAAAAGCTCCTGTCTGTCATGTTGTCAACACTACATCCTATTCTCGTAATCCGTACAATTAAATTGTGCTTTTAGAACAATTGCATAAGTTCTGGTTTATAATTAATTTACTTGTTCATGAAGACATGCCGGTTATAGTCCGTTATTGAGTTTATTTCCTTCCAAAATCTTAATCCAGAAATTCAATTGGAAATCTTGAAACCATGAGAGCCTTGTGTGATCCATGTTTACTACCAAAATACACTGTAAAGCTTGTTTCTTTTATGTAAAACTACTAGAAATCTGAGCCCTGTGTCATATCTAAAGCTCCTCATGTGACTGGATATCTTTATTTATGGGGCAACATCTTGATGGTGGGCACAGTAGCTCAGACTCTAGCTAGCCATGAGGTATGTGGGACAGCCAGTGAGGCTGATAAGGCTGAGATTGTTCACTCCATGCACAGCATGGAAATAGGCTTGACTATGCAGTCATTAAAGGCGTTATGTTTTCTGTACATGTGTCGACAGACGTGCCAAGTGGGTCTGAACTTCGCCAGCGAAGATGAGACCAAGCGTTTCCGCGGCGCCATGATGGAGCTAATGGGGAGAAAACAGAGGAGAACCGGTACCAACTCAACGCTGAACGCTGACTTAACCTCCGAACCTGACATCTTATCTAACTCGCTGAATAAAATGACACGATTGGCAAATGCATTTGTATCTTGTGTCCAAAGCAATCAACCCACTGCTGTTAGTGGGGCCACAAGATCAAATGGATTTCTAATCGTTTTCTACACAGAGCTGGGCAAAAAAAGTGTCAATGCATGGGCAAAATCAATTCAAATGTGCAGAAATGATGCTGTTAGAGATTTAGTTTGGAGTCTATTTAAAGTAGTCATGTATTGACAATAGTTGAAGATTTTTTTTTTGCCTAGTTTTGTTAACTATATATATATTTTTTTCTTCTCCTAATCTACTACAATCTATTGGTAACACATCAACAACATAATTTCCCAACATGCCACTCTGCATACCTCCTTTAGTGTCAGTCATTCAGTCAGTATAATCCAACCTAAATGTAGTGCGTCTACACAAGATCCAAGATCTTTGCATAATTATGCCAACTGACCCAAGGGGGCGTTATCTCTTGGGTTTGCATGTAATAAACTGCACATGGTGATTACCCTGGAAATTTTTGACCATCCCCCCCCACCCCGAAAGGTTATTTTTTATCAATTAAAACAACACATCAAAGTACACAAATGCATCAACGCTCAGAAATTAAATTAAAACCGTGTGCTCAATCCTGTACACAACTTTCTTCCAGCAACAGCTTAGCTTTTACCACTTAGCCTGCCTCATCTCTCTAAAGAAATGTGTTCATATGAACAGCAGTAGATTGAAAGCTCACAGTTTGTCCATGGCCATACAGATGCCTTCTTACGTACTTGCACTCAGTCCTTAACTTTCATGACCACATGCTTGTTTAAGAGCGTCTGTCTCCCTTCGTCCTTTTCTGCGGGTCACTTCCTGACCTTTCAAATGGATCGCTCTCTTTCATCTTCTTCCCCTCGGTCCTCTGCATCGGGTGCCTAATCATATCTACAAGGCTTCTTCTGTTTGACCTTAAACCGCTGGAAAACCCAAGCCATTAGTATTTTGAAGTGTGTGAGTGTGTAGCTTCAGAATAACCCTCTTTGATTAACAGCCTCTGAGCCTCTGCCATGTCTTCCTTTTTAAGTCACTGATTTATTACTCTGTATATTTTTAGTGTGTTATGAAATGATGCACAAAGATAGTAGCTGTGGCGTGTGTGTGTGAATGTGTGATTTACGCCTCCTAAACACACTAACTTAACAATCTTCTTGGCAATGACTTCCTAAATAACTCTCCATTCTGTGCAGCACATGCACGGTCCCGCCGTATCCTGCGTCTAAAATCCAGAGGAGCTCTCTTCTCCTCGCTCTGACACTCTCATTCGCTTCTCATTAACACAACCCACTACTTAGCACCAAATTGTAATGATTTAATTTGTCTGTGTGTTCACAGAGAAGAGACGCGACCCTCCAAATGGTATGTTTTCCACCGTTTCCTTAAGGAATAATCAGACGCCAGAGTCAGACGTGTGTCTGACGGTACTGGCGAATATTTGTGACAGCCTGATCCCAGTGTCAAATGATTGTAGTGTTGGGATAATTCAGGATTTCAAGGATGATTTGCTTTTAACTCATAGGGAAACTCGTCGCAATTTGGCATCTGTGAAGAGAACTAAGATAAATAAAGTCTAGATGAGTTCAGACTCCCAATTCCATACTACATATTACCTCCAAGCACTGTAAGGTAGTTAAAACTAGCTTAAATCTATCAATATACACACTATTGTCCCATAATGCAGTGCACGAGCTGCTCATAGCTATTAAATAATAGTAGTAAGTATTTAATCCTTCAAAAGGTTGAAAATTTGTTAGTGCTTTGAAATTGCTGCTTGGTTAAAATGATTAAAAGCTTATTTTGTGATATTTCTTGTTAGTTTAATGTGTCACGTTGGATACTAACCACAAAAACATTGTACTATTACAAGAAATATAGTGCGTAGTAACTCTTTTGTTATTCAAATTTTGTCTCGCAGTCAGTTTTGTAATCTAGAGGAAAAGAAACATCGGCGTCATAATATAACTATGTGATTACATGACACCGCCCTCTCGTGGAGTCTTGGCCTTCATGGTGTCATTCTGCCGCTCGGTTCGGTCTGATGACCAAACAGACTGAGTGCATTCTTGGGTATGTGCCCACATGTTAGAGACGGTAACAGCGGGAGATATGAACCAGTTTTTCGCTGACAGACAGATGATGATTTCACCCAGCCGGCTTAGTAATATAACTGTGTGTGTTGGCATGCAGCTGTACAGAGGTGTTAACTATTCAGATAACACTTTTAAGCATTTAATTGATGCTCGTATCCAGAGCGGCTTAATGGCGACGATGTTTTGCTTTGTGTCGCATATGGTCGGATGGTATATGTGGTCATACATGAAGTACCCAAACCATAGTGCTCATGAACTCAAAGCTGGACAGTAAACCATTTTTGACCAATGGTCAAAGGAGTCTGACCTGTTGCGGCATGGACACAGGTCTTCTTGAGGCGTCCTGGGATGTCTTGCACCAGAAGTTGACGGTGGTTCCTTTTGTTCCTTGGGTAATAAGATGGCTCAATCTTCTCCCAAAACATAATTCAAATGTTCCATCTGACTGGAATCTGGTGTGTTTGGAGGCTGTCTCAGGCCCTTACGCTCTTCGTCGTGTTCTTCGAGCTGTTCCATAGCGGTTATGGCTAAGCTCGGATAGTGCTCTTGCCGTTTAGGTGGTTGCTTGGTCTCCGTCGGTGTTTATTTGGGTGGTAGATGCCAAATGATATCCATGTCAGTGCCTGGAAACAAGGTTTTCCAGCGGAACATTGCACTGTAGTGAGACAGTCAATGTTATTCGCTTCACCTGTCTGTCTGCTACCAGTTTCTATGTTGGATTTGTCATGCATAGCTTCCGAATAAGTGCATCTTTGTGTGTACATTGGTTTGTTTCCAAAGGAATTAGTCAGTGTCCACCCACAGGAATATTCCCTCTCCATCTCTATCCGTCTTATTCTCCTTTCCATTACTGTGACATCTCTAGTCTGGTTCTCTTTTCCCTCCTGTTCTGCTCTCTTCTCCTACTCCCCTTTTCTGACTTTCCCTTGGTCATCAATTGTCCTCATCTGCTCTCTCCCCTCCACTCTTCATTTAATCTCTCAGTTTTCCTTTTTTCTCTCTTTTTTTTGCCTTTATCTATTGCTCTGCATTTCACCCCACCATTTCATCATGTTTCAGAAACGCCAGAGATTACCGTGGGATTATTTCCATGGGATGGGTTTTGATGGTTACGTAAAACCCAGCACTAAACCCAGAATAATTTGCTGGGATTAGATCCATTTGTATGTTTTGCAGGGGAAGGGAGGAGGAGGTGGTGGTGGTGGTAGTGGAGGTGGGTGGAGAAATGATTGCAGTGAGCCAAGCTGAGCATTATAACCTGACCAGTGGGGAATAGGAGAGGATGAATAAACTTTGGCTGCTGCCTGGATAAGTGTTGTTGGATATTTTATCTTCCGAAAACATTGCTGCATGTCTGCTTTCCCAGTTGAGGAAGTGTGCGTCTCAGCTCCACCAGATGTCTGTTGAGGAAAGGAGTTCAGTAAATGAAGACGTCCATTCGAAGTTGGTCTATTTTTGCGCTGTTTTGGAAATCTTGGGGGGGGATCTTTGGTTTCGCGTTTCAGCAAAACAGACTGCTTGAAAAGACTGGAGTCATACCCGTCGTAAGGTTGAGCACCTTCATTGGTGTCTTTCCCACCACACTTTCGTCTAAATTTCTTCACATCTTCACCTGAGAACGAAGACCTCTGAGGTTTCTGAACCAGGACCTCCTTCTCACCGCATCTCTCATGCCCAGCCACCGACTACAATGATGTTCTGCACCACCTTCCTGTCTGCGCCTTCAGACGATCTCAATTGTGAGGTTGGCGGAGGAGGTGCAACCGTCGCAGGTGGAGGTTTGGGTCCAGGCAGCTGCCTGTCGTCCTTGCACTGCCTGGTTCTCCCTCAGGATGAACTGTACCCGCCTCTCTCCGACCCCGCCGCTCGGCTCTCCATTTGCGGCGAAGAGCGGGCCGGCAGCTTGGTCGGCAAAATGCTTCTAGACGCCGGTATGACCGCCTGCAGAGCCGGAGATGGTGGTGGGTGTATTTGGGACAGGGTGAGGAGGCGGCGCAGTCGGTCGGCCTCACCTTCACCCAGCAAAACTCCCAAAAGTCCCTGTAGTGAGAGTGTTAGAGGTATGTGCTGCAAAGACATGTTGTGGTAATGAAACCTGGTTCTTTAATGGTCCTTTTAAAGAAACTTGTCTTAAATTCTGACTGCTAGGCCGTCGAATGGTGGACATTTCACAATGTGTTGACTTCTTATTGTTGGTATAAGTTTAGTGTTTGGCTGGTGATTGTATGGTAGAGATACTGTTAACGCTGGCTTGTTGCGATTGCTTGTAGAAAACTCTGCATTTGCTGTTTCTTGTCCAGTTTATTATATTTTGCATCCTCCATATAATGTTGTCAGTTTGGTAACTTTGCCCCTTTCACAGCCAGGCCTGGTAGATTTCAGGTTAGGTAAATACAAACGTGTCGAGTACCAGTTTGCGCGATTGAGTGACATGTGCATCATCTGCAAAACTAAGCTCACTTGACAATGAATGCGCACTCAGAATCGATGCCAGTTGTAAAAGACAGTAGGTCACCAAACTGACCTAACAAGTTCCACACACTTGCAAACATCCGTATCTCACCGGAGACAGTGGAATTTCTTTGGTAATGACGTTATTTAGTGTCGTCTTTCAGTTTCAACCAGTGCTGGGATTTAGTGTAAATAACCTGAGTGGCAGTGATGTATTATATACTTTAATGTTCTATATACAGCATATGTTAAACCCGTTTTCTCACAAGCAACTTCAAATAAGTCCTCTCTGCACCACACGAAGTCTGTGATTGTCATTAGATAAAAGATTACATAAACATAAAGACTAAAACGAAAAAAATCCCCATGCTTGGACTCATTTGTCGTGTTTTATGACTTGTTAACCACTTTTATAAGCTGTTTTCCTTCTAATATAAAGAAGTTACAGACAACAAGCGTTTAAACATTCTTCCTTAGATGAGTGGAAACCCAACAACTCATTTTGTGTCTGTGTCCTCTTTGTGCTGTTATATAAACGTTGGTACCGTTTCCTTTATTTTCCAGGACCTACGTTGCCCATGGCCACTGTCGACATCAAAAACCCGGAGATCAGCAATGTTCATCGTTACCATAACAACTCTCAGGTGAACAACTTGGTGCACTCTACCTTCCCCAAGAGGGAGAAAAAGAACAAAGGGAAGAAAAAGAGGTTGACCAAGGCAGACATCGGCACGCCGAGCAACTTCCAGTAAGTCCCCGCAGACGTAAACAAGAGTTGGGTTTGTTTCAGATAGACACTTAGTTTTGGGGAGGGTTTTAAAAGGAACAGATTTTCCAACATTTTTTATGTTTGTCCCCCACGACAAAGCTTGAAAAGTCGTAGCTCTGGTCATGATTAGGTGGTTTTGGACCAAACAGTTCTGGGGATTCTCCGAGGGTATCTGTCTACAGGGAAACTTTAGTGTGAACTATGTACTGTCATTGTCTGGTGTCTTGTGGGAAACAACCAGACAATGTTAGCAGCACAAGTTAGCAGCCATCTAAAACTAAAAGCTGTAGTGCACATGTTTGCATCAACACCACCAATAGGAACGTTGAAGGTGAGAGACGGCTGGCAATTGCTACGGCAACGTCACGACACTCATGTATTACTCAGTGTTTCGTTCACAGATAAAGTTAAGGTGTTTTATTTATTTTTTTTTATTTATTTTTTTTTTTTTTTACACCAACATACAAAAATTCCACACATAGATTCGGTAAATCCTGGACTTCACGGTCAGTCCCTATCTCAGGGTGTTATCCCTTGTTTTACCAATCAATGTACACTCGTGTCTTGATCAGTTGCTGTACATTTTCATCACTCAGCGTTCCCCTTGTGCTGGGAAAGTCCTCCACTGGCATCTAAAACAAAGACCCTAAAAATCTCAGTTCCTGTAGCAGGTACTTTCTCCAACAGTATAGGAACTTCAGGAAAGTTCCTGCACTCCAAATGCACCTGTTGTTTACAAAGCCCTACTACATGTTCTATCCAGGCTTTTAACAACCAGAACTAGCAGTCAGTTATACATTGGTAAACAATCGTGAAGCCTTTGGGGGAAGAGTCTAGTGTAACAGGTTTTCTGTGACAACTGGAACAGTTTGTTAGACTTACAATTGAAGGTAGACGTTTAAAAACCATAATTGAACCTAAACAACAGCTTAATGATTGGAGGTTTTTCAGTTTTTTTATAGACATATGACACATTGGCACAGATTTTGTCTTGATACGCTGTGTGTGCGGGGGGGGTGGCACTAATTCATGCTTTTATTCCGAGTGCAATTCTATGGAATAAAGGAGAGATTAATAATGCATAGAAATGGAAGTGGCAGGTCTCGTAATATTGGGTCAAACATGTTAGAAACGCAGGGTTTGCAATAAACAATTGACTGCAGGAAACAACAGGAAACACCTTTTTGTTTTTAACATATCTGACACTTTCTCCTTTCTTTCCCCACAGGCACATTGGGCACGTAGGATGGGATCCAAACACAGGCTTCGATGTAAGCAGCCCTCAAATAACCCAATGTCAATGCTTGTTTGCGTGCATGTGTCGGAGTACTTGACCTCTGGACGTTCTTAGCACTTGGCCCGATCCGTTTATTTTGTTTTTTTGTCAGTCAGGCATCCTTCCTCCCGACGGATCTTTCTAGATTTAATATCGTCTCGAAAATATTAAGCCGAGCCGCGCAGCCAAGTCATCAGGAGTGTTACACAAGGAGATTTCAGAGGGAAGAGAATCAACCTGCGTCTGCATAATCCATGGACTCATTCCCAAAAAAGCATCATCAGTAATTACGCTGGATTCAGGATGATGGCTTTGAGATCATACGGGTCAGAGGACTTACTCTGTCTCTAAATGGGAAAAAAAAAAAAAGAAATTTAAATGATTTCAGTTTCATAATGCTTTCAAGGACTGATTTTAGAAGGTGACGTCATTCGAAAGAAGCTCGCTCCCCTCTTAAATCCTCATACTTTTAAAGCCAAGGCACAAATTAGTGGATTTATAAAAGAGTAAGGGATATATTAGATAGTCTTAGCTATATTTATCTCTATCCGTTTCTGTTGTTATCATATAGATAACTTAAGTAAAGTATCTTAGCTACAGTAGAAGTTAAAACCTTCAAATAGACGTCAACTTCAATGAGATAATCCTACTTTACTTTTCTTCATGCAGCCTGGCAGATATGCTCACCTCGAATCTTTTTAACTGGCAGTAATATATAATATAATAAAAACAAACAACTGAAGTTTGAACTCTTATAAAAAATATTAATGGATCTGACCAGTTGTAAATTTAATCCTCTAACCACCAGATGGCAGCATAAAAGCACATATTCTGCCATCTTCACTAGAAACATCCCCACGAAGCAAACTGCAATAAAACAGAAAGTCACCTCTGGCATTCAGCTCTTGATTAAATCAGCTGATTTGTCTGAATACATTTCCAAGAGCCAATGTCAGACCGGCTAATCCTGCTTTTTCAAATGTGCCTCTAATCCTCACTGGACTAAACTCAACTCTTAACATGTCACTCGCACAAAGTGTTACTAAGCTCGCAGAGCTCATAAATACAGATTAAAGCACTTCGAAAACATACTATTCCATATAAAGCCAGTGTGTAGCCATGTGCTGGGGCAATCTGTTGCAGCCTGTATGTTTTAGATGCGGGACTAAGGAGGCTGATATGGTTTCCAGTAAAGATGCAGCACTGGTTGGTTTCCTTAAAGCCACCGTCTGACAAGGAAAATATGCTCTTCAGTAGTGACAGTAAAGCTGAAATTATCAGTAAAGAAGATAAATAGAAAATGAATCTGCAACTTTTGTGGTAGTATTAAATTGTCAAGCAAATAAATCAGACTCTTGGTTATGGTGCCATTAAACAACAGGACTTATTATGATATTGAACTTGCAGGACTGCAGGATGTAGTGAGGACGTAGTTCGTTAAAATGTGAATGTCTGACTGACAAAAGAATGTGATACTTGCTAGTGGCAACGAGAGGCCATAGAAATTTAGGAAGTTGTAGTGATGATATACCCCCATATTTGATACTGATAGCAGGTTTGAATCCAGACGAAGCAAAAGGTGTCAATTAGAGTATTTTCAAGTATCGTGGTGGTGGTGGTATCGGCTTTTTACTATGCCATCCATATGCTTTTCATAATCAAACATTGCATAGTTGATATCTGCAGTGACGGTTTATAGCTCTGCAGCTGTCTATAACCTAGTTAGTATGGCATAATTGGATTACCTCTGGGTTAAGCTGCATCAACAGGTGCCTTCACCAAATGTCTCCTCGTGTCTTTCCTTCAGCTGAATAACTTGGACCCGGAGCTGAAGAACCTGTTTGACATGTGCGGCATCTCGGAGGCTCAGCTGAAGGACAAGGAGACCTCTAAGGTCATCTATGACTTCATCGAGAAGAAAGGCGGCGTGGAGGCCGTCAAAGATGAGCTGCGGAGGCAAGGTGAGGATGTGGACTGAATCAGAGTTTGCGGAGTTGAAAGGGAAATGGAAAAACGGATGAGGCCGTCCAGAAGGTGCACCACAGTGAATTTAATTTTAATGGGTGGTCGTTTTATCATACTACATATAAAAACTATACTGTGTTTCTTGCAGGACGCTCACCATGTGAAAATGTGTTTAATGGTCTGATTGTCAGTTGAAGACAATCTAACTAGTGTGGTGGTTTTATCCCCAGGTCCGCCCAGGTGGAGTGGTAGGTTTCCATGCATGTCCTGCTGCAGTGACAGCTCATGACTGTGCATGTAGAGTCTGTACTATAAATTCATCCTGTGTGAGGTCTTTGAAGTTACTGCAGTACTTAAAACGTTTGCACCTGGTTGTATCTTGCTGTTGTGACTCTGAACCAGCTGGAGACACAAGAGGCTGTTTCTCCGTGGTAGTCAAATTTCCTTCATTTCATGGAGTTTTTGCCGTGCCATGATACCTCTCTAAATACCTTTTTTTTTTTTTTCTTTTTTTTTTTTTGCTGTGTAGCTTCTGGCTAACCCTTACATGAAGCTTAGCCACACTTAAAAACTCTTGATCTGTCATGTTTTAAACTCTTGTGCATGTAAATCTTCTGTGAGTAGCATTTAGTTGTGAGAGCAGCAGGTCCAAAACTACCAGAAGTGGAAAAGGAAAGCACGTTTTTAAGTCAAATTTGGAAAATGGAAGATTGAGGTCATTGTTTACGCCTTTTATTCTTGAAAGTCGTTGCAAATATTGTTCAATACTAGTTACAGGTGGGAAGGCTGCCCCCTGTGGCTCAACTTTATAACTGCATGGCTTGGCACAAACAGGAGTTGGAGAACTGACAAACATTTTGGAGATGCTGTGAAATGTGTAGTGATCCTCCAGATCTTCCAGCTGTCCCTTCATGAAAGTAATCTGCACACAATGAAATGTGTGAAACGGGCTCTGCAGTGTGAACTGTGAATGAAGTCTCTGTTTTAACTTTCTTGTTTTGTTTCTCTCTCTCTCCGTCTCTCTTCAGCGCCTCCACCACCTCCACCACCATCCAGAGGCGGCCCTCCTCCCCCGCCCCATCACCACATCTCAGCTCCTCCTCCCCCTCCCCCCGCCCGGGGGCGAGTTGCCCCTCCGCCTCCCCCCTCCAGAGCTCCCGTCTCTGCTCCCCCACCTCCCCCTCCGTCCCGACCGGGCATGTCCGTCCCGCCGCCTCCCCCGCCCAGCCGAGGCCCTCTCCCGCCTCCCCCTCCGCCGGCCCACGCCTCAATTCCCGTAGCGCCTCCCCCACCTCCCCCGCCCCTCTCATCCTCCACTCCATCCAGTACCGGCGGGCCTCCTCCTCCACCTCCTCCTCCTCCGCCTCCTGGCCCTCCACCCCCTGCACCTCCGCCGCTCCCCATGGAGGCTAACGGAGGGGACGGCAGCCAGCCCGGTGGGAAGTCGGCGCTGCTGAGTCAGATCAGAGAAGGAACTCAGCTGAAGAAGGTCGAGCAGAAAGAGAAGCCGGCTGGAACCAACACCGGCAGGGATGCACTTCTGGACCAAATCCGACAAGGAATCCAGCTTAAACCTGTAAATATTCATTAATCACACGCCACACCTCTCGATCAGCTGTGTATTTATAACATGCTGTAACTCCACATGCATCATCTTTACAGAGGGATGATAACACGGATTCAACACCTGGCGCACCTGCCCCCTCGGCAGGAATCGTCGGTGCCCTGATGGAAGTGATGCAGAAGAGGAGCAAGGCTATTCACTCTTCAGGTACATCCAAAAACACCATTATGATACTCTCCTCATCTCCCTTATGCAGTACAGTAGAAATCCATGCATTTTGACATTCTGCTACAAGTGCAACTCATTTAGTAGACAACTTTGCCCATAGAAACTTACAATAAGAACTGCAAAGAAAGGCAGGGATGCATGTGTAAAGAGTTGAACCAGGTAAAGATGTGGCTACTGTGAAATGCAGCAACATCCTACAAGGTGCTGCGCCTCTTTGCTTATTGGGGTAAACAGTGACAATAGCAGCCTCTTTTCAAGAAATGCATTAGTTGCTAGACTCCAGCTGCAGCCGCTCTGCACTCTGACTCATTTACTGAACATCAGATGACACTTTATTTACACTTAAACAAGACTTTCCCCACTTCCTCATCTGTCTTGATCATCCTCGTGAGTCCTTTTTTTAACTTTAGAGAAACTCTTATTTCCTGACCTTAGAACGATTCACACAATTTACCGGGACAAATGTTTCTTTAGAGCTAGCCGTTTTCCTAATACGTGAATATTTCCTCCTCTCCACAGATGAGGATGATGACGATGAAGATGACGAGGACTTTGAGGAGGACGATGAATGGGACGACTAGTGATTCTTTCCTTTTTTTTTTTTCTCCTTCCCCCGACCCCCTTTGATGATCATGACACTAAAATCGTTCTTGTCTTTCTAAGAAGAAATCTTTAATTTCAGAATTCTAAATGTAAATGTTCTATCAATTTGCTGTATATTTTTGTTGCCTTTATGCTTTTTTTTTTTATTAATCTGTGCAATACCTCATTTAATCTGTAAATGTTTGTCATTCTCATATCTTAGGCTGTTGTTTCTTTATCTTCTTCATGTCATGTCTGGACTGGCTACTTGTCTCTTGATAGCAATACGTCTCATCTTTCATTTTAACTGTGTTTTTTTTTTTTTTTCTATCACTCTGTGTCTTTCTTTTTTTCCTCCCACGTCGTGTCACCTCCATCTGTCACTCGGCCATCTTTCATATCTGCTGCCTCCCATCAAACATGATCCCTCCTCATCACTCTCCTGTGTTCCCATTCTCCAAATTACAGTGCAATTTTAAATCAGCTTGTCTCTCGAACACTAGATTTGAATGTTTTTTGTTTGTTTTTTTTGGGTCAGTGATTGAAGGGAGGGCTTACAAGACAAAAAGTTGCCACAAATCTTTGATTAATTGTGTCGTCATTGTTCGTTAGGAGGGAAAAAACTATTTTCATACCCTACTGCTCAGTAGTTTATTTTTACGTATTCAAAAATGATCCTAGTTTAGCACTCATATTTTCTTATGAAGAAAAAAAAAAAAGAAAGCTCTTTTTTGGAATATTTAGCTTCATTTGCTGTGGACTGTAAATTTGCTCCAGAGTTTGAGTCTTGTTATATTTTTGCACAGATTGAAAAGAGGAGACTCGACGCATGAATACAGGACATTTTCAGGTCATTATGGGACGTACATTATGCTTTAAGTAATGGCACAGAATACACTCTGATTTTTAACCGTTAAACACACCACACTACAAATGGAGGTAGCCCACAGTGTTATGGCTGGCTATCTGTTGTGATATTTTTCTTGTCACTGTCACACTACAGATTGAGTTGATTTTTTTTTTTTTTTTTTTTTTTACAGTAGCAGGTAGAGCATCAATAAATACCTGTTTGTTGGAATCAGGTAATTCATTGTGTAAAGCTTGAGAATAAAGACATTTTAGTTTTACACACCTGATGCTTATAATGGGTCCATATGCTTAGTTACTGTACAGAAACAGCAGGGCTGAAGTTGTTTTCTTCCAGTTGTAGACATTAAACGCTGACACACTATAGGAAGAAACATATTCATGGCATTCTTCTAACACGTATCAATATTTTCTTGACTAACTAGTAAATCAAGAGGTGTAACATAGGAATAATAAACTCAGACAGTGGTTAATTTATTCCCTACAAAGACCAAACGTGTACTTTAAAGGTGGATTTGTCACAAAACTTTTAAACGGCATATTATTACATCAGTTACGGGGAAAAAAACAAAATGCTAACTGCAGTTACTTGTAGCAGCCCCCATGTTATCAGGTTCAAAACTGTTAAAAAAGATTAGCAATAATAATTGATGTGTATTATTTTAGCCTTAATGTTGAGACTAAATTACTAACCAACTAAATTCGTACTAACCTATGTGCTCCTTAAAGTAACACTATATAACTTTTGCTAAACAGCTGTGTGCCACAAGTGGAAACTGTTGGGAAGTGCTAAGTGCGAAAATGTGGAGGAGGACAGCGGTTGTAGTAATGTAACGTTAGCTAGCATTTGCTAATGTGAGCCAGAATTTGATAGCATTAGCTAGCATTTGCTAATGGCTCACATTAGAATCTAGGCTGAAGGATATGCTAACTGTTCGTAGCTGGCCAATTGAGGCAGGAAATTGAACTGAGTAAGGGTGAGTGTTATCGCTTATCGAGTAAAACAAAAGTGTGTTCTTTCCTCTGTCAAAAGTTGCACAGTTTTGCTTTAAATCTTTGCGATACAGCTGCTAACTGCTAACCCTTAACGGTTAACTTTTAGCTTAGCCTCTCGAGAGTTCTACAGTAGCCGCTAAGCTAAAATGTGTAAACGGTGAAACTTCTCATACACTTCTTGTTGACCCCAAAGTTTCTGCAGTTATGAATTTTGGTCGGTTAAGCTAAATGGTTTAGTGAGTTGTAGACCTGAGAATCTAAGACATTTTGTAACAACACTACTTTTACTGTTGAGCTAATGAGCTATTGAGCATTCAGCGACTAAACCTGAACATTTAGCATTCCAGCTAACAGCTAGCCCGCTACAGCTGCTAACATTTTTAAGTTATAGAATGCTAAGTACAAAAACTCACGATGTGACAAATATCAGGAAAAGAAATTCTCTAAACTCGTTTGTTTTACCCGTGTTTGCCAGTTAGCCAAAAAAAAAAAAAAAAAAAATGTGTCTTTGAGAGACAAATTGCCACTTGTTTGATGTAAGAACTGACCTCTTTTGACAAATATTAAGATACTGTTATTTGGGCAGGGGGGCTGAAATAAAACCTAGCCATGTTTAATGCTGATGTTAGCTTCTGTAGGTAACTCGGTTAATAAGATGTTATGGACTCCAAGTCTTGTCAAAAAGACTGGTTAAATAATGAACTCTTACATTGTACACTCCAATAAAAGGTTGGTATTTACACGCTTGGTTGTTCGGGCATCATTTATCATTGCATCCTATCATAGTAGATGTTTCTTCAATACTTTGTTTTCATGCATAAATGCATAAATTCAGAAATCTTAACATTTGTGTATGTTTAGGGAATGATTATTGCAAGCTTCATCACCTGCAGCGAGACGAGGAGCTGGACAGAGGATTATGAACTGCCACCATTTCATCCGGTGAGCCAGGTAGAAATGAAATGTGGATGACCGAGGGACGCTAATTAAGTACAGCTCGTAACCCTGAATAGCAGAACAAGTGTGTCACACCAGTACTGATTGTAAGGTCCAGCTTTTGAAGGAAAAGGGAAGGGAGAAAGATGTGTGTATCTATTGATAGACGTCTATAAAGGTCCTCAAACCTTTGTGGGTGAGACAGACAGACGGACAGACGTCAAGGGAAAACGTAAAAAGTGAACTAAAAATTGTCTCATCAGTGATATTTTTAGAAGTCGCTGCAGGAACCGCTGCTGTTCTGGCCACAACAGTCCCATGCTTCAACCGTTTATTTTTAGTTAACGTCCACATCAGCTGACCCTGTATCGGTTCTCGCTGCAGCTGAGCTTGTGAAAGGGATTAGAGCAGGCATGACATTTTCCACTAGTTAGATTTTTCTATGGAGGCCAACACACATAGAAACGCAAAAGCTTTTACACAAGTCAGAGGGCTCGTGAACGAGGATGAGGAGAATTAATGAAGAGTTTCCGGGATATACAAACACTAGCTTGGTGAAAACTTGCCTACTTAACAATAGATTTTTTTGTGTGTGGTTTAGAAAATGGTGTTTAGATTGTCTCCGTAGCCTAAAAACCTCAATCCATCCTGATAATAATGTCATGTGTGTGCGGATAATGTAGTGACCACCCTGAGTGCACTTACAAGCAGGAAGTCTGTGGTTTTCATGGATAATTTGTACGGAAGGATGCCCCTGTTGACAGTCTGGCAGGAATGACAAAGTGCTGTGGTTGAGGAGAGGAAGCTTTATACTTAGGACACTTAGCTGAAGACGTGCATTGTGCACACTGTTCTGCGGCTCTTGAGAAGACCAGTATTTCGACATAGGAGTCTAACTCAGCTGCGTCCGGTCAAATTTAAGATCCCGAAAGCCTGCAGAATAACCTAAGCACACAACATGATTTAATCAACCGCCATTTGTTGTCCTCTTGTCATTGCCACCTCTGAGCACCTCATTGTACTATCTTTGAACAGCTGCACTGTGGACTCGGGAGGGTGGACTCTTCCGAGACATACACACAAATGCAAGACCGGGATTAGGAAGGCTGATACTAATAGCTCACATCTCTCGCTCTCTCCAGCTTTGAGACCTTGCTTTCACTCTCTCATCTGTCATCCCTCCTCTCACATGATCTCCCTCCCGATGTGTCATCTCCTCTCCGTCTCTGACTCTGTCTGATTCATCACCTCCCTCAGTCAGTGCCTGGCTCTTGTTTTCTCATGTCAGTGGGTTTCTCTGAACGCAGCATCCCCACCTCTTAATTGGCTACATGCTGTGGTTATCCGGTCTTGTCCACTTACAGTAATTGACCTAGGTTAAGTCGAGAAGAGTTTTAAGGCCATAACAAGCCAAGCTGATGGTCGGCTGTTTTCCGGTGTTTTTCCAGCTGGCACTAGTCAGACTCACAGACTGGTCAGACCCCTGTTGGCGGCTCTTCAGGCAATTCACCGTGTTTAATAAGCGTCAGATGGAGAGGTCACTCTGATTGGTTGTTCATCTTAGAAAACCAGTGCACAAGAGGAGAAACAAATGTTACAAAACTGGACAGAACAACTAAGGTCAAAGGGCTTTTCATTTCACATTTTTATCTAAATTGGAACATTCAAATTGACAATTATTTTTGTTATGAAACAGAATTACTCAAATGTAGCGCCACTGATAAGCTAATAGTAGCTCTTTGTTTATGCAAAGTATTATTTCCTTTCACGCAGACGTGTAGAACGTATGTCAACCGCTAGCTGTAGTGTTTACGATGTGTTCAAGTGCACCTTTTTGGTCCAGACATGGGCGACATGAGGCAACGTCACAGTTGACCTTCATTGCCGGTACTTCTTTCATGTCGGTTTGGTGTGTTCATATCTTTAAATTGGACCAGTAGCTTATTGTGGATAATCTTAGCTAATTCTTTCAAATTAAGTGTAGATATTGCCCTACGTCTGTAATTTTTCTGGCTTATCTCTATTCACATATAGTATTAGCCTGTAAATTAGATATATAACTTGCAAATTTGAATTAAAACGCAAAACAAAACTATTACATTAGGACATTTAAAGGAAACCAAAGCAATAATTACAGCCACACTAGCTAACATTAGACAATGCAAGCTACTAGCCATATGCAGCAGAAAAACCCAAGTGCACTGGACTGAACAAAGCAGTTTTTTAAATTTTATTTAGCATTGTCACGATGAAGAACGTTCTTTTAATAGTGACCTAATCTTCCTTTAAAGTGCAGCTTTAAAAAAGCCCACAGCGTTTTATTTGATGCCGTGAAATTGCGTTTAAACACTAACGTCGCAGTGACGTATTCCCTCTAGTTCAATGTGATGCACTGTGAATTGTTCAAACTGACTGCGCAAAAGCCCCTGTTCCAATAACTGGAGTGGGTGTAATGTGTCGGGAGTGGGAATGTGCATCAGTGGCACTTGACCATGAAGCTGACTCACTGATAAACAGTGGTGTGCCTATACTTCTCCATAGCAGCTCAACCCCGTGCTTTCAAATGGTAACCAAAGAATAACGTACATACTTTGAGGAGTCGTACTGTAAACAGCAAATGGCTATATTTAGATAGTTCAACCAGCAACAAATCATATGTACAATTTTACAAGAAAACAGCAAATTAGAAAAGTTTAATGGTAAACAAATCAGTCAACTCATTTCATAGTTAAAATACAGATATCAGTTTCTATTAGAAATATTAAATTGTAAAGCTAATGTGCAAATTTCCAGTATATTTTCATTTTTTTTTAAAACAGTAAGAATTCACATAGACTTCCTCAGAAAACCCATATTATCACCTTTGACGCTTCATTTATTTCCTCGCTGTTGGTCACGCCGTCGTTATCGTTATGCATTATCATTCCTCCATTACCACGGTAACTCGTTGATCTCTTCTACATCTGCTTGTATTATCGTAGATGATGTGGTACTTCCACCTAGAAAGAAACCAAGGAAGCGTCATACTTGAAATGCAGATCAAGAACCTTTTTCTTTTTCCCATCCATTCCTGCAGAAATTCTGACAGCAAAGATAGGAATGAGCTGGAGATGACTCACTCCTTATGACAGAGTTACATCAAAAAGTTAGCAGCTCCTGAGGCATGGCTACAAGAATGTAATTTTCAAACCGCATTTCACATGAAAGGAGTAAACAGATTAATTACAGAGTAGCCAAAAATAGCCTCTCTTGTTTCTAGTCTTCATTCCATGCTAAGCCAACTGGCTGCAGACTGGAGATTCATCATCCAGACTTTTTTTTTCGTAGCTGTGATATCAGTTTGCACTTCAGAACTTGAAAGCTGACAAATGCTGTGTCAGAGTGACATTAAGATTTTTGACTAATACTAATCGGCATCAGATGTGTGCGTATTGTCCTCTGTGGCGTCACGGCACAACGAAGGGTTGTGAGCTGTCCTGACGAACCTGTCAGAACTGAAGAAGCCGCTTGGATGAGTGGTGAAAAGCCCTTTCTTTAATGCAGTTGAACGTGTGTTGTTGTTGTTGTTGTTGTTGTTGTTGGGTGCTGTGGTAACGTGTTACATCTGTTTTTATCAAAACCCCAGTGAACGGTTTCTATTAATACCTGCTCTAAGTGGCAGGAATCTCACAGCTTAAGTGGAAGACCCAGCTATCTGAGGGCAGAGCTCATTTTCCACTCAAACTATGTAACGAGCCGTGCTAAAGCTGCAAGCGAGATAATGCCGGACTCTATTCTCAAGGATAAAATCTGAACAAAATAGCGGCTCAGATGTGATAAATTTCCTTCACATTAACATTTACCTTGTGTTTATTTTACTCATTTCTCTTTTCCATCCTTCTTTTAATCTCTATATGAGCTTATCTGCGTCTTCGGCCTGGCTGGTATTATTGACTCTTTCCCATATCTCTCTTTCTGGCTGTAAAAGCATTGTGATCATGCCACAATGTTGGCTGGTGGCAAGCCGCCTTTTGCCTGCCTACAGCAGTCTAGAGACAGAACATACCATGTCAGCCACTGAGATGACTCAGACGCCACTGGCTCTGTGTCATCCTCATCTAAATTAAACTCCCTACTTGTTTGAGTAGAAACAGACAACTACTTTCCTCCTCTTCTTTTGTGTCTTTTGTACAATCAAGCCCAAATCACGAGGGGAGTTTTGTTCACTTTTCACTGATTGTATTTGTAAATAATCCAGCATATATTACGGCAGATTTAAGCATTTAAATGTCCCTCACCCGTCTCAGGCTGCGGATGCTGCTACTGCGGATGGACTCCATCAGCTGATCGTGGGCTGACCTCATCGGCGTGGACGGCCTGCTGCCCTCCTCCCCTCTCCTCTCCCCCGACACGGGCCTCAGGGTGTTCTTGAGCTCCTTCAGGATGCTGCTTGTCTCTTTCCCTGACTCCTTCCCCTTCTTGCCCTTCTTCCCTTTGGTTTTTGCCACCTTTTTAGTGCCCGCCTCGTGCGCCTTGATGACCTCCGCAATCATCCTTGTGGGCTTCTTCTTCTCCCGCTGCACGGGAGGCAGCGGTGGAGGAGGAGGAGGGGGAGGAGGCGGCGGTGGTGGCGGCGGAGGAGGAGGAGGCGCAGGCGCAGGAGGGGTCTGTTTTTTAGACAGGTCATTTCGGGGCAGTTTGGGTGAGGACCAGGGAGAGGCCCTGGGTGAGCTGTATGGTGATGAACTAGGTGTTCCTCTCTGTAATGAGAGAAAGGCGAATTGCAAATATGTATTAAAGTAGAAATGGGAAACAAAGATTCTTCTTACTTTCTCTAAATAAATTGCTGTAAACTTGAAAATAGTTAAACCGACAGTCGAAGGGAAAGAGGTGGAAGTGTGAAACTGTTGCAGCTGAATCATCGGTTGAAGTGTAGCAATGAAAGCAGTTCATGTCAGTTTAACTGAACAGTAAAGGCAACCCAGTTGAAACTGAAGTGCACTATAGGTAGCTGAAGTGCATGTTTCCATGTAAACATTGAGAGAAGTTGAAGTGTTGTTATGAAAGCAGTACTACCTGAAGGCCAAAGTAAAGGATCAGTTGATATGGATGAAAGTTTACTTCTGTTTACTTGTATTCTGTGATGTGTTGGATAAGGTACTATGATCTTACTGCTGCTCAGTGGGATGTGGTCCATCTAATAAACATAAAGCTACAAACCAGTGCAGTGGTTCGGGGGTTAACGGCTCCATTTTGTGCCCCCTGCTGCTGCCTCTGCTCCTGCAGCCGTTTCTGCCTCTGGCGGTCTTGGTTCCTGGTGAGGATCCCTGTCATGCTCATTCTGGGACCCGGGAGGTTGAACTGGTAACCCAGTTTGATCAAGGTGTGGTTCTCCCTCAGAATCTTCACCATCTCCATTTCTACCTGTTGGAGTTGCACACAGGTTTACTTTCTAAACATGATGTGTTCTCAGATGGGTTTGATTGATGATAGAAGCAGAATGGTAAGGGGTCAGGGGGAGAGAAAACCAACCTGTCCTCCACACATGTGTCTTTGGTTGTGAAACCGAAGCTCAGTCAAGGTGTTGTTTCCTGGAAGAGCTTGGACCAGCGCCATCACGCCTTTCCCAGTCACATAATTAGACTCTATATTCAGACTAGTGATGGACGAGTTCTCCCTCAGCATCTTAGCAATGGCCAGGGACACGGGGTCATCGGCTCGTGTGTTAGCGAGGCTGAAGACTCGAACGTGTGTGTTGTTCCTCAAGGCATCAGCGAATCGAATGAGAGTTTCCTGAGAAGTAAATTAGAAGATTTATATATCTTCCAGAATATATGAAAACTTTTCCAAAAAGTATTTGAACTGCTTTTCATCAAAACAAATACCATACTGAAACTCCTTGAAACTGATAAGATGATGCTTTTCATTGGACACAACAAAGACCCCCACCACCCAGAGGTCGGAGCTTCCCTTTAGACATTTAACATTTCACGTAATTCTTACCTCATTGACACAAGAGCTTGGTAAAGCTAAGTGGCGACAATGTGCTTGTGTCCATTTTCCAGAGAGATGTTTGGATTCATTATATAACCATGGTGAGATGTCTGACTCTAAAAATAAGCTGGCATACAATCAAAAGTCACTCAATGGCTGACAATTAAAGAGGAGGCCGGCAAGAACCTCTGCACTCAACCAGTGTTCAAACCTGGGAGCAAGTCTGCTGTTGAACAGTACCAGAAAATATTAGTGGAAATGTTAATTAAATTAGGCCAACGAATCAAACATCTATGAACCTGTGATTGGTAGAAACTATTAATAACAGCATGTGGTATCATGTTAGTTTGTGTATGAAGACATGTTAGGATTAGATTAGCTCAATATCACCACAGGCAACAAATATTTGTTGAGTTTTGCATTCGTACCTGTGAGATGTCATCGATATTGTTGAGATTAACCTCTGTGAGTTCGGGGTCGTCGCTACGTGCTCGTTGAAGAGCATCATCGACAACAGTAGGGTTTCCTGACGCATTCGGATCAACAGGTGGAGGGGGAGGAGTCAGTCTCATAGGCTCCACCCTCTGAGGCTTTAGTAGCGTTGGATTGTTGGCCTGCAATGTCAGTGGGCCTGAATCCCTTGGTTCAGGTTTTGAATTATCAACTTCTTCTTCATCCTCCTCCTCCTCGTCGTCATCTTCCTCTTCTGTTACAGGTTCTTCCTCACTCTCCTCTTCTTCTTCTTCTTCTTCTTCTTCATCGTTGTCCTCCTCTTCCCCTTCCTCTTCCTCATTTTCTTTTCCATGTTCTTTCTCATTTTCGTCGTCTTTTTCATCCTCTCCTTCGCTGTTTTCTTCTGTCACACACTCTTCATCCTGTGTGTCAGTAAAATTGTTCAGGACTTTAACTGACAGACGTTATTGTTATTAGTACAGCTGTTTGTAATATTTTTTCCTTCCTTGTACTTCAAACAACTTACTTTAGCTTTTTTTTGACTAATCTGTTCTGAGTTCCATGCGATACAACTTCAAACACACTAGCATTGCCTTAGGCACATTGTACAAATGCCACCCAAATGTAATTAACTGTTGTGACTGACCAGTTTGGGGCTTCCTCCACCTATCTCGTCCTCCAGCAGTCTGCGTGTCTCGTTTTCCCAGTACTTCATGAGGGCCTCTCTGCTGAAGGTGCCTGTCGGGGTCTTGTCTGTCTGGTCTCTCTGTCTGAGTCCTATGGGCACATTGGCGTCAGGATCAATGTCTGCCAGTTCCTTTTCCAACTCAGCCAGCTCCTCAGGGCTGAGAGAGGCCAAAAGCTCGTCCTCGTCGACATCTTCGTACTTACTCAGCTCTCTACGGTACCCAAAACAACTCATGGCTAAAGTTTGATGAATACCGGCCAGTCAGGCTTTAACTAATCCAGTTCTTGATTTGCGTATGACCTGGTAAACACCAAAATGAAGAAGTTGGGGAATAGATATTCCAAGAAAAGATATCATCCACACAGAAGCCGGTTGGACATCTAAAGATGTAAGGGGGTCATTGAAGTCCATCTGAGGTGTTCCAGTTTAAGATAAGGTGTTTGGACATATCAGGTCCAGTCAAAGGGTGCTTCTGATGAGAGTCCGCTCTGGTCTGAACTGGAGCCGTCCTGGTCGGTTGAGTTTATGTGAGGAAGGCTCTGTATGTGTGCGTCCTGTCCTGTCCTCTCTAATCTCCCCAGCTGCTGTTTAGGCCTTAAGAGAGGGATCAGAGGGGAACGTACCAAAGTGTAGGCCCCATGATGCAGCGTCTTTTTTGGGAGGCACTGCTCTGAGAGGCAGAGCTACAAAAAGCCTGTGAGCTCAGAGACCGTGTGTCCTGTCGATGTAGCGGTCTGTCACCACGACTTGAGTGGCTTTGTTCATGGCCAAAAATGAGTGAGTGAACCCAACAGATATGCAGAACAAGAAAGATAAACAGAGATTATTTATCGCCCCCCAAAAAATGGCACAGGCTCTGCCTATGCATGTCCATCACTAAAGAGGTTTCATTCTCCTTTGTCACTGTTGTACACACACTATAGAGGCAGGGACAAAGGTGTCCAGACTTAAGTCATCACTTGATTTTACCCTTTTCAGGGAAGCATTGTAATGGAATATGGAGTAGGAAAATGAATACCCCCTAAAGGTGACTTGTAATGGTGAATCATGAGCATTTCATCTATTTTGGCGTAGAGCTAGACCACAGGTATTCGTATGAGCCACAGTAGTGGTTTTGACTAATTCAAATCAACAGTTGTTAGTCTAGTAACACTAAAATGTTGGGAAACATGATAAATATAATACAGCTACATATTAGCATGATAGCATTGTCATTGTGGACATGTGTGTAGCTATTATTTAGGCTAAAACGTCATCTTTTAGAGATACTAGCTTGGCAATAGACTGCCAAAAGCTGTGGCATCAGAATTAGGTTCAGAAGTTACTGGTGCTAAAACATTTTCAGAACAAAGGGAGTCACAAGTTTGGGAAGAAGCTAATGGGGCAAAAGTAATCCATGTTCCACTTGAACTGGCCTCACCTGCAGCTTCAGCCAACTAAGGAGCGTGGCTGACTGACAGGCTAATAGCTCAACTAAGAAACCTTTATTTGATAAATACTTTGTCATGTAAAAAAGTAAATAATTTATTTACTGGTGACCTGTCCAGGGACTACTCTGCCTCTCACTCAGTGCCAGATGAGGCCCTAGCCCCCTGTGACCCCCTAAAGGATAAGTGGTTACAGATAATGGATGGCTGTACATTAAGCCTCCTTCTCTGAGTAATTGAAAGGGGGTGGCGTCCCAGCTACATGTATTAAATATCCACTCCTGATTAAGTCAATAGAACAGTCTAATGTGCATTATTACTCAGCCATCAGGTTGTAGTGTAAAAATAGCTGTTGCATCAGAGGATTTCTGTTGTGAATCGTTTTACACACCTATACTACTTCAGATCCAAAGACACAGGCTAAATAGGATTTTTCAAAATATCAGTCTTTGTTAAAAATAAATGTACTGTTATGTTTTAGTCACAACACTATTACTTTTGTCTATACACAATACGCACACTTAAATGCAACATAAAGTGAGAATGATATTGTCCACCAACACAGGTGTTTTCACTTCATCTGCACAATGGAGGCTTTGTTGTCCTTCTGATTGGTTGGACCACCAACCTGACCAGCTGTGGTTCTTCAAACACGGAAGAAACATAAGAGATGTTGACTAGTGTGGGTACAGTGATGGAAATAATCATTCAATTAAAAACAAGTTAAAAGACTAGTTTACTTTCCCAGTGTCTTCCAAGCTGCCTCACATCAATCATCAAGGTTTTCAGCATTTTCTTATGGGAATGAACCCAAAACATGGTTATTGTTTGTCTAATCCAGCAAAAGTAGGAGCCCTATGAGTGGTTGACAGCAGACCAACCAGAAGGCCATCAAAGGGTTAATTAGACCCCTGAATCATGCTGACTGGTTCACGTTGTTTTCTGACCTCATAAAGTTTCCTGCCCAGTATCTCCTTGTGCAAAAGTCTAGTTAGTGAGAAGTGAAAACACGGATGTGGCAGTTTGTTTATGAGATTTTTATTTCTAAAAGTATACATGCATTTTATTTTTTTGTACCTTCTTAATGGCATTTTTACAAGTTCGTAGTGCAGTAGAGGATATGAACACACAAATAGAATGATAGAAGTGACCATACGGCAACGTGGAGCTTGTACAGATGGCATAAAATACACCATCTGTTTGAAGAAAAGGAAATAAGATGTATTAAAATAAGTACTTAGCACTGGCTAAATTTGTGTTCAAGTCACAGGTACAATTAGAATGTGTTTCATGAGAGATCACCGTACAGGTCGTACTCTCTGTAGGTCAAGTAGTTTATCAATCTGGGAGGAAAAGGAGCAGCAGCCATAGCTTCAGGGTTGTTCAGCATCCTGAGGCTCATTCGACTTCTGATTACCAGTCGACACAAGTGCTGCAGAGACCGTGGTTTGCCTGGGGACACACACATATGAGCCACAGCTGCTTAATTCATTCTTAAAAACATCAAAGTTTACCCTGCCATATTATGTGCAAGTTTCTGTCCAATGTGGTGAGTGGCCATTATTACTCAGTATGTCAGAAATCTCATCCCACTCCGGCCTCGTCTCCAGGACGCGTTTGAGGTTAGAGCAGATGCTGACGTGGCTGACGTAGTCCAGAAGCATCCTTACAACGCTGCCTACCAGATGTGCCAGCCACGTCACTGACACAAACTCGCAGAACTGAAAATGCAAAGATCAGGCATGTGATTTATTAAGTTGGGTTAGTGGCTCATTTTCGTTTGACAGTAGCAGATGAGAATGTGTCTGTGTCGCGTCTTACTGAGATGACTTTAGGTCGACTGTAAATCCTGTATGCTTGGTCAATCCAGGTGCTATCCATTTCTTCACCGTTACCGTGGCAGCACTGAAAACACCTACCAGAGCAGAGCCATGGTTGTCGAGATGAATGTTAAAATTTTGATTTGATTTTAATTTGTGAGAATGTGTTTGATTCAACTTTTAAACATGGAATCCAGCTTTACTTAAAGTCCCCATGAAATGGTTAGCAAAGTCCTATTTAATTCCACATATTTACGTGTTTTCTGCAAAAACAGGAAGCTGGAATAAACCAATCTGCTCTGATTGGTCAGCTTCAAAAGCACCGAGCAGGCACCACTCATACATATTCAAGCTGTGAGTGGAAGTTGGCAGAAGAAGACATGCAGAAAGAGTGAAGAACATAAAAATTTCAAGGAAGCATTTCATTGGATACAAAGTTTGTACACGCCCCCTTGTGCAAGATGAGTCATCAACATTTTTAAATTGTTTTCCAGGAAACTACAAACTCTAAAATACCATTATTAATACCTACAAAAACGACTTTTTTGTCCATGTTGGACCAGATACTGGTGTACAGATGACATATAGTATGAAGACAGTCAACCGCCTAATTTGATTTCATGAGGACTTTAAGTAAAATATGGACTATATTACATTAGCTGTCTTTATTTTCCAGTAGGTATACGTGCTTGTAAGCATGATATCCACTGTTGAGCAGCAGTCGCAGCATGACATTGTCTCTGAGGCAGTACTGTAGGGCTGTGGGGAACACTGTGTTGCTGATCACTCTGAAATAACAGTTCACCTCTGCTCCATAGGACAGCAGCAGCTGCACCAACTCATACCTGGACATGGACAGAAAGGTCACAGGTTACCAAAAGAAAGTGCACCCCAGCAGCTAACGCATACAGTAAGTTGTGAATCAGAAAATTGACATATCTGTGTTGCACACCTCTCAGCTCGTAAAGCGACCAGGATGCAGCGTAGTGGGTCCAGGTCAGTTTTTGCTCCAGCTACCAGCAGCATCTCAGCACAGGTCAAATCACTGTTGCAAACAGCAAAGTACAGAGGAGACTTCCTGAGGTCCCCGTAGTTCTCTGTAACAACATTTACAACAGATCAAGTTCCCAAACAAAACAGTAAAAGATAGATTAAACGTGGTAGTTGTTGCATAACTGGAAGTTTGACAACTTTAGAGAGGTTACCAGAGATGTTTGTGTCTAGCAGGGCGTTGACATCATAACCTTTCTGGATAAGTAGCTCTAGACATTCAACCTGACCCCCGTCTGCTGCAGAGTGGACGGGGCTTTGCCCTGAGAGACGGATAGCTCTCTTGGTGGTGATGGGGATGAGAGTCCTCAGGACTCTAAGGAGAGACGAGAGTGGGCGACAAACAGGAAGAGAGGGATCAACAGAAACCATGGAAAACACGAAAGAAGACAGAGGGAGAAATGTTCATTAGATTGCGGTTTGAGCTACAGTGTTATTTAGTGACCGAACTGAAAAACAGCGATAAACAGAAGGCTCTTTGTGGAGATGACAGAGAGAGAAAACACTGCAGAGCTGTGAGGTGGAGAGAGAGACATGTTTTACTCTGCAATTTTGCTGCAGAATAGAAAGAAAAGAATTTTAATTTGTCTTGACCCCTTTTATTTTTATTTTTCTCGAGATGAAAGAAGTGGTTCATCTGTTAAAACTTAAATACTACCATGAAGCATGAGATTATTGCCACGTCTAATGGTCAGTGTACAGAATATGAATGTTCTCTCACAGTATGTGTCCTTCATAGGCAGCTCTGTGGATGGGCAGCTGGCAGGCATAGCTGGCTACATTCGGGTTGGCTCCGTGCTGCAGAAGCAGCTTGACGCAGTCCAAGTTTCCAGATCCAGACGCATCATACAGGACCGTGTCTCCATTGTTGGCCTGGGCATTCACATCACCCCCTAGTGGAGGGCAGAGTAACTACAACACCGTCTGACGAGGTGAAGAAATTGCTGTGCTGCTTCACGCAAACACACACACGTGATGCATGAATACACTTAACATTAATACACTTTTAGTGTGTTACCATGCTGTATGAGTATGTCCAAAGCCTCAGTGTTGCCATGTTCAGCCGCGATCCCCAGGGCTGTCACCCCATGACCATCTCTGGATGTTACTTTGGCTCCATGTCGAAGCAGCAGCATCAGAATAGCTGGGCAACCCACCTGGTGCAAGAGATGGGAAGCAAGTAAATGAGAAAACTGGGAATTTGAGCTCGATTGTTGAGAATTTTAATGCTGCACTGTTCACCTTTGCAGCTTCGTGGGTGGCCGTCCACTTAGTGAGACACACCTGCTCCACAAAGGCCCCACCCATGATGAGGGATAAAACCATGTCATATGAGCTCAGTCTCACTGCTACAAGAAAAGATGAGATGAATCATTTGAGACGTGATTAGCTAAGATGAGTGACTACTAGCTTCATGGCTAACTCACAAATATTCTGAAAAAGATTTAAGTAAGAGAGTTGTCTCTGTTGTGCTACCGAGGAGCAGAGGAGATTCATTCCTGCTGTTGGTATTGTGTGGTGAAGCTCCGTGCTGCAGCAGCATACTGACATTCTCTATCCGGCCGGCCCCAGCCGCCAGAGTCAGAGCCGTGTCCCCGTCCTCCGTCTGCTCCTCCAGGGTCACGTCCCTGGATGTCAACACTGCAACAAAAACGACCAGGAAAAGTGCATCAAAGCGGGGAAACATACTCACTCTGTTGACGCAATCACCAGAATCGTTTTATCGGTTTACGCTCTCACCTTGCAGCACCACATGCAGGATCTCTCGTTGTGGTTGCACAGCTGCCGCGTGCAGAGGCTGCCAGCCCCTGCTGTCACTCTCCGTGAAGGCAGAAACACTACCTGACAACTCCCGTAGTGCATCAGCATCACCTGTGGAGATACAACCAAGATGCACGCGGGGAGGAAACATTTGTAATATTTATGCCTAATAGTGAGTTTGTGCAGCCACGTGGGAACCTGCACACACTTAATCTCACTTTTAATGGTCGTGCTTATTCCTCATGGAGCTTAATCTTGCACATTACTCTCCAATTAAATTTTACATTTTTATATGTAGCTTGAAAGGCTGGGTAGAGAGACATAGAAAAAGAGGGAGGTGGGACAATAGAGAAGGAGGGAGAGGAGGAGAAGGAGAGCAGCAGCGGCAAGCAGATAAATTCATACATCTGGATAAAGCATGCAGCAAGTAAACATTATACAAACAAGAAGTACATGAAAGAATAGTTAAAGTCAGCATTTAAAGTTTATATATTATAAAGCAGCTTATGCAGTGTGCTCATAAAACCAACGCACCAAGGCAGGAAAATCTGATAGTGACTGTAAATTCCTAAACACCGAAGCCATGAGCTTGACGCTCTCCTCCCTCGTTATCCACTTAAACGACAAAAAAACTCCACAGATTCCTTCGTTTCTTTTCATTGTTTACTCCGAAAATTGGGCAAAATACAATAATCCAGCATTATGAAAAATAAAAAAGGCAAGAGCTAAATATAGCGAGAATGCGGAGTCTAACGGTAAAGTAAAGAGCAAAAAGAAGAGAAGAGAAGAGGTCAAAAAACTGTATGGCTCCACTCCATGATGACTGCACCTGACCAACTGCTTTACGTCAACTGCTTTACGTCAACCACGCACACACGTATACTCCCCATTAAAGCTTACATGCACGATTTTTAAACCTAAGAACATCCACACATTTTTAAGTGAAATAAATGAAATATTAACTTATTAACATGAACCTTTCGCTTGTAAATAATGTAAAAACCTCTTTTTTTTATCACAATTTTTATCACAACCTTTTTCCACATATCAACTTAAATTATTATTCAAACACTAATAAACAACAATAGCATTTAGGCTCCTATATTACCGGCCCCTAATTGTTCTCAATGTCCTTGAAACAATTACTCCAAAAGTGTCAACTTAAATCAAAGGAGCCTGAATAACATTACTATCATTCAGTGAAAGAAGCTTGGTGCTCGTAGTCCCATTCAAGATGAGATCTTCATAACAGTCCATCAGTTATCCTCTGATTCTTGAAGAAGACATATCTTTGTTATAGGGCGACAAAGCTCGTTGGTCTTGGTCTTCACTTTAACCTGACGGACGAAACCATTTCTATCAGGAAAAGTCTCCACTATTCTTCCAAGTGGCCAGGAGTTTCTGGGTGATGTATCGTCCACGATCAGCACCACGTCGCCGACACAGAAGTTTCTTCCAGGCGAAGACCATCGCTGACGTTCTTGGAGCTGTGTTAGATACTCTTTACACCAGCGTTTCCAGAAGACATTCGCGAGGTATTGAACCTGTCTCCACCTGCGGTTGACATACTGATCGTCTTCATGAAATACCCCTGGTGGTAACTCGGGCTTGACTTTGAGCAACAACAAGTGGTTGGGCGTCAGGGCCTCTAAATCATTGAGGTCTGATGACACCTTTGTGATGGGCCTGCTGTTTATGACCGCCTCAGCTTCACAAAGTAGGGTGTGGAGACCTTCTTCATCCAGCAGTTGCTCCTTGACTGTGACGTTCAGGATCTTTCTCACTGAGCGGATTAACCGCTCCCAGCTGCCTCCGTGGTGTGAACCTGCTGGCGGATTGAAATGCCACTGAACACCTCTCTGTTGCAAGTGTTTCTCAATCTTGTAGGTGTTCCATTCCTTGATTGATTTCCTCATTTCGCTGTCAGCTGACCGAAAGTTGGTTCCATTATCTGAGTACATCTCTCTGACTTGTCCTCTTCTTGCCAGAAATCTTCTGATTGCATTGAGACAGGCATCAGTGTCGAGAGAAGATGCAACTTCCAGATGCACTGCACGTATAGCAAGACACGTGAAGATAACGCCGTATCTCTTTACTTGGACTCTTCCTCTTTTCACTAGGAACGGACCGAAGTAATCGACACCGACTCTCGTAAAAGGAGGGTCATCTGGCAGGACCCTGCATGTTGGTAGATCTGCCATGAGCTGCTTGCCTGCAGCTCCATGTAGTCTTTTACAGATGACACACTTGGACAGGAACCTTCTGATAGCTCCACTGGCTCCAGGGATCCAAAATCGTTGCCGTAGCTGAGCCAACATGTGATTCCTTCCGGCGTGAGCTGTAATGTCATGAACGTGCCTTAACACAAGCCTTGTGACGTGTGAATCCTTAGGCAAGATGGCTTGCTGCTTGGAGTTATCAGGCATCGCAGCGCGACTCAACCTTCCGCCAACTCTCATAACTCCGTCTTGGAGCACTGGATTTAACTTAAAGAGCAAGCTACTTTTCTTCACTCTTTGCTGCTCCTTTAGCGTAGTTAAGTCTTCTTTGAAGCTCTGTTTCTGACAGCATTTCACAATTTCTATTTCTGCTTCAGTCAAGTCATCAAAAGTCAGATACTTTCCTTTAATGGCTTTCTTGAACTCCGTCATCTGGCTTTCTCCATCTACTGTTCGTAGCTCCTTTCTCTTTTCCTTTAGCTCTTTCAGCAAATCCTTAAGTTTCAGAAACCAGCCTACAGCGCGCTTCAACGCTGTCCATGAAGAGTAGTGGTTCATCCACTGATCCATGAAATCCTTAGGCTCCTGTGCCTGAATGACGTGCACTTGAGTCACTCTTTTGACCTCTGGGTCGTCAATATCCAGCATGCCCGGATCTGGATTTTTAGGCCACTGGTCTTGTGAGCTGAGCAAGAAACTTGGTCCTGAAAGCCAGCTCTCATTTTTCAAAAATGCTTCCACAGTCTGTCCTCTTGAGACAACGTCAGCAGCATTCAGTGTGGTATTGATGTATCTCCACTGAGATGTTTGAGAGTGATTCAGGATTGCTGAAACCCTGTTGGCAACGAACGTCTTGAATCTGGTGCTCTCACTGTTCAAGTACTTTAGCACAGCCGTGCTATCGGTCCAAAAGGTGGATTTGTGAAGCTCCAACTCAAGCTCTTTCCTCAGAAGATTGTCCATTTTTACTGCGAGTGTGGCTGCAGTCAGTTCCATTCTGGGAATAGTTGGTGACTTTAAGGGAGCGACCCTTGTCTTTGCCAGGATCAAGGTGGATTGAGCTTCACCCGTTGAAAAGCGCAGCAGTAAGTAGCTCGTAGTTCCGTAGGCGTCTTCACTCGCGTCAGCAAAGTGATGAAGCTGTGCAAAGACTGGAGCACCAAACTGCTTCGATTTGACATATCTGTCGACTCCAAATGTCTCAAGCTGTGGCAAACTTGAGATCCACCTGTTCCAACCTTTAACCACAGTGTCGGGTAGGTCTTCATCCCAGCTGTACTTCTGCCGACATAAATCCTGCAGGATTCTTTTGGCGGGCAATATTACGGGAGCGAGAAAGCCCAGCGGATCAAAAATTGAGCTGACCAAGGAAAGCAGGCCTCTCCTAGTGAGTGGTCGATCTTTGAGGTTGATCTTGAATCTGAACCGATCTGATTCGGCACACCACTGGATACCTAATGCTCTCTCCATGGGCAACTTGTCCTCGTCTAAGTCCAGATCTTGGAACCCTTGAGCTTTTTCCTCTTCTGGGGTTGAGTTAAGCAACTTCCTGCTGTTGCTTGACCACTTTGTCAGCCGGAATCCTCCTTTTACCAACATGTTTCTCAACTCAGAACACAGTGTGATGGCTGTATCTTCATCAGAAGCCGACTTAAGACAGTCGTCCACGTAAAAGTTTTTCCTGACTGTTTTAGCCGTCTCCTGTCCAAACTCCTCTGCAAAGTCTGTTGCGCATTTCTGGAGCGCAAAGGTGGCGACACTTGGCGATGATGTTGCGCCGAAGATATGCACCAGCATCTTATGTTCGACGAGATCCTGCTCATAGTTGCCGTCAGGCCACCATAGAAATCTCAGTAGATCCGTGTCTTCATTACTCACTCTGACTTGGTGGAACATGGCCTCCACGTCAGCCATGACCGCCACAGCCTCCTGGCGGAACCTCATGAGGACCCCCACCAGCGAGCTTGTAAGGTCCGGACCCTGTAGGAGCTGCTGGTTTAATGATATTCCTCGGAAGCTTGCGCCGCAGTCAAACACGACGCGCAACTTCTGCTTTGTTGGATGTCTGACCCCATGGTGAGGCAGATACCACGTACGCCCCTCATTAGGTTCACACTCCTCACCTTCAAGCTTCACGGCGTAACCTTTCTTGAGCATGTCGTCCATGAACGCCACATATTCTCCATAGAACTTGCTGTCCTTTGAGAATCTCTTCCGTAAGTTCAGTGCACGTTGCTCCGCGACTGCTCTGTTGTTCGGCATACACAAACATTTTTTCTTCACTGGAAGACAAACATTGTAATGACCGTCTTTAAGTACAGCAGACTGTGACACCATGCTGATAAACTGATGGTCCTCCTTAGACATCTCGGTGTCTTCGTCTTGTCCAGCATCAGGAAAGTCCTGCTTGAATTGTAGCTGCCAAAGTTCTTCAAGCTTGGCTACTGAGATTCTGTTTGCAGTAATTCCTCTCAGTGTGTTTGCCTCCACTGTGTCACTTCCACCTCTGAGTGGTCCGTTCACTGTCCAGCCTAATATTGTCCTCACGGCGTATGGTCCATTGTCCACACTGTTGACCACTTGAAGCGGTTCCATAGCCTTGGGAACATTTGCTCCGATGAGCAATCCAACTTCTGCTTGGATAGTGGGAATTTTCACCTCCTTTAGGTGGGGCCAACTATCAATATCCTCTTGGCGGGGAACATTGTCCTTAGCTACAGGAATGACCTTCTGTGAATACACCTCCGAAAGTTCAACAAACTGGTTGCTGTCCAAACTGCTGATCTCCAGACCAGCCACAATGCGTGTGTTCACGACTGATTCATGTCCCATAGTTCGCAATGAGATGCTTACATTGCGTCCGTTCATGTTCAGTTTATTTATCAGTGACTCTGTAGCGAAAGTAGCCGAGCTACCGGGATCCAAAAACGCGTAGGTTATCACTGTCTTGGTTCCTTTTTGTGCTTTGACACACACTGGAACGATCGAAAGAACGCAGTCCTCTTTACCGGCCCCTGTGACTCCAAAAGTTTCAGCCGTTTGTACAAGGGCACTTGAAACAGATTGCTGATCACAACAGTCCTTTCCTGTGTCTTCTCTTGTGTCTTTGTTGGCAATGTGCAATGATGTGGGATGCGGTCTGGAGCATTCTTCACATTGAAGCTTCTGTCCTCCCTCGTGTTTGTCAGGTAGTTCCACGCTTCATTAACCCACGAAGAGCAAGTTTTTTGACTAATGTAAATTCCTAAACACCGAAGCCATGAGCTTGACGCTCTCCTCCCTCGTTATCCACTTAAACGACAAAAAAACTCCACAGATTCCTTCGTTTCTTTTCATTGTTTACTCCGAAAATTGGGCAAAATACAATAATCCAGCATTATGAAAAATAAAAAAGGCAAGAGCTAAATATAGCGAGAATGCGGAGTCTAACGGTAAAGTAAAGAGCAAAAAGAAGAGAAGAGAAGAGGTCAAAAAACTGTATGGCTCCACTCCATGATGACTGCACCTGACCAACTGCTTTACGTCAACTGCTTTACGTCAACCACGCACACACGTATACTCCCCATTAAAGCTTACATGCACGATTTTTAAACCTAAGAACATCCACACATTTTTAAGTGAAATAAATGAAATATTAACTTATTAACATGAACCTTTCGCTTGTAAATAATGTAAAAACCTCTTTTTTTTATCACAATTTTTATCACAACCTTTTTCCACATATCAACTTAAATTATTATTCAAACACTAATAAACAACAATAGCATTTAGGCTCCTATAGTGACAATAGCTGTTATGTTACCGGTATATAATCTGCCATAGTTTACAAACACATGAGGTCTCACGGGCTGTTTTGCATAACAGTCGGGTAGGAATAGATAACTGTGAGCAACGAACTCTGGGCAGGTTGGTGAGGGCAGCGCCACAGATGAGAAACATTTCAGACTCTAATGCACACACATTCAATTCAGTGGAAGTCTTACCTTTTTGAATGGCTGACATTATCTTCAGAAAGTCTTCACTGTTGGGTTCTTTCCTAATGAACAGGAAATCTTATATTTTAGAAAAAGACAACTGTTGACAGGTCGCCACGTCCACATTTCCAGAACAATTTGCTCGTTCATACCTGTTTGTTTGTTCCGAACATGGCGGCTTGCGGGCATCTTGAATGCTCTCTTGAATGGCAAACTCAATCAGTTCTTCGTTTATGCCTTCCTCTTCAAAGTCGTCCATGTCTGCATGCAGGGACGAAAGCGCTTGAACTCTTTTAGCTGCGTTTGTTTCGCAAAAAAAATAAATAAACAAGTCATGTTTCATTCTGACAAGTCACATCTGTTCTGTAGATTGTGTTCACGGCTGTGAGCATGCAGCTTGTTATTAGTGAAGAGCTGCTGGCAATATAATGCCACCGTTTATGCTGCGGCACATGTGAGCATATTAGAAAAACATCTGAGATGACACCAGGAAAATTTAGTTACATTTCGCGTTAGTCGTATCAGTGCGTCTCACCTGTTGATCTGAATGAGTGCTTTTCAGCTGTCCAGGGTGCAGCTTGTGTGTTTTTGTTTTGAGGAGTCCTGGGTTGTCTGGGTTATATTTAGATGTGGCCTGCTTTAGATATCCTGGCTCAGCTCAGCGTGTCACGTTTTCACTTCCAGAACAAAGTACTCCTTCCCTGATATCTGCAATGTGACATTTGGTCACATGTAAACATGCATGTTTTTTGACCGAAAGATCATCTCAGGTAATTATTTTCTGTCTCGTGTGCTCATCCTTATTTGCTCAAGCTATCATTTGTGACTGGTATTGATCCGTTAATGGAGATCAATTATAGATACTGGCTTTTACAGGGGTCTATTTCATCAGCGTGCATCATGAGTAGATTATGCAACTAAGCTTCTGCACATCTACACCAGCAATTCAGTAATAACAGACGGGTATTTTTGGACGGAAACGTGCACAGAATGATAGAAAAATAAAAAGTAGACTATGATAACTCGTCTTCTCATTTCAATTATCCAAACAACAGCTTGGGGAATAACCTTGACATATTCTAAGCGAAATATTCTCTCAAGGGAACAAGCGCCCGCTTTCTCCAGCAAAACTGATACGTGGGAGTTTTTGTGGAAAAGTCTCAGACAGCGTCAGTGTGTGACATAATGACTCAGCCTGTAGGCGGCCTCTCCACCACGTCAAAAGACTTCAGCAGTTTGTCTGAAGTGAAAGCAGACCGCCTGGCCCATCCTCAAGTTTCACGACACGCTTGGACGTTGCACTCATACAAACAGACTCAGAGATGAGCTCTGCCTTTGGACTGAAAACACTGAATTTCATGCACTGGATTTGAGATACCTTGGATTTTTGCTCCATATGAGGAAGAAAGTAAGTACGTTTATTTGTTATAAACAGAATATCTAAGTATGTGTATTGCATGTATATAAGAGCATAGACGCATGCATTAAGACTTTTCACATCTTTGGCACAGTCTTTGTCATTTTTCTGCTTCTCTTGCAATGAAATGGGATTGTATGATTTTCAGTGATATCACAAAGGCTCTTACTGTGTTTCTGCTCTGCTTTGAAGTGATAATTGGAAAGACTGGCATTCACTTTTTAGTTCAGACATAATTTACAGTGCAAAGTAGAAGTACTCGTAATGAATGAATGCCTCCCTTTGAGCTGCATTAAATAGCATTTTAATGTGTTGGGAGCCTCTCCATTGACTACTACATATACTGCTGCTGTGGCATTTCTAGTCTAAACAACAGGAGTCTAAATAACACTATGGTTGACTGGACTGTTATTTTCTTTGCTGATGTATTCGTCTATTTAAAAGGTTACATAGAAAACAAGAAAAATGCCATTCATAATTTCTCAGAGCATAGTTGGACATGTTTAATTAGCTTGATTGACCCGTTAATCGTCTACTCTAAGTATATTCAATTTACTTCAAAAGGAAAAACAGCAAATGTTCACATTTACAAGGAGGAACCAATTGGGTTATTGGTTAAAACCAATCAAGCTTTTTATTAATCAGCCTGTCAGAACCCTCTCCACTTGTTCAGGGAGGAAATTAACTGTAAATTTATTTTCTTGTGTATCAAGCAAAGCACTTGAAGGAATCAGCGTGGTTTTAGCTTCAAGGTGTGAACATACGACTGAATCAGTGTGAATAAGAGTTACGGCCAATTTCTTTCCCAAACTCTTCAGAAAATAGAAGAATAACTGGATTGTTACACTACAATAGCGTAGTTTAATTAAATGTGTACTTATTTCACCTGCAGATATTGAAAGCACCTTGTCTCCTCTTGAGTCTCTTAACAAGTTTGAATATCTGCTCTGGAAAATTTGGAACGCCCATAACTGATGATGTGAACAAGCTGTCGGTATTGGTGAGATCACTTTGCTATGGTTTTCATACATATCACGGTTAAAATATGTCTTCGTCACCTGGTCCGATACTACAAGTCCTTCTCTGTCGTTGTTTCCACCGTAGAAGCAGAACATCCCATCTGATTATGAGATTCCTGTCAGTTACATTCCCAAAGAAGTGGTACGTATGAAGCCATGTGAAACGGTCAAAAGAGAAAACGGGGGTGGGGCGCTTGATTTCATCTTGACCAAAAGGCTACCTGTTCTTTGTACCTGCATCTCCAGGCCGGCACATGCTGGGTGGTGTTAAATATCTATCCATTGGAGCAAAGTCTTCGCAAGCTCGCCAACATGTTCGGTGCCATCTCCTCCAACAAAGAAAACATAATCGTCTTCATTGCAATGCTCAAGAGTTTACGCTTCACCTTTGACCATGAGGAACTGGTGGGTAATAGCTGTATGCTCTTCTGCCTGGTGATTGTGGTTAGATTATGTGTGGTTGAAATGCAGCTAGGTTTTAGGCAGATCTTTGTACCTTTCAGAAATTTCACATGCTGTTTTGCACATTCGTTTTCCCAGGAAACGGCGATGCAAGTCTTCCAGTGCCACTATCGGGAGGGGAGCTTACTGTCCGGTCTTTACTTTGACTACATAAAAGACGTCTTACACGCCGCCGCTCAAGAAACATCCGGCTTCTCCTGCAAGCCGCCACCATGCCTTAATCCTCACCAAACACTGGGTACATAATTCATTTACGTTTTAATTTTTAATTTTTATGGATGCCTCAGAAGCAAAGACGCTCAGCAGAGGGCAGATATTGATTCTGGGGTCAAAGACACAGCTGTGTACAGGAAACGGATATGTAACCTTGAACACGGCAACAATAGTCAAAGGAACTACATGGCCAGAAGCATTTAAAACAAAGTTTTTATGCTGCTCAAAATCCCAAAATGAAGCAAAAGTGATAATTTTCAATAGAAATAACCAATTCCTTCTTGTGAATAAGCTTTTCTTACGAGTTCAATAAATAAAGATCAAAAAGATTGAGCTGCCCGCTATCATGTTTCTACGGTGTAACTGTAGTCAATTTTCATTTCTGGTAATTTCCTTCTTGCAGGGGGTCAGGAGGAGAATCGTGGATACAGCTGGTCGAACAGAACTCCCTTGCTTTTGGTCTTCATCCCCTTCACAGCTTGTGTTGTTCTCATATTGTGGCTGGTAAGTAAGTGAACCGTTGAACTGCCCCCCCCTTTAATCAGATATGAATTAGCATTTATTGTGAAAACATAAAGATGCTAAAATGCAAATACAGGAAATACAAATATATAGTCTGAGTAATCTTTTCAATATTAAAAAAACTGTGCCTGAACACGTTCCCTTGATTTTCAGCTAGCACCATCTTCTGGACAAAAATCAAATTTAAATTTAATTTATTAAAAACCCTTTAAAACCTGTAAATCTAAATGCTGTCCAACTTTTGTGTTTCATGCTAATTAGAAAATACCAGCATGCCAAGATATTAAAACATGATAAAGATGATAAACTGCTTGAACTCTCCACGTGTTAGCATGTGAGCATATAAGCATATTACTTCAGTCTCTGCTATGTAGCCTTGCAGAGATGCTGGCATGGGTGTAGGCTCCTTTACTTACAATAAAACGTTCTTTAGTATTTTGCTTTTGCAATTGGTACAGTTATATTAGAGTTAAGTGCAATTTCCCCACCAATTTAGTTTTTCCATTGTTGAAAGTACTGGAACACAATTATTACTCTATTCAACCAGATAATTGCATGAATGCATAAATGGTCGGCCGTGCAAATTCCAACTGCATGAATAATTACACCACAATGACTACTTGTTGAAGTTCCTTGGCTGTTTTGGTTCTTTTCAAGAATGAAAAACTTGCCTTTCACATTCGGATGTTTAATGTTCTGGCTACATATCATAAGTCTGTATATCCACAGTGGTTCTCTTGCCTTTTGTGATAAAAGAAACATTGTTCTTGGCGCTAAATATCCCACAACTGCACTGACTCTTGATCCTTCTGGTCTCTCTGGGTCAGTCTAATAAAGCCTGCCTGATAATGTGCCCTCGTTTTAGCGTGCACTTCCGGAAAGGCAGTTCTTGTAAAGTTAATAACAGCTCATCAAATATTCAGGGAGTACTTTGAGGCTGGGTTATTGAAGCCCTCTGCTGAGATTCATCATCTGCTGCTTGTATCAGAAGCCAAGTGGAGGAACACTGTTGTACGTGCCTCTCACTTTCTATGTTTTTTATTTTTAGGTCAAGTCTGGAAGGCGTTTACCGATGTGCAACGCCGGAAATATCCAAATGGCATCTTCTGACATGATCCCAACTGTGTCTGTCTCCATCCCACTTCAAACACTCACCCACGCCGCTGACACTCAGCCAGCGGGGGAGGCGGCGGCCGTTGAACATGAAAGTGGATGATTAATGAAGAGGGAAAACGTTGGACAGCAGTGTACCAACTCACTCTCCAGGTTGGTCTGATATTGGCAGGAGCCTGCTGGATACATGAGTGCGGTCTGACACTCCTCTGCTATCACTCACCAGAGTGCATGGAGCAAAAACTCACCTGCTGGTCCGGCAGGTGAGTTATCCCTAAATTTCCCAGGCACTTCTTTGGAAGTTCTACACGATAGCTGGATCTCTGCCAAAATGGCCAGTGAAGCACATAGATTATCTCATTTTAGCTGGGTTTTTTTTTTCTGAAAAGACCAATTTTTTCTCCTGTCACTCTGAACTGGTGTCGCTCGGGGTGCTGTTGTGCTGCAGTTTAAAATATAACTGGAGCCTCAAGTCAAAATGATTTCACACTGTGCGGAGGACTGTTTTTTTTTTTTTTTATCTAGGTTAGGACTGCTGTCATTGACTTGTTGGTGACAGAGATTGTCCTTTCACTGTTGTAGAGTCACACAACGGTCAAAAATGCATTAGGAGTCCATGCAAAGAACCTTCTCATCAACGCTGTCTGCAGTGAAACAACTGAAAAAAAATGTAGCTGCATTAAATCTAATGCAGCTTGTCTTGTACTGGTTGTTGACATTATTATGATCTGTCAAAAACCTCACAAACCTGCTAGTCATAAACAACGCGCTGAGGAGTTCAACAAGCGTCCTACTTTGTGTATCAAAGATCTGACCAGATGGCAGATAGCCATCGCCTGAGGCACTTTGAATCCAGTCATTGTATTTCAAAGCTGTTGCCCAGTGATCTATAGCTGCTGCTCGGCCACAGTGAGTGTGTTAGAGTTTTTAATGCCTCATTCACTGAGTCAATCACGTTCAGTCATGAGAACATGACTCCCCGAGTGTGTGCGTGTGTGTGTGCGCTCTTGTACTGTATGTGTCAGAGACGGCGAGCATGGAGGCAGGGAAGAGAGGACGAGGGAAAGTGAAGGAGATAGGGGTTGGATAGATGGATGGATGGACGGATGAGCTCAGTGAGGAGCATAAGGAGGGCTTGTTCTCGTCACAAAAGAAGTGGCCGTAGGCTGGAGGAAATGCCAGTTACAAAAACGACCGATGTCGACAGATCCCTATGAATCAACAGGCTAAGAATCTTTCCAGACCGCAGGCTATGAAGCCTCATCTACAGAGGCTGGTTAGTATTCCGATAACAGTTTTCTGTATTCTAATGATTGACTTCCAAAACACACCACTGACATATGAATATTAAAATGTTATCCTGTTACGGACAAAGTCTTAAAATTCTAATGTCTTCTTATGGATCGATTTTGTACGACTTTTATTTGTTGTGAATGCGTGTTTTTCTATGTTTATGTATATTTAACTTATTTTGTTACACTTTTTTTAAAGAATTCGCAGCTGCAAAGAAATGCAAATGAAAAAACAGTCCCATTCCAGTCATGAATGTACAGAGGGAAGACAAAATACTGTTTCTTTGTTTTAAATTCTGATCAGTTTCTCTTTGACCCTGCAAACTATCTGTATTATAATGATTTGTGAGACTTTTCAGCCTTACAATTTCTGTGACTGAACCTGCTGCAGTTTGGGAAGATACTTTCATTTTTTTTATATGTTGTTTTGATAATTCAAATATGACTGTGCTATTTGTCAAATGTTTTTTTTTTATTGCATTATGACCCATGAACAAAGTTTTTTTTTATTGTCGTTTTATTGTTGTACGAGGTGTATCTAATAAATATTGATCAAGCTGATGTAAGTTAAACCAGTATCAGTCTCATTATTTATACGTACTGTATACTCTAAGCATACGTGTGTTGCCTTCTTTGCATAATTTTAGTTCAAAGAAAATAATTACAGTTGAAAGAGATTTGAATTTCAACAGTGGGCTTCGTAAATGATCTCCATTCTTGTTTTTAAAGTGATTTTAGAACAACAGAGAGATCCAAAAGCTGTCTCACTCAACAGGGTGATGCTTTTCATGTGGATACTACAAAACTGCAACTGCTTCATATCAGAAAAAAGAAGAAAAAAAGGAGAGAGGGAGAAAAACTAAAGCAGAAGGCTAAATGAGCAACGGCAAGACGGTACTGATGAAATCATCATCGAAGATCATGCAGACTTTAAATCCCAAATATCTATATCTGTGTTAACTGGGGTGACTTGGGGCTGATGGTTCTGTAAGCATTTTGGGAGGTTTGGATACTACTATACTGTAACCGCTTTTTTTTTATTTTTTAAACAGGATCTTTGACCCGTACTCTAGGTTTTACAAAAATAAAACTGGTATTTGTATAATTTGGCATATGGGAACAATTTGTATATAAACAAAAAAAAATATTTCTTTGTCATTTTTAAGTGAATTTCAATTTCAATTTTATTTTTTGAATCGTAACTGTAATAATTTCATAGTAACATGACATTGTTTTGGTCCAGCCTTCAAATTCAAAAGACCGTGCTTTTATGTTGTATAGGAACTTCCGCCGGAAATACTCCGACTTTTGTTTTGGAAAGCCGCTGCCCAGCGGCCGCCATTATTCTTCCTGGCTTGACGTTCGAGATAAAGACAATTTAATACTTTATAACATTGTATTTCGTGGTGAACCGCTACACGGGTTGCCTGTTTGGCACAGCAAGGCGATCGTCTATCGATTTAGCAGCGCATCCCGAGCACACTATGGAAAAGCGGTCTGACACTGCTGGTAAGTTGCTAAGCTAACGTTAGCATGCTAAAGGTAGCTGCCGCCGAGAGTGGTGGTCAGAAAACGAGATGCAGCTCAATTCATCTGTTGCAGAGAGCGGGCTGTTTGCTCTGCTTCCCCACCCTACGTGAATGTTACTACGTCCGCTCCGTTATTTGAGGGCGGTGTGTTAGCTAGCTAGCTTGCTATCAAGCGTTAGCAACTGCTTTCCGAGCGGTTTGATTTAAAATGAAATCGTCCGTACACCGGATGCAACGTTCGGCCGTTGCACATTTTTTGTTTCCTACTACGACACCTTCCGTTAAGAAAGAATGCACGCTTAGCTTAAAGTTTAAACCTAACTCATCTATAGTTGGCGCTCATTCTCGTTACCATTGCACATGAACACGCAAACGTGCACTTTTTTTTTTTTTTTTTTTGAAATCCTCTGCAGCCTTTGAAGCGCGTTGTCAGCACTGCAGCGCCCCCTACAGCACATTTCATTCCGGTTTTGCAGTCTAATCAAATGTGGGATAGTCCCAACAGTGTCACTTGCAAGCTTGCAAATGTTTCCCTGCTCTTTTCCAGGTGTCAGAGGAGCCCTTCCCCTGGCCTCCCTCCGCCTGATGGCCTCTCCCCTGCAGCTGACGTATTCGTACATCTGGCAGGTGATACGGCAGAAGAACGTGAGGCAGTACGGGAAAGTGGAGGAGTTTGTGACCATGGTGACGCACACCGTTCCTGAGCTCCTGAGTTTCAAACAGACTGCTCAGCTAATCTTGGGGCTGAGAGCAAGGGTGAGAGTTGGTTTTATTCATTTGTGTGTCACACAGTAGAAGATGACACACAGATTACACTTAACTGGACTTAGATGACACCAGAATCAGGCTCAGAGTTTGGTACCCTCCAGCAACCCTCACTCACAATGAGGCAAATGTTCACACAGCGCTACATTAACTCCACATGTTTCCTGTGTTTTCTTGTGGATAATTGGCGCTCTTGTGCTCTAGGTCATTTTGGATTTGCTTCACAAAGAGGGCCCACCAGATACCAGGGCCATTCAGACTCTCATAAATAAACTGAAGGTCTCCACGCCTTCAGGGGTAAGTTTGCACTCCTTTTTTTGTCCCTGAGAAGGAGTATGCTGCAGCACGTGGGAAATCTAACTTACACCATTTCCTCTTTTACAGAAGGACACGGAAGTGGAGAAATCTCAGACAAACTTCCTGGTGCTGGTCCAGAATCTGCTTAAAAGCCCTGCTGAGAGGAAACGCTTCTTCCAGGTATATTACGTTTTCATAATGAATGCACGCTCACTGCTCATTTACTACATTGTTTAACACTGTGAGTGCGGCCATCACAGTGCACATGGCGACGTCAGACATGTAATTCTTGCACCGCTTCGTAATTTCAAAGACATTTTTAAACACATTTCTCTCTCTCTTGCTGCAGGAAGAGTTCCCTGTTCAGTACGGCACAAAGTTTGACACAGCGCTGCAGACCCTTATTGCAGGCCTCGTATGCAAGCTGGAGCAACTTCTACCTGTTCCCAATCTGTCCCAGGTATGCACATCCTGATGTCCATAGATTATTATAATTACTCTTGGGGTAGTCACGTCAGGACGGGCAGAGTTCCCCCTGGCTCCTTGGGTGTTTTGTAGGTGATCTTTTTTTTAAAAAACAAAACGGATACTGAGTTTTGACTATAATTACTGTAAGAAGTTGCAGCATCTGGACACATTTGGGTGTCTGCACGAGTCACCAAGCTATTATATTAATTATTTCCATGTCCTGCTACTCGACTTCAGCTTGGTGCCATGATCTCAACGGAGCCCGCTATCCTGGAGGCGTGTGGAGGTTTCATCCCCGACCCTGGGGATCTGAAGCCTCTCCTTTTACACCAACAGGCCAAAGGACTCCTTGGTGTTAAAGGTATGTTTTATAAAGAAGAGACACTTCATTAAATGTTATATATTTTGTGTAAACAAGGTAAAACGATGTATAGGTGACTAAACATAATGTTGCATACGTTGCAAGAGAAATTTACACAGCCTCTCTTTTTTTCGTGCAGCCACCATTTCATCCTCAGTGGGCGACTGTGTTCTCTCTTCACTTGCCTTCCGGCCCAAACCAGTAGAACCGCCACTGCCGCCGCCGCCGCCGCCGCCACCGGCAGCCCCAGAAACACCAAAGCAATTAGATGTCACTCTTAATGAAACAAGCACTACCTCCCTTAGCGACACTGAAGACTTGGGCATGATGTCAGATGAGCCTGACAGCCCAGTGACGCCCGCCGCCAGACCTCAACTTAGAGGCCGTTACACCCGTAAAACAGCTGATACCAGTGTGACAAAGGAAAAGAGTGTCACAGCAACAGCTCAGGCAGAGAACTTGGTGCAGGAGAAGACGTCTACACAGGAAGAGCCCGCCACAACTCTGCAAAGCGAAGAGGATGATGGAGCAGCACAGCAAGACAAACTAGAACCACAGCGGCTGCCCTTGAAAGCAATCCCTTTCAGGGTAGTTCCAGTGCCGATCAAAACCTCCTCCAACTTACAGGGTGCCGGTGATGCAGGAACCAAAGATGGCCAAAAGCCCCAGACTCAGCGAGTCACATTGCATCAGTGGGTGTCACAGATCGCCACTAACTCGCTGTCACTCCCAGCCTTGCCCCCTCTTCCTCCAGCCAGGCTGAGCGCTAGAGATGACATGAAGCCAACCATAAGAAGAAAAAAGCAAATCAGGCCTCTAGCTGACCGATTTACTTGCAGCGTGTGTGATAAGAGCTTTGCGTATCAGTCCAAGCTGATGGACCACGAACGCATTCACACCGGAGAGAAGCCTTTCGTGTGCACGGCATGCAACAAAAGCTTCCGAACGCAGGCGTTCCTCAACAACCACCTGAAGACCCACAGCACGGCGCGTCCTTACGCTTGCGGCCAGTGCGGCAAGTGTTTCACAAAACTGCAGAGCTTGACGAAGCACATGCTGGCCCACAGCGGCCAAAAGCCCTTCTACTGTAACATCTGCAACAAGGGCTTCACGCAGTCCACCTACTTCAAAAGACACATGGAGTGCCACACAAGCCAGATGACATTCCCCTGCAAGCACTGCAACAAAAGCTTCCCAACAGCTTTTAAGCTGTCGAACCACGAGCGCTGGCACATCAGAGATCGTCCTCACATGTGCGAGCGGTGCGGGAAAAGATTCCTCGTGCCTAGCTTGTTGAAGAGGCACATGGGCTACCACATCGGAGACCGCCAGTATCTCTGCTCCCAGTGCGGGAAGACCTTTGTTTATTTGTCCGACCTGAAGAGGCACCAGCAGGACCACGTGCCCAAAGCAAAGATCCCGTGCCCTGTGTGCCAAAAGAAGTTCTCCAGCAAGTACTGCCTGAGGGTTCATCTACGGATCCATACCAGAGAGAGACCGTACAGGTGCACCCTGTGCGACAAGACCTTCACTCAGGTCGGAAATCTGAAGGTCCACATCAGGTTGCACACCAATGAGCGCCCCTTCAGCTGCGACGTTTGCGGGAAGACCTACAAGCTGGCGTCCCATCTGAACGTCCACAAGCGGACTCACACGTGCAAGAAACCCTGGACGTGTGACACGTGCGGGAAGGGGTTCTCTGTGTCCGGCCTCCTGAAGAAGCACGAGCTGCTGCACACAAGAGATGCCAACCCCGACTTCTCCGGTAAGCGGAGACACAGGGGTAAGCACAAGAAGCACGCCCCCAAGAGGAAGTATGATGAGGAAGAGGAGGGCAGCGATGATTATTAAATCAAAGACACACTAAGTAAATAGAAATGCTTAAATTAGGGGTTTTCAAACTGATGCTGACCATAGGTGGAATTGAATAGGCAAGTCCAGGAACTGCTGCACAGGAACATGCAACCAGGTCAATTTACAAAGATTGACCTGCTACATTATGGTTGATATGAAGATCACTGAATCTTAAGTTTAAATTTGAGTTATACTGAGTATTAGCATAGTGCAGTCCACTAGTTATTTTAGAGGTCTTACAATACTGTGATGTGACAAAGTGAGTTCAGGTAATAGAGTTACCCTAAGATGTCACATTTTGAGACAAATCAGGTAGCAGTAGAGGATTAATTCCCGATCAGTTTTTGGGATTAACAGCAAAGAAAGTGGTGGTGTTTCAAAGTCTGAAAAAAATATTTTCCATACATCATGTGTTTTTTTTTTGTTTTTTATCATTTAGCAAACATGTAAGAGATGACTATAATGTACAAAATAGAAGTATTTCAACGCATGTGACTGTAGATCATTTGTCTGCTGTGTATTAAAATGCTGTAGTGTCACTAGGGAGCATTTCAAATTGTTACTGTCCTCGTGTAAACTGTAATAATTCAAGAAGAACACGCATTTTTTTGCTTGTATTTAATGCAACTTGAACTGTTAACATTACTCTGCTTTTCTTTTTCTAGCGTGAAATAGGCTCATTTGTGTTTACTGCCTTTTCGCCGTTGGCCCCTAACAGTTTTGTTACTTCTTGCTCCAATTGTGTTAAATTAATACAAAAATATAAATGGAAAAAATAGAGCACAACAATTTAACATTATGCAAATGTTTGATGAGGTTGTGTATTTCCGTAACTTGTCCTAGTGTGAGCATATTTGTACATAACCCACTTAGTAATGGATCTGTATTTGCTTTGTTTTTTTGATGTTTTTCAGAAAAATAAATACTCATGGCAAACATTTGTCTTCTTGCTGGTGTATATTGTGTAATTCTCGTCCACTTACATGAGTAATGTGCCCTTCATGAATCCTGAAAGGGAACTTGGGTGTGGGCTTGTGTTTAGTCTTCCTTCATTTAAGTACATTAGTATTAATTAAGGCATGTGTTCTCGCGAGATTTACATAGTGTAGCTAGCGTTGAGTAGTTGGGTCTAGTTAACTCAGCTAACTCAGTTTTGTGTGGACTATTTAGGAAAATATACAATTCATATGAATTCGTAAGTATAAATATTTTGCAAGTAGACTAACTATGCTGTGTACGTGTGCTAATTTAAGTAACTTACAGTTAAATTATAACTTAAAAGGCAAGCGAAAGTGCGAAAATAAAAAACGAAAATAATAGCGGTAAATAATTATATTTATATAATTTTTGACTCAATAGAATCGATTTTTCTTGACGTTAAGTGCATTCTGCGGGGACAATCCGCTATAATAGCGTATTTCCACCGCTCCGTCAAGGCACGCCTCCGCCCCGCTACACGAACCAAACCCTTATCACGGTCTCCTTCCTGGTTCTGGGAACAACCGCCGGCTCCGCCCTCAGCCGGGCCGTAGCTAGGCAACGCTCATCTGATTGGCTCACGCATAGCGACGTCGTTCAAGCGACAAGAGGAAGAAGCGCCATTTTGAAAAAAAAAAAAAAAAAAAGTGGAAAGCAGTTGTTTGTAGTTGCTCTCACTTTCAGAAGCAGAGGGAAGAAAAGAACATGGAGCTGCCAGTGAACTGGTCTCATGAAGAGACTCAGGCGCTTATTGGCGTGTGGTCGGAGGGGAGGATTCAGCGTGACCTGGAGGAATCCTGTAGAAATGAGAGTGTTTACAGAGAAGTGTCAGGCAGGCTGGCTGCAATGGGAGTCAGTCGCTCAGCAAAGCAGTGCAGACAGAAGATAAAGAAGCTCAAACAAGAATACAGAAAAATTAAAAGTGACTGTGAAGGCAGTGGGCACGTCAGAGAGACCTTCAGGTGGTACGATGCTATGGACACTGTCATGAGTAACAGTCCTGCTGCGACAGAGAACCCAGACCGGTCAGACACCATGATACTGGAATTCATGATTTCAGATGTGGAAGCAGGTAGGTTTTATTTTAGGGATGCACTTACAGTACTACTTCTTGTCAGACCAAAAAAGTCCTCATAGCAGAGTACTTCCTGGTACCAGGTCTAGTACTTAAAAATAACAACTTATTATTTCCAAACATGCTTTATTTTTAGAAACTTTAGTAAACAAATCTTTATTATCATGATCAGCCTATAAGATGTTAATATGCAACAGTTACATGCGGTGGGTATCAGCCGTCTTAATTCTGTCTGACTTGGACTTGTTGATTCCAAACTCTTCGTTCAACTCTTTTATTCATGTTAATGCACACTATTGCACCTTACTATCATTCCTATGCTTTCATCTCTATTTCTTGTACATTTGTTCATATGCTAATTCTGTAAATTTTTTGCTTATACTACTTTTTATTTCACTAGATTTTACTTGATTTTACTTATATTTTATTTTATTTTATCTTTCTTTTTAGTTGTGGTTCTCAGGAGTGTTTTTTATGTGCAACTGAGCTACTGTGACCAAGCAATTTCCCTTGTGGATGATTGAAGTGATGATTAAAATACACACCATATAGTAGGGAAGTCAAATGGATGCTGACAGCACTGAATTATTTAATACATAATGTACAGACTAATTAAACCTATTAATTGAGTTATTTGTCTCTTGCAGAGTCATCCTCTATAACAGACATTTCTCAAAGCTGCACCCCACCTGGCGATGTTGCACCATTCACTACACCTGACCCAAGACCTTGTTCCACAGAGAACCCACAAGAGCCCTACTCTGTTAAACTAGAAGGCTATGAAGGTCCCTCCACAAGCACCACAGAGACCTTGGCTGCAGTGAAAACATCTATCCAAGGCAAGCAGCCATTCAGCCATGTAGGGAGCATTTAATGTAGATATAATAATTATAATAAGTTTAAGTGGAATTTCTCGGATACCTCCGCCTTTATGTTAACTTTTTTCGCAAAGTAACCGTCACCTCTGCAGCAGAAGAAAACAGTAGCAACTAGTGGATTGAAAAAGTACCAAATATTTGTAATTCATATGATTAATCCAGGTCGGCACAGTGGCGAGGTGGTTAGCACTGATGCCTCACAGCGAGAAGGTCCCGGATTCAAATCCATGAGCCGACTGGGCCTTTCTGTGTGGAGTTTGCATGTTCTCCCTGTGTCTGCGTGGGTTCTCTCCGGGTACACCAGCTTCCTCCCACAATCCAAAGACATGCTCATTAGGTTAATTGGTGATTCTAAATTGGCCGTAGGTGTGCATGTGAGTGTGAATGGTTGTCTGTCTCTCTGTGTTAGCCTTGCAATAGACTGGCGACCTGTCCAGGGTGTACCCCGCCTCTCGCCCAATGACAGCTGGGATAGGCTCCAGCAGACCCCACGACCCTTCACAGGAATAAGCGGTTACAGAAGATGAATGAATAATTAATCCAAATTATGGCAATGCTATGCTGTGTGGATTCTGAACTGGTAGCAGAATATCATCTTTAACGTTAATACACCACTGAAGTTTAAATACATTACCTTCTACAAATGTATTTATATTTTATCTGCTGTCATGACTTGACACTGTACGTCCTGTTGCTTTCACAGATAAACCCTTGCGTTCTTGGTCAAATAAAGAGGTCCAAACACTGTTGACACTTTGGGCAAATCCCACCGTTCAACGAGAACTTTGCCGAAACGTGAGAAATAATCAAGTCTATGCTGGCTTCAGTGCCAAACTGGCATCACTTGGATTTAACAAACCGCCGCAAAAGTGCAGGGAGAAAATCAAAAAACTGAAGCAGGAGTACAAGAAAATCAAGAGCGGTCAACACATCGGTGGGAGCAGCAAAGTATGGTTTGTCATCATGGATGAAGTCCTCAGTTCCCAGGGTGCAGCAGCAAAACATTCAGAAACAGCAGATCTTTCCTCCACGGTGTCCTCCTCGCCCACTCAGTCAGCTGTCTTGGATATGGACATGGATGGTGAGTTGAAATTTAAGTAAAAAACAACTAATAAAGATCTGTTATTTGTCTTCATCTGAAGATTGTCTTGCACTGTACACATTATTCATTTTTTGCCATTTCAAACAAAAATCTAAAACACGTAAAACTTAATAAACATTTTTCAAATTTCACAGATGAAATCCAGTGGTTGCCTGATGAAGTACAAGTGCTGATGACCCTCTGGGCGCAACCGAACATTCAGAAACAGCTTCTCAACACACCAACAAGCGATCACGTTTACACGTACCTCAGCAATGAACTGGCTTTGGTGGGGTTTAACAAGACACCACATCAGTGCTATCTCAAAGTGGACGACCTTAAAGAGGAATACAAAAGAATCAAGCAAATGGAGCAGTATGGCGATGTCAAAAGCGACTGGTTTGCCATTTTGGATAGCGTCCTTGACCCTGATGGAGAGGCGTCGAAAGAGCCGGATTCATCTGCTGTGATGACTGAAGCTAAAACATCAGATGACGAGTATGTGAATGGTATGTTAATTCAGTATTAATGAGCAGAATCTTTGAGGGCTGTAAAAACACCAATTCAGATGTCAATGTGTAACTGTATTAAATTAAAAAAATACTCACAACTGTAGTCAAATGGATTCTGAAAGGATTTCTTTAATAAATATATAGTTACAGTGATATGAGTTCAGGTTGATTAGCGTGCATATGGACAAATTGTTTGACTGTACCGATTAATTAAAACCTGACAATTTTGCAGAGTCACCTACTATAACAGACTTTCCTGGGAGCTGCTCCATGCTTAACCATATTCTCCCATTCACTACGCCTGGCTCGACACCCCGTTACATGGAGAACCCACAAGAGCCCAGTTTCTACTCTGTTAAACTAGAAGACTGTGACGGTCCTTCTACAAGCACCAGAGTGAACTCTGCTGCAGTGAAAACATCAGTCAAAGGCAAGTAGTCACTATGTCATGTAGGGTGGCTTAAACATAGATGTAGTAATCAGTAGTTATATTTTCAAATAACAGAGGTATGTATTACCAGAGGCCCTATGATATAATATAACGACACTTAAGTAAGATTATATTATCACGAAACTTGAGTAACAATACGATATTATCACAACACTTACAGTAAATCATAATACAATATTATGATGATACTTAAGTAACAATATGATATTATCAAGATACTTATAGTAAGTCATGATACAATATTATCACAATACTTAAGTAACAGTATGATATCACGATACTTGAATAACAACACGATATTATCATGATACTTACAGTAAATCATTAGCAATATTTTCACGATACTTAAGTAACAATACGATGTCACGAATACTTACAGCAAGTCATACGCAATATTATCACAATACTTAAGTAACAATACAATATTATCACAATACTTACAGTAAATCATTAGCAATATTTTCACGATACTTAAGTAACAATACGATATTATCACAAATACTTACAGCAAGTCATACGCAATATTATTACAATACTTAAGTAACAATACAATATTATCACAATACAGTAAGTTATTTGCAAAATTATCACAAAACTTGAGTAAAAATACAATATGATCACGATGCTTAAGTAACAATACAATATTATCCCGATACATACAGTAAGTTATTCACAAAATGATCACGAAACTTTAGTAACAATGCAGTGTTATCACAATACTTACAGTAAGTCATAATACAATATTATCATGATACTTAAATAACAATACGATATACTCACAGTACCTATATTAAGTCGATATTATTACAATAGTTTAGTAACAATTTGATATTATCATGATACTTAAGTCACAATATAATATCATCACAACAGTAACATCAAGGTAACATCACCTCTGCTGAACACACAAGGAAGAAAAAAAAGCGCAAACTAGTGGACTAAAAAAAGAAACATCATTCTAATAGCAAAAAGTTCAATTCACATTTGCAGTTTACGTAGTAAAAGGTCAATACCTGGTATCCATGTATCAATACAATATTGCCACTGAAAACAGAATAGTGAACTGAATACTGAACACTAAAGTTTAACTGCATTACCTTCTATAAATGCGTTTATTTTCTGTGTTTATCTGGGTCGCTTTCACAGATAAACCCTTGCGTTCTTGGTCACATAAAGAGGTCCAAACACTGCTGACACTTTGGGCAAATCCCACCATTCAACGGGAACTTTGCCGAAACGTGAGAAATAATCAAGTCTATGCTGGCTTCAGTGCCAAACTGGCGTCACTTGGATTTAACAAACCACCGCAAAAGTGCAGGGAGAAAATCAAAAAACTGAAGCAGGAGTACAAGAGAATCAAGAGCGGTCATCACGTCGGTGGGAGCAGCAAAGTATGGTTTGCCATCATGGATGAAGTCCTCAGTTCCCAGGGTGCAGCAGCAAAGCGATGGGAAAAAGCAAATCCTTCCTCCACAGTGTCCTCCTCGCCCACTCACTCAGCTGTCTTGGATATGGACATGGATGGTAAGTTGAAACCAACTAATGAACATGTGTCATGATCTGAAGATTGTTTTTCACTGTACTAATTTTTTCACCTACAGCAGGTGATGCTAGAAGACATATCAGCTCCAGAAAGTTGATGGAATTCTCAATTCTCATTTGCAGATGAAATCCAGTGGTTGCCTGATGAAGTCCAAGTGCTCATGACCCTCTGGGCGCAACCGAACATTCAGAAACAGCTTCTCCACACACCAACAAGTGATCACGTTTACACATACCTCAGCAATGAACTGGCATTGGTGGGGTTTAACAAGACACCACATCAGTGCTATCTCAAAGTGGACGACCTTAAAGAGGAATACAAAAGAATCAAGCAAATGGAGCAGTATGGCGATGTTAAAAGCGACTGGTTTGCCATTTTGGATAGCGTCCTTGACCCTGGTGGAGAGGCGTCGAAAGAGCTGGATTCATCTGCTGTGATGACTGAAGCTAACTCCACAGACAACGAGCATGCGACTGGTATGTTGATGTAAACGTGATGCTGAATCTTTGGTTTAGTTGAATCTTCAGAAGCTGTTTCTGTGTTAACTTTGTTACGTTGCTTTCAGCTGATACGTTGCGGGCTGTTTGGACGTCGGATGAAGTCAAGGAGTTGCTCACCCGATGGGCGGAGGAGAGCATTCAGGACCAGCTGAGATCAACTCAGAGGACAGAGAGAGTGTACGCTCAGCTGAGCTCAGCGCTCGCCACGCAGGGTTTTGATAAGACCACCAGCCAGTGCAGGTCAAAGATCAGAGTGCTGAAACAGAAGTACAAAAGGATTAAGGAACAAAACGACTCCAAAAAGCAAAAAAGCAGATGGTTTGCAATTATGGATAAAGTCCTTGGTCGCTGCAAGCCAGGGACTGAGACTAAACCAACAGCTAAAGTCACAGATTCAATCCTCGGACGTCGACAAGCATCACAGCAAGAGCTACCGGAAACAGTGAAAGGTAAAGTAAGCAGTGTTTTGGTTTAACAGTGGCTTAAATCTGGTCCGGTAACTGTTATTTTAACCTCTCTTTTCGCATTTGCAGGTTGCCGCCTGTCCGTCCCCTCGCTGTGTCTCCTGGTTCCAACCCTGCGTCTGTTGTGTGCCTTCGCCTGGCAAGTGGTCCGGTCTTGTAATGTGGTGCATTATGTAAAGGTGGAGGAGCTGGTGCAGTCGGTGACAGAGTTGGCTCCAGAGCTGCTGACACCAAGAGAGAAAGTGCAGCTCCTGCTCAGACTCAGGGCAAGGGTAAGAGGCAGTCAGAGTGTAACTAATCAAAGTGGATCTTATTCAGATTTCACAATAAAAGATGAAGAAGAATCACTTTTGTGTACATCACTAGAAAGAAAATCTAAATGTTACCAAGCGTTTGTGAATGTCTGTTTCAGCTTGTGCTGGAGCTGTGTCTCAGAGAAAGCACGGCCGACCTGCTGAACATCCAGCCCCACCTGAAGGTCATTCAAGATCTCACAATAAGCTCCGGCTGCGACCAGGAGGTACGTCTGTCAAACACTGGTTATGTCGTATGAGTCGTCATTTCTAAACAAGCCTTTACAAAAGATATACTGAGAATAAAGGAAGAAATCTAGCGGCCCTGCAACTTTCCGCTCAAACCCGAAACTTTTTTAGTCGTTTTGTGGAACATAATTTACAAAGAAGGAAAATGATCACTCCTTAAGCTTTGGAGTTCTTTTGCATGTGTGCAAGCAAACATTTTTACTCATAAATGACTTTAGTGGCAGTGCGTTGGTTTCGATCTAACCTGAGGACACATCTTGTCGATTGGTTGAAATGCTCCCTGAATCTGGACTTGAAAACCAACGTGTTTGTTGTTTTCTTGCTTTTGAAACCTACTGATAGGAACTGGAGGAGTTGGAAAATTCAAAATCCGACTTTGTGGGGGTCGTTTTCACGCTGCTCGAGGACGCAGAGGAGAGGAGGAGGTTTTTCAAGGTGAGACTCAGTCACCATGGTTTAAGTGATCCAGCCACCTGGATGAGAGGAGACACAGATGAACACTTCCCCTTCTTTTTTTTTCTTCCCAGGAGGTCTTCCCTATCTACTACGGCCGAGAGTATGAAGTTACACTGCACACATTAGTTTGGAAATTCATCTCCAGACTGGACAATCTACTACCCAGCCCTGATATTAAACAGGTATGCCACAGACATACATTGTCAGATGTTGCCTTTTGCATTACATGTTAATTATGTGGTTTGTGTCCTCTTCACAGACTGCAGAGTGGCTCAGCACCTCGGACTCAGTTTTAGAAGAATGTGCACAGCTGGTTTTGGAGCCAGATCAGCTGAAGGAGCTCCTGCACTTCCATCAGCAACAGTCAGGGACAACAAACAAGTGTAAGTCATTCACTACAGTGTTTTAGGTTTGTTTAGTACATAAAAACATGAGGTGTTTCATAAGAAAACTCCTTTTTCCCGCATTTTAAGCAGCAAAAGTAAAGATCTTCCACCAAAAGATAGATACAAATTCTGCTTTTTCTTACAGTATACATACAGTATATGATGTTAAAATGTCGAATATTCATATTAAATGTGGCCAAAGTTTAAATTAAATTACAAGTAATCCCTGTGAGTCGGAGACACAATGTTTTCAATATTCGTTCTGAACTGTTGTCACCTCGTCATAGATTTCTTTATAAAGTCAGATGCAGGTACGTCCAGAAAGTCAAACTACACCCTTCTTGGTATTTATATAAATCTTTTTTTTCACAGGCTTCCCTCAGGGTCAGAATATGTTTCTGCCTGCGCTGTGGCTTCGTCCCAAAGCCAACACGGAGCAGGTCGCTTCAGAGCAACAGGAAGAGGCAACGCCCGACGAAGAAGACGAAGAACAGTTTGACCTCAGCGAGGACGAAGAGTCAGTTGAGGAAAACCGAACCGATGATGCACAGATACTGGAGCAGTGCAGCAAAGGAAGTGAAGACGTGGAGTTGAGAGTTGCACAAAGAGGTGGCATGACGACTGCAGACTGCTCAAGTATGCATTCAACCTATCTTATTTCGAATTTCTGTTGTAATATTACTTGGACTGATTCACAGATGGAAAGAAAATCTAAACTGACTCTCATTATTTCACTTCTTTTAGATTTAAATCAAGCACCTTTACAACTGCAGCTGTGCTCTCTGTGCCCTTACTCTGACAGCCGAGTGTCAGGGCTTCTTGAGCACATCAGAAAAGAGCATCTGTTCCAGGAATCCAGTCGTCTTCCCTCCAGTGAACCTGGGAAAGACGGAGACCTTCAGAAATTTCGCACTCAAGACTTAACACCTGAGATTTGGAGCACAACAGACACTTGTAAGTATTGCGGAAAGGTCTTCAAGGATACATCAACCCTAAACGGCCACATTAAAACACACACTCTACCGTTCCAATGTGACAAGTGCGACAGGAAGTACTCCTCCAGGGCGTCTCTGACTGTGCACCGTCGGATTCACACGGGTGAGACTCCATATTTGTGTTCGCACTGTGGGCAGGGCTTCAGGTCTTCAAACGGCCTTGGGTTGCACGTTCGTATACACACGGGAGACCGGCGGCACAAATGTTCCATTTGCGGAAAGACTTCGATCCAACATCTGAACAGACACATGCGCATGCACAGAGGGGAGAGGAACTATCTGTGTTCAGAATGCGGGAAGGCTTTCCTCTCGTCCGGGGAGTTGAGGCTGCACATGAGGTTTCACACAGGCGAGCGGCCGTACGCGTGCAAACACTGTGGGAGAGGTTTCATTGCCAAATGCCTGCTGACGGTTCACATGCGCCAACATACAGGGGAGAGTCCTTATAAGTGTTTGTTGTGTCCAAAATCCTTTCACACTTTGAGAGCGCAGAAAAGACACATGATGATCCACTCGAACAGAAAATCTTTCCAGTGTTTAAAGTGCGGTAGAATATTCAGGCATGAAGGTACTTTTAAAATACATGTTGAAACTCACAGATGATATTATACAAGAAGTGCAAACTAATTTTGTCATTCTGCTTTAAAAAGTGTAACTTCCTAGTTTCATGAGAAAACAGTTGCCAGATAAAACACTCTATTAATGCATTAAGAACTATTTGGTTCTGTTCACAGGCAGTCTGAAGAGGTTGTTTATTACTGAGTGAAAGCATTTGTTTTAAAAATAAGACTCAACTGATTTGACATGTTTTTTTTTTTTATTCAAAAGTGTACAGTCATTTAAAGGTAAGTTAACCTGAATAAACATTATTTCTAATGTTATCTCTCCATGCAGATATTATTATTTGACAGATATCCATGATAAAGAGTTTTCCCCTGAGCTGCTTTCAAACAAAGACTATTAAAAGATTAAAATGTTGCTGCATGTGAAGGATACCACAGCCTCACCTGCACAGATGATGCTGCTCATCTCTAGAAACCATAGACTGTATAAAGATGGAGGAAAGAACTGCTCCTCAAAAGTGAAGCCGAAGCAAGTAGAGCTCCCCCTGGTGACTGGCTGCAGTATAGGTCATAAGCTCCACCTTCTCCATGTTAGTGGATGGGACTTGGGCCAAACTAAAACACTAAACTACACGTCAAATAATTTTTTTTTCAAGGTTGGTTTCTGTCATTTTAGGTAGTTAATATGATGGTTAGTTATTTGACGATTTAGGAGTTGTGAAAGTTGTAAAAAAAAATAAACAAAAAATAAGTTTAGTGTATAATCCAACATTTCCTTTTAACTGGTGGAGGTAGAGCAGAGCGCAGTACTAATTCATGAGTGAGTCTGGAGGAAGTGTGGTCGGATCATTGATATCGCGGCTCCATGTGACTCCACTCTTGGACCGTACTGTGCAGACTCTGGCTCCAAACTCGCAAGGTGGTGCTGCCCATAACCCCGGGAAAATAGCATCAGTTTGGCCAATGCAAGGAAGTGGAGAACGTTGTACATATTTATATACAGTCTATGCCACAACCACACAATGTCCCAACATACATGCTGAGTTGTGCCCTTAAAACATATCATGACATACAAAAAAAAAAAGTACTACACAAACCATCACCAAAGTAAAATCCCCATCTCAACCTAAGTTTTATGTTTTGTCGCTAAAGGAACGATAAATACAACTCATTCGTAGGATGTGTTCACACTTAATTCAGTTTAAAAGGAACTCTGGTACAACTGTAAGTGTGAATGCTGCCATCTGAAACTTCAGCTAATGTGTTGGTCTGGATCAAATGTACTATTTTGTGTTTTGGTCAGGACCATGAGAACCCTTAGACATATTAGTGATCCCCTGAGAAATTAATGTAGGAGCACATTTGACCCGTATGACCAAATCCTACATTTAAAATCAAATATAACTTTTATTGTTTCTATTATTATTCTTCATTCAGCTTTTCACTTTCTTCCACATTTCTCTGGATTGGTGCCATGTAATGTGTGTTGCTCTTCAAATCAGCATCACTTGTACTTTTCAGCAGCCTCTTCTCAGATATCCACTTAGCCAGCTGTGATACTAGTATAATAGTTGCGGTGGTGAGGAGCATAATTGCAGTGCGAAAAGGGAACAAACGGCGTCTGGAACCATCCTCCTGCATCTCGTCCCACGGCAGGGGCAGAATGTCAGGGAGGCCCATTTCATGTTCCCCAACCAGAACTCTCAACAGAATCGCGAACACAAAGCCAGCACACGCCCCGTACACGTTCACCAACTGGGGCAAGAAAAAGGTGCACATCACCTGGGGAGTCAGCATTGAATACAAAACATCTGCACTGACCATGAGGAACAGGTGAACGGAAGATGATATCATGGCCAGGCCTGCTCCTATCACTCCACACAGGACGACTGACACCTTAACCACCACAAGAATAGTTTTTTCTGATGCCTGAAATAGAAGAAATCCTTTTATGAGCAATCAGGTTTGTTAAACCAACGTTGATCATTCTTGAGACATTCATTTGCTGCTTGCTTGTGTGCTGCAGACCAAAACCAAAGTGTTACTCACCTGTTTCCAAATGATATTCTTGAAGATATTTCGGCCCAGTTGGGAGGCAGCAGACAGGAGTGCAGAGTCGACTGAGGACATCACAGCTGCAGCGAGTGCTCCAATACCAATCATTGAGACGAAGAAAGGGCAAAGATACTGAAGGGCAATTGGCAAGATCATACCAGCTTTTCCCTGTTCGTACGGGCTGGGTGAACCAAAGGTGGTCTCGTTCCAATCTGACAGACATAAAGGAAATGGGATTACAATAAACAGTATCCTAACATGTTCACTTTTTGTTTCAGGTCCTTCCATAACATTATTGGATTAACACCTGAGTCCCATTACACTGATTGGAAATCATCACACCTCACAGATAGGTAATATTGGGTAATTTTCCTGAATAAACAAATACCAAAACATATTATTTCTATTTTATTTGTTTGGTTGGGTTCTCTGTGTCTACTGAAAGGATTTATGTGAGTTGTTTTTATGCCGAAATTCTGAGGGGGACAAAGACTTTTAAGCGGCTCTGTACACTTTGTTTTTAAACTTAAACTTGGCTCAGATATTTTGGATAGCCTTTTACAAACTTCTTACAATAAGTTGCAGCAATGTTGGACTTTCTGAAAACAGAACTGGTGTAAAAGAGTCTGTTTAAAGGGACATTCAACAGAGTGTCTGTGAACAATTGTCGAAAAAATAAAAGTAGATGTCCTAACCAACTCACCAAAACTATAGTTTGATAACATGAAGACAACATGAAATCTTGGAAGTGGTTAATGATGTCAACTTAAGTTTATGTAAGTGTTTGTGTGACAACTGCTCCTTCTAGTCATAATTATTGGAAAGGAAAAGGACATAAAAACTTCATGACTGACTAAGACAGTAAGTACAACAATGTTTAGATAGTTAGGACTAGGTACTGGTAGATGCCGCCACTGCTCCAATGATGAGTGATGGGATGCCGAGGATTGGACATAATATTGCTCCAGCATAACAAGTGATCTTAGCTTGAGCATCAGTGGCTGTGGACAGGACCCTCTGGTAGAACGCTTGGTAGCACAGCCCTCCAATGCCCTTGGAGAGAATTAAAAGCAGAGATAATGACTGTGTTTAGAGGAATGCAATATGTTCAGGAAATGGTTTCCCATGAAGTGCAAATTTTCGTTCTTAAGAATGATGTACTTTCTACTGACGAGTAGAGTGTTGTGGAGTTGCCTATGTAAGATACAGTGCATCTGGAAAGTATTTACAGTGATTCAGTTTTTCCACATTTTGTTATGTTACAGCCTTATTTCAAAATGCATTAAATTATTCACAACTTTTGCTCAATATTTTGTTGATGCACCTTTGGCAGCAATTACAGCCTCAAGTCTTTTTCATGATGATGATGCCGCAAGCTTGGCACACCTATCTTTGGGCAGTTTTGCCCATTCTTCTTTGCAACACCTCTCAAGCTCCTTCAGGTTGGATGGGAAGCGTCAATGCACAGCCATTTTCAGATCTCTCCAGAGATGTACAACCGGATTCAAGTCTGGGCTCTGGCTGGGCCACTCAAGGACATTCACAGAGTTGTCTTGAAGCCACTCCTTTGATATCTTGGCTGTGTGCTTAGGGTTGCTGTCCTGCTGAAAGATGAACCTTCGCCCCAGTCTGAGGTCAAGGTCACAAGCTCACTGTGCTCTGGAGCAGGTTTTCATCCAGAATGTCTCTTTGTCTTTGTCTCATCAGACCAGAGAATTTTGTTTCTCATGGTCCGAGAGGTGCCTTTTGACATACTCCAGACGAGCTGCCATGTCCCTTTTACCGAGGAGTGGTTTCCATCTGGCCACTCTACCATACAGGCCTGATTGCTGGATTGCTGCAGAGATGGTTGTCCTTCTGGAAGGTTTTCCTCTCTCCACAGAGGGATGCTGGAGCTCTGACAGAGTGACCATCGGGTTCTTGGTCACTTCCCTGACTAAGGGTCCTTCTCCCCCAATCACTCAGTTTAGACAGTTGGTCAGCTCTAGGAACCCAGATTTGTACCTCAAAAGACCTCCGTGACAGACAGTTGACTCCATGCTTGGTTTGTGCCACAGGTGTGTGCCTTTCCGAATCACGTCCAATCAACTGAATCTACTCCACTTAAGCTGTAGAAACATCTCAAGGATGGTCAGTGGAAACAGGATGCATCTGCGCTCATTTGAGCTTCATGGCAAAGGCTGTGAATACTTATGTACATGTGATTTCACTACCGTTCCCCTTTAAATATAACTTTAGTGTCATTTGTAGTCGTTCGGGAGATATTTAGATCCGCATATATCCATATAGTGGGAGTGACTGGGGCACCGAAACGCAGCCTCTAAATAATGCATTATCTGCCGCGAAACTCGTTCATTTCACTGCGCACCGCGCACCACGCACGGCTTGTTTACCTGTAATTTGCTACTGCTAGTTTTTTTCAACATGGCTGAATATTTTTCCGATTCTGAGGTTGTGGACGATGACATTGTTTATGATGGATGTCCTTAACGTTTTGAGCCAGAGTATACGGATGAGGATCTCGTTGAAAGGAGGATGCGGAGGCAGAGAGAGGAACAGCTGGCCAAAGAACAACAAAACGCTGCACATCTGCGAATAGATAACAGGTAACTCCGGACTCAGCGGAAAATTGCACTAGCGTATCATAAAAAAATATTGGTGAAATGAACGAGTTTCGTGGCAGATAATGCGTTATTTAGAGGCTGCGTTTCGGTGCCCCAGTCACTCCCACTATATGAATATACGCAGATCTAAATATCTCCCGAATGACTACAAATGACACCAAAGTTATATGGGTGAGTAAACGATCATATTTTATGCCAGCAATAAGGTCCAGGTTGTAAAAAACGGTAGTTCCCCTTTAATTCATTATGGGATAAGGCTGTAACATAACAAAATGTGGAAAAAGAGAAGCACTGTGAATACTTTGCGGATGCACTGTGATGTGATGGGGGCCATTGATGGCCCTTACCAATAGCAGTAACTCGTCTACCCAGCGTCCTGCATCTTTTAGTTCCAGTCTGCCGATCCATGGCTCCTGGTGCAGCTTGGTTACTGCAGCAATGGTGAAGTTAGCAGAGTGGGGGCTTGTCAGGATAAAAGACACGCAGAGCCACTGAAATAAAGAGGAAACTACTAAACAGTGCTGCGGAAAACATCGTAGTAATTCAAAATTTCACTGGAAGGGATCAACAAAATCTTTTAAATCCATTTTGATTTTACTTTTACCAAATTGCATTTAATTCCATCTAATAGTTTAAGACTTTAGGGTATGAACACACCAAACCAACATCAAAGGACTAGAATCAACAACCACCAGCAAAGACACGACTATCACTTGGTGTGTCGTGGCCGCTACACCTACACACTAGATGAAATGTCAAGGAGTAATCAAAATCAATACTGAATGACCATAGCACACTATCCAACAGAACAGACCAAACATACATATACCATATATACCAAAAATATGTGATGGTTCTGTCATCCAAGTCATGTATATCCAAAAGTCGATGCTTTAGAATGAAGCGAAAGAGCTTCATTCTAAAAATGTGAGAAAGCTTTATAAAAAATCTCCCTACTAAGCCAAGCATGATGAAGCTTAGCTGGATGACATCAGTGTAAGCCACAGAGTATAATCCTCCCATTAATGTGTAAACGACTGCCACAGCTGCAGAGATAGCCACAGCCAGTGCGGAGGAGATATCCATGACCACGCTTACTGTCCCACCTGTAAGACATACATTAATAAGTTTCACAAAGCTGCTATGGTGTTACTTTCACTGTAATTTTAAAATGGTTGTTTTAGTTTCCTGTTGGCCAACACATAGATAATAAGAGTAGTTCAACCAGCAATGTTAAAATACCGGTGTCATTGTAATGCGGTAATGACAAACTTACCCAACGCAGAAAGAATGCATGTGATCCACAAGATGTCTCCAAGGAGAGCAGGAATGAAGAGAATAGCTCCGACAGCGTTGCCATATTTCTCTTGAAATGGGTCCATGAGGGTGACATATTTCTTTGACCGAATAGGTTTGACAAAGAACAGTCCACCTGCAGTCAGACAAAAGAAAACAGTACACCCCACCAACCAAACCATTACTAACAAACATAGCGAATAGTTCATATACTGTATTTGATTATCAGAGAAGGTTCAAAAGCAACAGTTGTCCCCCTACTGTCCCATAAATCGTATTGGGAGAGAGACGTTGTGTGAATTAGGCATTTTATTGTTATATACAAGCTATCATTGTTACAACAACTGAAGAAATTTTCTCTCATTTAAACATATGGGGATTTGTTGAACGTCTACCAATGGAAATTTCCAGATGCGGCTCTCACTTCTATTAACAATGCCATGGTACACAAAGCAAAAGTGCACAATACACAAATGTTGGTACCATGTCGGTGCCAGACCTATACTACCTGGAGGAGCCATTTTCACTATCCACCTGAGTGGCGCTGTGGGGGATAGTGGAAGGATATTTAGGGTGCCCACTAATTGATTCAGGTGTGGCGCACAGGAAGTCTTTTGTTTTTGACCGCAGGCTGGCGGGAGATGTTGAGTTCTTTGTTTGACCGCTTTATGCTTTTGTTTTGCAAGTTATTAAATGGAGTGGCATATCCAAACTATTTTTTTTTGCCTACAAGAGTAGTACTGAGTGTGACTTAGTGGAAGTCACAGAAACGAAGATCCTACCAGCTAAATTAAGAGAACAACATGTGACATCCGTGAGAATCAAAATCGCAGACCATGTTTCAATGATGTTGTTCGCTTTGTGGAACACCAGGTCAAACTCTTGTCTGATCCAGTTTTTGGAGATATTTGTAGTGGAAAAATACGAATTGCTGACTGTTATGCATGTAGGAGGAAAACACCTGCAACTGTTACTGATTAACGAGAACTGTGAACTGTTCTTGCTTTTGCTCACACACGAACATCCGCAGATAACAGTTGATATACGAGAACCTTCTCAAGGTCACACTGTTGTTGGGCAAACTAACAGAAATTATAATATCATACGAAAGAACAAGAACCAATGAGCGGAAAGTAACTGTACCATATGCAAAGTGACAACGCCTAGTTTCAAGTATAAAAAATCCTGTAAGACCTAAACTGCCCCGAGAGAATCCTCGGAGCATTCACAGCCTTTGTTGTTCTGTGCATGATTCTCCCCCCCTTCGCGAACGGTATACCTTTGTTTGATGCAATAAAACTCACAAAGACAAAACCTTTGACTTGAGATCTTTTTATTCAAAGTAAATAGGAAAATCCACGACATATTCAAACATCAGAAAGAGGGATTTATGTCAAAAGGGATGTGTCTGCAGTGAAACCTAAGGTGAGGAGAGAGAACTTTGCCACAAATGTCTGTGCTGTTAACAAACAACAACAACGTAAAGAAACAAAGGAAATCAATAAAAGCAACATCGGTTGTTTATTCTGTTCACTATGTCACTCCGTGAATAACTGTCCAAAGTTCACAAAAATCAAACACTGTGAAAAAAATCAACTTCTTAAAAGAAAAGAGAGCTTGTTTTGGGTGTCTTAACATGGGCATTGGAGCAAAAATTGTGATAATAGTCAGTGAGCACAAGGGACACCTGTGGCAATGAACCTGAGTCAGCTGTACATAACACACTTGTATCAGCTGAAACCTTTGGAAGCCAAACAGGGGCCGGGAGCAATCGAATGCTGTCGATCCTACTTGTTCAGGTAAAAACAAAAAAGGCAATAAAGTCATTCAAACCTATGCGTTTTTGGACAATTGATCAACATCTACATTTTGCTCCAAAAGTCTAATGCGAAAGCTGAACCTAACTGGAAAAGATCAAAAATATGCTTGCTAACAATAAGTCCCAAAACAGCTGTGTCAACATACTACATTGTAGTGGCCTGGAAGTATCCAACCTTAATGGAGAAAGGTATTACAGTCTTCCAGATGCTTGCACCCAAAAAACAATTCCAGTAAGTGCTTCAAATATAATCAACACTGATTTACTCAGAAAATGGTCATACCTTGATGACATTCACATCCCAGAAATTTCTGCTGAAGTAGAGTTGTTAATTGGAACTAACACTTCTCAGTTGCTGGAACCATGGGAGGTTGTTAATAGTCAAGGAGATGGACCCTTTGCCATTAAAACCCTATTGGGTTGGGTTGTCTGTGGCTCATGTAAAGATTGGAAAAATGATGATGTTTCTGTGAACCGAGTGTCTGTGGAGTCATTAGAGCTGCTATTGGAGAAGCAGTATGAGAATGAATTCAATGAAAAGGATGCTGAGGATTACGAAAATGTCTGCAAAGAGCGGAACCAACTTTTAAGAGGACCTCAAGGAAAGTAAGTCGAAGCTTACCTGTTGGTACCATGTCGGTGCCAGACCTATACTACCTGGAGGAGCCATTTTCACTATCCACCTGAGTGGCGCTGTGGGGGATAGTGGAAGGATATTTAAGGTGCCCACTAATTGATTCAGGGGTGGCGCACAGGAAGTCTTTTGTTGGGAGATGTTGAGTTCTTTGTTTTACCTGTTTATGCTTTTGTTTTGCAGGTTATTAAATGGATTGACATATCCAAACTAATTTTTTATTGAGTGTGACTTAGTGGAAGTCACAGAAACAAAGAAGATCCTAACAGTCGCGAGTGCATAACGAAACTGAAACTGAATACTTTGCTCATCTGTGGAGCTCTCAAGACAACAAGCAACGTTGAGATTATTTCATATTTTTCAGTTCTTGATGGTTTGTGTCCGAACTTGATGGAAATCTTCAAGAGGAAGACAACGGTGGGTTGATATTTCAGTTTTTTCTTGTAATGATATGATGGTTAGTTCATACATTTCACAAAAACTAATTCTTCCACCTTCCCTTGTGGTACTTCTCTATATGAACAAATAAAGATATATTTCTTTGTTCAACATTTAAGTGTGTGCAGAGCACTGAGCCGACAGTCATTGGATGTCTGGATTGTTGCACAAATACATTGCACTCAGTGGAGCAAATATTCTTTTGTATGTGATACTTCTTGTGCTGGATGTGTCTAGTGTTGTTCGTTTTACTGAAATAATTCTACAGAGGACACGTGCAAAAACTGTGCTGTGATTGTATTTGGAAGGAAATCGTTTCATAATTCAATACACGTTTTCTGTTTGCTGCATCACAGAAAGGTACTGTAAGGTAATATCTGCAGCAAAAAGTAAGAATATGCAGCTGTAATTGTTGGCAAAGACCCATTTTGATAGTTTTATGAAAACAAGGTCTCTGTTATTTTGGATTTGCATCTGGTATTTCAGCAACATTGTTAAAACATATTTGTTGCTTTGTTGTGTGTCTAAATGAAATAAATAAAATGAACTGCGTTGTGTGGTCATTAATAAATGAAAATTGGAATTTTCTTATCCCAAATATAATATTTTAAAATTTAATGTATTTATATTTATAATAAAACTATAAGTGTATTTTACTTATGATATTATGTTCTGCCTGTACTACTTTTAAGTAGACTCCACAATTTTTTTTCTATTGTTATTATTTAAACCATTTAAGTGTATATAACTTAAAAATTCTGACTACGGTACATTTAAGTTGACTATACTTGAACAAATTAATTTTCTCAACTGTAAATTACTTGACACAAATGGTTTAAATACAATCAACTTAACCGGGGTTTACAGTTTAAGAAGTAAAGTATAAGAAGTTTAAAGAGATCTACACTGTCTATTCTTTGCTCATTGGCCTCTCTCAATTCTTTCTTTCTCTGTGCTGTGAGCCCATCTGATCTGCAGATGATCAATTAAACACACAGAAAGTTTATTGATGATTTTTCATTGCGGCATTCGTTGCATTTGACCTCACTCACCTAAAATCAGGTTCATGGAGAAGGCAAGAGGTCCAACGGCCCAGACCAGTCCCTTTGTTGGATCATAGATGACTTCAGCATTACCCAAAACGTAACCTCCACCAACCCACGTGGCTGCAAAACAAGAGTGGACATACAGCCAATGAGAAAGTCAATAAAGTCAACTTCACCAGTGTTTTCTATAATTAAATTTCAAAAACATTCACCGATTTCAAAGTTGAGCCCCTACATGGGTTACTATTATGACCATCTGAGCCCCCATCAATGACGTTGTCGCTATCATCATTTTCATTACCTGTCATAGTAAATATGCTGACCCAGATGTTTAAGTTCTGTCCTCCAACCATTGCCACTTCACTACGGCTCCCAGGGCATTTCTTCTCCTCATGCTTGGACTTCTTGGATGCCCAGATGCCCGTTCCCAGTATGATTACGTAAAACACTCCTATGGACAGTAGTCCTACCCAGTTGACTGCCATCCTCAGTGTCTTTGGGAATGGGAAACACACATACAAGTTATTGCAGAGGTTTTGCAGCTAAGGAAAACAATGTAGTACATCACCAGTTTAACATATTTTCCTCGTCTTTTGGCGTGAGACTGTGTTCTTCTGATCTTGACTTGTTGCTACATCCTGCTTGCCTGTGCCTGTTAGTTTCAAACCCCCTGGAAATAAAAAGTATTCTCTACCCAGCTCAATGCCCTTTAGAAAGATTAGTCAGCTGTTGAATCCCGAAACTCAGCTTGTTGTGTTCTGGGTTCAGCCTTCACCCCGACACATTTGATCTGTTACTTAAATTAAGAATTTTGTGATGGTGATTCGAACCTTTTTTTCTGTTGTTTCTCGAGCGTGAGATTATTTCAGTTTGATAATTAAGACCGGTGACCGCTGGACAACGGGAGCCTGTGTGGGTCCATTGAAGAAAGTTATCTGGGAAGGTTCTCAGTCATCCAGGTATATGCAAAAACGTTAAGATAAAGTTTTTTGTTTTTTGTTTTTCCAGTCATCACAAATCAATTGTCCAATGAAGTTCCAGTTTGACAGGTATGCTGAACCAGTTTTCTGAATGTGGAAGGACTGTCATTAACCTGACAACAAAGTCCTATTAAGAGCAGATTTGGCAGTCACTTGAAGTCATTGTAATGAAGTGAAAATTAAAGTGTTGTACTGTCTGCGACGTGTTAGCTAATGCTTACAGTCAGTGGCGGTTCTACATTGAATTAAGTTAAGACGAATTACTGTTGTATAAGCATTGCAAGCATCATAGCAAAAAGGCTAACAAACGTATACCACCAATTAACATAAGCCCTTCATTCATGACATGGATACTGTAATCATACAGAGAGAACGTAGCATGCCTTTATCTCTTCTTTTTTTCCTAAACTGGTCACCTGATGGCTTTGACCTTTTTCTGTCCATCTCCTCCAGGGCTGTCACTCACGACCAGAAGTCAAGACTAAACCAGTTCACCTTGGTGACCAAATAATCGTTTTGTATTACCTATTTTTATTTGGCCATTTCACACAATTCATAAATACAAAACCGTGCAGAACTTATAGGCCTGTATTTATAATATTATGAATTAAATGTGCTTTATATGGAAGAAAGTCAAGGTGTGACTGACTTTAGGCCTTTTATACAGTGGATCCCCCCGTCCGTTCAATTTGGGAGAGACCCAGAGGTGAACTGTCCCCTTTCCCTTTCCCTTTCTCACGCACACGTTCTGTGCACGGCACCTTCTCAGCAAGCAGGGGCGTCTGCAGCTGCAGGGGTTGCCAATTTGCCAATTCCCTACACAGATATGACAGATAATAGAAAACCATGTAGCGGTGCAGGTGTATTTGTTTATTTTTTTTTCAAAGTGCTCGTGCCGCCCCAGTTGTGTCATGAAAAAATGCCGCCCCGGTTCGCCCGTGCCTAAAACCGCTACAGTAGTAGCCTACTGGTGAAATACAGTTCAGTGCAGCATTAAACTGCACTTTGCGTTTAATGTTTCTCAGTGGGTAAAATTGCAGTAAGGATTTATGTAGAGTACGTTTCTATGAGTGTTAACATTATGACTGGGGCTGCTTTTATACCTAATATTTTATTCTGATTCAGGGAGTAATGTTCTTGTTTCTTTTCTTGTTCTTTTGAGAAACTTTTGAGTCCATGTTTTAGTAACAGTCCTCAAAGTCAATTATCACTACAGTTATTTCCATGACGTTGTTAAAGTAATACATGTGACTATGCTCTCAGCCTGAAACACATGTAGTGACACGATTATTTAATATTCCATGCACGCTGTCAAACATATTGTTCTCAACCGCGACGGTTACACCCAACCCCCCAAAAAACAAAGTGGATGCCATGATAGCTCCTCAAATCTCTGTCAGCCTTATTCATATTTGAGTCATTTATATCTTTCTTTCTTATCTTTTTTTTTTTTTTTGGCAACATTCATTTAGGCAAGTGTTTTTCAACCACTGTGCCGCAGCACTAGTGTGCCGTGAGAGATCGTCAGGTGTGCGGTGGGAAATTATCCAATTTCACCTAATTCATTGGCCTAAAAAACATTTTTTGAAAACGAAATAATTATTATCTGCAAATAATATGCCTTTGTCAAGTGTCTGTGTATATATAGGCACCCATTTTATATTCTGTCTTTAGACCAAATAGAAAAATGGGTTTTCTGAAACCTCAAATTAAAGTGCAATAAACACGGACGTTCAGAAGCAGTGCAACTTCTAAGCAAGAAACATAATGATGTGAAACCATCAATAAACTGTGCTGTTTAAATATGTGCCAGTAAAAAGAAAAACTTATTTAGCTTCATATTACTTACCGCGATGGAAACTGTATGAATAGCAGGGTGATGCGCCTCCAAATGCCTATTCTTATATAGCCTATTCCTATAGCCTATTCTTCCGAGCTATTCCTTACCCTCAGAACTACAAAAGAAAAAAAAAAGAAGGGAAGAAGAAGAAGTAGGGCGAGGACCAGTTTTGCCAGACATACGATTATCACATCACCAGAAACTGATGACTGCTCATACAGCTTAAAAAAATAAATGAACATGAGCACGGACTCGGAGGACAGAAAGTAGGCCTAAAACAATAGAGTCCAGCAGCATAGACACGGACACCGGTAAGAAAACTGTTCGCTTTCTCCTGTTGGGGCAGTTCTGCATGCAGAAAGTATAGATCCGGTGCTTTTATTTTGATAGAGTTAACAATGAATCATTTTTTTCCCACAAATGTCAGATACTATTATTGCAGCCCCACGCTGTCAAAATACAAGATTTCTTCATTTCACACAGATTTTGGGCAAACGCCCCTTACCCAAACTAATATATACTAGCTACCTATATAAAGATAGTCAGTCCGCATGTATTTTGAATGTCCGATATTAAAAAAGCATCATATCATGTAAAGTAACAGTTTAGTGACATTAACAGAAAGGCGCACATATTTATCACCTATTAGTTTGAGCTCGTCTCGTCTTAGTCGCAGAGAAAAAAAAAAAAAAAAAAAAAAGTTCGTTGACGAACAGCGGCGTCCTTAGACCTGTTTTAGGGGGGCTGAAGCCCCCCTAAATAGTTTGGTGTTGTTCATTTTGCCTTCACTTCGTAGTGTACGGTAGAGAGAGCCCCTTTGGTACCTTGTTATCAATCCATTCCACTTGTTCACAACGTCCACATTACTGAAAGTCCAGTCCACGTTTTCCCTGCGACCTTGCTTGCGGCTCGGTAGCTACCTGCAGCCAGTGCCATAGAGAGAGAGAGTTGCGACACTCTTTGATGTCGCCGCTATGGCTGTCACGTGGTTCATGTAAACCCAATTAGTTCCAAAACATGCGCTGGCTGTCATGTTCTTCTATGGGACAGACAGCAGCGATTGCGTTATTGAACGGTAAATATAAAATAAAACACACACCCAAGTACTTTTTCAGCTGTTATTACATTATTGCATTTTTGTTAATGTCAGTTTTGCATTTGGAGAGGCAGGGTGACAACGAAAAACTTACTTAGATAAGTTTTAGGCTACATGGAGAGAAAAGCTTAGTGTTCATGTTCGCATGGGTAGTAGCACTGGCTTTAGAGGCTCTAACTTAACTTTTCCATATCATTCATCTGATGGTAGACGTCTCGTGATATTCATTTGAGCACAACTGGGCTGTATTAGGCTATTGATTCCCGTGATTTTGCTTATAAATTCCGATTCAGCTATTAGTACAAACAAATTAAGTACAGCCAACACATAATTAAAAGTTAGTATATCCCAAAATTCAATTAAATAAAAGTTGCTATAAAGGTGGTAGCGATTCATTACCGAACTACCTTCACAGCAGGGGAAGTCGCGCTGGCTAATTAGCAGGCAATGCTAGAAAATTAGCTGAAACAACCAAGATAAAATATAAATAATTACGCTGTGCATATACAAATGAAGACCAGTATAAGCATCGCAAAGGGCCTCTGACACAATATAGACAGTTGACAATTCAAAAGAGGTCGATATTTCAGCAGCTTAGCTCTGGAACAACTCAACTCGCAGCAACGTAAATTAATGAGGTCCAACGCCCAAATGACAGTGTTTGGAACTAATCCGACTTTCAAATCCGGAAGTAGGCGGTTAAAAGCGCCGCCATTTTTTACAACGGAGGTCTATGGGAGTCAGTGGCGTCGTTAGACCTGTTTTGGGGGGCTGAAACAAAAAAATGCCAACAAATTCAATATAAAGCGGCCAGCATATCAGTTTAAATAAATAATCATATAACCTGTCATTAAGGACCTAAATGTGATCATATATCTGTCAGTTTCCCTTCACTTCGTAGTGTACGGTAGAGAGAGACCCTTTGGTACCTTGTTATACATTCCACTTGTTCACAACACCCACATTACTGAAAATCCAGTCCACGTTTTCCCTGTGACCTTGCTTGCGGCTCGGTAGCCTACCGGCAGCCACACAGAGCCGGACAGAACACCGTGAGGAGAAGAACATGAATGGATGGATGGATGCGCAAATATATATAAGAAAGTTTTTCAGGAAAGTAAGTATTCATCACTGCTGGTAATAACAATTAGTTAGCTCCAGCCCCCAGCTAACAGCAGAAAGTCCCATGTAATTAATGAAATGCTCCATGTTTGACAAATAAAAACCTGGCTTCTGCGCACGCTGCTACTTAGCTAGATAGTTAGTCGGAAATGCATTTCCGACCTTGTTAGAGCTAATAAAGAAGTTTGGTGATATCAGGGTATAAAATTAACAAAGCAAAATCTTCAGTATTAATGCAAATGTAATTTAATGTTGTGGGACGGTTTAAATATTTAGGAATTCAAATTTTGCCTTTGCTATAATTTGCCACTAATGCCAAATATGAATCTTTAATGACAGATGTTAGTGAGTCACTTCAAAGATGGAAGTCACTACCAATGTCGATGATTGGGAGAATTAATATACTCAGTAGTCGAGTTGAGGGGGGATGGCATCCCCCCTGAAATAAAAACGATCAAAATCATCTCCCCTGTAAAACTCTTCCTGTACGGCTGAAGCAGGCTCGACGTCGGACAGTAGCCCGTTTATAGGGGTTCTCAAACCTAAACTTTGTCCCAGCACCCCTAAAAATTGTATACCAGTGGTATGATCCACCTCTCTCGTTTACCCCTCCCTCCCCCACGCACGCAGCGCGCACACACCTCAGGTTTGTCTGACCCAGGGGCGATTCTAGACCTAGAGCTTTGCTGGGGCACAGGCCCCCAACTCCCAATACATTAAAAAAATAATAATAATAATAATTAAATGTGTGCGCAATATGAAATAAATGGCTAGCCTAACAGTATAGGCTACTTTTACAGGGCTCTCTCTACAGTATACGTATAAATCATTATTAATTGTCCGCATGTGTGCATGCAGCCTACGCATGGTGTGAGTGTGTGTGTGAGGGAGAGAGCACAAGCTGGTAAACTGTTGCTAAATTTAGGCTACAATGACGCTAAGCATCGAAAAACAGATGCTAATTATGTGGGCAACATTCTCTAACAGCGATCAACTTGTCGTTTTTTCTGTAAAAACAAGTTGTGAATTTGTTGTAACATTAAAACAGGGGACGACTTACTCTGTGCTCAAAGTGATGTGACGAGCTCCAGCGGTTTCCACTGTGTACTGTATGTGTGTGTGTGTGTGTGTGTGTGTGTGTGTGTGTGTACATGAAACACTCGGAAGAATCATGTGAACGATTTTCATTAGTTGTTGCGTTCAATCTTACCCAGCTACAGAGGTGCTATTTCCTGATTAGCTATTATGGCCCCTTTCTTTTTGCTGGTAAGTGACAGGCTCGAGTCATGACTAAAGCAGGCACGGAGATGCGCTCATGAATGCCGTTTCCAGCGAGAGCAGCGCTAGAATTTTACTGGGGCACTGGAGACTTTTACTAAGGCACGTGCCCCAGTGAATAAGGTCTAGTAACGCCCCTGATGGGAGTGTCGCAACTCTGTCTCTCGATGGCACTGCCTGCAGCCACACAGAGCCGAAAAGAACACCGTTAGGAGAAGAACATGAATGGATGGATGGATGCGCAAATGGATATAAGAAAGTTTTTCAGGAAAGTAAGTATTCATCACTGCTGGTAGTAACAATTAGTTAGCTCCAGCCCCCAGCTAACAGCAGAAAGTCCCATGTAATTAATGAAATGCTTCAAGTTTGACAAATAAAAACCTGGCTTCTGCGCACGCTGCTACTTAGCTAGATAGTTAGTCTGAAATTTCCGACCTTGTTAGAGCTAATAAAGAAGTTTGGTGATTGTCTTGTTTTGTACGATGTATACAATAATATTCAGGACAACGACGTGCTATAACTGTACCCTTTTTATTAGCTCATTAGCAACAGGAAGAGAGTGTCACGTTAGACGGCGAACTGCAACTGTGGCTGCACTGACATGCATTAACCAATCACCATCCAGCATTCCAAATCATCCAATGGTTCTCACAATATTCTTGAACAATCTTTCTAACATATTCTATGTGAATATTACATCCCCCTTCTTTTGAAAAGATACTCAATGTACACAATATGCCTCTGAACACAATCCTCTTATCTTATCTGTGTGGTGTTAACAACATGAATTAACTATGTCATACAATAAAACCCAAACTCATCAATGATGCAATATATCAACATAACTGTTGCAATACATGTATATATGCATCTTTCAGCTATCCCTTAGCTTGTTCACAAGAGTATATAAACTCATTTCTCAGTGCAACTCAATAACATTTTCACAGTGCAACTCAATAACATTTTCAATATCATAACATAGTACAGTTTTTTTTTATATATAAGGGCAGCGATCCGCCTACACCCTTTTACATATCCTTATAAGTCCAGAACAACTCTGGGCTTAACTGCACGTCCGTACCTTGTCTGGTATGGGACAGTGTGAGGGGCTGTCTCACTCGTCTTTGCGGTTTTCAGTGTGGCACTGTGTGGTGGATCGTGTTGTGTAGTGTGGTCAGAATCTTCCTCTGTTTGAGTATGGTGTGTTTCTTTTGTGTCAAGGAGGTGACGTCTGTTTCGTCTGTACTCTCGTCCTTCAGCTGTGCGTATGTGGTATGATCTGTCAGTATCAGCTGGTTGGATGACAACTGCGGGCTTCCAGTATCCACGTTCCTGGAAACGAATGTTTTGTCCTTCATGCAGTGGTGACATTGGTTTGGCTGATCTGTTGTAGTATCTCTTCTGATGCTGTTGTTGGTGGACTCTCCTTGTATGAGCATCCCTGTGACTGACCACCCTGGGCTGGAGCTGCTGGTGGGTGCTGGGAAGAATTGAGCGGAAGCGACGGCTCATGAGCAGCTGGGCTGGTGATCTGAAGTGGTCTACAGGAGTATTATGACACTCAAGGAGACTCAAATAAGCATCTCTCTGATCAGCTTTAGCCTTTTCCATCAGTGATTTGGCAATCTGCACAGTCTTCTCAGCGAGACCATTGCTTTGGGGATAGTGCGGACTAGTGGTTACGTGTGTAAACTCCCATGCTCTAGCAAAGGTTTGGAACTCTTTACAGCTGTACTGAGGGCCATTGTCTGATATCACAGTCTCTGGTACGCCATGCCTGGCAAAGGTTGCTTTCAGTTTGTGTATCACAGCGGAAGCTGCGATAATAAGCTACTGTGTGTACCTATATAGTTTTCATTGTTCCATGTGAACAGGTCAGTAGCGACAGTCTGCCATGGCCTGTCTGGGATCTTGTGGCTTATCATGGGCTCCTTAGTGTTGGAAGGTCTGTGTTCAAGACAGGTGGGGCACTTTCCAACCATCTCCTCATTTTGCTTGTTCATCCCTGGCCAAAAGAGGATGTCACGGGCTCTTTGTTTGCATTTTTCAATGCCCATGTGACCTGCGTGTACTTTGGAGAGCATCTCTGCACGCAGTGAGGTAGGGATGATGATTTTCTCTCCCTTGAATATGATGTCATTCATCTGTGAAAGGTCATCTCGATAGTTCCAGTCTTCTGCTATACTCTGAGGGCAGATTCTCCTCTCCTCAGGCCATCCTTCTTTGACTGTCTTTCTCAGTAGCATGAGTTGAGTGTCCTTTTCAGTCTCTGCTCTGATCTCTTTCAGCTTAGTGTCACTGACAGGTAAGCTGCTGTATACAGTATGTACCTGCATGTCCATGCCTTCTCTGAGGCTGTCGTCCTGGTCAGATAGTGACTTCCTGGAGAGAGTATCTGCAACAGGAATGTCCTTGCCTGGTCCGTGGATGATAGTGAAGTCATATCTCTGTAGTTGTAGTATCATCCTCTGTAACCTTGGAGGCGCTGATGCGAGTGGTTTTCGCATAATGGACTCAAGTGGCTTGTGGTCACTTTCCACAATGGTGTGACGGCCATAGACGTACTGGTGGAAACGTTTGCATCCAAACAAAATAGCATATAGCTCCTTTTCGATTTGGGCATAGTTGATTTCACTGTCAGTTAGTGATTTTGATGCGTAGCCAATGGGCTTGCCGTCTTGTAGCAGGACTGCACCTAGTCCATACTTAGATGCGTCAACCTGCAGCCTGAGCTCTTTGCTAGGGTCAAAATATGCTAAGACGGGACCCGGCTCTTGAGTGATTAGCTCTTTCATTTTCTTGAATGCTTTGTCATGTTGCGCATCCCATATGAATTCGCAAGATTCTTTTAATAAGTGACGCATGGGTGTGTTCACGTCTGAGAGCATAGGGGCGAACTTAGATAAGTAGTTAACCATGCCAAGTATTGTTTCTAGCTCACCTCTGTCTTTGGGTGGCTCCATGTCTCTCACAGCTGCGATTTTGGCTGGATCAGACTTCACTACATCCTTTGTGATGCGGTGCCCAAAGTAGCTGACTGCAGTGGCACAGATTGTGCTCTTTTCTGGATTGAGCTTAACCCTTCGTTCTCTGGAGCGTTGCAGCATAGCACGGAGATTTTCATCGTGCTCTTCCTTGGTCCTGCCATAGACGAGGATATCATCGACTATCGCCGTGACTCCCTGCAGACCTTCATAAGTTTCATCAACTTTCCGCTGAAACTCATCTTGGGCAGATTTCACTCCGAAAGGTAGGCGGAGGAATCTGTATCGTCCGAACACCGTGTTGAATGTGGTCAGCTTGGACGACTCTTCTGTGAGCTTTATAGCCCAGTAGCCTGACCTAGCATCCATAACGCTGAAGTAGCAGGCTCCTGCCAACTTGGATGTGACATCATCGAGGGTAGGTGAAGGGTAATGTGGTCGTTTGATAACCTTATTCAAATCTTTGGGGTCGAGGCACACTCTCAGTTTGCCTGTGCGTGGCTTCTCTGCTGCCACCATCGAATTGACCCATTCTGTTGGCTCGGTGACTTTCACAATGATCTGTTGTTTCTCCATAGACTGCAGCTCATCTTTCAGGCGATCACGCAGGGCGAGAGGAATACGCCTCGGCGGGTGAACTACAGGTGTTGCATTGGGGTCAATCTGAATTGTGCACTCACCAGGAAATAATCCTATTCCTGTGAAGACATCTGCAAACTCATTCAGGATTGATGCGCCAGGTGTGCCAGTGACAGACAGTATGAGTTTAATGAGTCCAAAGCCTAAGCACGCTTTCAGCCCTAGCACTGGGGGTGCAAATGTGTCAACCAAGTGAACTTTAAGCATTAGCTGAATGTCTTTATACTGGCACTTAATGTTGCACTTGCCTCTGACAACCAGTCGCTCACCACCATAGCCATAGAGTGGGTGAGTAGAGGGCTGAAGTACATGCTGAATTTCCAGTCTTTTGAAAACATGTGTGGGAATGACATTAGCTGAGGCTCCAGTGTCTAACTTAAAGCTAACTGCAGTTTTGTTTGGGCCAACTTGCACATCTGCAAAAGCTTGCTCTGTATCATTAGTGTTTTTTTCTTGTGTCACTGCATCAATAAATAAATCCTCATTGTCTGTTTTCCTTTGACTTATCTTCACTTACTGTGTGTACTCCTTTCCCTTGTTTAGAACGACACACTTTTGCAAAATGATTCCACTTGTTGCATATCTTGCACTGTTTTCCTTTTGCTGGGGAGCTGTCTTTTATTCCGTGAGCCTTGTTTCCGCAGTAGCCACATGTTTTGGGGCGCCCTCTGTCTCCCTCTGTCCTGAAGACGTTGCCTCTGCTTGTCTTGTCCTGGCACGTTTTCCAGACTGCGCTCCTTGAAGACTGCCGACCGATTGCATGAACGGTCTGCTCGTGTGGCCCACTGTTGCCACCAGCTATCGTTTTGAGCTGTGCTTGTGCTAGCTCGTGAGACCTTGCAATGTCTATTGCTTTATCCAACGTTAGATCGGACCCGACGTTCAGTAGTTTCTCTCTCACTCTTGGTGAATGAATCCCAAAAACTATACGGTCTCTTATCATCTCTTCACTGTTAGCATAATTACAGTCTTTCATAAGCAGCCTCAAATTGGTCACAAACTGTTCAAAGGGCTCGTTGCCTCCTTGTATTTTTTCATGGAATTTGTAGCGAGCAAATATGACATTTGTCTTCGGCATAGCATATGCTTCAAAGCGGTCGTAGTATGATTTCAGTACCTTTGCCTCATCTTCCGTGAGTGTCCATGTGTTATAAATGTCCCGGCCTTTATCTCCGACCCATAAGAGTAGATAGCTGCACTTTTCTTCTTCCCCTTTCTTCTTGAATGGGCCAGAAAACATTAGCTCCACGTGAAGTTTAAACTTGCGCCATGCTTTGGGCAGGTTGCCAGCCTCCCAGTCCATACGGGGCGACGGAACTCCAGCGACGTCCATTTGTCCTCTGAGATTCGTTTTTTACTCTGACACCATGTCTTGTTTTGTACGATGTGTACAATAATATTCAGGACGACGACGTGCTATAACTGTACCCTTTTTATTAGCTCATTAGCAACAGGAAGAGAGTGTCACGTTAGACAGCGAACTGCAACTGCGGCTGCGCTGACATGCATTAACCAATCACCATCCAGCATTCCAAATCATCCAATGGTTTTCACAATATTCTTGAACAATCTTTCAAACATATTCTGTGTGAATATTAAAGTGATATATCAGGATATAAAATTAACAAAGCAAAATCTTCAATATTAATGCTAAATGCAACTCGGAGAAAATATCCAGCTCCTGATGTAACCCAATTTAATGTTGTGGGACGTTTAAATATTTAGGAATTCAAATTTTGCCTAGGCTAGAATTTGCCACTAATGCCAATTATGAATCTTTAATGACAGATGTTAGTGAGTCACTTCAAAGATGGAAGTCACTACCAATGTCGATGATTGGGAGAATTAATATACTCAAATGTAATGTCTTACCAAAATTACTTCACTTATTCCAAAATATCCCTCTACGACCATCTTCAGATTTATTCTCAAAAATTAAAAAGAAAAATGTTTGTGGAATTTATTTGGAACAATAGGACTACGTTTGTCTTTACTGTACTTACCATTTCATCGTGGCCGTCTGAAATGTCCAAACTTATGTTGTATTATTGGTTTGCACAACTGAGGACTATGACATATTATTTTTCAACAACTGACCCTCCTCACACACATGATCAAGATATGGGGCGATGCTAAAAAACTATTTAAAAGAATCACAAGCACTGTCACAATTTAGCCCAGTATGGGGAAATTACAACGTTACACCAGGCAGAGCAGATGCAGCATTTAAATGATGGTACAGTGCCGTGAAAAAGATTTTGTGACCTTACAATCACAAACTTGAATGTATTTAATTGAGATTTTATATGATAGATCAACAAAAAGTAGCACATAATTGTGAAGTGGAATGAAAATGATATATGGTTTTCAAAATTTTAAACGAATATAAATCTCGAAAAGTGTGGTGTGCATTTGTATTCAGCCCCTTGTACTCTGATACCTCTAAATACAATCCAGTGCAATCAATTGCCCTCAAAAGTCACCTAATTAGTAAATTGACTCCACCTGTGTGTAATTTACTCATAGTATAAATACACCTGTTCTGTGAAGAAACAAGGAACTCACCAGACGGATCAGGGATAAAGTTGTGGAGAAGTTTAAAGCAGGGTTAGGTTATAAAAAAATATCAAGCTTTGAACATCTCAAGGACCACTGTTCAATCCATCATCCAAAAATGGAAAAAGTATGGCACAACTGCAAACCTACCAAGACATGGCCGTCCACCTAAACTGACAGAGCGAGCGAGGAGAGCACTGGTCAGAGAAGCAGCCAAGAGGCCCATGGTCACTCTGGAGGAGCTGCAGAAATCCACAGCTCAGGTGGGAGAATCTGTCCACAGGACAACTATAAGTCGTGCACTCCACAAATCTGGCCTTTATGGAAGAGTTGCAAGAAGAAAGCCATTGTTGAAAGAAAGGCATAAGAAGTCCTGTTTGCAGTTTGCCACAAGCCATGTAGGGGACACCACAAACATGTGGAAGAAGGTGCTTTGGTCAGATGAGACCAAAACTGAACTTTTTGGCCAAAATGCAAAGCGCTATGTTCATCACCCTGAACACACCATCCCCACTGTGAAACATGGTGGTGGCAACATCATGCTGTGGGGATGCTTTTCTTCAGCAGGGACAGGGAAGCTGGTCAGAGTTGATGGGAAGATGGATGGTGCTAAATACAGGGCAATCCTGGAAAAATACCCATTGGAGGCTGCAAAAGACTTGAGACTGGGAAGGAGATTCATCTTCCAGCAAGACAATGGGCCTCATTCACGAACCGTTCTTAAGAACAAATTTGTTCTTAAGTCCTACTTACGAAGTTTTTACGAAGATTGTGGCATTCATGAATGTTTTCTTATCTTGCCTTTGTTCTTAGGTAAGAACAAATCCTACGAACACTCAGGAGTACTCTTACGCACATTTCAGTGCCGACATGTTGGCATGGTTGTGTTGTCTTCTTTTGTGCAGTTCATTAAAATACGATACTACAGTGATATTTCTGTCATATTTATTTATTAATTTATTCATTCTATTTCTTGGTTAATTTACAGAGCATTTGTTATTTTAAAACGCACAACATCGCCATGAAGCGTGGTGTGCCTCTCCCCCCTGAGCCACCACACCGTGAAGATGTGCGTCCTGACGCATTGATGGGACCAGACTGCAGGCGCGCTATTCAAGTTCGGGAGCAATTAATTGCCCGTTTGTAAATAAAGTCACATTAATTACAGCTTGAATCCACCAGTCTGATTCACTTAAAAAATGAGGACGGACCAGTTTCTGTGCACATCTTTATTTCTTTAAATTTTCATTCATTTCTTTTAGTGTGTTGGATATGGTTGTTAGCGTTGAGGCAATTTTATCTAGAGTGTCCGCTATCCTTTTGTTGATTGTTCAACACCGCTTCTGTGATCAGGCGTGGAGAGGCACGGGACCGAGTACGGGTGGAGGTATTGCTGCAGGATGGTTCTAGTTCTGTCGTTATTTGGCTCTGCGGGACTTCATCTGTGAATAAATAATAAATCCAGCCATTGTAGCGACACTCAGTCCAATACTATAATAAGACGTATTTTGATCTTACACACACTATGACAAACTCCTGCCTTTAGGACACACGTTTAAAATAACTTTCTTTCAGAAAATAAATAAATTACCTCCCGATTCCTCTGGAGTACCAGCAGCACAGGGAGGGGATGAAAGCGTTGCCTCGGGGCCAAGGTCTGTATCTAGCCTCTCAGTCGATGGTACTCCTAAAAAGTAAGTGGGGGAAATTAAACTATCAATTAAATAAATGAATTTAAGAAAAGTGATTTAGAGTTTTCCCATATAGTCTAGCTACCTGAGGGTGCAGTCTCCCCGATGATGGCCCCGATGCGCTGGTCCATCTCAGACAGGTTTTGGGTCTCTGATGTTCCTCCTCCAGTCTGCTGCATCTCCCGTCGAAATTTTGCTATATTTTTCTTGGTTTCGGATTTTAGGTCAAACCATTTATTTTTTTAACTTCCTCTATTGTCCGTCCTTCTCCAGATACTGCTTCTACTGCGTGTGTGACTGCCTCCCATGCTTCCTTTTTGTTTGTGTTGGTGTAACCTGTACTGAGACTACTGAATATAATTTTTTTCCTGCGGGTTATTTCCTGCAGCAGTACCTCCACCTCTGAATTACTAAAGTTTTTTTTTTCGCTTTGCCTGCTGCGCTCCAATTGACTTACATTTTGCTTTAGGCATTTTTATTGTAGTTTCCTCTGTTCGACATCTGTGTCAACTCACGGCCCTGCAGTCCCTTTTATGGGCATTGATGGGCGGTTACATATGCTAATCCTATGTTAATTAGACTCACCTGGCACGCGCTCTCAACTTACGAGGAAATGGCATTCATCAATTTAAGAACACAGCTGCGAACAATTCTGCGGCTTAAGAACACGTTGATGAATGCGACGTAGAGTTTTCTTAAGAATCTTCTTACGAACAGCTTAAGAGAGAATCTAAGAAGATTCTTAAGAAGATATTGGTGAATGAGGCCCAATGACCCTAAAGATAAAGCCAGAGCTACAATTGAATGGTTTAGATCAAAGAATATTCATGTGTTAGAATGGCCCAGTCAAAGTCCAGACTGAAACCCCATTGAGCATCTGTGGCAGGATTTGAAAATTGCTGTTCACAAACGCTCTCCATTAGAGCCCGACCGATATAGGATTTTGAAGGCCGATACCGATACAAATATTTGTTGGTTTTAAAAACCGATATTCCGATATATCGGCCGATATTTTTTTTTTCAGAAACGCGCAACAAAACATTAACTGATTTCCCTAACATTAGTTATTTGTAGTTATTTATGAGTTTTAACTAAAATAATATGATAATGCATCCCTTTACCTGCACTTTTTTAAATTCTTCCCATCAAGCTACATCAAACCATTTTCAATCATCAGTTGTTGCCTGCCTTCTAAAACCTACTATTTAGCGATCTAAATACATTATGTGACTCGTTAATGCTGCGGCTGAACGACAGTCTGCAACGCACACTTGGCATCATTGGATTTCACACACGTGTAAAAGAAAAGCTAACTTTTATGCACAAGCTACGTTTGATACTTTTTCTCTATGTCTAAATGTTCACTCCTCGCAAGTCTAACTTACATTTTACAATGCAAGGACTGTAACTAGAGATATGCTAGTTATAAATACAGTAATCATTACAGTACTTTATTTAGGCAGAATAAGTTCGTTGTGGTTTCCAAGCTCATTAACGTTAACGTTAGCGGTCTTCCACTGATAGTGGCATTAGCTAGCTTTGTGGTTAGCTAGTCTATGATGAGCCATAATTTAGCAATGGATAACGTCATACTGTGATTGTAAAACATACATTTTCAATATAACAGGCCAAGGAGAGATGATACGTCTCATTGCTATAACTGTCACGCTATTAAAGAAATACTTCAGTCACATTGTCAAAAGTTAAAAGGACAGTCAGTCAACTACACTGTAACAACGTAACGTAATTAGCTACTAGCTAATTCCGCTTCACTCTCGGCTTATTTAACAGCAGCAAAACTGGACATGATAGTCACGAATTTTGTCATGCTTATTTGAGTTAAGAGAACTGATGGGGATGTTCTTTTAATTGTTATTCAAGCAATGTATGTCTCGTGACCAGCTCACCATGAACACACTTCACCGATGATCTTACTCGCGGATAACTGGTTCTCTCTGCCCGACTCTGGCTGGATCAGCAGGTTGCAGGATGTGTGGCGCTTGCCAACAGGGACGGTGTAGAGTGCCCTCTGGTGGACAAACTAAACTATACAACGCCAACACTCATGACATGATTGACGGGTGTTTCGTTTTTATTTTATTTTTGAAATATTCATTTATCGGTCATTATAAATGCCGATACCGATTGTTTTGAAAATGCCTAATATCGGCCGATAATATCGGCCGGCCGATATATCGGTCGGGCTCTACTCTCCATCCAATCTGGCTGAGCTTGAGCTATTTTGCAAAGAAGAATGGGCAAAATTTTCAGGGTCCAGGTGTGCAAAGCTGGTAGAGACATACCCCAGAAGACTTGCAGCTGTAATTGCAGCGAAAGGTGGCTCTACAAAGTATTGATGCAGGGGGGGCTGAATACAAATGCACACCACACTTTTCAGATTTTTATTTGCTTAAAATTTTGATTTGATTTTGTATAATTTCCGTTCCACTTCACAATTATATGCTACTTTGTGTTGATCGATCACATAAAATCGCAGTAAAAAAACATTTAAGTTTGTGTTTGTAAGGTGGCAAAATGTGAAAAAGTTCAAGGGGTATGAATACTTTTTCAAGGCACTGTGTGTCAGCGACTTTGAAGAGAAAACAGTTATCTAACAGGGCTTGGCTTGGAGTGCGATTTTTTTAGAGGCGGGCGAGGGTGAACTGAAGTGTGTTTGTATTGTGTTAGTATATTAATCTAGTAAAGGACAAATTCCTTTAAACCAAATAAATTGTTTTATTTATGACTTTCAGGACAAAAAAGACAACTAGAAAAAAGACATTTGACCAAAAGGGACCCCTTGACCAGCACTGGTCATTGGCTGCTGTGTTTCTAGGAGGTTCAACCTGAACATGCAGACAGTATACGTGTGTGTGTACATTTACATGGCAGTTAAAAACAGAAACTCAATTAATTTAAGCCTTCTTAAATAGTCCCATCTAACCATAACCGTCCAAAGCAATGTCCCAACATACATGCTGAGCTGTGCCCTTAAAACACATAAGACATACAAAAATAAAATGTAATACTCAAACCATCACTAAAGTAAAATCCTCATCTCAACCAGTTTTATGTTTTGTCGCTAAAGGAACGATAAATACAACTCACTCTTAGGATGTGTTCACACATGATTCAGTTTAAAAGGAACTCTGGTACAACTGTAAGTGTAAATGCTGCCATCCGAAAGTTGAGCTAATGTGTTGGTCTGGACCAAATGTACCATTTTGTGTTTTGGTCAGGACCAAGAGAACCCTTAGACATATCATTGATCCCCTAAGAAATAGGAGCACATTTGACCCATATGACCAAATCCTGCATTAAAAATCAAATATTACATTTATTGTTTCTATTATTATTCTTCATTCAGTTTTTCACTTTCTTCCACATTTCTCTGGATTGGTGCCATGTAATGTGTGTTGCTCTTCAAATCAGCATCACTTGTACTTTTCAGCAGCCTCTTCTCAGATATCCACTTAGCCAGCTGTGATACTAGTATAATAGTTGCGGTGGTGAGGAGCATAATTGTAGTGCGAAAAGGGAACAAGCGGTGTTTGGAACCATCCTCCTTCATCTCATCCCACGGCAGGGGAAGAACATCAGGGAGGCCCATTTCAGGTTCCCCAACCAGAACTCTCAACAGAATCGCGAACACAAAGCCAGCACAGGCCCCGTACACGTTCACCAACTGGGGCAAGAAAAAGATGCACATCACCTGGGGAGTCAGCATTGAATACACAACATCTCCACTGACCATGAGGAACAGGTGAACGGAAGATGATATCATGGCCAGGCCTGCTCCTGTCACTCCACACAGGACGACTGACACCTTAACCACCACAAGAATAGTTTTTTCTGATGCCTGGAATAGAAGAAATCCTTTTATGAGCAATCAGGTTTGTTAAACCAAAGTGGATCATTCTTGAGACATATTCATTTGCTGCTTGCTTGTGTGCTGCAGACCAAAACCAAAGTGTTACTCACCTGTTTCCAAATGATATTCTTGAAGATATTTCGGGCCAGTTGGGAGGCAGCAGACAGGAGTGCAGAGTCGACTGAAGACATCACAGCTGCAGCGAGTGTTCCAATACCGATCAGTGAGACGAAGAATGGGCAAAGACACTGAAGGGCAATTGGCAAGATCATACCAGCTTTTCCCTGTTCGTACGGGCTGGGTGAACCAAAGGTGGTCTCGTTCCAATCTGACAGACATAAAGGAAATGGAATTACAATAAACAGTATCCTAACATGTTCACTTTTTGTTTCAGGTCCTTCCACAACATTTCTATTGGATTAACACCTGAGTCCCAAAATCATCACACCTCACAGATAGGTAATATTGGGTAATTTTCCTGAATAAACAAATACCAAAACATATTATTTCTATTTTATTTGTGTGGTTGGGTTCTCTGTGTCTACTGAAAGGACTTATGTGAGTTGTTTTTATGCCGAAATTCTGAGGGGGACAGAGAGTTTTAAGTGGCTCTGTACACTTTGTTTTTAAACTGTTAAACTTGGCTCAGATATTTTGGGTAGCCTTTTACAAACTTCTTACAATAAGTTGCAGCAATGTTGGACTATCGCCTCTGAAAACAGAACTCGTGTAAAAGAGTCTGTTTAAAGGGACAGTCAACAGAGTGTCTGTGAACAATAAAAGTAGATGCCCTAACCAACCCACCAAAACTATAGTTTGATAACATGAAATCTGGGGAGTGGTTAATGATTTCAGCTTAAGTTTATGTGTTTGTGTGATAACTGCTCCTTCTAGTCATAATTATTGGAATAAAAACCTGTTTCATGACTGACTAAGACAGTAAGTACAACAATGTTTAGATAGTTAGGACTAGGTACTGGTAGATGCTGCCACTGCTCCAATGATGAGTGATGGGATGCCGAGGATTGGACATAATATTGCTCCAGCATAACAAGTGATCTTAGCTTGAGCATCAGTGGCTGTGGACAAGACCCTCTGGTAGAACGCTTGGTAGCACAGCCCTCCAATGACCTTGGAGAGGATTAAAAGCAGAGACAATGATTGTGTTTTAAGGAGTGCAATATGTTCAGGAAATGGTTTCCCATGAAATGCAAATTTTCTTTCTTAAGAATGATGTATTTTCTACTGACGAGTAGAGTGTTGTGGAGTTGCCTATGTAAGATACAGTGCATCCGGAAAGTATTTACAGCGATTCACTTTTTCCACATTTTGTTATGTTACAGCCTTATTTCAAAATGCATTAAATTATTCATGACCTTTGCTCAATATTTTTTTGATGCACCTTTGGCAGCAATTACAGCCTCAAGTCTTTTTGAATATGATGCCTCAAGCTTGGCACAACTATCTTTGGGCAGTTTTGCCCATTCTTCTTTGCAGCACCTCTCAAGCTCCTTCAGGTTGGATGGGAAGCGTCGGTGCACAGCCATTTTCAGATCTCTCCAGAGATGTTCAATCGCATTCAAGTCTGGGCTCTGGCTGGGCCACTCAAGGACATTCACAGAGTTGTCCTGAAGCCACTCCTTTGATATCTTGGCTGTGTGCTTAGGGTCGCTGTCCTGCTGAAAGATGAACCTTCACCCTAGTCTGAGGTCAAGGTCACAAGCTCACAGTGCTCTGGAGCAGGTTTTCATCCAGAATGTCTCTACATTACAGCATGATGCTTCCACCACCATGCTTAACTGTAGGGGTGATATTGGCCTGGTGATGAGCGGTGCCTGGTTTTCTCCAAACATGACATCTGGTATTCATGCCAAAGAGTTCATGGTCCGAGAGGTGCCTTTTGACATACTCCAGACGAGCTGCCATGTCCCTTTTACCGAGGAGTGGCTTCCGTCTGGCCACTCTACCATACAGGCCTGATTGCTGGATTGCTGCAGAGATGGTTGTCCTTCTGGAAGATTTTCCTCTCTCCACAGAGGGATGCTGGAGCTCTGACAGAGTGACCATCGGGTTCTTGGTCACTTCCCTGACTAAGGGCCCATCTCCCCCAATCACTCAGTTTAGACAGTTGGTCACCTCTCGGAACCCAGATTTGTACCTCAAAAGACCTCCGAGACTGACAGTTCCTTTGACTCCATGCTTGGCTTGTGCCACAGGTGTGTGCCTTTCCGAATCACGTCCAATCAACTGAATCTACTCCACTTAAGCTGTAGAAACATCACAAGGATGGTCAGTGGAAACAGGATGCATATGCAGGATGCATATATATCCATATAGTGGGAGTGACTGGGGCACCGAAATGCAGCCTCTAAATAATGCATTGTCTGCCGCGAAACTCGTACATTTCAACTGTGCACCGCACACCACACACGGCTTGTTTACCTGTAATTTGCTACTGCTAGTTTTATTCAATATGGCTGAATATTTTTCCGATTCTGAGGTTGTGGACGATGACATTGTTTATGATGGATGTCCTTAACGTTTTGAGCCAAAGTATACGGATGAGTAGCTCATTGAAAGGAGGATGCGGAGGCAGAGAGAGGAACAGAGAACAACAAACCGCTGCACGTCCGCGAATAGATAACAGGTAACTCTGGACTCATCTGGGAATTGCACTAGCGTATCATAACCAAATATTGGTGAAATGAACGAGTTTTGTGGCAGATAATGTGTTATTTAGAGGCTGCGTTTCGGTGCCCCAGTCACTCCCACTATATAAATATACGCAGATCTAAATATCTCCCGAATGACTACAAATGACACCAAAGTTATATGGGTGAGTAAACGATCATATTTTATGCCAGCAATAAGGTCCATGTTGTAAAAAACGGTAGTTCCCCTTTAATCCATTATGGGATAAGGCTGTAACATAACAAAATGTGGAAAAAGTGAAGCACTGTGAATACTTTGCGGATGCACTGTGATGTGATGGGGGCCATTGATGGCCCTTACCAATAGCAGTAACTCGTCTACCCAGCGTCCTGCATCTTTTAGTTCCAGTCTGCCGATCCATGGCTCCTGGTGCAGCTTGGTTACTGCAGCAACGGTGAAGTTAGCAGAGTAGGGGCTTGTCAGGATAAAAGACACGCAGAGCCACTGAAATAAAGAGGAAACTACTAAACAGTGCTGCGTAAAACATCGTAGTAATTCAAAATTTCACTGGAAGGGATCAACAAAGTCTTTTAAATTCATTTTGATTTTACTTTTACCAAATTGCATTTAATTCTATCTAATAGTTTAAGACTTTAGGGTATGAACACACCAAACCAACATCAAAGGACTAGAATCAACAACCACCAGCAAATCACTTGGTGTGTCGTGGCCGCTACACCTACACACTATATGAAATGTCAAGAAGTAATCAAAATCAATACTGAATGACCATGGCACACTATCCAACAGAACAGACCAAACATACATATACCATATATACCAAAAATATGTGATGGTTCTGTCATCCAAGTCATGTATATCCAAAAGTCGATGCTAAAACAAAGGTAACTACATTTTTTGTGTTCTCTTATGAAGCAAAAGAGCTTCACACTAAAAATGTGAGAAAGCTTTATAAAAAATCTCCCTACTAAGCCAAGCATGATGAAGCATAGTTGGATGACATCAGTATAGGCCACAGAGTATAATCCTCCCATTAATGTGTAAACAATTGCCACAGCTGCAGAGATAGCCACAGCCAGTGCGGAGGAGATATCCATGACCACGCTTACTGTCCCACCTGTAAGACATACATTAATAAGTTTCACAAAGCTGCTATGGTGTTACTTTCACTGTAATTATAAAATGGTTGTTTTAGTTCCCTGCTGGCTAACACATAGATAATAAGAGTAGCTCAACCAGCAATGTTAAAATACCGGTGTCATTGTATTCAGGTAATGACAAACTTACCCAACGCAGAAAAAACGCATGTTATCCACAAGATGTCTCCAAGGAGAGCAGGAATGAAGAGAATAGCTCCGACAGCGTTGCCATATTTCTCTTGAAATGGGTCAATGAGGGTGACATATTTCTTTGACCGAATAGGTTTGACAAAGAACAGTCCACCTGCAGTCAGACAAAAGAAAACAGTACACCCCACCAACCAAACATTACTAACAAACATAGCAAACTGTTCATATACTGTATTTCATTAGATTAGAAATTGACCAGAATAGTGATAAATACATTATAACCACAAAGACACAAATCTCCCATGAATAATATTGATAAAATAAATAGAACCTAGCATTTGATATTTTATTGAATTTACTGGTTGTAACGGAAAGTTTTCACACAATCAACACACATAGTTTAGAATCAGCTTGGACCTATAAGTCTATTGAGGTATATGCCATATGTTCTGCAGTGTTCTTTCAGGGCCTGCGTCTGGGAGCCAGACAAATAGCTGGTCAGTATTTGATTGGCAACGGATTCTCGCACATAGCTGTGCTGTGACAGACGTGTCAGCAGGGCATTCTTTTTGATATCTGCTGTAGAATTAAAGCAAAATGAGAAGCTTTGTCTGACTGGCTGCAAAGATCAGGGACAGAAAACTACAGGCAGGGAGAGAAGCTTTAACCTCTTTTCCATCTCAGGGACTTAAACTAGATCTTGATCTGGGCTCAGCTACACCCAGAAGACTGGCACAGTGAGCGAGACTACCTGTCCCACCCGCACTCAGGAAAGGGCTGAAGGACTGTATTGAAACTCAGATGACATCACGGCTCCACTAACATACAACCATGAGGATGGAGCATCAGTTTCAGCTGCTGAAAAGCTGGAGCTTTTCTTAAAAGAACACAGAGATGCTCAAGAGTCAGAGATGGATATAGTGGGCCAGAGAGGAAGATTTCTTGAAACTTGAATGCAGATAATGGCCTGTACAGATATGCCTGTGAAGGTTCTCAGTCAACCAGGTCATGGTAAGTCCAAAAACATTTAAGAAAGACAAATGGACTTTTAAATAGGTTTAAATAGGAACATCTGTGGGTTTCTGTTGACGACCAGGAACTGGCACGACTAGTCTCCATTAATGACTAGAGACTTTCCTGTTGTTGAGTGGGGACTGTTTGTCCCTGTCTTCCTTCCCTATGATTGTTGCTCTAACAACCCATTATCAGCCAGAGGCTCCAGTCTCAAGGTGTGAATGGGGTTGAAACTTCTTGGGGACAGAAGTTAGGACTGTATTGTAAATTGATGGCAGATTATACCTCAGTCCACCTCCTCTGTTTAGAGAAGGTTTTTCCAATTTAACATATATGACTTCCTTTACGCCTCTTTCAAACCTTCTCTGGCTAAGATTTGGACGTTGTTGTCTTCAAAGTGAGTGTCTTTTGTCCTTCAGGTGTAGGTGGAATACGGTGTTTCCTCAAAATTCAGCAGTTTTTCCAATATGCCAGCCATGTGGAGGGTGACAATGTCCTCCTTTTATTGTTCTCCTCCCTGTCCTTTCTGGGATATCTTTTTGAGCCTTTGACAAAGACCCAGTTGGGATACCTACACCTCTCATAAGTGAATTCACATTACATGAAAAGTGTTGGAGCAACAGACACATGGCTGCATTGAAATGTCATGATTAAATTAAGGGGTCTTCAAAAGCAACAGTTGTCCCCCTACTGTCCCTTAAATCGTATTTGGAGAGAGGCGTTGTGTGAATTAGGCATTTTATTGTTATATACAAGCTATCATTGTTACAAGAACTGAAGACATTTTCTGTCATTTAAACATATGGGGATTTGTTGAACGTCTACCAATGGAAATTTCCAGATGCGGCTCTCACTTCTATTAACAATGCCATGGTACACAAAGCAAAAGTGCACAATACACAAATGTTGGTACCATGTCGGTGCCAGACCTACCTGGAGGAGCCATTTTCACTATCCACCTGAGTGGCGCTGTGGGGGGTAGTGGAAGGATATTTAAGGTGCCCACTAATTGATTCAGGTGTGGCACAGGAAGTCTTTTGTTTTTGACCGCAGGCTGGCGGGAGATGTTGAGTTCTTTGTTTGACCGCTTTATGCTTTTGTTTTGCAAGTTATTAAATGGATTGACATATCCGAACTATTTTTTGCCTACAAGAGTATTATTGAGTGTGACTTAGTGGAAGTCACAGAAACAAAGAAGATCCTAACAGCCACGAGTGCATAACAAAGCAAAGTTGTGTCACCACTACCCTTAATGCGTTTCCTTGGGAGCTGACTTTGATTATGAGAACAAGTGGTCCAGAGAAAGTCATAAGAAAGATTTGGCTTGAACGGTCACATTGGAATGGCACCAATTGTGTTGTCTCTGTGAACCTGAGCAAAGCACTCTCAGACACTCATTATCGCTTTACGAATGCACATCCACAATTTTCACTGGTTAAGCCAAAACATAATGGGCAGACTTGGAACCTTGGGTCAGAGCATGTAATGAGGTTGAAAATTTTCGTACAATCAATACACACATGGTTTAGAAACTGCTTTAAAGTATATGTCTGTATACCTCACCTGTACATGTACAGGTATATGTTCTGTAGTATTCTGGAGTTCTTTCAGGGCCCATGTCTGGGAGACACACAGATAGCCAAGTGAAAAATGTGACCTCCAGTACACTGTTAACCCAAAAGTTCATTCTATGGTATTCTAACAGTTTGAGTAATGCAATAAAACTAATTTTCAAAAGTGGCATTTACTCCAACAGTATGCGTATATGAAGAGTGTATGAGACAGTCATTGGGTGTACTCATTTTTGTAAGTTTAACAAACTCAAGTTTTACCTCAGGCCACAGTGCTGCTCTGTTGTGATTGGCTCAAAACTCAAGACAAGCCTGTGCTTATCCAGTGGTGGTTACAGAAAAAGTTGCGCCATTTTTGCACTTTGCATGCTAGCAAGTTTGGGTACCAGAAACTGCTGGAACATATCTAGTTTGAAACGTGTACATTTGAATGTGTGTAAATTCGAGGTGGACAACTGCAGCATTGTCATTTTTGAGTAGCTCTCTCTACTTGTGAGCTTTCTACATACAGTTTTGCAACAGTAGTGTAAAATTCCAATAATTAGCCTCATTTGCCCATTTGCCCTACTCTTTTACCCATATTAAAATGCCTTGGAAATGCAAGTACTGCCCTGCCATCTGTGAGAAGAGAGCACAGCTTTTTAATCATTATAGGCTAAAACATGGGACTTATGAAAGAAGTGAGCCCTTTCCTTGCTTGCATCAGGAATGCATGTGTACATTCAAGTCTCTCAATGTACTCCATAGCCATTTATCCCGCTTTCACACCAGACGTGTGGATCAGCTGCAAACTGTCGGCTCTCAAATGAAGTTTCGCTGTTGGTCATGTGAATTTCTTGAACCCTGCACTGAAACTGAATACTTTGCTCATCTGCAGAGCTCTCAAAACAACAAGCAACACTGAGCTTATTTCATATTTTTCAGTTCTTGATGGTTTGTGTCCAAGCTTGATGGAAATCTTCAAGAGTAAGACAACGGTGGGTAGATATTTTTGTTTTTTCTTGTAATGATATTGATGGTTAGTTCATACATTTTACAAAAACGAATTCTCCCACCTTACCTTTGTGGTACTTCCCTATATGAACAAATAAACTGATATAAGATATATTTCTTTGTTCAACATTTAAGTGTGTGCAGAGGACTGAGCCGACAGCCATTGGATGTCTGGATTGTTACGCAAATACATTGCACTCAGTGGAGCAAATATTATTTTGTATGTGATACTTCTTGTGCTGGATGTGTCTAGTGTTGTTCGTTTTACTGAAATAATTCTACAGAGGACACGTGCAAAAACTGTGCTGTGATTGTATTTGGAAAGAAATCGTTTCATAATTCAATACACGTTTTCTGTTTGCTGCATCACAGAAAGGTACTGTAAGGTAATATCTGCAGCAAAAAGAATATGCTGCTGTAATTGTTGGGAAAGACCCATTTTGATAATTTTATGAAAACAAGGTCTTACTGTTATTTTGGATTTGCATCTGGTATTTCACACAGCATCATTGTTAAAACATATGTGTTGCTTTGTTGTGTGTCCAAATGAATTAAATAAAATGAACTGCATTGTGTGGTCATTAATAAATTAAAATTGGAATTTTCTTATCCCAAATATAATATTATTTATAATAAAACAATAATTTTAAGTGTATTTTACTTATGATATTATGTTCTGACTGTACTACTTTTTAGTAGACTCCACAGTTTTTTTCTATGGTTATTATCTAAACCATTTAAGTGTATATAACTTAAAAATTCTGACTACGGCATTCGTTGCATTTGACCTCACTCACCTACAATCAGGTTCAAGGAGAAGGCGAGAGGTCCAATGGCCCAGACCAGTCCCTTTGTTGGATCATAGATGGCTTCAGCAGTACCCAAAATATAAGCTCCACCAACCCACGTGGCTGCAAAACAAGAGTGGACATACAGTCAATGAGAAAGTCAACAAAGTCAGCTTCACCAGTGTGTACATTTCTATAATTAAATTTCAAAAACATTCACAGATTTCAAAGTTGAGCCCCTACATGGGTTACTATTATGACCATCTGAGCCCCCATCAATGACACTGTAGCTATCATCATTTTCATTACCTGTCAGAGTAAATATGCTGACCCAGATGTTCAAGTTCCGTCCTCCAACCATTGCCACTTCACTACGGCTCCCAGGGCTTTTCTTCTCCTCATGCTTGGACTTCTTGGATGCCCAGATGCCCGTTCCCAGTATGATTACGTAAAACACTCCTATGGACAGTAGTCCTACCCAGTTGACTGCCATCCTCAGTGTCTGCGGGAATGGGAAATGCACATACAAGTTTTTGCAGAGGTTTTGCAGCTAAGGAAAACAATGTGGCACATCACCAGTTTAACATGTTTTCCTCGTTTTTTGGCGCGAGACTGTGTTCTTCTGATCTTGATTTGAGGCTACCTCCTGCTTGCCTGTGCCTGTTAGTTTCGAACCCCCTGGAAATAAAAAGCATTCTCTACCCAGCTCAATGCCCTTTGAAGAGCTGTTGAATTCCAAAACTCAGCTTGTTGTGTTCTGGGTTCAGTCTTTGCCCCAACACATTTGATCTGTTTCTTAAATTAAGAATTTCGTGATGGTGATTCGAATCCTTTTTTCTGTTGTTTCTAGAGTGTGAGATTATTTCAGTTTGATAACTAAGACCAGTGACCGCTGGACAACGGGAGCCTGTGTGTGTCCATTGAAGAAAGTTATCTGGGAAGGTTCTCAGTCATCCACAGAGGCGATTCTAGAGTCTGTGGGGGCCCCAAGCAAAAATTCCTAGAGGGCCCTACCAACCAGTGTTCATCACCATTATGTTAGGCTATAAATAATCTGACACCAACGAAAAATGAATTCCAAATGTTCTAAACGTGAACAACCTTGTTATTTTGGAAAATATAAAATAATAAAAGTAAAGAATAAATAAATAAAAATAATAATAAAATAATTGTATAATAAAATACAGTAAATTGCTTTAAAAAAAACCAATATAAACTTTGTACAAAATTTAAAGTAGCCTAAATCATTATCTGCTTCACTTACCACTGTCTTTCTTTCTTTTTGCTTCTTCTTCTTTTTTTTTTTCTTCTTCTTTTCACTAGATGGATATCTCCTCTTCATTTTCCTGCAGCTAATTTTCCAATTTAGGTTACTGAATGATACAACGTCACCCATTCGCTACGTTCATTTTCGAAACGGGGAAGTTATCCACCTGGGCTGGATTTTGACTGAGCAAAGCTAATGTCAATCAACATTCCATCCAATCAGAATTTTGATATGCACTCGTGTTAAGTAGGCTAGGCCCTTTCTACGTTGGCACTTGATACGTATTCGCCTGTTGCTATTTATCTACCGGGTGTAGCTGGCCATCCGAGAATCGATGTGTTCATTAAAAGATGTTTGTGACAATCCTATTCATATCGATTACATAAGTATGTATAATGACACTTCACTACGATGAGACAACCTCTCTTATAATCACTAGAACTGTGTGTGTGCACTTCAGCCGTCTTGACCAGTGAACGTTAGCAACTATCTTCTAGCTTTGTTGCTAAATTAAGCAAAACATGGTAAGAATATCGCGCATGTCTGTCGTTTTAAAAAAAATATAGGCTATATGTGTGGATTCTTTGAACTCGTTTAAACACAGTCAGATAGCATACATGTACAGATATATTGTTTGTACAACAGGACAGGAGCACGCAAAATCACGTAATCCATCATTCAATCCCTATGGACGAAATTCTCGTTCGTCCCACCGGCAATCGGGGGCCCCCTAGCGGCACGGGGCTCCAAGCAGTTGCCTGCCTTGCCTGTTGACAAGGTGCGCCTCTGGTCATCCAGGTATATGCAAAAACGTTAAGAGAAAGGTTTTTTTGTTGTTTTTTTCCAGTCATCACAAATCAGTTGTCCAATGAATTTCCGGTTTGGTTTGACGGTTATTCTGAACCAGTTTTCTAAATGTGGAAAGACTGTCATCAACCTGCCAACAAAGTCCTATTAAAAGCAAACTTGGCAGTCACTTGAAGTCATTGTAATGAAGTGAAAATTAAAGTAACCTGTTGCGTGTTGTACTGTCTGCAACGTGTTAGCTAATACTAACAGTAATACTGGTGAAATACAGTTCGGTGCAGCATTAAACTGCACTTTGCGTTTAATGTTTCTCAGTGGGTAAAATTACAGTATGGATTTATGTAGACCAGTGGTTCTCAACCTTTTTTCAGTGATGTACCCCCTGTGAAATATTCTTTCAGCAAAGTACCCCCTAACCAGCACAAAGCATTTTCAGTGTCAAAAAGTCAGGTGGCTTACCGACGTGACATCCATGTTTTGTATTAAGATGACGCTGCAGATGTGCTGGCTTCATGCAACTGTTAGCTAATTTCTCCCCACAGAAAAAACACAGTGCACTGGGTGGGTTGCAACTTGTGGACGTAAATCCAAATAAAACATACTCTTCAAGATACAGCCGGAATTTTGCCGGCTGTGGTTTGGCCTTCTTTGCCACTTGTCCCTCCGTGTTTTCAAAAGAATTGCCGCTACGCTTCAACCACGACTCCATCGTTTGAGTTTTGACAGTGATTGACAGGTGATGGCAGGTACGTGACAGGTTGGGTCGAACCATCCTGGTATGGGGGGGACTCTGGGTTTTTAGGATAATGAAATTGAATAGCCTACTGAAATATAAAATTCATTTTATGAACTTATATTTTCCTGAAATATTTATTAAATAATTATTTTTAAAGGATTTTTGCATGGATGCTACTATATATGTATATTTTAAAATCTCAAGTACCCCCTGGAGTGCCTTCACGTACCCCCAGGGGTACGCGTACCCCCATTTGAGAACCACTGATGTAGACTACGTTTCTATGAGTGTTAACATTATGACTAGGGCTGCTTTTATGCCTAATATTTTATTCTGATTCAGGGAGTAATTGTCTTGTTTTCTGGAGAAACTATTGGGAGCGTCCATGTTTTAGTAACAGTCCTCAAAGTCAATTATCACTACAGTTATTTCCATGACGTTGTTAAAGTAATACATTTGACTATGCGGAAACACCTGACATGTAGTGACACGATCATTAAACATTCCATACACATCAAACATTGTCATCCCCCGCAGACTGTTAAAAAAACAAACAAAAAAAAAACGGGTGTGCCGTGGGAAATTATCCAATTTCACCTAATTGGTCTATAAAAATTTTTATTTTTTTTAAAACGAATTAATTATTATCTGCAAATAATATGCACTGTCAAGTGTCTGTCATATATATATGTGTAAGACTTTTTTCTTTGTGTTTATTAGATTCCTGTTCAAGACACTTTGACAAGAATGACTTTATATTGTTAAAATAGGCTACAGGGTTTCAATTTTTTAACATTTTCGGTTGGTGGTGTGCCTTGTGACTTTTTTCAATGAAAAAAACACTGATTTAGGCACCCATTTTATATTCCGTCTTTAGATCAAATAGAAAAATGGGTTTTCTGAAACCTGAAATTAAAGTGCAATAAACACGGACGTTCAGAAGCAGTGCAACTTGTAAGCAAGCAACATGATGATGTGAAACCATGAACAAACTGTGCTGTTTAAATATGTGCCAATAAAAAGGCAAATTTATTTAGCTTCATATTAAGCTTACTTACCGTGATGGGAGCTGTATGAATAGCAGGGTGATGCGCCTCCAAATGCTGTATTCTTCCGAGCTATTCTTTACCCTCAAAACTATACCAAAAAAAAAAGAAGGGAAGAAGAAGAAGTAGTAGTAGTAGGAGGAGGAGGAGGAGGAGGAAGACCAGTGTTGCCAGACATACGATTATCACATCAGCAGAAACTGATGCCTGCTCATACAGTTTAAAAAGTAAGTGAACATGAGTACGGACTCGGAGGACAGAAAGTACTAAAACAATAGAGTCCAGCAGCATAGACACGGACACCGGCAAGAAAACTGTTCGCTTTCTCCTGTTCTGCATGCAGAGAGTAGATCCGATGCTTTTATTTTGATGGAGTTAACAATAAATAAATCAGTTGTTTCCCACAAATGTCAGAGACTCCTTAGATTATTGCAGCCCCACGCTGTCAAAATACTACGAATTTAAAGCGAGAGGACAACATGTCTTCATTTCACACAGATTCAGGGCAAACGCCCCTTACCCAAACTAATACAGTTTAGTGGCGTTAAGAGAAAGGCGCACATATTTATCACCAGATATATAGTTTGAGCTCGTCTCGTCTTAGTCGCAGAGAGAGAGAGAGAGAAAAAAAAGTTCGTTGACGACCACCTGAGGGGCGTGGCCAAACGATCTATTTACTTTATCACTCAGCACCAACACATTCCAGTCATTAGCAGCAGCCCTAACTTTCACTGTTCTTGTTATTGTTCAGTAGGAGTTTACTAGCTGACGTTTCTCTCTCTGGTAAACTAATGGTGCAGGTTATCAATCAACCACTGTCCACAGTTTATATTAAGCTTTTGGTTTGTGCATATGTGTTGATGTTAAAGCCCAGGTTTAAGACTAATACTGCCTATCTACAGAGGACATTTACAGCTTTTGTAATGATAATAAATGTAAAGGGGTGGGGCTTTGGTACCTTTCTCTGTCTCATTAAGGAAAATGTCTTTCATCAGTTATATGAAATCTTAAAAATAAAAACTTATTTAATTTTTTCTCAGCATTCTAATTACCTTACAAAGATTGGGGAATTTAAAAAAATTGTGATTGGATAATATTTTTTTTCCTGGTAGTCAGGAGGTTAGCTTGCAAGGGGTTGCTTTTTTGACGGTTATTGACCTTAAGTTTTTTATACACATATGTTCCTACCTCATCTTCTCATTTAAATGCAGTTTCTTTTCTTTATTTTGTAAACTGCGCCTATTACATTCTTCTGTTCTTAGCCTTAAGCCTAGGAGCATAATAAGATACATTTACAATAAGTATATATATATACACACATATATATATTTCCAGTTATTTTTGGGAAAGTAACTTAAAAGTAATGCAGTAGTAGTGTAATGCCTTACAATTCAGAGAAAGTAATATTATAATGTAACAAATTACTTTGAAATGACAGTAACAAGTACTACATAATGTATTACGTTTTTGAAGTAACTTGACCAACACTGTTCATCAGGCAACAAAAACAAGTGACAATGTTCTTGTGTTGTAAAATACTGTCTTTAAAAAGAGATAATTGTTATGATAAAATAAACTTGGCTTGATATGATTTGAGAGGATTAAGAAGTCTTATTTTCAGTGTTTTCTGTTGATAACGAATTTACATGAATTACACCCCCCCACCACCACCACCTTTTTTTTAAGGTGAAAAAAATTGACCATCCCCCCTGAATTTTTTTTACAACTCGACTACTGAATATACTCAAATGTAATGTCTTACCAAAATTACTTATTCCAAAATATCCCTATACGACCATCTTCAGATTTATTCTCAAAAATTATTCTCAAAAATGTTTGTGGAATTTATTTGGAACAATAGGAGGACTACGTTTGTCTTTACTGTACTTACCATTTCATCATGGCCGTCTGAAATCTCCAAACTTATGTTGTATTATTGGTCTTCACAACTGAGGACTATGACATATTATTTTTCAACAACTGACCCTCCTCACACGCATGATCAAGATATGGGGTGATGCTAAAAAAATATTTAAAAGAATCACGAGCACTGTCACAATTTAGCCCAGTATGGGGAACTTACAACTTTACACCAGGCAGAGCAGATGCAGCATTTAAATGATGGTACAGTGCCGTGAAAAAGATTTTGTGACCATACAATCACAAACTTGAATGTATTTAATTAAGATTTTATATGATATTTATGTGATTTTATATGATCAACAAAAAGTAGCACATAATTGTGAAGTGGAACGAAAATGATATATGGTTTTCAAAATTTTAAACGAATATAAATCTGAAAAGTGTGGTGTGCATTTGTATTCAGCCCCTTGTACTCTGATACCCCTAAATACAATCCAGTGCAATCAATTGCCTTCAAAAGTCACCTAATTAGTAAATCGACTCCACCTGTGTGTAATTTACTCATAGTATAAATACACCTGTTCTGTGAAGGCCTCAGTGGTTTGTTAGAGAACACTAGTGAACAACAGCATCATGAAGAACAAGGAACTCACCAGACCGGTCAGGGATAAAGTTGTGGAGAAGTTTAAAGCAGGGTTAGGTTATAAAAAAATATCCCAAGCTTTGAACATCTCAAGGACCACTGTTCAATCCATTATCCAAAAATGGAAAAAGTATGGCATAACTGCAAACCTACCAAGACATGGCCGTCCACCTAAACTGACAGAGCGAGCGAGGAGAGCACTGGTCAGAGAAGCAGCCAAGAGGCCCATGGTCACTCTGGAGGAGCTGCAGAAATCCACAACTCAGGTGGGAGAATCTGTCCACAGGACAACTATAAGCCGTGCACTCCACAAATCTGGCCTTTATGGAAGAGTGGCAAGAAGAAAGCCATTGTTGAAAGAAAGGCATAAGAAGTCCTGTTTGCAGTTTGCCACAAGCCATGTAGAGGACACCACAAACATGTGGAAGAAGGTGCTTTGGTCAGATGAGACCAAAACTGAACTTTTTGGCCAAAATGCAAAGCGCTATGTTCATCACCCTGAACACACCATCCCCACTGTGAAACATGGTGGTGGCAACATCATGCTGTGGGGATGCTTTTCTTCAGCAGGGACAGGGAAGCTGGTCAGAGTTGATGGGAAGATGGATGGAGCTAAATACAGGGCAATCCTGGAAGGATACCCGTTGGAGGCTGCAAAAGACTTGAGACTGGGAAGGAGATTCATCTTCCAGCAAGACAATGACCCTAAAGATAAAGCCAGAGCTACAATGGAATGGTTTAGATCAAAGAATATTCATGTGTTAGAATGGCCCAGTCAAAGTCCAGACCAAAACCCCATTGAGCATCTGTGGCAGGATTTGAAAATTGCTGTTCACAAACTTCAAATCTCCATCCAATCTGGCTGAGCTTGAGCTATTTTGCAAAGAAGAATGGGCAAAATTTTCAGGGTCCAGGTGTGCAAAGCTGGTAGAGACATACCCCAGAAGACTTGCAGCTGTAATTGCAGCGAAAGGTGGCTCTACAAAGTATTGATGCAGGGGGGCTGAATACAAATGCACACCACACTTTTCAAATTTTTATTTGCTTAAAATTTTGATTTGATTTTGTATCATTTCCGTTCCACTTCACAATTATATGCTACTTTGTGTTGATCGATCACATAAAATCGCAGTAAAAAAAACATTTAAGTTTGTGGTTGTAAGGTGGCAAAATGTGAAAAAGTTCAAGGGGTATGAATACTTTTTCAAGGCACTGTGTGTCAGCGACTTTGAAGAGAAAACAGTTATCTAACAGGGCTTGGCTTGGAGTGTGATTTTTTTAGAGGCGGGCGAGGGTGAAGTGTGTTTGTAAAGTGTTGGTATATTAATGTAATAAAGGACAAATTCCTTTAAACCAAATAAATTGTTTTATTTATGACTTTCAGGACAAAAAAGACAACTAGAAAAAAGACATTTGACCAAAAGGGACCCCTTGACCAGCACTGGTCATTGGCTGCTGTGTTTCTAGGAGGTTCAACCTGAACATGCAAACAGCATACGTGTGTGTACATTTACATGGCAGTTAAAAACAGAAACTCAATTAATTTAAGCCTTCTTAAATAGTCCCATCTAACCATAAGCGTCCAAAGCAATGTCCCAACATACATGCTGAGCTGTGCCCTTAAAACACATAAGACATACAAAAATAAAATGTAATACTCAAACAATCACCAAAGTAAAATCCTCATCTCAACCACAGTTTTATATTTTGTCGCTAAAGGAACGATAAATACAACTCACTCTTAGGATTTGTTCACACTTAATTCAGTTCAAAAGGAACTCTGGTACAACTGCAAGTGTGAATGCTGCCATCTGAAACTTGAGCTAATCTGTTTGGTCTGGACCAAATGTACCACTTTGTGTTTTGGTCAGGACCAAGAGAACCCTTAGACATATCATTGATCCCCTAAGAAATAGGAGCACATTTGACCCGTATGACCAAATCCTGCATTAAAAATCAAACATTACATTTATTGTTTCTATTATTATTCTTCATTCAGTTTTTCACTTTCTTCCACATTTCTCTGGACTGGTGCCATGTAATGTGTGTTGCTCTTCAAATCAGCATCACTTGTACTTTTCAGCAGCCTCTTCTCAGATATCCACTTAGCCAGCTGTGATACTAGTATAATAGTTGCGGTGGTGAGGAGCATAATTGTAGTGCGAAAAGGGAACAAGCGGTATCTGAAACCATCCTCCTGCATCTCATCCCACGGCAGGGGTAGAACATCAGGGAGGCCTATTTGAGGTTCCCCAACCAGAACTCTCAACAGAATCGCGAGCACAAAGCCAGCACAGGCCCCGTACACGTTCACCAACTGGGGCAAGAAAAAGGTGCACATCACCTGGGGAGTCAGCATTGAATACAAAACATCTCCACTGACCATCCAGAACAGGTGAACGGATGACGATATCATGGCCAGGCCTGCTCCTATCACTCCACACAGGACGACTGACACCTTAACCACCACAAGAATATTTTTTTCTGATGCCTGAAATAGAAGAAATCCTTTTATGAGCAATCAGGTTTGTTAACCAAAGTGGATCATTCTTGAGACATATTCATTTGCTGCTTGCTTGTGTGCTGCAGACCAAAACCAAAGTGTTACTCACCTGTTTCCAAATGATATTCTTGAAGATATTTCGGCCCAGTTGGGAGGCAGCAGACAGGAGTGCAGAGTCGACTGAGGACATCACAGCTGCAGCGAGTGCTCCAATACCGATCAGTGAGACGAAGAAAGGGCAAAGATACTGAAGGGCAATTGGCAAGATCATACCAGCTTTTCCCTGTTCGTACGGGCTGGGTGAACCAAAGGTGGTCTCGTTCCAATCTGACAGACATAAAGGAAATGGGATTACAATAAACAGTATCATAACATGTTCACTTTTTGTTTCAGGTCCTTCCACAACATTTCTATTGGATTAACGCCTGAGTCCCATTACATTGATTGGAAATCATCACACCTCACAGATAGGTAATATTGGGTGAATAAACAAATACCAAAACATATTATTTCTATTTTATTTGTTTGGTTAGGTTCTCTGTGTCTACTGAAAGTATTTATGTGAGTTGTTTTTATGCCAAAATTCTGAGGGGGACAAAGACTTTTAAGCGGCTCTGTACACTTTGTTTTTAAACTGTTAAACTTGGTTCAGATATTTTGGGTAGCCTTTTACAAACTTCTTACAATAAGTTGCTGGAATGTTGGACTATCGCTTCTGAAAACAGAACTGGTGTAAAAGAGTCCGTTTAAAGGGACAGTCAACAGAGTGTCTGTGCACAATTGTTGAAAAAAATAAAAGTAGATGTCCTAACCAACTCACCAAAACTATAGTCTGATAACATGAAATCTGGGGAGTGGTTAATGATTTCAACTTAAGTTTATGTAAGTGTTTGTGTGACAACTGCTCCTTCTAGTCATAATTATTGGAAAAGAAAAGGGAATAAAAACTTGCTTCATGACTAAGACAGTAAGTACAACAATGTTTAGATAGTTAGGACTAGGTACTGGTAGATGCCGCCACTGCTCCAATGATGAGTGATGGGATGCCGAGGATTGGACATAATATTGCTCCAGCATAACAAGTGATCTTAGCTTGAGCATCAGTGGCTGTGGACAGGACCCTCTGGTAGAACGATTGGTAACACAGCCCTCCAATGCCCTTGGAGAGGATTAAAAGCAGAGACAATGATTGTGTTTTAAGGAATGCAATATGTTCAGGAAATGGTTTCCCATGAAGTGCAAATTTTCTTTCTTAAGAATGATGTATTTTCTACTGACAAGTAGAGTGTTGTGGAGTTGCCCATGTAAGATACAGTGCATCTGGAAAATATTTACAGCCCTTCACTTTTTCCACATTTTGTTATGTTACAGCCTTATTTCAAAAAGGATTAAATTCATTTTTCCCTCAAAATTCAACACACGACACCCCATAATGACAATTTTTGCAAATCTATTAAAAATAAAAAACTAAGAAACACATACACAAGTATTCACAGCCTTTGCTCAATACTTTGTTGATGCGGCTTTGGCAGCAATTACAGCCTCAAGTCTTTTTGAATATGATGCCACAAGCCTGGCACACCTATCTTTGGGCAGTTTTGCTCATTCCTCTTTGCAGCACCTCTCAAGTTCCTTCAGGTTTGATGGGAAGCGTCGCTGCACAGCCATTTTCAGATCTCTCCAGAGATGTTCAATCGGATTCAAGTCTGGGCTCTGGCTGGGCCGCTCAAGGACATTCACAGAGTTGTCCTGAAGCCACTCCTTTGATATCTTAATAATAATAATACATTTTATTTATGGGAGCCTTTCAGCACACTCAAGGTCACTGTACAAAATTGTTAAAATAAAACACAATTAAAATACACACAAACACATATATAGTTACATAAAAATGACAGTAGATGAAAGTGAGGCTATGGAATAGAGTAGGCCTGTCTGAATAAATAAGTTTTGAGCTGAGATTTGAAGGTGGTGACAGAGTCTGAATTTTTTAAGTGTTCTGGGAGGGCGTTCCAGAGGCAGGGGACTGAGCGGCTGAAGGCTCTGGACCCCATGGTGGTCAAGCGAGCCGGTGAAATGATGAGTTGTATGGATGAGGATGACCTAAGAGTGCGGGCAGGAATGTTTATGTGGAGCAGGTTAGTGAGGTACCGAGGGGCGAGGTTGTTTGTTAAGCAGGATTTTGTGTCAAGGATGACACCCAAACTCTTAACCTGGGGGGAGGGGGAGTAAATGTTTTTAACTGAATGAAATGAGTGCGGCCAGAGAGATATGAGATGAACCAATCGAGAGGTGTGTCAGAGATACCGAAGGAGGCTAGTCTATGGGTGAGAATGGACTGGGAGATAGTGTCAAATGCTGCGGTTGGATCAAGGAGAATGAGGATTGAGAGGAGTCCCGAATCAGCAGCCATAAGGAGGTCATTGGTGATCTTGGCTGTGTGCTTAGGGTCGCTGTCCAGCCGAAAGATGAACCTTCGCCCCAGTCTGAGGTCAAGTTCACAAGCTCACAGTGCTCTGGAGCAGGTTTTCATCCAGGATGTCTCTGTACATTGCTGCATTCATCTTCCCCTCTATCCTAACCAGTCTCCCAGTTCCTGCCGCTGAAAAACATCCCTACAGCATGATGTTGCCACCGCCATGCTTCACTGTAGGGGTGGTATTGGCCTGGTGATGAGCGGTGCCTGGTTTCCTCCAAACATGACACCTGGTATTCACACCAGAGAGTTCAATCTTTGTCTCATCAGACCAGAGAAATTTGTTTCTCATGGTCTGAGAGTCCTTCAGATGCCTTTTGGCAACCTCCAGACAAGCTGCCATGTGCCTTTTACTAAGAAGTGGCTTCTGTCGGGTCACTCTACCCTACAGGCCTGATTGGTGGATTGCTGCAGAGACGGTTGTCCTCTCTCCACAGAGGAATGCTGGAGCTCTGACAGAGTGACAATCGGGTTCTTGGTCACCTCCCTGACTAAGGGCCCTTCTCCCCCGATCGCTCAGTTTAGACAGCCAGCCAGCTCTAGGAAGAGTTCTGGTGGTTCTGAACTTCTTCCATTTAAGGATGATGGAGGCCACTGTGCTCACTGGGACCTTTAAAGCAGCAGAAATCTTTCTGTACCCTTCCCCAGATTTGAGCCTCAAAGACCTCCGAGACATTCCTGTCTCTGAGTGATTCCTTTGACTTCATGCTTGGTTTGTGCTCTGACATGCACTGTCAACTGTGGGACCTTATATAGACAGGTGTGTGCCTTTCCTAATCATGTCCAATCAACTGAATTAGTTCACTTAAGCTGTAGAAACATCTCATGGATGGTCAGTGGAAACAGGATGCATCTGAGCTCAATTTTGAGCTTCATGGCAAAGGCTGTGAATACTTATGTGCATGTGATTTTGTAGTTTTTTTATTTTTAATAAATCTCAAAAACTAAAAAAAAAAAAAATTTCACATTGTCATTATGGGGTGTTATGTGTAGAATTTTGGAGAAAAATTAATTTTATCCATTTTGGGATAAGGCTGTAAGTGTGGAAAAAGTGAAGCACTGTGAATACTTTCCGGATGCAATGTGATGTGATGGGGTCCATTGATGGTGTCCCTTACCAGTAGCAGTAACTCGTCTACCCAGCGTCCTGCATCTTTTAGTTCCAGTCTGCCGATCCATGGCTCCTGGTGCAGCTTGGTTACTGCAGCAACAGTGAAGTTAGCAGAGTAGGGGCTTGTCAGGATAAAAGGCACGCAGAGCCACTGAAATAAAGAGGAAACTATTAAACAGTGCTGCATCGTAGAAATTCAAAATTTCACTTGAAGGGATCATCAAAGTCTTTTAAATTCATTTTGATTTTACTTTTACCAAATTGCATTTAATTCTATTTAATAGTTTAAGACTGAACACACCAAACCAACATCAAAGGACTAGAATCAACAACCACCAGCAAAGAGACGACTATCAGTTGGTGTGTCATAGCTGCTACACCTACACACTAGATGAAATGTCAAGGAGTAATCACTATCAATGCGGTTCATCGTCTGGTGATCATGAATAACCATGGCACACTATCCAATAGAACAGACCAAACATATCTATACCAAAAATATGTGATGGTTCTGTCATCCAAGTTATGTATATCCAAAAGTCGATGCTAAAACAAAGGCAACTGGGTTTCTTGTGTTTTCTTGTGAAGCGAAAGAAGCTTTACAAGAAATCTCTGTACCAAGCCGAGCATGATGAAGCTTAGCTGGATGACATCAGTGTAGGCCACAGAGTATAATCCTCCCATTAATGTGTAAATGATTGCCACAACTGCAGAGATAGCCACAGCCAGTGCGGAGGAGATATCCATGACCACGCTTACTGTCCCACCTGTAAGACATACATTAAGAAGTTTCACAGAGCTGCTATGGTGTTACTTTCACTGTAATTTTAAAATAATTGTTTTAGTTCCCTGCTGGCCAATGTCGAAGGAAGGAATATTTTCCTCTCCTTCAGCCCAAGTTCTTTATACCTATTGGAAAGGTTAGTTCAATAGATCACCCGACAACTTCTCTCCAATCAACAATTTATTTGACACGCAGAGAATAGGTACAGAGTCAGCGCTGAGACTTCAACTTAACCACCTTAAGGGTAGGAGAAGAGAAGCCCCCAACTAAGTGTACACACAGGTTTTATTCTATCTGGGCTCCACCCGAGTATAATAGGAGGAGCGCGGCCTTTCGTGTATCAGTGGTTTTCTATGTGTGGCCGAGGCCGGCCCTAACTGGTATCTTCAAGGTGAAATATGAGTGTGGTGCATCTTATCTAGTGAGCAAGCTGAAGCAAAGCAATAAATAACCCCGTATCTGAACAGGACAAAAAGAAGAATACTCCTTTCCGTCCTGTTCTGTTTCTTCCCATAACTCTTTTATATCTAACACCAACACAGATAATAAGAGTAGTTCAACCAGCAATGTTAAAATACCGGTGTCATTGTATTGCGGTAATGACAAACCTACCCAACGCAGAAAGAATGCATGTGATCCACAAGATGTCTCCAAGGAGAGCAGGAATGAAGAGAACAGCTCCGACAGCGTTGCCATATTTCTCTTGAAATGGGTCCATGAGGGTGACATATTTCTTTGATTGAATAGGTTTGACAAAGAACAGTCCACCTGCAGTCAGACAAAAGAAAACAGTACACCCCACCAACCAAACCATTACTAACAAACATAGCGAATAGTTCATATACTGTATTTGATTATCAGAGAAGGTTCAAAAGCAACAGTTGTCCCCCTACTGTCCCATAAATCGTATTGGGAGAGAGACGTTGTGTGAATTAGGCATTTTATTGTTATATACAAGCTATCATTGTTACAACAACTGAAGAAATTTTCTCTCATTTAAACATATGGGGATTTGTTGAACGTCTACCAATGGAAATTTCCAGATGCGGCTCTCACTTGTATTAACAATGCCATGGTACACAAAGCAAAAGTGCACAATACACAAATGTTGGTACCATGTCGGTGCCAGACCTATACTACCTGGAGGAGCCATTTTCACTATCCACCTGAGTGGCGCTGTGGGGGATAGTGGAAGGATATTTAGGGTGCCCACTAATTGATTCAGGTGTGGCGCACAGGAAGTCTTTTGTTTTTGACCGCAGGCTGGCGGGAGATGTTGAGTTCTTTCTTTGACCGCTTTATGCTTTTGTTTTGCAAGTTATTAAATGGAGTGGCATATCCAAACTAATTTTTTATTGAGTGTGACTTAGTGGAAGTCACAGAAACAAAGAAGATCCTAACAGTCGCGAGTGCATAACGAAACTGAAACTGAATACTTTGCTCATCTGTGGAGCTCTCAAAACAACAAGCAACATTGAGATTATTTCATATTTTTCAGTTCTTGATGGTTTGTGTCCAAACTTGATGGAAATCTTCAAGAGTAAGACAACGGTGGGTTGATATTTCTGTTTTTTCTTGTAATGATATGATGGTTAGTTCATACATTTTACAAAAACGAATTCTCCCACCTTCCCTTGTGGTACTTCTCTATATGAACAAATAAAGATATATTTCTTTGTTCAACATTTAAGTGTGTGCAGAGCACTGAGCCGACAGCCACTGGATGTCTGAATTGTTGCACAAATACATTGCACTCAGTGGAGCAAATATTCTTTTGTATGTGATACTTCTTGTGCTGCATGTGTCTAGTGTTGTTCGTTTTACTGAAATAATTCTACAGAGGACACATGTGCAAAAACTGTGCTGTGATTGTATTTGGAAGGAAATTGTTTCATAATTCAATACATGTTTTCTGTTTGCTGCATCACAGAAAGGTACTGTAAGGTAATATCTGCAGCAAAAAGTAAGAATATGCTGCTGTAATTGTTGGCAAAGACCCATTTTGATAATTTTATGAAAACAAGGTCTCTGTTATTTTGGATTTGCATCTGGTATTTCACACAGCATCATTGTTAAAACATATGTGTTGCTTTGTTGTGTGTCTAAATGAAATAAATAAAATGAACTGCGTTGTGTGGTCATTAATAAATGAAAATTGGAATTTTCTTATCCCAAATATAATATTTTAAAATTTAATGTATTTATATTTATAATAAAACTATAAGTGTATTTTACTTATGATATTATGTTCTGACTGTACTACTTTTAAGTAGACTCCACAATTTTTTTTTTCTATTGTTATTATTTAAACCATTTAAGTGTATATAACTTAAAAATTCTGACTACGGTACATTTAAGTTGACTATACTTGAACAAGTTAATTTTCTCAACTGTAAATTACTTGACACAAATGGTTTAAGTACAATCAACTTATCCGGGGTTTACAGTTTAAGAAGTAAAGTATAAGAAGTTTAAAGAGATCTACACTGTGTATTCTTTGCTCATTCGCCTCTCTCAATCCTTTCTTTGTCTGTCCTGTGAGCCCATCTGATCTGCAGATGATCAATAAAACACACAGAAAGACAAAGAGTGTGCTGATTTCTTATTTTCCAACAGAAATATCCACCACACGGTTTATTGATGATTTTTCATTGCGGCATTCGTTGCATTTTACCTCACTCACCTAAAATCAGGTTCATGGAGAAGGCAAGAGGTCCAACGGCCCAGACCAGTCCCTTTGTTGGATCATAGATGACTTCAGCATTACCCAAAACGTAACCTCCACCAACCCACGTGGCTGCAAAACAAGATTGGACATACAGCCAATGAGAAAGTCAATAAAGTCAGCTTCACCAGTGTTTTCTATAATTAAATTTCAAAAACATTCACCGATTTCAAAGTTCAGCCCCTACATGGGTTACTATTATGACCATCTGAGCCCCCATCAATGACGCTGTAGCTATCATCATTTTCATTACCTGTCATAGTAAATATGCTGACCCAGATGTTTAAGTTCCGTCCTCCAACCATTGCCACTTCACTACGGCTCCCAGGGCTTTTCTTCTCCTCATGCTTGGACTTCTTGGATGCCCAGATGCCCGTTCCCAGTATGATTACGTAAAACACTCCTATGGACAGTAGTCCTACCCAGTTGACTGCCATCCTCAGTGTCTGTGGGAATGGGAAACGCACATACAAGTTTTTGCAGAGGTTTTGCAGCTAAGGAAAACAATGTGGTACATCACCAGTTTAACATATTTTCCTCGTCTTTTGGCGCGAGACTGTGCTCTTCTGATCTTGATTTGAGGCTACCTCCTGCTTGCCTGTGCCTGTTAGTTTCGAACCCCCTGGAAATAAAAAGCATTCTCTACCCAGCTCAATGCCCTTTGAAGAGCTGTTGAATTCCAAAACTCAGCTTGTTGTGTTCTGGGTTCAGTCTTTGCCCCAACACATTTGATCTGTTTCTTAAATTAAGAATTTCGTGATGGTGATTCGAATCCTTTTTTCTGTTGTTTCTAGAGTGTGAGATTATTTCAGTTTGATAACTAAGACCAGTGACCGCTGGACAACGGGAGCCTGTGTGTGTCCATTGAAGAAAGTTATCTGGGAAGGTTCTCAGTCATCCAGGTATATGCAAAAATGTTAAGATAAAGGTTTTTTTGTTGTTTTTTTCCAGTCATCACAAATCAATTGTCCAATGAATTTCCGGTTTGGTTTGACGGTTATTCTGAACCAATTTTCTAAATGTGGAAAGACTGTCATCAACCTGCCAACAAAGTCCTATTAAAAGCAAACTTGGCAGTCACTTGAAGTCATTGTAATGAAGTGAAAATTAAAGTAACCTGTTGCGTGTTGTACTGTCTGCAACGTGTTAGCTAATACTAACAGTAATACTGGTGAAATACAGTTCGGTGCAGCATTAAACTGCACTTTGCGTTTAATGTTTCTCAGTGGGTAAAATTACAGTATGGATTTATGTAGACTACGTTTCTATGAGTGTTAACATTATGACTAGGGCTGCTTTTATGCCTAATATTTTATTCTGATTCAGGGAATAATTGTCTTGTTTTCTGGAGAAACTATTGGGAGCGTCCATGTTTTAGTAACAGTCCTCAAAGTCAATTATCACTACAGTTATTTCCATGACGTTGTTAAAGTAATACATTTGACTATGCTGAAACACCTGACATGTAGTGACACGATCATTAAACATTCCATACACATCAAACATTGTCATCCCCCGCAGACTGTTAAAAAAAAAAAAAAAAAAAAAACGGGTGTGCCGTGGGAAATTATCCAATTTCACCTAATTGGTCTAAAAAACTTTTTTTTTTTTTTTAAAACGAATTAATTATTATCTGCAAATAATATGCACTGTCAAGTGTCTGTGTATATATATCTGTCTGTGTATATATACATATATATATGTGTAAGACTTTTTTCTTTGTGTTTATTAGATTCCTGTTCAAGACACTTTGATAAGAATGACTTTATATTGTTAAAATAGGCTACAGGGTTTCATTTTTTTAACATTTTCGGTTGGTGGTGTGCCTTGTGACTTTTTTCAATGAAAAAAACACTGATTTAGGCACCCATTTTATATTCCGTCTTTAGATCAAATAGAAAAATGGGTTTTCTGAAACCTGAAATTAAAGTGCAATAAACACGGACGTTCAGAAGCAGTGCAACTTGTAAGCAGTAGCGGTTTTAGGCACGGGCGAACCGGGCAGCCCGGGGCGGCATTTTTTCATGACACAAGGGGGGCGGCACGAGCACTTGGAAAAAAAATAAAATAAACAAATAAATCTGCGCCGCTACATGGTTTTCTATTATCTGTCATATCTGTATAGGGAATTGGCAAATTGGCGCCCCCTGCAGCTGCAGGCGCCCCTGTTGCTGAGATGGTGCCGTGCACAGAAGCTGTGCGTGACAAATAGAAAGGGGAGGGGGGCGCGGGGGACAGTTCACCTCTGGGTCTATCCCAAATTGAACGGACGGGGTGGTGGGGGGGGGGGGGGGGGGTCCACTGTATAAACGTTAGTAACACCTTCACTTTCTTCCATGTAACGCACATTTCATTCATAATATAATAAATACAGGCCTATAATTCATGCACGTTTTGGTTTTTATGAATTGTGTGAAATGGCCAAATAAAAATAGGTAATACAAAACGATTATGTGGTCACCAAGCTGAATTGGTTTAGTCTTGACTTCTGGTCGTGAGTGACAGCGTTGGAGGATAGGAAATCTGTTGATTGTCGAGTGTCAAATAAACGCAGAGATGGACAGAAAAAGGAAAGATAAAGGTATGTTCTCTCTGTATGATTACAGTATCATATGTCATGAATGAAGGGCTAATGTTAACTGGTGCTATACGTTTGTTAGACTTTTTGCAATGATGCTTGCAATGCTTATACAACAGTAATTCGTCTTAACAAACACCAGATCTAATTTCACCATAAGATTGTGCTTTGCAACAAAACTGTTACAAGTTCAGTTATTATTTATTTCCATCACGTTGGGTCCTGTAATTAGTCAACGAAATTTTCATATCTGTAGGTAGTTACAAAGATGAACATTTACCATTTGCTACAACTCTATTTCGTGTCAAAACATAGTTTAACCAACCAAAAGTGTGCCAAGCATAGAATTGGAGGCAGTAACCAAGGAGCTAATTGTTCCTCCCTGAAATATAGATTAATATAGCGTCTAATGACAGACACTTTGGGTGTAAGGACATGGTTATTTAAATTAGCAATTCATGGATGCTCTTTTCTTTAAGTGCGCGCGTGCCGGGGGGGGGGCTGGCGCTCGGAGGTGGTCTCGCCCGGGGCGCAATTCAATGTAGAACCGCCACTGCTTGTAAGCACGCAACATGATGATGTGAAACCATGAACAAACTGTGCTGTTTAAATATGTGCCAATAAAAAGGCAAATTTATTTAGCTTCATATTAAGCTTACTTACCGTGATGGGAGCTGTATGAATAGCAGGGTGATGCGCCTCCAAATGCTGTATTCTTCCGAGCTATTCTTTACCCTCAAAACTATACCAAAAAAAAAAGAAGGGAAGAAGAAGAAGTAGTAGTAGTAGTAGTAGGAGGAGGAGGAGGAGGAGGAGGAGGAAGACCAGTGTTGCCAGACATACGATTATCACATCAGCAGAAACTGATGCCTGCTCATACAGCTTAAAAAGTAAGTGAACATGAGTACGGACTCGGAGGACAGAAAGTACTAAAACAATAGAGTCCAGCAGCATAGACACGGACACCGGCAAGAAAACTGTTCGCTTTCTCCTGTTCTGCATGCAGAGAGTAGATCCGATGCTTTTATTTTGATGGAGTTAACAATAAATAAATCAGTTGTTTCCCACAAATGTCAGAGACTCCTTCGATTATTGCAGCCCCACGCTGTCAAAATACTACGAATTTAAAGCGAGAGGACAACATGTCTTCATTTCACACAGATTCAGGGCAAACGCCCCTTACCCAAACTAATACAGTTTAGTGGCGTTAAGAGAAAGGCGCACATATTTATCACCAGATATATAGTTTGAGCTCGTCTCGTCTTAGTCGCAGAGAGAGAGAGAAAAAAAAAAGTTCGTTGACGAACAGTGGCGTCGTTAGACCTGTTTTGGGGGGCTGAAACAAAAAAATGCCAACAAATTCAATATAAAGCGGCCAGCATATCAGTTTAAATAAATAATCATATAACCTGTCATTAAGGACCTAAATGTGATCATATATCTGTCAGTTTCCCTTCACTTCGTAGTGTACGGTAGAGAGAGACCCTTTGGTACCTTGTTATACATTCCACTTGTTCACAACACCCACATTACTGAAAATCCAGTCCACGATGTCCCTGCGACCTTGCTTGCGGCTCGGTACCGGCAGCCACACAGAGCCGGACAGAACACCGTGAGGAGAAGAACATGAATGGATGGATGGATGCGCAAATGTATATAAGAAAGTTTTTCAGGAAAGTAAGTATTCATCACTGCTGGTAATAACAATTAGTTAGCTCCAGCCCCCAGCTAACAGCAGAAAGTCCCATGTAATTAATGAAATGCTCCGTGTTTGACAAATAAAAACCTGGTGAGGTATATTTCAAAAGAAACATTCTGTGAAGTTAACCATTCATAAGATGCAGACCAAGGCAATGGATAAGGCAGACAGTGTTTATGGTAGGGTTAGGAAATAGACGGTCCAACAGATTAAGAACAGAAGAAGAAGAAAAGATAAGGAACAGTTGAAGGACAAAAAGGTTAGGTGTGGAAACGGCCAAATGTTTAGGTTAATGTTTGGAGACAGGAGCCTTGGAGCTAGAAAATTAACTATTAAGCTGAGTTTAAAGGTGTCTTTTCCATGAGTAAGGAATTCTGTATGTTTCCATATGGTGGAGCGATGACCTTATCACCTGATGTTATGTATTTAGATAAACATGTTGGGTATGAAAGGAGACGACCGGAGGAGATCGAGAGAGTCTCGATTTGGCAGAAGGGCTCTCCGAGCAGTTGCAAATGCTTGTATCAGATGCTGTAGTCTTTTGTAATAAACCTCTTTATATGCAAAGGAGACAGTGTCAGCGGAGATCTTTTTCTTCATCATCTTCACATTATCACTGACAAATAAACAACACTGGCTTCTGCGCACGCTGCTACTTAGCTAGATAGTTAGTCTGAAATGCATTTCCGACCTTGTTAGAGCTAATAAAGAAGTTTGGTGATATCAGGGTATAAAATTAACAAAGCAAAATCTTCAGTATTAATGCAAATGTAATTTAATGTTGTGGGACGGTTTAAATATTTAGGAATTCAAATTTTGCCTTGGCTGTAATTTGCCACTAATGCCAATTATGAATCTTTAATGACAGATGTTAGTGAGTCACTTCAAAGATGGAAGTCACTACCAATGTCGATGATTGGGAGAATTAATATACTCAGGGGCGGACTTACCATTAGGCAAAACTAGGCGGTTGCCTAGGGCCCCAAGTTCCTGAGGGCCCCATAAAAATCCTCATACACTTATGGTTAATACAGTTATTACTTATTTGCCTACATTAATTATGTTTTTGAATAAAATCCTCTCGCTAAAATGCCAGCAGAATGGTTATCGTATTATGTGTGTTTCGGCCCTCCCCCCCCTTCAGTCTCCACTACATTGGAACAGTCCATCTTACTGTGCATGTGCAGAACGGATCCAGGAAGACAGCAGAAAAACCGAAAACAAACGGCGCGAAGTGGCGAGAGAGGAAGAGTAGAGAAGAGAAAAGTAAACACGAAAATGAAAAGAAGTTACCCCAGCGGTGCTGAGAAGAGGAGGAAGAAGGAGGAAACACAAAAGTTTAAGTCCAAGTTACAAAAAGTGACACATTTCTTCACTGCGCCTGCGGCAGCGGCCAGCAGCAGCAGCAGCAGCAGCAGCAACAGCAACCGCAACCCACAAGTTGTGGGATATGAGTAAAAGGGACACGAAGAAGAAAAAAGACGAGGACAAAGGGAGAGAAATACAAAGACTGAGAAAAAGACAGGAAGAGAAAAAGAAAAGAGAGGAATATGAGTAAAAGGGACAGAAGAAGAAAAAAGACAAAGACAAAAGGGAGAGAAATACAAAGACTACAAGAGAAAGACAGGAAGAGAAAAAGAAAAAAGAGATGAATATGAGTAAAAGGGACAGGAAGAGAGGGACAAAAGGTATAACATATAATACATGTGTATTCTGTTAAAATGTATGTATCTGTATAATTGACCTGTTGTTTTGTGTGTTGTCTTCTCATTTCAGCACCACAACATAGAGGACAGCAGCTGCTGCTGCCCAAATTTGAGCTGTGTAAAGGTAAATCATCTCTGTCACATATACAGTTATGAAATTACAACTTATATAGTGAAATCAATTCTATGTATATGATCCATCCTAAGTATTCTATCAGAGAACCTGTTGGTAAAAAATAATACTGTTAAAATGTATGTATCTGTATAATTGACCTGTTGTTTTGTGTGTTGTCTTCTCATTTCAGAGGGCCCCATGCCTGCCTTTGCCTTGGGCCCCAAATTTCTTAAATCCGCCACTGAATATACTCAAATGTAATGGCTTACCAAAATTACTTATTCCAAAATATCCCTCTACGACCATCTTCAGATTTATTCTCAAAAATTATTCTCAAAAATGTTTGTGGAATTTATTTGGAACAATAGGAGGACTACGTTTGTCTTTACTGTACTTACCATTTCATCATGGCCGTCTGAAATCTCCAAACTTATGTTGTATTATTGGTCTTCACAACTGAGGACTATGACATATTATTTTTCAACAACTGACCCTCCTCACACGCATGATCAAGATATGGGGTGATGCTAAAAAAATATTTAAAAGAATCACGAGCACTGTCACAATTTAGCCCAGTATGGGGAACTTACAACTTTACACCAGGCAGAGCAGATGCAGCATTTAAATGATGGTACAGTGCCGTGAAAAAGATTTTGTGACCATACAATCACAAACTTGAATGTATTTAATTAAGATTTTATATGATATTTATGTGATTTTATATGATCAACAAAAAGTAGCACATAATTGTGAAGTGGAACGAAAATGATATATGGTTTTCAAAATTTTAAACGAATATAAATCTGAAAAGTGTGGTGTGCATTTGTATTCAGCCCCTTGTACTCTGATACCCCTAAATACAATCCAGTGCAATCAATTGCCTTCAAAAGTCACCTAATTAGTAAATCGACTCCACCTGTGTGTAATTTACTCATAGTATAAATACACCTGTTCTGTGAAGGCCTCAGTGGTTTGTTAGAGAACACTAGTGAACAACAGCATCATGAAGAACAAGGAACTCACCAGACCGGTCAGGGATAAAGTTGTGGAGAAGTTTAAAGCAGGGTTAGGTTATAAAAAAATATCCCAAGCTTTGAACATCTCAAGGACCACTGTTCAATCCATTATCCAAAAATGGAAAAAGTATGGCACAACTGCAAACCTACCAAGACATGGCCGTCCACCTAAACTGACAGAGCGAGCGAGGAGAGCACTGGTCAGAGAAGCAGCCAAGAGGCCCATGGTCACTCTGGAGGAGCTGCAGAAATCCACAACTCAGGTGGGAGAATCTGTCCACAGGACAACTATAAGCCGTGCACTCCACAAATCTGGCCTTTATGGAAGAGTGGCAAGAAGAAAGCCATTGTTGAAAGAAAGGCATAAGAAGTCCTGTTTGCAGTTTGCCACAAGCCATGTAGAGGACACCACAAACATGTGGAAGAAGGTGCTTTGGTCAGATGAGACCAAAACTGAACTTTTTGGCCAAAATGCAAAGCGCTATGTTCATCACCCTGAACACACCATCCCCACTGTGAAACATGGTGGTGGCAACATCATGCTGTGGGGATGCTTTTCTTCAGCAGGGACAGGGAAGCTGGTCAGAGTTGATGGGAAGATGGATGGAGCTAAATACAGGGCAATCCTGGAAGGATACCCGTTGGAGGCTGCAAAAGACTTGAGACTGGGAAGGAGATTCATCTTCCAGCAAGACAATGACCCTAAAGATAAAGCCAGAGCTACAATGGAATGGTTTAGATCAAAGAATATTCATGTGTTAGAATGGCCCAGTCAAAGTCCAGACCGAAACCCCATTGAGCATCTGTGGCAGGATTTGAAAATTGCTGTTCACAAACTTCAAATCTCCATCCAATCTGGCTGAGCTTGAGCTATTTTGCAAAGAAGAATGGGCAAAATTTTCAGGGTCCAGGTGTGCAAAGCTGGTAGAGACATACCCCAGAAGACTTGCAGCTGTAAGATTTTTATTTGCTTAAAATTTTGATTTGATTTTGTATCATTTCCATTCCACTTCACAATTATGTGCTACTTTGTGTTGATCGATCACATAAAATCGCAGTAAAAAACATTTTTTTTTGTGATCAATTATTTATTTATTTTCTTACAATCATTGGTTACAGCATCATTGAAAATGTTACAGATGCACAGTAAAGTGTTGCTTATTCTGATGCCTGTTTCCCTTCTCCTACTCATATCCCACCTCCCTCCCACCCACACAGCCCAAGCCCACCCTCCAACCCCTAACATGATTCGCTCAAGATATTGAGCAGTTAACAGAAACAAAAACACACACACACACACCCCTCTCGACCCTTTCCCCTTGCCACCCATCCATCCGTCTGACCTTATCTACATAATTTCATTTATTTTCTCTAATAGCTCTGACCAGCAATCAATATTAGAAGTTTTAGCATGATGGAAACGTGCTGACCTTTTTTTTAAGGTCGCTCTGTTGCAAGCCAGACGCTTCACTCCTTTGCTCTCCGCTTTTATTGTTTTCATCTATCTTTTCCCACTGCAATCGATTCCTTCTGCTTATAAACTTATTGAAAGTGGATCCTGGACACCCATATATCACTTGGAGTTTTATTTTTGAAAGTTCCTGAAGGCTACCGCTGTTATTTTAAACTGTTTTACTTCGTGAGCGTGGCCTACAAGGACACCTATACCAGCTGCAGTGATTGGGATCGAGGAGCTAAGCTAAGCTAAGCTAAGCTAATTGGCAGTAAGATGCCTCCCTTTTCCGAAGATGACCTCTGCAAACTTCTCCAGAAAATAGCAGTGCTGGAGATAAAAATTCAACGTTTGGAAATAAATGCAGAGGTGAATGGACTTTGTGGAAATGACAGCACTTTGTCGCTGACTCAAAACAATGGACAGGGGAATGCTAACACACCGCTAATTAGCTCTGATACAGCTCCTACAAAACAAAAAGGCTGTGTGCTGGGTAGTAGTTCTTCCAGTATCAGTCCTCCCTGGAATGCTCTCGGGGCGAGGCCTAAGAATAAATCACCTGCTATGGGGAGACGTCTAACGGGTAGAATCCAGCGCCCAGAGATCAGTGATGCAACAGGCTGGCCTGCGTTATCATCATCCTCAACGCCAGTGCAGAATAAGACACAGCCGTGGATAAAAGCTAAAGGGAACAGGCGCAACGAACCTCCTAAACCCTCAAGTGTGCAGCTGCAAAATCGCTTTGCTCCACTACTGCAGGACCCTGGATTTCCAACTGAAGACCTGGATAACTTCACTGACTCGCAGAGAAGGGTAAGGCCTGACTGAAAGTCTGAAGTCCGAAAGCTACAAGGAAAGCTACTGACTGGGCCTCAGACTCTTGTTGTTGGTGATTCTGCAATTAAAGACATGGGAAGCATGTTTGGCAGAAACACTAAAGTGTTGTGTTTTCCTGATGATACCGTCTCCAATATGACCGACAGAATCCTCAGTATTGTAGCAGAGATTCCAACTCTGAAATATCTCGTGCTGCACACTGGAGCAAATGATATTGTGAAGCGACAATCTGAAGTGCTTAAGCGAGATTTAGGTAATCTGCTAAACACAGTGAGCTCTCTGAATGTTGAAGTTTTCTTCAGTGGGCCTTTACCACCAGTCAGAGGAGGATGTGAAAGATTCAGCAGATTGTTTGCACTAAACAGATGGCTCTCAACTGCATGTGATGTCCACTCAGTTCATTTTATTGACAATTTTAACTTTTTCTGGGACCGGAGACACTTTTTTAAAGGAGATGGAATGTCTCTGAACAAGGCAGGAGTTAAACTTTTCTGTGGCAACCTATCTTCCTGCCTGCGTCATACTGCTCCCATTCCCAAGGACAAGAGATATGAGGAATCCAAACAAAAGGAGCAAACACCAAAACAAGGAGAAGTGACTCTCCCCCCACCTGTAAGCTCTGACCATGAGGGATGTCAGAGCAAAAAAGAGGATGCATCATGTCCTCCACCAGGGGCCACTGGTTGTGAGGATTTGTCTCCTACCATCAAAACTCTGCCCTGCACACCATCTCCAACTGTCCAAACTCCATCCATCTCAGAGGGTATCCCATCACCCTCCTCTCCTATGCTGGAGTTTACTGACCAAATGAACAGACTTGTCAGTGTCGGCATTAAATTTACCCCTCGCCCATCTGAGATCCTGTCCCCCCAAATTCCACCTCGGCCCTCACAACCACCCACTCGCCGACGGGCACCACTACCACCCCCTCCAAAGCTGACGCTATTCCAATCCCCCAATACGAGCCCAACTGGCCCATCTGAGATCCTGTCCCCCCAAATTCCACCTCGGCCCTCACAACCACCCACTCCCCGCCGACGGGCATCACCACCACCCCCTCCAAAGCTGACGCTACTCCAATCCCCCAATATGAGCCCAACACAGCTTGTTACCTGTGTTGGGAATTGATGTGCTCTGGGTCCAGGTTTTAAGGCAAATGTAGTGCCTGACTTTTCCAAGGAAAATCCAGGGCCCATTGTGTCGGAAGCTGCATTGATTCATGTATCTATAGGTCAGAGGAGAAGATTGGTTCATCTTTCTAGAAAAATGTCATCATCAAATTTAATTCGCATTCCATGTCAGCCACAGTCTGTTTCCAAACATGGGAATGATCAACTTTTTAGCGCATTTAACTTAGCTCTTTTAAATGTTAGGTCTCTGGCAGGCTAATCATTCTTAATCAATGATTTTATAATCAAGCACAAGCTTGATATTATGTTCTTAACTGAAAGTTGGCTAACACAAGACAACAGTTCAACAGTTCTTAATGAGTCAGCCCCTCCAAACTTCAGCTTCATGAGTGAAGTAAGAAGGCATAAGAAAGGAGGTGGAGTCGCCGTGTTGTTTAATGACAGCATTCAGGGCAAGAAAGCTTCTTATGGGCAATTTGACTCGTTTGAATATGTTGCTATTCAATTAAAATCTCCCTGTCGATCTCTCTTTGTAACCATCTACAAACAACCAAAATACAATGCAAAGTTTCCAGACGAGTTTGTCAAACTACTGTCTATTGTTTGCATTGATTTTGACTGCGTTGTCTTAGTGGGTGACTTCAACATTCATGTCGATAATCTCAAAGATAGATGTGCTATTGAACTTTTGGGCATTCTGGATAATTTTGGGCTTTCTCAGCATGTAACATGTCCAACACACAATAAAGGGCATATATTAGATTTGGTCATTTCCAAAGGGCTTAATATCTCTGAGGTTGTGGTGACGGACGTTGCTCTTTCTGATCATTACTGTGTGTCATTTAAAATAACTACGCCTGCTATCAATAACAAAAATGTCACAGAGGTAATCAAAAAACGTTATATTAATGATAACACCTGTGCAGTCTTCGCTCAGTCTTTTACACCATCACCAACACTGCCCTCAGCTTCGATTGATGATCTTGTCAATAGTTTCAGTTCCAAAGTTACAACTATTATTGACTCCATTGCCCCTATTAGGACCAAAATTTTGACAGGAAGGAAAAAGGCCTCTTGGAGGAACACAGCACTGGTCAAAGACCAGAAAAGAGTCTGCAGACAGGCAGAACGCAGGTGGCGAAAAACCAAACTCCAGGTTCATTTTGAGATTTACAAAAACAGTCTCCACACCTATAATTATGAGCTGAAGAAGGCAAGACAAGCATTCTTTTCCGAGATTATTAACAGAAACTGTAACAATTCCCGCACTTTGTTTTCTGTTGTGGATGGGCTGACAAATCCCAAAACATCAGTCCCTCCGGAACTGCTATCCAGCAAGTCATGTAATGACTTCGCAGCCTTTTTCACAGATAAAATTTCAAGGATAAGAAAAACAGTTTGCAGCTCCAGCTCAGGCAAAATTGTAACTCCTCTTGTGCCTTCTTTTTCTCCAGTTAATCTGGCACATTTTGACCTTCTAGATCACAGAGCTCCGACGGAAGCTGTATCGCAGCTAAAATCCACAACATGCTGCCTTGATATTCTGCCAACAAACTTTTTTAAAAATGTTTTAAATAGTATAGCTTCAGATGTATTGCAGATAATAAATAACTCTATTCAGTCCGGTCAGTTTCCTCAAGCACTGAAAACTGCAGTAATAAAACCTCTCCTAAAAAAGTTTAATCTGGATGCTTCAGTAATAAGTAACTACAGGCCAATATCAAATCTTCCCTTTCTAGGAAAAATCATTGAAAAGATTGTTTTTCAGCAAACTCATGCTTTCATGACGCAGAACAATCTCTTTAATGCATTTCAGTCTGGTTTTCGTCCACACCACAGCACTGAGACTGTACTTATCAAAGTTCTAAATGACATACATCTCAATAATGATGCTTCTATGACTTCAGTCTTGGTATTATTAGATCTTAGTGCTGCCTTTGATACAGTTGATCATGATATACTGCTTGACAGACTAGAGAAGTGGGTGGGACTAACTGGCACTGTACTACACTGGTTCAAATCATATCTACAAGATAGGGAATACTTTGTGTCAATTGGTGAACATGTGTCTGAACGAAAAAAGATTATGTGTGGGGTGCCGCAAGGTTCCATTCTTGGACCACTTCTCTTCAATATCTACATGCTGCCCCTTGCCCAGATTATGGAGGACCATAATATTTCTTATCATACGTATGCAGATGACACACAACTTTATATCTCGATGTCGTCAGATGATTACGGTCCCTTACTTTCACTGAGCAAGTGCATTCATCAAATCAATGAGTGGATGTGCCAAAATTTTCTCCAGCTTAATGCAGATAAGACTGAAGTGATTGTCTTTGGCCCCAAAAGTGAAAGATCAAAGATCAGGGCTCACCTTAACTCCATGTCATTGACATCAACTGATAAAGCCAGAAATCTTGGTGTAATTATTGACTCTGACTTGAATTTTAATGACCATCTAAAGCTCATTACCAGATCAGCGTATTACCACCTGAAAAACATAGCCAGAATTAAGGGATTTTTGTCCAAAGAAGATATGGAAAAACTTGTTCATGCATTTATTTTCAGTAGATTGGACTATTGCAATGGTGTCTTTACTGGTCTGAACAAAAAATCCATTAGACAACTACAGCTGATCCAGAACGCTGCTGCAAGAGTGCTAACAAACACTAGGAAAATGGATCATATCACACCAGTGCTCAGATCACTGCACTGGCTTCCTGTGAGCCAAAGGATAGAGTTTAAAATCTTACTGCTGGTCTACAAAGCACTAAATGGTCTGGCACCAAGATATATTGTTGACTTACTAATTCCATATGAAGCATCCAGACCCCTTAGGTCGTCAGGGACAGGTCTATTGTGTGTTCCCAAAATTAGAACCAAACAAGGTGAAGCAGCTTTCAGTTATTCTGCTCCTCACCTGTGGAACACACTCCCTGCACACCTGAGGTCCGCACCAACTGTTCATTCATTTAAATCAGGCTTGAAAACATTGTTATTTGCTGCAGCTTTTTCTTAGACACATTTTATTATTTTATTGATTTTAAATCAGTCTTTTATGATTCCAATTACTGTAATTATTTTATTTAAAATAATTTGTTTTTATTTCCTTTTGTGTTTTCTATATTCTATGTTCTATGCTTTTAAATCTGCTTTTATATCTTCTGCTTCTGTAAAGCACTTTGAATTGCCTCGTGTACGAATTGTGCTATACAAATAAACTTGCCTTGCCTTGTAGAGGGCTCTAGCTGAGCGATATCCTGGTAAGAAGAAAGCCATTTCTTCACTGATAATGCATGCGGTGGTTTCCAGCGACAGGCTATCATTTTTTTGGCGGCTGTCAGAGCCCCCAGAAGAAGACGTCTAATGTTTATAGTTAGCTTTAAGGACGATGTGTCATTAAGTAGAAGTAAACATGGTGAGAGAAGGATGGGTACCTTGGTAATACTAGACATGATGGATGAAACACTATGCCAAAATCTATTAACCTCTGGACACTGCCACACCATATGATAGAAAGTAGCAATGGTATTGTCTGGACAAAAGTCACAATATGGGTTATCTCTGATTTTCATTTGCTGCAATCTTCGCGGAGTCAGGTAAGACCTATGGATCAATCTGTAATGTATCATTTGATGGTCAGGATTTCTAGATGATAGGGATATATTTGACCAAACCACGCACCAGTCTGGGTCCTGAGAGGTGTTAGTGTCTGTCTTCCAGAGTCTGGTAAGTGATAAGGGCTTATATGAAGCTTTAGTTATAAAATTATATAGGTCTGACACAATACCATTGATTTTACCCTTAGTGGCAAAGATTGCATGAAGGGGATGATTCCCCAACTTGATACCCCAAGGAACGCCCTGAGCGCGCATTGCTGTACGTAACTGTAAATAAAAATAAAAAGTGCCCGGTAAATTATAAGATTTCTCTAGATCATGGAATGCACGAAGACCCTGTTCCCCTATGATGTCCTTAAGGACACAGACCCCTCTGTTGCTCCACTGAGGAAATCTAATTGGTTTATTCTCAATTAAGAGAGAGTGATTGTTGAAAATTGGAGATTGAGTGAGGAATGTATTTGGGATTTTGGCAAATCGGTGGACTTTGTGCCATACCGTGAGAAGATAGGAGATTATTGGCCCAAAATCAAGTTTGACTACACTATGGGGTATATTAGAATAAACCAGACTAGACAGACAATATGGATGTGTTAAACGTTCTTCAATGGGACGCCATGACACCAAGATCTCTGGATTCGACCATAAAGCAATTGGACGCAGAACAAAGCTCCAGGAATACCACTCAAAATTGGGCAAATTAACACCTCCTGATAATCTATGTCTTTGTAGAGTAGATGCCTTGATTCTGGGTTTTTTTCTGTTCCATAAATAAGAGCTAATAATTGAATGTAGCTTCTTCCAGTAACCACCTGGTGGAGCTAGGGGGATCATACTGCTCACAAAATTAATGCGAGGCAGTATGTTCATCTTGATGACTGAAAGTCTGGACTGAAAGGAAGTGGGGAGCAAACCCCATCTATTCATGTCGCTATCCACATTTTTTAGAACTTTATTATAATTATCAGCAATTAATAAGTTGAGTGAGGGACAGATGGACACTCCTAACTATGTAAAACTACTAACAACTGGAATATGGAAAAGAGGTAATACAGTCCCCCCAGCAACATTAAAGCCGATTTTGTCCAGTTTATTTTGTAGCCTGAAATACTGCTGAAGTTCTCGAAGATTTTAAAAAGATGCGGGAGGGATTTAGAAGGATTTTTTGTAAAAATTAAAATGTCATCTGCATACAAAGAGATGCAATGCGGTGTACCGTGAATAATGATTGGTTCTAGAGCCTCCGACTGCCGTATAGCCTGGGCAACAGGTTCCAAAGACAAAGAAAATAATAGTGGAGATAGGGGGCAACCCTGACGGGACGATCTTGTAACTGGAAACCTAGCTGAGCAGTTGCTGCCCGTTATAACGACTGCAGAGGGGTTAGTATACAGTAACTTTATCATGGAGATAAAGCTATCACTGAAACCCATAGTTTGGAGGACAGACCACAAGTAGCACCATTCCAGTCGATCAAAAGCCTTCTCGGCATCTAATGAAAGAATGGCATTTTGATCTTCTGAATCGGAGGTTGAATCTATAATGTGAAGCAAGCGACGGACATTGTCCGAGGCTAATCTCGATTTGATAAACCCAGTTTGGTCATGGTGAACCAGATGGGGCATTTAGCACTCTAACCGAGTAGCTAAGACCTTAGCATAAAGCTTGACTTCACAGTTCAGAAGACTTAGAGGCCTGTAAGAGGAACAGTCGTAAGATGGCTTATCCTTCTTGAGTAATAGAGATATTATTGCGATATTTGAACTGGCAGAGAAGGAACCTCTACTAATGGAGAAGTTAAGCATATTCAGCAATAGAGGGCCATGCTGGGGCCAGAAGGCCTCAAACAGTTCTGGTGGTATTCCGTCCAGGCCCGGAGACCTGCCACTATTCATTGCTTTAATGGCTGATCTCAGTTCTTCCAACTGGATGGGTGCCTCTAAGGAACATACAGCTTCAGGGGGCAATTTTGGTAGTTGTAAAGGTTTAAGGAATTCAGAACAGACTTTGTCATCGTGAGTCACCTCTGATGTGTAAAGGCTTTGATAAAATAGTTGAAAAGTACTATTAATGCATACCGGGTCAGGCGTTATGTCCCCCTCTTTAGTCCTTATAGCTGATCTCTTTGCTAGGTCATCATTTTTCCTTAGTTTATAAGCAAGCATACGGCTGGGACGAGCGCTGCTATAATAGTGATTTTGCCTAATGCGATGGATAGTAAATTCTGCTTCTCTTCTTAACAAACTGTTAAATTCATCAACTAATTTCTGTCGCTTACAGATGTTTTCTGGAGAGGAATTACTTAGCATTTCTTGTTCAAGAGCTGCGATTTCAGACTCCAAGCAGTTTATACGATGTTTTTTAAATTTATTAAGATTGGATGCAAAAGATATAGTTTTATTCCTGATGCACCCTTTAACCGCATCCCATAGCACACGTGGATCATCAACTGATGGGCCGTTTATTTTAATAAATTCCTCCAACTCAGCCTCCAGCTCGCGTATAAATATGTCATTCTGAAGCAGAGACGTATTAAAACGCCAGCAAACTGCCCTAGATTGACCAGCTCTTAATGAGAAACTACAAAAAACAGCCCTATGATCAGATAGAGCTATTGGGGTCATTTCAGTGCTGCAAATGTCATTAAAAAGAGTTTTGGATGCAAAGATGTAGTCTATTCGTGAGAAAGATTTATGACGAGCTGAAAAAAAGGAAAATTCTCTGGAAGAAGGATTCAACATTCGCCATGTATAAGTTACTCCATAGTCAGTAGATAGTTTCTTCAGTGCAATGGATGCCAGTCGCTGATCTCTGCTTTCTGTTACCCCTGTTCTGTCAATGTTGTGAAGCCACACAGCATTAAAATCACCCCCTATTAAAAGCTGGTACTCTGGGAGATCTGTTAATGTAGAAGCCAGCGAATTATAAAAATGCTGGTCGAAGCAATTTGGACTAATCAATCAATGCAATAATCAATGCAATTTTAATACCATTGTAAGCTATTTTACAGAAAGTGATTCGACCGTCATCAGATCCCCCTATGCCCAGATTGGTATAATTGGTATAATTTAGGTTAGATTTTCTATAAAGACACCTCTGCTCTTCTTGGTGTAGCAAGAGGAAGCAACCACGTGATAATACTTATTCTTAAATCTATGTACATCAGTTTCAAGGAGATGTGACTCTTGGATGAAGGCAAAGTGGATATTCTTTCTATAAAGGAGCTTCAGAGTGCTTGTGCGCTTCTGGGGAGAATTAAGGCCTCGTGCATTCCATGACATAACATTGATACTACTCATATTTATTCATGTTATAATTTGGCATAAATGTAAAGGGACCAGACAAAAATAATGTTTGGTGAAGACGTTTTGGTAAGGTCGATGCCCAGGTCGATGCCCGGGTCGGCATCGCGGACGAGGACGTGCCTTTACGGGACCAGGCGTGGGAGGTTTCCCAAGGCGGTGGCACCTCATCAGCTCAGGCGGAGAGGGTTCGAGGGCAGGGAACCATTCCGCAATCTTCAACATCAGATAGGCGGGGGCGTTCGCCCCTTCAGCTCCTTCTTTGAGGTTGAATACGAGCAGGTTATCCCGGCGTGCCCTGTCCTCCATCTCAATTAGTTTGGCTTCGTAAGTTTGTAGGTTCTTCAGACATAAAGCGGTCGACTTTTCCACATTGGCAGTGCGCTCCCGAAGGTTCACTGATTCAGTGCGAATGACCCTTATATCTTCCGTATGCCGAGAAATAGTTGCGTGCATATTGTCAATTCGTTTTTCAAGTCTATTGAAACGAGCTTCTGATTTCTCATCGGCCTCATTGAAGTATTTAGCCATAATCACCTCCATTACTTTCGCCAGGGCCGCATTTTGCTCACCGAGCTCTCCATGAAGTTCATCCATCACGCTTTTCTGGACGGCAATGGTTTGTCTTGTCTTACGCATTTACTCCTGGTTGTACTTTGTAAAGATAAAGTTCATTCATAAAAAATGGAGAACTGACCGCACAGACGATAAATGATCTTAAGTTTGTGGAAGGTGGACGCCGAGGTATACTACGCTGCCGCCATGACACCGGAAGTCAACTCTTGTGTTGATTCAGTAAAAAACATTTAAGTTTGTGGTTGTAAGGTGGCAAAATGTGAAAAAGTTCAAGGGGTATGAATACTTTTTCAAAGCACTGTATGTCAGCGACTTTGAAGAGAAAACAGTTATCTAAGCTTGGCTTGGAGTGTGATTTTTTTTAGAGGCGGGCGAGGGTGAAGTGTGTTTGTAAAGTGTTGGTATATTAATCTAATAAAGGACAAATTTCTTTAAACCAAATAAATTGTTTTATTTATGACTTTCAGGACAAAAAAGACAACTAGAAAAAAGACATTTGACCAAAAGGGACCCCTTGACCAGCACTGGTCATTGGCTGCTGTGTTTCTAGGAGGTTCAACCTGAACATGCATACAGCATACGTGTGTGTGTACATTAACATGGCAGTTAAAAACAGAAACTCAATTAATTTAAGCCTTCTTAAATAGTCCCATCTAACCAAACCGTCCAAAGCAATGTCCCAACATACATGCTGAGCTGTGCCCTTAAAACACATAAGACATACAAAAATAAAATGTAATACTCAAACAATCACCAAAGTAAAATCCTCATCTCAACCACAGTTTTATATTTTGTCGCTAAAGGAACGATAAATACAACTCACTCTTAGGATTTGTTCACACTTAATTCAGTTCAAAAGGAACTCTGGTACAACTGCAAGTGTGAATGCTGCCATCTGAAACTTGAACTAATCTGTTTGGTCTGGACCAAATGTACCACTTTGTGTTTTGGTCAGGACCAAGAGAACCCTTAGACATATCATTGATCCCCTAAGAAATAGGAGCACATTTGACCCGTATGACCAAATCCTGCATTAAAAATCAAACATTACATTTATTGTTTCTATTATTATTCTTCATTCAGTTTTTCACTTTCTTCCACATTTCTCTGGACTGGTGCCATGTAATGTGTGTTGCTCTTCAAATCAGCATCACTTGTACTTTTCAGCAGCCTCTTCTCAGATATCCACTTAGCCAGCTGTGATACTAGTATAATAGTTGCGGTGGTGAGGAGCATAATTGTAGTGCGAAAAGGGAACAAGCGGTATCTGGAACCATCCTCCTGCATCTCATCCCACGGCAGGGGCAGAACATCAGGGAGGCCTATTTGAGGTTCCCCAACCAGAACTCTCAACAGAATCGCGAACACAAAGCCAGCACAGGCCCCGTACACGTTCACCAACTGGGGCAAGAAAAAGGTGCACATCACCTGGGGAGTCAGCATTGAATACAAAACATCTCCACTGACCATCCAGAACAGGTGAACGGATGACGATATCATGGCCAGGCCTGCTCCTATCACTCCACACAGGACGACTGACACCTTAACCACCACAAGAATAGTTTTTTCTGATGCCTGAAATAGAAGAAATCCTTTTATGAGCAATCAGGTTTGTTAACCAAAGTGGATAATTCTTGAGACATATTCATTTGCTGCTTGCTTGTGTGCTGCAGACCAAAACCAAAGTGTTACTCACCTGTTTCCAAATGATATTCTTGAAGATATTTCGGCCCAGTTGGGAGGCAGCAGACAGGAGTACAGAGTCAACTGAGGACATCACAGCTGCAGCGAGTGCTCCAATACCGATCAGTGAGACGAAGAAAGGGCAAAGATACTGAAGGGCAATTGGCAAGATCATACCAGCTTTTCCCTGTTCGTACGGGCTGGGTGAACCAAAGGTGGTCTCGTTCCAATCTGACAGACATAAAGGAAATGGGATTACAATAAACAGTATCATAACATGTTCACTTTTTGTTTCAGGTCCTTCCACAACATTTCTATTGGATTAACACCTGAGTCCCATTACATTGATTGGAAATCATCACACCTCACAGATAGGTAATATTGGGTGAATAAACAAATACCAAAACATATTATTTCTATTTTATTTGTTTGGTTGGGTTCTCTGTGTCTACTGAAAGGATTTATGTGAGTTGTTTTTATGCCGAAATTCTGAGGGGGACAAAGACTTTTAAGCGGCTCTTTTCCCCTTTTTTTTAAACTGTTAAACTTGGTTCAGATATTTTGGGTAGCCTTTTACAAACTTCTTACAATAAGTTGCAGCAATGTTGGACTATCGCTTCTGAAAACAGAACTGGTGTAAAAGAGTCCGTTTAAAGGGACAGTCAACAGAGCGTCTGTGCACAATTGTTGAAAAAAATAAAAGTAGATGTCCTAACCAACTCACCAAAACTATAGTTTGATAACATGAAATCTGGGGAGTGGTTAATGATGTCAACTTAAGTTTATGTAAGTGTTTGTGTGACAACTGCTCCTTCTAGTCATAATTATTGGAAAAGAAAAGGGAATAAAAACTTGCTTCATGACTAAGACAGTAAGTACAACAATGTTTAGATAGTTAGGACTAGGTACTGGTAGATGCCGCCACTGCTCCAATGATGAGTGATGGGATGCCGAGGATTGGACATAATATTGCTCCAGCATAACAAGTGATCTTAGCTTGAGCATCAGTGGCTGTGGACAGGACCCTCTGGTAGAACGATTGGTAACACAGCCCTCCAATGCCCTTGGAGAGGATTAAAAGCAGAGACAATGACTGTGTTTTAAGGAATGCAATATGTTCAGGAAATGGTTTCCAATGAAGTGCAAATTTTCGTTCTTAAGAATGATGTATTTTCTACTGACAAGTAGAGTGTTGTGGAGTTGCCCATGTAAGATACAGTGCATCTGGAAAATATTTACAGCCCTTCACTTTTTCCACATTTTGTTATGTTACAGCCTTATTTCAAAAAGGATTAAATTCATTTTTCCCTCAAAATTCAACACACGACACCCCATAATGACATAATGACAATTTTTGCAAATTTATTAAAAATAAAAAACTAAGAAATTACACATACACAAGTATTCACAGCGGCTGTGGCTCAGTAGGTAGAGCGGGTTGTTCACGAACCAGAGGGTTAGCGGTTGGATCCCCAGAATGTGCCACATGCCGAAGTGTCCTTGAGCAAGACACTGAACCCCCAGTTGCTCCCAGTGCGTGGCACTGGTGTGTGAATGTGTGTGTGCTTGTGTGAGCGAATGGGTAGATGTGTCTATGACTGTAAAGCGCTTTGAGTACCAATAGGTTGAAAAGCGCTATATAAAAGCAAGGCCATTTACCATTTACTTTGCTCAATACTTTGTTGATGCAGCTTTGGCAGCAATTACAGCCTCAAGTCTTTTTGAATATGATGCCACAAGCCTGGCACACCTATCTTTGGGCAGTTTTGCTCATTCCTCTTTGCAGCACCTCTCAAGTTCCTTCAGGTTGGATGGGAAGCGTCGGTGCACAGCCATTTTCAGATCTCTCCAGAGATGTTGAAGCCACTCCTTTGATATCTTAATAATAATAATACATTTTATTTATGGGAGCCTTTCAGGACACTCAAGGTCACTGTACAAAATTGTTAAAATAAAACACAATTAAAATACACACAAACACATATATAGTTAAATAAAAATGACAGTAGATGAAAGTGAGACTATGGAATAGAGTAGGCCTGTCTGAATAAATAAGTTTTGAGCTGAGATTTGAAGGTGGTGACAGAGTCTGAATTTTTTAAGTGTTCCGGGAGGGCGTTCCAGAGGCAGGGGGCTGAGCGGCTGAAGGCTCTGGAACCCATGGTGGTCAAGCGAGCCGGTGAAATGATGAGTTGTATGGATGAGGATGACCTAAGAGTGCGGGCAGGAATGTTTATGTGGAGCAGGTTAGTGAGGTACCGAGGGGCGAGGTTGTTTGTTTAGCAGGATTTTGTGTCAAGGATGACACCCAAACTCTTAACCTGGGGGGAGGGGGAGACTGGGGAATCTGAATGGAGAAGTTATTTATTTTAGACAGGGTGGATTTGGCGCCAATGAGAAGAATTAAAGTTTTGCCACTGTTAAGTTTGAGAAAGTAGATGGAGAATCGGGTTCTGATTTCCTGAAGACAGTCAGAGAGGTATGTGGGTGGAAAGGTGGAGTTGGGTTTGGTGGACAGGTAGAGCTGGGTGTCATCCAAATAACAGTGGAAATGAATATTGTACCTATGAAATATCTGGCCAAGGGGGATGAGGTAGATGATGAATACAAGAGGCCCAAGAACAGAGCCTTGGGGAACACCAGAGAAAAGGGGGGATGGGCGGGATGTAAATGTTTTTAACTGAATGAAATGAGTGCGGCCAGAGAGATATGAGATGAACCAATCGAGAGGTGTGTCAGAGATACCGAAGGAGGCTAGTCTATGGGTGAGAATGGACTGGGAGATAGTGTCAAATGCTGCGGTTGGATCAAGGAGAATGAGGATTGAGAGGAGTCCCGAATCAGCAGCCATAAGGAGGTCATTGGTGATCTTGGCTGTGTGCTTAGGGTCGCTGTCCAGCCGAAAGATGAACCTTCGCCCCAGTCTGAGGTCAAGTTCACAAGCTCACAGTGCTCTGGAGCAGGTTTTCATCCAGGATGTCTCTGTACATTGCTGCATTCATCTTCCCCTCTATCCTAACCAGTCTCCCAGTTCCTGCCGCTGAAAAACATCCCTACAGCATGATGTTGCCACCGCCACGCTTCACTGTAGGGGTGGTATTGGCCTGGTGATGAGCGGTGCCTGGTTTCCTCCAAACATGACACCTGGTATTCACACCAGAGAGTTCAATCTTTGTCTCATCAGACCAGAGAAATTTGTTTCTCATGGTCTGAGAGTCCTTCAGATGCCTTTTGGCAACCTCCACACAAGCTGCCATGTGCCTTTTACTAAGAAGTGGCTTCTGTCGGGTCACTCTACCATACAGGCCTGATTGGTGGATTGCTGCAGAGACGGTTGTCCTCTCTCCACAGAGGAATGCTGGAGCTCTGACAGAGTGACAATCGGGTTCTTGGTCACCTCCCTGACTAAGGGCCCTTCTCCCCCGATCGCTCAGTTTAGACAGCCAGCCAGCTCTAGGAAGAGTTCTGGTGGTTCTGAACTTCTTCCATTTAAGGATGATGGAGGCCACTGTGCTCACTGGGACCTTTAAAGCAGCAGAAATCTTTCTGTACCCTTCCCCAGATTTGAGCCTCAAAGACCTCCGAGACATTCCTGTCTCTGAGAGATTCCTTTGACTTCATGCTTGGTTTGTGCTCTGACATGCACTGTCAACTGTGGGACCTTATATAGACAGGTGTGTGCCTTTCCTAATCATGTCCAATCAACTGAATTAGTTCACTTAAGCTGTAGAAACATCTCATGGATGGTCAGTGGAAACAGGATGCATCTGAGCTCAATTTTGAGCTTCATGGCAAAGGCTGTGAATACTTATGTGCATGTGATTTTGTAGTTTTTTTATTTTTAATAAATCTCAAAAACTAAAAAAAAAAAAATTCACATTGTCATTATGGGGTGTTGTGTGTAGAATTTTGGAGAAAAATTAATTTTATCCATTTTGGGATAAGGCTGTAAGTGTGGAAAAAGTGAAGCACTGTGAATACTTTCCGGATGCAATGTGATGTGATGGGGTCCATTGATGGTGTCCCTTACCAGTAGCAGTAACTCGTCTACCCAGCGTCCTGCATCTTTTAGTTCCAGTCTGCCGATCCATGGCTCCTGGTGCAGCTTGGTTACTGCAGCAACAGTGAAGTTAGCAGAGTAGGGGCTTGTCAGGATAAAAGGCACGCAGAGCCACTGAAATAAAGAGGAAACTATTAAACAGTGCTGCATCGTAGAAATTCAAAATTTCACTTGAAGGGATCATCAAAGTCTTTTAAATTCATTTTGATTTTACTTTTACCAAATTGCATTTAATTCCATTTAATAGTTTAAGACTGAACACACCAAACCAACATCAAAGGACTAGAATCAACAACCACCAGCAAAGAGACGACTATCAGTTGGTGTGTCATGGCTGTTACACCTACACACTAGATGAAATGTCAAGGAGTAATCAATATCAATGCAGTTCGTCCTCTGGTGATCATGAATCACCATGGCACACTATCCAATAGAACAGACCAAACATATCTATACCAAAAATATGTGATGGTTCTGTCATCCAAGTTATGTATATCCAAAAGTCGATGCTAAAACAAAGACAACTGGATTTGTTGTGTTTTCTTGTGAAGCGAAAGAAGCTTTACAAAAAATTTCCATACCAAGCCGAGCATGATGAAGCTTAGCTGGATGACATCAGTATAGGCCACAGAGTATAATCCTCCCATTAATGTGTAAACGACTGCCACAGCTGCAGAAATAACCACAGCCAGTGAGGAGGAGATATCCATGACCACGCTTACTGTCCCACCTGTAAGACATACATTAATAAGTTTCACAAAGCTGCTATGGTGTTACTTTCACTGTAATTTTAAAATAGTTGTTTTAGTTCCCTGCTGGCCAACACAGAGTAGTTCAACCAGCAATGTTAAAATACCAGTGTCATTGTATTGCGGTAATGACAAACTTACCCAACGCAGAAAGAATGCATGTTATCCACAAGATGTCTCCAAGGAGAGCAGGAATGAAGATAATAGCTCCGATAGCGTTGCCATATTTCTCTTGAAATGGGTCCATGAGGGTGACATATTTCTTTGACCGAATAGGTTTGACAAAGAACAGTCCACCTGCAGTCAGACAAAAGAAAACAGTACACCCCACCAACCAAACCATTACTAACAGACATAGCGAATAGTTCATATACTGTATTTCATTAGATTAGAAATTGACCAGAATAGTGATAAATAAATTATAACCACAAAGACACGAATCTCCCATGAATAATATTGATAAAATAAATAGAACCTAGCATTTGACATTTTATTGAATTTACTGTCAGACGGTTGTAACGGAAAGTTTTCACATAATCAACACACATAGTTCAGAAGCAGCTTTGACCTATAAGTCTATTGAGGTATATGTTATATGTTCGGGGCCTGCGTCTGGGAGCCAGACAAATAGCTGGTCAGTGTTTGATTGGCAACGGATTCTCGCACATAGCTGTGCTGTGACAGACGTGTCAGCAGGGCATTCTTTTTGATATCTGCTGTAGAATTAAAGCAAAATGAGAAGCTTTGTCTGACTGGCTGCAAACATCAGGGACAGAAAACTACAGGCAGGGAGAGAAGCTTTAACCTCGTCTCCATGTCAGGGTCTTAAACTAGATCTCGATCTGGGCTCAGCTACACCCAGAAGACTGGCACAGTGAGCTAGACTGCCTGTCCCACAAGCACTCAGGAAAGGGCTGAAGGACTGTATTGAAACGCAGATGACATCACGGCTCCACTAACATACAACCATGAGGCTGAAGCATCAGTTTCAGCTGCTGAAAAGCTGGAGCTTTTCTTAAAAGAACACAGAGATGCTCAAGAGGCAGAGGTGGATATAGTGGGCCAGAGAGGAAGATTTCTTAAATCTTGAATGCAGATAATGTCCTATACGGTAGAAATGGAGAAACTGAAGGTTTCTTAACCACTGAATCAATCTGAAGCAATTGTGTTGAAATGGTTCAGGTGCATTTGGTGCAATTGTGGCGACATCTGCTGGATAATATTATACATAGCATTCGCATAAAACAAAGGGTCGTGAAACAGAAAGGCACTGTTGTGTTTGTTCAACAATAAAGGATCTACAGTATGTGCGTCTTGAAATGCTTGTTTTTTTTTCTTTTATAGAAAATAATAATATACTTGTATGAGTTTGCCATCATTTAATACTGTATGGTTTAGATATATGCTTTTATAAGATTGATAGAAATACAAAAATATATTTACAAAATAAAAGTGAAATGGTTGTGCAACGAGGGACTGTGATAACAGCAGTTGTGCAAAATGCTTGTGAAACTGGGAAGGGGATTTGGGTGGTTCAGAGATTTTTATTAAAAACAAGATAATTTCAGCTGAGTTAGGCTTTAGTCTGTTTCTCTATGTATGTATGTATGTATACAGGTATGCAAATCAGTGTATAGTGTGTGAATGCCTATGTGCCAATGTAAGTATGCAAGTTAATCTAATGTTATACTAATACCTTAAACTTCACTCTCCCTCGTTCTAAATCAATGAAACTACATAACGTATGCAAAACTCTCCTCCTCTCAAAAACCCACAACCATCTCAGGCATTGTGCCCATTTATAAGCATTGTGAGTTTGACAATCTCGCTCTGCATTCAAAACTGGAGTGACACTTTGCCGATGACGGCCGATAGGCATGTGACGTAATGAAGCTTCATTTGTTGAGTCACGTGATTTTTCGACTGATGAAGCGAGGCATCGAAACATCTTGTCGCGATACTTCTGCTTTGAAAGCTTGACACTGTTTCGAGCGTCTGCTTCGAGCGTAACACCTCTACTGTACAGATATGTACGTGAAGGTTCTCAGTCAACCAGGTCATGGTATATCCAAAAACATTTAAGAAAGGCAAATGGACTTTTAAATAGGTTTAAATAGGAACATCTGTGGGTTTCTGTTGACGACCAGGAACTGGCACGACTAGTGTCCATTAATGACTAGAGACTTTCCTGTTGTTGAGTGGGGACTGTTTGTCCCTGTCTTCCTTCCCTATGATTGTTGCTCTAACAACCCATTATCAGCCAGAGGCTCCAGTCTCAAGGTGTTAATGGGGTTGAATCTTCTTGAGGACAGAAGTTAGGACTGTATTGTAAATTGATGGCAGCTTATACCTCAGTCCACCTCCTCTGTTTAGAGAAGGTTTTTCCAATTTAACATATAGATGGCTTCCTTTACGCCTCTTTCAAACCTTCTCTGGCAAAGATTTGGATGTTAATGTCTTCAATGTGAGTGTCTTTTGTCCTTCAGGTGTAGGTGGACCACTGAATCGTTTCCTGATGTGCTGCCTCTTCTGTGCTGTGACATGCGTTTGTGAATACGTTGTCTGTACATTCCTCACTGCACTGAACAGCATAAACTACATTGCTCTGTTTTTGCCCCCCGGGTGTTTTGTCTTTGGGGTGGACAAGTGTATTACCGGGTTTGAAATAAACTGGAATAAGGTGTTTCCTCAAAATTCAGCAGTTGCCATGGTACACAAAGCAAAAGTGCACAATACACCATGTCGCCGCCAGACCTATACTATCCTTAACGCATGTCCTTGGGAGCTGACTTTGATTATGAGAACAAGTGGTCCAGAGAAAGTCATAAGAAAGATTGGGCTTGAATGGTCAAATTGGAATGGCACCAATTGTGTTGTCTCTGTGAACCTGAGCAAAGCACTCTCACACACTCTTTATCGCTTTACGAATGCACATCCACAATTTTCACTGGTTAAGCCAAAACATAAGGAATGGGCAGACTTGAAACCTTGGGTCAGAGCATGTGATATGGTTGAAAATTTCCCAACAATCAATACACACATGGCTTAGAAGCTGCTTTATAATATAAGTCTATTGAGGTATATGCCCGTATACCTCACCTGTACATGTACAGGTATATGTTCTGTAGTAGTCTGGTGTTCTTTCAGGGCCTGTGTCTGGGAGACACACAGATAGCCAAGTGAAAAATGTGACCTCCAGTAGATAAGAAGTATAAAACAGATCTACACTGTGTATTCTTTGCTCATTCGCCTCTCTCAATTCTTTCTTTGTCTGTGCTGTGAGCCCATCTGATCTGCAGATGATCAAGTAAACACACAGAAAGAAGACAAAAGCCCTATTCGCATGGGACTACTTTTACCTGGGGACGTCATGTGATTCAGAAACGACCCCCCTACGTCTGTGTTTCATGTGGCACATTCGCACGGGATAAGCAAACTCTGTGTTTTACTCTAATTTACTATGCATAGTGATGTGTCTGCTACTTTCCGCTTCATTTCACTGCATGTCAGAGGACATCTTACACTTTTTGACAGCTTTAGTTACTTTGCAAATTCTAATTGATAATAAAAAAATATATTTTTAGAAATAAAACATGATGAGAATATTGATCCCGGGAAAGAAATTACGAACGACCTTTCCCGCTCTCCAGACTTTGATTTACAGCACATCCTTCATAATTCTTAAGGGAGGAGAGGCAGAAAAAAGCTGCGAATCAAACAAAAGTCTTGAAAAAGTAAAAACACATCCCAAAATCACAGAGATGCCGATTCGCACTGGATTAGTATTATCACAGGACCTCTGTGTTATGAGAAATAGGGAAGGTAATTTGCAGTGTAATTTTTACTTTACAAATTACGGACATGGTCGATTCGCACGGGATTAAGATCACAGACGACCTCCGCTATTATTACAAATTACCAGAGGTCCCCGGGTAAAACTAGTCCCGTGCGAATAGGGCTAAAGAGTGTGCTGATTTCTTATTTTCCAACAGAAATATCCACCACACGGTTTATTGATGATTTTTCATTGCGGCATTCGTTGCATTTTACCTCACTCACCTAAAACCAGGTTCATGGAGAAGGCAAGAGGTCCAACGGCCCAGACCAGTCCCTTTGTTGGATCATAGATGACTTCAGCATTACCCAAAACATAACCTCCACCAACCCACGTGGCTGCAAAACAAGAGTGGACATACAGTCAATGAGAAAGTCAATAAAGTCAGCTTCACCAGTGTGTACATTTCTATAATTAAATTTCAAAAACATTCATCGATTTCAAAGTTGAGCCCCTACATGGGTTACTATTATGACCATCTGAGCCCCCATCAATGACGACGTCGCTATCATCATTTTCATTACCTGTCATAGTAAATATGCTGACCCAGATGTTTAAGTTCCGTCCTCCAACCATTGCCACTTCACTACGGCTCCCAGGGCATTTCTTCTCCTCATGCTTGGACTTCTTGGATGCCCAGATGCCCGTTACCAGTATGATTACGTAAAACACTCCTATGGACAGTAGTCCTATCCAGTTGACGGCCATCCTCAGTGTCTGTGGGGATGCAAAACACACATAAAGGTTAAGGAACACTCTATTGTACCGACTTTATTCTATGGCTTAGACCAGGGATGGGCAACTGGCGACCCGGGGGCCGCACACGGCCCGCGACCTCACGACCTCACGACCTCACGTTATCTGCCATGAAGGATTTCAATTTAAGTTGCCGCTACAACACGTTGCCCAAAGCTAAATACGAGAAGTATACTGAAGCTGCAAGGGCTGCTATCGTAGCGGACCTCAGATCAAAAGTACGCAAACAACAGCGACTTTTTACCAGTGCCCACTGCTGGTCGTGGCAAGGCAGAGTGGGTATACAGGGAAAATGTTAAACTGTTTCTTAGTGTGAAAATGCACAAATTAGTTCTTGCAATTAATGTTTGTCTGCTGTTGTGCAGCTTTCTGCCAACCTTGAGATGGATGGTGATTTGTATGTTTTATTTTCATGAGCCCTTTGCACTGGAAAAAAAAGAAAGAAGTGTTTTTTTTGTTTGCTTCAATAAACATATACACAAACATATTTTAAATGGCAGTTTTATCATATCTGGTTCAGTGTGCGGTCCTATGGGGCCCTCAGGTAGTGTCGATGAAAAATTGTGGCCCCCTCCATCATTTAGGTTGCCCATCACTGGCTTAGACAATGAAATGTATACGCATTTGTTAAATTTGTTAGATTCTTAGAACTGACTGGGACTTGCACTAAGCTGCACTTTCTTTACATTTTCTTCCCTTTTTTAAGGGTGTTATCTATTTTTCATAAGCGTTTTATTTAAATGTTGTGTTATTTATATGTGTGCCTCTTAAGCCGGGAGTCTGCAAAATTTCGTTATCTTCTCATAATGACAATAAAGACACTTTATGTGTGAATGTAGTTTAACAGCGGGCAAAAATAACTTGCATCTCTAGAAATGGTATGGGAAAGTTTTTGAAGAGGTTTTGCAGCTAAGGGAAATGATGTAGTGGTTTTATTGTATGTGCTAAGACTGTCCAACTGCCAGGCCTTCTATCTCCTAATCTGGAGGCTCCTTTTCTTTTCCCCTCTCTGTTTTCTCGTGCTTGATTACAGTCAGGTGTGTGGATTGGTTCACCAGCTGACAGTGAGTCAATCAACGCCACTACTTATACCAGGCTTCCACCACAGCACATCACCAGTTGAACATGTTTTACTTGCCTTTTGTCGCTAGACTGTGCTCTTCTTTCAAGACTGTGATCTTGACTTGAGGCTACCTCCTGCTTGCCTGTGCCTGTTAGTTTTGAACCCCCTGGCAATAAAAAGCACTCTCTACCCAGCTCAATGCCCTTTAAAAAGATTAGTCAGCTGTTGAATCCCAAAACTCAGCTTGTTGTGTTCTGGGTTCAGCCTTCACCCCGACACATTAGATCTGTTTCTTAAATTAAGAATTTCGTGATGGTGATTCGAATCCTTTTATCTGTTGTTTCTAGAGCGTGAGATTATTTCAGTTTGATAACTAAGACCAGTGAGCGCTGGAGAATGGGAGCCTGTGTGTGTGTCCGTGTAAGAGAAAGTTTTTGTTTTTTTTCCAGTGACTGGGAATCTCATCACAAATAAATTCTCCAGTGAAGTTCCAGGTTGACGTGTATTCTGAACCAGTTTTCTGAATGTGAAAAGACTGTTATTAACCTGTCAACAAAGTCCTAGTAAGAGCAGATTTGTCGCTTGAAGGCGTTCTAACAGTAGTACTGGTGAAATACAGTTCGGCGCAGCATTAAACTGCACTTTGCGTTTAATGTTGCTCAGCGGGTAAAATTACAGTATGTATGGATTTATGTAGACTACGTTTCTATGAGTGTTAACAGTATGACTTGGGCTGCTTTTATACCTAATATTTTATTCCGATTCAGGGAGTAATGTTCTTGTTTCTTTTCTGTACAGTCCTCAAAGTCACTTATACCTACAGGCACAGTTATTTCCATGAGGTTGTTAAAGTAATAAATATGACCATGCTCTCAGCCAGAAACACCTGACATGTAGTGACACAATCATTTAACATTCCATGCACCACTGTCAAACATTTGTCATCTGTCAATTTTAACAGAGAATAAAAATAAATAAATACCACAGTGATTACATTAATCAAATAGTAACCACATTTGTGTTAGACAAGGATCTATCATCGTCTCTGACATAATAGAAAGGGTGATGGTTTTAGTTGTAGCAAAGGCAGTTTGCTGTACATGAGACCAGGATGCACTATAGGAAGTTAGCACAGACGGTGTGATGCTTTGGGCAATACTGTGCTGGGAGTCCTCAGATCCTGCTGGTTTGAGGAAGACAATGACCTTAAGGTGTTGACCTCCAAATTCCCCAGATCTCAATCCAATCAAGCATCTATGGTATTTGCTGGACACAAACACGTGCAGAGACCCATCTAAAGAATCTGCTGCTCACATCTTGGAGCCAGATGGGGATAAAAATCCAGAGTTCCTTGACTTCCATTAAAAGCTGTCAACTTCTTTACCTAAATTCTTCTAATAAAATCCCAGATTCACGGGGAATCCTGGGCCATTTTTCTATATTTTTATTTCATCCTGCTTCGCCTCCTTGTGTGTGTCCCGCATTTGGGTCCGACCTCGCCATACCTCACCACCACAAAACGTGACAGCCACACATTTGGGGCTTGTTTCCATTTTGGGTGTGCACATGGAAATTATCATGGAATTCTTATGTTTTTGTTTTTTTTTTAAAAATTGGCAGTCAAAGAGATGGCCAGTCGGGCTATTTAGGTGGAATACTGGCCAATAATAATTAAAGAGTGTAAGTTGCAGGACTTAAAGGATCTGCTGCTAACATCGTGGTGCCATATACCACAGCACACCTTTAGAGGTCTAGTGCAGCACATGTCTGAGTGGGTCGGAGCTTCCATTTAAAACCTGTCACCTTCTGTTGTCATTCCAGGGCTGTGTCATTGCTTGTATTACAGCCCTGAATATGGGAAGAAATAATCACTACAATGATTTAAGGATCTTTCCTGACAGTAGCTCTACTGGAGTGCATTCAAAGCAAACACACATACTTTTTTTTAAACAAATAAATGCAAATACAAGTAAATGGAATGGACAAAAATAAATTAGAACACAAAATTGATCAAACAGTAATATATATATATATATATATATATATATATATATATATATATATATATTCAACTTCACATAAAACTAAAAATAACAAGCACAGGGCTGCACTGTTAAAAAAAAAAAAAAAAAAAAAAAAAGTGGACGCCATGACAGCTCCTTAAATCTCTATTAGCCTCATTCATATTTGAGTCATTTATATCTTTCTTTCTTATCTTTTTTTTTGTCAGTTTTTAATAATTACATTTAGTCCAGCTGCGACTGGCAACATTCATTTAGGCACCCATTTTATATTATGTCTTTAGACCAAATAGAAAAATGTGTTTTTTGAAACCTCAAATTAAATAAACAGAGACGTTCAAAAGCAGCGCAGCGGCTGAACACGTGCTCCCGAGAAAACTTGTAAGTAAAAAAAAAAAAAAACATAATGATGTGAAACCATCAAAGGTGTACAGGGTTTAAAGCAAAATAACATTTCAGATCTTAAACAATAAACTGCAGATCATCGACTTGAATGGTTTACTGTAGGCCTATTACTTTGTATTAGGGCTTATTCACACAAGAGGGATACATTCGAGAAAGTTAGTTTGCTAAACGCTTATATTACACACTGCTATGTTTAAATATGTGCCAGTAAAAAGGCAAACTTATTTAGCTTCATACTTACCGTGATGGGAGCTGTATGAATAGCAGGGTGATGCGCCTCCAAATGCTGTATTGTTCCGAGCTATTCTTTACCCTCAAAACTACCAAAAATCGAAGAGGAAGAAAAAGGAGGAGGAGGAGGACCAGTTTTGCCAGACATACGACTATCACATCACCAGAAACCGATGCCTGCTCATACAGCTTAAAAAATAAGTGAACATGAGTACGGACTCGGGAGGACAGAAAGTACTAAAACAAAAGAGTCCAGCAGCATTGACACGGACACCGGCAAGAAAACTGTTCGCTTTCTCCTGTTGGGGCAGTTCTGCATGCAGAGGGTAGATCCGGTGCTTTTATTTTGATAGTCAACAATGAATAAAGCAGTTCTTTCCCACGAATGGCAGACACTCCTTAGATAATTGCAGTCCCACGCAGTCAAAGTACTACAAATTTAAGCTACAGGACAAAAGTTTCTTCATTACACACCTGGAAACACTAGGGAGGATCAGACTTTAGGCAAACGCCCCTTACCCAAACTTGACTGGGACGCACATTTATAAACATAGTCCGCACGTATTTTGAATGTCCGCTTTTCAGATAGCATCCTATCATGTAAAATAACGGTTTAGTTAACAGACACCAGATATTAGTTTGAGTTCGTCTCGTCTTAGTCGCAGAAAAAAGGAAGAAAAAAAAAAGAAAAAGAAAAAAAAAGTTCGCTGACGAACATTTTTCGTCTTCGTCAAGCATCGAGAGCCGACCGAAATGCTTAACCAAAATGGAAGACATACTGATATTATTTATCTTTTCACTGCATAAATCACATGATTGTGGGTTAATAATTAAGGTGCATTCATTTTATGCACCTTGCAGTTTATCTAAGCGAAAGAAACGAAGCCAACTACTAGCATCAGCCCTGCTGTTATGTCAGCGACTTTGAAGAGAAACAGTTATCCAACAGGGCATGCTTTAAGTTTTTTTTTTTTTTTTTTTTTTTTTATGTAGGGGGTGACGTGTGCTTAAAGACGACGTATAAGTATATTGATCTAATAAAGGACAAATTAATTTAAACCAAATACATTGTTTTATTTACGACTTTCAGGGCAAAAGAAGACAACAAGAGAAAAGACATCTGGCTAACGGGACGTCTTGAACAGGCTGTGTTTCTAGGAGTGTCAACGTGAACATGCACGTACGTGCATGTGTGAGCAACATTAATTTAAGCCTTCTCTAACCATAACCGCCCAAAGCTGTTTAATTGAAAATTGATCCGTAAAGCAAATATCCTGCATAGTTCCTCGACTTTAATAAGCAGCTATTGTACAAAAACATGAAGTGATGAAGTGACTACCTGATCGCATGACTTCCACTTCCAGCTCGTCTTTGACGTGCGCACGCAATCGCAGCGTTCGCGCGCATTTGTGGAGGGCGTGATTACGACGCTGCTATTTCACCTGGCAACGAGAAATACTATTCTCTGATTGGCTGACCGATTCAAGCGGCGCAGTCTGCCTTCGCCTCATCCATTCTTAGGTTATAGTCTGTGTTACTAGTGTGGTGAGTTTTATGCAGTGACTCTATTAATGCACTTTAGTCATTGTTTTTGATAGAAGTTCTTTATTACTGATTTACAGTGTTTGTTTAAGTCAGAAGTATATGATAATTTAAAGGTAAGTAAAAGAAGTTATTGCTAACATTATCTTTCCATGCAGATAGTTTTACAGTCAGCTGTTTTTGCCCGAGCTGCTTTCTACCAAGGACATAGCTAGACCTTGTGTATATAAGTGCATCTATTCACCTTGTAATACAAGGCAATGCTCTAGTTAAACCTCATTTCAGACTATGTGAGTTTTTTAACGTACAAACCATGGACTCATGTTATAAAACATCATTTTAAAATCTTGCTGCCTCAAAGTGAAGATACCTCAGCCTCAGCTTCACAGATGATTCTGCTGGTCTCTACAAACACACAATGTCCCAACATACATGCTGAGCTGTTCCCTTTAAACATAAAAGACATAAAAAGAAATGTACTACACAAACAATCACCAAAGTAAAATCCTCATCTCAACCAAAGTTTTATGTTTTGTCGCTAAAGGAACGACAACTACAACTCACTCTTAGGATTTGTTCACACTTGATTCAGTTTAAAAGGAACTCTGGTACAACTGCAAGTGTGAATGCTGCCATCCGAAAGTTGAGCTAATGTGTTGGTCTGGCCAAATGTACTATTTTGTGTTTTGGTCAGGACCAAGAGAACCCTTAGACATATCATTGATCCCCATTGATCCCCATTGATCCCCTTTCTATTATTATTCTTCGTTCAGTTTTTCATTTTCTTCCACATTTCTCTGGACTGGTGCCATGTAATGTGTGTTGCTCTTCAAATCAGCATCACTTGTACTTTTCAGCAGCCTCTTCTTAGATATCCACTTAGCCAGCTGTGATACTAGTATAATAGTTGCGGTGGTGAGGAGCATAATTGTAGTGCGAAAAGGGAACAAGCGGTGTCTGGAACCATCCTCCTGTATCTCATCCCACGGCAGGGGCAGAACATCAGGGAGGCCTATTTGAGATTCCCCTACCAGAACTCTCAACAGAATCCCGAACACAAAGCCAGAACAGGCCCCGTACACGTTCACCAACTGGGGCAAGAAAAAGATGCACATCACTTGGGGAGTCAGCAATGAATACAAAACATCTACACTGACCATCCAGAACAGGTGAACGGATGACGATATCATGGCCAGGCCTGCTCCTATCACTCCACACAGGACGACTGACAGCTTAACCACCACAAGAATATTTTTTTCTGATGCCTGAAATAGAAGAAATCCTCTTATGAGCAATCAGGTTTGTTAAACCAAAGTGGATAATTCTTGAGACATATTCATTTGCTGCTTGCTTGTGTGCTGCAGACCAAAACCAAAGTGTTACTCACCTGCTTGCAAATGATATTCTTGAAGATATTTCGGGCCAGTTGGGAGGCAGCAGACAGAAGTACAGAGTCGACTGAGGACATCACAGCTGCAGCGAGTGCTCCAATACCGATCAGTGAGACGAAGAAAGGGCAAAGATACTGAAGGGCAATTGGCAAGATCATACCAGCTTTTCCCTGTTCGTACGGACTGGGTGAACCAAAGGTGGTCTCGTTCCAATCTGACAGACATAAAGGAAATGGAATTACAAAAAACACATACAATATATGTGTTGTGTGTGCATATATATATCGGTATTCTCTACATTTCTAAATAAAAAACTATTCAAGATATCTGCGGATTTTCACATAATTTGTCAACTTGTGCATTTACTCAGGAAAATAAGCCAATAGTTTAGTTAAAAAACAAAATGATGATGACATGGACAAAGGAGCTTTCTGAGAACCTCAGAAAAAGGGTTCACATACTTCCACAACTCACAGATGTGTAATATTATGTATTAAGTATGTATATGTAAGTATTTGCGCCCTTCTTATGTTAAACCTGTTATACCTTGGCTTGTCGTACGGTAGAAAGTATGCACGGGGCCATGACCCATTTGCAACCAAACCTTTTCTCCTACTATTTTTGTAAAAAATGTGGTACCTTCAGGCATTCATAAATGGCTCTCAACTGTGAACCTGATTTGTGGAGGTCCAACTTTTTGGCTGATTTCTTTTGATTTCCCCATGTTGTCAAACAAAGAGGCACTGAGTTTAAAGGTAGGTCTTAAAATACATCCACAGCTACACCTCAAACCGACTCAAATGATGTCACTAAGCCAATCCATATAACCATCTCATCAAAACTATAGTGTAACATGAAACCTGTGGAGTGGTTTCAGCTTGTATGTCGTGTGTTTGTGTAGGTACTGGTAGATGCCGCCACTGCCCCAATGATGAGTGATGGGATGCCGAGGATTGGACATATTATTGCTCCAGCATAACAAGTGAGCTTAGCTTGGGCATTAGTGGCTGTGGACAGGACCCTCTGGTAGAACGCCTGGTAGCAGATCCCTCCAATGCCCTTGGAGAGGATTAAAAAAAACGAGGTAATGAATGCGTTTAAAGGCCACCTAAGCCATCATAACATATTTTCTCTCTGAAGAATGATGTGTTTTTTACTAACAAGCAAAGTGTAGTGGAGTTGCCTATGTAAGATATGTGATGGGGGCCGTTGATGATGTCCCTTACCAGTAGCAGTAACTCATCTACCCAGCGTCCTACATCTTTTAGTTCTAGTCTGCCGATCCATGGCTCCTGGTGCAGCTTGGTTACTGCAGCAGCAGTGAAGTTAGCAGAGTGGGGGCTTGTCAGGATAAAAGGCACGCAGAGCCACTGAAATAAAGAGAAAACTATTAAACAGTGCTGCCTCGGAAGGTAACCACGAATGTCTTCACCAAATCCGTTTTTGTTCTACTACTTTCTACTACTTTCAAGACATTAGGAACACACCAAATCAACATCAAAGAAATACCAGCAGCAAAGGCCGACTGTGACATCGCCTGTGTCCGGACCAAAAAGTTCCACTTCAACACATGAACTACAACCAAGAGCCAGCTAGCACATGTATTCTTCTTGATTTCAGCGATCAAGAGAAAATGTAATATCTTGGTGTTGTACAATATCTCAAAAGCATCAATGTCATTATTGACTTTTATTATATACACTCTGGATGCCAATGGTGGCTATGGCCACATGTGTCACAGCCCTTACACCTCTGCAGAATCATGAATGTTGATCATGGGACACCATCCAGTGGTTGTTGAGACAGACCAGTTCAACATAACTATAGTAAAAATGTCTGTGAAGAATCTCAATCATCGAGGTGATGGTATATAAAACAAAGGCGACTAGATATGTTAAGTTTTCTTGAAGACATTCTGCCTCTTAGCCGAGCAGCTTCTCCAGTTATAAATGCCTGGTGGGGGACCAGGTTTTGATCCTGTTTTAACTCATTTAATGCCAGAACCTTTAGACTCGAGGTGTGAATAGGGGAAAATCTATTTGGGGATGGATGTTAAGACCGTGATGTAAGTGGGTGTTAGATCGTGTCTCAGTCAACCTCCCATCTGTCTTCTCTGACTAAAATGTACTCATGCAACGTGCACCCTGATGCAACTGCTTAGATAAGTAGCTAAACGTCTTCAAGAAAAGTCCAGTTGCCTTTGTTTTAAATTTAGTTTTTTGCATGTACTAAAAATGGTGTGAGAAAGCTGCAGCAAAAAAAAAATCTCTGTACCAAGCCGATGGCGATGAAGCTTAGCTGGATGACATCAGTATAGGCCACAGAGTATAATCCTCCCATTAATGTGTAAACGACTGCCACAGCTGCAGAGATAACCACAGCCAGTGCGGAGGAGATATCCATGACCACACTTACTGTCCCACCTGTAAGACATACATTAATAAGTTTCACAAAGCTGCTATTGTGTTACTTTCACTGTAATTTTACAATAGTAGTCAATCATTCACAACTTTGACTGTGGTATTACTAATTTGAAAATTGTTGTATAAGATACACTGTCTGGCCAAAAGAAAAGTCACCACCAAAAAAAGGGTTGCACACTCTAATATTTCGTTGGGCCACCTTTCGCTTTGATTACAGCACGCATTCGCTGTGGCATTGTTTCGATAAGCTTCTGCAATGTCACAAGATTTATTTCCATCCATTGTTGCATTAATTTTTCACCAAGATCTTGTATTGATGATGGGAGAGTCTGACCACGCATGATGGGTGCATCACTTCATCTGCCTCTCTTCTTACCCTGATGCGCCCATCACTCTGGAACAGGGTAAATCTGGAAAATCCGGAAAAATCTGAGACCACATGACCTTCTTCCATTGCCACAGAGTCCAATCTTTATGCTCCCTAGCAAATTGAAGCCTCTTTTCCGGTTAGCCTCACTGATTAGTGGTTTTCTTAAGGCTACACAGCTGTTCAGTCCCAATCCCTTGAGTTCCCTTCACATTGTACGTGTGAAAATGCTCTTACTTTCACTATTAAACATAGCCCTGAGTTCTACTGTTGTTTTTCTTAGATTTGATTTCACCCAACGTTTAAGTGATCGCCGATCACGATCAATCAGGATTTTTTTCTGACCACACTTCTTCCTCAAAGACGATGGTTCCCCACTATCCTTCCAGTTTTTAACAATGCGTTGGACAGTTCTTAACCCAGTTTTAGTAGTTTCTTCAATCTCCTTGGATGTTTTCTCTGCTTGATGCATGCCAATGATTTGACCCTTCTCAAACAGACTAACATCTTTTCCATGACCACGGGATGTGTCTTTGGACATGGTTGTTTAAGAAATGAGAAACTACTCATTGCATCAGTTGGGGTTAAATAACTTGTTGCCAGTTGAAAGATAATCGCCCATGCGGTAAATATCCAATAGGAGGCTCGTACCTATTTGCTTAGTTAAATCCAGGTGGCAACTCCTTTTTTGCCAGGCCGTGTTGATCATAAGACTAGTATTGTATTCTGTTAATGACAAACTTACCCAACGCAGAAAGAATGCATGCTATCCATAAGATGTCTCCAAGGAAAGCAGGAATGAAGAGTACAGCTCCTACAGCATTGCCATATTTCTCTTGAAATGGGTCTATGAGTGTGACATATTTCTTTGACCGAATAGGTTTGACAAAGAACAGTCCACCTGAAGTCAGACAAATCGAAACAACACAATTATGGAGCAACACAGCGAATAGTTTATATACCGTATTTCGTTAAATTACTAATTACCTAGAATAGTGATAAATAAATCAATCATAACCACACAAAGACACAAATTTGCCCTATTTATCTTTAAAATAAATAGAACCTAACATTTGACATTTTATTGAATTTACTGTCGATTTTTACTGTCTATGGTTTTTTGAGGAGATTGAGGTTCCTCTTTGTACCATCATTTTACATCAAAGCAGTTGCATTTGAGCTCATTTACCTATAATCAGGTTCATGGAGAAGGCAATAGGTCCAACAGACCAGACCAGTCCCTTTGTCGGATTATAGACCAATTCAGCGTTACCCAAAACATAACCTCCTCCAACCCACGTGGCTGCAAAACACGAGTGGACATACAGCCAATGAGAAAGCACAAAAACATTCACCGATTTCAAAGTTGAGCTCTGACATTCCGACATTATGACCATCTAAGGCCCCATCAATGACGCTGTAGCTATCATCATTTTCCTTACCTGTCATAGTAAATATGCTGACCCAGATGTTCAAGTTCCGTCCTCCAACCATTGCCACTTCACTACGGCTCCCAGGGCATTTCTTCTCCTCATGCTTGGACTTCTTGGATGCCCAGATGCCTGTTCCCAGTATGATTACGTAAAACACTCCTATGGACAGTAGTCCTAGCCAGTTTACTGCCATCCTCAGTGTCTGTGGGGATGGGAAACACACATAAAGGTTTTTGCAGAGGTTTTGCAGCTAAGGAAAACTCTGTTGTACTGATTTTATTCTATGTCTTAAGACTGACAATGAAATGTATTTGTTCAATTTGTTAGATTCTTAGGATTGTATGCACAGTTTCTAGTGTCCATCTGCAGAACAGGAATTTCGGGATGGTAGTGTTACAGTGAGCAAAAATAACTTGCATCTCCAGAATTGCGGACGAATAGTTTGGCAATGGTTTGTTTTGACTAGTACAGGTGTCAATCCAGTCAAGTAGGGGTGCGCCGATCAGCATTTTTGCAGGCGATCACTGATGGTCAGTCACCCGGGGCCACTATGTTGTGCTGCTCCAGTCCAGTGGCCAGGACGTCTCAAAGCAGGCCACTGTCATAATTTCGTATTTTTGGTACCTCCGTTGTAATCCTGTTTGGTTTCTTTGCGTTTCCTGTTTTTATTTTGTAAGCTTCATCCTTGGTGTTTCTTGTCTTTGATTGTTTGATTGGTTTCTCCTTGAGTGCTCCACTCCTCATTAGTTTCACCTTCATCAACCCCTCTGCCTATGTGTGCTTATATAGCCCTGCCTTTCCCTTTGTTTGCTGCCACTTTGTCTGTGTTGTTCCCTGGATGTTTTGATTGTGTTTTTTCCTTGTGATCAGTGCCTGTGCTCAGTTCAGTTTTGCGTTTTGACATTTTCTTTTTTGGTTTCACAGATTTACTTTTGTTGAATTACTCTATGTTTGATTACCTCTTGTTTACCTCTGATTAAAAGATCTGCTGCTAACGTCCTGGCGCCAGATACTGCAGCACACCCTCAGAGGTCTATCGGAGCCCATGCCTCAGCGGGTCAGGGCTTCCATTTAAAACCTGTCATCTTCTTTTGTCATCTCTTTTTTCAATGAATCATCACAAAAAACTTAAATTCCTCCAGAGTAATCCTAGGTTCAAGAGTATGCTGGACCAGTTTACAGAACAGAGAGACTTTTATTAACCGGCCACCAAAGTCCTAGTAAGAGCAAATTTGGCAGTCACTGAATGTCAGTGTAGTAAGCTGTAGTGTAATTACTGTTTGCATCTTGTAAGCACATACTAATACTATTGGCATTTACTGGTGAAGTCCAGTTCGGTGCAGGAATAAACTGCACTTTGCATTTAAAGGGGAATTACCGTTTTTTACAACCTGGACCTTATGTCTGGCATAAAATATGATCGTTTACTCACCCATATAACTTTATTGTCATTTGGAGTCTTTCGGACGATATTTAGATCTGCGTATATCCATATAGTGGTAGTGACTGGGGCACCGCAACGCAGCCTCTAAATAACGCATTATTTGCCACGAAACTCTTTCATTTCGCGGACGTGCAGCGGTTTGCTCTTCTTTGGCCAGCTGTTCTTCTCTCTGCCTCTGCATCCTCCTTTCAACGAGCTCCTCATCCGTATACTCTGGCTCAAAACGGTAAGGACGTCCATCATAAACAAAGTCCTCATCCACAACCTCAGAATCGGAAAAATATTCAGCCATGTTGCAAAAAACTAGCAGTAGCAAATTACAGGTAAACAAGATGCGCAGGGATGACATCATCCAGGTCAGAGGTTAGTAGGTCAATCTACTGGTAACTCCGGACTCAACGGGGAATAGTACTAGCAAATCATAACAAAGTATTGGTGAAATGAACGAGTTTCACGGCAAATAATACGTTATTTAGAGGCTGCATTTCGGTGCCCCAGTCGCTCTCACTATATGGATATATGCAGATCTAAATACCATCCGAACGACTCCAAATGACACCAAAGTTATATGGGTGAGTAAACGATCGTATTTTATGCAAGAAATAAAGTCCAGGTTGTAAAAAACGGTAATTCCCCTTTAATGTTGCTCAAAATTATAGTATGGAATTATGTCAACTATGTGTCTATGCAGCCCTGATGTAGTGTATGAACTGGGATGGTACGTTAAACGTAGCTCATAGCTAAAATAGCTCCCATAATTGCGACTCTAGAGTCCACATTTAGTCAAAGGCCCAGAGCCTGAGGTAATAACATTTGAAATGTGTCCGTTCCTGTGCCTTTGTCAGTTTATCAGGGAACAATGGAGCAGTGCTAAGGTTTGCATTAAACTCACCACAGGTCCTTTCTTTCTCAGTTGGCTTCATGCCACTCCTCTTAAAAATATTTCCTGCCAGCCAACACCCCCCCCCCCCCCCCCCCCCCCCCCCCCCCCCTTCATTCCTCAGTCTGGCTCCCATTACACTGCGTCGGTCAGTCCCAGTTTATGCCAGGGGCCCTGCTCACAATAGTAAGGTCTTAACCGTTCTATGGAAAGTGTATATATTCCATTACTCATCATTGGGGCACAGCCGACCCTGTTATACTGCAAAAATAGTGTGTCTACAAGGTTTTCCTCACCATTGAACAGTACATAATCAATTTCACGTAATGCCTCACAACAGGACCGTTGAACCAATTGTTTCTTAAACATTTGAGTAAAAATTTGGTTTGCCTACCAAATATACATCAATTAGTCATGTTTGCACTTAATTTTCTCCAACTTGATTGACCTCAATTCTGAAATAATGTAAGACGTGTCTTTTATAATAGTTAATATAGTTTCAAGATAAGTTAAAGATTTTTATTTTATCGATGCTCAGCTCCTGAACCGGGTTAACAGAGATATACTGTACATGTAAACAACCACCCACATGCAGTTACAACCATATTCAAAATCAGGAGGTGATTGACACGAATAAATGAGGTGCTGTTCATGTTTACGTTTTAAAATACAGTGACTTTTTAAATTAAAATACACAAAAGAGGGACTTTTAATGGTGTGCCTGTAAAAATGACGGTAAAGGAGAAAAGGAACATCCTTCTGGATCATTTTGGACTGTGGACATGTAAAGGAGCCTCACAGTATTGGATGTTTCACTGCTAGGGAATTAAATCTGAGCACAGTGAAGTTGTTTTCAGCGGCACATACCTTGAACAAATTTGCAGATCAGTTCTTCTGTAAAACTACACACTAAATGCATAGATACAAATAAAAAATTTGCAGTTTACTTCTTGTTACTTTACATGCAGTTGCTGCAAAGATGCTTCTCCCGATCATCTTGTTTTCCACTATTTGTCATGTACCAGCTGACTGGGATTTTTTTGCAGTGTGCTTTGTTAATCAAATGGAAAATACAAATAATCATTGGCAATTTAAACTGTAAAAAAATGTCAGTGGAGCAATAATTACAAGCTGCAAGCTGAACAGTTAGCAGAACTCTAAATTTTTTTTGTGTGAATTTATAAAATCCACTGACAGCAAATGCTCCATTCTCACAAAAATAGCACTCCTGAGGAAACCATGTATCTTTACAATATTTCTTTTCATTACAAGTTAAGAAAATTGGAAATTATTTTGCGCCAAAATAATTTTGAATTGTTACTTACCTGAGTTATCTTGGAGTGTCCAAGTTTGAGCAGAGCTCCTCAAAACCACTTATCAGTGAGTAGGCACAGTCCATTTTCTTAAGACTGACAGGGTGCCACAATTTGCTCAACCTGAAATACCTGACATCTAGTGACATGATTGGTTCATGTGGCATGCTATGGAGGCTATGGGCGACACGCTCTCACATTTTTCACAGCCACAATGAAAACAAATCAAAACACCAAACAAAAGTGGAGCTCAACTGCCGCAAAGTTACCACCACAACAACTGGAAGTAGAAAAAATAAATAAATTCACACCAAGCTGAGCAGTTGACACCACAACCAAATGGTCCCGTACTGAAATCCACAAATTCAGCGGAGGTTTAGAAGAGTTTAAAGGTTTGGCCAATTTGTTGGTATTAAAATACAAAATAGTCTTTCATAGTCTCAATGTGTGGACGAATGCACAAAATCATTCCAGATGAAAAGTCCAGTTGCACATGTAACTGATGTGTATATTGTGATAGAGTATTTGTGAATATTTGAAAGAATTAAACCCAAAATGTGTCTGGGTTTGGCCATATTTAATAAACAATTACAAAACTCACCCGCTTAAAGCTGTGTCTCACTGGCCATGCTGCTGCTTGTACCTGTGTTCAAACATACAGTACATCCATACTGTTACACCACTGCATTGAGTCTGTTGTATCATTCTACATCATATAAAGTAGACACTGTATAAATAAACTGTATTTTATTTTACTATGACCTACATTTATTGTAAGTAGTAACAAAGTTAAACTGTAACATTCAGTAATAATAACAATATAATAATATTAATAACAACATACATAGTAGTGATACTAGTTGTGATTATGCATCATTAAATCAAAACTTAAACAGTAGCGACAGTATCTACGGTAGCATTATTAGGCAACTTTGCTTTATTTAAACTTACAAATGAAAAGTCAAACAGCATTTTTTTTTATGTTAGAAAGGACAACATACCTCGACACTGGGACCTCTCTTCCACCTCCTCTTTCTGAAAGCTGCACCTGAGGGCTTGGACGACTTTTCATGATGACAATATCAGTTTGACTGTCAATAGGAACCGCGGGTTTAAGCTGTATTTATTCATTTTATATTTTTAAGAGGGAGCACGAGGAAAGAGTGCGAGGAAAGTCGAGGCTGCAAATTATTACTATTATTTTTATTTTAGCTGTATTTTTTGGGGTTATTTTTTAAGATCCTCCAGCAGGTGGCGCCCTAGATGACCGCCTATATGGCCTCTGCCAAGAGCCATTTCTGAAAATCACTAAAAAAAACTAAAAAACTGAAAGAAAAACGTGGTTTTACCAGAACCCATATTAACACTAGTTACTGAAATTAAATAGTTTAGTCTTTCCTCAACTTAATACTCAAAAATAGACCTAAAACCTACCCGTTGTTGAAGAAAATGCTGCAAAACTAATGGATGTTCAAAAACAAAGCAACCAACCAATCCACCATCAACTCACCCAGCTTCATCTCCCACTGTCACCACAACCAAAGCAATCATGCTGGTACCTTCCCAACTTAAACCTCAATCCTATATACCCTCTGGAGCGCGCCACGCACAGGACGGCTTTAAAAGATGAACATCAGTAAACCCCAACCAGGTCCTGACAAGCTCACCCCCACCAGAGAAACATGTCCCCATCCAGGAAAAAAAAGGCACAATGATCGAGTGGTTCGAAGGAAGGCTGAGTTACTCAGTCCAATTGGTTCACTTCTTAACTGCAAGAGAGACTGCGAGGGACTAAAAGGACCTCAGACACTCTACTCACTAAAGACACACCAACAGGAAACATGTAGCAGCCAACAACAATAAGTCACCTCCATTCATTCAACAACAAAACGCCGGTGTTCAGTCTCCACAAAAGTTCAAACTATCCCAGATGACCTGGCTCAAGGGCCACAACAGAAAGTTGAGAGAGTGCGACAGAGTTACAAAATGAAATGTGTATTGCAACAAGTTATATATATAAAAAATGTTTAGTACAATTAAGGCAAAGAAAATGAGCCAAAGACACTTATACTGTCACTGCAAAGCCCATCGGGGTGCAGAGGGACGTAACAACATAATTTAAGAACTTTTGTACATGTAGTGTAAAAATTACATCCCATGAGATCCTACTAAAACGACTGAAATGACCTCTCAATACATCACACATACATCGATCAGCCACAACAATAAAACCACTGACAGGAGAAGTAGATAACACTGACCATCTTGTGACAAATCAATGTTCTGCTGGGAAACTTCTGGACCTGGCATTCGTGTGGATGTCACTTTGACATGTACCACCCACCAAGACCAGACCAGGCACCTCCACCCCATAGTAGTGACTCTCCTTGATGGCAGCAGCCATCCCCAGCAGGATGCAGCCTGACACAGGCACACACACAAAAACAGTTTAGGAACAACTCAAGGTGTTGACCTGGCCTCTAAATTCACGAGATCCCAAACTGATCAAATATTTGTGGGATGATCCACAGAGGCCCCTCCTCTCAACCCATAGGACCCAAAGGCCCCCACTAACAACAATCTGTTGCCAGACACCACAGGACACCCTCAGAAGGCCCATGTTTATTCTCTGATGAGTCACAACTGTTTTGGAGGCACAAGGGAGACCTACACAATATTAGGAAGGTGGTCATAATGTTATGCCTGATCGGAGTACAAACTGTGTGAGATTACCTACCTAACTACATGTGCATTCACACAGTTTAATAACTTGTCTTGTGACTGTGTTCAGAATCTAATTTCTTCAACCTGAAGATGAATCTTAGCTGTTCTTGAAGGGTTTTACAGATTTTTTCCAATTGCGTGGTGCTGCAAGAGCTACAGGCCACAGAGATCCTCAACCGTAGAAATTACGGCACAACAGTGATGTTGAGAAAAACAGGTATTCTCCAAAATGTAATGACATTGAGGAATCTTGTCTACTAGGCTGTCAAGAGCCTGGTAGCAACGCTAAAGGGACTCATCTTCTTTCTGACACCTATGTTTGTGTTCTTCATTTGTCTGGGCAATTTTTTATTTTTATTTTAATTTTAATTTTTTTGCAACGTAAATACCTTATATTGAAAAAATATTCCCACACAAAGATAAGCCAGGTGGACAGACTTATCCAAACAGACTGAGACCTGAAGAAGGGTGGGCCCTCTTAGACTTAGGTTGTCTTTTTTTGTTTGTTTTAAGCTTACCGTTTAAACAGGGGTGTTCAGCTTCTTAAAAGTATTCACTATACAATATGTCGTGTATTCTTAAGCGAGGGAGGGCCTCAGTTCACTGTAAACACATACATTGTACGCTTGTCATGACTAAACGTATGTGAACTTTTGTATCACGTGTGACCATTGGACTTCTCTTTACGTACAGCTAAAAAACTGAAAGCCAGATCATGTGTGTGCAGTAAGTGTTCATAGGTTCTGGGGGTCCCCAATAAGTCACTTTGGTCCAGACTGAAACACCACAATAAAAAGGATTGTCATAAAATTAGGTACACATGTTCAAAGTCCCTATATACTGTAGTAATCACAATGCTTTTAACAACCCTTTAATGTTTCCTCTGTCTTCAACAGATGTTTGCTCTTTTTAGCGCAATTTATTTGATCCCTCTAATAAAACAGAGCACTGACCAACACTTGAGTGTCATTACATTGACTCAAAACGCCTCTGAACAATTGGGCTCTAATTTGTCCTTGAAATTAACTTTTGCCACTCACTGATATGTAATATTGGCTCATTTTTACAGAATAAAAGCAAATACACAATGTTTGATTCATTCGTTTGATTAGTCTCTCTCTACGTTCAGGATTTGTGTGAAGATCTGCTGTTTTTATGCAGAAAAGAAGAAATTTATGGGGGTTGCAAACACATTTAAGCACCACTGTAGAGTCTATCATAAAAAGCCGTTTGTTTTTCTACTTCATGATCAATATAAAAAGGGATAACATACTGGCTAATTCTAAGCATGTGAACTTTCATGTTTTGGTCCGTGCCAGCATAATGAAATACACGCGCGTCCACAAGCGTGGACAAATGTTGTAGATGCCAATTTAAAAATATCTTAACGTTTTCTTCTTTCGTTATTGCTTCTCAAATTGCTCTATGGTCCGTTTCACGCTTTCCTCCACATCTCTACGAACCAGTTCCATGTAATGTGTTTTGCTGTTCATATCAGCTTCTTCTCAGACAATCACAAAGCTGGTTCTTCTTTCCTCTTTGTTTTTAGTACCACGATCAAATGTGTCCAACACTTACAAGACCTATCAAAACTAAAGACGTAACCGTGAGACTACTTTCAGTTTAGTTCATGCATAACAAGCTAACCATCACCATGTTAGCAATGTCCATGTGAGCATGCAAGCAGGGCAGGTAGCATGACTCTTGGTCATGTTTAAACTGAGACAGTCGGTTATTGTGTTACAAACATGATGTCATATCGGAGAACACCTCACTCAAAGACATGAACAAAAAAAAAATACTCACGGCCTTCTGATTTGATGCACCAAGAGACTGAACGGAGATCAGCCATCTTAAGTCACAAAAGTCATTGTTAGGGCCTGGTAGCATTTCACGTATCTTAGTAACCACAACTGACTTGTAACTGGATCACCAGAGTGTGAGCGCTGCTAATGATCGGGTTGAGGATCAGGTTCCGTCCAGCTGTAAACATACACTGCTAGTTGGCGGTGCGTCACTGTACATGTAGTCTGCTGGAATCTTTGGGGTGGGGGTTCTTCTTTCGGAGCAATGCCACTTTTTTTATCACAGCGATAAAGAAGGATTTCAGAAAATTTCCATCTACCCTGGAATTAAAAAGTATCCATCTTTTGTCTCAGAAAAACACCTGGGCTCTTTATGATTGATCACCTTCCAAGGTAGAAACAGGACATGGGCGACCTTCCAGGCCAATTTAACCAAAAGAGCATCGTGTCACCTAAAAGCCCGGACCTTTACCTCAAGCTATTGCTGTTGCTCCAGAATGTGAGTTTAATGCAACACTGCCTCCTAAGGACAGAAGTTGGCGGGTTTCCCAACTTCACATCTGAGGCAGGATCTAGAACTTTGAATCTTCTCTCAACATTGCCACCATCATGCAGACCGCACAGTATTAACCCTTCTCTGTCGCTGACCCTGGCCTCTTCCGCGCTGACACGCGAGACCAACGAAGGAGAATGGCTCGCCACTTGTCTGACCCCGAGACCTCACCGGAGGGAAACCCCCCTCTGGACTGAGTCCTATACAGCCAACCGCACTGACTCAGAGAGTCAATCGACGGCCACCTCACGGGGCAAGTCTGGTGTCGTTGACTTCTATATGACTGCATGTGATTGTTCTGGGTGTTTAGTCATTCAGATCATATGTTGTAATGAGTTGACCTTGTTTGAATGGCTGCCCACAGAATGAATGGAGTTCAACGGATGAATGAATGAATGGAGGAACATATGGGCTAATAGAGCAAAGGAAAGTTTGACCACATGGAAAATAAATGACTGCGTTAGAGATAGGAATGGGTCCAATGAATATTAACAGGCATTAAGTGAATTTTTGGCCTCTTGGGCAACTTTAATAAGACAATGGTCACTAGAGGTTTTCTTGTTAAGCCCGTTTTGATGTCATTTTGTGTTTTGGTTGGTTCTGCAAACAGCTATCTAGAAATTATACTGATGAGTATGATCCAAACTGCTTTCAGAAGCAATGTTACTATAAAAACCGATGATACAAACCTTAAACTAGGAGGTGTAGAACTATGACCACTTGTTGTTGTTGGTGTACCAAACGACTTGCGTTGCATTCTCCCTCTCTTAGATCACACTGTCTACGACCGCGAGTTTATTAGAGACCACAGCACAGCCCAACCAGCACACCACAACCTCCCATCTGTTTCTCATCCACTCTCAAAAGACGCCGACGAGCGACCGCCGAGCTCCACATTAACGACAGCACAGTCACTGCCATCATCAAACAATATACCAGCCACTCAGCCGTTTCCAGATGTGTCACCGTACCCTCACACAATCCTAAATCCGACTCAGGATGTGTCACTGACCGCGTTAATGGGTCAGCTGGCGGCGTCTGGACAACCTGAGCTGGAGTCTTCGCTCTCTGCACCCTTGTTATACAGCCTGGAGGCATCAGAGATGTTCACACCCGCTTTACCCTCTGAGCTTTTTAGTGGACAGCTGGGGACGGATGCAGTATTTATGTCTGTGATTCCTGTGCTGCAAACGTTCTCCATATCTTCACTTTCTGATACTGGAGAATTTTTGCAGCAGAATCTTGAAGACAGTTTTGACAAAAATGAGCAGACATTAAGCTTAGGAAATGTAACACTGCTACCAACACATCTGTCATCGAGCCTTTCTTCATCAAACCCTCCTGAAATTATTTCAGTCCCAACGCTATCTTTCAAACCAAGCGGTGGGACCGTACAAGTCATGTCATCAGAGGAACTAATTCAGACTCTGCTCCTTGAGAAAACTGAGATGTTCTCCCACGTATCTTTAGTCAATACGGTGACGACAAGCTCTTTTTTAAGTAAAACACTTCTGGATATAATTCCACCAGTTCTAAAAACTGTAACTCAGGAACTTCACACAACATCCTTGGATCTAGACCCTTCGTTCCCATTACGTGACGAATCAGTAGCACAGGATGTAAGTGGGTGTCCTTCAGCAATCAAAAGAACTTTGACTGAATATCTTTCAATACGGCCCTCGGGAGATGTTTCAGAGGAACTTACGGAGTCTAATGAGTTTGCATCTGCACTGTTAGGGTCAGCGGAGGAGATGTCTGCTAGCGAGGCTTCAAAAACATCTCGTCAACAAATAAACATCTCGGAAGGTGACGTCCTCTCTACAATAACACACCCGTCATCAACCCTGAGCTCATTTAACTACAATGGAAACAGCCGGAAACCAATCACAGAGGAGCTTCCTACTCAGCAGTTTCTGAGCATGTCAACCTCATGGTCAACATCATTGCTAACTTCAGGCTTTTCCTTGTATCAAAGGCTGAGCTCAGTCCAGCTTTCGCACCCTTCAGCTTCTATCTCGAGTGAGTACCGCGCATCTATGCCCCTGAGCAAGGCATTGGAAGTCTCAGTTGCAGCTGAACATGTCTTCAAGATACAGGCGTGGCAGCACCTTTAATATAATTTCTGAATCTACTGTGTATCAAATTTAAAATAAGTTTATATTTATTCAAAATGTCTATGAAAGTAATTGTTTTATTTTCCAGGTTCTCTGAATCTCCCACCTAAAGTGGCACAGTCTATCCCAGCTCTGATGGCCACTGTTGGTTTCCCCTTCCACTACTTGATCCCATCCAGAACATTCGTAGATCCAGAGGACGGCGAGGCTGCTGCTCTGTCCCTGGAGATGCAGCTGACTGATGGACCCCCTGTCAGTCTGGGTACCTGGTTGGCTCTTGACAATTTGGAGCTTCACGGTGTTCCTCTGGAGGTGGACCTGCAGTTTGCTCCTCAGGATCTCCTCCTGGTGGCTCGGGACAGGCACGGTTTGACCGCCCGGTTGCCTCTAACCCTAGATCTGACCCGCAGCCCCGTCGCTCCCTGCCACGTTTTCACCCTGACAGCTCAGCGCAGCCTCCACTCTATGCTACGCCACCGCCGCAGGGTGGAGTTACTGCTGAGTAAACTAGCCAGCTTCTTCAACAGCTCCAGCAGCCACCATCTTACTGTTGTTTCCATGACTCCTGGCTCCACTGTGGTGTCTTGGTACAACTACAGCCTGTGTGAAGCTTCTCAAATCAGGACAACACTCTGCCACACTGATCAAATACGGAGAATGTGGTTGGCAATGAGCTCTACGGATGGATCAGTCAACCCTGCATTCAGAGAAGCAATGCTTCCAGAGTTTCCTATCTCAAGAGTTGGATCTGTGAAATTCAGTTCTGACTGCTTTCCCAGCACTTCTACAGTTGCTAGTTCAACCCCTGCTGTCCACTCTACCTTGAACCCAGGTTTAGGCACCAATACTTCCCTCAGTCCCACCTCTGACAACTGTGTCTCTGCATCTCCGGCTCTAAACGCCACCTCAAAACAGGTGGACCCCCATCAAAGGATGGCTGACACGCTGATAGCTCTCCTTATAGTCTGTCTTCTTATCCTTATCGTCCTCCTCGTCTCGGCAGTCCTCTACTTCTGGGGTGGTCACAGGAGGTCGAGAACAGTTGCCATTTGGCCTGCGAGCAGTATTGTCACGGTTCAAAGTGGAGACTTATCGGCCATAAGACCAAGGAGGCCTCCACTGCTCCACCCTGAGCTACCTCCACCTCCACTGAGCCCGTGGTTCGACCTTTCACCTGAGGACAAACTCCCGTCTGATTGCGAGCAAGAAAGGAAAACTCTTGACAAGATACTACAGCCTCGTACTCCGCAGTATGACTTTTTAAATAAATAACTAGCTAAATAACTAGCTTCATTTTCCATTTCAAGTGTGGACAGCTTTCCTCTGGAGCAAGTCTTCAGACAAAATTCCACATTCAGGATCATTTGTGCTAAAGCCAACAGCAATGGTCTCTACTGGCAGCTTTATTGTGTTACACAATATGTGAACAGCATATCTACAAAAACACGGGTAAAAAAAAAACATTAGAAATTCCTTGTTAGAGTTCACTGTCTATTTCGTCTGATGTCCACATTTTCAGGAGTCTGAAAAACACTGCGGTCCATAATCTCATCCTTGGAAAAGGTGAACCAGTAGATCTGTGGAGACATCATCTGGAGGCCTTCCCGTTTTCATGAACATCCATCCTGTGAAGGGGGAGAACGGTATTAGTCATGACCCTGTCACAGTGCAAAGACAATGCAAGCATGCAGGTCTAAGCCCTAGGGTACTGTCACTCAACACGATGATTGCGACACCCTAAAAGCGATGACTGATTTTCCGTAACACACCCATTGTCATCTTTGAGGTGCTGGTACAACTCGAACTTGTTGTTCACGGAGCTCGCTCTTCCAACAAACTCTTGGTGCTTCCTGGAGTTGGCTGCGGTGATTCGGTTGGTCCACATGGTGAGGAGTGAGACAGGGCCTGCAAGGAAAGACAAAGTATGAATGAACGCAGTTTGTTTCTAAAAAGTTAATCTGATTTACTAAAGTATTAAATATGTTCTCAAGACAGTGAAACGTGTTATTGTTAAATACTGCTAGAATACAGCTAAATAAATAAATGATCTTTTTTTATATGACAACTTTTCAGTAAAAATGCTTAAAAAGAAAATCTTTCATGCACAAAATTGAGACCAGTACAGACAATATTTCAAAGTAAGGAAAACAAATCGGCGAGTGAGCACGAAGCTTGCTCTACTATCTACATCTGAACCGACGTAAGATTTCGACTGCTCGTACCTTTCGCTCTCTCTGGAGGCTGAACCTCCTCCGTGGAGAGACGAGGCTTCTTGTTGAGTGGCTCTGGCGAGTCGGGGGAATCCTTGATCACCTCCGACTCCTGCTCCTCTTTATCCAGCAAACCCTTTAGTCTTTGGGAAAGTGCAGCAGCAAGGAAACGTGTTTTCGTCAGTACATTTTGGCGGAAAACCAATAATTATCCAGCTGTAAGCAGACCACAGGTATACAGACTCTACTGACCTTTCAGAGTCTTGCCAGCTTTTGTCCTCAATTTCCTTGTTGCCATTCTTCTCCATCCTGTCTTCCCTCTCCTCTCTCTTCCTCCCCCTCTTCTTCCTGTCCTCCTCCTCTGGTTTGCTGCGGCAGGCGATAATGCAGTCCAGAACTCGCTGGTGTCTTTCTGTGGCTCCGATGTGAGTCTTCACTAATGTTTCCAGCTCGTTCCACATTGTCCGGTACTGTTCGTCCCTGCAGATAACAACAACTTCCGTTTAATTGTGTGGCAGATTTTTCCTTTATGCTTATAAGCGCAGGATAGAGGATGTTTCTAAATGCACTCAAATGTAAATAAATACCTCTTGGGGCCTTTGCCTCTGGACCCCACTGTGGAAATGGGAAGTGGGTCATTCTTCCTCTCCATTTCAACGAGGTTGTAGACGGTCTTCTGGCAGGTCAGAACATCCTCATCAGTCAGAGTCTCTTTCACTATTAAGTTAGCCAAAGGAACCACCTAGTGGAGGAAAACAGGAACACACACTTATGCAAAAATGTGTCAAAGGGGAAGGATGTGTGCAGACAGGAATATCTAGGAACAACATCTAGGAACAACAAGATAGAGATCTAATAAGGCTGCTCACTGCCTGCATGTTGAAGATGGTGGTCTGGGAGATGATCATCGGCCAGTATCGGGTGTGACGTTCCAGCTGAGCCTTGGCCCTCTCAACTGGTAGCTTCCCAGAGGGATCGTGGGAAGACTCTGCCACCGGAGTCAGCCGGTTCTCCCTCATAAACTCACCAAAATCCTGACGGAAAAACAAACAAAGTTCAACTGAGGATATTTGTGCTTCGTGTTTCGACGCAGCGCGGGGTCGAGCTGAACGTACAGTAATTCGGTAGTCTGTCACTCTGCCGCCGCAGCCTTCGCTGATGGACGGCGGGTCCTCTAAGGTGGAGCGGTTGCTGTTGAGCACGTGCAGGAAGATCTCGCCTCCGTGGCTGCTGAGCATGTGGCTGATGACCTTGGATCCCGACTTCCTCGGCTGCTCCAGCAGCACCGATCGACCTGTGGTCAATCAAATAAGAGGGGAGATGAGTTAGCAACTGCAACAATTAGCGTGAAGATCAAGAGCAGGAAAAAAGTTAAGGAGCATTGGCCAACTCCTTCCTTCAGGTAAATCTTAGGATTTCAGGAAGAGCACAGCTTTAATGATCAGACTAAATTAGAAAAACAAATATAGATGTAAAAAAGTAGATTACCATTAAGGAGAAAGTTTGTCAAACACGACGAGGGCCGACTGTTAACGTCTGTGGGGGAGATGCGATAGGCTCCTGTGCAGTAATGCAGCTCTGAGGAGAGGGGGGGACAAATACATCACGTTAATTCCTGCAGATTATATAAATAACTTTCCTTTACTGCTGTGTACAAATGTTTTTTTTCCCTAACAGGGTAACACTGTTTGCTGCCTCTGATAGGTCTTAGTAAAGATGTAGAAATTGGAAACTGTGCCCACCTATGCTGTTTGTTCGTGGCGTGCACCATTTCAGCGTAACCGTCTCTTTGAGGCCATTTTCTCGAGTGCTGGTGCCCGCCATGTGCAAGTCTCCTGCACAACACAAACACCACACATATATAGTTAATTTTCCTTCATAAAAAAATTAGATATTAAGCAAACAATAAATCATCAGAGGTGTGAAAGAAACTGGAGATCAGCTTCCCAGCAACGACGTTTCATTTGAGTTCGTCGTGTTGTGCGGCTCTTAGTTAATTGTATTTTTACCCACCGCTTTTAAAGAACTCCAGGTGAGCGTCTCTGTGATGCAGGAGCTCGACGTCGTAATTGGCCGATGTGTTGGCGTGCTGCTCTTCCTGTCCGCCCCCCCCACAGAGACAATAACACACACGGGTCAGCGTCATGTCGGCTCTTAAAATGTGCAAACTAGCACTAACACACGGGCACAAACACACGTCAACACTGCTGATTTCATGTTCCAAAGGGTAAATGATCATGGAAAAAGTAAAAGGAAAACAGTGACTTGCTCACAATGTTTTCTCCTCTTTAAATCAGAGTTTAAATCTGATTAACAAAATACATAGCTCTGACTAGAACCTACAGTTGTTTGACAATGTTAAAACAGCTTTAGTCTATATATTTAAGCCTGACAAACTTTAAGGGATTTAAGGGATGGTCGAAAATAGTTACTGAGACGGCACAATGGACCACACTGAGACACTAAATGGAAGGCGTCGTCATGGAAAGAAAAGGAATCAAATGGGGACAGAGACGAGGGGGGAAGTTTGGACAACCTTTCAGGTATACACACCTAACAGACACTGACAGTGGCTACGTTTACATGGACACTAGTCTTCCACTAATAAGAACAAAATCCCTCATGTAACCACCTCAATCAGAACATGGGGGGGGGGGGGTGTAAACCTTTAATAATCCGCTCAGTAAGAAGATATTAGCACCTAATAGCCTTGTAAGTGCTCGATACAATCGTTTTTTTTCTCTGGGTGGCATAAATACATTTTTTCTGTGCATGTTTGCCTCATATGTTCCAGTTTGTGGAAGAGACACAGACAGAGACAAGAGTGGTAGCAAAACACAGCGGAAAATGTTGGTCCATCTTGTTCTCTCGCTGACGAATTAAATCAGTTTAGTCAATAAAAAGCTAAGTTCTTCTTCTTTGGTTACATTTCTAGGCGATTCAATGGTCCAGAGCGGGCAAAAACTTATATTTCGTTTGATGTTTCGGGACATGCCTCTTATCCATAGACTGTATATAAAAGATTGTCGCCATGACAGCGCCTCAAAATAGAAGCAAGTAGAGCTCCCCCCGGTGGCTGGCTGCAGTATAGGTCATAAGCTCCGCCTCCTCCATGTTAGTGGATGGCAAGAATAAAACAGGAAAGTACACGTTAAATAATATATATATATATTTTTTTTAAGGATGGTTTCTGTCAATTTAGGTAGTTAATATAATGCTGATGCATGTTCAAGTGTCAATTGTTCTGATAGGTTTTGTTTTAGTTAGTCATTTGATGCTATAGAAACAGGATGCGGCATTATGACGACAGACAGTTGCCATGACAACTGCTCCATGAAGCAGTTCCTAGAGTAGGAAAAAGTAAATAAATAAGTACAGTGTACAATGCAATATTTCTTGGACCGTACTGCGCAGACTCGAGCTCCAAACTCGAGAAGGAAGTAGAGCCGCGTCGTCCATATTTATATACAGTCTATGATTTTATCAGCTCATTTTAATTAGTGTCCATGTAAACACTCTAATCAGAATGATTTCAGTCAGAAATATTGTCCATGCAAACATAGCCACCGTTTAATACTCAGAAGAGGCAACGTTGGTCACAGATGTTTTGACAACATCTAAAACATTTAAATGCAAGATTCATATTATGCCCTTTTTTTTTAGTGTAAATATAGTCTCATTATGCTGTTATCATATCATATTAGGTTAAGCATTTTTAATCTTTTACATCAATCTCTGCAATCCAGACCAGAGTTGCCTGTCCTTCACTTGAGCCTCATCCGCAAATCTGTAGAGCAGCTGTCACATCAAAATAACACTGTAAGACTGTGGGGCTCAAAATATACACACTACATGGTGTGAACTCTGCCCCCTTCCTCAGTTTGATGTGTGTGTGATCAGAGTACTAACCTGTTCGCAAACATTTAATGTGGGCTAGCAAAACAGAAAATACAGCATGAAACCAGCAGCAGGTTCACAGTCATATCAACATGCAGGTGAGATCAACGAAAGAGTGAGAGTTTAATGGGTTATTACAGAGGAGGGAAGGCTCACACTGAACAATTAAGCAAGCAAAAAGAAAAAGAGTGAAGGAGGAAATGAGAAAAACAACAAAAGTAAGCAATCGATCAAATAAGAAAAAACATATATAGCGCGCCAACATATTTTATACTCATAGCAGGAAAAAACACTTTTATGTAAGTTAACATTTTGGTGAGGGATGCGCAAGACCAGACACAAGGCAGGAAAGAGAGGCTTTTTACCTTCATGGGGATGTTTGTTATGGTGGTAGAGGCCAAGTCAAAGTGCTGCTGGACCAAAATGTTGAGCTTGGTGGCCAAGTGTCTCCCAGCTCGAACGCTGTGAACCTCACTGGTGAGCAGAGGGGAAATCTGAAACAAGAAGAAGCGGATAGATGTAAATTCGGCTTTAAATGTCACGCGTTCACTTTCTTTTAAGGCAGATTTTTATATCACTGAGATTCTCGCCCACCTCTTTCTTGGGTCGGTCGGACACCAGCGTGTCCTCGCCCTGTGGGTAGATGTGAACTAGGACCAGCTCACACTGCTGGATGGCCATCAGCCTAAAACCCCACGAAAAAACGTGTTATTTATTGTCTTTTCATGAGTCATACTTGCTGGATAAAACACTATGACATGCTACATATACACGCGTATCGTTCATGTCACTTTTCCTTGCATGCCATCTTCTACTGACCTGTCTGAGCCTGCTGCCAGCTTGTTTTGTTCTAAAATGGTTTCCTGGATGCAGTCTTCCAGCATGCGTACATGAGTATCACTGTATGAAAAAAAAGATGAAGGCATAAACACAGCGGTAATGACAATACACGGAAACATTTGTCAAATGTGAGCATTTCCCCTTAAGGCAATTATGCACTAAATGATCACGCATAATTAAAAAATAATCAAATAATCATCCCATTAACTCCAGATGCTGAACTGGAATATTTACCACTCGGGCAGTGATAAGGATGAAATGACTGTCTTAAATTAGCTTAACCAACATTGTACGAGTTTTCAGTAGCAATATGATACATTGGTGAGATGTTAAAGAGGTACTGATTAAATTCCACTGTAATTTTTAAGCGTGTTTATGTGATGGGAAGTGTTTCTAATATTGTTGATCCTCTATACAAACACAGTTGATTTTCTGGCATGTTTTTGATAGTGACCTTTTAGCATTGGTCAGGCAGATAATACGGCCTCTGTTGGCAACTCTCTCGGCTGTGTCCATCAGCGCAGTGCGCCGCTCGTGCTGCAGCTCCGTGATCTTGCATAGTGACTCCACGGCGGCGACGAGCCCGTGCAAGATGCTGCAGCACTCCGGGTCCTCTCGCGGATTTGGCGGGCCGACGGCTGCCAGAGCTGACATGAGCTGCAACGGGGGAGAGAGAAATGATTTAATCATATTACTGCTCTGTTGCTGCTGTTGACTGGAAATGCAGCACGATGCAGCTGTTCATAGACAATCAGCTAATGCAGTTTTTACTTTTAATGGGCAGTGGATTACCTCATGAGTGCTCTGATCTTCCCGTCTCCAGCTATTCAATATGTGGAACTCTGAATCACTCACAATGTAATTAATCTGTAAAATAAAGAGGTGGTGGAACATTAACAACATACCTGGTGCATAGTGACAAAACTGATTAAACCTTTCCAACCATGTCTTCATAAAAACAAAACAATAAGCTAACCAGTTTGTCCTTTGGATAAACATCGTAGAGGATCCGGCAGTACTCCATGGAGCACTCCACAGCACAGGTCCACAGGGACTTGGACACAGGGGCCAAGGGAATAACCCCTTGAGCTCGGCTCTTTGTCAGCACGTCACACTCCACCTGCTGACGACTGGACTCTGCCATGTAGGGACAGTGGTCCACCACGAAGACCGTCTTGTGCGCCACTGAGAACATATTCATCTTTCTAAACTGCACTGTGCACTGATCTGTAAGAATAAGAGAAACGCAGTGATGTTTAGCAGCGGGGAAAGACCTTTGTTTTCTGTTTGTGTCGCAAATGTAAACTGAAATAGGATATTCCCAACGTGTCAGGGATGTAGCAGTGTTATCATTCAGGATTTAATCACAAACTCGCAGCATTTCTATTAGGGAAGATAGTCTGTCAGGATATGGGTCAACATAATTTTTTGTTATAAATAGACTGAAGTTAGTTAGATCCACTCCTTAAAGGGAATATATGATTCATTTTATTTTTGTTTACATGACTGATTTCTTTATAGGATCATTTAGACCCATGGCAAGACCAAACTGTGATCTACTTAACAAAGATCTGTAAATATCACAGCATTTTATATAGATCACAGTTAGTAAAGTTCATTGTTACTAGAAAGCTGTATGACAGCTGTCACATTCACGTTCGGTCTGTATCCATTTCTGACTTACTACTACAGGAAAAACCGGTACGCCAACATGGGTGTTATCATTTAAAGTGTTTCCTGATGGTTCACACACACACACAAACTTTAAGGTTTGCCTGTTGATCAGTGAACTCACCTGCCGAAAAACTAGTTTTCCGGTCAGAAAATAACCCGAACCGTCTGAAAATCGGAGGCTTGTACTCCTTTGTGTCAACTTTTAGCAGATAAAGTAGTTATTCGGCTGCCAAGCGATGAGCCTTATCAGTCTCAGGACATGTTAATCACCACAAACTCAGATTCGTTAGCAAGCTAACATCACAAGACCTATTAGAGTAACAAGCCACCGCATTAGCCTGCTAGCTAACACTAGCCTAAATCATTTATTCGCTGATTCACGTTTATGAAAGGCGATGTAGACATTTACCCATTCTGGCATTGATGTGATACTAATTTAAACGTCTTCTTATTAGGCCACTTGCAGACGATTGCTGTCCTACTATTTTACACACTAGTAATGGTAAGCAGAAACAATACACTTCCAGGCGCTGCAAGCTAGCAGATTGTTATTGGCGGAAATGTACCCAGCGCTGTTCCGCCGCCGTTTTCCTTCCCCCTAATACAAGCGCAGCTTTGATTAATCGTTCCTAACCCGCCAGTGTACATCTTTCCGTAAATCATAAAATGGGGCGGAGAAAACAAATAAATAAATAAATAAAAATCCTATTCAATGAGCAACAAGTTAAAAATATATATATGCCATCCTACAAATGTCTACACATAATAATAAAAAGTTTGTCGGGCGACATAAACCGTTAAACTAGTCTTTTCTTCTCGTCTTCATCTCTGTTGCTATTGAAGACGAAGAAGTTGTCTGAAAAAATGTGTTAAAATGACGGGTTTAAATGTTGTATTCGTTTCAGTTTCAACATTTTAAGTCTTCCTGGAGTCCGCAGACATATTTGAAGCTGAAGCCTGTTGCGTGGTTACAGGTTAAAAAAGAAAGAGTTTATGAATTAAACCTAGAAGTTGGCCGTTGAGACGGTTGAATGCTAAACTAGCAAAACAATGGCCGCGTTTTCCCCTCACGTACCCCACCTGTGTTTTTACACACAAAGTAATATTTTAGCAGCGAACTTGGGGCGAAATCAACTTTTAATATTGTTCATGCTTCAATGGGCGACATGTCAAACGCGTAATGAACAACGGTAACGCCCTCCTGCATCTCCGCTCGCCGCCCCCGACCCCACCCGTTTCTTTTTCCCTTCTCATGTCACGACTTGATCAAACTTTATCAGGCCGAAACTATGTTGAGAAGTGACGCCGGTATGCGCTGAGGCTGCGCCGTGAATCCACTGTGACATGCTGTAGGGGTTGTTGTTGGTAAATCGCGTATAAAGTTTTCTGGCTCTCGGTTATGTGACTTTGAATCCCACCACCAGCCTCACCCCCCGATGAGGACCATGAGCGACAACGACATCCTAGAGATGGACTCCCTGTCTGAGACAGATGAGCTGGCGGGTGATGGGAACTTGGACCTGATAGACGAGGAAGTAGGTAAGAGAGACACAGTTTGCCTTTCGCAAGAGATTTGTTGTCTTTTTGTGGGATCTGGGGCATCGTCTGGGCTTTTATCCCCAGCCGCCCCTGTCCATCTCATGGTTAAAATTGCACAAATTTGTTCACTCATCCATCACTATTTTGTGTGGTTTAGTCTCAGTTAACCACTTTTCTCCTCATTGTGGTTATTATTATTTACAAAGAAGACACTTGGGATTATGCAAATTCTATTTAAGTAAGAAATCTGCTTGAAATGAATGCTCACTTAACACTTGACTTGCCAAAATCTTAGCCACATGGAGGTTATGCTAATAAGCATTTGTTTATTAATATATCTTGAGAAGCTGTTGGTTTAACTGTGTTTTCATTTTGGGTGGCTGCGGTTTATGGTACTGTTGCGTTGTATTGTGTTGTACCGACACATGCTTCTGTTTCAGTCAGTGGGTAAGGCTCAATAATAAAAACAGCACCACAGACTACATCCTTTAAAATGATTATGCAGTTGAGTGACCACATTTCCTGCACCGTTTCAACACAAGTTGGGCACTATCACAGTCACGAAAGGTGGATTTAGTCCAGAACTGTAAGACTGGAATGCATTTGTCCTCTCTAGTGTGCCTAACGAACCGTCAAGAGAGTGTATTTCTGCCGATATGAAACACGAGCCCCCTTTGTCTTGTGGCCTTAAACGGTCAAAGCGATGACTGTACAGTGGGAGACTGTTTTAACATTCACACCGTGCAGCTGTGCACCCGTGGGAGCGAGGTGCTCGCATTTGGGAAGAAGCCCAGTCTCACACCAGGCATCTGTAAAAGAGAAGAACCTGTACTACGAGTATTAGCTCGTCGTCAGTTAAAGTAACCTTTTTATTTCATATATACGTCAGATGTGGTTCCACAGACAGGCTTTGTGGAAGCAACCGCCTTTTTTGACCGCGGTTGTTTGGACTGTTTACATTCCTGAAACTGAAACATTGTCTGGATGCCTTGACTTGTCTTGGAAGCCGATATAGATGAATATAGATATTGTTGGAAGTCTACACTTACTGTACGTTATATTGCTGTCTCTCAATCTGTGAGCTCCTATGTGTTTTTCACAACAACGCACTGTCTGCTGTTACATCCTCTTTAAAAATTCACCCACTTGGAGACAAATGGTCCTTTGCGGTTCACACTGATCGCTCTCGGTAACATAGAATAGGCCCTATCAACATGGAAACAACATGGAAATAAAGTGGATAACAAAGTGCACGTCAAAGTGCAGCTTTCATAATGAATTATTAATGCCTTTCGTCGACCTTGTGGGTGCTCAGCAGACTGGACAAAATAGTACTTTTATTGTTACACCAAATGTGCACGGTGAACACGTGGTGATTAAGGAAGACTCCCGCATGTTTCATATCTGTACCCAGATGGTGCAGTAAACCTGATGCTTGTCAACTCAAACGAGAAACAGTCTCTGTGTCCTAACATGGTTACTTTACTTAATTATCTTTCATCTTATTTCACATGCAAAATGCTCAGTTGCTGGCGCTTGCCGTTTACACAGAAAAGACATTAGAGCTTATTTTGTTTGTGTGTGAGAGAGCAAGAGAGAGAGAGAGAGAGAGAGAGAGACAACCAGATGATATATATAATTCCCCTGTGTTTGACAGAGAACAGCATTTCCTGTCAGATGTGGCATAGACACAGAGCTGTGGCTGTGTCTGCATTATTCTGCTCACGCTGGCACGGACTGCGAATGTAAGAGAGGAAGTTAAATCTCCGCTGGTGTGTTCTGACGTGAGGGCAGAATAATATGAACATGCTTTTCTCAAGAAACATAATTACTCACTTGCGGACTCTAGGAAACATAACAGTGATTATTTCGAGTGATAAATGTGTTGGAGGCTGTGAGAGTCTTCGTACTTAATATGCCTGTGAAGCATGAAAGTGTATTAAGTGGAAGATGCGCCACAGACAACCACAGGAAGTGATTCTCCCCTGTGCCCACTATAACTTTAGTTTCCTCTTTCTTGCAGTATCCTGTTAGAGTGGGCGCAGTGTTGAACAATTTGTCATCTTTGTCCCTAAGTGTCCAGTACTTAATACTTTAACTTAGATTATTTTATTCTACATATGCTTATTTACACCCAATTTCCTTGTCAGACTGTTTAGTGATTCCAAACATAGCTTCCCAGCTGTTACTATGGCTAGAGTTTTGAAAACAACATCTGCCTTCACTTAGCTTTCTCATCGTGTTCTAGTTTATGTGGAAACAACGGACCGGACTTTCCATACTAATGTTTTGTCATCTGTTTTTTTTTTTTTTAAAGACATTTATAACACAGTCGTGAAGCATGTATAGAGTATGAGTAGAGCATGAGGAGAAACGCCTCAGCAGACAGTGACATGTTTCTTTTCTTTTTGTCCATGTAACTTTGTGGTGAGTGGGTAATAGTCTGCAAGCAGTGGAAAAAAAAAAAAAAAAAAGAAAAAGCAGCAACAGAGTATGACGTTTAAGGAAATGAATAACGGGCACGTGTTGCATCGTTGATCACCAGTAAGGCTGAGCATGAATTTTGTCCTGGTCATTTTGTAGGTGAGAGTGATGTTAAGTTGAAGGCGTATGATGGGAAAAACAAAGCAGACCATTAATATTTAAGTCACTGCCTCAATAGGAAATAAAGGTTAAAGCAGGTATAGGTGACTATAAGGGACATTTTCATTTCCTCTAATAATCTGTAATCCAATTTTAGACGAATTTAGCGAAATATAAGAATCATTACACGTTAAGTTTGACTTTCTGTTTTTGAGAATAGCTCATAAAACATGAAACAAGATCAGACCATAACAGAGGTGCCGTGTAGACTGCAGCTGAGAAAACACGGCATTTTGTTCCTGATAAAACAACTCCAAACTCCTGGACATCAGGCCGTATCTGTTAAACAAATCCAGGCATTTTTTCCTTCGCTGAAGTTCGATAACATCAGTGTCACTGATTTATTGTTGTAAGGATGTTATTCAGTCTCTAACTCAGAGTTTCGGTTTAGTAAAAACTTGATTTCTTATTCTGTAGTTTTCCAGATGATGCTGCGGTTTTGTGATGAGGAAAAGGAGAGGTGTTGTATTTCAAAGTTATTCCAAGTCACTGTTAGGCCTTACAGCTTTTGCAGCTAATACTCACTAAATGTGATCATGTTTTCTCATAGATTGTATAAATATGGACAATGTGCCACCACTTCCTTACACTGGTAAAACTGACGCTATTTTCTGGGAGATACGGGCGGCGTTATCTTGCGACTTTGGAGCCAGAGTCTGCGCAGTACGGTCCGAAAGTGGAGCCAAGTGGAGCCGCAGTATCGATGACCCGACCACACTTCTGCCGGACTCACTCGCTCTGCGTTTACTTAATACTACACTCTGCTCTACCTCCACCAGTTACATGGAAAAAAGTGTCAATTTTTTTTAACATCCATCAAGATTATATTAACTACCTAAAATTACAGAAACGATCCCTGAAAAATAATTATTTGATGTATATGTCAGTGTTTTAGCTCGGCCCTAGTCCCATCCACTAACATAGAGGAGGTGGAGCTTATGACCTATACTGCAGCCAGCCACCAGGGGGAGCTCTACTTGCTTTGGCTTCACTGTAGAGGAGCAGTTCCGCCGTCCATCTTTATACAGTCTATGTGTTTTCTCAGGTGAACCTTTAAGAATATAACCCATTTTATATCTTAATGCACAGCTAAGCTAATCACAAAAATAAAAAACAACAGGGCTCTTGTAAGATAGCAAAAAAAATTTCCATGCGTTCTGCCAGATACTGATATCACTCGGCATCGCATTGGCCAGACTCTTGAAAATGTCCATATCGTTTATGGTCATTTTCCCGTTCCTATTCTTATTTATGTGTCTGCTCTTTTTTCCTACAGTTTACCCCCAGGAGTTTCTACCGACCTATCAGTCCATTAAAGAGGGAGCAATACTATCCAAAGCACAACAGGTGAGTCAGCTCTGTCTGGTCGTGCCAACGAGCAGCATAGCAGCAAACTTTGTCGGTGTGTCTGAGTTGCAGATTGACAAAATAATCCACATTTCTTATGCCACTACACAAAAACACACTGTGATATCAAAGTACTAACATGCTGTGTGCTGGCATGGGCTTTATGAATGCTTAGTGGGTGTCACAAGTCTGATTGTGCGGAGGGAGGAGGGCAGATAGACGAAGGGCGGGTGTCTTAATGTTTACTGACTCTTCTCAACTCTCCTGCATTGCCCACATCACAGATCAAGTAGGCTTATCAAGCAGTATTTAGCAGCATCTCGTCGCTACTCAACATGTTCAATACGTATGAAATCATGGAGGAAGAGGAGTGCGAGTTTCAAACCGCAGAGTTTCAGTCCGCAGAGTTGCCTGATGTGAATTGTTTCTGCCCTCAGGCAGAGTTTAATGGAAACCCCGACTCCTTGTTCTTCAATGACGGCGTGCGGAGGATTGACTTCATCCTGGTGTACGAGGATGAGGACAAGAAGGAGTTTGAGAAGAGGCACACGTTTCAAAGGCGCAAAGTAGGTTTCTCACTCGTTAATCTCTCTGTACATTAAATCTGCAGGTAATGTAATGACTCCTTATACATATAATAGATGATAGAAGAGTGACATAGTGTGTGGGCGATATTAAAACTGCCACATCAGCATCCTAGTAAATGTTAGACTCATAGTTTTTAAATAGATCTTGTTGCAAATCACGTGCCTTTATGGAAGACGATTGTTTTTCATGAATGGAAACTATGCTGTTAGTGTTTTTTTTTTTTTTTCTTCTGCTGAAAGCACAAGTTTAATGTCACGCACAAGTTGATTGATGACATGACCTTCAAACAAAAGAAAATGCATTATGAAACAATAAAGCATTTAATGATAAAGCTATTCATAAGCACTTGTAGGGAAAGATATGGTCAAACATGATAAGGTTTATTACTCACTACGAATCCTTATTTGGAAAAGGAGTTTTTGTTTGCACCACATTCACATTGTTAACTTGTGGCTGTGTATCAGAAAGCGTATTGAATTAAATGTTGCTTTAACCTTTAATAGTTTGGGAAATGGAACGGTGCATTTTAATTATGAGACGTTCAGTGTAGCTGCGCTGGCTGCGTTCCCTGAGGGAAGATGAGCAAATGAAGAGCATCGTTCCTTCACTTAGAGCACCAGAACTGTGCCAAACAAACTCAAGTCAGATCAGTGGGACTTGATCTGAGGACACAGACGTCATACTCAGACGTGTTTGTTGCCACTGATGTCTTACACAAGAGGTTTGCAGTACGGTTTGTGCAACCTGTTCGGGAAAAACGTAGATCCAGTGTTGCAATTATAACACTCAAGTGGTTTTGAAATAGACACCGTGCTCTGTGATGGCTACGTTGAAACTTACTGATGTACATGTAGTTACTATATGCCTATATGCAGGTAATGGGGGTTATGACGCTGATCCGCCGGACAGATTCACCAGGACTGAACTATTCCTCATTCATAATCATCCCTAATCGGATTAAATCCAGCAAAGGGTGATCTGTGCAGCAGCCTCTACCAGGCACTCCCATTACTTTGTTTTTTCCACATCAGTCAGACGTTGCACAACCTCTTCCTGCTCCGATTCCAGCCGCTGGAAATATGTGATTCAGCTCTGTTGGTGTTGGCTAAACTGTTGGCTCAAATGACTGAAACTTGTGCTTTTGACAAATACATTTTTTTTTGTCTCTCTAATAGTTCACGCTCTTATGGTGTTTCCTGTCAGTCACGGAAACATCCACCTAAAATACAAGGTTGGCTAAACAAACAGCGGAGCTATTTTGCTTTTGCTTTGTCAACATTGCCTCAAGGGTGTTGATTACAAAGGGACGGTGAAAATGTGGGCGTGGATACATGAAAAAATTGTTTGCCTTGACAGACCATATTGTCCTTAGTGATAAGGATTCCAAGTTATAAAGATTTTAATTAAGATTCTTTTGTTTCTAATGGGTGTTCCTTAATGTTTCTTTTTAGTTCATTGTGCAACTATTTTACTGCATTCCTACTATTGTGTAGGTTTCCCTTGTGCCTCCAAAACAGAACATGGGCCTTCTGAGGGTGTCCTGTGGTGTCTGGTAACAGGATGTTGTTAGTGGGGTCCTATGGGTTGAGGGGAGGGGCCTCTGTGGATCATCCCACAGATACTTGATCAGTTTGGGATCTAGTGAATTTGGAGGCCAGGTCAACACCTTGAGTTGTTCCGAAACCGTTTTTGTGTGTGTGCCTGTGTCAGGCTGCATCCTGCTGGGGATGGCTATTGTCATCAAGGAGTGTCATTGCTGTGGGGTGGGGGTGCCTGGTCTGGTGTAGGTGGGTGCTCCAGAAGTTTCCCAGCAGAACATTGGATTGGCACAAAATGGTCAATGTTATTTACTTCTCCTGTCATAGTGTTATGCCTGATCGGTGTATTTGCTGTGTAAATAATATTATGGGAGTGGAGGTATCCAAACAAAGTGTCAGTATGCAAGTGCTCATGTTCTTTGTGTACAAACATGGTGGAACTACACATTGGACTTTGTTGTATCTTCCTTGAACTCTTTCAGGAGAGTATTCATACCTGTGATTTGACACATCAGCACATCAATATGGATCAGAAAGTTTAAACTATACCTATATCCTATATCTCCAGAGACGACGAGAGTACTTTGAGGCCAGCCTGATGAAGATGGGCATGGAGTTGGAGGCCACTCCGTCTGTAAGTGGAAGTTCTTGGAAGTTGTTTCTCCTCCTGTGTCTCGTGATTGAAGTAAACCCTCTTGTGTGCTGCAGGTAATAGACGAGAAGCTCATATTTGTGAAAGTTCACATGCCGTGGGATGTGCTGTGCACCTACGCCGAGGTCCTGCACATCAAGCTTCCCATCCAGCCCAACGACCTGTCCTCCCGCCCCTCCCCGTGGCGCTTCTTCTCCTGCATCACCAAGCACTTCTATCCCAGCGAAGACCTCATCAAAACTGAGACCGAGTACTTCACTGCCCCCTTTGAGAAAAACAGAGTGGACAACTTTTATGTGAAGAGCAAAGATACGTTCTTCACTCCAGCCATGAGGAGCAGGATGGTAAGTTTTCCTCGTTCTGTTGGAGTTACTGGTTGACTTCGATAGATTAACACAATTTACATAAACCTTAGTTACATAAAGACATTTTTCTTCTCACCAGGCGTTTTACATCCTGAGCCGAGCCCCTTATGATATAAGAGGTAACACAAAGAAGTTTGGCATCACCAAACTGCTGGATGGTGGAGTGTACAAGGCCGCCTATCCCCTCCATGACGTAAGCGACACTGTTTTCTACTTTGATTAACTGCTTACTGTTTTGTTTTGGCGACACTGGTGTATATATATTCATGACTTCTCTGCTGGCTACTTCAGGGCAGGTTCAATGTCAGGTCCAAAGAAGAGGGCTGCTCCAATGAGCGATTTCTGCTCTACACAGAATGGGCTCATCCAAAAAGCTTCTACAAGATGCAACCACTTGACCTCATAAGGTGGAGTCATCATAAATATGAAATAACTTTAAAAATTCTGAATGATTTAATACAGATCAAAGCTCTATACAGTAATTGTTTGACTGTTGTCTTTGCACAGTGAGTTTCAACTCCCTGTGACTTCAGTAAACACTACGGCCACTGTAGCGATCATTAGACGTGACTTTATTTCTTTTTACAGGAAGTACTATGGAGAAAAGATCGGCATTTACTTTGCTTGGTTGGGTTTCTACACAAAAATGCTCGCTCTGGCTGCATTTGTGGGCGTCGGCTGTTTCATTTACGGATATAAGACTCGAGAAACCAGCACCTGGAGGTATTACAAAATGAATTAAATATTAATTCTCCTCGTTGCTTATAACTTTGCTTCCTTTATTGCATTCAGTCGCTAATATTCTCCCTTCTGTGTCCTGCAGCAAAGAGGTATGTGACCCTAGGGTCGGAGGAAATATTGTAATGTGTCCACAGTGTGACTACTGCCAGTACTGGGTATTAAACAGCACCTGTGACACTGCAAAGGTGAGTTTTATTTTATTTTAGCAACAAATTTACACGTCTCTTTACATTGTTTTTTATGTCAGGGGATTTTTTTATTATAATTTTTACCTTCACGTCAGCAAATATATGAAGGCGAATGTAATTTAGGATCAAAACCTGTATAAATATAGTATGTTTTAGAGGCAAACATCCTATTATAACGTCAGATGAGAGCTGGGTTTTTACAAAGATCTGTGTAGGGCGTGATGCAGGATTTATGAACAGTGACTGATACTGTTCAAATGTTTGCAGAGCTTTAAGTGTTTTACTCTGACACAGGAGCAGTTATATCTTCTATTTACACGTTATCTCCATGTTCATTCTTTTCTATTTTTTAGGATCTTAACATCTTTGATAACTTTGCAACCTTGGTATTTGCGGTTTTCATGTCAGTCTGGGGTAAGTTTGATCAAGTTTCACCTGTTTTTAAAACATTCCCACAGACCATATGCAGGCATGTTGGCATCTTTGATTGTGCTAAAGGCAAAACAAAACATTTTAGTCACTGTCTGTCAGTTTATGTAGGAATACACTGTGACTTCCTTCCGTCTTGTAATTGCCCGGCTTGTTTTTTCCTGTTCCTGGTGATTTCCTTCAGTGACATTATTCCTGGAGTTCTGGAAGCGCTACCAGGCGGAGTTGGAGTACCAGTGGGACACCGTGGAGTTTCTGGAGCAGGAAGAGCAACCTCGCCCAGAATATGAGGCCAAATGTGTCCATGAAAGAAAAAACCCTGTCACGGGGGTAAATCACGCACACTTTCTTGAGCTAGTGTTGTGTCTTGTGGGGACAAAACATCACAAGAAAGATTAAAGATGAGGTCCAAATAATAGTTATGTTGTCGTGTTTCATGTTGTGTTTTTTTCTTTTTTTGTGCGATTTAGATTAAAGAAAAAGTGCCATACACAGAATGTGGACGATGCGTTCGACTGTCAATAGGGATAGGGACGGTCATATTCTGGGTAATATACTTTTTCTTATAAGTCTGCAGTTCCCTAATAATTGCTGTTGCTTTAAAAGGATATATAAATTTAAATCAAAACCAACAAATAGTGTGTTCTTTTCCTTTCCTTATGTGTTCAATTGTTGTTTGACTCCCAGTTTAGATTTTTCTTCGTGTTGTTCTCTTGCCCTTTGTCTTGTCCATTTAAATAAAGACAAAATGTCCCTTAAAAAAACTAAAAACACATTAGTAATACATCTTGCTGTGTAGAGTTTTCAATTTAATTTTGGCCTTCAGATTATGCTGACCCTGGCGTCCATTGTGGCCATCACCGTGTACCGCCTGGTTGTTTTCTTCATCTTCTCAACTAAACTCAGAAGAAATCTCGATAATCTGGAGGCGATAAAGGAGTATGTGACACCTCAGATGGCCACGTCAGTCACAGCCTCACTGATCAGTTTTGTTGTGATCATGATCCTCAATGTTCTCTACGAGCGGTTTGCCGTCTGGATCACAGACTTTGGTGAGTTTAACCTGTGGCCGTGTAGCTGTACCTCTGCCCTTTAGTGAGTCGGACATGGTTTAATTACCAATCCTTTCATGTGTGATAACAGAGCTCCCACGGACCAAGACGGAGTACGAGAACAGCTTGACTATGAAGATGTTCCTGTTTCAGTTTGTCAACTATTACTCCTGTTGCTTCTACATCGCTTTTGCGAAGGGGAAAGCAGTTGGCTATCCTGGAAGGCCTGTTTATTTCTTGGATAGATACCGGAATGAAGAGGTACTGTTAGTCCATCTAGCTGTTGCATGTCCAACTTTATAACTTATGATTCTTGACCCTTGATCTGTGTCTGTGCTTCTGCAGTGTGATCCTGGTGGTTGTCTTATTGAGTTGACAACTCAGCTCGCTATCGTCATGGGTGGAAAAGCCATCTGGAACAACATCCAAGAGGTCTTGCTACCGTAAGCAGTCTGGGTCTCTTTACCTCTTTCCCTCGCTACCATTGCTGTTGCTTTATCTGATCTCTTCTGTCCCTCCACAGGTGGTTGAAGAATCTGATATTTCGCCACTTCACCTGTGCAGCCTCAGAGAAGGTGACTCCTCGCTGGGAGCAGGACTACCAGCTTCAGCCCGTTTCCAAACTAGGACTCTTCTATGAATATCTTGAGATGGGTAAGATGGAAAATATGTCATTAGTCTGCTGTGCAGAAGTTCAAACTGAACATAATTATCCTTTAAGTTGAAACTTCTAAAAGTCCAAAATATATTGTACTTACAGAGACAGTTCAAGTTTAATGGCACAATACAAATTTATTAAACTATTTAGGAGTAACGTAACATGAAGTTACACTCAGAACAGTGTGTTCATTGTTTCTCTGTCTCATTCTTGACAGTTATCCAGTTTGGCTTCGTGACTCTGTTTGTGGCCTCCTTCCCTCTGGCACCGGCTCTGGCTCTGCTAAACAACCTGTTTGAGATCCGGGTGGACGCTTGGAAATTTACGACTCAATTTCGCCGGATTGTGCCGGAAAAGGCTCAAGACATAGGGGCCTGGCAGCCCATTCTTCAAGGCATCGCCATCTTGGCTGTGGTCACAAACGTAAGTTGATGTTTACATGTGCCTAAAAAAGGATTATTCACCCCTTAGGATGTTTTCCCCTTTTATTGCTTTTATAAATGGAATTGTGGTCAATGTCATTTGGCTATTTGACAAGAATTTACAAACAAAAGAAATATATTCACCCCATTCAGTCAAATTGTGGCCCTTGAGCCAAAAAGTTTGCCCATCCCTGGTCTAGGGGGTCCTGTCACTGGTTATTCAGTATTCCTGGCCACAATTACACCTTAAAGACCACTCCATGCAATTCAGAGAAAAATATATTGAAAAGTATAAAGTCAGTCTACGTCACTGAACCCTGGAGGTCTGTTAATCTAGCAGAAATGGAAGGAAAATGTGTAAATCTGCCTTGAGCAGGCCGTCCTCACAAACTGAGTGACCGTGCAAGAAGGAGGCTAGTGAGGGAGGCCACCGAAACACCTATGACAAGTTAAAAACTTCAGCAGCTGAGATGGGCGAGCCTTTGCACACTGTTTTACGGGTTCTTCACCAGTCAAAACTTTATAGGAGAGGAGAAAAATCTTGTCGAGAGGTCAACTGGAAGAAGGCTCTTTGGTTTTAGACCACAAACACATGAATGCATGAAGGTAATGACAAAGGTAATGGGTACAATGTGTGCAGTAAAATGTAGGGAAACCGTGGAGGAAAATTTAAAATCTAGACCTAAAGGATACGGCGATAAAAAAACATAATTGCATTATTTTGTAGAAATTGGTTTTCACTTTGATAGTGAAGTCAAAAAAGCCAAAAAAGCCAAACTGTATTGACCATGATTCCAATAATAAAACATCCAAGGGGCTGAATACACTTTTGTAAATTTGTAAATCATAATGTTCAACTTTCTTTTACTACACTTACTTTATTTCCCGGTGTCTCAACAGGCCATGATCATTGCTTTTACATCAGACATGATTCCACGTTTGGTCTATTACTGGTCCTTCTCGGTGTACCCATATGTAGACAACATTGATCACACAATGGTGGGCTACATCAACAGCTCCCTGTCTATATTCAACACCAGCGATTTCTCCCAGAATATGATGAGGGATAACTTATCTGCCAACATCACCATCTGCAGGTACAAAGGCCGTTCTGTGTGCTGTATTTGCATGACAGTTTAAATTGAATTATGTTTTTCTTTTTCTGCTTTCAAAACTATTGCTTCCACTTACATTCATGCAAACAAACATATTCTTTAAATTAAATTAAATAATATACATGAATAAAACCTGCAAGCATGTGTATGATGCTGAATTTGCTGAAGAAAAACCTTTCTCTTTTAAGGTATCGTGATTTTCGGCATCCTCCGGGACACCACAGACAGTACGAGTACAACGCCCACTACTGGCATGTGATGGCTGCCAAAATGGCTTTTATAATAGTAGTGGAGGTGGGTGTAATACACACACACACACACACACACACACACACACACACACAACAAATAAACGGGAAATCTCCCCGACACTAAAATATGTCGTCTTTAATCACTAAAACACACAACCGTCTTCTTTTTCTCTTCCCTCTCCTTGCAGCACATCGTTTACTTCACCAAGTTCCTCCTGTCCTACATGATCCCGGACGTCCCGTACGCTGTGAAAGAACAAATCAAACGGGAGAAATACTTGACCCAGGTTATCCTCCACGAGACCAACCTGAATCTGGTGACGAAACGTTTGAAACCACTCGGGGATGAAATTAAAAGCTACGTGGACGCAGAGCACACAAAGGAGGAGCTGGAACTAGATTTTTCACAGTAGATGAAAACGTACGGAAGAAGATATCATACTTTTTTCGGTGTGATAAAATATTCCTTCCTTATACTATATACCTATTTAGAAAGGCATCTACATCTGTTTAATGCTGATGAATACACCTGTAAACCTGTGAGATTTGTAAATACCTGATTGGTTCATATTCATATTTTTCTATTATTTGTTATTTGCAGATGTTTTAAACTATGTATGGATGGAGCTAAAATGTTACATAGGTCAGGGAAGGTGCATAGTTGTGTGTTTTCAATTGTTACATGATGGGAATCTGTGAAACCGGCCTTCAAGATTCACCAGAGTTCCTGTGAGTTTGTTGCAGACACGAGTCAGGCCTATGCCGCAGACGAACCACTGACAGCTCAAGTGACATTTCTAATAATGAGCCATCTTGAAAGATCGCCACTACAGCGTTTGAAAGAAGAAAGGAGAAACCACTGTGTTCTCGTCCTGGACTCATTCACGGTGTCAGACAGGAAAAAAACCACAGAGCATCTGCTGTCTGCCAGGGTGAGACAGGACTGTCTCATCAACAACATACAGTAATGAATGTAATGTTTTATAGATGAAAGAGCAGTGCATCTTTTTTTTGCACCGATTTATCAATGCATATATGAAAGTGTAATTCAGTTTGAGACTATGTAGATTCAGCTTTTAACAATTCTAAACAACTTAACACATAAAAAACGTGATATTTCAGCATAGAAGCTCAAACACTGACATTAAGAGTCAATAAGCTTGTTGCAGGTAGATTACTTCTACACCCATCTTTGGATGTAGCAGGAATATCAAACCAGTGCCTCGGATTGAGAACATGGTCCACTATTTTCTTCGACTACCTTCAACCGTGTAACATACTGACTGAAGATTTGCTCAGTTGTCTCAGAGATGGATCAGTTGACCTGTAAGGTCGGTAGCTGTTGTTATTACCCTACATCCATTGCACTTGTTGGACTTGTAAACTCAAAAGGAAAGTTGGTTAAAGCACCAGAAAAGCCTGTTAAGTCTAACTTAAATCTAATTTTTTTTAACCTTAAGTGTCTTTTTGTTTTTTTGATTGCTTTCTATTTTTTGCCTGGCTATATCAGCCCACAGTGCCGGCAGCAGCACCTCACTCCGTCCATTTACGTACGTGTAAATGTACTGCTGGCTTCCCCTGAAATATCAGTATTGATAGACACACATTTGCACCACTTCTCTGTAAAGGACCTCAGATTATCTGTCTTGAAGTGTTAAAATACCAGTAGTAACCTTTTACTACATCTACTTTCCTGTGAGATTTAGGGTTTGTTAAACAGAGAGGCGATTCACCTTTAGTTTGTGACAGCACAGGTTTAATGAATACAAGTTTGCTTTTGACATAATAATAATGCTACCACTGTGTATTTGCAGTTTGGCCTTTGTTTCCATGTAAACATAATGATTCAGCTGTGTGATATAGCAGTTTGTTTAAAATGTGTTACCCTCTCTGTACTATACTGCTTTTTACTTGTATGGTTGAAGTCCTGTGCCATGGCCATAGTACTGCATGTTATTTTCAGATATTGTAGACCATACAGCAATTTAACCTTCTCCTGTCACTGATAAAACATTTACTGTATTATGACTTCACTTTGTCCTAAACAATGGTACTATAACCGTAACGTATGTAAACGGTATCATGTCTTTTTATGTTATATTGTCATTTGTTTTATAAAAATATGTCCCATATGCGCCTTTTCAGCAATTTGTCTTATTTACCTTCACTTTTACATGTGACCACAAAAAAACTAAACATTATACACGATTTAAATTGGCTTATATCGGGGGAGTGATGTACAGCTACGACATTTTTGAACAGGCGGAGTTTTCAACGCTCTGATGACGACATCCATATGCGACTAAGGTCCGTTCAGACTCACATGTAACTAACCAACTCACACACTGGTGTGCGTGTCTAACGTGAAGCAGCTGGAAAAGTCAGCAAACCCTTGTTTATCACATTGTACTCTATCGATAGAGTCAGAATGAGCTCCCAGATTACTTGCGTCGGGTGGGTAAAGCGAGGCGTTGCCAAGGAAACCCCGGACAAAGTAAGTATTGTATTGGACCTGCTAGCTAACGTTAGCCTACCTGCGGCTAATCTGTCAACATGGCAGTTCCGAGCCTTTAACAGCTTTTTACAATGCCGTTAGTGTAATTTAATATCATATAACGGACTTTGTGAAGACAACTAGCGTGAGAACAATTACAAATTATATTGTAATCGTATCCATCGTGTCACTAATATACCATGCTATGTATATGCCGCAGCACATACACATGAACCAGAGTAATTTGGATAATGTGCCAAATATAACTGCTTATTATTCAGCAGTTTGTTTGCTGCTTCACTAGCTTTTCAGACTAAACTTTCTTCATTTAACTCTAGGTTGAGTTGAGCCAAGAGGAGCTACAGCGCATCATTGCCGAGACCAAAGAAGAGTTGGGGTATGGCAGCACAAAACACACAGTCACACACTATTTCTTGTTGCTACTGTCCATACCAAATGTGTAACTGTTTTTTTTTTTTTTTTTTTTATGTGATGCTTTATTCATGTTGGATTAAATCAGGCAGCTGGCAGCTGACGAAGAAGAAGAGGAGGATGAGGGGTTACCTCCTGAAGAAAATCCCAGTGACATTTCAGCACCACAAGATGAGAATGCTGCTGGAAAGGACGAAGACGATGAGCTAGCCGAGTATGGACTGGATAAATATGACGAAGAGGACGAAGGTGAGGGGGATGAGTGGTATCTGTGTACAGTATGTTAACTTTGTTTCGCCGCGACATGCCTTCAGTGTGCTTCGGCAGGTCACTAGAATCTGTGTCGTGTCATGACAGTTCTTCTTTTCTGACTCTAATTTAGCGACTGCTAATCTTGGTGATAGTCTGGCTGGGCTCACCGTGTTCAGTTCTAATGAGGAGGATCCTTACATCACCATCAAAGATACGGTGTGTCCCCTCTAAGACTCGGTGCATATATTTTTGTGCAGTTCCGCAAATCTGCAGACCGTTATTTGTTTCTCAGTGCAATTGTAATATGGGAAAATGTTCTCATTGCTTATTTCTTCCCCTTTAGGATCAGTATGAGCGAGAAGACTTCCAGATCAAGCGCAGTGACAACCTCATCCTGGCAGGCAAAGCAGATAAGGACTGCTGCAATTTGGACATCTATGGTGAGTGAATGTCTTCATGACTCTCATCAGTCTTGGATCCAAAGTTTGTTTCATACTTCTGCAACAGATCTACTTAAATTATGCGTTGAGACGTGCTGACATTTTGATCCATTTCTCATTTTACAGTGTACAACTCCGAGGAGGACTCTCTGTATGTCCATCACGACATCCTGCTGCCGGCGTACCCTCTGTGCGTGGAGTGGCTAAACTTTGACCCCAGCGGAGAAGGTCCAGCGAATTACGCCGCTGTGGGCAACATGACTCCTCAGATCGACGTGTGGGACCTGGACGTGGTCGACTGTCTGGAGCCCGTCTTCTCTCTGGGGAGCAAAAAAGCCTCCAAGAAGAAAAAGAAGAGCAAGAAGGTACAAGACTGCGGCTCGAGTGTTGTTAAATATTGAAAGTTAGTTGATTTTTGGTTACGACATTAACACATTACTGTCATTTTCTGTTGATATCAGGCGGCAGCAGCAGCAGAACCTGTGGAGGGACACACTGATGCAGTGCTGGATTTATCCTGGAACAAGCTGGTCAGGTCTGAGAGGCTTTTTTGACTCAATACAAGATGAAAATCTTTCTGTAAATGCACATATTATTTTCATAAATATGAGTCTTTTAGCCTAAATCAAATACTCTTACCTAGGAACGTGTTGGCCAGTGGATCCGCAGATGAAAGCGTTATCTTGTGGGATTTGACTCAAGGCAAACCGGCCACAACTCTGCGCAGGCACACTGATAAGGTATGCCCTGAGGAATAAAATAATTAATTAAAATAATTCACAGTTTGTACTGGATGTTGTGTCGGCAGGCGTCCGTAAAAAAACACAATAATCCGTTGTCTTTCAGGTCCAGACGTTAAAGTTCCACCCGTTTGAAGCGCAGACTTTGTTATCAGGATCCTACGACAAGTACGTGTCACCGGGTTTCCAGCGCAGGAGATTGTGTAACAAAGTTTTACATTAACGCTGGATTTGATCGCTTTTGTTTTCAGGACAGCTATCCTTTACGACTGCCGCAGTCCAGACACCAGCTATCGGACGTGGAGGTTCAGTGGCCAAGTGGAGCGTCTGGTGTGGAACCACTTTTCTCCGTGCAACTTCCTGGTGAGTAATAAAAATGTTCTCGTCCGATAAATAAGAATGCAGAAGCCGATCCCAAACATCTGAAACTCACTGTGTTAAAATGTAATTTCACCGCTTGGAAGGCCACTACACTGATCATCCATAACATTATCACCACCTCCTTAATATAGCGCAGTTCCACGCTTCGCCCTCATAACAATCCTAACCCACCGAGGCACAGACTCCTCTAGACCTCTGAAGGTGTTCTGTAGAATCTGGCGCCGTAACTGGCGAGGTGGGGCCTCCATGGGTCGGACTTGTGTGTGCAGCACATCCCCACGGATGCTTGATTGGGCTGAGATCTGGGGAATTCGGAGGCCAAGCCAACAACCTCGGACCATTTTTGCTTTGTGGCAGGGCACATTATCCCGCTGAAAGAGGCCACAGCCATCAGGGAATGCAGTTTCCATGAAAGAGCATACATGGTCTGCAACAGTGCTTAGATAGTTGGCATGTGTTTAAGTAGCATCCATATAAATGTCAGGACCCAAGGTTTCCCAGCAGAGCATTTCCCAAAGCATCAAAAGGCCTCTGTCAGCTTGCCATATTCCTAATGTGCATCCTGGTGCCCTGTGCCCACCAGGGACGTGACGCACACGTACATGTAAAAGAAAACATGACTCATCTGACCCGGGCACCTTCTTCGATTCAGTTCTTATGCTTGTGTGTCCCTTGTAGGAGTTTTAACAGTAGACAGGGGTCTGTACTTTAGCTACAGGGTCTTGTCTGTTGGATCATACCACACGGGTTAGCAGACCAGGAACACCCCACAAGAGCTGCAGTATTGGAGATTATTGCTCTGTCCCAGTTATCTAACCATGATAATATGGTCCTGGTCAAAGTCACACAGATCCTTCCACTTAACATCAACTAACAGGACAAAGCTGCATAATATATCGATCAGCCACAACATTATGACCACTGACAGGAGACGTAAATAACATTAATCATCTTGTGACAATTCAGTGTTCTGCTGGAAAACTTATGGGCCTGGCATTCGTGTGAATGTTACTTAGACATGTACCACCCACCTAGACCAGACCAGGCACCCCCACCCCATAGCAATGACACTCCTTGATGGCAGCAGCCATCCCCAGCAGGATGCAGCCTGACACAGACACAAAAAACGGTTTAGGAACAACTCAAAAAAACCATGAAAAACAGCACAAGGTGTTGACCTGATCAAGTATCTGTGGGATGATCCACAGAGGCCCCTCCCCTCAACCCATAGGACCCAAAGGCCCCCACTAACAACAATCTGTTCCCAGACACCACAGGACACCCTCAGAAGGCCCATGTCCATTCTCTGATGAGGCACAAAGGAGACCTACACAATATTAGGAAGGTGGTCATAATGTTATGCCTGATCAGTGTTTATCCCGCCCACTGACAGGCAGTGATTCATGCAGATCAGTAGTGACGCCTTGAGCAATAACTCAAGTAGCACATTTGTATGTTGGCGTATAATCTACGTTGGTGTGTTTTGAAGGAAATTAATTAAAAAAACAAAAACATCTCATCATTTAGTAAAATGTAGCAGTGTCTTCATGTCTCTAATGGGTTTTCATGTGGTGGGTGAGTAATACTCAACAGAGGCATTAAAGCGAAGCCTCTTGCTGTCACATTCCTTTTTAAAAACATGTCCGTAAATAGCAATTATGAATCCAGCTGCTGTGTGGTCAGACTGTATGTTTCACAGGCTCTGTGGTTAACTCCACTATATGTGTGTGTGTGTGTGTTTGTTTCAGGCCAGCACAGACGACGGTTTCGTCTACTGTCTGGACGCACGCTCGGATAAACCCGTGTTCACGCTGAGGGCTCACGATGAAGAAGTGTCAGGTCGGTGGATGTTTGTGTGTGTTTGACGATCGAAGGGAGAGCATTCGGTTTGTTCATCTCCAGTTTTCGCAGCAGTATGTCATAAAGCAAACACCAGCGGTGGTTTGCCTCCTCTGTCGTGGCGAGACTGTTGGTTATGATTCACGTTGGAAGGATTGCAAGCATTTTACGTCTATAGGAAACTTGCGGTTAACTTGTTTTCAGTCAGTGTTTGAAACTATTCTCCCTCCTTGCTTTATTTTCTCCTCTTCTTCCTGCGTCAGAAACCCTTTTCTTTCACCAGTTTTCCAGTCACAGATTTGCTAATCATGGTTTTTGCTATCAATAAATATATGTTGCTTAGTTTCCTTTGTGTCTTTAAAATAGACTTGTTCTTAAATGTGTAGTGCTGGTCTCTAAATGTCTTCAAATTGCTGCAGGTTTGGACCTCAGCAGTCAGATTAAAGGATGCCTGGTCACCTCATCTGCCGACAAACACGTTAAGATCTGGGACATTTTAGGCAACAAACCGAACCTGGTACACTCGCGGGACATGAAAATGGTAAGAACTTGGATATATAGAAGGCTGATTGAGTATTTTACAACATCTAAGTCATGAGGTTTTTAGTTCTTTAAGATGTTAATGAATTACTTTTGCACCTGTGAACAGGGCGTGCTGTTCTGTGCTTCCTGTTGCCCCGACCTGCCCTTCATCTATGCCTTCGGGGGACAGAACGATGGCTTGCGGGTTTGGGATATAAGTGACACTGCAGCAGGTACAGATGACGCTAATCTTAATTTCATCCCTCTTGAATTACACACTTATGCTGTATTCGCTATAAATTTACAGTCCCCAAACCTTGATTTGTGAATTCAGTAGTTAATTTAGTGACGCTCCTAACTTACAGTGGCGGAGGTGTTCGGCAAACGTGAGCGCTTGGTGCCCAACGCGGGATCCCAGGCATCCAGCTCTGCAGCCACAGCGGGCATGGAGGTGTCCTAGTGATCCTCTGAATGCTTGTAAACATGAACAGACTAATCTAGCGTGGGAACATGACAAGCTGCCCTGCATATGTGGCATCCCTCACAGTGCAACAGTGGGTTCATGGGAAAAAGGATTGGATTACATGAAGCTGCACACAAAGGTTGGCCAAAGTATTTCCAGACCAGGCCAAAAGGACCCCAAGAACTTTGTCCAGCTTAACTCCTACCACACACGATAACTCTGACGATGAACATTCAAAGACATGTTGGGAAAAGTAAAGAAACACGTGTTTCTTATTTCCATAGTAATCAGTATTTCTGGGAATATATTTTTATCGTTCGGTGGAAGCAGTGAATCAAATATTTGATGATAAATGACTTTATGTTTGAATTGTTTATATCACCATGAAGTCCCTTTCAGTTTGACTTTCTTCGTACATTACAAATGTATGATTATTTTCACACGAAACACATACGAGACACTGATTTACCTGTGATATGGCATACTTCGGTAACCAATGCTAGGATAAAATCTGTGTTTGGCAGGTGTACTTAAAGATTATAATCTCATGAAAGTGCTGTATATTCAATAAATACAGTTTATTAAAATGTGTAATGTTTGCATTTGTTGTTCTTGTGGGTCTCAAACGATTTTCCAATCTTCAGAGGGCAAATATTGTAAGAGCCCACCATATACAGTTAGAAATTTCAAAAGTTTTAAAAAATAAGTGTACGGCTTGTTCACCATTTGTTAGAAAGTAATGTTTAATCAGACCGTTTGATTTCGTTCCGCAAATCTGGTTATATAAAGTGGAACTAATGTTGGCGAGTCGACGCGCTATTACGGAACCATTATAGTGACGCACCCGGCAAAATAACGAAGCATGGCGTCGGGTCATTTGTGCAAGCTACACAGTCTGCTAACACGACTGACTTACGGCACCACGCTGCGACATATACAGAGTAAGTTGTGTGGCTTTATTTATTATTTGTTGGAGGTACTTTTAGTGTGACTGGGTTTACCGGTAATAACCGTTAAAACAAAGATGGCGGCACTAAGAGTTAGCTAGCTTAAGCTAACCTTGACAGTATGTTCAGTAGGTAAACATTAGCATAAATTGTGTTTTTACTGTCAACTCCTACGTTTTCGTGCACAACAAAAGTCGACGTGAACAGCCTTATTTAGAGTATAAGAAGAAGGCTGTTTTATTGAAAGGTTAGAAACCATAGGAACAATTATGATTAGCAGACGTCTTGGCCCAGATAGGTGACACTGATAGTAGTCTGCAGTGTATATATGCCTTCTCCAGTGTGTCCATCTGTGTTATTATCGTTTTGAATGTAATATATTTGTGTTTCTTACCTGTTTGGTTTCCTGTTGCAGCTTGTTTGGTGCCAGTTCGACAGAAGTCCAGTGTTGATGGGCCATACTGGTATGTTAATAAGTCAAATGCACCTTTCATATCATTGTTTTATGACCTATAATTGTAAGCTGTTTTCTTTACTTGCTTTAATTGAACAACTGTGATCAGTTTTTATGATGCACGCAGCATCAGCCAGAATAGCAGGGCACAGTTGAGGCAGCTGATAAGTTGGAGGTTTGCAGCCAGTCGTGCAGCTTTTCATCTATTAGCTCACTCACTAATAGCTGCTCCTTCTTGTTCCATTACTCGCTGCAGTATTTAAAACTGATCCGTTTTCAGGAAATGGCAAAAATGTATTTCTTGTGACTTCTTAATTTTAAGTCAACTCATTTTTTGTGAGTAAAATCCTTTTGACTTGAAGCTGCAGCAATTGGAAATGTTAAGAAGCAGTTTCTGAACCCATTAGCTGTCATCTGTTTACATTCATATGCAGAATGATATCTGTTTATAGAAATTACTTTAGTCTAGAAGCTTGTGATACTGTAGCTTTGCTGAGGTTGGCTATTAGTATATGAGATTTAGATTTTTATTTTAGTTTTTTTAACTAGTTTTCAGTCAGCGTGTTTATAATCCACTCTGAAAAATATAAAATGCATTTTCTAATGTTTGATCTGGACACTAATTCTCCAATCTCCCGGATTTAGTGATGTGGAAATTGGTGTAACGTCAGATGGGAAAACCATAGTGTGCTACCATCCCACTAAGGACATTCCTTATGAGCTTACGCAGGTAAGATCGTCATCAATAAGTGATATTTTTTTACCTCAAAAGATCGAGCTCTTTCCTAGGAGAGATACAGTTTGTGTTTAACAGTATGTGTTCTGCTAGAAAGACTGTTAATTAACAAATTCACCGTGAATTGTGTAATTCCACATCGTATATAAAATAAATTAAGTGATGTAAATAGTACTCAAGTGATGGGAATTGCTGCAGGATTGCTCGAAAATATTGTATATTTATCAAACGGAGAAATGTGTTGGATGTAACCTCATAATGTTGGTATATCTTTGCAGCCTATTGAACGACCAGACCCCCTGACCAACACAGTCGAGACCCATGATCAGGTTTTAAAGGCCCACCTCAGCAAGGAGGTGCTGAAGGGAAAAAAGGGGCCCACTATAGAGGAGCTGAGCAAGATGTTCTTCACCACAAAACACTGCTTTTATCCAGTGGGACAGTAAGTACACAAATGACGCATATCAAGCAAGGCCTTCGATGCCACTGTTTGATTGACTGAGATTAGATCAGTTGCAAGCTCTGATCTGAACACTTTTAGACTTCTTGTCACGTTTATGGTTAGATAATTCTGAATAAGTGTGTAAGACCTGAAAGAAAATTTCATAGCTCATATGTAGTCAATGATCGATAATAATAATCCTCTGTTTCACTCTTCACAGGTATCACATGAGACGCGTGAAAAAGAACCCCCCAAAGGATAGATAGTTTCTAAACTGCAAATTATTGTTTTCTTCTCACAATTCTGTAAAATAAACTGGTTAACATTAAGCTCGTCGTCACAAGTTTTTGCTGCTACAGTGAAACCATTGTTGGGTTTTAAATGTATTCTAGCCTTATGTGTTTGGTGTGACTTTTTTATATTTTTTTTCCACTTGTCAGTTGGCAATGCAAGGTAAATCAGGCATGCAAACTCCTCACCTTTCGGCGAAATTCGCCGTTTTCAATCCAAATTGGGTGACTTATGTGATTCGTGCAAATCCGAGGAGAAAATATTTGGGGGGGGGGGGGGGGGGGGTAGCCTACTCGTTGACTTTTATTTTAATATATTTTAATAATATAATAATATAATGTTCTATATACCGTAAATCCTCTAATATTGGCCTGTATTCCATTAGCGGCCGGGTCTCCAACATTTGCCGGTCTCGCTGTCAGCGGAGGTAAATAAAGGCCGGTCATCTCGGCGGGTCAGGGTTTCGGCGGCACGGTGTGGGAGGATCCCCTCAGCGGGACCTCTCCCCGGCGTCGGCCGGCCCCCGCCGGGCGCATTTCCTCCGTGGCGGTGCGCCGCGACCGGCTCTGGGTCGACCTGGAAGTGCTCGGGGCGAAGGTGGCTCGTCGGCTCCGGCCGCGAGCTTTACAGCGACCCCCCGCATCTCACTTGGGGTCCCTGGGGTCGTGGAATCAGTGCTCACTGCGCCCTCTCTCCGTGCGGGGAGGGACGGGTCCCACTCGCTCCCGGCGCGACTGCCGACCGGCAGCGGACTCACTGTCCTCAGTGCGCTCCGACCGCGTCGCGCCGCTCATTTGTTGTTAATATTCTGTATGCATACCATGTTATGGTAACGGTACGTTTTCAATAAATGAACCTAGTATTTTATAGGTTCAAATAGACATAAAATCTTGTTTTTATTCATTCTACTCGTAGTTCGTTTTGCTCAAATAGAAATTAAGGCCTGCCTCTAATTCTGGCCTCCTTCCAATAAAGGCCTGGACCGCGATGTGCTTGAGTAAAATAAAGGCCCGGCAGTGAAATATGCCCTTCAGGCCCGAGGAAAAACAGCCATTGAGCTGTTCAGGCTCAATGGCTCAAAAGTTTTTTTTTTGGTAAAAATTAGTGAATTTGTAGTCTGTTGTCTTTGTAAATCTCTGTTTACCAAGGGGGGGGGGGGGGGGGGGGGGTGTTCGTGGCCATTTCCCTCTTCACACTCTTCTCACCTTTTTGACCCCTGACCAGTTTGCATGCCTGGTAAATGCAGCTTTAATAATTGTGTAGTTAAATGTAAATATAAGGTAAAAGTGAAACTAGCATATTATATTTGAACAAGCAACCAAAGCTGCTTCAGTTCTGCTCCACAAGTCACGAACAATTGAAGGTCTTGATCTCAAAATCATGGCGTCAGTTTGGGATTACATGACGACAGAAGAAAATCGGCAGAAGGAACTGTGGCAAATTCTTCCAGATGTCTTGAACAGCCAAAATATTCAAATAAAATGAAAAACTTCTCAAGAACTAATGTCGTTTCACTGCTTAAATTCGGTTGTAGCAAATATTTTTTGTTGTTCAGTTAGTTTGGAGTTATTTGATTACTTAAAAAAAAAAAAGTACTGTAGATCTTCGCTTTATATTTTAATTTGTAAATTTTTTTGATAATGGCCATAAAACAAAATTTTCCTGCTTCTGAGTTTGTCATTTTGTTTTTAAAAAAAACGTTATTATTTTTTGTTTCACATCGTATTTCGTTGTTTAAAAAATATATATAAAAATGTAAAATGTTTTTGTTTTTGGAAAAGATATTTTAAAAGATAAGCGAAAATTAAAATCCTATTAGTATTTATATTTATTTTACCGACAGTTGTTTTGACGTCTGCGTACTTCCTTACGTCATCTGAAGCCACCGGAAGTGTGAGTTATCTGTCCCCGCCCCGGCAGCTCAGTCAATCCAACCTGAAGAGAAGGCGAGTCCACGGCTAAAAATATAATAGCTAACACAAGATGGCCGGTTTGCCTCGTAGGATTATAAAGGTACACCCGACACCGAACAGTGTTTATATATTTTAACGAGCCCATGTGTTGATATTGTAGAGGTTACTTTGTGAAAAAAATGGACGCACAGTTACTACCATGTCGCGTGTAGCTTGAGCGGCTAGCGCAGTTAGCATCTACCGAGCTAGTTGTCGAGCTAGCTCGCTGGTCCGTGTCTGCAAGTGTTTTGTTTGCCACTTCCGTTTACTCCCTTCTGCTCTGTCTTTTGCTGGAATTTCGTACAAGTAGAAGCGTTGTTTTACACAATTAGTATTTTTAAGAGAGCTACGTTTTTCTATTTTCAAGTACGAATCAACAAATTGTATTAATTTGTCCCAGTCGCCATATGAATGGATTCGCTAAGTAAGCTAGGCTAGCCGCTTTAGCTCCGCTGATTCGTACACATGTCTGGCGCTGATGTGAACCGCTGTCCTTGTGTTTTTTTCAGACACATAAACGCGCAAAGAGAAGCAAATCTGTCGGTATCGCTTCTTACACGTTAAACGAGACAAAAATAATAATAATATATGCCGGAGCGTTGAGGCCTTTTGCGCTGCGGTCTCCTCCCTCTGCCTCACCGCAGTTTCGCTGGGCCAGGCCCGGCAGTGGGCGCGATCAGGCTTTTCCGCCACATCTAGAAGCTATTTCTCGGGTTAGGCAGGTTTTCAGAGCCGCTAACACAACATCGACAAAGTCAAAATCACCACCAACCTTTTATTATCAAATCGTATATCGTATCATTATCTTCACGACAAAGATATATTTAATAATCTAGTATCTTTCCGGTTTATTGCAGATGTTTCGGTGCACCTGCTTGATATAAAACGCAGACATATTTATATATTTATATATACATATAAAATCTTCCGCTTCCTCATTTTGATTTCCATCTCGGTTGCAAAATAGTGTCGCACAGTAATGCCGGTTTTCATTTTAGTTTCTTTTTCAAGCCTATTCACGATTTTTTTATTTTTTTATTTTTATAGAACAAATAAACAGTAGTCATGTGATAATTTTTTTATTGTAATATAATGGCTCTATAAATAAGTTAGACACTGTTTAAGGAAATGGGAGATTGACAGTCGGCAGCTGTTTTGGTCATGGGTTATAATTTTTTAGTAAAAGAGTACTAGGTTACTTTCTTTAAATTTGATTTTTTTAAATTTTTTATTTGTTGTGTTACAGTAATTTGGGATTTTTGGTCATTATTACTGACAAAATAATTTATTGCTATCGTCACTGGTAATATATGATGGATATTTTTAACTATTTTCTCAAATAATGAGTTGAGTAATTGAGAAAATAACTGGCTGATTGTTTTAAAAGGTGAATAAATGTCTGAGCAGACCTCTACAAATAGTTTAAATTAAAAATAGCAGCACGAAACCGCTGTTTAAGTCACTGCACAATATATAAGTTGTGCATGTAAGAGTGAGAAGTATATGCAAGTGTGCCGCAGCCCGCAGCCGCCCTAAAGTTTCTGTATTAAACAATAGCTCCAGGAATGCTGTCTTGTCTGTTTGTGGGTGAGCTTGAAAGTTTACATGTGACTAACCTGACTGAAACTGTGCGATGTCGTCCGTTATATTCTTGAAAGTCTGTCGTCTGCTGACACCCTCAAGGTTATTCCGATTTATTTTTATTCAGAAATGTCAACAACAGTGTTATGTGTTTTTCCCCCCTCTGACCACACTCAGGAGACACAGCGGTTGATGGCAGAGCCCGTTCCAGGGATCACGGCTACGCCTGACGAAGGGAACGCACGCTACTTCCATGTGGTCATTGCAGGGCCTCAAGACTCTCCTTTTGAAGGAGGCACGTTTAAACTTGAACTATTTCTTCCAGAAGAGTATCCCATGGCAGCTCCCAAAGTGCGATTCATGACCAAAATCTATCACCCCAATGTCGACAAACTGGGAAGAATATGTTTAGACATTTTGAAAGGTAAGAAAATGTCATGTTTCGTTTGCGAGATTTCTTTTTAATTTCTTTTGTTTTTCCTGGTAGAGATCTGTGTGGAACCGCACTGACCACATTCTGCATCGCTTTAAAGCGGTTTTGCTTCCCTCGTAAAAGCGAGGAATGTCAAACAGATCAGGCTTCAGGAAATGACAAACACAATGTCCACTGTTATGACAATAAACTCTAGGTATTTATGCTCATGTATTAGTAAGAAATTCCTAATCTACCTGTTGTATCCAGGTGGCATATGTAGGGTGTTATGGCTGTTAGTGCTCACAAACAAATCTTATTTTTTATTTGGTCATTTGCGCTATTTGGCCTTCGTTAACTGTCAGATACCTTCAGATAAACTAGTGGCTAGGTTAGCTAGCATCAAGGTTAAGGAATGAGGAAAAAGCAACCCTCACAATATTGAACAGTGTTAACACACATAGCAAGTTTTCCTCATCTTGCACCAGGCCTAATTAGCATCCTGTTGGAGTGTTGTTTTTGGCCACTGGACAAAAGGAAGCACCAGTGCTTGATAGCATGTTAGCCAATGTTTTTATCACCAGCAACTCCTCAGTTCTTGTAGCTTCACTAAACAGCACATTGTCTGTCTGATGTTATAATCTGGGCCTGCAAGTAGTAAGCACCACGCTTGTCCATGCTATAAAATGATGTAAATATGAGCTGGTGAACCAAAACGGTGATCACGGAACACAGAGCCATTTGGTTTAATGTTAACTAGTACAGTTCAGTTTGAAAGTCAGACAGGAGATCCCCTTTTTCCCTGAAGGGCTTGTTTGTGTGTGACTGACAAGTTTACACAAAACAGTAATTTCCACACTCAAACGAATAGACGTAGATTTCATTTTTATTACCATGGTATAAATGTGGGAACAGAAAATAAATGATTATAGTAAATCACTGAAAAGCAGGCATTTGACAAACTTAAGTAATGTGGAAAGAGTAGCAAAGAGTTTGCCAAATATGTGTTCATTTATTAAATACAGATTATTATTAAATTACTTGCCAGGCTTGTTTTCTACTAGGTAAAGAAAAGGTCGATCTCGTAGATTTTTCTCTGTCATGTTGTGTCTGTTCCTCTGTTCATCATGTTTCCCATATTTGACCTCTGAGCCGTCATTTCTCTTTCTCCGTCTTTTTCTGATCTTCCCATGTCACAGACAAGTGGTCTCCAGCCCTGCAGATCCGTACAGTGTTGCTATCTATCCAGGCGTTATTAAGTGCTCCTAATCCAGATGACCCCCTGGCAAACGACGTCGCAGAGCAGTGGAAGAAAAACGAAAGCCATGCCATCGAGACAGGTGAGGCGCCGATTCGCGGTTCTCGTTAAAGCGCTCGGGATAGCCTGCGATGAATTATACCGCCACAGGTGGTCACGCACATTTCCAGTCGGAGAGACGTTCTAACAGATGGCAGCAAACATTAGCGCAGTTACAGACCTATGAATTACCACCCACATTGCGTTTATTGTATGAAATGATCCAAAGGTCTGGTGTCAGTTTCTCATTGGTGGTTTTCCTGTGTGGAGAGATAAAAAAAAAAAAAAACGTATCAGCAACTTTGGTGGATGCTGGGAGCATAATCTGACTTACAGGCAAAAATGACACTGAAATAGTTTCAACAGCATCAATTTTCGATTCTTTTGAAAAAGCTCTTCCTCATTCACATTGTTGGAGGATATTAAAATATGCTAAGTAGCTTCTCGTTGTAGTGCGGAGACCACTGTCTTATTTACCTGTATCAACTGAAGCTCACACAGTAATGGGCTGCTAACAAGTACACATTTACTTTGAGGACAGTGTTTTCTCTGTCTCTCTCTCATGGAAATACTGATGCAAACCAAGACGTCATTTGGAATGTGAACATCAAGCAAAGACAAAAAGAAAAACAGGTAGTGGTGCATTCAAGAGTTTTTAAAGGCACGATAATCTGTGGTCTGTGCCGACCACATTTTCACAGTTTCTCAGAGTCTGATGTCTTTACGTTGCTCGTTTTGTTCTACCAATACTCCAAACCCAAAGATATAAATGCCTAATTGTCTGAATGTACAAAACACTCAAAGAGAAAAGTGTAGAAAGTTTTGCATAAACAAACGTTGAGACGCAGTTTTCACAGGGAAACTCAGGCTTTGGAAAACTAATTTCTGATAATTAAAGACCAAAATGATCAGTTGAATAATACAGACAACATCTGGCAGATGGTCCAGTAATAAAAAATAATTTTAAAAGTCTGTCCCTGGTGGAAAGGACATTATTTTTGCTTGATAAACTTCTCGCTCTGGATTGGTAATAATCTGTTCGATTTTTTTTTTATTTGGAAAACCTTGGGCTATTTTTTTTCTCTTTACTGTCCTGCCCTCTCCGTGCGGCCTTCACGTACAAATATTTTATCTTTGTGTCTCCTCCAGCCCGAACATGGACCAGGCTCTACGCGGGCAACACTGAAGTATAGAAGAAACGAGACGAGGCGCCTGAATGTGATCCACAAAAAATGTACTCCTATTCTGTCAACATTTGAATTTAACGGACACAAAAAAAAAGATAAAAAAAAAAAAAGATTATAAGTCCAAAATCTATTTGAAAGAAATGACGAGATTTACTGCTGCAAACCTCTGGGTGACTTATTTTCCTCTCTAAGACGCGTTAAATGTGTGTTAGCCTTTTTTGTTTTTCCTGTGTTGCTATTTAAATGCATGGACAGAGAATGACACCCTCCCCACTACAGTCTTAAAAAAAACCAATCACATGCAATATGTTGACCCGAATTGGGCACATACTGGTACGTTTGCAAAATATACATGCATTAAAGCTGTCCTTCTTTTAACACATGCATCATTTGTCAGCACATCTGTATGTCTTTTTGTGTTATTTCAGCACATAGAGAGTGTACAGCTGTCTTCACATCGTAGTAAGCAGACAAAAAAAAATAATCTGAATGGTGAGCTTTCCCTACTGCACACCCAACCAGAAGGTTAGTTTGATTTCCACTCCGGTGAGTCTGTGCTTTATAGCACTTCACAACACTGAACATTTAGTCGGAGGTGCAGCTACTGTAGCTCAGCATCATCCCAGGAGCACATGGGAGCACTTGATACTAAACACAGTGTTTTCATTGCACAGAATAAGGGAGGTAAATCTTAAGTATTCAAATTTAACCCCACAAAAACTATAATAGCACCTTTTAATTTATAGCTTTTACTGTAAAATACATTCTCAAGCTGACAAATTTGCCGGTAACAACATTTAAAACGCATTTAACCGATTGTTAGTGTAAACTCGTGGTTGCAGCAGATGTAATCTCACCTTTATCGTAACCTACATCTTAACTTTGCTCTTAGGTTGATTTAAAAACAACAAAAAAAAAGGACCTAAATGAGAATTATGTCTAAAATAATCAACAATCTGACGGTTTAGCGTGTTTAAAATCGGAAAGTTAGCATGAGATCTAATCCCGGGTGTGGTGTTTTTTTCCTCAGCAATCAGTTTTCAGCCCCCGGGGTTGACCGTTTGGGGAGGGTGAGCCGAGTACTTCCTCATGCTTAAAAAGGTCATTCGCAACACATTGAGAAAGGTGGGACGACACAGGAGTCTTTGCGTTGGCTATTAACTGTACGCGTGTGGTAACGGACTTAAGATGTGTTGTAAATGACGTCTTTTTTTTCTCCTTTCTTTTCTTTTTAAGAGTGTAGGAAGTTGTTTGTTTTTATTTTCCTCTTCTTTTTTTTTTTTTTTTTAAACTGTCTGTCCATGCTATATATGTTGCCTGGTGTCTATTTTATTTCCAGTGTTACTTCATTAAAAAAAAAATGAGTATGAAAAAAAGACAGAACCAAACTGATTTTCAAATTAGTCAGCATCCCGGGGCGTTTGCGGCGCTGAGCTCTTGTTTTTATTTAAATGTAAGGGTTGATGACTGATGTGTGATGATTACACAAGTGCATTTAATCGAATCCCGAGGGGAAAATTTGGTCGTTGTGGTAGCAGAGGTTAAAAGAAAAAACGAATAAAACATATTGAAAGTTAAAGATATTATCGCACCATTATGAATTTTCTACTGGCTTGAGAAAATTCCCTCAAAGTCACACACATTTAAAGGTTGTAGACTCGTAGAAATCCTTAAATGTTCCTTTTAAAATATACTGTATCGACGGGTTAGAGGGATCAGATCACGACGTTAAAGGCTCGTCGCTTGTAGCTTAGTCCGCTCATATTGCTTCATCTGAAAGGGTGGTGGGGGGGCCCGAAACGTCACGTCGTAGTAAAACTATTTTTGTTCTCTTGCTCTCCATGGGATAAATCACAGGCTCGGTGTTGCGTAGATTTTGTGTCCTGTCCTCACACCAGAAATATTAACTCCTATCTAACTGCTACATTTACTCAAGTCTAGAAGAAGGCGCGTAAAAGCCGGGTTAATTTATTGTGTTTCCCCCCCTCTGAGGGACTTGACAGTAAACTGAGAAACAGTCACTGGATTTTTGAAGCGTATAGATCAAAAATATTAAGAGATCAATCTCTGATTAATCAGCTGCCCATGTGTAAAACAAAAAAAACAAATAAAAATCAATAAGAGGAGTTTTGTCGGTAATTTCAGTACATTTGCATACATGGCTCTTCAAACACTCTGTAAATAAACTGAGTTGAGTAAGTAAGAGGAGTCTCCTCTGTTTTATGATGTGTGGATGTGTGTGTCCAAAGGTGAACGGTTGCGGCTTTTAAAGCAGGGTGACGGTGCTATAAATCTCATCCAGGCATACCGATTAGCCATAACATTGTGACCACTGACAGGTGGGAGTGAGTAACGGCGATCGTCTAGTCATCAAGGCGCCTGCCGGTTGGTTGGTTCGACATGTTTGGCAGCGAGTGAACATTTTCTGTGTGCAGCAAGGGAAATGAACAAGTGGAAGAATTTGGGCGACTTTGGGTCATGGGTTCAAAAGTGGTCCAACAGAGGACAGCCGGCGACAGGGTCAAATGCTGGCCTGTGTGGTCCGATCCAATAGGCGAGATACTGTAGCTGCTGGCTGTCATATAAAAGTGTCCGAAAACAAACAGTGCATCACAGTTTGTTGTGTATGGGGTTGCGTAGCTGCAGTCAGGACTGTCCAAAGCTCCTATTGGCACTAAAGCAGCAGAACTGGACCATGCACCAGTAGAAGAAGGTGGCCTGGTTTGACGTAGATGCCCTGGAGCGTCTGCATTACTTACCAGGGGAACAAATGTCCCCAGGATGCACTATGCTAGCTATGCCCCGATGGCAGCTCTTGTCTGCACTGTCCTTAAAACTGTATGCTGCTGCAACGCAGCAAAATTCTCCCGCTGTGGGATAAATAAAGGATTATCTAATCTTAATGCTTCCAAGGTGTTGACCTGACGTCCACATTCCCCAGATCTCAAATCCAGTCGAGCATCTGTGGGATGTGCCGGCCAAACAAGTATGATCTCCGGAGGCCCCGTCTCACAGCTTGCAGGGCTTAAAGGATCTGCTGCTAACGTCTTGTTGCCAGATACCACAGCACACCTTCAGACGTTTAGTGGAGTCCATGCTCCTTCGGTGTCAGGGCTGTTTCGGTACTTAAGACAGGTGGTCGTAATATTACAATTCATCATCTTATTTCCATTTAGTTTGCTGCGGCAGCCCTTTGCTTTCATCTCATATTGCAGATTGGGGTTTTGTTCGGTAAAGCTTTAACCAGAGCAAGTACATAAGCACTTAGCGTGGATGAAGCTGTGAACAGTCCTTCAGAAATCTCACACAATGAAGCTTTTTATTCTCTACTGCAGGAGGCAGGACCATTTACATCCAGCTGAGGGCGGCATTGACTCTTTTAATGGTGGATATTCAAATCAGTGCACGCCTGAAAAGTTATTCCTGTTATTCCAGTTTTGTTTTATGGCTACACCAACACGCAGCAAGGTTAACTTCCTAGATGGACGTGTACGTGCACAGTGTTGTAGTTATACAGACAAGACATAACACAATTAAACCAATGAAGTTCTGTTGATAAGGAGTCTCCCAAAGTTCAGATGCAAATCTGTCTTTGAGTTCCACATTTAAGAACCTTGGACAGTTCACAGTTCTGGTTAAAGTCAGACAAGGAGCGACTTCATAAGAGTGGAGAGCCAGTTGGAGGTGGTAGAGGGAGGCAAGCGGATGAGTAGTCACATAAAAACTGACCACAGTGATATAGAAACAGAAAGTGTAAGTTGATCTTCCTCATAGGTCTTTCGCCTAAGCTATTTGTGGATGTAAAATACTTTTTCAGAATGCAACGTTCTTGTTCAGAAAACATCCACTCATCATTTTACCCATTTAACTTGGAAAAAACAAGGAAATCATTTGTGGAAATCAGATACTGTAGTGTTTGGCCGAAATGAAAGCTATTTGCGTTGATGGCACCTGCCCAAACTAAAGGAGCAGTTGTGATTTTTATTTGCTGTAAAAGTGCACAAACGTCGGTTTAAGCTAATGAATGGTGATAATAATATCCCCTGAATTCATGCTGTTGCTTCTAAGTGACACTAAATTTGTAGCTGTGGAATATTTTATTTTGAAAACCACCTGTACACAATGGCTTTGCCTCTTGGAAATTTTTCTCGACACATTAGGGTAGATTTAAGATTAGTGTCAAATTCAAATGACTGACTTCAAATTCCTGGTTTTCTACTCTAAAAAAATATTCTATTCTTAAGTTTTGTGGCATTAAAGGGGAACTACCGTTTTTTACACCCTGGACATTATTTCTGGCATAAAATACAATCGTTTACTCACCCATATAACTTTGGTGTCATTTGGAGTCGTTCAGAAGATATTTAGATCCAGCGGAGCACCGCGTATATCCATATAGTGGGAGTGACTGGGGCACTGAAACGCAGACTCTAAATAACGCGTTATCTACCCTGAAACTTGTTAATTTCACCAATATTTTGTTAAGATACGCTAGTGCTATTCCCCGTTACGTCCGAAGTTACCTGTTACAATCATCCGGGGTCTTTAGATTGACTTAATAACTTTTGACCTGGATAATGTCATCTCTAAGTGCCGTGCGCACCTGCGACAGTCGGCTTGTTTGCCTGTAATTTGCTACTGCTAGATTTTTGCAACATGGCTGAATATTTTTCTGATTCTGAGGTTGTGGACGACGACTTTGTTTATGATGGACGTCCTTACCGTTTTGAGCCAGAGTATACGGATGAGGAGCTCGCTGAAAGGAGGATTGTGGAGAGAGGAACAGCTGGCCAAAGAACAACAAACCGCTGCACGCCCGCAAATAGATAATGGGTAGCTTCGGACTCAGCGGGGAATAACACTAGCGTATTTTAACAAAATATTGGCAAAATGAGTGAGTTTTGCGTTAGATATTGCGTTATTTAGAGGCTGCGTTTCGGTGCCCCAGTCACTCCCACTATAAGGATATACACTGCACTCCGCTGGATCTAATTATCTTCCGAACGACTCCAAAGTTATATGGGTGAGTAAACGATCGTATTTTATGCCAGAAATAAGGTCCAGGTTGTAAAAAATGGTAATTCCCCTTTAAGGCATCAACTGTTAAAAAAGGTCAAAGAAAGTGTGAGTTGTCTCGTCACATTGGATTACGTATGATTCAGAGTCAAATATATATATAAATATGTTTAAGTGAAATATGTCAACCATTATTTTAGTTAGCTAATCACTGCACAGTTCAATTAAAAGTCCCTATAAACCATATTAATATACTGTATAACCAATATTCTTCATGGTGTAAATCACTTTTTTTCTCTGCTGTTCTTGCTGATTCCCACACGATGGCGCTGCAGTCAAATTTACCTCCTAAAAATCTTTGCATAGTGTTTCCCTGACAGTCTGCAGGCACTGACAACCTGGTTTACATGAGTTTCTTCTTGGTAACATCTTCCCGGCCGTATCCAGTCTATTTAAATATCAACGCGAGCACGTGTTTCTCAGAAGGAACGTGCGTCCTGCGCGCCGTGTTTTCCACGTTACCTTTGCCAAGAGAAACAAAAAAGGTTTCATGATGTTTTATGATCACTGCTTGTTTTATATGACAACAGTGAGTCATTCAGGCTGGAATGCAGCCATTCTTTTAGTGGAAGTGCAGGAAATGATTCCCCTCAGCATTGGCTGTACCTGACAAAATATTAACCTGCCCTCGAGGCTGTTGTCTGTTTCAGTCGAGGCAACACTTTTACTCAGTCATAATGACTTTATGTGTTTTATATTAATTATTGTGAGCTCATGTAGGCCATCATGCAACTAGAAAGAAGTTTGATTATGTTGACGTTCTTAACCTGAGTTCAAACCCAGTGCTATTTAGGACACGTTTTATGGTTTGTTTAGGTCGACACCGGAGGAAATATTAACAGACGGGAACATATGACGGTGGAATAAAAGGCAGACGCATGAGTCACTTTAAAGTAAAGGTGTTTCTCTGAAGCTTGCTGGGACAGACAGACAGACAGACAGACATACTTGTTAAAACAAAACCTGCGAATACTTTGCATTTCTGCAAAACGGGCATTTCAAATGCAGCAGCCAGGTAAATGGTGAGATCTGTCTCTCAAATGTCTCATTGGCAATTTCCCTATTGCAATTTGTTCAGATTCCCAGACGAAGTAATGTCTTCATTGACAGCGCTACATTTACCAGTTAGTTTTGCCTTGAGCTAAACTAACCAGTCGCCGGAAGAGCAGAGATGACTTATTAAATCACACTTAACATGCTTTCTTTGTTTCCTCTGATTCTTATTTGTTTCTTTTTGGTTTGTGTGTTTCTTTATTTCTTATTCCTTCCATTTATTCTTCTATTATGTCTGTAGATTTTCCTTGATTCTTTTTTCCATTTCCTTCATTCTTTCCGTCCCTTGTTTCTTCTATCCTGTATGTCTTCATTCCTTGTTTCCATCCTTCCTTTCTTTATTTTTCCATTACTTCCCTTGTTTCTCCTATTCTGTCTGTCTTCTTTCTTTCTTTCTTTCTTTCTGTCTTTCTTTATTTCTGTTTGTCTTCCTTCATCTTTCCTTCCTTCCCTCTTTTTCTTTCCTTCGTTCTTTATTCCCTACTTTATCCTATTCTGCCTGCCTTCCTTCCTTCCTTCCTTCCTTTTTCTTGCTTTCTTGCTTTTTTCCCTTGTGTCTTCTATTCTGTCTTTGTTCCTTCCTTTCCCCCTCATTCCTTCTTTCTTCCTTCCTTCCTTCCTCCATCCTCCTCGCTCATTCCTTCCTTCCTTCTTTCCTTAATTTTCTTTCTTTCTTCTATTCTGTGTGTCTTCCTTCCTTACCTCCCTTATTCACCCCCTCCCTCATTCCTTTCTTCTTTCCTTCATTTCGTTCCTTCCTTTCTTCCTTCCTTCCTTCCTTCCCTCATTCACACCCCCATCCCTTCCTTCCTTCCTTCCTTCCTTCCTTCCTTCCTTCCTTCCTTCCAACTTGTGTCCTCTGGGGACATGGGGACAGCCTCCTAAACATAGCCCTGCTCCTCTGACACCAGATCGTGTCTCGCTGTGACGGCTGACTGCAGGTGTGAGACCTTCTCGTTCACGTGTTGGCGATGCCGGACGGACGCATGATGACAGGCGTCCTGTTTTGACGGCCGTCGTCAGTGTCGTCAGCACTTCTTTAAAACCCAACCCTTGTGTTTGTTATGAAACCTGATGGTGTTGTTCCTCCTTCGCTCGTTCTCCCTATCCCTTTCCTCAGTCCCAGCCTATTCCCACCTCTTTTAATTTCTTATCCCCCTGCCTGCCTCCCTTCACTCCCTTACTTCATTCTTTCTCCTCATTTTCCCACCTCCTCTCCTCTTCACTCCTCTCTTACCTGCCTCTCATGCTCTCTTTCTTCATCTCCCTCTTATGTTTCTTTCTCTCTTTCCCTCCTTTCATCTCCCTGTCTTCCCCCCTCCTCTCATCTCATCTCCTCCAGCTTTCCCTACTCTTGCGCCTCTTTCTTCTTGCGCCGTTCTTTTTCTCTCCCCTCTTCTTCCTCTTTCTTCTTTCTCCTTATCTCTCTCATTCATCCCCCGGTTCCTCTCCTTTATCTTACCCTCCTTCACCTATTCCCCTCTCCCCCCCCCCCCCCCCCTCCTTATCTCTCTCTCTCTGTCCCGCTGCAGATGAAGTGTAGAGGGACTGCAGTCTGAACCGTCTCACCTGAACCCTCCAGCTGTTATATAACCACCCTTGTTATCCTCCCATGCGTGAAAAACAAAAGTCATGAGCCCGGGCCGAGAGGGAACCCTCTCCCTTTTGGTCACAGCAGGTCCCAGGAACGACTTCTGGCTCTGAATCCCTGAGTGACTTTTTTAGGTAATCTCTCTCACAGATGTTACACAAGACAGCTGCAGTGGAACATTAATGCAGGAGCTTATAAGGAAAAGAGCTTCTTCAGCCATATTTTAAATAATTATAAACCCTTACCCATCCATCCTTTCAGCTCTGGAAACCCGAGGTTAACATCCCCTCTCCGGCGTCTTAGTTTATATTTTGCTGTCACTCGGGGACAAGATATGCAGATTTATTTGACGATCACACACATTACATGGAGTTTTTCCAGTCAAATACAAAGTGTACAGCAACACACAAACTCGTCGACGTACAGTACACTTGTTTTTGAGGTTTTCCGTTTCTGTTTTTAAAACGGAAATGTTTGTTTAACACCACCCCATGGATGCACGGATGGAAAAATGGAAAGCAGACAGTCGTCCATCTCAGTCATTTCAAACATGTAAACCGTGGCCCTGTTCACCCGGACTGTGTGTGTGAGGTAATAGCAGGGATTCCTCCTCTAGTCTGCTGCTGCCAGTTTTTCTCACCCATAGTGAGAACACTCTGTTCTATACGCTCTCTCTCTCTCTCTCACTCTCTCTATATATATATATAACAGGGACTGCGGTGGAGCACGGGAGGGCATATGATTGTGTGTGTCTTTAAATGCATGCAGAGGTCTGTGAATGAAAGGGAAGAGGGCTTTGGATTTAGGAAAATAGTACAGCATTTTGCAGTTAAATGACAACACAAACTGTGACACATGCTTTAAACTCTCCTCTCTCACTCCTCACGCCGTTTCACTCCAACACAAACACTAAAAAAAAAATGAGCCTGCACTCGTTCAGGAGCCTTATCTCTCCTCTCGCCTCCTCGCTCCATCTATCTCCTCGTGTTTGTTAAGATTCAGATGGAAATCTACAAGCGCATTTAAAGTTTTCCAAGGTTTGAACGTCCTTCTCTTTCCTCGGAGGGGTGGGATTTAAACGCGTGACTCCCTGTGGGTTCTGTGGCTTTGTGTCGAGCGATCAGACGCCCCGGGAAGCGATTGAGTCTGATCTCATCTCGCGTTGAAAAGACACACTTCGTACATGCGGTCATTAGGCGCTCTGTGGTAGTCTCGCCCAGAGATGTCGAATGTAAATAATTAACAGTCTCCATTCACTGAGTCTTTTTATGGGGCCTGAGGAGGGTAACCACCACCCCGACTTGTAAACAGATAGATTACATGTAACTGCATCAGAGGGAGTCATGCTGGCGATGACAATGATGATCAATGGCCCGTTGAGCTGATAGTGAGGTTTCAGCAGTCGGGAATCAATATGGCTTGAGAGATTGACTAAGGAGTGTTCCAGTGGATTTTCACAGAAAGATTAGATCAACACAGGCTAAGAATTATTGGCACGACAGGCTGCAAGGCACATTCCACCTTTCCAGAATCAGCAACAGCGATTCCCTCTGCGTCAATCTCAGACCGTCTGTACTGTCAATCCAACTGTAGTCGGCAACTTTTTAGTCAAATATTTGCTATGCTGATGTGTCTCTGACGTGCTGACCCCGCACCCTTTGACCCCGACGAGTGAAGATGTGAAATTTTCTCCAGAGGTTTATGAAGAAAACCAATACTGTAGAATCGAGTGTCAGCATTCAGTACCAACGGATTCACACAGTTCATTAGCAGATATCATTTTTACTACGTTCACCCGTCTTATTTAGCGTGTTAGCATGCTAGCATTGGTTATTAGCGCTAAACACGATGTACCTCTGAGGTGCAGTATGTTATTAGCCTTGCAGGTGCCATGGTTACAAGCCAAAGTCTGTAAATTTACACTTAACAGGGGCTGTAGACTCACGTTTTGCCAAAGTGGAACATGGATCCATTCGTCCATCATCCATAACCGCTTATTCTGTGAGGCGCTGAGGTGCAAATCCTACCTGGCATTGGGCGAGCCACACTAATGGGCATGACACACCGAGCAGACGATCATCCGTTTTCCGGTGTTGGGCAACCGTTGAGTGTCCGTGGCCCTGGTTTATTGCGGCGTGTCCCGCCAACAGTCAACAAATGTTGAATCAACGGCGGAATGAGTCGGTGAGAGAGATCTCTCCGATAAGCTGTTCATCTAAAAACTACTGCACAAGAAGAAAAACAGAAATGATGAAATGACAAAGTTCAAAGAGAGCACAGAAGGTGAGTTTTACACTATTATCTAACTTGAACTTCAAATAATTTTTACAACGACATGTTCATGTGGAAGGCAGAACAGTGGTGTGGTGGTTAGCACTGATGCCTCGCAGCAAGAAGGTTCTGGGTTTGATTCCATCGTGGAGGTTGCATGTTCTCCGGATACTGTCCCTCTGTATTGGCCCTGGGATAGACTGGCGACCTGTCCAGGGTGTACCCCACCTTTTGCCCAATGACAGCCGGGATAGGCTCCAGTCCACCACTCCAGAGGACAAGCGGTTACAGAAAATGAATGAATGTTCTTCTGGACCAACAGATCAGCATAGTTCAGGAGATGTCGTCTCTGTACGACGGTTTGCAGCTGTTCCTAGCTTCCTAGCCTCATTTCCACAGAGTTTTTTCCTTTCACACAGGTGCAGAACGTATGTTCCAGCTTGCTGTTGGCTGTAGTCTTTTTGGTGTGTTCAAGTGCAACTTTTAGGCCCAGAGATAGGGTGACATCACAGTTGGCCTTTGTTGTGGTTGACCTTTACATGCTTTATTATGGTCAATTTAAAATCCCCTATTAAACTAACATGCGTGTATTTGGACTGCGGACAGCTCAGAAGAGGCGACGGTTCTAACCATTGCACCATCATGCTGCCCTGGAACAGAAATGTAGGCACAATATTTTATGGCAACCCATCCAATGAGTGTTAGGACACTGCAGTCAGTAACAAAATACAGGCCAATAGTCCAAAGATACCAAGAAAACTAGTGGAAACCAGACAATTTGTGCCATTTAGGTTAACAAAACACACTTCATAATGAATAATCATTTGTTTTGCTAGTTACCATCTTAACCAATTATTTAACTGACAAGTAGTTCACGCTTTGCCATCAAATTAAATGACTTGATGTAACTATTCTGTAAAGTTAAAATGACTGCTCGTAGTCTTGTTGCAGACGTTGCACAGAAAGGTCACCCAACCCAGAATTCACATAAACATCAGACAGAGATAAGGCAAGAGGGATGGGTCAGAGATAAGGCAGAGGGCATAAAAGTAGTTGGCTCTTTGAGCTTAAATATTTGGCAAAGCATTATTCAGCTCATTGCCCAATATCCATTAAACAAAGGCAATCCAATTCACAAAGGTTAAACCAATAAACCTTATGTCACAACCTTTAAAAATAAAAGGTTTTCGTTTTATTTTGAGATAAAAACTTGTGACAGAAAGCTGAAGTGATGCTTTGTGAGGTGATGAGTAACAGAGTTTTTAACCTGCATCTAAATCCTGTTTCCGTGGCTCTTTCTGACAAAGATGCGGCGACAACCGCAGAATCAGTGTCAGTTATTTTCAGGTCACCGTGACAATTAACCGCGAAAAACACGGGTTAACGTCCAACTTTAGCACGATGACACCGGCAAACACAGCATAACAGCACCCAATTAGAACCGGTTGTTGTCAATTCCCAGTGAATCATGTCATTTGTCGTTCCTTTCACAACAGGAGTGATGTCACTTGAATTGCAGCACTCCTTCCCTCTTTCCCTTACTCCCTTCCCTCTCTCTCTGTCTGTATTCAGGTCACTTTTTCTTGCATAACAGCTCATTCATAAAACAGCACCACACCTCAGGGAAGGGATGAGGAAAAGACTCTAGACTGCTGCTGAGACACGTAAAAAAAAAACATCCACGCGGGGAGGATTTTGCTGCAGTACGAATAGTTGTCATGTCACGCTATGGTGCAATCCAGTTACTGTAACTGTCCGAGGGAAAACCTGGTATCTCTAGTCAACTTAGAAAGAGTATTTTAGGGAATATGTACTTTTCTCTCTATTTTTGGACTATAATTCAAATTGCATTCATGTTACCTTTAACAGAACATATGTTAGAGACCAGGAAACTTTACTTAGCATAAATAATACTGTCAAATTGCTTTATAAACCACCCTCCCTGAAATCAACAAATAATAAAAGAGCAGGGCTGTAATTTTGCTCAGCAAATGTCTCACCTTTGAGTTTTGCTATTGTTTATTCCTATGATATCGTTTCATTTCCTGTGAAATCTTGAGACAAATTCCACAAAATGAACTGAATTGTGAAGAAGCGAGGTTTAAGCCTTGCACAAACGCTTCATACGGGCAGGACCGCTGAGGATATACTGTACAGGCACGTGACAATAACAATGACGATATTGAGGGATAGGTGCGTTTTGAAGGAAAGACTTCCAAGAAGACGCTAATGCAAAAACAACTCTAGGAAGTACAGAAACTCAGATGACTAGAACGAGTGAGTCACCACAGGACAAAAAAAAAAAAAAAAACATATTGACAAAGCCTTCAGATGCGATCCACAATAAAAAACAGAGACAGTATTTATAAATGATGGTCCCACACGTTCCGACAGGTCTACTAGTTTTGCTTGTATTAAATTATTGCAGGAAATAAAACAAATGTTTAAACTTCAATGCATTAATTAAAAGGATGATTTTGATTTAGTCTAGTATCTACTTTAAAAGTGAATTCTGTTAAGCTTCAAAACCTTATACCAACAAACTTTTCATTTATGTTTCACCCTACAGCTTTTCATTAAAGTCATTAAACTGGCATTTGTTCCAGGTCTAAAAAAAACCCCAGGGCCAACCTTTTTGTTCATCTCATGAGAGCGGCACACAAAAAAAAAAGAAATATGTGCTTACTTTTCCCAAGCTACCCCTGAGTCACGGTGTGCCACTGATATACTCCTCAGGTGAAATGAATCAGTTTTATATTTCTTCTTCCTCACCGTCAGCCGCCGAAGGCCGCAGACCTCACCACAGTCTCAGACCTCTTGTTTGGGTGGATGACATCCTTCCACACAGCCCGTGAGTGTGTGTGTGTGTGTGTCATTGTGGCCGTGGAGTTTCAGACAACTTTCCCACATTCTGGCAAATCACGCCGTCCCAGTCTGGCTTTGTTTATGCCTCTTTAGAGCCTAATCTTCATGTGATTATAGAGTGTCTGTGTTTTTGTTTTACCCCAAGGAGACAGAGGCATCATTGTGAGGGAAATATTTCTCAGGAACTACTGTTTAACAGCGGTAGTTAGTGACGGTGTAACATGGTAAAGTGTTTACTCTTCATGGAGCTTCAGTTTGATACGTTGCATAAAAACCTTCACCTACATATGTATTACTTTACGTTTTAAATGTGTTTTTATGTCAGTCTGCCGGCAAAAAATAAAAACCTTTGAGCCCAACCTATCCCTCTCTGTCCGTCTGAGTAAGTCATCCTAATTGATGTTTACTCACACTGAGTCTACTTCATCCACAGCTATTATAATGAGATGACACAATGCTTTAATATGCACCAGCAAACACCCATTTTGTCTTTCAGTCCTCACAAACAAGTTATTGTCCTTCTTCCAGTGGCCTGTACTTACCCTGCTGCATAAACTGTAGGCGAGACGTTGATGTGATTTTGGGCATTAAGTGAAAAATGATTCATGTCGTAGCGGTATAGTGGCAGCTACATTTATGAACATTGATGCCACAATTGATGACAGGCGTCCGAAACTGAGCCGCTGCTCACCTCAACTGGCAGCGGTCATCTGCGAATAAGCAGCTCCACTATGATGTAAGTTGGTTGCTAGCTGGTGGAAGAGTCAGATACTTTGATGGCGAACTGGAGGAGACCAAAAATAGAGCTAAAACTGTGTGAATATTGGGCGTAGATTAGTCAATGATGATTAAAGGTTTTGTTTTTATAGCTCACCGTGGCCAAAAGTATCAAATATGAAAGTGTATAGTTTCACAGATTTTCTCTTTCACATAGTTGGACCCCAAAAACAGCTATAAACCGGAATAAATAGGCTTACATTAGCTAATAATGTGTCCAAGTGCCCAAAAACTGTATATACAGTATAATTTTACCCTATGTTCTCCTGTTTGGAAAAACTGGAGGTAATTTACTTTGCAACTTGTGTTCAACAGGATTGTACACACTGGATGGTTTTTACTTTCTGTTGATAAAAGTTTGGCCCATGTGGTCATGATGTTGGGTGCACCCTTATCTATTTTTACTTCCTATCTTTATTTCCGGCTTTAGTTAAATTTGAATTTTATTAAAATATTTCATGCTGTTCTTTAATACCTGCTGTCTGTGTCCCTGCCTCCTTTGTCCTCATTCGAATTAGACACATGTGTAAATAAATTCAGCTGCACACTTAGTTAAAGGTAGTTTCTCCACAACAGCAATAGGTCTATCAGTGGAAAGTCAGTCATAAACTTAAAGTTACATATGTTTAATCAAAAATATCCATAATTATCACATGTTTGGGAATCTTAAGGTTCAGAGCTCAACTGTGGTCTCTCAGGCTAGCAACAATGGAATAAATTTGACAGTAACATAACTTAAAAATCAAGCGTTTCTCCGATTCTTTGAGTTCTCTGTTGCTATCTTGGTGACGAACCATTATTAAGGAGGACAAAGATCCATTTGCAAAGGCGTCACAGACTCTTTAGTCAACAGCTGACAGCAGCTCACATCCATCCTGGCAGCCTTGACCAGCTGCCAGGGACTTGCGTCGTCATCGAAAAGGCTGCCATGAAGACATTCACCTCACCCTCAATACCTGCGAATAATTCTCCCACCTTTTTCTTGTAAATACATTTGGGAAAGGATGAGCTCATTTTAAAAGCTTATTTTTAAACTGTCCGATAATGGAGACCTCAGGGGAAAGCAGATGGCCAGGTCTAAAATTAGCATGATAGCTCCTGCGTGATGATTATCCACAAACTAAATTTAGGAAAGGGATAAATGATGCATCATTGTTTTTATCATGACGAGAACATTTATATCTTTTATGTTTGAAGGCATTTCAGAGCAGATTTTCTCTGTCTGGCCGACAGCCATTCCTTCACATGGCTCGAGTCTGAAGGCTCAGTGCCGAGGTCAAAGAAGAGACTTATGGGTGAGCTAATCAGCTCAGGATTTTATACGCATAATCGCAGTTGGCCGCAAACACTGAGTGGATCACAAGCAAATGAAAAGGCAGATTAAACTCCATGTGTGAGAGTGTGGACATTTCTGTGTGTATCCATAGTTACGCACTCTGTGTACATACTGTATTACATATATGTGGTGTTTGTGTGGATTACTATGTGTGCTTTGAGCTCGCCGTGTTGCCAGAAAGCAGATGTCCTCTGACTCTCCTGATAAAGTGAAGACAGGGATAGGCATACGTTCAGTCCTTGCTCCTTAGTCCCTCCGTCTGTCTCAGTGCGAGCCAGGAGAAACCGTACCCTTCTATTCCTCTCACACCTCGGCTAAAAGGAGACCTCTTAATCGCCTTCCTTCGCTGTGCAAGATGAGGATGATAAACCACTTCAAGTACATGATGACAGAAAGATTTATTTTCCTCTGAGGTGGCTGATGCTATTGAGGTGATAACATGTTATAATAGATGGGAGTAAGATTGGGTACAGCAGGTTATGTTCCAATTTTAGCCTTTATAAATGACTGATAATAGGTTACATGCAAACAGCGTTACAATTCTATGAATACATACAATGTCTAGCCTCTCTCCCCAACCAAAATAGCACCCATTAGATACACACCTCCTGAAATCGTGCTAATCATCAATCACTCCTGTCTCCATATCACTTACCCGGGCTATAAAGTTCAATCCACCTGTTGGCTCTGATGGTTTTTTTGTTTGTTTGTTTTTTTCATCTACATGAATTCAAAGGAGAACAATTTCCAGTAGTCAAATCAGCCAGCATAACCTTTCTAAAACAAGATTATGATGCTGTTTGACTTCCAGTAACATGATGACCTGCAGGCTTATTAGTATTTACATCAGAACCAAGTGATGAGCACAGTGATTAAAATGATACCATGACTTCTCTGTGTAGTGATTTGTTTTAATCACACTGGAAGTTTCCAGTTATCTAAAAGTTATCTCATTGATTTATTCAATATTCCCCTTTAACAGGATTACACACACTGGATGGTTTTTATTTAGTGTTGAGTGATGTCAAAGTCGTGAATTTGGCTTATGTGATCATGGTGTTGGGTGTATCCATGTCTATTTTACTTCCTATTATTTGTTTCCAGCTAAATCAGCATTTGTTCTAAAAAAAAAAGTTTTCATGTTTTTCTTTAATACCTGCCTTCTGTGTCCCTGCCTTCTTTGTCCTCATTTGAATTTAACACATGTGTAGGTAGTTTCTCCACAACAGTAATGTTAGGTGGGTCTATCAGTGGAAAATCAGTCATAAACTTAAAGTTACACATATTTAGTCAAAAAAATCTAGTATTATCACATGTTTGTCCATCTTAAAGTTCAGAGCTCAACTGTGGTCTCTCAGGCTAACATCAATGGAGTAAAGGTGACGTTAACATTACTTAAAAATCAAGCATTTCTCAGATTATTTGAGTTATCTGTTGTTATCTTGGTGACAAGCCATTACTAAGGACGACAAAGATCCATTTGTAGAGGCATCACAGGCTCTTTATTGAAAATTGCGTTTGTGAGCAAAAATGTAAGGTTTATTGAGTTTAATGTGCGTTTGATTGAGTGTTAGTCTCAAGATACTAATGAGCTCACCAGTCTGTTCTGCAATCTCAGAACCACTCCCACTGATTTTCAGTCAAAGCAATTTCAGTCAGTTTTTGAGAGTCTATAAATGTTGGTCACTCTGAGAATGCTAACATCAACATGTTAGCATGCTAACAAAAACAATGCCAACATGAAGATGTTAGCAAGGCATAATGTTTACCCTGTTCACCATTCAGCATGTTAACATCTACTATTACATAAATTGAAATATATACTTGGCAAACTTGGATCACTGAAGTTCCTACGATTTATGTTTATAGCCACATTTCCACCTTAAGTACTAGGAACTTTTAGTTCTGGGAACTTTTTTCAAGAATCTAAGAGCTACCTTGGTTGTCTGTGTTGCAGACCCTATCTTTAGAGTGCTATAGTTTGGGGGTAAAATAATTGCCCTAGAACAGTCATTTAGAAACTTATCCCTGTGTTGGAAATGTGCTGAATATCTCCAAAGGTTCCTAGTTCCTGGAAAACGCTACTGTGGTGGAAATGTAGCTAATATCTGAAGCTGACTAAGGCATAAGGCACCTAATATTTCACACATTTCACACACAATCACAAATGCTGTTTTTTGATGTTGATGACACTTGAAGAGAAAAAAAAAAAAAAAACATGTAATAACTTGTCACATGTTGCCAGACTATTGTCTACTAAACCCAGAAAGAAATGCAGATAAGATAAACAATCACTTGATTATCTTGTCTTTGGCCCACTTGGATCAGTCACATTATTTTATTGATCTTCTGGAGGTCAATTGGCTTTTGATGTTATCTAGAGCGTTTCGACATGTTCAGCCTGCAGGTCAAAGGTGAAGTGAGGGTAAAGTAGTGAGTTACAGTGACTGGAAACAGTTTTCAATGAGTATGCATAATTAACACATTATAATTTGATCATCTGCTACACTTTTACTTCAGTGACATGGATTACATTCAATCAGTTAATAAATTACAAGCTTCTAAAACCGCATGTGTTCATAAAGGGAAGTGGTGGCATTTCTCTTTTCTTTGGCATCACAAGACCTTAATATGAACCCAATTGCTATATGAGGGAGTCTTGAGTTATTGTTTGAATCATGTTTGACTAATGTGTTGATTTACTGGAGCAGTCTGTTGTTCCTTAACAAAGTGTTGAGATCCATTACCTAACCTCAGATTAACCAGATAAATATCCTGTACTCAGATGATTGTGTAAATCGCTCCTCCTTTTTTCACACAAATTGCAACCGTGAACATTATCCCAGCAATGATATAAACTCAGTGAAAACTGGAAGTGACTGAAAGATTTCCCAACACGCTAAATGAGCGTGTTGTACGTGACCATAAGTACAACTTTTTCCAAAAAACGCTCAAATCAGGCAAACTAGAATACAGGAGGTGTCAGGTTTTAGCAGCGACCCACTTAAGAACAAAATAAACTTCTTTACGAATTGTGAACCATTTATCTTCAGTAAATTAAATAAGAAAGTGTGCCATTAAATGAGATTATACAAAAGGTGGAACATGAAACGTGGAACTTTCAAAAGTAGCCTCCCTTAAAAGTGCAATAAAACCTTCACGCCTGACTGTATCATGACAAATGCATGATATTAGGACAGGGCGGGTTTTATGTGTATATGGGTACCATTAATACTGAGGTGAGTCTTTATAAAAAGGAGGTGTGGCACCATGCCTGGTGGGTTTTAAATTAAAATGATTAAGGCATATTTCGAAGCTGCCGTTTCAGTTTCCTACGGCGCAGAGATAAACCAGGGGCATGTGTAATGGTTTAACCTGCGGATTGGCATGACAAAAGCACAGGCGTGACTAATAACAGTAAGGCAGGGCTGCGTCACAGTGTGCCAGCATGCACAATACCAGGACCCTTAAAATAAACACAATTCAGCAAACAATGTTATTTCTTGCAGTGGTTTCAGTCTGTGAGACTATGGGAAAGGCCTGTGTCATATAGGTCATAGGTCATGCTATGAAACTCGCAGATTTTTTTGAGGATCTCATCAAAAATACAACCTTTAATTTATATTAAAACTTTTTTTTTTTTCTTAGTGACGTGTTCTGATTTCTCACAGTAAGAATATTTAGGCTGTAAAGTCAAGGGTGACTAATAGTGTTTCTCTAACAATGCTAACAGTGCCTGCTTGAATTGTAAAGCTGTCATGGTAATTTTGTTAAGAAAAAAAATGAAACACCGACATCAAGGCTGTGGCTAGACTCAGGTTGTGTTGTGCACATTTTTTTTTCTAGGAATTTGTGTGTGGGGAGTCTTTGTGTAGGTTTAAGGCTGATTTACGGTACCGCATTGTTTCTGCGTAGCTCTCTGTCTACGCAGAGTTAAGGATTATGGGAATTTAACCAACACTAAGGACATGGAGCGACCTCCGACAATTTAACAGCACATCGCCCCTATGGCAGGCTGACTGTTTGAGGGAGCGACCACAGTAGAGTTCAGAAAGGCGGAGAAGACAGCTGCAACATAAACTCTTGTTTCACTCTACTGCAACACTTGATTTAATTTCATATTAAATAATTTATTATAGGTGAAAGACAGACACAAACAAAGAAAATAGTAGCCTATGTTATCAATATTATCCGCATGACTTTTGACACTGCCACCAAGTGGTAGAGGACAGCTACAACAGGTCTCCTACTAAGTAACATGGTGGAACCTTTATTCAAATACACTCTCACCTGGCCTGTCTGGGGCAAAAAGTTGTACTTGAACACACTGCAAAGACTACAGCCAGCAGCCAGCAGACACGTAGTATGTTCTGCACCTGCGTGAAAGGAAACAACTCTTCTGGGAAACAGGAAGAGCTACAATTAACTGGGATACCAAGAAGAAAGGAAGAGCAACAAACCGTCGTACGAGGCTGGCCTCTCCTGAATCAAAGCGATGATTCATTCTAGATCATCACGTCTTTGTGAAAACATATTTGTGTGTTTTCACAAAATATTAAACGAGAAGCCATTTTGTTTACCTCTGTTTCTGTTCTTGTGCACCGTTTTACCAAGAAGAATAACCACCCCCATGTGGTCTATCTGGGTTTGTGAAGATCTCTACTTGTTCTGCTGCTGCTTCAACATGATGAATTGCCTGGACAAAAAAAAATAAAAAAATGCTGTCCCACTGCAATCTAGGGCCCCAAATGCTCACTGATGGCCCCATACCGGAAATCAGGTTGATGGTTGGTGTATTGAAAGAAAGAATTAAAATAAGCATAACCATGGCGTCTATGCATCCATGTTGAGAAATTAAAACTGAATTAATGAAGCTACAGTTTGTTGATAAATTTGCTACCAGGTCAAACTTTGAGTTTGGGCTTGGAACTGATTAAACTGAGCTAAAACCCCGGCTGACAGTCAAGATCAGTGTGAAATGTTAAAGCGGCACAGCAATGAATGTGCCGCTGCCCCGCTGGAAATAATACGCACATGTTTATTATCACTGTTTTGAGCAGACCTTTAAAGCCCCGCCCACCGAGACCAGCCCAGCCAATTGGCTCATCCCTGCCTCCGAGGAGTGATCACCACCAAAACTCCAGCCTGCTTGTTCATTGTACTGAGTCAGCGGCCATGCGCAGTAAATGGATCCAGAGGAGGGCTGTGCTGCTGCTGTGTAGGCTGTAGTCTACATAAGCTCCCTCGCTCCCTGCGGGGCAACACATATACACACGCACACAGCCGGCTGGAGATCTTCAGGTAGCATCTGGAGCCTTGACTTGCACGGACGACCTGATTTTTTTTTGTCACGGAATTCCAGGATAGTGCGGCGGAATCTGTCCAGTTATCCCCGGACCCTCCTCTCTTAATGACTGGCCATCTCCGACCACGGATGCAGAGAGCTGCGACGATGCGGCGGCTCTGCTGTTAACTCAACGGACTCCCCTTCTCTCTCACTCTTTCCTCCTTGTTTATTTATTTTTGTTGCTTTTTTTTTTTTCTTCATTTTTGCCGGTTCTACCAGGAAAGGAAGCTGAATACATTCACAATGAAGCTCAAACCGAACCAGACCAGGACATACGACGGCGATGGTTTCAAGAAGCGAGCGGCATGTCTGTGCTTCAAGAATGAGCGTGAAGAAGAGGTAGGGGTGTAACGTTGTGTCTAACCGGACCGTGTTAACACTGTGCAGCGGTGGTGTGTTGTGACTTTGTGGCCTAGTCATCTCCTGTCTCTGCACCCAGTCATTCAGGGAGCACCGGGGTGGCCATCAATAAAATAAGTCTTTATTTCATATTAACGCGCACATACACGCGGGCTCTGATTTATGGTTCTTTGTGTAGCTTGCTCGCGCAGTGTTTTTGTGTGTGTCCCGTCCCCCCCAAGGCCACTGTTTTGGTTTGTGTTCCCGTGGTGTAGCTACTGTTGCTGATGCGCCTTGGGCCATCCAGTTTAGGCTAGTTTGAGGAGCACGTAGAGAAAAGAGAAAAAGCGTTGTTGTCAAGGAAGACTCGCTTAGCAACGTCCAAGTAACGGTTTTTACTTTCAGAATAAGACACGCGGCAAAGGGAGCCATATTGAATTTGCCCTTAAAGTTAAAGCGGTGCTTTTATTTTGAAGAGAAATTCGCCGTGCATCCTGTTAGCTTGTCACTAGCTTGGAGGAGCCGACCCAGGGGGCGAGGCGCTCTTTTTTTTTGCGCGTTTCCTTTAATCGCGGGGTTAACACCGGCTGGCGTTTAGTGGGGCGATAAGAATATGGGCGTCAACGCTATTAATAAACATATCTGTCACTTTACCACATTTAATACACCGCAAGCATCCATGGCCATGCAGTGGCCATTCACGATTATGCTGCATCCCGCCGGCCTTGAGCGGGCAGCTGCGTAGCAATTATGTGGATGAGGATTTAAAGGGACCTTCACCATGTAAATAATGAAGGTGACGGGACAGACACACATTGTTGTAGGCGCCTTAAAGACTTTTCTAGGTGACATGCAGTCCTTTAGAGACACCTCAAAGAAGATTTCTGTAGCTTTCAGCTACAATTTACAGCCCAAGCCAAATTAATAATGCACTAATCATATTGCTGCAATAGCTAACACTGTTTTGTGTTGGGTAACTCTCAAGTTTCCCAAGTTTTCTTTTTCTTTTTGTACATTTTGTTTATTTTCTTTCCATATACATACACTACAGTACAGCATTGAAGCTAAACACATACACAAACACAAAACCCAGTGACCCATAATCAAACAGTGCAAAAACTAATAAATAGGATTAGCCTATGCCATAATTAGGCAGTCCAGACAGACCCTATTATATTAAATACTTTTGTTTGTTTTTGTCTGGTAGTCCACTGATTATTCACTACTAAGTCACACTGTCTAAAAGCCAGGCCTATATTTTGTATATTCTTTCTTGACTGAATCTAGCCTCTTCTTTTAGTGTGTCATAAACACAGTATATAGTAAAAACAACCCAGTCTGTTGTCACTAGGTCACTAGACTGCCACAAATAGCTCTGGTGGGGCCTTCCAGTGTTTGTCTGTACAACACACATCTGAATTTTACCCACATATGCTCTCACCCACATTTATCCAGATGTCATGTCATCATTATGTTTGAGTGTTAAGCGTGAGGGTTAGGTATTTTGTAGATTTGCTGAGATTTGTACATGCGTGTCATATTTGTCGTCTCACTCTGTTACTGCTCTACTGTTTTCTTGCCTAATGTCGTGCAGAACTTGCACTTCGTCTTTTCTTATGACTAATTGTACGTAAGGAGAGTATTGTGACAACAGAAGTGTGTAGGTGTGACCGCCACCCTCTTCGTTTTCAGACTTTGACAGGCGTGTCTACTCATGCATTTTCAAAGATGACATTGCTCGAAGTGAGACAGCCAATACTGTATGACGCTTCAGCTGCAACTGGGTTGCTAACAATGGCTATTTTTTTTTTTTAAGAGATACAGAGCTTTGCGTTATCTATGCCTTTACCTACACACAATCAGTTCCTAGACACAGGATACCCAACTGTGGTGAAACAGGAGCTGTATATGCTGCTCAGCTGTTTTGTTTTGGACAGGAAAGGAGAAAGCAGAGCCCTCGGGGCAAGATACTCTATGACGGCAATTAAACTCCCAGCAGAGGAAAGCTGGAGCCTGACAGCGCAGAGGGACAGCAATGATAGCTGAGTAGGCCACCTGAGTTTAGCAGCAAGAAAATTGCATGGAGTCTCTGTGCCAATAGAGCCCCCAGTGCAGTGGTAGGGTGTAAAAACGACACGTGAGTGGTGCCAGACTGAAACTTTTTTTTTAACAAATGTTTTGAACATAATTTCGTTTTAACATGTCAACAAGATTCTTACTAGATGTTTTGTAACACGCCATGAAAGCCACATAATAATGGGTGTGTGGCTGATAAACAGGTTTGTTACATGGTTGGTTCATAACTCACCACATTGGTTGGGCCTCAGCCAAAATGCAGTCAAATTATGGTGCCTGTATGACTTTAAAGCTGCCGCAATCAATACTCACTTTAATACTTATATAACACCAGATCTCAAGAGTGAAGAGATTTGTAACAGTCCATAAAATTAACACGTGTGTTGTGAAATTGTCTGTTTATAGTGACACCTCCCCTGAGCTCACATCATCTCTGAGTTTTAGCGCCTTTCGGTTCATTGTTTTGGTTTTCCGATCAACAGCTTCACTGTTTTGGTTCAGACTCTCTGCTGTATACAGAATTCGTTCCTGCAGCTGCAGCAGCGGTCGGTTATTTCTACTGACGACGAACAAACGACTACATTGCCATCGCTAAACAGGAGGAGCATTTGTGACCGAAGCAGCTGGAGATTTTACTCAGTAGTTGGTGGAGAACAAAAATGGAGCGTAAACATGACCGTTCATCAGATGGCCAGAAACACGACTGTACATTAGTGCTCCTGAATGTGTCGCTTGTTTACGATATCTTTATGAGGTCATAATATTTCACTTTTATTGGTGGTTTAAGTTGTAAGTCTTGTTTGGCAGATACTTTTTTCCATAGTTGGTAATTACATAAGATGGCAGCAGTTTTATCAGACATGTTCATGTCATAATCCAAACACTAGATATTGAAGGTACTACAGCAGATTGTAAATAGAGTCATACTAGAAATGGCAGAAGGAGCACCTCCGTGTGAGAGAGTGAAATTTGAATTGTAGGCGTCCAGTCCCCTGTCCTGTTCTCCTGATATTCTCTGTTTACAGCTCGTCTATTAGTAGTTGTATAATGCAGTGACTCTATTACTGTCTTGGCGCTATTGATTCTGGCCCTGCACTGTTGTATTTAGCTCCCCCCAGCACCCAGACTGGCCTGGCATTTGGAGTCTTCTTTATTTGACAACTACAGGCGTTCCTCCTTGAGGGGGGGCAGAGGAGGTGTTTATGTCCTCCAGAATATTCCTGCCCGCTGTCCCCCTTTGAGGCCAAGTCAGAGGGCTCGCTTTCTTAAGCTGTGTTTTAAACCAGCGGCAGTCCTGCAAGCTCAGATTCAAGGAAAAAAAAAACACTTTTGAGCAAAGTTTTTATTGTAAGCGAACCACATAATTTATGAATTCTCTGACTTTTAAACTTTTTAAAGTTGAATCTGCCCATTGTTAGAAACTTCATTATCCAGTGGAGGTTTACTGTATGTTTGCATCGTGTCAGGCCCTGGGAAGCGGTGTGAATTGCAAAAACAGTCGTCCCCCCCACACACCATCTGAGGTTTCCCCTCCACCCTGACCCTCTTTCCAAATATAATCGGGGTTTCCATGCTCGGAGTTTAGCTGTCAGCTGACCTTGGACCCATCTATCGAGATGGTGTGAGTTATTTTGTTTTGGGGGGTTTTGCCCGCTTTGGAGCTTAGCCTGTGGAGTTTAACACAATGCTGTTGTTTTTTTTTTTTTCTGCAAGTGTTGGACATAGATTGAATATCAATGTTCTTAAGTCAAGAATTCACAGTTATCAATGTTCACTTATGGAGATTGTAGAATTGAGAAACTGCATGGGTTAAAACAGTGAGGTAAAATTACACTTTGACTAGTAAAATGCTCAAGAATGTAGAGTTTAAAGTAATATATGTGCATTTGATAGATAAATTAAATAGATGTTTGATTAACCAACTTAATTGATTGTCGTCTAAGTTGTGGATGACGGTTCAAAAAGGTAGATTAAAGAAATGTGTCGGTGTTGGGGGGGGGGGGACCAAAAATAGGAAAGCACAGTTGAAAAGTAATAAATTAAATTCAAAGGAACTCATGTCAGCTGGTTTGGGTAACTTAGTAAAGAAGCTCGGTCCTCAGTTATCATGGCGGCCACAGTCACGACAACTGAATAAACTCGAAATACTTGCATTTAAGTGAGTCGGCGAGGTTTTCTAAAAGCGATCCACGGAGACAATTAGAAGCCTGCAGGCTTGAATTTATTATGACAAGAAAATGTTTCCTCTTGCTCATGCGTCCTTCAGTAAAGTTCAAAGGCAGCAGCGCACCGCAAGCTCCCTCCTTGTGACACATGTAGCTGTACCCGTCTGAGAAGCACATGTGAAGAAGCAAATTGTTATTTAAACACAGCTCGTAATATGTAGACTCGAAATTCTTTATTCACAAACTAAACGATGTCGTGTTCAGAGGATGGGCAGCAACCAGAAGATTAAAATGGAGCAAGCGGAGCAGCAGCCTGCTTTGTCCTTGCTGCCCCGGAAGCTGGGTGGCTTTTTGTTTTGTATACATCATGCTGCCGGCTTAGGCCGCGTTGACACCAGCGATCTCCCTTAAGCCTTGCTGGCATGAGCTCAACACGCAGACACACACACACACACACAGTTGGACGGGGTGAGCAGGAGGTTGGAGCGCTCGGAAATCTCTGAACACGCCCAAAACAAAAAAGAAAGCATGAATGAATTTTTCATCCCGTCATGCCACTGAAATAGCTGCCCCCCCATGGAATTTCTGAAACACTAATATAGTCCATAATAGTCCACATGATAACATACTTCTGGCAGGTGACATCCAGGAAGAGGACAGATTGGATCATTGCTGCTGTCTTCTAAATCTTTAAAAGATCTTATAGGAGAATATAGGAACGCTTTTTAAGACTTCTTAGATCAGAAAATATAAAGATAAGCATGTTTTGGGGGTTAAAATGTTACACAACTCAGGCTATGAATGATATATGACCTTTGATACATATACAGGAATATGACTGGAAAGTTTCATGTGTGTAAGTGCTACTAAAGTGCGTAGGGGTAAAAAAAAAAAACCTTTAAGAAGATATGAAATGTAAAATTCCACACGTTATTTACAGGTAGAAAATGACCTGTGTGTGGTTCAACTTTGCACATTTCCTACAGTTCACACTCTCCTGAGAAGGCCTCTTGTCCTGCACTGGTTCTGTTTGCACTGGAAATGTAGCATGTGTCATTTACTGTGTATTATATAAGACCTGCACCTGTCTTATTAGATAAACACCTGCTGTGTGATTCTCCTTTAGCCTTTTCATCTAATGCAAATGCTCACAGAGTGTGCACTCTTAATCCACCTTTTCATACTCGACATTCGTGCCCTATCAACCTCATCTTAACCTATATCATCTGGGAATTAGCAGGTGGCCGAGTTGGGGGCGAACGCGGCACGTGAGGAAGGCGGCAGCCGACAGCGGCTCGCTGTCAAGGCCTCGGAGCATGTGGGCAATCGGTTTGGCCTTCAGCCCTCAGGAGAGCCTCAGGAGGCCTCTGATACCCGCAGCCTCAATCCCATTAGAGAATGTAAGGGAAGCTATACGAAAGCTGAGTTAGGATTAAGTGACAGGCTGACTCCTCTGGCAGATTACTGGATATGGTGATCAGATGGGCTCCGGAGGTGGATCTCGCCATCTGTTGCACAAGCTGCTTCACACACGTTTCTCACTTTTAATGCATGTATATTTACATTCACTGCTGGGTGCGCCCTGCTGCTTCTCGGGTGACATTGACGCCTCTTTGGCTGGTGCCTCCTAAGTGCTGCATGTGTCTAGAAGAAATGCACTAAAACCTCCTAATACGGCACATTAAATGCAGCGTGATTGATTTAAAGAAAAAAAAGAATCGCAAGTAAACAAACCATCAATCAACGACTGTAACTGAATTCCGTTTGATTGTTTTGTCCAGCGCTGGCTGCTGATCTCGTTACGACCCGCTCCCTGTCACAGACCGTGTGCGTTAATGATGATTGAATTGCTCCATGCAAATGCGATAATGTTTACAGCAGGTGGACTTGTGTCTGTTTTGATTGCTATATGGGTACTGCCACAAACCGCACACACAGACACATCTGATCCGCGCATAACGGTGCTCGACTTGCAACTGTAGTGTAATTCAACCCCCCCCCGCAGGCCCCGGCCCAGGCTCCAGCTGGGTTTACATGCATTGTTTGCCGGAGTTGGGTTGTGTTGGAACCACATCGGAACATGTTGTGATGGAGCGTAATTACTGGACTAGAATAAAAATCCTAAAAATTGAGAAAAAAATATTTTTTTCTAAGAGAAATATAATAAATATTTGAAACAGCCTCCAAAATAGTTAATCAGTCAAGTTCCATTTATCTAAAATACTAGGTTTGTGTGTAATAAACTAAAAATCTTATTAAGAACTGCAGTCTGCAGGGAATACCTCCTCACTTTCATACACGTATTTCAGTCCAGTGTCCTGTAAGCAACAAGAGGGAATAAATAGAAGAGGCACCACTGATCATCTATCATCTTGTCCTTGATTCCCGAGTTCAAAAGGTCACGGTTCAAGACGTGTCCTCAGTTTCCGTTACTCAGTAAAGTGAAGGCTCCTGAAATTGACTTTAGCCTCCCTCATCTTTGTCATCAAGGGGCATTCAAAGACGCACGTCCTGTGAAGTAAAACAAAAAAGAAAACCTCTCACAAAGTTGTCCTCTTCGACAGGTTCTGCTGGTCAGCAGCAGTCGGCACCCAGACCAGTGGATTGTCCCCGGGGGAGGGATGGAGCCAGAGGAGGAGCCATGTGGCGCGGCGGTGCGAGAGGTGTTTGAGGAGGTGAATAAATCTGTGCACTGATTTTTTTTTTTTATTTATCACACCAACCAAGTCTCCAAAGTGAGGCCATTTAGTGCAATCGTAAAACGGTGATAACGCCGCAGTTCCCAGACACATAATTTCTAGATATCTGTACAAGGCAGCTGGATTCTCATGAGATCACACAACGATCCACGTTGCCAGGCTTCAAGCAGCAGCATGCGCTTGTGGCCGACCCACAGAGGTGCAGACTAATCAGGAACCACGTGTATAAATGAACATGCTGCTACTGCTAGCTTTCAAAGCTCTTCAGTCTATACCTTGTTGTGTTTATTAGTCCATGATAGACGCTGATGGACAGACGGATGATCCAATCGTCTTTTTTTTTGAAAGTGCTCAACCTTTTCCAAACAGTTTCCTCCCCAGATGGTTCCGCGTTACAAACCATCTGGTGGGTCAGGTTAGCGTTTCGCTGCGTTTAACCCACATTAAGAGAACACCTGTCAGAAGTAGTAAGCAAAAACTAACCTTTAGGAAGTGTCCCGGTGCAGGACCAAGATCCTGTAGTATATATGTGTGTGAGTAGAGGGAGTACTGTCTGTTTAGGGATTCATATTTGATGAAGAGTTCGTTGCTGAGGATAAATACAGTAGGGGTGCAACAGTTCAGTCATGTAAGGCTGCAGAAAACTTGATACCTGTGTTAATTTCTTTAGAAATGTAGCACAGTGTCTCAAACACCTTGGATGCACAGGTGTCACTCATTCACACTGTTGCCCCTTCTCATTTCCATCAAAAGAAAAAAAAAAAACAGAATTGAAGCTGCATGTTCAGAAGCAGCGTGCACACTAAAGGTGAGATTTCTAAAGGGCTAGAGTGTCAGTAGCCGGGTGACCGAGGAGCCTGGTGGTATTTCGGAGGTCCCGTTCGCCGAGGACCTCGTGTTCTCGGCTACGTCAGGCGTCTAAACTTGGCTCTCGTCTGGATTCCTGCGCGGCCTGTCCTGCTGGGCACATCAGTGGGGCAGGGTGACACTTGTGAAGTATGCTGAGCAGGGGGAAAGGACAGATGTCATATGTCTTGACAGTAACGCGATTCCTGCCAAGTACATCTGAATTAATGAAACGAGCGCCATGGAAGGGACAGGAGTACATATCTGTAATAACACTCCTTCAAGATTGCTGCCAGGATTATACCAAGTCTAAATGCTAACGATAACTCTTATTACATAAGTCCTCCTTAAAGACTTTCTGTCGTACGTACAATCTATAACACTATGTGGTTATGTATAGAAATCATTCACAAAAACATAGACTGTAGCTTGGCTCAGAGTTTCCTCAAAACTAAAGAAGCAGAGATGACAAAACTCCCAAAAATGTCACACAGATTTAATCTTTTGTGTGTGTGTGTGTGTTTGGGTGAGTGTTTGTCGAGCGTTTCTACATCAAAACAAAGCTGAAGAAGGTTAGATTTGAGTTCAGTCCACAGAGGCGGGCCTGAAGTTCTTTAAAACGCTGAAATGTAATACACAATTCCCATTGTTTTGACTCAGAACATGGTCGGGCTTGAACAATGCTATTGTTTTCTGCATCTATTCATCAACGTGGCTGATTTTTTTATTTTTTTTTGTGTGAGGCCACAGCCTCTCAACAAAGTGTCCCGTGAGTTTGTTCTGTGTGTAGAAATAAAAGAACCTCCTCTTAGACTTTTTGTTTTTTCTTTCTTAATTTTATTCCTCAGGCTGGCGTAAAGGGCAAGCTGGGACGTCTGCTCGGCGTGTTTGAGGTAAGCATTTAATTCGTTGAATATTAAAGGGCGTGTGCGAGGTTTTAAGTGGTCAAATTAAAATTCCCGGCAGAAATTTTTGTGTTCTAAATCCTCCTTTTCCTTCTGATCCCCGTAGCAAAACCAAGATCGGAAGCACCGGACGTATGTGTATGTGTTGACTGTCACAGAAACACTGGAGGCCTGGGAAGACTCTGTCAACATAGGTACGGTTTCCCTTCGTGAACGTTTACAGTTACCTCCTTGCTCCTAGCTCCGACTTCACCCCGTGCACTATACTGTACCTTATGTGTAGGACGGCATACTGCATGTAGACTACAGGGACAACAGGTGCTTATCAATGTAGACCACTGATCTGAGCTGCAGTATATTACAGCTGTCCGTACTGTGGACGCCGGCATCTACTTTGTTTTCTGGAGCCCGATGCATTCAGTTCAGTCGCTTTGCACAAATGTGTCAGTTTTTGAGTTTGCATACACGTTTGTCTGTCATGTTATTCATGGATTTATGGTGTTCCTACATTTAGCCTTCTTAAATTCACCGTGTTAACCAGACAAACCAGTTAGGTGGTAGATATAATTTAAACATGCACTTCCGCCTGTGGGATGATTTCACTTTTTAAAGTGTTATTTCCTTTAATAGTGAAGGGAGAGCAGCATGTAGCCATTAACGCTCACATTTTGTACACTAGAAAAAATAACTTTGATATAAAATCAACCTGTGGAAAAGGAAAAAACAACAGAGTGTCTTTCAGGCTGTATTATATATGCACATTCTGTGTAATGACAGACAGTTAATGGTTTTGTAAGCACTTTATTTGTGATACAGGGGAAAAGCTGCTATTAAAAGCTTCCATACATGTTCTCTGTCTCCATCTACAGGCCGTAAGCGGGAGTGGTTCACCGTAGATGAGGCCATCAAAGTGCTGCAGAGCCACAAGCCCGTTCACGCCGAGTACCTGCGGAGGCTCCAGCTCAGCTGCTCCCCCACCAACGGAAACTCTATCCTCCCGAGCCCGCCGCCTAACGACAACTACCCCCATTACAGCGCTACACCCACCACGCCCTCGACAGGCGGCGTGCTGGGCTCCTCCTGCAGATAGGACTGCACCCCCGCCTCCTGTCCCGCTTGTCCGGCTCGGACAGTTTACCGAAATTCTGTACAGTCTCTTGCATGAATCTAATGACTTTTCAGAGTCGTGGCTCTCTTGTATGTATAATTTCTAATGTTAGCTGCAGGACAGACCAAAGCCATTGCCGGGACTGTGTTAAAAGACTGAGCGGGAGAAGCTGACGAAGCTCAGTCAGACAGACATTTCAGACAGAGGAAGAAAACAAAACTGTGGATATGGCCGATTCAGAACACTTTTTCTTTTGCTGGCAAACACCCGACTGGAGTTTGGGAGGAGGAAGCTGCACACTCTGCTGGCGTGAATGACCTAGTGAAGGAATGCCTTACAGAAACTTTGTATGAATGTTGTATTTTATTTCTCTGATGGTCATTTTTATTTTCTTTTAGCAGAGAAAATATGCAGTGTAGTCAATAAAAGGTGAACTCACCCCAAAGCACATCAATGTGGGGGAATGTTTCTCAGCTTAATAGTGTGACAAGCGTCAACCCATGAGGATAAGAGCAACTATACTGCGAGGATATTAATTTAAAAAAAGACATTGTTTCAGAAATATCCGTTGCATTATAATATATACTTAGATCTTCTTAGCATTAATTATTTTACAACATTGAGTCGATCGACCTAACCGATTCCTAACGTTGCTTTTCAAAATAAAAGTAAGCTGAAAGTATTTGAAACACAAGAACAAAATGAAAGTTGTCATGATAAAAGCTGTCGGCGAGCTGCTACCTCAGTAAACTGAAAACTGGATACGATCACTCTGTGTCATGGCATCCTCCTGTGACACAGCACTGCTCTGTTTATATTTAACTTCAGCCAAGGCCTGCAGAGTTACGAGTCGTCTAACCTCGACTGAACTAAACAGATTGTTCTGTTGTTTGTTTAACGCCACATACCTTTTATCAGTGCTTAGCTTTTCCCTGTGAAAGTATTTAATCGTGCGAAGGACACCTTGCCTTAGGTGTTATTCCGCAGGTCTAAACTTGATGTAAAAAAAAAAATTAATGATAAATTAATGAATGAAAATGATAGTGATTGCTGGCTCTTACTTCAAGGCGCAGCAGTTGTATCATGTCTAATGGTGCTGCAAAGAAATCTGATTGTTTTTGTCCACAAGTAATCAAGATAGCTTGAATCTAGGGCTGCAACAACAAATTTACTGTTTTTTGATTGATTTATTAATGTTGTGGTCTATAAAATGTTAAAAAAAAATTGTGAAAAATGCTCATTACACTGTATGCCGACAAGTTGATTCAGTGTTCTAGCTCAGTTTGAATCCCACAAAGAGGTCTGAAGGTACAAAAAAATACAATAAGACCTTTTTAATATGTGGCACATGCTGCCATTTGTGTCTCTCCACTCAAATTAAAGACATAAATGCGCCCAAAATATTTAAAATAAAGTGGGAATTGTTAAACAGGCTTTGAAAAAGAAGACAAATCCAAAGAAAAGTGACTCACATTTCAGATTCATTTCTTTCTGCTTACTCATCCTCACCGACTCCTACTCTCTCCTGCTACGACAGCTGAATGACGACTAGTAACCATACAGAGATTTGTAAATAGCGTTGAGGAGAGCCATTGAAATGTGTTTTTAACCTGAATGAACCTGTAAATTTTCTCTTAATATTTTATATATTTTTTAACGATGTACAAAATGGCAGAAGAAGACACTCAGAAATCCCCCCCACTAAGTATGTACAGTACAGGATGTTTGTATCACATATGATGATGCACCGCAGGTTTCAGGATGTGATGTTTGGTTTGTGTTGTGATGATGGAAGGAATCGTAAAGTCATGAGAATAGAGGTTCAAGAGGTGCATTTCAGAATGAGACGTGCTGTGAAATGCAGTCTTATTAATATGACTGGCGGCACAGAATGAACGTAGAATCGCTGGTAACCTGAATCCTTAAACAAGTTTTGAGAAATTGGTAAAAATGTAAAGTTATTTTCTTTTTTTTCCAAAAAAAAACTAAATATGCATAGCATTTTGCTAACAAACTTGTATTTGTTATGTCCAATCAGGCAAACAAGTATTAATAAGGCATAAATAAGGAAACTAGTATTTTTTAAATAGATATGTAACATTTTGGGGGAAAAAAATGCAGTTTTAAAAAGGATAGCAAAGATTTGAAAATGTATTATCAGTTTTTCTTTTACACATATGCAGGCAACTTTTATGTGAACATTTTTGTTGGAGTTAAAGGACCATTGTTTAAGATTTAGGGCGAACTTTTGGTAGAAATGGAATATCCATCCATCCATGTTTCTACAGTAGCCCAGAATGGACACACAAAGAAGTAAAAGGCCCTCGTCAGAGCAAGTGTTTTAGGTGGCTGCCACAACACGCCATACACATAGGAATTGGAGGGGTATTCATTTGGATGCAATCTGCTGCCTCGCCAGTAGATGTCACTAAGTCATACACACTGGTCCTTTAAAAGATTTCTCTTTCCATAGTGATACTGACTTTGATTTCCTTTTACCTTCCCTGTCGTGCTGCTCTGTTACAAAATCTTATCAGCTGTATCATACACTCTGACACACCGGTTCAGCTACCATAACGCTTCAGCCTTGTTTGACCTGGGGTGTGTATGTATGTATTACAGATCGATGAATGTGAAATTATGATGTGCCAAATTAAAAAATATGTTCGTGGCCCGATGGAGAAAAAAAAAAAATCTTTATGTCAACAACTTGTGAATAAGGAACATTGTTTCAATAAGTCTGTTATTGTTACTTCAGAATATAATCATTTAAAATGTGAAGAAATGTGTGTTTTTAGAGATGGGCTGCATCCTCCATTGTTTGAATCATGAATAGTCACTTAGTCTTTACCCCACACTGTTTTACAATTCACTTCATGCTCATGTAATTGAACATGTAAGACAAGATTTGTTTAACTTAAATTTGTCAGTTGTGATGTTTCATAGCTTAACGTCAGCTTTGCTGCTCCCTGAAACACCTTCTTCCTCCACTTGCTGAAGTGCTGTTAGATGCTCGGGTCCTTGTTGATCTGTGACCGGTCATTTCAATCAAAGCAGACGAAGAAATGATTTGTCACCGTTTATCTGAATATTATGCACAGAAAAGTTTAATGTGAAAGTGATTTAAAGAATTGTACTGGAAAGATTGTTTTTGAGCAAAGATTGCATTAAAGGGGAAAAACCTTACTGTAGCCGTGGTTTAATACGTTCTTTTTGGAGGAAACTTCGTCTTCTTGTTTTTAGAAATGGCAAAGAATGATGATGATATGTTGGATTTAAAAGACGCAAATAAAAAAACGCTGAGTCCTTGCTGCAGCAGCCCAGGGTTCGAGTCCGACCTGTGGCTCTTTGCTGCGTGTTATCCCCTCTCTCTCTGCCCCCCTTTCCTGTCTATCTTCAGCTGTCTCTATAATAAAGGCAACAAAAAGCCCCCAAAAAAATATATTAAAAAAAATAAATAAAAAAGACGCAAATAGTTGAGGGTTTAGTACGGTGGCCCTGAAGGTCAAAACACAACGACATTTCACAAAACACAATGACATTACAGAAAACACAACAACATTTCAGATTACGGAAAGGGTAGGGACAACATTTCTTGTTTCTGATTGGACAGATCCCGTGCTATAATATAAGCTGATATGATTGGTTGTTTCGCTGCCAGTCAAGAAACAACGCTTTGTGAATGGTCAGCTATGTGTAAGTGTAGACACTGTGATGCGCTTTGAAAGCAGACAACATGTACTGTCCACATTGTGGAAAGAAGTATGAGTCTGCATGTCTTGTGGAAAGACATTGGCATTATTTAAAGAGGCCGAGGGGGACACACGATGAGGACGTAGTTGCCCCGTCTCCTCAGTCCTAACTCCTTCAACCGTGCTTTCAGGGTTCCGAGGGACATGTTAATGTCATGATGGGTTGAAAGCATATCAAGAATGACATTATATGTATGTCCTTTTTCAAAATATTCCTCTATTAATGTCATCTCATCCTCCATTCTTTCCCATGCGGTTTAAAACTCGTGCACGGACACAGCGTAGTAGAAACACGAAATGACGTTACACTGTCGGGTTCTGTCCAATCACAAACAAGAAGTGTTGTCCTTACACTTTCCGTAAGCTGAAATTCCGTTGTGTTTAGTGAAATGTCGTCGTGTTTAGTGAAATGTCGTTGTGTTTGACCTTCAAGGCCACCGTAGTTTAGTGTATGGAGAGGAATGACCCAGCTATAGGGCCTCAGGTCTTTTAAAAAAAGGGGAGTTCTCACCGCCACACCCCATTCTCAGAAGGGATTATCTGTAAAGTGACACGTGTTTAATGAAGGATTTTGGTTTGTGCAGTATCCAATGACAAGGGTCGTAAAACTCTGAGACAAAGTTCGTGAGCTGGCGGATTGCTCTGAAATGCAGGAGGTTCCCACACATAATCTGCATTTTAGCCTTTGGGACGGCTTCAACTCATGATCTAGCTTCAGTTGGAAGGAGCGTAATTGACCATACTCTCTCCCTGCAATGATCTGGCAACAGTTTCCTCTTACAGCTAAAGCCAAAGAGGGCAGAGTTTTGGCACAACTACCTACTGCCACACCCAAATCAGTCTTGTACTTGCTTATCAGTATGACAGCAGCAATGCAGAGCTGCCAACTCTCACGCTTTCGCCGTGTGACACACGGTTTTGCCTGTTTTCACACGCACTCACGCCACACATCCAATTTCTCACGCAAAAAAAAAAATCCGATCTTGGTCCGAGACTCTTCCGTTCCTTTTCAAACTCCACGACGGTAGATGGCGCTGATGAGCACCCCTGAACCTTTGCGCTGCGCTACACCTGCAGTGCACCCCTTTACTATCTATGCCTGCACCCCGAAGTAGACAGAAGAAGAGGTACAGACCGCCAAGACAGCAGGAGAAACCAGAAACTACTTTGAGAAGTCAGATAAAGAAGAGAATCTGAGCTGAGACTAGGCCAGTATAACCATGCACACAGATCATAGACAAGGACTTTACCCAGCTTCTGATCTGCATCTGATACTGATTATGCCTCATTTAAGCTATTTTTGTAATGCATTCATCTGTTTTATTGCTTGAAAAAGTTGTACTGTTTAAGCACTTTATTTGTTGCACTTTATTTGTCTCTGATGGACCATGTGGTGGGAGACTTTGAATGAAGAATAATGTCCCTCCCTAACTAATCTTGTGTCGTTTTTGGCTGAACATAAATCATTAAGTGCTCTTAATAATACAATTATTCATAACATAGGTTAGGTTTTAGTTAAGAATTAGTTTAATACCATTTTAATCAAAATATCAATCAACCTACCTAGGTCAAATCTTAAACACTGATCTATGAATAAGGTTTTATTGTCATTTAGGCACACCGATAGTTTTCTGGTTGAATGTTCAGCTCAAGTCTACAGATTAAGACCTACAAGTCATGATGCCGAACATGAATCAGAATAAGTTCAGGTATTGCACATCTTTAGCAGACCGCCCAAAAATCCACTAGAATGCTGGAAACCACATCTACTTAATCCAAAATCTCCTGGGGGTGGACCTTCAGCTATGTCTGCTTCACAGAATGTAACCAATATTGTCCATCTTCAGTGGGCTGCCCCTATCAACAGCTTTGGACCTCTCCACAAACCACCAACATGCAGGGTACAACATGGGTACAACATCAAATTAATTCCAATTATCTTATATCTGAGCCACCAATTTGTGTGACTGCGTGCACGGCATAATTTTGGTCACCCACGACAAAATCTCACTCCAAGGTTTTTTGAAAAGTTGGCAGGTATGGCAATGTGTTCCTGAATTGAGTGACGTTTGAACATTTCCCGTGCCTCGCCTCTTAATGAACACACAAGTCATACTGTAAACAAAATATCAAGGCATAAAACAAGTGATCAACTTTGTGTTCCTAAATCGGGTAATTAAAAAACAACATCTTGTAATTGCTTAAATCATAAATACAAGTAATAATATTTCAGTGCAATGCTACTTTAAACATGCTGTTTTTAAAACCTTCACTGAAAATAGTATAATTTGGCATTTGAGCTGCTGTGTCTGTTAAATATCGGGTTAGCAAACAACTGGTTAGCTTAGTTTAGCTTAGCATGAAGCCTGGAAGCCTGGAAGCAAGGGGAAACAGCTGTTTTTAAATTGAAAATGTTTCTTGTTCGGCTAATAGTTCTCAACATTTCAATGAAATGTGGTTAAAATATTTCTGGGTCAAAGCATCAAAGCAGTAGGCTAATGTTCCTGGTTGCGTCTGTTGAGTGGTTAAAACAACAAATTGCTGTTGTTGTTTTTTTTTTGTTTTGTTGTTTTTTTTACTCTTTGTTTTATTTATCTTCTTACAAGAAATAAGACATACAAGAAATAAATTATAAATTATATACTGTGGAGGTGCTGTTGTTCCAATTTTCGGAGCCAGACTTGTGCTACGCTAGCCGCTAACTTTAGCAATGCATCATTGTCATAGTTTAGATAATTTAATTCCTCTGACCACTTTTGTATGCTAGTTCATAATATTGCATAATTTATATAAATGCTAACTTTTTATATAAATAAAACAGAACAAATTGCATTTTAAAGGCAGTGTATTTCAACATGTCAAGAATAAAATATTGTATATTAAAATACTTGATCAGCAACGATGCTCGAGTGATGGAGATGGAGTTACACTTATAATAGAAGTAACGTTAACAGATACCTCCCAGCGGGGACACCTGACACCTCAGGTGCGCCTGTAAGCCCCGCCCTCCTCACTGTCAGGACACTGGTCGATCCACCTGAAAGAGAAACAACAAAGCACAGTATTAATCCAGGAAGAGCATCTATCTGGTGAAATGAAGAGACCGATTTAGACTCGCATTTGTACTTTTTATTTTTATTACCACAATGGATGAGGTATTTTTTTCGGCGTTACCTGCGCAGGGATCTTTCGTGCTGGGTGACACCAGCCTGGCTCTGCCGGACGAGCCGACTCCGAGTTCCTCGACGGGGCTTGATTCAAACCACCGGAGCCTGCGTGTCCACCAGCAGGTCCAGCACAGTCTGAAACGGAGGGCGAAAAAGTCAAACGGTAATATGTAACGTGATCAGTGTGTGAGAATTAACATGATAGTTTTGCCATTGATATCCACGACCAGATGCACGTCGAGCCACTCCTTCTGCTGCTGTTCGCACATGAAGGGATCATTTTTCTAGGGAATACTGTGGGGACACTCTGGGGAGCAAGACACATCTTCCTCCCACCATTCATGCCACTATCTTAAATTACATGGTACATATAGACATTAGTATCCAAGGCACTGTATTATTAAATCACAGTATACAATAGTTAACAGCATTTACTATTATTAACCTGATGTATGTTTAAAAGTTGTTTGTGCCTGTTAGTATCTGATGAGTTAAACATTCACATAGTGTGCTAGAAACATTATTTTATTCTTAAAATAATGTTTCTTCTTAAATGGTCCTCATACCTATACGCTATGAGGACCCAGGCTGTCAGACCGTACTCATCTCTGTCTTCTCTGTCCATAATATCTGCATTGTCTTGTGTCCGTTCAGAGGTCTGTCATTATTTAGACATTTTTCTGTGAATGGAATGCAAACTGCATGCAAGTTCCCTCGTCCGACAGGTTTCTGCAGTTTCATCCCTCTGCCTGAAGGCTGGTTGGAGCGAGGGCTCGCAGAGTTTGAACCTGCTCCGCTGCAGAGAGGGCCTTGGTTTATTAGGCCGCAGTGTTGGTTTCCTTCTATAAATGTTCAAGCGACCAAACATCTAGCTGGAATTCGGCAGTTAGTTATTAGCAATCTAAAGATGGCATATACACAGATCAGGCATAACATTATGACCACCGACAGGAAGAGTAAATAACACTGACCATCTTGTGACAATTCAATGTTCTGCTGGGAAACTTTTGGACCTGGCATTCATTCGCGTGGACCTTACTTTTACATGCACCACCCACCTAGACCAGACCAGGCACCCCCACCCCATAGCGATGACACTCCTTGATGGCAGCAGCACACACACAAAAACGGTTTAGGAACAACTCAAAAAACACGAAGAGCAGCACAAGGTGTTGACCTGGCCTCCAAATTCACTAGATCCCAAACTGATCAAGTATCTGTGGGATGATCCACAGAGGCCCCTCCCCTCAACCCATAGGACCCAAAGGCCCCCACTAACAACATTCTGTTACCAGACACCACAGGACACCCTCAGAAGGCCCATGTCCTTTCTCTGATGAGTCACAACTGTTTTGGAGGCACAAGGGTGACCTACACAATATTAGGAATAATATTGTGTGTAATGTTATGCCTGATCGGTGTATATTTTTTTTTTTTTACGGTTAAATAGATTCCGGCACTTTTTAGACTTCATGTTTCCATGACCCTAACTTGCTATTGAAACAGCTGAAACTAAGGATTTCTCTTTTTATTAACTAATCTGCCTGATCGCTTTTTTTAGTTGATTAATCATCTTGGTCTATAAAACATCCATCTCCAAGAGAAAAGGTGACATCTTTAAATTATTGCTGCTTTATCCAGAAAATCAGACAGGGTTTAACATGCATTCTGTTTTATCTTCTGCGCCTCGCTTTCCCTCTTTCTTCCTCCTGCCAAGTTGGTGTGCAGATCAAAAAGACGCTTTCATCGCTGTTTAGTCTTTTGCTGTACTTTAATAGCTGAGCAACCCGGGGTGGGAGTCACGCCCTCCGACGAGAGGAAGCGTTGCCATGCGTTTCGGTAATTACACTGTGCAACACTATACTCAAACAAAACCTCTTCGGCTCATTTCAGGTAGTTTCCACTTACAGAAAACCACAGCCAAGAGCATCGACGGTTTGGATGGACCTTTATCAAACACAAGGGTAGGGCACTCTTTTACCTCCAATTAATCATGCATGTACCAACACAAGCGCAATGTAGGGACATTTGTCATTTTGATTTATCATTAAAATGTTTATCTCGCAGCTAAATTTTACAGCTGAGACCGAACAGAAGTATTTCTTGTACCTGCCTATTATAAAGGAATGAACTGTCTATAGCCTCATATCATGATGCTCTTTAAATTCTACTCCATAATTTGAATGTAGTCAAATGATCTGCAGCTGTTACTTTGGTGTATGTTCACAGCCTCCGAGCTTATCACACGAATCAGTGCGTGTTTATCTTTGGTTGATTTGCGACTCTTTAAACTGTTTTGGCTACGTGGTGCTGTAGGTGTATGGAGTCCATATCTTGTAACCTGCACAGGGAGTCCTAATGAATTAAAGAGAAGTTGTGGTTTTTATTTTTTTTTTTTCACAGGTAAATGGCTTCTCAAACACCTCCCTCCCTAACAGATATATGCAGACAACATCCAGGAGGCTGAGTGTGTCTCCAACACCGAGTCCTGAGACACCTCGCCCTCGTTTTTACAGTACTTACCGTTATGGGATGCAAACCATTCCGGCAGCCGGTCCTTCACACACGGCGGGCACTCTGCCATACCACTCATCTGTGTCTAATTCACAACGGGGCTTCAATTTCTCAGAGATGCCTCGAAGCACGCAGAGGTCGTTCAGACAGACGCCGCGAACGCAGTCCATCTTTGGGAATTCAGGGTTTCAGCAAAATGGTGGCTACAGCTCTCGATGGACTCATAGACAGAACACAGTGCGGCAGGGTAAAAACACTGTGCAGGGACATAATGGTGACATGATGCTTGGTCCAGTTCAGCCTGACGGAGGCTTTTCCTGGGTGGCTAATGTCGGGAGGACGGGCCAGAGGTCCTACAGACTGAATTCATACCCGCCCTCAGTCGGCGGCATGGAGGTGGACATGGGGAGGCAGATGGAAGTAGAACTCCCCGTTCAGCAAATGCAGACGCAGAATGTCATGACAGTGTAAGATCTGTGTGTTCACTTTGTGCATTTAATTGTTTAATGCATTCCTTCACTGTCCTGATGTGTGATGTACAGTATACAATGAGTGTTTGTGTTTCCTTGTAGGGCGTCAGAAAAAAAACAGCTTCCAGAGATGACAGTGGAGCGAGCCGTGAACCTTTTGGGCAAAGATAACAAGGAAACGCTGATCAGCGCAGCCAGCTGCATACAGCAAAAATGTTTCCAAAAGGCTAATGCTAGAACCATGGTATGTTTAACCATATGCATTGTATGGGATCGTTGGATAGCGATTCAGTTGTTTTTTTCCGGAAATGCAGTCCTGATACAGTTTGACTCGTGTCTTTGTTAGATTATTATGTTCCTATGTGAAAAATCCTCTCTTATTTGCAGGTGTACAACCTCCATGGGATCGAAAAGCTGCTGCAGCTTCTTAACCATGACAGCGAGGAAGTGCAGCGCGCCGTCGCTGGGGCGCTGCGCAATGTGGTCTACCAGAACAACGAGAATAAGATGGAGGTGAGCAACAAACATGGCGTGACTCTCATTTTGCAGGCACTGCAGAACAGCCGTGACACGGACACCAGACGGCAGCTCACTGGTGGGTACTTTAACTCAATTACGCATACACACAAATCATCAAAACATTAAACACGTCCTTGCAAATAATGAAGTGCATCCCACTCCTAGGCATTTTGTGGAACCTCTCCTCTCATGACCTTTTGAAGAACGACCTCTCCAGGGAGTCCTTGTCCATCCTCACCAAGTCAGTCCTGGTGCCCTGTTCTGGCATCGGCGAAGGCGAGAACCCAAAAGACGAGCTCCTCGCTGACGATGAGGTTTTCCACAACGCTACCGGCTGCCTGCGGTGAGAAACTACCGCCAAACTCCAAGCTCACTCACACACACACACACACACACACACACACACACTGCTGGGCGTCAAACACAGCGCAATGGATCAGAGTAACATGTGTGTAGGCTCTGATGGAGAAAGTATGGAAGCCCAGTAGTGTCTGTATTTGGTCGCTGTGCAAAATAAGGCAATTATTCTGTGAGAATACAAAGGCGAGAGTTGGCAGAGCTACAGTATCAGTCTGTGCCAAGCCGAGGAATGAGTAATCACTGAGTCAACATGACGAACTGATATCCTCCTTCCTCAGAATCCTGTTGAAAACAGTAAGCAGGAAATACTGTTATTCTGTGCAATTCTGAGCCCTAATAGATTTATGGAGCATCTTTTTGGTAAAACAACTAAACAACCAAAGGGAGATTAAAGAATAAAAGAAAGAGCAGACCACCTACTTGTCAATCTTATATTTATACAGTTTGTTTGCTATCATGATGTTGTGCCAAATCCCGATTTATCCATCGTGGCCTGAGATTCTCCGTCGTGTCTTTGCCTCATACTTGTTTGGACACACATCATCCCTCTGTTTACACAGCAGGAGATATCCGACGCACTGATCCCCTGGCAACTCCAGCCAGATGAAAAGAGTGAAAGCCTGAATTATTCATCGAGCTCTCTCTCTTCTCTCCGCTCTGCTGAACTGAAATCTTTCAGCCCTCGCTGGCCCAATGTTATCAAGTTCTCCTTATCGTGTTCAAAAGCCTTCCGAGCTCCCAGCGGGTGATAGATGCCACGAGTTCCTTTTCTGTTTCTGTTTTGCCTCTGCGCAAAGAGCCTGTTGTGTTATTTTTCGAGAAGGGTTTAGCTGTGGGATCATCTATCATGATTTCTAATGGCGTTTTAATACACAAAATAAGGCCTCCATGAACTTGGTTGACAGAAGGATTGTTATTCGCTGGCTTTACTAATACAAAACGTCTTTTCTGACACACAAAACACAAATGTCACATGGCAGTGACGGCTTTGACGGTTTTTGTTTGCAGAAATCTGAGCTCTGCTGGCCCGGACGTCAGAACAGCGATGAGGGCGTGTGACAGTCTCATAGACTCTCTGGTCTACTATGTTCGAGGGATGGTGGCCAACTATAAGCCAGATGACAAGGTGAAATTGAAAATGAAACAAATTCCAGAGAAAACGTTTATTTGTTTCACAAGAAAACCTCTCCGCAGTTTAGTCACGCCACTGTTGTTGTTGAGAGTTCACAAGAAGGAACTTGTTTATTCTGCATGCTCTCAGTTCAAGATACACCAATTAGCCACAGGATACACAGGAAAAGTGGATAACATTAACTATCTTTTGACAATTCAGTGTTCTTTTGGGAAACGTTTGGACCTGGTATTCGTGTGGATGTTACTTAGACATGTACCACCCGCCTAGACCAGACCAGGGATCCCCACCCCATAGCAATGACACTCCTTGATGGCAGCAGCCATTCCCAGCAGGATGCAGCCTGACACAGACACACACACACACAAAAAGCTTTAGGAACAACTCAAAAAACATGAAGAACAGCACAAGGTGTTGACCTGTCCTCCAAATTCACTAGATCCCAAACTGATCAAGTATCTGTGGGATGATCCACGGAGGCCCCTCCCCTCAACCCATAGGACCTAAAGGCCCCCACTAACAACATCCTGTTGCCAGACACCACAGGACACCCTCAGAAGACCCATGCCCGTTCTCTGACCTACACAATATTAGGCAGGTCATAATGTTATGCCTGATCGGTGTATATAAAGTGTTTGTGGACATGTGGGCCTCCCTTAGAGAGTAAAACTCACGTTAGGAAAGGGATGTACTTTGATCATTTACTTAAGTAAAAGTCCCGCATTGAAAACTCTACTGAAGTAAAAGTTTGTAAGTATTAAGAGGGTAAAGTATTTAGAGTATCAGAGCAAAAGTGCAAAAGTACTCTTTGCACGCCAAAATGTGCTCACCAGAGGTCAGCCATGGTTTTCACTGGCACAGAGGCTAGATGTTTTCGGGTTGTTTGTGTGTTCCACTTTTGTGGGAACGCGATATCTCAGACCCAGGGCGTTTCTTCACATTTGGCATCCTCTCGAGCCTGAGCTGATTTTAAAGGATAAAGGTCACGTTTGTTCTCACACAACGTGCTTTTGGCCATAACTGAGGAATTCGGGAGCTAATTTCACACGATTATCTAAATGGATCAAATAGTGAAGTGATGACATTTTATATCCAAAAGGCAGTGGCGGTTGTGCATTTTCCACCTAGGCCTTCAATGACCTCCAAGCTCATTCAAAACACCTCTTAATACAATCGTTATGACGCCACTGCTGTAGAAACCATCAACAACATATAGATACGCAATAAAACAGGACGTTGCATCGCAGACGGGTATCTCATACAGCGAGATGACTGCCATTACTAAAGCAAGAATCTCACTTCAATTCACAAAGTCTCCTCTCACTCAGCATCAATGTCGACCCACTAGAATGACAAAAATATTGACAAAAGATATAAATATAATTCATTAAGAAACAATTTAGAGTTCTCCTCGGAGCCTGTCCACCAAGGGTAGCGCTCATGGTTGCCGACCTGAAAGTTTTCTGGCTGGGTCCTGGCTAGCTAGCTCCGGGGTTGGGCGGCCTTTCTTCACAATATCCAGCTTTTCCTTCAAAGTCTGAAGATCTGGCGCCATCGTAGGTTCAAAAAATAGCTATGAAAACGTTAACGGGGATGATTTAGTTGTGCAGCTCGCATCAGATGAACGGAGCGGCTCTCTGACCCTCCAATCACAGGACGCGAAAACTCTGACGCTACCGTAAGCCACAGAGAAGACCTAAGAATACGAACTTCAAATGTGATTGATTAAAGGAACAGCTTCATTACAATGTGTTTCAAGCTTGATTAATATTGTAGCTAAATGAGGATCTAACCATAACATTTTAGTACTTTAGTGAGTTTACTTACTACTACTTTTAGTATAACTATTAAAGTTTCATGATGTGTGTGTGTGTGATTAAACAGCTTCCCACACTGATGAATCTGACATTTATCTACGTTTTCATCTGCTCTGAAGTCCACAGAGAACTGCGTCTGCATCCTTCACAACCTGTCTTATCAGATAGAGTCGGAGATTCCGCCGCAGCACACCTCCAGAGAGTCTCAACAAAGCTGGGCTCCGGTTTTCGGCTGTTTCACGTCCAGAGGTGCCGAGATCCCCAAGGTAATCCCTTCCAACAGTAATCCACTCCGACAATGCAGTTCCTCTCAGCTCTACAAAGCGCTTCAGCTTCTTTAAGCCGAGTCAAGTTTTCTTGTTAGTGCTGCTGTTCCCGTGTTACCTCTGGCTTTCATGTACACATACTGTAACCCACTAAATCTCTTTTACAAGAGCGTCCCGGCCAAGAAGACAGCTCACGTTTTAGGGACATAAGGTACAAATAAGTCCTTGTAGCGAAGATGGTAACTTCCTGTACTTTTTTTAATAATAGATTCAGAAACACAAAAATACCAGCAGCTTACATGTACTCCGATCAGCCGTAACAATATGACCCCTGATAGATAAACACTGATTATCTCGTAGGTGGAATATATTATGCATCAAGTGAACATTTTGTCCTTCAAGCTACAACCTGGACCTTATTTCTGGCATGAAATATGATCGTTTACTCACCCATATAACTTTTGCATAATTTGTAGTATTTCGGGAGATATTTAGATCCGCGTATATCCATATAGTGGGAGTGACTGGGGCACCGAAACACAGCCTCTAAATAACACGTCATCTGCTGCGAAACTCGTTCATTTCACCAATATTTTGTTATCATACGCTAGTGCTATTCCCCGTTGAGTCCAGAGTTAGCTGTGATCATCATCCGGGGTCTGTAGATTGACCTACAGACCCCGGATGATGTCTTCTGACCTGGATGATGTTATCTCTCAGCGCCACATGCACCCGCAACACTTGGCTTGTTTACCTGTAATTTGCTCCTGCTATGGTTCGTCCACAACCTCAGAATCGGAAAAATATTCAGCCATGTTGCAAAAAACTTACTAAAACTTTATGAAACCAAGGACTGGGAGAATACTTTTATTGGAAAACTGCAGTTAATGTCTTCAATGTAATTTTTGCACTTTGCAAATGCATCCCGCGGGTCAGATTAGACCCTCTGGCGGGCCGCATCGCATGTTTGACACCTGTGAAGTACACCCTTTCATGGAAACCCTGTTCCATGATCACTCTTTCTGCGGGATAATGCACCCTTCCACAAACTGAAATTGTTTCAGAGAGGGTTTGAGGAAAACAGCAGTAGGTTCAAAGTTCAATCCATGGAGGCCCCACCTTGCAACTTGCAGGACCTGAAGGATCTCCTGCTAACGTCTTTCGAGTCCACGCCTCGATAGATCACGGCTGTTTTGGCAACATAATTACGCAGGTGACGTTATGGTTGATCGGTGTGCATAACATTTCCATAATGTGGTATAGCACGTCTTTCCGGAATCGTTGATTTATGAGGTTTCAGTACAGTCGCATAAATAAACATCAGCAGTCGCCACCATTCTGCTGCTTTCCAGGAGATTTTGGAACCCGGCTGCAGGGATTTGGTCCCGTTAAGCCACAAGAGCATTAGAGAGGTCCGGCACTGATAATGGGTTTCTGGCACACAGTCTAGGCTCAAATTCATCCCAGTGTTATCTGACCAGGTTTATGTCAGGGCTCTGTGCAGGTCGGTCAAGGTCTCCCGCACAGATTTCAATCCTAAGAGCTGAATTTACTGTATAATTATGCAGCTAATCCACTCTTCCTATATCATCTGAACTTAAATGTCATTAAATGCAGAAAGTCATGTATTGTTAATGCTGTTAATTGCTGCCTCTTGTTGTCAGTGTGAATCCAGTGAAGCCTGAAATCTGCAGCTCATGCCTTTCTCTCTTAGGATCTGGAGCAACCACGCCCCCTGCTGGAGGAGAATGCCAACCCTCACGGCGTAGAGTGGCTGTGGAACCCCATCACCATCCGGATGTACCTGTCACTGTTGGCCCGCAGCGAGCGCAACTACACCCAGGAGACTGCCATCGGAGCGCTGCAGAACATCACAGCTGGAAACAGAGGGGTAAGACAGGACGCCACTTTAACAGATACATGTAGAGTGGAAAAAATTATTTAGCCTACGTTAGGTTGACTTTAAAACAGCTGATTCATCAGTTATTATGATATATAATACATATATGCTCATAGAGTTAAGTGAAGTCTGAAATTAGAAACCAATGATTTCATTAAATTTATTTATCAGGCAGTAATTAAATACTAAAACCGGTTTAGATTATCAGACACATATTTAATAAATTTTCTGTGGCCTTGTAGCGGAGTCAAGCCATTGCCTTCAGCATTGTCGAGCGGGAAAAGGGTCTAATCCACATTGAGAAGATCTTAGAGGACGGCGACAGCAGCTTGAAGGCAGCGGCCATATCTCTGATAAGAAACCTCTCTCGCTACCAGGAGCTGCTGCCTATCATCGGTAACCTTTTTGAACAGCAGCCCTTCACTTTATCTTCGTCAGCTTTCGTTTGAAATAAACGCCCTTTTTTATGTGATCCTGAAGGGGACGACGTGTTGCCCGAGGTTGTGAAGATGCTTCCCGGCGACGAGTTAGACCAGCCCAGCGAGCTGACGATCTCTGTGCTTCGCATCCTGATCAACTTCAGTCAGAGCGACGTGAAGTACGTCAAAACCATCCTCAACCTAAAAGCCCACCCGAAGATTGTCAGAATCAGCCACACGCGCTATGGGTTAGTCAATTCTCCCCTCAACGCTGCTCATAAAGTGTTCACATGTGAAACTGATAGCTTCCTGCTTGAGGATAAGTAGGTCAGGTAGACACTCATAAATAACTTGATGTTAGTGCTAATATCCAGTATAATAGTTAATAAAAGTACCCACACTGCAGGAAATTGCACCTGATCTGATTTTACTTTTCTGCCTCTCAGTTTTGGGCCAACCCGAGAAGCTGAGGTCGCATGTGTCCTGCTGCACACAATGTGGATGCACGGTGATCTCCAGGGAGCCTTTAAGAAGGTGAGTTCCTGCTTCTCATCATGTGCTTTCTTTAAGGACCGTGATGCTTTATTTTTCAAACATCCACGTTTTGTCTGAAACGTGTGCTCGTGCCTCGCCTGAATAAACTCAAACATTTTGGAGTAGCTGTTGCTCTTGCAACATGTCGATGTTCTCCTTCTAGGTCTGTATCATTCATGAGACCTGTGTTATGAGTTTTATTAAACATCAGGGTGCATACTACACTGGACAAAGAATTTATTTTAAATGTAAGGCACTGAATTAGCTAATTTCTTCCGTTTCTTCAGTTAGCTGCAAGTCAACTTTCTATAACATGAAATAACATAGAAATTGATGAATTGCTGCAGATTACTGGTTAAATGTCATATTTAATTCACTGATTTATTCATACTGTAGCTGGCGGTATTTAATGTCTTCTACAGTGTATTTTTTGACACGACCACCAGGGGGCACCAAAGATGAGAATTAAATACAAATGGGCTTTAATATAAAGTCTGTAATTAACAGTTTTCTGTATCTCATCAGAGTTGTTACAAGAAATCTGATTTCATCAACGCAAGGACAACAAGGATTGTGAAGACTAGAAGAGGAGAAGAGCTATAAAGAATAAACCTGAGCCACAACGCACACATTTTCCTAAAGATCACCTTTAGGTTTTTGTTTCCTTCAGCTTTACTGCTCTTGATAATGTTGGTTAGCTTAAGGCAGACTCTCCTAGTCTTTTTCTGTTATATGAAATGCTTGAGAACCACTGAGTTAATGACACATTTTAATTTTACAAAATTAGATGTTTTATTAAAATAGAGGTAGCGGGTATATGAACAACAAACCTACTGAAGCAAGTGGGTGCATCAGTAAAGAGCTTTTTCTCATTTCAAAGCACTTTTTTTTTTTTTGAGAGTTTTGTTGACACCCTTTTGAAATGCAGTGCCTTATGGTCAGAAAACCAGACAGATGAATGTAGAAGCTTTTGAAAACACAATGTCTGAAATGATTGAAATTTAAGGTATTTCTTTAAGTTTGTGTAGTCATTTTTATTTTTCTATTTTGTAGAGGCAACTTAACAGTTGATAGTACTGTTTAGGTGACATAGTAATTATGCAGGGAACCACATTGGCAGCACAGTGAAAGCAGCATTTGTTTTTTGAACGCACGAACAAGTACATAAATGTGTATTAAATGTATTTTAAGCATATAAAAACAACAAGCAAATCTTATGCCTTCTGAATCAAAATCTTTTCCAGAAATAAACGGTTTTCCAATACGTCATTTTCCTCATTTTGTTCTGGGAAACTTTGACAATTATTTAAGAAGACTGTCCGGATATTGTAGCTCATGACATGTCTAGATGTATGATGTGCGTGTTTTCTGTGAAAACATTGGTGGGGACATTTGAGAAAGCGTTTCATTGGACGCTCAATTAGTGCACACCCCCAAGTGCAGGATGAGTTATCGACATTACAAACTGCCTTAAAGAATAAGTACAAAACGTTGGGCTAGGTACACACATAGGTGACATTTAGTGCACGGCATATAATTTAAAGATTGAATTTGAATTTGATTGATCTGGGGTACTTTAATAATTAAAGCTCCAAAACTATGCATTGCAGAAAAAGGTCAGGCATTTTCTGACATTATAGAGTGACAAATGACTAGAGAGTCTAATATCTATATCTGTAATCTGTTATCTGAGAAAAGGTTGGCTCATTTATCAAAGTTACAAACAGATCAATATACTAAAACAATGTAAAATTTGACTTACAGTGCAATTTTAAAACATCTTCATATAAAAGGTGGAAGATGGGGTCTTTGCTACTAGAAATAAAACTCACATGTTCGACTTTTGTGTTCATTTGTCGGGCCTCTCAGTGACTTTGAGGCCCTGAAGCAGCGTTGACCTTGTGGGGGCTGGCAGGGCGAGCTGCACTGCGGTAAAGCTGTAGTGGGGGAGGAGTTGGGAGGCTGGGTGCCAATCAACATCACCCCTCCCGGACAAGGCTTTTAAGGTCAGGACAAGGCTTTTTAAAAAAAAAAAATAAAAAATTGAAATCAACACTCAATCCTCTATAGTGATATGTGCTGAGCAAGATTGGAAATGATTGGAAAGGGGATTTGGCATGAAAGAGAGGCGCTCTGAGAAGAAGAAACTCTGTAACTCATCCTCACAGACCCAGCGGTCTTGCTCGTACACATTTTGTATTTAAACAGACGAATTCCCCCGGAGATGCAGCTCATCTAATGAAACTGATCACCGCTGGGAAATCTGGAAAGGCCTCACTTGATTTTCAGGCGGTTGTTAAAATTTTCTAAATCAAATTAAGAGTAACCCACAAAGCAATTACAGCTATGTGCCTGTGACTCTCCTTGTATCCACACAGCTGGGCTGCACAGAGACGAGGCCTAGGACGCAGTCAGAGCGAGGGAAGAGGACGTAATGTTGGAGATGTAAAAGAAACTCACTTTGAAGACTGATATTATTCAGTCTGTTTTATATTAAGGTGGAGTAAACACATTTCACTTAAAATCTGAGCAGAGTAGATTTAAAGTAGATTTCATATCTAAGATTACACATATTACAAGACAGAAAATGCACAGTAACTCACAAAGGACACTGAATTATTTAGTGAAACAGCTTTTCAGATGTAAATATTCATCCTTTAAAGATTCAGAATCAGTTTTTTCATGTCAGGAAAACAAGCAAAATACAGATTTGCTGTTAGTACCATATAAATCCTGCAGAGGGCAGTGCTGTAGCACTAATGCCGTGTTGCAACATTAACTGCTCACCAGTCACCACTCACCAGAAGATTCAATTTGGATCCATAAAACTGTCCCCAAGTGCTCTTTGTCCTTCAATAACATTTTTCATATTCATGAAATCTTGTTTCAAAGCGGTTTAGCTCCCAGATTAAACCCTGAGCCTCTCTATTCGAGGACCTGCAGTTTCCTCTCCTCCTGCTAATAATCTCTAATTCACCCACTTCGTGGACTATTTTGGTGACAAAGGACGATGATTTTCAAGCGCCTGGTTTTGGCTGAAGGAGGGAAAAAGCTAAGAAGGAGCTAAATCCTTTTAACAATAGCTTACTTGTCTCTCCACTGCTTTTTGCAGTCCTGAGCATCGGTCTTATTTCCAAAGAGGAACCTTGTCGAAACAAACAAGAAAACATTGTGGGATCAGTCGACAAAAATAATTTAACACTCACACTTGTAAATTACCTTCTTTATAAGTGTGAAAGTAACGTAAGAAGCCCAAAGAATATTTATAGTCCAACACAGAAATAATATACGCCTAAAATACCAAACTAGCCGATGGTAACAGGTGTCAGAGAAACATGAGAATTGTTTTGTTGAAGCGCGCCCCGCTGCTCCCATGTTGACTGAACATGTTTAAAACACGCAAAGAGAAAGAAAGGATTCATTCAAAGATCTGCAGCAGTGGGAAAAAAGGAAGTCAGTTCTTAACTTCACACTGAGGCCATTGTCGGGGGTGTCAGCACTCAGGGCAAATAGCTATCTGCTGACATGATCACTCACGAGCATGTGCTGAAGCAATTAAACAAAATCAGTCCAGAATTTGAAGGTTTCCTGGGAATACGGGTGTGTTTGGTCGTCTGATGTTGTGGTAGATTGAAGCAACACCCTTTAACGTCACAGACTGGGGCAGATGATGCCGACTATGTGAAGGGTTTATAAATACAGACCTCATGACACTATACAAGTAGTAGACACAGATGCCCCACGAATAGGAGGTTTTCCAGCCACTCTATGAGACACAAACACAAACGTACTGCTAAATGGAAAGTATGAAAACATATTTGCATGTAGATGTTTAGCAGCTGCGATGTTCTCCACGGTAGTTCATGGTGTTAGCATGCTAAGATTAGCTAATTAGCACTTTAATACTGATAGCTGAAGGTTGTAGGCAAAGTATTTGACTAATTAAAATGGTTAAGTTGATGGTGATGGTGCTGGATCAGGGCTCAGTTGTTTAAAAATATCAGTCTGGATCCTGGGGGGTATTCCAGAAAGCAGGTTTACCGCTAACTCTGGGTATGTAAACCCAGAGTTAGCGGTAAACCTGGGATTTCGGTTCCAGAACGCTCAAAAATGATCAGGCTATGTAAGTAACTATAGTAACATAGGCTCTGAACTTAACCTGGTAGGGGTAGGTTTTGTTCAGGTTATGTTCGGGTATTTAAGTGCACGTTCAGCCAGACCGCTGTTTCCACACTTGTCACACAATGACGTTTCCTTTTGAGGAAGATCCAATTGACATTGAAGCACAAATCATTCGGGCTATTCACCGTGAGAGAGTGATAAGACCACGACTTAATATCCTTTCTTTTCCTGATGAGTTTTTGCCAGAGCGCTACTGTTTTTCTGCGGAATCTTTAATTTATTTAAACAACATTCTCCATCCCCACATTTCGAACGTTACGCATCGTGGATTCGCTCATCGTAATTGTTGCGCGTGCGATAGCCTATTGCACAACATTGCAACGTTGCGCAATGAATTAGTTCCTGCTATTGAGGAGCAGATAGGAACACATTCAGCAACTTGACATCAGAGATGGTCAAAGAATGCGTGATGAAATCTGTCACAATCACTTCAACCAAAAAAAATAAAATAAATGCACGTAAGACTGTTTCACACATTTATTTGCCCATTGCGTGTTTCATGGCCTGAAAAGAGAAAACACTTCATTATAGAGCAAATGTTCTGATCCAGTGTTCTCATGCACTGACAGAAAACATGAAGCAACTATGCTCTAGTCTCTGCACAGCATTTCTTTACCTCGATTCCTACGTGACTGCTGAGAATGTCTATTCATCCTCCTATTATTTATATGAACGGTAATATTGGCTATAAATTGGTCATTTTCGAACATGCAAATCTACACAAATTAGACATAAGTGATTTAGGCGTGGGCCTATTAGGGTAAATACATTGCACTTGTTCATTTTGCTCCTCCTGGGAGGTTGAGGGCTCCGATGACGTGCCCCCAGGAATCCCCTCCATCATCGGACGCCCTCGATTGATACTGATCGCCAACTCCTCCACAGGGGTGAGGGGGGACACCGCTGGCCCAGAACCGGTCTTCCTCTCCTCTGCTTTCTTCCTATTGGCTTTGAAATGAATGTAACTTGTTGCAATATGGCAATTCAAGAATATAATACTGGATAAGTGATGTCTAAGATGATGCACCCAGATATATCTTACCAACTTGGACAGTGTTTTTATATTTTGTTTTGACCTGCGGCCACGTTCTCTTGAGGGCGGTCGGGTTACATCTAATTAAAAATAATACAATATATGACAAGGTAGTCTATAGTATAAGAAAGTCTCATACAAAGCAGTTAATATGTAGCCTAATATCTACTGAATTATTGTGCTTCTGACACATTAGTGTGCTATATCCTACTAAACTTACGCATTTACGCGGTCGGCAATTCTCTGCCAAGCAAGATCTCGTTCCTTGGCAGACGCGCAAGTATTGCTTTTTTTCGTTATTATCGCTCTTTCCTCCTCGTACGCCTCGAGCAGAACTTGCTGCTCCGCTTCAGAAAAATAGGCTGCTCTGCGCTTTGCCATTTTTACTCATGGTTTCGACTCTCAATAGATGATGTCTTTATAACTTCGCCGTGATCGCGCACAACTCTAGGTTAAACAATCCGGGGTTGATTGAACTGATTGCTAACCGGTGTTTTGGAACCGACAGCTCGGGTTTAGTCGCCTCAGGTTCAGACAACCCAGAGGTTAAGTTTTATCTCAGTGTTTGTTAAACCTGCTCTCTGGAATACCCCCCTGATTTGGTAATCCTATGTTTTGCTCACCATGATCAGGTTTGGATTCAACTTGATCCAAACTTTTCAAGATCCTAAAATCCAGATTACTGTGACTCTAAATGGGACCATATATCAACATGTCTGATTATCTGGCTACTAAGAACCACCCAGTGTGGTGTTGCCTGAATTGCCAATGTGCCAAATCCCTTTCTATTTCACCCTTATAGCAAGCAAATATACATTTTTACATCCGGGTGCATTGTCCCTCTCTGGATGCACCGGAGCCTGTTGAAGATCCAACCTCTGGTGTCAAAACTGGTGAGGGAACAATGGATGCAAGATTTAAAGATTTGTCTTGAATGGTCCATCTCGAATGAATTTATTTGATATTGATAGTTGTAGGGGTTTATTCTTTAGTTGAACAATCCTAGTGTCAAGTTTTGAACAGTCTTTGAGCAATATCAGACTTTTTTATGTGATTTTTTCTTCTCCACTTTCAAGATTTGGTCCAATCCTGCAGCCACAATCTGATCAGATCAGATTACTGGGCCCAGGAGATCCCTTAAGTTACAACAGTAAATATGGTTAAGGTCATACTCAGTCTCAACTACCTGAAATGTATTAAATGATTCCCGCCTGCTGTGTGACAAATGATCATGCTTCAGATGTTATGCTGGTTTAACTGATTAAAGCTTGATTCACGTCTGAACCGCCCACTGTTACCGAGCTCTGCTGCAGGTGCTGTCTGTTCATCAGGAAACATCACGTGCAGCTGTGCTCAGTTTTTAAAGCTCCTCAGGCTGCCGCAGCACACGGCTGCTTGTTGTGAGGCTGAGAGGATGGACTGTTTGTGTGGGGAAGCTGCTTGAGTGAGGAGGAAGAACAGAAAGCTCTTATGAAAGTGGGACAAAGTTTTAACCAAAGAGACCCTCCTCAGACAAAGCAGACTTTTTTTATGTAACTGGTTACTCAAGCAGGCACTTGCCTCATCTTATATGATCAAAAACCAGAAATGATTGTCTTTAGAAAGATTGCTTTCACACTACAATGGCAGGAAAAGATTGCGTCTGCCACCTTCATGTTGATTCCATCAGATAACAAGCATCGTGTGTGAGCACAGAACAATGAAGGAGAAGAGACGTGGCTGTCAGTCTTTAAAAAGTGCACTACGGTGGTGAATTCAAATTAACTTTGGCTCTACAACAAAGTCAGCAATTACAAATCCTGGAACTGAATCCACCCAAGACTGTGAACAAAATTCATCGAGCAAATAGGGACACGAAAAATCTTTCAGTGGTTATCTCCCGAGTCCAAACTAGTGAAACCTGTGATAGGGTGGACGGAAGAGGACCCCTAGGGGGGTTGTGGAGTATTGTCAATGTACTGTAGGGCATTCACAGGTTTAAGGGGTTTATGGTGGGCATTGGAAATTGTGCCAAAAGGTAGCCATCTGGGTTCCCCCTTTCTCTTTTTTTTTTTTTCCTCACAGGGTCCCAAACAATTGACCATTTGTTGTCCTCCTGACTGGTTTGCTGGCAACCAAACAGAGGGCTCCCACCATTTGTCAAGTCCGGACTTCCTAACACGACACAACATTAGCAACTGTGCTTTTTCACAATTACGAGGTTCAAAGCTAACTAAGGCTAGATTTTCTTTCTACGCGAATGGACCCCATTGCATTGACATTGTTTGTTTAACTCAGCAACTCTTTCAACGAATGTCAGGACTTGACAAAGGGAAGGAGCCCTCTGGTGGGTGGGTGGTCCAGCCAAGGGTCAGTTACTTGATTTTCCTGTCCTGACTGTACACCCCTGATCTTTGGCCTATACCACAATAAAATCTGATCTTCCAGGTTCCTTCCCCCTTTGTTTCAGACCTTTACGTCTTCAGGTTGATGCAGATGTCAAGCACTCTAAGCACAGAGGCTCCCATGAGGTCACATGTATTCATGTGAGGACTCAGATCCGGATTTAGATCTACGGTAGTAAAATCTGTCAGTCTGAACACTTTCAGGCTGAGACATAAAACTACATTTCTTGGAAAGCGGGGGAACAGGTGGGAGCTGAGTACTGAGCACTTGAGGGATCCCAGCAATGAAATCTGATAGATGCAGTCAGCCGGTTAGTTAGCCGGTTAAATTCTCAGATGTTACGTTGTGCAGTCGGGCCTACAATACTAGAACATGGAGTCTCTGGTGGCTGGCCGTGACAACCACAGCAGACATTTCAACAAGGATGAGGACCATGGAAAAAGGGGAGGCAGCGTGAGAAGTGTGGAGTGCTTTTGAAATTCAGAGAGTGAGAGTGCCCGCTCAACTCGTGACTGATTGGGGTCAAGGAGGTTGTGTTGTGGCTGGTACAGAGAGAGCTGGTTAGAAAAGGCATGCTGAAGAGTTTGAGAAAAGAGATTGATTTTTTTTGATGCGTGAGTCCCGACAACAGAGGGCTCGGGGGTTGGCTTTCTGACCTGACTGCAAACACCAGCGGCCACACCGACATGAGACCAGACAGAAGGTCAACAGCAAAGGTCGGAGCAGGCAGAGAAACTGGTTTGCTCTGCTAGAAACAAATTTCAAGGATTTATCGAGGTGATGAAGAGAGGTGAGGAAAGAAGAGCCTGGTTTACCTTCAAACTCCTCGAAATCGGAGGGAATCAGAGCAATATGTGGAGGATTTAAGATGTGAAAAAAGAGAAACGGGAAGTCATAAAAAGCTGCGGCATTTAGAAAAGGGAGGACAAACAATACATTAACATATTTCACTTGTTATTATGAAGCTAACGTTTACTGTTCAGTGTCATAGCTATAGAATAATGTCAGAGAAGGCAAAGACAATGAGGAAAAACAGGAGTAAACATGGGATAAAAAAGATTCACTAGCCAGGCTGCTAGCAGTAGCCCTGTTGCTAACACAACCACTAGCATCCAAAAGCTGCAAAGAAACCAGGAGCATCCACATTGTTTCTGGTGGAACAAAAGGAACAAATGTCTGGCTGCTAGCGTAGCTATGGTTAGCCATGCAGACGGTCAGATGATCCACGCTAAAGTACTTTCTGTCTATTGATTTTCTTCAGAATCAACACCGACTACCACCGCCCCGTTTATTTCATTTTGTAAAACAATTAGCTTTTCTCTACACATGGTAAATCATTTCTGTCTGCTTTCATGCCTCCGTTATTGCTTTCTTTCTATTGCTGACGCTACATTGGTGCAAAGCAATGCCTATAACCCTGTAAAATCATGACAATATCCTTTACCCTCTTGAGTAAATTCTTTCTTTTCAGTGAATGTTTTGTGTCCTATATATGGTCTTTGCAAAAGCAGCAGAAATATATTATGCCTTTGTTTTAATCCTGCAAAATCCTCTGAATGTACAGCCCTCTTTCTCCCTCTCACACAAGCTCATGATCATTTTGTCTGTTGTAAGCCTGGCTTCATGCTGAACCGAAGCCAGGCTTTATACCCTGAGAAGCATCTGTCAAACCTTGACATCGCTGCCTGCAAGAAAACATCCATCACTCGTGGCTTGACTGTCTCTGAACCATATGTTGAGGATTAATTGCAGGAGTTTGGTTCTAAATGGATATACAGGCCCACGACTCTGGAACAAATCGGCGCTATTAAATATTAAAGGTAGCTGGAGAAGGATCGTATCACGAGTTTCATTAAATTTATGACTCAGGTAAAGACATTTGCATGCAAGGTGGATTATGGGAGGCTTAATTCAGCAACAAAGAACAGCAACTGTATGCAAATGTTAAAGTTGTCTACTTTTTCTATTTAAAATTTGTTCCCAGCAGAGTAGCACTGAAAATTACAGTATTCTGAAGGTTGTCCGTGATTCTGCCTGATCAGCACAACAGGCAGCTGTCATGATTAATGCTGTGAAACATGAAGGCGTGAGCGCTGACTGGAATTATAAGTGAGGACAAATACAGAATCTTGAAGTAAAAACACTCTGGGAAATGAAAGCCTAAAATTAACATCAACAGGAGGCTGTAAACGAATGACAAATGTGTTTTTTATTTGCATTTAGCTTGCTCAAATCTGAATGCCATTGAAGACATTTCTCAGAAGTGAAGCGGACACCTCTTAATCCCTGTCCACAGACCTTCGGTGTGTCCCTCTACCTTTCATGCTGTGCAGCGAAGCATTGCTCAAACCCACAGAAGTATATTTGAGTCCTAGTGGAGATCCCAAGGTTTCCAAAGATACCAATTATGTCAGTCTGTATTTATGTGAGAAATGATGCACTAGACATCCAGAGGAATATTTTCAGCTGAAGGCATGGTGCAGCCAGAAAAGAAAGTGTCTCAGGTTGAACATTTCACTCAGTTTAGATAGTTTGTCCTTGTATGCACTCGTATTTACGGCATGGGTAGTTGTTTAGACAAGTGGTACCATCGGCCTTAATGATGAGCACCCTGCTGCTAGATAACTGTTGACATCTAGTAGCCATTGAAGCTAACAAGCTAATGACCAGGTAACTTCATATAGGTTTAATGAAAGGAGGTTGTGTTTTCACTAGCTTTACATGGACAGACAGAGCATGTTCTCTTCCACGCACATCCTAGCCTAGCGTAGCCAAACTCAGTTGTTGTCAGAGTCTGTAACACTCCATTTTGATTCTATTACAGGGCCTGTTTCAGCCACTACAGAGAAAAATAATCACTGTTAACTGTTCATCCTTTTAAATTTAATTTGCTGTTAATATGTTTTACAACAGACATGATGGTAGACTGGTGGACCTTGCATAATCGGTTCCCAACAGACCGCTTCCAGATCAACCTGGAAAGCTGACACTGATTCACATGGAACTACTATTATCAGGACCTCTGTGTTTGGAGAAATATGGTAGATAATTTCTAGTGTTATTTTTCACGTTATAAATTATGGACATGCATAGAACTGAGATCACGCAATGTACAATTCAGATGAACGCAATGTTACACAAATCACTAGCAGACCTTGTGCAAACAGGATGTTGGACATTATTTTGATGTTTTAGATTATTTTCTTGAGGAGATTTTCTTTAATTGCACCATTTTCTATTTCAATTGAAAGCCCAAGGAGTTGCATGCTTGCAAAGAAAGAGGTATTCATTTGGCTGTAATCTCCAACCTCGCCACTAGATGACACTAAATAGTACACACTGGTTCTTTAAAACTGCATAGTAGCATTTACACCTGTTACTTTTTTTGTATTGTTTCTTGATGCTAATAAAATTGTATTTTCTTAATTTTACTAAATTGTTCTTTACTGAATGAGAAATCACCTACAAACTATAATAATATTAATAATGTAAAAACTGTTTATGAAGAGAGTGAGTAACTTTAGATTTTCTTGATAAGTAAAAGTGAAAACCCCTCATGTGTCCTTTTTCTCTTCACAAGAAAACACTGTTCTTCTTCTCTGTGACTGCATCAGAGCTGAATGGATCCCGGTCCATTCGAGTCGCCCTGTGCGTTGCAGCTTTAACTGGTCCAGCATGCCTTGCGGTGTCCCAGTTCTGTTCCGATGCAATTTACAAGTGAGTGAGGTCTGCGTCTCTGATGGGGCAGAGCGGCGGGGCTAGCAGGCAGAGCAGCAGATGTTGAAAGCCCCCACCTCGTCGGATGTCCTATGTCCGGGGCGCACACTCGTGTTTACATCCACACACGGGTTGTTTCATAGGAGAGGCGGGGAGGTGCGCACACCGCTAACTCTGATGCAGGCACGGATCGGCACGGAATAAACACAGATCTCCCGCAAGTGGTCCGCAGTACAAGTACAAGGATTTTTTTTTTTTAGAGAAATACAACACAAGAGGACAGTGACAAATGCTCTGACCAACACTGATCTGCTGCTGAACAGAGGTATGTATGTTGTCGCTTTTGGCACCGGGCTGAGGAACTTGAACGTTGCGTCAAGCAACATTTAAAGGCTGCCATTTAAACAAGGTTGTGATTAAGTTTATTATTGTATACATGTGAGAACCAGAGGAGCTAATAAGACCGATCATCTGTAGATTTATCCTCCTCTACTTTATATTTTCACACATCCCCAGTTCGTGTTCTGGACTGCCCGCACCGGATCCAATGAGCCAGCAGGATGTGAGTGTGCATGCATGCGAGGTGAGTGGTCAGTGTGCGTGAGTGGATCTGCTGAGCCCTGCAATGATGAATCTGCTAATAGAGTTGGGCCATAAGAGCTCAGTCAGCAGTGCTTTTAATCAGAGTTCCTTCAACTGGCTCACACACACACGGCCACAGCTAGAGAGTGTAAAGTCCTTGAAGTAAACACGCCTGCTATGGAGGCAAGGGCAAACTGTGTGTTTGTGTTAGGAACGATTTAATTTACAAAAACACAATGACAAATCAATATGTTTACTCAGGTGGGCATAGGGTGTTAAATGCCAGCTCCCTTAATCTCACATGTGCATACATACAGATATGGATTAGATAACACATTTTGGCACATTTGGACATACAGAATTTATTTCCTTCTCAGTGAAGTATCAGTCCGCTCTTAAAAACACCAGCTTTTGCTCCATTATTAAATCTATTTGGTTTATTTCCTTCAAATGTTTAATGACCATTTCTTGATATTTAAAGTGAGGTGTTTTTGACATCGTCACCGATTCACTTTCACTACATATTTTGGCAAATTATTCTGTTTTTCGATGTTCAGCCTAGAACACGACTACTGAGGATGTGTGAAACATGTAAAAGTGTAGGGAGAATACGTCAACAGCTGATCAGTCACTTACCAGCTCCTCTTTGTCAAAATATAGAACAATATCTGTCACGTTTTTCTTAAAAATTGCACATTTTCAAAAGCCAAATGTATACAGTTAAAGATAAAGCAAAGGACTATGGAGCATATTTGTATGTCGTTTAAATTTCAGTTGATTCGTTTCTTTCAGCTGCCATGGCAATAAAGTTTAACAAACTTTCTTCCTTAAAACAAACTTTGTGCAAAATTGCAAGTGCAGCGACTTTGCTACAGCATTCGTTTTGGCTCCTAAGCTCCTAAAGCTCCATTAACACAACCTCCACGTCTTCCATTATTCAAATAATTGATTTCACCGTGCGTTGTTATCTACACTAGTAGACGCACCATTCCTCGTGGTCAATATTTGCCTGTTAGATTAAACCCCTGCTGCTGAAGTGGAAAACTCTTCACAGACTTGACAGAGTAAATCCAGTCTAGGTTATCTTTGAGCAAACTCCTCCTCCTCCCCCTCCTCCTCCTCCCACCAGCTAAGCTCCGAGTCTTACAGGGTTAAAAGCTTATTGTCTCCACCAAGCTGATTAGTTTCTTACTTTTGAGATGGCGAGGTGGTAGTTTGCTTACACAAATTTAATATGGTGATTGTTACTTGCACCAGCTGGATTTTGAATTGAAAACTACCAACACCACTTCTTGTTTGTTCACAAGGACATCAAGCATCGTCTGTGCATCTAGGACTTAAATGGAAAGTTGCTTTGTCCTATTACTCCCTGTTAAACCTGCAACCACCTCGCTGTCGTCCTCTGACAAAGCTGATGTGGAAGTAATCTCAGACAGACGTCTGCCCTGAGCAGCATGTATCTGCATCTAATGTAGAGCCAGAACTAGAGCATGTAAAGGCCAAAACGGGCCTTGAAGGTTTCAGTTTAAGTTTGCAGAATGCCTAACTGGTAGTAGGAGGATCAGGATCTCCTCCTGGAGTCTAATAGCATTAGTGTATATTAGTGTAATAGTATGCAGGCGAAACAGGGATGCTGTGAGTTAACTCCAAACACAAAGTCATGAGTATATAACTGTATGTATGAGGACCAGTGAGACTCCAGGACACTCCATCAAGTAAAGTGACATCTTGTCTGAAGACAAAGGTCAAAATCTAATTTGATTTGCTTTTTCCATTAGAAATACTTGCTGACACTGGAATTTCTTGCGACTCAGCCTCAGCACCTCAAGAGCTATTGGAGAGATCGCCATGAAGTGCTGTATGGACAATCATGGTCACCGTTTAGGGTTAATTATTGTAATCCTGTGACGTTTCCGCGTGAGGCTAACATCTTTGGGTTTGAGTGAGCTAGCGCCCCTGCCGTTGGATGGATCGCCATGGCTTTTATTATGAATATTTATGTTCACATCCGGATGATTTTTAATCACTTAAGTGATCCTCAGACGTTTTCATCTAGTAAGACAACGTTTCCGGACAATTTTTCCACCATATCTTCCAGCATGTAAACACTAGCTAGCATACATCCTCAAAAAGTCACATGCGTGTTACCTCATCCGGGGATGAACTCTTCTGTAAGAGTCTTTTACGAAAATGCTAAACGACTTGGTGTTGATGTTAGGTCTGTTTGTTACTTCCCCTCTGTGTTTGAGCTTCTCTGTGCAGAATCATGAATCATGCAGATGTTCAGTGTCATGTGCTGAAAGTGGAAAGTTTCTCACCAAAAGCTCACCATTAAACTTGAATCCTGTAGTTAAGCCTTTGATTTGAGAAATACTTAGATAATCTTAGATTTTAATCATTTGAAAGCAGGTAACTGAACTTTTTTATGGAAGAAATACATCAGAAACAATGGCCGCGGACAGTAGTATTCCACTGATAATTGGAATAATAGTACAATCAGAACAAAAAAGCTCTTGTAACCACCTCAATCGCAACCTAGTGGCCTGATCAGAAGGAACTGAACTTCCCCCACCCAGGTTTTTGGAGGTAAAAGTCAGTCTGGAGTCACTCCGTTGGGAGTGGAGATCTGCCAGGCCAATTGTGACAGACGGACAGAAGTGCAACAGTGACATACATGTCATCTGATCACCGTGGAATTGAATTTCTTCACAACAAATTGTCTCTGATTGGTTGAAGGATGGGCAGCACAGAGGCGTGGTGGTTAGCGGTGATGCCTCGCAGCAAGAAGGTTCCGGGTTCAAATCCATGGGCCTTGGAGTTTGCATGTTCTCCCTGTGTCTGCGTGGGTTCTCTCCTGGTACTCCGGCCTCCTCCCACCGTCCAAAGACATGCTGGTTAGGTTCACTGGTGATTCTGAATTGGCCGTAGGTGTGCATGTGAGTGTGAATGGTTCTCTGTCCCTCTGTGTTAGCCCTGCGATAGACTGGCGACCTGTCCAGGGTGTACCCCGCCTCTCGCCCAATGACAGCTGGGATAGGCTCCAGCACCCCCTGCGACCCTTCACAGGACAAGCAGTTACAGAAGATGAATGAATAAATGAATGGTTGAAGGACTAGGGGTATTTTTTTATCGGCTGGAGCACACCCCATAATGAAATCCAAATGGCGTGTTACTGGACTCGTACTCTGACAGTCTGTCTACAGAATTGAGTTGTCAATAAAATCTCGATCTGGCAGATCTGATGCTTGATTGGGCGCCCAAACCACTTTGCGCCATGTTTAAAAGAAGTTTTATTCTCATTGATGTTTTGGGGCAAGTCAACATGCAGTGTATCTTATCAGATCCTTTTATGTTGTGTCCATGTAAACAGTTAATGTAGAATCTTTCATAAAAAATTTATAGATTTTTGCCTCAAACTTAACTTAAATTAGTTTCTCCTTTGGGGAAATCATCTAATTCCTCTTACTGCTCCAGCTGAGGCTTGTTTAATCTCCATCAGAGGACCAACTCTGAGACGTTCCAGCAGCGCCCCCTCCCCTCGCTTAATCCTGAGAGAGAAACCCCGCTGCAGTTAACACACCTCCACGTTTTCCCGCAGCCCACATTCAGAGCAGACAAAGAGGAAGTGACAGGAAAGCACGGGTCGCTTCTTAATTGTTACCGATTGTTTGGTCTACTTTCCCAGACCGTACCCTCCAATCAATCCAGTCATCTGTGCGAGGCTCGGACAAAGCCGGAGCTGTGTCGCCATGGTGAGGGATTGTTTGCATCCAGTCATGCTGTAGCCATGTGGGCTCAAACACACACACAGTGCAGCATGCTCTTTTGTTTGTGCACCACTTGTTTCAGCGGACCCCCTCCCGCTGCCACAGCTTCCCTAAAAATTGGCCTCTGATTGCATCATCGTCTGTTGTTAAACTGCTCGCTGCTGCTGCCACTTGAAGAAGAAGAAGTCACATCTACCTCAATACCAAAGCTTCCACGAGTGATTCTGTTAAAGATAAGCAATAGCACACTGAAAGAAATCAGAACTGTGACGGCAACGATGTACTGTTTGTTTGTCGCTGGCACGGGGGCAGCGAAATAATCAGGGGTTAAGAGTTCAAATTTAATCAGTGAGCTGAAGTTGAAGTTTCATTTAGGAGAGGAAATGAACTGTTTGTTTTGTTTAATACATTTGAACCTAAGCTTTTATTTTACATTTTAATACCTTTGTACCTTGATCTCCCCGATATTGAAGGAGCCTTTAGTGGCATTTACGCTCTGATCCGTGTTATAAGCCTCCGTCCGTGCTTGAGGAAGAAACCCTGACTTGTCACGCAGCGTCCACTCCCTGGCTCTGCCTTTCTGTGGCATCTCGAGAATGAAACTTCAGGGGAGGCAGGCTGAAGTCACCACTAAGTTTAGCTCCACGGCTCACGGCCCAGACAACACAATATCCCTCATGTCTGAGAGCAAATGGCTGCGGCAGAAGTTGTCTGACACCAAAGATTTGTACTGATGGCGGCAACCTTTCCTCCCCGCACGGCAGGGCCACAATCCATCTTGTCAACTATTTCCTCGCTTTTGACCGAAACAAATATCACTATACCTCCTCTACTGAAGACAGTGTGTTACTGTGGCTGCCTGTTCTTCTCTAAATTTGCCCTATTCTGATCATTTTTTTGTTCTTATAGTTTGTTGTTCCGCTTCTTGGAGGAACACAGATGATAATGTAAGTACATACAGATCCTGGAAGCTCCAGTAACACAAAAACAAACTCCTACTTTAGCATTTTCCAATAAATTAAATAAATGCATTGTAGCTTTTTTAACTAAAGGCTCAAACCGTGATACTTGCTGAAGCACCATATGGGTGTCTAGCAAGCCTAACGTTTCCACAATGGCCATGCAAACTATAACAAAGCAGAATTTGGATGGACTGCCGTTAGTTAGATGGGTGGTTGGCTAAGGTGTGGCTCAGGTGCAGAGCAGGTTGTCCAATGATCGCTACTAATTACTGCTGATGGTGTGAAGCTCCCCAACCCCTCTGCATGCCAAAGTCTCCTTGGCAAATCATTGAGCCCAAACTTGTGGTGGGGGAATGAGATACTTGGAGTACCGATAATACAGAAAAGTAGTGCAGATCATTTAGTTTTGCCGGTGTACGATCTGTCAGTAGTAAACATGACTGCTGGGCAAACTGGACAAAATTCATGGTGGGCGGGACACAAATCTAGAAACACAATTTCAAGGCAATCCTTTAATGAAAATTACACAAATTCACTATTTTTAAATTCAAAGACTAGACTAAACAAAAGCTATGTTAAGATAAATCCACCTGACTCTACCCCTAGCAACAGAAATGTCAAATTTTTTCCGCTTTCTATGGTGAAAGTGAAGGAGATCCAAAGCTTTGTTTCCTCTGTGAATGGATTACTACGTGAAGCTGGAATGTGGAGCGTTGAGTTGGACAGTTTATTAAACTGTGACTAATGGAAAAGGAAATTCCAGCACCTTTCTCGCAGGTTCTGTCTAACTGTGCAGACGCGAAGCTCGCCGAGTGTGTCTAAATATGGAGGTATACTTTCGCAATGAAGCTGAACCAGAATAGAACCCCCCCCTCCTCCCACCCTCACTCAGCCACCCAGCCCCTTGTCCCAGCATATTAATTTGTGTACACTCGCTCGTATGATTTATTTATTCGCATGCTGGCAAGCGGGAGCATCAAAGTAACTTTGATTTAGATTAAAGGGAATAACAGTATGATGAAAATTCAGAATTACAATAGCAATGGCTTGAGAGAGAGAGAGAGAGAGAGAGAGAGAGAGAGAGAGGTGGAGGTGGAAGCGGCGGAGCAAGCCTCTGTAGTGATTCAGGTGCTGGAACTTAAAGAAAATCGAAGCTCGTTTCCTGAAGGAAACAGACTTCAGTGTTGTTGGTGCAGTTGGGCAGAGAATTCGATTAGTGAAACACTGATGAGACCGTGGGTACCGACTCTAAGGTTCACATGTCAGAGATCCTCTTTAGTGTCACAAATTGAAAGCGCCTAGGTTGTTAAGACCGTTCCGTCGTCCAGGATCAAAGCTAGGAGTGCTCTGTCTGGTTAAAGTGAAGCTGAACATCTGCTCCTGCACAGCTGCTTGCCCCTATGGTATAAGAGCCACCCAGGATAAAAACACATTTTAGCATATGTTGTGATGTTTATGTCGGAGGAACGGTGGCAGTAACTAGCTTTGGAGGCCATGTTTTGGTATTTACTTGTACTTGCACAGATCAAAACTCTGACTTGTGCACTTGCAACCAAAAAAAGTATAATCTTCTCATTAGCATATCAGCTATCTTTGCTGAACTGATAACTCATAGTCCTGAAAAAAAATCTGTGCTTGTGTTCCACCCTGACCTGCCTGACTTGTGTTGTAAATCATGAGAACATTATTACAATTTTATTTCATAAATATGATCCCTAAAGTCATTTGTGTCCTAAAAATAACCTGTCATTGATTAATAGACTCCTTCACGTTTAATTTTTGAACATTAAGTCTCTCTTAAAAGTGATTGATTTAAACTTGAATTTGCTTGCAGCTTATTTTCTCCGTCTTCGTAGTAGATTTATTCTCATTGTATCACTGGGGGGTGAATGACTTCTCACATGCGGTGGAAGTGCCCACTCAACGTGTGTGTGTGGCCTGAGCAGTGCGCTATTATAAGTGCGTTCGGGGTGAGATCACATTCACAGGTTCGTGCCAACTGGATTTTCCTCCTCGGTAAAACCTCGGTGCGATTTGGATCATCACAATAAGCATCCAGTTCCAATATTTTGACCGCGGTCGCGAAAGTCTCAAGGTGTCATCGCTGCATCAGTTGTGATACTGTGAGTTTTAAGAGCAGACTGTTGTGTAAATGGTTTCAGTCAGAGTTGGGTGCCTTATTGATGAGCAAGCTCAGCATCCCTCATGCTTTGATTTGCCAACAAAATCAATGAGTGCATTGTTTTTTTTTATACCTTGTTCATCCCCAGATTGTTTGCCCTCCGCCTTCAGGCCACAACAAACCCATTCTCTTCTATTTATCCACCTGCTTTATGTGTTATCTGTCCTTCTACTCTTCTCACTGAAACAATCTCATTCACTGGACTGTAACATCTATCTGAAATGCATCCTGCAGTATCCGTCTAAAGCAACAAATCATCCTGCTTCTGGGTAAATGCAGGCCTTGCCATTACCTGATACCTTGAGTGCAGAGGAGTGTGCAGCATAATGCACTCTCACGGGGGGGAAAAAGCCTCACAGGGGGAGCAGTAGTTAAATTGCAGGAGGAATGGGAGTCCCACTCCAGCTGTGATGAAGATGGAAGGTGCCTAAATTGTTAAGAGAGGCCTCAAGCTGTATGGAATTCAAGGATCAGAGCTGAGCTGATGGGCCAGTCAGGAGAAAGGGATCACTTCTGCTCAGTAGGGTCGCAAAACTGAGCATTAAACACCTGCTCCTTCACTGCTCTGTTGCTCTGGCCCGCTGTCATGCGGCCATGCCAGGTTCGTAACGACAGCCTCGCCGCTGAGTTGCCTGTGTCAGCACTTTGAAATGGCTCCCGTTCTCCATGCATGCAAGCTTCCCGCCGCAAATGAAAAATATATTGGAGGAGTTCTCTTAGCACCGGTCACGACTGCTGCACCGCAAGCGTGTTCTCGCAGCAATTTATCAGAAGCGTTACATGAAAGCAATTGAAGAGAACAAGTGTTGCTGTGCGTTGACATCGAGTTTCAGGTGTTTCCATCCGTAATGCGGTTTGCTCTTTAATGGCTGTGAAGTCGTTTAGGAAATAATTCAACGCTGGAATTGTTTTGTGAGGATGTTGTCATTGTTTTACACTCAGATGTGAAAATTTTAGGATGTAATAAAAGCTCTGTTAAGATTATTCTACCAAAATGTACTTGCAGTGGCAGAAATCTTTCACATTGTTTAGGATGTCATGCTAAAGAAAATGCTAGCTAGCTGCAGGCGCTGGGAGCCGTTAGCAGACGTCCTTGATGAGTGTTGGTCTCTGGGATAAAATTTAAAGTTGCTAATTTCTCCGCTATGGATTTGTTAGGTCTCGTTCACTGAAAACACCTGTTTGCTCTGTCTGTAGATAGGATTGATAGGACCAAAACAAAAAAAAAGGCATTAAAGTGTTCTAGATTTGAACAGACTTGCAGAAGCAGGAGATGATTCTCCTTGGACTGGCGCAAATTTTTTTGTTTGATGCTTAACTGTGAATATTGTTTTTTTTTTTTTGCCTTTAAGGATGGAAACTAAAAGAATAGCAGCACCCTCTTGTGGTGTGGAGGACTGAGGGAGGGCCTCTGGATGAAGGCCATGGAGCTGAAAGTGTGGGTGGACGGAGTGCAGCGCATCGTGTGCGGGGTCACGGAGTTCACCACATGCCAGGAAGTGGTCATTGCTCTGGCACAAGCCATTGGTAAGCTCAAAACTACCCACTGCACTACGAGGGGAAAAAAAACACTGTACTCTTATCCATCACATTCGCGAGTGGCAGACGCTTGAAATGAAATCCAATAACAGCAGAATGTAAAACATTATATGGAGGGGATATCGCAGCCCAACATAAGCACACAGACGTCTAGACGAAAATGGCGTAAATTATATTTTGTCCTACATAAATCCCCACAGGGATATTCTGTGATGTGGGCTGTGTCTAATATTTGCCAGGCAAGACGTCAGACCTACTGGAGATGATAAATTGCATGAAAATGAAAAGCGACTAGAGGGCACAAAGAGATTTTCACCGTAAATGGGCTGCACAAAACAGGATGAGTCATGCTGCAGTCTTTGCTTTATTGACATGTGCTGTACACTTGCAGAGAGATAAGTTCCCACTCTGCTCGTCCCTGTATGAACATTTTGCACACGCCTCTGTGGATTTAAGGCGTGTGTGCTGTTTAAAGACTTGATTTTTCTCTAACCCCGTAGATGGAGTTAAAACGTGTCTTTAACGGTGACAGCGTAGCAGGAGTTATGGCATCCACTGTCCTTTGTGTCCGCTGCGGCTTTTGTCCCGGCCGGGCCACTTTGATGTGTGAATGGTCGTAGTGATGAATGCACCTCTTTTTACAAGGACCCTTACTGTGCAAGGAGGGGGCGATGGGGCAGTGTTTTGCTCTTATCTGTATGTGCACAGACAAGAATACACACAAAAAAGCTGTGAACCGTTGAACCTAGCCCTTTGGCTAACACAATCGCTGTTTGTTGAGTTGAGTTTTCCCACTGTAAACCTCTTTCACTAAAACGCGCCGGTGAAGTTCTTTGCATCTGCCATTTGTGCACGAGCGTGGGAGCGCTGTGGAAGGCGGGTTTTGTTCTTTTGCCGGCGTTTAATCTGTCCTCGCCGCAACACACGCTGAACTTTATTTTAATCATTTTTAGAAGGTCGCATCGCTTCCTAACGGAGGGTCCACTGGGCGTTTACGCTGCGACAGCTTCCATTAATCTGGAATCTCTTCATGTAGATGATTAGTACAAGTACTGTAGTGCTTATGTTTCCCAGAATAAATCTCAGAAGACATCGCCGACACACTTTACTGGACATGTATGAGCTGAATCTGTCTGAGGCGTTATCCCGGATGAAACTTTTTTTTTTTTTTTCTGCCGAGGTCGAATTCAGGCCCCTGCAGCCAAAAAAACATCTTTGCCATGCAAAATTTAATATTATGCTAATTGTAATTTTGCTTTCAGGCACATTTTGCACATCGCATTATAATAATTGTACAGTACAGTCTGAAAATTGAAATGTTTTCTCCATTTGCAGCATCAGTTTACAGTAACAGTTTCTGCAGCACTCTAAATCTCCTCTAAAAGTGAAAGAGGGCGTCTACTTTAATAAGGACAAAATGAAAGTACTTAAAAATGCAATGCTGTTGGTGTGCAAAAATCTACAATGAATGCTGCATAATTTTCCCCAGCTAATTCGCCTGCATGCATTTCTTTTGAGCAATTATTTACAACTGAGAGGTCTTCCTGAAATCTAACACTTCTCAATGTTGCTGCATGTAATTTACTGGAATAATCTTTTTGTAAAGTAACACGAGGCCTTGGATTTCTGTGCAGAAATTTTAAAAGATGTATTTTTAAATGTTGGTTTTGAGCATTTTGAAAAAAAAAAAACATGAACTTTTGCATGTGAAAACCGGCACAAGAGCCATTTGGGAAATGTGAAAAGGGCTGCTTGCAATATGTTTCAGTCTCGAAAGGCTCCTGCAGAACTCGGTGATGGTACAGAATCAAAGGGCTGAGCAGGATTTACTGTCCACTGAAGTGCACTTACAAACAGACTTGAAATGAGTTGGCAAGCCAGATGATGACAGTGTGCAGGAAAGTATCTGCACTCAAGATAGATCTGGAGAACGTTATGTGCTCGAGGCGTAAAGGAACAGCATGAATACCACAAAATACCTGGTTATTCTCTCGTATTCCTTCAGCTTATCTTGCCAATATCCATGCAGTAGTAAGTTGAGAATCTGTATTTACTGACAGGCCTCACAAATCATTAGTTTGTTCAAGGAATCAAAAACAACCCAACAGCTGTTTGTCCTCACACTTTGCCAAAACCTGATTAGTACACATCACCTCTTTCCAGCCGAGCGTCACATAGCTGTCATAAAGTGTTTGTTGGAGGCTGTTTAATCAGAGGTTTTTGTCCCAGGCCGAACCGGCAGATACACTTTGATCGAGAAGTGGCGGGAGACAGAACGCCACCTGGCTCCAAATGAAAACCCCGTGGTGTCCCTCAACAAGTGGGGTCAGTATGCCAGCGACGTGCAGCTCATCCTCCAGCGAACCGGGCCGTCCGTCAGCGAGCGGCCGACCTCTGACGGGCTGGCTCGTGTCCCGGAACGGGGCCTCTACCGCCAGAGCCTCCCACCTTTGGCTAAGCTCCGCTCGTCAGGGACTGACCGCTCCCTGAAACGACGGGAACCCAAACGCAAGTCTCTGACCTTCACTGGAGGCGCCAAGGGTCTGTGGGACATATTTGGAAGAAGCAGAGAGACTGAAGGTAGTGCGTATATTCTTGTTCATTGACAGTTTTCCGTTCCTACCTTGATTTTTCTGCTAAACAACAATCCAAACTCCCTCCTTTCATCTTCCACCTTCATCTGTACACGCAGCCAAACAGGCCCAGCAGCGTGGAGTGAGCCTGAACCTGAGCAGAGTCAGAGGGGATGGAACAGCATCTGTACCTGGGAGTCCGGCCAGAGAGCTGGGCCGGCTGGTGCAGCTGCAGAGAGACAAGCTCCAGGCCCTGGAGAGCCGTCTGCTGGGCTGCGAGGCCGAGCTGCGAGACTGGGAGGAGGCCGCGGGCGAGGCCAGTGAAGTGAGTACAACCACAGCTGTCGGCGCCGGAAGCTCGGAGAAAACTTGCGCAGATTTCTGCGTCCCTACATCACCTTCAATCATCCAATCATTTCTCACTTAACAGGAAGGAAACTTGGGGGACGAGCTGCTGCTTTTGGAGCAGCAGGTGAGGAGGAACGACGCCGAGATGGAGGAGGAGGAGTTCTGGCAGAACGAGCTGCAGATCGAGCACGAGAGCGAGAGGCAGCTGCGGCAACAGCTCGCCGAGCTGCAGGGCCGTGTACGTGACTGCGAGGGCAAGCTTTCAGAGTACTTAGCACGCATACAGGTGAGCTTGGCATCATAGAGAAGCTACCTGATCCCAACTGATGCCTTTTGGTTGGGTTTATAAGCAGCTTGCATACTTTTAGTAATGTTTCTGTCTGGCATAACCTCACTGATATAAACAAATTCTAGTAAAACAGAAGAAACCTGTGATAATTTAAGAAGTAATATTATCTAATGCATTGCATAGGGCATGGAGACAGGTCTGGAGCAGGAGCGACTGCAGCAGGAGGCCGAGCTCAAACAGAGGGCCAATGAGGAGGAGGTACAGCCCTAGTTTATCTTGGTTTCCAAAACACTCACAGCAAACAGAGAGGAATGCATTGAGCTGAACTGCTGAGATACAAAATTCAGGTCTCTGCTCTGCAGCCAAAGGCATTCACTGTCCTATAAAATGTAAGTCAAGCTTGACATTATTGTGGTTTAAGGCAAGTTTGATATTATAAAACTGGTCTGAGAACCAAGCAGAGGGTGACTGCACGTCTTGTTGATCCTTGGCTTTCAAATAATTGCAGTAATCCCGTCTAATATAAGAAAAAACATCATTAATGAAGCATTTTTATATTTAGTTGCACGATATGAAAATCCAAAATGAACCCTGCATCATTTTCCACAGCAAAAGGAGCTCATATTAAAGTTCTAAACCCATTAGAGCATGAAAGAGTCCTCCTACATGTTTTGCTACGGAGATTAGCTTCTTTTCTTCTTGCAAAGTCGTGACGAGCGTGCCGCTCCGTGTTTCAGGTGCAGGGCCAGCTGGAGAAAGTGAGGGCTGAGTTGGAGATGCAGAGCCAACTAACAGCGAGGCTGGAAAGCAGCTGCAGGGCGTTGGAGCGCTCGCTTGGCCAGTCAGGCAAGAGATTACAGGTCAGCTCACTTTCTGCCGTATACTATTTTTAATGCTTTCATTTCAACACCACAACCTCCGAATGGATTTAAAGCACCTCGGGCAAATTTGCTAAAAATATCATGTTGCCGTCACGTTTGGAAGATGTTTTGAAAAGTAGTAAATGGAAAGTTGGATAAGTTTGTTGCTGCGGTCCACTGTACGCAGGTGGAACCGTAGACATTTAAGCTTATTAAGTTGTGGGCAGTGAAGCAAAGTTTTATCTCTGGCTTGCAGGAATGTGCAGCGGATCATCGCCTGCGTGCATCCTAGCCTGAACCAAAGTACTCTATGTGCAGGCGTAGTCCAGTAGGGTGTAGGAAGCATGAGGTAATTAGAAGGCGAAGGGAGGGAGGGTATTACGGCATTCTTCGCCTGATTAGAGAGGGGCCTGAATAAGTACACAATCCCTTTCTTGCAGTTGCGTAATCATTTATGAGATTCTGGGGGGGGAATCTTGAGCAAAACATGATCCCCTTTTACATGTTTTACATATTAATTTCACCTCTAATGAAGTTGCGCAAAAGTGCAGCGACCGCAGTAATGTATGTTTTGCCGTTTTTAACCGCACTCACAGTTCTTGTAAACCCACATGAATGTGGTGTTTGCAGTTGAGCTTATTGTTCAGTATATATCAGTCTGTCCACAGGCTTTATTTTGTTGGCATGCTGTTTTTTTTTTTTTTCACTGCAGGAGAAGGAGCAGGAGCTGGAGCAGCTGACAAAAGAGCTTCGACAGGTCAACCTGCAGCAGTTCATTCAGCAGACTGGTACCAAGGTCACGGTGCTGCCTGCCCAAGCTACGGAAGAGAACATCAATGGTAAAATCACAACCAGGCGTATAAACACATGTACAGAGGCATCGTCGTGTCCACGGTGTTATCATCAAATCGTTAAGAAGTTACATTTTATGGCTTCATTTAAGCTGATGTACTCTGCTTACAGTGTTGTTGTTTAATATGTGTTTGGACACAGTGCCACCTGGTGGTCGACCTCAGAACGACAACTTAGACTGGAGGCCTTAGAGGCAAGCTTGTTGTGCCGAGACAGCTTATAAATTTATAACCCCATTACGTGGAGCTAATCACTGTGAAATACTGCAGGAGTTTCACAGGAAAATCCTCTGTTTTCATTCTCAAAATAAAATTTCCTTAAAGGGTTAACTTTGTGCCAATATATCAAGGTCACATCAGTAAAATGATGCTGAGTAGTTACTGAAATTATTCCCAAACAGCTCATCTGCCCTTTTTTAATCTTCCCACAGAGGTGGAGTGTGGCTCTCTGAAGCGCCTCGGCTCTTCCCGTCTCTTACCCAGCGACCTTCGGGCTCTCCAGAGCACCGTCTCCTCCAGCCTCAATCCCGAAGGCATCTACGTCTGACCCCAAACAGTCCAGCGGACATTATTTGGGCAGCCTGATGTTGCGAGGACTGGTTCAGTACTTTGGAAGGAGCAAGAAATGGACTGGCACCTCAGCTTGGATGTGTGTTTGTGAACAAGCCTTGACAAGAAAAACTCATGTTTTGCATCTTTCCTGCACTGCCTCCTCTTCCATCTTACCAGGACTGGGACTCAAACTGATGTCAATATCCATTTGCGTACTAGCATTTAATGTGCCGTCTGAACTCTGATGAATGAGTGCGGATTCCTCTTAAATCAGCAGCTCCATTTTCTTTGAGTTTAAAAAAAAAACAAAAAAAAAAAAAAAACAAGCCAGCAGATGTTTTTATTTCTTATTTTCTTATTGTTTTGTTTTTTTGATTTGGAGAATTGAGGCAGACAGTGCAGATAATTTGTATGCTGTAAATCATAAAAGAAACACGTGTACAGATATACAGTACATACACAAAAAAATAAATAAATAACAGATGCATGAGCATGCACAAACACTGACACCACACCTGTGCTATAAACCATAGCCATATCTGATTGCCTTACTCTGGTGTTTTAAAACCAGACGTCAGTTGTGTTTGAAACTCAAGGTAGCTACCGAACACTATGCGCCATATGAATTTGATATAAAATGCTTCGCACCAATTCAGGTGACTCCTAGTTGTGGTAACTGATGTCAGTATAAGTGGACGTTTTATACATCAGTTTGACCTTTTGTATTTATTTGAGTAGGAAATAAATCAGCAGTCATATATCTTATGTTTAGTCAGCAAAACACAGGATATAGGAACAAGGGTTGGAAGCAGATTTCATGTAGCCCCTTGATATTTTTGGTGAATTTTTTTTGGCACAATTTACGTTTGCATTGATCACAAGGATTCTGTTCATTCTCCATGATGAAATGTGTGTGAGCGGTGACAGAGGCCTTTAAATCTGCAGAGAGAATCCAGTCTGGATAGGTCTCAGCATGACCACTGGGTGGCGACAAAACCTATATTATTATTTAGAAAGGTGAACCTTAAATGTGTGGACGTTTGTTGAGCCTGTATTCATTTTCATAAGTCATATACAACATATTGTTCCGTATAAAAAACAAAGCACTTTAGCTTTCAGTGTATTATGGTGCCACGTAGAATACTGGCCCAAGTTTCACTGTGTTCATTAAGCAGCTACTACAAACACTTCTAAAACGCTCACCTGATTGCTAACCTTTTAACAACCTAAAGATGTCTCATATGAACCAAAGCTAGAGTAATGAAACAAATGTGTAGATGAATGTACTTTTTTATATGTGTGCAGCTCATGCTCATAACAGGTTTGAGTTAAATAGTAGTTGCATATTTTTCGTGGTTTGCTGCCATTAGGGATGGTAAGCTCTGTCACACAGGAGGATATAGTTTTTGACAAAGTTTCACAGAGAAGGAAACTCGACACCGAAGAAGCTGACAGTAAAATTCAGACACCAGTCAGTCAACATCCAAACTGTGTGAGAATAGTGTATATTCTCTATATGGCCTCAAAAAAACATACAATTTTAAATGTGTATAAAAGTCATATAGTCGGAAAAGAAACTATTTGGGGACTAATATCAGTCATCACTTTCAGTTAATTTCATTTTAGTCCAAAAATGGGCATTTAAGTCTCCTCTTGCAACTTTTGAGTCTCCTCTTGCAACTTTTAAGTCTCCTCTTGCAGCTTAAAAATGTGTGGGCATGGTGTGCTTCAGTGTCATGCTCAATGTGGGAACTTTGAGTAGCAGGTATCCCACACAGTTTTCTGCTGATTTAATTTGTGCAGCTGCAAATCTTTTTCTTCTCGTCCACAAACTTGAATTTCCCTTGCAGTGTTTTTCGGCGTGATAATCAACCGCTAACTTTGCAATTACTTCAATTTACAAGTGTTTGTGCTGTGAATGCATAATAACAAAGTGTCATGCCTCTCCCCAGTATGACGTGTCTTGCTCGGTTGTTTGCTTCGCAGAGCAAAGGTAACCGGAGAAATTCACATCACTTCCTTTTAAAGTCCTCTCTGAAACTGTTCGGTGACAGTTACAGAGAATTGCAGTATTATCGTCATGGCAACAACTTCAGCTGTGATATGGAGACTATAACCTGCTAACAAAGGAATCACAGCCTTTGTTGGAGGAAAGTTTTGAATAATGGCATGCCTTACTAAGAAAACAAAATGTAATTGTCTACATATCACATCAATCTCTGGACTATTTTTTAATGTAGATTGATATATGCAGAGTGTTAGATGTTAATGCTGCTGGTCAATAGACAGCGTGCGCATGCAATGATGTGTGATTGGTTTATCTGGACTCCCCATTTAGTGGCTACCAAGGATGCAGCAATTCATCTGAGGGTTGTTTTAGTTTGTTTTGTCCCATTGTTGACTTGTAGAGTGATGAATGCAGAAAAATGGCCAATTAATGGTTAATGCATTTTCACTTAATTTTGGCAAAAAATAACATTTATACACGAAAAGGAGTTGCATTCATACATGACAATAGGTTTATTATTTTTCAATTTGTTTTTATCCTGCTTCAGTTTAAAGACATTGCCAATAATTGGCTTCTGTTGTGCCATGAAAGGGGCTTTTCAATAAAAGTGCATATACAAATGAGATGATGGAGCCATTATGGAAACAGCCATCAAGTGGCTTTGAAAGCTATTTTAAAAACGCTGTGGCTCAGGGATATTTCAAGACACAGGATTACTCATACAAGAATGGACGGAGAGTAATTATGGATAAATGCTGTTCACAATGTCTGCAATCATTTGACAAGTTAAACTGTAAGTTTAACTCAAAAAACATACAATTTTAAATGTGTATAAAAGTTATATAGTTGGAAAAAAACTATTTGGGGACTAATATCAGTCGTCACTTTCATTTAATTTGCATGTATAAATTTTGATCCAAACATTTTAGTCCGAAAATGGGCTTTTAAGTCTCCTCTTGCAGCTTAAAAATGTGTGGGCATGGTGTGCTTCAATGTCATGCTCAATGTGGGAACTTTGCGTAGCAGGTATCCCACACAGTTTTCTGCTGATTTAATTTGTTGCTGCTCTCATTGGGACTTCAATAGCTGCTTGACACGAAGCACTGGGTCCTAGACACAACACGACAACCAGAACTGAAGTAATGATTCTGTAAAAGAAGAGTAGCCACAAGTAAAGTGTCTCTGTTGGCACATGATTCATGAGGAAGCAAGGCCAGTTTGTATGAATTATGAGAGATATACCACAGTATACATGAGAAGCACGGCCCGGGATATAGTTGGAGTCATGAAGTTTGTTTACGTGAGAACTTGCATAAACTGTCAATCAATTGTATTGTATTCAAAATGTTATCATTTTGTATTGTTTACTTACCAATTCACCCACTGTAATTTTTATCTATCAGAAAAGATCAGATTGTCCTCTTTGGGCCATTGTTCAGTCACTATGTATGAAAGACATGAAAATCAAATCCAAGAATAATGTAAAATACAATATATACATGAAATATATTTGAAAACATGTCAGAAATCAATAAACTGCTATACAATGCTAAATAATTTTGTCTCTTTTCTTTTTCTCAGAGAACTGATTTAGCTGGACACATTTGATGAATATTTGTTGTTTGGGCCTCTAATATTACACATTACACAGTAAAATGCAATTCTTGAAGTAAAATGTCTGAAATGACAAATGTTCCTAGCAGATTCCAATCCCTATACAACTTCGCTAACGTAAACTTTCTGAATTGGTATAAAAGTCTTTAAACTAGGTTTAGAATTCTTCAAACCAACCATTGTTGTGTCATGTATCGACGATGTGCAAAGTGTGAATTGTATAATGTGAGATACTAATGTTGAAGGACACACAGCCAGCACTGAAAGTAGTTAAGTACCCTAAGTTTGAACACTAGTTAACTCAATATGTAACCACTTGAAACGTGTGTTAGCAGGATGGATTATTTATTTGTCAAATATGCATAAATGTTTGTAAAATGTATGAATCAGAATCAGCTTTAAGAAGCTGAAATGTAAGCTACCTAACACAACATTTGTATAATATGACTACAACTGGAAGCTCTAATAAGCTAGTACGTTTTCTCAGAATATACTAGCTTGACACATTTGAAGAACATCTGCTGCAGTGGCCTTTAACACCAGACTGGAATACACTTCAGAAAATAAAATCATATAAAGTCCCTAAAATAAAAAGCCCTCAAAGTTGTCAACATAATTGATAGCCTTTTGCTAGGAGACATGTCTCTATATTGTTAAACTAATCATACTGTAGCTCAATGAGTGGCATGCTTTGTTGACATACTTCTGTTGTGAAGCACATAGCTGGCATTTGTTAACCTTTTAAGCTAGCGTTAGCACAAACACACTATTTAAGGTATTCTATAGTGTGGGGTTGTACAGACTGGTCGACTAGTCAATTAGTCGACTTCACTGCGGTGACATGACGCGTGTCGACTAGTCACGTGACAACAACAACATGGACGCCTCCGAGAAGACAGGTGAGGATCCCAGCGGTCATTGCAGCGGTTCATCAAGTGTGTGGAAATCCTTCACCAAAGACGACGCCCATGCAACTGTGACATGCAAAATATGTAAGTCAGCACTGAAATACAACAAAAGTTCTACTGCAATGCTCACTCATCTGAAAAGGAATTCGCTAACGCTAGCAGAGGAACGTCCAAATCTTCTCGACAGTCAATTAACAACTTCACCAAAAGCCCTGTGGCAACAAAGAGAAGGCGGCTCAACAGTTTAAATGGTGAGTTTTATTGTTAAAGTTATTAGACATTTCCCATCTTACTACGGGCTGTGGAGCACTATTAAATGCTATTGATGGTGCCGATTTTTATAGGCTATTCGTTTAATTTCTATTGATAATCTCATGAGTTTATGTTCAGCTCTGCTGTGTTCTATTAGTTGACATTGTTGCTGTGGTTGTTGATGTCTGTGAATGCACCATGCGAGAGACAGAAATTATGGTAGAGATGAGAGTTTGCCTAACGAAAGTGCTGTATTTGAAATGTCAGACCGAAGTGTTATGGTGTTGGCGTGGGCTATGACTGACAGTAGCCAGCGTTCAAGCTGCAGTAAACTTACAGTAAAGCCGCTATCGCTTCCTTTGCGTGAAACACTACAGTAATCAGGTCAAGAATGTAGATTTCATTGTTGCTGGTGTAGTGACGTCACAAGCGACTAGTCGTGTCGACTCGACTTTCACCACATAGTCGACTTTAACAAATCTGAAGGCGTTCAACCTATTCAGCGTGTCAGCATCACATGCAAAGCAGTGAATGTGACACTCAATCCGTTACATATTGTGTGCTTGAAAAGAAACAAAATAGTGATAAGTGAATCAGATAATGGCGATTAATAATAAGAATAGCTAAACCACTACTGCTAGTGTAGCCTTAATTGTGGGGTAGAGACATCTGAATGAAACAACTCCCACTAGCATCACATTATTTTGTCGGCTTTCTTTGACGGTTAAAATTGGTAAGATAGCAGAGAAGTTAGCCCAGCTCTGCCTCTGATGCTATACTGTGCTGTTTTATTGTAAATCTGTGACAAAATCTTGTATGAAGAACGTACGATTTTACAGCACCATGCACATGCTTCAGCATGTTAAAAAACACAACACAAAGCTTGACAGGACTGCTTTCATGAGTGGACAGTTGCTTTTCGGTGGAAGGATTTAGCAAATGGTCAATTACCAAAACCCTAGTTTCACACAGTAAACCTGGGGCTTAGGGGCCCCTGTGGGTGTGGGACCCTAGGGCAGCTGCCCACTTTGCCTGGGTGGTAATCCAGCATTGAATAGACAGAGGAAGAAGATATGAGAGAGGAAAGAATGTGTGTGGGCTGACAGTCTTGCAGTATAGTATCCCCATATAAAAATACTATCTAATCTGAAAACAAAATGTGTTTTTTTTTTTTTTTTTGTACTTATGAAGATTTGGCACTCAGTTTTACAGCAGAGCAAAAGCCAGTGCTGCTTCAAGTAGGGGAAGGAGTGTGGGTGACTTTAGCAGTTGCCTAAACGAGATCAGATAAAAGCACGGATGACCTTCTCCAGATCTACGAAGGATGAAAACAACTTAATTTTTAATATGTTACTGAATTGCAGGAAGCAGTCTCAGCCTCTTTACCCTCACTTCAGAAGTCAAGTTACTGTCAGAATCACTCCCGGCTCTCTGGCCAGCCATCTTGGTTTGGGAAGAGAAGTAGACAGACAGCTGCAGAGAACGACTGGAATGAAAGTTTTTCCATTTCAGATTTATTTTCAACTTTTGATGCTCGGAGCTGGAGAACTATGGTTATCACACCAGGTGTTTTAAGTAGTGAAAGTCATTTGTCCCTCAGTCGATCCCCAGTGTATTCCAGCTTTAATACTTTAAATGGAGCTCAACAGCTGGGTCAGAGGGGCTCTGATTACATCTGTGACCCTCTCACACCAGAAGATACACGAAGATTTGTAGCCTTAAATGCTGTTAAATTCGTCCAACCAGTCTTTTTTTTTGTTTTTGTTGTTGTTTGCTGTTGTTCATCAGGTGCCATCATTAGATCTACTGGTTTGCCATTTTCAGCAGGCACCACATTTTGGGGATGGTGGTGGTATTATACTGTATATCTCATTAGGGAATACAACTCCTAAGTAGGTGACAGCAGCTCTCAGCATGCAAGCAACAGCCAAGCCTCCAGCCATAAAATACTAGAGCATTTTTCAGTTAAAGCTATTTTTAACCCAGTTCAGAAATGTTAAAAAGAGACTTGTGGAGAAAAAGGATTTAAAACTTTGCTGTTACATTAGTGTAATCATTAAATAGCAAGTGAAAACTATAGTTATAGCAGTTAATGTGTAAAAGAGGTTTGCTTTATGTTCCAACAAACTTATATTACTGTATAATAGGGGGCCTTCATGGTGGTAGTCACCTAAATAGAAGTGTCATTTTGATCATTGATTGATCTATGGGCTGTTTATAAAGATGGGTAGACCCTCAGTGATGGTTTACTCAAGAGTGGTTTTGGAGTCCAGTGAGGTGCCTCTAGCTGTCGCCATCTTGCCATGCCTAGCTTTGCCTAATTTTGAAATAACTGGGCAAAGAGGGGTGGAGCGAGCGTGGAGCTGAGGCTGTTGGGTGAAGCCTTATGCTTTATTCACACTAGCGGAGCAAAAAGTTACAATATATTTTCAATGGAAGCCGTCGATATGACAAGCTGATGTCCAGCACGTGTCGCAATGTCAAATACGTGACATACGAAAGTTGAGCTGGCTTCAAGGCTTTTGTCACTCCACTGACACAGTGTTGCACCAACAATTCATATGTGTTTGCTTCACCTGTTTCACATAACCACATCGATTATGTCATAGAGTTTGTAGCGTTAAGAAAACAGCTGGCAACCTGAGAAAGCCATCTGTCCTTCAAAGTGTCACACCGTTAATAATACGTAATTTCAAGTCTTAATACAAGCTAAACATTTGACATTTGGTGCTTGGATTGATACCAAAACAAACCTAAGAATATACAACTATGACGGTATAATAACTGTAAAATATACAATATGGACTTATTTCATTGCACTATCATCATAGTTTACATGTCTTCTGGTTTGTAAAACAGGAGAAATTTTGCAATTTATCACTCACGGAAAACAACAGATGTGGTTCTTTATTGGCTGCTTCATGACTAAAATGTTTGTTTGGAGAGAATTCATCCCTGATTCATACAACAAATAATCCTCTTCCCATATCTACTTCTTTTGCTATCCCGAGTTCTGTTGATTCAATCACATAGCTGCAGTAACATCAAAGTGGTTTGATTTTATCAGAACAAAATCAGCGTGGTGCCTGAGTGTGACGAGACTTTTGTGAGAAGCCGTGTGGATGGAGATCAGAGATTTTATGCGAGTTGTGTGCGAGTCATCTAAAGGCACAGTGTGATCGGGATGAGAAATAGTCTTACACTTACAAAGCCTAATTGGTTAACTTCAGTTTGTAAATTATGATGCAAATATTGCACCTTAGATGGATTAAACAATTGTGTTTTGAATGAATTATGTTTCATGCCGGAAGATTGATTAGACTATGCTGGCTGTGTGTTGTGTGTGTGCTCTGTGCTGTGTGTATGTGTGGATGGCGGATGCTGTCATTAAATAGCCCCTTGGCCCCTCTCCTGAATTTGTTTATTCTGCACTGGGCATGGGAGTAGGTGGCAAACAGATGGGCATCCATGAATTATGGAAATTATGGGCTTTGATTAACCACCACACACTCTGCTGGATAAAAGTAACTCCAGGGTTGCCAAGTTATGTGGTGCAGTGGGCTGTGCCGTCAGTCAGTCAGCAGCGGGATGAACCTGATGCTTGATTGATGTTGTTTACTGCTCTGTCTTTTTAAAGAAATGTCCAACAAAATTGTGTTTATCATGCTGCATTTCCTGTTAAATTGGTCGAGGGGATCAGATTCAGCACTTTCAAGCATTGTTTGTTCCCAGCCTTGTAGCCTGTACTTCCAGATGCTGATTGTTACCATCATTTTGGTTTAACTTTTAATGCCTGGCTCAATCTTTGAAAAATATTTGTTAAAAATATTTGTCGAGAGCTTTATGAGAAAATTGACAATAATCACACCTTCAGAGCCTAAAGATGGTTAGCTCAGTTTAGTGTATATATTAGGGGAAACAGCTAACTTGACTTTGACAACAATGTTCCACATATTAGTGACTATTAGATATCGCTAAAAGGCACTAATCAACACATTACATCAGTGTTTTTTAATTTGTACGTATAAACCTACGCATAAGCATAACCTAAGCATGTAAAGATGTAGTTTTGTGGGGGATATGAGCAAATTATTGATGTACTAACATCAATATACTCGACCACCTTTTAAAATACGTACTTAAAACTTATGAATTTGTTTAACATTTTGGGAAATACACTTGTTGCTGAGACACATATCTAAACGGTGAATGTGAAACTGCTCGAGGCAACGCCTTGTTAGCTTAGCATCCCGGACACAGGCTTTTTAATGACTGAATAAATACCCCTCATAAAATTACTATTTGGCATCTTTACACTTCAGCTTTTCCAAATGCACACAAACAGCATATTACATAGCAAGATATGACGCTGTAGAGGTGCTGAATGTCAAACATTGGACAGAGCCAAGCTACAGGAGACTGTTTACAATTCTAATGCTAATCGCATGTTGATATGCTACTTGGACCTGAGTTGGAAAGTTGTTTTTCCGACTTTGGCGTCTTCATGTGCTTTCAAGTTGGAATGTGGAAACAACATAGATGGCAAAAACACAATGTGGCGTAATGATTGCGGCCTCCAGTACCTGCACATAACAAAAGGCAAAGAACATATGCGTATAAATAGAGACTACATGTTAGTCATAAAAACATCTTACTCTAAAATGGGTTGGGTTTGTGTTACATCTGTCTTTATTTTACAGTGGGCCTAAACCTCTTACGTATTATTCTGACTTGAACGCATAATATTAGATGCTAACTGGCTAATGGCTCTAGCTTCATACATACATGAGAGGTTTTCATGTCAAGCAAATAAGCTTTTTCAAGCTCTTGGACCTTTTAGGTGGAAGTTCTAACCACTTTAAATTTACTGATAGATCTTGACTAAATGCTCATGCTCATTTAAGCTACTGCGGGACTCGACGCCGTAACCTACGTAGCCTACGCTGGTGCGAGCCATTTATACTTGTGGGCTCGTCAGTCTGGCTTGCTCTGTAGCACCACCACCCAAACACTAGTCACCACTGTGTCTTTTTTGCCAGTCAGGTTAATTTTTGTTTCTGCTTCCAGCTTCACTTTCAACAATGGCAGCTGAAGCTTTTGCCGAAATTTTGCCGAAAACGAGTCGTACAAATGTTTGTATCTCCAAACCTCCTCGGTTTAACTTTCCTCAATGTGTTCCTCCTTTATTGATCCAAAACAATCCATTTGAAAATTGTGGAGACGGAGAAGAAGACGGAATTACTAAAGCGGATACATGCTACTGTTAGAGAATAATTTCTCTTCCCTATGGATAGTGTGTGTGGTTAATGTGTGATTACTTCTGGCGTCAGTTATCTGCCCTATTTTCTCTTTGAGGAACATGCCAAGGCCATGGTCCCTCTTATTGTCGTCTCCAATCTCACTGTCTGGCTGTCAACAGACACAGCTGTGGAGTTGGATGATAATGTCCTCCGTTCCTGGAAGACACTTTGTATTTCCTAGTTGGTGTGAGTCCTTATCTTCATGTTTATGTACAATGGCCAATGGGATGTACACATCTCCCCCCTGCCTCGGCCCACCTTTCTAGTATAAGAATCTGAGTTCACTGTTTGACCCTTAGAATTGAGGTGGACTCATGCACTTATGTCGTGATGACGAAGCTCCTGTTCTCCTCGATCGAGCCTACTCCTCGATTGAGCCTAAATAAACTCCTTCAGCCTAAGACATGCAAGACTCTGGTGCTTCTTCTTCTTCATCGGCATCACCACAAATTCCTCCCTAACAGCTACAACCAACCGCACCAATCGCAGCTCTTGTGGTCTGCGTAGTTACATTTCTGGGGAGGTACATGTCAGGCTATGGCTATTGAAGCAGAAGCCTAAACCGCCTATTAGTCTCGAGTCAAATTATACTGATTGCAAGCCAAAACCTGAAAATATATTATGAATTTCACTTATTTGGCTTCTTTGTTCTCTTCAGTAAAATAATTCACTCTTTACAGATGAGTAATTGAAGTAAAACGCTGCCAGACAATTAATCGTGTAGCCTATATGATAATCACTTAATTCTTCAGTTATTTTCATCAAATAAAGATTTGGGGAGTTTTATCAAAGCTCTTTTTAAAAAGTATTTGATTTTGTTTGAAACAGCGTCCAATTATCTCGGCCTTCCCTGCTACAGCCCCCCCGCTTTAGCATCTGATACCCCCAGCCTCTCGCCCACTCCTGCACACATCATCAGCTGTCCGTGCACACACCACTGTCCCCGTCTCTCCACTTTCATAAATGAAGAGAGACAGCCTTATCCCGGAACCAACACGGAAAAGCAATTAAAAAGGAATTAAGGGTGTGCAGGGAGAAATTGGATATGATATCCAACGCCTATTGTAAATGTCAACGTTATTACTGTGTTGTTGTTTCCCATTCCTTTGGCCGCCTTGCCCGTTTTCAGGAGTGACAGTCTATAGTCTGGTGGGCTTAATGAAGCCGTCTCAGCAGCCAGCCTCTTGGTATGTAAGGTGAAGAGTGCTGCTTATCCTCTTCTGCATGCAGTTCTCATTAAGATCCGTTGAATACAACCCCCTCTCCTCCTCCGTCTCTGTCCTCAAGCAAATGTCTGTTAAACTTATTTAACAGTGTCGCCCCGACGCCGTGTGAATTGTTACAGTACTATAGGTTTCTCTAATTGGGTTTTTCAGCTCAGATGACACCACAGGGGAGAAGAGACTGTCTTAGCAAACACCCAGAAAACCAAATTTTTACACTTTTAGCTGACATTAATTTGGTCCATTTCAAAAATAACCTGTGGCCAAGGCTAGTTAGATCACAGATGTGGATTATAAACTGTTATTTACAGGCTCCTCAAGTGAAAGAGGCAAATCTTTCCACTGGCAACACTATAATTTTGTTTATTTTTTCCTATTTTCTTTGTGTTTATTGGCTTAAAGTGTTCATATGGTTTTCTGCAGTAGTCACAAGAATAAACTAGATCCTTTTCAGAAAAAAATAGGTTATTCAGAGATGTTGATCTATGGCCTTTTTGTTTGTAAAGTTTTTGTTATAAATCTGTTCATGCTTTTGGACATCCCCTCCAATATGCTGTATTTCCTTTTATTTCCTGTTAATTACCTAAACTTCTTTAATCGTTTATCGCAGACAAAAACATCAAGAAATGTCAATATGTCAACTTTAAAGAAAATAATATATATTAAATGGGATATATTAGAGGTCAGAGGTCAAAGGTCAGGCTAACATGAAAGGCGTTCACTGCCTTGGCAAATGACACTTTAGCTTGGAAAATACTAAGAACCCCATATGCGCCATTAAACAGTCTTGTGTCTAATTTTGTATTTTGTACATACAGTATAGTTGTACATAAATAAATGATTGCGGCCTGCAGGTCAGCTAGGTATCCATTTTTTATCTAGGTGAATGAAAACGTCCTCATAAAAAGTACCAAGTTAATAGGAAATTTAACTGCTGAAGAGTTTGGAGACAGTGAAAAGGCAATTTCAGTTTCCAGTCGGTTCCTGTTGACTGCTGTCCGAGCTGTCACTGAAAACATAAGAAGTGATTCCGATAGCAGAGAGAGAAGAGAATTACACTGAGACATCCGAGGTGAACACGGCTGGCTGTGCTACTGTAATGTGGGAATGTCCTGTTTTATCAGACGTTAATTTCCCTAAGGGACTTTTATTTTACTCTCTGCAACTTTAGCTTGAATGAATTGTCATTCCTCTGGGTTTTGCGTAAATTGAGATTTCTTTAAAAATATATATATATCCTCGGAGGGCTTTGCTGGCTGTTCTATTTATTTATTTTTTTAGCCATGTGCTTCAAATTCATGCAGACATTCACTCAGTGCAGCCTCAGTCTGCTGCTGGCCACTGAGCAGCTCCACTGGAGCGATTTGGGGTTTAAGTGGCTTCCTCAAGGGCACCACAGTGGTGTTTGTTGGGGGAGCCCAGAGTGTTGCTCATTCATTTTCCACACCTAGACATCCCCAAGATTATCTGTCCTGAAATCTTACATCGCAAGTTCAAGTATGAAGAATAATTCCTCCCCGATTCAGTGATTATGACACGTCCAGCCAGACCAGGAAAGTGTGTGTGTGTGTGTGTGTGTGTGTGTGTGGGTGTGGGTGTGTGTGTGTGTGTGTGTGTGTGTGTGCGTGCACGTTTCTAAGCTTCCTTTGTTCTCACAGTCCCGTCTTACAGTCTGCCTTGTGTGTCCCACTTCATCCTGCTGTATAATGGAAGTGGATGACAGCCACATCTGAAGTCAAGAGATGAAAGACATCATTTACAAGTTGGTGTCTGCTCTCCCTCTGTGTGCCTTTTTCACACACACATGGGCACACCCACACACACACAATACAATATATGGGCACACACACGCAATATAACACAGTGAATACAGCAGCAGATCACAGCTTCACCGATATACAACACAAAAAAAGCATAGCCATAAAATTGGTTTCATTCTCTGATCAGTATTGAATAACATTTTGTTATTGGATCCACTCTAAACCAATATGAATGCAGTCTAACCCTTTCTTCACAAACCTTTCTTTATTTACCTCAGTTTTCATCCTGCAACTGCGAGTAAATTCAAATTGTACTTGAACAGTAAACAGACTAAATACATAAATTACACTGTCATATAAATCTGCATGGATGGTACCGGCCGAAGCCTCCGATAGATCACACCGGTGACGTAGCTCAAGGTGGCACACGTTGAGTTTCGCCTTCTAACACAACATGGAAGTTTGCGCTGACATTAAAAGTTTGCTGCAGAACTAAATTTATGTTTGACGTCAGATTTGTTGGCCTGATTTGAGGTTGACATTTAGTTTTTTGGCTCAGAGAAAAAGGTCAAAAAGGGAAGGTATACTACCAAATAAAAGCTCTACCATCGTATTAGTTATATAATAACCTAGTAAAGTAACACTATTGTGCATTTTTGGAAAGTATTGTGTATGTTTAGTGCCGATAATAGTGAAATTGCAGTTGGTATTCTACTAGTTTATTAACTCAGACTACAGTGGACCTCTAATGAGACTCAAACTTGGCCTGGTGCTGCATCTTTAAGGGGGAGTTTTGTCCATTTTATACATCAAAGTGTGTTTACGTGTGGAATACGGCATGAAGCCATTAGTATTTCCAGAGTGAAATTATATTATAGGAAACATAATTAACTGCCTTAAGCGATGTCAGCTGAAGCAGAATAGGTTGAGTCTGAAGACTTCATCTTATTTTGTATATCATATAAACATTGCCCCTTGTGTAAGGACGCTACAGCTCCAGAATACATCAGCCACTACTAGGATAAGCCATTGGCTGCATGTAAAGATGGACAAACCCTCTGTGAGTGGTTTTGTAACTTCCAGCTGGTTAAAAAAAATTGGTCGATGTGTGGACGCCACCTGTCACACAAAACAGACAGGTCCAAAAAAACACAATTTAAACGAGCGAGGTATGCGCATCATTCTGTAAACATTTATTTTTTCCGACTCGCTCTTGGAGCCTCAAGTGGCCAATTGAGAAACTGCAGTTTTTTGGCATTTCAGAGTTGGCTTGAGGGTTGTGGTTGAAATCTCAGACCAAAGGAGTCGCATTGCATTGTGGGAAGTGTATGTACCAGCTTTTTTTTAAAAGGAATTAGGTTTTTCTGAATCACTTTGGACTCCTTTTTTTAAATGATTATTTCTTTTAAACTCTCCACTGCGCGTCTGAAAATGTTAGAAATCTAGTAATTTATATCAAGTATGGGAACGGACCTCATCTCAGGTTGTCTCAGTAAAGCACAAAAGAAAAAAATAGAACAATTCAACATGTACTGTATATTTTGTAAGATTGTTTTATTAGTATTAATAATGAATACAGATTTATTCAGGTTTAAATGAAGCTCTAAATTTAAAGGGGAACTACAGTTTTTTACAACCTGGACCTTATTTCTGACATAAAATATGATCGTTTACTCACCCATATAACTTTGTTGTTATTTGTAGTTCGTGGTATTTGGATTCGTGAGATATTTAGATCAGCGTATATCCATGTAGTGGGAGTGAATGGGGCACCGAAACGCAGCCTATACATAATGCATTATCTGCCGCGAAACTCGTTCATTTAACAAATATTTTGTTATGATACGCTAGTGCTATTCCCTGTTTAAGTCCAACAACAACAAAGTTATATGGGTGAGTAAACGATCTTATTTTATGCCAGAAATAAGGTCCAGGTTGTAAAAAACAGTAGTTCCCCTTTAAGGGAATACCCATGCTTAACACTTGACATTATTAAGAATTTATAGACTTACGAAGCAATAATTCTACTTTGTTATTCTGTTTTTCTATATAACTGTATGAAATAATTGGACCTGCTGGCAGTTATTGTCATTGGCAGAGGAGTTTAAAATCTGCTTAAGAAAAAAAAAACAGCCTGTTGGAGAGGAGGTGATATTGTTTTCAGTGGATACATGCCATAACTGACACTAGCTTGTCATTCACCTCATGCTCGTGTCTACGACTTGAGAGCGAAACCTTGAAACAGTCCTTTTCTTCCAATTACGAGAGACATAACCTGCCAGGTCTCATTGTGTTACCTTAATATCTGCTGTTCCTTATTTTTTTCCCCCCGCATCCTACTGTACCCTCTAGCGTGCACAAACGCCATTAGGGGTTAGAGTACAACCTGCACTGGCGTCAACCCTGTGCACCTTGTCTTGATGCCCTTGAGCAGTAATTGGTTGAATCCCCCCAGAATCTGACTTGAGGGCACAGAAATCCACAGCTCCCCAATCAGCCGGCTGTCAATCATTCTGCCAACTAAACTAAAGCCGGGGATAACTAACAGGCTGAGATTGGAATTTAGAGTTAGAGAGACATAAATCTTCTCGACAAGTTTGTGCTTGGCCAGGTAGTGCTCTTATTGGCACCAAAATTGGATGATGGGGATGTTGCCAGCATGGTGGTTATGGGGAAGCCCAACATCTAATTTGTCTTTCACAGTAAGGGAGGATGTGCAATTTTCTTGTTCCAAATATGTAAAAGTGACAACAGTGAGACAGCTCCGGTAAAAACACTGAATAGATGTTTAGCCCTGATTCACAGACAAATGAGATTCGGATGGAAATCTGCGTCTTATTACTGTATTTGTTCCTAAAAAAAAATGCACACATGCCATACTTAAAATGATTCTCTTAGCTTTTTGGCGCGGAGCACATTTTGAGTTATAATATCTTAGTTGGACTTAACGCAATCTGACAGAGCCATCTGTAGCACTCAATTGAAGTATTTTAGGTGCAAATAAAAATCCCCAGGGTGCGCTGAGATTTTCAGAAATCTTCATGTGGCTTCCCTCCAGGAGGTTAATGGCGGAAAAAGCACTCGTGGCATGTGTCCTGCAAGTTTTCATAGCATATTATTTTTAACTTAGAGCGGTGACATAAATTAATGTGACCAAAAAAAAAAAAAAAAAGCCAAACTTTGTAATAAATTTTCCAAACTAAATAACCTATTGGATATAAAGTTTCACGGTGATAAACCATAGTCAATTTAGAAATCATCTAATTTAATCCTGTTGCACATTGTGAGTATCATCAGTATGATGATTTAAAGATAACACAGGGCCGGTGATCAAGTAAAACCAGGGTGATAATGTTTTATATCTAATGAGATTTTATTGTAACATTAGCCACTTACGTATGAATTATATACGGCCTCAATACACCTATATACATCTACCACCTCACTTCTAAAGTATACGTACTGTATGTGTGTGTGTTCATGTACAATATTTCTCCACTTTGTCAAATTGCTTGAGTATAAAAAGAGATTTCTAATAAAAATATGCAAATCATTGAAAATGCACTGGTTAAGGCTTATTATAATAATAACAATAAAATAGAACTTAGGAACTTGAAATGAAATAATAAAAAAAAAAAACATCCATCGTTTTTATTCTGGTTTAGACTATTAAAGGATTTTGCAGAGTGGGAGCATAATAACCAGCTCTGCTTTTCAAACAGTAATAAAGAGCAATTTATTTTCTCATGGTGTAAGAAGTATGAGTTTTCCCTGAGCACAACAACAGCAGCAGCAGCAGAGGAGCCTTGTGGTAAGAAAAGGCGGCTTCATGTAAGCCATAAAGACCCACGTTCGATCCCCATAACCCTCGGCATCCTCCCTGCAGAAGTGTCCTTTTAATCATGACTCTAAATCTGTGCCGGGTCTGCGAGCCGCTGACCCGGCCGCCTGACCTTCTGGTGGGGGAAGCAGGCGGCGACGCAGCAGCTATGGGATCGATAGAGAATTAGAAGATTCACAAGCCATATTGCTGCTGCTCGCCGGCCGCAGAGGACGGATGCCGGTTGGCAGTAATCCCGCTCAGCGTCGAATAATGTCGCAAAACGATGATCTGCACCAACACAATCGCACTTATTCCCCTTGGAGACGCTGTGTAAAGTAAACAATGGTTTCTATAGTTCAAACTTAAATATTTTATGTCCTTACAGCGAGCAACATTGCAGCAAAGACCCTGGACTTTGTTCTTACAATAAATATTACTAATGGACTTCCTCGCATTAGTTTGTTCAGCTCTTTTTGGCAAGCTACTTGAAAAAGTGAATTAGTTGCTCATTAAGTATTAATGTGAAGTAACTGCTTATTACTCAGCTACAAAAGTGATGTGTTGTGTTACTTTTATTACAGTCCGGCTCTGTGTATAAAGATGTACAGCACAGTAGCTTCCGAAAAGTGAAGTCTTGATCATCCCCTGGTGCCATAAACCCAGCCTCTTCCACATTATTATTTCCAAATACTTGTTTTTTTTGTCATACTTCTATACTCCCTGTCAAACTGGTGATCATTTGAGCTCTGAAAAGGTTTCCTGTTTTCTGTTTTTATTTTGTAATCAGCTGTTCTTGTTGGGTTTAAGTTGTACTTCCTGTGTTTTCACCTCTTTGATTGTTTGATTGGTTTCTCCCTGTGTGCTCCGCCCTCCTCGGATTCACCTGTGTCTCGTTAAGCCCTCTGCCCATGTGTATACAGTCTTGCCTTTCTCCACTGTTCTCTGTCAGGTCGTCTGTGATGTTACCCCCGTTTGTCCTTACCGTACATTTCCTCGTGTCCCAGAGTTCTCGTCTTGATCACGATCTTCACCTGTTTTTGGAGTTGCGTTTACGGATACCCAGTGATGTAAGTTCTTGATTTGGAGTTTTTATTAACGTCATTTTGCTCCCTGGTTCTGCCTCCCTATGTGTTCTGCATTTGGGTCCCACTTCACCAGACACCTGACAGTGGGTTGCAGCCTTGTGACTTACCGTTGTGTTTTTGAAGTCACGAAATTAGTTGTTCTGCAGGAACTGTAAAAAGGAATGAGCCTTAGGGCTTAGGCTAAGTTAGTGCTGATGTCTAATACACTGACCAGCCACAACATTAAAACCACTGACAGGGGAAGTCAATAACATTGACCATCATTGTGACAATTCAGTGTTCTGCTGGGAAACTTTTGGACCTGGCATTCGTGTAGATGTTACTTAGACATGTAGCACCCACCTAGACCAGACTAGGCACCCCCACGCCATAGCAATGACACTCCTTGATGGCATTGGATGCAGCCTGACACAGGCAAACACACAAAAACGGTTTAGGAACAACTCAAAAAAACATGAAGAACAGTACAAGGTGTTGACCTGGCCTCCAAATTCACTAGATCCTAAACTGATCAAGTATCTGTGGGATGATCCACAGAGGCCCCTCCCCTCAACCCATAGGACCCAAAGGCCCCCACTGACAACATTCTGTTGCCAGACACCACAGGACACCCTCAGAAGGCCCATGTCCATTCTCTGATGAGTCCCAACTGTTCTGGAGGCACAAGGGAGACCTGCACAATATTAGGAAGGTGGTCATAATGTTATGCCTGATCGGTGTAGTCACTGCATGGGAAAAGCCAACAGCAGGAGGTTGAACCTTGGTATCCACCCTTAGTCTCTGCCCCCACCCACTGCGATTTAATAATCACATCACCCGTGCAAGATGTCAGTCCACGTTCCAGCAGTGTTTTGGCTTCACTTTTGTCGTCCATCTTTGTATCCAGCCTGTGATCTAATATATATTGAAATATGATCAGTGGCCAGACAGAATTTAATTTGTATGTGACACTGGATGAAAAGTTACCAGCCTGTTCCAAATTTCATGGCAATAGTTGTTGAAACATTTCACCGAACAACAAAAAAAGCTGGAACTTTGAAAGCCACTGGAAATCCATCAAAAAGAGTAATGAGTCAACCACCACGCAGTCCCACGCTGCTGTCCCACCGCCGGTACTATGGCTAAACTATTGCAGCAGAATAGCTCCTATATAGTACAACCGCGTTTGGTCCGGATGTTGCACATCATTTTATTCCAGCATTCGAGGAGGTTTACACCATCTCTGCCTGGCGTCGTGCGGCAAACCCATGCTGAGCACCACTCACATTAAAATTCAGATTGATCAGCTCTCTCCCATAATTCATTTCTGCTCTGGTGGGAGCATTGTCACCAAGCACAAGTGGCCATCTAGCCGTTTGATGAGCATGATAATTATTTTAGCCATATGCCAAGGCTTTCCAGAGCGCCTGATCTGAACCCAACATTAGGCAGAGATGGACTTTAGCCAACGACACTGTTTGCCACTGACAAACCATCTTTATTGACATCGTCTTTATTCATTATTTACTCCTTTATCTCTTGTTGTTTGCACATTTTTGTTTTATTTTATCAGTCTTTCTCATCTTGGCCATTCCTTCAACCCCCACCAACCCCACCCCTCTCGCAGTTCCCTCTCTCGCCCCACAGCCCCCACCCCCCATCCCGTTCACTTGATTATGTCGAGCCAGAGTCGGGGAAAGTGTCACTATGGAAACAGGGGCAGAGGCAGTGTATGGGAGAGAGATAGAGAGAGAGAGAGAGAGAGAGAGAGAGACGGGGGGAGAGGGGAAAAATAGACGAAGAGAGAAACAGACCAAGAACTGGCCGGTGCTCAGGAATCCAGGAGTGGTCATCTAACGTAGATCTTATTATTAAAACAAAAAGAAAAAAAAAAGAGGCAGGTGACAAATTAGTGTTAATCGTGAATGAGTGGAAACTGGAATCACACAGCTGGACGGTTTATTTCTGACCCAAAGCATCTTGCTGTGCCATAACTGCCTCTCTATTTTATTTCAGTGTTTGTCTATTCTCTCTTTTCACCTGAAAATCATTTATTATCTCGTCTTAATTTCATTAAATCCACCGTATCCACACACACAACTGAGCAACGCTGAATCACCACGTCGAGCTGAAGTGATTAATCGAACGATGGGGCTTGAATATGCAGTTAATGTGATCCCTTTTCAAGGAAATATTCCAAACATTTGTCTGTTAATTAACAAATCTGTCTATTCTTTGTCTTATATAATGGTAAACTCATTGTCTTTAGATTTTAATCGGTTCATGGGATTTCAAAATAAAGGTTTAAGTACCGTAAGTGACAATGAGGAGCTTGTTTTGTCCATTCAGATTTAAATAATCTGAAATAATGGTTAGCTGAAGCCCAAGCCAGATGTGATATTACATCTGCTGCCCTCCACCACACTTTCTATTTTCTGAACCCCGAAAAATCTCACCTTAGCCGATGAGTTTTTGATTCAATTTCAGCAACGTACTTTGTGGAGAAATCGTTAAGTAATGACAAAAAGCCCTGATTGCCTTTGTCACCCCGGGAGTTTGAAGGAGTAGGCTGGTGTAGGAGAAAGGCAAGACAGGAGGGGAGCAGGTTAGGAAAAGGGGGAGGAGTAGAAATAGGAGGGGGGGGGGAAAGGGAGGGGAGCTAGGGAGGTATGATAGTGAGAGGGGCTGAGAGAGTAGCAGAGCGAGAGAGGACAGAGGCAGGGAGGAGGCGGCGGCGAAGGAGCAGCTCTCCTCCCGAGTCTCCATCCCGGAGAAGACGGAGAGGGAGAAGACGGCCGTCCCGCCTCGCCGCCGGGTCGCGGCTCCTGCGGCTCCTGAAGTTAAAACCAAGATCTCCTTTGTGCGGTACGTTTACCTCTCACCGTCTCTCCTCCTTTCACATCTCCTCATCCTTGTTGCGACTGTGAACCGGCAGCAGTTAGACGCTGGGGGGTGTAAAGTCGTGTGTGTGTTTGTGCAAAGATCCTGCCAAGTACAAGGCTTTTTCCAGCAGCATGTTGCTTTCTCTCTCTTTCTCTCCTTCTTTTTCTCTTTTTTCTGTGTGTGGAAATGATAAGTGTGTGTTACTACACGGAGCAAAATGGGGTCTGATTTAACAAAATGTCAGGGGCGATTTCTGCTGAGATGTAGTTTCTTTTGACATTTGAAGAATGATCCGATTTCCTGCAATCACAGTCTCCCTCGGCAGAGTGTGACCTGATGTTAGGGAAGACGGCGACAAGAGTTGGTCAGTTCAGAAACTTAAAGCTGGGGGGGGTTCTGTTCTTTCATCCATCCATCGTTTTACTCACATATAACCACAAAAAAATTAGTTATTAGTTGTTTTAAAGTAGTCACCCTGATCATTTTTGCACACTTTCTTTCAAAAACGTCCTTAAAGAGTTCAAAGAAATGCTGCGTAGTAGTTGCTTCAACCTCGCCGACCAAGGTGAATTTTAAAAAGCAGTGATTCAAAACCACATTTTCATCTAATGAACTGTCTTCGCAGTTAACAGACCGCTCCCGTGACCTAAGCCTTTTAGTATCTGTCAGCCACTCTCTTCATTAGAGCCATTAAGGGCGGTTTAATGTTATCAGACACATTGGCGGTATTGATCTGCTAACCTGTTCCCCGGGGGCGAGCGATAGCCAAGACAAGCTCCGAGTCTTCATTTCTTTTTTGTTTTAACTGCTGCTCTTCTTTATGCAGCAGATTTTTTTTTTTTTTGTTTTGTTTTAGCAGAGAGGTGAGAGTTATTGAGTGCAATAGCGCAGGGATTGTCTTTGTGCAGATGTCATGATGTCATACTAACTGGACCCTCTCCTTCCTGGCTGCACAGAGGAAAATGTTTCAAAATTATAGAGAGGAAGTAACTTATCCTGTAATAACAAAGGTGCGGTAATTTTAGACTGGGTGTGATGATTTTAGCCTTTTCTAAAAAAAAAAAAAAGAAAAAAAGAAAAGAGCGTGATACGCGTTTTTGACAATGATGTAGCACGACTTCATATACTGTAGTATGATGTCATGTTGGCTGATTCAACTCATCTCAAACATAGAGGGTGGATTATCCTTTTTTTTTTAATATTCCTGTTTTAGCAGCTAATTCTGTAATTATCATAATTTCCGCAGCCTCGCGGTGGCAAACAAAAAAGAAAGCTTTTTACTGCTTTGTTCCAGCCTGCTGTATAATTTAGTGGCTTAGTATTCGGATCCTGTTAGAGAAAGCAGCTCATTATTAATTTTCAGTCAGCATCGTAATGTTCCCCGTGTAATCTCAGCTCAAACACTGTTTATTTACTTATATGAAAAATTGAGGCTCGGGTGTGTTTTGCGTAAAACCTGTTGATAAAGTGCGAGATCCCCCGTTACATGAATACAGTTTATTATTACTTTCTCCGTTAATCGTTTAATCGTTGAGTCAGAGAACGGTAGGAAATGTTTCCAAATCTTTCCATGCACCAACAAATGAAAACCTGAACACGTTTAGTTTATAACTGAGCTGATTAATTTTCCCTTGCTCCACTAATCGATTGATCTGCTAACCGTCGGCTGCACAGAAACAGATACGAGAGAGCTCGGGGCTCGCGCGCTGTTGAGGCCAGTCCTACAGTAGATGCATGTATTCATGTGCCTGTGGGCAGCATCTGCGTATGTGCGGATGGCAAAGAAAGTATATGGAGATCAATGCAAGCAGCTGTTCTCTCTGCACTTCAAACGCCGCTCTGTTGTTGGCGCGGCAACGCTCCGACAGGCCTCGCGCAAGGGGATCAAAGGCTAATGAGACAGCCATCGCACAAACGCACCCGGCAGACCCATGAATATTGATACGGCTCAGGAGAGAGAGAGAGAGAGGGAGATGGAGGCTGGGTGTCTTCACTCGCTCCACAGCAGCCTGATAAATTAAGGAAGGGGGAGGTGGGGTTGCAGCTGTACGTCAAGAGGACTTTGGGGTTTGGAAGATGTCGGGATATGTGGTCAACTGGCGATGGCAGGTCTAAATTAGAGTGGTTAAAGGTGTTTTAAATGTCAAATTGGCTCCGTTTGTATTTGACACTGAGGCTGTGAGCACTAAGCTGCCACTGTTACAACTTCTACACCGCAAAGTCCAAAAAACTCAAAATGGTGATCTTTTATGAGGCCTTGATGAAGGGTTTTAATCGACGGATGTGAAGCTGTTAATCAACATGTGGATCCCTCACCCCCTCCCCAATCGAAGTCCAAGAAATCTTATCCACTAACATTTAAGATTATACAGAAATCTTTAGTCTTTGAAACTCAGTACCTTGGTCACCCACTGCAGTAGTGGGTGACCAAGGTGTCCTGAGTCTATAACCACCAGGGTGAGGAGGACAGGACAACTTTTTTGCTGTAACACATACCCCTGTGTTGTGCGGCGTATGATCGCCTGAAGGTGACATGTTCCCCACAAAATAATGTGTTGTTCCTTACTGCAGGGTGCTTGTTTTGTCGAGCAGCACAGTTAACCTCCTGAATGTCATGCCTGGCTTTTTTATTTAATTTTTTTTTCCAGTGATCGACGGCTACATGACATGAAGTTAAAATTAGCTCCTGCTCTCGCATTATCTTTCTAAACTTGGACAAGAATCTTCCCCCTCTGGCTAAGTTTGTAAAAATATATCTAAATCAAGCCAAAGGTGACATTTAGGATTTCACCACCCTCCGGAACCAAGGTAAAGAACACAATGAAATGTTTTTTCTGGGTGGTGTGTCATTTCAGCCCATTCCAGCTGTCAGCAGGCAGGCAAATAGACACTGGAAGGAGGACAAGTCGAGAGGCAGGCTGGCAGGCAGGGAGAGGGAGACTGATGTTGCAGGAAGGCCGTCTACAGTATGTGGGCGACTGTGCTTCCATCTTGACTCGGGGTCGTAAATCAAGCCTCCCCTCCGGGGCCTATCTTCCATTCTCAGACCTTCACAACAGCTTGTTCTCCAGCCTGTGACGAGCAGGGCTGTTGTCACAGCAGCTATCGATCGTGTGGGATGAGTTTGTCGGTGCGGGGGATTTCACCCATCTGAGCGTGGTCACTGAAGTGTCCCGTCTTGCCTCCGTGTCTGTCTGTGGGCTTCGTGTTCTGTCGAATGCCAAGTCACTGCGAGCTGCCGTCAGTGGCACCTCACATAGTTTCAGTCCAAGGAAAAAAAAAAAAAGGTCACTGAGATTCAGAGAAAGCAATTCACAAACTAAACAAAGAAGGGTTGTAGTCTGTTTGGATAATGAATCAAACATTCAATATACCAGATACTTTATATTTACTGATTATGTCTGGTAAAACCAGGATTCATTTTGTTTACCTTTCATCCAGTGCAGGCTGGGACTACTTCCAGACTCCAATGGCCCTAAACCGATGTAAACTGGCGTAGCAATGTTGAAACATAAGTTGGTCATTTTGGAAAATTAGGAGATGAGAGGTAGCCAGTCAGCATATAGTCTGGAAAGAGGGAAACCGCTAACCTGCGTCCTTTCTTCAGCACTTCTTATGCTCACAGTTGAACACTTTATATCTTGTTTGTGAATCTGAAGAAGAAGAAGAAGAAGAAAGGGAGGGGTAAAACTCATCAAGCTGTGGTATTACAGGGAGTTACTTGACTGGCTAAGAGCAATGGTCGATGGTAAAAGTTTAATAAGGTGTAGCTGAGCCATATCCAACTACACCATCTAAATACCCGCATACCATTTAATGCAAAGCACTAAAAACAGTGTGAGTGAAAACAAGCAAGATTGCAGTTTACATTTAACCCTTTATAGAGCACTCATTGAAATACTTGGAAATTTATTATAGGGCATACAAAGACTCTTTTTCATGCAGTAAGTCAAGGTCAATGAAGTTACCATATATAGTTTCTTGCCCTTAAGTGGTAAACAAATGTACACATGTATTTAGAATATAAGTGCTGGTTCAGGCACTGCTCAACATACACTTTATCACATTAGACAACATTTGGCCACTTCTTCATGGTATCTAATAAAGCAGTCACGCTCAGCATTCATGCAGACCATATTTGACCTGGAGAATGTTGCCTTGATCTTTGCTGATTGGCTGGGTAAAAACTACATGGTTCTCAACCTCACCTTAAACCACACCTTAAAATGTGCGCTGAAGTTACCAAATATAGTTCCTTGCCCCACAAAGGGTAAAACAAAATCCTGTTAAAAGTAGATGGTTTAGACGTTATCTAACACATATCTCTCGATGATGTATATTATAAAATGTTTGCTGGAGGAAATGTCCCAAACTGTGTAAAGAATATCCAATCAAACTTCTAGCAAGTAGAATGGCATGTGCTTTGATAATTATCTTTACTTTTTTCAGATTAACGTTTGGTCAGCTCCAGGTGCCTGAGCAGACTCATACACGAAAGAAAGTCACAGGGAGAGGGAGGGGCACAAAAATCCAAGAAAGATTTTCATTGGATCTTATATTGGCACACGCCCCCTAGTGCAGGATGAGTCATTAACAGTTTTAAATTGCTTGTCAGGAGATGAAACTTTAAAATACTGATAAAAATACTTACAAAATGAAACGATTTGACATATAGTTCAAGACATTAAACAACTTAAGGGCATAAATATTACATAAAAAAACATGAATTTGATTTCAAAGAAGGAAATAGTTCCTCTATATTGGATGTTAACCTCAATACCTGCAAAGTTGCACAGAAAAAAACATCAACTTTCCAACTAAATTAAACAACATAATTTATTAAAATTGAATATTTCTAACCTGTAATTATTAAAAACAAAATTACTACCAACAAAGTGAAAACATTCTCAAAAAAAATAAAAGAGCACACCTACACTATGTTTGAGAAAGCATACTCATTACCGAGTGAAAATTATTCACTAAGAAAGCTATTTGTAGTTAAATTCCTCCGTGGATTCAATTTTTACTGCTACAGTGCGTATGCTAATTCACCTCGGATGATGTTCACATACCAGTGGATGTTACACAGCATGCTAAAACAGAGTGAATGAAGCAGTTCTCATTATTTGCAGATTCTTTGATCCGTTTGACCTATAAATCAAATAAACAAACCCGGGTTTACCTGCAGTGGTACAACCCAGAGTGACTCTTTCTTTTGGGATTGCTGAATTATGGAAGCTCCATCTAGAAAAACATGGGTTCATACATGACTAGACTGACAATGTGTTTTAATGAGCGAAAAAACGTAACTTTAAATCAAATCAAGCGCATCTTTAATTGCAGGATAGTGGCTCTGAGAATTTTTTTAAGCAATAGATTTTCAATCGTCTTCTCGCCAAAGTCAAACTACTTTAAAACCAAGTAGTTAAATTATTCACCATTGCTCATTCTCCTCTTTAAAAGCCAATTAGGCGAACGTTTCATGGAAATCAGGGACAGTATTTTGATCTCCTGATGTCATTTTGAATTCAAGCAGGAATAAATTACCCAAATTTGACAGTTCCAAAATTAAAGACCCCATCCCTCTGCCTCTCCTGTCAGGTGAATACTTAACAAGATAAAATCCACAATTATGTGATTTTATTTTTTTTATTTTTCCACCCCTTCGGGTTATTTGCCACATGCATCCACCAGTCGTCTCCTCATTTAGCAGTTAAAGCGACCCACATTTTAAATTCTTGTCTGATTTATGGCGCAGGGAGTTGCCGTTTAATTATGAAAGCTCATTTCAAAGCAAGCTTTAAATGTCCAACAAAATATAATATTTGACATAGCAGCCGGGACTTCTTTCATCACAGAGAGGTAATGGAGAAAAAAAAAAAAAAAGAATAATTTCTGAGACAAAATGAATTTCATCCCACTGCTCTCAGAAGTGGCACGTATATGAAAATGCACTGAAATTGATAATAGCGGCAATATTGCGCCACCATGTCACCAGTGCCTCAGCAGTCTTTGTCCTCCGGCAGTTTCAAAGCATTTCTTCATCTTGTTTCCTCACCCTGAAAGCCTAGTTTGTGAAACTCTACCGGCGCGGCACACAAGAGCACACCCACTCAACCTCCCAGCCTGCTGAGAGCACTTGAAAGCAATTTTCTTTTAATCAAGTTCACTATAAAAGCCCCTCTGATGCCAACCTCAGCAACACTACCGTTTTGTTTTTTTTGTTGTTTTTTTTTCAGCTCCATCTCTCTACATTATATTGATTTCTTTATGACCGCTATGAAATACTGTTTACTGACAGACGGAGAATCCGCTGAGCTTATTGCCCTTTCAGGACAGATATGAATATTCCTGCACTCTTAAACGGAGGGCTCATTCATCAAACATTTACACATGGCAGCAGGTGATAATTATTTTAAGCGTCAAGCAATCCAGTCCCGTCTCTTGAGTTTTCAAATCTTGGCCCTGTTGCTTGCAAAGTGGCTCATCGATTGCCAAAATAGCTGCCATTTTCTTTTCTTTTGCTAATAGAGCAAAAGAATCATTGCAGCTGTACTCATTATTATTGCTGCAGGTGGCCGTGGTGGCAAAACTCAAAGATGAGACAGGGCAACTGCCTTAACTGGATTTCAACATAGCAATCGAATAAATCTCAGCGTAATAGGCCTGAAACTGGCAATTAAATGAAATTATCTGACAACTCAGACGCTTTAAATGTGACAAACTAGCTAGTAACCACTGTATATCTGTCAGCTAAGTCCAATGGAGCATAAAGTACAATATTTCCCTCTGAACTATAAAGCAAAAGTATTCCAAAATATAATTAACTACATGCCACAGATGAAAGTTTTGCAACCTTTTATAGGTTCAGTATGAGCTCATATCGTGCAGTTTCAGTGCTTCCATCCCCCCTCCTGATGTCCTCAGGTAAAGTAGTTTCTGCTGTATCACATTAGCGAAGAACATATTTTATAACCACTTAATAGTCCCTGACCTTGAGAGTGAAGTGCACATGAATGTGGCCCCGAGCTGCATTGTTAATTCAGGCGAGTGTTTAAACAAGAGCAACTTGTTTGGCACACTGTTGATTGCAGATGTGCGGTGCGGCGTCTGCTGTGGTGAGGCGTCAAACGACAAAGTGACAAAACGGCAAACGAGAAAACATGTTCATCACGACTAGTTCATGCACCTTGTGGAACCATGGGGTGAGGAAGTTCTTGATGTTTCATGAGAACTGTTAGAAAATGTGGTAAAGGTGGCCTGTTAAAGTATTATTTGAAATGGACAAAAGGTGGCCCACGACTGGGTTAGCTAATTAAAGCTGTTTGGGCATTTTTTTCACCACTAGGGGGCAGCAGAAACAACAACGAATTATTACCTACAATGATATGGAGTGGATATTATAAGTTTCTTTGCTTTCATGATCAGTGTATTACCTATAGTAGATGAGGTCAGCACGCCCCGAGTTTGCAGAAGCAGAAAGGAGTACTTGGACGAAAGCCAAGCAACAAATTGATGTGGACGGGGTCAACAGCAAAACTAATTTTAGCCACCTTTGAACAAAGCCCACTTAATAAATCTATACCAGTTTAAGCATTATATCACAGCTTTAACATGTTAACACTACAAGGTCACGAAAGCGGTCATAATAAACATAAGGCAGATAGCACTCTTTTAGCTCCATTTTTGGTCTCCTCCAATGTCTTGAGGAACAGATTTAGCAATTATATGCTAAATATGCTACAATACTAACTGTTTATTTTTGCAGACCCTATTACAAGACAATGTAAAATGGTTCTATAGAGACATTTCACTGCTACAAATGAAAAACACCCCTCATTTGATATTGTAAAACCTTTCATTGTATTAACTCTAAGTCAGGCTGCGTCTCTTTAAGGTGTTTCGCAGTTTTGTGTTTTATGTGTGCTTGGTTGTTCTTTGTCAGACTATCAGGTCACGCTATGTGTGCTTTTGTTTGGATGGTTCAAAGTTAATGTAATTACCTAATAAGCTGGGGATGCCTCTACATTTGTACTAGTTGTACATGGACAAGATCTCAATCTTCAGACTAAAAACTAATTTAGTTTGATGAGAATGAGATGGATGTCTCTACTGAGTTTTCCTTCATTTTCTTTATTATTATTATTAGTATTTTTTTTTTACAATTTTCAGGTCAAAAGAACATGATGTACCAACCCTCTGAGCTGTGACTGAACCTGAAAAGACTGACTGTCCTGAACACTCAGGTGAGTCTCACTGTTCTTGCTGTCTCCTCTCAAAGATTAATAACAAAGATCCTTGAAAAGATGGATGGTAGACCAAACTTAAGATGAGACAATATTAAGGGTGAGCAGTGCAGGATGTGTCAAAATGACAAGTCAACTCGCTGTATTTATAGTGTTGTATAATAATAGCTGAATAAAAATTAATATTAATGGTACATTTAGCATTAAATGACTTGTTTATGGAGTCTACACCAAAAGCATTTCCATCGAGTGAAGAAGGTTGATATTCCAAGGCTGTAATCCTCCTCCAGGACATTTCCTTCTATGAATTTTAAAGTTGTACACATGCAATCATCAGAGAAGCTGCACATTTCACTTATGTGTTTCACTCCCCTGATGCTGCATTCACTCCCAAGAGGAAAACCCATGTGCCCATACAGAACTGAAGCCATTTAGTCAGACTACTACACTGAGACACGCAGAGTGTAGGAAATAACAATATGTAGCTATTACAAACACAGCACACTGTTTAATATAATTGCATACGGGGTCATTCAAACATTACAGTGACTTTTAAATTGAAAAAATTACAGGAAAAATACAAGAAATGAGAAAATGGTTAAAACTGCTGCAGTGCCAAGTAATGTATAATCTACTAATCAGAGGGGGAACCGTGTAAGCAGAAGTTTTTTCACATAGTGTGAAAATTACCTCCTACCCAAGCTGCCTTCCTAATGTGTTTTAATAAAATTTCAAAAAGAACCACTTTAAACTTTTAAAAACCTCTTGAACAAGTAAAATGAGAAACGAATAATACCCCCCGGAAATATCTTTACGTTGGTTTTGAAAGGGCATTTTCCGGGCAGCCGAGCTTCGTTGAAAATGTGAATCTGAGCAAGAACAGAATAAAAGCTTGGACGTTAATAGCCACATTTCCTTTGACGTCTCCCATTTTCAGCCCTTATCTTCTATTTCTATTTTCTATTTGCCGCAGCCCAGTTTATTTTTCAGGGAAACTAAAAGCTGCATCGCTGCGAAAGCCCAAGGTGATTATTTTCGGTATCTGTTTGTAGTGAACAATAATGAAGATGATATCCTGAGCTTAAGCTGTGCAAAAATAATGCAGAGTTCACCTACCAGTCTGTTTTAATGAGATGACTCCACATGTTGCTGTTTGGTTTGCAGAAACCTGCATACTGGTTGCATAAATGTGCATTCAGGCAGCTTATAGAATATGTGCGGTTAAAGAGGCACAGCATAGGGAATTGGTGAACGTCCAGCTGTGCACTGGAAACATTCTTCCTGAGGTAGTTACACAGGAAAGGAGGATGTGAGTCGAGTGAGATATCTGCGTTACAGAACACGGGCTAAAAGCCTGTGTTTTGTCACAGTTTTAATGATGGCACCCTCGCTAAGCCGAAGTCGCATCGTATCGGCGCTGACCCTCGTGGGCTGAGCTCTGGTGACACCTTCCAATCCGTGTTAATGAGATGACTCCACTCTGTCTACGGGTCACGGTGATATTTACAGAAACTGTTGTAGCCGCAGAGATCTACGCCTCCCCGCGGCGCACCCTCGCCTCATTTGCATAGCTTTCAGACTTCCCTTTCTCGCTCTGCCCGTTTTCATCGCTCTCGCTGTGCTCCTCCATGATCGACAGGCTCCTTCACACTTCTCTTCAGTTTGTGTCGCACATGTTAATTAAAGCCTCTAATTAGCTTTCTCCACTAAAAGGCCGCATTAAATCAGAGTTGGAATGGCAAATGATTCCTGGCATTAGCATAATTGTGTTTTTGAAGTGTAAAGATTCGGGCATTAGGGATGCTAGCACGCGTTTTTGTTTCAGTGATTTGTTGTGTTTGCGGCTCGGGGCCCAAGAGGCCGCCAGAGGTTGACTGGGTAGGTTGTGGGGCCTCGGGACCCTAAAGGGGCCAAACACTAATGAGCCCCGCTACTCTCCGATGGAAGAGATACAGGAAAAACAAACCTGCGATGCAGTCTTGGGAGTCTGTCAGAGCGGAATAGGACACTTCTGGTATGTGTGTGTGTGTGTTTGAAAGTATAACGCATAGAAAGAGAAGACAAAAATATTATAATTCTAGTGATTAACTTTGTCAACCTCACTGAGTTTGTTAACTAAGTTAAACAGTCGCATCATCCATTCTAATACACTCCAGCACATGTAACAGGAAGTGAACGCATCGCTATTTAAATGGCCTGAAGGTCAGCTCTGATTCAGTTCAGTAGTGCCATCTGTACCATTCAGTACTAAACTAGCCGATACAAAGACTGCACATAAGGTATTATTTATAAGTGAGTCATCAGATTCTGATTGTTCCTTTAGCTTTTAGCTTTCTTCTCTTAGCTTTCAGGGTTGTTCAGAGTGCTCTGAATCACAGTGGAGCTGACAAAAGCACTTTTAGCCACCAGTGGTTTTGCTTTGTGTACCGAACAACACTTTAACAGGTTGAAGCGAAGAACAAAGTCAGGCTTTAGGCGCTTTCAGACTGCGGGAACTTTTTATTACCTCTTCCCGTTTTTTGGGAGTTTTCATTAACATGGAAGCCAGCTCAAATGTTCCCCACCCATGCGGCATTTGGTCTGGACTCACTCCGTTGGAAGTTGACTATGCCCTTGCACAGACAATCAAATAGTTTGAGTTGGCTTTGTGGGTTGATGGACAGAAGAGTAACATTGATATAATCGTACAGTACATATCATCTGAGCGCCGTGGAGTTGAATTTGTAGACAACAAAACGGCTGCGGTTGGTTTTAGGACTCCATTTCTGTGCAGAGCTTTTTGAAAAACCAATTACATGTTACCATGACTCATATTCTGATAGGAATTGATTCAACATGCTGAGAATGTATTGCAGTCCTCAGAACTCAGATTTCATGGTCTTTTTTTTTCACCTCCTACTTCAGGGTAGCTAGTTTACTTGCACAACACAAACCTTGAGCGGCATACGCGTACGGTGACGGGTCCAAAACTAAGTGTATCTAAAGCAGCTCCAGATTTAATAAAATAAAATCTCATGATATCTTTCATTTATTCAGCGTTTCATCGTCTCACCCGCTGACATGTACCGTATACTGATCCTTACATCTCTGCAGGGATCTCGCAAGTATTAACTTTCTTATGAGACAGTAATAGAAATACTGCAGCTGCTGAGATATACTCGGTCTGTTTCTAGGCGTGTCATTTTTAGGCGTCTTGGGAAGGGGATTGAAAACCAAGGCCTAGGGTTTATAGGGTTAACGTTAGTCTAAAAATGCAGGAAAACGTGGAGAAATGGACCAACAGCGAAGTCTATGCTTTATTAAGCCAATGTGCAATATTATCATATGTCACATAACCAAGTGAGATTGCTATACCAACCGCCAGCCGGATATTACATCACTTCAGGGCTCCTAATGACAGTGGACATGCAAAAAGGATTGGGGAGTTACCTTCAGACGGTCTGGTCCCACAGCCGTCTGGTCAGAAAGCACCTTATCTGTTTGGGGTGTCAAAAAGAAAGCCTGCATGTGTCCATAATCTGTACGGAGACAGCCCGGTGCAGGCAGAGTGATGACTTCAGAATCCACTTCCTTATTAAGTTGGTGAATACACAGACTTTTGCGCCCCAGGTCATGTCCTCTATTACAGTGTGAAATTTGGGGACATACTAGTGATTAGTGCTGTGCACATCCCCAGCTATCAAACATGAGTGAAGCTGTCACCAGCCCATGAATCGCGCCTTGGGGTAGACATGATGTACTTTTCGGGAGCTTCCTCTGGGCGAACTTGCTCACGTCTACTGTGGTGAAATTATTCAGGGTGAACTTGTCTACCCAAAGGCATGGTGGTGGAACAGTGACAGTTTGGGGGTTGTGTGATAGCTGAGAGTGTTGTCATATGAGTTATTATTGAACCAGCCAGATATACCACAATGCTGCAGATTCTCGTTCCAGCCTCGAATGTGCTCCGGGCATGAAAACCCATTAAGATGCATTGCAGGAAGCAGCGGAAGAGTTGAAGGAATGATGTAAGGAGGAGAAGGATGTGGACAGAATTAATACAGCTTCCACGCGAGTCTGGCTTTAATTTCATTAACTCGAATTAAATGATTTTTGTGTCAGCAGTCAAATAATTTCTCCCTCTAATTTATTTAAGACCACACACTGCCAGGTTTCTGAGGTGACGGATTAAACTACAAAAATGCCCTGTGCAGCAAGATGTGTTTTAGGAAAAGATGTCCACAGAAAACACATAAAGCAAGAGAAAGGGAGGAGGAGGAGGCGGTGGAAGAGGGAGAGAAACAGACAACATACAAAGCTAGAGAAATGCGGAGAGGAGTGCAAGCAGCGCCTGACTCTGTTTGGAAGTCTAACATTCATTACAGTATGTCTATGTTTCACTGGTGCTGGTAGTCAGAGCTCAGTGGGAGATCGCAGCCAGCCAGCAGAGAAACCAAGGGTACCGCCAGAGGCTTGATTTACACAACAAAAAGACATTTCACCCCTTGTGACCTGGACGGCACTTTTTTCGTTGTTTCTCAAAGTTTTGCCAAGTTTGCGTAGCGGCGGCTGCCAAAAGGAAATATTCCCATCGCATGAGCTGTGAAAGTTGGCCGCTGTGCTCCCCCCTCCACATCCGTCCGAGCCCGTTGCATCTGCGCCGAGCTGCAGATCCAACTTATGTCAACAGGTATAAAGTTTAAATTTACTGAAGCTGCTGTGAGACTCGAGAGTGCTGCCATCACAGAAAAAGCAGAAAAGATGTTAGCTGGCACCGTGCGCAGCAGAAAATCCCTGCGAGTTCAGCTGAATGATTGCCTTTAAAAAAAAAAAAAAACGGTATAACACTTTGTTGTGAAAGACAGAACAGCGGCGTGCAGCTGCCAAAGCGAAAGCCATGTAATTACATTATTTCTGGTTAGAATGCGCTCTCGTCTCTTATTCCATCTCTCCACTTTAAATTCAAATTAGCTTCCTGCGCCTCAGCCATTATTTAAGTAATATATGCCAAAGTAAGATTTAAAAAAGGACAGCTGGGATTTAAAATAGCATATAGCAGTTTATTTTGCTTTGCAGCCCACTGACAGAATTGTTCATTTCACTTTTCAGTTTGATATCTTTCGGCCTAGCCTACTAGCTTCCTGATGGAATATTTAGATGGCACAGTGTTTACTATGATCAACATCTGCGCTGTGTTTGCAGGTGTTTGGTCATGAACCAGAAAAACAAAGATGGTGGAACATGAATAATCAAAAGCAATTAAGGTTCATGCTAACTGTCCAATCGTTGTAGATGAAGCTATTTAAAAGATCCGCAAGCTGTTACCTTTGCGGCGATGCTTGAGCTAAAGTCATTGGAAAAGGGGAGTCGGCGATAAGAAACCGTTCACCTGCGACGATTTAATTATTGATGAATGCTCCAAGAATCTCTCTCCGATTCTGCTCCACCTCTCTGACAGATGCTCGGCGGCTGAGTCACGAGTGGTACAAATCCACAGGTCTGTGTTGCGACGTTAGATCGTTAGACTTTAAATGAACCGTGGTGTGCTTACAGGTGTGCGTTTATTAGCCGTTTCACAGCAGCTTCGAGAGTGACTCGGCTAAACGGGACCGAGGGCCGAAGCAATCTGTTCACGCTCTGTGGGGACGAAAAAAAAGTCTAATTTATACCTCCAGGTATCACAAGTTGTAGCCTTAGACCTTGTTTTTTGTGACAGATTGAATCTATTAAACAAGTTCTCTTACTTTGCACCGCTAATTGGAGGAAATGCATTTTGCAGTGGGTTTAAATAACCACGTATTAAACGCTTGCAAAAGAGGAGAAAGCATCAGATATTTTAAGGTGAAGTGAAAGCGTTCACCTTTAAGAGGCAGTGACAGACAAGCTGGATCAAAACAAGCCGGTGGCAAACTGACAGGAGCACGAATAAGCGGATATTTTCATTTAAAAAAAAAAAAAAAAACGGCACCTCATTGAAGTTAGGCGGGGCTCCAAATATCACAATGGAAATATGACAGGTAAACACACACGCACACGGTGACACACACATACACCGTCTGCAGCCCTGATTGAGTGTAAGTGTCTGCGTTGGCGGTCAAGGTCAGCTGATAATGGGAGAGATTGAGGACAGGGTGAGGCGGCGGGGGGGTCGGCAGCAGTCTCAGGTAATGAGATTTACGACCCTGAGCTCTCACTGCACCCCCCTCTGCCCCCCACCCCCCCAGCTAACATGATTTATAGATCTAATAGACGTCAGCGCTCCCGCCTAAGATAGAGGCTTCACATTATCACTGAGGGAAAGTCATCCGTTCAACAGGGCGAGAACGCGGAGACGAGATGCCCCGCCGCTGCCGCCGCCGCCCCCCCGTCTATGCGTCTGTATATGGCATGCTAATCTCTGTGCTGGCCATGAAGACATCAGTGCGTGCATGTGCTGGCAGTAAAGATATTTTGTTCAGATTCTTTGCGACATTTTGCTCCACTGTTGACGAGGTGAATGACTTAGGTGAAATTATCTTCATCCATATTTTACATTAACAATAGATTACATGATAATATGTGACAGGGTCACTTGTAATAATCTATATGCAAATAAATATTACCTAGCTTTAATCCCTTTCGCTTTACATTTTAGCATCTTTCAGCTCTTTGTTTTGGTTTCCTGCTCACCTCTCTCCAAAAACAATTCCAACCCATTCAGAACCAAAGGGCAGACAAACTATGAGTCTTATTTTTCATATTTCTCTTCATCCATTTTCTAGTAGCACTCTGTACTCTATTTACTCACCGGTGTAGTGGGTGAATTTTTGATGGGGTGGTGTCGTTCAAAATCAAACACAGCAAAGTGTGCGCTCACAGGTAATGGTCTTGTATTTATACAACGCTTTTCTACCTGTTGGTACTCTATAGCAACCTTTTACTGCCTGAACAATCAAACTGATGACAGCTCTCGCATACAGGCCTGCCGCATTAACCCATCAGAAGATGGAGTCTATCTGACAACAGTGTGGCGTGAATAACCACTTAGTGCAGACGTCTTGGTGCCGTGTTCACCATTTCAGCAGTCGCAGCTCCTTTGGCCGTGAAACTTGAATATTTGTCAGTTGCAGCTACACCATCCACCATACATACCTTACCTTATGTACTAAAAAGTAACATCTGTGAGTATGAAACGTGACTGAGACACCACTAAATGTAGTAAAAACATGATGCTAACCTTGTGTTTATCAGCTTAAAGGGGAATTGCCTTTTTTTTACAGCCTGGACCTTATTTCTGGCATAAAATAACGGTCGTTTACTCACCCATATAATTTTTGTGTCTTTCGTATTCCTTGGGCAGATATTTAGATCTGTGTATATCCATGTAGTGGGAGTGAATGGGGCACCGAAATGCAGCCTCTAAATAAAGCATTGTCTGCCGTGAAACAATATTTTGTTATCGTACACTAGTGCTATTCCCCGTTGAGTCCAGAGTTAGCTGTTATCATCATCCGTGGTCTGTAGATTGACCTACAGACCACGGATGATGTCGTCTCTGAGCGTCGCGCGCACCTACGATGATTGTTTTGTTTACCTGTAATTTGCTACTGCTAGTTTTTTTGCAACATGGCTGAATATTTTTCTGACTCTGAGGTTGTGGATGAACCATAGCAGTAGCATCTCCCGAGGGAATACGAGTTACACCAAAGTTATATGGGTGAGTAAACGACCATATTTTATGCCAGAAGTAAGGTCCAGGTTGTAAAAAAACAGTAGTTCCCCATTGAGTCATACGTTTCTCTCAGCAGTTGGTGGGGACCAAAACTGAGCTAAAAGCAGAGTAAATGTTAGGTTTAAAATCATTAGCTGACCAGAAACTGAACAAAATTTGCTAATAGGGTTGACTCCGATATGTCAGACTTTGTTATTCCAGGTTGTTCCACTGCCCCCAAGTGGCCAAAGACGGCACAATTTCCTGTGAATTTAACACAAAATCTTCACCTGGAGCCAAATTTAGTGACATAATAAGTCGTATTCCTAGAACAATGATTTTGTTGTCAGAACAGCCCAACTCTGCCACAAGGAAAAAAATAACGCTTATTAAGGAAATCACACGATTTTATATTTAATTCGTCTTCTTAAATGTTGAAATATATTATGTTTAACTTGTATCTCCATATTAGAGTAATCCTTTTTGGTTAATTTAATGCATATTCTATCTAAAACTGTCATATTTAGGGTCTACGCTTCGATCTCAATTATGAAACTTGTGTCAGTAAACACATTCACATGTTCCGTTCGCTAAACACTGAACAAAGACATAACACTGTTTGGTTGCTAGATGTAATAAATGTAAACAATGCTGAAGCAGTAGCAGCCCAATTTAAAATGTCGCAAAAAAAAGCGATTAAACCAATTAAAAGACAAACACGGAAGGCGACGAGCTGCCACACACAAGTAATGGGATTACACTGACACGCCGCCCTCCGCGTTGTTTAACTCGCGCGATAACGCTCTAAACTAAATGACATTCGACTGAAACCCGCACACGAACGACGCTATTGTTCCAGTACGCTGCACAAGCCAGCTGAGGCGCAGCGGCGGTAAGGAGGGAAGCCATTGAACTTACTGCTCATTACCAGTACAACCTCTCCTGGAGCGGCATAACAACAGAGGCGACATTCAGTGTCTGCTCAGCTCTGTTTACTGACTCCTCTGCACAAAAAATACAACAATATGGTGACAGCCAGATTGCCTCCCAATAGATGCAGTGCTAATATTTGCACTAGGCCTGCTGTACGTGTTGAAAAATATGGTAGATTGGATTTGGAGCGCACCCCAACACACACAAGCACACCCTTCGGTTGTTTGTTCTTTATGCAGTCTCCCATCTTGGTGTATTTTGAGAATTAAACCAATAAGCCCCCCTCCTAAGCCCAGCCTAGCAGTTATTGATGTGCTGCCTTTTTATTGTCAGGAGTTTATTCACTGTGTCTGCCTTTGTGCCAAGAAGCAGTTGCTTTAAACAGAGTGACGCCGAGGGGCTAGGAGACACGCAAGCTGCTGTGGAATTTCAGGCAACGAATATATTGCAGAGATCACATTAAGGCTCTGATATCTATTTAGACAAGGGTTCCTTTTAATTTGCGCATTCGTATTTCAGTTTGCCGGACAACCAAAGCCAAAAGATCAAATTTTACACTGAAACGCGCTCCAAAGGAAGCGTTTCAAGATTTAAAAAAAAAAAACAGTCTAAATGGTATTTATTATGTACCACCATGTGTCTAACCCCAGCACACATGGTATTTATTATGTACCACCATGTGTCTAACCCCAGCACACACCTAACATCTTCTCCTCTGCTTTTGCACTGATCATCTGTGAAGCTCGATAAATTCCTCATAAATTCATCACTCCTCGTCTCCTCTTAAATAATGCGTGCAGAGAAATATTTGGAGTTCATTTAAATAAAAAATATATAAAAAAAGAAAGTGACATGCAAAATTAAACAGAGAAATGACTAGCGGTGCGGAAAATGCATTTAAAACCGAGTCTGCTTCCCTTTTCATCGTCTGCTTTTCATTTCGTTTCTTTTAGACCAAATATGAGTCATATTTTCAGAACGGCAAAAAAAAACAAAAAAAAAAACGTCTCTTTACTTGCAGCCTCCAATTTTATCTGAGAACTGACACAGCAGCCTGCTTGCAAACAATGTGGACGTTCTCGGCATACAAGCGTTCGACGATAACGAGTGAATATTGTTGCTGCAGCCCTGTTACCAAATGGAGACACAATGGCGTTAAAATAAATCACAAACAGATGTCGAATATGAGTCAACCACTGACTCATGTTCATTTGGATTTTGAAGCAGACTCTCGGGATGTAACTGCTGGTTTGGTGTGTTGGTGCATATGGTTCCTTTAAAGAAGAGGGCATTGGGTGTTATGCAAGCAGATTGGTGTTTAAGCAGCGTTTTTTGTCACTTGCTTGCAAGCTAGGGGAATTAAACGACACAGGATTTTATGATCAAAAAGATAAATTAGCCATCTCTACTTTCCTGCAGTTTCTACAGTTTACCTCTGCCTCATTGTTGGAGAGGTGTCTGTCCAGTCAGCAGTAAACCTAAATCTCAGACACACATTTTTATTTATCGGTGGCAAAAGCCTGAAATGTTTTTATTTAACACTTTAACACTACTTGCTTTTATATATGCCAACCATAGATAGTATAAAGATTTACGACAGAACTGCTCCTCAAAAGTGAAACCAAAGCAAGTAGAGCTCCCCCTGGTGGCTGGCTGCAGTATATGTCATAAGCTCCGCCTCCTCCATGTTAGTGGATGGGACTGCCTTGGCAACAAAAAAAAAAATACAAATAAACAAGTATAGTGTATAATCCAACATTTCCTTGTAACTGGTGGAGATGGAACAGAGTGTAGTATTAATTAAACGAAAACGCGAGTCCATCGGGCGGTAGTGTGGTTGGGTTGTCGATATCTCGGCTCTCCATGGCTCTGCGTAGATTCTGGCTCAAAACTCGCAAGATGCCACCGCCCGTATCCCTGAGAAAATAGCGTCAGTTTGGCCAATGCAAGGAAGTGGAGACGAATTGTCCATATTTATATACAGTCTATGCTACCAACCTGTCGATAATATTCACTGGAATGCTAAACCAGAGCCAGAAAATAGTCACATTTGCTAAAACTACAGGCTATATTTACGCTTTATACAAATATATTTGTAGCTATTGCCACAGGACGTTTAAAAGAAAACGCAACAGAAAGAGCAAATGTAGCAACAACACTTTCATGAGACGTTGCTGACTCACAGGAAGCTGCTCTCCCCCTGCGCGTCTCAAAAATCCCACTGTATCTCTCCTATATCATTTTGTCTCATCACACCTTGTGTCTCTGTGTGGGCGTTCACCAAAGTTCACGGGGAAGATTGCCGCATTCGTAACAGGTGGAACAATCGGCGTACTCAGGAAGAACAACAACGGGTTTAGTTGAAAAACTTGAAATCAAAAGTAAAAAAAAAAAAAAAAGAATGTCTCTTTTTTAAAACGTTTGCACATGGAAAGGGTTTGGATGCCCTTATTAATTTTGTTTATCGTCGGCCACTCGGCTCTTTCACCTGAGGTAACGTTCTTGGCTCCGAGGATAATAAATAGTGCTGTTCAAGTGCCTCGACAATTTCCAGCTCAATAGAGAAAATGCACTGTTGATTTCTCAGTGGGTTCTCTGCTGCTTTATTAGGACTAAAAGCGCTTTTTTCCCCCCTTCTGTTTACTACCCTGTTGGTGGAAAAAAAAAATCAGTCTCCTGAGCTCCATGCAAACTGAATGTGTTGCTGTTGCAGAGGTAATCAATATCCAGCCCAAATAATAAAACTTTAAAGTGATTCAGAGGGCAGCTTTCAATACTGTTTGGATAACAGAGTGAAATACGGTTGTCTGCCGTTTGCTGATAAACTCTCTCGCACATCGACCGATCTCGAGAGACTGAATCTTTTGTAAACACGATACTGATTTTCTCTATCAGACACGACGACTTTCAGTTTTCATTCATAAATGAAATCAGATTCATACGCACGCACACCGACTAAAACCACAGACGGACGCTTTGAGCACACGCATTCAGACAAGTACAGTAGCAGCACATCAATGTAAAAACACTGCAGCTTTGTCTCAACACAGAGGAGGGCAAGTGTTGCCAGAGAGAGCTTAAAATGGCTGCTGAAAGTCAGAATACTGGAGCTGAACCAAGCCCAGCAGACGGTGGACAGGCTTGCGGTTGGATGGCTGGTTTCGAAGGCAGCAGCTTGTTAGGATGGAAATGGATTAGCGCGAGGCACAATGGGAGTCTTAGGCGTGTCTGTGGTGTTGTGTTAAAGCCGTGCCTACGTTGCCCGGGCTGCTAGACTCATTTATGCCCAGCGGTGCATGCAGCAGCCAACTCTCACACACAGGGCTTTTCTAATTGCCATGGTTTCTTCTGTGCTTGCAGCGACAGCCTTGATTCAGCATCCATCAAAGCCGTGAATTAACCTGCGGCGCCGCACAATTGTTCTGTTTGTCACATGCAGCTGGTAGTGGAATTATTTCTCTAACACTGTTGTGTTACATTGTGGGAGACACTGTAGAGAGTTTCTTTTTTTGTTTTTTGTTTTTTTTTAAGCAGAGGGATGGAGAATTTCTGAACAATGAGCAGGTTTCCTCCACCTGCATGTCAAAACACTAACTGAAAAGTTTGGTTTCCAACTAATAAAACACACTTATAACACTTACGTATTTGCATTTCGGTTTATTTCACCATCCTGTATTCCCTATATGATGTGAGGATTCATGTGACGTTTCCACCTCTTTTGTGGAATATTTGGACGACCAGCATGAGCTCAACTTAGCTTTCAAAAATGAATAGATTTTTACATTAATCTCTTTTAAAGTTTAGCTGCAATCCTGTCAATTAACTGCATTATCTTCATCCAGGCTGATGCTATGTATGATGTCTGTTATTCTCCACCTACAGTCAGTATTACCAGTGTAACTGCCTGTTTAACACGTTCCAAAGTGGATGCATTGGCTCCGCCTTCAGCTAAAGTGGTTACCCATAGCAACGGGGATGCAATTTCATGCGGCACGTTAAAAAGCTAACATCTAATTACGGCATTAATGGGCTCCACAGACGCCAGAACGGTTGCTTTGCCACGGTTGCATTAATTCCTGATTATGGGCTCCTCGTCCGAAACGGTCTCTTTTTATATTTTCTGTTTAAAATCTCCTTGCATATTTTTTTTTTTTATTTAAGAATTGACCTTTTTAAAGGGTGACGGGCAGCCACTGCAAGGAGCTGTTTTACAAGTGGTTTCTAGTCGCGCCAGTAATGGCGTGGCTGTAGGGCTGCTACTCCAGACTGAATTGTTTGGCGTGCTAACACACTGAACCAAACATCAGCTGTATGTGAAGACATTAGACTCTAACCTTCCAGCTCTCTGGAACACAGTCAGTGTAATGTGCGATCTAGCTGATTGTGTGGAGAATTGTCCAGAGAATTCGCAGCATATGGGCGTATTGATGAGTGTAGCTGTGTTGTGCTCTCTTCTCTTTCCCTGTATATTGCTTTCCACTCGTTTGTTGATATTGCAGATGCATCCAAATAAATGTAGTATTGATATCAGTAACACCATATATTGGGTGTAAAAACAGAGTATTTCCAGTAGGAGATAACACATCACATAGAGGCAGTTCTTGCTATCAGCGACGTGTGAAAAGGGAACGCCAGACAATGTCCATACCTGATTTTCAGAGCATTGTCTGGAGTCCATGTGTGAAAAGGCCTTAAGGTTTGTCCCCATTTAGCTCACTGTGCTGCAGCACGACCTCACAAAGCTACTAGCACAGGCCTAGACAGTTATGATAACCTATTTTCTTACAACTAATGCACTTGTACGTGATGTGACACATTATGCGCTCAGTACTTAGTCAAAAATCACAAATTTGCCTCAGTGTATGTACCCTCTATCCAATCGAGAGGAAAGGTTGGTGCCCACAAGTCGCTGGAAATTCTATAAAGCAACCCCTTACTGATAGATGAGTGACGACTACTGAGTGATTCGCATTTTGTCTTTTTCATGGTGGGGTTTTCTGCCCTTTTATTAAATAGCGTTCAGTGGAGCAATAGCAGGAAATGAGGGGAGAGAGGGATGGAGAGCGACATGCAATAAGGCCAGTGCACTAAATGGAAAAAGTCAGTGGTTGAGAGAGATGTCTGTAATATGCTCACACAGGTACTCTTACATCAGACAGAAAGTATACCGTAGATAGACGGGCTGCCACTCTGTTACAGGACTAGCATGTATAGACAAGACGTTTAGGTTTAGATTAAGCCTGCCGATGGCGTCGTAGAGCACAATGGGATGCCCTGGAAGTGAGGTCTGTCTCTACGGGCATCGCTACAATCCATACGGGGAGTCCCAGAAGACCCAGGAAAAGATAAGATAAGACAGCCCTTTATCTTAGAGTGGGGGTATTTGTAGCGTTGCAGTAGAAGGCAGTTTAAAGACGGTAGCACACAGGAGATAAAAAGAAGTAATGAAAACATTAAATAAGAAATCGTATGTACGTATGCTGGTAAAATAGGTGAATTTGTCGTGCTGCAAATCAAAGACGGAAGGATCTGTAAACATATATGTTGCATATGGTGTTGAGGAGGAAGATTGCTTTAACTATTGTTAAATATGAGATGTTCTGCAGAAAACTGTCGACACAAACCCATTCACGTTAGTGTTTGAGTGTTTGAATACTTATGTCAGGTTGAACGCGCCTCAGATACGAGTTGTGTTGCAGTGATGGCGTCACAGTTTGCTTATGCAGTGACCAATGCATCAAACATAATGGCTTTTAACAGTAAGAAAAGTACACGTGTATATCCAAAGAATAAAGCTGAAACAAAGGCAACTGCGCTTGTTGGGTTTCTCTAAGACATTTTGCCAGCTTCTTCTGTTTTGACTTGGATTAGTGCCAGCTGCGTATGTTTCAGCTATGTTTCTGGGAAATACCATAACCTGCAGAACCTTCACAGACATACAGATGTAAATAAAAATAATGGGCTGATGAGTTCTAGTCAGTTATTTCAGTGTCACCTCGCTAATTTAGGGTACTGTGGGACTAGACGCCGTAACCTAAGCACCTAACCAACGGCAATGCGAGCCATTTATACTTGTGCGCTCATCAGTCTGGCTCACCCTGTAAAAACGCCACCCAAACGCTAGTTGTCTTTTTTGCCAGACGGGTTGATTTTTGTTTTTACTGTCACCAAACTTTCACCGAAGATAAGTCATACAGATGTTTTGTATCTCCGAAACCACCTCAGTTAACCTTTGCTCGATGTGTTCCATCTTTATTGATCCAAAACAGTCATTTCGAAAATTGCAGAGATGGAGAAGCAGCCAGGAAATACTGAAGTGGAAACACGCTACTACCAAAAAGTAGCCAAAAAACATCCAAAAAGGATAAAACTATACTTATTATTACTAAACCTGGGCTCATCCTCTCGTGAAAAAACAGTCTATTCATACTCAAAGGTTTGGGAGTGCCCAATTAACCTGAAACTGCACGCCTTGGGGCTATGGGAGAGGAAAACTGGAGGAAACCCATGGAGGAACAAGAAAAACCTCCACACAGAAACTTCATGAAAGGAAATCTAAAGAAAAAAAACAGCACAGTAGTGGAGGCGCAGTGTGACTGACAGGTGAAGAGCAGTGGAATAAAAAACACCACAATAAGCCCTTAGCTGGAACCAAAGCTGTTGCAACAAAGCAAAAAGGCTGCACGTTGCTAAGCTAATGGTCTCAAAAATACACACCAGGCAACCTTTAATCCCAGCCACCGCAATCCATGTTTGTGTTTAAGAATAATTGTGGCGGTGTTCTATATCCGTCCCGCCAACAAACCAAACCAGCTGATTTGATCACTACTTGCCGCATCGTATTCCTCGGTGCCACAGACTTCCGTCGCCGTGCGCAAACTAATAAAACTCCCATCAATAAGTGACACCCCAGTGACACTTGGTGACGTGTTCCTTTATTGGAATGAACACGGGCACGGCAGTTTATTTAAAGTCAGCGCTGATGGTGTAAATACTCTCTGGGGCAATAAATGTGTCGAACTGAAAATCTAGTTTGAGTTACGCTGGCTATAAACTACAGCTCCCCGACCACTTGTCGTTGGGAATGGGTGGATCTCTCCTTTTCAATCCAGCGATGTTAAACTCATCATCATATATAAAAGAACAGAAAAAGTCAAGATAGTTTTGGCTGAAGACATCACACAGACATTTAAAAAGTGGTTTGCACGTGCTTTCAGGGCCAAAAGAAGCGACGCCAGATGTGCTTGTGGCCGTGGCTATACCGGTGTGCAAGTGCAGCCCGGGCAAATGAGGACTGACAGGCCCCTAATGCCCTCTGCAGCGAATAAATGGATAATCGAGAATCCTGTTGTGCCGCCCCCTGTCCTGTGTCTGAGATGAGACACACAGCCATCTGAGCACTCCAGTGACACAGCCAGAGATTGATATTGTGTGTGTGCGCGTTTGTGACGGCGTGCGCGCTCGTGACAGAATGACAGAAAAGATAAATTTATTCCCCGAGTTTCATAGTATCCGTCACACTATTTACATATTCATTTCTCATATTATAATGCGGTGACAGTGATGTTGCTTCCCTTCATGGTGTCGGCTTTGCATTCACTGTGGTTCCTCAAAAAGAACGGGCAGGGACACGATTTGAATCCAACTTAAACCCCTCACGTTGTTATCTCTTAACCACTCAGAAATAAATTGACACGATGAGAAGGACAAACATGAATAGACCTGAATAGAGCTAATAATCATTAGCTGGTGTTATTGTCCTTGTGGATGACGGAAAAATGGAAAATGTGTGCATAATGCGTCTCCACTCCCATTGAATAGACCTTGTGGTGAAATATGGAAACTTTCAAACCATGTTTAGTCATTAAAAAAAGAGCACAGATTAAATCTTCAAACAACAGACTGTACAAATATAACTACAACAGAAAAAAGGCCTAAAGAATTTACATTAGAGAAGATGAAACCAGCAAACGTAAGCTATAAGAGTTGTTGTCTTTAGTGGTCAGCTCTATTTACCAGCGTCTGCATCGTGAATTCATCTTTTCTAATAGATGTCAGGAAGATTAAAGAGAGGAAATGCATAGAAGAAGAAAAAACTGTACACGTCTAAATAGAAACGTAACACTGACAGAGTTATTTCAGGGATCAGACGCTGCCTCCTACAGATCCCATCTAGATCCCTTCGACCTAGCCGGAGATCAGACTTAAGACCTTCTCGGAGTCGGAGCAGATTTTTAAAAACCACAAAAGTTTGTCCTTCAGACCTGAACAGAAATTGAATTTAAAAACTGCAAACCATTGTGCATGCATAGAAATTTAACCCCTTCCTTCCTGGAGATTTTGGTTCTGGGACTGAGAGGCTTTTTTTTAGTAAAAAAACAGTTTTTCAGAAGTTGCAAATCATGGTACGTTCAACAGAGACTAGCACTACTACAACTACAATAGAAGTAGAGCAATAAAATCTGGGTTTTTGTCAGAAGACTGTTTTTTACTTTCTAATTTGCAGTTTTGATTATGTGAAAATTTTGCAAGTTGAAATTCTCCAGAATGTGTCTCATCCATAGAGCTTGAAGTTTTTCATTTAGTCCTTATGGCTCCGCAGCTGTTCCAGACTAAATTTGATTATGTGTTTTCAGGTAGACCTTAAAAAAAATAAAAAATAAATAACCAAGGGCTGAAAGAGGTTAATGATTTCTACTAGTCACTAGATAAAAACTGGTATTTGCCAAAAAAAAAGTAAAAGAAAAAAGTGTCTCCTTCGAAATCAAGAAAAGGATGTTTACTTTCTGTGGCCTGTGATTGAGAACGATAGAGAAGTGTAATGAAATAAAAGCCAGGCAGAGGAGATAGACTGCTGGGCAAGTCACGTCCGTCTGCAATGCACTTATCAGGTGGGGATTTTCTGGAAGTGTCAGTCGGCATAGGAAGCCTTCAAGGCTCTCGGGGAAAGGGGATGCTGCGGTAGTGACAGGGCTATCTGCCTCTGACAGCCCAAAGACCTAAAACCGGATGGCTGGGAGAGATAAGGCTCTGTCGGTGCTGGACACACACAACCAGACAGGACACACAAACACACACACACACACACACACACTCAGGATGCGGGCTGCACACACAAACACACAGCCACAACACTGGCATTCACTTTGCATGAACAAATTCCCCATTGCCTGACCACTCGCTCATTCATTCACTCATGTGCACTGACACACACAGACACACACACACACTGGCTCCCTGTCTGCCAGCCAGCAAGGCTTCCCATTAGCTGTGGTGCAGTGTGCTGGGTGAGGAGCGCTGGGGCGAGAGACATCAATTTGCTTCCTCTAATGCGCTCGCTGCCCCCACAAGACATATTGATTATTTCTTCCCCGCAAAGCGACAAATAGCAATTTCAGGGGCATAATGGAGATAGATGGTTGGTTTATAAGAAGCCCCCAAAGAAAAGTTGTAAGGGGGTGGAGGGCTGAGGAAGGGGCAGAAGAGGAGGCAGGGGGATGGGGATGCTCATCCTCCTCCTCTCTCTCATTCCATTCCCCCGTCTCCGTCTCTTGCCTTTTAACTTTCGACTACATCAACCTTTGCGATGTCTATTCCACTTTGACTCAAGAGAACGCGGTTAAAAGCAAACAGAGTGATACCGAACAAATAAAGAAGCAAGGTGTTGTTTTAGGAAGGGATGTGGCTGAAGGTGGAGAAGGTGAAGGTGTGGTGAGGCTTCGGGGTGCGCAGATGTTGAGGCGCGCCACCAATGCACATTCATTACGCACCTCCTCCTAGGAGCGTCGCCTCCTCCCGTCTTAATGGTTGTACTGCAGAGAGCAGCTGCTGCCGCAGTGTTTGCTGTGCCTCACCCTCCGTCTGTTACATCCACTTCATATCCCCCTTGTTAGCATCAGTCCGACTGATACATAGGTCGCGCTTATGGTGAGATAATGAATATTTGATTCTCAGCGTGCTGCAGGTTGACTCCGCGAAAGTTCATTTCAAGTTCTAGGATGAGTTTTAAAGACTGATTGTTATTGACATTCAGAGCAGGGAAGAGGCTGCTGTATTATATTTGCTGCCCCGAGGGCTGTTCTCGCTGCATCACTTGGTCACATAAAGTGCTATAAAGTGTAGTGTCATGCTCTGTTTTTCCTTTTTGTTCAATTCACTCGACAAAAAGGCGGCTGCTTTTAAGTCTCTTTAAACCTACCTCAGGATCATCTTTAAATCTGATCTCCTTTGGCTCAGCGTTGACAAAAGATTACCAGTTAATCTTTAGGTTGAGCATTCAGTGTGTGTATATATAAATTTAATTTGTGTTTCCATTTCTGCCTTGATCTATTCACATAAATGTTCTTAAACTTTGCCATTCTTAACAGACATCCACTGCAAACTTGAATATTTCGTCTCCTCTAGACAACTAATAGCGCTCACATTGTTATATAAGGTGCTGGCTGATTTGTGGTAGCTGATAACCGCCAGCTGTACAAGTCTTTGTTGCTGCAGACTCCAGGCAGTAAATGAGGTAATGCATGTGTGTGTGTGTGTGTGCTGCTCATCACATGATAAACTGATGGGAAGTGTTGCAGCTGCAGACAAGTTTTTCGCTCCAAAAGGATGATGTCTACGCTTGATAAGCACTGAAAAAATCCATGATCTTGATTGTAGGAAATTAATGGATTTCTTCCGAGTGCCAGAAACCACCCTGCTGATCTGACACATGTGCACGGCTTGGCGTGTGATTGTGTCGCATAAAAATTGGCTAAAGTGCACGCAGAGTCACGGCGAACGGTGTGAACAGATGGTTTAAGTTCGGGCAAACACATCCGGAGGGACTAAGTGAACAAACATTTGACCACTGGCACTTCAAATGAAAATTTCAACTCTCTTGCTCTGCGCTGGCAAATCCATATGTGGGTGTGATATTAGTGAACTTGGTGTCGTTTAATTTCTATCATGAGCATTATAATCCATTCAGCCATTAGCATATGGTTCAGAGGGAGGTCCATTTTTTACAAGAAAACATAAAGTCTAGTTGTAAGTTGTATCCGGTCTTTGACACTGTAGTTGGCTAATGTGCTCACAGTGATTTAAAAAAAAAAAAAAAACATTTATATGAGCTCTTTAGCTGTATTTACTATCTGAGATACTCATTTGATAGCTATAATATCTTCCTTATGATGAAATACCCCGAAAATGGCCTCAAACCCACAATCACGAGCAGTTACGGCCATAAAATCCAATATTAAAAAAATATATATTTTGGAAAATTTAGAAGATACATACACAGGGTTGTTCTTATAGTAAAGTTTAAATGACATGAGGTGGTTGAAACTATGTTCAGTTTTATGGAGCTTTCCTTCAAGTTCCAATTAGGCTTCCAGCCAGCAGCTGGATTCTCACTAGATTTACAGGATATCAGACAACAATCCATCATGCCAGGCTTCAAAGCTACATATGTGCTTATGGCAGATCCACAGAGATGTGGACCAATCAATGTCCTACTACTACCAGCAAACTACTGACAGCTACTACTACCAGCAAACTACTGACAGCGTGTTGTAGGTGTGATAATGACTACTCCTAAGAGTAACGTTTATGCAAGAGTCGTCTGCGTATAATCGTCTTGATTGCTATAATGAGTTACAAAGATGGTTCATTCAATCAGCTGTCAAGTTCATGCTCTTTTCTAAACAGATTCCAGACACGACTTCGTATGTGTCTGTGTGTAACAGATCATCTGTTATGTTAGTCTTTTAATTGAATCTTACAGCTCCCATCATAGTTATTTCAACAAAAAGTTCTGCCCACCTAGCACCAAACAGCAACCAGATATTTCCCTCAGGAGTTGGTGGGGACCAAAACCAGAGCTAAAATAGAGTGAATCAATCATGAGGGCATGAACACAAATCAAAATGAATGATGACACAGCTCTATAAGAGCTGAAGGAGTAAGTAAGTAACCATCTTGGAAAAAAAAATGCACACACCCAAGTACAAATTTTCCTTTCAGGACTTTCACTGCACACATCTTGACTTGTCTCAGTAGGGGAAGTACAGGTGTATTAATGATGGCTCAGTTCCATTAAGTGTCCCAGTAAGCCTTGATTGTTAACCAGCAGGCACAACTGCAGGACTTCTCATAAGTGGAATGCAGCCGTCATTAATACACCTGCTCTTCCCCACTGAGACAAGTCAAGATGTCTGCCGTAAAGACTTTAATAGGACTAAAGGTACAGGTGAGGAAAGTTTAGTTAATGGTAGCTCAATTCTCCTAGGCTTTCTGCAAATAGCTGATCAGTGTAAATGGATGGTTTGAGGATACGCAACATAGTCTTTGTGTGCCAGACGTGTTTAAATTTAACTAAACATTATGTTCCTAGAACAACAAAATAAAATGCTGATCAAATCTACTCACTCCGTTTCAACACTGAAGTGGAATAAAAGAAGAAAAGCCCTCTTCTCCACACTTCTGCAAGTGTATTATATTTTGGTGAGTTTTCCACCTTGAATATGTGAAATATAGCAGGGGAGGTTGGGGGTGTTTGATCTCCGATTTTTCTCACAGTGCCGTCTTCCTCCCATTGCTCGCTCCTCACTTTATCACAGTCCCCTTGAATATTTCATGCTCCTTTTCTTTATATATTTTTTCCTTTTCAAACCACTGCCATTGTTTAGTCACCGGCATATCTAGCAACTCATGTCCTTGTTTAAAGCGAAACCATCAATTATTCAGTATTTTTGAGTATGTGGCGTGTGACTGACGGGGAAAAGGGAAGTTGTTGCTTCACCGCTGTGAATGTGACATGTTGTGAACACTTTCATATTTTGTATTAGTTCATAATGCATATATTATTAAGCATTAAAGCTTGTGGTTTTAAGCTTATATGCTATTTGTGGTAACACTGTGTATCAAAGTTGCTAGAAATACAGTTTGCAGCAATAATACGGCAAGGGTGCTCAGTTCAAATGTTCCTCGACCTCATGAATATGAACAAAGCATACAATAAAGTATGACAGGCCATTTTGTTGGTGTGTTTTTGGCAATAATGGATCACAGCTTTAATTGTATGCAGCAAGCCTGCAGTGGGCCATTAACCACGATAAATAATTTCCGAAGCTTGTTTGAAGAATCGCGAAGAACTTTGAGAGTTACAGTGCCTCTCGTGGCTCCTCGTTGGCAGTCGTTATCAATTTGTTTTGTTAAATGAAGGTAATGCAGCCATTACAAAGTGTAACAGCAGCAGGTTCTCTGTTTGCCTGTAAGCCGACACCCTCAACGAAATGGAATCTTTAAACAACCCAGACAATCCTCAGCAGACTAATAACGCCTCCTTCCCCAGAGACGCAGCAAACCTAAATTATAGGAAGCGGTGCAGACAGACAGAAGTGACACAGAATCGCATGCAAAATGAGCTTATTATCCCTGTTACTGTCAATGCAGCACGGCCAAGCTGTCAGTGATCACAACAGACATGTTATATACGACGGCGGTATTACAGGCGCCGCGCCTGATAAGAGGAATGATCCACGGCAGTGATGAAAACAGACAGGGTAGATGGAGAGGAAAGAGGGGATAGATGGCTGGAGGGGGGGTAGAGCAGTGGGAGGATGGAGGCACTGCAGGACGGGGATGATGTGAGGACATCAGGCTGGACAAAGAAAAGGATGGAAGAAAGAGTGGAGAATGAGAAAGACAAATGGTGGGATGTTAGTGAAGGAGGGAGGAAGAGAGGCAGGGGGTGGAAGGATGGAGTGATGGAGGGGTGAGGCTGCTGGCTATTATCCTGCATCGATTTACTCCGGTCAGGGATGGCTGGACGCGTAATGAAGTGTGGGATCCAGGGGTTGCCGCTTGCGTTTGTCTGCGGCTTACACCTTTTTTTGGGATGAATCGTGCACTGATGTGTCGTCCCCGTGTGAGTCACATGCAGATGGCGAGGTCTGATCTGCTGTGGTCAGAGCCAAAATCAGGTCTTTGTTTCGAGCTTGATCGTTCAGAAAAGTCGTTGATCGTCTTTTGGAAGGATCATTCCAAGGTTGACAGGTGTAAACCGGTCCATGGTTTGAATTATGTACATGAAAAGGGACCGAAAACAAATGTCCCGTAATGTCCTCATAATGTTGTCCCATAGTCACGTTCAACATTATAAGGAATTCTTGAACATAGAGCCGTCATCTATCAGCTTTTAGGCATGAACTCAAATGTATGAATTTGTTACGTTATAGTTTCAGTAAATTATTCATTTTCTGCACAATGTCAGCCACCGGATAACAGAATAAGCTTTCCTATTAAAAACATGCAAGTGTTGTTAATTCAGAACAAGAATTACATCAGGAAACAAAACGTGTAGCAGAGGGGGAATAGTTGTGGAAAGAAAGAGTTGCGCCTCTGAGTCTGTTTCCTTTCTTTCACTTTATTCCCCTGTTCATTTTCCACATCCCTCACGTTTCCTCCCCTCCTGCATCCCCGCTTTTCCTTGATTTCCCTCCCCCGAAGCCCCACACTCCTTCTCCCAGCTTAATCCGCTGCTCGACATGCTCCTTCTTTGTTCTGCGACCCTGACAAGTTGTCTCGCTCCCCGTGCTCCGAGGACAGCCCCGGTGTGCTCGGGATAATGGAATGAAATGCAGGAGTGATAAACCCCCGAGGATGCTGGGAGAAAACACAGGAGTGTGTCAACCGGGGTGATAACACTCTATTCTCCCTCGCGTCTGTCGGAGGAGCGGGGATTATGGTTTAACAGGCGGGCTTTGCCGATTTGCAGCCCCTTTCCTGTGGGCTGGGATGTTTACACTGGAAGGTATCATGGGTGTCACGGGGCACCAGAGGAATATTCTCCCATCTGTCTCACACAAAGCTCTTCATTAGTTTCAAGCTTTGCTTCACATTGTGCAATCATATCTTAGTGGACAGGTAATTTAAAGTCACCTTATCAAAGTTTACTGCGCTCCCTAGGATTATAATTCCTGGAGAAATGCCAACTTACTCACGGATGTGGTTTGTCCAGTTGCTCAGAGGAGTCACAGAGTTTCATAGCAATCAAAGTTGGAGTCAATAAATGTTACTGGAATTAACTTCGGTAACGTTGGTGACATTTACAGGCTGGTATATTTTTCGTATTGTAAACAAATCCTGGGAAAAGGCCAATAAAAAACCAAACAGACCCAAGTAATAGCCAGAGCCCGACCACAAATGTCCATTAATATATTTAAAAGCCTATTAATGTGGCACATCCTTGCTGTGGTTAAGACATTCATTCATTCATTATGATGAACATGGGTGATGTAGTTTAGTTAGATTGACTTAGTTTACACCCTTTCCTGCTGCTGTGAATAATGTGAATACAAATGTGTATTCATCCGCAGCTGAAAATAGTCCCTAACTAATACGGTATGTGGCCTACGTCATGGGAAAGAAATAAACTTAGCCAGACAAAATACAAATACTTGGTTAAGAGTAAGTAAATATCACAACTGCAGTTAATCAAAGTGTCGACATTAATTGTATTACTATGTCAAGACATAACAAGACATCTGACATTCTGTTATTATCCATCCACAAACCCAACTTCCTTCTTGGGTATGAATTCATGCAAAGTGGATTTAATCTCTAGGAATACTGAGCAGATAAAACAACTTTTTATTAAAACGTGTTGGTTTAGTTTATTGACCAACTGTACTCTAGTACATAGTGTAGCATGAAATCTAAATTAGTAATTTTTTTTTTTTTAATATTTTAGCTTTGAATTATGACTTGAATCTGAATTTGAAATGAGACGTGTGAGTTAGTGCAAATGCTAAAGAAAACTGAAACTGACGTTCCTTTCGATTGGATCAAAGATTTTTATTTTTTGGATGCAGTCTTGGAGGATTTCCGGTCTCGTTAGGACTTTCAGCTTTTCATCTGCGGTTTCACACTTCACAATGGAGAAACATTTCCATGCCTGAGATATGTCAGCCACTTTCCACTGGCCTCTGGGCAGCTTGTGTTCCTCTCTGCTGATTACTCTGACAGTAGCTGTTAGTGAAGGCTAGAGCAGTTCAAGTACTCCGAGACCATATTCTGTTTAGGATTAACTAGATTTCACGGCTTAAGCATTCACTGAAACTCCAGTCAATCTGTGCGTTATTAGACGTTACAGGGCTGAAGGGATGCCATGCTTTGAGACAGGCGGCACAATGACACGAGGAATCAATAAAAACTGATTGGTAAACTTGTTTTGTTGCTGCAAAACTATTCCCGTTTGTTTGAGGCTCTTGGTAAAGTTCAGGGGGAAGCAAGTTGGCCGCTTCTAGCAAATGTTCTGTCTTGTGCTATTTCACCGCCGTCCACCTACTCTTGACCCCAATCTCCCACACGTCCAGACGAGCACCGGCCCCCTCCTCAGTCCAACCTGCCACGTAACACTGGCTTAACCTCAGCCCGCCTGACGATCGAACGTTCGTGGATCCGACCTTGGCCACGAAGAGAAAAAGTTGGGGGAGGGAGCCTCATGAGAAAACCTCCCGCCCTAAAAATAGAAAAAGGTGGCAATTAAATGCCAATCTAATCATCCCTCTGGTAAACGAGCCCTGAAGATTCCGCCCTCATATCCCCCAAGGCTTTTTTTTTTTTTTTCACACCACTTCCTCATCATCGCCGGCTATCGGCTTAATTACGCCCCCACCATCCCCAGATAAGAGAGTGATAGCCTTATCACCACGGCTCATTTCCAAATCCATGAAATTAATAAAGTCTACCTCCCGTCTCAGTTCTGGGGCCAAACTTATATTAGCTGTCACGTACAAGAACTCGGTGAAGTAGTGCCTTGCCTATTCATACAACTGGGGAAGAAAAGCTACAGGAAATCACCCTCCAGGAGATTAAAGACAATGAGGGGAAAGCGGTTTTGTGTTTAAAGCAAATGATGTCTGGGATGTAGTTTTTCACCCTGATGAGCGTTATGTCTTTGTGTTAGTTTTATTATTCCTGTGGCTTCATTTATCCTTCGCACAGTAGTTGGATTGTCCGTTTGCTTTAGTTAACTGCTTAATTTTCCTTAATTTCCACCTTGGGAAAACTGCTAAATTGCACAGTTTTGTTTCCAATTGGAGTGGACATACATTACTTATGTGAAATATCAATTAGTATGGTTAAAAAATAATAGAAGCACCGCCTGCAGTCGGCTCGTAAACTCCCACCTTGTTGTAACTGATAGTTTATTTATCCCTAGCTCATCAATAAACCCCTAATCAAATAAAGGGGAGCTGCTTGAGCTGCTTTCCACTCGGATCCTCCTCGAGTGTATGAGTTCTCCAACTCTCCATGTTGGCTGCTGTAATCAGTGGGGAGACAGCTGGCTTCACCACGCTGTTCCACCTGCCCGCTCCCCTGAGTAAAGGGCTGTGCTTCACCGACCAAATCCACTCCGAGTCTCTCTCCGAGGCACACTCCAGCATGACTGGCAGGGGTCTCACACATCGATTTCAGGGAGAAGGGAAGGTTGGGCGGACCCGTCACCGCACCGACGCTGGCAGTGGAATGAGACGGGCTCCCACTAGGTTTGGGCCTGTCATTTATTTCTAAACGACAGCAGATGGTGGGTTTGGCGCCTGCACCATCCTCTCAGTCTCCCAAGGTGCACTTCTGTGATGGATGTGGCGAATGGGAGCGCTGCAGAGAAGACTGAGGCACATCTGTGCGGGCCGATAACGGGGGGCAAAGTATGTCTGGGCTCTCTAGCCGTCGACTCGCTTTCACATATTACTCATTCCCACACAGACCTCTTGAGGACTCGCATCTTTCTGAGTTTATTTGACTCTCACTTTCATAGCTTTGCTTTTTAGCCCGCTTATCTGCGGGGCACCTTTTCTGTTTACAATGCAGCTGGACTTTCAAGTTTGACACTGCTACCTAGCTGGGAAAAAAAAAAAATCTATATTAACTTTCTTCGCAGTATACGAGACACACACATGAAAAATGACTGCTGGTAGGATAGTTAATCATCACAGAATTATATTAAGTTCAGCCATCTTGAAGAAGTTAAGTAATTATTTAAACAGTCACTTTAAGGAGGGAGTTTTATTGAGCTGGCCAATTACTGTTTAACAAAATGGCATTTTATGTTCATTCCTTATGTTATTTTCGCTGGTTCTTTGTGTAAATGGGTCTCTTTTAGCAATATATAAGTTTTTTTTATTATCACTGCATTGACAAAGTCATGAACGCCAAGCTCAGTGCACAACTTGGAGAGGTAGAAAGTCCCCTATTACGAAAACAATTACTGTGATTCAACAGTCAATACCAAAAACCCATCATGAACTGTGCACAGATAATAGTAAATCAGGATCGAGTTAGCAGCTACTCAGCCAGAATTTATGAAGAAATAAAAAAAAAGAAAGAAGAGGGAAACTGCTTGAATCAAGACTAAATTTGTTTGTGCATGATTGTGCTTTGAGCGACCATCAATGAAAATCCAGTAACACTTTGTCAAACTGTCTCTGCTGTGCTAGCTTTGCCAGCTGGCGCGAGTTCTCCGGCGTTTTCTTTATTCGCGATTAGAGTTGTGAAAAGATTAAATCATTTTAGTGTGAATGTATATTAATTATCTTTATTAGTGTTTGCATGAAGAATTACGCTGTACGAAGCCTTACAGTTAGACTGAAGTATGTAGATGCAGGATATTATGCATACTGACGTTCAACATTTGCAGCAAGTACAGTGTGATTAATAGAGTATATTGCAAATAATCATCGTTTTTGTTATAAATGAATCTGCCAGTTAGGTTCACTGAATCATTTGATTTGTAAAAATGAACATCAATCCCCAACTAAATATTCAGAAAAGCTCCAAATCATCAGACATGAGGTGCTTAAACCAGAAGATGTTTTCCATTTTTGCTTGAAATATTTCTTAAATCAAGAGATAATCTGTTGATTCATTTTCTCCGGATCCGTCGGAATGCCTGATGAATACGTTTTGGTCACCTCTGTTTTCCTTTAAAGATCCACTGAATCTGCCGAAGCGGCTTACAAACACACACCCTCTGCCCACACACTGTCTGACACCGGAGATCCAAAGACACATTAAAGTGAGCAATCACCGCCTAACAACACCCTTGCAAAGGTCACGTCAGCTTCATCATCCTAATCATTGAAAGCCATCACTTTCCGTGATTTAGGGTTGCAGTAAAAGCATCATAACCCGCCCCAGCCACATCCCTGCCCATAAACGTATCCATGGCAACAGAGGCATTGCGCTGCCCTCCGCCGATGCATCTTTGGGATTCTCTGCGCGTCGCTGCAGGGTGACAAGTCAGGCGTAAAGAGTCGATTTAGCTGCGGCATTGGGGAGGCTCGCACATTAGCAGAAAGGAAATAGGAGCCAGCAAATACTTAGTGGGTGATTGGCTCCGCAATAACAGAACACCCCCTTTGGCAGCTCGTCAAGCGGTGCTATTCGGATGCCATTACAAACAGGGGGCCATTAGCAGGCACCAAGGCTTTGTGAGGCATGTCGCCGCTTCACGCCTTTAACCCCCTGGGCTGTTTTAAGATGTGTACGATCAGCTGTGTACTGCTGGTCCTCTTAGATAGATGGATAGATGGATAGATAGATAGATGGATGAGTGCAGGAATTTAAAACACGTCAGGAAAAACAACAACCCCTTCAATACATGTTCATGTAAAAGCCCTGTTCCATCAGTCTCCTTAGCAAAATGAAGCAATTTGGGTCAGAACATGGTGCACTGTGTATACACAACGCCCCAGAGGATCAGGCCCAGATCTGAGTTAGAAGCTTTCGGGTTTGCTTTTATAAAAGCAGAATTTCAGACTGATCCTCCAGCTCAGTATCGAGGTGGAGAAAACTTGTTCACGTTATGATTAACTATTGCCTAATGGCAGCTACTTTCTCTGCACGCTTCTGCCACCAGATGAAGTTTTAAACAGATAGACGCATCATAAAATATTCCTTTTGCTTTAGCCAGTGCTTAATACGAGAGCAGCATAGTAATGGCTCCCTTACTGAAAAAAATAAATAAAAAATTGCTTTATGATTATTATGCCTCGCACCATGTTGTGGAACAGTGCATGCTGTATGTATGTAAATAGCTAGATCTACACAGGAACTCCAATTAGTGAGGTAAATGTGTTAAAGTCGAACTTAACCAGTGTTACGGTGTTATACCGCACTGACACATTACAGATTTTTAAAAGGAAGCCCATTAATGCTGAGAGATGCACGTAAATCTGTGATATTCTCAGTTTTACTTATCACCTCCTCCGTATTCTATTATAATTGACAAAACTGTTCCTGATAACTGAAGTAATTAGCAGCTTCTACTCGCAGGTAGTCTTGCGAATGAAATAGCTAATCAGCCAATTAGCAGGCTGCTAACGTGAGGGCGGGATACCTGGGATGTTTCTTTTTGTTGTTGTATACAGTGCACAACAGAAGTCGATGGTAAATTTAAAAACAAGAAGAGCGAGACAAACACATTTATTTTCCTGCCTCTCAGCTGTTGATTGGGTCGTGCTTCACTGCGTTGCTAAAATTAAGGCGAAAAAGTTTTATTTCAAATGTTGTTTACATGCTGAACATGAACCTTGCTGAAACTAACGCCCCTTGGTGATTTTCTTCTTTTTAAAAGACTATATGCAGATTTTTTTGCCTCCTGATTTTTGCTTTTTACAGTGGATCTACAGTCATTCACAGTTTGCCACAATCACATTATCCAAAAGATTAACAACATGATTGGAAATATCTAGTTCAGTGATAAAAACTCTGAAGCCCGTGCAGCGGAGAAGTTTAACTACGGCTCCCAAGGTGCAGCTGTGCAAAAACATCCAGTCACTGAGCTTAAAAGATTACAGCGTTGGGAATACATGTTTCAGTCATCTCCCTTTTGGATTATGTGTCAATGTGATTTTTTTTTTTTTTCTTAGTGTGTGTGCGTCTTGCAACAGCAGCTGAGGCTCGTAGGTATTCCAGCACTTACAGTGAACTCATGCTGAGAGCCAAAAACGAAGAAACAAAGACGGAGTCACAACAAGTAACTTAGAAAGTCAGGTTTCTATGTTGAGCTGAAAACAATATTTAAAAGAGCGATGCTCAAAGCCGGGGAAATCTGTAATTTCAAGCAACTAAATGCTTAATTTCTGCTCAGATGTCATCACATCCCCTTTATTGAAACAGAAAAATCCCAAACGTAGCCAACAGCGTAGCTAGCCATTCAGTCTGTAATGTTACTCGTGTCTTATTTCATTATCGCATTAATATAAGTGACTTAACATGAATAAAAACTATTTATTTAGCCTTTATTTAACCAGGATACTGAGATTAAATATCTCTTTTACAAGGGAGACCTTGGCCTAGAGTGGCAGCAGCGCGGTTTCAACAGGAAACATTAACATTAAAGTTGCATATCAAAGAAAAAGCTCAAAAGCTAAAACATTTGTACACTGACAAACTGGACTCAACAGCTTTCACCATCCAAGTTTTGATGTTTGAGATTAGACCGTCGGGTTTTTTCAATGCAGCAGGAGCACAAAACCAACTAACTCAACTAATACTGATTTTCATCACCAATGCCGGAGAGAACAACAACTCCCATGATCCCATGCTACACCGTGACATCATCTTTTCTTATGGTTTTGATTGAGCGAGGCAATTTTCAGTCGAAGCCCTCACATGATTTGAACGCAACAACCTACTAAACAGTGTGTGCTGTGTAAAACGAGTTGCCCGCCCTTCACTTCAGTAGTCTCCTCTAACAGCTATGAAATGGTGCGCAGACACCCCAGGAGTTTTTATTTTATTTTATTATTTTTTTTTATTTTTTCAACTTCCACAGTCCCGCAGGCGCCCTCGCTGACTGGCATCTCATTAGGAGCGCTGTGCTCGTCGCCAGACAGGCCACGCCACGGGCTGCATGCTAATTGTGGAGGCGTAGCCAGCGTGAGTCGACCTTGCGCCGTGCAGGAGGAAGGAGGGAGGCTGAGACGCGGTTTTGTTTAGCATCTGGCGGGCGGGGGGCTCTCCTCCACAAACCGCTCTCGTCCTGACCTTGGGCCGCCAAAGTCAGCCAAGTCTGACCACTCGCCGGAGTTAAGATCATAAAGTGAAAGCCTCATTAAAAAAAAAATATGAAGCAATGTAGTGTGTAAGATAGGTTGTAAGCTCTTTACTTATCGCACTGTGTTATGTGGCCGCGTGTAATGAGCAAAGCATCTTAGTGAGTGACATTATTCCGACGTTAATTTGCTGCTTATCGTAACTTCACTACAGTTTCAAAGCTCTGACTTTTTGTTTGACAACTCATTAGGTTCAAGGCTTCAAGTGAAAGTCACATTCAAAAACACATTTTGACAGTAATTTAGCACATCCTGGAAGTAATATATATACTTATCACCCCTTGTGACATTAATTTACAACATGTCTCCGCTGTATTATAGTTTAGAGGCTTAGGTCACCCTTACAAAGGGCGTGTAATTTCCATTGAACATGAAAAGCATCTTTATAAACCATGAATATAAAAGCATTTCTTTTCAGCTAGTACATGTGGATTCCTCGTGACTTTTTCAAACTGAACCCCATCCGGCTCTGTCTGTAATTTCATCATAACCTCTCCAGTCCAACAGCGCGACCTTTTGTCAGCGCAATCAATCTCGGCACTCACATCTGACAGGTTTTCTCATGCAGCTAAACTGTAAAGTCCTCCGATTAGATTCCAATCAATGACATAACACGTAAACACTCGGATGAAAAGTGGTGGGATGGATAAAGCACGGAGGGAGTGTGAGCAACTGTCCAAAAAAACAAAAAAAGGGTCAAATATGGCCAGCATCTCAAAGTAAAGTAATAACCACCGAGCTGGAGGAAACAATGGCCTCCTGTCTTTGTAACACTCGAATCAGAATCGTGGCAAAATTTAATTTAGCGCCTGCAAATAAAGAATATAAAGTGTGTGCTGTGTGTGTGAGCGAGGGACACAAAGAAAGAGAGAGAGAGAGAGAGAGAGAAAATGGTCGGCCTCCTTGCTTTTGTGCCATTAGTTCTTCCCTGCCACTCATTGATAAAGAGGTGCTGCCATCAGCCAAACCAGCCATCTCCTTCAGTCCTCATTAAAATGTCGTCATATTAAAAAATCATTTCGGGCCTTCGCTGATGAGCGTTTTATTGCCTTCATGAAAATGTTCTCGCTTTTGGAGTCGGCGGGAGAGAGGAAACCTTCGGTGAGTAATGAAAACGCGAAGGCAGCTGGAGAGAGGAGGAAGAGCTACGACAGAGCAGATAAGGGTGATTTGTTGCATGCTCGGTTTTGATTTTTAGTCCATTATTAATTTCACAGCTTAGCCGCCCTACATAAACATCCTGTACAGTACTGTGTGTACACTGGTGAGGAAAAAGTTGGGGCTTTATCTGTAAAAGTGACACGAGTTCAAACTAGCGCAGCAGCCAGCAACGCAAGTTTCTGTTAATAACATGCATACTGTATATGCACATAACAACCTCTTATCATGGTTTATCTAAAGTGAGATCTCCATGTGTTCTTTTTATTTATTTTCTTTTAGAGCATCTGTGCATGTGCATCAGCCATCACCACCACCGTTAAATGCTAATGTGCCGGTGTTAGCCAAAAAGCACATTTTCACCAACCGTCCCATGGCCAGATGTTAAATTGGACATAAAAACAACAATAAAACAAACATCATGTAACATCATGAACGGGGGAAACGTGAGCTCAGACGGAGAGTAAAAAGCTAAAAGGAGTTAGCAGCACACAGAGGAGGAAATGTTGAGCAGCCCATCAGCTAAAACATAAAATCACATTACATTAGAGAAGAGACTGCACACGGAAAGTCCCCTTTAATAACGTTTTACACACAAAGCTATTTTGTGGACACTTCCTTCCTCAAGGCATTAAAGTTTTGAATGTAGCTCTTAGACATTAATTTTTCAAGCAAATGCTGGACTACCTACCAGAACATTATGTGTAATGGTACCCAGGTGAATTGTCATTAAGCACTGACAGCCCCTAATGCAGAATATATTCTTGTGTGGGCCATGACACACCAAGCTGACGGTTGGCTGTCGGTGACGCTAGTTTTTCCTACAGTTGTGACGTTCGCGAACGAACTGAATCTATTGACCGGCTCTTCAAAAGGAACAATGGGAACTTCTCACCGAATTTCTCATGCAATAAATGAACCATCTGTCGGTCTAGAATCTATATTTTAGGTATAGATATACTCAGATATCCCACCAAGAGAATATGTATTGATGGGATGTCTAAGGTTGTTTGCACCCCCAGGCTGGCATCTTAAAAGTAAATAAATATCAAGATGAGTCAGTCTTTTGAACAGCTCTTTGAAAGGAACGGCTCCACAAGATCCGGCTCCCTTCAAAGAGCCGTAAATCCCAACCCCAGTTTTTACGGCCTCTGGTTGCGGCTTTGCTGCTAATTCAGCTGCAGCGAAGTGTGTCTATGAGATCACTTTGCCCCAAGAAGATAAGCGGATTTGACGAAAGCAAACCAACGACAAAGCGAAGTGTAGGGTTGGATTTAAAACATCAGTTTTCTGATACCAAACGGTCTTGATTTGAATAATCTGATATCGATTTATAAAATCCTTAGACAATCTTGCAAGCCCACGCAACAAGATTAGTCCACATGACAGAAGTTAGAAACTCTAAGAGCACTGTTAGGCCTGAAAGCTGATTGGATTTAAAAAGTATACAGACAGAGAAGAGCTGCAAAAAAGCAAAGCTATATACGAAATGTGCCAACTACTGGTTAAATACTATGGAAATACCACAAATCTTTGAAACCAGTGACAACAGAATGGTTTTAAAACGGAAATCTCTCTAAATGAATTGATTAGCCTTGTCAGTTTGAATCAAAACGAATCAGGAAATCGGCAGCGATACCCAACCCCGGCCAGGAGGGCTTAGCTGGTTTTTCATCTTCATCTCCTCTGGACATTGAATTACACAAATATTTTCACAACTTTGAATAAACCATAGACCAACTGAGCAGCACGACTCAGGAGAGGTCAGCTCTTCCTAGCTACGTAGCTAATCCTGGCTCTTTTTGACATGAGGGATACAGTCTGCTGCCCCCTGCTGGTCTGGAGAGTTTTTCCTCTGACGCAAAGGCAGAATACACTTGCTTCTTTGCCTTTGGCTGTAGTTTTTGCGATGTTTTCATGCAAAACTGGGTTGTTTCTTTCAATTCTTTCATGACAGTTTGGTTTGTCCAGGCCTTAATCTATTTTAACAACATGTGTCATCCCTATGACAATTGTTGCAGCTGGAGCAAATACATAAATGATAATCCAAATAAATAATTGTAAATATCATATATTTTTCTCAGTAATGTACACTATTTTGACAGTGAGAGTTATCTTTCAAAAGGCACATGTTTAACAATGCTTTTGGTTCATTTCGGATACCAGTACTTTTCTCTCCACTCTTACGTTTTACCTGATGAGGCTCTTTTGTCTATGCTCTCATTAAAGGGCACCTAACAAAGTTAATCACAACATCCCACGGTGTTAGTAACACACTTTTCGACTTCTCAGGTCGGTCAAATGTTGCAAGGAGTCAAGAGTTAATCTCCTACCCGCTTACAAAATGCTTCCACAAGCATTTTTCTTTTCTTTTTTTATATTGTAGAGAAATGGAAAATGCAATCTTCTAATGCCCCTGCAGTGAAAAAACAGCAGCAGCAGAAACTTAGCGGGAGTATAAAGGTCACTAACAAGGGGAATTTCACACATGCACACTTTACCAATAACCTAATGAACACCGTGCTCTCCTAATGACCTCAAGGACCTGTAGACGGTGTATGTCGTACATAAAGCTCAATGAAGCGTTCTCTTTTGTAGAGGCAGGTTCTCTAATGAAAGCCCTTGTGCCGGAAACATCAAAGGTGTGGTGAGGGATTGCTTTTAAATGGACACAATCTTAAAGCTATTCATATTCATGAGCTTATTATCAGAAGGAGCTCTTCTGTTCTTATAGCTCGGACTCATTTCCAGTCTTATTCTCGGCCTTTCACAGTTTCCATTTTGCCGATTCGTTGCTCGGATAATGAAAAGCCGCGCGACGTCAGCCTGCATGCCCATCCTGAAAAGGCTGAAGAGAAAAATGATGGCGGCTGCACATCGCTTCAAAAATGTAGATTTACAGCCACCATATGTTGATGTGTTTATGCAGAGGTGTTGATTAAATGTTTTGCTTTTTTTATCTGACGGAGAAGTCTTTGCACCATTTGTTACGTTGCGGCGTGCTATCTGTCTCTTCGCCGTAATCAAATTTCTGTTCAAAGTGGAGCAAAAATAACAGCATTAGCAGAGCGCAGATTCTCTTCTCCCTGAACTGTGAGTTTTGTTTATGAGATATTTTAATTATAAATAGAAAAAAAATGACGCATTGCAATTTATTAATGCGGGGAAACCATAAATTATGAGAGGAACTTGAACTAAATCAGACACAGGCGCCGCGCACACACACTGAGCACACAAACAGTTGGTAGTGCATTAGTGTCCCAGCAGAATATGCACATAAGTACTTGATTGGCCTCAAGGGATGTAATATCTACGCTTTAATTTCAGATAGCAAGTAAGCATATCCTGTTACAAGCCATTACAAGGGTTTAATTCCAGGCGCCGTGTTTGTTACGCTCTCATTTGATATTCTCGGGATCTGTTTGCGATGCGATGAAAAGATTTCCGCTATTTGGGCTGCTGCTGCTTCTTGCCTCGCGAAGCTGTACCCGCATAATTAAAAATATTCAGTTGAAAATAACTTCACTGTTTAATTCTGTTACGAAAAGGCTGGTTTGGAGTGCGCGAGGCAGCGAGTTGCAGACATGGACTAGATGGAACTGATTGCCTTCGCCTTCGGGGTGCGGAGTGCAGCGCGCTATTTTGGATGATGTTTTTACGACGAGCCGCGGATGCCGGGCCGAGTCATTTGTTTTTTCGCCTGCCGCTCTGGTCTCATGTTCATACTCTGACTAGTTGCTTGTGGCTATGTTTGTTTTAGGTGTAATACAGACAGAAAATGACAAAAACAATGAAAGGTCATTACTCATCACCAAACCTATTGAGTTCTGGGCAGAAATGGAGCATGAGCTGAAATATGCCAGTCAATAGAAATAATGGAGTGGAGTGAAAAATAAAGTATAAACAATTCCCTCAGGATTGTAGACAAGACTAAAGTGGAGATACTAAAATAAAATGTCGAAAGTTTTATTTCAGATAAACACGTTTCTTTAAAATTAGCCAGGAAAGGCTACAGCAGCCTGTTTTTGGGTGTAATAAATACTGCATTCAAGGGGGGATGGTGTTCGTTTGTGACATCCTCATTTCATATTCTCGCCAGTTGGGCATGCCTCAGTTTTGAGGTGTAATATAGGCCTGCCAAATCAGCGGTAGCCCCATTACTCATCCCCCTCTGCGCTGTCTCCTGGCTTGTGCTCCGGCGCTAATGCAGATTACAGGGATATATGAGGGCTATTTTGTTCGCTGCAGGGTGGAAACGATCACAGGCAACCCCATCCCTCTCTGATGCACAACTCTACATCTGTTCCCCCCCCTCTCTCACGGAAGCCTATCTGGAGATCCATCAGAGCCCAGCCCTTATCAGATCTGCGGCTGCTACATCTATTGCGCATCAATTATAGATGCCGTGTGTAAAAAATTGGGTCACTCTATCAACACGCGATCCTCAGAGACATTGTTTAGTTAAGTGATTAGTGGCTTGACTTTAGATACAGTTTGTGCATGTGTTAAATGGTCCATTTATGATACATGAGCGTATAGACACAAGGGCCTCCAGTGAAGGAGAATAATGTGCAACTAATAATGGTTTTACCGTAATGATAATGTGGCTTAAACTTTCTTTGCTAGTTGAACGTAGAAGCGATTAATCTCAGATATTCACACTTTTTGTGATACTTCAGACCCTCGGTGGCCAGTGTTTGTAAGATTTGCGCAGGTGGGAATCCACACAGGTGCGAAGTGACTTACCTCATAATCAATAAACCCATTTTTCTCTCGCTGTAAGACAATCCGAGGTGATAAATGAGCCGAGCCGCGTTTTTCGTAGCCCAAAATCACTCGCAGGTTAAATTCATTTCCAACTCGCTCGCTGACAGAGAACACCGACGTATTATACAAATTTATATCTATTGCTGTGACCAGGACACCTCCAAAAAAAAAACAATCCACACGTTTAATCTTTATGCAAGTCTCTCCTCAGCTGTTGGGTAAATAGACCATTCATCATATTACTGGGCTTTTACAGCTTGACTGTTTGAGTGATCTGTCTCTCAAACAGCCCGTCTCCTTGGCAGCCCAATCAATCATTTTTCAATGAAGATGTCACTGCTCATTGTGGGGAGTGTTATCCCGAATAATTCCCAGAACCTTTTAGATGATAAATTAATAGCTTAAACTTTTTTTTTCATTCAAGAGGACAGTCTTTACAAAAAAAAAAATGTATGGGTACAGTGTGAGCATGGTTGGTTGGTTTTAATGTTGAATTCACCTGCTGTCAACAATCTCCAGCTCAGCGGAGACGATAGCAGGTGCAGAAAACGTCTGAGTGTGCTCGCTATTAACTTTTCATTAGGCACTGTAAACTGCACGAGCCATCAACAAGTAGTTTCTCCTTAAAGTAATTGGTTTGTGGTTAATGCCAGTTTGAAGCGTTGGCGTTTCTGTGAAGTCACAGTTTGAGCTTTGAGACTTTCTCAGGAGGAAGCGCTTTCAGGTTGAGTTCCTCACGTCCTCACTCTTCTTTCTCTTCTGTGTTTTTGCGGCAGGGTCCTCCGGGAGGGTCGATGCAGAGACCTGCGACTACAGGATCCCCGAAAACCGACTGTCCACCTTCAGCACACACAAGGGTGGCACACAACAGAGTGTGCAGACAAAAGATATGATCCCACACACATTTACATCAACTCTTGTTCTTCATACTTCCTTCCATTTAACTGAAACTAAACTCACTATTATCTATAGGTTTAACTTCAAAGTCTAAGCATTTGCAGGTTACTCAATAAATTTGTCGTACATAAAATGTCCCCAAAGCATGATGCACAAATGAACACTGAGGTAACAAATATTTTACGTTGAGGTTCAGCTCCTCAAAAGTGAAGCCAAAGCAAGTAGAGCTCCCCCTGGTGACTGGCTGCAGTATAGGTTATAAGCTCCACCCCCTTCATGTTAGTGGAAGGGACCAAACTAAAACACTAAACTACACGTCAAATATTTTTTTTTCAAGGATGGTTTCTGTCGTTTTAGCTAGTTTGTGTAATACTGATGCATACCCAAGTGTCCATTCGTCTGGTTTTGTTTAATTTTAGTTAGTTATTTGACGCTATAGAAACAGGATGTAGCATCATGATGGCTACAAGTTGCCATGCAAACCGCTCCACAAGGTAGTCCCGTAGGACCGTACTAAATAAGCACATAATCCAACTTTTCCTTGTAACTGGTGGAGGTAGAGCAGAGCGTAGTATTAATTAAACGAAAACACAAGTGAGTTTGGCAGAAGTGTAGGCGGGTCATCAATATCGCGGCGCCCCGTGGATCCACTCTCAGACCGTACTGCGCAGACTCTGGCCCCACAGTTGCAAGATGGCGCCGCCCGTATCTCCAGGAAAATATCATCAGTTTGGCCAGTGCAAGGAAGTGGGGCCGCATTGTCCATATTTATATACAGTCTATGGTAGGGATCCAGCATATTTTCACATGTTTTATATCCGTCACATACAAAAGCTTTGTGGCAGAAAATTGGTCTGGGGTCACTCAAGACACAAGAATCTGCTGGGTCAACAAATCGTTTGGGTGGTCTTTATAGTCATACACGTCATCTGAGCGCCATGGAGTTGCATTTGTTTACAACAAAATGGCTCTGATTGATTGTAAAGGACTGTCCAGTCGCATGCGGCCCGTAATGAAACCCAAATAGTGCGTTACCAGACTCAAACTCAGATACAAATTGAGTGGCGCTACGCTAGGCTATATGTTTTAAATATGATGGCATAGGGTCATATATATCTATGTGAAATGCAAAATAAGTAAAATCAGTTAAGTTAGGTCCTTAGTTGCTTTGATTGATGATGTACTGGATTACACTGCTTTAAAGTCACCTTTCTGTTTCTTTTATACTCCCCTTTGTTGCTAAAAAGTTACCATACATATGGCACATTCCATAGACACCTCCACACTCCACTGAATTTTTAATTTGGACGGCACCATTACCGGCCAGTAATCGAGTCGCATACATCACGACCTTTATTATCAGCTGCAGCCTTCACAGTCTCAGTGGAAGCTCTTTCTGCAGCCTGATTAGTGAGATTAAATGTAATCGGTTACCTCACTGCTCACGCCTCATCTCGTGAGGTGGTGCATCGGCCCCTCCTCCACCTCCTGCCTCCATCTCCCCCACCCTCGGCGCACCTACGCTGCATTATTAAACTTGAATGAGGTCATTAGCATACAAAGCAGGAAACCTACCGCGGCGGAGTCATACATATTTATCTGGCTGACTTGTGCGCGCATACACTCGTACTGTAACCCCTCTTGGCACGCAAGCGTGACTTGCTTTCTGCTTCGGGACGAGCCGCAGACTGCGAAGTGGATATTAATAGGAGCATGTCTGGTTTTAAGAAGTAGACATTTATTTGCGAAACATCTGAAGAAACACGGGCTTTCATTTAAGCGGCGCATTAAAACACGAGCGGCTGCCTGTGGAAAACGCGCGTGTTCGGTAACAGAGCAGATGGAGTTTGGTTACATTCATCAGAGCAGTTTGCTTCCAGCATATCAAATATAGTTTACACACCGAGGAATTTCTGGATCTAGTAATGCCTGCAATACAAATTCATCTGCTGCACATAATCCAATAGAAAGAGAGAGAGAGAGACAAATAGAGAGCATGGTCTTCTGAATCTTCACCCGAGGGTTTCTTCTACTTCTTGGATGACTCCTTCCCTCCCTCCTTTCCTTGCTTCCTTCACCAAAAATCAGCTTTCCACCACCACACTCCCTGTCTACTGCCCATTTCCACAGTTTCTGAAAGGCGCATAGCTTATTTGGCTACGTGGAGCCCTCTATTAATACTCTTCCTTCCCTCCTTCCTTCCTTTTCCTTCCTCCTGTGAGATTGCTGTTGTGTCTTATGGCTTTTTATTCCTACGTGATGGTAGATGGGTTCATGTAGGAGTAGAAGCCACTAAACACGCGGTGAGTGCTCAACGCTCTGGCCAACACATGCGGCGAGCTTCCTGTGGATATGACAGCTGCCATGTTCACATCAGTGTCCTGCCTATTATCAAGAATGTGCACATCGTATAAATAGTGCACGCCGATCGCTGCAGAGGAGGGGCTACTGCTCCAGTGTTGTAACACTTAACAGATTTTAGGACAGGATTCACATTAGTTTTGATCTGATCAATCTGAGCGAACCTTTAGCGGTGAACAGACCTACTTTTCCCACCTGCGCGTGCCCTGAATTTCAAACTCATTCCTGCATTCTTCTGCCCGCCGGGGTCAGTGCACAAAACTGGAGCTGGAAAGTTCTCTCAAAAAAGAGATCAGGAGGACACCGCAGCTGAAATGAAACAGCCCGCAGAGGTAGGTCATCGATTGTTGTTCGGTAATGCGCCGAATCCATTCTCCGATGGCGATAAGGTGGGGACACACTGCACGCAGAAACCTGTTATATGTTCACACTTGAATTTCACACGGTCTGAATTCTCATTTAGGGCCATGAAATAAATGTGAAAATATCAGTTTCGGTTCAGGTGAATTTTTCTCACCTCATAATGGAATATTTAATGCTTCAGTTTAAAAAGAGTTTGCTGTCATGCTAGCAGCACCGTGAGGCTATATGTGGGAGGAGGAGTGATTTACGTTGAATGCTTATTTCATTATGAACATAAAAATAGCGAGAAAGTTTAACAATCATTACAGATCAGGTTGCTTTTGCTTTTCTTAAGGTAAACTGTCTTTAGGTTGCAGTATGCATGATCTTAGTAGGCATAGCTTGGTTGTAACATTTGCCAATTTGCACAAAGGTTAATACATAAACAGAGGAATTGCTTTTGCTGATTAAAAAATCAAAGTAAAAGGTGATATTTTGCCCCCGTGGCAGAACTAAATAGATCTCTGAAGATCTCCACGGCTCACCTTGAAAGGGACACAAATGTCTTTTACCGAATTTCTCGGCAATTCATTCAGTAGTCCTTCGCACAATTTACTTAACATAAGCTAAGCAACTGAAAGAGGCAACGGTAGACCAGCAACTACAATGTCCTGCGAGATAAAATGGCTGTTTTTGTCAATGGAGTCTGGTGGCTTTGAAGAGAGCAATATAAAAGACTCCATTCCCCGTCTGAAAAGACTGTCTGACACAACTTACTTATGAGTCAACACAGGAAAAACTCAAAGTTCAGAACCATTCAGAGAACCATGAATGAACTTTAATACAAAGGACTGGCAACCATGCAGAGTCACCATACGTCAGTAATAAAAACACATATTTTTACCTCGCTGAAGATTCGAGTTGCTGGACTCGTGCCGTGGGATTTCAGTGTTTTAACACATTAATGTGGGTCTGAACAAATGTGTTAACACGCCAGAGTCACGCAATAACATTAACTAAGTGATCGAGGCAGCAGTACGCCAGCAACTCCTGTGTCGTGTGAGGTAAAATTACTGTTTTTATCAATGGAGTCTGGTGGCTTTGAAGACAGGACAGATCTAGTTCCCTATTTGAAAAGGCTGTCAGACAACAAAGTAAAGCGGTAATACTCTCTTACTACTGATACAGATTTTAAGGTGGACTTTGTTTAAACAGTCTTCTTTAAACCACCCTCTACTTTAGGTAATTCACTGACTCAGCTCCACTTCAAAGAAACCAACTATCTCTTTAAAATCACTAAATTTGGGTGCTCCCACAAACATATTTGGGTATAGTTTGATTTTTTTATTTCATAAATTCTCTCTGTGAACGCATTTTTCTGTGGTCTGATGAAACCGATTCTTCCCGTTGAATTGCTCCGTCTCTTTAAATCTTTAAGCACGAGCCCTGAAAAACCGTCACCCGCACATTTTTGGCCTGCTCGCAAATTAGGTCCAAATTTTAGCCGGCTCAAAACGCCTAATAATGACAGGCTATTTATCAGCGGTAACTTTCTGCCTGAGCTGAACTCGGTGTCAAGCAATTAAGCAAGAAATTCAAATTACCCCGCAAGCGGGTCCGGCTGGGTGCTGTGAGGTTTTGGTTTTAAATGTCAACCTTCTGTTTGTATTTGCTGTAGAATAAGCTGCCCCCCCCCCTCCCCGAACTGAATCTGAACAAAGGCAAAATGGGGCTGTTGTCGGAAACCAAAAACTGAATTAATAATCCCTGGACATTACATGAATTTGATGCACGCTTGCAAGTTGTGTGACATTACTTCTGCACCGATGTGAGGTGGATAATTATCCCAGATGAAATTGCAATAGATGAGGTCTGCTGAGGTTTAATGATTTATTTAGGGTGGTAAGTTGTTATGATCTAATATTCAGTGGGTGAGTTCCGAAGTTTCTTTTGCTTGCATTATCAGTTTAATTTATTTTTCAGGTTCCCACTCCTACGTAGCCCCCCCCCCCCCTCCTTTATAGAGACACGAAGAGGAGGTCTGAGAGAATAGTAGAGCAGGGGAGGCACATTAGAGGAGGATGAGAGAGGATTCGATTCTAAACCAGCAGGGATCCATGGGAATCTAAAGGTGGGAATCAACCAAAGTAGCATCTATGGGAAAGAGCTTGCATTATTTAAAATCGCTGGCAAATGAAAGGGAAGTTGTGTTTGAATGGATTGTTGCCATCCTCTATTTCGCCCGAGGGCGTCTTCTTCTCTGGTTATGATCTGACTTCTGTTAAACCTCACGTTTCCAAAATGTCAAAATGATCGGTGAAACAAGACAGCCTCGTTCTTTATGTTGACAGCCGTACGTTTGACTTTCATGACTCCTCAAGTTGAGGTCGCTACACACTCTTCAGGTAGAAACCCAAAAATCATCAGCTTTGGCGCAATGGGATTTCCATCTGACAGCTGGAATAATGTAAGATGCTTTGGTACAGTAGGTTTAATGTATGAGTGTTGTGCTATTTTATCTGCACCACCTCAGGCTGACGCTTTGATTTTCCTGTAATAAATAATGCTCTTTTGTTTTCTGTGCTTCATTTGTTCCCTGTTGTAACCTCGCTGCTGCTCAATAAATTATGAATCACACCAGATCAACCTGCTGCACATCTCTTGTTTCATTTGTCTGTCAAACTCCTCTTTTTTTTCTTTTTTTCTTTTGTCGTGGGTTGTTGTTTTTCAAATGGTGCACACATCAGACCTCCAGTTTACAGTTTTACAAGAGCATTTTTTAACTCAAATCTCTCCCTGGATTTGATAAAATCTCAGGGCAAAGAGATAAAACTGGTTCATGTGCGCAACACGTAGCTAAGAAATGAGCAGTATAATTATTAGCAGCAGCACATTTCAGTGTACCTTCAGTAATTGGTTTATAAGTTAATAACCGACACAATAAATAAAGACCCAATAAGTGCAATTTAATCACTTAATTACAGTTTAATTGCTGTCTTAACCGCTCCTGTTGTTCACTGTATGTAAAAGCCGCTTTAAGCCGTGAAATTGCCCATACATAGCACCACAATTGCACAAAGATTCATTAAAAAAATAAAGATGTCATTCTTGCTGCAGCGTGTTATCCCAAAGACTTGTCTAACAGCAGGCGAGCTGAAAGATTGTTTAGGGGTAAGTCAGATGCAGAGGATGAATTGCAGAGACACAGCGTGATTCTTTCACTTTTCTTTTCTCAGAGATTTTGGGCAGCAAAGCTCGCCTACACACAGCAGCTGGCTGTTGTCTGGGGGAATCGCTTCAGCCATCTTTTTTTTTTTTTCTGATGAAATCAGAGGAAATCCACAAGCAGCCCAAGGCAGACCACACATCCCTCTTTTTTTTTTTTCTTGCTTGCTTCTTTTCTATTCAATAATTCTCAGTGATAGGCCTCTCTCCTTTGAGCGCTGGCACCAGTCCTCATTCCAATTAGTGAAAGGCAAAGAGGCCCCCTTGTTTGTCGGCACGCAAGCGGTAATTGGATAATCCCTGAAATTTGGGAGAGTGCACAAAAGGGAATCTGTAATTAAACCAGAAAGTCTGTCAAATATTGACACAGATGAGTCCTGCAAAGTGTAGATACAGAAGATGAGTCAATATTATTAGGCAAGTTTTTAGAATCCCACAGTTTTATGCACAATGGGAAAACATTTTTGTCTAACCTATAGAATAGAAAGGATGAAAACTCAAATCTATCCTAATTTTAAGATGAGAAAACTAATTTACAATGTCTTTAATTAGCATTAAATCCACATATACCGCGTCTCCTTGTGTTCACTGACGTCTCCCATCGTGTGCTCAGTGCATGTAGCAGGCGAACTCGGTAAGGAAGGCTTTCTTTACGACAGAATCAGCAGGTTGTTGGTGTTTCATGAAAAGAGTAAGTGTTGCAGTATGTGTCACTATCTGCAGGTAAACGGTTTCAGTGCGAAATGAAATTTTCACAGGGGTGAAATGTAACACCTGCTCCTAGGAAACAAAAATCACTTTCACCAAAACTAAATTTTACATCCACACTGCCGCTTGTATGAAGGGCCATGTTAGATCGCAAATATTTGCTAATTAGCACCAAAAATACCCGTGTTGAGGTTAATAGGAATGTCATTAGCTTTTAAGGTATTTGGACACAGGTCAAAGTATTGAATAAATTAAAGAATTTGGAAGGGTGTATTAACTGAATATACTGTAGTATTCATGTGTGTTAATTTATCTATGACTATGAACTGTTTTTGTCAGGAGCACAATGAAGACACTAAACACAAGCTGTAGAGAAGGCCTTTTGTGTTTTTGTGTTAGCCACCATAGGATGGCCAATATGCTTGAAGAGGAAGAGGTATTCAGCTGGTTGCAATTTGCAACCTCACCACTAGGTGCCACTAAATCGAACACACTGGTCCTTTAATTTTCTACTTCAACAAGGATCAATTTACAATTAATTCTGAGGAGAGCATACAGAGCTTCCTCAAATTTCAGCTATCAATTAAATGCTGAATGGGCATTTCAATCAAATCCTAGATTGAACCGCATGGTGGACACTGACTCTAAATATAGATTAACAATCCCTCTGTGACGTCACCCATAGTTTTCCTGATGAGAGGTTTGGAAGCTTAATGTGACAACTGCCACTCAAAACAGCCCCTTTATTTTCATTCTTTATAAACCTTGACATCTTTTAAACAAGTGAGTTATAAGATTCATTTTTCTGACCCAGAGGTTGCTGCTTGTGGTAAAATCAGGACATCACCAAAGCTGGTTACATCATCTGGGTACCATGTATTTAAACAAAGGATCAAAGGAACAAAGGAACTGGACTTGCTTGAGTTTCTTGTAGACAGTTCATTTATCCAAAAAGCTACTAAGGGAAATGTCCAGTTGATATGGAAGTACATTTTCTTGTGCAGTATTGGTTCCAGTTGTTATCAAAGCATCTTGCCCTGTTGGTTACTGTCACATTCATCCATTTCTAACTGAACCAAAGTGATACACTGACCAACTTCACTGACACTGCCATCCATGGAGCCATGCTGCTAACACAGCTATAATCCTGTGAAGGTAGCCAGCAATTTGAGTCCATGTTTTGCAGTCTCTGAACGATGAAAGCGGGGTGGCTTTCACAAGCCCACATGGCATCCTGGAAATGATCTCCGCTCACAGTGTGACCTGTGGGCGTCCCATTGTGACAACAGCGTGCTGAGTAACACAGATTTTTCACGATATCTCACAAAAACCCTATCACAACGAGACGTCTCTTCTTGGAGTCCACTTAATGAGAGTGTAGCGTCAGCGTTCTGGCTGCAATTACAGTGCTTAGAACTCTTTAATGATATGTTAATGGCTTGGCTGTATTACCTCTCAGCTGCCCAAACAACATTAAATACCCTGCGGCTGATTAATCCTGCATCCACAAAAACACCCAATTAGAGGGAAAATGTTTGAAACGAGTTCTGCCAGCAACTTTAGATCAAAATAGACGTGCACTAAAACGATGCGAGACATTTTCTCCAAAATATAGTAAACGAAGACGATGGCTGAAGCTTTGATCTGTTCATTTGTGTTTTACACCTAAAAAAGATTATTATTTCTCACATTTTAGATATTAGAACTGATCTGATTCAGAAGGACTTCAGGAGAGTTAGGGTTACTTTGCCCAAGGGCACAATGCCAAAACGCACAGCTGTTCGCGAACACTTGGCGTGACGAGGGTCAAACATGTGACCTCTCAGTTGCATAAAGCTCTGTCTGACCAGCAAGCTGCCCTGCCTACTCACTGCTGCTGCTGGGTCTGCATCAAAGTTAGAGGGAGGCTGTTAAAACATCTAACACAACTTGCTTTAATTAAATGCATGTAAGTTTTTTGTTCTACTTGAAATGAGAAAAAGGATCTCAATATAATTTAAACTTTATATTAGCAACTCCAGGTGGAGTCCTTTTCTGAAAGCTGGTCCTCTGAATATGAATGCTAAATATTAATTGAAAAACAAAACTCGTTTTCACTCCCCTGCATTTCCACTGTGTCAGATATGATTAATCTGTGACACATTTCAAACATCTCCCAACACAACTTCTCTCTTGTCAGCACATGATCGCTGTCGACGCAGAAACTCGCAGGGCAATTCTGATTATTAATGTTCAGCATCTGAAGTCGAAACCCATGAGGGAGGGGGATGCGTTTTCCAGCAGTTCCTGGTGTAACACACCGAGCAGTGACAAAGCACCGTCAAGTCCGTGGAGGAGAGGAGATCCCAATGCATCTATAAAACACATCAACACAAGCCGTGTAGGAGGAGGAGGAGGACGACGATCAACAGACAGGTGGTACATCTTCTCTTGTACTGCATCAGAGTTCTGAGATGCTGACACTTGGGTATACTACTTTTTTTGGTATTTTCTACTCCAGTACAGTAAAATCAACATAGAGGGTCTCAACTACAGTTTCAGTAAAGTGCAACTTTACTGGAGGAACAGTTTTTGATGGTGGCGATGGAGAACGTTGCATAGGTGTAGCGCACATAGGCCATGATTGACAGAAGGCCACATTGTAAAGCCTATGTGAGGTCAGAAGGCTTATTGGCTGCACCAGAGATACTGTAAGTGCTGGAAAAGTATGAGAATTCGTATCGCTAAGAGCATTTTTATTCCAAATTCATTTAGATCAGTGTGTGAAAATTGGTTTTAATGATAACAAATGTTGCATTAAAAGTTTTTTTTTAGTTTTGGTGTCCGAAGGAATCCAAATTAAATCTATTATGATTACGTGAAACTTTTGTGGGACAAAGGGCACATGTTTACCTGTTGCTTCATTTACTGTCAAATGCAGAAGTTGTGGATGGCAGCTTTATTAGGTTTCGCATAGCACCTGAATCTACATCTCCTACACTAGAATAGGCTTTCTCAATCTCAGTTAGCTTATGGTTTGTTTAATGAATATAAACCATGTGAACATATTTTACCTCAAGTATATTTTCCCCCAAGTTTATATAATATCTAGAGTTTTATATGGGTATTTTCTACGAGAGAGGGCTTAAGGAAAATGACAGTTCATATCCATAATTTCATTGTACTTGTACAATGACAATAAAGACATTCTATTCTATTCTGTAATGGCGAGCTTTTGGGGCCCCCTCGACCTCTGGTGATTGGTCTTAGATTCAGTGGAGGAGTTCTCTTCTATCAGTGTTTTTGTTTTTTATCTGTATATTTATCTGTATGTCTATGCTTATCCAGTGCTTGTCCAGTGACATTGTCGAGTAACTTTTATGTATAAGATTTATGAAGCATAATGCATCACTATTCTCCTTGGTGACAAGATGAAACCTACAAGCAACCTACAGTATTATAGTTATCAAAGTAGCTGTTCTGGAGCTTTCTAATATTTACATCAGCAGTTAGAGTTTTCCTAGTTGCCCAGAAATGTCTGTATTCATATTTTCTTTTTCTGAAAATTTGTCTAATTCCAGTTAATTAAATTGCTGAAAGTTAGGCACATTCACCAAAATGTTTTTGGTACCTAAGCTGAATTTTAATCAAGGACTTTCCCATTGTGTTACTGCTCTATTTTGTCAATGAAAGGCTAAAGAAGAGGTATTTCTGGTAATTGTAGTAGCTGATGTACCAATGGTCATAGATAAAAGTGGCATTTTAAATGCAATCATATATTTGACTGTGATATTAGAACCTTTCTGACTAACTTGTAGTAGTGCTAACAATCATCATTTTCTCCACCATAAAAGGCCCTTTCAGAGAGTCAGACAGGTCTGTGCTTTCAGCTCCATCTCGTCAGCCTCTTATCACCTCTCATCAGCAGGGGACGAGAAAGAGGTTGGTTGGGGGGGGGGGCTGCTCATCCGAGGCGAAGGGGAGAGCCAAAAGAAGGCAGCCTCCTTATCAAAGGCCTGGGTGCTGAGCATCGGTTAAAAATAGAAACCGAGGGAGATTGGCATCGATTTCTGCAGGCGTTGACGGCCCGATTGACAGCAGCACCGCGGCGTCGGGCTGTTGAGCCATCGAGGGAATCCGCCAGACTGCCTATGATGAGATGAGATGGGAAGATAACTTCTGACAAGCCCTCCGCCCGCCACCCATCTCTAATCACCCCGTCTGCACACACACATATAGAGAGAAAAAGTAATTACCACATTCATGCACGCACGCACGCACACACTGAGAGACACACACACTTTGCTGCCCCCTGAGCAAGTAATGGGACTTTGGCTGGCTGAGCATCCACCTGTCCGGTTTCTCCTGCCAAGTCAAAGCTCATGTGCTTGCAGACATACAAAATACCTCTGGAAGTCTCTCCACAGCCACCAGCCACCGTCCTTAAGGGTTATCTCACTAAATTATCTTCCATCGCTAAATACAGCCAAATATCCATGTCAGTGACCTTTGTTTTACTGTTTTAATTGAACTCTACTAGGACATTACTGTTATTACACCGATCAGCTTTACTGCACCTCGATGGTCTTCACCTCCCTGCAGTATTAGCAGATATTCAGTCGAGAAAACATTCTTAGCAGCCTATTACCAATGTATTTGTTTATATAAAAATAAAAAGTCAGAGGTTGTCTTCTTTCTAATATCTTTAAAGGACTAATCTAGTATTTGAAGATGGATACCACCCTGTTGTGTTGTTTGTTGGAACCAGATGCTGCTTAGCTGATAGTAAAGACAAGAAACAGTCACAGTAACATCTGGTAAAACCATAATACTTAGACACATATGTGTCTAAGTATTATGGTTTTACCATACACTCCTAATATTAGGAGTGTATGCGCTAAACTAATTAGCTTCATATACTGAACAGACATGTGAAAGTTGTATCACTCGATCTTTTATTCTCAATAGCAGAAATAAGTCAGATATTTCCCAAAGTGAGCCACTTTTCCTTTAGTAGGCAGTACCGACTAATCGACTAGTCAACTTCACTGCGATACCCTGACGTTTAAAGCACCAGGCCGACTAGTCACTGATCACGTGACAATAACAACATGGTGGAATCCGTGAAGACAGGTGAGGAGCCCTGCGGGTCGTTGCTGCAAAGTAGCAGGGGTTGGTCAAGTGCGTGGAAATACGTCGCTGAAGATGAAACCCATTCTACTGTGACATGCAAAATACGTAAGTCAGTCCTGAAATACATCAAATGTAGTACTGAATTACACACTCGGCACCAGCTAATGCTAGCAGAGGAACGGTCCAAATCCTCTCTGACAGTTAACAACTCCACTAAACGCACATGTAGTACCATAGAGAAGGCGGCTGCAAATCAACAGTTTGCTGGTACATTTTATTGCCAAAATTAGCTGCAGTACACGGAAAAGGCTTCAAAGGGATACCGCATTTTTTTTTAACCCGGCTATACTATACTTTCTAACTAGCTAACCACACGCTGTGGAGTACTGCATAGCCGCGCACAGTATTGATAAGCTCATGAGAAATGTTCAGTTCTGTTGTGTTCTATTAGTTGACGTTGTTGCAGTGGTTGTAGAGAGTGTTTTTGTTCTTGATGTCAGTGAATGCACCATGCCAGAGATGGAAGTTGAGAGTTTGCGAACGAGTCACATATTTGAAATGTCAGACTGACTTTGTTTATGGTGTTAGCGTGGGCTACGACTGACAGTGGCCCATATTCAGGCTTCAGTAAACTTATGTTGTATGAGACACTACAATATGTATTCAGGTCAGTGTAGATTTCATTGTTGCTAGTGTAGACCATCGGTGACTAGTCTCTCTCTACTCAACTTTCACCACACACTTGTCAACTGCCTAGTAGGCAGTCCCAACTTCTCTTTAACTTTGAAATATTTCAGTCAAGTTTCCCACCAGAGCATTAGCTTTTAATTTTAATAATTAGGGGTCCCATATTATAACTGTTTCTTAACAAGTTAATGTAAGTCACACATGTCCCCTGAATTCGTCTTTTAAGTTTCAATGCAAAACATTGTTCATTCAGCTGTACCTCTCTTTTCAGTTTTGCTACAAATGGGCTGTCAAGTATCTTTTGTTTTAAATGCACATGAGCAACAACTTTCTAGAGGATGGCTCTGTCTTTTCTGATGGTTGCCTGAAAAGAGAGGCCGAGAAGGAAGTGCCTGCACAGGTTCCTTTAATGACCACTTGAGGCTGGCTCCCAAACTGAGTTAATCCCCATTGACCTCCATGTTGAAAGGCTAAGCTTTTACAGCAGAAATGGACGTGTTTGATTCATGATAACTGTAAGGGGGTGTATGTTTATATAACTTCCCTGTCTGAATTATAGGTAGTCTTATGCATAGTTTAGGATGTGGCGTCTCAGGTTGTTAGTTATATGCCTACATATAACCCACCCGTTTGAGCTTCCCTCACACTTTGGCCATTTTTGAATTGGTCGGGAGTCAGATAATGCCAAGAATCAATGGTGATGGCTAGTTACATTGCACTGAGCTTCAAAACCTCTCTTTAGGAAACCTAGGGGAGATGTCACGGACGGCCTGAACTGCCAAAGACAAAGCTTATCCCCTTATGATGTCGCAAGGCGCTGCAAACCTGAGCGGCTCAATCAGACACTCTTTTTGATCCAAGTCATGATCTAACTCAGGCATGAAAGGACGATTCTTACTACAATTGCAACTAAATTACATAGTTCTTTTAAGGAATTAATATACAAGTTGTATACATGTAAAATTAACTGTGTTTTATGTGAAAATAAAACGTGTGGAACCATAAACTTAATTGTAAAATATAAGGTCTGTAAGCTTTGCTAAAATCCTCAAATTTCTCAGAAAAGAGAAATCGTGTGGACGTGTGATAGCTACATATGGCCTTCTTTATTTTGGATTTTGGGTTTTAAAATGCTAACACGAAGTCTTTCTGTTGGACTTACATACAATGCTCAATAGAAGAAGAACAAACTGCCTCTTTAAATTGGTATATTTAAAGCCCCCCTTCTCTCGAAACTGTGCTTAGGTCACTCTTCTCTTGGTTGTTCACTCTGCAGAGTTAGACACTAAATTACTGTTTTCAAAGTCGTCTGGTAGAAATGGAAAATATATCTTCAAGCTAACCTACGATAAATTTTGAGCCGGAGGCATTTGTTACTGCTAATTTGGACCAATCCAGCTCCAACAATAAACTTAGTGTGATATGGAAACTTTAAGCAGCATTGCACAAAGGCTGAGAATGAAGTTTCAGTGAGGGATCAAGTAAATAAAGTTTTGAAATAAAATACATTTGCATATTTATAGATTCTGGAAATTTAAATGAGAGAGGAGGCGTAGATGTCATTGTATGTGTCTTTGAATAAGCCTAGAGGGGATCTTTAATACTCTTCAAGTACTTACTATTAAATAAAATTAATTCATGTATTGGTTTTTCTACAAATATTCAATAAATATTTTCAACTCAACTCGATTTAACATATTCTGGTCTGAGTCATTGGTCCCAAATCCTCAAGCCAAATCTTCCTTTCTCTGTTGATCTTGAAATCGTCCAATAAAGCCAAAATAGTCACTGGTAAAAGCTGAAAGTTTGACTACTCCTTATAATTAGGTGATTTGCAGCAATCTGCCACAAAGACTATGTCAATCTGTCAGCATGATCCTCCTCCTGTTAAAACCGCCTGAGAGACAATTACTCCTGGCTCCTCCTAATTAGAAACTCATTGAAATTTAGGAGTGCCTTGTATGAATTATTGAACTCTGTTTCGTGGGAGGGGATGCCATTAGGGATGTTTAGCCAAGTGAATTTCTTACAGGAGCCCCCTTTTTCAGTGAATTTGTCCATTTTGTGCTGTAAATATAACAAGGTGTGTGTCTCCCTCTGGTGGGCAAAATTACAAATTTGAATTGTAGGAACAAAAACATGGTTTAAGGTCTTTTTATAGTATATCCTGTCATTGATTGGTTGACTTTAAATGGCTCACTAAAGAGAGGTGTTTTTACTTCCTGCTGTAACTGCTAAAAATGTTTTTGTCGTAGCGTACTGGATCATCTTTCCTCAATGGGTCCTTGTTTCATTTTGAATCCAGATGTTTGTTCAATCATGCCACTGAGCTTTCTGCGTGTTTGGTTCCCTTGAGGATGGCTTTTCCTGCTGTTTCTGCCAACAGTTTGGGATAAACTTACACAACAATGTCAAGTGTAGTGTCTGCATGACCTATGTGCATTAAAGAAAGCGACACAAAGAGTCGATTGATAAACCATTACGCAATTTTGATAATGGATGTCAGATATTTTCTGAAAAGTGAAGTTTTAAAAGATTTCTCAGTCTGAAGTAACTTATTCACCCAAATCAAAACCTTTAATAATACTAAACAACTAAAGCCATATTGATGTAAATTTACAGTGTAAGGAAGATGTTACATTCATGTCACATTATAATAATTACCAGTTTCCCAAGAGAAACTGTGTTTAGATCAACTTCCAAATCATGTTTCTGACTGAAAAACCTTGATTCTGGCTGTGTGTGACTCATAATTTGCTATTTTAGGCAATCAAGCCCAAATATAATAGTAATAGTGTGATATTGTTAATGTTGGCGCTAATTTTTCAGGCAAATATGTAATAAATTAATTCAGTAATCATTCTAGTGAATTGAGAGTATTTTAACTCCACCATGACTAACACTGCACACCAACAATTATCTTGTCCCATTATTATAGAATGTAGCAGCTTTGCAAAAATCCTCAAAATTCCCAGACAAAATATTCAGGAAGTGCGGTGTCTTCAGACGGCCTTGTTTTCATTACAAATTGGACTCACATGCTGAACCCTCAAAGGACCAACGCTGCAATCCAGCAATTATCTTGTCTGATTACATGAACTCAAAAGAGATGAACCCTTCTAAATAAAGCTTATAACGACAAAAGTTAACTTCTCTAATCATATCTGACATGATGTCCCTGACACATTTAAATTCTTTGCCACCAAGAACCTACAGTAAAACATCTTTTCTCGACACAAGACAACTAAAGTGGCAACAATAATACTGTGTCAAGACATTTATGCCAGACCACAAAGAATAAAAATAACATACAGTACATTATGCTGCTTATAGTTCAAGAAATTGCACCGGAAGAGATGCTCATCACAATTAACTGCCACATTAGCCTCCTGAAAACATGGAGAAAAAGTGAGTGACAACAATCATTCTGCTGAGAGTTTGTTTATGCAGCTTTATTTAAACTGATGTCGGTGCTCTGCAGTTTAATTTCTAATCCAGTATGTGTTCAGCTTGATCTTCACATTTATTGAGGTTTGTTGTTAGATAGGATGGAGAGGAAGACACAGACCAGGCAAAAGCTGTGAAATAGTAGTAGAAGTAATTGTTTCTTGTTAAATATCTTGGATTCTTTTTTTTTTTTCTTTTCAATCCAGCGAAATCAACAGCTCATAACCATAAATGTCAAAATGTATGACACTCATATCTTTCATCACAATATCCGCAAGTATTTATTCTTATGTATACTGTACGTCTTTGTTTTGGTGTGTGCCTGACCACCAGGTGGCGCTTCCTTGTTTGGGATAATTATCAGTGACAGATGTTCATAACTGGAGGGAAGACATGCAGTGCTACATGTCTGTGTTTTTTATCTACAACTGTTTGTTCTGTGTTTTTTTGGAATAGTATGTGGACAAATGTTGAAGATCAGCAAGAGGTAAAAATCAAACCGAAACAGTATAAAATAGAAATTGAACACACTCATCAGATAATGTGAATGAGTAACATGACCTTATAGAAATTACCAAATAAAATAAGTGTTTTTACTGATGTTTTATTATCATTTATTTATTTATGGCTCTGCTTTTGATGCAAATCCTTCCAAATCCAGTCCTTCAGAACAACATGTCTAATTAGTCTTTCTTCATGACCTGTATCTAATTTGTACGCTAGATGATCTTGTGGACTTTGAGATGTATTCTCATGTTGGATTTTTGGGAAAACGTCTTGTGACATGTTAAGCACTTGAAAGGTTTCTCTCCTGTATGAGTCCTCATGTGTTTGTTCAGCGCTGAACCAGTGGAGAATGCTTTGTCACACTCCGAGCAAGCATACGGCCTCTCTCCTGTGTGGGATCTCTGATGTTGTGTCCGATGTACGGCTGTGGGAAATCTTTTCTCACAGTATTTGCACTGATAAGGCCGCTCCCCTGTATGAGTGCGCGTATGCACCAGCAGAGCCCCGGAGCTGCAGAAGGACATCCCGCAAGTGCTGCACAGGTACGTCCTGTCATTCATGTGCATCCTGATGTGCACAGTGCGCGCACTCAACTGCCTGAATTTCTTGTCGCAGAGATGGCACGCGTACGGGCGCTCGCCGGTGTGAATGCGCGTGTGCATCTTCATGACTGATTTTGTCAGGAACCTCTTGTCACAGTACGGACAGGCAAACGGCCTCTCTCCACTGTGATGTAAAAGATGAACTTTAAGCAAAGACTGAGAGGTGAATTTCTTCTCACATTGACTACAAGCAATGGAAGGGATTTTGGGTGTAGCATGTCTAAAGAGATGTTCCTTCAGGTCTTTCTTTCTTTTATACGACTTTTCGCACTGAGTGCACTTGAACCGCACCGGAGAGTGAGCTGTAAGATGGCGTTTCAAGTTGGAGAGAGAGAGAAATCTTTTGCCACACTCTGGGCAGGTGTTCACTCTGGTTGGAAGAGAGACACTGGCTCTACCTTCTTTCAAGGACTGGATCATGCTCTCTTCCTCCTTGTTTTGGCTCAGATCCAAATGTTGCTGTGCATCTTCAGTTAAGTTCTCTGAGCATCTAGGTGCCTGGAGCGCTGCTTCACCATCTGACAACAGGGAAGAGTCGGTGTGAATACGCATGTGTGTCTTCAGGTCTGAGTTTGCCAGGAACCTCTTGTCACAGTGTGGACAGGCCAGCGGCTCCTCTCCATTGTGATCTAAAAGATGAACTTCAAGCAAAGACTGAGAGCTGAAGCTCTTCTCACACTGACTGCAAGCAATGGAAGGGATTTTAGGTGTATAGTGAATGAAGAGATGTTCCTTCAGATCTCTATATCTTTTATACGACTTGTCGCAATGAGTGCACTTGAAAGACCGCACCGAAGAGTGAGCTATAAGATGGCTCTTCAAGTTGGAGGAAGTTGAAAATGTCTTGCCACACTCTGCGCAGGTGTGTTTACTTTTTCTTAAAGGGTTCTCTCTGGATGGAAGAGAGACACTGGCTCTACCTGCTGTCAAGGACTGGATCGTGCTCTCTTTCTCCTTGTTTCTGCTCGGATCCAGATGTTGCTTCGCTTCTTCAGTTAAGTTGTCTGACCTTCTGGGTGCCTGGAAGGCTGCTTCACCATCTGGCAACGGGGGAGAGTCGGTATGAATGCGCATGTGCATCTTCAGGTCTGAGTTTGTCAGGAACCTTTTGTCACAGTGCGGACAAGCCAATGGCTCCTCTCCACTGTGATCTAAAAGATGAACTTCAAGCAAAGACTGAGAGCTGAAACTCTTTTCACACTGACGGCAAGCAATGGAAGGGATTTTAGGTGTAGGGTGTCTACGGAGATGTAGTTTCAGGTCTTTGTATCTTTTATACGACTTGTCACACTGAGTGCACTTGAACGACTGCACTGAAGAGTGAGCTATTAGATGGCTCTTCAGGCGGTAGGATGTTGAAAATGTCTTGCCACACTCAGGGCAGGTGTGTTTACTTTTTCTTGAAGGGTTCTCTCTGGATGGAAGAGAGACACTGGCTCTACCTTCTGTCAAGGACTGGATTGTGCTTTCTTCCTCCTTGTTTCTGTTCAGATCCAAATGTTGCTTCACTTCTTCAGTTAAGTTCTCTGAACATCTGGGTGCCTGGAAGGCTGCTTCACCATCTGACAACAGAGAAGAGTTGGGGTGAATGCGCATGTGCATCTGGAGGCCTGAGTTTGTCAGGAACCTCTTGTCACAGTGTGGACAGGCCAACAACTCCTCTCCACTGTGGTCTAAAAGATGAACTTCGAGCAAAGACTGAGAGCTAAAACACTTTTCACACCGACTGCAAGCAATGGAAGGGATTTTAGTTGTAGAATGAATAAAGAGATGTTCCTTCAGGTCTCTGTATCTTTTATACGACTTGTCGCACTGAGTGCACTTGAAAGACCGCACAGAAGAGTGAGCTGTAAGATGTGCCTTCAAGCGGGAGGGAATTGAAAATGTCTTGCCACACTCTGGGCAGATGTGTTTACTTTTTCTTAAAGGGTTCTCTCTGGATGGAAGAGAGACACTGGCTCTACCTTCTGTCAAGGACTGGATTGTGCTCTCTTCCTCCTTGATTTGGCTCAGATCCAAATGTTGCTGTGCATCTTCAGTTAAGATCTCTGAGCATCTAGGTGCCTGGAAGGCTGCTTCACCATCTGACAACAGGGAAGAGTCGGTGTGAATACGCGTGTGTGTCTTCAGGTCTGAGTTTGTCAGGAACCTTTTGTCACAGTGTGGACAGGCCAATGGCTCCTCTCCATTGTGATCTAAAAGATGAACTTCAAGCAAAGACTGAGAGATGAAACTCTTTTCACACTGACTGCAAGGGATTTTAGGTGTAAGATGTCTACGGAGATGTAGCTTCAGGTCTTTGTGTCTTTTATACGACTTGTCGCACTGAGTGCACTTGAACGATTGCACAGACGAGTGAGCTATAAGATGGCTCTTCAAGCGGTTGGAAGTTGAAAATGTCTTGCCACACTCCGGGCAGGTGTGTTTACTTTTTCTTGAAGGGTTCTCCCTGGATGGAAGAGAGACACTGGCTCTACCTCCTGCCAAGGACGGGATCGTGCTCTCTTCCTCGTTTCTGCTCAGATCCAAATGTTGCTGTGCATCTTCAGTTAAGTTCTCTGAGCATCTAGGTGCCTGGAAGGCTGCTTCACCATCTGACAACAGGGAAGAATCGGTATGAATGCGCATGTGCGTCTTCAGGTCTGAGTTTGTCAGGAACCTTTTGTCACAGTGCGGGCAAGCCAATGGCTCCTCGCCACTGTGATCTAAAAGATGAACTTCAAGCAAAGACTGAGAGCTGAAGCTCTTTTCACACTGACTGCAAGCAATGGAAGGGATTTTAGGTGTAGGGTGTCCATGGAGATGTTTCTTCAGGTCTTTGCTTCTTTTATACGACTTGTCGCACTGAGTGCACTTGAAGGATCGCACCGAAGAGTGAGCTGTAAGATGGCACTTCAAGTGGGAGGGAGAGGGAAATGTCTTGCCACACTCCGGGCAGGTGTGTTTCCTTTTTCTTGAAGGGTTCTCTCTGGATAGAAGACAGACACTGGCTTTGTCCTCTGTCGAGGACTGGATCGTGCTCTCCTCCTTGTTTCTGCTCAGTTCCAGATGATGCTTTTCTTCTTTCATGAAGTCCTCTGAGCATCTGGGTGTCTGGAAGACTGCTTCACCATCTGACAACAAGAAACAGAATCTGAGAAGATTTTGTCCACTTTGACCAGGAAGTGTGTAAAAGCCAACACTTAAACCACAGATTTTTTACATTTTCCAGAGAATCATATACATTGCAAGAAATGCTCACCTTCTGCACCATCGTCCTCTGCACCAGAGGATGTGAGTGGTGACAGTTCAAATTTCTGTGGCTGAGATGTTAGATTAGCTTCATCAGAACTATTATCGGTCTCTTCATCATCATCCTCACACAAGTCGTCTTCATTTCCTGCATGTGATTTCTCACTGTCTTGTGTGCCGCCTCCCTCGTGTTTTTGATCAGTATAATCTCCAGATGACACTAAAGTTTGTTTGGATGCGAGTGAGGAGAGGATGGTGTCAGATGTGAAGGTGAATTTACCTGGGAAACAAAAAACAGTCATGTTGGTGAAAATGGGGACAAAAACCACTACAGATCCTGCCATTACGCTCCTAAAAGTAAAGAGATTTTTTACTTTTGATTAAAGTTTCTTGCTTCTTTTGATGATGCAAAATCCTCTTCAGAGCTTCATGATCAGAGACAAACTGCTCAAGCTTGCAGTCAAGGGAAGGAACATCAAACATGGAGAATATCTGGAAAAGAAGAACGGCTTTGTTTTAAACCCAATCTCAAAAGTTCTCATTTTTATTGCAAGATTGTTCTCTAAACTGTGAATTTATTTCCTATAATGGTACAAGAAAATATTGATAAAACAAATTAAGAGCTAATTTGCCAATCCCAAATTTTATGAATCTTGCAAATGCCACTGTAAAATTTAATAGCATTTGTTAGTTTCTCTTCACATACCTTTGAAAAACTTGGCACTGGAAAAAACTCTTCCAGTTGGTAGAGGAATTCCCACGCCAGAATTTGCAGTGCTGTATCAAAACCAGCTCCATACTCTACTGGGAAGACCTCCTTTGACGGAAAAAACAATTGTCAAAAGATGAATAGAATAATGGCAAAAAAAATAATAATAATAATTTTTACTAAATGTTGGGTTAAATCTCACCTTAAAAAAGTGTTCTTTTTCAGATGGATTTCTAAACAATGTTTGAACCAGCTCCACAAAGGCTGACTTTGAAATTTCAACCTCTCTAGTTTGGTCCTGTCATGAAACCGAGCAGAAGTATATTTACATAAAATACATTTTATTAAAGGCACTATCAATATTTACTGGTGTTTAGAGCGACTTAGACATCTATGGCATGTAAAACATCCTTATATTAGCAATTCATACCTCTTCAAGCATGTGGTCTGTTGTACTCTGCTGGAAACTGTTGAGATTATCCTGAAAAGCTTTACAGTCAAGCTTATCTGTATTCTTTAACGACTCAAGAATGATCTGTAAAGAAAAATAATAGCAAATTAACGCAACACTTATAAACTCCAACATCACAATAATAAACAATAACAGATTGTGCTCAAATATGTGGAAACAGAAAGTCAACAGCCAACAAACAGTCTGAACACCCACGTTTACTCACCTGAGCTCTGAGTCCAAGGATGAGCTGAGTCCTCTGTTTGTAGTTCAGAAGCTCTGGGACCGTCCGTGTCACCAGCGTGATGAATTCTGCCAGATATTCATACTGCTCCATGTTTCTCTCCTGTACAACCTGCCACATGCAAGCGGACATCAGCCGCAACGGAGGAACCAGGAGGCACAGTGATGACAGAGGAAGATGAGAATCTGAAACCAGATAAAAAAACACTCATTCATTCATTTTCTGTAACCGCTTAACCTTCTGGAGGGTCGCTGAGGGGGGGCTGGAGCCTATCCCAGCTGTCATTGGGCAAGAGGCTCCAGTCTATGACCTACGACCAATTTAGAATCACCAATTAACCTAACGAGTATGTCTTTGGACGGAGGGAGGAAGTACTCGGAGAGAACCCACGCAGACATGGGGAGAACAAGCAAACTCCACACAGAAAGGCCCCAGTCAGCCGATGGATTCGAACCCAGAGCCATCTTAATACTAAAAGTTTAAAGCTTCATAATATTGTCTGACATGTCCAACAACAACACCCTAAAAATTCGGGCGATCTTCACATTTAAAAAGCCACAATCTTAACTGTTTATTAAATGATTATGAAAACAATATGTTCATTAATTTATTTATTTTTTCACCGGCGGACAGATGAGATCCTGAACATTGACATTAGCTTTTTATTTGCTGACCCTCCGAAGCAGGAGGTGGCGCTAAAGTACCACCTAGTACCGTGCTATATGTTAATTGTTTACTGTTGAGTCCAACAAATACAGCTTCTCTGTAGACATAGCGGGTACGCTGCTATCAAACTGCAGCCTGCCAGTTTGTCTGCGGAGAATTACTGCAGACAAACAGAGCACTTAAGAAACCATTTAACCTTACTTAATGTCTCTGGAGTTATTACAAGTCTACATATGTGTAGCTATACAGACCTGGACTATCTCCCATTCCAGGAACGCGTTAGTTAGCTTAGCTTAGCTTAGCCAGCCGCTGCAGCCAGTCACATATCAGTCCAGTACTGTCGTTAAAGTCTTGTCGGTTTAAAATCTTAATTTCAGAAGACTTCCCACACACCAGTGTACAGTTACTACAGTGCTTTGCCCAGTTTAACTCTTCATATTTAAAAACAACGGGTCCTGTGCTAGAACTTCCTGTTTCCGGTTTTCAAAATAAGAGCCCGGCTTGGCGTGAACGAGCATCAAATATTTTTATTTATTTATCTTCACACATACTAGCGTTTATACATTTTTATATTCCCAAAACAGTGGCAAGAAAAAACACTTTATATAGCATTAGCAAAATGACTCCAGATTAAACTATGTCAAAGATAACTTTAATTGCATTATGTTCAGTTTCCAAAAACTAATGACTAGGTCAAATAAAAAATTCTATAATTAGTTTTTCCTGCATTCATTTGTAATCAAATATGATTTGTTCTACATCTAGTTTTTCATATTATATTTCATCTCACCCTTCTCCATCACAGGCAGCCTGACATCCTGGATGATAAACCTGGGAGTTAATTTTCCCTGCAATGTGATCAGACCGTCCTGGCCCAGACATCATGATGTTCCTCTTACTGTATTTCAGTAGTCGGTATGCCGTGTCCTTTTTTTTTTTTTTGTACCAGTACTGCGTGTTCTTCTCAAGCATTTCATCAGTCAGTAAAACATTTCCCACTTGCTGTCAAGTGTCATTGCTTGGTCAGTGTGACTCTGGCAAACTTTAGATGTGCAGCGATGGAGGTCAGCTTCCTCTTTGGCCTGCTGCCGAGAACACTCACCATGCAGCATGATTTGTGTATTGCAGACTGATGAAAAAAGATGTTAACCAGCTTCAACCTTCAGCTGTGACTTCTGTATGATTCGTAGCTGGCAGGTTTTCCAAGTAGCTCGCTCATTTAGCACCTGTGACAACTTCTGTACATTTTAAAGTGAAGACATTTATGAGAAAAATGTGTGGAAATAGTTGAGCACGAATATTTTGGTGGATTTTACAGATATAGAGGGTATAACACGACTATGTTATGGCTCCACCTAAACAAATGAATTATTCACAACTAAGATGAATGAGACACATTTGTATTAAGTCACTTTTTTTTATTTGTTTTGCTTTTGTTTTAAAGTTTGCAGAATTAGTGTTTATGCTATCTAATTCCCCCTTTTATAATAATACAGTTTACAAATGTGAAAGGAACCTTCTGCCAAATCACTTAATTTTCTTTTGGATCTAACTGTGAAATGTGCTGCACAAACAAACCTGATCTATGGAGGCCCCACCTTGCAACTTGCAGGACTTAAAGAATGTGATGCTTACGTCTTGGTGCCAGATGCCGCAGCACACCTTCAGAGGTCTTAAGTCCACGCCTCAACAGGTCAAGGCTGTTTTTGCCTTTGCTTGAGTAGACTCTGAAGGTGTGCTGTAGTATGTGGCGTCAAGACGTTAGCAGCAGATCCTTTAAGTCCAGGAAATGTGGGCCTCCATGGATCGTACTTGTTTGTCCAGCACGTCCTGCAGATGCTTGATCAGATTGAGATCTGGGAAATTTAGAGGCCAAGTCAACGCCTTGAACTCGTGTTCTTCAAACTGTTTTTGTTTTGTGGAGGGATGCATTATCCAGCTGAAAGAAGCTGCTACCATAAGGGAATGCAGTTTCCATCAAAGGGTTTAAACTTGTTAAAGTAAGTTTCCACATGAATGTCAGGAAGCAATGTCACCCAGCAAAACACTGTCAAAAGCATCACACTGCCTCTAATAGCTTGTCTTCCTCCCGTAGTGCATCTCGTGCCTTGTGTGGCCAGGTGAGCAACACAGACTTAACCCGGCTATCTGCGCGATTTAAAAGAAAACATCTCCCTCAGACGAGGCCACCTTCTCCCATTTCTTCGTTGTCCAGTTCTGATACATGCTCATGTGTCCATTGTAGGAGTTTTGAACAGTGGACAGAAGTCAGCATGGGGACCCTGACTGGTCTGCAACCCTATACGCAACAAATTGCGACGCACCATGCTCTGACACTTTTCTATCAGAGCCAGCATTTTCAGCAATTTGAGCTACAGTCTGTTGGATCGGATCCCGTGGATCAGCCTTCGCTCCCCTCGTGCATCAGTGAGTCTTGGCCCTCTATGACTCTATTGACTGTTGTTTTTTATCGTGGCTTGGATCTCTTTAACCAGATTAGGAATACTCCACAAGAGCTGCAGCTTTGGAGATGCTTTGGTCCTGTCGTCTAGCCACCACAACTTGGCCCGCTTGTCCATTTTTCCTGCTTCTAACATCAACTTTGAAGACAAATTGTCCGCTTGCTTCCTAATATATATCCCACTGACAGACAGGTGCCTTGATAAAGAGATAATCAGTGTTTTTTTGTCCTCTTCACCTGTCAGTGGTCATTATGTTATGGCTGATCAGTTGCACATTCGTTTTTATTTTATTTTTTTTTCTTCCTCATCATTTCTTTTCACCCCACCACATCGCCACAGAGGACAGAAGAGACCCGGTCAGAACCTGGTGTCCGCCTGACGCCATCTAGTGGTCGAGCATCTGCACTGCCTGGCTGATCCGGTCTTCGTCAACCAACCAGGAAAGAGGGTTTGCCATGATCTGGACTGAGGCGGATGAGACCAGAAACCTTTGTTCCGTCTCTCTCCTCCCAATGCGAGAATCAAAACAAGAAGCCCGTCCAGAAAAAACAAAAAAATTGCGCTCGCATTTTTTTTTTGTGGGTTTGCGACCGCAGATGGTTGTTTTTGTCAATCAAACATCATCAGAATTTATTGATTTAGGCTTTGTACATATTTTTTTTATTTATTTTTTTTTCCCTCTCCGTGATAGCTGCAAACCCGTGGGGGACATCTGGTCGCTTTTTTTTTTATTCTGTCAGCAGCTAAATGGAAATAAAACGCGGGACTGAAAGCGGAAGCAACCGAGGTGCGTGTATACTAATGAAAAAAAAAAGAGAAAAAAAGAAATCACAATATCGTTCGTATATGGTCCCTGATCTCTGTGTTGTCATCAGCGAGGAAGAGTGACCTTAACGCGGAGACCGGAAATTAACGGGTGTTTTCTCTACATCCCTACCCCTGCAGTCGTTAATCCACAATATTAGAAAGTGAAGGTTGTTTTCGCGTCACTCCATCAAGGATTTGGTTAAACGCGTGTGTGCCATACGCTCTTAAAAGCGATCAGAGCTGCATTCAAATTGAATTACTCCTTTTTGCACCTGTCTGAAATCCAATAGCTCGTGCAGCCCGCGGTGCAAATGTCGGCAATAACTTGTGATTCCGTGAGTTTGTTGTGAGTTTGATGGATGCCGCTGTCGACGCGCTATCGTGTCATTATTTTACGCAGCACTTTGCCTCTCTATGAATCAAGTTGTACGTGAGCACACGGAGCTTCAGGTGGATGCCGTTGAGTCGGGATGAGGGTGAGAAAGTGTGGCTCAGTTGCTGTTTGAAGGGAACTGCCGTGCACACATCATAAAACAATGCAAAGTAGGCACAATCCGAGTAAACTGTGCTGCCACAGCAAAGGTTTAAAGTGGCGAAGCTCGTGTTAAAAGCAACAGCAGAGCATTCAGAGCAAAACATGTCAATGGGCTACATTATGCATCCATTGCTTATTTTGTGAGGATGATTGCAATTAATAATGTGTTGTCCTTAGTCAAATAGGGATGAGCAATATGTGTATCGGTGGTGTGATGAAGTGAATTTTCTGGAAACTCAGCTGAGAACCTCTTTTATAAAACAGGCTCATCCGGTTTGATCCGTATGTTTAGACTCCAGCGTTTCCAGTCAAGCTCACTGATTTGCAAGCTGGTTGACAAAGGTGTTGATGCTGTTGATGGGTGTGGTTGTGCTCAGATGCAGGTGGAGAGGTGGGGCAGGGGTTTGCAAGAGTGGCAAGGCTTTATGCGCCTGCTATGATCAGCCACCTCTCTTTTATTGTGCCAGGTTCCTGCTAGACAGCCCAGACACACCAGCCTGTGCAGCCCTGTAGGAAGATTAAATGTTTTTGTTGCGTTTGCTGGGCTCCTGCTATTTTGCGGTCAGTTTTACGTGTGCTGTGGTCAAATACAAAACTGTCTCCAGTAGGGTCCGTGCTGAGGAAAGATCCAAGGTAACAAGAGCCGCTGTGATTTTAGGGCCAGTACAGACCTCAGCGCCAACAGGGAAGTGTGACCGAGCCACAGCAGCCTCAGCTGGTGGCTGCTTTAGCACAGATTCTGGCAGAGAGTGGTGACAAGGTGGATAAGGTGAACAACTCACAGTCTCTTCTCGACATGTTTGAGGCAGAATTGTGCACTGTCCCGGTTTTGGGAACTAATTGGTTTCATTGGCTGGGGAGACAATGTGGGTGTTAAAGGTCATTGGACGCTGGAGTTGGTGAGGGTGAACCAGCTGTTTCCTGTAGTACATTCCACAAGGATTTTTCATTTGAGCAGTCTCATGCAGCACAAATAGATCTATGCTTTTTCATTGTTAGTTTTTCCTAACACGGTAGTAAAGACCCTAAACGAATGAAGCGATGGAGACATAGGTGTAACACATAACCGTCTGCAGATCCTCATATTGTTTTTTTTTCTCCCCTCAAGCTGCTGTATGGTACCCACTTGGGGTTATGGACAAGTGTAGGGAAAGACTTCAACAGAATCTGACAGAGTGACCAAGTTCAGACAATTTGCAAAGGGAGATAAAGTACTTATATTCCTTCCTTCATCCAGTGCCGAACTTCTTGCTGGGTAAGAAGCCTTTGTGGTCACATGTCTAGTGGACAATGTCTGTGAAGCATGTATACTCTGACAGGGGTAGGCAATAAAAATTGTAGGGAGAGGAGAGTGTTGGACCTAGGAAGGTACTGTATCTGGGGTCTGGGCTACCACTTGGATAGCAGGCAGGAATACCCTCATTGTGCGCGTGGACTAATTTTAATGCATTTTAATTCCAAAATGTGGAGATCTCACCAGCTCCTTGACCTAGCACACTCAAAAGTGTGCCTCAGATGTGGCCTAGCGGACGGAGCAGTGCCAGGTGGTGTTTGAGAAAGTAAATTAGGGCCTTTGTATGAAACCTCTGTCAATCTGGTAGACAGTCGGTGCTCTGTGGTATTACCTCCTGTCACCCTTTGTTCAGACCATGCTCAGCTGTAATCGCTCCTCTGCATGAAGTATCCCAAGTGATCGGGACGTTGGCAGCTATTTGAGTTCAAGTTGGTCTCTAGTCCGGTGGCGTAGATGGCCGTGGCTTCTCAGTCTCTGCCAGAAACTTCACCACACCTGCAGGCTGCACAGCCTACGTAGCATTGTTATAAGAATAGCATCTTTGTGTTAACGTTGTTGTATGTCTGCTGGGTCAGAGTGGATGATGTTTTATGGTTGCCGGTTTTGTTTCACGTGTTAAAATCAAATGTTGTGTGGCACCGTTCTTGTCTCCTGTTGTGTTTGCGCTATGAAGGAACTCAAGGGAAACAGGAGCATCTGTTATGGGTCCAGTAAGTTATACTGAATGTACAGCTACCTTGATATATGCCCAGTGGAGACTTGGTCTTCATGTAACTTGGTTATTTAGAGGTAAAAAAACTACCTGCGTTTATTAGCTCACATTGGGTGTGGGTAATTTTCTGGGAATCTGCAACACTCGCGGTTACCTGACGTTGCCCAGTAATAAAGCATCAAGCAGAATAACCTGTTAAATTAACTGTTTATGCATCTTTTGTGTTTACTTCTTTGTTCTTCCTCCTACTTCAGGCAATGATCTCCCAATCCATTATGTACGTCTCCTGGCCCCACCCTTGCAGCTTTTCTCAGCTGCAGTGTGGCAAGTTGTGCAGCAGGGACTTGTCGATCACTATGGGATGCTGGAGGAGTTTGTTACCATGGTGACAGAGCTGGTCCCAGAGCTGATGAGCTATAGCCAGAGGGCTCAGCTCATCCTGGGACTCAGGGCCAGGGTCAGTATTGTTTACCATTTGTCTATTGTTGCAGGCAAATTTTCATTTTATTTTGCTGTTGAGAAGATGGTGACCGTTGTAAATAATGTTGCTGCACAAGCTGTGACAACCCTACAATCACCTGGTTTTTGATATGTAAATTCTCAGTCGCTTATATCCTTATTAATATAATTTCTTTCCTGCATAATGATGTGGGCAACAGTCAAACATTCTCAACCATCCAGTCATTATTTGTTTGATTTCTTTTTTTAATCTAGCTGGTTCTGGAGATGTGTCGAGGTGAACACCCGGTGGACATGCAGACCATTCAGCCACATCTGGACAGAATAAAGGCTCCTGTCAGCACTGCCAAGGATCACCATGTGAGTGGAATTTAGTTTTTTCTTCTTCCTGAAGTGGAGTTTTGCTTATTCCTTCATGTGCTGATTGAGTCTTGTGACTGTCGGATCATTCCAGTCGGACAAAACGTAGGTTTTATGTCAAGAAATGTGTTTGCTTTGTTTCCACTTTCCTTGATTTGAGCATTTTTGCATTTGTACTGTGTGTGTACATCAGGAAACCATAGACCAGGTGGAAGAGTCTGAGGTGAACTTTGTGGAGCTGGTGCATTCATTACTGGAGGATCCCTCTGAAAGAAAATACTTTTTCCAGGTGAGAAATCCCTCATTGGTTTGAGCTCACTTTCTGTGGGCAACAGTAACTCGGATAGATACTCTTTACTACTACGTTGAACATACAAGCATCTCAGGACACATCCAGCTTTGAGGCGGATAGGCTACAGCAGCAGAAGACCAGATTGAGTTCCTCACCTATTCTCTGCCAAAAAACAAATCTGAGACTGCAGTGGGCAGAGGCTCATCAAAACTGTTCTTTGGAAGACTGGAAAAATCAAATCTGGTGTAATGAACGATTTCTGCTGAGACTGCAGATGGTGGAGGGTGAGAGTTTGGCCTCAGCAGTGTGTCAACTGTCCAGGCTGCTGGTGGTGGTGTAATCATGTGGGGAATGTATTCTTGGCACACTTTGGGCCCTTCAATGCTAAGCAATCATGGTTTGGATGACACAGCCTCTCTCTGAGTATTCTAGTTGAACATGTGCATCCTTTTATGGCCACAGTTTGAGAATGAGAGAAAACGGAGGCACTGTCCAGTACATGTTCTTCAAAATGAAGTGGTAAGTGAGTGCAAATTATAGGTGTTTACACAATGCTGCTATTGGAGTCAGATGTTTAGATGTTTGTAGTGGTTGGGCTGTTCATCAAGATGAAGCTCAGTTTGTTGGCTCAGGACGTCGCCATCTTGGTAGAGCCTGACACCACCTTGCTCGCAGCAAATGTACAAAGACGTGGTAAAATTCCAGATTTTGCCAATTATGAAGCTCAATGTGGATGGCACCGGCCGCTGCCATCTTGGCATAGACTCTGCTTAACTCCTAAGTGAGGCATGGAGCATGGTGTGGCGCTGAGGTGATATAGGAAGACGGCAAGCAAAACGTGAGGGCAACATGTCAATCAAACCAGCCGCGCTCTTATTTTGCATAATTTTGAGCCTTGATATAACGTGAGCGTGAGTATTGAAATTGAAATTCTCCCCAATGCAACAATCCCCATTCATAAATGGGGATATTATCAATAGAAACCAAGGCCTGTTTTTTATACCAGGCTGTAAATATGTTTACTTCTGTGGTAAAGTTTAAAGATGGAGGTCTGTGACTCACTTTTGGAGCCGCCCTCAAGTGGCCATTTGAGGAACTGAAGTTTTTGGCATTTCCATGTTTCAGTTTTCAGCCCGGTAGGGTTCTGTTTGGTACGTTTGCAGTTCAGTCATGTTAAATTAGAGGACAACAACAAAGCTTGCATAGGTATATGAGGGAAGTCAAAGACTTACTTCATAAGCCCCATCTATGTGAGCTAGTTCCAGGGTCTTAGTATTGCTTCTGCTGACTCACTTTAACAGCTTGAGGGATGAGACGCTTGGTGAAACTGAATAATAATATGAAACGATCTTCGGCAGTCACATCCCGTAGCGGTGTACTCATTATATCGACATCCAGAACGTTGCTCTCTCTTAACCTACTTGTCTCTCTGTCTCACCCGTAGGAAATCTTCCCTGTATATTTTGGATCAAAGTATGATGCAGCACTGGAGATGCTGGTGTGGGAGTTTATATCAAGACTGGAGGAGCTGGTTCCTGTTCCAGACTTCACACAGGTGCCATGTTCTTTGAACTCTATCTTGGCAGGCATATCCAACCAGATGCAAATAAAAAAATCTACTTACTTTTTTTTAATTTTTTTATTCAGACATTTAACAATGATACCAAGACTGTTTCAAATGAGCATATGACTTTTTTACTATTTAAATTCATGCTTACTTTTATTAAAGGCTTATTGTGCTTTTTAATTGCACAATAAGATAAGAAATGTGAAGTGGTGCATACATGCCAAGAAAATGCATAACTAGTGTAGTATAAACTACTTCTGGTTTAGTGTAGATCATAAAAAATAAATAAATAGTGCTGAATAACTTCAACTATAAACTTGATCTCTCTTCTCAGTTGGCAGCTTCACTCAAAGACACTCCGTCATTCCTCGACGACTGTTTACAATCCTTTTTCCCGCCAGAGGACATGAAGGCTGTACTTGAACACCACAGAAACCTCGGTCACTTTGAAGAGAAAGGTAATTAAAGGCTCCAGGTGGTGGGAGATATTGTATGTATAGTCCAAACAAACAAGCTTGTTAGTGTGTTTTTGCCAGTTAAGTTCCTGTAGTTCCTACATTATAGTCTGTAGATTGCTCCTTGTAGGTTTTCACACAACAAAAAGGGATTTAAATGTTTTGAAAGAGTCCGTTCTTTCTTTCTCAGTGGTTTATGTTTGAACCAATCCAGTGTCTGATCCATCTCTACTCTCACTTGTAGATCCTAGCTTATTACCAATGGACGACTGCATCCTGTCTTCCCTCTCGCTGCCTCCTGGGACCAAGCCAGACATGGACGCAGCCTCCTGCTCACCTGCTCTCCAAGACTCGACGCCTCCAGAACACAAAGCACTTCTTAGCAGTTCCATCAAAACGAGCAGCTTGGAAAAGTCGAGCAGGAGGAAGTCTGAGGCGATCAGACAAAGACCAAGGGAGTCGAGGGACTCTGGCAGTTGGCAGCTGAAGGTCGGGGCCGGGAACACTTCTCAGGAGAGGAAATCACTTAGTGCACAGCCATGTGACGAAACCATAGACCTCACAACATGTAATGACACCGCAGACATGGATTCAGAAGCCAGTGAGAGCAACCAAAGCTTGAAGACAGAACGGGTGTTGAGGAAGAGGAAGCGGAGTGGCGATGTGGACGTTCCTCCGAAGCAGCCTGTAAATGCTTCAGCTTTCTTGTAAGATGTTTCATTTGTTGCACACAAAGACACAACACTGGTTTCTTGTTGGGGTCCGTTTTGCTTTCTCATTGTGTTTGGCCACGCTAGGAATGGATTTTAATGTCAGTCTAATGGCCCATAATCAAATGTCCTGGAACAGGGGCATCAGACTCATGTCAGCTCAGCCCAATTTGATCTCAACAGGCCGGACCAGTGACTTGATAGCGTAATATTAACCTCTAAACAACGCCAACACCATTTTTTTCAGTATATTCAGGTAGTCAGCTGACCTCATTCTTTGGGCACATAATGTTGCTGAACCTAGACCTGAACAACTGCAGCAACCCCAGATCATAGCACTGCCCCCACAGGCTTGTACAGTAGACACTAGGCATGATGGGTGCATCACTTCCTCTGCCTCTCTTCTTACCCTGATGCCCCCATCACTCTGGAACAGGGTAAATCTGGACTCATCAGACCACATGACCTTCTTTCATTGCTCCAGATTCCAATCTTTATGCTCCCTAGCACACTGAATCCTTTTTTTTTTTTTTCGGTTAGCCTCACTGATTAGTGGTTTCCTTGAGGCTACACAGCTGTTCAGTCCTAATTCCCTTCGCATTGTACGTGTGGAAATGCTCTTACTTAGTAATGCGTTGGACAGTTCTTAACCCAATTTTAGCAGTTTCTGCAGTCTCCTTAGTCTTCTGCAGTTTTCTCTGCTTATGCATGCTAATGATTTGACCCTTCTCAAACAGACTAACATCTTTTCCACGACCGCAGGATGTGTCTTTCGATATGGTTGTTTAAGAAATGAGAAGCTACCCATTGCATCAGTTTCGGTTAAATAAGTTATTGCCAGCTGAAAGATAATCACCCATGCCGTAATTATCCAAAAGGAGGCTCAAACCTATTTGCTTAGTTAAATCTAGGTGGTGACTTTATTTTTGGCCAGGCACTGGTCTCAAGTTAGCAGGTAGCTGATGACAGCTTTTGATGAAGCTCCTGGAACGACCAGGAAGAGGTGGAGATGGCAAGGGTTTTAAAATCTAAATAAGGACAAGAGCTAGGGATTGTTGACTTGGAGAGTTTAGGGAAGTGGGATCTGGGAAGCGGAAGAGATGAAGAAATGGAGCGGCAGGAATAGCGAGTATTCACCGTGGAGGAAAGAAAATGTGAAGGGACAGATCTTCCTTATTGAACTTTTGCAAAATAAGTCAATTTAATCCATTAAAAACACCAGTTTCTCTCCAGCGAATCACTGCAACACTGAATCTTTCCATCTCTTTTCTTTCCTCGTGTAAACACATCATTGCTAAATTATATCTGCTTCATGTCCTTTTCAAAACAAACACTACGAATGTCTAAACTAATCTTTGCAGACCGCAAAATGATCAACATTAAGTTAATTTTAGTTTTTGACCTTTGCAGGGACTCCTCGATGGATGGCGAGAATTCAGGTGAATCTCCTCTGATCTCCATATGGGGAGAATATACAGGTTTGTGCAGTTTATGTGTGGCCCAGTTCATATTTGTTCTTAACGTTTCGTCAAAGCTTTAACTTACTCTTCATGTCTAATTTCAGACTCTCAGGAAGGTTCTTTCCCACTCGTGGCAGACACAAAAGTTCCCTGGTCAGACGAGGAGACGCTCCATCTGCTCGACATCTGGGGGAAGGACTCTGTGCAGCGGGCTTTGAAGGGCTGCTTGAAAAACCGTCACATATTCACTCAAATTGCGCAGAAGATGGTGGAGAGGGGCTACATGAGGACGGCGGAACAGTGTCAGACGAGGATCAAAACGCTGAAGAAATGCTTCCGGCAGAACAAGTGGGTATTAAATTAAATGGCACAGATTCTTTTAGCTGTCTTTGTCGGATAATTCTCAAACATAAGCTGTAATTTGGGCGCCTTTTGTCTCCTCCCCGATCTGCCACCAGGGGGAACTCCAAGGAGCGTAAATTTTATGCACAACTGGAGCAGGTCCTTGGCTCCTCTGCTTCATCTGCAGTTCCCGAGGTCACCTTCGAGGTCGAGGAAGTCATTGATGAAGACGACTCCCAAGACGGCGAAGAGGACTTTCAGTTTGTCAGCCAACTGGGCCAACTGGGAACTGGTACAATGTCACATTTATTTTTTGCAAATAATAGCAGACTGTTGGTGGTTTTAAGGAGAACTACTGTTTTTTACAACCTGGACCTTATTTCTGGCATAAAATATGATCGTTTACTCACCCATATAACTTTGGTGTCATTTGTAGTCAATCGGGAGGTATTTAGAGCGCCGTATATCTATATAGTGGGACTGACTGGGGCACCGAAACGCAGCCTCTAAATAACGCAAAACTCGTTCATTTCACCAATATTTTGTTATCATACGTTAGTGCTATTCCCCGTTGAGTCCGGAGTTACCCGTTACAGACCTCGGATGATGTCTTCTGACCTGGATGATGTCATCTCTGATCATGACCGTCGTGGGTGCGCGCGGTGCTCAGAGATTACATCATCCAGGTCAGAAGACATCATCCGAGGTCTGTAACGGGTAACTCCGGACTCAACGGGGAATAGCACTAGCGTACGATAACAAAATACTGGTGAAATGAACAAGTTTTGCGTTATTTAGAGGCTGCGTTTCGGTGCCCCAGTCACTCCCACTATATGGATATACGCAGATCTAAATATCTCAAGACTGACTACAAATGACACCAAAGTTACATGACTGAGTAAACGATCGTATTTTATGCCAGAAATAAGGTCCAGGTTGTGCAATACAGTACTTCCCCTTTAAGAACCACCAACAAAAAGCAAACAATAGTTACTGTTGCTGTTTAGTTGACTCATGTCCATTTAAAGGTAAAAAGACATCAGCCATGATGCAGTGTTATATCAACATGACAGATTCCAGTAAAATATTGTGTTATGTTTTTGTTTAAGGAACCAGAAGCGTTCCCTGGACCGACTTGGAGACTCTGGCCCTCATCAACACGTGGGGGGAAGACAAGAGAATGCACAGAACGGGCCACATTTTTTCCAACATATCCAAAAGGATGGTCGCCCAGGGCTTCTCCAGAACACCAGATCAGTGTCAGACGAGGCTCAAGAGGCTGAGATCAAATTTCAGGCAGTGCTACCAAAACAAGTATGTAAGCATTTAGTAGAAAGAGCCAGCGGAGATGTTCATCTTTGAAGCCTTCCTGTATTTATCTGCTTTTTCTCCTATCTCTACATTGCAGACTGAAAGGACAAGAGCAAGCTGAGTGCAAGTTTTACAACGAACTGGGAAGGATTTTAGTGAAGGACTTCTCTGCGGTGCAGCAGTTGGATGAAATAACAGTAGAGGCTGAAGAAGACTTTCCCGTCTACGGTCACCAGGACAACGGTAAATATTCTCCTCCGATTTCAGTTTAGAAAACCAGCTGTGCTGTTTTTAATGCCACTTATTCAATATACGCTGAGTGATTAGTGTGAGTCCCGGAAAGACGCTCAGATGAAATGTGCAATTTAGATTATATCCTCCAGGTCATGCTATAGACAAATGCAGTTAGTACACTGATCGTCCTCGTGTTACATTATGCTCTGCTCCTACAATTTACATATTTTATAATAACTTTGTGTGCGTTTCAAAATCCTGTTGTATTCTTCATCTGTGTCCTTTTATAGTACAAATTATAAACAGTTTAAGGTTCTGCGGAGAGTAATATTGTAATGTTGGACATATGTGAAAGTGAAATGGTATTCTACAAGGCAGTAGTTTGTAATATAATATTAATGTAGTGTACTTGAATTCACTTAAAGCAGCATGGCTAATACAAATCTAAATGTAGTATCAGCAGCACAGGAGGGATTGATGATTGCTGAAATGGCTCAGTCAAGTGATCAAACTAAAACTAAATGAGTTTTCCATCCAAATTTTTATTTATTCTTTTTCTTTGTGTCTCTTCAGAGTCAATTGCGGGACTCCCAGAGGACAGGAAAAAAGTCCCTTGGTCGGACAAAGAGACGATCATCCTTCTAGAGATCTGGGGAGACCCACAGGTAGAGCAACAATGTCGTAATATGAATCAGATTAACCAGCGAGTGAGTAATTATCTTAACTTGTCTGATAATCAAGCTGACTTTGTGCTGTTATTTGGAAGTTTATTTCCATTATACACCATCAGCCACAACATTAAAACCACTGACAGGAGAAATGAATAACATTGAGCATCTTGTGACAATACCTTCTTACCCTGATGCCCCCATCACACTGGAACAGGGTAAATCTGGACTCATCAGACCACATGACCTTCTTCCATTCCTCCAGAGTCCAATCTTTATGCTCCCTAGCACACTGAAGCCTTTTTTTTCCGGTTAGCCTCACTGATTAGTGGTTTTCTTAAGGCTACACAGCTGTTTAGTCCCAATCCCTTGAGTTCCTTTCTCATTGCAAGTGTGGAAATGCTCTTACTTTCACTATTAAACATAGCCCTGAGTTCTACTGTTGTTTTTCTTAGATTTGATTTCACCAAACGTTTAAGTCATCATCGATCACGAGCAGTCAGGATTTTTTTTTAACGACATTTCTTCCTGGAAGACGATGGTTCCCCACTATCCTTCCACTTTTTAATAATGCGTTGGACAGTTCTTAACCAAATTTTAGTAGTTTCTACAATCTCTTTAGATGTTTTCACTGCTTGATGCATGCCAATGATATGACCCTTCTCAAACAGACCAACATCTTTTCCACAACTACAGGATGTGTCTTTCAATATGGTTGTTTAAGAAATCAGTTGGGGGTTAAATAACTTTTTGCCAGCTGAAAGATCCTACCTATTTGCTTAGTTAAATCCAGGTGGCGACTTTTTCTTAGATCGTTATATCTCGTGTGATCTAACGATGGCTACCTTTACCATGACTTCCACTTACATTTAGGTTCAGCATTGCCTGAAACGCTACCCACACAACGGTCACATTTTCACTGAGATATCAGAGAAACTCGGTGCCAACGGCTACTCCCGCAGCGCAGAGCAGTGCCACACCAGGATCAAACGACTGAAAGCCAACTACCGGCATTGTCAGGAAAACATGAGGTAAAAACCGCGCGTGAATGTTCATTCTAAACTGGTGAGGAGGGCACTTTGCGTTAATACACCTTTTTTTTCCTTCTTGTAGCTCGTCTGGTACGGATAAAGTCGACTTTAAATTCTATGATCTGCTGGAACAAATTCTGGACAAGGAGCCGCCGACGTCGTCCGCTGTGGTGACGGACTCCATTGAAATATCGGAAGACTCTAATAGTGAATCAGTCAGTGAAAGAGGTAAAATGTCAACCAACTGTTAACCCTACACGCCCTTTAAGGAGTGTGGACACTGAAGTTCTGTGTCTTTCATGTTAGATGGCGAAGTCGGCATGTCGCCAGAAAAAGCAGCACCCAGCTCATGGTCGGACGAGGAGACCCTGGCGCTTATCGATATCTGGGGCGAAGAAGAAGTTCAGAAGGCGCTGAGGGGTTTCGTCCACAACGGTCACGTCTATGCCGACATTTCAGAGAGGATGCAGGATCTCGGCTTCTCGAAAACCTCAGAGCAGTGCCGCTGGAAAGTCAAATCTCTGAGGACCAACTTCCGGCAGTGCTACGACAGGAAGAAGTGAGATGAGACTCTCTGTGTGGTTCTGTCGGTTTTCACGAATTTAATCCAAGCAGTTAACTATTAATTATCTCTTCACTCTTTCTAGATGCGGAAGAAAAGTAGATTATAAGTTCTACAACCAGCTGGAACAAATACTTGGACAGGAGGCGGCTTCTCTCGACGAGTACGATGAAAAAGACGATCAAGCCGACCAGGATTCGGGTAACGTTTTAGCCGTGGAGGACATTCCTCTGTTAGGTAAACATTCAATAACACCTGGTGTCTCTGTTTGCCTGCAGGTGGCGGAGAAGGTGTGAACACAGCATGGACGGAGCAGGAGACGGTCGCTCTCATCGAGGTGTGGGCGGCAGACGACGTGCAGGACAGCCTGAAAACATGCGTCCGCAACGGGCACATATTTGCAGAGATATCGGAGAAAATGGCCGCCATAGGCTACCTGAGGACGGCGGAGCAGTGCCACACACGGATTAAAAGGCTGAAGAAGACGTACAGGCGTTACTGCAATAACTGGAGGTAAAGAAAAGGAATAACTCACGGGTTGAGAATTTCAGGGCGATGTGCTTAGCTTTGATTTTTGTTTTACAGAAGTGGGGGGCGGCCCACAGTGTTTCGATACTTCAACCTTCTCGCTCCGGTGCTTGGTAACAACTCTATGTTCACTCAGATGGACAGCACCGTTGCTGACACCGCATTACAGCCCCTCGTTGACGATGATCCTGCCTTGTGTAAGTTTAAACACAATCGGTTTGTGTCAAAGATTAATACCCAGTAAAAGACACGTCTACCCTTTCCATAGACGAGGAGCCCTCAACCAGCCATCTCCTGTCCGACCAGAGCAGAAAGATGCCCTGGTCGGACCAGGAGACTCGCACCTTGCTGGAGATCTGGGGTCAAGACAACGTCCAGCTCACCCTGAGGGGCTCCCTGAGGAACCGGCATGTGTTTGAGTATGTCTCAGAGAGGATGAATGACCATGGGTTTATCAGGACATCGGAGCAGTGCTACACACGAATTAAGCGCCTTAAATACGGCTTCGCCCATGAAAGGTCAGCGACGATGTGATTCTTATTCAATCCATACACAGCATTTGTTTAATTGTCTGTGAAGGTTCTCAGTCATCCAGGTCATGGTATATCCAAAAAAGGTTTAAAAAGGCAACTGGACTTGTAGAGTTTGTTCAGAAGACGTTTCACCACTCATCCGAGTAGCTTCTTCAGTTCTGGTGGACTGGTGGGAAAACTGAGGTTGTTTGTTTAATTGGTTTCTGAAGCTTAGGATATCTGTCCACATCCTGCTTTGTAATGTGTATTTAGTATATCCACATGTTGCACGGGTCTGCAAGTTGTTCTATGTTGTTTAGAGTACTTACCAGTGGGAACTGCATTTAACTTTGCCAGCTGACACTAGGCAAACAAGTGAAACATGATTTGTCTGGTTTTCAATTTCAGGGAGGAATTTAAATTCTTCAACGATATGAAGAAAATCTTAAGGAAGGAGCTGAAAGCGAACGACTCAGTCGCAGATGTCCCACTTCTGGATGAACCGGAGGACTCTGACACTGAATCGGGCCAAAAGAAAAGTGAAGCGAAAGGTATGTACGACAAATTTGCTCAGGAATTTGTATTCACCGTGTAAATTGGACACATTTGGATCTAGTTTCTCTTCTCTTTGGCTCAAATTACAGTAGAAGGAAACACATTATTAATACCAAACATTATAAGCCAGTTAAGTGTTTTTCTACCAATCAGGTAGCACTGTAATGGTGTATATTTGTCTAAGCAGGCTTTCTCATTTTAATCTGTTACTTCTATTGTTACTCACCTCAGGCAACCAAGGGGCCTCTGACAACTCTAAGCAGCCTTGGAGTGACGGGGAGACCGAGACACTCCTGGAAGTTTGGGGGAGCGAGGAGATCCAGGAGAACCTGAGCTGCACTAAGAACAAAACCATCTTCATCCAGATCTCTCAGGTCATGGCCAGCCAGGGCTACCAGCGTACTCCTGAACAGTGTCAGTCCAGGATTAAGAGGCTGAGGGCCAATTTCAGACACTTCCTAGAAGGCAGAAAGTAAGCATTGTTCACTTTTGGGGGGGGGGGGGGGCATTGCATTTCCTTGCATTGGCCAAACTGACGCTATTTTCCTGGGGATAGGCGCGGTGCCGTCTTGTGACTTTGGAGCCAGAATACAATCCGAGACCAAAAAATTGACACTTGAACTTGCATCAACTTTATATTAACTACCTAAAATAGTAGAAAAATATTTGACGTGTACTTTAGCGTTTTAGTTTGGCCCTAGTCCCATCCACTAACATGGAGGGGGTGGAGCTTATGACCTATACTGCAACCAGACAACAGGGGGAGCTCTACTTGTTTTGGCTTCACTTTTGAGGAGCAGTTCTGCCGCCCATCTTTAGTCAGTCTATGGCTCAGATCATATCAGTGTCCTCGTTCATTGAGCATATTTTTCTTCCTCTTTCTAAAAAGCTCTGACATTCTGTGTCTTGTTTTCAGAGGTGATAAGCAGGAGTGCAAGTTTTTCGAGCAGCTGGTGAAGGTTTTCGGCACAAAGTACGTAACGAACTTGGACCCTCTGGCTGACGATACAGCTGAAGTCACAGGTAACGCTCTCCGCGGTATTTATGAGTTTCTGTTTTCCTCTCATTATGCAGCAGCTTTAACTTTTTCTGTCATGCCCCGCTTTGGTGATATGGCAACATTGTTAGCCATTGCACTGTAAAACGTGCAACAATTTACATTTCCACATTTAACAGTAGGTCCGTCAAAATGAATTAGCATGCAAGAAAATAACAAGAAGTCCTACATATAGAATAATGACTGATCATTAAGTTACTCAGTGCTTTGGAGAGAGGAAACTGTGAATACCAATAAAGTAGATGGACGACCATAGTGCTCGTACAGCCTGGGGACAGATATGCCTCGTTGTATTTTGTTGCTTTTACCTTTTCTTTGTGCCGTTGTTGTTGTGGTTGCGTCGCCTGTTGCAGCTGTAACAGTCTGATATGCTTTATACCAGTCACAAATCTGTCTATGTTGGTACATAGCTTCCTGTCTCTCTCTTATCTTTTTCTCTTTCTGTGAGGAAATGTAAAGGTGTAATTGATGGATGAGGTTGTCGGCGATATTAACATTTTCCTCAGACATATTATAAAATCGTGAAGGAAACGCAGTTTAAGCCATTTCTGAAAACATCCACAAACACATCAAACTTGGACCTCTCCAAAAATTTCCTGTTACGGTACAAAGGTTGTGAGTTACAGAATAAAATGCCATTGACACCGATCAGGCATAACATTATGACCACTGACAGGAGAAATAAATAACATTGAGCATCTTGTGACAGTACAGTGTTCTGCTGGGATGTTACTTAGACATGTAGCACCCACCTAGACCAGACCAGGCAGCAGCCATCCCCAGCAGGGAACAACTCAAATAAACATGAAGAACAGCACAAGGTGTTGACCTGGCCTCCAAATTCACTAGACCCCAGACTGATCAAGTATCTGTGGGATGATCCACAGAGGCCCCTCCCCTCAACCCAGGGGGCTGGACCCAAAGGCCCCCACTAACAACCAGACACCACAGTGTTAGAGAATAATTTCTCTTGCCTATGTGTAGTTAATGTTAGACTACTGTTGGGGTCAGTTATCTGCCCTATTTTCTCTCTGAGGAACATGCCAAGGCCATGGTCCCTTTGGCGTCTTCAGTCTCACTGTCTGGCTGTCTACAGGCACAGCTGTGGAGTTAGATGATAATGTCCTCCATTCCTGGAAGACAATTTGTATTTCCTAGTTGGTGTGAGTCCTTATCTTCATGTTTATGTACAATGGCCAATGGAATGTACACATCTCCCCTTTGCTCCCTTGGCCCACCTTTCTAGTATAAGAATCTGAGTTCACTGTTTGTCCCTTAGAATTGAGGTGGACTCATGCACTTATGTTGTGATGACGAATCTTCTGTTCTCCTCGTACGAGCCTAAATAAACTCCTTCAGCCTAAGACATACAAGACTCTGGTACTTCTTCTTCTTCATCGGCATCACTGCAAATTCCTCCCTAACACACAGGACACCCTCAGAAGGCCCATGTCCATTCTCTGATGAGTCACAGCTGTTTTGGAGGCACAAGGGAGAACTACACAATATTAGGAAGGTGGTCATAATGTTATGCCCGATCTGTGTACATTTACATGGCAGCATTAGTAAGAGTGTCTTATAGTTCCTTACAGTGTTTACAGTGGAAATTGAACTTAAATGTGTTATGTTAGTAGTAAAGTTTAAAATCAAAAATGTTTCTGTCTCATCCAGAGTCATAAAATTATCCATGATCAAGATGATACAGCAGCAGCCGACGACGAACAAAGAGGAACATGCAGAAGAAGGATAACTGGGACATTAATGTAATGGAGAAACTGTGACGCTTACTGCTGTGTTGTTTACATATGACTGAAGAGGGCCTGTTTGACCTCACTATTTACTTTTCCTTCTGTATATACTTCAAATACGTTTACATTTTTTGCAAGGCAAAGACCAACTTTAGGCTGAAAGGCTGTGTCCGTGTGTGTGTGTATGTGTGTGTGTGTGCGTGTGTGTGTTCCTAAACTTTTGTGATTATTAATAACAGAGCCATGACATAGAAACCAGGATGCTCAGGGGGCCAAAAACGAATCCTTGACCTGGTGGACGTCGCACAAATCGCCATGCTCCTCCAAACTACTCGTCTTTTCTAGTATTTAATTTTTTGTACTTTAACTTAAAGTGAGTGAAAGCACACAGAATAGGAAATATACACAGAACCTCTATGACACTAACCACAACTTCGCTTTTTGGTCTTAATTCACGTCGCACTGGTTAAACCTTAACGCCTTTGCACTTGTTTGTAAAGTTTAATATATTGTGTGGTTGGATTCTTTAAGTTAATCCTCTTTTTGTACCCGGTAGGAGTTAATCTAGTCCAGATTTTTATTTATTTAAATTATTTACATATGATGTACTCCAGAGTTTTACTTTAAACGTGTTACACTTCAAACCTTATTGACTTGATGCACGTTTGGGCCTCAAACATGTAGACTTTTCTTTATAACATTAAAAGGAACCTTGAAATGTGTGATTTGTTTCTGATTTATTTTTATCACAGTTGCAGCAATTGACAATTACGGAACTGGCTCTAACTTTAAGGACTATTAGTCTTACTTTAAATGCATTTTACTAATGACATAAGTGCTTTTTGGGGAAAAAAACAAACTTGCATGAACTGCTTTTTGTTTCTTTGCCCATTTTGAGTTTTGAGAAATTTCTTGGGGCAGCAGTAATGTTTATTCTGAGTCACGTTTCCAGCCACCTGGCGAATTCCAGCACAACATCCGTCCTGTTTTTGATTTCCACCATTTCCCTTATAAGCTGGTGTAGCTCCACTATATGTGCACAACCTCTGTCTCTCTGCTAACTGGTGCTAACAACTCTAGCCACACGAGTATGAGAGTGGTGAGAAGGAACCGAAACAGTAAAGTTATGGGCGAGACTGCTAAAAAAAAAAAAAAAAAAGGGCAACAATATTTCCTTGGATTCACGTTTGTGGTTACCTGGCGAATGTGGATCCAATATTCGCTCTGATTTTGCTCTGTTTTAAGTCTCCACCAACTTCTAACCGAAATATCTGTCCGTTTATCTGCTAAATGCTCCACTATACATTCACCAGCGAGTCGCCTGCTCTGCTGCCTGTCCTCTGATTGCTGTTAACCACATGAACACTAGCTAGGAGAGTAGAGGCAATGGACCCAGACTGTTAAGCTGAGGGCCAGACAGCTAAACAGCATCCCTCTGTCATTAGATACAGTAAAATACTAAATATAGACTGTTTAAATACCTGAAACTAAGGCTCAAAATTTTATTTGGCTCACAATAAAAAGGTTAATAATATCTCTCTCGATCATCCAAATATGCTGTAGATGATTTACTACTGTTTACATTAATAGCAGTCAGCCAAAGGTTCCTGTTCTGCTTTTATTAAATCAGCTGAAGTGGAATGAGGAGAAATCAGATGGCCATTGCTGGGTAACGACATGTAAACACGCCAACGTTTCCCGTAACAGGGTCATAAATTTGAGGTAATGTTATTTGTTAAAACGTGACAAAACACCCCCGCTGAAGCGCACAGGCTTATTACATTTCTTTTGTCTACAGGGTTGTCTACAGCACAGAGCTGGAGAAATGAGAGGGAGGTCTGGTGTGTGCAGAGAGTCTTGCTAATGTTGGTCAATCCCCTCTTGTCATAACATTTTCTAAAGAAATTTGTGGTGTTTATTATAATCCTCTGGTGGCTGGACAAGAAAATGACAGCAATCAGTTGTGTAGTTAATAAGATATTTCATTCTAGACCGTAGACAAGGAGCAAGATGCTAGAAATTTAGACATAGTATGTGAATTAAAAGGTTATCATTTCAGTCTTTCGCTAGTAAACACACATAATTATGCAATTAACAACAACGTGACTTCTGTTGCGCAGTGGCAACAGTGACCTCTGTGGCCACAGGTGGTAATTACACTTGTAGTCACAGAGGCCACTGTTGCCACTGCTCAACAGTGACCTCTGTGGCCACAAGTGGTAAT